>NC_090922.1:254781415-259581415 GCF_040938575.1 Ambystoma mexicanum
TGGAGGGAGAGCCCCAAATTATAGCACAGGACCAAGGGCTATCAGTGGAAGAAAAACACAAGAAAGGGGTCCTGTCTAAGGAAATAAAGTTGGTTGCAATTTTAATTATATGCAAAAGGGATTTAAAGTGTATCTGTTACTATACTGTAGCATACTTTATACATATCCGAAGGATAAAGTGAACAAGCAAAGGAAAAAGTAGTACACGCACTCAAATAAATTGAATAGAATAGAATAGAGACTGAGAGTGGTTTTTTAATTTTTTTCCCTCTTCTCAGTCTTTCAACAAAAACTAGATTATAAATTCCAGTAAGCAAGGCAGACATTGCATATAAACAGTTATACAATTATTCCGCATTATCAAACAAAAATGCTGCATTGGAAACTCTTGCGGCACATGAGTAACAGGCTTAGGTGAGTAAATACCTGAAGATACCGTGTAATGATGTTTCAAAACAAGAAAAGTACAAATCCAATCTCAAAATATTTACACATTTATCTCAAACATATATAAACAACATGAACCATTGTTGCTCTAAGTGCAGGACCTTGGATAGGTCTAACAAAAGCCAGGCTAGAGGGTGACCAAAGTGGATCGACGTCCTTGACACAAATCGAACCCAAAATTGTAAAAGGGGCGGGGGGACCTAGTAACCGAAGGTTGCAGGGTCCCTGGACGTTTCGGCTAAACAGTGGGTCACAGCCTTCTTCTTGGAGCCAAGGTATGGGGACCCCTATAGAAGATAAAGAGGGGATGGTGGTTACTATAACGTATGGGGTGCAGTGTATAGTGTAATAAAGTGTTAAAATAGTAAGATACTAAAAATAAACAGAATAAAAAGGAGCCTCTGGTAAACTCTTAACAGTGGATAAGGACTAACCTTGCTCTGGACTAGAACCTGAGTGTTTTCCAGGTGACTGAATTAGTCAAAGTTCCGCTTACAAAGAGGTAAGTGATTAAATCCTCACATCATGTGGCTGTGGGGGACTGGGGAAAATAGGAAAGAAAGGAAAAGAACAAATGCTCCTGGGTAAGTGTGAACTCCAGGTTATGAAGTCATAAAGAAATAAATGCAGGTAGCTCCGCTAAGAAGCTCGTTACCTTATTGGGGGTCCTGGATTACCAAGAGTGTAAACAGGACTGGGAGACCAAGCTGGGTGAGACCCAAGATGAAACAGGTCTACAAAGAAAAAGATAAATGAAAAATGAATGTCGCTGTACTGCCAATGTGTGGTGGGTTAGGGCAAGAAATGCAAGTGTTGGCAGAGTCTGGGCTATAAAGGAGGGAGGGTAATTACCTTTTATCCGCTGGAAAATGCAGCCGTGTGTGTCCGCGAGGGCAACGCGGTGCCGAGTGAAGCTAAAAGCATAAGGCATAGCTACGCATGTGCGGTGCTATATGCCGTTGATCCCCGGCACGTTACTAGAGCTGCGCATGTGCAAAGTTTGTGCACACTAGTCCCCTGCGCATGCGCGCCGGGGACAGAATGGCAGAAACAGAAGCCGCTGTGCCCCGGCGCAATAGCAATGCCAAAGTTGAAAAAATACTAGACCCCTGCGCATGCGCGACGGGGGCCGAGTAATGCTATCCCAAAAAAACTGTTACCAGCGGGGCCTAGAAATATAAGTAAATCGCGGCGCTAGAACGCCCCGTGCTAGGCGCGGGAGCGGAATTGGGCGCGTGGGCAACCACATATGTAAATAGAGGAAGGGCCTAAAAATCAGGCCTACCCCACAGTCCAAGTACACATAGTGTAGGAAAAAGCAGAGTTAGTGTCTGGCCATCCTGGATGGCAGTGCACAGCACTGCAAAGGGTTAGGGGGCATTGCATAACAAAAAGGAAACAAATTCTGGAAAGGCCCGAGAGCATGGACATAAAATGGGCTACGCTGGAGGAGACGGGAAGGAGCAAAGTACATGGGAGACCTACAAGAGGGCAGGGTTAATACTGGTATGGTGGCTCAATTTCATTTAGCCCCAGAGTTGTAGATTGTAGTTTGTATATCCACCACTTCTCTTTGAATTTAAGAGAGTTGGTGATGTTATGGGTATTAAAGACTTTGTCCGCCACCCACCATTTGAAACTGTCTGGGCCATGTTGCAGTTCAAGAAAGTGAGACACAAGAGGAGCTGTTATAGTTTTGCAACGGATTTTGGAGCGATGTTCAACAATCCTTTTATGAACTGGCCTCGATGTTTGACCCACATACCGTAATTTGCAGGGGCATTCTATAATGTAAATTACGTTGCAGGTCTTGCAGTTGGTGAAATGTTTTAGTTTCCATTCCTTGTCATCAATCATGAATGAATTCATTTTTTTGGTTTGATTACATGCCGAACAGTTACCGCACGGATGATGGCCGTTGATCTCTCTTAGATTCCAGAGTGCAGAGCGAGTGTTGGTTTTAGACATTCTAGCATGTGTAAGCATATCCCTGAGGTTCTTGGATCTTTTTAGTGCCATCCTGGGGAGTGGTTCCTGTGGAAGGCTGAGCTGTATCAATGGCCAAAATTTACGTATGGCCCCTTTAAGTTTGGTAGTGTTGGGGCCAAAGGTAGTGACACATGCCATGGTGGTTTCCTGTTGGGTGTCTTGAATTTTGGGTGTCAGAAGTGCTTCTCTGGGTGTAAATCTCGCTCTTTTCTGTGTATCTCTGAGGAGCTTTCTGGGGTAGCCCCGAGCCTTCAATTTGGTCGCAAGAGCTGCTGCATTCACTTTGTAGTCTTCTGTGTCTGTACAGTTTCTCCGTACTCTAAGAAACTGGCCATAGGGGAGGTTGTTTCTAAGGTTCCTCGGGTGGTTGCTTGTATAATGCAGCACTGTGTTACGGTCCGTTTCTTTCTTAAACATAGTACATTCCAAGCTATTATTCTTAGATTTGATAGTAAGATCCAAGAAATTAATGCTGATGTTACTGCTGCTTATCGTGAATTTAATCTCATCTGTGCGATCATTGATCCAACTGAAGAAGTCTGCCAAGGTGCTATTATCGCCTTTCCAAATGAAAATAATGTCGTCAATGTATCTGTACCAAAGTGTAATGTTGTCAAGGTACGGATTACATAGATTAAGGACATTATTATATTCATATTCAGCCATGAAAATGACTGCCATACTGGGGGCAAAGGCCGCTCCCATGGCCGTGCCACGAATTTGCAGATAAAAAGTGTCTTCAAATTGAAAAAAGTTGTTTGTTAAAGCTAGTTCCAGTAATTCAACTATGAAGTTGATCGGGACTCTGGTTTGTCGCATATGATGAGTTAGATGGTGTCTGATGCATTCGACTGCTGCCTCTTGGGGAATGCTCGTATAGAGGCTATTGATATCCATAGTGACTAATATGTCTTCTGCAGGGTAAAAAGGTTGATGTTCAAATTTATTTATTGTAGCCATGGTATCTCGTAAATATGTCGGAGTTTTCTGGCTTAAAGGTTTTAGAAAAAAGTCGATAAATTTGCAAACAGGTTCAAGCACTGATCCACACCCCGATACAATCGGTCTGCCTGGGGGTAAAAGTTGGTTCTTGTGGATTTTGGGTAAAGCATAGAACGCTGGAATGCGTCCCTCAGAGTTATTGAGGAATGTTTCCTCTCTTTCAGAGATCCAATTATTCTCCATCGCATAGTCGGTAGTGTCTTTAATCTTTTTTTTTAGGACTCCCTCTGGTTTTCTCCTACTTTCCCCCCCCCCCCCCTTTCCCTCCCGTTTCCTTTTCTTTTTCCGTTTTCTTTTTCTGTCCTACTCCCTGCTTTTGGGTCTAGCTCTGCACCATGGATCAAACCCTTAGTTTTACGGAAGAACAGATCCTAGAGATCATCCAAGGCCCAACCCTTTTTAACATTGAGGGTGCCCAACAATCCCTAGCATCATCAGCATCAGTTGACGACTTGCTCAACCTTAAAAAACGTTGTTTTAGAACTGAAGTGCACGGGCACTTCTTAAGAGAATACCTCAGAGCAAACTTAGTACCCATGGGTTTGCAGGTACGCAATGAGCCAGCCTTATTCTTAGAGGATAAAGACTACATCCTAGGATTCAGTAAAATTGCAACTAAATGCAGCAGGGACCTGATGGTTCTAACAATCACTACAGCTAGGAGGATACATCTAGACATCTCTAAAGAACTCAAAATACAAGAAGAGAAATTCCTCAATGACGATAGCTTGGATAACGCTAGAGAAAAATTGCAGGAAATAAATAAGACAATGGACACCTTTATGAGTAGTACTTTGGAAAAGAAGCACAAAAAACTAGCAAAAGACATTAAAAATTTCCAACTAGAACTTGTATATCCTTATTTATCAGTTGATTACAAGGACAAGAAAGAAAAAGAAAGACTTCTCAACCAAACGGGCCCAGCAAGAAATAGACGCAGAAGGGTCTCTTTCTGGAATACATCAAGCTCGGGTTCATCTGATGACGATTCTACTAATTCCAATGGGAGACCGAGCAATCGCGATAACCATCAGCAGCCACAGATGACGCCTTTTTTAGGCTTAGGGGGTCCCAGGGGAGGCTACTGGGGCCCACCTCAATTTCAGCCCATGCCCCCATTCAACTTTCCACGATGGAGGTCATCGAACCCCAACAGGAGACGGAGGAGATATTAGAGACCATGCCTATCTTCAACCTCTCGGGAAGTACGCTCACCAAAGAGGACAAATCTATACTATCCAAAGGACTGTCATTTGTCCCGACCAATCACACTGATTGGTTCAGACTTGATCAGGAACTGTCCTTCTTTTATAGAACCATCAGAAGAAAAGTCTTCTTCCAAGACAAAGAAAGTCCCCTAGAACCTGATGATTCAGGCCTAAAGATAAAATCGGACTTCCTTCCCAATGACAACGAAATGCCGGTATCTGTTCTTGCGTTTGAAAAATGCATCAAGCAAGAAATGAAAAAAGCACAGCGTACCACCTTGCATAAAAGAAATAATCTCACACAGGGAGAACAACAAGCCCTTAAGGCTCTGGCCGAAAACCCTGCCATTGTTATTAAAGCGGCAGACAAAGGAGGAGGGGTGGTGGTCCAGAGTTCCACCCAATATAAAGAAATGGTTATGGCATTGCTTAACGAAGAGGGGAATTATAAAAAACTGCGTAAAGACCCCACATCAGAAATTAAAAAAAAAAAAAAAGATTAAAGACACTACCGACTATGCGATGGAGAATAATTGGATCTCTGAAAGAGAGGAAACATTCCTCAATAACTCTGAGGGACGCATTCCAGCGTTCTATGCTTTACCCAAAATCCACAAGAACCAACTTTTACCCCCAGGCAGACCGATTGTATCGGGGTGTGGATCAGTGCTTGAACCTGTTTGCAAATTTATCGACTTTTTTCTAAAACCTTTAAGCCAGAAAACTCCGACATATTTACGAGATACCATGGCTACAATAAATAAATTTGAACATCAACCTTTTTACCCTGCAGAAGACATATTAGTCACTATGGATATCAATAGCCTCTATACGAGCATTCCCCAAGAGGCAGCAGTCGAACGCATCAGACACCATCTAACTCATCATATGCGACAAACCAGAGTCCCGATCAACTTCATAGTTGAATTACTGGAACTAGCTTTAACAAACAACTTTTTTCAATTTGAAGACACTTTTTATCTGCAAATTCGTGGCACGGCCATGGGAGCGGCCTTTGCCCCCAGTATGGCAGTCATTTTCATGGCTGAATATGAATATAATAATGTCCTTAATCTATGTAATCCGTACCTTGACAACATTACACTTTGGTACAGATACATTGACGACATTATTTTCATTTGGAAAGGCGATAATAGCACCTTGGCAGACTTCTTCAGTTGGATCAATGATCGCACAGATGAGATTAAATTCACGATAAGCAGCAGTAACATCAGCATTAATTTCTTGGATCTTACTATCAAATCTAAGAATAATAGCTTGGAATGTACTATGTTTAAGAAAGAAACGGACCGTAACACAGTGCTGCATTATACAAGCAACCACCCGAGGAACCTTAGAAACAACCTCCCCTATGGCCAGTTTCTTAGAGTACGGAGAAACTGTACAGACACAGAAGACTACAAAGTGAATGCAGCAGCTCTTGCGACCAAATTGAAGGCTCGGGGCTACCCCAGAAAGCTCCTCAGAGATACACAGAAAAGAGCGAGATTTACACCCAGAGAAGCACTTCTGACACCCAAAATTCAAGACACCCAACAGGAAACCACCATGGCATGTGTCACTACCTTTGGCCCCAACACTACCAAACTTAAAGGGGCCATACGTAAATTTTGGCCATTGATACAGCTCAGCCTTCCACAGGAACCACTCCCCAGGATGGCACTAAAAAGATCCAAGAACCTCAGGGATATGCTTACACATGCTAGAATGTCTAAAACCAACACTCGCTCTGCACTCTGGAATCTAAGAGAGATCAACGGCCATCATCCGTGCGGTAACTGTTCGGCATGTAATCAAACCAAAAAAATGAATTCATTCATGATTGATGACAAGGAATGGAAACTAAAACATTTCACCAACTGCAAGACCTGCAACGTAATTTACATTATAGAATGCCCCTGCAAATTACGGTATGTGGGTCAAACATCGAGGCCAGTTCATAAAAGGATTGTTGAACATCGCTCCAAAATCCGTTGCAAAACTATAACAGCTCCTCTTGTGTCTCACTTTCTTGAACTGCAACATGGCCCAGACAGTTTCAAATGGTGGGTGGCGGACAAAGTCTTTAATACCCATAACATCACCAACTCTCTTAAATTCAAAGAGAAGTGGTGGATATACAAACTACAATCTACAACTCTGGGGCTAAATGAAATTGAGCCACCATACCAGTATTAACCCTGCCCTCTTGTAGGTCTCCCATGTACTTTGCTCCTTCCCGTCTCCTCCAGCGTAGCCCATTTTATGTCCATGCTCTCGGGCCTTTCCAGAATTTGTTTCCTTTTTGTTATGCAATGCCCCCTAACCCTTTGCAGTGCTGTGCACTGCCATCCAGGATGGCCAGACACTAACTCTGCTTTTTCCTACACTATGTGTACTTGGACTGTGGGGTAGGCCTGATTTTTAGGCCCTTCCTCTATTTACATATGTGGTTGCCCACGCGCCCAATTCCGCTCCCGCGCCTAGCACGGGGCGTTCTAGCGCCGCGATTTACTTATATTTCTAGGCCCCGCTGGTAACAGTTTTTTTGGGATAGCATTACTCGGCCCCCGTCGCGCATGCGCAGGGGTCTAGTATTTTTTCAACTTTGGCATTGCTATTGCGCCGGGGCACAGCGGCTTCTGTTTCTGCCATTCTGTCCCCGGCGCGCATGCGCAGGGGACTAGTGTGCACAAACTTTGCACATGCGCAGCTCTAGTAACGTGCCGGGGATCAACGGCATATAGCACCGCACATGCGTAGCTATGCCTTATGCTTTTAGCTTCACTCGGCACCGCGTTGCCCTCGCGGACACACACGGCTGCATTTTCCAGCGGATAAAAGGTAATTACCCTCCCTCCTTTATAGCCCAGACTCTGCCAACACTTGCATTTCTTGCCCTAACCCACCACACATTGGCAGTACTGCGACATTCATTTTTCATTTATCTTTTTCTTTGTAGACCTGTTTCATCTTGGGTCTCACCCAGCTTGGTCTCCCAGTCCTGTTTACACTCTTGGTAATCCAGGACCCCCAATAAGGTAACGAGCTTCTTAGCGGAGCTACCTGCATTTATTTCTTTATGACTTCATAACCTGGAGTTCACACTTACCCAGGAGCATTTGTTCTTTTCCTTTCTTTCCTATTTTCCCCAGTCCCCCACAGCCACATGATGTGAGGATTTAATCACTTACCTCTTTGTAAGTGTCCAGCGGAACTTTGACTAATTCAGTCACCTGGAAAACACTCAGGTTCTAGTCCAGAGCAAGGTTAGTCCTTATCCACTGTTAAGAGTTTACCAGAGGCTCCTTTTTAATCTGTTTATTTTTAGTATCTTACTATTTTAACACTTTATTACACTATACACTGCACCCCATACGTTATAGTAACCACCATCCCCTCTTTATCTTCTATAGGGGTCCCCATACCTTGGCTCCAAGAAGAAGGCTGTGACCCACTGTTTAGCCGAAACGTCCAGGGACCCTGCAACCTTCGGTTACTAGGTCCCCCCGCCCCTTTTACAATTTTGGGTTCGATTTGTGTCAAGGACGTCGATCCACTTTGGTCACCCTCTAGCCTGGCTTTTGTTAGACCTATCCAAGGTCCTGCACTTAGAGCAACAATGGTTCATGTTGTTTATATATGTTTGAGATAAATGTGTAAATATTTTGAGATTGGATTTGTACTTTTCTTGTTTTGAAACATCATTACACGGTATCTTCAGGTATTTACTCACCTAAGCCTGTTACTCATGTGCCGCAAGAGTTTCCAATGCAGCATTTTTGTTTGATAATGCGGAATAATTGTATAACTGTTTATATGCAATGTCTGCCTTGCTTACTGGAATTTATAATCTAGTTTTTGTTGAAAGACTGAGAAGAGGGAAAAAAATTAAAAAACCACTCTCAGTCTCTATTCTATTCTATTCAATTTATTTGAGTGCGTGTACTACTTTTTCCTTTGCTTGTTCACTTTATCCTTCGGATATGTATAAAGTATGCTACAGTATAGTAACAGATACACTTTAAATCCCTTTTGCATATAATTAAAATTGCAACCAACTTTATTTCCTTAGACAGGACCCCTTTCTTGTGTTTTTCTTCCACTGATAGCCCTTGGTCCTGTGCTATAATTTGGGGCTCTCCCTCCAGTATTCCTTAGTTGAGATATAGCTTAGGCTATAATAGGGACTTTTTCTAAATGACCCAGGTTACTCAGTCGAGCCTAACCCTTTAGGACTCCCTCTGGTTTTCTCCTACTTCCCCCCCCCCCCCCCCCCTTTCCCTCCCGTTTCCTTTTCTTTTTCCGTTTTCTTTTTCTGTCCTACTCCCTGCTTTTGGGTCTAGCTCTGCACCATGGATCAAACCCTTAGTTTTACGGAAGAACAGATCCTAGAGATCATCCAAGGCCCAACCCTTTTTAACATTGAGGGTGCCCAACAATCCCTAGCATCATCAGCATCAGTTGACGACTTGCTCAACCTTAAAAAACGTTGTTTTAGAACTGAAGTGCACGGGCACTTCTTAAGAGAATACCTCAGAGCAAACTTAGTACCCATGGGTTTGCAGGTACGCAATGAGCCAGCCTTATTCTTAGAGGATAAAGACTACATCCTAGGATTCAGTAAAATTGCAACTAAATGCAGCAGGGACCTGATGGTTCTAACAATCACTACAGCTAGGAGGATACATCTAGACATCTCTAAAGAACTCAAAATACAAGAAGAGAAATTCCTCAATGACGATAGCTTGGATAACGCTAGAGAAAAATTGCAGGAAATAAATAAGACAATGGACACCTTTATGAGTAGTACTTTGGAAAAGAAGCACAAAAAACTAGCAAAAGACATTAAAAATTTCCAACTAGAACTTGTATATCCTTATTTATCAGTTGATTACAAGGACAAGAAAGAAAAAGAAAGACTTCTCAACCAAACGGGCCCAGCAAGAAATAGACGCAGAAGGGTCTCTTTCTGGAATACATCAAGCTCGGGTTCATCTGATGACGATTCTACTAATTCCAATGGGAGACCGAGCAATCGCGATAACCATCAGCAGCCACAGATGACGCCTTTTTTAGGCTTAGGGGGTCCCAGGGGAGGCTACTGGGGCCCACCTCAATTTCAGCCCATGCCCCCATTCAACTTTCCACGATGGAGGTCATCGAACCCCAACAGGAGACGGAGGAGATATTAGAGACCATGCCTATCTTCAACCTCTCGGGAAGTACGCTCACCAAAGAGGACAAATCTATACTATCCAAAGGACTGTCATTTGTCCCGACCAATCACACTGATTGGTTCAGACTTGATCAGGAACTGTCCTTCTTTTATAGAACCATCAGAAGAAAAGTCTTCTTCCAAGACAAAGAAAGTCCCCTAGAACCTGATGATTCAGGCCTAAAGATAAAATCGGACTTCCTTCCCAATGACAACGAAATGCCGGTATCTGTTCTTGCGTTTGAAAAATGCATCAAGCAAGAAATGAAAAAAGCACAGCGTACCACCTTGCATAAAAGAAATAATCTCACACAGGGAGAACAACAAGCCCTTAAGGCTCTGGCCGAAAACCCTGCCATTGTTATTAAAGCGGCAGACAAAGGAGGAGGGGTGGTGGTCCAGAGTTCCACCCAATATAAAGAAATGGTTATGGCATTGCTTAACGAAGAGGGGAATTATAAAAAACTGCGTAAAGACCCCACATCAGAAATTAAAAAAAAGATTAAAGACACTACCGACTATGCGATGGAGAATAATTGGATCTCTGAAAGAGAGGAAACATTCCTCAATAACTCTGAGGGACGCATTCCAGCGTTCTATGCTTTACCCAAAATCCACAAGAACCAACTTTTACCCCCAGGCAGACCGATTGTATCGGGGTGTGGATCAGTGCTTGAACCTGTTTGCAAATTTATCGACTTTTTTCTAAAACCTTTAAGCCAGAAAACTCCGACATATTTACGAGATACCATGGCTACAATAAATAAATTTGAACATCAACCTTTTTACCCTGCAGAAGACATATTAGTCACTATGGATATCAATAGCCTCTATACGAGCATTCCCCAAGAGGCAGCAGTCGAATGCATCAGACACCATCTAACTCATCATATGCGACAAACCAGAGTCCCGATCAACTTCATAGTTGAATTACTGGAACTAGCTTTAACAAACAACTTTTTTCAATTTGAAGACACTTTTTATCTGCAAATTCGTGGCACGGCCATGGGAGCGGCCTTTGCCCCCAGTATGGCAGTCATTTTCATGGCTGAATATGAATATAATAATGTCCTTAATCTATGTAATCCGTACCTTGACAACATTACACTTTGGTACAGATACATTGACGACATTATTTTCATTTGGAAAGGCGATAATAGCACCTTGGCAGACTTCTTCAGTTGGATCAATGATCGCACAGATGAGATTAAATTCACGATAAGCAGCAGTAACATCAGCATTAATTTCTTGGATCTTACTATCAAATCTAAGAATAATAGCTTGGAATGTACTATGTTTAAGAAAGAAACGGACCGTAACACAGTGCTGCATTATACAAGCAACCACCCGAGGAACCTTAGAAACAACCTCCCCTATGGCCAGTTTCTTAGAGTACGGAGAAACTGTACAGACACAGAAGACTACAAAGTGAATGCAGCAGCTCTTGCGACCAAATTGAAGGCTCGGGGCTACCCCAGAAAGCTCCTCAGAGATACACAGAAAAGAGCGAGATTTACACCCAGAGAAGCACTTCTGACACCCAAAATTCAAGACACCCAACAGGAAACCACCATGGCATGTGTCACTACCTTTGGCCCCAACACTACCAAACTTAAAGGGGCCATACGTAAATTTTGGCCATTGATACAGCTCAGCCTTCCACAGGAACCACTCCCCAGGATGGCACTAAAAAGATCCAAGAACCTCAGGGATATGCTTACACATGCTAGAATGTCTAAAACCAACACTCGCTCTGCACTCTGGAATCTAAGAGAGATCAACGGCCATCATCCGTGCGGTAACTGTTCGGCATGTAATCAAACCAAAAAAAAATGAATTCATTCATGATTGATGACAAGGAATGGAAACTAAAACATTTCACCAACTGCAAGACCTGCAACGTAATTTACATTATAGAATGCCCCTGAAAATTACGGTATGTGGGTCAAACATCGAGGCCAGTTCATAAAAGGATTGTTGAACATCGCTCCAAAATCCGTTGCAAAACTATAACAGCTCCTCTTGTGTCTCACTTTCTTGAACTGCAACATGGCCCAGACAGTTTCAAATGGTGGGTGGCGGACAAAGTCTTTAATACCCATAACATCACCAACTCTCTTAAATTCAAAGAGAAGTGGTGGATATACAAACTACAATCTACAACTCTGGGGCTAAATGAAATTGAGCCACCATACCAGTATTAACCCTGCCCTCTTGTAGGTCTCCCATGTACTTTGCTCCTTCCCGTCTCCTCCAGCGTAGCCCATTTTATGTCCATGCTCTCGGGCCTTTCCAGAATTTGTTTCCTTTTTGTTATGCAATGCCCCCTAACCCTTTGCAGTGCTGTGCACTGCCATCCAGGATGGCCAGACACTAACTCTGCTTTTTCCTACACTATGTGTACTTGGACTGTGGGGTAGGCCTGATTTTTAGGCCCTTCCTCTATTTACATATGTGGTTGCCCACGCGCCCAATTCCGCTCCCGCGCCTAGCACGGGGCGTTCTAGCGCCGCGATTTACTTATATTTCTAGGCCCCGCTGGTAACAGTTTTTTTGGGATAGCATTACTCGGCCCCCGTCGCGCATGCGCAGGGGTCTAGTATTTTTTCAACTTTGGCATTGCTATTGCGCCGGGGCACAGCGGCTTCTGTTTCTGCCATTCTGTCCCCGGCGCGCATGCGCAGGGGACTAGTGTGCACAAACTTTGCACATGCGCAGCTCTAGTAACGTGCCGGGGATCAACGGCATATAGCACCGCACATGCGTAGCTATGCCTTATGCTTTTAGCTTCACTCGGCACCGCGTTGCCCTCGCGGACACACACGGCTGCATTTTCCAGCGGATAAAAGGTAATTACCCTCCCTCCTTTATAGCCCAGACTCTGCCAACACTTGCATTTCTTGCCCTAACCCACCACACATTGGCAGTACTGCGACATTCATTTTTCATTTATCTTTTTCTTTGTAGACCTGTTTCATCTTGGGTCTCACCCAGCTTGGTCTCCCAGTCCTGTTTACACTCTTGGTAATCCAGGACCCCCAATAAGGTAACGAGCTTCTTAGCGGAGCTACCTGCATTTATTTCTTTATGACTTCATAACCTGGAGTTCACACTTACCCAGGAGCATTTGTTCTTTTCCTTTCTTTCCTATTTTCCCCAGTCCCCCACAGCCACATGATGTGAGGATTTAATCACTTACCTCTTTGTAAGTGTCCAGCGGAACTTTGACTAATTCAGTCACCTGGAAAACACTCAGGTTCTAGTCCAGAGCAAGGTTAGTCCTTATCCACTGTTAAGAGTTTACCAGAGGCTCCTTTTTAATCTGTTTATTTTTAGTATCTTACTATTTTAACACTTTATTACACTATACACTGCACCCCATACGTTATAGTAACCACCATCCCCTCTTTATCTTCTATAGGGGTCCCCATACCTTGGCTCCAAGAAGAAGGCTGTGACCCACTGTTTAGCCGAAACGTCCAGGGACCCTGCAACCTTCGGTTACTAGGTCCCCCCGCCCCTTTTACAATTTTGGGTTCGATTTGTGTCAAGGACGTCGATCCACTTTGGTCACCCTCTAGCCTGGCTTTTGTTAGACCTATCCAAGGTCCTGCACTTAGAGCAACAATGGTTCATGTTGTTTATATATGTTTGAGATAAATGTGTAAATATTTTGAGATTGGATTTGTACTTTTCTTGTTTTGAAACATCATTACACGGTATCTTCAGGTATTTACTCACCTAAGCCTGTTACTCATGTGCCGCAAGAGTTTCCAATGCAGCATTTTTGTTTGATAATGCGGAATAATTGTATAACTGTTTATATGCAATGTCTGCCTTGCTTACTGGAATTTATAATCTAGTTTTTGTTGAAAGACTGAGAAGAGGAAAAAAATTAAAAAACCACTCTCAGTCTCTATTCTATTCTATTCAATTTATTTGAGTGCGTGTACTACTTTTTCCTTTGCTTGTTCACTTTATCCTTCGGATATGATTAATTTACTCACCAATTTAATTATTTATGCACTGAGTATTGTACCTGTCTTTTGGATGTAAATGGTATCACTTATGCTACACAAACTGTGCAGTGAGCCTATCCCTTTAAAGATTACATTTTCACTTTAAATACAGAGAAATACGTGAAAATATGTAGTTATAAGGCCACTCTGCCAATGACACTTTGCTTATTAGAGTTAAATCGGAGACATTAAATGTCCCGTAAGCGAGTTCATGTGGTGTCTCATGAGGACATGTGTTAGCCATCATTACAGCTGCAGATTTTCTGCCACAGCAAGAGATCATTAACATAGCGAATAACGGGCACAACATCACTGACAACATACAGTTGACTTCACACGAAATCAACTGCCAATCCACATTTCACTCCAATGCAGGAATAGTACAACCAATTTGCTTATGTATTGTAGCCATCACATGACTAGAGATCGTCCAAGGTGTGAGCAACATTGTTTCCCAATTAGTCCGTCTCATTCAGAAATTTAAGATTAGCCATATGTGCC
Organism: Ambystoma mexicanum; assembly: GCF_040938575.1. Lineage (NCBI taxonomy): Eukaryota > Metazoa > Chordata > Amphibia > Caudata > Ambystomatidae > Ambystoma > Ambystoma mexicanum. The sequence continues at coordinate 254,795,800 of NC_090922.1, forward strand.
TGCATTGTGGCCATCTGAATGTTCTGCGTTTTTATGAGCATTTGTTAGTTGCAAAAATAGTAATGTGTGCATTTTCTTTCAGTGGATGATGCCGCCTTCATATTTATGTGGGTTCGTGTTTAGCAGTTTCTACCACTGTGCACCTTGTTTTACGCTTTGTTTGCATTGAAAGCAGATTATTCTGTACTGCTTTCAAGGTGCTTTGGGCTTTTTACCACTCCACACCCCCACACACATTATCACTCCACCACACTGCAGCACTTGGTCCAATCACACGTCCACTCCAAAACCCAAACTACCATATCGCTCTACACTGCCTAACCCCCACTCCACACACTCAAAACGCTACACAACACCACCACTGCACACCAACGCTACCCACCTGCACACCACCACCCCACTCCACCATGACTCCACACCACTACTTCAGACACCAGACCATCCATTATTCTACACCACCGCTCCACACCTCCACAGCATACCCCACTCCACACCACCGTCCTACTCTACACCACCACCCTTCCAAAGCTGCCATTCTAACTCGATCTACCCTAAGATGCTCTGACTATACCCCTCTATCCCGCTCTACATCTCCCCCCCCCACTCTGCCCCAACCTCCTCACTAAGCCTACACCTGTCCACAATTGCCTCACATTACTCTACTCCAACTCACCCTTCCTTGCCCCTCTACTCAGACTCCGCTTCATTCGTCTATACCATACCACTATCTATCCCACACACTCCCACATCATTGTACTCTACCACCAGCTATAACGGTTTTGCCCCACCCTAACCATACCTTCCTTGCCTCACCCCTGCACACCCACCCTACCTAACATCATCTGCGCTTCTCCAACATCCCACCCACCTTAGCTCACCTCTGCTTACTCCCACTCATTCTTTATCCCCATACTACGCCACCCCAATCTATTCCACCTTCCCTAACTCACCCATGTCCAACCACCCATTCCGCCTCACCCCTGCATCTCTCCAACAAACCACCCTCCTTATCTTCCGTCAGCCTACCCTCACTAATCCTAGCTCTTCCTTCCTACCACCCTCATCCCTGTCTGCTACCTCCCACCTTAGCTCACCACTTCTTCCTTCCTCCTTAACTCTTAACTCACCTGTACCCCTGCCACCCTAGCTCACCCTTACAATCACCATGCTTATCTTAAACTATTCAGTGGTTGCTGTCAAGTAACAATATTAATACACATAGAAAAAAGATTACCGCACACCACAGGGAAGAGTATTTCTGCTATGTCTATTACTAATGTTATTTGTCTGCCAGCAGTAATGTGCAGAACCGTTTGGAATTACTGGCTAAGTAGAGCCCAAATATTTACTGTATTCTTAACTACAAATGTCAAATGCAATAATAAGCTACAAACCGCAAAACGATTGTCTTTGCCAGTGCTTGTTTTAAGTCTTTTACACAGTACCTGGGGTGCCATTATAAATTGGGTGCATTTTTGGTCACACAACCACCAGTGGCAAAATACCATATCTGCCAGTGGTACAAATGCACCCAATTCAGAGTTTACCAATGGCAGTGTGATCTTATTGGATTACCACCAGAGCAATCCCACTGCCAGTGGTAACTTGTGAAGATATATTTTTGTAAATGTGTTTGTCCCTTTCAATGTACAGCAGTGGCACATATCACTACTGTATATTTTCTAATGCACATACGGGTAATTTCTGATCCTTGTCTGCATTATATGGCAAAGGCGTTCAGAGGGTGGGCATCGTAGATGCCCATTTTCACCCACCTCTTACTAATAGCCTTTGAATTATTTTTTTCCTGTATTGAAATGAGCGCTTGGTCGTTCTTTTTTGGGGCTTTTAAAAATGTTTACCTGTATCTCCTTGATGCAGCCCTTGACAGAGTTAATGGATGGATCTTGGGGGATTTTCCATTAGGCAGTGACTATTTCCCAAAGTGCCTAAAACTTTATTCATGCCATCAATAATACTGCTGCCCAACCGCTGCCCAGGGCACTAATCAATGGAGAAAGACTCTCTTAAGAGTGTTTCAAAAGCTGGAACAGTCCATTGGCAAGTGACAGTGGGTACCCGTATACAACCAGACTCCAAAATCGTGGACTGGTTTGCCAAAGACTGTAAAGTAGCAGATTCCCCTCTACCTGCAACCCAGGAACAGAATGGTTTGTCGGTGTCTTCATGGAATGGGCAGGGAAAACTTGTAGTGTATTCTCTCCAGCAGCTTTGTGGCATGGTTTCAACAGTTCCACTGTCACAACTCCCTGCTGGTCGCTGTGGCAATTTTGAAGGAAGTGGAAGCCTCGTCTTGCCATTACATTTCCTCGTAACCGCGTGCATCGGTCTAGTTATTTCACAAGATGGTGCCCTGCCGCAGCGGTCGCTGTACTTGGTACAGTTTGCCGGCAGACCCGGCACATTGCAACTCTCTGGTAAGGATTGACTGAGGTAACGCTCCCTGGTTGTTTTCTCGGTGACTTGCTCTTTTCTTCATTGCCCCTTACCTTCCGCTCTGGCCCGTTTGCGTTCCCCTTCTTCCCCGTTGTTGTGCTTCCTGCAGTTACTTTGATCCTCCTTCCCTGTTACTACATTGCCTGCAGTCATAGTTCTGTTACTATTGCCAACATCTTTCATCTGTGGATACCATCTAACAAGAGGAAACTGGAATTCTGCCTATAATCCATCTGCGAATAAGGGATGTTTATGCCATCAGCTTTTCCCCTTACTTTATTTGGGTTTCCTCCTATACTCCACCTTGCTTTGACTGTATACCTAACCAGGCTAGCAAGGGGTTGACTAGACAGGATCGTCCCTTCTCAGACACTGATCGTCTGCATTCAAGAAAGAAGGGAGAAAATGCTACTGAAAGATCTTCTACAAAGAAGACTTTGCAATCTGAAAGCGGTGAGTCTGAGATTCACACAGCAACAAACATCCCAGAGGGAAGACCGCCCTGATATGTTTTTGCTGCACGGTGGTGTGTGCAAGAGCATACAACAATCATGGCCAACTAACAATTTAGGTTCATACAAAGGGAGCAAAACCGCATGCGTGGTTAATTCAAAGGAAAAGCTGAACTTAATACCTCAATTATTGATGTGGCGTGTTGACCAGTTAAATTATAAAATTGCAGTGCTCTTAAGGGGAAGTTTGGGAGTTGGTTGGAAGCTTGGAGAGTTTGATATTGCAGATCAATGACGGGAGGACTTCATAGGAGTGGAAAGGAAAGGTGGTGGAGGAAAGGGATGGGGAAGGAGGTGGCAGATCAAGAGAAGCAGATCGCGGAGGAGGAAGGGAAGAGAGAAGATCAATAAAGGCATCAGCAATGATTGATGGAGGGAGTAATATCCAGGACAGTGGAGACCAGTGGATGAGAGTAGGTGAATGAGGAGGAATAATAGTCGGAGCGGAAGGTGACACCTAGTAAAGTGGAGATAAGGCGAGAACAGGCAGTGAAGATAGGGAGTAGCCATCAAAGAGGGAGGGAGGGAGGGAGGAGGTAACATCAAGGATAGAGAAGGATGCAAAGAGGAGAGAGGAGGCCAAAGTGAAGGTAAGGACAGATGAGGGGTTCATGGAGCAAAGACGTTAGGAGGTGAAGGAAAGTACAGAGGAGGTGGAGACAGCTAACAAGGAGGCAGAGGAGGGAATTGGGAGTAGGAAAGTGTTAGGGTTGCTAGTAATCTGCCTGCATGTATGCTGAGGTATTATGTCACTAAGGGAATGTTTGGGTATGATTGAGTGGAATGCTGTGTGATGAGTGTTCCACCCAAGGCAGTTGACAAGATGTAGCCTGGGTGGTGGGAGCCAGTGGGCTCTGCTCTGATCCTGTAACTATCTGTAGTAATCGCCTTTGATGCAAACTGATTAAAGTGACCTAATGAAGAATTCCTGGCGCCCAGTGTATCCTTTGACCTGTAGACCCCACTTAGGGTCACAACATAAATTGGTGACGAGTTGGTCTTGAGGAACTCAAGAGAAGAAGCTGCTGATAAAGGTATCTGTGTGATTGGGGCCGTGAGAGAGGAAGGTCAAAGGAGACTGCTGTGGGGGTGCAGCACAGGATTAAGAGAGACTAAAGAAAAGGGGAGGGAGCCCACTGCCCCCCATGATGAGTCCCACCACCCAGGGGGCAATGAGGGTGTCCTGTGTGGCTCCCTAGAAAGTGAATGGGGGGAGGTGGAGAATGTTATGGGCCATCAAGGGGGAGTGATCGGAAAATAAGTAAGTGGAGGGAAAAGAGGAAGGAGAGAGAAACCAACGGAAAGAGGTGGAGGTGCCAGAGACAAGGTGCAAAAGTGTAAAGGAAAGCCTACTACCTAAGCACTAATGAGGAATTGGGCCATTTGCACCCAGGACAATGGATTTGCTAACTCACTGGACATCCACGATCTAAGGAAAGATCCCAAGAGGTGACAGCACCGCTCTATTTAAGGACCTTATAGACCAGAGGTGGAGGAGTTCTGCGGATGAAAGTGGCAACCTGAAAAGCACAATGAAATGCACAGATTTCCATATACCAGAATCATGAAAAGACTGTCAATGACTTTTGTTTGGCTGTGGCTGGTGTTGCTCAAGCAAGATAGGAAAGTGCTTATGGATTACGAGCTCCAGCAAGTTGGAGTTGCTCATTGTTGTCTGCGTTTCCCATTACCCTGTTTCTAGTTAACCCTAATCCCTTTGATTTTCTTTTTTTTTTTACAAAAAAGCTTTGTACTTGATATTCCGGATTCTGCGTTGTCTGTTAATACCTTGTCTGTGACACCACATAAAGCTAATCCTATCCCAAATGTCAAAATCAATGGTAAATTGCTCCAGCCCACAATGCTCCTCCTACTCTACCCTTAGGAAGTGACCATTCTCTATATGTCATCTACTACAGAATGGGCTTCTGGGCATCCTTTTAACTTTCAGAGCCTTTCTGCCCTATCGGGTGTTATTTATCACATCCAGTTTTGACCCACTCTCCCAAAACCTCAACTTCATCAACCTGGATTGCTTTGGTAGTAAGATGTTTCGCAATAACGCATGTAGCGTTGATCTGTCTGTACTAGTTGGTAACCACGCCCCAGCAGGGACGTCACTTCACCAAAATGCCAGGGGTAGCGGAAGTGACATCACACGACCATTGACTGCTGATGACATCACAGGAAGTGATGTAATTTGACCCTGCCCCAAGTGACATCACAGGTAGCCATGGTAAACAACCTTCAGAATTTTTAGCTGCATCTAGCACCCGTGTTTCCAGGTGCTCTCATTTCAGCCAGATATAAGACGCGAGGCACAGGGGGAGGCATGATTTGTCCATGATTGCCCATTTGGGGAATGCCATTTTCCATATTCGACGTGGGGTCTATATGTAAAACATACATAATGCAGTATTTCTAACAGGGTAACCGAAATCTGTAACGCAGGCTACAGCTAGTGTATGAAACATCTATAGATCAATGGGCACAAAAGTATGTATGTCTGTGGCATTGATGTGTTAAACAAGCCAAAAAAGCACAGATCTGGGGAGGTGTGTGCTGCTGTTTAAACAGGAGAAAACTTGACCTGGATTAAGTATCCACAAAATTCCCTCGTTATAAATGTATATATGATTCAGCTACCACTACGATAGAAGAAACCTATTCAACTGGTCTGCGAACACAGAGGGGAGTGCACCCGATAATACCTGGGAATGTTTCTTTCAATATACCCACGAGCCCTCCGATAGTTTTTATTATCTAAGCGTAATACTGGGTTCCAAAGGATTTTAAAAAAAAGAAAAAACACCATTTTAATGAAGTATCATTGCTGCACACATACATTCATAGCACCACACAGTTCTTTAAAATTGAAAACACACACCGAGTTGCTTCTCACCCGGAGACTCACTGGCAGACTTCAAGGCGTGCACTGCACACTACCCCTTTGTCAGACCAGTGGTGCCCATTGGCGTAGCACAAAATGTGGCAGCTCCCCTGTGAGCCATACTGTAACCCTCCCCCCCCGTTCCCCCAAGCTCCTTAACAAAGCACAGGGCACAGCACGCCACACCCCGGGCCGGTCCGGACCACCAAGTGTGCGGAATGTCCATGATGATTATGCCGCTGCAGGGGCATGAACTACTGCAAGTGAAAGAAGTAAATATGTTTTTCAATCAAAGCTTAAATCTTTAACGAGAAGGGGGTGGTGCGTGGTCCACAAATATACCAGCCATGAGTGATGGCTGGTGAGTTGTTTTTCTGCAGGGTGTATGTAGTCTCCCTCCCCAGAGTAAATGTTTTGAATAATGGGTTAAAATGGTGCATTACAAAGCACACTTTCTGGGAAAACTTGGGTAAAAGGCCAACACTCGGTTTTGTAGGGTGTAGGGTAAATAATGAAAAAAAAGTACAATAGATGCAAGTCACCAAAAGTGCACAGGGCATTTCCCAATGCATTATCATGCCAGTCCTGCAATATATACCAGTATAAAAAACATTAGTATGCAGGCTGTGGCCATACATTTCCATGCTGGCTCCACCAACATATGCTTGTATTCCCATATAAAACCATACTTAGGTTTGCTTTAAGATGTTTTTCTATAGTATCATTACTGGCACTGGGCGCAAAACTGGCTCTGCCAATGTATGGCAGAACTCCTATGTAAATACGTACTCCCGTTGGTTTGGCCATTAAAAGTGACATGTCACAATAGGAAAACCTGTCCAGACTGGTTCCAATGTAAGCCAGTCTAGACCCAAAAGAACACTTATCTTGCTTGATTCATCATAGATGCTCAGTTAATGTAAAGGCATGGTACAGTGAAGAATATACAGGCCGCTACGTCAAAAAATCAGTCTAGCAAGGTAACACCACATATCATGCTTTCTTTTTTAAAGATGCCGAGTAATAAATGTCATGTCACAGTAAGCAATGGCTAGACTGACTGCACCAAAATGCCAGTCTAGCCAGGGAATGCTAGACATGAACTTGCCTTTGCCCAAAATACCAGTAAAACATGCAAAGTCAATAAAGGAAGTGGCAAAAATGCTCCAGTGATCCCCATTCTACCAGGGCCTTACCCTTTCATCCACCGGTCACTCACCCATACATCGCCTCTCTCACTTGCTCACACTGGATTCACCACACAGGCACACACCAAACCCCACCCTGAACATTCAAACACACACATCACATCTCTTCTCATTCCCCCACCATTCACATACATACATTGTGGTCTACTGTGTACATACTTTGGCATGACGCGCTATATAAACGAAAATAAATACAAATACATCTAACGCGCACTTCACAAATGCAAAACACACATATTACAAAAAAAAGCCTTCTTACCCTTTTATTTCAACTTCAGTCCGTCCTTCCAGGCCCCCTCGGCTCCTACGTGCTGCTCACAAACAGGAACCAGAAAGCTGCAAGAGCTTCCTGGTTCCTGTATGTGAGCTGCAAGGAAGCTGAGGGAGAATGGGTTGCAACTGAACGTTCTACATGTCAGTCAATTCCAACCCCTACTGAGTGCCTCCCCGGCCCACTCTTAACCTTGATGGGTGAGGTAAAATCAATAAACTATTTTTTTTTTAAAAACCTTGATGGGTGAGGACTGGGCCGGTGTGCCCCCCCATGCCACGAGAGGGCCCGCTACACCAGGAGCACCCGTTATTTTTTTGGGGCGGGGACAACATTTTGTATTTCTTTAAAGAAATCTTCTACTTAAATTTGGGGTCGCAAGGGAGTCCCAGGGGTTGCAACTGTAGCCCCCTAGGGGTCACAGTTGCAAGCCCCACACCCCTCCCCCAAATGACGTCCATGTGCGGCCCCAGTCAGACTTAATAGACTGGAAGGACCTTTAACTAGTGTGATGGTGCTGTTACCAGCCAGTAAAATCCACCAGCATCAGTGTTTTCGCCTTGTTTTCACCTTTAGGACCCCCGGGATGTAGAGCGTGTGGTGATGTCCCCTTTTCTCAATAGAAGGAGCCTCCTGCCGGCACATGCAGCATGTTAAGCTCACCTGGTATCCACCCAGCCGGGTTACTCGCTGGTATGCTTCTCAGCTTTGCCCTGATGTGGTCTGCGGGGAAGGTTCTGCCTGAAAATACAGGAGGACTGTGTTCAAGACTGACCGACTGGGGTAAGTATCCTCCCTCCACCCCCATATGATTTCAGCCCCTCTGGTGCCCTCTCCGCACCTTGTGGTAGAATTAGGCGTGCTCTCCGTCCTGCCTTCTTTGCAAGGGCACCTTGTCTTTCATGGGCGAGTGCGGTCCAGTTACTTCACTGACTCTGGCCCGTTTGATATTGTTCAAGTAGGTCTTATTGCTGTTCTTTAGTTTTGTTGCTATCCTGCATGCCTTTCTTTGTTTAAAATGTCTCTTTTTTTCTCCCTTAGGTATGCCGAGCTTCAGGGCGGTGAACTGGCTTGGTTGGGCCCCGCTGGTAAATGATGGCTCATTAAGAGCACTATGATGCGGTAAGTAAGCGCTATGCGCAGCGCTGCGAAGTCTTGCCCTTGCCAACTTGTGTTTTCCTTCCTTGTAGGTCGTGGTGTTCCTCGGCGCGAGTGGAATGTCAGGAGTGGTGCCAGCCGAGAGGCGACCAGCCAGGCAAGCCTTTTGAGCAGTTCGTAATTTGTAAATGTCTCTACTGCTTTCTTTAATGTTGCCTCTATCTTCCTCTTTCAGGTTGTTTTGTCCAGGAGGCATGCAGATTCGAGGAAGCTGTTCTCAGTAGCTGCGAGTGTTTAAAGATGAAGACTGCAGGTAAGATGCTGCTGCTAATGATGTTCCTTTTGTCTCCTTGCAGGTGCTGCTTCTCCGAGGTTCGAGGGAATAGCTGGACACGGGGAGCGTCACGTTGCAAGCTGCAAAGTAACGCGAAGCGTGTTGTCTTGCTCAGGTATGGTTGAAATAGCCCCAACAAAATAGTCCAGGTAAAGTAGTCCCTAGGCTACCACACCCAAAACACTAGACCGCATAGCTTGGTTCTTGTGAACCAAGCTATGTGGATGCCTCCATGTTGGCTGACAATACAATAAAGTAGTTACCAAGCACATTGTTTTTCATGGTGTATGAGTCTGGCGCCATAGGCGCCAGGACTGGCCCCATGAGGGCTTTTGAAGAAGATGCCTGGCTCTAGAGGCCCGAGTCCTGACTCCACCTGGCCAATGGGTTTGCCAGAGGGGGTTTTGGGTGAGGGTTGTGACACAGCAGCACGGCAGCAGACTCCGTGAATGGAACTTCTGTGTCCAGCTTGGTTATTGTCTGTAACGCTGTGTGCTCACGGCATGATGTCTGTCTGATCTGTGTGATCACAGATCCATATGCCAAGCCTGGGTGATCCCTGCAACTGTCCCGCTGTGTGACCACAGCAACATACTGGCGTGTTGTGTATCCACAGCACTGATCCGGCTGAGGCCAGCCACAATAGAGCATACTTTTTCATCTTTGGAGTGGATTGTGTTATATCCGCCTCACAGCGTAATGTTAATTAAGGGTCCGCCCTGGCGGAAGGCAGGCAGTTTGGGGCATGAGTGTAGACTGGTGTGACGTGTTTTCTGTGGCTCCTGCGCTGCGTACCAGTGGGCCTACGATGTGGCCCCTCCCCCATTGCTTTCTCGCTCCACCGGCAGCACCTGCCAGAGAAATCCAACACTGGCGACGAGACCACAGAACGGAGCACGCGCGCAGATGTTGACAAGCAATCAATCACTCTGCAAGACCACGATAAAGTCGAATTTTTGGGACAGACGGTGGGGGTACCATCTCCGACCCAAAAAAAAAAAGAAAAGGGGAAACAAAGACGAAACTAAATGAAGAACAGCAGTGAATGCCACTAACAAGACATACAGTTCAGGAAAGAACATAGGAGCTGCTGATTCCACTGTCCTGCGCCCATACGCCAGCAATCACAGGTGAGGAGCAGCCCGTCGCCACCCACACACACAGGGGTCAACACAGCATCAGGGCAACATGGCAACTGGCCTTTCCACGCCAAGACCCAGCACGCCGGAAAGAATAGCTGCGTCACAGACGCTGCCAATGCAGTCCCCTCGACATCATGGAGGTGCCACAGCTGCATTGGGGCTTTGCAACACCTACAATGATCCATCATCAGTGGGGCCCTGCCGGATGCTATGGATTCAAAAGTTCTAGATGGTGACGAACTGGAAGGATATAACACCCAGGAAAATGAGATCGCACATCCTGCTCAACGTGGGTGATGAATTGCTGCACATTATCAACTCGCTGTTCATCGACGACGGTGCGAACACCTATACCAATTAGCCAAAGACACCCTCACAGCACATTTCATGCCACAGTTCAATCCGGACTATGAAACCTTCAATTTCTGTACCACAGTACAAATGGAGGACGAAACACTGGATGCTTACCACACAAAACTAGCACTGTTTTGTGAATTTGACAACGTTGAAATGTACTTGGAGAAACTGCGCAGAATGGTATTGGGTGAAAAGGGCATCACCCTAGCCAGGATCCTCGAATATGGACGCCAAAGGGAGCTGTTGCACACGAGGGCAGCACACACGGGCACCACACTACAGAAACTCTAACTGGCGTCAACAACAGCGGCAATAGCACAAATCTCCAACCGCCAAGCACAGAGGGATGACTACAATGAAACAAACAACTCACTGCGGTAGCAACCGAGAATCCTGGGCCTACCGAGTGCGGATGGTGCAGTAGAGCACGTCACAGAAAACCACTTGTGGGGCATGTGTCTGTAAGGACCATTACACACTTGTCGGCAGAGCCTCAGGGCAGCCTCAATGCCCACAACCACACCCACAACAGGCCAAATCTTTCTGCAAGAAAAAGAAGCAAGCGGATACACATTGTATAGCAGCCGAGGACAACTTGTCAATCGACAAATCCAGATAGGACCATGTAGAAACAGCGATGGATATGGGGACCGGGAGAATGAGGAGGAGGAGCAAAATCCATCTAATCCCGGCACTCGACCACAGAAACACTGAGCCGAGAAAGAAACGGAAAAGGCCTGAATGCCTTGTGAACATACAGGGTCGAGAGACACTCATGATGATAGACACTGTAGCATTGTTAAATGTGATGCCAGCGACAATGTTCCGGACACTACGTCCTCAACCAGACCTCAATACGACAGAAACGCTTCTGTTCACCTATGCAGCAAAATGGCACTCCCAGTAGAGGGACGTTTCAGAACGGAACTAAGCAGAGGCAAGACTGCCATCAAATCAAAGATATACGTTGTGAATGCTGGAATCGAATGCCTACTTAGCGGGATGCAGCTGAAGACCTGGGACTAATCCGTTACATCTGCGTCCTCAAAGGCATTGGATGCTTAAAGGGCAAACTCAGAAAATTACAAATTTACCCTACGGTACAGCCCGGTATTATCGAACAAGTCACAGCACCAACGCCCTGGGTATTGCCTATGGTGGTCATGAAAAAAACAAAGCAACCAGGGAAAGTAAGGATTTGCATAGACATGCGCCTGCCGAACGCAATGATCAAAAGGGAGCGGCACATCAATCCCACGTTCGATGAGATAATCACGGACCGCACAGGGTCGAAGATCTTTTCCAAAATTGACCTCAACGCTGGCTACCATCAATTGAAACTACACTGAGACTGAAGGTACATTACAACCTTCTCCACCTGGCTGCGTCTGCGGCGGTACAAGAGACTACGTTTCGGCATCTCCTCTGCGGCAGAGGTGTTCCAACAAGCCATCCACAAGGTGATCCAAGGGATCCCAGGAGTGCTGAATGTCAGTGACGACATCCTCATCCACGCCAGCGACAGGCAGGTGCACATGCGTCACCTAGAAATGGTGGTCAGCAGGCTGGAGGCTGTAGGCCTAACCATCCACCGGAAAAAAATGCAAATTCCTGAAAGAAGAGATAACATTCTTCGGTTATGTCTTAAACCGCAAAGGGGTATCTGCTGTCCCACAAAAGGTGGCAGACATAAAGGAGCCCCCCCCCCCGACAACACCCACATAAGTACACAGTTATTTTGGGGATGGCAACATATTACGGCAGATTCATTCCCAACCTGGCAACCATGTCTGGGCTGCTCAGGTAGCTCACCAGGTCAAATGTCAAATGGAACTGGAGCTCTGAATGCCAGGAGGCGTTTGAGCGGATCAAGACGTCTTTCTTCTGAAACAACAATGGACTATTACGGCTCAACCTTGATGACAGAACTGTATGTCGATGCAAGCCCCGTTGGCCTTGGGGCCATCCTGGTCCAACAATCACGGACAGGGGAACTAAGCCCATCGCATATGCCTCCCGAGCCCTCAAGCCCACCGAACAGCGGTACTCGCACATCGAGAAAGAGGCCATAGCAGTACTCTGGGACTGTTGACACTTCCCTATCTATCTCTAAGTTCAGAGCATACACGGACCACAAGCCACTCATCCTGATTTTCACAGGGTCATCAGCACACCATCTGGCTACAATTGGGAAGTGGCTGCTCCACCTTCAGCAGTATGAGTTCGAACTGGCCTACCAGGCGGGCACGGACAACTCGGCGGACTTCCTGTCAAGGCACCCGAGGGCTGCGCCCTGGGGGAAGTGAGCGAGGCAGAGGAGACAGAAGAGCACATATGTCAAATCATACACACCATGAAGCCCAGGGTGGTCGGCATTGAAGACATCGTGGAGGCCATCCACAACGATCCTTGCTGCAATATAGGGATGAACACAATCCTATCTGGTGATTGGAAATTTCCTCTGCTATGTACACAACTGTACACAAGCGGCCAGAGAGTTCCTCACTGGCACGTTCCCAGTATGACAGGAACTGTCCCTCACCAGCGAAGGCCTGATCCTGAGAGGAACTCTCATAGTAATCCCCAGCAGCCTGAAGGACAGAATTGTGGCGCCTGCACACGAAGGCCACAAGGGAATGGTCAGGACAAAGGCCAGAATACGACACCGGGCGTGGTTCCCTCACATGGACACCAAGGTGGAGCAGGTCATTACATCCTGCCACCCCTGCCAAATCACAGGGGCACCTCCAAACCCCGAGCCAATCTAGTTGGCAGAGCGCGGGTCATCGAGGTGGGTCGCTATCAGCATCGACTTCTGCACGGTGCAAGAAGGGACATATCTGCTGGTGGCCATTGATGACCACTCACGATTCCCGGAAGTGGAGATCATATCAGCGGCGGAGAGCTTAATACCAGCACTTGAAGATGTTTGCAACACATGGACTGGCAAGACGCATCAGGAGCGACAGTGGACCGACATTCCAGGGGACAGAGTTGAGGAAATACTTGTACGATCTACACATCAAACATCACCACATCACGCCCAGGTGGCCACAGGCAAAAAAGATTAATGCGAACAATCAACAAAGTGTTGCGCATATCCAGGTACCAAAATAGCCCCTCGAAAGTGGATCTGTACAGATTCTTACAGAACTACCGGGTGACGCCCCATAGCTCCACCAACATACCCCCGGCAGACCTCATGTATGGAACCATGGTGAACTCAACCACACTACCCAAGCAGAAGAGTTGATCTTTTTGAAAGTGACAGCACCCAAAGAAAGAGAATTGCAGACAACGACCACATGAGCGGCAGGAGACACGCAAGAAGATCAAACCACAAAGTCAGAGGCCAGGTACTGGTGCTGCGAAACACCACTAAGTCCAAGCTGGAAACATGCTATGACTACGCACCCTGGACAGTGACCCGAATGGAAGGAACAATGGTGACAGCGGCACAAGGACAGCAGACAATCAGCAGGAATGCTTCCTGGTTCAAGAGGGTGCCCCAGCAGATGTGAACAGACGGAGAGAGTCAATCGCATGAAGACTAAGAGCAGTCCCAGCACGCACCGAGTCACTGATGCCTTAGAGAAGCGACACAGAGCAGAGACCCTGGGGAGCAGCATGAAGGATATGAGGAGGCGTATCCACAAGATAGAGGTGAACCGGGGGGGGGGATAGCCCAGAGAGAGCACCCTGGCATAGGCCCAGTAGGTATAACCTAAGGGCAGCCCCGAAGGCCTCAGAGAGACTAAGGGACTATGAATGGTGAAAGAAAAGGCAGAGAGTGTGGACCTGTGCAGGACTAGATTTGCACAGGAGAGTTCTGATGTTGTTTAATACTGTTATGGAGTTGTGTTTAATTGTGTTTGTTGGAAAAAAGGAGGAATGTTATATCTGTCTCAAGTCCTGCATGTGCAGTGACGTGAGGCATAATGTTGAGGCGTAATATTAATAATCAGCCCACGATGCCGGGTGGCAGGCAATTCGGGGCACGAGCGTAGACTGGTGTGATGCGTCTTTTGTGCTCCCGTGCTGCGCAACAGTGGGCCTTCGATGATCCCCCCACCCCCATTGCTTTCTCCCTCCGCTGGCAGCACCGGCCGGAGGAATCCAACAGATTGCTCACTTGAATCCGTTGTTAAATCAGAGCGTACCAGGCATGAAGAAGGAAAAGTATTATTTATTAAAGCTAAGAAGTACGCGGCAGCAGGCCCCACCTTGAAAGGCAAAGCTCAACTGACTTCTGCAGAACACCACACATATGATAACACTCCAACCTGGAATGTTATGACATCACAATCACAGAGAAGCAGGATAAGAAACAAATGAGTGCAACATTAATATAAATAAACATATGAGGTATAAACAGGCTACATCTTAACACATCTCCTCCCTTACAAAAAATATTACTCAACATAATAATCCTTCAACCACAGAGGTTTGTTCCTAATCCGTTCTGCATTGTTTCTATTGACCACATTCCTGTGTTCTGATACAGTCTCACTGTTCCCTGTGTCAGGAACCCTGTCAATATCACTATCTTCATCCTCACACTCCTCAGCCTCTCCATTGCTGTTGCATCTCACAAGTCTGGACATGGACCAGCACTCCCCTCCTTCCAGAATCACTACATTGCCTCTTACCTTAGTAATTCTTTTGGGTCCAAGGAACTTGCTTTCAACACACTTGGGTAACCGTCTAGGATTCTTTATATATACCATATCACCTTCCTTCCAATCTACACTCTTACACTTCTTTTCTAGATCAAATCTGACTTTATACTCATCTTGGGCCTCTCTGATAAGTGTTACCATTTTGTTCCTATCAACATTAACACTCTTGTCCACATTCAACCACCCTGGGCAGAGTTGAGTGCCTGGCTGCCTCCCTTTAAGAGACATAAAGGGAGAGATCCTAGTAACGGTATGGGGTGTAGTACAGTAACCCCATATCATCTCCCTCAGAATTCTTTTCCAATTCAATCCTGCTGCCATGGCTAGTTGTAGTCCTCCCTTAACAAACCTGTTCGCTCTCTCTACCAGCCCATTCGCCCTGGGCTGATAGAGAGCCGTTCTGTAATGCTTAATGCCATATTTTCTAAAAAATTCTGTCATCCTATCTGAACAGAATTGGACTCCATTGTCCGAAATCAATTCTGTGGGAAAACCCTCCCTGTAAAATACTTCCTCGAAGAATGTAATCATCTGAGAAGTGGTAGCTTCTTGTATAGCCTTACACTATATCCACTTAGTGTGGTAGTCTACCATGACAATCAAATACTTAAGGTCCTCCCCCAGGTCCTGCAGAGGACTTATCAAATCTACTGCAACCTTCTTCCAAGGCTCAGTAGGGACACTCACTAGTCTCATGGGTGTTTCTCTTACTATCTTGCTTTTGTCACTTTACAATCTCTACATTTCTTAACACACCTCTCAACCTCACCATCAATCCCTGGCCACCAAAAGGACTCTCTAATATGTCTCTTAGTGCCTCCTATTCCTAAATGCCCTTGATGCGCTAGGTTCACCAATCTAGATCTAATACTGTCAGGGGGAATAACTTTCAGAGCTTGAGGCCATCCTCTGATATACTAAGTTCCTCTTTTATGTTATAATAACACTCAAAGACTTTCTACACATCATTTTTCTGGGGCCACCCTGTTCTGGTCCAGGTTTTGACTTGTTCTAATACAACATCTTCACCATTGGCAGTTTCCCACTCTTCCTTACTTATGGCATTATATTCAAGTTCAGAAATAAGTACATTTTGTTCCGAATAGTCTTCTTCATTGTCTTTGTTCCCTACTGGTAGTCTAGACAAGCAGTCTGCTACTACGTTATCTTTACCTGCTATATAAACAATCCTAAAATCATAAGCCAACAGGTCCACCATCCACCTTGAAATCCTGGGTGAACCTTTGGCCCACTCGACACTCCCTAACAATTGGACTAAAGGTTTGTGGTCCGTTTTGACTATAAATGTTTGACCCCACAAATAAAATTTGAAGTGAGCCACAGCCCATGACACAGCCAGAGCCTCCCTCTCAATAACTGAATAGTTCACTTCAGCACCCCTCAGTGGTCTGGATGCAAAAGCAATGATGTGTTCCACTTTGGCAGAGTCATATTGAGATAATGCTGCCCCCAGACCTTGATTGCTTGCATCAACCGCCAAAATTGTCTTCCTCCCAGCTACAAACCCTCCAAGTGAGGGTGCTTGAACAATATTTTCCTTGATCTTTCCAAAAGCCACCTCACACTCACTTGACCAGTCAAACTTCACATTCTTCTTCAACAATTCTCTCAGAGGAGTGGAGATGGTGGCAAAATTACTAACAAACTTGTGGTAATACTCCGCCAGCCCCATATATGACCGTAACTGATCCTTGTCTTGAGGCTGGGGAGCATTGCTGATGAGTGACTTCTTGGGAGAAATACCGTCCCTCGAAATCTTGTGGCCTAAGTAGTCTACTTCCCTTACATCAATCTTACATTTGCTCCTCTGCACAGTCAGGCCAGCCTCTCTGAGTCTGGTTAGAAAAGCCATACGAGTGTTATCATGCTCCAATTCAGTGTCAGCAAACACCAGAATGTCATCTTGGAACACCGTGACTTTTTTTAAACCTCTAAGGACTTCCTCCATTAACTGTTGAAAAACGGACGCAGCAGAAGCTAAACCAAATGGCATTCTCTTATACTTGAACACACCTTCGGGAGTAATAAAAGCGGTGAGGTGCTGCGAATTTCTCGATAGTGGGACTTGATGGTAAGCCGCTGATAAATCAATGATGGAAAATAACTTTGGCTCACCGAAAGTGGAGAGAGTCTCAGAGATTTTGGGAAGGGGATGTCTTTCAACGATGATGTTCTGATTTAGACTACGTAAATCGACACACAACCTCAAATTTCTATTGGATTTAGCCACAAGCACAATGGGTGATAGCCATTCTGTTGCAGCTACAGGTTCAATCACCCCTTTAGTAACCAAGTCATTCAGTTCATCACAGAGTTGACTTCTCATTTTTAATGGAACTTGCCTTACCCTATGTACGACGGGTTGTGCACTTTGTTTAAGTCTTATGTGATGTTCAAAGTTTCTCAGCCTTCCTAGTTTCTCAGAGAATACTTCAGGAAAATTCTTTGTCCAAACGTCTTCTACCTCTGCAATAGATACAGGATTTGGTGCACTCGCCTGGACTCTCACTCCCAAAGCTCTTTGCTCTTCCCATCCTAATAGAGAAGATCCTCTCTTGGCAACAAGTATATTGGCCTGACAGTCCCTTCCTTTGTAGAATATTTTCGCTGGGAATTCACCCATGATATCGATGGCGGATTCTGCATACCCACAAGCTTTGACATCAGTGGGTCTGATTATGGCTTCATCCTTCTTCAAAACATTCACCAGAGTATGTCTTGATACTATGGTCCAAGGGGAACATGTGTCAACTTTCATTACAATATTGCATCCATCCACGCGGAAAGTATCCGTCGGTCCTTTCTCATCACCATGTATAGCCAATACTTCAAATATAAACTTTGCGTTTGGTTCTTGAGTGTTTGATACTTCTTGGATGTTATAATTCCTCCTAACTTCTTCTTCATGAGTGGACTTCACTTCCATTCTGGGTTCTACAAGGTTCACTGAAGTTGCTCTACAAACGTTGGCAAAGTGACCTTTTCCCTTGCATTTAAAACATTCAGCGAATCTGGCGGGACAGGACGGAAAGTTTGCGCCATGTCTGAAACTTCCACACCTGGGACATGAGCCCCTCGAACTCCAATTCCCTTTTCTTACCGATGAAAAGTTTCCCCTCTCCTTTTGGTCGATGGCACAGACTGACATGGCTGGGGTAATTTGTTTGTCTACTTTGAGCTCCTTAACATATTGAGATGTCTGCTCAATGCTTCTTGCTAGATCAATTGCTTCATCCAACCTCATATCCCTCGCAAGAAGTTTTTCTTGGATTCTAGGATTATTAGTGCATCTAAGTATCTGATCTCTGATCAGTGAGTCCGTCAGCTGTTCAAACTCGCACGTATAGCTCAAAGACCTGAAGCAGGCAATGTATGATTCAACAGACTCATTTTGTTCTTGCATCCTCTGAAAGAATTTATGTCTTTCAAAGCTAACATTCTTGCGCGGTTCGAAATGATCTTGCAATTTTTTGATGGTCAAAGCATACACATCTACGTCACCAGCCTCAGGTGCTTGATCACCAGTCAAACCATGAAAGATTCTGCGTCCTCCAACTCCCAAATTGTGAATCAAGAGAGCCTTTTTCCGGGCAGGGGAAAATCTGTCTCCCCCCATCGCTATCAGGTAATTTTCAAATGTGTCCTTCCACTTATCCCATCTAAGAGAAGGACGACCAGGTTCGTTTAAAAATGACTGAGGTGGAGGAATCGAAGCAGTCATGGTAGATGTGAGGCTTCAGGAAGAAAAATCAAGAAAACATCTTAACATCCGTTTCTCCAAAAAATACACAACATGGTTGCCATGGAAAAAAGAGCGCTCTGAAAGACCGAACACTTTTTTTTATTGTGGAAAAGGCAGAAGGCATCCGACTGACAGACAAGGAACAGGGAGGCAAGGTGCTAAAGGACATTGCGTGAAATGCGTAAAAACTCAAAATGCTTTGAGATTTCTCAGGCATCAGAACGATTAGAAATGTGCATGTTAGATTGCTGAGGCAGAGCCTTTTTACCACTTGCTGGACCTTGGATTTTCATGCCTAGAAAATTCCTTTTGTTTCTGTCGTTCAAGAGGGAACTACTTGAATGGTGGATAAGTTTATTTTTATATTTCCGGCTCTACTCGGTCAAATGATCCCCAAATTCTCACCAATCCCCTATGAAACTTATGATATCCGTACAAAGCAAATGTTGAGCATTAGACAAACGTCCTGCAGGCGCAGATGGTAGGACACATGATGACGACTGTAGAGCTTTCGGGACTGTATCAAATAATGGTTGCCATGACAACTAGCATCTGACAGAAAGTTGATCTTTCTTACAACGGATTCCGTTGATGCTGGAGTCGACAGGTAGACCAAGCAACGGAAAAGAACCATTTGGTAACGTAAACAGGTGCTGGAGAAGTAGTGATTTAACGATTGGGTATGAAAGAAGTGAGGTTGAAGAGTACGGAGATTAATTTTGAAGGGAGAAGAGGACGTGTGGAAAATGGAAGCAATTATCTGAGAGACTTGAAAGGTAAAAGGGATTGGGAGTCCGGGTCGGACTGGGGCATACAATTGGTTCGCGGACCAATGAAAAAGTGGCAGGTACTTACAAATGGCGATGTGTTCCTTTTGTAAGTAACAGACTGTTTAATTGGTAACCAAGGGGAGTTGTTTGATAAAGTGTTTGAAATCGTGCATTTTAAAGAATGTTTGTTTAGTAACGGGGTTCAAAAGCACAAGCCATGCAGTGCAGTAAGTTATCAGGCTGGCCCACTTTGGCAAACAAACTGGCCCACACTAGCATGTTGAGCCTGCACTTCGGGCATTACTCTATTGCCAGTCCGAGACTGGGGGAGGCACTAATCGTTCACAAAAATTGTGTTAGTATTAAGCAACAATAATTCCATAAGAAAGGATGGTAGAGTGCCTCGCAGTCCATCTCTGGGAGCATGGAATACTCGACAATCGCTTCCACTCCACAGCAGCTCCTTTTTGTTTGACGCGTGTGGATGAAACCCAGCGCCTGATTCACAAAACAGTTTTCAATAAAAATAGTTTTTTGAATCCGCCCCCTTGACTTTGTATCGGAGATGGTTAGATTTTCCGATCTGAGCCCTTGCTAGCAGTGAGACATATGCCAAAGGGCATTGAAAGACGTGTGTGTGTGTGTTTTTTGTTTAATTTGTTTTATTTTATTTTTTGCAATGACACACAAACTATCGTTTATTTTGAAGGAACTAGGCCTTCTAATCCATAGGCGAAAACATAAGTACGTTAATGCATATTTTGAAAATCCTTTACAAAATGCTGAACCAGGAAAACAAAGGCCCTTGGTTGTGTTAATTTAAATGCATCTTATTTCGTAGCTAGGCTTGCCCCTTCATTTGAAGCAAAATCTCAACGCGAAGCCCTACTCACATTTTCAATAAGCCCCTTGACAGAAGAAAACTGAAGGGCAATAGAACTGGGAGGGAACTCATCAGGCTTGGTTTCAGTTCTTTTACCGCAGTTGTACGTTTGTTCTTGTTTAAAAACCTGCATTATACACAAATATATAGTAATGCTGAAATTCCATTTCACTCAATTGTACACCAATTCTTTTTGACGAATGATGAAAAGCTGAACTGGTCCTGTCTCAATTGGATCTTGTGTCTTTCAGGCTGTTCAGATTGGTACAAGATGCGCATTAACCCACTTGTTTACCTTTCCAGAATAACAGAGCAAAAACAAAGCCATTACCTCTTTGTTTTTGCTTTGTCACCCCGAGTGGGACGGGCATGCCCAGACGTGGGTCCCGTGCCTGCTGGGCCTAGAGACCCAAGCTACTCCTCACTGATGAGCCCCAACAGGCAGAAACATATTTGGGGAGGATGCTTGTGGTCTCGTGCAGCAGGGATGTGACCTAGCAGTTCGGGCTGGACAGCCCCTTTTGGGGTGGGACCAAGCCTGATTTGCATATGGTCTTTCCCCTTCTGTAATGGCTTGGCAGGCGAAGAACGATGGTCTGGAGGGTTGCCAAGAGCAATGTCGGTAGTTCAGATTCATTCTAAACCTTCCAGCCATCACCTCTTTGTTTTTGCAGAATAACAGGGGACACTCATTTTTATTTCTGATCATTTTATTAGTGTAAACACCTCTCTAAAGGCTTTTATTGTACGCTTTTATTTCAGCAGAACTATATCTGCTTGTTTTACATAAATAACTACAGCGGCACTATTACCCCACCAAGCCTATTTACCAAGGAAAGTTGCAGGGGAAAAAAAAGGTGAGTGATTCTTTAACCATTGTATGTGCACACCAATAATAGAATGACATAATGAAAGTTGCCAATATTGTCCAACTGAATACAATTTGCTCTTGCCACGCCTAACATTAAGCTAGCACTTGGCTAGTGTGGCAAGACATTATGACTAGCCTGTGCCCCTAAAAGGGTGATCAGGACCTTTTTTTTTTTAGGCACAGGCTGGTCAGCAGGTCTTGCCAGATTATATTGTCCACCATAATCGCCTGACTCGTTTTGCCAGACGAGAAGCTGAGCCAGGTACACTGGCAAATGGTTGACTTTTCCCCTAGTCCTTCTACCCTTTCACAGAAACTGTCCTGATGTGAAGTCTCCCCCCCCCTTTTTTTGTTATGTTATTTGGCATTTAAATAGCGCTCTATATATATAATTGGTATGACCTCAAATCACTTGTGGGTTGAACGCCTTCGGGGACCGTAGTCCAGGTCAGTCGAGAGAGTAGGGTATTATAGGGTGCTTGGGTGCACTCAATATGTGAGCAGCTGATGCGGTTGCTTGATAGTAGCTGCATCCCAACATTAGGTGTGGTGGTATTGAGAGATCAGCTGAATGTGTGCAGTCTCGTGGTTGGTCTCAGAGACTGCATTCTGGCGGCATTAGGCCTGTGTAGGATGCTTATGTGTGCAGCTATGCCGATTTTTATTATTATAATTTTTTTTTGTGGGATGTAGCTGCGTTCTAGCAGGATGTTGAGGTGTTCATGGGGTATTGTTCATATGTGAGCAGCTAGGCCGAAATTGATCGAGGGGTGTAGCTGCACTGTACTGTGTGTTGGTGTTGAGTAGAAAGTGAGCATAGTGGTAGGAGAGGTGAGTGTCTGGAGTGGGTGTTTTATTCTTACGAATCCACTGTTCTGGAATACATTCACGCACTTCGCGATAGCTGCTCTCAGTGGGAGATGGCACAGGAGGTAGCTAGGCATGAGTAGTAGACTCATGAAGCTGCTAGTTAGTAGTCCTATATCTAGCACCTACAGAACGCTAAGGTTCTCCTCTCTGGTAACTGTTTCCTGATTCTGTCTTGGTGACTTGTTAGTCGTTTTCAGTGGTGTCATTGCTCGGTGTCTTCCTGAATGTATGTCAGCAAGTTGTAATGGCATTCCAATGTAATGTCATTGAAGTCGTGGTTCATGGTATTGCAGGGTTTTAGTGGCCATAGATGGTCTTAATCAGGTTTACGGAAAGAGACAGCTTAGAGCTTTGCGGAAGGCCATCTAGTCTTGGGTGTGTCGAATGTGTGGCAGAGTGAGTTCCACAGAGTTGGAGCCAAGGTTGAGAAGGCAGATCCTCCAATCCTGGCTGAATTGGAGGTTGCAATCACTAGGGCAGTAGATGATCTTCAGGTGCGTGATGCGAGGTAGGGTTTGATCTTCTCTTGTAGGTACGTTGGGCCGGTCTTTTGCACTGCTCGGTGTGTAATGCATAGGGTTTTGAAGGTGGCCCTTCGTCCTACAGGGAGCCAGTGTAGGGTGCAGAGAGCGGGGTAGATGTGGTCTCTGTGTCCCAGGGCGAGAAGGAGTTTGGCAGCAGCGTTTTGGGTTCTTTGGACTTTAAGTTGTTATGCCAGTGCTCCCAGGTATAAGGAGGTGGCATAGTCCATTCTTGACATAACAGCAGCAAATCTGTTGGGGTATGTGAGGTAAGGGGAAAATGCATCTAAGGAGTTTGAGGTGGAAGTGACAGGATCTTGCAGCCAAGGCTTTTGACTGTTTTGGAGAGGGGTGCTGGGAGGGGCATGGGAGTGGTTGCTGGAGAAGGGCAGTATTGCCATACAACATGATTTCAGTTTTATCTGGCTTCAGACGGAGGGCGTTTCTTGTCATCCATCTGTCAATATCACTAAAGCAAGCTTCAAGGTCGGGACAGGGGTTGGTGGTTGTTTTGGGAATTCTTAGAATAATTTGGGTATCGTCAGTGTAGTTGCAACAGGAGAGGTTGTGTGAGCGAATGATTCCTGGTAGCGTGGTGAGATAGAGGTTGAAAAGGAGAGCAGAGAGGCAGGCGCCTTGGGGTCTCCAGTGTTCACAGTGCGAGCAGTTGAGACAAAAGGGGAGAGGAAAGCAATTTGTTTCATTTTGCAGAGGAAGGAGGGAATCCATTTGAGTGCCAAGCTGCAGATTCCTAGGCATTGGAGGCGATCAAGGGGGATAGAATGGTTAACTGTGTCAAAGGCTGCTGACAGATTAATGAGAATCAGCGCTGCACAACCCTCAGTCTGCCGCGACCTTGAGATCATCCCAGATCGAGATCAGAGTGGTTTCTGTTCCATAGCGCGACCCGAAGCCTGTTTGAACGGGGTCGAGTAGTTTGTTGGATACTTCGAAGCGGTTGAGCTTGGAGTATGTGTCATGACTAGTCTCCAAATCCAACGCAGGAGCTGCTGAACCCCACAGACCCACCAAAGCGTAGCGCTCTCAACCAACTATAAAACCAGTTGAGCCCGTGACACCCCGGGGGGGAAAGGGGAATTTGGATAAAATAATAAACTCAGACACTGGAACTTGAATTCCCCCCAGGAGGTAAGTATCTGCATGAATGTGAGATCAACAAGTTGAACAAGTATAAGTATATAGTATAAGTATGCATATATATACATTTCTTGCACCCTTTAATTCTAAATGAGAAACTCTTCCATTAACTGGCCTTACTTGAGACTCAATTGATGCATGCAAAGAGTTCATCAGTTTGCCTTACTGCCACAGCACTTAGGAAGAGAACTAAATTCAAACAAAAGATATGTCTTTCTTCTTTCCTTAGCTGAAAACTAAAATTCATTCAGAAAACCAACTCATACTACAGGAGCCCAATGAACCACTTAGCAATTCTGGATAGCGTTAATTTTCTTTGAAAGAACTGACATAGCAACTTTTTCTTTTGGTTGTTCTCATTAGAAGACATTTGCTTATTCTATTTACATAGATTGCATTGGTTGACTGGTTTCTATACTTTGTATTTTACTTAGCATTGTTGTTTCACCTTTAAATGTTTTCCATTAAACTCTCTATTCCAGATAAGAGTTCAACAATTGAAGAGTCACTAGAATATGGTGTTGAATGTTTTCCTTGCTTAAATTTGGCTCACAGGAAAGTCTTTAATAAAACTCTGTCTCCGCGCACTCGCGTTCAACCAGGATATAAGTAAACAAATTATGAACAGTTTGTCACACGCGCGGTTCGCGTAGCCAAAAACAACGGAAAAAATAAACAATACACGAGCCGCTTACCTTATCTTCAAAGGCAATAACCCGGAAAGGACTTACTCGTCTTCTCCTCAGAACTTAGTTGACGAGCTCCCGTGGCTGGACTGTCAGGTCCTGTCTTTGAATCTTCTTGCAGGAGTGATGCTGGCCCACCAGACCCCCAAGGTATGCCTGCTCAATAATCTCTTAATAGATAAAACTACCAAGCTGGCAAACCCCAGGGAAAAGGGGAATGGAGGAGAAAATAACAACTGCAGATCTTCACTGGTTCTTAGACACTGCTAGGTGTTTTACTTCTCTGGAACTGGATGGATGGAAGTTTCATCAGTATGAAGTGTCTGTGAAAATCTGCTGCCTATGCTCGATTGCTGATAGGCATCAATATTGAGATATACTTCTTTATTTCTTCTAAGTAATATGTAATTCCAAATTCTTTTATTCTTGAAAACCTGGTTATTTCTTTAGCTTAATAAGTAGCAGAAATTCTGAATAGAACTTGCTTGTAGCTATTAATTCATTAAACCTTCTGAAGAATATGTTTTGCTTTTTATTGAAGTCACTTGTAGTCTTTTCACTTTTCATTTCTTTTCAGATGAACAAAAAATATAGAATAAATATTTGGTCTAGTATGTTCCGTAAATCACAAAAATATTTATACTCAACTGATATATTGCTTCCACTTTCTTGCTGGTGATTCTCATTTGAAACAAGAAATGTTTATAAATATGTCCTTGTTAAATTCGGAAGAATTCCGAAGCTCTAAGTATCAGTTTGATGACTTGACGATGACTTGACGCTCTGAAAACAAATATCAGCTGACCAGACGAACCCGACGCTACGCGCAACCAGGACGAAGTTGAAAAAATAAAGACGCGAAGCAAAAACAATAACCGCGCCTTCGGAAATCGATATACTAGACTTTTAAACTCAGCTCAAAGATAAGCGCACACAAAAGATGCCAACACTGCGGCACAACGCCACCGGAAAACACTAGTACGCAGTACACCTAACCAGGAAATGAATTACTCCAGAATTGGAACGGCACGCCACTCACGCAAGCAGGTCCTTTACTCTAATAATAACGTATTACTAAAACGAAAGAAAAGGAGAGCCTGCAATCGAAACGAATTTGATAATATAAAAGTAAAATCTAAAGCAAATCTTATTCACAATAACTATATTAAATAACTAGATACCAAACCAGAATTCTTTCAATATTATTTCACACAAAAACATCCGCGAGTGAAAAATAAAACGGATATAGTTTCTTCTAACTCAAATACACGCGCAGGTTAACACAAATAAAGTTCTTGTTAAATTGCAGAATGAATAGCAGCGATACAGTAACCATCAATAAAATATACAAAGCCATACAAGATTGGATGGCCTGCAATTCACTTGCCCTGAACGACAAAAAAACTGAACTCCTCATCGTGGCATCTAAAAACACCCGGGCGAAACTCGACTCCAGCTATGCTAGTTTCCACATTGCCGACAATACCATTCTCGTCCAGACGAAAGTCAAGACCCTAGGCGTCGTTCTTGACGAAGAACTTTCTATGAAGTCTCATGTCTCCAGCATTAAATCTAGCTGCGGTCTTATGAATAAAAGAATAGGCTATATTCGACCATTCATCTCGGAAGAAAACTGTGCCCTTCTGTCCACTGCACTGATCAATTCTAGATTGATTATTGCAACAGCCTCCTAGCGGGCACCACAGCCTCCAATATCCAATCATTACAAGTGGCTCAGAACAATGCTGTTCGTAATATCTTCAATCAGTCCCGTCGTACACACATTTCCATCTTTAGGAAAAAACTTCATTGGCTTCCCGTTAAACATCGGATAACGCACAAGATATTGACCACGACCCACAAATGCCTCAGCCTCTGTAGCCCCACTTATTTGTCAGCCCGCATTAGCATTAAATCTAACGCGAGGAACCTTCGTTCATCCTCTGCCACTATTCTCAAGCATCCAAAATACAGGACAGCCAAATTTGGAGGTACCACTCTTGACGCTCAAGGTCCCCTTCTATGGAACAAACTCCCAGCCCAGATGCGGCAGATTCAGGACTACACTGCATTCAAACGTGCTGTAAAAACCCACTACTTCAATCTGGAATAACTCTTTGACACCTCTTTCTTCTTTGCCATGTGTGTTTGTTTGTTTGTTCAGTTTTATGTGCGCCCTGAGGCCTACGGGCATGTTGGCGCATTACAAGAATTAAAATAAATAAATAAATAAATAAAATAAATAAATACAGTTTCTTGGTTCTTTAGAAATTAACTTCTTCTTGAGTATAAATCAAAAGTATTAGCATTTCACATTGAAACTTAGCTTGCTTCATCTGTATGTAGTCCTTGAGGAAACAATGATGACTTCTTCTTAAATGAATTTACTGTAGTAGCTCTTCTCTCTAGATTTTCTTCACATTAAAGATTACTAAATATTCTTATACTAAAATTCATAGAGCACTGAAAACTGCAACCTTCCTCAAATGAAACTGGAATGAAAGGCAGTTTAGAATCTTAGTGAAAGTTCCAAACTACCTCACAACACTTCTCCTTCAATCACTGTTGTTGAACTGAACCTCCATCTTGGCTTGGGGAAATAGGCACTTCCTGAATAGTTTATCATTAAGGAAAGTTATATAGATTGTATCATGTTTAATTCAGAACCAACACTCAAACATCACTCAAACATTACTCCTACATACATATGTGATGATGAAATCTCCTAAATAGAATTTTTCTAGAGTAATGTTTCTTTGGAAATGTACTATGGGATCCTGACATGGACTCTCCCTGAGTCGGCTCCATCACACGCGATTCATTACGTAGCCTCACGAAGACGAAAGCAATCGTAGGTACCGATCGATTCCCCTGAAGAGGTAGCATATACATTAGAAAATCGTGCGATTCATTCGGAAAACAAATGCGCACAACAATACGCGCATATAATCAAAAATCATTTTTTAAACGTGCGTTTTCTTTTGGTAATAACAAACGCGTAGTAGAACACGCGCATGCAGCCAAAGATTATTTTAACCCTAAACAAACCGGGTCCTTTAGATCTAGAATGAAATTACTTAAGCAAGGATTATAACTTTCAACTAAGATACCACGTTAGTCCATAAGAAGGCTGGTAATTAGCTCTGGTTCTTGAAATTCATGTAGCTGAATTTTATCCTTCTGCTCACAGAAATGAAATCTTCCTTCCGAAGAGTTGGGATGATTTTTATCAGGTTACTTCAGAATTCAGTCTTCTTAACTAAGACCCTAGGCCTAAAAGCTCAGGAGAACACAAAAACATGACTTGCTCATAAAAAAAACTAAATGAAAGTCAGTTTAGAATGTTTCGATCAAACCTTTGTTTAACGCTCAACCAATCATGGCTCATGCTCTCTTCCACCATCTTGGCTTTGTAACCCAACTGCATCCTAAGAACTAAAGTTAAGGCCTAACCAAAAGCAGAAAGAAACTTAACCTAAAATTAAATATTTTAATTTCTCAGGGACCTACATCTACCCAGAGACCCGCAGTATGCAGCCCGGTCAATGAGTTTTGCCAGAAATCTGGTGTTGGAGATCGGCCATTCATTCTTAGGGTCATGGGGGTCGAGGGATGCCTTTTTTAGAAGAGTTTTGACATGCGCTATTTTAAAAGCCTCTAGAAAGATGCCAGAGATGAGGGAGTCGTTTAGTATGGACCTTGCATGTTCTCCTACGCAAGTAGAGGAGAATATTTCTTTCAGAAGAGAGGCGGGACAGGGCTCAAGGGGGTTCTTGAGGGTCTGCTGCCGGATAGTAGATCTAGGAACTCGTTTCTCGAGATAGGTTGGAAAGAGTCAAAGGTTGGCATTGCGGTCGTCGGGGCAACGGGATCGGGAGGGGTAGGTGAAGGGCAGGGGGTGAGGGTGGAGAGTTTGATGTTAAGGGTTGCCGTCATGTCAAGTGCAGTGTTGTAGAAATGTAGTGAGAGTGAATCGCAGAGCGTTTGCGTGGGGGTGGTTTGGGCAGAGGTGCAAGTAGGTTTCACAAATTTGCAGATGATCTTGTGGACTTCTTTGCTGCCACAATTCAGAATTAGTTTATTGTAGTAGGCCTTTTTGGCTTTTCGGATCTCAGATTTGTAGTTAACGGTGGTAGTGGGCAAACCTAGATCTGCTGAGAGCGGTTTTAGATGCTCACCATTTGTGCTCAAGAGTTATTTTGAAAGTCTTTAGATGGGGCGCGAACCATTTTGGGAATGGCTCTTTGCGTGAGGCTGCGGGGCATGAGGGGGTGAGAGGAATTAGTGATTACTTAAGCCAGGAGTCAAAGGATTCGATGGTTAAGGGTCTACCACAGGTCAGCGGTGCTGGGGGACAGAGTAGAAGGGCTTCGGCAAGTTCCGGGAGTACTTTGACTTTGTTCCAACATTTGAGATCAAAAGTGAGGGCAGGGGGAGTTGTGGGGGGGAGGGGGGCTGGTGTGTGGATAGGGAAAGGCATGGTAGAGTGGTCGGTCCAGGTAAGCGGTGTGGGACTGGATATAGAGACCAGGTCATAGGTGCTAAAGATCGCATCAAGGGTGTGACCACCTGAGTGAGTTGGTCTAGTGGTATGTCGGGAGAGGTTGAGTGCCTCAAGACTGTCGACCAGAGGTTGGGTCATGCGGTTGTTGGGCATATCGAGCCAGATATTGAAATCTTCCAATAGTGTGAGAGTTGGGTGATTTACCTGAATGGTAGCTATTGAGTCACAGAGATTGTTGACAAAGTGTCTGTCATATGCAGGGGGTCTGTATATGAGTAGGAAGCTGTGAGTGAGAGTTGATGATAGCGAGAGTTTTACTAGAAGGGATTCACAGGTAGCGTTGCATGTCTGGGTTTCGGCGAGTGAAATGGAGAAATGAGGTTTGTATAAGGTCTGTTGTGGGCGATAAGTGAGTAGCCAGGGGAGAAGGCCTTGTGCGCGACTGGGGCAAAATCTTCAGAGAACCAAGTTTCATTGATGAAAATGAGGACAGGATTGTCAGAGAATAGGTGGTCAAAGATGCTGTGTCTGTTTCTCCCCAGGGATCGGGCATTGAAAAAGAGACATGCGACTTCATGAGAGGAGGTGATTTTCATGACGCTCGTCGCTGGGATTGCTTGGTGGACATGGGAGCCCAGTGAGATGGGAGGTGTGCTACGATCAGTCTGGGTAGTTGAGACTGACTGAGGGGGGCAGTGGGGGATCTGGATGCATGTACTATTCAAGGGTCAGGTGAGTGGGTTATGTTGTTGGGGGAGCTTGAAGAGTAGGCGGGCGGTGGTAGGTATGCGAGAGCCATGGTGGGAAGGATCAGGGAGGGTGGTGAGTGGTGCACGTTAGGTGTGAGGGGTTGGGCGAGTTGTTTGTGGTTCGAGTCTGGGGGGCGCTAAGGGTTTAAGTGTACTGGGTGAGTAGTAGAGATCAAGGGGGTGGAGATGGGCAGAAAGGGGGGTAGTGACTGATGGTAGGGGTGGGAAAGGATGGGACGTTGGACCGATGGAGAAGTGGTCATGTATGGAGAGTCGAGGGAGAGGGCCGGTCACCTTTTCCACGTTTTGTGGGTTTGGCTGCCAGAGGGATGTGAGAGAGGGTGGGAGGGTCAGAGGGTCATAGGGGGGGAAGCGGATGAAGCAACTGTTTTAGAAAGGGTGAGACGTGCTACTTTTCAGGGAAGGGAAAGAGTATGAAGTGGGAGATCTGTGGGCGGGAGTTGAGTAGGAGCTGACTGGACAGGAGAGGGTGGAATGGGAGGTAGGTTGAGAGGGTATCGCAGGTGAAGATGTGGGGGGCGGCAGGCTGTGCAGAGTTTGCGGACTGTGTTTTTCTTCAAGGGATTGCGCTTTCAAAGGGTGCTGGGCTTTCGAGGGAGAGGTGTTGGGGGGCAAGGGGTGGTGAGGAAGTGTGGGAGTGAGGTAGGGTGCGTGGATGGGGAGCATGTCGGTAGAGGGATGACGATGTCGGAGTGACGTGGAGCTCTACATCAGTGGGTGTGTGGTAGTCCGGGTGTCAGAGGGGGATTGGCAGTGGCAGGGAGGGCTGAGACGGGCGGTATTGGTCTGGGTGAGGAGTTCCTGAGTGAGTGTAGAGAAGCTGTGGTAGTGACGGCCGCCTTGTGATGTTTGGAGTGCCAGAGAGCTCCTCTGGCTTGTGAGTTTGAGATGACGCGGGTTGTACGGACGGGGAGTAGGGGGGGCCATTCTCAATAGATGCCAGGGGGGGTCGAGGGAGGATGATATGTTCGGGTGGGTTGAGGTTTGTGCGATGAGGGTTTCCGGTGTGGGGTGGTTGGCGCGCCAGAGCGCTCCTCTGATCTTAGAGTTATAGGTGGAAAAATGTTTGGGGAGATGTTCAAGGGGGGGGGGGGTCAGAGTGTATCAGTGTTTGGGGGCAAGGTTTGTAGGTGGCGACCCGATGTGGGGAATAGGGGGGTACATGAGGTTAGGGGCTAGAGCGGAGGTTATGCGCCGGGGGAAGGGAAGAGTTATGGGGGATGGGTGTGGTGCAGAAGGGGCTGGATGATGGGTCGGAGAGGCGGTCCTTGTTGATGTTGTATCTCCACCCGGAGGGGATGTCAGTCAAGTTTGTGGGATGGAGTAGGAAGTGTTAACACAGGGGACAACAGTAAGTCCAATAACAGTAAATGCAAAAGCAGTAGATGCAATAGCAGTTCTTAGATTTGGGACACTTGGATAGAGGGAGAAGGGCCTAACAAAGAGGACCACAGTAAATGCAGAAGCAGTAGATGTAATAGCAGTTCCTAGATTTGGGACACCAGGATAGAGGGAGAAAGGTAGCGAACCAGAAGTCCCGGTTTTGCCGGGACTGTCCCGGAAATTGGAGCACGGTCAAGATTATGTATCCATTGGAAACTGCAGTGTCCCGGTTTTTGGTAGTAGGTCTTCATAGCTGGCAGGCACAGCTCGCACAGAAGAAATGATGCATTTTACAAATTAAGATAGTGTTAGTTTGTGATAAATGAATTATAATATGTGTTTATTTGAACAGTAACATTTGAACGCCCTTCTCCTCCAACTGCTACTGAAGTGTAGTGCCCTGACAGCCACGTTCAAGAGTTAGTCCCACTTGTGTGTTAGTTGCCCGTCCCGTTTTTTTACTTTTTAAATTGTTCACCCTAGAGAAAGGGCCTAACACAGCGGACAACAGTACATCCAATACAAGTAAATGCAAAACCAGTAGATGTAATAGCAGTTCTTAGATTTGGGACACCTGGATAGAGGGAGAAGGGGCCTAACACGGGACGGTAAGTACAATAGTAGCAGTAACAGGAACGCAAAAGGGCTAATTACGTGGGCAGTGTTTGGTTAGAGTCAAAATCTAATAGCAGAAGGACTCAACAGGAGGGTTAGAATGAATTTCGATGAGTTTGTATACTTCACAGAAGAGCAGCAAGTATAAGTCTCCTACCTGGTCGGACGCTGCTGGTTGACGGCTGCAGACACCACAGGCTCAAATGGGCCAATACGATTTGGAGCTGCTTCTTCAGGAGCTGCTGTCCTTTACCTTCGGTCCTTCACCAAAGGGGCTGCCCTAGACGTGTGTTCTAAGTGGGTTTCTGATGCCCAGTCAGGCAAGGGGGCGGGCTGGGATACAGGTAGAGGGAGAGAATCAAGGAAGTAGGATGGGCAAAGGGGTCGGGAACAAGAGAGCTGGATGGGGCTCTGGGGGGCTAAAAAGGGTAAAACCAGTACAACAGGGTGCGTGGGGGCCAACAATCACCTGCAAGACGCCTGAAAAAAAGTGGCGTGCAGTCAGGGACGCCGAGGCACTAGGCCCGGCAATTGCTATTCAGGCGAGGGGGCGGGCTGGGAGGCGGGTGGAGGGAGGGAAACTAGGAACATACAACCAACATACAACCATATCAGCCATATCATATTATTCACAACATACAACCATGTCAGCCATCTTGGTGCTTGGCACACTTTATCTGAAATAATTTATACAGGACATCAGTAGAATGGTAGAAAAAATACTTTGACATTCTGTCCAAAAGATGCTCCACGTCTTCAGTTGATTAGCTAGTGGATCAGCTTTAAACATTAAGCAGTTTCTGTTCAATAACTTTTTATTCGTGTGCGAGGTGCTGAAGAAACGTGGGGAAACACTACCCCAAAGTAAGAAATGACAATGAGGTAGGTAGAAATGCCCTTTTGATTAGTTTTTGCAGACCGAAGCAAAATCACCCAGCCCATTTGTCCTTTACTAAAATATCGATCACAGAAGATATTCCATTGGTTTGTTTACCTGTTTCTGTGGATGGGTTCATGTTCTTCACTACTCTGTGTTTTCTTTGGCTAAAGATAACTGTGCATTCCTCCCTGACTTAATGAAGTGGAACTTGCTGTACTCTGGCAGGGGTTTAGCACTAGGCAAGGATGCCTCCAACACCTACGCCTGCTATATCTGATTGCAGAAAAATTAAAATGCCCTTTTCTTGGGACTGCAGAATCCTCTAACTCCCATTGCAGTCCCATGGGTGAGGTAAAATGTGATAAAACCAGGATTTACTAGTGTCAGGTCCTGTACCTGAGTCTGCGGACGCTGCTGAGCCCCCACAATCCACCGAAACCGTGAAGTCAACTACCGGTTAAAAACAGCAGAAATCTCCACAGCTTCAAGGGAAAGGGGGAAGTGGAGAAAATAACAAAAGACACAGGTAACTCCTCTTGTAGTCGAGAACCTGTAGAAATATATAAACAAACAACATTAAAATCTCATTAACTAAAACCTTTCTCCACTGTTCCCACTTTGTGTAAAGAAATACCTGTAAAGTCTCCCTGAAGAGCTGTTGATGCTTAAATAGTTTTTTTGATGAAAATTAAAGATTTCTTTAAAAGTATTACAGATAAATCTTGTAGTCCATGACTCTTAAACAAAGTCCATAAGATTTCCATTTAGTTCTCAGAGAATGCTATACACATTCTATTGGAAGTCAAATAGAACTTCTTTAACAAACTGAACACTCTCTTAACATATAAATAATCTGTTGAAGGGTAAACCTTTCCAACACAGATAAATTGCTCACAAGTTCAGAAACAGTTTTCCATTTAACTTCTGCATGCAACTTTAAACAAAGTGTTCATACAAACTGTTAATTTCTCAAGCGTGTGTGCGAATAAAATGTAATCAGAAATTAGCATTAAACTTCTAACTCGCTAGCGCGAGCAAAAGTGTTCATTCAAACTTTAAAAACATCTTTCACGCATGCGCTAGTAACTAGTGGACTGAAATTACTTGAAACGCCAAAACTCGCATGCGCGAGTAAACAGTATTCAAAGGCCTTTGAACAAATACATTAGATGCGCATGCGCGAGTAAATAGCGTTCATTCAAAAGTGAACCTATTACGCTCATGCGCGTCCATAATAAAATAAAATACATGTGAAATAGACGAGAACACTTCTCTTAACCAACCGTCTACTGCGCAGATGTAAGCAAGTAAGGAACCAGAATCATAACATGCGCGATGACAGGAATTTACCGATTCCTACAACCCCGTCATACGCGCATGCACATAAGCCAGTAAACGTTTCAAAGCGCGAAACGTGTTACAAACCGTCTCGCATCTTTTTTTAAAAACTTAAATGATAGAATCATTAAGAATGAAATCGAAATGGCATTTCATTAAAATAAGAAACTCAATCCAAATACGAGTTACCAAATAACTTGGAAACGTTACATACAAAGCATAAATTTAAAGTCAAAATTATAAAGTTGCGTGAGGGAAGAGCTTCTTACTCCACTTTAAACATACAGTCACTAATGAGCAGAATACAAGTTACTCCTTAACTAAATACCTAAACTAGAATAAATATTCTTCTCATCAAAGCCATTAATACTTTCTTCACAGAAGTATATTTTTTGAAATAAAGGCTCTTCACAATCTTCAAAAAAGAAAGGCTTTAGAAAGCAACGATGAGGAAAGTTCATTAAACATGGATTTTCGTTCAAAATCTTTTTTCAAGTCTCAAAATAAAGTCTAAATACACAGATCAAAGGAAACATGACCTTCCTGCTTCAGGAAAGACAATGAAAGGGAGTTTAGAACTTTGAAACTGCTCCCAAGACTCCTGGACATCCAATCACCAGTTTACATCCTGACTACCAATCAGATACCTGATTGATTCCCTTCTTCTTTCCCACCATGCTGGATTGGGACACACTTCTCCTGATAGTATGATAGTTAAGGAGAATGAAGGAAAAAATTAAACATAAACAAAATTATCAATGAAAATTAATAATTAATCAAAGAAATCACTGACAGGGAACTTATAACAGGGACATGAAACCTGACAACTAGCTGTCAGCCGGAAACACCAGACACAGCTGTACAAATGAGGTCAGTGTGGATGAAATCCGGGCAGGTGGCAACTCTACTCGCGCCTCAATTTTGCACAGTATTCCAGCGGCCAGCTCAAAGGTGTAAACATGGGTGTCTGGTCAAGCCTTTGATTGATTTCTTTTCCAGGGCTCCGTTTTGTTGATAGGTGTGGTCCATTTCTAGCTATTCTGGATTTTCATCTCGCTCGTCCCTATTGTAAGGCAAGTCACAAATCCAAAAATAAAAAAATCAATCCAAAGAGCCAAAAAGAAAGCACGAGATGTGAGAAAAAAAAGTTTATTATAACACATCCCGGGCTGGGAATAATAAAGAAGACATTCAACATGACTTCTGAAAATGGCTGCATTTATAGTAAGTATCAGAAGTGAAATGACGACAAATGTTACAAGTTATTCACAAATCTTCAGCACGTGATTGGGCATCCTCACTTGTACTATAGGTGAATCTATACAATACTTAGCCCTATTGGCTCCTCCTATCCTCATCACCATGCTCAGACATTAGTTTATTAATTATTTCGCACTGAGATCATCTTCTGTCTCATGATGCTGATTGGATGCTACTCTTTATAATTTGTATCGTCTAGACTAAATTGTTGATTGGCTGTTGCACGAGGAGTATTCGTGGAGTGAGCTACTTGATAGATTTCAACCAATCCCTGTGTGAGATGTGGCAACAAAATGATAACTTTACATCCTTCACATCCATCCATTAACTTCATCGTTGGCACCAACTTACCATTGCCATCATTATGAACTGTTGTTCATTGACAGCTTAACATTGCAACTCCTCGTTGGAAACATTACTCACTTCCCTTTCAATGCTTCCTTTCTCATGGCTTGTGCATTGGCTCGGTCTCTTGACCTTATGAACTGGGGGTTAGAATGTTTGCCAACTGTATTCTCTTTTAAATGCATGAATGCGTCTCTATGTATATACACGAAAGTATTGTACTCCTAAATAGTATTTTGGTGTGCACTGTTAGGTTTATTCTTCAATTTCCATAAAAGACCTCAATACCTAATTAATTCTACTCTGTTTGAATTACATGTCTTGTATGGTTCCTGTCTTAGTGATTGGATCTCTTTCATTGAGGGCAGTGTTGCATCTAAGTCATTCTTCCTGAACATGTATCCCCTGCACTGCTCATTGTTTCACCCTTGCTCAATTGTGTCCTTCATTGTGATATGTTTCAGTGTGCTGGTTAGGAACATACGTTATATATCTTTTGAACACAGGCCTGGGAACTCAGCTAAACTGATGTATTTCAACCAATCCGTGTATAGTATGTGTTCCTTAACTCTGGGGTCTGTTATTTCTTTGTTGCTCTTGCATGACCACACTACCAAAATCCAGGCTTGAGAATGTGTTCGCCTGCCTGCCTTGACCAATCATTGCATGGCATTCAGTCTTGTTGTGGGAAGTTACAGCTTTGTACGTGTGTGCTTATTTGCAAGGGTCTGGCTGATATTTTGGGCTAATGGCTGAGTTTGTCTTGAAGCCTACTTATGTGTCAACTATGCAATTGATGAAAAAAGTTCACCTTTATTTGCTAGTACTATGAGTGCCCCTAATGGTTCCCAGACTAATGTTAAATACTACTATACTTGTTAGGAGGTATGTGGGTATACCCATGTACATTGTCTGCAAGTTATAGTTTACTTGTCCCTTGGGGACAATGCTCATTAAAGCATGTTTATTTGCACATTTTAAGCCTACACTGGAACTTCTACATGCATGGAGCTGCTTTCTTTATGCCATGCATTTCTTCACCGGGATGTTCGAAGCTTGTATCTTCATGCATGTTGGAGGCGTGGGATGTACTCCCCAACACTATTTTTAGAGAGGGCACAGAGAGCTTGAGATCTCTGCCACATATTTTTTTATGTCAGTCTCATGGAGACTCTGGTGCTAATCATCTGTTCCATGATGCAGTAAGTTCTTCTAATTGGTCTGCTGTAACGCAGTTCTGGTGGTTCTAAGTGATCCGACCATGGCTGATTTTGCCGCGGCCGGAATGTTCGCATGAGAAAGGTGCGAACCACCAAAACTTTGCACCGTTCTCATGCGAACACACATACATACTACGGGGGCTGCAGGGGTTTCCCCCGCATACCCCGCTCACTATACTGTAAAGTATAGTGAGCGGGTGTTGCAGGGGACACCCCCGCAACCCCCGTTTTAAATTTTTTTTTGTGGGTGTGCTGCGGTGGTGTCCCCCGCAACACTCCACTCACTATACAACACACCTTTGGTGGTAGCATTTTTAGAACTTTCGGTTCTTGCAACCATTTATAGTCCGTCAAAAAGTACAATTCCGTTCTGGTACCACCCTTCCAGTTATTTATGCACAACTCATAAAACCGTGTTGAAATGGGAAAAAACACTGTTGGACAGTGGGGGCCCTGATTAGCAGCACTTGGGCAAGAGCACTAGTGGGGACTGTGTAGAAGGCTGTGGGTGGATTGTGAGCGTGAAATGCTAGGTTAAGGGGATTCTAGTGTGGTTGGTTGTGACTGGCACTGTCTGTGGTTGAGGGCACCTTTTCTGGCTCCCATGTGGGGGTGTCCCTGTGTTGACGAAAATACAGGGAACCCACAGACCTATGTGCGGTTTGAGGGCAGCAGATAAGAATTCTTCTATCTTGCAGAGAGGATTTGGCGTGTGAGGATCATTTTAAGTTCTTGTTGTGGGGCATGCCATTTAGTATCCAGACACATCCCAAACCACTAGTCCAGGCATTATCTATTACAGGCAGTCATTGTTCGACAACCAAAATTAATACACAGGTTTTAACTCTTGAGGTGTACAACTTTGAATTGGAACACAACCCAGGATCTAGAATGTCTTTTGTAGACGGACTCTACTGCCTTCTTTGCAGTCACCCAATGGTAAAGCAGAAGATGATAAACTAGTGCTAACTGAGCAGAATATGGTGAATGGGTGCTAATTGCCCAAGTTAGGGTTAATGCCCTGGTTCCTTACCACCAATATTCTCCACATTCCCTGACATAGGGCCTCATTATGAGTATGGAGGTAGCTATGGTGCTATTAGCGCCATGGCTGCCTCCATACCGGGCTCCAATACCGGGTTCCTTCAATGGGGAATTACTGGGTCATTCCAACATTGGAGGAGCACATTACAAATGGCCCGTTATTAGCTCCCTCTTCCCCCCGTGGGACCCGGAAAGGATGTCTGGTTTTACCAGACGTCTGTTCCGAGTCCCGCAAAGGGAACCTGTAATAGGCGCTCCCGTAATGAAGGGTGCCAGTCCCATACCGGCACCCTTCATTACGGGAGCGCCAGGGTCGTAATGAGGCCCATAGTGAGGGGTGCCAGCCACCAGATAAACCTCTGCTGGGAAGCAGTATAATGAGGAAACATTATTTCTTTTTTTTCTTTTTCCAGAGCTCCTCCCATTCATTGGGTGGGGATATAAGATACTGTTCTACCCGATAACCAACTATTGTCTGAAGCCAAGAACCCAGTTTAAAGTCCCAAGTATGAACAGGGTGGGAGGGAGATCTGCGATGAGGAAAAGAAGATCCCAAGAGTAAAGAAAGGAACCTGTAAGTAATCCTGGTATTGCCTTACTCAGTTCTTGACTTAGTGAAGATTTATCATACCCGGATGTTGCACCATATAGCACATCAGACAACCATTGCCATGAACATGCCATATCTTTTTCAGAGTATCGTATTAGTCAGGTGACACCCCAGTATATCCGTGCCTATTAGTCGGGTGACACCGCACCTGGAGTTTGCAGCGCAGGATGGGTGTGGAGCGAGAATGCCTAGTGGCCGACCTTCAAATATCAGACTTGGTTACTCCTTTCACTACCAGCCCAGGAAGCATTCACTCCCCTATTGTCTCTGTATTAAACACAGGCAACCAGAGTTTGCTCTAATACATGGGGCAATTAAATTGTAAGCCTGATCCATCTGTTCAAGGTGGCAGTAAAAGCTAATGGGCCCTGATGTCTGGGACTGAAAGAGAAGAACAATGAATCCAATTTGCGTATAGGAGCTTTGCAAGGGAGCTAGAGGTGCAACAGACTTCCTGCTTTAAGGGGGGGTGAACCTGGGGGAAAAAATCATGGATGGTATTCTCTTCTGATCCCTGTGTATAAGGAGTAAACCTGTAATGTTTGGTCGTCTTCACTTGTTGCTCTCTGTTGCTTATACTGCACCAGTTGTTTAGGGTGTGTTATGGAACCAAATGCATCTGGCCCATGGGAAGTGGTAAGGAGCTTCGAGCGGCCACGTTTAGGGAGAAGGTGTTATGGCTGCTGTGAGCAAATGAGAAATGTAAATGGAGACGGAACACCGCCTGTGAGAATTGCAGAAATGGTAGTGTTCTTAAGCTACTAGCTGATGTAATGGCCACTAAAAGATGACCTTAAGGGAACGTAGCAGTGCATGGAGCCGTTTGCAGTGCATCTAGGCCAACAGAAGATCCACTTATGGTAATGCCCCGGGGACATTTGCGAGGGTCTCAATGAAGGCCCCGGGGCATTACCTGAAATGATAATCCCCCACCCCCCTGCGAGGGGCCTATTGCTATTAGTTTCCCGGCCCATAAAATGGGGCTACTAAAAAGCATTTGTTTTTCAGTTCCGAAATACGCGGCATTTTGGAACTGAAAAAAAATGGCTGCCGGGGAAGGGAAAATGAAGTCTGTTTTCCCTTTCCATGGCGGCCATAAAAAAAATAGAAAAAAGTAAACAAAAAAAAATGCCCGCCATGGGAACGGGAGAAGGAACTACACATAATCCCTTCTCTCTTTCCATGGCGCTCAGTAAAAACAGTAAACAAAAAAATGCCCACCATGGAAAGGAAGAAGGGACTATTTATAGTCCCTTCTTCCTTTCCATGACGGCCTGACGCAGATCGGGATTGGACGCGATGGGGACACAAGTGTTCCCAGCGTGTCCGTTCCCGAAATGAACAGAAAAGAAGGTAAGTGGTGGGGGGAGGGCAGTGAGGGAATTCTGGGCATGGGGAAGATTTCCCTCATTCCCCGGCAAGGGGAGATGGCAGCCGCCAGCCCTGAGGAGGCTCAGGGCGGCGGGATTACCGTCTGGTAACGCTCGCGTTCTGAGCCTCCCCATTGGCTGGGAAGCCAGAGGCCGCCACACCCCCCTCACCGGGTACTCATTGGGAATAAAGCCCTGGGAGGTTGGGCGGGAGTTTAAGAATTTAAGAATTGTGCAGCGTATGGTTCGACTGTGGCAAGCTCAGTCCAGGGTTCCCTAAATGCTTGCATCGCTGCAAGATGGGCATTTGGTGTAGAGACTGCTTGGCCCAAGTTCAAACACTTCCCGAGGTAGACTAGTATTTTGAGTGGGTCACAAGTTTTAGGGCGACCTGTAGCTTGACACACGATTCTGAAAACGATCCCCGATGACACACAATTTTAAAAAGGATCCACAATGCGAGTTGTAGCTTTTTAGAGTGGTACTCTGCTAGAATGCTCAGTCACCGCTTTTGACTCACTCTACGGCTTTAAGATTATTTCCAAGCCTCAACACCATCGTGCTGACTATGGGGTTGCCTTAATCTTCCCTGAATGGGTTCCTTCTTCCATCTTACCCACTTAGCTCTACTCTTCCTTTGAGAGCCTGGGATGCAAATTGGTTATCTCTCTCTCCTTCCCCCTGACCATTGCTACCATTTTCCAGCCGCCAGGCGCTACCTCCCTGTTCCTCTCTGAATGGGCTGATTTCAGCTTCTCCATACTGTCAAGGTCCTCCAACCTGCTGCTCCTTGATCACTTTAACATCCAATTGGATTCCCCTGGCACAACATGCAAACTAATTCATTGACCTCTGCACTTCTCTATCCCTCCCCATGCTCCCTTCTGGTCCAAAGCACTCTGCTTAACACACTCTAAACACCACCATCCACTCAGACCTCCCTCTCTCTCTCATCTGCCCTTGTCACCCCTCTCTCTTGGTCTGACCACTCTTCTCTCCTCTACCTGGGTCCCTATGGCTCTGTAACCTCTCCTCCAAAAGCCCTACCAACCTCGTTCATGAACATCCGTCCGATGAAACGAGTGTCAGCTGCTGCTTTCCCTTCCACCTTTATTCCCCATGCCCTCCCAACTCCGACTCTACCACTGACATTGCTCTCAGTAACTTCCACCTGTCCATCACCAACAAACTGGTCTGCCACATGCACCAAAGGCAATACAGACTCTCTATCCGTGCCAACAAAAGGGCCACATTCAGGCACGGGTATCTGGCGCTGCCAACAACACGGCAGAGCTTTTCAAAATCTGAAGGGCACTTGCTAACCCTTCCGGAGTATCCTCCTTCCCTATTCCTTCTCAGGCCCGAAGCAGCGCACTCGCCCCTCATTTCATCACCAAACCTCAGGAAATCCTGAACAGCCTTGTCACTCACTCTCCCATCCCTCCCCCTTGCCTCCCTTGGCCACTCAACCTCCTCCTTCTTCGCCCTTGTCTCACCGGAAGAAATCACCAGAATTGTCCGCTCCATGAAGGTCTCTCCCAAACAGGTTTCCCCTTTCTCATCCAGAACCATCGAGGACAACATTAGCTCTTTCGCCACCTGCACTCGCTGATATCTGTAACCACTGCTTTGCTATGGGTTCTTTCCCCTCCTCCCTCAAGCACTCCCTTGTGCGCCCCGCCTTAAAGAACCGTCAGCAGACCCTTCCTGTCCAGCCAACTACCGCCCCATCTCCATCACTCCCTTCCTGGGGAAACTGCTGGAGATGTTAGCTCTGTACCAACTCAACTCTCACACTGAACTTGTTGGCGGTCTCCACGACCATCAATCTGGGTTCAGAGCATCTAGAGTCACAGAAACTGCTCTTCTGAACACCCATGAAGAACTGCTTGCATCCCTGGATTCCAACTTCCCTGCTGTCCTCATCGTTCTTGATCTCTCCTCATCCTTCTTGATCCACTCCATTCTCCTACAAAGGCTCCATGACACCCTTGGTATCTCGGAGCGGGCACTGGACTGGCTGACCTCCTTCCTAACTGACCACTCCTCCTAAGTCATCCAGGGCACCTTCTCCTCTCCTTCTTCCTTCTCAACCTGTGGTGTTCCCCAGGGCTGTATTCTCTCGCCTTGGCTCTTAAACATCACTGAGCTGGCCCCCCTCATTTCCTCCTTCTCCCCCAACTTCCAGTGTAAT
This sequence comes from Ambystoma mexicanum, assembly GCF_040938575.1. Lineage (NCBI taxonomy): Eukaryota > Metazoa > Chordata > Amphibia > Caudata > Ambystomatidae > Ambystoma > Ambystoma mexicanum. The sequence continues at coordinate 254,837,803 of NC_090922.1, forward strand.
GCTGATGACACACAACTCTTCTTCAAACTTCCAACTGACCCTCTTGCACCTTCCATCATCCCTGACTGCCTTTCTGCCATCCAGGTCTGCTGCAATTCCAATGATCTCTGCCTCAATGCCAGCAAAACAGAGATCCTTCCAATTGGGACCCCTGTACCTGACTTCTTCCCTTCACTCTTGCCTTCCTCCATGGGACCCCCTTGTTCCCTCTTCTGAAGCCAGAAGCCTCTGAGTCATCTTCGACTCCTCTGTCTCCTTCCTCCCTCACACTCAGGACATTGCCAAGAAGTCCCACTTTCACTCTTACTTTTTAAAAGAATTCTGCCTTTTCTCACCTTCCCCTAGAAGCTCAATGTTATCTGAGCCCTGGTTCTCTCTAGGCTTGATTATTTCAATAGCCCCCTCCTGAATCTACCTTCGTCCACTTTGCGACCACCCCCCACCCCACCCCAGCTAATCCAGGAAAGGGCAGCAAGACTTATCCTTGGCCTCAAGCCCAGGGACCGCATCTCTCCTGCCCTAGAAAGTCTTCACTGGCTCCTGGTTGCTTTACGGATTAAATTCAAATCCCTCTATATCATCCACAAGGCTGTCAGGGGCCGGGGACCACAATAGCTGCAACTCTTACTAAATATTCCCCCTCTAGACCTCTGGGCTCCTCTGGCACCAACTCCTTGTGTGTGTAAAGCATTTTGCTAAACAGAGGGCAGGTGGTTGATCGCTTTCCTTAGCTGGCTCCCTTCTTTGGAAGAGCCTCCCTCTCCCTCTGCGTCTTGAGCAGGACTTTCTTGAATTCCGGAAGATCCTCAAGACCCTCCTCTTTACCTCCTCCTTCCTTCCCTCTCTCCTATGCTAATCTCACAGTTGCTTCTTTGCGGTCCAGGGCCTTTATTCATCCTCAGGGCCCTGACCTCCCACACCCAAATGGCCCCAGCTTCTGTCTATCCTCAGCACTTGCCTCGGCTCACCCTCCACCCCTGGAGGATCGCACTTCCCTTACATTGCACTTCACCTGCTGCTCACACATGAGCACCCAGCACCTATCCCATTCCCTCTCCCTTCTGCACTTGTACGTTCTGAATACCCACAAGGCATAGTAGGTTCGCCCTCCCCCACTGTATTTAATATTTTATGTATTTTAATTGTTGTTTCTCTTCCCTTGTCTCCTCCCTGTTGCCCTGTGGGCGCTTTGAAACAGTATTAACTTCCTGTATAAGCGCCTAACAAGCGAACAATAAATAAATGTTGGATTGTCTCCGCAACTTCAAATGTCTTATTGCTATGTGTTTTCTCCGCTCAATATCCAAGCAGAAAGCACAGCTAAAGTTGCAGGCCTGACCTTCTCAGCGGGGACAGAGTCAGATGAAGTATCCATTCCTCCTGGAGAGCTGGTTGCAGGAATCTCTGGATCCTGGACTTTCATTTGAAATCGGGTACCATTAGAAGTAGTCTGGCCCCCTCTCTGTAGATCTTGGAGATTGTTATATATTTGCCCTCAATTCCAGTGGCTTCCATAGTGAAGTTCGTAAGGCCTCCTCCGGGAAAGGGCTTTACCACCATGCGTAAAGGTCACTGTGATGAGCGCTATATTGTGGCCAGGGCCAGGAAATCCATTGATGGAAACCTCACACTTGTGCAGATTCTTTTCAAAAATGTACATGGAGAGAGTGCAAGTTATTGAGAGGAGGGGAAAATCCTGATCAGTGAGTCTGACTAAATGTTCTTTTTCCTTGGAAAGTAAAATGCTGGTGGATGTAGGAGATGATGTTCTGCCCAAGAGCAGATATCTTGTGCCAGCTGCGCTGGAGACTTGGAGAGTTTCACCACCCCCTGTATACTGTAGCATTTCACTTCTATATCATAAATGCAGAAATGGGTTTTCTTTGATGCAGGGCTTTGAGAAAAATGTATAGAAATTATTCTGATTGTCATCGTCTGAGCTTGTCTGACTGTCTTGTCTAATTGAGCGCCTATGAATTCTTAAAAACTAGGTCATGGTTGACTTGGATTTCTTGAAGTTGTTCACCCAACCATGGTGTCAGGTTCCCATTAAGTATTCCCTTTATAAGGAAGGTCTGGGTTAGGGAGAGCAGTGCTTTGTGCAGGAAAGGTGAAAGATTTAAAGTTTCTTGTTAAGGGCTGGTAATGCAGGGAAAATGCATCTTTTCCTTAACATTGCCTTTCAGGATACAGGCGTGGTCCCAATCCAAAATGGTGGGCATATTGAGCAGCAATGATAGGCTCTGAGGCGTTTGTGAGGTAATTTGGAATCCACAGGAATATTCTAAACTGCCTTTCATTCCTATCAAGCTCAAGGGAGGACAGAGTATGCAGAGCTCCAGAACGTAACAAATGTACAACTTGTAATGCTCACCTGAACTCTGCGGGAACCTTCTGGAACTCCAACTGACTTCTACCTTCCTGGGAATTAGACACAGAATTTCTGTGAAGAAAATAACAATTTTCCCTTCCTTAGTTTTCTTGTTAAATAGGAGGAACAGACTGGTAACTATAGAACCAGCGATATCTCACCTTGTTATTTAATTTGTTGAGCTCTCCATCCTGTTCTATACAGGGGCGCAAGTCCTGAAGATGGGACACAGGAGAATGTTTTCTTTTATAAGGGGCTAAATGGGCTCTGATGGAGAGCAATTATCACTGGGAAGAGGAGTGACAGAAACCCTATCCTAATTTGACCCTAACAGGGGCAATATGCTGTGGTGAGATGCGTGTGTAAAAATACAGACAAAAGAGCAGTGAAGAACTATTACGACTTGCCAACTTCCTCACAACAATGCGTGACAGAATAGTAAACCCCTGAAACTAAGTAGAAGGGTCAAAGAACTACTCAGTCGGAAACATGGAAGCACCTTATGACTTTGCTTAATATGAACATGAGTGTGACCCAAAAAATTCTGACTAGAAACAAACTTCCAAGGCAAACTCCACAGCCAGGCACGAACCTGTTAATGACAACGTAATACCCTGGAATGCGTAAGGAATTCTAATAACATTTATACACAATTCAAGTATCTGATAAGGCAGCAAACGAAACAAATGCATTCGCACATCACTGGGAGTACTTGCGTGAGAGAAAACTGCAACGGACTGTGAGGTGAGGAGACCGCTATGATAGGACTCCGGACTATGGACTGTGACGGAGCCGGGGCGACTGCAAACTGGAAAAAACAGGAAGGAAACTAATATCTAGTAATAGTTACTCAAGGAATGAACGGTAATTAAATGTGGACAAGGAATATTTGAGCTGTGACAGGAAACGGAGGTACGCGGCGAGCGTTCCATCTGAACTCAGACGAACGACGCGAAGCGCAAGCCTCCTGATGGGCGGGGCTTAAATAGCCGGCACATGAAAACAACTAGACCCGCTAGCTAACTGACTAAGAGGCACCACCTAGCGGCCATTAAAGAAACTCCAACCAACCATTAACATGGGGGAATTAGAATCAATAACCAGCTAGGGCAAATGAATTCCATATGCACCTGTATCTCTTAGGACTAGTATGGGAAACCTAACCTGTGGTCATGACACAAATGAAGAAATAACACAAAGGAAGCAGAAACTTTGTTGAGACCATCAGTCTGCAACAAGAAGAAAGAGTTCAGATAAGTGCTGAGATTAATTATAGAACTAATGGGTAATGGAAGTCAAGTCATTGAAAAGCAAATTGTGCATAGTTTTCAACCTTAACTTGAAGATTTCATTAATAAGGCTTGCAGAACTAATATTTTGAGCTCTGTAGTTTTGCAGGTCATGCGTTTGTTTAAAGGTTCATTTTTCAGTCGAAATTGAGAGAAGTGAACGCCGTGCAGTCTCAGAAGTCTGTTACAAATATATCAGAGGAAGGGACCTAGAATTGCGTGAGCATCACACGAGCGTCATGAAGGCCAAAGGAGTTATCGTGTATGCACAGAAAAGTGAGCAGCGTTGATCAGGTAGTTGCGGCTTTCATAGCATGTCGGTTCGGAGAAGTTGCAAGTGTGATTGAGTGGAGGCAAAAGGTTTCCAGCATAGCACGCAGGAACAAATCCTTTGAAGAAAAGAAACCTACATTGCGCACAGCAGTGAGATTGCTGAGTGGCTCATGAGTAGCAGGCTGCAAGTAAGTCATCAGCTTCAACCAATGTAAACAGTTACATGTAAAAGAACTAAGCAACATTTCTGCATGTAAGCTAATTCATATTTGTTACTTAAGCTTCAGTATAGCTAGAGGAAAAATATAAAGGGAAATCTCAAAAAACAAAATGCAGAAGGCATTTCTTTTCAGTAAAAACTGAGTTGTCAAAAGGGACTGTCATAGACAGGACAAGGAAGTCACCGTAGATAAGGAAGAAACATCTGTCAGAGTAAAACGTTCAGTAGGAAACATAAGACTGCCATTGCTAGGAAAGTGATAATAATAAAATCGATTTAAAGTACAAAGCTCCAAAAATATATTTCAGAAATTAGAGGAGTGGAACTGGGATTTCTCCAAATAACTTTTTAGTCTTTAGGGTTCCTCGAGGGTAACTCAGAAGAAAAGAGTCAGAATACAGTTCAGATCAAAAGTACTTCCAAGCCTGTGCAGAGAGAGGGAATTGCAGGTAATCGCGGGACAGAGGAATGGAGTATTATTTGTGTGAAAGTTAAGAGAAGTAATGTACTTCAGTTGTGTTCATTTGCAGGTTTCTTGAATGCGTGAGGTTCAGCAGTCAGAGAGCAAGCAGCAGGTACCCGTTTCTTTTTTTATTTTATCCACTTCCCCTTTACCCCCCGGACTGGTCTTCTCAGTAATCGTGACACAAAGATTGTTAGGAGGACCAGACTAAGGGGTCTGGAGGACTCATCGTCTGCTCCTGCAGCATTCTGAACTGGGACCTTAAACATGGGTCTTCAGCAATGTTTGCACTTTTTTTCTGTGTGTGAGGATCGCTTCTCTTGAAATATATTTTCAACATTATTCTGGTGTTTCTTCATCTGTCGTCTAGTTTGTTTTTGCAGCACCTTCTGAGTGTCTAGGATATTTTGTCGGGGATGCTTCATCTGGAAACCAAAATTATTGTGATTAGCCTTTTTATACTTGTAATTCCAGGAACGTGGGACTTGGTCGATGCTCTTGGAGTCTTTGCTCACTCTTGGGGACCTCCTAGTTGTAAATCCACATCAGGTATTCTCCTTGGTGTGCCCACCAAGGAATCTTGTTCGTCCTCTGGTACTTTGTCTTGCTGGTTGTTTCACTCCCTTGGGTCTCAGGTTTCACACCCCACCCTGTGGATAGACCCTGGAGTTAGATTTTGGTTGCACTGCCACGGGGGGTCTGATTTGGGTTACCCCGTTTTGTGGTCTGACTTTAGTTACCCTGCCTTGGTGTCTGTTCTCGATCACTCTGCCTTCTGGTCTGTTTTGGCCTTTCTGCCCCCCCCCCCTCGACTCCCTGGAGAATTTGCATAACTTCTGTTGTTGGACGGTGCTCATCCGGGTACGCATTCGCATAGGCTGCCATGGTCTCTGCTCTACGGTTTCCTCTCAGAGTTCTGTATCTGTCAGAGCTGGCCTTCCCTTCTCGCTGGGTTCTTGTGGTGTTTCACCATCGGTTCCTCTTTGCTCCACTTGTCTCTTGCTGGTGGTGCTTCCCACTTCCTTGTAGTTTCCTGAGCTGGGCTTCACCGGACCGTGTCCCTGAAAGCATGATTCCCATTCTGCAGGGTTGGCTACGGCTGGGTCCGCCATGCTGGGCAGGGGCTTGTCTATTCTTGTCACACCTCCCAGGAGGAGGTTCCACTCCATCAAAAGCTCCACATGGCCATCTTCATTTCAACCTTCCAATAGCACACCGACGGGTGCACACTTCACACACAGTACTCCCCTCACCATCCACCCCTAATCCGCATGCAAGCAAAGCAACACTCCCAAGCTACACCTCTACAAACACATGCATCCACATCCATATTGCCACCCCCAATCTGCATTGACAAACCACCTTCCGTCCTTAACACCGCAGACACACTTCCACTTTCCATCCAGACCACCCCACCAATCAGCGGCACTGTGGAGGCGAGGAAAAAGAGGGTGAGAAAAAGGAAGTTAAAAAAGAGCTTTGATGGCTAGGTTGAAAATAGAAAATGCCTTGTGCTAAGGCTTTCTTATTTATCAAATGTGGGAGGGCTTAGAAATAAATCTGGAAACATGAAGGAATAACCATCCAAACACTTTATTTGGAAATAACAGAATTTACTAAAAAGAATTCAAGGACAATCATTCCTATGGCATATATATATATATATAACATTTCATTCAGGCATATGACTAGGTCCATTATTGTATTTAAACATGTGTGTCTAGTGTGGCATATAATATTCATGTTTGTCCACAGTATTTATAAATGGACCTTACTATTTATACATATATTTCAACAAAGTTCTTGTTCTTGGGCATCCACATATACAGACAACACTGCATATGTAGATACTGTCATTAAATTCATGCATGAGCGTTATCAATGTGTATATATACTCACAATTGACTCACTGTCTTTCTTTAATTCTGCCTAGTGGACCTCACCACTCTTCTTCTTGTAGTGTCTATCGGCCCACATTCTGTTCGCAAAAATTCTAAAGAGCTGTAGTTCTAATAGACTCTTATCTTGTTTCATGGCCTACATGTGGATATATATATTCTATTAATTTGCCTAGTCTCAACACATGCTTATAATTGACTGGCTGTTTTAAATCACAGAGGTGATGTGATGGTGTATATAACCATGGACATTATTGGCCAATTTCTCAGAAAAACAAGCTCCATTCAATACTCGTGTTTAATCAATTTTTTTATACTGTCTTGTTTCTGGATCCATTTTTGCTCAGGTTTCCTTAGTGCTAGGGCTCGGTCTCCGCCACGTCTTTTTGCTTGTACAGCTTGGATGACTATCAAGTCGTGTCTTCTATCCAATGCAGAAGCTGCTGAGCCCCACAGACCCACCTAAGCGTAGCGATCTCAACCAACTTAAGAAATATAGTTGAGCTCGTGACACCCCAGGGGGAAAGGGGAATTTGGATAAAGTAACAAACAACATCAGACACTGGAACTTGAAATTCCTTCAGGTGGTAAGTATCTGCATAGTGAGAAAGTAACAAGTATAACAAGAATTAGTATGCAAATAATATATATTTCTAGCTCTCACTATAATATAACCTCTACAACGATTACCTGATAATCCTCTGCAATTGCCAATAGGATAAATTGTGGTTTCTTATTAAATTTAATGTGCACCATTTAATTTTTCAAATGAAAACTCTTCTTTTTTTCAGGATACTTGAGACTCAAATAAAATAAATAAATTGCGTGTTCTAGTAGGCCTTGAAATCACCACTCTTAACTGTTAATCAGTTTTATTGATCATAAGGCTGAAGTAAAATGAACTGAACCTTGAAGGATTATTCTGAACTGAGCTCCTATTATTTTTATGTGAACTGTTACTGTTGACTTCACTCAGATGAGTCGTCTAATATGACATTTGTTTATACAGTTTCTTCTCTTTTTAATAAATTGCATCTGAAGATATGGATTCTTGTCTTGAAGTGACTCTGTATATTTGTTTATTCTTTAAATGAATATTAAAGTGTTTCTTTGTTCAATTAACTCTTGTTTCCATTATGATAACACTTAAAAAAAATAGTCATTTTGAAATTGCATTAGAAGTTGCATTATAAGCGCTTTCAAAAGTCAATTTCATTCAAAGAAAAGTCTCAGTTAAATGCTGTACAGTGCCGCGTAGGCGTAGTAGCGTTCAAGAAAAAAGTAAACAAAGACGCTGTCAACTGGATGATCGCCCCACCTACTAAAACAAGAACAAAAAAATAAATGCTCAAACAAAGATCGCTTACCTTATCTTCAAGTCCCAACCCGGAAAGGACTCACTAGAAGACGAGCTTCCCCGCGACGCAGAAACAGTTCAGGAATACACCGTCACACGCGGCTGTCACACGTGATTCGAAATACGCAGCTTGTCAACAAAACAATAATAGGAGGACGAAAAGATTCCCCAAGGTAAGCAGAATTAAATAGATAAGTAACAGTATATATATATATATATATATATATATATATATTTCAAAACAACGCGCGCACTAAAAAATAAACGCATGGAGAAATACAACGTTAAAAACAACACACGCATAAAAATGACCGTGTGATAAAAATTACGCAATAGTCAAAAATGTTTAATCCCAAAATAATCTGGATCATTTGAACAAAGAATAAAATGACTCAAATTAGATTATTTCTTTTCACACTGAATCACAGTATTTCATGAAGTGGTACTTAGCTTCGGTGCTGGAGTTTCATATAGATGTACTTAAATCTTCATATCACAGAAACGAAATCTTCTTCCTTGTAAATTGAGAAGGATCCAAAATTGGTTAATTAAAATAATTTTCTTTTCTTCAGGAAAGGCTATAGGCCTAAAACTCAGGAGAACACAGAAACATGACTTGTTTTCAAGAATCACAGAATGAAAGGCAGTTTAGAATGTTCAGGTTTAACCTTTGTTTCTCTCACAACCAATCAGGGCTCTGACTGCTTTCCACCATCTTGGCTTGGGTTCCCAACTGCACTCTGAAAACTAAAGTTAAGGCCTAACCAGAAAATAGAAGGAAACTTAATCGTAAATAAAATATTAATCTTATTTCTTTCTCAAGGATTTATATTAACCTTTATTTCTCATACATGGACCTGCATTTGCCCCGAGACCTGACAATGACAAACCAACTGATGTCTGCGTGGGTGTGTTTTTTGTTCTGATGGTGTTCGACCAAAGGCTTATCTGCTACTTTATTCTTCACACATGATCAATGTTCGCAGATACGTTGCCTCACTGCGGTCTGTAAGAGGAAAAATAATTGCTAACTGGATACGTGCTTGGGCCTAACTATAAAGTAGCATGAAAATGCAGGAACAGGAGGAAGTTTGTGATTCTCTTATTTTCACAGTTTTATGTACCTTTTACATCACAAACCCCTCGTAAACAAAAACTGATAATGACCTATTATACATACGTTTCGGAATTCTGATACATTTTACATTGCCCCATCCTGAACTGTTTTGCCATGATTGTCTTCACAAAAGTATGTACCGTGTTGGGAAAACACCCCTTTCCCTCTTAGGAGCTCATCTCTACCCTATACTGACAAAGGTGAATAATAGTTTTGAACTTGCTTTCTTAGAATGGATGTCTCTCAAGTTTCCTTCGGACATATAAGTCAGTTTCCCAAAATGCAGCCATTTCTTGGAAGGACTGCATCTCCCTTTGCTAAGGGTCTTATTACGCCATTTACCAATATGCAGCCCTTTCTCATAATGGATATGTTTCAATTTGCCAAGGGCGTTCTGACTCAGTTTCCAAGTGCAGAATTTTATTTGAAACACAAATCTGTTAGTACTGGGTCAATGTGACCCAGTTTTTTAATAAACGCAGCACCTTCTTGGTACACATTCCTCCCTGTTTGTTATGGGACTAATGACTCTGTTTCCCCAACATGCAGTGCTTTTTTTCAGAGCAAATGTTCTTTCAAGTTGCTTTGCTACTTGTGACGGTATCCAACATATAGTGTTTTTCTTCCCACAAATGGTGCTTTCAAGCCTGGTGTCATCATGCCTACCCCCGGGCATCCGGATCGAGTCCATCAGCCCCGGAGTAGGCATCCAGATACTCATTAAAACCCCAACAGCCCCGCCATAGGCGCCAGGCTCATAGACTTTACTTACCTTATGCAGACCATGCTGCAAATGAGTCCAAGCCAACGTGAGGCCTGGATGGGACTATCTTATTACAGGGACTATTTTTTACTCGGGTGTGGTTCTGGGGAACTTCTTACCTGGGACTACTTTGCAGGCTATTTAAACCACGCCCGAACAGCAGCTCATGCTTCGTGTTATTCTGCATCCAGCAGCGTAACGCTCACCGTGTCTGCAAGTCAGCAACCAGTCTTCTGCCACGCCCGCCTCGAATCCGGAGCTCCTAGACAAAAGGAAAAGAAAGGAGAAGAGGTTAGATCACGGACATTATTTGATTCCTTACCTGATTCCGGACCCAGCACATCTCCGAGCCTGGAAAGGACATTATTTCAGCACGCGTCGCTTCGTCAGCAGCAGCGCCGCATTATACTCACCAGTTCACCGCATCTTTCAACTCGGCGCTGCCTCCATCATTTTCTTCGTCGAAACCCAGCACCTGGGGGAAAACAAAAGGAATAACAAGGTGAGCCGAGAAAACCGACAAAGACAATCTCTTTGCCACCATAGGCTTACCTGCTTTACCATCGGAGGTATTATCCTTTAATTCGCCGCATCTTTCTATGCCGCACCTATAAAGGGAGAGAAAACAGCAAGTTAAACTCATGCAACTTTTACCAGACAGTGTTTGGTAACAGAGACTCTTACCTGAAGGCCATCAGCTGCCTCTAGGCAATATTCTTTTGGACCCAGCTGCAACCTAACGAGGGAATGGAACAAGAGTGAACATCGGACATATTGAACTCTTTGAACTTTATAGACACTGGAGTCAATATTCCTCCGGAACTCCTCCAGTACCTTCAAACCAGTGAAGTAACTGGTATCTACACGCCCCTGCATGCCATGCAGGATGGAGAGCTCATCATTTAAAAACATAAGGTGAGGTTACCAAGAGGGGATATCGGAGGTGATTAGTGGGGAGAACGAGAACCGTTGGGGGGGCCATCACTAAAGTCCACGGGTGGCTAAATCCCTTTCTCCACTTACAGGAGAATGCTTCTACGAGTCCAGCAGACAAGATTAGGCGGGCCAGTCCAGACTGTCATCTCTTCACTACGCATCACGTTAGTGGAGACTGCAGCTGTCCGGGTCCGATCGACGCCCCTGTGGGAAGCAGGTGAGCGTAACAGAACACAAAGCCTATCTACAAATCCCCACCCGGGTGTAATGGAGACCTCAGAAACCGACAAACTAGCCCAATTGTTCGGAGAAATTAGGGCAGAAGTGCACTCTGCGCGCCAAGAAACTAATGCCCTCATGAGAGAACTGATTGTGTCAAAGGAGCGCACTGATGATCTTGCCAGACAACTGCTGCAAAACCGAGCCGGGCGAACACCACTACCTGGACTTGGGGGGAATTCAACCCCTGTTTCATCAAGCAGCCCTGTGCAAGTGGTTCTACCAGGGAGCATTCCTTTACCTCCACCCGAACGCTTTGCTGGGGGCCCGAAAAGGTTCGCCGTGTTCATGAACCAATGCCGCTTGCATTTTTTATGCAGACCAGGAGCTTTTCCAAACGACCAAGCCAAAGTAGCCTTTGTACTGTCATACCTTAGTGGCAGCGCAGCGGATTGGTTAATTCCATTAGTCAACCAGGATGACCTTCTTCTTCGGGATTTTCAGGGTTTTCAATTGAGCATGGAAAGACTATTCGCCAGACATTCACAGGGACAGGCCCTGGATAATAAACTTTTATCCCTACGACAAGGAAACCAGGACCTGCTAACTTATATCGCAACCTTCAATAGGTTGGTGGTGGAAACCGGATGGCCAGAGGTAAAGCGAATTACATTATTTCATCGTGGACTTCGGGGTGAACTCAAAGATGTTTTGACCCAAGTTGTGAACCCACCTCAGGATTGCGCAGAATATATAGACTTAGTGGTCCAGCTAGACCACCGACTTCAGAATAGAAAAGCTGATCGAGCTAAGTTCGAGAATCGGGTATTGGTTAAACCCAATGTTACTCCCAAAGGAACAGATGCATCAGAACCAATGCAGATCTGGGGGGTTAAGGGACCCTTAACTCAAAAAGAAAGAGAAAGGAGACGACAGATGCAGTTGTGTCTGTACTGTGGGGCCTCAGGACATTTTCTAGGGGATTGCCCTATAAAACCATCCAAGAAAGTAGTCGGAGTTGCTGATAGAAATCAAACAGAGCCTGATTCGGGAAACGACCACGCCCGACAAGCGTAGAGGTCCACTTGCCGAGCTTAAAGAAGGACACTCAGACCTTGCACCTAATCATACCAATGGTCCTTATTGATCCAAGGCAGCCATCACGTATGCACGCAGTTAGGGCATACATTGATAGTGGGGCCGTAGAAAACTATGTGGACCACGAATTGACTTCTAGGATGAATCTTCCTCTCTGCAAAAAGACCACTTTGGATGTTATCACATCTGTCGATGGAACTGAAATTGCCTCTGGGCCTGTAACTCATTCCTCCGCAGAGATGACACTGTTGGGTCAAGATGGGCATCGAGAGACTATTGTCTTTGACTAAATCATGGGGATACCTTGGTTGGAAACACATAATCCTTGTATTGATTGGCGAGAGAAGCGAGTAACCTTCCCGGAGTGTGCACACACCTGTTACCCGGAAAAAACCTTGAACAAAAGCCTGGTCACAGTCGCTAATCCAGTCATGCAGTTACCTCGGGAATATCAAGAATTCCAGGATGTTTTCCAAAAAGAACAGGAAAACACCTTACCACCTCATAGATCATACGATTGTCAAATCAACCTCATACCCGGTGCACAACCTCCATGCGGTAGGATCTACGCCCTTACGAAACCCGAAAACCGTCACCTAGGACAATATTTGGACCAATACCTTGCTAATGGCTTCATTCGTCCATCTAAGTCCCCTGCATCTTTAGCTTTATTCTTCGTGCCCAAAAAGGAAGGTGACCTCAGAACGTGCATAGACTACCGCGCATTAAACCAGATCACGGTGAAGAACCGACATCCATTGCCTCTGATCCCCGAACTACTAGACCAAGTAAAGGATGCTTGCATCTACACTAAATTAGATCTCCGAGGGGCATATCATCTGGTACGTGTAAAGAAGGGCGACGAATGGAAGACCACTTTTCGCACAAAGTACGGATTATTCGAATATCAGGTGATGCCCTTCGGGTTGTGCAATGCACCAGCAGCCTTCCAGTATTTTATGAATGATGTCCTTCGTGAACTCATTGACGTCTGTTTTGTCGTATACATAGACGATATTCTAGTGTACTCCTCCTCAGAATCAGACCATGTTAAGCACGTTCGTGCAGTCCTTGAAAAACTACACCAGCACAAGTTATATGCAAAATTGGAAACATTTGTTTTTCATGCTACAGAAGTTGAATTCCTTGGATTTATCCTGACTCCAAAAGGAGTCCGAATGGACTCTCGAAAGGTGGACGCAATTCTCAAGTGGCCATCACCCAGTTCAGTTAAAGGGGTGCGAAGCATGCTTGGATTTGCTAATTTCTACCGCAGATTTATTCCTGACTTCTCATATGTTGTACACTCCATCACAGAACTTTTGCGAAAAAACAAACGCTTCTTGTGGACTGACGAGGCTGAAAAAGCCTTCCAAGAACTGAAATTGAAATTCACGTCGGCACCTGTCTTAAAGCATCCACGCCCCGAGCGCCCATACATAGTTGAAACCGATGCATCCAGTTTAGCCATGGGGGCAGTCCTGTCCCAGAAGGATCCGGAAACCGGTCAACTTCATCCAGTTGCATTTTGGTCCAGAAAATTCTCGGCCCCCGAATTAAACTATGCGGTTACCGATAAAGAGTTGTTAGCCATCAAATCCGCCTTCAAGGCTTGGCGGCATTATCTTCTCGGTGCCAGGCATACCATTACTGTAACCACCGATCACAGGAACTTGCAGTATTTAAAAACAGCCAAGGCCCAATCATCGCGTCAACTTAAATGGGTTTTATTCCTTGCCGAATTCGATTTTGTGATCACTTATCAACCAGGTTGTAAGAATGATAAGGCAGACGCTTTATCCCGAATTGGGATGGGAGAAGCATATTCGAACCCGGAACTGGTGCCTATAATTCCTGAACAAAGAATTCTTGGGATAACTATTCTACAGACCTTAGAAGATATTCATTTAAAGATCCAACAACATTTCGATTCAGCAGTCCTGCAGGACTGGGTTAAAAGGGCCCAGATTATTCAGTTGTCAATGACCTACCTTACTATCAAGGGCGTCTATTGCTACCACACAAGGAAATACAAGAACAAGTCATCTCCAATTACCATGAAGCTCTGATGGAAGGGCACCCAGGTATTGCAAAAACTGAAGCTAAAATTAAAAGACAATTCTGGTGGGCCACCTGGCGAAAAGATGTAAAGTCATTTGTACTGTCTTGTGGCATCTGCGCCCAGAACAAAAGTCAAAAGAAGAAACCAGCTGGTCTTTTACAACCTTTAGATATTCCACTCACACCATGGCACACTTTGTCTTTAGACTTTATTACAGATCTACCGCCATGTAATGGATTCAACACCATTCTAGTTATTGTGGATCTTTTTTCCAACATGGCCCACTTTATTCCTTTAAAAGGATTACCTTCTGCTTCAATCTTGGCCAAGGAATTTCTCGAAAATATTGTTCGAATACATGGATTTCCTTCCGTATTGATCTCTGACCGAGGTAGTCGGTTCATTTTCGCAATTTTGGCAGAAGTGTTGTCAATTGGCACAAATTGACGTAAGGTTATCAAGCAGTCACCATCCCCAAACCGATGGTCAGACGGAGAGAACCAACCAGACTCTTGAACAATACCTACGTTGTATGCTCCACCAAACCGAAAGTAATTGGAAGGACATTTTATGGATTTCTGAATACGCATACAATAACTCTGTACATTCAGGAACCGGACAAAGCCCCTTTTATACCATATATGGACATCATCCTCGAACCTCAGAACTCGATTCGCCCCAGCATTTAGAAATGCCGGCAGTAACTCATCTGCATTCTACTATTAGACAAGCTTTTAAAGAGGCAACAAAACATTTGAAACAAGCAAAAGAGAAATACAAGAAAAATGCTGATCAACATAGAAGTGAGACCCCACCATATTGAATCGGAGACCAAGTTTGACTGGCTACAAGACATATACCTCTGAAAGGAACTCAGACTTTTAATCCTAGATATTTGGGACCTTAAACCATTAAGGCCATTATCAACCCGGTGGCCGTCAAATTAGAATTACACTCTAATATGCGGATTCATCCTGTCTTTCATGTTTCACTTCTAAAACCAGTTCAAACCGGGACAAGATTAACCAAACCACCTGACCCCATCCTAAAAGATGGAGAACCTGAATTCAAGGTAAAGAACATCCTGGACTCTAAAATGGTTAAATCAAGACTTTTTTTTATTTAATCGACTGGAAGGGTTACGGACCACTAGAATTACACTCTAATATGCGGATTCATCCTGTCTTTCATGTTTCACTTCTAAAACCAGTTCATCCCGGGACAAGATTAACCAAACCACCTGACCCCATCCTAATAGATGGAGAACCTGAATTCGAGGTAAAGAACATCCTGGACTCTAAAATGGTTAAATCAAGACTTTTTTTATTTAATCGACTAGAAGGGTTACGGACCACAAGAAAGGTCATGGGAACCTAGTGACCACGTTCATGCTCCTCGATTGGTGAAAAAATTCCATCGGGACTTCCTATACAAGCCAGGGCAAAGGGGAAGAACAACTTTAGGAGGAGCCTTGGGGGGGAGTGCTGTCATGATGCCTAGCCCCGGGCATCCGGATCGAGTCCATCAGCCCCGGGAGCAGGCATCCAGATACTCATTAAAACCCAAACAGCCTCGGCTGGGGGCTGTTTGGATTCAGTCCCGGCGCTTTAGGCGCCAGGCTCATCATAGAAATCAGTCCAGGCGCCATAGGCGCCAGGCTCATAGACTTTACTTACCTTATGCAGACCATGCTGTAAATGAGTCCAAGCCAACGTGAGGCCTGGATGGATCTATTTTATTACAGGGACTATTTTTTACTCGAGTGTGGTTCTGGGGAACTTCTTACCTGGGACTACTTTGCAGGCTATTTAAACCACGCCCGAACAGCAGCTCATGCTTTGTGTTATTCTGCATCCAGCAGCGTAACGCTCATCGTGTCTGCAAGTCAGCATCCAGTCTTCTGCCACGCCCGCCTCGAATCCAGAGCTCCTAGACAAAAGGAAAAGAAAGGAGAAGAGGTTAGATCACGGACATTATTTGATTCCTTACCTGATTCCGGACCCAGCACATCTCCGAGCCTGGAAAGGACATTATTTCAGCACGCGTCGCTTCGCCAGCGCTGCGTTATACTCACCATTCCACTGCATCTTTCAACTCGGCGCTGCCTCCATCATTTTCTTCGTCGAAACCCAGCACCTGGGGGGAAAACAAAAGGAATAACAAGGTGAGCCGAGAAAACCGACAGACAATCTCTTTGCCACCATAGACTTACCTGCTTTACCACCGGAGGTATTATCCTTTAATTCGCTGCATCTTTCTATGCCGCACCTAAAAAGGGAGAGAAAACAGCAAGTTAAACTCATGCAACTTTTACCGGACAGTGTTTGGTAATACAGACTCTTACCTGAACCCCATCAGCTGCCTCCAGGCAATATTCTTTTGGACCCAGCTGCAACCTAACGAGGGATTGGAACAAGAGTGAACATCGGACATATTGAACTCTTTGAACTTTATAGACACTGGAGTCAATATTCCTCCGGTACTCCTCCAGTACCTTCAAACCAGTGAAGTAACTGGTATCTACGCGCCACTGCATGCCATGCAGGATGGAGAGCTCATCATTTAAAAACATAAGGTGAGGTTACCAAGAGGGGATATCGGAGGTGATTAGTGGGGAGAACGAGAACAGTTGGGGGGCCATCACTAAAGTCCACCAGTGGCTAAATCCCTTTCTCCACTTGCAGGAGAATACTTCTATGAGTCCAGCAGACAAGATTAGGCAGGCCAATCCAGATTGTCATCTCTTCACTACGCATCACGTTAGGGGAGACCGCAGCTGTCTGGGTCCGATCGACGCCCCCGTGGGTACCAGGTGAGCATAACACCTGGTCTCTCAGACTGCAACTTTCAGTTTTATTTCTTGGTCGCCAGTCTGATTGTCTCCTCTCACCGGCATTGCTCACTCTTGCATGTTTGGAAGCGCTTGCTAGTTTAGGGTCTCTCCTCTTGGGCCTCGCTGGATTCTCGCAAAATTCTTGTTCCTTATCCCATTTGCTTCCTGGACACTGCAGTCGAAAGGGGTTACACATCCTCCGTCTCCCAGATTGAACAGGCCCTAAAGTACATGCAGACAGTAGCAGCTCCAGTATCCAACTCCTAGCCAGAGCTGTTACTGATCAGCATGTGCTCACTCAAGCAGCTTACATGAGAGAGACTGGTTCTAACTCATCCACATTCCACATTAAAAACAAAGTAACGACACACACTCTAACATAAAACAGACTGCCAAATATTCCCTTTCTACACTGAGTAACAAGATCCGGGAACAAGATCAAATATCTACAGGCCTACTGATTGCAACATAGAAGGGAAGCACGCTAGGACCCAGATTAACTAAAAAGGGCTGTTTTGTGCTGTGAGGTCTTTGCTATTTGAGAAGGAGCCGCCAGTCTCGTTCTATAATATTGAATGTGTGTCCACTAATTTAGCGTTTGCATATTCATGAGGGGGTGTTCCCTCATTTGCATGGGGGCCTGCTCCACCTCACTATGCCACTTTTTCCATGGTTGCTCGCCGCAAAATGAGTTCCTTTGGGAAATTTTCTTTTTGCTGGTCCTTGGTTGCTTGCCTTATTGCTGCTCGCTGCAACTTAAATATATACACGCATCATTATATTCCCCTTCACATTTTTACAATACAAAGTATTTGCTCTCAGCAGCCTGCCAAGCCAGGAGCCAGCAAAACTGTGTGTTACCCCCCTTCATCATTCAAACGCACTCCCATTCCCATTTCTGCATATGACAATAGGGTGTCAACCCTGCCATATCGTCTATGGAATAGTCTTTCAGCAAGACCCTACCTGCAGTCCTTTGTGAAGCCATGCGGAATATGAAAGCTATCCGGACTCACAATAAACTAAATTAAAGAGATTCCCAGATGATGCTAAAGCCCTACTGAGGATTCCACCCTTGCTCTCCACCCCCCTTTCAAGAGATTGAAACCTTTGTCTATGCCACTGATTATTCCACATTTTCAGAAGTTCCTCTGATCATTCTTCTAATAGAAAGACCTCTTAAAAACACAAGTCTTTCTTTCTAGAATTTTCCATACTAGTTGATCCAGGACAGCCCTTCTGTCCAGATCCCATTCACCACACTCAGAGGGTAATTCATAGAATTTCGCAGAAAAGTGTCGCAAGCGGCTGGCGCAGAGTGTCCGCGTGCGATTGTCTGCGCCAGGCACGTGCGCTAAAACCGATTTCCGCGCACAGCGTATTCATGGATTTTAGGCTCCCAAACCAGCCGTGGCGCAGAGTATCGCAGCGACCCTGCAGCAGCGCCAGTAACGCCCCCAAGAACGCCCTCGCGCAAGGAAAAGCCATCAAAATCGCTAAATCATCGCAAAGGGCTGCGCTAACCCTGGACCAGTTTACAGGGCTGCCAAACAAGGAACGCAAAGCGGGTAACGTGCATATCAGGGGTACGCGTGAAGTTATACACGCAATTAGCCAGGGTACGTGTATTTCAGGGGTGCGCGGGAAGTTCAACACGCGATAGTCCAGGGAACGTGTATTACAGGGGTACGCGGGAAGTTCAACACGCGATAGTCCAGGGAACGTGAATTACAGGGGTACGCGGGAAGTTCAACACGCGATTGTCCAGGGAACGTGTATTACAGGGGTACGCGGGAAGTTCAACACGCGATTGTCCAGGGAACGTGTATTACAGAGGTACGCGGGAAGTCCTACATGCGATTAGCCAGGGCACGTGTAATACAGGGGTACGCAGGAATTATCACACGCGATTTGGCAGGGTACGTGAATTACAGGGGTGCGTGGGAATTATCACACGCCATTTTGCTGGGTACGTGTATTACAGGGGTGCGTGGGAATTATCACACGCGATTAGGCTGGGTGGGTCCTCACAGGTGTTCCCTGTACACCCTCCACGGCCCCTGCAGGCAGCCCACAAAACAGGGGACTACCCTGCACACCTGCTCATGTCCCCCTGCACCCCCACCCCCCAGCCACCAGGGGCACCCACCACCAGGCCCCCACTCATGCCCGACTCATGTCTCCCACCACCCCCACCCCCCAGCACTGTGGGGCACCTGCCAGCAGGCCCCAACCCATGTCACCCACCACCCCCACCCCCAGCAGTGCAGGGGCATCCTCCACCAGGCCCACACTCATGTCCCCTATCACCCCCACCCCCCCGCCACCAGGGGCACCCTCCACCAGGCCCCCACTCATGTCTCCCAGCGTGCTACGTGTATTTCAGGGGTGCGCGGGAAGTTCCACTCGCGAATAGCCTGGGCGCGTGTATTTCAGGGGTGCGCGGGAAGTTCCACTCGCGAATAGCCTGGGCGCGTGTATTTCAGGGGTGCGCGGGAAGTTCCACACGCGAATAACCTGGGCGCATGCATTTCAGGGGTGCGCGGGAAGTTTTCCACGCGACTTCAGCAGGGTACGTGTATTTCAGGGGTGCGCAGGAATTCTCACACGCGATTTGGCTTGGTACGTGTATTACAGGGGTGCGTGGGAAGTTACACACGGGATTAGGCTGGGTGGGTCCTCACAGGTGTTCCTTGTACACCCTCCACGGCCCCTGCAGGCAGCCCACAAAACAGGGGACTACCCTGCACACCTGCTCATGTCACCCACCACCCCCACCCCCCACCATCCAGGGGCACCCTCCACCAGGCCCCCACTCATGTCTCCCACCACCCCCACCCCCCAGGCACCAGGGGCAGCCTCCACCAGGCCCCCACTCATGTCTCCCACCACCCCCACCCCCCAGCAGTGCAGGGGCACCCTCCACCAGGCCCCTACTCATGTCCCCTATCACCCCCACCCCCCCTAGTCACCTGGGGCACCCTCCACCAGGCCCCCACTCATGTCTTCCACCACCCCCACCCCCCCAGTCACCATGGCCACCCTCCACCAGGCCCCCACTCATGTCTCCCACCACCCCCACCCCCCAGCAGTGCAGGGGCAGCCTCCACCAGGCCCCCACCCATGTCTCCCACCACCCCCACCCCCCAGCAGTGCAGGGGAAGCCCCCACCAGGCCCCCACTCATGTCCCCTATCACCCCCACCCTCCCAGTCACCAGGGGCAGCCCCCACCAGGCCCCCACTCATGTCTCCCACCACCCCCGCCCCCCCAGTCACCAGGGGCACCCTCCACCAGGCCCCCACTCATGTCTCCCACCACCCCCACCCCCCCAGTCACCAGGGGCAGCCCCCACCAGGCCCCCACTCATGTCCCCTATCACCCCCACCCCCCCAGTCACCAGGGGCAGCCTCCACCAGGCCCCCACTCATGTCTCCCACCACCCCCACCCCCCAGCAGTGCAGGGGCACCCTCCACCAGGCCCCCACTCATGTCCCCTATCACCCCCACCCCCCCAGTCACCAGGGGCACCCTCCACCAGGCCCCCACTCATGTCTCCCACCACCCCACCCCCCCAGTCACCAGGGGCACCCTCCACCAGGCCCCCACTCATGTCTCCCACCACCCCCACCCCCCCCCAGTCACCAGGGGCACCCTCCACCAGGCCCCCACTCATGTCTCCCACCACCCCCACCCCCCAGCAGTGCAGGGGCAGCCTCCACCAGGCCCCCACCCATGTCTCCCACCACCCCCACCCCCCAGCAGTGCAGGGGCAGCCCCCACCAGGCCCCCACTCATGTCCCCTATCACCCCCACCCCCCCAGTCACCAGGGGCACCCTCCACCAGGCCCCCACTCATGTCTCCCACCACCCCACCCCCCAGTCACCAGGGGCACCCTCCACCAGGCCCCCACTCATGTCTCCCACCACCCCCACCCCCCCAGGCACCAGGGGCACCCTCCACCAGGCCCCCACTCATGTCTCCCACCCCCCCCACCCCCCAGCAGTGCAGGGTCACCCTCCACCAGGCCCCCACTCATGTCCCCCTGCACCCCCACCCCCCTGCCACCATGGGCAGCCCCCACCAGGCCCCCACTCATGTCTCCCACCACCCCCACCCCCCAGCAGTGCAGGGTCACCCTCCACCAGGCCCCCACTCATGTCCCCCTGCACCCCCACCCCCCAGCAGTGCAGGGTCACCCTCCACCAGGCCCCCACTCATGTCCCCCTGCACCCCCACCCCCCTGCCACCATGGGCAGCCCCCACCAGGCCCCCACTCATGTCTCCCACCACCCCCACCCCCCAGCAGTGCAGGGTCACCCTCCACCAGGCCCCCACTCATGTCCCCCTGCACCCCCACCCCCCAGCAGTGCAGGGTCACCCTCCACCAGGCCCCCACTCATGTCCCCCTGCACCCCCACCCCCCTGCCACCAGGGGCAGCCTCCACCAGGCCCCCACTCATGTCTCCCACCACCCCCACCCCCCAGCAGTGCAGGGGCACCCTCCACCAGGCCCCCACTCATGTCCCCTATCACCCCCACCCCCCCAGTCACCAGGGGCACCCTCCACCAGGCCCCCACTCATGTCTCCCACCACCCCACCCCCCCAGTCACCAGGGGCACCCTCCACCAGGCCCCCACTCATGTCTCCCACCACCCCCACCCCCCCCCAGTCACCAGGGGCACCCTCCACCAGGCCCCCACTCATGTCTCCCACCACCCCCACCCCCCAGCAGTGCAGGGGCAGCCTCCACCAGGCCCCCACCCATGTCTCCCACCACCCCCACCCCCCAGCAGTGCAGGGGCAGCCCCCACCAGGCCCCCACTCATGTCCCCTATCACCCCCACCCCCCCAGTCACCAGGGGCACCCTCCACCAGGCCCCCACTCATGTCTCCCACCACCCCACCCCCCCAGTCACCAGGGGCACCCTCCACCAGGCCCCCACTCATGTCTCCCACCACCCCCACCCCCCCAGGCACCAGGGGCACCCTCCACCAGGCCCCCACTCATGTCTCCCACCCCCCCCACCCCCCAGCAGTGCAGGGTCACCCTCCACCAGGCCCCCACTCATGTCCCCCTGCACCCCCACCCCCCTGCCACCATGGGCAGCCCCCACCAGGCCCCCACTCATGTCTCCCACCACCCCCACCCCCCAGCAGTGCAGGGTCACCCTCCACCAGGCCCCCACTCATGTCCCCCTGCACCCCCACCCCCCAGCAGTGCAGGGTCACCCTCCACCAGGCCCCCACTCATGTCCCCCTGCACCCCCACCCCCCTGCCACCATGGGCAGCCCCCACCAGGCCCCCACTCATGTCTCCCACCACCCCCACCCCCCAGCAGTGCAGGGTCAACCTCCACCAGGCCCCCACTCATGTCCCCCTGCACCCCCACCCCCCAGCAGTGCAGGGTCACCCTCCACCAGGCCCCCACTCATGTCCCCCTGCACCCCCACCCCCCTGCCACCATGGGCAGCCCCCACCAGGCCCCCACTCATGTCTCCCACCACCCCCACACACCTGCCACCATGTGCAGCCCCCACCAGGTCCTCACAATCCCCAATCATGTGCGTAATGGTCAGCCTCCACAGCCAAAAAGCCCTACCAAGTAACCCATTCACCCAAATGGAAATGAAAACACATGTTACACCCCCAATGTTCATGAAGCAAATGAACCCATGTCCGTCACACACAGATTTTCTAATTGAATGGGAAAACACACAACATGACATGCATGAAACCAATGAGATGAAACCACACAGTGAACAATGGAAAAAAAATGTATTGGACAAAAATACAAATGGTAATGAAAGAAAAATAACTACAATGTAAATGTGAAAAAATAAGCTGCATGTCCGCATAAAAACACAAAAGTAGAAAATCAAATCCATAAAATATTGTCCAAAGTGAAATGTAAAAACTCTCCATGCAACAAAGAACTATGTACAAAAATTACAAGGGTCCATCATCACAACTGAACTAAGGAAACCTCCTAAAAAACCTACCTAAATATCAACTATATACAAAAAGTGGAGCAGTGTCCGTCGACTCCAAATCATAAGAAAAAACAAAGGAAACCTAAAACTAAAGAACTATATACAAAGGCGGCGGGCAAGTCCAGCGGCTCACTCCGTGGTGTTCCGGGCCAGGGCATCATCGAACTCCTGTTCGATGTCCCGGAGGCGGTCCAGTTCCATGGCCCCGAGGGTCCGCAGGGACGACGCCGTGTCCTCCTCCAACCCCCTGCGGATTGCCTCGAGGCACTCGGCCCGCCTCAGGGCCCTCCGCATGGAGTTCTCCGCCCTGACCATTGTGAGCCGCGCCTCTTCCGCCCGCCGCCGCTCCGCACCTATGGCGTGGCCCAACCGCTGCCACACGGAAGACACTCTCTGTCCTGGGTCCTCCTGCCCTCCGGCCGATGCCTGCCCCTCCGATGTCGAAGGCCCCGAGCCTTCATGGCTCCCACCATGTTGCTGCTGCTGCTCTGCCTCTGCCCGTGCACTGCCTCCTGCTGCCTGCACATCCTCCGCCGGCTGGGGTGCAGTTGTTGATGTGGCCACCCCTGCTGGACGTCCGACTCCCGACTGTGGCAGGGATGCCTCCTCCACCAGCCTGGCCGCACTGTCAGAGGCAGCTCCACAGGGCACCCAGGTGACTGATGGGTGGGAAGATGGCACAGAGGACGACTGGCGCGTAGGGGGTCCAGTTGAGGAGGGGGTCGGAACAAGCCCCATCAGACGGAGTAATCCGGTCTGGGTGACCTGTCCCAGCAGGCTGACGTGGTCAACGAGCCATTCGAGATGACGTGCAGTCTCTCCATGAAAAGACTGCAGGTCACCTCGCATGGCCCGTTGACGCAACGCCACACCAGCCAGGACAGGCTCAACCCGGACCTGGATAGCCACGTCCGCAGGCAGAGGAAGGCCAGTTGACGTCAGCTCATCCCCTGCCTGGAAACGGGTCTGGACGTAGGCATCCCTGCTGGTGCAAGATGATGCAGGGACAGGATCGGGGACAGGATTGCACACAGGCACCTCCGCGGCGGCCTGTACTGCCTCCTGTCCCTGGTCCTGGACTGCACCACTAGCACCAGTGGGATCCCCACCTCCAGACCCCGTCTCTGGTGCTTGCACGGCCTCCTCCTCCACCAGACCCCCCACCAACCTGGATGACTCCGTGCCATCTTCCCCTGTTGGGCCCTGTGGGGTCCCAGCTGCCCCTTCTGCTGCCGAGGAGTCCAACTCCAACCTCCGCCTCTTGGACCTCCCCCCCGGCAGCTGCGGCCTGGGACGCGGCACCGGACTCCTCACTCCCCGACGAGATGACAACACGGGAGGGGAGCCGGGCCTTGCGTCTCCGGCTGGCGGTCGGATCCCCGCCGCTGTGCTCCACAGCACCTTCTCCGCCCTCTTCATCAGTTGACGCTGCAGACAGGGAGAAACAAAACACAGGCATCAGGGCACTGTACAATGGACACATACACACATGACAGTTGCACATGAGTGGCATTGGCAAACCTCAGACATGTCATCACAATCCCCAACACACATGTCATTGCAACTCGCACACATGAGCCATACCACAGCCATATCGCAACTGCCACCACCATCCATACACATACAACAGCATGAGCAGCCAAAGGTGACCCAGACATCACATGCAACACAGGAAGTGCACCACACATGTACACACACCACCACACTTGCATGCATGTGTACACCTCGGCCAAGTGTCGCACTGTTCAGACGGGCATCCATGTCACATCTGCCAATCAGGCTTATACATACCGCAGTCACATGCATCCATGTTGCATCACTGTTGCACCCTTGTCAAATACACACACATGCACATGTACACAGTGCTCATACATGCAGCCCAATACAACATACATGCGTGACATCACGGACATGTCTACTTACATACACATACATACAAACATGTGTGCACGCACAACTGCATTTGCCATGCAAGCCTACACACACAAGCACCATCCATGTCTCACACATTACAGCCCTCGCATGTGTCAGCCCCACGGCCATGTACACCCCCACCCATACTCGACCCCATACAAACAGATGTGCAACCTGCACAATACCGAATAATCACCACACGCACTGCTCACAATCAGGATGCATGTACACTCACCGCTCGACTCCAGACGGGTCTGCTTCTCCAGGACCTGGACGTGGAGCGCTGGGGATATGCGTTCCAGGACCCCCATCTGTTCTTCCGACAAGTGGCCCCGGCGCCCCTTGGCATCCGCTGCCTTCAAGAGGCGCCGGGCCTTGTTCAGGGTCCTGGACCTGAAGTCCTCCCAGCGCTTCCTGACATGTTGCAAGTCCCGGACTGCCACCCCCTCCGCGTTGATGGCAGTCACAATGTCGGTCCAGATCCGAGTCCGTCCTTCCTTGTCGGCGCGGGAACTTCCGAAGAGGGCATCATACTGCCCCAGGACTTGCTCCACCAGGACACCAACTTCGGTGGCACTGAAGCTGGTGCCCCTCTGCCTCTCTGGCCGGGGGTTGTCAGTGGTCACAGATGGTGTTTGCCCCGACATGACAACCCCAGAGGCAGGAGTGGGTGGGCAACTGGGTCCTGGGGCTGGGCTGTGGAGCGATGGAATTCCAGTCGGGAGTCTTCGGTACCAGCAGGGGTGGTCACAGCAACAGCACCCCTGGCTGATGTGCAGGCAGCAAATGGCAGTGCACGTGGGCAGCAGGCAGTCAGGCAGCAGCAGATGGTAGGTGGGAGCGTGCTCGGGGCTCTGGGGGGCAGTAGTTCGGCCTTCTGGGCAGGAGCGTGGTCTTCCGTGTGCTTACGCGTGGCCAGCTTGGTACGGAGTGATTTGGCACGTGAAAATCCTGCACGTCAGCGTGAAAATCGAGGAAAGGCCCTTAGCGCGTAAGCGCGTCAGCACGCATACGCGATTCTATTGGACCAAAGGCCCTCAGCGCGTAAGCGCGTCTGTGACGTGACCCGCACGGGTGTTTCCCACACAGCACGTGATGACAGAGCACACGTGGAAAGACTGCACGTCAGAGTCTCATCGCGTGTGATTGGTGGAAATGGCCCTACACGCAGAAGTGACAAAGCGTGTAATTGGAGGAAATGTCCCTACATGCAGAAGTGACAAAGCGTGTAATTGGAGGAAATGTCCCTACACGCAGAAGTGACAAAGCGTGTAATTGGAGGAAATGTCCCTACACGCAGAAGTGACAAAGCGTGTAATTGGTGGAAATGGCCCTAGCGCGTACACACCGCGTAAGTGACGCTGGACGTGTGGGCCTGTATAAAAGGTACGCGTAGAACACCACTTCCTTGTACGTGCTTTTCGTGGAGAGCGAGTGGGTGAATTCTGTACTTCTTGTCGTTTCACACGCGATTTACTTCACGGCGTTTCAAGTTCGTATTCCCTGTTACCTCTGACAGCTTTTTCTCTTCTTTCGCTTTTACTGGTTTACCTGGGCCTGTTCCCTCAAACAGTGTTCCCTTCTACTGTTGTCCTGTCTCCTCAGACAGCGTACAAATCTTCTTTTGGCGGGGGTGTTGCCAACCAAACGTGCTCCTTTTACACGCTCGTTTACCAGGCAGACGGTGAGTCACGCACGTATCTAACATCTGTGCTTGCCCCGTGTGTAGCCTACCCCTTCAGAGGTCATTCTGGGCTGCGTGTGACACGCATACGTTCATTCTTGTGTTTCTGGGTGCCACAGCGTAGTGCAGGTTTTTCTTTCTGCACACGTGGTCTAGGAGGGGTTGCGTGCACGTCATCTCCCTTTTTTGGGCCTCCTGTGCATTGCGTGACCCGTCATCTTTCCCCAGGGGTTACATTCAGCCTTGCTAGAGCACTAGGGTACAATTACCATCTGGTACCCAACCCCTTTGACCCCCAATTGCCCAGGACAATAGTCTACATCCACTCCCATACGCACATTAACATCAGTGCCATGGCTGGGAGGCGAGGATTCCGTAAGGGTGGCAAAGGTGGAAGAGCCACAAGTGGTGGCCGTGGTGGATCCGGTAGGGGACGTGGTCGTAACTTGCAGGGTGAGCCTGTCCCCCCATGTGTGGAGGACCAGTCACGGGCACCCATAATCCCCCCCCCTCCCCCCCTCCCATTGAGGCTGATGTGGCTGACACCATCCATGCTCAGCCCTTGTTGGACCAGCCCATTGTGGCACCAGACCTGGCTGACTCCATGGCTGACTTCCAGGTCAGCAGGGCTACGACACGTGCGCTGGTGCACGTTGAAGCCATCATGCCACGTGGATCTGGGGCAGCAAGGTCATCTGCTGCACCAAGGAGGCAGGGCGGAGAGGCTGCAGGGGCAGCTGCGGCTCCATCCACCCCAGCCCTCACACACCCAGCCAGGACAGTGTCGGTCCTAGTCCATGCTGCTGACATTCCCCCTGACACCATCACACTAGAGCCAATGCCTGCACCAACTCCCATGCTGAGTGTGCAATCCCACACTCCTGATACAGAGTCCACCAGGGCTCCTGCCCCTAGTGTCCAGAGCGGCGCAGGACACTCAGGATCACCACCACCTTCCAAGCGAAAGAGGAAGAGTGCTCGTCCGGCACAGGCTGATGCCCCAGACACGGCTACACAGTCCGGCCCGTCCAGGAAGCCCAGCTTCACGGATGACGAACTGAATGCACTTGTCGAGTATGTGTCCGGACATGACAACGAGATGGTCATTGTTGCAGGATCCAAGACCACACCTGCACAACGCCAGGCACACTGGCAGACCGTTGCGGACATCGTAAGTGCCCTTGGAATTGTGAGGCGCACAGCCAATGATTGCTATAAGCGCTGGAATGACCTAAAGCGCAGGGCAAAGAGTAAGCTGGCCTCAAGTCATGCCGCAACTCTAGTGACTGGAGGTGGGTCTCCAGTAGTAGACATGGAACTCACTCCACATGAGTCAGTCGCTGGGACCTACGTCACGGAGGAACAGATCCAAGGCGTGGGAGATCTGGCTGATTACGAGGCATTGTCCGGTGAGTGCACATGCATGTGTGTGTCATCCATGTGCATGGTGTGTGTGTGAGGGCTTCTGTTTGTGTGCCAGGTGAGAGTGTGTGCGCCTGAGTCGTATGGGTCAGCCATGTGCTTCATGCAATCCTTCCTGCGCAGCTGCATTTGGCCATAGCAGTATCCCTTCTGCCAACAGTAGACATCTAGCCCAACTGCACGCCAGTTGCCCTTGAAGTGTCACCTTGCCACAACATATTTGCTTATTTTTCACTGTTCATTCAGTCAGTTTGTTTGCATTCCACCACTTTCACTAGGCATGTCGCTGTCCACTAGTCACATGTCTGACATGGGTATGGTAAAGTGGAGTGACTTTGTTACCTGGATATCATTTGTACACACATGTCCCTGTGCAATTGGACCATTTCTGACTGGCAGCTCCAGGTGAAAAATCTGACCTGTTAGAATTAGAAAAGCAATTACATGCGGGAACTGGACTGAATGAATAGGTGCTGCCCTCCTCTCCATCTTCACTCAATAGCAATGGTACATGCCATCTGTGTGATGGCATGTGTGTTTCACCTGGCAATCACAGGCCAATGTGTGATGCCACTGCCAGGCAGCATGCAGAAAATGTGTTCATCTTCCATCTTGGTGTCATCAGTGTGTGCCATTTGCCTGCACTTCATACGCAGTGAGGGTGCATGCATGGGAGGGTTTTAGTCATGTGGGACATGTGTCAATCAAGTACTGGTTCTCTTGCTTCTCAGCCCTCATTGTGTGCCATGGTGCTAATGCCTGTTTCCATTTCTTTGTTTTCATGTCTTTGCAGGGGAAGACGCACCTGATACTGCTGGGGTTGTGGAGATGGTGCAGACCCAGGAGGGGTCCGAGGGCCGACCAACCACCAGTGAGGGACGTGGTGTGGTGGTGGGGGAGAACCCACAAGTGCTGCAGGTCGTGCTCTCAAGGGGTGTCTCTGGCTGCACCTCCCCCGAGCTGTACTCAGGTGTTGATTCGGATGAGACCTACGTGCCGTCGCAGGTGAGTGTTCCAGGGAGGGATTCTGTTCTGTCTCACCCACCTGCACCAGGGTCAGGACCCTCCATGGGGATGTCAGTGTTGGCAGCTACGCCTTCGTTGGTTACGGATGCAGGGTCACACTCCGCGACATCTGATCCTGTTCCTGGGCCAGCAGATCAGAGGGGGAATGCAGTCCTGCAGCCTCAGGCAGTGCCGGCACAGCAAGGCGCAGTTCGCCTTGCCCCAGACAGGTGTGGTGCCCGCCGACGTGGTGGCCGTACGCCACCCGGCAATATCGCATGGGAGCAATCCATTTACGGTATGGCAACCCAACAGGCTGCATCATCCGAGATGATGGCTCAGGCCATGGATAGGGTGACCACTTCCATTGTCCCCCCAGAAAGGCTGATGGAGCGACTAGAGCAGGCAACCGACTCCATCTGCCAGTCACACAGGGAGGACATGTTGGGGTCCAACAGGGACAGGCGGGCGGCACTGGCGACTCTGCAGGAGGCCATCTCCATTGAGTCCCAGGGCCACAGGGAAGCCCTGAGGCAGGAGCTCCTTCACCTCAGGACGACTCTTGTTGAGCTTGAGGCTTCAACACACCAAAGGACAGAACAGCAGCTGGAGCGTCTCACCCGTACGCTCTCAGCTGAGATGCAGGCAACGAGGGCGGAGGTCCGGGCATCCCGTGAGTTGTTGCATGGGGACCTCCGCACACTCATCCTCCAGAACCAGACCTACCACACCCGCATGCTTGCAGCCATGGAGGAGCAGACTAGGGCCTTGCGTGGGCTGCCTCCCATAGTGCAACCACCTCCGGATGCAGCTGCACAGGGTGATAATAGCGACAGCAGTGATACTCCCACAATAGGGTAGCCGTGTGGGCCATGAGCCCATGGAGGTGTTTTATCTTCCCAGGATCCACGCAGGTGGGTTCTGGTGTGCATCCTGTCCTCGGACCTCCTGGGTGGCCTCCCCAACCCCCCCGGGCCCATCAATGGCCATTTTTGATTGTTTCTTATTTTTATTTTTATTTTGATTTCTTTTATTCCCAATTTTTTTGGGACGATCTGTTGGCTTCCGTGGTTCCTGTGGGCATACGCTGCATTGTGGCTGGGCACATGCAGGCTTGTAATGTATTTGGTTCAGATGCTTGGGTTTGAGTCACACACACCCCTCCTGCTTCCCGTTTCCATGGGCTTGCAAAGGGTGTGCCCAAGTGGCAGTGAATTACACAGTGACGTTGGACTCCCATGAGCTGTGTGGCCAGTCTGTAGTCAATACTGTGTATACATTCCTAGTGCATATTGCTGTTGTGTTGTACACTGCATGTTGCATTGATGTGTAACTCTTCTTCTGTGTCTACCTCCCAATTTGCAGGTCCCTTCCTCATGTCCACACAAGGACCTCTAGTCTGGAGATGGGGACCATGTTGGCAGCAGTGCACCTACAACTCTACATGGCGACAACACTGCACAGTTGGTAGTGGTGGGAGTGCAGGCATTTCCAGGTGGTGAGACTACTAATATGTAACATTTGTGATGTCATGTTAATGGTACTACGTGCTCAAGTATGTTGTTGGTCCGGCATTGCTGTGAGCATTTCAGGTGTTGCAGGTTTCTAATAGTGCCACTGTACATAGTGAGACTGATGTCATGTTGTGGGGATTACTTTGTTTACCTGCAATTAGCATGACATGGCACGGTGTGTCGTGTGGCGGTGCTGGGGTTGGGTTGGCTGACATGGCACTGTCCTCTTGTTGCATTTTGCAAGTGGGTATTCATTTTAGCTGCTTCAATGTGTAACTTCACAAAACTGCATTGGTGGTGTCTGTGTGGGTAGGGATGCACACATTGTGACACTTCCAGGTGAACAATCTCAGGCTGACATGGTATTCCCGGTTCATTCTCCAGACATTCAGGATCAGTGTCAGGTTGAGTCATCATTGATTGTCAGATGGAATGTGCCAGGGCAGTGTGCACTCCACAGGGGTGTGATTTCTATGTGAAGTAATTAGCCACTAGCTGTGTACGGGCTGCCTCCCCCCGTGCCCTTTCCCCTCCCATGCGCAGCGGCTGTGCATGTGGTTGGGGATGTGGGGCCACCACCATGTCCACGGCCAGGCCCCGGCGTGTTGCAACGTTGTGCAGGACACATGCTGCCACTATGATCCTGCACACTACTGGGGGAGCGTATAACAGCTGCCCGCCAGAACGGTCAAGGGAGCGAAAGCGTGACTTTAGCACTCCGAATGTGCGCTCCACTATGCCCCTGGTTGTAATGTGGGCTGTGTTATATCTTACCTGGGGTGGCGTGGTGGGGTTCCGAATTTGCGTCATCATGTGGGGGCTGAGAGGGTAGGCACTGTCCCCTGTGGAGGTGGTGATTGGTATCATTGGTGGGGTTGTGACCTTGCTCAGTATCCAACATGCATGCATGTGCAGTGGCATACATACTCACCAAGCAGCCATGTATCGCCATGCCGCCCAGCTTCTAGGTCCCGGCTTAGGGTGGACATTCGGTAAATGAAGCTGTCGTGGGTGGAGCCGGGATAGTTGGCATATACTGAGGTGATGATTCCCTTGGCATTACATGCTACCTGCACGTTGATGGAATGCCAGTGCTTGCGGTTCCTATAGATGTGCTCAGATGCCCTGGGGGGACGTAGAGCCACATGGGTGCAGTCGATTGCACCTAGCACTTTGGGGAATCGTGCCACAGCGTAAAAATCCAGGGCGGCAGCATGCCTTTCTGCAGGTGTTCTGGGCAGGTATATGTGCCTGCGGGCTGATGGGCGTGCAGTGATGATGTTCAAGACCTGGTGTAGGCAGCGTGACTGGGTGGCCTGTGACACCCCACCCACTATGGCACTTGTCCGTTGAAATGATCCAGTGGCTAAGAAGTGCAGTACATTGAGGACCTTCTCCAGGGGGCTGAGTGCTTGGGAGCACAGGGTGGGTGATGTGAGGTCATCCTCCCACTCACTCACCAGGTCCAGTATGATGTGTGGTGGAAACCTGTACCTCCCATACACCTGGTCATCAGGCATCCCGAAAAGGCTGGTTCTGGGTGTGAATATTCTGGCCCTGACTATCCTCCTCCTCCTCCTTTGGTAGCCCACTGCCACTGCTGCTAGGAACGGTATGTTCATCCTGCCGTCTGAGCTTGTTATTGTTAAAGTCCGCAAATTTATGCTTTGCGCGTGTTCTAGGCGAGCGTGTGACCCGCGCACCCCTGGAATCCAGTTCCCAGTCCAATAGCGTGTGGAAATTCACACGCACCACGGAATAGAGCGTGTGACCCGCGCACCCCTGGAATCCAGTTCCCAGTCCAATAGCGTGTGGAAATTCACACGCACCACGGGATACAGCGTGTGACCCGCGCACCCCTGGAATCCAGTTCCCAGTCCAATAGCGTGTGGAAATTCACACGCACCACGGGATACAGGTTCGCTGACGTACTTGCGTGTGTAAGTGCCCGCGCACCCATTAAATACACGTACATAGGCCAATCGCATGTACGCGCACTTTTGTCCAATTACACGCGATGACACTCTGACGTGCAGTATCTCCACGTGTGCCCCGTCATCACGTGCTGAGTGGGGAACACCCGTGCGGGTCACGTCACAGACGCGCTTACGCGCTGAGGGACTCTGGTCCAATAGAATCGCGTATGCGTGCTGACGCGCTTACGCGCTAAGGGCCTTTCCTCGGATTTCACGCTGACGTGCAGGATTTTCACGTGCCAAATCACTCCGTATCAAGCTGGCCACGCGAAAACACACGGAAGACCACGCTCCTGCCCAGAAGGCCGAGTTACTGCCCCCCAGTGCCCCGAGCAGCCTCCCACGTGCCATCTGCTGCTGCCTGCCTGCCTGCCTGCTGCCACCGTGCCCTGCCATTTGGTGCCTGCACATCAGCCATCTGCAGGGGTCCAGTTGCTGTGTCCACCCCTGCTGGAACTGAAGACTCCCGACTGGGATTACATCGCTCCACAGCCCAGCCCCAGGACCCAGTTGCACACCCACACCTGCCTCTGGGGTTGCCATGTCGGGCACTTCCACATCTGGCACCAGTGGCAACCCCAGGCCAGAGGGGCAGAGGGGCACCAGCTTCACTGTCACCGAAGTTGGTGTCCTGGTGGAGCATGTCCTGGGGCAGTATGATGCCCTCTTTGGATCGTCCCGCGCCAGCAAGGAAGGACGGCAGAGGATCTGGGCCGACTGTGTGGTTGCCATCAACGCGGGGGGGGTGGCAACCCGCGACGTCCTGAAGATCAAGAAGCGCTGGGAGGACTTGAGGTCCAGGACCCTTGTGAAGGCCCGGCGCCTCGTGGAGGGGGGCCGGGGCCGCATGAGTTCCATCCAGATGAGGGTCCTGGAACGCGTACGCCCAGCGCTCCATGCCCAGATCCTTGAGAGGGAGGCCCGTCTGGAGTTGAGCGGTAAGTGTCCATGCATTACTGTGTGAGACCGGGCATGTTGCGGTGTGCTGGTTCTATGATACTTGCCTGTATGTGTGCCATAGGCCATGTATGCATGTATGTGTGCAGGGACATCATGGTAATGCATGTGCGACCAGTGATGTGTGATGCACATGGTTGTTGCATGTGTTGAAATGCCGCGTGGGGAGCCCTATGCAAATTTTGAACATGAGAGCATGCCAGTCTCTGTACCTGGACATGGGTGGGGGTGAGGGATGGGTGCTGATGCCAGGTACATATATGGTAGCCATGTCTGTGTGCCTGACCTGCGTGTCTGTGACTTGTGCATGCCATGGATGCATGACACATGTGTGTGACAATGCACAGATTCAGTAAAGCAGCCAAATTACCCTTGTATCCGCTGTGTTTGGTGTGTTTGGGGCCAGATGGATGTGACTGAGGTGAAGTGTGTGCATGTGATGGGCATGAGCCATGATGCATGTGAGTTACATATCATTGAATGTTTCAAGAGTCCATTGGACATGCATGGAAATGTCCATGGCATGCACCATGCCTGTTACTGTGTGTGTTTTGCCTGGACTGACCCATGTGTTGTGGAAGGACATGATGGAAGTGTACTTTGACAGTGGTGCTCATCTGCTATTGCTTCATGTCTAGGACCATTGTACAGTGCCCTGATGCTTGTGTTCTTTGTCTCCCTCTACGCAGCGGCTAGTGAAGAAGAGGGCGGAGACGGCGCTGTGGAGCAAGGCGGAGGGGATGCCCCCACGGCTGCAGCGGAAGGGGTGGGTGAGCCCCCACAGGGGCCTGCTACGGTGGGAGACGGTGAGGAGCCATCCAGGTTGGTGGTTTGCACAGAGGAGGAGGAGGCCGCCACTGGGGCACACATGGGGCCTGGTGGGGGCATCCCTGCTGGTGCAAGTGGTGCAGTCCAGGGCCAGGGGCAGGAGGCAGCACAGGTCACCGTGGAGGGGCCTGTGCATGTCGCTGTCCCTGACCACCATGCACCAGCAGGGATGCCCCGTCCCAGGCCTGTCCGCAGGTAGAGGGGATGTCCATGTCACCTGACTCCCCTCCACCTGCGGACGTGGGAACCCCTGGCCGTGCGGAGAAGGTCCTGATTGGGGTCGCGATGCGCACGGCTGTGATTCGTGATGCCGTGCGTGCTTCCCGGGAGGAGCACGCACGTCATCACGAAGTGCACCGTGCCGACGTGGCCCAATTGGGATCGGCCATGTTCGGGGGTTTCCTGCATGTGTTGGCCAATGTGGCGGCCCTCTCCTCCTCTGTGCAGGCTATCCACCAGTCGTTCTCCTTGCCGTCTTCCAGCCCAGATGCCACCAGGGCCCCCTGTGGACCTGCCCCGACCAATGCAGCCAGCTCGGTGGGGATCCCATCCCTGCCACAGTCGGGAGTCAGAGATCCAGCAGGGGTGGACACCAGAGCAACTGGACCCCAGCAGATGGAGGATGTGACGGCATCATCGGGCAGGGCACGTGCACGACGGCGTCGGTGGTTTCCATCAGCCTGGATGTCGTCGTGCTGGCACAGGCAGTTGCGTCGGAGGCAGCAGCAGGCTCAACGTGGGAGGCATCATGGCTCGGGGCCATCAACATCAGGGGTGCAGGCATCGGCCGGAGGGCAGGAGAACCCTGGAATGGGAGTGGCTTCCGTGTGGGAGCGGTTGTGCCAGCGGATAGGTGCGGAGCGGCAGCGGGCAGAGGAGGAACGGCTCACGATGGTCAGGGCGGAGGACTCCATGCGGAGGGCGCTGAGGCGGGCTGAGTGCCTCGAGGGTCTTCGCAGGGAGTTTGAGCTTGACACTGCGTTATCCCTGCGGGACCTCGGGGCCAGGGAACATGCCCGCCTCCAAGCCATTGACCAGGAGTTCGATGATGCCCTGGCCCATGACAACAACCAGTGAGCCGTCCGAATAGCCCGCTGTCTTTGTATATAGTTGTATAGTTAGGGTTAGGTTTCCTTAGTTTTTTTGAATTTTTTTTGGTTGCGATTGGACAATGCACCACTTTTTTGTATATAGTTCAGTTTTTAGTTAGTAGTCATAGTTAGGTTTAATTTGGTTGGGCTCATGGACCCAGGATGATCTTCTTCATGGTTCTTCATTGGCTTATTTAAATTTTTCAGATTATTTTCTTGGACATTCATCTTGTTTTGTTTGATTTGCTTTGTGTTTTTTCTTATTTCATTTCCATTCTACTTGCTGTTCAATACATATTATTTTTTTAATCTTCAATGTGTCGTATCATCTCATTGCTTTCAGGCATGTCATGTTGGGTGTTTTGTCATTCACTTGCAGCCATTGTGTGTGACAGACATGTGTTCAATTGCATTATTTAAATTGGGGGTGTAACATGTAATTGCCTTTGATATGTGGGTGGGTGTGATAGTTGGTTGGGCCTTTTGGCAGGGGAGGATGGGCATTACGGACATGATTGGGGAATGTTGGGACCCAGGTGCAGGGGGGCATGGATTGGACATGGGTGGGGGCCTGCTGGCAGGTGCCCCACAGTGCTGGGGGGGTGGGGGTGGTGGGAGACATGAGTGGGGACCTGGTGGAGGGTGCCCCTGGTGGCTGGGGGGTGGGGGTGGTGGGTGACATGAGTGGGGGCCTGGTGGAGGGTGACCCTGCACTGCTGGGGTGTGGGGGTGGTGGGAGACATGAGTGGGGGCCTGGTGGAGGGTGCCCCTGGTGGCTGGGGGGTGGGGGTGGTGGGTGACATGAGTGGGGGCCTGGTGGAGGGTGACCCTGGTGGCTGGGGGGTGGGGGTGGTGGGAGACATGAGTGGGGGCCTGGTGGAGGGTGACCCTGCACTGCTGGGGTGTGGGGGTGGTGGGAGACATGAGTGGGGGCCTGGTGGAGGGTGCCCCTGGTGGCTGGGGGGTGGGGGTGGTGGGAGACATGAGTGGGGGCCTGCTGGAGGGTGACCCTGCACTGCTGGGGTGTGGGGGTGGTGGGTGACATGAGTGGGGGCCTGGTGGAGGGTGTGGCTGGGGGGTGGGGGTGGTGGGAGACATGAGTGGGGGCCTGGTGGAGGGTGACCCTGCACTGCTGGGGTGTGGGGGTGATGGGAGACATGAGTGGGGGCCTGGTGGAGGGTGCCCCTGGTGGCTGGGGGGTGGGGGTGGTGGGAGACATGAGTGGTGGCCTGGTGGAGGGTGACCCTGGTGGCTGGGGGGTGGGGGGTGGTGGGAGACATGAGTTGGACATGGGTGGGGGCCTGCTGGCAGGTGCCCCACAGTGCTGGGGGGTGGGGGTGGTGGGGGACATGAGTTGGACATGGGTGGGGGCCTGCTGGCAGGTGCCCCACAGTGCTGGGGGGTGGGGGTGCAAGGGGACATGAGTTGGTGTTCATTAGTTCAAGGAGACATGTGCCTTTGCTGGGGGGCATGCCCATGGTGGGTGGGCTGCCTGCGGGACATGACCAGGGATGCAGGGTAGTCCCCTGTGGTGTGGGCTGCCTGCAGGGGCCGTGGAGGGTGTACAGGGTACACCTGGGAGGACCCACACTGTCAAATCACATGTGGAACTTCCCGCGCACCCCTGATATACACGCGCCCAGGCTATTCACGTGTGGAACTTCCCGCGCACCCCTGAAATACACGCGCCCCCAGGCTATTCGCATGTGGAACTTCCCGCGCACCCCTGAAATACACGCGCCCAGGCTATTCGCGTGTGGAATTTCCCGCGCACCCCTGAAATACACGCGCCCCCAGGCTATTCGCGTGTGGAACTTCCCGCGCACCCCTGAAATACACGCGCCCAGGCTATTCGCGTGTGGAACTTCCCGCGCACCCCTGAAATACACGCGCCCAGGCTATTCGCGTGTGGAACTTCCCGCGCACCCCTGAAATACACGCGCCCAGGCTATTCGCGTGTGGAACTTCACGCGCACCCCTGGAATACACGCGCCCCCAGGCTATTCGCGTGTGGAACTTCCCGCGCACCCCTGGAATACACGTAGCCCGCTCCCCCAGGCCCGATCGCGTGAGGAACTTCACGCAAACCCCTGTAATACACGTAGCCCACTACCCCAGGCCCGATCGCGTGAGGAACTTCACGCGAACCCCTGTAATACACGTAGCCCGCTGCCCCAGGCCCGATCGCGTGTGAAACTTCCCGCACACCCCTGAAATACACGCGCCCAGGCTATTCGCGTGTGGAACTTCACGCGCACCCCTGGAATACACGCGCCCCCAGGCTATTCGCGTGTGGAACTTCCCGCGCACCCCTGGAATACACATAGCCCGCTCCCCCAGGCCCGATCGCGTGAGGAACTTCACGCGAACCCCTGTAATACAAGTAGCCCGCTACCCCAGGCCCGATCGCGTGAGGAACTTCACGCGAACCCCTGTAATACAGGTAGCCCGCTGCCCCAGGCCCGATCGCGTGTGAAACTTCACGCGAACCCCTGATATACACGTAGCACGCTCCCTCAGGCCCGATCGCGTGAGGAACTTCACGCGAACCCCTGTAATACACGTAGCCCGCTCCCCCAGACCCGATCGCGTGTGAAACTTCACACGAACCCCTGAAATACACGTAGCCCGCTCCCCCAGGCCCGTTCGCGTGAATAACTTCACGCGAACCCCTGTGATGCACGTACCCTGCTGAAATCGCGTGTTAGACTTCCCGCGCACCCCGGTATACACGCACACGTATTTTTTGTCAGCGGGTGTCCGTGTTTGTGGGTACCCCTTTGCACGTCATTTTTCCTGGAGGGCCACAGTATGGGACATTCATCATGGCAGTATATAGGTGCTATTTGTTGGCGCACCTTTTGGCGCACATTTCTTACAGCCGCAGAGACGCTACCGCCTGCTTTCTTGTGGCGGTCGTGTTTGTGCCTGTGCGCTGGTTTGAGCGTGCGCTTTTTTGCCCTATTCTATTCCATGAATACGTGTTGTAGGCGAGCGTGTGGGCGTTCCGCGCACTTGTGCCCTGTACTTCCCCCGTGACGCCCACGTTTTGGCAAGTTGTTCCCCATTCCGAGTGTTACGCCCGTGTTCCGCCTACTTTTGTTGCGTGCGCCGCGCTATGTGCGAATTTCGCTGTGGCCTGTGCGATTTTCGCTGTGACCTGGCGCACGCTGTTAGATGGCCTGTGCGCCAACGTGCGCCGCGCACTTTTTTATCGCACATCCGCTGGTTTTCTCGCGCACGGCCTTCCATGAATCGACGTGCGCTGCTTTTCGTGCGATTTTCGCAATTGCACTGCGATTTTCGCTATTCCACTGCGATTCGCACGTTTTTGCCCACTTGCGCCGCGCTAATTATTCCATGAATCGGCCTGTCAGTCTTCTGAATTATCTTTCTCTAATTCCTTGAGCCAATTTTTACAATATTTGGTTAAGATGCCCCTTCAAAGAGACAACACAACTGCATTATGGGCAGGGTGTGCCGACTATTCTTTTCCCTAATAAGATGGTTAACGCACCAAACCGGAACTCACCTATGCTTATATTTCTAATGAAAAGATGGAAAAGACCCCAGGTTGGTAAAGCTAAGTCGCTAAGAGTTTGTTGGGACTAGGTGAAGCGTCTGGTGGCAGGTGAAACAATGATGGCGCATAGAGAGCCACACTGAAAGAAAAGGGTGCTGAAGCTAGCAAGAGCTGAGTCATAGCTGAGTCAGCTCAAGCTGGGATCAAAAGAGTCCAATAAAGAGGCAGCATTCAAAGTTGGACTGCTCCACTGCATATAATGTGCATCATGAACCCAGACTCCGAACGTTACATTTGTTCACCCATGAATGGACATTTCTTTTTTTTTCTTTATATGTAATTAGAAGTCACTAGAAGTCAAGGAAGAGACCCATGACCTTCCTAACCTAACCATCTCTAACCATAGGGCAGGGGGGGAACACATGTCCACGACCCATGTCCACACACCACCTGACTACTACAGAAGGTAATTACCACAACGCAACGCACCTGCCGACTAGGATGCCAAACAATATCAAAGCACAATGGATGGTCATAGATTACGACCACAGAAACCAAACCAAAGGATAGGTAGGATTCTTGAGGTCACTGCGCTACACTGCGTACCATTGACTTGCTACTATTTGTACTCACTTTGTATTCTGATTGTTTTCTGATCTATGCCCTCAGTGTGATTTGTTACATCTTGCACGCTAATTGTATGAACATCTCGAAACTGCATCTATCACCTTCTGGTCTGCAGTGCTTGAGTGCTGGAGGAATTATAAACTCCAACACTCTTGATTCGAAATTGGGTCCGCCCACTATATGTAAATTGTGTCATTGTGAATTGACATTGCAGCATGCTATACCAGGAGTCTTGTTGCTGTAATAT
This sequence comes from Ambystoma mexicanum, assembly GCF_040938575.1. Lineage (NCBI taxonomy): Eukaryota > Metazoa > Chordata > Amphibia > Caudata > Ambystomatidae > Ambystoma > Ambystoma mexicanum. The sequence goes on from NC_090922.1 coordinate 254,877,485, forward strand.
TGGCCGCTGCTGGCACTTACCTCATATAGCACGGCACACCCCTTCTGACCACCGGCACCCACCTCTCTGAAACCAGTGTGCATTTCTTTCCATCAGACTGCTGGGGAACTACATCTCCCAGCAGCCTGGCATCCGCATATAGGGAAACGTCAGGCGCTTCCTCGCCGTCTCTCAGCATTCCGGCTAGAGACTCTGCTCCACCTACCAAGACTACATATGGCACAAGTAAGTCATGGGCTACCCCAAGACCACACAGCTATTGCTACAGGCAATACAGGCACACCAATTAAACACAGTACAACAACATGTGGCCAAAAGGCTAGATGAAATTGCCCATAATCCGTGATCCCTCTGTCACCCGCCCACACACCTTCAGTGGAGAGCAGGAAAAGGAGATAATTCCCAACTGTGTCCACCTCAGGGAAATTATGTAGTTATGCAAACTGAAGCCAATTAGATGAAACACTGTAGCGTGACTCTTCGTAAAACAAACAAAATAAAGTTACTGATATCAAAGTCGCCCTGCACTAGGTCAATGAGCAAGCATGCTCAAAATATTCACGACTATATAACTCACGAGAATTTAGATATTCTCTGCCTCACAGAATCCTGGCTGCAAGAGCCTGCTGGCCCAATCATAAATACGGCAGTACCTGTCACGCTCACCTGATTCCCACGGAGGCGCAGGTCTGTCTTCGAGTGCTGATGCTTCTTCTATGGTGAAGCGCAGGACTCTGAAGATGGACTCACTGGCTCGCAGGAATATTCCCCTGTGCGTGAAAAGGGAGTATTACCTACTGACGGAATAATGCTCAAGCCTCCCACTCCCTTCCAGGCCTCCACGATACCCTTCCTCGATTCCCCGTGAAGTCTCACCTTAGGGTCTGGAAGGATGAGTTCTCCATCCTGCTTCTGATGCAGGGGCGCGTTGAAACCCAGTTACTTCACTGGATTGAGGTTTGATGGGATTTCAAATAAGCTTGACTATTCAGGTAAGGCGCTGTAAGAGTTCTGTAGCAAGTTCAAAAGTTCAAGCCTTATAATAATGTTCATTGTCTTATTGCAGCAAGCGCTAATCGCTTATGTCTTTTTTCCCCTTAGGGGCCGGGGTTCGGAATGCCAGAGATATGGCGCCGACCCGAAATGAAACGTGCAGTTCCAGTAAATGACAGGTAAGTTCTGGATGAGCGTTCGGGTAATGTCTTTGCATTCGCTCATTCAATGTCTTTGTCTTTTTTCCCCATAGGGGCCGGGGTCCGGAATGCCAGGAAGCGGCAGGACCCGAAATGAAATGGGAATGACCCAACAGGTAAGTCTTAGAAGGAAACTGAGCTTTTCCTATTCCCTTCCTTCTCTCACCTTGTGTTCTTGTCTTTTTCTCTCTAGGCTCTGGGAAGTGTCTGCGGATCCGGATGATCGCTGCTGAAGATGGAGGTGCCCAGGAAAGGTGAGTGAAATGCAGCGCTGCAGCGATCCAAGCGAAATGCTTTTAAAATGATGTCTTCCCTTTCAGGATCGTCGGTGTGAAGTCTCCGTGATGCAGCTTTAGCAGGTAAGGTCTTCTTTCTCTCCAATTCTCTCTTAGCAGGTGACCCAGGATGCTGACAGGCGTGGCTGAAGTCCAGATGCAGGAGCTGACACGGTGAGCGTCCAGCTGCGAGGAGCAGAACAACGCGAAGCGTGAGTTGCTGATCGGGCGTGGTTTAAATAGCTTTGGAAGAAGTTCCAGGTATGTATCCTTCCACCGATCAGGTATGTATCCTTCCCCGACCACACCCAGGGGAAAGTAGGTCCACAGGTAAAGTAGTTCCATTCAGGCCTCAAGAGGGCCTGGATGTAGCAGCATGGTCTGCATCAGGTAAGTGCACCTTAAACACTTGAACACATGTCTAGCTTTATGAGCCTGGCGCCTAAGGCGCCAGGACAGGGGTCCAACATGAGCCTGGCGCCTAAGGCGCCAGGACTGTGTCCAAAGGGCCCCAGCTTGGGCCCTCTGGCACTTCCCTGGGGGAAATGATGCCTTCCTCTGGGGTTGCTGGGTCGGACCTGGCTCCTTGGAGGTAGGCATCATGACAGTACCCCAAGGGTACAATATATTCTACAAAAACAGAGAACAAGGAAAGGGAGGCAGAGTGGCTGTAATAGCCAGAACCGAGTTGCATCTATTTCCATCTACCATTTTCTGCCAAGGGTGCGAAACTACTGTTAAAATTGACACCTACCCAAAACAACTGTACTAACATCATAGTACTCTACCGCCCACCCTCCCTGAGCACAGACTTTAATGAGGATTTAATTCAGATACTAAACACCTGCGAAGGACATAATACAGGTACTGTGGGGCTAGGAGACCTCAATAGAGGGAGAGGTAACATCAAAAATAAAGAGGCCATCACTCTCGAAAAAGATCTTAAATAAACTATAATGTGATTAACAATGAACCCACCACAAATAATGGAAACCAATTGGACTGGATTATATCCAGAAACACAAATATTACCACACAGCAGACAGTCCCCTGTATCTGGTCTGATCATTACAATGTTGAACTCATACTGACACCTAAGACCAGAATAAAAAAGCTGGATAACGTGCCCAACACCATTGCCAACAGAAACTTCAAAAACCTTGCATCAGGCATCTTAGCCAACATCGTTGCCACCATCCTGTCCTCTACAACTGATGATGATTCATGCAACGACATTGTTAAAATGTACAACACACACTTTCAGAAAATTGTCGACACTAATGCTCCAGTCAAACAAAAACAAATCAGATGAAATGTCAATCAATAAAACGGGTTTACCGAAGAGACAAAAGCACTAAAAGAAAAACGGAAACGGGAGAGAAAATGGCAAAAAAAATCAGACAGATGAAAATAAAAAGACATGGAAAGAAATTGACAAAAAATACAAAGAGACATTAACTGAGATTAAAAAAGACTTTTATAACCAGCAGATTTCTACAGACTCCAACCGCTCAGGCAAACTCTTCCAAATCCTAAAGTCAGTAGAAAAGCCACCTTCTTTGTCACCCCCTTTTCAATCTACTCAAGAAGACTGCGAGAAGGTCCTACTTGCCTTCCATGAAAAGATCCTAAAGGCTTGTCAAACCATCAGCCTCTGCCAAGTAGCCACTAAAACGCAACCTACCTTGGACATTGCAGACCCCCCCATTATTCATGAAGAAAAATTCAAGTTTAAACCACTCACCTTAGACGACACAAAAAAGCTTCTTACATCACTTAAGCAGACGTCCTGCGCAGAAAACATTCTACCGCCAAAAATTGTACTTGAAAACTCAGACACATTTGCACCTTTTAATTCGTAGAATTGTAAACACCTCTTTTAAAGACAAGAAAGTACCCATCCCTCTTAAAGCAGTGACTGTTACACCTTTAGTTAAAAAACCGGGACTCGACCAACAAGCCCCTACAAATCTTTGGCCAATAACTAACTGCAATCTACTCCTGAAAATTTTAGGCAAAGCTACAACTAAGCAACTGCAAGCCTACGTGGACAAACACAATATACTTCACGCGCAACAATCCGGATTCAGAGGCTCATATAGCACAGAGACTGCGCTTCTTGATTTACAAACTAGAATGCTGAACATCTTGGAAAAGGGAAAGACAAGCATGCTGATGCTTTTAGACCTATCTGTAGTGTTTGACCTGCTAGACCACCACAAACTCCAGGAAGTATTGGGTACATCAGGAAATTGCTCACAAGAGGCCATAGAATGGATCTCCTCTTTTCTTTTGGACCGTAGCTCCAAAATACACACGGGGGGAGAAATTCTCTAACCCCATAAGTATAAACTACAGTGTGCCCCAGGGAGCCAGTTTTTCTCCCCTCCTTTTTAACCTTTACCTTCACTGCCTCTGCACCCTTCTCAATAACTTCGGTGTGCTATACACCAACTTTGCTGACGACACTCAGCTTATCGTACAGTTGAGTGGATGCCACACCAAAGAGCGCTCCAAAATAGCCACCATCTCCAGCATAATTGAGGCATGGATGAAATCTAACCAGGTCTGCTTAACCAGCAGTAAGACGAAGCTTATGATCTTTGGCTCCACCCAGGCAAGAGCAAAACTAAACTCGGACTAGGCCCAATTTAACATAAAAAACTCTAGCATCTCTACTTCGGACAAAGTGAAAACCCTACGAATTTACTTGGAATCCTCCCTTGGAGCAAATGCCCATGTCGCATATCTAAAACAGAACTGCAGATACTATCATAGACTACTCAGGCACACAATACCCTTCCTAAATGAAGAAAATAGCATAACCATCGCTAGAGCAGTTATCCTCTCAAGACTGGACTATGGTAATGCCCTGCTATTGGGAACCAGCAAGGGTTGCCTCAACCAGTGCCAAGTCATTCAGAATGACGCGGTGAGAGCTATAAAAAAGAAACCCCGACATAATCACATCACAGAAGACTGCAAAGCCTTACACTGGCTGGCGGTAGACAGTCGCATTACATTCAAAGCGGTCTCAATCGTCCACCAGTGCCTCTATGGCACTGCCCCAACCTACCTAAAGGAACATATATCCTTGAATGAACCAGGAATATCACTGAGATCCAAAAGCCAAGGTCTAGTGAAGATCGCCCAGACAAAGAAAGTGAACGGAATGGGATGCTCCTTCCCAGTTAAAGCATCTCTAAAATGGAATAGCCTGCCAAGGTTGTAGGACAAATGATCGAATCTAAATGGTCGACACCAAAAGGTCGACAGGTCAAATGATCAAATTTTTTTTTTTGTTTTTTACTTTTTTTTGGGTCCCACCCACCCAACCCCCTTTTTTTATGCCTAAAACCACTTTTGTTCCCTAAACGAAAACCTAAAAAAATATATATAACTAAAAAAAAAATTCGATCATTTGTCCTGTCGACCAAATTGTGTCGACCTTTTGACTGTCGACCCTTTGTCTGTCGACCATTTGACTAGACACCGCCTGCCAATCATGCTCTGACTAGAAGCCGACTTTCAGATTTTCAAAAACAAATTGAAAACATTGCTCTTTAAATAAACGTATCTAATATCTTGAGCTAGATCACGCGTTCCTGTCCTGTCTTACTCGTAGTCCTGTCTTTATGTTCGCGCCCTGATGCCTGTGGGCTTTCGGCACGTGACAAAAATAAATACAAATACAAAGAGGTAAGAGAAAACCCATGCTAAACCAATACTAAAACCTTATTTTTCGGCACACTCTTCTCCTACAGAAACTCGGATGACCACATCTCTGCACAGCAAACCGTACGTACTTCACCACACTGCAACAACATACAAACACATAACCATGCACAACAGCGCATGGGAATCGCTCAGACTCGAAATCACACTTTCCTATTCCCACTGCACCCTACTAACCACTCCCACAGCCTCCCTGTTTCACACCATCCTTTTTCAGATCCGCCAGAGCGCCAGGGGACCGCTCCGGTGGTGATAGTGCATGCTACAAGAAACCTTTAATATTAGCAAATGTGATTCTAGTGATTTTAGTCAAGGAGTTAAATGCATGAGCACTCTGTGTTGACTATATATTATGGCTACGTGTATCATTTTCTCCATAGCATGTAAGAAAGTATGTCATTACTGCATCCTTGGAAATAAGTGCTCGCAAAAATGAGACCAAACACGTAAACCATTCCTGCTGAACACTTGGAGTACTCCAAAAATCACATACCGATGCACATTCAGCACAATGCCAAACACAGACAGTCCTGCTTCTTTTATTCTAAGTTTGGGTGCACATTGAACTTTTAAGGCAACACAAGAGAATATCAAGGCAGTACCCACTTTCTGCATGTCGCATATAGTAAAAAAGATCAAGACTATCCTAAAAATCCTTCCTTATGAAACATGTACTCCAACATTGGTTGCGTTGTATCAAAGACCACCTATTGGTGACAGTGTCATTTGACTGTCGCTTTTCAACAACTCTACGTCTTAGGAAAGTATAAAAGTAAAGTACCCTTTGAGGTGTGACTGTTCTACAAATATCAATGCACAAAAAACGGGGTGCAACTAGAACCAGTTTTGAAATGAATGAGATAATAGGAATGTGTCTTACCTTAGCAGTGTTCAACGTGTGTAAGGCTGGACCTCTGTAGGTTTTGTTATAGAATGTGGAGGGGGAGAAGGACGAGGCTAATTGCCCCCTGTACAAAATAAAACTGAATTTCACCAGAGAACTCACATTTTGAAATGATTGATATCCACGGTGTACAAAATTGTGCAACCCCAGAAGATCTTCAACATCCCATTGTTTTTTTCCCAGATAAATCGCAAAACTTGACTAATTTAGTGGCTTACACTTAAGTCCAGTAGGGTCTTTAATTAAAGATTGTGCTATATCCTTGTTGTGCCAATTTCCACCATACTTCCCTTTGTTTAATGTCGACTTGCACGCAAAGGGGCGCATTGGAGTTAAGTCAGAATACATATTGAGTAACAACATGCTACAACTGTGCCTATACAAATTAAACCTAATTATTATTTCAATAGTGTCAGTGATGTGAAAAAATGACAGACTGTGTTTCATGAGCCTATTACTACAAATTTGCAGTAATTCTCAGAATGCTGGTGCTGCATCAATTTGGTTCTAACACACTAATTCAGGCGCAGTGTTTTTTGACATCCCTTATAGAGCATCATTGCTTTTTATACCTTTTTAACCTTTTTTCTGTTCATCCCTGATGAAGCACGCTTCTCACGAAACATGTGATTGATTATTTTATTGGAATAGCTCTACCACTTGCATATGACAACGCAATAGATGTCGGCTTTCTTTTTTTACTGCATTTGATGCTCTTTGATATAACCACCCACATGAACGAGACAAATTCCACAGGCACCCTCCGCAACACCACAAACAACATCTTTAAATACCTCTGAGAACACTTGGACAGGGTTCTGCACTCCTTGTTTTTTGTATAGGTGAACATAGATTTGTTAAACACAAAAAGACATAAAATTGGTTAAATTAACATAAGTTAATAACTTGTTAACTGCAACTTTCCAAAATATTTTGCATATCTAACGTGTAAGGCAGTTACTTGAGACATCACTAACAAAGTATCCCTTGCCTTCTCAGGGGGCAGTCATGTTCATGGACGTTGCTGTTTATTTCTCTGAGGAGGAATGGAAGCTCCTCCGGGACTGGGAGAAGCAGCTCTACACTGATGTGATGCGGGATATCCACAGCAATCTGATCTCTCTAGGTAAGGCCACGTGTATAAGCTAGACATGTTTCTTGTGGTTACATACTCCGGCCAAGAAGCAGGCAGGGCTTTAGCACACAAAGTGCAGTATTTGAATTGATACTGGCCAATCAATATATGATTTTTAATGCAAAAAACGTTTTTTATGTCCTGATGTCTCGTCTCTTATTTTATGAAGTGAAATAATCCCTTTTAGCCCAGTCACACTTGCCACAGTGCCACCCAGTAACCATCGCTGGAAGTTCACCGCCATTTCAGACCCACGCCAGCAAGGCATTGTGGGTATGTAAATTAGCCCAAATGCAAACCTTTTGCTTCAGAGAATTGTCTTTGTCTTAAGGGGAGTGCTATTTCAAACATAGCTTAATCAACCCAAGACTGGCAATTCTTAAACCTGCACACAATGGCATACCTAGTTTCACCCTTATTAGGGATCATCAATGCAGTATAGTCCGACACCCTTGTGGTTGGAGCATTGGACCATGGATAGCAAACACCAGCAAAGCCATGGTGGTGGCTAGTGTTATTTAAACAAATTCCATAATCACTGTCCATTGGTCAAGGCGTCTTCCCACAAACTCCCTTCTTCTATTCTAATGTCTAGGGCTAAAAGCAAATCTTGTTTTTCTTGCTGCGGCAGCCGGCAAGATAAGGATTGATTCATGCCTTCTCATTGTTATATAGGCGCGTTATAAATGCCATATCATATCTTATCATGGTGGGAAATGCATGTGGTGATTTTCATGCCCCCTTTAGGTCCAGTGGATGCGCTTACATAAACACTCTGGGACAATTTTTACACCAAAAAACATTCACCCTAATCACAAAGGGCATTTGAATGGGCGCATCATGGATACCACACATTTCAATGGTACGACGTTCATTCATCGGCAGGTTTTTTTTGCTGAGTGTTTTGCCACCGATTTAGGCCCGAAAAAATCGTCGAAAAATATGGAAGTGGTGGGTAAACGGATATAAGGGTGTGTGGGGAATAGGTAATAAATAACTGCAACGGGGGATTAGGGAGGGAACCCCCCAAAATAAAAACATGCAATTCGTTTTTTCAGCCAAAAATCATCTGCAAAAAACTGCAAAAAACCCCAGTGATGGAATGACATAGAGCCCATTTCAATAATCCTATTCATCCCTTCGTTCATATGTGTAAATCAAGGGGCATTTCTGCACATAGTCGATCTCAAATTCGCACAAATGAACAATGCCCCCACTCCTGTTTGGGCTAGGGGGATATGCATAGCCTGACATGATCAATCCCAGAGTTCGAAATTGAGGGGAGCTGGGAGCTATTTAGCTCCTGCTTGTAGCCTAGAAGAGCCTGGTTCGCTTGACTCCAAGAGCAACCGCGGAAGCTAGCACGGAAACTGCTCTCCTGAACATCCGTGAAGATCTGCTCGCCAACCTTGACTAAACATTCCCTCTGTCCTCATCCTACTCTATCTCTATTCTGCCTTCGGCACGGTCAACCATACCATCCTCCTCAACCGTCTGTGATAACCTGGGTATCACTGATCAGGCTCTGGCCTGGCTGACCTCTTTCCTCTGTGATCGACCCTCCCAGGTCCAACTTGGGTCCTTCCTATCATCTATCTTCCTTTCTACCTTTGGTGTTCCACAGGGGTCTAACCTCTCGCCCTGGCTTTTCAACCAATACCTGGCAACTCTCGCCCACTACATTGCCATCTTCTGCTCAAATTTCCAGTGCAATGTTGATGACACTCAACTCATTTTCAGGCTGCCCTCGGCCGCCACCTCTCCCTCTCTCATCTTTGATTGCCTAAATGCCAATCAAGATTGGTGTTTCTGCCAATGATCTTTGTCTGAATGCCAGCAAGACGGAGATCCTCCTCATCGGCACACCTTCACCATCCTTTCCCTCACTCTCTGGCCGGCCTCCCCTTGGCCCTCCTCCTACCCCTCCTGCGAGGCTAAGAACCTCGGGTTCATCTTTGACTCCACACTTTCCTTCTTCGCCCACATCTCTGATGTCTCTAAAAAGTCAAACTTCCTACTGCACCTCCTCAGAGGTACTCTGCCTTTCCTCTCCTTCCCCCAGAAGCTCATGGTATCTCAAGCTCTGGTTCTCTCTAGGTTGGCCTATTGTAACAGCCTCTTTCTAAATCTACCTGCCTCTACTCTCCGCCCTCTGCAACTAATCCAGAACCGGACTGCAAGATTTGTCCTTGGCCTCAAGCCCTGGGATCGTATTTCTCCAGCTCTGAAATCTCTCCATTGGCTCCCAGTGGATGCAAGGATTAAATTCAAAACCCTGTGCATTGTCCACGAGGCTTTCTGGGGCCTGGGTCCAAAATACTTTCAGCTATCCCACAGCAAATACCTCCTCTCTCAAGCTCTTCGCTCTTCTACCTCTAACTCCCTGAGGGTCAGTCGTTTTTCAAAGAAATGAGCTGGGGGTAGATCTGTCTTCTGCTGGGGCCTCCCTCTGGAACAGCTCTCTGCCACTCTAAAACTTGAGGAGAACCATCTCCGGTTCCGGAAGCACCTCAAGACCTTCGTCTTTGCTTCTGCCTTCGCTCCACCACTCCCCTGCTGATCTGTTCTCTCCTGCCACTGTGCACCTGGCCACCCTCTGTCCTCGGAGCCCAGGTACCTGCTCACCCAGCCACCCTCCCGCACTGCCTCCGGGCCACCCCTTGCACTGGGGTCTGTAACTGTACCCATACAGTCTCCCCCCCTTTTCTTCCCACACTTGCCACTGTTGCCTTTATTATTTATTATTATTTATCTGTTTCTCCTTTGCTCCGCACTTTCCACTTCTCCCCCCTTCCATGCACTTTCCCCTCCCCCTCTCCCATGCACTTCCGCATTCTGATTGTCACTAGGCCTAGTAAGATCGTTGTTTTGTTCTCCCCTGTTCCCCTCCCTTGCCTTGTTGCGCTCTGAAACACTTGTGGACGAGCGCGATAGAAATAAAATATCAATCTCAATACCACGAGCTACTATTGGCTCTCCTGGCCAACGGATGCTGAACAAAACACACCTATGTGAATATAACTGTGTGCATATAGGACAGTCTAAAAATAAACATCCGGACACATCTATTCACCATTTAAAGCATAAGGGTTTATAAATAATAGACACAATTATGTGTTTGTATCTTTTGTGGAAGTTGCATCTTCGGAAGACTATGTACTAGCTCCTCGTTACCCAGTGATGGTAGCTCCTGGTCACTGGTCCTGGAGTTGCTTTTCGCTGCTGTTTATCCAATCTCAATTTCGAGCCTTGCAATACTAACCCTGGCACACTTTTTGTGTAAGTAGGACATCAGCAGCATGAACTGCAGTTCCATTAGCATCTGTAGGCCTCAAACAGGGATAGAGAGAGGGTTTTTTCTGCATTTGCTTTTCAGGGTCTGTCTTTGTGAAGTGCGCTCCCAGCAGCCCGACTCCTGACTTGCATTATGTCTTGCACGATGCAGCGCTCTGAATAACTTTGGCAGCGTATCTGCACTGTGACTGGTAGTCTATAATTCACTACATTCTCTACTATTTGTCCATGCGCCATGTAGTATCAAGCAGCTGACCATGTATAATGCGTAGCATGCAATTCACTAACTCTTGCTGCAGAACGGAGGATAGCACAGGCGCAAGACCATGGAGAGCAACAGAGGCTCGAATCCCGGATCTGCGCTTTTAAAAAGTACGGATCATAAAGTAATAGCACTACAGCATCTGGCCTGGACAATACGACTCCTGCCTGGCAATACTTACAGGCCTCCTTTTCTGAGGAGGCTCTTGAGACTAAAGATCAGCCCGTTATGCCAGAGGAAATGCTACACAAACTGAGTACCATTATCGGAGGAGGTGAAATACGATATCAGATGGTGGTTGAGTCCTATAGAAGCTTGGAAATGCAGGGCCGTTTTCGGTCCATCCCCAATTCTACTCTTGTATTCTGATGCAAGCCAAGCTGGCAGTGGCGCCAGGCGTGCGGAAATCCTGACTGGAGGCCATGACCTCATTGGGAATTGAGGACCCTCAGATATTTTAGAATTGTGTGCAGCCTCCTTTTCAGTTTATGCTTTCACCAAAACAGACTTTGTTCTACGCTCCTCCACATATGTAACAGAATGGCTTATCAATACAGTAATCGCTGGCTGGCACATGCTCAAAAGCTTTATAAGACATGGCCAAGGTTTTTCAGAATTCTGCCTCCCTTGTGAGAGTATTTTACAGGCTGACCTTCTTCTCGGGTTGGGCTACACATTGCACTTTGGTGCTCCGGGTAGCTGGAGGATTATGATTGCCAACTACTGTGCCATGTTTTCCAGGCTCTCTATCCTTCTAGGTCCCAATGCAGACAGATCTTTTTGCTTCATATCGCAACACACAACTCCCATGTTTGTTCAGATAGAGCCCAGGTCCAGATGCCTTAGCCACTAACACATGTTTTAAAGATTTGGGATCCAGGCTTATAGTACGCTTTCCCTAACATCAAGGGTCCTATTATTACATGAAGAGAGACATCAAACTGAGTTGGTCCTAATAACCATGTTTTAGCCATCCCAAGCCTGGTATCCAATAGTTATGGGCTTGACCTTAGAACTGCTAGTATGCATACCTTGACTTCCTTGGTTGAGTATAAAGCCGGGTTGTTGCCCCAGCTGATGCTCTAAACATGGATCCTTGGTCATTTGGCCTGGAGGATCTCAAGCCTGGACTGTGCACCCAAACAATTTCTCATGTGCTACAATAGTCCTAAGGGAATCATGGGTCCCAGGAACTAGAACAATGCAGGTCTCTACCTGGAGAATCTAGGTTCACTTGGTGTATTCTGCCAAAACTAAACAGAAAAAAGAGGGGTACTGTTGCTTAAGAGTAGTTTTGTAAGGGTTGTGCCCTAGCAATATTTTGTAACGCGAGAGGAAAAGGGGCTACATACCCTAACAATTGATCGTTCAGCTGAGCATCTGTAATGCTCCTGAAGGTTTTGAACTGTCTCTAAGGGGGAAGAAAGGGCAGACCACGCTGGTTTTGTCTTATCTTTTCTCTCAGAAAACAACATTGGTGAATGGATTGGAGACTGGGTACTGAGTAATATAGATCTAGAAAGCTGTTTAGAAAAGAATGCAAAACCCTTTGATACCTTTGACGCGCCTATGGTGGAAGTGGTTAATTTCCTTATCGAGAGCACAAACATAGTTTAGTGAGTGTCTGACGGTCGGCGGATACATCTCAACATGGTAGTATTAATGATGTGGGAGTGGATTGAAATGACCCAACGTACTATGAGATATTCACTTGGTACTTTCACTTTTTCAAAGGTGGCCATTAAGCAAGGAACTGTGATCCCAAGCTCTCTGCAAGGATGGTGTGCCACTCATGTGTCTAGTTTTGTTTGCACCTCTTAGATGTTAGAACATTGGATTTTTAATGGTTGCTAATTGCTTCCCCTGTGGGTTGCATTTTACAAACTCTCAAAATACAGAAAATAATACTAAGTTGGTAGAAAGCTCACCTTTTCCATGCTTTCGGCAACATTGTGTGGTTCATTGCCTGAAGACTTAAGTACATAACTCGGGGGGCCTTGTAATACATTTTTATTTCTTTTCGTGAACCCTTTCAACCGGTCTCATCACCCACTTTAACGATGTGGGTTTGTTAGATTACAACTCGGGCAGGGATCGATATTTCACTATTTGGCGCCCATTCTAGTTGGGGTGACATGGCTTCTAAAGCTTTTTGGTCTGGGAGTCGCATAGAGGATATCCTCAGGTGTGTGGACTGGTCAACTGTGTTTGCGTTTGGAAAGTTTTACTGTAAACCTGGAGGTAAATATTATGCCACCACGTTTTGTCTTTCATGGAGCAAGCCACGATAATGCCTTCATGCACTCTGCTGTGTGTTGTGAACAGTTGCTCCCCTTTGCTTACACATCATTTAAATATTCTAATATGTGATTTGTAGCCTTGGTTGTGGACGTTTTTCCTAGCTGTATATAGTCTGCATATAATTTTCTCCTTAATCTATCCAGTGAACGGACACTGCCTGTCCCTGAAAGAGGCTTCACGTTTTACAATATGACAATTGGATTATGCACCCCACCTCCCCTACTGTCACTACCTGGGGTAGAAAAGGCTTGGGTGTCCACCAGTGTCTCATTAGGAGTTTGTCGTGTGTGGGGCTGAGGCCTGGGAACTGCCAAATGGGCAGCCATTTGTAGTACGGGTGGTGGCCAGGTTGTGTATGTAGTATTCGTTTCCAAGCCATGGTTGTTGCCGCTACGGGGTCAGCCGGGGCATCAGTATGAAATGTATGGCGGAGTATTAGAGAGAGGGTGTTAACTCCTTCACTTGCTAGTTTCTCGAGTTTCACCTGTGGGGGAGGATCAGTGAATGTATACCAGTGTGTGGCGTGTTGGGCTTGCGGCGGTCCAGTATTTAGCGAAGTCAGGGGCAGTGAAGCCCCCATTGTCGTATGGAAGAGCCATATGCTGCCACTTCTTACGAACCGCGCCAGAGTGCCACAAAAATTGTGCGCATGTAGTGTGTAGATTCTTGAAGTATCGCCTTCCGGGCCAGATCGGCACATTAACAAAGACGTAGAGCAGCTTAGAGACAATTATCATTTTGATTAGGGACAGTCTGCCCGATAAGGAGAGCGGGAGGTTGCGCCATTTCGACATTTGGGCCTCTGCAAGCTGCGCTGCAGCCACGTAGTTGTCAGCCAATAGTGAAGATTTAGATGGAGGATATCTGAACCCCGAGGTATCTGATGCCCTTTGGTGACCAGCAGAGGGGGAATTTGCATGCTGGTTGAGAAGTGGTCGGCGTGAGTGGGAAGATTTCAGATTTGGTATAATTTATGGTGAAGCCCGAAAATGTGCCGATTTTTGTTATGTCCCGTATAATCAGGTCGAAGTGGGCAGCCGGGTCTCTGATTTAGAGAAGCACATCATCTGCATATAGTGAGGTGATCTCCGGGGTGTCACGCAGACGTATACCTTTACTTGTATGTTTGTCTCTGACGTTGCCAGACATGGGTTCAATGTGTAGAGCAGTTTGATATACGATATCATGCATTGGCCGATTCCCATTTTGTGAAGTACAGCCCACATATATTGCCACGACTCCATGTCGAATGCCTTCTGAACATTGAGGGTGACCGCTACGGTGCTTGCGTTGGGGTCGATTCAGGACATGACATTGAGTAACCAGCGGGGTGAACTAAGTGGGTCATAATGGGGAGGAATCTATTCACAATAATTTTAGCAAATATGTTCATGTTGGTGTTGATTAGAGACAGGGGTCTGTAGGAGCCGCATTCGACCAGCGGTTTGCCCGGCTTGGGAAGCACAGTTATGAGCGATTGACGCATGGATTGGGGTAGGGTGTTCAACCTAAGTGATTCGTTCCACACCTCTAGGAGTCTGGGTGCCAGGACGGCTACATGCTCCTGATAAAACTCCGAAGTGAGACCGTCTGGGCCTGGTGCCTTGCCCTTCGGACAGTTCGAGATGGCTGTGGTTATCTCGTTGAGGGTGAATGGAGCATCAAGCTGGTCGCTGGTCACGCGGGAGAGGAGGGTCATGGGCATTTGGTCTAGCAGAATGTCTGTGCCTTGTGGGCTGTGTTCTTGCTGGGGGCCGTATAGGGTTGTGTAGAACGCAGTGAATGTCTCGAGGATGCCTTGGTCGGACCAGCACAGGGCTCCCCCTGCGTCTTTGACGCAGTCAATGCGAGTCCTGCCACCCTCTGCACGGTCTAGTCTGGATAGCGTTCTCTCCGGTCTGTCCCCCTCTCCGTATTTCCTGGCTGCTACGGGACGGGCATGGTACTGTATCTCCCTCCGGGCATGGGTCTCAAATGTTTCCAGTTCCGCTCTAATCTGTGCCAGCGTGGTCGGGGTAGGGGCAGAGGTGTACTCACCCTCAAGTTCTTTTAACTTTGCTTCCGACCTCTGCAAGCTATTTTCAATGACTTTGAGGACCCCGGCTTCTCTAGAGATGCACATCCCCCTGATGAAGACCTTGAATGCCTCCCAATGTACCCCATCAGATGTATCTTGTCTATTGTTGCAGTCAAAGAAGGTGTTAATGTCAGCCAAAATTTCAGCTCTGAAAACTATATCTTCGAGGGCCTCTGATTTGAATCTCCAGGAGGAGCGGGGAGGCTGGTCCTGTCCTAGTGTAATGCGCAGTATTACCGGTGAGTGATCCGAAAGTGTGCGCGGCAATATAAGTCTCTGTGGCCTTGCCCACTATGGCGCTTGATATGAGAAACAGGTCTATCCTGGATACGCTATCATGTACTGATGAGTAAAAGGTATACTCTCTCGCCTGCTGGTTGAGAGCTCTCCATACGTCTTTGAGACCCAGTGTGTCCATGTGTGCATGTAATCTATGGGCCGCACGTGATGTGGCCTCTTCGGGCGGTCCCAGATCTGTCCAGCTCATTGTCTAGGATTAAGTTCATGTCTCCCCCCATATGATAGGAACACTAATATACTTCAGGAGTATGGTGGTGATTGCGTCAAAGAAATCTGGAGCGTCAAAATTAGGGGCATATGTATTCACAAGAAGGCATTCCATATTGGCGAGTGAGCAGTGAAGGATTACATATTTGCCCTCGGGGTCAATGTGACTGGTGCGCAATGAGAATTGGACTGATTTATGAATTAGAGTGAGTGAGTACCCCCCTGGCCTGGGTTAAATACTTTGTATAGTACCTATTGGTGCCCCAGGTTGGGGCGAGGTATGTCGCTAGGCGCCCCAGGGCATGAGTTTCCTGAAGGAAGAGTATCTTAATTCCATGCCTCTGGGCATAGGCATGAAGTTACTCAGTCCATGAATATTCCATGTCATGATATTAAGTGACATAGTGTCGCATTATGGGACATCCCTGCAGGAGTATTCATTACCATTCCATAGCTTGCATTCACCTGCTGTACAGGTATATTGCGTTGCAGTCATGTATCTCCCTGCCATGCCATTTTCCTTTAATCCAACCCCAACAGTACCTCCCCCCACCCTCACTGCCCAACCCCAACATGCAGAGCAACCCTCCCACCCCCGAACAAAGGTGCCACCAGTTGGACCGACTCTCACCGGGAGGTGAAGGTCGGAGGGCCGGATCCAACGTGGATATGCCCTCATCTCAGCCCAACGGGGGCCAAACATTAGCAACATCCAAATGAAATTAAACACTGCAAATGCAGCAGGGAGCGCGGATGCCGTGCGGCCGGCATTTTAAACATGATGTAGGGCAGCAAGTGCTGTCCTGGATATGTTACTGCGGTAAACGGATTTTGCAATCGGCCCCTGGAGCCAGAGAACACTCTCAAGCTGGTCAAAACAGCAGGAGAGGGTAGGACACATGGCTAGATCCTGGCATCAAGAGGGGAGAATGGCCAGTGTATACCATCCAGGAGCCAGCCTGCGACCCAAATGCATGCGATAGGGAGCCATGTTTGCTGAGTGGACAAAGTCAGGTTGCCATCAACACATCATAAATCAAAGATCAGTGGGTATGATAAGTCATCATTGGCCACGCTGTTCGTGATTAGTTGTCGTATTTGCAACTCGATGAATTTCACCGCTTCGTCTGGGACAGTGAAGAAATACAGTTTGCCATTGTGGGTGATTTTGAGTCGCGCTGGGAACAGGATGGCATACAGGATGTTGCGCTCTCTGAGCAGTTTCTTAACGCCAAGGAATTGACGCCTCTCCTGTTGTACCGCCAATCAGAAGTCTGGGAAGATTCTTATAGTGTGGGCCTCAAATCGTAGGTCTCCCTTCTCACGCGACAGGTGATGAATGAGGTCTCTGTCGCGGTAATTGAGTATCTTAGCGATGATGGGCCTGGGGCTGTCGCCTGGTTTAGGGCGTGGTGATAGGGCCCAGTGAGCTCGCTCCACTGTAAAATATGGTGAGCGGTCCGGATTACCCAGCAGGTCTTTGAGTAGTTTTTCTACTGCGTCTTCCATCCGCCCCTTGAGGGCATTTTCGGGAACTCCGATAATGCACAGGTTGTTTCTGCGGGAGCAAGACTCCAAGTCATCACATTTCGCCTTAACACTCTTCATGTCACGCGATAGGGAGGCCACAGTGTCTTGGAGCGTGTGTATTTCGTCCTCATTGACGGAGATTCTATTTTCGGCTTCAGTGATCCTAGATCCCGCCTGGTCCACCCGAGTTTTTAGTGAGGCAACATTTGCGTTAATGTCGTCTAATTTTTCATGAAAGGAGGCAAAACTTTTTGCCATAGATTCCATCACCGTGGTGAGATCTGGCGTTACAACCCCATGGTGAGGGTCCGAGTCGGCTTCCTACCGTGAAGATGACGTGTGGCCAGGCTCAGCACGCGTAATTGCTTTGGCGAACTTGTCCATAGTACCCCCTTGGGCAGCTCCCTTGGATCTACTAGGCGTTGCAGCAAGAAGAAGCCTGGGTATGGTGCGGGCACACTGGTGGAGAGGGTGGTGGTGTGGAGGGCATAAGCCTTGGCGGGGCCGGAGGCCTCCCGCCAATGTCACAGCGTCAGCAGAGTGTGCAGGCCGCAGCAGAGGCAGTTAGTTGCGGCTGCAGTATGATGTGTCGTGCGAGTCGCCCAGGGGCAGCCAGGGGCAGCTGTGTATTGTGGAATACCGCTAATGAAGCGACAGGGCAGTGATGGCTCAGGCGGGTTTTCACTTCACATGCTTAAATTGATTGCGTCTGGTCAGCCATGTCGGGCAGGGTCCGCAACCATCAGCACTGGAGGTTTCTGGGATGGAGGTGGGGGGAGCTGCTCACAACTAGTATGTAGTGGCCATATGATGAGAGGACACGTCGAGGCGGGGGTCACAGCGAGGAGCGGGGCCTCAGTAAACACAAGGGCAGTTTGCTCAGCGCAGGTTGGACAAGCCTGCATGAGTTTATGTTCTGATCCGGGGTGAATCACACAGGGGAGCAACAGAGTCAACTGGTCCGGCCCCGGGGGGGCTCTGCATATGCCACCGGGTCAGTGGAGCTGGCGGTGCACACGGGCAGACGCAACACCATGCGCACTTCCCTCCGCTCCTCACCTGGACCGCCATGAGCCTCAGAGTCCTCCCAACTGGGTGGGAGCCAATCCGTAGCCGCAAGTATGGTGTTGATCGCAGCAAAGAGCACAGCCTCCCAGAACCGGGGGGCAGGGCGCGCTCTAGCGCAGGCCCCAGCTGTGGCCCAGCGGTGCTGCCGCTCGCCCCGCGTGGGGCCCCTCGCAGCAAACGGTGTCGGGCCTCCGCAGCACACTCAGGGCCCCCTGCCTCTCCCTGGCCGATGCCACGGAGGGAGGGGACCCGGGGCCGCCTCTGTAGTTGTTACGGCGACGGCCTCTGTAGGGAGGAGCCAGGCGGGGAAGACGGAAGTCAGGCGAGCGCCGGGCCCGGGTGCACACACGGCCAGCAGCCGCCAAGGATGTCACATCTGGGTCCCTGAAGGTCGTATCGGGCCCAAACTTGCACAACACACGCCCCACAGTGTAGATAGTAGCTCAGCAAAGCGATGATGTTGGATAGCGAAGGAGACCGGAGATGTAGCCGGATCGATGTCTGAGCCGCACAGAGCTGAAAAGCTAGGCAGCCATCTTGGGCTACTCCACAGCGCCACCTTGAGTTTTTCCCATTTTTACATATCACCATATAATGTGTTAATCAGCGGTGGATAATTGGCCTCACAAAGATACTTCAACCCATAGGTGATGATTACCCAAGATAGCGAAGCTTCTCCAACCTCACCTCCATCCCCAGTGGCTCCAGTATTCTTAAATTCCTATCGCCATCTTCATCAAACGGCAACAAACTAGACTTGGACCTATTCATATCGAACCCTGACTACTTCCCGTACTGGTATATCACCTTCAAAGCCGCTGGAATTGAAGTGTGCAGATTTCGTAAATGTAATAGAACATCATCGGCATACAATCCGAGCTTAACCTTGATATCCCCGCCCACATCCCTTATTCCTGAGCATCTCGGCCAGTGGCTCCATTGAAAGCACGAATAGTAAGGGCGAGAGTGGACACCTCTGCCTACCCCCCCTGTGTAACTGAAAAGCTCTAGAGCACCGTCCATTAATGGCTACCCTGGCCAATGGGCCGGAATACAGTGCTCTAATGCAGGTATAAATATTCCTTCCACATTAAGCAATGATATGGGCATGTATGACCCACATGACCTAGCATCCTTCTGTCCCTTAGGGATCATCAATAACGGGGCCTGGCTAAAGGACTCAGGAGCCCTCCCCATCTCCAGGATGTGATTGAACAGTCTAACCAAAAATGGTAAAAGGAGGCCTGCGAAAGACTTTTAAAACCCGGTTGTGAAACCGTTGTCCTCCGGCACCTTCCCACCTGTATCCTCCGATTTGCCAGGAGGACCACATCTAGACGAAAGGGTGCATCAACCACCTGTACCTCTTCCTCTTTTAAGAGTGGAAGTGTAATAGCCTGCAAGTATGAATGCAACCCTTCCTCATCATCATGCGGCTCCATGCCATAAAACCCTTCTTACAATTTAGCAAAACACTCTGCTATCCCCTCAGGAGATGTGTCCACCCGCCCATCCGACCCGTTAATCCCATCTACCCATCTCTCAGTCCACTGTCCCCGCAGGCAGGATGCTAAAAGCCTATCAGTCCTGTCCCCCTTTTCATAGTACTTTTGCTTCAAGAATTGTAACTGTCGGACCACCTTGCCCAGCTCGGGTGATTTAAATCCGTCCCTTTTGGCACTAATTTCTTGCATTAACCCCAACCTGGCTCCCTTACAAGCCTGTATTCTGCACTCCAGGGTGCCCATATCCCCCTCAAATTATTCTCCAGAAGATTCCTTTCCCTTTACTTTGTTGCACCTTCCCTAATCAGCAGACCATGCCAATTAGCCTTGGCCACCTCCCAAATGATGCAGTAATCCACCTACCCTGTATCATTTATATTGAAGTATTCCTTAATCCCTATCTCCAGCTCCTCATGAAACCTTGCATCCTTCTAAAGGGAGTCATTACACCTCCAAAATGAATGTCAGCCTTGCAATCCCACTAGAGAAAATCCCTTGAAAACCATATCATGATCAGTCCAGCTAATTGGCACATGGTCCCAGGCTTCCACCCAGCCCACTATTTCCCTGCACAGTTATAATTGATATGGTTGTAGGTACCATAGGTTGAGGAGTAGAATGTATACCCCCAGTCACTTGGGTGGAGCCCTCGCTATACATCGTGCAGTCCATGCACATATAAACAATCACAGAAGCCCGCAATTCCCATTCCCGTCATCTGGTCTCCCACCGCCCCACCATACAGCTTAAGGTCTGCCCACATATTGAAGTCCCCAGTATGAGGAACCGCTTGACTTCCCGCATTAATTGGGCTAAAGCCTCAGCCAAAAACACTTTCTGCCCTTAGTTGGGGGCAATATATCGTTGCGAAAGACATCCAAACACTCCTGCTACCAGATACCAACAAAGCTCTCCTACGCAGCCCTTTCCATACCCATACTTCAAGCCTCAGCCTCTTATCCAGCAAGCTCCCCACTCAACCTTTCTCCACCTACCCGGATGCCCAAAACGCATCCCCAATCAACTGAGATGGAATGCGCCTCTCCTTCCCGGCCAATATCCTTATTTCCAGCTCTCCGAAACTCCCTTTGCGACTAGCGTTCCCTTAGTCATAGAATGAATTCAAGCCCTACTCATTCAAGGTCCCGAACGTCAGGTGGTCCGCCTGTCGGCACTTATTTCCGCCTATCGTTGCCATTGCTCCTTCCACCACAACTTAAGTAGGCTGTAGCATACTCCCCCGCCAGATCCCAGAAACCCCAAACTGTTGGCCATGCCGCATGACTCACTCCCTCCCGCCACCCAAAAAACTCAAACACCCCAATCCCCACCATCCCCCACCCATCTCGATCCCTGAGATGCCCATCAAATGCTGGGCCACCAAGGAAAGACAAACCCCTCACCCTGTCCCCATCTCCACATTATAACGATTAACCTGAATGAAAGGCTAAACAGAAAGCCACATAAGACATCCTAACATTCCCTTATCCAAAAGCAGGCCCCATTGCTTCACTTCTCATGTGATGAAGTGTTGAGCCTTCAGAATTTCCAGCACCTAGCAACCCTTTTACGTTGGCTCAAACCCCTCAGAGCGTCTAGCTCCCCTGCAACATCCAGGTTCCTTTCTCAATTCTTCTCACTCTTTGCGAGATGCCGAAGGATCTGCTCTGCCTCCGAACCTTTAGGTTATGCGATAGTTCACGTCCTTGATCTCGAACACCAGGGAAAATGGAAATGTCCACCTGTAGCGTATCCCCCTATGAGACAGCCAGGCATTGAGGTCGACAGTCCTTGCACCTGGCCAGCGGGAAGTTCGAGAGGTCCTGATAGATTTGTACAGTATCTCCTTCATTATGAATGTTGCACAGGCATTTTGCCCTTTCCAGGACATCGACTTTCTCCTTCATACTTAATTTCTACAAGGACCGCACTAAGCTGATTATTCTCCAGACCTTCAAATTTGTTCTCAAGGATCTCGATCCTACCTCTGAGGTCCGAGACCAAGGCATGTAGTTCAGCTCGCAATGTCCGATCTCCTGCAATGTAGCTCTGTCCTCCTTTATAGATGGTACCTGGATGTTACTCCCCACCTCGGGCAGTCGCAGTTCGTTGTTGCCGCCGGTCTCCAGAATTGCTGCAACTGCCAATACCTCCTTTGACCTTCACCATCAGTGTTGGCCCCAGCCGTGTCCCCCCTCAGATGTGAAAGCTTGCCTCTTGCAGCAAGGACCCTACAGCTGTCCAGCCCCCTATGTCTTAGACATGCGCAGGTTCAAAGCTCTGTGAGGGGCTGGCAATGCAGATTGATGGGTAGTCAGACAGCAGAACAGACCTTGCACCACTACTTCATGCCTGTGACACGGGTGCCACTGGCCATCCGCACCTCAAATCCACGCCTGAGGTCCTCCAACCATCTCTGGCCACTTCAAGGGTCCCCAGTGCTGCCCAGCTCCACCGCTGCTGATGTATGGGGTGGTTCAACTCCCCTCTCCAAGGCACCTCTGAACACTGCAGAGGTGGGTCAGCAGTACACAGGGCCACAGGGGTTCTATATGCAGGAGCCCGTCCACCCCATATCCACTCCACCGCAGACAGAAAATGTCACATAGGGAGTGCCGATGCCCAGGTCTCCCACATGTCACCCATCCGGTCAGTCGACCCTCTCTGCCTCCTGCGTCAATGCCCAACAAGTCCCCGGTCTGCAATGCGTCTATGACCAGGCCCGGGCCCTGTGTCCAAGGCAGCCAGTCACCCACTGTCAATGCTGGCCTCTGTGAGCTCCCTGCCAGTCCGTGCTCAATGCACCCCAGGGGGCCGGGTTGTAGACCCTGCAGGCAGCAAATCCACCAATAGCCCACTTCAGGAGCAGGGCCCGTGTCCTGCAATGTCGGGTCTGAGCATAGCACTGCAAGACTTCTCCTCAGGGACGGGGGGTAGAGCAAAGATACCCCAGCACTCCATGAAGCAACTCCACTGGACCCTTTGTCAGGTCCACTGCAGGGGCTAGACCCTCCCTGTTTCCCATGGCGTCTGGCCTGGACCGTAACTCCACTGCGGTAGGAGCCACCCTTCAGCATTGCACTCCTTTATCTCCCAGCTGGGCCCACCTCACACAGCATCTCGCCACACTGACAACGGGCGCACCCGGAGCCTTCCTGCTCAACGGGGAGTGAGTTCTTAATCCACTGCCTTCAGTCTGCCTTATCTGACAAGCCCGCACCGAGCTAGATCTCTGTGCAAGGACACGCAATGCCAGGGGAGCCTATGCCGACTCGCCCGCTCCCAGGCCATCTCACAGAATGCTGGAGCTGCGCAGCCCTCAGATGCAGCTCTGGTTCTAAAACACTCCTGCTCCTTGAAGCCACAACCTTGATGGCTAGTTATACACTGAGGGCTGTGAAACTTGTGCCTTTCGTTCACTCTCAAACCACCATAGGGGACTGTGGTGTGTGGAGCTCCTCTACAGCATGGCTGTGCCCCCTGGTGGTCTCTCCCCTATGCATTTTTTAAGTTAATCTCTCTACTAAGCCGTTAGCTTGTGGGTGGTACACTGAGCATAGGCAGTGCTTTATCCCCAGGAGGGCTGCAACCTCCTTGAAGAGTCATTGGCAAAGAGTTGCCCATTATCAGACCTCAACTTGTCACCTATGCCCCATCTCAGAGATATCTCCCATACCAAGAATTTAGCAGCAGATGTTGCATCATTGTGGGCACAGGTTCCCGCTGTCACGCTCCGCCTGCTCCCAAGTGCTTGTTACCCCTGAAACACCAAGGACGAGAGGCAGTGGCGGTTGCCTTGGTGCCTGGCACAACGAACGCCACAACGTTCACAATGGACTCCAATTCCCAGCAACCTTAGCGCCTGTTAGGGAGAATTCTCTCTTTAGGCTGAATTTCCTAACCTAGTGAGTCCCCCAGCAGCTTTGCTGGATTTCTGGAGTTTGTTTTTTTCTCCTGCCAAGAGTGAGACTCTTTTTCTCCCACTCTTGGACAAGATTTATGGTGTTCCTTTGACTGTTAATGTGTTTTATGGGCTATGGGGTCCTTTACTCCATAGGGTCTCATGTGTTTTTACTGTGTGTGTTACACAGCACCCTCCGTGCAGTGACACAGGGGTGTCATAGTGACACCCCACCATAGACTCCATACCCTGGGACTGACTACTGTCTCCCAGGGCATGTAAAGTCACCATTGGCTTTACTAGTCCCAAATTATTAACAGAAACCGGTACAAACCATCATATTGTGGACGTACTGGTCGGGGCAATTGAATTGCCCCGGGGTATGTTAGTCGAGGGGGTACGTCTCCATGCCCCCTGATCGAGTTTTGGCTGGTGGCAGTGGATACTACTTTTTATATTCGACCGTGAATATATCCCTATGGGATTTTCCCATTGTTCGAGGCTACCAACTTTAATTATTTAATTCTCATAGCCTCGAGCATACCGCCGGTTTATTTATTTAATATTAATTCACCGGTTGGTATTTATTGCCAGGACTCGATTCTAAAATGGCGTTTGCGTTCTCTTCTGTGACTCCAACCCAAGTCGAGCCCTTTGTTCCACTTTTTTGGTGGGCTTCTCCACAGAAGCCTCCAAAAGTGGTGCCACTCTGTCTGGGTACCACAGGGGATGTGGGAGGGGGTTTAGGTACCGTGGACTGAGTTATCTTGGTAATTCAAGTCGCACTCTTGTGTGATTGGCCCAAGTGGTGAGCCTGCCGGCTCACCACTTAGCATGTTTGATTGACAGCTAGGCTGAGTGAAGGGGGGTATGCTGCATAAAAGCAGGGCTTTGGGGACTGGAACTTCAGAAGTCGCCACAGGACCTGAGAATCCGACGAGGGAGAAGCTGAGCCGACCTACCACGATGACACCACCGGTGGAGCCCTACGGAACCGACTCACCACTTCCCAAAGACAGAGAAGATCTCCCGGCTGGAGAGGCTTCTTCCCCTGACTGGTGGGCACAACCAGTTTACCTTCTTCTCTTCGCACCCCAGACCGGATTGTGGTCGAATTGCCCGTGCCAAGCACCCCGGCAACCGGATAGCCACTTACCACTGGACCGCGAATCAACGGACCGCTCCTTTTACCTGAGAAACTCTGCGGCTGGTTTCTTCCCTGGCAGTGCAACAGACTCCTGTCTTCCTCCCCGACTAGATCTTCTCTTCCCCCCGGACGAAGCACCGACTTGCATCCGCTGCCAGGAACAACTGCCCCGGCTGGAGTATTCTCACCACTTTAAGGTACCGTGTCCGCCAGGCCTCCCTTTCTAAAGATTGCTACGTGGTAATAATAATCCCTTAACCTTCTGGACTGGGCTGGCCGCCTTGATCCTCTAACTGGTCTCTTTCTTTGGTCCAACTCCTTTTTGAACCGTTACAAGACTTTTGTGCACTGCAACCGTGTGACCTTGGACACATTTCGTTTTGATCCTCTTAAAGCAGATCCGGCCTACTGACTCTAAACTCACTGTGTTACTTTGCCTTCCTCTCTTGTTGTGTTCGTGAAAAAGTGTTGGGATCTGTTTCAATTTATTCTCTGCTTTTCTCTCCCTTTTTCAAACGAATTATTAGAGTGCCATCTACATTAAGTGCTCACCGCTGTCTGAAAATAAGTGGGGCTTTACTTAAGACTTGTCTAATATTCTTTTAAGGGAGTGTATATCTTTTAGTGACTGCGTTTTTGGATTGCTTACTATTAGTGCCTGTGTGTTTTTCTAGATGTGGTTTTAAATAAATAATTATATCTCTTTTACACCAAGCTCTGGTCAGTGTTTACTTGTTCTATTGTGTTCTCTTGACCTATTGTGAATATTCTGTATACTGCCTAACTCTTCTTGAGAGAAGTCTGACTGCTCAGCCACAGCTACCAAGTGAATCTGTGTGGTACAGACTGCTACCAAGTGGGTTTACTGCCAAACACCTGTAGTCCTAAATCTTTTGCAGTGGTCCCAGAGGGAACTGCACAGGTTTCTGCCTAACACTGGTGTACAGCGGTGGGATTTGTATTGAGTATACACTTTAGAGTGCTTGTTGAACACTTTAGGACAACTAACCACAGAGCTTAGCACTAAAAAGCTGATTTTCTAACTTTCTCCAGCATGGGGTCTGGCATGGATTCACATGCTCATGAATATTCCCCGTCGTCAGGCTGGGAATCCTCGGTAAAGAAAAAACCAGTATCAGTTTCGTTTCTGATCTGTCTTTCGTAGTAATAACCAATCACTGGTCTCTGCGTCATACTGACCACAGCCAATGACTGCCCTCTACCTAAGCACCGCCTCTGGCAGCCATCTTCAGATTTTTACCGCACGTTCATGTGTTGGGATCCTCGTGCTATTGCTCTCGAGCGTTAGTGCTATTTTTCGCGCTTTTTCACAAAAAACTTCGATTCTTTCGGTCAAAAGAGCCTCAAGCTCCACCGATCCTACATCCGATCAACGGGGACCCGTGTCGGATTCATCTGTGCCCCCTCAAGGGTGAAGATTTCGTCGAGCTACACTTCGGAGGACTCCAGAAGCTTCTCAGGCCCGGTCTCGGAGATGGCCCAGGAGAAGGGAAGCTCGACGCCCGGAAAGCTGTTCAGGGTCTGCCCTGGATGCCAGCTGCAGAACGTCTTCAAGGAGGACGAACACTCTTTCTGCCTTTACTGCCTTCATGAGGACAAGACGCACGTGGAGAAGGACTGTGCGTTTTGCGGCAACATGTCGGAACGGACCATGAAGGACCGCCATCAACGTCTCGCCAACTGGCTGGAGGGTAAGAGCCCGTCTGGCGAGAAGAAGAAGAAATCCGAGCGGTCTTCTAAGACCTTTGAGGGTGCCCCGGCGACGGGGGCCCAACATAAGGCCAAGCACCGCGAGTCCGCTGGCACCGGGAGCGCCGAACGGTCGGGCTCTACGGGCGCCAGGCAGGGCGCACCCTCCCCGGCACCATCAACCACGAGCCAACGCTCTGGGTCGGGTAAGAGGAAGGCCGAGCACCCGGCGAAGCTCCTGGAGAGGCCCCGGTCGAGCTCTAAGGCAGAGGAGGAGCGTGGCAGTGCCCCCTCCCTCAAGGATAAGGCGGTGAGCGCACCTAAGGTGGTGAAGGCCTTGATCCATCCGACCAAGCCCTCTATCGAAACGGTCGCGGCGGCCCTGGCTCAGCCTGTGGTGGCTACACCAGTGGTGGCGACCTCAGGGCCCAGAATCTCCCTGCCTCCTCGGAGGGAGTCTTCCTTTGTGCCCATCGATAGGACCCCCGTGAAACCCTCCGTGGGGAAGAAGAAGGGGGGGCAGGGCGTCGTCGTAGATTCGGCCTCAACCTCAGAAGAGGAGCTGATCGAGGTCTTAAGCCACGGCCTAGGCGTGGAAGAAGGCCAGCCCGTCGGAATGGACCCCGACGCAGGTGACGACGACGACATCGTCGAGGATACCGACGGGGCCCCTGCTCGCCCGTCGGATTCCCCTCTGCCAGCGCCGCAAGACAACTCGGCGGCCATTTTGTTGGCCATACAGTCCTTATGCTCCGAGATAAGGACGAGGCTACCGTTACCGACGGAGGAACCTCTCCCGTCGGGGGATCCAGAACCGGGACCTTCTGGTGTTCCCCCTACCAAGAAAAGAAGGATCCATCCACCACCTCCTTTTCAACCGTCGCGCCCCGTCCAGCCCTCCTCCCCGTCCACCCGAGGGGATGATACGGGGACTGACACGGCAGCGACGGGTACGGACGACGAGGCATACGACGAGGATTTTCCGTCGTCGCCTCCCACCAGGGCTTCTCCGCCCGACGAGATCGGATCTTTCCACTCCATGATCTCCAGGGCTTCCGAGCTTTTCCAACTCTGCCCTGAGGAGAAGAAAAAGGAAGGCTTCCTTTATCAGCGGCGCGAGGCCAAGAGGAAGACGGTCCTCGCAGTGCCTCTGTTGGACGACATTTGGGATGAGGGCCTTTCCCTCCTCAAGAACCCTTCCACGACGCCAGCTAGAAGAGACCGGTACGAGAAGAAGTACCGGGTCCCGGACACGGCCCCCCTATGCCTCCGGGCGCAGCCTACCCCGGACTCCGTCGTCTCCGCGGCAGCCAGGAAGAAAGCGGGGGGGGGTGCGGCCTCCACATCGACTTCCCCGCCGGACGGCGAGGGAAAGAAATTGGATGCTATGGGACGTAGAGTCATCTCGTCGGCAGCGACGACGATTAAAGCGGCCAACGCCTTGGCTATCGTGGCCCGCTACGACAGGGAGCTCTGGTACAAGATAGCTCCCCTGCTGGATTTTCTGCCGGACGACAAGAGGGCGGAGGCCCTTGAGATCCTGCAGGAAGGTGAGGTGGCTTCGGACCACGCCATCACCATGGCGACGGACATCGCCGACACTGGGTTCCGCCAGCTGGGCAACGGCGTTTGCCTTCGACGTCGTGGATGGCTCAAAGCTACGGACTTTCGGCAGGACGTCCAGACCAGAGTCCTGGACATGCCCTTCGACGGGAACAACCTGTTTGGGAAGACAGTAGACGATTCCCTTCAGGCCATCAAGGCGGATACTGAGACGGCCCGGGCCCTTGGAGTCCTGCAGCAACGACGGACGCCCTTTCGGAGCGGCGGAGGCAAGGGCGCCTCCAAAGGTTCCGGCGGCGGTTTCGCTTCCTACCGTCAAGCGGCCCGCTCGTCGTCGCAAGAGGCCTACAGAGGACGAGGCAAGTCTAGCGGACCCCGCCGTCGTCGCCAAGGAGGTCAAGGCGGCAAGGCCGCGTCCAAGCAGGATTGAACCGGCCGTGGGGTCGGGCCCCCACCGAAGCACCCCGGTGGGAGGCCGGCTGGCGGGCTTCGTCAGCGTGTGGGAGTCCATCTCCACCGACCGTTGGGTGCTGGACGCCCTGGCCCGGGGCCACGCGCTCGAGTTTCAAAGAAGGTGCCCGCGCGTCCCCCCCGTGGCCAGGAAAGAACTTCACGTCCCTCAACTTCTCCTGGAGGTAAAGGCGATGCTCAGAAAGGGCGCCATCGAACTCGTCCCAAAGAGGCTTCGGGGCTCCGGAGTCTACTCGCGATACTTCCTCGTGAAGAAGAAGACGGGAGGATGGCGCCCCATCCTAGACCTGCGACGGCTGAACAAGTTCATCAAGGCGCAGAAGTTCCGGATGGTCACCCTCCAGCACGTCCTGGGTCAACTGGAGGAAGGAGACTTCCTATCGTCGTTGGATTTGGAGGATGCCTACTTCCACATTCCCATCCTAAAGGGGCACCGAAAATTCCTCAGGTTCGTGGTCCAAGGGCGTCATTACCAGTTCAAAGCCCTTCCCTTCGGACTACGGTCGGCACCCAGGGTATTCACCAAGTGCCTCGCACCGGTGGCGGCGCAGCTGCGCCGCGAGGGGATTCACGTCTACCCCTACCTGGACGACTGGCTCATCCGCGCCAAGACGAGGGAGCTCGCCGTGGTCCACACGGCAAGGACCGTCCAACTCCTCACGGACCTGGGATTCTCCGTGAACTACGCCAAATCCCACCTGGTGCCCGCGCAAGTCGCACTGTTTCTGGGAGCGAGGCTCGACACAGTGTCCCTTCTGGCCTCCCCGTCGGAGGAGAGGACCAGGACCATCTTGGGCAAGGTGCAACGGATGTTGGTGGCCGACGCGGCCAAAGTGAGGTCCATCAAGTCCCTCCTCGGGATGATGTCTTCCTGCATCTACCTCATCCCCATGTGCAGGCTCCGGATGCGCCCGTTGCAAGAATTCCTGGATGCGCGCTGGATCCAGACGACGGGCAGCTTCGAGGAAAGGATCAAGCTCGACGAGAGTTTCCGACGAGCGATACGGTGGTGGGGCACCCGCGCGCATCTGACGGCGGGCATGGACTTCCAGACCCCAGCCCACCAGGAGACTGTGACCACGGATGCCTCCCTGGAAGGGTGGGGAGCGCACACCGAAAATCTGCACGCAAGGGGACTCTGGCTCCCGACGGAGAAGTCCCTGCATATCAACGTCCTGGAGCTCCGTGCAGTGTTTTGGGCCCTCAGGTCCTTCCTTCCGTCCCTCAAGGGCAAGGTGGTGAGGATCTTCACCGACAACACCACCACCATGTTTTACATCAGGAAACAGGGCGGAACCAGGTCCCCAGAGCTGTCCAAGGAGGCGCAGGACCTGTGGCATTGGGCCGTCGCCCAAGGGATTTTTCTGGTGCCGTTTCATCTGGCAGGGATAAAAAACACCATCGCCGACTCACTCAGCAGGGAGCTGCGCTCGTGCCACGAGTGGGAACTACGGCAGGATCTGGTGGATCGCCTCTTCCGACGGTGGGGCACACCCCAGATCGACCTGTTCGCGACGGCGACAAACACCAAGTGCCGGAGGTTCGCCAGCAGGTTTCCCCAGACGAGGAGCATGGGCGATGCTTTCTCGTTCCCCTGGGAGGGCCTGTTCCTCTACGCGTTCCCTCCCTTGCCTCTGCTAATCCGGCTCGTCAACCAGCTCAAGAGGTCACGGTGCAGGATGATCCTCGTCGCACCTGCGTGGCCGAGGCAGATATGGTTCCCGGACCTTCTGGACTTGTCAGCGTCCCCGCCGATCAAGCTGCCGGCGGACGCGGATCTACTCTCCAGGGAAGGAGGCGCCATCCTCCACCACGACCCGAAGTCGCTGAACTTGCAGGCCTGGCTCCTGCAGCGCTAGAGTTTGGAGGATACGACATACCGGCCGATTGCAGAGAGGTTCTTGCAAAGTCCAGGGCGTCCTCGACTCTTAAATGCTACGGACACAAATGGAAGAGGTTCTCTGTCTGGTGCCACGCACAGAAGATTAACCCTCTACGGATTACGGCTCCCCAAGTACTGCCGTACCTGCTGACGCTGGCCAAAGCTGGTCTGGCACATGCGTCCATCAAGATTCATCTTGCTGCGATCTCCCGATACACCAGAACCACGGGGCGGACGTCCTTGTGGTCTCATCGTCTGGTGAAAGAGTTCATGAAGGGACTGTTCAGATCGTTCCCGCCGGTGAAGGCTCCGGCCCCGGCGTGGGAGCTCAACGTGGTGCTGACCAA
Source organism: Ambystoma mexicanum (assembly GCF_040938575.1). Lineage (NCBI taxonomy): Eukaryota > Metazoa > Chordata > Amphibia > Caudata > Ambystomatidae > Ambystoma > Ambystoma mexicanum. The sequence goes on from NC_090922.1 coordinate 254,908,292, forward strand.
GCTCATGGGACCTCCGTTCGAGCCTCTGCACTCGGCCCCGTTGAAGTTTCTATCGTGGAAAACAGCTTTTCTTGTGGCCATCACCTCCGCACGACGAGTGGGAGAGATCCAGGCCCTTTCCTGCAAGGCCCCGTACTTGACTTTCCACGACACAAGGGTAGTGCTCAGGACGCACCCCTCCTTCATGCCCAAGGTACCGTCGGACTTCCATCTCAACGAACCCTTGGTGTTACCTGTGTTCTTCCCGTCGCCTTCGTCGCCGGCTGAGAGGACTTTGCACTCGCTGGATGTAGCTAGAGCGCTGAAGTTCTACGTGGACCGCACGAAGGGTTTTCGGAAGACGTCACAACTCTTTGTGAACTTTGGACCTGTCAATCAGGGGAAGGCTCTCTCGAAGGCTTCCATCTCCAGATGGCTCTCCGGCTGTATCATGTGCTGTCACCGGTTGGCAAACCGACCGCTGCCTGGCCGTCCGAGAGCCCATTCCACCAGAGCAATCGCAGCTACCACGGCGTTCCTATCTGGTGTGCCCCTGCTGGACATATGCAGGGCTGCTACGTGGAGGTCGACGCACACCTTCACGAAATTCTACTGCGTCGACCGGGATTCCAGGGAGGAGTCCAGGGTCGGCCAAGCAGTGCTGCGCAACCTGTTCGCCTGAGGTGAGCCTGGTGAGGAGGTAAGATGCTTAATGTTGAGTTGATGTGATGCTTAATGTTGAGCCTTTGCCACCTCCCGTGGTTGTGCATGTGTGTACTGCTATGTATTCTTTATTCATGAGCATGTGAATCCATGCCAGACCCCATGCTGGAGAAGGAACAAGTTACTTACCTGTAACTGTTGTTCTCCAGCATGGGTCTGGCATGGATTCACATGCGAACCCTCCCGCCTACCCCTCTGCGGCTCTTCACTTGGTCATACTGCCACTTCACGTGCTTCCAAATCTGAAGATGGCTGCCAGAGGCGGTGCTTAGGTAGAGGGCAGTCATTGGCTGTGGTCAGTATGACGCAGAGACCAGTGATTGGTTATTACTACGAAAGACAGATCAGAAACGAAACTGATACTGGTTTTTTCTTTACCGAGGATTCCCAGCCTGACGACGGGGAATATTCATGAGCATGTGAATCCATGCCAGACCCATGCTGGAGAACAACAGTTACAGGTAAGTAACTTGTTCCATGTCTGCTATGGAGAGTTATACCCTAGAATCATTGTCTGCCAAAACTGCTGATTGCTTAAAAGTATTGTGTAGACATAAGAATCTCTCTCAGAAGGGCAAGAAAATGGAACATATAGAAAGATTGTTAGAAAACCAAAGTCTGGGTGGTACAGAGGAATCTACCCCCCCCCCCCCAGCAAATGTAGAAAACAGTGATGGTATTGATCTGAATCAAAGTCTTGATAATGAGTCAGAAGAGGAAAGTGAAACTAATGAAGTTAGCCATTCTGAGCCTCAGTCTGCCTTACCTACTGTACCTACTGGGCCTATACCAGGTCCTACATGTAACCCTGCTTATTTTGAACTTGAAAAAATGAAGCTTGAATTAGAGTACAAACATTTTATTGCTCAATCTGAAAGAAACCAAGAGCTAGAGTTCAGAAGAATGAATGCCCAGGCTAAGCAGAAGCGAGCTGAGTTAAGACCCAGAGAAATAGAGCATAATCATGAACTAGAAATGAAAAAATTGTCTGTGGAAAATGCTTCTCTCTCCTCTGGTTCTTCTAGGAGTTCCAGTCCCAAAAGACCCTGGATGCCTAAGGAATTAGTGGGTATGTATGAACCTAGGTTTGATGTGTTGGATTGGTTAACAATGTTTGAGTATAATCATGGGCTCCAGGACATCACACGGAATGAGTTACTCCCCTGGTTGTTCTCTAGGCCTCCCCCTGTTGCAACTGATGTGGTAATGGAGTTGGGGGAGGTGGATAAGAAGGATTATGAATGTGTGAAACTAGCTTTGATAGCTAGATTTGGGAAGACCCCTTCCCAGTACCTTAAGAGGTTTAGGACCCTCAAAAAGCATGATGGTACCCCTTGGGCTACCTGGGTGAGTGAAAGTTTGAAAAACCTAGAGGGATGGATTAAGGGTTACAGAGTTAACACTTATGAAGCAATGAAGAATCTTGTAATGTTGGAGTCAATTTATGATGCCTGCTCTCCTGAGCTCAGACAGCACTTGGCTGATTCAAAGGAATTAGATTCCAGGAAGTTAGCTAAGGCTGCTGACTTGTGGGTTGCCAACAGGGCCACTCACAAGGATTCTGGGGCTACTCAGAAAAAGGATGAGGGAAAACAGCCAAAAAAGGACTCCAAAGAGAATTCTAATATTTCCAACTCCAAAGAGGGCCCCAAACAAAACCAAAAGGGTAAGCCACAAGGGAAACCAAATCAGGCTAGTATACCTCCTGGTGCCAAACCAGAAGGAGGTCAGAACAAGCCACCATCCCAGAAAGCATTTGGTAAATGCTTTGTGGCTCTACTGACCATGTGAAAGGAGATCCCAGATGTAAGGGTAAACCTTCAGGGGTCCAGCTTGTCTCCTTAGCCTTCGCTCCAGAGGAGGAAGTACAAATGGCAAGTGGAAACTTTCTATTACTGGCTGATGAACCCATTGGAGTATCAGCCAGTGTTTCTTTAGTGTCTCTTGGTCTGTGGGAACAACAGAACTTAGATGTCTATAATTCTATCCCAGATAATACTAAAGAGTATTATAAGGACCCTGTCCAGGTGAATGGTCAGGAGACACTTGCCATTAGGGACACTGGGGCCAGCATAACTGTGGTGGACAAATCGTTTTTTCAGGCTGAGGATGTTGCTAAGGCACCCAAACGCCTCACCAAGTTAGCTGGAGGGCCTGTGCAGATGCTTCCCCAATTACCAGTTCTCATCCAGTGTAATGACATGACTGTGAAGATACCTGTCAGCATACAAAGTGAGGTGCCAGGAAGGTTTCTGCTGGGTAATGACTTGAAAACTCTTGGAGTAGTGTCACATACCCCCAGACCTCCTAGTAAAAGGTTACAGGAGCTCACCAGACCTGCAAGGCAGAGGACCATGAGAGGTACTCCCAAGGAGATGATGAAGGAAGAGATCACTCCTACTCCACTGGAGATGTCAGCTGCTGTCTCTAAGAAACTAGAAGAAAAAGGGAAACCTAAAACTTCTAAAGAGAACCTCACAGCCAGCACTCCAGTGCAGCCAACAAGGACTTCCCCTAGGTTGTCCAAAGTTACACCAGTAACTCCCCCTCCAGCTGAGGCTGAGAGGGAGGTACAACCCTGTGTGGTTGAACTAGACTCTGAAGAAGAGCTAGTGGAAGGCCAGGAACTCATTGGAGGTCTGGATCCTGTTGACCATCCTGAGCTGCAGTCTTTACTGGCAGAAGGTGGACCCAACAGGGCAGACTTCAGTAAGGGACAGAGAGAATGTCCAACTCTGGAAGGTCTTCACCGCCAGGCAGATGCTCTAGCTGAAGGGCAAGAGCCTGGGAAATATAGGTTACACTGGGAAGATGGCCTCTTCTACAGTGAACCAACCGAGTCTGCACCTGGGGACAGCAAACGACTGGTGGTACCCCAAGAGAACAGACCACAGTTCTTGCAGTTAGCCCATGAGATTCCTTTGGCTGGTCACTTGAGTTTCAGGAAGACTAAGGAAAGGCTCTCACTCTACTTTTATTGGCCAAAGATGGGGGCTGAAGTAGTTAAATACTGCAGGAGCTGCCACACCTGCCAGACTTCTGGTAAGGGTGGCTCCAAAAATGTGGCACCTTTAGTGCCTCTCCCTGTAGTGGGAGTCCCATTTGAGAGAGTAGGGATTGACATTGTTGGTCCCCTTGATCCTCCAACCTCCTCAGGCAACAGGTTTATACTTGTTGTAGTAGACCATGCTACTAGGTACCCTGAGGCAATTCCTATGAGGACTGTTACAGCTCCGGCTGTGGCTAAGGCCCTCCTTGGTATTTTTACCAGGGTTGGGTTTCCTAAGGAAGTAATCTCTGACAGGGGGTCAATTTTTATGTTCCACTACATGAAAGCCATGTGGAAAACCTGCGGAGTTACTTACAAGTTCTCAACTGCATACCACCCTCAGACAAATGGGCTGGTTGAAAGGTTCAACAGAACCATGAAGAGCATGATAGGTGCTTTAGAGGACCCCCTTAAAAGAAAGTGGGACCTTCTACTGCCATGCCTTCTCTTTGCTTATAGAGATGTCCCTCAGGAGGGAGTAGGTTATTCTCTCTTTGAACTTCTTTATGGTCATCTGGTCAGAGGTCCATTGGCTCTGATCAAGGAGGGGTTGGAGAGTGCTCCTTCCCCCAAGCCAGTCAGAGTGACTGACTATGTGATAGGTCTCCGAAGGAGAATGTCACAACTGATGGCAGAAGCAAGTGATAACTTGAAAGCTGGACAAGAATTGGTCAAGCACTGGCATGACCAAAAGGCTAACATGCTTGAGTTTACTCAGGACCAGCTAGTTCTTGTTATGATTCCAACAAGGCAGAGGGCCTTGCAAGACAAATGGATGGGACCCTTCAAAGTTGTGGGTAAACTTGGAGAGGTCAACTATCTGGTGGACTTGGGCAATCCCAAGGAGGATCCAACAGTCTTCCACACCAACAGACTAAAAGCGTATGTCTCCAGACCTGATGTAGGAGCTTTGCTTCTAGCATAATCAGAGGAAGAAGAAGAGAGTGAAGCTCTTCCTGATCTCCTCAGAGGCTTACCTTTAGATGAAAAGATTGAAGGAGTAAATCTCTCTTCAAATCTGACACCTGAGCAACAGGAAGAGTGCAAATCCATGTTGAATCAGTTTGCCTCTCTGTTCTCACTTTCACCAGGCTTGACCCCTTGGGGACAGCATGACATACTCACTGGTGACTGTCTGCCAGTCAAAAGCAGAGGATATCGAATGTCAGAAAATGTAAGAACCCACATCAAAGGTGAGGTCAACAAGATGCTTGAACTCGGGGTAATAGAGCCCTCTACTAGTCCATGGTCTAGCCCAGTTGTGTTAGTACCAAAGGCAGGATCTAAAGAACTTAGATTCTGTGTGGATTACAGAGCTCTTAATGCAGTCACTAAGACTGATGCCCACCCTTTGCCAAGGACAGATGAGTTGGTGGATAGACTTGGTGCAGCCAAGTTCCTCAGCACATTTGACTTGACGTCAGGCTATTGGCAAATAGCCCTGACAGACCATGTCAAGGAGAAAACTGCATTTTCTACCCCAGTTGGCGTATACCAGTTTAAGGTTATGCCTTTTGGATTGAAAAATGCACCTGCTACATTTCAAAGGATGGTAAACCAGGTTCTGAATGGGATGGAGGACTTCTGCATGGCATACTTGGACGACATAGCAGTGTTCAGCAATTCCTGGGAAGAACATGTGGACCACCTGAGATATGTTTTGCAGGCTCTCGGAAAGGCCAATCTGACCATAAAGTCAAGTAAATGCCAGATTGGACAGAGCAAAGTGGTCTACCTTGGACATGAGGTAGGAGGTGGAGCAATAAGGCCTTTGCCCAGTAAGATTGAAGCTGTGCAAAATTGGACAACACCTACTACTCAGACTCAGGTGAGAGCCTTCTTAGGCCTCACTGGGTATTACAGGAATTTCATTGAGAACTATGGGACCATAGCTTCTCCACTGAATGTCATCTCCTCTCCTAAATTCCCTAAAAAGGTTAGATGGAATGAGGAATGCAATCAGGCCTTTGAAACCCTGAAAAAGGCTCTTTGCCAAGCCCCAGTACTCAGAGCTCCTGACTACCACCAAACTTTCATTGTGCAAACAGATGCTTCAAATGTAGGAATAGGTGCAGTCCTCAGTCAACTGGATGGGAAAGGTAGGGAGCACCCCATTTTCTTCATCAGTAGAAAACTGAAGGATCCTGAAACAAGGTGGGCAACCATTGAACGAGAGTGTTTTGCTATTGTGTGGGCCCTGAAGAGGTGTAGGCCATACTTGTATGGTTCTACTTTTGTCATTCAGACTGACCACCAACCCTTGAGATGGTTAATGCAAATGAAAGGGGAAAACCCAAAACTATTGAGATGGTCAATCTGCCTGCAAGGGTTTGATTTCACCATTGAGCACAGGTCAGGGTGTCACCACCAAAATGCTGATGGTCTCTCTAGGATGTATGTCATCGACGAGAGGTATGAGATTCATCCAGGAGTGGATTAAATCCTCCTGTCCCTTAGTCTGGGGGGGGGGCGAGTGTTAGGGAGAATTCTCTCTCTAGGCTGAATTTCCTAACCTAGTGAGTCCCCCAGCAGCTTTGCTGTATTTCTGGAGTTTGTTTTTTTCTCCTGCCAAGAGTGAGACTCTTTTTCTCCCACTCTTGGACATGATTTATGGTGTTCCTTTGACTGTTAATGTGTTTTATGGGCTATGGGGTCCTTTACTCCATAGGGTCTCATGTGTTTTTACTATGTGTGTTACACAGCACCCTCCGTGCAGTGACACAGGGGTGTCATAGTGACACCCCACCATAGACTCCATACCCTGGGACTGACTACTGTCTCCCAGGGCATGTAAAGTCACCATTGGCTTTACTAGTCCCAAATTATTAACAGAAACCGGGACAAACCATCATATTGTGGACGTACTGGTCGGGGCAATTCGATTGCCCTGGGGTCTGTTAGTCGAGGGGGCACGTCTCCGTCCCCCCTGATCGAGTTGTGGCTGCTGGCAGTGGATACTACTTTTTATATTCGACCGCGAATATATCCCTATGGGATTTTCCCATTGTTCGAGGCTACCAACTTTAATTATTTAATTCTCATAGCCTCGAACATACCGCCGGTTTATTTATTGAATATTAATTCGCCGGTTGTTATTTTTTGCCAGGACTCGATTCTAAAATGGCGTTTGTGTTCTCTTCTGTGACTCCAACCCAAGTCGAGCCCTTTGTTCCACTTTTTGGTGGGCTTCTCCACAGAAGCCTCCAAAAGTGGTGCCACTCTGTCTGGGTACCACAGGGGATGTGGGAGGGGGTTTAGGCACCCTGGACTGAGTTACCTTGGTACTCAAGTCGCACTCTTGTGTGATTGGCCCAAGTGGTGAGCCGACCGGCTCACCACTTAGCATGTTTGATTGACAGCTAGGCTGAGTGAATGGGGGATATACTGCATAAAAGCAGGGCTTTGGGGACTGGAACTTCAGAAGTCGCCACAGGACCTGAGAATCCGACGAGGGAGAAGCTGAGCCGACCTACCACGACGACACCACCGGTGGAGCCCTGCAGAACCGACTCACCACTTCCCGATGACAGAGAAGATCTCCCGGCTGGAGAGGCTTCTTCCCCTGACTGGTGGGCACAACCAGTTTACCTTCTTCTCTTCGCACCCCAGACCGGCTTGTGGTCAAATTGCCCGTGCCAAGCACCCCGGCAACCGGATAGCCACTTACCACTGGACCGCGAATCAACGGACTGCTCCTTTTACCTGAGAAGCTCAGCTGCTGGTTTCTTCCCTGGCAGTGCAACGGACTCCTGTCTTCCTCCCCGACCAGATCTTCTCTTCCCCCGGACGAAGCACCGACTTGCATTCGCTGCCAGGAACAACTGCCCCCGCTGGAGTATTCTCACCACTTTAAGGTACCGTGTCCGCCAGGCCTCCCTTTCTAAAGATTGCTACGTGGTAATAATAATCCCTTAACCTTCTGGACTGGGCTGGCCGCCTTGATCCTCTAACTGGTCTCTTTCTTTGGTCCAACTCCTTTTTGAACCGTTACAAGACTTTTGTGCACTGCAACCGTGTGACCTTGGACACATTTAGTTTTGACCCTCTTAAAGCGGATCCGGCCTACTGACTCTAAACTCATGGTGTTACTTTGCCTTCCTCTCTTGTTGTGTTCGTGAAAAAGTGTTGGGATCTGTTTCAATTTATTCTCTGCTTTTCCCTCCCTTTTTAAAACGTATTATTACAGTGCCATCTACGTTAAGCGCTCACCGCTGTCTGAAAATAAGTGGGGCTTTACTTAAGACTTGTCTAATATTCTTTTATGGGAGTGTATATCTTTTAGTGGCTGTGTTTTTGGATTGCTTACTATTAGTGCCTGTGTGTTTTTCTAGATGTGGTTTTAAATAAATAATTATATCTCTTTTACACCAAGCTCTGGTCAGTGTTTACTTGTTCTATTGTGTTCTCTTGACCTATTGTGACTAATCTGTATACTGCCTAACTCTTCTTGAGGGAAGTCTGACTGCTCAGCCACAGCTACCAAGTGAATCTGTGTGGTACAGACTGCTACCAAGTGGGTTTACTGCCAAACACCTGTAGTCCTAAATCTTTTGCAGTGGTCCCAGAGGGAACTGCACAGGTTTCTGCCTAACAGCGCCCTAACCTCACGTGATGCTTCACATCTCTGTGCTCCCTGCGCTACCCGGAAACAACTGTACTTGAACAAACAACCACCGCCGGGCGATGCTCCTTAACTATTGCATTCGCCCAGCAAGGCTGCTACGTGTTCTTCTGATTCTCTGACCCAGAATTCTGTTGTTCCTCGACTTCCTGGCTGTTTAACTGGATCTGCTTTTCTCTCGTCCCTCTCGGTTCCCGGCACTCGATTCCTTTGAACTTACTTCCTGGTTCCCTCAACCGTAGCATTTGTTTCTTCATGCCAAGTTTTGCAATTGCCCTCCTCTCTGTCTGACGTTAGGTCTCTTGTCTAGGTTACCTGGCTCCCCTAGATCTTGGCTCAAATGCACTGGACTGCCTCACGTCTGTGTTCTTAATGGCTGATGAACTTGGACTCTTCTTCTCTGGAATTCTCTGCTGCATCCTCGGAGGACTTCCTGGCTCACCTTTTTCCTGGATTCTTTTTTTTTTAAACATTCTTTTGGACTTTACCCCTGGGAACTGTTGCTTTTAGGACTTCCTGCCTCCTGGAATCCTGTAACTGTGTTTACCCCTAGATTGCGCCCTTGTGCCACCCGGTTAGGCATCCTCCTGCTACTAAGATTTTGGCTGTTTTTTTCTTGGATTTGCATGCTCTTCCGGAAGTCTCTGAATCCTTGATCTACTCTGGCTGGAGTTGTGCAAGTAGGTTCCTCGCTTGCAACTGCAGCACAACAGGTAGGAGTGGGGTTTTGTCTGAGGGTGGTGCGGGCTGTACCCAGTTGGCACAAAGGGATACAGAATTGTTATATCTGTTTGTTTCCCCTTTAGCTCTGCTGTTCGCTCCTGCATTTTCACCTGAGCTCCTAGCCTGACAGGTTTTCTATCCTCTGCAGGCTGCGCTGTTGGGGTAAAAGTCTCCCTGTCAAAGGAGACAGCAGTTGTCCATTGAGACTGGGGTTACCCAAGTGGATCTCGATCCTGACACCCACCTCAAGCCAACGTGAAAATGGACAAGCTACGACAAGCACGTACCTATAAGAGGCACATCTAACTTTCATATCGACATAGTTGGTCTAATGATACATTAAGTTGTTTTTTGGGCATTACTGGCTTCCCCGTACTATTCTGTCTCCACACCAAATCAGTGGAGGAGACAGAGAACATCCATAGTTCCTTTTCCTCCTGGGGTGCTTCTCCCTGCAGTTCAATTATCTGGACAATGGGTAGTGCATTGAAGGGCTCTGTAGTGTCAGCACTCGCTGGTTATTTGGACCCCTGCGCCATCAGAAGCACCTGAATACAATTTGATTGTGCCTTTAGGCAGGTAGGCTACTGCTTTAGCTGCTCTGTTGGCCATATCATTTCCTTGGGAAATAAAATCCTAGCTGCTTGTGTGGGCGGGGCACTTTATTATCGCTATCTCTACTGAGAGCTCAATTAGCCACGCCAGCAGCTCTGCATGCTGGATCGGGGACTCATCACTCCTTCTGACCCCGCCTTTCCCTTCAGGCTAACCCCGAGGGCACCCTGTAGATGAGGTAACAGTCTGAAAAATATTTGACCACGTGCCCCTCTGACATGTCTAATGCTCTTATTAGGGCCACTAATTCTGTCGCCTGTATTGAATAATGAGCCGGCAATCATGTTTGCGAGCAAATGCAAAACTCTTTCCCTCATGTGACCCACCACTGCAATACCTGTATGCCTGCATGCCGTGCTGGAATCCATTGTTGATGAGCCGTCAACAAAGAGCATGTCTACCCCCGCTATTACTTCCTCCTTCATCTGGGGGGTTCCCTTCCATTCTGTCCATGTAAGATGCGCAGTCATGAGCATAATGTCCTGTAATTCTACTCGGTTCACCACACAACACCTAAAAACCTCAATTGCCTGTTTTGCCAGTATCACCTTGTATCCCGAGGTCCTTTGAGTGGTGAGTGTGGATTTTGACCTCTCAAGTATGGAAAAAAGCGAGCGATCCATGTATAGAACTATAGGACACCTCATTGTTATCATTGCCACCATCTCTATGGCGAACGCTGCTGCTACAAAGGCTTGTTCACCGGGGTAGTGACCCTGCATCACTGAGTCTCACAGACCACTGTAGCACACCAGGGGCACTGTGGCTTTTTCTAGGTGAGGGATAGCCGTCCTTATCGTGTTTTCAGAATGTGAGAACAATTAAACTTCTCTTTATAGTTTGGGGTTGCCAACAAGGGGGCGTGTGCCAGTGCCTCCTCGAGTTTGGCAACATTTTCTTTCATCTCCGATGTCCGTTTACTATGACCCTTAACCTTTTGGTCCTATGAACTGCTGCATCTCTTTTACTGTGCAGCGTGGTGGGGACATATGTATCGCCTCTACTCTTTATGGTGTTAAATATTCTGTCCTTGATACACCACCTCTTCCTAGCAATATTGTAGCTTCTCCATGTCTACCTTGTTTCCCTTGTCTGCTAGCAGGGTCAAAAGAAAAATGAAATCTGCCCTGCACTGTTCCTCTCTCACACTGCATACTAAGAGGTCATCCACATACTGTATCACAGTACTAGGGACTTTCAAATTGCTCAGATCCATCTGGATCAACCTGTTGAACACACTGGGGGACTTGCGGTACCCCTGGGGTAAACTTGTGTGTTCAAATAGGACCCTTCATAAGTGAACACAGTGAGATATCTGGAATTGGGATACAAGGGGATGGAAAAAGAAAGCATTCTTGAGCTCAATCACTGAAATATTTCACATTTGCTGGAATATTGCACAATACTGTAGGTGGGGTTTGGCACAAGTGGAAACTCAGCCTCTACCACATTGTTCAGTGGACAGAGATCCTGTATGAACCTCCAAACCTCCCCTTTTGCCTTTTTAATCGGGTATATGGCCGTGTTACATGGGGATGATGTTGACGTTTACTGCTACAATGCAAGGAGTGTGTCATAAATGCCCTCATCTGGTTCGCGGGAAAGGGGCTACTGTTTTATCTAGGGCAGCAATGCACCTTGTTTTAGCTTTATACTGACTGCCGCTGCTGTGGGGTCAATACAGAGTACTGTACACCATTCTATATCATCCTCATCTGTCCCACATAATATCACCATGTCTTTTTGTGTAATCACCTCCTTCAAGTACAACAATATTTGTGTACCCGGGGTAATGTCCTTCTGCCACGAGGACCTAATCAGAAATTCTGTGGATAGTCGGAATGTCTTTCCTTTCCCTAGCACCCATCCCAATAGTATTTGGACCGCATAAAGGAACACCTCTGGGTGTAGGAGTTGCCCTCATAAGGTGCTGTGGGCATAGTAGGCCTGTACGATGGTGGCCACCCTCTCTGGGTACATGCCAAGAGTTTAACACACCATACCCTTTTCTGTAAATTAAATAGTTGCATTGAGCTTGCTCAATAAATCCCTTCCCAATAGGTTTATGGGGGTATCTTTTCAGTACAGTAGAGGGGCTACAGGTGTTGTGTGCCTATCTTTAAGGATACATCATGTGTAACTGGAACCATGATGATAGCCATAGAGAAGCCCTGTGTGTCCATAACTTTGATAGTGGAAACCAACTCTCCTTTATGCAAGATTTGGGCCCCCTCCACGTATCCATCAAGAAAGAGAAATCTTCTGTCCTATCTTCACTGCTTCTTCGGGTTCCTCATTGGGGTCTTCAGTTACTGCAAGGACTGTACACACACGCACTTTCTGTGGGCATTCCTATTGGGGCATTATATTCTGTGGGAACAGGAAAAGATTCCATCCCAGAACAGTCACTCCCATGTAGTGGGGTACTACAATCTGACCCAACAGTGTACTGGCCCCTTGTGGGTGTGTGTGCGTGGGTGCTTGCAATGCATTTGTGGGTGTCCCCAGGATCCCTACCGACCCCGCTTGGGCAAACGGCTATACATGCTGAAGTGAGAGTTGCACCTTCTGTGGTGGGGGCTGCACCTGCTTTGTTGGGCCCTGCTGCTGTGCCAGTTTGCCTTCTAATTGTGGTCCCCTGGGATTGTAATCTAAGTGCTGCCGAAAGGGACACATTCATGCAAAGTGGCCCTGTTGACCGCAGAGGAAGCATGGCTTGAAAAACCAAGACCTACCACTCTGCATGCTCCCCCAATCCCTTTGCGGGTATCCTCTCCCTTGTGGGTAGCATCTCATTGGCTGGTATGCGCCCCCTTGTGAGTAAAACCCAGGCAACTGGGCCCCCCCCCAACAGTGCGGCATACTGTGGCTGTATACCCTCCTTGCTGGGCCCAATCCCTACTGGGAACCCCACTTCTTTAGGGCCTGGGGTGAGCACCGCCCCTTCCATGGACAGCTTCGCCAACTTCTTTTGTAGCTTGTTCTCTGCCTTTAATGGCATTATCTGCAGATTCCCTTTCCCGCTTCCGTTTGCAATAGTGTATGATAGCCGATTGTATCTCTGACCATCCCATTGCCTATATTTCTTTTTTATTTTTTTTTATTTTACTGAGCATTTGTTGGGCGCTTATACAACTGAATAGTGTTTCAAAGCACCTCAAAGCTAAATGGAAGGGAACAGGGGAAACATAACAATGGCAAAAACAGTGAAATACTGTCATGGTCGTACTAGGCCTTGTGGTATTCGGACGTGCAAGTGCACTACCTCCCCACTACCTTATCCAGGGAGGTCTGCAGCTCTGGGGGAAGCCCCTGGACCAGTGTATGATAAAAAATTGGTATGTATTCTTCCCAGGATGTTTGCGTCTCTATAGTCCAAAGCTCCTCTATCTGTCATATATATTCAGCAGGATCCTCGTCTGGCTTCACCTTGTGGGCCATTGCCGCCCCCAGATCTGAGTTGTCAGGATACATACCTCTTAGTACTTTCCAGACGTGTGCTCAGAAGTTATTAATGGGCTCGCCATTGTGTATATTTGTACTCAGATTTACCCCGTTGTATCCCACTTGTTCCCATATGTTGTACCCTTGTTCCCCTATTATTACTGCTAACAAGCGTTTCATATCCCCAATTGCAGAGGTGACCCCTGATGTCTCCTTTTCAAGAGCGTATATCCATTTGCTCTCTCCCGCTTTAAGGGAGGGCAAGCTGTAAATTAAATTATCCTTGTCCATCTTCTACCATGGCACATAGTGTGCGTTACCCCTCCCCTTCTGTAACAGGGGCCTTTGGGTTGTCTGGGGCCCTGGGTACAGCCCCCCTCTCGTGACCTTTGCCATCCCTTTCTTTGCCTTTATATGACAGAGGCTTGTTGTTTCTGCTTGGTTCCCCTTCATCCCACTTATTCCTTTTCTTTCGTCCCCTCTTTTGCCTTAACTGCTGACCATGGATTGTCATCTCTGTGCTTATTTCTGCCTCCTCCTCGTCTGAGACATCATCGTCTTCATCAGACATGTCCATCTCTTCCTCCCCTTGTCAGATTCCTTGTTATCCAATTTGAACTTTATCTTCCCTGATGTCCACCCATCTCCGCCCCCAGCAGCCCCATATTCCTTCTCCGTCCTCTGCACCTCCTTTGCTATCACCCTCTCCGCTTCCTTGAACATAGTGTCCAACTATCACTGCATGCTTTTTGTGATGTCTGTCAGGTACTTTTGGGCATCCTTTTCCTTGGGTTCCCCGACCCCGCCATCCTTGCTATTGTTTCTTCCCTTGTCTGAGTTCCCCCTGCATGAGAACATGCGCTGCGGGTTAGTATACCCTGCGGCAGGTTTCAACATTGGATACAACCTGTAGGCAGGGGGCGGGGTACTAGGTGGTCCTGTTAGGTCACTATCCTGCCAGCCCTTCTTCACAGGCTCCTCCTTTTTCTCTTCGTAGAGCTTCCAAAGCCCTAGAATATTTTGCTTACTCTTGAGTTTTGACCCTTTGTACATTGCTAGCAGGTACGAGAACATATGTTCTATGATCCCACTGTCGGACGTTTCCTTTCCTGGCCATTCATGGAACCACTGTCTTGCAGTGTCCCGAACCCACTGAAAGTGATATTTTAATATTTGATCAAGATATTGGGGCAACATATTAGATAAATGATCCAGGGGTGTGTCCATCCTAAAAGTCATTGTCACCACCCACTTTCTCCAACTATACTATTGTCTAAAAATTCCCTCCCCTCTATTTTAAACCTTCCCCACAACCCCAAATACCCTTATCCCCTTCACACATCCTCCCAAATCCCTTCTCCTCACTCTCTCCTTTCACCCCCCCCCCACTTTCTCAAAAGTCCATACTTACCATTCCTACATCTCACATCCTGTCTGCATCCACTGGCCCTTTCCATAGGTCCACCCACTCACACCTGTCATGCTCACCGGCCCTCTCCACAGGCCCACCAGTTTCTTAACATCTCTGTTAATATGCAACACGCCCCTTCTCCGGCCCTGCGTCAGCCACTGCTAGGCCAAGCGCAACTAATATATATCTGGTGTCGACCCTTCCAACGCGGCCTTCTCCACATAAACCACAAATACTCCAACCACTACATTAGACATGATACACCATAGCCAGAGCAAAGGATATACCCAACATATATTACCCTAATGCGCGCCCCCTTCAACACCTCAACTAATCATAAACACCCCAAAAATGATGTAACTATACATTTGCCTGCACTATGCACAGCTCCCATCTAATGGGGTTTGCCACGTTCTATGCACTCTTCTGCACCAACACTGACGTGCCCACCACACACCAACTCCCTATCGGAGGGGTGGAACTAAACTCTACGACTACTACGGCCGATCATCCTCCCCCCTGTAGGATGCGTCTTACACACCATAAAAGAAACTCCCCTTCACCCCTGCCGTGCGCATGCAACCACGGTGTTGCACGTTCATGCAAGAGTACTAGGGAGGCATGGTATCTCAAGTGAAGACAGACCCAAGAGATGCAAGGTTCAAGGGTGTTTATTGAACAACAAGGCTTGGAAAAACTCCTATGTGGTCCTATAAAAAAAGATAGGAGCACACTCTACCATCACATAATAAATAAAACAGTTCTAGTCATGTCTGTCAAAATAAAGTGGCCTATACTAAATAAACATATAGCCTGTCCTTACAGTATTACAATAAATGGGTGTGTGGAAAAATGTGTATGTAAAGGAAAATCAGTGTTATAACATAAAAGATCCAAGATGGCTGAGTCAGCTCTTCTCCCCACGTTGGACAGCACGCATTAAGGCGGCCCCTGTAGACAGGATGACACACTCTGGCTCAGGTTCTCAGAACAAAAGCATTTCAAAACGTGGATGAAGACCCGCCTGGCCTTCCACGTTAGTCACTTTTCCAGAGTTCCAAAAGTTCTTTCAGAGTTCAACAAAAAGATCACGTAGATCTCCTTCCGTCGGGCTCGGACCTCTCAAAGCTTTAACAGTTCACATAGGTCTGTCACATCGAGTTTCCGCCAACAGTCCGTTTTGGAACAGATGGAGAAGGATTAGACTGATCCTTCGGATCCCTACCAAAAAGGCATATCCTTTAGGCTCACATCAGAACTCGCTCAACAGAGATTTTCACCTGGGCACTGCCGCCATGCCGGACCACTCTGTTATACTGTGTCGCTATTATTCATCACTTGCTCGCTTCAACTCACTGGATGTGTTGGTTTCTTTGTTCATATCCTTGATTTGAGAGCCAAGGACGATACCACAGCTGCGGCTGGTGTCTTTCAAATGCAATTGTTGGAGGCACTGTTCTCTTTCGCTGTGGCCTCTCAGGGGTCTCCCTCAGTGGGGCTCGGACCCCTCTTGATTTTCAACGTTTTAAAGTCTTTGGACTTCATGTCCCAGAATTCACTTTTCTTATTTTGCTACCACGTTTTGAGCTCTCCTATTTTGCATTCCAGGGTTATATAGTGCTAGATGAACTTTCTACTTGTTCGAATCATTCGTTGTTAACTTAAATATTGAATTGAAGAGCACGACATGTTAACTGTGTGTTCCAGCGTTTCCACGTGGTTGGCAGCCATTTTGTAGGCTTATTTTATAGTTGTTATTTTGAAAATAAAAGTAGGACTATTCAAAGTCCAGAAATGCTTCTCTATGCATCACACCATCTTGGAATGGTAAAAACCAACAGATTTTGTTACTGAAATGTTCTCTTTTTATCGTTTTGTCTTTATTTTTGATTAGTGCCTTAACATTTATTTTATTCCAAATTTTAAATATGTAATATTGTTTGCTGATGTATTTTGAATTTTTTTGAAATCACACAATTTAATATTTACTTTTAGTAAGTTATAATATTCAATTTGATAATTTAAAACCATTACAAATTGTACCTGAAATTTGTTTTTCCTAGAACAGAATAATGTTTTTGCACATACTGTTTTAGGCTTCTTTTATAGTTTGTTTTTAGAATTTAAAGTCCAAAAGTTCATCTATATGCGTCTCGCCAACTTGGAATGCTAAAGAACATAGTTGTTATTGAAATGTCCTTTAAAAAAACATAATTTTGTGTTAATTTTTTATAAGCGCATTAGTAGTTATTTAAATTCCTAGCACAAAATCATTTCTTAGCACGTCCTGTGTTTTTAGGCAAGTATACAATCCTTTGTACAATTCCGTGTTAATAGCATCATTACTTGTGGTTATATCTTATTAGTATCATCAGTAGTGTCATGTCAAACTTTACTATGTCAGTGTATCCAGCATCAGTTTAGCTATTCTTCCCATCTCACTGTTCCTAATTCTTGTGTAGTTAGTAGACTAAAACCAATTACAATCTGAAGTTTTCATTTTGTTGCTCTCCTGATGCTTCTAATAATACATTTGGCTTCCATTCATACCTTTTTCATGTCAGTTGTGAAATAAAATACAAAAATTAATATAATTCATGATCAGAGTTGAGTTCAAGGTTTGTACTCTGAAAAAATATACATATTTTGCTCTTCTTGTCTCAATATTCTTTCTTGAGTGCCTCATGCATTTGGCTGTGTTACTTTACAAATTCCACAAAAACGTATTGCTTCAATATTTTCTTCTATGTGTTCTACTGCCTAATGCGCCACCGACAGTTGCCTTGCGTCTTCAATTCGTATTGATCTTAGATGATTGTAGATACACATTTGTAATTATCTGATCGTGCTACCTATATATACACCTTCTTACAGATACATGATATGATATGATTTGGTATTTATAACGTGCATGTACACCAGACAAGACAAACAATCCAACTAGGCCTTGTGTCATTCGGATCGTGCAAGTGCGACAAAGAGCTGTAGGGGGAAGGGAGAGGACGGAAGTGCATGGGAGAGGGGAGGGAGAAGTGCGGTCAGGGCAACATGGCTCTGAGTATGTGCAGCCAGGGCAGCACGGCTCGGGGTAAGTGCAAGGAGGCAGGGAGGCTGTAGGAGTTGCAGTTACATCCCCCAAGTGAGCAGGAGGCAATGCAAGGAGGACTGGTAATGGAGGGGCATGGTACCCAGTGAGGCTCTGAGGGTACCAAGCAACCGGTCGGGGCAGCAGACAGGTAGGTTATCAAGGAAGCAAGAGAGAGAAGGCAGAGGAGAAAAGGGTGGTCTTGAGCAGCTTTTGGAATTTCAGGTGTTGCAGCTCAAGTCAGAGGGACGGGGAGGCCGTTCCAGAGGGAGGCACCTGCAGAGTAGAGATCTACTCCCGACTCTCTGCTTGGAGAAGTGTCTGGGCCTGAGAGTCAGGGGTAGCTGGGCGCAGGGCTCTAGAAGGAAGGTTTTTAGGCAGAGCGATTTGGATATAGTGAGGGCCCCTGCGCCAGAAAGCCTTATGGACAATGCAGAGGGTCTTTAACTTGATGGGTGAACATGCAAACCTTGTTTGGTAATGGCGAAGGAGATTGGTTGGAACCATTAATTTCCTGTTTATCGATTTGAAAGAAGTTAGCAATTCTTGGTTCGTGTTCACATGTAAGGTTTATTTGTTGGTAAATATCCAATTGGCCTAGAATGTATGCTAGGTGCATGTGAGAGGAAAGCTAACGCATGTTTCGACCTGAGTCTTTATCAAGGCTGTGAATTGATGGTGAGGTGAGAGGATATTGGTGACAAGGTAAGTGCATGTCAGCGCCAACAGTATAGGTCATACATAACAAGCATACAATGGTAATGAACAATGATTAGGTGGTAGGTGAGGTGTCAGTGTGGTGAAAATGCAAGTTAACATTAGCCGCACATTATAAATCACATAAACATGTTTTGCGTCAGAAGCATTGTACCAAGGAAAGAGAGAAGGGGGGAAAAGCCAAGAAGTTGGAGGTTGGTTAGGTCAGATGGATAGGGTAAGGAGGGGCAGGTTTAGCTGTTAATATAGTGAAGGACGGTCATTACCGGAGGGCAAGTGCTGGTTGGTCCTTATTAAGGGCGTCTGGATCTTAAGTGTTCAAGCAATGTCCGTTCACGTAGGTGGCTGAGTAGCCAATCTGGTGGATCAGGGCATCAATTGAAGGTAGCTGTGTACTATGGTGAAATTAACTCAACATGTGTATGGAAATCAAGTGCAGGTGAAAAGTGTGCGTGGGTGCGAGGTGAGGCGCAATGCCACGGGTGTGGTAGCGTAGCAACCCTGCTGGTTGCAGGAAGGCACGTTAGCATGTCGCTGCGGGACGGGTGAAGGATTGCTGTCCGGCAGCCGAGGTACCTCAGGAAATAGTTTGCCTGGCCGTGCAACAGTAGGGACAGGTATCAGTCGTGCATAATTAGCAGCCCTAAAGCATGTCAGCTTTTACTTGATCGCTGCAGCCACTGGGAGCCAGTGGAGAGATTTCAGGGCTGGAGAGATGCAGTCCCAGGGCTTGAGGCCAAGGATAAGTTTTGCAGTCCTGTTCTGGATTAGTTGCAGGGGACGAAGAGTAGAGCTAAGCAGATTGAGAAAGAGGCTGTTGCAATAGTCCAGCCTGGAGAGAACAAGAACTCTGGAGACAGTGATCTTCTGGGAGAAGGTGAAAAAGGTACAATGCCTCTGAGGATGTGCAGGTGGAAGGGGCCTTCTTGGCCAGGTCCGTGATATGAGGAGAGAAGGAGAGAGTGGAGTCGAAGATGACACCAAGGTTTTTTGCCTCACCAGAAGGCGATGGTAGAGGGCCCAGGGAGGGCAGCCAGTGTGATACAGGGAAAGCGGCAGCAGGGGTCCCAATGAGGAGGATCTCAGTCTTACTGGCATTGAGGCAGAGATCGTTGGAGGCGCACCATTCCTGAGTCACGGATAGACAGTCAGGAATGAGTGAGGAAGGAGAGGAGGCTGAGCGAAGCCTGAAGGAGTGCTGAGTGTCACCCGCATAACACTGAAAGTTAGAAGAGAAGGTGAAGATCGGGGGATCCAAAGGGGCCAGATAGACATTGAGGAGCCCGAGTGAGAGGATAGAGCCCTGGGAAACGCCCAAAGTGGAGAGAGAGGTGGTGGTGAGAAAGGACCTAAGTTGGATCTGGGAGGGTCAGTCCTGGAGTAAGGAGGTGAGCCCCGCCACGGCCTGAACCATGATGCTCAAGTTTACGCTGAGTCGGTTGATCAAGATGGCATGATTGACCATATCAAAAGCAGAGAGCTGGAATCATGATTAGAGAGCAGATCTTCACAGGTGTTCAGGAGAGCAGTTTCCATGCCACTGGCTGCTCTGAAGCCAGACTGATGGCCATGGAGACAACCAATAGATTCCGTGTGGAGTGTAAACTGGGAGATGTCTGGCTTTTCCAGGAGTTTGCCTAGGAATGGAGTGTTAGAAATCAGGCGATAGTTTGCAGGACAGATAGGATTGGCAGAAGGCTTTTTTAAGAGGGGTGCAAAATGGAGTGCTTGAGGAGAGAGGGGAAAGATCCATTGGCGAAAGAGTGAGTACAGAAATCGGCCAATGCTGGAGCGAGGGTATCAATGTGGTCCATAATAGTTCTGGAGGAGCAGGGGAGCACCTGTTTGGACGTTCATAGATGAGACTTGTCTAGAAACATTGTCGGGTGTTATCAGAGAGAGGGAGGGCAGAGGAAGAGGAGAGGGAGAGGCGGTCAAGGGGGGGCCTGAGAGACGGAGGAGGAGAAAAGTGAGGACAGGATGTCGTGGGTTTTAGTGGTAAAATGAGATGCCAGAGCCGTACAGAAGGCCTGGGATATAACGGGAGAAGCAGAGACTGCAGTAGGATTGGCAGCTCCTTGCAGATTTTAAAGAGTTCAGACATGTTGTTATGTAATGCCATAGATAGCAAATGTACTTTTACAGTTTATAAACGGTTTCATTTACGTCGATTATCACTGTAACGAAATTTCGAATTGATTGTGTCTTCCAACCTATTCCACATCTTTGACATGTAATGTCCACAGCTGTGTAGTTCGGACACTTTTCCGGCAGAGGGCGTCCTGCGTCGATGGCGTCGGGTCAATGTCCCTCGAAGGCCTCCGTTGAGGGCAATGTCACCGGATGTTATAAATAGGACGCACGGTGCCCCTAGCCTCAGTTCAATATTTTCTGCAAACGTGTTTGCTTCGGAGATACGGCGCACCTCGTGCATTCCTTGTGAAACATGGCTTCTTCTTCGACCCCTCTAACTCTGCGGTCCGGCTTCAAGACTTGCCGGGACTGCAAGTTTAAGATGTCGATAACCGACCTGCAGCGCATTTGTTTGTGGTGCTTGGGCGAGAGTCACGACACCAACAGTTCCAAATGCCAGTCGCTGGCTGCTAAGGCCTTGCAGGAGCGTAAGGGAAAACTTCAGGTAGGTAGGGTTTCTAAACCCACTAAGTCCCGTAAATCTAAGTCCAAGGGTATGTCGAGAGACGACTCGAGGGCCGATTCTCTGCATCAGGAGGAGTCCCAGGGGTCTCTGTCCCGGAGTGGTTCCCACCATTCATCCTCCTCATCTCAGCATTCTAGGAAGCGCTGTCACTGGTCGCCTTCCCCCTTCTCCTCGGAGGATGGAGCAGCGAGGAAAGTGGCTTGTCCAACCAAGTCCTCAACTCCGGAGGGCCTTCGAGAGCAGATGTTAGCGATTTTTCAATTGCAGGGCACAGTACCTTCCGCACCTTCTGATGGAGCCGGCAAGGAACAGTCTCGAACCGTGGCTCGCACGCCTTCGGGCTCGGGTCCTCGTCCTTGACGCGACTCACATCGGGAACCTTCGAGGTCCCGTTCGGACAAGGCTCAGGATAGTCGCAAGAGACGTGCTTCCAGGTCTCGGTCCTTGTCTCCAGCGAGACTGCAGAAACCTGGCAAGGGCTCAAGGTCGGCACATGAAAGTAAGTGTCCATCGGATACTGAAGTCAAAGCTTTGCCTTTGTACCAGTCCTCAGTGCCATCGGCACCGTTATCAACGTTGATGCCGAAGCCGTTGGCGCTCTCGACGCCAAAGCCTTTGGTGCCATCAACGCCTTTGGGGCTTTTTGCCCGAAATTTACCGATGGAGATCCCTGATACTGTGGACTCCAAGGAAGGCTACTTCTAAGTCTGTGAGGCCGGTGGTGGGCTCCAGATCCTCTTCTGTCCTGAAGCAGGGTTTTTACCTCCCTCTGGATGACATATATGAGGAGGAGGAGAGGTCAGACTTCGATCTGGATCCTGTTGAGCCTGATGTGGCTCCTGTCTTTTCAGGAGACAGTCAACATGATGCCAGTGGTTTGGACACTTCTCTGGATGTGGAATTTGGCAGGCCTGAGCCTGGGGCTCATGCTGAGTCGTCCTACGTGAGGCTTATGGCTAGGGTCACCGAGTATCTGGACTGGTACAGTCCTCCTGTGGCTTTTGTACAAGATGATCTAACAGACATTTTAGATCAAGGTCCGTCCTCTGACCCGGTGTTACCTTTTCATCTGAGATTACAGAAAAGGGTGGCGGCTGCTTGGTTTCCGCAATGTCTTCCGGCTGTTAACAAATCGTTAACCATAAAAATACTGCCCTTCCGGTAGCGACCCCAGCTACCTTTCATCTCACCCAACTCTCGAGAGTTTTGTGGTTCAGGCAGCTACGGCCACGTCGAGGCAAGAGGCGTACCCTACCATCCCTCCTGATAGGGACGACAAACGCTTCGACGGTTGGGTTGGGTTATGCAGAGAGTATGGCGTTGAAGTCAGCCAACTCCACTTGTGCATAGGCAAGATTTTCACACACTCTGTGGAATTGTTTCGTTAGTGGCTGAGCATATTCCTGAGGGGGGAAGAAAGGGATGGTTTCCTTGCTCTCGTGCAAGATCTCAAGGATGCCATGTGTGAATCCCTTCAGTCGGTTTGGACACGGCCGACAGTGTTAGCCGGTCCATGGCTGCAAACATTGTGATACTCAGATTTGCGTGGTTGTGGAAGCCGGGTTTTGCTCCGGATGTGCAAGCCTGTCTTTTGAACATGCCATTTGATAGCACGCATTTGTTTGGCAGCAAGGCTAACGAGAGCCTTCAGAGGTTGCAGACGTCAAAAGCTGCTGCTAAATCTTTGAGTGCAGCTGTGCGTCAACCTCCGCCCTTTCGTCCTAGGGGACAGCAGTGGAGGGCAGGTTCTTTTTGCTACTACTCCTCCTTTGGTAGAACGAGAGGCGCCGCCAGTCAAAGGGGACAGCGTAAAAGTACCTGTGGTGGTCGGGGAAATAGAGGTGCCAAATCAGCTCAGGCAGCTGCCTCGTTGCCTTCAGGTGCTGCCGCAGCCTCTCCAAAACAGTCATGAGGCCATGTCCCATGGTTCGCCGGTTGGGGGTAGGCTGTCTCAGCATCTAGAAGAATCGCAAGCCATTACTTTGGATGCGTGGGTTCTAGATACTATAGCCCACGGTTACTTCCTTCCCTTCCTGCAGCTGCCTCACAACAATCCACCGGGAAATCTCTCTTTGAAGCTTCCGGATCCGTTCCTTGTGCAGGAAATCTTGTCCCTGCTAGAGAAAGGCACTATAGAACTGGTGCCTGTAGCAGAGAGGAACAAGGGTTGGGATTCCCCATATTTTTGGATTCCGAAGAAAGACAGAGGATTGAGACCCATCCTGGATTTGCATTGGTTGAACAAACTTCTCAGGAAGTACAAGTTCAAGATGGTAACTCTTTCTCAAGTCCTCAAGGCCCTTCAACTTCAAGAATGGTTGGTGTCTCTGGACCTACAGGATACTTTCTTTCATGTGCCGATTCATCCCAAACACAGAAAGTACCTGAGGTTTGCGGCTGGCGACTCGCACTTTCAGTTTCGGGTCCTGCCATTCGGTTTGACCTCCGCCCGAGGCTCTTCACCAAGCTAATGGTGGTGGCAGCGTATCTCAGGCAAGGGGGGATTCACGTCTACCCCTACCTGGACGACTGGCTGATCCGTGCGCATTTTCCCGAGCAAGTTTTGGATCACCTCGGTCTCACCTGCCGCTCCTTCACAAGCTGGGCTTCTCCCTCAATTTCAAGAAGTCGCATTGGACACCTTCCCAGCAGCTCCAGTACATCAGGGCTGTGTTGGACACGTCCTTGGGGAAGTGCTCGCCTCCCAAGGTAAGGGCTCATCACATTGTGCAGATGGTGAACAAGTTTCAGCATGCCCAGAGTCTCCCGGCTTTCTAATTCTTAAGGTCTTATGGCCTCATGGCATCCTGCATTTTTATGGTGCTAGAAGCCAGGGTGAGGATGAGATCCCTGCAATGGGTCCTCAAGATGCAGTGGTCGCAGTTCTCTGCCAAGATGTCGGATCCCATTCAAATTCCACTCTCGGTCTCCCAGGATCTTCTGTGGTGGGCCAATGAGGGGAACCTGATGAAGGGGGAGCCATTTTGGCAGCCATGGCCGGAGGTGACTGTACTAACGGACGCTTCCCTCACAGGATGGGGAGCTCATGCCAAGGACTTGACCACCAGTGGTCGTTGGTCTCCGTCGGAGTCCAAACTCCACATCAACCTGTTAGAGCTGAGGGCCATCAGGCTGGCCCTGAAGGCCTTCTGCCATCTGTGCAGGGCAAGAGCATCCTGATCATGAGGACAACACAGTGGCTATGCATTACCTCAACATAAAAGGGGGGGTCGGGTCACTCCCGTTGTGCAGAAAGGCAATGCAGCTCTGGTTCTGGGCAATACAGCAGGAAATTTCACTTTCAGCAGTTCATCTGGCTGGAGAACACAATGTGGCGGCAGATGCTCTGAGCAGGCAGAGCACGATCTCTCACGAGTGGGAGTTGGCTCAGGAAGTCCTTCTGGAGATCTTCGCCCTTTGGAGAACCCCACAAGTGGATCTCTTCGCCACCAGTGCCAACCGGACGTGGTGTCATGCCCGCGCCGCTGGCGCACGCATTGGCAACCATCATGGACTACTTGGTACTCATTTATCCTCCTAATACTCCTTGAACAACTCCTTTTCACGCCTTGGTCTTTTATTTCCATTTGCTCAACTTTTGTTCTTTATTATTTTATTCAATTAACTACATTTACCATAATGCACCTGGCTGCAGCCCTCAATTCCTGGCTATTCTCATTCATCGTTATTGGGACCACAATCCCCAGAAGCCCTAGCAGCCAGTGCTGCTTCCACCTGCTCAGGACCAGAGAGGGAGGAGGCAGATTGTCTTCAGGTGTGCTGCTACAGGTGCTGTCAATTAGCCTGCCTCAGAACAGGGCAGGGCTGTATATAAGCAGCTGCCTGCAGGAGCACAGTGTCTTGCATCTTGAGTTCTCACTGCTCCTGTTTGCCTTGACCCTTTACTTTGTATGCTGTTCCTGTTGCTGCATTATCCTGTTTTGTTCCAGTGCCCTTTCCGGGCTCCCTGCCTTGCAGCTGATCACGCTCTGCTGCCTTCTACCTACAGCCCTTGTCCTCTGGGCTTCCTGCCTTGCAGCCTATTACAGTCTTCTGCAGCTCTCTACAGTCAGCGGCCCTGCTCCTCTGGGCTCACTCCTTGCTGCCCTGCTCCTCTGGGCTTCTTGCCCTGCAGCCTGCCTCACTCCGGCTGCCTACAGTCCTTGTCCTCTGGGCTCCCTGCCCTGCAGCCTGCCTCACTCCGGCTGCCTACCGTCCTTGTCCTCTGGGCTCCCTGCTCTGCAGCCTGCTTCACTCCGGCTGCCTACAGTCCTAGTCCTCTGCTGCCCGCCTTGCAGCCTGCCTCACTCCGGCTGCACACAATCCTTGTCCTCTGGGCTCCCTGCCCTCCAGCCTGCCTCACTCCGGCTGCCTACCATCCTTGTCCTCTGGGCTCCCTGCCCTGCAGCCTGCCTCACTCCGGCTGCCTACAGCCCTATTCTTTGGGCTCCCTACCGTGCAGCTTGCAACCTTCTGCTGTCTCCAAGCCCTTGTTCCCTGGGCACCTCTTTGCTGCCTACAGCCCTGCTCCTCTGGGCTCCCTAACTAGCGGCCCTATTCTTTTGGGCTCTCTGTCTGTCGCTTACTACTAATCTCTCTCTGTCCTGTTCTTCTGGACTCCCTGCCTTTCAGCCTACTACATTTCTCTGCAGTCCAATACAGTTTGCCTGCACCTAGTGCCACTCTTGACTGCAGACCTGCTTCCTACTTTGCAGCCTTCTGTTTTCCTGACTACTGCTCCTTGTTCTCTTCCTTGGGGCCTCTGTTATAGCAATCTGTGCAGAAGGCTGGAGTTTCCTAAGGTTCGTGGAACACTCTTTCCCATTTCAGCATACACCCCAAGAGGGAATCCAGTTTGTCTGTACCTTTGTATCTTTTGACCCTTTTGGCTCACAGCTACTGTTTCCTACTCTTCTTTCTTGTTGAACTTCCTGCTGTGTGTGCTTATCTGCTACCTTACCTCAGCACAGCCACCCAAAACCCTACTTGGGTACCCTGTGCCACTCTTGACAGAGAGCCTTTCCTGACACGTGGGAGAGATTCTGCTCAAGGGAATTTCCTCAGAGATGCGCCTTAGTAGACGCATTCGTGGTGGATTGGTCATTCCCACTGCTGTACGCATTTCCTCCAGTCACCGTCATTCCTCAAGTGTTGAGGAGGATACGGAGGTTCGGATCCCACATGTTCCTCATTGGGCCAGAAGAGCGTGGTACCCGGACCTTCTAGAAATGTCCATCTGCCCTCCACGCCGTCTTCCCTTCCGAGAGGATCTGCGCGCGCCCGCTCTCTCTCTCGTGAGGTGGGGGTGAGGGGGGTGAGTGTGAGGATGAGGGGGGTGTGAAGGTGAGGGGGAGGCGGAGGGGTAGGGATGGGTGGGTCAGGACCCTCAACCTTCATGCTTGGTATCTGAAAGGTTGGTAACCTTCTTTCGATTGGATGTTCCTCCAACGTATTCCACATCGCCCTCCCAGCCTGCCCCTTAGGAGAATTTCCTTTGCTATTGCAGATTACGTTCCTGCAAGGCTATGTGCAGTGAAGCAGGCATTGGATATGTGCAGGTCACACGTTATGGAGGAAAAAACATAAACGGAGGCTAGGGGCGCTGTGCGTCCTATTTATAACATCTGGTGTTGTCGCCCTTGACGGAGGCCTTCAAGGGACATCGACCCGACGCCATCGACGCATGACACCCTCTGCCGAAAAAGTTTCTGAACTACACAGCTGTGGACATTTCATGTCAAAGATGTGGAATACGTTGGAGGAACATCCAATCAAAAGAATGTTACCGGTTGGTAAGTAACTTGTTCATTTGTGTGTTCTGGGTGAATTTGAAAAGGTTGCAGGCTCCACACTTACAAAAAACATTTACAGGTTCTGTTAACCAGGATCTTTGTTCTCCTAAATATTTTTTCCTATCCCAACCTTGACTTGGTGAGATCATATTTCCAATTGTTTTTGATTTAGTGAATACCTTTAGTGGGGTTTTTTCAAAGAATTTGTGAAGCTCTTTATCCAATAGAGTATTCCAATAATGTTCAAAATTCGAAATGATCAACAATCCAAATGTACATACATGAAACAAAGGCAAAGTATTCATTGAAAGAGTAATACAATCATGAAAGAGACAATAATTTTTATTTGAGTATATGTGTGTGTGTATGTATGATATATATATTGTGTATTTAAGTATATATTCAGTGAAAAAACTTTGTTAAAGGGACGTTATGGTTCCAAGTAAAACCGAAAACCCTCTGAAATTCGCCAGTTATGGTAAGCTAAGCAACCATAACTCGTGCCACCACCGTGCACTGCTAAGACTAACACCCAGGACATCAAAGATGATATCACAAATGTCATTGATGACATCACATGTCTGGCTCCCCCTTATTTCCTTTAATGACATATCTAGGCCATATGGTTTTATTCAGTAACAGTCAGGAACTAAAAATTGAAAAGGTACTATATTCGTAGACCTATCCTTCAAATATGTTCCTACAGTAATTCCCTTAGGGTCCAGTCACATCATATGAAACATATACATAGGGGAAGACACAGGCTTGAAAGACAGCAATCCTTTCTGTGCATGAAGATAATCAGTAGGGTTATCAGCACTTTCTGATAGTTCTGTTTTTTTTAATCACTGCACTTTCCCTGTATATGCTCATATTTGTATACATTGTACTCGCACTATTTTCCTTAGGGCCCAGTCACATCATGTGATACATATACATAGGGTAAATAACAGCTTTGAAACAGAGCCATCAT
Organism: Ambystoma mexicanum; assembly: GCF_040938575.1. Lineage (NCBI taxonomy): Eukaryota > Metazoa > Chordata > Amphibia > Caudata > Ambystomatidae > Ambystoma > Ambystoma mexicanum. The sequence continues at coordinate 254,936,083 of NC_090922.1, forward strand.
TTCTCTGCATAAAGATAATCAGGTTATGAACACTTTGTGCTACTACTGCTGCTTTTTTTGCTTACTGCACTTTCCCTATATATACTCATATTTGTATGTGTTGTTGTCTATTTGTGTTTTGTCTGTAATAATGCAATTTTGTAGTAAGTGGGTTTTATTAGCTACTTATTACATGTTTCACAGTACACAGCTCTAATAAGAAAGCAGTTATCATTTCACTATTCAACATGGCAAGATTATGAATATTGCACCTCCATGTATGCTGCACACAATGCCTATGTTTCTACATGAGTAGTTTAGGATACTGGATAGAACTTCATAATAGAATGCTATTTATATCAATGCATTGCTTAATGCACTAAGTAGCTCATGATATTTATCCCAATGATCCTTGACACTTTTTTTGTCAACATTATAATAAGAATCCTTTCATGAAAAGTAAATGCACATGTGATGTCATCAGTGATGTCATCAATGACATTTGTGATGTCATCTTTGATGTCCTGGGTGTTAGTCTTAGCAGTGCACAGTGTTATGGTTGCTTAGCTTACAATAACTGGCGAATTTCAGGAGTTTTTCTGTTTTACTTGGAACCACAACGTCCCTTTAACAAAGTTTTTTCACTGAATTTCATAGGTTTTTAGTAGCGCAACTTAACCATAATGTCTACGAACATCTGACTTCATTGCAGACCTTCCGGAGAGTGCCATATGACCATATGCTGGCGCGCGGCATGATGACGTGTCAGAGAACCCGTACGCACTTCATGATAAGATCTGTGCTTCTTAGACAGTTCGGAACTGCATTTTCTACTGATCTTGGAACTTTCAACTTCAAAATTTCCCTTACACAGCTCCACCACCTACTCCTACTCATCATTTAACAATGTAGTACACATTACATACTTTTAGCAAAACTGCTATTTATCTTCAAATAGAATCAGCTAATGCCATCCCTCCTCCCCAAGAGACACCACCACTGCTGTAATCAACGAGCATGAAAAACACTGCCCCCTACCTTTGAAATAGCACACACGCAACATTTTCCTCTGTCCACCTGCCCCTCCATATTAGTGTTTGGTGCCTCTTCACTCATTTCCCTCCCCACCTTTCGTTCTAAGCTCTCCTGCCAAAAAAAATGCATCCAAAAACAAAATAAATGTTCCTTTAGGAACCACCTTTCACAGTTAAAAAATAGAACTAAAAAAAAAACGTATAGACTCCATCTACTTTATATTTCTCAGTAAAGTACATAGACTCAATAAGATTTTCCAACATTTCCATTTGAATTTTGTTTTATGCTAATGGGAATATTGTGGCGTTCATCCTCCGTTCCAGGGACTGGAACGGTGGATACCGGCCCAGCAGCCCAAGTTATCAGCCCAAGCGAAGAGATGGTGGATAACGAGGTCTCTGGACCATTATCCCCCCATTCCAGCCCCTGAAATGGGGGTGAAGGCCATTAGCAGTCTAGGTTCCCAAAGCGGGAACCCGGGGTTCTAAAAAAGAGGATTTTTCTTCCTACACCGGGACGCCTGTGGCGTTCCAGTGTAGGAAGGAAAATCCTTTTCCAAAATGGCCACCATGGAAAGGGAAGGCGAGGGTTCCATACAGGGCCCCTCTTCGCTTTCCATGGCAGCATGCAAAGGGCAAAAAGAGAACCATATGACCATATTACTACAAGCTCATTTTTCTTCCCTTTCAAATCTATTCTAATTTCGAATAACTTTACCACAAAGCCAGTCCCAGGTGGACATGGCCACTCTAATCCTATGTTTTGTCCCTTGTGGTCATGGCCAGTAGCCAGATTTTCCGGATCATGACCTTATTCCATGACACAGACAATCTGGCCACTGCCCATGGCCACAGGCTACCCCATTATGACACTAGTCAAAAAATAAAACACTGGCAAATTTCCAAAACCACGCTTTTAGGTCCTTGTCAATGCTCCTTACGCAAGTTTGCTGGAAATCCACCCATGTTTTATTTTTTCAAAAGTGTCAAATGTATGCACATACAATCGTCATATAACCTAGCCCCCACTTGACAAAATCCATTCAGACTTTACGAAAACATATCTAGATCTGTAATCATTTTGCAAACCTTTGTGTAGATTTGTCAAAGGGCACCACATTTATAAGCCTTTACATTATTTTGGCACCCCCCCTCTAATTTTGCCCCCTCGTGACAAAATCCCACCAAACTTCGCAAAAACATTTATATCTAGATCTATTATCAGTTTGCCAAATGAAGTGTAGATTCGTCAGATGGCACCTCATTCATAAGCCATTGCATTATTTTGGGACCCCCCTCTAATTTTGCCCCCCTCATGACAGAATCCCACCAAACTTTGTAAACTCACTCGGAATCAGGTCAGAAATATCCCATCCCATCCTCATCACACTCACCTCCCCAGAGATTATTTGATAGGTTTGACAAGTGCAATGCTCAGAAAATATTATTGTCCCGAGCGTTCGGGCATGTATTTTTAAACATATGTTGATCGATCGCACAAACATTTCCAATGCACCTTACCTTCGTTTTCCTCTTTTGTACACATGCGAAATCTGGCAGCAGGACGTGGCCATCTTATGCTAATGTTATCTGTTGCTGCATCGGCCTAAGGTGAACTGTCCTGACGGCACTAAATCATATGCCCCGCCCCTGAGCCTCACATCACCAAACCTAGTGATATTCTCCGCCTTTTCCGGTGACATTCCTGGGCAGTGTATCCAAACGCGCCCAGTCATCACCTACGTGACGAGACGCTGAACCCGAAAATCAACACACATCGTCTCACAACATAGCACATCACAATTCGGAATATTAAACTGTACGTTAAAAGGAAACAACAAGACTGTACAATCTGTAAAGTACTTTTATTTCACAATAAACGCTCCGAGAACATCCGACTATTGCCATATTCAATCAAATTGGAAATTTGTTTCTTCGCTCGTGATCCGAAAATGTTTATCGTGAGTCACGCGTTGTTCTTTTTGCGTACACAAGGTGTTCGTTTTGGGTAAAAGAAGCGCTTGGGTCGCACAGTGAATTCCAGGGCTTGTGCATCAGCTTGGGGCTAGACCACTGTAAAGGATGTTATGTTGCTCTTACTCGCTAGTACAGCGTAAGGGCATATGGGCCCTTGGCGATCGTCCCAAAAAAGAGTCAAATATATCCAGTTGTTCACAAGTATCTGCAGCTGCCGGTTGAAGAACCCATCAGTTGGCATCTGGAATCTATGACAATCGCAGAATGGCAGGATGTACCTGTTTCGAAAACATAATAGAAATGTGTCTCACTAGCCGATCTTTATTACAATTTATCTATTGACTTATTAATTCGGCATAGAGTTTAAACTAACGATTAGCACAGACATGAAACAATGTCAACAGAGAGTAAACCACGTGGAAAGTAGTACACAATTTGCTTCCGAGGACATTGCTATGTAGTATGATCAACTCTAAATGGGATACGGAAGCTGACACTACAATTTGAGGTGCTCATAGATGGCATTTTAATGAAATATTAGCGTTGAACCTGGGAGAACCGAGTAGTGGTCTGCATGCATCTCAATGCTGGCCTGCCCATGTGGGCAGTAGAAAGAACATTACACACAAAGGTTGTACTTGCGTTTCATTACAATATGCCACACAGAACAAACTAGTAGAATGTAACCCAGAAATAATGGTCAGATAATGATAAGTTGATGCTTGTTTGGGTATAAAATCGTTGAAAATCAAACTTACATTATATTCACCATTTCCATTCTCTTGGCGTAACTCTGACCGTAACGCAGACTCTGTTCGCACCAACAATTTTTCAAAAACTGAATTTACATGTTCCTTAGTCCAGTTTTGGAATGCATAACCTTATCATATCTTACTTTATTACACCCCTCCTTTCATTCGATTCCTTTCGGAATGGTCCCTTTCTCTAAAGGTCAAAAAACAATTGAACCTTATACTGTGTGTCCGATGCGTGGGCTTCCTTAGCTCACAAGCAAAAATTCAAAGCTGGTGACCTTCACTCAAAATCAACATACATTCTTAGTTGGCAGCAACTTGCCTCACTGCATCCATGAGAACTGTAATTGTGATGCACGTGCACAGTAAGAAAAATGTGGGGGGTGCCCTTGCTCGATGATCGTGGTGCTGCTAAGGGGTAGGGAAACTTTGCAATTTCAGAATGCTCTCTACTCCAACATTGAAGTAGAGGGTACACAAAAAAGAGTCAAAGTGTTTGTAGCAATAGCCCCATCTATGCTTAGGTCACAGACTCCTTCACTTATGTAGCCTGGGTCTCATCCCTTTTGTGAGATTGTAAGGCAATTGTAAAAACTGGAATAGTTGAAAAAATAATTAACAAAGAGGACACATTTTAACAAAAATTTGGATGCTTTATTTGGACACTTTTTAAAAACATTGTTGATCAAAATGGTAATCATTTGTACCTGGATTTGAACTGTTCCACAAGCTCTGTTTTAGGTGGACAGGGCACGCTGGCAATGTTTTCTGACAATGTATGTGTACTCGGAACAAAATCGCACGCAATTCCATGATTATACATCTCCATCCCTTGAATGCTGAAATGCAATCTCTTTGGCCTGTACTTTATGCAAATATTGTGAAACACCTCCAAATCTACTGTGTAACAAAATGCTGTGAGTCCCGTCAGATCTCTTGAGAGTTTTATCAAACACAATCTTCTCAAGTGCTTTGTCTGGAGGCAAAGATGTAATCAACGACTTCTTCGTCCGTTCCTGCACAGGACTGTTCACGAACATCCTAACTGTTCGGACTTTCGCGACAAAAAAACACCTGTTTTTTTTTCTTCTTGCAGCCATATCCCATCCCATCCTCATCACCGCTCACCTCCCAGAGATTATTTGATAAGTTTGACAAGTGCAATGTTGTGTTTTTTAATGTTTTTACCGCGATGTCCGCGGACACCGAACACGGATCCAAGATGGCGGGCGCATCGAATCAATCCGATGCACTTCATGCTTCATTCCAGCCAATCAGCGGACACATCGCATGTCCGCGGACATGACGTAAGCCGATTAGCCAATCGTTTAGCAACTTAACCATAACTACACGGCCAATATATATATATATATATATATATATATATATATATATATATATATATATATATATATATATTAATTTTATAATGGCATCAGTTAATGAATATGATGTATTTCTTTTTGCTTCTCTTTTTTTTAAATGTGTGTATATATATATATATATATATTTTTTTTTAAACTGTTCATTATATTTTAAAGCAACAACAATAACAAATATACAAACAAAACATAAACATCACTCTGGCACTTTCAGCGAGAGTCCGCTTCTTCATTGTCCTTGGGAGCGATTTGCGCTTATTTTGTCCTGGTCTGCCGCTATCCTTTGGTCGGCTCTCAAATCAGTTTCCGTTGCACATATCTTCGACTCTGTGGGTCTCCGGCCAGGGTTATTTCTCTGAGCCTCGGCCCCTTGCTTTTGCTTCACTCTCATTGTTCCTGTATATGCTGCTTCCTCCACTGTTAGTGCCATCTACCAACCAACCAACCACCAACCTGGCCAGCAGAAGTGTGATGCCTCAAAACTGACATCTGAAACTCATAAAAACACTCGGGGGTTGCGTGTCCTGTCGACCTCTGCGACAGGAGGCTCTGTTGCTCCTCTTTAAATTCCTTCTGGCTTGCTTAATTCCATTGTCTTAAGTGTCTGTGCTAAAGTTTGGGTCCCATTCCTCATCGCCGGGGAAGATTGCCATTGTCGTTAGCATTCCTGGGCCTCTGCTGGGGGATGCCTTCCTGGTCCATCCATGTGTGTCCCTCCTCTGTTATCTCGAAGAAGCACGTCCTTTCCTGGTCTATCACCTTGAGTTTAGCAGGATACAGCAGCACATAGAGCACGCCTGCTGCCCGAAGGCGTTCTTTTGTAGGGCCAAACCGCGCTCTCTGCTGCTGGACCATGACAGTGTAGTTTGGGTATATATGATCCTGGAAGAGTTCCTGGTGATCACTCCCTCATCTCTTGAAAATGTCAATATGTTTTCCCTATCTTTGAAATTCATGATCTTGGTGATCATTGATCTCAGGGGGGTGGCGGGGTCCGGGTGCAGGCTTCCTGGTCTGGGCTCTGTGTGCTCTCTCTACCACAAAACCCTGGGACAACACCCCCACTCCGATCTCCTGGAGCAACAGATTTTCCACATACTCCATGGGGTCCCTGCCTTCTTCACCTTCCGGCAGTCCCACTATACGGATGTTATTCCTTCATGCCCTCCCTTATGCATCCTCCGCTTTGAGTTGCAGGATCTTGACGCTCTGCATCACATCTGACATTTGCAGCTGTGTGACTGCGACATCGGTGGTGTTTTGCTGCTGTATGGGAATGAGGGGGCCCCAGTCCCCCTCGCGCCGTACACTCCTCAGTACAAGGCTTGGACCACGTGCCTCCGGTAGTGGGGTTGCCCCTTGCCCCTATGTAAAGTTAACCACGGTTGACCACTACATAGATGGGACTACTGAGTAGGACACAGGGCATCCATCTTTGTGCCCCCTTTCGACTCCATCTTGGATAAACAGGCCTCACTGCGATAGTACAGCAATGCTCAGCTCCCCTTCCACCGCAGCAGCCAAGGACAGACACACACACAAGGCGCGCAGGCAGCTGGCTGGCCCCCACCCTTGCACTCCTCCTGCGAAGGAAAGCTCTGCGCTCCCATCCTCACGCTGAAGCCGGAGAAAGTTGCAACAACCAATATGATACAGTTTTCTTCCTCTGAGATCACTGCTAGCATGAGAACTAGCATGTGAACCAGGATGAGCTGAGCGCTTTCTGCTTGTTCGTCCCCATAAAAGTGCAAGCCACCCACCCCGATTTAGAGCAATTTATTGCCATCCTGACCCTGCGCTCCCTGTAAGGTATTTCTTTCAAGTGCCAGACCCTTGCCTGTGCTGCAAAACCCACCCAACACACCCACTACTAACCTTAAGCATTTTACCACAATATATGTTTTTACTTATACTAATAGGTCTAAAGTTTAGGAAATATGTGAAACACAGCTTGATTCTTTTTACATGCACAATAAAGGTCAAGGCCTCCAATTAAAACCACGAATGACCCAATTGTACTGACAATAATTACTATGTGTGACTTGTGTAGAAATATGAAAAGTAGCATAAAATGTTTAGATAATTTGTTATTTAGTGTTTTACGAATGCAACATATTAGCTTAGGTAGTAACCACAGTGACCGGACCATGACCTGCGTGGAGCACAAGATATTTGATGTCCGTCATCTTGTCAGCCACTCAGCCAACCAGAATTAAGAGATGCCACCCACACCTACAGCACCACACCGCCTGGCCAATCGGGTCCATTTAGTCTTTTTTGTTAGAGTTACTTTAATTGATATATATACGAGTAATGATGTAAATGTTTTTAGAGGGTTTTTTGGGTTATTTCCTAGCTGGAGAAATAAACCATCCTTTGAACTCTTGCAGCCGGGTCTCAGTGCCTCCTTCCCCGACAGGGGTTGTGTTGGTTATTTTTATTTTCTCTCACACGTAGTAAGCTGGGGAAAGGCACCTACACTGCACCTCCTGCACCTGCTGTCGTCATCGATCCGTCAGGTTTCGTGCGTCCTGTTGGAGGAGGCCCACATCCACGATGACTGTGTCTAATTTATTTTCTACGCAAGCTTTCAGGGCACCTATCGCTGTGTGAATTTTATTTTTCAGGGACGCCTTCAGGGCGGCGATTGCTTCCAGTATAGGACCCTCACTTGCACTACCCACTTGTGCGGCGCTTGTTGTAGCCATCGCTGGATTTGGCTGGGGCAGTTGCTTGTTTTCTGATTTCTTGGTTAAAGAGTCTATCCTGGTCTGTTTACCCGTTGTTCCTTTGATCTTATTTGGCATGATCCCCTGCAGCGGGCCCTCCGCTCACCTCCAATTTGTTATGCCTTTTCGCAATCTTCCCCACACTTGTGGAAGGTGTCTTGGTACCCTGGTGCTGCAGTACTGACCATCTGCTATATAGTCTTTATTCAGGATGTGTATGCTCCCACCTCCGTATCTGGGTTGCTCCTGATCCGACTTCTTGCGGCCCTCAGATAGGCATTTATGAGCCAGTGTGCTGTGGTCTCCCGCGTGGTACAACCTGTCTTGCTGTTGATAGCCAATGTCCCCTACTGGTCCAAATGCTGGTGGTAGTTCTGCAAGCCCTCTGACTATGTCCCTCACTAATTGTTGTATTCCGTGCTCATCCTAGCCATCATGCAGTGTGTGGACCTCCCTGAGGAGGGGTGTGGCTGCAGTTTGTTATATACTATAATCCTTTGGGTTAGGCAATGCGTCCCACCTCAACAGTAGTTCTGGTGGTCTGTCGTATGTCCCATCTGTTTGGGGTCCCCCCGCCGACTAGTCTCTGTGAAGCGCCTTGCTGATGTCACTCCCTTACTGGGATGTCACTGTGGTGCTCCTCGAGTAGGTTGTGCTCTCCCACGTCCACCAGTCATTGCGGCACTTTTCACTTCAAAAAAGTTATTGCCACGGTGCATGGGTTTTCGTAGCATTGTATCTGTTGTTCCTATGTTCGCTCCTTTGTCGGCAGACAGCACTCTAGGGGCGTGACGCAGCTCTAGTTATTGTTCATCAGTGATTGTACACTTTTATTTGTAAGCCGTTCACTCTGGTGCTAGGGCTATTGTAATCACCTCTCCCATAGTGACGGTGCAATGGTGTGTCTCCCCCCTCCTGGTGCCGTTGGCACAAACCCAGCACGCAGTAATAGTGTTCCCTCTTCGCTCAGGTCAGGCTTGGATGTGGCACTGTCCTGTTCCACGCTTCAGGGTCTCGCCCTTTTGCTGTGTGTTTACCTGCATCCGTTTGAGGTTTGTTGTCGGACTCCGTCCCACTTCCTTCACCCCCGGCTTTGTCAGCGCAGCTTCTGTGGGAGGTGGAGAATGACCAGGCAAGGAATAGAATCTTCCTTCAAACCTGGGCGGACCGCTGGCCCTTTGCCTTGGGTTTCCCTTCTGAAGCCTTACAAGTGAGTATGTAAGTCTGCACCTTTGCTATCTCGGCACCTGGATTCCATTGAGACTGCAAGTCTCTCTTGTGCTGGAGGCACGGTCCTCCCCCCAAGTGGCCTTCGCGCCCCAGGTCCGAGTGGATTCCGTCTGTCTTGTCTGACTTTGCCCCTTCCTCCAGGGGATACCCTTTCATTGTCCGGGCCCCCAGCCGTGTTAGCCAGTGAGTGGGGTGTACTCTTTCACGCCCACCAGCCGCCTCTTGCTACTGCCTCTTATGAGGTCCCTCCAGTGGTTGTGAACTGCGTGGTAGCTCCTCACCAGCAGCAGGGGCACTCTGCTGCCCTTACGCCTGCTCCGTTGGGGTGTTGTGAACCGCCTGTGTACAACAGCGTTACTGTGCCCCTCTCGGTTATTGGGACCTAGCACGTCACTGGGACACCGTGGGCCATGTCCTCACTGACAGTTCACACTCCCATGGTACACCTCCCGTCCTCCCAGCGCTGCGAATCTCGTGTCCTTTGTTTGCCGTGTACGGTACCTGCAGGCCTGTTGTGCCCCTTTAATGGTGCGGGCCGGGTGAAGGGGGGGGTGGGATGTTCTGCAATTCTCAGACCTCCTGCAGGGTCATTCACGCTGTGGAGTCACCGCACCCGGTTCTCAAGAGGCCTCAGCAGTGCAACTCCTTAGTCTTCAGCTCCTGCTGGGCCGCCCCAGTCAGGATCTGCATCCCGGAGGGAGAGGGAGGAGGGTGGGCACGGGTCTTCCCACTCTCTGCCGCATGCCCCCCGCCGGGGGCCCTCCAGGTAGGGTCACCACCGGAGCGTGGTGTACTCCGGTCCGGTGTCTGGCGCCTCTTCTGGGATACATCCTCACTCTGTCCTGCGTTTCTTCGGCGACGCTTCATGGCACTCTCTCTCCGGTGCGAGGCTACTGCCGATGGCGGGGTCGCGCCCTCTGCACCCGACCCCAGGGGGGGCGCATCGGTCAGTCTCTCTGGTGCGAACCTGTCTTGCCCCTGCCACCCGGCTCTCGCTGGCAGGATGCACCTTCAGATTCCACCTCACAGTGCGGCTTTCCTCTGCGGGCTTCTCCACTCGCGCCCGCCATCTTGGATTCAGCGGCAGAGTCTCCGACTTCGCTTCCCTTGCAGTCCCTTCTCCGGTTTACCTCGGAAGTCACCCTAGTTGTTCTCAGGGTGTTCTGATGCCTATATCTGCATTTTGGCCGAGTTTTATGGTAAAGTAAGCCAGCTTGCAAGGATCTTCTCTCGGATGTTGCAGGAGCTCCTGAGTTTCACCTCCTACAGCATGGCCGCCCAAGCCACGCCCCCCTATATATATTATTTGAATTGGACTATGGTTAAAAAATAGCAAATATAAGAAAGACAGGTAAACTATCCCCGAGGAAGCTCACCATTAGGCACATGATGATTTATATGGACCTATGGGGAGCATAATTATATTAAATATATACTTCAATAAAGTGTAGGCTGTTCGAGCATTATAGGCTGTTCTAGGAGAACAAATGCAAAACATGAATTGCAATGATGAGGTTGTTCTAGCAGTATAAATATAAAACCATTATTGCAGGGTGTATGGTATTTAGTCAAGGGGTACTGTAATTATGACATGATTTAAAAGTAAAGTCAATGTTATGCCTTCTGTAAAAGGTAATAGATAACAAAATTAAGTTGGTGCTTTGGGACATACATTTGGGGAAACTGAAGGTTATCTGAATCAAGTTGATGATGTGAGAAATTGGTTATTGATTGAAAAAGGTAAGTTGATGTAATGGTTTTAGTAAACATGAACAGAATTAAGTTGATATAGTTTCTGCAAAAGTGAAGAAATGAAAAACTTAATAAAACTGTGCACACATGGCCATTTGTTGAAATGGTGACATTTTTATTTAGAGAACACGTACAGGTATAGTGTTCTTCATCTTTGCCAAATGCATCAGTTGGTGTCTTATTTAAATTATTGGCACAACCAGGGTCAGAATAGGCAACCTGTGCTACTTAAAAGAAAAATAACTACTTGAATAAATTGACTCAGAGTTAACAGACTTTTACCGATCTGTTTTCTTCTCAAATTTCTAAAATATACTTTGGTATTATTTCCTTCAAAGTCTGAACGTTTATGATTTGGCTTAAGGCACAAAAGACTATGCTATATATTATAAATAGTTACTAAAAAATGGAGGTCTATGGTTGGGCTATCTTTACAGTAGTTTACAGATGTGATGTGCATATAATAAGCGCAAGATCCATGAAAATAGCTCCCTGCACGCGTTCTGTTTAGCCAGGCCAAGCATACTATACTGTAGTTATCCAGATATCAAGATGCTGCTGAGAGAATCAACAAGAATAAATGCATCGATTGAAGGCTAGAAGAGGTGGCTGAAAGAAGATTATGTAAAGAGATTCTCTGTTTCAAAATGGCAATGACAATGACTGTAGTAACAGTGTTATAAGGTACTTCATAAGTACAATACAAAATATAAGTGGCATAGTTACTTTGGTTATATGTTAACGCAGCACTGGTGAGAGATTCAGTGGTGCTGGTTTAGAGAACATTTTACTTGAGATCACCAAGTCAGATCCCAGCATGTGATCGCAAAATAGTGCACTGGAATGATGTGATGGATACAGTCCATCTTCTAGTGGTCAGGTGAATAGCTACAAAAAACAATAACAGCATTGGGACCATTCTTTGAAATGTATGTCATGGCCCTGAGAGTGTAGCAAGAGCGAATTTTAAGTAAGCATTCAAAATGCACAGAGGTGTATGTCCTGCAATAGAAGCCATTCATCAGGTCAGGCAAATATGTATTCCTTACACAAAGAATCTATATTTGTTCATATTTACTTGCCCTTTTCAAGTCAACTCAAGCCCTGAATCTCTTTCTCACAGGCTATGCAATTGTTAATCCTGAGATTGTATTTAGAATAAAAAAGGCTCATGAGACTTGCGCCCAGGAACTGCAGCCACTCAAGCAAAGGAAACGTTCTATGAAAACCCACTCAGGTACTTGTGAACATGTAAGTGTGTTGGGAAATGTTAAATGGTTTATGTGTGAGACAACGATTACTTTTAGTTTACAGTTTAAAAAAAAAACTCCTTATTTCGTCCTTTCAGATGTTGCTCTTGCTGTCAAACGGTGGTTGTTTTGCAACTTGGCAACATGTGACCTTTTTTGTGCTTTCTTTCTTTTATCAATATTTCTGTTGGTAATTCTGTGCCAGTTTAACATGGTGCATACTTCCTTTTAAATACACCCAGTACAAGGGAGCCTTGGAGGATATTATGGCCTCCACCTAACTCCGCAGGTGGCACGCATCTAGGCTCTGTATAACGTACCATGGTGCAGGAGCTCGCCGATTAGGCATTTATCTTGACCCGGACTTGAGACTAGGAGCTGGCGAGCCCCACCAAGACTGTTGGGGAGTGTGTTGTGCCAGCTGTTTGCTTTCTCCAGCTCTTTGGCTCCAGGTTTGCAGTTGTATGATAGACGCCTAAGTGATGGTGTCTCTGGCCTTTCATCAACATGTTGGTGTGAATGTGGTGACGTTCTGCACTCTCCTCTGGGCTCAGTCATCGATTGGCTAGAGCTACTGGAGGGACTCTGGACATGCTCTGAGGCCTCAGAGGGTTCCTCCTGCTTTTGCCACTGATGGCTTTGTGGTGTTACCCCATGCCTCCTGAACTGCTCCAACCTGGTGGATAGATTCAGCCCTGTGCTACACTACTCTAAAGCTGTGGCCAATTTTGCCTGATTGTACTATCTCTGTGACGTAGAAGAACAAAAAGTATGCCATGCTTTAGTCAAAAATGTATTAACATGAAAATCTGAAACCTCCTTCTCTCTGTAGAAGGCGGAGCTGGTCCCCGTGACATTCCTGGAAGCAGAACAGCGGGGTCCACCTACCACTCAATTTTTAATCACTTTTATGGGACTAATGCACTTTGAAAGTATGTCTGTTTTGATTTCAGCGTATGTTGACTGGTTTAACATCTGGTGCTTGGACAGGATATCTGACATTGCATTTTTTTCTGTGCTTACATACAATACTTGAAACCACGTCATCCCCATTATGATGCCAGGTATCGGTCTGCGGGAAGCCACATCCTTTGTACTTGTTCATTATGCATCTCTATCGCAGACTGCTGCCAACTGCACAATTTGCCATTTCAACATGCCTGTATGGGTGTGATACAGGGCGGCTCGGCTGTGCTTAATGTTGCAGTCTGAGCAAACTCACAGTAAGGTCCTGACCCGCCTGATTGGCGGGAGCTGCTGAACCCCACAGACCCACGAGGGCACCTCATCTACAGCTATTAGAACAGCTGGACCCAACACACCCCAAGGGGAAATGGATCAAAAACAAACAGATTTCCTGGCTTCAGAGATGTGGCGAGAAGAAAGAACATTGCAAGACAAAGCACAACTCCGAATTTCAACCCTACCTCCACCCCCTTGAACATCCTTCAGTTACGCGTGCCCCTCTGCTTGTATTCATATGCTTTGGTGTAAGATTATTTCCGATCTCGTATCTAATGGATCACAGAGTTCATTCATGTCTCTCTTAAAGTCACTTAAACCTCAGCTTCAATTACTTCAGCAATTTGATTAGTAAAGCTGGTAAATCGTATAGATTAAGATTTTGTACTCTCACTAGCTAAGCCTTAAACTCTAATATTTTTACAAGTTTACTTTAATTATATACACTAGCTTAAATGGATAGCTGATTTTAGTTTTGGTCATTAGTAGGCATTTTCCTATGCTCTTGCTGCTTGCAGTCCTGCCTTGATTTCTAATTGACAAGCTCCCTTTAAGAGTATAATCAGATGTGATTGCAACTAAGGTCCTTGCTCCCTGAAATAACGTAATACAAAGATACTACCCTTTGTGTACAGAGATGTCTCCATAAGAAGCAAACCACTGTGTAATCCGGTGACTCTATTCTCAAAATCAGGATGGTATAGTTGTTGCCGGTGCTGTGCCGGGACGCTGCTCTCATTGCTCTGAAATCACTACGCGCTATGCATGCAACACTCTCCGTTTCTGCAGTCTCTAGTTCAGACTTTTGATAGAAACTACTGTGATGCGAGACAACACTACTCAGGCCTTCAGATAAGGTGGATACCAGGCCTTTTTACGCCTGAAAATCTTGCAAATACGACAGCTTTATTATTTTCCTGGGTACATTTACACACAGGTTTAGAGCAAAGGGCAGTGCAAAGGTCAGGTTACTTGATAAAAATAAAAAGAAGCCTCCCAGTTTCTATCTACATCGATGTAATTGCAAGCCACCTCTGAAACAGAATGCATTTCTCTGAAGCCTTTCAAAAAAAGAAACGGCACACTGTGATAAAAGGAATGGTTTCTTTCCATTCAGCTTTAGAAGCACTGTGCATAATTTCATAGAATGTTAGGATTGTATAATTAATAGGATGGAAAACTAAGTTGCAATTGAGAATTAATATTTTGTAACAAATTATGCTTTTTTTCCAGTGAAAGCAAACCAGTATTGCACAATTGTATTTTTCAGAGTTCTGGTGCTGTGTGCATAATCATGCGGAGGCAGATCAATTTTACACTGATAATTTAATTTACACTATAATTATAAGTGTGTAAAATGATGACTATGCACAGTCTAGATTACATCCATTCAACCTTGCAGTCAATGGGGTACATTAATATAAATGGTCAGTGGCAGCAGAGTCTTTGCTCAAGGGTGAATGATTGTCATTACACCAATCACAGGTGTTCTAGCCTCTCAAATCTTCAAGACTACAATTAAAACATCCAAAACCTGACTCACCAGGAAGTGCAAGCGCTATTCAAAAACAAACAAATGAAAGTTACATTTGTAATTGAAATAGAAACTCAGCAAAACCTGTGCCTGTGATAATCCATATAGGTATTTAACTTCATGTAGTGTTTCATAAATGGTTCGTCCAACATCTAGGTACTGTGATTATTACACCTCAGTCGATACTCAGTTAACCGACCTCTGAAGGATTTTAGCCAATAAGATAGCTCAGGCTGGTTGAGCACTCATTGCTGCAATCTGTGCGTGATCTGTAGGTTGCAGGCTCGAATCCCGGCAAGTCCAACTCAGCCTTTCATCCTTTCAAGGTCGATAAAGGAGTACCAACTTTGGTTTGGTGATAATTTTGATAAGTATGTTCTATGCACAGTGCTTGGCCAAAAGCGCTATATAAATAACCATTTGAACATTAGATTAGATGTAGAATTTAGCATGGAGTCATTGCCTCTCTGCACTGTTGTATCATAACATTGGCATACCATAAGGTAGTAATAGCTCCAGAAAATGAGGACTCATCAAATGACAATTTTCCTATCAAACCTCAAAACACACAATACAATTAATGTTTGCTTTACTATGTATTTGGCTAGGTTTTTTTGATTTCAACATTTAAATATATACAGGAGAGATCAAATGGCCAGCCATTAGAGAAATAATGAAAGGTGTATTCTGTCACAATGCAGAAAGCTGCTGTACGGTAATGATTTCCATACAATTTGTACATGCGTCGGCTGGATGTCGCATACATGTTACTCTCTTGCAAAGGAGAAAAGTCATTTTTACTCTTTTTTTTTTGTCAATCTTTTTTTTGAAACATCGATCAGACATTGAATTCATCAAATATCACTGCAAGTGGCAACATTACTTAATCACATGAGCCGCAAATCAACAATCAATTCGGCACCTTTGCAACTCATCCATTATATCGGCTTTAGCAACGTGCACAAAAAAGGCTAAAATTCACCATTTGTCAATGCGATTACAAAATTAATTAATCTCTTAAACAATGCATCAACATTTCATTTTAACATCTTTCGAATTCATCTACTAAATATAATTTCATGAACATCCTCTGGGAATGGAGTAGTTTAGCTTAACATCCTGTAGCGCTCTTAACTGAGGAAAAAGTGGGAGGGAATGAATAAATAAATAAATGGAACTCACCAAAGTTACCAATAGTTCACCGGATTTCCCTCTGAGGAGCTGTAACACCCCTGTCCTTATTTCAGTCTAATGGGTACCTCACCCATGCCAGAAGCGTGTCAGGACTGGAGAAGATATTTAATCAATGTAGGCTGGAAAAACATGTGTTCTTTCTCTGCAACATGGTCCAAGAATGGACCCCAGATGCGTGTGAATTTGGCTGTACGATTCTCCATTGTAGCCGTTAGTTTGTCCACTCCAAGAAGTTCCCAAACCTTAACCCACCAATACGCTACATGGGGGCCCTCTAGTTCTTTCCAAAATTGAGCTCCCGTAAGGCGGGCCGCCATAAGTAATTGTGTGATCAGGCGAGCTCTAGGGCCAGACTGTGGATAGGACCCATCGTCTGGTGTGTCACCTAATAACATTACTAACGGGTCCATGGGGAGCAGCGTTCCGCATATGTCCTTGATCTTTGACCTGATCTCCAACTAGTAGGATTGGCTGATCGGACAGTGCCACCATCGGTGACCCAGGTCACCCGAATATGTCCTTGATCTTTGACCTGATCTCCAACCAGTAGGATTGGATGATTGGACAGTGCCACCATCGGTTACCCAGGTCTCCCTTCGCCCCACTGCCATACCAGCATAAATCAGGGTAGTCCGGATTTATTGCGTGTAGCCTCTGCGGTGAGAAATACCATTGGTAGCAGATCTTAAGTACACATTCCCTAACTGCCGTGCATCTGGAGGACCTATGCGCTCTATCCCAGATTCTCTGCCATGACTCTGGAGATACCTCAATCCCCAACTCTCTCTCCCATGCCAACATATAAGAGATTTTCTCATCTTCAGGGACGTTTTGCAGGAGGCGATAGCAAGTCGCTGCTCTATGTGAGTGTTGCCCTTCCGAGACCGTTATCTCTAAGCCTGAGAGGGGCCTAATGGCAGCCTTTTTGATGGTCGGATTAGTGATCCAATGCCAGAGTTGTATATATCTAAATCTCTCTGACACCGGGATGTTAAATTTCTCCGTGCACTGGGCGAAGGTCAGTGGGGCATTGTCTGCCTAGAGCTCCTGCAGTCTCAGAGGTCCTGCTCCTGACCAGTTTTGGTAAGAGCTGGGCTGGAGCCCAGGAGTGAAGGCTGGATTCTGCGTGATTGAGGAGAGGGGGCCTAACCCCGGGGGGATTCCCCTTAGCGTTCAATGCCTGTCCCACCAAAGAAGAGTAGATGCTGTGGTCGGAAGGAGGGGCCACTGACAGACCTGCGCCTCCCGCGGTAGTAAGGGGAGGTAAGAGAGGGGAGCCCCAGAGAAAAGCTGCTCAATGTCTCGCCATTTGGGGGGTCAACTGGATTAGTCCAGCTCAGGATAGTGGCAATTTGGGTTGCTCGGTAATATCTCAAGATGGAGCGGAGCCCAAGACCTGCTAGCTGCCTACTCCGAGTGAGAATCTTACGCTGAATTCTAGGTGTTCTCTGCTGCCAGATAAAGTGGCTTATCTCTTTCTGCAAGTCTAGTAAGTCTCGCTCTGGAATTTGAACAGAAAGTGCTTGAAATGTGTAAAGAAGCCGAGGGTGCAAGGTCATTTTAAAAGCACTTATGCGCCCCAACCATGATATCTCCTGGAGGGTCCATTTTTGTAGAGATTCCTTGGAGTCTTTTAGCAATGGGGAGATGTTGGCTTTCACCAGGCTCGAATAGGTCGGGGTCAGGTGCACCCCGAGATACGTAATCTGGGAATTTTCCCAGCTAAGGGAGTAGGTGTTCTGCAAGGCGTTTAAAACATGTGGTGATTCAGACAAATTCAGGCCACTCGATTTTGTCGTATTTATCGTGAATCCCGGAATCAGTGAAAAATGATCAAGCAGACCCATAAGCGGGGGTACCGAGGCCTGAGCCTCCCTTAGGAAACCGAGCACATCATCTGCATAAAGTGCAACTTTGTGGCACTGGTCTCCCACCTCAAACCCCTGAATTTCAGGGTGGAGGCGGATATTTTGGGCTAAGGGTTCCATCACTAGTACAAAGACCAGTGGTGATAGGGGACACCCTTGCCTGGTCCCCCTACCAAGGGGTATCTGAGGTGTACACTGGGAATTGACTCGTATTCGGGTGGAGGGGATCTGGAAGTTGGACAGGACCAATTTAGAGAATTGTGGGCCAAACCCAAAGCCCTTCAAGACGAATTGCAGATAGTCTCAAGATATGCTATCGAATGCCCTATGGGCGTCCAAGTATAGCAACGATAGGGGACCTGGAATGGAGGGGGCCAGAGCTATAAGGTCTATTGCTCTGGGAATATTGTTGTGGGCCGATCGCCCCTGGATAAAGCCTGTTTGATCCCTATCTATTAGTGTAGGTAAGACCTCCCCCAGTCGCTGCGCTATAATCGTGCTAAAGAGCTTAGCATCAGTATT
The DNA here is from genome assembly GCF_040938575.1 of Ambystoma mexicanum. NCBI lineage: Eukaryota > Metazoa > Chordata > Amphibia > Caudata > Ambystomatidae > Ambystoma > Ambystoma mexicanum. The sequence continues at coordinate 254,954,531 of NC_090922.1, forward strand.
GAGCAAGACTATGGGCCGGTAGGATGCACATACTGCCGGGTCCTTTCCCGATTTTAGAAGTAGGGTTGTATTCGATTCTGGCATAGACTGTGTAACAGAACCCGTTTCCCATAAGACATTAAATAGCTTTGTGAGGTGTGGTGTGAGCTCCTTACAGAAGGTTTTATACAACGTATTTGTGAATCCATCTGGGCCCGGAGCCTTGCCAATAGGGAGTGATTTGATAGCTAATTCAAATTCATCAGCGGATATTGGGTTTTCCAAGGGCTCTTGTATGGATTGTAGCAGTTGTGGGAGGTCTGCCTTGGTTATGAAATACATGGCGGATTTCGAGTCCCCCCCTGTGCGGGGCCATGTGTTCCCTGAAGAATTCCTCCATAATATGGCGTTTGCCCTCTTTCGGAGGAGGTGCCTTTGCCTTTCTTGTCCCGCAGGAAGTCTATTCTATTTTGCTTTGTCTGCTTCCCCAGCTTGGCTGCTAATCATTTATTAGCCTTGTTTCCCTTAGTTTAAAAAATTGCTTGGGCGGCATCATGCAGTAGGCCGCCCTCCCCATGTGGTGTGCCTCAATCGCTTTCTTAGCCATCCATAGGTCCCTCAATGAGTGCCGTGAGGGTTTCTTCTTGTGCACTTCCTCTAGTCTATGGGCCTCCCACTCCAAGTGTTACTGAAGTAATCTCCTGGCTCTCCCCCGTTGTGCAGCCTGCTCTATAAAGTGTCCCCTAATCACTGCTTTGCTCGTCTCCCAGACCGTACCCCAGCTCACATCGCTAGTATCATTCTCTCTGTAATATAGTTCCATGGATTCTCTAATATGGGCACAGATCGCTGGGTCATCTAGCAGGAAATCATTTAGTCTCCAGAAGAAATTACATAGTGCTGATTATGGAGGTCAAAGATCAACTTGCATGGAAACCCCCAGCGATAGCGGATCTTTCGGGCCCTTAGACAAGATGTTACCTTCTGCAGCTGCCGTCTGCACGCCAGAGTATAGGGGGCCCAGGTACCTTCGCGCCTTGGAATTGTATTGAATCTGAGTTCCTGGCTGCCGCCATGATGTCTTCTTTCTGGCGAAAAAAGTGTACCTGAGTGAGCACATCTGGTAGCAGGTTCTTTTTCAGTTGGGCTGAAGAGTATACCCGGTGGCATCAAGTTTTAGATCTTCATTTGGTGAGAGATCAAGGAAGGATCTGAACATTGTCTCTACATATTCAGCCATGTCCCGGTCGGGGATCTGCCGGGGGACACCACGGAGGCGCACATTATTCCGTCTTGACCTATTTTCCAAGTCGCCCTGTTTTGCCCATATATCTTCAAGGTGCTCCTCAATGGTCTTCACCCTTTCTGCCAGGGCCTCATTGTCGTGGGATTGCACACAAGTTACGTTTTCCAGGTCATTAACCCTAGACTCCAGCCCCCCAAGGTGGGAAGTGAGGTCTGCAAGAGACTGGGCCAGCAAGTCCTTAGAGGTCTTAATTTCTTTTTTAATCTCTTTGGTGATGTCCTGTTTAAAGGACTTAAGCATTCCCTCCAATTCCTCTCTGGACATAGCCATGTTTGAGACCAGTTTTGGGCATGGAGCCGGGTGGATTTCAGCCGTGAGCGTGCTTGTAAGGGGTGGGTCCACAGGCTGTGGTGCCAGATAAGCCTGTATGCCTTCTTTTTATCAGCTATTTTGGGCATCCCTTTGGGAGATCGCAGCGGTCGCCTACTTAACTTCACAAAGCAACTGGAAGAGCGTGAGGCGATAGGCATGCAGGGGGCCAGCCTTGTGTGTTTTAATGTTAAGTGTTCAATTGGGCCCTACAGAGAATGAAAGGCTTCCTGCAATATTATTTGGTATCGCGTTCCCAGGCCGTTGGGATCTCCATCCAAGTCTCTATAATATTGAAAATGCTCCCCTGGTGGGAATGGGGGTTGCCGCTCCGTGCCCCAGGGCCCTCAGCACTCACTAGGGCTCCACTCTGTGCAGGCTTCCGCATTCAGGATGTCCGCCGCTCCAATTTCGGGGTGTCCGCGCTCCTCCCCAGCTTGGCGAGCAGAAGGCCCGGACACCGCAACTCCAGTAGGGGACGGCGGCGGCAGAGGCTCAATCAGTCCCCACGGCCTCTATGCGAGACCCGGGCCGCAGGGGGGGCACCCTCCCGCTCAAGCCCGCCGGCTCCCCCGGACACAGTCTGCTGTCACACGTGCCGCCCCGAGCGGGCTCCCAGGGGCAGGCGCCGTGCAGTAGGAGCCGGCAGGGCACGGACCTCCACACACCCCGGCGCTCCAGCTACGCCGGCAGGGAGATCCACCCACCACCAGATAGGCCGCAGGACGGCCGTCGCTTAAGGCGCCGCTCCTCCCCCTCGCCGAGGCCATCAGGCAGCGGGTGCGCTCCGTCCAGGTGATTCCCGGCGATCCCACAAGGCTCCCTGTGGGGGCAGCCAGGGGCAACTCCTCTCAATGGCTGCTCCGGATGACGCGCACCACCATTTTTCTCTGTCGCCGCCGGGGCTCACCGCCCGAAAAGTGTTTCATGCAGGAGGCTTTTAGACCGCAAAGTCAGCCAAGTTCATTGGCACTTCTTCAGCTTCGCTCCGAAAGTGAAATCGGGCAGAAATGTCCTAAATAGATTAGTAAATTACATGACTTGGGTACCTTGAAGCAGAGCTCGGGGGAAACACAGCCGCATGGCGTGCTGCCTAGCTATGCCCCCTCATTTTTACTTTCTTAAAATCACATTTACTCTGAAAGTTTAAAAACAGGGAGTAAAATACTCCCACCTCAAAATCTTATCTGGAGCACTTGCTTCTCAGAGTAGTGTGTCAGCTGAACACCTGTTGTCGCCGGACCGCCTACCTCAGATTCTGTGTTGAAAACTCACAGCACTAATATGTGTCTTTTGACAGGCATGCCCTCCTTACTCCCAAAAACAGGAGCATCGACAAAGACAGAATAACATGTGTTACTACCTTTGGACAGAATACCACCAAAGTCCAGCAGATTATCAAGAAATTTTGGCCACTAATACAATTGAGTCTGGCCAACGAAGCACCGCCCAGAATGGCACTCAAACGTGCCAGAAATCTAAAGGAACATTTAACCCATGCCCGCTTAAAGAAAACCACTAGGACAACACTTTGGAACCTGAGGGATCTCTCGGGCCACCACCAATGTGGCCAGTGTGTAGCATGCAAATTAACCAAGAAGGTCAAAACATTTAAGATTGGAAACAAAGATTGGGCATTTTTTCAAATTGAAAGACTAACAATGCAATCTACTTGATTGAGTGTCCCTGCGGCTTAAGGTACGTGGGACAGACCCAAAGACCAGTCAATAAAAGGATAAGCGAACACTGCTCACGCATCCGCTGCAAAGCACATAATGCCCCATTGGTCTCCCACTTTCTTGAATTCAGCCATAGCCCTGATGACTTTACTTGGTGGGTGATCGACAAGTTGGAGAGTAATACCAACATCAGAAATGCTCTCAAGCATAAGGAAGCATGGTGGATTTTTAAGCTCCAGACATTAACCCACGGCCTGAATGAGGCCAAGGTTACTTGGGAATAAAGAGGACCCTTGACTCCTTTGAGGGTATCTGCCTTGCGGAGCACAATTTGCGCCAGCATTGCTATACCTCAGAACTGAACAGTGCATTCTTGCACCTACACCAGACCATCCTTCACTGGCCAACTGCTCGACATCATGGTGAAAGCAGATGCCGTCCTCCGAACAACAGGCCCTACCTCTAGCAACATGTGAGCCCTAGAACACCCTGGGTTCCGAATGCACATCTTTGACACTGCTACCCCTGTGTAGAGTTCCACTAACCAATAGAGGAACTGTGCCACACATGATGAGCCGTGTCTAACTCTATATCTCTAGGTTGTGGGCGTTTGCCACACGCCTCCAGTACCCTCGCCATGACATACCAGTACCTGCTCTGCGGCTCGTTGAGACCATTGAACATCATGATACCACCAGACTGGTTGACATTTTTCCACCCAGTGTTGTGGTGACATGTCCATAGCTGCCTACGGCTACACCACATATATTCCTGGCTTTTCTTCCCAAGACACCACCTCCAATCTACTATCATGTTTCCCCCTAGCAGTCTCCATTTACGATTCTGCTCTGTCACGGCCCCACTTGCGGCGGCCGCGATCTCAGTAGCGTTGTCATAACGTTGTAGCCAAACTGTGCTTTACGCCTGCGCAAGACTACTTCACACTAGTCCCGAGCGCATGCGCACCATACCATTCGTTGGTACAGCTCCCTCGCGGCTGCAGGAGAGTTCCGTGTACCAGTCGCAACGGAGAGCCACGGAACATTTCGTAACCACTGAGGCTCGATTCTACCACAGGTAAGTACTCGAGCGCGTTAGAGGCTTTTACTTCAAGCCCTCCTCCAGTAGGCTGGTTTCCTACTCCAATACCCCTCTTGTGCTAATTCCGGCACCTCTCTGCTTACTCCTTGCAGCTTCTCACTGTGGTGTCCTAGACGGGCTGCCAGTTAGCACCAGCCTGCAGCACTCCAGCAAGCCCATACTTAGCCACCCGACTGGGAATCAACCCATTAAGACTTCCCACAAAGGTATAACGACTTTTGCCTTTAAACCTATATATAATGTGGTGTACCCTTAGCTTTGTCTCTGGCTTGAAACACTATTTTAATGCTACAACGGCGTTGTTTCTATACTTGCATTATAGATTCTCACTCCTTGAGGTGACCCTTCATACTACACACGGGACAACTAATACCCCCCTGTAGCTGCACCCACCATTTGACAACCGGACTAATCCTGCATGCGGATGCCTGGTCTCTATGCAATACAGGATCCCGCCCCCGTCGCAGGGAAGTCCAGCGGCTCCCACCCACAGGTTGGCCCCTTCGCAGCTCCATTATTTTAACATATGAGACTATGACTGACTTTGTTGGTATTATAGTATCAATATCTTTTACCCAGTTTGCATGCCAGGCAGCAATACTTTACCTTTTTAGTATTTTTGCTTTTATCAGGTATTGAGGCCTTACTTAAGATCTCATTCCCCTCTTTTTCTTTTCTCTCTTCCTTTCTCCTTTCATCCTACAGAGATTTCCATACCGGAGGCCCAGACGAAGACAAAGCCAAAACGCCCCAAGGCCTAGCACTTCACTGACCTTTACAACTAGATAGGGGGCCCCTCCCCCTGGCGTAGACCGATGGTTTTGGTCTTCAGTTTATGCAATTCAATTGACACCCTGATTTGATTTTTCCGTCCCTCTAAGTATAGCTGGGCTACTTGTGCACCTGGCCGTACTTGTGGACCAACAAATCAGTTTCTCCTTTTCAATTATTTCCCTTGTTTTCTGTGTATTATTTATAAGCATTTTTTTGGATAAACCAATTTGGTTCTGCCCTGACTGAATTCATGCTAACCCGTAAAACTTTACCTGTTAGGCATCCAACTTATAGTAGGGTTACTAGTCAGCCTTTGCTACAACATGGGGACTAAACAATTGGCCAACATATTCCTTCTAATTGAGTTGTAGAAATATTGAGCAACTTGTTGATACAACTGCAAAGACCTTGTTTCTTTCTTCGTTTTTTCCATTCACTGTGCACAAATATGTTTTTTTGCACCTCTAGATGATACTAACCCACTCACTGTGTGATTATTGAACAGCGAGAGTATCCATTGTGAAATTGTTTTTCCAACAATTGTATTTATGCCTTATCTTTCCGTTTAGAAAATAGTCAGCTATGGTTCATGATTTTTTGGTTAACATGAACAATCAATAAATTGAATTTAATTACAATTAAGAATGAGGGATTTGTGCCGCCTTCTGTCACATTTGATGACCTGATCATGCATGTAAAGGATATTTGGCTTAATACTTGAAGCACTACCGTGAAGTTTTCACAATAGAATCATGCAGACACCCCGAAATTAGGATAGTGTCTAGAAGTTTATCTGTGGTTGGAGCCCTTTTCGTTCTCCTTTTGACAGGCAGTAAACTTAACGCTAATGTTTGAAGGTATGTTCCAAGTCTTTAATTGCATAATTCACATTTAATAAGTTCATGTTTTTCCGGAAGCACTGTGCCCCATCCCATGTATTTCTTGTCTCTCGAAGCCCCTTTCAAACCAGTTCTTGCACCTTTCTGTAGTCCAGTCTTCGTAGTAAACAAAACTTTCATAAAACAGGACCTTCCTACATGAAATCTTAGAGGAAAGAAAGTTAAACATTCTGACTGCCTTTCCTGTGTTTACATCCCCAGTCAATCAACATTCAGATGTATAATGTTGCTTTGGATCGAGCCATGCTTGTGAATAAGACTGGTTAAGACATGTACCAATATGACGCAGCAGCCCTATCTTACAAACCACAGAATTAAATATACCTGATTGACCCGCCATGCCATTTTACGTGACCTGACACTCTCAATTTCGTAGGCTACCATTGTTTTCAATTTGTTTAGACAAAACCTATTTTCTGAATATATATGTCAACACTGCAATCATCATTCTCTCTGTTAGAAATCTCCAACACAACGTGGAACTCTGTTTCTGGAAAAGTAATCTAACCCCACTCTGTATCTCTAGTAATGTTCCATCTACCACAAGTGGATCATGAATTCGAACTCTACATTGTACCATTGCCGCTTAGGGCTTTCAACACTCGACACCACCAGTGTTCTTCTCTTGCTCTGCGTTTTTTCTGATGTGGTTTGAAGATTATATAAATAGACTTGCATCTTTGGGCACTATGGAGTCCTCCCTCTTGAATATAATCTCCTTTTTTCTTGTAGGGTCCTGTTCACTTATTTCATATATTTCACTATTATATATATCTTGTAGGGTCATGTTCGCTTATTTCACTTAATGTTCATCTAGCGCTCCACTTGCTTCTGTGCTTACTTGTCTTCTATGCCTAATCATAACATTATTCCTAAGTGCAAATACCTTTTCTACTTGTGTATTATTTTGCTTAGTACATCTATGCCGTAGTCTCAACAAATCTGTTAAAAGGATAGAAAGAAGAGAGAAAAATAGACAACATATCCCTATAAGCAAATGTGTCATATTTCTATGACTATTATCTCTAGCTTCTTGCATATTAACTGTAGCAATTGTCCTGCAATGTCCGAAGGTTCTCACTTTCATCTTATGTTTGTTTTTAAAGTCTGTGAATGCACTCAACCTTTGTGGCTTGTTCCGATGTTGGAGACTGTTGTTCATCAGAGTTGAGGGGCTGTGCTTGTGTCCTTTCGCAAGTCAGTTGGGTGCACCCAAGCACAACGATTTTTAAGTTTGGCAGCTGTTGAGATCGAAAACTCCACTTCATGAGGCCCAGTGAACTTGTACTCATACCCGTTGTGCAGCTGTTGTCTTGAGTAGACCTTGTTGCTGCGTTGTAGCTGAAGAGGTACCTCAGTTGTGGCACCTTGTTGCTCCGTTGGGGCCTGTCTTTCTGTTTGCACTGTTAATCTGTGAAGAAATTTACTTTGCTCAGGTTGATATGCTCTTGAGATACACATCAAATGTATTTTCTAGCAGCTCTACCTTTCCGATTGCCATTTTGACATCTTCAAAGCTTTCTGCCATTTCCTCTGTCCATACAACTGTACCCATAATCATCTGGGCTTCCTTAAGTGCTTGCAATAGGGGTCTAACATGTGTTGAGTAACTAAACACCCATGTGCTGCAATAATTGCACAATCCTATGAATTGATGCATCTCTTTGATTGTGTTGGGCTGTGGTGTGTTTCTTACTGCTGTGGCTCTGTCTGTGCTTATATTTTTTCGTGTTGCAGATATGATCTGCCCCAAGTATACCACTTCTTTCTGGCTGTACTGTAATTTGTCTCTGTCCACCTTGTATCCTTCATCTGCTAATATTGTCAGGAGCTGTATTGTGTCCTTTCTGCGGTGCTGCACACTAGTAAGTCATCTACATACTGTAGCGTCAATGTTGATGTTCCCTAAGTCCATCTGGAGGACCCTATTGAAGACACTGGGAGACTTGCAGTACCTCTGGGTTAACATAGTGTGTTGGAATCTCTTTTCCGCGATATGAAAACACTGTTAATTACTGGGAGTCTAGGTGTGATGGTATGATGAAGAATGCATTTTTAAGGTCTGCTACAGAGTAGTAGACTGCATTCACAGGTGTGTTGCATAAGATCAATGCAGGATTTGGGAATAGCAGACATTCTGCTTCCATTATGTCATTTAGAGGGTGGAGATCCTTAGCTTTCTTCAATGGGTATATAGCTGTGTTGCAAAGTGAGTCTGAAGGCACGATGATGCCTTGGTCAAGCAGTGCTTTGATTGTGTTGGAAATTCCCTCATCTGCTTCTTTGCATAATGGGTATTGCTTTACCTTAGGGAGTATGGCACCTGATTTGAGTTTGGTTTTACTGCCCCTATGCTGGTCAGTCGCCATACATCATGTGGGTTGCTTGTCCACAGTCGACGGGGTACTTGTGCAACGTCTTCATGTGCTTGTGTTGGTGGAGCAGTTGCTGTCCTTACTGTCAGTGGGACTTCCCTGTGTTGTATTACCAAATGACAAGGTATGCCAATTTCAAAGACTACTTCCCCATATGTGTCCAAATTTGCAAATAACTGTCCATCAGTCATTTCTTTCAGTGGTAGTGTGGGGCTATGCATAGTACACTTCTCCACTCATCCCTGCCTCATCTGTGCCTGTTACAATGATTTCATCTTTCCTCATAATGACTGCATCAATGTGTAAGGTACAAATTGTTCCTGGGGCTTCCTCATGTGGTGTTGCTGGTCTAACTAGGAATTCGGCTGGCAAATGAAATATCACGTTTTACATTCATGGTAACTGCATATGCGAATAAAGCCTTGTTGGTGCTGCAAAGTGCCTGTAGTACTGTGACTACTCTGTTGTAATGCATACCTGTTGTTGAACACACAATTCCTTTGTCAGTGAATGAAATTGTCGTAAATCTCCCCCCTTCTCACCTGGGATCGCTTCTTGCTTTGTTCCGCGGGAGGATCCCTCTTGTGGACGGACCGGGTCTTGTATAGGCTCGCTCGAGTCTCGTCCGGTTGCAGAGCGCGTTCAAAGTTCTGGGAAGGTTGCTGTTCCAGGATGTCCAGGAAAATAGGTTGCGGTCGCTAAGAATGGCGATTCCAGGAGCAGATTAGAGGGAAGGGGTGAAGGAAGGAAGAAGGAACAAGGATCTAGGAATAGTGGATTCGCCGAACAGCACACACACGTCAAGTCACTACCTAATCATAGCGTTGAGATGCGCGGGGCCGTGGGGGCGTGGCCAATTTATAGAACGTGCCGTGTGCGACGTGGAAGCTGGTGTGAGGCAAGTCACTTGTTGCGGCCATGTTGGGAGTAAGAATACAAGCCCCGGCGCGATAAGGACCAGGAAGTCCAGAAGGGGCAAGTTCTATGGGTCATGACAGCATGCCTCCTCCGAAGAGCTGTTCCACCAGGTTTGCCCGGGTGTATGAGATGGAATCTTTTAAGCAGTCGAGGGGTATTTAAGTTAGAAACTGGTTCCCAGGTTCTCTTGCTAGGAGGGTATCCTTTCCATTCAACCAGGTATTGAAGTCGACCCCGTTTATACCTGAAATCGCATATTCTGGACACTTCATATTCCAGCTGATCGTCCACAACAACAGGACTGGGTCTGCAGGATTTTCGGGAGGATTGGATGTAAGGTTTCAATAGGGAAGTGTGAAAGACTGGGTGTATTTTCTTCCAGGAATCGGGTAGCTTGAGTCGGAATGAGACAGGATTGATGACTTCCTTTATGGAAAATGGTCCATAGTACCGAGGGGCCAATTCTTTTGGCCGTAGATGTCGTGGTAATAGTTTCGAGGACAACCAGACTTGATCACCAACAGAATAAGAGGGCGCTGATCTTCTCTTGGAATCCGCATAGAGCTTAGTGCGTGTTTGAGCCTCTTTCAATTGTTCCTTGGCTGCCTTGTGTATGTTGATGAGAGTCTGTATCCATGAGTCGAGAGTAGATACTGGAGTGGGATGTGGAAGAAAAGAAGGTAAAACAGATGGGTGAAAACCTTGACTGCAATAGAAAGGGCTGACCTTGAGTGCTGAGTGATCGGAATTGTTGTAGGCAAACTCGGCAGGGGTATGAGGAGAGACCAGTCATCCTGAACTTTGGTGGCAAAACAACAAAGATATTGCTCCAGAGTTTGATTTACACGTTCCGTGGCTCCGTTGGTTTGTGGGTGATAACCTGATGAGAGAGCGTGTTGGATCCCTAGAATACGACACAGATGTTTCCAGAATTGTGAGACGTATTGAGGTCCTCGGTCCGATATGATCTTGGAAGGAAGTCCATGAAGACGGAAAATATGTTCCAGGAAGATTCCAGCAAGTTCTGAGGAGGATGGTAGTTTATACAAAGGTGTAAAATTAGCCATATGGGTGAGCAAGTCTATGGTTACCATGATGGTCGTGTACTCTCGGGAAGGTGGTAATTCCACAATGAAGTCTGTAGCAATAAACTCCCATGGTTTTGTTGGCAGCGACGGTTGCAGTAGAAGACCTGCCGGTCTCTTGTTATCAAGTTTGTTTTGACTGCAGACAGTACAAGCCTTGACGTACTGTTGTACGTCGGTCTTCATTCGAGGCCACCAAAACTGTCTTTGTATAAGACGGAGGGTGTTAGTTATACCACGATGATCGGAGTGAAGGGTATCATGGCAGAGGTTTATTACCCTGTGTTGTAATTTCTGCGTAGGAATGACCAGTGCATTGTTCTTGAATAGATATTCTTCCTTGACTCTTAGATTCCATGGATTCTTCCTTGAAATATCCTTCCAGAGGTCAGAGGACTGGGTTTGCACTCGTATTTCTTGCAGGAGGTTGATTGCTTGAGCTACAAAGATAGTTTGGGGAAACATCTTCGGATAGGCCTTGTCCTCAGTGGCTGCGTAGTCAGGACGTTGAGATAAGGCGTCAGCAATCATGTTTTGTGATCCGGGAACATGAGTGATTTGAAACTGGTACTGGGAAAAGAAGTAGGCCCAACAGGCCTGACGACTGTTCCTGCACTCCAACGACTGTAGGATTTGGAGATTCCGATGATCTGTGCAGACCTGAATTGGATATCTAGCACCCAGAAGTAGGTGTCGCCATTCAGTGAAGGCTTGACGGATGGCCAAGAGTTCCTTATCCAGGATGGAATAGTGTGTCTCTCTGGGGGTTAGGGTTCATGAAAGGTAAGCAATGGGGTGTTCCAGTCCATCCTCAAGTTCCTGTTTCAAGACCGCCCCTATGGCGTAGTTAGAGGCATCTGTTTCCCCTAGGAATGGGTGATTTATGTTGGGCTGGGTCAGGATGGGGGCTGGCGTGAACTCTGACTTCAATTGTTGGAATGCTTTATCTTGCGGTGTAGACCAGATAAACTGGATGTCTTTGTTCAATAGAGCAACGATCGGCTGAACGATCTCGGAAAAGGTAGAAATAAACTTCTGGTAGAAGTTGGCGAGCCCCAGGAAGGATTGCACTTGTTTCACAGATGTGGGAGCGGGCCAAGCCAGTATGGCCTTTACCTTTGAAGGGTCCATACCAATTCCTTCTGGGCTAAGGATGAATCCTAGGTAGTGAACAGAAGTAACGTGGAACGAGCATTTTTCGGGTTTGGCTAACAGTTTGTGTTCACAAAGTCGTTGTAATACTGCCTTTACATGTTCTTCATGTTTTAGAGGATCCTTGGAAAAAATCAATATGTCATCCAGATAGACAATGACGAAGAGGAACAACATATCAGAGAACACCCTGAACATAAAACGCTGAAAGACTGCGGGAGCATTGGCTAGTCCAAAAGGCATGACTAGGTATTCATAGTGACCAAAGGGTGTTCTGAAGGCTGTTTTCCATTCGTCCCCTTCCCGGACACAGATTAAATGGTAGGCACCCCGGAGATCCAACTTCGTGAATATTACGGCTCCTCTCACAGCTTCCAGGATATCCGAGATCAGGGGCAGTGGGTACCGATCTTTGAGGGTGCATTGGTTTAAGCCTCGATAGTCGAGGCAAGGTCTGAGTTCCTTAGTATCCTTCTTGGGAACGAAGAACATCGAAGCACCCGCTGGAGATTTCGAGGGTCTTATGTTGCCGTTTTCAAGATTGGTGTCTAGGTATTCCCAAAGGGCCTTTTTCTCAGTTTCGGAAAGAATGAACATTCGGCTGAAGGGAATTACAGCTGAGGGATCTGTATCTATGGCACAGTCTTCGGGCCTGTGAGGGGGTAAGGCTTGGACTATGGCAGTAGAAAATACATCAGCATATCCCTGATAGGCCTCTGGAACTTGTATGATATTGGAAACCATGAGTGGTGTTTCTTGGTCTCTTGTTGGTTCTGTAGGAGTTATCGAGGAGGCGTCCAGGGATAGACAGTGGGACATACAGAACTCTGAACCCAGGAATAATGATCCTGCTGTCCAGTTGATATACGGATTGTGCTTTTGTAACCAGGGCATACCCAAAACCATGGGGTAATGGGCTGACTTAATGATGTCGAAAGTAATCCGCTCTTGATGATGGTTTATGGAAAGTTGGATCTCTTTAGTCTGCAGGCTTATGAGTCCTGAAGAGAGGGGTCTTCCATCAATTGCTTCCACCGGCTGCATTGTGTTTCATGTCTCGTACGGAATATGATGACTAACAACCCAGTCTTGATCAATGAAAATTCCCATGGCTCCTGAGTCCACCAAGGACAGAATGGGATAGGTCTTGTCTTTGGAGGGCGAGAGGAAGACCTGTAGTATCACCAAACTGTTTTGTCCAGGAGAGTTCAAGGATGGAATTGATGTGGAGCAAACATCTCTCTCCCGACGCCTCGCTCCATCTAGGATCGGGAGCTGGCGTTTCCCGAACGCTGTGGAGGGGCTAGAGGGCATTCTCTAACAAGGTGTTTATCCGAGGCACAATACATGCACAGGCCTGTGTGGATCCTTCTCATCCTTTCTTGAGGGGAAATAGGCACACGGAAGGCTCCGATTTGCATGGGTTCCAGATCTACGTCAGGGGTTGGGGCAGAATCAGTTTTAGCAGAGGTTTCAAGGGAATTCATTTGAAATGGTGTCTTGGTCTTTCTCTTTCAGCCTTTCTTTCCTGGATTTGGCAGTCTATTTGCATGGCTAGATCCATAAGAGCCTAGAATGAACTAGGACGAGCCACCTGGGCTAATTCATCCTTAATGTCCTCGTTTAGACCCCTGCGAAATAGAGTGAAACTTGCTTCTGAGGACCAATCCGCTTCCTTGGCCAGTTGTTTGAATCTATTAACGTACGTTAGCATATCCTGAGTACCTTGTCGGAAATCAAGTAAGCGTTCCTGAGCACTAAAAACCTGTTCTGGGCGGTCGAATATAGTCTTGAATGCCTGAATGAATCCATCATAATCATCCAGGAGGGCATCCCCTGAGTTGACTAAGGGAGTGGCCCAGGTCAACGCGTTCCCTGTGAGGTGCGAGATTATGAAGCCCACCTTCGCCCTAGAAGTTAAAAAATAATAGGGCTTAAAAGTAAAATGCACCAAGCAGGAATCTAGGAATCCACGTAAGGACTTTGCCGATCCATCATATTTGGCTACCACTCCACCCAGTAACACACTGTCCTTGTTAGCGGGGTCGCGAGACAAAACAAGCTGCCTTAACGCAGCATTCTCAGCCTTTAAGTTCTGTACTTCAGTTGTGAGCTCTTGCATGCCACGCATAATGTCCTGGACTGCTTTCTCCATAGCAGTATCAGTGTCGGTCGTTTGGCGTCTCAAACTGTCGTAAATCTCCCCCGTCTCACCTGGGATCGCTTCTTGCTCTGTTCCATGGGAGGATTCCTCTTGTGGACGCACCGGGTCTTGTATAGGCTCGCTCGAGTCTCGTCCGGCTGCAGAGCGCGTTCAGAGTTCCGGGAAGGTCGCTGTTCCAGGATGTCCAGGAAAATAGATTGCGGTCGCTAAGAATGGGGATTCCAGGAGCAGATTAAAGGGAAGGGGCGAAGGAAGGAAGAAGGAACCAGGATCTAGGAATAGTGGATTCGCCGAACAGCACACACACGTCAAGCCACTACCTAATCATAGCGTTGAGACACGCGGGGTCACGGGGGCGTGGCCAATTTATAGAACGTGCCGTGTGCGACGTGGAAGCTGGTGCGAGACAAGTCGCTTGTTGCGCCCATGTTGGGAGTAACAAAGAATACAAGCCCCGGCGTGATAAGGACCAGGAAGTCCAGAAGGGGCAAGTTCTATGGGTCATGACAGAAATGGTCATGTTCAGCTTTTTAAGGAGATCCCTCCCTAATAGATTTAATGGTGTATGCATCCTGTTCAATAATGGTGCAACTATCTTTCGATTCCCTATAATGAGGGGTCGATCTTCTGTGAAAGGAACCCTTACAATTGCCCCAGAGAAGCCTTGAGTATCCATGCTGCTGTCTGTTAGTGGAAACTGTCCTTCCCTTATTGAAGATCAAGTGGCTCCTGTGTCTACCATAAAAGTAAACATTCTGTTCCCCATCTTCACCCCCACATTGAGGTTCCCTATCTGCATTTGGAGTGATTGAGCAAACTGGGCACATCAATACTTGCTGTGGGCTGTCCTATTGTGTATAGGTGTTGTTTCCGGGTAGAGGAAAAGTATTTCTTAGAACGCTTGCTCCAGAGTAATGTGTAAATGTTCCCCATGGTAGGGCATTCTGTTCCCGTGGTACTGAAGTTGCCTGTGCTGGAGCTTTCTGTGCAATGTTCTGAATTGCATTTCGTTTGATGGTACTGAATAGGTTGTCCCTGTGTCGCAGCGTTCATTTGTATGTATTGTACATTCTGGGCTTGGGCAGACCCAGGGGCATACATTGGCATGGGGCCTACAGTCTGCTGTGGGGGATACAATTCCTGCATTGTCCCTTGTGTGTAATATGGAGCTCCAGGATGGTATTTCATTGTGGGGTCTACTGCAACAGTTTTAAGATATGTGTCCCGTCTTCCCGCATGTCCAACATGCTCCCCCAAATCGTGATCTTAATCCACCAAACCCTCCCCCTCGCCCCGTCTGTGAGTTGCCTTGTGCTCCTTGGACCTCTTCCCCTATCTTGTCTATTTTGTTGTCATGTGAGTTTCCCCAGTCTTGTGATGGTCCTGACCGCTGTCGTGTATCTGTGGGGTTTGTCACTACTGCTCACTCCATACTGACTTTTGCTAGCTTCTTCTGTACCAATTTAGCTTCTGCTAGCTGCATTTTTTCTTCAGCTGCTCTTTTGCTATCACGCTTGCGCTTACAAAAATGCACTATATGCACCTGTATTTCTCCCCACTGTAAGGAACTCATGGTGGCAACAGTAAAGACAGACACAAGTGATCACAGTTCAAGGGTGTTTATTAAACTGTATAGGTAGGTTTGAAAAATGCCTAATCTGAGATGGAAGCAAGCTTTGACCATCAAATAATAATAAGGCAGTCTTGTGACGTCTTGTCCAAAATATACCAAAATAAAACTATTGCCTATCCTTACAACTAAATACAAAATGAGTGTGGGATAGGGTTCACAAGAAAGAAAGAGGTGTTCTCAAATGATACATCTGGATGTTGTAGCCGAGGTTCTCCCTTCCCCATGTTTTGCGCACGGGACAAGGCGGGACTCCTGAGCAGAGTACACGCTCAAGCTTTTCCAGCACGAGGCTAAAGTTCAGTTTCAGGTATGGTATCAGGACTTGCAGTGGTTAAGTCTCTTTTCTACAAAAAGTCTCTTGCTTCCGAGGACCTGATGTGTTCAAAATAACAAACAAAAAGTTCCTGTCCGTGTGTACGTTGAGTGATGGCTTTAAAACCCTGGGTCCCCCTCTTCCGGGCTCAGATTCACAAAAAGCTCCTACCTATATCAGGACCTGCAGTGGTTAATTCTCTTGCTTCCGAGGGTTTGATATGTTCAAAGCAACAAACAAAAGTTCCTTTTTGATTGCAATTAGGGTGATGATTCTTCACCCCTTGGTCCCCCTCTTCCGCGCTCAGTCTCCTCTTGAATGTCAGCCTCCCTCTGTCGGGTTCACTACGGCTTGTATTCAAAGGATTTCCTCTGCTTCCTTCACGTGTCGTTTGATGATGGCTTCTCACCCCTGGATGCCCCTCTTCCGGGCTCAGACCCTTCTCGACTATTTGCCTCCCTCCGTTGGGTTCACCATGGCTTTTATTCCAAAAAGATTTTAACTGTTGCCTTCCCAATTCCAAAAAGATTTAATCTTAATATCTTTTTAAACAGTTCACTGTTGACTTCCCTCAGTCGGGTTCACTCGTGTCAACACAATGTCTATTGGGCCATCATGCTTCACCCCGTTCTGCATGCATCCCTCTGTCGGGTTCACATTTACCAGAGTTGCAGTTTCTTTGACTTTTCTGACTATGCAGGCTTCACTTCCCTTAGCTTTCCAATTACATGCCAATCGAAGACTTTTGACTGTACAGGGTGTTTTGTATGACCACTTTGACCTCTTCCTCGCGGCCCTTCTAAGACCTTCTGGTATCGGTAGTTTAAACAAAAGGGATACCAACCAGAGTCTCTAGAGTGAGCACCCACGTGATGCTGGACCGCTCTGCAGCAGGTTTTCCCCTGAGGCATTTTAACCAGTTCTTTAAGTTTCCCTTAATTTGCCATTTTCATTCACATTTCGGATTCTTATCGCTTCTCCCCTCGACTCACCGGCTGTGATGTACTGCTTGGCTTTTCTTCCCACTGTAGTTAAGAACGGTACCACCGTAGCAAGCGTTTCTCCCTGTCCTGCTCATCAGTGTAGGAGGGCTCTGTGTACCTTTGACACCTGCTGCAACACACGTTGGCTATTGTTCGCGGTCTTACAATTCTTTTCATGGAGGCTTCGCGGTTCTGGGTCGGAAAGGGCAAGGTCGCTTCTCTCCATGTCGCCCCTTTGGTTATCACCGCCTTTCTCCTCCTCTTGAATTGCCGTGCTGGGATTGCTGTCTCATCGCGCGGTCTGCCTTACTCATAGTGTGCTCTTGTGCTCCACCTTTTATCCATGTGGGGAAGGGAAAGGGCCGTCGGGTGTGTGTGATTCTGATCAATTGCCTGACTTTGCCTGAACCTTGTGTTGGGACTTGTCAGGTAAACGGCTCTGGTGTTAGTATATTGTCCTTCGTGGTGTGCGAAAGTGTTTGTGTCAGAAAAGGGGGTGGAGAGAGGTAAAGTTTCTGAGTATCCTACATCGTCACATTTCCTGAATGGACTGAATATACAATGCAGGGTCTTCATCATGTTTCATTGTTCTTGCCATTAAAGCACCTACATCAGTGTCCAGATTGCCACTGTCGGTCATGGGCAGGGTGGCTGTCATTAAAAGGATAGTCCTCCCAAGGTTCCTGTACTTTTTCCACAATGTTCACTACTACATACCAACCTCTTTCTCCAGCATTGGATCTTTCATGGATTCACATGCTTGGAATATTCCCCGTCGTCAGGCTGGGAATCCCCGGTACATTATATAGACCCTTTCCCGTAGGAAAACTTTTTCGACGCTTATGCGTCCTATCCACCTCGTTTTGTATCATGCGTGCCCGCGCCGTCAGGACGCCATGATATAAATACAGGACCCGCCCCCGCGCTCCCTCAGATTTCAACCGTCTTTCAAAGTAGTGGGATCCTCGTGGTTACTGCTAGTCGAAATTAGGTTGTATTTTCGCTTCGGAGACGTTACATTCTGGGAAAAAATATGTCCGGAAAAGCTTTATTTCGCCCTTGTGCGACATGTGGACTCAAAAAAGTCTATGAAGGTGATGCCCACATGGATTGTATCTACTGTCTCCACCCGCACCACACGGCGGATACATGCGAGATATGCCAGGGTTTCTCCCAAAAAACCCTTAAAGACTGGAAAAGAAGGTTGGTCGACTGGCTTAACGACGGAGCTGGTGCCTATCCGGCATCAGAAGTTGGCTCCACGGCCTCCAGGAGCAAGTCGGAACCTCCCTCGAAGAAGGTGCGGCCTGTCGAAAAACGCCCTGCAGACAAGCATACGGGGAAGCATGATGGGTCTTCCTCGTCACACAAAGTCCTCCTCCTCCTCATCCTCTAAGACGGAGAGGCAAGCGGCATCAAAATCCTCCTCAGGGGACCGTCCTAGGTCTTCCGCGAGTCGAGACTCTTCAGCAGGGAAGTCGGCAACGAAATCAGCTACGAAGTCTAAAGGCTCGGTGCCGGCTACTTGCTCGTCGACCCCGGTGTCGCTGACGATGCCTATTACTATTCAGGCAGCAGCGGTGGGGATTCCTTCGTCGACAGTGACTCAATCTATGGCCTGGCAGCCAGAGGTTTGAGACCCGGTCCCCCCTGAGGTCCTACTGCAGCCAGACACGGCCTTGTCGGTGTCGTCGGTGGAAGGAGAATGTGGCATGGTTATGCAGCCGTCGGACTTGGGCTTACGGCCTTCCAATACGTCGACGACGAGTGCGAGTGGGGGTGTGGTCCCTCTATCCTCGACGTTGCTGACCCCCCAGACGGTTTTGTCTCTGGATGTGCTTAATACACTTCAGAAGCTCCTGCAGCGTCTGGATACGCAGATCCCTCAGCCTGGCACTTCATCGTTGCTATTTTCTGCACCTTCCGTCGACGAACAAGCTCAAGCAGCTCGCTCGACGACCAAAAGCCCGTCGGCCTCCCAGGTGGTGAAGGATCATCCTCGAGCGCAGGAGGAGGGTGAGCTATCGGAGCCCGATTCTATACGAGGTGACTCAGGGTCGGACATTTCCCTGTCACCGTCGAGAGACCCAACATGGAATTCGGATGTAGAGGTGGAGTCTACGAGGAGCCAGGCACAACCATCTCCTCCGGATGATGTGGGAGCCTTCCATGCAATGATGGGAAAAGCGTGTTCCGAGTTCGGCTTAATTCCTGAGGAACAAAAGAAAGACCATTTTCTTTTTGATCACATGGGTCAAAGGAGGAAATCGGTATTTGCCATCCCAATCCTGGACCACGTGTGGCAAGAAGGCCTCAAGACGATGCGTCATCCGTTCTCGGAACCGGCTATTAAGGGGCGTATTGAGAAAAAGTTTAAAGCTCCGGAGTCCACTCCAAAATGTCTAACATCACAGCCTCTGTCAGACTCTGTGGTATCGGCGGCAGCGGCTAGGAAGGCCAGAGTACAGCAAAAATGTTCAACCCCACCAGAAAGCGAGGCCAGGAGGCAGGACGCCTTTGGAAAAAAGGTGCTCTCAGTCGGCGCCACGACGGTAAGAGCAGCCAACTCCTTGGCGATTGTATCACGATACGATAGGGAGATGTGGCATAAACTAGCCCCTATCCTAGAACATCTGCCGGAAGAACATCGAAAAGCAGCCATGTTGCTAGTACGAGATGGTGAGGAGGCCTCGAACCACGCAATTAATATTGCGGTGGACCTAGCAGAGTCTGGTTTCAAACAAATCAATCATGGCGTAGTACTACGTCGACAAGCGTGGCTCAAATGTACTACTTTCAGACCTGAAGTCCAATACAAGGTCCTAGACATGCCATGTGAAGGAGAACATCTGTTTGGAGACAAGGTAGATGAAGCCTTGAAGGGGATGAAAGAAGACACGGATACCGCTAGGTCTCTCGGCGCCCTCCAGACAGGTAGAAGTTTTCACTCTTTTCGCCCCTTCAGGGGTGCTTCCGGAAACTCCCGCTTTGGAGCCTCTAGGGACCGTGGATTTAACAGGCCCTCATACTCCTCACAAGGTTACAGACGTGCATCCCAGTCGGCACGTAGAGGCAGAGATTATCAAGCCTCCAGACGACGCGGCTCGGGTCCCTCGTCGACGAAGGACAAGCAAATCAGCAACCAATGACGGCCTTCGGAACGTCCTGGGGGGTCGAGTCTCTCATCATATCGATTAATGGAAATGCATCACCACAGATCGATGGGTTCTGGACACGATTCGCATGGGTCATGCGCTACAATTCACAAACAAGCCTCCAAGTCTTCCTCCAGTGTTTTCGGCCCAGCCCCACCTTCGAGTTCTAAGACAAGAGGTGGCGCTTATGCTGCAAAAAGGAGCGGTAGAACGGGTTCCTGTGGCACAGGAAGGACAAGGGGTTTATTCCCGGTTCTTCGTTGTCAAGAAGCCAAATGGAAAATGGAGGCCCATTCTCGACCTGAGGGTACTCAACAAATGGCTAAAGAGCTCAAAATTCAAAATGCTAAAGCTCCAGGAGGTTATCAGGTCAGTGCAACCCATGGATTATCTGTCGTCGCTAGACCTTCAAGATGCATATTTTCATATCCCAATACGTCCACGACACAGGAGATATTTAAGGTTCGTCGTCGGGCGAAAGCATTTTCAGTTCAAGGTCCTCCCGTTCGGTCTCAAGTCCTCCCCCAGGACGTTCACCAAGTGTTTGGCCCCTATAGCGGCCCATTTAAGGAAGGACGGTCACCATGTCTATCCCTATCTAGACGACTGGCTGGTCAGAGGTTCGTCCATGGAACAAACACGAAACAGTCTGGGGGCCACGATGTCCCTCTTACAGGAACTGGGCTTCGCGATAAACTTCAGCAAGTCCTCCGTAGAGCCCTCGAGGACCTTGGTCTTTCTAGAAGCGGAGTTTCATACGCACACAAGCCTTGTAAGACCATCCAGCGAAAGAATACAGAAGCTACAAAGCAAGGCGTCGGAATGGAGATGCGGTACCAGGGTGTCGGTGCGCAAATACATGTCCCTGCTAGGGACCACGTCATCCTGCATTCCGTTGATAAACAACTGCCGTCTGTTTATGAGGCCTTGCCAGGAATTTCTTGCGGACCGTTGGGCGCAGAGCCAAGGTCGCTGGTCCGACAGACTGGTCATCGACGAACAACTGGTACAAGCACTCTGTTGGTGGAGAGTTTCTACTCATCTAACGAAAGGAATGCCTCTGGTGGAACCGGAGTTCCAGAAGACGGTGGTGACGGATGCATAGCTGAGCGGATGGGGAGCTCATCTGGATACGTTACAGGTACAAGGCCGGTGGTCGTTACAAGAGTCCTCCCTGCATATCAACCTGCTAGAACTGAGAGCAGTGCGGTGGGCTCTAAAATCTTTTCTTCCTCAATTGAGAGACTCTGTGGTACGTGTCATGACGGACAACACGACTACAATGTTTTACCTAAGGAAACAAGGAGGAACACGTTCCAGGTCCCTGTCGATGGAGGCACAGAAAATCTGGCATTGGGCCCTGCAACACAACATGCTAATCTTGGCGTTCCACCTGCCAGGTGTGAGAAATGTGGAGGCCGATGCCCTCAGCAGGGAAATGAACGAAGTTCACGAATGGGTGCTGAACGACCAGCAACTACAACACGTATTCAAGAAGTGGGGACATCCTTCCATCGATCTGTTCGCGACGAAGGACAACAGGAAATGCCCCCAGTATGCAAGCAGATGGCCTCAGCAGGGCTCACTGGGGGATGCGTTCTCTTTCCCATGGACGAACAAATTCCTGTACGCATTCCCTCCATTTCCTCTTATCCGGAGGACGTTGCAATGGATCCTCAAGTACCCATGTTGGGTGATTCTGGTGGCCCCGTATTGGGCCAGACGGGTGTGGTTTTCAGACCTGCTGCACATGGCGGCGGCGGAGCCAATGAGGTTCAGGAAGATTCCCAACCTTCTGTCTCGACAGGAAGGTATCGTTTGGCATCACGACCCGGACAGCCTCAAGTTGATGGCCTGGCTCCTGACTTCGCCGAATTTGGTCAGCTAACGATTCCGGAGGAGTGTCGTCGTATTCTGCAAGCGGCAAGAGCACCTTCCACAAACACTTCATACTCGTACAAATGGAGGAGTTTCTGTCAGTGGTGTGTGGATCAACCAGGTTTGGTTCCGCAGTCGATTACGCCGGAACAGCTCCTTCCATACTTGCTGTTCTTAGCTCAAAAGGGCTTATCGGTGTCGTCGATAAAAGTACACCTGGCCGCCATCTCCAGGTTTACACCTCAACGACATTCCGCACCATTATTCAACGACCGCCTGATTAAGCACTTCCTTAAAGGTTTGTTTAGGAGTTTCCCTCCCGAGAAGAGATTTTCTCCGGTGTGGAGCCTCAATCTGGTGTTAGCGTCTCTTATGAAACCTCCTTTTGAACCAATGTCATCATCGTCTCTAAAGTTTTTGTCGTGGAAATTGGCCTTCCTGGTGGCCATCACTTCAGCCCGACGTATTTCGGAAATCCAAGCTCTAATGGTAGACCCACCATACTTAAGATTTTTCAAGAACAAGGTGGTCCTTGCCACTAACCCACAGTTCATACCGAAAGCTCCTTCAGTGTTCCATAAACATTCCTCTATTGTCTTACCTACGTTTTTTCCAGAGCCATGCTCGGGAGCGGAGCGCACGTTACACACATTAGACGTGAAAAGGGATCTCAAGTTTTACCTTCATCGCACGCAACCTTTCAGGACAACGAGGCAATTGTTCGTGGCCTATGGTTTGGGTGCTAAAGGCAAAGCCATTTCAAAGCAAGGACTGTCAAGATGGGTATTGTCTACCATTTTGTACTGCCATTGCAAGGCTGGGAAGCCTCTTCTGCGACGCCCAAGAGCTCATTCAACTAGAGCGGCGGCATCGTCGACGGCGCTGTGGTCTGGAGTCCCTCTGGGGGACATCTGCATGGCGGCTACCTGGGCGGCTACACACACTTTTACCCGCCATTACTGCCTGTCACAACAACATGACGAAGATACTCGGATGGGACAGGCGGTGCTTAGACACCTATTCCAATAAGGTAAGCCCCGGTTGAGGGGTTAGATCTTGTTGCAATTATGATTGAATATTGTTCGTTTTCTATGGTAACAATTGCTGATGGGTACACGACCATAGGGAACGGGCATTGTGAGGAAAGTATGTGAGTTTGCATGCACGCCTCCTCTTTTCGGGATGGTACTGCTATGTAATCTATTCTAAGCATGTGAATCCATGAAAGATCCAATGCTGGAGAAGGGAATAGTTTCTTACCTGTAACTCCATTTCTCCAGCATTGGTATCTTTCATGGATTCACATGCGCCCGCCTGCCTCCCCTGCCCATGCAAACTGGTTCCCCCACTACTTTGGGGGCCGAAATCTGAGGGAGCGCGGGGGCGGGTCCTGTATTTATATCATGGCGTCCTGACGGCGCGGGCACGCATGATACAAAACAAGGTGGATAGGACGCATAAGCGTCGAAAAAGTTTTCCTACGGGAAAGGGTCTATATAATGTACCGGGGATTCCCAGCCTGACGACGGGGAATATTCTAAGCATGTGAATCCATGAAAGATACCAATGCTGGAGAAATGGAGTTACAGGTAAGAAACTATTCCCTTCTTTCGACTCCTGGAAAAGGGAGCTGCTGTGGGGTCCTGCCAGGCATAAGCTATCCCTAAAAACACTCATGCTGCCATACAAGGCGGGCGGGGTCCAATTGCCAGACCTCGAGAGATATTTCTTGGCTGCGCAACTTAGCTTTGTGGCTATCGGACGAGTCCACCTCGGAAACAAGGATACTTAAACAGCTAGTAGCGCCTGCGCGCCTGCAAGAAACGCTGTGGGTCCCACTGAGGTGCTTGAGTGAGACTCCAATGATTGTACAGTTAGGCAGGAAGGTCTGGGGCAGGGCCCTGAACCTGATGGGACAAGAACCCCCTTACGCACCTGATAACCCGATTGCTGCTGATGTATGCATAGTTAGGGCGGACCTTGCGAGGGCTAGGCAATGGGAAAGATACAGTGTCTACACTTGGGGGGGGATGTGTACGAGGAGGTCGTTTTCAGAGAATTTGAATCCATGGGGGAGAAGGAGGGACTACCCAACGGCCAGTTTCTTTGGTACCAGAGGATTAGGAAGGTGGCGAGGAGTAATTGGAGTGAATGGCCGGGGGAGCCGGAGGCAGCACCAATACTAACACTACTTCACAACCTAGGGGATGGGTGGAAACCGGTGCCTAGACTCTATAGCCAGCTCGCAGATAGACCCAACCCTAAAAGCGACGCGCTGAAGCAATGGTGGGAGGCAGACTTAGGTACCAGCATAACAAAGAAGGAATAGGAGAGAATATTAGTATACCCCCGGGAAGTGTCGAGAAATGCCCGATTCAGGCTGATCCAACTGAATGTCATCTATAGAACCTATATGACAACGAGTAGAATAGCTAAATTTAACAGCAATACAAACCAGCTGTGCCCCTTGTGTAAGTCGGAGGGTGCGGGATGATACACATGTTCTGGGGGTGTTTGAAGACGCAGTGCTTCTGGTCCAAGATAGAACAAGAGTGCAGAAGAGCTGGGGTGGTGCAGTATGAATGGACACCGAAGTAATGCCTTCTTGGAGCCTACCCGAGAATCAGCAAGTTCAGGCACTTAATTAAATTCATGGACATGGTAGGTGTGTTGGACAAGAGGGCCATTGCAATGGCGTGGAAAATGGCTTGGGGCCTGCAATATGCCAGATGGTACAGTGAACTGGAACACTTGATGGGGGCTGAAACCAGGGTATGAGGGGAAGGGGTGTCTAAGGCGGGAGGGGATGCGAGTCCTGCATATTGAGGCCTGGAAGGCACTGGTCTGGGATATGTTCCATCCGTCGGATGACAAACCCCCATGAGCGTACTGGGCTCAATCCTTGGATGGCGGGGGCGTGGCTTGATGGCCGCGTGAAGGGACGCGCTCTTTGGGAGCTCCCTTGAATCTGTCACTGATCCTTGTTGCAAACGAAGATTTCGGGTGGAAAAGCATGCATGCAGCACACCCCGGGACACAGGAAAGTCCAGCGCACACCGTGATGGCAGCGCGCGGCTGAGCATCCATAAATTGAGGGAGCCGCGGCCGCGAGAAGAAAGTGGGGCACCCGAGATCGGGAGTCGGCCAAAATGGCGGATCGTAGACAAAGGGCCGAAAACTGACTGAAGAGTCGCGGCTGCATGCAGCGAGAGACGGAGCCACGAACAAGCCTGCTGCGGCTTCAGGAGTTGTGGGTACTTGACCCGTGAATCAGACCGAGACCTGGCCGGAAGGGCTCCGCCGGATCAAGGAGAGGATACCGGGCCCTGAGACGGGGAAGGAAGAAGCGGGTGGTCCCTGCCCGTGCCGCTTTGCGGGACGCGGCGGAGGGCGGAGGCGGGGTGCCCTCGGACTACATCGCCGCTGCTACACGCGGTGTGGCGGAGGGGCTTGCGCAGCACTTCCCGTGCTGCTGGTGGGTCCCCGCGGAGCCCGGAGAAGTGGTTGCCCCGCGGTGCCAGAGTCGGGGTGGAGGGCCAGAGGATGTGAAAAGTACCGGCGGAGATTGGATCACCCGTGGGCTTGTGTCGGAGGCGGCCCGGGGCTGCCGCAAGTGAGAGATTGTCACTCAGCTGGCCCCGGTGAGTGCGTTGACAGGCTGCTGCCTGGCACTACACGAAACTAAGCAGGGAGGCCTGTGGCGAGAGCCTCCCTGCACACTACAAGCCCCGCTCGATCGGAGCGCCCCGCAGGAGGCACCCAGTTGGCCCCCGGGGCGGCATCATACGTGACCAGGAGGAAGCGTGCTCAGCATTAGAAGGAGCATGCGAGCACCGACCCCCTACATAAGGCAGCAATCACGGTGGAGTACAGTGAAGTGGGCTGTGCCGGAGCCCTTCACACGAACAGCCAGGAGAAGGGGAGGGGACGCCATGCTGCCTGGACGGGGTCCTGGTCCTGAGGGACCCTGCCATCAATACCAAAAAAAAAAAAACAGACCAGGAAGGTTCACCCTCGGATGTATGCGGGGCTCAAGGGTGTGCACTGGGAGCAGCCTGCACCAAGGCAGGGTCCAGCAGAGGCGTCGGGAATGCTAATGGCCCAAACAAGGCGGCCAGAAGCAGTGGGGGCCAGTGGAGCGACACTGCGGGAGCACAGGTGCGTGGGAGGACACAGCCCATTCCAGGTGTGGGGAGAGTACTAAGGACACACCCGTGCACCGTTGAAATGGCCCGATACGCCAAGAGTGGCCTGGCGCCACGTGGACTTCTCGCACGAGGGGAGGCGCCGCTGGCATACACTCGAACAGTATAGCAGGATGTCTAACAGAATTGTCAGACCCAAGAACAAACAGCCCACGTTGGAGGCTTATGCAAAGTCGCCCCCGGGCGCAGAAGGGGGCTAGGACAAAGACACTACCGCTGCAGAAGCGGAGACACCGGGCACGATCCAGGAAGTGCTGGCAGCGATTGCAGACTTGAAAGTCACCTGGGAGACTAAACTGGGCTTGGCAATGTATGAACTGAAAGTGGGTTTGGACCTCAAGATCGGAGCGTTCCAGGAGGAAGTCAATCTGTTGAGACAAGATGTGCAGACGCTGGCGAAGCGCACTGGAAACCTGGAAAAGGAGATGACCCCGAATACGGCGGCATGCGCCGCCCACGGATCGGAGTTCCATGCCCTCGTGCAGCGTGTTGGCACCTTGGAGAACAGGGTGGAGGAGGCGGAGGGCGCGCTAGACGCAATAGTATTCGCATTGTTAGTCTGCCGGAAGGAATGGAGGGGCCTAATCCAACGGAATATGTGGAATCCATGCTCTTGCAGGAAATAACTGGCGGAGCACTGACCCAGGGGTTTGCAGTCGAGAGGGCGCACAGGGCCTTGACAAGGAGACTGCCCCCGGGGGCCCCCCCGCGGCCGCTGATCGCTAAGATCTTGAATTATCGGGAGAGGATACTCAAATTCTTCCAGAAGGGAGGAACGATAGAAAGGGAGCCGATGAAAATCACGGCGTACCCAGACTATACTTTGCACGTACAGCGCAGCAGGATGAACTCCGGGGCGGTGAAAAGGAGGTTGAGAGAAGCCGGCTACCGATATATGTTGCTTTACCCGGCCAGACTGAAAGTGTTCTATAAGAATAAAACTCTGTTCTTTGAGACGCCGGAGGACGCTATGGACTGGCTGGACATGCAGGGTCGCCCTCAGGAACCGGATATCCAGACGGGAGCAGCAGAAGATAAGTAGCGCGTAGCTGGGTCATCCCTGGCGACATAACATAAGACATTGGGACTAGAATTTGGCATCATATAAAGCTGATGGGGAATGTGTTGCAGCAACATATGCTGGCAAGATCCGTTAGATGCTATAATCATAATCAGATGAAGACATTGGGACTTGAATATAGTGTTAAATGAAGAGTGTGGGAATGGGTTGCAGCAAACATGTGCTAGTAAGATCCGTTGGATGCAACTATCCTAATCAGTTGAATGGGAGCTCCGGGAGACAATCCTTAAACCCCTTAGTAGTATACTTAGGTCACTGTTAGATCGGTGACGCCCCGCAGGGTCCTAGTCTTCGGTTATGAGAGTGGACCAGACGTGGGTGGACCTGAGATCCAGGGATGGAGCTGGGCATTTGTTGGGGCTGGGTAGGGTGGGGGGAGGATGAGGGTTGTGTGCAGTGGGGTAGAGTTTGGGAAAGGGAAGGGGGGAGGTTTTGGGAAGGGGGGGGTTGTTGAGGGTGGGAGGGCCAAGTGTCGGACAACGTGTCATCAGGGAAGATATTGGAGGGGAGGGGAAGGTGGAGGGGGAGTACATCGAGTAGATGGCGTTGGGTAATCTCAGAGTGGTGACCTGGAATGTGCGGGGCCTCAATAGCTATCTGAAAAGCAACAAAGTGATGATGTATTTAAAAAGGATGCATATTGACGTAGCCTTGCTACAGGAGACCCACCTCACCAAGGAGAAGCTGGAGGTGGTCAGAAGGAAATGGAAAGGGAATGTCATAGGTGCCACATACTCAGCATTTGCAAGGGGGGTGATCACCTGGGTGGCACCGCATGTGCCGTTTCGTTTGCTCAGCTGGAAAATAGACCCAGAGGGCAGGATGGTGGTGGTGGCGGGGATCCTGGAAAATAGGGAGGTGAACATTGTAAATTTGTATGCCCCTAACCATGATACAGCAGCATTTTTCAGGTACCTATACAGCAAAATTAGCCCTCTGGCGGGTGGTGCGATGGTGTGGGGAGGGGATTTCAATTGTACCCTGAACCCAAGGATTGATAGGTCAGATAACAAATCAGGGAAGCCAGCGCCAGCAGCTAAAGCATTGAGGACCCTATTGATAGACCTCGGTCTGGAGGATGTGTGGAGAAGGCTACACCCAACGGATAGGCCGTATTCGCACTACGCAGCGCCACATGACCTGCACACAAC
The DNA here is from genome assembly GCF_040938575.1 of Ambystoma mexicanum. Taxonomy (NCBI): domain Eukaryota; kingdom Metazoa; phylum Chordata; class Amphibia; order Caudata; family Ambystomatidae; genus Ambystoma; species Ambystoma mexicanum. The sequence goes on from NC_090922.1 coordinate 254,982,671, forward strand.
GTTGGATTATGTGTTTGCTGCGGCGGAAATAGCAGGAGAAATGGTGGGGGCCGAATACAAGGCCAGGGTACTATCTGACCACTCGCCTTTAGTGGTAGAGTGGCAGCATCAACCCACCCGAGTGCGTATCCCGACATGGAGGCTCAGAACTGAGGCTCTACAGGATGCGGAATTCTGAGAGGATCTGAGGGTGGCTATGGAGGAATACTTCAAAACTAATACGGGCAGTGTACGTTCTGTGGGAATAGTATGGGAGGCATTCAAGGTGGTGGTGCGTGGGGTAGCCATATCAACATCTAAAGGGCTCCAAGGGGGCATTGAACAGGAACTTCTGGAAACAGAAAGAGAGCTGGAGGGCCTCACTCGTAGTGTAGGGACCGCCCGTGAGAACTGCGCTAAGATAAAAGACTTACAATTCGCTTGTATGGAACTCTGGGATAGATTATGCAAACTAAATTATAGGAAATTTACGGAGAGGTTACATGCAGGGGGGGATAAGCCAGGTAGACTACTGGCCTGGCTATATAAAAATGATACTCCCCGTTCAGTGATCAGAGAGGTTAGGGATGCGGAAGGTCAAACTTATAACACCCAAGAGGGGGTAAATGGGGAGTTCCTCAAGTACTACAGACGTTTATATGAGGATACAGGAGAGGATATGAGCCAGGAAATACTGGAAACAATTGAGGATGTGGGGCTGCCCACCTTAGATGACCTAGAACGCGCAGATCTGGACGCCCCATCACCGTAGACGAACTGGAGGCGGTGATCCAACACCTCCCCACATGTAAAGCGCCCGGGTCGGATGGGTTACCCAGTGAATTTTATAAAGCCTACAAGCAGGAGTTAGCATATGAGCAGGGGGAACTGCCGGCGTCCCTCCGCGAGGCGGTGATCGTCCCGCTCCTGAAACCAGGTAAGACAGACACGGAATGCAGGTCCTATAGGCCCTTGTCCATGCTTAACAAGGATAGCAAAATACTTACAGCAGTGCCAGCCAATAGACTAAATAGGGTTAGCGGCAAGCTGATACACCCAGACCAAATGGGGTACGTCCCAGGTAGAAACATGGCTGCACCACATTATTGATCAAACTAAGGAAGACTCGGGAGAGATGGCCATCTTGACGCTGGACGCGGTGAAAGCCTTCGATTCAGTGAGGTGGCCGTGGTTAAAGGCGACCCTGAAAGGGTATGGAATGGGACCTGTATATACTAGATGGGTCCAGTTGCTATACAGTTCCCTGATTGCGAGAGTTAAAACTGGTCCCACAATTTCAGACAAATGGCAACTCCGCAGGGGGACCAGACAGGGTTGCCCCTGGTCACCCATGTTATACATCTTGGCATTAGAACCGCTAGCAATATGCCTGCGGCAACAATACGGGAGGTTGGGATTTGCACGACGGGGGGCACACACCTGATATCGTTGTATGCAGACGATATGCTTCTCTACCTGCGCCACCGGAAGAAAACCTGCAATATGTGCTGGAGGTGATGGATCATTATGCCACCCTCTCGGGCATATCGGTGAACCCCGGGGAGTCCAGCTTGTTCCCCTTGGGAAGGTATAGGAGCACCCCATCGGCGGGTCTGCCTGTCCTGCGGATACCCTGGCAGACCGTTACATTTAGGTACCTGGGTGTGAATATTTATCATAAGATAGAGATGGAGCACAGACATAATACAGTGAAAGCGATAGAGGGTATTAGGAATAGCATCTAGGTTACCTCTGGCCCTGATGGGGAGAGCAGCCCTGCTCAAATGGTTGTTCTGCCCAGACTCTTGCACTTTTTTGTGAATGTCCCATACCTGATCCCCAGACACTTCTTTGTGAGACTCCATGGCATGTGCAGGGGCTTTATATAGGGCAACTCCAGGAATAGGGTGGCCCTGTGGAAGCTGCATAAGACTTGTGATAAGGGGGGCATAAACCTGCCAAACTTTGAATTGTATTATTTGGAGGGACAGCTGTTGTATGTGGCCAGGTGGCTGTCTGCGGAGGACTCGGCGGAAGCCAGGCTTTTTCGCGGGGTGACTCAGTCCCATATTTTCTTAGAGAGACATTGTGAATGCATAAAGCTAAGATGGTGGGGAGGGGGAGACTATTGGAGTTGGGCTGGGAAGTTTGGCGCAGAGCATGGAAAACGGTGGGCGACCCAGACCTGCTCTCCCTGCAGGTCCCGCTGGTGGCCCTATGTGGTGATGACCCCCAATTATTTGAAGCAGTCCGCAGATACTGGGAACCGGTGGGTCTAGCCACCCTCGGAGATATATTGCAGGAAGGGGAGGTATTGGAATTTCAGAGGTTGCATGAGGAGACAGGGGTGCATAGCGGCAAATATATTACATACATCAGGCTCTTGAAACGTGTAAGGGGGAGGTGGTCTGAGACGGCGCTGGCGGAAGAACCTGATGCCACCCTGGAAATGATGTATGATGTCTCTGAGGGAGGACACAAAATATCTAGGATATATGAGCCCTTAAGAGCAAAGGCAGAGAGGGAGCCACTCCAGCTGAGGCATGATTGGGAGGAGGAGATTGGAGAGTCCATGACCGATGGACAATGGGACAGAGTACAGAGGTACCACAAAAAGGTGTCTCGGAATGCGAGACTCCAGCAGATCCAGCTATATGTCACCCACAGAGCCTATTTGACCCCTGGAAGGATAGCCAGGTTTGGAGGCTCAGCTATACAGAAACGCCCCAGGTGTGGAGAGGAGGAGGCAGGGTTGCTGCACATGTTCTGAGGTTGCCCAGAGGTGCACAGTTTTTGGGAAGAAATAAAGACGAAAATGGCCAGTGGGGGTGTGGCGCTGGACGTGGGGTCTGCTGGGGCATGCATGCTTGGGAATTTCCCAAGGCCACGTAATTTAAAGCACATCAACAAAATGAAGGACCTGGCATATCTCCTGGCCAAGCGCAGGATTGCAATGTGTTGGAAGGCAGCCCATAGGCCTAGAATGGAGACATGGTGGGCGGACCTCTTGCAATGGGCGGAAGCTGAAACTGCGGTTTGGTTTGAAGCTGCCACCAGGGGAGGCGAAGAGGAAGTGGACCCCCTGATGGCCTGCAGGCAATTGGTGACCTCAATGGCTACACCTCACCAGGTCAGTCATGAAACAGAAGACTCAGATGAGTCAATACGCACTGAGATTCCCAAAAATGTTTATGAAGATGACACTGATGTTACAGCTCGAGTTTGTGGGGCGGGAGGGGGGAGGACGGGAAATTTATAATGTGTTGGTTTGTTATTGGTAATGAACGTCCTCAAAGTTGTAATGTGTGGTTTTTTGTTGTAAAATAATAAAAACAAATAAAAAATAAAAAAAATCCTTGTTTGGCTAGAACTCGTTAAGAGTTGGGCCACTGCAATGAGGTGTTCCGAATTGAAGGCCTCTGGCCCTCATGACCCCTAGTGACACCCCAAACACCAGGGCTTCCCGGGAGAGAAAATGACGTGCCCTCATGAGTATGCTTGAAAGTGAAGGCAGTTTGTTGTTATTACAATGTTACTTGTTGTTGTTCATCTGTGTTATGTATACATGCGACAATGATTGAAAATTGAGCAGCAGAATGTTAATGTACACTATAAATGGCAATAAAAACATTTTTTAAAAAATAGCACTTACATCAGGTCTATCAGGATACGCCCTTCTCAATGCATCCCATACACAGGCCCAGCAATTATTAAATGAAAAACAGTCATGTGCATCACTCTCTAATCGAATACCTGGGTAACCTGCTCACTGCCAAATTGTGTTTGTCGGATCTCCTATGATACTAACAAGCTTTTCATGTCCCCAATTGCTAACATAGCCTCTGCTGTATGCGTTCAACTGCTTTAATCCATTTACCAGCACCTCCAGTAAGAGTTGGTAACATCGTGATCAAATTATTCTTGTCCATATGTGGCCATGGTGCATATTGTGATCTGCCTACTCTCTTCTGTATCAATGGGTACTGCCTTCCCTGCTTTTGGCTATGCTGTGCTCTACCCCTTTTCTTCCCTCTAGCACTGCCACTGTTCTAGGATGTGGTCTCAGTTGCATCCCCCATGGAGTTCTTTCTTCCTGGTCCTCTTCTGTTTCCCAATTCTCCTCATCGCCCTCCGGCTCTGTCCCACTTCCTGTTTCATCTGTCCCATAATATATACCCTGTGGTTCTGGTTACTCAGTTTCTACTTGAACATCCTTACTGACTATTTCTGTCTTATGCATTTCCAGTAGTACCTCTCCTGCTGCTCATGTTTCAGCATCTCCTGTTGGACATAGCCCCTCCCTTATCTGGGTCGCCTTTTACTGAATCTCGTCTTTCACTGTGTGCGCTTGCTCCTTTCATGGGGCTTGTTTCAGAAAATGCAGGGGGCTTATAATTGAAGTTTGAATATCCTGCAGCTGGTTTTAAAGGCTAAATCCTGGTGCAATGCATATTTAGGTGAACCGGAGGACTGGGGGAACAGAAACACTGCCTCTCGAACAGGAAGATGAAACGCTCCGAGTAGGCCTCTGTAACTTTTTGCAAGGAAGCACGCACAGTCGGCGTCCGACTGCAGCGAGCACCAACACCCGCTCTGCGCAGCGTTGGGGGGCTGTGTGCCCAGAGCGGGACCTCCTCGGCCGACCAGGGGGGAGAGAGGCAAAGACAGCGGATCACCAGCGGCAGCGGGGGCAGAGCCGCAGTGGTAGCGGCCTCCAAGTGGGGCAGTGAACAGGAAGCAAAGGAGGCTTCGTCAGGCCTCCCCCACCGGACACCTGCACAGCCTTGGCGTCTCCACTCCCTGGTGAGTGGAATCAAGAGCAGTGCACACAACAAGACATGCAACCCTGCCGGCCACGACACAGGTTCTGGCCTGCTCCGAAATATTCTTTGTGTACAGAGACCCGGGGTGGCCAAGAACAGGAGACCTTTGCCCGCGGTCACCTTTTGGTTTTTCTGCGGGCACCTGACATCTCCTCAAAAACTATCAGGAGGCATCTGCTGAGAGTGCTGTCTGTCAGTACTGTGCTGGGACCTGGAGCCACTGATCTCACACTGCCAGTGAGGTGACTACTGCCCTTTTCTGGGCAGTGAGCCGCCATCAGTCCTTGCCAGTGCTCTCCATGCTGGCATCTCGTTGTAGTGACCTGGAACCTCTGATCTGAAGCTGCCAGTGCTGCCCCTGCTGGCATCACACTGCAGTGACCTGGAGCATCTAATCTCACATTACTGCCAGTGCTGTGCCTGCTGGCATCTCTTCCTGCAGTGACCTGGAGTGTCTTCCCTCACTCTGCTAGTGCCACCTCTGCTTGCCACTCTGTGATCTTTAACACCGTACTTTTAACTGCAGGCATCACTGCAGGGACCTGCAGGTGTTCTCACTGTGCCAGTGTAGGCATTCCACCTTCTCGCCATGCCAGTGCCCCGTTTTCATCTTCTGGAAGCCGGTTTGTCTACCTTTCCTACCTCTTACCATGGATGGATTGCCAGCTTTGTCCCATCAGTAGTACCTTTGGATGAAGCACGCTTCCTTGGGGGCACACTTTCTCTCTCTCTCTCCTTTATCAATCCACACGTCACCCATCCCACCCCACCACCCCCTTTGCAAAGCCTGTGGTCTTTCCCTGCCTCTTCTGCTGCCATCTGATCACGGGAGGCGCATGCAGCTGCAGAAGGGAGTTCCCCTTCTTCATGTTCGAGAGAGACCCTGCCGGCCAGCAATCCACCTCTCTGCTTTTGGATTATTCCTGGTTGCCTTCTTTCACCGGGACACACCTGTGCATGATGAGCCATCCTGCTCGCCCTGCGCTGTTCTGTTGCAGCTTCCTGACAGTATTTGTTGCAGGCCGCCTGCTGTCTCCTTCATCCTCTGTTGCTGGAGCTGTGCAGTTCCCCGCTACGAACTGGTTGACGTTGGGCACCTGATTCGTCTGTACCTGTCATGCTGATAGGCCGCCTGGTGAATTCATCATGCTTTGTGCAGTCTCCTTTCCCTCTCTTTTTCTATCTCTCCTCCCATCTCCCTGCTCTCTCCCTCCATGGTGCTATCCATTTTCCCTATCTACTCTGTTACTCTATCACCTATCCTACCCCTCTTTCGAAGCCTTGAAAGAAAAAGTTCAAGAAAGATCTCCTGGTCTCTAACCCAGAATAGAAAGTGAGAGCCAAGGTGTTGGCAAAGGGTATCATAGTCCCTGATGTGGTCTAACTGCATTCTGAGGTTGAGCAGGGCAGTTTTGGTACTGTGTTTGAGTTCAAAAACCTGACTACCTGGATACCAGGAGATGGTGGGACTTTGGATTAGGCAAAGCAGTCATGAATTTTAAGTAGAAAGGGGACTGTGGTAATGGGTCGGTAGTTGGTGGGTAGTGCAGGATCCAGGTATGGTTTCTTAAGCAGAGGTGAGATTCACGCAGCTTTGATACTGTTAGGTACGCTATTAGTCTGAAAGGAGACATTAACAAATACTGATTGATGGTGGATATCAATGTGGAAGTACAGAGCTTGACAATTTGCGCCGGGCAAGAGTCACCCCTGCAATTAGTCGGTGTGAGTGATTGGATGGTCTCCGGAACAGTCACTTGAGAGACTTGGGAGAAGAAGAAAGGGGTTGGTTGTATTGGGTTGGGGAGATCAAGTGGCGGCAGGGAGGTAGAGTCAGGAGATTTAGTAGAAAGTATTTTTTGTCCGATAATTCTGTTTCTTAGGTCAATTTTGTTGCTTAGGGCATCTTGAATGGTGGTACACCCTATTTTGTCAGACCTAGTATGGGAGTTGGACCTAATAGGGTTTTCCAGTTCTATTAGGATAGCAAACAATTCCTTAGTGTTGGAGCTGCAATGGTGATTCTAGTGCTGTATGAATTGGCTTTGTGTGTAATGGCTGCCTTCTTGTAGGTCAAAGAGGCATTGACAGCATTCTGATAGTTGGTATGTGAGGGATGTCGTTTGTGAAGGTGCTTAAGGGCTCTCATTCTTCAGAGTGCAACAAGCTCATCAGAATACCAGGGATTGGTGGGTTTGTGTGGTTTAGGTATTTTGGATTTGAGGGGTGGATGTTGATTCATGGGGGGTAGGGTGCTGTGGTGGTAAAGTTTGGCTAATTGATCTAGGCTTTTGTGTGACAGTAGCGTGGGGCTCAGAAGATTGGAAAGAGTGGGCATAAGCAGTTCATGAGTGCGTTTATGCGTGTTTCGAACCAGGATGGGTGAGGAGGAGAGGGCTGTAGTGTGCAGGGGGTGGAGTGACTGAGGTCGAATTCTATGAGGAAATGATCTGACCAGGTTTCAAGTGAGATATTGGAGATCAGAATATTGCTCTTGGTGGTGAGAATCCAATCAAGCAAACATCATTTCACATCGGTGGGGGTGCAATGTGGCTGACTGCACAACCTTTGCTAGATAGTATTCAACTGCTTGCGTTCCTTCATGCAGCCTTGTAATGCTACAGCGAGAGGTACAGGACTTAGGCGGCACTCCAGACAACGGTGTCGGATTGACAGGAGGCGACGGATTATGGATTCCACATACCCCCATGCATATCACACGGATTGTAAGGATGGCTGGATTGGCAGGTACTCACTTGAGAATACCGAGCAGAATTCGAGCGGACCTCCCCATCCCCTAGGTGGGAACACCCCTGAGTGGGGGGGGAACCGATCAGGTGGTTGTTAGCACGCACGCCCGTGTCAGGTGAATCAGCTGATTGGCTTTGGGATGGGACTGTTCACCAACAGTGCTGATACTTTGTGGCCTTTTGTTCATTCTTTTTTAAAAAGGAAGCAGACGTCGCTGAACCAGGAAATACTTGTTACCACTGGGCCTACTAGACGGCGGGTGCAGAAAGCCAGAAGAGGACATCCCTACAAACAAAGCCCGACCGCGAGGAGCAAGCTTTTTCCTACCTAGCGCTCGTTGTTAATATCATTTCTGTTGACCTGAATTAAGGTTTTATTTTTGTAAGCAAACACCCGACTCTGACGCCACCTTATTATAGTGGTGGAAGCGGTGGATCGAGGATGAACGCCTAACATGGAAGGCATTATAAAAACATTGGCTGAAGTTCAACGTCTCCAACGGCTGTTACAGGTCAAGGGCACCAGGCGCAAGCAGACCGCCAAGCACTACAAGCTCTTCAGGTGCAAGGTGCCACTCAGGAGCAGAACGTAGAAGCACTCCGCCTAGTGGGGGAAACGGTAACTGCAAGCAATACCCAACCAGCTGTGCCCTCAACTATCTTGCAGAAGGTCCAAGCGGGAGACAACCCCAGTTTTTTGTTGTCAATTTCGAGAGACTAGCCAGAGCGACACAATGGCCAGCCGACCACTGGGGGTATTACCAGCCCCCCTTCTCACGTGGGCATAGCAGTGGAAATACTAAGCGGCCAACCCGGCAGGAGCTACATTGTACACCGAAATGAAGAAAAGAATACTGGAGAGACTCGGCATGGATGACGAGTTATACCGTCTCCAGTACAGAGGGACCCGACTAAAGCCTGGAGAAAGCCCAAGACAACTCTTTTATCGAATCCAGGACCTTGCAGAGAAGTGGCTACAGACCAACTCCACCACCATACCCCAGATACGGGACAAGATCGTTGTTGAGCAGTTTGTTGAAGCCCTTCCTGCCCCAATCCAAAGATGGGTCTACCAGCACCACGGTCTTTGCTAGTCTGAGGCGATAGACGTGGCTACCGCCTATTTAAAGGCTGGTCTCTCCCAGCCTGTGGCTGGGATCGCAGGAAAACACTTTGGCGAACGCCATAATAAGGCAGGACCTCCCAGGTGGCCTCTCATCTAACCCAGACCCCGGTCTAAGCCACAAGGTCCTTTGAATGGGACTCCAACAAGGCAACCACAAGGCTTTGAGTGTGGGGAATGGGGGCACATTGCCATTATTGCAGAAAACGAACCAAACAATAACCCCTGGAAGTGGGCACACTCCACACCCAGGAGTATCAAAGAAAACGATTCCCCTATGCCATTGAATTCACCGTAGACGGCAGACCCTCCCAAGCAATGGTGGGCACTGGCAGCAGACAGACCACTATGTTTATGTTTATTGGGTTTATATAGCGCTTTAATCCAAAGCGCTTTACAGTATAACAACAAGGTACAATAATGAAAAAAGCATATTTACAATCATGAAACAAACCAGTGATACAATATGTAGAACAATTTACTTAGATGGAGGGGAAGAGGGAAGGGGGAAGGAAGGGGAGAAGAGGTAGGTAAGGAAGGTTTCAAATGTCTGATTTGAAATCAGTGGGAACGAGAAGAAGGGGAAGGGAGGGAGGGGATTGGAAGGGGCACAGGGGAGCTGGAGAGGAGAGAAGGTAGGGAAGGAAAGTCAGGGGGGAGTGGAGAAGAAGGGCTTTCAAAGAGGAGCAGAAGGATGAGTAGGTAGCGGTGGAACGGATAGAAAGAGGTAAGGAGTTCCATATATACTATACTATAACTCCCCAAGTAAGTGATAGGAAGAACGTGCCATTTGTGACAATAGCTGTTAAATGTGTACACAGGGATATTTATGGCTATCCATCTTGGGACCACATTCTTATCATGAAGGACTTCTACGATTAGCTCATGACCACACCATGGGGGGGTCACATGGCAGAGACAGTGACTCAAAACAGACTGCTACAAGGTCTTTTCTGGCCCTGCATTTATGCAGACATCGCCCGGTATTGCTAATACTGGCAAACCTGCAAAGAAAACAGCACTCCTATCTCTGTGCGAGCGCCCCTTCAAAAGATGCCCCTCATAAAGGAGCCGTTCAAGAGAATTGGAATGGATATCGTGGGGCCCGTTGAACCCAGCAGTCGGGGATACTGCTATCTTCTTGTAGTAATCGATTATGCCACTCAATACCCCAAAGCCTTTCCGCTTAGAGGAACGTCAGCATGACAAGTCTGTTATGTCCTGATGCCCTATCTCTCTCTCTCTCTCTCTCTCTCTCTCTCTCTCTCTCTCTCTCTCTCTCTCTCTCTCTCTCTCTCTCTCTCTCTCTCTCTCTCTCTCTCTCTCTCTCTCTCTCTCTCTCTCTGTCGAGAGAGAGAGAGAGAGAGAGAGAGAGAGAGAGAGAGAGAGAGGGAATACCCCAGGAAGTCAGTACTGACCAGGACAGTAACTTAATGTCTATGATTATGAAACAAGTGTGTACTGACTACTATCTGCCAACCACCAAGGGACGGCCTGGTCGAAATGTACAATGAAACGATAAAACAGATGCTCAAAAAGGCAACAGGCCCCCCAGGCTCTGTTGGGACAGGGCCCTGGCTTGGGTACTAAGACCCCAGTCATCCACAAGGTTTTCACCCTTCGAACTATTGTTTGGAATACACCCCAGGACAATGCTAGACATAATGAAGAAAACTTGTGAAGCGCAAGAAGAAACCAGGCTGACTAACTACGTGTGTGACCTATGGGATCATCTGGCCCGCCTGTGTGAGTATGCCAGAGAAATTCTGGGACGAGCACAGAGTCGCCAAGAGGAACAGTACAATAAAAGCACTTGTATGCGTTTGTTCCAGGTTGACGACAAAGTGCTAGTTCTGCTCCCAACCAGTGAAAACAAGCTCCTGGCTCAGTGGAGACGTATGTATGTAATAGCCAGAGTCTTGGGGCCAGTAAACTACGAGGTCCATCAGCCTGACCGAAAAAACAAGTTCCAAAACTACCATGTCAACCCCAGCAACGATCGCTATCAGCACCGACCTGTCCCTCCCGGAACAGATGGTAACTAAAAAGTCACTGGTATTGAAGAAGTACAATGGGGATCACAGCTATCTACCATGTAGCGAGAGGAAATTCTACGAGTACTGGCCCCGGTGTCCGCCACATTCTCCAGCTTACCGGGTCCACTGACCAGGCAGAACATGTCGGTAAGGTCATACGTCTTAGTCCAGATCGAATACCAGAGGCCAAAAGGGACGAGATATCCAAGGAGATCGACGAAATGCTTGAAATGAGTATTACAGTGCTGTCCAGAAGTGCCTGTTGTTCTCCAGTTGTGTTGGTGCTCAAACCGGACGGCACAACCAGATTGTATATGGACTTCCACCAACTGACTGCCATCTCTAGCTTTGAAGCCTACCCCATCCCACGGATTGATGAACTGTTGGAAAACCTTTGATCGGCCCTATACCTCAGTACAATAACCCTTACTACGGGGTATTGGCAAATCCCCATAAGAGCTGAAGACCAAGAAAAGATGGCTTTCACCACTCCTCGATGGCTTTTCAGTTCACTGTCCTCCCATTTGGACTACACGGGGCACCCACAACCTTCCAAACCCTGATGGATAGGCTTCTACATCCCCATTAATCATATGCAGCAGCATACCTCAACGACAACGTGGTTTATAGTTCTTCCTGGGAAGACCAGCTCACTCACCTCCTGCAGGTCGTTACAACCCTCAAGGAGGTTGGTCTACACACAAATCCAATAAAGACAAAGCTAGTGGCTGACCGCACTAGATACCTGGGATAAACAGTCGGCCGCGGAATCATCACACCCCAACCCGCCAAGATCCAAGCCATCCGGGATGTATGGATTCCAAGGACAAAAAAAAGATTGGAGCATTCCTGGGCTTTGCCGGCTATTATCGTTGCTTTATCCCACACTTTTCAACAGTGGCAGCCCTGTTGACCGACTCTCTCCGGAACAGCCACCACGGGGATTTACAGAATGAGGCCATTCAGTTATCCCATGCTCCCCTAACCCGACTCCAGCCATCCCTTTATCTTGGAGACTGTCGCTTTCAGGTGTGGTTTAGGGGCTGTTTTGTCTCAGGGATCGGAAGACGACCTCCGTCCAGTTGCCTTCATTAGCAGGAAGCTGTTGCCCCACGAGATGCGGTAGTGCAAAGTTTTGTAAGGGGTTCCAACCTTAGGCAAGGGTGGACAAAGTTGAAAGAGCCTGTGGAGTGAGTCAGCCCAGTCATGGAAGTGGTCAAGTTAGCATGGACATTGGCTTGAAAGGATTGTGAAGTAGGCACTGGAGGTGCAGAGTTCAGAGCGAGAGGAAGGTGGGGAGAGTTAATTAGTGTCACAATTGTGGCACAATGTGGGAAGGAAGAGGGTGGGTTTGGGTAGTGTGTGAGGGGAGTGACATTAGAAAACAAGGTCTTAGAGTTCTGTGGATCAGAGCATGAGGTGAGAGGGTGGGCTTGACTTGCATTCCGTTAGTTGGCATTAGTCATGGCAGCGAAGAAAGAAGGTAAGAAGGGCATGGTCGGTTGCAGGGGGCAGTGAGCAGTACCAGCAGCTGGAAGTGGATTAGGGTGCTTAAGGCATGTGAGGGGATCTGCTGCCGTCACAGGAAGCTTAGCCAGTGAATCATTAGAACAGGGAAGAGTCGTTTGGGGTTGCTTGCATATGGTAGGGGGAAGGAAGAGGGATGGGGCTCTGCACACTTTATGTCGAGGGCACGTGCTTCCAGGCCGGGTGTGGCCATTTGAAAGCATTGGAAGGCATGTGCAGAAGTCTGTGGGAGTGGCAAGGTGGAGCCACATGGCAGGGCTAAAGGGGAGTGGCTGGGGCCAGGCTATTTAAGCCAGCCCCACCCGCATGCAGGCGCTTCGCGTTGGTCTGCTGTGTTCAGCGTAACGCTTACCACCGTCTGAAGCTCTTACCTGTTTCCAGCTCAGCACGCTCCTCATGAGGTTCTGGTAGCTGAGCGTTATTGTGCCCAGTGAGGTTGGCGGGCAAGCGGAACACAGGGAGGGTTTGAGGGCATGTGTAAACAGATGTTTTATATTACTTGGGAGTGCAAGGCCGGTGACACAGAGCAACCCTAGCGAGGACGGTTACACACAGGGTGCAAAGACTTGAGGAATAGCTGGCGGGCTTGTTACATTGAAAGTAACAGAAGCCTTACCTGATAGTACTTGTGCAGAAAGACACATACTCAGAAACAGCTTTTTCTCTGTGATTAAGCAGTTGCGTTGGGCATTGGGTAGGAGGGTGTGCACAGACAGAGAGAGAGGGTCAGGGTAAGCCAACTGGCACTGTATGCCATCCATGGCTGGACAGGGCCAGACAGGGACATATGGCCTTAAAAGTGGGCTTTGCAAGGGGGCCGTCGTCACCTGCCAGTTCCCAGTAATTGGAGCATTATCAGCCGACATCATCCTACCCAGGGCAGGCGGAGGTGGGCCGGGTGGTGTGAGCAGCCCAGGCAGGGCTGAGCAGAATACTGGCGCCATTTTTAAGTGGAGCAAATGCATGAGGCAGCACTGCTTACAGTGGGCACAGCCTTCTCATCCATGGTGAGGTCGCTGTTGGAAAACCAAATCAGGCACCCATTTGGAGCAGCGACTGTTGCTTTGTGGACGGTCATAGATGGTGGCGTATCCCAGACAGGGATATGTGCTGGCCTTGCAAGGGGCAGGCATTGCCTAACGGCTCCCAGTGATTGGAGCATTATGAGCTAACGTCATCCTAAATAGGGCAGGCGGAGGCGGGCTGGATGGTGTGGGCAGCCCAGATAGGAAGACACCTAAAAGGCTAAAGACATTGAACCAAATTGTAAAATTTAACCATGCGTCACTTTTAGATAGAACTGTGAGGGTTAACCATGCATCACACTTAGATAGAATTATGGAGATTAGTCATTTGTCACAACAGATAGGACTGTGTACATTAGCCACATAGAAGAACTTAGCGAGTAGTCAAAGAACTAACCACCCCATTTCTACTTCCTCAAACATACCACCCAAACACTATCCACACACCCACTATGATAGCCAACCTATACCTTAACACAAGCAAAACACACTTAAAACAAACAAACCCCGACACTGGACCTTACCAGTACGGACACAGCAAGCCAGTGCACACAACCACAAACACCTGCCAATCTACACATAAAACACACATCCACAGCGCAACATAACATAGTCATATAGAAACATCACACGCATTGGACCTTACCCGCATGGATATAACAAACTAGTGCGCACAATTCTAAATACCAGCAAACTACCTATAAAAAACACTGTAACACCCCAACACAAAAAACAGCCATACAGAAAACATCCCAGGCATTGGACCGTACCCGTACGGATACAACAAGCCAGTGCACACAAACTACCATCTGCAAGCCAACACACTCAGACGATTCAAAGAAGGTAGTAGGCACTCCTCTCCAGAAAGAACATGACATGATAACCTGTTCTGAGATGAGAGTTTGCAGCACACGCTTTTTGCTCACTGTACCTTTCACAGATGGGAAATATCCATTTGCATATCAGTCTTTGTCACGCCCACATGGGCAGTCCAGCACCGAAATGCTATTGCAATTCCCTTCTGAACAAGAGTACCAACAGCAACCCCATACACGTGTTTCAACCTTGTTGGGCCTCCTCAGTGAGGTGTAGCTGTGCCTCTGAACACACACAGACGGTAGTTTCTCCTGGTTTTGGACCTATCCTATTATTCTTCCCTCACTAACCAATCCTCTTTCTTGAAGAGCCACGGGAGCGCCTGGAGACTGCCCTTGGGTGAGGGGGATAGTTCAGGGGCAACACGTTTGTCTTCGAAGCAAGACAATGCAGCACAGCTGAGGTTTGAATCCTAATCCTGTGCTTAGAAACCAATCTCTGGTATTAAGTGGATTATAAAAGAACAATTATAATTATCGGTGCGTGGTATAAATCGACATAAGATAACACCAATGTCAATGCTTCTTCCAGGCAGACTGTCACTGATAACCACTTTGTCACTCTCGCTCTCTGGACCTATGGACTCCTCACATGGTCTCTGTCATCTCCGCTTTCTCTTTGTCACCCATTAATGGTGGCACCAGATGAGAAGTACTCTTGCCGTGCTTCTCATCCTCTAGGTGCATCATTAATGTCTATCAGAATGGCACTGGCCTGGCCCAGGGTGCTCAACCCAACCCCCTCCTTCTTGATAGGTGTCTTCCGTCTCTCATCAACTACCTTCCTTCCCCTGCCTCTCATCTGTCTGTCACCCTCATTGCCCCTTCACCAACGGGCGTACCACATCCCTGAACCTCTCCTCAGACCTTCAAAGGTGGCAACCAGCTTCACCTAGCTACCCTCAACTCTGCTCTGCTGTAAAACACTCCTCTATCTCTCTCCTTCTTGAAGACTTTGTGTTAGGGAGAATTCTCTGTAAAGGCTAATTTCCCAAACCTAGTGAGTCCCCCAGCAGCTTTGCTGGATTTTTTGGGGTTATTTTATTCTCTCCTGCTAAGAGTGAGATTCTTTTGCTCCCACTCTTAGACATGATTTGAGGTGTTCCTTTAACTTTCCATGTGTTTTATGGGCTATGGGGTCTTTTACTCCATAAGGTCTCATGTTTTTTTGATGTGGGTTACACAGCACCCTCCGTGCCGTAACCCAGGGGTGTCGTAGCGACCCCCCAACATAGACTCCATACCCTGGGACTGACTACTGTCTCCCAGGGCATGTAAAGTCACCATTGGCTTTGCTAGTCCCAAATTATGAACAAAAACCAGCACAAACCATCATGTTGTGGATGTACTGGGTAGGGCAATTAGATTGCCCCGGGGTCTGTTGTCCGAGGGGGCACGTCTCCGTCCCCCCTGATCGAGTTTTGGCTGGTGGCAGTGGATACTACTTTTTATACTCGACCCCAAATATATCTCTATGGGATTTTCCCATTGTTCGAGGCTACCAACTTTAATTATTTAATTCTTATAGCCTCCAACATACCGCTGGTTTATTTATTTAATATTAATTCGCCGGTTGGTATTTTTTGCCAGAACTCGATTCTAAAATGGCGTTTGTGTTCTCTTCTGTGACTCCAACCCAAGTCGAGCCCTTTGTTCCACTTTTTGTTGGGCTTCTCCACAGAAGCCTCCAAAAGTGGTGCCACTCTGTCTGAGTACCACAGGGGGTGCGGGAGGGGGTTTAGGCACCCTGTACTGAGTTACCTTGGTAACTCAGGTCGCACTCTTGTGTGATTGGCTCAAGTGGTGAGTCGGCCTGCCCACCACTTAGCATGTTTGATTGACAGCTAGGCTGAGTGAATGGGGGTATGCTGCATAAAAGCAGGGCTTTGGGGACTGAAACTTCAGAAGTCGCCACATGACCTAAGAATCCGAGGAGGGAGAAGCTGAGCCGGCCTGCAACGACAACACCACGGGTGGACCCCTGCTGAACCATCTCACCACTTTACCCAACGGCAGAGGAGATCTCCAGCCCGGAGAGTCTTCTTCCTTCGACTGGTGGGGATAACCAGTCTACCTTCTTTTTTCCTTCCTGGAGCATCTCATGGCCACCTTGCCTGTGCCAAGCACTCCGGCAACCGGGATACCACGTTTTCACCACTACCGCAAACCGAAAGGGTAGCACCTTTGTACCGGAGAACTCCGCGGCTGGTTTCTTCCCTGGCAGTGCAACGACCTTCATCCTTCCTCCACAACGAGATCTTCTCTTCCTCTGGACGACGCTGTGACTTGCACCCGCTGCCAGGAACAACTGCCCCCGCTGGAGGATCCTCTCCATTTAAGGTACCGTGTTCCGCCTGGCTTCCCTTGCAACCTTTTGAACGGGGTGTATTAAATCCTCGTCTCTCGAACCTGGGTTAGCCTGGGACACCTTAGCTAACTTTCCTGCACTGAACTAAACCTTTTTCAAACTACCTCCACAAACTTTGAAGACTCCGTGTAACTGTCTGATCTTGGGCATCTTCCGCCTGGCTCCCTTGAAAGTGGGCCTGGCCCCTAAACCTCCTTGCTCACCAGTAGACTGTGCCTTCCTAACTTGCTGTGGTTCTTTAAAAAGTGTTTAGTGTGTAGGCTCCCATAATTCTGCTTTTCCCTCCCTTTTTATTTAACTTGTTGGAGTGCCATCGAACGTTAAGCGCTCACCTCTGTCTGGAAATAAGTGGTGTTAACTAAGACTTGTCCAACAAGTAATCAGGGATGTACATATGATAATAGTGATTGTGTTTTGAACTTATCTTACCAATTTAGTGCTAGTGTGTTTTATAGGTGTGTGTTAAATAAATAATTATATACTTTTACACCCAAGCTCTGGTCAGTGTTTGCTTGTACTACTGTATTTCTGTACCTATTTTGTATGCTCTGTATACTGCCTAACTCTTCTTGAGGGAAGTCTGACTGCTCAGCCACAGCTACCAAGTGAATCTGTGTGGTACAGACTGCTACAAGTGGGTTTACTGCCAAACACCTGTAGTCTTAAATCTTTTGCAGTGGTCCCTAAGGGAACTGCACAGGTTTCTGCCTAACACTTTGACCTTGACATTCTTGCTCTTACTGAGACGTGGTTCACTGCCAGCTCTGTCACTGCTTTTGACACACTCCTCACTGAGGGCTACAAGATCCTTTCCAAGCCCAGGCCCAACCGGTCTGGAGGCGGAGTGGCCTTGATCTTTCATGAATGGGTCCCTGCTACTATCATTCCCACTCAGACCTATTCTTCCTTTGATTGTCTCGTCTGCAGGCTTGGTGTCTCTCCAAACCTCTTGTTGACTCTCGCCACAATCTACAGTACCCCTGATCCAGTCTCCCTCTTCCTCTCGGATTGGTCTGACCTCTCTCTCCTCTTTGTGCCTCCACCTCCAAACTTCTTCTCCTTGGAGACTTTAATATTCACCTCCTGATTCGGCCACTGGACTCTTCCGTAGCCTTTGACTTTCTTTCCCTCACTATTCATCCCTATTTTCTGACACACTCAGCCAGACATACCTTGGATGCTCTCATCCCAGCAGACATCCCCATCTCCAATCCTCTCTCTACACCTCTCTCCTGGTCTGACCATGCTCTCCTGTCCTCTCACCTGTATCTCTTGGGTCCCCCGGCTAAACCTCTGCCCGCACTGCCAGTCTCCTTTTCAGCCATTCGACCAAAGAAGCTAGTGTTAGTTGCTGCTTTTGCTTCCACATTTATTCCCGATTTCTGTAATCACTCCTTTGCCACTGGCTCATTCCCGCTACCCCTCGAGCACTCCATTGTGCATCCTCTCCTCAAAAAGCCCTCTGCCGATCCCTCCTGCCCTGCTAACTACCGCCCTATCTTCATTACCCCCTTCCTGGGCAAACTCCAGGAGAAGCTGGCCATCTGCCAACTGATCCAACCCACTGAATCTGTTGGTTATCTGCATGACAACCAGTCTGGCTTCAGAGCAGCCAGAGGCATAGAAACTGCTTTACTGAACACCTGTGAAGACTTGCTCTCAAATTTCGACTCCAACTCTCCATCTGCCCTTATCCGTCTCGATCTTTCCTCGGCCTTCGACATGGTCAATCATGCCCCCCTGACTAATCGGCTCTCTGACACCTTTGGCATTACAGGCCGGGCACTTGACTGGCTGACCTCATTCCTCTCCGACCGTCCCTCCGAGGTTAAACTGGGCCCTTTTCTCTCCCCTATCACACTCTAATATCTACCTCACCCCTTTGGCCCATTTGATCTCCTACTTCTCTCCTCAGTTCCAGTGTTAGGGAGACAACTCACAGCTCTCCTTCAAGCTTCTCTCTACTGCCTCCTCTTCCTCCTCCCTCATCCCTGACTGTCTGACTTCTATTCAGGCATGGTGTGCGTGCTGCCAATGATCTCTGCCTTAATGCCAGTAAGCCTGAGATCCTTCTTATTGGGACCCCTGCTCCCTCGTTTCCCCAGCCCACTGGCCGCCCTCTATGGGCCCCCCTCTCACCCTCTTGTGAGGCAAAAAAACCTGGTGTCATCTTTGACTCCTCTCTCTCCTTCTCTGCTCACATTGCGGACCTTGCCAAGAAGGCCTACTATCAGCTGCACTTCTTCAGAGGCATTCTCCCTTTCCTCATCTTCCCCCAGAAACTAAGGGCCTGATTCACATCCCAGGGGCAAATGGGAAGTGGAGAAAACAACGAACTCTGACACTGGATTCTTTGACTGCTTCCGGCATCTACATGGATGAAAGATTCATACAATGTTAATCTGATTCTCTTTACCCAACCAACCACAAAATGATCCTTACATTCTAATATTGTTACTTGAAAACTCCTCTGCACAAGCCTAGAGGACCTTTATACAAATTAGTAACCCAGTTACTCTTGACACTTTCTTTCCAGATGTCTTTCTCAGATTTTCAGTGTAGACCCTTGCCTATCAACCTTAGTAACTTTAGAAACTTCTCTTAATTTGAGTCAGCTTTAAGGAAGTCCATTTAACCAGGCACCATTTATATTGTTTCAGAAGTTGTGGCACAGTTCAGTTTCAAAGTTATACTGGAATAGTGTTCAATGAGTATAGCAATTGATTTTCCTGGAAATTCGGATTGCCAGAGATCGTAGCTTCTTCTTAGTTACCTTATACACGTTTGTTTCACCAGCTTTGAAATAATGTCCATAAAACAACTTGAGTTTACCTTTGACTTTCTTCTACTTAAGTACCAATGGATTTTGTTTTTATGTCTCAATTAAGAGTTAATTTTGGAAATGCACACTTGAAAACTGGAGACCCTGAATAGGTGTCCAAGCAGTAGACGCCATTACTGCGCCTATTGCGTTTTTCAGCGTTAAAGTGAAAATATTTACACTACGGCTTTAAAAGAAAACGTGTTCACTCACTTTGCCGAGGAATGGGTAATACGTGGTCATTCCCCTACCACCGAAGATCGCGTTGTTGTCGACACCCGCAGCCGACTCACGTTGTAGAAGAAATCAGCTGATCGCGACGTTGACGCCGACTCTCTTGAATTCCGAAGTCGCGCAAGTTCATCGGGCAAGGTAAATAGAACGTTATGAGAGACCTTCCAGCTTAAATCTCTCAGAAAACGCACATGCGCACTCAGGCGCAACGTACAGTCAGTCAGTTTCACAACCCTATTGTGGCGCTGCCCGTAGTGACGGGCTTACGCGGCGGCGTGACGTAGAACGCTGCCGCCGAAGGTATAAATAAAAGGGCGTTCCCGGCCGCGAGCAGAGCGACCGGGAAGCCCGAACCGAAAGGCTGTGTGCGTGTGTCCTTTCAGGTGGGGGGGGGCTTACGGGAACGCAGCGGGGGGGGCTCAGGACCGCCCCCCAACAGTGGCGACGAGCGAGTGCGGATGCCCGGGACCGTCGGTGCAGGCTCCCGAATTTTTCTGCATACACGGAGCGCCTGGATGCTCCGTCTTACGCCGTGGCTGCGGCTCGTACACGCGGCCGACGGCCATTTTGTCTGATAGGCCGCGGATGTTCTCCGAGCTCCGGTTTGGAGGGGGAAGTGAATCCGGGCCTAATCTTTGGCAATTCTGCTTGCAGGCAGCTTGATCTGCACACCCATGTTTGGATTGTGGATTTTTATGTAGTTTTGGTGCAACTACGTCGTGTGAAAGCCAGGAGAAGGGTTAATATGGCTGGACCTGCTTAGCCTACTCCATGCTCATGGCTTAATTTTTGGGACACCTATTCTTTGGTGGATGCCAGCGGATGGAGACAGCAGTTTTCTTCATCCCCTTCATCATCAAGTCGCTGTGGTATCTTCTTCATCCTCTTCATCATCGGAGAAGGCTGTGATTGAGAGCCATTCACGCCTGCATGCTGTGTTTTTGGTCCTTGGAGCTGGTACCCGTCCCAGGTGAGCTGTCAGGCTCGTGGTGTGTGCCTAGTATCGGATTTGACTGT
The DNA here is from genome assembly GCF_040938575.1 of Ambystoma mexicanum. NCBI lineage: Eukaryota > Metazoa > Chordata > Amphibia > Caudata > Ambystomatidae > Ambystoma > Ambystoma mexicanum. The sequence goes on from NC_090922.1 coordinate 255,003,249, forward strand.
TAAATGCACTCACACTGTGGGTGGTGAAGGGTGGCTGAGTTGCGGCCTCCAGTACATCTAGTGGGGGTGCCTGTGCGCTCAGACCTATGCTTGACTCTGAAGACTCGGATGACGGGGCAGGGGCTGCGCCGATTCCTCAACAGCCTGGGCAGCCTCCAATAATTCCAATGCAACAGCCGGTACCGGCTCCACAGTTGCCCCTGCAAGGACCTCCCGCAGTGTTGCCAGCTGCCCAACCTGGAATCCCCATCATGGCTCAGGCGAGAGCACCTGCGGCCCACGCTGCTCTGCAGCCCATTCCGGAGTTTGATGCATCGGGGCCACCTTCGAGCATGGGCCCCCGGTGGAGGGGATGGGTGAGTCGCCTTGACATGTATTTCAGGGCCTCTCAGGTGACGGACGATGACAGCAGAGTGGCCACCATGCTGTATTCCGCAGGGCCTGCGGTCCAGGAGATATTTGAATCCCTCACACCTGCTAATGCCTCCTATGATGCGGCCAAGGCGGCGCTCCTTGCACATTTCCTCCCCCTGGCTAATGTGGATTATGAGAGATTTGTCATGCTGTCCGCCAAACAGAAGGATGACGAGACACTGGACACCTTCTATGGTCGTTTGCGCCGCCTCTCCCTAGGATGTGCGTGGACGGACGCAGAAGACATGATGCGCACGATGTTAATCCAGGCATGCTCCTACGGCAAACTCAGGAGGCAGGTCCTCAGAGAGCCAGGCATCACTCTGCCCCGCATACTGGAGCTCGGCCGGTGCCATGAGGTGGCGGAGGCTCGGGCCAATAAGATGGAGGCAGGATCCCGATCAGTGAGATCGGAGGAGGTGTGCGTTGTGTGGCGAGGTGGCAGAGGCATGAGACGTCCTGGTGGTGGACCCCGGGACAGGGCAGGCAGAGCCACGGAGTCGTGCCAGAAGTGCGGGTACGACCTTCCTCACCCGACAGAATGTCCGGCGGTGGGAAAGACCTGTGGCAGATGTGGATTGGCCGATCACTTTTCAAGGGTATGCCGTGCAGCCCTGCCTGTGATGGTGCCGAGAGGCCAGCCACGGACGTGGATTCCACGCCAGAACCCGCTGCCAAATGTGGCCCAGGTGGATCAGGGAGAAGGGGATCCCCAGGTGGAGGGTGCCGAGGAGGAGGACGAGGAGAACATCTTCTTCGTCTCGAGTGTGGAAATTCTGAAAAGGAAGAGCCGGAGACAGCCCAGATGTGTGGTGGAGGTCAACCACTCCCCAGTCCCGGTGCTCGTGGATACGGGGGCCTCCGTAAATGTAATGGTCAGAGGACATTATGACAAGCTTGATCCCCTCCCGGGTCTGGACATACCGAAGGCTCGCATCTTTGCGTTTGGAGGGCTGGAACCGATACCACTGGATGGTGCCTTTGTAGCCTGTGTTGAACATGACGGCTCACAGATCAAGGCTCGCTTCTATGTGACTCCTGTGAGTGACAACACCCTGCTCAGCTGTGCCGCTGCTGAGGCTCTGGGGATTGTCAGTTTCGCCTATTCAGTCTATTTGGAAGACATCAATGATCTCCTGGACAAGTACGCAGCACTCTTCAGTGGGATCGGGAAGATGACCGGCGAACCGGTTCGGCTTCACATTGATGAGTCGGTCCAACCGATTGCCCTGAAACATCGCAGGGTACCGTTTCATCTGAGAGAGCAAGTGGACAAGGAGCTGGACAGTTTGGTAAACCTGGACATTATCGAAAAGGTGGAGGGCCCGACCCCCTGGGTGTCTCCGATCGTGGTGGCCAGAAAACCTAAGCAGCCTGATTCAGTCCGCATCTGTGTCGATATGAGGCTCCCTAACAAGGCAATAAAGAGGGAGCGGCATCTAACGCCCACGATCGACGACATAATTGCGGAAGTACAAGGGGCTCGGTTCTTCTCGAAATTGGATCTCCGAGCAGGCTACCACCAGGTTGTTCTTCACCCTGAGTTCAGGTACATAACAACGTTTACCACCCACCGGGGGTTGTACCGATACAAGAGGTTGAGCTTTGGAGTGTCATCTGCCGCCGAGGTGTTCCAGAACATCATCAGGGGCGCCCTGGCAGATCTCGAGGGCGTCCTCAAAATCAGCGATGACATTCTGGTGTTCGCAAAGACAGAGGTAGCCCACATGAGGAGGCTTGGTAACGACTCCAATCACTGGGCCTTACCCTGCATAAGGAAAAATGCGAGTTCATGCGCACCTCCATTGAATTCTTCGGTTTCGTGTTCAAGGAGGGAGGGGTATCGCCCGATCCAAGAAAGGTCCAGGACATCAAATCGATGTCAGATGTGAGGAGTTTTCTGGGGATGGTGACCTACTGTGGACGTTTCATCCAAAACCTCGCCTCAAGGTCGGAACCACTCCGGGCCCTGACGAAGAAGGAGTCAGCGTGGCACTGGGGCCCACTTGAGCAGGCCGCTTTCGAGGACATCAAAGCTGCCTTCACGACGGAAGACACCATGGCATTCTTCGACCCAGCCCTGGAGTCAGAGATCGTTGTTGATGCCAGTCCTTTTGGCCTGGGCGCCGTGCTGACTCAGGTGGATCGCAACGGGGGAGTTCGGCCAGTGGCATATGCCAGCAAGGCACTATCAGAGACTGAGCAGAGGTACTCCTAGATCGAGCGGGAGGCCCTGGCGGTGCTGTGGGGCTGCAGACATTTTCGACTCTATGTCTTGGGTCGTCCGGTGACGGTGGTAACCGATCACAAGCCGTTGCTTCCAATCCTGGTGGGGTCATCGTCAAGGCCACCGGCAAGGATTGAGAGGTGGATGCTCGCCCTCCTTGAGTATTCTGTCACCCTGGTGTACCGGCCTGGGGCCAACAATGCGGCGGACTACCTGTCCCGCCACCCGGGGGTGTGCGGGGGAGAGGGGCACGATGTCTGTGAAGAAGAGGCTGACAGCCATGTACAGATGGTGGTGGAGGCGGCCCAAGACGAATGCTTTCAAGTACTGAGGCACTCAATGCAACACGGCTCCTGGAAGTCCGTCCTCGAGGCTGTGGCCGGGCGGACACATGAGGCCAAAATGACGCTTGAGCAGCTGTGGAAAGTGAAGGACGAGTTGTCGTTTTCGGAGTCGGGCCTGCTGCTCCGCGGTGACCGGATTGTCGTCCCCCTGTCAAAAGTGAGGGAGGTCATCACATTGGCACACCATGGATACCAAGGCGCGGCCAAGACCAAGGCGCGACTCCGGTTGAAGGTCTGGTTTCCCGAACCAGAAAAGAAGGTTGATGACTTTGTAGCGGCATGCGTGTGGTGTCAGGCAGCCTCTCCTCCGCAACGGGAGCCAGCAATAGAAGTGATGCCCCGAGGCACCCGGCCCTGGGAGGTCGTCCATGCGGATTTTGGATCGACGTCGGTGGGCACCCACTTCCTGGTAATTGTCGACGAGTACTCTAGATATCCAGAGGTGGAGTTCGTCAAATCCGTGGCATTTGAGCAATTGGTGGTGGCGGTGGAGAAGACCTTTGCAGCCCACGGTTTTCCCCACACCCTGTGCTCAGACAATGGGGCTCCTTTCCAAAGTGACCGGTTCTCCGAGCTAATGGAGAGCTGCGGGGTGCAGCACAGAAAGGTGTCACCGCTGTGGCCCCGAGCCAATGGCGATGTGGAGAGACTCATGCGGACTCTTAATAAGACATTCTGGATCGCCCAGGGACAGGGTCAACCCCTACAACGGGCCCTGTACCAATTCCTGCGGGTGTATCGAACCACCCCGCATGCCTCGACTGGAGTGGCTCCCGCAGAAGCGCTGTTCAAGAGATGTCCCCGAGGTCTGCTCCCTGAGGTTGGGGAGAAGGAACCAGGAGTGATTGACAACCAGCGGGTTGCAACGGAAAGGCGAGTGAGAATTGACCAAGAAAACCTGCGACGGGGTCTCCGGCCTCAACGGCTTGAGCCGGGAGACGAAGTTCTAGTCCGCAACCGACACCCCCATGGGAAACTCTCACTCCCCTATGAACCCGAGCCTTTGGATGTCGTGGCTGTCAAGGGATCCATGGTGACGGCCTCGGATGGGCGATCTGCCGTCACCCGGAATGTGAGTTTCTTCAAGAAACTGGGTGATCCCCGGACTGAAACTCCGCCTGAACCTGACCCATCAGAGGACCCCGACGCTGGAGATTTCCGGGACGAGATCCCGGACTCCCCAATCCGGGGAGCCGCAGCTGAAGGACACCACGGGCCGGAGGTAGGCAGGAGGTACCCCCAGAGGGCTGGGCGAGGGAAACCTGCTTACCTCAGCGAGTATGTTCTTGGACACTTAGCATGTGAACTCTGATGAAGGGATCCGGGTGGTTGACAATAAAGGGGTGTTGGGTGTGCAGTGGTGGTTTATAGTTTAGCTGTGTGTTAAAAGTTATGATCATTAAACGTGCCGTTGTTGTGGTTCCTCCCGCAAAAAGGAGGAGTGTGGCGCTGCCCGTAGTGACGGGCTTATGCAACGGCGTGACGTAGCACGCCGCCGCCGAAGGTATAAATAAAGGGGCGTTCCCGGCCGCGAGCAGAGCAACCGGGAAGCCCGAACCGAAAGGCTGTGTGCGTGTGTCCTTTCAGGTGGGGGGGGCTTACGGGAACGCAGCGGGGGGGCTCAGGACCGCCCCCCAACACCTACTAATTCCGAACTTCTTCTCAAAGCCGAATTTACTTTACAACGTTAAAGCTTGCATTTAACTGATTCAGGAAAGTGTACTTAGCTTTGTGCTTCATTAAAGGCTGAAGGAATTATTCTTCTTTTCTTCCAAAGAAGGAGACGACTTTCTCACAGATGAAAACCGGGCCGGATTTCTTCTTTCTTCTTTCCAAAATGACTTGTCAAGAATTCAAAGGCCTAAAACTCAGGAGCATACTAAAACCTGACCTACTAACTTGATGTCTCAAATGAAAGCCAGTGAAAAGGCAGTTTAGAATTCTGAAATCAATCCATTATTTCATTTCACCCAATCACGACTCCTGCCCCTTCCCTCCATCTTGGCTGGGGTCCTCACCAACACTCTAAAGACAAAGGTTAAGGCCCAAACCATTTCAAAGTACCTTGCAGCATAAAGTAAACATGAAAATAAAATGTTGCCTGACTAAATTAAATCTCTAACCCCCAGGAACGGATATATACCCAGGGACTGATCTATTTACCTAGGGACCTGACAGCTTATACTTGCATGTAGGTTTGGGACATTGCATACTCGTGCCCATGTTCTGATACTCCCCTATAAGAATATAGTTGGACTATCCACCGACCCCGTGTAAGTGTATTCCTCAGTTTTGGCCATGATCCCTTCCATAGTTTCAGGAAAGCCAAGATAATAGATATGTATATATTTTTTTTATTATTACTTGTAATTGAAATACAATTTGTACACAATTGGTTTTCCAAACACACTGTCCTTCTCCTTTCTTCACTTCTCCTCACTTTTCCTTGGAATTGTGTAGGAGCAATTTCTTTGGTGCGTTCTATGAGGAAAATCTGCAAACAGGTACAAAAAGTAAAAGAAATTATGTAATTTTTTACAATTCACAAGGTGGGTCTCAGTTCATGTTGCCAGTCCTTGTTTCATCCTCGACTTCAGAGAGCTGTTCCATCCCTATTGTCTGAACAAATGTGGAAACTGCAATTACCCAAGTGGTCTTTTTCCCATTCATTAGACGAAACCACCACTCCTCTTTGTCATAAATGTGGAGGCCAGAAAAGATCCAGCCAAGGTAGGTTGAAAGTGCTTCTTGAGTCCCTTGGCATACTAATAACAGGTGTCTTATGGTTTCGACTGAGTCTGTGGGTTTACAAAACCAGCATTGGTTTGAAGTTGTTTTGCCCCTTATTGTCAAAATCTCATTTGTTTTTAGCAAATTTAGGCGTATCCGTAGGAATCTTTGCCGTAACCCTTTGTCTGGAAATTTTTCCAGGTAATTTGCTGTTTGGTTTAGGCTTTTGGTGTTAGCTGGCAAGCTTCTTGTCAGTTTGTTTTTCGCGCCCACCTCCAATGTATTTATCCAATCAAATTCTGACAATTTATTTTTGATTTTAGTTGGGTTACACAACAGTTCTTTTCTTGAGCTTCCTATAGTTTCCAAGAGTTGAGAATTGTCCAATGGCCATGTTGTCAGCATTTTAGTGTTGTCTCCCTCCATTTCATTCCTTATGATTTTGAAAATCGATGGACATGAGGGATGAATGTCTTTCCTGTATAACATTATGGTGTTGCGTACAACCGTCGCACTCGACATTAAACTCAGTTCTCTCCGAATTGATGCTACAGGGGTTGACTGTGGTAAGTTCAAGACTTTGCGCCAAAGAAGACCCTCCAGTTCAGGCCAAAGATCTTCCGGTATAGAGGGCATGGCTTCTGCTCCATAAGTTAAGCCTGGAACTACCTTTGATTTATAAAAATTCAAGGCTGGTATAAGAGAAAGCAGCATATTTCCTGCTGACCACTTTAGTCTGCGCAATCAAAGCCCTAGTTTTATTCATACAGGGCTTTTTGCATTGGCTGTTCCTTGGGGCTATTGCTCAATATTATTCCTAAGTATTTGAAGCTCTTGACCCTTTCCAGATGAACTCCATCTAGGAACTATTTTAGTTCCGTCTTCTTTGGTGTTCTTTCATAGGACAATGGGCCTCATTACGAGTCCGGCGGTAGCCGTGCCGGAAAAACCAGCAGGCTGCCGCCGGAACCGAAATACCATTCCACCTCTGTGATTGCCGGAATCACCGGGGCATTACAACCCCAGTGACCCGGTAATTCCGGAGGCGGAATTCTGTAAAGCCCCATTCACATGGAGTCTCATATGACTCCATGGGGATGGGGACAATGGGAACACTGGTTCCGTCTATGACGGAGCCAGTGTTTCCATTTCCGTCTGCAGGTGGGAGGCGTTACTCCCGCCAGGCCAGACCTGGCGGGAGTGACACCTCCCACTTGCAGAACTCTGAATCAGCGGGTCTGGAAACAAAGGTGGCAGCGGATTTACTGCCACCATTGTTTCCAGACCGGCTGACTCATAATGAGGCACAATAGTTTTGTTTTCGTTTTAAGTTCTAGATTGTTTTCCTTGATGAATGCTGATAAGTTGTTTAATTTGGCCCATTATGATATCATCGGCGTACAACAGTCTTACTTTCTCGTCTCCCAAGGTCAGAGGAAAGGCTCTTACCTTTTGTTCCTAGGTCTTAAAATCAGAAATAAAAGAGTTGTACAGTGCAGGGGCCAAAGGGCAGCCTTGTTTCACTCCCCTGGCCGTGATAATCAGCTTCGATAGAAATCCCACTCTGCTCAGTATAACTCGCATGGTAGTTCCCTTTAAAAAGGGCCTTTATTTGTTCTAGGATTCAACCCGGACATCTCCAGTTATCCAATTTTCACCATAGTGATTCCCTGGTGACCTGGTTGAAGGCTTGGACTAGGTCCATAAAAATGCAGGGTTTTCCCTCAATGACTTTTGCCTTCAGGGTACTCAGTAAGAAGATATTTGCAGATGTTTCCATTGCCTTAACAAAACCTGTCTGAAACGGGTTGTTACGTCCTGACTAATCAGTCCATTCTTGGAACTTGTCCAGTGCAAATGACGTGAAGATTTTTCTGATTGTATCAAGAAGCGCGATTGGGCGATAATGTTGTGGGTTATCTCTCGCGCCGTTTTTAAAGATTGGCAATATATTCGCCATTTTCCAGGAGACTGGTATTGATCTTGTTTTGACACAATTCTGGAACACTTCGCTGATGAATGAGGCCCAAGCATCGGGATGTTTTTTTCAAATCAAAATTTGTGACATGGTCTGGGCCAGGAGCTCTGGAATGGTTCAGCCTCTGGATCTTTGCTAAAATTGAGTCAGTGTCGTGTGGGATCTCCCAGGCATTGTCTGACTTTGCTTCGGTTTGTTCTTGTTCGCTCTCCACTTTTTTATATAACGTGGTGAAATGGTCTATCTATTTCGATTCCCCCACGTTGTTTTGGAGGGTGTCACTGGTGTTTTTTACAGATGGCTTTATCAGTGACCAAAAGGCACTAGCTTTAATGCCACATACTGCTCGTAACATTGATTCTGAGTCCTCTTGGTACATACCGATTCTGTAATTCCGCACCCAGCTTTTGTAATTCTTTTCGGACTCCTTTGACTTTGCCTTCATTTCTGCTGAGTTGCTTTTCTTTGCAAGCCTTTTCAATTGTCGTACGGATTTCCTTTTGTCCACAAGTTGATGGTTATACTTGTGGATGGTTGGTTTCAAGGTATGTTGATTCCTGTCCTTTTTCCAACAGAAAGTGGTCAGCAATGGTTGGTAGTCTATCTTTCGAGTGCCCTCTTTCCAGTCCCGCCGGCTGCTGCTGGATTGTCTTGTGAGTTGGTTAATTGCGTCTTACTTTCGCCTCAGTCGCGTGTCCCCGTCGCATTTTTCAAGTTCGATTACCAGGAGCAGTCACGGAGGCTTGGGTGCTTTCCAATTTGTGATCAACATATTGTGGTCACTGTTTCTGGTTCTTAAGACTTTAAAGCTCTGTACTTGGGATACAAATTCTCTGGAGACATAGATGTGATCGATAGTTCCACCTAGTCCGCCCCTTTCCCATGTAGGGGTGTAGGGTTCACCTTTATCTATCTGTCATGATGCCTACCCCCAGGCATCCGGACCAAGCCAATCAGCCCCGGGAGCAGGCATCTAGACATTTAGTAAAACCTCAGCAGCCCCGGCTAGGGGCTATCTGGGTTCAGTCCTGGTGCCTTAGGCGCCAGGCTCATAGTAGAAATCAGTCCAGGCGCCTAAGGCGCAAGGCTCATAGTTATTACTTACCTCAGGCAGACCATGCTGCAAATGACTCCAATCCAACATGAAGCCTGAAAGGGACTATTTTTCTACAGGGACTATTTTTTACTCAGGTGTGGTTCTAGGGACTTCTTACCTGGGACTACTTTTGAGGCTATTTAAACCACGCCCGACCAGCAACACACGCTTCGTGTTATTCTGCATCCAGCAGCGTAACGCTCACCGTGCCTGCAGCCTGCATCCAGTCTTCTGCCACACCCGCCTCGAATCCGGAGCTCCTAAAACAAAGAGGAAAGAATGGGACAAGGTTAGAAAACAAACTTATTTCTATTCCACACCTGATTCTGGATCCATCTCGTCTCCGGACCTGTAAAGAACATCATTATGCACGCGCCGCACCTCCATCTGCAGCGCCGCACTATACTCACCAGTCTTCACAGCATCCTTCGGGTCGGCGCTGGCTACATCATTTCTTCGCCGAACTTCGGCACCTAGGAGACAAAAGAAAACCACAAGGTGAGCCGAGGGAACCACTAAATTTAATTCTTACCACCATAGACTTAACTGATTTACCGGAGGCATCCTTTTGTGACTCTCCATATTTTCACGTGCTGCATCTGTAAAGAGCGACAAAACACGTTTTCCACGTGCAACATTTACCGGACAGCGCCGGGTAATACAGACTCTTACCTGAGCGCCACCAGCTGCCACAAGAGCATCTTTTCACGAGCCAGCTGCAATACAAGAAAGGAAGAGGGGAAAAAGAGTGAACATCGGACATATTGAACTCTATGAACTTATTACTTACTGGTCCTCACCAGGAACCTCAGAGTCAATACTCTCCGGAACTCTCCCGAGCCTTCAAACCAGTGAAGTAACTGGAATCGACGCGCCCCTGCAAATCCACACAGGATGGAGAGCTCATCTTTCAAGAATATAAGGTGAGATTGCTGTGAGGGTATTTCGGAGGTGATTAGTTGGGGAGGACTGTGGGGGTGCCATCACTTGAATCCACAAGTGGCTAAATCCATCTCTCCACTTGCAGGAGAATATTTCTACGGGTTAAGCAGACAAGATTAGGAGGGCAGATCCAGTCAGTCATCGCTGCACTACGCATCACGTGGGTGGAGACCGCAGCTGTCCGGGTCCGACCGACGCCCCTGTGGGAGCCAGGTGAGCGTAACAGAATGCGAAGCCTATCTACAAATCCCCACACGGGCGTTATGGAAACCTCAGAAACCGACCAACTATCCCTATTGTTAGGGGAACTTAGGGCAGAAGTGCACTCCGCGCTCCAAGAGACTAATGCCCTCAGGAGAGAACTGATTGTGTCAAAGGAGCGCACTGATGATCTTGCTAGACAATTACTGCAAAACCAAGCTGGGCAAACGCCATTACCTGGATTCGGGGGGAATCCAACTCCTGTTTCATCGAGCAATCCTGTGCAAGTGGTTCTACCAGGGAGCATTCCTTTAGCTCCACCCAAACGTTTTGCTGGGGACCCAAAAAAGTTTGCCGTGTTTATGAACCAATGCTGCTTGCACTTTTTATGCAGACCTGGAGCTTTTCCGAACGACCAAACCAAAGTAGCCTTTGTACTATCATATCTTAGTGGCAGCGCAGTGGATTGGTCAATTCCATTAGTTAACCAGGATGACCCTCTTCTTCGGGATTTTCAAGGTTTTCAATTGAGCATGGAAAGACTATTTGCCAGACATTCACAGGGACAGGCCTTGGATAACAAACTTTTATCATTACGACAAGGTAACCAGGATCTACTAACCTATATCACCACTTTCAATAGGTTAGTGGTGGAAACCGGATGGCCAGAGGTAAAACGAATTACATTATTTCATCGTGGACTTCGGGGTGAACTCAAAGACGTTTTGGCCCAAGTTGTGAACCCTCCTCAGGATTGTGCAGAATATATAGACTTAGTGGTCCAGTTAGACCACCGACTTCAGAATAGAAAGGCTGATCGAGCTAAGTTCGAGAATCGGGTATTGGTTAAACCCAATGTTACCTTCAAAGGAACAGATGTATTGGAACTGATGCAGATCGGGGGGGTCAAGGGACCTTATCTCAAAAGGAAAGAGAAAGAAGACGGCAGATGCAATTGTGTCTGTACTGTGGGGCCTCAGGACATTTTCTACGGGATTGCCCTATTAAAAAATCTAAAAGAGTAGTCAGAGTTGCTGATAAAAATCAAACAGAGCCTGATTCGGGAAACAACCACGCCTGACAAGCATAGAGGTCCGCTTGCCGAGCTTGAAGAAGGATACTTAGACCTCGCACTTCATCATACCAATGGTCCTAATAGATCCAAGGCAGCCATCATGTATGCACGCAGTGAGGGCATACATTGATAGCGGGGCCATATGTGTCAGGGTCCAGCTTGATTGAATTCCACAGGAGCTGATGCTGGCCCCACAGACCCTCACCAGGAGTTCACCTCTCAACCCTTATTATATAAGCTGAGCTGAAAACCCCAAGAAAGGGAAAGGGGAATTTGGAGAAAATAACAACGGAGACACTGCAGCCCTGCAACCGTCTGGTAGGCTCTGGTATCTGTGGTAGACAAATACACCTGGTTACTTATATGATAAGATAAAATTATTTTCTAAAATTATTCTAAATAAACTCTGAACTCTTTACCTCTTAAACCTCAGTAAAAGACTTAGAGGCTAGTAATCTGTGTGGAATATCTTGTAAATAATATCTTGTGTTGTGCATATAGTTCAAGCCACTCAAGTCTCTTTAGAATCCTAAAGTGATGGCCCTTGCAAACACCTTTTCAGAACTAGATATTCCTCTTGCTTCAAAGTTCTTTTAACTCTATGTAGTTTTCAATGCTTTTATAAAATGCAGTCTTTCTCTGAAGTATTGAATTCCATTTGCATAAATTACATTAAATAAATATTCTTTAACTTTCTGGAATGCTGCTTTCCTTCTGCGTGTGAATTGTTTCCTTATTTACACAAAGAACGTCTAGTTTCTTCCTTGGTAAGCGTGTGCGATAAACACGTGAAATCAGAAGACGTGAAGAATTGTCCTCACGTTTAAAATACACACGCGATTCTTTACCAAACCCGCGCGTGTGAAAAAATACATAAACACGATAAAAATAACACGCGCTAGTTAAAATGGACTCGCGCTCTATCGCTACCGAACTCACGCGGAGAAACGAAACATAATTCACGTAAAATAGTTCACGCGTTAAAAACAACTCGCGCTTAATCAAAATGGACTCGCGCTCTATCGCAAACCAACACGCGCTTTCTCATGAGACGTCTTTCACGTAAAAAATGTACACGCGCTAAAATTCACTCGCGCAATTCATTTGGGCACGCGCTCTATCGCTCTGAATACCCGCGCGCTTTCAAAAAACACGTAAACGACGACTTGCGAGCTCGCGCACACATTAAACAGTCTTGAAGAACATTACACGCAGTTAATTAACTTTAAACTTCTACGCACAATCTTCAAGCTTGTTTTCCTTATAATAACTTTAACTGTAAATGTCTCTTTTCTCAAATAATTTTGAAACTTGTTAACTCTTTAAGTTTTCTTATAAAAGAAAATGAAAGTTCACTGTGACAATCTTAAAATCTTTAAAAGAACGATCCCACCTGATGTCTTCTTGTTCAAACTGGATCAGCTAACGATATTCTTACTTCTTTGGTAGATTTTCTGAGCTCTGAAAAGGCCTTACTTAAGGAGCTTAACTAATGTACAACCAGCCACTGAATTTCTATGGATGAAAGGCAGTTTAGAATCTTGCTCACCTCCCAAGAATCAAACCCATTGTCCTTTCCACCAATCAGCCAAACCAAACATATCATTGTTCCTTTAACCAATCAGATTAAGTTTCTTTCGCTCCATCTTGACTTGGGCAAGCACAATGTTAATTCTATGTACAAACTCTTCCTGTTACCAACCCAGCCAGCTCTGAAAGCACAACTAACCCAGCCAGCTCTGAAAGCACAATGTTAATCCTGTTACTCTTCCTGTTACTAACCCAGCCAGTCCTGACAGTACCCCCCTCTTCAAAGCCCTGTCCCAGGGCCTGGCTTAGCAGGGAACCTTTTGTGAAACTGTTTTATCAATTGAGGGGCATGTACATCTGTTTGATCCTCCCAAGATCTTTCCTCAGTATCCCTTCCAGTCAATAAGATACTGCAAGGTACCTCTAACAATCCTGGAATCTAAGATTTTCTTAACTTCAAACTCTTCGTCATTTTCCTCTGTGTAAACTGCTGGTGGTGGTTTTCCCAATCTAGTTCCTGACACACAAGGTTTCACTAAGCTGACATGAAATGTAGGGTGACTTTTGATACTTGCGGGTAATTTCAGTTTGATTGCTACGGGATTTATTATTCTTTCTATTTCAAATGGACCAATAAATCTCGGACTAAATTTAGTTCTTCCCTTTAAATGTAGGTTTTTTGTGGACAACCAAACTTTTTGACCCACCTGATAATGTGGTGCTTTTCGACGTTTCCTATAAGCAAATGTCTTAAATCTTAACTTGCTTTTCTCCAAAGTTTCTTTAGCTTTCACTAAACCATCTCTAATACAAGTCAATCGCTGCTCAACCTCTGGATTGGAATACTCAGATGGCAACACTTCTTTCAAAAATCGTGGGTGGAAACCATAATTGCTAAAAAATGGAGAATACTTAGTAGAATCCTTGACAGAATTGTTATAACTAAACTCTGCTAGCCAAAGAAGATCTACCCAACTTCCTCTTTCTTGCCAAAAAGCTCTAATATATTTTTCCAACTCCTGATTTACTCGCTCTGTTTGGCCGTTGGTCTGTGGATGATAACCTGAAGAAAGCTTTACCTCAATTCCCAACTCTGTACAGAAGGCTCGCCAAAACTTAGAAATGAACTGAGACCCTCCATCTGATACAATTTGTGTTGGTAGACCATGTAATCGTACCACTTTTTGCAAAAAACTTTTTGCCAGATTCCTTGCAGAAGCCTCTCCTTTCATGGGAATGATATGCCCAGCTTTAGTTAGTAAATCCACAACTACTAATACTGTAGTGTAACTTTGATCTTTTGGAAGATCTACAATATAATCCATAGGGATTGTAAACCAAGGACTAGGGGGTACTGGTAACGGATTTAATAACCCAGATGGTTTTCCTCCTCCTGACTTTACTCGAGCACAGACTTCACATGTTTTCACATAGTCTTCAATATCCTTTTTCATTTCTTTCCACCAAAACTTCCTTTCAACCAGTTCAATAGTCTTACGAATTCCAGGGTGACCCACCAACTTGGATTCATGACATTCTTGCATAATTTCCTTTTGCAGTTCCTTGCTTGGAAGGTAAATTTTAGAATGGACACATGGAAATCCTTCAATTAAATGTCTTCCAGAATCCTCCGCTAAACAAGATTGAAACGCCTCTTCTGGTAATTCCTTTTGAATCTTTTTAAGAAGCTGATTCTCTTCCTTTGTAGTACTTAGAATACATTTATCTTCTGCAATCACTGGTTCTGGTAATAATTGATTTTCAACTTCTCCCGAAGATCCTTGTCGTGATAAAGCATCCGCTTTACCGTTTAACCGCCCAGGCTTGAATGTTATCACAAAATCGTATTCTGAAAAGAAGAGTGACCACCTAAGTTGTCGAGGTGATAGTGTTCGAGCTGATTTCAAAAACAGAAGATTTCTATGATCGGTTAAAATGGTTACTGTGAATCTTGAACCTAACAGATAATGCCTCCATTCCTGAAATGCCCTCTTGATTGCCAGGAGTTCTCTGTCAGTAATCGTGTAGTTCACTTCTGCTGGAAGCAATTTCTTAGATAGATAGGCAACAGGATGCAACTGTCCAGTTTCAGGATGCCATTGAGAAAGCACTGCTCCAATTGCAACATTAGAAGCATCTGCCTCCACAAAAAATGGTTGTGAAGGATCTGGGTGTAATAAGATCGGTCCAGATGTAAAACAGTTCTTCAATGTTTTGAAAGCTTGATCCGCTTCATCTTTCCACTCAAATTTCATTCCTTTCTTCAATAATTTGGTGATAGGAGCAACAGTTTGAGAGAAATTTTTAATGAATCTCCTGTAAAAGTTTGCAAAGCCCAGGAATCTTTGGATATCTTTAACACAAGTTGGAGTTGGCCACTGTTCAACTGCTTTAATTTTCTTCATATCCATTTCCAAACCTTTGGGAGAAATCATAAAACCTAAAAATTCCACTTCCATGGTATGAAATTGGCTCTTTTCTAACTTAGCAAATAGTTTATTCTCCCTTAGTCGCTGTAACACTTTCTTTACATGTTCTTCATGTTGCAGAAGATCCTTAGAATAAATGAGAATGTCATCTATGTATACTACTACAAAGATGTCAATAAAATCTCTCAATACCTAATTTATAAAAAATTGAAAGGCTGCGGGAGCGTTACACAATCCGAATGGCATTACTTGATATTCGAAAAGACCAAATTTTGTTCTAAATGCCGTTTTCCATTCATCACCTTGACGTACCCGCACCAAATGATATGCACCACGAAGATCTAGTTTGGTAAATACTGAGGCTCCTTGAATCTGGTTTAACATTACTGATATTAAGGGCAGAGGATATCTGTTTTTAATTGTTATCTTATTCAATGCCCTATAACCTATGCATGTTCGTAAAGTGCCTTCCTTTTTGGGAACAAAAAATAGTGGAGAAGCTCCTGGCGATTGAGAGTGCCTGATGAACCCCTTATTCAAATTTTCTTGGATGTAATCTTTCAAATGTTGATTCTCTTTTTCTGTTAAGGCATAGATGCGACTGCAAGGAATGTGGGCCCCTGGTTCTAAATCAATTTTACAGTCATACTCTCTATGAGGAGGTAATTCATTAGCTTCCTTTTCACTAAACACATCATTGAAATCATGGTAACACTTTGGTAATTCTCCCATTACAGCCCCTATAGAATGTACTATAGTTCCCAAATTCACCAAACCTTCCACTACTTCTGAACAATTACCACTAGAAACATTTTCCTGAACTACTTCTTTACAACAATTTGTAACACAAAAAGCAGAATCCAATTTCACCACTCTTCTTCCCCAATCAATCTGAGGGTTATGATACGTCAGCCAAGGCATTCCCAAAATTATTTTCAACTGTGGAGTGTCAATTAATTCAAACACAATTTCCTCCCAGTGTCCTCCAATTTCCATATCCAATGGGATTGTTTCGTGTGTAATTAAACCTGATGTCAGTTGAGACCCATCCACCGCTCTCACATACTCTGGTATATTTTTTACAACGTAAGGCACATTCATATCTTTAACCACATTCCAATCCATGAAGTTACCAGTGGCTCCAGAATCTATTACTACTGGACCGCTTCCCTTTAATTCCTCTTTAATATACAAGGATACATTCAATGTAATATGTGGTACCGCTGCTTGGATTGTATTTGCCACTTGCTGATTTCTGAAGCTGTTAGTAGATGCAGAAGTTTTTGGACACCAAGGGCAATTTCCAACAAAATTTCCTGATTTCCCACAATATAAACATAAATTATTCTGTCTTCCCCTATCCTTCTCCTCCTTAGTAAAAGGACCTCTCACTTTATTTACTCTCTCTGCATTCCCAGTTCTCAATTCTTTATTTACAAATTCTAATCTTCCTTTATCAACTCTAGGGAAAACTCTGGGTTGCTCAACTCCTCCTCTTCTACGCTCAGCCTTGCGTTCCCCTAATCTATAGTCAATTTGTATGACTAGATTAATTAAATCCTCACATGAAGTGGGTCTATTAACAATTGTAGATAAGGCATCTTTCAATTCCTCCTTCAAGCCTCTATAGAACAAAGAGGATTGCTTCTCTTCTGGCCAATTGCTCTCTAATACTAAAGATCTGAACTGTGTGATGTAAGACACTAAATCTTTGGTTCCCTGTTTTAACTCTAATAGTTCTCCATCAACTTCTTGAGATAATTGGCGTCTGTCAAACATCTTTTTAAATTCTAACTTGAAAGCTAACAAGTTCTTTAGTATAGGATTCTCTTGACCAACTAATAATAGTGACCAAGTTGCCGCCGCACCAGTAAGGTAAGACAGCATAAAAGCTATTTTAGAAGCATCTGTATTAAAAGCTTCAGGTCTACAAAGGAAATTAAGTTCACACTGTGTAAGGAAAATCTGGCATTTCTTGGCATCTCCCCCAAAACGCTCTGGAGGTGCTAAGGGGACTGGACCTATAGGTATATTCAAACTTCCCCTACTTCTTCCCTGAGAACTCGTTACTTCACCCAAATCCTCCCTAATTAACACTGGTAATCCTCTACTAGGATCCTCTGAATCTCTTGACTCCAAAGAAATGTCTTCACCCTTACGGGTAACCTTAGAGTTTAACTCTTCAAACTTGACTTGTAATTCCTGGTTTTCTTTTCGCACAGCCCTCATTTCCTCCCTTAACTCTGAAAACATGTCCCTTATGGAACTTGCTAGTGCCTCTGTGGGATCCATATCAGCTCAGGTGGAAAAAATTATCGTGGGCCTTTCATCCTGTCAGGGTCCGGCTTGACTGAATTCCACAGGAGCTGATGCTGGCCCCACAGACCCTCACCAGGAGTTCACCTCTCAACCCTTAAATATAAGCTGAGCTGAAAACCCCAAGAAAGGGAAAGGGGAATTTGGAGAAAATAACAACGGAGACACTGCAGCCCTGCAACCGTCTGGTAGGCTCTGGTATCTGTGGTAAACAAATACACCTGGTTACCTATATGATAAGATAAACTTCTTTTCTAAAATTATTCTAAATAAACTCTGAACTCTTTACCTCTTAAACCTCAGTAAAAGACTTAGAGGCTAGTAATCTGTGTGGAATATCTTGTAAATAATATCTTGTGTTGTGCATATAGTTCAAGACACTCAAGTCTCTTTAGAATCCTAAAGTGATGGCCCTTGCAAACACCTTTTCAAAACTAAATATTCTTCTTGCTTCAAAGTTCTTTTAACTCTATATAGTTTTCAATGCTTTTATAAAATGCAGTCTTTCTCTGAAGTATTGAATTCCATTTGCATAAATTACATTAAATAAATATTCTTTAACTTTCTGGAATGCTGCTTTCCTTCTGCGTGTGAATTGTTTCCTTATTTACACAAAGAACGTCTAGTTTCTTCCTTGGTAAGCGTGTGCGATAAACACGTGAAATCAGAAGACGTGAAGAATTGTCCTCACGTTTAAAATACACACGCGATTCTTTACCAAACCCGCGCGTGTGAAAAAATACGTAAACACGATAAAAATAACACGCGCTAGTTAAAATGGACTCGCGCTCTATCGCTACCGAACTCACGCGGAGAAACGAAACGTAATTCACGTAAAATAGTTCACGCGTTAAAAAAAACTCGCGCTTAATCAAAATGGACTTGCGCTCTCGCAAACCAACAGTCGCTTTCTCATGAGACGTCTTTCACGTAAAAAATGTACACGCGCTAAAATTCACTCGCGTAATTCATTTGGGCACGCGCTCTATCGCTCTGAATACCCGCGCGCTTTCAAAAAACACGTAAACGACGACTTGCATGCTCGCGCACACATTAAACAGACTTGAAGAACATTACACGCAGTTAATTAACTTTAAACTTCTACGCACAATCTTCAAGTTTGTTTTCCTTATAATAACTTTAACTGTAAATGTCTCTTTTCTCAAATAATTTTGAAACTTGTTAACTCTTTAAGTTTTCTTATAAAAGAAAATGAAAGTTCACTGTGACAATCTTAAAATCTTTAAAAGAACAATCCCACCTGATGTCTTCTTGTTCAAACTGGATCAGCTAACGATATTCTTACTTCTTTGGTAGATTTTCTGAGCTCTGAAAAGGCCTTACTTAAGGAGCTTAACTAATGTACAACCAGCCACTGAATTTCTATGGATGAAAGGCGGTTTAGAATCTTGATCACCTCCCAAGAATCAAACCCATTGTCCTTTCCACCAATCAGGCAAACCAAACATATCATTGTTCCTTTAACCAATCAGATTAAGTTTATTTCGCTCCATCTTGACTTGGGCAAGCACAATGTTAATTCTATGTACAAACCCTTCCTGTTACTAACCCAGCCAGCTCTGAAAGCACAACTAACCCAGCCAGCTCTGAAAGCACAATGTTAATCCTGTTACTCTTCCTGTTACTAACCCAGCCAGTCCTGACAATAGGAAACTATGTGGACCACGAGTTGGCTTCTAGGATGAATCTATCTCTCTGCAAAAAGACCACTTCGGATGTCATCACCACAGTCGATGGAACTGAAATTGCCTCTGGGCCTGTAACTCATTGTACCGCAGAGATGACACTATTGGGTCAGGATGGGCATCAAGAGACTATTGTGTTTGATTTAATCAAAGCCCCGCAGTTCCAAATAATACTGGGGATACCTTGGTTGGAAACACATAATCCTTGTATTGATTGGCGATAGAAGAGAATAACCTTCCCGGATTGTGCACATACTTGTTACCTGAAAAAACCTTTGAACCAAGGCCTGGCCACAGTCGCTACTACAGTCGTGCAGTTACCTCAGGAATATCAAGAGTTCCAGGATGTTTTCCAAAAGGAACAGGCAAACACCCTACCACCTCACAGATCATACGATTGTCAAATCGATCTCATACCCGGTGCACAACCTCCATGTAGTAGGATCTACGCCCTTACGGAACCTGAAAACCTTCACCTACGACAATACTTGGACCAATACCTTGCTAATGGCTTCATTCGTCCATCCAAGTCCCCTGCATCTTCAGCTTTGTTCTTCGTGTCTAAAATGGAAGGTGACCTCAGAATGTGCATAGACTACCGCGCATTAAATCAGATCACGGTTAAGAACCTTTACCCATTGCCTCTGATCCCCGAATTACTAGACCAAGTAAAGGATGCTTGCATCTACACTAAATTAGATCTCCGAGGGGCATATCATCTGGTACGTGTAAAGAAAGGCGACGAATGGAAGACTGCTTTTCGCACTAAGTATGGGTTATTCGAATACCAGCTGATGCCCTTCGGGTTGTGCAATGCACCAGCACCCTTCCAGTATTTTAGGAACAATGTCCTTCGTGAACTCATTGACGTCTATGTTGTTGTATACATAGACGATAGTCTAGTGTACTCCTCTTCAGAATCAGACCATGTGAAGCACGTTCGTGCAGTCCTTGAGAAACTACGCCAGCACAAGTTATATGCAAAATTGGAAAAATGCGTTTTTCATGCTACGGAAGTTGAATGGACTCTCGAAAGGTGGATGCAATCCTCAAGTGGCCATCAGCCAGTTCAGTTAAAGGGGTACAAAGAATGCTCGGATTTGCTAATTTCTACCGCAGATTCATTCCGGATTTCTCACATGTTGTACACCCTATCACAGCACTTTTGCGAAAAAACAAACGCTTCTTGTGGACTGAAGAAGCTGAAAAGGCCTTCCAAGAGCTGAAAGCGAAATTCACGTCTGCACCTGTCTTAAAGCATCCACGCCCCGAACTTCCATACATAGTTGAAACTGATGCATCCAGTTCAGCCATGGGAGCTGTCCTGTCCTGTCCCAGAAGGATCCTGAAACCGGTCAACTTCACCCAGTAGCATTTTGGTCCAGAAAGTTCTCGGCACCCGAGTTAAACTATGCGGTTACCGATAAAGAATTATTAGCCATCAAATCCGCCTTCAAGGCTTGGCGGCATTATCTTCTCGGTGCCAGCCATATCATTACGGTAATCACCGATCACGGAACTTGCAGTATTTAAAAACAGCCAAGGCCCAATCGTCGCGTCAACTTCGATGGGCATTATTCTTTGCCGAGTTCGATTTCGTGATCACTTATCGACCAGGTTGTAATGCATAATGTCATAGTCCACCACTTGCTTTGAATAAAACAGCAGCTTACAAGGTATTCCTGACTCCCCCAATGCAAAGTCATGATCTGGTTGGTATCATAGATCTGATTGGTATCATTAATAAATAAAACAGCCCCTTTTTGAGTAGTAGTCATTCCCAAACTCGTGGATAGTCGTGTACTTCAGTCTACATTACAGACACAAAAAGGGGATTATCTGCAATAGGTGTATTTTAGGAGGTAAGCTAAAAGGTACATCCTACAAAAAGGATTTCCATTCAATAGAAATATTTAACCCGTATCTAATCTGTGCACCCACCTCTGCTCAAGTTGTGTAAGAGCTTGATTAGGGTCACCCCCTCTAATCGTAGGTTCAAGTTTCTGGATGATGAACCATCTGAGGTCTACATCTTTATGTAAAGTGCTCAACTAGAGGTTTGTCCGGCACATTGTTTCGGATGCAAGAGCGCATTTATCTTGTTTTCCTGTTTTATTTTATCTTTCGGGATATGTTGTTACACATTCCACTTATCGCCTTTGGCTCAGGAGGTGATACCACCACCTCATTGTTTTGATTCAGTCCTACCCCTTTTTATACTCTTCCAGCAGGGAACCACACAACACTGTGTTAGGTCTAGGTATTTTCTCCCTTTTCTTCCCTTTTTTTGATCGTACCGAGGGCTATTCCCTCTCTCATGTAAACAATGTTCAGGTTGCCATGGCAACGCTCATGAATACAGCACCTTTTTTAATTAAACCCGGCAGCATGCACTGCCCTATGACTCCGACTAATATGTGCCCCTTTAGCACATTTGGTTTTGAGAATTCGGGACTTTCGGCGCTATTAGTTAACCAGTCCCGATTGAAGATGGCGCCCGCTAAACCACCATCGGTGCTTAGCAACGGCGTCCCCTGCCGCAAGCGTGTGTCCTCCAGACTCGTACAGACATTGCAGAGAGCACATCTCTGAGAGCTCTCCCGTCGGCAATAGCGCGTAAACTTTGATCGCGCACCAGCCGGCTGCCCATTGCTCCCCACTGGGGAGCACAGACACAGGTAATTAACAGAACGCTTGTGTCTTAAATAGCTCAGCACTTGTGCCAACCCTTTTGTCAGTAAAGATTCGTGACTTCACGTTTTTTACCAATTTGTTTAGAATCTGCGCCCGGGACTCCATTAGATGGTTTTGTTTTCCGAGGCCAAGCAGTTGCGTGTGTGGAAAACCCCCCCTCTGAACTGGGTAAGCATGTCAACATGGCCCTTTGATTTATTTTCTCTGAGTGCACACCGCACTACATAGATTTCATATTTAGAATGAACACTTATATCTCCTTGTTTTTAGTACTATATGTGAAGAGGTAGATGCCATAGCGCGCTGATCTTTGGATGCACAGCCACCATTAGTAGGTAAGATCTATCCAGCAAGCATGTGGATCTTATTTTCCACTCTTTCCTCTGTTATTGAGCCGCACAATACCAGATGTATTCAATGGGTATTGTCTATTCCTTTACCAGGTTATCTACGCCACCTTCACCTGTGGTGAGACGTCTATCCCCATAAGTAAGCCATGTCTTTTCTACTTCAAAGTTAGACATTAGTGATTTATGTCACGCCTAAACCCAATAAGTTTTGAGCCTCCCCTTATCAAATTTCTCCATTCCTGTTACAGCTTTCCCTGAACATCCTGACCACACAGTTTTCCCTTCGTCCTGATGAAGGCCCTAAGAAGAAATGACCCACCTTGCCCCGTAATAGGGCTGAAACACCTGGTGTAGGCGCTTTTGTACCAAAAACAGAAACACTATCAATGTCAATTGTTTGTGTTCTTTAGAAAGTTGTACGATTGATTTGTTTTAATTTATTTGTTCAGTTTGTGTTTGACGCCTGTCGTATACTTGCAGTAGCAACAGTAGTAATTGCATTAATGTTTGTCTAACTATGTTACCCTGTGAATACAGGATTCTGTTTTGCTCTGACATGCAAATTGTGTTTGCTTATGTGTTTTGTCTTTGATGCGATGTTCATTACGTAAAAATAGAAATTCAAAAATCTTTTCAAATATAAAACTTTTTGAAATTCTCTGAGTGTGATTCTATACTCTTAGATTTGCTGTCTTGGGAATGAAAATAGAAGGGAGGAGGATTCTTACCTAGGGTGGCCATCTTTTATAGAATGGTTCTGCAGGACAATTTATACTTGGTAGTGCACCGGAAGTGAGCTGCAATGCGCACAGTTCCATATGGTGTAATTTGTTCCCCATTAGGGAGTGAAATAAGGCAATTTTAGTTTAAATGGTTTGCCCCAGATCACATACTTTGGTTAGGGAGTGAAATAAGAAACTGAGAGATTAAAGAATTTGCCTAAGATCCCACATTTAAAATGTGGGCAATTTAAGCAGTTGACCACATATTTTAAGGTTTACTTGATATACATATTTATTAAGGCTTTCTTTATAGAAATGCGTTAAAACAAACACATACAACATCAAAAAAAGGACCATCTGACAATGAACTAACCTTACACTTTATCATTTGTCATAGAAATATGTTGAGCAAAATGAGTAAGATTTTCTTTTCCCCATCCTGCATGAAAGTTTACAGTAGCACTAGGCACACAAGTGTGAGACAAAACATTTTCACTTGACTTTCAAAATGATAGTCTTATTTCAAACACAGCATGCTGCACTGCCACTTGTAATCACTCCAAGTTCACGTTTTAAGGGACAAAAGTCCCTGCTAATATCCTCCCCTGGCCCCTATTGAGGTCTAATTGCTGCCATTCTAATGCTCTATGATATGATATGATATGGTATTTGTAACGCGCCTATACACAAGTGTTTCAAGGCGCGACGAGGCAGGGAGGGAGGAAACAAGGGGAAGACAGACAAACGATCCTACTAGGCCAGGTGTCATTCAGATCGCGCAAGTGCAGAGGTAAGGGGAAAAAGGAGAAAGTGCAGGGGGAGGAGGTGGGGGGGTAAGTGCAGTAAAAGGTAAGTGGCGTAATAAAATAATAAATAATAAATAATAAATAAAAAGGGCCAGCTGGTGGCAAGTGCGAGGTAAGTGCAGAGCAAGTGCTGGGAAGGGGGCTGTAGGGATACAGTGACAGTCCCACAGTGCAGGGGGAGCCAGGGAGGCAGTGCAAGTGGAGAGTGGCTGGGCCCTGGACCGAGGTCGCTGAGAGTGGCCCAGATGCAGGTTAGGTGCAGAATTCAGTGGGGAGTTAAGCAGGTTTAGCAGGGGAGAGGGAGAGAGAAGGCAGAAGCGAAGAGGAAGGTTTTGAGGTGCTTCCGTTCACAGAGAGCAACATGTTAAAATGCTGCACACCCTGGGAGTGCCTTTCTGCCAAGAACTTCAACTACCACACAGAAGTGTGAGCTCAGGGCACAAAAGGCTTTAATCAGGCAGGGGGTCAAGGCAAATTCAGGACTTTTGGTGGATCGCAGAGGGTGCCAACAAATCACTGAACAAAACGGGCAAATCCCGCAAAATACGGGACGGTTGGCCATTTTAATCTAACCTTAGTTTTCCTCACTTTTTCAGATGCGAAAAGAACGTGTTTGGCGCAGCCATCTTGTGCTAATGTTATGCGTGGATAGATTGAGCTAATTTTAAGTGAGGGCGCTAAAATATATCAAAACACTCGCCCTCAAAACTGACATTAATTGTCCTAACGATTTGCTCCAGCTATTTTGATTACATTCGTGACCAGCGTAGCCCCTGGTGCCTGGTCATGACCCAGGTCTGCGAAACAGGAAGATAAACACAAGATAAAACAGACATGCTCACACCGAGCGTATGTTCTCTGTTTTGTCATAAATAGTATTTCTCTAGTGAATATTAAATAATACATCAACAATAGTCTGAAATGTTGCAAGTGCTTTTATTTTTCAAAGAATGTTCACAAGAAAGTGGAAGCTGCATGAAACAACCTATTTATTTATTTTTTGTTTTTGCGGGTAACTTTGAGCTGAGAATGTTGTCTGTCCTTTTGTGCCCTTCTTTTGTCGTAAGGCAAATTAGCAAAACAATTGATTGATGGTCCTTTGTGGTTCGTGTGGGAGAACACAAGTTTGTTTGGGATTTGGAAAGGTGAAAGTTCTTGTTTCTGTGGTTTCTGACATCATGAATGTTTGCATGTTGCTCCTTATTGCTGCAAACGCAAATTGAAATATAGGGCCATAGCGATCGTCCCAGATAACGGTGAGTGAAAACACATTGCGCGCCCTGATACCTGCAGGCTATTGGCGCGTTATAAACAAACACATAACATAACATAACATTGCTTATGGTAATCTTGCAATGTTTGTTCCAGAATCCGTCTGTTGGCATGTGGAAGTGTGACATAGGCAATAAGGTAGAAGGTATCTGCGAAAGAAGAGGAATAACAATACATTTAAGAAGCCATTATCAGTGGCAGGTTTAAGGCAAAGGGAAGCATGTGACAAAGGGCCCTAGGTGGGCTGGTCATAGAGGTGGAGCTTGGGGTGGGCGGAGTTAATTGCAGTCACATGCTCAAAGGCAAATTTTCCAGACAGAAGCTTTTTTATGTAAAGTTGACTTTATTACAGTTACCTGTGTTTAGGGGTCTGACTAACTGGAAAAAGCAGAGCTTCCTCAGCAGGCTTTGCTATCAATTGTAGTATTAGATGATCAAGTCTGAAAGAGAATTACTTGCAGCTTATCAAGACTACAATTTCCTAGAAAAATGGCTCTAAGAAGGCTAGTTGGATCCTATGTTTGATGACTGATGCACATTGGTATGTGGCAGGGCAGTCTTAAAAAGAACAATAATGGGGGCCTTATGAACTTGGGCAATGGGAAGACGTCACAGGGTGTGACATCACAGGATAATTCCTACAGCATCCAGATGCGTTTTATGTATGACCCCAGTCTCCTTACCCCACACACATGAAATCTCATTAAACATCACAGATGCAATTAATGCACACACTATAGTGTTACATTTTAATAATAAAGTGTCCATTCATATACTACACGACAGAATTCTCTTGCTTTACATGGACAAACCTGTATCCAGGATGGGCAAAATAAATGCATAATCTCATTCTTTTGCTTGACCTGTTTCTATAACAATGTATATACTGTCATAATATTGTATTATGTGATTTGCTAGAAAAACAATTATTTAACCTTTTGACTCCCAAACATTAGCAAATACTGATATGAAGTATACCTGTGAAGATATGTGGTCAAGTTCTTACATCTCCGCCTGAGACAAAATCCTGGTTTTGCTATTTAAAGTGTGTAATCCTGGGCAAATCGTGCAATCTGATCATGGTTGATCTACCAACATTGGGAGCCCATAAAAGCAATTCAGTTTGCAACTTTTGCTATGAAATAAAATGTACTCCCCGAAGCTAAACAAGACTGATCCCAGTCCAGGCTGGGCAAACACATATAATCCAAGTCAGAAAGGACCTATAAAGCTCTGGCCAGGTTGGGTATAAAGAACACGAGCCAGAGTGGGCATACGAGCCCAGGTAGAAGGTACTGCAGGTTGAGCCCACACGAGGCCGGGAACACAAAGTGCGGTCCAGGCTGGGCACAGGGTGTCCAAGCAAGACTGGGCACATAGAACGCCTTCCAGGATGGGCGTATAGAATCCAGACAGCTATATACATGGTCATTGTAACACCCCCTTATAGGAGAGAGAACGATTGGGGGAGTATAACACACAGTGGCTTCCACAAACCTTTTATGTGGGGTCCTTGTATGAATATCCAAGTTGCATTGTAAACTGCAACAACGCATGTGTTAATGAAAGTATGAAAAAAAGGTAAAGCAAGGGTAATAATGGGTATACTGTCTTGTTTCCAGCTCCCTTGATTTTGAACTGGCGGATAGTTTCTGATAGTGCAGTGACTTAATTTTCATCTAAATAGCTGTATATGAAAATCTATAGGCTAAGCAGTACTACAAAAGATTTTTGTTTCTATAACTAAACTGGATGGTGCGCATTTTGCGGCACATGTAAAGATGAAGAGCAGAGTTGGTTGTGCCCAGGGAGCTAATGCGTGTTATTGACTTGGGTTGGGTGTTCACCCAGAGGCTTGCTGTCTGTTTTGTAGGTGCCCTCCTCTTTACACAGCTACACACATTTGATTAGTTTTTCAAACATTGGCAACACCCCCTCGTTTCATGTTTCTGCATTTTACGAATGATTTCAGTGCCAGCGAGTGTCGTCAGACCCACGGCATGTTCCCTTTGTGTGCCCAAAAAAACCTCCCAAATATAATCCTCCTGGGGGACCGCTGCGATTGCAGGACAGTGCAGGAGCTGTTTTGGCAAGATATCTGACAGAAAAACATCAACTGTTGCCGTTTGTCTGCCAGGCGAGTGTTAAATCCGTCTCTAGCCGTTATTTATTTTAATATATTAAGTTAGCGAATTATAAGGACAATACAGTCAATCTTTAAGCACACGAATGATAACAAGGTGTACTGTTTGAGAACACGAGTTGCGTTCATTTTCAGCGCTGTGCTATAGGTATAGGTTTGAATGGGCTGGAGAACGATATGAAGAAAACTAACAACAATCATAGCACTCATTTAGGCTGAATACCGGAGAGATGGCACTGTAATGAAGCATATATGAGATATATGAGATATATGATAGGTTATTTATAACGCACTTAATACCCAGAGGTTTCTAAGCGTGGACCCAGGGATCGAACCTGTGTTGCTTCGTGTCATCTTGTTTCCAAGTCGAGCACGCTGCCACTGAGCTATCCTCCTGGCATGCAAGGTTATTGTTAGAAAACCCAGTACAGTGCACACGAACAAAGTTTACGGCACTGTACGTTAATAATTGTGCATACGGCACTGTATCCTACTCATTTTTAATCCCTATAAAAATGTTATGTAAACTTCTACTTACATAATTTCTGCAAATTGCATGGTTCCACTTTGTTGACAGGAAATCCCTCTGTATGCCGTATTCGACAGTTTCAGACTATCTTAGCGGAAAATCTGCGCTGTGAGTATAATGTAAGTTATCTTTGCTTTTTTTAAATTTCGTACAATGTCTGTCCTTGGAACAATTCATGCGTAGCGGTCAAGGCTATTTTGCAATGAGCATTTGTCCTGTTGAAAGAGAGGCACGTTAGGTTTTGATTTCCGGGCAGAATGCACTAAAAAAAGCATTCATGTGGGAAAGTGTTAGGATTTTATCGTGCATGCGATTTAGAAGTTAGTATTAGGTACATGGAGAGATGGTGCTACCTTATACACGGTGCAATGAATGGACGGATGATAAAAAATAGAATTGTAGAATTACGGCCCCTATGTAATATTTATATGTGCAGTGTCTTACGAATCAACGATGTATGTTGGGAGATTGTGTGTGACGGCTGAGCATACGTGAGTGGCAGGGCCATGTTAAGCACTTTAGCGTCCTTGGGCACGGACATATTTGGGGCCCTTGTCCACCAAACCAAAGGAATTACTTTACAACTTTTAAAAAGATTGTAAGTGGGGCCTGGTTTTGAAATTGTGTTTCCATTACATGTTAAAAGAGTAAAGCAGAAGTTTAACATTTTAAGGAGTACAGCAGACTTTCAAATATGCTTGCCGAGTCCTACACCATGTGGTCCAGTCTTTTGTGTGTTCTACCCGTTCCAGTCAAATGTTGTACATAAGAAGAAAGATCAAGTAATGGGCTAAACGATGCCATTGGCATGCAAGGAGCCAAATCTTATAGAAAACAGTACAGTTATGTATGAGATATGAATGCATTTTGTGTTTGGGTTGTGGTGATTGTACAGATTATTCGGTAGTTTACTGTACCATAATGTATTGATTGTGGGTAATTAGAGGCTTGGGTGAAGAGGCCATTCATCAAAGAGTTTGTCCATTGGGTGGAAGTTCTGCAATATTATGTGAACTGAAAAGGCTAAGGGGTAGGTGGCTGTGTTAGGTTTCTGGTTTGTGGTAAGTGGGTAGATGTTTGCATGCATGGTTGTATTATGCTGTGGTGGTTGTGGCCAGGGTCTAGAGTATTGAGTGCATGGCTGGAGGCCGTAGACTGTAGGGTATGCAGTCAAGGGTTTATGCTGTGGGTACAAACAGCACAGTATAATATAGCTATGCATTGAACATTGTGATACTGGTATGTGGATTGCAGAAATATGTGTACAGATAACAATTTGGAGATTAAAAAGCAGTATGACACCAGTAATGTTATCCCTACTGTTTGCATTGTTGAGGGATTATGCAGTTTTTGTGTTTGGTATGTGAAATGTAGGAGTAATCGTTGTTTCATTCTCTGTGGTAAAAGAAACCATAACATGTCAGAGCAGGTACTTCGTTATTTTGTAGTTCGTTGTATTGCACATATTTCCATACTTTGTGGACCCTCATAATTAGTACTTCATAAGTACTATGCTTTAAACAAGTGTACTGTGCAGTGTGCACAGTTCCTGTGTTTCTTTGCATAATCATTGGGTCTGTGGGAGAAAAATAATCCATGTTGGATTACAAATAAAACCTTCTACATTAATTTGTTTATTACGCTGCACAGTCCGCTTTAGTAAAACGTTTGCACTGGTTATAGCAATGTTTAAGGTGCACTGTTGCAGTAGGAGGAATGTAATGGTGTATTATTTCTGTTTTGTGAGTGGTGGTAGTATGTTTGCAGTTATATACCAGATGGCGTATTCTAACTGTTTATCCGTTTCTTTTTTTTAGCAGTATTTCTTTATGCGGTTGGTTGTTGCTGATGTTTTGTAAGTATTGTGCCATTGCACTGTGATATTGCAGAATTGTGGGGCAGTTAGATATCTGTTGGTGTATTCTAACTGTTGATAGTTTGGACGTTTTTGAGGATATGTTTGTAGCACTGTGGTTGCTGAAGGTTGAGTTTGGCAGTTTGAATGCTGCAAGTAATATTTAAGTATTATCATTGCAGTTAGATACCAGTTGGCGTAGTCTAACTGTTTACAGTTTCTCATTTTTGCAGGGTATATTTAGAAGCTTGTGCATTGTTACTGGTACATTTACATTTTTCAATATTCTGAAGTGCTATTGCAGCACTATGGGTTTACTTAATAATATTTGCGTATTTCTTGCATTGTTATGGGCATTGTTAGACAATTGTTGCCTTCTTTTAGTAGTTGGTGGTTTCAGAGGTTACTGAGGATAGTTTTAAACCCTCATACTTAGTAGTTATTTTTAAAGTACCATGTAGGAAACAATGTTAGTGTGATTTGTGTACACTTATTGTTTTTGTGACTGTAATCATTGGGTCATTGGGGAAAAAAATTCTATAGCAGGCACACTGATGTATTTGTTGGATAGTTGCTGTATGCAAAGTTGTTCCGGTTCCACAGAGTTGAAGGTCATTTTTTGTGTGCAATTATGTATGTACTGGTGGGTGTTGGGGAGTAGGTTATTCTAATTTTGTAGATCAGCGAGTACATTTTGGTTTCAAGAATATTAAGGAGGCTTTTGCAAGATTTGCTGGTAATCTCTGCTTTAAAGAAATTGAAGTATCATTGCATTCAAACCATGAACATTGTTTTTTAATGTATGCAGTATAGTGACCTGCACTGGTTGTGACGCCTGTGTGAAAGATTATGGCTACTGTTGTGAAGGTTTTCTTGCCAAGTGATACTTGTCCGTGTGTGAAGGTAAGAAGCTTGCAGTTGTTTTTGGTTCCCTCTGCATTGTATCTTAAAAGCATTAATATTACGTATTGGTGATGTGATTGTATATGTAAGGTGGAACAATTATCGGAATTGCATGTAGTACATAATATGCTATGGTTTACATTTTGTACGAGTTGCTGAAATGGAATGGAATCACAGTTAGGTATAGATACATAGACAAAGCATTTGTTAGGGACTTGTTCCTGAATGACATGGCTGCAGAGAGTGCATGTTTGTTTCCACATGTATGAAATCTGGAAGATTTAATTTATGGGTATGTTTTTGCTTTCCAGTACTTGTAGTAAGTACATTTGAAATTCCTGTGGATCTTCTTGTGTGTTTTAAAGTGAATCTCCCCCTTCCAGCACATTCCTTCCTTATTCCTGAGACACTGTGTGTTTTCAGGATTGTTTGTTGCATTTCTGTGAAGGAGTAGCATTTGTAAACACAACTGGTCTGAGCCGTTTAAATGTTTTCAACATTTGCTGGCAATTGGAATAGAACATTGATTGCTACATTTGCATAGCAATTTACACCACTTGTATTGGAAAATTTGAATGGACCAGATAGTTCTGTGTCTGTGAGTCCTTTGATGGAAGTGTATGTGGTTTGTTTGAAGAAGTAGTTCTCTGTTTGTGCAGTTGGGTATTTATTTTACTTTTCAGTACATTTTTCTGTGGATTTGGTAGCTGGAGTATGAGCGGATTTCAATTTCTTTGGTGGTACTGTTGGGAGATGATTTATAAGCTCTGCTTGCATTAGTTTTCTTTTACAAAGTTTATGTTTTTGAGGAACAGGGTACATTTTGAGATGGGGTTTGTAGAGTGCACATAGTCTATTGTACTCTCTGATGCAAGGAATGTCAGCGCTGACTTTACTTGAATCAAAAATGACTAGAAATAGTCCTTCAAGTGTAAGTAGGCGTGAGAGTGCTACATAACTCATGTCTTCTTTAAAGACTGTGCTGCCAATATCAATCAATGCTTGATCTAAGGTTAGGCCTTGCAATTTATGAATAGTGATATGCGTATGCTAGCGACAGAGAAAACTGTTCTCTGCGTACATACATGTCTTTGAAAAGAAGGAATCGGGCTGTTGAGTGTCCTATCCTTTTAACTTCTGAAAGTTTGTCCAAGTGGATGTTGACAAACTGAATGCTGTTGTCACGTGGGTATGTCTGGAAGCCAAGAACTGTACCAAGTGCTCCATTAACTAAACCTTGTTCTACTTCAAGGTTACGCTTTAGCATTACTCTACAGTTTAAACACAATGTTAACATTTTCTCCAAACCAGCTGGGTTAGAGATAGAGTTTTCTAAGGTATTTAGTCGGGCTATGGCTTGTTGACACATAGGTAGTGTCATACCCTGCACGTCCAGTTTTGTCTGTGGAGTACATTTGAACTAGTGATTGCATGTCTTTTTTCAGCATAGTTTCATTGAAATGTGCACAGCTTGCTACAGTTGGCATTAAGGACATACAGTTGACATTTTTGTGTGCTTATTTTTCCATGACATCAGTAGCACATGTTTTATGGCCGTATAGCTCCTGGATGCATCTGATATTTAGGATAGACTGAGCTTCCTTAGATAGTACACCAATCCAAATGGTTTTTAAAATGTTGGCGTAGGTGAGGTCTGCAGACTGAAGCATGTTTTCAGTTAGTTCACTGTATTGGAAATGTTGCCAGAAATTTACATTCCCTATGCTTCCAAGAGTTTTACGGCATTGTTTGTGTCCTAAGGTTTTAAAAATAGGTTCGCCTTCCACTGGTGTTAATTGAAGGATATCTCTGAAAACAATAAGATGTTTTCCTCCAAAGAGTTCTTCGTAATCTGTTTTGAGGACCTCTAGCAATCTGAGGTGAATCAAAGCCGACATTAGGTTGGAGACCATGCCCACCTCATCTATTAGGAGCATTTTCATTTGTTTCAAAACTCTGCGAAGCTCCAGAGAAGCTTCTGTTGAAAGTTTGTAGTTGTCTAATTTGTTTTGGTGTTCTACTGGAAGGAGTAGCAATCATTGTAAAGTGACACCACCTATGCTATAGGGAGCTAAACCTGTGGGGATGATTACAACCGCTGAAAGCTGGTTGTTTAATTGTTGGAGGAATGTACTGATGATTTTTTATTAAGAATCTTTTGCCTGAATCAGCTTGGCCACTTACATATAGCAGTACAGGTTTATAGTGTTGACAGGTACAAGTTTCTGTTTCGTGCTGCATACCAAGTTCAATTTCTTTAGTTACTTCTAGGAAAATGATATGCTGCTCATTGTTTAGTTGTGATTTCAGTAGAGCAAAGTCTTCTGCAGATTGCTCATACTGATACATGGGGTTCTCTTCTTCAGTCATGGCTAATTCTGCCTCATTTGCTATGAGTGGCTCTCCAAGTGGTTCTTGGCTTCCTGTCAGAGAAGGTTGACTGCTCTCAGCAGTTTCTACATTTAGTTGTGCTTGAAGTTCTTCTTCTGGTCAGCGTTCAGTGTCCAATATCTTTTTGTACTGCGTAAAGTTTATATCTGTTATGTACTTTAACTTGCATTGAAAACATCTTCATGGGAGGCATGGGTGTCTAATAAATCTGCTTCTTTTATCCATTGTTTATAAAGTTGTAGTAGGGCCATGTAGTACAGTTCTTAGTGTTGAGGAGCTTTTAATGACAGCTTCATATGATTAATCAGGCTGCGTTTGGTAAGTGACACCAGGCTAGGCTGCATTCACAAGTTTCGACTATGTATTTACCTTTTTTCTCATCTGGTTTAATGTTATTTTTGTAGGAGAAGTTTTGGGCTATGTGGTATAGGCACATGATTTCTAAAACAGTACTCCTGTTTGGGTAGTATGTGTTCAATAAGTTGTTTTTCAAAATGTCCTGGCTGTTGGGAATGTTTTTGGCTATTTTTTCTATGTCCTGGTACGATTTCAGAACTCCTTTTCTGGATGCAGCAGGGCCAAGGCTTAGCCATACTATGTTTTCAGATTTCCCATATAAAGCGGTGCTGGTTAAACGGTCTGCGGCTTTGTAGCAGCCACATTATCTATGCAAGAGCATTTTAATGCCAAAGCTGTACAATTTCTGTGACAGTGTTGTGTCAGATGATATGTCATCCCAGAGGTCTTTGAGCTCTGTTTTCTCTGCTTTGGTTAAGTAGGCTGTGACATATTGTGCAACTGCAGTGGAACTGTCTGCAATGTACTGCACATCTATATTTGCATTCCATAGGAGGGCAATTATTGCATTGTAATCCTTGATGTACTTTGATGCTTCGGTTCTTTTTATGCAGTATGTGTTCTTAGGAGATTTGCCTTTCACATTTCACTAACAAGACATGAAGCCATTCACTTGCCCTGTTACGGAAACTGGTCTAGGGAAACAAAGCAGCATTTGGTCTACAATTTGCCTTCGTTTTTATATTTGTACCGAAAATACTTTCCACACTTGTGTCTTTGAAACTGCAAAATGTGTGCATGTAGGTCGCTATGTGTACTTTCTCAAGGGATTTCGCAAGTGACATATTTGTGAATGAACTGCAAAACAGTTGCATCACTGTCCTGGCCAAATTTAGGAGCATTTTTGTATCAACAAAAGCATGTGGATGTGTGCTGCTCCTCTGGCTTAATATTCTTTTCTCCAAAAGAAGTGTTCCACTTCTCAGAGGGGAGGAAGTGTTTTATTACAAATGAATTGCAACATGGCAATAAAACAATGATGGAAGTACCTTGATACATTTACAGGATCAAGAGAGCAGAGTTCTCCTGGTGTTTTCATGTCTATACCTGTATTGTTTTTGTTTGCTATGCGTAGGAAAGTGTGCAAGTCTTCCCATGCATACTCTGCACAACTTAAAGTGACAAACCATGTGGGTGGCCCAAGGTTGCGTAGCATACACTGTACATCTGCGTGCCGTAGGAACCAGTATACTTCTGTACCACGCAGGTTTGCCAAAAGATTTGTAATACTTGACTGTAAAACTTCGTCTTTGTCTTGCACCTTTTGAAGTAGCTGTGTAGTAGACATGTTTTGAAAATTGGTACCTGTTTTCAATGTGTGTGCAACTCCATAACATATAGTTGCTAGTTCACTTTCATAGAGGAGGTGGAATCTGTATTCCATGTTTTGTCTTAATCTATGGTCTTCAGAATACATTTGTGAAGAGCTCTATTCTGATGCTGTTATTTGTGTGCATCTTTCATCGTATCTCCCACATTTTCCAGTCGGAAAGAGTAGAGGAAAGGCTTGTGCTTCTACATTTGTTTCCCATATACTGATTGGCGATCCTTTGGCTTGCCGCATTTGATATGTTTCTAGTGCATCGTCTATGGTGTCTTTGGAGTGCAGTGGGTGAATTGTATAGTGGTCTAAAATATTGGAGGCTGCAGTAGGATCTAGAAGTTCAAATTGGCCAGTTGTTGAGGAGTCCTGAATTATTTCAGTGGTTTCTCTCTGGTTTTCTTCAATGTTTATTTCTTTGTAGTATTCATTGTTGTTTTTAAGATATTGCAGGGCTTTCCTAACTTTAAGTCCAATAGTTGCTGCCAAATTATTTTGTCTTTTGTAGGTACACCATTCACCAGGATAATCAAAGATTGTTCTGTGTGCCGTTGCCTCGTAGAGTGTCTACATTTTCTTTGAGATATAATGGCAAATAAACTACTTTGCCACAAATGCCTCTCATTAATTCAGTGGGAGGCAATTTAGCAGTTTTTGGTTGTAGTCGTATTATTGCTTGACGAGGGACGCAGGGGGCGACAAGCCGGGCAGACTGCTGGCCTGGCTGTATAAGAGTGAGACCCCCCGCTCGGTGATCAGTGAGATTAAAGATGAGAGAGGTTGCATCAGCAACACCCAGGAAGGGGTAAATGAGGAGTTCCTTAAGTTTTACAGACACTTGTATGAGGACATGGGGGAGGATATGTGTCAAGACATACTGGACACATTGGAGGACATAGAGCTGCCCACCCTGGATGACCTAGAACGCGCGGAGTTAGACGCACCTGTCACGTCGGATGAGCTGTAATCTGCCCACTTTCAAGGCCCCTGGTTCGGATGGGCTGCCTAGTGAGTTCTACAAAACATACAAGCAAGAGCTGCTTCAGTCACTGCTTGCCACTTTCAACAAGGCCTATGAGCAGGGGGAACTCCCATTGTCCCTCCGCGAGGACGTGATCATTCCACTCTTGAAACCAGGCAAGCCGGCCATGGAGTGCGGGTCTTACAGACCGCTGTCCATGCTTAACCAGGACAGCAAAATACTTACGGCAGTGCTGGCTAATAGACTGAAGAAGGTGATTGGAAAACTGATAAACCCAGATCAGACGGGATATGTTCCAGGCAGGAGGCTACACCATATCATTGACCAAACTGAGGAGGACACGGGCGAGTTGGCCATAGTGTCATTAGACGCGGTCAAGGCCTTCGACTCGGTACGATGGCCCTGGCTGAAAGCAGTCCTGAAGGGGTACGGAATGGGACCTGGATACCTCAGATGGGTCCAGCTGTTTTACAGCACCCCGATGGCGAGAGTCAAAACGGGGTCCAGAGTCTCAGATACCTGGCAACTTTGCAGGGGGACCAGACAGGTATGCCCCTGGTCACCCATGCTATATATACTGGCATTAGAGCCACTGGCAATATGCCTGCGACAACAATATGTGGAGGTGGGCATAAGCACTGTCAGTGGAGGGAACCTGATATCACTATATGCGGATGATATGCTCCTTTATTTGCGTTATCCAGAAGAAAATCTGCAGTATGTGCTGGAGGTACTAGAACGGTACGCCACCCTTTCGGGCATATCG
This sequence comes from Ambystoma mexicanum, assembly GCF_040938575.1. Lineage (NCBI taxonomy): Eukaryota > Metazoa > Chordata > Amphibia > Caudata > Ambystomatidae > Ambystoma > Ambystoma mexicanum. The sequence continues at coordinate 255,039,328 of NC_090922.1, forward strand.
GTGAACCTTAGAAAGTCTAGTCTGCTTCCTTTGGGAAGATATAGGAAGGTCCCGGTACAGAGGCTGCCTGTCCTGCCAATACCATGGTAGCCTGTGACATTTAGGTATTTGGGAATAAATATTTACCACAAGGTCGAGGCAGAACACAAGCATAACACGGGAAAAGCGATAGAGGGGATCAAGAACAGCATGGTATTTTGGTCTAGATTGCCCCTGACCATGATGGGGAGGGCGGCCTTGCTCAAGATGGTGGTCCTGCCTAGACTCTTGCACTTTTTCGTGAATGTCCCGTTTTTGATACCTAGGAGCCTATTCGCGAAACTTCACAGCGTGTGTAGGGGCTTTGTCTGGGGCAACTCTAGGAATAGGGTTGCTCTGTGGAAGCTCCAGAACCCATGTGACAAGGGGGGATAGGCCTGCCTAATTTTGAACTCTATTACCTGGCGGGGCAGCTGCTGTATGTGGCCAGGTGGCTTTCGGCCGAATACTCGGCGGAAGCTAGGCTTCTGCGTGGAGACCCAGCCCCATACTTTCTGATGGAAGTGGTGTGGTTGCGTAGAGACAAACTGGTGGGCAGGGGGCGGCTACTGAGGCTAGGCTGGGAGATCTGGCATAGGACATGGAAGATTGGGGGGGATTCGGAGTCGTACTCCCAGCAGGCCCCTTTGGCGGCGCTGTGCGGGAGCGACTCTCAACTACTTGAATCGGTCCGTAGATACTGGGAACAGGTAGGCCTGGCCACCCTCGGGGACATATGGCAGGAAGGGGAGGCATTGGACTTTCAGAGGTTGCAAAATTATTGCTTGACGAGGGGTACTGTTTGGATTATAATGGTCTAATACAAATTAAGCTGTTGGAGTGCGTTTGACAGTGGGAATATTTCCAAATTATTACTGATAGCCTGTGAAGGCATATGGTTATTGTCAAGTTTGCAGTACAGTGTGTGCACAGTATGGAGGGGCTAGCAATTTCATATTTGTTTTCTGCCATCAGGTAGAGAGCTAATTGGAACCATTGGGATTCCTCCTTGTCTTCTTTTTTGTACATTATATCTATAGTTTTTGTGCTCTTTGTATAAAAGGTTCTGCAACATCACACACATACTTAGTTTGGTACTTCAGCAGATGTGATTTTGAACTTGCGTATTTCTTTTTTGTATGCGTGTAATAGAAAGTTGAGATCTGCAAGGTTGTTGCTACTGTTTTCTGAAGGTACTGGAGTTTGTAAGTGCTCTTTAGTTCCAAAATATTTGCTTTGGATGTGGTCCATTTGTTCGAGCAGCTGTTTGCCTTTACCATGTAGGAGAATCTTTAAATGCTCCAGTGCGAAAGGTGGACTTTTTGCATAGTACAGTTTGTGAACGAGATTTCTTACAGTAGAATGGTGTGTTGCTAACATTTTGATATTGTGGAAGGTGCTTTTGCAAGCTTGTCCAGAAATGCAGGCTAATGAATGTCCTCATAGTCCTGTGTATTTGCGCACTGGACACGAGTCCACAGTTTGTAGTATTTTCATTTTTCCTTTGTTGTTGGGGTTCACATAGTGATTGGGGACCTTCTGCAAAGATTTGATAAAGTTTTGGCGAACGTTACACATTGATGTGCATGGCCGTTTGTAGATGGGGCGTATTGGTCCGGTGGAATGGAGAGTTGAATCTAAGTTTGATGGGGATATTTGTGAAAGCCATGTTTCTTCTTCCATTATGGTATTGTCTACCTTTTTATACCCTCGCCCACTGCTATGTATGGCAATTTGGTTTGTTTGTTCTTGTTTGTATGATTCTTCATTGAAGTATAGCTCTGTGCTGGTCGTGTGATTCCACCCACCTGTACAGATGTTGCCAAAGGTATCTATGCTGATATTGCGTTTGTACCGAAGTACTGTTTGTAGTTTACTAATTAATTTTGTTAGTGGTTTCATTCTGTTTAAATTTAATATAAAGAATTTCTTTTTGAGGAGCATTGCACTGTCTACAAGAGCTTTGAGGATTACTTTTCTGCAGTAAGTTTTAAGGGTCGGGCGTGATTTCTCCCCTGTATTTATAAGGTTCTGACGGACTCTGTGGTGGAACATTTTTTGTAAAATTAATTTTTTTGAATGCTTACTTGTGGCTACGTTACCATTTGTACGAGCTCTGTTAGCTGTAGTGATAGTTGCAATCTTTTTAGTACATTTCTTTTTCTTTTTACATTTTGAAAGAGGAGTTAAGTTTCTTTACTGTTATGTGCTTTCGTTTTCGTTAGTGGCTGTATTAGCTGTTGAGTTTGAACTTTCTGTACGAATTCTGCTATAGGTGGATGGCTATTTTGTATGCTTTTAGGTTGATCTGATCTATTTCTGCTTTGTTTTCTACGTAGTTGATTTTGGTAGGCATTTTGTAGCATCTTTTGGAGAAAAAAGGAAAGTGTGGGTGTGCAGATTTTGCAATTTATATGTGTGCACTGTGCATGAGTGGTTGAATATGAGGGTAGGCATATAGATAGAGGTGTGTGATTGTGCAATGGGCTGTTCATTTAGGTTGGGAAGGCTGTATTGGTATCTGGGCATTACTATAATGGTGGTCAGATGACAATACAAAGTGGGCACATGATGAGGTGTAATGAGTAAGAATGAAGCAAATACTTTTGGGTTGATGGAATTGTGTATCTTACAATACAAGAACACTGCACTGTCTGAGTAAGAAGCAGAACAGTACGATAGTATTGCACTTACTTTGTTGGATGTTGAGAGTAGGTTTGTTCTAGGTTGTATTTTCAAGTTGACACGCCACTGGCTCATGGTCATGAAGTCAGGGGCACAGGCATGCAGGGATTGCATGCACAGGAGACCTGGGTGGACACTGTAAACAAGAACATCCATTTAACACCTAAAAGCTTTTATTATAGACAGAGCACTTCAGATGCATTACCCTTGAACATTCCATCCATTAAGCAGGATGCAATAACCTTGAACATTCCATCCACTAAGCAGCCACAAGTGTATTCTTGGGTGTGACTGCTAATTGGATTGCCTTCGTACATGCTCACTCTCTAGGAGTGCAGGGTGAGGCTGGCCGTGCCCACAATCTCAGCTATATAAGCTGCCCTGATCCTCAAGACAGACGCTTCGCGTTATTCTGCTCTTGCAAGCAGCGTAACGCTCACCGTCGCCTAAGGTCAGGCTTACCTTTGAAGATCCTGCTTCCTTGACATCCTGCTTCCTGTCAGCATACTTACCAACTGGGGGAAGCTGTTCTTACCTGTACATCTCTTCAGCAAACCAAGTATTCATCTTTACACTTTCCGGAATGCCGAAATTTTCATCTTGGCACCGCAGCACGACACGCTCCATCGTTGACAGCAGCACCTGCAAGGAAAAATGGAAGACAAGGTTAGACAGTCAGTTTAAGGTTGCGCTTCGCCATAATTCGCGCTTTTCCTTAAACCATCACTTACCTGCTGCCAAACATTGTGGTAGCATCCATCTTCCATCCGCCCGCATCTGACGTCTCACTGCTGCATTGAGGCTGCATTTCCATCTAAGGGAAGAAAACAGAAGAGAGACATTATTGCAGGCATAAATAGGAGTAACATATAAAGACATTAAACAGAAAGAACAGCATCACAAGAGCTCAAGAAAGACTTACCAATCATATGGAGAAGCATAGTCGCAGCTGGACTGGACTAATCTTTATCGGGGATCAATGAAGGAACTAGATACCATTTGACGTGCCCTTGCCAGAAGTAGCAGGACGGAGAGTTTATCTTCCATAATTCACAGGAGCAGTATCACCACGTACTACCGCTCACAGCTTTTCTACTGAGGGAGAGGCCCGAAGGGGGTTATTAGAGTTCAGGGAGGGCTGCAACCGTGCCCCAATGCCTCCGCAGAGACCAGGTGAGTGTAACATGGCTTTCAAGAGAGGCGTTTACTGCAACTGTGAAAGAAGAAAGTAAGAACTATGTTTGCTAATGGCAAAGTGATTGCATTTGGAGAATACATTATTTAAAATTGTAGGAGGATGTCTTGACAGGAAGAGTTAGTGTGTGTGTGTGTGTGTGTGTGTGTGTGTGAGAGTGGATAGCTTTGTATATGAATGGGGACTCAGGAGCATCAGCTTTTCTGGTAAGGTGGTAAGGGGTTTATTTGTAAGTGTGCCGTATGAGGTGCACTTCAGCAAGTGTGTGTGTTGCTGTAGGACTATTTAGTTTGAAAATGGATTAGTGCTAGTTGTAGATGGGTGTGAAAGATGTACAGATTGGAAAGGAGAATGTTTTTGTGTGTGCAATTCCATTAACTTTTCTGCAGATATATGCTTGCTATATGAGTAGAGCAATCATTTCAGTTGTTTGATTTATTTATCCACATTTATAAATGGTACTGTTCTCAATGCACATATACATTCTTTGGGGTTTTTAAGTAATGGTGCATTCTGTGACGTGTGAATGGTAAGTGGCAGGCACCCTGTTGATATGCATGCAATGTATGTACTTGGTTTGCTTCAGTAGGATGCATTCAGTTTTCCTTTTCTGTGAGCATTTTATGAATTTCATAGGAGGTGTGTTAGTGGGGGAAAGGTTGTAAAAATCACAGAAGGAAAGAAGAGATTAACAGTTTCAACATTCCAATGGGTGATATGGGTAAATGAAAACTATCAAAGCACTGTAATGCTGATATCCACGGGGACGCCACTCAGCCGGTCCGGACTTCCGACCACTTCAAACCTTTCCCTGGACTTGCTCAACCAAGCACTGGGCCTGAAACACAGTATTATCAGAGGTCAATTCCCTATTGGTCTTGCTTGTCTGGCCCCCCTTTTCTTCCCTGGGTCCCAACCTTCCCCTGGACCTCTCCTCACCTTGTTTTTTGATGTTGGGCGCTCTCCGTCATGCCTTCGATGCAGGGGTGCATTGGGTGATGCGGGCTGGAGGGTGCCTAGTTGCTTCACTGGCACGGGCTCGGCGGACAGGGCTTGCTGCGGCTTCAGCCCGACCGGTAATTGGAATGAGTCTTACAAAAGTTCTGATGGCTCTAGTCCCTTTAATACTGTGTCTTTCTTTCCTTAGGTAATGAAGGTCTTGAGGATGGTGATGCACTGTTGAAGTAAGTAGGAATGCGGAGCGTGATGCTTATTGGCTTCCTTAGCACTAACCAATGTCCGTCTTTTCTGTGTCCTTTTAGGTGCCGCAGTAACCCAGCATGGAAGCGAGCTGAGAAGATGAGCTACGGTGAGAAAGCGCGACGTGCGGCTCCTCTTAAATGTTTTGCGCTAACCTGATGTGTCTTTTCCCCTTTTTCAGATCGGCGGGATGCTCCGGAGCAGAAGTTGTCCGATCAAACGGAGTTCAGGTAAGGATTAAACTCTATTTGCAAATTCGAGAGAGCTAAGTATTGCAGAATGCTTACTAACGTCTTTTCTTCTATTCTTCTCCCCTTCGGTATGGCGCGGCGTGCCGAGATGGAGATGACTCTGCCGTAGGAATCCGCAAGACTGGGAAGAGCTGGACAGAAGTTGGATGCTCTTCGAGGTGAGTATTGGCAACAAAGTTCTTATTCTTGCAGGTGCGCTGGCACTGAAGAAAGAAGTGGGCCTCTTCAGGAGATCCGAGCACGGTGAGTGTCACGCTGCAGGTGCAGAGAAACGCAAAGCATGTTTCTCAGGCCGGGTGTAGTTTAAATAGTCTGTAGGTATCCCAGGTATCCCTGGGCTGAGCCACACCCGAAAGACTAGACCGCTCATCCAGTTCAAGGAACTGAATTACATGGGGGCATCCATTGCCCCAATAATAAATTGCAAGTCCAATACTAAGTGGATCTCAGGACTGTGTGTGAGCTTGGTGCCAAAGGCGCCAAGTCTGAGTCCAAGTAGGTGTCTGGGGAGATGGAGAGGCCCTTACGGGCCGACTAGGTGGCCGTGACCTGGCTCCAGCCTGATATGCCAGGGGGCTGGGGGCAGGAATCGTGACAAGCACATAGCATTGTAAGTGGCACTTGATGATAGGTGATGGGACAAATTTCAGTATGCTTTTTGAGTAGGTTATGGAGGGTAAGTGGCAGGTACCCTGTTGAGAGGCACTTATAACAGAGTTTCAAATGTGCTGTATAAAATAGTCATACCTGTAGTTTGTGGTAATAGTTGGAGATGTGGATGAATCTGGAAGCAGAAATCTTGAATAGTTTTACATAACTTTCTGCTGGAGGTCCTTTTCAATCACAGAAGACCTGTACTCTGAGTGTTTCACGGAAAATATGGAGTGTTGAACAAAGATGAGAGTTAGATGTAGAGGTCTTGGATGTGATTGGTGGGTGCGTGTGTGACTGCTTAACAGTATCCAATGAGGGAGTGCTGCAAAGAGAGTAGTGGAAAGGGAAGAAGGGCTGCCCCTGCCTTACGGGGTCCACGGACACCACGGTAGTTGGGGAATCACATGTGCCACATCCTGCCCTTCTCAGCATGCCTGGCATGGAAATGGGACTGTGGGGATTATCCAATCTTGTGTTGAGCGTGTGCTTAACAGGAAGGGATGGTAATACTTTTTTTCATTGCTGTGCGTAGTGAAGATGGCAGAGATGCAGAGAGTCGGAGTGTTGAACGTGGGTGATTCGTTTGTGGGTGATCTGCAGAGGTATGCCCAGTGTAGAGGCATTGATGACAATTTTGGACACTTTGTGGCGCAGTGTGCCTGTGCGCAGTTTGCAAGCTTTGCTTGCAGTTTGCAGAGATATGGACACTTGGAGTACTGTTTATGTCCTAGTGGTGCAATGTGGAGCACTGCATTTGGGTTACATCAGTGCTGGAAGGTTGCTCTGAGGACTCAAGGGCTTGGTGAAAGCACTGATGGGGCTTTTTCCCACTGCAAAGGTGGTTTTCACATGCATAACACCTAGAAAAGTATGGAACAATCCTGATGTACTTTGTTCCCAGCAAGAGGTCGGAAGGTGTCTTGTAAATGGAGGCATGTCTGCATTTTTGTTCAGTGCTGGGATGTTCTTGTGTGACAATGCTTTTAATGTGATTTTTCTCATTGTAGATGGCTTTTTTTTGTCCACCATTGAAAATGCTATTTTGTTCTACAATCTAATGGATATTTTGGAGAGGCTTGTGTAAGAATGTAAGGAGGAGAAGAGAAAACCCCCCAAAAAAATAGAAAACAAAAGGTGTTTGTTTACAAGCACCTTTAATAAAAATAAAAAAAATCTCTTTTCAGACCCACCACTAAAGAGGAAGTCCCCTACCCTGTTTGAAATGTGTTCCCCCACCCATGTACAAAGCATGATATGTCAGCGGACACCACGATGGTTCGAGGATTGCACATGCCACATCTGGGGGTTTTGAGGATGGCAGGCATGGAAATGGGATTGTGGAGGCTAGGGGATTGGCCAATATAGTTTGCTGGGTGTGGTGTGTAAGGAAATAACTGTGGCAGAAGGTCTGTTTGCAGAGAGGAGTGCAGATGGCTGTGGTTATGGCTGTGTCGTTCAGGAGGCAGAATGTATGGATGTTGGGGGACTCCTAGATACATTGGTTGGAAGTGCATGCAGAACACTGTGGAGTGGCTGCACATCTTGGATTCCATCATGTGGATGTCCACTGGTATGGAGTATGTGGAATGAAGTGGCTGAATGTGGTTCCTCTTTGTGCCACTTTGGTGACGCTCGATGATCCAGACATTATTTGTATTCAATGTGGAGGGAACAGTTTAGGACATGTTACCGGAATTTCTCTGCAGTTTACGATGAGAGAGGCACTTGGGCAAGTCATGGACATGTTTCCAAACTCTTAAGTAATTTTTTCTCGCATTGCCCAGAGACAGCTGTGGCTGCGTTCTTTTTCATTTGGTCCGCAAATGGAGAAAGCGGGGCGCAATTTCAACAAGGCTGTTTGCGCCTTTTTGAGAGATGTTGGCATGTCCTCCTTCTGAAATGAAAGCATTACGTTTCGTAGCACCAACATTTTTCACAGAGATGGAGTCCATCTTACTGATGCTGGCAATCAGCTTTCTTTTCGGCAAAATATCCAAAATGGATCGCAGCATTTTTCCAGTAGGTGTTGGCCATTTCAACCCTTCCAAAACCCAACCAACAAACTCCACAAAAAGGCTCTTTTCAGAGTCACCACTTTCTCCCGGAAACGAGTGAAATGTTTTTGACAGAGCCACCCCTTGCATTATTTTAGATGTCTGCAGACTACCGGCTGTCCGTGGACCTTACAGGCTGCGTAGCGGGCTGCATCATTTCATTGCCAATTCTATTTTTGAACTGTGAAAGGTGGCTCTGAAAAGAGCCTTTTTGGGGGGGATTTTTGTTTTGTATTTTATTTTTTATTTTTACACACCAGACAGAAGGAAAGGAAAGGAAAGGAAAGGAAGGGAAGGCAGGGTAGGGAAGGGGCACCAACCACAGGGATCAAAAAAGGGCAATTGCAGAGTGGAAGATGTTAGGTGGGCCACACTTAGGTAGGGGGCATGCCTTATCATGCTCCCCGACCGAAGCCTCGAAAGCGCTTTGAAGTTGCTCCCCCCCTGCAGAGTACCGCATCGCAGTACATTCACAATACAGTGACCTCTGAAAGGTAAGGGTCTGCTGCGGTGCGTATGGCCTGCAAAGCTGATTCAGGGATCCGCTGCCCCACAGGAATGTCCCTTGTGGTGGCAGGAGCAGATGCGGAGGATGCTGCAGAGGAACTCCACCTACTGCCATGTTCAAAGGGGATGACCCGCCGAACTGCTGCCTTGTGGTTCGATTTCAGGTGTCGCTGCATGGAGGTGGTGCCGTAGCTGTACAAGCCTGGTTTGACGCACTCAGTGCATATCACCTGCTTAGCATGAGCTTTGGGCACGTCTCCTACAGTGGTAAATTGCTTCCACACGCAGGACTCACTCTGGCTGCAGGCAATGGGGAATTCCTCTACCTCATCCTCGTTCTCTTCTTGATCCCAATCTAAATCAACACATGTGTTCTCCTGTCCAGGCCATTGGGAAGGTGGTGGTGGTGAGGGTGAGGGTGTGGGTGCTGCTGAGGTAGAGGCAGAGGCAAGGCAGTAGCATCAGCCATGGTTGCCATTAGCTCCCAAGGTAGTACAGCACAGCAGAATTGATCAGAAAGCAATTCTAGCACAGAGCGATCTGGAATACTGTTCTGGCACAGCAACAAAAGTAGCAGAGCAGAGCAGACTTTGGCAGAAAGCAATTGCAGCAGGAAGGAGCCATCTGGACTACTGCTGTGTTCTGGACAGCCAAAAACAGAATGAGCAGCAGCTCTGCGGTGTGGCCTTTTATTGGGATGCTGGGGAGCGCTTGGAACCCGAAAGCGGGCCTAAAACTTTCCCAAAAGTAGTCAGATCACCAGGGGCATAGTGTGGGACCTCTGTAAGGGTGTAGTTTCACAGTAAAACACCTTGGATTGGCGATCACAGCACTTTTTCAATGTCTGGGGGCCCAGATCGTGTCTGGAAATAAGGGCCGTTGCTCAGCGTGGGTGCTGTCACATGGTGACATCGCAAATGTTCTCAAATGGGAGGGCTGTCCGCAGGACACCTATTGCACGGGATACTTTGTGTGCAAGTGCATAGGTGTCCTACGGACAGGGTTGGGCTTCCCGGACTAATTTAAAGTGCGACACACATGTGGCGGACATTTTCGAACAGGCTGGGTGTTTGTAGGATACAAGAGGTGGGATCTTCATGTGTGCAGGTGTCCGTAGGACATGGGTGGGTGCCTCGAACTAATGAAAGTACATCACAAGTTTTTCGGACATGCTGGACAGGGGCGGTGTTACCAGGACACATAGGATGAGATACGCATGCGCGTAGGTGTGCTCCGGACACACATGGGCTCCCACAACTAATTAAAGGTGCGTCACAAGATGCAGACTTGCGTACAGCGTGGCGTCCTACGGGCACCTCCATTTTGATTGCGGATAGGCCTTCCAGGTGCGGTGTCTGTAGGACACCTCCATTTTTCTTAATTGCAACCATCCCAGACGTACCACGCTCCGCGGAGTATTAACAGGATTTTTAAAAAAAAGGAAAACACACAGCAACAATTTCATATAAATATTTATTTACACACATACATAGATACAATTAGGAAAGGGAAGGGGTAGCAGAAATTGTACACATACACAGGGGAATAGTAGTTTTCTACAAGTTGGGCATGAAGGGAGGACAGGATTGAGGTCTCATCGTGTCTCTCTTCACAGGGAATTTGTGGGGATGGTTGGCTGGGGAAGAGGTACAGATGCAGGTGGGGCAGTGGTATTTTATTCTTTCCGTAATATACAAAATCTATTAAGGTGGCAAAATTGTTCAGCAATTGCTTCATTTTTGCGTCCAGGCTGTCTTGTTTTCATTTTCTTTGCCCGTATGCCGTTGTGGAAGAGGTGCTGCTTGTGGTGCATTTTCTTCATTTCCAGTATGTACTGTTAAAGACAAACATATCTGTTAGGTGTATGTGAAGCAATGTGTATTAACTGTCTTACCTTTCAGACTGTGTTGTGTACCAATGGGGTTGCTATCTTCACTCATTTCGTCATGAGGGAAATTCTCTTCCAGCCATTCTAGGGTGTTTGCCATTGCTGAGTTAAAAAAAGAAAAATCCTGTTTTACTACTATTGTACACTGAACAAACTATGCAATTATAGGAAAAAATGTAGTGTGCTTACCTGTCAGGTACTGTCAGGTTGGAGTGACATATTCTTTACATACAGTATCATATACTCACTTACATTGGGTCAGGGGAGACACATATTTAGTATAGAAAGGTTTTAGGAAGTTATTATGGGTTATATTTTTTATACAGCCAATTTTGCCCTTAACCTTCATTACAGTCTATGGAGATTGCCCCAAGCCAAGATGGAGGTTCTCAGTCTAAATTCTGATTGGCTGGAGATTGTTTATAGGGAGGACAATGAACATTCTAAACTGCCTTTCATCGTCCTTGCCCAGCTGAGAGGTCGTGTGCCTTGTTGCTCCTGCTTAACTTTGTCAAGGGTGACAAGTTTCTAGCGGTTGAGCGGAAGATCTGAAAGTGTAACAGGAGTCATGTTTGGAGTTTGGTGGAGACACAGGACAGGAGTCAGAAACTTCCATTTATTCTGAGAAAAGAAGTTTTCAAGTCTTATTCAAGATAAGTGACTTTCCAGATTTGTTGAACTTGTAAAAAGGTTATATTTATCTAAGGAACTGAAATCAAATCTGTATCTAAAAAGATTGAAGCGCGTACGTTTGTTTTTATCGCTACATGTCAAATCAAACTAGCGCGAGAGTTTTTGTCCGTTACTTTTCGCCCGCGCGTGTGTCTCTGCGCGTGAGAGTGAAGCGCGAGCGTGTACTTTGGACTTGCGTTTACTGTTCGTTTACGCAAGGGTTTTTTTCCGCGTGATAATATAAGCGCGTGTGTATGTTGCGCGTGTACGTATTTATTTGTAAGTTGGACATTAGCGCGAGTGCGTTTTACCCGCGAATTGAGTCGTCAGCGCTTGTGCGTGTTTCCCGCGACTTGGAGGAAAGCGCGTGCAATTTTACCGCGTCTTGGATTTTAGCGCGAGTGTGTTTTACCCGCGAATTGAATCATCTACGCGTGTGCGTGTTTCCCGCGACTTGGAGGAAAGCGTGTGTAATTTTTATCGCGTCTTGGATTTCAGCGCGAGTGCGTTTTACCCGCGAATTGAATCGTCAGCGCGTGTGCGTGTTTCCCGCGACTTGGAGGAAAGCGTGTGAAATTTATATCGCGTCTTGGACTTTAGCGCGAGTGCGTTTTTACGCGTGTGTGTATTTCCCGCGAATTGGAGAAAAAGCGCGTGATTTTTTTCTTCCCGCGGTTTCTGGCTTTCCACGTGAAGATTCCAGCGCAAGTTAAATTCATTCCTGAGAAAAAGACTCTCTACAAAGAAAATATTAAAAACAAATACAAGAACTTTAAAGAACTTCATAAATCTTACTTGAAGACCTTGTTCAAGAATCTTTGATTTGAGCAGACTAACTACAAAGTTAATTTACATTCATGGACACACTGAGAAGGCTGAATTATCTATAGGATTCTGGTCCACAAGTAAGGAAGTCTTGTCTGCTTTTCACTTCTCTGGGCATTCTGAAGAGAAGAACCAGGTATGGTTTTTAAACTATTTTGATTAAGGATTTAGAGTTTAAGGTTAGTATAGTAACCCATGAGTAATGAGGTATATTGCATGTTTATGTTTTAACTACAGGTGAAGAACCATCGAGTTGATAGCTTCCAGCCTGGTGTTTGTTTCTTTGTCCCTTCCCCCTTTCCCCTGAAAGTGAGGTAAACTGAGCAGTTATATTTATGTCAGCTCAGAGTGCCACATTTTGGGTGGATTGTCGGGGGTTCAGCAGCTTCTGCAGACACCAGGTTCTCAGCATGACATTACCACGTAGTAGTGACGTTCTGCTCTCAGTACTATGCAGTCCTTCCTCTAACAGTTTCTTCTTCGTTTCTATGTAAAGCAGCATTGAGGTAATATTGTTGGAAGCAGACATTATTTCTCCATTATGGTGCATACTCTATGCATTTGTTCTGTTCGTTTCATAAGTACAGAGTTTGTAGACCTACTGTATTTTTCATTGCAATTCACGTATATGGTGCTGTTTGTATATGTTCTGTGTCTTCGCTGTATGGTACAACTATGTAAGACTACCCCTGACCTTTTGAGCAGTTTGGATGCTACCCGATGTCCGCACACAGACGCGTAGTCCGCTGCCACTGTGCCCATCAGCAGGGAGCCAGCGATGTTCAGTATGTTGTATGGTACATCTACACAAACTAAGGGCATCCTGGTAAAAACTTATGAAATTCAGTGAAAAAACGTTGTTAAAGGAACGATATGGTTAAGCTGCGCTACTAAAAACCTATCAAATTCAGTGAAAAAACTTTGTTAAAGGGATGTTATGGTTCAGTTGCCCTTAGAAAAACCTATCAAATTCAGTGCAAAAACTTTTTTAAAGTGACGTTATAGTTACTTTGCACTAATAAATACCTATCCATATTATGGTTACAAGTAAAATCAAAAAAATCCAGAAATCCGCCAGTTATGGTAAGCTAAGCAACCATAACTCGCGTCACCACTGTGCACTGCAAGGACTAACACCCATGACATTAAAGATGACATCACAAATGTCATTGATGACATCACTGATGGCATCACATGTGCATTTAGTTTTCACGAAAAGCCTCCACAAGGGATTGTCATTATAATTTTGGCAGAAAACTACCAGAGATCATTGGAAGAACTATCATGAGATAAATAGTTCATTAAACAATGCATTGCTCTAAACACCATTGCATTACAGAGTTTTTTTCCAGTAGATGAACCAATTTATGTAGAAACGTAGGCATTGTCTGGAGCATGCCCAATAGAGGTGCAATATTCAAAATCTTCCCATGTTGGATAGTAAAATGATGGATGCTTTCGTTTGAGTTTTGCGTACTGTGAAACATGTAATAAGTAGCTAACAATGCCTCACTTACTACATCATTTTACTACTACACACAAGATAGAGACCACAACGCATAGAACTATGAGCATATACAGGGAAAGTAAAGTAAGCAAAAAAGCAGCGGTATTACCAGAAAGTGTTCATAACCTACCTGATTATCTTCCTGCACAGAAATGATTGCTGTGTTTCAGGCTTACTTCTTCCCCTATGTATATGTATCATATGATGTGACTGAAGCCTAAGGAAAGTAGTTTAAGAGCATATGAGAAGGGTAAGGACTACAAATATAGTACCTTTTGAATTTTTAGTTCCTGACTGTCAGTGAAGAAAAACACCTGGCTTAGATATGTCAGTGAACAAAAAAGAGGGAGCCAGACATGTGATGTCATCAATGACATTTGTGATGTCATCTTTGATGTCATGGGTGTTAGTCCTTGCAGTGCACAGTGGTGGCGCGAGTTATGGTTGCTTAGCTTACCATAACTGGCAAATTTCTGTTTTTTTTTTTTTGGTTTTACTTGTAACCATAATATGGATAGGTTGTTATTAGTGCAAAGTAACAATAATGTCCCTTTTTAAAAGTGTTTTCACTGAATTTGATAGGTTTTTAGTAGCGCAGTTTAACCATAACATTCCTTTAACAAAGTTTTTTCACTGAATATACATATATCTATGTTGTAAGAGAATTAAGTTTGTAAACAAGTAAACTCCCAGCTCATAGGGTCAGAGGGAGGGCAACCGGAATCATGAGAAAGGAAGAAGTAATGTTTCCAACGAAGAGTTGAAAGGTTGAACTGCTGATGAACAGTTCACAATGATGGGAACGGTAAGGCGGTGCCAACCGATCAGGTCAGTGGGAAATGGATGCAAAAGTTATAATTTCATTGTCACACTGTCACCTCTCGCAAAGGGATTGGTACCCAGTCACTCACTCTACATATACTCCTCCTGAACCAGCCAAACAAATATCAGGTTCAGCTGAAACAAACTTAAGAGTACCGTCCAATCAGCACCATGGGAATGGAGATGATCTCACTGTCAATTAATAAATAAACTGACATCTTGATCCGGTCATGAGGATAGAATGAGTGAATAGAGTTAGGTAGTGTATGGATTCACCTATAGTGTAAATGATGATGTCCAATCAGAGGCAGGGACAATATGAATAACCTGTAACATTTGTTGTCATTTCTCTTCTGTAATTTGCTATAAAACCAGGCCTGTTTCTGGCGTATTGTTGAATGACTTTTGATAATTCTCAGCCTAGGCTGTTAAAATGCATTTCTTTTTTTCTCATATCTCGTGTATTTTTTTTTTTTTAGCTCTTTGGATTGATTTTTATTACTGAACGTGGGACTTGCCGTACAGCGTGTACCCACGAATGGAAAGAATAGTCCCTGGTCTGCTCGTGAACCGTGAAAGCAAGCGTCCCCCAACAGCACGATCCTCCCCGCAATGAGAGACAATGAAAGACTCTCCCAAAATGGGAATAAGGCCAAGACAGAGTGCGGGTGAGCGTAAATGGGAGTTTATCAATCAGAATAGGGCATGCAAAGAACTCTGCAAACTCCGAGAGCGCTCTGTCTGACAATCGCAAAGACAGGCGTATATATTTACAAAAAACGTCATCAAAACCTACATACTATAGGGGGCACAAGTTCATTGGGATTGGGTGGCGACGGCTAACTATAGGTGCTGCTGCGGTGTGGTTGGTCTTGGCTGGAGGACGTCACTGGTCACCCTCGTGGGTTGGGCTGGGCCTGGCCGGTCGGCTTGAGTTCATCCGGGCGGTGTTGGTGTGCCGAGGCGGCCTGTGGCAGAGATGAATGCCTTTCCTGACTTACTTGCCCTCGGCCATACACACCGCAGTCATTCAGTCATTCACAGTGTTATTCTCTTTAGTAAATCTTCCAATAGGTTATTCTATAGGTTAATGCAACACAGGAGGAATGCACCTTGTGAGGGGTCTGGAGGTAATACATCGAGGCCTGGTTACCCGTGTCCTGCTGACCGGGGCCATAGGTCGAGGGGCTAAGCTTCGGGGCCTGGGACGGGTGGTACAGGTCTTTCTGTCTTATTAGAAGTTGTTATGGATGTTCCGCTGTGTGTTGTCAAAGTGTTGGGTGTCCTGATTACACAGGGCCATAAGTCTAAGACGGTCCGGTGGGTTGTGGGGTTTACGAGGGGGCGCGTGAGTTTAGACAAAGGTTTACTGCTGTGCTGTAAATAATGCAGGTGGCTGGTCGCGGCCTTGGGTGCTGCAGTGGGGCTATGAATCTTTGAAGCGGCACCAGTTTGGTCGGGGGAGGTGGGATAGCGCAGAGCGGGCCTCTGTTCTCATGTCTTGGCAGCCTTCGCAGGGTGGGAGGGGGAAATGGCCTTGTACGCATTCACAGAGGTATCTCCCTCGTGTGTTGCTGAATGTAGGTAAAGACATCACAAACATTTGAACACTTTCTATAATAATTATTCAAAATCGCTTCAAAACATGCATTTAAACTTTGCTGGATGTGTCTCGATTATACCCAGTCCGAGCACCATATTTGTACATTATATTCTAGCAGCTACAGTATTTTAGTTACATGCATATACATTTGCAGTAGATGAGGTAGTAGTTGGGTCGGTGGAGTACATAGAAAACGACCCGCCACTGTACGTGACGGTGGTGGCACATGAGGGGCTTAGACATACACACATGATAAGTGCATTCTCGCGCATCCTTTACATGAGTTCATAGTATAGTTGCATTCGCTTTCTCGTGTACTCTAGCAGCATTAGCTTAGTTATGGCGCAAAACCAAGGGAGGTAGGCTGCCCAGTGATACACGCAACAAACAGATCCCTGGAGCGTTCCTTTATTATTATAATCCACCTGTAATGGTGTGAGCTCGCCATTGCTTATATCATGGGAGCATGCTCTCTCATTTTAATACATTCTACAGGCGTTTGTAATATAAGAGATTTTGTGGAAGAAGCATACTTTGCAAGTGGTCTTGACATTACTATATACATATATATTAAGACTGTCTGCCATCAGATGACCATTTTACCGTTCTTCTCATTGTTCAGGCCTGCTGGCCGGGTCATGCTGATAGTGATAGTACACTGCGGGAGGCGAACTGTTACAATGTTAGCGTATTGCGCTAGCTCATGTCCGTCTTGTTCGTGGGAACGTGCTCGCAGCGGATCTGCCAGGGTGCTGCGGCAACAGGGATGAGACTCTCCAAGGGTGGGGGCCGCGCTACAGTGCGCTGAGCTCACACCATCTTCACCAGACAAAAAATGGTTTCTGGGCCTAGCTAAATTTGTATGGGCGATCAATACGTGTGGGCAATGTCTCCAGCGGGTGAGCCCTCCTCCACCTGGGCCCGGGAGGCACGAGGGAACGCCCAATGAGCCATAGCCCTCACCTGGGGAGAAAACGCAGGTGAGAGGGGTCTCCTGGACCAGTCCTCCCCTACATTTCCCCCCTTTCGTTACTTAAGTAACAAATTCTTTAGCTCTTCTATCCTCCTACATTCTGCTTCGTCCATAACCGCCTCATCCCATGCAGGAGTTCCTTTGATAGGCATCCATGCTCTGCACACCCCCCTTAAGCTCTCACCTCTCCTGGCGTATTCATCTGGAGTACACGTCAGATATATACACCCACCATCTCCCTCCAAATCTACCCAAACTTCCTCGTACCATTCTAGTATGCGGGGCTCTTTGATGGTGGTGTGCCACAGCTTATCTACAATATCCTTTTCGTGGTACATGGGCACCAATTGGTACCTGGGTGTGTTATCTATCCCTGTTTGTATTTGTGCTTCTTGCATTGTTTTTATTGTACCATGTGAGTTGCCCATTGTCACCATCATCATTGCACCATTTGGTACTGCATTAGCACAGACTCGAAGACCCACCTGGCACAGGCAGAAGATCAAAAGGAGGAACACCACAGCTGGCATCAAAAATTTCACAGTTGTTCCAAGCCATGAGGGAATCCAGGAGAAGATGTTATCGAACCATGTACTATCTTCTGCTCCGCCTTCCATCTTCATTTTTTCTCCTAGGTTGTGGACTGCTTCGATCACATGGGACAGGGAGCCGTTCTCTGCATCTTCAGAAGGTACGAAAGTGCAGCAGGCACTTCCTATTTTTCGGCAAACACCGCCGTCCATCGCCGTCAACAGGTCCAGGACATACCTGTTTTGCATGGTCATCAGTCGCAAAGCTCTTAGTTCGACCTTTATTATGTTAAATCCTTCTTCAGTGTCGTTTGCCAGCTGAATCAATTCCCAACGGGTTATCTGGAGCCATTTTGCGTTTGCCCTTGCTTGGACACTTGATACGAGTGAGGCAAAACATGTTTCTGCTGAGCTAAATAATCGATATTTGTCTGGGATCTGAGCCAATAGTTCTGATGATGCCTGTGAGATGTAATTTGATGCTCGTCTGTGACGGGTTAGCACCTCTCCCTTGCTTCCGGAAGACAGGACATACATTTGTGATTCTGCAGTTGGTTGGGCCACACTCTGTTGCGTGCGTTCCTGTGTCCTTTTGCTTCCATCGATGTGGCTTTCTGGTATCACCATTAGAGCTGAGTGCAGAGTGGCCATTGAGCAGCTGCCACTCCACGACGGGGGGAGGTGTAGGTATGCCTGGTTGCCACATACCCAGTACGTGTCCATGAGGGCCGCAGTCCCTTTTCTTAGATCTGGGATGGTGAGGGTTTTGTTGCACTTCTTGTTCGTCCCCATGGACGTTCTCCCCTCTCCTTCGAAACATAGTTCATAGTTTATTTCACTCTGCAGCTTAAAAGGCTTTTCGATGGGCGTAACCCAGGTTAGTTTTGAAATGTGTTCCTTCCATACGGGTGTGCACGTTTCTTCTATCCATTGCAACTTCACCGGTGCCACACCCCTCAGTGCTTCAGCTTTACACATTACTTCTTCGTCCTTCCACTTGTTGTCAGAAAAAAGTGTCCCTTCAATTACAAAAAATGGTTCCTTTAGACATACCACCCCTGCCGGTTTTGGGTAGCACGTTTTCTCGTTCTGTAGCATTTGAAAAGTCACTTCATGTGCCTGGAAGGTGTTCTTAATCCTGCATAACGTAAGATGAAGGCGACACTGGGCATCTATGATTGGCAACTCTTTGGGTAACAATACTTTGGGTGTACCTGATGCGTGGGGAATAAGGGAGCAGACATAACAGCTCTCGTTTGTTGTTTGTTTAGCTGTGGCACTCATATCTGCATACCACTTATTTGTTTGGTGGGGGTGTCGTGGGTCTTCCATTTTATCTAGACCTAGCCCATAGTACTCATCATACTTCCTCCTCCATGCTTCCCTCTTTCGTCTGTTATTCTTGTTCCTTTGGCGCTTCCCAACCTCCTGAACGAAGGGCAAAACAGACCCCCCTTTCTCCTTCCCGCCCCCCTTCACCCAGTCATCATATAATATTTCATGTGTTGCTTTCATTCTTTGATTGTCTATGGCCATGGGGGCAGGTTGGCTGGTGGGGGTGTTATACAACCAGGATATGGCAGAGGGGTTTCGGTCGTTTAAGCTGTGAGCATTGTAATTAGACATCTCAGGTGGGGACAGTGTGTTATTTTGCCTTTTACCCTTTGGCCCTTCATCTTGTGAGATGACAACATTTGATGGCGTAGTATAGTAGCCCCACACAAGTTTAGTTCCGTCCCATACCAAAAAATCACCTTCCCTTGTATTGGCATTGACACTTGCAGTTGTATTGGTCCCAGTAGTTGTGTTGTTCCCTCCCCCCTCGTTCATCTCGATAGAGATGAACGCTATGAACCAGTATGTAACTAGACCAAACATCAATGTAAAAAACAATACAATGCACGCAGATAGTCCACATTCATACGAATATATGCATTTCTCAGTTAACCACTCTCTAATTCTAGTAAATCTATCCGTTGCAGGCTGCCCGTTAGATGCCATGGAAGCTCCTGTTTAAGATATAAAAGTGCATTGAGTGCATACATGTAAACATTTTGCTAACACCATCAGTGCCAATATACATGTGACGGGGAATGGAAGTGGGTGGGGATACGGGGAGGGGTGTTCCCAGACAAGGGTGTATATAAGCTTATAATTTGGCATTCCATTATATATATATATATATATATATATATATATATACACACTCAACAAGATAGAAGTTAAAAACTTTCCTTTTTTTTTTTTTTTTTTTGTATCTTTATCAGTTGTGCATTTATTCAAGTTTAGTACCAACACATACACACAAATTCATATTCAGTCATTCTGCTCAGTTGCAGCGTTTGCTGTTGTCTGTGCCTCCTCATCTACCTCCTCTTGTACGTTGCTATATGCCTTCCGTACATCGGTCAAGTGCACCCAGTACCTCAACCCTTTGACCTTTACTGCCGTGGGCGTGCAAAATATTACTTCGTATGGGCCATGGAATCGTGGTGCATTCCACCGACGCACAAAGCTTCTGACATAAATCCAGTCGCCTGGCATTAGCTGTAGCTGTTGCCCTGGCTCCGTGACAGCGCCTGTTACATTTCCCTCTTCTCTAGTGAAGGGTGGGGAGAGTTGCTTTGATATCACG
The DNA here is from genome assembly GCF_040938575.1 of Ambystoma mexicanum. Lineage (NCBI taxonomy): Eukaryota > Metazoa > Chordata > Amphibia > Caudata > Ambystomatidae > Ambystoma > Ambystoma mexicanum. Next base: position 255,059,347 of record NC_090922.1, read on the forward strand.
CGCGCTGCCCTTGTTAATTTCTTTAAATAATCTGTGAACTCATCTCCCAATATCGCGGCGCTTCTGTGAGCGTCTGAGTGTTCGCGCAGTGGCGAGTGTGCTGTGTTCATCCGTCTCCCAGTCACGATTTCGTGCGGAGACAAATGGTGGTCTTTGCTTGGCTGATTCCTTAATTCAAATAGCGCAAGGGGTAGGCAGTAAATCCAATTCTTTTTTAATGAGAAGCATAGTTTTGATAACCTGCCCTTCAACAGTCCGTTCATCTTTTCCACTACGCCATTACTTTGAGGATGATAAATTGAACATAATTTATGTTTTATTCCCAATAATGTAGTGACTTCCTTAAAAAGCTCATTCACAAAATGAGTGCCGTTGTCTGAGCGAATCACGTCACAAATTCCCCAGCGCGGGAACACTTCCCTTACTAGGAACTTGGCGGCGCTCTTGGCGTCGGGTCGTGCGCAGGGTCCTGCTTCCACCCACCTCGAAAATGGGCACACAACCACGATCATGTACCGTGCGCCATTACATCTTTCCCCCATATCTGCATAATCTATATGCAGTTCTTTGAATGGGCCAATGGGTTTAGGTATTGTTCCCCGGAGAGTGCGTAATGTCATTCCTGAATTGTATATTTGGCATGTTGTACATTCCATTGCCAATCGAGACACATGCTCCTGGAGGCAGGGCACGAACCAGTCTTCCTGTATTTCTGCTGCAATATGCTGTTTGGTGTTATGTGCAGGGAAGTGTGGCTGTTGAAATGCAACCTCTAATAGCTGTATTGGCATTACCACTTTCCCCGAGTTATTTTGCCGCCACAGCAGGTCTGTTCCTGACTTGCTGCACCCTCGTTTTGTCCATATTAATTTTTCCTCTGCACTGGCTCCTTCCTGTAATTCTATTATTTGTGATATGGGCATCATATTATATCCTTCTGGGGGCTATTCATTCCTCTTGTTCTTAAGCATGTACTCACCTGTGTCATTTTTCTGAAAATAGGAAGCCTCCTTGGCGGCAGCGTCCGCTGCCGCGTTCCCTAAAGACACAACATCTGTGTTGGATGTATGTGCTTGGCACTTTACTATTGCTACTGCTGTAGGGGTTTGCAGGGCCTCAATTAACTCCTTCAACAATTCTGCATGCTGTACTGGTGTTCCGTCTGCCCGCCTAAATCCCCTACGCCCCCATCTTGCTAGGCCTCCATGTACTGTCGTTGTCATGTAAGCTGAGTCTGTGTATATTGTCACTGCACAACCCTTTGCTGCATGTAGTGCTTCTATGAGCGCAATCAGTTCTGCTGCCTGTGCGGAGTAGTGTGATGGGAGGCGGTACTGTACCAGTGTTTCATACTCACCGTCTTCTAACCTCACTACTGCCATGCCAACGTGTTTTTCTCCCGTGTCCACGTCAATTGATGCAGACCCATCCACAAAGTACACTTCCCCCTCGCTTAGAGCGTTCTTACACACCACTGTGTCCTCCCCTCTTTCTCCTGTGTAGGTTGCACAATCGTGGTTCTGCATGTCCTCTAGTGTACACGCTTCTGTAATGAATGTGGCGGGGTTCACCGTCTTGCATCTCACTATATGGATGTTGGCGCTGGACAATATAATCTCGTAGGCTGTCGCCCGCTGTGTGGTCAGTGTGCTTTTTGATCTCTCTAGTATTGCAAATAATGAATGTTCCACGAACAATGTCACCGGGCAACCCATTACTATGGTGGCACTTTTCTCAATCGCGAACGCGGCTGCCGCGAGTGATTGCTCACACGCGAAATGGCCCTGCATTACGGCATCTAAAGTACCACTATAGTAAGCCAATGGCTTGTGTCCTAAGGACGTTTTTTGTGTCAGCACTGCTGTCATGAGTGTTTCTTTGCAGTGTGAGAATAGGTAAAATTCGCGTCCATAATCAGGGTTCGCGAGTACTGGGGCGCTTGAAATCAAATCTTTTAATGTTTGGAAAGAGGAGCTCATCTCTTCCGTCCATTCCATCTTCCTGTTCTCCTGTTGGGCCACCTTTAATGCTTGTAATAGGGGCCTGGTGTATGCCGCATAATCTAATATCCATGCTCGGCAGTAATTGCACATTCCCAGGAATTTCTGCATGTCTTTTACTGTTGTGGGTTCACCTACTGATCTTATGGCTTCTACTCTGTCTGGTATTATTCTTTTCCCATCTTTTGAAATCAACTGTCCTAGGTACAGGACCTCTGTCAGACAGTACTGTAGCTTTCCCTTGTCCACTTTGTACCCCTTGTTGGCCAGCAAAGTCAGTAATGTTATGGAATCTGTTCTGCATTTCTCTTTGTTTTGTGCGCATACTAGTAAATCGTCTACGTACTGAATGATGGTGCTCTCAACTGATAGGTTTCCTAGGTCTTCATGTAATACGCGGTTGAAGATGCTCGGGCTCTCGCAGTATCCCTGTGGTAATCTGCAATGTTCATATCTTTTACCCCCCAGTGTGAAGGCGGTAAGGTATCTACTCTCTTCAGCCAGGGGTATAGAGAAAAATGCGTTCTTCAAGTCTACTACTGTGAAATGTGATGCCTTTTTCGGGATGCTGCATAGTATTGATGCAGGGTTTGGGACTAGAGGGAACTCCTTCTGAATTACATCATTGAGGGGGCGTAAGTCCTGTATCATCCTCCAAGACCCCCCTTTTGCTTTTTTGATTGGATAAATACAGGTGTTACATGGGGAGTTTGAAGGCACTATTATCCCTTGTGCTAGTAGGGCATTTATTGTCTCTTTTATCCCTTCTTCAGCTTCACGAGACAACGGATACTGTTTAACTTGCGGTAAAATTGCTCCTGGCTTTAGTTTTATTACCACAGGTTGTACTCCGTGCAACAGTCCCACATCATGGGGGCCTGTTGTCCATAAGTTGTTTGGTACGAGCCTCATGTCGTCATCAAAAAATGACGGTGGTGCTCCTACCACTGTCATCAATTGGACGGGGGTCTCCCTTGCTTGTATTAAAATATCACAGGGCATCGCTATTTCCATTACTATCTCACCATCCCCTTCTGTGTCTGAAAAGAGATCCTCATCTGTTACCTCTCGTAGGGCGATGTTGGCGTTTGTGCACAGCACTGTGCGCCACTCGCACCCTTCCTCGTCCACTCCAATCACAGCGATACTTTTTGCTGACACTTGTACAGCGTGCAAGTCTAATGATACCACTGATCCTGGTGCTGTGTTGGGACACACTATGGGGCGGAAGAGGAACTCCGCCGGAATCCTCCAGTCCATGCTTCTTAGCTCGGGAATTATGAGGGCCAGAGTCTTCAGCCCTTTGATAAGCATCTCCTCACTTTGTGGCAGCCCTCGTATTTCCTGTGTGGTTGTGTAGGCTTGCACTACCAACATCGCACGCAAGGGGCATATCCCGGGTGTAGAACACACTATCCCTCTCTCGGTAAATGATATGGTCATGTTGAGTTTACTCAGGAGATCCCTCCCTAGCAAGTTTATTGGGGAATGTTCATAATACAATAAGGGTGCCTTCACAGTCTTACCCCCCACTGTTACATCCAAAGCTTCTGTGTAAGGAACTTCAATTACAGCCCCAGAGAACCCCTGCGTCTCTAACTTCCTGTTAGATAACGGGAATCGGCCTTCTCTGATACATGATTTCTCCGCTCTCGAATCAACCATGAATATAAACTGCTTGTCTCCTATCTGCGCCCCTACCAATGGTTCCTCTGCTGCATTGTAGGTGGTGGATAGAACTGGACACGCAAGTGTTCTCTGTGGGCTGTCCTATGCGGGGTATCTCATCGCCCCTCCCTCACTAAAGACATTCCCTGAAACCACTGACATGCCGCTGTAAGGTGCTGGCGCGGGGGCCCCGTTTGCTGTTGTCGCGAAAGGGTTACCTGGCGTGTATTGCATACTGTCATTGTTTTGGGGGTGGTTCTGTGTCCTATACTGGTGTCCCTGTTGCTGGCCCGTGGTACCCTGGCCGGGGTTTCTTAGTTGCTGCTGTCCCATTGGGAGACCATATGGGCTCCCTGGGTGTGGATGACCATAATTCTCCTCCTCCTGGAACCCATTGTTTTGTCTACTTCTGCACTCCCTGGAGTAATGCCCCCATCGTCCACAGTTCCAGCAGCTCCCTTGGGGGCCCCTGGACCCTGCCATCCATTTGCTCCCATTCCCCCGTACCCCTGTCCGCCTCCTCTCCGGCCCCTGTACCCACCTCGTCCCCCTCGAGGGGTCCACTCTTGCCACTGCGGACTTCCACCTTGCTCCTGCTCAGTCCACTGCCGCTGTGCTGTTCCCGCCCAATTAGTTGCCACCCTTCCTTGGAGTGCTATCAGCCCCTCCTCCCCATCATCTCCCTCCCTACTGTGTGGGAGCGCGGCTACTGCTGCTGCAACCTTCACTAACTTTGACTGTACTAACTTCGCCTCGTCTGCCAATCTTTTCTGCGCCACCTCCTTCTCCCTCTCCTTGATTCGTTTACAGTGGTGTACTATTATGCTCTGAATTTCTGGCCATCCCTTTGCTTCAATACCTGCTATCTTGTCAAGCACCTTCTGCACTTCCTTTGGGAGCCCTCTCTTTATAATAAAATAAAATAAAGATGTCGATTGATACCAGGGCGTGCCCGTTTCTGCTCTCCACATCTCTTGGACCCGAAAAATGTAATCCATAGCCTCTTCCCCGTCATTCATTGTACACTGCATTACTGACTGTAAGTCTGGTGTATCTGGGAATGTGTCGCGTAAGGCATCCCACACCCTAGCACGCACTGTGTTAAAGGCGGCCCCATCATGGCGGTCACAGTCTAGCGTTACTCCCGGGAAACCGGCCTTAACCCATACCCTTTCAGCCTGATCGCCCACTGCTGATACGAGCAGACTTTTTACATCTCCTATGGCTAGGGGTATCCCAGCAGTATGTTTCTCAAAGGCATATATCCACTTACTTGCCCCTCCTGACAACGGGGGCAATAGCTTTAATAAATTGGCTTTGTCCATCTGTGCCCATGGGATATAATTAGGCCTCCCTCCTCCCCTGTGTATCAACGGGAGCTGTAACCTTCCCTTCGTCGTTGCGTCCGGACCCGTTTTGGCTGCTGATGTTCCCAGTGATGCCATTTTTCCCACTCTGTTCCTTAGTCGCCCCGTCCACTCATCATCCAGGGTTCTCATTGAACATGTACCTTCCTCCCCCTCGCTTCCCCCTCCCATCGCCATACTCAACCTGTCGCTTTCTTCTAACTCGTCCCTTATATCACACAGCAATTCCTCTCTAATTCCCCCAAGCCTGTCTTCGTTTACAACATCTCCCTCTCTGGGCCCTACTTCTATTATTCGCGTTGGTTCTTCCTCAATTCTGAACAGAATCTCGCCCTTTTTCCACCCCTCTTCGGGCTTTCTATTCTCACCTGGTGCTCTGGGCGTACGCCCTGATCTAGTTGCCTCTAGTGCTGTTCGTTCACATATGTCTTTTATCCTCGAGAGCTCATCCTTTGCTATCGACAGTCTTGATTCTAAATCATCTGTGAGCTTCTCTATATCTACCCTTTGTGTGCCTGCCTGGGCTCGCTCCCTCGTGCTTTCATATGGCGGAGGTGCCGTGGGCCGGTGGGGTGTAGTATCTTTCGGGGGAGGTATGTAAGTGGGGTCACTGTACCCTTCTGCGGGCACAGGCTTCTTTAATATCGGGTACAAACTTATTACCTCTACTGGTGGCGCTACACTTGACTCTTCTTTGACATCTCTTTGTATTAGTAGTGGATTGTCTGTGGTGGACGGGAGGTCAGGATTTAATGCTGGTGTTTTAGGCGGTGGTATCTCTTCAAATAACCTCCAAAGATCTAATATTTCCCTCCTATTTTGCAGCTGTTTTCCTTTGTATTTTAGAAAAATGCATGTGGCCACCGTATCCAGAACACTTTTATCAAATGACCCTCCCTCGGGCCAAATCTGCGGTAACCCCTCCCCCTTTAGCTCGGTCACCCATTGGTCGTGATATTTTTTAATCCGCTCCACGTATCCCGGGAGATTCTTACAAATATGCGATAAGGGTGTTTCAGCCCCCATCTCTGTGCCCTCCTAGTGCTGGTGTGTCTTAGTGTGTTTGCAACTACAATGTAAATGTGGTATCGATGTTATTCTTTATATTTTACTTCGCATTCAATGTTGGGTCCCTTTGGGCTCTCTCCCTCCCTGACTGCACAATACAAAACTGGCCGTACACAATGTCTATTCTGTTCTCTTTGCGGGGCACATACAAGAGCAAGCCATCCTTTATTTTGACAATGTCAGCCTGGAAATCAAAAAGGTACTCACTCACTTCACTATATTGACGTTGTCTTAAAAGGGAAAAAAAGGTTTTATCCAACCACACTTACCATGACCATTTAACTATTATGCATGTACAACCGCTTTTACACATTCACAACATCAAAAATGTCTTCTAGCACCTACGAGGTGCACACACCCCTTGGCACCACTCAATTCACCATTCAAGCTGTCCTCCCTTTCCTCCCTAGCCGGCTGTCCCTGTTCGTCTTATTTGAATATCTGGATGCACATATATATATATAGATATTAACCTGTTTTCCCCCCTTTCTAGTAGGACTCATCTTCTCTTACTGTCTCCCTAAGTTTGTGCTAATCACAGTTCTTTATTCTCCCCCTACCCTTAAAGAAAAGAAAGGAAAAAAGTAATAGCGGTCACTAATGTACTCTCAGTGTCCCCTTTTGCTGAACACTTTTATTTTATACTCCACTTCTTCATATATTCCCAGTACTAGTCAAGATAGCACTATGCGGCGCCGCCTTCCACCCCCTTTCGGAGCTAGGTTCCCGTCACTTTTATCTCTTATTCACCTCTTGATCCTAATGGCCATATGCAAAGAAAAAGCAAGGAAAATTTAAGATGATCCTTAGAAGATCTGCGTACCCCCCCCTTCTCGTTATCTGTCTTACACTTCTTTCCCCGCTCCCTTTAGAATCGCTCGCACTCAGTACTCACGTGCCCGTCTTGAACCGATAGTCTCCGAATCTGGGTCCGTCCAGGCAGTGTCGCCGTCAGCTCTACAGTCAGCCCCGGCTCTGGCGAGCGGTACTCAAAGGGGATTTTTCAACCGGGATCCCGTACCCCCTCTCTATTGAGTGCGCACTTCTTAGTGTACCGGTCGCCGTTGGCGGGCAGCCTCCCGGAGCCGGCTCACCGTGCGTATCCCTTTTCGACCGGAGATTCTCGTGCCAAAAGGGGACGGTTATAAGGAGTTAGGAAGGAATAAAAATCACGCTATCGGGGTCACCACTGAAAGCAAGCGTCCCCCAACAGCACGATCCTCCCCGCAATGAGAGACAATGAAAGACTCTCCCAAAATGGGAATAAGGCCAAGACAGAGTGCGGGTGAGCGTAAATGGGAGTTTATCAATCAGAATAGGGCATGCAAAGAACTCTGCAAACTCCGAGAGCGCTCTGTCTGACAATCGCAAAGACAGGCGTATATATTTACAAAAAACGTCATCAAAACCTACATACTATAGGGGGCACAAGTTCATTGGGATTGGGTGGCGACGGCTAACTATAGGTGCTGCTGCGGTGTGGTTGGTCTTGGCTGGAGGACGTCACTGGTCACCCTCGTGGGTTGGGCTGGGCCTGGCCGGTCGGCTTGAGTTCATCCGGGCGGTGTTGGTGTGCCGAGGCGGCCTGTGGCAGAGATGAATGCCTTTCCTGACTTACTTGCCCTCGGCCATACACACCGCAGTCATTCAGTCATTCACAGTGTTATTCTCTTTAGTAAATCTTCCAATAGGTTATTCTATAGGTTAATGCAACACAGGAGGAATGCACCTTGTGAGGGGTCTGGAGGTAATACATCGAGGCCTGGTTACCCGTGTCCTGCTGACCGGGGCCATAGGTCGAGGGGCTAAGCTTCGGGGCCTGGGACGGGTGGTACAGGTCTTTCTGTCTTATTAGAAGTTGTTATGGATGTTCCGCTGTGTGTTGTCAAAGTGTTGGGTGTCCTGATTACACAGGGCCATAAGTCTAAGACGGTCCGGTGGGTTGTGGGGTTTACGAGGGGGCGCGTGAGTTTAGACAAAGGTTTACTGCTGTGCTGTAAATAATGCAGGTGGCTGGTCGCGGCCTTGGGTGCTTCAGTGGGGCTATGAATCTTTGAAGCGGCACCAGTCTGGTCGGGGGAGGTGGGATAGCGCAGAGCGGGCCTCTGTTCTCATGTCTTGGCAGCCTTCGCAGGGTGGGAGGGGGAAATGGCCTTGTACGCATTCACAGAGGTATCTCCCTCGTGTGTTGCTGAATGTAGGTAAAGACATCATAAACATTTGAACACTTTCTATAATAATTATTCAAAATCGCTTCAAAACATGCATTTAAACTTTGCTGGATGTGTCTCGATTATACCCAGTCCGAGCACCATATTTGTACATTATATTCTAGCAGCTACAGTATTTTAGTTACATGCATATACATTTGCAGTAGATGAGGTAGTAGTTGGGTCGGTGGAGTACATAGAAAACGACCCGCCACTGTACGTGACGGTGGTGGCACATGAGGGGCTTAGACATACACACATGATAAGTGCATTCTCGCGCATCCTTTACATGAGTTCATAGTATAGTTGCATTCGCTTTCTCGTGTACTCTAGCAGCATTAGCTTAGTTATGGCGCAAAACCAAGGGAGGTAGGCTGCCCAGTGATACACGCAACAAACAGATCCCTGGAGCGTTCCTTTATTATTATCATCCACCTGTAATGGTGTGAGCTCGCCATTGCTTATATCATGGGAGCATGCTCTCTCATTTTAATACATTCTACAGGCGTTTGTAATATAAGAGATTTTGTGGAAGAAGCATACTTTGCAAGTGGTCTTGACATTACTATATACATATATATTAAGACTGTCTGCCATCAGATGACCATTTTACCGTTCTTCTCATTGTTCAGGCCTGTTGGCCGGGTCATGCTGATAGTGATAGTACACTGCGGGAGGCGAACTGTTACAATGTTAGCGTATTGCGCTAGCTCATGTCCGTCTTGTTCGTGGGAACGTGCTCGCAGCGGATCTGCCAGGGTGCTGCGGCAACAGGGATGAGACTCTCCAAGGGTGGGGGCCGCGCTACAGTGCGCTGAGCTCACACCATCTTTACCAGACAAAAAATGGTTTCTGGGCCTAGCTAAATTTGTATGGGCGATCAATACGTGTGGGCAATGTCTCCAGCGGGTGAGCCCTCCTCCACCTGGGCCCGGGAGGCACGAGGGAACGCCCAATGAGCCATAGCCCTCACCTGGGGAGAAAACGCAGGTGAGAGGGGTCTCCTGGACCAGTCCTCCCCTGCAACCGTCCTCCATACATCACAATAGTCTAACTCAGTTGTAAAAGTGCGTGCTTTAGTGGATACAGTGGGTAGTTGAGTGAGGTCTATGGTTGGGTCCATAACATCTTTAAAGTCGCCACCCAAGATCCATAATTCAGGCTGATGGGGGAATAATACATTTTGAATGGGTTTTAGGAGGTCCATTGACAACGGAGGGTGGGTATAGACAGCAAGGATACTAACAGTGGTCCCCCATATTTCCCCTACAATCAGGACAAATCTACCCTGTGGGTCTCGTTTTGGCAGAAAGGATCCTAAAAGGCAACAGTTTATGAATAAGTATCAACACCCAAAGGGAGCCTCTGAAGAAGCCTGCATATGTTGTGCTTCTGTAGTTTGTTCGCTTAACATTGTTTTTCTGTGTGAGCCTGCTAAATGTGTCTCAAGGAGGAGGCCACGCCTGGGGAGTATCTATTGAGGAATTGGAGAACCAGGCCCCTCTTAACCCGAGAACACAAGCCATTCACGTTCCATGACATCAGTTTGTTTCCTATTCATTCTAGCAGTCCCCATCAGGTCTTATAGAGGGGGTTGTGTCTGATTTAACAAATACATCCAAAGCATATGCACCAGCCACTTCAAATTCGACTACCAACTTCGCAACCACCCCTCGCCCCATACTTCACCCCAACTTGAAGTACCTGTCACCCAAACGGGTGACTAAAGAGTCATGAAACTGACATTAAAGAGAAAGAATGCAGTGTCTGAGTAATGGTACGAACAGAGCCCAAAAGGAAGAAAAAGGATCAGATCAAGAAAATCAGTGGAAAAAGGGGGGGCATTGTCCCCGTCGGGGCCAGTTAATTAAGTCCGATCCGATGCGAACAGGCAATGGTCATGGCCTATCTTCTCCACCGCCAGGACAGTAGGTTTCCAGTATCCATGACATCTCAGCCTGCATTCCATGATGGAAGCATCTGTTGGAGGGAGGGTTGTAGGTGACTGAGACATCGGCACATCACATGGTGGTATTCGGTCACGTATCTCTGTAGTATCATCCCCACACCTACACTAACTGGGGTCTTTCCCCACTTTTGTCTCTGCCCACACACCTTTCGGGGGTCAGAGAATGCCAGAATCGTTCCATTATGATGTATTTTGAGGTGTGCTGAGAAGAAGAGAGCGATTTTGACCCCATGGCCTAGCTATAGGTCTGGCGGTCTTTCTGAACCTCCCTAGTATAGCCGGGGAAGAAAGAGATTTTGGCACCATTGTATGTTATAGGTCCTTTCAATCTCACCATCTGAAGTAGAGCATCCCGATAGTTTAGAAGCTTGGCTATCACAGTGTGGGGTGAAGACCCGGGAGTCGGCAGGCCGATCGGGATTCAGTGCACCCTTTCAATTGAGAAGAAATTTCTTGACCGTGATGTACATCTAGAGGTGCTAAGGGTTCTGAGTGCTGGCAATAGCCCCAGTTCGAATCCATGGTCTCCCAGGAATGCGTGTCTAATTTGACATGTCAGCCGTCAAACCATGATGTGTCGCAAAGGCACAATGTGACAATGTTTCGGCTGACGCACACTGTCTGGCAGGTCCCCTCTCCAGGATAGTTGTATGTGTTTGCCACAGGCCAGGATATCAGAGGCAGGTGGGAGCCAGCTTGCACAGAGGAGTATTCTGGTATCACAGATGTGGGTAGGGATATGGCGTGTAGCCCAGTTAGTTCCAGCGCAGGCCGCCGCAGGTGTCCGCCACCCCTCTCCAGTCCATCGGTGTCCTGCAGAATGTAGTCTTGTGCCAAGGGGTAGGGGGAGAAACAGATCTTTGCAGCATTTAGCAGTAAAGCCCACCAGGGAAAAGTGTCAATCTCTGAGTCCTCCGAGCATAAGCGGTGCACAAAGAGAGAAGTCAGCAGGCATAATATAGCAGATCTGCGATGACCAACGTGTCTGGAAGTCTGCTCCAGATAGTGATTACTTTGGTCTTCATCAAGCATGGAGCCTTGTATGGAGACAGCTGGAGGGCTCTGCCACTGAACCAGATGCCTTGGGTACATGGGCGCGGGCACAGAGATGACCCGACCCAGCAGGTGTGGGAGCAGACGGACAGAGGGGCTAAAGAAAAGGCGAACACAGCCCCCTTTATTGTGGCAGGATCAACCTGTCGCCCTTGTCCTACCTTTCAGTGTGGTAGCAGTGTCTTACCTTCACCCACACAGGGGTACGTAGCCCGATTCAAGTGACCTGGCGTGCACTTCCGTTCCCGCAACAAGACAGTTTGCAGAGCTATGCTGTAGTCTCCGGTCCGGCATGCCGACCCAAGATGGCGAATTCACACCGGTGGGGTGAGCGAGCGTGGGCCATTTGTCGTGTTTCCGCCATTCGATTGGGACCTGGGGAAAAAGCGGAAAGTTCAGGGCACCGTCGTCTGGTGGAAGAATGCAGTTTTAGTCAGTTAGCATGCAGGGTCAGGCTGAAGTAACACAGGATATTGCAAGCCTCTACAGAGCTCGAGAAATACACGTCCTTAGCCGTGCCTGCTCAACAGCACCCCCCGCCCTCCCTGTGATAAAATTGAAGAAGACTAACATGATACAAACATAGCCACATCTCCATGCATTTGATCAAACTGTTACAGAAACGGTATAAGATCAATTATTAAGCAGTTAACAATATGGCACAAGAAATGTTGCTTATTAGAAAAGTTGCTGTCCGCTCAAAGGTTCGACACCAAAAGGATTGAATGCAATAAGGTCGAGGCAATAGGACCGAAAACCAAAGGGTCGAATTTTTTTTTTTAATTATCTTTTTTTTGGTTTTCGTATAGTCAAAAAAAGTGTTTTTTACAGCAAAAACAGGAGTTTGGGGAGCGGACCCCCCCCTCAAAAAAATAAAATAATAATAATTCAACCCTTTGGTTTTCGGTCCTTTTGATTCGATCCTTTGACCTATAACCAGAAAAGTCAAGCAAAGGTACAAAAACCTATGCAAACAATATCTTGCAACTTTATTGCAGACGATGCAGAATTGATGATAGAATTGCTTAGAAAAAGAAAGGTATGTGCATTTTGGCAGGTGATAAATTCCCAGCAAATGAATCAATCCATGAAGCAATCCAATGCGGTTTCCGTACATGATTGGATATGCCATTTTGAAGAAGTTTACTGATCGAACCACATTGAGGAGACAGGGCCCGCTCAATACCCCAAAGGCGACCTAAGTAAGTGGGAATTAGCTTTTGTTGAGACAGATGTCTTAGTCCTTATTATGTGCTGTAGTAATACAAGTACTCCCAGACCAATTTTATTGTCTAACAAACTATTTCAAACCGATTCAGGGACCTGGTTCTGTAGTTTAGCAATTATGTTTAAAAACATTGTTGCAACTGAATGTTTCCCTCTCTTCTGGAGGATGTCATATGTGATACCAATATAGAAAAGAGCCGTGAAGAATAATCCTAAAAACGACTGCCCCATATCAATTATGAATGCGGACAGCAAACTCTTTGTGTCCCTATTGGTAAGTCATCTTGGAGATTGGGCTAGTAGAGTGGGGAGACTTCACAAGCTGCAGGCATGGTTTTGCAGGGCTCAAAGCACAACTTCAATGGATTCCTGGTCAGATTTTTGCAAGACTCTACTTGGAAAAAGGAGACCTCAGCATATATGGTCAATAGACATATTGGCCGCATTCGATAGCATTGACCGAAGACATCTGTGGGCCAAATTGGCACGCTGGGGGATCCCATTTGGCTTACTTAGAATTATTATTGGTCTTCATGAGAGTTCCACAATCCAGGTTCACCTTTTACTAGGTCAGTACTGAGGCAGGGTTGTATGCTGGCACCCTGCCTCTTAAGCCTCTGTCTCATACATTGGGGGGGCTTTGAGTCCTGTGGCGTTTGTCCCGCCAAAGATGGGATCCTTGAGCATTATATGGTTGGCCTATGAGGACCTCTTTATAATTTTCAATAGGACTCTGATAGGTCTGCAAAGACTGTCCGCTTTCTCTGTGTACGCAAACAATTTTTTCTTAAAGGTAAATCCAATTAAAACCAAAATGTTGCAGTTTGCAAAGAATAATAAACACTGTTTACACTTTTGGAATTTAGAGAATGTAGCCCTAACTAGGTAGGAAAACCTATAGTATTTGGGTTTTCCTATCACTGGGATTCCTTATAAATCCTATCTGTGCTATATATGAAGCAAAAGGTATTGCTATTGGCGAACCAAATGATTAAAATCGACAGAAGATTTGGTCAGCAATACTTCTATATGGTGCAGAGTAATGTACCCCAGAGGTATTAGAAAGAAATTGAGGCTTTTAGATGGCGTAAAGCGCTGGCAGTACCAAATGTTATTCCAGCCAGTGCTATTTGATCTTGGATTTTTTTCCCTTCAAGCTAGGAGGAAATGAAGACTCTTATCTTTTTATCGAAGTGTTTGTTTTCCCCAAATAAATACTTTATGCAACGCCATCAAAAACTAATTGAATGGAAAGAATCTGCCTATATTCAGCTTAATGAGTGGTTACTGTGAGTCGTTGCTCTGTGATAAAGGATGCACAGTGCAAGGGTTAATCCGGGAAAGGTTCAGTACATGTGTTTTTAGCAGGACTGGTGTGCTACTACAGACAATTTCCATTACTATCCTTCATTAAGTCATTTGTCTGCAGAGCACAAGAAGCGGGGTATGACATCCCCTTATCTGAACATTTTTCTTAACCGCCATTACAGGGATAACCTACACCGATTCAGATGGAGCCTTCTGCATACGAGGGAAATTCAGTTGAGAAGGAACATTTTGACTCTGACTGTTCATATTGTCGTTTGTGTAAGGTTCAAACCACATTAGAAATGTTTGATAGAATGCCCCTCTTACTGTACCTTTGTGTTGCATATTTTGTTAAGTTTGCCTGTGATTTATCTAAGGTGAATGGCGAAATATTTTGGTTATGCTGCCTGTGGGGGTGGCTCAAACCTCATTGGACACAGCTGTATCTAGTGTCCTAAACAAATTAGAATTGGGACCAGAAAGATGAATGTTGTTGGAGGTTTTAAGTCAAGATTTCAGTTTTATGTGAATTATATTTATTTGTTCATTTCTTCTAAGATACAACAGAGATATTTAATGAATCATGCTTAAGAGGGATTCCACTGATTATGCTTACATGTGGTTTTGGCAATAATGTTTATGTGGAACTTTACTGATTTTATACTTTTGTTTTTTTGTAAAGATTTCTAGTAAACCGTAAACAATAAAAAGAATAATTAAGCATGTTTTAGAGTGCCGCTTCACTAGGCAAAGCAGCTTTAGCATGTAGGATTAACAACAGTAGGAAGAACTCCACAATTTAAACTGTGCGAGAACTGTGGAAGTAGCGTGCACTGCAGAATTACTGAAATGTATCCATTGCATTTGATGATATTAGAAGTTTTACCCCAAGAATTGCTGGAGAGTCGTTGGGCCGTCCGCTTTATGCGGACGACTTAATCCTTTTGGACCAGACACAAGTGGGGCTGCAAAGACAGCTGAATGCCCTGGCTGCTTATGTTGATGCTAATGGACTAAAAGTAAATGTTGCTATATCAAGAATTCTGAACCTGTGGGGGTTAAACTGGCCAGAGGATATCCACTAAACGTGCAGGGTACATAAAGGGAGAAAAAATCTTTGATGTTCCTAATATCTATTTAGGAATGTGTGTAAATAATAGTGCAGTGGATGCACCTCAGAGGTCAGTCTAAGATGCAAGATCAGAAACTTGGCCTCGCAAGCATTAATTCAAGCTAAACACTGCACGTTTTCACTCCAACCTGTGATTAGTGGCACCAATAGTCACATATGGAGCGGAGGCTTCATTTACTTTGCCAGCGTCTATATGGCCCAAACTGGAGGGCATATTCTGGAGATCGGTTCTCTCACTGCCATCAAGTTTACCCATCCAGTTAATAAGAGAAGAACTGGGTCTCGTCTCCTTCTACTCTATTACCCAATGGAAAAAGTTGGTATTTTTCCGAAAGTGCTTGTTGGGAGCACCACAGGGCGGCTTTAAAGTGCTGAACAAAGCTCTACAGCACAACACTGAAACGGTCCTCGTGGCATGGAAACATTCTTGCTTAAATATTCTGCATGACCTGAGCTCTTCAGAAGACACCTTGATGAGAAATCCAGGAAATGGTGAAACGAAAATTATTCGATCAAGACTGGATTAATACCCGGGAAATGGTGAGAAAAATGAATCTTTATGGTCACAAGGGGTTGGAACACAGACCCAGAGGAAAACCGTCAAGATATCTGGAAAAACTCCCAAGCACACATCTGAGAAGCCCATTTTTGCGCTTGCGCTTGCGTTTGCGTTTGAATTCGATGCCCACCAGAGAAATTACAGAAATAAGAAAAGCAAAAAACTTCTGAAATTATGAATGCAGACTATGTAAAGAACACCATGAAACATTGTTCCATCTGACGTTAGTGTGCCCAGTGTTAAAAATGCAAAGAACGAGGTGGTTGGGCAAATTCTTTTTGCATCTTACCAGGCTGACTGTCGAGGAATGGTGGACTATTTTGCTCCAAGGAGATCAAGTCTCGTTAACTCTGGTAATATTACATTCCTGAGGTAAGTGTTTTCGATAATGGACAAAAAGCAAGATATCTAGCCATTCAGCACATATCGTTTTTCCGATCTCATAATTTCCCTTTTATAACACCTGTTAAAGGGAGGGGGGGCATGACCCGCTCTGAAGCTGCAGAGTAATATTACTTTTGAATGACTTTTTTGTGTGTATTTTGTATGATCTTTCGGGTAAGAAGGCAGAGCAGATGCGAAAGAGCCGACTGGAAAACCTGGGCTAGTGGGAGCAGTTAATCGCATTTGCTCTGCCATGTTTTGTTTTGCATGTTTCAAGTAACGGGTCAGGCAGCCCTACAGATAAGGGGTTTATCGGACACTTTTACTCCCTAAAAATAGGCAAATACTCCATAAAAATAGGGAGTACAAATACTCCCAACAAAAATAGGAATCAGACATGTAGAACTTTGCGCCCCTGCTTTCACCCACAGAGGTCCGTAGATATGATTGGACCTGTAGTGCACATAGTAACACAGGAAGAAACTACTGTTACTACTGCCTGATTGGAAGAAGTAAACGTGTATCTTTTAATGTGCATAAATAACTAGGTGCAAAGAAATAATGCTTACAAAAACATCTCTGTTTTCCAGTTAAAACATATTTTTACCCGCTTATAAAATACTCCCATTGAGAATACGACCTACATTTATACTGCCCAAAGAAATCATTTTACTCTTAATTTTAAAAAATAAGGAGTGAAATACTTCCACTTCCATATATTGTGTTGAGCTACATATGCCTTTATAAGCTTTACAGTAGCCATCCCGCCTTACTTGGTTTAGTTCCCCCTTTTTATTTTTAAGAGCTCTGCAAAATGCTGAACTGGAGTGGGGAGAATCACATGGGGCAGAGGTGAGGCAGTTAGTCACATGGAACCAAACTATGACGGTGGGAACCGCAAGTGGCTGTATATGGGCAGTAACTGCCAACTTGGCCAGACCTCGAGCAGTGATTAGCCACATGAAGCACTAAGAGCCACAAGAGGCAGAACTGGAACATGTGGTTTGATAGTACTGAGGAAGTGAGTGTGACATTGGTTACATATGGGGCAGTGAGTGACATTGGGGTATACCAGCGTTTAATTGGGTCTGGCACCTGAAGAACCAGAATATTGTTCGTGTTCCACAGAACTTATTTGTTTAAAAAAAATCTAATTTCATACAAACATTGAGCTGTCAAATGCTGCTTGTTAACCCATTTTTATGAAAGGTACCAGTGGGAAGAGGCCCCAAACACTCTTTTTGACTGGCTTTTAGCAAATCGTGGATATCATTTATGCTCCTCTACTTCAGAAGTTCACCAGTGTCCATTGTTAGGGCTGGGGCAGATTATTTAATGTGACAGGGTGTATGTTACTCGTTGTTTTTTATATTGCAGCATGATATATTATTTCAACTATATAAACGATACACTGATTTGATTTTTCCTTTTCCATACTTTTTTTACTTACTTGTATGTACAAGTGTATTGTAGTGTATTGGGTACGCTCTTAGCCAATAGCTGTATAACCCCGCCAATTTTTATGTTTATGACTTTCAGGTCCTGCCTATAATAATCCTTGTTGTGTCATCTGTTTTAATTCTACGAAAAGCACAAGGAACCAAGTTGCCGTCCACTGTGCCTTTCATCCCATCAAAGTTCTACCCTTACAAAAATTATTTGTCTTGAATTTATTTTGTATGAATTTTAACTTGTTGCTTTTAGGTTTCCTCCTTGCATGATTGCCAAGTATAGTTACAAACAAACCAAAAAATGGAAATCACATCCAACACTTGTGATGTGAGATACTGACAGAAGGGTGACATCTTCTTCTATGTCATTCTAATACATACGTGTTTTATTTTCTTTCAGGTTATCCTGCTTTCACTCCGGATCTCCTGTTAAGGGTAACTGCAGAAAACGAAGACCAACATGGCTTGGATGAAATGGAACTCGCAAAGGCACATGATGGGGGTGAGTGCCACCCAATAAGCAGCTTCAAAATATGTGATGTTCTGCATGTGCAGTGAAGCAGCTAGTTTAGTCACTGAGATGAGGCATTGCCATAGATCACCATGAATCCTCCTGTCACCTGTTTGCTGATGACTCCCAAATCAGCTTCTCCCACCCTTACTTCACTCTGAACTATCAGCCCATCTGACTTTCTCTCTGCCATCCGCCACAAGATGGCACTCCAATAATCGGAGGAGCCTCCCTTCCTGCGTGAGGTGCCCTGCCCCTTCACCTGGCCCCCTCACATATCCTTTCCCCCTGATCTCCTTATGCCATCCGCAGTGCTCAATACCTTGTGATAATGTAGGACAGTGAACTCAAGCTCCTGCACTTCATGACCTCAACTGCTATGGTGTCTACCACAAACCTCCTTAATCTCTAGAAATAGCAGTTGCACCTTTGCTATTGCTCTGCTAAAGCCTCAATTTCTATTCTTGTCCTCAGTTGACTCGATGTACTGACTGTGCTTCAGTAGTATAGTCCTGGGGCGTCTCCTCTTCTCCTTCTCTCCCTGCAACAAGTATGGAAATTGGGTACTCTTACCTTCAATAATACCATACCGATCTTCTCCCACCTCCTCCCTTTGCCTCCATGCTGGAAGGTTTTACATGTACCATCAAACCTTATTCAAAGTCATCTTCTTAGTCTTTGAGTCTATCCACAGACTACCCCATCTTACTTCTTCTCCAACTATATGCCCAAGCATAACCTAATGGATCTGACCTCGGTTCACCCTGCACTGCCACCTGTTCCTTCTCCTTTTCAATCCTGGTGCCTTTCTACAGGAATTCCCTATACCCAGGAATTAAAATATCACAATATTCAGTGATTTAAATTGGCTCTGATAAAACCCTTGCTTGTCGTGGGAGGTACCCCCCTCCCACCATCATACAACATCATTATCCTTAATTCTCTTGCACCCTGCTTCTTTAATTTTAAATCTGTCAATAATGTACATTGCTGTACATTTTTGCTCAGCAACTTATCTGCTGGTGTGTAGAATCCATATTCTCTATATCAATGTGCCTTCTAATTCACCTCGTCCTCGTATCATAATGAGATTTTCCTCTACCAATGTAAAGCACCCCTTAACAGGGATGCATTAAAACAAGATATGGCTGTGTCTGAGTCTTTTGACTCTGTCTCCTCTTAACCGTAGCAAACTCCTATGTGGGGTACTTTAAGTTGAAACAGCGCCTCCACCTATTGATTAAATAGTCAATAGGACCCGAATAACAAGCTGCCGAATTCCAGAGACACAAATCCAGCACGCTGTAAGCAGTGGAAAGTCTGTATTGTTGTGTTTTTTCTTGTTTATTATATTGCACAAATATGAAACACTTTAACAAACAACTCTTGTAACTCTACCAGCAATTATTATATGCACATAGTATATTGGATCTTATCCTTATTAAATTATTCTCCACTGCCAGAGGCCCACCGACCCTGGCCCCTCATTTACCTTGCCCATGGCTGAGAATTTGCTTGAGTTACTAGTTCATGGGGGGGCCTATTATTGCCTGAGGGGAGCCCTCCCTTACATGACCCTCGTCCCTTAGAGAAGACTGCTCTGGGTCAGTTCTTAGGTTGCCAAGAGGCTCTCCTTTTTATTTGTTTTCACTGCTCGTCATCCTGGAACCTCCTTCTTGCATGGTGGGCACGCCGATCCATCAAACTGGTCCCTGGCAGCTATCCGTACCTCGGGGTACTTAACAGTTAATATAAGTTAATTCCTTTCATGTACAGGAAGGTCAGTATGTGAGAGATGCACAGAAATCTCTCAAGTTGATGCTGGTCACGCAACACTGTCAAGAATAAACACAAGATCACTGGTACAGGTGTTCTCTAACCCAATGGCTCGCAGCCACCTCCCCAATAACTTTCACAGTCACACAACCTCCAGTCTGACTTATAGGTTGAGAAGCACCAGCAGTCTCCCTCCTGCCCCCGACTTTCAGTAGTGTACCCCTCACCACTCTTATTCTAGACTCCCTATCCAGAAATGGTTTCTGCAGCCCCCCAACAGTCAGTAGGCCTGTCTTCAATTCATAGTGTTTTCTATTTCTTTCCTCCATATTCCTATTTTTCCTAGAACCCAGATCTGGGGGTACAGTAACAGAAAATGCATTATCCCTGCGGGCCATCTCTCCTGGATTACATTTATCTATATATGCTGTACCTTTTTATTAAACGTTTACTTTTGTGATTTTGTTTTCTTTCTTTTCTTTTTCACACACGGCTCCATTCACAGTCCCCCTTTACCTTACAAAGTGGGCTTTAGACTAAGGCAGGATGCACTCTCTTCTCCAGTTACTCCCTCCTCCAGCAAGATTAGCATTTCATTTCAGTTCATTTTGTTCCCAAAACCACTGTACATGTTCATATAAGATTTCTTTATATCACCTTGAGTCATATCTCAGTAAGTAATTTATTAGTCTGTTTTTCCTAAGGTCAGTTGTGAATACACAGATAAACCTTTTTTGAAGCAATTACTAGTTCAAAGTAACTCACCATGTAAAGTTCATTAAAGATGTTCAGTAATCAGTAACACAGTTCATTTCACATAGTCAATTTGTGTTTGTTTATACATGCAACAGATTTCCTGCACTGTAGAAGAACACTGAAACCAATACAACCTGGCAACCTCAGGCAACGTTTAACAACAACGACATAGCTCAGGATACCTGTAAACCTTTTGAGGCAATTAAACATGCAATGCCCTAAGGGGAATAAAGCCACTTAGATCAAAAGGACAGATTCAGTACAACTGAATTGGCATCAAGACCAGTCACTTGTTGTTACTTTCAGTACTGACTTGTCTGGGGTTTCCTCACCTCTGTTCCATCCTCTCCAACCATAGGGGTGCTCAGTGTGCACTCCTCTCCATTCCAGCTGGACCACCACTATTTGATGTTTGCAAATAATTATTCCTGCCCACAATCTACAACTTTCCTAGCTTGGCCATCGATTGGGACACAGTGGTCTCTGAGATGAGAGGTTTCTGTTCTGGCAAGGTATGGCAGCAGTTCCATCTTTATCCAGCCTTCTCTCTCTATCTCCAGCAGGCAGATAACCCACTCTGGATCCTAGGAGTATTGCATCTCCAAGAGGGCACAGACTTGGTGTCATATGTATCATAACCACACTGCAACCCAGTAGTATTGCATTCCTCAGAGGGCCAACATTCGGTGTTGAATGCATCTTCCATCCTGACTCAAGAGGACCAGACCCTACTGTTGTTCGAACCATAAGCAGGTAGTCCTCTTTACCCAGCATCAATATGTGTGATGGGTCTCCTGGCTCTGCGCCTGTGCAGTATAAAGAGTGGAAGGTGAACAGAAGAATCCAACCTCCTCTGCCCAAGGTGCAACACAATTCTGTGGTCTGGGTTCAGTGTACATCCCGGTGGAGGTATTTTCAAGGCAGGACGGACCTTTTCCTGGACAATTGCCTCACTCATGATTGTTTCGAGGGCAGCGGTACCATTCATCCATTTTAGGAATCTCTGATGATTGGCTGTGCTCTGTTTTTTAAAGCTTCAACAGGAATCGAGCCTCAGGTGTGGTATATCTTCTAAGCCCAACTTCCGCATGTGATCCGCCTAACATCATTTACGGCTTCCACATCTCCAATCCTCTGAACCTCCTGGTCCTGTATGTGTGGCCAGTGTCAGAAGTTGTAGGGTAAACTTACGTTTTCATTAAGGAAGAGAACTGGCAGCTTCAGTGTTTTAGAGGTCCAACTCTAATTCCTTGAAGAGGGGTGTTTGGATCTGTCAAATAAGCGCTTGCAAATGTGGTTGGGCTGAATGTAATGCCTTATTTAAGCTTTAATGCAGCATTCTGAGGGCCTTACTTGTTGGCAATAGTCTGGCGCCCCAGGTAATAGGTCTGAGCGAAGCACTCAGAATGATGCATTATAGACTATCTACTCCGATGCTAATGGCATTTTATTTGTGGGGAAAACCGGGCCCACAGGAAGCATGCAAGCTCACCAATACCAAAGTATTACCAAACACATGGCTGCAAAGGAAAAGGGTGTGATGATGGCCTGTGTGGATGTAGGTGTTGTGCTTTGGTGGCAGGTGGAAGAAAAGGTAAATGTGTCTAAGGTTGACAGGCATGGTGATTGCGGTGGGTTGGTCTGCAGAGAAAGTGGCACAGAAAAGGGAGGAACAGAGTTCAGGTACCCACCCACATTGTGAAATACCGCCTTCAATAACTGAATAAAGCATGTGTTCTGCACTTCAAAATTGGCTGGCCCTGGATACCCAGGTGCTAATAAAACATCACTATAAATATATGGGGTACCCTGAGTGTGGACTAATCCAGCAATCATGTTGGAGCTGATAAAGATAATCCATAAAGTTAAAGTAGCCCTTTCCCTGAACCAAATGTTCTTGCCTCCCATAACCCTATGCTGTTGTTTTGTTGCACATGTGATACAATGTATTGATGCCTGAGAGAGAGGTAGAGAGAGAGAGAGCGCGAGGCAGTGAGTGGCAGAGTGAGCTAGTGAAATGGTACCTGTATGCAAGAGATCAGTGGTGGGAGTGCAGGGTTGCAGGTTGTTTGGCCTTGTAAGACCTACTCCCCATTCCCCTGACTAACCTTATCTCCTCTAAGATTTACTGTCACCTTATACTACACACCCAAACCACCACAGAAGGCCACAAGAGGCCTAGCCGTTAGCACATTCAACAATTACTAAGCCACAACTTAGCTCTACTCTTTAGTCCCGTGGCCCTCTCCCATATCATCGGTTAACCAGATTCCAAAGTGCTGTAGTCTTTTAGATCTTGGGCTCTTCCCTCTGGATTTCACACACACAGGTTTTTCCGCCAAACCCATAGAAAGCAGATTGGTATTCAGGAACCGGGTACTTCCGACCTGCATCCATCAACAACACATGTTTTGCATCTGCCTTTCTCACTGTTCCACTAATTATCGCAACCCTCATTTTTTCTAACTGAGACAAGTGCAGCTAGGCCACTAATGGTGGCAACCAGGCACGCCGCTATACAAGACCACCTGCATTAGATCACATTAAATGCAGACTAGTTGGCCACCAGCTTTAACTAAAATCTGTGAACTATGTCTATGTTAATCCAGCACCGATTGTAATCCTGCCAATATTGATTATTGTTAGCCAGTTAGGCTTTTGCCACCCTGCACTATCAAATGAGGAAAATGCTGACTAGTTGGCTCAAATGCACCACACTACATACTGGATATTGCCTTGCAATTTCTTGGAGACGTTGAAGGTTGGCCAGTTGGATAAAACCGATCTATTGTTTATGAGAGAATTCCTTATATGGATCTAAATTCCACAGCCAAGGAATGCAGGTTATTGATGAAATCTTGTTTGAAGAGCATACGTGAAAGTAGTGTATGCGTTATGGACAGGATTGTGCATGGGTGGATTATGCTACATGTGCTAAGGACCACAAAGCCCACAGGAGCCATTTAAATATAATACGGCGATTGACAGTAACTCATCTCTTTGTTCTTTATCTTTCTATGAATATACAAATGAGTGCTTAAGAGTACAATCTAGGCCTTTGAAGACTTTGCAGCTTTGTGGTTCACACACATTTGTTTTGTAGGTGCCCAATATGAAGGGATCCCAGATGCACTATGTCCAGTTGCCTGTGTGGTCAATCGTCATGCTGACAAGCAGCTGAAGCAGGAGAAACAGGAGCAAAACCCAGGTAGGCAAAGGCCCAATTTCAGTTTGAGCTCTTTCCAAAGAGTCAGAATCCATCTATTTTGTGCTAAAGAATGTCAGTTTGTTCTCAAAACACATACAATGTCATTATAGATCTTTAATCTAAGTCCCATGCTCTGTTACCTATGTTACCTATGAGCGAAAAGGACAAAGACCACTGTGAACAAAAAAGAGGGTTCCCGCCCTATATCTCTTACAGTGGCATAACACAAAATGTGGTGGCCCCCCTGCGAGACACTCTGAGGGGGCCCCCCCAACTCAGCAACAACTCAAGGGTCGCGCCACACTCTGTGCCGGCCTAGATTATCACACTTGCGCAATAAGCACAAACGTGCTGCTGAAGGGATATGCTGCACACTGCACTAGGAGAAAAATATAAATATGTTGTCGGGGAGTTTCTCCCGGGGTCGGCTGGGCCTTCCGCGGACCTCCAGGCTGGGAGGCCCCAACTCCTCCCGCGTATCCCAAAAATGAGTATGAGACACACACAAGAAGCAAGGTGGTTCTGCTGTTTATTGAATAACGGCAGGGATGGGTCTAGGATCGTACGCGTCCGTCCAGACTCTCGAAATTCGTGGGGCTCGCAGGCCCCTTTTTGCCTCAGTATGACACGCTACTTGCGTCACCTGGGAAAGTTAGCAAAAAACCTATCGCCACTCTGGATTGGTTGCTCGAGTGGTAGGGTTAGTATAGCATACGTATAGAGAACGCTGTTAGTGGTTAAGGGTCAGTCAGGTGGTATACTTGGGTTGTCCCTTCTATTAGATACTTGAAAATTCTTACACGAAGACCCCTAATGATTGGCTAATGTTAGTGGTGTCAGTGATGAGTGCCCCATGTTCTGATTGGTCCCCTCGCGAGACCCGCAGCCTGGGACCATCGTTGTTCCCAGCTCGCGGTGTACCTGTCATTTGCAACAATATGTAACTATGTGTTCGTGCAGACAATGCGTGGATTTGCTCATATGCCTGAGAGCAGACCATTCCCATCGCTGTAGGTGTCCATTGGGTCATTTCATTGTTGCAGCCTGTGTCTCAAACGTGGGACCCAGTCAACTTCTCCCTCCTGGGTCTGGCATCCTGTCAGGTTTGGCTTGGTCACGTGAGGAGAGACCGTGGCTGAGGCAGAATTCTGCACATTTAAAGTTGTATTTGCCTCTGCGTGTCTGGTTTTGCTTGCAGGTGTGACCTTGGCGTCGGCTGGTAGCATACGAGTTGCAACATCGCTCCCTTGGCTATCAGTTCTCGCTGGGCTCGTTCTGCAGGGTCAGCAATTGTACTCTTGCTCGCCCAATGTTCACGGAGGCTCTTGCTTGCGGCCTACTAGGGCCTGGTGCATAGGTGGGGATGTTTAATGCATGGCACTTAAGTTGCGGTGTCACATTGCTTCACAGGCAGTATCATGTCTTTGTCGTATTTTCATCACAATGCAAGGGTCGGGAGAAGCGTCAGCAAGCATGTAGACGAGTGCTTTGTGCGTCTTGCGTTTCTGCATTTCGGAGAACCTACGTGAAAATAATAAAGATGCGCGTCAATGGGTGTGTCCGTCACCTACGTCATAGCACTGAGTATGTTCTTCATGTGGATTGGTGTGGGGGTGTCCAGTGTGCATGGTTGCACGGGTGGTCTTGACAGTTGGCTAGGTCATCATGGCATCTCTAACGATGTATTTCCTTATTGTTGAAGGGCTTAGTCGAGTTCATCCATGCCGCAGGTGTCGGCTTGAGCAGGGCAGGCTGGGGGGCACATCCGTATGTTCCTGTACCAAGGTATTTGGTCGTCTGGTAGATAGGCAAATTCATCTTGTGGCACGTGTCTGGGTCGCGATCCTCTAGGCCAGGGGCGCGAGGAGATTGGGGGGAGTCTTTTCTCCCATTCTCCCACTTCAATGTATTTTAATATAATATACAGCACACTTTCTAAATCTCTTGACGATTGTGTAAGCTCCAAGTCTGGTTCAATAGCTGTGCCCGTCAAGACATTTCCACTGGAACGAATGGCAGATGCCAAGTCGGGGCTGTCACTGAGATCTTCCCCCACAAGCCCGGTCCTTTTATTGATGAAAGGGACCCTCATATGAGGCTTCTCCATTCTCTCTGAAATCCTGGCAATTTCTTCAATCAGTGAGGCGTCTAGCGCTCCAGACCCTGAAGTTGATATCTTATTAGTGGCCTCTCCTCGTTCCTCTTCTCAGTCCACTGCGTCTAACTTAGGCGCAGAACTTGTTGACTCATAGGTCTCTGAACTCCCAACCAATTCGCAAAAATGACCAGACACAACCATAGAGGATAGCTCCAACTGTTCCGTAGTTTTGATCATGAGGGAGTCGGCTATCCCCCCGCCCCTCCCAAAGCACCTTTGTTTTGCCACTTTGTGTCTTAGCCCCCTTCTAGAAAAAGTGTTGCTTGAAGAATGATTCCTTGGTCTTTATGGACGACCGGGCAACTTGTTGCCTCCTAGGAGCAGTGATGGGGTCAGATATAGGATCACAGCTCAAAAAATCCTGTAGTTCACTAGACTTATCGTTCTGCCCCGCATGAGACAATTTAAGTGTTCACGCCTTTAATGTCAATAAAAGTTGTTTACTTTGCCACTGTGACTCTGCCGTGTAACAGTGTCCAAATCTGCATGGCATAGCTGGGTAGGGATCAGGTTTTGCTCGCCCTGTCTGTTCCACAAATCTCCCCTCTCGTCAAAGTGACTACAGGGCCCCAGGTCAGCGACCACCACTCCATTCGCCTCCCATCTTGCACTACCAGCAGCATTGCTGTCGCCAAGCGCAGGCGACAGTGTTACCATTGCCTGTGGCGTCAGGGGGGGAAGCACTTTTATCTCCAGATACAGACGTAGACTTGACAAGTGGACTATCACAAATAAGTATTTGGGTCTCGGTGAAACCTTCATTAGATGTCTCATTCAAAGTTTGTACTAGTTTGCCGTCTCTAGGGTTCAAAGGGCTCTTTTTGATAACCTGGCAGTCTGTTTGTCTCCGACTCCCGCGTCGCTGCACTGCATGACATACTCCAATTAGGTGCCATGATGACAAACCTTCATTCTGGAGATGCAGCTGACCCCTGTGAGAAATCTGAGGGTATTCTCACTCCTACTCCCCTGGGATCCTCTGTGCAGGTGGCCAGGGAAAGACTATTGCGTTTGGATCCTGACCCTCGGGTGCCCGATTTTAGTCAACCTATTAAAAAGCAAAAAAAACACATTTCACCCTTAAGCACCACTCCTTGGTCCTCACCACCTCGCACCCCATCCAAGACCCCCCTATCCCAATTCAACACAAACACCTAACACACAGAGAAACATACCTCCTCTCCCTCGACGCCGCTTCTGGGTCCTGGAGTGCCTGTCAACCCCTGCACGCACTTGTGTGCAGCAGGGGCGTGACAGTTCTTTTTAGAAAGACTGCTCTGTGCGTTCATGGAGCGGTCTTTCTAAATCAATCTTTTTTTGTAGTCGTTTTTCTTTTTTAAACGACTACTACACTTAGGACCATGGCAATACATGGTATCCCCCTTACACTATAGACAGTCAACCCAACCTCCCCCACGCCTTTATTGCTATTACAAATCATCTTCCTTCATTTCCCCAGCTTTGTCCTTTAATAGTACTATGACAAGGAAGAGACAACAAGGAGTAATGACTACTAACAACTCCCATGTCCACTTTAGCATTGGGACGAGCAAGATGCCTGCTAAAAGCTATGTGGGCCAGGCTTGTCCTTTTAATCAAAGTCAGGCAGAATTGGACAATGGCCTATTGAAGGACTACAGGTGTTTAAAATTAGAAACCAAGAAGTGAACGAAGAGAGAGACCTCGAACTGTCGAGGCAGGGAGCAGCAGGAAACCCCAGAAGACTGGAGTCAGCCATGGTGGTCCCTGAGGTGGAACCGGGAGGCCGGTTGACATCCCCAAGCCGTGGGGAGCCTCTGATGCAAAGTGGGAGCAAATAGATCTGCAGAGCAGAGCGTAGAGGACGCTGTGTCCATCCTCGCAGAAGCAGAGGAGCCGTCTGCGCCAGCCGAGCTCCACTCCACAGACGAGCAGGGCTCACGGAAAAAGAAGCTGCAACTTGAGCAGAGGAGAAAAGCAGTGAGAGCAACCGAGGAGGAAGCCGACGACTGGTGAGTGCTGGGAAAACCACTCAGAGACCGGGGCACTCCGGGTGGGCTGAAAAAGCATAGAGCAGCAACGAAGGAATGAATGCTTCAGTTACAGATTAATTTGTGATACTAAGTAAATGTAAGAAAGGCAAGTTGTGCGAGGTACAGTAATTGCCAATACTGAATAACGAACTGAAAAAGTAGTAAATCAAGTGGAATTAAGGACTCTGAATACAGAGTTGAAGTCAAGTTTGACAAACCTTTTGTTGAATAGGGAACTGATTGAACCCTAAAACTGTGTATAATGGACAATAACCTGCATGCTTCAAAGAAGCTACGCACAAATGGGCGGAAAAGGGTCCCCAAAAGTGAAGTGTAAATATGACCCCGAAGTACAGAACAAAGATGCCAAGGATTGGCTTAGACATATGTGGGTACTCTATGGAAAACCTAAAAAGCTGACACAAGGAAGTCAAGTTAATGAAATCAAAACACAGAGGCAAGATACTGAGGCGTCTGTGTGAGCAGGAAAACTAAGGGTTTCTGGTTGCTTGACCTGTGATGGGTGGACCGTGCAGTCTGACAACTGCGCTCAGACCAGAGAACCCCAATGTGTTGGAAAAGGTCAAGATAAATATGCAAAGTGTCAAGAAGGAAAACTACCATTATTGCGTTTAAACCTTGGTGAAGGAAACCCTGGGCTGTGATGAATTGTTGGAAATGACCTTGAGGACGGATACTCAAGACCATTTCATTTGTGATCACTGTTACATTGAACTTGGGGAAGGCAACCCTGAGACCTTTTGTCATGAGACTGTATCGAACTTGGGACATGGTACCTCGAGAGAGGTTTGGAACTGTATTACCTTGAGTCCAAGAGAAGGTAATTTGAAAACTGTTGTGAACTTGTTTATGTTCAGTTTATGGTTGTTATCCCTACACACAGTTTAGCTTTAGTTGTGAGGTCAAGTATAGGTTTTGGACACAGACTTTTAAGTTAAACTCATTGGCTCACACTTTGATTAGTTTTGTTCATGTATGGAAATCCCACCTTAGTATAGGGCAAGTTAGGCCTTGCACCATCCTGACATGTAATTTAATAAAAGTATTTTTGTTAATATTGAATCTGTTGTCTGTGTCATACTTCATGATGCCTTCACACCCCTAATTTGCGGAGCCTCAGTAACGGAATCCATTGATGGTCTCTCCTGCTTCTCTATCCTTAGGCATCTTGGACACGGCGTGCCGACTGCTGGATTGTACAGTTGCTCACTTAGGATGGAGCTTGGAGTCTGAAACATTCCCACTGGCAGACAGCCACTCCATGATTATATAGTTGCACCTCCCAGTTGCAGTAGCCAAAAAAAAAGAAAGACTGCAGCAACTTCAAAATTGTGCTCGAACTCTGGCAGCCTCCACAGAAGACCACACTGTGCCTCAAACTGTGCAAGACAAAAGCCACTGACACTTAGGTGTAGCCATAGAGATATCACTTTGCTGTGCTCTGTCCTGTCCCCTTACGCCTTATCTAGCCACTGCATTGTCATTTCATTTTTTATAGTGCTATAATATTGTGGGATCCAATGAGCACTTTAGTTTTAAAGCACAGAACATGTCCTTAGTTTAATGGTTTCACAAAGACTCCTTATGTTAAATATAGGCTAATCAGAACATTCTGGAAGAGGAGAATTACAGAAATATCTGCCTTGATAACAGAATGGCATCCTCTAAAAATGGTTTTGGCTGTTCTAACTCTTCTGGCTTTACATTGTTTCCTGTCTGGTGAACAGTTCTCTGAAGCAAATCTATAACCTGGCTAGGTGCTCCAGTGCACCAGTACACTTTCAGTGAGACACAGGGGCACACAAGCAGCTGAGAGAGACCATTGTCAACTTCAAAACAAACCATTATCCTCCCACGGGCCATACCCGGCCTGCACCGATGGAGTCTTCAGAACCGTGGAATGTGCCTAAACAGCTATCATCTTGCATTGGTGAGTAGAAGAAGGACCTGACCATCACCATCTCATAAACCACAATGGTCTAGGTCGGTACATCTCAGACAGTTTCTGTGTCTTTACATTTACCCAGGTACACTCTGACTGAGACACTTGGACGCTGCAGGATAAACCTGGGTCATGAAGATGCTAGGCCCTGAAGACCCTTGTGCATGGAAACAAGGCACAATCACCATACACAAACTGATACGACAGACACAAGGTTCAATTCCCAAAATATTCTCAGTCGGCCGACTGGATCTGACGTCTCACAACGTGTGTCACCCAGACCTCGTGAGACGCAAGAGAGTGAGCATTCTACAACAGTATCATATATACAAAAGGACAATCGTACAATCTGTTTGTGACACATCAAAACCACCCATAATGTATCTTCTTGAACTAGGGTTCGGTAATTGACAATTATGACAAATATAATATACGGGAGGGAAAGCCCAAACTGAGCTCAGGACTAAGGGCTATCATTAGCGAGAAAACACAAGGGGGGTAGTCCTGGCTGAAACAGTCAAAGCTGATTGCAAGTAATTGGAATGCAAATAAAATTTAATATGTATCTAATCCTTTGTTATAGTACTTATTCGTATAAATCCAAAGGAAAGATGGGAAGGTACCAAGCAGAAAGGATACATACCACAAACACTTAATTAATATAAGACTGGGAGTATTTTTTATTTGCTCTCCTCAGTCAAATGTTCATTTTTAAACAAACACAGGTTGCATAGACCTCCTTTGTCCGCTGCTTTGATAACAATGGAAGAGTTTCCTGACAGTGATTTGAGGGCTTGTTGTTCTCCCTGTGAGAGATTGTTTCTTTTATGCGAAGGTATAAGTTGGACTTTTTTCATTTCTTGCTTAATGCATTTTTCAAAAGAGAGGACAGATGCTGGCATTTCGTTGTCACTGGGGAGGAAGTTAGATTTTCTCCTTAATCCTGAGTCTTCTATTTCTAGAGGGCTTTCTTTGTCTAGAAAGAAGATTTTTCTTCTATTAGTCCTGTAGAAGTGAGAAAGTTCTTGGTCGAGTCTGAACCAATCGGTATGATTGGTGGGGACAAAAGACAATCCTTTGGATAGTAACGATTTCTCATCTTTATTGAACCCCATCACCAATTCTAATACTTGTCCTCGGCGCCATGAGGGCCCAGATGGGATTTCCCCCCGTGTTTTGCTCACTCCGTCCACTCGCGACTTAGCGAGCACTCGGGCCCTGGGACACTACTTCCCACGCGCATGGGCAGGCAACCAGCGTCTGCCGCGCATGCGCTGGAAACCAGCGTCTGTTACTTCTGGGCATGCGTCGTACTCCCTACGCGCATGCGCAGACAACCAGCGTTTGCCACGCATGCGCAGGAAACCAGCATCTGTTACTTCTGGGCATGCGTCGTATAGCACGGTGCACACAGCTTCACTCTGTGTTCCACCGAGCTTACGATCGTACGCGGACGCCGCAGCCCACACGGTTCAGGTACTTCAAGTTCCCTCCCTATTGTCACTGGACCTTTCTAGGCGAACAGCGCTCTCCCCATTACTCCCGGGAGGCCTAGCCCTTGAGCCTTGCATTTGCAATCCATGTGTCAGACTCAAGCTGATCCCGGTCCTCTCTTCTTTTTTACAGACTTTAGCTGTCTCTAGAGCCCCAATTTCTCTTACATTTGTTTTCCAGCTCCTCCGTGTCAGAAGCAGCTTCTACTTTTTCCACCAGAGTTATCCACTGGAATTCGCATTTTTAGCCATTTGGCCACCACCCAGGACTTTGTCCTGGTTAAGGTCAGTACTTGACCAATAATATGAGTCTACCAGAGTTTTCCCGTTTTAATCAGTGTGTCCTTTTTGTATGGATTTTATTAAATTCTATATGTGGAGTTCTTTTGTATACCATGTCCTGTCATGACATTAGGTGCGTTAACCATAGCACCTCTTCCTCTTTCACAGGGGTTTCCAAATCCTTGGCTCCATGAAGAAGGCTGTGATCCACTGTCTAGCCGAAACGTCCTAGGACCATTCCCCCCTTGGGGTTAACAGGTCCCTGTTCTCCAATTGGTTTTGATTTATGTCAGTGACGTCGATCTATTTTGGTCACCCTCTAGCCTGGCTTTTGTCAGACCCATCCAAAGTTCTGTGTTAGAGCAACAAAAATGTTCTGTTGATCTATGCATCAATGTGTTTTTGCTTTTTACATGTCTGAATATGTGAAGTAATGAAAATATTATATAATGCAATGTCTGTACCATTTACAGGTCTATGCAACCTTTGTTTGTTTAAAAATGAACATTTGACTGAGGAGAGTAAATAAAAAATACTCCCAGTCTTATATTAATTAAGTGTTTGTGGTATATATCCTTTCTCCTTGGTACCTTCCCATCTTTCCTTTGGATTTATACGAATAAGTACTATAACAAAGGATTAGATACATATTAAATTTTATTTGCATTCCAATTACTTGCAATCAGCTTTGACTGTTTCAGCCAGGACTACCCCCCTTGTGTTTTCTCAATTATGACAAATATGACACACTATGACACGTTTCTTTCTTAATCTATATTACTTGGTTTAGCAACAGTTGCAATTTGCGGTAAGCAGACATGGTTCTTTGTTATGGAGAACATAAAGCACTTGTTTAGTGAGCAAACTGTGTTAGAAGGAGAGACACATTCCAAAGCATGCTATCTTCTAGTTTCTACTCGTGAACTAGGGGTCAGCCTAAGTCTAAGAGGGCCCGAAAGGGGGGCCGTTAGGAAAGTACAATTCATGCCTTTAACAGCCTGTTTCTACAGTTTCAACAAGACCAGCTGGCACCGGGCTTGGTGATTAAATGCTTCTCTGCTCGCCTTCAAGGACTTGTGAGGGAGGAAAACAATGTATTTCTGTACTACTTGGCATTTCTGTCTGGGCCGGTCTCTCAACATGTAACTTGTGGCCTCGCTTCGTGTAAGAGCAGAACGAAATGAAATACATTTTGCAAAGCGTTTGAACAGAAAGGCAAGGGAAAGCAAATGGTGGAACTTGCGGGCACAAAATGGACGCTCTATGGTTATGCTGACGATTCTGTATTTGGCGATGTTGGGCATATGATGCGATTGGTTTTCGGCCAACATAACATAATATCTATGCTTTGGTAGGGTAATTTCTAGACTCACAAAGAGGGGCATCCTAATTCACCAAATCTCGTCCTGTGTGTGAGGGGCCTCCCAGAGGCCTATTGGGAGGCGTTTAACAGAACACTGTGGTTGTTTCATGTGCAAGTAACCTCTGCAAAAGGAGGAGAGGCATAAAGCTCACTTATCTCTCTAAATCTCGCGGCCCATTCACATACTATTCCTTGATGCGATCCTTCATGAAAATTCCCCCGATGCCTGTGTTATTTCTAATTAATGATTGTGTTCATTTTACTTTTTTAAGAATTTCAAGAATTTTAGATTGCCATGGCACTGGCGTCTCGTGATGTTTATTCTGTCATTGTTTATGCTTCTAAATGTTTATGAATCAAAGCTACACTAGCATCAGTGTTTTGAGCCAAAGTAAATACTGTACTAACAGTTCATGGTATAGATATAGCATCCCGATAGAGAGGGAGGACAGAGTCTAAGATCACAATGGCTCTACTGGAGTGGACCAGTACTGTAACAGGGAGACTGGATGGCACTTGGTACCTCTCCTACCATCCATTATTAATTTATTGGTTAGTTCTGCAAGGGTTATGACCTCATTGTGATCCTGCCACAACCAGTGCTATGAAGTGGGAGCTTTACCACACTATGTCCAAGGGGAACAGTGACTGGGTGGCCTAGATGCACTTCTGTACATATCCCTTGCAATCTGTTGGAGAAGCTGAATGTTGTTTAGTTGGACAAGACACAGCCATTATTATTTGTGGAAGAGCAACTTCTGTTGACAAGCAAATCCCCAGCGATGGAATGCACAGGTTCCTTTGTTGAAATTGTTTGTTGCTTAGGGTTAATTTAGGATGTTGCTTATGACAAGGATTATGCAGAGAAGGACCATTCCACTTGTGCCATGGAGCTCTCTAGTAATGATAATCCCTGCGGAAACCATTTTGAGATGGATAAGAATGTTTTCCTTGTTATTCATCTTTCTTCATAGGCACATAATGAATCTTTAATACGATAGCTGGGTCTTGTGAAGATGTGTTGGGTCATGCATATTTCTTTTGTAGATGCTAAACATGAGGGAAGGCCAGATGTGTCCCGTCCAGTGGCTTTTCTAACCAGGAACCACCCTGAGAAGCAGCTGAAGCAGGAGAGGCAGGAATCTGTTTCAGGTCGGAAAATCCCCTTTTGCGTTCCTCTCATAGAATCATAATCTTTATGTTGTGTAGTAGATGTATGCGGGTGCTGGCAAATAACCATTATGAGTAGAAGTTGTGGAAAGCATTGCAAAGGGTCCATTGCCTGTAGGATTGTGTGCAATCTCCTCAATTGTTACTGCCTTTTAGGTGGGGTCGCTTATGTGCCTATGTGCCTACTTTGTCAATGCAGCTTCAGTCTCTTTTCCAATACATGTCCCGATTGATACCACCTGTACAATGGTCTGTGAGCTGCCACTTGCCTCAATTAAATCCTGGTTTCAAGCTTCAGTGCAGACATGCAAAGTTTGGACCAAATGTATTGCAACATATGCTTTGTTAATTCAACCTGACCGGCATTGATGTTGACTGCCATTTGATTCCTTCTTTGTAATGTTTTCACATATTGGTAATCAAGTGGTTGGAGTTAGGAGTCAATCTTATTTTGTCATTCCCACACTCTAGACCATGCACCCCTTCTAAACACTCACACAAATCCATCCTTCAGTCTCCACAGTTCTCTCAAAGTCTATGTTGGTGGCTGTAAGGGATTCAATGAGGTAACCATGGGGGGCAATGCCAGAAGGTCGTCAGATGCGCATTGGAGGCCCAAACATATGTATTTGACATTCCTAAACTTAGACATGGTCATTTATTTTTCCTTCTTGTATCAGGCTTTTGTCCCAGTTTCTAGTGATGGGATTCTATACACATTCTGCATGCTAGGGGCTTTGATCGAGCATGCATGCATCACACCGTTTATCTGCTCTGTTCACACTTGGGTGTTTAAGGCCAAACTGAGTTTCATACTGCAGCCCACTCAGTTAAAAAACAAACCTCTGCGATTTTGGCATGAACGGTGCAATTCTGTTGTGTGCCTGTTTGTATGTTTTGGAACTCTGTATTGTAACCCCAGCTGGTACGTAATGGAGCTCTGCACAAGAGTAGAAGTGTACAGTGAATAAATAAGGCAAGAGGGCGGTGGGGGGGATAGGGTGAGGACGTAGCACCGGTAGAGGGTAGTGGTAGGACAGGGTGAGGTGGTTTTAGAGTCTTTGATTCTTTCCTGAAGTACAGGAGTTAGGAGACCAACCTGGTGTGCTTTAATACGTTGTTAGCTAGTCAGGGTTCATGATGAGAGAACGCATGTTTTCTAGCTGTTTTCTTTCTTGCAATTCTTGGATTCTGCTGAATTATCTTCCAGAGTTTCTTTTTTACAAGACTGGATAGTGCTTTGGTGGTCCCTGCCTTATAGTTTAAGAAGGCTCTCTTGTAAATAAATAAGTCCTGGAAGGGTAGCCATTTCTTAGGGGTAGGTGTGTTAAAGTTGAATTTCTTTTTTGACTTCCCTCCTCCCAACCCCCCAATGGGACAGTCTGCTTCATAATGGGCCAGGGTGGAGGCTGAGGTACCTTTTTGAGCTATTTGGTACCTCCATCCCTTGTTATATGCATCTGCTTTAGTGTTCTAGTTGCTTTTGCTAAGATAATTGGCTTTGGCAGAGATTATGTGGTTGACGTGAGCTGGTAAGAACATTTTTAAATAGATGGTCTTCCTGTCAATGGGAATTTGTCCAGATCTTTTAATGTAGAAAGACGTGCATTTGTTGTCTGATTAGTTGCTTGGAATTTGGCTTGAGGGGCTTTGTCCTGTTGATGCATGGTTTCTGCCAGAGCTTAGTTGACTGCGTTGAGGTCGTCTTTTGATGCATTCATAGTGGAGTTATTGTAACCACGGTGTAGTATCTTGATAAGAGCAAAGGCTGCATTTGTGGCTTTTAAAAGGCCCTTGCTGAGCAGCCACACACTCCATTTACACTATTCCAAGTCTAGCCCGGAGGCCATTTTTGTAGAATCCATCCTTGCAAATCTTTTGGTTAAACTGATTTCCATAATGATTTTATCTGCCCTAGGTTATTCCTTCTTAACTATAGCCCTGTAATATGGAGGAGAGATGAAAGACAGGAGAGAAGGGACACGTTACTGACTGATGTGACTACTGTGCTCCTAGTCCTCTTTCCCCATACTGCCCATCCCACCTGTCCCCGGCTAATAATTGTTCTATACTGTTCTGTAACCATGCAGAGAAGAACTGGAGGTTCGTGCCCACGGGCACATGATTGAGAGGTGATGTGCACAGAAGTGGTTACAGTGTGTTCCTGCTCTTGTGCTACACATGGGGGTCTGGTCCCATCTATCATGTAGTATGGAGAAGAGTAGACTTAA
Source organism: Ambystoma mexicanum (assembly GCF_040938575.1). Classification (NCBI taxonomy): domain Eukaryota; kingdom Metazoa; phylum Chordata; class Amphibia; order Caudata; family Ambystomatidae; genus Ambystoma; species Ambystoma mexicanum. Next base: position 255,095,666 of record NC_090922.1, read on the forward strand.
AAATTCTGCACTAACCATGCAATGTCTTAAGTTACGAGCAGAGACACTGCATACCCAACAACCCACAGGGTTCCACAGCCTTATCAAGGGACGGCCTTACGCAGATCCCAGCCCACTGAGACCCGAAGCACGACTGTGTTTTTCTGCCTGCACGTCACCTACCAGGCGCCAAGATCAAGGAGAAACCCTCTCTCCGCTGCACACAGTCCAGCACTAGCCGCAGGCTGGAGACGTTTGTGCCCCAGCATTTCCAGTAGATGTACCATCTACATGCAGCTCTTTCCCTGATGAGACCTGCCTAAGCAAATAGTCCTACAGAACTCCCTATCGTCAACAACGGGAAGTTAATATAAACCCCCAGATTTTTGTCCAGGGTAGACCAAGTCAAGGCCCATGAAGAAGGCTCCTTGCCGAAACGTCACGGGACCACATAACTTTGAGGGCTTCATTTCCACAATCCCGGTCCATTATTCGATCTGTTTCTTGACGTTGACCAACGACTAGGTCCCTGTCTCTTCAAGAGCTCACAGACACCATGTTGTTTTGCATGTATTACCTATTCAAGACAAACAAACATTAATGATGGTGTTTCTGTCTATTGTATTTGTTAAACTTTTGTTACAACAATGTTTGTCACCTTGTTTTCTAATGCATTTCTAGAATAAGAAGAATGTACTTTGATTCTAGATACACACTATGAAAAAGTTTAAAATGCATAAAATATGATGTGTACCACTAGCAAAATAAAAAATGCTACAATGTACTCTCTAAGGGCTCTATTGCTTGTCTTTTAGAACACGCATGACAGTGGCTAAATAAAAAAAGCCACTGCCATACTCAGCATGCGAAATCATTTAGCCTTTACCAAAGCAGACAGGTAAAGACCCCTAAAAGGAAGTGGTAGGACGCCTCACCCTTTGTTTCAACTAACCATGCAATGTAGCATAGCAACGTCTAATTTCTGTGCCACAATACTTTTCATTTTGTTTTTGCAGCAAGTCGTGCTCTGGTGGACCATGATGGTGTAATGAGGAATCCTCAAGTAAAGCCTCAATTCGTAGATCCTGGTGTTTCCACGAATGGAGAAAGAACCATTAATACGTTCACAAGTGGGTATCAATCTTAGAGCTACTAGGTGTGAGTGACCTTTTTGCACCCAGACACTCTGCAGTTTAATAGCTCTGTGTTATCATTCTGTATGGTCTGGCATTAACCAGGAACATTGTAGATTGACACCTGTTTGACAATAACTCTTCACAATTCACTGACTCACTTTGCAGTTCGGGGCAATTTCAACATTTTAACAACTTTACATCTTTAAAAGAATTCTTGACAAGTATGTTTGTGGCAGAGTGTCAAATGCAAAGGATAGTGATTCTCATTTCACGTAACCTACATTTTGCAGTTTTCAATATCTTTTTGCATCATTCTTCAAAGTGTTGTGAGAAACTCATGGTGACAACAAGTAGGACAGACACAAGTGATCACAGTTCAAGGGTGTTTATTGAAGAAGCGCCTAATCTAAATGTAAATCAAAGCTGGGAACAAGCATCGAACATCAAATGACAAATAAGGCAGTCCTAGTAGTGCTGAGTCAAAAATAAAAAAGGCCTTTACTAAGAAACCTATTGCCAAACCTCACAACTAATACAAAAAGGGTGTGGGAGAGCTCTCAAGAAAAGAATGTCTTCTAAAATAATATTTCTGATGTTTGTTAATCTGCTTAGAATCACATGCTGTGCATAGGTCCGACATCCAGTGGTCACTGCGGAGTATTGCATTTTGTTTTTCGTAGTCGAAAAGGGGACGTCGACAAGGCGTGTCTGTAACACTATCCCTATAGTGACGTGCGTTGTACCCACAATCCCTCACGCGTCGAGGTCCCTCAGATTGTTTTTTTCCGCCCAGCTTATGGTCGCCTTACGCGGAGCTCCTAGAGAGACATTGCTAAACAATTACTACGGACCTCGGTCCTTAATATATACTTATTGTTAAAATATCCCTCCCCTCGACGTTAGCTGTGAAGCTGTTTCTCCGCCGAGCAAGTTTTCGACGGAGGAGAAGAGACGGAGGAGATCCTTCGGCGCTGCCGAACACGTGGCCAGGCCTCGCCGGCCTACATTCAGTAGGGAGAGTGGGGGTTTCGAACTTTTACCTTCTCGTCGAGAATGTCTTTCTTTCTCCCCTATCTTTCCCTTGGGGTTGTTATCACCAGTTTTTATTGCCTCAGCTATGGAGAGGACACCTTTTAAGTTTTGCCCACGCTGTAGGGGCAAATACACTTGGAAGGACAAACACAAGCTCTGTAATCGTTGCTTGCCCCTCGATCATAAAGAGGACAGCTGCGCGGCCTGTAAGCTCTTGAAACCAAGAACTCTTAAAGAACGGAAAGTTAAGAGGTGGGCGGACTACGCTATGTCGAAGTCAGTTTCCTCACCCGCCGCCGCTGTTACAGAAAGTGACGAGGAGGGTGATAACTCGACGTCCGTTACGGAAGTCATTAACCCCCAGAAGGAGCGCTCGCGCTCCTCGACGTCCGTCCCCGGCCCCGACGGGCTCGGCTCATGCCCTGCTTATGGGGATGAACACCCGGTGACAAGGACGCACACAGACCCCATAGGCCTAAGCACACAACCCACGGCTCTTTTTCGTCCAGGACGAAGGATCCACCAGCGCCGAAGGGGACGCAGGGCACTCCGGCGTCGACCTCAGACCGCAAGGGTCTCAAGCCCCACCCGCAAACGCAGCCGCGACCAGCGATTGGGCTTTCATCTAATACGGGCGCTACCTCAAAAACATCCGACGTAACGCTCCATAGAGCGGCCGTCGAAAAACAACGCGCAACGTAGGCAACGCCGACTCCAGAACCCTCGACTGACGAACTCGTCGTCGAGAGTCTGGCGAGAATTGTTTCCGAGGACAAACGTAAGCGGACGACGAAACAGACGTCGAATACCGCACCCAAGGTCATAGAAACGCTGAAAAAGCACAAAAGTAGCCAGGAACTGCCCAATCCATCTAAAGGCACTTCTGAACTACTGGAGGGCTTTTCTGAGGGCGACGGAAACCTTTCGTCGACGTTGTGGGAGCGTTCGAAGCGTTTTGAAGGTGAAAACACTGATTTCCCCCCTCTATACTATTCAGGGGTTCCCCATAAGACCATGGAAAGACTCCATTCTTGTATGGAAAAGATGGAGAGGTTTTTGGGTAGCCAAAACCCACCCACACCCAAAAGACCAAGAGAATGGACCCAGGATGACCCTAGGGTCAAGATTCCTAGGCTGTTTCCCCCTTCTACAGATGCATATGACCTCACTGAAGAGGAGCAATACCTCCAGGAAGATGAGGAGTGTTTAGGTGGAGAGGAAGTACTTGAGGAGGAGAGGTTTGAGGAAGACCCTTACACTAGCGCAGGAGCTTTTGAAGAAGATACAGCTACCTCACAGCCCTGGCACTCCCCATCAGTGCAGCCTTGGCAATCCCCATCAGTGCACTCAGACCCTGATGTCTTTCATCCTTCTCCTCCCAAGGACTCACCTATTGGGAACACCTCCCCCATAGATGACCAGCCTTCACTTAATGCACTATTGCGCAAGGCAGCAGCGCATTTTGAAATAGACACAGGGGACACTCTTCCGGACATAGACTTTGTAGAAAAAGTTATTAAAGAAAAAGCCCCGGTCAGCCAGTCCATTCCGCTCCTGGCTTCTATAAAGAGAAGAATAACTCCTTCCCTTTCCAATCCGGCCTTAGTCAGAGGGGTAAACCCTCGGATAGAAAAGCTCTTCAGCCCTTCGTCTTCTGACCCTTTGTACATCAGGGGACATTCTATTCCGGACTCTCTGGTAGTGACTAACACAAGAAAGAGAGCGGGGGTACCACTATCTACTAGTGAGGCACCACCTGACAAAGAGGGCAAGAAGCTCTATGCACTTGGGAAGAGAATCACGACCTCCGCCGCCTTCTCAACCAGGATCGCGAATAACAATTCCCTACTAGCTAGCTACGCAGATGCACAGTGGAGCAAGCTGCGCAGCGAAGCAGAGGAAGCACCAGAACCCCTGCGTTCACGCCTGTTGGCTACTATATCAGAGGGAACTCTTGTAAACCAGGGCATTGTAAAAAACTCCTTAGATGCCGCAGAGACGGCTGGCCGCTCGCTGGTTCAGGGAATACTTCTCAAACGCCATGTCTGGCTGCGCAATTCGGGATTTAAGCCAGAAACTCAGGCTTCCCTAATAAATAAGCCCATAGAGCAAACACATCTGTTTGGGAAAGCAGTTGATGAGGCCCTAGAACATGCGAAGAAGGAGTTTGATACCATCAAGACTCTTGACCAAATTTCTAGGCCACCTAACAGACGCAGCTATGGCAATATACGCTCCTTTCGTGGCCAACGCCAGCAGCAAAGCCAACAACAATTTTACTCTGCTACCAACTGGCCCTCTAACCAAAGCACCCAGTTCAGTCAAAGAGGCCAACGTCGTGGCAAAGGAAGAGGGCGCGGCTCCAGTCCAAAAGGCCCCACGCCCAATACCAACAAATGACCCAAAGATTCGGGTCCCCTCCCATGCATCACCGGTCGGGGGCCGGCTAACATCGTTCCTTTCAGCATGGGAGGGAATAACGTCAGACCGCTGGGTATTATCCACCATAGCCCACGGATACTGCATCGAATTCAACGGTTCCCCGAAATACAGACCCCCACGGAACCGACGCATGACACCGGAACACCTCACTATTCTTCTTCAAGAAGTAGAAGAGCTACTGAAAAAAGAAGCTATAGAGGCTGTCCCCCTATCTCAGGTAACAGAAGTTATTTATTCAGTGTACTTCCTTGTACCCAAAAAGGACTTAACCATGCGCCCTGTATTAGATCTGCGCCCAGCGAACAACTTTGTCAAACCCCAAAAGTTTCGTATGGTGACCTTGCAGGAAGTAATCCCACTGTTATCACAGGGGGATTACATGACAACACTAGACATGAAAGATGCATACTTTCATATTTTAATGTTGCCAGCGCACAGAAAATACCTCAGGTTCAAGATAGAGAACAAACACTATCAGTTCAGAGTACTACCCTTCGGGATAGCATCTGCACCAAGGGTATTTACGAAAGTACTGGCAGTGGCAGCGGCCCACCTGCGCAGATTATCCATCCCGGTTTACCCGTACCTCGACGACTGGCTCATAACAGGGGATTCTTACGAAACATGCTTCTCCAATACCCAAAGGACCGTAGACCTTTTGTCCCAACTGGGCTTCTCCATCAACGAAAAGAAGTCCAGCTTAGACCCCAGCCAAATCAAACAATTCCTAGGGGCTCTAATTCGAACAAAGGACGGCCTCGTCTTCCCCTCCAACGAGAGGGTCCAAAACATGCTGTTTCAGATCCCCCAATATGTGGCACGTCGAGAGGTGACGGTACGCAAAGCAATGCGCTTGCTAGGGATGATGGCGTCATGTATTTATTTGGTACCTCACGCGCGCCTGCGCATGCGCCCAATGCAAGAGTGGCTCTACAGCCAGTGGTGTCAGGCCAGCGGACAATGGGACGATCTGGTGGTGGTCTCGCAGGCCTTGGTTCTCTCGCTACGGTGGTGGACAAAGGAAAACCTGTTATTAGGGAAAACTTTTGCCACACCCGCAGTGGAAGCCACTCTAACCACTGACGCATCCCTTACAGGATGGGGGGCTCACCTATCCCATCAGACTGCTCACGGAGTGTGGACTCCGAGCTTAGCATCCAAGCATATAAACCTGCTGGAACTATTAGCAGTGTTCAAAGCAATGAAAGCCTTTCAGGAACACTTACAAGGAAAGACAGTGATGGTCCTCACAGATAGCACCACAGCCATGCACTATCTCAACAAGCAAGGGGGCACTCACTCTCCAGGACTGTCCAAGCTGTCCCAGAATATATGGAAGTGGGCTCTCAAACACAACATGTTCCTACTATCACAACATGTACCAGGGGAACTCAATCTGCTAGCAGACAAACTCAGCAGAGACTTCCCCCTACCCAAAGAGTACGAATGGCAATTACACGAAAACATTGTCTTAGACCTCTTCACGCAATGGGGTTTCCCGGAAATAGACTTGTTCGCAACCCTGGAGAACTCACAATGCCAAAGTTACGCCTCCAGATACCCCCAGAACCAGTCCAAGGGGAACGGTCTGTTGATTCAATGGTCAGGGAAATTTGTTTACGCCTTTCCCCCGACTCCCCTCCTCAACAAAGTGGTGCACAAGATGCACCAAGAGCAGGTTACCATGATACTAGTAGCCCCAATGTGGGCCAGGCAGCCATGGTTCGCTCACTTGATGGAGATGTCCCTATCTCCCCCAATGAAACTTCCCTGCCCGTACAACATGCTGTCACAAGACAAGGGCAGGAAACTGCATCCATGCCCTCAGACCATGAACTTAGCAGCCTGGCTCCTGAGATCATAGAATTTGGACATTTACATCTCCCTCAGAGATGTATGGACATCCTCAGGGAAGCCAGAAAACCTAATACTCGCCACTGCTATTCTAGCAAGTGGAAAATATTTGTCATCTGGTGTAGAAGTAAGAACATCAACCCGGTTGACTGCTCTGCCACTAACATTATTCTGTACTTGACCCATTTACTGGATTCAGGTCTAGTGTTTAATTCCATTAAAGTCCACCTAGCGGCACTTTCTGCATACACCACTTCCCAACTTAAAGTGTCGTGGTGGAAGATACCAGTTATCAAGGCCTTTATGGAAGGGGTAAAGAGAATACACCCCCCGATAGCTAACCCAGCTCCCGGATGGGACTTAAACGTGGTACTTTCTAGACTCATGGGCACTCCTTTCGAACCCATGCACAAGGCAACCCTTAAATACCTCACTCTTAAGACTGCTTTCCTAATAGCTATCACCTCCATTAGGAGAGTAAGTGAACTACAGGCTCTTTCTGTACTAGACCCCTTCGTATCAGTTCACAAGGATAAGGTGGTTCTTCGCACACACCCAAGGTTTGCACCAAAATTCATCTCGAAATTTCATGTAAACCAATCTATAGAACTACCAACGTTCTTTCAAAACCCTTCCAGCTTGGGAGAAAAAAGTCTGCATACACTAGATGTACGCAGAGCTGTCATGTTCTACATGGAAAGAACCAGATCACTGAGAAAAACTAATCAGTTCTTTGTCTCGGTGGCAGCAGGAAGAGAAGGAGATGCAGTCTCTAAATCCACTATATCTAGATGGATTGTACAATGCATCACTCTCTGTTACACTCTTGCTAAGAGAGAACTACCCTTCAAGCCAAGAGCACATTCCACTCGAGGCACTGGGGCTTCCATAGCATTCATTGCAAATGTTCCCCTTGAGTCCATCTGCAAAGCGGCTACCTGGAGTTCGGTGCACACCTTTACAAAACACTACTGTCTAGATGCACACTCTAGATCTGACTCCCAGGTGGGACAGGCAGTATTAAGACATCTTTTCTCTACTGTTCCTTCGCATAACCCACCGCCAACTCCGGGTACTGCTCGCTAGTCTATGCACAGCATGTGATTCTAAGCAGATTAACAAACATCAGAAGACAATGCATTACTTACCGTAAAAGCATTTCTGATGGTTGTATCTGCTTGGATTCACATGCGCCCGCCCTTCCTCCCCGCTCAGATGGAAGGAACATAGACATCCTCTACTATATTTCTCTCTTTTCTGTACTCACTCACGTCTAGAAGGCTCCCTCAGGGCAGAAAAATACAAACAGAGGGACCTCGACGCGTGAGGGATTGTGGGTACAACGCACGTCACTATAGGGATAGTGTTACAGACACGCCTTGTCGACGTCCCCTTTTCGACTACGAAAAACAAAATGCAATACTGCGCAGTGACCACTGGATGTCGGACCTATGCACAGCATGTGAATCTAAGCAGATACAACCATCAGAAATGCTTTTACGGTAAGTAATGCATTGTCGTCAGGATTCAGTAGCCTCGGCCTCCCTGCCCCATGTTTTGGACACAGGGTAAGATGAGAGCTTGGAGCACAGTACAGTCTTGGGCTTCTCCAGCACGAGACCAGTTCCAATTACAGTTCTCAGGACTGTCGATGGCCAAGTCTCGTTGCCTTTGAAAGTCTCTTGCCTTCGGGGCCTGAAGTATTCAACTAACAACAAAAAAGAAATACACAGTCTCTTTTCCATGGGCTTTGGGTGGCGACTTTCACCCTGAGATTCCCCTCTTCTGGGCACAAACCCCTAGAAAGATCTTTAATGATACCAAGACCCCAGATAGCCATGCATTCTCACATTCGAGGGCCTCCCCGGTTACAAAGCAAAGTTCCTTTATCAAATGAAAACGTGTTTTCAATGTTCACTGGGTGATGGGTTCACACCCCTTGGTCCCCCTCTTCTGGCCGCTGACCCTTCTCAATTGCTTACTATAGTTTCACGTAGGGTGGTGGCTTCACCCCTGGTTCCCCCTCTTCTGGACAGTTACCCTTCCTTACTTTCAACCTCCCTTCTCTGGGTTCACTATGGCTGCTCTGTTGCTCACAAATCTTGATGTCTTTTCAAAACAGTTCTAGTGGACATCCCTCCGCCAGGTTCACTTTTGTCAACACACTGTTTCCTGGGACTTTAAACTTGCCCCCTTCTCATCATGATCCCTCGGTCGGGCTCACTCTTGCCAACTTCACATTAGCTTGTATTTGTGGGCTTCACCTCCCTTGCTTTCTCTCAATGCAGGATTCACTTCCCTTGCTTACTCTCAATGCGGGATTCACTTCCCTTGCATTCACATAGTCTGCCGATCAAAGTCTTTTGATTGTACAGAGATTTTACTAGACCTCCTGTATAACCAATTTGACCTCTTTTAGCGATTCTCCTACAGCCTTCTGGTACCAGTAGTTCGCTCGGATGGGGATCAACCAGAGTCTCTTAAATTAGCACCCACGTGGTGCGGGTTTTCCCTCTGCAGGAGGTCTCCCCTTAACACTTCTTACAGTTCTTTACACAGTTTATTAACTTGGTTCAAACTTGCCACTTTGTGCTTCTCATTCAACACAGCTCAGTTCTTATCGATTCTCCCCTTGACTCACCGACTGTGAAGAACTGCTTGGCTTTTCTTCTTTATTAGAGTCAAGGCCGGTAGCACGGTTGCAGGAGTTTTTCTTGCTACTTATCGGGGTTGGCTTGCCCTGTGCACCTTTGACATCTGCTACAAGACACTTGTGCTATTGTTCGTGGTCTCAGGCTCTCTTCCATGAAGGTTCGGCGGGCCTGTGAAGAAAAGGGCATTGTCACTTCTCTCCTCGCCACCCTCTTGATTCCTGCCACCTTTATCCTACTCTTGAACTGGTACGCCTGCGTAGCTGTGCTGTCGTGCTGTCTTCCGTGCTCGCCTTGCTCGTACTGCGCTCTCTGGCTCCACCATTTATCGCTGTGGGGAAAAGGAAGGGCCACCTTGTGTGTGTGATTCTTATCAATTGCCTGATCCTTGTATTGGGACATGTCAGGTACACAGTGCTGTTACCAGTCCATTGTTTTCTACATTGGGGAAAAGTGTGGGTGTCGGAAAAGGGAAGAGATAGAGTTTTTGCGTTTCTTACGGGGTAGGATGGGTATAGGGAAGGTTTGTGAAATAAGCAGGAGGGTTTGTGAGTATTCAGAAAATGTTAATTGGAAAGGACGGATTGGTAGGGTTTGCAGGGTTACGGGAATAGCTGGGATCGAGAAATAAACAAAGAGGATTGTGGGAAACAAAGTTTTTTATCTGAGCCTTTTGGGAGTGTGGTAAACAATCAGAGGGACGTGGAGAAGAACGGTTGGAATCAGTCAAGTAGGAATTAGATAAAGAAGGATTCTGGGATAGGTAGTTTCTGGGAGCAATGAAAATTGGGATCCTAGGGGATTGGCTATATACAGAGGGGTTGTTGGCTTTCCGAGGAGGACGTTCATTGAATTGAAGGGAAGTCGATTTGGTACAACCTATAAAGGCTTCATAGGCCTCGTCTTCCTCGTCCCTCTTTCCTGTATAATACTGCGTCTCACCTGGGGTATCCCTCCAAGTATGACCCGGGGTTCCCCTACCCAGGTGATCCTCCCTCGCTCGTCCACCGCCAGGGTTGGGATCTGAGAGCGCCGGCCCTCCCCATGCCACCTGAATAAGGGTTTCCCGTGGTTTACCTGGGAGAACACCCTTGGGTTTCTCACAGTGCCCCTTCAAATTATTATCCCACTTCCCAGATCTTGTACATTCCATGTTTTTGTAGATTTAGCCACACTGGTTCGGTGCTGTCACATTTTGTCCTGTAGACAAAAGCCTTAAAATTAACAAACGTCAACTAATGTATACAAAAGCAGTCCTTGTGTTATTGTAAGGGATGTGCAGTGTATTGTTTAAAATCCCAAAACGATCAAAAGCCCAGTAGGAAACAAATGCTATACAATAAACTATTACTCCACTCTTGCATATATGTGCATAAAGCATTTAACATCGCAATACATGCTACTTATGTGTTTGTTTTTTGTTGGTAACTTGAAGCATCAACACTGTATTGCCCCTTATTTAACAACAACCAAATTCAAATACAGACTGGAAAAAAGTGATAACGAAAAGAAAAGTATAAAATGTTGATTACATATGCACATAATGTTTGATATTAGAAGACTTTCTGTGTGTGGCACTTTCAACGGGTTTACTTGTATTCCACAAGAGATCAATTAGATTGACATTTAAAGGGATGGAAGTAATTTGGCTGAGTTTGATGCTTTTTGTGCTGGAAGCACTGTTTGTTTAGAATTTTCAAAGGACAATGACATTTCTGCTCCAGGAACATAACTTCTGAAACTCATTATAATAAATCACATGCGTATTCCCATCCCATGGAAAATATTGTGGCCATCAATGGTGTCATTTTTGTGGTTTTGATTGCCAATTACCCACTCCATAAACCCTCTGCGCTACAAATTCATTCAAATGATCTATTATTGCATCTGTTCAAATCAATATACTTCGCCATAAGAATCAGAGTCTGTACAGATTGTCTGCAATCAACCTTGAGCCGTTCCGAGCAGGATTGGGAACATCCAAGATTTTGGTTTTGTTTCTTGTGAGAGAACTTTCTCTACAGAAACCACATTCGTTTCAGTGTCTGTACCTTAATTTGGCATAAAGATGTCCAAGAATCTTTTTTAAAAATGGAGGATGAGATTCCCATTTTTCTTCTCCAATCACTAAAATCCTGCTGCAGAAAGCTACACATTTGTGGGCTTCTGCCTCAAATTATTTTCAGTTGGGATTACTCTGGCAACTATTTCAATGACATCGAATGTTTCAGGTTCTGAATCCTCAATCGTCCTTGTTTTCAGTACAAAATTACAGTTGGAATGGCCCTCGTAATAGTAACCAGGTAGCACTGGATTGGTTGAGCTCCTTCCTACCTAAAGCTTGGATATAAAGAAGGTGGGGTATTCACAAGATTTTGCGACAGGGTTTTCGTCCAATGAACCAGCTGGTCTAAACACTTTGTCGTATTTCGAGTGTCAAGAGTATTCCCCATGCTCCAAAAGACTGTAGATCAAGAAGACACTCAGTAAAATGTGCCATGTGTTCATTTATTGCTATGACTTTATGCCCAATGGTTAACAAGTGTTTCGGGCCTTGGGGCCTTTTTCAAAACCGGAAATTTACTGGTTAGTCATACAGAATGCACCATCTGTTTACATTTTCTCATGCCAGACAGGGAAAAAGGGTTGGAGTAGGGTAGGATTTGAAGGTAAAGGAAACATAAGCATCGGAATAAAAGAAAAAGAAATAATATTATTTAGAAATACTGAAAAGTCTCCCCAAATCTAAAAATAAAAACCTAACAAAATATTATCATGCCCAGTGTAATTCTGTTGGGAAAGGTAAAGCCACTGTATTGTGAATAACATTGGTATCCTATTGTGGTCCTATAATCAAGATCACCATCCTAGAATAAGCCAGAAAAATAACGTTTTCACGTCAATTGACAATAATGCCTAGATAGCAGTGTAATAACCATTCATTCCTCACGTTACTTGGGCTCAGGCAAGTTATCTATCCTCATACCAGCTTGTTCATGAAAAATCTGCCATAACCCACACATTGTGTTAAAACTTTGTCACCATGTCCTACATGAGCCTCTCATATCTTGAGTCCACAAACAGATTTTGTATGCATTACTCAACAAAAACGTTTCGACCTCTGTCTCTTGCAATGAAGAAAATTAAATTGTCAACTGTCAGTTTCGGGTTAATCCCTCGTTACACTGTTGAAATAAACATTGAGTGCCAATTTGTACTACATAAACAGAAATCATACTGCGGTCTATATAGATCTACAGATAACTGCTAAATGGTGTGAACCAAAAATGAATCCCCCAATCCATCCAAAATCTTTCGTCTGACATTCAAATTGTACTTAAATGTTTCAAATGCAACTCCCCCTCACACAAACTACCTAGTTGTAGTACAAGTAAACTTCAATCTACCTTTAGGCTCTCAAGCAAAATGCTATCTATTTTAGAAGAAAAAAAACACATTAGCCAAGTGCCTCCGTCTGACTCCCACTGGGTTTAACTAATACAATTGTATCAGGGTTCATTTGCGTAAATTAAGTGCAATCACCATAGTCCTATTCACAAAACAATAGCACTTCTTAAAAGTCCTGTAACGCTCCTCTAGAATGTAGTATTCCCATTCTCTCAGACTTACCATAATCACAGAGTTCAGTTCTCCTTGTGGCCACGATCCCTGTAGGAACGGCAACCGCCATCTTAACTGCACTATTCATGCCTCAGCAAGCTTGAGGCCCTGCCCCGATTCGACTATACCATTAACTACGGGGTTGCTACAAAACCACCGTTAATTCGAGTGTTCTATTCTCTTCTTACCATGTTCCCTATTCCTGCTATAATAAGTCTACTGCTCTAGTCGACATCAGATGGCGCCATTCACTTAACTATTGCAATGTTGAACAAGTTTGAACACTCACTACTTACAGTTGGTTTTCCACTTTGTGTCCCATTAGGGATCATTCATAACCGCGATCCGCTGTCTCTCATTCCTTTTGGACCTAAAAATTGCCTCATGTTGCCAATTGTGGCATAAACTGTCATAGACATACAAGAAATACCAGACTTATATCCCAATTGACCCATCATAAATCAAACATTTTTGAACAGGTAGCATGCTCCATTTTGTGCATTGGTTAGTTACTACATTCTCAGTTACTCTTACACATAGTTTTGCCAAACTGCCTAACGCATATATATTGACCAGATCATTTATACATATCATTACAAAAAGATTATTTTATAAAAATGCACTGAGTTCATGGTCAAAGTTCAATCCTGTCTCGGTTGTCTTAAAGTGGAAAATTAATCTCGCCTCCATTTGCCGATGTAGCCTTTCTTTGCTGCCCCCTCTTTTGCTCAGTGTTACTTTTTTCAACACTGTAAACTTAATGTCATTTTTGTGTTCCAGTTGGTGATGCTTCTGCCAATGAATCGCCAGTGGGAGTCGTGGGTCCTGGCTGTGAATTGACGACATGGTGTCCCTTATTCTAGTTTTTAGACATCGAATCGTGCTTCCAATGTAGATCTTAGAAAAAAAACACACTCTCTCACACACACACACTCTCTCACACACTCTCACACACACTCTCTCTCACACACTCTCACACACTCTCTCACACACACTCTCTCACACACACACACACACACTCTCTCACACACACTCTCTCACACACTCTCTCTCACACACTCTCACACACTCTCTCTTATGCAAACAAGGGTCGTTTGACAGTTTATGAAGTCTGTAAATGGCCATGTGATGCCTGCGGAGTCAGTAAAATGATCTATTACATCTAGTGCATGTTTTCACATTGTGCAGATTCCACATTTATAGAAGCCCTTTCTTATAGGGCTTAGCCAAGTTATGTCTGCTTCTGTCATTGGACATGGTAGTGAAGATGGACTCAGACTGCTCTGGGTGTTAGCTCTTGTAAAAACCATATTCGGCTTTTCGCCCACATGTGCAGCTAGGTCCCTACACAGCTGTAATAGATGCCAGTGTTTAATAATCCTGCTATTTCTGTAATGGTTGTGACAGACTCTTGTTATGAGTTTGACCTCAGTATGATGTCTGTCTGATTCCTGATCCTTTCTTTGTTCCAGGGTATCATCCCTCTTCATGCCTCTGGCTTTATCCAATGCCATTTTTACATGATTTGCATTGTATCCTCTTTCCTGAAAGCAGTCTGACAATAGCTGGCATTCGATCTCAAATATATTGTGATCTTGGCAATTGCTCTGACCCTAACAAATTCCCCAACTGGTATGTTCCGTACCACTGCGTCATGATGGCAGCTGGTTTCATACAGCCTAGAGTTAATCTCTGTTGGTTTCCTAAATGTCCTCGTTCTTAACTCATTACCAAGTGCATACATTTGTAATCCAAAAAGTTGATCTCTTGGGACTATGTGTCCCAGTAAACGATATGCCAAAGTCATTATTATTAATCTCCTTTATGAAGTCCTTCAGTTCCTGCGAATTACTCTTCCAAATCAATACAATATCATCGATGTGTCTCGCCTATAGTGCTACATGTTCAGACTATTTCACATTAGTATAGATGACAGTCTTCAAAATAGCCCCATAAAGAGGTTGGCCAGTGCTGGCACATATTCCGTGCCCATCGCTACACGTTGAACTTGTTGGTAATATTCGTCATTTAATATAAACTTGTTATGAGCCGTCCAACATTTCAATTAACATGTTTACATGGTAGTAGTGTGAGGCCGAGCTGTCTCTAAATACATACCTGATTGTCTGACGTGCCAGTTCATGTTTGATAGATGTATACAATGCTCGCACATCGAGTGTTGACAGTAGATATTCCTTTTCCCATCAAAATCTTTTGATCATATTTAATACACTGGTGGTGTCTTTCAGGTATGATTTAAGTTGAGTGACGAAGGGTCTGAGCATGATGTCAATATATTCTGCAAGAGGTTGTGTTGCCCAGCCAATCCCGCTCAAGTTAGGTCTGGCGGTGTTCCGTCGTATTCCTTATGAATCTTAGGCAAGAAGTACATCGTCGGGAGTGTGGGTTCCTTAATAGTCAAACACTTTCTCAGCGTCTGTTACCAACCCTTGTCTATGCCATTTAGATATCAATTCCGCTAGGTGGTCATTCACTTCTTTTTTCGGATTTTGCTTAAGTTGTTTGTAGCAGCCCGGGATATTGAGGTGCTGCATTGCCATGGAAATATAATTGTCTCTGTCCATTAGGACAATATTACCCCCCTTGTCTGCCTCCTTAATAACAATTGACATGTCTGTTCTTAGAGCCTTCAGTGCCTGCCTCTCTTGGGTGGACAGGTTCACCCATTTGAATGATTTAGAATGATCTCTCACGAAGTTTGGGTGTTCCTTGTTACTGTCAAGAACGACTGCTTTCCAGAATGTATCAATATTATTGTCTTGAGCTGATTGAGGCACAGACTTTGATTTAGGTTTCAGCTGAAAATCTGTTTGTCGACTAGATTTCCAAATCTTGCATCAGATTCCTCATTTGAAAATCTTCATGCTCCTCTAGTGGATCTCATTCTCTCTCTGTTATTGTTAGAGACCTTTGTTGAACATGTGCACTCGCTGCTTCAAATCTCGTCACCCGTGTAGCAAAAAACAAAAAGAAAAATCGCTTTTAATTTCCTAATGAATTTAATCCGATCCAATACCGTTAAGGGTGCAAAGGATTGTCCTGTGTTAAGAACACACAATTCCTCATTGGTAAGATGTCATTTAGACAAATTGATGACTAAGTTGTTCATAGGTGTCTGCTGGTTCCACCCTTGGTGCTGGCTCTTGTTATTCGTTTCATTGGATCTGTTGCAAAACTTGGATTTGTTCCGTTATTTCACCCCCTCCTTCCTCGCCTCCTGTGTTGGAGTGATTGTAGATGAGTTTGGTGGTAGTTGAAAATGGATGCTTAATGGGAGTGATTCTGTTGCCCTTCCTAAATCGCTCGATCTGATACATGTACCTTTTGTTGATGCTGGTCAAACCTGGTTCTCCTGAGCACGATGCCTCTTGGTCAGATTCAATATCCGAGCTCTGCGTTGATGTATTTGGGGTACTTCTCCTTGAAGGTGACACCTTGAGATCATATTTACTCTGAAAGGTTTATACGCAATCCTCCCTATAATCGCGTTCATCTTGAAAATACTTTCTCATTTTTCACAGTTTAACCTCAAGATATGAGAGTCTCATATAGGACATGGGGAAGATGTTGAAACACAATTTGTGGGTGATGACAGATTTTTCATGAACAAACTGGTATGAGGATAAATAATTTGTCTGGACCCAAGTAACGTGAGGAATGAATGGGAATTGCAGTGCTATCCAGGCATTCTTGTCAATTGACATGAAGACTTTATTTTTCTGGCTTATTCTAGAATGGTGATCTTCATTATAGGACCACACTGGGATACCAATGTTATTCACAATACAGTGGCTTTACCTTTCCCAACAGAAAGACATTGGGCATGATAATATGTTGGAGTATTTTTAATATTTAGATTTGGGGAGACTTTTCAGTATTTCCAAATAATATTTTTTCTTTTTTTGTTTGTTTATTCCGATGCTTATTTTTCCTTTACCTTCAAATCCTACCATACTCCAACCCCTTTTCTCTGCCTGGCATGTGTAAATGTAAACAGATGGTGCATTCTGTATGACTAACCAGTATATGTCTGGAAAAGGCCCCAAGGCCGAAACACGTGTTACAGTTGACAATTTAATTTTCTTCATTGCAAAAGAAAGAGGTCCAAACGTTTTTGATGGTGCATGCTGTATGACTAACCAGTATATGTCCGGTTTTGAAAAAGGCCCTGAGGCCGAAACACATCTCAACCATTGGGCATAAAATCATAGCAATGAATGAACATGTTGCGCATTTTACTGAGTGAATTCTTGATCTATACTCCTTCCTATCTAATCGACCTTCCTAGGTGCAACTGGGCCCTTTCCTCTACTCCATCTCACTCCCTACCTGCGGCTCCCTCTGGGCTCTATCCTATCACCCTGGCTCTTCAACATCTACCTTGTCCCTCTGGCCACTTGACCTCCTCCTTCTCTCCTAATTTTCAGTGGTATGATGGTGACATACAGCTCTCCTTCAAGCTTCCCTCTACTACCTCCTCTTCTTCCTCTCCCATTCCTGACTGTCTGACTGCTATTCAGGCATGCTGCATGGCTAATGATCTGTCTTAATGCCAGTAAGACCGAGATCCTTCTCATTGGGACCCCTGCTCCATGCTTCCCTCCCACTTTCTGGACGCCCTCCTTCGCTACCCTCCCCTCACCATCTTGGAGGCTATAAACCTTGGTGCCATCTTTGACTCCTCTCTCCTTCTCTCCTGACATCCCAGACCTTGCCAAGAAGGCCCACTTTCACGTTCACCTCCTCCGAGGCATTCTCCACTTCCTCATCTTCCCCCAGAAACTCAATGTCTCCAGAGCTCTGGTTCTTTCTAGGCTGCACTACTGCAACAGCCTCTTCCTCACTCTGCCTCTTTCCTCTCTCCCCATGCCCCCTTCAATTAATCCAGAATAGGACTGCGAGACTGATCCTTGGCTTCAAGCCCAGGGACCACATCTCTCCAGCCCTTAAATCTCTCTACTGGCTCATGGTGGCTGCAAGGATCAAATGCAAGACCCTCTGCATCATCCACAAGGTGTTCTGGGTCCTGGGTCCCTGCTACATCCAACTCTCTCTCCCTAAATACCTCTCTGCTAGAGCCCCATGGTCCTCTAGCTCCAACTCTTTGCAGATCGTACGTTTTCCCAAGCAAAGAGTGGGGGGTAGATCTCTCTTCGGCCGGTGCCTCCCTTTGGAATGGTCTCCCTGCCCCTCTCAGACTTGGGCTGCACCTCCCTTAAATTTTGGATGTTTCTCAAGACCTTGCTCTACTCTACCTCCTTCCCTCTCATCCTCCCTTGCTAATGCCCCTCTCTGCCGCTGCGACTGGCTGCCTGGCCCCTTATGAGTCATGCAGAGCACCAGGCCCTCCTTGACCAGTATATTCCAGCAGCCCCACACACCAGCACTGTCCTTACGGGCCCCCTTCCCTAACTAGCCTGGTGGGTTGGGTATCCCTCCTGAGTCTGGTCCACCCCCCATCCTTGCAGCTAGACGGAGGGTCTGCCCTGGAATTCCCTGGCACTTGCCCCCCTGGACTACCCGCAGCACTTGCCTAGCTCCTGGGCCGTTTCTTCCTTCTTCTCCCACCCTGCTTTTTATGCCCCCTCTCCTGACCATCAATGAAACCCCCGGGACCTCCCCACCTCCACCACTCCCCCCTGCACTTCTTGTTACTTGCATGATCCAAATGTGACAAGCCCTAGCAGGACTGTAATTGATGTTTATCTCCCTTGTTCCCACCCCTTTTTTTGTCTAGTGGTGCCTAGAAATACATTTTTGCTGTATAGTGCGCCTTATCAATATTCAATCGATAAAATAAAATAACCAGATTACTCTTGCTGTCCAAAGAGGAAATTATTATTTTATATTTTGTCTCGGTAATGATCTACTGATTTCTACTGTAAATAAATTGCACTATAAGGCTCATGGACAAGAGGTAAAAAATCTTGGACCTCAATCTGACTTTGCTGGTATTCTGGCAGTAGAGCCGCAAGGATACCTTCAATGTAGTTACTGTTTCTGGCACTCAGTCAGGCGAGTTACGGGTGCCGGAGTGATGGTGTAAATCTCCATTCATGGAGTCACATGGGGGAATTACAGTTATTAGGGGATTCTTTGGTCGTAGGGCACCTGCCTTACCTCCAGCTTATAGCTGGAGGTAACCAGGTGTCCCACCGGGAAATACGTAGTACGACGGTCTGGTAAAGTGCCGGTATCCTTGAATAAATGTAAATGTGCAGGGCAAAGGCGTCATACCCATGTGTAGGGGACAGCCGGCACTTACATGTTGCTGATCCCCAGCGTGCAATTTTCAACACTCACAAAGGGGATTGTAATTGTGAAGACTAGATGAAGGTGAAATCGCCTTTACTCTTCACTTGTACTCTTTGCTTTGTGAGCAATAAAGCACATCCTGCAAAGTACTCTTTGAAGGCGTCGGTTTGTAATGGACCCCTGTGGAGACTGCCTGGGCTTTCATTTTTCGCTCCACACTCACCACAAAACGGCCTCCTCACTAAGCATGCTTCCCATTCATCATTCATCATTTCCGACACATTCGCTATCATGTCCTGAAGCTACAGAGTTTCCTCCAAGGACACACATAATTTAGCTTGTTTCAGTAGTGATTGTAACTGGACCACTACATGTTCTCGCTTTTCCAACATTGCTGTGTTTTAACTTTTATTTCACTTGTTATTTCTTGGATTGGGGTACCGAAGACAGCGATATCTGTGAACTTTGACAGGAAAAACTGGCATTGGAGTCAACAACTCATGGATACCCACATTGAATGCTTGATTTATTGATCCCTTATATTTTTTGGCAGTCTTGCGTATCCCCAGTTTTTTCAGAACACAAAGAGCCACCTTCTTTGTTGCTGAAGTCTTTCTGTACCTGGAACATAACATGCAATCAATAATTGATAATCTATATGCTTTCCCAGAATGAATCTTTTGAAGCTATTAATGCCTCGCCAGTCATACTAGTGTTCAGTTCACATTCATATATACATAATTAACGTTCCAATTTCACAAATGATTTAATACACTTATATAGTTCATGTTTTGGCAGTGCATTTCCACACTAACTGCCAACACAATACAAATCAAACATTATTTCGAAATTCTTATTTCATAAAAGCAGGCTGTGCACTCCACAAATATACAAATCTCAAAAACCTCTCATGAAATGTACATTTTTTAAACAACATGCAGTTTTCTTAAATATAAAGGATTTTCAATAAAACCATAGAATCATCCACATTCTTACAGGGAATGGAAAACAGCAATGTCATGGCCTCACCTATCGTGCAAACCTTGTACAATATTAAAAGAGGTAAAATAAATGTTCTGAGTATTTTTAAAATAGGACAAAAAAATAAGAAATGAATGAAGTCATCTACTGTAGTTCCATTACATGCACAAAAAGGCGTTATGGCCTGGGTGTTACCCCTCGACCAACCAGCCACCACTGAGGCTAGTGGTAGGCTATTTGTTCTAAAATTAAACATGAAACCCTTTTGGGTGGGTTGATAAACCAGCTGGTCTAATTATCCACGCTCAACTGTGGGCTCTTCTTCCAAAAATATTGCACCATAGACTTTTCTATTTCGCAGCTTTGCCGGGTTAATTATTTATTCTCTATGAAGGCAGCTTTAAGTTTTGAGATAGTAATTGCCCCTTCTTGAAGCAGCCTAATGAATTAGTTATTAACACCCAGGGAGGACAGGAGTTGCTTTATATAATGCAGTCATAGGCTGTGACCCCCCAGCCCCACTTCTGATTTCATTAGGCCCTTTATAGGCCAATGTGAAAGATGGTACTCATCCACCCTGGTATGCCACAGTTTCGCCCACAATATTAGTGGTTTCAGGCGTAAGGTATCAGAAATAGAACCCCCAACCTGCTTCCAAGTGCAACAAATTTGTAGGAGCACCCAGTGATAGACCGAACAGCCAGCGCAAAAACTGATTTTCTTTATGGTGAATTGGGGTTACACACAAGTGGTCCCATATTTCAGCCCTGTCCCTAGCACTTGGTGCAGCTTTGGCAGGATAGATGGGGCGTCCTCCCAAGTCTCCATGGAACACCCGCCCAGGTTCTCACTGAATCTCAAACTGCCACATTTAACTGTGCAAAATGTGTTGCACAACTAGCCACCTGAGAGCCCCAGTCCATGTTGTTCTTAATAACAATCCCCAGGTAAGAAAATGCACTCGCCCATTCCATAGTGCATGTAAAAAATCCTAGGCACGATACAAAGTAAGATAAACCCAAGAGGCTAGTTGGCCATAATATCCAAGAGCATATAGTGTGGTGACAGCATGAAACAAGCGTGGACTTACTTATAGGCAGTGTCTTCATGCTCCTCGAAATTCCGACACATTTCTCATGGCCTTTATGACCCGTTCATGTTTCTCACAGCCCTGTCCAGTTCCTATGGAGCCCCTCATGATTCTTGATAGTCTATTGAGTCTAACTCTTCAGACACTTCTTGTTTCTAGATATGAATGCTGGAACCTTGCCATTTCTTGAGAATCGCTGGCATTTTTGCGAAATGTTGGTATTTTGCAAAAAAGTGCTCCATTTGCTAAAATGAAAATCTTTTTCAAGAAATGTTTCAGTTCCTTGAAAAATCTTTGCATTATCTGACATCTGTGAAAGTCTCTGCCTTCATAGGTGACTCGGGAGCCGGGTGCATCCCTGAGGCAGTTGATGATGGGGCGGTATGCGGAGGATCCTGTTAATACCCCCACTTAGCGCCCTCTAGAGGTCAAAGGACTGTCACCTACGAACACCACGATCTGTATGATGGAAAAAACAGTCACCAAACCCAGGACCCCCTGCAACAATATCCTTGAGCAACGAACCCCAAATCTACAATTTCCCCACTTGTTCCCAGTGAACCTTTTTTTATCAGGAAGGAGAACATAATTTGCAATTACCAGCTGAATACAATTCATGTTTCAAAAGCAAGTTATCGGATACAGATCCGCTCCTGAAACGGCCGGGACATGTTCGGGAGACCTCGCTATACAGTCCCAAAATAATGGACCCTTTTTTTAAAGCTGCAGTCCAGCCTCCACATACTTCATTATAACTGGCTTGTACAGCAGCTAAGTTGCAGCGAATTTGATATTTTGAACAAGTGTAAATCAAAGTGAATAATGGGACAACCTTGAGAACCATGATCGCGAGCCTAGCCCTGCACGAGGAGCAGACCAGCGAGCGATAATGGGAACGTCCAGAAAAGGGCTAATGTGGGCATTTGAATCTGAAGAGGAGCAGAGTTTGGATTGAATTGGCACTGGAAGAGAACACTGCGAGAAGCAGAGTGAAGATGGAAGGGAAGGAGTGGAGAAGATTGGAGAGAAGAGGGCACAACAGAGGGTGAAAGGAGGGGCATAACATGTTGGACAGTCGGCAGAAGGTGAACATGGGTTGAAAGGAGGAAAACAAAAGAGGCTAAACGAAGAAAAACAGCAGAATATAGGAGGAAAACAGCAGAGGGTCGAATGAAGAAAACAGAGGATATAAGGAAGATAAACAGCAGTGGGTGAAAGAAGAAGTACAACAAATGTGGAAAGAGGGGAACAGCAGTGGGTGGAAGGAAGAGAACAGAGGGTGGACAGAGATTTGAGAAGAAAGAGAACAGCAAGGGTTGGATAGAGGAAGACAGCCAGGATCGGAAGGAGAGGAACTGAATGACAAGAGGCTGTGGAAGGAGGGGAACCACATGTTAAGGTGGTTGCTGAAGGGAGTCTGCAAGGGGAAGCCATACGCCTGAAGGGAACTACTAGGGCTAGCAAGTCCAAACAGAATAAGTCTAGGACATGTTTTGCAAGGGTTAGTAGTGAAGTCCCAATCCTAAGGGGCTGAGCCCATACTGGGAGGAACGGGCAAGTGGCATGGTGACTAAGGAGGGCCAGGCTCAGAAGACAGGGAGGAAGGTAGAGATCAGGACCTTGTTGGGTGAGATGGAATGAGCCTCAAATATTCTTCTGTAGATTCTAGGACCAGAAGGCCTGATTGGCTCTACCCTGTACCTGAAACAGAAGTCCAACTGGGAGCACAACTGGGAACACACCCCAGTGACGTTGACACGACAATACATTGGGCTGGTGGACCAGGGCTCATGATGTCTAAAACACTACAGATAACACAAGCTAGAGACCAGTGGTACACCAACACCCTTTAAATCAGCCAAAGAGAGACAGCGCTGGTGAAACAACCTATCAACATAAAGACTGGTGCACATTTAAGGAGACTTTTATTTAAATTTTATTTTTTTAACAACTTAATTTTCAAGAGCATATATTACAGACATGCATACATGAGAGAGTAATAAACAATAGCTTCGCCCATGTCTTCCCCTTAATTCGTTCCAGCTTTTGAATTCTATTTGCTCGTGAGTTTTAACCATCGGAACTCCCTCCCACCTCCTCCCCCAACATAACCACCAAACATTTGGGTGAAGAACGTCATCTGACTAATAATTTCTAATGAATCTGTGCCACTGACTCTGCTGTGTCCAGGCTTTTTAATAACTCCCAGATATCTACCGTTTCTTTTTTGGCAATTGCTTTCAGCATGTTTTCCGTATTTTTGTTTGAAGCATCTTGGCCATATTCCAATGAAGCCATGCTTAATATTTTTTTATGATCTGTTATTACATCAGGGGACTTGAGGTTTTTGCTATCCGCTGTGCTTTCCTCAGTTCACTCCTTTTCTCTACTAGTAACCTGTCGTAAGCAAGCCGGTACCCCTTCTGATCCCTGGTCCTATTTTTTGGACATAAAGCAGTGTAACAAAGGGGTATACTCAACCCGTTTCCCCCTCTTCTGGGCTTGTTTGAGCCCCCCTTTCAGAGTATTTGAATGACCGATTCTCTGTTCTGTCTAGTCCTTTTAAGGCATGTGCCCCTAATGGGAACTACTACACGCTGGGTCATTTTTAACTCTTTACTACCCCACCCTGCACACCCCGAATGCATTGTTAAAAGATTGTGGTCACTCTGAACAGTGTATACAACCCTCGTCCATACAAGGGTTGGATACAAGTCCAATATGGTATCTAAAAGGCACCTAGAAACAAAGACATAATCAATAGGTCTGATTAGCTAATCCCTTGACCACGTAGGGTGACCTGGGATGTCTCCTCTCGAGTGGCCATTTAAAATATGAAGGTCACTGGCATCCATTAGTAGCATCCAAGCCAACCCTCTGCTTTCCAATGTTGTTAGATTATAGGTCTCTTCACAAATGATGCCCCCCCTCGTTGTTTAGGCACTTGCTGTGTAAGTCATAACATGGCTTTCAAGTCTTCCAATGTTTCAAAACCACACAATCCCTTCGGATATTTCAGGTTCCAACATAACACAGTTCCCTGGGATATTTCCCCAGGTCTCCGAGTTTGGTTACTTGTCACCAATTTCAAGATCAGCTCATCAATCTCAGTTCACATAGACTTTCTTTTTTTAACCACAGTGTGGCTTTTGCTTAGGTGGGTGTATTCGGTCTAGTCGCAGTTGTCGGACCACGCAGTCCACCCATTAAAGGTCATGAAACCGACACACCTTGCTTGGTTCTGTTTCATAGGTTTCTTTCCACTGTTTCAGCTTCAAAATGAGGCTAGACTCAATGTCCTTGCAACTGCCTTTAAAGCTTTATTCTCACAGATTTTGTTAACTTTCCCTCTTTCAGTAGCTTTCGCTTGCAAAACCAACATAGGCTTCCTAGTATCGCCCACTGCTAGGAAACACGGTTGTGGTTATTGTTCAGGTTTCACAATCCACCATAAGCTTCCCAGTACACTCTCCTGCTAGGAAACGTATTCTCTTGCATACCATCTTTGCTACTATCTTGCTTAATTATTATTGACTCTTGGCAATGCTTGACCATTGAACTCTTAACAATGTTAGCTTACATGACTCTTAGTAATGCTGGCTTATTTGCCTCTTGGCAATGCTTGCTTTCCATTCACTTTTTCCTTATATTCAATTCAGATATTCAAAACCAAATGTCTCTGGCTCCAAAACCACCCATCCACTGTGTCTGGGGCCCCCTTCTCACCCAGGCGGACTTACTGGCTTTCTGATGGTTGGATTTCCCCTTTCGGTGCCTTTCCGGAGACTCTTCTCTGTTCACGGTCTGCTTGCGCTGGTTCCTTCTGGAGTTTGGCGTCCTCCAAGGCTTCCACACTTCCCAGCTGCTTACTGTGGAGGTCCGGTTTGCTGCAGTCACTGATCCTGCACCGGCGAGCGTTTGGGAGCCTCTTCAATGCTCTCCGTACCTTCGCTCTGTACCGTACTGCTTTCTCCGCTCTGCCTCAGACTGCCAATGAGCCCCTCTCGCTCGTTGCACCGGATCACACTCCAAAAACCTTACAGCATCTCAGGATGGTGCCTGCTTGCTGCCACAGCTTCTGCCTAGAAACTCTCCTTCCCTGGAACTCTCCTTCGCGCTTGCTCTGCTTCCCCTGATACCTGTGAGCTGAGCCTGTTTTAAAGTTTCCGGCTCCATGGTAATGTGCCCAACTACTAGACCGCTCATGTTTCTTCGTCCAGTCTTTCCTCTTTTTGAATGGTGGCCTCCTCATCTCAGTAGCTAAGTGGTGTGTGTTGGGAGTAGGTTGTCTAGGAAAATAGGGAAGGTATTGATAATACCCTACAAAGACCTGGGTAATATTAGGTTCATTGGAAAAGGGAAATGGGGGATACCATGTCTCACCCACCGGTGCCCCATCCCCATGTCCCAAGTATTCTACAGCCAGGTGATCCTTCCTCTCATATCCACCCCCAGGGTCAGGATCCGAAAGCAACGTCCTTTCTCTTGCCATCTAGGGGGAGGATATATTGGGGAAAGTGGGAACGCCCTCAGGTTCCTCACACAGTCCAGCAACTGTTTGAATACGTTCCTATCAATTACGAAAACAAACAAGTGATGTTGGACAGGCAGGCGTGAGGCCAGGGCTGTCTATGATGTCTCTTGCAGCCCAGAGCTGGAATACACCATGGATGGTCATTGGGGGATGAGAGGAGGACGTATGGGGGATCTACGTACATCATAATAGTTACCTCACCCGTGAAGAAAAGGTGTACCTGCCATCCTGACAGTAACCCTCACTCACTTCCTTCAGGTCTTAGCAGAACGAGCAGCACAGTGAAACACTGTATGCCTCTACCAGGGTGTCAGGGAACTATATTAAAATTGTTGCTGATCGCTCATAATGGATGCTATACAAAACAATGACAAATATCCATTGCTTGCTGACATGAAATGTTGCTGCCATTCTCTCCACGGAGCACGACAACTGAAAGATGGACCATCGTACCCGGTGTATAGCATCTTCTGAGATGGGCACTCAGCAGCTACATGCTTCAGCTTTCACATTAGGCAGAGTCGGGGAAAACACTTACACCTTAGAGTTGAGGAGAATTTCGCCTTACATTGCTCCATAAATATTATTTATCTCGCTATCCTCCAGCTTTCGACATGGAAAGCACCCCCTTTAAATTCATGGGCACAGTACATGTCACAGTAGGGATAGTATTTCAAGAACACCCAGTCAACGTCCCTTTTCGAATTTGAAAATAAATCATGTAATGCTCTGCACCAATCACTAGATGTCTGCCTATGCAGCACGTGAATCTAAGCAGATACAAGCATCAGTAAGCAGATTACTGTATGTAATATTTGTCATATATTTGTGAGCCCTAGGATTCATTTAGGTTCTAGGAAGAGAACACATGGATTATTCCAGTGTCCATTGATCAATCATTTGGATTCATCTCAGAGTCTGCCATTCTCCTGCAAATTATTGATCATGAAGGACATATTTTACAGTTTATTTCTTTAAACAACTGATAATATATGGGATACTGTACCCACTACCCTACATTGTAAGAATATTGCAAGTCACTCAGGCGTTTCGCTACAAAATAGAGTAATGAGGCCAAAGGCGAAGTTCTTCTTTAAGGTCACAGACCTACAAGGTGAATTTTAGTATTCCTGGTAATGTTCAGAAAGGGCTATATTATTCCTTACAATTGATGCCCACACCTTCATTCCATTTAATATACTCTGATGCAAGAGATCTTCTAGTTGTAGATAGATTAATCGTTGAATCTGTTTGGTTGAAAAATAATCCTTATCAATATGCAGCCTGTAATGTTTTGAACAAATATATTGAAAGCAGTTCGCTATATTGCATATAAAAACTGTTTTATGGTTTAAAATAAGTGCAAAAAATAAATTGTTCTTCTACCGTGCTACACTCCAGAACTGCAAAAATGCAATACTCTACCATAAACCGCTTCTTATCAGTTGACTGTAAAGTATGACAGAAAGCCATTTTAGAAATTTGAAAAGCCATTCACGACTTTCATTAAGCGCTCCAGTGGCAGCTACAAATTTGCTCTGTGTAGGTTCTAGTAGCAGGTTTAGCTACTGTAATAAGTTATTACAGTTGGATTATATATGAGGTAAAGTACCCCCTGCGTTATGATATTGCAAGTCACCAAGGAGTTCTGTGACCAAATAGAGGAACAAGGCCAGAGCCGGAGTTCCTTAATAAGGTCACGGAACTCCAAAGTGACTTGCAATATCCTTTGTACTTATTCTAGGGGGTATTTATTCCTTATAATACAATGCCTCCCACTGTCATTCTTTTTAATACCTGGCCTCTTGCTAAATCTAATGTAAGATTGTCAATTTGCTGATACTTGTAATCAATGTGGAATCTGTTTGGATTTTAAAAAGCTGACACGCAACTCCTACTGTGTTGCAGAAAAGAAGTTAAAGCATTTAATAAAAATGCAGGGAACATTTTTTCCATTTTGTGCTTTAAGATGAGTAATAATATGCAGATGCTTGATGGCATTGGCTAAACTCCAGCTGAGCACAAATTAAACATTCTACCATAAACAGTTCCGTGTCAATGTAAGGCTGTAATGTATCCCGAAAACTATTTTACAAGCACCGAATTTGAAAAGATTGTTAGTATTACAGTGACCGTTGGAATTCTGCTCTCTGCTAGCTCAAGCAGCAGGCATTCTGACATCACAACTGAAGATTAATACTTGATTATATAGCAGTTGTGTTGTCATTTTCTTATTACAGGTCAGTTGTGATGTATAATTTTAACCGCAGCAATATCTATTTACATTTGAGTTGTTGCGGCAAAGCATAAGTAGATATTTAGATAATGAGGCAAATGGAGGCAATAGAGGAGAAAGGGCTTAGCATTTAGATTTTGTGGCTTGTACATGTAAACGACTATGGGGCATTAAAAAATTGATATGGGTATTAAAAAATTGGTAGGGCAGAAAGGGCAAACATTTTGCGAGATGGGGAAAAGTGTTGGGGAACCTACATCTACTAGAGCAGTGGGGTAAAATAAGGCAACGCTGATGTTTGCTGCAGCTGCTATAGAAGGGACAGGAGTCCTGTATCAGCTGTGGGATCCATTGTGGCTATGCATCTGGGTCTGAGGGTTGGCACATCCCTTACAGAAGTGGTGCTCATATGCTTTTGCCCAAATGTTTGCTGAAATTCATCGACTTACCAGTATTTGTATGACGTAACTATTGTGACATGGCGATTCTCTATCCACAGACAATAGTCTCATCGGCCGCGATGGTTTACACCTATTTCTTCCGAATGAGCCTCAGTTTGCAGACCCTTGTGTCCCCAAGAATGAAGATGGTACCAAGAATACCTCACCAAGTGAGTTTTATTGCTAAAATCTCTATGTAAGATTGTCAGGTGTTTCCAGAAGAGAGTGCCCATGAGAGCAGTGACTGGGCATCTAGTTTTATTTATTTTAAAATGTGTTTTAATGATAGTTACATGCACACATCAAGTACTGTTGCATGAAGGAAGTATCGCTCCAAAGGTATAGACAGTGGAGAGCAACATGCATTGCAAACCAAACTCAACATAGTATAAATAATACAACAAAAAAAAGGAAAGAAAAACGAGGCATTGCAAAAGAACATCATACAGTGAGTGTGCCGGGGGTCTAATCAGTCCCCGAGGGGCCCATCCAGGCGATCCCTGCGGGAGTAACTGCCGTACAATAAATAATGTGGGGTTTGTAATCCAACAACGTTGTCACACCTTAGTTAAAGGAACTCATAAATGAAGGTTCGAAAGAGGTCGCCATCCAACATTCACAGGGGCACATTGTCTGACAAAGGGAACATTGCAAGAATGAGTGTGTTCCATGCCTCAATGTTCATGGACATCATCTCCCAGGGCCCTATACCAGGCCGTTGTTTCTGCTTTGCACCATTGCTCAAAGTATTTATACCATGAATTATACTGAGGGACCCCCTTTAGTTTCCAAGACATAGCTATCCGCCCCTTTGCCAGTACACATGCCAGGTCCATAAATTTGATCGCATGTCTATATTTGTCCGGCCTAGGATATGCGCCCAGCAGGCATTCAACCGGGTGCCATTGGTATGGCATGATCCCAGCACCGGTACGGGCCAGCTCTACCAGCTCTATTCATTGCCAAAAACCATGCACCAACACCCATCGCCAAAACATGTGCATGAGGTCCGCTCTGTCCGTGCCACACCAAGGGCAAACGGGAGAAGCCTTAGGATCACACCTGGCCACCCGGCTAGGACTTATTTAAGTTCAGTGGAGCACATTAAGCTGCCGAATACGAAACCGTGCATTGCGTGACACCCTTTTGGCAAACAGTAAAGCATTATCCTAGTGCGCATCAGTAATCTTCTGCCCAAAATCCACCTTCCACTGTTCCTTCAGATGCACATTCCGGACACTAACCACGCCCAACAAGCACTCATACAGCCAGGACACCGGGGCCAGCCATCATCCAGCTCATATATCAAAGCTAGCAGCACCACTTCACCGGGCTAGGTAGCCCATTTACCTTTGGCCACCTTTACCAATTTCAGGTATCGCAGAAACTGGCCCCTCGGTAGACACTCTGTTTGTTCCAGGTCCTCCAACTCCCGGAAGGCCCCATGTTTGTACATGTGGTCAGTCCTAGATCCTCCTAGATCCTCCCATCTCCGCCAGTTCGCTTACATCGGAACACGCATCCGCTGTTATGGGGACATGCAGCAAAAAGGTATGTTGCAAGTTCAGCTTTCTATTCCACACCTGTCTGCCCAGCCTAACCAGTAGTGTCTGCTGACCTATGCAACAGTCCGGGACCCATAAGACCCTTTTATCCATGCTGGACACATCAGTGCCATTAGCAATCTGGATTCCATAGTAGGCTCATCCGACAGCCGCCCTACAATGTATCGAAGCTGTGCAGCCAAAAAATAAAGTTCCAAGCGTGCTAGCTGCACTCCCCCATCCTGGTTTCTCATACATAACGTGTGTATCGCAATCTTGTGCCATCCATGACACCGGAGGAAGCCCCTGAGCAGTGTGTCTAGGCCACGAAAGAAATTGGCCCAATGTAATAATGCACATTCATGAAAGCATAAAGTAACCGTGGGAGTACAATCCTTTTCACTAGGGCTACCCGACCCATGAGAGAAAGTGGCAATCTGCTCCAAACCTTCATGGACCTACACAATCCCTCCACCGCCCTGCTCGTACTTTGAACATGCATATCCTCAGGCGCATGTGCTATATGAATACGCAAGTACCTGAAAGTGTGTGTCTCCCATTTCAGCCTCAAATCTGGTAGGTCCCTGGTATCATACCCCACAGTCCAGCCAAAGGAAAAAGACAAGAATTCTGTCTGCTGAAGCATATCCCTGATAGCCTAGCAAAATCATCTAAAACGTCCAGGACAATGGGCAAATTATGGTCCGCCTCGCACAGGTACATGAGGACATTGTCTGCGTAAAGGGATATAAGATGCCTGAAAACCCCTGCCCAATACCAGCTTCTAAAAATTCTTGTCACAAATATGCTGGCAGGGGTTCCAATGCTCGAATGTAAAGCCTAGGCGACAACGGCCACCCTTGGAAAGTCCCCCTCTGTATATCCCATAAGTCCGATATCTGCCTCCACTTTGTCCCCCTGGCCACCGGTTGTGTACCCAGCGAATAAAACCCTCCCCTATCTCGACACCCATTCCGAGTTAACTGAATCAAATGCTTTAATAGCGTCAAGAGACGCAACTGCATACAGTGCCTCCTGGGGGTTAGGCTGGTCAGATATGTGCTGTAAGTGATGGAGCTTCAGGGCACTGCTCTGCCAAGGTACAAAAACCATCTGGTCCTCGTGTATTAATGAACCAATTACTTTACGTAGTCGCCCAGCCAACAGTGCAGTCGATATTTTGTATTTGTAATTGTATTTATTGTGTTTATATAGCGCTTTAATCCAAAGCACTTTACAGTATAACAACAAGTTACATAGAAAAATATAACCGTAGAAGCAATTTACAAGACATGAATCAAACCAATAAAACAGTAGGTAGAGCAATTAACCTGTGAGGGTAAGTAAGCGAAGGAGGGTGATGAGAAAGGGAAGGAGGAGGGAGACAGAAAGGGCGTTAGGGTGAGGATGTAAGGAGGGAGAGGTAAGGGTAAGGGAAGGAGCGGATAGGGAAGGTGAGTAGGGGAAGATGTGAGGGAGGAGAGAGAGAAGTGAGAGGGGGTAAGGGTATCGGGGCGGGGAATGGAGAAGGAGACATTTCAAGGAAGTACGGAAGGAGGAAAAGGTGGTAATGGAGAGGATAGAGAGAGAGAGAGGGAGGGAGCTGAAAGGAGCGGAAACGGGAAGGCACATGGAGAAGGGGGGGCGGTGAGAAGGAAGAGATCAGCAGATCGAAGGGAGTGAGAAGGGGTGCAGAAAGAAAGGAGAGAAGAGATAAGCCGACGAGAGAAGGCCAGGAGAAAAGGCCTCCTGTGCTCTTTGCAGCTCAGCTGCGAGCACGTTTCCCCATACGCCAGCTGGATGCTGCATCAGCTGTTTTCCTTTCATTCGGAACAACCGTGTGTTCCAAGGAAATCCCTGCCGCGTGGAGAAGCCCCAAAATAGATGCCTTTGCCATGGAGGCATCCACATCAACAACTGCTGCCGCGCAGTTCACCGCCGCAGGCCCAGGTTCCCATTCGCTGTGTCCGCCTGCCCGCCCCTCCCCTCCTGCTTTAAATGGAGGGGGAGAGGGCCGAGAGGCGAAGCCTACGAGAGAAGGCCAGGAGAAAAAGGCCTCCTGTGCTCTTTGCAGCTCTTCGCTGCTCATCTGCCGTTTGCCCAAAACCTATGCCGCACCCAGAAGGTAAGAAGCACTACCCTTGCAAGCTTCTCTCTAACCCATGCACCACCTCAAGGCGTTTCAGGTTGCGCGCCCGTACTTTGCAAGCTGCCATCAGCTCACAGCCCATTCCCACGAGCACCCGTAATACACGGCTATGCTCACGTACTGTACAACCCTTTTTACTCGCTGATAAGGCCAGGCACCCCCACAAAACCTCAAAGCCTGCATCCACTTCAAGTACTACCAACACAGCCACCAATAAAGTACTTAACTTTTCATACAATTATACCGCCTCCATAACCAATGTGATTACAAATGTGTCCTCCACCACTGAAAATGAGCCCCCCAGTGTAAAATCTGTGATGTGCAATCTTCTACCACCATTTTGAATGCTAGTGTGTCAAATGCTATGCCACCTGTGTCCACCACCTCTGAAAATGAGCCCCCCAGTGTAAAATCTGTGATGTGCAATTCTTCTACCACCATTTTGAATGCTAGTGTGCCAAATGCTATGCCACCTGTGTCCACCACCTCTGAAAATGAGCTCCCCAATGTAAAATCTGTGATGTGCAATTCTTCTACCACCATTTTGAATGCTAGTGTGCCAAATGCTATGCCACCTGTGTCCACCACCTCTGAAAATGAACCCCGAGTGTAAAATCTGGGTTGTGCATCTCCCCTAACACCCAGAGCTCAACCCCCCCTCCACCAAACCCTCTCTCATCATGAACCCCCACCCAGCCACTACTGAACCCCACCTGAAATGCGCCATGATTAACGCTAGGTCCATCAATGCCCACGCCCTAGACATCCACGACCTCCTAACCTCCCACGACCTAGATCTACTCATGATCTCAGAAACATGGCTACATGAGGCCTCCGGCCCGGGGGCTCTCCCTAGCCCTACCCACTGGCTATTCCATAACTAGACAAGATCACCTCTCCAAACGTGGAGCTGTAGCAATTATTGCCAGAGACTCCCTCTCTATCAGAAAGGTAGAGAAATCCCTCACCAACAATAACAGCGACTACCTCCAAGTCAAAATAACCCTCTCTCCCCACTGCACCATTACTGTGCACACATTCTACCGCCCTCCAGGCCCAACAGGAGACTTCCAAGCCTCTCTCATCCACCTCCTCTCTGACAACCTCAAAAAACAGTCTAAAGCCATTCTCCTCAGGGATGTCAACCTAGGGCTCCGAGATAGTAAGGACGTCGCAGCCAAATCCCTTGACTCTGCCCTCAATGCTCTAGGCTACAAGAACACCATCATTAGCCCAACTCACACTCAGGGCAGAACGCTCGACTGGATAGCACAGCACAACTGCCCACTCATCATCCCAGGTAACAATCCCACCCTGTGGTCTGACCACCACATCATCACCTTTAGCATCCTCACCACTAGCTCCCCTGCTGCCCCCTTACCTCAACCGCTCCCACCCTGCCTCGCCAGAAGCTCCCGCCAGCTCACTAAGGAACGGCTACTGCCCTTCCTCCAACGCCCAGCCTTCAGACCACCTTTTTCATCAGACCCAGAAACACTCGCAACAACCTATGATACTGCCATCAAAGCAGCTATCAACTCCATTGCCCCTCTCAAACCTCGCAAATCCAAACCCACTACTCATTCCAACTCTTGGTTCACCCCTGAGCTCTTCACACTCCGCAATGAGAAAAAAGCCGCACTCACACAGTGGCAAACGTCCCACTTTGAAAAAGACAAGATGATCTTTAAAGCCCTATCCACCAAATACAAAAAGGCAATCACCCAAGCAAAGGCCAAATCCTTTGAATCCAGAATCTCGGAAGCCCAATCTAGCACAAAAGAAATCTTCGCCATTTTCAGAGAGCTCGAGACACCCACTCCCGCCCCCCAGAATTTCACCAAAGACAAAGACTGGTGTGACGAAATATAAACAGCCATGCAAACCAAATTAAGCCTCCTCAAAAGCAAAATACTAGCCACTAAACAAGCACTACCCAGTATGCAAATCCCTATCCCACCACCTGCCCTGGATCCCCCCCTACCCTTCTCCTTCAAACCCATTCAAGAAAAAGACATCATCAACATTATGAGGAACATCAAGCCCTCTAACTGCAAAGGTGATGCATGCCCAGCCTCCATTATCAAAGACTGCACGGAAGCGCTAGCTCCCTTCCTAAAAGCCTTTGTGAATGCCTCCTTTACCACAGGGAAAGTCCCTGCCTCCCTCAAGGAAGCTTGGGTCCGTCCTCTTTTGAAAAAGCCAACTCTCGATCCCACCTCCCCAACAACTACAGACCCATCACCACTGTCCCATTCCTCCTCAAAATATTGGACAAAGCAGCCTACCTGCAGGTCCAGCACTTCATTGAAGAGAACACACTCCTTGGACTCCGCCAATCTGGCTTCCGCCCCAGACACGGGACCGAAACCGCCCTACTTGACCTGAAAAACCAGATGGACGATGCTAGAGACAGGGGTAAACCAGCACTTCTCCTACTCCTTGACCTATCCGCGGCCTTCGACCTCGTGGATCATGGCGTCCTATGCCACCACCTTTCCTCCACTGCCAAATTCTCCCCAGAGGCCACAGCATGGATCACCTCCTTCTTACAAGACAGAACCATGCAAGTATTCTCTGACCTAGCCGCCGCATCACCAACTATTATACTTTTTGGTGTACCCCAAGGTTCCTGTCTCTCCCCCACCCTATACAACATCTTCACACGATCCCTCTTCCTCATCCTCGACGCTATGGGCATCTCATACACCAACTACGCCGACGACACTCAGATCCTCCTCACTCTCACAGGTAATTATGACACCGACTCCCTGACCCTCAACAACCTCTACAACACCATCCAAGCCTGGATGGCAGACAACGGACTATGCCTCAACTCTGACAAGACGGAACTCCTCCTGGTAGGTTCCCCCGACACGCTAAAAAAAATAAATGCCCAATTCATCCACTTCACCATTGACTCCATTAAAATCCCGGTCTCCGATTCTGTCAAAACTCTGGGAGTCTACCTGGACTCCAGCCTATCCATGGATAGACAAGTCAACGCAATAGCATTCGCAGCTGCATATCATGCCAAACTTATCAACGCAATCAGACCCTTTCTCTCCAAAGAGAACTGCACCAACATAGCCAGAGCCATCACCGGCTCTAGGCTAGACTACTGCAATGTACTCTTTCTAGGAACCTCCAACAAAAACTTAGAGAGACTACAAGTAATACAGAACAATGCTCTCCGGGCAGCCCAAGGCATTGCTAAAAGAGAACACATCTCTGAAGCCAGAAAACTAGCCCACTGGCTCCCAATAAAGGAAAGGATCGTGTTCAAAGCCCTAACACTGACCCACAAGTGTATTCACTTCACTGCTCCAGCATACCTCTCTCAAAGGATCCACCCTGTCTCCACTACCAGGCCAACCAGATCACTGTACACCAACATGCTCTCTGTGCCACTAGTAAAAAGAGTAAAAGCGGGCGGATCCAGCTTCCCCTATCTCGCGCCCACTCACTGGAATGCCCTACCTCCCACTATCCGTGGTGAGGACTCCCTCACCACCTTCCGCAAAACTCTGAAAACTACCCTCTTCACATAAGGCGCGACACATGAGCACGAATACATATCATATATGTTGTAATATACGACCAAATTCAATATTTGTAACAACAGTATGATTTCTTGTAGTATTCATAATGTGTCAACAATCGCTATCATGTCTGTACCATGTAACTAAGTTAGTGGAATTAACAGCGCCTCAATGCCCCTGGGCTGCTTGCGCGCTATATACATATAAATAAATAAATAAATAAAAGGGGCACGGTCATGAAGAGATTTAAAGACTAGACAGAGGAAATTAAATTTAAGTTGGGAGTGAAAGGGAAGCCAACCAAGGTAAGAAAGCGAGGAGGAAATGGAGTCATGAGGAGCAAGGAGACATAGGGTACGGATGGCTGAGTGGTAGAGTGATTTGAGAGGGGTGAGATGAGATGCAGGGTGTCCAAAGAGGATAGAGGAGCAATAGAAGAGTCGAGAGAAGATGAGGGGGGAGATTAAAATTTAGTGGCATGGAAGGTGAGAGATTAGCAGACTTTACAAATGCTGAAGAGGTGGTAGCGACAGGCGCGAGAGGTAAGAGAATTGTAGCGGGAAGAGGAGAGGGAAGAATCAGGAACCCTCTCCCTTTTCCTATCTCCTCCCCTCCTCCCCTTACTTTCTTCTACGCACTTACTCTATCAGAATTGTCCCTGGATCTAGTGTGAAAGCAACCTCGTCTGTCGCTCCCCCATCCCCTTACTGTCCCCCCCCCCAGCACTATCTGAAACATTGTCAGGCCTAGTACGATAGTCGCTTGTTTTGTTCCTCCCCTCCCTTTCTACACCCCTCTCCCTCACCTTTTGTTTTTCTCCGGCTCTACCAGAAATGTCACCAGGCCTAGTACGTTAGTCTCCTGTCTGTTTCCATTTCCTTCCCACTCCCCCCCCCCTTCCTTATCTATGTATTAGCTCTTGCACTATCTGAAATGTCATCAGGCCGAGTACGATAGTTAATTTCACATCCTTACTGTTCATGGCCTGTAAGAATGTCATTGTATTTTCCCTTGTTCCCACCCTTGCCTTGAAGCGCTTTGAAACACATTGTGTATAGGGGCTATATAAATAAACTATCATATAATATCTTATATCAATGCCTCGATAGCTAGCGTGGGAAGAGAGAGGGAGACTAGAGGGGGGGAAGTGGATAAAAGGTGGAGGAGAGGGAGGGGGAAGAGTGTTGGAGGGAAAGAATAAGATTTCAGTCTTATCAGTGTTGAGGGAAAGGAAGAGGGATGACATCGAATTTTTAATGGCAGTAAGACATGAAGAGAGTTAAAGTTGAAGGTCAAGAGAGAAGGAAGAGAAGGAAAGGAAGAGTTGGGTGTCATCAGCATAGAAATGGTGAGAGATGATGGGGGCAAGAAGAGAGGTGTAAAGAGAGAATAGGAATGGGCCAAGAACCGAACCTTGGGGTACGCTGTAGTCCAAGGGAGGGTGGATGAGGTGCGTCCGCCCCAGGAGACAGCAAAAGAGTGGGAGAAGAGGTAAGAGGAGAGCCAGTTGAGAACAGAGCCTTTGAAACCAAAGAGAGTGTTGAGAAGTATGAGGTGATCGACCGTGTCTAAGGAAGCAGAGAGGTCGAGGAGGATGAGGACAGAGGATTGCTTATAGTACCGAGCGGAGAGGAGGGAGTTGAGAACATAAGTGAGAGCAGTTTCAGGGGAGTGTTTAGGTCGGAAGCCAGATTGAGAGGGAGGAAGGAGGGAAAGGCTAGAAACAAAGGCTGAGAGCTGAGAGTAGGTTAGGCGTTCAAGTAATTTAGAGAGGAATGGGAGTAGAGCGATTGGACCGAAGTTTGAGGCAAGAAGGGGATCGGCAGAAGGTTTCTTCAGAATAAGTACAATAGTAGGGATTGTACCTTTTCACCAACAATAAAGGTCCACAAGGACCAAAAGTTCTAAAAATGCTACCACCAAAGGTTCGAACACCAAAAGTTTGAACCTTTGGGGGTAGCATTGCAGGTAAGTAAAAAAAAGACTGCAGGGGTGTCCCCCGCAACACCCCGCTCACTATACCTCTTAGTATAGTGAGCGGGGGTTGCGGGGGAAACCCCTGCAGCCCCCGTAGTATGTACGTGTGTTTGCATGAGAAAGGTGCACACTTTTGGTAGTTTGCAAATTTCTCATGCGAACGTTCCAACCACGGCAAAATCAGCCACGGACGGATCACGTAGATCCATAATAGTTGCATGCTTGAATGCAGAGGGGAAGGTAGCTGAGGAGAGACATGTTGAAGAAGGAGGTTAAGTAAGGAATGAGAAGTGGGTAGATCTTCGTAATAAGGAGGGTGGGGAGAGGGTCAGAAGGGCAGACGAAGGATGGGCTTTGGACAGCAGAAGGGACACATCAGAAGGGGAGACAGGCGAGAAGTCAGACATGCAAGCTGAGGGGGGTAAGGGAAAGGAGGGGAACGTGGGAGGGAATCTTGGAGGAGAAGAAGTCAGCAAAGTCAGAAGGAGAGAGGGAGTTTGTGGTTGAAGGGTCAGGGGTG
Organism: Ambystoma mexicanum; assembly: GCF_040938575.1. Lineage (NCBI taxonomy): Eukaryota > Metazoa > Chordata > Amphibia > Caudata > Ambystomatidae > Ambystoma > Ambystoma mexicanum. The sequence continues at coordinate 255,133,670 of NC_090922.1, forward strand.
GGCGGGGAGAGAAGGCGAGAGAGGGTTTGAAAGATACAGCGAGGGTGAGAGGCTTGGAAGTGTAGAAGGTTAGAATAGTATGAACTTTTAGCAGAGCTGAGGCAGGAGTCATAAAGAGAGTGGTAAGAGAAACAGGAGGTTTGATTGGATAGAAAGGGACATTTGAGCCAGTGTCCCTCGAGGCGACGGAGGAGACGCCGCATGGAGAGAAGTTGAGGGGAGAGCCATGGTTGAGAGGGTTTGCGAGTAGGACGGAAGGAGGAGAGGGGGTAAAGTTGATCAAGGGTGGAGGAGATAGAGGAGGAAAGAGTGGATAGAGCATCCTTACCCGAGAGAGAAGAGAAATTTGGGAGGGGGGGAGAGAGGAAGAGCAAGTGTCGAAAAAGAGAGAAGGACTAAAGTCGTGAAGGTCATGCCGAGAGAAAGAGGTAGGGGAGGGTAGAGGAGCAGAAGAAGGGAGAAGGGCAGTAAGGGAGAAGGAGAGTAAAGCATGGTCAGAGAGATAGTTGGGTAGTGTAGAGACGGTGGAGGAGGGGTAGGTAGAGTTAAAGATAAGGTCAAGAGTGGAGCCAGAAGAGTGGGTAGGAGAAGAAGGGAGAGGAGAGAGGAGGTAGGAGTCAAGGATGGAGAGAAGAGGGGAAGAGTAGGGATGTGAAGATTGAAGTCGCCAAGTACAGTGAGGGGGGATGGGAAGGGAGAGATGAGAGAGAGAAGGTGGTCAAGGTCATCGTAGAAGGAGGAAAGGGGGGCAGGAGGTTGGTAGATAAGAAAGGAGATGGGGTGAGGGGAAGTAAAGGATTTGTATAGGTATTCGAAGGAAGGAAAGGTAGGAAGAGGCAGTGGAGAGGTAGAAGGGTATTTATGGTGGAAGAGGAGGCCAATGCCACGGCCATGGCCAGAAGTACAAGCGATATAAGAGTAAGAGGAAGAGGAGGCGGTGAGAGAAGCAGGGACAGTAGAGTTGTGAAGAGGGATCCAGGTTTCGGTTAGACATAGGAAATGAAGGTTAAGACGAAAGAACATGTCCAAGACAGCTGCTGTCTTATTGCAGAGGGATCTGGCATTAAAGAGAGCAATGTTGATGAGGCTGGAGGGTTGGACAATAGGGGGGTAGATAAGGTTATGATGAAGGAGGGTTGGCGTGCGGTGGGAAGAGTGGGGGAGGGGGTTGAGCAAGGGAATGGACATGAGGAAAAGGGAAATGGAAAGTAGGAGAGTGAAGGGGCAGGGGATAGGGGGTGGGAGGAGGGGGAGGAGTAATAAGGACGGGAAGAGAGGAGTCTGGCAATGCGCATGACCAATGGGAGGAGAGTGAGCTGTGAAGAGGAGGGAGTAAAAGGAAAAGAAGGGGGAAGGTGTGTAGAAGAAGAAAGAATGAGAAAGAGAGAGGAAGACGTCAATGGGGGAAAAAGCAATCAGAACAGGGTATGCGAACCTCGGGTCAGAGGGATCAGATGGGGAAGGGGGTTCAGGGGAAATAGGAGAACTAGAGGTCGTGGGTTAGCAGTCAGGAGAGCTCAGGTAGGAGCAAGCAGATCGCTGATCAGAAAGGGCCAATGGTAGCAGATAGCCAATGGGGGATGAAGAATCTTGGAGGTGGCAGGGAGGGCAGCTGATTCGAGGGGCCAGGTGGTGACCGGCGGGCTACACAGATAAGATGGGAATTAGATAATAGCAGGAGGTCACAGTACAGGAAATCTTGGGTGGAAGCAGGCGTTCCACGGATGATGAGGAATCCAGTAGGTGCCAGCAGATGGGAAGGGTTAGGTGGTGACAGGTGGTGACAGGCAGACCTTAGAAATAAAATGGGCTCAGGTGGTAGCAGGAATTCCAGAGTACAGAGGTCAGATGGTAGCAGGCGGGCCCGAGGAAGCTGAAGAACCCTGGATGTAGGGGTTCACGGGTGGTAGCAGGTAGAACACAGTGCTGAGAGTCCCAAAGGTAGCGGACAGTGCGTGGAAGATGAAGAGCCTTAGAGGTGGCTGGGGCCAGCAAGCAGGAAAGTGCAGGTGATAACAAACAGGCCACTGGGCAGAGGGACCAGGAGGTAGCAGGTGGTCCGGAGGGGGTAGAGGCCCTGGCGGTGTCAGGAGCATGCAGATGGGAAGGGCAGGGTGGTCTGTGAATGATCTTGGATAGGTAGGGAGGTCAGCAGAAGGGGCCAGGTGGTATCGGGTGAGCCACTAAGCAGTGGGTGGAGGCAGGAGGATCTCAGATCAAAGAGTCTCAGGAGGTAGTGGGGGGTCTGAGGTATGTGAAGAAACCAGGAGTTAGTAGGAGGTCAACAAACAGGAAGGGCCCAGGGGGAGGCAGTGATACTACTGACCCGAGGGGCTCAATAGTGGTAGGCAGTTCACGGAGAGTAAGGGCCCTGGTGGAGGCAGGGGTAAACAGTTTGGGAGGGTTCAAGAGAAGGCAGATGGACCAGAATACAAGGAGCCCCGGGGCAGCAGGGGTTTGTGGCTAATAGCCACTCATCATGGATAAGTGATAAGAGGAGCGAGCAACACTGTCTCTGTGAGGCTGGGGACCAGGAGGCAGGGGCAGACTCAGAGGAGGAGAGGAGAGGCCAGTCGCGGTGAAGGAGCAGCAGTGAACAGGGAGAATCCGGGAGAAGTGGAGCTGACCTGGGTCGAGACTTTTGAAGGTGTGAAGCAGGCGGAGGTACAATCCTCCCAATGGGGCACAGTAGCCAATGTCTGTACGGCATGTGTGGCAGGAGCAGGGAGAACAGGGAGAACACTGTCGAAGCGTCCCTCAGATGCATATTTTGACATCTTGATTCAGCATAGCCAGAGGCTATTAAGATTCACAATGTTCCACTGACTACCCAGGCTTTGGAATGGGGACCACCATTGTATCTCGCATTCTAGGCCGGAGCAAGCCTTTCTCATAAGCTTCTTCATACACACTCAATAACACAGGGGTAAGGGCACAGTTGTATGCCTTATAAAACTCTGCAGCAAGCCCACCCCCCTGTCGTCTTACCAGGTGTCAAGGAAGCGATCACCCCCCAAACCCCAACTCATCTGCTGTCAAAGGTGTCTCCAAGGCGGCTGCCTGCTCAGTAGTGTAGTGAGTCGTGAAAAGTGAATCTGGGATAGTGCAGAGCCCAGCTCTTCCGGGAGCACCTGGACATCATGCTTATACAGGCAGCTATAGAACCTGCTAAAGATATAATTTATGGCGCCTGAGACCGGCATGGGGCGCCGCATTTATCACAATAGTGTAATTGCGCATCTAGGTTTGCTCAGTTCGGCATAGCCACACTTACAGCCTCCCCGATTGTCCCCTTCAGCATGCCACTTGTGCCATGCCAAGTAGTCAAATTTGCAGAGCCTCTCGCATGCCGTTGCACATTGTGTCTGTAACGCAAAGAGGTGTTCCCCCACCAGAGGAGTCTCAAGTGTGTTAGCTTCCATGGTGCAGATCTGGTCCTTCAGAGTCCGAGGTCCTTCTGTATAGTTCGTCTAATAACCCCTGCCCCAGCAATTACTTCTCCCTAGCCACCACCTTATGTGTCTCCCACACAGTCCCCTCAACTGTCGACATTGCCCAAATTAGTTTCCAGGAAGGTCACCAGGAAGTCCTCCATTTGGCCTCTGAAAGAGTACTCCCACAGCACATCCGTGGGCATGCGCCACATCCGGACAGGAGGCCTATGTCCCCTACTGTACAGCACACCATTAGTGGATAGTGGTCTGAAATGGAGCGCCCCATGTATTCCGGCAATAAGGCAATGAATATTTATTTCCTGCACAAATGGGATCACACCCTGTACGCAAATAGGAGCCCAAACCCCTGATGCTCTAAGTCAAAGTTTTAATCAGTGCCATCTGGATACCAGAGGTCCATGCCATGGGCAGCATCATTATACTCCCGCTGCAAAGCATCTCCCCGGACCACTGTGTGCATGCCAGCTTCATGTGTTTTCGGTGACTGATTACCCATCCCTCCTTTCAAGTGGCTCAGGGGTTCTCCCTTATGCTATCTGTCCTGCCGTTCATCCCCTTATGCTCCATGCCTTTGTGGTCCATCCACATGTTTGCTGCCTCTGGAGTCTCGAAAAGGAACGCCTTCCCCTTGTACAGCACTTTCAGCCTGACCAGGTAGACGAGCATGTACTTAAGTCCCAGCTGGTGGAGCTTTCCTTTGTGGTGGAAAAACATGTTCCTTCTCCTTTACACCAGTGGCGTATAATCAGGATATACTGCAATCATGGAATTGCCCCTTTGAATCTTTCTACTCTCTCTGGAGTACTACAGTATCACTTCCCTTTCCTTAAAATTGAGGACCCTAGCAATCACAGGTCGTGGATGGGATCCCGGTGGTGTTCTCTTCTGAAGTGATCAGTGGGCCCTCCCTATCATGAAGCCCTAAGACAGCCTCCCAGGGTCAACTTCTTGTAATATCAAATTTCCAATGTGGGACGTACGATCTGAACCTTCCATACCGTCAGGCAGACCAAGCACTAAAATGTTATTCGTACGTGACCTACCCTCTGCATCTTCGGCATACAGTTCCAGTGCAGCATTGCATTCTTCACCTCCAAGGCTTTCATCCGCTTTTCCAGATCGGCAGTGGTAGTCACTGTCTCCTGCAATAGCGATTCCATAGCCGTGTGCTCTCCGCCAGAGATCGTACATCTTGCCTTAGGAGTTACACGCACATCTACTTTCACCTCCTCAATATTGTTCTCCAGGGAGGATTGCAAGGCTGTGATAGCGGCCAGTGTTTTATCTTCCTGGGGCCCCTTCTGCACCACCGATGTGTCTGACTGCTCTGCCTCCATGGCCAAAGCAGGGTCACGCTGCTTCCCCCGGCTTGCAAAGGATTCCATGATCATGCCCTTTCCCTTCTGTTCGGAGGATGGCATAGTAAAGGGTACTCTGGATGCACCCCCCTCAGCGCACGGCACTATAACAATCAGTGGAGGGAGCCAGATCTCACAGAGGGGGCTCCAGTTGTCCGCCCCTGCAAGCTAGAGCCTCCAGGCAAAAGCACACTGCAGTAATCCACACCTTTAAGTATGGCACACTTGCCAATCCAGGTCTAGGTAGCGTTAGTGTTTGTTGCCCCGTGCACTTCCAAGAAGATCAGCCAGTGTATCAGGAGAGGGCCATGTGCCCTTCATGTCCCCAGTCGGGTGTCTGCGGCATCCTACGGACTCTCGGGCTGTGCGCAGCCCCGTAGCGTGGCTGGGGCGCTGCTGCCAGCTTCCAGGGCTCAGAGAGAGACGCAACAGCATATGACAGGCCGCCTCCCAAGCAAGTACTGTTCTGCAGAGCCGGCGGGGGACACAAGAATAGTACACACGCTGTCGCGCAGCCGCCAACCCGCACTCACCGGCCTCAAAAACGGCATCCCCACTGTCTTTCACACACCTTCGTCTCCTCCTGTTAGGCAGAATCCTGTACACTTCCCTTGGGGACCACTGCAAAAAAGATTAAGACTACAGGAGTAAGCGGTAAACCCAATTGGTAGCAGTCTGTACCACCCAGATTTACCTGGTAGCTGTGGCTGAGCAGTCAGACTTCTCTCAAGAAGAGTACGGCAGTATATAGAGTATACACAACAGGGCCAAAAACACAGTGGAACAAGGAAACACTGACCAGAGCTTTGTATCAAAAGTATAACATTATTTATTTAAAACACACTTTAGGTAATAGACTAACACTCTAAATTGGTAATAGACTAACACTCTAAATCAAAAGCAAGTCCAAACACAGTCAGATAAAGTATAAACACCTCCCTTGATAACTATTAGACCAGTCATAGTTAAAACACCACTATTTGTTAAAACAGATGTGAGCGCGTAACCGAGATGGCACTCCAATAGTTAGGTTAAAGGGAGAGAAAAAGGCAGAGCATAAAAATAACAGTTCCCAACACGTTTGTAAGTTCAAAGCAAGTCAGTGAAGACAGTATACACTGTAGAGCCAAAGTTCATAGGCCAGGCCCACTTTAAATGGAGCAAAGCGAAATGTGCCCAGGATCAAACGGTTTAAAATGCACTAAACGTCTTTGCAGAGTGTTCAAAAGAGGTTGAGGTGGTTCATGAAGTAAGGTTAGAAGGTCTGGGGCCAACCCAGTTGGAAAGCCAAGGATTTAAGGGTCACCTTTAGCAATCCGAAGAAAGGGAGGCCAGGTGGAACACAGTACCTTAAAGAGAGAGGAATCTCCAGCGGCGGCAGTTGTTTCAAGTCGTGGATTCGACCAGGGGAAGAGAAGATCTCGTCAAGGAGGAACCTTGTAGTCGTTGCACTGCCCAGGGAAGAGACCAGCCGCGGAGTTCGTCAGTAAAAGGTGCGTTGCTTTTATTCGCAGTCAAAGTGGTGAAGCTTGGCTATCCGGTTGCAGGGGTGCTTGGCACGGGTGAGTCGACCAAGAGACGTCTTTGGACGGCGAAAGGGGCGAACTGGTTGATCCCACCTGCTCAGAGGGAGAAGACTCTTCCAGCAGAAGATCTCCTCTTGTCGTCGGGAAAGTGGTGAGGTTGTTGCAGCAGGGCTCCACCGGTGGTGTCGTTGCAGATGGCTCAGCTTCTTCCCTCTTCGGATTTCTTAGGTCCTGTGGCGACTTCTGAAGGTCCAGTCCCAAAAGCCCTGCTTTTATGCAGAAAAACCCCATTCAACAGCCTAGCTGTCACTCAAACATGCTAAGTGGTGAGCCGGGCAGCTCACCATTGGCCCAATCAGGAGAGAGTGCGACTTGAGTTGCTAAGGCAACACAGTCCAGGGTGCCAATTCCCCTCCCCGCACATCCTGTGGAACCCAGACAGAGTGGCACAATTTGGAGGGCTTCTGTGGAGAAGCCCGCCAAAAAAGTGGAACAAAGGGCTCGACCTTGGTCAGAGTTACAGAGACGGACACGAACGCCATTTTAGAAAAGAGTTCTGGCAAAAAGACCCAACCGTGAAATTAATATTAAATAAATAAACCGACGGTATCTTTAACATTGCACCAAAAAGTGATGCGTTTAAAATCAATGGGAAAATCCCATAGGAAATATTCTGGTGGAATATTTCACGTGGTAACCACTGCCACCAGCCAGAAACTCGACAAGGGGGGGGGACTGGACAGTGCCCCCTTGAAAACAGACTCAGGGGCAATATAATTAACCCCTTCCAGTACTTCCACAATATGATGGTTTTTATTGGTTCTGTTCAGAATTTAAGACTAGTAAAGTCAATGGTGACTTTACATGCCCTGGGAGACAGTAGTCAGTCCCAGGGTATGGAGTCTATGTTTGGGGGTCACTATGACACCCCTGTGTTACTGCACTGAGGGTGCTGTGTAACACATAGACAAAAATTAGATGATACCCTATGGAGTAAAAGACCCCATAGCCCAAAATCACACAAATAGTCAGAGACATATCTCAAATCATGCCTAAGAGTGGGAGTAAAAGAGTCTCACTCTTAGCAGGAGAAAAAAACAAACCCCAAAAATCCAGCAAAGCTGCTGGGGGACTCACTAGATTTGGGAAATTAGCCTTATAAGAGAATTCTCCCTAACACCTCCCAGCAGGCGCTGCCACAGGAGCGATGTCTCTGCTACGTGCAGCATCCCTGGGCAGTATCTAGACCCCCAATGAGGGTCGGCCCCGCAGCAAACCCCAGTCGTAGCTCTGTTACTATTTTGCCTATGAAGCCAGAGCAGCTGCCATTTTGGACCTCACAGTCGCAACAAAGCCGATTGGGTTTCTCAGCTCCCAGGGCTCAAATTCACGTCGGGCCAGCACAGTCCAAGCAGCAACATTCCTAATCACTGAGATCCGGTGTCTTAGTCCTTAAATCAGCACTGCATGCAGGATCACCGGCATGATCAGAGCAGGAGCTCACGCATGCATGTCCTCAATGCATGGACTCTGTCCACACCCCCCCCTCCCGTGAATGGCCATCTAGGTTGGCATTTTCTCTTAAGTGGGAACGGGGTACTTTAATACATGGTTTCTTGAATGTGATCTTATCATAGTTGCTGCAGTTCCAACCTACCAATTCGCTAGAAAACTCCAGCCAAGAGGTGGCCCCAGCGAGTCAAATACCCTCTACTATATTGCATCAACAACAATCGCTAAGGCATCTTTTTCTTTTCCCACTGAATGTTCTAGAAGCCGACGCAGTGAATGAGCAGCTTCACACATTAGGAGAACATTCCTCTTCCAGTAAAATCCAGCACTGTCTCTCAAAGCTAGGTACCAAAATGCCTGTTCCACTACTAACACATCACAATACCAACTTTTTTTATACTCTTCCAAATTGCGGTACTGCTGGGTTGCTTGTCTTGGCTGACTCTCAACATGTCATGAACGTGCATCTCTTTCATCTCCTCTTTGTTTGATCAGGGCTGTTCCTGTTCATCCCTTTCTATCGCTTTTATTTTATGTTGATATTATTTACCTAAATATGAATTGTTTTTTGTGTAGTTCTGGATTGTTTAATTGTGAATGAATCATAGTTTTAATTTTGATATTGTCTTTTTTGAAGAAGGTTCTTTTTTTCAATCATTTTATTTCATACATTATTTCAGTAACAAAACCTATTCAGCAGTAATATTGTGTATACATTGGGATGTGAAAGGTTTGATGTTCAAATCAAAAACAGAATAAAAAAAATGTAAAATAATTTAACAAATATTCAGCAGCAAGGACCAGATCCTTTGCATTTTTATCTCCTCTGAAATGATTTAAGCAACTTTAGAAATATGGGGAAAAGGTCACAACGCCATGATTCAGAGGAAAAATAAAGTGTACTTCCCAAAATAAAGCACTCGCGTCACAAAACTGACCAGCCGAAGCCTTTAAAAATAAACAATTGAGCTCCGAATCCCAGATCGGGACCAATCTAATACCCTCCCTGGAAATGGCCGACGGTTGTCCATAGCCTTCTCTATGAAAATCAAAGCCCAAGTAAACTCAGTCAAAATCTGTCAGAGTACCTCACACAATATACTGGCACTGTAAGCGCCATGTAGGCTTCAGAGGTGCAGTGCCACATATGTCCAGCTAACTTCATGAAGGATAATATCTACATTTTGGCCGATCCAATCCCCCTAATATGCAGTGCTTCAATCAAATCAGCTAAACTCCCAAATTCCTTCAAAGAAGCGACTGTGATTCATCTCCCTAATAAAGGATCCTTGGACTATGAAGAAACAAACAACTACGGTCCTTTTTTCAAATATTCCAACTTCTCCGGAAAGCTTTTCCACAGACCTGTGGTGAGGGGTGTAGGAGCACTTAACCAAAGTGAATACATTGTGTCCACCAGAGATAGTTGAAAGTCTGTCTGCGTAGCAGAGTAGCCAGTCCTTACTCAGCTGAGCTAAGAAGGCAGGTAGGTCTAGGCACACTTAGGTCCAATAGAGCACACAAAAGAAGACACCACACAGATATACTTATAAAGATATGCGCTTTATTATAGGGTTACGCAGTAAGCAACTGGAAGCTCCATTAAGTACTATCATTTGGATACACTGGTGAAAAATTCATATAAAAACAGTAAAGGGCCTTTGAGCAGATCCACCCCACTCCTATTGCTAAAGTATAACCCATGCCTGCTGGTAAGCTCAGTGCATTATGATGCTAAAGGGTTGGGGAGGAAAGGAATCCCTAGATCTAAATCAACTTCATTCACAAAGTCGTAAGGAATCATCTTTGCCATTGCATGGATTGAACAGTTGTATCCCACTACTGCCTACACTCACTAATGTATTCAGACACACAGGGGAACCTATACATAGCGTGTAGTACAGAGGTTGAGAAGAGGTAAAAACAAAAAGATTCCCAAAAGGCCACCAAAAGTTAGATGCAGGTTAGACTCAAACTACAGGACCTGGAGGGCCTCAGTACACTCCTAGAAATGTTGGTTGAAACAAAGTAACAAAAGCTAGATAGTGTAACACTGAAACATTTCTATGGAAGGGAATGCAGTGCAGTGATGTTTTACTGTAAATTCCCTAATAAATCACATATACTAGCTAATAATCCAGTGTTCAGTGGAAAGCTCTGGTAAGTAACATTTTCAGTCACTTAGGAGACTATGGGACTAAGTCCATAGACACGCCATTGATATATGGGTAAAATAAGGTAAGTACCGTACCTTCCCCCAAAGGTACGGAAAAAGGGCAAACCATCCCACATAAAACCTAGAGGGTATGTCCTCGAAGAGCTCCAGCTCCCGGTTACAGTACCAGCCAGCCAGAGAAGGATGAATGCAGAGCAGTAGTCGCTGTCAATGGTAATATGTGGTAGATGGGGGACCTGCAAAACCCAACTAGTTCTTGAACCGGGGAACTCCTGATGAACCCATCAAAGAATAGATCAGGACCCGAGACAAGTAATCATAGTGCCAGTCACTGCAAACTCGGACCAGAAAAAGCAGCAAAATCCAGTAAGTACATGGTTTGTTTTATGGGTCTGGATAAGAGCTCTGATATCATGGGTCTTAAACCCACAACCAATGACGACCAAACAGAGGAATAACCTAGGCACCGACAAGGACGACCCAGAAGCAGCAGCAGCGATGGAGAAGACAACTGCAGAACATACACACTAATGGGTTAAGTAAGCTTGAGGGGGCAGCCAGCCAACAAAGAATGATGCCACGATGGGAGAAGCAGTTGAAGGTGATGGGGGACTGTCAAAGACAGAGCTGGCCTAGAGTAGCAGTGACCAACCACTCATCTAGGCCAGCAAGTTACCCCACCTCGAGGCACTTCGTCCAGGAGGATTTTGCAGTGAGGCAGCACTACAATGGGCAGGGAGTTAGCTAGGAGGACTTAGGGGGAAGACCAAGAAGAGCTGTATGCGATTCCATCAGGTTCAGAAGAAATGGAGAACAAAGACAAACAAGACATGGTCCATCAATTTGGCCAAATCCTTTTAAAAGACAACCCAGTTTTTCTATAGCGTGCGTGTTCTGAACACAGCAAGCATTACATCTAGATCTCCAAGGACTTGGTAACAGGGCACCTGATCCGAAGGTGCCTAATAATTTAAATGGATCCCGCACTGTTACATGGTCTACCGCTTCTGTTGTCCCTTGGGATCCCCGATCTTGCTCCCAGCATTTCAACAGTATCTAATCGGTTAAGGCATATCTTCATGAAATATGCCCTCTTTTTGCCTGGGAAATGATCTATGTACACTTGTGCCATTGGGACCGTTTCCATAAGCTGTGAAAACATTTTAAAAAGAAAAGGTTTAGATTCCCAATCTATGGGTCATAACCCAGTCATATAAGCACATAGGTTAATCTGAAGTCTTCATTAACACCCATTCATTTTTGTTGCTCAAACATTTTCATATTCAAATGTAACTCATAATAATAATTCTTCTCCACTAAACATAAAATGTTTAAGGACCTTGCTTGGCTGAACACTCTACTTGACTGCTTTCTTTATTCAGCCAGTATAGGTTATACTTTCACTAGACATGCTCTACTTGAATTATTTACCAGTTATATTCTCCAATCTCAAAACAAATGTTGGCATCAGTGACATGTCGCACAGAAAGTTGCTTTAGCTATATGCTTCTCACTAGCAATATGTTTCCATATGGCGCATGGTGTGGTTGGTTTCTAGTCTTTGCATATACACAAAGACCGCGGTGGTAAGGCAGCAGGTGCCCATTGTCTATGCTCGCCATGGTATTCAAAGTATTGAAAATCGATCGAGAATATTGTGCAAATGTCTCCTGAATGGATCAAGTTGTTTGTTCTTGACTTTTCTTGGCTACTGTCTGTATAAACCCGGGTTGTGGAATAAGCTTCTAACTTGCCTTAAGTACAATTATTTCTAGCTGGTTTTCTGCAATGGCTTTTATCAAAACAAAAGGCATTTATTTCCCGTGGCTTTGCAGGGCTTTGTTGTCTTCGTCCGATGAGTTTAAGTAAAAAAATGGAATAGTACTTTAGTGCCACAATTTACAACTGGAACCGTACAAAACGGGCACTGATCTGTGGCGGCGGCAAAATGACATTGAAAATTACATACGATCTGTGCAATTAGCCACCTGTAGAATCTATGCTGGCGGGCGGAAAACAGTTTGTTGTTGAGCAGAAGCAAGAAACGCTCGGGCCGAGGCACTGGTACATGCAGGTTTAATTTTCCTTCTTGCTCCGTACATGGACAGGGCAACTCTAGCGTGAACCAGAGGACTGAGCCCTTTCGCCAGTGCTGCCATAGCACCTGTCTGCAGCTTCCCGCGGATGGACGGGGTTTAGTGTTGAACATTATCGCTGTCAATATCCGTGCTGATATACTCTCTAAACGGCCTTCACGCGACGTAAGGCAGCCTCACCTGTATTTCCAGCTGCAGCACATCCAGCGTATTCATCTGCTGGTTACTACACCCTTGCTATTTATGTGTCTGCTTTATTATTTATCCTCCATACTGTTCACTCTTTTTCCTTTTATATCAAGTCTATGCCGCCTGCATTCATTACATGCCCCTCTGATGGCTCTCAGCCCCTATGCCAATTTGGTTTACCCTTCTTGCACTTCCCATGCTCCTTCCATAGACCTGGCCCTCTGAAATGCCAGATCACTTTTTAACAAATTAACATCAGTACTGGATCTCTTTTTCCGTTGAAACCTGCATTTTCTCTGTATCACTGAAATTTGGATTACATCTTGTAATACTGTTATTCCTGCTACTTTTACTACATCTCTTCTTTCTGTCCTAACTCACACCCATCTGCTCGTGGTGCGGGTGTTGGTATTCTTTATCTTTCTTCTTCTGTACTTGCTTCTTCTATTCTGACTTCCTTGTTTGAATATTCACATACCTCCTTTTCTAAGCCCTACCCTATATATTTTCTGCTCATTTATCGTCCACCTGGTCCGTTTCCGTCATTTTGTGATGATATTGATATTCTTCTCTCTTTTATACTACCTTCCACTGTTCCTTTTATTCTCTTGGGAGATTTTAATCTTCACCTGTCCTCCACACATGTAAACCTTCCATTTCTCACAGTTCTTGATTCCTATTTTCCGTCTCCACTCCTTATTCCCTCCTCTCATGTGTTAGGTTAGTCTATTGATCTCATCTTCACTAATTCTCTTTCAACTTCTCAGGTTGCTGCACTCTCGGTGTATCTTTCTGATCATCATCTTCTCTCCTTTTCAATTTTTCCATCACCTTTAGTATCTGACTCATGCATGCCCACAACAGCTTATCGTAGACAGGATCTACGTTCTTTTAGCACCCCCTTGTTTGTTTCATATGTACTGCTATTATTCCTTCTCACACTTCCTTTTCTGCCATGCCTGCTGACGAGGCTGCTACTATTTTTCATCTTCTCTTATTTCCTCACTAGATGACCTTTACCCAATTTCTACTTTATATCCCTCTCGTAAACCTCCTCAACCCTGGCTTTCTCCACATGCCAATGCGACGTGCACTTTGCCGTCTTGAGCGTTGTTGGCGCAAGTCCAGGTCTGAAGGTGATCAGTTGTCTTACTCTTCCTATCATGTGTTCTATGATGGCCTTTTTCTTTGTGCTAAACGTTCCTACTTTTCGGATCTTTTACATTCTCAGTCAACTCACCGTAAATGTCTATTTCAAACTCTTTCACATCTCCTTTCTCCTACCACTCCTGATCATTCCTCGAGTTTGACTTTGTCTGCTTCCAATCTTGTTGTTTTCTTCTCCTCAAAGGTAGCCTCTCTTCGGGCTACCATTGAGTAGTTTATGTCTACTCTTACCATTATTGCTCCATCTTCACCTCCTAATACTATTTCCTGCTTTTCTTCCATTTCTAATAAGGAGATTTCTCTTGTGTTAAACCAGGCTCATCCTACTGCTTCCCAAGGTGACCGTATTCCATCAGTTCTTATTCCTAAAATCTACCCCTCCCTTGTTCCTTATCTAAAAGCCTTCTTCAATACTTGTCTTCTGACGTCTGTTTTTCCTACTGCCTTAAACATGGCTCTATTCTTCCCATTCCAAAAAAAACTTCTGCTGATTCTTCTTTGGCTTATAACTTTCATCCTATTTCTCTTTTACTGTATCTTTCTAAAATTCTTGAACATCTTGTCTATTCTCAAATTCTACTTTCGTTTCCCATAATTCTATTCTTCATTGTTTTCAATGGGATACCGCCCTTTTCATTCTACAGAAACTGCTCTTCTCTCTGTCCCTAATTCACTACTCTATGCACGTTTTCTAAGCATTCATCTTTACTCATTCTTTTAGATTTATCTGCTACCTTTGATACTGTTGATCATTCTCTGCTACTTTCTTCACGCTTCTTTTGGGTTATCGGTTCTGTTCTTTCTTGGATTCGATCCTACCTATCCCAAAATACCTTTTCAGTCTCTTGGGCAGGGTTAACATCTGATACCTTTCCGCTTGTTCATGGTGTTCTCGGTCAATTTCTTTTTTCCCTCTACACTTCCCCTCTGGCTGAAGTCATTCAATCTCTGGGTCTCTCACCACTTTTACACAGATGATACTCAACCTTTCTTCTCTTTTTCTGCCTTCACTCCTGAAATCCACAGTAAACTTTCTACATGTCTAACAGCTATTAATACCAGGATGACGGAACACCTCTTGGTATTAAACACTATGAAAACTGAAGTACTCCCTTTCCCTTCTAATACTATTCCGCCCCCTCTTTCTCCTTCCTCTTTTTTTCTTTCCTCCCTCTCAGCTTCCTATCTCTCCCACGGCTCGTAACCTGGGACCTTACTTTGATTCTGATCTATTTTTCAAGCATTATATCTCTTTATCTTCTCAAGCCTGTTACTCACATTTGTACAATATCCGTAAGGCTCATCCTTTTCTGAAGCCTGATGCTACTATACCTTCTTTCTTCTCACTGATTTTGTCTCATCTTTTCTATTTTTCTGTCACTTTATTTGGTCTTCCTCTTTCTTATTTCGCCCCATTGAAATCAGTGATCAATGCCTCTGTTCGTCTTCTTTATCTTCTTCCTCCATGTAACTATTATTCCTTTTCTTTCTACTCTTGGTTGGCTCTCTTTTCATTCACGTCCAAAATGTAACTTTCTATGTCCTGTCTTTAAATCTCTTCATGGTCTTGCTCTAATCTATCTTCTCTGGTATCTTTTTATACTCTGACTCAGTCTCTCTCCTCCCAGTTTCAATTTTTTCTCGCAGTTCTACATCCTCCCTGTGCTAATTCCTGTTTACATTCCTATTCTTTACTTGCACCATCCCACTAGAATTCTCTTCCACTTCCCTTTCGTACTATTTCTCTATACCCTTTAGTTCGCGCCTCACTAAAAGCCCATCTTTTTTATATTGATTCACAAGGCTCAGAGCTTTTATTGTTACGTGCATTTTCATTTTTTTGTACTGTTTTTATTAACTATGTACAGCGATTTGGCTTAAAATGCTTTATATTCCAAATAAAATACAAAAATACTAGTTCTAGTGAACTGTGCTGTCAATTTAGATTGCACAGAAAGTTGATTTATCTACTTTATGTACCCACCCAAGTTTCAGATTTTCTGAAAGGACAACAACTATGCCCCCTGCGCCCAATACTCTTGGATGAGTTTGGTGTATGTAATTCGTGGTCCTATTACTTCAACACAAGATCATTGGTGCATCTTTTGTATGGAAATTCTGAACTCCCTCTCCTCACAATCTGTCTTGTTAAACATATATGGCCTTCACAGGTGTTGCTTCCTCTTCATTTTGGAATGGGATTAGCCCATTCTGCTACACACACACACACACACACACACACACACACACACACTTGTTGAAGTCTAGTTTATTTAGCACTGAGTTTTAACAAGTTTACATGAAAACTTTGGATGTATATTCAAACTGGGTGGTAACTTTAGTTTCACTGTCACTGGCGTGATCACTTTCTCCATTTCAAAAGGCCCTATAAACCTGGGACTGAATGTATTCTTTCCCTTCAATGCGATATTCCTTGTATACAACCAGACTGACTCCCGAGCTACATATTTTGGAGCAGCCCTATGATGTAAATTTGCATACCTGTTATACTCAGCCTTACTATTTTGCAAAGAGTCTATTGCCTTCCGCAAATTCTCTCCCATGATCTTTAACCTGTCTTCTACTTCAGGAACCTGAACCTCCTCAGGTAAATCCTCCCATAAAAACCTGGGGTGAAATCCCTGAACATTGAAAAATTGAGGCAAAGAGGTAGAGCCCTTAGCTGAATTGTTATAGCAACTTTGCCAACCACACTAGATCCACCCAACTCTTCCCTTACTTCAGATAACATCTTAGATATTTTTCCAATTCTTGATTAATTCTTTCAGTTTGTTCATTAGCTTCTGGATGATAACTCATGGTCAAATTTACATTTATTCCTAGGACCTTACCTAACCCCTGCCAAAACTTGGAAACCCATTTAGTTCCCCTGTCTGAAATCACCTCACTAGGTAACCCATGAAGTCGCACTACATTCTGAAGGAAGGCTTGTGCCTAGGTTACTGACGTTTATGCCCCCTTGATAGGAATGAAATGTCCAGCCTTGGTTAGAACATCCACAATCACCAGTATATTAGTGCACCCCTGATCAGGTGGTAGGTCCACAATATAATCCATTGAAACTGTGTGCCAGGGCCACAGTGGAATTGGTAAAGGCATTAACATATCCACCAGCTTCTTATTCTCTGCCTTTGCCCGTGCTCAGATTCCGCAAGTTGTCACAAAATTTTATGCATCTACTCTTATGTCTTCCCACCAAAACAGACGTCATACAAGTTCCAGGGTCTTCCTAAATCCACAATGTCCCGCTAAGAGGTGAATCGTGACATTGTCATAATGCCGTTTCTCTCGGGCCAAAAGTCAGTAAATACAATTTAGTTTCTAAATAAGGTAGACCATCTCAGAACTCTCTAATGGTATCTTTTCTCTCCCACTGCTGCATTTGTTCAAGGGCCATTTGACGGTGGACTTCCGCACAAAACTTGATTGTCTCTTCTTTAGCCTTCTCAACTCCTCCAATAATAAAATTTGTATCCTCTAGAAGTGGAACCGTAGCAAAAGGATCTTGTTTTACACTTCCTGGTAAGTATCTAGTTAGAGCATCTGTCGTACCATTCAGACAACCTGGTTTGAATGGACATTTTAAAAAACATATTCTGCATAGAATAGTGACCATAAATGTTGTCTGGCTGGCAACATCTTTGCAGAGCATAGAAACGTTAGATTTCTATGATCCATTAACACAGTTACCTTGTGTCATGCTCCCAATAAGTAATGTCTCCATTCCACAAATGTTGCCTTAATTGCTATTAGCTCAGAGTTTGAAATGGTGTAGTTCTGTTCTGCAGCTATACATTTCTTGGAGAAAAAATCCACCAGATTAAGTTGACCTGTAGACAGGTGACGTTGAGAAAGCACCCCTCCCATGGCCATATCCAAGGTGTCTGCTTCAACGAATAAACGTTGGCCCACATCGGGATGTAATAAAGCCGGACACGTAGTGAACTTGTCCTTCAAAAACTGAAAAGCTTCTTCTGCTTCAGGTGACCAAAGAAATGTGATAGCTTTCTTCAGTAGTTTAGTTATAGGAGTCACCACCTGCGATACATCTTGAAAGAAGGGATGATAAAAGTTTGCAAAACCTAAAAAAGCTTTGAATATCCTTACGCATGTGGAAGTAGGCCATTCTTTTACTGTTATAATCTTTCCAGTATCCATCTGTAGTCCCTCCAGAGAAATTACAAATCCAAGAGATTCCACTCAAGTGGTATGGAATTGACTTTTCTCTAGTTTTGCAAACAACTGATTCTCCTTCAATTTCTGAAAAACCTTACATACGTGCTCCTCATGTTGCGCCAGATCTTGAGAAAAGATCAGAATATCGTGAATGTAGACTACCACAAAGGCATCCAAAAACTCCCTCAACACTTTGTTAATAAAATATTGGAAGGCTACAGGTGCATTACAGAGTCCAAACAGCATAACCAGGTACTCAAATAGCCCAAACCTTGTTTTGAAAGTCGTCTTCAATTCATCTCCATCTCGGACCCTCTCAGATCCTCTGAGGTCAAGCTTAGAAAATATCTTTGCTCCTTGTTTCCGATCTAACATTACAAATATCAAGGGAAGAGGATACCAATTTTTGATGGTAATCTTATTTAGTGCTCTGTAGTCTATGCAAATGTATAAGGTCTTATCCTTCATTGGAACGAAAAACAAAGGTGATGCAGCTGGTGATTTTGAATGCCTAATAAAACCTTTGGCTAGATTTTCTTCTAAGTATTTTTTAAGATGTTCGTTCTCCTTTTCTGTCAGGGCATAGATTCTACTACATGGAATCGGGGCCCCAGGTTCAAGTTCTATTTTACAGTCAAACGACACTGTGGGGGTAACTCACCTGCCTACTGCTCATCAAACACAGACTTAAACTGCTGATAACAGTCTGGTAATGACCCCATCACTCTCCAATAATTTGCCTGTCTTGCACTCCTCCTGCCATGATCACTAGGGCTAAGCCCAAGCAGTTCCCCATGACGACCTCAGTGGCTCCTATGACTCTCGCTACGTTTTGAGGCAAGAGCAAGGGTTTTTTGGGCAAGAGCAAGAGTAGGAACTGTCTTAAGCCTGGGGAAAGCTGGGCCACGCTGCAGCACTGCTGACAGTAAGAGGTGTGGAACACACAATGCAACAGAGCTCCAGCCGCTTCTGCAGGGTATCGGGTAACGTTACACCTTCTGCCAAACAAATTATAACTTGAGTCCCATCTCTTACAGATTGATCCTGATCTCTTTCTCTCTGACATACCGTAAGCCTTCAGGCACTGTGGTTTCCGAACCGGCAAGGTCGGAATGAGGTTTCTTTCTCTTTGAACACTGCTGGATTGACTTGGGTGTGTTTTAAACTCAAATGTTTCTTTTCCTCTTAAAGTTAACTTCTTCAAGCACTTTTACTTCTCTTGTGTCACTGTGCTCCCATGTTCTCTTTGTATGATTCAATCTCTCCAAGTCGTGCTGCTTGTGCTTAAGTGTCATTGTGAACCCCCTCTGGCCTTTTGCTCATCGCTATACTTTGAAATCCTCACCGCTGCTCGCACGGCATCTAGTACACTTAGAAATTCATTGTGCACCCCACAGTGTTCGCTGCTATGCGCTCCTGTCAACGCTTGCTCCTGACGGCAATCTGGTTTTAAGAATTTTTGCTTACTACTGGGTTGGCATAATAACTATTTACAACTTCAGAAAATGTTCTTGTCATGAAATATCAAATCCTATTACGAGTTGTTTTGCGTAAATTAAACATGCATCTCACTTATCTGCTACAGAAGTTTTCTCTTCAGTTCTTTTGTAGTAGTTTTTTTTTCTTCTTGGATCTTGAGCTGCTGTGGCCTCTCTGCACATAATCTCTGATGAAAGGCAGTTTAGAATCTTGGAGAAGGTTCTACGTATTGTCACAGCTTCCCTTCCTCCATTTATTCCTAAGATGCGTCTTCTCCATTTTGGAATGGGTTTAGCCCATTCTCCTTAAGGGAAATTACAAATCAACAAATCCTATTCCCAACACACACACGCACACCCACCCACCCCCACCTACCCCTCACTGTCCCCCCTGCTAGTAGTTGATGGACCTGACAGCGTGCATGGAATTTGTCTTTCTGCCCCGACCTGACACTTTGGAATCTTGTAGATAATAGAAAGACACGAAACAACACTGATTAAATCTCTTCCCTACTCTCTTTCCAAATCTTCCCTGAACCCTGCTGTTGCTCGGAGTACCCCATCGGAGATCCCGTAGTTGATGGATCTATTTCTTCTCTGTATAGCAATTGATTTTCTAGGGAAATTGGAGTGGTTACAATCTCTTGCAGTATGACACCTATTCTCTTCGGCTTCTGTCTGTAGTCCTCACCTCTGAGAAATCTGCTTTTGCACTTTCTCGAGTTTCCAACCCAAAATGTAACTTTATACCCAGATTTATGAACTTAACTACCACTGAGAAAACCTGTAAACCACCTTGTATTATTTACACCTTGTATTATTTACGTATCATTCATACTTGTATTGGGCCCAGTCTCTCACGCTCTCTCTCTATCTCTCTCCTGTTTCTTTTTTTTTTTATTTAAAAGAAACTGTTTAGTTTATAAATAAACTTTTACACTTCAATAAAGTAAACCAAAATAAACACTAAAATCTAAGCATACACAAAGAATAAGTGGTACAATCAAAAACATAATCGTATTATAGTTTCAATACACAGTTCTCAACAATTCATCCCAAGGTGAAAGTAAAAAGCTTTCTGTGAGTACTTTAACTTTTCTGTTCGGAACGATATTAAGTTGTGTTCCAACCAGTACCTATAGCCCTTGTCAGAATTAGTGCAACACGATCCAGCTCCAGTATAACAATTTGGGCAGGCAATTAATCCCCCCAGATTGCTCTCCAGTCTGCTTCTCCCTGCATCATTTTCTTATTCAGTTCCTCAAATATGTGTTCCAGAAGTGTTGCCAGGGCTACAATGAGACCCTCATTTGTGGTCGTCCTAATCCTCGCCCACAGAATGTCTGATAGTACCCAGGTGGTCGAGTGGATGAACTCTCCCAATAAACGAATTCTCTCCTCCCGAAAGGCCTGGCATTCCAGGACCAAATGAAAAAGGGATGTGCTTGGGTCTAACCCGCATGCACAGCAACCTCGCATTTCCCTGGAAACTAGTATTCATTTAATTGTGAGATCATCAATTTTGTTGTAGGTCTTCCTTCTTTCCCCTTAATTCCCGGGGTTATCGATGTGTAGACCTTTGCACACTGAGTGTTAATTCCTTATGATGATGTGCGCTCTCTCGAGGGAGAATCGTCTCCCACTTAAAAGCACGAGCGCAGTGACCTGCGTCTCTTTACTAAAATAGGGGACAGCAGAATGAGCAGTGTGTCTGTTGAAAACGTGGAGCGATGCTTTTGGCTTCGCACGTGGGTGCTATTAATCCTTACAGCACAACAATTCAGGCCCTCACACTGCTATGTTGCGCAAGCTAACTTGTGCTGAATCAGAAACGGTAACATCGTGCGGGTGCCTGCGCCAGGCATGTATGAAAGGTTTAATTGCTCAGATTGACTTCCCCTCACAATACGGTATCTTTCAACTTCTTACTCTAATGCAGAGTATAAGGTACATTTGAAAACAACTGTAAACATGTTGCTCAGAGTTCTCTTCAACTTAAGATTCCTTTCTCAAATGAAGCCCCGCCTGTTCTCTCAGGAATTCGGTGGCTTACAACTGCTCCTGTCTTGCAAATTCTGGTATTCTGTGAGCTGTGCCAGAGCTTCTTCAAAATAGGTCTTACATCTAGAGCGATCTTGATGAAAGGCAGTTAGGCAGTCTCATGCAAGTTCCTTGCTGCCAGGCCGATGGCCGATGACATCACAAACCCTGATTAACCTCTTGACCCTTTCCACCATCTTGAAATGGGAAAGAACTTCTATCCTGCAAAAGACTAGTTAAGGAAAATTCTACAATCTAATGTTTGCAGACAAACCCTAACACCATTCATGCACACCAACAAACAAGAAGCAGCCCCCTCCTCTATGTACCACAACAGCTTCCCAATCCCCTTTCTGCACCAAGAGAACTGCACCTTGATCACTATTTCTGTTTAAAAATAATATGATTTTAAATAATCATTCCTCAATGCCCCATTTATGTAGCTTGGACCATAGGTTCTTTTTATCAGCACAGTCAAAGGCAGAGGTGAAAAGAACCTTTGGTACATACAAGGTTCTGGCCTTTAGGCATAAGGCTTGCTCCTTTTAATAGGTTTAGTACCAAACCCTTGATAGATGTCCTCATTACTTTCTTGATCCCCTATTGGAACTTTGACAACCTTGCAGATTCCACCGTCGAATGATCCAGATGCGTGAATAACATTTTGGTAAACAGCTTACTGGTTACGTCCAATAATGTAATTGGCCGATAATTATTTGGATTTACCCTTACCCCCCTTTTCAATATCAAGATAGAAAATGTGATTTTGTTTGGGGGGATTCCGGAATGCAGGCAGCAGAGGCAGCAGCATAATCCTGTAGCTCCTGGCCCCCTCCTGCTACTGATGATATTGGATTATGAACACCAAGAAAAAGATTGAAATTGCTGAAAACCCCATACCAAAGAAATCAAAATCGGCATCAGAGATGAGTGAAGTGCCAAGTGCTCAGGATATTTATTCTTTGCTGCTCAAAATGGCCCAAGACCTGGGAAAAGTGGCCAAGGATGTGGGGGATGTCAAGACTTAACTGGAAGATCTGTCTAAGAAGGTTTCTCATTTGGATAGTAGGATCACTGTCTTGGAAAATGGTTCTAAATCTATGTCCTCAGAAATTGCAGGGAGCTTCAGAGCCTACAATACTTTGAGAGAAGAAGTTCAAAAGGGTAAAGAAAAGGGACTGGAATTGGATTTGAGGATCAGAAATAAAAATGTAAGGCTTGTTGGAGTCGAAGAAAGTCCCAATGAAGATTTGATACAGTTGGTGCTGGATATACTGAAGTTTTGCTTTGGTTGTGACCAAATTAGCCCAGGAGATGTGGACAATTTATACAGAGTGGGGAAAAAAGCTGGTCCGAAGGCGAGACAAATCTTGATTACCCTGATGACCACCAGAACAAAATAAGCTATTCTAGGAGCTGCAAGGAGGAAGGGGAACACATATTTCAAGGGCCATCAAATATTTGTGTATCCTGACTATCCTAGAGAAACTCTATTGATAAGGAAGTCCTTTAAAGAGGCCAAAGATTTGGCAAGATTGGTGGGTGTCAAGGCTGTCCTGAACAGGGCAAACTTGTTGACTTTGGCTTTGCCTGGAGGCGAGAAATCTGCTTCTGACCCCAGTGAGGCTTTGAAATGGCTAGAACCATTGAGAGAGAAATGCACTTAATACTTCCAACTACTTTGTTTTCAACGCAACCTTTTTCAGATTTTTTTTTGGACATACATTGGATAAAATGGCGCTGCCGACCATTTACAGTTGATCATTTGGAACCCCGTGATGTTTTGAATGGCTTACTTCAATTCAGCATTCTTCGTTCGTGCTTTGTATTATGGCCTGAGGATTAGAGTAAAGCACCTTGTAACGTGCCTCGTACGTGCCCTACGTGCTTCAGGAAGTTGCCGCTCTGCGTCAGTGCTGAGACTGGGATATGCTAGAGCTTATGGTTCCAGTCTTTCTATGGCGTGTACAGACAATGTCCCAGTCGATGGAAGAAGTGCCACGATTAAGCGGTGGGTCGCAGGTGCTGTTGAGGGGGTGCGGCTATTCTGTCTTTTAATATCCCTTTGCGACTTTACGTTTGAATGTCATTAATGAAGTCGGGATCGTCGGAGCAGCATGATGACATCTGGCCCACATCTCCTAATGGCAGGATTTGATCCACGGACCTGCTGCAAGTCGGTATGGGAATCCGACTCTTTTAACAGGAGTGCAGTGGACTCACTTTGGGAAAATACTGTCCCCTTTGCATCGGGAAGTTGGGGAATTGTGTACCCGGCATACATGCAGTTTCCCTGGATTGTCTAGCGTGGTGGATCTATCTATGCCTATGACAATGTTGCCGATGCCCGCAAAATGTGTATTTTCCAAAACCCGGGCCTCCTCTTGATTTCCTGGTACATCTGATGGCCTGGAAATATTGGTATTGTCAACCAATTGATGTTGAACTCAGAGTGATGACTGATATTTACGGCATAGAGCTTTTCATATGAGTTATGTAATTGGGCCAGGAAACTCACTGATGCTATTGAGGAATGGTTACTGGTACTCTTAATGTGTGATGAATGTTGGTGAATAGTACTGTATTCCTTTTCTTATTTCGGGCTGGCAATGGCGATTATGGGGGGAGTCATGACTTCATCTGTATGTTATGGAAGCACAAATGGGGGGTGGACCCAGGTTTAATGACTATACGATATATATTGATTACGTATAGACGGTAGGCATGAGGGCATTTGAGTATTTGGTAGAGTGTACGCTCTTTTCCATTATGATTAAGTCTGATTATTGACCTACCTGTGCTTTAATTATAAATGATCATCCTGTACTAGTATTTTGCTATGTGGTTAGAATTGGGAGGTAATTATTATATCATTAGATGGATGGCCTGGCCTTTTGTTTCCAATTTTGAGTCTTAACTTGAAGATTAACGGTAGGTTTTAGTAATTACAGTAGGCCAGGGATAATGCTCCACACTGCTTCATAAGTTTGGGGAATATAGTTAAATGTGAGTGTCCGGGGTCTGGTAGATGGGGACATGAGTGGTTGATGCATGACCTGTTGAGAATATTGAGGTTGAATATTTACATGTTTTCTTTCTAGGTGATGACCACTCCTTTTTAAAATACTTGTTGTTTTCATTTGGATATTAGCGGGATCTTTGGGGATATCTACGGGTGCTGATGACATGTTTACCAATTATCACTTAATTTCTGCTGAATGCGCCTTTACATCATTTTAATTGTTTTAAAAATGGAATTGTATACACACTGTATGTTGTGGTGAGTTATATGTCACACCATGCATGGGGGGGGGAATATTTCAATGCCTTTTTGGATGATACTTGGGTGTTTCTGAGATATTTTGGGTGTTTTTGTTCATGCATCATATCGGTACGTAATATGAAACAATATCAGGTCTGGACAGTATTGCAACCCAACCCTAATGAATAAGGTCTGCTGTTTAAAGGGAAGGAGATGACCAATGATGTTTGAGAGGGACTGTGCTCAATATACTTCGCATATCTATGTATGTTTCCATGAATGAAGTATTTGTGGTTATGTTTCATATGGGAGTGTTTATGGTTGATGATTGCCTATTTGTTTATATGTACCATGCCATTTTTTTCTAGGCAATCAGTGTGGGGATGTCTTGTACACAATGCTGGTTGGTGGAGGTGTAATTTATGTAGTGGGATGACAGAGTGGAGTGCTTTGGAGATGTAGGGACTATAATATCCTGCATAATTTACTGTGTTATTAATAAGAGTGTCATAGTTGAATGAGGGAAAACTTTGGGTAGTGCTTGACGAGTTGTAACATTTTGGGGGGTTTGTTCTTAGAGATAGTGTTCATGGGCATATAGGAGCGGTGTCCGGGACACTGGACTTATTAGAATGTTATATCTAGTGTGTAGTTTTTATCTGTTGTTGCTGACTTGCTTCTATTTCAGAGGGGGGGTGGTTTTGTTCACATCTTGTGGTAACCTTTTTAGATTATCTGATTTGGTAGAGGATCCTGTAGTTGATGCGCTTGCAATTGATAGTAGGTCAGAGAAAATGGCTAATGATTTACATGTGCTTACGTGGAATGTAAATGGACTAAATAATTCGAAGAAAAGGCTAAAGATCATGAATCACATGAGAGAGTTGAAGTGCGATGTTTATTTTATTCAGGAGACTCATTTACTTAAAGATGAAATTTGTAGCCTTAGAAAAGGTTGGGTGGGAAGGGCCTTTGGGTCAAGTTTTTCATTGCGATCAAGAGGAGTGGCAATTTTAATCAGGAGGAATAGTCCTTTGAGGATTGTACGTGAATTGTCAGATGGTGAGGGCAGGATGGTGGCTGTTCTAGTTAATATTCAAGGTTGTTTGGTGACGTTATGTAATATTTATGCCCCATCAGTAGATGATGGTTCATTCTTCAGGAAGGTGACGCAGACGCTTCAAGACTTAGGTTCGGACAACATCATCCTGGGTGGTGACTTTAATACTATTTTGAATAAGGATTTGGATAGGAGTGTGCCGGGAAATTTTAGGCATAGTGATCGCCATTATGTTTCTCTTAAAAACTTGATGGAGGAACATGCTTTACGGGATTGCTGGAGGTTGCAACATCCACATGCTAGAGAATACAGTTTTTACTCAGGTGCGCATTCGGTTTACTCTAGACTGGACATGTTGATGACAGCTGGTCTAATGACCAAGAACTTTAAGTCAAGCAAGATTGGCCCGATCTTATTGACGGATCATGCTCACGTGATGATGAGTATTGATTTAGGAGGTACTATTCAGAGAACCTATACGTGGAGAATGGATAATGCATATTTGAAAATGGAAAAGGAGGTAGATAAGTTGAGGGCAGAAATTGATGTTTTTGTTTCAGTGAATCATACTGGCGATGTGAGGCCAGAGGTAGTATGGGAAGCTTTAAAATGCACCATGAGGGGTTATCTGATTAATTTGACGTGCGGATTGAGAAAGCATACTGCAAACAGACAGAAGGAACTTGAACTTAGGGCTGATGTTTTATCCAAGGCAGTTATGGCTGACCCTTCTGACAGAGATAATCTTACTGAGTTGAGGAAACTGAAAAAGGAACTTAATGACATAATTGAGGAGAAGACAGAAAGAAAATACTATAACCTGAAATGTGAGTATTTTGAGAGGGGTGAAAAGTGTGATAAATGGTTGGCATATAGGTTGAAAATGAGGGAAGCTGAACAATCAATTGCATCTATTCAAGATAGGGATGGCCAAACCACTTTTATGCCGACTGAAATTAACAATGTTTTTCGGGATTATTACATGCATTTATATAAGAGTGAAGTTGTTGTGCCAGTCGGGACTATTGACTTTCTTGAGAGTGTGAATTGTTGGGTGTCCTGACCCACGTTTGAGCTATCATGCTGCAACATTTGGTGCTGTGGGCTTAGAAAATCCAAGATGGCCAAAAAACCCACAGGTGCGCCAGAATCCAGGAGAATCACGCAGTTTGTGCGCACACCAAAATGGTTACCTAACTTGCTACCCACCAGTGTAAAGAAAGATCTTTGTTAACAAAATCCACTGTTACTGATGTCAAAAAGTTGCTGAAATCGTGGCTCATCGGACCACTTTAAAGATTCAACCCTTTTGTGGGGTTCCACATAATCATTTTACTGTAAGGAGCCCCATCAAAACAATGTTAAGCAAGGATTATTTACTACCATGTAAGAACCATTCCTGTTTGGAATGCATTAATCCAAGAAAGATCCCAAAAATGGATGCAGTACCAACAAAATCCTCAAGGCGGCGCTAGCGGTCTAAACTCTGACAGGAGAACTGAGTGCAGTTGCTGACAAAGGAATTTGACTCAGCTGACTTCAAAGGCCGCATTTTAATCAAAAATTAGCCACCTGCTGTTCCCAGAGGCCAGAAGCCTGGGAAACCCTCTCGCCTCAAGAGATTCACACCACAGCCCAGGATATCACATGGTCATAATAACCAAATGCAAAGTGACCCCCTGGTCTGCTGACCTAAGCCTCCCAGAGACCACACAATAGGCTCTTGCACTTGAATAGAATATGTTGATTTGACTGTTTCCTGTCAACAAAGGCCTGCCTGCCAGCAGAGGCATGGTCACTGACCCACCCAAGTCTTGGAGGCGGACTCCAACACTCTGAGAACTGTAGGGTATTTTGTGGAGATTTGGGGCCTGACGGTATTTTATTACCCCCGAAAAATAACTTAGCAATAGTCACTCTTTGTATTCAGATTTGGCCATGTGCAACAATAATACAATGGACATGCATTATTTCAGCACCCAGACCTGCATATTTGGTATACGTGGTTGGTGGTATTTTGGTGAGCATAATTCCCTTGTTTTATTTGTGGCCCCAATGTCCAGAATCCCTTATCTTTGCTTAGATTTTTCGTGTGATCACTAGAGAGACCTCAGACCTGCATTCTAGGAAGACCACATTTTCCTGTGATAGTGTTGGTGTGCCACCATGGGCGAACTCACTGACTTATTTACGACAGAGAGCTATATGTGGTAGTCTTGTGGTAATTTCCACTACCTTATATACGGTAGGGAGCTATGTTCAGAGAGTCTCTCTTCCCGTTGGCTCATGTACCTCCAACAAGCTATGCTACAGTCACTCACAATTATTCATACTGATTTTGACATGCACACATCTGTCTTAAAATGACCATTGCACTGTTTAAAAATCTCCCCACATCATCAGCATTGTAATGGTAAACAATAAACATCACCCGTCTGTTTTCAAATATTTTTCTGTATTATAAAAGTTGTATTTAAAAACGATCTCATTCTTTACAGAAATAAAATGGTACAGTCAAAGCATTGTCTGTGACACTCTGCAAAGAGAGTGGCGGAGAACAGAACTCAAATTGCAACATTAGCACTTGATTAAGACACGCACAGGAATCCTACACTGACTGCATATTACCGTACACACTCAGCTCCCACACTTCTCATTACCTTATCTTTTTAGTTGTTCTCTTTGTGAATGTGGCTCTCTTGGATTAACTCCAGCAAAAAGGAACGCTTGCCTTCTGAAGCCGGGGTCATTGCCTGGAATTCTCAGCTTTTTCAGATAGGAATGCCTCAGCCAGTGGAAAGGTTTTTCTTTCAGCTCTCCCCAATCTCGACTGCAGCAGGACACAGGAATCTGCATTCAGTCAGGACCCCACAGCCAGGTCTTCTCCCCAGTAGTGCAGAAAGATGTCTGCCTGTCTTTTTCCTTGATACTGCCCACTAAAACTTTCCTCTCAGCCCTCTGTATGACGTGTCCCAATGAAATCCATCATCTCTCATCCTCCTACTCTTCAACAATAGCTTCGCTTATACATTTGCAATTGTTGCAAATCTGACTTCCTTCTTCCTGCAGTTACTGTGCACAAAAACACGGAGAATCAGGCAGAGAAGAAAAAATCCCTGCACACGCATTTAAATGGTTTTCAGAGTATGCCTAATTCTGCAGTGGAGAACACATTTTATTAGTGGGTTATGTTAAATAAGGTTTTATTAGTCAGGTTAATTGTTAATAGGTTAGCTGTTAATTTTCAAATGTGTCTCTAGCAATATAGGCATTTCAGGTGAAAAATAGTGTGCATTTTTAAATGAGCACGTGTGCTTTTAACTGTAAAAATAGATTTGCATCTTATATGTTAAAATCGTTTTTGACTGAATAGCCTGTCTTTCCTTGTTAATCTGGTAACCCATATAGCAATGCACCGCACCCTTGTGGTGGTGCTGCAAAAAAAAAAATGTGCTACTTGTGCAGTATTACTGTACTCTGTACTGTAACACGCCAAATATCCTTACAGAACTGAATTGAAAGCAAAATATATATTTTACAGAAACACTGATAACTCTTTGTAATCAAATGACAGGAATGTATAACTTTGAGAGCCTTAATTTAAAAAATGTACCTTCGATTCAAGCCCAAACTTCAATTTGTGTGATGTTCTGGGGCAAAACCCCGCTATTTATTGACACCACATACTCTGTGTTTAAGCTAGAGATATGGGAATTTACTGGAGTAGGTATGGACAGCCTGTGTATATGTGTATAACTTTTAATGAAGAACCAAGGTTGCATAACCCACTAAAATCGAAAATAAGTTGCCATTTTTGAATGCAAGCCCTCAGGAAGAGCAGAGTTTGAACAGAGTATATCTCATGTGATATGTGATGGGTGCATGTAATTTTAAACAACTGTGTATCTGTGCAATATGTATTTGAATCAAATATAGATTTGTGGGCAAACTGACCAGGGGAGGATCCTCTGACCCATAAAACCTACAGCATCACTCTGACTCACATTTCCTTCCCCCAATCATGGGAGAGGGGAGAATTGGGCCAATGACAAGTAGAAAGGGGCAGGCTTAGCTAGGCCCAGGCACACACCCACTTTCAAAACACATAAAAAGAGACTGCTGGGACAGGTAGAGAGATTCAATTCCATTTGCTGCGGAACATGCTGACCGACGACTTCACATCCAGAGATCCTACACTTAGACTTCCAAGCTAAACAGAGACTACAGAACTTTGAACCAAGAAGGCCCACTACAAGCAAAAGTATTTGTCAGCAGGCCCAAAAATCATTTGCAGACTATTCACAGCCGGGCTCAGCTGTTGATTCTGGCTTGAAACCCTGCGCCAGAAAGATCCAGAAGCAGTGCTGTACCCAGAGAAAGCAGAGCAGTATCCAGAACCAGAGGCCAGAGATCCAGAGTGACCCAGACCGCTGTGAGCAGAACCAGAGAGCTGACCCAGATCACTGTGAAGTGCCGAGACCAGAACCGGAGTCCAGTCCAAAATCTGACCAGATCCGTGGCGAGGCCTATTTCAAAAATATATTGTGAGTACCTAGCAGAACTGTGCAGAACCAATCTCTTAGTTAAAATAATCTAATCCAAACTATTTTAATCTAACCAGAACTGCCTCCGAGAAGTTGTCACTTGTTATTTTGCAAAGCTGTCACCTGTCATTTTCTGGCTGCAAGCTGTAACCTGTCGCTTTGAACTTTTAAAATTTCAAATCCGAAAAACAACCTTCACAAAATCGTTCATAACTCCGTAACCGTTTGGGCTAGGAACCTGGTTTAACTTTCCTCTGAAAGCTTAGAATCTTACCTTTCCAACAAGCCTAGAACCGACTTCCTACTCCTTATACTTTCTCCGCAATCACGATTCACGCATTCGCGAATTTTGCCGCGATTTGCGATTTGGCCCGATTTCTTTACTTGTAAAAAGATAGCTGCTTTTGCCTGAACTGCTAAATTTTGTTTGCCTCTTAAGAACCATCCCTGAATCATTGCTAGAGTGAGCCTGAACTAATATTAACTAGATACCACTCACCCTGAACCTCCTGAAGGGAATTAAAAGCATTTTCAGCATATTTCTCACTGCATTGTCACCATATTCAAAGCATTTTGCCTGTGTTTCAACTTATATCCGTAGTCTAAGCTTGCTGGGGTGAACTGAATTACATTTGATTGCATGTCTGAGAACTGTGTGCTACTCTTCATTTCCTTACATTGCATAAGGGGGGGAGTGGATTGCCAGAGAAAAGTGATTACATTGTTTTGTTGAAATCATATTGAGTATTTTCTGTACTGCATTTTCATTCAACATTGCATCCATCTGAACTTATATAAAGCATTCTCTACCCCATTATTCTTCTGTTCCTATTCACAAGTGTGCTACCTCATCCTTATACTACTCCTGGGTAACCAAATCAGTTTACTAGTAGGACATTATTCACTGTTGATCACTGCTCATGTTTTAAGTGTGATATTAATTATTAATTCATTATAAAAGTGTGATATATATATATATATATATATATATATATATATATATATATATATATATATATATATACTGTTATTTTTTTTTAAAATAAACCTTTTAAACTTGCAAAACAGAACTACTTCTTGGCTCAGTGGGGTCAGGGGGATTCTAAGAGAGGGGTGTTATATAGGGGTAGTCATCCAGAACTCATGAACTGGACATAAAGATATATCAATAAGGGTTTCCATTCAGTATCCCAGACTAGGCATTGACTTAGCTGTAGTGTTGAATTCAATCCTCTTACAGAATCTTGCTAGAGTTTCGGATTGTGACTCACAGTTATTGGAGAAGGATCTGAGATTAGATGAGATTAAGACGGCTATCGGCAAATTAAATGTTGGGAAATCACCGGGGCCTGATGGCTTCCGGTAGAATTCTACAAGATATTACCAGATTCAGCCCTGAATCTTCTTAAGGACATGTATGTGCCTTCTTTGGCTGATGGCATACTGCCGGCTTCGACTAGACACGCTATGATATCTGTCTTTCGAAAGAAGGGAAAGGATGAGACTGTAAGCGATATTCAATCAACACTACAGCTAAGTCAATGCCTAGTCTGGGATGCTGAGGAAAACCCTTATTGATGTATTTTTATATCCAGTTCAGTACTCTGGATGACAACCCTTGTATAACACCCCCCTCTTAGAATCCCCCTGACCCCACTGAGCCAAGAAGTAGGTTTGTTTTGCAAATTAAAAGGTTGATTTGAAAATTTAAACAATATATATATATCACACTTTATAATAAATTAATATCTGATAGTACACTTAGACATATGATGTTGATCAACAATGGGTAAACTGGCACTAGCACACTTCTTTACAATCAATGAGGAGTTAGTATAGGATGGATAAAGTAGCAAAAATACTTTTATGGTTTCAAAGGAAAAGCAATGAGGAATAAAATGCAGTACAGAAATACTTGATATGATTTTAGCAAAAGATAAGATAATCACTTTTTCTCTGGCAATTCACCCTCCTCCCCTATGCAATGTAAGAAATGGAAGCAGATGGAAAGAGGAGCACACAGTTCTCAGGAATGCAATCACATGCAATACGAAATTCAGTTCCCCCCCAGCAAGCTTAGAGGAAACAGGTAGGAGTTTGAAACACAGGCCCAAAATGCTTTTTAAATGTGATGACAATGGATGGGAAAATGTGCCAACTGATTTTAATTCCCTCTAGAGATTCAGGGTGAGTGGGAGATGCGTGTTGGTATTAGTTCAGGCTCACTTTAGCGATGCTCTATGAGTTATTACCAAGTTGCAAACGGATTTTAACAAAAGAAAGAATGGAGCTGCTATTTTGACAAGTGGAGAAATTGAGCCAAAATCGCAAATCGCAGTAAATTTCGCGAGTGCGTGAATCGCGATTGCGGTAAAAGTATAAGGAGTAGGAAGTCGGAAGTCAGAGGAAAGTTAAATCACATTCCTAGCCCAAACGG
This sequence comes from Ambystoma mexicanum, assembly GCF_040938575.1. Lineage (NCBI taxonomy): Eukaryota > Metazoa > Chordata > Amphibia > Caudata > Ambystomatidae > Ambystoma > Ambystoma mexicanum. The sequence continues at coordinate 255,166,167 of NC_090922.1, forward strand.
TTCCAGAGATACGGACGATTAAATAAAGGTCGTTTTTCGGATTTAAAGTAAACTCAAAATGACAGGTGACAGCTTGCAACTGCAGAATTGACAGGTGACAGTTGTGCAGCTTTAAAAATGACAGATGACACGATTTCTAGGAGGCAGTTCAACTTAGGTTAAAATAGTTTGGATTAGATTATTTTAACTAAGAGATTGGTTCTGCACAGTTCTGCTAGGTACTCACAATATCAATTTGAAATAGGCCTCGTCACGGTCTGGTCAGGTTGGACGGGTCTTCCGGCGGGTGGTTCTGAAGTCCCGGCTATCTGGGTCAGCTCTGCTCTGCTGGTCTAGCTTCTCTGGATACATCGGCCTCTGGTTCTGGATACTGCTTTGCTTTCCGGTCCGGATCAAGTGGATTCTGGATGTAACACTGCTTTCTGGGTACTGGCAAGAGTTCTTGGCAAAAGAATTCAGACAGCTCGCCCGGCTGTGGAATAGTTTGCAAATGATTTGGAGGCCTGCTGACAAATACTTTTGCTTGCAGTGGGCCTTCTTGGTTCAAAGTTCTGTAGTCTCTGTTTAGCTTGGAAATCTAAGTTTTGGATCTCTGGATGTGAAGTCGTCGGTCAGCATGCTCCGCAGCAAATGGAATTGAATGTCTCTACCTGTCCCAGCAGTCTCTTTTTATGTGTTTTGGAAAGTGGGTGTGTGCGTTGGTCATAACTAAACCTGCCCCTCTCACTTATCATTGGCCAATTCCTCCTCTCTCCCTTGATTGGGGGAAGGAAATGTGAGTCAGGGTGATGCTGTAGGTTTTATGGTCAGAGGAACCTCCCCTTGTCAGATTGCACACAAATCTATTTCTGACCCAAATACATATTTATCTATGTACCATTTTTCTAATATTATAGGTCCAGTTAACATATTTTCTGTAGCACCAAACCATCCGATCCCTGTCTTTGTACGATGTTGTGTGCACTGATGACAGAATTCTCCCCTTTTCATCCAGATAACGACCTCTAAACCTTTCCAGATTTTACACAAATGTGCACCAGGGATATGGGTTACAGATGATAAAGTGTCAGATTTTTAACATGCATACATTTGGAGTGAGACCCTATTTTCCGCTAGCAACCCCCCAGAATACACCACAGGGTCCTAACACCTCTCAAAATGTTCACAGAAAAATCACAAAAATAATGATATTACTTATATAATTCTGACAAGTCCGCACTATGAGTTATCTATCTTTTTAAAATTATGCCCTGGTCAAAAAGGGGTGTGGCTTCCCACATCACAGGGTGGAATAACTGGTTTATCCACTTCCCCCAAGCCAGCTTGTTCACAGAGGCACAGCTGCCACCCAGTTTCTCCCAAGAGGAAGCTATTTTACGACGCCCCCAATATAACATTTGCCTGAGTCCAGGACAGGGCTTTGTTCAACTCCCTGTAGTCCCCAGCTGCTCCACCCCTAATCTAATCAGAGAGGTGTTAACTCCTTTTGGCCAGGGGCAGAGTGGCTGAGCATCCAGTTTCAACTCCTGTCGGGGGTAGTTGTCAGGCAGAATCCAGTTTCATTAAGCCAGGTTTCAGCTAAATGTCACTTTTTGTTCCCAGTTTAAATCACTTACAATTTTACATATACATTAAATAATTAATTCCTTCAAGTCATTTCAGAATATAGTTTTACATTGTATCCACCTCTTAGCAAGTCTTTCCTTGGTCTGGTTTTGTTTCATTTGTTCAGTTTTACACAAAGGTCTGGTGGTTTTAAAACGCCGGCTTTCTGATAGTGGTGAGTACTGGTATTGCAACCATTTTTGGGATTAAGAAAATGAATTCCCCACAGTTCTGAGTTGCTTTTTTGGCAATCAGCATTGCCATTCCCAATGGTTTCAGGCTACTGTGTGTGTAGCCCAATGGTGGTTTTAGGCAGTGCCCTCCTGTGCTCACAACAGAGGCAAAAATGGGTGGCAGCCTATTCTTCATGTTTTCCCTGTGCACTCTCTGGGGAGTTCTGGCCATCATGATGTTTTCCATGCCAGTACTGCACAGTTTTATGGTAGGGCTTGTATGCATGGGTAAAAACATCCCACAAGCCGCTTCCTGGGAGTTATCGGCCGATTAGTCTCATTAACACAGACAACAAAATGTTGGCTAAGATCATGGCTAATAGACTAGAAGGTCTTCTACCGAAGTTGATCAATGAAAATCAGTCGGGTTTTGTGAAAGGGAGGAAAACCTCCAGCAATATCAGGCGTTTATTTCACACACTTAATAAGGCATCGAACGAGACGGAAGAAGTGGCCGCTTTTTCATTGGACGCGGAGAAGGCTTTCGATCGGGTGGAGTGGAATTTCTTGTTCTTAGTGCTCGAGAAGTTGGGATTTGGAGTGAATTTTAGATCATGGATTAAGCTCTTGTATACGGAACCGACAGCAGATGTTAACACTAATGGGGTTCGATCTGTTCCTTTTAGATTAGAGAGGGGAACGAGACAGGGCTGCCCTCTTTCACCTTTGTTATTCGTTCTGGCGATTGAGCCTTTGGCGGCTACCATACGAGATCAGCTGGATATAGTGGGTGTTTCATGCTGGGGTTTATATAAAAAAATATGGCTGTTTGCAGATGACATACTTTTGGTCCTGCGGGACTTACGTCTGTCATTACCGACGTTGATGGGGGTCTTAACTTCATTCGAGGAGATTTCTGGTTATAAAGTGAATTGGGGAAAATCTGAAGTGTTGCCGCTGGTTCCTGGATGTAATGAAAACTATGTCACTGATCTAGGGTTTCGTTGGTGTCCGGATAAGATGTTGTATTTGGGGATCTGGATCACTCCAAAGATCTGTGACTTGGTAAAAGTGAACATGAATGTGATTACAGTGGCTTTTAAATCTGATTTGGAACGATGGGGGTTACTGAATCTGTCACTTTGGGGGAAGGTCAATTCTTTAAAAATGATGTCAGCCGCTAAAATCAACTATGTCTTAAAGTATGGTCCCACTGAATATTGAGGCTTCTTATTGGAAAGAATTGGACAGGCTAATTCAAGGATTCTTGTGGGACAAAAAAACGGCTAGATTGAGTTTGTGGAAGCTACAATTACCTTTAGAGAAAGGTGGCTTAGGTGTACCAAACTTCAGGGCCTATCATCTGGCCTTTAATTGTGCTTTCTTGGTGGATTACATGGAAACGAGTCCTAGTGTATGGGCTGCGGCGGAGGCGAGTGCAAATGGTCCTTTATCTCCAAGGGCATTGTTAACCACTGTATCGAAAGGAGTAAAAGATATATTGACTACATCACTGAGAGATTTCTGGAGGAATTTGAATGTCTTGTTGGGTGTGAACGCATACAGGGGTCTGAATGTGTCTGTTTGGATGAATCTGTCTATTAAATTGAATGGTAAATCATTTTTCTGGGCCAAATGGTTTTTGGGTGGTATCAAAAGGATTGGAGACCTCTTCACTGAGGGTGAGTGGAAAAGCGCGAGAGAATTACAACGAGACTTTAGTATTGACGGATTCAGATTATCGGATTAAAGGAAATTGAAGTTGGCAGTTGGTATGATTGATTTTCAGAATGGTCTCAATCTTGAATTTCTTACGAGGAAATCATTGGTGAATGAGGGTGGATTGGCAAGCCGGGTGTACAGGCAGATTGTTCTTAATTATAAAAGCAATGATTGCCTAAGAATTGAATGGGGTCGGAGAATTGGAACGGACATTACTGAGGGAAGTTGGACAAGGATGTGTGAGAATGTTAAATTGTGTTCCTTGAGACTGACTGAACGGACAAGACAAATTAAGATCTTGAATAGGGTGTATTGGACCCCGGAAAAATTGTGGAGGAGAGGTTTGAAGGATGGCCCGAAATGTTGGGCATGTGTTCAGGAGGATGGTACTATGGAACATATGATGTGGGATTGTGTGAAGGTCCGTGGGTTTTGGAATGATGTCGGTGGTATTTGTGAAGAAATTTTGGATGTGACAATTGATTTTAATTTTGAGACAATTATTCTGGGGAATGATTCCATTTTGGAAGATCTCACTCAATGCCAAAAAAAATGGTTCTTTAGAGGAGCTGCAATGGGTAAAAAGATTATCCTTAGAAATTGGAAGTCGATTGCTACATTAGACAAAGATTTGTGGCTGATTGAAATGCGGGATTTGGCAGCTAAGGAGGAACGGTTGTATAGAAAACAAGGCAAAATGGGTTTACAAAGATTTGGGGAACATTTTTGGAAACTGTACTGAATTGATTATGTAGGTAATGAGATGTGAACAGGGGGTTGGGTGGGTTTTGTTTCACTGATTTTGCTGTTTTATTTATTGTTTCTATGACTTTGTACATAACGATATTGTATTATATGTTGATGTATTCTTATCTGTTTTGAAAATAAATTATCAAAAAAAAATAATATGTGATTTTTGCCAGGAGAGTCCAATGCTCATTTTCCTGATCGCCTCTCGGAGAATATGAACAGGATCTCTGTTCAAACGTCATGGCCCGCCTAAAGCACCACGTTCACCAAACCATCCAGGGGCTGTAGAAGATGTTAGCGATTATGCACATTTTGAAAATCATGCACTTAACACTTCTGAAATGGATGCAGTAACAAGCACAAACATGTTCTAAATAATAACGGGCCCTTCAAGAGGATTAAAACAGCTGCTAATATGGACCTTCATTTGTTTGCCGAATTAGCTTTCCTTGATAGTATGCCACTATTTATCCTGGTATTTCCTTATGTAACTAACAATTGTAACATGTGTGACTTGGTTGTCAGGGAATGATGAGCCTGTACAGTATCAGAAAAGTGTTTTTTAAAATGTTTTTTTTTCTTTCATTTACTTTGTTTTTTACATTATATTTTTATTTGTTTTTAAAGTAGGGGATTCTGCCTTTATACATTCTGTTTTGTTTAAGACTTGAGTACCAAATATATAAATAAAAGGTTGCAACCCGCCCGTACAGCAATTATTTAAATACCTGATGTTATGTGCAGGTAGAACTATGATTATGTTTGTTTGTTTATTCATTTATAATGCGCACCAGACCCGAAGGTATCAGGGCGCAACAGTACAGATTATGCAAGGTTTAGGTTAACAGGTTACAGAATATGAGCAGAGGTACAGATACATGTCAGGAATAGGTCAGTAAATGCATATAGGAGCGAGTACATAAATAGACCTAGATACAGGTGTATATACAAAAATGGTACAGCAGTATGACTCACAAATGTGTGGACCTAAATATCAGTAGACCTGAGCCAGTTTATGTAGTTAAGTCTAAAAGTGAGATAAGGCTGCTCTTCTCTAATCAGATGTGGCAGGGAGTTCCAGAGTTGGAGTGGAGTTTTATAGTGTCAGTATTGTGTAAAAAATATATTTGTGGGCACTTAGTGCATCATTTGTTACTTAACATGTACCTATTCTGATTCACAAAATGTTTGTTTTAATTTTGTGAATTAACACAGCAATGCAGGGCTGTTACTTACAAACGGAGGAAGCCAGTGTTTTCATTTTCTGATTCCTCTGTGCTTGGTATTTAGACGACGACCATCTTAATGATAGGTGCTGCATAATATCTGCAGCTCTATGCCTGGTCATGGGGGCCATTTTTCATTACTTCCTGGAATTGCACACGGAGACCCGCATTTCCACCAAGAAAATGTGATATGTCTAAACGTCGTTCTTAGTAATGAAAGCCAACTAAATTAGCTGGATAAAGCTTTGTTTGTTTTGCTCTGTTTTGCTGTGCTGTTAAGATAAAACCGATATATGGGGTTTCCCATGGGTTGCTTGGCCACAAGCCCCTGCTCTGTGAACTGACTGGCTGTTCCTAGTCCACATGCTTAGTTATGCATTCATTGTTGACAGAACTGTCGCTCCAAGCTGCTAAATCTATCCTGGCCCCCAAGTTAAATGCAGTGCCCTGGGCTTCCCCCTTCAGAGTCAGATGCCAACTGACCCCTCTTCATTCAGGGTCTGAATCCTATCATGGATCTTCGATAGTAGAACTACACATTTTGCTTTTACTTTTAAAAGTAGGTCTTAATCCCAGCATGGAAAGGGTTACTAGCCAAACACCCAAGACTAGCTTGTCAACTGTGCATTGTCCATCTGGAGCTGGTTTAATTGGTGCAACCAGTTAGTTGGCCGAATTAGTACTGTCAGTCACATAGCCACTTCAGCCGATTGCACACCTACCAACTACAAGGCCTTCAACTATACAACACTTCAGTTAACTCAAATAAATTCAATAATCTTTATTTCAGAAACATATGATGTTCCATAGAAGTACAGATAAATAGTCTATCATGTTAAACATACCAAATACAAAAACAGTAGTTATCTAAAGACATTTCTTAATAAATATAAATAGCATAAAACAAAATATTTAATAGCCAAGTATGCAAAGAGATACAGATAATAATCAGAAAGAAACATGTGTGTCATTTAATTGATTATATATGATCAGTGCAGCACTTTTATATTGTCTCTATAAATGATGCACTTTAAGGCATTTGTCCTAATATATAAAGCATTCAATGGGAAAGTGGATTTAGCTGCAATAAGTATATTGAAGTTAGTCGGTAATCCCATATTCATCTCTGTTTCCATGTACTAGCTAACTCAAACAGCAAGCCTATTTATAGTTGCACAAATAAGCTGAGCTCAAAGCACCATGCAGAAACCCAAATGCTCCTTAGTTAATTATTCTGACAGCCATTCCGTCATAGCTTGGGGCTATAGCTTATACTCCTGATGTGGATCTGGCATTGGTTAAACATCCTCCCCAAAGTCACTGAGGGAAAAGACAGATGGGAACTGTCCCTAGAGTATCACAAGGGCCAATAGCTCTCCCAAGACACATGCCTGGCTCATTGGCATCCAGTTTTCTCTCTGGTAAATTAGGGAGTGAGCAAGTGCACTACTTAAAACACATCTCCAATGTCTTCATTTAACCCTCTCATTTTGTCCACACTCCCAGCCTGCATGGGTCCTCATCCTTCCTAGCTACACTATCACATCTATCAAATGCCAGGAGAAAATGCCACATCTGAGCAGTGGTTGTTTAGACTCATTGCCACACACATTTCTGAGTCTCAATGTTATTTTTACGGGATGGAAACCACTCGTCCTTACTCAAAGTTTTCATACCATGCCCTAACTCCTCTATGTCCACCTTATACTCAACAAGGCTCTCAAAAACATTTCCTTGCCAAAATGTTCAATCCACGGGCGAATGGCCCCAGATGTCTTGCAAGAACAGTGTCCTCATTTTCTCTGGCACCAGTCATCACAATATTTTCCACCTAAATGAGACAAAACTTCTCCAACCTCTTTTTAGAAATCCCGACAAACTTTATGGATAAATGTCATATCAGATGATGTTTATTCTCCAACCATTCATTCGACTCCTTGCATGCAGTCAAAACTTGGAACGGCTCCATGAAGTTGATTTCCTACCACTTGCCTCAAACTCAGCTTTTGGCCATGCGATGCATATCGCTGGTAATCAATTACAGCGCTGAAACAGACTCTACTTGTGGCATCAGTAAACTGCTCCAGGTCCTTGCCCGCAGTCCTCTACAGAGTGACACTCCATTAAATGTGGAAGACTGCATCCTAAGCATTCAAATCATCTTTGGCCCTTTCCTGTTGCGGATGCACCTGGTGTCCATGAAGTGTTGCTTGTTCGCAACTATGTTCCTCAAAAGGGGGTAGGTAGCAGATGGGTTCACCTTTAATTGGTTGGGGAGATTCTTGTACTGTCCCATGGCTTCTATCTAAATTAAAGAGGACAACCTGAAACATGATTCTCATTGCTAAAGCATGGGCAAGGCTGGTCTGGTACCCAACTCTGCTAAACCTATCCGTGAAAGCACTAATCAAGCTCAAGTTTCATCTGCATCTCCATACAAAGAAAAGGGGAAGGATACTGCATCACAACTCATGGCCTCTGGCTTTAACAATCTGCAAACTAAATGTTAGTGCTTCATCAACAGAGGCATTTCTGAAGAATGCTTCTGGATCCTCCATGAAGCCAGATCCCCTTCAACTTAAATATTCTAGACAAAGGGATTGAAACTTCATGCCAGGGTCACTATCTGCATCTATATTCCCTATTGACCACACCAAATACTGCTGTCCCTTCTCCATCTGGCAAAGTAAGGGCTATTGCACAGATAGAATAAGCTATACTTATCAGCCACCACATATTTTTCTTCCTCTTTTCTCAGACCACTCAAAACTCAAGTGTTGGCCACTGAAAACACCTGCCATATTCCACCAAACCTGAATAAATGCATCTCCCCTGTAAAAAAGTTTGGAAACCTTAATACGGCAGCTACTACTGCCCCATAACACCTTCCTTATCTATGCAAAATTCTTGAAAGAACCTTAGCCACCCAACTTCAAGCATCCATTGATGCCAACTGCCTTCTTCAGCCTTCAGACCGATCAAATAGGCCTCATATCAGGTATATCACAAAGACAGTCCCCACTCTATTAGTTGAGGATGCACTCCACATCCTCATCGATAGACTTCCTTGCCCCCTGGTAATTTCTGATTTCTCTGCAGCCTTTGACATAGTAGAACATCAAGCCCTCATCACCACACTGCACACAACTGCACAGGGATCAGAAAAAACATACTCTGATTATTCATCTCCTACCTAGAAGACCACCATCAGTTTGTCAAGAGAAATACCTCCAGATAAGCATTTCTACCTGTTATTCTTGCAGTCCCACAAGGATCAATCCTATCACCCCGGCTCTTCAACCACTAAATGGAGCCCCTGAGAACTCACCTAGCTAGCCAGCCACAACAACCGCATTCACTATTCCTCATCCTGAAACGCACCCACATTTCTTGTACCTGCCTCAAACTGAACCCCACGAAGGTGGACGTCTTGCTACTTAGCTGTAGCTTTGGTTAACCCTGCTATGAACCTCGATGGATTCTCTCTGCAGCTGATATACCCTGCACCAAGTCTTCACCATTCCACTTAGAAAGCCACTGCTCCTTCAAACACACATAGCAAAAAAAACTCTTGACAGCATGGTAACCACTATCCCTCATGTGGAAAATCAACACCCTCCTGGCAGGCACCAGCCTCCAATCCACTCTAAAAGCCCTGGTCCTAGTCAGCTGGATGGATGCTCAAAGTCACATTTCGCTGGAAACTGCAACATCGATGCATCTCCTTCAAAGCCAGATTATTCATATACAAAGCAGTCACCATGCACTGTAAAAAAGCCTTCTGTGTCAGTATCCCAGATGGTTGAATGACCTACTCATCAACATCAGACCTGCCCTTTCCCTCAGAAAATAAACCAAGACTCTCCTTTTAAAGGAATACATTCTTGTATTGCTGGATGACACAAGTACTATTAAGAGCACCAATCCTCCCCTTTTCTACCTCCAGTTTTCTACCCCTCGCCTTCCTTGTGGCAAGGGAAGAGGTTGGGGGAGTTTGTGATTCTGGCAGTTGGGTCACAGGTCACACACATCAATAGGGTTGTCCACCTGGTTAAAAGGGGCTTGATCGTTGGATGGACTCCTCCATGTCCTTCACCCGAACAAGCAAACAATGGGCAACAAAAAGAGAACAGTATTTTTCATTTTGGTTATCAAAACGTGTAAACCAAAATACGTTACCTTGAAGTTTTCAACAGTGTCATAGTCTTGGCTCCCTTCCAGAAATCCTGGGAATGTTTTCTGGTCACGATAGATTTTGGCCCTCCTTTATCACATGCTTCATAGGATCTTCTTCCAATGTTTGCACTCTGCAGCTGCCCAGATCTTGGTGATCTCTGGGAAGAGGGTTGAGGTCACCATACCTACAACCCATGGCTTCCTGCTGGATTTTGTTGATACTAAAACATTCCCTTTTTCAATTTAAAGACAAAATTGAAAACAATCGCCTTCTTTGTGTGACCACCTTTTGTCATTTGAGCAACTCCTTGTAGAGCCTACTAGTGCGTAATTGGCATATTCTAGAGGTTTTGGGTCCCATTTTGGCAAAACTGCTTTTTGCTTTCAAAAAGGGAGTCCACCTATGCCAGTCACTAGTTCATGCCTCACGAGAAAAAGAGGGAGGTGACATCGATATATGATACATGCACTACGCTTGGATTACTTTTGGTAAAAGGGCACTATAGGTGCAGGTTCAATGGGCCAATCTGTCAGGCAAACTACTGTGTTTGAGGCTAGAGGAAAGAATTGACCACTGAACCACTTTATGAGCTCTAAAACGTCATGTGTAGTGTATGTCATTACATGTGCTTGTGATAAGAATTATGTTGGCAAATGAAACACCCAGTACACATTTGTATTATCTTCCACAGATCCTGCATTCACATCAGGGTGTTAACATCTCCTTTGGTGGCACATTTCTGTGAGTTCAGCCACACACCGGATGATTTTCAGTGGTGTGTGGTCAAAAAGGTTGTGGCGAATGGGGGAAGAAGATCGATCAATACCAATTTGGCATAACGTGACCAACAGTGTATTTATCAGTCACAATTCCATCTAGATGGGATGAATGACCAGCTGGACGGGTCAGTACTTCTGTAGGGCGCATGCATCTAGCGACAGAAAGTCAGTGCCATGTGCTTTCGGATTGGCAGGGTTGATCAGGGATCCTCCTCACACTCCTAATTCAAAGAACATTGTTTTGATGTGGATTAATGTGGTCCTTCAGCACCTCCAGCCTCTGTCACTGTCGTGTGCATTAACTGCTTTGCATTCTATCTAAATCATGTTAATCTATGAAAGGTACATTGTGGGCCTCATTCCAAGTCTGGCGGTCTGGAAACAAGGGTGCCAGTAGCAGCATACCGGAACCCTTTACGGACCACTGGGCTACAAGTATGCCTGCAGGGGCATTTTCTCCCAGCAGGTTTGACCTGCTGGGGGCACCACCCCTGCAGGCATGGTTTTCACTGAAACACTGGCACTGTTAGCAATGGTGCCAGTGTTTCCGTGTCCCCATTCCCGTAGAGTCCTATCGGACTCCAGGGGAATGGGGACTTACACTTTCTGCCGCCTGACATCCCGGGCCGCCCAGACTTGTAATGTCCCGGTGGTACTGGGATATCAGGCGGCAGAAACAGTGTTACGAGTTTGGCGGCAACCCGCCAGAAGCACCAGCGGGTTACTGCTGAACTCCTAATGACGCCCTGTGTGAGAAGAATTAGTCACTTACCTGTAACATAGTCCTCCATCGCTGGTATCTTTTATAGATTTGCATGTGACTCACTTCCGTCCACAGCAAGGCTGTCCACGTTGTATATGCTTGCATGTACCACGACTTCTTTCTTGCACATTTTAAAATGATGACTTGCCTGAGTGAAGCTTAAGGCTCTCTTCCTGTTTGGATCAGAGGAAAAGGACTGAAATTAAGTGGATGGGGTATAAGTAAAACGTTTATCACTGCTTTGGCATTCATTTGTAACAAGGCTTTCCAATCTTGCAGCTGGGACTTATTCGAAACAGGTGAATGTATGAAAAATAACAATACTGAAGAACTTCACTTACAGATAAGTATCTTATTCTTACTACATAACTATTGACATAAAGCTCAACAGATCGTTAAACTCTCGATCATGCTTTGTGTTATGTGCTCTGCAGAAGGTGGATGTACCCTTTAACTTTCGCTCCTCAACAATTTCTATTTGTTTCCAGGTGATATCGATATGTTGTCTGATTTGCTGGTAGTAGTTAAAGAGGAGGAATCGCAGGACATCGATGATCCAAAAACAGGCGAAAGCAAATGCCTGGAGACACATTCAGGTGAGCAGATGTTTTTTGAATGAAGCAGTCAAGCTAAAATGGTTTGGAATTGCTTTATCCACCAGAATTAAAATGCAAATATATGATATGAGACATAAGATGTCAAAAATAATTTGGCTATGCACCAGTTATTGCCAATTAACCCCCAGTTTCAGTTACAAAATACTTTATCTGGTGTAATCCCTGGATAGATTTCTCACAAGATAGGGTAAAAGCATAAACCTGTTCCTCAAAGATTTAAAAGTCCCATTAAATAAGTCGTACAACTCAAGTTCGTTTTTTTAATACTTTTGTTATTTAAAGAAAGCTCTTCTGCAATTATTCCTCTGCTTATATGCCATGCACCTATTTAAGTTATGTCCTTATCATACAAATTGACTCTCCTGACTTGTAATATTGCTCTAATTTCTAATGTTCTCTCCATGTAATAATTCAAGATATTTTGCTCTGCAAAAAGCACAAATTGGGTGACAATGGACTGCACGTTAAGGGATGTTAAGCTACTAAAGAAAAGTATTTTTTATACATCCCTCCTTCCACTTAAGTTTCAGGGTAGCTGTTCTCACATTGTTATGCATGGACCAATGCATAGCAATGTTTGTGGCCGTTTCATACAAACCTTTATAGAAGTAACGGACTTCACTTTCTTGTGGCTGTTTTTCCTAGTTTGATTTTGTATCTACTAATTCACCAAACCTACATTTTGTAAATGCATCTTACTTTAACTGGTTCCACTTCATTAGGAGTCCAGCTGTTCTGTGGATCCTGGCATCAGGAGGCAGGAACCAACAGTCTTTTATGGTAGTACTGAAATGCTTGCTCTGGCCCATGGGCTGCATATTCTGCCTGCAGAGCAGAAACAGGGATTCCTAGTTTCCTTAACTCTCCTTTCGTCGAGGTTTTCGAGCCATTAAGGCCCACACTGTATAGAAGAAGTGTGTGGAGTGTCACCGGCTACAGTGTAACAAGTCAAAAAGGAATGAAGATTTAAACCACATCACAATATATAACACACATTCCGGAGGTGCTGGAATTCACTGGAGCCCCAAGGGCACAAAACTTTGAACAACATGAACTAAACTCCCCACCCCCTGATAGACCCCCCATTGGTACTTCCCCCTACTATACACGTAGCACAGCTTTGTTTCTCCAAGCCCTTGACACATCAAGAATTAAAGTCTTTAAGTCCGCCTTTTAGCCCCTCCTATCACATTGGCACCTCAATTTTTCAACTCCACAATTTAACGTGTGTTCCTAGGTGAGCACCCCCTTAAAGTCTGTATAATATGGTCCTTGGCACAAGTAGGTCCTTGATTATCCCAGCCCCACCTTCCCTCCACCGGACATCTCAAAGTCCAGTATTTGAGGACTGCAGATCCTGGTTCACATGTTTCTCAATGAACTCGGCCCATTCCATCTCAAAAGGGCCCCCAAGGCCATGAAGGCCTGCCGCAATTCTCTCCATTACATACAGGTTCCTAGCAACATTAATCCATTCACTCTTGCAAGGGGGGTCTCGTTCTTCCATTTGGTCGCTATGCATGCCCTTGCAGCTAAGGGCAACAATGCAACCATTTTGGGGAGCCTTGTGTATTCCCCCTCCTCCTCCTCAATCCCAACCAAAACCATTAGGGGAGATTTCATCCGTGCAATTCCATATGTCTTTTATCCACCCAAGGACCTCGTCCCAAAAGACCTGCACCCTGGGGTAGTCCCACCACATATGCCGGTAATCAGCATTCCTCTCGCACCCCCTCCAACACTTGGGACTTGTATTAGGGAACATCCTATTGAGTCTGACTGGGTCGTAGTGCAATCTATGGAGTAGTTTAATGGAGTGGAGTTTATATTGGCGTGAGATTGATGTCTGCGCTACGCCCCAGCACGGTCTGTCCCATAGGTCAGTTTCAATGTTGGTCCCCAAGTCACGCCCCCAACGCTCCCTTAGTTTATCAGTGGATCCCATAACCCACCCAACCAAAGCCCCATACATGGCCGAGATCAACCCCCTCATTCCTGTCCTTTTATCTAAAAGCGATTCAAAGGGCGCAAGGTCCCTTTGTTTCTTTTCCCTCAGGTGCGCCCCTGTGAGGGCCCCTTTCAACTGTAGATAAGTGAATACAGAGAGCGTGCCTATTGCCAATGCCTCATCCAAATCCATTATGGAGATGAAATTACCCCCTTTCCAAAGTTGACCTATCCTCCCAAGCCCGGCTTCGTACCATTTCTGAAATCTTTCCGGGTTTGGTATCATGTCCTGCACCCCCGGGACCCATAGATGTCCCAGCGGGGAGGGCCATGTAGTGACCCCCGAAACCCCCTCCCCCTTTGTGGGTCGCCACATATCCCACAAGGTACCAACAATAGGGTGATCATGAATCCTCATTGGGATTCTATTTCTAGGGACCCATAATCACTCTCCTACCGTTGCAGGGTGCAGCAATAAATTATCCAGCACGACCCACTGCAGGTCACGTTGAGATCGAAGATGAGGTATGAGGATTCTGAGCTGCACAGCCTGGTAATATAACTTAATCTCCAGGAGGTCCCCCCCTTTTTCTTTTGGTAATACCAGTCTCGCCCTGTGGATCCGTGCCCTCTTTCCCCGGCATAAAAAACGTGAGATGGAATACAAGATCTCTCTAAAGAACCCCTCCGGAATGCGAATGTGAAGCATCTGGAACACATAAAGAACTCTGGAGAGAACCACCATTTTGAGTGCATTGACATGGCCCAACTAGGATATAGTTAGTTTACGCCACTTAAAGCAATCTTCCTTCATTTTATTTATCAGGGAGCGGGGGGGAGTTTGCCTCAAATAGTTCCCCACAAGTTCTTGTTACATTTATGCCCAAGTATTTAATCTTATACAGACTTATCTGCATCCCCAATGGCGTGAACCTTTCTATTTCCACATCTCTTTTCTGATCTAGGGAGAAAAGCACTGATTTAGGCATGTTCATTTTTAGTCCAGCTCCCTGGCCGTATTGCTCGATCAATGAGAGCGCCACCGGTATGGATTGCAGTGGATTCCTAACGTACAGGAGCATATCGTCAGCATATAATGCTGTTTTATGTTCCAACCCTGACCTGGAATCTGCCACCCCTGGGTGGTCCCTAATACTTTGGGCTATAGGTTCTATCGAGAGTGCAAACACTATCGGGGATAGAGGGCAGCCCTGCCTCGTTCCTCTCCCCAATTTAAAGCAACAGGAGTATCCTGCGTTCCCCATAACACACGCGCTGGGGGATTGATAGATGGGCAGTATACCCCCGAGAAGGTTCCCCCCCAATACTGAATTTTGCGAGGGCAGCCTTGAGAAATCTCTGCTCCACCCTATCAAATGCCTTCTCGGCGTCGAGTGATAGAAGGCTTGGGGTCCCCAAGCATGTCAAGGGATGCATGAATCATGTAAAGGGTCTTCTGCATTGTATCCACCCCCTGTCTGCCCTTAATAAATCCAACCTGATCCGGGTGGATTAGTGCCAACATATACCCCTCCAGTCTGGTCGCCACGATCCGTGTGTATATTTTTCGCGACTACGTTCAATAGGGAAATCGAGTGGTAGGAAGCGCATCCCCGAGGGTCCCTACCTTCCTTGTGTATTACTGTAATGAGTGTCCTCCCGAATGATGCCGGGGCCTTCCCCGTATTTAGTATTTCATTGAACAATTCCTTCATGAATGGTAACAGTGCTGGGAGCAAGGACTTATAAAACCCTGCCGTATATCCGTCCTCCCCTGGGGGCCTTACCCAGTGGTAATCTACCCACTGCTCTCCTGACTTCGTCTTCAGTTATGGGCGAGTTTAATGCTTCTGATTCTGTGTGGGAGAGTTTAGGTAGATGAGTCTCTGCGAGGTACCAGTCAGGGTCATCCTCCTACCTTCAATTAATGCCTGTTCCCTCTTTCTACTCGCCCCTTCTCTGATTAGAAACCCTCTCCACGTGGCCTTTCCCGCCTCCAATACAATGTCTCTCGCGACCTCCCCAGTATGATTTGTTTTGAAGTATTCCCTAATCTCCAGACTCAACTCTGTGTGAAATAAGGGGTCCTTCCAAAGTGATTCGTTACACCTCCACTCCGTCCCCTTGGGTATGATTTCCCGCCATTGGAGTTCAACTGTGACCATATCATGGTCAGTCCACGTAATCGGGGTAATCTCTGAGTCTGTCGCCTCTCCCCACAATTGCCTTGATATGTACATGAAGTCTATTCTGGTATATGTACCGTGCGGGGGTGAATGAAAAAAGTTCATCCCCTCTCACTGGGGTAGAAGTTCTCCATATATCTCTCAACCCATAGCCCACAAGTGCTTCCTGGAATTCAGTGTCCAGGTACCGGCAAGTCCTTTTCCGCCTCCTGTAATGTCTGCCTCAATAGTTCCTTATCAGCCCATATATTGAAGTCCCCCCAGTGATGAGGTGGCCCATGCTCTCCACCAGTATCTTTGCTAGCACATTCTTCACAAATTTTAGCTGACCCTGGTTTGGGGAGTAGACTGTTGCAAATGAGAACCGCACTCCCCTTATGTTACCCTAGACCACCAAGGCCCGGCCC
This sequence comes from Ambystoma mexicanum, assembly GCF_040938575.1. NCBI lineage: Eukaryota > Metazoa > Chordata > Amphibia > Caudata > Ambystomatidae > Ambystoma > Ambystoma mexicanum. Next base: position 255,182,519 of record NC_090922.1, read on the forward strand.
TCAACATCCAAACAAATCCTAGTGATTTCCATTCTTAGCATTCTGTTCACCAAGATCCCCACTCCTGCCTTCTTCAGTGGACCTGAGCTCGAATATTTGGTGCCTATCTGCTCACTTGTGATCCTCCTCTACTCCCCCCTCGAGAATCTATTGTCCGGCAGTAACAGTATGTGCAGTCTGATCTCCGGAACTCCCTTGCTACTAGTGACCTTTTTGTGGGCGAATTAAGCCCTTTGACATTGAGGGTGCCCACTTTCATCGCTTCCCCTCTGGGGGTCCCTTGAGCTATAGCCATCGCGATATCCCTATTGGGAGTCTCAATTCTTGCCACCCACAAGGGAAGCAGACTTCCGAATAAGCTGTTCAATGAAGTTGTAAACTAAGGAGTAGGACCTGTACCAATGGTATCCCCCCTTCTCCCTCCCCACCCCCCCCATCCTTCCCCCTCCCCCCAGTCCCCCACCTTTTTGGGTGTCCGGTCCCTCCTGGGAAAAGGCACCAGGTTAGAACCGAACCACCAGAACTCCCGGACACCCGGGCCCAGTCTTAACAAACAAATTCCCCCCCCTACCCCCCTTCCCTCCCCCGCTGATCTCCCGATAGAACCAACCTTGGTCTCCCAGTTTAGAAGATCCCCTTAAATTGACATTTAGAAAACAACTCAGTGCAATCCACAAAATCTCAGTTCCTGGACTCCCGCCAAGTCCCTTTGTGAGTGTTAACCATTTCACCATTTAGCTGCTCACTGAACCGGGGGTTGATATAGGGATAAGGTTGAGCCCCCAGCAGGGTCCCCAGCTTCCTGTATTTCCGGAAACCCGGGATACGTCTTCTTCTCGGACCTTTCTGCTGCCAGCGACCCTCGTTGTTTTCCCTCGAAGTATGCAGTGTCTCCTCCATGCCCGTAAGCTCCCTGGTGATCCTGTGTGTTTCCTCCACTGTGGAAAGCTGGTATTTGTGGCCCTCAATTTAGAGGAAAGGGTGAAAGGGAACCCCCACCTGTATCGCACACCCTTCTCATTGAGCCACTTGGTGAGGGGCGAGCAGAGACGTCTCCTTGTGTGAGTGATCGAAAAATGATCTTGAAAGACTGTGATCCTTGCGGAACCATATGGCACCGGTCCCTTTGTTCTCGCCCTTTCAAGGATCTGCAGCCTGTCACCATAATTGTGGAAGCCGGCCAGGACTGATCTGGGACCACCTGTTGTTCCCCCTGCCCTATGGATCCTTTTAATCTTAGCTTCGTCCACTGAGCCATTATCAAAAATGAATTTCGTGATCTTGTACAGGTTTCTCCTCCGGTCCACCTCGGTCTCCCCCTCACTCTCCGGAATCCCAAAAATTCGGAGGTCGTTTTTTCGCCTCTTCCGATTTTCAAGCTCATCCGTTTTAAGTAGTATCTCCTCCTCTCTCCTCTGAACCTCCAAAAAGGTGAATGTGCATCTGGGTCTCTATCTTGTCAATCCTTTGAGTGATCTTATCCACTCTTCCACCAATGTCTGCTCTCATATTCATAATCTCCTCCATAAGAGCTGCAACATCCATTTTTGTCGCCGCTGATTCCTCATTGCCCGGCGACATAATGCCTGTTTTTACCAGGCCTTCTATGTCCGTCCTTCGTATGTATCTAAAATTCGCTAGTCTAGCCCTTGGGTCCTTAAGCTGTCTCCCCACCCCGTTTGTTCACCTGAGGACCGTTGGTGTCTCCTGAGCAGAGAGATATCTTTCCTGTTCCCTTGTTCCCTTATGATGGAAGGCCCACCGGGTGTCGACTGTTTTCGGGAGGACTGTCCAGAGTTGCACTCAGGCACTCCTTGAGTGTGCACATACTGGTGGAGTCCCACTTTGGCCCTCCAATGAAGCAGTGCCCTCAATCAATCGCTTGTCGTGGGGCCATGCACCCCAACGGGACCACCACAGCTGTCTAATATCCTGCCCGCATTCCACATTTGTACAGACTCCCCCAGCCTGTCTTCAAGTGGGGGAGGCGGGCACAGGCCCCAGTCAAGGGGGCCCACATTTCCCTATGCTTCCACCGAATTCCTGCTGCTCCCGGTGTCCGGTGGTACCCAGACTATCTTTGGGGGCTCTGTTTGCCCTATCAGTACGGTTCCTTATACGGTCCTGGGATCCTAAGGCTGCAGGGCCCCAGCGGTGCTCCCAGGAATAACACTTTGTGTTGCGGGGTGACGTCTGGGTCTGCTGATCCTGTTCACGTAGGTTCTCAGTGTTTTTGTGAGGATGTTCGAGGAAAGGGTAGCTTGTCCTCAGAACAGGGGGCGGGGGCCCACGTGAAGCCCCCCAGTGCAGTTGGTGCAAACCTCCTCTACAGTGATAAGGAGTCGCGTGGGTCTCCGGGAGGCTGCACGTGTGTAATGCCGGCTCTCTAAGAGGAGTCCTCTGTATACCTTCCAGTAGGCAGGACAGGAGTTCAAAATGCCACCAGCGCCCCTCTGTCCTTGGACTGATCTCCTCTAAAGTCGCTCGCAGTCAGTGAGGGGGCCAGGCACTCTCAGGCACCAGCAAGCAGGCAGAGTAGGGCTGACCGTACGGCTCCCACGTGCCCAGTCCCTTGTTGCCCGGATTGCCAATGCAGAGGTCAACACTACCTCCCTCAATGTCCTGCTGGGAGTTCTTGGGAACCAGGTGGCGGGAGGGCAAAAAGTAGCAGCCCAAGGGCCTGGTGGAGTAGTGTGAGTCCCCAATCACGCTATCAGGTTCCCAGCTATGTCTTCCTGCAGGAGCAGATGCTAAGTCCTCCAGACCCCCAAATCTGGTATCCTCAGCAGTTAATCTTGAATAAAACTACTGAACTAACCAGGCCGGGGGGGAAAGGGGAAGTAGATAAAACAACAAACGGTCAGGTGTCCTTCAACAGCCTTCTACTTCAGGTCCTCTGTCTCTTTGTTGATGCACCACCTGCATTTCAAATAGCTTGGTTATAAACCTTGAACATCTAACTCATACCTTAATATGAACCTCTAACTCCCAACCTAACCTGACTACCTACGCCCATAGCTAGAATGTCCTCTTGGTTAGGATTTCTCTGACTGCTCTTCTGCTCACTTACTGTAGAGCTATGAATAGCCAACATTCGTTAGTTGTCGAAATTCACTTTCTAATATTTCTTCTCTCTGTAATCAGGCTGCTCAATTCAAGAGTCTCACTTTACTGGAAGGGAATTCAGAATTGTGAGTCTTGAAAAGCTTGTGGCTTAAATGCTCCTTTCTTTTGCTCTCTGGTATTTATTTCAAATCTTTTTGCAAAGTCTCTTCAAATAGTTTTAATATAAAAGAAAAAGGCTGACATATTTTTAATGACTTGAGTTCATAGCTTGTACCACGTTGTGAAGTTTCATGAAAGAATCTCCTGTTTAGGCTTCCAGATCTGTGGCTATTTCGCTCACGGATTTAAACAAATGAACAAATCCTATTTCCAACACTGCTTTATCTCTGACTGCCATTGTGTGCTAAGAAATTGACATGGAAGAATATATTTTTTCCGAACGATGCTCCGGGAGAACAGCTGATTGTCACTAGTGAGACCGGGGCTCACACGCAGTTATAATAGATTTCCTGTTGACCTACGGGACAACGTAAGGTGCTTTACTCTATGTGAGTGAAGCTAATAACGTTCGCGTGCACGAAGGAAAGACTCTTTGAAGCGCAGTCTTTTCGTTAAACTTCGCAAAGTAATTCAGGATACCCGCGTACCATTAAATAGACCCTTTGCTGAGCGGTCTTAAACAAAAAGAACATACAACTATTTACATTAGATTTAACGTGCGCAAGGCTTACTGCTGTTAGAACACACGTGCAAGGCCTTTGAATGCGCAATGAATGCGCCCTAAGCCTCAATCAGCTGCTCTGGACACGCCCTTGTGACACAGCTGAAATAACAGTTTTAAACTTCCACTCCTTTAAGCAGTTAATTTAACTTTCATTGATAGTTAACTTTGTAATGATGTTGCTGAACCTCAAATAACTGTATTCATTTCATTACTGTAGTTATAATATATTTCTTTTAAAAAAAATATCTTCCTTTGCTGGCACTTATCTTAGATATAACTTCTTCTCTGCATACACACTGGATAACTGTTGTCTTCTCTAGTCTTCAAATTCTTGTGAGCTCACTTCAGTTATATCCTCTCAGGTCTCTGGCTTGAATGAAAGGCAGTTTTAACCCCTTTCCAAGGTTCTAACTTACCTCACAGGATTCCCAGCCAATCACTGCGGTTCAGCTGCCACTCCTTTTTGCATTGGGCCAGAATCAGATGTCTGCTATGATAGTTAAGGTAAATTCACTAGAACTATCTATAATCATGGCTCCTATATCTAATTACCTGAAAACTGACAATGGTATGATATGGCATTTAAAACACGCCTATAAACAAGTGTTTCAAGGCGCGACATGTTAAGTAAGGGAACCTGACACGGGCTATGTGACACTACCGTAGCGAAAAGGGCGTTTAAATGCCTTCACAAGCGTTTCCTGGTGCTTGGTCCCTTTCCAGATGTATGCTATCCGGCTTCAGCTGTCTTACAATGGGTCATCGGCGGGGGAAAATGCATCCCGTTTCCTTGAGTACCTCTTCCGTACCTGGGTGGCGTTATATCAGGAGACCTCATGAGAGCCTTTCCACCGTTTGTTCACTTCGGCAGCTGCGACACTGGGAATCTTCTCGGGTGCCTTTACTTTCAGGCTTGCAACGAATACTTCAGGCTTGCTCTGCTCCGTGGGCGTTGTTGACGGAATCCCGGCCACCTCTACTTCCCTCTCCTACGTCGCTACGGGCGGCACTCCAGGGATGCCCCAACCCCGCCGGGTGGGTGGCCGGCCACCCCCCACCAGCTCCTCACCTCTCCACAGCCGATTTCAGGTGATATGGGGGGGCAGAGTGGGCCACGGCCAGAGGGTACCCCCACCTCTTCAGTCCCACACTAGGCTCCCCAATCCACATTTCGGCTAGAACAGTGTGCCAGTCCCTCTGTGACCCAGGCAAGAGGGAGAGCTGCGGTCTCCATACAGCTACAGAAGTGCCATTCTCAGGGTTCCCCTCAGCGTTTTCTTTCGCTCTTCGGTCAGCGTGTGGCGAGGGTCTTCACCTCCTATCGAGTCTCAGCAGGGCCCGGGAGGGGGGCAAGAAATGAGAGCTGACCCAACTTTCTCGGGCCCGGGTCAGGAGAGCACGCTAATGTAGACTAGTCATCAGCGCGCCCCTTGGTGGCCTATAGTGATCACTCCTTAATTACAGAAAGATAATCAATCGGGCAGAGAATTATAACTCTCTATCCCAAACGAATACTGCAGTCTTGCTCCGCTCTGAGGGCGTGTAGACAGAATCCCGCCTACCGCTGCTTCCCTCTCCTCCGTCGCTATGGGTGGCACTCCAGGGATGCCTCAACCCCGCCAGGTGGGTGGCTGGCCACCCCTCACCAGCTCCTCACCTCTCCAGAGACGATTTCAGGTGATGTGGGGGGGGCAGAGCGGGCCATGGCCAGCAGGGTGCCCCCACCTCTTCAGTCCCACACCAGGCTTCCCAATCCACATGTGGGCTAGGCCGTGCACCAGTCCCTGTGTGGCCCAGGCAAGAGGGAGAGCTGTGGTCTCTGTACGGCCACAGCAGTGCCCTTCTCAGGGTTCCCCTTAGCATTTTCTTTTACTCTTCGGTCAGCGTGTGGCTGGGGTCTTAACCTCCTTTTGAGTCTCAGCAGGGCCCTTGTGGGGCAAGAAGTGGGGGCTGACCCAACTTTCTCGGGCCCGGGTTGGGAGAGCACGCTAATGTAGACTAGTCATTAGTCCACCCCCTGGTGGCCTATAATGATCACTCTTTAATTATCGAAAGATAAGCAATCATGCAGAGAATTATGAGTCTATATCCCAAGCTATTGAATAGTCATGACCACTATGTGAGGTCTACAACACAGTTGGGGGACCACCACAACCATGTTACTGTCACAGGGTTACACCTTTGATCAAGAAGGAAACCAAGATCATATGTCAGAGCTCACTATCTTTACTAGTGGAGTACTTATAAGATTGGGCAACTCAAAATAAAAATGGGATCTTCCCCATACAAAACAAATGTTACAATGGTTTCTCTCCTCAGAACTCGTTAGGTCTTTTCCACCTCAGAAACCTCCCCTTTTCAAACTTCTTTTCCATGGTGTGCGGTGTGGAGGGTCATGGGGACACCGCCACGGTGAAGGCAGGTTCTTATTGTGAGGTTTATTTAAAGTAAAATAAGGCCTATCTCTCCCTATAACTATGGTGTGTTCCCTGCCTATCTCTCTAGCTAAGGTGCTCGCCAGTTAGGATGAATGTCCAAAAACAGATCTGTTCTGTGTCCCAATCTAAGCTATTTGACCCTACCACTATTATGACTAACTAATGTCAGGAGCATGACTCTTCTCCTGGTGCTCGTGTTTTGTCACAGGTTTCTTCTCACTCCTCTTACTGCTTACAGTGGATCATATGCAAATAGTATCTTGTCAATTACTGTATCAGGTTCTGCAGTTCTTTTAACAAACAGTTACTTCCCTGGTCATTATTCTTCCTTGTCATCTTGAGTCTATTTGGGTTCCTTTTCTCCCTATTTTAGGTTTCCTGAATCTCTGTTACACTCTTCTCCCCTCTTTTATAGTAGTTCAAGTTCCAATTACAATTCCTCCATTCCCAGGGTGCAGTTTCATATATGGGTTTGGGCTTACTGGCTTCACAGGTTTGTTCTCCCCAAATGTCTTTCTTGTGCTCTCTTTCTTATCTTCGAGATATGGGTGGGCCTTCCCTTTTTCCCCAAAGTGATAAGCCTCCAAAGTTATTTCTTTCTCACTCTATGGTTTTAGTATTTCATCTGATCTCATTCAAACAGTTGTTTCACTGGATTATTTCCAATAGTTGTCCCATTAGTACTTGTGCAAGTTTTGCATAACTTATGAATCCCTGCTTTGTTTGCAGTTATTGCCATTCCTAATTTTACCTTCTGTTTTCCAGGGAAACGTTGGAGGTACCTGCAGGCTCTTGGATTCTCTTCACTTCTCGTTGCCACTCTGTGGCTTGCTCTCCATGGCGTCTCCTTTCAGGATGTGCCGTTCTCGTCTTTAGGACATCACAGGGGTTGTGACTCGGGTTGGGAGCTGCTTACTCCCCAGGATGGTCTTGGTGATGCTGTATGGGCAAACTGCCAATGACTCTGATTCCATGGCCACGCCACCACTGCCCTTTTCTTCTCTGCCTTGCTTGGCTTTCTTCTTCTTTCGCATGTCGGTTGCTCAGCGTTTCGTGTTCTGCGCTGCAGCAGCTTTTTCGCATGTCGGCTCTGTGTTCTCCTAGACCCCCACCTTGTTCTGCTTCGTTATGCACAGGGAGCTTTCCCTGTGTATCTCAGGTCTTTGCTCGCTGTCGACTCTCGGCCTCTTCTCTCTCATTGATTAGTCTTGCATCCCTTTACAGCCTCCTTGTTCTAGTCTATTGGAGACTTGAATTTAAAGGGATATCTTCCATTTCTTGTTGTTCATAATATAACTTCATGTTATCTTCATGGGTTTGATAATAGTTTGGTATATTGTATAAGTCCATGTAAGCCATCACTTGGAGGCCATCAGGGAATTACTTAATGGCTTGTCCCCAAATTGGGAGTCTCTTTCGGTGAGGTCCCACTTGCCTCGACCACTAGGCAGAGTTTTGTGGAATGGACTCCCCTCCCTAGCCTCACAAGGGGGGCTCCTGCTGGGGAAGAAGGGACGAATTCCCTCAATTCATCACAGCGGTTATCAGTCTTCCCAGCCCCAGAAACAAGTGTGCCAGTTAGTACATTTCAAAAGACGTTGCCTCACCATTTTCTGATGTTACAGAATTTACGTTGACCCAAACCATTCTTCTTGGTTTTAACAAGATGTAGGCATTTCTGGGTCCCTTACACAAACACGCATCCTGCAGGCATGGTTTTCATGGAAGCACCTGCACCGTTACCAACAGTGCCTCCGTGTCCCCATTCCCGTGGAGTCTTATCAGATTCCACGAGCATGGGGACAGTTCCCGCCACCTGACATCCTGGGCCGCTGGGACTTGTAATATCCCAGTGGCAACAGGATATCAGGCGGCGGAAACGAAGTGATGAGGTCCGCACCGCAGTAGCACCGGTGGGTTACCGCCGACCTTGTAATGACGCCCAATGTTATGTTCATTCATTATGTATCCATGCACACAAGTTAACGTTTACAGGTCGCAGGTGGGAGGGAAAAGTTGAGACAGTCATCATCAATTATGGTTTACTAGTTGTAAAGAAATGTATTTATTTATTCACATTTGTTAAGCGCACAGCAGCCCGTGGGCATTGTGGCGGTGGTTACAGTAGAGGTTCATATCTTAGTTACAGTGGTCACGTAAAAACATACAGAATTAGATAGCATTGTAGCTTGTAGCGCATAGGTGCAGGGAGCATAGTAGTGCGCATGTATGTACAGTACGCTAGCAGCTAGTTGAAGAGTGTAGTTTTTAGATTTTTTCGGAAGGCTTGATGCGAGGTTTCCGCTCTGAGGGCTGTGGGTAGCGTGTTCCAGAGTTTAGGTGCCAGGTATGGGAAACCTAGACCTCCTGCCTTGGCCCTGGTGATTTGTGGCACTGTGAGTTGGTTGGTGTACTCGAGTCTAGTGGGTCTAGTGGATTGTGATCTGACTAGAGAGTCAGATAAGTAAGAGGGTGCCGTCAGGTTGATGCATTTCTGTGCGGTGGAAAGAATCTTGAAGGCGATTCGGTCTTTAACTGGTAGCCAGTGAGCGTTTTTTCTTGCTTGGGAGATGTGCTCTCTTTTGGGAATACTTAGAGCTGCTCTGAGAGAGTTGTTTTGAGTGGTTTGGAGTCTGGCTAAGTTTTTTTTTTATGTCCCCGCTAGGAGGGAATTGCAGTAATCCAGTTTTGCTCCTATTGTGGTTTATCTTTTGTTAGAAACGGCTTTATGGCGTTGATTAGTTTGGTACTCAGAGCGGCGGCTGATACAATGGCGCTAACTTGTTTATCCATAGATAGAGTAGCATCATGTGGACTCCGAGCGTTTTAACTGACAAAAGGACTGGGATGATACAGTTGTCAATGCAGAAGTTTTGATAGTATGGATCCAATTCGGCTAGCATGGATTCTTGACCGAGGATGAGGATTTCAGTTTTGTCCCCGTTGAGGCATAGTCCATTGGTGGCCATCCAGGCTTGGATTGTGGAGTAAATTTCTTGAAGGGTAGAAGCGTCTTTGATATAGCTCCCAGTGAGGGGATGGAGCATCTGGGTATCATCAGCATAGTTTGTGTATGTGATCCCAAGTGCATCCACTTTATCAAAGAGAGGCTTAGTAAATAGATTGTAAAGCATAGGGGCAGTGCAGGATCCCTGGGGAACATCACAGTGTATGATAGTGGGTTCAGCGTTTGCTATATTGGAGACACTTTCATGGCTCTGCCTTGTAGGAAGGACATGATCCATGTTGCTGCGTGATTGGAGAAATGTGCAGCATTCGTGAGGTGGTTGGTGAGGGTGTTATTGTCAACTAGATCAAACGCTGCTGAGAGGTGTAGGAGCAGGAGTAAGGCAGGCTTACACGTGTCAAGGATGGAGGTGATTTGGTTTTTCAGATCTAGTAAGGCGGTTTCCGTTCCGTGTCCTTTACGGAACCCGGATTGTCTCTTACCAAGGATGGAGTTGGTTTCGAGGTACAGTTGGATTTTCCAGTGGGCAGCCTTGTCTAATATTTTAAGAAGAAATGGGATGGTTGTAATTGGTCTATAATTATTGGGTTGGGAGGGATCTAGAGTAGGTTTTTTTAGGAGTGGACGTACCCATGCCTCTTTGAGGCAGTTGGGGACTATACCTGTTTTGAATGAGGCATTTATGAAGGCGGTGATTAGTGGAACGAGCTGCTCCACACATTCTTTGATAATTTTTGGGGGGCATACGTCGCCCTTGCATAGCGATGGTTTGAGATGTTTTAAGATGTCTAAGACATCTGTCTCAGATATTTCAGAGAAGGAGAAGTTGGGATGGATGTTGCCTGAACGCTTGTGGTGGGTTTGCTTCTGGTGCTTCTGTTTAGGTAATGCTTTGTAATGGTCAGAGATTTTGTTCTGCAGGAGGTCTATTTTATTTAGCATGGTAGCTTGTATGCTGGAGCACCAGGCTGCATCTTTAACGATTTTGTCCATGCAGGTGGGCGGTACAGTTAATTCTTTAAAGATGGTAAATAGCTCTTTGGAGTGTGAGTTGGCTGATGAGATTCTATTGTTGTAGGATTCTGATTTGGCTTTGAATATAGATTCTTTGTATTTTTTTGCAATGGTTCGGAAGATATCTTTAGTGGTGTCACAGGGGTTAACCTGCCAAGTTTTTAGTGCCTGCCGTTTGGAGTTGCGCAGGTTAAGGAGCTCTTCTGTGAACCACGAATTGGAGTGGAAGGATTTCTTTTCTTTTTTGTTTTCTAGCGGGACGACTGTGTTGATGCCGTTAGTTAATGTGTCTCTGAATAGTTCCGCTAGTGTGACAGGGTCGGGAGAGAATGGAGGTGCTAGGCACAGGAGGTTGAGATAGGCAATGATGTTCTCTGCAGTGAGTTTTTTTGCGCTTCTGGCTACTGTGGCCGGTGCTGTAGTGGTGGGCTTAGGGCATGGCGTTATGGGGATGGTGAATAGCAGGCATTTATGGTCTGTCCATGGGAGGGCAGTATTGGAAACCATGTTTGTGTCGCAGTTGTGGCTAAGATGCGACCTTTTGCATGTGTGTGAGAAGTGACTTTCTGAGAGAAGCCAAGGTCACTAAGGTCCTTCGTGAAGGATGTGGCGGTTTTGTCATTGGCGTCGTTGAAACCTAGATTGATGTCGCCTAGGAGTAGCGTTTTGGTGGATTTTATTATATTGTTTCCTAGAAGGTGGGTAACTTGTCCTAAGAAGTCTGACGGAGTTCCTGGAGGGCAGTAAACCACATGTATATTTATGGTACTATTAGGTGATAAGGCTATTTTGGCGGATAGTATGTCCACCTTTCCTTCTTCCTGGTGGGGTATAGGTCTGATAGATATGCTCTCTTTGAATATAAGGGCAACTCCTCCTCCTGTTTTGGCTGGCCTGTCCTGTCTGAGGATAGAGTAACCTTTGGGAAGTGCGATTGTGATGGCTGGGCCGGAGGCTTCGTGGAGCCAGGTTTCCGTGATGGCAATTATGTCTAAATCTTGAATGGTGATAAGATCAGTGACTTCTAGCGCATGAGCATTGAGTGAGCGAACATTGAGTAGGCCGCATTTGTAGTGAATCTGTTGGTGGTTAGTTTTAGTATGTTCTTTGATTTGTGATTTAAGAGGAGAGGAGGATTGTTTAGTATTCTTGTGGGAGGGAGTCTGGTGCCGCACCTTAGTGCTGCTAGTGGTGGAGTTAGTTGGGCAAATGTGATTGGCGTTCATTTTGCGGGTGGTCCTAGATCCTTATTTCTGAGTGAGATAGAGGAGGGTGTATGGTGGCAAGGTTCATAGGCTGAGTGGGGATCCTTAGTCTGAATAGTCTGGAGTGCAGTGTAGTGGGGTGCATGGCTGCTAACGTGGGGTCTTGGGAGCGCCTAAGTAGGAGGTCTACGGTGTTGAAGTTAAGGCTGCTGTTGTACACGTGGGTGTCTTGACCTGGCCTGCGATCGCTTGTGAGCAATGTGCCTAGCATGCATATGAGTAGTGGTAGGATGTGCATGTTGGAGTAGGGTGACTGAACAGGTCTAGACCAAAGCATTTTCCCGACAAATCAATTTTTCATGTTAGTTCACCAAGCTTGTATCAGTAAGTAGAAGTCATTAATGCAAGCAACGCCTCCACCTGGACTGTGGGGATTACTGGAGTGACATGTTCCAATCAAATGCCTGCAAAACCTAAGGAGACGTACAAGTATTATAAATATAAAAAATATCAGTTACTATGCTGACCACAAGATTCCTCAGGACCTTTTTCACCGTCTAAGTAGGCACCAAAAAATCGGCCATATTTTAAGAAAGTAAAAGTGCATTATTCCCCATAGAACTCTTGGTGCCAGCAAACCGAGATCACAATCGCAAATCATAAGCCCGAAACAGTCAATCCAGGGAATTCTCAGTCTGTGCTTCTGGCCCGCAGCGTGGGCCTCAAACCTCCACTTACCCTGATCTCAGTGATCAAGAAGTCCAGGTGCAGCAGGAGAGGAATATGCGAGGATGGAGTGAGCAATGGCGGAATCAGGCGGCTGCCATGACAGCCACCTGAATCGAAAATGACGACCCAGCATTTTGTGTCCTTAGTCCCCGGAACCGCCGGGCATCCATTTCCACCTACGAGTCGACTATCTGCACCAGGTGTGGGGCCAGTGCCAAACACCTCAAACCAATCTGTGAACCAAAGCAATAAGAATGCCATGTGTGTTGTTTTACCCCGCTAATTTTTTCAGTAGCCCATGGCCTAGAATATACAAGGTAGCCTGGTTCTGGAGTAGGGGGCGAGGGGGTTGGAAACCGTCTGAGTGTGAAGCAGATTGAATGTGAGCGGGAGGTTAGAGGAAGGAGAAGAGAGCATTGGAAGACATGTTAGGAGGGAAAGATCAGGAGAAAGGAAGGACAGTGAAGGAGAACAGAAAGTTGGAGGAAGGAGAATAAAGCAGGGAGAGGAATTTGTGTTCGAATGGAAAGATCAGGGGGAAGGAGGAAAGGACAGTGACAAAGCAGAAAGGAGGAAGAAAGGTGATTGAGGAGAGCAATAAGCTGGTGGAAGGTTGAGAGCAGGGAGCAACAGGTGCATTAGGAGGAAAGGATCATAGTGAAGGACAGAGAAACTAGGACAGGAGAAGGCAGAAGTGGGAAGAGGAGGTGAATCAGGGAAGTAAAGAGAATACCGTTATCAAAAGGGTGGTAGAGAGCAATGGTGAAAGATACTGTTCTTAGGATTAACCCAGTATTGGCTAAGCCAGAAAGTGAAGAGCTAGAGGGAGAACCAAGTAGGCCCGAGTCTGAGAAGGATCTCAACACTCAATGAGATAGCTAAGATTTGGTGGTCAATGAGCTGAAAGATGGCAGGACTCTTTGAGATTTTTTAGAAACCCAATGGAACAGACATGTGATGGGCTAGTTGGTAGCCATAGTCTATATCCAGTAGAATTCACTTGCCAACCAGCAACACTAAACAATGCTTTCCCTTAAAAAAGAGACTGAAACAAGCAGAGGGAAACAGGCTCACCAGGAGCCTTACTCCGGGTCTCGTGCACACCAAGGATACAAAGGAAGACTTGCATATCGGTCCACGGCTAACAGCTTTTAACCCATATAAGGCCCCTGGGTACTTCCATGACGCTGAGTTGAATCAACAACTGATAGACAAGGAGAGGTATAGTTAAGGTAGTGTATGTTATGGACAGTTCCAAAATGTGTCTTAATACAAGCTATATTGCACGTAGAGACTCAGTAACCACCGTGGCAGATAGTCCTTTTTAAGATGCTGAGACATAAATGCCTGTTTGGGGCTGCCCCACGATATCTGAAGGAGAAATTGGAGATCGATAAACCAGGCAGAAGCCTGCGCTCAACAGAGGCCTGTATTCTAAATATGCATCGGTTCAAGAGAGTCTGGGGGAATGGTCGCTCCTTCCCTTCTTGGGTGGCACAGGCCTGGAACAAGCTCCCAGAGTCACTAAGAAAGGAGAGAAACCATTCCATTTTCAGAACAAATCTGAAGACTAGATTATTCATTTAAATAGGGCCCTGATCACCTGCTATTGTGTTTTGTCTTGTCCTTGCCTGTGTTTCTTTATGTATCACCTGGATGCCTGCACGCTTTGGCGCTCTATAAATATATAGAAATAGATGATAAGTAACTTAAAACTAGGTTGTGGACAGTGGCAGGTGCACTGGCCATATAAGTGGGAAGGAAGGACAGGTGGGGTTGTGAGGGAGGCTGGTGGAGGTGGAAGTGAGATGTGAAAGAGACCTTGAATGCCAGACGGGCCCAGATCAGGCCAGAGGCACAGTGTGCCCCCGCACCATATCTGGAGAGTTTACGCAAGCCCAACACATCAATTCAGGATAGAAATGCCAACTAACCAATTCCACTAACAATTTCACCCTCTGCATACACCTCTCAAACTCCAAACCAAACACAACCACAAACCTAAAGCACAACATACCGCACAAACTTCACTACACTGCAACAACAAAACAACAAAACACACATAGACTCACACAACAGTACACAACGACTACTGGCCCCAAACACCCCAAGCCCAGCCAACGGACCCACCGGGCTGAGGCCGCCAACAGCACATCACTGCATTCTTGCACTTTTCCAGCTTCCTCCCACTAACTCACCCTCCCTTCCTCTTTCAGAGCCGCCAGAGCGCCAGGGGACCACTCAGGTGGTGAAAGTGCACGGTACAAATGTCCTTTAACATTAACATTAATCAAAAACAAGATGGCTTCTCCTTGTGTGCAACTTAAAATTGTTCAACAGCAGCAGGACTTCTCTTTGAGCTCGACCTAGAAAGGCTCAATAGTTTTCAATAAGGGGTGCCTTCCAGGATAGGGCAGTCAGTTTACAGACACTCACAGTGAAGTGTTTTACAATTGTCCCTTATACTTCTTGTCTCCTGATCCTGAGGCTCCGGACATCTGCTTCTCATCCTCCACACAGCAGGAAGTCCATCCAAAGGATTTCCAGGCCCATGTGTTGTCGGATCCCACACAATAAAATTCTGCAGAAGCTGCTGGCCCCACAGCCACTGGGAGCTTTCAGCCAGTAGCAACTACATGCAGCTACCGTTATCAAAAAACACCTGGAGGAAAGGGGAGCGGGACAAGGTAAAAAAATAGGATCTCTCCAACTTCTTTTGACATCTGCAAAAAAATAGAAGATTGCAGATGTCTGCTCTCAAAACTGCTATTTCATAACGGAACCCTCTCAGGGGGTAAGTACATGTAGCCTTCTGCTGATGGAGGGTGGCTGTAGAGCTGTCCTATATTTTTTTTAAAGATCTGTTATAGAACCCTGGGGAAAAAGCTGCAGCCACAGATAGACAGAAATCATTGTGTCTGAAGGCGAGCGTCCCCAGAAAGCACGACCCTCCCCGCAATGAGAGGCACGAATGGACTATCCAACGAATGGGAATAAAGCTAGGACCAAGTGCGGGTGAGTTTAAGGAGAGCTTTATCTAAGTCAAAATAGGGCATGCAAAGAACTCTGCAAACTCCGAGAGCGCTCTGTCTGACAATAGCAAAGACAGGCGGTTTTATTTACAAAAAGTGTCATAGGCACCTACACACTATAGGGGGCACATGTACATGGGGATTAGGTGGCGTCGACTAACTATATGTGCAGCCGTGATGTGTCTCTCCGTGGTTGGTGGACTCCGCCGGGTGCCAACGTGGGGTGGGCAGGTCAGCTGGGCTCATCCGCAGGCGCTGTCCGGTCAGGCGTGGTCAGTGTCATTGATGGACTTCTTTCTTGGCTTTCTGCCCTAAGGGCCAGGCACACCCCATTCATTCACTGCTGCAATGTCAGTTGTCCTGTAAATCCTACAATAGGTTATTCTACAGGTTAATATAACACAGGAGGAATGCGCATTAGGTGGGGTACTTTAGCGATACATCAGTACAGGGTTGCTGATATCCTGTTGACTATCATGGGCCACGGGGTCAGGTCTCAGGGCATGCGGTAAGCTGTCCGGACTTTGGGTCTCGTTAGAAGTCATGATGGATGCTTTTAGACAATGTTGTGCAATATTAGGTGTCTTCTTTTACAAGCGTCATTAATCTGGGGTGAACTGATGGGTTGTGGGACCTATGAAGGGGCACCTCTGGCCGTTGGTTATGGCCGGATTTTGCTGCTGGCTGTAAATAATTCAGGTGGCTGTTCGTAGCCATGTGAGCTGCGGGGGAATCATGAATGCCTGAAACGGCTCTAGCTGAATTGGGGGAGGTGAGGCGGTGTCGCTCGGGCGTTTGCTTTCTCTGGCAGGCTTCAATGGGAAGGGAGGAGAGGTGGCCTTGGATATGCCCACAATGATATTCTTCTAGCAAGCGGCAAACTGTAAAACAAAGGGATTCGCATAATATAAAATGGCTAAGGGGTCACACATCTATAGCATTTACATCAGTACATATTCATTTCAGAATTCGTTGAATATATCTACAGTTCCATTAGTCACTATAGGGTAAGTATTTGCAATATTAGCAGTTTTAGCATCACACTGTAAACATGATACGTGAGGTAGCATTAGGGTTGGTGGAGCAAGCAGGAGCAACAGACCCATACGGTTGACAGCAGTAATACACATTAAACCTGTACATTTGCACTTGATGGCATTCTATGTATTTAATTTACATGGACTCAATATACCGTTGCGCTTGTGTTCCTTTGTACTCTAGCAGCATCAGGGTAGTCATGGCATAAGCATTTGGTATCACTCACTTTACATTACCCCTAGAGAAGCACATTGTAGGAGGCTAGGGGCCCTGAGTGTGTGCGCATGCTGAGGGGGTTTGAGTATTGTGGCCCTTTGGTCGCACAATGACACATTCTTCAGTTCGTACAGGGTTTGTAGATTTTTAACACGGAAGTCGTGCACGAGGGATATCATTGGAATGCAATATATGCATATATGTATATATGTATTCAGCAGTTTCTTGGTGTGAGGTTAAGGCTTTTGTTTCATCGAGGACGATTTACAGTTATTTTCCAAGCCAGCCCCGCTGCCCGGGTCACGCTGAGGATAATGATGCACTGTGGAAGGTGAAAGATACAGTGTTTGCTCTAACACTAGCTCATGTCCGACTGGTCGTGGGAACGGGCTTTCAGTGGATCTGCCAGGGAGCGGAGGCAACAGGGTAGACGAGGACTCTCTGAAGGTGGGGGTCGTGCTGCAGCGCACAAGGAGTCATGTCTTAAGATGGCGTTCTGGTTTTCAAAATGGTTTCCTGGGCCTAGCCTAATACAGTATGTTTAGTCGATGTGTCGGCCAGTGGTCCAGCCACCACCTGGGCCCTGGGTGCAGGGGGTCCCATGATGAGTCATGGACATCACAAGGAGGGGACTGCAGGGGAGGGCGGGGGTCTTTGACCTGTCCTCCCATACATTTCCCCCCTTTCGTTACTTAAGTAACAAAACCGTAACTCACCCAACCGCTCACATTCTTTTTCATCAGCCACAGCCTCATCCCACGCCGGGGTGCCCTTTATTGGCATCCAAGCCCTGCACACCCCCCTCAGGCTTTCCCCCCTTCTAGCATACTCGTCTGGGGTACAAGTTAGATATATACAATCCCTAGTTCCCTCCAAGTCTACCCACACCTCCTCATACCATTCCAGTTCCTGGGGCTCTCTAATTGTTGTGTGCCATAGTCTATCTACTATATCCCCATTGCGGTACACTGGCACTATCTGGTATTTAGGCCCCGGCTCTTCACCTGTTTGCACTTAAGCTTCCTGCATAGCTTGCACTGTTTTGCCTCGAGCATTACCCATTGTCACCATCATCAATGTACCATTTGGTACTGCGCCTGCACAGCATCGAAGGCCCATCTGGCACACACAAAAAATTAGAAGTAAAAACATTACTGTTGGCATTAGTAGTTTAACAGTCAATCCCAGCCATAATGGGACCCAGGAGAAGAGGTTATCGAACCACGTGCTTGCTTCTGCCCCACCTTCCGTTTTCATTCTTTCTCCTAGGTTGTGCACTGCTGCGATCACGTGGGACAATGTGCCATTATCAGCGTTTTCAGAAGGTACGAAAGTGCAGCATGCACTTCCAATTTTTCGGCAAACACCTCTGTCCAATGCTGTTAATAGGTCCAGGACATACCTATTTTGCATTGTCATTAGCCACAGGGCTCTCAATTCTACCTTGATCATGTTGAAACCTTCCTCTGTATCGTTTGGCCGAGTTTAAAGACGGGGCACACTTAGCCCTCTGAAAAACAGCTGAAACACCTGGTGTAGATCCACTACTCCCTTAAGCTACAGCTTATTCAGACTGTTCACACAAGCAAAATATTCATCTGTGTTACTGTTTTTGTTTTACATGTTTTTAGAAGTATATGTTAAATCTGTACACATTGTTATGTGAATCTGTTGACAAACTCCATTTGTTTTTTGGTCTATGTTATACACACACTATTAGGAGTTCGTTCCAAAAGGTTTTGGTTCAGTGTGTGTTTCAAAAAAACTTTTCTCCTTGTTCAGGTGTAGCCAACCTGTTTGTGATGTCTTTTCTCTGAATCATTATTCTGAATATAAAAACAAGTGTTTTTTATCTTTACTAGACAGTAGTGAAGAGTGATTCTTTGTGTATATATGCAGAGTCAATTCATTTGTTTTTTTGTCTGGGAGTGTATCGTTGAGCATAACGTCCTTCGGACCTATTCATTTGTATACTTTGTTCTAATTTACCCTCCTGGGTAGAATAGGTCCCCAACCAGGAGCCCTATTTTTGCGTCTGTGCCTATTTGAAACATTAAAGTGCATTAATTATATACATGTAAACATTTTCATTTTGTACAGTAGCCACCATACAATTATAATGCGAGACAGGGAGAGAGAGGGGATGGGTGTAGAGGGAACGAGAGAGAGAGAGAAAGATGCATATTCTCATTCATTTTTTAATCACTTTTTCCATTTTTCATTTCATCCTTTAATGTTATTCATTTATTTCTTTTTCGTACCTGTAAATTAATTTCTTTCTTAGCATATTAGCATATACCTGATACATTTATTTTTAGCTGCACCTTTTTCATTCAATCTTTCATTTGTTATGGTTTGCTGTTGTCTGCGCCTCCTCATCCACTTCCTCCTGAACATTATTGTAGGCCCTTCGTACGTCTGTTAAATGTATCCAGTACCTCAGCCCTTTAACCTTTACTGCTGTGGGAGTACAAAAAACTACCTCGTATGGGCCATGGAATCTTGGGGCACTCCATCTGCGCACAAAACATCTAACATAAATAAAATCCCCTGGCATTAGTTGACCTGGGGGGCTCTGTTCCACAAATGACACAGTTTGGTTTCCCTCTTCTCTTGTAAACGGCGGTGACAATTGTCTTGAGATTGCACGTGCTGCTCTAGTCAACTTTTTCAGATAATCAGTAAACTCATCTCCTAATATCGTGGCGCTTCTATGTGCATCTGAGTGTCTACGCAGCGGAGAATGTGCTGTGTGCATTCGTCTCCCTGTCACAATCTCGTGAGGGAACAAGTGGTGGTCCTTACTAGGCTGGTTTCTCAACTTGAATAGTGCAAGGGGTAAGCAATACACCCAGTTCCTTTTGAGTGAGAAGCATAGTTTGGACAATCTTCCTTTCAACAGGCCGTTGATCTTCTCGACAACGCCATTGCTTTGAGGGTGATAAATCGAGCAAAACTTGTGTTTGATCCCCAATAATGCAGTAACTTCCTTGAACAGTTAATTCACAAAATGAGTGCCATTGTCTAGGCGAATCACGTCGCAAATCCCCCAGCGCGGGAATACTTCCCTCGCTAGGAACTTTGCTGCGCACTTAGCATCTGGGCGTGCACATGGACCAGCCTCAACCCATCTGGAAAATGGACATACAACTACTATAATGTAGCGTGCCCCATTACGCCTTTCCCCCATGTCTGCGTAGTCAATATTTAGTTCCCGGAAGGGCCCTGTTGGTTTTGGAATTGCCCCTCTGAGTGTCTGTAATGTCATCCCAGAATTGTATATCTGACACGTCGTGCACTCCATTGCTAACCTTGATATATGTTCCTGGAGCCCTGGCACGAACCAATCTTCCTGTATTTCTGCTGCTATGTGTTGTTTGGCATTGTGTGCTGGAAACTGCAATTGCTGGAACGCTATCTTCATCAATTTAATGGGCATTACCACTTTACCTGTGTTATTTTGGCGCCATAGTAAATCTGTTGCCGACTGGCTGCAACCCCTTTTTTCCCACAATGCTTTTTCTTCATTACTCGCTTCTTCCTGTAACTCTAGTATTTGTGATATGGGCATGGCATTTTACCCTTCTGGTAATTCCTCACTCGCTTGTTGCTGCAACATGTACTCACCTGCAGGTTCCTTTTGAAAATATGACGCCTCCTTGGCGGCAGCGGCCGCTGCCGCGTTTCCCAAAGATATAATATCTTTGTTGGACGTATGTGCTTGGCACTTGACGATGGCCACCATTGTAGGTTCTTTAAGTGCTTCAATTAATTCCTGTAGCAACTCGGCATGTTGTACTGGGGTCCCATCCGCCCTGCGAAACCCTCTCCGCCCCCACCGGGCCAGACCACCCTGTACCGGTGTAGTCATGTATGCGGAATCTGTGTATATCATGACTGGGCATCCCTTGGCTGCACGTAAGGCTTCAATTAAGGCGACAAGTTCTGCTGCTTGTGCGGAAAAGTGTGATGGTGGGCGATATTGTACTAGCACTTCATACTCACCTTCCTCTAGTCTCACTACCGCCATTCATACATGTTTTTCACCTGTATCCATGTCAATTGATGCTGATCCATCTACAAAGTACACTTCTCCTTCTGTTAGGGCATTTTCACTTACCACCGGGCCCTCACCCTCTTCTCCTGTGTATGTTGCACAATCATGTTTTTGCATGTCTTCTACTGTACATGGCTCTGTGATGAATGTTGCTGGGTTTACTGTTCTACACCTCACTATGTGAATGTTAGCTCTGTTGCTCGTTGTGTTGTTAGTGTGCTTTTAGATCTTTCCAGTATCGTGAAAACGGAGTGTTCCACATATAATGTAACAGAGCATCCCATTACTATGGTGGCACTTTTCTCAATGGCGAACGCGGCAGCAGCGAGAGACTGTTCGCACGCAAAGTGTCCTTGCATAACTGTGTCTAGTGTGCCACTGTAGTAGGCCAATGGCTTGTGTCCCATGGATGTCTTTTGTGTCAGAACAGCTGTCATTAGTGTTCCCTTGCAGTGAGAAAACAGGTAAAATTTGCGCTGATAATCTGGGTTGGCGAGCACTGGAGTGCTTGAAATTAGTTGTTTGAGTGACGCAAATGAGTCACTCATCTCATTGGACCATTTTATTTCTTTATTCTCCCGCTGGGCCTCTTTGAGTGCTTGTAGTAGAGGTCTTGTGTATTCTGCGTAGTCTAGTATCCATGCTTTGCAGTAGTTGCACATCCCTAAAAACTTCTGCATTTCTTTTACCATTTTTGGCTCTTTTACTGCTGTGATTGCTTTTACTCTGTCAGGTATTATCTTGTTGCCATTCTTTGATATCAGCTGGCCTAGATATAATACTTCTTGTTGGCAGTATTGCAGTTTCCCTTTATCCACTTTGTACCCCTTGTGGGCTAACAGTGTTAGGAGTGTAACTGAGTCCTTCCTGCACTCTTCCTCATTCTGTGCGCATTTGAGCAAGTCATCTACATACTGAATGATTGTACTCTCAGCTGTCAAATTTCCCAAGTCTTCGTGGAGGATACGATTGAATATGCTGGGGCTCTCACAGTAACCCTGTGGTAGCCTGCAGTGCTCATATATTTTCCCCCCTAGTGTAAATGCTGTCAAGTATCTGCTCTCTTCTGCCAGGGGAATTGAGAAAAATGCATTTTTCGAATCCACTGCTGTGAAATATGATGCGTTCTTTGGGATACTGCAGAGTATTGATGCAGGGTTCGGGACTAGGGGAAACTCTTTTTGAATGACGTCATTTAGTGGGCGTAGGTCCTGGATCATCCTCCATGCCCCTCCCTTTGCTTTTTTGATTGGGTAAATGCAAGTATTACATGGGGAATTTGAGGGTACTATTATTCCCTGGGCCAATAAGGCACCTATCGTTTCTTTTATCCCTTCCTCAGCTTCTCGGGACAATGGGTACTGTTTGACTTGGGGCAGGATTGCTCCTGGTTTTAGTTTTATTGTGACTGGGGTAATTCCGTGCAACAACCCTTCATCATGGGGACCTGTAGTCCACAAGTTGCTTGGCACTAATTTCATGTCATCATCAAAGAAGGGAGGTGGGGCTCCCACCACAGCCATTAACTGTACAGGCACTTGTCTCGTTTGTATCAAGATATCACATGGTATTGCTATTTCCATTATTATTTCTCTGTCACTTTCTGAGTCTAAAAAGAGATCCTCATCTGATAGATCACGTAAGGCAATGTCAGCATTGATGCACAACACAGTGCGCCATTCACACCCGCCTATGTCCATACCAATTACTGCAATTCTTTTGGCTGATATCTGTTCTGCGTGCAAATCCAAAGATATCACTGACCCCGGTGTAATGTCTGTGCGCACTATTGGACGGAAGATGAATTCTGCTGGTACCCTCCATTCTAACCTTTTCAGCTCAGGTCCTACTCGTGCTAGAGTTTTCAACCCTTCAATGAACACACTTTCATCTACCGGCATGCCACGTATCTCTGGTGCTGTAGCTCGTGCATGTACCACTAGCATTACACGCAGCGGACATATTCCTGGTGTTGAACAAACTATCCCTCTTTCTGTGAAGGATATAGGCATATTGAGCTTGCTGAGAAGGTCCCTTCCGAGCAAGTTTATTGGGGAATGTTCGTAATACAGCAAGGGCGTCCTCACTGTCTTACCTCCCACGGTCACATCCAACTCTTCTGTGTAAGGAACTTCGATGACAGCCCCAGAGAACCACTGCGTCTCCAACCTATGGTTAGAAAGCGGAAAGCGACCCTCACGTATGCATGAATTTTCGGTTCCCGAATACACCATAAATATGAACTGCTTGTCTCCTATCTGCGCCCCCACTAATGGTTCCTCCGCTGCATTGTAGGTGGTAGATAGGACGGGACACGCAAGTGTTCCCTTTGGGCTGTCCTATGCTGGCTGCCTCATTGTTCCCCCCTGACTGAAAACATTGCCTGACACAACCGCCACACCACTATAGGGGGCTGGGGCAGGTGCCCCGTTCGCAACTGTGGCGAAGGGGTTTCCTGGTGTGTAGTGCATAGGTTCGTCATTCTGTGGGTGACCCTGTGTTCTGCTGTGTGGAACGTGTCTTTGCTCTACATATCCTTGCTCCTCTGGCCTTTGTTGTCTTCCCATTGGGAGGCCATATGGGCTCCCTGGGTGGGGGTTACCGTATTGCTCCACATCCTAAAAAACGTTGTTTGGTCTGTTTCTACATTCTCGTGAGAAGTTCCCCCACCTCCCGCAATTCCAGCAGCTCCCTTGTGCACCTCTGGGGCCTTGCCCCCCATATCCTCCGTTACCACCGTACCCCTGCCCCCCCTCTGCGACCCCTGAACCCACCTCGTCGTCCGCGAGGGACCCAATCCTGCCACTGCGGACCTCCGTACTGCTCCTGTCCGTTCCACTGTGCTTGTCCCGCTCCTGCCCAATTCGCTGCCATCCTCCCCTGTATTGCTACCAGCCGCTCCTCCTCCTCGTCTCCCTCCCTGTTATGTGGGAGCGCCGCTACTGCTGCAGCAACCTTCACCAGTTTTGTTTGTACTAACTTGGCTTCATCTGCCAATCTTTTTTGTGCTATTTCTTTTTCTCGTTCCATTATTCGTTTGCAGTGGTGTACTATTATACTATGTATTTCGGGCCACCCCTTCGCCTCTATTCCTGCAATTTTGTCAAGTGCTTTTTGTACCTCTTTTTGGCAATCCTCTCTTCATTATGAAATAAAATAATGATTTTGACTGGTACCAGGGCGTGCCCGTTTCCGCTCTCCACATCTCCTGTACCCGAAAAATTGAATCCATAGCATCCTCCCCCTCATTCATTGTGCATTGCATAACCGACTGCAAGTCTGGTGTGTCTGGAAATGTTTCTCTTAATGCGTCCCACACTCGTGCTCGTACTGGGTTAAAGGAAGCACCATCATGACGGTCACAATCTAATGTTATCCCCGGAAAACCGGCTTTTATCCACACTCTGTCTGCTTGGTCCGCAACCGCTGATACTAGTAGGCTTTTTACATCCCCTACCGCCAGTGGGACCCCCGCTGTGTGTTTCTCGAATGCATATATCCACTTACTTGCCCCTCCGGACAGTGGTGGTAATAGTTTTAACAAATTGGCCTTATCCATTTGAGCCCAGGGTATGTAGTTTTGTCTCCCTCCTCCCCTGTGTTTCAATGGGAGTTGTAACTTCCCCTTTGTTGCTTTGCTTGTACTCACCTTCATTCCCTTCCTTCCTAGCGGGGCCATTCTCCCTAGTCGGTTTCTTAGTCGCCCAGTCCATTCCTCATCCATTGTTCTCCCCAGATGTGCGCTATCCATTCTCCCACTCTCTCCTCCCATTGCCACACTTAATCTCCCACCTTCTTCTTCATCGTCCTCCACATCACACCATAAGTCCTCTCTTCCCCCTGTAACCAAAAGCTCATCATCTGCATGTTCACTTGCCCCGTCTATTTCTATTATTCGCGTGGGCTCCTCTTGTATTCTGAACAATATTTCCCCCTTCTTCCACCCTTCCTCAATCGTCCTGTCATGGCCTTGTGCCCTTGGTGTTTCCTCTAATCGGGCAGCGTTCGTCCCACTTTGCTCACAAATATTTTTAATTCTGGATAGTTCATCTCTTGCTAATGAGAGCCTTGAATCTAAATCTTCTGTTAACTTCTCTATATCTACTGTGGGTGTACATATCTGTCCACGCTGTCTATGACCCTCGTATGGCGGGGTGCTGTCGGGCCATGTGTTGTTGTAGCTTGAGTTGGGGGCACATATGTGGGGTCACTATACCCTTCTGCGGACACTGTTTTTTTAAGTATAGGGTACAACTGTGTGACTTCACCTGGTTTTTCTTCCTCAGTCAGTTCTTTATCGCTTTTGGGTATCAGTAACGGGTTGTCTGTGGTGGATGGCAAATTTGTAATCGATTCTGTCTTTTTGATGGGAAGCACCTCTTCAAACAGTCGCCAGAGATCTAATATCTCCCTCCTATTGTGGAACTGTTTCCCCTTATATTTCATGAAAACGCATGTAGCCACCATGTCTAGAACGTTTTTATCAAAAGATCCTCCTTCGGGCCATATTTGGGGCAGACCTTCTCCCTTTAACTCTGTGACCCACTGATCGTGGTATTTTCTTTTTTTTTTTTAATTCTTTTTATTATTCGGCGTGGCAGCAAAACACAGGCGAACAGCGCCAGGCAAGTACAATATGAATACAGTGTATACAGTATGAACATACAGAGACTGCTTCACACATTAACACAAAACCACAGTAATGTTTGTGACATGGGGAAGGTGGGAGAGAGCTATGACAGGGGTGAGGGTCAAAACTGGTGGGGGGAAGCAGGTGGGGGTGAAGCTGCCGGTGTCGTGTTGAGGTCGGACATGTAAGAACGGAACCTGAGCCAGATGTTCCTAGGCCTGGAGTGGGTAGGTTGCATTTGAGACCAGGTTTCCTCAGAGTCCGAGGCCCACTTGACCGCCCTTAGCCATTGGGCATGCGTGGGAGGTGAGGGGCGAAGCCAACAGAGCAGGATGGATCGCACCGCGAGGAGCATGCAGAGGCCTGCCAGTTTTTTGGGGTCTCGGGAAAGGCCTGGGAGGTCATGAAAGAGACACAACGCCGGGGAAGGGTCAATGGGGTGATCGAGCATTGCAGACACCGTTGAGCAAACCGCCTCCCAGAACTGTGAGAGGCGGGGGCAGGACCAAATCATGTGGATGTAGTCGGCATCATCTTGACCGCATCTGGGGCAACTAGAAGGATGATCACTGTACATGCGATGCAATCTGATCGGGGTGTAGTGGAACCTATGCAGCACTTTGAACTGAATGAGTTTAAAACGGAAGTTGAAGGAGACTCGGTGAGTGCGCTCGCATAAGTGTGCCCAGCGTTCATCTGACATTTCCCCCCCTAGCTCCCCCTCCCACGCTCGCTTAAGTTTGGCAAATTCTGGGACAGATCTGGACTGCAGCATAGAGTATAACCTGGAAATTTTGCCTCTTGTGGGCGAGGGGGAGGTGAGTTCCTCGATGGCAGGGTGTCCGGTGGTAATGCGGGGAACGTTTGATAATTACGTTTCAGGGTCCTACGGAGAGACGAGTATTGGAGCCATACACTCTGGCCGCTCCTCAAGGGTAATGGCAGATCTGGCCACTCAACGAATATGCCTGGATCAAACACGTCGCGCAGCAACTCATAGCCCGCTTCAGCCCAGCGGCGAGCCGTGTGTGGTGCAACCCGTGGGACGCCCGGGAGAAAGTTCCAAAGCGGGAGGTTGCCATGGAAAGCGTAAGTAGTTCCGGTCAGCTTCCATGTTTTTGCCAAAGCGAGGGATGTGCAAGCGACCGGGCACTGTGAGTCCAGAGCTAGGGGAGCGGGTTGTGTTACCAGAGACCGGATGTCGCGATCGCATACTGCAAGCTTCTTGAGCCGGACATGAGGGGGGGGGTCCGTTGTATTAAACCAGTAGAACGTATATTGGATCTGGGATACCAGCCAGTATTTAAAGAAGTCAGGGGCACCGAAGCCCCCGTTGATCATAGGGGTGGACAATCTCGAGCTTGAGACGGACCGCACCCGAGTGCCAAAGAAAGGAATTGACTGTACGGGTCAAATCACGAAAGAAGTGCACTCCTGGCCACAAGGGTACTGTCATGATCTCTGCTTCCAAAAGGTCAGGGTTTTCCCAACTCCCTTGGAAGCAGATCCATAACCCAGGTTCCGAGTGCCAACCAGTCCCAATTGGGACCTTTTGGACCCAGT
The DNA here is from genome assembly GCF_040938575.1 of Ambystoma mexicanum. NCBI lineage: Eukaryota > Metazoa > Chordata > Amphibia > Caudata > Ambystomatidae > Ambystoma > Ambystoma mexicanum. The sequence goes on from NC_090922.1 coordinate 255,209,199, forward strand.
CCTGGCGCCAGTGGCACCAGGCTCATAAATATGCCCAGTCCCAGCGCTGGAAGCGCCGGGCTCATAATGCTTGGGTGGACTTACCTGCAGCAGACCATGCTGCTTACTTGCCTGCCAGTTGAGCCTCTGATCCTCTTCTGTTTGGAACTACTTTTCCTGTTGGGTGGGGCAGGAGCCACTCCCTAGATTCAGAACACTGGAACTCTTCTGGAAAGCAGGAACTCTTTTCTTACCTAGGCGTGGCTGTGGAAGGAGACACCTAAGCACTACAGGAGGCTATTTAAACCACACCCGATGGATGAATCTTACTTTGCGTTATTCTGCATCTGCAGCAGAACGCTCATCATGTCTTCTGCATCTGATCCTGGGCCTAAGGAAAAAGGCTTACCATCCTGAATCCAGTCTTCAGCAACACCTATAAAGACAAGAAAGAACAGGTTAGCATTATGGTCTTCAGTGACAGCTCTTCACTTACCTGGTCCATCGGCTGTCACCAACGCCTCGCGCTGCATTCCGGCATCTGAAAGACAAAGGCTTACCTACTCTTCGTGCGCTCCGGAGGTCTTCACACTGCATTCCGGCATCTGAAAGACAAAAGCTTACCAACTCTTTGCACGCTCCGGAGGCCTTCGGCGCTGCATCCCGCATCTGAAAGACAAAACAAGGTGCGTTTAAAGACATTGGGGAACTTTAATACTCACGTGCCATTACTCCTTTCCACATCCAACCCAGTGGGTATTCCGGCACCCTGCAGCCGCTCCGAACTTGTACCTGCAAAATAAAAAGACAGTTAGAGCGCATCGTGAAGCAGGCAACAAGCGCTTACTTACGTGCTTCCAGGCGCTTCTATTCATCACACGGGCTCCATCTTCAACTCACTTCAGCCAGTCATCCGCCATCGCCGGAACCCTGCAAAACAAGAGACATCATTCCTAAAGACTTTTAAAGACATTAGAATTACTCGAAACTTACCTTTCGGGCAGTAAACGACGGACAGCAGTCCTCTGAAGTCAAGAGGCCTGCTCCCCTTATCCAGTGAAGAAACTGGTTACAGCACCCTGCCCCGAGGCAGATGGAGAGCATGGCGTTCACTTACCTAAGGTGAGAGCGTCAACCTTTGGGTTCTACAGGAGAAGAGAAAGGGAAGAAGAGAGAGACATACAATAACCCAGTTCATTAATCCCATATTTTCTATCTGCAGACATTTTACCCTTCGAGTCAGACTTACAGTGCACAGAGGTCCAGCCCAAAGAGCCAGCCGTGTGTTACACATCACCTTTGAAGATACGGTATACGCCCAGTCAAGACCGGTGCCTCTACGGGAATCAGGTGAGCGTTACAGGTACATTGGTGAACCTGTAAAGCAACTGGGGTAGCACCACCATTTTCAATAGCCCTATTCTGCCTGCAAGGGATATCGGGAGCTTGTCCCAGGCTAGTACTTTAGCCGACAGGTGATTAAGATACTTCTGATAGTTCTCCTTGAAGGTTAGCGCCTGCTGGCGCGTTACCTCTATCCCCAGATAGGTGAACGTGGATTGAGCCCACGTGAATCCCAGGGTGTCAGGGGGGGGAGAGTGCATTCCGTGAGTGGGAAGAGAGTGGACTTCGAGCAGTTCACCTTAAGGCCCGAGATCCGGCCAAACTGAACGATGTCCTCCAGTATTGTGGGTAAATTGATGGAAGGGGAGCGTATAAACAGCAGTGCGTCATCCACATATAGGGACACTATGTCCGCCTGACCCGCAGTGCGGAGGCCTCTGTGAGCATGAAATTGGCGGAGCATATCGGCGAAGGGCTCTATTGCTATAGCAAAAATCAAGGGAGAGAAGGGGCAACCCTGTCTCGTCCCCCTGGCGATCCCAAAGAGAGGGGAGCAATGGTCATCGGTGCGGACCCTAGCCACAGGGTTTGAGCAAAGCAATCTGACCCAGGAGAGAAAGGAGGGTCCAAATTTGCAGTTCTCGAGAACCCGCCACAGATACCGCCAGGAAACTGAATCAAACGCTTTTTGCATGTCGAGCGTGGCAGCCACTGCGTGTGTCTCGGGGCTAATTCTGTTAATTATATTAAATAGACGCCTTAGGTTCAGGGACGTGGAGCGCCCCGGGATGAAGCCCGCCTGATCTGGATGGATGATGGATGGTAAATAGGGAGCTAACCGGAGTGCCAGAGCCTTTGCATATATTTTGACATCACAATTTATAAGTGAGAGCGGGCGATAAGAACCACATTGCGAGGGGGATTTGCCAGGTTTAAGTAATACTACGATTGAGGCCTCACGGAGTGAAGGGGGAAACACGCCAGCCTCAACCGACTCCTCCCAAAGAGCCAGCAAGTGGGGGAGCAACAGTGACTTATAGCGCTTGTAAAATTCGACTGGGATGCCATCTGAGCCGGGGGCTCTCCCCGAAGATAAGGAGTCAATGGCATCTGAGAGCTCCTCCAGCATAAGTGGGGAATCGAGGGAACCCGCAGTCTCTGGAGATAACGTCGACAAAGGGAGGGCCTCGAGAAAAGAGTCAATCTCCGCCATTGACACCTCATCTGAGTTAGAATATAGGGTCTCATAGAAAGAAAAAAATTCCCTATTGATGTCTTGCGAGGAGACAGCCATAGAGCCATCCGGCCTCTCGATCCCAAGTATGTGCGGGGACCCCGTCTCGTGACGGATCAGTCTCGCCAGGAGCCGACCAGGGCGCTCACCCTCCCCGTATTTCCTCGCCATACCAGGATTGTCCAGAAACCTTTGTTCGCGCCCCGCGAGGGATCGAAACGTATCTAGCTCCACCCCGATGTCCGCCAGGCGACCCGGGGTAGCGTGAAGTGAGGCTGTAGCTTCCAAGGTAGACAGTCGGAATTCACTCTCGGCGAGGCCTCTCCGGATTAACTTAAGGACCCCATTCTCCTTGGACAGCGCAATCCCTCTAATATAGGCCTTGGAGGCCTCCCATAAAGTGGCCTTTGATGTTACCGAGCCCGTATTCGTCTCGAAGAATTCTTCGATAGACACCTCGAGTTCGGAGCAGAACTCCTGATCAAGTAGGGAGAGGGGTTTCAATCTCCAGCAACGAGTCCGGCCGGGGTCTGGGCCCCAACCTATGGTAATAGTCACTGGAGAGTGGTCAGACAGGGTTAGGGGAAGGATCATCAGCTGTATAACGTTCTTAACCAAAACGTTGGAGATCACCCTTCGGTCAATACGGGAATAGGAATCGTGGACTGAGGAGTAGAAAGAATAGATGCAGGAATCCGGGTAAAAGAACCTCCATGCATCTACCATGGCCAGGCGTGGTAAGGATGATAGTGCTGCATAAGCTGCCCTGGAGAGATGACGGAGCTTGGAACCTGATCTATCAAGGGCTACGTCAAAGATTGTGTTAAAATCGCCCCCCCAGAGGATGGGGATAAGGGGGAAGCCATCAAGAAGGGACGTGACCTGTGCATAAAACTCCGGGTCGTCTAGGTTAGGGCCGTAGATGTTCAGCAGAACCACTTCCTTGTTCTGAAGCGTGGCATGCAGCAGAACATACCTGCCTTGGGGGTCAATTTGTGAGGAAACAAGGGTGAACTTGAGGCTCTTGTGAATGAGGGTCATGACCCCGCGGCTTTGAGTGGAGAAATCAGTGAAAAATCTATGGGGGCCCCAGGCTTTGGCAAAACGTGAGCACTGTTCCGTGCGGGCATGTGTCTCTTGTAAAAAAAGAATCTTGGACCCATGGCGCTCGGCCTGCAGCTGGAGCTGCCTCATTTTTTTATAGTTGCCCAACCCCCGTACGTTCCAGCTCATGAAGGTCAAGTCACTCTCGGCCATAGATGCAGTGGTGTTTGAGTCCGAGAGACTGTCGATAGGCAGTGGATGAGTGCCACACCGCGGTCCGCCTTCGCTGCCAGCGCCAACTTTTTAATAACAGAACCCCGAACATGACCCATCCCCACCCACATCCCCCCCCCAAACAGAGGGATGGCGATCCCAACCCCCCTCAACCAAAACCAAACTAGAGGCATCAGCGCCTGGGGGCCTGTAGGCCGAGCTAGCCACGCCACTCCGGGTAGCGGCAGATCCAGTAGAACATAAGGTGCCCACAATAGACATTACATGTAACTTAGACCAGGTACTTTGAACATGGTGGTATGGCACATATTTGTAGGATGAGCAGGGCAAGCAGGTTACGGAATAGAGGATCAGTGCGGCCCCCATGCAGGGAGGCGGCCGGACCTGGCCTCTCCCCGTCGGGCACAAAGGGTAACTGTAGGACCATGGTCAGAGAGAGAGGGTCAGCCTGGGAAATGTTCGTCCATAAACTTGGAGGCCTCCTCCGGAATCGTGAAAAAGAACACCTGGTTAGCTTGTTCTATGTGTAATTTGGCGGGATAGAGCATAGCGTATTTGACTGAGTGGTCTCGCAGCCTCCGTTTCACCGCTTGGAAAGTCTTGCGTTCACGTTGGACGGCTGTTGAAAAGTCTGGGTAGAGATGAATCCTTGCACCGCCCAGTAGTAGCTCACCCTTGAGCCTTGCGGCCTTGAGGAGAGCGTCACGGTCACGGTAGTTCAACACACGGGCTATGATGGGTCGAGGTGGGGCTCCCGGCTTAGGCTTAGCCGTCAGGGCGTGATGTGCCCGCTCAATAGCGAAGTGGGGGGAAAGCTTGGGTGAATCCAGGAGTGACAACAATGTGTGCTCAACAAATTCCTCCATTGGCTCATGGACTTCGTTCTCGGGAACCCCGATAATGCGGAGGTTGTTGCGCCTTGAGCGGGATTCCAGGTCCTCGTTCTTCTTCTCCACCTCAAGGACTCGGCCGGAGAGAGCAACAACCTCAGAGCGCAGGGCACCCAGCGCATCCTCAGCGTAGCTTACCTGTGTCTCGACCTCCGACACTCGGCTATCAGTCCTCTCAATGTGGGCCTTAATTGATGATATAATGCCGTTCATGTCGTCTAGTTTTGAGTGAAGTGCGGTGAAGCCCTCCCGGATAAAGTCCATCATGTTTTGGGATTCAGGAGCTGTGTCAGATGAGGCGTCAGGGGCCCGCTCGGCGGTCTCCTCCGGTGATCTCACCGCTGCCTTAGCAAACATGTTGATGGAACTCTGTTTCCTTGCGCTCCCCTTGGTCATCCTGGCGACGTAGAAGGTCGGGTGGGATGAGGGGGGATGCCCAACAGCACAGGGAGGAGCTCGGACCGTGCACCTCGTAGCTGCGGGTGCGGGGTGCGGTATGGGACCGGAGGTAGCACGAAGGAGGAACCAGAGGCTGTGAGTTCAATGAGTAAAAGATATTGCGGCTGCCAGTGCAGGTTGATGGAGTTTAGTTAGCCCGGGGAGAACAAGAGGCCCCTGGGGTGGGGGTGATGATGATCAGGGGTTGCCGTGGAGGTAGGGGTTGGCCAAGTGCAGGGCAGGCGGGCCGGCCGCAGCCTCGGGAACAGCGATGCGGGGTAAAGTAGGTCCCAGGTAAACAGCAGATCCGGTACGGAGTGGTGGCGACAAGGACCCCACGGCCCACTCAGGAGATAGGAGACCCCCCAGAGTAGGGGTGTGGGTGACCGGCAAGGTCTGGGGCCCCCCCAGTAAGGCGAATGGGTGCAATCAGGGCTACATAGCAGGGGGGGCATACTGTTGGGTTGATGCTGAGGGGAGTCCGAGCGCAGTAGGCGCGGGGGAAGACCAGTGTTCCAAGTGTGCCCCAGAGTCTCGAGGCCAAGCGGGGTGGGGGGGCGCGCAGCAGCACCCCCCTTGACGTACCTTAATCACTCCTGGCCCGCCACACAAGACTGCAGGGGAGCACCACGGCTCCACTCTGCGGGGGGGGGCCAGTAGAATGCTGTCCAGGGATCAGAGGCCCCAGGGAAGGTCTGGCCATGGCAGCGCCGAGGGAGACCCCGGGGAGGCGCAGGCCGCGGCAGCCCCGCAGCAGCCGCAGGCGGTCCCGGGGCAAGAGTGGGGTCGAGGCACCAGTTGAGGTCAGGCCCCGGCAGCGCCGAGGGAGCCTCCAGGGAGGTGCGAGCCGCCCAGTAGCAGCAGCAGCGGTCGCGGCCCCCCCGCAGTAGCTGGAGGGGGCCCCAGGTCCAGAGCGGGGCCGAAGCACCGAAGGGGTCCGCTCCCGCCGGGCGGGTCCAGGTAGAGGTAGGCGGTGGGGGCCGGGATCACAGAGCACCTCGCGGGTCCACCTCAGAGCGGTCAGAAGTGTAGAGGAGGGGGTCTCCGGCAGAGTACAACCAAGGATCTGCGCAGCAGCAGCGATCGTAGCCGCAGCGCCCCCGGAACGGTGGGGGGGCCAATCCCGCTTGGCGGGTCCCAGTAGGAGCAGGTAATGGGGGACGGAACCCCGAGGAGCACCGCAGGCCTTCACCGGGGCGTCCCGCAGTCACCGGGATGCAGGGAGGCAAGCGCGTCTCGCCCAGCCAGGTCTGATATTGGCGCGAAGACGCGCTGTCGATGGGGGAAGGGCGAAGGGGCGCCCAGATCTCAGGATCCACAGCCACGATCCGAACAGAACCGGGTGGTACCCTGTTGCCTCAGGATACGAGTCGCACCCTCCAGGGCCGAGCCACAGAGCCAGAAAGTGCCCAAAAAAGGATCGAGGGATCTACCCACCGCGGAGAGACACACTCAGGCGGCCATCTTGTTCGGCGCTCAACAGCGCCCCCTGATCGTGGTATTTTCTAATGGTTCAGCATATCCAGGTAAACTCTTACAGATATGGGCCAGGGGTGTCTCTGCCTCCATTGTATGTGTTTAGCTTGTGTAACTCTATATATATGTATATATATATTTGTTAAAACCTTGTACTTCTTTAACACCTTGGCAATGAGGGAGGGTGTGGTTGTATAGCTTGTACTAAAAATAACTTAGGGGGCACATACAAGAGCAAACCACTTTCTACACACTACCGATATTCCCTACACAATTATTCAAGAGAAACACCTTGATTCATTGGGCTTACCTCCTTATGATGTTTCCTGGTCACACTTACCATGACCACACCATGATCATACACATTTTACAATTTACTAAAGTCATCATAACATGGCTCTACTTCAACACATATAATACATATACAATGACAGTCAATACCCTATTGAAAGTTAACCTTTAATCTCTTTTTACCCTCCCTTGTTTCACCCAGTCTTTTGATATGAGGTCCCCCTTTCTCATGCAAATCTCTTTTTGTCTTTTACTCAATATTGACCTATTTTCATTTATAAACCCAGAAAGAATGAAAGAAAAGCGTTTACTAATATATCCACCGTGTCTCCCTTTTCTACTAGACACCTTTATCTTATTCTCCACGTGTTCATATATTCCCAGTACTAGTCAAGATAGCACTATGCGGCGCCGCCTTCTACCCCCTTACACAGCTAGGTGCCCGTCTCTTTATCTCTTTTCACCTTTTCATCCTAATGGCCATATGCAAAGAAAAAGGAAAGAAAGGATAGTATTGATTCTAGTGATCCCCACCGCGTCCCCCTTTTAAATGACCTCGTTTTTTTTTTTTTAAATCCTGTTCCCTTTCCCTACTCCCCGTACCCCTTATGATCACTCGCACTTAATACTAACGTGCCCGTCTTGAACCGAGAGTCTCCGAATTGAGTTCGTCTAGGCGGTGCTGCCTCACGCTCAACGTCCAGCCCCAGATCCGGCGAGCGGTACTCAAAGGGGATTTTTTGAAATGGGATCCCGTACCCTTTCTCTAATACGTGCGCACTTCTGAGCGTACCAGTCGCCGTAGGCGGGTAGCTTTCTGGAGCAGGCGTACCGTGCATCTCCCCTTTCGACCGGAGATTTTCGTGCCAGAGGGGACGGAAAGGACGTACCAGGAGATGTAATCACGCAATCGGGGTCACCACTGAAGGCGAGCGTCCCCAGAAAGCACGACCCTCCCGGCAATGAGAGGCACGAATGGACTCTCCCACGAATGGGAATAAAGCTAGGACCAAGTGCGTGTGAGCTTAAGGAAAACTTTATCTAAGTCAAAATAGGGCATGCAAAGAACTGCAAACTCCGAGAGCGCTCTGTCTGACAATAGTAATGACAGGCGGTTTTATTTACAAAAAGTGTCATAGGCACCTACACACTATAGGGGGCACATGTACATGGGGATTGGGTGGTGTCGACTAACTATATGTGCAGCCGTGATACGTCTCTCCGTGGTTGGTGGACTCTGCCGGGTGCCAACGTGGGGTGGGCAGGTCAGCTGGGCTCATCCGGGAGGCGCTGTCTGGTCAGGCGTGGTCAGTGTCATTGATGGACTTCTTTCTTGGCTTTCTGCCCTAAGGGCCAGGCACACCCCATTCATTCACTCCTGCAATGTCAGTTGTCCTGTAAATTCTACAATAGGTTATTCTACAGGTTAATATAACACAGGAGGAATGCGCATTAGGTGGGTTACTTTGGCGATACATCAGTACAGGGTTGCTGATATCCTGTTGACTAGGTATCATGGGCCACAGGGTCAGGTCTCAGGGCATGGGGTAAGCTGTCCGGACTTTGGGTCTCGTTAGAAGTCATGATGGATGGTCGTGGGACCTATGAGGGGGCACCTCTGGCCTCTGGTTATGGCCGGATTTTGCTGCTGGCTGTAAATAATTCAGGTGGCTGTTCGTAGCCATGTGAGCTGCGGGGGAATCATGAATGCCTGAAACGGCTCCAGCTGAATTGGGGGAGGTGAGGCGGTGTCGCTCGGGCCTTTGCTTTCTCTGGCAGGCTTCAATGGGAAGGGAGGAGAGGTGGCCTTGGATATGCCCACAATGATATTCTTCTAGCAAGCGGAAAACTGTAAAACGAAGGGATTCGCATAATATAAAATGGCTAAGGGGTCACACATCTATAGCATTTACATCAGTACATATTCATTTCAGAATTCGTTGACTATATCTACAGTTGCATTAGTCACTATAGGGTAAGTATTTGCAATATTAGCAGTTTTAGCATCACACTGTAAACATGATACGTGAGGTAGCATTAGGGTTGGTGGAGCATGCAAGAGCAACAGACCCATACGGTTGACAGCAGTGATACACATTAAACCTGTACATTTGCACTTGATGGCATTCTATGTTTTTAATTTACATGAGCTCAATATACTGTTGCGCTTGTGTTCCTTTGTACTCTAGCAGCATCAGGGTAGTCATGGCATAAGCATTTGGTATCACTCACTTTACATTACCCCTAGAGAAGCACATTGTAGGAGGCTAGGGGCCCTGAGTGTGCGCGCATGCTGAGGGGCTTTGAGTATTGTGGCCCTGTGGTCGCACAATGACACATTCTTCGGTTCGTATAGGGTTTGTAGATTTTTAACACAGAAGTCGTGCACGAGGGATATCATTGGAATGCAATATATGCATATATGTGTATATGTATTGAGCAGTTTCTTGGTGTGAAGTTAAGGCTTTTGTTTCATCGAGGACGATTTACAGTTATTTTCCAAGCCAGCCCCGCTGCCCGGGTCACGCTGAGGATAATAATGCACTGCGGAAGGTGAAAGATACAGTGTTTGCTCTAACACTAGCTCATGTCCGACTGGTCGTGGGAACGGGCTTTCAGCAGATCTGCCAGGGAGCGGAGGCAGCAGGGTAGACGAGGACTCTCTGAAGGTGGGGGTCGTGCTGCAGCCAAAAATATTTAACCCTTTACCCCACCCCTAAATGCATTCTCTAACATTTTTCGTTATAAATATTCGATATATGTTCATTCTTTATACAATATACGACATAAACACTGCATACCAATCTTGTAGATCATGTATCTTTTTATAAACTCTTGAAAGACTTTGACAGACCCTTTTGCTGAGTAAACTGGAGAAATAGCTTTCATCTTTGAAAGGTTTATAAAACTTAAATGGCAGTACTAAACTAATGCTTACTGTTCCTAAGCTCTTGCCCAAACTACCTAACTGCTAACAAACTTCACGTTTTCTTCCCTTGACGAAAGTTCTATATATTCTTTTCATTTCTTGAGCACATCTTCCTTCAATATTTAGAGAAAGAGATTTCAGCACCGTACTCTCTTTTGTAGCACTAATACACAGGGTCGTTCATTGACTAGAGAATGATACTCTTGCACTTCTCCATAGTCAATGTGACACTAATCTCCTGAGTTGCAGGAGAGAGCAGCATACCACTAACACTTCAATTTAGGTGATCTTTGAAGACATTGCTATTTTAGACACCAGGCTGTTTAGCCAGTAGTGACATCCTCGCGCCAAGATGCCCTTCGATGTATGTGCGCGGTACAAATGTGCCTATCATAACATAAGATCTCGCACCAGGACAAGAGCACCATGCATGTTAGATCAGAGTCTCAGTGCTACTCATGCTTATACGGGCACCACTCATTGGCAGTACCAAAATGCCCTCCCCCCGCATTGAAGCTGAAAATAATCCCACGTGAGGAAACATGACCGCAGCCCCAGCTCCTAGTGATCAAATAAAACGAGGCCATGCATTGCTTAGTTTAATGATCTGAGGTTTTGGTGTAAGTGCCCCTCGAAAGTTCACTACTTAATGCAAAGTAGGAGAGAGGCCCTGATTCATCACTGCATCCCCACCTGCAAAGTTGAATGAAATCTCAGCAATATATATTTACTCTGATTATCCCACAGATTGCACATAAAAACCGAAGTCAGATTAAGTAGGACTGGACTGGATTAAAACGAAAGGAAGTTCTAGAACCCCTGTCACTTTTCTATACTCCCTCTTTTCTCAGGTCCGCACAAGATTTTAGACACCCACTAAATCTTGACTTCCAGAGGGTCTAGCTCCCTGTAGGGACAAAGCGGTTATTAAGGAAAATAGTAATGTTATAAATAATCACTCACTCCAAATCCCAGACTCAGACTCCCAAAGGTTCCACTCCCCTACTCCACACTAAGGGCACCAATGAGTGAAGCACCCTCCAACATTGTAAATAATCACTGACCCATTTATACACAGAATCCTGGAAAACCGGACACGTGTGTCTGCACGCTAAACCTTGCAATGGGCTAATCTGAGCTGTGTAAGTGCTGGCAATCCTCCATGGGGGAAGAGATGGCCCAGCCATCTGTTTTCCATCACCCTGACTCAGGTTCCTGGCTTTGCGCCATGAAAACCTGCGCTAGTGTTCCTCTTCAACGATGTGCAATGGTCTTGTTCCTCAGGGGACCTCTTCTCCTCCTTTCCACTATCCAATCTCTTCTCCTGTAGCTACATCTCTGATCTCTCCTCTGATGATCCTCCAAACCTCCGCCTCAATGAACTCCATCTGTCTTCCTATCATTTCTCCCAACCTCTTCCTGAACACTCCTTCATACTCCTGCCTCCTCCCCTCAATTACTCCATCCAAACTCCTCTCTGATGTTCTTGCCTCCCTCCTGACAACACTTGCCAAAACGTCTTCCAAGATGTTATTACATCCAGCCTCCTAATATTCTCTCCTTGTTTCCCTCTTCCCAACCAGCCTTCTTTTCCATAATCCTTCGGTCTGTTCATCTAAGAGCCCCTCTTCTCTCTGCTGTACCACAATCTCCTCTCTCCCAGTGTCGCTATCTCTCTCATCAACTTCTAGTTCGGACCCTGAAGCTGAAGTGTTTGCAGCTTTGGACTACACTTAATGGGAGTGATTGCATTTGTGAGCAGTAATTGATTCAGGGCCGGGCTAGGTTTACTATGTATTTTTGTCTCTGCACCGGGCGGCATTGCAGGTCTGCAGTGTGATGTTGCTTTACTCAGCTGAAGTGAGTCTTAAACCGTTTCTATGTCTACCGGTCTGATTGAAAGTTGTAGTGTTAGCAAGCTGGTCAGTAAAGCAACAATGTGGGAAATACACAAGGTCATCACTTAAGGGGGCAGGCATATCATTCATGTGCTTCCAGCGGCAGTCCTCTACCACAGAGCTGGGGCATCATGAGGTGGTCCAGGTGAGTCCTCACATACTACCTGCACCCAATATAAAGCCACGGATGTAGGCAGCTGACCCCATCCCATCCAGCACCAGAGAGACACGCAGTGGACTTTGTGCCTAAGAGCAAAAGGTGGCCTGGTGCAGAAGATTAAGAAGAAACTGACCCTGTAGGAGGCTCTTGCGAGACAAAACCAGAAAGGCAGACACATTCCAGAAGCCCAGTAGCAATGGGCAAGAAAGAGTTTTTGCACACTAGGGTCTCAGGAGCCACACCCCTAAAGCTGAAAGACTAGTGCATAACCATGGTTCTGGAACGAAGGTGCCAAGAGATCGGTAGACTTGGTTGGTACTCAGGGATACAGACCAAAGGAACACTAAGTGGCTTTATTATGCAGTCTCTATCTGAGCCAGCCATCCTGACCACAAGCTGTTGGAGAACTCAAACTCAGGGGACGACCGTCGCAAAGACTGTCGCAGAGCTGACATGAGGCACATTTCTGAGAGTGATAAAAAGTTGGTAAAATCAGGTGGAAAAGGATTATGTCTGATTGATTGATTGTTTCCGCTGTGCATTCTGCCTCCAGCTGCAAAGATGTCATTGTGGTGTATAACTAATGGATTCCTGTGGAAAAAAAGCAAGTTGTTTCTTTAGGAATCCATTGTGAATGATGTCTACAATGCAGACATGGCAGATGCCAAAACGGTGCGAAGGCAGTTTTGCTTGTTTTTCAATGTTTTACAAATGTGGAACATTGCATGGAGGGATACTAGTACATGAAAGTGCAAATGTTGTCAGTCCACTGCATGCATTCACTTACCACGTTAAAGAAAATGCTCCACAGAGTATTCCTTCACTTTTTTTTAAGGAGGAGCATCCAATTGATTTGGCCAGCTCTCCAATCCAAATCTTTTGATGTCATTTCTGTCTCTACTTGATCCTATTCATTATCACATGAAGTACACAGATTAAAACTTTGACATTGTATCCATTAACAAAGCTTTAAATAACATCAACCACAAGATTATAAAACCGCTTCCAGGAAGTAAGATAACTATACACCTACATCACGCAAACTAAGATCCAGTGCTCCGTAATACAAGTATCACTTAAAAAGCATCCTTGATAAAATTAGCTGCATCAGATAAAACATTTTCTTCATTGCTATTCATAAAGAAACCCATTGCCCCTGAACATGTTCTTACATTATTTGTTATAAAATGCAGCCTAAGCCGACGTTTCCTTAAATGGGTTATAAACCTACAGACCGTTCGAAAATTGACAAAATCCCCCTCACATTCAAAGCCGCAGGGGCAAATCTTCCCTAATCTCAACCAAGGGGCCATTTCTTGCAGAGGTAGCACATTTGTGTGGGCCATTAGCAATAGCCTATGGCTATCATGAGCATGTCATTTGACTATTGCTGGGGCGAGTTTCGGGTGCATTGAGACAAATGTTAATGAAGGCAACGTAGCTATGAGTTCCTGAAAAGATCTCACATCTCAGTAGCCCTTTTTGAAGCAGATGTTTATGTTCCATTTTTAAATGTGCGCCCTGTACATCCTCGGCCCTCAGTCTCCAGTGAATCATTAATTTAACCCCACTAGTATACCAGCCATCGCTGTCCTTAACATACTGACTGCTAAGTTCTCTCACAGCAGCCCGTATATTAAAATTCTTGGTGGAAACATACACGAACCGCTGCTCAGCTAAGAGGGAGATGTTCACCAGCCCTAATTCAAATTACATGGCATCTGCAGGGGTTATCGCATGCAAGCAGACAAGCCTAGTGAAGGAACCCTCAAGGCACGTGTCCCAATCAGGGGAATGACATCAGGGGAATGACACCAGGAGATGAGTTGCAAAGATAACAAAGTTTATATAATCATAAAACTCGCCAGCAAAGAACTCATCTCCTTCCCAACATTAAGTTAGCCCATATTTTGCAATTTTCCTAGGGAAATACATGGCGAGGAACCCCACACTTCGGCGCTGTACAGAATCGCTGTGTTAATCTTCGCCTGCATTGCCTGGAGACATTGATCTAATCGCTTGCCACCAAATTGATGATAAAAACACATAAAACCTCCAAAAGCCAACAGTGCCTGCTTTGCTATTATACAGATATGACTTTTCCAGGAGCATTGTTGGCAAAGAGCAAACCTAAATATTTGTATTCATTCTCTACATTGACTGAGTGATTTTACAACATCCAATTATAGGTGCTCGTCTTCTTTTTGCCAAAAAACAGTATTTTCGTTGTTGCCAAATTCAGTGTATTCAGCTTATACGCATTAAAATATATATTAGCATATTATACATTCTGCTGTAATACTTTAGGAGTTCAAACCAGAAGGACAGTATCGTCTGCATATAGTGTTGCATTCAATCTGACACTGTCTAAAGATGGAGGTACTAATATTGTCCAGGATTCCAGAGGATTGAAATCGCAAAGGAATAATGAAAATAGAAGGGGAGCAAGGGGGCATCCTTGTTTAACCCCCTTATCAGTAGTAAAATCCCTAGAGTACCTGTGCTGGCCGTCGCATCTGAAAGACACCCGGGTATCCATATATAGAGCCTTGATAGCTTTCAAGAGCCCAAAAAGCGCACAAAGACTTTCTAACTTCTTCCAGAGTGTTCGGCTGATTGACTGAAATGCCTTAGACAAGTCAAGTAACGCCAAAAAATCATAGCTTCCTTCTTTTTACATATTTCTCCACTACCCCTTTTAAAATGAAACACTGATCGTGAGTGGAGAATCCTTTGCGGAAGCCTGCCTGCGTGTCTGGGATCACTTTATTCTTGCACGCCCAGTTGTAAAGTTTCTCTGCCAGACAAGCTGCATAGATCTTGTGAAATGCATCAATTATAGCAATTGGACGTTAGCAGTTGGGATCCAGTGCCTCACCCTTTTTAAATATGGGTACAACCAGATACTTTTTTTCCAGGAAATGAGGGTGGGGGACATTTAATGTTGCAATAGCATTAAAAACCAAAACAAGAATCGGTACCCACCAGTTACTCGCTTCACCGTAGACTTCTGGTCTAAACCCATCCGGAACCACTGCTTTCCCTTTTTTTTAGAGCTTTTAATGGGCCTCAATTTCTACCAAGGTGAAAACCAGAGCCTGCCCACACTCCCTCTCCTCTGGATGACTGGGGGGGATAGAAAGCACTCCCACATCTAAATAAAAAAAAGATTTCTTTAAGATGGGTAACCCATTGTTCTAGTTCAATGCTCCCTACAACTCCTCTCTTGCCTCCCTCATACCCGCTTGCTACTAAAATCCCGAATGTATTCAGTTGATTATCTTTCACTGACTTATCTAAAAGGCCCCATCGGGCTTCTATAAATAACTGTCTCTTATTCCTATGTAAATTCTTATGATTTCGTCATTTGATAGAGATGACCTGCCGTTATTTGACACTGTAATGAGACTACACGTAAAGCCCATTTCATTAAGTACAATCGATTTACGTGGCAAATAGGGACATAATAGTATGGAGGTGACTGTATAATCACCTGGATTAGAGTATATAAACAGAAGTGTTTTATTTGTTTAACACTTGGAATGCCAAATGCCACATGTGTTATATCAGGTACACATGATATAATGAAGTGTTCTGAAAATTAAGAAGAAAGTCCTACCTATGCGTGCGATGCACTATATAATGGGTGACAAGGTGGGTAATAAATCGCAAACCTAATCTAAGGGTCAAGAAGTTAAAGCCTTGGTGAACGTTTATGATGGATTCTTACCACCTACAGGCCAGAAATCCAGCAGCAGCGAGGGTGCCTCAAGGGATGGTCAATGGTCCTCCAGGGTCAGGTTGGCATATCTAAGTAAGGGAGAAAAGACACGCACATTAATCCTATGGCAGGTCCATGACTTTGCTAACACGCGTCACTACAATATGAAAGACTAACCTGGCTCACTCTACAAGAAAAGACAATTCACTGTGCACCGAAATAGCCATGCTTGTCTGCCATCTGGAGGACAGTCCGAGTGACTGTCAAGCTGCACATGTATGTACATAGATGTGACTTCTGGGCATCCCATGCATTTTGCGTCAAGCAGTAGAGCTGTGCAACATGTTAGTGAAGCATCTCTTTCACAGTAGTGGTGGTCATGCTTCAAGTTCAGTACACATGGGGGAGACCAGAGCTGCATGCATTATTTAAATGTGTATTTTGTGTCCTCCACATCCAGATAATTTGGGCAAGTCCTCCTGTCCACCTCAGGGCCATGGTGATGATGTCCCTGGCCTCACTGGTTAGCGACTAGGGGAAGTTTGCTTGGGTTATTCATGATCTCCTCTATACCCTCCAGAATTTCAGAAACATTCTTGGGGACCATTGGTTTGGGGACCCCTAATACATAATATGGGTAAAGCTGCCAACCTCGTTGGTGACCTTTTTCACACAAAAAAGGGTGGTCCTGTCTTTTCTCTACCCTGGTTCATCTGAGCTCTGCGGTCCATAGCTGTCATGAATCGCCGATTCTGGCCCTTTTGGACTTCTTGGTCCATACTGCACCGCAACATCGGGGTGGTGGTTCTCCCAACATGGCCGACAGCACAGAAGCACTGCTCTCTAGCGTTTATGTATGACGCGCTGCCTCCAAGAAAATAGGCACGCCCCGCGGCTCTGCTCGTCTCAACGCTACTATTCCGAATTGTTCGGCAAGTGCTATTGTTTCTTCTCCCTTCCATTAGTGCCCATTTTCTGTTTCTTACCGTCCTTTCCTTCCTGGTGACTCTTGAACTGCCCTCGCATCCGCCTGGTCCGTTCATCCTTCCATCCCGGACTTCTGTCCTGTGCTTCGGTGCCCGCAGGGTTCCCTGCACACTGTGAGCATTGGACGCCCTTACTCCTATTCCTTCCTGGATTCCGCCGCCACAATCCTCCTTCCTGGATACTGAGCGCTACTCTGCTCCTGAGGCAGACGGCGAGCCTCACACTGGAACCAGAGGATTCACGCCCTTACCTGTACAAGTCCTGATCAGTCAGGAAGAAGGAAGGAGCTCCAAAGAAGACACCGACCAAAGAAAAACAGGTGAGAAAAAGGGCAGAGCGTGACAGTTTGAGACGCCCAGGACCTAATATCGAATTTAAATTGGAAGCTGCAGTCCAGGACCTCATGAGAGGAATGCAAGAATTAACTACTGAGGTTCAGAACCTCAAGGCTGAAAATGCAGCACTAAAACAACTTGTGTTGTCCCAAGATTCGGCATTCAAGGGAAGTGCCCTGGTAGGGGGAATAGTGGACAAATATGATGGCTCCTCCAAATCCCTGCGTTCCTTCCTCGACTCCTGTCTGGTCAATTTCACGTTTAAACCCTACTATTTTTCCACGCCCAGGGCCAAGGTAGGGTTTATAATTTCACACCTCTCTGGCAATGCCTTAGCCTGGGATACTCCCTTGGTGAATTCAGGAGACCCACTCCTGGACAATTACGATGGATTCATAGAAGCCTTTAAACTATGTTTGATCGACCAGAACTCGTTTACAGCGCCCAAGAAAGACTTCCTGAGTTCCAACAAGGAAATCAGGATATGCTTATTTATGTGACTCGTTTCAAACAACTGGCTAAAGAGGCCGATTGGTCCCAGGAGGCTAGTTTCACCCTGTTTCGTAGAGGGTTGAATGACGAAGTCAAGGACGATTTAGCCAGAGTGACCCGTCCAAGTTCCTTTCAGGCCTTGATGGATTTATCTCTACAAATCGACTTCCGAGTCCAGGAGAGAAAGGCAGAAAAAAGAAAGACAAAAACACCTCCAAAGACAACTGTGGAGTACCCTAGCCTCAAAGAAACACCCACTCAACAATCTTCAGAACCCGAATTTATGCAGTTGGGCTCCTTGCGGGGTCCGATCTCACCGCAAGAAAGGATCCGTAGGTTGAATGCCAGACTTTGCATCTATTGTGCTTCTGATAAACATCTTGTAAGAAACTGCCCAATAGCACCACCCTGTTGTTCGGGTCCTAGCCAAAACACTTTGGTGGTAGCCAAAACACTTTGGTGGTTCTACAAACGATCTTGTCACCCACTGAGAAAGACTCATTTCCTATCCTGGCTCTCGTGCGCTGCGGTGCCATGGGAGTATTTATAGACAATGAATGGGCCGTAAGGCACAACATCCCTCGAGAATCCAAAGAGGTAATCCAAGCTGTCGAAGGGATTGATGGGAGACCATTATCTTCTGGGCCCATTACCCACCAAACCAAGGAATTACTATTTTCGATTAACAACCACCAGGAAAAGCTTCCTTTTGATATCATAAAGGCAGCACATTACCCCATGGTTCTAGGGATGCCCTGACTCCAGAAACACAACCATATATCAATTGGGCGGCTGGATCCCTATTTCTAGGTTCTGAATTCTGCTTGTCCCATTGTTTGTTTCAAGACTCACTACAGAACCCTCCAGTGAACTCCCAGATCCCTGAGCAACCACATTTGTGTGTTTCCAATATGACCCAAGTGCCTGAGATCTATCAACCATATTCAGACGTATTTTCAACAGCCATTGTTCAAGCTCTACCACCCCACCGACCTGAGGACTGTGCCATCGACACGGATGATTTGGCTGTAATTCCTTTCGGCAGAATGTTTATACTATCCAAACCTGAGAAAAGAGCCCTACGAGAATATTTGGATACCAATCTCGCCAATGGAACCATTCTTCCATCAAAATCCCCAGCCGGTGCTTCTTTATTCTTCGTGCCAAAGAAAGATACGAAGCCCTGCTTGGACTACCAAGGTCTTAACCAATGCACTCTCAAAGATCGCTACACTCTACCACTTATTTCTGACATATTGGAGGCGGTTAGATGTGCTGTCATCTTTACCAAGCTCGATCTACAGGGTGCCTATCACCTCATTCGGATTAAGGAAGGTGATGAGTGGAAGACTGCCTTCAGAACACACTTTGGCCATTTTGAGAATCTGGTTATGCCCTTCGGCCTCGCCAACGCCCCTGCGGTCTTTCAGCACTTCATGGACAGAGTCTTCTCGGATATTCCGTTTCTTTTTGTCATAGTATACCTGGATGACATACTGATCTAATCCAATGACCCCCAAGTCCATCAGGAACATGTAAATTCAATTCTACAATGACTACGAGAAAACAAACTCCTGGCCAAACCAGAAAAATGCCTCTCATGTCCAGACCGTTCATTACCTTGGGTTCCTGCTGAGTTCCAAAGGAATCGGAATGGATCCTGCCAAGGTTGACTCTTTCTTGGCCAGCGCCTACTACAGTAAAACAAATCCAATCCTTCCTGCGACTTGCAAATTTCTACAGAAAATGTATCCCTAACTTTTCTGACATTGTGCATCCCATAGTCACCCTGCTAAAGAAAGACACACTGTTCAATTGGTCTGTTGCTAAAGAGACAGCCTTTCAGGAGTTAAAACAAAGATTCGCACAAGGTCCCATCCTGGCTCAACCTGACATAAATAAACCTTTCCTGGTAGAAACGGATGCCTCAGACTACGCCATCGGGGCAGTCTTAAAACAAGAATTTGAAGACAAGGTGGAACATCCTATTCCCTACCTATCCTGTACATTGACTCCCAGCGAAACCCATTACTCAGTCCTGGAGAAGGAACTACTAGCCATCCGTCAAGCCTTTACTCACTGGCGTCATTTACTCCTGGGTGCCAAATATCCTGTTCAGCTTCGAACCGATCACAGAAACTTGCAATTCATGCAGTCCTTGGAATGCCGAAACAGTCGGCAAGCTCATTGGGCTTTTCTTTTGCCCAATATCAGTTCCACATACATCATTTCCCTGGAACCAAGAACATTATCACCAATGCCTTATCCAGGCGTTCCGATTATGAGCCTGTCGAAGCACGTGCATTTCCGAAGATGTTTCCTAATACTGTGTTCATGGCCCAAGCCACTTCCTTACTGGAAGATATCCGTACCGAAACATCTTCTGATCTCTGGGAGGATTACACCAAGGCCAACCAATGGTCCCTGGCTGCAAAGGATGGCTATCTCTTTAAAGATAAGAGGTTGGTGATACCCACACAAAGACTGAGAGTCAAGATCATAAGTCTTTGTCATGATACCTTCCATTCTGGGCATCGAGGCATCACTGCCACTCTCTGCTTCATTCAGAGGCAATTCTGGTGGCCAAGGATGATCGACGGAGTAAAGGCTTACATCCAAGCCAGTGCTGTTTGCAGTCAAAATTAGTGTGATAACAGAAAACCTGCAGGTCTTCTCCATCAACCCACATTGCCGGCACTTCCTTGGGAGACAATAGCCACAGATTTCATATTGGAACTACCCCTGTCCAGTGGGTATACTACCATAATGGTTACCATCGATCTGTTCACCCATATGGTTCACTTGACCCACTTGTACAAGTTACCTTCATCACTTGAACTGGCAGGGATATTCCTAAAACACATATTCAGGCTTCATGGACTTCCATCCAAGATCATCTCCGACCGTGGACCTCAGTATATATCCCAATTCTGGAAACATCTGTGCCAAATGTTGGGCATCCAGCGTGCATTGTCTTCGGGGTATCATCCTCAGACTAATGGAATAACTGAATGAGTAAACCAGACCCTAGAACAATACTAGCGCTGTTTTTCAGCCAAGGTCCAGGATGATTGGTCACTTTTGATTCCGGTAGCTGAATTCGCCTACAACAACTCTGATCACTCAGCTATCAAGACTAGCACCTTCTTTTGCAGTCATGAGTTCCATCCATCAGTTCTGCCAACTGTTCTACCGCACCCTACCCCGGTTCCTTCAGTCGTATCCTGGATTGAGCGACTGGTAAACGTACATATGGATACCAAAGATAACTTGGAAAAGGCCAGGACAGACGTCAAAAGATATGCTGACACCAAGCGGAGACCAAGTCCTCCATATGGAATCGGTGACAAGGTCTGGTTATGCTCGAAACTCTTACCTCGGCACTTAACGGCCAAATAAATTGGCTCCCAAGTATTACAGACCTTTCTCCGTTAAGGAGGTCATCAACCCAGTGGCTTTTCTACTTCAGCTACCAGAATCTTGGAAGAAAATACATCCCGTTTTCCACACTTCCTTACTGAAACCTTACGTACAATCCACCAGATCAACTCATCGTCTTAACCCCATGCTCGTCATTGACCAGATTGAATTTGAGGTCTCCAGGATATGCGATTCTAGATACAGACGGGGTCAACTCCAATACTTGGTGGAATGGAAAGGATACCCTCCAAGCGAACGCACCTGAGAGCCAGTCTCAAATATGAATGCCCCCGTTTAGTACAAAAATTCCATCAAACCCATCCAGGCAAACCCAGTGGATCAAGTTTTAAGAGGGGGCATGCTGTCATGAATCGCCGATTCCGGCCCTTTTGGACTTTGTGGTCCATACTGCACCGCAACATCGGGTCGGTGGTCCTCCCAACATGGCCGACAGCATAGAAGCACTGCTTGCTAGCGTTTACTTATGATGCACTGCCTCCTAGAAAATAGGCACGCCCCCGCGGCTCTACGCTAAAGTTCCGAGTTGTTTGGCAAGTGCTATTGTTTCTTCTCCCTTCCATTAGTGCCCATTTTCTGTTTCTTACCGTCCTTTCATTCCGGGTGACTCTTGAACTGCCCTTGCATCCGCCAGGTCGGTTCATCCTTCCATCCCGGACTTCTGTCCTGTGCTTCGGTGCCCGTAGGGTTCCCTGCACGCTGTGAGCATTGGACGCCCTTACTCCTATTCCTTCCTGGATTCCGCCGCCACAATCCTTCTTCCTGGATACTGAACGCTACTCTGCTCCTGGGGCAGACGGCGAGCCTCACACTGGAACCAGAGGATTCACGCCCTTACCTGTACAAGTCCCGAACAGTCAGGAAGAAGGAAGGAGCTCCAAAGAAGACACCGACCAAAGACAAACAGGTGAGACAAAGGGCAGAATGTGACAACAGCTTCCTCTGTTACACGGCTTGTCCATGTTACCAAATGCCAATTATTGAGCTCTACATACAGCTCCTGTTAACACTTTCAAGACACAGGATTTCAAAACAGCCACTCGTGAAATATTTCAAATTTTGCTGTTGAAGCAAAGTTTTCTTTCTTTTTCTAATTCTTTGATACTTTGTCTAATTAATATAATCCCCAGTGAACCAAGCACCGGTTTAAGCCTTCCCAAGTAGTCCAAAGTTTGTTTTGAATAAAATGTATTTTGGATTAAGCTTACAAATCATTAGTCAAATCTGTCTCTCACATCCAGCAATATCAGACATCGAGTATCAGTTGTTTTTGTAATGATAGGTCCTTAAACCTAAGACTATAAAAACAACCTAAAGTGGGTATAAAGAAATCAAAGTTGCAATAACTGCCCAAGGTATGGCTTGTTCTTCTAAAACGCTCTGTGCAGTCTCAGGTGCAGCATGGCAGAGTAGACTTTTTTGGACTAAGTATCTTTGTTGCGTAACCTATTCATTAATTTATCAAAGTCAGAAAGAAATATGGAATTTATCTTTATTTTCACTCAACGTTTTAAAATGCAGTTGGTTTATTGAGCTTATACCGTGTATTGTTCATGTATTGCACACTCACCTGTCTTAATATCTGCTTTAGTTTCTAATTGATTCCAGCCTAGAATTGTTTATTGAAAAATCCTTGTTAATAAGATTTCGCTGCACAATCTTGCCATTAACTTTGGCGGAGTAAGAAGCTAGTTACTGGTAATGTTATCTACAAATAAGTTGTTTTGGAGAGTTTTCTTACTAAGAACCATATACTCTACAAAAGGGATGCATAGGTGTAACAGCATGTTTAAGAGCCATTAGCCTCCATCCCAAAAAGCCAAATGTTTTCATCTATACAAGATACATCTTTTGGTTCTCACCATTCTTTTGGCATAACATGGCGTTCACAGTTTATGCTTGACTGAAAAGTGATTGATGCAAAGTGCTTCATTAATCATAGCCCCTGGCAATTCCTCTAGGCAGAATTTCATCCCATACGTTTTTTTGCATCTGACTTTGCAGAAAGGTAGCAGTCCAGCTGGAACTTGCAAGCATGTCCCTTCCACTTGGAGCACAGTCAACCCCAGGCATGTGATGATGAGGTGGAACAAGAATCCCTAGGTGTAGCAAGCAAGCAGGGGATCCAGGTGTGGTTGAGGAGTGGCAATATAACCCTGAAGTGGTAACTAGCACACATTCAAACAATCAAAGCCACTGGGAACTTCTTGGGGCAGCCTGCGGTGCCATATAATTAATGTATGCTGATTCAGTGCCTAGGATTTCTAACTGAAGCCATAATTCATGTACAGGTCAGACAAAGTTTTCAAATAGCAAAATCTATTCAAAGTTTGTATATTAGCATTGGACAAATCAAATTTAACGAAGGAGTCTAACTTGAATCCAAAACGGTCAGCAATAAGAGTAAGCAGAAAGACTTGTCTTTGTCCCGCAGCGGCTGCAGTCTTTGTTGGTGTTTTTATGATTACTAGTTAAACTTTCAAAATGTGTGACATTCTCAAGCGTGCATCATTTTTTCATTTTGGGCGCGGGAACGCATTAGCACCAATAGAGAGAAAACAAATGTCTAATATATAATGCAGAGCGGTCTAGTGTAGTGTGGCTTCTTTCATGTTCTCTTGGAAATCGGTTCTGTAAGAAAGAGTTGAAGTGGAGTGAATAGGTAAGAGTGAAAGGCAAGATGCCTAACCTGTTAAAGCACTCACTATATCTGTGTTTCAGTTAGATTCTAGTTAGTTGGTTTAGGTCATATAGGGAGTTGTGTTGTCATAGAGGAGCCCCCCTAGGTTGTGTTCTTATTCTATGTTGCACAATAGCAACCTGCGCCCTCTGAGCATAGGTGGTCCTGGAGGTGTTGTGCCATTGTGGGATTTTTCTTAAACATGAGCACTGTGCCATTGCGATTTAAAAGTCAATTTGGCATAGTTCCTGCTGCAGAGTACAAAGCTCACTGAGACCAGAGGCAGAGAAAGAAAGAAACCAAAGACATCACTGTGGGAAGCGACATTCATGGCGGGGTAGAACAAAATAAGATTTTTGCCCACAAAAGGGGTAATCCCTTGATGTTAGTTTAAAACAACACAGCCTGATAAAAGCTCTAAGCAATGGGTAAGAAGTACTTGAAGGTAGGAACGTGTGAAAAGGTATCGTTATAAGAAGCGGCTCATCCATAATGGGCGACAGGCCTTCAACCTGCAATGCATTCTGGACATGCCGAGCTAGCCCAGTAAAAACAGAAAGGGCTCCCTCAGCTGCTTGGTGCAGCTGAGGCAGCACTCCTGGGCTGACTTTGATTGTCAAATGGAAACGTGGCCTTCCTTTGACAGTTTGTATACCCCAGCATGCATGTCCAATGGACCATGCAAGGTTGAGGCTATTTGCTTCCCTAGCCGTGCAAGGCCCATTGGGGATGCAGGCTGGGGTTCTACAGATCTGTATGTGCTTAGGGGGCACTTCTGCACATCCCGCACATTCAGAAGACCGGCGGCATTGACCATGAAGGGCTCCAGCTCCTCTGCGCATGTGCAGCAACCAGAAAGCTCTCCCTGCTCCCTAGCTCTGGTTCGTGGAAACCGGGGAGCCGTAGTGCCGTCTTGGGAGCCTGAGGCCGAGGGGATTCTGTCTGGACCAGTGCTGCAGTTAAGGAAAACAAGCTGTGTATGTGTGTGATGTTATGAATGTATGTTGCATGGCTGCACGTGTGAATGAGAGTGTATGTTGTGGGTACGTGGGTAAAAGAGAGTGTAAAGGTGGCATATAGGTGCGTGAGTGAATGCGTATAAATGCTGAATGAATGTGTGTTGTTGCTTGCATGTGCTCTTCGGAGCGGGCCATGCTTTGGGAGGGGGATATTAATGTGCCATGACTTTTGTTACTAGGCATTCAGTGCAAAGCATACCTAAAGTATTATGATGTTAAGCTGCCCCACATTGCTACAGCAAGTCTGGTTACATTCTATGTTTACTGTGCCAAGAATGTTTTTCTTAAAGCAAACATAAGTGTATTATATTGCTAGATAGGCCTTCATTGCTGCAGCCAGTCTGGTTACGTTTTTGTACTGTGACAATGCATTTTTTACTGGTCATCAATTGTACAGCAAACATAAGTGTTTTTTACGTGGGTAGTCTGGCCTTCATTCGTGCAGTTTGTCTGGATATTTTGTTTTGATTGCGGCCTGCTAGCTTTACTGGCAAATCTAAAAGGAGTATGTTTGCATATGGTAATACTGGCATTTATTTGTGCAGCCTGCATGGACTTGTATGGGCATAGCCAGTGTGACTATGTTTTTTATACTGGCATATAATGTGGGCAACGTTAACATGAAAATGCAACTGTGTGCATCCATGAATCCATTATTTTTAAAATGTTCTCAGGGGAGAACACCATCGAGCCCTTTTTGGTTGTTTGGGGTTCCCTCGCTATACTCAGTAGCTCGTGTATTTTCATGGGAAACAATTATGCTCCTCAAATTAAAAAGTTCTCTAGCCGCCACTTCAACAAACCGGATGTAATGGTGACTGGGAGTGTTCTTCAAAAAATCGTATGGACGTACATGGGAGGGAACAGAGTGAAGGAGATTGTGAGGCTAGGATTAAATTATGTCTGAATCATGTTATCTTATTGTATCATGATGATGATGCAGGGAAAATTAGAAAAATATTAATGTTTTGTTTTAATACATATGAAAATAAACAAAGAGGCTCATTACAAGTATGGCGGTGTGAGTAAACATTGGCAGTAATGTAATTACCCCCCTTTTCCCGAATCGCCATACTACAGGTATGGCCGTGGAGTGGGGGATTTACCTCCAGCATCATGCTGGAGGAAAATCCTCACACTTTCTGCCTAAAATCAGCAAAATGCATGGTATTTCCGCCAAAAATACAACAGAGTCCATTGGACTATCAAAAAAGGGTATTGACTCCGCCACTTGTAAATCCAGCGGTAATTCCGCCGGGTCAAGGGGTGTTAACGGTAATTCTGTTGGACGATATTCCGGCAGATTTACTGTTGTGCTGTTGTGCTTCTGTTTTGGCAGCATCTGGCCAAGTTGGTGAGGTAGGCACATAAACACTCTGTGTTAGTGCTAGAGGCTGCCTAGCTCACTTTCATACCAAAGGTCCTTTAGCACCTTCTCTGCTTCTGGGGATTAAAGTCCTGTACTGCCTCTGCAGTGATTGCCTTCGTTGCCCCTGATTCCTCTGAGCCATGGGGCCCTTAGACCTCGCACCGCCAGTTCCTTTTCACCCATGGTTCACTTTTAGGTATGGAAGTGCTTCTCCCCTTGGCCGCATGCATACAGCTCAAATTCTATGCTCTGTGGGAAAACCCAGCCTCCCCTTTCCACACTTGCTTTTTTCCATTGTTTCCCCTTTTTGTTTTACCAACCTCCACTTAATGGGGGAAGTCCCTGTCCCCCCGTCCCCTTTTATTGTATTTGTGACAACACCCGCCCTGGCATACATCTACTAACCTTTCCTCCCAACCCTCTGTTTGCTTTTCAGTTGAAATGTTAATATTAATTAACTGCATTTACAGGGAATGTGTATCCTCAAAAAGCAGTTTAAACATATTTTCGGTGCAGAGACCGCATCCCCTACGTGTGTGACCCAGCGACTACTTGGAGTCCATCTCAATATCGCTGGGAGGCGAGCAGTGACCATCTGCTGTGACATCATGCCAACTCTGGAGAAAGGCACCGGAATACAGGGTTTTCTAGTCCAATGAAGCCTCTGATCTTTAATACAAGGCCATAAAGTCCATCCCTTCCTTTCAAATGGATTGTGTCCTCCCACGTATGCCTCATTTTATGATAATTATCCTTCCAGCTTCATCTACTTCGGAATGTCTTTTTCGACAGTAGGCGCTGTGAGCCCTCTCATCGAAGTCGATGTCCCTGGAGGCCTTTGTTCGACTGTCAACGTCATCATCACTCTAAGTAGTGCACGCAGCACCCGTTGACTTTCAGTTCTGTTTTTCCGAGCTAACGCTTTGAAGAATTACGGCACGCTTCGGTTCTCTGTGGACTTTGTTCGTTATTTTCATAAGAAGTTGACAACGTCGATGCCTTCGCTGACACCGTCAGCGCCTTCAACAACAGTATCGAGATTGACGCTGACAAAAGCGACTTTGAAGTCATTGTCGACGATTACTTCGAGAGTGTCTAAACCAGTGGTAATCCAACAAAAGGTTTTCAAACCGTTGCCTAAATAAGATTATTTTAAGTCTTTAGCAGCCATCTATGAAGATAATGAACCTTCAGATGATAACACATTACCATTTGGATTACAATATGGCACGCCTAATGTGCCAAAGGAATTGACCTTCGAGTCTAGATTAAAAGACTTATGACGTTTAGTCAGCCAGTGGGTTAGATACCTCTCCCGAGTTAGAATTTGGAAAACCAGATCCTACTGATCATGCTGACTCCGAATACAGCAAACTAATGAGTAAGGTTATAGTTTTTAGGTTGGAGTAGGCCTACTCCTTCTTTTGAGCAGGATGACCTGACATATCTCATATGAGGGTCCCCAAAAAGATCACATTTTGCCATTTCACACTGCACTACAAAAAAGGATCTCTGCAAATTGGGTAACACCAGAAACTACGGCTGCAGTGAATACACATTTTGCAAAAAAAT
This sequence comes from Ambystoma mexicanum, assembly GCF_040938575.1. Classification (NCBI taxonomy): domain Eukaryota; kingdom Metazoa; phylum Chordata; class Amphibia; order Caudata; family Ambystomatidae; genus Ambystoma; species Ambystoma mexicanum. Next base: position 255,236,729 of record NC_090922.1, read on the forward strand.
AGACTATTCAGCCGTGACCCAGAGTATCTGACTAAACATGCTACACCAGAAAGTTTGGTGGTTCAGACTGCTACATCTACCAAGCAGTCAGCATACCAATCCATCCCTCCTGGTAGGGATGATAATAGAGTGGATGCCTGGGCGAGAACGAGGTTTACTCCTGGTATTATGGCATTAAAGTCAACTAATGCAACTTGTACCTTGTCAAGGTTTAAGTTTCCCCTGTAAGATTGCGTAGCTGTGGCGGATGACCACATCCCAGAAGGAGAGGAAAGAGACTGCTTCCTGGCAATCAAGGATGGTAAGGAGGCAATGGGTGAATGTCTCCAGTCAGGTCAGGATACTGCAGACAGCATCAGCAGATCCATGGCAACTAGCACAGTGTTAAGCAGGTTTGCGTGGTTGAGGAAGTCTGGGTTTGCACCAGATGTGTAATCTAGACTACTCAACATGCCTTTTGACGGCTGAAGGCTGTTTGTCAGCAAGGCAGATGAGAGTTTGGAAAAGCTGCAGACCTCAAAGGTGGCGGCTAAATCCCTTAGCGCCATCATTAGACAGCCTCAACACCCCTACTCTGGTTCATCTCCCTGGAGGGGTAAGTCCTTTCGATTCTACTCCTCAATTGGAAGAGGACAAGCCGGTGAAAGAGGTCAACGAAGATTCCCTCGTGGTGGACGAGGGAGAGGTTCTCAGACATAACCAAGCAGTGGCAGCTTTACCCTCAGCCGCCGCTTGAGCCACCTCAAAACCACTCTGAGGCCTTGACTCACAAGTCCCCTGTGGGAGGTAGATTTATTCAGCATATGAAAGAATGGCAGGGCATTACTTCAGATGCTTGGGCACTGGAAACTGTAGCTCAAGGTTACTACCGCCCTGCCCAAAAAAGGCCTCAGGATCATCCGCTGAGGAACAACTCTTTCAAAATTCCGGATCCACTCCTTGTGCAGGAAATGTTTACCCTGCTAGAGAAAGGTATAATAGAACAGGTACCTGTAGCGGAAAGGGACAAGGGTTGGTATTCCCCATACTTTCTGATTCCCAAAAAAGGACGGAGGATTGAGACCCATCTTGGACTTAAGAACAGGAAGTACATGTTAAAGATGCTTACCCTTTCCCAAATCCTTCAGACTCTCCAACTCCAAGACTGGATGGTATCGTTAGATCTTCAGGATGCTTACTTTCATGTGCCTATCCATCTCAAGCACAGAAAGTACCTGAGGTTGGCGGTTGGCTGTTCTCATTGTCAGTTTCGATTCTGCCATTCGGGCTGACCTCCGCCCCTAGGGTTTTCACCAAATTGATGGCGGTGTTGGCAGCGAGTCTCAGAAGAGGAGGAATTCACGTCTATCCCTACCTAGACGATTGGCTGATCAGGGCTCGTTCACCCGAACAAGCCTGGGGACATCTCAGCGTAACCTGCCACTCTCTTCACAAACTGGGCTTCTCCCTCAATTACAAGAAGTGCCACTTGATACCATCTCAAAGACTCCAATTTATTTGAGCAGTCCTGGATGCTTTCTCTGGGAAAGCCTCACCACCCGAGGTGAGAATTAAACATATTCTGCAGATGATCACCAAATTTTGCTGTGCCCAGCATCTTCCGGGCTTCGATTTTTTTTTTTTAAAATGTATTATTATTTTTTTTTTTAGGTTGATCGGTCTATTGGCATCCTGCATTTCTCTGGTGCCAGAGGCTCGCCTGAGAATGAGATCCTTTCAATGTCCTCTCAGGACTCAATGGTTCCATTTTCAGGGAGAATGCAGACCTTCCGAGCAGTCTCTCAGGACCTTCTGTGGTGTGCCTGCAAGGGCAACATTCTCAAGGGAGAAACGTTTTGGCAGCCATGGCCGGAGATAACAGTAGTGACGGATGCCTCATTCACGGGGTGGAGAGCCCACGCCAACGATCTGACAATCAGCGGTTGTTGGTCTCGATCGGAGCCCAAACTACACATAAACCTTTTCGAGCTGAGGGCATTCAGACTAGCGCTGAAGGTCTTTCTGTACGGGGAAAGAATGTCCTGATAATGACGTACAACACAGTGGCCTTGTTCTACCTCAACAAGAGAGGAGGTGTAGCGTCACTACCACTGTGCAGAGAAGCAATGCAGCTATGGTTCTGAGGAATTCAAGAAAGAATCTCTATCTGCAGTTTACCTAGCTGGAGAAGTGAACACAGCGGCGAACGCTCTGAGCAGGCAGAGTGGGAACGAGCTCAGGAAGTCCTTCAAGAGATCTTCACCGTTTGGGAAACCCCTCAAGTGGATCTGTTCACGACCAGTGTCAACCGGAAGTGCGAGCTGTTCAATTTTCCCCAAGAGGAGCTCTAGGGGACGTGTCTGTAGTGGACTCGGAGTTTCCACTCCTGTACGCGTTTCTTCCAGTCCCCGACATTCCTTACGTAATCAGGAGGTTCAGAAAGTTTGTGAAACCCATGATCCTAAATGCCCCAGATTGGGCCAGGAGGACATGGTACCTGGACCTTCTGGACATGTCCATCTGCCCTCAGTACGTCTTCCACAAAGAGAGGATCTTCTCTCACGAGAGGAGGGTTGGGTTCTCCATCCAGAGGTCAAGACACTCAGCCTTCACACACGGTTTCTGAGAGGCTGAGGTATAAGGATTGGAACCTCCTGGATGACGTAATGGAGATCTTGCTTTCGGCCAGAAAGCCAGCAACAAAATCTTTGTACCGCTGGCATTGGAACAAGTTCAGCAGCTGGTGCAGGGATAAGAATGTGGATCCCTTTCAATTTGACACACCTATAATGCTTTTCTTTTTGTTACAATTGGCAAATCTAGGGCTCCAGATTGGAACAATTAAAGTTTACCTGGCGCAGCTATCTATTTTCAAGCGCTCCTCGGAGGATTCATATTTTAAGATCCCTCTGATTGTTCAATTCTTAAAAGGATCTTACTAATGTATTTCCACCAGTTCCATTCAATGTCCCTGTACGGGATCTCCATCTGGTGTTAAGATTTCTAACATGCATTCCTTTTGAGCCTTTACACTCATGCCCATTAAGACTTTTAACATTCCAAACTGTTTTGCTCATTGCAATAACGTCAGCCCGCAGGGTAAGCGAGGTGGAGGCTCTAGCCTATAAAACTTCACATACGATTTTCTATAAGGACAAGGTGGTTCACAAGGTGAAACCTACTTTTTTTTTTTTTACATCCGACTTCCACTTGTCGCAAAAAATCATTTTGCCAACTTTCTATCCACCTCCCCATCTTGCAAAGGAGGAGGAAAGATTACATAGACTGGACCCAAAAAGGGCTCTGTTTTTACATATCTAGAATGGCTACATTTTGCCAAAATGACCAATTTTTTATTGGCTATACTGGCCCTAAATTGGGTCTAGTTGTTTCAAAACAAACCATATCCAGATGGATCATCTTGGCTATTGGTGAATGTTACAGATTAGCGGGAGTCTTAAAAGCACATTGCACAAGGGGCATGGCAATCTCTGCTGCTCTTCAGAGGTGTCCCAGTCAAAGGCATTTGTTCAGCGGCCACTTGGTCGTCGGTTCACACTTTTGTGAGACATTGTTGCCTGGATTCATCTTCCAGTCAGGGATGACAATTTGCGAAAGCGGTCCTTCATTTGGTCCGTGATCAAAATAAAATATAAATCGTACTCCTACCACCAAATTATTACTGCTTTGGGAGTCTATCATAAGATGAGGAATACGTGGGAAGACACAATCCATTTGAACAACAAGTTACTTACCCCTGGCAACGTTCTTTTGATTGAATGTTCCTCCCATCTATTATTCATCGCACTACCCTGCCGTACAGTTTTTGTGTTCTTACACGTTATGCTTTCTTGGAGCCTATGGAGCGAGAAAAACGGAGGGAGGAAAACGGAACTGAGTCCACCTGGCGCTGCGTGCGCTACTTATACTGATGATGACGTTGACAGTCGAACGGAGGCCCTTGAGGGACATCGACTCGACGAGATGGCACACAGTGCCCCCTGTTGAAAAATAATTTCAGAAGCAGCTGAAGCTGGAAGGATGACTATCATAAAATGAGGAATATGTGTGAGGAACATCCAATCGAAAGAACTTTACCATGGGTAAGTAACTTGTTCTTCGAATGGATTGTGTCCTCCAACGTATTCCTCATCTTTGATGTATTCGTCCAGCTTTAGCTGCTTTGGAAATTTTTTCTCGCCAGCCGGCGCCATGCGTCAATGTCGTCGAAAGTCCCTCAAAGGCCTCCGTCGAGGGTGACGTCATTGGGTATACAAATAGCACGCTTTGGCCTAAGTTCTGTTTTTTTCCCTCAGTACGTGTTGCTTCGGAGACTTGGCGCGCCTCGATAGTTATGTGATGCAGTTATTGTGAAAGAAGATATTCGAGATGTCCTCATCGTCGACCCCGACTACCCCGCGTTTGGGGTTCAAGAAATGTAAAACCTGCGGTTCCAAAATGTCGATCACAGATCCGCACTGAGAATGTCTGTGGTGCCTAGGCGAAAACCACGACATAGATGCCTGTACGAAGTGTCAGGCAATGACGGTCAAAGCCTTGCAAGAGAGGAAGGGAAAGCTACAGGTAGGTCGAAAAGCCTCAAGCGTTGAGTCGGGATCCCATGAGGAGGAATCTCCTCGACACGAAAGGTGAAAACATAGGTCTAGGTCCCGAAGTGGTTCCCACCACTCTTCATCTTTGAAGAAAAAGTCTAAAAAAGAGATGCCACCGGTCCCCTTCCACCTCGTCTTCTGACAAATCCCCCAAGAAAATGAATTGCCCCAAAAAACATTCTTCCTCTGAAGAATAGGAAGCATTTAGAGTTAAAAGGATGGAGGTTTTTGAAAAGGCTAAGCCTTGGTCAGCGCCTTCCTTGGAAGCCGGCCGAGAGCATTACCGTTCCGACACTCGCGCGCCCTCGAGCCGGGTGATCGAAGGATGAAAGATCAGAACCTTCCAGGACCCCGAGTGATAAAGATTGCTCGAGTCGACCGCTCGAGGTCATCGACGCTGTCCGGAACCTGAAACGCCTCAAAGGACTAGCCTTCGAATATCGCCTCGACTCCCTCGGAGCCAGCTGCGTAGACGACTGCTGTTTCGTCTATGCCATCAACGCCTTGGTCGACGTCGACCCCGAAGCCCTCGTGACACAAGTTTCAAAGGCTCCAGTTCAGCCAGAAACTGACAAAATAGCAGCAAAAGAAAAAGCTGCAACGATTACAAAACCTTCAGCCTCCACTGTAACAGCTGCTCCAGAAAAAATGTATAAACCTCTACCAAGGAAGGAATATTTTAAATCCTTGACTTCAATATTTGAAGAACAAGAAAGGTCTGAGGAGGATGTTCCTTTTGGCCTAGAGTATGGCACCCCTAATGTCCCTAATTTCTGAGGAAAGCAGAATGAGGGAATTAGTGGAAACCTTGCATAACACAAGTGGAGTTGACACATCACCTGAGACAGAATTTGGCAGACCAGAACCAGGGGAACATGCCAGTCCATCATACCGACAACTGATGACCTGACTGACATATTGCATCATGGCCCCACCGAAGATCCGATTTTAGCCTTCCATGTAGCCTTCCAAAATAGGATGGCAAAAATTGGGAGACCCCGGACTCAATTCCTCCTGTGAATAAGTCCCTCACTTCAAAATACCACCCTTCCAGTAGCAACCCCGGCTACTCCTGAGAGTCTGGTGGTACAGGCAGCCACAGCTTAAAATAAGGTGGCGTACCCTTCCATCCCTCCGGATACGGACAACAAGCGGGTGGATGGCTGGGCATGCAAGGTATTTTTAGCTGGGAGTATGGCATTAAAATAGGGCAACTCCACATGTGCCTTGGCAACATTTTCGTACACTCAGTGGGAGTGCATTGCAATGGCGGCGGAGCACATACCAGAAGGGGAAGAAAGGGAAGGATTCCTAACCATCGTTGGAGATGGAAAGGAGGCCATGGAGGAATCCCTTGAGTGTGGATTGGACACTGCAGATAGCGTGAGCAGGTCCATGGCCACTAGCACAGTGATACGCAGATTTGCGTGGTTGCGAAAGTCGGGTTTCGCACCAGACGTGCAAAACCGTCTTTTGAACATGCCTTTTGACGGGGTCTCACCTTTTCGGCAACAAGGCTGACGAGAGCCTTGAAAGGTTGCAGACCTCGAAAGCAGCAGCCAAATCTTTAGGAGCTGCCATTAGGCAACCACAGCCTTTTCATGCATCAGGACAATCTTGGAGGGGACGATCCTATCGTTATTACTCCTCATATGGAAAGGCGAGAGGTATGGCCAGTCAAAGAGGCCATAGAAAAACCACTCATGGTGGATGAGGTAAACGTGCTAAGCCAGTCCCAGCTGCAGCCTCTTTACCATTAGCAGGTGCAGCAACTGCCACAAAACCACTTTGAGGACTTGATTCACAAGAAACCTGTAGGAGGCAAGCTGTCACAAAATCTGCAAGAATGGCGAGTCATTACTTCAGATGTTTGGGCTCTAGAAGTAATAGCCCAAAGTAACTGCCTTCCTTTTCTAATGCAACCTCAAAGCAATCCATTGGGGAGACACTCTTTGAAGCTTCCAGACCAGCTGCTACAGCAGGAAGTTTTAACCCTGCTAGAGAAAGGTGCTATAGAACTAGTACCTGTAGCGGAGAGAAACATAGGATGGTACTCCCCATATTTTTATATCCCCAAAAAGGACGGAGGACTGAGATCCATCTTGGACTTAAGAGGCTTAAACAAGCTCTTCAGGAAGGACAAGTTCAAGATGGTTACTCAGATCCTTCAGGCCCTTCAACTTCAGGATGCTTATTTTTTGGTGTCATTGGACCTTCAGGATGCTTCTTTTCATGTGCCAATCCATCTCAAGCACAGAAAATACCTGAGGTTCGCGGTTGTCGACTCGCATTATCAGTTTCGAGTCCTACCATTCGGGTTGACCTCCGCCCCGAGGGTCTTCAACAAGTTGATGGCAGTGGTGGCAGCACACCTCAGGAGAGGGGGGATTCACGTCTACCACTACCTGGACGATTGGTTGATCAGGGCGTGTTCTTTCGAGCAAGCCTTGAATCATCTGAAAGTCACCTGCCACTTCCTCCACAGACTGGGCTTCTCCCTCAATTTCAAGAAGTCACAAATGACACCTTCCCAACAGATCCAGTCCATAAGGGCTGTATTAGACACATCCTTGGGAAAGAGCTCACCTCCCAAGTCGAGGGCTCAAGACATTCTTCAGTTTTTTTTTCCAAATTCCAAAATGCCCATAATCTCCAGACCTACGACTTCTTGAGGTTGCTTGGCCTCATATCATCCTGCATTTCCCTAGTGCCAGAAGCACACCTGAGGATGAGATCCCTTCAATGGGTTCTAAACACTCAATGGTCCCAATTCTCAGGACAAATGACAGATATCCTTCAGATTCTGATCAATGTTCGGCAGGATCTTCTGTGGTGGACTTGCACAGAGAACATCCTAAAAGGAGAACATTTTTGCCAACCATGGCCGGAGATTACAGTAGTGATGCACACCTCTCTCATGGGGTGGGGAGCTCATGCCAACGATCTGACAATCAGCGGTCGTTGGTCTCCATCCGAGTCCAAACTACACATCAACCTTTTAGAGCTGAGAGCAATCAGACTAGCGCTGACGGCTTTTCTGCCATCTGTCAGGGGAAACAATATCCTGATAATGATGAACACAGTGGCCATGCATTACCTAAACAAAAGAGGTGTAGGGTCACTACCTCTGTGCAAAGAGGCAATGCGGCTCTGGTATTGGGCAATTCAGGAAGGAATCTCCTTATCGGCAGTTCATCTAGCCAGGGAGAAGAATATGACGGCGGACGCTCTGAGCAGGCAGAGTTCTGTGTCCTGTGCGAAAGGTATTGCTCAAGGGAATTTCCCCTGAGAGGAACCATAGGGGACGCGTTCATGGTGGAGTGGAACTTCCCACTGCTATACGCGTTCCCTCTGATCCCCGTCATTCCTCAAGTCATCAGGAGGTTAAGACGGTTCAAAAACCACATGATCCTAATTGCCCCAGATTGGGCCAGGAGAACGTGGTACCCGGACCTTCTAGATATGTCCATCTGCCCTCCGTTATGTCTTCCTCAGGGACAGGACCTTCTCTCACAAAAGGAGGGCCAGGTTCTCCATCCAGAGGTGAGGACTCTCAACCTTCATGCTTGTTATCTGAAAGGCTGAGATACAAGAATTGGGACCTTCCAGATGACGTCATGGAGGTGTTGCTTTCGGCGAGGCCAGCAACAAAATCTTTGTACTGTTGCCGCTGGAAGAAGTTTTGCAACTGGTGCAGGGAAAAGAATGTTGATCCTTTTCTGTGTCCTATTCCAGAAGTATTATCCTTCCTCTTATCACTGGCACTTAGAGGTCTCAATGTTGGGACCATTGAAGGTTATGTTGCAGCGCTTGCCATCTTCAAGCGCTCTTCAGAAGAATGTTCCCATTTTAAAATTCCTCTGATAGTACAATTCTTAAATGGACTCACCAATGTGTTTCCTCCTTCTTTCCAAGTCCCAGTTTGGGACCTTAATCTGGTTCTAAAATTTTTGATGTGTGTCCCTTTTGAACCTTTGCACACATGCCATTTAAGAGTACTAATGGTGAAAACCGGTTTTTTGGTTGCTTTAACATCTGCACGAAGAGTGAGCGAGTTGCAGGCACTATCTTCTGGGCCAACATGTACTGTGTTCCACAAGGACAGAGTTGTATTGAGGGTTAAACCCTCGTTCTTACCTAAAGTTGTGTCTGATTTCCATTTAAATCAGAAGATCCTATAGATTCTATCCTCCACCTCATCCCAGCAAGGAGGATGAAAGATTGCACAGGCTGGACCCGAGAAGAGCTCTAAGCTTTAACATTTCTAGGCTCTCCAAGCTTAGAGTGGATAATCAACTTTTCATTGGCTACACCAGGAGGAAGTTGGGTTAATCAGTGTCAAAACAAACCCTATCACGTTGGATTGTGCTTTGCATTTCAGAATGCTACAGATTGGCAGGCAAAGATCCACCAGAAGGCTTGAGGGCCCATTCAACCAGAGGCATAGCCTCTTCGACAGCCCTTCAAAGTGGAGGTCCCATCAAATCTATTTGTGAAGCAGCGACTTGGTCTTCGCTGCACACTTTTTCTAAATTCTAAAATCTGGATGCTTCCCACTCTAAAGCGCTTGCTTTTGGTAAAGCAGTGCTGTATTCAGCTATATAATATTAAAAATCTACTCCCTCCTCCAAAGAACTTTTACACTGCTTTGGGAGTCTATCCAAGATGAAGAATACGTTGGAGGACACAATCCATTCGAAGAACAAGTTACTTACCAACTGGTAACGCTCTTTTGACTGGATGTTCCTTCAACACATTCCCCATCTCCCTCCCTCCTACCCCTCTGTAGATTTTCCAGTATTATTAGCACTTCAACTCTCGCAAGGCTGACACCTGGCAACCTACACTATCTATACAGCAGAGCAAGAGGGGAAAAACAGAACTGAGGACAACGGGCGCTGCGTGTGATACTTCTATACCCGATGACGTCACCCACAAAGGAGGCCTTAGAGGCACTTCGACTCGACAACATCGACGCAAGGCGCCCTCTGCCGAGAAAAAATTTCCAAAGCAGCTAAAGCTGGACGAATACATCTAAGATGAGGATTATGTTTGAGGAACATCCAGTCGAAAGAACGTTATCAGTTGGTAAGTAACTTGTTCATCTCTGAGTTCTTTCTCAGTGGATCTCTCCAATTGCTAGCTGAACTTCTGCCGCGGAGTGACCTTCCTTCTGCTCTTTCAGCTACACTCCTCCTTCTTTCACAACGCTGTTTATTTTGATATTCTGACTTTAGTTTGATCTTGACAGGAGATTTGGAAAAACCTGCATACTGCAGGAAGTGTATTACCGTCAGTAAATTTGAGAAGGATATATAGTAGCAGATAATGCATAGAGGTTTTATTGCCATGGAAAAGCATTATTTGTTTCCCAGTAAATATTTTGTATGCACTGTACTTTTGATGGGGGCTATGTTCATTCTAATTCACATACATCTTTGTAACTCCTGCACTTAAGTGGGTTTTTACACCTATATGGTCGGTTTGAGCAATGAACAGTATGGAAGCTGTTTTGAAATAGCCTTTGAAAATTAATCGTGTAACCTTACATACACTTTTGACAAAATTGTCTGACAGAAGATGTGTTATAGAACTGATACATACAAATGAATTAATTACAGTTTCATATTTACAATAATTTTGTTTCATAGTCTAAGTATTTAAGATGGTGAAAACCCTGATTGAAAAAATGCAACACTTTCATATATAAATACATTGATGACACCATAATTACTACTTAGCAAAGCTTTACTTCTTTTTGCAAGTCCTCACAAAGAATTTCGGTTATTTGGGTTTACCAAATGAGTCCAACTTTTCCCAAAGTACATCAGTTCTGTGACATGCCCATCATTTGTCACTGCTCTTCGTTCCCCATTTGGGTACCTGGTCATCTTTCCAGGGACAGTTACGAACAATTGGTAGTTGTTAACCACTTTGAAAATGGCAAGATGTGCCCCTACCACCACCATACCGACAATGCCATAAATCTATTCCAATCGCTTTACTCCAGTCGACGATCTTATCAAGTGGTCAAAATCATATCGAGTGATAGTCGCCTACGAAATCCCACGGTTGAAAAAGCTGTTTCTTTTCCTTCACTTTTAAACGCATATATATGTAGGGGTGGGTTAGGGTAATCATTTATAGTAAGGGGAGCATGAGGGAGTTGCAGGGGGTCCACCCGCATATATGAATTGATATGTGCAAAAGAAAAACAGCTTTTTCAGCCGCAGGATTTTTGTAGGTGAATTTTACATAGAACCGTCAAAATTGGATAGGGAGTGAAAGTAGATTTCATCGAGGTAGAGATCATCCAGTATTTTACAATGGATTTTGTTTTCTGTGTTCTCATGGAGAATGCAGACCGACCCTATGGGGTCAAGGAAGGACACAAACACCTGTGTTATAAAGAAGCTGACCATTGGTAGTAAGTAGCTGTCTGCCTTTGTAGGGAGAGAGCCAGGATCAAGGTGGGCCAGGAGCAAAAAAGTGTTCAGTGACACCAGAGTTTGAAGAATGACTTTCAAAAATATAGCCAATACAGAATTTATTTTTCATTTGTCCAAATGAGCTGTTTCTAATAATCAATTTCCCTATTCTATCTTGACAGATTATGTGCCTGTGACCCAAACTAGTAAGACCAGGCTTCCAAGCAAACAACCCATTGCATTACCCCTGCAGGAGCCATCGCATGGGAAGATAAAAGAAAATATTCTTACCCAACCAGTGGAAGCCAGTTATTACAGTGAAGACCAGTCTGTATTTGATCAGAACATTTCTTCCACAAATAGAATCTCTGCTGTTGCTGATTGGGAAGAGACTGTCCGACAAATAATGCCTGTCATACAGGAGGGACGTATCGGGTCAGAACGGGCAAATATGTGGATTGCCTACGCAAAAAGCTTCAACCAAGAAACCACTCCCATCTATGAACCAGGAGCCAGCATGGAAAAGTGTCAGTACCAGTGTGTCCAGTGTAACAGAATGTTCAACTGGCACTCAAGCTTCATCCGACATCAGCGAACACACGCAGATGAGAGGCCTGATTCTTCCACTGATTTTGTGAAAATCATGGGTGACCACTCTTCACTAACTCAAAAAAAGCAAATTCATACGGCAGAGAAGTCCTTAGAGTGTGAAAAGAGCTTGCCGCACAGCTCAACTTTATTGTCCCAACAGGATGTGCTTGGTTCCGAAAGGATGTTTGCCTGTACGGAGTGTGAGGAGCTGTTCATTTATAGGTCTACTCTCTTGCGCCACAAGAGAGCCCACTCTGCAAATAAGCGTTACAAATGCCCCGACTGCGGGAAAGGTTTCATCGACAACAGAAATTTCCGCCGGCACCTGCGGACTCACACCGGTGAGAGACCTTATGCTTGTGCAGACTGTAACAAAAGCTTCAGTCACAGCTCAAACATGAAACGACATCAGAAGACACACTTACGGGAGAAGGGCGTATGGTGTAAAGGAATTCCTCCAACAGCCACCATGCAAAAGACAGCTGTCCTCTCAAATTTTCGGTCTTGAGATATGCTTGGAGAATGCTTTGTATTTACATTTTAAATGCACTATGCCTTGGTTTACACTAGGAGTCCTGTGTTATCTGTGCATATTTCTTCTTTCATTTGGTATAATGCTCATTGAATGAATACATCAACAACTTTAGTTTCTTAGGGCTTCCAAATCTATCACCTTTTATTCCAATGCATTGACTTTTCTCTGATATAGGGCGTTCTAGAGGCAACTTTCCTAAATGAAGGATAAAGATCATGATTGGACAGGCCTTCTTTCCACAACCACCTGCTTTACGTTTCCTTTTTGGTATTTCACAACGATAAAACATAAGATGGGGCTGGTGATTGTATGTTGCTATTGTGGAGAAAATAAAACAATAAAAGGAAGTGGTCACTGCGGGCGTCACTATAGGTCTGTGGTGGTTGGGGTTGCTTGTCACAGTGGAGATTGTGGATGACCACAATGGAGAAAGCATGTTGCCCTCCACCTGGTTGTTTTCAACTCAAGCATTGCTCTAGAATTCCCTATGGGAACATTGCTCTTTCTGTTGCATATATGTACTTCGGTATGGCATACAATGAAACTTGCATAACATTCCTTCTAATTTACACCATTGAGACCAAGGTACACTGAGATCTGCCCAAGTCCTGCTTCCTCTTGATGTTTGGAGTCCTGAATCCACATCTCATGCCTTAATGGTGCGTCCACATGTAGTGAAGAAGAGAGGACTGTGATGCGAAGACATCCAATGACAGAAAATGCAGGGGCGTATGGTATGGATCAGTAGTTATTAAGCACAAACATACACCTTGAAACAGCATCAGGGCCCTGAACAAATACAGAGTGTCCACACCCAACCACAGCCGCAGTGGCCCCCACCCACAAACCCAAATGAGACTTATCAGATTCGAAATATGCTGAAGACTTTCCTATTTCCAACCTGATGGTTCTCATTTGGGTTTGGGGGCGAAGGTCGTGGCTTGTGTGGCTGGGTAGGGATACTACTTGTTTGTTCAGTGCTGTGATGCCCTTCTTTTCAAGGTGTATGTTTGGGCTTAATAAATGCTGCTATATACCATACCATACCATACTTTACCATACCATGTGCACCTGTATTTTCTGTCATTGCATAACACGACTCTTTCCCGACCTCAGTGATTCTTTCTCTCTATGTCCATTCTTCCCTCTGGCCCGACCCACACAGCAGGTCACACTCTTGATGTTCTGATCTCCCCAGACCTCCCCCTCTCTAACCCACTCACCACTCCTCTCTCCTGGAGTGACCACTTTCTCCTCTCCTCTCATCTCTCGCTCTACCCCACACTGCCACCGACCTTCTCAGTCATTCGACCCATGAAGCGTGTGTCAGTTGATGCTTTTGCCGCATCATTCTCCCACCCTGCACCTCTGACTGACTCACGCCCTTTCTCTGCTTCACTCTGTTATCTCTGATACTCTCGATGTACTTGCCCCTGTTATGAGGATCCACATGAAGCCCAAAATCAAGTGTAACTCCTTTTATGACCTAGACATTGTCACCCTTAAACGCAAGTGTAGGGTGGCACAAAGGAAATATTTGGCATCTTGTTCATCCTCTGACAAACTGGCCTGCCGCTCTGCTCCAAAGGCAATACCGACTTTCTGTCCTCACTAAGAAGAGAGCACACATACAAGCCCGCATTTCTGCAGCAGCTAACAATTCAGCCAAACTCTTTAAAATCTGCAAGGAGTTGACCAATCCTGGTGCAGTGTCTACCTCTCCTATCCCTTCCCATGCCCTCTGTTTGGCACTGGCTTCTCACTTCATCTCTAAAACCCAGGACATCCTTTCTACCTGTCAGGGTCCGGCTTGACTGAATTCCACAGGAGCTGATGCTGGCCCCACAGACCCTCACCAGGAGTTCACCTCTCAACCCTTAAATATAAGCTGAGCTGAAAACCCCAAGAAAGGGAAAGGGGAATTTGGAGAAAATAACAACGGAGACACTGCAGCCCTTCAACCGTCTGGTAGGCTCTGGTATCTGTGGTAAACAAATACACCTAGTTACTTATATGATAAGAAAACTTCTTTTCTAAAATTATTCTAAATAAACTCTAAACTCTTTACCTCTTAAACCTCAGTAAAGACTTAGAGGTTAGTAATCTTTGTGGAATATCTTGTAAATATATCTTGTGTTGTGAATATAGTTCAAGCCACTCAAGTCTCTTTAGAATCCTAAAGTGATGGCCTTTGCAACATCTTTTCAGAAGTAGATATTCTTCTTGCTTCAAAGTTCTTTTAACCTTATGTAGTTTTCAATGCTTTCATAAATTGCAGTCTTTCTCTGAAAGTATTGAATTCCATTTGCATAAATTACTTTAAATCATATTCTTTAACTTCCTGGAATACTGCTTTCTTTCTGCGTGTGAATTGTTTCCTTATTTACACAAAGAACGTATAGTTTCTTCCTTAATAAGCGTGTGCGATAAACACGTGAAATCAGAAGACGTGAAGAATTGTCCTCGCGTTTAAAATACACACGCGATTATTTACAAAACCTGCGCGCGTGAAAAAATACGTAAACGCGATAAAAAATAACACGCGCTGATTAAAATGGTCTTGCGCTCTATCGCAACCCAACACGCGCTTTCTCATGAGACGTCTTTCACGTAAAGAATGCACACACGCTAAAATTCACTCGCGCAATTCTTTTGGGCACGCGCTTTATCGCAAAACCACACGCGCTTTCTCAGGAAACGTCTTTCACGTAAAAAATGTACACGCGCTAAAATTCACTTGCGCAATTCTTTTTGGCACGCGCTCTATTGCAAAACCACACGCGCTTTCTCAGGAAACGTCTTTCACGTTAAAAATGTACATGTGCGCTTTCAAAAAACACGTAAACGACGACTTGCGAGCTTGCGCACACATTAAACAGTCTTGAAGAACATTACACGCAGTTAATAAACTTTAAACTCCTACGCACAATCTTCAAGCTTGTTTTCCTTATAATAACTTTAACTGTAAATGTCTTTTTTCTCAAATGAATTTGAAACTTGTTTACTCTTTAAGTTTTCTTATAAAAGAAAATGAAAGTTCACTGTGACAATCTTAAAATCTTTAAAAGAACGATCCCACCTGATGACTTCTTGTTCAAACTGGATCAGCAAACGATATTCTTACTTCTTTGGTAGATTTTCTGAGCTCTGAAAAGGCCTTACTTAAGGAGCTTAACTAATGTACAACCAGCCACTGAATTTCTCTGGATGAAAGGCAGTTTAGAATCTTGCTCACCTCCCAAGAATCAAACCCATTGTCCTCTCCACCAATCAGGCAAACCAAACATATCATTGTTCCTTTAACCAATCAGATTAAGTTTCTTTTGCTCCATCTTGACTTGGGCAAGCACAATGTTAATTCTATGTACAAACTCTTCCTGTTACTAACCCAGCCAGTTCTGAAAGCCCAACTAACCCAGCCAGCTCTGAAGGCACAATGTTAATCTTGTTACTGTTACTAACCCAGCCAATCCTGACACTACCCTCTCAGCTTCCCCTGCTTCTCCCTCCAGTCTCTTCTCTTCCTCTGGCCCCATCTGCGGCCTCCCCCCTCCCTTCTCTGCTTTCCCTCTCTTCTCCCCCGATGAGGTTCCTAGACAAATCCGATCTATGTAAACCTCTTAAAAATAGGTTCTTCCCTGTTCTTCCAAAACCATCAAGGACCACGTTGACACCCTCACTCCAGCCCTGGCTGACTTCTGTAACCACTCTTTCAGTTCCGGGACCTTCCCCTCCCCCCTGAAGCACTCTCTTGTACATCCTCTTCTCAAGAAACCCCCAGCCTACCCCTGCCTTCCGGCTAACTATCGCCCGATCTCTTACTCCTTTCCTGGGCAAACCCCTGGAAAAGCTGTCCATCTTCCAGCATAATCTTCACACTGAATCTGTTGGTTGTTTGCATGACCATCAGTCTGCCTTCAGAGCAGCCAGAAGCATGGAAACTGCTCTCCTGAACATCTGTGAAGACCTGCTCTCTAACCTTGATTCTAATCTCCCCTCTGTCCTCATCCTACTTGATCTCACTTTCGCCTATGACGTGGTCAATCATGCCATCTGCTCAACCGGCTCTGTGGTAACCTGGGTATCACTGATCAGGCTCTGGCCTGGCTGACTTCTTTCCTCTCTGACCGACATTCCCAGGACCAACTTGGGTCCTTCCTCTCCTCTATATCTCCACCTGCAGTGGTGTTCCCCAGGGGTCTAACCTTTCTCCCTGGTTGTTCAACCAATACCTGGCACCTCTCGGCCACTGCATTGCCGCTGATCTCCTGTCTGATACTTCACTGGTTTACCTGGCTACAACAGTTGCACACCTGCTCTGCCCCCTGGCTGCAACCCTGCACTTGGGGCTGTATCTGCAACCCTACAACATCACCTACTTGCACTTATACATCACTTGTTTTTCTGCACTTAACCCTGCAGTGCCACCTGTTGGCCGCACTTCTTGTTTTTGATGTTTGTTCCGGTATCCAGTTAAATTATGGAAAAATATTTTCGATATGCCATTTTGTCGGAAAAAAAATTGCCTAAAAGAAAACATTCCGAAGGTTTTTTGTATTTTATTTTGTTAGAGTTTAAAAAGTGTCTATAAAAAAGGGGGGTTTAGTGGGAATCCCCATTTAAAATAATACATTTAAAAAAAAACATTTGAAACATTTTTGGTGTCGAAAAAATGGCATTTCGAAAATGTTACTAGGAACTGTTTGTTCCTATGTCTTGCACTTGCTCCTCCACCTCTTCCCCTGGCAATTCTCCCCACCCCTCTCCCCTGCACTTGCCCAATCTCAATGTCACTGGGCCTAGTAAGAACGTTTTCTTGTTTCCCCCTTCTTCCCCTCCTTTGCCTCGTCGCACCTTGAAACACATGTGTATATGTGCGCTATAAATAAAATATATCATATCATTGGCTGTCTTTGCATCACAGTCCTCTCTTCTACACTACAAACATCTCAGGGATGAGCAACTCCCGATGCTAATAAAAGCACACCCTTTCCGCATTCTCATTCCAGTATATGTGATAACACCTGCAACATACACAGCATATTCAACATAGATGTCTGTCTGACTTTGACTACCATGGCCGCTCTGCTTTCATTTGGAATTCTGTTATACGGTACAGTGTGTGACCTTGTTGCATTTTTATTCTTAACGTATCTTTGTGTGTTTCGTGTTCATGACTTCAATTGAGTGTGTTCTTGTTGTACACTGTTTTTTATTGCCAGGTGGACAACTGGGTCCAAAGTTAAGAGTGTGAGGGTAAGGTTAGAGTTCCTGATTGGATGGTGGGTTCCTGCTAGGCAGTATAGCAGCTTTCTGATGGATTTGTACATGTCTTTTTTTAGAAGCCATCAAGGGCACAGGTCCTTGACAGTTGAGCTCCTGTTAAGGGATATCTGCAGGCCTTCTTTGTAAAAATAAAAAAGGTCTACAGGGGCCATAACCTATTGTGGGGCATGATCCTAAAACTGGTGGGAAATAAATAATAAGCGATAAATACATAAATAATTCAATTGGAATAGTTTTGAACTTATCTGAACAGTGTACATTCTGAAGGCTTGCATGAATTGTGCTTCCAGATTTTCTGCTCTCTAGCCATGTAAAGAAGTAAAAGTCTGGAGGAAGTACTGTTCTTTAATTGTGTTTTTAATTCATGATATGCTCCTCGCCAGAAGTTAGCATTGTAGAGGGAAGCGCAAGGGGCTGTTGTGCGCACACAGTAGTAGCATCACAGAGTTCACGCTGAAACCTTGGTAAAGGTGCGGGGCACGAAGAACAAGCGCTCGTTTGTGCATACATGCACAGGTGAAACTGCAGTGCTCTTCTGTTCCGAGAGATGGCAACCAAGAAGAATTATTTCATAGGACACTCGTCTCTAGGCACCAAGCATAGGTAGCCAGGTACACCTAAGATCTGGGAATTGAATAATATATGGGAAGAGAGCTGAGGATCCGTTCTGAATGCTCCGCTTCTCTTTGCAGATCTTGCACACAGACAACAGCGAGAGTCTGGTCATTGTTACTTTATCCAATTTCCCTATCCCTTGGGGCATAGGGGACATAGTGGGAGTGGGACACATGTGTGGGCTACATGCTCTCAGGGGTCTGTGGGGCCAGCAGCTTTTGTTTGCAGCGTTTCATTTGCTAATACCTAACAGGGTGAAAGAATTATGTTTGTCTGTCTGAACTATATTGTGTGCTGAGGAGCTCTCATAGAGTTTCCTAGGAGAGCTGTTGAGGGGGCTTTTGCAGGAGTTGGTAGCTAATTAGCCATTGCCCAATAGGGCAGATGTCATTGCTGGTGTTGGGTCCTGAACATTCTTGAATCCGCATGAGCTGCTGGAACCCCCAGTCCCCCTGCTAATGTTCAGCGTACAAGAGTTTATGCATAGTCGCACTCTAAACACCCCTGAGGGAAAGGGGAATGGTATAAAATAAATGACACAGGGTCTTCTCAACTTGTGTGGAGACCTGCAGATGGTGAGACTGACAATATAGAAACACAGGTGAGTATTTCTCTGATCTAGAGTATATAAACACTCCCTCTTTTCTATCTTCAAAATCTTGCCTTCCCCTGTGTGCTCTTCCTCAGCTCTGGAGGAGATGAGTGCCTTGACTAAAATCTGAAGGCCCCGAACTACTTGTGCCTTGGATATTATTCTGCAGCACCTTCCTTAATCATCTATACTAAGGTACTATGTACATGAATAAACACTAATCCTCAAGATCTCCACCTTATTATGTGAAGTGTCTGTGCATGGATTTACTAAACAAGCTTTCTTTCTAATTGCAATTTAATAAATGCATGGTGTATGAAAATAGTCCCATGGCATTCCCTTCTCTTGACTATTAAATGTAGTGATTCGAGAGAGAACATAAACGGATCTCGGGTTCGCTGAGTAAAGTTGAATACCCTCACCAACTAAACTGGCCTTTCATGCCAAACCCAATACATTTAAGCACATTCAGCTTTCTTGCCCACAGAGGATATGGATGTGTGTCATTTTTCTTTGATACACAGTCAAGCTGCTTATTACAGCATATTAATATAATAAGAGAGGTGTGTACTACAAGATCTCGATGCCCTAAAAAATAAACAAACCTCAGTAAGGCACAAATGTATCTAATGCAGCAAGGAGAGCGTTGAAAAATGTTGACATTCAAAATGACCTGGTGAAAAAAACAGGAGATAATGGAGGGGGCATTGTAGTTATGACCAAGCTTCAGCACCTCGACATGATTCATAACTTGCAGAACAATAGAGAACACTACTCTATTTTGAGAAAAGACCCCGCCAAGGATATCCAAAGGCTGGTTGAGGACTCGAGCCATATAGCTTTGGAACAAAACTAGATCTCCAGGGGGGAATTTTACTTCCTCAATTCATCACAGGGTAGAACTCTGACTTTCTAAGCACTGCCAAAAGTGCATAAAGCCATTCAAAACCTCTCTGGAAGACCTATTGTTTCTGGCTGTGGCTCAGTTCTGGAACTACTATGCAAGTGCATGGACATTTCTTTTAAACCTATCAGTCAACACAATGAGTCCTACTTAAAAGACCCCCTCAGTCATTCTAGTCTTTGAAAGAAGACAGATAAACAGTTCTGAAGACATACTGGTAACTATGGACATCCAGTCCTTATATACCAGTATACCTCAAAACGATGATATTGAATGCATTAGACAAAATCTTAACTTACTCTAACCCCAGACCGAGTTCCCCAGAGTTCATTGTTGAAAAACCTCACAGAAAAACCTTTTTTGAATTTGATGGACAATTTTATCTACTGATCAGTGGAACTGCCCTGGGGTCAGCCTTTGCCCCTAGTTTGGCAATACCTTATATGGCATCCTTTGAAAGGGAGTTCATCTTTTCTCCAATCCTTGTCAAGACAAAATACACTCATGGAAAAGGTACATTGAACATTGATTAGGTCTTTTTCGTCTGGCATGGCAACTGCGAGAATCTATTAGAATTGTACAGCTGAATCAACAACTGTAATCCCCCCAACCCCATAAATACAATGCCTGTAAGATTTGACATGTGTGATCTTTGCCTTACAAACGTGACAACAAAATCAAATGTACCCTCTTTAGGCAACCAACTGCACGCAACACATTACCAAAGCTATCACCCTAGACAATCCCCCATTTGGGCAGTACCTTAGGCTATGTCGGCGCTGTACTAATGTCCCAGACTTTGATAACCATGCAGATGATTTGGACTCCAGATTATTTTCCGGAGGAGACCCCAGGCATCTGATAAAACATTCCTGCAAATGAGCCAAATATACTCCATGAGAGTCTTTACTACCAGGCCAGAATAGAACCAATAAAGAACCTAGGAAGACCTGTTTCATCACCCACTCTCCTGAGACCTTTCAAGTCAAGAGAATTAGTCACAGCTACTGCCCGGTTGCTAGACTCACCCTACATGATGAGGAGAAACCAATGTTTGCACTAAAACGTGCCCCCAACTTGAAAGACAAACTGGTCCGCTTCAAATGTACAAACAGTACACCCAAGAGCACACTGTGCAATCTAGGGCCACTCGTAGGGCATCCACCAATGCGGGACATGTTCTGTCTGTAGATTCACAGCCAAGACCCTCTCCTTTCAGATTAGAGATAAAACATGGGAGTTACGGCAACTCCAACAAGGCATTTATTGCTTTAAATGTCCAGGTCATCTGAGATACATGGGCCAAACAAAAATAGCTGTTTACACCAGACTCTGTGAACATAGATCACGTATCGGATGTAAGGTCAATACTGCCCCTTTAGTTCAACATTTCCTCGTAATGATGCACTCACTGGATAATTTATTTAGTGGGTATTGGACACTGTGAAAGGAAACAGTAATATTGAACAATTGTTACAAAAAGACTCCCGTTTGGTTCACCGGGTGAGAACTCACACTGAAGGCCTCAATGAACAGTTTGTACTATATAGAAAGTACTGCTTGTGGCAATCTAAGCTTAAGCGGTTTTATGTTTAAGAAGCCATTCTAAGCATGTCTGTACATATCCAAATCTATGATGCACATTATGAAATTATAGTCCCAAATTTGTCGTTTTTCCATGCATTGTATGTATTGGATTTTTTAATATACTGGATTTGCCATATACCACTTTATAGCACTGATTTAGCCTTTTGCAAGTAGACTCGATACGTACCAATGTACCAGTCCTCCTGTTGAAATATGCAGAAATAATTATTTATTTATGTATGGACATTCCAGTACCAATGGATGCTTTTGGTATAGCAAAAGATGTCTCTCCGACTCTGATCTTCATTCTACTGCTGCAGTGTTATAACTAACCGCAGCCTCTAAAAAGTACGGAGCACAGTGGTGCCATCCTGATGACGGCTTTTGTTCATAGTAATGACCCGCAGCGTCACCTCCCTCTAACATTTTTTTCAAATCACTTCTGACCTTTTAAGTATGAGGTGTCCAAGCACCGCTTCATCAGCCTCAACCCGCATCGTAACCGGGAAGCTCCTGGCTCAGCAGTTCTTTGCTACTCCAGTAAGTATCTACAGTTTCAACACTGTAATAACGATCACTTTTTTTTCTAATGACAAAGGCTGGCCTGCTTTAAATCGATGTATCTCATGATCCGTTTGTGCTTTTTCAGCTGCAGCTGACCTTCGCATGTTTGGGCCTGTATCTGCAACCCTACAGTCCCCTTACCTGCACTTTTGGACACCTGCTGTCGGCTCTTTAACCCTCGCGCTTGCCACCTGCTGGCAGCACAACTTGTGTTTTTGATCCCTTGTGTGGCACTCTCCCATCCTTTCTTCCACTGGCACTTTCCCCCCTCCCCTTTCCCCTGCACTTGCGCAAACTCAATGTCACTAGGCCTAGTAAGATCATTGTCTTTGTCCTCTCTCTGTTTCCCCTCCTTTGCCTCATTGCACCTTGAAACACTTGTGTATAGGCGGGTTATAAATGCTATATCATATCATATCATGCTGCAGCTGACCCTCACCAACTGGAACTGGCCTTTTCTGCCCAGCCTAATATATTTAAGCACATTCAGCTTTCTTGACCACAGAAGGTATGACCGCGTGCCGTTTTTCTTTGATACACAGTCAAGATACTTATTACAGCATATTAATATGCTATGGGTATTCTTCTGGAATGAAACCCCTGTCATTTAGCCATCATGATTCATTGAATTTATCCATAAGGTATGTGTCTTCTCTGCACACAACGGCCCCCTATTTTCTGCTGCTTTTTAATCAGTTCCTAATCCCAATTCCGTAGTCTTTCAAACATTTCTTCATGTATATGAATGATACTACAACACCTGGAATTAATACTTTATTGGGAAACGTTGCAGGGAGCGTTTTTGCCCTATTGCATTTCATTTACTGACTGCGGGTGATTTGCGGCACCTACGCCTTTCCTTTTAATTTAAACTGGGTTTTTGACCGAAATTATATGGCTTTTCAAACATTTTCATGTTTTCTCTTTTTTAACATCACCATGGCACACTTTTGGTCCTGACAAAGTCGATCTACCCATTTTGCCAAAACGCTTTGTCGAAGTATATTGACCTCATATGTGCTTCAAGATGTTTTTCATATTGTTAGCATTGACCTTGGTTGCTTAAGTATTGCTTCTAGGCGGGATCACTCCTTTAGGCTGCTATTATTTGTTGAACCTAACACTCTTTGTTTGCACCTTCACCCAGTCTCCCCTCTCTAAACAATGGGAGACACTGGGGTATTTTCTCCTCCTGTGCACACAATGTTGCTAATGGATTTGTTGCCATGACAAGCTGCTCAAGGAAAACTCTTCTAAACAGGAAAATTAACTCATGAATATGTTTGTCTTTCTAAATACTGTGAAATAATGTATGAATTCATTTTTATGAGTGAAATAGTGTTTTTTATATTCATTCTGACACATGATAATTAAGAATAAAATCATATGTTTCCAAAAGGAACTACCCCTTGTTGTATGTGAGCTTCTCTCTGACTGTTTTGGCTGTTGGGCGCGTCGTGAGTTTGGACGCACACGCGCGCACACGTGATGGCGCAGATAAACGTCTCTCCATACCCAGACGCCACCTCACCAGGCCCTGAGCTTGTGCGTCCTCCAAATGAGCCGAGGCAAAAGTCCTCTCCCCCGCGCACACTGGCAACACAAACTCCAAAATGGGTACTGCCCTCCCCTCATGCTGTGTGGCAATGAAACAAAGGATCCTAAACAGTGCTTCGAATACACAGTTCAAAATGAGCAACACTTTCACATGCCCCTATATCTTTACACAAAAGGTTGGCAATGTCGCCACCATAAATTCTGCTTTTAATGTCACAGGCAGAATTCTCAACGTCCTGGGAATGGGTGTGACTAAAGCTTGTAATCTTAAGAACTAAATATTACTTATTAGGTGTGAACTATGAGCTAATGCTGGAGCTCTTCATACCAGGACCTATTTGTCTTCAGAGCAAAAATGAAAGGAAGTTTAGAATGCCTTCACGTTCCTTCCTGTCCCACTCTCCTGTCACTTTAGAATTCTGTATAGTGTCTCTGTTTTGAGTTGAGCTTAGTACCTGCTCCATACCTATTTTCAAGGAAAAGCTTCCCAAAGCATAACAGTCTCTTAATTACAGCATTCCCTCTTCTGGGTATTCTCAGCTATGATTTCTGCAGTGCGATAAGGGAGAACCTGACAGTACCCTCCCACGGACCGGCTTGGAAGGGTTCATCCTGTGGAATTGTGTTAGCAGGCAAGGGGCATGGACATTCTCTTTGTTTTCCCATGATCTTTCTTTGGGGCCCTATCCCTTCCAATCAGTTAGGTATTGTAACTCCCTCCATGTTTTTTGTGAGTCTAGAATTGCGTTAACTTCATATTCTTCAGAGTTAGCGATGGAAAGTACAGGAGGAGGTAATCTAGCTAGTTCCTTCTTTAAAAGGTTTTAACAAACTGACATTGGATCTTTCATAGATTAAAATGCTTGAATATTGCCTGTCGTCAGACTGGGAATTCTCAGTAGTCTAAAATGAATAATATATATTTAAAAAAAATGTCCATAGGAAATGTATACAGAATGGTGCTAATGCCTGCAGAGGCATCCACTGTAGTCCCTCCACCTCACTTTGGTCCTTTTTTACCCTAACCCATTGGTGGGGCTTCAACCCTGCTACCTCATTAGGTAGCAGGGTTGAAGCCCCACCATAGGCAGCCATTTTCAGATGTTTCACTGTAGTCAGTCTGACACTGGAATCCTCACCAGCTCTGAGCTATTTTCAAAATTTGGAATAACTTCTATTCTAACTCCTTTCGTAAACACTTTAATTGTAGGAGGTTTGTTTTACATCTGTGTTTTCTTGGGCTCAGGAACATTTCCCTTCATCTTCAAATCGTCGAATATTGGGTGCCATCAAAGCACCTCATGGCAGATCCCACCATGCAGGATTTGAAGGAGAAGACTTATCTGTTTAATGATGGCAGTAAGTGAGGGGAAAAAGGTGATCTTTATTAGAGATTCCCATAAATGCAACATTTACTGCCTGTATCCCCACGACTTTCAGGCATGTAAAATCTGCCAGACTTTTTCAGACACTTCAGGACACACACAGGAGGCTCCTACTGCACATTGTGAGTATGCAGATGTCTTCAGATGAAAAGTCTTCAAAGACGGTGCCTTCTACCTCTCAGAAACATGCTGAGAAGAAATCTTCTAAAATGAGAGGTTCCTCAGTGGACAGAGCAGACTCACCACCTCATAAATCTAAAAAGGGGAGGGAAAGGAGTACCTCCACGGCTCATGAAGTGCCCAAAGACCACCTTCCACATGAAAAGCATGCACAGAATGCTAAGGAAACTGTTCCTAAACCTTTGTCATGGAACGGCCGTCTATGGGGACGCTGTCTACGAGGGCAGACTCACCACCGTCCACGAGCGGGCAACTACCGCCTAAGCCATCTGGCCCGTCGACGCCCATTGCATCCACGGAGAGCTATTCGTCGATGATGGCAGTAGAGACTGCCTTATCGACGACCAACGCCTTGTAAACGAAAGACTCACCAACAGCCTTGTTGATGACAAAGCAGTCATCGTCAATGAAACAGCCCTCATCGACTAAATCCTTGTCGACGGGCACACCGTTGACGGGAAAGGACACCTCCTCCACAAAGAAGCATAAAGACGGTTCGTCCACAAAATCTTCACCGTCCAAGGCTCAAACTGCATCTAAAACAGGTCAGGAACCCACAGAGGTCATTGACGAGACACACATTACACCCATTAAATACACAACAAGTGGAAAAGAGCTAAAAAGGGGCACACCAAGTATGGGCAAAATAGGAACAGCTGTTCAGCTGTCTCCAATTACAGAGATGGCTGATCTACCAGACTTTATCCTTCAGGTGGAATTCTCTCATATATCGAGGAGGAGTTACAGCCGCAGCTTCCCAAGGAGCAGAGTCCACACTGGCAGCCTACTATGGAGGATAAATCGGACGCATTTGATCAGACCCTTCTGAAATTGATGCAAAGAATCAACAACAAGTTGGTTGACGGGCCGCTACCCTCAAGGCAAATATCGGCTCTGACTCGTCACAGGAGCCCATCACCTGCAGTGGAATAGGAAGACTCACAAACACGGGTCACCTTGGAGAACTCAACACACCTCTGTGCATCAAACCTCCCATACAAGATAAATCTCAATGCGCCTCTGTATCTCTATGAGCATAGAGACAAGCAAAGACGCACAGTCACTACCATACCAATCCTTGATACGATATGGGAGGCAGGGCAGAAGGTATGGCAACACAACTATCCACCCAGGCTCTGGTGGCCTATCCAGAAAAGAAGTATAAGGCACTGGATTCTGCATCTCTGTGCCTAAGAGGACACCCGAAACATGACTTGATCATAACGGTGGTGCCCAGAAAGAATCTCCCAAATCCAGCTTCACCACTAACCGCTCCACAGGACAAGGAAGGCCAGAAGCTTGAAGCGATGGGGGAGGAAGGTTTCCTCTGCAGCATCGCTTACAATTAGAGTGAGCAATGTGATGGCTATGACAGCCATGTATCTACCTGTTCATGGTGGTTTGGTAAAAATCATTCCTCCTGGAGCTCTGCTGTAATTTGTTGTTGAGAAGTGTGCAACAGGTAATGTAAATGCTCTAGAGCCACAAGGAGCAACTCTACAGGCATTACTACCTTCCCGGTCAACTCCTGTCTCCTCAGCAAATCTGTGGGAGAGAGAACACATCCTCTTTTTCCAGAGCTCCTGTTCTTCTCTAGGGCTTTTCCTTGCATCTCTGATTTGAAGCACCGGGACTGCTGTGTATGGGGATGGCAACTGTACCTGCTGTCACACGATTTCCATTTTCGGGGAATCTATAAATGGTAAATGATGCTTCCTTCGCCGCCTTGTCTGCAGCATCATTCCTGAGGGCTACAGAGTTAGTACGATTAGTATGCACTGCGCATTTAACTATGTCTACCTCTGCAGACAGGGTCAACTCTTCAATTAGTTTGTATAGCAGCACAGCATGCTGGACAGGGGTCCTGTCAGGACTCCGAAACCTTCTTCTCTGCCACCTTGATAACAGTGAATGCACAGTGGAGGTGACATATGCAGAGTCATAACAAATAGCGACTGCTTTTCCGTTACTCATCTGTAGCACCTCTATAAATCCCACTGTTCCACCGATTGCACGGAATAATGCAAAGGCAAACATCTCTTCAGTCTGACCGGTATTCCCCCTCCACAAGGCCCACAACAGCTGCACCTGTATGCCTTTCACCAGTATCCTGATACATTTTTGAGGACCCATCAACAAACAGTATCTCACCTCCTTCCAAGGCATCCTCTTTAAAATGTGTCCTCTCTTCATTTTCTCCCTCATTGGGTACATAATCATGAACAATGTCATCAGGTTTTACTGGCTTGACTACAAATGTTGCAGGATTGACTAGGTGACACTGCACAGGATGTATCGATACATTTTACAGAATAACCTTGTACCCTGAACCTCTTTGAGTCGCCAAAGTCGACTTCCTCTTTTCCAAGATCGCAAAGACCACATGTTCCACATACAGTGTCACCATGCAACCCATGGTAATGGTTGAAGACTTTTGGATTGCAAACTTCACTGCCGCTAAGGCTTGCTCACAAGGGAACTGTCCCTGCATCACTGGGTTAGGAGTCCGTTATAGTATGCTAAAGGTTTGTGGCCTAGGTCTGCTAGGTCAGGACCACTACCATCATCTGCCTGTTCGAGCGAGAAGACAAATACATTTTTTTCTTCTAACTCTGGTTTGCGAAACCATGAGTTCCCGTAAGCAAGTCGCCATTTCTCCAGACCATTCTATCGAGCCTTTCCCCTTCTGCACTTCCTTAAGTCCCTCCAGTAAGGGTCCCACATAACTAGAGTAGCTCCAAAAACAGCTGCATTTGTTTCACTGTGACTGGCTGAGGTGTATTCTGAACTATGGTGACTCTCTCTAGCATTACCTTTCTTCCTGCAGGTGATATCCCTTGCCCCAAATATACTACCTCTGTTTGGCAGTACTGCAATGATGTTTTGTTGTCCCCTTTGTACCCCTTCTCCGCTAGCAGGGTCTGGAGCGTTATTGAATATCCTCAACATTGCTCTTCTGAAGTGCTACAGACTAGCAAATCGTCATGTACTGAATTACTGTATTGAACCCAGGTAAATTCCCCAAATCCATCTGAACCACTCTGTTAAAAACACTCAGAGATTCACAGTACCCGGGGGCAACATCGTGGCCTCGACTCTCACACCACAATGCATAAACATTGTGAGGTACTGAGAATCGGAGAGGGGGCTGGGAAAAATTCATTTTCTAAATCAGTCACTGTGAAGTGGGTCGACCCAGTAGGGATATTACAGAGAATAGTGGCAGGATTCGGTACCACTGGAAATTCTCCCTCAAAAATGTTATTGAAGGCTCACAAACCTTGGACCATCCTCCAATTGGACCCCTTTGCTTTCTTTACAGGGTAGATGCCTTGTTCCATGGGGACACAGAAGGTTCTATTATGCCTTGCTTCAACAATACCGTAATGGTCTGGGCTCATAAATCATTTTGTCCACCTGTCTAGATATGGGGTACTGCTTAAGTCGTATCACACCAGGTTTCAGTTGTATTCATACTGCTCCAACACTCTTTAGCAGCCCTACATCATGGGGATTGCTGGTCCATAAACGGTCCTGCACCTTTACCAAATCCTCCTTCCATTGTGGCAATTTATTTCTAATGATCCTGGTCTGTGATACTTCCCTTTGCTCTAACACTATCTGACAAAGCACCTCAATCTCAAAAACATCTCTCCTGTGTCTTCAGAGTCTTTGAATAATTGCTTGTCAGACACATCCCTTAGCTACAATGTCGGAACGATGCACAGCACTGTGTGCCATTCTCTGCCTTCCTTATCTGTGCCTGAGAGAACCACCCTGTTCTTCTTGATCATTACCGCCTCTAAGAGAATTGTTACAATGCTGCCTTGTGTTACTTCCTGAGGCACTACAGGCCAAAACAAAAATTCAGTCGGTACCTGCCATGTCTGATTTCTGATCCCTGGGACCCAACTCAACAAAACCATTACCCCATAAATAAACAAAGTTGAATGTGCAGGCACCCCCTTATCGCACTGTCGCTGCAGTATGCATGCACCCTCTAGACAGGGGGTACTGCTTAACTTGTGGTAATATCACACCAGGTTTCAGTTTTATTCATACTGCTCCAACACTCTTTAGCAGCCCCACATATGTGGATTGCTGGTCCATAAATGGTTTGGCACCTTTTCCAAATCCTCCTTCCAATGTGGCAATTTATTTATAATGATGAGCATGGTCTGTGGTACTTACCTTTGCTCTAACGCGATCTGGCAAGGCACCTCAATCTCAAAAACATCTCTCTTGTGTCTTCAGAGTCTTCGAATAATTGCTCATCAGACACTTAGCTTAGCGACATGGTTGGAACGATGCATGGTACTGTGTGCCATTCTCCGCAAAAGAGCAGATACATTTTATGTACCTACCTTAATGCATAGATCTTCAGTATAAGGAACCAACAGGATAGCCCTAGAGAATCCTTGTGTGTCCAACGTTTTGCCTGACAAGGGGAACTCCTCTTCCTTAATTCTAGACTTGTAGGCCCTGTGTCGACCATGAATGAGAACGTTCGGCCACCTACCTGCACATCTATCTGGGGTTCCTTTTCTGGATCAGTGGTAAAGGACAAGACCGGACACATCAGTGACCCCTGTGGGCTGTCCTCCACCTGGTACATGTTAGCACCGGGAGCGATAAAGGACTCCCTCCAAAAACACTTGCTCCAGTGTAATGAGTACCTGTTCTTTGGGGTAAAGGATGTTTCTCCCATGTATGTACTGGTGCTTGTGCTGGCATGTTCAGTGGGATCCCATAGGTTTGTGCATCCCCAGTCACTGAGGCATATGGCAGGGTCTGTGATTGCATCTGCTGAGCTCCCATGTTTAAGTACTGCAACCTGTCTTGGCAATCTTGTGACACATGTCCCAACCCCCCACACGAGCCAACACTGAATCCCATACAACCCTCCATAGTTGTTTCCCATTGGCCCATTAAACTAGGCCCCATTCCTCCGAAGCCACCAAATGACCCCCTTACTATTGGAAAACCTCCCCTACTCCTCAGAAACACTAATTTGCCTCTGACTGGGAGCATACCCGTCCATCCAACGTTGTCATACCCAATGCACCCTGTCCCTGTTGTCCTAATTGCCCCTTCTGTCCCTAAAATAGAGCTAGTAATCTCTACCCCTTCCAAACAGACCTTTGCCAGTTTTTTCTGAACAGGATTGGCCTCTGCCATTTGTGCCTATTTTATTTTTTCTTGCCCCCTTTTACCGAAATGTACAATGTGTGCCTGAATTTTCAGCCAACCCTTGGCCTCCATCCCTACCACATTATCTAGATCATGCTGAATTTCTTTGGCAAGTCCCTTCTGTAGCATGTGGTATCAAATTGCCACATTTTTATCCCATGCTTCCCCCATCTCTGCCCTCCACATTTC
This sequence comes from Ambystoma mexicanum, assembly GCF_040938575.1. NCBI lineage: Eukaryota > Metazoa > Chordata > Amphibia > Caudata > Ambystomatidae > Ambystoma > Ambystoma mexicanum. Next base: position 255,266,924 of record NC_090922.1, read on the forward strand.
CTGAATTAACTGGATGTGTGCGGCAGGATCATCATCCAATTTCATTGTTTTGGCTAAAATTGAGTTTATATCAGGCTATCGGGATATATAATCTGCAAGGACCCCCATACCTGTGCCTTGCAATTATTAAAAGTGACTCCATCATGTGTATTTGTATGCAATGGAACTCCTGGATACCCTGATCTTCTCCAAAGCTTGTCTGACCGCTCCGCCATTAGGGCCATTAATAAGCTCTTCATGTCCCCTATGGCAAATATGACACAGGCATTGTGTTTCTCTAATGCATAAATCCACTTCCCCACCTCTGCAGTGAGGGAAGGGAGTGTCTTCATCAAGTTTTTCAGGTCCATGTGTGACCACGGGACATAATACACCTTTCCCAGACCCTTCTGGAGCAATGGAAACTGAGTTGCACCTGCTTTTACTGAGGCTTCTCCCATTTCACCCGTTACTATGACCATGCGAGTACTCTGGCGTGTCCTAAGACCCCATGGTGTACTCTCTGTCGCTGCTACGGAGTTCATTCCCAAAGTGGTCTCCGAGATGGCTCTGCCCCAACATATAGTGCTGCCTTCTTTCTTCGGCAATCATTCATCAGCAGCAGATTGTGCATGTCATTCCTTAGATGTTTCAAGGATTTGAAATTCTATATACAGAGAACGAATGACTTTTTCTCTTTCACACGACTCTTTATGGCTTTTTCAGGTCACAACAAGGGTCAAAGTATCTCAAAACACGGACTCTCACGCTGTGTAATAAACTGCATCACCCACTGCCACCAGCCAGGAGGCGACCCACTCCCTACTCCTCCGACAGTACACTCCACCAGAGGAAGGGCAGCGTTGGTGGCGTTCAAGGTGGGAGGGGCCTTAAAGGAATTTTGTAGAGAGGCCACCTGGAGCATGGTCCATACATTTGCCAAGCATTATCGCTCGGTGGAAGACACCAGAAGATAATCAACAGTCGGACAGTTGGTCCTCCAAAACCTATTTGCGTAAGGTCCGAGCAACCCATGTATCCCTCCTTACCTTCCATGGTCACCTAGCATGCTTAAAGTCTAAGTGCTCTTTAAATGTGGAGGTATAACCTCAACTGTGTTTTCATGGGCATGCTTTTACTACTTGGTATTCTTTTCAAGCATGTGAATCTCTGAAAGATATCAATGCTGGAGAAATACAGTTACGGGTAAGTAACTATGTCTTTTCAGGTACGCTAGGAGTTTGCTCTGACAGGGAAGGAGTTGTATTGTTTACTGAAAGGAAAAGGATGCAGGCAGTTTAAATTTCTTAACCATACATTCAGAGATCTGGGGATCTCTTCACACAATGGAGGTTTGGGCACCAACCCAGACTAAGATGGTGGATTATTTCAAGTGAACTCTTAAATGGAATGTTGTGGTGCAGATTTGAAGCTCTGAACAAGTGTAACTGCCTTTCATAAAACAACATCATGAAGACAAGACGTTTGCTGTGAGGTCGCCTCAGTTTGAGGCCTAGTGTTCGGAAACCTCGGAAAACCGGATAGAAATGTGAACTCAGGGTCCCCGCAATTAATTTGCCACACTTAGCTGCGCAATTCCGGCCGGCCCTGCACTTAAGATCAGCATTTAAATAGGTTTGGTAGAAGCGGCGATAAATTCAAGTGTTTTCTTTTTTATGAAAGCAAACTGTGCTATTTTAATGATAGCGAGCATTCAGTGACATGGAAAAAAATCATGTTCTTTCTACAACAAAAGCTTCTATGTGAATTGAAGAGCAGCGCTTAGATTCTTCCCTAGTCGCCTGAGGCTGTTTATATTTCAGCTGCATAGCTCGTTTGTTTTCTCAAAAGGCAGCTTAGGTTGCCATCTAGTGGCGAGAAGGTGAACATTTATTTTATTACATGCGAGCTTCCTGAAAAAGGAAAAGTTCATATGAATGCTGGTATGTTTTAAAGCAGCATTTTCAGTCGGAGTACAATTAGCAAAATATATATTTGGAGTTTTTAAAAGGAAACATTTTCTTTATAAAATAAGAACTTCTATTGAAGAAGTACATTTCAGCAAATTGTATGGATAAAAGCAAAACTGTGTATATATATCACACGGCCCACGTAGTGGCCGTGTAGTTATGGTTAAGTTGCTAAACCCATAGGAAGAGCACTTTTTGGGTGGCTTATAACTTTGATCTCCTGGACGGATCCTCACCAAACTTTGCAGAAAAGGTATATGGCCCACTCTGAATGTTTTTGCAAAGTTTGGTGAGGTTTGGACAAGGGGGGGCAAAGTTATAGGAGGGGTCCCAAAATGTATTTTTTTCCCATAGACATAATGGGAAAACATTTCTGTTGCGCCTAGAGCCCAAACCGCTGGACGGGTTTTCACCAAATTAGCGGCAGGACTGGCGGCTTAATCCTGAAAGTGTGCTTTTGTTCATTTGGTGTAAAACCGTCCAGTAGTTTTTTTTTTTTAACGAATAAAACGTAAGACAAAATAATTAGTGATATTTATGTCTGCTCCGTGGACACACTTCCCTGTTCGCTCTGCGGACAGGACACTGATTGGATAATCGGCTTGCGTCATGTCGGCGGACATGCAATGTGTTGTCTGATTGGCTGGGATGAGGCGTGAGGTGCATCAAATTGTTTCGATGCGCCCGGCATATTGGATGCGTGGACACGCGGTGGAAGTGTGCATAAATCCAATTTTGGGGAGTTTTGGTATGTATGAGTGCTTGGAGAGGTTGGGGGAGTAAGAGATCGGTCAAATGCTGCATTTGTTTAGGTGGGAGAAGGCCGTGATGTGTTTGTGATATCTGCGGTCACCGTGGTTGTCTGCGGACATACTAACACTCGGACATACTAACACTGGGCACACTACTGGCTATTTTACTTTAGTATGATGTTGGTTTTGGGTCATTAGAAGAGCATTGGGTGAAGAGGTTATGTATTGAAGAGTTTGTACATTGGTTGTAATTCTTTTTTAGAATGTTAATTGAAGTGTATCGTTTTGAGGTGGATGTATTATGTTTTTGGGTTGTGGTCATTTCGTAGGTGTTTGTTTCTATGGGTGTGTTATGCTGCGGTGGTTGTGGCCAGGGCCTAGAGTCTTGGGTGCATGGCTGAAGGCCGAGTCTTGGGTGCATGGCTGAAGGTCGTAGGCCTTAGGCCATGCACCCAAGACTCTAGGCCCTGGCCACAACCATTGCAGCATAACTCTACAATGCTTTGCAGTTATAGCGCAATTGTACTCGGAGTGATAAACAGTACATCTAAAGTGCTGAATTGTGATGGAGTTAGATGTCGAGGTCTTGCATGTGATTGGTGGATGGTTGTGTGACTGCTTAACAGTCGCCAATGAGGGAATGGTGCAGAGAGTGAAGTGGAAAGGGTAGAAGGGCTGCCCTAGTGTTAGTTACGAGCTCCGCGGGCAGCGCGGCTGTTCGCAGGCAGGACATGTACATCTGGCGCTTCCAAGCATGAAATGGGAGTGTATTTTAAGGATTAGCCAATCAGGTGTTGAGGTTCTGCTTCATATTGAGAGAGGTTTTGTGTAGTGAAGATGGCAGAGGTGGTGAAAGTCAGGGTGGTGGTGCTTGGAGATATGTTTGTGAATGGTTTGGAGCAGTATGCAAAATGTAGGAATGTGGGAAACAATTTTGATGTAAAAGGAGTGATGGTGGTGTGGAGCACTGTGCCTGGTTTCAATTTGCAGGCAATGGGAGAAGTTTGCCAAGATGTGGCTAGCGTTAACAGTTCACTTGTGGTTGTCCTGCACTGTGGTGCTTTGCATTTGGGCTATGTCAGTGCACCTACTTTGTTAAAATATCTAGAAAACTTGGTTCAGGCAGTAATGAAACTACTTCCAAATGCCAAGGTATTCTTTTCTGGTTTGGTACCTAGGGCATTATGGGACAATAGTTCTGTTTTTTGTCCTAGGCAAAATATTGGTAGGTGTTTAATCAACCGAGGCATGTTTGCTTTTATGCTTGGAGCTGGCATGTTCTTTTGCAATAATGACAACATTGACTCTGATAATGTTGATTACTTTAAAGAAGATGGCATGTCTTTATCTTTTATGAGAAATGCCATGCTGTTTTGGAACATAAGGGTTTCTTTGGAGAAGCAAATGTGAAGATTTTTGGAGGAAAATAAGGAACAAAAAACCCGAAAAAATACAAAATAAAAGGTGTTTCTAAAGCATCTGCAATAAACAAACCAAAAAAAGGTTCTCTTTAGAGGCAACCTCAAAGGGGAAATGGGGCACACTATTTCAATTTTAATTCCCCACGCTCAGATTTTGGTATGTCCGCAGACACCGTGGTTGTCCACAGACACTGCGTATTACATACCGGATTTTTGAGTTGAGAGGGATGCAAATAGGACGTAGCACAGCACAGGATTGGTCGATAGGGTTTACTGAGTGTGACGTGTGAGCAGAGAGTTTATTAGAAAGTCATTTTGATGATAGGAGAGGAAATAGATATGGCTGTGTGTTCCAGAAAGCAGATTGTCTGGATTTGGGGTGATTCGTGGATAAATTGGTTGGAGGTGCATGCAGATCGCTGCGGAGTGGCTGTATATTTTGGATTTCCTCATGTGGAAGTGCACTGGCATGGAGTGCGTGGAATGAAGTAGCTGGATTTGGTTCCTCTTTGTGCTACTTTGGTGACAGTGTTATCCAGACTTTATTATTATTCATTGTGGAGGGAACAGTTTAGGACATGTGTCTGGAATCCCTTTGCAATTTGCAATGAAAGAAGGACTTTGGAAAGTCATGGACATGTATCCAAACTTCAGAGTAATTTTTTCCTGTATTGCGCAGAGACAAATGTGGCTGCGTTCTTCTTCATTTGGTCCACCAATGGAGAAAGCAAAGCGCAATGTTAACAAGGCTGCCTGTGCCTTTTTGAGAGATGTTGGTATGTCCTCTTTTGACAATGAAAACATTATGTTTCGTAGTACGCACATTTTTCGCAGAGATGGAGTACTTCGAGGGGATTGTGTCCTCCGATGTATTCCACATCTTTGACAGTGATTACCACAGCTGTGCTGCTTCAGAAAACTTTTTCGGCATAGGCGTCCTGCGTCGATGACATCTATACGCTCCCTCAAGGACCTCCTCTGACGGCCCACGTCACCAGATGTTATAAGTAGGATGCACAATGCCCATAGCCTCAGTTCTGTTTTTTCCGCGAACGTGTTCGCTTCGAAATCACGGCGCGCCTCGGTTCTTGTGTATCAGTTCTTCCGAATATTGTTGTAAGTTCTATGAGAAAATGTCTTCGTCTTCTGCTACCCTGAAGTCGGGCTTCAAGAAATGTCAGGACTGCGGTTCTAAGATGTCTCTGACGGACCCACACAACGTCTGCCTCTGGTGCCTGGGTGAGAACCACGCCACTGATGACTGCGACGAATGCCAGTCTTTGACGTCAAAGGCCTTGCGGGAGCGGAAGAAGAAGCTGTCGGCGTGTAGGGTTTCCAAACCTTGTAAGTCGAAGTCCGCTGGACTTCCGACCGACGATTCGAGGGGCGACTCTCCACGTCGGCATAAGTCCAGGGGGTCTCATTCTAGGAGTGGGTCCCGACATTCCTCGGCCTCTTCGAGGCATGCAAAGAAGTGCCGTCATCCGTTGCCTTCCCCGTCCTCATCTGAGGACTCCGCCAGACGGCGGGTTGCTTGTCCCACCAAGCATTCATCTCCGGAGGAATGGGACACCTTCCGTAAGGAGATGTTGGCAATTTTTGAATCGCAGGGCACCGTTCCGGCTGCGCCTTCGAGAGGAACTGGCGGGGAACGCTCTAGAGCCACCGCTCACACGCCTTCGGGCTTGGGTGGTCAGCGCGATCCCCGAGAACTTTCAAGGTCTCGGTCGACAAAGAGGATCGCCATTGTGCCCGCTCCAGGTCCCGGTCCTCGACGCCATCGAGTCCATTAGAGTCTGTGAGGCCTTCGAAGAAGGCATCGACGCCGTCGGCGCCATGTCCGTCGAGGGAATTTCTCGAGGCTCTCGCTCCGAGGAAGCCATCGGCGCCAAGGCTGTCGAAGGACACGCTCGGGGCTCCGTCCTCGAAGCCGCTGTCGAAGTCGTCGGTGCCTCGGTCGACGTCGACACCACTCCCATCGGTGCCCTCAACGCCTTTTGAGGAATTTTTGCCGGCGGTACACCGGAGAGCTGCGGACGCTCCTAGGAAGGCACTCAGCAAGTCTGTGTGGCCTGTTTTCGACCCATGCTCTGTTCCTCCTCCCAAGTTGGAATTGTTCCAACCCTTGGAGTACATTTCTGAGGTTGAGGAAGGGTCTGAGGAAGAGGTGCCTCCTGAGGTTCCTGATGACCTGTTGTCTGGATATAGCCAGCTGGAAGACCTGCGTCAGTCTTTGCACGACACCAGTGGTCTGGATACCTCCCCGGAGGTTGAGTTTGGCAGGCCTGAGCCTGGTACGCATGCCAACTCATGGTACATGCGCCTCATGTCGAGGGTGACAGAATATCTGGGTTGGTCGGCTCCACCTGTGGATTTTCTGCAGGATGACCTCACAGATGTTTTGGACCAAGGTCCACCCACTGACCCGGTGTTGCCATTTCACATGGCCTTACAAAGAAGGGTGGCGGCGGCTTAGACTGCTCCGGAGAGTCTCCCGGCAGTGAACAAGTCTTTGCCGAAAAAATACCGTCCAGCCAGTGGTGACCCCTGCTACTTTTCTACGCACCCTACTCCATAGAGTTTGGTGGTGCAGGTGGCTACGGCGCCAGCAAAGCAGGCTGCGTACCCTACAATCCCTCCTGATTGGGATGACAAATGCTTTGACGGCTGGGCGAAGAAAGTATTTTCTTCTGGGGGTATGCCTTTAAAGGCAGCCAACTCTGTTGCAAGATTCACGCACATTCTGTGGAATTGTGTGTCGTTGGCGGCTGAACATATTCCCGAAGAGGAGGAATGGGATGGTTTTCTTGCCCTCGTTCAGGATGGCAAGGATGCCATGTGTGAGTCCGTTCAGTTGGGTTTGGACGTGGCAGACTGTGTCAGGCGGTCCATGGCGGTGAGCCCCGTGATGCGCAGGTTTGCATGGTTGCAGAATTCGGGGTTTGCTCCTGATGTACAGTCCCGGCTTCTCAACATGCCCTTTGATGGTGCCCATCTTTTTGGCAGCAAAGCTAACGAGAGCCTTGAGAGGTTGCAGACCTCCAAAGCTGCAGCGAAGTCGTTGAGTGCTGCAGTACGTCAACCTCCGCCTTTTCTTCCTAGGGGTAAGCAATGGAGGGGAGGTTCCTTTCAATAGTACTCTTCCTTTGGTAGATCGAGGGGAGCTGCCAGTCAAAGGGGCCAACGCAGGAGTACGAGAGGTGGAAAACAAGGTACTCGAGGTGCCAAAGCCGCCCGGGCAGTTGCCTCTTTGCCCTCAGGCACTGCCGCAGCCGCTTCTGCTCAGTCATGAGGCCATGTCCCATGGTTCGCCGGTTGGGGGGAAGGCTGGCGCAGCATCTTGTAGAATGGTGTGCCATTACTTTGGATGTCTGGGTTCTGGAGATCATAGCCCACGGCTACTGTCTTCCTTTAAGGCAGAGGCATCATGACAATCCCCTGGGGAGGCTTTCTTTGAAGAGTCCGGATCCGCTCCTTGCGCAGGAAATCAAATCCCTGCTGGAGCAAGGCGCCATAGAACTGGTGCCTGTAGTGGAGAGGAACAAGGGATGGTATTCCCCATATTTTTTTGATCCGGAAAAAAGACAGGGGATTGAGACCCATCATGAACTTGTGTGATTTGAACAAGCTCCTCAGGAAGGACAAGTTCAAGATGGTTACTCTCTCTCAAGTCCTTCAGGCCCTTCAACTTCAGGACTGGTTGGTGTCTCTCAACCTCAAGGATGCTTACTTTCGGGGGGCGTGGCCAGCAGGCGCAGGATGCGGACGTGATCCCTCGCTGCTCCCGGCCGCCAGCCCAATCCTACATCCATCCTGCCGTTAGAAATCGAGATTAAAAGCTTTAAAATACCACACCGACGTTGGAACTATTGCTGCCTCGAGTCGGAACGTCGCAGACCCGAATCGGTGCGGGCTTTACGAGATACAGCCCTCAGCGCACACAAGCTGCGGGTCGCGACCAGAAACCAAGATGGCCGCCTGAGGACAGGGGAGACAGAGGCCGAGGATCCCTGAAACGGCAGCCACCTCGAGGAAACTGCGAGGTGCGCACAGTCACCCACCCGCTGGCTGTGAGGAAAGAAGCGACTGTCCGGAGCCAATCGCACACTCGCCTCCCCGGCTGCAGGGCCACGCCGAGTGAAAGACGAGGCGTCCGGTGCTCCCGCGCGCGCGTTTTGCGGCGAGACCCAGCCGCTGCACTCGGACACCAACAGATCCGGTCGGCTGTCAGCGAGTTCCGCTGACCGGAGCGCAGAGGGGAGCCTGTGGAGAGCCGCACCGCCACCTCACTGTACGATGAGAGTCAACGAGGACTCGCCTTCCCCCTCCCCCTGGACCGCCGGTAATTTCCACAACACGAGGGCGTCCTTCCCAGCTGCAACACCAGGGTAAGGAGTGAAGGAGGGGGAGAGGTGAACGGCGATTCCCACCTCCTGGCCCGAAACGCGTGCGCGGCCCAAAACGGGCCCTACCAATCCACGAAGAAGGCTGCCTGTGCATTCCGCTGGCTTGCACCACGAGTGGAGTATAATACGGACACGGTGGCCGACACGATACCACGAGTGCCCTGACAGCGGCTCCTGATTATCTCCCCGGTCGCTTGCTGGCGACCCGGATAGCGGTAAGGAGAGGGGGAGACGGGGGATTGGACCCTGACATCCTGTGTGACATTCCCTGGACATACATGGGTACACACCATGCGCTGGGCGACATAACCGCATAACCGCATAAACCCAGCTCCCAGCATATGTGTGGCACCCACTAAGCGAAGCTTCCAACCCCGGAGGAACACCCCTGCGATACGGAGAGAGACTTTAGGCCCCCCTGGATATACAAACCACGCTGCGCCTGCCGGACTACGTATGCCCACCACCCTTGAGCCCCTGGGCTTGAACAGAACTGCTTTCGTCCACCCGCCGAGCTCGCCCGTGGAACCAGCCGGTGTCACACTCCCTCCGCGCATCTGAAGCGCACTCACACACTATCACGAGCGTTACTTCGCGGGGCACCCACACAGCCGAGGTGCACAGAACTCCGGTCCCACAGCCGAACCCATCCGTGGAGCCTCCCCCAACACGCACCCAGATGCAAACGCACGGATCATAGATACTCCTCCTGCGAACTCTTGTAGCCACGAAGCGGCCATACCCGAATCTCCCCAACAATAACACTCGCCTCCCTGGCCTCCAAGGGGCCCCACCCGCCAGATCAACCCCTACCGCCACCTCATCACCATTCCTGCAATGGGGAAAGACAAGTCCAGGAAGACCTCCACACAAAGCAGGATTGAACAATACGCAACCACGCCACTCCCTCGCTCCCCGGAAAGGCCAACACAACAGGAGCTGGACTGCATGGAAGATAATATTTCCCTCAGAGACATCATGGGTGCAATAGCCAGTTCCAGAACTTCCATGGAGAAAAAGATGGACAGCATAGGTGCGGACGTATCCTTGTTGAGACATGATCTCCAGAAGCTGACCTCGCGCACCGGGGAGGCGGAGTTGCGGATCTCCGAAACCGAGGACAACCTTCGTGGTGTGCACCAACAGATGTCTGGCATGGTGGCACGCATAAAACTCCTGGAAGCAAGAGCAGACGAAAGTGAGGGCAGATCAAGACGGAACAATGTCCGCATACTGGGTCTTCCAGAAAAAGCTGAAGGAGATTGCATGGAACTATTCCTCGAGGGGTGGCTCGCGGATATATATGACGTACAGTCCTTCTCCAAATTCTTCTCCATCGAGCGAGCCCACCGTATTCCCACCGGTAAGGTCATGCCAGGAGCACCTCCACGCACAGTCATCGCACGGTTCCTAAACTATAGAGATAGAGACACAGTACTGCAGCTGGCGAGGTCTAAAGGAACTATTACGTATAATGGGTCAAAAATTGCGTTTTTCCCTGACTTCACTAGAGAAGTACAGAAAGCGCGCCAATCATTTGATCCCCTTAAAAAACGACTGCAATCAATGGGAGTTAAATATGGGCTCATATTTCCCGCCCCGCTTAAAATATTTCATAGGAACACAACAGTCCACTTCACTGATCCTAAAGAGGCGTGGAGTTGGGCTGAAAGGCACATAGATGGCGACTGGAGCGCTGACGGAAGACGAAGAGGAGAACGGAATAGACCTCGCCCTGACCGACCACCTGATCAGGAACCGCAACAACAACAGCAAAACGGAATCCTGCAACATGCGGAGGATTAGAAGGCATTACCAAGATCTTGAATATCCAGATTACTACTAACATACCGCAAAGGTGCTGTACTGTACACCGCAAACGCGACGATGACGGCAATTCCGGCTGGTGGCCGTCTAAACAGCGCCCCCCCCATCCCGCCCCCGGACACTAAGTGAAACCGGAACACCGGATAGCGGAGTTCCAACACCCTGCCTTGTGTTTCCCCCTGAGACGCAACAACTAGTACATCCGCACTCTGAAAACGGATTGTCACGGGGCAGGCAGATGTAGATGACAGTTAAATCGTTCAGAAGTTTACATCGGGTCGACAGATGCTTCAGTTGTGGGTGGAGTATAGGGTGGGGGGAGTTGGGGTTGTTACATATGTTCAATGTTCATCATACAGAGGCACGACGAGCACGAAATGCGAACCTAATATCACAGAACTGTTACATATGCATCCACGGAAATACAACTGTGTAAACAGATCCCGCACTGACAATGGCAGCTGAGTACACTTCAACCCAAAGCAAGCTTAAACTCCTGGCATGGAACGTGAACGGATTGGGTGCCAGCATCAAAAGATGGCTAGTTCTGCAGCATCTAAACAGACATTCCCCAGACATAGCTATGCTTACTGAAACACATCTAGCCGGAAACATATGCAAATTTTTCCAAAGATCAAATTACCGCACTGCGGTTCACGCAGGCTTCTCTATGGGAGCGAGAGGAGTCCTCATACTAATCCACAAGAGACTTCCGCTGGTGATTACGAACGTCCTTCAGGACAGAGGAGGCCGGTATGCATACATCCAAGCAACACTATGGAGCCAAACACTGGCACTCATGGCAGTGTACTCCCCACCAGCTCTCCTCAACGACCTGCTAAACGAAATTACCCCTATCCTGGCATCGGGGCATGCAGACACGATGGTGATAGGAGGAGACTTTAACGAGGTCATGGACTATACGCTTGATCGCACGCACCTGAGAACCAGAAACCCCGACACCACGACCAAACTGGCCTCCTTTGTGTCAGCGATGGGCCTCTGTGATGCGTGGAGAGTTCTTCACGCTCAGACCCGACAATATTCCTTCCACTCGGGGGCTCACGCCTCGATGTCTAGGATAGATTATTTCTTCCTCCCACACCAAAACAGTCACCAAATAAGCAATGCATCCTTCCTTTCCCGAGGAATCTCTGACCATTCTCCACTGCTACTAGAACTGGAAACAGCTAGGCCACGACCGCCCCCCTCATGGCGTTTAAACACCTACTACTTGGGATTCCCTGAATTTCAGGAAATGATAGAGACCGCCACCTCCGATTACTTTGAAATTAATACAGATTCGACTGACAACCCCAATACACTGTGGGAGGCGTACAAGCCAGTTCTGCGCGGAGTAATTATATCATGGACGTCCCATAAGAAGAGGACGCATCGCGAAAAAATCATGGAAGCTGAAACTGAAGTCTTGTCCAAGGAACTGGAACACATTGCTAGTGACACCCCGGAGTCGAATAGAGCCTTACTAATGGCACAGAAGAAACTGCATAACCTATCCTTGGACTGTGCCAGGAAAGCACACGCTGCAATGAAGGCACGTGTATATGAAACGGGAGACAAAGCAGGTAAACTGCTTGCGTGGCTGGAAAAACGAGACGAGGGACAATCAAAAGTGAAATGCATCAGAACCCTAAACGCAAATCTAGTCCACACCGATGCGGACATCGCTGAACGTTTTGCTGAGTTCTATGAGAACCTCTACGAACCCCCCACCAATGCTATAGACAGTACCATACTAACTGATATTGTCCTCCCAACACTCACTACAGACCAGATCACCGCTCTAGACAGCAAAATCACTACCACTGAGATATCAACTGCCATCGGACAGCTCCAGGCTGGTAAGACCCCAGGCCCGAACGGGTTCCCAATAGACTACTGGAAAAAACTACACCATCTGGACATACCTGTACACTTACTCAATGTGTTCGAGCACTCCCTAAATCAAGGCGAGCTCCCACCTGATCTCCGCAAAGCCACCATTATAGTAATTCCCAAAAAGGGTAAACCCCCTGAAGACTGCACATCCTATCGACCCATATCCCTCATTAATAGCGAAGCCAAAATACTGGCCAAGGTTCTCGCCAATAGGTTACAACTAGTCATCACATCCCTGATCCATCCGGACCAATGTGGCTTTATGCCCCAGAGGTCGACCAGAATGAATATTCGCAGATTACATCTGGCACTGGAGAGGGCCCCGGCCTTGCAGCAATCACTAGCTCTGTTGGCCATAGACTTCGAGAAAGCATTTGACTCTGTTCATTGGGAGGCGCTATGGGCCATAATGCGCAGGATGCACTTCGGAGAACCGTTTATAAAATGGGTACAACTACTATACAATAACCCAGTAGCCGAGGTTAAAGTAAATGGGTGGCCGTCGCGTACCATCCGACTAGGGAAGGGAACCAGGCAAGGTTGCCCACTTTCGGCAATGGTGTTTGCACTGATAATGGAGCCACTGGCAGTCCTCCTGAGGGACACTACCACATGGACTGGCTTTAGATGGGGTCCGAACTGCGAAGATAGAGTATCCCTCTATGCAGATGATCTCCTAGTGTACCTGGGCGACCCAGCATCCTCATGCCCCGTAGTCACACAAATCCTAATAGAGTACGGATCCTTTAGCGGACTCAAAGTAAATTGGTCCAAATCTGTGCTGTTCCCAGTTAAAGGGATAGACTGCGTCCCAGCATCGGGTTCCCCATACAAAGTTGTAACCAGTCAATTCCGATACCTAGGTATTCTAATCGCCAACGAGCTAAATAGCTACGTAAAACAAAATCTGCACCCACTCATTAAAAGATATGACCAAGACGTAGCCCACTGGCAAGCACTACCACTGACACTGTTAGGCAGGGCAGCACTCTTTAAGATGCTAACCTTACCCCGTCTTCTATACATTCTCCAGAATGCCCCCCTCCACATCCCCGCTGTAGAATTCCACAGTATAAATAGCACAACACGTACACTCCTATGGGGTGGGAAACGCCCGAGAATTGCCCTCCAAACTCTCCAACGCTCAGTCTGGGAAGGGGGAATAGGACTCCCAAACATCCAAATCTATTACTGGGCAGCTCAAATGGCAACAGTCAATGATATCCTGCACGGAGACCCGAGCATCCCTCACATAAGAGCCGAATTAGCGGCAAGACATGGTATGTCCCCACTCGAAAGCCTCTACTGTAAGCAGACTTGCCGGCCTGAACGCACGATAGCAGCACACACAGCCTTAGTGTGGAAAGAAATACATAAACACATAGGTTGGGATAACAAAATCACCCCAGTCCAACCCATCTGGAACAATGCTCATCTCCCGAGTCTTGCCAACCTCCCGAAATGGCCAACCTGGGCTGCAGCTAACATACAGACGATCCAGCAGATAGTAGTGAACAACCAACTAATGCAGTTCCCTGAGCTTGCTGCAACACATGGCTTGCTAGAGACTGAACAGTATCACCACGGGCAACTACAGCATGCACTTATCACACATAGGGCCCAACTCGTGGACATGCCGGAATGTACACCTATAGAAAGGAACATAGTAATGGATAAGGTAAACAATAAAGTCACATCTACCATGTACAATGCCATCTCCTCATTTGGCACGAAAGAGCTGCTGTCCTTGAAGACGAAATGGGAAAATGATATTGGTCCCATATTACCTGAAGACTGGATTGAAATCCTGATGTATCCTAGAGAATGTGCAATTTCGGCACGAATTCGGCTGGTGCAATTTAAGATATTACATAGGATATACTATCCCCGAATAACCCTGTACAATTGGGGCAAATCGACCGACCCCAAATGCCTACGCTGCAAACAAGAAGAAGGATCCTTTTACCACATCCTCTGGCAGTGTACACGCATACAACGCTTCTGGCATAAATGCAGCGCGAGGCTCTCCAGGGTCATATGCCGCCCAGTTCCGACGGATCCTAAACTCCTGCTTTTGGGCATTGCAGACACTCTAGAACTATCACGATTCGAAAAGCTACTGGTTTCAACTTCCACAGGAATTGTGAAGAGGAACATTGCACAACTGTGGGGTTCAGAAAACACCCCGAGATACGATCAGTGGACGTTGGATGTGGATGCAATCATTTTAATAGAACGCTGAGTCTACCAAGCTAGAGGCTGCCCAGGCAAGGCAGATAAGATTTGGGGAAGATGGGAACAGACAATATAAATCTAATGCAATGTTGGCAGTTTGCACTGGCACGCAACCCTACCGAGACTATATTGGCTAACACCACCCTTTGGGATGCTTGCACATCATAATCACTCATAAACTGCTTGCTGCCTTAACTGCTCATATACTTCACATCATGTGCGTCGCTGCGATTGCATATATTTTAATTTTAAGTATACTCATCCGTGCTACTCTGCCAACTGTATGTAAAGTTTTATGGTTTTGTTAGTAACTTGTTGTTTACCGCATAAAATGTAATAAAATTTGTTATTAAAAAAAAAAGGATGCTTACTTTCATGTGCCGATTCATCCCAAGCACAGGAAGTACCTGAGGTTCGGGGTTGGCGACTCACATTTTCAGTTTCGGGTCCTGCCGTTCGGATTGACCTCCGCCCCGAGGGTCTTCACCAAGCTGATGGTGGTGGTGGCAGCGTATCTCAGGAAAGGGGGGATTCACGTCTACCCCTACCTGGAAGATTGGTTGATCAGGGCGCGCTCTCCCGCGCTAGTCCGGGATCCTCTGTCACTCACCTGCCACTCCCTTCACAGTCAGGGCTTCTCCCCCAACTTAAAGAAGCCCCACTTGACACCTACCCAGTGGCTTCAGTACATCAGAGCAGTGCTCGACACATCCCTGGGGCAGTGTTCGCCTCCTCAGGTGAGGGCTCACCACATTCTGAAAATGGTGAACAAATTTCAACGTGCCCAGAGTCTCCCGGCGTTTGAGTTCTTGAGATTGCTCGGCCTCATGGCATCCTGCATTCTACTGGTGCCAGAAACCATGCTCCGGATGAGATCTCTGCAGTGGGCACTCAAGATGCAGTGGTGCAGTTTTCTGGCAGGATGTCGGACCCCGTTCAGATTCCGCTCTCGGTCGCCCAGGACCTTCTGTGGTGGGCCGTCGAAGGAAATCTGTTCAGAGGGGCTCCGTTTTGGCAACCATGGACGGAAGTAACGATCGTGACGGAAGCATCCCTCACGGGTTGGGGAGCTCATGCCAACGAGCTGACGGCCAGCGGTCGTTGGTCTCCAGGAGAGTCCAGACTCCACATCAATCTGTTAGAGCTGCGGGCTGTCAGGCTAGCTCTGAAGGCTTTTCTGCCGTCTGTACGGGGGAAGAATGGTCACTCCCACTGTGCAGAGACGCGATGCAGCTCTGGTTCTGGGTCATCCAGCAGGAAATTTCGATCTCGGCAGTTCATCTGGCCGGAGACGAAAACATGGCGGCAGACGCTCTGAGCAGGCAGAGCACAGACTCTCATGAGTGGGAGCTGGCTCAGGAAGTTCTTTTGGAGATCTTTGCCCCCTTTGGGGGACCCCACAAGTGGATCTCTTCGCCACCAGTGTCAACCGGAAGTGCGAAATATTCTGCTCGTGGGAATTTCCTCCAAGGGGAGCCTTAGGGGACGCATTCGTAGTGGAGTGGTCCTTCCCACTGCTGTACGCGTTTCCTCCAGTCCCCATCCTTCCGCAAGTGTTGCAGAGGTTACGGAGGTTTGGTTCCTGAATGATCCTCATTGCACCGGCATGGGCCAGGAGAGCGTGGTACCCGGACCTTCTAGACATGTCCATCTGCCCTCCACACCGTCTTCCCTACCAAGACTATCTGCTCTCACGGGAGGGGGGTCGAGTTCTCCATCCAGAGGTCAAGTCTCTCAGCCTTCATGCTTGGTATCTGAAAGGTTGAGATATAAGGATTGGGACCTCCCTGAAGACGTGATGGAGGTGTTGCTTTCGGCCAGAAGGCCTGCAACGAAATCCCTGTACCGTTGCCGTTGGAAGAAGTTCTGCGACTGGTACAGGGTACAGAATGTGGATCCTTTCCAATGTTCCATTCCTTTGGTTTTGTCTTTTTTGCTTTCTTTAGCCCACAAGGGCCTGCAAGTAGGTACCATTAAGGATTACCTTGAGGCGCTGTCCTTATTTAAGCGCTTGTCTGAGGAATGTTCATATTTTAAAATCCCTTTGCTTTCTCAGTTCCTGAAAGGGCTAACTCATGTGTTTCCACTGTCGCCTTTCCAGGTGCCGGGAAGGGATTTGAATTTGGTTTTAAAGTTCCTGATGGAAGCTCCGTTTGAGCCCTGACATTCTTGTCCATTGAGCCTTTAAAACTGTATTTTTAGTTGCGGTTACTTCCACACACAGAGTGAGTGAGTTGCAGGCACTTTCCGCCAAACCACCCTTCACTGTGTTCCATAAGGACAGTGTTGTCCTTAGGGTACGTCCTTCCTTTCTTCAGAAGGTTGTGTCTGTGATGCTGGAAATACATCGGAGGGACAGGGCCTCCGTATCCTTGTCCTTTTACTGCTTTTTATTGTGTGTTCTGTCATGTTTTCCACGCAGGAGTTCATGTGGGACTCCTGCCGGTGCAGCTCTCTCTTTTGGTTTTGGTGAACCGACCCATGGGATACCCTTATGGCACCCATGGGTAGGAGTGCAACCGTGTGCCCCTACTGTATGTTTTTGGGCACCTGTGTGTGGCCCACAGAGCAGGGTACGGGCTGGTGGCAGCTC
Source organism: Ambystoma mexicanum (assembly GCF_040938575.1). NCBI lineage: Eukaryota > Metazoa > Chordata > Amphibia > Caudata > Ambystomatidae > Ambystoma > Ambystoma mexicanum. Next base: position 255,284,006 of record NC_090922.1, read on the forward strand.
CGTGCTGAAGTGACTGGTGCCCTGAGCGTCCTCCATTTTGGGATGCCGAGGCCCTGTCATTGAAATCGGTAGATTCCTGATGGAAACAAGATGGCCGCCGTAGCCTCTTGCCTTCCATCTCCTGTTACCTTGATCTTCCCGAAGTCCCGGGAAGTCCTGACTCTGTCTCTTCCCCCTGACTGGCTGTTGGGTGGAAGTTCCATATGTGGTAGTTGTCATGACCACAGGCAGAGTTTCTAATTCTAGTGCTAGGAAAGTACAGCTCCAGGAAGGCTCTTAAGGGAATTTGGGTTTTGTCCTAGCTGTGTTGTTGTTAATTAAATTCCCTATTTAAATTATAGGTTCTGGGTTCCTTAATGGCCGCTAGTTTGTGCCTCCTCAGATTGTGAAGCCAACGGGTCTAGTTGTTCTCCTATTGCAGTCTATATAAGCCCCGCCCATCTGGAGGCTCGCGCTTCACGTCATTCGTCTGTTGTCAGATGTAACGCTCGCCGCGAATTCTTCAGCCCTCAGCACACAGCTGTTTCCCTTTTCCACAGATATTTAGCCTTCCGTTCCGTTTAGTATTTGCAGTATATTTAGATAGTTCTCCTTTCCTGCTGCCTTCGACCACTTCAGTTCGAGTTAAGCACTCGTTAAGTTTTGTATCCTGTCAGCGCGGACGCCTCTCCTCACTGAGAGAACGTGTTGTTCACACGCAAGTACTATTTTGGTTTTGAAGGATTAATAGATACATTGTCCTCGCTCAATTGCTTTTTTATTACTCTTTTTATGAAGGGTTGATTGCTTGTTAAGGAGATTCATTGCAAGTGGACCGCGTGTGTGTTTAGTCATATTCTTTTGTGACACACACGCACTTCTGGTTTTGCTCACTCGTAAAAAAGGGAATTTCTACACTTGTTTGCCGAGTTGTTTTTCCTGTGTGACTTGTTATACCTTATCTCAGTATTTACTGATTTGTCACGCATTTAATGAAGAGGTTTTACACTGTGCAATTTCCTCTCGGTTGTGTGTCATTATAATTACACTCAAAAGAACTCTGTGTCCATGAATTAGTACGGAGGCTGTCTTGATATGGGCAAAATCTTCCTCGGGGCCAGCCCTTTGAGAGCAAAAATACCCAATTCAGCCCAAAATACAGGTTCTATTGTGCTGAGCAGTGATCTCATGCTAGTGACAAATGACACCCTCAAAGTTTTAGCATATTTATTCTAAGCAGTGAATTTCATATACATTTGGTGTTCAAGTTAGAGAATATTACAAAGCATAAAACAAAGAGCAATGCAAAATATAGTGAAACATGGAACTTAGATAAACATAGAGAAACATAGAGGAATATAGAGAAACATAGAGAAACACAGTCTTACGTCCCTTTAATCAGCACTGGGAGACCTGGCTTTTCATAAGCTAGCTGTAAAACAAGCCCCGCTCATAGAAAAACAATGCTGGAGGACACCGTGAGAGCCAATTCCGGGCACCTGTTTCTGCACGAATCAAGTCCACAGGAAGATCTCCCCCCGAGTCATGTGTGCATGGATATTTTATAATCTCTTGCTGTCAGTCACCAGGACGCACAGTTCCAGAACTTTCCCTGTGCAACTGGCTCATGGAAAAAACCCAACTCTCTCTGAGAGGCACCCTGCTCGCTCCTACCCCTCCCTGGTTCCCATCTGCGCTGGCTGAGGAATGTCTTATCAGTACCTTCCCAGAGAAAAGGAAGATTAGCTTGGAGCCAGGGCTACCGTTAGTGAGGCTGAATATTCTAAGGGAAGCAGGGATGTATTAACCCCATCTGCAAGCTCTAAAAGGCATGCACTCATAGCTTAGTGTTTATAGCGCTTAAGACTGGCTATCTAAGCGCTATATAGGTGCCATGATGTTCCAAACACTCCAAAAATACCTATTAGCTACATAGCTGGGGCCCTCTCCCTGCCTGTCTATCAACAATGCATAATGTGACCTATTTCATACTAGGCCTGCATATTCCTTGTAGCTCACTACTGCATAATGGAAGTGCTACAACAGACTACTGTCAGCATTTTTAGCACATACTTTGAATACACTATTGGCTTTCAGCGGCTAATGCTGTCATCTAAAGCCCTGATTGGCAAGGTTGCAATTTCGTGTATCACTACATTCCACCCCTATTCAACGTTTGTGCGACAAATGCTGACTAATACCTATCAATATAGTATTTAGTGCAGTGATAAAGACCTTGGGGCTTTGCAAGAGGTTTAAGCAAACTATCTTCTAGCGGTTAGTTAGCGTGGCATGCAAGGTAAAACACTACCTAAACAAAAATGTACACAAAGTGAACAGTGACATATACCCTTGCCAAAACCTGGCCTACACAAAAATACCTACACAAGGTGAACATGGACATTTACTCTAGCCAAAACCTGGCCTACACAAAAATACCTAAATCAATTTTGTATAACTGATTGTCAGTTAAAAAGCAGCATGCAGTTAAAATGTCAAGGCAATCCAGTGTAGTCTAATCTACAATGCACTATTGCATTTATGTATGGTTACCAATTCTAAAACCTGGCAGCCTTTCACTCTAAGGGCCTACCTCCCCCTGATCCCAGGGCATTCAAGCGTGACTATGGGCTGTGTGACTAGACACTTCCCCCAGGTAGGTGGAACCCAACCAGAAACCATCTAATTTCGTGAACAAGGTGAACCCATGGGCACCAGGTTGTCTAAATAAAAACAATTCTACTAATTTACATCAAAGCAATGGCATGTGTTATTCATGCAATCAAAAAACAAGCAATTCAATCCATATGTATGCTGGTAACTGTAGCTCTGCGTGCCAGTGAGTGGAGGATGGTCGCCCCCACCCAGTAAAAAGCCAACACCTGCTGATTAAACAATGTTTGCCATACAATGCATCGTGTGTATTTAGCAGTCTTGTTGACCTGCCCTATGGCAGACAAAAATGTCTTCATGTCTAAAATTCTGTCATCTTCAGTTGGCTGTCAATACTTATAGCAGTGCTGGGCATATCAATGGGCCCCACTTAGGCCAGAAGTTCTATGGCAGAGCTGGCATCAGAACCCATAGTGGCTAGCTTATTGTGCACAGTTTCTATGTCACAAGCATATAAAGCTCCTGCAAATAATTAATCTAGCTCCCTAGCTACGCACACTCTGGTGATGGGCCATAGAAATGGACTCCATTTGTAGCAGCTTGGTAGTACTAAGGAAACATTGCCTCATGATAAACCTATGTCTAAGTGTATCACTGTAATAATGAAGGTGTGCATTACCAGCCTACAATTTACATGTTGTCTTACTACTGGAAAATCTAACAGGTTCACAGTGTCTACCTATTGTGACTTGGAGAATACTCTTCTTCAAGTGGGATATCTACCATATACAATATTAACTTTAGCCACAAACACCATACTACTATCCGGCAGTGGCTGTTTCATCACATTAAACAAATTAAACAAATGGTATCCATTCAGTGACAAAAGATGCCCGACAATGTGCCAGGCCAGTACACTAGCAATTCCATGTGGATACTCATTTGTAGCGCTTTTCCAAAGAATTATTCCAAATGTCTACAATCAAAAGGTGACTCTTTGCATTAGTGTGCTGGAGACAGCTGTCCCCACAAAAACATGAAACTGGTTGGTTTAACAAAAACCGTGTCACACTCTGTGTCATAAAATCAAACATCAAGTCAGTCATGGTTTCATTTACCTGCCTTAAGCTGGCTGTAAATGTATCCAGTGTTTCAAAGATTACCATTTCAAATTATAGCTCATACACTTGGCAGCATTACTTCAATTAAGAATCTTAACCTACGCACAGGTGACTTTGATGTGCGCACTCATCTTATCTCAAAATAAATTACGCTCCTGCTTGCATAATTCTGCTGCCCCAACAGTTCATAAATCATTTTCCTGCCTACGTGCAATGTAGAGTATATATTTTTTTTCAAAAACAAAACATCTCTGGTTAAAGCAATTCAGTTGGAAGAGTAAAACCATTTCGTTTTTTCAGATTCATCTCAACAGTGCATTTAAAAACCATTTTTCAATGTGTTAGCATTCAATTGCTGTGTCACACAGCTGTTTGTGGTGCCTGATGTTACAGTCCACAATTCATTGTCCATAGTCCTTTAAACAAGAAAGGGCAAGTCATGTCAATTAAGTTATTTCCAGCAACTGAATCATTTGAATGTGTAGCATCAACTACTTGATAATTAGCCAAGTCTGCATCGTGCCAGTTCAGCAAGAGTTATTACTCTGTTGGACACCTTTCGCAGGTTGCAGCATTGAGTGCGGTGCAGGGCACGTTAAAGTTGACTCGCATATCAGTAACTCGCATACTCTATGAGATCAGTGTCACCCACAAACTGCATACATCTATTTCTGATATTATGAAATGCCTTGTCTTGCTTTTATGCCTAGGCAAAATACAAACAGAAATGTTAGGATGTCATCAAAACTTCAATATCATTATTCTTCATGTTAGGATGTCATCAAAAACTTCAATATCAGCGTTATCCACCCCTTCCCATAATACCACCCCCATCTTCAAAAAGTCTCATCAGGTAACTACACACTTTATCATTGCTACTGCAATTATTTATCACCCTGCTGCATGTTTCTGGGGGCTTATTTACACTCAACCATACGGGGTGTAACTGCCTAATCACAAACTCATTTGTGCAATGCAATCATAGTTGGTCAATGGTACCTCAGACTGATCTGTGCTTTTACAAAGCCATATAGTAAGTACCCAGGTCGCACAATGCTTTTCTTTTTTCACCAAAGCGATCACCAATGCCAGGCGCCAACTTGCTTCCAGTGTCCCATGATCTTGGTTTAGTTTGCCCTGCTGGCATCACTCCATTTTTCAAAGGTAAAGTCTTTCAGTCCAATACCGCCTACAGTTGTACAAGCAGCAGCTTTGTTTATGTTTCTCCATACAGGCAGTGTCTTTCAAGCCTCTGGTTTTTTCACTTGTCATTTTTTCAAAGGGTGTTTGCTGTTTCTTGAACCACCCCTTTGAGTGCGATAGTCTAAGTCAGTTTCTTTTGTTGCTTCAACAAATCATTCATTCTTGCACTAAGCCATGAGGCTTCTGGATCATGGCTAATGTGCAGTGTTCATGTTATACTTCAAAGCCCCGCTCTGCATGTTGTCTCTTGCAAAACGGCTAAGCACTTTTTGTCAGTTTTGCTTCCATCTGGAATGCTATAATGTCTTTGTCAGTTACTCCATCCCTGGCAATGTAGCTTGCAGTTTGCCAGATGTGTATTTTCTCTTCTCAAAGCGCCTAGAGGTCTCTTCTCCAGTGCACAGCGCTTTACTTCAGTTCACATCACATGGAGCACTGGAATGCAGCTTGCACAGCAATAGCGTTTCACTTCACATCACATCACATGGGAATGCGGTTTGCACAGTAATGTCTGTTGGAATGGGCAGCTGTCTTTTCTTGGCCCATTCACAGATGCATAGGTAAATGTTCAGATGTGATGTGCCCGTCTGCCATCCTGCATGAAGCCTTTGTTTCCCTACCACAGTTTCACTGGGCAAATTCTTTACTTCTGAACAGCTCTCTGTTTGCTCCCCCTTCCTCAGGAATGCAGGCATGTTTATCTTTCGTGTGCACCTGGGAGCGCCATGAGCACGCAGCTTATCTCTTTTGCCTATAACTCTTATACTGTGGCGGCTTCAATGGGAAGCACTCGTTCAAGACAGTTCATCCAGATTAACTCTTTCTTGTACTGTTTCTGCTTTTGTTTGCCTTCCTTTCGCGCACCTCGCCCAAAACAGCTTCAAGGCACAAGCTCTGCACACACAGCAAGACTCTTGTTTTCAAAAGCGGCACTTTTCTTGTCATCAGATTCTACTCCATGTAATTTTGCAAAATGTCAAAGCGTCTTTTTTTCTTGTAATGTGCGATCTTTCAAGAGAACTCACAACCCATTAAATCTTTGTGCTATCTTATCACACACAGATGTTTCATTCTGTTGTACCATTGCCAAACTATAACCACTCATTTCAGTGCATTTAAAAAATAAAAAATGCCAATGTTTAGTGCAGCTCCCTGCACGTTTTCCTGCAAGAGCAACCCACACTCTATTGCTTGTGGGCTGTTTAATGTGTCAACAACATTTTTTCATCATGTATCACAGTCAACAGGACACTATTTCCAAATCATACATCACTTATAAGGCAACAGCACAAATCCATGGCATAGCATGGGATCAAAAATACTCCAGGGGCAATTTAGAAAAATATAAATTGTTTTTCCCCCCAAACCATTGCAAACTGATTCTGCAAATTCAAATCAATACACAAAAATCGAAAATCCAAATAACATTCACTCACTTTCCTTTTAAGTGAGTCTCTCACCCATTAAAAGCATGGCACAGCCTAAAATGCAATATAGTCATTTTAGTGTGTTTCCTTTAAACAGAATTTGCCACCATTAGCACATGGAATTTTACAGTTGCCAAAAGAAAAGAAAAATAAACTTTAGGCTCTCAGCACAGATGTTACTCATTCTCCTAAGCATGGCTCATTCCCCTTCCTCATTATTCAGGAATGCCAACCCTTCAAAAGCATACATCAAAAAAGCGAACCTTCGCCTCCGAACATTACAGCCCCCACTCGCTAGCACACTGGGGCTGAGTCAATGGTTAAATCACTATTCATAATTTGCATGTCAAATTCTTGCAATTATATTTTTTTTCCTGCCCTCATGACAGAATAGAGATGAGAACTCCGTCTCACTATGCATTCCAAATTACAACTTTAAACTGGGGAAACCGCATGATAAAATTCTTTTCTAATTGAGCATACATCTTTCTTAACCATTCATCGGAGTGCTTTAAACAAAGCCATTTCCCGCTCGTTTATCGCCTTGTACTCCCTGGCACCAGTCCCATGCAATAAGTCAGTCACGACTGATTTACTGAAGGGAGTCTTAACCACACAAGCTATCGGCCACGGCAAACCGACACAACATTGCTGCCTTTTGAAGTCTCAGAGCTGCAGTGAGACCATCAAGGAAATGCGACAGCCTGCTCCCCACTCTACACTGTGTTCTCTCACACCATTTGTCATGTCAGCATGGCACTGCTCTTCACAAATCCCACAAAGCTGCCACCAAATGTCTTGATATGGGCAAAATCTTCCTCGGGGCCAGCCCTTTGAGAGCAAAAATACCCAATTCAGCCCAAAATACAGGTTCTATTGTGCTGAGCAGTGATCTCATGCTAGTGACAAATGACACCCTCAAAGTTTTAGCATATTTATTCTAAGCAGTGAATTTCATATACATTTGGTGTTCAAGTTAGAGAATATTACAAAGCATAAAACAAAGAGCAATGCAAAATATAGTGAAACATGGAACTTAGATAAACATAGAGAAACATAGAGGAATATAGAGAAACATAGAGAAACACAGTCTTACGTCCCTTTAATCAGCACTGGGAGACCTGGCTTTTCATAAGCTAGCTGTAAAACAAGCCCCGCTCATAGAAAAACAATGCTGGAGGACACCGTGAGAGCCAATTCCGGGCACCTGTTTCTGCACGAATCAAGTCCACAGGACGATCTCCCCCCGAGTCATGTGTGCATGGATATTTTATAATCTCTTGCTGTCAGTCACCATGACGCACAGTTCCAGAACTTTCCCTGTGCAACTGGCTCATGGAAAAAACCCAACTCTCTCTGAGAGGCACCCTGATCGCTCCTACCCCTCCCTGGTTCCCATCTGCGCTGGCTGAGGAATGTCTTATCAGTACCTTCCCAGAGAAAAGGAAGATTAGCTTGGAGCCAGGGCTACCGTTAGTGAGGCTGAATATTCTAAGGGAAGCAGGGATGTATTAACCCCATCTGCAAGCTCTAAAAGGCATGCACTCATAGCTTAGTGTTTATAGCGCTTAAGACTGGCTATCTAAGCGCTATATAGGTGCCATGATGTTCCAAACACTCCAAAAATACCTATTAGCTACATAGCTGGGGCCCTCTCCCTGCCTGTCTATCAACAATGCATAATGTGACCTATTTCATACTAGGCCTGCATATTCCTTGTAGCTCACTACTGCATAATGGAAGTGCTACAACAGACTACTGTCAGCATTTTTAGCACATACTTTGAATACACTATTGGCTTTCAGCGGCTAATGCTGTCATCTAAAGCCCTGATTGGCAAGGTTGCAATTTCGTGTATCACTACAGAGGCTTACCCTTATTTCAGTCCCCTTTTCAGTCCACTCACTACACAGTTTTGGCATACAGGTTTTCCCCTTTTGGCGCTTCTTAACGGCCTCTAGGTTTATACCATAGGGCAGATTGTTTTTTCTACGAGCTTAGTGACTCTTCACAGCCCCATTTATCCTTCATTGTTAGTTTAGGTTCTCACTCTCTTTTATTTACAAACCTCCACCGTTTCTTTGTTCTACTCCATTAAAAAGGAACTAAACCCCTTAGTATAATAGTCCCTCCTCCTGGGCTACCATCTTCAGGACATGCGCCCCTGTAAGAACAGGATGGATAGCTCATCAAATTAAGCACTAAAGTGAGCCACAGTAGTTTCGGAATATCTATATATGTTTTCCTATACTAGGAAGTTAACTAAGGAGGGAAATTTGTTATTTTTTTCCACAGAAGTTCAGTGTCCTGTCCTAAAGGGAAGGTAGAAGTCAGTTGGAGCTCCAGAGGGTCCCCGCAGAGTCCAGGTAAGCGTTACAGTAGTGTGGGGGAAGTGCTGACCAGACTGGCTGGAGCCTTCCCAATGACCGTATGTTGTGGGTACACCTGTGGGTGGGACCTGGGTGAATGGAGTGTGTGACAAATACGCATTCTGTGTTGTGGGTGTCTAGTATCTGGTGTTTGACACAATGACTGAGACAGCCCCGCCCGAAACCGGTATGAATGCAGTGTGGAGTGTTGAATGGCTGGGTACTTGTCCCAATACACATAACTTGTTGTGAGTGTCTGGAGAGAAGTGAATGGCCTGAATGTGCTGTGCGCCTGATTGGCTGCCTGCCTGCATGAATGCCCTTCGCCATGATTGGATGCTTGAGTATGACCCAGCGGAATGAATGGGAGGTCCACTACGAAGAGTAACTGGAGTAACTGAAGCTTGACCTTGAAGCCCTGCTGGACGAGAAGAATTGCTGTTGCTCTCCTTCACAATCTGAAAGCTGCTGTGTCTCCAAGGACTGACCCAGAGGGGACCTGGTAAGGCACCCTCTTCCCAAGCTACGAAGGACCATCGTGCACCAGCAGATCTTTGCCAAAGCTCCCTGATAGACAGACCTTTGACAGGCTGCCGACCCGAGACGGGGACTGCCGCGGAATCCCAAAGAGAAGCGCCCGGGCTGTTGTCCGCCACTGTCGATGACCGCCGTTGCCGACTGGAGCCGCTGTGCTCCCATTTGCCTAAGAACTTTCGAATCCAAGGACGCTCTCGTCAGCATTGTTGCCGCTGTATCCTGCTGGAGAAGGCCTGACCGTTGACGCGCTGAGGAGCATCCGCCGGTGGATTTCCCGCAACCCAAAGACCACAGAGACGCTGATGACTCGATGCCCTTGCTGGGCCACAGTTCTTCAAATTCTTTGCGGTCCAGAACTATCGACATCGAGGTACCCCGCACGCCTCTTCCTTGCAGGACGCTTACGCTTCCCCGTCAACGAGCATCGCTAGGAACAAAGCTGCCACTTCACCGTCGTAGCTCACCCTGTTCTCGGTCGATTCCCCGACGAGGAACGGTACAACGCCAGGTACTTTGGGGTTGCAGAACTATTGGGAAGTCTCTTGTGAACAATATATGGACTGGGCTTGTATCTTTATTCTACAGGTTTCCCAGGTGGGGAGATCTCCACGCAGAGCTGTGTAGTGACCAGTATTTCTGCCAATTGTTCTTATCAACTGCTTTCCTCTTACCTCTATTGTTGGTTGCCTTATCAAACTGATTTATGTGCCATTTAACCGTACAGTTGATGCACTTTAAAGAGATCTAATAGTAATTGTTGTACCATATAGAACTGTATATTTGCCATTATAGACAACTGAGTACAAAGGGAGTTATCGTGATATTATACATAACCTTGAATATTAATTATATAAAGACTGTGTTTTAACCGATACAGTGTGCAGACATTCCTTTGTGGGTGCTTGGGGACTACACTGTACTTAAGAAGCAGCCCGCATCACCTCCCGGGAAGCTAGGCCTTGATTGCTCGTCTATTGCTACCTTATTGAGAATCTTGGCAGGGATCCTCTGTGCCTCTCCTCTACCAAATAGAGAGCGGAAGTACAGACCGCCCCCCTCCGGTCCCTCACAGTGTCGGAATTCCATCTGAGCCAGAAGGTAATTCTTCTGGCATTCTTTCCTCCTCCACATCCTGGTAAGGAAGAGGAGAGGCTCCACATCCTAGGTTGGATCCTAGGAGAGCTTTGAGTTTCTATCTCTCAAGCATGTCCCGGGTCAGAGTGGACGATCAGCTCTTTATTGGTTATGCTGGAATGCGTTTAGGTCAGGCTGTTTCTAAGCAGACCTTGTCTAGATGGATCATTTTGACGATCCTTGAATGTTATCATTTGTCGGGGAAGGACCTTCCTGTAGGTTCACGGGCCCATTCTACTAGGGGTATAGCTGCCTCTACTGCACTACAGAGGGGTGTTCCGATACGCAATATTTGCGAAGCGGCCACATGGGTCTCTGTTCATACTTTTGTGAAACATTATTCCCTGGACTCTATCCATGGGCAAGATTTGGCCTTTGGTAAGGCATTCCTCTATTCTGCAATTTGATTGGGCATTCTAAATTATCTAAATTCTTTTCCCACCTCCTTATGTTGGTACTGCTTTGGGAGTCTGTTAAAGATGTGGAATACGTCTGAGGACACAATCCCCTCGAAGAACAAGTTACTTTCTTACCTGGTAATGTTCTTTCGATGGGATGTTCCTCCGACATATTCCACATCGTACCCTCCCTACCTTCCCCGCTACAGAATTTCTTTTGTGATTGCAGCTTCCATTTCCGCAAGGCTTTCTGTGGTAAGGCTGGCAGAAGATTGGTGGGAAAAAACTACAACTGAGGCTACCGGCGTCATGCGTCCTACATATAACATCTGGTGACGTTGGCCATCGGAGGTCCTCGAGGGAGCGTATATCAACGTCATCGACGCAGGACGCCTACGTCAAAAAAGTTTTCCAGAGCAGCACAGCTGTGATAATCACTGTCAAAGATGTGGAATAGGTCGAATAGGTCGGAGGAACATCCCATCGAAAGAACGTTACCAGGTAAGAAAGTAACTTGTTCATCTTACCTATGCCGGCAATCAGATTTTTCCTGCGAAATATATAAAATGCATTGCAACCTTTTTTGGAATTACAGCAATCCATTTTGCAGTAGGTGTTGACCATTTTAAGTTTTCGAAATACAAACATACACCACAAAATGGCTCTTTTCAGAGCCATCACTTCCTCCCAGCGAAAAGTGCAATGGTTGTGACATGGCAGCACCGCAAAGAATTTAGAGGTCCGCGGACATCCGCGCTGTCCCCGAACATTTTGAACACCAAGTAAGGGCTAAAAAAAATTCCAAAAAGTATGCAGATCGCCAGGGACATAGTGTGGGACATGTGCAAGAGTGAACTTTCACGGGAAAATACCTTGGATTGCTGAGAAAAATACTTTTAGGTGTCCGGGGGCCCGGACAGTGTTCCTTACGCTTAGCGCAGGTACGTTCACATGATGACATTGAGGACATGTTGGCGAATGGGACAGCTGTCCGTAGGACACCAAATGCGCAGGGCCGAATAGACGCATGCATGCAGGTGTTCTACGGGCAGTGTTCCAGTCCCCAAACTAATTAAAAGGGCGACACATGTGCTGTGGACAGTTGCGGATAGGCACGATGTTCGTAGGGGCAAGGTTGTGCTACGCATACGCGCGGGTGTTCTACGGACAGTGTTCAGGTCCCCGAACAAAACAAATATGCGCCAGAACTTTGCAGACAGGCGAACGGGCTATGTGTTCCACGGACATATTTATTCTGGTTACGGACAATGCGAACAGGGGAAATGTTCTTAGGACACTTTATTTGCATAGCTAAGAACATGCGGACGTCTTTAGTGTTCTGCAGACACCCCCATTTTGACTACAGACAATTCGAACAGGTATAGTGTCCTTAGGACACCCCCATTTTGGTTAATTATGGACAGGCGGACATCTTGTGTGTCCTAAGGACACCTCCAGTTTGATTCCAAACAATACGAACAAGTATAGTCTCCTTAGGACACCCCCATTTTGGTTAATTGAGGACGTCCCAGGACAGCCGCGCTGTCTACGGACACCCCAACTGCCTTTTAAAATAAATATGACACAGAGGAATATACTAACAACACACTTAATATTTTATTATTGTATAACAGTATAAACATTACGAGGGGGAAGCAGAAACTGAAACAAATACAGGGGAATTAGGGGTTTGGACATAATGGATGGGAGAGGAGGAAGGGATGGAAGACTCATTGTTATGTTTTTCTTGCTGGGGAGGGTTTGGGGATAGTTGGCTGGGACATGGAGAGGGGGAACAGGTACATGTGGGACAGTGATATTTATTTTTTTGTTTTATGTGGTCCTCCACAAAGTTTTTATAAGAATGACATTTTTCATTAACATATCCATGTTTAGCTCCTTTCGCTGCAGAGGATTTTCTAACGTCCCTCTTGGTATATTATTTTTAATGTCTGTATGGTCTGTTAGAAAATAAATGTGTTAAGTATACATAAAGTAATGGTTATTAATTGGCTTATATAGAGAAGTGTAGTGTCTACCATTAGTATCACTGTCTTCACTCATTTCATCCCGAGAAAAATTTTCTTCCAGCCATTCCAAAGTACTAAACATTTCTGTGTAAAAAAAAATAGTTTTAGTGTACCTAATACAGAAAGTTTGTAAATATATACAATAAATGTAGTGTATTCACTAGTTTCTTGCTAAGTGTTGCTGTTACTGCTGGGTAGGTGTCCTGTTGATTTTTGCTGCACAATTTCTGTGAGGAAATTCTGTTGGAGGCATATGTATTGTGTGTTTTGGTATATTCCACTATGCTGCTTATGCTATGTAATTGGACTGTTAGTGTCTTACATACACAGTTTCACTTCTTATTTATTATTGAATGTAATTTATTTATGTGCTGCTTTTTTAACATGTTTAGTGTTTTTTTTGGATGATATAAGAATGTAAGATACCCCCTGAGTTTTTGGATAGTGTTGATGTTGTCAGAGTCCGTGGATATCAGACGCACTAGCGCAGGTGGGGGGGTTCAGTATGTTCTATTTTATATGCATATAAACTAAGGGCATCCTAGTAAACATGTATCAAATTTACATTATCTATATATGTAGATTCAGTGAAAAAACTTTGTTACAGGAGCGTTATGGTTAAGTTCCACTAATAAAAAACTAATGTAGCAATGGTTCTAAAGGCGACATTGAAAATGTTCATGGTGAGACACACGCAGTTATTTTCGCATACACAAAGTATGCGTTTCTGTTAAAGCACCCGCTTTGTTTGCACAGGTATTTCTAAGACGGCGCCATGACCATTGCCTTACACCACCGTAAATGATGTTATGTCACTCCTAATCGCTAGTTCAGCATAGGGACAGACGGGTCCTGGCCGGTCATCCCATAATATTATAATGGACAGGCAGCCGGTCACAAGCAGTTGCTTCTGGCGTTGAAAGAAGCCGTCACTCGGCATCTGGAAACCATGGCACGCACAGTACGGCAAGAAGTAGCTAGGTGGAAAGCGTAAGAGAAAATCTGTGTCAATACCCAATCTTTAGGAAAAAATTCTAAAGCAGAGACAAAGATTGTGGAAAGTAGTACACAAATGGAAGTGGACAAACATGACATTTTAAAGAAATATAAGCGTTGACCATGGGTACATATAGTTACAAGCTACCAATGCTGAGAAACAGCAGGTCCCGTAAGGGTTAAAAAAAGGGCACCTACCCAGTGAGATGGTAATTCAGTTAAGAAGGCAGCATGAATGGACAAGCAAGACAAAATTACATAGCTTGATGTTACACAAGACCAAAAGAACGTGCAAACTGATACACAAAGCTATGTGGGCAAGCATAACATTTGAAAGAAAAAGAAATAACGGTCAACAAGGGTGACTCTAGTCATAGCCTGCAAACACGAACAATATGCACTCTCTGTTATTGGAGGAAAATTTCAACTGCGCAGAAAGATAATACTTCAGTTACATTGTCACAATTGGTGTTTGGTAATATAAAATTAAAACATGAGTTCAGGGTGGCGGCGCGAGCAACCATAACTCGCGCGACCACCCTGCACTGCTAGGACTAACACCCAGGACATCAAAGATGCCATCACAAATGGCATTGATGACATCACTGATGACATCACATGTGAAATTAATTTTTATGAAAAGTCCCTACAAGGGGTGGTGTTTATAACGTTGGTTAAATGATGTCAGGGGTGATTGTGTAATGTTAATCATGTAATAACTAGCTAACAATTCAGGACTTAGTACACACTTGTGCTAGTACAAACAATACATATGAAGACCCACAATACATACAAATCAGAGGCATATATAGGGAAACTAAAGTGAGGAAAGAAACAGCACCATCAGAAAATGTTAATAGCATTAAAGTGTATCTTTATGTATACAAATGAATTGTGTGTTTGAAGCCTGCCTATTGCCCCATGTACGTGCATCATGAGCTGAGACAAAACCCTAAGGAAAAGTACTTTAAGAACATATGACAAGGTTAATGTCTAGTTAGACAGCACCTTTTGAATTTTAATATTGTGACTGTCAATGAAAAAAAACACCTGTCCTAGATATTTCAGTGAACAAAAACAAGTGGGCCAGATATGTGATGTGGGTGGTGGCGTGAGATCCTCTACCACTAATAGTGCCAAACAGCCCTTATTTGGTAAATCTACTATGAAATCCATAGAGATAGTTTGCCAGGGGCGTGGAGGGATGGGCAAGGGATCAAGTAATCCCACCGGTTTGTCACTACTAGATTTTGACCGCACATACTCTTCACAAATTTCCACACATTCTAATGTGTTCCTCCTCATATTTTCCCACCAGAAACTCTGATCAACTAGTCCTAGCGTATTTCTGACACCTGGGTGATCTGCCATCTTAGACTCTTGACAAGTTCTCAGAACTGCTTCCTTAATATCCTTATTGGGAAGGTAAAGCTTTGAACCCATATAAGGCAACCATTAAAGATCTTGCAATTAGAAACTTAGCTAGCCCAGACTTTCTTTTGTGTCAGGTTCATAACTCATTGAACTTCTTGTTGAAGTTCATTCTCTCTCTGCAAATTTCTGATGAAGAATCAATCAGCAGCAATTATTGGGTTAAATTGATGATAGTGCATCTGTGATAATTTAGGCATCCTAGTCTGAAGAAAGGGCATCTTTAAGTTCATCCTTAAGGCCTCTGCAGAATAATGAGTCTCCCTTTTCCTCAGGCTATTCACTTAGAAAGGTCAGGGAATTAAAGTGTGTAATGTAACTGATCAAATCTCCACCTCCCTCACGTAACTCTAGAATGTCTCCATCCACTTCCAAAGACACTGTTCATCTGTCAATTTGTTTTCTAAAGTCTGCTTTAAACAATTCAAGATCCATTAAGACTGGGATAGTCTGACCCACTTAGATCACAGACCACACGATCTTGAAAGCGTCGGAGGGAAATTCCTGTGGTTTGCACTGAAAGTGAAATTCACATTGAGTATGAAAACTCTGAACTTTTTTACATCTCCCCCAATACTTTCTGGTGAAGCTAACGGTAAGGGGGTCAACATGGAGCACTAAGCTTAAAACTACTAATTCTGCAAACTGAATTTACACATGCTCCTGCATCGTCTCTCACTAGCTCTGGGGGTTGTTCCAGTAAACTTTCATCTGATGGATTTGGGATTCCCTGAACCTGTAACTGAGTTATCTCTTTGTTCAAATCGTCTACCCTCTGACCTAGAAATAAGTTCACCCTACGTGAGACTCTCAACTCTTTCTGTAACTCCTGAAAATATTCTCCCAAATAACTTGTGGTGAAGTCTGTGGGATGACTTCAACAGACTATGTGAACTTGGGCCTTTTATCCTGTTAGGTCCTGAGCATTCTTGAATCTGCAGGAGCTGCTGGAACCCACAGACCCTCACTGATGTTTAGTGTACAACAATGTTTGCACATTTGCACTCTAAACACCTGTGAGAGATCTTCTTCTGAAAGGGCTGCCAGTTTCCCCACTGTGCCTCTTGTTGTTGGCTGGCCTTTTGTGGGAGTCTCTGTTAGGGGAGTTTTCCTAAAGTCTACCAGCAGGTGAGACTATATAAAACTATCCCGTTGGTATACAGGTGAGACTATATAAAACCATCCCGTTGTTATACAGGCCCCACCTCTTAGTATAAGTCTGTACTACCCAAAGGTTTGGTAGACTGGCAGAGCAGCCAGGCTTATTTTAGGAGGAAGGTGTGAGCTGTAGGTAAGTAGAATCAACTGAGCAAATACATAGGCCCAAAGAAATGCACACACTTGTAGATATAGTAAAATATACATTCATTTTATATACACAAGGCTAGGTTATATTCAGGTATGTAAGTACTATTCGACTTCAACACAATAGAAAACATCAGCAATACTTCAGGTAAGTAAACCAAAAACCAATAGTCACTAAGAACATTTTCTGCTGTAGAAATAAAAGGGTTATTTAGCACCAGCAATAGAAATTCAATACTTCCATAGACGTATAGAACTTTTCATAGGCCACAAGGCTTCAGCAGTCCATCCCTAACTAGTTTGACATTCTTCAGAGTCATTTTGGAGGACTGCAGATCAGACACAGCAGCAGAGAAGGTAAAGTTTCAAAGGATACTTTATTAGTCTGTAGAATGCTTTTGTTGGTCAAAGAGTCCTCAGGGACCTTGGAAAGGACTCCCTATAGACGCACAAGCTTTGATCTGGGTGAACACCCAAACACCGGATACAGCACTCCAATAAGACAGGAATGATAAAATGGCTTGAGGTAAGTTCTACCCTGAACCTCACAGTACCTTAGGAGTGTTGAAAAAAATGCAGCTGTATTCTTTCACAATGTAGCAGCGTTGAACCTGGTCTCCTGTTCCTTGGTCATGGTGATGAAAGGAAGGACTCTGAAAGGGATGTCGCAGCAGCAGTCAAGAGAAAGGGCTCTCAGCAAAGAATTCTTTGTACCCCAATGTCTGCCTACAGTTTTAGCACCTTTTTACAAGATCCAAGGATGAACATTTACCACCAGGCAATCTGCCTCTATTCTTCGGTTTTGCACTCTGGTGAGGGAACTTTGAGGAGGGCAATCATGTTTCTGGAGGTCCAAATGGGGCTCACCAAAGTTCTGGGAGGATTAATTCACGGGAAGATGATGCACTGCAATTAGGTCTGCGGTCCACTGGTATGTACGGTTTGCAGCCCTGGAAGATCACAGCATATCGGGGGATGGCTTGTTCTGCAGGTTGTCTTATGGCTAGTTGGTACCACTGGCCAGAGGGAAGGAGCCATTCTCTTTGGAGCTCCTCTGTCAATTCAAAAACAGGGTCAGGACAGGAGTGGTCCCTTTGCAGTGACTGGAAGAGGCTGTAGGCATCTCTGGTCGTCGTCTTCTTTAGATCTTCTGCTCCAGTGGCTGACTTGCTTTCTGGCTCGGGGACCTCAACTTTTTTCAGGATTCCACATTCACCTTGTGGAAATTCTCTCTGCAGTTTACAGAAAGGGGTGGGTGGCTGTCCAATCAGGACAGCCAGACCCCCAGTGCGTACTAGTTCCTTTCAGATGCACGATCCTTCAGCAGACAAAGGATAGCAGAGTTTTCGGGAGCCTCCCATGCTTCCTGTCCTCGAAGGCACACTGGAGCTTCAGCAGGCTACACAAGGGATCCCACCAAAGACAAAATTCTAATCAGGATCTCCTCCTCCCACGATGGTAGAAGGAGGACCAGGAAAGAACAACCACACAGGAAATGTTAAAAAAGAAAGCAGCCACCAGATTGAAACATAGGCAGCCCTCCTGTGCATAGCTGCAGCTGTGAATACAGCCTGTGGTGGAAAATTGCACACAAGTCGGTAGAACATGTTCACTGCCACCAGCCATGGATATAGGGTTGTTACTGTAACCGTTTTGTTACAGGAGCAGAGAGAAGGGGGATACTAGGTAACCCCTCAACACTCCACATAGGGTGGTGTGTGCGGATCTCTAAAGAAGAGAAGCTAAGTAGGATAAAAGGTATCCTCTAACCTAGAGGCCTGTACTTCTCAAGGAAGATACACAAATATAAACAGGAGAGCTCAAAGGGTTGCCAGTAACACTGCACATATGGTGCTGCAAAAGTGAAACACAGATGCCTTTTAAAAAAGTATGGAGGAAAGCATCACTCCATAATGTTAAGTAAAACATAGAGAACAGGGTTCCCAAGATCAGAGCAAGAAGGAATGAATGAGGGTGAAAAAAACTCCACTCATTCAGGAGAACAAGAAAAGATCCAGAAGTTCATCAACATGTGCTGGGGTTCTCACTAGGAGGGTAGATTAAGCATACAACTGATAACTCTACTTAACAGTCTCTATTGGCCATGGGGCCCTGCAGACATTTGCAAAGTGTACTAGCTTTCTACACTATCCACACTAGCGGTCAGAAGCAGGACGCCCCTCGCTTTGCATTAGCATTCCTCTGCACTATCACAGAGGCATCTGCTCTCCTCTCTCCTTGGTGGTGGGTATGTCGTGGTTTCCCTTTTGTGTGCTTGAGGTTTTTAATGAGGTGATCTGACTGCCTGCACTTCTTCTATGTTAAGACCTTTCATTGCATCCTCCGTTTGGGTGGCTCTCGATGCCCCCAGCTCGTACGCTCTTCCTAGCTCCAATATCCTCATCGGCTGTAACTCCTTGAAGATATGTTTGCACAGTTGGTTGTTAACAGCATTTTTGTCAAATCTGCCAGCCCTATTCCCCCTACTAGTCTGGAATTTGCATGTCTCTGCCAGTTGCTGTAGTCGGGTATAGAAGCCATCGAGTGACTCATTAGGCCCTTGCGTGGCTTGCCATAGTTGAAATCATTCGTAGTCTACATTCACCACTGCATCTTAGTATGAAAAATATCCTGGTGCAACTGTTTTGAAGAGATTGTGCACCACACTGCCCGCTGGCCTGGCCCCACGAGCACTCTCCTGACGAGCAGCCGTGGCCGTTAGCCTCACTCGTAGTAAGCAGTGGCAGGTTGAGGGACAGATCGCTATACAGGAAGCATTCCACCAACGGGTTTGGGGTGTTGGTGCTCGTCAGCACGACTGGGGGGCAGTCGAAGCTGGGGGCGTCTCCTCCTCTTCCCCCCTCAGCACCAATTGTTGCACAGTGCGCAGGGCCCTGTAGGTCGCTGCAGCGTGCAAATGAATACTCAACACTTGTGCTGTAGTCTGCTACCACAGCCACACCAGGCTGTCATTGTTTATGTAGATGGTGATGCTGCCTACTCCTTTGGGTAGCGCGGTGACATCATCAAAGACTCCAACCCTAACCTTTAGCTAACCTTCACCACATGCATTGCTTGTGAAGATGCAGAGGAAGTAAAGGCATGGTGAAATAAATGTATGACAAAGTAAATGTCTGGAGAAGTGGAGGTACACTCAGTGTAGGGGAAGTTTTCTAGAAGTAAATGGGGGTTACCCATGTGGTCATGGGGTTTCAGCATGCTATCCATTTTGTGAGCTGGCCAGTGGTTGGTGGAAGGGAACACTGCCTTGGGCTTTGGGGATGCTTGCCTAGACCTCTCTCCGCCAATGAACACCCCTTCTGCTCACACATTTGCCTGCTGCTGCTCCGGGACTGAGTAAAGCTCCTTAATGTCTTTAGCCTGCTAGCAGCCTTGTTTCTAGTCCCCAGACACGAGTACATGAGACAACTGAATATTTACTCATTTTATCAGCCTCAGTAGGATTACATGCTTTGGCAGGTCATCCAAGATACAACAACAGCTCGCAGGCAGATGCATGCAGCCAGTGCATCAACCAAATGAGATACCTTACAAATTACCTATTCATTGGGTTACCTACATAAGGATAGGTGAGAAAATAGGGGTTGCAATGTAATTAAGGATCGGAAAGTGGAGTAAATGAAAGAAATGAACAGAATGCCTTCAACCAATCATTACCACTATAATTGTTCTGGGCAGCTTTCCCTAAAACCATATTTCAACCTGTCTATACCATTACAGAAGCTGATCATGTACACTTAATTATTATTAATTTAAAACCTTCCATCCCTTGTCATTATAACAAGTGGGTGCTAAGTGGGTCACACAGGCACATGTCCACAATATTATTTCCTGTAAAGTCACTCTCCATGGCATCTTTATTTTTTTATTTTTTATTTTATTATATATGGTTTACAAAAGAAACCTTTGCAAATACATTAAATGAAAGAAGAAACATCAATATCAAAACATCAGTATCAAAAGAGCATAAAAGAACATACATTACAAATAGAATTTCATTAAAGATACATTACAACCCCAGGATCCTTATTCTAAAACAGGAAACATTAAACAGACCGTTAAAAATCAGTGCAGAAATAAGATTTGATACGATATTTAAAAAATAATTTTATAAGTCAAGCTTCCCTCTACGTATAGACAAATTTTGGTAGAATTTCAGTAAAATTCCCAATTTTATATAGACACAGTACAGTCAATGATATTGGAATTAAAATTCATCATATAAGTTGATCATAAGGAAGGGGCATACAAGTCTAATGATTTAATAAAACCTGCCACAGCAAGTCCATCTATGGTTTTAGAAATGGAAAGACTCTGAGACCAGATGAAATGTTCTGACCCCAATAGTCCCAGAGTATTGAATCTGCCCAGGTAAGTGGCCCTAGGACCTTTCAGAGCAACACAATTTAAGAAAAAATGACGGGCAGATCCTATAACCCCAGGAATGTGGCAGAAACGACATGTAAGATCCAAATCACTAATCTCCATCCTTCTATGTAGAACTTCCTTGGTGGGTGACAGGTTCCATCTAAGTTTCAGGAGAAGTGAGCGATAGTGGCGGTTGGGAAATTGTGTCAAAATAAAGGACAAGCAGCCTCTCTTCTTATGATCAAATTGTAAGTCGCAGAGAAATGGATAGGCATACAGTTTTTCCAGCGTATCGCTCCAGTCACAACAGAAAATACAGTCTTTAACTTTGTTAGGATTAGTCAACAGGGTATCCCTATCAGTGGAGAGATCTAATAGCGTCTTATCACAAAGGTCCCTACATTTTGAAAGATACAGGATACGGTCTCGAGATCCCTGTGAAAAGAGCGTCTTACCAACATCAGCATAAAGAGTGTCCTGTTTAGGAGAGAGTAGAGCAGAGAAAAGTACAAGAGCCCTCCAAAGGATTCTTGCTCGCAGAGAAACTAAACCCAATTCATACCGTATGGCCGCTATTGGGACACAGTTAGGCAGTTTCATAACCTTTCTCCAATAGATATCCTCAAGGGTGTCCCAAAAGGTCAGGAGAGCTAAATAGTGTAGTTCCATTCCGTATATTAATTTTGGATTCACCTTTCCCTTGAAGAAGTCTACAATTGGCTTAAAGGAGAACCTGCCATATTTATTATCTAACTTAATAGATTGTGAGATAAGCGGGAGTATTTTATGTCTAAGCGAACGTCTTAAGTCGGCAACCGATGTTTGGGCCAGAATAAGGTATCCCAGATAGACGATTTTGTGTGCTCTTATAATGTTTTCACCACCAATTTTCCACACTTGTTTATTTCCTTTTTGCCCCTTTGAAAAGACCATTGTACAGGTTTTACTTGGATTGATTTTTAGCCCGTTAAGTGTAGTGTATTCTTCAAACCTGCATATCAGTCTTTGCAGGCCGACTTTGGTCTGATCAAAGAGAAGGAAATCGTCAGCATATGTTAACCAATAGAGCCTGAGATCCCCCAATTTTGTGTTCACCATACCTGCATTTCCAAGAAACTCCCCAACATCAGCCAGATAGAGGATAAAAAGGCATGGGGCTAAGGATCAGCCCCGTCTGACCCCAATACGTGTTCTTATCCTTCTAGAGAGCGTTCCATCCAGATCAATCCTAATATGGACCCCCGCGTTGTCATACATTGCCATAAATAGATTGAGAAGCCCTGCCAGGATCCCCCACATTGATAATTTTCCCCAAAGTCTCGACCTAATCACCAAGTCAAATGCATTTGACAGATCAATTGAGGCAACGTAAAGGGAACCACCATATTTTCTCCATGTTGTACTTTGTAGGGCAGTTAGGATAAACCCATTGAGATGTAAGTCTCCTGTAAACTCACTCCCCATGGCATCACTTCCCATGACGTCATGTCAAAAATTGCACCCCTTGTAAATGTAAAAGTTCCCAACCATGCATATGCCTCATTTCATTGTCCCCTGAAGGTGCAGTTTTCAGGTGAGAGAAGGTGTCCCTCTGTATACTTGCAGGCCACATCTTCCATACATTAACGCCAGGTAAGGCATTAAAATGATGCGAGGGAGGCAGAACCCCCTGCACACAACGCAGCGTGTGCATCTAACATACCTACGTTTCAACACAGAGCCACCAAAATATCACCAACACCATTGCTACAGAGAAGCGAGAGTAAAGGGTTGCCAGAAAGCTGACTCTGTGTTGGCATGACATGGATTGATTGGCTGACACACTAAATGTTGTTTATTTTTCTATTACACCAATGTGATCCAATAGTGGCTTGTTTAACTGATTTTGTCCCAATCAGGGTACTGTACCATGTCACGTGTCCATTACTTTCAAAGCAGCAGGCAGTAGTCTTTCTTTTTCACCAGGTAGTGTTGCTGGGTTGGGCTATTTCCCGCTCGAGTGTCTAACTTTTTGGGCTATGTGTGCTACTTTAGAACACTGCCTTTGTGGCACCTTGATTTCTGCAACTCACGGGTTTATACTTTATTCATGACATTATTTGAATTGTTTATCCTCTACTTACTGTCAGTATAATTCCTGGATATCTATGAGCGAATCACAGCCTCGCTCGTAAGATATACTGAGTGGAGATTTCAGGACAATACGATAGAGCGTTTTCTCTAAACCCTGCATATGGCCTGAATGCACGCAGACAATCATTTTAGGTGCCGCATTCGTTAACGCGGCCTGACAAGCCTTTGCTGGGTGAAACAGGCACTCCCTCAGTTTTGGACAGGCTTGTCTTCTTATCTGACAAGGGTCGCATAGCTCAGTGGCAACGAAGAGCCCCATAGGTTCCAATCCCGGGCCCTGCTTAGAAACCTCTCGGTATTACGCGCAGTATAAATAACCCATTAGAAATACGAATCTGCCCTGTGCGTTCCGTAATCCCATTTGGAAATACCTCTGTTTTACACTGGAGGAAACGCAGTCTCTACTGTTTCTTTTCCTTGGCATTTCGTATTAAATATGTTCTGTGACAATCTGTTCCGCCACAGTAATGCTAACGGCAAAAATCAGAGCCTCAAAGGGAAAGCACGTGTCATCAGATTGTGCGCCACAGCTGTGAGACACGGAACATGGTTGGCTTTTTATTTGAAAATAATGTTGACAAAGGCGCGGTGCCCAACAGCAGGGCAATACCAGTGGTAATCGCCAAAACGGATAAGAATCCTTTAAACCCGGATGACTCTACAGCTGAAACCTTTCCAACCCGCCGACCACATGCTCCTGCAGGCCCAGTACCTCCATTATCGTTTTCTCGCCTCGAGTTTATGTCTTTACCACTCCTGTGGATTCCTGAAACATTATTACCCAACACCCAGGATCTCCAAGTAATCGCTACACGGATGTAAACTGGGCCTCCATGCGATAAACCTTTTTAATTGATTGGCCTCCCCATACACCTGTTGCCCTTGTATTTTCGCCATTTTTGATTTTGGTGGCACAACTACCACAGTATCGGCAACACCACTGCTGCAAAGAAGAAAGAGTAAAGGAGCGCCTGAAAGCTGACTTTGCGGTTCGCATGACAACTGGAAATGCTCTACCATTATGCCTAATCCAATAGTGGCTTCTTCAACTAATTTTCTCCCATTAGTTTAGTTTGTTTAGTTCATTTCTTTATTGTTAGTTATTTTGCATTTATATAGCGCCTTATATACCATTGGTATGGTCTGAAGGCGCTTGTAGGTTGAACGCCCTCGTGAACCGAAGTTCAGATCAGTAGAGAGGTTAGAGAGAGTCAAAAAGTGCGTGTTAGCACAGGATATGTGTGCAGCTCGTGCGGTATACGTGTAATGGCTGCATTCTAGCGGTAGGTGTGATGGTTGCCAGGTCAGGAGTATGTGTTCGTTCTGGCAGGGTTTATCCAGACCGGATGTGGCTGCGTTAGGCCTGAGGAGAAAGCCTGGCTGGGGGTTTGTAACCAACAGTGATTACTTAGAATGATGTGGAGTGAGCGGCAAATGTTGGTATGGGAACAGATATACCGAATGGTGTCATAGTATCTCTGTGTTCTACTTGAGTGGTGATGTAAGGAGAGAGTAAGCGTGGTGGTGAGATATGATGGGTTATATGCCCTTTCAGACATTCACTGTATTCCAAACCATACTATATATGTCGTACAAATTCTATGTGCTTCGGTCTGTTGCATGCACTCCCTGCAGACCATGCTGCTCCATACATTCCGGTCCGCTCCACGCATTCCGGTTTGTCGTGTGCACCCCTCTCCTCTACGCACTCGCCCCCTCTACGCACTCGCCCCCTCTAAGCACTCGCCCCCTCCACGCATTCCCCCTCTACGCGCTCGCCCCCTCTACGCGCTCGCCCCCTCTACGCGCTCACCCCCTCTACACACTCGCCCCCTCTACGCGCTCGCCCCCTCTATGCGCTTGCCCCCTCTACGCGCTTGCCCCCTCTACGCACTCACCCCCTCTACGCACTCACCCCCTCCAACGCACTCACCCCCTCATACGCGCTCATCCCTTCTACGTATTTATCTGCTCAACGCACACACACCCTCTATGAACACACCTCCCCTACGCACACACCTCCCCTACGCACACACCCCCTCTACGCACACACCCCCTTCTACACACACACCCCTCTACGCACACACCCCATCTACGCACACACCCCCTCTACGCACTAACCCACTCTACGCACTCACCCCCTCTATGCACCCAACCCTCTACGCACTCACCCCTTCTACGCACTCACCCCCTCTATGCACTCACCCCCTCTACGCACTCATCCCTTCTACGCACTTATCCCTTCTACGCACTCATCCCTTCTACGCACTCATCTCCACTACGCACTCATCTCCCCTACGCACTCTTCCCTTCTATGCATTCGTCCTCATAACGCACTCATCCCCTCTACGCACTCATCCGCTCCCCGCACTCATCTGCTCCCCGCACTCATCCGCTCCCCGCACTCATCCGCTCCCCGCACTCATCTGACCTCCGCACTCATCTGCTTTAAGCACTCGTGCTTTTCATGCATTCAACAGCGACATCCTATTCAATATATTCATCTCTACACTCATCTGTTCTATACTTTCATCCGTTCTGTACACTCATTCTCTCTGTACACTTATCCATTCATCCACTCTATTCATTCATCTACTCTATCCACTCAACCACTCTATCCGCTCCCTCTGTTCTATCTACTCATCCGTTCAATCCACTCATCCATTCTATCCACTCATCCGTTCTATCCACTCATCCGTTCTATCCACTCATCTGTTCTATCTACTCATCCGTTCTATCTACTCATCCGTTCAGTCCACTCATCCGTTTTATCTACTATTCCATTCTATCCACTCACCCGGTCTATCCATTCATCCGGTCTATCCATTCATCCGGTCAATCTACTCATCCGGTCAATCTACTCATCCGGTCTATACTCTCATCCGGTCAATCTACTCATCCGGTCAATCTACTCATCTGATCTATACACTCATCCGCTCTATACACTCATCCGCTCTATACACTCATCCGCTCTGTACACTCATCCGCTCTATACACTCATCCTCTCCATACACTCATCCGCTCTATACACTCATCCGCTCCATACACTCCTCCGCTCTATAAACTCCTCCGCTCTATACAATCATCCGATCTGTACATTCGCTAGGTCTACACACTCTCTGCACTTCCATATTCATGCGTTATCCATACTGACGTGCTCTACATACTCATCTGGTCCACACATTCATCTGTTCGACACACTTATCCCGTTTACGCTCATCCGTTCCGGACATTCATCTGTTTTACGCACCCCTGCGTTCTACTCGCTTTTCTGTATTACGCACTCATCTGTGCTACATGCTCGTCCGTTCTATACATCCAGCCGCTCTACACACATCCACTCAACATGTTTATCCATTCCATACACTCATCTGATCTACATTTTCATGCGATTGCCACGTTCATTCGGCCTATATAGTTATCTGTTCTAAGTAATTCATTGACACCATTCACTTTGTTCACTCTGGATGCATTCTGCCCATTTCGGCAGTTTAAATCCCTTTACTGTTTCCATATGATTTACTCTTATTAACTCTTTCACTGCTTCAATCTACTTTATTTGTTTAATTCTGTTTGTCTTTTTAGTTTATATTAGGGGTTGTTAGCTGTCAGTTTCTCGCATCAGGTGGTTTGATGGATTGGTGTCCTTGAGTTGCTGTTGGGCTGTTTGGGTTGGTTTGGTACAGGTTGGTTTTAGGGGAAGAGCCAGGTTTTCAGCAGTTTGCGGAAAGACATTAAATCCTCAGTTAGGCGGATGTGGGGTGGGAGTGAGTTCCATAGCACGGGGGCCAAGGCTGAGAATGATGATCGCCTAACCTGCTTGAGTTTGTCTTCGGTATGACTAGGAGGGCCGGCTGAGCTTGATCTTAAGGTGCGTGGGGGGTGGTAGGGTTTTAGCTTGTCTTGAAGATAATGAGGTCCGGTTTTATGCAGTGCTCGATGGGAGATGCACAAGGTTTTGAAAGTTACCCTTTGGGCTACTGGAAGCCCGTGCAACGTTTTAAGGGCTGGGGAGATGTGGTCTCTTGGGCCAAGTGCAAGAAGTAATTTGGCTGCTGCGTTTTGTGCCCTTTGGAGTTTATTCATTTGGTACGCGTGGACTCCGAGGTATAGGGGATTTGCGTAGTCCAGTCTTGATATAACGATTGATTGGACTGCGGAGAGTCTGTTGGTAAAAGAGAGATATAGAAAGATGCGCCTAAGGGTTTTAAGGTGGTAGTGGCAGGACTTTGAGACGCTGTTGACTTGGCGGGAGAGTGTTAGGTCTGAGTCAAGGGTGCATCCAAGATTTTTCACTGAGTTGGAGGGAGTCAGTGAGTTGCCCATGGTGGATGGCCAGTGTAGTGGTTGTTGAAGAAGTTCCAGGTTGCCACATACCATGATTTCCGTTTTGGAGGGGTTTAACAGGAGGTGGCTTTGGGTCATCCAGAGTTCTATGTCAATGAGGCAGGAGGCCAGGTCAGGTCGGCAGTTGGGATTTGAGTTCAGGAGTTTTAGAATTAGTTGAGTGTCGTCGGCATAGTTGTAGCACAGGATGTTGTGCGAACAAATTATTGGTGGGAGGGTGATCAAGTAGAGATTGAACAGGAGGGCGGATAGGCATGCGCCCTTGTGGGACTCCCGTGTCGACTGGTCGGGCTTCGCAGGTATAGTTGCAGAGTATCGTTATTTGGTACCAATCTTTGAGGAATGAAGCTATCCATTTAAGACCGGTTCCACGAATTCCTAGGGAGTGGAGGCGGTCTAGGAGGATTGAGTGATTGATTGCGTTGAAGGCGGTGGATAGGTCAAGAAGGATTAGTGCCGCGCATCCCGCGGAGTCTGCCGTCATTTTAAGGTCATCCCGAATTGAGGTTAGTGTTGTTTCAGTTCCGTGACGGGCTCTGAAACCTGATCGAGCAGGGTCTGGGAGATTGTTGGCTTCGACAAAGGCATTTAGCTGGGAGCAGGCAGTTCGGTCAATGAGTTTGGCAAGGAATCTGGTGTTTGAGATGGGGTAGTAGTTTTTGGGCTCGAGCGGGTCGAGCCAAGGTTTTTTCATTAGCGGTTAGACATGAACCGTTTTGAATGCGTCGGGAAAGATACCAGTGGAAAGGGAGGCATTTATGATGGATCTTGCGTGTTCACCTGCACAGGTGGAAGCGAAGATTTCTTTGAGGGTTGTGGATGGGCAAGGGTCTAGATGCTGCCTACTCCTTTGGGTAGCGCGGTGACATCATCAAAGACTCCAACCCTAACCTTTAGCTAACCTTCACCACATGCATTGCTTGTGAAGATGCAGAGGAAGTAAAGGCATGGTGAAATAAATGTATGACAAAGTAAATGTCTGGAGAAGTGGAGGTACACTCAGTGTAGGGGAAGTTTTCTAGAAGTAAATGGGGGTTACCCATGTGGTCATGGGGTTTCAGCATGCTATCCATTTTGTGAGCTGGCCAGTGGTTGGTGGAAGGGAACACTGTCTTGGGCTTTGGGGATGCTTGCCTAGACCTCTCTCCGCCAATGAACACCCCTTCTGCTCACACATTTGCCTGCTGCTGCTCCGGGACTGAGCAAAGCTCCTTAATGTCTTTAGCCTGCTAGCAGCCTTGTTTCTAGCCCCCAGACACGTGGAGGTACACTCAGTGCCAACTGAATATTTACTCATTTTATCAGCCTCAGTAGGATTGCATGCTTTGGCAGGTCATCCAAGATACAACGTTCTGGCCAACAGCTCGCAGGCAGATGCATGCAGCCAGTGCATCAACCAAATGAGATACCTTACAAATTACCTATTCATTGGGTTACCTACATAAGGATAGGTGAGAAAATAGGGGTTGCAATGTAGAAATGTAATTAAGGATCGGAAAGTAGAGTAAATGAAAGAGATGAACAGAATGCCTTCAACCAATCATTACCACTATAATTGTTCTGGGCAGTTTTCCCTAAAACCATATTTCAACCTGTCTATACCATTACAGAAGCTGATCATGTACACTTAATTATTATTAATTTAAAACCTTCCATCCCTTGTCATTATAACAAGTGGGTGCTAAGTGGGTCACACAGGCACATGTCCACAATATTATTTCCTGTAAAGTCACTCTCCATGGCATCTTTATTTTTTTATTTTATTATATATCGTTTACAAAAGAAACCTTTGCAAATACATTAAATGAAAGAAGAAACATCAATAT
The DNA here is from genome assembly GCF_040938575.1 of Ambystoma mexicanum. NCBI lineage: Eukaryota > Metazoa > Chordata > Amphibia > Caudata > Ambystomatidae > Ambystoma > Ambystoma mexicanum. Next base: position 255,313,244 of record NC_090922.1, read on the forward strand.
CAAAACAGCAGTATCAAAAGAGCATAAAAGAACATACATTACAAATAGAATTTCATTAAAGATACATTACAACCCCAGGATCCTTATTCTAAAACAGGAAACATTAAACAGACCGTTAAAAATCAGTGCAGAAATAAGATTTGATACGATATTTAAAAAATAATTTTATAAGTCAAGCTTCCCTCTACGTATAGACAAATTTTGGTAGGATTTCAGTAAAATTCCCAATTTTATATAGACACAGTACAGTCAATGATATTGGAATTAAAATTCATCATATAAGTTGATCATAAGGAAGGGGCATACAAGTCTAATGATTTAATAAAACCTGCCACAGCAAGTCCATCTATGGTTTTAGAAATGGAAAGACTCTGAGACCAGATGAAATGTTCTGCCCCCAATAGTCCCAGAGTATTGAATCTGCCCAGGTAAGTGGCCCTTGGACCTTTCAGAGCAACACAATTTAAGAAAAAATGACGGGCAGATTCTATAACCCCAGGAATGTGGCAGAAACAACATGTAAGATCCAAATCACTAATCTCCATCCTTCTATGTAGAACTTCCTTGGTGGGTAACAGGTTCCATCTAAGTTTCAGGAGAAGTGAGCGATAGTGGCGGTTGGGAAATTGTGTCAAAATAAAGGACAAGCAGCCTCTCTTCTTATGATCAAATTGTAAGTCGCAGAGAAATGGATAGGCATACAGTTTTTCCAGCGTATCGCTCCAGTCACAACAGAAAACACACTCTTTAACTTTGTTAGGATTAGTCAACAGGGTATCCCTCTCAGTGGAGAGATCTAATAGCGTCTTATCACAAAGGTCCCTACATTTTGAAAGATACAGGATACCGTCTCGAGATCCCTGTGAAAAGAGCGTCTTACCAACATCAGCATAAAGAGTGTCCTGTTTAGGAGAGAGTAGAGCAGAGAAAAGTACAAGAGCCCTCCAAAGGATTCTTGCTCGCAGAGAAACTAAACCCAATTCATACCGTATGGCCGCTATTGGGACACAGTTAGGCAGTTTCATAACCTTTCTCCAATAGATATCCTCAAGGGTGTCCCAAAAGGTCAGGAGAGCTAAATAGTGTAGTTCCATTCCGTATATTAATTTTGGATTCACCTTTCCCTTGAAGACGTCTACAATTGGCTTAAAGGAGAACCTGCCATATTTATTATCTAACTTAATAGATTGTGAGATAAGCGGGAGTATTTTATGTCTAAGGGAACGTCTTAAGTCGGCGACCGATGTTTGGGCCAGAATAAGGTATCCCAGATAGACGATTTTGTGTGCTCTTATAATGTTTTCACCACCAATTTTCCACACTTGTTTATTTCCTTTTTGCCCCTTTGAAAAGACCATTGTACAGGTTTTACTTGGATTGATTTTTAGCCCGTTAAGTGTAGTGTATTCTTCAAACCTGCATATCAGTCTTTGCAGGCCGACTTTGGTCTGATCAAAGAGAAGGAAATCGTCAGCATATGTTAACCAATAGAGCCTGAGATCCCCCAATTTTGCGTTCACCATACCTGCATTTCCAAGAAACTCCCCAACATCAGCCAGATAGAGGATAAAAAGGCATGGGGCTAAGGATCAGCCCTGTCTGACCCCAATACGTGTTCTTATCCTTCTAGAGAGCGTTCCATCCAGATCAATCCTAATATGGACCCCCGCATTGTCATACATTGCCATAAATAGATTGAGAAGCCCTGCCAGGATCCCCCACATTGATAATTTTCCCCAAAGTCTCGACCTAATCACCAAGTCAAATGCATTTGACAGTCCAATTGAGGCAACGTAAAGGGAACCACCATATTTTCTCCATGTTGTACTTTGTAGGGCAGTTAGGATAAACCCATTGAGATGTAAGTCTCCTGTAAACTCACTCCCCATGGCATCACTTCCCATGACGTCATGTCAAAAATTGCACCTCTTGTAAATGTAAAAGTTCCCAACCATGCATATGCCTCATTTCATTGTCCCCTGAAGGTGCAGTTTTCAGGTGAGAGAAGGTGTCCCTCTGTATACTTGCAGGCCACATCTTCCATACATTAACGCCAGGTAAGGCATTAAAATGATGCGAGGGAGGCAGAACCCCCTGCACAAAACGCAGCGTGTGCATCTAACATACCTACGTTTCAACACAGAGCCACCAAAATATCACCAACACCATTGCTACAGAGAAGCGAGAGTAAAGGGTTGCCAGAAAGCTGACTCTGTGTTGGCATGACATGGATTGATTGGCTGACACACTAAATGTTGTTTATTTTTCTATTACACCAATGTGATCCAATAGTGGCTTGTTTAACTGATTTTGTCCCAATCAGGGTACTGTACCATGTCACGTGTCCATTACTTTCAAAGCAGCAGGCAGTAGTCTTTCTTTTTCACCAGGTAGTGTTGCTGGGTTGGGCTATTTCCCGCTCGAGTGTCTAACTTTTTGGGCTATGTGTGCTACTTTAGAACACTGCCTTTGTGGCACCTTGATTTCTGCAACTCACGGGTTTATACTTTATTCATGACATTATTTGAATTGTTTATCCTCTACTTACTGTCAGTATAATTCCTGGATATCTATGAGCGAATCACAGCCTCGCTCGTAAGATATACTGAGTGGAGATTTCAGGACAATACGATAGAGCGTTTTCTCTAAACCCTGCATATGGCCTGAATGCACGCAGACAATCATTTTAGGTGCCGCATTCGTTAACGCGGCCTGACAAGCCTTTGCTGGGTGAAACAGGCACTCCCTCAGTTTTGGACAAGCTTGTCTTCTTATCTGACAAGGGTCGCATAGCTCAGTGGCAACGAAGAGCCCCATAGGTTCCAATCCCGGGCCCTGCTTAGAAACCTCTCGGTATTACGCGCAGTATAAATAACCCATTAGAAATACGAATCTGCCCTGTGCGTTCCGTAATCCCATTTGGAAATACCTCTGTTTTACACTGGAGGAAACGCAGTCTCTACTGTTTCTTTTCCTTGGCATTTCGTATTAAATATGTTCTGTGACAATCTGTTCCGCCACAGTAATGCTAACGGCAAAAATCAGAGCCTCAAAGGGAAAGCACGTGTCATCAGATTGTGCGCCACAGCTGTGAGACACGGAACATGGTTGGCTTTTTATTTGAAAATAATGTTGACAAAGGCGCGGTGCCCAACAGCAGGGCAATACCAGTGGTAATCGCCAAAACGGATAAGAATCCTTTAAACCCGGATGACTCTACAGCTGAAACCTTTCCAACCCGCCGACCACATGCTCCTGCAGGCCCAGTACCTCCATTATCGTTTTCTCGCCTCGAGTTTATGTCTTTACCACTCCTGTGGATTCCTGAAACATTATTACCCAACACCCAGGATCTCCAAGTAATCGCTACACGGATGTAAACTGGGCCTCCATGCGATAAACCTTTTTAATTGATTGGCCTCCCCATACACCTGTTGCCCTTGTATTTTCGCCATTTTTGATTTTGGTGGCACAACTACCAAAGTATCGGCAACACCACTGCTGCAAAGAAGAAAGAGTAAAGGAGCGCCTGAAAGCTGACTTTGCGGTTCGCATGACAACTGGAAATGCTCTACCATTATGCCTAATCCAATAGTGGCTTCTTCAACTAATTTTCTCCCATTAGTTTAGTTTGTTTAGTTCATTTATTTATTGTTAGTTATTTTGCATTTATATAGCGCCTTATAATCCATTGGTATGGTCTGAAGGCGCTGGTAGGTTGAACGCCCTTGGGAACTGAAGTTCAGATCAGTAGAGAGGGTAGAGAGAGTCAAAAGGTGCGTGTTAGCACAGGGTATGTGTGCAGCTCGTGCGGCATCCGTGTAATGGCTGCATTCTAGCAGTAGGTGTGATGGTTGAGAGGTCAGGAGTATGTGTTCGTTCTGGCAGGGTTTATCCAGACCGGATGTGGCTGCGTTAGGCCTGAGGAGAACGCCTGGCTGGGGGTGTGTAACCAACAGTGATTACTTAGAATGATGTGGAGTGAGCGGCGAATGTTGGTATGGGAACAGATATACCGAATGGTGTCATAGTATCTCTGTGTTCTACTTGAGTGGTGATGTAAGGAGAGAGTAAGCGTGGTGGTGAGATATGATGGGTTATATGCCCTTTCAGACATTCACTGTATTCCAAACCATACTATATATGTCGTACAAATTCTATGTGCTTCGGTCCGTTGCATGCACTCCATGCAGACCATGCTGCTCCATACATTCCGGTCCGCTCCACGCATTCCGGTTTGTCGTGTGCACCCCTCTCCTCTACGCACCCCTCTACTCTACGCACTCGCCCCCTCTATGCACTCGCCCCCTCCACGCATTCCCCTCTACACGCTCGCCCCCTCTACACGCTCGCCCCATCTATGCGCTCGCCCCCTCTACGCGCTCACCCCTCTACGTGCTCGCCCCCTCTACGCGCTCGCCCCCTCTATGCGCTCGCCCCCTCTACGCGCTTGCCCCTCTATGCACTCGCCCCTCTATGCACTCACCCCCTCTACGCACTCACCCCCTCCTACGTACTCACCCTCCTCATACGCGCTCATCCCTTCTACGTATTTATCCGCTCAATGCACACACCTCCCCTACGCACACACCTCCCCTACGCACACACCTCCCCTACGCACACACCCCCTCTACGCACACACCCCCTTCTACGCACACACCCCCTCTACGCACACACCCCATCTACGCACACACCCCCTCTACGCACTAACCCACTCTACGCACTCACCCCCTCTATGCACTCAACCCTCTACGCACTCACCCCTTCTACGCACTCACCCCCTCAACGCACTCACCCCCTCTACGCACTCATCCCTTCTACGCACTTATCCCTTCTACGCACTCATCCCTTCTACGCACTCATCTCCACTACGCACTCATCTCCCCTACGCACTCTTCCCTTCTACGCATTCATCCTCATAACGCACTCATCCCCTCTACGCACTCATCCGCTCCCCGCACTCATGCGCTCCCCGCACTCATCCGCTCCCTGCACTCATCTGACCTCCGCACTCATCTGCTTTAAGCACTCGTGCTTTTCACGCATTCAACAGCGACATCCTCTTCAATATGTTCATCTCTACACTCATCTGTTCTATACTTTCATCCGTTCTGTACACTCATTCTCTCTGTACACTTATCCATTCATCCGCTCTATTCATTCATCTACTCTATCCACTCAACCACTCTATCCGCTCCCTCTGTTCTATCTACTCATCCGTTCAATCCACTCATCCATTCTATCCACTCATCCGTTCTATCCACTCATCCGTTCTATCTACTCATCCGTTCTATCTACTCATCCGTTCAGTCCACTCATCCATTTTATCTACTATTCCATTCTATCCACTCATCCGGTCTATCCATTCATCCGGTCTATCCATTCATCCGGTCAATCTACTCATCCGGTCTATACTCTCATCCGGTCAATCTACTCATCCGGTCAATCTACTCATCCGGTCAATCTACTCATCTGATCTATACACTCATCCGCTCTATACACTCATCCGCATTGTACACTCATCCGCTCTATACACTCATCCGCTCCATACACTTATCCGCTCCATACACTCATCCGCTCCATACACTCATCCGCTCTATACACTCATCCGCTCCATACACGCACACACACCCTTCTACGCACACCCCCCCTCTACGCACACACCCCATCTACGCACACACCCCCTCTACGCACTAACCCACTCTACGCACTCACCCCCTCTATGCACTCAACCCTCTACGCACTCACCCCTTCTACGCACTCACCTCCTCTACACACTCACCCCCTCTACGCACTCATCCCTTCTACGCACTTATCCCTTCTATGCACTCATCCCTTCTACGCACTCATCTCCACTACGCACTCATCTCCCCTACGCACTCTTCCCTTCTACGCATTCATCCTCATAACGCACTCATCCCCTCTACGCACTCATCCGCTCCCCGCACTCATGCGCTCCCCGCACTCATCCGCTCCCTGCACTCATCTGACCTCCGCACTCATCTGCTTTAAGCACTCGTGCTTTTCACGCATTCAACAGCGACATCCTCTTCAATATGTTCATCTCTACACTCATCTGTTCTATACTTTCATCCATTCTGTACACTCATTCTCTCTGTACACTTATCCATTCATCCGCTCTATTCATTCATCTACTCTATCCACTCAACCACTCTATCCGCTCCCTCTGTTCTATCTACTCATCCGTTCAATCCACTCATCCATTCTATCCACTCATCCGTTCTATCCACTCATCCGTTCTATCTACTCATCCGTTCAGTCCACTCATCCGTTTTATCTACTATTCCATTCTATCCACTCATCCGGTCTATCCATTCATCCGGTCTATCCATTCATCCGGCCAATCTACTCATCCGGTCTATACTCTCATCCGGTCAATCTACTCATCCGGTCAATCTACTCATCCGGTCAATCTACTCATCTGTTCTATACACTCATCCGCTCTATACACTCATCCGCATTGTACACTCATCCGCTCTATACACTCATCCGCTCCATACACTTATCCGCTCCATACACTCATCCGCTCCATACACTCATCCGCTCTATACACTCATCCGCTCCATACACTCCTCCGCTCTATAAACTCCTCTGCTTTATACAATCATCCGATCTGTACATTCGCTAGGTCTACACAATCTCTGCACTTCCATATTCATGCGTTATCCATACTGACGTGCTCTACATACTCATCTGGTCCACATATTCATCTGTTCTACACACTTATCCCGTTTACGCTCATCCGTTCCGCACATTCATCTGTTTTACGCACTCCTGCGTTCTACTCGCTTTTCTGTATTACGCACTCATCTGTGCTACATGCTCGTCCGTTCTATACATCCAGCCGCTCTACACACATCCGCTCAACATGTTTATCCATTCCATACACTCATCTGATCTACATTTTCATGCGATTCCCACATTCATTCGGCCTATATAGTTATCTGTTCTAAGTAATTCATTGACACCATTCACTTTGTTCACTCTGGATGCATTCTGCCCATTTTGGCAGTTTAAATCCCTTTACTGTTTCCATATGATTTACTCTTATTAACTCTTTCACTGCTTCGATCTACTTTATTTGTTTAATTCTGTTTGTCTTTTTAGTTTATATTAGGGGTTGTTAGCTGTCAGTTTCTCGCATCAGGTGGTTTGATGGATTGGTGTCCTTGAGTTGCTGTTGGTCTGTTTGGGTTGGTTTGGTACAGGTTGGTTTTAGGGGAAGAGCCAGGTTTTCAGCAGTTTGCGGAAAGACATTAAATCCTCAGTTAGGCGGATGTGGGGTGGGAGTGAGTTCCATAGCACGGGGGCCAAGGCTGAGAATGACGATCCGCCTAACCTGCTTGAGTTTGTCTTCGGTATGACTAGGAGGCCGGCTGAGCTTGATCTTAAGGTTCGTGGGGGGTGGTAGGGTTTTAGCTTGTCTTGAAGATAATGAGGTCCGGTTTTATGCAGTGCTCGATGGGAGATGCACAAGGTTTTGAAAGTTACCCTTCGGGCTACTGGAAGCCAGTGCAGTATTTTAAGGGCTGGGGAGATGTGGTCTCTTGGGCCAAGTGCAAGAAGTAATTTGGCTGCCGTGTTTTGTGCCCTTTGGAGTTTATTCATTTGGTACTCGTGGACTCCGAGGTATAGGGGATTTGCGTAGTCCAGTCTTGATATAACGATTGATTGGACTGCGGGGAGTCTGTTGGGAAAGGAGAGATATGGAAAGATGCGCCTAAGAGTTTTAAGGTGGTAGTGGCAGGACTTTGAGACGTTGTTGACTTGGCGGGAGAGTGTTAGGTCTGAGTCAAGGGTGCATCCAAGATTTTTCAGAGTTGGAGGGAGTCGGTGAGTTGCCCATGGTGGATGGCCAGGGTACTGGTTGTGGAAGAAGTTCCAGGTTGCCACATACCATGATTTCCGTTTTGGAGGGGTTTAACAGGAGGTGGCTTTGGGTCATCCAGAGTTCTATGTCAATGAGGCAGGAGGCCAGGTCAGGTCGGCAGTTGGGATTTGAGTTCAGGAGTTTTAGAATTAGTTGAGTGTCGTCGGCATAGTTGTAGCACAGGATGTTGTGTGAACAAATTATTGGTGGGAGGGTGATCAAGTAGAGATTGAACAGGAGGGCGGATAGGCATGCGCCCTTGTGGGACTCCCGTGTCGACTGGTTGGGCTTCGGAGGTATAGTTGGAGAGTATCGTTATTTGGTACTGATCTTTGAGGAATGAAGCTATCCATTTAAGAGCGGTTCCACAAATTCCTAGGGAGTGGAGGCGGTCTAGGAGGATTGAGTGATTGATTGCGTTGAAGGCGGCGAATAGGTCAAGAAGGATTAGTGCCGCGCATCCCGCGGAGTCTGCCGTCATTTTAAGGTCATCCCAAATTGAGGTTAGGGTTGTTTCAGTTCCGTGACGGGCTCTGAAACCTGATCGAGCAGGGTCCAGGAGATTGTTGGCTTCGACAAAGGCATTTAGCTGGGAGCAGGCAGTTCGGTCAATGTGTTTGGCAAGGAATCTGGTGTTTGAGATGGGGCAGTAGTTTTTGGGCTCGAGCGGGTCGAGCCAAGGTTTTTTAATTAGCGGTTAGACATGAACCGTTTTGAATGCGTCGGGAAAGATACCAGTGGAAAGGGAGGCATTTATGATGGATCTTGCGTGTTCACCTGCGCAGGTGGAAGCGAAGATTTCTTTGAGGGTTGTGGATGGGCAAGAGTCTAGAGGCAAGCCAGATGGTTTGCGGGCAGATAGAAGTTTGAGAAATTGCTCTGGTGATATTGGACTAAAGGATTCAAACGTTGGTTGCGTAGTGGTCGCAGCTGGTGGGGCAGCCGGTATGGGGGGGAATTGCTTGAAGGATGTAAGAGAGCTAGTTTGGTGGCTAGAGTATTTGTTCTTTCGAGAGCCGTGGTGAAAAAGTGGAGGGAGAGTGAGTTGCACAGTGGTTGTTAGGGAGTCGGGACGGTCGTGTTGCAAGCCGGATGGGTGAATTCGGAGATGATTTTGTGGAGTTCTTTGCTTGGGTTTTTGCAGTTTAGGATTCGGGAGTTGTAGTGGGCTTTTTTTGCTTTCCGGATTTCAGCGTTGTACTGATCAAGGTGTCGGGCCAAGGTAGCCCTATTCTCCTGGGTTTTGTATTTCTGCCATTTGCGTTCTAGGTATTTAAATAGTTGTTTAGTGATCTTCAACTCGGGAGTGAACCATCTAGGGAAGAGGCCACGGCGGGTTGATGGTTTGCAGGGGGGTGTTAGCCGCATCAGAGATGTGTTGAGCCATGAGTCAAAGGCGTCAGGGGTTAGTTGTTTGTTGAGTTGGCATTTAGGTGGTGGAGACTGGAGAAGTGCGTCGGCTAGGTCTGGGATGATTATTTGTTTTTTCCAGCATTTGCGTAGATTCGGAGGTTCAGATTCGAGTGCGGGAAGGGGGTTGGGTGAGTGGATCATGAACGAGAGAATGAAGGGATCGGACCAGAGGATAGGGGTGGGGGGCTTTAAATGAATCAGGGTGTTGGAGCTAAAGATGGCATCAAGAGTGTGTCCTTTATAGTGAGTCGGGCCGTTTATGAGGGGTTGGAGGTTAATTGCGTCCAACCCATCAACCAGAGAGTGTGTCATAGGGTTGGTGGGGATGTCGAGCCATATGTTGAAGTCTCCAAGAAGGGTGAGGTTGGGATGGTTTAGTTGAAGAGTGGCAATAGAGTCGCAGAGGTTGTTTGCGAATTGCCTATCATAGCCAGGGGGTCTGTAGATTATTAGGAAGCTGTGTGAGATCGACGGGGAGAGAGATATTCTAACGAGGAGGGATTCGCAGGATGGAATGGAAGGTTGGCTGTCGATGATTGAGGCGTGGAAGAGAGATTTGAAGACGAATGCTACTCCCTCCTCCTCTAGAAGGATGGTTCAGTGGGATGAGGGAGTAGTCGGGGGGGGGAATGCTTCACTGGCGATTGGGGCGAAGTCGTCCGAGAACCAGGTTTCGGTGATGAAAACCAGATCTGGTTTGTAAGAGGCGAGGAGGTCAAAGATGCAGTATCTGTTTTTTGCTACGGAACGGGCATTAAACAGGATGCAGTTCACATCGGGAGGCGAGGTTGCTCTCGGAGCAGGAGCGGAATTGGGTGGTGGCGTAGAGAGAGGAAGCTGGGAAGGGGGAGGGGTAGGGTGGGAGATGATCGATGGGAATAGTGAGCGGGCAGAAGAATTGGCGGGTTTTGGGCGGGAATGGGTGGTTGTGTGGGTTGGGATGCTCGGTTTTGGCTCAGGGGTTTTGAAGGTAGGGTGGGGGTGGTTAGGAGTTTCATTTGAAATTGATGCAAAGTCGAGGGAGATGGGTTTCAGGCAGGGTGAAGCTACGGGGGAAGGAGGTGATTGGTGTAATGAGGTTGTGGGTCGAGACAAGGGTGGCGAGGAGTGCTGAGAGATTGAGGGGGACCAGGTACAGTTCCTCTTTAGTTTCTTTATTGCGATTGGAGTGTTGGAGAGGGTGGGGGTTGGAGGGGGAGAGGGATGCGGCTTCAGTTCTTGCAAAGGCTAAGCGTCCAGTTTTTAGGGAGGGGAAATGGTGTGTTCGGGGAGGAGGGGTGGTGGGGGCTTGTGGGAAAAGCGGAGGGGGAATGCTTGCAGGGCGGGGTGTGCTTGCTATAATAGTGTGGGGAGCGGGCATGGTTAATGTGGGCTGGTCGGTGGTGGTGTTCGGGGGATGAGTGTTCTAAGGGTGGTTGGCTCGCCATCGTGCCCCTCTGGCTTGGTGTTTGGAGAGGCGAATGGTAGAGAGTGCAAAGGAGGGTGGGATGATTTGGGATGTGGGGAACGGGAGGGAAGGCAGATCAGGGAGTGGGGGCAGATCACGGTGGTCATTTCTGACAAACTCTGGAGGAGTGGGTGGACTCATGCTTAGTACGAGGTGTTAGGTGTAGTCTCAAGTGTAACTTACAGTTGATTGGACTTTATAGGTTCCGCTGTGTCAGTAGCTGTGAGTAGTCTTGATTTCAAGGTTCCAAGAAGTCGGTTGATATTATTCACTTATTCTAGGTTTCAATGTGCTATTTGTACTAGCTTGCAGATATTAGGCCATTTTGAGGTCAAGCTAGATTCTAGGGTATGGTAACTGGACGGCCTATTTAGTTGTAGCTACAGTTACGCTGTTGGGTAGGCTTTCTTCCAGTAAGCTGGAATACAGGAAAGCTTATTATTATTTTAGGTGGAGTTCGGGAGGGCTTTCTTATTGTAGCTCTAAATTCAGTGGTGGCACGCTATTGGCACACTTCCAAGTTCAGTTTGCACAGAGATGATATTAGGCTATTAGGAGCAGTTCCAGCTTCAACTGTATACAGAGATGATATTAGGTACTATTAAGTAGATAGTAAGTTCTAATACCTTTATACATGGAGGGTATTAGGCATGATTCTAAAGTCACTTTGCACATTTGCGTTATTAGGGAGATTAGTCGGTTCAACCAGGCACGGTATTAGACTATTCGGATACTGGGCGCACTTCTAAATTCGACTTTCGCAGGGAGGCTATTGGGCACACTTCTAAATTCACAGAGATGCTATTGGGCACACTTCTAAATTCACAGAGCGGCTATTGGGCACACTTCTAGAATCAGCAAGGCTGTTTGGCACACTTCTAGAATCACAGAGAGGCTATTGGGCACACTTCTAAATTCAGTTTCTAAATGCACTTCTAAGTTTAACTTTTGCAGAGAGGCTATTGGGCACACTTCTAAATTCAGCTTCTAATTGCACTTCTAAATTCTAAATTCAGTTTCTAAATGCACACTTCTGGAATCACAGAAAGGCTATTGGGCACACTTCTAAATTAAATTCAGCTTCTAAATGCACTTCTAAGTTTAACTTTTGCAGAGAGGCTATTGGGCGCAATTCTAAATTCAACTTTTAAATTCAATTTTCACAGGTCTTCTATTAGGCGTACATCTAAAATTCAGCTTTCACAATTCAGTTTTCACATAGAGGCTGTTGGGCGCACTTCTAAATTCAGTTTCCACATAGAAGCTATTGAGCCTACTTCTGAATTCACAGGGTGGGTGTTGGGCACACTTTTAAATTCGCAGAGAGGCTATTGGATACACTTGTAGATTCAACTTTTCTCAAGTAGGTTATTGGGCACACTTCTAAATTCACTGAGGGGCAATTGGGCACACTTCTAGATTCACAGAGAGGCTATTGGGGACACTTCTAGATTCACAGAGAGGCTATTGGGGACACTCCTAAATTCAACTTTTCACAAAGACGTTATTGGGCACACTTCTAAGTTTAACTTTTCGCAGAGAGGCTATTGGGCACACTTCTAAATTCAACTTCTAGATGCACTTCTAGATTCGACTTTTCACAGAGAGGCTATTGGGCACACTTCTAAATTCAACTTCTAGATGCACTTCTAGATTCGACTTTTCACAGAGAGGCCATTGGGCACACTTCTAAGTTCAACTTTTCACAGAGAGGCTATTGGGCACATTTCTAAATTCAACATTACACCGAGATGCTATTGGGCACACTTCTAAATTCAACATTTCACAGAGAGGTTATTGGGCACACTTCTAAATTCAACTTTTTACAGAGAGGTTGTTGGGCACACTTCTAAATTCGGTTTCCACATAGAAGCTATCGGGCACACTTCTGAATTCACAGAGAGGCAATTGGGCACACTTCTAAATTCATAGAGAGGCTATTGGGTACAGTTGTAGATTCAACTTTTCACAAAGAGGCTATTGAGCACAATTCTAAATTCACAGAGAGGCTATTGGTTACACTTCTAAATGCAACTTCTAAATTCTGCTTTTCACAAAGAGGCTATTGGGTACACTTCTAATTCACAGAGAGGCTATTGGGCTCACTTCTAAATGCAACTTCTAAATTCAACTTTTCACAGAGAGGCTATTGGGCATACTTCTAAAGACCGGCCAGAAGGCATAGGGGCGCTACAAACATGAAAACACAAACAAGCCCCAAAAGATACAAATCTTGGGGTAAAACATATTGCAGGGTACCAGCAATTAACGCCACAAAATATTACAGAATTAAAGCATAACTAAAAAACGAATCATAATTAATCCAAGATAATTTTTACATTAGTCACAGATGATGTAAAATTAACATTTTTGCACAGTCTCAAAAAGCAGGGGAGATTAGTCTGGCCGCATCCAATGATGATACACTCTTTGTTAACCCCTTGGCACGAGTTCTTGACTTTGAAACCTATGCAGAAATCTGAGGTCTTGGGCTCAGACACAACCAGGATCCACTCTTCTATGCAACCAGACCTAGACCTCGTTTCTAAGGGCTTCTCTGGTTTCTTGTCTCTCCGGTCTATTAGTATTTGTAACAATAAGATTTCTATGATCACTAACCAGCTTTCTTAAGTTAGGATCAGGAATTTCAGGCATTTTAGATTTTCTTTATGCAAATATCTTTTTCAAAAGGAAACGGCCATATTATCCCTGGGTCCTTTCAGATAAGCAGGAGTATGCAGAGAGGGAGAAACCACAGAAGCTGAAACTCCAGCAGTAGCCACCGTAATGACAGTGGCAGCTGGGCACGTCACTATTGATTGATGTTTATTATTTTCAGCATTCAGGAGTACTATACCATGCCACTTGTCTGTGTCAGGTTCAAAGCCTGGCTGCTTAGTGGTCTTCCTTTTCACAGCTGGAGGGAGTTGGCTATATTTGGGCTACTTTCCAGGTCCCTTTGGGCTACATGTATGTTTCCCTTTGTAGATACTGTTACCATACAAGCAATTATTTTTTGGGAGAGGTGCATTGCCACTGGCAACATGCAGATGTCCTCATGAGATGTCTCAGGACAGGATACAGATGTCCTCATGAGAATTCTTATGAGGACATCTGTACTTTGTCAGTGGTACTGCACTTCTCCAATCTGATTTTTTTATGAGAATCTGCATGTTGTGAGTGTTAGTGCACCTATCCAATCAAATAAGTGTGAGGACATTTGTAATTTGTTTTTCATTGGAGAGGTGCAGTATCACTGACAAATGTTTTCTCCTGCTCACAACCTGTTTCCATTTCTATTTCCTGTTTCTCTGGTTCTTTTTCAATCCGTATTCCTTTCCTTCATGCTTCATGTAAAATGCAATACACTACAGGTGCCAAAACTATTTGCTTTGCCAATGCTTGTTTAATGTCTCACAGGTATTGCTGAATAAGCTAGCTGTTTGAGTGAAATCGCGTAGTTGCATGAAAGGTCTGAAACTTTACTATTTATGTAGTTAACTTTTGCTAACTTTCTGTAAATTGTTGCACGGATTCCCCAATTTCTTCTCGTTTGTGCTCTATGGCCCACGCCTTTCGGGAGTAGATGATGTGCAGCTTTCCCTACTTCCCAGTGGAACAAAGAGCTGCACGGTTTTTACTTATGAGGGGAAATGATAATTGTGTTGAATAACATTTCATAAAACGAACCCTCAGAACAGGGACTTGGACCCTGGACCCTCAGATTAGAAGCTGGGTGCTCTTAATGACTGAACTGTCCAGGTCCTTTTTAAGACGTGTTTTTGGAAAAGGTATTACCATGATGATCTCATACTCACTTCAACAAAACATTTTTTGCATCTTAAGCTTCCTAAGGAGATTGGGTGTCAGTCTGTGCTATTGATTAGTTTTCCCGCTGTCCCATAGTGACTAATAAACCCATTCTATTCCCACTCATGCCAAGTCTGGTCTGTCCATGTCTCTTACCAGTACGACGGGCGTCCGCCCATCAGTTACACCAGTAGGGTATGGGTTTCATTGTAAAGACATTGGGTGGGACAGTTCTGTATTTCTGTAATTATAATATGCATAGTCTATGTTTTAACATTAAACTTCAGCAACATACTCTAAACACTGGTAAGTGTTGGGATGGGTTACATGTCTTTATATCGAGAACCTTTATATTGAAAGATCATATATCAAATATTTTATAACGAAAATGTTTATAGTGAATGCACTTTTTATTTTTTGGTGGGGTCCCCCCAAAATCCCCCATTTCCCACCACTAAAAACCCACCCCAACCTTGTCCCACAATAATTAACCCTTTACCCCACCCCTAAATGCATTCACTATAACATTTTTCGATATAAAAGATTTGAGATGGAATCATGTACCCCGCTCGCGCCAACCCAATTGCGGGTAAAACTCCCTACGCACCCCTTGGAATATGCATACCCCACTCGTGCCAGCAAAATTGTGTGGAAAAAGTCCCCACTGTAGAGTGGGCTGGCTGCGGATCTTGGTCAGGGGTGTTGGGTGGTCCCCTGTGGTGTGGGCTGCTTGCGGGGCATGGCCAGTGGTGTTGGGTGGTTCCCTATGGTGTGGGCTGCCTGTGGGTCATTGTCAGGGGTGATGGGCTGCCTGCGGGGCATGGCCATGGGTTTTGGGTGATCCCCTGTGGTGTGGGCTGGCTGTGGGGCATGGCCAGGGGTGTTGGGTGGTCCCTTGTGGTGTGGGCTGCCTGCGGGTCATGCTTAGGGGTGTTGGGTGGTCCCCTATGGTGTGGGCTGCCTGCGGGGCATGGTCAGGTGTGATGGGCTAAGATAGGAATCGGGTGAGAGAAGACGTACGCTCCACGCAAGGTACGAAAACGATGCGAGGACCGCAATTCAATCCTAGAACTCAGCGGTTCGGAAAAGTCCAGCTGGTTGAGCACACTGCCAGTGAGGAGACCGTTTACTTGTCAGGCGTTCTGACTTTTCCTACGAGGATCGCCCGTTAACAAGAGCCTATGAGGCATAACGAAGAATCTCAGTTTTAAAAGGCACAACACATGAGCTGCAAGTTCAAACTTTGAGAAGAACACTACTGTGTGGATTGCGCAAGAAAGTGGAGACCTATTTGTCCAAGTTTCCCCGAAGAAGTTCTTGTATTTGTAATATTCCTGTTGAGAAAGAACGAAACATGTTGGGTGTTTTAGGTGTTGTATATTACGACAGCACCCATTAACAAACTATTGAATAGATTAGAACCCTGTGGTTGTGGACACAAGGATTCGCCTAACGAGAATACGTGTTGCTAAAAGTGAGCAGCCCGCAGGGTGGGAGCTTCCTCAATTGAGTATTCGATAGATGTGGTCATTACAAGTGTGAGTTGAATGGTGCTGGTTTTTTGTTAGATAATGGTTGTATGCAATATTGTTAGTGAGTTTGCAAGTTTGTACTTTGTGAAACAGTAACAGAGAATCTTTTTCGGCAGCAGTTTTCCTGCAATATGTTGTATGTTAACTACTGTGTATATGTTTTTTATATATTAATATAATAAAGCTTTGTAATACATTTATTCCGTTTTTATGAGTGCTTGATATAATTCCTATGGGCACATTTATGTTAGTGTTTTGCTCTCCTTAAAAGGGACATAGCATGGAGGCAACGAGATTCTAAAGTTAAGAAGCTATCGCATGCAGGTAATTGGGGATGAATCTTGGGGCCGTTTAAGCTCTCTCCAATGTCTTTCTAGTGTTTTTGCAGGGGGGATGGGCTGCCTGCGGGGCATGGTCAGGGGGTTGCGTGGCCCCCTGTGGTGTGGGCTGCCCGCCTACCCTGCAATACACGTACCCTGCTCGCGCCTGCGAAATCGCGTGAAAAGCACACTCGCGTACCCCGGAATCCACGTACCTCGCTCGCGCCAGCCAAATTGTGTGAAAAGCGCGCTCGCATACCCCCTGAATCGCGCACCCACATGGTGAGGAGACATGTGCACTCCCTGCAGGCAGCACACACCCCAGGGGACCACCCAAAACCCCTGACAATGCCCCGCAGGCAGCCCATCCACCCTGACCATGCCCTGCAGGCAGCCCATCACCAATGATGGGCACCTGCCAGCAGGCCCCGACCCATGTCCCCCCACCAGTGATGGACACCTGCCAGCAGGCCCTGACTCATGTCCCCCACCAGTGACGGGCATTTGCCAGCACATTGTCACAACATACATGCATGTAGCAAATGTCCACCGAAATGCCACCTCATGCTGCCCCCGCACAGTGCGACTCCACACCCATCATTGTCCCCACTTCCCAGCACAGGGCCCATGGCATGACATTCACAGAAGCACACATGCATGTACCCAAAGACATGCCCAACATGGCCACACAGCAGCGACACATGACTGAGGCAATGACGACTGACACATGCACCAAACTAATGAGAGCCGAGAACACAAATATGTGAACTGATGAAAATGTATTAAAAACGAAATCAACCAAACAAAAAGCAACCATGCCAAGGAAAAATAAATGAATGTAAACATAAATGAAATGCAAAATCCATAAAAACGGTGATCCCAAGAAAAAGCAAATCCTCAGGGTGGTCCATGTCCACAAACAATAAATCGGAATCCAAAGGGTAAATTTTAAAAAAAACATTCCATTGTGTGTGTGAAAAACATAAAAGAAAAAAATCCTCAGTTCCAGTACCATTGACAATGAAAGTTCTTAGGGTCCATGATCCCAAAACCAAATGAAACCTAGTAAAATCCCTACAAAATACAACTATGTACAAAAAGTGGATCAATGTCCATCGATTCCAAAATAAAAATAAAACGAAAGGAAACCTAAGCCTAATAAACTATATACAATGGCGACGGGCTAGTTCTACGGCTCACCGTTCTTACCAAGATTCTTGGCCAGGGCATCATCGAACTCCGAGTCTATATCCCAGGGGTGGGGCTGGACTCTGTCCTCGAGGGCTCGCAAGGATGCCGACATGCTCTCCACCAACTCCCTGCGAGTCTCCTCGAGAAACTGTGCCCGGCTCAATGCCTGCCCCATGGAGTTCTCCACCCTGACCATGGTGAGCCGTGCCCTCTCTATCTGCCGCCGCTCTGCATCCATTTGCTGGCCCATTAGCTGCCAGAGAGAAAACACACATAGTCCAGGGTCCTCCTGCCCTTCGGCCGATGCCTTCCCCTGTGATGTTGTATGACCCGAGTGTAGACGCCTCCTACGTCGAACCTGGTGCTGCTGCCTTGATGTCATCTGCCTGTGTCACCACGACTGGCTCCGGGATGCTGACGACCCCCGGGGCTGTCTTGGACGTGCCCTGCTGGAAGTTGCCTGCAAATCCTGCATTGCCAGGGATCCTGTTGCTTGGGTGACCACCTCTGCTGAACCGCCGACTCCCAACTGTGGCAGGGATGTGATCTCCACCAGCCTGGCTGCAGTGGATGAGGCAGGTTCACAGGGTGCCCTGGTGGCATCTAGGCCGGAAGAGGGCATGGAGAACGACTGGTGCATAGTGGGTGCAGAGGAGGAGAGGGTCGCAAGAGCGGCAAGCACATGGAGGAACCCTGTAACAATGAGCCGTCCTAGCCAGTTCAATATGGCACACAGCTGTTCATGATGATGTGCGTTGTCCTTCCTAGAATCACGCATGTGTGCATCGAGACACCGACTAGTACGGGCTCAACCCTGTCACGGATTGTCTCGTCATCAGGCAGAGGAAGGTCAGTTGATGTGGACACATCCTCTACCTGCGGACGGGCCTGGAATGAGGCAGAGAGATGCAGTCACAGAATCACGTACAGGATTACGCACTAGCACCTCCGCGGTGACCTGTGCTGCCTCCTGCCCCGGCCCCTGGACTGCACCACTTGCACCAGTGGAATCACCCCCACCAGGTCCCATGTGTGGATCTAATGTGGCCTCCTCCTCACCCACCACCGACCTGGATGCCTCTGCACCGTCTTCTGCATTGTCTTGCCCCTGTGGGTTCTCACCTGCCACTTCTGCTGTAGACACCAGTCCCCTCGCTCCCAGAAGATACCATAACCTGGGAGGGTGATTGGGCCTTGCGTCTCCGGCCGGTGGAAGCATCCTTGCCTCTCTGCTCCACAGCGCCGTCTCCGCCCTCTTCTTCACTTGCCGCTGTGGAAAGGGAGACATTGAACACAAGCATAAGGTTACTGAACGTAAGTCTGCTAGACACAAAGCAAATGCACATGAGTGGCACTGTTGTATGTCATAGTCACCATCACCTTCCGCAACACACAGGTTCTTCGAAGTAACACACATGCACACGCACCACCACACAGTCATGCATCCGTCCGTGTCCACCTCCCATCGCAGTGCAATCATGGACAGCTAGGCCACAACAGTCAAAGCATGCATCGAGATGTGCATGTGTCATGCATCCATGACGTTTCCCAGTCACACACTCACCACTCAGTAACACGCACATGTACACCATGCATGTACATGAGGGTGACATCAGCATCCATGATTCACACAACAGACATGGCCTGGTACAGACACAGGCATGCAATCATGTGTGCGTCATCACATGCAGGTGCACAACATGCATAGCTACACACACACTATTGTCGTTGCACACGCTTCACCGGACTCGCATGCTGTTACGCTCACCATGTCTCTGCGGAGGCATTGGGGCATGGTTGCAGCCTTCCCTGAACTTGAATCACCCCCTTCAGGCCTCTCCCTCAGTAGAAAAGCTGTGAGCGGTGGTACGTGGTGATACTGCTCCTACGTGGCGATAACAGTGTGTGAGTGCGCCAATCTGTGATTGTTGTACCTCTCGAACGCTTCACCCCAAAGTACGGTTTCTGTGAGCATACGCTGGCCCATAAAGCTCACCTGTGAATTGTGGAAGATAAGTTCTCCGTCCTGCTACTTCTGACAGGGGCGTGTCGAATGGAATCTAGTTACTTCACTGATCTATGATAACGATTAGTCTAGTCCAGCTGCGACAACATTTCTCCTTATGATTGGTAAGTCTTTCTTGAGCTCTTGTGATGCTGTTCGTTCTGTTTAATGTCTTTATATGTTGCTCCTATTTATGCCCGCAATAATGTCTCTCTTCTGTTTTCTTCCCTTACATGGAAATGCGGCCTCAATGCAGCTGTGAGACGCGAGACGCGGCTGGATGGAAGATGGATGCTACCGCAATGTTTGTCAGCAGGTAAGTGATGGTTTAAGGAAAAGCACGAAGTATGGCGAAGTGCAACCTTAAACTGTTTTTCTATGTCTGACCTTGTCTTCTGTTTTTCCTTACAAGCGCTGCTGTCGACGATGGAGCGTGTCGTGCTGCGATGCCAAGATGAAGATTACAGCGTTCTGGAAAGTGTAAAGATGAATACTTGGTTCGCCGAAGAGATGTACAGGTAAAAACAGCTTCCCCCAGTTGGTAAGTATGCTGGCAGGAAGCAGGATGCCCAGAAAGCAGGATCTTCAAAGGTAAGTCTGAACTCAGGCGACGGTGAGCGTTACGCTGCATACAAGTGCAGATTAACGCGAAACATCGGTCTTGAGGATCGGGGCAGCTTATATAGCTGAGATCGTGGGCACGCCCATTAGGGCCGGCTTACCAGCAACACCCTGCCACTCCTAGAGAGTGAGCACATGCAAAGGCAATCCATTAGCAGCCACACCCAAGAATACATGTGGGGCTGCTTAATGGATGGAATGTTCAAGGTTAATGCATCCTGCTTAATGGATGGAATGTTCAAGGTTAATGCATCTGAAGTGCTATGTCCATAGTAAAAGCTTTTTGGTGTTAAATGGATGTTCCTGTTTACTTTTGTTCATTAGCCTGGCACCAAAGGCACCAGGACAGTGTCCACCCAGGTCTCCAATGCATGCAACCCCTGCATGCCTGTGCCCCTGACTTCATGACCATGACACATTCTTCACTGTCATGTCCCTACACACAGACATCCATACAGGGGCCTTGCCAGACATACGTCCAAGGTGCACGCACTGGACACACCTCAACATGCACTACGCTGGAGATGAACACATGGACACTTACCACTCGACTCCGGACGGGTCTGCATCTCGAGGACCTGGTGGTGAAGTGCTGGGTTAATGCACTCCAGGACCCTCATCTGGATGTTGGTCAGCTGGTCCCAGCGCCCCACTTCTCCACAAGCAGCAACGAGGCGCCGGGCCTTCCTGATGGCCCTGAACCTGAAGTCCTCCCAGCGCTTTAGAACACGGTTGTCGCGGGATGCCACCCGTGTTGATGGCATCCACAATGTCCTTCCATATACTCTTCCGTCCATCCCTGACGAGGCACGAACTTGAGAAGAGGGCATCATAATTCCCCCTGACTCGCTCCACCAGGATGCCAACTTCATTTTCAGTGAAGCTGGCAGCCCTCTGCCTCTCGGACTGGGGGTGGCCACTGGCCACAGATGGTGTAGAGTCGGACATGGCAACCCCAGAGACAGGTGTGGGTGGGCAACTTGGTCCTGGGGCTGGGCTGTGGAGTGATTGTACATCAGTCGGGAGTCTTCTGGGTCAGCAGAGGTAGTCTCAGGTACAGGATCCCTGGCTATGGCTCCTGTGCAGGCACCAAATAGCAGGGCATGTTGGCAGCAGGCAAGTTGGCAGCAGCAGATGGCTCATAGGAGGCTGCTCAGGGCTCTGCGGGGCAGGTAAATGGCCTTCTGGGTAGGAGCGTAGTCTTCCGTGTGTTGTCGCATGACCAGCTCAATGCAGAGTGATTTAGCACGTGAAAAAACAGCACATCAGCGTGTAATCTGAGGAAAGGGCCTTAGCACGTAAGTGATGTAACACGCGCAGGTGTTTCCCTCTGCACGTGTAAATGGTCCGCGGGTCTGCAGCGCACTGTACGTGCTTTCCATGGAGACCGATGCGTGTGTTTTCCCTACTTTGGTGTTCACAAGCGATTACTTCACAGTGGTTACACTGTCTACACGTATTTCTTTTCCACACAAGGCAGACGGTGAGTCGTGCATGCTATTGCACACTATTTTTCCCACTGCGAGTGCCCCTGTTTGTCACATCCCCCATTTATTGAGGTCATAGTAGTCCGCGTGTTAATCGCGTATGCTTTTTTTTGTTCTTGGGTGCCACAGTGTACTGCGTGAGTTTTTTTTTACATGCATGTGGGCTAAAGGGGTTGCATATACTTTTTTCTTGTATTTTTGGGGTGCCTAAGCGTTGTGTGACCCATCATCTATCCCCAGGGTCCACAGGCAGCCTTGCTGGAGCACAGGGGTGTGTCTACCATCACGTACCTTGCCCCCTTCAACCCAATTGCCCAGGACAATTTTTCAGTGCACCTCCCATTGGCATTTGTACATCCGTGCAATGTTTGGGTGGCCACCAAAGGTTAGGGGGGGGGCTCAGCTGGGCATCCTGCCTGTGTTGGGAGTGGTTGGGCATGTGGCCGGGGTGACCAGGGAGTACGTGGAGTCCAGGGTGGCCGCAGAGGGGGAAGAGACAGGGGTCCACCAAAGGGGCAGAATGTCCAGCCACGTGCTGGCGCAGCCATGCCACCACCCCCTGCGACTCCAGGTGATGCTGCTGTTGCATCCGACCCTGGCACCCTTGCAACCCGACAGTCAGTTACATGTGCTGACACTGGCCCACCAGTAGAGGTAGCTGCAGGCACCCGCCAGGGTTAGTCGTAATATGGCGGTACGGTATGGATGGTGCCAGTGACGTACCGGCACCGTCCATGGTGTACCGCCATACTCATGATGACCTCTTTGTATGTGTGGGAGATTTTCTGCCAAGTGAGTTTATCAGGCTCCATGTCAGGTGTGAATGTCTCATGCCTGTTTACATTTCGCACGTTGCACATAATGACGATAGTGTCATGTGTTGTGCATTTGGTTGGCTGTTTAGCTGTTGCATGCCATGGCATGGAGGCCAGGGGTCATGGGGGTTGGGAGGGTTTGGGTGACATACCAGTGATTTCCATGGCCTGTTTTGCAGGTGGTGGTGTGATGTGCTCCTTTCATGTGTTCCTTTTGGTCACACGGGATTGTTTATGTTTAAGTAGCTAGGGATGTACACAATGTCACACTTCCATGGAAACATTCTCAGGGTGGTAAGGTTGTGACAGTTGACTGGCCCTTTGTCATCTTTGATTGTAACCTGATCTGTGCCAGGCCTGTGCGCACTCCACAGGGGTGGGAGTTTAGGTGAAATTGTGGCCACAAGCTGGGTCCGGGCTTCCTCACTACGTGCCCTTTCCCCTCCCATGCGCAACGCCTGTATGTCCGGTTGTGGATGTGGGGGCACCACCATGTCCACTGGTACGCCCCACCGTGTTGCAACATTGTTCAGGACACATGCTGCCACAATGAGCCTGCAGACTACTGGGGGTGCATATAGTAGCTGCCCGCTAGAGCAGTCAAAGGAGCGGAAGCGTGACTTCAGCACTCCGAATGTGCGCTCCACTATGGCCCTGGTTGCAATATGGGCTGCTTTGTATCTTACCTGGGGTGGGGTGGTGGGGTTCCGTATTGGCGTCATCATGTGGGTGCTCAGAGGGTAGGCACTGTCCCCTGGGGAGGTGATGATGGTTGTCATTAGTTGGGTTTCTGTATTTGTTTGTGTGTGACATGTATGCATGTGCACAGACATTTCTACTCACCGATGAGCCATGTGTTGCCATGCTTCCCAGCTTCCAGTGCCCGATTCAGGGCAGACATTCTGTATATGGAACTGTCATGGGTAGACCCAGGATAGTTTGCATAGACAGATGTGATGATTCCATGGGCATTGCATGCAACCTGTACATTGATGGAATGCCGGTGCTTGCAGTTGCAGTAGATGTTGTCAGTGGCCCTAGGTGGATGTAGGGACACATGTGTGCAATCAATGGCACCAAGCACATTGGGGAATTGTGCCACCCTGGCTCATGATACAGATATCTGTAACATGAGCTAACACTGTACTTGAGAGTAGGCCTGAATCCTCCCAGGCCATATTGAAAATATAGAACAATGAGGCCCCGTCTTTTGCTTGATTATTACATTTCAATTCCCAGGCATGGTAGCGCACACGCAAGTACACACACATTCAAATGTATCCAGGAGAACTTTGTATAATTAGGCAAGAATGTGAGCAACCAAATGGGAGTAGGGCTGCGGCCCAGTATGAAGTCCACACCCATGGGACCCAGGGCAGAGGTCCTGAGCTGCCAAAACACAAGCTGAGATTTAGGACACCAGCGCCCACCAGGATAATGACCATTCAATTTGAACTTCCAAATGTTCAGGAATAAGACTCCTAAATCCTTCATGAATTGGATGGATTAGTGGGACATAGAGATTTTAGGCCTACCCCTTGGGAGGAAAAGCTGTTAAAGGGGAGAGCAGAGAACAACGAGGTCTGTGACTTGTAACAGGGAGACAAAGGGTGATGCCAATGCTTCTAAGATTGCAGTGAGGAAGCATGATGGGGGCGCCTGCGTGTCTGGAATGAGAAAAGAGTTGCTCTGTCTAGCTCTCACACTCATAAACCATTCAGCTTCTCGCCTCTCATTGAGCCTGCCTCACAAGGTCCTTGTTGTGGATTATGATGGTGCTTATGCACAAACTTCACACAACAATTTGCCCTGGCCATCGCAATCCAAGTAACGAGTAAGTGTACTTTAGATGTGATGTCATTTTGAACACAGAGACGACTACCATTTCATGTTTAGCTCCTACACTGCCATAAGTTTGATCGATCAATGATGTATGATTTCAGCATGTTAACAGGATATATTTCTCTCGCTTCTTGGAATTCAGAGTGTTTGTCGCTTACCTGTCTTTCATTTTCAACAAACAATATTTCTCTATGGCCCTAAAAGACTTGAAAATCCAGAGTTCATTTTTCAAGAAAGTTACTTTTCCAAGGTCAACTATACCTCATTTATGATGCATTTTCAAGTAAGGTGGTACACATATCATGTTCATTCAATTAAAATATGTATGTTTCTCTTTCACAGGTGGTACAGGCTGGTGGCCTACCGTTCATTGGTGGCTTTATGGGAGGCTTGGATTAAGCGTTAGACGGGTAATACCCGCCTGTGTCGTTCGAGCCATTCACGCAAAATTCCTCAGTTACAGCGGACAGCACTGGGGATTTTCACACACTGTGCTGCAACCTGAAGTATACCATTTGTAGTTTGTGCCATGAACATCACCACATTAAATAAAATACAAATGAGCATATATACGAATGGTTGTTTGAATTTCTTTGTGAGGCAAGAACACAATCATATATGAGGGTCATGAGAGAATGGTTGGTGCCCTTTTTCACTCACCTCATCCCCACCATCCCCCTCCGCTATCCCACCTCCCATACTGGGTGGGTGACAACTCTCAAGTCGCCTAACACTGTGTATATTTCAAAGGCCTCTACCTGGACATGGACCATTGTTCAAATAACCTCACCGAAACCTGGTGTCTGCAGACTCCCCTCTCAAAGACCACGCCCAACCAATCAGCATAAGTTTGTATCCCTTTGGCATTGATCTGTGCTTTTTTAGCTCGCCTCAAGCCCAGTGTCTCTGACTCCCCTGTTCCAGTCTATCCATCCTCCTTCCCTCCCTCCTCAGTATCGAAGGCATTTTGTGCCCGGAGCATGCCCTCGAAAGGCAGCCGGTGGTTGTGGCTGCACAAGGTGCCACAAGCTGTTGAATAGCTAGAATGTGTGTAGCATTGAAAATATACATTATGCATCATATAAAATGATGCTGACTCTTTGTTTTTGTGTTGGCAACAAATGTCTGTGGTTTCAATTACACATAACAATTACAAACCGAACAACATTACTATGTTTGTCAGAAAGCAACCTGTGTACATCGTTATTTATGTACTTTTTGCGCACTTGTACCGTGAAACAGAAACTGGCCTTCCGTAGATCACCAACTGCCCCCATTGTGAGCTCATAGTTCCGTGTGTCAGGGACCGACTTCATGTCTGATGAGCTCTCTTGCGCTTGCTGGCAGCTTCCTTCCAGGCCCATGATGTCCATTGTCCACATGGCCATTCCAGACAGAGTTTCTCCAGACTCTCCTGTTCAAAACCCCGTCCCTGCAATCAAAATATGTTTTTCTCCCTTGAGCAGTGTTCTGGGCCTTTTGTGCTCACCTCGTCCCCACACATCCTCCTCCTAGTACCGATGGCAGTTGGCACCTGTGGACAGGGTTGTACTTGGCCATTAGTTTATCTTGGCCACCAATGAAAATGTGGCCCACTGTTCGCAGTAGCTATTTATTCCATTTAGGGCACCATTTAAATATAACCCAAAAGCAAGTATTTTGAAGAAAGGGGGATGTAAATTGCGCTTCGAAAACAATATATATTCAGCAACAAGGTTCTCTATGACTAGGCCCATATTGAAGTCACTCATCAAACGCATGGCCCAAAAGAGTGGCACTTTCATTTTAAATAACCACCCACACAAGCAATTTTCCTTTGTGTGGCAACCTTGTCCCTATTGCCCTATATGCTGTACGAGCAGCCCTATGCCTTTCTGCTTGCAAAGGGGATGGATGGGTATGGCAGATGTGAAACACTGGCAAAGAGGATCAGTGGGGATCAAAGAACACGTCACACATTCACATACACACCCACTTTTCTAAGCCATTTACCAGGAGAATATCTCTGAGCTCTACAAGGTATATCTGCATCGAGCTACCTGCTCCCCGGGTACCTTTTCTACTGCCACTTGTTCTCCTGCTTGATGAATCGTTCATTTGTGCTTCGAAGTAAGGGTAGGTCAGCTATTTACTTCTCTATCTTTATTGATTGCTGATCTGATAGTTTCTATTGAATTCCACCAAATGTACCCAGTATTGTAATGTTCATTTATCTCACTGACTTCACCATTTTCGAATGTTCAATGTATTATTATCTCAGTAAATAGCACATTGCATCATTGTGCATTGCAATGCAATGCAATGTTTCATGGTTCATGTTTGCGAGAATGTTTGCTTTTGATGCTTGAAAGTTAGCTCAACGGACGAGTAACATGTTACGATATGCGGAATATCAATCAATTCTTTAAGAAAGTTATTGCAGAGTTAATTCGACTAGTTTACGCGGGTTTTCTTTCTTTATTTAAAAGAAAGCTTTTTAAAAACCACTATGTTAAAATTCATGTATTCACATGCAGACAGTACTATTTGTTATAATCAGTTATATTTTTTTATACATATCTTACAGACTATTCGAGAATGCCTTCATGTATCTTTATCGATTGCCCTTCCTTGAGCCACGCCAAAACTCTGGGCACAGTCCTGCTTACATTCCCGAAGGATATTGATTTAATAAGAAGATGGGTTACAAATTGCGGCTTCCCACTTGATGAGATTGAAAGTAGATCCCAGGCTGTGAAGGACGACATAAGCTCCAATCGATTCTGCCTCTGCAGCCTGCACTTTACCAACGATATGTACAAACCATCAAAGTACACAAAAAAGCGTTGACCCAGAATTCTTCGCAAATTGCTTCCAAATGCTATTCTGACACAATTTCGGCACATGGTGGCTCAGGTGAGCAGTGGACGATGAATTTGTTGTGTTTGTTGGTAAGTTCGACGATGGTCTGCATTAATCAGTATTCCTAAAGGAACTCTCAATTTATTTAAAGTAGGGTATTGAAAAGCTAACTTCATGAATGGTTAAGAGCTTTCTATGTTGATTAACTCAACTTTCCAGAGTTACCAGAGTGAACAGAATATAAAACTGTTTCACTTTACACAACTTCACATATCCCCGCTTTTGGGAGCCCATAGTAAATCAGTCAAATGTGACCCTTAGTAAAAACTACTTCCATACTAAGCTATAATATTCTCAGAATGTGTTTGAAATGTGTGGGTTGACATACCCTTCTTTACATAGAGCACATTGATTGAAGCACAGACCCTCACCAGTGACAATACCACCGGTGTATCTATTATTCCAATGGTGAGCTATACCGACTTGCACAAAGTGATCTTTTAGAGCGTTGGATGTGGCCACATTGCAAACACTAATTTATATTTTCCATTGTACTGTTTTCGGGCAATGTGCTGAAAATGAAGGAGGAAGATTCTGCATCAATTACTTTTCCGGAGTCAACATCAAACTCACTCGCCTATCAAGTAATTACATTGTACTAGTCCTTTATATGCAATCTAACTACATGTGTGTGTTATGTTTGAATTTTCCACATGTTTAAAATTAATATGTATAGTATCGGTTTGTTACAAAAAAAAGTGGCATTTTACGTGTGCCTCTCTATTTTTACCATCGTATGCATCTCATTTTTTCAGTTTCTTTTCGCTTTCTCATCCCTATTAAAACAACTACTGTGTTATAGGGGGATGCTGGATTTTTGACTACAATCACTTCTTCCTGAGTATGAGTTATGCATACTTAAAGTTCACTTGCTAGAATGAAAGTAAATCCTACAAAGGTTATACTTTGAGACTGAAATGCGTGTAACCCATCATTGTTTCAAACTTTTCATTTTTTTTCTGGCATTGCACTTCCCCCCCTAATGCCGAACTGATTACAAAGGTAACATTGCAAAGCAAACTATTTTTGAATGCATCATTATAATCACTATGTTTTACAGGGTGATCTCAAATCAAGTCCATGTGTCATCTCAGAAGGTTCTCAGGTGAAATCAGAAATGTATATTATGACCAATTCACGTACACTATTTTTGAGGGTATGCTCATACGAATGTTATATTTGTGTTGCAAAAACAAACCCTATAGCATATGGTTCACAATCAATGTTGAAGTACTTTCTGTGGGTATGCTCTGTTTGCAGAAAGTTTTTCATTTTCTGTACGATTGGGATTTTAATTTTTTGTAATGATTATTCTATTCACGGAATGTAATCCAGATGTGGAATTAGAAGAGGCACAATGACCAGAGATATATATAACCCAATATGAAATACAATTGGACTTTAGATTGCATTAGGAATACATTGTTATATTATCATGTTTTCCAGTCCGTCAAGTTGGTTCTGTTTGTAGCGATGTGCAAACGTTTCTTTGCGTGCAAAGGACATTTGCTTTATTTCAACCATATAAAAACACTGTTTTTTTCAGATTGAGGTTGCAGTCGGCAAAGAGAAGGCCAGGGTTATGAAGCAAAATATGAAAACAAGGGTAAAGCATGGTCCACTTTGTTATGGAGAAGTTTTTAAGCTGATGTTTTAGTCATATTATGTTTTTAGGATGAAAATCGTATCTTCTCTATGTGTGCTGTACATTGAACATTTTTATGTATAAATCTGTTAGAGGCCCAGAAGGAAGAGGAGTATAAAGACTCAGACAACAACTGAAACCAAAGATTTTGCTTGCCAAATGGATTTAACAATGAAGCAAATACTATTTAAGGCGCTGCATGGACTAATCAATATTCATACTCATGATGCATATGTCCAGTGGCCAGATAATTAATGGAATCTCACCTGTGACCCTTACAAAGTTACCATGGACCATTGCTACGTTATGTGACCTGAACAAGATGAAAACAGAAGTCAACGAAGATGGCTTGCAATTGTTCACAGACCCTTTGACACAATCAACACCATCTAAGCATGTTCCACCAAACAAACATTCCCTGTTACATGTTTCTCCAATTCATCCAGAAATATCACAACCGGAACTAACAGAAGCTGAAGCTTCAACACAATTGACTGATGAATTTGCTCAAGATTTAGACTTTAGTTTGCCTAGTTTGGGGGAATCGTCCACTACCGTCGAGTCCCAGAACACAGTACTGCCGGACGATTGGCTATTAAAGGAGCAAAAATACATTGTATTCAACAGCTGCCTGCTAGAGATTGTATTAATGCTGAAGTGTCATCATACATTAAGAGGGATGATTTGTGGGAAGCCATTGGTGAATGTGACTCGTGTATTGCAAGGCAGCAACTTGAAAATGCAGGCCACCTGTTTCCAACTCCATAATACATTTTCATGGTCTGCTCAACCGATGCTAGGCAAAGTGCCTGCTGGAAATCTACTGTGTTCAGCAGGTTTACTCTTCAGAGGATCAACTTTCAGTAGGATTTCTAGTTTCTGTCAATTTGCTGGAATTGAGTTCCTTGCAAAAACGCAGTACTACAAATATCAAAGAGAATTTTTATTCCCCCCTATTAGAGCCATACCACTTTCAAGACATGAAAAGTAAAATAATTGTCAGTTCAGTGATCGTCCAGGTGTCTGAACGTACATCGTCTGTGGCCACGGAGAAACATGGTTTTGTTAAATTCATTGAATGTCTGGAATCCAGGGGACTGCAAATAGACCTGATATCCGCTGACAGGCACATTTCAATAGCCAAGGCCATGTGAGAGCATTTTTTCCAAACATTCAGCATCAATTTGATGTATGGCATATTGCCAAATCAATCAATCATTAAAAAAATTACAGCTGCTGGCAAAAGAAAGAGTTCTGAAAATATTTTAAAGTGGTGTCAATCAATCAACAACCATCTTTGGTGGAGTTCCAAAACTTTTGATGGATCTTTAGAAATTCTACTCGAAAAATGGTGTTAAATGATGCACCATTTTTCAAACGTACACTCATGGACAGAAAAATCAAAATGTCCATGAATGTGCACACAGCCCTTTATCGAAGGAGCAAGAACACAAGAAGAAGTGGTTAGCGCCATGTTCCCCTCCACAAAAAGCACTTGAGAATATCGTGTACGATAAAATGCTTTCAAGAGACCTGAAGGGACTCACAGAATTCTGCCATAGTGGAGATTTGGAGGTGTTCCACAATATGTGCCTAAAGTACAGGCCAAAAAGGTTGCATTTTGGCATAGATGGTATGCAGGCCAGGACAAGACTAGCTGTACTTGCGCATAATGAGAACGTCGGGAGGGAAAAAGCAAAAACTTCAGGAACTTTCGGGATGCTTCGTTACCTCATGGCCTTTAAAAAATTAGGAAAACAATAGGTGGCCAAGCCAATATACAAGGAAATGGATTTTGAATTTGTCAAAGATCTGACATTGACTGTGTTGGCCATGCATACTCAGGGAATGGATCCCGATTATGTTCCTAGGACACATACAATGCCACAAAACATTGCAAACAAGCCTTGTCCTCAAAGATCGGAACTTGCAGAAAGGTTGACTTCAAGATTTACATGATTTATAGCTGTCTTCGAAATCTGCCCACAATAACATTTGAATTGAAAATAAACTGGGACCCATGCTCACGCTTTCTCCCTCTCTCTCTGTCAGGCTTCCCTTGGCCCAGAGCCTGCACCCGGCTAAAAACATTGGGGACATCTTCAACACCACTCTCTCCTTCTGTTTTCACATTTAGGAAATCTCTAAAAAGTCAGCTACACCTACTCAGAGGTACTCTAACCTTTCCACCAATGGCTCATGGTCTCCAGAGCCCTGGTTCTCTCTTGGCTGGACTGCTGCAGCAGCCTCTTCCTCAACCTCCCAGCTTCTATGCTGCGCTCTCTGCAACTCAGCCAGAAAAGAACCGCGATATATGTGCTTTGCCTCATGCTCAGGGACTGCATTTTTCCGGCACTGATATACCTCCATGTGACTGCAAAGATCAAGATGATCAAGACCCTAAGTATTGGTTCTGTACACTTACCACAGTATCCAACGACTCGGTGCACTTGTGCTTCCCCCTCCCAGTGCCCGCCTGCACACTGGCACGATCTGAATACACTGCGCCTGTAGTCAGTCTGTCTGTTCCCCTTTGTCTTCACCCCAAAAAGCACTTGGTAAAAGTGAAGAAGCGCCTATTAAGTCCTATTTGCTGTTCCTCAAATCATAGATGTACTATATGTTACTTTATAAATAGATTACCAAGAGACAACACCACGTGCAACATTATTTTATCCTTAATCAGAGTTATTGGTTCTTACTGGTCCAGTATCTGAGTTTCAATAGATCAGAGAAATATATTATCTGTTTCATATGTACGAAGTGTATGTGTGTCCCATCGACAATACGTTTGAAGAAAGGCTAATTGAAAGGGGTACAAAGCTGGCATTGCGGTCATTAAATCTACCCCATTGCTCCAATTGACTACATGTAGCAAGCCCTTGCATCAATTGACGGTTTCTGACCGACACAACAGATGCCTTTCACGCACGAATATCCCATAAAGTTATTCAATGCTGGCTGGGTTACCCTGCGCTCCCCAGCTACTGTCACCTTTTCTAAACTGATGTTCCACCAAGGGCACATCCTACTTGAATAGTGAGAAGAAAATCTCCATCGCCTCAGGCCCCTTCCTGACTTGGCACAGCCTTCCCAAGAAGAAACACATTTTGCTTCACCGGCGTGACTGTGTGCTTTCACGCACTACTGCAATGTTGGCCCCAAAGTACCCACATCGCAGGGCTGGACTCGGAAGTTATGGAGCGACTATGAAATATTGTCTAATGCGCCTAGCATGCTAACCAACCTTGCACTTCACAGGTTTTGGCTGTGTTTTCCACAAATTGACCATTGACTTTGTAGTGACTATTTATGCACAACTAAAGTTTACTTGTATCCTTCGGTCCTCTTCACTGTCAATGTATGGATTTCTTTCAAATACACTTATCTGAGAGTAATTTTTGGTTCTTTTATGTGTGTGCTCGTTGTGGCATCCAGCTCACTATTGCCCCTCCTGAGACTTGGTCTTCACTGCATGCCAAGCCACATCAATTGGTCTGGCCTGTCCAGAAAGTTCCACTATTTCAATAAACTGAGGGTGGCATTCTATTACTTCGCCACATCAGGTAAGCATTTAGAAATGCATCTTGAAACCTTCTGCCTGTACTTGTACACCCTTAGGGTACTCCTTGCCTACCCTATGCACTACAGTGGCCGATTGTCACAAGTCCTAGTTGAAGCATGAATGTAATGTATTTACTATGGGCATGCAATGTCACTTATAAGGCCTGATGGTCTGGAGGGCTGACTTGGGTGCGCAAGCGAGTATGGACAGACATGCATGAGTGATTGTAAGCACCATGTAATCGAAAGCTGTCCCCTGAAACCCGCACACCAGAATGATTGCAACCTTTGAGGGAAAGAAGCCAATAGATAACTTGCGGGAGATAAATGCCCAGCCCAAATCATCAAAGACGCAGCTAGAGACTTGCCACCTTTCATATCGAAGCTAATGAATGCATCATTTTTTACTGACACTATCCCTAGAAATTTAAAGGAGTCTTGGGTACTCCCTTGCCTCAAAACACAGTCATAAGATCCCACCATATCAACGAACTACAGGCCAATCACAACAGTGCCATTCTTACTCAAAATCTTAGACAAGATGTATTATCTCCAAATACAAGCATACTTAGAACATAATCAACTCCTAGGAATTGGTCAATCAGGCTTCAGGCCACAACATGGCACTGAAACGGCGCTGATTGATCTTAAGGCCCAAATCGATGAGCATAGGGACAAGGGGAAATCAGCCCTACTACTTCTTGTCGATTTCTCGGCTGTGTTTGATCTGGTAGATCACAAGATCCAATGCAATCACCTCGACTCTGCAGCCCACTTTTCTCAAGACGCCATAGTCTGGATCCAATCCTTTCTGAGCAATAGGACTATGAGAGTCTTTTCACTATCAGCAGCAGCAGACCCTATTCCTATTACTTGTGGTGTGCCACAGGGTTCAAGTGTCTCACCCACAATGTACAATATATTCACTAAGCCCCTTTTCGATGATCTGGACCTTCTCGGTATCACATACACTAACTATGTGGATGATACCCAGATTTTCATACAACTTACTGGGGATTATGACAAGGATTTGGCCTTGGTGAACAGAATCTACCTCATCATCCAGGCATGGATAGCTATCCACTGTCTATGCCTGAATGATGACAAAACCAAGCTCATCATTCTGGAAACTACGTCCAACCGCAACAAACTTGGCCACAAATACACCCCATTTAATATAGATGGCAACACCATCAAAGTTGTTAAAGAGGTAAACACTTTAGGTTTTTATCTAGACGCCACCCTCATCTTTGCCAAACAGGTTAATTCCATGGCCTCTGCCACCCATTACGCATGTAAGCTAATTGGAGCCGGTAAACTTTTCCTGTCCAAGAATAGCTTCATCACTTTAGCCAGAGCTCTAATCTTGTCCAAATGGGACTACTGTAACTCCCTATACCTCGGCTCCAATAAATACATTGTCAACAAAATTCAGATTCTCCAGAACAATGCCCTTAGAGCAGCTTTGGTATAGCGAGAAAATAGCACATTTTGGAGGTAAGGAGACAGAATAACTGGCTCTCCAATAGTGACAAAATCCTGTTAAAAACTGCCTCATTAACACACACGTGTCTAAACAACGCCGCTCCCCGCTACGCCATAGAGAGATTCAATAGAAAATCTTCCAGCCAGCCCACGAGAATTGCCAATACCAACTGCCTGACTGCACTACGGTTCAAACTGACCAAAGCTGGGGGGAGTGGTTTCCCAGTCAAAGCTGCACAACTTTGGAGCTCCCTACCCCCCTCTCTGAGAGTGGACCAAACTTACACAAACTTTAGATATAACATCATTAATTGGTTCAAAGAAAATGACCAATTATGCACCTAGCTACCTCCTCTCTTCTCCACCCTTACCTGTACTGCATATTAGACATCATTATGTCCACTTGATGTTGAACCTTATTTGTAATTATGTAAATAATGTATTGTTTATGCCTATTGTATGTACATAGCATTTAAATTACAAACTAACCATATCTTCTCTGCATGTTTACTGTCCTTTTATATAACTCTTAAACTATGTAACACTAAGCTGAAAGTATTCATGTATCTTCGGTGCCCTGATACCCTTGGGTCTGGTGCGCATTACCAATAAATAAAAAAACATAAACAAACAAACAAGGGTTAATTGTAGAGAATGTAAAAATGATCAGCAAAGGTCTCTGCTGCTCTAGAACATTCGGACTACACAGTGAATGTTGGAGCCTTCTACAAGGCCACAGCATCGATGATGACATCAGATATAAGGCCTGAAACCACACTGTTGATTGGTTGGACAGTACACATGATCCTGCTCGATACAAAGGGGATGCCTGACCACAATTGTTTTGTTTCTCAGCAGTCTGTAGATTCACACGTTACATTTTGAAAAGTACGATAATATGCTAATGCCTATTACTACATCACTACGGAATGCACCAGAAATACTCGTCTGAAATTTCCTGAGTGAAGGGAGGAAGAGATAGTCATACTGAGCAACACATTCTGAGCTTTATGCAATGATACAGTGCAGGACGACGGAGAGGTTGGGTTTCTAATATATTTGCTTCCAGAGATGATATATCCACGTCGGTTGCTGCAACACATACCTTTCATAATTCTTCCTATGTTCCTGTTGCAAAACATATTTTACATAGCTGTGTGTAACTGTCTGTGGTTTTTTGAACTACTATCTCATTCCAGCTTCTTGTTTTTTTTTTTCTTTTTGGAATTAATTCACAAAATAGAAATCTAAACTTCTCTGTCTCCCATCACTGAAAACAGGCAGGTATTGTTATTTGGCCTTGAATGAACAAATGCTAGCAACTGCTCGAAGGACACAAAGTGTTGAATACCCACAAAAAATGATAACATTTACTATGTTGCAAGTTAACTAGGGAAAGCTAGTTTCCATTTTTGCGATCTGTTGTTCAGAGTGGTTACTTGGCGTGAGAGCGAGAACATGGAATATCCCAAAATTATGTCAGTTCAATTGTACATAATGTTTTTGCACATGTGCTCTATGCACAATAACTAAATAATTGACGTTTGATTGTGCAATATGACCAAAATAATGGACACATTACTTTGTGTTATTTTGTTATCTATACCGTGCCCTATAAAAACCAAGTGCATAACTCAGTTTGTTTATCTTTCTAGTATTGATTGTTTGTTTTTGTATAGTTTGAAGAGGACCTAATAGATGTTTTGATTATTTTGGCATTATTGCTTCCTGGTGTTGTTATTCATCGACGAGCCGCAACCACAAACTATATGCAGTCTAGTGATATCTAAAACGCTTTGTCCCTCGGAATACCCTGGCGTGCTGTCGCCATTCCATCCTTGAGCACCATAAAGTGGAGGGTTTGGGTGGACGGGCAGGCAATGGACATTTGACGTGGGCACTTGGTTCACTTTTCAATCACTAAACTTACCAGTTCTGTTCCAATGACATCCGTCTGGGGTGCAACATAAAACGTTACTATTGTTGAACTGATTTTCCACATCTGGATCTACATCCCATTGGGAGCAATTCCACCTTCAAAGCGCTAACCTTTCATGCATGTCATGGTCTGAAATACTCCCACATTTTGTCACGTGTGTGTTCTTTATGTGTGGTGTGTGTTTATCATTAGGTTTCATCTAGTTCTGAATTGTGAGTTAACTTGTTATATTCGATTACAGAACTGTGGCTATAATATATTTCTGTTCTATTATCTACACAGATATATTGTACCGTTCTGCATATGCCATAGTTTCCAACTACCATTGGATGGATTCTTCAATCAAAATTGGCGGATTACCATACCCTGCACTTACAACATCACCATAACGTGGGACGACTGACAGGGACCAATCTACCATTTGGCCTTACCAGCAATAAGGACCAACATGTCAATGTTCACAATGTGACGTCCTGCTGAAGTGAAAACGTTGCCCTTGAAAGTGTACACCATAAGCATCATTACAAAGATTTGCAGGTGTAACATAAGGACACAAAAGAATGGTAGTACTGGGCTTAATTGATTGTTGATCGCAATCGACGTATCATGAGGAAATTATAAACAACATTCGAATCATGCAATGTTCACCACACTATAACTTCTATGGCAAAAAAACATAATTATTTCTGTGGAGTTTTTGTTCTCTTTTGAGTGTTCTTTGATAAATAAAAGCACTTGTAAATTATTGATGTTTTCTACAAATATAATGTTTTGCTATCAGATTGGGGACAAAAAGAAACGTTACGTGCTCTGAGAGGATATGTGTGCATATCTTCTAGGTTCTGTGTATAGTAACGTTATGGCATGGCTGATGACGGGGCACGTTTGGCCACGCTGGACACGAACATCACGAAAGTCGGTGGTGCACATCGGTTGGAATAGTGATGTCAGCTTCAGTGGTGGGCGATCGGTATTCTTACTGCGAGTGCACTTGAACTTAGAGCGATGCCTCAACGGAAAAGATTAGCGCAAGATGACCGCTCCCAACCGGTTGGTTTTGCATGTGGAAAAGCGAGGAAAAGGTAAGATGCATAGGAACATTTTTTTAGATCGATTACAACATGCTTAAAAATACATGCCCGAACGATCGGAACAATCACATTTTTGAGCGCACTTCCCCTTAAATTTTAGAGAGCACCATGCTTGCTAAAGTATGTATTACTTCATTTTGAATATCTTTTAAAGTACATCTGACATTTTTGGGAAGAGATTGTGCAATATCAGCCAGCTTTCTATCTTTTTTCAAAGTGTGTTGAAACAGCTTTAAAAACAAGCCACCTGAGAAATACAGCGCATCTTCTGTGTCACCACGAAGAGGAAGTTCAGTGACAACAAGAAACCGAATCATTTCTCGTGTGTGTGTTTGGCTTAAAACATGTTTTACAAAACCTTTGCCAGATTCCAATGCATGTTTCCAATTGCAGAAACCTGTTACAGTAAAGGCAAAGAGCCTCATTATGAGTATGGTGGTATGCCGTAAAATTAGTGGAAATTGAGTTACCACCAATTTTACTGCTATGCCAAATTATGAGATCAGGTCATGGAGTTGGATTTGCCTCCAGGTAAATCCTGGAGGTCAACACGACCATTCACCACCCAAAAAACGTCAGAATCCGTGGGATTACTGTGGCGGAAACGCTGTCACAGTATTTCTGCCAAAAAAGTCCTATAGAGTCTGATGGACTCAAAAATAACGGGGAATTACACCACCACCACTACTTCACCTGGCGGTAATTATGCCAGTCCAAGTGGGGGTAACGATAATTCAGCTGGGAAGTTTTCTGGCAGATTTACCGTCGGAATACTGCCCAACTTGTAATGAAGCCCAATGTCTTATTCTGTCCAGTGTTAAACACATGATATGGGAAACAAAAGCACGCATCTTTGCTTACAGAATACTCCAGTCATTTTTGGATTTTGTACCATTCTGAACTGAATGCTCTTTCATGGATACCAAATTTACTTTTTGGATTGAACTTCAGTAAAGACTGGGATGGTTTTTCCCTATTCAAATCATGAATATTGTCTGTGTTCGCACAAGATTTATTTATTTTTGTATTTGTAAATGGCCTACAATCCGCAGGTATCGAGGCTCTGTTTCAAGATGTCTTAGTTGCATGAACAGGAGGTATTGCATCAGTTACAGGGAGCATGTGCCTTAAGGAATACAGTAATACATACATGATACAAGAGGAGTTGGGAAAACTCTTAGTCATACATACATGATACATGGGTGTTTTGAATAACTAAGTTAGAGCTAGTCTTACGTGTATCCAAATAGCCATTAAGTAGATGTGGTAAGGAAAGAGTGTGTGGCATGGTTCTACACAAACAACAGCGTTTTAATTGCTTTCCTGAATGCTGTATGTGACTCAATGCCTCTCAGTCGGGGGGCAGCGAGTTCCACTTGGTAGCCGCAATGACTGGAAAACTCGATCCCCCTGATCATGCCCTGATGCTTTTAGGGATGGTTACACAGTTAGTGTAGGCTGTTCTTGTGGGTCTGTTGGTGTGCGGTAAGGTGAATTTTTGAGAGAGGTAGCAGGGTGCTGAGTTCTGGAGACATTTGTGGGTGATTTCTTGAGTCTTGAAAATGATACGTTCCTTGATGGGGAGCCAATGAAATTATTTCCTACTGGCCGAGATGTGGTACCTCCTTGAAATGCCAGTGGCTGCTCTATGAGGGCATTGTTTTGTACCGTCTGGAGTTTCCTAATGTTTTTTGCAGAGGTGCCTAACACAAGTGCGTTGCAATAATCAAGTCGGGATCCAATAATTACAATGGAGAAGGTGAGGCAGTTTTGTTGAGTCAGAAATGGTCTGGCTGCAGTGATTAATTTTGAGTGATAGGCCGATGCGGATGAGATGGCGTTGACCTGCCTAACCATTGTGAGGTTAGAGTCTAGGTAAACTCCAAGAGTTTTTACTACCTGTGATACAGGGATGGTAGTATTGTCGATAAAGAAGGAGCTATATTTTGCATCCAGTTTCTTGAGTGTTTCTAGTGAGACAATGAGTAGAAGTTCTGTTTTTTCACTGCTTAGGCACAACCAATTCTCAGCTATCCAGGTTTGGACCATGGCGTAATCGTGTCAAGGAATTCCTTGTCAGCCTCATAATCTCCATTAAGGGGGATGCGGAACTGTGTATCGTCAGCATAATTAGTATATGCAATGCCTAGAGAGTCCAGAAAATTTGGGCAGTGCTTGCCATAAAAGGGCAGTTGGTGTGGCCTGCAGAGAATGCCTAAGCAGGCCACTCAGGAGTCCATTTTATCATGCTTATTTCATAACTATTGATTGTTGCTTTTTGGGGTTTTGTATTGCAGTTATTTACTCGATCGTCATGGACAAATTCGCCATTAGAAGAGGTTCTGTAGAAGCCACCCACAATGCATCACAGTTTCCATTAGGTCCTCTGTCCGTTCCACCCTCTTGTGCAAAAGAGAGTAAATGGCCTGATCAGCTAAGCAGTATTGACCAAGCACAGCATCAATCTTGACCCGAAAATCCCAGGAAACTACAGACATATCACAACGGTCCCATTCCTACTGAAGATTCTTGATAAAGCAGCATATCTTCAGGTCCACAAATACCTGGGGACTTATCACCTACCTGGTCCCTGACAAGCCAGCTTCCGTCCATACGACGGAATGGAAACCACCTTATTGGACCTTAAAAACCAGATTGATGACCTCAGAGATGTAGGCAAACCCGCCCTGCTGCTGCTCGTTGATTTGTCTTCAGCCTTTGATTTGGTGGACCATGATACCCTATGCCACCATACAAAGGAGTATTTTTGCAGTATTTTCATTATGCCTTTGTCAACAACATACCATACACCAGCATTGCCATTGCAATACACGTTTGTGTAGCTGTGGTAAAATGATATAACAACCTGGCCACTGCAAATCAATTTCATAAAACTGTGGGCAAAATCTATGACAGTACGGTCACTACTACAAGTCACTTTCATAAACCTGTGGGCAGAATCTTCACTGATATGGTCACTGTACATCACTTTCCCGGAGCCATGGCCACAGTCTATGCCATTATGTTAACTGGCAATCACTTCCATGAATTTTCGGACACAATCTTTGCCAGCATGGTCTTTACTGAAGCTCATGTTCATGAAGTTTGTGTCGCAGTCTATACCGGTATGGTCATTGTGAATCACTTTCAAGAAACTGTGGCCAGAATCTATGCCAGTAATTGTCACTATATAATACTTTCAAGAACCCAGGGCCACAATCTAGGTCAGTGCATTAAGTGTGATACGAAATCAAAGGTGGTACCCTCTGGAAAGTTGGCATGTGATGAGTGTGACGTAAAAGATGAGCAATACTTCATGAGGCCCTGCAAACATGTATTTTGGGTGACTCAGCATTGTCTCAGGTGCTTGTGTCTGAGTAGTGTAAATAAAGCTCCCTCGGGATCAGTTTCTAAATAAATTACTATTGGTAAATACAAAATGTTCTCCATCAGTTTGTGAGCAGTTCAACAAGTGAATAAATCACCTTCAGTTTGTAAATAAATGGTCCTGCCCAGTGTGCTCAATAGCTTTTATAAGGGCTCATTTAGGGTTTGAATTTCCCTGTTGGCTACTTTCTTTGTTCTGCTGTCCAGAAACCAAATACATTGTCTGCTTATAAACACAGCTATTAACCCCCTGCCTCCGTTGCTTTATTTATGAGTTTACCACAGTATGAAAACGGGGGCTGATATGCACATATTACTAAGGAGGTGCCAGTCTTCTCATTTTAAAGTCTGGACTCAAATGTGCTTTTTCTGTCCAAACACACAAGATAGGCCTATTTAAAGATGTTAACTTATCGAGGACATGTTTAACCCTGCCTTTAGCTTTTTAGTATGGGGCAGGCAGTATATTTTGGGGATAAATGAAGGTGAAGGTGGAGCTCATGTTATGCACCCTCAGTCATAAGCCAGGGAAATCACGCATTGGAGTTCGGGAAACATTTCCATTTTAACCTATGCACCCAACAGGCGCCTCAAAGGGTGAGTATGGGGCCCCCAAACATAACTTTTAAATGTGCCACCTTGGGCCCCAGTGCATCTTCAGCACTCATGAAAGCTCCTATGAGTTAAGGGAGGGGAACACCCTAAAATAACTAATGAGAAAAGGGAGAAGGACACATAGCACCAATGTAATAAACTTGCTGCTCCACATAAAATCAAATAGCATTTGGGGAACTTAAGAATGAACACAAATTGTTATATATGACTTATCTGTCACAGCAATATTCGCTCTCCCCTCTTGCTTCTCCACTCTTTTTGACTGCTTACTCTCTGTTCTGTCCTCCTCTCCCTTTCCCTATCTCCTCCCCTTACTTTCTTCTAGGCACTTACTCTAGGAGAATTGTCCCTGGAACTAGTATGATAGCAACCTTGTC
Source organism: Ambystoma mexicanum (assembly GCF_040938575.1). Classification (NCBI taxonomy): domain Eukaryota; kingdom Metazoa; phylum Chordata; class Amphibia; order Caudata; family Ambystomatidae; genus Ambystoma; species Ambystoma mexicanum. Next base: position 255,354,622 of record NC_090922.1, read on the forward strand.
TGTCTCCTCCTCCCTCCCAACACTATCTGAAATGTCGCCAGGCCTAGTACGATAGTTGCTGGTTTTGTTCCGTCCCTCCATTTCTGCACCCCTCTCCCTCACCTTTTGTTTTCTCCGGCTCTACCAGAAATGTTGTCAGGCCTAGTACAGTAGTCACCTGTTTCCATTTCCTTCCCACTCCCCCCCTCCCTTCCTTATCTATGTCTTAGCTCTTGCACTATCTGAAATGTCGTCAGGCCGAGTACGTTAGTTAATTTCACATCCTTTCTGTTCATGGCCTGTAAGAATGTCATTGTATGTTCCCTTGGTCCTTGCCTTGCCTTGAAGCGCTTTGAAAACACATTGTGTGTGGGCGCTATATAAATAAACTTTCATATATCAATATCAAGCTTGCAACCCTTCTGCCTGCCTGCCTGCTTATATCTTTTGATTTTTGATAACACCCCAAGAGTACAATGATTGAAAACCTCTAGTGATACATACTCATTTAGATAGCCAGCCATTGACTTTGGGCGGCTGTCCTGATGTAGCAGCAAACAGCTTCCTTCCAGTCCTCCATTTCTTTCAGAGCACTTCAGTTGCAAAATCGGTTTTTAGTGCTTGACCAGCCACTTGAAAATAACACCAGAGCCAAACAAGGGTACTTAATATCATAGACTTGGTGACAGCAAATGACTTGTCTTTTGCTCTTTCTCCCTCCTCTACCCGGCCAGCCCAGCCAAACACATGTATTCACCAATCACCAGTCTTGCATGCAGAGGGCGCAGACACGCATTACAAATGTTTCACAAACACTACATTCAAACACACAAGCTACATGTTTTGTTTTAACTTAACGTGCTTCACTTCACTGCTACTTTCTTACCGTGCTTCACTTGAATCACTTTACTTCTGATTTGGTGACCTCGAAATCCATACGGGCGGAGAAAAGACACTGGCATGGACAACTGCAGCTGCCTGGTGTGCTCCTGCACCACCGGAACTAAGGAGGCCTGGTACTTACTGGTGAACTATTGGTTGCTAAGCAACGATTGGCAGTATAGAGGCCATTAACTTGCTGAAATCACAATTCCGATGTTACCATGCCGCTAGAGGCATGCTGTATTGTGATCCTTCTGCTCCACACATGTGCAAACCTTCCTCATGTAACCATGCATGGACCAATGAAAATACAATGAGTTATGATGTGGAAGAAGCCCCACTTGGGAAGGGTATGAAGGAGGCACAGGACAGAAAAGCAGTGAGGAGGCCATTGATCTACAGTTCATTTGAATGCATGTAAGTTTACATTCATCTCTTTCTCTGTCGCAAGCATGTTACCTGACATGCCACATAGCGTACTTGCGTTCCTTGTGCACACGGGTGATCTGGAAGGTCCAGGATGCCCAGTAGGCAGGTTACTTCAGATGCCACTTTCACCAATGCCATACCTAGTTCACACTGACACTTTAGTGAGAGGCTTTAGTCCAGGAAGCACTGCGGCCATGTTGCTTAACTTGCCTCACAACTTGCTCGCACAGGTGCACTGGGAGATGTGTCATTGCTGGAATGTCCTGCATGCACATTACCTCATATTCCAGAGTGTTGGGTGTGGGCAAAATACAGCATCCAGTGTTTCCATGCTTATCAGGAAAGGTCTTGTGGCAGCAGCATGTCTCTTCGTGAACTAAATAGTTTCCGGCAACGCCAAAACAGCAGGCAATTATAGCGTAGGAGGCACCTGCTATTGTTTTTACTCCCTGCAGGGGTTTGTGGAGTGCTGATGAAGGTGTGCAAATTTGTGCCTGCCCTTTGTCTCATTAGCCACCCAGATGGGGCTGACCCACCTGACTGATCAGTGGTTTGCACTGAAATGGATATGGATGCTTGCCTACAGCAGAGGTCTAGAAGGGCATGTTAAATGTATTGCACGTAGCAATGAAGAGGGTTGCCAAATTTTGCAAGACCTGGGTCTTGTCATCTTGGCATCCTTCATGGTTCCAGGTTCATGGAGCACCGCTTGAAGGCAGTCCCACAAGCATTCCAATTCATGCCAAGTGTGGCAAGAGCCAGTTTGATCACCTACCTCTTAAAGTCCACGTTATGCCCCATGGACTACTTGTGAGCTGTATCTGGCAGCTGCATAGCACATTAGCTGCGTCTATTGTGCTTTCCTGTAACACCAACACCCTTAGCATGTACTGCTGTGCAACTGCAAGAGCTGCCATGTAGTCAGGAATGATAGGTGGTTTCTGGCCGTACTGGCAGCGCTGAGGTGTCGACTTTGCTATGGAGTGATGTTGGCTGTCGGATGCGGCTGCTTGTGTGGTCAGAGGCAGAGGCAGTGCAGCTTGACAGTGTGACGTCCTTTCCTATACCACTGCATTGGTGAAGCAGCAGCGGAGCGGAGGTGAATCGTTGAAGTGGAGGTGAACGCTATGGCAGACCCGCAGCCGGTGGCGGTTTGGATGTGCCATGGAGAATCGAAAAGGGTGAAGCGTGAGCGGCCTAGAGGTTTCAACAGAGAGGTATTGTGACCCCTGATCCCCAGTTAGTGCTGTGCAGTGTGTGCACTTGCAGAGCAGCCAGGGGTTTGGAGGTGTCAGAGACGGCATAATCTAGGCCCTGGTGCTTGGCTCTGGTGCCCAGGCCGAAATTGAGGGGCTGATCCATGAGCGGATGTACCTCAAACCTGGTCACAGCCCGCTCTTGCTTAGTTTTATTTTCATTTGGGATCCCCTCAAACATGTATTGCCCCCAAATGATCCCCACACACGAAGTAAGGAGTAACTGCCATAGGGCAGAGTGCACATTGTCACCAATACACATACAGGGGGGATGAGTGCCATTTCGTAGCCCGTGGGTCTGGAGCGGCACACTGAGTGAAACTAAGTGTTCAGCTTGGCAGCCCATACTGTTGGTGGTCTACACTGACTTCTGGACACTCCCCGTGCTGAGGAATGGCTTGGTAGCTTCAGTGGCTCTTTTGCTGGTCCCATATTCGGAGTGGAGGGTATGCACTGATAAAATCACAGAAAAAATGTTGCCTATACAAAAAATCGCTGCAAAAATGCTGTGGTTTGACCCGGTAAAGGTGTACCCTATTATACCATTTAAGGGGAGCGGGGGTTGCGGGTGTGTCCCCCGCGCCCCTTAAATGGTATAATAGGTCCGGGGGTTGCTGGGGTGTCCCTGCATCCTTTACATGGATTGCGGTGGCAAAACCACAGCGTTTTTGCCGCGATATTTTGTAACCACAGCAATTTTTGCCGTGATTTTAACACATGGAACCAAGTGGAGTATGTTGTTTAAATAACCGAAACAAAACACCTGGAGTCCCCACTCTTTAATTTTTCCTTTCTACTGTATGTGCTTGTGCTGCTAGGAAGGTTCAAAACCAGTCCCTAGATTCATTTCCACACAGAAGGGACTGTTAGGGTGCAGTTTAGCAGCCCAGCGGATTAAGCAGGTCGAATGCACACATATGTTCTAAGAAATCAAGAAAAAAAGAAATTGAATACAGGGCCCAGTGTTGTCTCAGATTCGGCCCTCCAATTGGAGCATGCAAGGGCATTACCCCTGCCGGTATACCCATGCCCATTTGAGGAAATTATTTCATCAACCAGCAGGCAGGGGGGGGCTGGTTGAGGGTGAGACATTTGTAATCCTATATGAGAAAACCTTTGCAACGGTTTCAGAACATTCATCGGTGTTACAGGAATTTGCAGACTGTGTTAAATCTTTGACTGGGGACATGGTTCCTTGTAAGGAACTGAGTACTATGCCCCCCGCCCCCCACCCCAGGGAAAAGGAAGGCTGGACTGGCGGCTACCGGATGGTGGACTTTTCACCAGGGAAGGGGATGGCCTTAGCCAACAAGGTATCCTCTATTTGGGAGGCTTCAGCTAGACCATCTCCCACAGACCTACTTAATGTCCGACAAGGTGAGAACAGGGTCTTGGTAAGGACATCCCCCAAAGGGTCACCTATAGAGCTGGTCCCAACAATAAAAGCAGTGATTAATAATCAGAAGGGGAACATTCTTCCCCCCAATGTGGAGATCATTGACATTACCACTACACAGAAAGAGCCTGGTGCTTCAGTTATCTCCCATCATCAAGTATCTAAGATAGGGGGGAAAGCAATCTAGGAAAACGAAATATCAGACAATTAAGAAAGGGAACAGAAATTCCTCAAGGAAGTTCCTTAGGAACTTGACCCTTTCAAAGGTCCCCCGGGATAATGGTAAGGATGTATTTGGGAAAGATCTAGGATTAAGGGAATCTGATACCCCTACAGTCGTGACCCCATCTATAGGGTCCAGCAGTGATATGGGGGCCATGACAAATATGATGGGGGAAATAATTCAGGTGGAAATGGCTCTTACTCTAGAAAGGCAGTATATCCAACATAAGGTGCTTATTGAAGAGTCCCTGAAAAAAGGTGGTGACTGCAATAGAGGTAAAGAAGCCTGCACACTCTTTGAAGGTGGGAGCAAAAAGGGAATCCATCGGTAGACATGGGGGAGGGTGTAGGTACTGTGTGGAGTATGCAGAGGTGCCGAAAGAGATCCCCGCCCTGAAATTCCATAGGAATGACTCTTAAGCTGCTATTCTGCAGGGGAATCAGTACCTCATGGTACAGAAAGGCGGTATAAACCTTGCTGAAGGAAAGCCTCGGAACCCAGGCTGAAAGAACAGGAAGGGGTGACCTGGACATTGTTAGGCTCGCAAATCAATTCCCTCAATGGGTTGTTCAACATCATGAGGTGGAGAGATCTTCTCCGGGGGCCAAGGACCTGGTCAAACCGATGAGCATATTATAGGGGCCTTGTTGACCGATGCTAGAGGCCAATCTGTCAGTATGGCTACTGGTGGGCATAGAGCAAAAAAACAATTTATGGAAGGGACACACAATTTGACCCCTGGGACGTGAGATGGTAGGCTGAAGTGTGAGTTTAAAGGTCCGGGTAGGGGGTTATTTCTCCTCAATCATAGAAATATCCTTTCCCTGTTCGCTGAGATACCAAGGCTGAGTATTATTAACTCTCGAGATACAGAGAGAGTTGAGTTTGTGAAAGATGAGAGAATAGATCGCTTTGGGATCACTGTCTCTACCGGTCAGAATATCGTGATCTGACAGGGAAATAGGGGGAGTAATGAGCAAGGAGCATTGATTACAGTGAATCGAGGGAATGCTGTCAGGTGTAAGATCTCTTGGGCCCCCCTTGATGTTCCCCATCACAGGGAAGAAACCAACTGGGCTTGGATTAGTTCCTCTCTTAATAATGGGGGGGAAGGTTCTTCTCTTTGATGTTACTAGGCCCTGTGAATATATTAGTATGATTTTGTGGAACTCCAGGGGCTTTTGTCACCTAGTTACAAACCCTACTTTGGGAGCGTAGTTAAAGAGTTTTAGATTTATGCTAATCAAAGAAACATGGCTCCTTAGCGGCCCAATTTGGGATGATTATAAGGTATTCTCACAAATTGCCACGAGTCAACAAGTGGGTGGCCGTCCGGGGGCCTAGTGATTGCAATTAAATCAAGCCTCCTGGCTAGTGATTTTAGTGAAGTTATGATACAGAGGTGGCTTCTGGCAGTTACCATCCTGTTGGTTGTAGAGGGTATCCCTTCACGGTGCCTTATTATCAACATTTATTGGCATGAGGGGATTTCACCTTTGAAGAACTTTCTGACCCGTCCGGAGGTTGGTATCCAGGATTGGTTAGATCAGAAAGGGAATAACTTCATCATAATGTCCGGAGACCTCAACTCGGACTGCCTTGATAGTCTCTTTAAGGATGATGAGAATGATTTTAAGATTAGCACTGTTCAGCCTAAGAAAGAGGTGCAGGGGCATGGAAGCAAATGATGAAAGTCGTGGGATTGAGAATTCTACATGGAAAAAGTAAATGGTGATATGCCTTCATCTCCCATGTGGGAAAATGGGGAAATGAACTCAATTATTATGTACTTGTGTACGATGTTTTATTTGATTGTTGTACTTGTTATAGAGTGGTGATAATTGATTTGAGTGACCATAATATGTTGGTGACAGATTTTTATATTACCATACGCAGCAGAGATATCATGACAGCTGGCCACTTTAGGACGAATATGGGGAAAAATAAGGTTTATTTGACTAATGTTATGGACATTTTTTATGAGAGTTTTTGTGAACACTGGAATGTAAATTCGTATGACTGGAAGATGCAAACTTTTAATGAGGTTTCTTTTCATGCCTTTATAAAAGAGACTTTAGATAAGGTATTTGGAAGTATCTCGACTCAATTGAAGAAGAGAATGGATTGTGTGTGTCATATCCACCATTATGATCCAGTGGTCGTTGCCCCAAGACAGTTAATTCGGTCCATACGGAAGTGTGGGGCAACCTGGTCATGTAAACTATCATTGATAAATGCTACAAAACAGAGATATAAGGGCTGGTTGATTAGTCATCGGTGCATAATGTTGCAAAATGATGGGGAGGCTATGATAACATTGCTAAATCAGCAAATTTCCTCAGATCTTTGGTAGATCATGAAGATCATGAATGGTTTGGAGTACTGTCAGGCTATGATCCAGTTGAATCCGATTGATGAAAGCCTTTGGATTGACTACTTCGAGTTGATGTACCAGAAGGGCATGGAGACCACTGATGCTCCCCTGGGCAGTGAGGTCATAACATTACTAGTTATTTTGATTTTATAACTTATGAATTAGTAAAGGAGGTAATTGGAATGGGCAGCATGTCTAGGGCCTCCATCACCAATGGGTTAAATATTCAGATGTTTAAGGCAGCTGCCGAATTATGAGCTAGTATCTTAGTAAATTTGTTTGCACAGGTTGTCAAGTCGGGTGTGATACCAGAATCATAGCATGCAGCATATGTCCTACTAATCTACAAAAAAGGTGAACATAATAACCCATCTTACTATACGCCCATAATGATCATGGATCCAGATCTAAAAATATTCACTGCTATCCTCATAAGTCATCTAGAGTCATGGTCTGTTAGGGTGGGAAGATTACAAAAATCACAGGTGAGTTTTTGTAAACAACAAGGGACCTCAATTAATGTTTTTTTTATAAATAGACTACTTCAAGCTTCAAACTAGGCAATGAAGTATAACCATGTTTTTGAAGCCTCCATCGATCTCTCAACTGCCTTCAATTCGGTTAATAGGAATTTACTTTGGCATACGTTGACGAGCTGGGAGGTACCGGATGGTTTGCTAAGTCTGCTAGACCTGCTACATACTGACACTAACATCAACGGGAGGTTAAACAATGAAGGACTCCTCTGGCAAAATATTTATCCTGATACTGGGCGACAGAAGGATTGCATCTGAGCCCCCTGCTCTTTTTAATCTGTATCATACTTGGAGGAGGAGTTGTCTTTAATTACTTTTTCTTCCGCTAAATTTGTACCGTTTAGGTTCTATTGGATGGCATATGTTGATGATATAATCCTTTTTGACTGTACACAATTGGGTTTACGGAGATTGATCTCTGCATTTGCCTCCTATTCTAAGATTTTATTTTAGCAATCAATCCAGAGCAAACGAAGATTATGGTTTTAAGAAATCTTTAAATTATTCCTGGTTTTAAAATAAAGACAAGCTTCAAGTTTCAGAAAGTTTTATCTACCTAGGATTCCAGATTTTTAAAAACCAGGGAAGGGGAAGATTATGAACCTTTTAAAAAGTAAGGCAGAACGCTTAAACGCACATTTGATTGCTAAATAGGAAAAATTTTACATTTTCGGTAAAGCCTCTTGTGCTTTTTTATGTTTGGAAAGTGGTCCCCAAACTATTATATGGCATAGATGTAATGCAGATCTGGGTTGGTGAGAAACTAGAGCTTCTTGAGACTATAGCCTGGAGGAAAGCCCCTAACCTCCCTTACTGTGTCCCAATGTCTTTCATTCAATATGAGGTGGGTTCAATTCTCTCTTATCCAGGCTGCATTGGAAATATGTGGAAGTTCTTGGACCCCCCCAAATAAATCTCTAAATGAGAACATGGGTCACTAAATGAAATAATTATCGAATGATACCTTGTCATTTCCGAGTGTTTGTACAAAACTAGTGGAGAAATTGGGCTTCGTCCTGGAGGAGATACCTTTGAATGTAATGTTTATTAAAAAAGCACTGTTTATCACAGATTGGAGTGGAACGATTGAATCAATGCATAAGTATAGCTCCCTTGAACATCTTAGGTATGAGCACAAAAACAATAGGCCTCATTACGAGGTTGAAGGTAACCATGGCGCTATTAGCGCCATGGCTGCCTCCAAATCCTTACCGACTCCGCCCTGGTGAATGGAGCTACTACCACCCCATTCCAAGGTTGGCGGGGGCGGTAATTCCCCATTCACCAGGGCCCTTCCCCATTCCCATTTGAGCCCCCATAGGGCTCAATGGGAATGGGGAAGGCGCTAATAACGGTACCGCAAATTGCGGTGCCGTTATTAGCTACAAAGTGTCTTTGCGGGTCCCGTCCTTAACGCCTGGTAAAACCAGGCATTAAGGGAGGACCCACAAAGGGAACTCGTAGTAGGGCGGTAAGGGATTACCGGCACCAGTGCCCTTACCGGTGCCGGTAATCCCTTACCGCCCACCTCGTAATGAGGCCCAATGAGTTACTTCCATCTTACTTAAACTTATTCCTGAATAGTATGATACGTGATATGTTTATGAGGTTCTGTTTAAATATTCTCCCTATTCATGAAGTTCAAGAAGTTCAAGTAAGACAGGGAATCCTTTCTAAAGATCTTATAAGATGTAGATTTTGTTATGTAGCTGAAAGTGTCGATTCATTAAAGCACATTGTGGTTAGATGCCAAATATTGCATTTTTAGCATCTCTTTTTTGAATGAGTCTTAGTTTCTGTAATGAGTCTTAGTTTCTGTAATGATGATTTTTGTTCTGATGTTTTATGGAATTATTGTGCACAATTGTAATGTTGTGAAAAGGTTTGTAATTGACCAATAAGCCCATCACAGGGGGTGGGTATTACCACTTCAGGTAATGCAACAGGGACCATAGTTAGAGGCATGAGCGAAGCGAGAGCCTCAAAAGAAGGCCCGGGGGAATTACCTGAAGATATAATGTCCCCCCTGCGAGGGGCTTATTGCTATTAGTACCGCTGCCCTTAAGACCAGGGTACTAAAAGCATTTTTGTTTCTGTTCCGAAACACTCCAACATTTCGGAACAGAAAAAAAAATGTCAAAAATGGCCACGGGGAAGGGAAAACAAAGTCAGTTTTCCCTTTCCATGAAGGCCATTGTAAAAAATATACAAAAAAATGGCCGCCATTTAAATGGGAGGAGGGACTATTCGTAGTCCCTTCTCTCTTTCCACGATGCACATTAAAAAAAGTAAACCAAAAATCTCTATCGGAGATCGGGAGGAAACGTGTTTGGGACAGAAGTGTTCCCAGCGTGTCCGCACCCGAAATTGACTAAAAAGAGGGTAAGTGGGTATTGGGGGTTGGGAAGAGAATTCTGTGGATGGGAAGGAGGGAGGAGAGAGGGGGAAGACCACACTTACCTCGTTCCCTTGCGGGGGAAGATGGCAGCTTTCAGCTGTGAGGCTGCTTGGAGCGGGGGGATTACCGCTGCTAATGCCCCCGTTACACGCCTCCTCATTGGCTGAGAGGCTGCCACCCCACCTTGCCGGGTACTAATACCAAATACAATAAATAAAAGAAAAAATGTAGTGCATGGTCAATGGTTGCTGTCTCAAGGTGTATCCTACTAAGGCTGTTCATCATGGTCCGTATCGCTGCCGTACTCAATGACATGGGCCATGCCATCGTTTTCAACTGGGCGTCTGTCAAGGGCTTTGGCATGTTGCTTTCGATATGTAAACATATTTCTTCTCTGCCACCTTTGCTTGGTGTTGCAGTGCAGAATGTCTGATCCCATTCAGTAGGGAACTGTGTGGGTAATGAGCTGGGTGTTCCCAAACAGCCCTTTAAGATGAGTAGCATTACCCTGGAGATGGATGGGGATGCAGATTATACTCATACATCAATAATCAAGACGACTCAATAGTTTGGCAAAGTAACAAGTCTATATAACGGGGAGCACAACGAAAATCAGCAATCGCTCGATCTTCTCACTCTCCAATCTTTATTAAAAACCCATATTTACCCATATTTAGTCATAGCTGACGTTTTGACTTGCGTCATTACCAATGTCATCCTACGTGGCAAACTACAAAAAACGGAAGGTGGGATTGGTTCTAAGTGAATAACTAAGCAAAGGTTCTAAATCTGTATAGAGTAATGGAGAGAGGTAATTGGATAGTTAACATCAGCTGGGGCAACTAAGCCCTCCCTTTAAAATGGCCACTATGAACGTCACTAACTGTACGATGTCCCATTGGCTCTGCAAACTATAGGATTCCTAACTACGAGGTCCTCTACAATTGGTTGGCTTCCACCCATTCATACTTTTCCACCTACGTCTAGCAGCATGCAGAAGGAACAGCCAGGTGCGGGTGAGGTTGTCTCAGCACTAGTTTCCCACCAATTATGTATCAATCCATCATCACCTCAATGATCTAGTGTCAATTAGTGCTTTGAATATTGGTCTTGAGTGTGTACTGTGCTCTGAGTATTTTTAGGGAGTATGGGTACACCCGGCCTTCGGGTTTAGGTGTGACCATCTCGATCGTCCAGCTTCCTTCCATCACGTGTCTGGACACCATGAAATTGAGCTTTTCGTGTATTTAATTTTAATCTCTAGTAGTCCTCTGATGTCTTTTGTTTGGCTTGACCTTTCTGAACAGGAGCCTCTGTTCCTTCTCTTCTTTTTAATTGTATCCAATGTCAGCTCATTCCAGTTTGATAAGACCTTGGCTTTCTTGGCACAGTCAATTCCTTAGCTGAGCTTCATTCCATTTAATTCAATTGATTTTCTTAACTGCGACGCCCTGAACATTGAGGCCTTCTGGCTTTGTTCTATACTGCTTTACAATGCGTAGTGGAAACATCCATTCATTAAACGTCTATCGGTGCAGCACAATCCTCACTAAGTGTTAACACCTGCACTTGCTGTGAGCTGCAAGTTAAGACAGCCTCCCTGATGACGTGTATTGGCACAGAAACCGGTCGGAGGAGAACACCTGTGGCTGAGAAGGTGTACTGTGCAGGGAACTGGAGTGCGCCCCTCTCCTCCTTTTTTTCTCACCATATTTCCAAGTTTTCTGAAGGGTGGAATCTTCAGAAATCTTGTTGGGTGCTGCACCGGGGTAATTTATGCCCTACTTTGGAGTGCCTCACTGTAGGCTACTCCCCCCCTTTCCCCACTGTGGGATTGGGTGTGAGTCTGTTCCCTGCAAACCTGATGACTACAGCTACCAGAAGTCCTTGCAGCACAATCCTCACTAAGTGTTAACACCTGCACTTGCTGTGAGCTGCAAGTTAAGACAGCCTCCCTGATGACGTGTATTGGCACAGAAACCGGTCGGAGGAGAACACCTGTGGCTGAGAAGGTGTACTGTGCAGGGAACTGGAGTGCGCCCCTCTCCTCCTTTTTTTCTCACCATATTTCCAAGTTTTCTGAAGGGTGGAATCTTCAGAAATCTTGTTGGGTGCTGCACCGGGGTAATTTATGCCCTACTTTGGAGTGCCTCACTGTAGGCTACTCCCCCCCTTTCCCCACTGTGGGATTGGGTGTGAGTCTGTTCCCTGCAAACCTGATGACTACAGCTACCAGAAGTCCTTGCAGCACAATCCTCACTAAGTGTTAACACCTGCACTTGCTGTGAGCTGCAAGTTAAGACAGCCTCCCTGATGACGTGTATTGGCACAGAAACCGGTCGGAGGAGAACACCTGTGGCTGAGAAGGTGTACTGTGCAGGGAACTGGAGTGCGCCCCTCTCCTCCTTTTTTTCTCACCATATTTCCAAGTTTTCTGAAGGGTGGAATCTTCAGAAATCTTGTTGGGTGCTGCACCGGGGTAATTTATGCCCTACTTTGGAGTGCCTCACTGTAGGCTACTCCCCCCCTTTCCCCACTGTGGGATTGGGTGTGAGTCTGTTCCCTGCAAACCTGATGACTACAGCTACCAGAAGTCCTTGCAGCACAATCCTCACTAAGTGTTAACACCTGCACTTGCTGTGAGCTGCAAGTTAAGACAGCCTCCCTGATGACGTGTATTGGCACAGAAACCGGTCGGAGGAGAACACCTGTGGCTGAGAAGGTGTACTGTGCAGGGAACTGGAGTGCGCCCCTCTCCTCCTTTTTTTCTCACCATATTTCCAAGTTTTCTGAAGGGTGGAATCTTCAGAAATCTTGTTGGGTGCTGCACCGGGGTAATTTATGCCCTACTTTGGAGTGCCTCACTGTAGGCTACTCCCCCCCTTTCCCCACTGTGGGATTGGGTGTGAGTCTGTTCCCTGCAAACCTGATGACTACAGCTACCAGAAGTCCTTGCAGCACAATCCTCACTAAGTGTTAACACCTGCACTTGCTGTGAGCTGCAAGTTAAGACAGCCTCCCTGATGACGTGTATTGGCACAGAAACCGGTCGGAGGAGAACACCTGTGGCTGAGAAGGTGTACTGTGCAGGGAACTGGAGTGCGCCCCTCTCCTCCTTTTTTTCTCACCATATTTCCAAGTTTTCTGAAGGGTGGAATCTTCAGAAATCTTGTTGGGTGCTGCACCGGGGTAATTTATGCCCTACTTTGGAGTGCCTCACTGTAGGCTACTCCCCCCCTTTCCCCACTGTGGGATTGGGTGTGAGTCTGTTCCCTGCAAACCTGATGACTACAGCTACCAGAAGTCCTTGCAGCACAATCCTCACTAAGTGTTAACACCTGCACTTGCTGTGAGCTGCAAGTTAAGACAGCCTCCCTGATGACGTGTATTGGCACAGAAACCGGTCGGAGGAGAACACCTGTGGCTGAGAAGGTGTACTGTGCAGGGAACTGGAGTGCGCCCCTCTCCTCCTTTTTTTCTCACCATATATATATATATATATGTATATATTGGTGCTTGCCGCAATATATCTATTAAGCTTGTGGCTAGCTTCCTGATCATTTTACTGCTTGCATTTACTGTTGCATCTGTACACGTTTAAACTAACTAAACATCTTCATTGCGTTTGTGACATAAGCTTCTTCACCTTGATCTCAAGATGTCTCTTATCCTTGGTAATTTCTTAATGCCTTGTAGATTGTCTGCATTCTCTGGTCCTTGTATCTCTTATGTGGGTGTCAGTTCGATTTTGCATGACATCACCATTTGCCTTCATCCGTCATCTTCTTTGCTTCTTCAGGGATTTCATTCAAATGACCATCATGTTGTCTGGGATGTAGGTATGGTTTCCTCAACGGGTATCTTGCTTCCCAGATTCTCTTAGGTATTGGTTTTCTAATGGGTACTGTACAGAGTCCACACTCTGCTCTCTGCTGGTTCAACTGTTCAGCATACATCACATAGTTTGGTACAAATTCAGTAGACACTGGAAGAGGGGTAGTTGGAGTGGGGGTACTTGGCTCCTCCGCTACACTCCCCCCTCTGGGAGATTCATTGACCACTCTCACATCATCCTTTATTTCCAGACATCCTGATTTGAAGCAATGCGTTTTAGGGATACATATCTTTATGACTCCCTTCAGGCATCCTGCTGATTTCACATGCTCATCTTTATTCCATGTCATGAGCATGCACTGTCTACTTGGACTGCAATAGATCCATTTTCCCACATATTGTCTATTGTCCTTTGGATAAAGGAAGTTCGTTCCTTCAGGTGCATGGATGCTGGACTTCACAAAGTCCCTGATTTCTTCATCAGTCCGAACTTTGGGCTTCCATCCTTGCTCAACATCGATCATGATCTTCATCCCTATGGCTTTCTTTGCTGTCTTCTTGCATTGTGAGATTATTATGTTGATCACACAGAATCCAAGCAATATCATCACTATCAAGGTTCCAAGGAACTTGAATATATCTGCAATCCATTGAGGAATCCAAGAAAATAGTGATCCAAACAAGCTGTCATCAGCAATGTCTTCAACCTCTTCTATCATCTGTTCATGGAGCTTAGTCAGCATGTCTAGGGCTTCCGGCAAGGTTCCATTCTCGTCATCATGAGAAGGTATGAACGTGCAACAATTTTTGCACAAACACCTCCATCCATAGCTGTGATCATGTCTAAGACATATCTGTTCTGGAGCGTCATTAGTCTTATAGCTCTCAGTTCTTCTCTAATTGCACTGAATCCCTTTATGGTGGTGTTGATTGTCTGCAGCAATTCCCATCTGGTTATCTAACACCGTTTGGTATTTGCTCCAACCTGGACTGCTGGTAAAAAGATCAATGAGAATACTGAAGAAGTCTGACTAAACAGTCTGTGTTCTTATGGAATGGTGTCAAAGGCTTCTATTGATTTTGCAGAAAAGTAATTCTCCCTTTTATTCCTCTTCACAAACTCCAAAGATCTCCTCTTCCTCAGGTGAGCATCTGCTTTCGGGAAATTGTCAAAATTTAAATCACTTTTTGGACTCACCAATGCTGGAACATGAACATTCACCAGTGTGCATATTCCTAACCAGTCTTTAGGTAGTCTCATATATGCTTTGGATCCGCAAGCCCAATAGTGGTCCATGATCACTGGTGTTCCATGTACCATTCTTGGCACATCAAAGATTCAGCCACAGTCTGATTATCTCCCTTTTTTCTTGTTCCATTAATTCTGAAGCATAATTTAGAGCTCTCCAGTGGAACGCTCTGCAAGGGTCCTCCTCTGTCTTCAACCCACGTCAGCAGTTTAGCAAGTCTTGGCCATAATGGCTTGCATCTATTTTGCACTATATCAAATACAGGTTCATAACAACTGATGACTACCCATGCTCTGCAGATCACAACTCTTTCTTCCCAGCAGTCTGGAGAAAGCACTGATACTCAGATCTGCATCTTTCTTCTGTTCTTCCATTTTTCGAATTTCTTCTACGGATGTTCCTGTGACATCAAGTTCTTTGTTCACTTCCCATCTGATTCCAGCCCAGCTCCTTTTACTCCAGGACTCTCATACCTGATCACTTGATTTCTTGTGTGTTCTCTGTCTCTTGTCTTTGAGTCTTGTACATAATTCATCTGGATCTGTCCATTCAGTTGCCCATTTGAGGTAGGCATCACAACCCATAAACGGGGCTCTGGTTCTGCACATTGCCACATGTGAAAGACAATGGGCCTCATTATAAGGCTGGCGGCCGTGGTATGAACAGTGCCGGTAAGGCACCGGCACTATTCATACCGGGCTGTTGCATTACGAGTACTGCTCGCGGGTTCCTGACAGCACGCCAGGTCTTACCTGGTGGGCTGCATGGCATCCACAAGCATATCCCATAATGCCACCGGCACCGTTAATAGCGGTGCCAGCGCATCCATGCTCCCGACACCCATTCTGTCCTATGGGGCAGAATGGGGATCGGGATCCCGGCATTACCGCCTCCCGCGAATGGGCAATTGCCGGCCCCATTATCTCATAATGGGCCCTGTTATTGCCCAATCGCGCAAGGCGGTGCGGGTAGCGAGTTTGGCAGTAGCCGTGCCCTTATTAAGGGCACGGCTACTGCCAAACTCGTAATGAGGCCCAATGTGCTGTCTCGACATCTGTTTCAATAGCTATGAAGATTTCGATTTTCCCATACTGTATGGCAGGAGTGCACATAAGAAGCATTCCTCGTCTGAAGTCCTTGTTCCCACTTCTTTCATATGTTGGTACCATATGTTATTTCCCAGGTGTGCTGTGCTGTCCAGGTAATCATTTAATTCATTGTTATCTTCATGTGTGTTTCTTCTTTGTCTCCTTTTCAGATGAGCTTCCATACTCATGTCATGAAGTGTACCTTTGTAGCTTCTTCTTTCTGGAGGAATCATAGACAGATCCATCAGTGGGTGGGGTACACTTGCAGGTGCTTCTCGTGTATGTGAAAGTTCAGCTTTTCTCATTTGTTCAGTAGCCAATTTAGGCATGAACATGTCTCTCAAGATTTGACATGTGTCCTTCTCTTGGGAATTGTTTTTGGGTCAATTGTCACTAGACCAGGTTTATTGGCATTGTGGGATGTATTGACCCACTCTGCTATGCTATGCGGCATCACCCTGCCAGTTAGGGGGAAAGAAACAGCAGCATTGGCGGCAAAACCCTTGTGAGCGCCAAAATCCTACAGAAACCGTGTGCTTCAGCACACAAAAAGAGGGATGCACAACCTACCACCCATGGTGCATGTGTAGTGGATTAGAGCACGTCTTGCAGAAATGTGCTGGTGGGTCACATGACCAGCAAACAGAGTGCAGAGAGAGAAGCAGCACTTTGCAAGTGAAACCCAAAAATGTGCCTACAAATGACATTTGCTTTGTTGCCAAGAACTCCAAAATGTCTTTAACACAACACTTTATAACATACACAATCTTGTCTGGTGCTAAAATCCATGTGTCAAATAAAACATTGTGAAACATACAAAGTCTGACAACTGACAGCCTCTATGCCAAAATCTGGGTGCAGTACCCGGGGCCACCTGAATGACAGCTGTCAGAGGAGTACTGAGGAAGCTTTAAAATGACCTAAAACTAAAAAGTCTGCTGAAATAGCAAACGTAAGCAGGAATGTTGCCAAAAAGGAATACAGATTTTAGTTGTGTTTTTGATTCCACAGATTTTAAGGCTAAGAAAGAAATGTATTTGTATGTGATGCAACAAAAGTGGTTTTTGCTAAGTTTAAAAGTTAATTAGCTTGGCTGAAGCTGTCAGAACTGGAAAAGCAGGTTTTTCTCCCAGAACGAGGTCCTTCATCTCAGCAGAAACTCATGGGGAGGTGTTAATTGCAGGTTAGAACAGAATCTTGTCTACGGGAAGCAAAGGAACAATGACAAAGCTGCAGCCCAGGAAATTGGAAGTGTGAAAGGGGTCACAAATTGGCCACTGGAAGGAACAAGCAAGAGGGGGATGCCCTGGACTGTAGGGATACAAAACAAGGGGGAGCCAAGCGACCATCTGTTGCTAAACATGAACAAAGAACACATTTTAAAAGACATATAACTTGCTATTCAAAATGGTGAAAAATATAAAAATGACAGAGTTGTTAATTTAATTTCTGGTTGCACGTTGAAGAGGCGGTAGAACTGTGTGACATGTTCTAGGCAGGAATGGCAAGATATGTGGTTTTATGCAAAATGTATTACTGTTAGAACTGTGAAAATTTACACGCATATCCCTATGTTAAACACGTGCATTAGTGGAAATTTGCATAAAATTTGAAAAGTGTGTTCATAGCGAAAAGGGCAAAATTCGGTAGAAAGGGGAAACAAGATCCCACCACTGCAGGGTTTTGAGGAATAGCTGCTATGTAAAATATGGCATCTTTGTGTGTGATTTATATAAAGGTGACCAATGCAGACATGTACATTTAATATAAAATCAGATTTGGAAACCAGTGGCTAAAGGGAGGTCTCTGAGGATTGTAAAGCAAATCATAAAACGTGACATCACCCAGCCTGGGTCCAATCACTGAAATTGCAAGGCAGAGATGAAGTGTGGTCCAATCCCAGCTCACAGGGGAAGCTTAGCTAAGCTGGCACACACACCCCCTTTGTGATGTCCTTCTATAGCATAAATAGAGACAGCTGACAGCACATAGGGACTCACAGATCAAGCCACTTTCCCGATTCCGGTGAAGCACTCTGATTCAGCATCCTACATCCAGCTTTAAATATTCTTCCAGATCCAGATGCCAAACTCTTGCCAGCAATAGAGACTATTGATTTCCAGCAAGGCCTCAAATCCTCTAATTTATTCTCTCCACTCAGGAAAGCACTGTGTGGTGTGAGAAGGCCTTTTGAACCAGTATCCAGAAATTCTGTGGCTTACCACCAGTAGGCTTGCCTGAGGAACTCGCCATCCAGCTGATCCAAATACCCACAGACTAGGAGAGCAGATCCTGTGCCAATCCAGCGACCAGCCTAGAGGATCCAGTCCCATGCTTGATGCGCTGTCTTTCCTAGACCACACCCAATCCCTGACCAGAGCTGACGGTCTCATTTAAAAATCTATCCTGTGAGTATAAATAGGAAGAACTGTGTCCCATAGCATATGTACTTTTCATAGTCTTATCCCTATCCAACCCATCCTATCTTTCATTCAGAACCAGTATTGTTAGGAGTATATTTGCCTTGTCTTATCCCTATCCAACCCATCCTATCTTTCCTTCGGAATCTGTGTTGTTAGAACTATCTTTGCGCTGACCCTTTTCTCATATTAAGAAGTCGAGTTTCCTTATCAGGTGGGTCACCCTGATCCAGTGACTGTAAGATCCCTGTGTGGTATTCGCTTTTTCATAGTCATCCTCTAGTGTAAGCAAACCCATTTGTCATTTTTAAAAGTGCACTCCTACTTTCCATTCTCGCACCTATTTTACAAAAATGACCTTTACTAAAACCTCTATAACTCCCTCAGTTTTGGTGATAGAAATGAAATTTCAACTCCTACTTGTACCCAACACCCAATTCAGTGCGATTATCCCGTTATCGCAAATATCGCGCAGTAAAAAGTTTGTCGCAATTTTAAAAATCTGAGAGGTTTACACGTGTAAAATAGCTTTTAACTTCTTCCAACTTGGACCTTAACATTTCAATTGTTTTCTGCTTACCAAATCATTGCTTGTGCTTGTGTGCAACTGTTTAAAGCGGCTCCCATAGTAATGTAGAACAATTTCAGTATTTTTGACCATATTTGGTGTTTTTGCCCAGTCCATTCTAAAGACAATTTTGAAAGCCAGTCTGACAGCTGAAAAGTCAATTCCGTTTTTCTCTTGTGTTTGCTGGGGAAAGTGGGACTGATATTCTGTTTGATTTGTGCCATTCCTGAATACCTGCTCTCTCCTCCCATCTCTTTACATTGCTTATTGGGGGTTGAGGGGTGTTGCAAGGGGAAATTCTAACCATAGTGCTATCTGATCTGAAACCAGCACAAAAGTATTATTTTCTGTGCTGCATTTGTTTTGCCCATTACTTACTCCTCGTGTATTAAGGATATTATTCAGTGTTCTGTCACCCCATTGTTGATTTTTGTTTATCTATTAAAACCTATTGTGATTACATTTTAAATACATGAGTAAATATTTACCTTTGCAAACCAGCCTGATTACTGGGTCTGTGTGACCGGGGCGGGGAGGGGGGGGTTCCAGGAGAAGGGTGTGATATGTGTGGTATATCGTTCAGAATATTTAACTTTTAGTCAAAAATAAATATGGATTTCAGTTGTGCACTACATGCTGGGCTTTGACTTGGGTGTGTGCCGGATTGAAATCACTTACAGCTTGGGGGCTCGTCGCGAGATCCTGAATTAGACATACCACTCATGACAGTCTAAAACAGCGTGCTAGCTGATGGGGTACATACACCTTGTTGGGTTACCATACTGTGCTACACTGTATAAGCAACTTTCAATAGAAATACTCAAAGGAGTTGGGCCTGTTTGCAAAAGTAAAATAACCCTGAGATAAGCCAGAAGGAAATTAATATTTCCGGAATGGCGACCCTAGTGGAAATCAATATTGCAAGGGAACACCTACTGCACAAATTATTTGTCAGGGATGAATGGGTAGAACAGGACGAACAGGTATGACTGCAGGGAATAAAACAAGAAGTCACTGAAACCAACCTTAACATCTGGCAGGACAAGGGGCCATTACATCAAGCACTCGGTGAGCTGTACATGACCCCTAAAATAAAAGAGGAGCAATGCAAAATTGCCAAAATAGCGTCCTACCTGTACCTCCACATAGGAGTCATACAGGAAAAGTACGCAGACCATGTAGACTTCACAAAGAGGCAAGGGATAGCACTGCAGAAAATCCAGAGCAATCTGGACTCTGCAGAGCAAAGGCTCCAAGATAGCCAAGAAGCTGAAACCGGGGCTAGGCAGTATGCCGCCAAACTGCAAGAAGAACTGACACTCTTACTGCAAAAGAATGCAGAGTAAGATGCCCAGGTTCTGACACTGCAAAAAGAGTGTCAAGAAAGGTTGGACTCTTTAAAACAGAGCCAACAAAAGCTGGCGCAATAACTAACTTTTAACAGAGTCTGTGCACAACAGCTCAACGTCTTATAAGACCAGATAGACCAATTAAAATAGGAAAATAATAAATTGATTATCAAAGACCTAGAATCCCAATTTGATGAGGAGCACCAGAAAGCCGGTTCATTCAAAAAACAGAGGGACGACTTGGCTGCGCAGAGGAGCACTCTAACTCAGGAAAGGGGCGCCTTAGGCCAGGAAGTCAGTCATTTAAAAACAAAGTTAGAAGAAAATCACCTGGCCCTTCAGGAACTTGGTGAAATCAAAATGGATTATTAAAAGCTGTTAGAGCACACCAAGCGGGTGGAGGAGGCTCTGGCAAAGAATAATCAGACCAGTAAGGACCAAACTCAGGAGGTGAGTCTCCTGTGGCAAACATTGGCCCAATACTCCCAATTCAAGCAGGAAGCACAGAGAGACAATGAGGCTCTCTGTGAAAAGAATGACAGGCTCCATAGACAGATAGCCATGCAAGTACAACTCATAGAGACCATTAAGGCCTTAATGGAGGAGCAAAAAGGTTAGATCTTGGCATGTCATCAGTAAAATAGAGGCTGAAAGAGATGAGGTAAAATGGGAGAGAGAAACCCCTGAGTATAACCTCAGTAACCCTGGTATCAGGGACTTTAATCCCTTCAATTCCATGGACTCTGCCACCCCCATGTCCACTGGCTCATATGAACCAAGGGCCACAGGGAAGGTAGACTTCAACACAATGGGAAATATGGGACTGACAGGTCAGCGCCTCCCAGAAATGGATGGGCGGGCATCTATGGACCGGCTCCCAAATGCTAGGGCCAGCTTCTCTGATCAGGGAGACTCCAGTGAGGGGAGAATCAGAGAACTGGATCCTCAAAAATATCACCTAACTAGAGATCAGTTAGTCAAATTTGGTGTGGAATTCCATGAAAATAGGCCCACTAAGAGCATCTTAAAAACCTCTTCCCAGCTAGGACAGTGGTGGGGGGTACTCAGCCAATCCTGGGAGCAAGGGAGAGTCAGAAGACTCTTCTGAGTGCCACAGGTGTCAAGAGACTAGGCTCCCACATTCTGCCAGCCATTCCCAAGCTTGCAGAATCAGGGAGAGCCTAGAAGATCAGACAGCCACCTCTGGTAGCAGTGCCTCTGAGTCAGAGGATGAGTGGACCACAGTGACCAGAACTAAAAAGGCCAAAAAAGTTAAGAGGGCTCTGCTGAAAGATCCCCTGAAGCAAATTAAAGCTATTAGGAGTGTCATCACGCCCTTCCACAAAAATGCCAAATATTCAGTTTGGGAGCACCTTGAATTGTTTGAGCAAATGATGGAGACTTTTCACCTGAATGGACTGCCAAAGCTGTATTCAGTATGTCAAGTGGACATTTTCACCTGAATACTCCATCTTTTTTGCAGGGCTGGAGGATCAGAACCATTCAAGATGGTCCACCTATAGGGCGGCCATCCTAAAGCATTTTTCAATTCATAGAAACCCTCAAGAGGCCTGCAAGGCAGCCTACAACCTGCAATCTGGGGAAGACCAGGCCCCACAAGAATTTGTCCAAGAACTGAAATGTGCCTTTGCGCAGACCACCAGGAGGGTGCACACTGATAGTAGGGAATTTGTCAACACCTTCTTTCATGCTCTCCAGGCAGCTGCCAACCCAGGAAACTTCCCTCCTCACTTTCCCCAGGAGGGCAGTAATTACCCAAATGCCAAGCCAAGTTTCTTTCCCTGGTACCCGCCACACCTCAACCCCCAAAACAACCCTTCTTTCTTTCCCCACTTCCCTGAGCCCAGACAGCCCAATCCGGGAGAGAGGAGGCCAAGGGGGGAGGCGTACCAAAACTATCCTAACCAGGTGTATTATGGGAGAAGGGATAGTTACACTTCCCATGATCAACCAAGGTTAGACCAGAGGACCCCGTACCAGCCAGAGCGGGAGTCCCAACTGGAGCGCCAGGTCCAGAACATGGCACAGGATCTGGGT
Organism: Ambystoma mexicanum; assembly: GCF_040938575.1. Taxonomy (NCBI): domain Eukaryota; kingdom Metazoa; phylum Chordata; class Amphibia; order Caudata; family Ambystomatidae; genus Ambystoma; species Ambystoma mexicanum. The sequence continues at coordinate 255,376,662 of NC_090922.1, forward strand.
TGCATGTTGAGGGCGCAGCAAAACCCTCCAATGAACATGGCGACTCAGAACTCCTCAAATCAAGGGTCTAGTGCTCTAGAACAATGACGGGGGAAGAACCCCGACAACCCACCGGTTCCCAGGGAGGAGGCACAAGGGGAAGGGGGGTGTAAAGCCTTAGAGGCAGCTTCCTTCCCCACTTGTGAAAAGCCCCTGGAAACCCAGGAACCCGAACCAGAATCTCCTGCCCCCGAAAGTCTGCAACCCCAGGAACAGAGGGTGGGTAGGAGAAATAAAGAGCCTAAAAAGGCCCATTTTGTGAAGGAGGTGTGAATCTTCCAATTTGAAGGAGAGGGGTCCTCAGAGGATTCTGGGAAAAGGTTCTTCTCCTTCAGGGATGGGGAACTCCTCCCAAAGAAAAATGGGTCCCAAGAGATCCTGATCAAGACTGGGTAGATGTGGGGACCGAGTTAAAACCGCCCATCATCAAACTGCAGAGTAACCAGCAAGAACATCCCCTTGTTTAAAGCAATTCTGGTGACTGCCTCCAAAAAGGGGGGGCAGCCCAGAATCAAAACCAGGGGAGCCCAAAACTCCCCCCATATTCAACTATCCTGTTTTCTTTACAGATCCCCAAGCTCACATCCAGGATCCTGCCCAAACCTATTCTGGGGACTGCCTCCAAAAATGGGGGGCTGCCCAGAACCAGAGGAAGAAGAATCCCCAGCCCCCCAAAGGCCTTCCGAGGACTGTCTCCAACAAGGGGGGGCACAGCCCTGGATAAGAAAGGGAGGAGCACGAGACTCCTTAAATCACTGAGTATGAAACTGTGTGCTCAGATACCCAAACTATACAACTCCATTCTGGGGACCGCCTCCTAGAATGGGGATGCAACCCCAAACCTCACCAACCACTTCTGTTGACTGCCTCCAGAATTGGGGGCGCAGCCCAGAAACAGAACAAGGGGAGCCCGAGACTCCCCAAATAGCAGTGTGTCAAAATTCTGTGCCAGATTCTGCAACTCCGACACCGTCTCTTGACCCAAACATCCCGGTGTCAGAGTGAGAAATAAGCAAATTGACCATCAAGCTTGCCCAGAGCACCCATTACCTTTGCCCTTTGAAGGAGAAGGAAGGTAGATTCTACGCCTCCATCCAGGTGTAAGGGCAATGTCCAATTCCAGCACTGGTGGACACTGGATCCCAAGCAACTTTGCTGTCAAAGGGAGTCTTTGAGTAGCCAAATTTGGGAAGGAGGGAGACATACCAAATTCCTCTCACCCCTCTTCCTGGACAGCTCCAGATCTTTGAGAGGAAGGAAATTCCTGTTGAAGGGTCTGCAGAGCTGGAAATTAAAATTGGGCGACACAAAATGAAGCACCCGGTCTTAGTTGTGGTGCCAGAGGGAACCCCCTGTCTATTAGGGAATGACATACTCCGCAGGCTGTCTCCCCTCATAGATTGTGTCAACAAGGTCCTCTGGACCCATCCCCAATGGCCAATTAAATTAAAGCAAAGTGTCAACCATGTGAGTGTAAATGGCACATGCCACATGGTTGAGCAAAAACCGGACCTAATTAGGTTCTACTTTCAAAATAATGACATACCCCATGTCACCGTCATAGCTGTGGGACTGCCAAACGGTGAGGTGAACTCTTCTCCATTTCGGCAAATTAGCCTCCCTTCCAGTCTCAAGTGGCATTCCACCCTCGAGGGAGATACATTGAAATTTTATACTAATGTACCATCCGAAAATCCCATGTTCATAGCCAAAATTGACATCAAACGAGCACAGAAATTAGCTGGCATTCTGAAAAAGGGTGAACAGCGCTTCCTCCCGATTCAGTTAAATGACGGGAAGCAGTCTGTCCTCGCCTGAGTTGACTTGAAAAGCGAAGAAAGCTTCATCAGCGAAGCACTATTAAAAAAACTCCCAAAAGGCCAAACCCTACCTGCCATAGAGTCAGTGCAGCAATGGGTAAGGGATCTGGAACCACCCCGCTCCAAACAGCCTCTGCTTAGCAGTTGTATGATCAAAATTTCTAGGAATAACAAAAGCATAATAGATACTTTTGGGGTTGTGCAAGGTGTTCCTTCCGCCTTTTATATGAGCCGGGACCTCCTCAACCAACTTGATATTAATTTGGACCCTAGTGATTAATAGAATTTCAGAAATGGAGGAGAGATGACCATCCCAGGATTTACCTAAAGAATCCACCTGTCAAGACCATTAGTAAATATAGATGGGGAATAGTGCCAATTATAACCAATGCAAGTGTCTTTCCCACTGCTGACATCCCCAAATGACGTGTGGACACAGTAGTGGGAAAATATCCATAACCATGCTATGTTCTATCTTCTAGCATCTGGACTAAGAATCATCCAAAGGATTACCAAGGAGCCCGGAGTGCTGCTCCATACTCCCAACCAGAACCGGCAATACTCCTGACCAGAACCGGAGAGGAGAGCGTGTCGCTTCATCACTGATGGGAGAAGCAGCTGAATTTCTCCACATAGACAAAAGAAAAGAACATCCCAATCTCCTGACTTCCCCTTGACGGGTGGTCAAAACCAAATCGGAAGGGGGGGCTCTGTGGGATGTATTGACCCACTCTGCTATGCTATGCGGCATCACCCTGCCAGTTATGGGGAAAGAAACAGCAACAATGGTGGCAAAACCCTTGTGTGTGCCAAAAAACCTACAAAAAACGTGTGCTTCAGCACACAAAAAGAGGGATGCACAACCTACCACCCATGGTGCATGTGCAGTGGATTCGAGCACACCCTGCAGAATTGTATTGTGGGTCCCATGACCAGCAAACAGAGTGCAGAGAGAGAAGCAGCACTTTGCAAGTGAAACCCAAAAATGTGCCTACAAATGATATTTGCTTTGTTGCCAAGAACTCCAAAATGCCTTTAACACAACACTTTTCAACATACTCAATCTTTCCTGGTGATAAAACCCATGTATGAAATGAAACATTGTAAAACATACAAAGTCTGAAAACTGACCGCCTCTATGCCAAAATCTGGGTACAGTACCCAGGTTCTACAGTACCCATGCTATGTTCTATCTTCTAGCATCTGGACTAAGAATCATCCAAAGGATTACCAAGGAGCCCGGAGTGCTGATCCATACTCCCAACCAGAACCGGCAATACTCCTGACCAGAACCGGAGAGGAGAGCGTGTCGCTTCATCACTGATGGGAGAAGCAGCTGAATTTCTCTACATAGACAAAAGAAAAGAACATCCCAATCTCCTGACTTCCCCTTGACGGGTGGTCAAAACCAAATCGGAAGGGGGGGCTCTGTGGGATGTATTGACCCACTCTGCTATGCTATGCGGCATCACCCTGCCAGTTATGGGGAAAGAAACAGCAACAATGGCGGCAAAACCCTTGTGTGTGCCAAAAAACCTACAAAAAACATGTGCTTCAGCACACAAAAAGAGGGATGCACAACCTACCACCCATGGTGCATGTGCAGTGGATTCGAGCACACCCTGCAGAATTGTATTGTGGGTCCCATGACCAGCAAACAGAGTGCAGAGAGAGAAGCAGCACTTTGCAAGTGAAACCCAAAAATGTGCCTACAAATGATATTTGCTTTGTTGCCAAGAACTCCAAAATGCCTTTAACACAACACTTTTCAACATACTCAATCTTTCCTGGTGATAAAACCCATGTATGAAATGAAACATTGTAAAACATACAAAGTCTGAAAACTGACCGCCTCTATGCCAAAATCTGGGTACAGTACCCAGGGCCACCTGAATGACAGCGGTCAGAGGAGTACTGAGGAAGCTTTAAAATGACCTAAAACTAAAACGTCTGCTGAATTAGCAAACATAAACAGGATTGTTGCCAAAAAGGAATACAGATTTTAGTTGTGTTTTTGATTCCACAGATTTTAAGGCCAAGAAAGAAATGTATTTGTATGTGATGCAGCAAAAGTGGTTTTTGCTAAGTGTAAAAGTTAATTAGCTTGGCTGAAGCTGCCAGAACTGGAAAAGCAGGTTTTACTCCCAGAAGGAGGGCCTTCCTCTCAGCAGAAACTCACAGGGAGGTGTTAATTGCAGGTTAGAACAAAATCTTGTCTACAGAAAGCAAAGGAACAATGACAAAGCTGCAGCCCAGGAAATTGGAAGTGTGAAAGGGGTTGTAAATTGGCCTCTGGAAGGAACAAGCAAGGAGGGGGATGCCCTGGACTGCAGGGAGACAAAAAGAGGCGGAGACAAGCGACCATCTGTTGCTAAACATGAACAAAGAACACATTTAATTTCTGGCTGCACGTATGAAGAGGTGGTAGAACTGTGTGACATGTTCTGGACAGGAATGGCAAGATATGTGGTTTTATGCGAAATGTATTACTGTTAGAATTGTGAAAATGTACACGCATATCCCTATGTTAAACACACACATTTGTGGAAATATGCATACAATTTGGAAAGTGTGTTCATAGCAAAAAGGGCAAAATTCTGTAGAAACGGGAGACAAGATCCCACAACTGCAGGGTTTTGAGGAATAGCTGTTATGTAAAATATGGCATCTTTGTGTGTGATTTATATAAAGGTGACCAATGTAGAAATGTACATTTAATATAAAATCAGATTTGGAGACTAGTGGCTATAGGGAGGTCTCTGAGGATTGTAAAGCAAATCATAAAACGTGACATCACCCAGCCTGGGTCCAATCACTGAAATTGCAAGGTGGAGATGAAGTGTGGTCCAATCCCAGCTCACAGGGCAAGCTTAGCTAAGCTGGCACACACACCCCCTTTGTGATGCCATTCAATAGCATAAATAGAGATAGCTGACAGCACATAGGGACTCACAGATCCAGCCACTTTCCCGATTCCGGTGAAGCACTCTGATCCAGCATCCTACATCCAGCTTCAAATATTCTTCCAGATGCAGATGCCAAACTCTTGCAAGCAACAGAGACTATTGATTTCCAGCAATGCCCCAAATCCTCAAATGTATTCTCTCCACTCAGTAAAGCACTGGGCCTCATTACGACCCTGGCGGATGGACCATGGTGCTAATAGCACCATGGTCCATGCCGGTAACTCTCCGACTCCGCCATGGCGGAATGGGGAATTACCACTCTTTCCGAGGTTGGCGGAGTGGTAATTCCCCCTTCCGCCATGGCCCTTCCCCATTCCCATTTTTGCCCCATAGGGCATAATGGGAATGGGGAAGGTGCTAAGTACGGTGCCGCAAATTGCGGCACCCTACTTAGCACCAAGGTCCCTTTGCGGCATGGTTTTTAACGCCTGCAAAAAGCAGGCGTTAAAATCACCATCCCGCAAAGGGACCTTGTAATCAGGCGTTAAGGGTCGGCGCCGTTTACGGCGCCGTAAAACCCTTAACGCCTGACTCGTAATGAGGCCCACTGTGTGGTGTGAGAAAGCCTTTTCAACCAGTATCCAGAAATTCTCTGGCTTGCCACCACTAGGCTTGCCTGAGGAACTCGCCATCCAGCTGATCCAAATACCCACAGACTAGGAGAGCAGATCCTGTCCCAATCCAGCAACCGGCCTAGAGGATCCAGTCCCGTGCTTGATGCGCTGTCTTTCCTAGACCAGACCCAATCCCTGACCAGAGCTGACGGTCTCATTTAAAAACGTATCCTGTGAGTATAAATAGGAAGAACTGTGTCCCATAGAATATGTACTTTGAATAGTCTTATCCCTATCCAACCCATCCTATCTTTCATTCAGAACCAGTATTGTTAGAACTATCTTTGCGCTGACCCTTTTCTCATCTGAAGAAGTCAAGTTTCCTTATCAGGTGGGTCACCCTGATCCAGTGACTGTAAGATCCCTGTGTGGTGTTCGCTTCTTCATAGTCATCCTCTAGTGTAAGCAGACCCATTTGTCATTTTTAAAAGTGCACTCCTGTTTTCCATTCTCGCGCTTATTTTACAAAAATGACCTTTACTAAAACCTCTATAACTCCCTCAGTTTTGGTGATAGAAATGAAATTTCAACTCCTACTTGTACCCAACACCCAATTCAGTGCGATTCTCCCATTATTACGAATATCGCGCAGTGAAAAGTTTGCCGCGATTTTAAAATTCAGAAAGGTTTACACATGTAAAATAGCTTTTAACTTCTTCCAACTTGGACCTTAACATTTCAATTGTTTTCTGCTGACCAAATCATTGCGTGTGCTTGTGTGCAACTGTTTAAAGCAGCTCCCATAAGAATTTAGAACATTTTCAGTATTTTTGACCATATTTGGTGTTTTTGCTCAGTCCATTCTAAAGACAATTTTGAAAGCCAGTCTGACAGCTGAAAAGTCAATTCCGTTTTTCTCTTGTGTTTGCTGGGGGAAAGTGGGACTGATATTCTGTTTGATTTGTGCCATTACTGAATACCTGCTCTCTCCTCCCATCTCTTTACATTGCTTATTGGGGGCTGAGGGGTGTTGCAGGGGGAACTTCTAACCATAGTGCTATCTGATCTGAAACCAACACAAAAGTATTATTTTCTGTGCTGCATTTGTTTTGCCCATTACTTACTCCTCGTGTATTAAGGATATTATTCAGTGTTCTGTCACCCCATTGGTGATTGTTGTTTATCTATTAAAACATATTGTGGTTACATTTTAAATACATAAATAAATATTTACCTTTGCAAACCAGCCTGATTCCTGGTTCTGTGTGACTGGGGGGAGTTAGGGGGTTCCACGACAAGGGTGTGATATGAGTTGTATATTGTTCACAATATTGAACTTTTAGACACAAATAAATAAGGATTTCAGTTGTGCACTACATGCTGGGCTTTGACTTGGGTGTGTGCCGGATTGAAATCACTTACAGCATGCATTACTGTTGTAGGTTCAACCTTTATCAACCCCTTACCTTGCCTGTTCTGCTGACCCTGTCTCCGGCATTGGAAAACATTTGCTAAGACAAGTGTTGTGTGTGAATTATTACTAATAACATCCATTTCAAGCTCAGACACTTAACCATCCTTTAGTGGAACAGGAATGACTATATAGGGTCTAGACTGCCTTGTCGTTGCCACACATACATTCTCCTTATGCTCAGGGGGATGCGTAGGAGTCTGAGCTCCCTTTGCACCAATGTAAAACTCAGTTCTTACAGTCAGTGAAAGTAGTATGATTATGAATATAATGCATATGTAGATTATACAGTGGTATGTGATGCAGCAGCATTTACTTCTGGGACAATATGAACGTCATTCTTCGTTGGATAGAACCACATTGCTGCTGAGGTTCCCCATCTTTGATCACCTAAGGAAGGAAAAACATATTTTAATATATCAACATTGTAGATTCCTTCTGGTCTCTGCTGTCTTGACTCAATAACTTGTTCTGGATCAATTGTCTTTTAGCTGGGGGACAAAACAATTGTCTCGGTATGTCTGGAAACAGTCTCTTCATCAATCGAAATGCAAATGTTCCAAATGAAGAAAACGAACTCAGCAAGTCTATATAAGGTGCACTACGTAGATCAGGTCCCAATCAATGTCTCAAATTTTCTTCATCCCAGATGGCATGTTGCTTCCTTGTCAGCATGAACAAATGTTTGTCCTTTATCAGCACTTTCTTGATCTGTCCCTCGGAGGAAAGTTTCTACACCATCCTGTGATTTCGTTCAGAATAGATGCTAACCTGGATGATGATACTTTCCAAAATTATGTTCAGATTCACAATATTTCTCGGGTCTCTAAGGAATGTGTGTACATCAGTGCGTCTCCCAACAGGATGTGGAAACCCTTCTATTAGACGGAAAAACACTGCACTGACCAGTCTATGAGCCCGTCGTCTGATAGGGGCATTTGTCTTTTCCTCACTGTATTCTGGCAATTTCAAGAATTATTCTGCAATGACTGTGAGCAACCTTCTTATTATTTTTTCATTGTCAGGACTTTGGAGAAAATCTGGAATGAAAGTATTTCTTCCCACCAGCATAGGATAAGAGCGCAACACCAACTCCAAATACGTGAGTACGTTCCTAGAAAGGTCATCAGTGTTCGACACCATAAGTAGATCCAAACAAAAACTCAGTCTGAAACAAATCTGGATACTTTATCCTCTTCCGATTTGTATATCCACGATCAAAGTCTGGCATACTTCTCTTATCAAGAATTTAAGTATGCCTCAGTCCAAAGTCAACAAGCTACTGTGGCTTTATAAATGCAGATCTTCCTTTAACCCTGCAACAAGGATGCACAGAGTGTTCAAATTTATGTCCTTTACCCTTTAAAATACTGCTCAAAAGGGAGTGTTCAGAACCAAGCCAAAGTACAAAAACAAAAGTTCCTTTTTCTTTCCTCTTGTCAGGTTATGCGTTCTTCTTCATCATACATCTCGTCTCCACATGCTGTGGTTCTTCCCCATTGTTTGTAGTCTCTTCACGAAGGGTGAAGGGCAGAGGAGTTTCTCCAGAGAAAATGTTAATGTCCCCTAGAAAGATCCACCTATGCTGCAATTTGACAGCAGATGGCGTGATATCCTCAACGATGGATGTACCGTTGAACCAGGGCTCGCCCCACTTTTTCCTTGTGTGGTTACGGATCAGGACTTTATCCCTGGGGTATAATTGGGTAAGATGAAATTCTGGAAACTGGTTTGTTGAAGCCTCTCCTTCTGTGTTCTGTACTGCATTGCACCCTCGTCTCTGCAACTTTTCTGAAATGACAGAAATACTGGAAGTCATACAGTTCAGATAGTTTTTCAATTCCAATCCTAACGGTTCTGCTGTCAGCTGAGCATCACTTCTAGCTCTAGTTGGAGGCATTAGGGGTGTCCTCATGCATCTACCTGTCACGATTTTGTGAGGCATAAGATGGTAGTCAGAACCTGGTTGGTTCCTCAATGCATATAATGCCCGTGGTAGGCCATGCAACTACCCATTCTTCAGAGTAAGCTGCAACTTGGCTATCCTTTCCTTTAACAAGCCATTGAGCCTCTCACAGATTCCATTTCCTTGCGGATGATAAGCCGAAGAAAACCTGTGCTTTATACCAAGCAACAAGCTGATCTGCTCAAAAACTTTGTTAACAAAATGAGGACCATTGTCTGATCTCATTACCTCACATACGCCCCATCTAGGAAACACTTCTCATACTAAGAATTTGGCTGCACAGGTAGAGTCTCGGTGTGTACATGGGCCTGCTTCTATCCATCTTGAGAAAGGACACACCACAACAATTAAATACCTGTATCCATTACATACTTGTATCATGTCGACATATTCGATAAGCAAGTGTTGAAAAGGGCCATTGGATCTTGGAATTACTCTACTAACTGTGCACAGTGTGTGCCCAGCCATGAATTTCTGACAGACTATACAATTTATCAAAAAGAATACAACATGCTCCATTAGTTTCGGTACAAACCACTCTTCCACAATAGTTGCAGCTATGTTCTCCCTGGTTATATGCGCTGGGTAGTGTAGCTGTTCTAGCGCCACCCTTAATAAGGCTATAGGCATCATTAGTTTACCAGTGCTGTCTTGTCGCCACAATGCCTCTGAGGGGTTTAAAGAACACCCTCTTTGCTTCCCTATATTCTTTTCCTCTTGAGGTGCCTCCCCCTGAAGCTCCATCAATTGTGTTTTGAGCAAATGATTATAGCTCACAGATACTGCCACCATTACACTCATTCTCTCATTTACATCACACATTTCAACATCCATTGTTCTTATATCTGTGTTTGCTATGCGTTTGGCCTCAGCGTCGGCTGCTTGATTTCCGTATGAGATAAAATCTGTCCCCTTGGTGTGAGCTGTGGATTTAATGACTGCTATGCCCACTGGGAGTTGTAGTGCCTTAATGAGCCTGTCCAATAAGGCAGCGTGCTGCACTGGCATGCCATCCACTCAGAGGTAGCCCCTCCTTTTCCAGCGCGCTAGCCCTGCATGAACTGTTGACGTCACATAGGCGAGTATCAATGTTAATAATTCTGCAGCCTGTGATGAATAATGAGATGGCAATCGTGTACTGACAAGCACCCGAAATTCCCCATTAGCTGTGTGCTTTACCACAGCAGCGCCTGTATATCTCTGTCCGTCATTTTGATCGATCCTTGAGGACCCGTCAATGAAAACAATAGCGCCCTCTACTAAAGCATCCTCCTTTATTCTAGGGATTTCATCATAGAACTCTTTGTAGTTTGCGCAATCGTGTATCGGCTCCCCTTCCGTGATTGACTCGGTTATAAACATAGCTGGGTTCACTATTTTACATCAAACTATTTTAATCGCTGGATTCAATATGACTAATTCGTAGGCAGAAGCCCTCTGAGAAGTCAACGTGTCTTTTGGTTTTTCTAAAATGCCAAATAGTGCGTGCTCAACAAATAACATCATGGAACATCCCATCACTATGGTCGTAGTTTTTTCTATGGTGAGCGCGGCAGCTGCTAAACTTTGTTTGCATGAAAAATGACCCCTCATTACTGGGTCTAAAACTCTCCTGTAATAGGTAAGGAAGGGGCTTGTACCTCAACATGGTTCTCTGTGTGAGTACTGCTGTCATAATAGTGCCATTCGCGTGTGAGAATAAGAAGAATTCCTCTGCATAATTAGGAATCCCTAAAACTGGAGCCGTGCAAATGGCTTTTTTCAATTAATCAAATCCTTCCTCCATTACCTCAGTCCACATGATTTTTTCTTGTGTTGCCTGTGCTTGCTTCAAGGCTTGCAACAGAGGCCTTGTGTACGAGCTGTAGTTAAAGACCTATGCTCTGACATAATTACATAGTGCCAAAAAACCTTGCATCTGTTTTACCGTGTGTGGCTTGGCTGTTTTCAAAATGGCCTCAGCTCTTTCAGGAGTGACCTTCATTCCCTCATGGAAATCAATTGGCCTATGTACAACACTTCTTGTTGACAATATTGTAACTTTTCCTTGTCATCCTTATATCCTTTTTCAGCAAGTATAGTCATCAACTGAACAGAATCGTGTCTGCACTCTTCCTCTGTGATACTGCAAACTAAAATGTCATGTACATTATTGCAGCACAACGCTTTCTGAAGCAATATTGCTCAAGTCCATCTGAAGGACCCTCCTGAAAATCAAAGGGGACTCGCAATACCCCTGAGGCAGCCTTTTGCTTTTCAGACAAACCTGTCTAAAAGTGAAACATGTCAAATCTTGTGAGTCTTTGTGCAATGGGATTGAGAAAACCACATTTTTTTAAAGTCAATCACTGTGAAATATTGTGCATCAACAGGTATATTACATAGAATTGTAGACGGGTTCTGGACTAGAGGGAACTTGGACTCTAAAATCTGGTTTATCTGGCGTAAATCTTGAATTAGTCTCCAAGACCCCCCCCCCCCTTACTTTTTTTCAAAGGATAAACTGACTTATTACATGTTGACTCTGACATCACTAAGATACCCTAATCCATCATGGCGGAAATTGTCTTAAAAATTCCCTCACCATCCTCTCTATACATGGTATACTGCCGTGCTCGAGGGGAAAATTGCTCCTGGTTTTAATTTAATCTTCACTTCTCCAACCCTCTTTAGTAAGCCTATGTCATAGGGGCCAGTGGTCCATAATGAGACAGGCACTTATGCCATGTCTTTGTGTCAATATTCAGGACACTTCTGTGCTAGCATCATTCTCTGTGGCACTTCTCTATTCATTACTTTTACCTAATAAGTAATGTTTATTTCAAATATTTCCTCGTCTTCAGACGGATGATCCTCAAATAGATCGTCATCAGTGATGTCAGTCAATCTCCGACCTTCTCCATTGGGGATCATTGCACACCATTGTCTGCCTTCATCATCACATCCATCAAGCAAAGCCATTTCTCCTCGCAGTATGGCTGCTTGTATCATTAAGGGAAATACTCATCGCTTTTCTTCATGCATAGGTATGCTTGGTCTTAACAGAAACTCGTCAGGAGTTCTCATTGTTCTGTCTGCTAGTCCTGGCAACCAGGACAACAATATGCATATCCCATATTGAAAAATCTCTGGTTATAATGGAACTTCTCTCATAGCCAGCCGTCCTGCATATGCCATAATCATTTCACACATGTTTAAATAATGCATTCCTGGAGTTGAGCATATTATGCCTTCATCAGTGAACGAGATCGTCATATTTAACTTCATCATCATATCTCGTCCCAATATATTGACAGGTGTTTGCCTCGAATAAAGCAGTGGCACCTTCATGTCGCATTTTACTATAGAAACTGGAAGTTCTTCGGTAAAAGGAACACAACTTGTAGCTCCTGTGAATCCCTGAGTATTCATGGCATTGCCGGCCATTAAAAATTTGCCCTGGCGTGTACATGAGCGCGTTGCACCTGTGTCCTTTAAGAACGAAAAATTCTCGAGCCGTATAGTGACATCTACCCTTGGTTCCTCATGAGTATCTGGTGTCACGGATAGTATGGAACACATCAGGTCTCCCAGTTAGCTGTCCTAGTCCATGTACAACCTCGTACCATTGTTTGTAAATGGATTTCCTCCATCAACAGTGATGCTCCCACTCTGAGATTTGATACCTGCCCTGCGTTCGTGGTTTGCTGAAGTTGCATGGGGGACTGCTGCAATTGCCCTTGCCGAGGGTTGCCTGCTATTTATTGTGGCTGCAAGCCTTGCTGCACTGTCGGCGCTTGCTGCTGCACTGTTTGATTCTGCGCAAATCCATCTCTGTTCTGCTGTAAATATGCAGGTGGATTTGACTTACCTCTCTTAAAAACAGGTTATTCTGCACCATACCTTGACTTCTACACGTACGAGCAAAATGCCCTGTCATTTCACACGTCCAACATATAGGCAGTGGTCTTCCCATCTGCCCATTTTGTATACCCTGATTGCCGCTTTGCATGTTCTGAAACCCACTTTGGTTGTTCTGAAAACCAACCTGATTATTCGGCCAGTTCCCTTGATTACCTTGCCGGCCTCTACCTCGGAAACCTCTTCCTCGTGGAGCATAGCCATTGTTGCTTTGATCAAACTGCCTTTGGTTATTCGCCTGTGGCATGTTCATTATTTTTTGTGAATTGGATCCATCTGTACTAGTTAACATTGCCCCTTCTTTGACAGTTTCTTCTGTACCAGCTTTGCCTCTTTGCCTTTCCTTGTATCATCTTTTTTGTGATTCTTTTCCTGTAATAGCCTGCAATAATGTGCAATGATCAACTGGATCTCCAACCATGGTTTGGCTTCTATACCCACTAATTTCCGGAGCTGTTTTTGTACTTGCTCTGGCAGCCCTTGGCACAATATATGATAGAATACAGGTATAGATTTCCCCCAAGATTCTCGATTTTTGAGCACCCAAGCATCTTGGAAACTCTAAATGTAAGGCAACGGATCCTCTCCTTCTTTCATCTTTCTTGTCATTATAGCTCCCATATCGGACGTATCTGGATATAGTACTCGAAGCGCTTTCCAAATCGCTGCTCTACAATTGTTAAACGGCGCTCCATTGTGCGCAGTGTTGACTGTAGTCACACCAGGGTATCCTGCCCATGTCCATACATCATCAGCTCTCTCACCAAGTATGGCGATCAAAAGACCTTTAATGTCCCCTATGGCTAACGTATACCCTTCCGTCATTTTTACTAACTCATGTATCCATTTCCCAGGTCCAGAAGTCAAAATTGGGAGTTTACACCTTAGGTTATCTCTGTCCATCTGTGGCCAATGTATAAACTGTGGCCTTGTTCCTCCTTTTTCTAGCAAGGGGAACTGTGAAGTGCCCAACTCATTCTCATCTCTCATCATTTGTCTGTGTACCGCAGGGGTGACGTTCCCACATCACTGTCTATCTGGCAATTATCTCAGCATGCTTTCATAAGGCAGAGACACCCCCCTCTCACCATGGGGTTGCCCCCTGAGTCAGACCAGCTGCATCAGCAGCTCTGGTGCCTTAGATGCTGGCACGTTTAAATCTGACCATTTTATTGCCTTATCCATAGAAAAACATCCCTCTAGACCTTTTATATTGTCCCTCTCTTCTCTCTCAAATGCTTCTCTTTCTTCATCTGATATTGCCTGTGCCCAACTTGTACAACTTCTCTCGTCTTCTTCATTCTTATTCAGAGTCAGTCTGTCTAAAGACAGCTCTTTATGTCTCGTGCTACACAAGACTTCCTCCATGTCATACAACTGAGTGCTCTCGAGACGATCATTCTTTCCTTTCCCCTGAGCTTCCCTCTGAGCTCTCATATCATGGTATACTTTATCGATTGCTTCCCCAATGCTCCTTCAGTCAAACTCGCCTTCTGGATTTACTCTAGATGTGACTGGTAATGACTCGTATTCGGGAAAAAAAATCCTCTGTGTCTTCCCATTCTACCAATGGATCGGGATTTCTGACTTCCCTTTCCAGATGATCAAGATTGCGTGCTCTCTGCCTTCATTTGCGTTCCTTATCCTCATGGAAATCTCTGCGCTTTCTCGCTTCCTCTCTTACTCTGTCTTCCTATCTTTTTTTCGTTTCTCTCCTTTCATTTGCCCTTCATATCTCTTTGTCTTTTCGTCTTTTATTATTTTCTCTCGTATTCTTTGCTCCTCTTCTTCTATTCTTTTCTGTTCTAACCTTTCTGGCTCATCAGCTATTCTTTGCTTATTGTCGCGTTTCCTTTCCTCGTCCGCTCTCTCTTGTTTTTTAGCTTGTTCATCTTGATATAACTGCTCTCGTTTCTGTCTATCTTTTCTTCTTGCCCCTTCATCTTTTAATCGTTATTCTCTCTCCCTGTTCTTTTTATCTTGTTTGTTTTGATCCCCCCTTTGTCTCATGTCCTTAATGCCTTTACTATCAAATTTCAGTGGGATCTGACCTCCCATCCATTTGTTCTGTAAGAGTGCTATCTCATCAGTTTTATCTTTATCTCCTTTCCACCTCTTTATTTCTCTTCCTGTATCTAGAGATGCGCTTGCTTGATCACTTCTTTCCCGATTGCGTCGCTCCTTGTCTCTCAGGACTTTGGAGGTTACATTCTTTTCAATATCCTTCTCCGGGCTTTCGTCACTACTTTGCGTAGGTGACTCATATAATGGATTGCTATATCCCGCTGCTGCTTTAAGTTCCCTTAATGGGTACAGCCCATCATCCTTTTTTGCTTCGTCTCTCGTTTCAGACGGGGCAGGTGGAGCAGAAGGCTCTTCACCCCCCTCTTTGCATATATTTAATATCCAATCTAAAGGAGGCTCCTCCTCCTTTTCTACCTGGTACATCTTCCAAAGTTCTAGGCTAGCTAGATGCTTTTCTAGCTTCTTCCCAGTACACGCTGCATGCAAATATGTCGTCATATGCTGCAGGACTGCCTTCGATAGTGATCCGTCCTGTGGCCACGGCATAAAGATTTTATCTGCGGTTCCCTTAACTCACTCTGCACTGTACTGTCTAAGCTTAGGTGCGTCTTTCGGCAGCTGCTTGCAAAGGTGCACTAGTGGAATAACATCTTCCATTCTTAATTTGCCTACCTATGTTTTTTTAGCACTCATTTATTTTTTAATCACAATATGTTAAATTACGTCTCAAAAAAACAACACGACATGAGCTAGCACCAACCGTCGCAAGCTCCAATCCCATCAATTACAATTTTTCTTCAACTGTGACGTCATTATACCTTACAATCACATAAAACAAACAGACAGACTTGACCGGTAACATGAATTCTGTACGATCCACCTCTTAGGCTCGTCTTGTCCTCTAAAAATTACTCAGATTGGAACTTAAACCTGTCTCTTTCTGGATCGTCTTTAATCGATCCTGTCTCCTACCTCATCCACTTTTGGGATAAAAGGTTTCTGCCAGCACTCTTTAAAGCCTAGGAACAGAGCGTATCTCCTTATCGTTGCCACACTCACGACTATTCTTCATATTGCTCGGCCACGCTCAAGTCAATATCTCATTTCCCATGTACATATATATTACACTCTTACTCTTACGTTATATTTTATTCCGCCTCCCTCTGTTACTCTCCCTTACTTGTTATGCATGCGTTGCTTTACCACACTTTTCAGTCTTTTTTACTCACTGTTTGCATGTTTACCTCTTCGGACCCTCGGGTCACCGCCTTCGTTACCGCCTCTCCGAGCTGCTTTCCGATCCACTACCGTAGATGTGGGAGGGGTTCCTGTGGAAACTAGGGGTCCCATCAACCGTCCCTTGCAAGGTATTGTGGAAATTATACTAACCACTATCTACGGGGAGCTTCACGTTCTGCCAGCCAAATGGCAAAGGATGTGTGATATTGCTGAGACTCTAAAGTTACTTATGTTGACGGCTGATGATTATCTTATCAAACCATTCTCTGCTACCAAGTGAGCCCTTTAATATGAGTAGCATTACCCTGGATATGAATGGGGATGCAGATTATATTCATACATCAATAATCAAGACGACTCAATAGTTTGGTAAAGTGAGTCTGTTTTATTAACAAGTCTATAAAACGGGGAGCACAACAAACATCAGCAATCGCTCAATCTTCTCACTCTCCAATCTTTATTAAAAACCTGGGTTCTTATACCCATATTTAGTCACAGCTGACGTTTTGACCTGCGTCATTACCAACGTCAGCCTTGTGGCAAACTACAAAAACCTAACGGAAGGTGGGCTTGGTTCTAAGTGAATAACTAAGCATAGGTTCTATATCTGTATAGAGTAATGGAGAGAGGTAATTGGATAGTTAACATCGGGTGGGGCAACTAAGCCCTTCCTTTAAAATGGCCACTATGAACGTCACAAATTGTACGACGTCCCATTGGCTCTACAAACTATAGGACCCCTAACTACGCGGTCCTCTACAATTGGTTGGCTTCAACCCCATTCCTACTTTTCCACCTACATCTAGCAGTATGCAGAAGGAACAGCAGGTGTGGGTGAGCTCGTCTCAGCACTAGTTTCCCACCAATTATGTATCAATCCATCATCACCTCAATGATGTAGTGTCAATTAGTGCTTTGAAGATTGGCCTTGAGTTTGTACTGTGCTCTGAGAATTTTTAGGGAGTATGGGCACAGCCGGCCTTCACGCGTAGGTGTGACCATCTTGATCGTCCAACTTCCTTCTATCACGTGACTGGACACCATGAAATCGAGCATTTTGTATATTTAATTTTAATTTCTAATAGTCCTCTGACGTCTTTTGTTTGGCTTGACTTTCTGAACAGGAGCCTCTGTTCCTTCTTTTTAATTGTATCCAATGTCAGCCCATTCCAGTTTGATAAGACCTTGGCATTCTTGCCACAATCAATTCCATAGCTGAGCTTCATTCAGTTTAATTCAATTTCTTTTCTTAACTGTGACACACTGAACATTGAGGCCTTCTGGCTTTGTTCAATACTGCTTTACAATGCATAGTGGAAAAATCCATTCATTAAACGTCTATAGGTATATATATATTTGTGTATATTTTGGTGTGTGCCGCAATATATCTTTTAAGCATGTGGCTAGCTTCATGATAATTTTGCTGCTTGCGTTTACTGTTGCATCTGTACACGATTACACTAACTAAATAACTTCATCGCGTTTGTGACATAAGCTTCTTCACCTTGGTCTCAAGATGTCAATAATCCTTGGTATTTTCTTAATGCCTTGTAGATTGTCTGCATTCTCTAGTCCTTGTATCTCTTATATGGGTGTCAGTTCGATTTTGCATGACGTCACCATTCGCCTTCACCCGTCACCTTCTTTGCTTCTTCAGGGATTTCATTCAAATGGCCATCATATTGTCTCGGATGTAGGTATGGTTTCCTCAACGGGTATCTTGCTTCCCAGATTCTCTTAGGTATTGGTATTCTAATGGGTACTGCACAGAGTCCACGCTCTGTTCTCTGCTGGTTTAACTATTCAGCATATGACACATACTTTGGTACAAATTCAGTAGACACTGTAAGAGGGGTAGTTGGAGTGGGGGTACTTGGCTCCTCCTCTACAGTAGTCTACATTGAGTGCTAGTTGGCATGTTGTTTTTATTTTTAGCATCCTTTTCAATCTGGCTCACGAGCATCAGTGTCATCTGCAAATTCGAGTCATGCGCACATTGTGTGGGCATGTGTGGAATTCAGTAGCTCTGCAGAATACCCTAACTCTCCCGTCCGCTTCTGGTTCTTTTCAAAGAAGATTAAGGAAGATCTGTTCAGTTCCTGGTACCTGTAATTGGCACATGGCGGACATATTTTGCCAGGCAGCCACCTTTCTGGAGGTAGTCATGGCTGCAGACCACTGAGGTTGGCAATTTGACAGACACTTGAACTGTATCCCCATTGTGTCATCAAGGCATTAGTATTCTTTGTACAGATTTGTCATTCCAAATGATTATTCTAGGAATGTCTAAGTTATTGTGGAATTCAGTCTAAGTATGAAATTCTGTATATGCCTCCCTGTGTCTGTGTTGCCTTCTTGGGGGATTTACGTAGTTCATGAGTTGGTTTGGAGTCCCTGTTATCGACCCATAGGATGGATGACGTCTCCAAGTATTTGTAATTTGTTGGAGAGGATGCTTAGTTTGGAGACAACCTTAGGAATAATTCATCAAAGCTGGCATTGTGGAAGATAGAGCCAGATAGAAATTCATTTTTGTTGCTGATAAGTGCTTGCCTTGCAGAATGTGATTGCTAGGTGTTTGAAAGGGCTAGCTTGACTGCGGCTATTTTTTGTGTAATGGCCATTTTTTGGTGTGTCAAAGATGAACTCAACCACACAATCTGTTGTGGTGTAGAATGATAACTGTGGAGCCAGGTCTCAGTGAGACTTTAACTTTTTTGGGGTTGATGAAGGTGCAGCATTTCTATAAATGACGTGCTCATTTTACCCTCTTGGTGTTAGAGTGTATTTTTGTTGCTGGGCTCTTGATGTTCTTGACAGAATGTTTCTGGTGTTTCATGAGCCCATGGCTTAGTATGTTGTGGCTGCTGAATTCATTTTGCAAGTGTTGAGTGAGGCTTTAGAGAAAGATGGGCTGGGGTTGTTTGTCTTTGTTAATGTATTTGATTACGTGCATAGTCGAGGGCAGTATTTTGTTGACAACATATTTATGGAATGTACAGGAATTAACTGTTAGTGAGCTATACTGGGCTGTCTCTAGTTTGGGTGACCTCAACGTACGACTGACTGCAAAGGGAGTTTGTTAGCTCCAGTTTTAGACACAGTACACTGGCTGGTCTTGATGAACATCTGCAAACATATTTATTTATTGTGGTTATATTATGCTCTGCAAGTGGCACCACTTCAGTGCGCAGAAGCAATTAGAAGCAAGTTCTAATGTGTAAAGAACTGTGATCATCAATGGAAAGCAATGTGCTTGACAAGTAATCAGTGTGCGCCAGGGCTAAAGTCGAGGGTACACGCGGGTGGACAGAGTCCACCAACTTTTTTTAGATGGTGGACTCAGTGCCCCCAGTTAAAATGCGAAACATTGAAAGTGTTTCTTGAATTTATGAATTCAAGCCGACCTCAGTCACCAGTTGTGCAGGCCAGGCACTTCA
Organism: Ambystoma mexicanum; assembly: GCF_040938575.1. Classification (NCBI taxonomy): domain Eukaryota; kingdom Metazoa; phylum Chordata; class Amphibia; order Caudata; family Ambystomatidae; genus Ambystoma; species Ambystoma mexicanum. The sequence goes on from NC_090922.1 coordinate 255,396,082, forward strand.
CCCCTTAAGTATATAACCTGATGAAAAATAACAAACAGCTAAAGGTGAAATGTCGCTTTTCAGTACTGCATGTTCCATGGAAAATATTTGTATTGGTTCTTGGAGTTTAAAACATACACACCTTTTAACGTTTTCAAAAACACTATTAGAAGAAAATATCCTCTCTTTTTTTTGTGTGTGTGTTGATTTTATGAAAGGCAAATGCCATTCGTCCTGTGCAATTTGGGTGGTTTTGCAAAGCCACTTTATTGAAATGTGCATATTTTACCTTGATATGCTAATTTCTTCTTTTATTTTTAGGACTTGACCCCTGGTGTGCACTCAGATGCTTGAGCAATAAATGCATATCCCTCAATCTGAGCATGTACCTCTGAGTTGGCCAATCCTTATCCACTGATCAGGATATGTCCCCATAAGCTAGCGGTAAGTGCTTGTCACTTGCACAAAGCTATTTTTGGCAACTACAAAAGGGGGGTGAGGCGCGGCCTCCAAATCCTGGCCAATATACTACCTGAAGAACGAAAAAGAATAACTGGGTTAAATCCCAAAGTGTCCAATTCACTGGGTTAGATCCCATTTGTTGCAAAAATGTTCACAGGGTTGGATCCTTTCTGCTGCATTTGTACTGCTGTTCTCCTCCCCCTAGCGCTTTCGTGTCCCAACACTCTTCAGGAAGGCTGTGTTGCCTTTCTTTTCAGGTGAATCCAATTAAATTGCTAATGCAGTCTCTAAGGATTATGGGAGCTGTAGTGAAATCAATTGTTCAATTCAGGTGACCAAGGAAATGATGCCCCTCCAGGAGTACACATCTTACCCTTAGCAGAGGGAGGGGGGAAAACCATAACTATGGCTCTCCACTGTTTGGCAACTGTTGGTTTTGAAGGAATCCTGGCAAGTTACAATCTCTTAAAAGTTGTTACCCATTGGCTAACTATGACAAGAACATCAAAACTAACAGCTGGTGATTATACAATGATCAGGGAAAGTATTCAACATTTGGTGACGGCTGGTTATGCAATACACAGTGAATTCACATAGCATACGCAGTAGGTGCCTATCATTTTACTAGAGCGAATACATATACATTAGGAGTGGGTGCCTAAGAATAGTTACAGGTATGTACCAATGAGTTACTGAGCAAGGGTATATTATTAAATAAAAGTGCATAGTTATAATTTATCATTTGTCAATGGGAGTCTATGAAGTGATCAGTTGATCAAGGCATGTGAACATCATTTAGCGTCATGCGGTTCTCACCTAGTCATGTGTTATATCATTTAGAAGTAGGAAGCTACATGTAGGAAACTACATGTAATCAGCCATTGTAGATATCAATGAAGGAGGGATGCTTATCATTCATCTGTATCTTGCACTTATCATTTAGCAATGAATGCTAATCAATTCGTTGACTAATGGCAGGTGCACATTAGTCAACAGGAGGTTCCTATCAGCCATCTCAGTGAAGAGATCATTGATTATCAGCTGGTTCCTATCAATCAGTCATGGTATGGTTTGAGCAATTGCCTTTCCTGTCAGTATCTGTCAATTAACAGAGCAACTTATTAGGAGCAAGTGTGTGTATAAAAAACAGCATGTACATATTGGTTCATTGCTGGCACCTTCCCCCGAGTGGGTGCATTCCAAGTGTCAGTCCTTATCTACTCTTTATCCTCCATACTTCGTTTCAAGGTAAACTCATCGTCTCCTTGGTGTATCTTATTTTATCCTCTGATGATACCGAGATGCTCATCTCCTTACCTACTTCTGTCCCTTAGCTCTCCAATGGTATATCCAATGGCCTACTGGCTATTTGTCACTGGATAGTACTTCATTGTTTTATTGTCAATTGCTTTAAGACCGAAATCATCTACCGCCCATCCCATAACTTTCCTTACCTTTTACCCTCTGCAATTTCCTTTCCTGGGACCTCCTCACACACCTCTTACTTGCACGTTTTGCACCAGCACTCAACCCAAGCTCGTTTCCTTACTTCTTCCCACTGTATTTCTGTTCAGCAGAGATTCAAAATAATACTATGATCCCTGCCTTCACATTGGACCTAAATTCGATTTCCTCTCCCTTTTAGGCAACACAATCCCTACCCATCTGTCAGATTCCCCAGGTTTGTCACTTACTTCTGAGAACTCTTCTTCTTCCTCACCTGTCTCGCTTGAACTTGCCTTCAGATTCTTTTCTTTTCCTCTCTGCCGGGTGTTCCGTTTTTTGTGGTAGAGATAGGGTCTCCCTCAGAGGGAAGCCACTATGCCTGCCTAATGGATTTGGCGGGCAAGTGGCCACTCCTCTGGGGAAACCACAAAGGGGAAAAAGCCTGGAAGGCAGAAAACAAAACTATTCCGTTGTGGTCTGCTGGATTAGCTTGTGAAGACAGTGACCTGAAGAGGTGGGTAATCAGTGTCCAACTGAGGAGAATCCGGTGCAGAAATCCTTCTTGAATAGACCTATGATTCAGCAGACAACAGGTAAGCAAACAATGAGCCTGGACAGAAGGAAATCAGGAATGCAATAAGTGGGTGCGAGGCCAGACAAGAGAAGGCTACAGAGGAAAGACAACACAGGCTTCGGGTAGCCCAAGAGAAACCACCGCGCTGACAGGGGAGCGCATAGTGAGATCCGGGAGAGAGAACAAGGACGGCATCTGCAAGCAAGGGAAGAAGCGGATGCCGTAAGCGGAAAGAGAAGAGAGCAAAAAGGACCCGCGGCCGAAGCCCAGGCGAAACCAAGGCAACAGAACGAAGCTGTGCGGAAATGGCAGGTGGGAAGAGACCAAGCGAGAGAAAGCACAGCAAGAGGGGGGCTCGGAGGTGAGCTGACAGCAAAGTAGAAAACTAGTGTCTGACCCAAAGGAACAAAGCTCATGGGTTGCAATGCGCCAACCTCCGGCGGCCATGTTGGAATAGACCGTCACTTCATATTGCTGGGGAACATGATGTGCCGATCAGTGACGGTGTAACCTCCATTCATTCCACAAGCGCCACTGGAGGTGGTGCATGACGCCATCACGCAGACCCATCCCACATATATAGCTTCTCTCTTTTTGCAAATATTGCATACATCAACTGTTCAATATTGGCTGTATTCCCACTGTTATCGTCCCTCTCCACCAACTGGATCATGACATAGGTCATGCATCACTCGGCCCTTATGTGAAGAACCCTAATATTGGACTGCTGTAGCCAGGGTTGCTCTTTCCATGGATATCTTTACAGTTCGAAGCGGTACTGACTTCATCAATAAATGCTAATATGATGAGGTCAGGGATGTGTGCTCGCTTACACAGTTACCAGCAGGTCAGGGAAGTGGGCTCCTGTTTTCACCCTGCACTTGTTTTGGTAATGGATGCTGGCTCCTTCCTACACTAGAATGTGAAGCACAGCGAAAGCAAAGAGTCTGTGAGTGCCACTGATCCTTAAACGTCCAGATCCCATGTTGCCAGCATGGCAACTTTGCTTTGTTTGAAATACAGCAAAGTAATTCAACAAATACAGCTCTGATATACATGCAATCACATTTAATAATTTTCAGCTTTTTTTTCGTATAGCTGTTGCACATATTCCACAAATGGGCCCAAAATGTTTAAGCAATATATCCGAAATGAATAGCAAGAGAAACTATGCGTCCACATGTACTACTGCCTGCTTGTTTTACCACACTTCAACTGTGTGCATGTGAGTAGTTCTTTGTTGTTTTGCTACAATTGACAGTGGAATCAACATAAAAACAATATGTCTTTATAGCACATTTGTCAAAGTCTATTCACTTTCAAATCAGTTCTTAGAAACAATTCAGCTTCTCATCTCAGTAGATCATGAAACGTATCTGGTCTCGACTTTGACTAGCAAAAATCGATATCCATTATAGTATGAGTTTTATACGTATCCGAAACACATGCACCAACATCCTTCTACTGGAACATCTAGACTGTATGTGCTGTCCCTTCACCGCCCACTTGAAGGCTTGAGAGGGTAAATAGAATTCAATTGGGCTGGAAAGATGTACGCCGGGCAGCGTGGAGCTGCCCCAACCTGCATGACACATTTCAGATACAGGTGGCCGTCGCCTCGTAGCTGCCTATACCCACCCTTTCATTGTCTTCCAAGTGTCATTGATAAGGGGTGTCAGATCAGCCGCAATCCCAATCCATTCCGGGAGGTAAGTATCCTTATAATGAAAATAGTGGGGGAGTGCGGATTTTGGTGATGTGAAGTTGGTTAGATAGACCACCTCTCCACCAGCCAGGTAACCTGCCCACCAGCCAAAGGTCCCAATGGTCATGATTGTGTGGTTACATTGGACAAGCAGAGCAAAGTCATTTGCCGGCGTGGATTCATTACTGTCACCAGCAAAATAGACATCCCCGTTGGAGGCATTGATGTTTTCTTTGCACCATGGCACCCCGTTGCTGGCCACCACAAATATGGGCTCTTGGTACTTTTTACGGAAATAGTCCATGGCTTCTTGTAGGTAGGCTCGATCCCCAATGGCCCCTTTCCAATCTCTGGGCATATGGACAACGTAGTCTCCTCTTCTCACATGAACTCCAACAAAGGTGACATTTGTCTGAGAACCCTTCAGCTTTGCCAGCTGCTCGTTGGCACCGTCTCTTAGAAAGTCATGTAATGTGAACTCTCTGCGGATCTCATCTCGTATATCACGGTACCAGGTCCATGACCAGGGATCTCCCATTATTTTCACATATTTGCCACTGATATTCTTGTACTCTTCGCGCATCCAGTTACTGGGGTGAATTCCCTTCCACTGAATCTTTTGGGCTACACTGTCATGGATCACTGGAATAGTGATTTTAAAGATAGGGGCTAGATAATTGTGCATACGAGACAGAATATAGGGCTGCTTTCCGTTCATCTTTGCAAAGGCATATAGCGCACCATACCCGTTCATCTGATTGCCCAATCGGTTGATTGAATTCACAGTCCACATGCCATCCCTTTTCACTTTGATCTCACTTGTGATGGTGGGTGTATGGGTGATATTGACTACTTGGCTGCAGAAGCAAATTCCCCCTGTATAGCGTGTATTTCTCCATTGTCTATTGATGATTGCCGATAGAAACACGAGGCAGCCTAGGATTGAAGCTTTAAGAAAGCTCTTATGGGTCCAACATGGCATGGTCTCTTTCATGATCCGTCTCTTCTTGGGGTCTTTTTCTGTAATTACCTAAACAAGAAAAACAGTATTGTTTTTAATAAAATATTGTTACTAATTTCTAACTTATTCATCCAAACGTACACTCATGCTAACATCTTTTATTCACTCATACTATCATAAACCACCTGAAAATCCACAATATATTTACTTTACATCTTTCAACATGGCGCATTCTAGCGTACAGAGTTTCTCTGGATTTTAAAAACGTGATCTAAAATTCTAGATCTCTAGTGCCTTTAACCCATTGCCTGCTAGCATTTCTGGAGCTTGCAGTTTTACCAGACTTTTATGACCCATAACCAGAGTGAGAATTATGTTACGCAACCTCCTCTTCCAAGCTCGGCTCAATCTCCTGGAAACTAATGAAATATTGGCAATAAGAGGTCTCTCCTCTACAAGTAACTGCCGGTTTTGAAAAATGGACAATGAAAAAGAGACCATACCCCACCTGCTCCTGTCATGTTCTGGCACCCGTCAGATAAGAACTCAGTATTTGAACCATTTTTTCACCAACCCCCTACTCATGGATGAAGAGACCTGGTGGTCAAGGATGATGTGTGGGGACAGGTGTACTTGGTTAATCACAACATCAAAAATTCTCCAATATATTATAACAAATGAGCTAAACCTTCCTTCTCCTTTTTCATAAGGGTTACTGAAAAACCTTGGTGAACTCGAAAACATTTGTTTTAGCTAACGTAGAGATTAGTCTGGGACACGTCTATGTTTCGCTATTCTTTCTTTGTACAAATCATTAAAACAGTTAAAACAAATATTATTATGCTAAATACATACTAACTCATTTAAGTATTTACTGTTCCTGTGTAATGAACTGTTCACAAGAGCACCAATTATTGGCATTAACTAACTTTGTCCCAATCTAAGGTCTATTAAACCAACTCCCCGGATGATTCTCTTCTGGTTTGTCTTTCTCGCAATGAGAATTCATATACCCCCCCCCAACTCCGGAAATAATTGTTCGCCACAGTGCAGCACCAGAACTCCCACTGCCTTCTTCTTCCCTGAAGCCACCATTCAACTCTACTCCTTTCTCCTTCACTCAATACTGGTTAAGAATTTCTTTGCTTGATCTTTCCGTCCCTCCCAACCCACTTCACAGGTATTGTAACAAAGGTCAGTTTGAATGACCATGAATTCCAAATGGTAACTTGCAACAGAATAATTGATTTCATTGGTAAATACCACAGTTTATTGTAAACTCACAACAGAGAGGGAGAGCAATGTTTGAGCTCTATTATAGCTGCGGAATCTGTTTTAATCATGGCGTCTGTGTTTCATATATGGAAATATGTCAACAACTGCATACATGTCCATGAAGTAGCAGGATCGAATTCTAAAATATACGTTGACAATTTGGTAATAAAAAAATCTTGACCATTTTGATGCTTATGTTTTTATAAATTATGTTTACAACAAGTGCATATTTTAACATTTTATGATGATTGTAACAAATTACAGCAATTGATTTAATACGATACTTTTTAGGTATGTTTTTTTTATATAGATGTATGTATTTTAGACATTTTTAAAAGTTATTTATTAATAAATGTGTATATGGTTTATTTTAACCAGTATTGCACAATAAAACAAAATACTTGCTAAGACTCTCAAATGAACGTTGCTGGACAAAGAATAAGGATGAACTGTCCAAACCAATCCAAGCCATGAGAATTGTGAAGTCAACCATTTTCGCTTTTGCAGTTAGTGGTATATGTTGCTGAATCCACATGCTAGCCCTTCAGGTCCCAACAGAACATGGAGAAAAGCGAAGATAGCAAGAAACCGTTTTTCTTGATCAGTACAGGGGAAAGAGAGAGACAGCTGCCCAACCCCGCAATAGGTCATCACAATGATCCTCAATATAAGTTTTGCAGTATTATTTGTGCTAATACTGGCAAAACCAATTAGCATTTCAGCTGGCAACGTGGTCCTCAATACAAGTATAAACAAAAACAGAAGGGTACCTGTACTCCCAGCGATCCTTCAGGTGACCAATATAGTCATATACAAAAACTTGGATCTGCGGCCGTGAGGTTGGATTAAACACTCTGGTATCAATTATTTATACAAAATGTATTCATAATTTTCTTTTTACCAAACTTCACTAAAACAACATGGATACTGTACAACAAATCAATTTTTTCAACAACACCTAGCTTTTACCACCTTTCATACACATTCATATCATCATATTCAACCTATTCACCAATATTTCTGACTGTACAAGAAAGAACAGTTTACAGTACAGTGTCTCTTGCTACCTTATAACCTATTCTACGTTATACATTTGGCACCCTTTTTCTTTTTAAGGTATGCCTTTCAAGCCACTATAGTTTTTTTGTGGACTCTGTCTACATATGTTTTGGTCAGTATTTCGGCAACCCACTATCATCCACAATTCTATCGACCAGGACAAAACACAAAATAGTGGTTCAATTTGCGCTCTCGCCTCAATACTCGTGGAAGATGTACCTCCTGAATCTGTTTGAAATGTTTTAGAACAGCATTCCTTCATATGTTTTCCTACTTGCAAACATGCTTATGGTATAAACTTCTAAAATCCTCACAAAATCTCAAGGGGGCGTCTACACAGGGCATGGCCCACTTATAGCCATCTAAAGATGATGTGGGATGGTCACTTTACCTATGTCAGTAATTAGGATGCAAGAATGCCTAACTCATGACCGTGGCCCTCATTACAAGTCAGGCGTTAAGGGTTTAAAGATGCCGTCGGCGCCCTTAACCCCTAACGCCTGATTAAGAGGTCCCGGGTTTTAACGCCTGCTTTTTGCAGGCGTTAAAACCCATACCGCAAAGTGACATTGGTGCTAAGTACGGTGCCGCAATTTGCGGCACCGTACTTAGCGCCTTTCCCCATTCCCATTATGCCCTATGGGGCAAAAATGGGAATGGGGAAGGGCAAATGGTGAATGGGGAATTACCGCCCCACTCACCTTGGAATGGGGCGGTAATTCCGCCATCCACCATGCCGGAGTCCGGCATGGACCATGGTGCTAATAGCACCATGGTCCAGCACCGGACTTGTAATGAGGGCCCGTGAGTGTATAATATTGCCTAGTCACACCAATCATGCCATCATTATGGTTGGGTGTTCAGTCAGAAATAGTATTCTCAAGGCACACCGACCCCAGTGGTATGGGTAAACCACTCAAATTAATCTATTTGTCATGGTCACTGGGCAGGAGCCCAGCCCTTCACTACATGCAGGGTCCCTATGGCACCAAGCTCATTTCAAAGTGTGCTCAGCACACAGAATACCAAGGGCACGTGCAGCAAGGCCGGGCAGGGCCCGATTATCACAGGGAAGGCACGTGCAGAAGGCAGAAGGAGGAGCGAAGTGGGGCCACAAGGCTTAGCCTAAAGGGAGTGGCTGGGGCTAGGCTATATAAGCCGGCCCCACACGCATACTGGTGCTTCACGTTAGTTTGCTAATAGCAATGTACCGCTTACCGCCGACCAGAAGACTCTTACTTGATCCAGCACGTGCGCCTTCAGTATCCGGAACCCTTCGCCACCTATCAATAAACGCATCTCCAGTCACATTGACCATCTTACCTGGGACCGCATCATCATGGGAAGCATTTCCACCCGCTTCCCACTCTACAGTTGCTGCGCATGCCTTACCTGGGACCACGCCATCGTCGGAAGCACAGTCATCCTCTTCCACTCTAAAGTCGCTGCGCACGCCTTACCTGAGACTACACCATCGTCGGAAGCAGAGTCACCCGCTTCCACTCTGCAGTCACTGCGCAAGCCTTACCTGTGATCCCTCCATCGCTGGAAGCATCACCATCTTCTCCCGACTCTGCCGCAGCCATACTCACCTTCCCTGAGTCCTCGGCAGGTACAGCCCAGCAACCTTACCTGTTCCGAATTCTATCGACGCAGGACCTTCTTCGGGTACTGCCTCCACACGGATCTTCACCTCCAACAGCCATCTGGAGCCGGATACCGTTCTCCAGCCATCGCCATCTGCCACACCTGCAAAGAGAGTAAGAGACACAAGGTGCGCGATCGCACAGACCGTAACTCGCTAAAGCGGCACTACTCCCGAACTTGGTGCAGCTTCTGAAACTGCCTACTTACCAGTGTTGGAAACTCCCAGAGCAGTCTCCTTTTGCCATCATGGGCTCCTGGGTCATCTTGATTGCTACAATCAAGAAAGAACAATATCCCATTACGAACAATGCCCATTGGGACAGTGCCGTTACAAGAACACAGACAATAAGTAAAGTCATAAACACTTACCTTCAAGACGGAATGGTCGCAGCTGGTCTGGACTGCCGCAATCAGGACCAGTGACGTAACTAGGTCCATCCACAGCGCCCCTGCTGAAGGAAAGCAGGACGGAGAGCTCGCCCTTACGTATTACCAGGTCCAGCCTTCCAGGCCCACGAAAAGGCAGCTGTTGGGGGAAAGATGTGACCTGAGGGAGTCAACTCCAGGGAGGGCTCCAAACGTGCCCCAACGCCCCTGCAGAGACCAGGTGAGTGTAACACTATTCCACTCAACTGCGATATTCATACCAGTCTTTACAGAATCTAGGGCATTAATCCACAGTTGTTCCAGTTTATGTAGCATCATACTTACATTTCCTCCACGTGATGGAACACTAATGGTCTGCAACACAAACCCCCTCATGTCATTCTCCGAATGTTTGACCCTCACAAAATGTTCCACTAGCGGCTTGTCCTTCACCTTATTTCTAACACAGGATCTGTGTTTTGAGATCCTCATGCGCATTTGTCTCATAGTCTTCCCCACATACATTAAGGGCAGGCAGCACAGTGACCGCATGTATAATGGCCCGTAACGGGTGCTAAGCCCCACTGGTTTACAACTGTCTGCTCGCTTGGTTTCTCCAGGTATGTATGTACTAATTTTTGCCTCAAATTATAGTTTCTTGTTGTACAGTATCCATGTTGTTATAGTGAAATTTGGAAAAATGTGTTTTGAATAATTTTTGGATAAATAATTGATACCAGAGTGTTTAATCCAACCTCACGGCCCCAGATCCATGTTCTTGTATATAACTCAATACAATTATGACAGTGCGGTAAAACGTAGTGGTAATGGGCACTATTGACGTAAAAAGTGATATGATTTACAGCTTGTTCTCTGGTGTAACACATGAAGAAATCCAGAAAATGCTATGTCACGAACAGCACACTACATATGAGCAATTTATACCGTTGTCATGAGGCTGCAGCACCCATCAATATATGCCAGTAACTGTCATTTTAAATTACAAAGAAAAAATGTGAACCCCCCACTACCTCCTGCTCCTTAGTTTCCTTACGACTTTCATTTGTTGGTATGCCACGTAGCTCTTTGTTGGTTACACATTAGTTTGAAACCCTTTAGACCAACTCATATAAAACATAGTTTTATTCACAAAATAATCACTTGCATGTTTTGTCATTACATCATTTTCTTAACACATACTTAAAAAACACAAAAATCTACATAACCCATAAGCCTCTATGTACATACATTCATTCACATTGGGTTAGTTGAGGCTTGACAAAACATATTATCAGTGCTCCTCTTAATACAAAAAAAGTTCTGTACAATTTTAAGAGCTTTCTTGATCAGAGCAGAGCAAAATACTCACCTGGGCCTTAGAGATACCACTCTATTGAGCCTACCATTCGCTGAACTCCTCTCAGTTAAACTCCTGCTAACAGCCACCCAAACCATCCTCATTCATCTTATCTACCGCCCTCCAGGCCCCATCTCCTCCTTCGAGGAATACATCACAGGCCTCTTAGCATCCAATGTAAAACCTGGGCATTTAAAGCTTGTACTTGATGTCAGTAATGGGGTGGTGATGTCATCCTGTGGACCCCAAGGGTATCAACAGTCACATAATAGAAATATACGTTCTTAATTAAGGAATGAGTAGTGAACGAAAATAAAACATTGTGGGCCTCATTACACGGTAGGCGGTAAGGGTGTACTGGTATGGGTAAGGGCACCGGTACCGGTAAACCCTTACCGCCTTACTACGAGGTCCCTTTGCGGGACCCGACCTTAACGGCTGGTGTAGACCAGCCATTAAAGTTGGGATCCGCAAAGGGACCTTGGTGCTAATTACGGTACCGCAATTTGCGGTACCGTAATTAGTCCCTTGCCCATTCCCATTGAGCCCTATGGGGCAAAAATGGGAATGGGGAAGGGCCATGGAGAAAGGGGGGATTACCGCCCCGCCAACCTCGTAATAGGGTGGTAATTCCCCTTTTCTCCATGGTGGTACCGGTATAGTACCGGCGGCAACCATGGTGCTAATAGCACCATGGTTTACCGCCTACCGTGTAATGAGGCCCTAAGTGCACAGCTGATACCTAATAGAAAATGTATGTAAACCAACCTCATAATGAAGATGGAAATATATTTAAGTAAATATGTGGTGATCAACAACAAGATGTACAATACCCGAAAACCTGTGTGGGTTAAAAACCTTCACAGCATTTATGGGAATGTGTGGGTCGGGGGGTCTTGCTTGTTTTATATTGAGTTACATTGGGCCTCATTCCGACCCAGGCGGTAAGGGGTTTACGGCAGCGTAAACAGCGCCGACCCTTACCGCCTGATTCCGAGGTCCCTTAGCGCCATGGAGGTTTAAACACCTGCTTTTAGCAGGTGTTAAAATCCATGCCGCTAAGGGACCTTGATGTTAATTACGCCACCGTAATTAATGGGGCAAAAATGGGAATGGGGAAGGGTAAATGGGGATTGGGGACTTACCGCCCCGCCAACCTCGGAATGGGGCGGTAAGTCCGCCAACCACCATGGCGTAAACGTAGCTTACGCCATGGTGGTAAAGGTACGACCCAGGCGGTAACTTACCGCCTGGGTCGGAATGAGGCCAATTGTAGCTTTTGAATCCTATTTTAAATAGCATTGATGTCAGAGGAATGCTGACGTGTTATACACAATTGGTCAAATGGAGGTGTTGACGGCTACACCCACGAAAGTTTATTTTGAATACAAGCATATTTTTGCATAGCGATTTTAAAAAGAGTTACACTACAAAGAAATGCTGCATTTTTGAAAGTCATACTTGAGGCAAAAGATGATTTGTGATGTTCTCAAGCAATGTCCGCAATTTTGTGGCAAAAGTTAAAAATATGATATGGTTTCTATCACACTTTAGTATATTCTAAAATGAAAATTAAATATAAAAAACTAACTTAAAATATATACCTCATCCACAAAACCAAAAACAAGCATATACACTAAAACATTCCACATACAAATTACAGATAAATATGTATGCTACTGAATTGAGCATCCATAATGACGGTTGGTAAACATCTTTAATGGCAAAGCAGCAAACATACATCAACAGGACAAGTTGCCACAAACAACTCCCGAACCTTCGATTCCCTTGCAAAACACAACAGTTCTTATAGAATTCGGGTCAGAAAGAACCCAAAGAAACGGTATTCATTAGGACAAATATGGGGAGTACACTTTCAGCTTCCTGACTACCTTACAAACTTCAAAAGGGAAGTCACAACTCTCTCGTGTATCTGGGTCTCGTGTAGGGGGGCCCACACAGCATTTTGCAGCTGCACCTCATTGTAAAAAATATATGCAACGGTATCAAGTTTCGACTACGAGGCAGCGTGATATGGATTCACCTTAAAACAATTAAAATGGTTAGATGGAATTATCGCTCGCGAGTGCCAAGTAGAAACATTTGAACGCCTGCGATCAGCTCTCAGGAAAATGGAGTTGTAATCCTTACCAAGCCAGTGTGGGATTACATAAATGTATCCTGACTACGTATAGCACCTGGGGTGTACCGAATAGTAGATTTAAGTATTCGGCTGAATACCGAATAGTTGGACAAGTATTCGTCCTGAGCTGAATACGGAACCAAATAGTTGCATTTTTAATAAATAAAGTTATGTAGACAAGAAAAATATTTTGGAAATTAAAAACACACTTTAAAATATGTATATACCTTCTTAATTGCATTTCTTTTCTTTGTTGTCTACAGAAGATGTTTGTATAAACCCTGAAAAGAATACATTATCAGAAAATAAACTGTTCAATAACAGCACAGTTTGTATTTTTGTGCATTAATAGGTATTGCTTGTTCAGGAGGGCCCAAGTAACTAAGACTAGTCCAAAGGTATAGTATGCATTTATGCAATCACTGTTAGGGGAGACTGGAATGTGTGTACTTGTACTTTCAAGTGTTGCTTTTGGGCCCTCCCAGTCTTTAGCCTTCTGGCTCTAGCAATGCATTGAAATACAAAAGAAAAGGAGTCATCACAACGCCAATTACTTACACATTTACTTGTTAGAATAGGCCCTGCTAATAACAAAGGAACAACTTTCAAATTCAAAAGCATTTTCCCAGTCAAGCTCTAATTACAAAGGACACTCAGCTCATTTTCAGGCTCCCTTCAGCCCACCTCTTCTCCTTCTCTCATCTCTGACTGTCTGTCCGCCATCCAGGAGTGGTGTGCCGCCAATGATCTCTGCCTTAATGCCAGTAAGATCGAGATTCTCCTCATCGGCACACCTGCTTCCTCCTTTCCTGTCACTCTCTGGCCGGCATCTCTTGGCCCTCTTCCTGCTCCCACCGGTGAGGCTAAAAACCTTGGTGTCATCTTCAACTCCCCACTTTCCTTCTCTCCTCACATCTCCGACGTCTCTAAGAAGTCACACTACCAGCTGCACCTCCCCAGAGGTATTCTTCCTTTCCTCTCCTTCCCCCAGAATTTCACTGTCTCCAGAGCTCTGGTTCTCTCTAGGCTGGACTACTGCAACAGCCTCATTCTAAATCTGCCTGCCTCTACTCTCCGTCCCCTGCAACTCATCCAAAATTGGACTGCAAGACTTGTCCTTGGCCTCAAGCCTAGGGATCGTATCTCTCCAGGACTGAAATCTCTGCACTGGCTCCCAGTGGTGGCGAGGATTAAGTTAAAAAACCCTCTGCTTTGTCCAAAAGGCCTTCTAGAGCCTGGTACCTCAATACCTTCAACTCTCTCTTCCTAAATATCTTCCTTCCCGAGCTCTTTGCTCATCCACCTCCAACTCCCTCAGGGTTAGTCCCTTCTCCAAGCAGTGGTAGATCTTTTTTTCTGCCGGGGCCTCCCTCTGGAACAGCCTCCCTGCCTCTCTGAAACTTGAGGAGAACCATCTCAGGTTTCGAAAGCACCTCAAGACCTTCCCCTTTGCTTCTGCTTTCCCTCCTCCTCTCCCCTGCTGATCTCCTGGCTGAATCTGAAACTGCACTGGTTACCTGGCCACCCTCTGATCTCGGGCCCAGGTCCCTCCCCGCCAGTTACATACCTGCACTGCCCCCCTGGCAACCCTGTACTCAGGGACTGTTTCTGTATCCCTACAGCCCCTACTAGCACTTGACTCTTGATGTCTGCATTTACCCTTGCACTTGCCACCTGCTAGCTGCACTTTTTATTTATTGTCTTTATTTATTTTACTGTCATCCTATGTACTGCACTGCGCCCTCCCTTTTCCCCCTGCATGTCCCCTTCCCCCCTCCCCTGCACTTGCGCAATCTCAATTTCACCTGGCCTAGTAGGATCGCTGTCTGCCTTCCCTCTGTTTCCCCTCCCTTGCCTCGTTGCGCCTTGGCACTCGTGTATAGGCTCGTTATAAATGCAGTATCACATCATATCATAAAGGTTGTGCCTTTTCTTTGCAATCAAAACCGGTGTCAACAGAAGGGTACAGGGGGATTTACACCTCAATGCGAAATTCAAACCCTGCTGAGCGCCAGCACTGGGGCTCCAGGAACTGCTTAGCACAGCTGAAGGGAGCTGAAGGGAGCTTGCAAGTGTGCTGCATTCAAACGAGAGGGGAGATAGAGCAAAGTGGTGAAAGGGAGCTCAGCCCCCAACAATCTTTCACCAATCGACAGGCCGGATCCCAGCCCTGCCAGTGGGTTCACGGGAGCCCATTTAGTTATAACTATTGTGCTTGACACTGGAGAAATCTATCTATATGTTTGATTGGCATGATGCCTGTGTGTGTGTAGGGACTGGGGTGGTTATAGAATTTTGCTGTGTGGGTGGGTGTTCAACAAGGGCAGTTTGTCTGACATCACATGTGCATATCAATGTGTGCATCTGATTAACCGTTGGATGTCCCCGATTTTGCTAGTTTTAGCACTTTTTAATGGATTACATTTTGGGAGATAACTCAAGAAGTGGTCCATGTACCTGACGCAGAGATCTGTGCACCTGTGATTCCTGATGTGCTGATTTAGTATTTCAGCATATCGAGGTTGATAAAGTGACAAGTATGCCAACCAAACCCCATTGGTATTATTTGATCTGTTACACGCCGTGCACATGAGGGTGGAGCAGCATAGATGTGATATAGTCACAGCTAGTATTTTTTGTTATGCAGCTATGCATCTTGTGTGTGCGTCTTTCTGGCATTCGTCAGAAACGCAGCTCACACCCTGGGGATGAGGAAATGGCTCAGACAAAGGCGTATGCCCCCTGGGTGTCAGGTGGCCACGACCAGCTGTGACAAGCAGCAGAGGACCCACAATGTACAATATGACCGATATGATATGATATGATGGGTTATTTATAACATTCTTAATACCAAGAAGTGTCTAAGCGCGGACCTGGGGATCGAACCTGTGTTGCTCCGTGTCGTTTTGCTTCCAAGGGGAGTACGTTGCCCCCGAGCTATCCTCTCGATACCCTCTGATGCCCTCCACAGGGGGTCTAAGTAGGCTCCTTTAAAACAATCAAGAAAACATTATGCTTTGGGTTCCTGCTGGCAGCTGGCTTCCAGGTATGGCTGCATGAGTGACAGTGGGATGTTGTGGTTGCCCCTGCCAGTCCACCGTTGTTCTCTCGGGATCTAACAAGTAGAGAATAGGAGGGGGTTGTATTAGTTGACAGACCATGAACGGATGTGTGTGCATATTGGATGCTTGTTGAGGGCAAGGCCTTCACATTCCAGGAGCTAGGAGCATGGGAAAGAGGGGCTAATGAAGGGAGGGGTGCAGTTGGGGGATGGGGAGAGAGGGCTGAGCAGTTAGCATATTTTTGACAAGAAAGATGTGACAAGTACACAGAGCATATCTGCATATCAAGGGCCCTCTTTCAAGGTTGACTCTCTCGCTTGCTCTGGACATTTCAAACCCACAGGATCTGTAATTTTCCAGAAGGAGCCTAACTGAAGTTGCCCCAGTGACTAGTTATTTCTGTGCAACTCTTGGATCCCATGATGAGACATGGGTAGCTTGCCAGAAATGCGCTCACCCAATTACATGAGGTGCGGGCACAGAATGTGATACAGAACAGAAACCCGGGGAGTCCCGCGATCCACACCTCTGTGGCAACGGTGTCAGGCCCACATCAGAGATGTGGGATTTCCAGTAACGGATAATGCACAAACAAGGTGGGAAAAGGCGAAGGACCGTGCCAGGCTTCTCCTGCTGACTGTGTACTGATCATCCATCTTCTTGCGATCAGTGTTGTGAGGTGCAAAACAAAAAATTAGCCCAATGACGGTCTTGAAGGGCTCCTTCAAAATAAGCCCAAAAAACCAAACCCAAACAATGAAAAAGCAGGTTCAAATGACAACAATAACAATGATATATACTAAGGGTGTAAGTTCGGTTTTGAGTATGGATATTTGAGTAAATATTCGTCAGAAGCCGAATACCTGGTTTTCTGCCGAACTTCGGCTGAATACTTACTCGAAGCCAAAGTTCGGTACACCCCTAACAGAACCATTCATATTGGTTTGATGCTTAAACAGAATAACATTTCTTCAATTGGATTCAGTACATGCCTTTTTATGATCAGAAGCGATATTTTTATTTCCACCCTTTCCAATAACGTATTCTTGGAAATTACATTTGAGATATTAAAACCTAAACAACTTATATTAATTTTCTCCTCTAGGGGCAAACAATTATATTTCCAAGTACATCCTTCTTATAGTCCCTCCTTCTGGGAAATCACATTCTAACAGTTTTCATGGGGTTCATTTGTAGTTGGTTCATCATGATATAATTTATTATTTCATCTAGGCTTCTTTGAAGTGTGGTTGAATACCACTAAATCATGAGCATATGCCAACCAATTAACATTTGCCATTCCAAATGTTGGGGCATAGTTATTTATCTTTAATGGGGCCTCCTTTAAATCTGACAAATATTGGTTAAACAAGTAGGGGGCTGGGGCCACTCCACCTCCAGCTTTCAACCTCTACATGTTGGTAATGGTATTGAGGAATTACACTCTTTGCTTAATCTAAAAGTGAAAAAGGGCACCTGGCTAGGCCCTGAAAAACCCAGGTGCGCGTACTTAAATCAAAAGAACACATTTTCAGGGTGAGAGGTCACACCAAAACATAACCAATTTTTCTTTTTTTCTTAGAAATCTAGTGAAAGTCAAAACCTGTTCATGCCTTGGCTTAATACATTTTAATTAGCATATCAAAATATGTGATAACACAGTATTGGTATAGAGAACCCAGAGAACAATAAAAACAGACAATACAGGTAAGTATAATCCAGGTTAATGAACTGGATTCGAGTGGATAACTAACAAAATCTGCTAAAATTTGTGACAGAAATAAGTACAGCAGATACAACAAATGACAGAAGAGCAAATCAAATGAACATATAGCAATCAACTCAACACTGCTTGGATGAACATATAAAGTGATCGTCGACACAGGGTGTTTCGGCCAATAATGGGGGCTGTAAAATGCAGCTTTGTTATGAAGGCTTTCTTCAGGACGTGAAATATAAATTGTTTGAGCCCCGGGGTTTCTAACTACAATCAACAAAGGGAATGTAATGAGTAAAGGGGTGAGCTCAGGTGTAAATAGTAGGTGAATGATCTGGTCAAAATTGGATTTAGATTTGGAAAAACACAATGAATGGCACCCACTCATCAGTGCATGATTGGCAAGATAGTTCCATCCGAGTATGGCCAAATCTATGTATGAGACGAGAAATACTAATATAAGGATGCGGTCTTACTATATGGCCAAGGATAGCACGTCAGAAGGATTAGAAATAATAATAATGGCGTGCAACTCAACAATGTGTACTAGTACACTTACTTGGGTTGAATGAAAATGGTGTCTCTATCCCAATACTGTGTTATCACATATTTTGCTATGCTAATTAAAATGTATTAAGCCAAGACATGAACAGGTTTTGACTTTCACTAGATTTCTAAGAAAAAAAGAAAAATTGGTTATGTTTTGGTGTGACCTCTCACCATGAAAATGTGTTCTGTTGATTTAAGTACTCTTTGCTTAATGCCATTCTTACATTCTTATTTTAGTATTGGAATGGACCGATGTTTTGATATGCTAATTAAAATGTATTAAGCCAAGACATGAACAGGTTTTGACTTTCACTAGATTTCTAAGAAAAAAAGAAAAATTGGTTATGTTTTGGTGTGACCTCTCACCATGAAAATGTGTTCTGTTGATTTAAGTACTATTTGCTTAATGCTATTCTTACATTCTTATTTTAGTATTGGAATGGACCGATGTCAGTAGCATCAATAGACCAGATATGTTTCTCTTATTGATCTAGTTTCCAGCACAGTCTCTCTTTATTGACCATGTTTTAAGATATTGAAAAATCTATAAAGGCAGCAAGGGCCTGGTATTTTAAAGGATAGTTCCGGGATTTTTTTTTTATTGTCCCTACGGTTCGGCCATGTGTTTTTAAGCATAAATCGGTAGATCGTAGAAAACTTTCCTATGGACCTTAGCCGACTTTTCGTCCATTAACGCACTCGAAATCAGCCGCCATTTTCTAATAATCCTATCATTTCCCCCCATCGCCCTGGCTCACCTGCTTTTGCGGCACTAATTCAAATCCCCCGCCCCTGAGCCTGACATCAGCAGACGCGTACCGCCCATTTCCCAACGCCAAAGCACGTTTCGTGTCAACAATCGCTGCGCCTCAGCTAATGAAGTGTCGCCATGGAAATGGCAGGACGCCTCTTTCCTCTATAAGTATAAACACACCGTTTCACAACACACAGCAGCAGATTTTCGATTCCATTACTCTCTCTGTGTTACTTTGAGTATTCTGTGACTCGTTTCTGTGCTCTGGTCAGCTACCTTCGCCGCTTCTAGGCCTTGTGAACACCTGTACCATCTCTGTAAATTATTTTACTTTCTTTACCACACAATGGCTACAATAATGCCGTATATGTACGAGCCCGAGTACACCGAGGAAGAACTACTGGAAAGGCAAGCACGCGAAAACGATGGGGATTCGGACGGCAGTTGGGAGGACCAGTCAACGGATGAAGAGCCTGGACCATGTCGCATGGACGGCGTCTCCACCTGGTGCACGTGCAATCGGTGCGAGCTAATGCCAACTGAGGAGGAGAACTGCTGCTGCCGTGAAAATTCCGGGTGCTTGGCCTACATTTCGGAAGGCGAGCCAAGTCTGCAATGCATCACCGAGCTGCCAGAGTTCAGGGAAGCCTGCCTCTCACGGATCGTGTTGAGGATGACTATGGTGCTTATGCACGAACTTCGCGGCACTGTTCGTCCGCGTAATCCGAGTAACGAGTAAGTATACTCTGGTTGTGATGTCAGTGATGCCACTACTATTTCATGGTCGTCTCCCACATATAAAATTACATCTACATATCATTCGAATGCATGTAAATTGGTTCCATATTGTGCATTTTCTAGATAGAATTTTTTTCAAAGCAGAATGACATTTTTTACCTGAATCTACAGTGATAAGAAAGTTTTGTCATTTTAATACAGTTTGCATCTTTCATTTTCACAGGTGGTACAGGCTGGTGGCCTATCGTTGCTTCACTTGGTGGCTTCACGGGAGGCTCGGACACCGTGTTCGGAGAGTAATACCTGCCTGTGCGGTACTTGCCATTAGACAACATTTCCCCAGCGACAGTGGACAATACCGCGGATTTTCCCTGGATGTGCTGCAACCGGAACTTTACAATGTGTAATGTTTATTATTTATGTTCAATTAAAATTAAGATCTAAAATAAAACCCAACATATATTTTAACAATGGTTGTTTTGATTTTTTAAATGAATCTAGTGTGTCTCCATTGAATAGTCTTCCTGTGCCTTGTCTTGTCACACCACATGTCTCCGGCCAGCATCCTCCCTCACGCTGGCCGCCCACCTTCAATCCACATAACCGTTGAACCCATATGCAGCAGACATACATATGTTATTTTGCGGGTTGGCATCAAGCCTCCCGGCCTTGCCTCCTCCCCCAAAAATACTTACCACACCACTTTGTTCAAGCGTTGGCAATAAAAGGAAGGCCGTTGGATTTTATTGATACAAAACATGTTTATAGGTAAATAATCCATATGGTTGATCATAATAAATCATCCTTTTGGGCACCGGGTACAGAGATGACCCCCTCTGGCCCGTGCCGCCTTGCCACCAGAGGCCAGCCTGCTGCTGACTAACTGCCTAGGCATCCAGGGTCTCCAGGGTGAACTGCACCCATATATTCTCCTGGGAGGGTGAGGTATTTATAAACTCACACCCCTGCCTTCCATGTACTAGATCCTGCAGCCTGCCTCTTACATGCAGTTAGATGGCCTCTCCTTGGTGAGGCCCTGCGGCAAACGAGTCTTGTCTGCACGACCACCGCCCCAATCCACCCCCCCCGCCCTATCAAAGGCAGTTCGCACCGGGGTACTTGTGCTGGCAAGTGGAGCTGTCAGGGAGCGATAAAGGCCAAGAGGTGCCAAAGACCATGTACACTTCAAAGTGGTCTATAGAGCATGGGTTGTTGTTCCCATGTCTACCTCCAGACCCCGTGTCTCCTGCCAAGCATCCCCCCTCACGCTGGACGGCCCCCTGCAATCCACATAAGTGTGTCTCCATTCACGAGTCTTCCTGTGTCTTGTCTGCACGACCACCGCCCCAATCCAGCCCCCCCCCCGCCCTATCAAAGGCAGTTCGCACCGGGGTGCTTGTGCTGGCAAGTGGAGCTGTCAGGGAGCGATAAAGGCCAAGAGGTGCCAAAGACCATGTACACTTCAAAGTGGTCTATAGAGCATGGGTTGTTGTTCCCATGCCTACCTCCAGACCCCGTGTCTCCTGCCAAGCATCCCCCCTCACGCTGGACGGCCCCCTGCAATCCACATAAGTGTGTCTCCATTCACGAGTCTTCCTGTGTCTTGTCTGCACGACCACCGCCCCAATCCACCCCTCCCCCCCTATCAAAGGCAGTTCGCACCGGGGTACTTGTGCTGGCAAGTGGAGCTGTCAGGGAGCGATAAAGGCCAAGAGGTGCCAAAGACCATGTACACTTCAAAGTGGTCTATAGAGCATGGGTTGTTGTTCCCATGTCTACTTCCAGACCCCGTGTCTCCTGCCAAGCATCCCCCCTCACGCTGGACGGCCCCCTGCAAACCGCATAAGTGTGTCTCCATTCACGAGTCTTCCTGTGTCTTGTCTGCACGACCACCGCCCCAATCCACCCCCCCCCCGCCCTATCAAAGGCAGTTCGCACCGGGGTGCTTGTGCTGGCATATACACGCCATTCATTCACAAACACACCCCTGTTTCGAATTCTTAATAACCCACTTCATATTCTAATGAGAACTTCTTTGCGCTTTGCTAGTCAACCCGCGAAGGTGCTGGTTATCTGCTCTTCGTCTCTGTGAACTTCCGTGACCACTTCGAGGAAACTCGTCAGTTTGCAACCTGTGAACTGCTCCCTGTTCTACGACAAGAAACTACTCTGATCCCTGCATCTAACTGTTTGTTCGTCAAGGTAAGGCCATGTACCATAATCATTTTGCGTCCAATTTCTTTTCGTTCAAGACAGTACATGCAAGGAACTAGTCACATGTTCTGAGTTTAGTCAAATTATCTTTCTATTTTTTTAAAGTTATTCAAATACTTATCCGCATGTGAATAACGTGTATAGTTCCAAGAACCAAAACGAACCTTGCATTGAACCTTTTATGTGTCATTTAATTTTTTAACACATTGGTATTCATAGAGAATTGTTGATCTTTACTTTTCAGAACTTTCCTCAATGCCTGCCTGTTCCATTGGCGGTTGCCCTTCGAAGACCCATAATAAATCTGAAGGTACTATAATGCATGTTTTCCCTAAGACAATAGATCAGATAAGAGAATGGGTCCGATATTGCGGATATCCACCGTCTGAGCTTGAAAGTAGAGTCCTAGAAGTCTTTGCGGACAAGAGGGGTGATCGATACCACATCTGCAGCAGGCACTTTAGCTCAGACATGTACTCCACATCATTGCTAATAAAGAAGAACACACCGTGAGCGAGGCGAAAATTGCTCTCAACCGCTATTCCCACTCTATTCGTCCACATCCCTCCACTGGTGAGTCAAGTTTACGTATTTATCTCTCGGCCTTGCGGTAGTGTGTAGCATTATCTAACAATAATTTCCCCATTTATGTATCCACTCAATATGAAGGCGGAAGATTCTCCATCCGTGTCGTTATTGCAGTCATCAGCCACTTCAAGCGCCTATCGGGTAATCTTACTTAGCTATTCTGCCACTGACTTGTTTTAGGCATGTAAATCAATAGTTTTAATTTATCGTGTGATTATTTTACCTAATGGTACACCCTTGTACTCGTCCTCTAGTCTTTGTTTTCAGTTATAATTATTGTTATCCAAAATAATGCAAGTACTGTCTTTCAGGGAGATGCTGAGGAGTCCAACGTATTGACGACAACCGTTGATGTCACTCAGATGCTCGAGGTACGTTTCCGGACAGTTCCATCGATGGAGATCATCAGATCTTGCATTCTTGTAGCGTGATTGTTACACACAATGTTTCTTTCGTTTTTAGCCATTGATATGTCCTTCTGTCGTCGCCCTCCTATGTGTCTTCTTTTTTCAATATTGTGTTCATTACTAATGAAAGTCCTATGTTTCAGGGAGTCGATGGAGCATTAGTCCAAGAAGAAGGGGGAGCATGCAGTTACGGGTCGGCGCAACAGCTTGCAGAAGTGTGCACCGCAGTTACATCGTCCCTTGATGTTCTTATGCATTTCGAGGTATGGATACTGACAGTTCGATCAAGCGAAATCATATGACGTGATTACATCCGCTATACTTCCTTCTTTATTAACGCAAGTACTATGTTTCAGGGAGATGACGGAGCTTCTTCTACAAGAACATCACCCCTAGTAGTTGATGCAGATATCTGGGTGGTGACACTTCCAACGATCGAGCAAATCGAATCATATTTAGATATCCATTATTTATTTTAGACAACTGATCATTTGTGCAGGTCTATTTAGATGAGCCGTTGACGCCTGCACAAAGTGTATGTTCTTTTTAACAAAATAGAAAACCATACTAATGCAATTACTGTGTTTCAGGGAGTTACTGAAGCATCATCTTCAATAATATCATCAATGGAAGTCTATGAGGAGCCCGAGGTATGGATCTTGACAGTTCCATCTAACTAGATCAACAATGCGTGAATAATTGTCGTTTGAATGTTCTACACAAAGTGTTCATTCGTGTTTTGCTATTGAGATGTACGTGGGTATTGGTCCCCAAGTACATTTTGTGTTTTCAATATTATTATACATACTAATGAAAGTTCTATGTTTCAGGGAGTCGACGGAGCGTCAGTGCGTGATGGATATGCTTATCATGAAAATATAGTCGTTGCAGCGCAAGAGGAAGTGGAGACATGCACACACGAGTCGGAGCAACAGCGTCCCGATGTTGAAGTTCGAGGCAAGAAAGTTTCAAAGAAAAGAAAGCAAAAGAAGTTTAGTGTCCTGGTCACTATATTATGTTGTTTTTCACTGTTAATAGTTCAATACTGTAAGTTGTGTTTAAACTGAACATCCCTTTTCCAATCTGTCCTCTAGTTGCGAGTGGGTGTACGAACTAGATCTACACAGACAGTGAAGCGAACGAGAGATGTTGCTTGTCAAACCTTTTGGCAGGGACTTGAGACTGGAGATGCATCGTGCCAATGGGAAGAATATGAAGTGATTGACAAAGGAGCTATACCACATCCAGCCATTGATAGTGAATGTCCTCCTGGTAGTTCGGATGCAGTCGGAGATCAATTCACAGAATCCACACCCGCAAAAACTAAGACCGCGAGAAAGTTGAAGAAATTGTTTTATTCACCCATCGCCGGAGAAGGAACAGATGTTGCAATGGAAGAGAATGAAGTAGACGACAATGAAACACCATCAATATCACTGAACATAGCGGAAGACGATATCAGAGATTCTACCTTTCATGTGAGTGACATGTCCTCAACGTTACAGGCCGAACCAGCTGGGATGCAGAGTGACAGTATAAGGAAAGAGGCCAAATTCATTGTATTCGATAGTTGTTTGATTGATATTATTATTCGGATGAAATGTGGGCATTCGGTTGGTGGGGAAGTATGTGGGGAGCCATTGATTAATGTGACTCGTGCAATTCGAGGCACTAACCTTAAAATACATGCCACCTGTACAAAATATCATCCTTTCTCATGGTCTGCACAACCCATGCTGGGGCAACTGCCAGCAGGCAATCTACTTTGTGCAGCGGCTGCACTTTTTAGTGGTTCAAGTTTTAAAAAGTTAGAGTCTTTCTTTCAGTTTGTGGGAATCCATTTCATTGCGAAAACTCAGTTCTACAAATACCAAACCGATTATCTATTTCCAGCCATTAGCGAAGCTTGGAGAATGGAAAAAATGTCTATTGATAGTACATTCGCGGGCAAACGGTTCAGGCTAGCCGGTGATGGACAGTGCGACAGCCCAGGATTTTCAGCCAAGTACTGCACCTACCACTTTCAGGACATGGAAAGTAAGAAAATTGTGAGTTCGGTGGTCGTGCAGGTGTCACAAAGTACATCCTCAGTGGCCATGGAGAAAGTTGGCTTTGTAGCATCATTGCAAGAACTACAATCGCGGGGAATGGTGATCGACCTGATAGCCACGGACAGACACGTTTCAATTGCCAAGACAATGAGAGAAGAGTACAAAAATATAAATCACCAATTTGACGTTTGGCATCTTGCAAAAACAATCAATAAAAAAATGTCGGCTGCAGGTAAAAAAAAAGATATGCAAGGTATTTCACAGTGGTCCAAGTCAATCAGCAACCATCTTTGGTGGAGCTCAAAAACATGTGGAGGGTCGTTGGAAATTCAACTGGAAAAATGGCGGTCAGTAATGCTACACTGTAGCAACGTTCACCGCTGGACCACAAACCAACATTTCCACAATTGTGAACATGGCCATTTGTCCACAGAGGAGGCACGGAAGAAGAAGTGGTTGATTCCTTCATCACCCACTCACAAAGCCATTGAAAAGATTGTATTTGATAAAACTATAACAAGAGATTTGAGGGGACTCACGGAATTCTGCCACACAGGAGATTTGGAGGTGTTCCACAATGTGTGCCTAAAGTACAGGCCAAAACGATTGCATTTTGGCATGGAGGACATGATAAATCGGACTCTTCTAGCGGTCTTGGCACATAACCATAATGTTGGCCGTCAACAAAGTAGGACGACCGGAACTTTAGGGACGCTTCGCTACAATAAGGCCTTCACTAAAAGAAGTAAACAATGGGTGATCAAACCAGTGTTTCAGGATATGCAATATGAGTTTATTGAGAGACTTATTGTTGATGTCCTAGATAGGCACATACATGGAGTTGTGAACGAACCTGTGCAGGGGACAACTGCATTGCCACCCAACATTGCCTCTGTTCCATGTCCACCTAAAGCAGAGCTCATTGAGAAATACACATCACGGTTTAAATGATTGTAATTTGATTGTCTGTTCTCTCGAGTCTCCTCATGTTGCAGGCCCATTGAATATGTGTATCTATGTAATGTGTAAATAAAAGTGATTGCTCAGTGTACATGCAATGTGTCTATCCAACCTTGTTCATTTGCGCATTAAATTAAACCAAACAGTAATATAAATCATTTTTCAAAAAATATAGAATGTCTCCGTATTTATGGTTCTCTGGGGCTGCAAATGCACGCAGGCAAAATGCAAAGATGGAGTGTAAATTTCAAGTCCTGTGAGATGGCCTTACACTGAATGTAGCTAACTAGGAATGTGTGCTCGTTCAAAGTGAAGGTCAGCTGCTTTGATTTTTTGCTGGGTGCCGGAATGGCCCACGACTCAGTATAAGGTTCTATTGTTATTTGACCTTGACAGGCCGGGACCATCCCGAAAGACTTCTTTTTGGGGGTGTGGTGCAATAACGTAAACGATAATGAATATAATTTCAGAAACAAAAGCCATTTAATGTTCGTTCATTAGAAGAAATAACGTCGGCATAGAAGGAGTGGTATTTCGGGGCTGCCCTACGCACAGACACAATGGAAAATGCAAATATAATGTAAGTAACTCTTTAGATGAGTTTATACCGCAATTTAATTACTATACAGTAGCTTTAAAGACGGGTTAAGTTGTACTTGTTCGTTCTATGTGGCATATTGTTTTGTACCGCGCACTATCTTGAGGAGAACCATCTCCTTTTACGGAAGCACCTCAAAACCTTCCTCTTTGCTTCTGCTTTCTCTCTCCCTCTCCCCTGCTACAACTGGTCCACTGTCTGCGACCTCGGTCCTGGGCCCTTCCACTCTCCACCTGCACTGCCTCCCTGTCAACCCCTGCACTGGGGGACTGTCTCAGTATCCTACAGCCCCCCCTTGACGTATAATACCCAGTTGCACTGTCCTAGCTATGAAATAATTTCCCGACCTAATATATAAAATGAATAATTTTAATAAAGATCTGATGGTGAGACTAATTTCATTTTTTATGTTTTTAAAACAGGCACATCCTTCATTATTGTATGTGTCACGAGTACCAGACACCGGCGGATGGCTTTTATAACCGCCAGTTGCTTCTCCGCGTGAACAACGTTAGCACCCTGACCATTTTATGGGACGATCGCCAAGTACAAGTATGCCCTTACGCGGTACTAACGGCTAGATGCAACATACAGACCGTTGTGGTGGCCTAGTGCCTCGTTGTTGGAACAGCCATGCGATTATCAGTGCGACCGAAGAGCTTATTTTATCGTAAACCAACACCCTGTGTACTGCACACGAACATCGCTTGCCTCAAGACGAACTTTTTGGAACGTGAGCAAATAAAAATGCAAATCGCTGAATATTCTCTAAACATTTGATGTCCAATAAATGTACTTTACCAAATTTACAATCTTGCGGTTTGATTTAAAAGTACAGTTTCATATTCCCAATTGTGGCGCGCTGTGTTGTGAGCTGATCTGTGTTGGTTTCCGTGTTCTGTGTGTAGTCGCGTAGAAGACGCCTGGGCGCGTTTGCCTACGCAGCACAGTCACGTCACGGATAGAGGCGGGGAATATGAATGTTTTGATAAAGTCTGTTTCAGGGGCGGGGGATTTGATTTAGTGCCGCAAAAGCAGGTGAGCCAGGGCGATGGGGGGAAATGATAGGATTATCAGAAAATGGCGGCTGATTTCGAGTGCGTTAATGGACGAAAAGTCGGGTAAGGTCCATAGGAAAGTTTTCTACGATCTACCGATTTATGCTTAAAAACACATGGCCGAACCGTAGGGACAATAAAAAAAAAGTCCCGGAACTATCCTTTAAGATCTTCAATAGAAATCACACTCCATTGTTCCCATGCCCTTCGAAAAGCCCACTGGGAGTTGTGAAAGAATATTTGGTTGCTCAACCCAACATGTTATACGTTCCAGGTAGTGAGGCAAATACTTTTCCAGCTACACCCAGAAGGGGTATAGATCTTTATTTAGTCTACTCATTTTCTGGCCCCTTTTTATGTATGGGAATCACATTAGACTTAGTCCAAGATAAGGGCAAAATCTATGCATCAACTGTATTTAATCTGTAAAAATGTTAGTCATAGTAGCGGGTTAGCTATTAGCATTATTTTAGAGGGACAATGCCAGAAGTACAAGTATTTTGAAATGTTCTAATTGCTCTGAATATGTCAGTTCTACAAATGTGTAATGTCTCCTCTTTTGCATTTTTTAGGATGGGGTGACTTTCTGTTTTTCAACAGATTAAAATATGACACGAACTTGTATTTGTGTACAGAGTTCATCTTAAGACCCTTGTGAAGATCTTCACCCTCTTTAAAAAATCCCAAAATCTACTTATGTCATTTGTTGCTAACATTTTCAACATGTTAGCCCATTTGTCTACCTCCTCAAATGCAGTACTTTGGCAAACGTATATATGAATATCAAAAAATACAAATCTTTATGCATAATGAGCCAGTTTTTGTAATTTTGTTTAATTTTCTGTTTACAGCCTAAAAATGTAGACCACAGCAAATCGTTCTTCCTGTTTAGAAATCTGATACCCCTACAATGTTCTTCTTTTAGTTCCTGAATCTGTAAACCAGAGGGCTTAGTGAGCTCTTTCTGTGCGGCAGGAGGGATTGCATCTCTGCAAAATGTAACGGTTGCAGACCAACTGGCAATTACGTCTGAAAAACTATTTGGAGAGACCTCACTATAATCCACCTCGTCTACATTTGGGTAAACACGTTGCATGTACATCGAACTTGAAATATCAAAAGTGCATGATGTTAAAAAAAAGTGTTAACCTCACATCAGACTAAAATTGATTGGCTACAAGGTAACTTGTCAGGGCGTGATGAAAATATGCAACCCACCAAAAAAGTCCATTGAAGCACATAACAGCCAAGGAGATAAGTAGAAAGAAAAATTGCATTCATTTAATACATTGTTCAAACCGTTAGAAGATGGACATTTAAATTTAGAGCAGGTAATTAAATTCAAGATTTGACACAATTTCGTGCTACACAGAAGAAAGATGTACAGTCATTCTCACTAAAATTAAACATTTTGAAAAAGGGCGAAATGTGAAAAACATCCATTGTGAAAATGATCTAGCAAAAATTTTGGAGCATGAGTTAAGAGCTAGTACTTAAACATGTAGACACAGACAAAACAGGAGCATGACAGTTGAATAAAAGATTGTGCAGTCATAAACAGCTGTGTGCAAAGGCCCAAAAATATTGTGACACATCACCTAACCAATTATCCCGACTAGAAAACAAATCAGGGAAATGTAAACAGCAGCGTGCCAAAAGGAATGCTGACACCTCAACCAATGAACCGAATGAGAAGCCTATCTTTCAAATGTTTTCGCAGGCGGAAACATAAAGATCTGACACATAAGATTCAGCCATATGTTCCTACGCGGTACTCTATGTTCCCAAAGCAAGAAGCTTCTTTTTATCCTTAAAACTAGAAGATTTGCGGTGGTAAGTCCCTGTCCCTGGACCATGCTCCCCCTGTTAATGCGTAGGCCAAACAAATTTTCCACATCTCGTTAACGAGAATTTTCATTGTTGTTGAATATGCAGGCCAGAAACCTAACAGGAGTTACGTTTCCGCTCCACGTGTGCCCTCCTCCTTCAGAAACAACTTGGTTTCACACCAGCATGAGATTTTCATACTGACATGAAACAAATGATTTCCCATGGAAACTGCCTACTTTTTGCAAAAAGTAAATCATTATAAATGCAAATAAATGCTATGTAACATGCTGGCGTGTCGCTGAGCTCACCATGAAAAGTAAATGCTGCCTGGCAAGCATGCTGGGCAGCGTTTACTTCATTTGCACTGCAGAGTCCAAATGTGAAGGGCAAAAGTCGGTGTACGCTGTCATTTGCTCTTCACATTTGCACTCTGCAGTGCAAATGATGGAAGTTTGGTGACGGGGACCCACCTACATTAAAGTGTTAACGTAATGTTTCCCTTCTGTCAAATTATGTTAAGGAGCAAAATGAAATCCAGTGTTCTCGCTCTACAAAGCAGTTCCATTTCACTTGAGAAAACACATGCGACCGGCCTACGCTCACAAAACTTCCATGTAGAGGACATGAAAATGTATCACATTTATATAGCATCTCTTCAGCTTCATGGCTTCTCAGCATTCCGTTCATTCATTAAAAAAACTGCCTCAAGATGGTGACCACAGAGCTGCAAGATGGGGCTCCAAGCAGAGTCCCTCTTCCATATCCATGGCAGACAGAAGGAAGACGAGCTTCAGCAGTGTTGGCAGGGGCGCCGCTGCTGCTGTAGGACTCAGATATGTGGGGGTGGGAGGGATGGTAAACAAAGTGGAAGGGAAGAGAAGGTGGGGGAAGATTGCAGGTTCCGGGAAGCAGCCCTTAGGTTGCTTGGAACGCACGATCGTGGGAGTCAGTCTGCGATTCCAGTAACCTGATTGGTGACTTCCCCCACCCTGGTGGCCGATTGATATTTCAGTAATTGCATGCAAAGAACCACTATGAAATGTATCACATTACCTATTTATCTGGCTAATTATGAAGAAGATAAAATGGAAGTTAAACTTAGTTGAAGCCAAGAGATGATGTAATAAAATACTGATTTTCTCTATTGATCTTCAATGAGTGGGCTTTGGATTGTCAAATACATATGTAACTTTAAATGTCTTTTTGGTGCTGTTATTGGTCATCATCTCCATGGCTACAAATAAATATATCTGTAAAATAAATTTAGTTTTCAATGGGCCTCATTAGGACCCTGGCGGAGAGGGTATTACGCCAGCGTAGTGCATGGCGTACCTCTCCGCCATACTACGAGTTCCCGTAGCGCCATGGAGGTTTTCTCCGCCTGGTTTTACCAGCCGGAGAAAACCATGGCGCTACGGGACCTCGTTGTTAATTACACCACCGTATTTTACGGTGGCGTAATTAACTCCTTCCCCACTCCCATTATACCCTATGGGGCAAAAATGGGAATGGGGAAGGGCAGAATGGGGATTGGGGATTTACCGCTCCGCCGAGGTCGGAATGGGGCGGTAAATCCGCCAACCCCCATGGCGCTATCGGCGGCTTTCCGCCATGCTTCGCGGTGCATTTAGCACCGCGAAGTCCGCCTGGGTCGTAATGAGGCCCAATGAGACTTGGTAGATCATGTGTTTAAATGGCTGGTTTGAGATGGTTTCTAAAACAGTTTGAATCTTAATAGTTTGCGAGACTACTTATGTTAAACACATTCTTAATCTGAAAAGACTGAATCAAAACGAACTGTACATGCTCAAAAACAATGTATTTGTATTTTTCTTCAAGGTGATCTGGCAAACTTAGAGAATGTTTCAAATATGTATTTCAATCGATATGTTTTCATGATGCCTTGAATCATGATTTCTTTTAGAAAGAAAATAGTTACCTTGTTTATACGAACTAAAGAATGCATTTGGATAATATGTAAGTGAGATTGACTGAATTGCTTGATAAGTAAAAGCATTGTAGTGCATTTCCCATGCTGTAACATTGGGGCTTAAACACGAGTTGTCAACAGATGGACTGGAGCATTAAACCATACTGGTGTGGTCGAATCCGGAGATTAGAATAAAGAAAATCAAATGATGGAATCTAGGAGTGGGGATTTTTCCGTAACGGATGTATTTTTCATGCTAGGAAGAAAACCAAGTATTAAGGCCTCCAAATCAAAAACTATTATTAGGGCTCAATGGGGGTCATTACGACCCTGGCGTTAGGGGTTTAACGGTGCCGTAAAAGGTGTTGGCGCCGTTAAACCCTTAACGCCTGATTACGAGGTCCCTTTGCGGGACCCGACCTTAACGGCTGGTTTTACCAGCCGTTAAAGTAGGGTGCCGCAGAGGGACCTCGGTGCTAATTACGGTACCGCAGTTTGCGGTACCGCACTTAGCGCCTTCCCCAGTCCCATTGAGCCCTGTGGGGCGAAAATTCGAATGGGGGAAATGCCATGGTGAAATGGGAAATACTGCCCCGCCAACCTTGCAATGGGGCGGTATTTCCCCATTTCACCATGGCGGACTCGTTACAACACCGGCACCAACCATGGTGCTAATAGCGCCATGGTTTAGCGCCAGGGTTGTAATGAGGGCCAATGTAGTAGATCGGTTACCACCATTGACTACCTGTGGGCCCATTTATCCAAATGATTAGGCTGTGAACCACAAAATGATAAATAGAAGATGATTGTATAGAGCAGTTTTTTTTTTAGAAATGATGGTGGACAATAGCTGCCTGCCCGTACTTCATTTAATCCCCTCCTTTAATAAGAAAAGCGTTCATTTCTGGTTGCTGTAAGGAGTATTTCAGGTTACTGAAGCCACATTTCAATAAAAATGAATTGGGCCCAAATGATTTAGAGGAATGCATTAGAAAGATCTGATTTTTATTTCATTTAATTTCTTTGTTTAAAGCATGGACCTAGCTCGAGAGCAGCGGAACGCTGTACAGCGTGTATGTAAGATGTGTTTGGGCTGGCATCTTTAACGGTAGCAGCGTACTTTGAGTTGCAGTCTGTGCATTGGTCTGTGCATCCACTGGGATCAGTCTTTGGTCAGCTGTCCGTGAAAAAGCCACGTTTTTAAAGATTTGTGAATTTGGAAATATCTGGGGCTATCCCGAGTCGGCACAGGGATCGAATTGAAGAGGGTGGGTGCGTGCTACTCGCGAGTGCTTTGTAGATGATAAATGCAGTTTTGAATAGTATGCTTCCTGGAGAGGAAGGCAATAAAGATTGCGCAGGATGGGGGTGATTTGAGCACATTTCTGAACACCTGCAATAAGATGTGCTTGTGCTGCTGCATGGTGGGCTTCTTTTAGAGGAGCAAAATGAGCGACTGGGAGCCCTGTCAGGAGGGCATTTGCCCCATCGATATGTGAGACCATAAGGACCTGTACCATGGTCTGGAAGTCCTGTGGCGGGATGAAGTGTTTGATTTTGCAAACGGTGGAGATTCAACCTTTTTGGCTATGTGTTTCTGAAAGGACAGGCTGCTGTCAACGGTGAGGCCTAAGGATTTTTCTGAATCCGAGAGTTGCACATCAAATCCTTCTTGGTGCATATCATTGAGCCATTGTTGGGCAAGTGTTTAGTGGGAAGACTCATGAGGATGAATTCGATCTTGGAGGGGTTAAGTTTGAGGAAGGCAGTTGACAGCCAGGATTGGATGATGGCTAGGTAATCACATTGACAACAGTTGTAGATGAGAGTAAACAGCCACAGGACATCAAAGTATCATCTGCGTATTGCTTGATGGCTATATTGGGATTATCAAAGTAAAAGCCAAAATTGAGAGCCAAAGGTCTTCAGGAGAGCGGAAAAAGTAAGACATGTATTGCTTCACGTTTGCAAATTGAATAAATGGACAGCACCCCACTAGACCGCCAACCAATCTAACCCAACGCACCTCCAACTTGCTTTGCCCTTGTATCCCCACATAGTCTAGTCTCTTCAATAGGCCGTCATCTCAAATTGACCTTTACTACCCCCCACGACATCAAAATTACTTTTATTGTTTACCACTTTATTCTGTTCTTAGTTTCCATCTGGGTCCTTCTGCCCACGTGATCATCTTGTTCCGGTTTGGTCACTCTTGTCTGACAATATCCGGTATCCACCAAATCATCTGATGGGTGTTGGGCCACCGCTTCCCAAGGTATTTCCGGCAGTCAATAAGAGTCCATTGTTCTATGTAGTCCGAACTACTCTGGATCCAAGATGGAGGCCCTAATGGCCTTCATCCAGTACCACAATAGCTCCTGAAAGTGCTGCCTCAGGGGTCCTACAGCACATGCATGACCAAGGGAGCCCCTGGGGCAGGGACATAGGTGGGTTTCCCTATTGAATGTCTGCCAGGATTTAAAGAAAAATAATAAACACCACAGCTTTATCCACATGACACAATTACTCTTCAAATATTCCCCAGACTCCTCCCGTATTATCATTTACTTTCCTACAAGTATATTGTCACCATACGCCTTTATGGCGAGTTTCATAGCATAAATCATATTCCCACATCCTGGGGTTCTTAAAGGAATGGTTCGGTCAACATTTTTTATTGCCCCTATGGGTCGGCCATGTGTTTTTAAGCCTAAGTCGCTCGATTTTAGAAACATTTCCTATGGAACTTACCCGAGTTTTCGTCCATTAAACGCACACGAAAACAGGCATCAGGGAGCTGCCATTTTGTGATAATCCTATCATTTCCCCCATCGCCCTGGCTGACCTGCTTTTGCGGCTCTCCCCCGCCCCATAGCCTGTCATCAGCAGACGCGTACCGCCCATTTCACAACGCCAAAGCACGTCTCATGTCAACATTCGCTGCGCTTCAGCTAATGACGTGTCGCCATGGAAATGGCAGGACGCCTCTTTCCTCTATAAGTATAAACAGACCGTTTCACAACACACAGCAGCAGATTTTCGATTCCATTCCTCTCTCTGTGTTACTTTGAGTATTCTGTGACTCGTTTCTGTGCTCTGGTCAGCTACCTTCACCACTTGTAGCCCGTGTGAACAGATACCAGCACCACCGCTATCATTTATTTTAGTTTGTTTAACACACAATGGCTACAATAATGCCCTACATGTACAAGCCCGAGTATACCGAGAAGAAACTACTGGAAAGGGAAACACGCGAAAACGATGGGTCTTCGGACGGCAGTTGGGAGGACGATTCAACAGCTGAAGAGCCTGGACACAGTCGCATGGACGGTGTTTCCACCTGGTGCACATGCAATCGGTGCGAGCTAATGCCAACCGAGGACGAGAACTGCTGCTGCTGTAAAAACCCGGGATGCGTGGCCTACATTTCGGAAGGCGAGCCACGACCACAATGCATCACCGAGCTGCCAGACTTCACGGCAGCCTGCCTCACACGGTCCGTGTTGAGGATAATGATGGTGCTTATGCAAGAACTTCGCGCAACTGTTCGTCCTCGTAATCCGAGTAACGAGTAAGTATACTCTGCTTGTCATGTCACTGCTATTTCATGGTCTTCTACTATATCCAAAATTACATATAGATATCATTGTAACGCACGAAAGTCATTCAATAGTGTGCAGTGTCTAGATAGCATTTGTTCGAGCAGAATGCCATTAGTTACAAGAATTGTCATTGACAACAAACGTTTATTAAACTTATCTTGGTCATTTAAAAACAGTTTGTTTCATTCCTTTTCACAGGTGGTACAGGCTGGTGGCCTATCGTTCCTTTACTTGGTGGCTTCACGGGAGGCTTGGGCACCGCGTTCGAAGAGTGATACCCGCCTGTGCCGCTCGTACCATAAGAGAAACGTTCCTGAGTGACAGCAGTCAGTACAGGAGATTTTCTCTCGCTGTGCTGCAACCTGAACTGTACAATGTGTAAAGTTTTGTATTTTTGTGTCATCAAAATTAGATACAAAATAAAACACAAGATATATTTTAACAATGGTTGTTTCGATTTTTTAAATGAATCAAGTGTGTCTCCATTCAAGGATGGACGTCAGACATCTGTGCTCGGAATGGGTGAAGTTCAGGTCGCTGTGAAGCGGGGTGGTTACTATCTAAGCTAACATAATATATTATCAATAATGCATGCACTAAATAACACTTGTTCAAAGTCTTTCAGTCGGTCATGTCTCTATAAAAGTCACACATATATCTATACTATCAATTAACATTGGATTATACAGGCCTTAGTTTAAGGGTCTTGACCACTTTAATACACTGTTTGAAGTGTGGGTCTGTGCTCACAAGAATCTCCGGTATGTGGCATTTGTTATTGATAGGCAACGATATACTGCAGTAGGGGTCTAATGTTAGTTGGGGATTGCTAGGTGGACATCATGGCGTGGTCAGTGGTCTGGCACATGAAGAGAATAACTTGCATGGACACAGGGTTAGAATGTCAGTAAGTTTCCACTGGCGAGGGTGCGTGGGCAAGGACACGTTTGTGGAGATGAACGAGCTATGTGCTTAGTTCAGGCTGGTTCATATGCAGGACCGTGATCTCAGAGGAAGAGTGATGTGTTACATTTATTAGCTGTTGCAAATACCTCTGGAGTTTTCCAGTCAGAGTGGGAACGAGGGTGGGGGCCATGTGCTCTGCGCAGTGAGGCCTGGTCACCAAGATGGAGTGGAAAGGGGGTACAAAAATGGATGCCCCGTGTCCTGCTCAGTGTTCCCATCTACGCGAATGTCATCCAAAGTTAACATCACATAAGGGCAAGGGGCGAACCCACTACTGGAGGCACTTGGTACGAGTTTCTACTGAGAAGTAAAGGATGAGAGGGGGCTGATGGCCCCTCGCTCCCACACACTTTCCTGCACGCCCCAGGCCCATCCATCCCACCCCCTCTATCAAAGGCAGTTTGCACCCGGGGATGAGCGCTGGCATGGGGGGCTGTCAAGGGCGCAAACGGCCAAGGTGCCAAACAGCATGTACACTTCAAAAGGTATCCCACGCCCAGGGGCCATCGCTCACATGGCCTCCTCAGACCCCGTGTCTCCAGGCAGGCCTCCCCCGAGGCAGGCCGCACCCCTGCAATCCACATAAGTGTGTCTCCATTCAGCAGTCTTCCTGTGCCTTATCTGCACGCCCCAGGCCCATCCATCCCACTCCCTCTATCAAAGGCGGTTCACACCCGGGGATGAGCGCTAGCATGGGGACCTGTCACGGACACAAACGGCCAAGGTGACAAACAGCATGTACACTTCAAAAGGTATCACACGCCCAGGGACCATCGCTCACATGGCCTCCTCAGACCCTGTGTCTCCAGGCAGGCCGCAGCCCTGCAATCCACATAAGTGTGTCTCCATTCAGCAGTCTTCCTGTGCCTTATATGCACGCCCCAGGCCCATCCATCCCACCCCCTCTATCAAAGGAGGTTCGCACCCGGGGAGGAGCGCTGGCATGGGGAGCTGTCACAGACGCAAATGGCCAAGGTGCCAAACAGCATGTACACTTCAATAGGTATACCACGCCCAGGGGCCATCGCTCACATGGCCTCCTCAGACCCCGTGTCTCCAGGCAGGCCGCACCCCTGCAATCCACATAAGTGTGTCTCCATTCAGCAGTCTTCCTGTGCCTTATATGCACGCCCCAGGCCCATCCATCCCACCCCCTCTATCAAAGGAGGTTCGCACCCGGGGAGGAGCGCTGGCATGGGGAGCTGTCACAGACGCAAACGGCCAAGGTGCCAAACAGCATGTACACTTCAATAGGTATACCACACCCAGGGGCCATCGCTCACATGGCCTCCTCAGACCCCGTGTCTCCAGGCAGGCCTCCCCTGAGGCAGGCCGCCCCCCTGCATTAAACATAATACCACAACATACACACGTCATTCATTCACAAACACACCCCTGTTTCTAATACTTTATAAACCACTTGATATGTCTCATGAGAACATCTTTGTGCTTTGCAAGTCAACTCCTGAACCTTCTACCTGAGAAGCACTGAGATCTATGCTAATCTGCTCGTCGCCGTGCTATATGTGACCGCTTCGAGCAAACTCGTCAGTGTGCTACCTGTGGCCATGTACCTGTTCTCCTGCAACATACTGCTCGGCCTGCTGAATCCAACTGTTTGTTGGTGAAGGTAAGGCCATGTATCCAAGTCATATTTCGGTCATTTTTACATTTCAATCTATTTGCTATTACAGTACCCAATAGAGCAATGGTCATTGGTCTCATTGCTATTGACTTGAGTTTCAATTGTTATGCTATCAATAGATCTATTTATTTTCATCTGTGTCAATTGTCATCGAATTGCATCCTTCGGGTGTCCAGTCTTTAATGTAAGCATGGTTCCTTTTCGTGCAAGACAGAACATCCAAGGGACGAGTCACATGTTCAGAGTTTAGTCACATAATTTAAAAAATGTCTGTAACTTATGCAAATACTAAGCCGCACATGATGAACTGGTATAGTTCAGGAGACCAAAACAAACCTTGCATTGAGCATGGTATGGTTCATTTACTTTTTTATGACATTTTTATTCATCAAGGTTTTATAATAATCTTGATATTTACTTTTCAGAATTTTCAACAATGCCTGCCTGTTCGATTAGTGGTTGCCCTTCGAAGACCCATGCTAAATATGAAGGCACAACAATGCATGTATTCCTGAAAACTGTTGATCGAATAAGAGAATGGGTCAGACATTGCAGATATCCACTGGATGAGCTGGAAAGTAGAGTCCAACAAGTCTTTGAGGACAAGAGGGCAATCGATACCGCATCTGCAGCCGGCACTTTCCCTCGAACATGTACACCACATCTTGGGTAACAAAGAAGAATAAACGGCGATCGACACGAAAACTGCTCGCAAACGCTATTCCCACTCTATTCATCAACAATCCGCCACTGGTGAGTCAAGTGTCCCTTTTTAGCTTTAGGCCTTGCGGTAGTGTGTAGGTAGCCGACTGGATTCATTGATAGTTTAGGTGTTGTTTCCAATTTGTAATACTTTCGACATTGACATGAGTGTATAGCTTTTTGAATAATGACATTTATCAATACATTATTTTTAGATTTCATAACCCACAAACAAAATCTATATATGGGCACAGGGAACTGTGCTATATTGCGCATTACTCAAGTATTCTGTCTCCTTACATGGCAATTTTAAATATTGGTATTTCATTATCAAACAATAATTTACCTTTACAACTTCTTGACTATCCCTTGAATCTGAAGCAAGAACATTCTTCTTCCATCACGTGCTCGCAGTTATCAACCACTTCTAGCGCATATCAGGTAATCATACTTGGCTATTCCGCTACAGACTTGTTTTATTCATGTCAAGTAATAGTTTGTATGTATCGTGTGATTATTTTACCAATTGTTTGGTTACTGCTTTCCAATTGATATACACCTTAGGTGTCGTCCCCTGGTGTTTGTTTTCAGTTATAATTAGTGTTATCCATACTAATGCAAGTACTGTCTTTCAGGGAGATGCAGAAGCGTCCACCACATTGACAACAGCCCTAGATGTTCTTCAGCAGCACGAGGTATGGATAATGACAGCTCAATCGACCATGATCATCAGGACTGGAACACTTGTCGTTTGATTGTTCTACACCATGTTTCATTTGTGGTTAGCCATTGATATGTACCTGTGCGGTCGACCCCAAGCGTGTGTTGTGTTTTCAATATTGTAATCCTTACTAATGCAGATACTATGTTTCAGACAGTTGTTGAATCGTCAACCCGCGCACTTGATGCAGAGCCTGACATTCAAGTAATTCCGGTGGAAGTGCGATCATGCGGCTACGAATCGGCGCAACAGCTTTCGGAAGTGCGCACCACATTGACAACAGCCCTAGATATTCTTCAGCAGCATGAGGTATGGATACTGACAGCTCCATCGAGCGTGATCATATAACATGATTCCATTTGCTATACTTTCTTCCCTATTAACGCAAGTACTGTGTTTCAGGGAGACGATGGAGCTTCCACTACAATCACAAGATCCCATTTAAATGATGCAGATGTAAAGAAATCGGAGAAATAAGTCGATTAAATCTGATCATTTTTAAATATACCTTGATTCTTTTAGACACTGCAACATTTGAGGTTATCTCTTTATATGTACCTGTGCCGTCGACCCCAAGTGTGTGTTATGTTTACAATATTGAAAACCATACTAACGCAAGTACTGTGTTTCAGGGAGTTGCTGATGCCTCCTCTTCAATACAATCATTCGTGGCAGTCCATGGAGAGCCAGAGGTATGGATACTGACAGCTCCATCGAACTAGGTAATCAGAGCTCGAATACTTGTCGTTTGATTGTTCCACACAATGGGGGTCATTACGACCCATGCGGTAAGTATGCCAACTTTACCACCACAGATTTACCGCCCCATTCCAAGGTGAGTGGGGCGGTAAATCCCCATTTCCCATTTTACCCTTCCCCATTCCCATTTTTGCCCCATAGGGCATAATGGGAGTGGGGAAGGCGCTAATTACGCCACCGTAATTAGCACCAAGGGGGTTTAGCGCCATGGATTTTAACGGCTGCTAGAAGCAGCCGTTAAAATCGGAATCAGACGTTAAGGGTTAACAACGGCGTTAACCCTTAACGCCTGAGTTGTAATGAGGCCCATTAATGTTTAAATCATGCTTGGCTATTGAGATGTACATGTGTGTTCGTCCTCACGTGTGTTTTATGCTAACAATATTTTGATACACAGTAATGAAAATACTATGTTTCAGGGAGTCGATGGAGCCTCATTTCGTGCTGTCTATGCGGATACAGAAAATATAGTCGTTGCAGCGCAAGAGGAAGGGGAGACATGCGGATACGTATCGGAGCAACAACGTGCAGATGTTGAAGGTCGAGTCAAAAAAGTTGCAAAGAAAAGAAACAAAAATAAGG
Source organism: Ambystoma mexicanum (assembly GCF_040938575.1). Taxonomy (NCBI): domain Eukaryota; kingdom Metazoa; phylum Chordata; class Amphibia; order Caudata; family Ambystomatidae; genus Ambystoma; species Ambystoma mexicanum. The sequence goes on from NC_090922.1 coordinate 255,436,489, forward strand.
TTAGTTACAAACAGTTCATAACTTTAGAAAAATGTTTGTGCTGGGGACTATTTTATGTTTTTGTCAAGTCAATTGTACTATACTTTATCTTGTGTTTAAACTGAACATCCCTTTTCCAATCTGTCCTCTAGTTACCCGTGGGTCTATGAACTATACATATACACACAGTGAAGCGAATGAGAGATGTTGCTTGCCAGACCATTTACACTATGGAGGCTATGGAGGAACTATTAATTCAGACGCGGCGTGTTGAGACTCAGGATGCTCATGTCCAATGTACAGAAAATGAAATTAATGTGTCCGGAGAATCCAGCAAAGTTGTATTGGATCATTGCTACAGTACGACCGCACCACCGCAACAACATGATACTGGATGTATTGAAGATAGCTCTGAAGTAGTCGCAGATCAATTTACACAATCTACACCCGCCAAACAATTGCCACCAAAAAAGCTGTCGACATTGTTGTGTTCTCCCATCAATGTTGAAGTAGCAGATGTTGAAATGACAGAGAATGAACCAGCAGCAGCATTCACTGATGCATCAGATCTTGATGGCAGCGATATTTCTTTCAAATGTGGTGAAATGTCCTCAACGTCACAGGCCGAAACAACTTTGACACCGGATGACAGTCTAATGAAAGAGGGCAAATACATAGTATTCGACAGTTGTTTGATGGATATTATAAGTATGCTGAAATGTGGGCATTCCGTCAGAGGGAAAGTATGTGGGAAGCCATTGATTCATGTGACTCGTCAAAAACAAGGCGGTAACGTCACAATACATGCCGCCTGTAGATTAAATCACAGGTTCTCATGGTCTGCACAACCAATGCTGGGGAAACTGCCAGCAGGCAATCTACTGTGTGCAGCTGCATCACTTTTGAGTGGCTCCAGTTTTAGAAAGTTAAAGTCTTTCTTTCAGTTTGTGGGACTCCATTTCATTTAAAAAACGCAGTACTTCAAATACCAACATGATTATCTGTTTCCGGCCATTAGTGATGCTTGGAAAATTGAACAATTGTCTCTAACAAGTACATTCAAAGGCAAACGATTCAGGCTAGCCGGCGATGGACAGTGCGACAACCCTAGATTTTTTGCCAAGTACTGCACCTACCACTTTCAGGACATGGATAGTAAGAAAATTGTGAGTTTGGTGGTCGTGCAGGTAACACAATGTAAATCCTCAGTGGCCATGGAGAAACTAGGATTTATAAAATCAGTGGAATATCTGCAATCGAGGGGAATGCACATCGACCTCATAGCCACGGACAGACACATTTCAATTGCCAAGACAATGAGAGAGCAGTTCCCACATATTAAACATCAATTTGACGTATGGCATCTTGCTAAATCAATCAATAAGAAAATCTCAGCTGCAGGGAAAAAAAAAGGCTTGGAAAGCATTTCAGAGTGGTCACAGTCTATCAGCAACCATCTTTGGTGGAGCTCCAAAACTTGTGAAGAGTCAGTGGAAATAGTACTTGAAAAATGGCGGTCACTGATGCACGACTGTACCAACGTGCACCGCTGGTCAGAAAACCTACATTTCCACCAATGTGAACATGGCCCTTTGTCCCCAGTGGAGGCAAGGAAGAAGAAGTGGTTGAATCCATCTTCACCAAGACACAAAGCCATTGAGAAGATTGTTTTCGATAAAACTCTATCAAGAGATTTGAGGGGACTGACACAATTCTGTCACACAGGAGGTTTGGAGGTGTTCCACAATATGTGCCTAAAGTACAGGCCAAAGCGGTTGCATTTCAGCATACAGTGCATGAGACATAGGACTCTACTTGCCGTCTTGGCCCATAACGAGAATCTCGACCGTGAACAATCTAGGACTAAGGGTAATGTAAGGATGCCTTGCTACACTAAGGCCTTTTCAAAAAGAAGTAAGCAATGGGTGATCAAACCAGTCTATGAGGAAATGGAGTTCGACTTTGTCAAAAGCCGTATTGTTGCTGTATTAGAGAAGCACAGATATGGAATTTTGAACGTTTCTGTGCAGAGCACTGATCCATTGCCACCCAACATTGCCACTGTGCCATGTCCATCCAAAGGAGAGCTAGTTGTGAAGTACACATCCCGGTTTAAATGATTGTAATACGATTGTCTTTTTGTAAATAAATGTTATTGTACAGTGTGCATACAGAGTACGCTAACCCTAACCCCTACCTTCACCATCCTGGGTGCGAACTACCTGGGTGTCATCTTTGAATTCTCTCTCTATTCATCTCATATTGCTGACCTTGTCTATATGTGTATGTATATATTTTTTTTGATGTAACTAATTTTCGCAATCTCTTATAAATGCTGGGCACTGTTAACCGAGGGGAGGCTTGCGTATTGCAAAAAATAAAACAAAGAAACAATAAATCTCACTTTCAACTAAACTCCTCGGGTACTTTATACTTTCCCTGACCTTCCCCAAAAAATTAAAAGTCTCAATAGTTATGGTTCTTTGGGGCTTCAAAGCTCGCAGACAACGAGGACAAAATTGGGGGTGTTAGAACGCGCCAAGCAAGCCGTTGCAGATGGGAGAGAAGCCAGTTTGCATTTGCACATTGAGGCGCACTACATAGATGGATTTGAAACTTCAAGTTCTCACAGATGGCTTCACTACGGGATGTTGCAAAGAAAGAATGTATGCTCATTTCTAGTGAAGGTCAGCGGCTTTGATTTTTAGCTCGCGCCCTGAAGAGGCCCAAAACTCGCACTGGCAGTATAAGGTTCTATTGTTTTTTGACCTTGAGAGACAGGGACCATGCCGAAAGAACTTCTTTTGAAGGGAGGGTGGGGGTGCAATAATGTAAGAGACGATAAGGCAGAACATTCTTAAACTAGACCGAGTTTCATGTTAGTTCAGTATACGAAAAATCGTTGTCAAGAGCACACTGGGATTTACGGACTGCATTACGCAGAGACACAATGGAAATTGCAAATATAATGTAAGTAACTCTTTAGACGCTTTTATACCGGAATGAAGAATTAATGAATGGATGCATGAATAAATGAATGAATGAAGAGCTTTGGGATCGTCCTTGTAGCGGGCACATGGGCATGCAGGTCCACATTCCACATGCATGTAGACAAAAAGTCGTTTCTCATTGTGCACTAACCTCGATATATTTTGTCAGTTTTTGCATTGATTTTAGAGCCGAACATACTCCATTGCACTATCCTTGAAAGCAATTAGTTTCAGCTCGGCCGTAATAAATAAAATGAATAATATTAATAAAGATCGGCTGGCGAGACTAATTATAAATTTTATGTTTTCAAAACAGGTATATACTTCCCTTTTGCCACTGCCACCAGTTTCAGACCCCGGCAGACGGTTTCTTCAACCGCCAGCTGCAGCTTAATGTAAACAACTGCACCATTCTGATGACCTTATGGGACGATCGCCAAGGGCCCATATGCCCTTACGCGGTACTAGCGGCTAGAAGCAACATATCAACCTTTACGCTGGCCTAGTGCCTACTTGATGGAACAGCCTTGCGGTTCAACGTGCGACAAAAGTGCTTCTTAGACCTAAAACCAACACCATGTGTACCATAAAGGAACAGCACTTGACTCACAATAAAATTTTACGGATTTGCGGATAGAGATAAAAGAAAATAAATGACTTTCGGAGTTCATATGGCAATTGCTGAATATTCTATAAACATTTAATGTCAAATAAATGTACTTTACCAAATTTACTGTGTTGCTGTTTGATTTTAAAGTACAGTTTCATATTCTGAATTGTGGAGCGCTGTGTTGTGAGCTGATCTGTGTTGGTTTCCGGGTTCTGTGTGAAGTCGCGTAGAAGACGACTGGGCGCGTTTGCCTACGCAGCACAGAAACGTCACAGAGAGATATGGGGAATATGAATGTTTTGATAATGTCAGGCTCAGGGGCGGGGGATATGATTTAGTGCCGCAAAAGCAGGTCAGCTAGGGCGATGGGGGAAATGATAGGATTGTCACAAAATGGCAGCTCCCTGATGCCTGTTTTCACATGCGTTTAATGGACAAAAACTCGGGTAAGGTCCATAGGAAATTTTTCTAAAATCGAGCGACTTAGGCTTAAAAACAGATGGCCGACCCGTAGGGGCAATAAAATGTTTTGACCGGACCATTCCTTTAATATTCACAGATCACCTTTTTGCGCTAAGTGCGCAACCTTTCTAAATAACTTTAGTCCCATGTCTGACCCCCAAGTCACCTGTTTTTTCTTTGCACAGGGAATTCTGTTATTTGTTACTATATGGTCCAATCCTCCCCCAGCTCTGCCAACCTCGTTCACAGACATTTGCCCAATGATGTGAGTGTCAGCTGCTGCCATCGCATCCACCTTCATCCCCCCTCTCCTCCTACTGCAGACCCTATCGCTGACTCTGCTCTCAGCAACCTCCATCTTGCCATCACTAACACCCTCAACATTATTGCCCCAGTCATGAGGATCCGCCTGAAACATGCCACCAAGCATAAAACCTGGTATGATTCTGAACTTGCAGCCCTGAAACGCAAGTGCAGAGCTGTGGAATGAAGTGGCGGACCTCAGGCTCACCCTCTGACAAACCAGCGTGTCGCCTTCTCCAAAGGCAATACTGACTCTCCATTCGCTCCAAGAAGAGGGCCCATGTACAGGTTTGCGTCTCTAGTGCTTCCAACAACACGGCTGACCTCTTTAAAATCTGCAAGGATCTAGCCAGCCCTTCCACAATCTCCACCTCGCCTCTTCCTTCTCAGGCCCTCTGCAATGCACTGGCCACACACTTCACTGCAAAAACTCAGGATATTCTGTGCACTCTCTCTTCATTTTCCACCTGCCCGCCTCCCATCCCCCTGCCACCTACCGTCTCCCATCTTCCTTCTGCTTTTCTCTCCTCCTTCCTTCCTATCACATCAAATGTAGTCACTAGAGCTGTCTGCTCTAAGAGGGTCACCTGCAAACAGGTCTCCCCCCTGTTCTTCCGGAACTATCAAGGACAATATCACCTCTCTTGCCCCGGCACTTGCTGATTTCTGCAATCACTCTCTTGCTGCTGGGTCTTTCCCCTCTTCCTTCAAGCACTGACTTGCTCGACCCTTCCTAAAAAAATCTTCTGCTGACCCCTTGTGTCCAGCTGACTATTGCCCCATCTCTATCACCCCCTCCCTTGTGAAACTCTTGGAGAAGCTGGTATTCCCCCAACTGACCTAGTACACTGAGCTTGTTGGTTTCCTACACAACCATCAATTTGGATTCCGAGCATCCAGAGACCTGGAAACTGCTCTCCTGAACACCCGTGAAGAACTGCTTGCATCTCTTGACTCTAACTCACCCGCTGTTCTCATTCTACTTGATATCTCCTCTCCATTTGATATGGTCAACAACTCCATCCTCATAAAACCCTTGGTATCTCAGAGCGGCCACTGGTCTGTCTGACCTCCTTCTTCACTGACTCTCCCTCCCAGGTTATCCTGGGCTCTTTCTCCTTTGCCACCTCTATCGCCACTTGTGGCATTCCCCAGGGCTCCAACCTTTCCCCATGGCTCTTTAACATCTATCTTGCTCTGCTTGCACACATGCTTTCCACTTTCTCCTCTTACTTACAGTGTTATGCAGATGATACACAACTCTTCATCAAACTTCCCTCTGATCTTCTCCTTACTTTCTTCATCATTCCTGACTACCTATCTGCCATCTGGTCCTGGTGGGCCACCAATGATCTCTGCATAAGCGCCAGCAAGACTGAGATCCTTCCCATTGGGACTCCTGCTCCCTCTTTCTTCCCTTCATTCTGGCCTCCCTCTATGGGCTCCCCCCTACTCCTTAATCTGAATCTAGAAACTTTGGAGTCATCTTTGACTCCTCTCTTTCCTTCCTCCCTCACATCCAGGACCTTGCCAAGATGACCCACTTTCACCTCCACCTCCTAAAAGGAATCCTTCTTTCCTCACTTTACCCCAGAAGCTTAATGTCTCTAGAGTTCTGGCACTCTCTAGGCTGGACTACTGCAATAGCCTCTTCCTTAATCTACCCTCCTCCTCACTACGTCCCTTCTAGTTTATCCAGAATAGGGCTGCAAGACTTATCCTTGGCCTCAAGCCCAGGGACTGCATCTGTCCAGCCCTAAAATCTCTCCACTGGCTCCCAGTTGCTGCAAGAATTAAATTCAAATCCTGCTCTATCATGAGCACCCCCTCTTGAGCCTCCGCCACTCCTGCCCCTATGAACAGTGTCATACTAGTGAAAAATTCAAGTATATCCTCCGCTGATTCACTGTCATGATCCTCCCTGTCTTCCTCTATCTTATGTGGCTCACTTGGTACCTCCTTCTATAATATTTGGAGGCATAACATCACTCCATCGGCTCCTCTCCTACCACTTAAGAATTTAATTTGTTCTCTAAATCGGTCATTAATTAGTTAATTAGACTTTAATGATGACAGGAATGGTTCTGCATCTATTAAAACAGCTGAGTGAACAAGGTATGTTGACATACTGGGGGGATTCCTTGGATCCGGATGCACAATGCAGATAGATCTTGAGTCCTTAGCTTTCTCTACTCAAGACAATTGAGAAAGCTTTTATGTTTTCATGCTACTCTAATCCCATGCACGCTTTGTTAAAACTAAAAGTGCTGCAGGTATGAAGCCCATTATAATTTACTGTGCAGACTATGGAAAGTACTTTACTCTTGCCACGTAAAGGTAGGAAAGGTATAGAAGGCATGGCATTGCCTACGGTGCTCAGCAGCTTAGGACACAAGTCGTGCAGAGATATGGGCACACTGCAATCGCATTCCAATGCTCTCCTTCTGTTTTGCCAGCACTCCTATGCTGCTCAGTGCAGCTTTGCACCCTTGTCTCATTTTGTTCAGCCTATCCTCCTCTGTTTCATTTCATTTGAGACTGAAATGTTTTAGAGAAATAGTATGTGGTTTGCACATAGTTTAGCAACTACTTTTACCAAACCTGACCTTTTTGGCTAACACATGTTGAGGATTGTATCAACTATTTCATAAAATCCCAATGATTGGGTGCGCAGAGATGTTCTCACTTTAGGCTAAAACACATAGAGGGAGGCATGCAAACTGCAGAGTGGATAAGATGGAAACATTGCCATGCAGCCAATGCAAATCCCGCAGGAAACCTTCTGCAGTCATTGCCATCAAATGAGGTACAGGAGGGTGCTAGGAAAGTTACCGCAGAGGATTTACTGACGGAATACCACCCAACTCGTAATGAGGCCCCTTGAATACCTGCGTATGCAAGAGGATAAAACATGGTCATGCTTATTTTGGAAAATACAAAAAAGGAAGCAGGCGCCCCTCTCTTGAAAGAACACAGCATGATAACCTGTTCAGTGGTTATTAACCACTTTGAGAGTTCGCAGCCATCTGCTTTTTGCTCACTGTACCTTTCACAGATGGGAAATATCCATTTGCATATCAGTCTTTGTCCCGCCCACATAGGCAGTCCAGCACCGAAATGCTATGGCAATTCCCTTCTGAACAAGAGTACCAACAGCAACCCCATACACGTGTTTCAGCCTTGTTGGGCCTCATCAGTGAGGTGAAGCTGTACCTCTCTGAATACAGTGAGCAGGGAGTCCACTTCTGGTTGCTCCAGGTAACTTAGGGTGACCAACCCCAAGTTCCTTCCAAAAATACAAAACAGGTAGCAGGCTCCCCTCTCTCGAAAGAACACAGCATGATAACCTGTTCAGTGGTTATTAACCACTTTGAGAGTTCACAGCCATCTGCTTTTTGCTCACGGTACCTTTCACAGATGGGAAATACCCATTTGCATATCAGTCTTTGTCCCACCCACATGGGCAGTCCAGAACCGAAATGCTATGGCAATTCCCTTCTGAACAAGAGTACCAACAGCAACCACATACACGTTTGAGCCTTGTTGGGACTCATGGCGTGTTCTATAGAGAGAGGGGCGCCTGCTACCTTTTTTGTATTTTTGGAAGGAACTTGGGGTTGGTCACCCTAAGTTACCTGGGGGCAACCAGATGTGGACTACCTGCTCACTGTGCTCAGAGAGGCACAGCTTCACCTCACTGACGAGGCCCAACAAGGCTGAAACACGTGCATGGGGTTGCTGTTGGTACTCTTGTTCAGAAGGGAATTGTCATAGCATTTCCGTGCTCCACTGCCCATATGGGCGGGACAAAGACTGATATGCAAATTAATATTTCCCATCCGTGATAGGTACAGTGAGCAAAAAGCAGATGGCTGCAAACTCTCAAAGTGGTTTTCCACTGAACAGGTTATCATGCCGTGTTCTCTCTCTCTCTGTCTCTCTCTCTGTCTCTCTCTCTCTCTCTCTTTCTCTCTCTCTCTCTCTCTCTCTCTCTCTCTCTCTCTCTCTCTCAGGGCCATCTTAAGTACTTTTGGGGCCCTGGGCACAGACATCTTTGGGGGCCCCCTCCACAAAATCAAAGGAATGAGTGATCAAGAATGGCTGCCCCGGGCCCTGCCGCAATCACAAGCCATAGGTTGATATGCTGCCTCACAGCATTAAAAATAAGGATGTTTACTCCTTTCATTCTTGCTCTAATCAGAATGATAAACAAGTACCATTTGAAGGCCAACATTATCAGTCTACGAAAAGGTTACTTATGTTCTAGCATAGATTCAGGAGACTTTTAATCAATTTAATCCAGGAAGGTATACAACCTGAAGTATTAATGCAGGACTGTATGTAAAAGGTACATGTACCCCAGTATAGACAGAGAATATACATCTGCTGCTTCCCAGAATGCAAACGTGTTCAAGCATGGATAGAGGAGATCAATTGGTAGGAAGGAGAAAGCCACGCATACCATAGCATGGATAGTGGATGCAGATTAGAAGCTACCAGGAAGGTGTTTGTATCCAGACAATCTGAGATTATAAGTGGGACATAGTTTTCAAATAGTGTTGCCATTAAAGATCAAAATAATAAAGTGCCTGTGGTGTGCAATATATCAATGCTCACTATTATAGTGGAAGCAACACTATAGCCAGTGAAACCATGAGTGAGGCTGTTTTGAAAATCATACCCTGAGAAGGAAATCTCTCTAAAGGGCTGACAATTCTGAAAGGTTCAGGGACTGGCGATTTCAAGAGGCTAAGGCTAGGCAATACAAGATTCAGTTAGATGCACAGTATTACACACACTGGTTAAGGGGTGAATCTGGCATTTGTGCCAACTCTCATAGTTCCAAAACACAGGCTTGTGAAATTGTCATTTATAAACGTGCTGAAAAACCTTTGACTTTTAGAAAAATGCAAAGCTTTCTTTTGCGCCAAACGAACATACTTTAAAATATGCTTGCCCGAGTCCTGCACCATCTGGTCAGCTCCCTTCTATCACCCCTTTCACTCAAATGGCCTACATAAGAAGAAAGATCAAGTAATGGGCTAAACAATGCCACCAGCATGCGAGGAGGAAAACTTCACAGAAGACAGTAAAGTAATGTACGAAATATTAGATGATTTGTCCAAGATCACTGCATTGTCTGCTGGCAAAGCCACGAAACAAGCAGGAATGCTTTGGTTCTAAATTTGATACTTATTCATCTCTTGGACTAACAGTTTATGCTCATTGTTGGAGGCGATTGCCTAGGTTTTACAACACCCCATCTGAACAAATCCAATTTTAGACCAACACCATAAGGATGACATGTTTGTTTTCTAGCAACCCCTATCTGGTGCAGATACATTGCTGATAATAGCACCTGTTGTGCTGCAAGACCAAGTACATACGCAGGCAGGTTTATAAACTTCAGACATAAGAGAGGCTCAGCCAGCCTTACAGGAATGTGCTATTCTAATTTTGCATAGGAACACATATCTCTGCAATGAGTGTCTAACACACTGAGCTAACTTCTGAACCCTTGTGGCACTCAATTTAACAATATGCATTTCAAATGTGGCTATTACACATGATCAACATAATTCCCACAGGAAGGAAAGAATGCTACAGGAGTTGTGCCGCAAGGAACAAACACACAAACTATGTATACCACAGTGAACACAGAAAGCATTACATGATGAATTGATCGAGGCAGAATGTACTTGCAAAACAGACAAGCAATAGGTTTAGAGCCTCAACACCATGCCATAAAATATCCTGATGTGTGCTATTTAAGTCTGGTGAACAAAGGAATCTTACTTATTTAGATCAGGCAGCCTTGTGGGGCCCCATCCAAGGTAGGGGCCCTGGGCATGTGCCCCTTTTGCCCTCCCATAAAAACGTCTCTCTCTCTTTCTCTCTCTCTCTCTCTCTCTCTCTCTCTCTCTCTCTCTCTCTCTTTTGAGAGAGAGAGAGGCCTGCTACCTTTTTTGTTATTTTGGAAAATACTCCAGCGCGCATTCGTGGAAGGGCTTTGGATAAGGGCTGTTACGGCTGCAGACCTCTGAACTGAATACTGTAGCAGCTGCAAGGACTCATTGAAAACAAACGTTTTGCTGCTGACACGTGACTTTTTCTCCTCCGCCCATCCCCATGTGCCTGCCCCCAGCTTCCCTTCATTAAGAGTGGTGCATGCGCATTCGTGCGCGCGCATTCGTGGAAGGGCTTTGGATAAGGGCTGTTACGGCTGCAGACCTCTGAACTGAATACTGGAGCAGCTGCAAGGACTCATTGAAAACAAACGTTTTGCTGCTGACACGGTATTGGCAGCTAAGTTCAGTACAATACATTGCAGCTGATAGAGTGTGGAGTATAGTGGCTTAACGAACACTCTGTTGCTTTTGCAGTGACTTTTTCGCCTCCGCCCATCCCCCTGTGCCTGCCCCCAGCTTCCCTTCATTAAGAGTGGCGCATGCGCATTCGTGCGCGCGCATTCGTGGAAGGGCTTTGGATAAGGGCTCTTACGGCTGTTAAGCTGGTGAGCGAGAGGTGGGGAGTGTGGCGTTATACACGAGGTGATTTATTGTATTGAAGTTATATTTTATTTTATTTGCTTTAATTCATTTTATATTTTATTGGTATACTCTTGATTTAGGAAGAGTGATTTTGAGATTGGTCACGAGACCAAACAAAAAAAAAAAAAACAAAAAAAAAAACAAAGTGCGCACCGGAGCAAAGTCCCAGTTAAGTCCTGTTTTCCCACTTTGCCGCTTTTGTCGCGGCGTCTGCCGATTCTATTTACCTTGTTTTTGGGTGAGGATAGTTCACTTAGCTACCTATTTATCTGCTTTTCATAACATTTTTGCCTTAAAGTCAAAATGAAACGCAGCATTGCATCATTAAAAGCAGGCATGCCCCAAACATCGGCTTCATATTTTTCAAATGAAGAAAACCCCGCTCAAAATTTATCAACTGCAAAACTGAAGAGACCACGTTTGAGTTCTACTCCTCGCGATAACAACGTGAGTTCTAGAGCTAAAACAAAAGTTGAAATATTAGCTAGTATGGACATTCCTCCTTTTTGCTGTGATTTAACTCTTTCGAACTTGCCACTACCTGCAAAAGCAAACAACAATATACGTCTTCCTTGTCAATCCATAACTGATCCCTTGTTGGACCAAAAAACCAACGCAGTGGTATCTGAAAGTAAGACGGTGGCGGAGGAAGGCACCATAAAAAAGGTGGAGGAAGTTGGCGTCGTAGCAGTCGGCACTGTGACCTTTGCCAAAGAAAATGTGTCCCTCACAGATTGTATCTTGTTAAATAATGTTTTGACAGGCACCTCTGCTCCACCAGCTGAAATGATTGAGCCTGTTACCATATCCATAAGTGACTCTTCGAGGTCCAAAACATCTCATAGTCCAAATCTTATCCCAAACACCGGGGCCATTCCAGTAATCGATCTGGATCTCAATGCTACTGTCTTTTCTTCTTACACCCGCTCAGAAAACTTGTCAAAATCTGTAACGCTCACCTGATTCTCGCAGAGGCGCCGGTCTTGACTGGGCGACTACCGTATCTTCAAAGGTGATGTGTAGCACCCGGTTGGCTCTTTGGGCTGGACCTCTGTGCACTGTATGCCTGACGTGTAGAGTAAGATGTCTGCAGATAGAAAATATGGGGTTAATGAACTGGGGTTATTGGGGTGTCCCTATCTCTTTCCTCTTCTCCTCTCCTGTAGACCCCCAAAGGTTAACGCTCTCACCTTAGGTAAGTGAATGCCGAGCTCTCCATCTGCCTTGGGGCAGGGTGCTGTAACCAGTTTCTTCACTGGATAGGTAGCGCAGGCCTCTTGACTTCAGAGGACTGCTGTCCGTCGTTTACTGCACGAACGGTAAGTTTCGAGTCATTCAAATGTCTTTAAAGTCTTTAGTAATGATGTCTCTTGTTTTGCAGGGTTCCGGCGATGGCGGATGACGGGCTGAAGTGAGTTGAAGATGGAGCCCCTGTGATGAATAGAAGCGCCTGGAAGCACGTAAGTAAGCGCTTGTTGCCTGCTTCACGATGCGCTCTAACTGTCTTTTTATTTTGCAGGTACGAGTTCGGAGCGGCTGCAGGGTGCCGGAATACCCACTGGATTAGATGTGGAAAGGAGTAATGGCACGTGAGTATTAAAGTTCCCCAATGTCTTTAAACGCACCTTGTTTTGTCTTTCAGATGCGGGATGCAGCGCCGAAGGCCTCCGGAGCGTGCAAAGAGTTGGTAAGCTTTTGTCTTTCAGATGCCGGAATGCAGTGTGAAGACCTCCGGAGCGCACAAAGAGTAGGTAAGCCTTTGCCTTTCAGATGCCGGAATGGTAACCTGTTCTTTCTTGTCTTTATAGGTGTTGCTGAAGACTGGATTCAGGATGGTAAGCCTTTGCCTTTCAGATGCCGGAATGCTAACCTGTTCTTTCTTGTCTTTATAGGTGTTGCTGAAGACTGGATTCAGGATGGTAAGCCTTTTTCCTTAGGCCCAGGACCGGATGCAGAAGACACGATGAGCGTTCTGCTGCAGAGGTTGCAGAATAACGCAAAGCAAGATTCATCCACCGGGTGTGGTTTAAATAGCCTCCTGTAGTGCTTCTGTGTCTCCTTCCACAGCCACGCCTAGGTAAGAAAAGAGTTCCTGCTTTCCAGAAGAGTTCCAGTGTTCTGAATCTAGGGAGTGGCTCCAGCCCCACCCAACAGGAAAAGTAGTTCCAAACAGAAGGGGATCAGAGGCTCAACTGGCAGGCAAGTAAGCAGCATGGTCTGCTGCAGGTAAGTCCACCCAAGCATTATGAGCCCGGCGCTTCCAGCGCTGGGACTGGGCATATTTATGAGCCTGGTGCCACTGGCGCCAGGACTGGGTCCAAAAGGTCCCAATTGGGACTGGTTGGCACTCGGAACCTGGGTTATGGATCTGCTTCCAAGGGAGTTGGGAAAACCCTGACCTTTTGGAAGCAGAGATCATGACAAAATCTCCTATTTTGTTCACAAACATCAGTGCGGCTCAGTCTGTTGCTAATCTTTCCTTTATAGCTCCTACCCCACGAAAAATGGCCTCTAAGAATACTAAGGAAGCAGAGCTGGTTGACTCTCCAAGTGTAAACACAGGAATTGCTCTTATGTCTATGAACACGGCCATCTTAGCATTAGCCAAGTTGTTCGAGGCCTTAGTAACAAAGGCGCACTTGCATTCCGCCCAATTAAATCAATTATTAGTAGAGCAACTTACACTCACCAACAAATTGGAAAGCTTGGCCAAAACTAACAACTCTTCAAACAACAGGAGGTCAATGGCCTCCCAGACTTACTTCCCAGCTTCTGCTTCTTTACATGCTTACCAGACCATTCCCTGCTTCTTGAACCCCATAACTGACCCTTCGTGTGACACTTTTGATACTGCTTTGAACCATTCTCAAAAAGTTTCATACCCCTTGTTTGACCCAAATTCGAACCCTTTTGATGTCAGCAAATTGGAATTCAAAAAGCCCCCCACCCTGCTAAAAAATCCAAAAACATCAAAGCTACGGCTAAACGCCCATCGCAAACCAAACTTTTTGTCAAAAACATCTCCACTCCACCAGCAAATTCTGTAATTGTGGCTAAAGCGATTGCCAAAAAATATTCTTGTCAATCGCAAACTCGGAAAGCTAGCACTTTCCCAGCGACTGCAACCCCAGTTCATGAACACAGCCCATTAAATGATCTGATTCGCGTTGCCTCGGACATGGCTAAAAACACCCAGCATACACAGACTTCCAGTAATCTCTCATCTACTGCGGCATCAGTGAAGCCATGTGTGGACAAAGAAACTCGCCTAAAAGAACTGAGGCACGCTATTGACGAATACATGGCATTTAAATCAGTTCCCAAAACCTTGACTTTTGGCACAAATGACACAGCTTCAGTACTTAAATCAGTTCCCAAAACCTTGACTTTTGGCACAAATTACACAGTTTCAGTTTTAAAAACTGCTGTCTCTGATACACATCAACCGCCAATAGCCTCACAGAATGTCTTGAATTTTGCACCTGGGAAACCTGTCTCTCAAGCGTCCATCCCAATCATTCCAACTGAATCTCCCCGCGAACTGGTCGCTGCAGGAGACATGGAATCGCTGATACAGTCTACCTTGCTTAAGTTCTTTGAGAACTCTGGTTTTTCCCAAACCAAAGCTTAGCCAGAAAATCATCTAACCTCCAGGTCTCTGCCGTCAATAGAAAGCAAGAAGAAAATGACCGTAGGTTTCAAGCGCCCGGCGGTTCATGCGCTGACTCTCACATGTTTGCCTGCACCAGCGAAACAATACAATCTCAATCGGGCCTCTGTCCTCGCAATTTTTGGTGAGATTCCAGAATTGGATGACATTGGAACAATTGACATTGAACTTGTTGAATTTATTAATCAATCAAACCGCACGGCTGTCAACCTTTGGTTTAACTCAAGGATTGTGGTAAACACCATATGGGCTGTGAAAACTCAATTGCTTGAGCCGGGTTTCAAGCTTCAAACCATGGTGGAACCCACAAACTTTCGAACAAAATGTCCCCAGAATCTCAACCAAAATTATATGTCAAGCAAAAATCAACCATTAACTCCAAAGACATTTAAGTATGACACCAATATAAGTCAATGTTAGAATAAGATCTTGGGTAAATCGGCTGTGTCTTGCATTAGTTGGAACTCTAGGAGTCATAGTCATTTGCTGAATAACAAGTATGTGTGTTTGATTGATTTTGATGTTATTATGTTACAAGAAACATGGCTTATTAATGTGCCTTCATGGAACAATTTTGATGTAATTTTAACTCCAGCAGTAAAAGTTTTGTGGGGTCGCCCCACATCGGGTTTGATGACAGCTGTTAGGCAGTCTTCAGCATTAAAAATTGAACCATGGTTTTCTCCTAACCCGTTTATACAAATGACAAAAATAAGTGGCGGCAACTTATGATGTGCCAATATAAATGTTTATTGGAACCCCGCGGGCATCTTGGATGACTGCTTTTTAGATTGTATAGCTCAAGCTCTTGACATTGTTACACTTGAAGGACTTACTGAACAAATACGTGTAGCTGGTGACCTAAATCTTCATTGTTTGGGTCCTCCACGCCAATCTGAAAAGGTTCGATTTGACAAATGGTCATCCTTTGTGAAATCACAACATTTATTTATGTTAAATGGAGCTTTGCCACAGGATATTCCACCGAGGCCTACTTGGCATCGAGGTGGATCCATGGGAATTATAGACTTCATGTATGTAACTGCTCGTATGCTAAATAACGTTACAGCTTTCCAAGTCAATCAAACAGAAGTAAGTGATCATAACATCTTACATATGACTTGGACTTCAACCTGTGACGCGAATCAATCTACTTCTGCAATTATCCCGGGCTTTTGTAATGTGAATTCTGCTCGAAATAGATTGATATGGACGGAGTCCTCCTTGACAGCGTTTAGAAATTACTATTATGCTGAATTAAGAACTGGAAATGGGGTCTTCGAGCATGAGAACTTAGTCTATTATGACCTAATGCAATTGTTCCAAACTGAGTCAACCACACATAAGCATAGGCAGATTCCTCATCTTCATATCTATGATCACGAAATAAGAACGAGGAAAACTAGACTTCGTGCTGATAAAAGAGTTATTGCCAAACTTCCAGAATCTTTGCGCGCTCTTGCCCTAACTAACATCAAAACCAAATATAGAAATTGGGTAAGAGCTTTAAGAGTTAAGCTCTATCAAACTGATGGGAACAACATGTTGAAGGCGCTGGCTACCAAGAGCTCAACGTAGGTATGGAACATCATAAATCAAGCCACAGCAGGGCATCAGGTGGCCATTCAGATGAATGATGTAACGGAGGACAGATGGATTCAATACTATTCTGCCTCATTTGCTGATCCACCAGATCGTTCAGCTATAGTTAGCCCTGATGTATTGCCTTCTTTTCACATTGCATTTGATAGAGAAGACATCTTATTAAGCATATCGCAAGCAAGCAAGTCGGGGGCCCCTGGCCCGGATGGTCTATCGAACAAACATCTCAAATGTTTCCCAGACATTTGGGCAGACATTCTTTTCCTCATATTTGAAACCATTAATGTCACACAAAAGATACCCTTGTCTTGGAAACGATTGTACTTCCCATCTACAAAAAGGGTGAGCGAACTAATCCAGCAAGTTATCGACCTATCTCACGCCTTAATGTGCCTGGGAAAATCTACTCTCGAATAATATTGAGAAAGTTGAAAGTTTGGGCGAATCGAGACTCCATACTAGATCCCCTGCAATCAGGCTTTGTCAGTGGCTTAGGCACTCTTCCCAATATTATAACACTAAATATGCTTAAGTCTAAATATGCTATCAGAAAGCAAGCATTATATTTTGCCTTTATTGATTTTCGTTCAGCTTTCGACTCCATAAATCGTAATTTATTATTTTATAAATTAAAGACTCTGGGTTGTCCTTCTTCCTTATTGGCAATCATTATTCAGCTACACACTGAGACATCTATGCGTGTAAGACTCTCTATTGAGGGCCTTCTCTCTGCATCATTTGCCACCTTTTTAGGATTAAAACAAGGTTGCATTTTGGCATCTTTTTTGTTTAATTTGTTTATTTTTAATATGGGTTTTTCATTTCTTCAAATACTTTCAGATGCTCCTGAATTGGGTGGTCAGCGAATTCCGTGGCTGCTATACGCTGATGACCTGGTTTTAATTTCTCAAACCCCTATGGGCCTGCAGAATTTGTTATCTGACATCCAATTATGCCTCGGAGAACCAGTTAACTATAAACATTGAGAAATCGCAAATAATGATTTGTAGGCCCCCAGGAAAAGCAAAATCACAAAATGCTGTATGGTACCTGCAACAAAAATTGATGGACATAGTCCCAGAATACAAGTATTTGGGCTTGTTCATCCAAAATACTGTGGGCGACTCACGTTACCCAAATATGCTGCGAACAAAACTCTTGTCTCTTACATCACAGGCCAAAGTTCTTGTGTACAAATATGGCAAATTCTCGCTAAAACATCTGCTCCTGTTTTTCGAGCAAAAAGTCATTCCCATACTCACGTATGGTGCTGAGTCAGAATTGTACACTAATGATCAGGTTTGGGACAAGTTAGAGGGGATTTTTTGGAAAAAGGTGCTTCGCTTGCCTAACTGTGTGCCCATGTCACTCCTACGTCTCGAACTGGGTATTAAACCTTTATCCAGTAGAGTCAAATGGAGTATGTGCATGTTTTTTCGTAAATGTTTGCTTGGTGTTACCAGCAACAACATATTGAGCACGATGGCCAGCTACTTGTCCTCTTCCAATCTGTATTTTCCTACCAAATGGCGCAGCTCAGTCCTGAATAATTTATTGGAAGCTGACATTTCTTTACAACATCTAATCGAAAACCCAGTGAGAGCCAAAGATAAATACTTTCAATGGGCATGGATCCATAACTATGAAATCTGTGTGAATTACAGAGACTTTAACACCAAAATCTTTGGCATTAAACGCCTGGGGCAAGTGGCTGGCTATCTTGTAAACTGTCCATCAGCAAAAATCAGGAATCAGTTTTTACGCGTAAGGTTGAATTTATGGCCTACGAGGGAAGTCTTGGTGAGGCGAAAAATTATACCCGTTGACCAAAAATGCTGTCGATTCTGTGAATCTCCTACTGTCATAGAAACATTGCAGCATTTGGTAGTAACATGTCCTCATTTAAATGCAATAGGCTTCAAACAATTCCCTAATTTAATGAATTTGCACTTGGTACGGGACGAAGGTGAGATATGGAGCATTTTAGTAAATAGTTCTAGATTTTCGATCTTAAAGTCCATAGTACACTTCTTGGAAACCATTTTACCAACGGAATTTTATTTTTAATGTGCTATTGATACATTTCGAGCCTATATATGCATGTTTTGTTTTTGAGTTGTTATGGGCTCTTTATTTTATTTTATTTCATTATATTTTACTTTATTATTTAATTTAATTGGATAAATTCTTTTGGTTTCCTTCGTGAGGTCTATAAATGTATATGCGCTTTTGCGCATCACATGTATATGTACGTATGTAATTTTTTTTTAAGTTGCTCCTATGACACTTACAGGCCGATTCATGGAATAAATGTGCGCCGAAAATCCCGGCGCAGAGGGGCCAATACGTGCGCTGCGCCGAAAATCAGCGCAAAGCGCAGGGAAACCAGCGCACGTCGATTCATGGAAGTCCGTGCGCAAGAAAAGCAGAGGACGTGCGCCGAAAAAGCGCGCGGCGCAGGCCGGCGCACAGGTCAACCAACGTCGTGCGCCACGGCCACTGCGCCATCACTCCGAGCGCAGCGCACAGCTCTAAAGTAGGCGGAACACAGGGCGGGACACTCGGAATGGGGAATAAAATGGGGCACAACACTCGGAATGGGGAAGAATGTGGGCGGCACGGGGAAAGTTCAGGAGGCAAGTGCGCGGAACGCCCACACGCTCGCATATAACACGTATTCATGGAATAGAATAGGGCAAAAAAGCGCACGCTCAAAGCAGCGCACAGGCACAAACAGGCACAAACACGACCGCCACAAGAAAGCAGGCGGTAGCGTGTCTGCGCCTGCAAGAAATGTGCGCTAAAAGGCGCGCCAACAAATAGCACCTATATACAGACATGACCAATGTACAATACTGTTGCCCTCCTGGACAAATGACGTACAAAGGGGTACCCACAAACACAGACACGCGCAGAGAGAAAAAATAAACGTGTGCGTGCATACCGGGGTGCGCGGTAAGTTCCACACGCGATATGGGCTGGGCGGGTACGTGGATTGCAGGGGTGCGCGGGAAGTTCCACACGCGATATGGCAGGGAACGTGGATTCGAGGGGTGCGCGGGAAGTTGCACACGCGAAATGGCCGGGTACGTGGATTGCAGGAGTGCGCGGGAAGTTGCACACGCGATATGGCCGGGTACGTGGTTTTCAGGGGCGCGCGGGAAGTTCCACACGCGAAATGGCCGGGTACGTGGATTCGAGGGGTGCGCGGGAAGTTGCACACGCGAAATGGCCGGGTACGTGGTTATCAGGGGCGCGCGGGAAGTTCCACACGCGATATGGCCGGGTACGTGGTTTTCAGGGGCGCGCGGGAAGTTCCACACGCGAAATGGCCGGGTACGTGGATTCGAGGGGTGCGCGGGAAGTTGCACACGCGAAATGGCCGGGTACGTGGTTATCAGGGGCGCGCGGGAAGTTCCACACGCGATATGGCCGGGTACGTGGTTTTCAGGAGTGCGCGGGAAGTCCCACACGCGATATGGCAGGGAACGTGGATTCGAGGGGTGCGCGGGAAGTTGCACACGCGAAATGGCCGGGTACGTGGATTGCAGGAGTGCGCGGGAAGTTGCACACGCGATATGGCCGGGTACGTGGTTTTCAGGGGCGCGCGGGAAGTTCCACACGCGAAATGGCCGGGTACGTGGATTCGAGGGGTGCGCGGGAAGTTGCACACGCGAAATGGCCGTGTACGTGGTTATCAGGTGCGCGCGGGAAGTTCCACACGCGATATGGCCGGGTACGTGGTTTTCAGGGGCGCGCGGGAAGTTCCACACGCGAAATGGCCGGGTACGTGGATTCGAGGGGTGCGCGGGAAGTTGCACACGCGAAATGGCCGGGTACGTGGTTATCAGGGGCGCGCGGGAAGTTCCACACGCGATATGGCCGGGTACGTGGTTTTCAGGAGTGCGCGGGAAGTCCCACACGCGATATGGCAGGGAACGTGGATTCGAGGGGTGCGCGGGAAGTTGCACACGCGAAATGGCCGGGTACGTGGATTGCAGGAGTGCGCGGGAAGTTGCACACGCGATATGGCCGGGTACGTGGTTTTCAGGGGCGCGCGGGAAGTTCCACACGCGAAATGGCCGGGTACGTGGATTCGAGGGGTGCGCGGGAAGTTGCACACGCGAAATGGCCGGGTACGTGGTTATCAGGGGCGCGCGGGAAGTTCCACACGCGATATGGCCGGGTACGTGGATTGCAGGAGTGCGCGGGAAGTTCCACACGCGAAATGGCCGGGTACGTGGATTACTGGGGCGCGCGGGAAGTTCCACACGCGATATGGCAGGGAACGTGGATTTGAGGGGTGCGCGGGAAGTTGCACACGCGATTTGGCTGTGAGCTCCCAGGCATTACCTGTACACCCTCCACGGCCCCTGCAGGCAGCACACACCACAGGGAACTACCCTGCACACCTGCTCATGTCTCCCACCACCCCCACCCCCAGCACTGTGGGCAACCTGCCAGCAGGCCCCCACCCATGGCCAACCCATGTCTCCCACCACCCCCACCCCCAGCACTGTGGGCAACCTGCCAGCAGGCCCCCACCCATGGCCAACCCATGTCTCCCACCACCCCCACCCCCAGCACTGTGGGGAACCTGCCAGCAGGCCCCCACCCATGGCCAACCCATGTCTCCCACCACCCCCACCCCCAGCACTGTGGGGAACCTGCCAGCAGGCCCCCACCCATGGCCAACCCATGTCTCCCACCACCCCCACCCCCAGCACTGTGGGGAACCTGCCAGCAGGCCCCCACCCATGGCCAACCCATGTCTCCCACCACCCCCACCCCCAGCACTGTGGGCAACCAGCCAGCAGGCCCCCACCCATGGCCAACCCATGTCTCCCACCACCCCCACCCCCAGCACTGTGGGGAACCTGCCAGCAGGCCCCCACCCATGGCCAACCCATGTCTCCCACCACCCCCACCCCCAGCACTGTGGGCAACCAGCCAGCAGGCCCCCACCCATGGCCAACCCATGTCTCCCACCACCCCCACCCCCAGCACTGTGGGGAACCTGCCAGCAGGCCCCCACCCATGGCCAACCCATGTCTCCCACCACCCCCACCCCCAGCACTGTGGGCAACCAGCCAGCAGGCCCCCACCCATGGCCAACCCATGTCTCCCACCACCCCCACCCCCAGCACTGTGGGCAACCAGCCAGCAGGCCCCCACCCATGGCCAACCCATGTCTCCCACCACCCCCACCCCCAGCACTGTGGGCAACCTGCCAGCAGGCCCCCACCCATGGCCAACCCATGTCTCCCACCACCCCCAACCCCCCATCCACCTGGGGCACCCTCCACCAGGCCCCCACCCATGTCCCCCTGGCCCCTGGTCCTGACGATACACAATAATGGCAGTAATGACCAGCATACCCAGCACAAACACCCAGGCAAGGATTGCATGCACCCACATAGTGAATGCAATCACATGACACAACCCCAAAGGCAAGTAAGCAAAAGAACACATGTCCGCCACACACACATACACAATGGGTGCAAGTCAATGTCAAAACCCATATCATGGCATGTAAGAAACCAAAGAAAAAATGACACAAGTGTAAGATAATATCAAAATGTATTAAAAATAAAAATAAAGTAAACTCTGACAACTATCTGGTAAAGCAAATAAAAGGTCCATGTCCGGGAACAAAAATTAGAAACCAAAAAACAAAGGATAGAAAAATGAATAGATTTTGTCCAAAGTAAACACATGTAGAATGAAATGAAAGATAAACCATTACGACATGGTGTGACCAATATGAAAGTTAAAAAATTCATCTCACAAAAAATAACTATATTTACAGGATTGTTCAAGGGTCCATGAGCCCAACACCACAAATTAAACCTAATACTAACTATTTAAAAAAATATGTACAAAGAAGTGGCCATTGTCCAAGCGGTCCAAAAAAAATAAATTAAATAAAGGAAACCTAGCACTAACTAACTAAAAAACTATATACAAAGGCAGCGGGCTAGTCCTGCGGCTCACTTGGTGATGCTGGCCAGGGCATCCTCGAACTCCACGTCAATGTCCTGGAGGCGGGACTCAGTCCTGGCCCCGAGGTCTCGCAGGGACAACCCCATGTGCTCTCCAAATTCCCTGCGAGCCTCCTCGAGGCACTCAGCCCGCCTCAATGCCTGATGCATGGAGATCTCCGCCCTGGCCATGGCGAGCCGCTCCTCTTCCGCCCGCTGCCGCTCCGCACCTATCCGCTGGCCAAACTCCTCCCACACGGAACACACCGCCATGCCAGGGTTGCCCTGCCCTCCGGCCGATGCCTGCCCCTCCGATCTTGATGGCCCTGAGCCATGATGCCTCCCACGTCGAGCCCGCTGCTGCCTGCGACGCCACTGCCTCTGCCAGCACGACGGCATCCAGGCTGATGGTAACCACCGACGCCGTCGTGCACGTGCCCTGCCCGATGATGCCGGCACATCTTCCATCTGCTGGGGTCCACTTGCTGTGTCGTCCACCCCTGCTGGACCTCCGACTCCCAACTGTGGCAGGGATGGGATCCCCACCGAGCTGGCTGCATTGGTCGGGGCAGGTCCACAGGGGGCCATGGTGGCATCTGGGCCGGAAGACGGCAAGGAGAACGACTGGTGGATAGCCTGCACAGAGGAGGAGAGGGCCGTCAGATTGGCCAACACATGCAGGAACCCCCCGAACATGGCCGATCCCAATTGTGCCACGTCGGCACGGTGCACTTCGTGATGACGTGCGTGCTCCTCCCGGGAAGCACGCACGGCATCACGAATCACAGCCGTGCGCATCGCGACCCCAATCAGGACCTGCTCCACGCGGCCAGGGGTTCCCACGGCCGCAGGTGGAGGGGAGTCAGTTGACATGGACATCCCCTCTACCTGCGGACGGGCCTGGGACGGGGCATCCCTGCTGGTGCATGGTGGTGCACTCACAGGGTCAGGGACAGCGACATGCACAGGCCCCTCCACGGTGACCTGTGCTGCCTCCTGCCCCTGGCCCTGGACTGCACCACTTGCACCAGCAGGGATGCTCCCACCAGGGCCCATGTGTGCACCAGTGTCGGCCTCCTCCTCCTCTGTGCAAACCACCAACCTGGATGGCTCCTCACCGTCTCCCGCCGTAGCAGGCCCCTGTGGGGGCTCACCCACCCCTTCCGCTGCAGCCGTGGGGGCATCCCCGCCGCCTTGCTCCACAGCGCCGTCTCCGCCCTCTTCTTCACTAGCCGCTGCGTAGAGGGAGACAAAGAACACAAGCATCAGGCTACTGTACAATGGTCCCCTAGACAGGAAGCAATAGCAGATGAGCACCCCTGTCAAAGTACACTTCCATCATGTCCCTCCACAACACATGGGTCAGTCCAGGCAAAACACACACAGTAACAGGCATGGTGCATGCCATGCACATTTCCATGCATGTCCAATTGACTCTTGAAACATTCAATGAAATGTAACTCACATGCATCATGGCTCATGCATATCACATGCACACACTACACCTCAGTCACATCCATCTGGCCACAATCACACCAAACACAGGCAAAACAAGGGTAAGGTGGGTGCGTCACTGAATCTGTGCATTGTCACACACATGAGTCATGCATCCATGGCATGCACAAGTCACAGACATGCAGGTCAGGCACACAGACATGGCTACCATATATGTACCTGGCATCAGCACCCATCCTCACCCCCATCCATGTCCAGGTACAGAGACTGGCATGCTCTCATGTCCCAAATCTGCATAGTGCTCCCCATGCCGCATTTCTACACATGCAACAACCATGTGGGTCACACATCACTGGTCGCACATGCATTACCATGATGTCCCAGCACACATACATGCATACATGGCACATGGCACACATACAGGCAAGTATCATAGAACCAGCACACCGCAACATGCCCTGTCTCACACAGTGATGCTTGGACACTTACCGCTCAACTCCAGACGGGTCTCCCTCTCAAGGATCTGGGCGTGGAGCGCTGGGCGTACGCGTTCCAGGACCCTCTTCTGGATGGAACTCATGTGGCCCCGGCCCCCCTCCACGAGGCGCCGGGCCTTCACAAGGGTCCTGGACCTCAAGTCCTCCCAGCGCTTCTTGATCTTCAAGACGTTGCGGGTTGCCACCCCCTCCGCGTTGATGGCAACCACACAGTCGGCCCAGATCCTCTCCCGTCCTTCCTTGCTGGCGCGGGACGATCCAAAGAGGGCATCATACTGCCCCAGGACATGCTCCACCAGGACACCAACTTCGGTGGCAGTGAAGCTGGTGCCCCTCTGCCCCTCTGGCCTGGGGTTGCCACTGGTGCCAGATGTAGAAGTGCCCGACATGGCAACCCCAGAGGCAGGTGTGGGTGGGCAACTGGGTCCTGGGGCTGGGCTGTGGAGCGATGTAATCCCAGTTGGGAGTCTTCAGTTCCAGCAGGGGTGGACACAGCAACTGGACCCCTGCAGATGGCTGATGTGCAGGCACCAAATGGCAGGGCACGGTGGCAGCAGGCAGGCAGGCAGGCAGGCAGGCAGCAGCAGATAGCACGTGGGAGGCTGCTCAGGGCACTTGGGGGGCAGTAACTCGGCCTTCGGGGCAGGAGCGTGGTGTTCCGTGTGTTTTCGGGTGGCCAGCTTGATACGGAGTGATTTGGCACGTGAAATTCCTGCACGTCAGCGTGAAATCCGAGGAAAGGCCCTTAGCGCGTAAGTGCGTCAGCACGCATACGCGATTCTATTGGACCAGAGTCCCTCATCGCGTAAGCGCGTCTGACGTGATCCGCACGGGCGTTCCCCACTCAGCACGTGAAGACGAGCACACGTGGAAATCCTGCACGTCAGAGTGTCATCGCGTGTAATTGGCCAAAAGTGCGCGTACACGCCATTGGCCTATGTACGTGTATTTCATCGCGTGTAATTGGCCAAAAGTGCGCGTACACGCCATTGGCCTATGTACGTGTATTTCATCGCGTGTAATTGCCCAAAAGTGCGCTTACACGCCATTGGCCTATGTACGTGTATTTCATCGCGTGTAATTGCCCAAAAGTGCGCTTACACGCCATTGGCCTATATACGTGTATTTCAGGGGCGCGCGGCCACTTACACAGCCAAGTACGTCAGCGCACCTGTATGCCTGCAGCGTGGGAATTTCCACACGCGATTGGAGTGGGAACCCGATTCCAGGGGTGCGAGGCTCACACGCTGCCTACTACACGCGCAAGGCATTAATTTGCGCACTTTTCAATAAACAAGCCAGATGCCAGGATGAACATACCGTTCCTAGCAGCAGTGGCAGTGGGCTACCAAAGGAGGATGAGGAGGAGAGTCAGGGCCAGAATATTCACACCCAGAACCAGCCTATTCGGGATGCCTGATGACCAGGTGTATGGGAGGTACAGGTTTCCAGCACACATCATACTGGACCTGGTCAGTGAGTGGGAGGATGACCTCACATCACCCACCCTGTGCTCCCAAGCACTCAGCCCCCTGCAGAAGGTCCTGAATGTACTGCACTTCTTGGCCACTGGATCCTTTCAGCGGACAAGTGCCATAGTGGGTGGTGTGTCACAGGCCACGCAGTCACGCTGCCTACACCAGGTCTTGAACATCATCACTGCACGGCCTTCAGTCCGCAGGCACATATATCTCCCCAGGACTCATGCAGAAAGGCGGACGTGCATCCAGGAATTCTATGGTGTGGCTCAATTCCCCAAAGTGCTTGGTGCAATTGACTGCACACATGTGGCTCTACGTCCACCCAGGGCAACAGAGCACATCTATAGAAACCGCAAGCACTGGCATTCCATCAACGTCCAAGTTGTATGCAATGCCAAGGGAATCATCACATCAGTATATGCCAACTATCCAGGGTCCACCCACGACAGCTTCATCTACAGAATGTCTACCCTATGCCGGGACCTAGAGGCTGGCCAGCATGGAGATACATGGCTGCTTGGTGAGCATGAATGCCACTCCACATGCATGCATGTCAGATACTGGGTCATGACACAACACCACTAATGATACCCATCACCACCTCCGCAGGGGACAGTGCCTACCCTATCAGCCCCCACATGATGACCCCAATCCGGAACCCCACCACGCCACCCAAGGTAAGGTACAACACAGCCCACATTGCTACACGGGGCATAGTGGAGCGCACATTCGGAGTGCTCAAGTCACGCTTTCGCTCCCTTGACCGTTCTGGCGGGCAGCTGTTATATGCTCCCCGAATAGTGTGCAGGATCATAGTGGCAGCATGTGTCCTGCACAACGTTGCAACACGCCGGGGCCTGCCCGTGGACATGGTGGTGCCCCCACATCCACAACCACATGCACGCCCGCTGCGCATGGGAGGGGAAAGGGCACGGGGGGAGGCAGCCCGTACGCAACTGGTGGCCAACTTCTTCACCTAGGAATCACAGTGCTGGCTAGTGCACACTGCTCTGGCACATACCATCTGACAATCAATGATGACTCTACCTGACAATGTCTGAAAAGTACTTGACAATGAACTGTCAGATACACATCAGCCTGAGATTGTTAACATGGAAGTGTCAATATGTGTGCACCCCTAGCTACACATACACCAGCTATGCATCACAACGCAAAGACACAACTCCATCAATCTAAAATGCATTCCCACAGGCGATTCACTACATGACAACATTGCCATGTCACCCACTCCCTTCACAGTCCCGCCACTGAGGACACCATGTCATGGTATGTGACAGCAAACAAACTGGCCATCACAACATGACACCAGTGTCACAAATAGCAGTGCCCCAAATGGAACATAGCCGCACTTGAGCAGCTAACCGCCCTGGAGCCACTACTACACACCTGTGTAAGAGTAATTTCTATCAAATTACACACCAACCCACCCTGAAGCCCACCCAAACAAGACACATTGCATGTAATCAATGGTAGTCTCATTACCTGATTCAGCTGGTATGTCCTCACCGTCCAGATGTACAGTGATGGCGCCATGCAAAAGTGTCAGTGCACATCTACCGACATGTAGTGTGACTCCAGAGAGTATGCCCTTGTGAAGATCTGTGTGAAATACCTGCAAAACATGAGCAACATATGTAAGTAGAGGCACATATCATACCATCATGCATAGTTAGGTGCAACAACAATGAACACTATGAATGTCTACACAGTATTGACTATGGACTGGCCAACAGCTCATGGGAGTCCAATGTCACCGTGTAATTTGCTGTCACTTGGGCACACCCTTTGCAAGCCCATGGAAAGGGAAGCAGGAGGGGTGTGGATGTCTGCTACCCAAGCATCGAAACCAAACTCAGGACAAGCCTGCATGTGCCCAGCCACAATACAGTGTATGCCCAGGTACCCACACAAGGCAACACTCTTGCAAAATAAAAATGAAAAAGAGAAAAAATGGCCATGAAAGGGCCGGCGGGGGGGGGGGGCCACCTATGAGGTCCGAGGACAGGATGCACGCCACAATCCACCTGTGTGGATCATGGGAAAGGAAAACACCCCATAGGCTCGTGGCCCACACGGCTACTCTGTTGTGGGAGATGAGTCGCTATGGCTCTGCCCAGACCCTGCAGCTGACTCTGGAGGTGGGGGAGCTGCCTCAGAAGATGGTGTGACAATGGGAGGCAGCCCACGCAAAGCACGAGTTTGCTCCTCCATGGCTGCAAGCAGGCGGGTCTGGTAGTTCTGGTTCTGGGTTATAATCATGCGGAGGTCCCCATGCAGTAACTCCCGGGATGACCTGACCTCCGCACGAGTTGCCTGCATCTCGGCCGAGAGCGTCCGTGTCAGACGCTCCAGCTGCTCCTCTGTCCTTCTATGGGATGAAGCCTCAAGCTCTAACAGGGTCGACCTGAGGTGACGGAGTTCTTCCCTCAGGGCTTCCCTGTGGCGCTGGGACTCCATGGAAAGTGATTCCCCCAGAGTCGCCAGTGCCGCCCGCCTGTCCATGTTGGACGCCAACATATCCTCCCTGTGTGCCTGGCAGATGGACTCTGTAGCCTGCTCCAGTCGCTCCATCAGCCTTTCTGGGGGGACAATGGAAGTGGCCACCCTATCCATGGCCTGTGCAATCATCTCGGATGATGCTGCCTGTTGGGTGGCCATACCGTAGATGGATTGCTCCCATACGGTATTGCCAGGTGGCATACGGCCACCACGTTGACGGGCACCACACCTGCCTGGGGCAAGGCGGACTGCGCCTTGCTGTGCCGGCAAGGCCTCAGGCTGCAGGACTGCATTCCCTCTCTGATCTGCAGCCCCAGGAACAGGATCAGAGATTGGGTGGTGTGGCCCTGCATCCGTAACCACCGGAGGCTGATCTGCCGACACTGACATCCCCATTGAGGCCAATGGCCTGGCTGCAGGTGGGTCGGACAGAGGAGATTCTCTCCCAAGAACACTCACCTGCGACTGCACATAGGTGTCATCCTCCGAGTCTACACCTGAATACTGCTCGGGGGAGGAACCCCCAGAGACACCCCTCGACAGCACGGCCTGCAGCACTTGTGGGTTTTCACCCACAAACACACCACGTCCCTCACTTGTGGTAGGTCGGCCCGGGTTGCCCTCCTGGGACGGCTCCACCACCACATCCCCAGCATCAACAAGTGCTTCGTCCCCTGCAAAGACATGAAAGAGAAAAATGGAAACAGGCATTAGCACCATGGCATGCAACAAGGGCTGATGAACAACATAGGCAGTAGTCCTACGACACATGTCCTACATGACTGGGAGTCCTCCTATGCATTCACCATCACTGGGTCTGTAGGGGAGGCTCAGGGCATACTATGTACTGATTGGAGAGCAACGCCTGCTCACCTTGATGCCTAGCACTGCCATCACACATTGGGCGGTGATTGCCATGTCAAAGGCACATGCCATCACACACATGGCATGTGACATAGCCACCAAGTGAAGAGGGAGAGGAGGGCTACTTTTTTGGATTTCTACCACTCTGGTCCTGACATTGCATCGTCACATCAATTAGTATACATGTTGTACATGGATCTGCTAGTCCAAATTGGCAACGATGCACAGTGCCTTGTCTAGATCAACATAATGCAGTAAACATTGTGATTCCACCTCCCCAACACCTGTAACGGAATAATTTTGCATTCGTGAAGCACCGGTCAAGTAATGTTTGTAGGTGCAGCGGAGCACTGAGGGGTGGTGGGGCAGAAGGGGATGCCAGTCAACAATACTACTGGTGCTGGTGTCATTCATGTCACGCAAGTGCAGGGGTGGGTGGCACAATGAAGTGCAAGGGGGAGTGGCGGCTGGAAGTGCTGTACAAGGTAAGTAGGACTTGACGTCAAGGGCAGATGGTGTTAGGCGCAGACAAGTGCTGGGGGGGTGGCCTATAGGGGTACAGAGACAATCATGCTGTGCTGTGGGCTCGGAGGGGACAGGGGAGGTACACACTGCCTCTGGCTCGGCAAGGTCCTTTCAGATTTCTATGTGTCCTGCAGAGTTGTCACATGCCGCAGATATGTGCCCTTGGATTGGGGATCTCATCTTGGTGAGAAGGGTGAGGCGCTATTGCCTTTGGAGCATGTGGCAGGCCAGTTTGCCAGAGGATGGCCATGATGCAGGACATTCCCTCTCTGCCACCCGGCACCTGTGGTTTGGGTTCCCAAGATCCGAGTCATGCCAGGACTCTGCATTGGCATGGGGCTTCAGACAGGTGGTCATGACCGTGGCTAAGACATCCAGTGTACCTGACATGGAGTGGAGCATGGAGTGGGCCCTGTCAGGATGGGAGTGAGCCTAAGGGGGAGCTGGATGGGGGGGACATTTTGGCAGCATGAGCCTCGACTGACACACACTTCATGGGTCGGAATACCAAGAAGGTGTGTGACAGTGGTGAGGGTGGCTTTGCCTGTGGGGTGTTGAGGGTGAGCTGGGAGGAGAGGAGAATGTGATCACTCCAGGAGAGAGGAGTGCAGAGATGGACGGAGAGGGGAAAGTCAGATGAGATCAGAGCATCAAGAGTGTGCCCTGCAGAATGAGTAGGGACAGACGGGAGTCTAGAGGGTGAGAGGGAGTTGCTGAGGTCACAGAAAGGTCACGTGGGGGCGTCAACAGGCATGCAGGTGGATGCGTACCGCACCAAGGATGAGGAATTCTGTGTCTGGGGACATGAGTGAGGAGGAGAGGTGAGGACACTCAGAAAGGAAGTAGTACATTTGACCAGTTTTCCCAGACACAGTACGCACTGTTTGGAATGTCAAGGTGTGGTGGACAGAAACCTCACACAAGCCATTCCAGAGTGGAGTAGGTCTAAGTAGGTGTGACAGTGGCAGGAATACCCTCAGGGAAGCCAAGGGCACACCCCCCCTGCACAGTAGTGGCGGGCCAAGGAGAGGGTCAAGGATGCAGACAGAGCTGGCCGTCAGACATGTTTCCATGAGACCAAGGATGTCAAGGTGCATAACCTCATGTAAGTGACAGTTATCGGAGGAATGCCTGATGCAGCCGCAGTGAAAGGAGTGTAATTGTGGAGGAGGTTGACAGCCTTGTAGGACTTACGGGGAGTGCTAGAGATCAGAGGTGCCGCATGTGTAGGAGTTGGAGTGGGAGGCGGAGAAGGTTCATGGGAGGGTGCAGGGAGGCAGTGCAGGATTGATGAGGAGAGAGGAGGGGGGACAGCAGGAGAGGTAAGGAAGTTGATGAGATGTGGGTAGCATTTCTCAAGGAGATTGAGGTTGGCCTAAGGGCCTTGGACTGAGACGCTCCCATTACCATGCACATCATTTGTGGTATCTGAGGATTGGAAGGAGGCCAGGAGTACACCCCAACGGGTCCCACCTATGATGGTGGAAGAGGAGCAAGGAGAGAGGACAGGGACCATGTGAAGGGTCTATGGGACAGGCAAAGGCATGTATGAGCAGATGTCAGTGAGAGTTAGCTTAGAGTAGGCTCAGATGCACTGGTCAGCAATAGGGTGGGTCGCATTGGAGGGCAGGCTGCCCTCATTTGACTTTTGGCAAGCAGGTGTCGTGCGTAGGGCACGATGGTCTGAACTGTAGAAGTCATGGAAGATAGACCATGAAGAGCAGCATGGAGTGTGAGGGAATGGGGCTCGAAACCAGACGGTACCAATGGACCCAGGAAGGAGGTGGATGTCAAGGCTACATCCACATTATGACTGCATGTTGGTAGGCATTTATATACAGAGGACGCATTAGCATGTGGTATCATTGCATGTCAGGCATGTGAAGATGAAACTTTAATGGCTGGGGGAAAGGAGAGGAATGGTATGTAAGACATCAGATGAATAGACAGGGGAGTATGAGCAACAATGTAGTGACAAAATTACTAATCAAGGGCAACTTCCATGGTGTTGGCCCATATGTGCACTGTTGCCAGTAGGGATAGTGCTGTGGCCAGATGGTGTTGCACTGTACATACTGGATGAGGCACATGGGTGCCACTGTCAACTCTGCCACACACCCCCTTGACAGGCACCCAACATGAATGCTTCACACACACACCATGCACATGGATGATACACACATGCATGTGCACTCACCGGATGATGCCTCGTAATCAGGGAGGTCTCCCACACCTTGGAGTTGTCCCTCGGTGACGTAGGATCCAGCTACGGACTCGTGTGGTGTGAGTTCTATTTCCTGTGCTGGGGACCCACCTCCAGTCACCAAGGTTGCGGCATGACTTGAGGCCAGCTTATCCTTTGCCCTGCGCTTAAGGTCATTCCAGCGCTTCTGGCAATCACTAGCTGTGCGCCTCACTACTCCAAGGGCACTTATTCTGTCAGCAATGGTCTGCCAGTGTGCCTGGCGTCTGGCATGTGTGGTCTTGGACCCTGCAACGATGACCATTTCCCTATCATGATCTGACACATACTGAACAAGTGCATTAAGTTCGGCGTCTGTGAAGCTTGGCTTCCTTGATGGGCCGGACTGTGCAGCCGTGTCTGGGGCATCAGCCTGTGCCGGACGTGCACTCTTCCTCTTGCGCTTGGAAGGGGGTGGGGATCCAGAGTGTCCTACGCCGCTGTGGACACTAGGGGCAGGAGCCGTGGTGGACTCTGTACTGGGTGTGTGTGATTGCCCACTCAGCATGGGAGTAGGTGCAGGCATTGGGGGTAGTGGGATGGGGTCAGGCCTGATCTGAGGTGCATGAACTAGGACCGACACAGTCTTGGCAGGGTGTATGAGAGGTGGGGTGGATTGAGCCACACCCTGGCTACGGGGGCCAGCAGATGACCTATCTGGCATAGATGCGCGTGCCCTGATGACACCAATGTGCACCGGTGCACGTACAGTGGACCTGCTGACCTGGATGTCAGCGATGGAATCACCCTCGGACAGGTCTGGTGCCACAATGGCCTGGTCCGACATGGGCTGATCAGGGTTGGTATCAGCCACATGACTCTCAACTGGGGGGGGGGGGGGGGGCATGGGTGTCCCTGACTGTTCCTCCAGACTGGGGGGAACAGGGGCGCCCTGCAAGTCACAACCACGTCCCCTGTTGGATCCTCCACGGCCACCACGTGTGGCTCGGCCACCTTTGCCACCCTTACGGCTTGCACGCCTCCCAACCATGGCACTGATGGTATTGTGCGTATGGGAGTGGGTGTGCACAATTGTCCTGGGCAATTGGGTGTCAAAGGGGTTGGGTACCAGATGGTATTCGTACCCTAGTGCAGTGGCAAGGCTATATGACACCCCTGGGGAAAGATGACGGGTCACGCAACGCACAGGCACCCCAAAAAAGTTAAGGAACGTGCACAATACCCCTCCTAGACCACGTGTGCTGATGGAAAACCCTGCACTACGCTGTGGCATCCAGTAACACAATGAACGTATGCGTG
This sequence comes from Ambystoma mexicanum, assembly GCF_040938575.1. NCBI lineage: Eukaryota > Metazoa > Chordata > Amphibia > Caudata > Ambystomatidae > Ambystoma > Ambystoma mexicanum. The sequence goes on from NC_090922.1 coordinate 255,469,481, forward strand.
TCACACGCGGCCTAGATTGACCTCTGAAGGGGTAGGCTACACACGGGGCAAGCACAGATGTTAGATACGTGCGTGACTCACCGTCTGCCAGGTAAAAGAGCGTGAAAAAATAGCACTTTTGGTTGGCAACACCCCCGCCAAAAGAAGAGGTGTACGCTGTCTGAGGAGACAGGACAACTGTAGAAGGGGACACTGTTTGAGGGAACAGGCCCAGGAAAACCAGTACAAGAGGAAAAAGAGAAAAGAGCTGTCAGAGGTAACAGGGAGTACGAACTGGAAACGCCGTGAAGTAAATCGCGTGTGAAACGACAAGAAGTACCGAATTCACCCACTCGCTCGCCACGAAAAGCACGTACAAGGAAATTGTGTTCAACACTACCTTTTATACAGGCCCACACGTACATCGTCACTTACGGCGTGTACGTGCTTGGCCCATTTTCACCAATCACACGCTTTGGCACTCCTGCGTGTAGGTATCTTTTCACCAATCACACGCTTTGTCACTCCTGCATGTGGATCCTTTTTCACCAATCACGCGCTTCGACACTCCTGCGTGTAGCTCACTTTTCACCAATCACACGCTTTGTCACTCCTGCATGTGGATCCTTTTTCACCAATCACGCGCTTCGACACTCCTGCGTGTCGCTCACTTTTCACCAATCACACGCTTTGACACTGCACGTGCAGGTAACTATTGACGCACATATGCTGGTGACGGGTTTTCGCGCGATGCGGGTTTTCGCGCGATGAGTGTGGGGTTTTCTGGTGCAAAATCACTCCCTATCAGGCTGTCCACGCGTTCTAACACGAAAGACCACGCTCCTGGCCAGGAGGCCGAATTTAAGTCCCCAAGAACCCTGAGCACGCTCCCACCTGCCATCGGCTGCTGCCTGACTGCCTGCTGGCCACGTGCCCCACAGTGCTGGTGGGTGGGGGTGGTGGGAGACATGGGTGGGGGCCTGGTGGAGGGTGCCCCTGGTGGATGGGGGTTGGGGTGGTGGGAGACATGGATGGGGGCCTGATGGCAGGTGCCCCTGCACTGCTGGGGGGTGGGGGTGGTGGGAGACATGGGTGGGGGCCTGGTGGAGGGTGCCCCGGGTGGATGGGGGTGCAGGGGGACATGATCAGGTGTGCAGGGTAGTCCACTGTTTTGTGGGCTGCCTGCAGGGGCCGGGGAGGGTGTACAGGGTACACCTGTGGGGGCCCACCCAGCCTATTCGCATGTGATAATTCCCACGCACCCCTGTGATTCACGTACCCTGGCCAATCGCGTGTTGGACTTCCCGCTACCCCTGTAATACACGCACCCTGCCTGTTCGCGTGTGATGATTCCCGCGTACCCCTGTAATACACGTTCCCTGGCCTATCGCGTGTTCTACTTCACGCGTCCCCCTGTAATACACGTTCCCTGGCCCATCGCGTGTTGAACTTCCCGCTACCCCTGTAATACACGCACCCTGGCTGTTCGCGTGTGATGATTCCCGCGTACCCCTGTGATGCACGTTCCCTGGCCTATCGCTTGTTCTACTTCACGCGTCCCCCTGTAATACACGTTCCCTGGCCCATCGCGTGTTGAACTTCCCGCTACCCCTGTAATACACGCATCCTGGCTGTTCGCGTGTGATGATTCCCGCGTACCCCTGTGATGCACGTTCCCTGGCCTATCGCGTGTTCTACTTCACGCGTCCCCCTGTAATACACGTTCCCTGGCCCTTCGCGTGTTGAACTTCCCGCTACCCCTGTAATACACGCATCCTGGCTGTTCGCGTGTGATGATTCCCGCGTACCCCTGTGATGCACGTTCCCTGGCCTATCGCGTGTTCTACTTCACGCGTCCCCCTGTAATACACGTTCCCTGGCCCATCGCGTGTTGGACTTCCCGCTACCCCTGTAATACACGCACCCTGGCTGTTCGCGTGTGATGATTCCCGCGTACCCCTGTGATTCACGTTCCCTGCCTAGTCGCGTGTAGTACTTCCCGCGTACTCCTGATTTGGAGATTGCCCGCTTTGCTTTCCTTGTTTGCCTGCCCTGTGAAGTGGTCCGGGGTTAGCGCAGCCCTTAGCGATGATTTAGCGCTTTTGATGGCTTTTCCGTGCGCGAGGGCGTTCTTGGGGGCGTTACTGGCGCTGCTGCAGGCTCGCTGCGATTCTCTGCGCCACGGCTGTTTTGGGAGCTTGAAATCCATGAATACGCTGTGCGCGGAAATCTGTTTTAGCGCACGTGCCTGGCGCAGACTATCGCAGGCGCACGCTGTGCGCCAGCCGCGTGCGCTACTTGTGCGCTGGATTCTATGAATTAGCCTGTTTATGTCACTTTATGTCACTTTCTATCACCTAATCCTTGTTGATTTCATGTGAAGTTTGAATTGTTTATTGAATTATTGATTTTATCTGTATCAACATGTATTTTGAAAAGTTGATTGATTTCAGCTAAATCAAATAAAAAAAATTAAAAAAAAATACTCCAGCTTGTATGAAATCGCTGTAAAAAATTAAGACAGACATTTTTTATTTAGAGCCAATAATGGTAATAACAAAAACTCCCATAGACTAGAGGGTACAACGTAAAGGGCTATCCCTCTCAGAACATCCAAAACAAACTTCGAGACCCTTCATTATCAACACTTTATGCATTAGAAATATCACATGATGTAAAATAGAATCCTAAGAAATTCCAGAGAAGGTGGTTGGGGGTGGTGAAACAAGGTGAATTGTGTTGTCTGTCTGCAGGCTTTACAGCTGTTCTCTTATTTCATTTGATAAAACACACTGAAGTTGCACTTTCTGTGACGAGTCATCCTCATTATAACAGCACTACCAGAACACACACAAAAATAAACTCTGCACTGGATGGACTCCTTCCACTTGACATTGGACACACAGATCACAATTTGGAAAATGGTGTTTGCATCAGTTTTATTTATTCATTTCACTTGATTTGTTTGGCACTACATATGTCAATCCCTCCATAGCACCAAGTAATCAAACTAGGTCTCATTTCAGGTGTGAGTGGTTCAGCCTGTGCTGCTTGGCATAGGGAGGGTAGGGCCTGAGCAGTCAAGGGCCACCCAAAATCTGTAAATGCCCACTCTGCAACCTTGTGCGGGCATTTGCAGGGGTTAATGTCACTTTGGTGGGCCCGTCTACATTAGCTTCAGGCCCCACTTGTTAGACAATAGATTGTTTCTCAACTTTCTGGCACTCGCAATTATGACAGAAAAGTAAACATGCTGGTTGTGCTATTCACACATGACATTGGGAAAGCTTGAGATATTGTATACTTTCCTGTGGCGCAGTTGTATTACCAATATTCGATTGCCTGCTTTTTTCATTGGCGTTTATTTTATACGGGGTGGTGTACCCTTGCGTTGGATTAAAAAATAGATAAAACTAAAGGGTTAGGATCCCTGCAGCGAGAAGCCGCATAGGGATCCTTTTACCCAAAAAAAGATAAGAATGAGAGTAAAAGTATCTTTTAAATCAGAAAAACAATTACCGGCGTACACACTGCCTCACCCCGGGCCTACATGGTGCTGCGCCCCTGACAGGCAGGGGAGCGCTCAGAATCACTGCTGGCCCCGGTCATTTTAATTACCGGCATATCCACAGCAGGGAGCTCCCCAATGTGCAAGCCTCCTGGGCTGCATTTAATTAAAAAGGCCGCCCCCGCCAGTCAGCCCAACCGAACATGATGGCCGCACCTGGCAAACAGGCCCAGGTTGAGTAGAGTTGTGGAGGACCCCATGTGCTGCAGTCAACACCAGGTTGCATCTGACATAAACAACGTGGTCAGATTTCAAAACGGGACACCTCCATGCAGTGGGGAATTGCTGAGCTGCATCTAGCATGTGCAGCCCAGCCCAAGTAAAGACTTTAGAGATCGACAACACACTACTGCTGCCTCCTTATTAGTAAGAACTGGTTGCTTGCCAGAGACTCCTCCATCCACAGAACACAGCAGCAAACTATAAGACAGTGCTGGCCAGGCTGCCTCCCAACATAGACCATAAATATCATTCTTTACAGCAGCGCACTGTAGAGACTGTGTATATTTGTAAGGACATTTTTTGTTTTTTAAGAACTCTTTATATATTTTTAGTTATGCAGCTGCTTTTGGTTACTTAATATTGCAAATAGTGGGCCTCATCACGAGTTGGGTGGTATGCATGCGATAAATGTGTCCCGGGATAGTGCCCAACACTATTCTAGTTAATGTAGCTCGGTCCAGCACAATTTGCGCCGGATCCCTAGTTGTGGTGTGGTCATCATTCCCCATTCCCATTTGGTCCATTGGACCCAATGGGGCTTTCTCGGCACTATTAGCACTGGCCCAATTAGCGCTGTGCGAATAGCACCGAAAATTGGCAGAAAGGGGAGGTTTTTAACCTCCCAGTTTCTGCCCAAACTCGGGATTGGCTGGAGCGGTAATGCAGTGGTGATAGCGTTACTGCCACATTTTTATCGCTCTGTCCAACTCCTAATGACCCTGAGTGTCTTTTATCTTCCCCCTTTTCTACAAAACTGATTAAAACAACCTGCTGGTGTACTGAAAGAAAGTATGTGAATGAAACAACAACTAAAGAACCGTACACCAGCATTCCCTTTTTCCTCTAAAGCCACAACCTGGATAAAATCCTTCCTCTCTAATAGAACAATGAGAGTATTCTCCTAAACAGCTATAGCCGTCCCAGCACCTGTCCTATGTGGAGTTCTGCAAGGTTCTTGCGTTTCACCAACTTTATATAATATTTTTACAAAGCCACTATTTGACTGCCTTGACAGCTTTGGTGTCATCTACACTAACTATGCAGGTGACACCCAAATACTCATCCCCCTCACAGCGTGTTATGAAACTGACTCCAAGCTCCTGAGCGATATATACCAGGTCATTCAGGCCTGTGTAGCCACTCATGGCCTTTGTCTAAACGATGAAAAAAAGGAGCTACTACTGATAGGATCCCAACAAAGCCTAAACAAAATGCCAGAACAATTCAAATCCGTCCATATTGATAACATCTTTATCACAGTTTCAAAAGAAGTTAAAACATTGGGTAGCTATCTGGACTCAACACTCTCACTAACTAAACAAATTAATTCCATAGCCTCCTCAGTTGCCTATACAGTTAAACTTATCACGCTTGCAGGCCATTCCTCTCCCCAAATAGTTGTCTCACTTTGGCCAGAGCCCTGATACTATCAAGACTGGATTACTGTAATGCCCTATACATCGGCACAAGCTGCTTCAACCGTAACAAATTATAGGTACTACAGAATAACGTTTTAAGAGCAGTGCTCACCTCCCTAAATCCAACCACTTTACTAGCACCAGACAAATAGTTCACTGTCTCTCAGTCAAGAACAGAATAGCCTTAAAACACTTTCCTTAACACACACAAAGGGCCTCATTACGACCCTGGCGCTAAACCATGGTGCTAATAGCACCATGGTCCATGCCGGGGTCCGCCATGGTGAATGGCAGAATTACCGCCCCATTCCAAGGTTGGCGGGGCGGTAATTCCCCATTCACCATGGGCCCTTCCCCATTCCCATTTTTGCCCCATAGGGTTCAATGGGAATGGGGAAGGTGCTAAGTATGGTGCCGCAAATTGCGGCACCATACTTAGCACCAAGGTCCCTTTGCGGCACCCTACTTTAACGCCTGCTAGAAGCAGGCGTTAAGGTCGGGTCCCGGAAAGGGAACTCGTAATGAGGCGTTAAGGGTTTAACGGCGCCGACATCTTTTACGGTGCCGTTAAACCCGCCAGGATCGTAATGAGGCCCAAAGCCCCTAAATACCTAAATTGTAAATTCACCAAGACCCAATCAACTGGTCCTACCAGAGTCGCCCATGTAAACCAAATACCGGTACCAAGATACAAATTAGAAAGAACAGGGGGGAAGAGTTTCCCAGTTCTAGCATCCAAACATTGGAACTCTCTTACACCTAACATCAGAAACGAGACTGCCTACTGGGCCTTCTGGAAAAAACTAAAAACCTGGCTAGAGAATAATCATTATCCCAGTACCAGACCACCGTCATTTCATATTGCATGCCCTACAACATTACTGTACCCACTATAGTTCACCCTTTAAAATGAACTCCAATCTGCCCCATTCAACTACTGTATTTAATGTTCAACCTCATGTACATACCTTTAAAACTGTAAATGTAAAAAATGTGACACTGTAAATATTGCCACTGTATGGACCTATGCTTTTTTTATTTTTTATTTTTTATTTACGAGATTGAATCACCAAAGTGATTTTTACAAGTGAAAAACAGAAGAGTCATAACACAAGAAGAATTATAGAAATAAAAGAAAAATCAAGTTGGAGATGGAGAGCCCTGAAAAGATCACTTGTTCCAAAGACGTTCAGCCATTTTAGTCTCAGACAGTTAACCTGGTAGGGTTTTTGGCACCAGGCAAGGATTCCCCTACTTATTGATGAAAATAAAGTCCAAGATTTTCACTGCGGCTATCACCCATGAAGGTCTGACACCCCCTATTAACGGGCCCACCACAGCTCTTCTTCTGCCAAATATCCTTTGGCCAAATGCGATAACAAGTACGGCGTTCTATAGTGCTTGGTTCCTGGGCATGATAGTAACAGGTGACACAGCGTTTCAGTGCTTGTGATTGTGTTACAAAAGCGACAGCTGTTAATCGATGAAATGCCTCTTATGTTTAGAATCTCATTTGATGGCAATAGGTTCAACCTTGCCTGCAGGAGAGTTGATTGACGTTTTCTATTAGGATGTTTCAACAGGAACATTTGTAGGTCAATTATTTTTCGGACGGTTGAAGACAATTGGAGAGTCAGTTTGTTTTGGTTGGATTCTGTATAAGTTCTTCAGTCGAGCTGCCGCACTCGAACAAGTTCATTTTACAGCCATTTTCCCAAAGAGACAGCATTTTGCACTGTCCTAGACTCATCTCCTCTTTTACCAAAGCAAAAATTGGTGGACTAGATGGATCCATAGGTTTTCGATATAGCATGATGCTATTTTGTGCTACTATTGCCTCAAGCGACTTTAAGGACAATTTGCGCCTGATTAATACTATAGGCGTTGATTTTGGGAGGTTAAGAATGGATCGCCAAAACAGGCTTTCTAGTGTAGACCAAAGCGCTTTAGGAAGGAAAGGCAGAGCTTCTACCCCATATGTGATTGTAGGAATCACTATTGCCCGGTAGAACATTTTTATCGGGAGTAATGTTAACCGCCCGTATTTTTTGTCCAGGATTTTGGCTTGGGAGATAAGGTTTCGCATTTTTTTGTGCATTTTTTCATGCAGATGTTGTTGCATAGTGTTTTCTTTTATAGAAGAGTCGATCAAGACCCCAAGTATTTAAAGTCCCGGACTTATTCAACTTTCACACCTTCCAAGTACCAGGACAGTTTACATTGGGCCTCATTACACGGATGGCGGTATTAGCACATGGACCAAGGTGCTATTGGCACCTTGGTCCATGCCGGTAAAATACCGGCACCGCCTTGGTGGAAGGGGGAATTACCGCCCCATTCCAAGGTTGGCGGGGCGGTAGTTCCCCCTTCCACCACTGCCCTTCCCCATTCCCATTTTTGCCCCATAGGGCATAATGGGAATGGGGAAGGTGCTAATTACGGCACCGCAATTTTGCGGTGCCGTAATTAACACCAAGGTCCCTTAGCGGGTTGGTTTTAAACGCCTGCAAAAAGCAGGCGTTAAAGCACCAACCCGCTAAGGGACCTCGTAGTAAGGCGGTAATGGTTAACGGTCACCGTTACCATTAACGGTGACCGTTAACCATTACCGCCATCCGTGTAATGAGGCCCATTGTCTCTGGCTTTGTTTTTCTAAGACCAGGATCTTTGTTTTGAGTTTGTTAATTTCAAGGTTGTTGTCAACCGTGTATTTAGAGAGTGCATTTAGCTGACGTTGTAGGCCTATTGGGGTTTGATCCAATTGGATTAAGTCGTCTGCATATAAAATCCTAGGGAATTTTGATGAGCCAATTGCTGGGGTGAATGATCTGCTATGCTTTTTGAATTTGAAACTTCCTGTAATACATTGATAACTTGTAAAATGGGCGCCCAGATACCCGTAGGTTAGGAGCCCTATATGAATAAATAAATAAATATCTGTCCAGGACCAAGCTGATTCTACATCTGGCTGAACATCCCGAACCTGGTTAGGCTGCAACAAGTCATGAAGACGCTGATGCTGCTGCAGTTACTACGCCGAGAGCGGGCGCAGAAGTCACCTTGCTTTGATGAACTGCTCTGGGAGGTGCATACTCTGAAAGAAGAGATGGAGGACACACTATAGCATCCGCCAACTGAACTGACATCTCCAGACACAGCCCTGGAGTCCGAGCTGCGGCATGAAGTGGAGGAGTTGCACCAAACCATCCAGGCAATGCTGCTGCAGAGGGCGCCAGCCAAGCTATCGCCTGTAATGAGATCCAGGTTACCAGAGTGGCAAAGAAGTTCTACACCACCATACTGTGAGAGAAAACTCCAGTTCTTTCAGTGCGCTGAAGAGCCACAACTGTCCCAAGCCTACCAATGGCATACCAGACCATTCCAGCCCCAGTCATGACAGCTTTGGACCCAACGCAGACCTTCAGACCCAGAAAGACACTCTTCACGGGTCACCTGGAAAACATGGAGTGGGTGATATATCCCACATACCTCCTCCATGTTCCAATAAGGTACGCCCTGGTTACATGGTATGTTATGTTAATATGCTTTTGTACTGTATCAAATAACTGCTGTAGTATTTTCAGATTGTCTAGGTTTGTCCATGACTGCATGGACGACATAGGTCTGCCAATGCGTAGACCTATGTCTGCTGGAAGAAAGAACACGCATTACGTATGCCAACAGTTTTGGTTTTTGTTTAGGTACGGAAAAGGCATTTGCCAGGCACTGCCGTAGTGGCATTAATGGGCCATCAATGGTAGCAGCTGTATAATGGTCCGAATACCTCAGCATCTAATATGAGTACCTGGAAAATAGCTGATACTTTTACACAAGCCTAAACTGCTGGCTATTAGGTACGATTTTCATAATTATGGTAAATCTTCTTGACCTGTGTCAACACCAGAACTTTTTGCTTGGGCTTGGTAACTATTTTATCTTGTCCCTAGATGAAGGGGAATCTTTTTACCCTCTCAACTAGTCTTTTACTCTTTTCATGGGTGTCCTGTTCATGTCGCTCTATAGTGTATGGTTGAAGTTATAGGGCCTCATTACACGGAAGGCGGTGATCCAGGGTGCTATTAGCACCCTGGACCATGCCGGTAAATTACCGGCACCGCCTTGGCGGTAAGGGGATTTACCGCCCCATTCCAAGGTCGGTGGGGCGGTAAATCCCCCTTCCGCCATTGCCCTTCCCCATTCCCATTTCTGCCCCATAGGGCTCTATGGGAATGGGGAAGGCGCTAATTACGGCATCGCAATTTTGCGGTGCCGTAATTAGCTCCGAGGTCCCTTAGCGGGTTGGTTTTTAACGCCTGCAAAAAGCAGGCGTTAAAGCACCAACCCGCTAAGGGACCTCGTAGTACGGCGGTAAGGGTTAACGGTCACCGTTGCCATTAACGGTGACCGTTAACCCTTACCGCCGTCCGTGTAATGAGGCCCATAGTTTCCTACAACTTTTGGGCTTAGGCTCCCCTGTTAATTTCTCTTTCATATACTTGGGTGAACTATTATTCCCAAGTAGTAAAGAGGGATTTTCATCCCTTTACATTTTGTATAAGTGAGCTAGCACACCGCACCTTATGTGGAGTCATGGAGGGATACAATGTATCCCCTTTCGTACTTACCTGGTAACATTGTGTTCCAATTGCAAGTTACTCGAATAGCTGGTGGCAGTGTAACTACTTCTATGACTTGTAGTCACTATTACTCGCAGGCTGTTAATTCAGCCTCAGTAATGCACAGAAAGGCCACCATTTTGCCTAAATGGGGGCCTCCTTCTTTTTTTGCCATTTCTTGTGTGCTTGCTGTTTCTGAGGTCTTCGCCTGCCATTCTAGGTAGGAATGACCTCAGTGGATGTTTTGTCTTTGGCGAGAATCCTTTAGATTCCCCGCCCATGCTCCAGAGTGTCTAAGAAGGCAGGAAGTGAAGGAGGAGCCCAAACCTCTGCAGCCCTTTGTCTTCCACTGAAAGGAACCAACTCCCAGTGAGCGGTTGGCTATCCTGTTTGGACAGCCAGACCACCCTTTTCTTTAAACTGCAGGGAGAGATTGCAGATTTTGTGCTGTAGTTCCTGATAAATACTCCAAACCTGGAAACTGCTGACAAGTCGACCACTGGAGCTAAAACTGAAGAGGAAGATGAAGAAACAACAGCTGTTGTAATTTCCTGTGATGAGAGAGCCTGTTGTGTAACTGGAGCCTACTTCCAAGCAACCTGGGGACCCCGAAAAGGACGACCACTACCCAGAACCTAGTGAGACCCAATAGACTCAAGGAAACCTGCATTTTGAGCCATTTGTTGGTGTGCTGTGATCTTTCTGGGCTGCAATACACCAATAAGCTGGGATCTCAAGCCATTACACAGTGCACAGTCTTCCAAATTCCGAATCGTGCTGACACCTTGGTGGCATCTTGCTGGACCTCCAGAAACTTGAGTTGAGTCCTTGAAGTCCCCTCACTAGAGTGCTGGACCAGATTAGTGATGAGAATCCGGCCAGCGATATTCAGTCTTCTCCTGGCTCCTGAAAAGGGTCGCTAAAAGCACAGAACCGCATCCAGACATGAAGAAACCCTTGCCTGGAGCCTTCCCCATTGAACCCTGCTGCACATTTCCATCCAGTGTCCTGTCTTCAGTCTTCACAATAAGGAATTTATCTACCAGGTTTTTGGCTGCAGATCCTGAAGACGTCCAGCTGCAAATTCTTCTTCTGTACTAAGGTACTGTGTTGGCTGAGGTATTACTTACTTCAGCTTTTTCTGACACCTGTGGAGCTTTACGGGTGAATTATGCGATTGGGAGTCCTCTCATCCAGTTCACCCAGGCCCATTGCTGGAATCCCTCTAGGGTGTCTTCTCTGAAGATCCTGGAACCTTTCCACCACTCTAAAGTAAAATACTTACTTGTTTTTACAACCTTCCTCTGGAACTCTGATCTTTCCTACATCTGTGCCTATCCTGACCTGTCTGTTGGCCACCAGAAATTAGTGACCCCCCTCTGAGCACTCATGCTCCAAGAATAGGGAAGGACTTATAAGGTTTGGGCCTTTTGCCTCGTAAATGCAACATGTGTTTAGAAGTTACTTACTTGTAAAAAAGTTGGTTTGGTAACTGTCCCTCTGAAATATGAGCAGCTACACAAGTTCATATTATCCTTTCAATGTGTTTTGCCATTCTTAAAAGTATCTAAAAGATTCATTTACTCACCTTTGAATTAGGTCGACCACTTCCCAAAAGTAATGCTGTTGGCTTCACCTATTTTAGAATATATGTGTATATGTTTACCAACTGGGTCTTGCTTCCACTGACCTGCAGCAGAGCCTGTCTAGAATAAGTGAGCCTTGGGGTTTACTTAAATTGAATAGCTGTGTGCAATTCTGAATAAGTGAATTGTGGGTTTAACTAACCTTGGTCGGCCTTGTGCCAACCTAAAATAAGTCAGAGAGTTATTGCGCACCTTAATCTGTGTTCCACTGACCTAAAAATCAACTGTAATAGTTTATTACTACGTTAGGTCTTACTCACCCAGTATAATTGAGGGTTATCCTGAATACAGTTATAGGTTTATACCGTTCCATTAATGTGGGGTTCAATATACAGAAAAGTATCCTGGTAACAGTTTCATTTTGTACCGCATTTCACAGTGATAGGAGGAGCTGTAATACATTATAAGGGGTCTGAGCAGTGCATCTTTGTGCTACTGTTCAGCCACCCCAGAAATGCGCAAGTCACCTTTGAGAATAAGGTGACCCATACATTCTTAAATGAGCGCCAATGAAAAAAAGCGCATTCTCGGCCCTTTTTTCATTTGCATTACATTTTGGAAATCTGCCCCACTTTCTCTGTTCAATAGAGCAAAACTGCTGTAGAGATTGCACCCTTCTGTGGGGAATATATTGATTACGTGCAATCCTGAAAGTTGAAATTCATAATTATACATTTAAATTCCACTATTTTCAGAAGAACGCTCAGTGTGATAAACACACATTACAGAGATTCAACCTTTCCAATGTCTGAATGTTGATAAGCTCAAATGTACCTATACTTTTGTGATAGTAACACCTGCTCGCTGTAAAACAATGTACCACATTAGACAGCGCTAGCTATAAAAAGTAACATAGCATCAGTTTGATGCAGGTCTAGAGCTTCAATCCTCCAAATAATGGTTGTAAAAACTATCAGGGACCCCAATGAAAAGCATGAAGTCTTCTTTGGGAAAGGTCATTAGGTAGTCAAATTCAAGGGTTCGCGCTTATATCCTGGCTTTTCCAGCGGACGATACAGTGATGCTGGACAAATCATCTTATCTCACTATGTGGTACCCTGCTGCCTTCGATAGGAAGGTTTGCCTTCTCACATACTGGTGCCATTGTTTAGCCCATTGCCTGATCTTTCCTCTTATGTATGCAATTTGAGTGAAGGTGTATTAGACAGAAGAGAGCTGACCAAACATCACAGGCCTCTGGCAAGAATATTTTCTGGTGTTCTAATTTAGCATAAAAAATTGTTTGCTTTCTTATAAAATTTCAAAGGTATTTCTGCACATCATAAATAACAGTCAACACGTCTGAGTGTTGGGAATATTTAAACCTTTAAACTACAATAAAAAAACTGTATTAAATATTTTAAGCTCACACCAATTGATATTCTGGTACTTGTATACTTGACTTGATGATGGATAACATGAAGTTGGAATCATTTTCCTTTTGAATAACGTTCTCCTATAATGTCATGTTTTTAAATATTGTGAAGTCAGATTATTTTGTGATTTGTGTACTTTCCAAGTCAACTGTACAAAAGAGAGTATTATTTTAGTTGATAGAAGTCAGACATTCACAAATAATTCTATATTGCTCGATGATAAGAAATGGAAAACAGCGTGTCAAGTGTAGAAATTGCATTGTTTTAATTCTAAAGTGTGTGATCCTGGGCAGTTCATTTAATCTTGTGGGGCATAACCTGTCAAAATGTTCATTCTTTAAAAATATCAAGTTGCCAGCCCCTAAAAGTGATTTAGGTCTCAGGTTATGCTATTTAAAAAATCTAACTCATGGTGTAACTAGCTATAGTGTTGTTTCATGCATAATAATAATGGCCTTGATACATTGCCACAAACCACAAAGTAATTAGTTTCTTCGCTGACTAATAACAATACAGCTTGCAAACCATAGCACTATTTTGATCTCATTCTATGTTGGCATACATGCACGATTCTGGTAGCCTCATATCTATATCCACAGTTGTTTCTCTGCAATGGTACATGCAGCTTTCCCATTGCTTCCAATCCATCTGCATGCTTGATCACTTTTACATACTGATAATATGTGTCCTCTGTCTATGTTGGAGTATGTCCAGTGTCCTGCATCTAAATCTACACCCTCCTCGTGGCGGCCAGTTTTACTTTTGGCTATTAGGTGGCGCTAAAGTCCCACCTGTAAGCCAAAACTATTGTATTGAAGTACAGCAAGAGGGGAGGTGGGATGTGAGGAGGGATACCCAGCCTGTCGGTGTTGTTTGGTTATTTACTGACCCATTGACTGATCTTTGCCATGCTAATCCCTATGGCAATTCCCACCCACTACCAGCCCATCCCAGCACAAAACACATCCTCCTAAAATCTCGTTGTGTCAGCTTTATCAAGCTGTAACATCAAATGTTGGCCTTCAAGTGTTTTTTGTAAACCGTCTTCTGAGAGTTAATCACTTTGTTGCAGTTGTAAATGTCTTACTGATTTAATGAACATGTCTTATCATGCCTTCAGCCACTTCATTTAAGAGCAGTATGCATGTCCTTACACTGAAGGCCTGTTAAAAAAAGCATTGGCAGAGCCAAGTGTTTTAACTTGTGTATAGTTATTAGATAGACATGTGTCAGGCACTGGTATCATATGCCCAGTCACTCAAACCATTTTCCAGCTGTTGCCATGTAATGGTCAGGTGGTATCACTATGGCAGTGTGTGGCAAATGCTTGTTTCATGCCTACACAGAAGCCAAAACTGTTGCCTTTACCAATGCTTGTTAAACAGTGTCAAATCTGTCCTGCACCCTTGTTGTGGACTGCTAATGTTGCCCTTGACATGGCACTAGTTTAGTATTCTGATTGCAGCAAGTCTGAAGAGGTTAAGGAGTATCAATCATTATTTTGATTGCTGTGGGGCAGGATGTCAAGCTATGGGTTGTGTTCCTTTGGGGGTGGCACAACCAGAAATTCTGGATCCCTTTGTTTTTTGGTTTGGGGTTGGGGGCCCAAAGGCGTCTGTGCCCAGGGCCCCACAATTCCTTAAGATGGCCCTGCTCTCTCTTCTCAGAATACAAACAGTACAGCCCACGACTGTAGGGCGTGGCATGGTGAAAACTATGATATAACCACTGCCGACAACCAGTGTCAGGACATAACCCTAAGGTTAATGTAAGACAGTCACTGCAATCCATTATGGTAAAATAAAAACTTGGTGAAAATAAAACACTTAGAGGCGACAACCACTAAAATCTACTACTACAAAACGGCTCGCTTTCTATTCAAGAAAACAACCATTACAGCTTTCTGCTGTAGTAGAATAAACCACCAATCAGAGAAGAGAACATGTCCACATTATTCCCTTGGGAAAACAGCCAATCACTGTGAATAGACAACCACATGATTGCTTTACTTTAAGACAGATCCTATTAATAAGAGGAAGAGACACTACAGCAAACGTTTTGGCAGAATTATTACCCGCGGAATTACCGAGTGATAATTCCACATATTTTTGGAGAAGTGGAGGATTTACCTCCAGGATGATACTGCCAGTGATTCCTCCACTTTTTGCCAAAAAAATCTGTGGAATTACCACTCTGTAATTCCGCCCGTGGTAATTCCTGCAACAATCCCCAATGGAGACTAACACCACCCTACCACCACTTGTAATCCCGTGGTAAACCCACGGGACCAAGTGGCGGTAACAGTCAATTATTTTGGTGGGGATTCAGTGGAATTACCACCAACTCGTGCTGAAGTCTAGTATCTTGTTATTTGTTCTCAACCAGCTACGTCCGGAGAACACATTCTCAGGGCAAAAAGAGAATTGAAAAAGGGGCTGAAGCGAAGCAGTTGGCGGCTTGTGAATTATGTCCTCTCATTGTTTTCCTGCCAGTTGCTGGGGTGTTTCAGAGGTGATTTAGGAAGGACGATGCGCCCCACTGAACTCTCTTTTCTGCTTTGAAGCAGCAAGGGCGTGCATTGTGGAGTGCAGACGGACCATGGCTTGGAGGAATTCTAAACCATTTAACGGTTTAATACATGTCCAGGTTAAAGGTAGGTGAGCCCGGGGCTGGTGGCTTCACTGACAGCATTGCTAACATATGATGAACTAAAAGGCTGGGCCCCTGT
This sequence comes from Ambystoma mexicanum, assembly GCF_040938575.1. Taxonomy (NCBI): domain Eukaryota; kingdom Metazoa; phylum Chordata; class Amphibia; order Caudata; family Ambystomatidae; genus Ambystoma; species Ambystoma mexicanum. Next base: position 255,485,034 of record NC_090922.1, read on the forward strand.
GACAGAATGCCATCTGCAAAGTTGTTTCATTTTTCTAACACAAAGTGAAGAGGGGTTCTCTTCTGGAAAGTGGCCTGCTAATAAGACACACTTAAAACATAAGCTCTTTGGTTTATAAGTGGTACCAGTGGTTGTATCTAAGCTGGCTCCAGGCTCACTGAGTGTGTAACATAATCACTGTCACCCACAGTTTCGAACTTACATACAATTTCAAATGAAGGTACTGTTCAGCAGCTTCTCATGGCATCTCTCTTTAGGAGCACACCTGCCCTAGGGAATGACTAAATGCATACCGGTGCGAGATTGCCAGTGCCAAAGAGTAAGCAATGGCTTCCATTTAATGAATGGAGCAAACAGGTTTTGTCACAATCCAAATTATCGAAATAAATGTTTGCACTGGGGCAATATTGAATCAGAATTGTGTGTGCCATGTTTGCTGCATACCATGAAAAGAAATGTATTTAGTCTGTTCCTTTTTCATGTTACGCAACAAACACAGTAAATAAAATAGTCTGCTACATTTTTTCTATAAACAGTTTTAGATAATACCGATTGGCGCTTAACTTGTTGCTCCATTCCCTATTATCTAAGCAGTTTCATTTGCTGCATTTTCTGCACAAGAGCAAAGCTATTGTGATCTCAAACGACTACTGGCAGCTGTGACACTTTACCCATTAAACTATAACTATATAATGTCATGAACTGCAGAACTCGTCCCTTTTGGGCTTCCTGGTCCTTGTCACAAAGGGGCTTGCACTCCCTAATACTCCCAACATGGTCGTCCAGCGCGAAACCCCTTTCTCGCTCCACGCGCTGGACGTAGCGTACTCTGTTAATAGACCACGCCCTCCGAGGCTCCGCCCCTCTCAATGCTATTGCAAAGTAGTGACCAGACGTGTGCTCCGTAGCTCGCGGTATTGTTTCCTTGTTCCTGTGCATCTAACCCGTTCCTTGCCCTTCCCTTTTTTCCTATCTCCTGGACTCGTGTGCTAGTTGCACTCTTCCTAGTTTCCTGGATTCCTGGATCCCACGCCCTGGAATTTGAACGCACTGTGGAGTCGGAAGAAACTCGGACAGCCTTATTCATAACCACGTCCGTCCGCAAGAAGGCAGCGACCAAGGACACCGGCAAAGAACGGACCCAGGTGAGAAGGGGGGAACTCCTTGACAGTTTGAGACACCACCCGACCGAACTCGAAAGCAACATGGAAGCTGCCGTTCAGGACCTGATGCGTCACATGCAGGAGCTATCAACGGAGGTACAGAATCTCAAGGCGGAAAACGCTGCACTGAAACAATTGGTCCTATCCCGGGATTCTGCCACAAAGGAAAGTGTCTTGCTGGGCGGCATTGTTGACAAATAGGATGGGTCGGCAAAAACCCTTTGTGGATTCCTGGATTCATGTTTGGTCCACTTTACATTTAAACCCTATTACTTTTCGACTCCCAGGGCTAAGGTGGGTTTCATAATTTCCCACCTTTCCGGAAATGCCTTAACCTGGGCCACACCCCTCGTTAACTCCGGCGATACCCTCCTAGATGACTATGATGGGTTCATACAGGCCCTTAAAAACATGTTTGATCCCCCTGAGCAGGTCTATAGTGCCCAGGAACATCTGTTGGACTTTCAGCAGGGTCACCCGATTCAAACAATTGGCCAAGGAAGCGGATTGGTCCTCTGAGGCGAGTTTTACCCTGTTCAGGAGAGGACTGAATGGTGAGATTAAGGATGAGTTGGCTAGAGTGGCTCGACCAAACTCATTCCAGGCACTAATGGACCTTGCCATGCTAATAGACTTCTGTATCCAGGAAAGGAAGGCTGAAAAGAAGAAATCCAGGGGAATTCCTTCCAAGGTGTCCTTTGAGAGCACCGTCAGAACGGACACAAACCCAGGCGCAGTCACGGAACCAGAACCTATGCAGATAGGAGCCTTCTGTGGACCCATAACCCCGCAAGAAAGGATGAGAAGGATTCTTACGGGCTTGTGTTTGTATTGTGCTTCGGACAAACATTTGGTTAGGGAATGTCCTCTAGCCCCCCCTCTGCGTTCGGGAAACGCCAGCTCCCGATCCTAGATGGAGCAGAGCTTCGGGAGAGAGATGTTTGCTCCACATCAATTCCATCCTTGAACTCTCCTGGACAAAACAAATTGGTCATACTACAGGCCTTTCTATCACCCTCCAAGAGTAAGACCTATTCCGTTTTGGCCTTGGTAGACTGCGGAGCAATGGGGATCTTCATTTATCAAGATTGGGTTGCTAGTCACCAGATTCCGTACGAGACACGAAGTACCATGCAGCCTGTGGAAGCCCCCTCACTTCAGGGCCCATAAACCTGCAGACCAAGGAGATTCAGCTCTCAATAAATCACCATCAAGAGCTGATAAGGTTCGACATCATTAAGACAGCCCATTACCCCATGGTATTGGGTATGCCCTGGTTACAAAAACACAATCCATATATCAACTGGACAGCGGGATCACTATTCCTAGGCTCGGAATTTTGTATGTCTCACTGTCTATTCCTGGAACCTTCGTTAACAGCCCCTAAGGAACCGCCTAGAGACCAAGAAACACCACTCATGGTTTCCAATATCATACAAGTCCCTGAGGCCTACCAAGGATACGCTGATGTGTTTTCGACTGCCATAGTCCAGGCCTTACCCCCACACAGGCCTGAAGACTGCGCAATCGATACAGAACCCTCAGCAGTGATTCCCTTCGGCAGAATGTTCATCCTTTCTGAACCCCAGAAAAAGGCCCTCAAAGAATACCTGGATACCAATCTTGAGAACGGCACCATAAGACCTTCAAAATCTCCAGCTGGTGCTTCGTTATTCTTTGTTCCCAAGAAGGATACCAAGGAACTCAGACCCTGCCTCGATTATCGTGGCCTAAATCAATTCACCCTCAAAGACGGGTACCCACTACCCTTGATTTCGTATATCCTGGAAGCCGTGAGAGGCGCGGTAATATTTACCAAGTTGGATCTCCGGGGTGCCTATCATTTGATCCGTATCCGGGTAGGCGACGAGTGGAAAACCGCTTTTAGAACACCCTTTGGCCATTACGAATACCCGGTCATGACCTTTGGACTGGCTAATGCCCCGGCAGTCTTCCAACGTTTTATAGATACGGTGTTCTCTGACATGTTGTTTCTCTTCATCATTGTATATCTGGATGACATATTGATCTTTTCCAAGGACTTCTAAAGCATAAAGAACATGTAAAGGCAGTACTACAAAGACTCAGTGAACACAAACTCTTAGCCAAACCCGGAAAATGCTTCACATTACCTCTGTTCACTTCTTAGGATTTATCCTTAGCCCAGAGGGAATTGGTAGGGACCCTTCAAAGGTAAAGGCCATTCTGGCATGGCCTGCTCCCACGTCCGTGAAACAAGTTCAATCCTTCCTGGGACTTGCCAATTTCTACCGGAAGTTCATATCCACCTTTTCCGAGATTGTTCAACCGATCGTTGCTCTCTTGAAGAAGGACGCACCTTTTATCTGGTTTACACCACAAGAAACGGCGTTCCAGCATTTGAAGGCAAAGTTTACACAAGTGCCTATCTTGGCCCAACCCGACATAAGCCGACCATTTCTACTGGAAACGGATGCCTCTAATTATGCCATAGGAGCAGTGTTAAAGCAGAAATTAGAAGATAGGCTGGAACACCCCATTTCTTATCTTTCACGAACCCTGACTCCTAGTAAAACACACTACTCCGTCCTGGAAAAGGAACTGTTAGCCATCTGCCAAGCCTTCACCGAATGGCAACATCTACTTCTGGGAGCCAGACATCCAGTCCAAATCCGTACGGACCATCGGAATCTTCAGATTCTGCAGTCATTGGAGTGTAGGAATAGTCGTCAGGCGCATAGGGCCTACTTCTTTGCCCAGTACCAGTACTAACACTCAGGACATCAAAGATGACATTACAAATGTCATTGATGCCATCATCAGAAAATAGTGAAGCTAATGGTACACACTTTACAATATAAACCATTTAAGTGTTATTATTTTATATATATTTAACTTATATATTTCTTTTTGTACAGAGCATACCAAAATAGAAAATATGTCTGAAGAAACTGTCATGGAAAACACACTTGACAGCCTAAAAGAAAAAGAAAAAATGGATTTATTATTGAGCGATTTTAATAATTTGAAAATTTTTGTTGAAGATCATTTTAAAACAAAACCCTCATACCATTGTCCCACATGTACTTGTCCCGCTTACATATCCCAGTCAATTATCCCCAAACCCTCTCCATAATCCAAAAACGTTTTGATGAGGCTTCCATCCCTTCTTCACCTGATATCAATCATGTTGAAACCCCTAATTCTCCTGTTTTTGTTTCTGTTTCTGCCTCACCTTCTCTGTCATAAATTATTAATATATGTGAAATAAAGTTACATTTTTATATTGTGTTGTAATTACTTCCCATTTTTTATTTTTTTAAAAACAATGTAGATGTCCGCGGACAGCGCAGGTGTTCTGAAATGTTCGTAAATAAACGAAAATGGAGGTGTCCTGAAGAACACTATACCTGTCCGTATTGTTCGCTAGCAAGTTGAAACTGTTCTAAGAACCCAATTGTTGTCCTGAAATGTTCGTAATTAAACAAAAATGGAGGTGTCCTAATCAAGAACACTATACCTGTCTGTACTGTTCGCTACCAAGTTGAAACTGCTCTAAGAACACAAGCGGTGTCCGGAATGTCTGTAAAGAAACAAAAATGGAGGTGTCCTGAAGAACACTATACCTGTCCGTATTGTTCGCTAGAAAGTTGAAACTGTTCTAAGAACCCAATTGCTGTCCTGAAATGTTCGTAATTAAACTAAAATGGAGGTGTCCTATTAAAGAACACTATACCTGTCCGTACTGTTCGCTACCAAGTTGAAACTGTTCTAAGAACACAAGCGGTGTCCTGAAATGTTTGTAAATAAATGAAAATGGAGGTGTCCTAAAGAACACTATGGGCCTCATTACGACCCAGGCGGTAAGTTACCGCCTGGGCCGTGACTTTACCACCATGGCGTAAACTATGTTTACGCCATGGTGGTAGGCGGACTTACCGCCCCATTCCGAGGTCGGCGGGGCGGTAAGTCCCCAATCCCCATTTACCCTTCCTCATTCCCATTTTTGCCCCATAGGGCATAATGGGAGTGGGGAAGGCATTAATTACGCCACCGTAAATTACGGTGGCGTAATTAACTCCATGGTCCCTTAGCGCCATGGATTTTAACACCTGCTAAAAGCAGGTGTTAAATCCTCCATGGCGCTAAGGGACCTTGTACTCAGGCGGTAAGGGTCGGTGCTGTTTACGCCGCCGTAAACCCCTTACCGCCTGAGTCGTAATGAGGCCCAATACCTGTCCGTACTGTTCGCTAGCAAGTTGAAACTGTTCAAAGAACACAAGCGGTGTCCTGAAATGTTCGTAATTAAACGAAAATGGAGGTGTCCTAAAGAACACTATACCTGTCCGTACTGTTCGCTAGCAAGTTCAAACTGTTCTAAGAACCCAATTGGTGTCCTGAAATGTTCATAATTAAACGAAAATGGAGGTGTCCTAAAGAACACTATACCTGTCCGTAATGTTCGCTAGCAAGTTAAATGTTCTAAGAACACAATTGATGTCCTGAAAAGTTCGTAATCAAACGAAAATGGAAGTGTCCTAAAGAACACTATATCTGTCCGTAGTGTTCGCTAGCAAGTTTAAACTGTTCAAGAACATATGCGATGTCCAGAAATGTTTGTTTGATGTGTGACGCACTTTTAATTAATTCAGGACCCGAACACTGTCTGTAGAACATCAACGCGCATGCGCAAACCAACGTCCGTGCATTTGGTGTCCTGCGGACAGGAGCTTCCTTCGCGGACCTGTTCGCGAAGGGATCATTTGACCGCGCCCATGCTGATCGCGTGTTCTGAATGCAGACACTGTTCGTGTCCCCGAACAATTTAAAAGTACATTTTCGAGTAAACCACAATATTTTTCCATAAAAACTCATCATGGCACAAGTCCCACATAGTAATCCTGAGTTTCTACATATCTTTTGAAACTTTTTGAACCCTTTTTTGTGTTCGATCTGTCCGCGGACTGCGCGCATGTCCGCGAACCATGTACAAGCACCCCTATAAAAGACCACTCCCTAGAGCTTATTCTCATTGTGTTTCTGGCTATTCTTCAGAGCACAGCTATTTCTCCTGCAACTTGCTGATTCCACCATCGATATGGCATCCCTGGCTGCAGAACTGCCACCTGGTGCTGCACCTGCTTCAGCACCACCCCCACCCCCTCCACCACCACCTCCTTCCCAAGGGCCTGAAGAGGGGAACAGGAGTGAGGATGCAGATGAGGAAGAAGAGGATGATGAGAATGAGGTAGAGGAAATCCCTACTACCCGCACTAGACGTGAGTCTTGGGTGTGGCGGTTATTTTCCATTTATGGGAATGGTCCTAAGGCTCGTGCGAACCGTGTTATCTGCAATGAGTGCAAAATGATACTCAGTCGCGGGAAGCACGGTTCGTACAGCTTTGGGACCATGACCATGAAGCGACACCTGAGGTCATTTCACTCTGGGGCTATTCGCAAGGTTGTACCTTGCGAAGAATGTAGTAGGTTGATTTCCTCTACTTCATCCTCTGTTTCTGATCCTGTCACCACAAGGACCACCTCTGTGGGACAGCGTCTTCCTCAAGCTGCCTCACAGGCCATACAGAATTCTGATGACCCTTACCTTTCGAGGGTCACAGTTGTATGTATGTACTGTGACACAGTACTCTGCAGGGGGGAGCGACTTTGGAGTGCTTTTGAGACTATCGTCTCAGAGCACGAGAAGACCTGCTCACTACCCACATAAACCCCACTCTACCTCTTCCTTTCTCAGCTCGCCCTTTCTTATCCCTATGGTTGGTGTCCCCCCCTTTACCCTCCTTTCCCCTCCTCTCCTAGTGTGTTGTGTCCAAAAAACCAAAAACAAATATAAAATTACAAAAAACAAAAAAAATAAGGCTCTTTTCAGAGCCGCCTTTCACAGTTAAAAAATAGAAGTGAAGATAAATAAACCAGGGCCCTTTGTATTTCTTAAAAGTCTGCAGAAAGTTCGCGAACATTAACAAAAATTGGGGTGCTACCCTATTGTTACCATTGCATTTTTCTCTGGGAGGAAGCGGTGGCTCTGAAAAGAGCCTTTGGGAGGTGTTTGTATGTCAAAAATTATATATACTTAACACCTACTTCAAAATGGATGCTGTATTTCTAAAAAAGGTTGCAGTGCATTTTGTACATTTCTCAGAAAAATCTGATTGCCAGCATAAGTAAGATGGACTCCATCTCTGCGAAAAATGTTTTTACTACGAAACATAATATTTTCATTGTGAAAAGAGGACATGCCAAAATCTCTTAAAAATGCACAAACAGCCTTATTAACATTGCGCCTTGCTTTTTCCATTTGTGGACCAAATGAAGAAGAACGAAGCCACATTTGTCTCTGCGCAATCGGTGAAAATATAATTTGAGAATTAGGAAAGATGTCCATGACTTTCCCAAGTCCTTCTTTCATAGAAAATTGCAAAGAAATTCCAGACACATGTCCTAAACTGTTCCCTCCACAATGAATTACAATTATGTCTGGATGTTGCTTTGTTTCCAAAGTAGCACAGAGAGGTAGCTAGTCCAACCACTTAATTCCACGTACTCCATGCCAGTGTACTTCCACATGTGGAAATCCAAGATCTACAGCTACTCCACAGCTTTGTGCATGCACCTTCAACCAATGTATCCACAAATCTCCCAGAATCCAAACAATCTGTTTTCTGAAACACACATCCATAGCTATCTGTTGTTCTCTCAGCAAAAAGAGAAACTCTCTCCTGGCACAACACACCCACTAAACTTGCCTGACCAATCCCTTTCACTGCTCATTCTCATTTGCGTGACTTCTGAACCCAAAAATCCCTGGATGTAACTCCTGATGTCCGCGAACTACCGCCATGTCCGTGAACATATCGTAACATGAACAGCCCTTCTACCATTTCCACTTCACTCTCTGTGCCATTCCCTCATTGGATGTAGCTAAGAAATCACATGACCATGCACCAATCACATTCAAGACCTCTACATCTAACTGCATCATCATAGATCAGCACTGCAAATGTACTGTGAACCTCTCTGAGTACAAGTGTCATATCATTGGCAAGCACCATCTACAAGAAATACTGTACAAGTCTCCAAGATTTCTACTTGCAGCTCCATGCATATCCATATGCATGAACACAAACTACAGGTATGCATATTTTCTGTACAGTACATGAACACATTTTCAAACTGACTTTTAGCTTGTGTAATCTGTAAAATGAATCTACTGTCTTTTTTCCAATTTCCTAAAATCAACTATCACTTATAAACCTTTATACTATTTACTTTCTTAATACACACACTATCAAATCATGTTAAACTAACATTTTTTAAATTAAATTTATAGACTACATATATTGAAACGAAATTGCATGCATGCACACTCTATGGCCCTCATTACGACCCTGGCGTTGGACCATGGTGCTAAAAGCACCATGGTCCATGCCGGTAACTTATCGACTCCGCCATGGCGGAATGGGGAATTACCGCCCCATTCCGAGGTTGGCGGGGTGGTAATTCCCCATGCTGCCAGGCCCTTCCCCATTCCCATTTTTGCCCCATAGGGGTCAATGGGAATGGGGAAGGCGCTAAGTACAGTGCCGCAAATTGCGGCACCGTACTTAGCACCAAGGTCCCTTTGCGGGTTGGTATTTAACACCTGCAAAAAGCAGGCGTTAAAGTCTCCAACCCGCAAAGGGACCTCGTAATCAGGCGTTAAGGGTTTAACGGCGCCGCCACCTTTTACAGCGCCGTTAACCCCTTAATGCCTGGGTTGTAATGAGGGCCTATGTTCCAATCTCAAAAAATAATACTTATGCAATTACATTTATTTATTTATTTATTTGATTACTTTAATTTAAGCATGACATTAAGGCACTATTACCTAGAACAGCTTAGTTACAGAAATGGTGGTATTCAGTGGTACATTATGAATTTCACAAGACATACTAAAGATATGTTGTTTGTTACAGTTACTCATTGCAATACAATTTGTTCATTAAGAACATATCATATGTATTGAACTGGTGCGACGTATCTTATGTGATTAAGATAGTTTTAATGGTTTTAAGGAAGGCGCTGAGGATTTCAATTAAAAAAATCAATATATAAATTAAAAACAATGCTATATACAAACAAAATTACTAATTTGTTTCTTTTACAATTGCAGTGAAGACCATTCTCCTGAAAAGAAGCAGCTGAATTTCAAGAACAAAGAAGAACTAAGAATTAAACTGCTCATTTTAGAAAAGAAGTAAGTAGAATATCACCATAATATTTGTATTATTACTCAAACATACTGTAAAGTTAATTCATGCTATTTCTGTGCCTAAAAATAGAGATTGTGCATCATTCTGTCCAAAAATCCCCATGTCTTAAACGGCGATTTACAGCCAGAATGGCGCACAAATTCCTACTTTTGGACACACAAATTACCCAACTCAACCGCTAGAATTTTCATATTATAGAACAAACAACTGTTTTTATTGTATACATTAGATTTACTATTTGTACTTCTCCACACCACTAGCTTATTTTTTTCTGTCATCTGAACCTGACTTTAGTAACATTTTAATTGAAGAATACACATCCCTACTAGTTGTAGTTCCCAATGCACAATCATACACCATTACACACATCACCTTACTCAAACACTCATGCACACAGCACACATACATTGCAGAACACCCCAACCCATACCTTCTTTATTTTTTTCAACAGACCCTAATGAATGCCTGCCAAAAGTCAAGTCCGTAGAAAGCAACGCAGAAGTAGAGCAAATGAAAATAAAAGTGTCCAACATAAGCATCCATCTCTAGCAGAATTTGTAAAAAAAGTTCAAACAAAACAGCTAATACAGTCATTTAGTGAAACACAAGAAGTTTCAAGTACAAAAAGTTTGCCTTCTCTATAAAAATGTAAAACAAACCAAAAAACAATTAACAAAAAATCAGCTATCACTACAAATAAAACTACTTCTTTAAAATTTAATATAGTGCAAAGTAAGCATACCAAGAAAAGTATTTTAGCCAAAATGTTCCGTCACAAAGTCCTTCAAAATCTTATAAAAACAGGAGAGAAATCAGGTTCAATGCTTAAGACCTATCGTAGGAAATTAATTTTAGAAGCGTTTATAGATAGTGCAATTCTTCTCAAAAGAAAGTTATTTATTTTAGTGTTAAACAAAATGAAACCACTAACAAAACTAATAACTAAATTACAAAAAAGACTTCTCAATAAACGAAATGTCAACAGAAAGAACTTCTTAAGTATCTGCAGAGGTGAATGGAGTCACACTACAAGCACAGAACCATACTTTAATGAAGAAGCGTACAAACAAAAACAAACAAATACAATTGCTATACATAGCAGTGGTCGAGGTTATGAAAAGTTTAATAATAACATAATGGAACAAGAAGTACTCCTTACAAAAATATGCCCTGAAAACTTAGAATTACCCCTCCATTCAACTGAATCAGAACGTCTAGTGTACAAATGGCCATGCACGTCAATATGTAACATTCCTAAACAATTTTTCAAGTCTTTACGCCAATTCCTCAATCAATATGTAAAAAGCAAAGACAAAATCAAAATTAAACTACTGCAAAATATGGATACCTGTCCAGTGCGCAAATACACAGGACTACAAGGACATTCATTGGCCTGCATTACAGGACCTACTTGTAAAACCATCTTCCATGATATCAAAAGAATATCAACACATCATTCAACTATAAGAAATCTAGTCTATAAACTGTACTATGCTAAAAGTCCTGCTTTAGCACTAGCAAATTTAAATAACATTCTCCTACATGGTACAGCAAAAGACCTACTTCAAGAAATTGACTATATCCAGAAAAAATATTTTGGAAGTGAAAGCCATTTACAGAATGAAATAGCTTTAAACCAAATTAGCAACAATTCTACACATGGCAACCTTTTGCTAAACACATACAAAAAAGAAATACTGAAATTTAAAAGTACATCAGCTGAAGTACCAAACCATGTATGTGTATGTTGCCGCAGAACTTTTTATAAACGTAACACGAAAACTGTAGACCTATCATATAAACTAGAAGACAATGAAGATTCTAAATGGTTTGAATTAGCTCTCTACCTTGTAGCAGAAAACAAATAAGAAATAAGTGACCCCTTAATACTTTGCAGTTACTGCACTACAAAACTTGACAACTTTAAAAGTACATCAGCTGAAGTACCAAACCATGTATGTGTATGTTGCCGCAGAACTTTTTATAAACGTAACACGAAAACTGTAGACCTATCATATAAAATAGAAGACAATGAAGATTCTAAATGGTTTGAATTAGCTCTCTACCTTGTAGCAGAAAACAAATAAGAAATAAGTGACCCCTTAATACTTTGCAGTTACTGCACTACAAAACTTGACAACTTTAAAAGTACATCAGCTGAAGTACCAAACCATGTATGTGTATGTTGCCGCAGAACTTTTTATAAACGTAACACGAAAACTGTAGACCTATCATATAAAATAGAAGACAATGAAGATTCTAAATGGTTTGAATTAGCTCTCTACCTTGTAGCAGAAAACAAATAAGAAATAAGTGACCCCTTAATACTTTGCAGTTACTGCACTACAAAACTTGACAACAACCAAATGCCTTCACGTGCTATCACAAATAATTTGGAATTATACCCACTACCAAAACCCCTACAACAACTTAATATATATGAGAGCATCATAATTCAAACAGTACACCCATTTCAAGCAATAATACGCCTTCAACCAAAAACAGTAAAATTACCTCCCTCTGAATTGGTAAAAGGCATTAGTGGAAAAGTAGTTTATTTACCATTAGATCTAAAAGAAAATGTGCATACTCTAGGAGTGCAACGTCCAATGCAGCAATCTTTAATTATCTTAGTAAATGGAGTACCTACAAAAGACAAACAAATATGGCAACAGCTGGTAGATTTACATAAAGTTAGACAAGCCTTACAATATCTTAAAGAGAATAATGAATATTACAAAGAAATTAATATTGAAGAAAACTTGAAAGATACAACTGAAATAATTCAAGAAACACAAGAAGCTGGTCAATTTGAGCTACTAGATCCTGCTACAATATCAAATACTTTAGACCATTATACAATTCATACTTTGCACTCTAATGATACCATAGAAGATGCACTGGAAACATACCAAATGCCTCAAACAAAAGGATCACCAATCAGCATATGGGAAAAAAGTATAGAAGCACGTGCTTTTCCTCTACTCTTTCCTACTGGCAAAGGAGGAAGGTATGATGATAGATCTATTCAAATATCAGCTTCAGAATACCGCTCATTATGGATGTATTCTGAAGATCCCAGATTTCGACAAAATGTGGAATACATATTCCACCTACTCTTTGAAAGTGAACTAGCAACTTTATGTTACGGAGTTGCACACATATTAAAACCAGGATCCCACTTTCAAGATATGACAGCTACACAATTATTACAAAAAGTGCAACAAAAGGATGAGGTTTTACAATCAAATTGTCTTGCGCAGTAGGAAGGTCAGGCACACCAGGCACACCAGTTTACAGAACACTCATACACTCGGGGACTCCATGACACATAACACAGCGAGACTCTCCAAGTCACAGTCAGCCCTTCACATGATCACGCTACCTGTGGTGCGAGGGAAGCGCCACCAACTTCCAGGCTCTGTCAGAGGGCGATATTATTTGTTCCCTCGTTTCCGCTGGCAACTGCCATGGAGATTGCGAGAGGGCTGGAGCAGGAGCAATCGGCGGCAACTACTTCCCAGTTCCGGACCGAATTCCTGGTCACGTGCCCTGAGCTCCGCTCACGTTATCAGGAGTCGGCAGGTATAAAAGCGGCGCACTTTGAATCACTCGCCGCTTCACAGCGGTTTCACGGCACTGTTTGGCGTTTTCGATTCACGTTGGATTCATTTGGTTACAGATCTCAAGCCTACGGATTACGGACTGGGTTTTTTTGCTCCTTGGAATTGGCGTTTGGTTTCTGCTTGGATTTACAGACTTTTTAGACTTTAGCTAACGTTTCACGGATTGATTGGATTACCATTCTCTGCTTTGTCAAGTGTTCTACGTTCTCCAGAGTTCCTCGAACTGCTACGGTACCACAGTGTTAAGAACACATCCAAGAATCATCAGGTGGTAGCCAGCGCTGATTTTTCTGGTGCCTGGCTTTTAAGGATTACTGACGCTTCCCTGCACCACAGCCTCAGAGTTCCTGGCAGTTAGAAAATCACCCTTGGGTAAGCCCTGTTTCAATAACAGTTATATTGTTGACAGTACTGTGCTTGTTTGTACTAATACCTAAATTCATTCCACAGCTCTGGGGTCCTCGGCGGCGTCTGGTCCTGCGAAACAACAACAACCACCAGCGGCCTCAAGGCTCGCACAGGGAGTAGTTTTTCTTTCTCTCTGTGTGGAACTTGGGGACAGAGGCCCATATATTCTTCACGACGAGTCAAGTCAAGACACAAATATTACAAATCTATTAGCAAATATGCGTGGTACTAAAGAGTACTGGTTTCGACGTCACAGAGATGTACGTTGTATGATCAGAAACCTTGGCCCACCCACTTGATTTGTTACATTAAGTTGTGCAGAATATGCATGGGAAGATTTACATGATTTCCTACGCATATCAAATAAAAACAAAACAAACATAGATATACGAACACCAAGAGAACTTTGTTCTTTGGATCCTGTTTATGTTTCAAGATATTTTCACCATCGCTTCATTGCTATGCTACATTTTATTTGTAATAAAACTGTTCCTTCCCTTGGAGAAGAACAACACTTCTTTTGGAGAAAAGAATACCAAGCCAGAGGAGCACTACATATCCACATGCTTTTATGGATTAAAGATGCTCCTAAATTTGGTCAAGACAGTGATGCCACTGTTTTACAGTTTATTGAAAAATATGTCACTTGTGAAATTCCCTCAGAATCCACAAATAGTGATCTTCAAGCACAAATTTTACAATTTCAAAGACATAAATGTGGCAAATATTGTCGTTGCAAATACAAAAACAAAGGGAAATACTACACCAAATTCCGATTTGGTTTCCCTAGACCAGTTACAAATACAGGTCAAGTGAACAACCTCATGTCTTCAGTTAGACATAGTGTTAAAGGTAAGTCACCTAAAAATACATATCACATAAAAAGAAAAGAAGAAGAAAAATATATCAATGATTATAATGCAATCATTGCCCACTTATGGAATGCAAACATAAATGCGCAGTACATTGCAGACAATTCTACTGCAGTTGCACGATATGTCACAGCATACTTAACCAAAGCAGAAAAGACAGAGCTCGAAGACCTCTGGAATGACCTGTCATCAGATAAAACAGTGTCTCAGAAATTATACAGCTTGGGCATAAAAATGCTCTCCCATAGAGAATGTGGATCATATGAAGCAGCTGATTGTTTACCTGGTACTGCATTGTATGGTAAATCTGAAAATATAGTATGGCTAAGTCTTGGTCCAGCTAAATCTAGAAAAAGAGTTCTAAAAACATACGAAGATATAGAAGCAATAGCCAAACATGATCCCAACAGCCAAGACATTTTAAAAAACAATTTATTGGACACATACTACCCAAACAGAAGTAATACTTTGGAAACCATGTGTCTATACCACATAGCCCAAAACTACACATACAAAAATAATATAAAACCTGATGAAAAAAAAGGTAAATACAGAGTGACAAACTGTGAAGGCAGCTTAGTTAAACTCAATAAACCAAATTTAATTAATCATATCAAATTGTCATTGAAGACTCCTAAACACAAATAAATATATTACATGTCCCTGCTACAACTCTTTAAACCATGGAGAAAAGAATAAGAAATACTAGAAAACTATGACTCATATGAAGATGCTTTCAAAGCAAATGAAAGCACTATAACTGATGTAAACTTTACACAATACAAAACAATGTTGCACAATGAACAGCAACACAAAGAAGAACTGCAGGCCCAACTCCTGACAGTAGTCAACCTTCTGTAACAGGAAGCCAAGAACCACTGGGAGAACCACTAATAATAAATGAGGCAGAATTAGCTATGATAGAAGTAGAAAACACCATGTGTCAGTATGAAGATAAAGAAGACTTAACTATACTACAATCAAAACTATACAATGAACAACGTACCATTTTTGAAGAAGTAACAAAACAAATAGCACATGGTGTACAACATGAAAATAAAGAATGTTCCTGCCATAATTATAAACCTACACTACTGTACGTCAGTGGTGAAGCTAGTTCTGGCAAAACATTCCTAATCAAAATCATCAGTAAATTCCTTCAACAATTGACAAACAACAAACTGTCAGCTGTTGTCACTGCCCCCACAGGTTTAGCTGCCTACAACATAGGTGGTGTCACTTTACAGCGATTACTATTATTGCCAGTAGAACACCAGAACAAATTAGACAATTACAAACTTTCTGCAGAAGCTGCAATGGAACTACGCAGAGTATTGAAACAAATGAAAATGCTACTAATAGATGAAGTGAGCATGGTCTCCAACCTAATGTTGGCTTTGATTCACCTCAGATTACAAGAAGTACTGAAAAGAAACTATGAAGAGCTCTTTGCAGGAAAACACATTATTGTTTTCAGAGATCTTCTTCAATTGACACCAGTAAAAGGTGAGCCTATTTTTAAAACATTAGGACACAAACTCTGCCGTAAAACTGTTGGCAGCATTGGAAATGTCAACTTTTGGCAACATTTCCAATACAGAGAATTAACAGAAAACATGCGGCAATCTGCAGATCTCACTTATGCCAACATCTTAAAAAAGTATCAGAGTTGGTATACTCTCTAAAGAAGCAGAAACAATATTGAAAACCCGGCAAATTAATGCACTTTATGGCGATAATGCATGTGCTACAGATGTTATGGAACAATTAGCCCACAAAAATGTCAATTGTATGGCCTTAATGCCAACTCTTGCCAACTCTTGCAAGCTGTTTCAAATTCAATGAAATAATGTTAAGCAGAGAAATGCAACCAATAATGGAAATTAGCGCCACAGACAAACTAGATGTACATGGTATGACACTACCTATGTGTGACCAAGCCACAACAAGACTAAATAGTTTAGAAAAATCAATCTCAAACACAGCAGGCTTAGAAAAGATATTAAAATTATCCTTAAATTGCAGAGTAATGCTTAAACATAACCTTGACGTGGACCAAGGACTAGTTAATGGAGCACTGGGTACAGTTGTTGGCTTTCAAACATACCCACGTGACAACAAAATTCCGTTTGTCAATATACTCTTTGACAAACTTTCAGAAGTTAAAAGGATAGGACGCTCAACAGCTCGATTCCTTCTCTTCAAAGACATGTATGTACGCAGAGAACAATTTTCTCTAACTCTTGCATACGCAGTCGCGATTCATAAATCACAAGGTCTTACCCTAGACAAAGCAATGATAGATATTGGTAACACAGTCTTTAAAGAAGGCATGAGCTACGCAGCACTATCACGCTTACGTACACTTGACGGTCTATTTCTAATCAACTTTGATGCAAGTAAAATAAACGCTGATATTCCTTGCATTTTAGAATACAATAGACTTCGCTCACTATACACTCCCCATCTAAACACATATTTTGTTCCACAAAAAGTAAAACATTATAAAAGAAAAATAAATCAAACAGAAAAGCAGCAGGATGTCACTGCAAATCCTCCAAAGAGAGTAAAAGAAAGTAATACTTCATCAAGTACCGCAATCAAAAAAGAATCAATTCGGGAAAGTAAACCAGGTACTTCTTCAAAGAAGGAAGACAAACTCCAAAAAAAGCAGTCAGATACAGAACTAACTGGTCCATTTAAACTCTCAAATATAGTTGGTGTAAGTTGCTACGCAAATGTAGCAATGAATATTCTATTTCAATTACCACCAATTGTTGAGAACATTTACTTACACAGTACAGACCCATTGTGTTTGCAAATGTTAGTACTTCACAGAAATGCAGCAAACAATCCTGACAACACGTATAGTGTTTATGGAATAAGACAACAATTGGACTACTGTGCTGGAATGGTGAAATTCACTATAAACTCACAGGAAGATCCACAAGAATTTCTAATGCACTTACTACTGGAAAACAAAAACATACCTACAAATGAAATCTTCCAGATTTCATATATGTGGAAACATACATGCACTCTCTGTAACAATGTGACACAAGAAGAAATCCCCAATGAACGCTTCATATATATATCAATACCTAATTGTGAATCCATTCCATTTCAGCAAACCATGGTAGATTATTTTCTATCTGCAATTCAGATAATCGCTCCACGTTAGTAATACAAACGCATAGTAAATACGTAATACTAATGCTTCTACGTTACAATGCAGATGGTACCAAAATCAACCGCAAGCTGACTGGATTCACACATGGTCAAATATCACTTGGTAAGAAAACCTTCACACCAATAGGTATAATCTACCACGCAGGAGCCACAACCAATTCATGGCACTACACTGCATATATAAAAAAGAAATGTGGATGGTTTCAATGTAATGATAGTACCATTACTCTAAAGCAGAGATTACCAGCAAATCTTACAAACGCTTATTTAATGTTCTTAAAACCAAAATCTGATAACTAAACTGTACTTAAACCTGAAGTAAACTTGTAGTAAAAAATATAAACTGTTAGAATATTCCAAAAGCTATCTAACTGCCCAAAGATTCTACAACCATTAATCACATAAATGAATGCCACTAAATTAGAGCAAAAAATAGACAATTAGAATACGCCAATTGGTATCTAACTGCTCCAAAATTTCATAATATCCAAACAAATAAATAATATGTTACTGCTCCAAAAAAAATGCAACAACCCAATGTATAAAGCATTAGCCAGAAACAACAAATGAACACTGAAAACAAACAAACAAACTGTAGCATAACAGAAAAAGGTTTTTTTTTAATCCAACATGGATTTTTTTTTCTCCCACAGACCCAATGATTTTAGCAACGAACACAGAAACTGAGCAAATTGCACAGTACTCTGGTTTGTAATCTACTAAATATGAGGGTACAAAAAAAAAATGTTGATTATACAATGTAAAAAGTCATTACAAAATACTAATACTAACATGCTATTTTCTTTTATCACAGAAATTAACAAGAAATACATGTACTCCAGTTACTAAACCAAACAGTAAGTATATTATACACTCTATGCCCTGGCCACAACCATCACAGCATATCACACCCATAGTATATTATAACTTTGTTCCTTATAAATTTGTTTTTGACCCAAAGTTATAAGCAACTATAAATGTGATATGCTGCGGTGGTTTGACCAAGGCATAGAGTGTTGGGTGCATGGCCAAATGGCCATGCACCCAACACTCTATGCCCTGGCCATAACCACCGCAGCATATCACACCCATAGAGTAAAACAT
The DNA here is from genome assembly GCF_040938575.1 of Ambystoma mexicanum. Lineage (NCBI taxonomy): Eukaryota > Metazoa > Chordata > Amphibia > Caudata > Ambystomatidae > Ambystoma > Ambystoma mexicanum. The sequence goes on from NC_090922.1 coordinate 255,503,648, forward strand.
TTCAACTATGGCCTATGGAAACTTTTAATGTCTGCGGACATTACCAGTATTCTTAGAACACTTTCAACTCGACAACGAACAATACGGACAGCGTCCTCAGGACACCCCCTACGAACCTTTCAGGACAACGCGTGTGTTCTTAGAACACACCCCCATTTTGTTTATGTGCAAACATTCCAGGACAACGCGAGAGTTCTTAGAACACTTTCAACTTGACAACGAACAATACAGACGGTGTCCTCAGAACACCCCCATTTTGTTTATTTGCGAACATTTCAGGACGCCCCGAGTGTTCTTAGAACACTTTCAATTTGCCATCGAACAATACGGACAGCATCTTCAGTACACCCCCTGCAAACATTTCAGGACACCACGGGAGTTCTTAGAATACTTTCAACTCAACAACGAACAATACGGACAGCGTCCTCAGGACACCCCCTACGAACATTTCAGGACAACGCGTGTGTTCTTAGAACACACCCCCATTTTGTTTATTTGCGAACATTTCAGGACACCGAAACAGTTCTTAGAACACTTTCAACTTGCCGTCGAACAATACGGACAGCGTCTTCAGGACAGCCCCTACGAACATTTCAGGACAATTCGTGAGTTCTTAGAACACACCCCCATTTTGTTTATTTACGAACATTTCAGGACAACGCGAGAGTTCTTAGAACACTTTCAACTTGACAACGAACAATACGGACAGCGTCATCAGAACACCCCCATTTTGTTTATTTGCGAACATTTCAGGACTCCCCGAGTGTTCTTAGAACACATTCAACTTGCCACAGAATAATACGGACAGCGTCTCCAGAACACCCCCATTTTGTTTATTTGTGAACGTTTCAGGACACCCCGAGTGTTCTTAGAACACATTCAACTTGCCACAGAACAATACAGAGAGCGTCCCCAGAACACCCCCATTTTGTTTATTTGCGAACATTTCAGGACACCGCGAGTGTTCTTAGAACAGTTTCAGCTTACTTGCGAACTAAACGGACACATATTGAGTCCTCAGAACACCCCCCATTCAGTTTATTTAGAACATTTCAGAACACTGCAAACAAATCGAGCACAAAAAGAATGTCTACCACATAAAAAAGCACAACATTTCACCTATCTCATACCCTTCCATCCTCCCCAAACACTCCTACACACCAACACACTCTACTAAATACACATTTAGAACAAACTTTCACTGTGCTGTCCGCGGACGTCCGCGAATCCAAGATGGCAGGCGCTACCGAAAATCTGACGTGCTTCATGCTTTACACCGTCCAATCAGCGAACACGTTGCATGTCCGCGGACATCACGCAAGCCGATTGACGAACCAGGACACTGTCCGCGGAGCAAACAGGGAAGTGTGTCCGCGGACCGAACACAGATATCACTAATTTTTTTTGACCTACTTTTTGGTCATTTTTAAAAAAACACTGGACGGATTTTCACCAAAATTGCAAAAGCCCGCTTTTGGGACCAGGCTGCTGCTGCTCCTGGTCCAAATCTGGTGAAAATCCGTCCAGCGGTTTGGGCTGTAGACGCGAGCAAAAAACTTTTCCCATTCAGTCTATGGGAAAAAAAAAAGTTTTGGGACCCCCCCTATAACTTTCCCCCCCTGGACAAATCCTCGGCAAACTTTGCAAGAAAATTCAGAGAGGCCTATATACTTTTTTTTGCAAAGTGTGGTGAGGATTCGTCCAGGGGGAGCGATGTTATAGGCCGCCCAAAAAGTGCTCTTCCTATGGAAACAGCAACTTAACCATAACTACATGGCCACTACCGTGGCCATGTAATATATATATATATATAGAGAGAGAGAGAGAGAGAGAGAGAGATTTAGACATAATTACATTTTTCAACAAAAGCTGCTTCAGGGCACCATAGAATTAGGAAGGGCGAGAGAGGATAATGGATCGGGGGAGAGCCAGGATGAAAACACAGGGGAGGTGCAGGAAGTAAGACATAAATGAACCAATCACAGTAAGTGTTTGCAGGTTATCCAAGTTTTATGTGATCAACAGATTCATAAAATCTAGCACTCACAGAAGTGGGAAGCATACATTTTACACAAACATGGCAGTCATGTGAGCTACAGAGAGAGGAGTTGCCAAGACATAGGAAGGGGCAGTGCACAAGAGGAGATGCAACACAGTCCTGATGATTAAGTGAGAAAGGTCTGGTTGTGAAGAAGGACTTCCAGATGTGTCCTGAACTTTTAGTAGTGTGTCTACGTTGGGAGGTAAAGACTCATGTTCTTCCCAAGGATGGAACCTTAGACTTGGTTGGAGTTCTTTAATCAATGATTTCTCAAGAGTCTTTCCCAGAACTGCGATGATGGTAAATGGGTGGCAAAGTATGTGAGGGATTCCATTTATTTTATTTAGAAGGGGGTGATCATCTCTTGAAAAGCACAAGACATTCTGTTCTCTGAGCTGAAGCAGCCATTACACAACTCAGCAACAGGTTCAGCACGGATCTCTTTGTTTTCTTGATGTCTGAGGCAGGGCCAGGATGACAATTCTGATCAGAGGCCAACATTTTTGTTGCTGAGATCACATTATCTGGTGTGATTGCGAGGATGGGGGACATGTACTCATTCATCCCTCATTCAGAGGGGGTTATGCCGGATGATCTTCACTTGAGGATGATCATGTTCTGAATGTGCCGTAGCGTATCAGGGAAGAAGGACACAAGATTGTTGTCTAGTTTTTAGGATAGAATACGGTCATTAGCAATTTAGCTTGTGTCAAAAAGATTTGTATATACTGTAAATACCTCTCTGCTGTTGTTAGAGGCTTCCATGAGCCAGAGGTTATGGTAGTTAACTATTTTCTTTTTATCCCTTTTGACTTTGTAGCCATGCTTGAGCTGGGAGTAAGCTTCTTTATTACTACTCAGTTCGCTCATCGACTCCCTGCTTTCTCTTTAAACAGACTATGTATATGCTATATTAAATGGGCACTTTCAAAATATCCAAGCATGCCGTCCCAAATAACTGTCTACCCACATAAACGTCCCATCCAGGCCCATCCCTCACCACTTGCCACACTACCCCAGTGACCTGCCTGCCTATCGCTCCCTCCCTGCCTATCGCTCCCTCCACTGCTTGCACTCTTCACACACCAACAAACTGCAGCAATCTCCCAATCTAGCCACCTCCACCATTCCTCCCTTTATCCCATTTTTCCTCGCACTGCAAAACCGATCTTCAAGCCATCCCACGGTCTCCCATATCTACCCTCCAACTCTTTCACACCAAGCTCCCCAAATACATAGCACTGCTACCCCTCCCACATACACATACCCCCTATCCCTCACCTATCCTCCAGCCCTTCCACTCTGGTCCTCTTCACCTGCCCAGTTAGCACCCATGTTCTCTCAAATCATCCAAACCTCCACATTGTAGACCCTCTCTCAACCCTGTGGCACTGCCATGCGCCTCCTCTCCTATTCATATTCCCTGCTCCCTTTCCATGTGCTCTTGTAAAGTCTCCATTGTCCACTTAATCCAAGCACCTACTCTCACTCCCATATGATTACCTCACTGCCAAGCCCCGTCGATACACTCCTAAACTCACCACACATCTACCCATCACCCACTCCATCCCCATTCCATCTAGCTTCTATAACCTCTCTCCGCTGAGCCCAACATTGTTTTAAACTATCTCAGCACAATCTAGCTCCTCCCACAACTTCTTCCACACTGGGCCAAATCCATCCAAACACCCTTCCCCATCTTCCTCAACACCATTCCCTTCAATTCACAACTAGCCCCAAAAACCACCCCACTTACCCACATTCACCTATTTCTGTCCTCACCCACTTAACCCCTCATCCTCTGGTTCTCTACACTGAACCTTCTTGGCTCAAGCATTTTCTGCAACTCCCTGCCAAATTACTATCCTGAGCTACCCCCCCCCCCCCGATCTGCTGTCACAGCCATGCCACTCCATTCCCATCCCCAACATAGACCATCTATCTGCCAGTGTACACCTTCTGGTGCCCCCCTTACTCAAGTTCTGCATGTGCCTATTAGCACCAGAGCACCGCCTATCCCATTTCAAGCTCACCCATACCTACATACAATCCTCCACCAACTATTGCCTTCCACCTAAATGTCAGCCATACCATCTTGCCACTAAGGTCACCCCTTTGCCTCAACATCTGTTCTGACTTGAGTGTCGTGTAGACAATTGAGACCTCCGTCCCCAAGTGACGCACAGGGGAACCAAAAGGACTCTGCTGTGCGACCTATGGTGCCACCGGTGGGAGATGTTACTTCCCGGATCCACGGAACCTCTGGAACACCGATGCTGCTGCAAAAAGAACGAGGTTAAGTACCAGGCAAATACAATATAGCACAAGAACCAAAGGATCTGAATAATCTTACCTATCCGGTGTTTGGAAAACCCGGGAAACCTAGGAAGGAGGTTCGAGACTCAGATGAGAGGCGGTCCCCAGAACAAGAAGGAACGCAGACAAGCGTGGACACAGGATAGGCCACCTGTAGAGCTGAAGACGTAACTTGAGTTCCCAAAAGGGAAATGGCGTAGAAGTCCAACAAAGTACCAAGGGATGATCCGAAGACAGGTGAAGGTTGTGTCGAGATTCAGCAATAGGTAAACATTTCCAAGCAAAGGTACAAAAGGCTAGTCCAAGGGAGTCCAGGTGAGAGATCCAAGATCAAGGTAAACCAACAGAGTTTATCAAACGTAGCGCCAAACAGGGTCAGAAGACAGCTGAGAAGCGAAAGTGCTCCGTGCATCAGGCTTTATATACTGTGTACTTCTGGGTCATGTGACGTCCACCAAGGTCACGTGGGAAACGCCGCTCTGAATCACGTGAGCAAATGAATGATCGATGCGGAGGTGTTCTGCCGCCCCTTCTGCTGTATGTTCTCCACGGCAACTGCCAATGCAGGAAGGGCTGCAACCGGGCACGTAAATTGTACCTGGTACGGAACTTTCGGTCCTTTGGGGTAACCAAATCACGTGAGTCTCGAACCCTGGATGGAGTCGTGTGGGAACCCGGGGAAGGTGTTAGCAGTGTTCTGGTGTGCAGAGGATCGTCTAACAACATCCAAGCAAATGAATGTCCCCTCACCAAACCAAACTCATACAAACCCACCCACCCACCAACCCACTATCCCTTCATACCTTTTACGGCTCCATGCTTTCACATACTCCCATAACTACTATCCCAGGCAGTCAAACCCCAACATGCTCTAATAACACCTACCCTCTCACTCAATCCCCCAAACGCACAACATCCATTTTATTTTACACATTATCATCCAATACACTGTTAAATCCATTTTCCCCCCACAACCATCTTCACACCACATCCTTCCGGCCCCCATTGTCCTATCCATCATCTCTCCACTTCCCTGTTTAACCTCCTACTTCTGACCCTCTAACCTTTATCTTCTTTCCTCCTACTCCCATTGAGTACCCTTAAACTTCCCCAAGCACCCTCATGTTATATCCTTCCACTCTCTTGCGTAGCTGACTCCTTCCTCCTCTCTCATCTTCCACTTTCCAGCTTTGCCAGAGGACACTGTTCATCATCTGAGGGTCCTTCCTTCAAGATGAAGCTCCCTGAGCCTACAACACCCAGAACTCTGCCTGCACGTTTGGAAGCCATCTGGATCACTGTGATTAGCTCCCAGAGGGTCATATGACGCATTGTCACCCTTATTCAGACTCCCCTGGATGTTCAGCCCACTGTGTGCAGCCAGCGGCCAAAATCACCAAAGAGAAACTTCCTGTTTTTGGCTTGTTGGGGCTGGAAAGGGCTTTTGGGCCAGACCCCTTACTCATGCCAGGACTTCAGTAGCTCACCTTTTACCTGACCTCTGCCTCTATGCATAGGGATCCACCCACCCATTGAATATCATTTAACTGCAGAGCATCTGTTACCTCACAGAACAAAGGAATATCGCTGTTGGGCACCCCTTCCCTTTCAGCTCACCCAACTACCCTTTCTCTCTCAGGCTGCACCCTTTCTTTGTTGTCTCCATTAGCATATTTCGTCTACCCCTCATCATGCATCTTGCCTTTGCTCCATCCTTCCTTCTACTCGCTCTTCTCCAGTCTATTTTGCAGAGTGCAGTTTCGGTGCAGTGTTTACTACAAGAGCCAGGTTGAAGTCCAGCTCCAAGGCCTGTCTCCTAAAGGTATCCATTCAAGAACACCCGCTTAACGACTTTTGAATAATGGGAAAGCAGAGAAACCGGGTGATAGTTTCTTGGGTCATAGGAGGGTTTCCTCAGTAGGGGTAAGACAGTTGCAGATCTGAAAGATTCAGTGAAGAGTCCAGCAGAGAGAGAGGTTAAAGACCTCAAAGACATAAGGGCAAGCGATTAAGACTAAGGGGCTTATTACAGGTATTAATGGCGGGATACCGACAAACCTGCCTTACCATCTCTGCCACCCGATATTCAAGTATTACCGGAATATTAAGGGTGGCAGAGTGATGATAAGTTCCCATTCCCATGGATTCACATAGGACCCCCAGGGATAGGATTGCCGCAATTACCGGCACCGGTATTACTGGTGTCGGTAATTGCAGCAATTATTTGCCTGTAGGGTCCCGAACTCCCAGAAAGTCGGTCCTGCTGGGAGATCCGTGGCCCCCACTGGCACACTTGAAGTGTGCCTGACCACACTGACCAGTAAAAATGGCAGAGCCAGAATTACTGCCATTTTTTCTCAACCGAGACACATGGAATGGGGACCTAAGTGTTTGACCATTTGGGGAGCAAAAGGGTCGATAGGAGCGCATGATTGATTGGTACTGGGAAGGATGGCTACTAATTCCATTGGAGAGGAAGGGGAGTAGTAGTCTAGCGTAAATGAGGCAAGGGGTGATGTGGTGAAGGGTTAAGGAGGGAGAGAAAGGAGGGCTGTGAGAGTGACACAAATTTGAAAGATTTTAGAGAAAACGTGAACAAAGTCATCTGCAGAAAGGGAGGATGTGGTTGGAATTGGCTTGGGACGTGTAAGCAAAGATTGGAGGGTAGATGAATGTTTGAAAGGGTGATGGCAAAGGATTTTGCAGAGTCCAGTGCAGAGGTTAGAGCAGCAAGGACATTTTGGTAGGGTAGAAGTAGGGAACGTGTCAGTAATTTGCGCCAGCATCGTAGGTCACAGCACATGTTTGTTTTTACTGTACGAATTTTAAAAGTAATTCAAGGCTGAGGACGGGAAGGTGTGAATGTGAATGTGCGAGCAGGATAGTGTTGGGCCAATAGTCATAAGTGTATTGTGTTGCATTGTAGTGAATTTATTAAACGCAACATACGCCGGAAGCCACCTTCATGCTCCTTGCAGCACATTGCAAAAGGGAAATTTAAAACTGATAGGTTTTCGGAGCTTTACGGAAAATGGAATGAGCAACTGTAGCTCTGCGAGAAAGCGGGAGGAGTTCCAAAGGTCAGATGCAGCAACAGAAAAAGGGCGACCACCAATTTGACTATGTCGGACTGAGGGGATCGGAAGGCGACAGCCCGCAGAAGAGTGCAAGGCAGGCTGCAGTAGTCAATCGAAGAGGTGACAAGAGCAGAGACTATTGGTACCTGAAGATGTGCAGGAATGTAAGGGAGCACTCAGCAAAGGAGTTTCAGCTGAGAGTAGCCCCACTGACAGACTGTACTTATATGAAGCTCCATAGACAGGGGTGACGTGAGCTTCACCCTAAGATCTTTGACAAACGAAACAGCTAAGGGAAAAGGGTGCAAAGAAACAGGACAGAAATCAGCAGTCCAGAATGAAGAAGCAGAAGGGGGGCCTACCACAAGAACTTCGGTCTTTTTGCTTCTAAACTTGAGCCAGTTTTTCTGCATCCATTCCCCCACCACCCCCAGACAGGCACGAAACCTGACCGCTGAATCAGGAATGGAAAGGTGCATAGTAAAGGTCAGAGAAAGCATGGTCAGTGAAAGAGGCAAGATAGGAGAAAGAGGCAAGAGAAAGGTCATCACATCCTCAAGGTAAGGGGCAAGAAAGTCCTGCCTGAATTTCCTCTTAGTCATTGAAGAGAGGAGATGATCAGTAGAAGGTGGAGGAACCGAAATGTTAAAGTGAACAACAGAGTGATCGGAGGGAGAGGGGTTAATGTAAAGGTTATTGATATTGATATTTTATTTCTATCGCGCTCGTACACAAGTGTTTCAGAACGCGACAAGGCAAGGGAGGAGAACAGGGGAGAACAAAACAACAATCTTACCAGGACCAGTGACATTCAGAACATGCAAGTGCATGGGAGAGGGGGAGGGGAAAAGTGCATGGAAGGGGGGAGAAGTGGAAAGTGCGGAGCAAAGGAGTAACAAATAAATAATAATAAATAAATAATAAAGGCAACAAACAGTGGTAGTGCAGCCAGCAAGTGGCAAGTGCTGGGTTTAAGGCAGCAGACAGGGTAAGTCTGATAAGTGCAGTAAGAAAAAAGTGGTGGGACTGTATGGGTACAGATACAGACCCCAGTGCAAGGGGTGGCCCGGAGGCAGTTCAGGAGGGTGGCAGGGTGAGAAGGTACCTGGGCCCGGAGGACAGATGGTGGCCAGGTGAACTGTCCCAAGAGAGAACAGATCAGCAGGGGAGAGGCGGTCGAAGGCAGAAGCAAAGAGGAAGGTGTTGAGGTGCTTCCGGAACCAGAGATGGTTCTCCTCAAGTTTTAGAGTGGCAGGGAGGCTGTTTCAGAGGGAGGCCCCAGCCGAAGAGAGAGCTCTACCCCCAACTCATTTCTTTGAAAAAAGACTACCCTGAGGGAGTTAGAGGTAGAGAGGCGAAGAGCTCAAAAGGGGAGGTATTTGCAGAGGGACAGCTGAAGTTATTTTGGACCCAGGCCCCAGAAAGCCTTGTGGACAATGCAGAGGGTTTTGTATTTAATCCTTGCATTCTCTGGGAGCCAATGGAGAGATTTCAGAACAGGAGAGATATGATCCCAGGGATTGAGGTCAAGGACAAGTCTTGCAGTCCTGTTCTGGATTAGTTTCAGAGAGCGGAGAGTAGAGGCAGGTAGATTTAGAAAGAGGCTGTTACAATAGTCCAACCTAGAGAGAACCAGAGCTTGGGAGAATATGAGATTCTGGGGGAAGGAGAGGAAAGGCAGGGTACCTCTGAGGAGGTGCAGTAGGAATTATTTAGAGACATCAGAGATGTGGGCGGAGAAGGAAAGTGTGGAGTCAAAGATGACCCTGAGGTTCTTAGCCTCGCAGGTGGGGGTAGGAGGAGGGCTACGGGAGGCTGGCCAGAGAGTGAGGGGAAAGGATGGCAAAGGTGTGCCTATTAGGAGGATCTTCGTCTTGCTGGCATTCAGACAAAGATCATTGGCGGCACACCAATTTTGAATGGCAGTTAGGCAATCAGAGATGAGAGATGGAGAGGAGGTGGCAGAGGGCAGCCTAAAAATGAGTTGAGTGTCATCACCGTAGCACTTGAAATTTGAGCAGAAAATGGCAATGCAGTGAGCGAGAGTTGCCAGGTATTGCATGAAAAGCCAGGGCGAGAGGTTAGACCCCCTGGGGAACACCACAGGTAGAGAGGAAGATAGATGATAGGAAGGACCCAAGTTGGACCTGGGACGGTCAATCAGAGAAGAAAGCGGTCAGCCAGGCCAGAGCCTGATCAGTGATACCCAAGTGATCACTGAGATGGTTTAGCAGGATGTAATGGTTGACCGTGTCAAAGGCAAGAGAGATCGAGGAGGATGAGGACAGAGGGAATGTTAGAGTCAAGGTTGGAGAACAGATCTTCACGGATGTTCAGGAGAGCAGTTTCTTTGCTTCTGGAAGCTCTGAAGCCAGATTGGTGGTCATGAAGACAGCCAACAGAATTGGAATGAATGTTAAGTTGAGAGATGGGCAGCCTTTCCAAGATTTTGCCCAGAAAAGGAGTAATGGAAATGGGGCGATAGTTAGCCAGACAAGAAGGATCAGCTGTGGGTTTCTTGAGACGAGGATGCACAAGGGAGTGCTTCAGAGGGGAGGGGAAGGATCCCGAGGCAAAGGAGTGGTTGCAAAAATCAGCAAGGGCTGCAGCGAGGGTGTCAATGTAGTCCTTGATGGTTTTAGAGGAACAGGAATGCACCTGTTTTGATGAGGCTTTCTAGCAACCTCATCAGGGGGAAAAAGAGGAAAGGATGAGAAGGAGGGTGGGTGGTGACTGAAGGAGGGTCAACAAGCACATGCAGAGAGGGGAGAAAAGGAAAGGGGAAGGGGTGGAGAGGGTAGACAGGATGTGCTGGGTTTTGAGATAAAGTGAGAGGCAAGAGCATTGCAAAGAGCCTGGGAGGCAACAGGAGGTGTAGAGACTGCAGCAGGATTGGCCAGCTCCTTGCTGTAAAGAGAGAGACGTGCAGATAGGTTGCAGGAGGAGAGTGAACTAGAGAGAACGACAGGGTCAAGAGAGTTCCCGCTACAGTGGGTAGGTTGGTCATGGAGGGAGTGGCCAGAGAGAAGGGACTTAAGTTCAAGGCAGGTGGCTGCAGAGGGCTTGATAACGTTAAAGTCCCCCAGTAGGGCAATGGGGAGTTTGGTAGGAAGTGGCACATGGAAATGGGTCAGATCGGGGAAAAGGGAGTTGTGAGGACCCTGGAGTCAATAGAGAGCCAAAACAGTGAGTGGAGTAGGAAGGAGGAGTTGGAAAGTGGCATATTCAAAAGAGGAACAGTTGATGTCAGAAGGGGATAGAGCGCAGGGTGGAAGGACTTATTGATAAGGAAGCCCACACTGCGGCCCTTCCCAACAGGTATGGTAGAGTGGTAGAAGCTTTCACGTGAGCTGTTAGTGTTGCAGAGCAATGAGAAGGGAGCCAGGTTTCTGTGACAGCAAGAAGTGAAAGTTGAAGGTGATAAGAGTCGAAGTGGTCACTGATGTAAGAAGACTTGTTGCAGAGGGGCATTCCAGGGGCACATTAAAAGAGTGATAGGATGTGGGCGAGAGGAGCAGGTGTTGAGTTGTACGAGAGGGGAATAGATGTTAGAATCCTAAAAGCACAGGAGCATCTTATTTTAAAGGGGGTTGGGTCCAAGGCAGGAGGAGGAGGATGAGGTGGATGGAGACGTGTGCAGCCCTTCACCAAGTTGAGGTTGAAGACTATGAGAGAAGGGAACTAAAATCATAAGTAGAAGTAGAAATAGAGTGAACTCATTATGCATGATGGAGGGTGGAAGAAATAGGTAAAAGACAATGAAGAACAGGGTGCAACCCAAGAGAGAGGAAGGGTAGGTGAGTGAGGGCAAAGGGAACTGTTTCTTCATATATATTTAATTTAATTTAAAATATTTTCATTACCATTTGTCAAACAAAACTGTGCATTTCAAGGATTATGCATACGCGGAGATCTCAGCATTTGCAACAGTATATTAATAACAATATCATACAACAAAGAAACAACTTTCTTCACTGAACAATTCTTGAGTCTTCCTCACTTTGCAGGTGTGTTTTACTACGGGACCAGGATTTTTCCCCCTATTGTTATTCCCAATGACTTCAAGGCGGTCAGGGGAGTTTTTCTTTGGGCTGTGAAGGAATATAGTACAAGTATTGGGTAATCCAGTGTTACATCTCAGGGGGATTTATCATCCGACGGATGGAACATAGCATTCACCAGTGCTTTCCAGGCATCATGTTTATCGCTCCCATCCAGACCTGCTCTGCTCACCCCTTCCATTCATACTACGGTCTCTGCTGCAACCCAGCGCTTACACTCATTGTGCCATCTTATGTACTGTGGGCCTCCAGCTGATTTCCAGGCCATTGCTATAGCCCTCTTGGCCAGTATATATGCCATGTCCATGAACTTAAGTACATGTTTGTGTTTGCTATTTCTGGTCAATGCACCAAGCAGGCATTCCTTCGGCGACCACTCATATCTAGCTATACCGGCCTTCCTACATGATTGTTCAACTCTTATCCAAAACCTCTGCACTCAGTCACACATCCAGAACATATGGATTAAGTCAGCTTCCCCCTTCCCCCACCATGGGCACAATGGCTGCAACGTGGCTATTCTACATGGGGACATATAGGTGCGATACAGCACATTCAGTTGTATCAGCTTGAAGCGGGTATTCCTGGATACTTCTTTGGGATACTTCAGTATCCTTTCCCATTCTTTTTCCGATATGGCCGTGCCCAGGTCTTTCCCCATAATTCCTTTAACGCCTTGCTTTTGGGGTTGGGTATATCTACGAGTGTGCTGTATAGTCTAGAGATCGGGCGCCACCCATCGCTTATATTATACATTAAGGTTAACAAAGTGTTCGTTGTCGGTTCCTCAGGCCAGTCCACCCATTTCATTTTGGCCATTTGTCGTGTTTTTTGATACTAGAGGAACTGCCCACCCGGCACCCCCTCCTTCTCCTGCAGTGAGTTAAACTCCCAGAATGCCTCTTCTTCATAGAGATCTCCCCAGGTATATATGCCCCAGTCTTCCCATCGTCTCACTGTTGCAAGTTCCGCCTTGACTTTGCAAACATAAGCCGCAATGGGCACCTCAGGTGAGTAGGGGTTGCTAAGTTTCAGTATCGATACTACTCTTCTCCATACCTCCTTCCCAGTATCACCACCATGGGGGAGTGTCCCAGGCATTCAATTGTTATCCATAAAATTTCCTTCAGTTTTGCAGGGGCCACTAGTCGTTGTATTAATTCTGTTTCAGAGGTGGACTCATCCGCTAGCCATTTGACTACATGACTGGGCTGGGCTGCCAAATAGTATTTTTCTAGTTTTCTAGATTGGGCATTTGTACCCCACGTGCTGCATAGGAAAGGCACAGTGTGGTGAGCGAAAACCAGTGGCGAGCCGCCCCCACAGGAATTCACAGGGTAATGTTTCCAGCATGTGAAAGAACGATGCCTTGATTTAGCAGTGTACATTGTTAAAATAATACAAGAATCTCGGGAGGATAATGATTTTGGTGACAGCCACCCTACCCATCAGAGACAGAAGGGGCTTGGACCAGAATTTCATAGAGCCCCTCAGACCCTTCACGACTGTTGCTGTGTTGCTTTCATGCATTTGCTCTGGCGAGTGCCGTATATTTACCCCTAGGTATCTGAACGACTCCAGCTCCCATCGAATCCTGACTTCCGGTAGCTCCTCTACTTCCTTCCATCTCAACCCAGCTATCGGGAATATGCAGGATTTGGTTTTTCTAAATCTAATCCCAGATACTCTCACATAATTGTCCAGTATATTCAGAAGCACTGGGACGTTCAGGTGTGGGTCCCCAAGTACAATAGCACATCATCTGCATGTAACGATATTAGATGTCCTGTCCCACCTATCCAGATGCCCGCTTCCAGGAACTGCTTTCTGAAAAAGATTTCTATTGACTCTAGTCCCAGCACATAGAGCATCAGGGACAGCGAGCAACCCTGTCTGTTACCCCTCTGTATGTCCCAGATTGGTGGCACCAACCCACCCGTTTTCACTCTAGCTACTGGATCTGTATATAGTATTTGCACCCATTTAATAAATTGCTCCCTGAAACCAAACTCCCTTAGTGTTGCCTCCAGCCATTCCCAATATATTGAATTGAACACTTTAATTGCCTCAAGGGAGAGTATAGCATATTGTGACCGGGAGTTTGCTGTTTGTGTCAGCACATGTTGCAGCCTGTGTAAATTCAACTCAGTGCTACGCCTCGGCATGAAACCATTTTGGTAATTGTGGGTCAATCCCCCTATTACTTTGCTTAGTCACTTGGCTAATATCGTGGTCAGGATCTTGATATCGTAATTCAACATCGGCAGTGGGCAGTACGAGTCACACTCGTCTGTTGGTTTCCTTGGTTTGGGCATCGGGATCACTAGGGTCTTCCTCATAGATTCTGGGAATATTCCTCTGTCTTTTGCCTCCTTGAAGACTTCCAGCAGTATCGGGGTCAGAGTAGCCTCATATGTCTTGCCCATCACTCCCGGGGGTCTCACTCGTGACAAGTGATATTATTACCTCAGTTATGTCCTCGGCTGTTATTTCCAGTTCCAGTGCTTCCCTTTGCGTTGTTCCTGGCTTGGGCAGACCTATTTCCTCTAGTATGCCTAGCAGGTCTTCTTCGGGTACATGGTGGTTGTGTCTGTTTTTGTTTCATTTTGTTTTCGTTTGCACCTGATATATGTCCCACATCTTTACACTCTCATGCTCTGTCTCAACACTTGTTCTCATCACTGTGCTATTGTACAGACAACCTTTGTGGGAAACATTTTCAAAAAAGGTAGCAGGCACCCCTCTCCAGAAACAACATGGCACGATAACCTGTTCTGTGGTTTTACCCACTTAGCGAGTTTGCAGCCGTTGCTTTTTGCTCACACTACCTTTCACAGATGGGAAAAATCCATTTGCATATCAGTCTTTGCCAATCCAGCACCGAAATGCTATGGCAATTCTCTTCTGAACAAGAGTACCAACAGCAACAACATCCACGTGTTTCAGCCTTGTTGGGCCTCATGCGTGAGTTGGAGCTGTGCCTCTCTGAGCACAGTGAGCAGGGAGTACACGTCTGGGTTCCCCCAGGTAACTCAGGGTGACCAAGCTTTGTGGGAAAGCCTCTGCCCTCTGTAAATGTGTTATTGTAAGTCATGTTGGATCAATATTGACATCCCTGTTCTTCAAATAAATACAAATAACTTTCCTCCTAGCTTTTCCCACTGCTCCACAATGCTCCCCACTGATCTCAAACTCTTGAACACCCACTGTCTTTGCCATACTCACCCATCTCAACCCTATTGTCACTTATGCCTGTTGCCTATCCATTTTAACTACACGTATGCCACCCTGCTATCCCACCCACTTTCATCCCTCACCTTCCATTCACCATATCCTTCTGAGACGAGAATGTTCATCCTGCCACTCTGTCACAAGATCCTTGTTTATTTTTGATGTTTTTTCCTAGTTCATCAGAGATGCCAACAGAGAAGACAATCGTATTTTGCCACGGAGCGAGCATACGTACCCAAGAGCCATGTATCCCGTTTCCCTGTGTGAGTCTGCGTGCTCAGCTCACTCTGTGGGATTCGATGGCTGCTATGTCGGATTCTGTTGGTGTAAACCAACTACACCTGGTGGGTGCCCTTATCGAGAACCCCTTTTGTAAATCCAGTTCTGAGTACAACATCCAGACATTGTTCTAATGAGGGAATGAGTGAGCTACAAATGTGGTCACATTTGGTAATGGGTGCTGTCTATCTAGGAAATTGACTGGGCGGCAGCTAGGATGCATGAATGTATTCATATGTCTGATTGGGGTCTGGCTTCTGCAATCTGTGAAGATCCTTCCCGACAGCAAAGCTCTGCGTGGTATACAAAACCTCTAGTTATCAAGGAGAGGACAAGGTGCGTTGGTATCTTACCTTGACTTAGGTGGACTAGACTAGTCAAGCCGCAAGCCGCAGACTGTGTGCTGTCTGAAAGCATTGCTATATGAATAATACATGTTGTAACAACCACAGGGTTGAAACAATAAAGTTTACAAATCTTGCCAATGTGTTTGAAAAATAAATAACACCATTAGGAAAAAGAATAGTGGTGGGAAGGAAAATGAGTGTGAAATGGGTAGGGTGATGAGAGTATTCTTTATTTAAAGAAAAAAATGGGACAGGCCAACAAAAATGAAAGAAAAAAGTACAGGTCAGTCATAGGTGAAGGAGTGCAAATATTCTGCTTGATTTGGCAGACGTGAGAGAAGCATGCAAACCAGAGGGAACTTTTTGGAACATATGGGTGAAAAAGCAATACAATTAAACCATGTTATTTCTGTGAACACTTTAGAAGTTCTAAAAGATGCCAAGTCCCCAACACTACACAGTTTCATGCTGGCTCTGTCCATATAAAGACATTGGGCTCAATATTATATGTCAGTATTGCCTTCTTAAGCGCATTTTGATGTTACCAAGAGCCAAAGATGAATGCCAGTATTGCCCCAAAAAGCATATTTTCATAATACTAGTGTCCAACAATGTATGCAAGTCTTTCCACTGTAACGGATTTTCATGCAAGTTCTGATATTTATATATTATATATTATAGGGCTGCAGTCACCACCTTATAGTTAAAGTGAGTCGGAGATCCATAGGAAATTCAAAACATGAATTGTTAATAACTTTTCACTCATATTATGAATTTGACTGACATTTTGCAGACAAAATTCTACATGTGCCACTCCCAATTCCCAAACAAAAAAAAGCACGTTCGGCCTTCATTTTCCCATAGATAAAAAAAAGGTCAATTTGTAGACTTGCAATCCTTTGGTGGGTTGGGGGTATTCCGTCCAGTACTAAAATATTTGATGGAGAAGGTGGTGGCCCTTCTCCAAAATATAAAGCTATATCTAGGATAAATTGAGAATCCGAGTTTATAAATGAAGCAGCTGATGCAAGAGATAGCCCTGGTTATATCCCAGGTTATAACTGAGGGTATCAGAAAATAACATGCAGAAAAAGTAATTTGCAGGTAAAGAAACATGGAAATGCTATCAGGGTAGAGGTGGGGGCATGCAAGAGGACACCAAGTGAAATTTGGGTTTTGGAGTGGGGGTAGGGACCAAGTATGTAACACAAGTCTCAAACTCTTTTTGCATATAACCGCAGCTATCCGACATGTTAACTGAAACTGCATCACATAAACAATGAGTGTTGTGTGGGACATGGCAGATGGCAGGGGAGGTGAGAAGGCAATCAGGGGAGGAATATTATTTACTGAATTTTAGATGCTACAATTTCACATACTGTAGTTTTCCCCCTCTACACCTCAAGCCTGGTGTCATTCTATCTTTTCCACCCCTCTAAAGTAGTGATTGCAATTTTTTAACATTTGCAAACCCGTGCCTGCAGCATGCATAGCCGTGGTTGCTGTCAAAACCTTATACCCATGGCTATAAACACAGGGAATGGACAAAAATGTAAGTTCGTCACAAAGAAATATACTGTGACCCTACAGGGAAGGTAGTGGGCATCATGGGGAGGAAGGGAGCAGTTTTTTGGATGGCGGGTTGTGGAGGGGGGACACAATAGAGTCTTGGATGTAAATGGAAAGAAAAAAGTCACCCTTTTTTACTGGATTACTTATACTGCGGGTACAAGGCATGGTACTTATCGTACCTGTGGCTATAATGAAATGCACCATATAAAGGTTAGTGATCCACTTATACAGTATGTGTTTTTCATTGTGTATTTTTATAACTGAAAGGTTGGCCTTGAAAAGGTGCGTTTTAGGGGAGAGCAAAGAAGGAGGGTGGAACCTGGGAGGGAAGAGCATTAGGAGTGACACATATAGCAAGGGATTAAAAAAAGGAAACATTTAATTTGGTTGGATTTGGTAGTTTTGTGTGTGTGTGTGTTTTTTTACAGCAGGGGATCGGGGGAAATGTCACTGCTGCTCTTCAGGTATTAAACCTACAAGAGAATATCATTTGTCATTTTTTGAGTGATGTTTCTATCTAACAATTAAAGTGGTGGTTCTATTGTCTCTTAATCTTAAGTGTTTTTCTACACTGAACGGAAACATATTAGTATTATACAAGATGGGAGATATGTGTAAGAAATACAAAAACAATTCTGTGCCCCTTCACTGCTTTTTTATGTTCACACACTCATTTAACATTTCCTTGCTAGAAATGTGTGTACACCTGTGGTCACAAAGGGATTGTTGCGCATGGCTAAAGTCCAGCCAATGAAACGTTGTGCTCTCTCAGCTCTCAGAGGCTACAATAGCCATGGCTATAATTGCAGGCAGGCATAGCTGCGTGCATTAGGACACAAATTTCATGCAATAATCATATTATTTTGTGGGTGTTATATCACACAATTGTACGTGTTTTTCTGATTCCATGCCCTCACTTGTACCCTTTTGTCATTTGAACTTTGAAATCTTGGAAATATGAGCTTTTGAGTATGTAAAAAATGTATGTGTACCCGCAGCTACATGAAGGGCATTTATACTCATGGCTATCATCAGGCCAATGGGACATCGTTTTATTTTGGCGGGCGTGTGTAGCTATGGGTATAACTGCTGCAATAGCCGCGTTTATTCGGACACACATTTCTGTGCAATATTCTTTCATGGATGTTACACCACACAATTGTTTGTTTGTTTGTTTGTTTGTTTATTGATTTGTATGGCGCACCTAACCCAAGGGCAACAGGGCGCAGGCAAAAGATAATTCGAAGCTTACAATGTTGCAGAAATATACACTTTGGAGTAGTAATAAAAGTAATCAGGATTACAGGAATAGGAAATATACAAGTCTTCATACATACAAAGTCAATATCTAAACAGGGTAAGTATACAGATATGTACAAGGCTGTTGGAGGCGGGTAATCCTGACAAAAAAATATTCTGGGTTACAGGATTGAGAGATATACAAATCTTCATACATAAAAAGTCAATATCTATACAGGAGGTGAATGTATAGGTGAGTGCAGGGCTGTTAAGGGCGAGGGCAAAATCGCGAACAAAGGTATCAAAATCTATACATAGGTGTAGAAAGTGCAGCTAGATACAAGGGTTATTGGAGTTGAGGTGGCTGATGAGGTGTCTTCTAAAGTGCAAATATGGTTGGTCAGCTCTTAGGTTGTGTGGCAGAGAATTCCAGAGCTTGGCAGCTTTCACCGGGAAACTGTTCCCGCCAATGGTGGAGAGTTTGAATCTTGGAATTATCAGACGGTTGCAGTTGATAGTTCTTGTTTGTCGGATGGAGGACTTTCTCTTTACCTTGTCTATCAGATAACTGGGGGCGGCATTGTTGAGGGCTTTATGGGTTAGGGAGGCCAACTTTAGTTTGATTTTGTTGTCTGTGGAGAGCCATTTCTGTTGATGTCTGGTGGCTGAGATATGATCTCTCTTGTTAATGCCGAGGGCAGCTCTCAAGGCATTATTTTGTAGGATTTGAAGCCTGTGGATAATGGCTTTGTTAGCACCGCTATAGAGGGCATTACAATAATCGAGCCTAGATAGTATGAGTGCTCTTGCCAGGATCAAGCAGCTGTCATTGGAGAGGAATGGTCTGCCTGCCCTTATTAATTTGCAAGTGTACGCAGTGGTAGATGCTAGTGAGTTGACCTGTTTGGTGAATGACATAGTGGCATCCAGATAAAAGCCAAGGGTTTTTACTTCCCTGGATACTCTGATGAGATTGCCATCTATGTTGAATTCGGCATATTCAAGGCCTAGTTTGTTGATATTAGCAGGGGTACCTAAGATGATGAGCTCTGTCTTGTCGTCATTCAGGCATAGACCATGAGAAGCCATCCATGCCTGAATGATGAGATATACCCTGTTCACCAACTCACTGTCCTTACTATGATCCCCTGAAAGTGGGAGGAGAATCTGAGTGTCATCAGCATAGTTAGTGTAGGTGACACCCAGATGGTCCAGATCGTCGAACAGAGGTTTGGTGAAGATGTTATATAGTGTGGGGGAGACACATGAGCCCTGCGGGACTCCGCAAGTAATAGGAGAGGGGTCTGCTGCTGCTGAAGGGGAGAAGACTCTCATGGTTCTCTCACTCAGAAAAGATTCAATCCATTTGATAGCTTCTGGGGAGAAATGGGCAGCTGAGTCAAGGTGTCTGCAGAGGACCTTGTGGTCGACAAGGTCGAAAGCCGCGGAGAGGTCGAGTAGGAGGAGGAGTGCTGTCTTACCCTTGTCCCTCAGATCATCAATTTGGGTTTTCAGATCAATAAGGGCTGTTTCCGTGCCGTGTAATGGGCGGAAACCTGATTGTCTGGAGCCTAGTAACTTATGTAGTTCTAGGTATTTTTGAATCTGGACATAGGCAACTTTGTCCAAGATTTTCAGTAGGAAAGGTACCGTTGTGATGGGTCGGTAGTTGGTGGGGATGAGGGGATCAAGCGTCTGTTTTTTGAGGAGGGGGAGCACCCAAGATTGTTTTAAGTTGGAAGGGATACTGCCTGAGGAGAAAGAGGCGTTTATGAGTTTAGAGATAAAGGGCGACAGGTCTCTGGCTGCGTCCTTTGTTATGTGTGCAGGGCAGATATCGCCTTTGCAGTTTGATGGTTTAAGAGAAAGGATGATTTTCTCAACCTCCAGGGTGGTGGTTTTAGAGAAGGTGAATGAGTTGGTGTATGTACTTGGTGAGGCATTGGGCGGAGAAGAAGGAGGGTTAGTGAGGTTTAGGGAGTCTTTTTTTAGTTGAATTTTATTTTGTAAGGTGTTTATTTTATTTGCTAGTGCTTGTTGGATGTCTGTACACCAGGTCTGGTTCTTAGTGCAGGTATCGGGTGTGACAATGGGTGACTCAAGTTCCTTCAGTATGGAAAAGAGCTCCTTCATACTTGAGTTGGAATTGGCAATGCGGATGTTATAGGAATTTCGTTTAGCTAAGCAGATTTCAGCTTTGTAGTGACGAGAAATCGTGTCAAGGGTGGCTTTCTTATCACTGGAGGGGCATCATTTCCAGTCAGCTTCACATTTACGCTTTTTTAGGCGGAGGGCTTTGAGTTCGGGTGTGTACCATTTGTTTAAATGGGTTTTTGGCTTGCTGGTGCGAAGTTTGAGTGGGGCAATTTTGTCCATGGTAGTTAACATGATTTTATTATATTTGCGAACTAGTGTGTTGGGATCTAGATTGTCAGGCAATGCGTTTAGGGTTGGAAGGATAGCTGGGATGATTTTTTCTACTGAGATATTTTTCTTGTTTCTTGTGAGGCAGGGTGGTGCAAGTGACACTGTTGTGGTAGGTGGTCTAGAGGTCAGTAGGTTGAATGAGACCAGCGAATGGTCGGTCCAGGGTAGTGGTGTGGTGGCGGAGATGACCGCTGAGCAATTAGCATCAGCAACCCAGTCTAGGGTTCTACCCTTCAGGTGGGTGGGTAGGTTGACTTTTTGTGAGAGTCCGAGTGATGAGATCGTATTGGCTATGGTAGAGGCATGTATCTCTGCACGGTCGTTGAACCCTAAGTTAAGGTCCCCTAGTAGTAGTAGTTGTGAGGTGGTTTTCGCGTTGTTAGAAATTAGGTTATGTAGATCTTCCTCAAAGGTTCCGAGTGGACCTGGTGGTCTGTAGATCAGGTGGATAGTGAGCGATTGGGTGTTATTTATGGGGATTTTGGCAGTGAGGGATTCACACGATTGCAGAGTTTGGGTCGGGGCTAGTCTGAGAGCTAAGCTTACTTTAGATATGATGGCGATGCCACCGCCCCGGTTACCTACCCGGTCCTGCCTAGATATAGTGTAGCCATCTGGGATGGCCAGCATTAGAGATGGGCCTGCTGCATTGTGGAGCCACGTTTCACTTAGGGCAATAAAGTCTAATTTATCTTTGATAATTAGGTCTGCTATATCAAGGGCATGTGCGACCAATGATCTGGTATTGAGGAGAGCTTTTAAATTGTACATGTCTTTCTGATTCCATGCCCTCACCTCTGCCCTTGTGTCCTTTGAACTTTAAAACCTTGGCAATAAGTGTTTTCGAGTATGTAAAAAATGTACATGTAGCCATGGCTACAAAGTGGTGTTCACAGCCGCAATTAGAAAGATACTTGAACTATCTAGTCAACTTCACAATGTTGCTCCAATCACAGTAGACGTTTGAAGTTCCTATTTCATTGATTATTTCAAGTTACATGTTGAAAGATGTTATGGTATAATAAGGTGGCATTTTCTTTAGACAGTCCTGAGAGAGAGGTTTTTTTTTGCAGATTGTGCAGTTCTAGAGGATTTAGACATTGTTTTTGCGCTGGACGTTTTAGACATGTTTTTAGAGGTAGAAAATGGAAGCGATTACAGAAGGAGATTGTGACAACTCATTAAGTGGACTGTTGGGTGATGAGTCTCATTGCTCAGAAGATTGTGGAGGAATAGAGCATTTGGTGAATGGGACTAACAGTGATATTGAGGAGATAGAAGATGTTTACCAAAAGCATTGGCTTACTAAGTATTTCTGGTTTTCAATATCACTTAAGATGGAGTATTCAAATGAGAGGTGTGTGCTCAAGTTGTGGACAGATATTTTTGACTGGGAGCACAGGATATTTTATCTTTGGGAAAATAACTTTCATTTGTCATTTAAGGAAAGAGCACTGAGAAATATTGCAAGGTTTTTAAAATTGTAATTGAGGAGAGGAGTATTTGTCTGAATGAAAGTATGAAAATATATTTTTGGGTTCTATATTGGCACAAAAACACAAAGGCTCTTTTAAGAGCCACCCATAGAAGTTATGAAATATTATTGAAAATGTACATTTTGTTGCGAAGCTGTTTTATCATTAGCCACGGCTACAATGGATGGCTATGGGCCTGTGAGCCTATTCCATTGCGTCTTGTAGTTGCGGTTATGAAATGATGGTTAAATAATTTATTTTTTTATTTATGTGCATATATATATGTAATAGGTAGTCCTTAAAAGGACTTTTTGGGGGTGATCTGAGCATAGTATTTCAGCACAGTTGGAGAACTGCTTTGATGTTATCATGGAACACAGCATTTCCTTCTTCAGTTAGGTGTACTCCATCATGTCTATACAGGTTAGACATGTAGAACCTGATGTTGTTCAATATCCATAATTGCTTTCGGTCTCTGACAAAAGCTGATTTTATCTTATTAACCATTTTCCGGGATTTCTCAATCTTAGAGTTAAATCTGGTGGTCCACTTCCATTTTTGCCTCCGAGTCAGATTGGAAAGATGACGGTGGTGTGAGGAAAAAGTTCCATAAACCTTTCTAAATCTTGTTTCATCAATAAAGCAAAGGACATGCCTCATACATTACCCAAATCATTGCCACCACTGAAAGACTAATAATATGAGGTTTACTACCAAATAATCAAAACACGACAGTTACAAGGTCAAAGTAACAATTGTTTTATTTTCTACAAGTAGCTACTCTGTTCTCAACACCCCACGACATCTGCACGCAGACACTATGAGGGGAGAGAGCAATCATCCAGCAAGTACTCACATATATACCGTAATTCACAATCAAGATTAGCATTTACTAACATTGGCCAACCCCTACATGTAATGCTAACCGTAGGGTTCATGAACTTCCTATGTAGTTGACATTACGAGGACATCATTACTGCATACCTTGACGTCTTCCTTCAGACAATTTACTTTCTGGGAACAAGGCGAATGTGTATGTGGGGGTATATCGTGTTCCTGAGTACAAGGTAACATTCTTTGCTCGACTCATCTATGTTATCTATGTTGCTCCTGGTGCCTAAAATCAGTCAGCTGTACAGCTCAGTAAATAAGGTTTTCACCAGAGGAGCACGTTCAACTACACATTATTATAATTAATTACCAAGTGGGGGAAGACACTGCCGAGACAGGATGGCACCTAAATTGCAGATTAGTAGTGCTTCTGCACAGCTTCAAGGTTCTTCGGTGCAAGACAAACAATACGCTCAGCTGAATGTGCATTCCTGTCTATATAAGCATCATAATGTTCATGCAGCGCTCTTCTACCGCATTCAGAGCGAAAGTACAGATTCTGAGCTTGGAGCAGAAAGCAATCAAAATGGCAGATAAAACAAAATGGCAACGCAGCCGTACTACTAAGTTATAGTGGTAGCAGTAGCAGAGCAGCCAGGCTTATCTCAAGAGTATATGAGCAGTAGCAGAGATTACACAAAGGGACCACAATTACTGTGACTCAAGCAAACACTGACTCAAGGTTTCAGGTAAAAAATATAAGTACATTTATTTTAAAACCATCAGTTATAAACACAACACCTCTATTAAACTGTAAAGAAAACCACATGTTAAATATACTACAACTAACCAATTCACTTTGTACAGTAAGTCTCAAGGTAAGTACCCTGTGTTTGAATGAACCGTTGTTATGAACAAAACACGATACCGCGGATATGGTTGCAATCACTTTTTGACAGTTCGGTCTACTAAATAAACGCATATCAGTGACATGAAATGCTACCGGGGCAAAAACACACTTAGCATCTGAGATACCCAGAGGGAGTTGGTGGCAAAAATCAAAGGCAATATTTGGGTTAGGTAGACAGTATCGAGAAACACTCAGAAACAGGAGTTCAAAAGTCAAAGGGTTGGAGCCAGGTTTAGATGACACCGGAGGCCTGTGCCGAAGATCACACCGTTAGACAGTTCACAATTCTGTGTAGCCCAAGAGTACTTGAATATTGTCAATGTTTGGAAGCAAATGTTATAAGAAGGAGGGAAGACAAGGACGAGCCTTGGAGATTAAGAAAAGGGATTAACCCAGTTTCCTCGAGTAGAACACAGTATCTTATTTCCACGATGCAGCTGGAGCCCTGGCAGTTGTTCTTGTTGGTTTCTCGGAGACCCACGATTCCTGGAGCTCCATTGTGAAGGAGGACATCTGAAGGGGGTCTGCACCACAGAGGGATGAAGCCGGCAGCAGTGACAACGAAAAGGTGTACTCCGTAAAAACAGAAGAGGCTCAGCAGGTGGCTATCCGGACCACTACAGCAGTGTGCAGCGATTTCAACCACAGTGGAGATCTCTGGCTGAAGAAGATGAGCTGGTTATCCCCACCAGGCTCAAGGGAAGAAGACTCTGGAATGGATCTCCTCTTAGTTGTTGAAGGTAGATAGCTCAGGACTGCAGCAGGGCTTCACCGGGATGGGGTAGTTGCAGCAGCCGTTGTTCTCTCCGCTTCTCTTCGGTTCCTTGTAGTTCCAGAGGCGACTCTGACTTCTAGCCCAAGAGACCTGCTTTTATGCGCAAAACCCCCATTCACACAGCCTGGCTGTCAATCACGCAGCAGGGTGGTTGTCCCGCCGGGACAACCACCTCAGCCAATCATGGCAAAGTGTGATTTGGCTTTTCTAGGATACCCTGTGCAGGGGGTGACTACACCCCTCCCTCACATTCAGCCCACCTAGACACCCAGGCGCCTTGAGGAGGGCTTCCCTGCAGAAACCCGCCAAAAAGACGGTGAACAAGGAAGACGAACCTAGTTTGCCGCGCAAAGTAAAACACAAGAAGGACTTTAACAAAAAGAAATGGTTAATAAACCCAACCAGAGCAAAAAGAAAGACGATTTGGTAAAGCGGGTTTATGTTCGAGGCTAATATAATAGCCAAGAACAGTACCACGTTTATCTAATATAATCGCGGTAGAAAAGTTAGGGTAGATACCACTGCCACCAGCCAAGTATAACTGTTAAAAGAGCTAAACAATGCTCAGGGAGGTACAGACAGAAAAGGGGTACCGATTAGCCCTTTCCAGTACTCCATGTAAGATGGGGTGTACTGGGTCTGTGGTAAAAATGACTATGTAAAGTAAATGGCAACTTTACCTTTCTCTGGGGGACAGTAGTCAGCCCCAATGAAAGGGAGGCAGAGGGACACAACCCTGGGTTACTACACTAAAGGTGCTGCGTAACCCACACAAGAACAGGGGCACCTGGAGTGGTGTGCTCCAGTGCCCAAGATCACACAATGAGTAAAACACATAGGTCAAAACACATGTAAGAGTGGAAAAAGATGTACATTCTTACCAGGTGGAAAAAATAAACTCCAGAAATCCAGCAAAGCTGCTGGGGGACTCACTAGGTGAGGGAAATTAGCCCTAGAAGGAGAATTCTCCCTAACACTCGCCCCCCCAGACTAAGGGACAGGAGGATTTAATCCACTCCTGGATGGATCTGTCATGAACTGCAGAACACGTCCCTTTTGGGTTTCCTGGTCCTTGTCACAAAACGGCTTGCACTCCCTAATACTCCCAACATGGCCGTCGAGCGCAAAACCCCTTTCTCGCTCCACGCACTGGACGTAGGGCACTCTGTTAATAGACCACGCCCTCCGCGGCTCCGCGCGTCTCAATGCTAATGCAAAGTAGCAACCAGACGTGTGCTCCATAGGTCACGGTATTGTTTCCTTGTTCCTGTCCATCTAACCTGTTCCTTCCCCTTCCCTTTCTTCCTATCTCCTGGACTCGTGTGCTAGTTGCACTCTTCCTAGTTTCCTGGATTCCTGGATCCCGCGCCCCGGAATTTGAACACACTCTGGAATCGGAAGAGACTCGGGCAGCCTTATTCAAAACCAGGTCCGTCCGCAAGAAGGCAGCGACCAAGGACTCCGGCAAAGAACGGACCCAGGTGAGAAGGGGGGAACTCCTTGACAGTTTGAGACACCACCCGACCAAACTCGAAAGCGACATGGAAGCTGCCATTCAGGACCTGATGCGTCGCATGCAGGAACTATCAACCGAGGTACAGAATCTCAAGGCGGAAAACGCTGCACTCAAACAATTGGTCCTATCCCGGGATTCTGCCACAAAGGAAAGTGTCTTGCTGGGCGGCATTGTTGACAAATACGATGGGTCGGCAAAAACCCTTCGTGGATTCCTGGATTCATGTTTGGTCCACTTTACATTTAAGCCCTATTACTTTTCGACTCCCAAGGCTAAGGTGGGTTTAATAATTTCCCACCTTTCCGGGAATGCCTTAACCTGGGCCACACCCCTCGTTAACTCCGGCGATGCCCTCCTAGATGACTATGATGGGTTCATACATGCCCTTAAAAACATGTTTGATCGCCCTGAGCAGGTCTGTAGTGCCCAGGAACGTCTGTTATACTTTCAGCAGGGTTCCCAGGATATGCTCACTTATGTGACCCGATTCAAACAATTGGCCAAGGAAGCTGATTGGTCCTCTGAGGCGAGTTTTACCCTGTTCAGGAGGGGACTGAATGATGAGATTAAGGAAGAGTTGGCTAGAGTGGCTCGACCAAACTCATTCCAGGCACTAATGGACCTTGCCATGCAAATAGACTTCCGTATCCAGGAAAAGAAGGCTGAAAAGAAGAAATCCAGGGGAATTCCTTCCAAGGTGTCCTTTGAGAGCACCGTCAGAACGGACACAAACCCAGGCTCAGTCACGGAACCAGAACCCATGCAGATAGGAGCCTTCCGTGGACCGATATCCCCGCAATAAAGGATGAGAAGGATTCATACGGGGTTGTGTATGTATTGTGCTTCGGACAAACATTTGGTTAGGGAATGTCCTCTAGCCCCCCCTCGGCGTTCGGGAAACACCAGCTCCCGATACTAGTTGGAGCAGAGCTTCAGGAGAGAGATGTTTGCTCCACATCAATTCCATCCTTGAACTCTCCTGGACAAAACAAATTGGTCATACTACAGGCCTTTCTATCACCCTCCAAGAGTAAGACCTATTCCATTTTGGCCTTGGTAGACCACGGAGCAATGGGGATCTTCATTGATCAAGATTGGGTTGCTAGTCACCAGATTCCGTATGAGAAACGAAGTACCATGCAGCCTGTGGAAGCCATCGACGGAAGACCCCTCACTTCAGGGTCCATAAGCCTGCAGACCAAGGAGATTCATCTCTCAATAAATCACCATAAAGAGCTGATTAGGTTCGACATCATTAAGTCAGCCTACTACCCCATGGTATTGGGTATGCCCTGGTTACAAAAACACAATCCATATATCAACTGGACAGCGGGATCACTATTCCTAAGATCAGAGTTTTGCATGTCTCACTGTCTATTCCTGGAACCTTCGTTAACACCCCCTAAGGAACCGCCTAGAGACCAAGAAACACCACTCATGGTTTCCAATATCATACAAGTCCCTGAGGCCTACCAAGGATACGCTGATGTGTTTTCGACTGCCATAGTCCAGGCCTTACCCCCACACAGGCCTGAAGACTGCACAATGCATACAGAACCCTCAGCAGTGATTCCCTTCGGCAGACTGTTCAATCTTTCTGAACCCGAGAAAAAGGCCCTCAAAGAATACCTGGATACCAACCTTGAGAACGGCACAATAAGACCTTCAAAATCTCCAGCTGGTGCTTCGTTATTCTTTGTTCCCAAGAAGGATACCAAGGAACTAAGACCCTGCCTTGATTATCATGGCCTAAATCAATGCACCCTCAAAGACCGGTACCTACTACCCTTGATTTCGGATATCCTGGAAGCTGTGAGAGGCGCAGTAATATTTACCAAGTTGGATCTCTTGGGTGCCTATCATTTGATCCGTATCGGGAAGGAGACGAGTGGAAAACCGCTTTTAGAACACCCTTTGGCCATTATGAATACCTGGTCATGCCCTTTGGACGAACTAATGCCCCGGCAGTCTTCCAACGTTTTATGGATAGGGTGTTCTCTGGCATGTTGTTTCTCTTCGTCATTGTATATCTGGATGACATATTGATCTATTCCAAGGACCCTCTAAAGCATGATGAACATGTAAAGGCAGTACTACAAAGACTCCGTGAACACAAACTCTTAGCCAAACCCGAAAAATGCTTGTTTCACATTACCTCTGTTCACTACCTAGGATTTATCCTTAGCCCAGAGGGAATTGGTATGGACCCTTCAAAGGTAAAGGCCATTCTG
This sequence comes from Ambystoma mexicanum, assembly GCF_040938575.1. Lineage (NCBI taxonomy): Eukaryota > Metazoa > Chordata > Amphibia > Caudata > Ambystomatidae > Ambystoma > Ambystoma mexicanum. Next base: position 255,531,976 of record NC_090922.1, read on the forward strand.
GCATGGCCTGCTCCCATGTCCGTGAAACAAGTTCAATCCTTCCTGGGGCTTGCCAATTTCTACCGGAAGTTCATATCCACCTTTTCTGAGATTGTTCAACCGATCGTTGCTCTCTTGAAGAAGGACACCCCTTTTATCTGGTCTACACCGCAAGAAACGGCTTTCCAGCGTTTGAAGGCAAAGTTTACACAAGCTCCTATTTTGGACCAACCCGACATAAGCCGACCATTTCTAGTGGAAACGGATGCCTCTAATTATGCCATAGGAGCAGTGTTGAAGCAGAAATTAGAAGATAGGCTGGAACACCCCATTGCTTATCTTTCACGAACCCTGACTCCTCGTGAAACACACTACTCCGTCCTGGAAAAGCAACTGTTAGCCATCCGCCAAGCCTTTACCGAATGCCGACATCTACTTCTGGAAGCTAGACTTCCAGTTCAAGTCCGTACGGACCATCGGAATCTTCAGATTCTACAGTCATTGGAGTGTAGGAATAATCGTCAGGCGCGTTGGGCCTACTTCTTTGCCCAGTTCCACATCACTCATGTCCCTGGATCAAAAAACCTGGTTGCTGACACCTTGTCTCGACGTCCTGACTACGTAACCACTGAAGATAAGGCATATCCTAAGATGTTTTCCCCCACGATCTTCGTAGCTCAAGCAGTCAACCTCTTGGAAGAAATCCGAGCGCAAACCCAATCCTCTGAGTTATGGAAGGATATGTCAAGGAGAAATCAATGGATTCTAAGAGCCAAGGAAGGATATTTATTCAAGGACAATGCACTGCTCATTCCTACACAGAAATTACAACAGAGAATAATAAACCTCTGTCATGATACCCTTCACTCCAGACATTGTGGCATCACCAATACACTTCGCCTTATACAAAGACAGTTCTGGTGGCCTAAGATGAAGATTGACATACAGCAGTACGTCCAAGCTTGTGTTGTCTGTGCTCAAAATAAGCATGATAACAAGAGACCGGACCAACTGCAACCAACACTGCCAACTAGGCCATGGGAATTGATCGCTACAGACGTCATTGTGGAACTACCACCTTCCCGAGGATACACTACTATCATGGTTACCATAGACTTGTTCACTCATATGGCTTATTTTACGCCCCTGCGTAAACTCCCATCCTCCTCCGAACTAGCAGGAATCTTTCTGGAACACATATTCTGCCTGCATGGACTTCCTTCCAAGATCATATCTGATCGAGGACCTCAATACGTCTCACAATTCTGGAAACATCTCTGTCGAATTCTGGGAATTCAACGCGCACTCTCTTCAGGGTATCACCCCCAAACCAATGGAGCCACAGAACGTCCCAATCAGACCCTGGAACAGTATCTTTGATGTTTTGCCACCAAGGTCCAGGATGACTGGTCACTCCTGATACACGTGGCTGAATTCGCCTACAACAATTCCGAACATTCAGCACTCAAGACCAGCCCCTTTTTTTGTAGTCAAGGGTTCCATCCATCGGTTTTACCCTCTGTTCCTCCTCATCCTACACCGGTACATACTGTTGACTCCTGGATTGAAACCCTCATCAACATACACCAGGAGGCCAAGGAATACTTAGAGAAGGCCAGAAAACAGACCAAGAAGTTTGCGGATTTCAAAAGAAGACCAGGCCCCTCTTATGCAGTCGGTGACCAAGTATGGTTGTCCTCAAAATTACTACCCCGACATTTACGGCCAAACAAATTGGCCCCCCGGTACTATGGTCCATTTCCCATCAAGGAAATGATTAACCCCATCTCATACCCGATCAAACTACCAGAGTCCTGGAAGAAGATTCATCCAGTTTTTCACACATCCTTATTAAAACCCTAAATTCCATCCTTCCGGAAATCCTGTAGACCTCCTCCTCTGCTGGTCGACAACCAACTGGAATATGAGGTATCCCGGATTTGTGATTCCAGGTATAAACGGGGCCAGCTTCAATACCTGTTTGAATGGAAAGGATATCCTCCTAGTGAAAGAACCTGGGAACCTATGTCTAATATCAAGGCCCCCTCAGTTGCTCAGAAGATTTCACCTCATACACCCGGGCGAACCTGGAGGAAAGGGTCTTCGGAGGAGGCATGCTGTCATGAAGTGCAGAACACATCCCTTTTGGGCTTCCTGGTCCTTGTCACAATGGGGCTTGCACTCCCTAATACTCCCAACATGGCCGTCCAGCGCGAAACCCCTTTCTCGCTCCACACGCTGGGCATAGCGTACTCTGTTAATAGAGCACACCCTCCGCGGCTCTGCGCATCTCAATGCTATTGCAAAGTAGCAACCAAACATGTGCTCCGTAGCTCGTGGTATTGTTTCCTTGTTCCTGTCCATCTAACCCATTCCTTGCCCTTCCCTTTCTTCCTATCTCCTGGACTCGTGTGCTGGTTGCACTCTTCCTTGTTTCCCGCATTCCTGGATCCCGCGCCACGGAATTTGAACGCACTCTGGAGTCGGAAGAGACTCGGGCAGCCTTATTCAAAACTAGGTCCGTCCGCAAGAAAGCAGCAATCAAGGACTCCGGCAAAGAACGGACCCAGGTGAGAAGGGGGGAACTCCTTGACAGGATCTCATACCTCTAGTCAGTTAAAAACATCCTAGAGAGACCATCAGCATTTTGGTGGTGACTTCCTGCTCTGTGCTCAATGGAAAAATCAAATCCTTGCAGGCAGATTGACCATCTGAGTAACTTTGGGTTTTCCCCTTTCGTTTGCATCAGCCATCTCAAGGGTTGGTGGTCAGTCTGAATGATGAAGGTAGATCCATACAAGTATGGTCTAAACCTCTTCAGTGCCCACACAATAGCAAAGCATTCTCTTTCTATTGTTGCCCACCTTGTTTCAGGATCCTTTAACTTCCTGCTGATGAAACAAATGGGGTGTTCCCTACCTTTCTCATCCAGTTGACTAAGGACTGCACCTATACCTCCATTAGAACCATCAGTTTGTACAATGAAGGGTTGGTGATAGTCAGGAGCTCTTAGGACTGGAGCTTGACAAAGGGCTTTCTTGAGAGCTTCAAAGGCTTGATTGCACTCCTCATTCCACCTGACCTTCTTAGGAAATTTGTGAGAGGAGATGACATTCAAGGGAGAAGCTATGGTCCCATAGTTCTCTATGAAGTTCCTATATTACCCAGTAAGACCTAGGAAGGCTCTTACTTGGGTTTGAGTAGTCGGGGTGGCCCAGTTTTGTACAGCTTGTACTTTGCTAGGCAATGGCCTTATTTCACCTCCTCCTACCTCATGTCCAAGGTAGACCACTGAACTCTGACCAATTTGACATTTGCTTGCCTTTATGGTCAGATGGGCCTGTTCCAGAGCCTGCAATACATAACTCAGGTGTTCAATATGTTCTTTCCATGTAGGGCTGAACACTGCAATGTCATCCAAGTATGCCATGCAGAAGTCCTCCATCCCATTCAGAACTTGATTGACCATCCTCTGAAATGTAGCAGGTGCATTCTTTAACCCAAAAGGCATCACCTTGAATTGGTAGAGGCCAGCACGAGTAAAGAATGCAGTTTTTTCCTTGGCATGGTCTGTCAGGGCAATTTGCCAATAGCCTGACGTTAGGTCAAATGTGCTGAGGTACTTGGCTGCACCAAGTCTGTCCACCAGCTCATCTGTCCTATGCAAAAGATGGGCATCAGTCGTGGTGACTGCATTTAGAGCTCTATAGTCCACGCAGAATCTCAACTCCTAGGATCCTGCCTTTGGTACAAGCACAACTGGGCTAGACCGTGGGCCAGTAGAAAGCTCTATAACCCCGAGTTCAAGCATCTTGTTGACCTCATTCCTTATGTGGGATCTGATATTGTCAGACATTCTGTACCCCCTGCTTTTGACAGGCAAACAGTCATCAGTGTGTATGTCATGCTGGCCCCAAGGTCTCAAGGCTGGTGAAAGTGAGAACAGGGAGGCAAACTGATTTAAGAGTAACTTGAACTCATTCTGCTGGTCAGATGTGAGACTGGAAGAGAGATTAACTCCTTCCACTTGCTCATCTAAGGGTAAGCCTCTGAGGAGGTCAGGCAGAGGTTCACTCTCCTCCTCCTCCTGAGCTGAAGCTAGAAGCAGAGCTCCTATGTCAGGTCTAGAGACATAAGCCTTTAAACGGTTGGTGTGAAAGACTCTGGGAGCCTCCTCAGGGTTGCCTAAATCCACCAGATAGTTCACCTCTCCAAGTTTACCCACAACCTTGAAGGGTTCTATCCATTTGTCCTGCAAGGCCCTCCGACTTGTGAGGACCATAACAGGAACAAGCTGGTCTTGAGTAAACTCAACCATGTTAGCCTTCTGGTCATGCCAATGCGTGACCAGAGCTTGACCAGCCCTCAAGTTATCAGTTGCTTCTGTCATCATGTGTGACATTCTCTTCCGGAGACCTATCACATAGTCAGTCACTCTGACTGGCTTGGGGGAAGGAGCACTCTCCAACTCCTCCTTAATCAGGGCCAATGGACCTCTGACTGGATGGCCATAGAGAACTTCGAAGGGACTAAATCCTACTCCCTCCTGAGGGACTCCTCTATAAGCAAAGAGAAGGCATGGCAGTAGAAGGTCCCACTTTCTTCTAAGGGGGTCTTCTAAAGCACCTATCATGCTCTTCATAGTTCTGTTAAACCTCTCTACCAGTCCATTGGTTTGGGGTGGTAGGCAGTTGAGAACATGTAGGTAACTCTACAGGTATTCCACATGGTTTGCATGTAGTGGGACATAAAATGTGATCCCCTGTCAGATATCACCTCCTTAGGAAAACCTACTCTGGTAAAAATACCAAGTATGGCCTTAGCTACAGCCAGAGCTGTAATAGTCCTCATAGGTATGGCTTCAGGAAATCTAGTGGCATTGTCCACTACAAGAAAGATAAACCTGTTGCCTGAAGATGTGAGAGGGTCAAGAGGACCAACAATGTCAATACCCACCCTCTCAAAAGGAATTCCCACCAGTGGGAGAGGCACTAAGGGTGCTACATTCTTGGACCCACTCTTGCCAGAGGTTTGGCAAGTGTGGCAGCTTCTGCAGAATTGGTCTACTTCTGTACCCATCTTAGGCCAGTAGAAGTGCAGAGATAGCCTTTCTTTGGTCTTCTTAAAACTTAAGTGACCAGACAAAGGCACCTCATGGGCTAACTGCTGAAACTGGAGTCCGTTCACTAGAGGTACTACAAGTCTTTTGTCGTCTCCAGTGGTTGACTCAGTTGGTTCACTGTAGAAGAGGCCATCTTCCCAGTGCAACTTATACTTCCCAGGTTCAGTCCCATTGAGCTGAGAAGTGGCCTTTTGGTGAAGACCTTCCAAGGTAGGGCACTCTCTTTGACCCTTGCTGAAATCCTCCCTGTTGGGTCCACCTTCTTCCAGTAAAGACTGCAGCTCAGGATGGTCAACAGGGTCAAGATCTCCTACCAAGGTAAAATCATCTTCTAGATCTGATTCCTGAGTATCTAGTTTGACCATACAGGGTTGGACCTCACACTCAGCCTCAGCTGGTGTGGGAGTCACAGGTGTGACTTTGGACAGTCTCAGAGATGTTCTTCTGGGCACAGGAGTGCTTGCTGGTTTCTTGCTGGCAGATTTAGGTTTCCTTTTTGTCTTTTCTTGACCTGCAATGGCAGTAAGTAAGTCCTGTGGACTTGGGGTGATAGCTTCCTCTATCATGTCCCCAGGAGAGCCTCTTAAGGTTCTCTCCCTTGCAGACCTTATGAGCTCCTGCTTCCTTCTACTGGGGGACCTGGGGGTACTAGACACAACTAGAAGAGTTTTGAGATGATTACCCAACAGGACCCTCCTAGGTACGTTATTTTGCACACTTACAGGTATCCTGAAAGTCATGTCATTACACTGGATGAGAGCTGGTAACTGGGGTACCATTTGCACAGGTCCTCCAGCTAACTTGGTTAGGTGTTTGGGTGCCTTAGCAACATCCTCCACCTTGAAAAAACATTCATCAACCACAGTTATGCTGGCTCCAGTGTCTCTGATGGCAGGGGTCTCCTGACCATTCACAAGAACACTATCTTTCTAATGCTCTTTAGCATTATCTGGGATTGAGTTATATACATCTAGGTTCTGTTGTTCCCAAAGACCTAAGGACACTAAAGAAACACTAGCTGAGAGTCTCGTGGGCTCATCAGCTAGTAGCTGAATGTTTCCACTTGTCATAGGTACTTCATCCTCCTGGGAGAAGGCTAAGGAGACAGTGTTGATCCCTGAAGGTTTACCCTTACACTTGGGATCTCCTTTCACATGGCCAGGCAATCCAAAAACAAAGCATTTCCCAAATGCTCTCTGGAATGGGGGCTTGCTCTGACCTCCATCTGGTGTGGAACCAGGTGTTACGCTAGCCTGATTCGGTTTACCTTGTGGCTTGCCCTGGTTTTGTTTGTGGCCCTCCTTTGGATTGGAATTATTGGAATTCTCCTTGTTGTCTTTCTTGGACTGCTTTCCCTCTTCCTTCTTCTGAGTAGCCCCAGAATCCTTGTGAGTAGCCCTGTTGGCAACCCACAAGTCAGCAGCCTTAGCTAATTTCTTAGGATCTATCTCCTTTGAATCAGCCAAGTGCTGTCTAAGCTCAGGAGAGCAGGCATCAAAAATAGACTCCAACATTACAAGATTCCTCATACCTTCATAAGTGTTCACACCCAGGTAGACCAAGGGGTACCATCATGCTTTTGAGGGTTCTAAACCTCTTAAGATACTGGGAAGGGGTCTTCCCAAACCTAGCTATTAATTCTAGTTTCACACACTCATAATCCCTCTTATCTTCCTCCCCCAACTCCATTACAGAATCACTTGCAACAGGGGGAAGCCTAGAGAAAAGCCAAGGAATCGACTGATTCCCTGAGATACCTTGAATCCCATGATTGTACTCAAACAGTGCTAACCAATCCAAAACATCAAGTTTAGTCTCATACATACCAATCATTTCCTTTGGCATATGGGGTCTCTTAGGGCTGGAAGACCTAGAAGACTCTGGGAGAGAAGCATTTTCTAAAGACAGTTTCTTCATTTCTAGTTCATTATTCAGCTCCATTTCTCTGAGCCTTAACTCTTGATGTTTCATGGCAGTTTAGCGCATCAATATGTGTCACTTCTACTTCAAGTCTCATTTTCTCAAGTGCAATAAATTCAGGAGTAAGTGTAGGACCTGTGGGGGTCCCTGTGGACAGAGGTTGTACATTCTGAGCAGGCAAAGGAGTTGTAGGGTTTCCTAGCAAGGACTCATCTACTTCTTCTAAATTAACACTCTCAGAATCAGAAACATCAAAATCCGCATTGGCTGGAGTGGTAGGCCCTTCTGACCCACTCTCCAGATTTTTTCCCATTAACTTTGCAACCAGTTCAGACTTTTTTCCTTTACCAGAGAGATTCTTATTTCTACACATGGTTCTTAGAACCTCAGTAGTATAGAGTAAAAGACTCACTTCAGTGTAGTTTTCCAAACTTGACATGATTTCTCAGTTAAATAGAATTAGTGGTGTTAGCCTTGTGGTTAGTTGGACCCAAGCAATAGCAGCACTCTAAGTGTAATCACTCTACTTCCAAATCCTCACCGCTGTACACCATTGTTAGACAGAATCCTGTGCAGTGCCCTTAGGGACCACTACACACAATTAAGACTACAGGTGGCAATACAAGTTTTACCTTTGGTACAAGCCTGTACTACTAAGTTATAGTGGTAGCAGTGGTGGAGCAGCCAGGCTTATCTCAAGAGTATATGAGCAGTAGCAGAGATTACACAAAGGGACCACAATTACTGTGACTCAAGCAAACACTGACTCAAGGTTTCAGGTAAAAAATATAAGTACATTTATTTTAAAACCATCAGTTATAAACACAACACCTCTATTAAACTGTAAACAAAACCACACGTTAAATATACTACAACTAACCAATTCACTTTGTACAGTAAGTCTCAAGGTAAGTACCCTGCATTTGAATGAACCGGTGTTATGAACAAAACATGAGACCACGGATACGGTTGCGATCACTTTTTGACAGTTCGGTCTACTAAATAAGCGCCTATCCGTGACATGAAATGCTACCGGGGCAAAAACACACTTAGCATCTGAGATACCCAGAGGGAGTTGGAGGCAAAAATCACAGGCAATATTTAGGTTAGGTAGACAGTATCGAGAAACACTCAGAAACAGGAGTTCAAAAGTCAAAGGGTCGGAGCCAGGTTTAGATGACACCGGAGGCCTGTGCCGAAGATCACACCGTTAGACAGTTCACGATTCCGTATAGCCCAAGAGTACTTGAATATTGTCAATGTTCGGAAGACACAGTACCTTATTTCCACGAAGCAGCTGGAGCCCTGGCAGTTGTTCCTGTTGGTTTACCGCAGACACCCGATTCCTGGAGCTCTGTTGTGAAGGAGGACATCTGAAGGGGGTCTGCACCACACAGGGATGAAGCCGGCAGCAGCGACAACGAAAAGGTGTGCTTCTTAAAACAGGAGAGGCTCATTAGGTGGCTATCCAGACCACTACAGCAGTGTGCAGCGATTTCGACCACAGCGGAGATCTCTGGCTGAACAAGATGAGCTGGGTATCCCCACCAGGCTCAAGGGAAGAAGACTCCGGACTGGATCTCCTCTTGGTCGTCGAAGGGTAGATAGCTCAGGACTGCAGCAGGGCTTCACCGGGACGGGGTAGCTGCAGCAGCCATTGTTCTCTCCGCTTCTCTTTGGTTCCTTGTAGTTCCAGAGGCGACTCTGACTTCTAGCCCAAGAGACCTGTCTTTTATGAGCAAAACCCCCATTCACACAGCCTGGCTGTCAATCACGCAGCAGGGGGGTTGTCCAGCCGGGACAACCACCTCAGCCAATCATAGCAAAGTGCGGCTTGGGTTTCCTAGGATACCCTGTGCAGGGGGTGACTACACCCCTCCCTCACATTCAGCCCACCTAGACACCCAGGCGCCTTGAGGAGGGCTTCTCTGCAGAAGCCCGCCAAAAAGACAGTGAACAAAGAAGGCAAACCTAGTTTGCCTTGCAAAGTAAAACACAAGAAGGACTTTAACAAAATGAAATGGTGAATAAACCCAACCGGAGCCAAAAGAACGACGATTTGGTCAAGCGGGTTTATGTTCGAGGCTAATATAATAGTCAAGAACAGTACCACGTTTATCTAATATAATCGTGGTAGAAAAGTTAGGGTAGATACCACCTCCACCAGGCAAGTCTAAATGTTAAAAGAGCAAAACAATGCTCAGAGAGGTACAGACAGAAAAAGGGTTCCGATTAGCCCTTTCCAGTACTCTGTGTAAAATGGGGTGTACTGGGTCTGTGGTAAAAATGACTATGTAAAGTAAATGGCAACTTTACCTTTCTCTGGGGGACAGTAGTCAGCCCAAGCAAAATGGAGTCAGAGGGAAGTCTAAAAGACAACCCTGGGTTACTACACTAAAGGTGCTGTGTAACCCGCACAAGAACAGCAGCACCTGGAGTCGTGTGCTCCAGTGCCCAAGATCACACAATGAGTAAAACACATAGGTCAAAACACATGTAAGAGCGGAAAAAGATGTACACTCCAGGTGGAAAAAATAAACTCCAGAAATCCAGCAAAGCTGCTGGGGGACTCACCAGGTGAGGTAAATTAGCCCTAGAAGGAGAATTATCCCTAACAGTAAGCATCATAATGTTCTTGCAGCGGTCTTCTACCGCGTTCATAGCGAAAGTACAGATTCTGAGCTTGGAACGGAAAGCAATCAAAATGGCGGATAAAACAAAATGGCAACGCAGCCGGCTTATTCAGGTTCATTCCTTGCAGCAATGTAATGTGATGCGAATGTGCTTGGGCCAATATACATTATCATGCGGTATTATAATAAATGCGTTTTCACACCACAATGAATTAGTATTATATCTGGCTGCCTTGTGCATCACAGAATCAAAAATATTGTAAAAATCTGGGACTAGCCTATTCCTCTCAATCCCAACTATTTTACTCTAAAATCAATCAAACATTTTACAGGTTAATGTGCAGTTTCTCGCAAAACATCAGAAATCAAAAGATCCAACTGTCTCTAATGAGGCATGCTGTTTTTAATCTAGTCATGATGTCTGCAGTTCTTCTATGTCTTTCCCAATTTTTTTTTTTTTTTAAATCAAGTATTACTAAGAGAGGGGCATGGATGAGGGCTCTGTTTCAGTGTTTGCTATTGGTTGCTCTTGTTGCAATTGTGTTCTTTACTGTGAAAGGTTGCAATGAAAATATGTCAGCTATTTCAGTACCTATTTTATGACAGTCCTCTTTTTGTTGCATTGATTTTTACAAAGTATCATAGGCACCATTTTGCAAACTTTTGCCATTCTGATTGTAGAACCCACACTGTGCAGATACTGAGTTTTTGGCTGATGTGAAAATCTTTGGATCGTTTGGATAAGTTGAAAGTGAGTGACAGTAATTACTTACATATTAGAATGTATATTTTCATTTTTATTCTAGGTTACTGAAAGTTACACATTTGATTTTTAATAAAGGTTCTATTGATCTCTTTCTGTATTTTACAGAGAGAGTTTCAGCAGCAGTCTGAACAGGCATGTAGACATGCTAACGGTGCTGAGGTGTACAAGTAGTTCATCTTAATGTTGTGCATTGAGATTGAGTGCTGTGCTCTATGAACTTTGCTTTTGATGGGGTTGATTTTAGTTATGTTATGCTATGGTTATGTATGAAAGCAAACTGATTGCATATTTGTCTTCTTTGTTACTGTTTTGCTGTACCTCATAATATGTTCACAATGTGGGTTTAGTGAGTTGTTTTTTCTTCCTTGCTTTCATTTATAGAATACAAGTAGTAGTTCTGCATATGTACAACTGTGTGGCACCATTTCCTTCTGGAGCTGAAAATAGTTGCATGTGCTGTTTGTTATTAAAAAAAACAGATTTTGGTTTGGAGAAACAGGTTAATTTTTGAGTTATATGTTATAGAAAGATTGATTTTGTTAGGTGCACTCTAAATCTATAAATGCTTACAGAGCAGTAAAAATGATCGTTTTGGAAAAGGGTTTGGTGACCACTTTTTGTGGTTTAAAGAGATTGGTGGAGTGTCAATCAGAATATGCATTTTGTCACATTAATGGTACAGAGGTTTGAAAATTAGTTTACCTTGAAATTGGGGATTGATTTTAAATTCTGTGTTACATGAGTATTTTTGGAGAAGGGAAGGATTTTAGCTCACTGTGCAGAAGCTATGTTATGCTTTTTGGCACATCTCTTAGTTTTTCACACTATAACCTAGCGCATAGCTTTAACTGAAAATGTCTGAAAAATGTGGTTTAAGTACATGTATATCTAAATGTATTTTTCCTTTTCCAATGAAATGAACAAGTTAAATGCTTGCACGTAAATGGTCTGTAGCTAGTTTCAGATTTGAAGTTGCTCTGGCCCACTCAGGCTTTCTGCAGCATTCATGTGAATGTAGGGCCTGCTTTTGAAAATCTAAATGAAACCTAACAAGCCTATTGGGTCCGGATTTGAAGCATGACTTTATTGTGAGGCTGGAATAGTTAGAGAGGTGTTGGTTCTCAAAGGTTACACCTATTTAGCAGAGGAGACATATTTGTTAGGAGATAGAGGTTTTCTAAAAATATTGTATTAACTAGGAGCAAAAAGGCAACTTGTGGGTATGAGATTATTGTGTCGGGTAGGATTTAGGCTTGCCAAAGCTGGAATTTCCTTCAGAAGTATGCTGCAAAAAGCATGAGTGTGTCAAGGATGCTTGAAATCTAAATGTGTCCACAGAGCAGTCCTGTGGGGGCTTTGATAAGGGTGCATATCATTGGGATGGGGAAAACTATCTTTGCCTGAGACCATAGTTCTGAAAGAATTCAGGCTGCAGGTTTATCGTGGTTAAAATGTTGTATCTATGTTCCAGTATATATTATGATAATGAAAGAGGTGCACCCAACCAAAAGATATCTTTTGCATGAGGAGCAAATTGACATTTTCTAAATGTATAGACGGTAATTGTTTACTGGGCAACATTCAACCCAAATTTGCAAATGTACACAGAGCAGTGCTGTTTCTGCATTTACCTATTGTAAAGAGTTTTGGTTAGAACCATGAGTTTATCATGTGGTGGAAGTGGTTGAATACAATGAAGTACCCACATAGTAATACACTTGGCACAGTTGGACTTTCTGCAGCCTGCTTTTCTTGGTAGTCCCTGCTTTTGCAAGTCAAAATATGATCTACCAGTTAACCTTATATGCACACGCTGCTTTATTTATTTCTAGTTACTGAAATTTAACTGGAAAGCGTGTATGTATTAGCAAATATTACCCCTCCTGCTCAACATGTGTAACCTGTAGCCATTCAAAAAGTAAATTTCTCTAACCAGTGCAACTTTAAGTTAAAGGGATGGTCTAGTAAATATTTTTATTTAAAAAATAGATAGGCCACATAAAAAAAAAAATACTAGCATCCTCCGTTTTAAAACTTCCTATGTAAAATTTTGAGCTATTCAAGCTCAAAATTCGAAAAAGCAAGCACAGGGGCGCAGCCATTTTGTGAAATGGAGGCCCTCCTGTGCTGGCTTTTGCTTTTGCGGCACTAATGAAGGAAAAGCCAGACAGCTGTAGTAAACAAAGTCTACCGCTGGGTGGCTTTCCCTTCATTAGTGCCGGGACTCGGACCGGAGACCAGAGCAGGAAAGCTGCAGTTGAATCTCAGTAAGTGCTATTTATTTTTTTTACAAAAAATAAGCACTAGCTGCGTTTTTTTTTCTAAGTTTTCCGGGCTGGAGGAGCCCGGAAAACTTAGAAATAAAACCGCAGCTTTAAAAATGTATTTATGTTTGCGGTCGCTTTTGAAGCGACCGCAAACATAAATACAACTTTATTGTGTCGGAAAACGCTGCGGTTTTTCTTTCCAAGTTTCTCAGGCTCCTCTGGCTCGGAGGAACCTGAGAAACGTGGAAAGAAAAACCACGTTTATGTGGCCCATCTATTTTTTAAATACAATTTTTTACTAGACCATCCCTTTAATGTTACGGTTAAAAACTAGTATCATTTACATGTGTACATTCCCGAACAGTACTGATATGTGTACACTTGCAAATGTGAGATGAGTGTTGCCTATTAAAGTATTTCCTTTTTAATATTTTCTATGAGATAGAGGTGTTCTAATCACATGTTACTCACTAAGAGCAACATGTGGTTATGAAGTTAACTTGTTGGGTAGGATTTCGGTTTGCAAAAGCTGGGATTTCAATCAGAAGTATTCTGCAGAAAGCCTGAGTATGCCAAGGACTGTTGAAATCCATACATCTCCACAGAGCAGTCCTGTGTGGGCTTTTATAGGGGTTCATTCACAGGGATAGGGAAAACTACGCTTGCTTGAGACCATAGTTTTGAAAGAATTCAGGTTGAAGGTATATCCTAGTGTATAGGTTATATCGATGCTGAAGTATATACTATGATAACGAAAAATGTGCACGCAAAAGATGTCTTTTGCATGAGAAGCAAAAGGACATTTTCTAAATGTATAGATGATAATGATATTCTAAGCAACACTCAATTTGAATTTGAAAATGTACACAGAGCAATTAACTATGTTAAAGATTCTTGGTTCGAACCATGATTTATCGAGTGGCTGAAGTGGTCACAAAAAATTAGGTTTTAAAAAGAAGGGTCCTGTTTTACAGGGTGACATTTTTTCTTAAGAATTACAGGCTTTCAAGTACAAGTCTGTTGACTAGGAGTAAGAAAGCAAGATATAAGTATGTAAGTAAGTGGTTGATTAGATTTAAGCTTGGATCCTGGAACAGCCTACATTGAGAAGTATGTGTGCTGCAGAAAGCCTGAGTGTGCCAGGGCCCCTCAAAATCTTTAAATACCCACAGAGTAATACACTTGGCACACTTAGGGCCTCATTACACGGTAGGCGGTAAGGGTTTACCGGTACCGGTATTTTAAACCCTTACCGCCTTACTATGAGGTCCCTTTGCTGGTTGGAGAATTTAATGCCTGCTTTTTGCAGGTGTTAAAAACCAACCCGCAAAGGGACCAGGGAGCTAATTACGGTACCGCAATTTGCGGTGCCGTAATTACCACCTTCCCCATTCCCATTATGCCCTATGGGGCAAAAATGGGAATGGGGAAGGGCAATGGGGGAAGGGGGAATTACCGCCCCACCAACCTTGGAATAGGGCGGTAATTCCCCTTTCCACCAAGGCGGTGCCGGTATTTTACCGGCATGGACCAAGGTGCTAATAGCACCTTGGTCCACCGCCATCTGTGTAATGAGGCCCTTAGACTTTCCGCAGCATGCTTTTCTTTGAAATCCCAGCTTTTGCAAGCGTAAATCTAATCTACCAGTTAACTTTATGCACTTAAGCTGTTGTATTTATTTCTAGTCATTGGAATTGAACTGGAAAGCCAGTATGTCTAAGCAAATATTACAACTGTGCTGAATATGTTTATATGTTGAAAACCTACATTTCTCTAGTGCAGCATTAAGTTAAAGTTTTGGTTAAAAACCAGTATCATTCACTTGTGTAAATTACCAAACAGTACTGATCTGAGTACATTTGCAAATTAAGGATGAGTGTTGGACAGTAAAATATTTCCTTTGTTACACTTAGGAAATATAATTTACTCCACCTGCAAAGTGCACCTCTTTGTTTATCATACTATATACTAGAGCATAGATGCAATCTGAATTTTCAAAAATCTATGCTATCAAGCAAATGTCGTTTTTTCCTCCTAAATGTAATAAGCTCTTACAAAAGCCTACAGAACACTGCTCTGTGGCCATATACAGATTTTCAATAGCTGTGACTCTTGTGGGATTTATTTTGTCTAGAGATGTAGTGGTGAAATGTATGTACTAATTTTGTTTCTTTTTCCATAGCATTTGTGAAGAATGTCTTCCAAGATTCAGATAAAAAGAGTGAAGAGGAATGATTGCTTGCAGGGAAGTAAAACATGTTCATCTATTAATATTGATAGTGATTTTTCAGGTTTTGTACACACTTTTGCTGATGGACCTGAGCAAATGCATGTGAGAGAAGAATTATTTGAAACCCCCCAACTAAGACAGAGGCTATGCCAACCATTGAAGTAAATGGAGCCAACCACATTTCAAGTAGCACAGATAATAGTAAAACTGTATCAATGCCGTTGTTGCATATTAAAAAACAGCAGTTTAAAAAAAATATGACCGTCTTCAGGTCACAATGGATTCCAAGACGCAGTATCCCTTTCTTTCCTGTAACACTGTTACCCCATCCTATCAGATAGGATACATAGAAACTCTACCCCTGGCCCCCTTTTCCTGCACAAACACTTTCACATGCACAGCCCACTCTGGGAGAAAACAGGCCAACACCCAAGCAGTATACCTGACATGTCCCAATACAATGATCAGGTGAGGTCAGGCAATTACTAACCATCCCTCACACCTGCCTTTTTTGCTACCCCACACGGATAAAAGGTGGAGCACTAAAGCACACTCTGAATGAGGCAAAGCACATGAGGAAACAGCATTTTCTAGACGGCAGCTGAACAAGAGAAGAAAGATATCAAAACAGGAAGGGATCGCAAGGAGGGAAGTTCCTTTGACCTTTCCAACAAACCGTTACTTTCAAGAGCCTTCGATATCAGAAAGCATAAGACCAGGAAACCTGGCTGAAGAATCCTGTATTGTGTGTCAGAGATACACAGGACCCACTCGCGTTAGTAAGTAATCAAGGCAGGGAGAAGCAGCAGCCGCTGTGGTACCGTCCTTGGCTCCAAAAACAAAGCAGTGTCAGTGAAATCAACACAGCTGGGGAGTTGGGAAGACCAATACAAGACCAGTCTGTGTTGAAACCAATGTTGCAAGCAGTAAAATTGTATGGAGAGCGCTGGAATGAACATTGTTAAAACACGTGTGATAAAAGGCATAAGTAAAGTTGAACTGGTAATGAGTATTTGAACTTTGAAGAGTGGTCCGGCACCACGTGGGTGCTTAATTGAAAGCCTCTGTAAGGTATCCAGCTAAGAAGTGCCGGAAGTGAAAGTTGAAAGGATATATTAAGAAGAGAACAAAGAATTGTGAATTGAAGTGGTCCTGCGACGGGTCAAGCAAAATCATGCGCACAGTCGAAAGTCTTCGATTTTGATACAGGAAAGTAAGTTTGGAAAATGAGATATATTTGGTCCGAGCCCAGCAATGGGAGGCCAATTGAACATTCTGTCTTGAAGTGGGTTCGAGCCCAGCGGAAGGGGACCCGGGGTGAACAGAAAATCACCAGAGAAGTTGTGCATATGAAAATCCTGAAGAGAAAGGTACCTTGAATGTTTGTCGCATCAGGCCCTCTGAAATAAGAGATTTAGAATAGCACAGAGACTTTGGCACAGAAGGTCCTAATACTGAGATTTTGAACTGCATGCTCGTGCTAGAAAAGCCAGAGTATGTGCTAAGCTCGAGTGTGCCGTCTTGCCCCATGCTGAAAAATTGTGGAAGGGAAGCTAACGGCTCAACTATCCTGATATATCATTTCTTGAACACTTTTCTTTTGTTTAACATTGTTTCCCACACCAATCGTATTTAGAAATAAGGATTGGCAATAGGTTTATTATAGGCCCTTTTATTTTGACAAGACACCACTAGGACTGCATTTTTATTATTTGATGATCGTAGCTTGCTCCCATCTTTAGATTTAGAATTAGATAGTTGTTTTTCAAACCCAATTGAAGTTCAATAAACACCCTTGAACTGTGCTGATTTGTGTCTGTCTTACTGTTTGATACCATGCCTTCCTTACAACTTACATGAGACAACATTTATGATGTGTTTGGCAGAGTGTGGAGACACACTTCTCGTACAGAAAGATTTTTTACTGAAGAGATTTACATTCAACAAAGCAATGTGACTCTCGCTATTGACAAGAGTGGCCACGCATATGAAGTAAAATATAATATGATTTCTGTAAAAGAAGAAATCCGAAAGACAATAACTAGTGAAGTAGAAACATGAAGACAGTGTGAAGAAACAGTAAAATAAAACCGTGTAATTATTTGTGTAATATTGACAAATTCTCTTGTAAAGTCTTAAAGCGATTCTTGCAAATGTTGCACAAAAATGATAATCTTCAGAGACAAATCAAAATGTTGCAGAGAATTGATGACTGTGAAGTTTGTGTACAAACAGGATTTCTGGGTCACTCTTTAGCTTTTAATGACAAAAGTAGATGTAAGAGTCAGTTTCATCATATATGAATGCTAGCTGCACATCATAACAAATGTGGTAACTCCTTGTTCAACTGTATCAGTGCAAAACACAAGGTATGTCACTTGCACTGTTGAATAAAACGTTGACCACTGGAACTGTTGAAATTTTACTTTCTGCGCATCAGATGGTAAAAAATGACACATTTAAAATATTATGTATATATGGACCAGCCACTTGTAGGTAGTGGACATGATGATTCCATGCTTTTAAAGGATCTCATATTTCAAGAATATAAAAAGGAATTGTAGAGTTTGAGTTGTCTTCAAGTGATAGACCTGGCCTGGTGTGTGTGTCCTGTCGACACACTTTCTATAAACCACAAGTACAACTAGAGTACGTTGAGGAGAAAGTCAAAGACACCATAGAAGATATTTGGAAGGACCTTTTCCTGTATTTGTTTGTAGAACAGCAATTTGACACAAGTGAGGTACTATATCTTTGTAGACACTGCGTCAGGTTTACACAAAGAAAATGCATTCCATCTAGAAGTGTCTTGAATAACATGGTAGTGTCTGAAATTCGTGTTGTGCTTGAAGAATTGAACTTGTTTGAAGTGATTGCATTGCAAACTGTTCATCCTTTCTAGGTTATTGTTAGATTACAAACAAATATGTCAAATCTGCCTCAAAAATCATATGTGCAGGGTGTGAGAGGCAAAGATGTCTATTTGCCTCTCAATTTGCAACAAAATGTGAACACTCTAGGGGTGAAATGAGAGATAGCAGATTCTTTGTTTGGTTTAGTAAATGTTGTTGCCACAAAGGGCACACAAAAGTTTGGCAGCAGTTTATAGATATCAGAAAGGTGAAAGAAGCTTTGGTCTAACTGCACCAGTCTTGTCTATACTTGAAGTTGAATACACAAGCAAGAGGAGTAAAGGTCAATTCTGTAAGGAACTCAAGGTGGCAACAGTAAAGGCAGACAAAAGTGATCACAGTTCAAGGGTGTTTATTAAACTGTATAATGGGTGAGAAAATGCCTGATCTAAGCCTAAATCTAAGATGGGAGCAAGCTATGACCATCAAATATTAATAAGGCATTCCTAGTAGGGTCTTGTCAAATAAAAAGGGACTATACTAAAAGAAACTATTGCCGATCCTTACCAGGAAATTATAAAATAGTGTGGTATAATGTTCACAAGAAAAGAAAGAGGTGTTCACCAAATGAAAAGTCTGGATGGTATGGCTGGGGTCTCCCTTCCCCACGCTTTTAGCACGGGACAAGGTGGGACTCTTGAGCACAGCACACTCCTGGGCCTCACCAGCACAAGGTTACAGTTCCTTGTCAACAATGCCAGGAACTTCTGGGGCCAAGTCTCATTTCTGCAAAGTCTCTTGCCTTAGAAGGCCTGCTGGACCATTAACAACAAACAAACAAAAGTTCCTTTGTTAATCTTTCATGTTGGGCAATTGCTCTTCACCCCTTGGGTCCCCATCAGCCGGGCTCTGAGCCTTCTTGCAATGTTAGCCTCCCTCAGTCAGGTTCACTATGGTCTTTCACCCAAAATGCAACATCAAAAGTCTCAATGGGCCTCATTATAACCTTGCCAGTCCAGAAACAATGATGCTGGTAAGCTTACCGGCACCGTTGTTTTTGGGCTGGCAAAGTACAAGTCTGGTGGGCGGGTGCCCTCCTGCCCAGCAGTTCTGACATGCCGGGCAGACCGTAACCCGCCCACAGACTTTCATGGAAGCACGAGCACCGTTATTACTGGTGCCAGTGTTTCCATGGTCCCCATTCTCATAGAGTCCTATGGGACTCTATAGGAACAACAATTTACCGGCGCCTGACTTTCCGGCCGCCGGGGTTGTAATACCCCGTTGTTACTGGTAAGTCAAGCACCGGTAACTGTTTATGGGTCTGGTAGCTACCTGTCGGTTTTCCCGACACGGTTACCGCCAGACCCGTAACGAGGGCCAATTTCTTCTTAAACAACTATTCACAGTGAACATTTCTCAGCCGGGTTCACACTTGTTGCCACACCACAATCTTCACGGGTATATCACTGTTTATCCCCACTTCACAGGCATCTCTCAGGCGTGTTCACATTTGCCAATTTTACAGATCAATCAGTTTTTCTCAATGTGTCAAAGACTTTTGAGTGTACGAGGGGTTTTTCTCGACCCTCGTAGGACCACTTTGACACTTCACGCCGGCCTCTCCTAAGGCCTCGTGGTTCTCGTAGTTCCAACAAAACAAATCAAAAAGGCTTCAGTCAGAGTCCTTCAAATGAGCGCCACGTGGCACCGGACCACTGGGTCTCTGGACCTTTACTGTGGTTTCTTTTTCATTCAAATACACAAGTTCTTTGTTCAACAATGTTGCCGCATGCAACCTTGGGCCCAGCACAGTTCGGTTTACTATCAGTCCTCTCCGACTCACTGGCTCTGATGAACAGTTGCACTTTCTTGTCTCCTGAGTCAAGTACGGCACCAAGTCAGCAAGCGCTCCTCCCCAATTTGGCTACCAGCGCGGGGGGCCCTGTGTATTGTTGACACCTGTCACACAACATACCAGCTCGATTTCCCAGTCTTATGATTTCTCTTTCGTAGGTTTTGTGGGTCTGAGTTGAAAAGGGCAAGGCCATTTCCCTCCTCATCGTCCCTTCAGGTGTCTCCACCTTTCTCCTCCATTTGAACTGCCGGTCCGGAATAGCTGCTTCCTCATGCGTTCAGCCTTGCTCAAAGTGTGCTCTTGTGCTCCGCCTTTTATCCCTGTGGGGAAGGCAAAGGGCTGTCAAGTGTGCGTAGTTATTGTCAATTTCTGACTCTGCCTGACCCTTATGTTGGAACATGTCAGGTAAATGGCTCTGGTGTTAGTCCACTGTCTTCCACGGCGTAAGAAAATGTTCGTGTCAGAAAACGGGGGGTAGAATTTCTGAATATCCTATGGGGTATGATGGGGAAAAGGTGTTATAAAGAAGGGGGTACTGCATCTCACCGATTGGTGTCCCACTTTCACTCCCCGAGGACCCCCCCCATCCAAGTCATCCTCCCCGCACTGGTCCACCCCAGGAACTGGATCCAATAGCGATGGCCGTGTCCTGGCCACCTGGATGACAGATCCCCAGGGACTAGAGGGTGTTAGGAAAGATTTCATATTTGAAACTAATTTTCCCTCCATGTGTCAACCCCCCAAACTTTTTGCTACTGTTTTATACCATTGACTAAACTTTGCCAAAGAAGCACAGCCCTCAGCTGCACTCCTCTGGGCTTTCGCTCACTTTTTATGGGGAAACGGACATGCCCTTAATACAGCCAGTACTGGGCGGCTTTGTTTCCCTTAGTCCTTTCCTCATGTTGCAGCTTTTGTGCAACATGTAACCAGTGTGCAATGTAACTTACCTTACAGCACACTTGGGTCTCTAGTCTTTCCAAACACCCAAGAAACTCTCGCTGGACTTTTTATGAACTGTGCAGATGTGTCATGGACAGGACTGGTGGCAGCTATCGTTTTCTTATGTTTTGAACCCTTTCTTGCCATGTTAACTGCATTTACTGCGTTTGGCACAAATAGGTGGCCTAGCTCCAAAATGGCCATGCCACGATTTTCTTTGTCCTGTTCTTTGGCCATCTTGCCCCTTCACCTTCCCCAGGTCAATTAGACCCGGGTCAGTCCTTATTTGGGCATGCACTTTCCCGCGAAACTGAATGCTTTCGCGGGCTTCTGAATGTCTGGTGTGTGTGTGCCTACAGGATGTGGGCTGGGATGTCTGCTCCCAATACACATCCTGGGTGCCAGAGAGTCTGTAGTGTCCTGAATGCGTGGGACCACTGTGGTCCATGATTGGTCCGCGTATGGCGTGAGTGTTTGTGAGCAGATCTCCCATTGGGTCCTCTCCGTTTTGGTCCGAAGGGGACTTTGGATAAGAGGAGGCTGAAAACACCACTGCCAGGTCGATCTCCTGAGTTCACACAAACAAAGGATAAGGAGCCAAGTATCCTGCAACAAGAAGCAGAGTCGAGGAACCACTGATGACCCGCTGCAAGGTTTGGCACCCTGAGCCACTGTCGTCCTGTGGGACCCCTCTGCCTCCAATCGTCCTGGAACATCTGCGAAGATGCTTCGACCCTTTGGAATAGTGGGATCAACTATTCTCTGCACCTTCAACAAACCCTGCAAGTAAGCCTCTTCGGAAGTGTCCCTGGGACAACCAGTGGGCTGACCAGCTTACACGGGACACTTGCCCAGTTATATCCGCTGTTTCGAGGAGGCCCTCGAAACTTGGTATACTGCTTGCTCTGCATCCACGGCATCCTCCCACAGAATTGTGTACACTTAGCCTTCCCAGGTCTGAAGTCAGACGAGTGCGCCTGGACCGGAGTAAACGCGGTTACCGTGTTGCCCTACTGTGGCAACAACCTGTGCAAGTTTGCTGCATTTGTGACCCCCTTGCCCCTGAAGCCTGCTGCAGTGGAATTGGGCTGATTTCTCCATCCGGAGCGGAGAAATCGCCACTGTCCCGTTTGGGAATCCCCACTGTATCTTGGAAACTACACGATGTCGAGACGTCCTGATTATCGCATTTGAACCTGCCAGCGAAGTGGACTGTACTGGCGAAGTTTGGGTATGCCTGCATCGGGGACCGGTGAGTAGCCCTTACCCCAACCGGTGGCCCCTAGCGCAGGCGCCCACTTTTACTGCCCTCAAGTGGAGGTCCTGCTTCCTGAGCTGCTAGAGACCCTTGAAGAGACCCTATTTTGTCCATTGGCACACGCGCGTGCATGTACTATTGAGCATAAGGCTCCTCTCTTCGTAGGGCTTGGACTGCCTCTTAGCTAGGTGTATTCTTGATGTGGAACTAGGTCTAAAGATTACTTGCACTGCCTGCTTTCCTCCCCATCTAGATGGTCTACATATTTCATGCTTTTAACCCCTTAGACCCCATTGGTCTTGTATATATATTGTGTTGATTATGATGTATTAGTTTACTCTAGTGTTACTGTGATTCTTTGCTATGGTCTATGTTACAAAGGCCTTGTAATAAATGTGTCTATATTTTTAATATAACACCTGTCTGGAGTAATTTGTAAGTGTCCTTGCTTTGTGTGCTCATTGAGGTCTTTCAGTCACCGTCACCCCTCTTGAGACTTAGTCTTGACCGCCTGCCATAGCTACCCTGATTGGTCTGGTTTATCCAGAGGTTACCCTGTTCCAAGAAACTAGGCTGGCCTTCTGAACCTCTGCCCCTCCAGGTCAGAGTTCAGAAATTCTTCTTAACAGCGGGTGAGACACCTTCAGGTTTCTCACATACCCTTCCTCCATACAATGAAGCCGCATTTGTTTCTCAGGGGAACAGGGAAAGGAAGTCTACATTTTCCTGGTTTTTGCCTTTTCGTTGTTCCACGGTGAAGCAATAGGGTTGCAGGTCTAGAAACCATCCCATGACCCGAGGGTTGTAATCTTTGCTTTGGCTAATTCAAACTAGGGGTAACGAGTGTGAACTTTCTTCGTAATAGGTAATATATAAGATGGATAATCGCCCACTTGATGGCCAGGGCCTCTAGTTCCAACACAGAGTAATTGTTTTCACGTTGGAAAGCTTGCGACTAGCAAATAAGATGGGGTCTTCTAATCTGTCGCAAACTTGGGGCAGGACTGCTCCTATCCCTGTAAGGGAGGCATCCGTCTGTAGTATAAACTCTTCAGAGAAGTCGACTACCTTCAGGATTTGGTTCTGGCGCAGAGTCTGTTTTAAGGTGTTATAACATATATCATCCTCGTCATTCTAACAAAGTTTCTGGGGTTCGGCATTCTTGAGTTAATCTTTCAGCCTAGCTGTTTTGTCCGAAAAGTTGGGGCAAAAACCTACAGTAATATCCTATTAACCAAAGAAAAGCACTAAGATCTCTTTTGGTCTTGTGTGTTGGTGTATCTAAGACAGATTTCACCTTCTCATGTTGAGGCTGTACATTCCCATTCCCTACAAAGAAGCCGATGCATTTTACGGCTGACTGGGCCAGTCTGCATTTAGCTGGATTTGCAGTTAGGCCAGCCTCTCTGAGGACTTTCATGATGGTATAGAGATGGAAGAGATGGCCCTCCCAAGTCTGACTATAAATGACGATATCGTCAATATAAGCTCCACAGAAATCAGAATAGGATTGCAGGATGTTATTCATGAGGCGTTGGCAGTGGCTGGTGTGCTGTGTAAGCCAAAAGGGAGTTCTTTGAAATTAAACAATCCTAGAGGCATTGAAAATGCAGTCTTTTCCTATCTGGCCCATATACAGGAACTTGCCAGTACCCTTTGGTTAAGTATAGGGTGGATAGAAACTTGGCTGCTCCGAGTTTGTCAATAAGGTCATTTATGCGGTATTACCCGAATTGCTCGTTTACAATTGTTCGAATGACACAATTGTTCGAATAATAGGGGTCCTAATTGTCCTTCTGCAGATATTGACCCTATGGTCATTTTAATATATATTATGGGTTGGGTTGGTGTAATAATAATATAAGGGGATTGGGAGGGGGGTTGTGGTGGGGGGTGGATTGGGTAGGGGACTGCGGGGGGGTTTCCCCCACATATATATCCTAATTGACCGTTTAAATTCGGTCAATTGTGCAGAAGGTCAATTGTTATTCGAACAATTGACATTCGAACAATTCGTATACAACCATTTATGCATGGCATGGGATAGGCATTGAAGTCTGAAATGGCATTAACTTGATGGAAATCTATGCAGGATCTCCAGAAACGGTCAGGTTTAGTGACCAACATGATAGGGGAGGACCATGGACTTGAAGAAGGTTCGATAATATTGGCTTCCAACATTTTGTTGACTTCCTCAATCATTATCTGTTTGCGGGCTTCTGCAAGTCTATATGAATTTAAATGAACCACTTTACCCATAGGTGCTCTAATATAGTGGTATGTGCCTTTTCCTCTTCCTGGTTTTTCTGAGAATACATCAGGAAATGAGGTAACTACATCTTTTAGATATTCTTGTTGTTGGATAGATAGCTCTGGAGGAATTAATTCAAAGTTATCTATTGCTTCTGGAAACCGGGTAGGCTAATACTTTGGCATGGGTGGCTGACGGGTTCTCTGTCCCTCTTTCAAGAGATTTACGTGATACAAATGGATCTTCTGTTTTATGTCCGGTTGGGCTACTTTATAAGTACATGTTCCCGTTCATTCTAATATCTGAATGGGTCTGTACCACTTGGAGACAAGCTTGTTTTCTGAGGTGGGTAAGAGGACAAGTACTTTTGGTCCTATGGACCAAGCACCTTCCCCATACATTAAGCTCACCTTCTTGTTGTAAGTGGATTTTTGTTGGCTCTGGGCCTTTCCCATATGAGTACATACTTGATCTCGAACCAACTTCATATGTTCTCACATTCTGGTGGTGGTTTGCGAGATGGGAATGGGTGCCTCTTCTCGTTCTTACCAGGTTTCTCAGAGCATGTCCAGGACATGTCTAGGTTCTGTGAGAAACCTGAGAGTATTCTCCCAAGTAGACTTCAGTAGTCCCTTATTCAGTTGGCCAGGGAATGGCTGTCACTTTCAGATCCCAACCCGGGCTGCCGACGAGCGAGGGACGATCACCTGGATGGGGGAGGCCAGAGTTATGTTCGGGGGAATGCCCCAGGTGAAACGCGATATTAGACTGCAGAAGAAGGCGAGAAGAATGAAGTCCCTTATAATTTTCTTGGCTATTCCACGTCTACCTCCCTTCCAGCTAAAGAAGCTCCCTTAGTAAAATCCAAGCACCCCCACACCTCTGGTAAACCAACGAGGAGCCCAAACTCTGTTCCTCTCATAAACCACAATTCCCAGAATCCTTGGTTTTCTGTTGGTTACTCAAATGCTCCCGGTCATTCCTTTTCCCGTCCCTTTGATTATTATTTCCTGCACTCCTAACCTGATCAGATTAAACACTAGCGTCCCCACAATCCCCTCTATTCAGTTCACGATCCCGGCTATCACCGTTTGTTTCACAAACCCTACATAAACCATCCTTTCAAGATCACTGCAAACCCCTCTAGTGCGAGGGTTATAATCCCTTACAACACCTCTTCCTCTCTATATACCATAGGATACTCTGACACTCTAAACCCCCTCTATTCCGACACAAACACTTTTAAACCCAAACCTGTTTACCTGACATGACCTAACCCAAGGGACAGGCAGAGTCAAGCAATTGACCAGAATCACAAACACATGACAGCCCTTTCCTTTCCCCACAGGTATAAAAGGTGAAGCACAAGAACACAGAACAGGCAAGGCAGAATGCACGACCTTAGAGCTAACTCAGCCCAGCAGTTCAATAAGGGGGGAAGGACGGCGTGAGTCGAGATGATACCAAGGGGAGAAGTGACCTAGCCCTTATTGACAGAGACCCTTGAAGCCTCCAGAGAAGGAATTGTAAAACAGAGCAGAACAATAACCAGCGTGTGTTGCAGCAGATGTGAACCGTACCTGGGCGCCTCCTCGGCTTGGCTCCTCCACTGACAGCCAAGCCGGGGAGAGCCGCATGGCCCAATGGTACCAGCATTCCCTCTATAGACAAGAAAGCAAAGCAATTCACGACAGCCGGTGAGCGAGGGAAGAACCGATAAAGAAACAGAACTGTGTTGAACGAAAAGCAGCAAACGGCTGATTTGAATTGTAAAGTTACTATTGATGAAAATTGAGAAAAACAGCAACACAGAGGTCCGGCACCAAGAGGGTACTCAAGTAGGAAATTCTGGGCGATTACCCAATGGTGGAGACTACCGTAGCCAGAAAGCCTTAGGAAAAGGCGAAATGGGGTCAAAGTCGTTATACGCAGGTCGTGCCAAATCCTCGATACAGTTGAAAGTCTTTGACCGACAGATGATTGGGAAACTGAGGGGAACGAATCCAGCATGGTAAAAGTAGTACACAAACAGAGCGCTGTAAAGGTTGGCAAGAGTGCACCCAGCAGAGGGATGCTAACAAGAAGGGATGAAACCCGAACTTCACTTCCATGAACATTGTGTTGACAGGAGTGAACCCGGCAGAGGGATGTCCACAGTGAACGATTTTACAAGAGTTGGCAAGAGTAAACCCGGCAGAGGGAGGTCAACAGAACTGGGCAAAGCCTAAAAGAACTGTTTAAAAGAGACATTACGTTTTTGTGAATACGAGACCGAGGGAAGTGGATTGTCCCTCTTGGCATTTGAGTAGACAGGAGTGAACCTGGTGGAGGGATGTCCACAGTGATATGTGCAAAAGGACATTGTGATTTGTGAGTGCAAGGAAAGCCATTGTGAACCCAAAGAAGGGAGGCCGATGATTCAAAAGAGGTCCGAGCCCGAAAGAGGGAGATCCGTGGGTGGGAAGTACCCACTCAAAGTTCATTGAGAAAGCAACTGTTTAATTGATTTGTTGAGCACAACTTGAGAGGGGTTTGCACCTGGAAGAGGGGGACCCAGAGGTGAAGCCGTCATCCAAATCCATGCGTAAAACGGAACTTTGTGTTCAGGGTTTGCGCCTGGAGGAAGGGGATCCAGGGATGAAGTTAGCACCCAAAGCCATATGTGAAACAAAACTTTCTTTTTGTTTGTTGAAATTATCAGGCCCTCGAAGACAAGAGACTTTTTATTACAAAATGACTTAACCATCGAAGGACCTGATTGCTGGAACTGAACTGTTGACCCATGCTGGGAAAGTTCGAGTTTGTTCTGTGCTCAGGAGATCAACCCTGTCCCATGCTTAAAACATGGGGAAGGGAGACCCCTGGCAATCACATCATCACTTATTATTTGGGAACACTTCTTTCTTTATTCAAACCCTGTCCCACACTTTTCCTATAATTAGTTGTAAGGAATTGGCAATATTTTATTTTAGTATAGGCCCTTTTTACTTTGACAAAACACCACAAGGACTGCCTTATTTTTCATTTGATGGGCAACGCTTACTCCCATCTTAGATTTAGGTTAAGATAAGGTATTTTTCCAACCTGCATATTGTTTAAATAAACACCCTTGAATCGTGATCAATTGTGTCTGTCTTTACTGTTGCCACCATGAGTTTCTTACAGTTCTTTATCATAGAGCAGTTCAAAGGGAGAGAAACCTGTGGAGGCCTGAGGAGTTTTCCTTACTGCAAATAGTGCCCACTGGATCATTCGGTACCAGTCTTTCCCGTCCTTAGCTACCAATTTTCGTAGAATTAACTTCAGAGTTTTAATGAATCTTTCTACCAAGCCATCAGTTTGAGAATAATACACAGAAGTCTGCAAGGTGGTAATATAGAGTAGCTCATTGACTTCTGCCATGAGTTTACTCATAAAAGTTGAACCCTGGACGGTTAGTATTTGCTTGGAAAAGCTGGCCCAGGAGAAATATGGTAGGAGGTGTTTAAGGATTTGCTGTGTGGTATTATTTCGCAATGGGAATGCTTCATTATATCTGGTTGCATAGTCCACAATCACAAGGACATATTTGTTGCCTAGCCTGGATGTTTGTAGAGGTCCAAATATGACCATCCTGATTCTTGAAAAAGGGACTTCTATGATCGGCAACGTGTTCAGAGGGGCAGGCAATGGGTTGTGCGTGCTGGTCTTTTGACATATTTCACACGTCTGGATAAAGGTCTTTATATCAGTGTGAATAACTGGGCAGTAAAACTTCCCACTAATATGGGTTTTAGACTGTCCTAAGTGCCCCCCCGATAAGATGGAAATGTGCAATCTCCATCACAACATTTCGGTGGTTCTTGGGTATTACCAACTGTGTCTTTACTAAGCCTTCCATGGATGTCTCTCTTCTATAAAGTAATCTTTGTTTTAAGAAGAAAAAGGGGAAATTAATAGATGTTAGTGAAAATATCTGGCGGTTCTGTAAAGATTGCAATACTAAAGAAACCCTGAAACATGTCATTGCTTACTGTCCAGTACTGTATGTTGCACGGCATAAATATTTTTTACATTGTTTTAAAGATCAGACAATAACTGATATCGAGGAATTTTTGGTGCAAAACGAATGTCAATTAGATTAGCAACAACTGGCTTTTTAAATGAATTGTTTTAAAAGTAATTTTTGAACTAATCCCAGTAAGTGAACGTACCTGCAAGACTGTATACACCTGTTTTTTTTAAATTGTATGATGAATTGAACTGTAAATTGTATTTATTGAAAGGTTGTTGTTTACAGCCAAACAATAATAAAGAAAAAAAAAAGAAAAAGGGGCTTTCTTTCTCTAAGCCTTCTCCTTCCAGAATAGCTTGCATAAAAGTTTCAGCGAGAGCTGGATCATTCCGCTGGGCGAAGGCTAGGTTGGGATAGATGGTAGGCCCTTCTCCCTTCCTTTCTTCGATGTTAAAAGGTTCATGAGCTTCCCCAAAGCCTAAGGTACCTCTTTCTGTTTTGTCTGGTTCACTTTCTTTAAACTAAGGAAATACAGCAATTTCCAAAATTCGTTTGGCAATTTGATCTCTACAGCGTACATCAAAGGGGATCTCACCATGATTCTATAGGTGAACCTTTACGTCTCTGCGGAAGACGGGATCAATGACGCCTGCTAAAACGTCTATCCTGAACTTCAACGATTCCAGATTTTGGGGGCCAATTCTATATAACACCCCAGGGTAGGGGGGGTATTAAAACGAAGTGTGTAGGAATCATTCCTCTTTTCCCAGGGGGGATAATAGCTTCCAAACTGCTACAGATATCAAAACGTATCGATTCCTTGGTGGAAATGGAAGGGTTAGAAGCTCTCTGGCTACGTTTTTGAAATTGTCGGGTTCTCCAATTAGTTTCAATTGAGTCACATCCCACTCTTGACACCATATGTAAGGAACTCAAGGTAGCAACAGTAAAGACAGACACAAGTGATTACAGTTCAAGGGTGTTTATTAAACTGTATAATCAGTGAGAAAAATGCCTAATCTAAACCTAAATCTAAGATGGGAGCAAGCTACGACCATCAAATAATAATGAGGCATTCCTAGTAGCGTCTTGTCAAATAAAAAGGGCCTATACTAAAAAAATCTATTGCCAGTCCTTACCACGAAGTTACAAAATAGTGTGGGATAATGTTCACAAGAAAAGAAAGAAGTGTTCACCAAATGAAAAGTCAGGATGGTATGGCTGGGGTCTACCTTCCTCACGCTTTTAGCACGGGACAAGGTGGGACTCTTGAGCACAGCACACTCCTGTCCCTCGCCAGCACGAGGTTACAGTTCCTTTCAACAATGCCAGGACCTTCTGGGGCCAAGTCTCTTTTCGGCAAAGTCTCTTCCCTTAGAAGGCCTGCTGGACCATAAACAATAAACAAACAAAAGTTCCTTTGGTAATCTTTCACGTTGGGTGATTGCTCTTTGCCCCTTGGATCCTCCTTAGCCACGCCCTGATCCTCTTGCAGCATTAGCCTCCCTCAGTCGGGTTCACTACGGCTTTTTACTCAAAATGTAACATTCAAAAGTCCCAATGGGCCTCATTCCGAGTTTTGCGGTAAGTATGGGTTTTTACCGGCATGGTGGAAAGACGGAGTCCGGTCTGGTACGACGCCGCAATTTACAGGCCATTGCGACTTCGCGGGCACGAGCTTTCCGCCATGCCGGTAACTCCCCTAGCGACATACCGCTAAAGGGCCCGTAAAACCCCTTAGCGGCATGAAGCGAGACGGTCATTACAACACCGCCACCGAAGCCTCGCTGTCCGTTATTAGCGGTGACCGTAATTTACGGTATCCGTAAATTACGGTCACCGCTAATTAACGGATACGGAAATTACGTCATCGCACAGGAACGGGAAGGAGCGCGGCGGCCATCTTTAAAAACACAATCCACTGCCATCCTCTTAATACAGTACCCGGAGGTATATTTCGACCCTCAAAAAAGCCATCAGTGACCAGTATCATGCCGAAAACACTGAAGAAAGGTGCCGCCCGCATCAGGAAGGAGCGTTTCAGCTCCAGGTCCTGGTGGACAACCTGGACGCAAATGCTGAGACAGTATTCAGCAGTGACATGCGTAGGCCGACCATTGCCAGGAAGAAGGAGATCTGGGACTTGGTGGCACAGAGGGTGAGCGCCGTAGGGAACACCCCCCGTACGACGAGGGACTGCAGGAAACGGTGGGATGACCTCCGTCTCAGGGTGCGGGCCATCCTATCGGCCAACCGAACACAGGCCCTGGAGACAGGAGGAGGCCCACCTTCTCCAATCAAGATGATGCCCTGGGAGCAAACGTGTGCAGACATGATGGGCACTGAAGCCATAGAGGGGGTCGGCGAGATGGAGTGCGGTGCCCCGTCATCCGCAGATGGAGGTGAGTGTCATGAGTGAAGATAGTAAATGCATTCCCAATGTAAGGCACCGCCAAGGGCTGGGCAAGCAGTCACATCACGCATGGGCACCCCCCCCCATCAAATCATGCCGTCACAAGTAAGACCCAGGCTGATGCCAGATGCAAGGCTCCAACCCATACTGGCCAGAGCACACAAAGAGGCAGTCAATATGAGTCAGCACAGTACTCCACCAACATGAGTGACCCAGACACCTGCATGCATTTACCGTCCAAGCCCAGATCACTGTCCCACTCCCAACCCAAATGTCAACAAAATGCTGCAATCCCATTGTCATACCATAGGCTTGAAGAAATGCTGACCCCCAAATCATAGCTCATGCCATCTCTCTCTTCCCCCCCACAGGCAGCGGCCATGAAAGTGAGGGCCAGGAAGCCACACAGCCCTGTACCTCCAGGGGCACAGCCAGGGGACAGCGTAAACCTGCAGGAAGGAAGAAGGCACAGGCAACACCACCTGCACCAGCAACCCCCATGGAGGCTGCACAACCCACACCCACACCCCTACCCATGCCTGCACTGCCGACGGAGACATGCCCCACGGTGCACTCAGAGCTTCCAGTGTGGCAGGGGAGAATGCTGCCATGTGCCTCCCCGAGGAGCCAGATAGCCCGACATCTGTTCCCGTATCCGACGTGGAGGAGCCCCATGACATCGTGCACAGCCCAGACACCCCATCCTACAGTCAAGTCGCACACAGCGACTCCGGGGAGAGTGACACCCCAGGCCTCACAGGCAAAGGAGCACCACCTGCCAGTCCTGGATCCACCTCCCCTGCAGAAAGCCCCGAAAGGGCTGCAGGCTCAACACCACGGCTGCCTAGCACATCTGCCACACCGGCCATGGATGGATTGCACTCCCAGCGCCTCACGGGCCTGATTGAGGACTTCATCCGGGACAACCGTGAATCCAGGTCGGAGTGGCACAATGACCTGCAGGCCCTGGGCGAAGTCATCACTGCCAACACAAGGCTCTGTGAGGTGCTGGGCCGGATCGCTGATGCCCTGGAGGCAGCACCCCCCAGACCACAGCCCCAGTGGGAGTGCCCACCCTCACAGTGCTCCTCCACGCAGACCAGCCCTGTCCGTCGGTCAATGCGCACACTCCGCCGCCAGAACATGGATACCCCTGGCTCTGGAAGCACACAATGACCATACTGCCACACACAAGTGGCCTATGTTGCACTGATGGGACTATTGTGGGGTTGTTGTGGGGGGAGGGGGAGAGGGGTGAGGGTGTGTGTGGGAGTTGGGGGGAGATAGAGGGGGGTCAGGGTGTGTGTGGGAGTTGGGGGGGAGGGGGAGGGGGGGAGGGTGTGTGTGGGAGTTGGGGGGAAGGGGGAGGGGGGTGAGGGTGGTGGTTTTGTTGTACATGTTCCTACATAAATGTTGAATACACTGGTTGTTCATTCCCAAAAAACAGAGTGGACATTGCTCATTTTGCTTGTGTCTTTTGATGTCGCACATTGCATGGTGTACATGTATCCCCACACCCAGTGCCCAATGTCCTCTCACCCTCACACCCTCAGCTGACATGTGAGTCAGAAATATTGTCCAATCAATGATTGACGCACTGAACGTCCCTCCTGTGCATCGGCACCGTGCTGCTGTCCTGCCATTCCTTCCTCCTCCCCCTCATCATCATCTGGTGGTAGCAGTTCCACGTCAGGGGGCAGTGGCACGTTCCGACGGATGCACATGTTGTGTAGCATTACACATGCCATGGTGATCTTGGACACCTTCTCGTGGCTGTAGATGAGTGCCCCACCAGACCGGCTGAGGCAACGAAATCGTGCCTTCAACAGGCCGAAGGTCTGCTCTATCACCACCCGTGTACAGTTATGGGATCTATTGTAGTCCTCCTCGTGCCTGTTCTGTGGGTTGCGGACCGGGGTCATGAGCCACGGCTTTAGAGGGTAGCCAGCATCACCTGCATGGAAGTGGAAAGGAGGTAATTGTGTGTGCATTCATGGTGGAGAATTGTACTAGTCTTACATGGCCGCAGATGATTACTGGGATGATTGTGCACCCCCCCCCTTTCCCACCCAGGTGGGGCATGCACCCCCCCCCTTTTCCACCCAGGTGGGGTATGCATCCCCCCCCTTTCCCACCCAGGTGGGGTATGCACCCCCCCCTTTCCCACCCAGGTGGAGTATGCATCCCCCCCTTTCCCACCCAGGTGGAGTATGCAGGCGACCTACTCACAGCCCCAATGCACTGCCATGGCTCATTCAGGTTACTCACCAAGCAGCCAGGCACGTCGTTTGGCATGTCGCTCCATGTAGCGTGGTAGTGTTGAGTTCCGCAGGACCAAGGGTCATGAGTTGATCCGGGGTATCGGGCATTGCAATGTGTGATGGCTTTACTGGCATTACACACCATCTGGACGTTGATGGAGTGGTATTTCTTGCGGTTGCGATACGGCACCTCCATGGCATGTGGGACCACTAATTCCACGTGGGTGCAGTTGATGGCACCTATGCAATTTGGCATGCCTGCCAGTGCATGGAAGGCAGCTTTGGTGTCATATATCTCCTGGGGAGTACGGGGTAGGGATATGTATTCCCTTGTGTGGGTGAGGAGGGCATCCAGCACTTGTTTGAGTATCCGTGAAAATATGGGCTGTGAAATGCCATGCATGTGCCCCACTGTATGCTGGTAGCTGCCTGTGGCGAGGAAGTGGAGCACAGACACTACCTTCAGTAGAGGGGGGATGGCAGTGCGGATTTCTATGCGGCTCACTGTATCATCATGTATCATGTCCACTATGCTGGTAATGGTGTCCCAGTCAAGCCGGTACAGGGTGTGGATCTGCTCTGGTGTGAGGTTGAAGGGGGTGGCTCTGATGCGGGGGATTAGGGGCTGCCGGCGTGGTAATGGTGGCTGCACCGG
Organism: Ambystoma mexicanum; assembly: GCF_040938575.1. Taxonomy (NCBI): domain Eukaryota; kingdom Metazoa; phylum Chordata; class Amphibia; order Caudata; family Ambystomatidae; genus Ambystoma; species Ambystoma mexicanum. The sequence continues at coordinate 255,565,377 of NC_090922.1, forward strand.
TAGGGCATGCTGGGCCTGTCTCACCCTCCTTCTCCTCCTGTGTATCCTCTGTGGTTGGGGTTGTGGTTGTTGTAGTTGCTGTTGTTGTAGTTGCTGCCTTGCAAGCAGGGCCTCCAGCTCCAGGAATGCTGCTACAATTGGTATCATCTTGGTGTGGGAGGGGGTGTGGTGTGTGGGTGTGCTCCTTTTGTGCTGTGCCAGACTCCATTGCCTCCACCTGCGCTGATTGAGTGCACCTGTTCCTCTTGGAAACACTGCTCAGGGTCCTTAACACCTTCTCAGCGATGCTGGTATTTACTCCATGGCGGTAAGGTACTTTGCGGTCTTGTGGAGGCCGTTTTTTCCATGTCCGCTTTACTTGGGATCAGCTCCGGTTTACGCCATGCCGCTAATTAGGGCATGGCGTGTCGGGCGCGTGCCACTAAACCGCTATTTACGGCATCGTACTTTACGACGCACTAAATAACGGTCTGGTGGGTCAGAATGGGCCGTAACGGGAAACGATGCCGGTAGTCCTTTACCGGCATCATTTTTCCCTTACCACCAAACTCGGAATGAGGCCCAATGTCTTCTTAAACAACTATTCACTGCAGACATCCCTCAGCCTGGTTCACACTTGTTGCCACAATGTTCATGGGTATATCACTGCTTACCCCCCACTTCGCAGGCATCCCTCAGTCGGGTTCACATTTGCCAATTTTACAGTCCAATCAGTTTTCCTCAATGTGTCAACGACTTTCGAATGTACGAGGGTTTTTGCTCGACCCTCGTAGGACGCCTATGACACTTCATGCCGGCCTCTCTTAAGGCCTCTTGGTTCTTTTAGTTCCAACAAAACAAAGCAAAAAGGCTCAAGTCAGAGTCCTTTGAATGAGCGTCCCACAGCACCGGACCACTCTGTCTCTGGACCTTTACTGTGGTTTCTTTTAACATTCAAATACACAAGTTCTTTGTGCAACAATGTTGCCTTCTTCAACATTGGGCCCAGCACAGTTTGGTTTACTATCAGTCCTCTCTCACTCACCGGCTGTGCTGAACTGTTGGAATTTATTGTCTCGGGAGTCTAGGACAGCACCACGGTGGCAAGCTTTGGCTATCAGCATGGGAGGGACCTGTGTGCCGTTGACACCTGTCACACTACACGCCAGCTGGATTTCCCAGTCTTATGATTTCCCTTTCTGAGACTTCACGGGTCTGAGTTGAAAAGGAGAAGGGCATTTCCCTCCTCGTTGTCCCTACACGTCTCTCCGCCTCTCTCCTCTTTTTGAACTGCTGGTCCGGAATAGCTGCTTCCTCAAGTGTTTGGCCTTGATCAAAGTGTGCATTCGTACTCTGCTTTTTATCCCTGTGAGGAAGGGAAAGGGCCGCCAGGTGTGCGTATTGTCAATTGCTTGACCCTTGTGTTGGGACACGTCAGTCAAACGGCTCTGGTGTTAGTGCATTTTCTTTCATGGTGTAAGAAAGTGTTTGTGTCGGAAAGGGGGGTAGAACAGATGTTCTGCAGGGTAGGATTGGGAAAAGGTGTTATAAAGAAGGAGGTACCACGTCTCACCACGTCTCACCCTTCAGTGTCCCACTTCCACTCCCCGAGGACACCCATCCCAGTGATCCTTCCACACTGATCCACCCCCAGGAACTGGATCCAATAGCGATGGCCATGTCCTGGTCACCTGGATGACAGATCCGCGGGGACTAGCAGGTGAGACACCTTCAGGTTTCTCACAGTTCCAACATCTAGCTGTTGCAGAAGGGAATAGTTTGTATGAACATTACACTATTCATCCTCTACACTCACATGAAGTAATGGGTGACAGTCTGTCTGGAATTGTACCAGATTAAACAAACAAAAGTGGACCAATCGGTGACTGGGAAAAAAACCATAGAAGCTGGTTGCTTCCCTATGCTTTTTCCCCCTGAAAAAGAAGGCAGATTGGATGTAAAGTTCTGATTTCATATTCAGAATATCGTTGTCCATACAAATGGATTCTGAAGATTCCAGATTCTGCACACATGTTGAATGCATTTTTCACTTACTTTAGGAAGGGGAATTTTCAACACTATGGGCCTCATCATGAGTTGGGCGGTAACACCGGCACTATAACTGCCGGCGCTATTAGCCCTACCTCCAAACCCCCGGCGCTATTAGCGCCGGATCACGTTTTTGGCAGAACGGTTAATGCCCATTCCCCATTGGGCCCATTCGGTAATTCCTCATTCCCCATTGGGCCCAATGGGGAAAATTTGTGCTATTGGCGCCAGCGGATTTCCCGCCAGCGGTAATAGCGCCAAAAATCAGCAAATTTGCTGCAGATTTCCCCCCAGCTCAGAGCTGGGGGGAAATCTGCCAAGGCCATGATCTGGCGGACCCTTAAATGCAGCAGTAATAGTGCTATTGCCGCATTTAAGGGTTTCCGCCAGACACGTGATGAGGCCCTATGTAATTCTGTTGCCCATACACTTCAGACAGGAAATTTCAACATTATGTTATTCTGTTGCCCATACACTTCAGACAGGAACTATATAATAAAATGTCTCTGCATGTGACATGTTCCAACAAGTGAAAGACATAAATGAAATTTTGGAACGAAAAATAACCAATAACCTTGCCGCAATGAGAGGAACTATGGAATGTTGGTTTGGTAGACATTCAGAGGTTATGTGCATGATCAGAAATGTGGGCTCGCCAACTTGGTTTGTGACTTTACGTTGTGCTGAGTATGGGTGGAATGATCTTGCAGAGTTGATTCATCAAAGTAATCCAAGTAAAGAAGGGATAGTACACATTACACTGCTGAAAATGCGTGCCATGGACATTGTAACAGTGTCCCAATTCAACCATCACTGATTTAAAGCTATATTTCATTTTATGTGTAATAAAGAAAATGCTCCACTAGGTATTGTTGAACATTTTTTTGGAGAAAAGAGTACCAGGCACTTGGGCTCCACATATTCATATGTTATTATGGATTAAAGATGCTCCTCAGTTTGGTAAAGTAACCGATGACTGTGTGATTGAGTTTATACAAAAATATGTTGCTTGTTCCATCCCTATCCAGCATGTTAATGCTGATCTACGGAACAATGTGCAAAGGTTTCAAATGCATTCTTGTGGAAAGTACTGTCAGAGAAAATATAAAAGCAAAGGTAAGTACTACACTCAGTGCAGATTTGGATTTCCAAGGCCTATAACACAAGTTGGTCGAGCAAATAGTCTTATGTCATCTGTTTGACACCATGTCACTGCTTAGAGTCCTAGGAATACATACTATTTCAAAAGAGATAAGGAATGCCAATTCATTAGTGATTACAATCCTGTCATTGTTCAACTTTGGAATGCAAATATTGATGTACAGTATATTGCAGATAACATAACAGCTGTTGCTCGCTCTGTTACAACATACATGACCAAAGCTGAAAAGAGCAATGCAACTAAAGTGTGGGCAGACTTAGCAGCAGACAAAAGTCTTAGCATAAAACTTCTCAACTCTGGTCTTAAGATGCCCTCTCATAGAGAGTGTGGAAGCTATGAAGCTGGAGATTGGCTTACTAGCTTGCCACTTTTTGGACGTAGCATTGATCCATTGATGGTTAAATATTTGCCTAGCTACTACATGAAATCGGGTACTGAAACCTTTGAGTGAAATTCAGCAGTTAGCTGAAAGAGCATGTGAAAGTACAGAGATTTTGAAAACCAACTTGATTGTTACCTATTATTCAAATAGGTAGTCAGAGTTGGAAAATATGTGTTTTATCAAGTAGCAGAATGCTACTCAGATTGAAACATTGAATCAAACAATGACAGAGGATGGTTTAAAGTATGCAGATATACTGGTTGTCTAGTGAGGCATGAAAAGCCAAGTCTCATCAACCACATAAAAGCTGTGTTGCCAAACTGCAGAGAAAAAGGAATTATTTTATTTTTGCCTTTTGCAGTTCTTCCCATGGCAGGCAGAGAGTGATTTGCTTAGAGGTTTTGAAATGTTTGAACATTTTTTGCCAAAAAGGAAATTATAACGTATCCAAAGTTGGACCAGTGCTTAGAGCTATTGGAAGAAGAAGTACACGAATAAGAGCACCTGGCAGCTGAATTGGTAAAAGTGCTCCTGGGGGCAGTCAAGGTTCTGCAGAAGGAACTCAAAATGTTCTAGGAGAGCCTTTAATAGAAACTGACATAGAGCTTTACATGGAAGAAGTGGTGAGCATAATGCAACAAAATAAAGTTGCTGATGAGAATGATGAAACATTTGTAAGCACACTAAATGAAGAGCAGAAAGAGGTTTATGGTAGAATCAAAGATAGGTTCTTACACGATTTAAAACACGACAAGCATGAATGTTCTTGTGTCCAGTACAGACCTCTACTGCTGTATGTTAGTGGTCAAATTGGAATGGGAAAATCCTTTTTAATTCATCAGCTGAGAGCAATGATACAACAAGTCGCTGACTGATCTCTGTCATGTATTTTAACTACTCCCACAGGCTTAGCAGCATTCAACATAGGTGGTGTTACTTTACACAATTTGTTGATGGTTCCAGTGAAGCATGATAATAAACTTAAGTATTGAAAACTTGAATCAAATGCAGCGCAAGAAGTAGGAAGAACTGTCAGAAAATGGAATGATTTGATTGTAGAAGAAGTGAGCATGGTGTCAAACTTGATGCTAGCTGGCATTCACTTGATGCTAGCTGGCATTCAATTGATGCTAGCTGGCATTCACTTGATGCTAGCTGGCAAGAGGTCTTGAGGACTGACAATGATATTTTGTTTGGAGGTAAACATGTCCTTGTTTTTGGGGATTTCTTACAGTTAACTCCTGTGAAAGGTCAACCAGTCTTCAAGATGATCCAATCTATGTATAATCAAAAAACATTAGGTAGCATTGGTAATGTGAACCTTTGGATTTATTTTGAATTTAAGGAACTTACCATTACTATGAGGCCATCTGCAGATTTAGAGTATGCATAAATGCTAAATAGGATTTGTATAGGTATCCTTGCAGAGAATATGATAAAAGTCTTGAAACAGAGATTGATTTCTAACATGTTTCATGCAGGTTGTACTGGATCTGAGGTCAAGTGGACCCATCAAGAAAAGAACATTTCTTGTGATATAATGCGTACAGTCACAGAGTGTGACACATTCAACTCTATAATGCTGCTGTCTGAGATGCAAAACATTATGGAGATTAACTGAGATGATGTTTTGGATGGGCAGTTTATGCCACTAGAATTAGATGAAATAGCCACAGCTTGATTAATTCAATTAGACAAATCTATTTCTAAAACAGCAGGACTAGAATCAGTTTTAAAACTGTGCATCAATGCACGAGTAATGTCAAGGCAGAACTTGAATGTAGAAATGCGTCTAGTGAATGGAGAAATCGGAAGAGTGGTTGCATTTCACACTTTTCCTGACAGTACAAAAGATTGAACATATTCTCGTGAAGTTTGATTGTGTACAGGAACCTCAATTAATTTCTCGTACATCTGTACGCTTTATTATTTTAAGGATACCTTTGCGAAAAAAGGACAGTTTCCATTGAGCTCTGCATATGCAATTTATGTGCATAAATCACAAGGGTTGACTTTAGATGCAGCAGTGATATAATTGGTCGCACAGTATTTAAAGAAGGAATGTCATATGAGGCACTGTCACAGGTTAAAAATCTTGATGGTTTATTTTTAATAAACTTTGATTAACTGAAAGTGACAGCTGACATTTCATGTATTGAAAACTATAATAGACAACATATAATGTATGCTCCTCATCTTGACCTTATACTTCTTCCTGGTAAGCTTATTACAAGAATAAATAAGCGACAGGTGAAGCTACATTCAAATGATCTCGTTCCTCTTAAGTGTGATAAACAGGACAATCTACTAGTGTTGGAAAGTCTAACAAAAATGACATACTCCCACTATAGATATAGTAATGTAAAGATGAGTCGAATGCTATTCAAATGCAGCTTTGTGCATGTTGTTTCAAATGACACCACTGATGCAAGAACTAGCTTCAACAGAAGAGGAAAAAGCTAAGTGTGGAACTTTCACTTCTTAAAATATCAGTAGATGATAGACGACACAACATACATTCAGCAAGTTCAAACTGAAATGTATTAGCTCTAGAAAAAAGCATTTCATGAGGGAGCATCCATTCACTGTGGACATTTCACAACATGGGTGCATACAGAAGTAGATTGGCTTGTGTGCGATGACTGGATATTTGCACATCAAACTCGATTGCCAAAGGGTTTAAAGTTTGATAGTATGTTGTATATTCGTTGTGAATATAAACATGCACATTTGGACATTTAAAAAACGTTAAAAAGGTAATTAGATATTTCTAAAAATTTAAGAATAGACATTTTGTAGGTTGCAACAGAAAATTAGTGCTATAGAAAATGTAATAGTAGCTCGTCAATATCTAAATAAATAGATAAAATGAGCATTCTGCAATCTTTTGCTTATGTTTTATTATATAAAACACTATGTACATTTTAATATGAGAAAGTGTTCCCTATATGTACTGGGTTATATAAGTTGTTCTGTGTACATTAATATGAGTGGTAGAGACTGTAGTTCCAGATAGCTGTTTACATATCAAACAAGTAAACATTAGCAAACAAAGCAAAGAAGAAAAGTAAAGTAATGAACAAGAAATAAGTTTGGACCGAAAAGTAACATTTTAAGGAACGATTTCTTTAACTTGTTATGTGTGTAGTTGGCCAAAAAAAAGGAAACACGCACATTTTATAAGAGGTTTTGTAAAAACTAGTCTTTTGGTTTTCAGTACCTGCAGGATACTGTGTGCGGCGAGTTACGAGCAACAAGGACTTCCAGTCCACTTTCTCTGTCTTTTGATTCAAAAACACACCCAGACCGCGGAGCGGGCCGTGGAGTCGAGACGCTGAGTCTTTTGGTTTGCAGTACCTGCAGGATACTGTGTGCAGCGAGCTACGAGCAACGAGGACTTCCAGTCCACTTTCTCTGTCTTTTGATTCAAAAACACACCCAGACCGCGGAGCGGGCCGTGGAGTCGAGACGCTGAGTCTTTTGGTTTGCAGTACCTGCAGGATACTGTGTGCAGCGAGCTACGAGCAACGAGGACTTCCAGTCCACTTTCTCTGTCTTTTGATTCAAAAACACACCCAGACCGCGGAGCGGGCCACGGAGTCGAGACGCTGAGTCTTTTGGTCTTTGGGTCCTTTGGGTTCTTGGGTCAGCGGTATACCTGCTGATCCCCCCACGGCTGGACCTTACCTCACGGCTGTGAGGGATAACTAGAACAGAAGCATCACTTCCATTCACGATCCCCAGCACGTTGCCGCACCTGCCACCACCTGCGGTAGGTGATCCTTTCGAACTGCCTATATTTTGACGTCTATCGTCGACCATTAACCCTGAGGGTTAGAATTATCAAGAGACTGCGGGGGCTCGCCCCTTTGATCCTGATACCGGCCCCTGAAAGCGTGGGCCGCCAGTGCTTTCCAGTGCCTACCTGCTCTTAGCAAATATTCTGCGCCTCTTTGTCTGATCACTAGCTCTGAGCACCAGAACTACCAGGAGACTGTGGGGGCTCGCCCCTTTGGTCCTGGTATCGCTCCTGCTACTTCGAGCTGTCTTGCCATCCTTGGTGTCTGGGACTATATAAAACTGCTGCTCTGCCATACCCTCAAACAAAGTACGGAAAATCTTGCAATCAGGTCACTGCAGAACTTGCAGTAACTATCTTTCCTCGCCTGAGCACACAACTCCCTTAGAAATGTCTTCCCGATTAAATACGTCTAGTGCTGGAGGAGATCAGTCCCAAACAGAGAAATCGGGTCCTCACACCAGGCTACGAGGAAAGCGTGCCAAGAAACACCAGACCAACATGATGAATGATTCATCACAACCTTCAATAAAAGAAGTCCTACTTAAGCAAGAAATTGCAAAGGGAATAATGCACCCATTCACTTACCAAGTGCCAAATAGAGACATGCATGGCGAACCTACCCAGACCATCGGCGCCAATTCTAGAGGTAATCTCCCGCACTCCATCTCAGAGAGAAACCCTGCTATCGTCAGAAGACAATCTGCAAGTAATGGCGGCATGTCTCCCTCAATAAATCGTAGAAGGGCAGATACAGATTTCTCCTCCTCGGGATAACAGCACTGCCAGTCCGAGCTCAAACAAAATTCTAAGGCCGGACACTGAGACTACAGCCACCACTGTTTCAAATTTGGAAGCCCTTACCACATCTCTGTTAACTATGGTACCCCTGGTGCAGACCCCATTGCTGTGTGAAAAATCCTGCTTAAAAGGAAGAGAAACTCTAACAGTCTCACCTAACATGGCCAGTCAAGGAATTGGTAAAACAGATCAAGCCATTGAGACAAATCTGGCCCTCCTATCAAAGACGACCACAGCACCTTCAACTATGCTCCCCGAGAGCACATACAGAATCATGAAATACCTGACTCGTCAAAAAAAGAAAAAGCCAGGCAAGCCAAATTGAGATGGCTGAAATCTTATACCGCTAAGAGCCTTTCTAAAGCTGAAAGCGCTAAAGACACTCAACAATCTAGAGCAAAAGTAGCCCGCCTGTCTTTAGACATCACTGAAATTGAATCACTGTTGACCAACATCGAAAAGAGGAAAGAAGTTTTCGGAGACACACAGGCAAAGCGGCTAAATGACTTACCAACCACGTCAACTACAACCATTCCCACCAAATTGATGGCAGAGAACTTGATGCCAAAAAAACCTTCCAAACGCAAAGACCAACCGATAAAGAACCTGAAGCACGAATACAATGAAATGGACTTGTTTCCTTTTGGTTCAGGCACACAGAAGAAGAGTGACACCCCTCTTAACTATGAAGAAGATCAGGACGCTTTCAGCAAAGCATTATCCCCCACCCTTGAAGACCAATCTCCTCAGAGGATCCCACTACAATGCTTGATCTACAAAATATGCTCACAACAGTCACCATACAAGCCATGATTCCGTTCTGTAAGCTGTATGAATCAATAAACGAAAGTACTAAAGATCAAGTTACGCTCTCAGCGTTAATTCACACAAAGCAAATCCATCTAGAAGCCTTCATCACCAATGTAGAAAAACGATTAGACAGAGAAGCGGAACTTTCCCATCAATGGCAAAAAGCCATGCTATCTGCCACAATGATTTCCCTGACGAAGGCTCATCCTGTAGCAACCCCCAAAGCTCCTCAAGATCCCCTAACGGCTCCTTCAAACAGCGTAATTCTACCAGTTATCATGCAAAAGCCACCATGTTTATCAACCTCTAGGGCAACTTCAGCCGTTGGCCTCCAGTCTGCTAACACGAACCCATCAGATACGTTAAGAGTACCGAAACCTCCAGATACTTTTCAGATATTTTCAAATAAGAAAACTTACAAGGAGATGCAGCAGGTGAAATAGACTCCAAAACCTCAAACCAAACGAACAAAGGGGAATAAACAAACAGGCTCCCGAGCCTTCTTAAGGAATATTCCGGGAGGCCCTGAGCTTAAGAAACAGAACAACTGCACCCCTAGAAATCTAATGAGATTAGACCCAAAGGGTGACCACATGACAGGCCCGAGACAAGGATCATCCAACATCCCGGAAGCGAAAACAGAAGATCTCCTCAACCTCAGCACGTATTCAGCTCACCAAGAGTCCAATGAACATTTACCAAAAATCAATGAATCGATACTCGTAATAATAGATGAATATGCAATTGACCTCACCGATTCATCAAAGGAATTGAATCTGTCCTGTGAAACAATCTCAGATGCTTCTCTCCACCTAACAGGAGACCTCACAAACATATCAGATGACCCGTCAAACTATTTGCATGAAAAAAGTTATCTGTCTGATAAAACTACTGAGACTGAGGCGTCTACATCAGCCTCAGCAATTGACTTTCCAGACATCCAGAGAAAAGACATAAGGAATCCTCACAAGACCGATACTTACATTCTACCACAATTTATAGATCCGTGGAAGAAAAAGCAGAAATGTATTCTACGACTAGCCTGTATTAATGAATCAAGTACATCCATCATACTCAACAGGACTAATGTACTAAGATTGCTCCATGCAATCCCACAACTTAAATTAATTAACTCACAAGATATAAAGATAGTGAGTTTTGAAGATGAATATTATCTAGACAAGGTCCAGATTGAATTTTACACCCCAGAGATCATGAACCGAATCTTAGACATGGCCACGCCTCTGCTCTCATTAGGATTTGCACTAACGCCAACTGTGGATGAAACAAGTGATGCTGATGACGTTACACGCTCATATGAACAACAAGTGAACTGCCCTGACGACAATACTAAGTTGCGAGATGATAGACCAGCAGATATATGAGCACTAAGTTATATTCTGGAAGAATTCACACACCTACATCAACCAACCAGTGCGATATTAACAGAAAACGACAAAATAAACAACCCTTTTGGAGAGATTATGATGAAGACCCATCACAACCTTTGACACCTCCAGAACCTTGCTCATAACCATCAATCGAAACCAAGAGCGACAGATGGAAACTATGCTCGTGGAATACGAGAGGATCTTCCCATCTCTTCGACTCTCCAGACTCACTACTAGAATCCTGCCAGATTATATGCCTTCAAGAGACGTGGTTGACTAAAACCCCAGCTTGTGATGGATTTATTACTGCCCTCAACCCAGCGCTGAAAAGCTCTAGGAGCCACGCGGCCACAGGCCTATTGACGCTGGTGAGGATATCGCCACAATGGAACTTTGTCGAAACAGAAAACATAAATCCATGGACACAATTGACCAGCATCAAAATTATGATTGAGACAACCCCAGAATGCCTACCTGAACCACAATTGAAGAATGATTGCAGTCATCAACGTGTATTGGAATCCAGTTGCAATTAATGACAATTGCTTCTTGGATGGCGTATTTATAACAATGGACAGAATCAGTGGCAAATTCCCAGATATAAACTTCATCATCTGCGGAGACCTAAATATTCATCTGTATGACACCAACGGACTACTTAAGCAATCTGATGACCTTTCAACCAGAGCCCTACGCTGGACTAAAGAGACCTTGATGAGAAATCTACAGCTAATAACGCAACCTCATGATGCTCAGAACCTGCTGATCCCGACCTGGACTGGTCAAAACGCTACCACCATCATCGATTACATATATTTATTGCCAGCCATAACCAACATATTATTGGAATTTCAAATAATATCTACTAATCAGAGTGATCACTCGATCCTCTCGATAGCAGTTGTGGGAGTGGACGAGCCTGCCCCCTGTCCTCCTCCTCCTCGGATAGAAATTGTTAGAGGTAACACCAGATTAAGAATCAGTAAAGGTCTGTTGGCCACGATCCCACAGGTATTCCAACAAACACCACTGCCAGATGACCAGAAAATAAATTATCATTGGGTCCTTCTCCCCTTCCAAAAAACAAGCCTGCTACAGAGAAACCGGTCCACCAACATTACTACAACCAAGAAATAGTTAAAAAAAGAAAATTGCTGCCCCAAAATCTGCGTAAATGGAGAAAAGATCCAAACCCGGGAAACCTGGAAAACATCCAGAAAGCAAAGCAAGCATACAGAAACTGGACCAAATCAAACGTGATGGCCCTGCAGCAATCGGATGCCGAAGCTATGCTACAAACACTCGGAAACAAGAACTTGAGATCTCTATGGGATCTGCTAAATAATAATCACCAGCAACAGCAAGCAATGGTATCTAATGTCACCCAAAAGAATTGGATCGCATTTTTCTAATGTCTACAAATCGCGGAATAGCGATGAAAATATGGAGATAGCGACAATCTCAAATCAATGGACCATCTCCTGGGAGAAGAACATATTTGCAGGAATGATTGGCAAACTAAATTCCTCAAGAGCACCCGGACCGGATGGGTTATCTAATGCTGCCCTGAAGCGTGATCCGGAGAGTTGGACGAACCTAATGGATCTCATACTAACCTTAATAAATGCAGTCAAGTTATTACCATCTACTTGGACCAAAGCGGTACTGATTCCAATTTATAAACAGGGCAACAGAGATAATCCGGCCAACTTTAGACCAATTGCCCTGCTAGATCCTTTGGGAAAATTGTTCGCCTCATATCTGCTACAAAACTTGACCACATGGGCAAAAGCTTCCAACCGGTTGGATAGTCGACAAACCGGCTTCACCGCGAACGTAGGAACTTATGTAAACCTTCTTACTTTAAACCTGCTAAAATATGAAGCCATAAGCAACAACGCCCCCGTTTATGCTGCGTTCATAGACTTACACATGGCCTTCGATGCCAAAAACAGGTCCATCCTGTGGAACAAACTTGCTAAATGGAATTGCCCACTTGAAATTAGTGAACCGATCAAACTATTATACACCAACACGACAGTTTCGATCAGGTTAACAAAAGAAGGTACAACGACAGAGGCGATAAGAACCTGGAATGGCCTAAAACAGGGATGCCCCTTAGCAGCAACCCTGTATAATCTGTATGCTGCTGATTACTCCACAAGCATCGACACTGCAAATCTCAATCCACCAAAGATAAACTCGATTCCGATCCCATACTTGATGTATGCTGACGACATTGTACTCCTAGACAAAACGTCATCTGGACTACAGGAGAATCTACGTATGACAGAATCATATATGACCAATAACGAACTCCAGATAAATATCAAAAAAACCAAAATCATGGCATTAACCAATTATCATAAGTCGTCTTGCCAAAGCAGACCAAACTTCACCCTGGATAACAAAGTGCTGAATACGGTAACCTCGTTCAAATATCTTGGCGTGTTATTAAACCAACAAAAGGAAGAAACAGCCTGGGTGACCAGTCTCGAAGGAAAAATCCAACTGCTAGCACGTCAAGGCGTGATGCTGCATAGACGCTATGGAAAATTCTCTGCAAAACCGATCATAGCGTTCTACCGCCAAAAGGTAATTCCGATCATCACTTATGGTAGCGACGCCATGATCATTGCTACTAGAATAAACTGGCAAAAGCTAGAGGCATCATTCTGGCGTAAAATCTTACAGCTCCCAAGGAGCTACCCTATGCCCAGAATACGTTTTGAGGTAGCCCTACAATCACTTGCCTCAATAGTACGCTGGAAGCAGTTTGATCTCCTTCGTAAAGTCATAAATGAAGACACAGTCCCAGCAATGCAAATCCTTAAAATAACGCCACAAGCAATGCATAATACCAGCTTGAAAGCATGGAAGAATGAGCTGTTCAACCAAATGACAAAAGAAGAAATCACGACGGAACTGTTGATAAACCGACAACAGCGTGCAAAGATCAAACTTCAGTGTAATGATTGGTCTAGAACAATAGCAGAAAAGGCAGCATACTCTATGAACTTACAATGCCCAATTGACATACGAGCTCTGAATGAACTTCCACATTACTTGGAACTCTTTCCAGACCCAGCCATTCGAACAATTTTCATGAAACTACGACTAAATATCCTTCCTACCAGACAAAGACTATCCAAAATTCGAAATATACCAAAGGAGGAAAATGTTTGCCGCGTTTGCAAGAATAAAGAAATACCAGAGTCTCTCATGCATCTAATCATGATATGCCCTGCACTAGCGGACAAGAGAATCCTCTTTGGAGACCTATTCAAGATCTCAGACCAACAAGAACAAGGCGATTCAAGATGGCTAAAACTCCTTCAAGGCAAAAATAATAAGCTGATGTACACAGTTGTACAATTCCTTGACAATATCTTGGAGCTTACACAAGTCGCCTAAATTAACTCTTGTGTCTCTTGTCCCTCGTTTCTTTTCTTAAGGATGCGGCATAGTGTTCTAATGTGTAAATAATGTAAAATGTCTTATGCAATTTAAATGAAAAGTTTATATATAAACTATATCATTTTAAATAAAAAATAAAAAATTACAATTAAGAGAAGCTCAGTATAGTTTTAATGTAATATTTGTTTATTTGAAATATTTCTCATATCAATTCTATTGGGATCTCCACATTTAATAAACATGTGTGTGCTGTGATGAATCGTGTGGAGTCATTACTGATTCCCTGGTGATGGTCTCCCCCAGTGGCCAGGGGACCACAGCCACTACCGGTCCTGACCCTGGGTGTGGTATTACAAGGGAGGATCATGTTGGAGGGGCTAATTACCAGGAGGAGGTGATGACTCCATTAGGAGAGATGCAATATTTTCCACCTCTTTTGAGGAAAGCCCTATGGAACCCAACATACCAATGGCATATTGCCATTATGAGCAGAACAAAATTCACACCTCAAATTCACATAATTCACATTTAGCATCTTGTTACTCTGATGTTTTTGTTCTTGACAAGAATCCTATGGACCAATAATCCCACAATGCCTCAAGTACTGTGACGAGGAAGAGGAGGAAGGTGTTAGTAGCAATTGAAAGAAACATCAAGTCCAATGAACAAGCTAGTTGTTATGGTAGAGATCAGATACGTGAGACCTTTCAAAATGGCTTGCCCTTTTAAGTCGGCGAGCAGAGCAGCAGAGTGGGTGAAGCGGGAAGCAGAACTGGGAGAGATGGCAGATGCACAGGAACTTACCGTGCAGCAGAATGCAGATGCTTTCAAGCTGCCTCTTGTCAGCCTTCCTTACCGGAGTGGAAAGACACCCAGGGAAGAATGGCAGGCAACAGGGAAGAATGACTCCAGAAGCAGCAGCAGTGATGCTGTCCTGAGAGCAGTCATGCTGGAAAACAGCAGCTTTACTGGCGAGTGAATGCAGAGCCGGCGGGAAATCTATCAGAGGATCTGCAAAGCGGGAGATGCCATTCCTGAGTGAGGACTTTGCTGCAGCAGTGTGCCACGGGTCGGAGAACATTGGTGAGTTGGTCCAGTGATAGTGGGAACCCCAGCGTGTACCAACAAGCACAGCTACAATTGAAAGATAATTTTGAATACCAACCAAGCAAAGCAGAAAGACAGAATTTGCAAAGGTCCTCATTCATGAAACGTTAAGATGGGAAAAGCTGGAGCAAAGGTTATTTACAAGCAGATGAATGTTGATGAAAAAGTTGAAAGCAGGGATGTGTACAAGTCCCTATATATGTTCTTTCATTGATTGTGTTTTTACTGCCTCGTATGCTTTTACCTGGGCTTGCTCCCATTTTGTTCTATGCACTTTAATTAACTTTTAAATCTATTTTAGTAATCTACTTTTAATATTATTAACTATTGCATTAGTAAGTTCTCCTCAGTGCTACTTTCTATCTCTGTCGGGTAAATTAAAACCAAGCATTTACTGAGAACGCTCTGCACACGCCAACCGAACTACAACTCCAAGTATTTTGTAGTTCTTTTGTTTCTCTTGTTTTGCCGGCAGGCACAACTGCACCGGCATGACTAAGCCAGTTAGTGCTGGTTCTTGCAAGGTGAGTGGAAGGTGGGCTCTACTAGATGCGCGTGTAGCACCTGGTCTCCATTCAATTACTAACATAAAGGTAAGCGTCTCAGCTGTGCCGGTCCCCTAGTTACCAAAAATGGATCAAAGAACTCGCTCCCAAACATTACGGCCCAACATTTTGGCTCTTACCCCTGATTATATGCTGCCTCCTATAATAGTCACAGACTCAACTGTCATCTCACAAATCCTTCCATTAAGGAGCTGACTAAAACAAGTCAGGAGCAGTCTCTGTGTGATAATAACTGTATCCCCGGATCCTCACAGGATGAAAATAATATACCTGCTACCAATCAACTAATCATATTCCTACTTGATACCCGCTCTTTGGTTGGACATGCCTTTGAAGTCACTGATTACATTTGCATGCACAAACCCGATGCTATGGCCCTTTCAGAAACATGGCTATCTGATACAACTCAGATTGCTGTTAATAATGTTTTCCCCCAGACTAAAACATTTTCAGGGCTGATCGTAAAGATCAACGAGGTGGGGGTGTAGCGCTCGCTGTCAAAGATTATTTTGACTGTCATGATTCCACTGCCTACCACTTGGATGGCTGTGAACATCATATGATAAAAATAAAAATCAATCCAAATCTCTCATTTTACTGATTATCTACAAACCATCCACCGCCTGTTTCTTTCTTTTGAGGAACAGCTCACAGGATTGCTGAATGGCATCACTAATGTTCATTCACCAGTTCTTGTAATGGGTGATTTTAATATTTGGGCTGATGACCAATCAGGCACCTCTGCCATCTCCCTCCTATCCTCTTTGGAAGCTATAGGCTGTACCCAACTGGTTAAAGTGCCAATTCATCAAGCAGGACACACTATAGACTGGATATTATCCCATTATGTTCATACCTCTGCAATTAGTACTCATTGCTGCCCTTGGTCAGACCATTACACTTCCTATCCCCCCTCCAAGACATGATACCAATGCTAGGTCTAAGATCACTTGTAGAAACATTAAAAATGTTACACCTAGTGCTTTCTCCTCCATTGTATTTTCTAAGCTAGGCTAGATTGATGCACTTTTGGATACCTCTGATCTAGCTTGTCATCTATTCTCCACTATTAATGACACTATCAATGTCTTTGCTCCAGGAAAAACCAAGATAGTGAAAGTTGAGACCATTAGTAAAACCTGATTTAATTATGAACTTTTGGAGGCTAGTAAAATAAAAAGAGCACATGAACAAGCATGGGGGAAGAATCCTTGCTCGACCACCTTGGAAAAATATAAAACATTGGTCTCACATTTTAATCATATCATAGTTGAATCAAAAAAGAAAACATATAATGCCTGTATTGATAATGCAAAATCAAACTCTAGAAAATTATTTAAAATTCTCAAAGACTTTGAAAGTCATACATCTACCTTACCTTCTATCCTTAAAGACTCTGGATGGTGTCAATCAATCCAGGATGAATTTATGAACAAAATTGACAGACAACGCTCAGCCATATCCAACCAACTGGCCAGCCTGGACACCAACAATGATTACATCAATACTGACAGTAAGCATGTGACTAACCTAGCAACCCTTCCAAAATTTGAATTTAATAGTTGCTCTGAAAAGGAGGTTCATGAGATTATCAGTACAATGAAATCTACATATTGTCTAGCTTGATTCATGCCCCCCTGATATTCTAAAGGGTTCCTTGGATGTTCTGATTCCATGTATTACCACAATTATCAATTCATCCTTCTCGACAAGTCTAGTACTGGTTGCGCTGAAGGATATCTGGGTCACTCCCCTCTTGAAAAAGGACACTCTTGATCCCTCAGTTCCCAAGAATTATAGGCCAATTACCAACGTCCCATATTTGTTGAAGATTCTGGACAGAGTGGCTTATTTACAGTTTCAGAAATATGTCAAAAAATAAACTTCTTTAACCTTACCAGTGTGCCTTTCGTTCCCAGCATGGAACAGAAACGTCCCTTTTGGATCTCAAGTCTAATATTGTGGGAATTATTGAAAGATGTCACCCAGCATTACTTTTGCTGTTAGATCTCTCAGCGGCTTTTGATATTATCGATCACAATCTACTATACAATAGATTCTTAACCATCTTCAACTGCTCATAAAGTGCTGGCAATTGGATTGCCTCCTTTCTTGGTCCTAGAACATCTAGCGTGGCCGCTGAGAGGGCTCAAGCTAACCCCACCTCTCTCACATGTGGGGCATTCCGCAGGGTTCATGTCTGTCTCCGTTGCTCTTTAACATTTATATTAGACCTTTCCTTAATCATCTTGGCAGTCTGGGTGTCCACTTTGCAAATCATGCAGATGACACACAGATCCTTTCTGAGTTGTCTGGTGACTACAAGGAGGATGCTGCAGCCGTGAATGGTGTTTACCACAAAATTCAAGCTTGGATGGCACATAACTCGCTGGCGCTCAATGATACAAAAACCGAGCTGCTCATCATGGCCTCTGGTCCTCGATTGAAGAAATGTAATCCTGAATATGCTCACTTTGTGTTTAAGGGCAACACAATTACTGTGAGCAAATATGTTCAAACATTAGGAGTTATTTTAGATGCTGACTTATCAATGAAGAAGCAGGTACCCCAGATCCACTCATCATGTGGACATGTAATTAAACTTCTTCGTCAAATAAAAAATAGGTCTCTTATGGCATCATCTCTTGTAAACTCATGCTTAGACTGTTGCAATAGTCTGCTGATTGGTACATCACAAGGTAACCTCCAACGTCTTCAGACCACTCAGAATGAGGCTGTTGGGGCTGTATTTAGTCTATTCAGACATGATCACATCACTACTTTCAGGAAGAAATTGCACTGGCTTCCAGTGAAGCCGAGGATTAGACACAAAATCCTCTCACTCATTTATACATGTCAGAATCGGAGTGCCCCTCATTATCTCACTAAGAGGCTATTGCAGAAATAATCGGGCAGAACTCTGCGCTCCTCTGACAATCTTCAGCTTAATCAGCGGCGATCATGTTTAAAAAAATGTGGTGACTGCAGTTTTGAATTCAATTCTCCACGTGAATGGAATTCTATGTCTCTTGTTATAAAAACGTCTGAATCACTGAAAGTGTTTAAGAGAAGATCCTCCTTCGCCTTGCACCATCGCTACTGTAAAGCTGAAATCCGGAAAGCCAAAAAAGCCCACTACAACAATCGAATTCTTAACTGTGGAAACCCCAGCAAGGAACTCCACAAAATCATTTCTGAGTTCGTCAAACCAACCTGTACCTCAGCCCAATCTACCCCATCTCAATCACTCTGCGACTCGCTCTCACTCCACTTCTACACCACCTCTCTCAACAGAACGACTTCTCCTAACAACAAACTGCCCTCCTCTCACCACCACAAAACCTGTCCGTCCTACCAACCACACTCCCTCCCGCCACCGCAACAACAACACCACCCACTTTCGACTCCTTCAAACCAATGTCCAGAGATGAATTTCTCGACCTTCTCTCTGCTCGAAAACCCTAGGCTCCCCCCCGACCCCTGCCCTGCCTCAGTCCTCAAAGAAATATTCTCATCCACCTGCGCAGGAGTGTACGCAAGAACCATCCTAAACGATTCCCTCAGCACTGGAATCTTCCTCGATGCCTTCAAAATTGCACATTTCAATCCCCTTCTAAAAAATCCATCCCTTGACCCCCCTCCAACAACCTCCTGGACCCCGCCCAATCAGGCTTCGGGCCATGACACAGAACCAAAACCACTCTGGCCTCAATCTGGGACGAGCTTAAGATCACCGCTAACTCTGCAGGATGCGCTGCACTAATCCTTCTACACCTCTCTGCTGCGTTCGACACAATTAACCACTCAATCCTACTTGACCGCTTCCGCTCCCTAGGAATCTGTGGAACCGCTCTCAAAAGTATTGCCTCCTTCCTCAACAACAGGAAACAAATAACCCTCCTCTCCACTTTTGCCTTGGCTGCTCACCCAGTCAATACTGCAGTACCACAAGGAGCATGCCTATCAGCCCTCCTATTCAACCTCTATATGTCCACCCTCCCTGGAATCATCCACCCGCACAATATCCCGTGCTACAACTACGCTGATGATACACAAATCATCCTGAAACTCCTCAACTCAGACCCCAACTCCCAGCCTGACCTCGCAACCTGTCTCCTTGACATCGACCAATGAATGACTACAAACCACCTCCTCCAAAACCCCACTAAAACCGAAATCATGGTGTGCGGCAACACTGAGCTCCTCCCCCGCCCTCTGCCTTGGCCCCCATTCATGGGCCAATCACCCAAACCCTCTTCCACAGTAAGAAACCTTGGATGCACTCTTGACTCTGACCTAACCTTCTCTCGTCAAATCAACAACGTATCTAAGTCTTGTCATTACCATCTCAAAATTCTCAGACTCATTTTTCCCTACCCCTCCTTTCCTTGTAGACTAGCCGCTATTATGTCTATTATAATATCAAGACTGGACTATGCCAACTCCCTTTACCTCGGAGTCCGGGCATACCAACTTACTAAACTGCAAAGAGCGCAAAACGCTGCCGCCAAAATGCTACTAGCACTGGGCCCAAGAAACCACACCTCTCCAGCTCTCAGAATGCTCCACTGGCTCCCAGTTGGACGAACTGCCACTTTCAAGACCCTATGCACAGCGTCTTGTGCAGTGCACAAGACCGGCCCTCTATACTTGCAAGACAAGCTAAAACCTTACCTCCCACCGCGGACCCTAAAATCAAGCTCTGCCTTCCTTTTAGTGATCCCAACCACCAACTTGGTCAGGATCAGAGGATCTTCGTTCTCAGCCTTGGTCCCCGCTCTATGGAACTCGCATCCACCTCACATCCGACACACCGAAGACTATTTGTCATTCAGCAAATTACTAAAAACATGGCTTTTCCCATAACACCAATTACCACCTTAAACATGTGACTGAATCCCCCAGAAACCCAATGACGAAACACTCAAAGAGACTATTCTACCTGGTGTTCAAAACATCCGATCATACCCACGGGATAGGATGGAATGGATGGAATGGATGGAGTGGATGGAGTGGATGGGATAGATGGAGTGGATGAAGTGGATCGAGCGGATGGAGTGGATGGAGCAGATGGAATGTATGGAGCGGACGGAATGACACAGCTGACGGAGTGGAGGAATAAAGGAATAAATGGAGTGGATGGAGCAGATAGAACTCGATGAGTAGATATAATTGGATGGTATAGAAGGAATATATGGTGTGGATGGAGTTAGATGAAGTGTAAGGAATATATGGAGTGGATCAAATGAATGGATGAAGTGCGTGGAGTGGATGGAATCGGATGGAGTGGATGGAGTTGGCTAGAATTGGATTGAATGTATGGAGTGTGTAGAGTGGGACGAATGGAATGAGTGAAATTACTGGAATGAGTGGAATGAGTGGAATGAGGTGGACAGAATACAAAGAGTAGGTGAGCAGAAGGAACTGATAGAACAAATGGAGTGCGTGGAGCAGATGGATCAGATGTAATGAGTAGAGTCGATGGAGTGGAGGGAGTGGTTAAATTAACAGGAATCTGGATGGAGCGATTGGAATTGGATGAAATGGATTGAGTGGATGGAATAGATGGAACAAAGAGGTTGGATGTAACGCTTAGAGTGGTTGGAACGGATAGAATGGATAGAAAATATAGAACGGATGGAATAAATTGAACAAATCGAAAGAATAGAAAGGATGGATCGGACAGAACGAATATAACAGATAAGAGTAGACGGAGAAATCAGAATAGATGGAGCAAATAGAGCTGATGAAACAGATAGAGTTGATAGAGTGGACAGAGTGGATGGAACCAAAAGAGTAGATGAACAGACATAGCGGATGGAACGGATGAGTGGATGGAACAGATGGAGCGGATAGAATGGACAGAAGCGAGGGAACAGAGTAGAAGGAGCTAACAGAATGGGTAAAATGAACAGAATGGATAAAACAAATAGAATGGATGGAACAGATAGAGTGGATGGAACGGATAGGGTAAATGGAACAGACAGAATGTATGGAATGGATAGAATGGATGGAACGGATAGATTAAATGGAACAGACACAGGGGATAATTTATAGAATTCAGCGCAGAAGTAGCGCACGTGGGCAGCGCAGAGAGGGAGCGTTCGCCAGCCGTTGGCGCCAAACAGCATTCTGGAACACCGCTTATTCATGGATTTCCCAAGCCATTTCCAGCCGTGGTGCAGCGAACATCCCGCAGCGGCAGTTAAGCCCCCAAGAAAGGCCCTTGCGCAAGGAAAAGCCATAGAAATCCCCAATATGGCTCAAAAAGGGCCGCGCTAACCCTCACCAGTTTATAGGTCCCCTACACTGTAATTGCGTGAAAAACTAGGCGTACCCCGCTCGCAGCAGACAAAACGCATGAAAATTTACTTGCGCACCCCCTTGAATATGCGTACCCCGCTCGTGGCAGCCAAAATGTGAGAAAATCTCCCTGCACACCCACTTCAATATGCGTACCCCACTCGCGGCAGCCAAAACATGTGAAAATCAACTTGCGCACCCCCTAGAATATGCGTACTCTGCCTGCGCCAGCCACATTTCATGGAAAAAGTCCCCCTGTGGCGTGGGCTGCCTGCGGGTCATGGTCAGGGGTGATGGCCTGCATGCCGGTCATGGTCAGGGTGCATGGGCTGCCTGCGGGGCATGCCCAGGGGTGTAGGGTGGTCCCCTGTAGTGTGGCTGCCTGCAGGGCATGGTCAGGGGTGATGGGCTGGCTGCAGGCCATGGTCAGGGGTGTAGGGGGGCCCCTGTGATGTGGGCTGCCTGCGGGGCATGCCCAGGGGTGTAGGGTTGTCCCCTCTGGTGTGCGCTACCTGCAGGGCATGGTCAGGGGTGATGGGCTGGCTGCAGGGCATGGTCAGGGGTGTAGGGTGGGCTGCCTGCGGGGCATGAGCAGGGGTGTAGGGTGGTCTCCTGTGTAGTGGGCTGCCTGCGGGGCATGGCCAGGGGTGTAGGGTGGTCCCCCGTGGTGTGGGCTGCCTGCAGGGCATGGTCAGGGTGGATGGGCTGCCTGCAGGGCATGGTCAGGTGTGATGGGCTGGCTGCAGGGCATGGTCAGAGGTGTAGGGGGGACCCTGTGGTGTGGGCTGCCTGCGGGGCATGCCCAGGGGTGTAGGGTGGTCCCCTGTGGTGTGGGCTGCCTGCAGGGCATGGTCAGGGTGGATGGGCTGCCTGCGGGGAATGGTCAGCGGTGTAGTGGGGGGGGCCTGTGGTGTGGGCTGCCTGCAGGGCATGGTCAGGGGTGATGGGCTGGCTGCAGCGCATGGTCAGGGGTGTAGGCGGAGCCCTAGGCAGCCCATACACCCTGACAATGCCCTGCAGGCAGCCCACACCACAGGGGGAACCCTGCAACCCCTGTCCATTCGCTGCAGGCAGCCCACATGGCACCATGCACTTGTGAGCCCCAACACAAGTCCCCCCCACCAGTGACGGGCACCTGCCACCAGGCCCCGACTCTTGTGCCGCCCACCAGTGACGGGCACCTGCCAGTAGACCCCGACACATGTCCCTCACCTCACCCCCATTGGTAGCAACCCGCCAGCAGGCTCCGACTCATGTCCCTCCACCCCACCCCCATTGACGGCAACCTGCCAGCAGGCCCCGACTCATGTCCCTCCACCCCACCCCCATTGACGGCAACCTGCGAGCAGGCCCCGACTCATGTCTCCCCCACCAGTGATGGGCACCTGCCAGCAGGCCGCGACTCATGTCCACAAAAACAACGACATAACAATGGCCCTAATGCCAATCTGTTAGACCAGAAAAGTAATCCCATAGTCGAATGATACATATAGTATGTTGGCCAGAAGTGAATCCCATCATGTGACAAACATCACAATCAAAGAATCGTCAGTGTAACCAAAGGGCATCCATTTTGTGAAATGTCGGTGTTAGGAAAGATTTCATAATTGTAGGTAATTTTCCTTCCATGTGGCAACCCCCAAACTTTTTGCTGTTGTTTTATACCCTGATCTAGACTTTGCCAGAGAAGCGCAGCCTTCCGCCGCACTCCTCTGGGCTTTCGCTCAATTCTTTGGGGGGAAACTGACATACCCTTCAGACAGTCAGTACTGGGAGACTTTGTTTCCCTTAGTCCTTTCCTCATGTTGCAGCTTTTGAGCAACATAAAACAAGAGTGCACCTTAACTTACATTACCGCGCACTTGGGTCTCTAGTCATTCCAAAGGCCCTAGAAACTCTCGCTGGACTCATTATGAAATGTGCAAGTGTGTCACGGACGGGACTGGTGGCAGCTATCGTTTCTTTGTGTTTTGAACCCCTTTTTGCCATGTTAACCGCGCTTCCCACGTTTGGCCCAAATGAGTGGCCTGGCCTCCAAAATGGCCATGCCACGAGGTTCTTTGTCCTGTCCGCTGACCATCTTGCCCCTTCATCTTCACCCAGGTCGAGCCGACCCGGGGCAGTCCTTATTTGGTCATGCACTTTCCCGTGAAACACAAGACTTTCGTGGGCTTCTGCATGCCTTGTGTGTGCCTCCAGGATGTGGGCTGGGATGTCTGTTCCCAATACACATCCTTCGTGCCAGAGAGTCTAGAGTGTCCTGAATGCCTGGGACCACCGTGGTCCGTGATAGGTCCACGTATGGTGTGAGTGTTTGTGAGCGGATCTCCCATTGGGCCCTCTCCGTTTTGGCGCGAAGGGAACTTTGGATAAGAGGAGGCTGAAAACACTGCTACCATGTCGATCTCCTGAATTCTCACGAACAAAGGGTAAGGAGCCTAGTATCCTGCAACTAAGAAGCTCAGTCGAGGAATCGCTGGTGACCCGCTGAAGGTTTGGAACCCTGCACTGCTGTTGTCCTGCGAGACCACTTGGCCTCTGATCGTATGAGAAGGTCTGCAAAGGCACTTCGACCCTTTAGAATAGTGGGAACAACTATTCTCAGCACCTTCACCAAATCCTGTACGTAAGCCTTCGGAGGCGTCCCTGGGCCATCCAGTGGACTGACCAGCCTACACAGGAATCTTGCTCTGTCACTGCCATCTGGCTTACTGCTAATCCTGTGTCCTCGGCACTCTCACACGATTCGTACACTTGGCGTTCCCAGGTCTGAAGTGAGACGTGTGCTTTGGGACCAGAATACACGCGGTTGCCGAGTTGCCCTGCTGTGGTAACAAACCTGTGCGTGTTCGCTGCATCTGGGACACCCTCGACCCTGACTCCTGCTGTCGCGGAATCTACATGGCATCGAGACGTCCCTATGATCGCATCTGAACCTGCCAGTACCGAAACTGAACCGGAGAAGCCTGGGTCTGCCTGCATCGGGGACCGGTGAGTAGTCAATAGCCTAACCGGTCGCCCTCCCGCAGGAGCCTGTGGTTTTCCATCGCTGTTGCAAACAGCAAACCCTTTCCCGCACTCACGCCCTGCTTCTGCCCCCAAGTGGAGGCCTTGCCTGAGTCACAGGGATTAGTTCACCATCTTTTCTTCCACCTTTCTGAAATGCCTGATTTCCCTGAAGAGACTCTCCTTTGCCCCTTGGCACCCGCGTGTGCAGGTACTTTTCAGCACAAGGCTCCACTCTTCGTAGGGCTCGGACTTCCTTCTATTTAGGTGGCCTCTGATGTCGAACTGGGTCTAACGATTACTTGCACTGCCTGTTTTCCTCCCCATCTAGGGGGTCTGCATATTTCGTGCTTCTAACTCTTTAGACCCCTCGGTCTTGTATATATATTGTATTGATTGTGATGTGTTGTTTTACTGGAGTTTTACAGTGATTCTTTACTATGGTCGATGTTACAAAGGCCTTGTAATAAATGTGTCTATATTTTTAGTATAATACCTGTCTGGAGTAATTTGTAAGCGTCCTTGCTTTGTGTGCTCATTGCGGGCTTTCAGTCACCCTCACCCCTCTTGAGACCTACTCTTGACCGCCGCCATCGCTACCCTGATTGGTCTGGCTTGTCCAGAGGTTACCCTGTTCCAAGAAACTAGGCTGGCCTTCTGAACCTCTGCCCCTCCAGGACAGAGTTCAGAAATCCATCTTAAAAAAATTAGTGGCAGCGGTGGGATATGACTGAAGCTATCCAGGGTTGAGCGCGAGCGAAGGCATTTCAAGTTATTCATAACAGGACACGTAGTGAATTGTCGTAGTATAACTTTTTAAAGGCCATAGTCCTATCTAACAGTATGGAACCAAGTACCTTGTTAACTTTAAATGCTTCTAAATCTGAAACATTGAAAAAGATGTGTGCTGAAAGAGGTGTCTCCTCGAAAGGCACAAAAATGGAAATGATCCAAAGAATCATGGTGTGGCAAGAAGCTCAGTTTAGCGCTATAGCTTCAGAGGACAGTGCAGAAGGAGGTGGGGCTGCTCTCACTGGTAGAACTGACAGTTCTGCCACTGCACTGGTCCACCGTGACCATGAGGACAGGGAGGATGAAATGTCCAATGTTTCCTCTGCCAGTGCTGATGGGGAGGCCATACTTGAATTCAAGAAGCAAGAATTGCTGTTTAGGCAGAAGGAGCTTGATTTCAATAGGGCCAAACTAAAAATCGAACAGGCAGAAAAACAGAAAGACAGGGATCACCAGTTGGAATTGGCCAAGTTTCAAGTTGCCAATGGATCCAAGGGTCCTGGACACGGGTCTGGGGCCTCCTCTCATCCAAGGTTTCCAAAAGATCTGCTCAGTGTTTATGAGGAAGAGAATGACATTATGGACTGGCTGAATACATTTGAGTATGCATGTGAAGTTCAACAAGTTGACAATGCTGATTAAATTGCCTGGTTACTTAGCAGACTGCCCCATTCTGGCTGCAGTGCCATTATGGAAATGTCGAAGGCTGAGTGAGCAGATTTTGCAATGTTGAAGCAAACTCTCATTTTAAAGTTTGGAAAGACTCCTGCCCAATATTTAAAATGATTCCGAGAGTATAAGAAAAAAGAAGGTGGTACTTGGGTATCTTATGTAACCAAATCCTTAAAAAACCTGACTGGCTGGGTCGAAGGTTATGAGGTTTCTACCTTTGAAGGTATGATAAGTCTTGTCATGCTGGAACATATTTTTGCATCTTCTTCCCCTGAGCTTAAGCAGCATTTGGCAGATTCAAAGGAGACAGATCCTAAGAAGCTTGCAATTGCAGCAGATTTATGGGTGCCACATTGAGTGTCCCATAAGGACAAGACTCATCCTGGTAAGCAGGAGGAAGGGAAAAAGTCCAAAGATAAGGAGGGTGGGGAAACTGATAAATCTTCTTCCCAAAAGGGCCACAAAAAGAAAAATAAGGGTAAGACACAAGAGAACTCACAGGGTAGTGGAGGTCAGCCTCCGAAACAGAACTCTGGTTATAGTAAGCCTCCCTATGTAAACCGCCCCAATGGATCGTGTTTTGCTTGCGGAGCAACTGACCACTTGAGGAGGGATCCCAGATGTAAGGTCAAAACCTTGGGGGTCCACTCTGCTAATCTGGCCTTCTCCTCCTACGAGGAAGAAGAGATTACCGGAGCATCCTTCTCCTCAGACTCCTTCCCCAGTGGGATAGAAGCTGAGGTAGTTTTAGTTTCCCTGGGTTCCTGGGAGCCTAAAGTCGCAAAGGCTTATGCTAGTATTCCAGATAACATCAAGCACTACTTTAAAGACAGTGTGCTGATCAATGGAGTAGATACTCCAGCTCTTAGGGATAGTGGGTGCAGTCGAACTGTAGTGGATTCTACCTTGGTCGATTCAGAGGAAGTTGCCAGAGCTGCTCTGATGCCCACTAAGTTGACTGACGGCCCACCTCTCATGTTCCCAGTAATACCTGTAAATCTTACTATCAATGGTACAGCAGTCAGGATTCCAGTGAGCATTCAGAGAAGCGTCCCAGGAAAGGTCTTGTTGGGCAATGATCTCCGAGCATTAGGGCTCGTGGGAGACACTGCTGACAGACCCTGCACAAGGTCTCTAACAAGGGCAGCACTGACCAAGATCAGTGAGCTGCCCCCGCCAAAGGGGAAACCCAAGTCTAAAGGAGTCAGAAAACCAAAACGAGGGAAAGAAAATATTCCCCCGAACTCACCTACCACTGCGGTGGAGGAAGTTGGTCAATCGCCCGGACCAGATGAGGAGGCGGCGATGCATGAAGTATTTGACCCCAATGACCATCCTGAACTAAACGACTTGTTAGTAGAAGGTGGTCCTGACAGGGAAGAATTCAGTAAAGGCCAACGTGAGTGCCCATCTCTGGAAGGCCTAAGGAGACAGGCCTGCTCCCAGCTTGGTTGGTGGTTCCCCTTGCTGTAAGACCCTTCCTCCTGCAGTTGGCGCATGAAGTGCCCCTTGCTGGTCGCCTTGGTATTAAGAGGACCAAGCAAAGGTTATCCATGCTCTTCTACTGGCCCAAGATGGGGGTGCAAGTAGAAAGTCACTGGAGGAGTTGTGCCTCCTGCCAGTTATCTGCTAAAATTGGCTCAACAGTCCAAGCTCCATTGGTACCACTCCCAGTTGTGGGAATACCATTCGAAAGGGTAGGGATCGACATCGTTGGTCCCCTTGACCTGCAAACATCCTCAGGAAATAGGTTTATCCTGGTGCTGGTCGACCATGTTACCAGATACCCTGAGGCCATCCCATTAAAAACTGTAACTGCCAAGTCAGTTGCAAAAGCGTTACTTGGCATCTTTACTAGGGTTGGCTTCCCTAAAGAAGTTGTGTCTGACATAGGCAGCCACTTTATGTCGAAGTATATGCAGGCTATGGAGAAAAGATGTGGGGTCACCTACAAGTTCTCTTCTGCATACCACCCCCAGACCAATGGTCTCGTGGAACGGTTCAACAGAATGTTAAAGAGTATGATTGTGGCTCTGGAAGAACCTCAAAGAAGAAAATGGGATCTTCTTTTACCATGCTTACTGTTTGCCTACCGAGAGGTACCACAGGAGGGTGTTGGCTTCAGCCCCGTCGAACTTCTGTTTGGTCACCCGGTACAGGGACCGTTAGCCATAGTCAAGGAGGGATGGGAGATGCCCACTCCCCCTATTACTACCAACGTAGTAGACTATGTGTTAGGGCTCAGAAAACAGATGGTACTCCTGATGGGTCTGTCTAGTGACAAGTTGAAGGCAGGACAAGCCCTGGTGAAACATTGGTATGACCAGAAAGCTTCCCTCATCAACTTCACACCTAGTCAGCAAGTCCTGATCATGAATCCCATAAGGCCTAGAGCTTTACAGGATAAATGGTCAGGCCCTTACACAGTGGTGGAGCCCCTGGGTGAGGTCAACTATTTAGTAGACCTTGGAAGGCCTGGACAGGCTCCAAAACTGTTCCATGTAAATAGGCTGAAGGCTTTTGTCCCAAGTGTCAAAATCGCAGCACTGCTACTGGCTTCAGATGTTGAGGAAGAGGAGTCTGAACCTATCCCCGACCTGTTCCAAAGCGGTCTTTCAGATAGCTCCTTTGAGGCTGTCCGAGTGGCCCCTCATCTGACTTTTGATCAGCAGGCTGAGGTGAAAAGTTTGCTTAGGCAATTTTCCCCCCTGTTTTCGCAGTCCCCTGGTTTGACACCTTGGTGCAAACATAACATAGACACAGGAGACAGCGTACCTACCAAAAGTGAAGGATACAGAATGTCAGACAAAGTACGGTCTTACATTAAGACAGAGTTCAACAAAATGTTAGATCTTGGGGTGATTGAACCCTCTAGTAGTCCTTGGTCCAGCCCTGTGGTTTTGGTTCCAAAGGCAGGTACTTCTGAATTGAGGTTATGCGTGGATTACAGGGCTCTGAATGCTGTCACCAAGACAGATCCACACCCCTTGCCTCGAACAGATCAGCTGGTGGATACCTTGGGTGCATCCAAGTAACTCAGCACGTTTGACCTCACTGCAGGCTATTGGCAAATAGCCCTAGCAGAACATGCCAAGGAGAAGACAGCGTTATCAACTCCAGACGGTCTTTACCAGTTCAGGGTAATGCCGTTTGGGTTGAAGAATGCACCTGCCACTTTCCAGAGGCTTGTGAATCAAGTGTTAAACGGGTTGGATGAAAATGTGTCTTGCATATCTGGATGATATAGCAGTTTTCAGCGCCACCTGGGAAGACCATGTGGAACACCTCGGGATTGTGCTACAGGCTCTTCAGAAAGCACACTTGACCATAAAGGCTAGTAAATGCCAGATTGGACAAGGCTCTGTGGTTTACCTTGGACATGAAGTAGGTGGAGGGAGGATACAGCCTTTACCCAGTAAAGTACAAGCAGTACAAGACTGGCCTACCCCCACTACACAGACCCAAGTGAGAGCCTTCTTAGGACTCACGGGGTATTACCGCAACTTCATGGCAGACTATGGTACCATAGCTGCCCCTCTGACTGCTCTCACCACTCCGAAGAAACCCAAGAAGGTAACGTGGACTGAAGAGTGTGAGAAGGCCTTCAATGGCTTAAATGACTCCTTGTGCCAGGCCCATGATCTCAGGGCCCCTGAATACCAAAGACCTTTTATGGTGCAGACAGATGCCTCTGACACTGGGATAGGAGCTGTACTATCCCAGGTAGATGAGAAGGGTAAGGAACACCCTATTGGTTTCATTAGTTGCCAGTTTAAGGACAGAGAGCTCAGATCGTCCACAGTAGAGAAAGAATGTTTCTCTGTTGTGTGGGCCCTACGGAAGCTGAGGCCCTACCTCTATGGGACCCACTTCACTGTGCAAACTGACCATAAACCCTTAAAGTGGCTTATGAACATGAAGGGAGAGAATCCAAAGTTGCTTAGGTGGTCCATAAGTCTGCAAGGCTTTGACTTCACTATTGAGCATAGGCCAGGTGTCCAACATAGCAATGCTGATGGGTTGTCCAGAATGTTTAACTGACCTGAACAAGAAACTCATCCAGGGGTGGATTAGTTCCCCCTGTCCTTAGTCTGGGAGGGGCGAGTGTTAGGAAAGATTTCATAATTGTAGGTAATTTTCCTTCCATGTGGCAACCCCCAAACTTTTTTGCTGTTGTTTTACACCCTGGTCTAGACTTTGCCAGAGAAGCGCAGCCGTCCCCCGCACTCCTCTGGGCTTTCGCTCAATTCTTCGGGGGAAACTGACATGCCCTTAAGACAGTCAGTACTGGGAGACTTCGTTTCCCTTAGTCCTTTCCTCATGTTGCAGCTTTTGAGCAACATGGAACAAGAGTGCACCGTAACTTACATTACCGTGCTCTTGGGTCTCTAGTCATTCCAAAGGCCCTAGAAACTCTCGCTGGACTCATTATGAAATGTGCAAGTGTGTCACGGACGGGACTGGTGGCAGCTATCGTTTCTTTGTGTTTTGAACCCCTTTTTGCCATGTTAACCGCGCTTCCCGCGTGTGGCCCAAATGGGTGGCCTGGCCTCCAAAATGGCCATGCCACGAGGTTCTTTGTCCTGTCCGCTGACCGTCTTGCTCCTTCACCTTCACCCAGGTCGAGCCGACCCGGGGCAGTCCTTATTTGTTCATGCACTTTCCCACGAAACACAAGGCTTTCGCGGGTTCTGCATGCCTTGTGTGTGCCTCCAGGATGTGGGCTGGGATGTCTGTTCCCAATACACATCCTGGGTGCCAGAGAGTCTAGAGTGTCCTGAATGCCTGGGACCACCGTGGTCCGTGATAGGTCCACGTATGGTGTGAGTGTTTGTAAGCGGATCTCCCATTGGGCGATCTCCGTTTTGGCGCCAAGTGAACTTTGGATAAGAGGAGGCTGAAAACACCACTACCATGTCGATCTCCTGAGTTCTCACGAACAAAGGGTAAGGAGCCAAGTATCCTACAACTAAGAAGCTGAGTCGAGGAATCGCTGGTGACCTGCTGAAGGTTTGGCACCCTGCACTGCTGTCGTCCTACGAGATCACTCGGCCTATGATCGTACGAGAAGGTCTGCAAAGGTGCTTTGACCCTTTAGGATAGTGGGAACAACTATTCTCGGCACTTCACCAAATCCTGTACGTAAGCCTTCGGAAGCGTCCCTGGGCCATCCAGTGGACTGACCAGCCTACACAGGAATCTTGCTTTGTCACCGCCATCTGGCTTACTGCTAATCCCGTGTCCTCGGCACTCTCACATGATTCGTACACTTGGCGTTCCCAGGTCTGAAGTGAGGCATGTGCTTTGGGACCGGAATACATGCGGTTGCTGAGTTGCCCTCCTGTGGTAACAAACCTGTGCGTGTTCGCTGCATCTGGGACACCCTCGACCCTGACTCCTGCTGTCGCGGAATCTACACGGAGTCGAGACGTCCCTATGATCGCATCTGAACCTGCCAGTACCGAAACTGAACCGGAGAAGCCTGGGTCTGCCTGCATCGGGACCGGTGAGTAGTCAATACCCTAACCGGTTGCCCTTCCGCAGGAGTCTGTGGCTTTCCATCGCTGTTGTAAACAGCAAACCCTTTCCCGCACTCACGCCCTTCTTCTGCCCCCAACTGGAGGCCTTTCCTGAGTCATGGGGATTAGTTCACCATCTTTTCGTCCACCTGTCTGAACTGCCTGATTTCCCTGAAGAGACTCTCCTTTGCCCCTTGGCACCCGCGTGTGCAGGTACTTTTGAGCACAAGGCTCCACTCTTCGTAGGGCTCGGACTTCCTTCTAGTTAGGTGGCCTCTGATGTCGAACTGGGTCTAACGATTACTTGCACTGCCTGTTTTCCTCCCCATCTAGGGGGTCTGCATATTTCATGCTTCTAACTCTTCAGACCCTTCGGTCTTGTATATATATTGTATTGATTGTGATGTGTTGGTTTACTGGAGTTTTACAGTGATTCTTTACTATGGTCGATGTTACAAAGGCCTTGTAATAAATGTGTCTATATTTTTAGTATAACACCTGCCTGGAGTAATTTGTAAGCGTCCTTGATTTGAGTGATCATTACGGGCTTTCAGTCACCCTCACCCCTCTTGGGACCTAGTCTTGACCGCCGCCATCGCTACCCTGATTGGTCTGGCTTGTCCAGAGGTTACCCTGTTCCAAGAAACTAGGCTGGCCTTCTGAATCTCTGCCCCTCCAGGACAGAGTTCAGAAATCCATCTTAACAGTCGGCCATTTTGTTTTTCTTTTCTGTTAAACGCCTTGCAAATATATTCTATGCTTTAGATTCGCACACAGTGCAAGGCCACGGCTTGAACTCTGAAATGCTAACGCAAACAGGAATGTCGAACTGTGCAGCAATACATTGTTTTTCTCTCTCACTAAGTCCTTGAAGTCGAGCAGAAGCCGCATCTAATCAGTAGTCCAGGTGCTGGGTTGTCTTGCAAGCACTGTTGTAAACGGCAGTTAAAAAATGAATTATATTCTCCTAGCGGTGCTCCTTCGCGGAGAAGTGTATTCTCTGCTTCAGAACTATCTGACCCTTAGCTCATGAGCCGTAACACACAGATAGCGTAGTATGGAATGTTTCTCTGCTAAAAACAAGATATTCTTACCGAGCCAGAGCTCCATTTCCCCCATAACAGAAAACTGTCTCTGCTGCTTTTGCTAGAATAACTATGTTTTGACTGAATAAAGACTTGTCATAAAGTGTCATAATTGTCAATCACTGAACCCTAGCCTGTATGACATGTATGAGGGCGGGTCGTATTGCCTTAACCCTTTATCTGCCATGGGTTTTTCCCCCCAGTGCCAAGGCCTTTTTGGTGATTTCGGTATGTCGCCATTCAATGCCTTGTAACTTTTTTATTACATGAGATATCTCGGCCAAATTTGGCCCCTTTTTTCCCACATGTAGGCGGTCGTAGGTTGCTGTAGGGGGGGTGAGAGCAAAAAGGGGAAAAATGTTGTGTTTTTTCAAAAAATGCCAATAAAATGATGTACAAAGACGCCTGTGGTTTTTTCCTTGTAAGGGCTAGGAACAAATGGCTTGCTGTGCTGAATTCCCCAATTTCCTGGCTTTCAAGAACAGGTTGAGTGGAAACGAACAAAAAAATATTTTGATGTGGTTATCAACCGTTTTGTGATAGGTAGGGGATTTTGGCCATTTTTGGCAATTGGACATGCATGGACGGAATGGAAGAAAAGGGAAGGAAAGCCGAATTGGAGGACAGAAAGGCATACATTTCTGAAAAGTAAACAAAATTCCAAGTTTAGGAAGGGGTGATTTGCGTAGGTCGGGCAATAACTAGGTAGGGGAAAATGCCATAGATTGGGGAAAAGCGGGAAAATGACTGAAAAAAGGTATGTGGTGGACATGGTTGGCTTGGTACGGCAATGGCTTCTATGAGTTTTGAGAAAAGCAATGCTCTGCTACATTCACCCGACTCTTGCAGTTAGGAAAGCACACATTTTTTGTAGTGTTTTACAAAACAAGCAAAACCACAAGCCAAACACTGAGACATGGTACACAGGAGTTTTATGCTTACGGCCTGAACAGACCTACTTAGCATGTGTAAATCAGGAAAACCAATGTGGTGAGGAACGGCAAGCATACATTTTTTGAAAGAGCATAGGCAGACCCTTTCAAGGGTCAGTGACTTGTGCAGGTTACAAAAGTGTATGGTGCCTAAAGCAGTGACTAAATGTAGGGCACATTTGGGAAATTAAAGGGTTGTGTAACAAAGGGCACCAGCAAATGGGTCAAAACGTTATTAAAACCACACAAACACAACAGATGTTATACCTTCCCGCGTTCCCACACGTGTACCGATGAAAACGGTACCTCACATTTGTGGGTGCACCTACCTGAGCGCCAAGGTGAAAGCCTAAAACACAGGTAACCCCAAGCCTTTTCAGACATCTGAATTTCACGATTTTTCCAGACGGGCACACCATACAGATATGGGCCTCGGGTGTCGAAGCCACCAAGGAAAACAGGGAACCCCATGCATTTACGAAAAGAGGACACCTATGGGAATCCGCAGAGGTCTGACATGCGCAAATCGGCCCAGAATTTATTACCCAGACACCCCCGCAAAGTCGGACATGTGGGAAAAAAAATGCATTTTCCGCACATTTCACTCGGCTCACCCACCGGAACATGCCGCCAACAAAACATGGCCTACCGTCCCGCGTTCCCACAGGTGTCCCGATGAAAATGGTACCTCACATGTGTGGGTGCACCTACCTGGGCGCCAAGGGGAAAGCTTAAAACACAGGTAACCACAAGTCTGTTCTGACAGCTGAATTTCACATTTTTTCCAGATGGGCACACCATACAGGTATGGGCCTCGGGTGTCCAAACCACCAAGGAAAACAGGGAACCCCATGCATTTCCGAAAAGAAGACACCCGTGGGAATCCGTAGAGGTCTGATTTGCGCAAATCAGCCCCAAATTAATTACCCAGACACGCCGGCAAAGTCGGAAGTGTGCCCATAAAAATGCATTTTCCGCACATTTCACTCGGCTCACCCATCGAAACACGCTGACAACAACACATGGCCTACCATCTCGCGTTCCCACAGGTGTCCCGATGAAAACAGTACCTCACATGTGTGGGTGCACCTATCTGGGCGCCAAGGGGAAAGCCTAAAGCACAGTTAACCCCAAGTCTGTTCTGACAGCTGAATTTCACACTTTTTCCGGACAGGCACACCATACAGATATGGGCCTCTGGTGTCCAAGCCACCAAGGAAAACAGGAAACCCCATGCATTTCCGAAATGTGGACACCCGTGGGAATCCGCAGAGGTCTGACTTGCGCAAATCAGCCCACAATTTATTACCCAGACACCCCAGCAAAGTCTGAAATGTGGCAAAAAAACGCATTTTCCGCACATTTCACTCGGCTCACCCACCAAACACGCCGCCAATAACACATGGCCTACCGTCCCGCGTTCCCACAGGTGTCCCGATGAAAACGGTACCTCACATGTGTGGGTGCACCTACCTGGGCGCCAAGGGGAAAGCCTAAAACACAGGTAACCCCAAGTCTGTTATGACAGCTGAATTTCACACTTTTTCCAGACAGGCACACCATACAGCTATGGGCCTCGGGTGTCCAAGCCACCATGGAAAACAGGGAACCCCATGCATTTCCGAAAAGAGGACACTCCAGTGCAGATATCTGGCTGCATGACATGGCACCCACTCCATTGCGGGTGGGGGCGGGGGAGTCAACGCCCCATCCCATTAGAAAATTCCCCGTCCCTTTGGGGTGCCCCACAGCCCCCCCTAAAATGCGTTCCACCTCATGCAGGCCTCCCTGGGCCTCCTACAAACGGCTGCATGAGGTACACGACCCTCCATTTGGGGTGGGGGGAGAGGCCCACCAGAATTGTGTGGGACAGGCCCCCCGGTGAGTGGGGCAGTAAGGTTTGGGCACCCTGGCACCAGATTGGCACACTAATGTGCCCCTTTGTGCCAAGGCAAGTTTCGTAAACAAAGAATAAAATGGAAAATGATACACTACACTTTAGGGTGGGCCGAGGGGCATCCTAAACCGCCAGGTAATTTTCTAATGTAATGGGGGTGACCCTCTCCCCCCCACACCAAATGCAGGGGGGGCATCTCATTCAGCCCTCCCTGGGGCAGATAAGAGGGGGGCATCTCATGCAGCCCTCCCTGGGATCAGATGCCCCTTCCTAGGAGCAGATATCTGCCCCCAGGGAGGGCTACAAGGGGTGTCCCCATTTCCCCTTGCAGTGAGGGTGAGAGGGCCCGCCCTCGCCCCATCACAGTTTTTTTTTCTTATTTTTTTATTTTTTATTTTGACCCCTTCCCTGGGGGCAGATGATCAGCCATCTGCCCCAGGGTTTATCAGATATGTGCCTCCATGCTTTGGAGGCCGGGGGGGGAGAGGGCTGCTTACTGTAAGCAGCCCCCCTTCACCCCCACATCACAAACGTATCCCTGGTGGTCCAGTGGGATTGCTGGTCACGGAATGCCATCATAAATGGTGTCGCTGGAAAGGGGAGAATCTCCCCTTTCCAACGACACCACTTTTTCAAGAATCCCTGGTGGCTAGTGGGCTCCAAACCCCCTCCCGCCTCCCCCCTTCCTTTGAAATTTGTATTTTATTTTATTTTCATCCACACCCCTGGGGGCAGATGATAACTGCCCCAGGGGTCTCCACAGCCATGGCACCATGCTTTGGGGGCTTGGGGGAGAAGGGGCCGCTTACCTAGTAAGCAGCCCCCCTCCCCTGCTCCCAAAACAAATCCCTGGTGGTCCAGTGGCACTGCTGGCCACGGATCAAGCTCTGCACCCAATCCATGACCAGCAATGCTGTCACAAAAGGAAATACAGCCAGAGATCGAGGCAGAGGGAGAAGGGCACTCACCTTCTCTCTTCACCGTGGCAGCCGAAAATGGCTGCCGCAGTGAATTTACTTTCAATTTCACGTCAGCGTGCTTCACGCATGCTGACGTGAAATTGAAGGTAATCCAACCCCCGGGCAGTGAAGGGGGACCTCCCCCTCACATAGCCCGGGGGTTGGATTACAGTTTTGTGCGATCCCTGCTGAGCAGGGATCGCACAAAACAGAGTGCCGAAAAGGACGAGGTATCTCGTCCTTGGCAACAGGGAGGGAATTCCAAGGACGAGATACCTCGTCCTTGGCACTAATGAGGTTAACAAAAGAATACAAAAAAGGTAGCAGGCGCCCCTCTCTCGAAAGAACAAGGCATGATAACCTGTTCAGTGGTTATTAACCACATTGAGAGTTCGCAGCCATCGCTTTTTGCTCACTGTACCTTCACAGATGGGAAATATCCATTTGCATATCAGTCTTTGTCCCGCCCACAAGGGCAGTCCAGCACCGAAATGCTATGGCAATTCCTCTCTGAACAAGAGTACCATAAGCAACTCCATACACGTGTTTCAGCCTTGTTGGGCATCATCAGTGAGGTGAAGCTGAGCCTCTCTAAGCACAGTGAGCAGGGAGTCCACGTCTGAAGCTCAGCTTCACCTCACTGATGATGCCCAACAAGGCTGAAACACGTGTATGGGGTTGCTGATGGTACTCTTGTTCAGAGAGGAATTGCCATAGCATTTCGGTGCTGGACTGCCCTTGTGGGCGGGACAAAGACTGATATGCAAATGGATATTTCCCATCTGTGAAGGTACAGTGAGCAAAAAGCGATGGCTGCGAACTCTCAATGTGGTTAATAACCACTGAACAGGTTATCATGCCTTGTTCTTTCGAGAGAGGGGCGCCTGCTACCTTTTTTGTATTGTTGAAAGGAACTTGGGGTTGGTCACCCTAGGTTACCTGGGGGCAACCAGACGTGGACTCCCTGCTCACTGTGCTTAGAGAGGCTCAGCTTCACCTCACTGATGATGCCCAACAAGGCTGAAACACGTGTATGGGGTTGCTGATGGTACTCTTGTTCAGAGAGGAATTGCCATAGCATTTCGGTGCTGGACTGCCCTTGTGGGCGGGACAAAGACTGATATGCAAATGGATATTTCCCATCTGTGAAGGTACAGTGAGCAAAAAGCGATGGCTGCGAACTCTCAATGTGGTTAATAACCACTGAACAGGTTATCATGCCTTGTTCTTTCGAGAGAGGGGCGCCTGCTACCTTTTTTGTATTGTTGAAAGGAACTTGGGGTTGGTCACCCTAGGTTACCTGGGGGCAACCAGACGTGGACTCCCTGCTCACTGTGCTTAGAGAGGCTCAGCTTCACCTCACTGATGATGCCCAACAAGGCTGAAACACGTGTATGGGGTTGCTGATGGTACTCTTGTTCAGAGAGGAATTGCCATAGCATTTCGGTGCTGGACTGCCCTTGTGGGCGGGACAAAGACTGATATGCAAATGGATATTTCCCATCTGTGAAGGTACAGTGAGCAAAAAGCGATGGCTGTGAACTCTCAATGTGGTTAATAACCACTGAACAGGTTATCATGCCTTGTTCTTTCGAGAGAGGGGCGCCTGCTACCTTTTTTGTATTGTTGAAAGGAACTTGGGGTTGGTCACCCTAGGTTACCTGGGGGCAACCAGACGTGGACTCCCCGCTCACTGTGCTTAGAGAGGCTCAGCTTCACCTCACTGATGATGTCCAACAAGGCTGAAACACGTGTATGGGGTTGCTGATGGTACTCTTGTTCAGAGAGGAATTGCCATAGCATTTCGGTGCTGGACTGCCCTTGTGGGCGGGACAAAGACTGATATGCAAATGGATATTTCCCATCTGTGAAGGTACAGTGAGCAAAAAGCAATGGCTGCGAACTCTCAATGTGGTTAATAACCACTGAACAGGTTATCATGCCTTGTTCTTTCGAGAGAGAGGGGCGCCTGCTACCCTTTTTTGTATTGTAGGTTAACAAAAGATACTGTATAATGTATATATATGGCTGCTTGAGCGCTGTTCGCTCTCTCGCATCTCACGGTGTTTGGGAACACACATTGTGAGGCATTGAGACTCAGTCGGCTGACTGAGAAACTTTGAATAAAACCAGACTTGTTTGGAAAACGAACCTTGCGTCTGAAGTGTCATTATAGTATATGGTTATTGTGCCTTAGTTTCCATATGCAGTTTTTATGGCCTAGCAAATATGGCGCCCAAATAGGGATCCTCTCATTAATGCTCC
Source organism: Ambystoma mexicanum (assembly GCF_040938575.1). Classification (NCBI taxonomy): domain Eukaryota; kingdom Metazoa; phylum Chordata; class Amphibia; order Caudata; family Ambystomatidae; genus Ambystoma; species Ambystoma mexicanum. Next base: position 255,604,270 of record NC_090922.1, read on the forward strand.
ATCGAATACGTTGAAGTTGAAGGAAGGTAAAAACAAGTCGAGGACAAAGCCGACGGACCGGGATTTGAAGGTGTTCGGGCACCCCTGTAGAAGTGATGAGAGACTCCTCCACAGATCTGTACACAGCCGATCCCTGATTGACGAGCAGCGCCCAGAAAGCATAAAGGCGAGGGTCCTGGAAACTAGGCAAATTGAGCCAGACACACGGTTGTGACGATTCTTGGTTGTTTCTGTATACGGGAGAATTGCATCCTGAGTGACGAATTGATTGATCAGATGAGTCGTGCCCCAATTCTTAAACGTCCTGATATTGGTCGAGTGTTGCACTTGCAAGTTCAAACGCCCAGGGTAAGAAAAGGGTAAGAATTAACCATGCCTGGGAAATTGTCTTCCTGTTTAGTGAGTTTTTTTCACTGCAGTAGACAATCTTTGGAAACTGGCCAGGTTGCGCCACCCAAAGGGTCGCCGGCACATGAAATGTACATCAAGTATGGTATGAGGGCAATAGTGTTTAATGCGGTTTGGCATAGGCACCCGACGTGTATCAGACCTCCAGTGGCTTAATAATGGGAGCTTTGAATTAGCATGTATAGTATACCGAGAATCAGTATTGCTACGCAAAAAGACCAGACCTGCAGCGTTCGACGTTGTAAGAGACTGGAGGAAGGAAGCTAATCTCTGTTTGAGAAGTAGGGAGAAACTCGCACGTATGCATAAAACAAATGTAGAGAAAGCGATAGAGCATGATCAGAACAAGCAGACAGAAGCCATTAGGAACATGGATAGGGCTTTCCAATTAGATTTACAGAAAATATATCCTTCACAAGATTTACATCATCAGATGAGCTAATAAACGAAATATAAAATGAGCGAAGAAGTGAACATCAAAGTACTGACCCAGTTCCACCTCCTCCCTATGTACCTCCTATTCCCGTGATTCCATCCGCACCTGCAGTATGCAGTTCCTCTCCCCCTGTGCCTGTGACATCATTTCCTCCAACGCCTTCAGAGCATGAGTTAGCCACTTTAGCAGGCAGTTCTACAGAGATGGAGCCTGCACAAGGAAGTATTAGACAGACTCGTAGTACGATTAGCAAAGGAAGGAAAGAAGAACTGAAAGAATGGGCTGAAACGTATATTGATGATGACAATGAAGTGGCTGTGCAAAGTTCCATATCTGATTATAGAGGCCTTGGTGAACAACAGGTATTGTTAGAATGTATGGGGGATTATCTTGTGAAAATATGGAGTGATTTGAATGATACAGTGGTACCGCAAGAGTTGCGTGATTTGGTTGTTCTTTTGAACTTACGAGATAATGCGGCGAAAGTACGAGAACACGTAGGCCGAATATTTGTGTTTAAGAAAGAACTTGATCGATTGCATAAAGAAGTATTGAAAAAAGATAAACCGCATATGTGGTACGTTCAGAAACGATTTTACCGCCGTTGAAACCTGTTAGTGAAGAGATGCGAATTTGTACGCGAGATGCGCTTAGATGGATTACGGATGCCGCCATTTCTCCAATTGAAGTGCATGATACGTTTAGTCAGTATACACTAGAAATGCAGAGAAAGGTATTACAAATATGGTGGAGTATTTACAGGATGAATGTATGAAGAATAAGATATGTTGTCCCGCTGATTTAATGACAATTTATAAAACAGCATTTTTGCCTGAAACTGTAACAACTGCTCTTTCACTTGATCTAGCTTTGTTGCTCAATAGACAAACGAATGTAGAAACCCCTAGTTTGCAATTACCCATGAGGGAGGTGCCTCCCACGTTAGTTCCGAAAGTAGAGATTGCTGCTGATGGAGCGACTCCAGTGCGAACGATAGAAGCTCATTATATCGAACAGTTTGTACATGTCCCTTTTTCTAGGCAAGAAGTAAATACTATAAAGCATCTGTACACATTTAAACAATACCAGGTCCTGTCAAAAAATATATATTTATTTATAAGCAATTTACAAAAATATTTATTGTTCTCAACATCCACATTTAAACACCACCATTCATTCCATCATTCATTCACACTCTCACTATACATGTCAATATTCCACACTTGTGGTACTTAGACCACCTAGAACCAATAGATTAACATACATTTCAACACCTCTTGGTGATTACAGTAAGTGTTAATACAAAAACAAATAGCATGCTGCTTATTTGCTGTAACTCAACATATGTTTCAGTCGTCACAATAGGCCCCTAATTCAAGCCGGTAAATATAAGCGACCTTCTTCAGGAGACGGATGGTTCTGTTGCAACCACTCCGAAATGTCAAAATGTGGAGGATGTCATCAAACCTCAATCTACAAACAAACAATGTACATAACATCAGAATTCCGATCTCTTATTTGTTTAGACACAGATATATCTTGCGTGTATATCTCAGTTTATGTGTATACAGATTGGCACTCACCTCCACGTGAAATAATGGAGACACGTGTCAACGATGGACTAAATCCTGCAGTGGTGCTAGATAACTCTGCGCCTATACTACAATGTAAGAGGAGGACAAAGCATTTTAGTAAGCCTGCCCTATAAACAATACACCATTGTATATATGGTATGGACACACTGTTTTACCTGATCAAAGATTCAGGTATGGGGGTGTCTTGCACTTTTAGTCAATAAATCCAAAGAGGAAAAATCCCTGTTCTCGCCTGAAATGCAACACAGAGATTCAATACTCAAATATTTTCATCTTGACAACACTGGAGGTAATCAAAACCTCCTATCAATTCGCCTCACCTCATGTGTCCGAGTACAGATATGTTCTAGTCTGGTACTCCAGTTTTTTCTCACTGCGTGATTCCAGTTCAATGTTCCTGAAGGGATACATGGAGCGAAACGTCATGCTCATATATGTAACTAGCTCAGAACATTGTCAAGGTTTTGTTAATGCTGCTGTCTCACTCCCCTGCCCATCCCCACACAGAGTTTTGTGGAGGAAACAGATTAAAATTCCCTTTATGAACCTTTGTTCAATCAGGCTGGAGGTCTATAACGACCCCACTCTCCCATTAGGCTTTTCTGACCCTAAAAATAATAATAATGGGTCGGCGTGCACAGTGACTGCCAAACAGCTTCTAATGCTGATGGAAAACACACAACTGCTGCCTTAGCTGGGCTCCATGGCTGTTCAAACGCATCTATACCAGTGAAAAAGGGAAAAGGCAGACACATCCAGCATCTATTCGCATGCGCTGTGCACGCTGATTGTTAGCAGAAATGGAATTGAAAGGGTCGAGTTTACCCTCGCGCTCTCTCTCTCTTCAAAACCTCAAAGAAACTGTGTGGATTTAAACACTCAAACACACACGCACATTTTACTTACCTTGGGTTCCTTCTCTCTTGTCCTGCACATTCCAAATTCCGTCCTGGTTCCTGGGTGTGGCTTCCTTAAATACACCATGGTGAAAGGACTCTTGAGCCCCAGTTCCCAGAGGCTTCTGGGCAATGCAGTCTCTCCGTGAGCAAAACATTTTTTTCTTTTTTTCTTTTTTCTTTATCATGAACCAAATCGTGTTTGTTTGATAAACCTGGAGAAACAATGCAGCGTGAAGGATGAATTACCTGACCCTATTACGTGCATGAAACAATAAACGCTGCTACACCATGATTGTTTCTGTTGGACAGAACTGTTAAGCCCGGCTTCCCGAGACTTATGGGCATTGTAGTCCCTTCATGGACAAAAGTTTTTTACCTGAACAAACATTTTTGATTGTGTAATGATACCAGTGCAGCATGAGGGATGTTAAAAAGATGCATTACCTCACCCTATTTCGTGCATAGACCAATAGGTGCTTATGCTGCATAAATGTTACTGTTGGTTTATGCGGCTCATTCCAACATCCAAGGTGATCCTTGGGTATAGCTCGCTATTCTGGGTCATGGCCACTCTCCCTCAGTTCATCCTGGATTATGGTGTGATCTAATGTGCAGGTTACTATGGGTAAACCAGAGTCCAAATGAATGTGCTGACATGCCATGCCCTTCATATATATTTATCAGATGGCATATGTATCAGAGGTTCACCAGATAACTGATATAGAATGGTGCTCAACCAATAAGAGCAGAGACCGTGGGGGTCATTACGAGGTTGGAGGTAAGGGATTACCGGCACCGGTAAGGGTGCCGATGCCGGTTATCCCTTACCTCCGTATTCCGAGTTCCCTTTGCGGGTCCTTCCTTACCTCCTGCTTTTAGCAGGAGTTAAGTACGGGACCCGCAAAGGTACCTCGGAGGTAATTACGGTACCGCAATTTACGGTGCCGTAATTACCTCCTTCCCCATTCCCATTGAGCCCTATGGGGCAGAAATGGGAATGGAGAAGGGCAAAAGGTGAATGGGGAATTTCCCTCCAACCCTGGAATGGACCGGTAATTACTCCATTCATCATGCCGGATTTGGGACGGTTTCGGAGGCAACCATGGAGCTAATTACTCCATGGTTAGCTCCAAACCCGGAATGAGGCTCCATGTCTCTTATCCAGTTACCAGTTTGTTCCACTCTATGGAAATATTCAAACCATTTTTAACTAAATCCAAAGAGTGAAACCATCTTTGTTCTAGTCTGTGTAACATAGTGGACTTGTCTCCTCCTCTCATGGGGGTCTTGATGGTTTGAAGTACAAACCACCTAATGTCTTTGTCTGTGTGCCCCAATTTAGAGAAATGTTCAACTAAAGGTTTTTCTTGCAATATGTTCCTTATGCAGGAACAATGTTCCGATATTCTCTGGCGTACCTCTCTCATTGTTTTTCCTACATATACAAGATCATATGGACATTGGATAATGTATATGACGTTTTTAAAGCTCAAGCAATTGGAGTGATTTTTAAAAAACACTCCTTCTTATTGACATATTCAAATGATTTTCTCATAGAGGTAAATTGGCACGCCACACAATGGCCATATTTGTGATGTCCCATGATGGGTTTCAAACCCCATTGGTTCATCACTGTTTTGTTATCTTCTTGTTCTTTGTATGTGTGGACCAGTTTTTGTCTGAGATTCATGTTGCGTTTAAACGCAAACATTGGTTTCTGTGCCAGACTCCCTGGGCATTTCACCAGATGCCAATTCTTATTGACACTCCTCTTGATCCGATTGCTTATTGGGGAAAATGTAGACACACAGATCAATCTGTTATTCTTTTCTTTTGTCTTTGTTAATAAACAGGTCTCCCAATGTGTGCTGAGGGCTCGTTTATAGTGTTGTTTCACCAGCTTTTTTGGATACCCTCTATCCATTAGTCTGTCCTTCAATTTCCCTGAGTGGTTCACAAACTCGTTTTTTTGTGTGCAATTTCTCCTGATACAGAGAAATTGACCGTATGGTAGATTTTGTTTAAGGCCTCCCGAGTGAAAACTCGAGTAATGTAGGAGTGTGTTTTTGTCTGTGCTTTTCCTGTCTAGTGTTGTTTCCAAGTGATCTTCTTTCTTTTGGATCACTAGATCCAGAAAACTTACACTCACTTTGTTCCACTCCATTGTGAACTTGATGTGGGGATCACATGCATTAACCCACACATGGAAGGCCACCAGAGATTCGGTGGAACCTCTCCACATAAAGAACACATCGTCTATGAACCGTTTCCACACTCTCAGGTATCCCCCAAACGGCTGTTGTTTCAAAGCACATAAAGGTCCCAGTACAAAATTATGTTCAAAATCAGCCATATATAAATTTGCCACATCAGGTGCAAAGGTGCACCCATACTTACCCCTCTGAGTTGTTTATATAAACTTTTCTTAAAAAGAAAAAAGTTTTCACACATGGCCAAATGCGCACATTCAAGTATGAAGCCCGTTGGTGGATTTAATGGTGTTTCTCTTGTATCAAGGATCTTTCTTAGCACCTCCAAACTTTGCATCTGCTGGATGGACGTATACAATGATTCGACGTCCATCGTCACTAAGATGTCATTTGGTTCCATGGTGATACTTTCCAGAATGAGGAGCATATGGGTCGTATCCTTTATATATGCAGGCATTAATTCAACAAATGATTTAAAAAAGAACTCTGTATCTACAGATAGGGGCTCTAACAATGAGTCAATTGCAGAGACTATCGGTCTCCCTGGTGGGTGCTCTGCATTTTTATGCACTTTTGGAAGTACATAACCCCTTTTCTTGGGTGAACCTTACATAGGAATAGTTGTTCTTCCTCACTGATCCATTCTTCATTCACCACGTGTGAAACACGTGTCATCGTAAAGGGCTACATTAAAGACCTAATATAGAATGAACCAGCCTTCTGAAATCTGTTTATGACTGTGGCGCAGTAATCAATGTGTGCAGAATTTTTCTCATTTTGACAAACGGAGTAGGGGAACTCTTTGTCTCCATTCCCTGCACACACCATTGCGACACTATTAAAACCTATACTTATCATTGGAGTCGTGGAGGTCTAAGAGTGATTTTGCTGAAAAGTTCCCTGTTTCTTTTTTCTTCTCAAAACAAAATGAAACTTACAATACACCCTATATAAAACACAACTATATATATACAAAAAGTTTCTGTACTCCAAATCATAAAAAAAAATGAAACCTAAACCTAAATAACTATATACAAAGCAGGCGCGCTAGTCCGACGTGCCGCTTTTTGATGTCCCAGGCCAGGGCATCATCGAACTCCATGTGGATGTTCTGGAGGCGGGCCTGTTCCCTGGCCTCGAGGTCTCGCAGGGATGCAGGCATGGCATCCTCCAACTCCCTGCGAGTTGCCTCGAGGCACTCAGCCCGCCTCAAAGCCCGGTGCATGGAGTTCTCCGCCCTGACCATTGTGAGCCGTGCCCTCTCTGCCCACCGCCTCTCTGCATCTATTTGCTGGCCCAACCGCTGCCACACGGGAGACATTCCCAATCCTGAGACCTCCTACCCGCCGGCCGATGCCTGCCCCCGGGATGTTGATGGCCCCGAGCCATGAATCCTCCCACGCTGAGCCTGCTGCTGCCTCCAATGCAGCTGCCTCTGGCACCACAACAGCATCCATGCTGATGGAATCCTCTGGTGCCACCGTGCATGTGCCCTGCTTGTTAATGCCTGCACGTCCTCCATTTGCTGGGGTCCAGTTGGTGGGGTGGCCACCCCTGCTGGACTTCTGACTCCCGACTGTGGCAGGGATGTGTCCTCTACCAGCCTTGCCGCTGGCTCAGGGGCAGCTCCATAGGGGGCCCAGGTGTTACCTGGGCGGGAAGATGGCACAGAGGATGACTGGCGCATAGGGGGTTCAGTTGAGGACGGGGTCGCAAGAAGATCCAGCACATGGAGGAAACCAGTGCTGACAACCTGTCCTAGTAGTTCAACACGCCAGACCAGGTATTCAAAATGACATGCATTGTCCTGAGGAGAAACCTGCACGTCATCCCGAATACCATGTGCACGCAATGCCAAATCAGCTAGGACAGGCTCAATCCGGTCACGGATTGCCACGTCCGCAGGGAGAGGAAGGTCAGTTGTTGTTTGTGCATCCCCTCCCTGAAAATGGGTCTGGACGAAGGCATCACTGCTGGTGCTGGATGATGCAGTCACAGGATCGGGGACAGGATTACACACAGGCACCTCTGCAGCGGCATGTGCTGCCTCCTGTCCCTGCCCCTGGACTGCACCACTAGCATCAGTGGAATCCCCCCTTCCAGGCCCCGTGCATGGAGCTGTCATGGCCTCCTACTCAACCAAACCCCCCACCAACCTGGATGACTCCGTGCCGTCTTCCTCCACAGGCCCCTGTGGGGGCTCAGCTGCCCCTTTTGCTGCTGAGGAGTCCACCTCCAACCTTCACCTCATGGACCTTCCCTCGGCAGTTGCGGCCATGGATGCGGCATCAGACTCCTCACTCCCGGAAGATATCAGTACCTGGGAGGGGAGCTGGGCCTTGCATCTCCGGCTGGCGGTGGCATCCCTGCCGCTGTGCTCCACAGCACCGTCTCTGCCCTCTTCATCAGTCGACGCTGCAGACAGGGAGAGATAGAACACAGGCATCAGGGAACTGTTCAATGGTCTGATACACACATGACAGTTGCACATGAGTGGCAGTGTCAAACTTCACAGATGGCATCACACTCTCCAACACTCATATCATTTGAACCCACACACATGCACAAATAAACTGGTATCGTGCAACAGGCATCAGTATCCATACACACGTAACTGGATGAACAACCAAAGGTTGGCATGATGTCAAAAGCAACAAGGGGAGTGCCGATCACATGCACACACGTCACCAGACAGACATGCATCTGTACATCTCCACCACCTGTCACAGTGCAATCATCGGCAACTGAGTCACATCTGCCAATCAGGTACCCACATGTCCGGGTCACATGCATCCTTGGCATATCATAGTCACATACATGTCAAACACACACACGCACATGTACAACATGCACATACATGAAGGTGGAATCAGCATCCATGTGTCACAGCCCAACCACGGCATAGTACATACACAGAAATGCAAACATGTGTGCATCTCCACATGCAGTTGGGCATCATGCATTGGAACACATACACCATTGATGTGCATTGCACATGGCTGCACTCACATGTAGCACGGGCATGTCCCTGCACACACACACATCCATACATGGGCCATGTCAGACATATGTCCAAGCTGCACACTCCTGCCACACCTCAACATGCACTGTGTGGAATGGGATAGCCCAGACACTCACCACTCGACTCCAGACGGGTCTGCCTCTCCAGGACCTGGTGGTGACACACTGGGGCGATGCGTTCCAGGACCCTCATCTGGTCGATGGAAAGTTGGACCTGGCACCCCCCTGCATCCGCTGCACGCAAGAGGCGGGGGGCCTTCATGACGGTCCTGGATTTGAAGTCCTCCCAGCGCTTCTGGACGTGTATGAAGTTGCGGGTTACCACCCCCTACACGTTGATGGCAACCACAATGTCCAACCAGGTCCTCTTCCATTAACCTTGTCGGTGCACTGTCGTCTGAAGAGGGCATCATAATGCCCCAGGACTTGCTCCACCAGGATGCCAACTTCTGTGGTTGAGAAGCTGACAGACCTCTGCCTCTCGCTGGGAATAGCCAGTGGTCTGAGGTGGGGTTTGTCCCGACATGGCAACCCCCGAGGCAGGTGTGGGTCAGTGTAAAGACTGGAGGGGGGCGTCTGTACTTCTGCTCTCTATATGGTAGAGGAGAGGCACAGAGGACCCCAGCCGAGATTATCTATTGTGGTAGCAATCAAGGCCTAGCTTCTGAGGAGGTGATGCAGGCTGGTTCTTAAGTACAGTGTAGTCCCCAAGCACCCAAAAAGGAATGTCCGCACACTTTATCAGTTAAAACAAAGTCTTTATATAATTATTATTCAAGGTTATATACAATATCACGATAATGCACTTTGTACTCGGTTATCTATAATGGCAAATATATACAATTCTACGTGGTACCACAATTACTATTAGATCTCTTTAAAGTGCATCAACTGTACGATTAAATGGCACACAAATCAAGTCGTAAAGGAAACCAACAATAGAGAAAAGAGGAAAGCAGTTGATAAGAACTATTGGCAGAAATACAGGTCACCACCGTTAAACACAGCTCTGTGTGGAGATCCCCCCACCTGGGCAACCTGTAGAACAAAGATACAAGCCCAGTCCATATATTGTTCCCAAGAGACTTCCCAATAGTTCTGCAACCCCAAAGTACTTGGCATTGTAACGTTCCTCGTTGGGGAATCGACAGCCCTTCTTGAGTGCCCTCCCTTTAAGGCAGGAGTCACGGGTCATCGAACGTCCGACGGAGAACAGGGTGAGCTACGACGGTGAAGTGGCGGCTTCGTTCCTAGCGGTGCTCGTTGACGGGGAAGCGTAAACGTCCTGCAAGGAAGAGGCGTCCGGGGCACCTCAGTGTCGGTAGTTCTGGACCGCAAAGAGTTTGAAGAACTGTGGCCCAGCACAGGCGTCGAGTCATCGGCGTCTCTGTGGTCATTGGGTGGCGGGAAACCCACCGGCGGATGCTCCTCGGCGCGTCCGCGGTCAGGCCTTCTGCAGCAGGATACAGCAGCGACGATGCGGACGAGAGCGTCCTTGGATTCAAAAGTTTTTGGGCAAATGGCAGCACGGCAGCTCTGGTCGGCGACGGCAGTCGTCGACAGAGGCGGACAACAGTCTGGGCGCTTCTCCTTGGGAATCCGCGGCAGTCCCCATCTCGGTTCGGCAGCCTGTCGAAGGTCTGTCTAACAGGGAGCTTTGGCAAAGATCAGCTGGTGCACGATGGTCCCTCGTAGCTCGTGAAGAGGGCGCTTTATCAGGTCCTCTCTGGGTCAGTCCTTGGAGACACAGCAGCTTTCAGATTGTGAATGAGAGCAACAGCAATTCTCCTCGTCCAGCAGGGCTTCAAGGTCAAGCTTCAGTTACTCCAGTTACTCATCGTAGTGGACTTCAGCTTCTGAACATGATTCCTAGCAGTGAGAGGTCCCCAGATATACTGTTCATCTCCCATTCATTCCGCTGGGTCATACTCAAGCATCCAATCATGGCAAAGGGCATTCATGCAGGCAGGCAGCCAATCAGGCACACAGTGCATTCAGGCCATTCACTTCTTTCCAGACACTCACAACAAGTTATGGGTATAGGGACAATACCCAGCCATTCAACACTCCACACTGCATTCATACCGGTTTCGGGCAGGGCTGTCTCAGTCATTGTGTCAAACACCAGATACTAGACACCCACAACACACAATGCGTTTTCATCACGCACTCCATTCACCCAGGTCCCACCCACAGGCGTACCCACAACATACGGTCGTTGGGAAGGCTCCAGCCAGTCTGGTCAGCACTTCCCCACACTACCATATATGGAGCTTCCACCCAACAGCCAGTCAGGGGGAAGGGACAGAGTCAGGGCTTCCCGGGACTTCGGGAAAATCAAGGTAACAGGCGACGGAAGGCAAGAGGCCATGGGGGCCATCTTGTCTCCATCAGGAATCTATCGATTCAGGGCCTGGCATCCCAAAATGGAGGACGCTTAGGGCACCAGTCAATTCAGCACAGAGCTGCCACCAGCCCGTACCCTGCTCTGTGGGCCACCCACAGGTGTCCAAAAACATACAATAGGGGCACAGGTTTTCACCCTAACCATGGGTGCCGTAAGGGTATCCCATGGGTCTGTTCACCAAAACCAAAGGAGAGAGCTGCACCGCCAGGAGTCCCACATGAACTCCTGCGTGGAAAACATGACAGAACACATGATAAAAGGCAGTAAAGGACAAGGATACAGAGGCCCTGTCCCTCCGATGCATTTCCAGCATCACAATCGCCCCCCCCCAGACTGAGGTTAGGGTGCCTAATCTCCCACAAAATAGACACCCTCATCCAGACAGTCAACATACCTTCTGGAAAGGCCATCTGCATTATTGTGACTCTTCCCTGATCTATGCTCTATGGTGAAGTCCAGCCCTTGCAGGCTAATGGACCACCTGAGCAGTTTCGGGTTTTCACCCTTCATCTGCATAAGCCACTTCAGGGGTTTATGATCGGTTTGGACCTTGAAGGTAGACCCGGTAAGGTAGGGTTTAAAACACCTAAGGCTCCAAACTATACTAAAACACTCCTTTTCAACAGTAGCCCACCTAAGTTCACTACCCTTAAGTTGTCTACTGATGAATATGATCGGATGTTCTCTTCCTTTGTCATCTAACTGGGACAAGACAGCTCCAATTCTGGTGTCGTAGGCGTCAGTTTGAACGATAAAGGCCTTGCTGTAATCGGGCGCACACAACACAGGTGACCTACACAGACTTTCTTTCAAGCCATCAAAGGCTCTCTGACAGTCTTCAGTCCAATTAACCTTCCTAAGCTGTTTGGGTGAAGTCAGAGCTGTCAGGGGTGCAGCTATGGTTCCATAGTCTGCCATGAAATTGCAATAATACCCAGTGAGGCCCAAAAAGGCTCTCACCTGGGTTTGAGTAATGGGAGTCTCCCAGTCCTGTACATCCTGTACTTTACTGGGGAGAGGTTGGATTTGACCCCCTCCTACCTCATGAACAAGATACGTGACTTTCCCCTGAGCTATCTGGCACTTGGTGGCCTTGATAGTGAGGTTAGCCCTTTTCAAGGCCTGCAACACCTTATCCAGATGTGTCAAATGCTCTTCACAGGTGGAACTGTAGATGGCAATGTCGTCTAAGTAAGCCACACAAAATGCTTCCAGCCCACTGAGCGCATGGTTGACCAATCTCTGGAAGGTGGCAGGGGCATTCTTCAACCCAAAAGAAATTACCCTAAACTGGTAGAGTCCCTCAGGTGTTGAGAACGCAGTAATTTCCTTGGCATGGTCCGTCAGAGCTATTTGCCAATAGCCTGAGGTAAGGTTAAAGGTGCTCACAAATTTGGCAGCACCTATGGTGTCCACGAGCTCATCAGCCCGGGGCAAAGGGTGCGCGTCAGTTTTGGTGACGGCATTGACTCCTCGGTGGTGCACACAGAACCTCCAATCCTTGGTTCCTGCCTAGGAACTTGCCTTGGGGACAAGGACCACGGGACTGGACCAGGGACTGGTTGAGGGTTCAATAACACCCAGATCCAACATCTTCGCGACCTCAGCCTTGATGTGGTTCTTAACGGTATCTGACATACGGTAGCACCTGCTTTTGACAGGCACACTGTCACCAGTGTCAATCTCGTGCCTACACCACGGTGTAAGGACTGGTGTCAGTGAGAACAGAGAGGCATACTGCAGAAGCAAAGTCCTGCAGGCCTTCTGCTGCTCTGTCGCCAGATCGGGAGAGAGATGTACTCCCTCCGCTGAGCCATCCTCAGGGTTGCTATGCAGCAAATCAGGAAGGGGCTCACTCTCATCCTCTTCTTGCTCTGAAGCTAGCAAGAGACATGAGACTTTGGCTTGCCTGTGGAAAGGCTTGAGCCTGTTAACATGGAATACCTGAGGGGCTACCCCAGATGCTCCCATGTCAACCAGATAATTGACCTCGCCCATCTTGGAGATTATCCGGAAGGGTCCAGTCCATTTATCTGCCAAAGCCCGAGGCTTGGTAGGCTCCATCACAAGGACCTCCTGTCCCGGAGTCCAATTCACTTGCAATGCTTTAAGGTCATGCCAGTACTTATTCAATTCCTGGCTGGCCTTGAGATTTGCTGTTGCCTGACCCATCATCTGTGTCATCCTCCGTCTGATGCCTAACACATATGTCCCCTATTTGCTTGGCGGGACCTGGAGGGGTGGCCTCCAAACCTTCTCTGATTAAGGCAAGAGGCCCCCTCACGAGATGTCCAAAGAACAACTCAAAGGGGCTGAAACCAACGCCCTCTTGAGGTACCTCTCGGTAAGCAAACAGCAGGCATGGCAGGAGAAGATCCCACTTCTTCCTTAGGGGCTCTTCCAAAGTGCCTAGCATGCCCTTGAGAGTTTTATTAAACCTCTCAACCAGACCATTGGTCTGGGGATGGTGTCATGATGCATACCCCCGGGCATCCAGACCACGTCCATCAGCCCCGGGAGCAGGCATCATTTTGCATTGAGAAAACTCAGCAACCCCTGCTAGGGGCTGTCTGGGTTCAGTCCTGGCGCCTATGGCGCCAGGTTCATATGGGACATCAGTCCTGGCGCCATAGGCGCCAGGCTCATAGGTGCACACTTACCTGATGCAGACCATGCTGCAAGAAGATCCAAGCCCATGTGAGGCCTGGAAGGGACTACTTTACCTTAGGGACTATTTTGTTACTCGGGTGTGGTCGGGGAGGAATACCTACCTGGGACTACTTTGGAGGCTATTTAATCCATGCCCAAAGAGCAGCACACGCTTCGCGTTATTCTGAATCCAGCAGCGTAACGCTCACCGTGCCAGCAGCAGCATCCAGCCTTCTTCCACACCCGCCTCAACCCTGGAGCACCTAGAAAGAAGGAAAGAAGCAAAGGTTAGAACAAGAGTATTACCTGATTTCTTACCTGATTCCGGATTCATCGCACCTTCAAACCAGAGGAAAGACTTTGTTTTAAATGCGTCGCATCTCCAGCAGCAGCGCCGCGCCAATCTCACCATTCCACGCAGCATCTCTTCGATCCGGCGCTGTCTCCATCTTTACATCGCCGAATCCCGGCACCTAAGGGGGACAAGAAACAACAAGGTGAGCAGAGAGAACAGACAGAGACAATCTCCTTAGCCGCCATATGCTTACCTGATTTTACCGCCGAAGGTATAATTTATCAGCACGCCACATCTTTTTATGCCGCACCTGTAAAATAAGAAGAAAGCAGCAAGTTTAACCCTTGGCATTATTTACCGGACAGTGTTGGGTAACACAGACTTTTACCAGAGCGCTTTCAGCTGTCAATCTTCTTATTGGGTCAAAGCTGCAAGATAAAAGAGGAATTGGACAGGAGTGAATTCCAGACATTTTGAACTCTTACAAACTATATACTTACAGCTCTTCGCCAGGATCTTTTGGAGTCAGGATTCGTCTACAACTCTTCCAATATCTTTAAGCCAATGAAGTATCTGGTCATCAACGCGCCCCTGCATGCTTCGCAGGATGGAGGGCTCAACCTTCAAGAATATAAGGTGAAATTGCTGAGAGGGCGCTTCAGAGGTGATTAGTGGGGAGGACAGTGGGGGTGCTATCACTTGAATCCACAAGTGGCTAAATCCATCTCTCCACTTGTAGGAGAATATTTCTACGAGCCAAGCAGACAAGATTAGGAGGGCAGATCCAGTCAGTCATCGCTGCACTACGCATCACGTGGGTGGAGGCCGCAGCAGTCCGGGTCCGACCGACGCCCCTGTGGGAGCCAGGTGAGCGTAACAGAACGCGAAGCCTATCTACAAATCCCCACCTGGGCGTTATGGAAACCTCCGAAACCGACCAACTGGCACAACTATTGGGGGAATTTAGGGCGGAAGTGCACTCCACTTGCCAAGAGACTAATGCCCTCAGAGGAGAACTAATTGTATCGAAGGAGCGCACAGATGATCTCGCTAGACAACTGCTGCAAACTCAAGGTGGACAAGCACCCCTACCCGGTTCCGGGGGAAACCCAGCTCCTGTGTTATCGAGTAACCCTGTGCAAATAAACCTACCAGGAAATATTCCATTAGCTCCACCCGAACGCTTTGCCAGAGATCCCAAAAGGTTCGCCGTGTTTATGAACCAATGCCGCTTGCACTTTTTATGCAGACCAGGAGCCTTCCCAAACGATCAAGCCAAAGTAGCCTTTGTATTATCATATCTCAGCAGCAGTGCAGCTGCTTGGTCAATTCCACTATTTACTCAGGATGACCCAATTCTTCGGGATTTTCAGGGCTTTCAAACGAGCATGGAAAGACTATTTGCCCGGCACTCCCAAGGACAGGCCCTGGATAACGAACTTTTGTCTCTACGACAGGGTAACCAGGATCTGCTAACCTATATCGCAACCTTCAATAGATTTATAGTGGAAACCGGATGGCCTGAGGAAAAACAAATTACATTGTTTCATCGTGGACTTCGGGGAGAACTTAAAGACGTCTTGGATCAAGTTGTGAACCCACCTTAGGATTGTGCAGATCTTATAGACTTAGTGGTCCAGCTGGATCATCGACTCCAGAATAGAAAGGCTGATCGAGCTAAGTTCAAAAATCGGGTATTGGTTAAATCCAACGTTGCCCCCAAAGGAACAGATGCATCAGAACCTATGCAAATCGGGGGGGTCAAAGGACCCTTAACTCAAAAGGAAAGGGAAAGAAGAAGACAGATGCAATTGTGTCTGTACTGTGGAACCTCAGGACATTTTCTACGGGATTGCCCTATAAAAACACGCAAGAAGGTGGTAGGAGTTGCTGATAAAAGTCCAAAAAAGCCTGATTCGGAAAACAACCACGCCCGACAAGCGTAGAGGTCCGCTTGCCGAGCTTAAAGAAGGACACACAGACTTCGCATCTGATCATACCAATGGTCCTAATTGATCCTAGACAACCCTCACGTATGCACGCACTAAGGGCATACATTGATAGCGGGGCTGTAGGGAACTATATGGACCACAAATTGGCTTTCAGAATGAATCTACCTCTCTGCCGAAAAACCACCTCAGATGTCATCACCACAGTCGATGGAACTGAAATTGCCTCTGGGCCTGTAACTCATTCCACTTCAGAGATGACACTACTGGGTCAGGATGGGCATCGAGAGACTATTGTGTTTGATCTAATCAAAGCCCCACAGTTCCAAATAATACTGGGGATACCTTGGTTGGAAACACATAATCCTTGTATTGATTGGTGAGAGAAGAGAATAACCTTCCCGGATTGTGCACAAACCTGTTACCCAAAGAAAAATCAGAACACAGGCCTGGCCACAGTAACCACAGCAGTCATGCAACTACCTCCAGGATACCAAGAATTCCAGGATGTCTTCCAAAAGGAACAGGCAAACACCTTACCTCCTCACAGATCGTACGATTGTCAAATCGATCTCATACCCGGTGCACAACCCCCTTGTAGCAGGATCTATGCCCTTACGGAACCTGAGAACCTACGACAATACTTAGACCAGTACCTTGTCAATGGCTTTATTCGCCCTTCCAAGTCTCCTGTATCCTCAGCTTTGTTCTTCGTGCCAAAAAAGGAAGGTGACCTTAGAACGTGCATAGACTACCGCGCACTAAATCAGATTACGGTAAAAAAACGGTACCCATTGCCTCTGATCTCCGAATTACTAGACCAAGTAAAGGATGCTTGTATCTACACTAAGTTAGATCTCCGAGGGGCATATCATCTAGTACGTGTAAAGAAAGGCGACGAATGGAAGACGGCCTTTCGCACCAAGTACGGTTTATTCGAGTATCAGGTGATGCCCTTCGGGTTGTGCAATGCACCAGTAGCCTTCCAGTATTTTATGAACGATGTCTTTCGTGAACTCATTGACGTCTGTGTTGTCGTATACATAGACGATATCCTAGTGTACTCCTCCTCAGAATCAGACCATGTTAAGCACGTACGTGCAATCCTTGAGAAACTACGCCAGCACAAGTTATATGCAAAATTGGAAAAATGTGTTTTTCATGTTATGGAAGTTGAATTCCTTGGATTTATCTTGACTCCAAAAGGAGTCCGAATGGACTCACGAAAGGTGGACGCAATTCTCAAGTGGCCATCACCAAGTTCAGTTAAAGGGGTGCAAAGCATGCTCGGATTTGCCAATTTCTACCGCAAATTCATTCTGGACTTCTCCCATGTTGTACATCCCATCACAGCACTTTTGCGAAAGAACAAACGTTTCTTGTGGACCGAAGAGGCTGAAAAGGCCTTCCAAGAGCTGAAAGCGAAATTCACGTCTGCGCCTGTCTTAAAGCATCCACACCCAGAGCTTCCATACATAGTGGAAACTGATGCATCCAGTTTAGCCATGGGAGCTGTCCTGTCCCAGAAGGATCCTGAAACTGGTCAACTTCACCCAGTGGCATTTTGGTCCACAAAGTTCTCAGCACCTGAGTTAAACTATGCGGTTACCAATAAAGAGTTATTAGCCATCAAATCCGCCTTTAAGGCTTGGCGACACTATCTTCTCGGTGCCAGGTATACCATTACTGTAATCACTGATCACCAGAACTTGCAGTATCTAAAAACAGCCAAAGCTCAATCATCGCACCAACTTCGATGGGCATTGTTCTTTGCTGAATTCGATTTTGTGTTCACTTATCGACCAGGCTGTAAAAACCTCAAGGCAGATGCCTTATCCCGAATAGGAATGGAAGAAGCATATGCGAACCCGGAGCCGGTGACTATAATTTCTGAACAAAGAATTCTTGGCATAACTACTTTACAGACACTAGAAGAAATTAATTTAAAAATCCAACAACACTTCAATCCAGCAGCCATGGAGGACTGGGTAAAGAAAGGCCCGGATTACTCAGTCATCAATGACCTACCCTACTATCAAGGACAACTATTTCTACCACACAAGGAATTACAGGAACTTGTCATCTCCAATTATCATGATAACCTAATGGAAGGTCACCCAGGTATCGCAAAAACCGAAGCCAAAATTAAGAGACAATTCTGGTGGCCCACCTGGCGAAAAGATATAAAGTCATTTGTGATGTCTTGCAGCATTTGCGCCCAAAACAAGAGTCAGAAGAAAAAACCAGCTGGCCTTTTACAACCTTTGGATATTCCACCTACACCATGGCACACCTTATCTTTAGACTTTATTACTGATATACCTCCATGTAATGGATTTAACATCATTCTAGTTATCGTGGATCTTTTTTCCAAGATGGCCCACTTTATTCCTTTGAAGGGATTACCTTCTGCTTCAGTCCTGGCCAAGGATTTCCTCGAAAACATCGTTCGAATACATGGGTTTCCTTCTGTATTGGTCTCTGACTGAGGTAGTCAATTCATTTCCCATTTTTGGAAGAAATGTTGCCAATTGGCGCAAATCTACGTAAAGTTATCAACCAGTCACCATCCCCAGACCGATGGTCAAACAGAGAGGACCAACCAGACCCTTGAACAGTACCTTTGTTGCATGCTTCACCAGACCGAAAGTAATTGGAAAGATATTTTATGGATTTCTGAATATGCATACAATAACTCAGTACATTCAGGAACCGGACAAAGCCCTTTTTATACTATATATGGACACCACCCTCGAACCTGAGAACTCGATTCGCCTCAGCACTTAGAAATGCCTGCAGTTAGTCATTTACATTCTACTATTACACACGCCTTCAAGGAAGCGATAGAACATTTGAAGCAAGCAAAAGAGAAATACAAGAAAAATGCTGATCTACATAGAAGTGAAACTCCACAGTACCAAACTGGAGATCAGGTTTGGCTAGCTACAAAACACATATCTCTGAAAGGAACTCGGACTTTTAATCCTAGATACTTAGGACCTTACACCATTAAGGCCATTATCAACCCAGTGGCCGTCAAACTGGAATTACCCTCCAATATGCGAATTCATCCTGTCTTTCATGTTTCACTTTTAAAACCAGTTCAACCAGGAACAAGATTAACCAAACCACCAGATCCTATCTTGATAGATGGAAAACCTGAATTCGAGGTGAAAAACATCCTGGACTCCAAGGTGGTTAAATCAAAACTTTTTTACTTAATCGATTGGAAAGGTTACGGGCCACAGGAAAGGTCATGGGAGCCTAGTGACCACGTTCATGCACCACGATTAGTGAAAAGATTCCATCGGGACTTCCCAGACAAACCAGGACCAAGGGGAGGAACGATTTTAGGAGGGGCCTTGAGGGGGAGTGCTGTCATGATGCATACCCCCGGGCATCCAGACCACGTCCATCAGCCCCGGGAGCAGGCATCATGTCGCCTTGAGAAAACCCAGCAACCCCTGCTAGGGGCTGTCTGGGTTCAGTCCGGGTGCCTATGGTGCCAGGCTCATATGGGACATCAGTCCTGGCGCCATAGGCGCCAGGCTCATAGGTGGACACTTACCTGATGCAGACCATGCTGCAAGAAGATCCAAGCCCATGTGAGGCCTGGAAGGGACTACTTTAACTTAGGGACTATTTTGTTACTCGGGTGTGGTCGGGGAGGAGTACCTATCTGGGACTACTTCGGAGGCTATTTAAACCACGCCCGAAGAGCAGCACATGCTTCGCGTTATTCTGCCTCCAGCAGCGTAACGCTCACCGTGCCAGCAGCAGCATCCAACCTTCTGCCACGCCCACCTCGAACCTGGAGCACCTAGAAAGAAGGAAAGAAGCAAAGGTTAGAACAAGAGTATTACCTGATTTCTTACCTGATTCCGGATTCATCGCATCTTCAAACCAGAGGAAAGACTTTGTTTTAAACGCGTCGCATCGCCAGCAGCAGCGCCGCGCCAAACTCACGGTTCCACGCAGCATCTCTTCGATCCGGCGCTGTCTCCATCTTTACATCGCCGAATCCCGGCACCTAAGGGGGACAAGAAACAACAAGGTGAGCAGAGAGAACAGACAGAGACAATCTCCTTAGCCGCCATATGTTTACCTGATTTTACCGCCGGCGGTATAATTTATCAGCACGCCACATCTTTTTATGCCGCACCTGTAAGATACGGAGAAAGCAGCAAGTTTAACCCTTGGCATTATTTACCGGACAGTGTTGGGTAACACAGACCTTTACCGGAGCGCTTTCAGCTGTCAATCTTCTTATTGGGTCAAAGCTGCAAGATAAAAAGAGGAATTGGACAGGAGTGAATTCCAGACATTTTGAACTCTTACGAATTATAAACTATATACTTACGGCTCTTCGCCAGGATCTTTTGGAGTCAGGATTCGTCTACAACTCTTGCAATATCTTCAAGCCAGTGAAGTAACTGGTCATCAACGCGCCCCTGCATGCTCTGCAGGATGGAGGGCTCAACCTTCAAGAATATAAGGTGAGATTGCTGAGAGGGCGCTTCAGAGGTGATTAGTGGGGAGGACAGTGGGGGTGCTATCACTTGAATCCACAAGTGGCTAAATCCATCTCTCCACTTGTAGGAGAATATTTCTACGAGCCAAGCAGACAAGATTAGGATAGCAGATCCAGTCAGTCATCGCTGCACTACGCATCACGTGGGTGGAGGTAGCAGCAGTCCGGGTACGACCGACGCCCCTGTGGGAGCCAGGTGAGCGTAACAGATGGTAAGAGGTAGAGAACTTATAGGTTACCCCGCACTCTTTCCACATGGTTTTCCTGTAACTCGACATGAAGTTGGATCCTCGGTCAGAGACAACCTCCTAAGGGAATCCAACACGGGTGAAAATGCCCAGGAGAGGCCGGGCAACCACCTTGGCAGTAATAGTCCGAAGGCGTATACACTCAGGGTTCTTGGTGGCATGATCAACCAAGAACAGGATGAACCGATGTCCACCTGAAGTGGGAGGGTCAAGGGGACCGACGATGTCAAACGGTGTGCCCACCACTGGCAATGGCTGCAGTGGGGCAATGACACTGCCTCCAGTCTTGCCAGACAACTGACAAGTTGGGCAGGTCCTGCAGTGGGATGCCACTTCTACTCCCATCCGGTGCCAGTAGAAATGGGCAGAGGGCCTCTGCTTAGTCTTCTTGGTACCAAGATGACCAGCCAAGGGCACCTCATGTGCCAACTGCAGCAGGAAGGGCCTGTAAACCTGGGGTACCACCAACCTCTTGGGGGCACCAGGTTCAGGCTTAGTGGGCTCACTAACAAGGAGCTCACCCTCCCAATAAATCCCCTGTGTCCTAGGCACTTCTCCTTGTGCCTGGGACAGGGTCTGTTTCCTCAAACCCTCCAGAGAGTGGCACTCACTCTGTCCCTTAGAGAAGTCCGCTCGGGAGGGTCCCCCTTCAGCTAACAAGCATTGAAGGTCGGGATGATCCTCCGGGTTGAGAGCCTCTCCCACAGGAAAGTCTTCTGCTCTTCTCCCACAGGAGTTGAGATGGCATTCACCACTGGACCCAGCCCGTCCGGAGCATGGATCCCAATGGGTGCTGTCGGAACAGCAGGAAGAGCAGGGGCTCCCTCCACAGAGGTGGCCTTCTTACTCTTCTGTTTCCTCCGTGCCTAGGGTTTTCCCATCAGCAAGGATACTGGGCTCACAGCCGGACCCTGTGTGACCTGCGATCGGATGACTGCCACAGCAGCCATGCGTAGACCATCTGTGATCATCCCTAACTCGACCAAATCGTTTCCTAACAAAATGTTCGCAGGCACGTTGTCCTGAACCAGGACCGGGAGCTTCGCTGTCTTGTCTACAATCGTAATGTTGACTAAGGTTATAGGCGATAACTTGGGAGGCCCACCTGGTGATTCTCAGTGGAGCACCTACATAGTCCTCTGGCTTGAGAAGGATCCTGTCCACCACTGTCATGCTTGCCCCTGTGTCTCTCAAACCAGTAGAAGGCTGGCCATTCAAGAGGACACTTCTCAAAAACCTACAAGTGTTCTGTGGGATAGTCGCCAGTACTTCTGCGTACTGATCCCAGGTCCCAAGGGACACTAAGGAAATCTCTACGGGAGCCCCGAAGATGATCCCAGTAGAGGAGTGGAGGACAGTGGCCTCCACCTCAGGTACGGAGTAGGGATAGGTCAGGCTGACAGCCTGGACTCCAAGTGCCTTACCCTTACACTTGGGGTCACCCTCCTGTGATCCAGAGCCCCACAATCCCAATAAGTGCCAGGAGTGCGGGGTACGGTACTGGAACCACTGGGACCCTGCTTTGCAGCAGGCGGACCACTACTCTTACTCCCACCCACAACAGACTTATCCCCACTAGGCTGTTGGGTCTTCAGAGAGGAAGGTTTTGTTTTACCCGACTGTGACTGCTTTTGGGACTCCTCAGCTTTCTGAGAGGCCCCCTTTTCTTTGTCCTTGTCCTTCCCACTGGAGTCGTTAGGGGACACCCGGTGAGAGACCCACTTGTCAGCCAACCTAGCCAGTTTAAAGGGGTCCAAAATGTTCTGGTCAGAAACATACTGACGCAGCTCTGGTGAACAGGCTTCCGAAAAAAGCTAAAAAAACAAAAGGTGGCACAATTCAGCAAACGTTTTCACTTTGTAACCATAAATCCACCCCATCATGTTCATGTGCACAGCACTCACCCAGTCAATCCAAGACACATTCTCTCATTTCTTAAATTCCCTGAACCTTTAAAAGGTATTGGGCCTCATTACACGGATGGCGGTAAGGGATTACCGGCACCGGTAAGGGCACCGGTGCCGGTAATCCCTTACCGCCCTACTACGAGGTCCCTCAGTGGGTCCCGTCCTTAACGTGTGGTCAGACCACACGTTAAGGATGGGACCCGCTGAGGAACTTCAGAGCAAATAACGGTACCGCTAATTGCGGTACCGTTATTTGCTCCTTCCCCATTCCCATTGAGCCCTATGGGGCCACAAACGGGAATGGGGAAGGGACATGGTGAATGGGGAATTACCGCCCCCGCCAACCTTGGAATGGGGCGGTAATTCCGCCATTCACCATGCCGGACTCCGGCGGTAACCATGGCGCTAATAGTGCCATAGTTACCGCCATCCGTGTAATGAGGCCCATTGGATAGGTGTCTTGCCAAACTTGGCAATTAACCCAGACTTCATGCACTCATACTGACCCCTTTCTTCCACACTCAGTTTCAGAATACAGTCATATCCAGTCTGAGGCACTCTGCTTAACAAATACTTAGCCCAATCTCTCTTATCAACATCATGAATTGCACAAGCCATCTCAAATGCTTCAATCCATTGGAGGATATCAGAGCCCTCCGCATACACACCAACTAATTCTTTCATAAGCTTGGTTGCTGGGGACCTGACACTCTCAACTGGTTTAGCTGAAGTCTCCATTCGAGCTTTCTCTAACTGGATTCGCTGAGATTCAGTGTCCTTGGGCCTCATTACAGGTCGGGCGGTTCGGAAATAACAGTGGCGGTAAACCCGCCACCACTGTTAATTCCAGACCACCCGATCCTGAGTGCTGCAGGCGGGAGGTGGCGTTCCCGCCAGGTCTGACCTGGCGGGTTTACCACCGCCCGCCTGCAGGCGGACGAGGAAACACCGGCACCATCACGAGATGGTGCCAGTGTTTCAAAAATACCCATTCCCATTGAGTCCGATAGGACTCAATGGGAATGGGAATTTACACCATTCCGCCTCCGGAATTCCCGGGACACCGGGGTTGTAATGCCCCGGTAATTCCGGGAATCACAGAGGCGGAATGGTAATACCAATCCGGCAGTAACCACGTGATTTTACCGCCTCGGTTACCGCCGGACTCGTAATGAGGCCCCTTGTCTTTGAGTTCAAGATCCCTATTTTTGAGTTCCACTTGCTGTGCCAACTCCTCTTTCTTAACCTCAGCATCTATTTCCAACTTGTGATATTCAAAGGCCAATTTCATCCTTAATAACTCAAGCTCCAAGGAATTGCTGGGGTTCGGAACAGAGGCAGCAGGAATGGTGGCATTCCCAGAATCAGATTTGGCGACAACCCTCGGGGTAGAGTCCTCATTGGTTGCATCCCCACCTTCAAGAGCTTCACAATCAGTCTGGTAGTCCACCAGGGCAGCTATCAGCTCACCCCTAGACTTATCCACAAAGTCTGACTCCCTGGCTTCACAAGCACTCTGGAGAGCCTCTAAGCTCATCCGAGTCAATTTACCATTCGCAATTGATTACATTGCTTGCAATGCAGTTATCTTGTACACAACTAAACCTTAATTTAACAAAGTGCAGATATCCTTCGTAAGTGGCACGGTTATACACTGATTCTTAAAACCATAAGCTTCCCACCGCTGCCACCAGTGTAAAGACTGGAGGGGATGTCTGTACTTCTTCTCTCTATATGGTAGAGGAGAGGCACAGAGGACCCCAGCCAAGATTCTCTATTGTAGTTGCGATGGACGAGCAATCAAGGCCTAGATTCTCAAGAGGTGATGCAGGCTGGTTCGTAAGTACAGTGTAGTCCCCAAGCACCCACAAGGGAATGTCTGTACACTGTATTGGTTAAAACACAGTCTTTATATAATTAATATTTAAGGTTATATACAATATCACGATAATGCACTTTGTACTCGGTTATCTATAATGGCAAATATATACAATTCTATGTGGTACCACAATTACTATTAGATCTCTTTAAAGTGCATCAACTGTACGGTTAAATGGCACATTAATCAAGTCGTAAAGGAAACCAACAATAGAGAAAAGAGGAAAGCAGTTGATAAGAACAATTGGCAAAAATACAGGTCATTACCGTTAAACACAGCTCTGTGTGGAAATCCCCCCACCTGGGCAACCTGTAGAATAAAGATACAAGCCCAGTCCATATATTGTTCACAAGAGACTTCCCAATAGTTCTGCAACCCCAAAGTACCTGGCCTTGTAGCATTCATTGTCGGGGAATCGACGGCCCTTCTTGAGTGCCCTCCCTCTAAGGCAGCAGTCACGGGTCGTCAAACGTCCGACAGAGAACAGGGTGAGTTAAGACGGTGAAGTGGCGGCTTTGTTCCTAGCGGTGCTCGTTGACGGGGAAGCGTAAACGTCATGCAAGGAAGAGGCGTGCGGGGCACCTTGGTGTCGGTAGTTCTGGACCGCAAAGAGTTTGAAGAACTGTGGCCCAGCACGGGCGTTGAGTCGTCGGCGTCTCTGTGGTCTTTGGGTGGCGGGAAACCCACCGGCGGATTTTCCTTGGCGCGTCGACAGTCAGGCCGTCTCCAGCAGGATACAGCAGCGACGATGCAGACTAGAGCGTCCTTGGATTTGAACATGTTTAGGCAAATGGGAGCACGGCGGCTCTGGTCGGCAACGGCGGTCGTCGAGAGTGGCGGACAACAGTCCGGGCGCTTCTCCTTAGGATTCCGCGGCAGTCCTCGTCTCGGGTCGGCAGCCTGTCGAAGGTCTGTCTACCAGGGAGCTTTGGCAAAGATCAGCTGGTGCACGATGGTCCCTCGCAGCTTGGGAAGAGGGCGCTTTACCAGGTCCTCTTTGGGTCAGTCCTTGGAGACACAGCTTTCAGATTGTAAATGAGAGCAACAGCAGTTCTTCTCGTCCAGCAGGGCTTCAAGGTCAAGCTTCAGTTACTCCAGTTACTCGTCGTAGTGGACTTCAGCTTTTGAACACGATTCCTAGCAGTGAGAGGTCCCCAGATATACTGTTGATCTCCCATTCATTCCGCTGGGGCATACTCAAGCATCCAATCACGGCGGAGAGCATTCATGCAGGCAGGCAGCCAATCAGGCACACAGTGCATTGTGTTGCTCTTCCCCAAAAAGTGCACGGAACAACTATAAATCACCAATGCAATTATAGAGCATAGAGCAAATACTTCAACCCAAAAACAGACAGACACAATTACTCACAGCCACGCACTCTTTAGAAGATAATCAGCTCTTTACGGCTATTTATTCAAAGATTACAAATACATAGAAATAACTCATAACAATAATAAGGACATAGATCACAGCAAAAGCAAAGAAGTCAAAAAGAAATACATAACTGTGAGCGTAACAGAATTCCTCATCTCATCCAGAAGCAGCTGGAAGACCCCGGGAACAGCCAGGCTGAAAGTACCACAGCTCACAGGAAGGCCAGACGTAAGCGTCCTTCTCTGGCTGAAGTCTCACCTGACCCCCTCCGGGCTTCCGCATATATATACACACTCCACAAAGGGCAGTTAATTCTCAAACACTCTGGAAATTGCACTTGCGCAGTTGAGGAACAGCCGTCGGTTGCCAGCTGGGTCAATCGAGAGCTTCCCCCAAGAAGCGCAGTGCCTCCCTTGTCTAAAAACATGCTCCACGGAGAACAGTAGCACGCCATAACAAAGTTAGCTTTCCCAGCAGAAATTACCTTGACCGCATACCAGGTTTGGAAAAGCATGTTTGTCTCAGCACTGTGAATCTAACACTCAGCAAAATGTGTGCAGCGTTTCACTGCGGTGTGAAGTAAATATCCAACATGGCACCGAGCGCTCCAAGAATGCACTGCGCACCCGCGCCATTTTGGATCAAGCATAAAGCAAGCATAACAATTCCACCCTTTGGATATTTATCTTCCATATTCCGGTGGCACAGGAACCGGTCTCTGAAACCTACGAAAGGTTAAAACTAAATTGGGAATACATTGAATGCAACAACAACAAACAATTATAATAGACAATATAATAAAAATGCAAGCAAAAATGTAACGTAGTGTACCCCCAATATCAGGTATCCATGAAAATAACCAATCCCACCAATTTCTATTATGATCTTGAGACACTTGAGAAATGAGATCCCTCAAACCTCGAATATGACTTTCAATAGATTGTGAGTGGTCACTTAAATTGAAACAACACATACCTTCAAAGGCATTACACCCTAAATTATGTTTTAGCAGTAGGTAATCAACAGCAGCTCTGTTCTGCAAAGTTGCTTTTCTAATAACTTGACTATCAAGGAGTAATTCTTCTAAAGCCTGCGAAGTATGATTAAGGGCCTCATTAGACGGTAGGCGGTAAGGGTTTACCGGTACCAGTATTTTACCGGTACCGGTAAATCCTTACCGCCTTACTACGAGGTCCCTTTGCGGGTTGGGGAATTTAACGCCTGCTTTTTGCAGGCGTTAAAAACCAACCCGCAAAGGGACCAGGGAGCTAATTACGGTACTGCAATTTGCGGTGCCGTAATTAGCACCTTCCCCATTCCCATTATGCCCTATGGGGCAAAAATGGGAATGGGGAAGGGCAATGGGGGAAGGGGGAATTACCGCCCCACCAACCTTGGGATAGGGTGGTAATTCCCCTTTCCACCAAGGCGGTGCCGGTATTTTACCGGCATGGACCAAGGTGCTAATAGCACCTTGGTCCACCGCCATCCGTGTAATGAGGCCCTAAGACTTTTAACTACTAAACACGCTAATTTTATCAAAGATTTGTAGCCTCCAGCAGCTAAACCCCAAACACCTACTAATGAAAGGGTTAATGCTAGAACCTCAGCTTCTGATTATAAATGTACATGTGAATCACAGTCAGGAGATAGCCCTACAGATTCAAAAGTTGACCTTTTACCTCGAGTTATCGCTGAGTGTAAAGGAAACATCATTAGTCCTAATCGAGTTAAAGCACATGGACCTCCAGAAATGTTAGCTCGAATATAAGTATATGTAATGTTACCACATGAAAAGAGCCATCATGTTGGAAGTTTCAGATGATTCAAATGACTAGCAGTTATCACTGTATGATTGCAGGACATAGTATCATTTACACTGGTGCATTTGCGTGATATTCGCGAACATAGTCGCCTCTCTAACACGGTCTTATTGTACTGATTGGTCAACTCTATTTGTCGGTATTTGCCAATTTCTTGTGCTTTGCACGTCGTAATATAACACACTTCACCTTGAGTTATGTTGTAAGTGATAACATGTGTCAAATTTATCCATTTTCTGTCAGTCTCTTGGCAGAACCGACAGTATTCATAAACTGAAAAAGATTGTCTAATGTCTGAGTCTTGAACTAAAGAATCATTATGTGTGGCGCCGAAGATATGCTTTAAAACCGGAACAGGCGTCGACACCGCTACTAAACAAGTAGTCAATAAAGCTTCAGCATTGGGCACATCAGTAAGACACAAGTGTGATATGTTCAGTACTTGCTGTGCCAGATAAACCCACATATTCTCCTCTTAGGTAATCATAGGAGAGTGTTTCCGTCTTCCTACGATCGCGTCTGGCACAACTGGCATCAAGGTTGTTTTCACTTACTCCTGATGTGTTTGTCGCATTTCACGAATCCATGTCTTCGGTTTGGCGGGCTTGTCGGCACTGGCATAGGGCTGCTTGGGGACAATATTATTCATCACTATCAGTATCCCCTTGATCACTGGCACAGATGTGACATTTTTTCGGTTGTAACAGCAGATCGCTTAATTCGCCCAAATGGAGTCCATTTAGTGCCACAGTTACACCAACCAGACCCAGGATCTACAAAGCAAACGCAGAAAAGAGATGTCAGTGTTGCACATCACTCTCTCCGGTAACATTTGTCTGCGGGTACATATTGCCATTTCTTTCTACCAGGCTCCATAACTAAAACAACTTGATCTTTGCCTGATGCAATGACATCTGCGGGCTCTGGACGGCCACTTGGCTTTTCCACCCACACCTTTGCACCCAGTACCATACTGTCTGAAGAGCCAAAACCGCAATCCCCGCGGGTAGTTAACACTGTAGGAGGCTCCCCTTTCTTAATCATGGACTATCAATTGGGCTACTCGATCACCCTTGTGGATTGATAACAATTGATCCCCACTATTCATTAGGATGACTTTAATCTCGCCTTGGTAATCAGCATCAATTACCCCTCCCAACACTTGAACTCTGTTCAATGCTAGGCCAGATCTAGGGGCAATCCATCCCATATGCTCTGGAGGAATCGGTACTCCAATCCCTGTTTCAATTACAACTATTCCTCTTGGATCTAATCTGATTTCTTCATTGGAATGCAAGCCTACCCCTGCTGACTCTGGAGTTGCTCGATATGGAGCTAAAGAACCAGGAGTGATTTCCCAGTATAATAGCGTTTCTCTGACTGAATTGGGTTGAACCTGCAAAGTAGGAGTCATTAATCGCATCAAAGGAGTTCCATGTTCATACACAGGCCTATTGTTTAACACTTGCACCGCATCAAACACACGATCACGCCAGCCTGCCAAACTGCCGTCTCCAGATTTGCGCAACTGTTCTTTCAGTAACCCATTCATTTGTTCAATTAGCCCTGCCGCAGCTGAATGGTAGGGCACGTGGTAGATCCACTCAATGCTCTTTTCCTGACAAAATTCTTGGATTAATTTGCCTTTGAAATGTGACCCATTATCACTTTGAATCTGCAAAGGCACTCCATAATGAAATATGATCTGATCTAACAACCTGATGGTGTTCAATTGGGTTGCACGTTTGCACGGCAAAACCATCAAATATCCCGAGTCGGTATTCACAATAGTGCATGCATACTGACAACCTCTGCTGATTGGCATAGGACCGATATAATCAATCTGCCAAATTTGACCTGGTAATTTTTCTCTTCTCAATGTGCCTCGAACAATTTGAGGTATCAGTTTATGTAATTGGTGTTGGCACATGGGACATTGCAAAATAATGGTTTTCACTACTTCTAAAGGAAGACCGATGCCTCGAGCTTGTCCCCACCTGATAGTACCCTTTTCTCCAAGGTGCCCACATTTCTGATGGGCGCATTTGGCCAAACCCTCCATATCTTCTTCCTGAGCCTCTGCATCCACTGAGGAAATCTTGGTATGTTCATCTGCAACAGAATTAAACCAACGTTCTAATGAATCTGTGGCACAATGCGGGTCCACATGATATACAGTGACTTCACTTTGTAACAACATTTCTGCAATATCTTGCCACAGTTCTTTTCCCCACAACTCTTTTGAATGAACCTTCCGTCCATTCTTTTGCCAAGTTGGCAACCACACTGCCAATCCATTTGCCACTGACCATGAATCTGTGTACACATAACATTGACCAGGGGTCTCTTGTTTTAACGCTTGGTAAACTGCGTAAAGTTCTGCAAACTGACTACTCTTTCCTTTCCCTGTCGTTGTCAACATCTTTTTGTTTTGGGATTTTACGACACTGCTTTCCAGTACCGCTCAGTTC
The DNA here is from genome assembly GCF_040938575.1 of Ambystoma mexicanum. Classification (NCBI taxonomy): domain Eukaryota; kingdom Metazoa; phylum Chordata; class Amphibia; order Caudata; family Ambystomatidae; genus Ambystoma; species Ambystoma mexicanum. The sequence goes on from NC_090922.1 coordinate 255,634,375, forward strand.
CCACGTATCGGGCTGAACCATCTGTGAACCAAGCATGCTCTGTTTGCTCCACGGTCAAATCACTGTAAGAGACTCCCCATTTCATGGGAGACTCACGTTTTTCAGGCACCTCCGGTGGTATGTAATCTGAGGGCGGTATGTTGGCTACTTGCTCATGTCATTTTGCCACTCCACCCTTTCCTGATTTGGCTCTGTCTTGAATATACCATTTCCACTTAATTATGCTGGCTTCTTGAGCATGTCCTATACGATGCGTTTTAGGAGAGCTCAGTACCCACTGCATGATTGGTATTTCAGGTCTCATAAATACATCATGACCCACCGTCATCTGCTCGGTATCAACAAGAGCCCAATAACATGCCAGCAATTGCTTCTCAAACGAGTATATGAGTTCCCAGCATCGGGCAACTTACGACTCCAAAACCCTAATGGCACACGTTTCCTGTCTTGTTTCTGCCACACACTCCAGTTAGCATAATTGTCTTGCACAGACACATATAATTCCACTTCGCCTTCCTTCAAGGGCCATAAATCAAGCACCTGCTGCACGGTATCTTTTGCCATCTCAAAGGCTCTTTGCTGCTCTTCCCCCCACTGAAACTCATATTTCTTTCATGTCACTTTGTAGAGGGGGGCCAATATCTGCCCTAAATGCGAATGTGCTGTCTCCAAAACCCAAACAGTCCTACAAACTGCTGAGCTTGCTTTTTGTTCGTTGGAGTAGTGAATTCAAGTATTTTCTGTCAAGCTTTTGGCACCATTTCTCGATGCCCATGATGCCACTGAATCCCTAGAAATATCACTGTTTCAGCTGGACCTTGAATTTTACTCTGATTAATCTCCCACCCTTCCTTTTTTAATCCTTCCATAAGGTCATCTAGCTGACTTTGCACACTGTGCTCATCCTTGCCTTGGATCAAAATATCATCAATGTAATGAGAGATTTGTATGTCAGGTTTGGACGGTATCTTGTCTAAGTGCTCTGCCACCAGCCAGTGACAGATAGTCAGGCTATGCATGTACCCCATGGGTAGTCTCATGAAAGTGTACTGACGTCCACCCCACGTAAATGCAAACTGTTCTTGACACTCATCAGCAATTGGCACGGAGAAAAATGCATTAGCTGAATCGATCACTGCATACCAAGTCCCCTCAAACCTTTGGACATTTTCGATCAATGTAATAGCATCTGGGACTGCGGGTACTAAGGGAGGAGTATGTTTATTCAACTCCCTGTAATCCACCGTCATCCTCCACGACCCATCTCCCTTTTTAATAGGCCAGATCGGATTGTTCCATGAGGTGGTAATAGGGCGTAATACACCCGCCTCCACGTACTCTTTGATGGTGTATGAGGTTTCCTTGTGCCCCCCAGGAATGCGGTATTGTTTCATTGCTACCCGCTTGGTTGCCACTGGCACTTGCACTGGGGGCGTCTTCAATTTGCCTATGGGAATGGGTGTACAAATTAATGCACTCACCCCAAACTGGTACGTCTTACCGCCAAGTCCCAAGGTTAGCCCTTCCAAATTGTCAAATCCAATTATATATTCAGGTATCGGGACAATCAACACTTGGTATTTCTGCCTCTTTAAATTGCCTATTTTCATCTCCACTCACGTTTGCACTCCGGGGGTCTCCTTTCCCCCTAAACCTATAATCGTAAACTGTTTGCCTTTAAATCGTGTCGGATTACCATGAATCAAAGAGGCCTCCGCCCCGGTGTCTATCAATGCTCGCACCCCTTGTGTATTTCCTGGCCCCCAAAAAATCTTAACATCAACATGAGGCCCCCTATCCACTTTTATGCGGCCAGACGCTGCCGGAGCTTGACCGAGGCCCTAGTCAAACTTCGAATGAGCGTGACTCGACTCCGCCTCTAACATCACACTCACCACCTTTCTGAAATCAGCGTATGTCGGCTGGTACGGGGAAGGTGTCCCCATAGACCCTTCGTTTTGTTCTTCCGCAGGCGGAGCAGAAGGTGAGGTGTCCCCCTGTGGCGTGGTGACTACTTGCTTCTTTTAACCTGTTTATAGCGCTCTTTGGCGGCAAGCCCTCATTTTTTGTATAATTCATACATTACTCTGGTGTCAATGCCATCAATTTCTTCGTGTGGCACGCCATCTTTTAGCAACGCCAAAAACGTGTCTTTTCGGGACACTTGGGAGTCTCTGCTATCTTGCCGCCTGCCTTCAGTTCTTCTCTCACTACGCCCCTCTCTCTCCCGCGGCTTGTTATCGCTATTATCCCATTCTCCCAAATCTGCAAGTTGCCGATGGCATCTGCTACCTCATCTGTGGCCTTGCCCGTCATACCTACGAGCAAAGTCATAATGACACTTTTGTATGCGGGTGGCGCAGTTCTAATCACCATGTTGCGAGTTGAAACTGAGAGCGGCACGGCTCCCATGTGATCAGGAGTATATATGAGAATCGCCTCTTTCATAGCATGCTCTCTGACCTTTTGAATTGCTTCTCTCAACGTATACCACTTCATTTTTTCACTGGGCTAATCTGTGGTAATAGGGTATTTACGGTTACATGCTTGGGCTACCAGGTGCAACAAAGACACCTGTGTATCTTGACCATTTGCATCAGGGGGCGGTCCTGCTCTTAAGACCTCCTGTACATTGGTGTCAATTGACAGGGGTAAAAACGCGGTGAATCAGTAGAATCTACTAACAACCCTGAAGCACCCCCATCTAGCAATCTCACCATCCATGTCAATAAAGCTTCCCCTGATTTTTGCCTCAAACGGGTAATAATTTCCGCAACCTCCTGTTGTGTGTAATCCTCCAGCGTGGTTAAATCCACCATTCCGCCAGCAGGATTCTGCGGGTGCGGTCCGGCTCGCCGTCTTCTAACAGGCTTTGCCGCCACTGTTTTCTGTTTCGCCTCTGGTTTGGGGTCAGACTCATCTGCGGAACTACTTTCTAGACTGGTCCAATCAAAAATATCACAATCCCACTTATCCGGATCCCAGTCTACTCCAGCTGTAGCGATTACAGTTGCCACCTTTCTTTTGTTGACCCCTCCCCATCTTTTCCTATACTTATACCGGGCTACTCGTACTGCTGCCCTCTCGGCCACCGCCTGATATGTGTCGGCCTTATCTTTAAACAGTTTCATTTGTATCTGCTGCATTAACGCAGTCTGCCGTTCTGCAGCTAGCTCTCTCACTAATCGCAAAACCTCATTTTTCATTTCCGTTTTCATTTGATGTATTTTCCTATAAGCATGCAAAAGAACCCAACCTCGCCTACCTAATGCTGCACATTCTTTGCCATGTTCTACTGTAACTTGTTGCAAGCATGCAATTACATCAGTCGGATCGGCATCTCCCAATCCTTGATCCCAAGTCTCACTTAAACCGGCACCACATGCCCACGCTTGAGCCAACTTATCATATGGATTCTTAGTCCAACCTGGGATAACAACATCAGAACAGTCACCGCCAGCGGTAACGTGCTTCTTCTTGAACAAACTATTTATTATCGCAAACAAAACAAAACCTTGTTGAACCTATATATTTTCTTCTCCACACTGCAATCACTCCCACAAGTACTCGAACGCTTAAACAAGGAGAAAAAAAACTTCACTATTCAAAAACTTCACTTACACGACAACCAATTCATATCTACGTTTCAACAGAATACTCGGAACAACTCATCACGGGCAATTCTGTTCGTGACGCCAAAAATTTATTGCTCTTCCACAAAAAGTGCACAGAACAACTATAAATCACCAATGCAATTATAGAGCAAATACTTCAACCCAAAAACAGACAGACACAATAACTCACAGCCACGCACTCTTTAGAAGATAATCAGCTCTTTACGGCTATTTATTCAAAGATTACAAATACATAGAAATGACTCATAACAATAATAAGGACATAGATCACAGCAAAAGCAAAGAAGTCAAAAAGAAATACATCACCGTGAGCGTAACAGAATTCCTTATCTCGTCCAGAAGCGGCTGGAAGACCCCGGCAACAGCCAGGCCGAGAGTACCACAGCTCACAGGAAGGCCAGACGTAAGCGTCCTTCTCTGACTGAAGTCTCACCTGACCCCCTCTGGGCTTCCGCACATATATACACACTCCACAAAGGGGAGTTAATTCTCGAACATTCTGGAAATTGCACTTGCGCAGTTGAGGAACAGCTGTCGGTTGCCAGCTGGGTCAATCGAGAGCTCCCCCCAAGAAGCGCAGTGCCTCCCTTCTCTAAAAACATGCTCCACGGAGAACAGTAGTAAGCCATAACAACGTTAGCTTTCCCAGCAGAAATGGCCTTGATCGCATACCAGGTTTGGAAAAGCATGTTTGTCTCAGCACTGTGAATCTAACACTCTGCAAAATGTGTGCAGCGTTTCACTGCGCTATGAAGTAAATATCCAACATGGCTCCGAGCACTCCCAGAATGCATTGCGCAACCCGCGCCATTTCGGATCAAGCATAAAGCAAGCATAACATGCATTCAGGCCATTCACTTCTCTCCAGACACTCACAACAAGTTATGGGTATTGGGACAAGTACCCAGCCATTCAACACTCCACACTGCATTCATACCGGGTTCGGGTAGGGCTGTCTCAGTCATTGGGCCTCATTACGACTTCGGCGGTAGCCATGCCGCTACTGGCGGCATGGCTGCTGCCAAAATCGGGTCCGGGTTCCCAGAATGGGGAATTACCGGGCCATTCCGAGTAATTCCCCCCTCCAGGAACCCGGGCCCAGACCTTCCTCATTCCCATCTGAGCCCCCATAGGGCTCAATGGGAATGGGAGAGGGTGCAAACAACGGGCCGATTACGAGCAGCCCATTGTTTGCTCCCTCTTCCCCTCGCGGGACCCGTTAAGGATGCCTGGTGTTAAGGATGCCTGGTTTGACCAGGCGCTACTTACCGGGTCCCACGAGGGAAGCTTGTAATGAGGTGGAACGGGTTTAACGGGTCCCCCTTCTTTTAGTGGAGCCAGTTAACCCGTTCCGCCTCAGTCGTAATGAGGCCCATTGTGTCAAACAACAGATACTAGACACCCACTACAGAGAACGCGTATTCGTCACACACTGCATTCAACCAGCACCCACCACAGGCGTACCCACAACATACAGTCGTTGGGAAGTCTCCAGCCAGTCTGGCCAGCACTTCCCCGCACTAGCATATATGGAACTTCCTCCCAACAGCCAGTCAGGGGGAAGGGACAGAGTCAGGGCTTCCCGGGACTTCGGGAAGACCAAGGTAACAGGCGATGGAAGGCAAGAGGCCATGAAGGCCATCTTGCCTCCATCAGGAATCTACCGATTCCAATGACAGGGCCTGGGCATCCCAAAATGGAGGACGCTCAGGGCACCAGTCAATTCAGCACAGAGCTGCCACCAGCCCATACCCTGCTCCGTGGGCCACCCACAGGTGTCCGAAAACATACACTAGGAGCACAGGGTTGCACCCCTACCCATGGGTGCTATAAGGGTATCCCATGGGTCTGTTCACCAAAACCAAAGGAGAGAGCTGCACAGCCAGGAGTCCCACAAGAACTCCTGCGCAGAAAACACGACAGGACACACAATAAAAGGCAGTAAAGGACAAGGATACGGAGGCCCTGTCCCTCCAATGCATTTCCAGCATCACAGTGGGCAACTGGGTCCTGGGGCTGGCCTGTGGAGTGATGGAACAGCAGTCAGGATTCTTCTGTTCCAGCAGGGGTGGTCGCAGCAACTGGATCCCTGCAGATGGCTGATGTTCAGGCACCAAATAGCAGGGCACATGGCCAGCAGTCAGGTAGGCAGGCAGCAGCAGATGGCTCGTGGGAGGCTGCTCGGTGCTCTGATGGGCAGGAAAAGGGCCTTCTGGGCAGGAACATGGTCTTCTGTGTGTTGTCGCGTGGCCAGCTTGATGCAGAGTGAATCAGCATGTGAAAAATCAGCACGTTTGTGTGAAATCGAGGAAAGGCCCTTAGCGCGTAAGCGCGTAAGTGACGTGGCACGTGTAGGCATTGCTGTGCGCAGGGGTTAAAGATCTGCGTAGGATGCCATTTTCTTTTACGTACTTTTTGTGGAGAGCGAGCATGTGATTCTTGTACTTCTTGTCGGTTCACATGCAATTACTTCACCACGTTTGCAGTGCGTACTTGTTTACTGAGGCAGAGCTCAATTCTTCTTTTGGTGAGGGTGTTGCCAATGCGCACACGTGCATTTTGTTTACGTTCATTTTCCAGGCAGACGGTGAGTCGTGTACATATTTTTCCACTGTGGTTGCCCCTGTGTCTCGCGTACCCATTCAGAGGTCATTGTAGCCTGTGTGTATCACGCGTACGCATTTTTTGTGTTTCTGGGTGTCACAGCGTACTGCAGGTCCTTAATTCCACGCACGTGGGCTACCGAAGGGTCGCGTGCATGTTTGTTTTTGTTTTTGGGGTGCCTGAGCATTGCGTGACCCATCATTTTCCCCCAGGGGTCGCAGACAGCCTTGCAAGAGCACAGGAGTACGTATTCCATCTAGTACCCTGCCACCTTCACCCCAATTGCCCAGGACAATTGTTTTCTGTACCTCCCATTCGCACAAGAACATCAGTGCCATGGTTGGGAGGCGGCCAGGTAGTAAGGGAGGCAAAGGTGGCTGTCCTCCAAGAGGTGGCCGCGGTCAGGATGAGCAGGGTGACCAAGGTGGCAGTGGTGGGCAATGTGGGCAGTGTGCCCAGGACCATTCAGGGACAACTATGCCTCCCCTAGTGGGTCAGGAAGATGCAGCTGACACCGTCCCAGCTCAAGCCCTGCTAGCCCGGTCCGGATTGATCACCAAACTGGCACGGGATGACTCACAGGCCGACTTCTGTGTCACAAAGTCCAAGCCACGTGTGGCGGTGAAAGTTGCTGTCACCAGGCCACATGGATCTGGGGCAGCAATGTCATCTGCTTCCCCGAGTAGCCAGATGAGGCGGATGCAGGGGCAGCTGCAGCTCACTCCACCCCGGCTCTGAGTCACCCAGTGTTGGTCCTGGACCCTCACACCAAAGCAGTTGTGCCGCTTGGTCCTGGCAACAGCACCCAGCAGCCAATGCCTACAGTGAGACCTTTGGTCATCATGCCATTGCCTGCTTCCAGTGGCCAGTCCACCTGCGCTTCAGCCCCTACAGACCAGAGCGGCGTAAGCCACTCAGGGTCCGTGCCACCTCTCAAGAAGAAGAAGCGTGCTCTTGCGGAACAGGCTGGGACCCCAGACACGGCTCGCCCCTCCGGCACGTCAAGGAAGCAGAGTTTCAATTATGTGGAACTAGACGCACTTGTGGGCTACATTTCGGCACATGGCCGCGACATGCTGGTGACGGCAGGGTGCAAGACTACGACTGCTCAGCATAGGGCCCACTGCCAGTGCATCGCAGACCAGATTAGTTCCCCTGGATTTGTGAAGTGCGCAGTGGATGATTGCTCAAAGCGTTGGAATGACCTCAAACGCCGAGCAAAAAACAATCGGGATTCCAATTACGCTTCTACTCTGGTGACTGGCAGTGGGTCACCACCAGAGGAGGATGAACTCACAGAACATGAGTCAATCGCTGGAGGGTTCTTCGTAGAGGATCAGATCCAAGGCGTGGGAGACCTACCAGATCTTGAGACAAGGTGTTGTGATTGATTGCCAGGTCAGGCTGTGTAGTCATAACTGCTATATGTGACCCATGTAGTGCCTCCAAGCCATCCCCCGCCCTTGGGTTTGGGGTTCACTGTATCCCTACTGACCGCTGCAAACACTTTCCACATGATGACTGCACTTGCCCTTAAACTGCCATCATGCCACAACATTGTTAATACAGTTTTTTCTCTTTATTCTGCCTGATTGATGGAATCATTTGCATGATAAATGCAGATTTGTGTGCTGTTCTGCGCCACCATACTTCAGACAGGGATTTTCCCCCACAAAGCCCCACAATGTGCACTTTTTTCGCAAATGGTTTAATCAATCAAACTGATTGACTGCTGGACACCTACACATGCACTGCACCCGATCACTTCTGAGCCTTGTTTGAATGTTCAACATGACAATTAACTTGTGTCATGTCCAAGTGACCTACCATTGATGTATCCATGTGCCTCCCATCACTGTATTTGAACACACTGGCATTGTTGCAGCGTGTGACAAGTGTGTGTTTTGTCCCACTCTTTTGCATGTTCTGTTTGATGATATGCGTTCAACATGGATGGGGGACAGTAGTGATAAACTCCCATCTGGGTGTCCTTGTCAGTTCTGGCATGGCTATGCTACGTGCCATCTGTGTGCTGGCATGTGTCATGTTTGTGGATGGGTTAAACAAAAGGGCACCTGGTTAATGCCTTGCTCTGCCCAGGCGGGTAATAGCATATATGAAAGAAAGTGAGCAAGGTCATGGGATACCTGACTGATAAACGAGAAAAGGACCCACTCCTATCGGGGTATCACTAACTCTTGACACAGAAGAATCTGGAAAGAATGAATGAAGTACTACAGTTGGGATTTAATGAAACTGTAGTATAGGTTGACAGATACACTTGACTGGGTTTTACACAAGATACAAAGGTAATTCCACAAATATGGTACAATAACCACTATGATATAAAGCAAATGCTAATTGATTGCCGCCTATTAACAATGCATACACATCCACTGAAAGATCCTTGGGAGGGATGCCAGTGGATTTAGTGAAGTGATAACATTTGGTAATCAACGAGAGCACATCTGAACTAAGTAGAGTTGAACAAGAACAACAAAGAAACATATAACGGTCTACACGACTGTGTTTCGGCCAGAAGGTGAGCGAAATTAAGCTCTGATGGTATGGCCTTCATCAGGACAGGATATTCCAAACATGGGAAGTATCTTGTGGGGTCTGCAGAGATAAACAGACGGGGTGTATTATGAGTGGGCACTACACGTAAGTGTCTAGCACAGGTATGGGTATCAGTACAAAGGGCCGGTGCTTACCGGGACTTCGGTGCGCTGAGAATCAGCTAGAAGCAGTGTCTTGAGTACACTGTAGGATTTGTAAGATCCTGTAAATGGCCATTCCTGTAAAAAAAGGAATGACAGTGGGGCTGTAAGAGTCCGCCCAATGAAGCAGTGCAATCAGATATAGCAATGGTGGGAGCAGGGCTTACCTTACTCACGCCTGCAAATTCCCGAAAAACTGGGTTAGGCGGGCTGGCGTGTTGATTACGCGACAAAAACCGCAGGCTCAGGGGCTGCGGGAAAAGGAGAAAAGAGACCAGGGGCTCAATAGGCGTGCTTTAGGTGAAATTAGATGCTCAACTCTACTTTGTTCAGATGTGCTCTCGTTGATTACCAAATGTTATCACTTCACTAAATCCACTGGCATCCCTCCCAAGGATCTTTCAGTGGATGTGTATGCATTGTAATACACGGCAATCAATTAGCATTTGCTTTATATCATAGTGGTTATTGTACCATATTTGTGGAATTACCTTTGTATCTTGTGTAAAACCCAGTCAAGTGTATCTATCAACCTATACTACAGTTTCATTAAATCCCAACTGTAGTACTTCATTCATTCTTTCCAGATTCTTCTGTGTCAAGAGTTAGTGATACCCCGATAGGAGTGGGTCCTTTTCTCGTTTTGTCAGTCAGGTATCCCATGACCTTGCTCACTTTCTTTCATATATGCTATTACCCGCCTGGGCAGAGCAAGGCATTAACCAGGTGCCCTTTTGTTTAACGCTTCAAAGTACAGCCCGTGGCTGTGGGCCTCCATGCAACTTACCCCTACTTCATGTGATACCTTTGCATTTTCCTCGATTCAAGAAAAGTAAGAATTACAGAGAATTTTACATCATCTCTACTGCCATTTATCACCATGGAAAACGTCAACATTTTGTCATATTCAGACGACTATTTCAAGAAACTCCTGGGTACAACGTCCACCCTCCGCAACCCAAATGGTATACTTACACTCGGTCTCACCAAAGACGAGTTAGAAAATATTAATCAAAAGAAGAAAAAATTAATCCATACCGAAATGCATGGTAAATTCATGCTAGAGTACCTCAAAGCAGGCATAATACCCGACGGATTACAAGTGAAAAATATACCACGGATCTTTACCGACAACCCGAAGTTCAACAAAAATTTCAGCGGGGTAGGCAACAAATGCAGCCGTGATTGGTTGATTCTCGTCATCGACACAGCCGACGAGAAATGTAAAAAGCAAGAAGCTGAACTGTTGGAAATTGAAAAGAAATTCCTAGAAGACGCCACCATAAAAGACGCCAAACTAAAACTTGAAAAACTTGAGATTGAAATAGATAAATTTAAGGTCATCACCCTTGAAAGAAAAGCACAAAAATTCAAAAAAGACCTGCAAAGTTATGCCGAAGACCTATCCCTACCTCCTAGAGAACTACTATACAGAAATCCAACAACAAGGCCCGTTCAACAGAAGAAATCGCGGTGTCACTTTCTCAGGAAGCTCGTCGAGCAGTGGCGGTAGCACCAGTGGAGGCCCAGGAAACCAACAATACCCGCAACAATACCCTCAGCAACCTTTTTTTCACAGAGGCATGCAACGAGGACGCCCGAAATGGAGACCAGCTCAACAAGGCCAACAAATGCGGACCAGACAGTGGTACAACAACCAAGGAGAACAGAGAGGATCCCCATCTTCAACCTATCCGACCACACAATGGCCACCGCTGAGACTAACCTCCTCAAAAAAGGACTTTCATTCGTCCCGGCAGCGAAGGCCCAACCATTCGACACAGAGGTCGAACTAAAGCGCTTTTTTTGAAACATTTGTCTCAAATATTTCTTTGAAGTATATGTGCCAGAACACTCCACCGTCAGACCAAACAACCCTCAACAGGATAAAGAAAACACAACCGGACTAAAAATCAAATCCACCTTCATGCCCCCACCGCACACCATTCCCTGTGAATTTGACACCTATGAGAAAATGGTCACCAATGCTGTACGAAAAGGACTTGCTCAAAAGAACTACTATCCAGACAATCTCCTACCAGAAGAAAGGAAGGCACTCTCCTCACTCAAAGAGAACTTAGCTATTACCATCAAGCCGGCCGACAAGGGCGGAGGGATAGTCATTTCAAACACCACCAACTATGACACAGAATGTCTACGGCTACTGAGTGACGTCAATGCATACTCACGGCTACAAAGAGATCCCAGAAAAGAACTACAGGAAGAAATCTTAAGCTTGACTCACCACGCACTTCAAGAATCCTGGATCTGCGAAGAGGAATATCGGTTCCTGAACAAAAACCACCCTCGCATTCCAGCCTTCTATATACTACCGAAGGTGCACAAAAACCGGACCAATCCTCCCGGAAGACCTATCGTCTCCGCGTGCGACTCGATACTTGAACCTCTATCGGTCTATACCGATTTCTTTCTCAAACCTTTTGTCTACAAGATGGAGTCATACCTCAAGGATAGTACTGACACTATCCTCATGCTGAATGAGATCAATATGGAATCCAACTACATCCTTGCTACCCTCGATGTGGAATCATTGTACACGTCAATACCTCAACTTGAAAGCTTGGAAATACTAAAACTTTTCCTGGACACCAGAACCAACATCACTGCTGTACCCACCAAATTCATTTTGGAATGTGTCAGACTGGCCATGACCAAAAATTTCTTCCTGTTCAAAGACCAACTCTACATACAAACCAAAGGGGTCAGCATGGGCGCCACGTTCGCCCCTGACATAGCGAACCTTTACATGGCCCACTACGAAACTGAAAAAATTTCCTCCACCAACAACCCCTTTCAACAGCATATCGTCCTCTGGAAGAGATACATTGACGACGTCCTACTCATCTGGAAAGGCAAATCTGAAGATCTCATTGCCTTCCATGGTTGGCTAAATCAATGTAACCAATACATTAAATTTACCATCCATTGGGACTTCCAAGCAATTGATTTTCTAGATCTTCACATCTATAGGTCAGGGAATCAACTCCACACGGAATTGTTCCGCAAAGCCACAGACAGGAACAATTTGCTTCACTTCGGCAGCTACCATCCCCGGAGCATGAAGTACAATTTACCGTATGGACGATTCTTACGCATCAGAAGAAATTGTACCCAACGGATTACTTTTGACAAACATGCGGTGGATCTCCAAGCTAGACTCACCGACAGAGGATACCCGAAAAAGGCCATTAAAAATGCCAAGAAGCGGGCTTCCAATACTGACCGCACTATTTGTCTTACGAAAACACCCAAAAAGGAAGTGGACAGATTGGTATGTGTCACTACGTTCAGCCCACTTAGCGACCTCATCAAGAAAACCATCAAGCAATACTGGCCGATCATCAAACACGAAGGCTCGTTACACAAAGTGCCCCTGTTTCCATTTAAGAAAAATCGGAATATCAAAGAATCCCTTGTACACACCTTCATTGAACCAACCAAGTCATCCAACACCCTGTGGAATCTGCCTCCGGTTCAAGGACATTACAAGTGCGGCAAATGTACAGTCTGCCAATTCACAGAAACCACCAAAACCTTCCATCATAATGATGTCAATTGGACCCTACAAGATCACACTAATTGTAACACTAAGCAGGTTATCTATGTTATTACCTGCCCGTGCGGACTAATCTATGTGGGTAAAACCATGCGACCAGTGAAAACCAGAATTTGTGAGCATTGATCGTGCATCAAAAACAAAGTGCCAGATAAACCTCTTGTGGATCATTTCCTCAAAATAAACCATACCAACATGGACCTGAAATGGCTGGTGATTCAGAAAGTAACTGCCACAACCAGAGGAGGTGACATCGACAGAGTTCTAACCCGCCTGGAACAGAAATGGGTACACAGACTTAACTCTGTCCATAAAGGTCTCAACATCTGTGTCGAGTGGAAACATTTTCTCTAATTTCTCTAATTTCATTGTTTCACTTCATAACTATGTGGCCTCTAGGCCGTGTTAAGTCACTCTGCCACGCTCAGGTCTGACCCCCCCTGGGCCAAGTTCAATGGACTCATAGCAATGCAGCAAAAGCATTAGTCGACCACGTAATGTAATGGACTTATTACTGTGTTCATCACTTAATGCAGTCCGGCACAAGCATTAGTCGACCACGTAATGTAATGGACTTATTATTGTGATCTTCACTAAATGCACAAGTGTTGTTATGTGTAAACAAAGATTGTTCTTATGTGTGAAACCTAGAAATCATATGTCAGGACACCCGCTAATATGGTGCTGGATTTGCTCTAAATGTATGCCTATGTAATCCTAAACTTGTCAATTTAATATGCCCTACTACTTTTTTGGGGCATAGTTGCTGTGTACCTTGAATTACTCTCCGTGGTACATTTCGCCAATTGCAGTCGATGCACCGTTACATGCACACGGTCCTACCACACAGCGGCAAGTTGGTCAGATATTGGCCTGTGATGTGGCGCCTGCCGTGCACATTTTTTCCGGCATGGCCATTCATTGCCTTCAGCCCCAGTGTGGGTTGCATATTTCTTTTCACCATAGGGGCTGGTCACCCCTTAGCAAGTAAAGGACACTGCGGCGCACATCCATGCAGGCAAGCAATTAGACACCTCTTTTTTGTGCACCCCAACATGGCCGCCCGGCACTATTTCACCCCAGCGGCTAGCTTTCATTCGCCGCACACAGCCAGTGACCGCGGACGCCGACGCTTCGTGTAGCAGCCTTCCTGTCAGACACTGCCGGTGAGAACCTGTAACTCTAGTACTGCCAGGCGCCTCAACCTCGATGCGATTGCATGTCCTCCTCACTCGGGCAGCACTACCCTTTATTGTATCCTTTAGTCACCATTGTGATACCACTTGCCTTTCACCTTTAGAAGCGGGCTCCACCTCACGCGCCCCACTTATTGTGAATAGCACGGGCCATGTATTCCACAGCCCGCCAGCCCACATACTTAATCAGACCCCCGGGTGGACCCCTCACACCGTCCACGCCGCACGATGCCACCTGCGCATCTAATTTCACCGAAAGCGCGCCTATTGAGCCCCTGGTGTCTTTTCTCCTTTTCCCGCAGCCCTTGAGCCTGCGGTTTTTGTCGCGTAATCAACACTCCAGCCCGCCTTACCCAGTTTTTCGGGAATTTGCATGCGTGAGTAAGGTAAGCCCTGCTCCCACCATTGCTACATCTGATTGCACTGCTTCATTGGGCGGACTCTTACAGCCCCACTGTCATTCCTTTTTTTTACAGGAATGGCCATTTACAGGATCTTACAAATCCTACAGTGTACTCAAGACACTGCTTCTAGCTGATTCTCAGCGCACCGAAGTCCCGGTAAGCACCGGCCCTTTGTACTGATACCCATACCTGTGCTAGACACTTACGTGTAATGCCCACTCCTAATACACCCCGTCTGTTTATCTCTACAGACCCCACAAGATACTTCCCGTGTTTGGAATATCCTGTCCTGATGAAGGCCATACCATCAGAGCTTAATTTCGCTCACCTTCTGGCCGAAACACAGTCGTGTAGACCGTTATATGTTTCTTTGTTGTTCTTGTTCAACTCTACTTTGTTCAGATGTGCTCTCGTTGATTACCAAATGTTATCACTTCACTAAATCCACTGGCATCCCTCCCAAGGATCTTTCAGTGGATGTGTATGCATTGTTAATACGCGGCAATCAATTAGCATTTGCTTTATATCATAGTGGTTATTGTTCCATATTTGTGGAATTACCTTTGTATCTTGTGTAAAACCCAGTCAAGTGTATCTATCAACCTATACTACAGTTTCATTAAATCCCAACTGTAGTACTTCATTCATTATTTCCAGATTCTTCTGTGTCAAGAGTTAGCGATACCCCGATAGGAGTGGGTCCTTTTCTCGTTTATCAGTCAGGTATCCCATGACCTTGCTCACTTTCTTTCATATATGTTTGTGGATGGTTCATGCCACTCACAGGCTAATGTGTGATGCAGGTGCTATGCACCATGCAGCACATGCGTTGCTTTTCCATTTTGGAGTCATCAGTGTCTGCTTTCAGGGTCCCCTTCCACTTCATTGCCACTGCATGCATGGCTGAGTTTGTGTCGTGTGTGACATGTCTGATTAATGTATTGGATGTGTAGATTGTGATGCCTATGTGTGTCGGCTATGCTGTTCATGTGTGTCTTCATTACTTTTCTTTTCATTTTGTGCAGTTGATGAGGCACTAGATTCTGTGGAGGAGGAGGAGATGGCGCAGGGGCAGGAGTACCCAGAGCCCCAACCAAGCACCACTGGAGGATGTGGGGTGATGGCCCACGAAAATCCATTGATCCTACAGACCATCCTGTCCACGGGTGTCTCTGGGTACACCTCCGATGATCTCTATGCCTCAGGTGCTGAATCAGACATTGAGACAAATGTCCCGTCGCAGGTGACCGTTTCTGGCAGGGATGCTGTTCTGTCCAACTCACCTGCACTGGGGGTAAACCCCTCAATGGCCCATTCATCATTTGAATGTCCACCTGTGGCGGTTACGGATGCAGGGTCACACACCCCAATATTTGCTCCTGTTCCTGGGGTAGCAGATCAAAGGAGGAATGCTGTCCTGCAGCCTCAGGCAGTGCTAGCACAGCAAGGTGCACGTCACCTTGGGGCCAACAGGTGTCGTGTCCGGCAACACGGTGGCTGTGCGCCACTAGGCAATACTGCGTGGGAGAACTCCATTTATGCAATTGCAGCACAACAGGGGGCATTATGTGAGATGAGGGCTCAGGCTATGGTGGCCACTTCCATTCTCCCCCACAAAAGGCAGGTGGAGCTCCAGCAGCAGGCAACGCGGTCTATGTGCCGCTCACACAGGCAGGACATGTTGGCCGCCAACAGGGACCGACGGGCTGAACTGGAGGCTCTGCGCACAGCCATATATGCAGAGGCATGGGCCCACAGGGATGCCCTGAGGGAAGAAAACAGCTTCCTCAGGGCTACTCTGGGTGCACTTGAGGTGTCCCAGAGTACACGGTCAGAACAGCAGCTGCAGCTTATCAAACATGCACAGTCTCAGATGAGCTCCAGGCAACCTGTGAGGAGATCCATGCATCACGTGAGGGCTTGCAGGCAGAAGTCCGTCTTACCCGTGAGGTGCTGCATGGGGACCTCTGGACCATCATCCTGCAGAACCAAACCTTTCAAACTCGCATGCTTGCTGCCATGGAGGAGCATGCCAGGGCTTTGCACGGTCTGCCTCCCATCCCACGCACACCTTCTAATGTAGCACCAGAGGGTCACGACAGCAACGGCAGTTCTCCCACTATCTGGTAGCCGTGCAGGCCATGAGCCCATGGAGGGTATTTTTTTTCTCAACATCCACGCATGTGGCTGTTGGGGTGCACCCTGCACCTCCTCCCTCCTGGTTGCCCCCCCACCCCCCGGTTGACCAATGGCCATTTTTATTTTTATTTTATTATTATTATTTTATTTTAATTCCTTTTTTTTGTCTATCGTGCATTCATGTTACAGTGTGTTGCATTGTGTGGCACCTGTAGGAATCCACTGTGTGTTCCAGCTGGGCCCATGCAGGCTTGTCTTGTGTTTGTGTTTGAAGCTTGGGGTCCAGACACATATGCCACTCCTGCTTCCCCTTTCCATGGACTCACAAGGGTGGCACCGTGTGACAGTAACTTACACAGAGGCATTGGGCTTCCATCAGTTGTGTGGCCAGTCTGTAGTCCAAACTGTGTTTTCACCCCTACTGGGGATTACTGATGATTTCTCCACCGCATGGTTGATTTGTATATTGTATTCCATATTGCTCATTATGCATATTTGCATGTAGCTTCTTCATGTCTTTCCTTGCCTGTCTCCATTGCAGATGCAGTTCTTGTTGTATGCAGTACCCTGCCACATTTACCTACCAGCAACACACTGGAGATGCAAGGGGTCGATGTGCTGCCTTTGTCAGGTTGTCACACTTATACTATTGTGATTGGTTACTGTTAGACGTTGCCACTGTTGGGTCCTGTATTCATGTTTTGTCATGCTGGTAAGTATATGTTCATGTGTGCTGTTTCTTTTTCATAGGTGAGACTGAATTGCCTGTGGCCTGTTTCCATTTGTGATGGTGCACTTTGTGACAGTTGTGTAATGTGTTGTGCATTCATTTGGTTGCTTTCACATTGCATGCCATGCCATGTTGTCTTGGGCGGCTGCGATGGGGTTTGGGAGGGGTTGGGTGATATACCAGTATTTGGGTGTGCTGTTTTGCAAGGGGGGAGTCCTTCATGCAGCATGAATGTGTGCCTTTTACTGACACAGCATTGGGTCTGTTTAAGTAGCTAGGGATGCACACAATGTAGCACTTCCAGGGAAACAATCTCAGGGTGGTATGGTTGTGACAGTTGACTGTCCCTTTGTCATCATCAATTGTCAGATGGTATGTGCCACGCCTGTGTGCACTCTGCAGGGGTGGGACTTTAGGTGAAAAATGTTGCCACAAGCTGGGTACGGGCTGCCTCGCCACTTGCCTTTTCCCCTCCCATGCGCAGCGGTCGTGCATGTGGTTGGGTAATTGGGGGTACCAACATGTCCACCAGGCACGCCCCGCGGGGATGCAACGTTGTGCAGGACACATGCTATAATCCTGCACACTACTGGGGGTGCATATAGCATCTGGCCGCCAGAGCGGTCAAGGGAGCGGAAACGTGACTTCAGCACTCTGAATGTGCGCTCCACTATGCCCCAGGTTGCAATATGGGCTACGTTGTATCTTACTTCGGGTGGTGTTGTGGGGTTCCGGATTGACATCATCATGTAGGTGCTCAGAGGGTAGGCTGTCATTAGTTGGGTTTTGCCATTTCTCTGTGTGTGACATGCATGCATGTGCAGAGGAATTTGTACTCACCAATGAGCCATGTGTTGCCATGCCTCCCAGCTTCCAGGTCCCGGTTTAGGGGTGACATTCTGAATATGAAACTATCATGGCTGTCCCCAGATAGTTGGCATATACAGAGGTGATGATTCACTTGGCATCAGATACAACCTGCATGTTGATGGAATGCCAGTGCTTGCAGTTGCGATAGATGTGCTCAGTGGACCTAGGAGGACGTAGAGCCAAATGGGTGCAATCAATGGCACCTAGCACTTTGGGGAAGTGTGCCACCCTGTAAAAGTCCTGGACCATGGCCTGCCTTTCTGTGGATGTTCTGGGCATGTATTTGTGCCCGCAGACTGAGGGACGTGCAGTCATGATCGCCAATACCTGGTGTAGGCAGCGTGACTGCATGGCCTGTGAGACGCCCCCAACTATGGCACTTGTCCGGAGAAATGACCCAGTGGCCAAGAAATGCAGTATATTGAGTATCTTTTCCAAGGGGCTCAGTGCTTGGGAGCACAGGGTGGGTGATGTGAGGTCATCCTCCCACTCAGCAACCAGGTCTAGGATGATATGGGGTGGAAACCTGTACCTGCCATAGACCTGGTCATTAGGCATCCCAAAAAGGCTGGTCCTGGGTAAAAAAAATGCAGTGCCTGGCTATCCTTCTCCTCCTACGGTGTCCCACGACCAGTGCTGCGAGGAACGGTATATTCATCATAGCGTATGAGCTTGTTTGTTGTTTGTGCGCACTTTTATGCTGCACAGGGCCGCTTACGCCTGTTTCTGCCTGGCGTACGTGTTTCCGGATTAGCCCATCTTTTGTGGTGCGTGAGTTTCCCCTGTTCGATTCCATGAATACGTGTTGGTATCGCGCGTGTGGGCGTTACGAGGATTTAGCAGCAGTACTTCCCCGTAACGCCCACATTTTCACGTGTTGTTCCCCATTCCGCATGTTCCGCCCCCCTTTTTAGGTGTGTGCGCTGCCCTGTGTGCACCTTCACTGGCAGTCTCGCGCACAGCCATCGGGATGTTGCAATGACATGTGCACCACACGCAGATTCAGCGCAGATCTCAGGTAAGCCACGCGCAGCGCCTTCCATGAATCGACAAACGGCTGCATGCGTGGCTTTTGCACGCGTGAGCTGCGATTTTCACGCTTGTTCTCCCATTTTCAGTGCACATTAATTCCATGAATTACCCGGACAATCTATGGAACGGACCGAATGTACAGACCGGATAGAGTGGATGGAACGGACAGAGTGGATGGAACGGACAGAGTGGATGGAACGGGTAGAGTAAATGGAACTGACAGAATGTACGGAACGGACAGAATGTACGGAACGGATGGAGTGGATGAAACGGATGGAGTGGATGGAACAGATGGAGTGGATGGAACGGATGGAGTGGATGGAACCAGTAGAGTGGATGGAACCGGTAGAGTGGACGTGGAATGGGTGAAATGGACATAAAACAGATGGAATGGACTGAACCAATGGAGTGAACGGAACACATGTGAGGATGAAAGGAATAGAACGGATTGAGTGGATGCAACTGATAGAGCGGATGGAACTGATTGAGTGGATGGAACTGATAGAGTGGATGGAACGGATGGAGTAGAAGGAACAGAACGGATTAAGTGGATGGAACGGATGGAGTGGATGGAACGGACGGAGGGGATGGAACGGATAAAGCGGATGGAACGGATGAGGTGGAGGGAATGGATGAAGTGGATGGAACGGATGAAGTGGATGGAACGGATGGAGTGGATGGAACGGATGGAGTGGATGGAATGGATAAAGTGGATGGAACGGATGGAATGGATAGAGTGGATGGAACGGATGGAGTAGATGGAACGGAACGGATGGCGTGGATGGAACGGATGGAACAGATGGAGCGGATGGAACTGATTAAGCGGATGGAACGGATGGAATGGATGGAAAGGATGGACTGGATGGACCGGATGGAACGGATGGAGTGGATGGAGTGGATGGAGTGGATGGAGTGGATGGAACGGATGGAGTGGATGGAGTGGATGTATCCGGTCCTGAATTCTTCGATCCGCGGAAGCTGCTGAAGCCCACAGTCTCCCAAAAACGTGTGAGCAACAACTGAACTAATTTACAGCTAAAATTCCAATTTCATCAGGGGAAAGGGGAAGTGGAGAAAATAACAAACAGCACAGATCTCTTTCTTCATTCAGGCATCATCAATCTGCAGGAAAGTAAACAGAACAGTGGTTACTACAGAATCTCACTTTTCCTGCCCTTGCCTGAAAACCCTATAGAGAATCTCCATACCTGTGCATCCTCTGCCTCTTGCCTAGAGGATTTTCAATTCACTGAGTAGAGCATTCTCTTTCTTCATTTAATGTTCCCTTTTTAAGAAAGTCTTTTCTCTGTTTTTAAGTCTTTGCTGATCGTTTCACAAAACAAGAGATTATCTCCTTGGAACTCTGAATCAACTCCACTGCACAACTGATTTCCTTGTGTGAATGTCTTACACAATATTGAAATCTTTCTCTGTAGACAACTATCTTGCTGACTTCATTGCCTTGGTTTGAAGTAAAGAGTTAATTGAGTCTCTTCAACGTGAAAACGCTTTCCTTGTTACATTTCTCAGCAATGGGTACTAAGCATCACACTCTGCTTACACCTTGTAAGCGCATTCACCAATACCTTGCAGATAAACTTATTTTCCTAAACACCTGTTTCACTAACTAGCGCAAATCACAATAATATTAACTTCTAAAATAACCTTGTCTCTGTAAATATCGGCCTTAACACATTGTGATACGATCGCCAGACACTATTCACTGCAGACACTAACCGTATGGACTACGCGCACGCGCGTTGATGAAACTAATGCCTGACTTCTCTGGGACTAACATTTAATGCGCATTCGCCAAGCGCAATCACCAAGAACCTACGAACTACCCGCACGCACGTTAGTGATACTAATGCCTGACTTCACAGAGACAAGCTCCGTATGCGCACTCGTTAGACGAAACGCCCAATACCTCTGTCTCAACTTACGTGCGAGCGCTTTTCAAGTCTTACATTACAAAGCCCTAGTTATTTCCTGAAATATTATTCCATTACTCCTGTGCACAACTGCCCAAGGCTACGGTCGTCACAACTTGTCCCTTACAAATTCAGAATTAAACGACCTCACACTCCTAAGACAACTTTATCATCTAAGCGGTTTTTATTCAGCAAGAGTACTTGAAAGTTATTTTCACTTTTTCTTTAAAACGTTTGGCAATCATGTGAGTTGGCTTCACTGGAACAAAACGAACAGTCTTTTAACTTGAACTTTTTTTCCTGAGAGCTGTTTCCTAACTGAATACCTAAACTAAACATCCTTTTACATTTCTTGTAAGACATTCAAATTGAGTCACTTGTAAGTTCACTTGAAAGAAACAGTCCTTCTCTGAAACAAAGGTAAACTTAACGCTCACACTAGAAACAACAGGTTGTCTTGTCCCACACAGCTGCAACTCTTTGTTTTCTTCTCCAGAAAGTCAGGAAAAGTTATTCTAATGACTTTAAACTATTGGGAGATTGGAGCTCTTAATGTACAGGACCATCCTAGAGTTAGCTGGACGATGAAAGGCAGTTTAAAATGCTGCCAAGTCCACCATTTTTTATTTTTTATTAAATTTGTTTATTGCTTTCATAACAAGAGATAGACAAAGAGTACATAAAAACATTTTGACGATTGGTTAAGAATATCAAGAAAACAACCCAAAACCCTCCCCCACCCTGTCCCCTTCCCCCAAGACCACGGTTAGTTCACTGTTCCTCTGTAGTCCGTGCCCATATCCGGGCAACTCTCTCCACTTCGCTCCGTATCATTCGCCTCAGGGTGGAGCAAGGGCACCGTCAGGGCCACCCAACGGTGTAGTTCCTCGCTGGAATCCAGTCTTTGCACATGGATAGCCGTTTCCCATGCCGCGGTTTCAGCTATGATCCACTTCGTGAGGTCTCCCCACCATAGCGGCATGTGTGGACCTCTGGGGCTTTTCCACCCCATGGCAATACGTCTTTTGGCTGTAATGTATATAAGGTCAGTGAGCTTGGATAGGGGTTTGTTCTTCCTGTTTTGCCTATATCTACCAAGGATGCAGGCCGTAGGCTCGTCCACCTCAACTACGAGGTCTGTGCCAGCCACTCTGTCCTTCACTTGTGACTAGAACTCCCTGATTACTGGGCAGCCCCAGAACATGTGAGTCATTCCTGCTCTGGGTTCACTGCATTTGGGGCATGATTGGGTTCCAGCGCATGTGAATCTTGATATGGCTTCAGGTGTGAGGTACGCTCTATTGGTGATATACAGTTGAATAAGCTGTAAGCGGGCATTCCTGGAAACCTTCTTATGGTAGTGGGTTATATCACCCCAATCTTTGTGTTCAAAAACAAGGCCCAGTTCAGTTTCCCACTTTCTCCTGCATTTGAGGTCCCCCCTGGTCGTACCCCATAACAGGGCTTCGTAGATTTGTGAGGTTTCGTGGCCCCCCTCAGCGGAGTTCAGTATCATTTCGATGCATTCGTTCTCCTCAGTCAGGTCAGCAGCGACCGGCCATCTCCTGCACAAGGCCTGTACAACCACCCTGTGCAACAGGAACTGTCCTGCCGGGAGGCCCGAGGTCTCACAGAGTTCCGAAAAAGTTAGGATTTCCTGTTCTCGAATCAAGTCCCCAAGCGTGGCCACCCCGAGGGGCTCCCATTATGTACGTGTTTCAACATGCCCCCAAGAGTGATTAACCATGAGTGCAGCGATAGGGATCTGTGGGGAGAACGGGTCGTCCGACCCAACCAGTTTGCAGGCCCTTTTCCAAAGCCGGATCCCGAGCTTGGCGAGGTAAGGGCAGTGACTCGTAGCACCCTCCCCAGCCCACAGTATGTCTCTGAGTAACAACCGGTGGAGGGCCAGCTGAAAGGAGGCGAGTGTCTGTCGTGCTTTCATCAGCCATCCATTGCGTGACATGTCTCAGCTGGCTGGCGAGGAAGTACAGCTCAAAGTTGGGGATCTTAAGTCCGCCCCTCTCGTATGGTCTTTGGAGAGTCTCCAACGCCACCCTGTGCCTACCTCCCTGCCAAAGGAAGCCCCTACAGAGTTTGTTGAGTTCTTTGAAAAATGAGGGGGGGATGTTGAAGGGGACGTTAGTGAAGTTATGTAGTAGGCGGGGAAGGGCATCCATTTTAAGGAGACCAGCCCTCCCGGCCATCGAAAGCGGGAGCCGGCCCCAGAACTCCATGGATTTCGTGAGAGAGTCTTTGGCCCTTACGGTATTAAGGATGTGTTCTGTGGCTGGGTTGCGGTGTATAGTTATCCCTAAGTATTTGAAAGAAGTAGCCTGCCATTCAAGATCTAGAGGGGGGAGGGACCTGTATTCATCGGTGTAAAGTGCTGCGAGGGGATAAAGGCAAGACTTGCCCCTATTAATTTGGATTCCGGTGAGCTTGTGGAAGCAGTCCAGGGTTTACAGGATGTAGGGAAGGAGGTGCTCAGGGTCGCGTAGGTACAGTAGGGTGTTGTCAGCGTACATAGAGATGAGGTGGGTCACCCGTCTATCTTGATGCCTCTCTCCCCATATTCCTGTCTCAGGTAGGCCGCTACTGGTTCAGCGGCAAGGATGTATAACATGGGGGACAGAGGGCACCCCTGGCGGGTGCCTCTGTGTAGGGACCATTTAGCGGAATAGGTTTTGTTGGTGCGTACCCTCGCAGCGGGGCTGGCGTAATCTAGCTGGGTCCACTTTAGGAATACAGGGCCTATCCCCATTTTGGCCATGGTGGCATACAGCCAGTCCCACCTCACAGAATCAAAAGCTTTGGTGGCGTCGAGTGACGCCACTGCAAGTTTCTGCGGCTTTCCCTCAGTGCTATAGATGACATGATGCAGCCTGCGCAGGTTCTCGGTGATGGAGCGCCCCGGGACGTATCCCGTTTGGTCGTGATGGATCAACAGGGGGATAACTCTGCGCAGTCTATTCGCAAGCAGGGCAGTAAGGATCTTACAGTCAACATTAAGTATAGAGAGGGGCCTGTATGAACCACAATCTGCCCCGTCCCTCCCCGGTTTAAGCAAGGGTATAATCACGGCCTCATTCATGGAGTCCAGGAGAGTACCACGCTCAAAGGCCTCATTAAAGACCTGGGCCAATATTGGGGCAAGAGTTTCCTCATAGGTCTTGTACAAATCCCCCGGGAGCCCGTCTGAACCCGGGGTTTTCCCAGCTGGTAGCGATCTAATTACCACCCTGACCCCGTCGGGGGTGACGGGTTCGTCAAGGGTCTCAGCCAATTGCAAGTCTAGTTTATGTAGGTCGATGACGTCAAGGGCGTCATCAATCCTGGTGTCAGAGGGGGGTGGGGCTTCAGAGTACAGGTTACGATAGAAGTCGGTAAAGACCGAATTGATTTCTTGTTGGGTATGTACGGCCAGGCCGTCGGGAGTGAGTATGTGGCAGATGGGTGGCCTGGGGGTCTCTCTTTTATAGAGCCAAGCTGAGAGTTTCCCGGGCTTGTCTCCCAGAGCATGGATTCTCTCTGTGTGCTTGGCATAACTCAGTTTGCCGAGGGATTCCCAATGTGTTCGGCCATTTTTTGTAAGTGGTCAGGGGATGGGCCAGCCCTACCTTCGAGCGTACTCAGGTCCCTTCCTGCGCGCTCAAGCGAGGATGTAATAGATCTCTGAGCTCCCCCAACTGCTGCAATCATCTCGCCCCTCATGACCATCTAATATGCTTCCCAAGTTGTGCTCAAGTGTCTAACGCTATGCAGATTATTTTGCCAATATTCCTCAGTGCTATCTTTTATGCATTCCTTGAATGCAGAATCAAGTAGGGTCTCAGCCCTCAGCCTCCATGTGGGTATAGGGGGTGTGGGCGGGAACACCTCCCAGGTTACCAGAAGGGGAGAGTGATCCGACAGCACCCTAGGCAGGTAGCGCGCATCAACAAATATGGACTGTTGAGTTAGGCTGAAAATGATGTAGTCCAGCCTGGTGTGTACAGCATGAGGTGGGGAGTAGAAGGAGTACTCACGTTGCTCAGGGTGCTGGACCCTCCATAGGTCACTGAGTTGCAACTGTTGGATTAGTTTAGATAGTAATTTAGCTGGAGGGGAGGGTCGATCGTGTTTGTTATCGGATCTGTCAAGTAGAGGATCAAGGGTACAGTTGTGGTCACCCTCCCATATCATAATTCTGTCCACATACGGGCTGAGTCGCACGTGAAGGGAATGGAAGAAGGCAGTCACGTCATGGTTGGGTGCGTAAGTACTGACCAAGCATACCTCTTTGCCCTCTATGGAGCCGCACACCACCACCATCCTACCCTTGTTGTCTGTTTTAGTGCTAGTGAGTTTGAAAGGAACAGTAGGGGCAATCCAAATCAGAACCCCTCTGGCGTAGGAGGAGTAAGTCGAACCTATTAGGGTACCACTCCAAGTTTTTGTCAGAGCTTCCAGTTTTTGGGAGTTAAGTGAGTTTCCTGCAGCATGGCGATTCCGACCTTGCATCTTTTCAGGTAGGTATGGACCCGCCGTTGTTTAACGAAGCTGGTGAGCCCCCTGAAGTTCCAGGTAACGACCCTTATTGTGTCAGCCATAGGCATAGTGTGGTTTATTGTGGGTAACGGGTGGAGCTTGGGATCTAGGAGGTGCTACGTTGCGTGTGAATTGTTCCCGTGGTCTCGATATGTCCGAGTGCATCTCCCCAACTTGTGCAAAAACTCCCCTATTCCCACCCTCCCTTCTTAACTGTGAAAAAAAACTCCAAACATAGAACTGGCCCAGCGAGGTTACCCTCGTTATGACTGTCCCGTTTCTGCTTCGTTGGACCATGCATTGGTCTCCAGGTGCCCTACGGGAGGGTATATGTACCCAAAAAAAAATAAACAATCAGGGGGTGGAGTAAACTTGGACTACGGGTGCCCCCGGCGGTGGTTTCTTAGCCAGGGATCTGTGGGCCCTCTCGATGGTGAAGCCCTGGGAGAGTTTGCCAGCTCCCACCTCTTGTAGCAGGAGGTTCTCTATGTAGTTAGTGGGGTCTGAGCCTTCAGAACCCTCTGGAAAACCGAGGAGGCGTATATTGTTCCGGCGAGCCCTCCCTCCTGCCTCTTCGGCTCCAAGTTCTTGACCCTTTGCTGAAGCTCGTCGACGTCTCGAAGAAGGTGAGTTTTGGATTCAGAGTTTTCCCGGACTTGTGTTTCAAGCGCCTCAGTCCTGCCAGCCAGGGAGCGGACATCTTGACGCAGGAGGCCCTGGTCTGTGGCAACAGCATCTATTTTGTTTTCCATTGTTCCTTGGAAAACCTTGATGGCTTCGAGTATCTGGGTGTTACTAGGCTCTGAAGCTGCGTCTGCCGTGGGGTTAGATTGAGCGTCCGAGGCCGATTTGTTTGTGCCCTCAGGATTCGGGGATTCACAGGCTGCGAAGGTGTCCATCGTGGTCTGGCGCTGCTGCTTGGGACTGCCGTTCCTGCCAGACATGTCGTCAACACAGGGCCTCCGCGCACCGAAAATGCCGGGGGCGCAATCGAGAAGGAGCTAGCAGCAGGGGAACCTCTCGTTCCCGTCGCAGGGCCGACAGGGCGATGATAAGAAGCAGCGGGGTAGCAGGCCAATTTCGGGAAACAAAGTTATCTCGGTTCAAGCAGGCGCGGACGGCCCCCTCCGCTGTCGGCTGTGAAGTGATGGGGGCCCTGGGAGTGGGCCTCGCGGTCCGCCGGAGCGTCAGTCTGCAGGCAGGGGCCAGGTGTTTTCGCCCACACCTCCCCCCGGTGAAGGATCAGCAGGCGGGGGGGAAAGGAAGACACCGGGGGTCTCAACGCCTCGGGGAGGCAAGCCCAAGTTCTTGCGTTGCCACCAGTGGCAAAGTCAGGCACAGGGGGTAGAATAGGCCCCCCTCACCCTGCCTCCAATGTAGATGTCTGGGGTGGCCCTTCACCGTGCCCACTTACCTCTGCGGTACCGATCGGTCACCGCTCACGCCAGGGGCCCTCTCGACTATCCAGGGCACAACTAAGCCCGGTCGCGCGCCGCGGGCAGGGCGCAGTCCGGCCGGGGTGTCCGGGTTGGTCCTCTCGATCGATGAGTGCAGCTGTTCGGTCCCCTTCTCCGGGTCCGGCGCAAATCGGCAGCTCAGGATCTTCTCCCACCGGCGGGCAGCATCGCTAGTGGCGATAGTGCGCTCCGGCCTCTTGAGGGATCAGGGCGCGGGAGCTGCCATTATGAATCCGCTCGGCGACCCTCTTCGCTCGCCGGATAGAGGTGTTACCCGTCTCTTCTTCGCTTGGGAGACGGTGCAAAAGTTGCTGAGGAGGTTCTGCGGCGGATGGTGCAACTTGTAGGGTTCCGGAGTACTTTAAAGCCTCTTAAAAACAGCTTATCATGGCACATCAGCGCGAAGCTCTCAGGAGACACGTCCGCTCTACATGGCGGTTAGCCACGTCCCCTGCCAAGTCCACCATGTGACTACTTGGACCAATCATCACTCAGCCTCTCTTCTCCATGATGGATTGATTTACTTTCACTCTGAAGACACTAAAGTTAAGGCCAAATAAAACATCTCCAAACAGCCTCACACTTCTCACATCACAACAGACCTAGACCTGACAGGATGGAGTGGATGAAGTGGATAGAACTCATGGAGTGGATGGAGGGGATGGAGGGGATGGACTGGATGGAAAGGATGGAGTGGATGAAAAGGATGGAAAGGATGGAAAGGATGGAGTGGATGAAACGGACGGAATGGACGGAATGGATGGAACAGACGGAATGGATGAAACAGATGGAGTGGATGGAACGATGGAGTGGATGGAATGGATGAAGTGGATAGAACGGATGGAACGGATGGAACGGATGGAGTGGATGGAACGGATCGAGTGGATGGAACGGATCGAGTGGATGGAACTGATGGAATGGATGGAACGGATGGAACGGATGGAGTGGATGGAATGGATGGAGTGAATGAAGTGGATTGAACGGATGGAGTGGATGGAGGGGATGGAGTGGATAGAAATGATGGAGTGGATGGAAAGGATGGAGTGGATGAAACAGACGGAATGGATGGAACGGACGGAATGGATGAAACAGATGGAATGGATGAAACAAATGGAGTGGATGCAACAGATCTAGTGGATGGAACGGATGGAACGGATGGAGTGGATGGACTGGATGGAAAGGATGGAGTGGATTGAAAGGATGGAAATGATGGAGTGGATGAAATGGATGGAGTGGATGGAACGGACGGAATGGATGGAATGGATGAAACAGATGGAGTGGTTGAAACGGACGGAGTGGAGGAAACAGAGGGTGTGGAGGAAATGGACGAAATGGATGGAGTGGACAAAACGGATGGAGTGGTTGAAACCGATGGAGTGGATGAAACGGGTCAAGTGGACGAAACGGATGGAGTGGATGAAAAGGATGGAGTGGACGAAACTGATCAAGTGGACGAAACAGAAAAAGTAGATGGAGGAGATGGAACGGATGGAGCGGATGAAATGAAGTGGATGGAGTGACGGAGTGGACGAAGTGGATCGAATTGGATGACTCGAATGGAACCAGACGACATGGATGGAAATGGTGGTATTAGAGCGAACTGAATGAGGCAAATGGAGTGGATAGAGTGACCGAATGGATGGAGTGGATGGAATCGGATGACACTAATGAAACTGGAAAAAGTAGATGGACCTGGGTGGAATAGATGGAACAGGACAGAGTGGATAGAACTGGAAGGAGTGGATGGAACTACACTGAGTGGATGAAACTGTACAGAGTTGATGCAACCGGACAGAGTGGATGCAACCGGACAGAATGGATGGATCCGGACAGAGTGGATCGAACCGGACAGAGTGGATGGAACCGGACAGAGTGGATGGAACCGGACAGAGTGGACGGAACTGGACAGAGTGGATGGAACTGGATGGAACTGGACAGAGTGGATGGTACTGGACGGAATTGGACAGAGTGAACAGAATTGGACAGAGTGGACGGAATTGGACAGAGTGGAGGGAATTGGACAGAGTGGAGGGTATTGGACTGCGTGGAGGGTATTGGACTGAGTGGATGGTATTGACTGAGTGGATGGAATTGGACAGAGTGGATGGAATTGGACTGAGTAGATGTACCACACGTTGTATCACTGTGCACCTGTTCCCATGTTGTTGCCATATATATGTATCCCCCTATATATCCTATATATCTGTATCCCTATATATATCTGTATACCCTATATACCTGTATCAACCCCTGTCACTATATATCTGTATCCCCATATATCCCTGTGTCCCCATATATACCTGCATCCACCCCTGTCACTATATATTCGTATGTCGCTATGTATAATAATAATAATAATTTAGCATTTATAAAGTCGAACCGTCAGGTATCTGAGCACTGCTTATTATTACCCACAGTGTGTGGTGTTCATTTATCGACCTCGGAAGGATGAAAGGCTGAGTTTGTCCTTGCCAGGGTTCGAACCTGCGTCAGCACGCTCTTTACAGATGCCAAAGCGAGCGCTCTACTCGCTGTGCTATCGGACCGGTATGCCCCCACCGTCCTGTCCACGTGCCAGACCTAAGGTCTAAGGCGCTTTTACAGATAACCACCATATCACACCACTATGCTTGCTTTCTACTATACACCATCACTCAACTAGAACACAGCTATACCCCTGATAATGCGGCCTAGCTGTTCACATACAGATATGACCCCAGGAACACCTCATCACCCTAATAAAACGCAGCTAGCTGAGCACATTCCGGCTAGCTGTTCACATAGGCATTCCTCAGGCCTAATGCAACCAGAACCCAGTCTGGGTGTCCACCCACCAGACTGCACACATCAAACTCATAACTTCAGCACAATACCTATCGCTAGGAAGCAGCTATCATCCAACAACTACACCAGCTGCACACATATCCGGTGCACCCATGCACCATACAACACTATCTCTCTCTACTAACTTGAATTACGGTTCCTGGGTGCATTCAACCTACCAACGCTTTGAGGTCATACCAATGATATATAAAGCGCTATATAAATGCCAAGTAACATAACATAACAGAAATGTAAAAACCCTGATTTTTAACCTTGCTTGACTAATTACTGATTCTTTTTCTTCTCTTCAAACCTTTCTGTCCTCAATTTCTCATCCTGCCCTCTTGTGTGCTCTGAGGCCTAACGGCGTGTAGTACTGCTAAGAATTAAAATAAATAAATAAATAAATATCTGAGATGCCAATATGTGGAAATATTAGAAGACATAACTTGAACAAGTCTCCAGATAAGAAATATCAACATGGGGGAAATTGGAACAAGCAGTATCGAAAGCCAATAGAGTATAGACAGTGCAGGAGTATAACTGTGCTATTCTCAAAGATTGAAAGAATATTAAAAGAAGTCCTGGCAAACAGAGTTCATCAGGCAGTGTGACTTTGGGGAATATATACCTGGCAGGGGAGTATACCAGGGGATCTGCAAGATCCAGAGGGGGATTCCTGGCAGGGGAGTGCACAAGATATTCCCTGTAAAGTATATGAAAGTAAAAGACATGGGGCCTCATTCTGAGTTTGGAGGTAGCCATGGCGCTATTAGCGCCATGGTTGCCTCCAAAACCTGGTCCGTGTCTGGTCTGGTTCAATGGGGACTTACCGGGACATTCCGACCTGTGTGGATCCGGTAAATCCCCATTCAACCAACCATTCCCCATTCCCATTTGAGCCCCCATAGGGCTCAATGGGAATGGGGAAGGCGCTAATTACGGGCCCGCGAATAGCAGGCCCGTAATTAGCGCCCTGGTCCCTTAGCGGGACCTGTAAAGGACGTGTGGTCAGACCACACGTTCTTTGCGCCTCTCGCTAAGGGACCTCGGAATTGGGCAGTAAGGGTTTAACGGCACCGGTCTCCTTACCAGTGACCATTATCCCTTACCGCCCAAGTCGGAATGAGGCCCATTGTAAATAGATATCTGGCTGTAGAGTTCACTAGGGGATCTTAAGAATCTACTGAACGATTCGTGGTAGAGGAATAAATCAGGATGTGATCATTGAATATAAAAGAAACACTTTTGGCCATCCATAAAATATATTGTATAAATTAAACACTTCCCCAGCCTTGAGAAGTTATTATATGGAAAAGACATTCTTGCTATCTTTAATAGAACACTGTTTGTAACAAGCCCTTTCACCATCCTTCCTGGAAGAATCCAGGCAAAGGAAACCCTCCTCTGGATCTAATGAAGTCTTCTTGGAAGAAACCATTTTTGTTGGATGTATCTATTTGCTTTGCATTTCAACACTTTTTGGGTAAACCTAGATCAGAGATAATTTTCCTTATACTTTTTAATTGCGGACACAAGGACAGTTTACTTAATTTTGACGATGAGACACAGACTGATCTTTAGTTAGAGTTTCCTAGGTAGGGAAACTCTTTTTGAGATAGGGACAGAGAGGCCTTTATCTAACCCCTTTTCTTTTTAATAAAGATGTCTGGTGTTGAGAACACTACCACTTTGTGTCTGTCTTTCATTTCTGACCCCTCACAGTGCATATTGCCTTCAGATATACATTCATGTTAAAGATTACATGTAAATATCATGTTGGAGTGCACACTCACATTGCTGTATCACAGAGTCCCTTCAGCTGCATTTGTGTCAGCAAATCCAACCATTTAAGTACTACTTGGTAGGTTATCTGAAGTACCTCCAATTCAAGTGTGCCACTTTCTACAAATGTCCAGAAATGTATTATGTTGTTACATTCTGGACTTTGCACAAAATAAAGTATAGAATATAGAAAATTGTCATTAAGTTATGTGTGTAGGTTGACAGAATAAGGACACACACAGATTTTAAAAGGAGTGTTTTAGTGACAATTAAGAGATAATTATTATACTTGTAACTACATTTCTGATTATTAGGAAAAAGGGAACCCACACTCTTTGCTGGTCACCTAGTGTAGAAGAAATACATTGGTGTTTGTTTATACCATGACTTTTTTCCAACTGAACAAGCAATTTAAGTGGTAGTTCAGACTGGATGCAAACATGTCTATTTTAGATGGCCGTATGAGCTGTAATAGCGTGAGGCACATTGCACGGTTTAAGAACAAGTTGGTGGAGCTCCTGAGGTGCTTAAAAATTGCAGTTTACCATTTGGCTGACAAGTTCAGGAAGGTATTCTGCAGTTATATTGGAGCTCCTGTGTAAATGAAGTATTAATAAAGTTTAGAATTTAAGAAAAACTAATTTGGAAGTTGAAGTATATGTTGGAGCGCTTTGTCATTAACTTCTTATGTGTAGGTGGCCCAAAGCAGGATGCACACAGATTAAACAAGAAGTATTGAAGTACCATTTCTAAGATATTGTAGCATGTACTACATATTCAGAGATTGAAATATAGGATACTTTTTACTGTCTATCTATTATTTTGAATAATAGTATGACTATATAATAAAAAGGTCTGCACTCAAATTGTACAATGGTGGCATGGCTCTATTTGTTTGGTAAAACTGATGACATAGTTAGGTTTTGTGTCATGGTTTCCTTGTTAAGGTTGCATAAACTACTTAGCACATTATAAATGTATTGAAGTAAAAGAAAGTTTGCACAGACATGATACATTGGCGTTGTGTATATAGCTACTGTACGTATGTTCTGTGAAAAAATAAAATTGGAATTTGCTGAGTGCTTAAAACAGTCTCCCTACCCTAATAGTGTTGTTTTCTTTCTTTTAATGACACTTGTCCTTAAAGTAACTCCTCCACACCACTACCCATTATAAATGTAACACTCCTAATATTAACTACAGTTCATTCTCAGGGCATATCGTTTTCTCGTTCTCTGATGTAAAATTAGACGTAGAGGTATTTTTGAATGCTTGACTTTCACTGACTTTCTCAAGTTGCTGCTGAAAACATAGCAGCGCTGGAGGGAGTTATTAATGTTTTTAGAGTGTGCTTTTGCATGCTAATTCCAATAGTTACATATTCTGTGTGCTACATTGATTGAGAAATAGCAGGAAGAACTGAAGTTAGGGTCCTCGATTTGGTTGGGCCTGTAATTTGTGCCCCATGTTGTAAATGGTCGATGTAGCCATATAATGTGGATTTATTACATGAACATCCTCAGAGGGTGTGGGATCCAGTGTGGTTCCTGAAAATTCAAATTGAATTTAATTAGTGTGTAAATATTTCTTTTAGTAAGGAGAATCATACATAGAAAATGGATATATTAGGAAATGTTTCTATATTTAGTAGTGATGGTTTTTAGAGAATGGTGTATAGTGAAGTCATAAATATTACTAACACTCTTTTTAGATTATTAGTATTGTACAAACAGACAACAGTTTAGATATAAAAGTAAGATTTATCACAGATTTTAGTTGAATCAGTAGAGGTTTTTTTCTCTCCACGAGAAGTTGTTTTCCTCTACAGTAACATGATAATAGTCACAACCTTAAATGATTGAGTACTAAGAATACATTTAGTATTCATACAGTAATATACTGAAGAAGAAAAACGTTATTACTGTTTTTCATACTTCCATTTTGACATATTTTCCATTTTCTTTGACAGATCTGTTGGTGAGTAAGCTGACAAAATGGAGAGAAAGATGAAGACGTTAGGTAAGAATTATTGAAAAATATTTATAGTTTGGTTTGGATATTGTTTTTAATTACTATTTTTGAAAATTGTAAAAAATGCAGGGACATTAACATCAGAACACAATGCAACAAAACCCTTGGAATTCAGCGAAAGCCACCTTAACTTTGGGCCCCTGTTGCGCAGTCTATGACCACAATGATGACATCACATATGGAATCCCTGATGACATCGCTGGTGACATCACTAATTACATAATCGGTGAAATTACTGACGGCATCATTGATGACATCATTGATTACATTACAACACTAACGGGCCATGGCCAGCGGTTATGACCTTCGGCTAGGCCCACTGTATATTTGGACAAATTAAGGGGCCACTAGCTATAGCATTCAGCCATGGCTAATGGCCATGGCCTTCGGCAGTGCCCGCTGTATTTTATTCGACACTAACTGGACACTATAGGGCCTCATTACAAGTATGGTGGTAAGGCAACAACGGTGCCGGTAGAGCTACCGGCACCATTGATAGCGTACCACCATATTACGAGTTCTGCTCACGGGTGCCTTTGCAGCCACCAGGTCTGACCTGGTGGCCGTACCGGTACCCGCGAGCAGAACAAGACTGTAGCGTACCGGTGCTACCACCTTCCCCATTCCCATTTAGCCCTTCAGGCCCAATGGGGATGGGGAGTCCCTTAATATCTGCACCCGTGAATGGGCAATTACCAGGTCCGCCAAATTCGGCATGACCCTGTAATTGCCCATTCGCGGGTGCCAGAAAAAAATGGATACCGGCGGCAGTCATGCCTGTACTACAGGAACGGCTACTGCCAGACTCGTAATGAGGCCCTATATATTTGAACATATTAAGGGGCTACTAGCCATGGCCTTCATCCGTGGCCACTGGCCATGGCCTTCAGCCGTGTCCACAGTATATTTCACAACACTAACCAGCCACTATCCATGGCCTTAAGCCATGGCCAGTGGCCATGCCCTTCAGTCATCCCCCTTGCATATATTAACCCATTAAGGACTGTATATTTCCAAGCACTAACGGATCCCTAGCCACAGGGGTTAAAATATATCTCTAAATCTCATAACACATTTTAAAAATTCTGCTGCATAAGAATGAATTCCAATCTTAAAAGATAGAATGATGAAAATTAAGAGAGGATCTCGAGAAATAGGCTTCTTAAAAACCTGCAGAGAGCTATAATAATAAAAATAATTTAAAAAAACATAGGGGGTCATTCCGAGGTTGTAGGTAAGGAATTACTGGCACCGGTAAGGGTGCCGATGCTGGTAATCCCTTACCTCCGTATTCCGAGGTCCCTTTGCGGGTCCTTCCTTACCTCCTGCTTTTAGCAGGAGTAAAGTACGGGACCCGCAAAGGTACTTCTGAGGTAATTACGGTACCGTAATTTACGGTGCCGTAATTACCTCCTTCCCCATTCCCATTGAGCCCTATGGGGCAGAAATGGGAATGGGGAAGGGCAAAAGGTGAATGGGGAATTACCGGTCCCTCCAACCCTGGAATGGACCGGTAATTACTCCATTCACCATGCCGGATTTGGGACGGTTTCGGAGGCAACCATGGAGCTAATTACTCCATGGTTAGCTCCAAACCCGGAATGAGGCCCATAATCACCCAACATCATCCTGGCCCACAGGGCCTATTGTGCATCCTCAAAAGGAGTATACACTAAACCAGCAAAGTACCTAGATCTCAGTTCTGCCGTTTTACCACAACAGATGACAATGGGGGTCATTACTAGTATGGCGTTAGGGGCTTAACGGCACAGTTAAGGATGGCGGTGCCATTAAGCCCCTACCGCCATATTCCGAGGTCCGTTACCGGGTCCCAGCAGGAACGGCTGGTCTGACCAGCCGTTCTTTGCGGGACTCGTTAAGGGACCTTGGAGCTAATAATGGGCCCGCAATTTGCGGGCCCGTTATTAGCGCCTTCCCCATTGAGCCCTATGGAGCTCAAATGGGAATGGGGAATGGTTTACTGAATGGGGATTTACCATGTCTGCATAGGTCGGAATGTCCCGGTAAGTCCCCATTCAGTGACACCGGACCCGGGTTTGGAGGCAGCCTTGGCGCTAATAGCGCCATGGTTACCTCCAAACTCGTAATGACCCCACAATATGTTTTAGTGTTTCGATTTCGTGGCTATCATTGTACCAACGGGAGGTTCTGTTTTCCCTGCTGATCTACAATCTTGGCTGCAGACACTCAAGCGTGGGCAGTTAGTTGAATTTAAATCTCACATACCAATTTCTCATTTTCTGACAGGTAAAGAAATAAATATATTTTGATAAACTAGTTCTTTTCCGAATAACTTTTGAGTACTGCCTGTACAGACAGTAGGATTTTATGCTGTCAATAGTTAGACATCAATATGTATCGTAGAGTTTAATTTTAAACTTGGTAGGGTTTAGAGTCAATTCGTAAACATCAGTGCCCATCTCTTCCAGAACCCTGTTATGCAGATAGCAAATGTATTTAATGATTCTTCTTTCTTCCCATTTAAGTTGTTATTCAGATCTTGAAATGGCCTTAGGGGTGGGGGATCATACATTTTAGCATATACATTTATTTTTTCCAAATCACCACAGAACACCTAACTCATGGCCTGGAATACATTTTGGCATACATTGCAAATACCCTCTTCCACAACATTCCCTCCACTGTATTTAGGAAAGGTCCTATATCATAGAGGATGACCTCTAGGCCACAGATAAGGGCTGGTACAACTTTTGTGCAGTAGAACCTGGGTACAGGCATAATAGAAAATGTGTAGTATTTTGAATATATATACGTTTTAGCTAGTTTGGCACACACATTAGGATAGTCCATCTCCAGCTAGCATCTCTGTCAATTAAAATGTCGAATACCCTAGAGGCCAGGCATTAAAAGAAACAAAATGCATTGATTGGAACTAGCCAGAAGATCCTCAACTGGGTTTTCTTGTTGAAACCTTTACATTATAAATGAGGTCTTGAGAAAATATACCTGAGATGCAGTCTGGGCAAAATATGTCAATTGTGATAAGGTCTGAGTAAGTAATGTTGTCCATATTCCTGAGTGCTATTCTGACGGGGACCCCACACTCATCTTTTGTCGCTGCTGTGAATGCCTGCACTGTCATCAGCGAAGATCAACTGTTCGTAAAAGGCTTACATTGTACCCCAGCACTGACAAACACCCACCTGTCACTGCCACCATTTCAATACATATAAACACCTATCGCTAGTGAACAAGAAGGTCAAAGTCTCACAAAAGGTATAATTTAAACAAACTCTTTGCTAAATTGACGTAGGAACGTTTGACAGCTATAACCTATAATTGTTGTCATCTACCTAAATTAATTATGTTGCACTTTTGATCTTACAGTGCCTTGCTATTTCAGTGAAGATGTCATTCAAGCTCATTAGAAGAGAATATCTCATTGTGACAGCGCAATAACTAATGAAGCTTTGTCGCCTCGTTGGATTCCTCCTATCCCATCAAAGAGGCACTTGTTCAATGGCCATGCAAAGAGAGGAGCCCCAGTTGCACAAAAGCAACGAATCTGGCCCTGTTGTGCATTGCATGGGAGAGTTATTGACAGAGTGGGAATCAGAGATACCAACTCTCCACTCTGTGGCACAGGCAGCTTTTGGTACCAGAGGTAATGGGTCCCCCCTCCTGAGGGCCCACTGGCCTTGCAAACAACCCAAGACTAGATGATTTTTTTTTTGGCAGTGGGTCATTAACAGATCTCAATTAGCATGAGCAACTAAGGATAGTGAGGGAACCCTAGCTAAACTGTGGTGGTTCAGAACGGCTCTCCCCTGTCAAAGAATTTACAATAATAGGCCTCATTCCGAGTATGGTGGTAATTCCTTGGTAATTCCTTGGGATTACTGCAAATATTGGCTACTGTTACCACCACTTCGTCTCGTGGGTTTACCAAGTGATTACAAGCAGTGGTAGGGTGGTGTTAGTCCCCATTTTTGGAGTCCATAGGTCTCCATGGGTTTTGTGTGGAATTGTCATGAGTGGTAATTCCAATGCAGTTATTGCGCGGAACTTTGGAGGAAAAGTTGAGGATTTTTTGTGGAGGAATATCCTCCACTTTCGCTCAAAACTCAGCATTCTGCAGTCCAGTAAAAATGGGGGTAGTTGCGTTACAGCCCACAAAAGTGGTGGTAATAGAATTACCACTACTTTTTTACCGCACCGCTGAGCTCGTAATGAGGCCCAATGCTTGAAATGGTTCATTTTGCAGCCCAATTTTTGAGAAAAATAGGGTAAAAAGACATACAAATAACAAATGGTCCTCTAGGATAACACTTGAATAAATCCAGTAAATGCCACGCCGCCAGCAGTACACATGCAAATTCTTAGACAGGTTTGATGCCTATTATAAAACAAGTCTTAGGAGGGATGATTCATATATAACTGATTAGGGGGTATTTGTAGTATGGTATGCAAATATGATAATTTTTCAGTTTAGCGAGTACTGCATTTTTGTGATTTGATTTTTGTTAAATTCAATAAAAAGATTAATCAGAACAGTACACAAGTGCATGATACATGTGTCCACAAAATATACCAGCACTGCTTTGTAGGTCACTTTCCTGAAGCTTTGTCCACAGCCTAACTATGCAAGTAATGGTCGCTGTAAATCGTTTTCATGAAGCTACGTGCACATTCTATCTATGCCAGTTATATAAGTGGGGCACTGGCATTGGAAGTGATGCAATGTCAGTGGTGACAGGTAAATATG
Source organism: Ambystoma mexicanum (assembly GCF_040938575.1). Taxonomy (NCBI): domain Eukaryota; kingdom Metazoa; phylum Chordata; class Amphibia; order Caudata; family Ambystomatidae; genus Ambystoma; species Ambystoma mexicanum. The sequence goes on from NC_090922.1 coordinate 255,672,586, forward strand.
TTTAGTGGAAGAACATTAACAGCTCCCAATTAGCATGAGTGACCGAGCATAGCAATGGAGCCCTAACTAATGTGGAGGGAATTCAGGAGTTTCAGGTTCTCCCCCAAGTAAATGTGCAAATTAATGTGTTGAAGTGATGCCTTTTACAGCACAATTGTTGGGAAAATAGTGTAAGAGGCCTTACAATTGGCTCTGTAGGGTAATACATTAAATAAATCAGCAAATGCCATGTCGCCAACACTACACAGGAACACTTTAAAACATGTTCATGATGCCTAAATCCATAACATATGCCAGCATGGCAATTTTAGACACTTTATTGAAGCTGCAAGAACAATATATCTGTACCAGTAATGGTAAATTTAAATCACTTTCACGAAGCTGCAGCCACAATCTATCTATGGTAGTAATTGTCACTGTAAATTATTTTCATGATGCTACAATGCAATCTATGTCAGTAACGATCACTGTAAATCACTTTGATGACAATGTGGCCATACTCTATGCCAGTAAGATCAATACTCACTTCATAAAGCTGCAGCACCCATCTATTCCAATATGGTCACTGTAAATCATTTCACAATGCTGCAGCCACAATTTATTCCAGCAATGTTTAATGCAAATCACTGTTATTAAGCAGTGGCCACAATGTATGGCAGTAATGGTCACCATAAATCACTTCATAAAGCGGCAGCCACAACCTATACCCGTAATGGTTACTGTAAATCACTTCATAAACATGCAGCCACAATCTATGCCAGTAATAATCACTATACATTACTTTCATGAAGCTGAGCCCACATTAGGGACCAACAGCAATAACGTGGCGTCACTGCCCACCAGACAAAGACATGGATGTATTACATGCATGCATACACCCACTCTCCCTGTAAGACTTACATTCTTTTTCTTGCATGCACACACACACACACACACACGCACGCACGCACGCACACACACACACACACACATATATACTTACATGCTCTCTCAAGACCCTTGCACACACACTCTCCAACACACACAGAACTGCATTCATTACTTTGAAACAAGCATTCAGACATGGATACAGTGCAGCCACTTTAAAAAGTGGGGTCTCCCTCGTCCTCTGCTGAGTCACACGAGGAGGCAGCATGAGCATATTCAACAGCAGGCAGTACCCCAGAAGGACTTGAACACACGGCCCACTTGTCAGTGGTTCACAACATGGTTTCCTAGCAACCTGGGCGCCAGTACACCATGCTACACAATATTGCACTCACTTTCTTTCTTTTCAATGAAGCCTCAAGCCTGTAGGTGCAGGGAGGGTGTACACCTGGAACACGAAGAGTGGCTGGGGATGGCACACATCTCCTGCCCACCCCGGTACGGCTCCTGTGTCGATGGAATGAACACACATGCACACACACAGTCACTCACTGATCACTGCAGCATCACACTATCCTGATCACATATTATGTTATACCTTGTGCTATTGGTCGCTTACAATGGTCGGTTACATTCCAGGGTCTGTCTTGTTACCAATCACTCCTGTCTTGCAAGGCTATTTCATTGGAATTGCAGTTAATTTGGAATGCATGACATGCACTGTCACAACCTATGCTACCTAAGTGCAGAACCATGCAGCACTGCAACCAGAGACAGCAGAAAACCATACTGATGGCCGATTAATACTCCACAAATGCTACATAACAGTAATATTACATTCATGCAATTTCTATTCACAAAAATATGTAATTAAATACATTGATTAAGATGAAAGCCCTTACCTTTGGTAGGGACAGTGCTTCCTAATCACTCTCTTCCATTCTCATTGTTCTCCCAACATTCTGTAATCACCTACATTGTTCCCTCTTTTTGTGCCCACCCTGTCTCCCTTCCTTTAACTCTTCTCTTGGACTCCTATCTCCAATCCTACATTATTCGTCTCCCTCACCTACTTATCTCTCCCTCTCTCTCCTACTTTTATCCACCTCCATTCCTCTATAGCGCAGCTCTTTCCTGGTCACATTTATTCCATTTTCCATGGCCATAAATCATAATAGCCTGCAAGATCCTAACTAGTGATTAAACAAAGGCGTTGAGGGTGGTAAGGAAACCTGTTCAAATGAAATCCGAGAATGGTGAAACTGAGAGCCTTCTAACACCTCCTGCCTCAGCTGACTGTATTGTGTGATCCTGGCAAATCAATCTGGGGCTCAGTGCCTTCCTGCACAAATATTGTGATCACATAGATCACAAGGGGCATCCGCTTCTGTTGAGACATGTAGCGAATAAATAGACCATTTACATTGTGATTTACTTATTTTAAATATGTTCAGACCCATTGCATGAATTCTAACTCAGTGGAAAAGCAAATTGAATGGTTTGCCTCGGCCCTTTCCCAATGTAAGGCGCTTTTAGTGTTAAGGTTATGAGCTCTCATTCATTTCAACAGGTCTTGATTCAGTGCTGGGGTTCTCATTAGCATCCACGTAATTTCTATATGAGCATAAGTAACTTACCTTGCACCGAGCACCTCTCAGCAGTATCTCTCTCCCCTACTGTCTCCACGTCGCCACTCGTGTTGCCAATCCGGTACTGCACTGCCAGCTGTGGCTGCCAGGTTTTTCATGCCAACTCTTGCACGCTCTCTTCATCATACCCCGCCCTTTCTTCTCCCTGTCTCATACACACCACTCCCACGTCATGCAAGGTGGCATTTTTCCAAGCTGTGCCTGAGGGAGTAGGAGGGGTAGAAAGGAGAGAAGCCGATCAGTGCGAAGAACATGCATTGCTCAGATTGGGTTCTGGCGATGGTCTGGTGGTCTGGAGAGGCTGCAGTCACTGATCTAACGGCGGCTTCCTGTGCACATTGAATGAAGTGGGATTCTGCAACACATTTCCTTACAGCCAAGGGTGTTGTAATACTAAAACAGGTAGATTCGAAAGGAATGTCGCCAGAGTTTAACACCAGCATATTACAAGGTCCTATCTCACCTTGCAAAGCCACCTATTGTTGCCTCCAGCACAGAGGTGAAGCAGAAAATTGCAGAAAGTCGCCAGAAGTTTATATGAGATGTTTCTGGTAAAGAATTTCAAGCTCATCCCTTCAATAGAAGGAAAACCATTGTGAAGACAGGCATTGGAGAGGCTTGTAAAAGTGTGCATCTTTAATGCCGGCTCTGTCAACATCTATACAATAAAATGGTCAGACTTGTCACTTTAGTGCATTCCAAGCAAAATCCAAATGTGTATACCTTTTATTATACTAGATGGTAAATTGCAATATGGTACATATTGGGGTGGGGTGGGTGTTGGAAGAGTGGATGTGGGGGTCTCCCATGGCTATTTGTGGTAAAATAAAATGGCAAATTCGGCAAAAAACAGTTCGCCATAGTTGCCATTCGGCAAAGATAATACGGCGAACCTTCATAGAACCAGGAATACCACTGAAGTTATAATGAAGCCCTTAATCCTTACAACATCGAGTGTATCACACACACTTGGGTAAAAAGAAGTAAAGAAAAGTCCAGAAGCATACAGTGGGCAAGTTCTGGATTAGATCTGAAAGTAATATGGGGAACATAGCCATGGATTCTTTTCATTACCTCTTTTGGTCTAAACTTGTACTACTATGCATGGATCTCAACAATCGACCTTATATTTCCCTTTTTGTTGTGACCTACGTCTGCCTGTTTTGTTCTCCACCTCTTAACCTCTCTGCAGAGCCCTGCTGACCTTTTTCCTGTTTCCTCTCCCCCCCACAGCCCACGGTCTGGTTTAAAACATGACGGTTCGCCCATGTGGGTAAGGTTTCAGGGCTTTAAGACCAATACGGTGGTGATGTGTGCAGTAGAAAAGCATAAACATACCACAACCTACAGTATGGACCAAGGAGGAGATAAATCGTGAAACTACAAGTGGAGGAACAAACATTCATCTATGTAGGATTTTTGTGAGCTTCCTGTATATAAGCAAGTAGCATGTGAGAACGCGAGTAGTATGCACAGCAATGAAGACATACCATCACTCAAAGTAAAGTAACATCTCTGTCAATGAACGTGTTGTATAGGGAGAGCCAAGTACCCCCATCAAAAGCTCTGCCCCCATGTTGCCTATATGCTGGGATCCAGAGATGACACACAAGCAGTGCCAGTGGGGATGCCTATGCCACAAAGAATCTTCGAGACAAGTCCCCATTGAGACAACTCTACATACATGCGCGAAGAAATAGTGCTTTTCTGGCTGGGGTTCCAGACGAAGTATGCATTTGTTTGTTTGTTTGTTTGCTTATTAATTTGTTAAGCGCACCAGACTCGTGAGTAAAAGGGCGCCGTAATATGGAGATGCAAGACTTACATAGTTGCGTATACACGTTCCAATATTTACATAATAGCAAGATATACATTTTTACATGAGTACAGGATATATACAATGTACAGAAAAGGACGAAGAAATGAATAGCCAGTGAAATTAGATAAATAAACAGTAGGCACTATACAGAGGATAATTGTGCCACGTGGGGCCCTTTGTAGAATACTAGGCTCCCGAGTGGGTCACAGTGTGCAAGGTCTTCAGAAACTAGTGCAAAAGTCAAAATTAGTACAGTGGTCCACAGTTACTGCAGGATGACCAAGTCACTAAGGAGGTGGGCAGGTCCTCTAAGGGTGATGGGAGACTAAGGATCCGTGGCAGTGATATGTTTTATTACATTTTTTCTGAACTTTAGGTAGGGTTGGTCTGCTCTCAGCTCCTGAGGCAGTGAGTTCCAGCTTTTAGCTGCCTTAACAGTAAAGCTGTTGCCCCCAATGGTGGTGAGCTTGTATTTTGGAATCGTCAGACAGTTAGTATTCCCAATTCTGGTAGGTCTGAGAGAAGTTCTTCTCTGGAGTTTGTCTATGAGGTAGCTGGGGGCAGCATTGTTGAGGGCTTTGTGAGTCAGGGAAAGCGTTTTTAGTAGTATTTTGTTAGATGTAGATAGCCATTTGTGTTGACGTCTCAAGGAAGAGATGTGAGTTTTTTTTTATGCCTAAAGCTGCTCTTAAAGCATTATTCTGAAGTGTTTGGAGCTTTTGAGTGGTAGATTTGTTTGCACCACTGTAGAGGGCATTACAGTAGTCAATTCTGGAGAGTATTAGAGCTCTAGCCAGGATCAGACAACTATTGTCAGAGAGGAACGGTTTACCAGCTCTGAGTAATTTGCAGGTGTAAGCCGTAGCAGAGGTAAGGGATTTGACCTGTTTATCAAAGGACAGTGTGGAGTGCAAGTAGAATCCAAGGGTTTTTACTTCCTTGGAAACTTTAATGAGAAACATTTGAATAAGAAAGGAGACTGATGACATCATATGAAGAAAGAACTGACGTGTCTGAAGATAAAGTTTAGAAGTCTAGCAGCATTTCGGGATCGAAATGAAGATGCTTGTGCAAAGAAGCACTGAAGAAAATGCAAAGTCATTTTACACCTGTACAGATGCAGCAGAGCAAGTAGGGAAAAGTAATCATAAAGGCTGGCTATGTAGTGAATTAGATGCAGCGATGCGCCAATGCATACATATAGGAATGTACAGAACCTGGATATTCCATTATGCACTTTAACAAGGCTTGAAAACTCATACTTGGAAGTGGATTTCTGTGTGGCGCAGTTGGATTTAAAACTGATGGTGAAGGAGAATTTCGAGAAAGGCTTGGCTGGCCCAGCACCAAGAAGACGAAGCCATAGTGAACTTGGGTGCCTGTCACAAGAATACAACTAACGTGACAAAAGAACAAGCTTTGTTTGAAGCTGCATGAAAAATCACTGAAGGCATCTAGAGTTCATCCTTTAATAGAATTAAATACAGCAAAAGACTCAAAAGAGTGGTCTCCAGCTACATGGTCAAGATCGACAATAGCCTGGCCCGAGGTACATCGAAACCAGGAGACAGAATGATGCCATACTCCCTTTATTTTTCAGGAACAAGCAGCTTCTGCAAGGCCAAGTTGAAAGCCTCAATTGACTGGCATACTGTAGGAGTGAGGATAGATGTTGGGCTAATTGGCAGGGAGGCAGGACCATGCAAACCTTCCATGAACCTGCGATGCTAGCCTGCATGCTGCTAGCATGTGGAAGATTCCAGAAGGGTACAAATGTGCCAAACCAATTATAGAGGGCCATATAGTTAGGAGCCCTATAGTTTGTATAACCAATGGATCGTCGTGTATTTAGTGACGATGGAGATGACCCTTCACTTGGGATGGGCTTAGTTGCCCACCTGACTTAGACACCCAATCACAACCCTCAGCTATATAGAACGTATATTAAGATGTTCCCTGAAAGCCAACCACCATTACTCATAGGTTTGTGTAGTTTGCCACATAACATGATGTCAGTGATGACAATATGTTGGTATAAAATGTGTGTTTTTCTTAAATCACATTCAGGCTGTGCTTTGCGACATCGGATGATGTCCGTTGTAACTCCCTGTTTTAGATAATTCAAATTAAAACAGAAATAAACTTTGCCAACTTTTTGAGTCATTTTGATTATTGATAGTTGACTAATTTCTGCAGTCCCATCCACCTCTAAGTATTGCTACCTCGTCTTAAAGGACTCAGGTCTCTGACTTCAGTAGGGTGCAGGAGACCCAATGGGGAGACTCTGTTTTGCTGACATCGAAGCAGAGCTCATTGTTTTGTTTTTATTGTATTTATGCATTTAGTTTATATTCAATCAAGAAAAAACTTTTGCACAGCAAAAACACAAGAATTAAAATAGCATTACCTGCTATAAAAAAATTAATTCATCAACACAAAAGACTAAAAACACCTTTGTATATAAGATGTCTGCATTTCCATATCTATTTCCTAAATTAGCCATATAGTGACTTATTTTATGCCAGTTATCAATTAATTAGCTAATCAGTCACCATTTGCCATACATAGTATGCATCGGCATTGTGTACTACTGATTCTGCCCCAATCAGGTCTGACCAAAATTGGTCCCTGCTTATGTTCTCTATGGAAGTACCACAACCTCCATATCCTTTGATATTCAGGGGTTTCATTACAATACATGCTGTCAATAGGTGTCAAACTGTTTCCACTTCTGTATGACAGTGCCTGCACAATATATCTTCATCCTCTTTGGCAGCTCTATACCACTTGTTCGTGTATTCTTTATATCCCAATATATTGAGTCTTAGTTGCAACGTAAATCTCCTGAGCGATGGATTAGACCATTTTATTATGTAGCTTTTGGGTTTACCCATCTTGAAACCTTGATGTGAATACTCTCTGTATCTACTGAGTTTACACAGATTATCAGTGTCCATTGCCATATCCCTCTCCCACAATTTCTTTTTAATCAATAACTCACAGTCCGGTCATTCAAATATTGGGGGTCATTACGAATTTGGAGGTATCCATGGTGATATTACCGCCATGGCTGCCTCCAAACTCGTGTCCGGGTCTGGGTTCCTTGAACATTCCAACCTTGGAGGACCCGGTAAGTCCCCATTCAAAATACCCATCCCCATTCGAGCCCCCATAGGGCTCAATGGGAATGGGGAGGGAGCTAATAATGGGCCCGGTTATTAGCTCCCTGGTCCCTTAGCGGTTCCCGCTAAGGACGGCTGGTTTTACCAGCTGGCCTTAGTGGGACCCACTAAGGGACCTCGTAATGCGGCGGTAAGGGGTTAACGGCACCAGCATCCTTACCGGCGCCGTTAACCCCCTACCGCCAGCCTCGTAATGAGGCCCAGTATTGTGGGTCGGTCTGTTATGAATCACTACCGGCGTTGGTCTATTTGGCATCGGAATAGATCCTGTTATGCTGCCTTTTTTACCCTTCCTAAAATGGCTGCCAAACGAGCCAGTCCCAGTTTGGCTGCTTCAACAGACTCTGCCTGCTCTGGACTTTCGCGTTCAAGCAGTCATGTGACTGTATTTAGATGCCGGAGCGGGAGAACACAATGCGTCGCTACTCTTCTGAGAGACGCTTCGTAAGTTCGATTGTAGGTTCTTACTGTTCCTAACAACTCGCATTCCTCTGTAAACTTACCTGCTGTATATTTCATTTCTTACCTGCTGTGTGTGGGTTAGATTCTTTCCTACAGATCCACCTTTCGCCTTTTCTTCAACTGACCCGATTCAGACTCGTTTGGGGAAGCTCCTCCCCTCATCAGCCGCGGACCTTCCAACGCAAGCCTCCGGTTGGGATTCCTGCATTTCCTCGCCCCTCGGATCACTCACTGTAGTAGGCGGGCTGTTCTATCGTAGTTGCAGATCGGGTAGGGAGCCTAGGGAGTCCCGACACACAATCCTTTCCCTTCTGATACAAGTAAAGGTACTTCAGAGACACCATTCTCTTTGTTCACCTTTGCTCATAGAAAGTTGCACGTCTGGAGTTTCATCCTCGCCTACAGAATTCCAAGACCTTTTAATACCGACTCACGTAGGTACTTCTAGTACTGTCATTCCTGAATCTCTCCCTTCTGGTTGTGTCTCATACTTACTATTCTTTCATTTCGCACTATAGAACTTAACAAGATTCTTTGATCCAGCTCCAGAAACAGTGACTCTTCTATGAGAAGTACGAAACATTTCTTTGCCCTATTATTCAGACACCATGGAACAGTAGATGCAGCAGCTTATGGCAACCATGCAATCTCTATCCCATGAGGTCCAGAACCTCAAACAAGAGAATGTGCAACTGAGACAACAAGTCTCTCGTATCACTACTGACCTTCCTCCATCATCCTTGCCCATAAACTTAAGGAATTTTTAGACAGTTGTACGGTACAATTCACCTTTAAACCTCACTATTTCCCAACCGACAAAGATAAGGTAGGATATTTGGTTGCTCATTTAGCTGGAGCTGCTTTAGCTTGGGCCACTCCACTAGTTACCACTGGGAACCCTATCCTAGAGTCTTACCCAGCTTTTGTTAATAGTTTAAAATCCATGTTTAGCCGACAGGAAATTTCCATTGCCTCTCAGGAAAGGCTATTAGACCTCAAACAAGGCTTGCAAGATCTTATGTCTTACATCACTCAATTCAAACAACTGTCTGCAGAAACACCCTGGGCTGATGATGCCTTGTTAACATTGTTCAGGCGTGGTTTGACAGAAGAACTAAAGGACGAAGTATCCAGGGTTCCCAGACCTGCCAATTTGGCAGACATGTTTACTATTACCATGCAGATGGAATAACGTCTGCAAGAGCGGCTCTTGGAACGTAAGAAGGGACGAATTTGTAGGCCCAGAATCGAAGGGCATTTTTCATCCCGCCCCATATTCACAGAAGAACCCATGAAATTGGGAGCCGCAAGAGGTCCTCTTACACAGGAAGAAAGAGACTGCCGACGTACACAAGGATTGTGAATGTATTGTGGTTCCTCCAGTCATCTGCTTCGAGACTGTCCTTTAACTCCACCCAGACGCTCTGAATCTAAGAAGTCAGGAAACTTCAAGACCCAACCGTAAGGGGAACCGCGGTTAGGATGAGTCAAGAGGGTTCCCCCAAGATTCCAGACAAAGTTCAGAACCTTAATACAATGAAAATCCAATGGTTGTAATTTCTCTCAGTCTAATCTGTCAAGATCAAGAAATCCATAAAATTCCAGCATTAGTAGATTGCGGGGCGGCGGGTAATTTTATGGATGACCCATGGGCCAGTAAAAGAGGTATCCCACGTCAGGCAAAGATGGTTATCACTCCTATTCAAGGGGTGGCCAGAAGTGCCTTAAGTTCCGGGCCGATAAAAGAACAAACCGGTCCAATCTCTTGTCGCATTTCTACACACGAAGAAATCCTTAGTTTTGATCTAATAAAGGCCGCCCCTATCATTCTTCATCTTCCTTAGTTACGACTCCATAACCCATACATAAATTGGATGGCCGGTACATTGTTTCTTGGCTCTGAACATTGTGTGTTGCATTGCCTTTCTCACAATTCTGTCGGTATCCATGTATCCCCTTACAACCCTCGCACTGAGAAAATTCCTATGGTCAATCACGTGGATGGAATACCAAAGTGTTATGACCATTTTTCTTCGGTGTTCACTTCTCCTCAATTCGCCAAACTGCCTCCCCATCGGTGAGATGATTGCCACATTGAGCTCCTACCCGACCAACCAATCCCTTTTGGATGAATGTATATGCTCTCAGAAAACAAGAAATTGGTATTGAAGGAGTACTTACAAACTAATCTCAGAACGGTCTCATCACAAATCAAACTCCCCTGCTGGAACCTCATTATTTTTCATTCCTAAGAAAAACACAGAGGAATTAAGGCCATGCATAGATTACATGGGTCTAAATAAGATAACAGTGGCAGACAAATATCCTATGCCTCTAATTCCTGATATGTTAGTGGCCGTACGGGGCGCAGCTATCTATTCCAAACTTGATCTTAAGGGAGCTTACCAGCTTATTCGGATCGCCAAGGAGGACGAATGGAAGACAGCATTTAGAACTCCATTCGGACACTATGAATACCATGTGATGCCATTCGGACTTTCCAATGCGCCCGCAGTGTTTCAGAGATTTATGGACCATTTATTTGAAGATGTATTGCTTCACATTGTGATCATTTATTTGGATGACATTCTTGTTTTTCATCAAATGAATTGGATCACATCCGCCACGTATCTCTGGTTTTGGATTGTTTACAGGCAAATCAATTGTATTGTAAGGCGGAGAAATGTGAGTTTCATCGGTCTTGTATCACCTATTTAGAATTCGTTCTGTCTGAACAAGGAGTTTCTATGGACCCTCGAAAAGTAGCTGCTGTAGTTGAATGGCCACCTCTCGCCAATGTAAAGGAAATTCAGCGGTATGTGGGATTTGCAAATTTTTATAGGAAATTCATCCCCTGTTTTTCAGAGATTATTCTTCCCCTGACTCGACTTCTCAAGAAAGGAGTACGGTTTGTGTGGGATTCGGTAGCTCAAACCTCCTTTGATAAATTGAAATAATTATTCACTTCCGTCCCTATATTGGTCAACCCCGATCAAAGAAAAAGATCCATCCTAGAAACTGACGCATCTCATTATGCACTTGGAGCTGTGTTACTCCAAGAAAATTCAGAGGGGATAGAATCACCAGTAGCTTACCTGTCCAAGACCTTTAATCCATCACAACTGAATTATTCCGTCTTAGAGAAAGAACTTCTAGCAATTAAAAGAAGTTTTGAAGAATGGACACACTTGTTATTGGGATATTCGCACACCATTGAAGTCAGAACAGACCTTCAAAACCTAAAAGTGCTCCATTACGCTCAAAAAACCAATAGTCGACAAGCCAGATGGGCTCATTTCTTTTCCCCCTACAAGATCACATTCACCTTCTTACCAGGATCACGAAATCTCAGGGCAGGCGCTTTATCTCGTAAAGACCAATCTACTATCAAATTCCGAAAGGAAACTATATTTCCCAAGGCGACGTTTGTGTCCATCATTACCGATTTTGTTCAACATATCAGGCACTCCACAAAGACGCACCTGAACGAATGTTTAAGAATATCTCAAACTCATGGGGCCTCATTACGACTCAGGCGGTAAGGGTTTTACGGCGGCGTAAACAGCGCCGACCCTTACCGCCTGAGTACGAGGTCCCTTAGCGCCATGGCGGATTTAACACCTGCTTTTAGCAGGTGTTAAAATCCATGGCGCTAAGGGACCATGGAGTTAATTACGCCTCCGTAATTTACGGTGGCGTAATTAACGCCTTCCCCACTCCCATTATGCCCTATGGGGCAAAAATGGGAATGGGGAAGGGTAAATGGGGATTGGGGACTTACCGCCCCGCCAAGGTCGGAATGGGGCGGTAAGTCCGCCAACCACCATGGCGTAAACGTAGCTTACCACCTGGGTCGTAATGAGGCCCATGAACTTTTACAGGAAAAGGGTCTATTCTTTCATGGACAACTGATCTTGGTGCCCTCCGAAGATTTACAGAAGGAGGTTCTACAAATGTGCCATGATTCCCGTGCAGCCGGTCATCGAGGGGTAGGGGCCACACTCGAGTTGATCAAGAGACATTTTTGGTGGCCTTCTTTACTTAATGATGTTCGAGATTATGTCACAGCCTGCTCCAAGTGTTTGCAATCCAAAACTCCTCGTCAGTTCCCTATGGGATTGCTGTCTCGGATGCCTATTCCGGATAAACCTTGGCAAATAATATCTTCGGACTTTATAGTCGATCTCCCTGTCTCAGCACGTCGGTCCGTCATAATGGTCACTGTAGATTATTTTTCTAAGATGGCACTTTTTACCCCGTTACCAGAGGTTCCTACGGCAGATCAAATGTCGCGTTATTTCATTGCCGAAATATTTTCCCGACACGGCCTGCCAGACACCATAGTTTCTGTTAGAGGGCCTCAATACACTTCAAACTTCTGGAAGACTCTGTGTACCCTTTTGAACATCCGACATGCCCTGAGTTCGGGATATCATCCCCAAACCAATGGTCAGACCGAGCGTCTGAACCAGACTCTAGAAACTTACCTCTGTTGCTTTGTTTCAGCAGCCCAGGATGATTGGGTGGAGCTGTTACCACTGGCAGAGTTTGCCTACAACAACGCACCTCATGCAGCCCTGAAAACCAGTCCTTTCTACTGTACCTACGGTTATCATCCATCTTTCTTACCTGCTGTGGTCCCTTCTTCCACGAAGTTCCCAGGAGTGGATTGTTTGCTCACCGATTTACACAAGGGTCATCAATCTACTCGTATGGCTTTACTGGAGGCACAAGACCATGCCAAGCGGTTTGCGGATATGCACCGCAGACCTGCTCCAATGCTGGCAGTGGGTGATTCTGTTTGGTTGGCATCTCGCTTTCTTCCTCAACACCTGGTTCCCTCCAAATGGTCTCCACGTTTTTTTGGTCCCTTTCGAGTGGTGCAGTTGTTGGGTGCTGCTGTGGTCCGTCTTTTGCTTCCTCCTTCATGGTCCAGGATTCATCCGGTGTTTCACTTGTCTCAGGTCAAGGTGGATGTCCCTGATTGTTTTCAGCGTACCCCTGCCCTTCCACCACCTCCGATCGATACATCTTTGGGCCCTGAATATGAGGTGGCAGGGATTTGTGACTCTCAGTATCGTAGAGGTCGCCTTCAGTTCTTGGTGGACTGGAAGGGTTATTCCCCTGCGGACCGATCATGGGAGCCAGCTTCTGGAGTTCATGCACCTGGGCTGGTTCGCCGTTTTTATTGGCTTCACCCCGGTAAGCCGGGGTGCCCGCCTCTGAGAGGGGGGCATACTGTTATGAATCACTACCGGCGTTGGTTTACTTGACATCGGAATAGATCCTGTTATGCTGCCTTTTTTACACTTTTTAAGATGGCCGCCAAACGAGCCAGTCCCAGTTTGGCTGCTTCAACAGACTCTGCCCGCTCTGGACTTCCGCGTTCAAGCGGTCATGTGACTGTATTTAGATGCCGGAACGGGAGAACACAACTCACGCTACTCTTCTGAGTGACGATTCGTAAGTTTGTTTCTAGATTCTTACTGTTCTTAACAACTTGCATTCCTCTGTAAACCTACCTGCTGTATATTTCCTTTCTTACCTGCTGTGTGTGTTAGATTCTTTCCTACAGATCCACCCTTCGCCTTTTCTTCATCTGACCCGATTCAGACTCGTTTGGGGAAGCTCCTCCCCTCATCAGCCACGTTGGGATTCCTGCATTTCCTCACCCTTCGGATCACTCTCTGTAGTAGGCGGGATGTTCTATCCTAGTTGCAGATCGGGTAGGGAGCCTAGGGAGTCCCAACACACAATCCTTTCCCTTCTGATACTAGTAAAGTTACTTCAGAGACGCCATTCTCTTTGTTCATCTTTGCTCATAGAAAGTTGCACGTCTGGAGTTTCATCCTCGCCTACAGAATTCCAAGACCTTTCAATACCGACTCATGTACGTACTTCTAGTACTGTCATTCCTGAATCTCTCCCTTCTGGTTGTGTCTCATCCTTACTATTCTTTCATTTCGCACTGTAGAACTTAACAAGATTCTTTGATCCAGCTCCAGAAACAGTGACTCTTCTATGAGAAGTACGAAACATTTCTTTCTCTGGATGAATTCTTACATTCCCTTTATACTTATATATGTACTCATGTAATTCCTTTTGATCTACTGTTAAGGAGGATTATTTCCCGGCTTCTACCAAGATCACCTGACAAGATTTGAGGGATAGGAGTTCCAAAGAATCATTGCACCCTATTCCAGTCCAAGGGTTTTCTTCCCCAGAGGGTTTCCCTGGGAGTTGTGCTTTCCTCCGGTCTGTACAAATTCAGGTGGTGGGCTGCAGGACTTCCAGGGGGATTTCTCATTGTCATAAATCTGCTGTCATCTGATCAGGTTAGTGGTGTTCTGTGACTATTGGTATTCATATTTGAACTGCGATAATAGGGCCTCATTACGACCCTGGTACTCCCGTAATGAAGAGTGCCAGTACGGGACCGGCACCGTTCATTACAGGATGCCCTATTACGAGGTCACCTTGCAGGACCCGCTCAGACCAGACGTCCTTAGCGGGTCCCGCAAGGGGACCAGGGACTAGGGAGCTAATAACGGCCCGATATTAACGGGCCCGTTATTAGCTCCCTCCCCACTCCCATTGAGCCCTATCGGGGCTCAAATGGGAATGGGGATGGGTTTTTTTCAATGAGGAATTACCGGAGCTGAAACCCGGTATGGAGGCAGCCAACTCGTAATGAGGCCCACTAAATTTAGACCAATTTTGCATAAATAATCTTCTGTAAAAATACTCAGCTCTTTCATTAAGTGGTTGGAACATTCACCATTTGTTGTTTTACCCAATAACTGTAAAAGGGGATTTGTTCCTACTACCCTTTTTTCTATTCTCAGATACAGAAGGGTTTTTCTAATGAACCGACTTGAAAGTAATGTCTGTAATCCGTACTCCAGGCGCAGGGCCTCCACTGGAACACCGCATGGCATATTCATTATGGACCGCAGCATTTTTGCCTTCCAGTTTCGGTAGCCACACGACATCCTTTTCTGACAATCGGCCTCATTCCGCGTGCAGCGGTAAGGGGTTAACAGCACCGGTAAGGATGCCGGTGCTGTTAACCCCTTACCGCAAAATTCAGAGGTCCTTTAGCGGGTCCCGCTAAGGGCGGCTGGTAAAACCAGCTGCCTTATTATGAGGCTGGCGCTCCTGTAATGAAGGGTGCCGGTACAGGACCGGCACCGTTCATTGCGGGATGCCTGATTATGAGGTCCCCTAGCAGGACCCGCACAGAACGTCTGGTGGGACCAGACATCCTTAGCGGGTCGCACAAGGGGACCAAGGAGCTAATAACGGGCCCGTTATTAACGGGCCCGTTATTAGCTCCATCCCCATTCCCATTGAACCCTATGGGGGCTCAAATGGAAATGGGGATTGGTTTTGTGAATGAGGAATTACCGGGTCCACCAAGGTTGGAATGACCCGGTAATTCCTCATTCACAGAACCCCGAGCTGGAACCCGGTATGGAGGCAGCCATGCCCTTATTAAGGGCATGGCTGCCTCCATACTCGTAATGAGGCCCCAGCCGTCCTTAGCGGGAGCCGCTAAAGGACCAGGGAGCTAATAACGGGCTCTATGGGGGCTCGAATGGGGATGGGTATTTTGAATGGGGACTTACCGGGTCCTCCAAGGTTGGAATGACCCGGTAAGTCCCCATTCAAGGAACCCGGACCCGGACACGAGTTTGGAGGCAGCCATGGGGCTAATAGCTGTCATGATCTCTGCTTCCAAAAGATCAGGACTTGCCCGACTCCCTTGGAAGCAGACCCATAACCCCGGTTCCGAGTGCCAGCCCGTCCCAATTGGGACCTTTTGGACCCTGTCCTGGCGCCAGTGGCACCAGGCTCATAAAGATGCCCAGTCCCAGCGCTGGAAGCGCCGGGCTCATAATGCTTGGGTGGACTTACCTGCAGCAGACCATGCTGCTTACTTACCTGCCAGTTGAACCCCTGATCCTCTTCTGTTTGGGACTACTTTTCCTGTTGGGTGGGGCAGGAGCCACTCCCTAGGTTCAGAACACTGGAACTCTTCTGGAAAGCAGGAACTCTTTTCTTACCTAGACGTGGCTGTGGAAGGAGACACCTAAGCACTACAGGAGGCTATTTAAACCACACCCGATGGATGAAACTTGCTTTGCGTTATTCTGCATTCTCTGCAGCAGAACGCTCATCGTGTCTTCTGCTTCTGATCCTGGGCCTAAGGGAACAAAGGCTTACCATCCTGGAATCCAGTCTTCAGCAGCACCTGTAAAGACAAAGAAAGAACAGGTTAGCACTACGGTCTTCAGTGGCAGCGCATCTCTTACCTGGTCCATCGGCTTTTACCAACGCCTCGCGCTGCATTCCGGCATCTGAAAGACAAAGGCTTACCTACTCTTCGCATGCTCCGGAGGTCTTCGCACTGCATTCCGGCATCTGAAAGACAAAAGCTTACCAGCTCTTTGCACGCTCCGGAGGCCTTCGGCACTGCATCCCGCATCTGAAAGACAAAAGAAGGTGCGTTTAAAGACATTGGGCAACTTTATTACTCACGTGCCATTACTCCTTCCCACCCCGAATCCAGTGGGTATTCCAGCACCCTTCAGCTTCTCTAAAGCTCCGAACTTGTACCTGCAAGATAAAAGGGACAGTTAGTGCGCATCGTGAAGCAGGCTACAAGCGCTTACTTACGTGCTTCCAGGCGCCTCTATTCCTCACGCGGGTTCGATCCTCAACTCTCATCAGCCCGCCATCCGCCATCGCCGGAACCCTGCAAAACAAGAGATATCATTACAAAAGACTTTTAAGACATTTGAAGTGCCCAGAACTTACCGTTCGTGCAGTTAACGACGGACAGCAGTCCTCTGAGGTCAAGAGGCCTGCACCCTTATCCAGTGAAGAAACTGGTTACGGCACCCTGCCCCGAGGCAGATGGAGAGCTCGGCGTTCACTTACCTAAGGTGAGGGTGTTAACCTTTGGGGTTCTACAGGAGAAGAGAAAGGGAAGAGGAGAGAGGCACCCAATAACCCCAGTTCATTAATCCCATATTTTCTATCTGCAGACATCTTACTCTTCGAGTCAGACATACAGTGCACAGAGGTCCAGCCCAAAGAGCCAACCGTGTGTTACACATCACCTTTGAAGATACGCCATTCACCCAGTCAAGACCGGCGCCTCTGCGGGAATCAGGTGAGCGTTACAGAACGCAAAGCCTATCGCAAAACTCCCACCCAGGCGCTATGGAAACCTCGGATACCGACCAGTTAGCCCAGTTACTTGGGGAACTAAGAGCAGAAGTGCATGCAGCCCGTCAGGAAACGAATGCTCGAAGAAGGGAACTGATTATTTCCAAGGAGCGAACAGACGATCTCGCTAGACAATTGCTAAAGTCACAAGCCGGACAAACTCTGTTACCCGCATCAGGGGCAAATCTTCCTTCAACATCCTCTACGAACCCAGTGCAGATCAACCTACCTGGGAATGTACCTCTGGCTCTGCCCGAACGATTTTCTGGTGACCCAAAGAGGTTTGCAGTATTTATTAATCAGTGCCGGTTACACTTCTTATGCCGGCCAGCAGCCTTTCCAACTGATCAAGCTAAGGTAGCTTTCGTGCTTTCGAACCTTAGTGGCAATGCGGCAGACTGGTCGATCCCTCTAGTTAATCAAGATGATCCGGTTCTCCATGATTTTCAAGCTTTTCAGCTCAGTATGGAAAAACTGTTTACAAGACATTCACAGGGGCAGGCCTTGGACAATGAGCTCCTTTCATTGCGACAGGGTAATCAAGACCTTTTGGCTTATATTGCGTCTTTCAACAGACTGATAGTGGAAACTCGATGGCCTGAGGACTTAAGGATTACGCTGTTTTATAGAGGTCTACGTGGAGAGCTCAAAGATGTGTTAGCCCAAGTAGTGAATCCCCCGCAAGACTGTTCGGACTATATTGACTTAGTCGTTCAAATTGACCACAGACTGCAGAACAGGAAGGCCGATCGTTCCAAGTTTGATGCTCGAGTATTTTCCAAACCACCAACTCCTACCAAAGGAGTAGACTCCGGGGAACTCATGCAAATAGGGGGCCTGAAAGGACCACTAACACAAAAGGAGCAGGAAAGGAGAAAACAGCTGCAATTATGCCTCTATTGCGGAAACTCGGGGCACTTTCTTCGGGACTGTCCGGTGAAACCAGCCAAGAAGGCAGTAGGAGCTGCAGTTACCAGGGTCACAAACTCTGAGCAGGGAAACAACCTCGCCCGACAAGAATAGAGGTCCTCTTGCCGAGCGTTAAAACCAGTTCCGTGACCTCGCATTTCGTGATACCTATGGTCCTCATTAGCCCTGAACATCCGGATCGATTACATGCGATTGAAGCTTACGTCGACAGCGCTGCCATCGGCAATTATGTGGATCATGAAATGGTTTTGAGGATGAATCTGACTCTTTGTCCAAAGGCTGTAAAGGACGTCATTACTACGGTGGATGGTACGGAGATAGCCTCCGGACCAGTAACGCATACCACCCAAGAAGTGACGCTAGTAAGTCAAGATGGACACCATGAGAAGATCGTGTTCGATGTGATCAAGGCCCCTCAGTTCCAGATTATTCTAGGAATTCCTTGGTTAGAGAAGCACAATCCTCAGATCGATTGGCAAGCAAGAACGGTTCAGTTTCCAGAATGTGTCTCTACTTGTCACCCTCGACCTGGTGTTGCACTGGCAGCAATTTCCTCGGAGGCTCCTCAGTTACCTCCTGAATACCTAGAATTCCAAGATGTTTTCCGGAAGTATCAGGCTAACTCTCTACCTCCTCATAGGTCTTATGACTGCCAGATAGACCTGATACCTGGATCTACTCCTCTTTGTAGTAGAATTTATGCCCTCACCGAGCCTGAGAATCTTCACCTCCGACAATACCTGGATCAATACCTAGCGAATGGGTTTATTCTTCCTTCCAAGTCCCCTGCTTCCTCAGCTTTGTTCTTCGTTCCAAAAAAAGAATGGGACCTTAGAACTTGTATAGATTATCGCGCCCTGAACCAGATCACCGTTAAGAATAGATATCCGTTACCTTTGATCCCTGAACTCCTGGACCAAGTCAGAAAAGCATGCATATATACAAAGCTGGATCTTAGAGGAGCCTACCACTTGGTACGAGTAAAAGAGGGCGATGAATGGAAGACGGCCTTCCGCACCAAGTATGGGCTATTTGAATATCAGGTCATGCCCTTCGGACTTTGCAATGCCCCGGCCGCCTTTCAATATTTTATGAACGATGTCCTCAGAGAGCTCATAGATGTGTGTGTTGTTGTTTACATTGACGACATCCTCGTTTATTCTTCATCGGAAACTGAACATCGGAAACACGTGAAAATGGTCCTCGAGAGATTGCGTCAACACAAACTTTTCGCTAAGTTGGAAAAATGTGTTTTCAACGTGACTGAAGTTGAATTCTTGGGATTCATATTATCACCTAGCGGAGTGCGTATGGATTCAAAGAAGGTCGATGCAATTCTCAAATGGCCATCGCCATCCTCCGTAAAAGGTGTTCAAAGCATGTTAGGCTTCGCTAACTTTTACCGCAGGTTTATCCCCGAATTCTCTCGAATAGTCCAGCCCATCACCGCCTTGTTAAAGAAAAACAAACGTTTTGAATGGTCTACCGAGGCGGAACAAGCTTTCCAGAATTTGAAGACTAGATTTATCTCTGCACCGATCTTAAAACATCCTCGCCCAGAACTCCCCTACATCGTTGAAACCGATGCTTCGAGCCTTGCCATGGGGGCAGTTCTATCACAAAAGGACCCAGTAACCAATCAGTTGCATCCCGTGGCATTTTGGTCCCGCAAATTCTCGCCTCCTGAAATCAATTACACTATTACTGATAAGGAACTTCTAGCTATCAAGTCCGCCTTTAAGGCTTGGCGGCATTATCTTCTGGGGGCCCGACACACCGTTACTGTGATTACAGATCACCGAAACCTGCAATATTTGAAAACCGCAAAAGCTCAATCCTCTAGGCAACTCCGTTGGGCACTATTCTTTGCCGAGTTTGACTTCATAATTACCTATCGACCTGGTACAAAAAACGGTAAAGCTGATGCCCTTTCTCGGATGGGAGTGGAAGAACATTTGATCAATCCTAAACCTGTACCTATCATTCCCGAACAAAGAATTCTAGGTGTAATCGCCACACAATCAATAGAGGAAGTTAAGGATAAAGCCAGGCTACTGGTAACTCCAGCAGACATACAGAATTGGCATCTGCAGGGAAAGGACTTTACGGTGAAGGACAACCTATTATATTTCCAAGAACGGTTATACCTGCCCAGCACAGATTTACAGAAAAAGGTAATCTCTTGTTATCACGATTCTTTAATGGAAGGACATCCCGGTATGTCCAAGACCTCGGAAAAGATCAAGCGCTACTTCTGGTGGCCGTCTTGGAAAAAAGATATCAGAGACTTTATAATGTCCTGTGGAGTATGCGCCCAAAACAAGAGTCAAAAGGAAAAACCAGCCGGCCTCTTACACCCTATTGACATCCCGCCTCGCCCTTGGCATACGCTTTCTATGGACTTCATCACCGATCTACCTCCATGCTCCGGATACAATCCGATCCTAGTAATCGTGGACCTATTCTCCAAGATGGCGCATTTCATTCCACTCAAAGGCTTACCAACAGCAGCAACTCTGGCCTGAGAATTTCTCGAAAACATCGTCCGACTGCACTGTTTTCCTTCAGTTCTAATTTCGGATCGAGGTAGTCAATTTATTTCTCATTTTTGGCGAAGTTGCTGTCGGTCGGCTCAAATTGATGTGAGACTTTCGACCAGCCACCACCCTCAAACCGACGGACAAACCGAGAGGACCAATCAAACTCTGGAACAGTATTTGCGCTGCATGCTACAACAAACTGAAAAAACTTGGAAAGATATCCTTTGGATAGCCGAATATGCCTACAATAACTCTGTCCACTCGGGAACTGGGAAGACCCCGTTTTTTCTTTTATACGGTAGTCACCCTCGAACCTCAGAGTTGGATCCACTCCAAGATCTTGGAACACCAGCAGTAGACCACCTGCATTCTACAATCACCCAAGCCTTTAAGGAAGCCGTTTCTCACCTTCAAAGGGCTAAAGAACAATACAAGAAAGGAGCAGACCAACATCGGAAGGAAGCCCCCCAATATCAAGTAGGAGATCAAGTCTGGTTATCCACCAAATATCTACCTCTAAAAGGACCACGCACATTCAACCCAAGATACCTTGGTCCCTATTCCATCACTACCATAGTAAATCCAGTAGCGGTCAAGTTGGACTTGCCCCCTCACATGAAGATACATCCGGTCTTCCACGTCTCTCTATTAAAACCCGTGCAACCTCAAACCCGACTAACTACATCTCCAAAACCTATTCTAGTTGATGGAGAACTCGAGTTTGAAGTCAAAAGCATCCTGGATTCCAAGATCTCCAAATCTAAACTATTTTACCTGATTGACTGGAAAGGCTACGGTCCCCAAGAAAGATCCTGGGAACCTGCAGAATATGTCCACGCGCCTCGTCTAATCAAAAGATTTCATCGAACATTTCCTAACAAGCCCAAACCCCCGGAGAAGCCCGGTTTGGGAGGGTCCTTGAGGGGGGGTGCTGTCATGATCTCTGCTTCCAAAAGATCAGGACTTGCCCGACTCCCTTGGAAGCAGACCCATAACCCCGGTTCCGAGTGCCAGCCAGTCCCAATTGGGACCTTTTCGACCCTGTCCTGGTGCCAGTGGCACCAGGCTCATAAAGATGCCCAGTCCCAGCGCTGGAAGCGCCGGGCTCATAATGCTTGGGTGGACTTACCTGCAGCAGACCATGCTGCTTACTTACCTGCCAGTTGAACCCCTGATCCTCTTCTGTTTGGGACTACTTTTCCTGTTGGGTGGGGCAGGAGCCACTCCCTAGGTTCAGAACACTGGAACTCTTCTGGAAAGCAGGAACTCTTTTCTTACCTAGGCGTGGCTGTGGAAGGAGACACCTAAGCACTACAGGAGGCTATTTAAACCATACCCGATGGATGAATCTTGCTTTGCGTTATTCTGCATTCTCTGCAGCAGAACGCTCATCGTGTCTTCTGCTTCTGATCCTGGGCCTAAGGGAACAAAGGCTTACCATCCTGGAATCCAGTCTTCAGCAGCACCTGTAAAGACAAAGAAAGAACAGGTTAGCACTACGGTCTTCAGTGGCAGCGCATCTCTTACCTGGTCCATCAGCTGTCACCAACGCCTCGCGCTGCATTCCGGCATCTGAAAGACAAAGGCTTACCTACTCTTCGCATGCTCCGGAGGTCTTCGCACTGCATTCCGGCATCTGAAAGACAAAAGCTTACCAGCTCTTCGCACGCTCCGGAGGCCTTCGGCGCTGCATCCCGCATCTGAAAGACAAAAGAAGGTGTGTTTAAAGACATTGGGCAACTTTATTACTCACGTGCCATTACTCCTTCCCACGCCGAATCCAGTGGGTATTCCAGCACCCTTCAGCTTCTCTAAAGCTCCGAACTTGTACCTGCAAGATAAAAGGTACAGTTAGTGCGCATCGTGAAGCAGGCTACAAGCGCTTACTTACGTGCTTCCAGGCGCTTCTATTCCTCACGCGGGTTCGATCCTCAACTCTCATCAGCCCGCCATCCGCCATCGCCGGAACCCTGCAAAACAAGAGATATCATTACAAAAGACTTTTAAGACATTTGAAGTGCCCAGAACTTACCGTTCGTGCAGTTAACGACGGACAGCAGTCCTCTGAGGTTGAGGCCTGCACCCTTATCCAGTGAAGAAACTGGTTACGGCACCCTGCCCCGAGGCAGATGGAGAGCTCGGCGTTCACTTACCTAAGGTGAGGGTGTTAACCTTTGGGGTTCTACAGGAGAAGAGAAAGGGAAGAGGAGAGAGGCACCCAATAACCCCAGTTCATTAATCCCATATTTTCTATCTGCAGACATCTTACTCTTCGAGTCAGACATACAGTGCACAGAGGTCCAGCCCAAAGAGCCAACCGTGTGTTACACATCACCTTTGAAGATACGGCATTCACCCAGTCAAGACCGGCGCCTCTGCGGGAATCAGGTGAGCGTTACAATAGCACCATGGCTACCTCCAAACTTGTAATGACCCCCAGTGTCTCCAGTGCATGTAGTGTGACCGGGGACACGCTAGATTTATTGATTTGAATAAACCCTTCTATATTGCTACCACCTCTGTGTTCCATGTTTGATTGCATTGCCAACCACCTTCTCCATATCTTAGTTACAGTCTGTTCTTTGTATTGCAAGGCCGATGGAGTCACCCATATGGGAAAGCCCAAGTACAGCGCTTCCGTCGCCCTTTCCAGTTTTATGCTTTCCAAGTACCATGATATTTTTTTTGTTTTTCTGTAGGAATCTTTCAGGCACATAGTTCTTGTCTTATTTTTGTTTATGATAATAAAGTTTTCTTTAACATATACTTCTAGGGCGTTCAGGGAGCACTGCAGTCCAATTTGTGTCTGGTCTAAGATTATTATGTCATCGGCGTAAGCAATGATGACCACTTTTACGCCGTTTATTGTTGGAGGAAAGTTTCTTGTGTCTTTTAAAGATTGGGCCATATCCGCCGTGTAAAGGTTGTACAGGATGGGTCCCAATGCACAACCCTGTTTCAGACCATCGCTGGTGGCAAAATATTTTGTCAGCACCCCCTCTTGATTAAGACGGACTGCCACTGTGGTGTTCTTGTATAACTCTTGTATAAAAAGTCCACATAGCAGCAGTATAATGGGACTCATTAGGAATGTGGTGGAAAAGCAACAACGGCGTTGGTAGTGCTACCGGCGCCATTGTTACCTCTCCGCCACATTACGAGTTCTGCTCGAGGGTGCTCGCAGACCGGCACCCGCGAGCAGATCTCATGATTGCACCAGCACCGTTATTGACGGTGCCGGTGCAACCATGCTCCCGACCCCTATTCTGCCCTGTTGGGCAGAATGGGGATCGGGAGGCCGGCCATACCGTCACCCGCGAATGGGCAATTACTGGGTCCGCCAAGCTCGGCATGACCGGTTCTTGCCCATTTGCGGGTGCTGGAAAAAATGCAACTGCAGCGGCACGGCTACCGCCAGAGTTGTAATGAGGCCCAATGTGTTTTCCCCTTTAAGGCGTATTGCTCTCAAAAATTGCAATGCTGCTATGTTAGTGGTTATACCATAGCTCTTCCTAAACCCTGTTTGAAACGGGCTCAATATGTTCTTGTTTTCTGTCCAGATGTTCAATATTTCCAGAATAACACCCACAAAATGTTTCTGACAAGAGTCCATCATCGCCAGCAGTCTGTAATTGGTTATCAATCTGTCCCCTTTTTTAAGATTGCCACCAAAATAGATTGGGCCTCATTATGAGGGGGCGGTAAGGGGTTAACGGTGCCAGTAAAGGTGCCGGAGCCATTAACCCCTTACCACCCTATTACGAGGTACGCTCGCCGGACCCGCTCTGGACGCCTGGTTTTACCAGACGTTCTTAGCGGGTCCCGCGAGCGGCCCAGCATGCTAACAATGAGCCCGTCATTAACGGCCCCGTTATTAGCATGTTCCCCATTCGCATTGAGCCCTATGGGGGCTCAAATGCTAATAGGGATGGTCCGGGTTCCCTGAATGGGAAAATACCGGGCCCTCCTAGGTCGGAATGGCCCTGTATTGGCCATTCAGTGAACCCAGGTTTGGAGGCAGCCATGCCCTTATTAAGGGCATCGCTACATCCAAACTCGTAATGAGGCCCATTGTCTCCAGCTCTCAGGTATTTGGCCAGACTTTAATATTTCCCTAAAGTGCCGTGCCAAAATACTTGCCCAAAGGCTAGGATCTGCTTTATAAACCAAATTTGTGATGCTGTGCACAGAAGGCTTTTGATTTTATTATTAGCCTTTCTACAGTAATTTCCAAGAACTCTTCTTCCAGTTTCAGTCTTGAGCTTGAATCAACCGTGCTCCAAGTTATTTTCTCTTCTCCATCTGACTTTATCGATAGCTGGTCTTTTGGGCAGTATAGATTTTGAATATGTATTGCCCAACCTTCCTCGGATATAGGATTTAAGTCAATCTTAGATGATGAGTTTCTAATGCTGTTATAATTTCGCCATAATTTGGCCTTGTTGTCTTGTTTTAGGCCAGTAAACAGATGTATCCATTCTATATTTCGTAGCCACATTTTTTGTAAATCTCTTTCTGGATTCTGGAGATAATTGTAAATCACATTTCACCGCTGCCTTTTCATTATATTTTCTCTTTAAAGCAGAGGTTATTAGCAGTGTACCAGGCCTGGATGGCAGAGAGGCAGTCAGGAATGGAAGGTTCAAGGGCATCAGTGGGAAGAGTTGTGTGTCATCAGAATAGCACTGGAAGTTGGGGGAGAAGGAATCAATGAGGCATACCAGCAGAGAAAGGTATATGTTAAAGAGCCAGGGCGAAAGAATGGAGCCCTGGGGGACGCCACAGGTGGAGAAGGAAGTAGGGGAGGAGAAAAGGCCCACAATGGTTTTAGAGGAACGGTCAGTTAGGAAGGAGGTAAGCCAGTCCAGTGCCTGCTTCGAGATACCAAGGGTATCATGGAACCTTGTTATGAGCATGGAATGGTTCACTGTGTCAAATGCAGAAGTGAGATCAAAGTGGATGGGGACAGCAGGGGAGTGGAAGTCAAGGGATGCAATCAGTTCTTCACAGGTGTTCAGAAGAGCAGTTTCCATGCCTCTGGATGCTCGGAATCCAGTTTTGTGGTCATGTAGACTGCCTACAACTTCGGTATCAGAGCTGAGTTGGTGAGGGCCAACTCCTTGAGCACTTTCCCCAGGAAGGGGGTGATGGAAATGGGGCGATAGTTGGCTGGGTAGGAAGGGTCTGCAGAGGGTTTTTTAAGGCGAGGGCGCACAAAGGAGTGCTTCAGAGAGGATGGAAAAGAACCAGTAGTAAATGAGGGGTTGCAGAGGTCAGCAAGTCCAGGGATGAGAGAGAAGAAGTTGTCCTTGATGGTTCTGGGTGAGCATGGGGCAACCTGTTTGGACGAGACCTTCAGTGGAGTTGACAACTCCGGTGACTTCTTCAGGGGTGACAGGAACAAAGGAGGTGGGTGAGTGGTATGGGGGGCAGACGTGCCATGGTTGGGTTGGAAGAGTGCATGGCAAGGCTATTCAGTATGTCCTGGGTTTTGGAAATGAAGTGAGAGGTAAGTGCATTACAAAGGACCTCGGAAAGAGTAGGGGCACAAGATACTGTGGACGGGTTGGCAAGTTCCCTGCAGATTCTGAAGAGTTCAGCCATGTTGTTGGACGGATTGGACATTCATGCCTGAATGTGGGCTCTTTTTATGGAATGGATGGAGAGTCTGTAGTGTCTCTGGATCAGTCAGTAGGCCAGTTTGTCAGAGGGTGAGCCTGAAGCATGCCACTTCCGTTCAGCAGCCCTGTACTTACATTTCTGGTCTGCAAGTTTGGAATCATACCAGGTGTTACGCTTGGAGGCAGGTTTATGGCGGATCCTCATGACTGGGGCAAAGATGTCAAGGTGTTGGTAATGGACAGATAGAGGTTGCAGAGGGCAGAATCAGTGGTAAAGCCAGTGTTGGGTGAACAAGGGCAAATGAAGGTGGCAGAGAAGGCAGCAGCTAACACTCGTTTCATCAGCCGGATGTTCGTGAACGAGGTTGGCAGCGCTTTATGAAGAGTTGTCACAGGGCCATAGGGACCCAAATGAGTGGTGAGGAGAGAGTGGTCAGACCAGGAGAGAGGGGTGACCAGGGGAGTAGATAGGGTGAGGTTGGAGGGTATGCAGTGATAATATTGTGGCAAAAATGTTGCCTATACAAAAAATTGCGGCAAAAATGCTATGGTTTGACCTGGTAAAGGTGAACCCCGTGATAACATTTAAGGGCAGCGTGGGTTGCGGGGGTGTACCCCGCTCTCCTTAAATGGTATAATGTGTCTGGGGGTTGCGGGGGTTTACCCCGCATCCTTTACATGGATTGCGGTGGCAAAACCACAGCATTTTTGCTGCAATATTTTGTAACCGCAGCAATTTTTGCCGCAATGTTTACACATGGAACCGGTTGGAGTCGATGATGGCGTCAAGCGTGTGCCCAGCAGAATGTGTAGGGCCAGAAGGAAGAATGGAGAGGGATAGGGAGGAGCATAGGTCAGTGAAGAGGGTGGTTGCTGTGCAAGTGGAGTCTATGTGGAAGTTGAAATCACCTAGTAGCAGCAGTTTGGAGGTGGTAGAAAGTAGGGAGGAGCAGAGGTCCGCCCACTCAGAGAGGAACAGAGAAGAAGTGCCTGGGGGCTGGTAGATAGTAGCAATGGTCAAGGTGGTGGAATGAGAGGTGACCAATTTGCATACTAGGCTCTCAAAGGACGAATAGGGCTTAGTGGGAAGGATAGAAGAAGGAATCCACTCTGGGAGGATTAAGGCAACCCCTCCACCAGCACAGTGGGGTTGAGGCTTTGAGATGATCTTAAAGCCATTGGGTAGGAGTGAGTCAAATGAAGTAACTGAGCTGGCATTGAACCAAGTTTCAGTGAGTGCAAGAATGTCAAGGTCAGTGTCTTCAAGGAGAAGGCAGATATCAGCAGAGTGTTTGATGGCTGAGCGTGAGTTGAGGGTCGCCAGGTGGAGACAATTGCTGCCTTTTTTTTGTGGCAGGGGTAGGGGGCGTGGGGCTTCAGTCAGGAGTGGTGGAGCAGAGGAGGTCGAAAGGGGAGAGGCAGGGGAATGAAGGAAATTGATAAGGGATGGCAGGATCCGGTCAAAGAGAAGGAGGTTGGCCTGAGGGCCTTGAACCAGGTCTGTGCCCGTAAAATAGACATTGATGCGGCATCAGGATGAGTAGAAGCCTGTAAGGAGGACTTCCCACTTAGTGCCACCATTAATGGATGTGGAAGAGTAAGATGGGAGAGTGGCAGTGAGGTGAGGGGTCCATATGTCAGCAGAAGGTACAGAGAAGAGGATGTCAGTGAACATTTCTCTTGAGGATGCACTGACATAGGTGTCTGCAATTGGGAGGCCAGGGTTTGCAGCAAGGATATCTTTTTTATGCTTTTTCTGTCCAGATTTTGTGAGAGAGGGAGTATAGGTGATGGTGTAGCAGTTGGAGTAGATTGGGGAGATGGAGAGTGCCATCTCGGAGTGAGAGGAGGAAGTGAGAGGCAGCGATAGAGCGAGAGGGGCTGGGGCTGTGTGTGCTGCAATGCACAGTTCTGAATCAGATACACAGTTGGCCAAGTGGGTGTTAAGATATAAAACAAAACAATGCTGAATGAAGGCACACCTAAAATCGTATTCTTACACTAACATACTAAACAATGCTGGATGAAGGCACACCTAAATTCGAATTTTGACACTAACAGACTAAACAATGCTGGGTAAAGGCAAACCTAAATTCGATTTTTTTACACTAAAAGTCAAAACAATGCTGGATGACACAGGAATTGTAGCCCAGCAATACTGAGTTGGGGTAGTTGGAAAAGGTAAATCAGGGAGTGAGAACAGAGAGATGTTTCACAGTAGTACAGGGGACTTCTGCAATTTGAATGACTGGAGGGGCAGAGGGAGAGAGTCATCTAGAAATGAAGCAGCCACCAGCCTAAAGTCAGTACTCACGTGATGCGTGAGGGTCCAGGTGTGTGTTGTAGGAGCATAATGGCAGAAAAAGAAAGAAAGTTGGGCCCAGAGGCCCTGCTCGGCATTGACATTAACAGACAGGGCCTTAGATGTGGGCCTTTGTTAGGGTCAGCTTCCGCCTGCCTGTGCTCCCAGTTGGTTGAAAAAGGAATGCAGGCAGCCAATGGAGACAGGCATGCTAGGAGTGGGAGGCCCAAATAGACACACAAACCAGTGCGACCATCTTAAATAATGCACTGGCCATCAGAACTGTGTTGATAAAGTGGTAAAAATCCCCAATAAAGCACCCAAGCCAATAGATTAATGCGAGTGCTGGTAACAGTATGATGAAATTAATGCTTTTAAAGATGATTCAGGCATTTAGCAAGAGTTGCACACACTGGGCCTCATTACAACCCTGGCGTTTGACCATGGTGCTATTAGCACCATGGTCCATGCCGGATTCCGCCATGGTGGATGGCGGATTTACCGCCCCATTCCAAGGTTGGCGGGGCGGTAAATCCCCATTCACCATGGCCCCTTCCCCATTCGCATTTTTGGCCCATAGGGCTCAATGGGAATGGGGAAGGCGCTAATTACGGCACCGTAAATTACGGTGCCGTAATTAGCACCAAGGTCCCTTAGCGGGTTGGACTTTAACGCCTGCAAAAAGCAGGCGTTAAAGTGTGAATCGGGCGTTAAGGGTTTAACGGCGCCGCAGCCTTTTACGGCGCCGTTAACCCCTTAACGCCAGGGTTGTAATGAGGCCCACTGTGCCAAAAACGGAAAAATATGCTTTTTTAAATGTCATTTTTTGTTTGATCGTCTTTCTTGCTTTGTGGCAAGTCGTTGGGATTACAGTCCAATAGTACAGCCACAGATATTACCTTCTGATCCAAGATTGCATTGGGAAGGTGGGATTGCTGGTAGCACGCTGACTCCTTCTCTTAAAATGCAGGGGGAATGAGTGGCAAGTCGTTGGCATGTTCTTAACTTTTGAGGCTGCTCCTTTGACCAAGACAAACAAAGAATCTTGCAGTTGATGTTTCCCACCCAGACACTGAACATTGTTCTTCAATTAAGTGGCAAATGCAGCATGTTTCCCTTTACTCTTTTTACAAGACCTTTATGAGGCAACATTGAAGATTTAGGGCCTGATTTACAAAAATGTGTTCAATGTTACTTTACCATGTTAAAACCATTTTGTAAATCAGACCCTTATTTCCTAGACTAACTATCTTTGGAAAAAGATGAAATATATTTAAAGCAATTACCTACAAAATAATCAGGCTTTCAATGGCTGCATCAATCATGGAAACTTCCATGTTATTTACAATACTTCTTAAACGCAAATAATCTTTTCTGAAGCTATTCAACCAATAGTTACACATTGTTTGAGTTTCACTAGGATCAAAACGTATTTCTACAACTAAATAGAGATAGGTTGCTTTCAAAGCATTATATCCATTATCATCTACTTTCTTAGCAATGTTTACGTTTTGCATGTGTGATTTATAGAGTGTCGGCACGAAACACAAGATTTGTCAGGCTTTTCAGTATCAAAAGGCTCCAATGCAGCCATTCCCTTGTCAAACCTTTCAGATTACTACGTTTGAAAGCATAAGATCTTGATGTCCAGCTACAACATCTGAAATTTCTAAAGAAGAGTCAAACTTGAAATATGACTCCTGCAGAGATTATAAAAGGGACTTCACTTAATATATGGTGCCAGTAGTCAGCACTTTATTGAGAAGTTCAAGAGACAAAGATGATGGTTTGCAGTGATACATTTTACCAAGAATATAGCACATTTTTGTTTGATGCACAGCTAACAATATGATGGAACAGACTACTATATTTTCTATTTCCAAGATGAGCCTTTTCGGCACCTGCAAATTCACACATTTTGCTCTGATTAATATTCAATAGCATTTTATTCTGTCTTTTCACATTCATATTTTTGTAAACAAAAAAGTGAGAAAACTTTCAAAGGTTTACATGAACGCTGTTGAAAGTTGCACACAGAAGAACACTTTCATTTAAGGAGAGTTTCTCTCAACTGGGAAGAAATGATGACTGACTCTTCTCCTTTGTTTATAACACAATGGGGGTCATTACGAGGTAATTGCTGTACCTTTATTAGCTCCATCTCCATTCCCATTGAGCCCTATGGGGGCTTGAATGGGAATGGGGAATGGTTCCCGGAATGGGGACTTACCGGGTCCTCCAAGGTTGGAATGACCCGGTAAGTCCCTATTTCGGGAACCCAGACCCAGAATGCGCTAAGAGGGTAGCCTTGGTGCTAGTAGCACCATGGCTAACTCCTACCTCGTAATGACCCCCCAATGCCTTATTTTTTTCATCATCACTTATTACATTGTTCTTAACCGCAAAGCCTCTCCCTTATTCCGTAATTGCAAGTCACATCAGACTTATGATGACCACTTTCCACATTAGAAATAATTTGTGGGAACTATGGAGCCACGAACCACCACATATTGCGCAAAAACATTTAGGGAAAACTTTTTTGAAAGACTTACATTTCTCTATGACTTATTTTCTTAACTTGCCCACCCACGAAAAGTGATTCAAAATCAAAATAAATTGCTGTAATTTTACACAGAAGCCTTTGTTTATCAGAGATTCCAAATTTGTCTTTGTCTGTACCACTGAAGAAAAGGCTCCTTTGATTTAACGGTTTTCCATAGATTGGAAAAACTTTTGGGGTGGTTTACGGAATCATTGTGCGCCGAAATGTGTGGCGCAAGCGTGAAAAACGCAGCGCACGTGTGCGAAATGCATGCTTGTGCCCGTTTCCTGATTCATGGAAAACACTGCGCATGGCTTACCTGGGACCTGAGCTGAATCCACGCATGGCACACACATCACAGCGACATCTCAAACGCTGTGCGCGAGTCGCCCAGTGAAGGAACACAACGTCCAGCGCACACACCTAAAAAGGGGGCGGAACACGCAGAATGGGGAACAACACACAAAAATGTGGGCGTAACAGGGGAAGTTCAGCAGCAAAATCCATGCAACGCCCACAAGCACGCTAACAACACATATTCATGGAATTGAACATGGCAAACCCGCCCACGCCAAAAGAGGCTCTAAGCCAGAAACACGTCCGCCACGCGAAAGCAGGCGGAAGCGCCCCCGCACAGCATAAAAGTGCACGCAAACAACAAACAAGCATATACAGCTACAATGAGTGTCCCATTTCTCGCAGCAGTGATCGTGGGACACTGCAGGAGGAGGAGGATAGCCAGGCCCTGCATTTCTTTACCCAGGACCAGCCTTTTTGGGATGCCTGATGACCAGGTCTATGGCAGGTATAGGTTTCCACCTCATGTCATCCTAGACCTGATCACTGAGTGGGAGGTTGACCTCACATCACCCATCTTGTACTCCCAAGCAATGAGCCCCTTGGAAAAGGTGCTCAATGTCCTGCATTGGCCACTGGGTCATTTCAGCAGACAACTGCCATAGTTGGGGGTGTCTCACAGCCCACGCAGTCACGCTGCCTACACCAGGTGTTGGCAATCATGACTGCACACCCCTCAGTCCATGCCCAGAACACCCGCAGAAAGGCATGCCGTGGTCCAGGACATTTACAGGGTGGAAAACTTCCCTAGAGTGCTCGGTGTCATTGATTGCACACATGTGGCCCTACGTCCACCTAGGGACACTGAGCACATCTATCGCAACCGCAAGCACTGGCATTCCATCAACGTGCAGGTTGTATGCGATGCCAAGGGAATCATCACCTCTGTCTATGCAAACTATCCCGGGTCCACCCATGACAGTTTCATATTCAGAATGTCTGCCCTACACCGGAACCTGGAAGCTGGGGGGCATGGCAACACATGGCTCATTGGTGAGTACAAATGCCTGTGCACATGCATGCATGTCACACACAGACAAATACACAAACCCAACTAATGACCACCATCATCACCTCCCCAGGGGACAGTGCCTACCCTCTGAGCACCTACATGATGACGCCAATACGGAACCCCACCACACCACCCCAGGTAAGATACAACGCAGCCCATATTGCAACCAGGGGCACAGTGGAGCGCACATTCGGAGTGCTCAAGTCACCTTTCCACTCCCTTGACCGCTCTGGTGGGCAGCTACTATATGCGCCCCCATTAGTGTGCAAGATCATTGTGGCAGCATGTGTCCTACACAACGTTGCAACCCGGCGGGGCGTACAGGTGGACATGTGGTGCCCCCACATCCTCAACCACATGCACAGCCGCGGCGCATGGGAGGGGAAGGGCACATGGCGAGGCAGCCCGTACCCAGCTTGTGGCTAAATTTTTCACCCATACGCCCCCCCCCCCCCCCCCCACAGAGTGCACACAGGTCTGGCACATTCGAGGTGACAATCGATGATGACCTAGGAACAGTCAACTGTCACAACCTTAATACCCTGAGAATGTGTCCTTGGAATTGCAGCATTGTGTGCATCCCTAGCCACTTAATCAAACACAATCTTGTGTGACCAAAAGGCACACATGCAAGCTACAGATTACACCCCCCATGCAAAACAGCACATCCAAATGCTTGTATGTCACCTAAACTTCCCTCAACCCCATGTTACCCACCCAACACACCATGCCATGGTATGCTACATGAAAACTACAATACAACTGTTACAAATTGCACTGTCACAAATGGAAACAGGCCACAGACAATCCCATCAGAGACGGACTTCAAATATCCAACCTACACTTAAAGGATGTAAATGTATGCCACCAAGCTGGAACTTTTGGTGGCATGCATTTCAGGGAATCCCAAAAAAGAAAAGAAAATGCATGTGCTGAGGGGGTGTCCCCCGCAACAACCCGCTCACTACACAACACAGTACAGTGAGTGGTGTTTTTGGCATGGAAACCCCTGCAGCTGGATTAAAAAAAAGCAAAACAATTAGCCAACAACGCCAGTTCACGATCACGAAAGTCAAAGTGAACTTGTGCAGCAGGGACACCGCATGTCTCAGAAGGCAAGTAATGTGTGCGTGTGGGTTGTTGGGGTGGTGTCAGGGGGTGGGGGCGTGTTGTGTGTGTTGTGGGGGTGTGTTTGCAGGGCAAATCAAAGCATGTTAGCATGGCAAATGCATGAACCTACATTTCCCATGTGAACTACTCTGTTGTGGACACATCAGCAACGGAAAACATATTGCCGATCCCATGACACATCATGAGCAAAACCAACACAGAACTGTCAATTTACCAGCCTAACAGGACCCAACAGTCACAATGGGCCTCATTACGACCCGGGCGGTAAGAGATTACCGGTACTGGTAAGGGCACTGGTACTGGTAATCCCTTACCGCCCTACTACGAGTTCCCTTTGCGGGTCGTCCCTTAACGCCTGGTTTTACTAGGCGTTAAGGACAGGACCCACAAAGGGACCTTAGAGCTAATAACAGTGCTGCAATTTGCGGTACCGTTATTAGCGCCTTCCCCATTCCCATTGAGCCCTATGGGGGATGTTATAACAATTAATCATACCCCCCCAGAGTTTTTAGGTAGTGGTACTGTTGTCCGAACATGTCCGCGGACATCAAAAAAGTTTGCGGACATCAAATTCAGTAGAAGGGGTTCAGTATATTCCATATAACATGTACATAAAGTCAAAGTTACTATTGTTAAGTTGTGCTACTAAAACCTATGAAATTCAGTGAAAAAACTTTGTTAAAGGGACGTTATGGTTACGTTGCGCTACTAAAAACCTATGAAATTCAGTGAAAAAACGTTGTTAAAGGGACATTATGGTTCCAAGTAAAACTGAAACCCCCCTGAAATTCACCAGTTATGGTAAGCTAAGCAACCATATCTCGCGCCACCACCGTGCACTGCTAAGACTAACACCCACAACATCAAAGATGACATCACAAATGTCAGGAAACAACATTCTGGCCCCAGTAAAGGATGGAATAAAGTGCAAGTCCATAGCAGCATAATAGTGTGCAAATATGCCGGGCCAGAATGACGGAACCAAAAATTGCAAAGTATCACCATCATAAAAAAATGTATATAGCAACCTCGAAGTGTGCAAACTTGCAAAGCCAAAATGGCGGCAATGACACATATGAAATCACACGGTCCATGGCTAGCCAAAAAGAAAGGGGGATATAAAGAATACCCATGGTCATAGTTCTAACAGTTCTCTGCCAGGGTTTTCCTCAAAATTGATTCCCATACCATGTCACCTAAGTTTTAATTGATTCATTCACAAAAATGTTGACGTATGCATGCATGCATTTTCTATATTGATATATGTATTTGGTTTTTTCAACATTATCATAAATAGACCCTATTGGTCATTTTTAAGCTTGTAACCATAGGACCAATGGCCTACGTAATAAATTATGGAATACATTTTCAATATAACAAAAATACCTTCCTCTGTGTGTACTGTTCTTTGAGGTGATTTAATAACTCATGGAATGGGGCCCAGTTGTAGTAAAAACTGGGTCATCGAACTATTTGGTAAATGGTTCATCTGGGGGACTTCCATTGTGTGCATAGCTCTAACATGGGCTGGAGAAACAAAGGATAAGAAATGTAGAGGGAAGATGGCAGCAGCTATTAGTACAAGTGTACAAATCAAAAAGGGGCAACTGTAAAACAGCGTAGAAAGGCAGGCGGAACTGCAAAAAATGAAAGGGCAGAAGGACTACAAGAAAATAATAGGAAAAAACAATAAAAATCTCTGGCCCCATAAAGTCGTGCTACAGCAGCTAAAAATATTAAACAGGGATAATTCTAAAACAAAAATACAACAACACCAATTAAATAAGGTGTAAAATAAGACAAACAGGCCAAGGATCAACATATGGAGAGAAAAAGAATTGCCAACGGAAAACCCCTAAACCAAAAAGAGATCAAGATGCATAAATGCAGGAAAGAACCTAGCAGAAGTTAAACAAATCAACCCAGCTTAAGTGCCCAAAAACGTGTAGAGCTCCTCATCGAGATTATGTCCATTGGGAAACTTAGTATCGAAGTCCAGGATAAATCGGGTTTCCAATTGTCTTAACTTTAAAACACGGTCTCCACACGTAGGATGAATAGGAATGTGTGCCACAGCAAAAAACGTAAGCAAATTTAAGTCGTTCTCATGTTCCTGCCAGAAGTGTTTGGCCATGGGGTACGCAGGATCAGAGTTTTTAATCGCCCTAAGATGCTGGACAATCCTTAGTTTGAGCTTGCATGTAGTGCTCCCAACGTACCACTTCATGCAGGGACACGAGAGGACATAGACAACAAAAGCAGTGTCACAATTGATGGAATAATCAATGATTTGATTGCATTTGGTGACCGGATGTAAAAAAGATTTGCAAGGAGTGGCATGAGCACATGCTTTACATTTAGTACATTTGGTACATTTGGTAAAGCCAATGGGGGAGACCACCAACCAATTGGAAAGGGAAGGACTTTTATCAATGGGTGACAGAAAGCTGGAAACTAGCTTGTCTTTGAGCGATGGTACTCTTTTATACGTAATGGTGGGACGTTTAGAGAGTAAGGGGAATAGATCTTTGTCCAGGATCAAAACACGCCAATGTTGTTCAATAATCCTGCGAACATTGTTAGAAGCATTATCAAAAGAGACAATAAGTCTAGGTTCATCATCCGTTATAGCCTTGTCTGATTTAGCGCCATACAATAGTTTATCTCTACAAAGTCCACGGGCTTTGGTGTAGGCCATTTCGATGGTTCTTTTGGTATAGCCTTGTTGCAAGAAATCAGTGGCTGCTATATATCTATCAAATAACTGTTGATTAATTTTGTCATCTGCTGTAACTAACCCCTCCTCGACTGATTGTAACCCACGATAATTACTGTAACCACCATGCTTATGTAACCAGCGCCTAGATGCCACCAGGCTAAGAACGCTTAACAAATGTCAAAATAAATAAATAAATAAATGTAATGCCATATACAAAAAGAAATTGAACACATGGAGAGACAAAAGTACAATTGCATAAAAGACACATCCAAGTACAAGAAATAAACTCAAGTAGTAACTATTTTGGTGTTGACATTTGAAATACTACCTGTAGGGGAGGCATGGTATCACAAGTATGACACTGACACAATAGGTTCAATTTGTAAAAACTTTATTGAAGATTATGCGGTTGGAAAACTCCTACTCTGCCCTATAACTAAGGTGGGAGTAGTCTAGACCATCAAACGATAAACAAAACAGTCCTAGTGGAGTCCGTCAAATCAAAATGGCCTATGCTAACACAACCTAATGCCTGCCCTATGTCTTGTACAAAAAGTGTATAGAGCTGAAATGTATGCAAAGGAAAAATCAGTGTTAAAAAAATTAATCTGGCTGAGCCAGCTCTCCTCCCCACGTTAGACCACACAGAGTAAGGCGGTCCCAGTAGGCAGGATTCATTCACAGGTCTGCCTTTCTTCATGTCTCATCCACACGCTTTCAGCCTTCAGTTGTGATAGGATGCTGCCACTTCTCACTTTCTTTAACATACACAGGTATCTCAAGTCGCTTGCCAACTCACTGGCTGTGTGCTTGTCATTCTCGGTTTTTGGATTTTCCATTGATGAGTCAAGGTTAGCACCACAGGCTTGGCCTAGCCTCCCTAACTCTGCCATTCACCTGCAAGGATCTCTGGCATTCTTGAACCACTATGCAGCCTTCTGATGTGGGACATGCCCTTCCCCGCGTGTCTTTCGCAAACCTGTCAGAGGCAACGACCTCCAGTAGGGAGCTCTTGGGGTTTTCGATCTGCTGCTCTCATCCTTTGGTCGGTCGCTCTACTCCAGTAGGTTTTCATTCACCCTGGAAGTTCTGCTCATACTCATTTTCCACTTTGCTCAGGGTCTGTCTCTAAATTCTGCATTTTATCAGTGTGAGGAGAGCTAATTGGTATCAGGTGTATGCACTTAGAGTTAAGTGCCTAACTTTGCCTGACCCAATTAGCGGGACATGTCCAGTACAATGTGTGAGAGTTAGTCTTGTTACTCTCAGTCACCCTCTTCCTCGGCCCACTGTTTGTGTAAAAAGGGAGGGGTTGGGACCTTGGAGAATCCTAAAAAATGGAATGGGGTAGATGAACAAAAAAGGGGGGGATACTGTGTCTCACCATCGGCTGCCTCACCCCCACTCCCTGAAGACCCATCACCCAGGTGATCCTCCTGCACTGGTCGATCCCCAGGGTCTGGATCCAAAGGAGATGACCATGCCCTGGCTACCTGAGGGAGATGTCCCCTTGGACTAGCAGGTGAGACACCCTCTGGTTTCTCACATAACCCACAACAGAAAACATACCTGTACAATTTCCGCCAGGGGATCATGTGTCTTGGCTAAAAGATAAGTGGGAAAACAGGCACAATCTGTAAGTAACCACACACATCCACCCCATTTAAGCACTTACCCGAATGTTCAGTTCTAAATGGTTAATACTCTGAGGTTTTACGCTGCTGAACTTTACATCTGTAACTCAAGTCAACCAACTCACTATAAAATTACTTTTACAAACAAAATTAATTGTTCCCTAACAGATAGTAAAGAGTCCAGTAGCTCTACTGATTGCAAATAGTAATTCAGAGAGACGGTATTGTTGTATGCCCAAAAGAAACCAATAAAAAGATACCATTATGGAATATGAAATACTACACCACAACAGAAAGCACATGAATAACCCCAAAATTGTACCCGTACATACAGATATAATGTATATGTAAACAACATGCTTAAAGCAAACAAACAAACAGACATACAAATATATTGATTCATTTAATTTTACACATTTATTATTGCTCCTGCACTTTTATCTTACCACAGCAATGCTTCTATAATTACAAATGAAAACAGTATACAGCAAGAATCAACATTATTATTAGGGTTTCCGGTTTTAGGTGTTTATTATTATTATTTTTACTTCTGGGGGTGTTTTTTTCTGTGTTTTCAAACCGTTTCAGGATCTGTATGTATCAGTGTTTTCCCAATTGCCGACTTCAAAAAATGATGGACAACTGTTTTTGCCAGTGTTAACATGCAAATATTCTTTTATTGTTTCAATACATGCATAAGTAAGGTAATGGGTCTCATTACGAGGTTGGAGGTAGCCTTGCTGATAAAACCGGCAAGGCTACCTCAAAACTCACATCCGGGTCTGGCACCTGCAAATGGACAATTACCGTGCTATTCCGGCCCAGCCGGACCGGTAATTGCCCTTTCGCGGGTGCCAGGCCCGGTACATCCCCATTCCCATTGAGCCCAATTGGGCTCAATGGGAATTGGGTAGGTGGTAGCACCGGTACCGTTAATAACAGTACCGGTGCTACAGTCCTGTTCTGCTGGCAGGTGCCGGTATGGCCACCAGGGCAGACGTGGTGGCCATACCGGCACCCAGCAGCAGAACTCGTAGTATGGCAGTACGGTAGCAATGGTTCCGGTAGCGCTACTGGAACTGTTGTTGCCTTACCCCCATACTTGTAATGAGGCCTAAATGTCTCTTAGAGCAAGATGTTATGAACACTTTACGGAGAATAAAGATAAATGTGCTTATCCAGTATTATCTAACATTTCTACAAGTGAAAATTATTGTAGTAAATTATGCAATACTTTTTCAGGGACTCTTTGGCCATCCTTGCCATTTCTTTTCTTCCGTTGAGGGCCTCATTCCAAGGTTGGAGGTAGCCATGGTTCTATTAGCGCCATGGCTACCGCCTTACCGCATACTGTGTCCGGATTCCCTGAATGGGGACTTACCGGGTCATTCCAACCTTGGGGGACCCAGTATTTCCCCATTCAGGGAGGCCATCCCCATTCCCATTCGAGCCCCCATAGGGCTCAATGGGAATGGGGAGGGACCTAATAACGGGCCCATTAATAACGGGCCCGTTATTAGCTTCCTGGTCCTTTAGCGGCTCCCGCTAAGAGCGTTTGTTTTAACCAGCCACCCTTAGCGGGACCCGCTAAAGGACCTCAGAATGTGGCGGTAAGGGGTTAACGGCACCGACATTCTTACCGGCGCCGTTAACCCCTTACCGCCGCACTCGGAATGAGGCCCTTTGATTTGGGAAAATGACCTTTCCTCATTTTAGAGACTTCTAATTTTAGCAGTTAAGGCATAGTGTGATAAATGGATTTGCCCGGGAGCATTCACTTTGGTGGAGCATTCACTTTGGTGAAGGTAAGGATTAGGTTGACTGTCATAAGAAATAAACGCCAATCAGATAATAACTGTTTACCAAGTGCTGCTCACTGCAAAATGAGAAGGAAGTCACATTAATGTACCCCTTGAGGCTTGATTGGAGGGGGTGAGCAAGCCAAAACTGTTTGCCGGGTGTGGGAATATCAGGGATCCTATGGCAGAATGATGCAAAGGCAACTCAGCAGGTAACATGATTGTTGCTGAGATGTTACATGTTTACACCGTCCTGTAAATCATATGGCTTTTTTACTATTCCTGTTGCAACATGTGCAGTAAAATGTGTTATGTCTGGGGATGATCACGGCTCTCTCCCTCACTCTGTGTGGGAACTTTTGTCCCC
This sequence comes from Ambystoma mexicanum, assembly GCF_040938575.1. Lineage (NCBI taxonomy): Eukaryota > Metazoa > Chordata > Amphibia > Caudata > Ambystomatidae > Ambystoma > Ambystoma mexicanum. The sequence goes on from NC_090922.1 coordinate 255,712,753, forward strand.
AAAGCGTGTTTTTGAATCAGGTCCCGGGACAGGAGGGGAAGCAATGAGAGTAAGCAAACAAGCAAACATGAGGGGGGCTTAGGGCCCTTTTTCTGATTGTCTGCTAAGCCCCCTCTCCAGCCACCCCTTCAACCCAAACTTCCTCCCATCCCTGCTCATATTAAGGCACCCCTGGGATAATGGGAAACTGTGTTTTTCAGTTTAAACCTATGAGGCACTTTTTCTTCCATGGGTGTTTTTCTAGTGTTTATTGGATTTCACTGAAAACAGGAAAGCCTAATTATAATTTACTGGGTGTGTTTTATGTGAGAAAACCTTATTCTGGGCATGCACAACCTCTCATATAGTACAAATAAACAAACAATTTCAGATATTTGTGTGCTACAGTAATGAGGCGAGAGGGGACTTCTCACAGTCACCTAAAAGGAAGAACTACAAAGTGAATTCACCTCATGTTCTGTGCTCACATAAACTCAAATAATGTAGGACCAATTTCATAAGTATATGCCATACGGCTTGATTTAATGGAAAAGAATATATATGTATGTTATCTTCACATATCTTGAACGAAAAATAAAGACTTTGTAGGTGTTCTCTTCTAAACAACTTAGAGAGAGTATAGCAGCAAAGCATGACAAATAATCTTTGAGAGTGTTCTCTTGAAACCAAGTTAGGAATATTACCGCATCATAGCATGGCAAAACCTTTGCAAACTTGCATAAGAAAAGGCAGAAAGGTATTGGTCAACTCCTTAGATATCATATTAATCAACTCCTTGGATATCAAACTCAAAATGTTTGATAGAACCTAGATGGTCAATATAATAATAAAACAAACTCAATGCTTGTCATAAGGGTCATCATGTTCCAAAATCATAGAATAACACAGACACGCCTACACGTGTTTCAACCCTCTAGGGTCGTCATCTGGGCGTAAGATTTTATACTGTTAACACTGTGACATTTCATTTCTCAACACTGAAAAGGTACATGGCCAAAGAATCCTAAAGTAATAACATTATTTAGATGCAACATTTATGTACATATCGATAAAAACAGCAACATAGACGATAACCCATATAAAAAAAAATGGAATTGTAGGGAAAGTGGGACAAGAGAGAGAAGACAAAGGGAACAAAGAGAGAAAAAAGGAGAAAAGTTTAATGTGATGCATATAATGGTTTTGTCATTGCATATATCGTACTGTCCTAATTGTTCAGAATCCCATAAAGGGTATGTGTTTATTTCTAGATTTCATTATTGCAAATTTTGTGGAAAATAGCCTGGTCGTGTTTAAACTCGATAGTGCCATAAACAAACTGAAGCAAACTGAAAAGTAAAGGCGGACTAAGCACAAGAGACATATTTCACTCAGACCTACACGATCTTTAGCAACTTGAACAGATTTGACAAAATTGTATACGTTCAGATTGTGCATTCTCTTTCCCATGAGTCAAAAAACAGTAGGGATGAGATAGTATTTCAATATAATGATCTGGGTAAATCACGTATCGCATTATAAATACTATCTCATCCCTACTGTTTTTTGACTCATGGGAAAGAGAATGCACAATCTGAACGAAGATGATTTTGTCAAATCTGTTCAAGTTGCTAAAGATTGTGACGGTCTGGGTGAAATATGTCTCTTGTGCTTAGTCCGCCTTTACTTTTCAGATTGCTTATGATACTATAGATTTTAAACACGACCAGGCTATTTGCAACAGGTTTGCAATAATGAAATCTAGAAATAAACACAAACCCTTTATGGGATTCTGAACAATTAGGACAGTACAATATATGCAATGACAAACCCATTATATGCATCATATTAAACTTTTATCCTTATTTTCTCTCTTTGTTCCCTTTGTCTTCTCTCTCTTGTCCCACTTTCCCTACAATTCCATTTTTTATTTATATGGGTTATCGTCTATGTTGCTGTTTTTATCATAAATGTCACATCTAAATAATGTTATTACTTCAGGATTCTTTGGCGATGTACCTCTTCAGTGTTCAGAAATGAAATGTCACAGTGTTAACTATATAAAAGCTTATGCCCTGATGACGACCCTAGAGGGTTGAAACACGTGCATACGTGTCTGTGTTATTCTATGATTTTGGAACATGATGACCCTTATGACAAGCATTGAGTTTGTTTTATTATTATATTGACCATCTAGGTTCTATCAAACATTTTGAGTTTGATATCCAAGGAGTTGATTAATATGATATCTAAGGAGTTGACCAATACCTTTCTGCGTTTTCTTAAGCAAGTTTGCAAACGGTTTTGCCATGCTATGATGCGATAATATTCCTAAATTGGTTTCAAGAGAACACTCTCAAAGATTATTTGTCATGCTTTGCTGCTACACTCTGTATGGGAGGACTGGTCCAGGAGACCCCCCTCCCATGCCTCTTCTCCCCCGGTGAGGTTCATGGCTCACCGGGTGTCCTTCCTGCCACCAGGGCCCAGGTTGCGGGTGGGGCACTGGCTGAAGACATTGACCAAACCTGTTCAATTTAGCTAGGCCCTGGAAGCCATTTTGTACAATAAAAATGGCATGAGCCCTGTGCACCGCCGCGCGGCCCCCACCCTTGGAGAGTATCACTTATCCCTGTGGCCACAGCTCCCTGGCAGATCCGCTAAGAGCCCGTTCCCACGAACAGACGGACATGAGCTAGTGTTAGATACCAACACTGTACCATTTCACCTTCCGCAGTGTATCGCTGTTTCCAGCATGACCCGGCCAGCAGGGCCTGGGTGGAAAAGAACTGTACAATGGTCCCCTGACAAAAACAAAATCCCCAAATATTAATGAGCAAACCACCTGTGATGAAAGCGTTCTCTCCACAAGCTCTCTGACTAAAAAACCTGTAAAATATATGAAAGTGGCAGGAAGGGAGTTCATATGAGATTAGGGATGAAGCACCCACATCCCTGTAGCTATGCGCAAATGGTAAAAGCGTCCCGGTGGTTTTTCATGTTATGTGTGTTATCGAGAAGACTGCACCCCACAGTCCCGCGCCAAAACTGAACTAATGCTGCTAGAGTGCAAAGGAAGACAAATGCAACCATACTGAGGGCTCATGTAAGGGGTGCACGAAAATGCACCATATGTGTGTCCGAGCCCACTATGTGCCGCCAGTCTCAGTGGCGGGTTGTCCTGCGTGCTCCACCAACCTTACTACTACCTCACGTACCGTGTATGTATAAGCATATAACAAAATGTTGTAGTTGCTAAAAACGTAGTGTACAAGCAATGTGCTCAAATTGGCCATATGAATGGCACTAGCAATGTCAAAAACGTGAGCTTTGGAAAGACTCAATGAGTATTGTATATTATATGAATGTTTATGTCTCTTCCACCTAAAGTATGCAACACACGAGGAACATACCTTTGTGAGCACATGCAAGGCCATTCCCCCTTCCTCCCAGTGAAGCCTGCCAGACGAAAAAGCAGAGGCCTGTGCCGCGCTGCTCCACCTCCCCCAATTCGGCTGGAGCCGCTTCAAGCATTCGCATTCCCCCGCAGCACCCAAGGCCACGGCCTGCCACCTGAATTGTTTACAACCCAGCAGTAAACCCCAGCCTTAAAACACAGATCCAAAGGCGCCCTTTATTAGACTCCACGACCCGCCGGCCCACCTTAGGTTAATGGCCCCTGTAAAATTAGGACACCCAATATTATGGCAACATTACAAGAACACATCCATAATGACTTCTAACAAGACATGATGACACAGACCGCCTGTCCCATGCCCCGAGACCCAACCACACGACCTCTGATACCCGGTCAACAGGATGGTGGTAACCATGTATTGACGAATCGCCAACAGACCCCACTCCAGGTGCATTCCTCCTGTGTTGCATTAACCTGTAGAATAACCTATTGGAAGATTTACCAGAGAAGATAATATTGCAATGTTGAATGACTGCGGTGTGCGTGGCCCTAGGGCAGAAAGTCAGGAAAGACATTAATCTCTGACACTGATCACAGTTGGCACAACAACACCGCCCGGATGAGCCCAGCTGACATGCCAGGCCCAGCCCAACCCACGAGGGTAACCAGTGACGTCCTCCAGCCGCGGCAAACCACATCACAGCAGCACCTATAGCTAGTCGTCGCCACCCAATCCCCACGAACTTGTGCCCCCCATAGCATGTAGGTTCTTATGACATTTTTTGTAAATATAAACGCCTGTCTTTGCTATTGTCAGACAGAGCGCTCTCGGAGTTTGCAGAGTTCTTTGCATGCCCTATTTTGATTGATAAACTCCCATTTAAGCTCACCCGCACTTTGTCCTGGCCTTATTCCCATCCTGGGAGAGTCCATTATTGTCTCTCATTACGGGGAGGATCGTGCTATCTGGGGACGCTTGCCTTCAGTGGTGACCCTGAAAGCGTGATATTAACTTCTCTCCTAATATATATATATATCCCTACCGTCCCCTTTGGCACGAAAATCTCCGATCGAAAAGGGATACGCACGGTGCGCCGGCTCCGGGAGGCTGCCCGCCAACGGCGACCGGTACGCTCAGAAGTGCGCACTCACCAGAGAGAGGGTACGGGATCCCGGTTGAAAAATCCCCTTTGAGTACCGCTCGCCGGAGCCGGGGCTGACCGTTGAGCAAACGGCAACACTGCCTGGACGGACCCAGTTTCGGAGACTCTCGGTTCAAGACGGGCACATGAGTATTCAGTGCGAGAGACCTTAAAGGGAGCAGGGGAGGAAATATAGGACAGGGAACAAGGCTGGTTGAAAAGGGGGCACTTTGGGTCTACTAAGGACCATCCTAAACTTTCTTTGCTTTTTCTTTGCACATGGCCATTAGGATTAAGAGGTGAACAGAGATAAAGAGAAGGGGAACCTAGCTCCGCAAGGGGGTGGAAGGCGGCGCCACATAGTGCTATCTTGACTAGTAATGGGAATATATGAAGAAGTGGAATATGAGATAAAGGTGTCTGGTGAAGATAGACACGGAAAATACATTAGTGACTGCTACGATTTCTATTTTTCTCACTGGGTTTACGGGTAAATAAAAGCAGGTTAGTACAAACAAAGATATAATGTAAGTAGAAAAATAATTTTACATCAAAACTAGAAAGACAAATTTATATATATCAGATTAAGACGGACAGGGACAGTTGGCAAGGGAGGAAAGGGAGGACAAACTGGACTGTGAATAGAGTGCTGCTTATGAGTGTGTATGCATCGTATATGTCAGAACATATTTTATATAATAAGTGTGTAAAGGTGGTCAGAAATACGTAATTGTGGTATGGTTACGGTAAGTGTGACCAGGAGAAACATCAGAAAGAAGAGTGTAATGTGGGAAAGTGAGTGTTCATTTCTTTGATCTGCTTTGTTCAATTGTCACAGTTATTGATGGTTTGCTCTTGTACGTGCCCCCTAAAGAGTATAGAATAGAGGCTGTGTGCAGCCATTCTCATACTGTACAGGTGGCGGGAAAACGCGCCAATGCTCAATAAGACATAAGTACGAGAGTTCACATGGTGACACGTTCATAGTAAGAGACAGACATACATAGAGAGGTACACTAGCATCCAGTAAGTACGAAGTATGGGGGCAGAAACACCCTTATCACATATTTGTATGAGCCTACGTGGGTACGCAGAACGGATTAAGAAATATCATGACCAGTGGATCACAGAGTTGAAGGGAGAAGGGTTACCTCAGATATGGCCAGAAGGGGGATCATTTGACAAAAGCGTCTTAGATATGGTAGCCACATGCATTCGTTTGAAATATAAGGGGAAGCAGCTACACAATAGGAGGGAAATATAAGACCTATGGAGACTGTTTGAAGAAATACCCCCTCCTAAGAAAAGGGAATCAGATACTGACCTACCATCTACTACTGACAACCCATTGCTGATACCAAAAGATGACAAGGTACTTTCAGAAGAGAAGCCACCGATTGAGGTAACTAGGTTGTACCCAATGCTAAATAAGCCAGTGCCCGCAGAAGGATATAGCGACCCAACTTATGTACCCCCAATGACAACCACTACCACTCAAGGGCCAACTGCACCACCACCATATGAGAGTCATAGGGAACGAGAGCAGGTAAGTACACCAAGGGTGGATATAGAGAAATTGACAGGGGATCTAGAATCCAGACTCTCTATAGCCAAAGATGAGCTCTCGAGAATTAAAAGTATATGTGAGCGGACTGCAATCAGCACCGCTAGATCAGAGCCTGCATCAGGAGCGCAGAGTGAGAATAGGACATTTGGAGAAGGATGGAAAAAAGGAGAGATACTGTTTAGGATAGAAGAAGAACCAACACGGATAATTGAACTAGAGGGAACAGAGGGGTGTACTGGTGATGAGGTAAGGACCACAGGAGGCAGAGAGGAGCTATTGTGTGATATAGGGGATGACTTAGAAGAAGGTGAAAGGCTAAGTGTGGCAATGGGAGGAGAAAGCGAGGAGTTGGATGGCGCAAAGCATAATGAGAACAATGGACGAGGAGTGGACAGGGCGACTAAGGAACAGATTGGGAAAAATGGCGCCATTAGGAAAATCAGGAGTAAAGATGAGTGCAGATACAACGACAAAGGGGAAGCTACAACTCCCATTGATACATAGAGGAGGAAGGAGGCCGAGTTACATACCCTGGGCTCAGATGGACAAGGCAAATTTGCTAAAATGATTGCCCCCGCTATCAGGAGGGGCAAGCAAGTGGATATATGCCTTTGAGAAACACACAGCCGGGGTACCTCGAGCAATAGGTGAGGTGAAGAGTTTGCTAGTATCAGCAGTTGGGGATCAAGCTGACAGAGTATGGGTAAAAGCTGGCTTCCCGGGAGTAACATTAGACTGCGATCGTCATGATGGTGCCTCTTTCAATACAGTACGTGCCAGGGTGTGGGATGCCTTGCGGGAAACGTTCCCAGATACCCCAGATTTACAGTCGGTAATGCAATGTACAATGAATGACGGGGAAGATGCTATGGATTACATTTTTCGAGTCCAAGAGATGTGGAGAACCGAAACGGGCACGCCCTGGTATCAGTCAACATCATTATTCTATTTTATAATAAAGAGGGGGCTCCCAATAGAGGTGCAAAAAGCACTTGACAAAATAGCAGGTATTGAAGCAAAAGGTTGGCCCGAAATTCAGAGCATAATAGTTCAAACGAATAAAAGAAAGGGAAAAGGAGGTGGCGCAGAGAAGACGAAGCGAAACTAGTACAGACAAAGCTGGTGAAGGTCGCCGCGGAAGTAGCGGAAGTAGCCGCGGAAGTAGCCGCGCTCCCACACAGCAGGGAGGGAGATGATGAGGAGGAGGGGCTGGTAGCAATACAAGGGAGGATGGCAACGAATTGGACAGGAGCAGGACAGAGGCAGTGGAACGAGCAGGAGCAGAGTGGAGGTCTGCAGTGGCAAGAGTGGGACCCTCGAGGGGGACGAGTTGGGTACAGGGGTCGAAGAGGGGGTGGACAAGGGTATGGGGAAATGGGAGGAAACAGATGGCAGGGTCGCAGGGGTGTACAAGGAAGTTGTTGGAACTGCGGGAGGTGGGGGCACTTTTCAAGAGAGTGCAGGAGTAGACCAAACAAGGGGTTTCCGGAGGTAGAACACTATGGCCATCCTCATCCGGGGAGCCCATGTGGTCTCCCAATGGGACAACAACAAAGGGACCCAGGGCAGGGGTACCCTGAACAACGGCAGGGACACCAATACAGAACACAGAATAACCCGCAAAACAATGACACTATGCACTACACCCCAGGCAACCCTTTCGCGACAACAGCAAATGGAGCCCCAGCACCAGCCCGCTATAGCGGTGTATCAGTAGTTTCAGGGAGTGTGTTCAACCGGGGGGGGCTATGGGACACCCCGCATAGCACAGCCCACAGAGAACACTTGCGTGTCCTGTCCTATCTACCACCTACGATGCAGCAGAGGAACCATTGGTAGGGGCGCAGATAGGAGACAAGCAGTTCATATTCATGGTGGATTCGGGAGCGGAGAAATCATGTATTAGGGAGGGCCGGTTTCCGTTATCTAACCGAAATTAGAGACGCAGGGGTTCTCTGGGGCTGTAATTGAAGTTCCTTATACAGAAGCTTTGGATGTGACAGTGGGGGGTAAAACTGTAAAAACACCCTTACTGCATTACGAACAATCGCCAATAAACTTGCTAGGGAGGGACCTATCTAACCGAAATTAGAGACGCAGGGGTTCTCTGGGGCTGTAATTGAAGTTCCTTATACAGAAGCTTTGGATGTGACAGTGGGGGGTAAAACTGTAAAAACACCCTTACTGCATTACGAACAAACGCCAATAAACTTGCTAGGGAGGGACCTTCTTAGCAACCTTAACATGACAATATCATTCACAGAAAGAGGAATAGTGTGTTCAACACCAGGAATCTGCCCATTACGTGTAATGCTGGTAGTACAGGCTCAAACAACTGCTCCGGAAATACGTGGCCTGCCAATGGAGGAAAGAATGTTTATTGAAGGTTTGAAAACACTGGCCCAAGTAGTTCCTGAGCTAAAAAAGCTGGATTGGAGAATACCCGCCGAATTCATCTTCCGCCCAATAGTGCGCCCAGACATAGCACCAGGGTCAGTGGTATCATTAGACTTGCATGCTGTACAGGTATCAGCAAAAAGGATTGCAGTAATTGGGATGGACATAGATGGATGTGAATGGCGCACTGTGCTGTGCGTCAACGCCAATATTGCCCTACGAGACTTATCTGATGAGGATCTCTTCTCTGATTCAGACAATGATGGTGAAATAATAATGGAAATAGCAATGCCCTGTGACATTTTGATTCAGGCTAGGCAAATTCCCGTTCAATTGATGGCAGTAGTGGGAACACCACCGTCATTTTGTGACGATGACATGCAACTGGTGCCAGGCAATTTGTGGACAACAGGCCCCCATGATGTGGGCTTGTTGCATGGAGTGACGCCAGTGGTCATAAAACTCAAACAAGGGGCAATCCTGCCCCGAGTAAAGCAATATCCATTGTCCCGCGAGGCGGAGGAAGGAATAAAAGAGACAATAAATGCATTATTAGCTCAGGGAATAATAGTGCCTTCAAACTCACCAAGCAACACCTGTATCTACCCGATTAAAAAAGCAAAGGGAGGGGCTTGGAGGATGATCCAGGATTTACGCCCCTTAAATGACATCATACAGAAAGAGTTCCCTTTAGTCCCGAACCCTGCTTCAATATTGTGCAGTATCCCAAAAACGGCATCACATTTTACAGTGGTCGATTTGAAAAACGCATTCTTCTCCATCCCCTTGGCTGAAGAAAGCAGATACCTGACAGCATTCACCTTAGGGGGAAAGAGATACGAACATTGCAGATTACCACAGGGATACTGTGAGAGCCCAAGTATATTCAACCACATACTACACGAAGACCTGGGTAATTTATCAGTTGAAAGCACAATCATTCAGTATGTAGACGATCTGCTCGTCTGCGCACAGAATGAAGAAACATGCAGAAAAGACTCAGTAACACTCCTGTCACTGCTGGCAAACAAGGGGTACAAAGTGGACAAGGAAAAGCTACAATACTGTCAGGAAGAGGTCTTATACTTAGGGCAGCTGATATCGAACGACGGAAAGAGAATAATCCCTGACAGGGTAGAAGCCATAAGATCAGTAAGAGAACCCACAACAGTGAAGGAGATGCAGAAATTCCTGGGAATGTGCAATTATTGCAGAGCATGGATATTAGATTATGCAGCCTACACGAGACCATTACTGCAAGCACTCAAGGAGGCACAACACGAGAACAGGAAAATAGAATGGTCAGAAGAGATGAGTGACTCATTCAAGTCACTAAAAGAATTGATTTCGAGTGCTCCAGTACTCGCCAACCCTGATTATGAATGCAAGTTTTTCCTATTTTCACATTGTAGGGGGAACACTCATGACCGCTGTACTGACACAAAAGACTTCTCTAGGACACAAACCATTGGCTTACTATAGTGGCACCTTGGATGCGGTCGGTGATGCAAGGACACTTCGCGTGCGAGCAATCTCTCGCCGCCGCCGCGTTCGCCATTGAGAAAAGTGCCACAATAGTAATGGGATGCCCTGTCACATTGTTTGTAGAACATTCATTATTTGCAATACTTGAAAGATCAAAAAGTACACTGACCACTCAGCGAGCAACTGCCTATGAGATAATATTGTCGAGCGCCAATATCAATGTGGTACGATGCAGGACAGTGAATCCAGCAACATTCATTACAGAAACATGCACACTGGAGGACATGCAGGAACACAACTGTGCAACTTACACAGGGGAAACAGGGGAGGAGACGGTTGTCTTCGAGAATGCCCTGAGCGAGGGGGGGTATACTTTGTGGATGGGTCAGCATCAATTGACATGGACACGGGAGAGAAACATGTGGGGTTGGCAGTGGTGAGGTTGGAAGAAGGTGAGTATGAGACACTAGTGCAGTATCGCCTTCCATCCCATTTCTCAGCACAGGCAGCGGAACTCATTGCCTTAATAGAAGCACTACATGCCGCTAAAGGTTGTGCAGTAACAATATACACAGATTCAGCTTACATGACGACAACAGTACATGGAGGTCTGGCAAGATGGGGGCGGAGGGGGTTTCGAAGAGCAGATGGGACTCCAGTGCAGCATGCAGAATTGCTGAAGGAGTTAATTGAGGCCCTAAAAGACCCAACAGTGGTAGCAATAGTGAAGTGCCAAGCACATATGTCCAACACAGACGTTGTGTCTTTGGGGAACGCGGCAGCGGACGCTGCTGCCAAGGAAGCTTCATACTTTGAAAAACATGAAACAGGTGAGTACATGCTGCAGCACAAGACAAACAAAGAGCTCCCAGAAGGATACAATGCGATGCCCATATCACAAATACTAGAGTTACAGGAAGGAGCAAGTGGCGATGAAAAGATGATGTGGGTAAAACGAGGGTGCAGCCAATCAGCAACAGACTTACTCTGGCGACAAAATAACTCAGGAAAAGTGGTCATGCCAGTAAAACTATTAGAAATAGCGTTTCAACAATTACACTTCCCAGCACACAACACGAAACAACACATTGCAGCAGAGATACAGAGGAGTGGTTCGTGCCCTGTCTTCAGGAGCACATATCTAGATTGACAATGGAGTGCACAACATGCCAGATATACAACTCTGGAATGACATTACGTACACTCAGGGGAACAATTCCAAAACCAATTGGGCCATTCAGAGAGCTACACATTGACTACGCAGACATGTGAGAAAGGTGCAATGGGGCACGCTACATGATTGTGGTTGTATGCCCATTTTAGAGGTGGGTGGAAGCAGGCCCATGTGCACGACCTGATGCTAAAAGCGCTGCAAAGTTCCTAGTGAGGGAAGTATTCCCGCGCTGGGGAATTTGTGACGTAGTTCGCTCAGACAACGGCACTCACTTTGTGAACGAGCTCTTCAAAGAAGTAACAACACTATTGGGAATAAAACATAAATTGTGCTTGATTTATCATCCTCAAAGTAATGGCGTGGTAGAAAAGATGAACGGCCTGTTAAAAGGAAGATTATCGAAATTATGCTTCTCATTAAAGAAGAACTGGATTTACTGTTTGCCCCTTGCGCTGTTTGAGCTGAGAAATCTGCCAAGCAAGGACCACCATTTGTCCCCGCACGAAATAGTGACCGGGAGACGAATGCACACAGCACATTCCCCACTGCGCCAACATTCAGACGCGCACAGAAGCGCTGCGATATTGGGAGATGAGTTCACAGACTACCTGAAAAAGCTAACTAGGGCAGCGCGCGCAATATCAAAGCCGCTCTCCCCACCATTCACAAGGGAAGAAGGGAACACAGCGGAGTCCCTTACGGAACCTGAAACACCGGTACAACTGATGCCGGGAGAGTTCATTTATGTCCGGAGCTTTGTGCGCCGGTGGAATGCACCACGGTTCCACGGACCATACGAAGTGGTATTTTGTACTCCTACGGCTGTAAAAGTGAAGGGCCTTAAGTACTGGATACATTTGACGGATGTACGAAGGGCATATAATAGTGTGCGGGAGGAGGTGGATGAGGGGGCACAGACAACAGCAAACAATACAAATGAAAATAATGAGTGAATGTGAACATGTGTGTGATGGAAATGCACCTGATTGAGAAAGTTGATGACGAGAACCATTACATTTAAGGGTATCTATAAAGATGAAAAGATATGGAAAAAAAATATATGGATTTATGTGTAAATAATAATGTGATAAAAATGTATAGTGTCTGCTCGTTTGTCTGTACATCCCCAACCCCACTCCCCTACCCACTTCCATTCCCCTTCCATGATATCTTGGCACTGGTAGTGCCAACAAAATGTTTACATGCATGCACTTAATGCACTTTTATATCTCAAACAGGAAATACCATGGCAACTAACGGGCAGCCTGCAACGGATACATTTATTAGATATAGAGAATTTTTAGCTGAGAGATGTAGATATTCGTATGAGTGTGGATTGTCGATATGTATTACATTATTTTTTACAATGATGTTTGGCCTGGTTATGTATTGGTTCATAGCGTTCATCTCTATCTAGATGAACGAGAGGGGAGGGATTAACGGGACTAATGTGACAAATGAAACAGCAATTGTAAATACTAAAGAAGGTGATTTTTTGGTATGGGATGGAACTAAACTGGTATGGGGATATTACACGACACCATCCAATGTTGCTATCTCGCATAATGAAGGTCTGCAGGGAAAAATGCAAAACAGCACAACTTCCCCGCCAAAGGTATCTAATTACAATGCCCGCAGTCTAAATGATTGTAACCCCTCTGCTATATCCTGGTTATATAACACCCCTACCAGCAGGCCCACTCCTGTAACCAAAAACACACTGCCAGATAGCATAAAGAAGGAGAATGAAGAAATGACAGCGAGATATGAAATATTATATGATAATTGGGCAAATGGGGGGGAGAGGTAGAAAGGGGGGCCCACACTGTCCATCGCCCATGAGGCCAGGAAATACCTTAGAAAAAGGAATAACAGACGGAGAAGGGAGGCGGGGAGGAGGAAATATGATGAATATTATGGGTTAGGATTAGACAAAATGGAAGACCCACGACACCCCCACCAGACAAATAAATGTTATGCGGACATGAGTGCAACGGCTAAGCAAACAACGAACGAGAGCTGTTATGTCTGCTCCATCATTCCCCATGCTTCAGGTACACCCAAAGTATTGTTACCGAAAGAGTTGCCTATTGTCGATGGCCAGTGTCTCCTTCATCTCACGTTGTGCAGAATTAAGAACACCTTCCAGGCACATGAGGTAACTTTCAGGATGCTGCAGAACGAAAAGACCTGTTACCCAAAGGCAGTAGGAGTGGTCTGTTTGGAGGAGCCATTTTTTATAATACAAGGGACACTTTTTTCGGACAACAAGTGGAAGGACGAAGAAATAATGTGCAAGGCTGAAGCACTGCGGGGTGTGGCACCAGAGAAAGTGAAATGGATAGAAGAGACATGCACACCCATATGGAAGGAACACATCTCAAAATTGACTTGGGTAACGGCCATCGAAAAACCCTTCAAGCTGCAGAAAGAAATAAACTATGAACTGTGTTTCAAGGGAGACGGGAGAACCACCATGGAAGCAAACAAGAACTGTAACAAGACCCTCACCATCCCAGATATGAGAAAAGGGACAGCGGCCCTAATGGATACCTATTGGGTATGTGGCAACCAAGCATACCTGCACCTCCCACAATCCTGGGGTGGCAGCTGTTCATTGGCCACCCTGCACTCCGCGCTAATGGTAATACCGGAAAGCCACATTGATGGGGGCAAGGAGACGCGAGGAAAATCTCAACAGAGTGGGGCCCCATCAACTGCAGAATCACAAGTTTATGTCCTGTCCTCTGGAAAAAAGGAAGGGGCGCTGTCCCGAAACAGACGGTCATCGAACTACATATCAAAAGCATCATCAGAACTGCTGGCACAGATCCCAGATAGATATCGATTATTCAGCTCTGCAGAAACGTTCTTCGCCTCACTCATCCCAAGCATCCAGGCGCGAGCAAACGCAAAGTGGCTCCAAATCACACGTTGGGAACTGAGCCAATTGGCAAATGATACTGAAGAAGGGTTTAACGTAATAAAAGTAGAACTACGAGCACTGCGGCTAATGACCATGCAGAACAGGTATGTCTTGGACCTGTTGACAGCAATGGACGGAGGTGTTTGCCGAAAAATCGGAAGTGCCTGCTGCACTTTCGTACCTTCTGAAGATGCAGATAACGGCTCCCTGTCCCATGTGATCGAAGCAGTAGGAGAAAGAATGAGAATGGAAGGTAGAGCAGAAGAAAGTACATGGTTCGACAATATCTTCTCCTGGGTCCCATCATGGCTGGGAATTACTGTCAAGTTTTTGATGCCGGCTGTAGTGTTCCTCCTTTTCATTTTCTGCCTATGCCAGGTGGGTCTTGGATGTTGTGCCAACGCAGTACCGAATGGTGCAATGATGATGGTGACAATGGGCAACGCCCGCGGTACAATACAAACTATGCAGGAAGCACAGGTACAAACGGGTACAGATTACAAGATTCCAGATGGTGCCCATGTACCATGACAAGGATATAGTAGATAAGCTATGGCACACTACAATTAAAGAGCCCCGGGTGCTCGAATGGTATGAGGAAGTGTGGGTGAACCTAGAAGGGGATAGCGGTTGTATATACCTGACCTGTACCCCAGATGAATATGCTAGGAGAGGTGAAAGCCTGCGAGGGGTATGCAGGGCATGGATGCCCATAAAAGGCACCCCTGCATGGGATGACGCTATAGCTGACGAGGAAGAGTGCAGGAGGTTGGAGGATTTAAAGTATTTGTTACTTAAGTAACGAAAGGGGGGAAATGTATGGGAGGACTGGTCCAGGAGACCCCCCTCCCATGCCTCTTCTCCCCCGGTGAGGTTCATGGCTCACCGGGTGTCCTTCCTGCCACCAGGGCCCAGGTGGCGGGTGGGGCACTGGCTGAAGACATTGACCAAACCTGTTCAATTTAGCTTGGCCCTGGAAGCCATTTTTGTATAATACAAATGGCTTGAGCCCTGTGCACCGCCACGCGGCCCCCACCCTTGGAGAGTATCACTTATCCCTGTGGCCACAGCTCCCTGGGAGATCCGCTAAAAGCCCGTTCCCACGAACAGACGGACATGAGCTAGTGTTAGATACCAACACTGTAACATTTCACCTTCCGCAGTGTATCGCTGTTTCCAGCATGACCCGGCCAGCAGGGCCTGGGTGGAAAAGAACTGTACAATGGTCCCCTGACAAAAACACAATCCCCAAATATTAATGAGCAAACCACCTGTGATGAAAGCGTTCTCTCCACAACCTCACTGACTAAAAAACCTGTAAAATATATGAAAATGGCGGATGGGTGCTCATATGACATTAGGGATGAAGCACCCACATCCCTGTAGCTATGCGCAAATGGTAAAAGCGTCCCGGTGGTTTTTCATGTTATGTGTGTTATCGAGAAGACTGCACCCCACAGTCCCGCGCCAAAACTGAACTAATGCTGCTAGAGTGCAAAGGAAGACAAATGCAACCATACTGAGGGCTCATGTAAGGGGTGCACGAAAATGCACCATATGTGTGTCCGAGCCCACTATGTGCCACTGCCGCCAGTCTCAGTGGCGGGTTGTTCCTGCGTGCTCCACCAACCTTACTACTACCTCACTTACCGTGTATGTATAAGCATATAACAAAATGTTGTAGTTGCTAAAAACATAGGGTACAAGCAATGTGCTCAAATTGGCCATATGAATGGCACTAGCAATGTCAAAAACGTGAGCTTTGGAAAGACTCAATGAGTATTGTATATTATATGAATGTTTATGTCTCTTCCACCTAAAGTCTGCAACACACGAGGAAAATAACTTTGTGAGCACATGCAAGGCCATTCCCCCTTCCTCCCAGTGAAGCCTGCCAGACAAAAAAGCAGAGGCCTGTGCCGCGCTGCTCCACCTCCCCCAATTCGGCTGGAGCCGCTTCAAGCATTCGCATTCCCCCGCAGCACCCAAGGCCACGGCCTGCCACCTGAATTATTTACAACCCAGCAGTAAACCCCGGCCTTAAAACACAGATCCAAAGGTGCCCTTTCTTAGACTCCACAAACCGCCGGCCCACCTAAGGTTAATGACCCCCTGTAAAATTAGGACACCCAATATTATGGCAACATTACAAGAACACATCCATAATGACTTCTAACAAGACATGATGAGACAGACCGCCTGTCCCATGCCCCGAGACCCAACCCCACGACCTCTGATACCCGGTCAACAGGATGGTGGTAACCATGTATTGACGAATCGCCAACAGACCCCACTCCTGGTGCATTCCTCCTGTGTTGCATTAACCTGTAGAATAACCTATTGGAAGATTTACCAGGGAAGATAATATTGCAATGGTGAATGACTGCGGTGTGCGTGGCCCTAGGGCAGAAAGTCAGGAAAGACATTCATCTCTGACACTGATCACGGTTGGCACAACAACACCGCCCGGATGAGCCCAGCTGACATGCCAGGCCCAGCCCAACCCACGAGGGTAACCAGTGACGTCCTCCAGCCGCGGCAAACCACATCGCAGCAGCACCTATAGCTAGTCGTCGCCACCCAATCTCCACGAACTTGTGCCCCCGATAGCATGTAGGTTCTTATGATGTTTTTTGTAAATATATACGCCTGTCTTTGCTATTGTCAGACAGAGCGCTCTCGGAGTTTGCAGAGTTCTTTGCATGCCCTATTTTGATTGATAAACTCCCATTTAAACTCACCCGCAGTTTGTCCTGGCCTTATTCCCATCCTGGGAGAGTCCATTATTGTCTCTCATTACAGGGGAGGATCGTGCTATCTGGGGACGCTTGCCTTCAACTCTCTCTAAGCTGTTTTGAAGAGAACACCTACAAAGTCTTTTTTTTTCGTTCAAGATATGTGAAGATAACGTACATATATATTATTTTGCATTAAATCAAGCTGTATGGCATATACTTATGAAATTGGTCCTACATTGTTTGAGTTCATGTGAGCGCGGAACATGAGGTGACTCCACTTTGTAGTTCTAATTATAATGTACATGCATTGCTGTATAATGCTTTCAACAAATTATATCATGCACATCCACACAACCATTTTCAGACCACAAATTAAACATATATAAGGACATATAGGAACCACCACATATAAGCACAAATCATACAGTTGTACAAAAAAACTTGTTCCTTCCAAAACTGAAACATTCAGCACCCTGAGATAACCCTACATCTACTTCAGACTTGTTTAAGGATGCAGAAGTAAGAATATTGACACAAGTTCGATGGAAGTGGTTGTCATAAAATGTTTTTGATTTAGCAAGAAAGAAAAAGGAGTTGGGGAAAGGCCTAACTGTTCCTAACCACTAAGAGGGGTTGCCCTGCCTCAACAAAAGCATAAATGTCCACAGTCCTGTGTCTAAGCTTAGTTCTGTCCCTTACACTCTCAATCTAACTAAAGGAAAAGTGGGTGTCTTCTTAATTCCAGGATGAGACCTCTCCTGTTCTGTATGCTGACACCAAAAGGCAGTTCTTCTGCAAAATGAATGTATACAGTTCAATGTTCATAAGCTTAGCCAACTTAAAGATAGCCTATTCCCTGCTCTCCTGGGGTGAACCTCTTCCTGGGTTCCTAGTTCCTCTTTTTCACAAAATAACATTCTGTAAAAAACCTCTGGGAAATTCCTAAACACAATTCCATAGCACAAACATGATCCTTCCCAGTCTCTTGTCAGGCCTGGGTCCCTAAACTGCCAGACCTCACCCTAGACTTTTCCAATAGTGTAAAAAGTTGGGTTTACTCGTCTTCCAGACTTAATTTCCACAACTCTTGCTCTCAAAGGTTATTGTGTTATGCGCTTCAGCCCACTGAATTGAAATCTTCTTGCTTTGAGGTGGGTCCTCGGCCCTTATGCATAACACTGGTGGGCTTTGCCTGCTTTCATTTGGGTCCCAGACCCTGTTCCTCTGGCTTGGTGGTATCCTTGTCTCATTGTTCCCTAGTGTCCACTTGGACAGACCTGGTATACTCCCCTGCCAGGCACTGTCCAACCTAAGTGCACTCTCAATGTTTGTTTCTGCTTGTTTGTATCAAATGTGTATCTGCTTCACACAGTTCACACAGTTCGTAATATAGTTCAGATTCTCTTTCTCACCCCTTTGTGCTCTTCGGGATGTTCTTAGTGGTTTTATAAAGTGTGTATCTATTTGTATCCCTCCTTTTTCACCCCCTTGTAACGTTCAGGGTATTGTTATAAAGTTTGCAAAGGTAGTGTCATACTACACAGTTTCCCTTTCACCCCCTTGGACTTTTTGGGATGTTCTAATCAGGTTTATCAGGTTTTCAAAGTTCGTTTTATATTGTACAGGATACCTTCCACCCCCATGGGCATTTTGGGATATTCGTAATGGGCTTATCAAGTTTGCAAAGTTAATTTTATTCTGCACAGGATTCCTTTCACCCCTTTCGGCTTTTCGGTATGTTTTTATCAGGTTTGTCAAGTTTGCGAGTTCGTCTTCACAAGTGTCCTCAGCTCCCTCAATGCCCCCCTGATTGGTCCAGCCCTTTCCCTACCTTTGGAAACTTTTAGGGCGGCCTCTGGTTTCTTACGGAGTTGGCAGCAAACCTTCTCTGCTCCTGCTGCACTCAGCACTCTCCTTCTCGCAGCTCCGCTTCTCCAGCATCTCTCTCTCACCTTCGGCTGCCCACATCCCTGTTCATGGTCGGGTTTCGCTGATCTGGCTTCCCATGTCTCTGTCACTGATCAGGTCTGTATCGCTAAGACCTCTCAGGTACTTGTGGCAGTCTGTGTCCCGGCCTTCAGTCTTCAGGTTCCTCGGGTTCCTCGGAATGGGACCAGTGTCTCCTTCCCTGCTACTCCGGGGCTGGATGTGGCAATTCCCTGGGATTCGTCACACTTGATTGAAAGAGAAGACATGAATTCTCAAAGCAATACTTTTTGGTTTTTGGAAGATTCTTGGATCTATTGGTTAGTATTTAACGTTCATCCGAATATTTCCAATTTTAGAAATAATTGGTTTGGCAAGAGAGTGGGAACAGATGCTGCCTAAATTCTAATTTATAACTACCAGTAACCTTGTGATATAGTTCTCATTCATTGTGGTGGCAATGATTTAGGGAATCTTTACGCGGTTTCTGTTTATTTAGTTATCAAGCAAGATTCGCCAAAACCCATGGATTTGTACTCTCACAGAATGCTCATTGTTTCTAACTTTACATTAAGACAAAAATATAAGTGGACAACCACATGCTATTCTAAAATAGGGACAACAAAGAGAAATGTCAATAAAGTAGTATCCACATACATAACTGATTTTGGAATGCATTGGATATCCAATAGCCACATCTAGAGTTACATGTCTAATGTGTATAGGTGAAATAGAGTGCCCCTAACAGAATCTAAGTGGTAGCAGTATAACATTAAAATAGTCATTTTAAGGACTGCTGACACAAAATAAAAAGGCTATTTCTTTTACTAATAATTACCCATTTTTTGAAGCCCAAAATATTCCAGCAAAATTATCATGTAATTTCAAAATGTAATATGAAATATATTGAATAAATAAATATAGATATTTTATATGATGACTCATAAAAGAGCCCTTGGGATTCTTCATTAATACAATGGAATAATCCCTACTTTCACTCAGAGAAACACTCTCCTAACTTCATTAACAATTACGCCTTTTTTGAAGCCCAAAATATTCCTGCGAAATGATCATGTAATTGCAAAATCTTACATGAAATATATCTAATAACTAAATATACATATTTTATATGATTGCTTTTAAAAGAGCCGTTGGGTTTTTTCATTAATATAATGGAATAATCCCTACTTTCATTCAGAGAAGCACTCTCCTAAGGTTTCCTAGAGATTCCAATGTTCATCAGAAAAATACATTTCTCGATGGGTTTTTAAATGCCAAGTCAGTTTTCTTTCTTTCTCACGGAAGACACAACTGTGCAGCAAGTTAGAAATGTGTGTCTGCATTAGATACTAATAGATATTATTTTAATGTGTCCATTTACAATGCCATCGTCATACCAAAAATGATTGGACATACTGTAAAGACCATAAAGTATTTGTTCGCCTTCCACTTCACTTTCAGTAGTTGAAGCAAAGAGTCCAAATATATTCTGTACTGCCAGATGTTCCTTTATCATTATCTCTGGAAAGAATAAAAGAAGATGAACATGAGCTCTGCATTTCAGATGCCATTGGCCTGCTTTCCTTAACAAACAAAGACAGTACTGACTGCATGACATATTTTACACGGGTACCAATTAAAGCACTATTTCCTTATTGACCAATCTAAACCTTATGCCCTTTGTCAAATGAAAGACAATGTAAGCAACACACAGACTCACTCAACAAATTGGTTTACATTTGGTCTATGTGCATTGTCCTTGGCATTACATGAACCTCTGACGTACTCAACGTCTAATTGGTAAGTGTTCTGCATATTCCCATTTCCAGGAAGGAATTGCTGCAACACTTCTGTGGTTCCCACAGACTATTACGGCAAGAACATATAATCAAACGCCATCATTTATAGAGATGCTCTTAAATCCACAAACTGTTGAACCACCATAAAGGACCTATTAACACATTTTTTAACATTTCACAAAATACTTTTTGAATGTATTCTTCTTCATGTGGGAACATTCCAGTAGGATTTCTGGATTCCTGTGAGGCATTACTGCAGAAATACATTAGAAACAAACAACAGTTATAGTGTGTCACATACCACGATTCACCTCCACCAGACAGAAACCTAGAAAGAGTAAAATAATTGATATTTCTTTTTTTTACAGGCAAACCGATTTTTGCACTATACTTCTTCTCATTGCTTCAAAAACGTTATCACCGTTATCACCGGATTTCACTTTTCCACGAGATTTTGCTGCAGGAACATGTTAGCTAAAAGCAAGATGTATACAGTGTCACATAATACCATTCAACCGGAGGGCACCATCAGGGAAAATGGAATACTGATGTCTCAATTTTTATAAACTCACAAACAATTTTCCTCTTTATACTTCTTCCCTTTAGCTGGAAAAACTCTCATTGGTGGAATCTGTGGCTCAGATTTTCCCGTAGAACGCTGCTGCAAGAACATGTAGCTCCAAAACAACATTTGCAGTGTACAACATCATTCCGTTGAACAAGGTTACAGCAAAATGACCATTGATTTAGTTTTTAGAAACGTACACTTTGTTGCTTAATATTTCTTTCCATTACTGTCTGCCACAGTAATGTTGCACATGTGTGGCAACATTACTGCAACAGATTACCACAATTACACATAACTGTGAAATGACATTGCCAGTGTACAGCAAAATATGATTTACCCTTGTTCCACCAAAAGAGAATGTACAAACAAAAAAGCTATTGAAAACCCACTTGTGGAACACTAACCTGTTCGCACTAGGCCTTAGATTGAGACATAGATGAAGCACCCAAATCCAGGGAGATCAAATTCTGCCTGCCTATTGGGTCACATTCATTTCTATAATAATTTGCACAGGGCCTCCAATGAGAAGCATATACACATTTGTTTAGTTTTTTATTTGTGTTGGTTAGTTCCAAGTTTACGCATGCCGTCAACAATTACAAACACATTTTTTTCACACATAAACATTAGTAATTCCAGAGGTTGCAAGTTATTTCACATATTAATTAGTTCCATAAATATTGAACATACACATATTATATCACTCTTTAAGTAATGGTGAACCCTTAAAACCATTGTGACGATTCCAGGCTTTGCCAATCCGCATCTCAGACAAAGAGCTGATGGACCGGCAAAGAGTCGTGGGACAATGCACTCCTTATATCAAAAGAGCTATGGGGCCTGGGAGGCCCCTCTCTGCAGAGATACTTCCAGCGAGCCCACATTGCCCCAATGTTCACTTGGGGATCGGTGGAACCCGAACAGAAAAGGAAGGGGATTGAGCAACGGATGACAGATATCCCATTAGCACACTTGCCCTTCTTGACCAGACAGGCCAGAGTGGGCTTACTCGAACCCACACGCATGACACTAGATATCTGGGATAAGGCCCAAGCAGGGCAGGGAATTAAAACTGGGATAGGTCCACTGAAACCAGTGCTACGAAACTTGGAGTTCTCTCCAAGTCTAACAGGGGAACTGTTCAACTGATGGGAATCATTGGAACCCCTGAGGCTCAGAGATTTATACAGAGAGGGGAACCTCTTGTCCTTCCTAGAATGTGAAACCAAATTCACGCTCCCAGAATTGGAGCAGTTCCGATACTGACGGATTAGACATTGAGTATACAACTATGAGGTAAACCAGGTGAGTGTACGCCCACCAAAGGCAATCGAACTGCAACTGCTAGAAGGGCACATTTCCAAAAGGGTTTCCCAGGGATACCGGATGTTGGACAAGGCTCAGTTGGGGGACAAACTCCATTACATGAAGCAGTGGGAGGCGGATATGGGGGGGAGATCCCAGAAGACTCCTGGGAACGAATCTGGGCTCGTACCAACAAGTGCTCCAGGTGCACGTGACACAAAGAATGCATGTCCAAACTCTGCTTTAGATGGTATATGACTCCAAAGCACTTGCACACAATATCTAAGGACTATTCAGATCGCTGGTGGCATGGGTGCGGACAAGTGGGGAGTTTCTTTCATATGTGGTAGCAATACCCATTAATCCAAACCTACTGGCAGGAAGTCAAGTCAAGAATTAAGGACATTGCAGGTGTATCACTCCCAATGTGCCCCAGAGTCATGCTCTTGGGGATGTACCTGACGACAGAGTTTACCGGGCCTCAGGGCCTAGGTCTTATCTGATAATGCAGCTCTTGTTGGCAGCAAAACCGAATCAGGCCCAGTTCTGGTAAACCAAAGAGGGGCCTGTGGTGTTATTCTGGTGGGTCAAAGTCTATGGAGAAATTAACAGCACAAATAACAGCGAGGATGACACTGTTCTTGCGCATCTGGGCTCCGTTTTTTGATTTTGTGCAGGACAGGGAGCAGTATTTCTTTCCTCCACAAACTTTGAGACATTTGCTGAAAAGCTAAGGTCTGGGGAGGCCCAGAGCCGCCGTAGTGGGATCAAATGGGGAAAGAGAAGGAGGGTGGAAGTGGGAACCATGACATTTTGGAAGCTTTTGGATGGAACCAGATTTTGTTCATTTTGATGTTGGTTTGGTTTATTAAGTAAAAACAAAGAGGTGATGGCTGGAAGGTTTAGAGTGAATCTTAACCACTGGCATTGCTCTGGGCAACCCTCCAGACCATCGTTCTTCACCTGCCAAGCCATTACAGAAGGGGACACGCCATATGCAAATCAGGCTTGTCCTGACCCAAAAGGGGCATCCCAGCCCGAACTGCTAGGCCACATCACTTCTGCACTAGACCACAAGCATCCCCAAACAAGTTTCGGCCTTGTTGGGCCTCTTCAGTGAGGAGTAGCTTGGGTCTCTAGGCCAAGCAGGCACGGGACCCACATCTGGGCATACCCGTCCCACTCAGGGTGGCAATGCAAAAACAAAGAGGTGATGGCTGGAACGTTTAGAGTGAATCTTAACCACTGGCATTGTTCTGGGCAGCCCCAGACCATCTTTCTTCACCTGCCAAGCCATTACAGAAGGGGAAAGGCCATATGCAAATCAGGCTTTGTCCCACCCCAAAAGGGGCAGTCCAGCCTGAACTGCTAGGTCACATTCCTTCTGCACAAGACCACAAGCAAGACATAAGCCAAGCGAAGGGAGACATACTCTTGGATAAAGGGGAAACCGATTACAAAGTCTTCAACCAGAGGAAGTGTGTAATTCCCCCTGGCATGTGTGGTGAACTTTCAGATACCAAGCGTTAGGACACTGGAGTATAATTTTGAGAACATTTTAAGCAGAAGAAGGGAGGCATTCTACCTGTAAAAAAAACATTGGAACTTGCTAGTATTTTGGGTGAACATATTTGGCCAGGGGAAGTGAATAATTCCCCCTCGTTAAGAAGTTGCAAACAGATCTGTGCCTCCTCATCCAGTAGAAGGGAGTCATTCTCCTGGACCAAGAACATTGATGTAACCTTCTAGTTTAGGTATAAGGGGCAGCGTTAGAGTTTTGACACATGACAGTGGACTCACTTTAAGTTACAAGGACATTCTGACCGACCCATTAGAACTTTAGTTGAGACAGGGAACCCCCTCGTAGCGATAGGGAGAGTTAGGTGTTCTTTTTTTTCTTGGTGAATAAAAGTCTTTAGCAACCACTATGCCACCTTTGTGTCAGTCTCCACCTTCCGCACCCTTACACCATTTATCTTTAAAATCAATCAAATTATTTTCTTTAAAAAAAAATGTCCAACCCTGATATTTAAAGGAATGGTTTGGTCAAAAATGTTTATTGCCCCTACGGGTCGGCCATGTGTTTTTAAGCCTAAATCGCTTGATTTTAGAAAAATTTCCTATGGACCTTACCCGAGTTTTCGTCCATTAAACGCACGCGAAAACAGGCAGTAGGGCGCTGCCATTTTGTGATAATCCTATTACTTGCCGCATCGCCCTGGCTGACCTGCTTTTGCAGCACTAAATCATATCCCCCGCCCCTGAGCCTGACATTATCAAAACATTCATATTCCCCGCCTCTCTCCGTGACGTTTCTGTGCTGCGTAGGCAAATGCACCCAGTCGTCTTCTACGCAACTTCACACAGAACCCGGAAACCAACACAGATGAACTCACAACACAGCGCGCCACAATTCGGAATATGAAACTGTACTTTAAAATCAAACAGCAACACAGTAAATTTGGTAAAGTACATTTATTTGACATTAAATGTTTATAGAATATTCAGCAATTGCCATATGAACCCCGAAAGTCATTTATTTCTTTTATCTCTATCCGCAAATCAGTAAAAGTTTATCGTGAGTCACGTGCTGTTCCTTTATGGTACACAGGGTGTTGGTTTTCGTTCAAAGAAGCACTTTTGTCGCAGCGTAAAGGTTGATATGTTGCTTCTAGCCGCTAGTACCGCGTAAGGGCATATGGGCCCTTGGCGATCGTCCCATAAGATCATCAGGATTGCTTTTTTGGTGGCAATTTTTTGGCGGGTGTAGATTTTGTGAATTGATCTGCGACTACTTCAGAGCTATCTTCAATAGATCCAGTATCATGTTGTTGCGGTGGTGCGGTCGCACTGTAGCAATGGTCCAACACAACATTACTGGATTCTCCGGACACATTCATTTCATTTTCTGTACATAATATAATTAATTAATAGTAATTAATAGTTCCTCCATAGCCTCCATAGTGTAAATGGTCTGGCAAGCAACATCTCTCATTCGCTTCACTGTCTGTGTATGTATAGTTCGTAGACCCACAGGTAACTAGAGGACAGATTGGAAAAGGGATGTTTAGTTTAAACACAAGATAAAGTATAGTACAATTGACTTGAAAAAAACATAAATTAGTCCACAGCACAAAAAATTTTCTAAAGTTATGAACTGTTTGTAACTAACCTTATTTGTGTTTCTTTTCTTTGCAGCTTTTTTGACTCGACCTTCAACATCTGCACGCTGTTGCTCCGATACGTATCCGCATGTCTCCACCTTCCTCTTGCGCTGAAACGACTATATTTTCTGTATCTGAATAGACAGCATGGAATGAGGCTCCATCGACTCCCTGAAACATAGTATTTTCATTACTGTGTATCAAAATATTGTTAGCATAAAACACACGTGAGGACGAACACACATGTACATCTCAATAGCCAAACACGATTTAAACATTGTGTGGAACAATCAAACGACAGGTATTCGAGCTCTGATGACCTAGTTCGATGGAGCTTTCAGTATCCATACCTCTGGCTCTGCATGGACTGCCACGAATGATTGTATTGAAGAGGAGGCATCAGCAACTCCCTGAAACACAGTACTTGCGGTAGTATGGTTTTCAATATTGTAAACATAACACACACTTGGGGTCGACGGCACAGGTACATATAAAGAGATAACCACAAATGTTGCATTGTCTAAAAGAATCAAGGAATATTTAAATATGATCAGATTTAATCGACTTATTTCTCCGATTTCTTTACATCTGCATCATCTAAATGGGATCATGTGATTGTAGTGGAAGCTCCATCGTCTCCCTGAAACACAGTACTTGCGTTAATAGGGAAGAAAGTATAGCAAATGGAATCACGTTATAGGATCACGCTCGATGGAGATGTCAGTATCCATACCTCGTGCTGCTGAAGAATATCTAGGGCTGTTGTCAATGTGGTGCGCACTTCCGAAAGCTGTTGCGCCGATTCGTATCCGCATGGTCCCGCTTCCACCGGAATTACTTGAATGTCAGGCTCTGCATCAAGTGCATGGGTTGACGATTCAACAACTGCCTGAAACATAGTATTTGCATTAGTAAGGATTACAATATTGAAAACACAACACACGCTTGCGTTCGACCACACAGGTACATATCAACGGCTAACCACGAATGAAACATGGTGTGTAGAACAATCAAACGACAAGTGTTCCAGTCCTGATGATCACGGTCGATTGAGCTGTCAGTATCCATACCTCGTGCTGCTGAAGAACATCTAGGGCTGTTGTCAATGTGGTGGATGCTTCAGCATCTCCCTGAAAGACAGTACTTGCATTAGTATGGATAACACTAATTATAACTGAAAACAAGCAACTAAGACGACAACTAAGGTGTATATCAATTGGAAAGCACTAACCAAACAATTGATAAAATAATCACACGATACATACAAACTCTTACTTGACATGCATAAAACAAGTCTGTAGCGGAATAGCCAAGTATGATTACCTGATATGCGCTAGAAGTGGTTGATAACTGCGAGCACGTGACGGAAGTAGAATGTTCTTGCTTCAGATTCAAGGGATAGTCAAGAAGTTGTAAAGGTAAATTGTTTGATAATGAAAAGCCAACTTTTAAAATTGCCATGTAAGGAGACAGAATACTTGACTAATGCGCAATATAGCACAGTTCCCTGTGCCCATATATCGATTTCTGTTTGTGTGTTATGAAATCTAAAAATAATATATTGATAAATGTCATTATTCAAAAAGCTATACACTCATATCAATGTCGAAAGTATTACAAATTGGAAACAACACCTAAAATATCAATTAATCCATTCGGCTACCTACACACTACCGCAAGGCCTAAAGCTAAAAATGGACACTTCACTCACCAGTGGCGGATTGTGGACGAATAGAGTGGGAATAGCGTTTGCGAGCAATTTTCGTGTCGATCGCCGTTTATTCTTCTTTGTTACCCAATATGTGGTGTACATGTTCGAGGGAAAGTGCCAGCTGCAGATGCGGTATCGATCACCCTTCTTGTCCTCAAAGACTTGTTGGACTCTACTTTCCAGCTCATCCAGTGGATATCCGCAATGTCTGACCCATTCTCTTATTCGATCAACAGTTTTCGGGAATACATGCATTGTAGTGCCTTCAGATTTAGCATGGGTTTTCGAAGGGCAACCGCTAATCGAACAGGCAGGCATTGTTGAAAATTCTGAAAAGTAAATATCAAGATTATTATAAAACCTTGATGAATAAAAATGTCATAAAAAAGTAAATGAAACATACCATGCTCAATGCAAGGTTTGTTTTGGTCGCCGGAACTATACCAGTTCATCATGTGCGGCTTAGTATTTGCATAAGTTACAGACATTTTTTTAATTATGTGACTGAACTCTGAACATGTGACTCGTGCCTTGGATGTTCTGTCTTGCACGAAAAGGAACCATGCTTACATTATAGACTGGACCCCCGAAGGATGCAATTCGATGACAATTGACACAGATGAAAATAAATAGATCTATTGATAGCATAACAATTGAAACTCAAGTCAATAGCAATGAGACCAATGACCATAGCTCTATTGGGTACTGTAATCGCAAATCGATAGAAATGTAAAAATGACCGAAATATGACAAGGATACATGGCCTTACCTTGACCAACAAACAGTTGGATTCAGCAGGCCGATCAGTATGTTGCAGGAGAACAGGTAGATGGCCACGGGTAGCACACTGACGAGTTTGCTCGAAGCGGTCACAGATAGCACGACAACGAGCAGATTAGCATAGATCTCAGTGCTTCTCAGGTAGAAGGTTCAGGAGTTGACTTGCAAAGCACAAAGATGTTCTCATGAGACATATCAAGTGGTTTATAGAGTATTAGAAACAGAGGTGTGTTTGTGAATGAATGACGTGTGTATGTTGTGGTATTATGTGGTTTGCAGGGGGGCGGCCTGTCTCAGGGGTGGCCTGCCTGGAGACACGGGGTCTGAGGAGGCCATGTGAGCGATGGCCTCTGGGCATGGGATACCTTTTGAAGTGTACATGCTGTTTGGCACCTTGGCCGTTTGCGCCCGTGACAGCCCCCCATGCCAGCACTCATCCGCCTTTGATAGAGGGGGTGGGATGGATGGATGGGCCTGGGGCGTGCAGGCAAGTGTGTGGGAGCGAGGGGCCATCAGGCCCCTCTCATCCTTTACTTCTCAGTAGAAACTCGTACCAAGTGCCTCCAGTAGGGGGTTTGCCCCTTGCCCTTATGTGATGTTAACTTTGGATGAAATTCGCATAGATGGGAACACTGAGCAGGACACGGGACATCCATTTTTGTACCCGCTTTCCACTCCATCTTGGTGACCAGGCCTCACTGCGATAGTACAGCGCGCAGAGCACATGGTCCACACCCTCGTTCCCACTCTGACTGGAAAACTCCAGAGGTATTTGCAACAGCTAATAAATGTAACAAATCACTCTTCCTCTGAGATCACGGTCCTGCATGTGAACCAGCCTGAACCAAGCACATAGCTCGTTCATCTCCACAAACGTGTCCTTGCCCACGCACCCTCGCCAGTGGAAACTTACTGCCATTCTGACCCTGTGTCCCTGCAAGGTATTCTCTTCATGTGCCAGACCACTGACCACGCCATGATGCCCACCTAGCAGATCCCCAACTAACATTAGACCCCTACTGCAGTATATCGTTGCCTATCAATAACAAATCCCACATACCGGAGATTCTTGTGAGCACAGACCCACACTTCAAACAGTGTATTATAGTGGTCAAGACCCTTGACCTAAGGCCTGTATAATCCAATGTTAATTGATAGTATAGATATATGTGTGACTTTTATAGAGGCATAACCGACTGAAAGACTTTGAACAAGTGTTATTTAGTGCATGCATTATTGAGAATATATTATGTTAGCTTAGATAGTGACCACCCCGCTTCACAGCGACCTGAACTTCACCCATTCCGAGCACAGATGTCTGACGTCCATCCTTGAATGGAGACACACTTGATTCATTTAAAAAATCGAAACAACCATTGTTAAAATATATGTGGTGTTTTATTTTGTATCTTATTTTGATGACACAAAAATACAAGACTTTAAACATTGTACAGTTCAGGTTGCAGCACAGCGAGAGAAAATCCCCTGTACTGACTGCTGTCACTCGGGAACGTTTGTCTTATGGCACGAACGGCACAGGCGGGTATCAGTCTTCGAACGCGGTGTCCAAGCCTCCCGTGAAGCCACCATGTAAAGGAACGATAGGCCACCAGCCTGTACCACCTGTGAAAAGGAATGAAACAAACTGTTTTTAAATGACCAAGATAAGTTTAATAAACGTTTGTTGTCAATGACAATTCTTGTAACTAATGGCATTCTGCTCAGACAAATGCTATCTAGACACTGCACACTATTGAACGACTTTCGTGCGTGACAATGATATGTATATGTAATTTTGGATATAGTAGAAGACCATGAAATAAGAGTGGCATGACAAGCAGAGTATACTTGCTCGTTACTCGGATTACGAGGATGAACAGTTGCGCGAAGTTCGTGCATAAGCACCATCATTATCCTCAGCACGGACCGTGTGAGGCAGGCTGCCCTGAAGTCTGGCAGCTCGGTGATGCATTGCGGTCGTGGCTCGCCTTCAGAAATGTCGGCCACGCATCCCGAGTTTTCACAGCAGTAGCAGTTCTCCTCCTCGGGTGGCATTAGCTCGCACCGATTGCATGTGCACCAGGTGGAAACACCATCCATGCGACTAGGTACAGGCTCTTCAGCTGTTGAATCGTCCTCCCAACTGCCGTTCGAAGACCCATCGTTTTAGCGTGTTTCCCTTTCCAGTAGTTCCTCCTCGGTATACTCGGGCTCGTACATGTAGGGCATTATTGTAGCCATTGTGTGTTCAGAGCACAGAAACGAGTCACAGAATACTCAAAATAACACAGAGAGAGGAATGGAATCGAAAATCTGCTGCTGTGTGTTGTGAAACGGTCTGTTTATACTTATTGAGGAAAGAGGCTTCCTGCCATTTACATGGCGACACGTCATTAGCTGAAGCGCAGCAAATGTTGACACGAGACGTGCTTTGGCGTTGTGAAATGGGCGGTACGCGTCTGCTGATGACAGGCTCAGGGACGGGGGATATGATTTAGTGCCGCAAAAGCAGGTCAGCCAGGGTGATGCGGCAAGTGATAGGATTATCACAAAATGGCGGCGCCTTACTGCCTGTTTTCGCGTGCGTTTAATGGACGAAAACTCGGGTAAGGTCCATAGGAAATTTTTCGAAAATCGAGAGATTTAGGCTTAAAAACACATGGCCGACCCGTATGGGTAATAAAACATTTTGACCGAACCATTCCTTAATGCAATGCTACTTCCACTGTACATTCTTTTCCATAATTCATCCATGTTTGCACATAATTCAGAGAATTCTTTATCCAGATAGAGATCCGCTCTCTGTCCATTTAAACCAAAGCAAGACATCACCATATGTTGCAAAGAGTCTACATCATTAGGCTTGTAACAATCACTACAAGATTGCAATGTCATTGGTAATGTATTCCTAATTCCCAGAATCTGTCTTGTTGGGATCAAATGTAGCCTAAATCTTAAAAAGGCTTTCCTATATCTTGAATCAGGAAACACACTTTTATACTGAGATAGGGTGCATTGCTTTTTATTCTCCTGTGCCATAGTTTTATACAATTTAAAATGCTGTCTCTTATCACATGCAGTGCACCAATACAACTCAAATTGTTTCCTTTTTACCAAAATAATGTTTACCTCGAGATCATTTGGACTTAATTTCAATAATTCAAAAACATGTAGTTTCATTTCTTTTATAGATTCTAAAATACCCACTTGACCTTTTTGCATTTGATGGTTAAGGTCTACATAAAGAGAATTCCCAACCACTGTCGTTATTTTCCTGTATAGAGAGAGGACCATCCATGTAACATGTGCTGTTAAGGAGGGTAACCACAATTTGTAATGCAAAATAATGACAGGAAAACAATTAGGCTGTTATGTTATGTTATGTTACATACATTTCTAAAGCGCACGGTCACCCAAAGGTATCATGGTGCTGGAGGGTAAGACAGACGATCAAGACCAAGGAACACTGCAGCTCAAAACAGGAATGTCTTTACAACTTCCCTAAAGGCCAGGTGATTAGATACTTTCTTTATGGCCAGTGGGAGCTCATTCCATAGCATGGCTGCTGCAATGGTGAAGGCTCGTCCTCCAATCCGGACAAGCGAGAGGAGGGTACCATGAGCAAATCAGTGGCTGCAGAATGCAGCTGTCTGTTCGGATAGTAGCAAGTAAATTTTGATTGAAGAAATTCTGCGCCCTGTGCATGTATTGCCCGATGCAGGATACACAGCACTTTGAACCTAATGCGTTGGATCACCGGGAGCCAATGGAGAGTCCGAAGCACCAGAGAAATGTGGGCTCCATAGGGCGAGCCTGTTGCCACCCGGGCTGCTAGGTTTTGTAAGCATTGCAGTCACTGAATCAGACCCTTTGGCTGTGCTAGATATAATGAGTTACAATAATCTAGCCAGGATAATACCAGCGCTGCCACCACAGGCAAATGAAGAGAAACAGGGATCATGGGATGCACTTTCCTTAAAACTTTAAACTGAAAGTGGCCAGCCTGACAAACAGCTGCCACTTGGTTGTCCATGGAGAGGGATGCCAACACAAGGACACACAGATTTTTCACCTTCTCCGCCAGGATTGGCAGAGGACCAAGAGCAGACTGCCAGAAGGAGGACACCCAGAGTGAAGGATCAGCAGGGCAGGTCGCCACCAGTACCTCAGTCTTGTCTCCTATCAATTTTAGTCAGTTGTGGTTCATCCACTCCCCTACCGCCGCCAGGCACCTCCGCAGTCACGACATCTCAGCCTGATCAAGATCTAAATGGATCAGGATCCGAGTGTCGTCGTTAATGCTTGCTGAGGCTGTGTTAATGCTTTCCACCAAATCTTTCCTTCCAATTTCTCAAGCACTGTCTCATCTATTTGGTGGCTGACATCTATTCCATACGTAAGTGTTGAAATCACTTTTGCACAGTAAAAGTTGATATGGGGAATATTAACAAATCTCCTGTGTTTCCTATCAATACATCTAATTTAATTCCTAGTTGTTCAGTCTTTTTAGCTAACCTTTCATTCAAAAACGTTTTACAGAGTTTGGAAACCAAGAAAAAGCCCAGGTATTTAATTTCCTGGACCACTCCAGTTTCTCAGTTTCTAATTTCCACTCAAAACAATATTTATCCATTTGCCTTGAAAGGCGAACTATTTTTGTTTTAGTCACCTTAATTTATTCTCAAAAGAATGAATTAGAGTCCCGAATTAACTGTGTTCTTTTGCAGCACAGCCCTTAGCATCCATTCCCCATCTCGTTTTAGTAAAATATGCTGATGGCTTTTTAAGCAGTTTTCATATTTTTGCTGTGGTATACGTATCGTTAGCGCTTTCTCCTGATTAGATGTAGACCTACTAATCCGTGGAATCTTTCTTGGCAGTGCCTTTTTTTTCAGTTGTTCTTGAAAATCAAACATATGAGGTCTTTTGGATTCCTAACTCTTGTTCCTCTGTACATCCTGAATAAATAGTGGGAAGCTCTCCACAGTAAATTCCTCAACCTTTCTCTGAAATGACATTTTATTAAAAGAATAAAAGATTTGGCTAGTAAAATAAGCTACATTATGTGGAATTCCATACTATTACATTGCTTTTTAGAATTAAAGATGTGACCGCCGCCATAGCGGTGGCTCTTCTCATCCAATGCCAGTTGAGCTTGACCGGCAACAATCTGATGGTTACTCAGCTACAATGTAGAGACTTTTGCACTTGGTATATATAGCATGAGACACACATATATAATCTATTCTGGAGGAAGAAGACCCTCTTTGCCAAGTATGCTTACTTACAGCATCTCAGACCCCACCTTTCCATTCAGACATTCCACTGAGTGCCATATGAACTTTTTTGGTTCTTTTTTGGATATATCATACGCTTTTATCTCTATGTTTAGTGCATCACCAATATGTAGTTCCAATAGGGCATCTGGCTTCTCGATCCTACACATTTGATTGCTTTTATTACTAGTGTGGAGTGTTGAAGGTCTTAACAATTCTTCTAATTCAGCACAAAAAAAAATCAGCTTTCACATCCTTTTCCAACCTCTATCTCCCTCACCTACTCCCTATTATGCAGTTCTGTCTGTATTGTCTTTTTTCTTACTTGTTTTTTTTAATTTGCCATTGAGAACCATCAGCAGTTTACTTTTGTTTTTTTGTCGATTTCTGTCAACTGTTAATGGTTGGCATGGTTCCATTTTACTTTTGTTTCTCTTAGATGGGATGAAATGGGGAGTAGGAGGAATAATTATAAAGCTGGTCTGATATCAATGCTTGAAAACTATTATTAGTGGCTTTTGATTGGTTGTGACAGTGATAGTTATAGCTCGCACACCTAACACACATCACTCAGTTGACCTTTGCATATGAGATTGTACCTTGGCATTTTAACAAAATAATCCCATTCACAGAGTGGTTAGGTTGTATCCCAAATGAATCATATGTTAACGAAAATTTAAATATGGCATGAAATATTAAATGAACGGCTGGAGGTACTTACGCTGCAATAAACCAACCTAGTTGTTAGTCAAAAACTATACCCACAGATTTATGAAGAGTGTAAACAAGTCACCACTTCACAGAGATGCACTGATAGATCAGCCTACCCATAAAAGATAATAGCGGGTGGTTTCACTTTGTGAGAGGTAATTTCAATGGCAGGGACATTACAATAGCCACACTTTATGCCATTAACACTCATCCCAATTGCATTTTATGTGACATGCTGCTGGAACTTTCTGCAGTTGCCGCACAAGTCGTTATACTCATGGGGGACTGTATTTAACTTGATTTCTTCCAGAAAAAAAGGCCAAAATTATAGGAATGGGATTTTGAGACATGTGGAGGGAGACACACAACCTCGACAGATATTTTAGTTTTTCTGTCATGTCCATCACACTTAAACCCACATCAATTATATATTTTTAAGCACCACAAAATGGTCCTATCTGATTAATGGTGATGAGTGAATAAATTAACATAACATATCATGATCCCACCTTACTCACGTTTTCACTCATGCCTGTCACACTGTCCAGGGGGTCATGGTCATTTGGCAAACACTTTCCTAGAGATGCCGTCATGGATAAAGAACTTGCAAACCAGATGGATTTCATTGTTCTACCTAACATGGGGAGAACCCCACGAGCCACAATATGGGTCACCCTTAAAGCTCTTTAAGTGGGCACATCATGGGCCTCATTACGACCCAGGCAGTAAGTTACCGCCTGGGTCGTACCTTTACCGCCATGGTAAATGGTAAACTACGTTTACGCCATGATGGTTGGCGGATTTACCGCCCCATTCCAAGGTGAGTGGGGCGGTAAATCCCCATTTCCCATTTACCCTTCCCCATTCCCATTTTTGCCCCATAGGGCATAATGGGAGTGGGGAAGGAGATACTTACGCCACCGTAAATTATGGTGCCGTAATTATCTCCAAGGTCCCTTAGCGCCATGGATTTTAACGCCTGCAAAAAGCAGGTGTTAAACTCACCATGGCGCTAAGGGACCTTGTAATCAGGCGTTAAGGGTCGGCGCCGTTTACGGCGCCGTAAACCCCTTAACGCCTGGGTTGGAATGAGGCCCCATATCATTATTATCTGCTTTGACACAAACACTGAGATTTCAGGAATCATACCTGTAGAAAATATTAAAAGACTGCGATGAAATCTACAAGATCGATGCCACTTTAGCTTCTCCTCGAAGGATGAGATGCTGTTTCTTGGACTAAAATAGCGATTGTCTGGAAAATAGAGCTTTCTTCGGCAGTTGTGCCATCAAAGCAGAATACATTACATGCAGAAGAGTATCAACATTTAAAATCACACATATAAAATAGTTTTGCATGCAGAGATGTCTTTATGGGAGCGCAAAAGGGGCACTTGCCTCGGGCCCCCATCTTGGAGTGGGCCCCACAAGGCTGCCTAATCTAAAGATGTCAATTACCATTGTTTACAAAACTTAAATAGCACAAATCAATATATGTTATGGTGTGTTGTTGAGGCTTTGAACCTATTGCCTGTCTCTTATTTACCAATCCATTCTGCTCTGATCAATTGTGTATTGAATGCTTCCTGTGTTTACTGGCCTGCACATAGGTTGTGCATTCACTACGACACAACTCCTGTAACATTCTCACCTTTCTATGGGAATGATATTCATCATGTGCAATAGCCAAAGTTGAAATGGATACTGATAAATGTGAGTGCTGCGCTGGTTCAGAAGATAGCTCAGTGTGTTAAGCACTGATTGCTGACATGTGTGTTCTTATGCAAGATTATAATACTAAATTCCAGCAAAGCCAACTCAGACTTTCCTCAGTTTGAAGTTGATGTGCACTTTGTTTTGTAGGGCAACAGGTGCTATTATCAGCAGTGTACCAGTACTAGATAGAGGTTTCTATAAATAACTAATATAGCATCAGTATGGTAAAGGTCTAGAAATTGGTTTCTTCAGATGGATGCTTGTAAAACCTAGGCAGCTACCACCAATGACAACTATAAAGTGTTAGTCGGAGAGATGATTAGGTATGCAAATTCAAGACTGTGGAACACAAGCGTTCAGGCTTGTATCCTGGCTTTGCCAGCAAATGATACAGTGATCCTGGACAAATCATCTTATTTCTCTGACATTACTGTACTGTCTTCCTTGAAAAGGTCTGCTTCTCACATGCTCGGGTTACTGTTTAGCCCATTCATTATCTGATCTGACTTTTTATGTAGGCCTAGACAGAAGAGAGCAGATCAGATATTGCAGGCCTCTGGCAAGCATATTTTAAGTTCTGCTCATTTGGAACAAAATAGGGTTTGCTCCGTTCCTCTGGCCCCAACTCCCTGCGTGTTAAGTGCTTTGCTAAACAGAGAGCTGGTGGGCACTCACTTTCCTCAGCTGGCTCCCTCCTGCAACCATGAACTTTGTCCGACCTCGCCTCTTCTGCTAAGTTGCATCATGAAGAGCGGCGTGCAGCGTCGTGTCGGAATAGAAGGTGATTAGGAATGGAAGGGCTTTCAGTCGGTTATGGGGAAGGAGGGCCGTCATTAATCCATGGGCGCGCGGTTGTTGAGTGCCTCAGGCCATGGGGTGTTAGCGGGGGTGGGCAGACACAGTACATCGTTGTGGCAGGGGTGCTTATTGATGCCTACAGGCCCCCCATGGGATAGTATGCGGGTCCTGGCAGGGTTGTGTCAGAGGGGGTGTAGTTATTATGCTGAATTTAGGTATAGCTGCAGTGTCTTGCATGCAACAAGATTGCATTCAGTATGGCAGGTGTAGCGTAGGATGGTGGTGGAGCATACATTTAAGTGCTGCCGGGGCCTTGAGGGGCAGTATCCAAATGCGATGTGCATGCTTCGTTCAGCAATGAAAGGGCGAGTCAGGTAGCTCAGCAGTCAACGCGCCCGCTCGCAGTGCCTTTTTAATTACGGATAATACACACTTTCTCATATGGCCAGTCGGACACGTCCTGACGCGAGTACCAGGGAGCAGGGTACCAGGTGCCATGCATAGCATCCACGACTTACCTGTCCCACAAGCCGTACTCTCTTACGGGGTCACACTGCCGCCTTTTCCTCACTGCTTACCACCTACTATTTGAGCAGGAGGGCAGACACAGAGCTGCAGGTGCAGGCGCTGGTAGGGCTGCATGGCAGGGACATCATTTCACCAAAATGCAAGGGGTAGCGGGAGTGATATCACATGACCCTTGACCCCCAATGACATCACAGGAAGTGATGTCATTTGACCCCACCCCCAAGTGGCATCACGGGAAGTGATGGCACATAACCTTTCACCTTGACAAAACAGGAAGTGGCATCACATAGCATTGTTCCTCAGTACACTAAGAAACATATGCTTATATCACTGTAATATGATATACATTTCATACAAGAATGGATTGCCATATGTAGCATTAATATCAGTGTGTATAGGCCCATATTACCAAATGACTGTGAATGTAAGAATTTACAGTTACCTTGGCTTGTCTGCAGTTACGGTCATCTCGAGGTTCCGACAAGGCAATATAAGCTGCTCCTGCTTGGTGTTGGTGTGCTCCAGCCACCCTGCTCCCAGTCCTGTGACACAGACTTAAACTAATGCAACATGCACCTAACGAAAAGAAAAGAGGCAAAGCAGCATGCAACAAAGTACCCCAGCAGTGATCACTTGGATGTTTTGTCAAGGTGAAATGTTTTGTGCCATCACTTCCCGTGATGTCACTTGGGGGCGGGGTCAAACGACACCACTTCCTGTGATGTCATTGGGGGTCCAGGGTCATGCAATGTCACTTCCGCTAACCCTGGCATTTTGGTGAAGTGACGTCCCTGCATAGATCATAGAAAAGCAACCAAGCAAACTCTGGCTGGATAGCATCCAAACTTTGTTCGTACCCAGAGGTCGCCCTGATATGAGTATATTGCTTTCTACAGAAGAGCCTATTACCGGGCGCCTTCATTGTTTGCCTGCAGTCCTGTCTGCAAGACCATTTTTTCCACGCTCCTAGAACTGGCTTGCATGCAGGTCGGGCTGTCCCAGAGAAATCCAACACCCAGTCTCATGCACCAGAAATGTATGTGCTTTAACCACACTTGATTGATTGGCTGCCATCCAGCACCAGGTCGTTGGTCAAAAGCTCTCAAAAAATTTGTAGTCCCGGTTCTAGCCAGTACCAGAAAAGACATTCTTTGATGGATATAACATGTTCAATAGGACTTCATTTTATTTATTTATTTAAATGTATATACCGTGCAGCGGCCCAGTGGCATTGTGGCACTGTTACAGAATACTTGCTTGGTGCAGACTTACGTAATCTGATCGACAGTGCAAAACAGTATAGACACCCTTGGGAGGTTACGTGTTCAATTGTTACAGAGGAACAGCATACCAACCTGGGACAATGTTAACGGTTACAGATATGTTTGTTTGTTTGTTTGTTTGTTTTATTTACTTATAATGTGCACCAAACCCGAGGGTAGCCGGGCGCAGCAGTACAGACAATGTGAGGTTTAAGTTACAAGGTTGCGGATAATGTACAGGTATATACAGTTATACAGATTACATACAGGCAAAATATATACAGGTCATGGAGGTTACAGATACAAAATGACAGGCGCTGGCAGTACAACGAGTCACTGGCCAGAGGGGGGGTATAAACATAAGGGCAGCAGCTAGGGGGTATCTAACATTTCTACACTGGGATGTCTCAGGAGTAAGTAGGAGTTGGTGAGCTAGTTATCGGCAGCTCTCAGGAGATTGATGTAGTTGGATCTAAATTTCAAAAAGGGCTGCTCCTCACGTAGAGGGTGAGGCAGTGAGTTCCATAATTGGGCTGCTCGGACCTGGAAGCTGCCTCCCCCAGTCTTAGTCAGCCTGTATCTAGGTATAATGAGGCTATTGGTATTGGAGGTTCTTGCTGGTCGGGTGGAGCTTCTCTTTATGAATTTGTCCGTAAGGTAGCTGGATGCGGCATTGTTCAGAGCTTTGTGGACAAGGGATGCAGTTTTTAAATGGATCTTATTTTGGGTTGACAGCCAGTTATATTAGTGCCTGATGTTGGATATGTGTGATCTTTTGGACACGCCAAGAGCTGCTTGCAGGGCATTAAAATTTGGATTCTTTGCATGATAGATTTGTTGGCGCCAATGTAGAGGGCATTACAATAATCGAGCCTAGATAGAATCAGGGTTCTGGCTAAGATGATGCAATTATTATCTGAAAGAAAGTGTTTGCCTGCTCTGATGAGCTTACAAGTGTAGGCTGTGGCAGATGCCACAGACTTCCCTTGTTTATCGAAGGAAAGGGTTGAGTCCAGATAGAAGCCGAGTGTCTTTACTTCCTTGGACACCTTGATGGTGTTGCCATGGATCACGAATGAGGAGTAGTCTTGGTCTAGCTTTTTGAGGTTAGAGTGTGTCCCCAGGATGATAAGCTCTGTTTTCTCATCATTCAGGCATAGACCGTGGGTTGCCATCCATGCCTGGATGATAATATACACCTTATTTACCAAGGCCAAATCCTTGTTGTAATCCCCAGAAAGAGGGAGGAGAATCTGGGAATCATCTGCGTAGTTGGTGTAGGTGATACCAAGAAGGTCCAGATCAACAAAAAGGGGCTTAGTAAATATGTTGTATAGGGTAGGGGAGACACAGGAGCCCTGGGGCACTCTGCACAGGATGGGGATTGGGTCAGCCACTGCCCAGGGGGAGAACACCCTCATGGTCTTGTCACTGAGGAAAGACTCAATCCAGGTTATGGCCTCTTTAGAAAAGTGTGCAGCTGAGTCTATGTGGCTGCAAAGGACCTTGTGGTCCACAAGGTCAAATGCAGCTGAAAGATCCAACAACAAGAGGAGAGCCATTTTGCCTTTATCTCGTAAATCATCTATTTGTGCCTTCAAGTCAATGAGGGCAGTCTCAGTACCGTGTTGGGGTCGGAATCCGGATTGACGTGCTCCTAAGAGTTTCGTTGTTCCAAGAATTTTTGAATTTGGATATAGGCAATCTTGTCCAGGATTTTAAGCAGAAAGGTACTGTCGTGATGGCACGGTAGTTGGTAGGTATAAGAGGGTCTAATGTTTGCTTTTTAAGCAGAGGCAGTACCCAGAATTCTTTCAGATTGGTCGGTACAGTGCCGGACGCGAAAGAGGCGTTGACAATAATTAGTTGAACAGTTTGGTTTTAAGCATTTTGCAGAAGGCTGTATAAGACTTTTCATTTCTTAGTTCAGTGGGGAGGGCATTCCAGTTTTTGGGTGCTAGGTGTTGAAAGGTGGAACCTCCTGCTTTGGACCTTTTAAAAGAGGGGACATAGATTTGGTTAGTGAGATGCGCTCTTGGAGGTCTAGATGAAGAGCTGGGGGTGATCCTTCTGGAGAGATAAGGGGGGGTCACTGAGTGAGAGGCATTTGTTTGTAATGGCCATGGATTTGAAAAGGATGCGTTCTTTTACAGGTAGCCAGTGTGCATTTTTTTTTTTGCCTGGGAGATATGTTCCCTTTTAGGTATACTCAATGCTGCTCCAAGGACATTGTTTTGTGTAATTTGAAGCTTATTGAGGTTTTTGGCAGAGGTGCCTAGGAAGAGGGCATTGCAATAGTCGAGCTTGCTGCCGACTGTGTCTCTGGCAATTGACAGGCTTTTACTGGTTGATAGAAATGGTTTTACCGAGTTGATGATTTTCGTGGTGAGGGCAGTGGAGGAGGCTATGGCACTGACCTGACGTGTCATAGACAGGGAAGCGTCGAGGTATAGAGAGTTTTTACAGCTGATGAGGCAGTGATAGTGGTATTGTCGATGCTGCAAAGCGCTATAAAGCGGGGAGAGTTTGCTAAGCATTTCTTTGGTGCCTACCACTAGGATTTCTGTTTTATCTCCGTTGAGACAGAGGCCGTTGGCTGCCATCCAAGTTTGAATGGGTGTGTAGATTTTGGTTAGGGCTGCAGAGTCTTCATCATAGTTGCCCGTTAGGGGGAGTAATAGTTGTGTATCGTCGGCATAGTTAGTGTAGGCTATGTCACGACGATCCAAGTCATTGAAGAGAGGCAGGGTGAAGATGTTGTACAATGTAGGTGGAGTACATGAGCTTTGAGGGACACCACAGTGTATGGTTGTTGGTGAGACACAGGCATTGAGAAAGGACGCGATCAATGCTGTGTCTTGCAGGGAGAAGTGGGCTGCATTTTTTAGTTGCTTGCCGAGAATATCATGGTTGACAAGATCGAAGGCAGCTGACAGATCTAGCAGGAGGAGAAGTGCCAGTTTGTATTTGTCAATAATGTCATCAAGTTGTATTTTAAGATCGAGTAGGGCAGTTTCTGTCCCATGGCTTGGGCGGAAGCTTGATTGCCTTTTGCCTAAAATCTTGTTTTCCTCCAGAAATTGCTGGATTTGCGTTTAGGCAACTTTGTCCAAGATTGTGATCAGAAATGGGACGGTTGTGATGGGCCTGTAATTATTGGCTATTTCAGGGTCCAGTGAAGGTTTTTTTAAAAGTGGACGAACCCACGCCTTTTTGAGGCTGGCAGGGACAGTGTTGGACTTGAATGAGGCGTTGATGACATTATTTTGAAACGGGGCTAGCGCTTCTGCACAGTCTTTTACTAGTTTACCTGGGCAGGCATCTCCTTTACAGTTGGAAGGTTTGATTTGGTTGACAAGGTCTACTACTTCAGCCTCAGTCACATCTCTGAAGGAGAAGGGTTTTATTTTGTCTTAGGTGACCTTACTGTCAGGGAGGGATGCTTGCAAGATATGTTTAGAGAGATTTTTGTGGTGCTCATGGATCTTGTTTTGTAGGAGTTCAATTTTGTTTAGAAGAGCTGATTGTACTGTGGTACACCAAGTTTTGTCTTTGACTATTTCTTGTGATTTAGTGGCAGCGGTGGATAATTCTTTATAGATTACGAAGAGCTCTTTTGATTTGGAGGTGGTGTTGGTGATTCTTTCATTGCAGGAAGAGGATTTGGCTGTAATAATGGCTTTCTTATATTCAGTGGCCAGCGTTTTGTAGGAGGATAGCGTAGATTCCTCTGGGGATCTTAGCCATTTGCTGAGTGCTCTACGTTTTGAGGAACGTAGTTCATTTAGTTCAGCAGAGAACCAGGTATTAGAGTGCTTTATTTTTTTCGCTTTTTTGTTTTGTAGTGGAGCAATGGAGTCAACGGCAGTTTGCAGCATTGTGTTGTATATATCCGCCAGTACTGATGGGTCTGAGGAGGTTGGGAGGTTGATGGTTAGAGTGTGTAGGTGGGGGAGGATTCTTTCTTTAGTGAGATTGTGTGCACTTCTGGCTAGAGCAGGTAGAATGGGGCTGAGATATTTGGGTGTGTTGGCGTGGGTAGGAATGAGGAAGTGTATAAGGTGATAGCCTAATACTTAAGCCACACTTCATATGCAATATTGCATTGGGCATGCTTCTGGGTTGCGATAAAAGAGATTTTAGGAAAGCATTTTCAGCCACACTTATAGGACCAATTTTAGTGTGGCCCCAGATTTCCACGCCATATATTGAGGCTGGTATCGCTTGTATTTTATACAACTCTAGGGCTGGATTCAAGGCACCCCTCCCGTGTGAGTGACAACATTCCTGATGCCCCCGCTATACTTCCTCAAGGTCAGTGCAGCTTTTGTAGCTTGCTCACCCCAAGTTCCATTTTCATTGACACATAGGCCTAGTTAGTTATAGGTATTGACCTGCTCCAGCTTTGTTCCTTCAATCTCTATACTGACCTTGACATGCTTAGCCATCTTGTGTCTAAAAACAAGGGTTTTGGTTTTAGTTTTATTTATTTCTAGGCGCAGTTTGCCGCATTTCTTCACAAAGGCAGCCGTGATGTGCTTAATACCCGGAGGGGTAGTTGACAGCAATACCGCGTCATCTGCAAAGAATAAGACAGGGAAGCACAAGTTACCCATCTTCGGAGGATCCATGCCGTTGATCATCAATTCCTCAATTAGCCTATCGATGTAAATACAGAAGAGGAGCAGGGCCAATACAGAGCCCTGCCTTACTCCATGCAGCACCTCAAAACTCTCTGTATTTTCTCCACTTCTGACAGCCCTGGTGTTATGGTACAAGGCCTGGATTATAAGTAGCAGTCCAGCTGGGATGTTGTATCCTTTTAGCGTCTCCCAAAGCTGAGCTCTGGGAACCGAATCAAAGGCCTTTTTAAGGTCAGCAAATACAGCATATAGATTGTCGTTATTCACAGCGGGGTATTTGCTGACAATCAAATTTAGCCTACGGCATTACTGAAGGGTCCCCATTCCCTGGTTAATGCCTACCTGAAGCGGATTGATGATACCTTTACTCTATACCCATTCTTGCAGGTGGCATAGAATTGCCTTGGCATACAGTTTTCCAGCCCCATCCAATAAAGAGATGGGGCAGTAGTTCTCTGGGGAATCCCTACTTCCCTTCTTGAAGATCGGGGCAATTACGGCCTTGCTACATGTCATCGGTACCACCGGAATGTGCAACTGCATTAAAAACCCTGGCCAATAACGGCCTGATATGGACACATCATTTTCATAGAGATCTGTAGGTACACAATGAAGCCCTGGTTCTTTCACTTTGGCCGAGTCGCTAAAGGCTTTCTCCACTTCTTCTGTACTGAAAGCAAGATCATTAGCAT
The DNA here is from genome assembly GCF_040938575.1 of Ambystoma mexicanum. Lineage (NCBI taxonomy): Eukaryota > Metazoa > Chordata > Amphibia > Caudata > Ambystomatidae > Ambystoma > Ambystoma mexicanum. Next base: position 255,756,457 of record NC_090922.1, read on the forward strand.
GTCCTAAATATTCATAGATTAAATCTGCTTCACGTGGCAAATCCACAAAAGCTTCGCCATCCTTATACAGATTTTGGAAGTGGTTGAACCGTGCATCCGGACCTAAACTGCTCTGCAGGTCACGACAAGCATCCAGTGCCATATCAAGGAAGAGCTTTCAGAGGGTGCATGTATCATTGTTATTGCATGGCACCTTCATAGTCTCCCATTTAGTCTGGTGGTAAAAATATTATTTTGCTCGACCTTGGCAAGCTTGAAATTCCGTAGGGCTTAAGTGTCAACAATTGTGCCCGATTTTAGGCAGGTTACAATGTTTGCGTTACTTTATCAACACTCCTTTTCATATCATCCCCGGGCTATGAAAGCGCCCAGCTTAGCCTTACTCTTTTCCCCTCGCTGGGTAAACAGGGGCTGCAGAATCTCAATCAAGTCACTGATAATTTCTGCTGGGCCTGCCATTGGATCGCAAATTGACAATATTTTCCAAGCAGTTAGGCTGTAGATCTCGGCCAGGCATTCTTTGCTTAGCACCTCTGCCCACTTTACCGCCCTTCTTGGTTGACCCTTTGTCATCGATTAAGGTGCTTAGTTGGAGGACACTGACCTCCAACTAAGCACCTTAATTGACGACAAAAGGTCAACCAAGAAGGGCGGTAAAGTGGGCAGAGGTGCTAAGCAAAGAATGCCTGGCCGAGATCTACATCCTACTTTCAAGGGATGGAGAGAGGGCCCACATGACTGGTTTATGATCACTTTCACAGCGGTCCACCACTTCAAATGAGGTGATCAAGTCCCAGTCTTTGGCTCCTATCATGGCATAGTCTATTCTGCTCGATTCATTATGCACTTGGAATGTATTCTTAGCAGGTTGGTCCTTGGCACAACATCCATTACATGCCCTAAGGTTGCATTAATTTAGGAGATGTGCCACCTCTACCATCAATGTGTGTGTTCTTTTTTGGTAGTCAGCCATTAGGGTCGGTATTCCCCAGGCAACATATTGCTCTTCCCGCATATCGTTGGTTGATCTAAGCAGTTCATACTGAAGATTCAAATTACCCACTACCAAAATTACTGGTGGAGGTTCCTCCAGGTAGCTACAATCACTGATCATCTCATTCAGCCTTAGGAGGTACTGCATTGGAAGAGGCCCTCTTGGTCTGTTGTACACATTGTATAGGAGAACCTTAATTTTACTGCTGGTGCCAAGCTTTATTGACTGCAGGTCTCGTGAGTGGGTAGGGTATTGATCAGCCTCCCAATTCCGCGCTGAGCTGACCCAGGTCAGCAAGCCACCACTCGGCCAGCCTCCTACTCCCTTTTTTGCAGAACCTAGATACTCCGAGAAACCTTGCAGGCCTAATGATTCTAGGGCCCAAGTCTCTTGGAGGCAGAGGATATCAAAGCTCTGAAGGAAGCTTTTCAAATCGGTGTCCTCCATATGGTTGCTTACTCCTGCAATGCTCCAGGAGAGGCATTTCATATCCTGGGTAGCTGTGGCATCTGTTTCACTCTGGCAAGGTAATGGTCAATCCACATTGTTCAGACCAGAGCCAGGGCCATCTTAAGCACTTTTGGGGCCCGGGGCACAGACACCTTTGGGCCCCCCCTCCCTGAACCCAAGACATGAAGGGGTGCAGAGTACCTGGTCGTGCCCCCAACATCGCAATCACAACACATAGGTTGATATGCTGCCTCGCAGCGATCAAAATAGGGAAGGGTACCCTTTCAGTACTCTTACCCTCTTCATGTTTGCTGTGATCAGAAGGATAAACAAGTAGCATTTCAAGGCCAACATTAGCAGTCCATCATGAGGGTACTCATGGTCTACCATAAGTACAGGACACTTTTCGTCAATAGCTGCCACGAGGAAGGTATACCCGCCATAGTATAAATGCGGGTCAGATTAGCTGCCTCACAAAAAGAAAAAGTGCTCAGGCATGGCTACAGGAGACAGATTGGATGCAAGGAATAAGCTACACATACCATATAGTAGATAGTGGATGGTGATTGGAAGCTACCAGGAAGGTGTCCTTATCCAGATAGATTGAGATTGTAAGAGGGACATGGTTTTTAAACAGAATTAACATTATATAGCAAAGAACCTAGTGAATTTGGTGTGCAGTATATCATGCCTATTATTTCTATAGAGGAAGCAGCACTATAGCCAGTGAAACCATGAGAATGAAATTCACACTAAAGGCCAACAATTTTGAAAGCTTCAAAAACTGGCAATTTTGATAGGTTAGGCAATACAAGATTGAATGGGATGCCTAGGATCACACATTGGTTAAGATATGAAGCTGGGATTTTCACCCACTCTGCAATTTCTGCACTTCACCACTTTCTTTTCTAGCACTTACAATTAACTAAAATATCACACTGTATAAAACTGATTTGGAAAGTAGACAAATTGCATAACCAAACATGACAATTTTGAAAAACAAAATGATATAGAAGCGTATTATGCAAAATGGTAATGATTGTCGCTTCATTGTCTCCACCAACAAGGAAAGTAATTGATATGATCTTAAAATACTTTTTCTGGGTATCTCTTTTCTATTTTAAAGCTTTAAATTCACCCAAAACACAGGCTTGTGAAATTGTCATTCATAAATGAGCAGACATGCATTTGAGTTGTACAAAAAAGCCAAACGTTTATATGTCAAAGAAGCAGACCTTAAAATATGCTTGCCAGAATCCTTTAATAGCTGGTCCTCTCTCTTCTGTTTAGAAGTCCTTCCACACAAGTGGCCATCATAAAAGAATGATGATCAGGGGATGGGCTAAACAATGCCACCAGCATTTGAAAAGGAAATCCTTTTCACAGAAGACACTGCATTAATGTCAGTGATATAAGATGATTTGTCCAGGATCACTTAACATCTGCTGGTATAGCCAGGATACACGCAAGAACATTTTGGTTCCACACTTTTGAATATGGATAGTTTATCACCTCTCGAACTAACACTTTATATTCATCATTTGGGGTGGTTTTACAAAACCCCATTGGAACAAACCATTGCCTAGACCTTCACTATATTGATGCTTTGTTTGTTTTTACAGCAACCACTATGTGGTGCAGGTATGTTGCTCATAATAGCATCTGTTGTGCTACAAAACAAAGTACATATACACAGATGTTATCAGTATTCAGATATAGGAAATGCTGAGTTGACCTTGCTGGGATCTGTTGCTGTAATCTTGCACATGAACACAAACCTCTGCAATGAGTGCTTGCCACATTGAGCTATATTCTGAACTAATGGAGCACTCACATTTATCAATACACATTTGAACTTTGACTATAGCACATGATCAATATAATCATAACAGAAAGGTGAGAAGGGTACAAGAATTGTGTCTTAGTGAACACACAAACTATGAATAACACAGTGACCACAAAGCATTACATGATTAATGGATCAAAGCAGAATTTTCTTTTCAACAACAGTCAGGCAACAGGATTGGAGTCTCAGTAGCAAGCCTTTAAATATCCTGAGATGTGCTATTTAAGTCGAATGAACAATGTGAACTGATGTATTTACAGTAGGCAGCCTTGTGGGGCCCCCCTCCAAGGTGGGGTCCCGGGGCATGTGCCCCCTTTGTCCTCCCATAAAGACGTCTCTGACCAGAGCCCACCTGGTCCTTTTCCAGCATGATTTGTGCCTTCTGCCTGATCAAGGCATTACCACTGAGCCCACAATCAGGATAAGTGGGCCTTATCGAGATGTTCGGTCCATCTGGTGGATATGAACGAAATTCGATTGACAATAGGCCATTTGCCAGGGATTCATCTTTCAGGCACATTCAGATAAAATCATGACTCCCTGTCGGCATCGCAACCCTGGCACAGTAGAGGATGTCCCCTCTTATAAGGGAGGCACACCCCCTAGTGCTTCTGACCCAGTGCGTCAATAGCCTTGGGACGTTATGGAGGTAAACATTGCAGCCACTTCTTGAGTGTACACTCTTTTCATGGAGATTTATAGTTACGGCATACGTTTACTCTTCTTTCACATCTGATCGCTCGGGGCCTAACCAGACTTTCTTTACTGCAGTGTAAGGGATGCTGGGATTTCTCGGCCTCCTAGGCGGGTATGCTTGGGTAAACCTATCAATGGCTACTGTTAGTGCTGGATTTACTGTTGCTGCTGGCCTGCTCAGTGGCTCTGCATCTAGAGTACTTATCTGCATATGAGTCGTTACCGCAGGCATTGTTTGCACCTTGTGCCGGAAAAGTCATCAGAGGCAGCAGTCCTCTAGTTACTCTGGTTATGCTTTCGTCCCTGCAATCGGCTTCTATTTCAAATGCAGCTTTTATCACTGCTGGGGACTCAACATTTGCTCCTGTTTTTGATCTTTCTGCAGTTGCTCCAACTCCAACATTGGCTTTATACCCAGAGCCACACTTCTGGCAGTTCATGCTCTTGGGTTGTTTAATAAGCCTGTTGTGGCCGTAAACAGACTGTCTATTCTCCCAGCCATGGCTTTAATGAATGTCTTGATTTCCTCCAGTTCTTTCAATATAGACGGGTTTGCTGGGCCTGTGCGGCAGCATTCAGCCGATATCTGTTGTTCACCTTGTCCCACTGTTTCCGTGTCACAGGCTACCAGTGAAGCTTGGACAGTCAATGTAGCCAGGTTGCAATGGGGAAGCACATCCTGGCTTATCATGGGGTCCGTTAAGGCTGGGTCTTGATCTTGGTTGGGAGCATGCACACGGGTGAATGTGAGCATGTCACTTACACTTCTACTTCTTGCAGATTTACAGTTTTTCCTTGAGATCTCAGGGGTTTATCAAGTGAGTTGCTTTTAGGCTGCTAGAGGTATCGGGCTGATGGTAGGATTCTGCTGCCTTGTTTGGAGGGGGTGGGAGGACATTATTTCAGGGTGATAATGGACCTCTTTAGATGGTAGATGTGCCTCAGTCACCACTTGGGCACCCCCTCCCCCTCCTGCATTCCCAGGAGGACCTCCACTGCCTGCTGGAAATGAATAGTTCTTGCCCTCAGTCTAGTTGGGGCTTTTGTCCACTTCAAAGCTGGCAAGAGTATCATGCCTAGATCTCCCCTTCTGACCCCCTTCCCCCCCCCCCCCGCCTCACCATGCTGCCATTGTTGTTGTTTAGACCCTTGTTGTTTTTTGTATCCTCCACCTGAACAATACAATCAAGTCCCACGGAGTTGATCACACAGTCAGCTGATGCTCCACCCTGCGCCACTTGCGTCCCCTTCCAGCTGGCTGCCTCCAAGCCTTCTATATCTTTTTTAAAAAAGTTTATTTCCTTAACAAGGATGTTTACTTCGTCAGTAGGTTTAAAGATTTTGGGGGATTTTTTTCTGGCCATCCAGAGGAAAGATTGTTTTATTGGCCTTCGGCTTTACCATCTTTAGGGACAGGGTCGGTATAAGACTATCTGTTTGCCAAAATGCTGCCGTGGGCAGCTGAACACCCAGACAGTACTTAGTAGTGTTGAGGGACGTTAGGTGGATAGCAGAGACAGCCGCTTGCCTGCCCTCGCCGGCCGGTCCTCACCTGCAGTTCTTCATCGTGATCGTAGTCCACCTTTCCACCCTCATACAGCCACGGACAACGCAGACAGCAGCACCCTTTCCACAGTGGGTTTACGCCACAAGGGCAGGTCTGCTGAGATTTTAAACACCACTTCCTTCCCGGCGAGCAAAGGGGCATGGCCAAGTCTTCCGGTGAGGAATTGGGGAGGCAGCTTCACAGCGCAGCGCCCTTTCTGCAGTGGGCTTACGCCGCAAGGGCAGGTCTGCTGAGATTTTAAACACCACGGCCAGCATGGGGGCATGGCCAAGTTTTCCGGTGAGCAATGGGGGAGGCAGCTTCACAGCACAGACAGCAGCGCCCTTTCCATAGCGGGCTATATATAAGACGTGAAGGATAAGGATAACTTAATTCAGATTAGACTTTCTCTACTGCGTTCTATTTACAAACAATATAAGGCCTATCTAACAAGAAAATATGATGAGATATTCGAGGCTGGTATATTGCCTGAAGAAGTAAAAAAAAGCAATAGGGTCATTAAAGTGAAACACAGCTCCTGGCTGGGATGGGTTCACAGTGACATTTTACAAAGCATACGCTTATAAACATATGTCAACCCTCACTAAATGGGTTGACACCTTTACATACTCCAGGATGATAACTGACTCAATGTTGGAATAAAACGTGTTTTCCAAGCCAACCAACGTGGGTCTTAAAACATTCATAAAGGTTGACGCAAAACAATTTATTAAAATGCTGCATATGTGGTTATACTCTATAATACCACAATTAGTTGCTAATTACCAGACAGGTTTTATCACGGGTTGGCAAACTTTCAATAATCTCTGTAAAAACTCCCATTTGAAAGAGAAAGCCTCCAAGTCACAATTCCTTGCAATTAAGTTCTTGCTTGATCTGAAAAGCAATTTGTAGTTATTTATGTTCAGGACACTGCGCAAGATCAGTTGCGAGCAAATTTTCTGTGAATGATACAGGCAAAATACGCTAAGCCTTCTGTGAGACGAGCCTTCTAATAAACAGAGCTTGTTCGAATTGTTTAAAAAATAACAAGGGGACAAAGCAAGCTTGTCTCTTATTTCCCTTGCTTTTTGCACTATGCCTAGAACCGCAGGTCAAATAAATGCTCACATACTCACTAGGGCTTCTGTTTGTGGGAACAGAGTATACACTCAGAATGTTCGCTGAAGAGATACTGGTATCGCAGTTACAGGTATTTTTTAATGGGTTCTGGATGGGGAAACAGACAAAATTACTTGTCTCCAGCGTAGAAATTGGGAACTCCCTGGTCCTAACAGGGAGGGCACATGCTGAACAATTACTGATTTTGGAAAAATTGTCACATCGAATAAAGTTTAAAAAGGGCTTCTTTCTTTCCTATATATAACAATTAAATGGTCTTAGCATAGAACTCATAGGTATACATGAAGAAATAGGGAAAGTGAGATATTCTCATCTGCCCTGGTCAATTTGCAATCCTCATCCAAAACATATGACTCCTTTCCCTTAGTACCCTAACTGTTCAACACTCACTAAGTCTATTACTTGGATGTTTAGTGCTGCACTCCACCAACCTGCTTTATTTCCTTGACTACAAATTACAGATCTTATGGATATTAAATTGTAATTCTAGTTATCACATATATTATATTCATGTACTGTTACATTAATCAAAAATAACATGAATCATAACATAATATAACATGTCATAATTGCGAACGCATGTTTCGAGCCACTTAGCTCTTCTTCAGGGAATACGATCTTGCAATGTTAGTAGTACTAAACACACAATGAACACAGTACAGTAGTTCTGGCCATCTAAACATACATGTGAACTTCTTTTAGGTCGTATAGTTTAGACTCGAAAACTTCAATCTGATTCTTTTTGAAAAAATGCATTTCAGAAAAGAAACTGAAAAACAAGAAAAATAAAAAAAAACGATTAGCATGTTGCTTCTTAAATTATAATATATAATTTTTTAATATATTCATTTGATATACAAATGCAAATATAAAGCTAAGTAATTTATAGCAAATAACTTTGTTCCATTAGGTCTTTTGTAACCCCCGAAAAAAAGTGGAAATGATTATAATAACAGTGGATTGGTATTAATAGTTTATGACATATTTCTGTCTTCTTCATTAATCTTCATTATGTCTTAAAGTGAAGTGGTCTTGTAATTGTTATGTAGAAATGTGATTTAATGTGGTTCCATACAATTGGGAAATGTGTTTTTTAAATTAGACTTTACCCCAAAAAAAAGGAAATGCAATTTTCAGCACAATTTATTTTCCTTTAACATTCAGTGCTCCTCTGTTCAGGGACAATCATTTGTTTTGTTCAACGTGCACATGTATTTAGTCTAGATTGTCAAAATATATGTATCCAATGCTTATCTCGTACCAGTGTTATCCCATATGTGATTGTCACCTGGGTCCTTTTAAGTTCTTGCATTAACTATGCCTGAAACCTTTTTTGCATGACAACTATTTAAATATTGCATATTAGTCATCAGTTTCCCGAAACTAACCAGATAGGAATGATCTTGTATGGCCCACTTTCATGTAAATACTTTGTTCAAATTTGTTACCAGAATTGAATGTTTCTCACTAATTTGGTTAGACTTATGATAAGATATTATGTGAACAATGTCACAACGTGCAAGGGAAATGTTATTGTGGGAAATAAGAGTAACAAAAAGCAAAAATGAAAGTGCTGCTACGGCATTGCATAAAGGGGCAATTTCATAAAGAAAAAAACACTCTCTTACATTATCTGCTGGTATTAGGAAAAGTGCCCAAAGTGATATGCTTCTATGTAACCTCTTGCAGTATTATACAAATATGTGAGATATGCCATTTTACTAGATTATTTCAGTATTAACTATAATGACACACTTGATTCTTTTATCTTAATATTATTGGTGTATCTGTCCATTTAAGGGAGGTTTATAACCGTGTATTCTGTGGAGTGTTGTCACCATCTTGCTTCCGTTATATACCTGCTTAAAGATCACAGACGTGCAACTTTTCATTTCTGTGATTTGGTTTTTGGTAACACAGCGACCATCTTACAATGCTGATGAGTCTCAGAATTTAAATGATTAAGTGATTAAGATAGATCCCCATCCTATGCTTCTAGTTCCCGAAATTATTAGATTATTTTGATCCTTTACCTTGCTAAATATTGCCCCTTTATGCAATGCTGTAAAATAACTTTCATTTTTGTTTTTTGTTACTCTTATTTCCCAAAAATAACATTTCCCTTGAACTTTGTGACATTGTTCACATAATATCTTATCATAAGTCTAACCAAATTAGTGAGAAACACATCCAAATATTCTGATTGTAATAACCCTAGAACATCGTTGTAATAAGTAATATTATCACTGTTGGATACAATTATAATAACTGTATATGTTGGTAGAGCCAGTCAACATTTGTAAGTGTATGTGCTTTTCCAACTACAACTTAGTTGTCTATTGCTGTTTGAAATAATCATCTTAATAGAATGACTCTTGCTTTATATTCCGGAGTTGTTGCTCTCTGTCTCTTCCTCTTGGGTTACTGTGAACGTCCAATAGCCAAAATAACACATTTTGTTGATGTTCTCAGTGGGATGTGCTAAAGTCTAGTGTTGAGCCATTGGATATCATGTGTTATTGTTACTGATCACATTCATATGTTCCCGTTATTCTGAAACACAATTCACTCTTAGTGCTTGAAATGTAAAATTGATCATACATTCAAATAATTACATAAATCACAAACATTGTTCCACAATTAATGAATTCTTTAACCTCTTTTTCTTGGTTGCATAAATCATGCACTTTGGACCTTTGAAATGGCAAAATGGCACCTGCTGTATGTGCCACATTTAAAGAACCTGCTTACTTTATTTGGATGTGTCTTTCTTCTCATTCAATAGTTTTGGGATAAAGCCTAGACTGAATTTCAGTTTTAGGGTTTCTGCTTTCTGTAGAAAATGGTATGTGCAATACAGAAATAGCCTTAACAAAGAACATATTGGGATATATGAAGAGATATTATACATTACAGAATAGAACCCTCTCAAACCTTGAATGGGACCAGATTTGGGGACACTTATCCAAAATACATGTCAGTATGCAATTGAAAGATCCTAATTATAAACTATGTACAAGACTGCCAAATCAATTGCATAGATAGCCTCCTTAGCAAATTAATTTGTGCTGGTGTGGCATGGTAAAGTGGGGTGGGGGCATGTAAATGCCAGGAAATATGGATTCCAGAGTACCAATTGATTGCTCACTTCTCTTTTTTATGTTTTCCAAAATAGAGTTTCAGGTGGGATAAACGCCTTTGGTTTTCGGGCTTTACTCAAAAATGAATAGAGCACATCTTAGTAAATATGTTTCAAGCGGAGATATTTTAAAGTCAGGGTCTTCAAGTTATCCATTGGCATAATGTGAACTCCTAAACATTAGGGTGGAAATAGAAAATGCATGTTGTAAAGTGTTCTGTTCTGATTTGAAATGAAGAACTGTAATGCTGCTTCAAGAACCAAACCAGTATGAATGCTGCTATAGTAGTTAGGCCAGGCCAATGTTATATTGCACAGGATTGTTAAGAGACGAGACTCCATTTTGAAGCTGAAATGCTTGCAGGCACAGAAATCATTGTTGCTCCATATTACAGTTACGTGTTTTTTCTGAGCCTTATTCATTATAATTGCACCTGTGGATTCCGATGGCACTGCTTTGGATTCTAAACTAGATAGACATCATATAGAAAACAGAATGACACCTAGAAGCAGGCTATCAGGCCAGAGGGCAGAACCTAGAGAGAGGGCTAGATGGAAAAAACTAATTTTTTAAAAGCACAGCAGCAATGTATGCACACACAGATTTGGTTTTCCTAGGAAGAGGGAAACGGCAAATTTTTAAATACAGCAGCAATACAATCAGAAAAAGATTCAACTTTCCTAGTAGAAAAGAGGGAAAATCCTAATTTTTTAAAACAGCAGCAACGCAAGCACAAACAGATTCGACATTCCTATAAGGGGAAAAGGTTAATTTTGACAAATCACCAGATAAGGATAACATGCAGCTGAAAAGTGCAGCAGACTACAGTATAAGGTAATAGAAGTAATAAGAGAGGAGGTATAGTTAACTAGGGAGCAGTAATGGCTGTTCCCCCTGCCTGCACCTTTCTTACCTTGTCAGTCATCCCTGGTTGATGGCTGCGCTGCATGCTCCCATGGCGAACACCGACAAACACCCTCTGGAGCTGCAACTGTGGGAGCTGCCCTATGCCTCGGGCCCTTAGCCACAGGGGGCTGCAACAGGCAGGGTGGCTGCCCTACGGGGTGCACAGAAATAGGGCAGCTTACCCAATGAGGGGTCTGAGGAAGGTTGGGAGGCGGGAGGAACCAGAAGGGAGGAGGAAGAGGAAGGGATCGGGAAGTGAGGGCTGCAATGTGGGAAAAGTGACTTTCAGCACACACAGGAGACTATTTTGAAAAAGAAAATGGCAGTAGCACAAGAAAGGAAGACTGCAACTCACTCCAGCTTCAAATGGATTACAAGTGACCCATGCTGAGCGGCAACAAAACAAAACCCTCAGTGGAGAGCAACAGGGGCAGCACGCCCAATCAGGGGTCTGGGCAGGGGTGGGAGGTAGGAGGGAACCAGGAGGAGTAGGAAGAGGAAGGGATCGGGAAGCGAGGGCCACGATGCAGCAAAAGTAACTTTAAGCACACACATGAGTACATTTTGAAAAAGAAAGTGGTGGCAGCACAGGAATGAAAGATTACAACTCACTGCAGCTTCAGATGAATTGCAAGTGATCCGCACCAAGCGGCAACAAAACAAAGCCCTCAGTGCAGAGCAACAGGGGCAGCAGGCCCTATCAGGAGTCTGGGGAGGGGTGGGAGGTGAGATGGAACCACGAAAGAGGAGGAATAGGAAGGGATCGGAAGAGAGGGCCATGATGCGGCAAAAGTAACTTTCAGCACACACATGAGTAAATTTTGAAAAAGAAAGTGAAGGGAGCACAAGAATGGAAGATTATAACTCACCAGAGCTACATATGTATGCCCTCACATCTTTGGTATCCTTTTATATTTTCGAAAAAATAGTTTCTACATACAAAAGTTTCGAATACAAAGTTTCGAAAAACATTTTTTAGAAAGCATTTTTTTTCATGTTACGGGTTTTATTTTAGTTTTGTATAGAAAAAAAAGTTTGTATTAAAAGAAAAACGGGGGGGTTGGGCAGGAACCTCCTCCAACTCCCCCATTACATTTATTTTTTTTAAATGCATTCGAAACTTGTTTTCGATGCTTTTGTCTCGAAACTTTTGTATTTAGAAACTTTGTCTGTCGGAAAAATCACTATAAACCCACATCTTCTACATTTACATCAAGGTCAGCTAGCCTTGCACAATCAGTCTCTAAATGTGGGTCGACTCTTCCACTCCCTGATGCCTGCTTACTGTATAAGCTTGCAAAGTGTGACTGCCAGCCCTCCTCTGTAATACAGCAAATTAGATCTTGGTCACCCTCCGGGTCCTTCCCAAAATAAGACTGTATCCTTTGTCTCACCAGCTTTATGTAGCTCACTCCATTGACTGGCAGCACAAACGCTCTCATTCTGGGCCGTTATCCTTTTATAATCCTGTTTTAGGAATTTTAATTTTCCTCTATCCACGCAAGGGCCCTGCTTGACGCTGTCAATTATCTTCTTTTTCACTCTGTGGCAATCAGTGTAATACAAGCAAAATTTTGCTAAAACTCTCTTCTCAGTAGTACTGCTAGTTGAGGTAACAAATGGTAAGTTTATCCTTAAGAGCCTCAACTTCTAAAAAGACTTCAGTATCTGAGCACTCATCACCACAGATATTCCCAAGGCTGTCCAATATAACCCTATAATATTTGCTTTCAGAGCTACATCCAGTATCTTGGATTATTTTATATCCTTACGCGCATAGCCAGAAAGAACAATTTCCTGCGAGTTAATTGCTGATCTGTTCCCCTCCCCCTTTGGTTTATTCATTGGAGCCCTCAAGCTGAGTGGCCTGTGGTCGCTTTCAGATCTTATTGTAACCTCAAAATCCTGAACCATAGCACAATCTTTGCCTGAGATAAGAACATAATCAATTAATGATTGCCCATTAAGGCCCTTAAAGGTATGCTTGGCAGGCTGGTCAATGCGGAAATGGACGTTACTGGCCTTTAAATCTAGATGGGCTCTCCCAGGTGTATTCACCATCGCTTTAAGGATAGCCCACACAAGGTCTTGATCATGCCAAATCCCTTCCGACTCTCTAATTGGTTATATCTGTAGATTGAGATCCCCACAACCAGGTTAGATGTGCTTTAACCCTTCAAGTGGTGCCTTGCTTTTTCCAGAGCATGCAGTCATTCCAGACGTCTTAAGCTCCCACACCCCACTGGTCTGTTATAGATATCAAACAAGGAAAATTCCTCCTTTTCATTTATTCAAATACTTTGATGTTGAAGATCAGGGACTCCTGTTTCGACTACCGTCACAGCCCAATTTATTAACGGGTGTATCCAAATCATAGGACCGCCATAGGGCCTACCATTAGGGCCCTTGATGGGGTGAACACTATAAGATTGGTAGCCCTGTAATTCAATAGGAACTAGCACCCAGGTTTCTTGGAATGCTATAACATGAAAACCACTAATAAAATTAATCCAGTTGAGGTCTTCAAGACATTTCTTAAGGCTGACTATATTCCAAGATACAAATCTACACTCCTCAGACTCTCGTTTGTTAATCTTTTCTGCAATCAGTCAGTCAAATATGTCTATTTTATCACTACCTTGAGGCCCCAGCCGTATGGCTCTCATCACTTCGTGACCAACGACCGTGTTCTCCCCATTGGGGGCCGACTGGTGCGCACAGAAGGTGTTGCCTCAAGGCCTTTAATTCTGGCCAAGAACAATGCTGCAGGTTTGAGAGCAAAGTTAACATTCTTGGGAGGGTACGACCTTATATCTATACCCAGCAATCCATCAACCATTTCTCAGGACTTCAGGAATACCAAAATATAATAATATTCTCTGTTCGGGATTGGGGCCCTAATACACCTCACTAAATCCTCTCTAATTATGGCCATGCTGCCTCTTGTGTTCCCAAACCAATAAGTGGTTTTATTAATCAGGGCTGTCTGATCTTCGTAAGAATTTGTACTTAAACGCGACACATTGACCATAACTAAGAAGAGGCAGCCTCTTGTAGGATTAGTGCTGTTGGGTGGTGATGTATTAGGCCCTATCCTGGGGCAGCAAAACTTGTCAGGGCCCCCAATTGATATTAAATTGGTGCCCCAAGGCTGGAGAACGGCACTGAGTGTGAGAATGGTCTTCAGTATTTCTTTGCCCCCAAGGGTTACCTAATATCAGTTCTCTTCATAACTAACAGTGCCATCATTTTATTAGTTGCTTTAAAGAGTATCTATCACTGATTCTCTGCACTTAGTCTATCAGAATTGTCCCTGGACCTAGTATGATAGCAACCTCGTCTGTTGCTCCCCCATCCCCTTACTGTCCCCCCCCCTCCCTCCAGCACTATCTGAAACGTTGTCAGGCCTAGTACGATAGTCACTTGTTTTGGTCCTCCCCTTCCTTTCAGCACCCCTCTCCCTCACCTTTTGTTTTTCTCCAGCTGTACCAGAAATGTCGTCAGGCCTAGTACGGTAGTCGCCTGTCTGTGACATTTCCTTCCCACTCTCCCCCTCCCTTCCTTACGTATGTCTTAGCTCTTGAACTATCTGAAATGTCGTCAGGCCGAGTACGATAGTTAATTTCACATCCTTACTGTTCATGGCCTGTAAGAATGTCATTGTATTTTCCCTTGTGCCCAAACCGTTACTGGCTCAATGATTACCTCTGTTAGGTGAGAAGGGTCATGCAGAGGCTTGCCCCCGCATGGTCCCGCATTCCGACTGTTTGTGCATGGCTTTACACATAAATTGTTTGGCTCACACAACCTCTATTTCTGTCCTTCGATGCTTTCCCTTTCCATTGTTTTCCTTCCCTGCCGCTTTTAAACCAACTGTAAAGTGTTCAAATAAGAAACTTGCAATAAGACAGGAAACCCCACTGTGCTCATGTCAGAGAGGTTCTCAGGGTCTTAACCCCTGAGATCCTCTCCGATGTGAGCACTGTCCTCTGTGTGTTCGCAGGATTTTGCTCGCATTCAGGATTTCTAGTTCCCCGCTGCCGGCATGTGCCGCAGCGTCGACAGTCGGGAGCTAGAAATCCAAAGAGTGAGCAAAATCTCATGAACACACAGAGGACAGTGTTCACGTGAGCAATGTCCTCAATGTGCTCACAGGATTTTGCTTGCACTTCGGGTTTCTAGCTCCCTGCTGCCGGCATCATGGCGCATACCTGCAGCGGGGAGCTAGAAATCTGAAGTGCAAGCAAAATCCTGCCAGCACGTAAAGGACAGTGCTCATGTATTTTGAGCACTATCCTCTGTGTGTTCGCAGGATTTTATACACAAATCACATTGTAAACTGAAATGGCAAATATATAAATACTGATGTGAACCAAAAATAGTATGACAGTAACCTTGTTTTCCCTATTTGGAACGGAAGAATACAAGTATATGAAATCAAATTTATGTCAGCCTAACAAAACTGTGTGGCAATGCTATCTGTTAGTAAACATTATGGGCCAGATTTGAAAAATGGTTTTTCAATAAGAAAATCAATGTCAATGCTTGTAGAAGTGCCTTCTTAGCACTTGGGACCTTTCATTCAAACATTCCACTTGCTTGAACAATGGTAAGCAAGCATTTCTGTTGGTTTAGGGCAATTTTAACCTTTCTGTGTGGCTCCCCTTTTCTTAGCAAGCAAGTATGTTGGCTAGGGCGGCTTTTCACCTGTTCTGAAGCGTAAAGGCCACATAACAGAGATACAAGGGTTGGCTTGAGAGTATTGCATAAAGACAAGGGTAGCCGCCAGGACAGGTTTGCAAGTTACTCTTGATTTCATGTATCATTGATTAGCCACCTCCTTGATTGAAACATAATAGAGCTTAAATGTTCATCTTCCCCTCACCACCCAGTGAAGAAGGTGTGTCCCCCCAGTTGACTGAGTTCCTGACGAAGACATGAGGTTGAACTCTTGTTGTGTCTTCACCTGAAGGCATAAGAGACTTGAACCCTCCTCTAATATCCTCCACAGGACAGTAGAACAGAATGTCAGCAAGTGTGCGGGCTCAGCTCCCGAAAAGTATTTCAGGTCAACCAAAGGTGGTTAGTTTGCCATTCTGTGATGAAGCTAGACTTTATGCCAGTTACCTGCACTAACAAACAGCTGTGAGGCTTCCACGTCTCACAATGCCACCTTCCACACCTATCTTATTGGCTTGCTTGTGCAGCAGTGGTCTCTGGTGTAGCGCTTTCCTGGAAGGGACACTCTTAAAGCAGGCACTACATGCATCTTGTTTTCTCCTTGGCAGAAAACTCAGGATTGCTTTTGTTCCAGTCAGCAGGCATCGCTGGCCAATCTGGAGGCTTGCCAACGTTTTAGGCTCATGTCCAACCCACTAAACACCAGGACAGGAATGCCCCACATTATCTCTGCACCTTCGCTGCTGCTCCAAGGCTGCACCCCAATAAGTGGACATACATAGATTAAGGACAACCAACATTGTACATTTGTAAGTGCAGGTAGGCAGTACCGCCAAATGCGCTTAGGATGTGACCATGATGGGTGAAGTGCTAGAGTAGTGGCAGAGGGAGTGAGGGACAGAGGCAGGTTAGAGGTGAGGGAAAAATGTTAGCTTTGCTAGCTAGGATAGATGGCTGGGATGAGCGAATGCTGCTGAATGAGCACAGAATGCAATCTATAGGTCACATGTCTGAAACCCATTGAGGTGGAATCAGGATTTCATCCACCTGTGATTGACCCGAATTAGGACAATCACGTATCAGGATTTTGTTTTCATCTAAGTAGCGCAGCAAAAGCTCTTTTGGTTGCTAGCTTATCTTGCAGCTAAGCAGAGCCCAGAACTGACCAGTATTCAAGTAAGGATCCCTGTGAATAGAGCGTAGAGCTCTATACATATGTTTCCTCCATGTTCTCCACAGTTTGCCTTTTGATTTGTAACAAATATATCTGCTCGACTAACTGTTAGTCTAAGCTTACGTTCATTTTCTCCCGTTGAAGTAAGCAAATGTCTTTGGAACTGCACCAACTCTGCACACTCGTTCAAACCTGTTAGCACAATTCAACCTTAAAGCTCACGTCGCTACTGAAAAAGTGACTGCTCCTCCTCCTAGTAGTTCGAGAAGCAAGGGAGGCAAGGTTAACCCCCTGTGGTCAACCTAAAGTTCACAATGTCGTCTCAGTACAACTTGAGGAGTGGATTACCAGCGGATGACCTGGGTGCTCCAGAGTGGGAGGGCTCTTTTCTCTCCAGACCTCAGCTATTGGAAGACAGACAAAACCTGCCGCTACAATAGAGCATACCGGCAGGACAAGATATATTCATATGTGCACAGGTACATAACATAATGAGCTCAGAAGGGCTCAGTCGGGGTATAGGAAATGGGTTGGCTGCCCTGGACTCAACATTAAAAAGTGGCAAAGATCGCACATTAACAGCAACTAATATCAAAGGGACGATTAATCAGTTCTTTTGTAGGAGGAAAAATAAGAGTACAAGCAATCTGTATACTGGTTCACAGGCCCATCAAGTCACTCATCCAAATAATGTTGTGGAATTAAGACAAATCGGTTCCATAACCCCTGGGACTGCCTACTCACAAGACCCTAATGTATCCCCTATATCACCAAACAGTGCAAAAAACCCTTAAATATGTCAAATTCAATGGAAGACATCGGGCGGGATCAAATTGCACAAACTCCATCAAGACCAAGCACAAAAGGGGATACATCACAAACATTGTTAAATGGTGTCAATGCGAACATGGGCCCCAGTGAGACTACATTAGTGGCCTTGAATTTCGTATTAAATTCACTTGTTGGGTGTTTGAATTACTAAAAGGCGGTGTACAAATTCACACTGTAATACTTCTAGAGATTTCATAAAACATCGAGCAGTGTGAATTTTCAGTTGTTGGCCTGAGCAGTGCCATCAATGCTCTGGCTGGAACACCCTTGAAAACCCTATCCGAATCACTTGTCTTACCGAGGGTGGACATATCTGGAATCAAGGATGCCATCGGAGACTTATGCACAGACAGAAAAGAGATAAGAGATCTGCTAACAAGTCTCACACAAAAATTAGAGAGTGCCAAATATCAGGATCTCGAGGTGAAGGAAGTGGCAGAAATGGCCCATCATCTTTCCACCTTTGACAACACTCCCCTCTCTGAATCAGTTATGGAAGAGTTTTGTTGTCTAGCGCACGTTGTAGATCATTGTGCATCTGTCGACAAAACACCTGATACAGAAGTTCCTTTATCAGAACATGAAGGGAACTAAGGAGAAGGCTCATGGAAGGAGAGTTCGCAGCAGACCTATCGGAGGAGAAGAAGGGCAAAGAAGAAGAAACAAAATAAGTCTGCCTTGGTAATTTCTCCTCCAGTTAGATGGGAAAAGAAAACCAAAAATATGAAGACTAAAAGGGCAAAGAACTCTGGTATAAGTAGTTTCATAAATGGTTTGAGCGACCCCTAAAAAAACGGGACAAAAATGCAGCGGTGGACCTCTCTGGCGTTGTCAATGGAGGTCTAAAAAGGTGCCGCGCACATTCAGCAGACCCGAAAAAAGGAAAAGCCAACTGCCAGATCACACCGATTCAGATGACATTTAAGTGACAATGGTAACAATAGGAATACAGACATACCGTCAAGGGTTCCAACCAGGGGTATGTCGCTGTTGGTTTCTTGGAACCAACTAATGAGGCAGCTACTAGAAAACTGATTAAATGGGCTCCGATTTTTCTACCAAGGGCAAAGATGCAGAAGGATACAGCGCCTAAGCCAGAAGGTTGCCTAAAAATAGCACCAATATTATGTAAAGGCAAAAATAAATTGCAAACCTCTGTGGGAAGAATCATAGTTTCTGAAGACCTATCTAGCAGACTCCCCTCTTTTTGACCCGAATCAAACAAGGAAGAAAACACCACTCTCGGACCAGAAGAGGAAGGAAAGCAGATGATGGACATTCAAGGACTTCTGGAAGTGATCAGCCAGCAAGAGGAAGTCCCCAAATCAAACTGTAAAGACTCTGTTGACATCTTAAACGATCATGCTCACTTTGCAGTGCCGAGACTTTGGCTGACATGCCAAAAACATCAAATGAATACTAGATTCCTGAATAGAGGGGCTATACTGATACTCTTTAAAAAGATACCAGAGACATTGAGTATGTTATGTTCCCAGACCCACAAGTTGTTAATTCGGTGGAAGTAGGGTTCGCCTCCAAAGTGAGGGCCCAGGTGGTCCTAACTGCAGCTGGAGCTTTACAAGCATATGGCATAGATGTCTCCGAATTGGAGCCCTCTCGTGAGGAAGGGGGTGGAAAGGGAGGTGGTGAAGAAGGCATTGACACTGGGGGGAAGCATAAACAAATTAAGGCGCCTGCAAAAAAAGAGGAGGAAGCCCCAAGTAGAGGACAGAAAGCACTGTAGGCCTCATTAGGACCCAGGCGGTAAGGGGTTTACGGCGGCGTAAACAGCGCCGACCCTTACCGCCTGATTCCGAGGTCCCTTAGCGCCATGGAGGATTTAACACCTGCTTTTAGCAGGTGTTAAAATCCATGGCGCTAAGGGACCTTGTTGTTAATTACGCCACCGTAATTTACGGTGACGTAATTAACGCCTTCCCCACTCCCATTATGCCCTATGGGGCAAAAATGGGAATGGGGAAGGGTAAATGGGTTAATGGGGACTTACCGCCCCGCCAACCTCGGAATGGGGCGGTAAGTCCGCCAACCACCATGGCGTAAATGTAGTTTACCCCATGGTGGTAAAGGTACGACCCAGGCGGTAACTTTCCGCCTGGGTCGTAATGAGGCCCTGTGTTCAATGCTACCAGAGATCATAGCTCAGGCCTGTCAGAAACTAGGAGTGGGTCAAATCCCGTTTTAGCTGTGAACAAATAAGATGTGTAAATTGGAACACGCGGGGCTCCAGTTCTCTTAGAAACTAAAACATTATATTGGAGGTTTTTGGTGGAAATGACTTGATCCTCTTCCAGGAGACCTGGCTAGTGAATTCCCCTGATTTGGAGGGATCCACTATAATAATGAAGCCAGCTAGCATGATGAGGGGTAGACCTAAGGGTGGGTTGCTGACGGCCTGCAGGTTCCTCCTTTTTAAGGAGGTGGTCCTTGATCCCTTGCAAGTATGATGGGATCTCAGTGGTATATCTGGCAGCCCAGTCAAGACAGGCTAGGCAGGAAATAATAGTCATAAACCTTTACTCGAACCCTGCAAGTGTCAAACTCGCAGATTATTTACACTCTCTATCTGGCATCCTAACCCAGATCAAACTGTTACACCAGGAAGCTGATATTTTGGCAGCAGGAGATACTAATTCTCAGTGTTTTTTAACCCGCTCAGGGGGTTCCTCACCTAGAACAAAATCAGTAACTACCAATGGAAGAAGGTGGATATCCTTCTTTACGGATTGGGACCTGAGGATGGCAAATGGCTCAATTGAGGGGGATGTTTCCCCGTCAAATACATGGAGTCAGGGATTAATAAAATCTACCCTAGACTACATTTTTTTTATCGTCAGATTTGTTTGAAAAGTGTACGCATTTTTCAGTAATGGACGGGGGAACAAGTGACCATAAACGCCTACAAGTGAATATTGCCTGGAATCTTAAAAAAACATTGAAGTCAATAGTCCAAAAAATCGACCAGTCAAGTACAGGCAGGATGGTGTTTGTTTAAATGGGGCCTTTCCCCCCGGGATTAGGCCCCCTCTCCCTAATCACGCAGAATCCAGCCTTCACCCCTGGGCTCCAACCCAACTCTTAACAAAACTGGTCAAGAGCGGTACCCCTGAGACTGCAGGAGCTCTATGCTGAAAATATCCCACTGACCTTCTCCCAAAGCAAGGAGAAATTTAACCTCCCTGAGACCGGGAGATTTAGGTATATACAATTACAGCATTGGATCACTAATCCGACCATCAAAAAGGCTGCTACTAGGCCCCCTTCAGGCTTAGAGATAATGGTTTCAGAAGGGCAACGGTCACATAGAGTGGCGACTTGCTATCGCCTCCTGGAAAATGTTCCAAGAGACGAGAAACTCCCTTACATGTTGGCATGGGAGAGAGAGCTGAGAATTGAGGTATCCCCGGAGTCATGGCAAAGAATCTGGGATAGAGCGCCTAGGTCCTCCAGATGCACTGCAGTGAGGGAATGCGCACTTAAGATCTGTTATCGATGGTATTTCTCCCCGCAGAGGCTACACACGATAAATCCGGACTACCCCGATTTATGCTGACCCGGTTGTGGGGTGAAGGGAGACCTGGGGCACTTGTGGTGGCACTGTCCTGTCATCCAATCCTACTGGTTGGAAATTAGGTCAAAGATCAAGTACATATGCGGAACCCTCCTCCCCATGGACCCGTATGTAATGCTATATTAGGTGATACACCAGATGATGGGTCCCACCCACGGTCTGGCCCTAGGGCTCGCCTGATTACACAATTACCCATGGCGGCCCGCTTTACATGAACTCGATTTTGGAAAGAAACCGAGGGTCCTTACGTAGCGCACTGGTGGGTAAAGGTTTGGGAACTTCTTGGAGTGGACAAACTAGCGGCGGCGATAGAAGGCCAGACACCCAAATTCTCACGCATCTGGGGCCCATTTTTGGATCACGTTGCAGAAAAAGAACATATGTTTTTTCAGCCTATATTGATTAAGTACATTTTTAAGTACCTTATCCAGCCCTGACACACCTCTGAATTGGTTTGAGGTACCCATTAGACTGAAATCTGGTCGGTGGGGGGGTGATACAGCTCCTCAAAGGGCTACGCTGCGAACTTCTGACAGCTTTAGTGAGGCTCTGTTGTTTTTTTTTTTTTTCTTTCTACTTTCTTCTCCCACTTTTCTTTAGTTAAGAGCGCTACATGATACTAAGCTAAACTATCCTATTCGCAGAGGATGTTCATGAAATTGTATTTACTAGATGAATTACAAAGATGTTAAAATGAAATGTTGATGTATTGTTTGAGAGATTAATTAATGTTGCAATTGCAGTGACAAACAATGAATTTGAGCCTTTTTATGTATGTTGCGAAAGTAGATATAATGGATGAGTTGCAAAGATGCTGAATTAGAATGTTGATTTCACTCACTTGAGATTAATTAATGTTGCCACTTGCAGTGATATTTGATGAATTTAATGGTTGATCAATGTTTCAATAAAAAGATTTTAACAAAAAAGAAAATGGGGCCTTGCAGCAAGTCAGTGAGGCCCTCGGGGTCCCAAATTTTGAACAAATGTATGGACAGTTGAACGTCCGCAATCTATGACTCCACGTAGATGGTTCATAAACACACTTTCGACGAGGCTACATCAAAAAACACATTTCATCATGAATACCATGAGAAGGGAGATCTCAGATAGGGCTCATCGCTCTGAAAGGCTAAAAACCATTAAAAGCAGTTACAAAAATTGGTCCAAACAGCGTCAAATAAGTCATCTACAGAACTACGGAGAATCTATGGTCAGAGCTCTAAGGACTAGGACATCCCGTAATTTCTGGGCAATGATAAATAGCGCAAATAACGATCAAAAAAACATGCAATTAAATAGCATTCTGGAATCAGAATGGGTAAGTTACTTCTCCAAAAAATATAAAAGACCAAAGGGACAATCTGTCTTCCAGACCTCAGACAATCCTTGGCTTTTGGAAATTAATGAAGATGATGCCCTTGGGATGTTAAATAAATCTTCATCCTCGAGAGCTTCGAGTCGTAGTGGTTTAACATACCAGGTGCTGGAAGGTAAACCAAAAATGTGGGCCCGCATTCTGACTGTCTGGTTTTGGGGCATTTTGGAAAAGAGGAAGATCCCTAGGTCCTGGAAATCTGCCATTGTCATTCCTATTTTCAAGAGGGGGGACTGTAAAAACCCTGCAAATTACAGACCCATTACGCTCTTGGACGTAGAAATTAAGCTGTTTGCTAGCCTATTGTTAAGAGATCTTGAGGCTTGGGCCCAACTAAACTGCATTTTACCAAAGCAACAGACTGGTTTTCGGAAGGGTTTATCAACCTCCCTCAATGGCATTGTCATGGCTTCCCTTTGTGAAAGCGACAGAGATAAGAACTCAAGAATCTATGGGGCCTTCATTGACCTATCAAGCGCTTTGATTTGGTCAACAGAGACCGCTTATGGTCAAAGTTGTATGATGGGGGTGCCCCAAAGTCACTTATTGAGATTCTTGTGTCCCTCCATAGGGGCAACACGGTAAAAGTTCGAATTGACCTGGAAGGTCACCTGTCTGAATACATCACGGTAGAAGGAGAAGTTCGCTAAGGTTGTATGGCTGGCCCCTTTCTCTTTAATTACTATTTGGCCGACTTTGCAAGGGAAGTAGATTCTTCTGCATTGGCAAGTCCTAAAATGGGCGACATTTCAGTTAAATGGCTCATGTATGCGGACAATATCATCCTTTTGGTTAAGACACTAGTGGGTATCCAAAGGCTTTTGAACTCCTTGGATTCTTACATGATGAGAAACGATCTGATCATCAACCCGGAGAAGTCCAAAATAGTGGTGTTTGGAGAAAGGGGGCCCCATAGAGCTAGATTCCACTGGACAGTGGGAGGTCAACCAATACCAGTAGTAGAAGAGATCATATATTTGGGGTATACCTTGTATGCCTTCCCAAGGCGGGGCCACATTTTTTCCGACCTTCTCTCCAAGAGTATGCAGTTAACATCACAGCTCCAAAAGTGTATGGGTCAATATTGTAAATTCTCCCTCCTGCCAGCAGTCAGGTTCTACATGGCAATAATTGTACCTGTACTTCTTTATGGCTTGGAGGCTAAACCCTTGACATGGGCACTCGATTGGCAGAAAATTGAAGGCAAGATTTGGAAGAGAGTCCTAGGTCTGCCAAATTGTCTACAGATAGTGACTTTAAGATATGAGCTAGGTTTGCGATCCTTAAAATCGCAAGCGTACTGGAAGCTCCTGTCTCTTTACAGACTAATGATTGATCCCCCAGGTCACACAATGTATGAAGACCTTTCGTTACATCTCAAAGCGAAACATTGTTTGGTTTTGCAGGATCTAAAGGGGAAGGTCTTGGAAATCCTTATCCTTTGTGGCAGTGACGAAGATACACTATTCTCCAATCCAATGAAGACAAAAAAGGCCTTGTTAATAATTGATTGCATTGGGAATATTGATCAAATGAGGGCTTCAACCATGGCAGCCTCCTTTTCCATTTATGATAAGAAGATGGGTTACCTGCCAAAATACTTGCGGAAATTCCCAGATGCCAAGGTGAGGCAGAACTTCTTGAGAGCTCGACTCAATTTGGTAGAAACAGGATTGGTTCCCGCCCGCAGAGGGTATAACAATACATTCAAATCTCTTTATCCGGAATGTACAGACCCAAGAAAACAGACGGTAGAGCACCTCTTAAGATATTTCTTGGGGAACTGGGAGGCCAGGCAAAAATACCTTGGGGGTTTCATAGTTTCAACTGATCGGTTCTCCTCATTGATGTTTTGGGAAAGAATGATCGCTGGTCATGAAATAGCTCTGATGATCAATGTTTTAAGAGTCCTCCAGCAAATGGGGTTTCTCACACCTACATTTTGTTAATTTACATTTAGGGTATTTGGATTGTAGCTGAAATGATTTAATGAATTTTAAATGAAATTTTGCAAGATGTAATTGAGTGAAATAGTTAAAATTGAAGGTTTCTAATTGTATTTGTGATAAACCATAATGCTTGGTTGTACAATAATAAAAAATAAAAAAACTTTACTTGAAGTTGCGGACGCTCCCGTTTTGGTGCATTTTGCTGCATCTCTTTGAATTGTGTGAGTACCGTATGTTGGAGACGACACAAAGCTTGTAGGTGTTTGGTTGTTTGCAAACCCATTGATTGACCGTGTGTATAAAGTATTACACATTTCACAGGCTCCACTATTAGATGCCCACAGAAGCCCAAACTATTGGCATTGTCAA
Organism: Ambystoma mexicanum; assembly: GCF_040938575.1. Taxonomy (NCBI): domain Eukaryota; kingdom Metazoa; phylum Chordata; class Amphibia; order Caudata; family Ambystomatidae; genus Ambystoma; species Ambystoma mexicanum. The sequence continues at coordinate 255,781,148 of NC_090922.1, forward strand.
TGCTTGTTTATGTTAAGATTATAGTTATTTGAAGATTTAACTATGATCCCAATCTCCATTCCTTCAAAAGATCTTTCAATACCTCTCATGCAAGTACATGCCTGTGGTTTTTCTTGTGTCTTGTAAGCCACCCAGAGCCATTGTAATAAGCTTCCCTGAGTGGCGCCCTGAAGTATCTTGCCAACCGTAAGTCTTTTTTTGCTAGAGTATTGTACTACTGCTAGTTATATTAAACTCAAGCTTTAAATATTCAACAGGTAAAGATGATGAGGAACTAGTCAATTTCCTGATGATTTTAACCTTAAGTTTGTCCAGTTTTTTTTGTAAATTTCACGCCCCATATTTCTGAGCCATACATCAATTATGGACCTAACTTTTGTAAGATATAGGGTTGAACTAGTATGGACAGTGTATCCTCCATTGTTCCCTGAAAAAATACTGATCGCACCAGCAATTTGAGAAATTCGTATATTCAGCAACTCCCAATGTATGTCACATTTTAAACCTGAACCGATAACCACACCCAGGTATTTATATTCCTTTACAATATCAACAGGGTTGCCATTTATCACCCAATTACCTTTCTTTACATTATTTCTCTTACCAGAATGTTTGAATATCAGTATTTTCGTTTTTATAGCATTTATTACTAAATCATTCTCCTTACAATGAATCCCCAGCCTATCTAATTTCAGTTGTATTTGCATGGTGTATAGTCTACCAGAACCAAATCATCAGCGTAACCTAGCCACATAAGAGACACATTTCCAAACTACATGAAAAGGGCCACTACCCTCTAGTGCCTCCTTTGGATCCAACCGGTGCAGGTTGAACAAGCAGGGGGTCAAAATGCACCTCTACCCGTAGGAATCCAACTTGTGGCTTTCCCTGCGTGGACTAAGCGTACTGTAACACGTGTATCCAGGTGGGTATACACGCATTTCACCGCAGTATTTTTCATCGCGTGTTTATTCATCAGCGTTTTTATTTTGAAAAAAAACTCATTGGTTATTTTTTTTTGGGGGGGTTAAAAAATTAAATATATGGTTGTGGGTGTAAGGGAATAAACCCCCCCCAAAAAAACCAAAAAAAACAGTTTTTCGGAAAAAAAACGGCAATGAAAAAACCTGCAGTGAAAAATACCGCAGCGAAATAACGTAGAACGTCCGGATGTAAGGGCGTGATCATTTTGAGCAGGCCCCTGGGTATTCGTTGAGCCTCTAGTTTTTTCCACTGCTTGGGCTATCAAACACCAAACTAAGATCTATACACGTGACGTATACAGGCAAGTCACGATTATACCAGGAATGCTCTATCATGCTAACCAATGCAAGCAGATTAATCAACGTGCTCTGCCCCTTCTGAAAACCGATTTGACAGAATGGAAGGATGTTATTCACATCACACCATTCAGTCAAGTCTTCCAAAAGGACCGTGGCAAATAACTTAGATGGATTGCCCTGCATGGCTAAAAGCCTATAATTTGATGGCTCCATCCTTGACCCTGTCTTAAAAATCAGGAGAATTAAGCTCTCTCTCCAGCTCGGCAGGGTCTTACCAGTTGTACTAATCGTTTTTATTACCTTCAACATCGCTTTTGCCCAAACCGATGCTTCCATTGTTAATAGGGCATGGTTTGTATGAACAGGGCCCACTGCCCTTGAGGTGTTTAATTTTTCAATGATTTCAACCAGGTGTTGCACAGTAACATTACCCTGCCATGTCTCGTTGCCCACCACTACAAGGTCAAAAGGTAAAGATTGAGGTTGGTCCAGGACTTTTCCAGTGGTTACATGAGACACCGTTGATTAGCACCCTCTCCTGATACTCATATTTACAAGTTTCCAGAATGTGCGATCATCGTGCTTAGCAATCACAAAGATCAGCCGTATCCATAGATCTTTCTTCTTTCCCTTTAAATAGTTTCTTAGCCACTGATTAAACTTATATTTGTGGGCTTTTTTAATACCTTCCTCCATAGTTGCCCCTTCAAATTGTTCTGACTGTTTCAGGCTGTACAGTAGGCTCTGCAGGTCTTTCCTCAAACCTCTCTTTTCATTTCTGCTCTATTTTGTCATACTGCTTTCTATAGTGCCTGATACAACCCGATTCTGTAATCCAAGTTTGCCACCAATCCTATGCAGAGCCTTCCCATGTGACTGAACTATTTTTAAAATAGCCTCAAAGGCCTCTATTACTTCATCCCCTGTATCACTGTTATCAATTGTATCATATGCAGTAATTAACTCCATCAAACCTTTGCATACTGCCTTATTGGTTTTATCTAAATTGCTTTTATTCCGAATAATCCGATTAGACCCTTCATTAACCTCTATATCAACACATGATACATTCTCTAAAACAGGTTTAACACAGCGCAATATAGCACGCAGCGGTAGATGATGGCTTTCCTCCAGCAGACAGATCGCCATGTCTACAACCTTGTCGAGGTGTGGGGAGTTAACAAACAGGCACTCAATAGTGGACTTACTCCTCCCATCAACACGAGTACACTCTCTAAGTCTATCCCCCTTACAATATCCATTAGACATCTTAAAACCAAATATCTGTAACAAGTTCAACCTTGCCGACCCCTCCCCATCATATTGCTTATCTGGCAGGGATGTTGACTCCAACGCAAATTCACACCCATCGATTGCAGAAGGAATGTTAACATTGAAATTGCCCCCAATAATCACCATCATATTATCTTCAATTATATCCAGCATCCGCTCTATTGGCCTTGTGTTGTTTCATATCTGGCAGATCTTAGATGTTAATTATCATTATTTTCCTATTTGGCTCCCCAATATTGTCCATGATTTCTCCTAATACATTTTCTGTACTTGCAGACAGCTTACATATGTGCCATGTATTGTCAACAGCGATGTGCAGGCCACCTTTCGGCCTTCCTATAGGGCCTTTTTTTGCAACAGCCTCAATAATTTGCCTTCCTTCAAAAACCAGGGGGTCGACCATCCAGGTTTCCTGCAGTAAGTAATACTGAAAAAGTGCTACTATTATCATCTTCGTCCCAGTAATGGGCCAAAACTCTGGTATTCCAGGAACATAGCAGCTAGCTATCATCAGGGTTGTTTTCGAAAAGACTTCTTGAAAGGCCTTGGGAAGCCAGTGCCAGAATCAGGCTTATCTAATTATTCTCTCCTCCTATGCAAACATTCCTGTTTGTCACCCTTCTAATTGGTTAATGGTGCGCTGTCTACTCCTTTCGAGTCTGACTTCTAGGGTAGGTGGTAATTCACACTTGTCCCTCTGCCCATCACTCCTTACTTTTATCGTTGGAATTACCACTTGGGTACAGTTATTCTCCCTTCTAAAAAGATCCTTGTTGTGCATGTATACAAATTCAAGAATATCTAAAGACTTAAAAACAACATTAGAGCTAGGAGCATTACTATTTCCAACTTGATTGACTATATAGATGTCGTGGCTTCTAACTACCCTCAATGGTGAAGAGAGGAGATCGAACTACCCCCCCACACCGGAAGGACCCCCAACCAGAAGAAGAGCAAGAAAGAACATGGCCACCGATCACTCAAGCTCACACAGGCCCCGACCACACTTGCGATGGATAAGTACCATTAGACGTACTCTCTCAGCCGTCCATACGGCCCGGAGCAGCACAAACACTACCCCAAGTGGATGAAGAGGCACATAATGGAATAAGAGAGAGCTACATGGACAGACTCGACTAAAGCGCCGAGAAGCCTGACGGCCGTTAGAGGCCAAACAGCATAGCTGCGTTAGACAGGAAGCACACGTGCAAACCGCACATTCAGGACACATACACACACAAAACACACGAAGAACATATATGTCAGTTCTATGAGATAGAGGACGGTGACATGTACATACTGTCTGCACGTTTGTTATGTTTCTATTCACTTATTGCTGCAACCCACCAGAGTAAAGAAGATCACGCGTACATGCTTGCAGATGCTTACAGGCAACTAACTCTATGGAATGACAGGAGCACTCACAAGACCTGACAAGTCATGTGCCCTAATCAATGAATACTATACAGGAGACACATATAGACGTAAGCTTAACCATGACTCAAAGCTCATAACAGGCCATAACCATCTCAGGAAGTCTGAAGCTGCTGGAAGCTGAGCAAAGCAGAACAGCCGAGGCAGGGAACGAGGCCGCTGCCAAGGTCGCAATGTGTCAAGTGACATTCTTCTACTCTGAACTGAATTAACACCTGCAGTGGAGAAGAATACATCATCTTAAATGGAGAAAAATTCAGGGCTCCAGACCTCACAAACACGGTCTCTTCGCACGTGACACAGCCAAGCAAGAGGGAGCCAAGAACTGGTGGCTGAGAAATGCTGCTGTCTCACGGGATCAGACGATGGTTGCAACAAAGTTGTTAGAAGTAATCTAGAGTATTGAGATGGGAAAGGAGCACTCACACGGCAATGACGGGTTATACACTGTTACTTTGCAGACACATAGTTGCACATGGCACCGTGAACAGGTGCAGTACGAGCTGGGAACTGATTGTGGCCTAGTCCTGGGGGCTCATAACTCAGCCAATCACAGCCCATGGTTTCACGGGTGGGTAGCTGGGCCACTGACCAATCATATGCCCAAATACTGTAACAAGTTCTAAGTTGCAATTTTCGGGGCTTGACCAGGCTTGACACCTGACATCATACTGTCCAATCAGCTCATTTCTATATGTGGTTGCTATAGGGGGACTACCACTCAGCAACCGATCCCGAGTGGCGATGGGTTTCTGGAGAAGGGCCCAGAGTGTGATGCACTTATGATGCCACTTACCATCAAAACTGGCCTGCGAGCCAGAGTTCTTCGAACTGTGCTTGGATTGTCTCCGTGCATTTGATCCCTGCAATTATTAGCTGTAATGAACCCAGTTTGAACTTGCTACTTGTCTGGACTAACATTCCCTTTGGGATGGGATGGGAAGGAGTTAGGCTTTCCATTAGTTCGCTATCCACGGACTCCTAGCAAATTACTCTGCTTGCCTGGGAGTTCATCCTAACAAGTTGGTAGCGCAGAGGATGGTTGTGGCGTCAGCTTTGCCAGAGCCTGCCTTCTTCGCGGCCGAACCTGGAAATCTGTGGAACCTTCATGGGAATTGCGAGTAAACCGGAACAGCGCTGACCGGTTCACATGGAGCCAACGGCCGAGCAGCTTCCAAAAACTCAGAACTTAAGTATTGGTCCAGCCAACTAGCAAGGGAGGTGTGAGGGTGCGAATTATATGTGCGGGATGGGGAGGAAATAAAAAAGAGTATTGATAGCAGCCACGTATTGAATAGGGAACTGGAGCGGAGGTGGAAGTCCCTTTTCTATGTCTAGGGAGGTTTATAGTCAAAAAGTCGAAAATCAAAATCTCGAAAGTCAAAATCTCGAAAAAAAAATCTCGAAAAAGTCGCATTTTTTTTATGCCATTTTTTATTCGAAATGGGGGGTTCCCCCAACCCCCCTTTTATTTATTTTTATTTTTTTTACCCATTTTTTTAAAATCCCGGACCCCAAAATAATTATATAATTAAAAAAAGAGTAATTCGACTTTTTTTTTCGAGATTTATTTTTCGACATTTTTGGCATTCAAATTTTTTTTTGTTGAGATTTTGACTGACCACCAGCTCCAGCTAACCCTTATGGGAATACTGTCATCTATGCGTCAAGCTAAAATGCCCAATTCATAGGGAGACCTTATATGCATACTTCTAAAGTCCAAGCCTATGCAGTCTATAGTCCCTGTTCATCACAGGAACCTTTTACCTCGAAGGCCGAATGATCCCTAGACGGTAGTCAGTCAAAATCTTGAAAAAAAAAATTTGAATGCCAAAAATGTCGGAAAAAAAATCTCGAAAAAAAAAAGTGTAATTACTCTTTTTTTAATTATATATTTATTTTGGAGTCCGGGATTAAACAAAAATGGGTAAAAAAACGCATTAAAAAAAATGTGACTTTTTTTCTTTCAAGATTTTTTTTCGAGATTTTGACTTTCGAGATTTTGACTTTTGACTTTTTGACTATAAACCGCTGGAGCTATCCTAGATTGCGGAAGTGTAGTTACTGGTTAGATCCCCTCGAGAGAGGCATTTCACACATTAGGCAACGCAATAGGTGTAGTTACCTATAGAAGAATAGAAGTATACTCTGTCCCGGAGAGGCAGGAAGACAGCTGTGGGGTTTATATGACTTGTGGGGTTTTGTGGAATTTGCAGGGTTTCATGGTCGTTTGTGAGACTGAACAGCAGGTCACTGTCGTTCGTGTGTACACCTTGTCTATTCATCTGTTCGAACTTTAGTTTGGTGACGTCACACATAGGTCGGTGCATAGGACGGAGTGTTGTGACGGTGAGGAGCTAGCATTGTGGACTTGGGAATCCTCGACTAGAGGTCAAGTAAAAGGGTAATAATGTACCCAATGTATAATAGGATGGTGGGGGGTGTCACACTGATACAACATATGTGCAAGACCCTGGCCCCTTAAAAAAACAAGATAGTGAAGTATAGCATACAATGGTCAAAAGACACAGCGGGGAAAAGCTTAAACCGATGGCCACCTAACGCCAGTTTCTCCAAGGACGTGCTGCAATCGCTACTAACCCACTTACAGAACACGTACAAAGGGAAAAAACTAGCAAACCGTATGGCTATATTCGAGCTGTGGAGGATGTTCCTAGAGGAAGCAGGGGAAGGGTATGGATGATGAACCAACAGGAGGTAAAGACGGAGGGCATCGACCCTTCCGCGCCTCCGCCAGCCCCACCCAGCGTAGTGTCAGAGGATGCAGATGACGAACAGGGAATATACCCTTTGAGAGAATTTAGAGCCACAGAAGGCTATTCTAACCCAACTTATAAACCACCACCACATACCAGAGATGAGCATGCACGAGGTACGGAGTGTGCTGCCGACAGCACCGACCCAGACGATTAAGGGCTGCAGCGTGCAAAAGCACAATTCGAGGGCATAGGGACCGAAGAGTGGATAGCTGCACAAGTACTATTGAAATTATAGGGGAAGACGACAGGGGCAGCAGAAGGGGAAAACATGCAATAGAAGGATTGGAATTGGACAAGGGGAGGAGAGACTGGGCAACACAGGTGGAGGAGGAAGAGCAACACCAGAGGGACAATGCAGCAAAGGTAGAGCGGGAAGAGAGGGAGCATCAAAAGGAAAGGGAAGTAGGGTTGATGGAAAGGGAGAGAGAGGAGAAGATTGAAGTGGAACGAGAGAAGAGGGAAAAGGAAGAGTGGGAGAGGAGGAGGAGAATGTATTGCAGATGGCACAGTGGAGGAGGAAGATAATAGCACAGGAAACACGTAAGTATGAGGAAAGAATACTGAGGAAGTTGCAGTTAGAGAGACTGGGAAGGGAGGGAGAAGAGAAGGAAGCATGAGCACTAAAGGCAGTAAGTGAGCAGGTTGCACTTGAGTTACAGCGAAAAAAGGCTGGATGAAGAAAAAGTAAGACGAGCAAAGAACACCACCATGCATAGAGACAACTCGTTAGGGAAAAGCCACACACACTTAAAGACAAGGGAGGAGGAAAACACATGCAATTTTGCAAATATCGACCTTAATGTAGAACGCGATCACAAAAAGACTGACCTTGGATTCCAAGATGGCCGCGCATCTGTGAGGACGTTGCACCCCGGGCTCCCGTCCTGCTAGCTGTGATCTACCCGCTCGCTGCAGTCTCAGCCCTCCCCGGCACCTTGAGCAGGCGGTGTGGGGACTTTGGAGCGGAGAGCGACTTCAGGCTCCGGAGGCGGCCCCCCGCAGGTTGCGCGGCCGGCAAAGCAGGAGCGCTAACGGCTCACCCGCCTACAGCTGAGGCCTCACCCAGCAGTGGAGAGAGGAGGCGTTGCCTGTCGCATTCGGAGCACTTGTTGCTGGCTCCGTATGCGGGACCACCTCATAGATGTGGGCCCCCCTCTCGCAGACTTTGGACTTTTGAGCGGGGAGTGGCGTCTGCCTCCGGAGGTGGCCCCCCGCGGGTGGTGCGGCTGGCAAAGCAGGAGTGCTAACGGCTCACCCGCCTACAGCTGTGGCCTTACCCGGCAGTGGAGAGAGGAGGCGGTGGCCTGCCGCGCTCGGGGCACCCGTTGCAGGCTCTGGACCGCCGCATGGAGGTGGGCCCCCTCGTGGCCTGAGAGGGAGGGGGTGCGGTCTCCCCCCCACCTGCCCGGCATCTGGTGTTGGAGGAGAGCGGCAGAGAAGGTACGGAGGCGGCCCGGGTGGGTCGGGGAGAGGCACGGCACATTGCGCCTTCCCCAGTGGGATGCAGGGAGGAGCGGCCCCATGGCCCCCGGGCCACCAGAACTGCAGCGGGGGGCCGGTGGAGGTGCGAAAGGGGAGGGCCTCCCCCCAGGGGAGTGGATTGAGCAGAGGAGCAAGTGCTGCCGCCGGGAGACCGTGAGTTGGTCCCCCACCCCGGGGCAGGACTTGGCATGCCTTGGGTGGCTCCCTGCACCAGGATCTGGGGGCGGTTTAGGCGAAGAGGGGCAGCATATATACGTCGGGCCCTAGGGGGGAGCCTGTTGAGTTCCCTGGTGCCCGCAGTGCTGGTGGTGCCTTGGACACTGTTTGCCTACAGGAATTGGCTCCTGGTGATTCGGGGGCCCACGAAACTGAGGGTCCCCAAGCACAGACAGCAACTCGACCCATCCACTAGAATCACCAGGGGGAAGCAGTGATTATTTAGACTGAGGCGGAGCGCTGAGGTTCCTGGACTGTTCGTAGGTGGGATCCCCGGGCTTCAGGGGGGCGCTCTTGAGGTAGGGACAGGGCCCCGGTGCCCCCTAACCCCACTGGACTGTGCCATGCTAACATACTCAACACCCCATTTCCTAGTGGGCACCACTCATACACTCGCTCTGCAGGAATGTCCAGGAATAAGGGAAAAGAGAACCCAGTCCTGGGGAAACCCCCTAGAAAAGCTTTGGATGGTCCCCTCTCAAAATTCTGGCCAAAAGATTCTGACACGCCAGAGGCCCAAGGGATGGGCCAAAGCTCAGGGGATAAGGAGGGATTGGTCTCCCGTGAGGATCAAGATAGGCCGGTCTCCCAGGCTATGTTATCGCAGTTCATGGGCGAGCTGGTGGAGAAGATTACAGCAGCTGGGCAGACGCAGATGGACAAGCTGCGGGAAGATCTGGCGGAAGGCTTAAGAGAAATAAAAAGGGACATTAACAAAGTAGAAGAGAGAGTGGACATTAATGAGCGCGCCATCCAAGAATTGACGGAGGATGCAAGAAAAGTGGACAATCTGCGAGAAACCCTGGCTACGGCCACACAAAATTTGGAGTTACAAGATGAGGACTTGGAGAACAGGTCAAGAAGGGCGAATATTAGAATTAAATCCTTGCCAGAGGACATTCCAGATCAGGAGTTGGCCCCATCTTTAAAAGTGATATTTGGGGATCTGCTAAATTCGTACTCGGACACAGACATGCAATTTGACAGAGTTCACAGGGTGGGGCAGTGAAGAGCGAAGCCAGGATCTAGACCGCGCAATGTGCTGGTGGCTTTCCATAATTACGCAGTAAAGAAGAAGATTATGGAGAAGGCGAGAAGGGCCACACACATCACCTACAATGGCCATGAAATCTTTCTATACCAAGACCTGGCGCGGATCCCGCTAATCAAAAGGCGGCAGATGGGCCCGGTCCTGTCCTTTCTATGATCTCAGCAGATCCGGTACAGATGGGCCCACCCGTTTGGTCTGTCCTTTGTCTTGCAGGGTTCCCACCATAAGATAACAACCTGCAACCAGGGCTTGCCTTGCTGGGTCTGGAGGGGCAGGCCTCGGCCTCCCGGTGCAAACGGAAGCGCAGCCGGTCAGTCGCAAACCTTTGGAATGGTATACGATTATGCCCAGGAGAGCAAGGAAGAAAGCTTTGGGCCCCGAACCCAGGATCTCTATCAATAATGTGGTTGTGGAGGGTCCTTTGGGGGCGGAAAGCCCCCCAAACGATACATAAGGGACAGAAAGGTTGTCTGAAGCCCCAAAAACGAGTCCGGGTAGGGCGCCAGTCAAAGCTGTTCAATACTGGGTTGCGGGCGGTTCTCTAGAAGTGTGGAGGGCAGCAGGGATGGGGGGGTTGGGGTCTTGGAATGGGATTGGGAAATCCTGCGTGGGGAGTTTCTGTGTCAGTTATTGTGTCCAGCTCTCGTAGAGATATCACGAGGGGGGCTTGGTGCCAGCCGGATTCGCCTGGAAGGGGGGGTGGAGTTTGGGGGTTGTGGGGGAGGGAAGATCCAAGGTTCAGGTCTTCAGGGCCCATCCAGCGGCCAACGAATGGGGCCCAGGGGGTACAACTGGGTTAACTAGTTAACTGGGTTACTCTCATAAACTCTTCACATGGCTAGCTCAGATGCACTGAAGGTGCTTTCACTAAATGTGAATGGCCTCAATTTCCAGGTTAAGAGGAAGAAAGTGGAGAGGTTCCTCAGGCGAGAACATCCCCACGTAGTAGCACTGCAGGAGACCCACGTGCATACTAGGGACACCCATAGAATAAGATTCTGGGGATACTCATGGGTGGTCCAGGTTACACAAGCTGGCAAAAAGGGGGTAGTCCTAATCGCCTTGAAAGATGGGCTTGATCTGACCATCAGAGATATGCAGAAGGATAACCAAGGAAGATACTTAGTGGTGATACTCGAGGGAAAGGCGGAGTCCTTCACTTTAGCATCCCTGTATGCACCCAATCATTCCCAAGACTCCTATATACAAAACATTGTCACCCGCTTAGGGAAATTTGCTACGGCGAATATCCTCCTATTGGGAGACTTTAATTTAGCTTGGGACCCCTCCAAAGACAAGAGTTCTACCTCATGGGATGCACAGGGGGGACCATCAGGAGACCTGGTGAAGAAAATGTGCAATCTGGCCCTGGTAGATGCATGGCGAGAACTTTATGGCGATGCTGAGGGTTAAACTTTCTATTCACATGCACACAGGTCACACTCACGGATAGATTATGTCTGGATATCAAAACAATTGATGGGAAGAGCTATAGCCTTGGAAGTAGAGGCAATTACCCTTGGAGACCACGCTCCACTTACCCTTTCAATAGCTAGACCAAAGGGGCACCGAGGTATTTGGAAATGGAGGTACTGTTCAGGGATCCAATCCTGGTTAAGGAAATAGAGGAGGAAGTACTTGAGTACACCAACCACAATAACTGGGAGGACACGACCCCTCAAATTTGGTGGGATGCCCTCAAAGCTACTTTTAGAGGTAGGATCATAGCACTCAAGGCCAGAAGGGAACGGGAGCTGAGATTGGAGGAGCAACAACTAGAAGCCAGACTCAAGGAAGTCATGGCTCTCAGCGGCCACTAAAAGGGAGTATAGGGCAGTGAAAGGACAGCTGAACCTTATACAAATAAGGGCGGGCGAGCAAAATCTCCTCTGGCTAAGGCAAAGGTTCTATATCAAAGGCAATAAGGCAGACCGCTTGCTGGCCAGAAAGCTAAGGAAGGAGGCAGGTGACAAAACAATCTTAAAAATAAAGGGGGAGAGAGGGGTCCTCCTTACCAAGAATCCCGACATTGAGGGGGAATTTTGCAAATTTTACTCTGACCTCTAAAGGGCACGCGATCCTACAAGTGCTGAGCATGAGGCTTATCTGCGCCAAGCAGGGTGCCGTCGGATTTCGCAGGAAGATAGGGATGTGCTGGAAGTGGAGATCACCACGGATGAAGTTAGAAGGGTGATTAATAACCTACCGTCCAGCAAAGCCCCAGGCCCAGATGGGTTTGTAGCCGAATATTATAAGACGAATAAAGAAGTTTTAATCACCATTCGTACCAAATTGTTTAACTGCATAGGGTCCACAGGAAATCTCCCCAACTCTATGAATGAAGCAAACGTCATTCTAATACACAAGAAGGGCAAAGATCCGACTGACTGCGCATCCTACTGCATCCTATTTATAAATAGCTTTAATAAACGTGGATGCCAAAATTCACACCAAGGTTTTAGCCAATCGCCTTGAAACAATCCTCCCCAAACTAATTCATAGTGACCAGTCAAGTTTTATTAAAGGCAGGCAAACTTCGGACAATGTCAGAAGACTGGCCCACCTGGTCAAAAAGACAAGAAAAAGAATATCCCAGCCCTTCTCCTGGCGATCGACGCCGAGAAGGCTTTTGATCGGGTTGAAGGGGGGTTCCTATTTGCTACCATGGGCGGAATGGGGTTTGGCCCGGGTTTCATCACGCGAGTAAGGGCAAATTACCGAAACCCGGTAATCTGGCTAGCAATAATCGGCCAAATATCAGCCCCTGTTCGGGTAGGAAGGGGCACTAAGCAGGGCTGCCCGATGTCACCGCTCCTCTATGCCCTTCACCTAGAACTGTTCCTGGAGACGGTGAGAGCCGCCGAGGATATACAGGGAGTCCTGTTTGGAGGCGAGGATCACAAGATCGCTGCCTTCGCAGATGACATGATATTGTCACTGACCCAACCGATTACCTCCTTGCTAGAATTGGCGAGGGAATTGGACAGGTTCGGCCAAGTAGCAGGCCTAAAAACTAAAGCCCACAAAACTGAAGCGCTCCCTCTCACCTTGTCAGCTAGTGTGGTCCACGACATCAGGAAGGCCTATATCTATAGGTGGGTTGACTCTTCACTTAAGTATCTGGGAATCAATCTGACCAAGACCACGGGGGATTTATACACGGCAAACTACCCCCCGCTCCTTCAGAAGGTGAAATCGAACTGGTGGATTGGGGCCCCCTCGAAATTTCGTGGTTGAGTAGAATCAACGCCTTAAAGATGACAATCTTGCCCCTGCTCCTTTATTGTTTCTCAGCCCTCCCTGTTCGAGTCCCGGCGACTTTCTTTAGGACCCTACAAAGAATAAGCAGCCGCTTTGTCTGGAACCGAAAGTGCCCGAGAGTGGCGGCTTCCCTCATGAAAGCTTTGTCTCACAGGGGGGGGGGCGGACTTTAGGGTATACTACCTCGCAGCACAGATTAGAGTCATCAGGGATTAGCAAAGAAATGACAGAGGGAAAGTGTGGAGGCAGATGGATAGGGCGGTGGTGGGAAAAGACCTGGAGAGGGTTCTGTGGTTGCCGAGGCACGATAGGCCTTCCCAAATGTATTGCAGTGATATAACATCGACTACAGGCGAGGCTTCAGATCAGGCCATTAATAGGGCACACATTACCACTTTCACATCCCTGTATACGCCCATACATGGTAACCCACAATTCAGTCCAGCAGCCACCAATGCACTGACTTTTGATCCTTGGTTCCTGGGGGGTTGCTGGATGGTGAGGGATATGTTGGTGGGGGGGAGGTGAAGCAATTTGAGCAGTGCAAGAAGGACTTTGGCTTGGGGGAGAAGCAGAGGTTTTCCTATCTCCAGATCAGGCACTGGGTCTCCCAGTAGTCGCTCAAGCAGGCGGGCTTGCGCGCCCTCACCCAGTTCGAAAAGTACCTAGACACTGACACGGAAGACAAAGGGGTGGTGTCGTCCATTTATAAACTCATCAAGCGGCAAGAAACCTTGCAGTCCAGGAATTATAGGGTCAAATGGGTGCCGGATGTAGGGGCGGGCATAGAGGAACCGGAATGGGTAAAACTGTGGTCTCAGATCCCGAAACATGCAAGATCCATTCAAATCCGGGAGATGTGGCTGAAACTAATGTTGAGGTGGCACCTAACCCCAATCAGGTTAAATAAAAGAAATATACCCCAATGTATCATGGTTGTGTTGGAGGGAATGTGGCGCAGTGGGCTCTTGCGCTCATATTTGGTGGGAGTCTGCAAAAATTGATCCCATTTGGTCTCAGGTCCAGGGTGCGGTCGCCCAGGTGCTGGGAGTTAAGCTGGGTCAAAACATAGGGCTGGACTTATTAGGCATTAACAGGATGCTGACAACTCTTGCCACAAGAGCGGACCGCAAACTTTATGTGATAATGATGCTGGCGGCTGCGCTGGTCCTGGCTCGGAAGTGGAAGTCGAGGGACCCCTCCACAGGAACATGAGTGGGTCACTAAGCTGTGGTCATTGGTGGCCATGGAATGGCTCACCTACCCTATCCAGGGTTTCCACATGCGATTCACGGCGGACTGGGCCAATTTGCTAGCATATCTAAAAGCGGGAGCCCGTCGTGCCCGGTGCCCCAAGGCTATGAAGCTACTAGGCATTATTAGCCCACAGGACGAATCTGACCTGTGAAGGCTTGTGATGGTTAGCGCAGCTCCTCTTTGAGGAGGCCGTTTGAAGAAACTGATTCAACAACCCACCCTGGCACCCTGGCCGATTTAACATGCTTCATGCTTCTATTTCTAATGTCGTTGTTATGCTACCTGCAGACTTCTTGGATCCGAGGGAGGGTGATAAGGGAAGAAGGTGGGGGGGTTGTTGCGGGAAGGGGGATTTTGTCTACTTGTTCTCTGAAAACTGTTAATAAAAACCTATTGGGAAAAAAAAGACTGACCTTTACATACGGGTTCTGTAGTGACATGGACAAAGGATCTGACAACGAAGTAGAACGTAATGACGAGGAGGGAGAGGGGCACAGCAAACTCTACCTCACTCGGATAGAGAAAGGGACATCATGGGAGTGTAGGTCACAAAGTCAGAGGACGAGGGGACCAGAGAACTACCAACATACACACCAGACAACTGACGGGGACGCTGCGCAGAGTCCATACATCAACAGATTAAGGGATCTCCCAGGGCGCAGGCAGTAGGAGACCATGTTAGCTCACTCTAGAGGGCGACTGTCTAGACAACATGACAGGACCAACCACGTACCCAGACTAGAACCCACAGACATATGTACGGACATTGAGGATGATCGAGGGTCCATCCAAGTTATACAATACAGGAGAACACCTGAAGAAAGGGAAGAATACCCACAGATGCCCTGCTAGAGAGAGTGGGGACACAACCTCAATATGTACAATGTAAACACACAGACAAGGAAAATGTCAAATACAGGTTACCCTCACTAAGTACGGGAGCTGGGAAATGGATATATGAGATGGAAAAGTTGACAACAGGACACAGATTGGCAATAGGGGACGTCAAGGGGATACTAGTTTCCATACTGGGTGACGCAGCTGATGACATTTGGAAGAGGGCAGGGTTCCCAGGGGTGACCATCCATAACACTGCCCATGACGGAGCACCATTTTCAAATTGCTAAGCAGCACTATGGCAGGCATTATGAACACAATACCCAGACATGTCAGACTAAGGGGCTTTTACATCATGCAAGATGCATGACGATGAAGATCCTGTTAATTATATTCAAGAAATCCAAGAGCTTTGGCGCATTGAAACTCGAGAGCTGTGGGACAAAACAATAGCAATCTTTTATCGCATCTTGATGCAGGGACTGCCAGAACCTGTATAGAAAAGCTTGACAAAACTAGTGGGGATGGTAGCAAAGTCCTGGCCAGCAATACAGTTTACCATAGTACATCACTGTAGGTTATGGCAGGAGAAGATGAAACAAAAGGCAGAGTAAAGGAAGGCAGTTGAGGTGAAATTAGTACAAAAGAAACTAGCAAATCCTATCACGGTCTAGCCCCCCTTGGGCAACCATGCACCGGTCTTAGACAATCTTAGACAATCTCCTAGCGGGGTGTGGATCACTATACCCCCCCTGCTTTCGTATCTCAGGGCCTATGTGCACTGTGTTACTCCTAGATTACTTACTCCTATGCTATGCAACATACTCCTATGGACACAATAACATAAGACACAAAGAAAACACATGACTCAATTTAATTATAATAATAGAATACATTAATTCATACATAACAAGGCATGATGATGATGTAAGCACTACTAAACTATGCAAATATCGAATTTGCACCTTTTATACTTCTGGTGCAAATCTACCATGCAGTGAATAACTATAAGCCTTACAGGCTTCTAATACAAGCTATCAGTTTCTAATGCAATATACATCTGGCACGTGCCAGCATTCAGCATTCCTCTCCAATCCACACCATGCTTCACTCTCTCTCTCTCAGACAATCCCTGTCTGATTACCCCAACTATCTCTGTGTGAGTGTCGGTTCTAATCAATCAGTTTAGGCCATAAAACATACTTCCCATTTGCATGTGCATCTCTTCCCTCTCCAGCTCTGTCTTTGTCAATTCACTCCTCTATGCACAACTCTGCAACCAGCCAGTCAGTGTCTGCCTCTCAAGATCTGGTCACTCGAACTGCCTCTGCCAAGCTCTGCCAAGCTCTCAAACTCTCCCAAGCTGGTCTGTCAAGGCTGCATTACTGCCACACCAAAACGCCTCTCTCTCATTGAACTCCATCAACATCTAAAAACTCCCCTCTCTTCACCTCTGGTTATACTATTCCATGACGTATACAAATCCCTATGGTTACAGTCGTTCTCTAAGCTGAGAATGTCTCTTTCTCTGTCAGAATTTCTAAATATGAGCAATGCCTGAAAGTCTGTGTTTGCATGTTCTTTCACTTGCAATCACTCTGTGTTCTGGTCGTTTTCTTTGTCAATGTGACATTGGCAGTCATATCTACTAGCATGGTCTCCTGTCTGCCTGCCTGCAATCCTAGCATCTTCCATCTATTCCTTCATTCACTGTCATTCACTATCCCTCTCTCCATGCAACAGAGCCCATGGCGCTGCCTCCCACCTTTTCTCTCGCGGCACACAAGCCATGCTGATAAGGCTCCTTCGCCTTCCCCACTTGGACAAAGTTCATCTGTGCCAGCCAAGAAACTGTTTACATTCCTCTCCTTCACAGTGTACCATAACATTTCGCACAGAGCCCAGTGGCGCTTCCGTGTGTCTCCATTCAAAATCGCTTAGGAGCCAGCTACATGCTTTCTAGTGTTTAAGCTTTCTCTCACAAACCCAAGCGCTATCTATATGCTCAAAGCATATTCTAAGTGCAATGCATATGTGTCTCTACATGCATACATAATACATAACAGTCTATACATGTCTAACTACATATAACATGTCTCTCAATGGCACTACATGGCATTTCAAATATGACAGTGTGTCATTCTAAAAGCAAATGCAAATGCTACCTATATGTGGGAGAATAATTGTGGATAGTGTAATGTTACACTAAACAGGATGCAATGATCCCTAAATGGGTTATAATGGGTAATGGTTCTGTAACAAAGAGTAATGATTCTCTAACAGTGAATCTAATGATTCCATAACAGAGTTATGATGCCATAATGATAACAATCCAGGCCTCTCCATTCTATCAGGTTCTACACCGCAACAAGGGCAAGCACAGCCCACACAACCACAACCACAGACACTGCACCCAGTACAGGCCCCGCCACAGACTGCACAAATAACAGCACCACAAATGCCAGCACCATAGATGACAGCACCACTACCCCAATACCTGCAAGCTGCACAGCATTCACCATAGATCCAAGGCACCCATTCCTCAGAGCCCATGGACACGGTAGCCATGGTACCTGTGAGAAAAGTGGGGGGTCACCATGGTTGGGAACAACCCCTTCTCTGGGAACAGACTATCTATGTACCTTCAATAGGACAGCCCACAGACAAACTTGTGTTCCATCCTATCTGTCACACCTAATCCTGCGGAGGAACCTCGCAATGCCTTCCAACATTACGGTATTGGCTAAACTGCTTGTAATTGACCTGCCTGTAACTGCTAATGATGTCTTGAATCGTGTTCCTGTAACTGCAAATGATGTCTTGAATCTTGTAACCAATATGTTTGACTAAGTTTTATGTACGCCGTGATACCCAAGGGTTTGGGCGTGTAATCAAATGCAATAAATAAATAAATAAATAAAGGGTGGCGGTAGGTGATAAAACGTTTTCCTTTGTTGTTGACACTGGGGTGACTAGTTCATGCATCCGGGAAGGGACATTAGCATTGTCAGGCTATACCATGAACACTCAAGGATTCTCTGATGCTCGAGAAGTGGTTCCTTTTACTGATAACATCTCGTTATTTATTGGAGATCATGACTTAACTTTATGCTTATTTTGCTCCCAACAAGCACTTTCTAGGGCGGGACATAATGAGCAGACTGAACATGACTATTTCATTCACAGACAAGGGCATAATATGTTCCACAACAGGGATACACATGCTCACAGCCAGAAAGATTGTTCAAGCATATTGTAGGAACACGGTACGGAGAGGGGTGCCAGTGGATCCAGAGGTATTCCAGTATGGGACAGACGTGGCCCCCCGCCCGGATGCCTGTGATAGCAGGGAAGGTATGGAGGAGGCATCTTGGTACCTTCAGAATCCCCACGCAACACAGCGGTGTATCCTGTGCGCAAGGCAAACAGGGGTCGTGGCGTTTCATACAAGATTTGCGCCCTCTTACCCACATTGTTGAGGCAGAATACCATGTAGCAGCAATTCCAGCTACGATCTTGTGTGGCATCCCAGCGGAAGCCACATGCTTCACTGTTATTGATTTGAAGAATGGCTTCTTATCAGTACCATTAGACCCAGACTCACAAGATTTTACCAGTTTTATGCACAGAAATCAAAAGTGGAAACACACAAAGCTACTACAAGGGTACTGCGAGTCACCATCCATATTCAACAGGGTAATACAAATGGACCTAAGCAATATCAAAACAGAAAGCAAGGTGCTACAATATGTAGATGGCATCCTCATTTGCAGCAAGACTGAGGAAGAGTGTAGGACAGACTCTTTACACATGCTCACGGTACTGGCAGAAAAGGGATATAAGGTGGACAAGGCCAAACTCCAGTACTGTCAGCAGGAAGTACTATATATTGGGCCGCTCATATCTAAAGATGGCAGACAGATCATCATATCTAAAGATGGCAGACAGATCATACCAAAGAGAGCACTAGCAATACAGCACACTCCTCAACCCAAAACAGTGAAACAGATGCAGTAGTTCCCCGGGTTGTGCAACTACTGCAGAGCATGGGTTTATGATTACAGCATCTACACCAGGCCACTGCTAACTGCCTTGAAGGAGGCCCAGAGAGGGACTAAAGTACTAGCATGGACACAAGAGATGGCCAAGGCATTTGAGGCATTGACAGAAGCAATATGCAAGTCTCCAGTGTTAGGGACCTGAGATTACAAAAGGGAATTCTTTCTGTTTTCACACATTGACAGAGTGGTTAGGAAAGCTGTATTGACACAGAAAACGAGCATGGGCCATAAGCCAATTGCTTACATGGTAATATTCTAGAGAAGATATTCATCAAGACCCTTCAATTTATTAGAGGGTGATTACCAAGTGCCGATGCATAGCTTTTTAAAAGACCTTTATGGTCGTCAGCTCTATCTTCCTCTCTTAGTGTGGTTATGGTCCATTTGGAGAACATATTTACTCTTAATACTAGCTTCTCAATGCTAACCTTAGCAGCAGTGTCAGTGTTAGTGACACCCTTACTATCGAAGGCTCTTGTTTGTGCATTGATCCGACATGATTGTACCTCGCACATACACTCTCGTGGGGGTGCTTTTGCACCAGACTGCATAGCCTTCGTCTGATCATTCTTTTCCAATATGCTCTAATCAGGAATGTCATTTAGGGGTCGCCAGGGGTCACAACTGCGACCCCTGATGTCTCTCTTGCTACTCCTGAGGTCTCCCTTGCTACCACTAACATTACACAAGTTTAACACTTTCAGCAGTGACCCTAAATAAGAAAGAATAGGAATAACAAATAATTTGTCTTTCTGGAAAATAATTGCTAAACTCATTTAAGGCTTATTTCAGGCACACTTCATGGGGAGAGTCACTGATTTAGTCTGTTCTTAAACACCTCAACTCAGCCTTTCATTCTTCTGAAGTCGATACTGTATGTATATTTGTTCTATATAAAGCACTTAAGCGTAAGTGCTTTATAATAACACATCATTATCATTTGGCCATGGACGTCTGCTTGCATTCACAGTAATTTGGTAATATGGGCCTATAGGCACTGTTAATGATACATATGGTGATCCATTATTGTATGAAATGTATATCACATTATACTGATATTGTAACCATATTTTTCGTAGTGTACGTAGGAACAAGGCTATGTAATGCAACTTCCTGTTTTGTCAAGGGGTGAAATGTCATGTTCCATTGCTTCCCGTGATATCACTTCAGAGTGGGGTCAAATGACATCCCTTCCTGTGATGTCATCAGAGGTCAAGGCTCGTGTGATGTCACATCCGCTACCCCTGGCATTTTGGTGAAATGACGTCCCTGGCTCTAATGTCTTCCCTCTTATCATGCTCCGTAGTCCTATTATCTCATATTATGTCCGTGGACCTTTCCTTGACTACGGGGTGAGGTTCCTCCGGTCTTCCATTAGTAGATTTGTCCATACTGTTTAAACCACTTCTTCCCTCTGCCAGTTCCTCCACAACTGCCCCTTGTACAGATGCATAACAGAGCACTTTTCAGAGGTAACAGAACAAATGTACAGCGGGGGTAGGATACGGATCACCACAGAGAAGGGGTACAGCTGTACAGGGTGGCAGGGAGGAGCAGGGCAGACAGTGTTTAGCAAGTCAGGTAGCCTGGAGGGGCGACGTGATCGCCCAGCTGTTGAGGAGGAGAGATTCCTTGAAGAGGTGGGTCTTGAGTTCTTTTCTGAATTGTAGGAGCGTGGCGGTGAGTCTGATGATGACGGGTAGAAGGTTCCATAGTCTTGGGGCATAGGCAGAGAAGGCTTATTTTCTGGTCCTTTCCTTTTTGCAGCAGCGAATTTCAAGTCTGCACGTGTCCTGGCTTCTGGTTGGGCACTGTACGCCAGAGATGTAGAGTTTCTCTGCGAGGTAGCTGGATGACTTGAGGGCGACTGTTTTATAGATGATGCAGCAAGACTTGAGGGTTATTCTTGCGTGCAGTGGCAGCCAGTGAAGGTTGGTGAGGGCCAGGGTGATGTGGTTTTATCTGCTTAGACCCTTGTTGAGACGTGCGGCTGCATGTAGCACACTTATCAGGGGCACAAGGGGGGACGACAGGAGGCCTTCGGGGAGGACATTGCCCCAATCCAGTTCGGATAGGACAAGGGCTTTGAAGGAAGGGCTTGACTTTCCGCAGGAGGGAAAACAAATACGAACCTGTCTGAGTTTCCTTAGCTATGTGTGTCTTGAAGGAGAGGTGTTTGTCTGTGTGGAACCCGAGGACCTTGGTGCAGGAGGTGAGCTCAGGTGTTAAACCCTCAGGGTTCATGGTTGATAGCCAGGTCTGAATGTATGATATGATTTGGTTTTTATAACGTGCCTTTACACAAGTGTTTCTAGTTTTCTAGGAGCAGCCAATGTAGCGCTCTGTTGTTTCTCAAAGATAGGTCTGTGCTCAATAAATACAATAACGATAACGATAATAATAATAATAATAATAATAATAATAATAATAATAATAATAATAATAATAATAATAATAATAATACTTGCCCTGGGAAATACAGGGTGCCCTTGCTACCACCCACCCCTCCCAGAGTGGCTTAAGGTCTCTGTGCGGAAATCACGAAGAGCTAATCTCGGAGGGATCACACTACAGCCAGCAGGTTGTAGTGAAGATGTTGTCAGACAGAAATGACACAGCAGACTTCCCGAGAAGCGGACACTTATGTGAATTTCACAACTTACTGAAGGATTCCATGCATTACACACATTACGAGTTCCCAGGCAAAAGCCAGAACGCTACATCATCACAGATTTGATGCTGTGGTGATGTACCAACTATGTGACAAAGCCTTGAGAAAGCACTGGGACAAGCACAATTCACGTCAGCGAAATGGTATTATATGATTAAAAAAGGTCTTGCGCAAGCACCACCGTGTGGACTCCCATTTTTCAAACTCTTCCTATTAAGCATATGCGAGCATTCCGGGCAACACTTTGCTTGGTAGCAAACACACAGATTAAGCTTCCAAAGTAATGCTAAGCAAAAGCTGGCACAGCTGAGTATCACCGTTGGGAGATTTAAGGCTGCACATGGCATAAAATGGCAGCAGCTAAACATGTGCCAATTGCACCTTACGATATAGTGAGTGGGCCAGGCATTATTGGGGCATTTGAGGCTGCAACTGAGATATACAATGTAAAATGCAATGCTTGTTACAGTTGGTTCTGGGTGTTGGTTAGAGTTTGCGTGTCTGAAAGTCAAGGATATGTTTCTACTCTTTGCCTAAATGGATCAGAATCCATGGAGAGCGAATACTGTTTGGATGACAGATGGAGTATTGCTTTGTTGTCATATGATGCTCAGGATAAGAGCCAATGGGGTGGGGGATATTAATATATGACATTATCATGCACCTGTGGGAATATGGCCAGGCGCAGGACGGGGTGGGGTGGTTGATGAAAACAGATGTAGTGCAGGTGAGGGAGCAGTGGCCAGAAATGATGGTGCTATGGACAGCATTGCTGCCAATGACGAGAGTGTGACGAAGAGTGGAGGGCCTGGCTGCCATAGAGAAGGCAGATATGAAAATGAATAAGCAGATGGAACATTTTTATTAGTATAGTTGACAGAACAACTTTTAATACATTCCACATAGAAAAAAGAAAGAAACCCATCATACTTCCAAGACAATGGGCCTCATTACGATTTTGGAGGTAGCCATGCCGTCATTACCGGCATGGCTACCTCCAAACTCGTGTCCGGGTCACGAAAAAAGTGAATTACTGGGCCTTTCTGACTTTTGCGGTTCCGGTAATTCCCATTTTCAGGACCCGGACCCGTTACGCCCCCATTCCCATTTGAGCCCCCATAGGGCTCAATGGGAATGGGGTGGATGCTAACAACGGATGAAGGGTCCGTTGTTAGTATCCTGGTCTGCTCGCGGGTGCCGGTATGCACGTCTGACCAGACCAGACGTGCATACCGCCACCCGTGAGCAAACTCGTAATGTGGCGGCCCGGTATGAACGGTGCCGGTACCTTACCGGCACCATTCATACCGCGGCCGCCAGGGTCGTAATGAGGCCCAATGTTAAATGCTACACACTCCACACACAATCCCCCAAACAGAAAAAGACAGTGGGCCTCATTACGACTTTGGAGGCAGCCATGCCCTTAATAAGGGCATGGCTGCCTCCAAAACCGTGTCCGGGTTCCCTGAATGGAGAAATACCGGGCCATTCTGAGTATGGAGGGCCCGGTATTTCCTCCTTCAGGGAACCTGTGCCCGGTCCTTCCCCAATCCCATTCCAGCCCCCATAGGGCTCAATGGGTATGGGTGTGGGAGCTAACAACGGGCCGATTACGACCGGCCCGTTGTTAGCTCCCTGGTCCCCTCACGGGACCCGCTCTGGACGTCTGGTACAACCAGACGTCCAGAGCGGGTCCCGTGAGGGAACCTCGTAATATTGCTGAATGGGTTTAACAGCGCCGGCACCATTAGCGGCACCGTTAAACCCATTCCGCAATAGTTGTAATGAGGCCCAGTGGAACGGTTCTGCAACATTAATAAAATCTGCTTCCAGAACGTAACCGCATACAAAATACCAGCGTCATTATTGCCGCTCATGAATGAACTCCACAATTCTTCTGCCTTTAAATTCCCAACCTCACCGGCAGGCCTGAGAGCTAGTAGTCTTAGCCTCTGGAGGGGAACACACTCCGTCAGGAGATGCTTCACTGTCTCAATACCGGGTCCGTCACACAGGCGGCATGTGGTTTTCTTAACAGGCCCCCCTGACTTCTCGAGTTCTCATTGCATTAAATTTGGTCTTGAGGTACTCCAGACACAGTTGTTTGTAATTGCTGGATTAGAGTGTCAAGGCACAGGGATATTACATATGAAACTGCTGCAGTGGTTCAGCAAGCTGTTGCAAACGTATCCCTTTTGGGTAACTCGTTTTAACCAGTAGAGTTTGATTGAAGGGTTGGTGGCATTTCTTGTAGAGCTGAAAGAAATTTAAGGGAAAACGCAAGTGCAGCAAAAGTTCTAGGGAAGAAGGTTTCCTTTAATATGTCACACTATGGATAACGGGTTAAAATATATTTATTAGTTAATGGTGCTTCGTTTTCAGTTGGGGAAATAATGGAGAGAAGGTTCCGGGATTGGCTTGTAGGTGAACAACCTACCTAGGAGGCCATAAACTGGCTTAAAGGGGACCGTCAGAAATGTTAACTTTGGGAGCCAGTATGAATACATTTTAATCTATACTGGGATTTGGAGAAGCTGGCCCAGTGGGCTCCATCGTCCATTTTTAGAAATGACGACCAGTGGAGCATGGACATTGGCAAATTTATTGACCCTGGGTGTGGAAAATGAACTGTTAAAATGAAGGCAAAAGGAACACCCTGGAAGGCCTGCCCTGAGGATTATGTGAAAGATGTAATGTGACATGGGTGGGAGCACACATGGTTGGAAATGTGGCATGGTGATTTCTGTGCATTACATGAGGGTATTAGTTGTGCGGGTTCTTTCAGATGTATAAGGTTCAGTGAACCTGGGTAAGCACTGTAGGTCTGTTTCGAGCAGCCATCTTAGAAGACCATTAGCAAGCTACTTGCTTGCCTGTCGCGGATCGGGTCGTTCTGCCCAAAGCAGAGAAGGGCAGCAGAGAGCCAGTCTGAGGGGAATTTTTTCAGTGCAGGTTATGTGTCACGGTGACACACAAAGTAACGCTGCATCGGTTTTAAAGCTTTTGGGCTACCGTGTTTTAATAAGTAAACCTGTTTGTGAATAATGAAGAACTTCTGAAGACTCGGCTCACCCTTCACGTTTTTATGTGCTGCACACAACTTTTAATTACATTTCACAAACAATGGTTCGCACTGTGTGCCTACAGTATACATCAATAACTGCTCCAACGTTCTGACTGCTCACGCAGCAAGAAATAGTACAGCTTTGTTTTCTTTTCTTTTTTTTTTTTTGTTATTTTATTGGTTTTTACAAACCTTTAAAATCTGACACAAATTCTCCACACATCTTTATCAAAGTTCCTTAGACCCATCCACATAACATCCATTACTATAACTTTGTCAACTCTTTTCCATCTATGGTAGTTCAACCAAGTTCACCATTCACCAGAGAACTTTCAACTATTGGTAGCAGACGTGCTTCTATAATTTCCAGCAACCTCGTTAAGGGCAGGATTAGTTTTAAGTCGGTTCCCTGGAACATTGAGCTCCACCACTCGTCCGCACACAATGATGGATGAGCTAAGCTCCAGGGCCCCAAGTGTATGGTCCTCTCAGATCTTAGTTTTGTGCAAAATAGGACTGGATGTTTTAGTGATTCGTTTCCCTTTAAGCACAACCTACATTCAGGTCTCAGGAGGGAAAAACCCCTCCATGAGCGGAGGCGATCATTCGTTTTGAACAAGTTCAGTCTGAACAGTATAAATAGTCTGCGTGCCTGTGGATTGGGGAATAGAAGCACATATTTCTGAAGGCTGCTAAAGGCACGTGCTTCTAATGGAGCATTGCGCGAACTACTAGCGGCAGCTCTTTCCGCACAAGTCTCGTCCCAATCTTTTTTATTTTCAACATCGCTTGATAGACAAATCTCGCATTAAGAGACATATTTGGTGGGATTCAGGGTCGGGCGGTGTTCGCCCACAGACCTCCCATCAATCAGTTTCTGGAAATCCTCCCCTTTCCCCCACTGTTCAGCAGGCCTCTGCTGAGCCCCACATCAACTCGAATGCAAGTGCACAGTGATTGTGTTTCTGATATTTGCCTTAGGGTTTGCCTTGTAACCTGGCTGGTACGTTACCGCAAAGCAAGTTTGTCACGTGGCAGGATAATCTGCAACATGGTTCAACAGTGGCCAGCCAGGTCCCCTGTAGTGCTCGCAGGAAGTTGCAGGGTCAGAGCCTAAGCACAACATCATTCAACGACTCAAGTTCTAAGAAACTGACCTTGCAGCGATACAAAGGTGAGGGCTCCTCTTTATTCTGTGTGCTGCCATGTCATGAAAGGTAAAAGGTGTCCTGAGATGATTCAGCACCTGGCCACTTGTCCCCACTTTGCTCTTCCCTGCCATGCTCACTGTTCTCCCTTAGTTTGCCTTTTCACCCATCATGTCCTCACATTTTCCTGCTCTCCCATCCCGACATTGCCGTACTCTCTGATGTCCTGACATATTGGACATGGGGCCTCATTAAGACACCGCAATACAGGCACGGTTGCCGCCGGTGTAATTTTTTTTTCCGGCACCCATGAGTGCCCAATTACCGGGCCATTATGGCCCTGCCGGACCCGGTAATTGCCCATTTGCGGGCAGAAAAAAGATGCTCCTCGTTACCATTCGGCCCTATAGCGCTGAATGGGAAAGGGGAGCTTGGTTAACAACGGTGCCGGTGCATCTGACATGCTCTGCTCGCGGGTGCAGGTACGCCCGCCAGGTCAGACCTGGCGGGTGAAACAGCACCCGCGAACCGTTTGCCGGTCTGGGAACTACGTTACCGGCAAGCTTACCGGTAACGTAGTTCCCGGACCGGCAAACTTATAATGAGGCCCATTGTTACCAACTCTGATACTGCATTTTCCTTTGGTTTTTCTCAGAGGCTTCTCTGATATGATGAGATTGGGCTGCAGTTCTACAACCATGCCAAATAAGGTCCCACTGCAGTGGACTGTATTGTATTTTTAGTTCAGTGAGCATTTGTAAGGTGTCCATACAACAGAATAGTGTTTCGACGCGTCTCAGGTAGAATGCATGTTACACCTCAGGCAGCCCAGGCAGGCTCATGGCCGCCTCCTGAGAAGAAACACAGCTGATGACAGTGCAGGAACTTGATCGGATCCCCAAGGCCAGGGGCTGCCGCGCAGATATAACATAGAAATTATTTCACAACTGCAGCTATACTCCTTTCCCTTCCCTTGGACCTTTTTGTTATTATACCTGCTGTTTCATGGATGGAGAATGGTTTGAGTCACTCCATTTGTATATAAGGATGAGTCAAACCTGGGGGCGGGGGAAGAGCGGTGAGCAGCCCTCCCATGCGTTGGATCTGTTTGCATTGCATGCCATTTCGCTCTACTTCTGGTCCCCCGTGCATCATTTGTGTCTGAGTACCGAAGGGGTTGTGTGGGAGCAGGACAAGCCTACATATTGGTGCTGATACCCTGGATCTCCCTCTCCTCCTGACGTGCGTGAATGGGGTATACGACGGGCAAGTGAAAAGAGTGGTTTTCGCTGTACCTGTTGCGCGCTTGTCTAGGGACTCTGGAGTCTTCAGGGACTCATAGAAATCATACACAGACAGTGCCTTAGAGTGCAGTAGTGGTACAGGGTTAGAGGACTTAGAATTACAGGACTTCAATCAGGTCAGAGATCTCTTATGCCCCTGTGATACAGTCAGAGTGCCGGTCGATGCTGCAAAGGGCACAGGGTAGGAGTGTGGGGTCGGAAGCCTGAGTTGACTTGCAGTAGGGTCGATACCAGGGAAAGGTACAATATGGCAGACGCTACTTCTCTGACCAGGTGGGAGGAGGGGGCAGACCTATCATTAAAATCAGGGTCCAGGGCAGTGCTGGAGAGGTTGAGGAGCATGGTGGACAATTGGGATGTGGTCCCCCAGTCGGCACGAAGAATAGGGAGGTGGGGCTCGCCCAGGAACAGCAGTTACAAAAGGTACCACAGGGAAGGGACGGGGGAGATCGTGGTGAACAACAAGCAAAGAAGCAAGATATCACAAAGGTGATGAAGATAGCGAGGGATACATGTTTTCATCACATTGTTCTCCTTTCCCCTGCCACCCTCCTTTCCCACCCCACAGTGGTCTCTTTTGCCTCGTTCACCTCCTCTTTTGCCTGCTCTTTTTGCTCCCTCCACTCCTCTCTTCCCCTCTCCAGCGCATCTGTTGCTGTTAGTCCCATCTCACTTCTTTTTTCTGTGCACTCTCCCTTTACCTCTTTCCTGCCCTTTTCTCTCTCACCTTATCTCCTTGGCCACTCTAGTGATGAGCGCATGGTGTGCTGCGCAATAATGTAATGCTACGGGGACCAGATGTTAAGGGGATGGGTCGCCCGAGTGACACATTGAGTGTGAAGGAGGAACAGAAAAGGAGCGGGTCGCCAGGCGCTTCTAGGACTTGCCCATGTCTGTACATTTCATGATTGCAAGGTGTTACTTAACAAAAACAAGTACACAGTGTATCTTTATTTATAGATTGGTACCAAAGCTTCAAAGCTGCTTCTATTCGCTTCCCCTCTGATCTCCTTTACATGATAGACCACAACACTGGAAAGCAAGTTAAGAGGACAGTGTATGACAGACAGATACCACAACATGTGTAACATCCTTGCAGGGAAACGGTGCTCTCTATTTTCCTTGCCATTTGTTCTCAACCTTTTGAGTGCTGGGGGAGAGGGGATTTAAAAATAGATGATTTGGTTTTTGGTGTGTGAGCCCATTGAAGTGTATGGGCAGGTACGAGATGTGGCTGGGAAGTGAAACTATTTGCGTTGAGAGGTAAGCATTTGCAGCCACCGGTGAAAGCTATCCTGGGGTGAACGTTTTATGTTTTCAAGGACCTGCTAATTGTACATTCACAGGTACATTCATAATATCTCTGTTCCTAGTTCAGTAAGTGTTTGTCAGGAATGAGGGAGGAAGTCTTGTGAGTGAGACAACCATTCTTCATGACCAGCAAGAAAGAAAGCATGAAAAGCAAAGAAGAGAGTAAGCAGACCTTAAGGTGCACATAAAGGTGAGTGTCCTCCAGGCTTCACAGGATACAAAAGCAACAACATAGGATAACACGTGGTAAGAGGCAGACACACTTGGTGAGAACAAGAGGCTGTCAGCCATGTGGCATCCAGAAGGCTTGATGCTAAAACCAGAACTCGAGACAGAACAAGGCGAACATGTTGCCCCAAAGAGGTGGAGGCACATTGACTAACAGGATGTAGAAAACATTAGGGGTGAGTGAAATGTTCGCCTGTGAAGTGAAAAGTGTGGAATCCGCACTGAAATCGGCTTCCACCCATTTCACGAAATCAGCATTACGGTTCTGCCACCACCTAGATTTCGCCCGGTTTTGCCCACCAAGAAACTTCACACAGGTATTTTTTTTTCCGTTCCCTACCAGTTTTATGCAGTGACACAAGAAACTGCGTGGGGGTTTTTCTGAACCGTGCTAGTTTTGTGCAGTCCCATGAGAAACTTTGCATGGTTTTTCGTTTTGTGATCGATTCGCGCAGCAACACGAGAAACTTTGGGTGGGTCTTTTTTTTCGATCTCTGCTAGGTATGCGATACGAGGAACTTTGTGCAGGTCTTTTTTTGATCCGTACTAGTTTTGTGCAGTGGTACGAGAACCTTTATGCAGGTCTTTGTTGATCCATGCTGGTTTCACGCAGCGAAATGATAAACTTCACGTGGGCTTCGTTTAGATCTGTGCAGTTTGCGTTGTGGCACGAGACTCTGCATGGTTTTTTGAACTGTTCTAGGTGCCTGCAGCTGCATGGGAAACTTTGTGCAGCTTTTTGTTCGATGTGTGGTAGGTTCACGCAGCAGCACAAGTAACTTTGTGCCTCTTTTTTCGATTTTGTGCCAGGTTCGCACAGTGGCATGAGAAACTTCACACAGCTTTTTGTTCGATTTGTACGAGGTTCGTGCAGCATCACAATAAACTTTGTGCCACTCTTTTCGATCTGTGCTACATTCGTGCAGAGGCACAGAAACTTTGCGTGGCTCGCTTCAGTTTCTGAGACAGCGCGAGAAACTTTGCGCCGCTCTTTTCAATAGTCAGGAATGGCGGATTGAGGTGAAACTGATAAAAATCTTACAGATTTCACTTCCATGGCTGGCGGAATGGAATTTAACAATTTCGGCCAGCCATAGAAAAGATATTCGTTCCCCTGTTCCCACTTATCGGAAAGAAAATTACTACACAGTGCCAATGCCAGAAGAGATAAATTAACAGTCCTGGAGGTAAAGGCCTCATGCAGACTGTTGATATCTGTGTCAATGCAGTGTCAAAGAAAAGGCAACTAAATCATAACTGTTAATACCTGCAAGAAATTGATCATTAGTCAGATGATGTCTTAATTGAATGATGTAGACGGATAAAACCTGAATACTCAATGGCATTCGGGACTTCAGTTCCGAAGAATACTCGTGTTGCCAGTAATCGTGTGTTGGCGAACTAATGCCAATAGCAGTTTAACGCTGCTAGGCTGGTCAAGCCCATGGTGTCGGAACACTGGTGTCTGCATGCATGTGTATGTGCATAGAAACGCAGTGTGAATAGAGCACCTGTGGCATACATGCAGTGTGTGCCTGCTTGAATGCTGCTTCTGTATGCATTTATACGTAAACAATCAGTGTACACATGAAGCTTCCTGAAAGAAAAAAAGTGTTGCATGCAGGGAAGCTGGTGTACCTATGCAAATGTGAGGAAGCTCCAGAATAAAATAAATTGTTGTTGCAAGCAGGACCATTCGTTTTGTGTGCCAGGTACGTGGTGTCCAGTATAAGTGCTGGATTGATTTTGAAGAAACATTTTGCATGGCAAAATGAGATAAAATGGTGTGCGCAGTACTGAAAAAGCAGCTGAGCGAGTGCCCAGTGTTTCTCTGGGCTGGCTCGTCGGCTCTTCCATAATGGGTGAAGGGAGCACTGGGTGGACGCCCCCTTGCCCATTATGGATGAGCTTCCAGGCCCGGAATGGCCTATAGTGCAATAGGGGATGCCCTTACCAAAAATGCAAAATGCTAGTGTAGGCCAGTCAAAATGGCCAATGTGGGCCAGTTTGATGAGTTACTCCAGTTTTGACCATTGTTGTTGAATAAATATTCTTAAAATATCACAATTTGCTTACATTTGAACAAAAAACGCCCCCTTGGGTAATATTCAAACAGTCTGTGACTAAAGGAATGAATATCCATTTGCAACTGTGGGCCACTTTTGCATTGGTGCCTGAGACAGTTTTATGGCTCAGTCCAACCATGTGAGCCGCACAGGCCAATTTTCTCCTATCTGGGCACTTGCGCCTCCGCCGGGATGCGGCTGCGGGATGCGGCTGTGCTCCACTGCGGGGGGCGTGCCCCACAGTTTGAAGACCTCTGCCCTATGGTCTCCCTTGCTACCCCTAAAATAAACAACAACAAAAAAAAACTATTTTTTTTTTTTACAAATGGTAGCTCCTTGGCTTTGGCCAGTGCCATTTGGCTCTTTGTTTCTGGAGTGGCTGGCTTTGTTGTTCAAGCCTCTTAAAAAAACAGAGGGTTCCACAAGTGTAACACTTTGAGCAGTGACCCTAAAAAAGAAAGAATAGGAATAACAAATAATTCGTCTTTCTGGAATTCTATACATTAATTGCTAGACTCATTAAAGGATTTTTTTTTTAATTATTTTACTTGCAGTCAATTGATAAAATTTAAACAGAAATTAATCATAAAGGTCCCTTTCCTCCTTTCCCACATTTAACCATTAAAACAAAGTTGCGCAGAACTTCACGACTGGAATAACAAAACCAGTCCTCTAGCTGTCGTTCAGCCTACTCCACCACAATTCTGCGTCCGATATACGGTATTCAACTAGCAAGGGGCCAAAGTAAGTTGAGCGTTTCTCCGCTAACGCTGGAAAAAACATAATCAGGTGTTTTAGAGTTTCTACTGCCGTACTGTGCTTGCAATGATGACATGCGTTCTCCATTATCCCACGGATTGCTCTTATTTCATTCGTAGGTAAAATATTTAAACAAATTCTCAGAAATTGGTCCCTATAGATTTTGCTAGGGAATTGGTTTAGATATTTAAAGATGGAGTCCAGTTTCTACAGTAATTCTGGGAGGTGGGCAGTGAGTTAGTAGCTCGCTGCTGCCTCCAATGTGAAAATCCAATCCTGCTCTTTTAATTTTTTCGACACATGAGTGGGATTTTTTTGCAGCAGATCTAGAGCTCCTCCAACCTCTTCTATTCGTGTGGTTATCTTCAGACACCAGTTTGTCAGCATCGGATTCTTTGCTGTAGTAATTTCCTTTTTGAGCATTTCCAGAGTTTTTGTACACAGCAACAACATTTTTTTTCTGTACATGGCCATGGTGTTTCATTCCACAGTTTGTTTCAGGGATGTCCGGGCCAGCTCGTGTCGCACAACTGGAATTGGTGTGGATGGAGGAAGGCCGAGCACGTTCCTCCAGAAGAGGCCATCCAGCTGCGACCAGACACCTGTTGCGATGTTAGGCAAACCCTCTGCACCATATGTTAGGGCGGGGACCACCTTTGATTTATAAAACCGGACTACCGGTGTTATAGAAAAACTTCCACATTTTTGGTTGACTGCACAAGCCTGGCTGGCCATATTTTTGGCTTTTGCTCAAAGCTGTGTCACCATAGGCACCTCCGTTTTAGTGTCACTGAGGCACACGCCTAGGTACTTGAAAGATGAGTCTTGATAAATGAGCTTGCCGTCTAGGAACCATGAGAAGCTGTTTCTCGCCTGATTAGAATTTCCAAAACTTAAGATTTTGTTTTTCTCTTTATCTCCATGCCATTATTTTCAATATAACCACTCAATGAATCCAGTTGATCAAGACCATATCGTCTGCATACAAAATTCGCAAGATTTTGTCACCGCCCATTGTAGACAGAAAAGTTTTAGTTTTTCCTCCCATTGAGGCCATGTCTGCCAGAAAGAAGCAAAATAAGGCTGGGGTCATTGGACATCCCTGTTTGACTCCTTTTGTTGTGATGATTTCTTTAGACAACAGGCCAGATTTATTCAGCCGCACTCTCAATGTTGTGTTTTGGTTCATGGCCTTGATCGGATCTACTATGGCATCTGGGCAATTTATTTTCTCTAGTTTGACCCAGAGTATCTGACGCTCAATACAGTCAAAAGCTTGCACCAAGTCCACGAAGGCCCTGCAGATCTTTGGTTTGCCATTCTGTGTTCTGGCCTTCAGTGTATTCAGTAATAGGATGTTTACTCCTGTTCCGATGCCCTTGACAAACCCTGTCTGTAGCGAGTCGTTACATCCGTTTTGTGCACTCCATTTATGAAGGTGGTCCAGGAGTATTGCACCATAAAGTTTGCCGATCACGTCGAGGAGGGCGATAGGTCGATAGTTTTTTGGTTCATCGTGATCCCCCTTTTTAAAAATGGGGAAAAATATCGCCCTCCTTCATGAGCAAGGCAATTCATGGGATAAGGGGACCTGAGTTAATAATGCGTGGATGAAACTGGCCCACACTTCGATGTTTTCCTTCAACATGTAATTTGTCAGGCCATCTGGCCCCGATGCTCGCGAGCCATTTAACTTCAGGATGTGTCTTTGAACATCACCAATGTCATTATCGTAGGCCCAAAGCTCAGAATATTGCATATGTGAGACGTTTGGAATAGTGTTTGATTCAGCGAGATACAGTTTTTCAAAGTATTTTATCCAGTCGTCTTCGCTTATAGGATTGGTCTGATCATTGTCAGATTCCAGACCAACCGATTTTTATCAAAGATGAGAACATTCTGGCGTGTTTAGATGCAAGAGTCTTAAGCATGGCTTCAGAGTCGTTCTGATACATTGAGCGACTTTCGGAACGCAGCCAGTTCTTATATTTTCTTTTTTCTCTGAGGAAGGTTTCTTTGTCTTTTTATGACATAGATTTGTTGGCCAGTCTTTGTGATTTCCTGACCACCCTTCTTCTCAGGACAAGTTCCTTGTTGAAAGTGTGGCAATGGCTTGTAGATGATGTTCCTAACATTAAAGGTTTATTTCAGGCACACTACAGGGGGTGAGGCGCTGATTTAGCCTGTTCTTAAACACCCCAAATTCACAATGCAGACAAGAATGTCCAAAAAAGTATTTTGAGTAGAATAAGCATCCATTTCGGAATATGTATTTTTCTTTTCGCAAGTTGCAATTAAAGCATGTTTCTTTCTGCCGTTGTCTCTGTTAGGATCATCACAAGACATTCCATCTCAGTGTCCTCGGTCACTTGACAAAATCCTTGTGCCTAAAAGCTTGTGTACAGTGTAGAAATGTTTGACCATAGCACATAAAGTGGCCCTTGATTTCATTGTACCACAATTAATGCTTTGTTGTAATGTGTCTATTTTTCCTAAATCCATGGCATGCTGTTCAGGATGTTTGTTTCGCATGTATCAGGTAACGAGTACCAAGAGTACGGGATGCTGTGTGAGAGCGCTGCATTCGCCACGCTAATATAAATTCTTTAATACAATGTTATGAACCCTCCCATTGGTATGTATTTTGCCAACCTCTGAAGACTGAAAAGTGGATCCACGCAGGCTTGACATGTGGCCAACTTTGCACCAGACCTGCAGATGAACTGGCCTGCTGTTAAATCTCAGTTACCAGTTTAAAGGTATCCGCTACAGAGTGTAATTTTGTTCTGACTTTGAGAACATTCAGACATGTAATTACTCATTTTACTATAGCCGATTAAGATAGCTATAGCTAGGAGGATAGCTCTGTGGTTGAGCGCTCACTGCTGCGATGTGTGTGTGATGTGCAGGGTGCAGGTTTGAATCCTGACAAAGCCAACTCAGCCTTTCATCCTTCTGAGGTCAATAAATGAGTACCAATACAGTTTGGGTGATATTTTATGTATATTTGTTCTATATACATCGCTTAAGCGGTTGTTCTATATAATAACACATCATTATCATTTGGCATTCGACATGTGTTTGTATTCACATTCATTTGGTAATATGAGCCTATACACACTGATATTAACAATACATGTTGTGATCCATTCTTGTATGAAATGTATATCACAGTACATTGATATCGTAACCATATTTTTCGTAGTCTACTTAGGAGCAATGCTATGTGATGCCACTTCCTGTTTTGTTAAGGTGTGAAAGGTCGTGTTCCATTGCTTCCTGTGATGCCACTTTGGGGTATGGTCAAATGACATAATTTCCTGTGATGTCATCAGAGGTCAAGGGTTGTCTGATGTCACGTCCGCTAACCCTGGCATTTTCGTGAAATGACATCCCTGCACCTAACGTACACAATGAAATAAACGGCGTTGGAATGGCCAACAAGTGCTGGGATCTGGATTGGTCCGGTTTATACTACATATAAAAATAACAACATACAAATAATGGCCAGAGCAGGAAAGAAGTAGCAGTCAAGCCGGTCAAGCACTACAACGAAGAACGGGATTGTAGCAAGCAAGAGAGTGTGTATGCTTATGCTGTAGGAGCTTTATTTTAGCGTGACCCCAACTGTGAAACAACACCAAGCCCTATACAACGTGGGGATACAGTAATAGGGTCCAACAATATGTATGAATAATAGAATATTGTGGGTACACTGCACTTGGAAGGACATGGAGTGATGGCAAGAGGACAGAGCGCAATATGCACACATACATTTAGAATAATAGAATATTGTGGGTACACTTCACTTGGAAGGACATAGAGTGATGGCGCGAGGACAGAATGCTGCAGACATGGGATAAAAAGGGAATGGTAGAACCAGTCTTGATTACTTTGCTGGTTGATCCGAAAGCTGTGCTCGCTTTCAAAGCTAGATTTCTGGGATTTTCATGCAACTTGACCTTCTTAACTGCTCTGCCAAATGCAAAGGGATATTCTCGTGTGGCGCAGAGAGCTAACGCGTGATTGCAGACACTCGTGAGGGGGCACCATACCACAGAACCAGTTGTTTGGCCTGTTTGTTCTCAGCAGAGAGGCTCTAACATTATTTACAAGAACTTGAATCATACACTATATTCTATTTGATTAAATAAGTGTTTATCACAGAGACAATAGTATGTAAAGCCCTGGCATTTTGCATGCTAAACCTGACTACATTTAAGCTTTGTCCACTGTTTGTGAACAATAAACGTAGGGTCGGTGCAAGGAATTTTGCCACCCTAGGCAAACTATCAGATTGGCGCTTACTATGATATTTATAAATTCAACAATACTTTGCAATATGTTTCTTATTTTTAAAACACCGAAAAAAGTGAAAAAACTGTGTGACTCTCCAAAACCATCCAAACTCCCGAGAAACAGAGCAGCAGAAGTAGTGGGTCACCTGTTGACAAACCATGAAACATTTGATACATGATGGCTTTGGTGACCCAGACATATAAAACACACATGTTTCTAGGAATGCATGTGACTTCGTAACAGATGTGTGTTAAAACAAGTGAAAATGCACATTAGTAATTAACTTTCCAAGCTTTAATTTTTGCAAAAGTGGAAACAAGGTTCTTGATATCAATGTGTTGAGCAATGCCATGCTCTATTGACAAGGTTGCTAGGCCAACAAGTCTTTCTTGCATCATAGAAGATCGAATATAACTTTTGATCAACTTTAGCTTTGAAAAGCTTCTTTCGCCACTTGCCACTGAAACAGGCAGGGTTAAGAGAATCCGGATATGCCACCCCTTGCACTTGGGGCTGTATCTGTACCAATACAGTCCCTCTACCACTTTTTCTTCTGCACTTATCAGATATACCCTATCTGACTAATCTAGCACTTGCCACTTGCCGGCTGCACTACCACTGCTTATTAGTTAAACTTTTCTCTCCTCTGATCAGCACTTTCCACTTCTCCCCCTACCCCTCTGCACTTTCCCACTTCCCTCTCCCCTGCACGTGCTCATTCTCAAAGTCACTGGGCCTAGTAAGATCTCTGTTTTTGTTCTCCCTTGTTCCCCTCCCTTTGTCTGGCCGCCCTCTGAAACACTTGTGTATGAGCGTGATATAAAAAAAATATAATTTCATTTCATTTTGCTTCTTGCCACTGCCACAGCGGTATAAACATAACGATTTAGAGTGGACTAGATTTCAGTGCAACAGAGGGCTATTATTTATTACTGCTGTTTGGTTTGGCACATTGGATACAGCTCCCCTGTGTGTGTGTGAGTGGAGTGGAGAGGTCGTTTATATGGGGAGGGGAATCGCCTTCTTTTACATGGAGGGCACGGCCGCTATGGTTCATGTCTGCTCCTTTGGCTGAGCAGGCGAGCCGGGCGATGTGGGGATGCCAGCGCACATTCAGGGTCTCTATGCGCATATTGCGGGTTGGGTTGCGCATAATGCGAGTTCTCCTGCTAGGTGCGCATTCTAGTGACCAGGGGGATTGCGCGCCATTGTGGTGCACTGGAGTGGCACTCGTCATCTAGAAAGCGTCCCTTGTGCATGTGTGTGTGTTTGGAATGAACACATAGGCTCTCGTGTTAGGCGCCATGTCAGAAGGAAGGGGCAGGGGTTGTCTGTGGCGGGTGTAGGGACTTTTTTTTGAGGTGCTGCTGGAATAAGGGGGCAATCTGCATTCAAATTAAAGAAACGCCTTTATATCTGCACAGGTCTGTTATAGGTCTCTCTCATTTATGCTGGCTTTGCCGACATGGTGGCATTGCCCGGGCACAGTTATGTTTGCGGCACACTTTTCGGGGGAGCGCATTTGAAGACGAGCATTCTTATTTTCAGATAAATTAAGCACATTTCCGTAGCATAACCTAAAGGTTACTTACATCGGACACATCCGCACGATCGTAGTCCTCTAAGGAGGAGAGCCTCGAGGTTTGCAGTAGTGCCAAGATACTTTGGTGTATGTCTGTGCTTTTTCTGGCATTATTTTTCTGTTTGCGCATTTTTTGTTTGTGTGTCTATGGCCCTTCCAACCAGGGGGCATTTACCCTTCAAGGCTCTGTGCCGCAATAAATAATTTGAGATGCATTTTTTAGAGGGTCGGTGGGGTTTTTATCGAGTGCTTAATTAATTTTTTGAGTACTCGTGTTTCCCATCGTATGTGTCACATCATATGCCTGCTTCCCGCTTCGCACACCGGCTATAAGCAGTGCAACACGGCTGGCACTGCCACCATACTCGTTTTATGTTGGGTTGTAATGGTTTTCGAAAATAAATGGCGCGTCGTTTGTTTACAGATGCCGTGTTCCATTTACGATGTGGTATTTCTCTTCTAATCCACCTGCATACCCTGCAGGGAGCCTGCAGGCTGGCACTGCTGAGTGTGAATAGAATGCACGGCTAAAACATTATGTTTCATGCCCCTACTCTGCCTCAAAAGGCCATCAAAATCCCTCAGAGTGTAAAAATAAGACATAAAGAGCTAACACCTTGGCTTCACCCCTCACTTTTACACCCTAGGACTTTGAAAATGGCCCCCATGGACGGCCTTTTGTGTGTCCCATAGGAAGATGCCTTCCCAGTTCCATGCGTGACACCTCGAGCCAGTGGTGGGTTTCCCACTGCATGCTGGTACTTGTATGCCCATACTTGCAATGGGAAAAACGGAAATCCAAGTCCCAGCATGCAAATCATGCCTGGCTCGAGGTTTTACACACATGGAAACATTGCAGCTGATATCCAGTTACGCTCTGCGGCTGTCCATGCCAAGAAACACAAGTACAAGCCTAAGGATGCAGACTGTAGTGTCCTATGTCTATGGATCCATCATTCACAGAACGTACCTATGGCATATCTGTAACACACTTACAACAATAAGGAGGAGCAGGCAAAATGGTGATGAGAAGGGAGGAGGGCACAAGGAGCACAAAGATGAGGCCACAATGGCAGGCAGCACTTCCAACACACGTTCCCAATTTGGCGAGTCATGGTTTTAGTGGGTGTCTTTAATATAGTGTGTGTGCAGTGCAGTTTCTCTTGAATCTCTCCCAACATTCCTGGGCCAAGCAGAGCGGCGGCTGGCACTGCTATCCTGCGGGGGGAATGGCACTGCTATTTTGCCTCTGTTGTCTGCTGGCTCAGGTCCGGCGAAGCTATTTTCCACATGCCTGTGATATTTCCCTGCCAACCCGTGCCCCTGGCATGCGGAGTACAACGTGCCCGGCTGGCTAGTGGCACCGGATGTTGGCTCACGGGGCATTATGAATAGAGGTCGTTCCTTTTCAATGGGGCCTGCAAATGGCGCTCCAACGGGCACGTGAGTGCGTGTTTGTGTGTTTGGTATGAAAGAAATGCAAAGGGGTCAGGTGTTTAGAAAGATGCCCCTTCCTAACTTGGCTGGAGTTCACATGAGGGATGCGTGTCTCTGCCCGGTGCCCAAGTGTGTGTGTAGTGTGGGCGAGATAGACCGTCGGGCGTCGGCCTAGTCATGGGTGGCTGCCATGAGGGATGCGCGCCTCTGCCCGGCCCTAATAAATATCTATAACAGAATTCAACGCACTTTCACAATCTGTCAAAGTGGGAGTTCACTCAGCTCAGCAGACTTGGAAAGGCCGCCAGCACTGGCCACAGGCCACGGTCTTAAGGTCCCGCACTCTTCGACTCTTGCCCTCCTGGTGATGCGGTAATGGGGATGCAAGGCACGATGATCTGATTGTGTGTCTGCCTGCCGCCTGCAGCTAGTGCCACAAAGAAGAAGTTAACAGTTTCAGACAGGCTGCAGACTCACTGTCACTGACTCAGTCCAGGGCCAGTGGCACGTGCGGTGCTCTGGCGTACGTGTTGCCAATGAGCAGGTGCTAAGAATGATGCCAGTGCTTGAGCGAGCATGGTGCCATGCCCATGCGCGACCGTTAACTGACCCCAATCATTTCACGGGGCCAGGTGCTGCGCTGCCGCTCCTACAGCCAGCCAGCAAGGGCGGTGCTCTGGCATTCGTGTTTCCATTCATTGCAAATGCATTGCGCAGGTGCTAAAATGCATCATGCCAGTGCTTGAGCGAGCGCTGACCACGCCCATGCGTGACTGAAACTGACCCCAATCATTTCACATGGCCTTGCCTATATTGCGAATATAGGCAAATGCCTAACCTTGCCTAGTGATAGCACCGGCCCTGATAAACGCCCACTACAAAGCACACTATTAGCACTGCGAAATGTATGGAAAGTTTACAGATTTAGTGAAAGGGATGAGATTAAATAGAAATTGCAATGATACACCGGATTTACTTTCAACTGGAGGAGCATATGGTGGCAGGACTGTTATCTCAAATTTGCTGTGCCTGGGTGGGGCAGAGGATACTTTATGTATGAATGCCAGGGCATTTTAACTTCACACCGAAACATACTGATGCAGTCTACTCCATTCAACCCTATTTCTGCTCCTCTGGAGAACCCCTCCCCTCCCCTATACCCTATCTAGCCCAGTTCCTTTGTGACCCCCGACACCCTCCTTGCCGTATTGTAACCAAGGATGGGCAAACCGGCAGCAATTTGCTCTCTGGGAAAATTCAGAAAAATTCTCCTGCTTCGCCACTTGCGCCCATGGACATAATCCCACTGAACATTGCGCGTTTTGCCTTAAATTTAAGGTTTTTTTTAACGCAATTTCATTTTATAGGGGTGTTACAAAACGTTTTGTCCCTCATAAATGGCTGATGAAATGAAGATTAGGTTAAAAAAAAGACCTTTCTGGGCTGGCGGCAAAAAAGCGAAATTCGCCTAATTTTCTCTGCCGGAGAAGGTAAAATGAAGACGCACTTCAACCATTTTGTTTCTTCCATGGTAATATCACCCACAGGCCCCCCTCTCTCCTTTTGTAATTGTAACCCTTTAGGTGTGTTGCCTTTGCACAGCACTCTATTGCTTCTCCGCTAGGTTTCCGCTTTATAAATTCCACATATTGTTACATGATCAAATTAAATACTGTATAATATACATTGGAACGCAATTGGTAAGTTCAATCGTATGAAATTGTAACATACACAGCATTTTTAGAAGACTGCTCCTTTGCATTACATCAGGTTACTTTGCAAACACTGACAATTGCATTTTTAGAGGTGCAGAGCACTTGTGTTTTTAATGACTTACTTAAAGTTACTCGTTCCAATATTGCTAGTCGTCTCGTCTGTTGTCTCCAGGCCGGCCTGCTGCTGCTGTTCAGTGCTCACACTCTCTCAGACTGATGACAGTGCTCTCTGCTCGTTGCTCGCGCCCCCTCGCCCACAACACCACCAGTCTGGATTCACTGACCGTTTGCTAAATCTGTCACCCCTAGACTCCAGTCCCACCACGCTCAAGTTTGCAGCCAACTTTCGGCATGTGCTGGAGTATGGTGGCCACTGGCCGGCAGGCTGCAGTGCACACAACACACACACCCAATGAGCATGATGGCCCTGCCTTGCCTGGTGGCGCCGGTTCAGCGGGAACGGGACACACAATGATTGGCTGCTGTGCCGGCCTGGCACTGCTAGTGCTACATACTAGCAAGTAGGTCAGCCCAGCAACAACAACAACATGCCATTGACTGCCCCTTGCGGAGACAGGCAGGTGGAAGCCCTGTGCCAGCCCTGCCCTCCTCCACCTGAGGCAGCACAACATTTAGCATAAAAATCACTAGAGCTTGCAGATTGCAAGTGACTGTGCAATGTAACTTGCAAAGAGACATGGGGCCTCATTCCGAGTATGGCGGTAAGGGATAGCGGCCACCGGTAACGAGACCGGTGGCGGTATTC
Organism: Ambystoma mexicanum; assembly: GCF_040938575.1. Classification (NCBI taxonomy): domain Eukaryota; kingdom Metazoa; phylum Chordata; class Amphibia; order Caudata; family Ambystomatidae; genus Ambystoma; species Ambystoma mexicanum. Next base: position 255,822,453 of record NC_090922.1, read on the forward strand.
CCTTACTGCCATACTCCGAGTTCCCTCTGCGCCCTCGCCCTTAACGCCTGCTTTGAGCAGGTGTTAAAGTCGAGGGCGCAAAGGGGCCTCCAAGCCAATAACGGTGACCGTAATGAACAGTCACCGTTATTTGCATCTTCCCCATTCCCATTGAGCCCTATGGGGGCTCATTTGGGAATGGGGAAGAGCCTTGGTGAATGGGGAATTACCGCCCCGCCAACCTTGGAATGGGGCGGTGATTCCGCCATCCACCAAGGCGCTGCCGGTCCGGATACGGCGTCAACCAAGGCGTTAATAGCGCCATTGGTTAGCGCCGTACTCGGAATGAGGCCCCATGAGCTCAGCCGGCTCGGATGAGTGAGAGTCAGTCGGTTCACATGCTGGCCACGCCCCCAAACCCACACCACTTGACAGTGCGATCATCACAGCTGTCGGCCAAGGCCCGACCAGGGCTGCGTTGCACTGCCTCCTGTCCTGGCTGTCGCCGCAGCAGATGGCTGGGCCGTGCCTGCTTGGCCTGGGGCAGTGGCACAGACTAGTGCTTTTCTGAAGTGCTTTTCTGATGCATTTTATCAAAGCAAACTTAAGACTTTGGAACTAAGTGTTAACTTGCTTTGATTTCGGCATACTTAAATCCAGACTATGATCATTGTCACATATGTACGACAATGCCATCCACTGGTTTACATCATTTTTATCCAACCGCTTGCAACAGGTTAAGGCAACCCAAACGTGCCTGAAGTTCTGCTTGTAAACTGTGGAGTTCCGCAGGGCTCTTCCCTGTCTCCTATATTGTTTAATTTATATATCTGCCCACTACTCAATATATTTGCCCAATTTGATTTGCATTACCATTCATATGCGGACGATACGCAGATATATGTTCATCTACGGTAGCCTCTGGAGGCAGTGGAGCGGATATTTAAATGCGTCAAAAGAATTCAATCTTAATTCAATCTTGAATGCTGGAAAATAGACTTCAATTAAACCCTTCAAAGACGCAGATTATTGTCTTGGTCCAAAAAAGAAATTGATCAATATGCTGTACTTGGTACACTGTCCAACTCTGTTTGAAATGGCTGCTAATTATACGCAGACAGTAACAAATCTGGGCTGTATTTGGCAGTCCATAATGAGTTGTAACCTACAGGTAAGCCAAATTATTAAGGCCTGTTATTATCAGATGAAACTCCTGAAACCCTTACTCCTACATATCTCTGTGAAAGACCGTCCAATGGCGGAAGGAGCACTTAGGAAGAGCAAACTGAATTTTTATAATGCTATGCTAGCGGGCATACCTAAATATCAACTTCAGCGACTTTGGGTCACACAGAACTCAGCGGTATGACTCTCACTGTCACGGAAAACACCAATTTCAGAGTACCAGACAGGTCTTCACTGGCTCCGTGTGCAGCAGCGAATGCAGTTTAAGATTCTCTGCCTCGTTTTTCAATGTATTCATGATCTTGCCCCAACCTATCTGACATAAAAAATAGTAAGTCCTCGGTCAACCCGCACACTGCGATCCATGGGAAAGGGCCTGTTAGTAACCCCCCCTTTCAGAACCACCATGTGGGGTGACAAACGTTTCTCTTCCGTGGGCCCTCGTGCATGGGACTCCCTTCCTCCACAGCTATGGAAAATGGATTCTCTAACTATATTCACGATCAATGAAAAACGTATTTATTTAAGTAATTTCCTGAGTCAATAGGCATAGGCAAATTTCTGTTTATACTCAACTATAATTCCATCTGTGCCTACATGCAGCTCGCTTCCAGGCTCCCTTCTGGGATATGTGCGGTATAAAAATGTTTTTTTTTAAACAAATGTAAAAAATGTGCATGCATGGATGCACACAGGAGACACAGTCAGGACTCCGGAAATGAGATGAGAACACATTAGCAGCACAATAAAAATCGATCAATGAGAATGTCAGGTCCTCACGCCTCTTGACAGGCGCAGAAGCAGCACAAACGCCTCCCTCCCCATTGAGTCTTGGCACCTGGGAAATAGACACCGCAGGCCTCCGCAACCCTCTGAGGAAAGAGGGTTAGGGTCCGTTGAGTGGATGGGTAGAGGGAGTTCAGGATGGCCGCAAAGAGGTTCAGGAAATAACAGTGGATGGGTAGGGGGAAATTAGGGTAACGTACTCCTCGACTCCTGTGCCGATCTTGCAGGTGATCGTTTGAAGGTACACCGCCCTCTCACACATTCACATCCTAGTATCACACACTCAGCTCAGAGATTATTCTTTTGGAAGGCTTTTGTATTGGAGCCTCTAACCAATAATCACCATTTGCTCTGGTGTTACGTTTGGTTTCACAATGCTTGCCTAATATATCATGAATGGTATGCAAATCACAAGTACCCCACATTAACCCATGTACAGGCAGCAAACAAATAACATGCACACAAAGTGATAAACACTTAGCTCTGGCTTCTGCGTGAGTTCGAGGTCCTTTGGCCTTTTCGTGTTGACGGGCTGTGATACGTCTCACCGGATCCGATTCAACAACAGGCTGTGAATAGTAAAACAAAGTCAATGCACGTGCGTGCGAAAAAGTCGTTCCTTTGGAACATTCCCTGCGGGGTTTAAGATTGTTAAGTGGTGCGGTTACTTCACCACCTAGCCCACTCCAACTTAGGGTTAGTATTCATGCTCTGCATGCAACTAGCAATCAGGTTTTCCCGTGCTTCAAATCAGCCTAGGAACTTAGGTCTTGTAGCACGTAGCGCGTCTTCATCCAACAGAATAAAACAGCTTGCTCTAGATTAAACGTGTACTTAGCTTTTCATGTACGCGGGGCCGGGGATGTAGCAGGCGGGCGGTGCCCCGCGTAGGCGTGCCTCCTGGAGCTCGGGAAGAACACGTCCTCTCTTGCCGGTGACCAGGATTGCGAGCGGTGCTTCTTGGGCGCGGCTCGCGCATCCGCAGTAACGCGCGTTTGGTCCTGTTGCTCCCAGCAGGTCCGTGAAGCACACGGCCTGCTGGGAGATGTAGTTTCCGGGCGGTTCTCCATCCTTGGGCCTTCTTCCTGCAAAAAGAGTGGAGAACACGCCTGGACAAGCTGCTGGCACCACCAAAAGCCTCCTTATCTCCTCCCAGGCCCCCCACAACACTGCCAATAGCTCCAGCCCTGAAAGTACTCCCCCTCCCTCCAGCAGGCCCTGGTTTAGCAGGATTTAACAGATGAAACTGGCGAAGGAGTCGAGGAGCATGAATGTTACCTGCGGGCTCCCAAGAGCGATCTTCTGGGCCGTACCCTTTCCAGTCCACCAAATACCATAGGGACCCCTGCCTCCGGCGTGAATCCAGGATATTGTGCACTTCGTATTCTGGGACGCCATCTATTAAGATAGGTGGGGGTCTTTTGGATTTTATGGAGGCTGGGGCTGGTTTTATCAAAGAGATGTGAAACACTGGGTGCATCTTCATAGATGAGGGTAGGATTAGTTTCACTGCCACAGGACCAACCAGAGCCTCAATTGGGAATGGACCTATGTAACGGGGGCAGAACTTGCGAGAACCTTGTATATGCAAATTGCGTGTCGAAAGCCACACCCGATCTCCCACCTGATATTGTGGACCTGATCTTCTTTTCTTGTCAGCATGATGTTTATAAGCTGCTTTGGCAAGATTTAGGTTGTGCTGTGCAATTCGCCAGACGTACTCCAACTGTTTCTGCCTCTCACAGACTGTGGGTACCTCGGGTATTGATCCCTGAGGCACAGGCTGAAATCGGGGATGATAGCCGTAGGCACAATAAAACGGGGTAACCTTGGTTGATGCGTGTACTGCGTTGTTGTAAGCTAGTTCGGCCAGCCAAATCACTTCTGCCCATTCGTTTTCTTTTCCTTGTGTTAGGCACCGCAAATACTGTTCCAAAGTTTGGTTTAGTCTCTCGGTTTGACCATCGGTTTCTGGGTGGTAGCGGGTAGATAACCGAATCTCTATTCCTACAGATTTGCAAAAAGCTTCCCAGAATCGTGAAGTGAACTGGGGTCCCCGATTTGAAACTATCCCTTAAGGTAGGCCGTGGAGTCGTACCACATGTTGTAGAAATAAGTTCGCTATTGTGCTGGCGGTTGGAGTGCCCTTGCAGGGTATAAAATGAGCCATCTTGGTTAAATAGTCCACCACAACCAGGATAGCTGAAAATCCTTGACTAGGTGGCAGATCAACAATTAAATCCAAAGACACTGTATGCCACGGTGCTGGAGGAGTAGGAAGGGGTTGCAATGTACCCGCAGGTTTCCTGTGTTCGGTCTTGTTTCTCAAACAAGTTTCACATCCTGATATGTATTGTTGCACGTCCTTTTGTAAACTAGGCCACCAGAAATGGCGCTTGAGTAGCTCCTTGGTTTTCAATGCTCCAGGATGACCCACGAAAGGGGAGTCATGGCACCACTTAATAGCTAGTTGTTGGAGTGGTATAGTAGGCAAGTATAGTGCAGACTTGTAAAATGGCAATCCTTCCTTGATGGTCTGTTCTTGACCTCCACTAGCCCATCGTACCAGATCCTGTGCAGACAGAGCTTTCCGAATTTTTTCAAATATGATGTCCACCACCACACTTCCCACTACGCGGATTGGGTCCACAATTGGTTTTGGCTCTTCTAAGTTTTTTGACAGAATTGAATTTGACTCTGGATACCGAGATAGTATATCCGCCTTCCGATTTTCCACTCCAGGTCGATATGTGACGACGAAGTCATATTCTGAGAACTGCATAGCCCATCTAAGTTGTCTCGGACTAAGGGCTCTGGCGGATTTCAAGAATTGTAAATTTCGATGATCAGTATAGATGGTGATTGGATGGCGAGCTCCCATGAGGTAATGACGCCACTCGTCGAAGGCTACTTTAATAGCTAACAACTCCTTATCTGCAATCACGTAATTTTGTTCAGCTGGTAGTAATGTTCGTGAATAATAAGCGACTGGGTGTAATTGTCCAGTATTGTCTCGCTGCGACAGGATAGCACCCACCGCATAACTAGATGCGTCAGTTTCTATGATGTAAGGCTTAGCAGGGTCTGGATGCTGCAGGACAGGCGCTGTCACAAATGCTTCTTTCAAGGCTTGGAAACTAGCTTCGGCCTTCTCGATCTACTGGAAAGGAACACCTTTTCGCAACAATTGAGTGATGGTTTGTACCTTCTTAGCCAACCCTTCGATAAACCGGCGGTAGAAATTGGCAAATCCCAATACTGTTTGCACATCTTTCACGGAACTTGGGGAGGGCCAGTTTGCAATGGCCTGCACTTTCTTTTGATCCATGGTGACTCCTTGAGGTGATAAGATAAATCCTAAAAACTCAACTGTGGTTTGGTGAAATTGGCATTTCTCAAGTTTCGCATACAGCTTATGTTCACGCAACCTCTGTAAAACAGCCTTCACATGATCCTGATGTTCCGCAGCATTGTGAGAATAGATTAGGATGTCGTCGATGTATACGATGGCAAAAACATCTAGATAACCCCGTAACACCTCATCTAAGAAGTGTTGAAATGCTGCGGGGGCATTACACAGCCCAAAGGGCATGACCTGATATTCGTACAGGCCGAACTTTGTCCGAAAGGCCGTTTTCCATTCGTCGCCCTCTCTGGCGCACACTAAATGATACGCGCCTCGCAAATCCAACTTCGTGTATATAGTGGATCCCCGTACCTGGTCTAATAACACGGGAATCAGAGGCAGCGGGTAACGGTTCTTGAGGATGATGCGGTTGATCGCCCTGTAATCGATACAAGTTCTTAGGTCTCCGGTTTTTTTTGGTATGAAGAACAAAGGAGAGGATACAGGGGATGTTGAATGCCGTATGAAACCGTTTGCCAGGTTGGTTTCAATGTACTCCTTCAGGTGCTCGTTCTCGGCTTCGGTGAGTGCATAAATCCTACCACAAGGTAGCACCGCACCCGCTTCCAAGTCTATGCGACAGTCAAAGTTGTGTTAGGGTCTCGTCGGCCACCTTACTGAAGACATCCCGATACTCCTCATATTCCTCAGGTAGAACTACATCAGTACTGCCTCCTACGAAATGGGGACAACTTTCCTCCATGCTACAACTAGCCTGGCAATACTTTGAGGAGAACTGTAGCGTTCCTGTGAGCCAATGATTATGGAGTCGTAGCCACACTAAGCCCAAAATGAACCCAAATTGAGGTGCCGTGATCACATCGAAATCGATGATCTCTCGATGTCTTTTTCCGCACTCGAGCTCCATGGGTTGCGTGTGTTGGGTGATTGGGCCTGAAACCAATGGCGATCGGTCCACTGACTTTACTGGTTCTGGCTGTTTCTTAGTTCTCAATGGAAGTCCTAGTCTTCTCGCTACTTGGTCATCCACGAAGTTACCCGTGGCCCCGGAGTCGACCATTGGCGTCACTGGTATACGTTTGCCTTGCACATTTAGATGACCGGCCAGCATTATGTGAACAGACGGAGTATGATGTACGTTTGCTAGCATCTTTGGGGTATCTTCAGATTTGCTCGCCCTCACCCCCTCCATGGACGAGCTGCCGCGTTTCCCGACGAGATTCCTTTGATGGGCGGTTTATTTGTACATTCTCGGACAAAGTGGCCCGATTTACCACAATAGAGACATAATTTGTCTCTTCTTCTTCTCTCCTTCTCCTGTTTAGTCAAAGGGCCTCGTATAGTTCCGATCTGCATCGGTTCTTCGGTTCCTTTTTCCGACACCTTGTTGGGCTTTTGTTGATCTAGCCGGACCATACGTTTATTGTCCCATTTACGACGGTCCTGGCGACGTTCACTTTGTCTCTGGTCTAATCGTAGTGCCAAATCAATAATGGTAGAACAGTCTTCAGGCTGGGGGTCGACTTGTGCCACTAAATCCTTCAGCTCCTCTCTTAGACCCTGATAAAACAGGGCCATTATTTTCTCCTGAGGCCAATCGGTCTCTACTGCTAACCGATTAAAGGCTGTCACATACGTCACCAAGTCCTTGCTTCCTTGTCTAAGCTGCAACAACTCCCGATCCTTACGCAAGGTTGCATCCCTGCGGTTGAATATTTTACCAAACTCTTCTAAAAATGTATCCCAGCTGTACAACAATGTATCGTCCTTGCGCACCAAAGGTGTCGCCCATGAAGCTGCATCTCCCGTCAGGTAGGATATCACGAATGCGGTACGAGATTGAGCAGTTCTGAACACTATGGGTTTGGTCAAAAAATGTAATTGGCACTGCATGATGAACTGGTCAAAGTTCTGTGGGTCCCCATGATACCTCTCAGGGGCAGCAAGCGGCAAAGTTGGCTCCGTGGCTACCTGTACTTGTACTGGAGTTGGTGGGGGTTGTCTAGGCAAAGGCGTTGCTTGGGCCTGGGTCTGGATAGTCAGGGTATGAACTTGGCCTGCTAGATTCTGGTAATCCTGCATGGTTGCCGCTAATTCGGCTTTCAAGTCTTGGAGAAGGGCTGCTACGTCTGCCATTATTGTGCTGCCTGGGCGCCAGAAGATACGTGGGCTCGCAATTCTGTCAGGTCTTCACTCCTCTTGACAGGCGCAGAAGCAGCACAAACGCCTCCCTCCCCATTGAGTCTTGGCACCTGGGAAATAGACACCGCAGGCCTCCGCAACCCTCTGGGGAGAGAGGGTTAGGGTCCGTTGAGTGGATGGGTAGAGGGAGTTCAGGATGACCGGAAAGAGGTTCAGGAAATAACAGTGGATGGGTAGGGGGAAATTAGGGTAACGTACTCCTCGACTCCTGTGCCGATCTTGCAGGTGATCGTTTGAAGGTACACCGCCCTCTCACACATTCACATCCTAGTATCACACACTCAGCTCAGAGATTATTCTTTTGGAAGGCTTTTGTATTGGAGCCTCTAACCAATAATCACCATTTGCTCTGGTGTTACGTTTGGTTTCACAATGCTTGCCTAATATATCATGAATGGTATGCAAATCACAAGTACCCCACATTAACCCATGTGCAGGCAGCAAACAAATAACATGCACACAAAGTGCTAAACACTTAGCTCTGGCTTCTGCATGAGTTTGAGGTCCTTTGGCCTTTTCGTGTTGACGGGCTGTGATACGTCTCACCGGATCCGATTCAACAACAGGCTGTGAATAGTAAAACAAAGTCAATGCATGTGCGTGCGAAAAAGTCGTTCCGTTGGAACGTTCCCTGCGGGGTTTAAGATTGTTAAGTGGTGCGGTTACTTCACCTCCTAGCCCACTCCAACCTAGGGTTAGTATTCATGCTCTACATGCAACTAGCAATCAGGTTTTCCCGTGCTTCAAATCAGCCTAGGAACTTAGGTCTTGTAGCGCGTAGCGCGTCTCCTTCCAACAGAATAAAACAGCTTGCTCTAGATTAAAAGTGTACTTAGCTTTTCATGTACGCGGGGCCGGGGATGTAGCAGGCGGGCAGTGCCCCGCGTAGGAGTGCCTCCTGGAGCTCGGGAAGAACACGTCCTCTCTTGCCGGTGACCAGGATTGCGAGCGGTGCCTCTTGGGTGCGGCTCGCGCATGCGCAGTAATGCGCGTGTGGTCCTGTTGCTCCCTGCAGGTCCGTGAAGCACACGGCCTGCTGGGAAATGTAGTTTCCGGGCGGTTCTCCATCCTTGGGCCTTCTTCCTGCAAAAAGGGTGGAGAACACACCTGGACAAGTTGCTGGCACCACCAAAAGCCTCCTTATCTCCTCCCAGGCCCCCCACAACACTGCCAATAGCTCCAGCCCTGACAGAGAAGATCCACCATAAGCTGTGTGGACGTGGCGCTGCCTGCAGTGCCTTAAATGATATCATATGTGCAGCTCTACAAAACCGGCCCAGGTTGGCTCATAAAACTGGCACACCCCATTCCTAAAGCCACATTAAAATCGCTGGGGTCTGAATGCCTGATAAAATGGTCAGACACTGGTTATTCTACAGGTATAATTGTGGTTAGCTGGCTAGGGTTTGGAGTCTGTCTCCAGGCTGGCAAAGGAGTCTTAGGAGCTGTTATGGTATTATGACATAGAAGGCCAATGGACAAGAGAGTCTGGGGGATCCAATAGTTAACCTCAACGATGGCCTACACCACAGAGTGGGAGGAGGGCCACATGCCCTTGTTCTTCTCTGTTCCACTCAAAACCTGAGCCGTGGACCTATGCTACATTTGTAATTAATTCTAGTGCAACCAAAATTGTTGTGGAACCACTTACATTCGGTAACTAGACTACATTGGAGTCTAAAAGAACCACTTTCCAAGGCCTAGATGGTAAAAGTAAATAGCATCAACATGCCAAAAGGGATTCATCCAGAATACACATAGCGCAAGAAACATCAAAGGTCAAAACGTCTAATCTGAATTTAGGCCACCAATACTTTCTGTGTACCATCAACATATTTTCACTTGTGTATAGGCGCGTTACAAATGCCATATCATATCATATCATATCATTGAAATATATAACTAATCCTCATGCCACCGAAGTCAATTAAAGAGAAGCCATACTTTGGGTGGTATTGCATCCAATACACTGTTCGGGTTGCATCTCTTGTTAGGTCGAATCTGCTGCTTCCAGGAAGGGCTGCACTTGACCTAAAACAGCTCCTGAGGGAGATGTTACTTGAGCAAGAATGAAGGATGGTTAATTGATGGGGGTCTTTCGTGTTTGTCCCTTGGAGATGCAATGATGTATCCACCTTTTTAAACCACTTACAAACCAGAGGGTGATTTGAAATAACGTCTGATTTGGTATTTGAAGAAATTGATAATGTACAAGAGAGATGCTGTACTCTTGCTGTCTCGGGATTTGACCAGCAGTCATTTTTACAATAAAATGAGGAAAATATAATCACCTCCACTGCCAATTAATATCATGCTTGTGAAGACCTAACCACAAGGTTCCAGAAATATTCTGAAAGCAGGGGAATCAAGTATAACAGCTGCAATGGACTCCAAATGTCCCCAGCGGGTTACCAATATAAAGGGAGAAGTCTCTAGGCTACGTTGTTTGGAAAGAAAGAAAGGCAAAACAATGGAATCATCAATTATTTTATTTATTTAATATTTAGGATGTTATATGGTCTGCATAAAATGCAATTTACACTGGATTAAAAAAGCTTGGAAGACACTAGAATCGCTGCAGATCTATTCCTGAAGATAACGGCATGTCTAACCTCACCAGTCGAGTTGCACTAGCCTCCTTTGGATGCAACAGGTGTAGTACTAATAAAGAGATGCGAAAAAGGTAACAAAGATTCAAGCTTAGTTTTAATTTGTTTAGACATTCGAAAAAATATAACATTCTGCAACTGTTGTCTTAATGTAGAAATCAAAACAGAAATAGTACAAATACACCAAAATAAGGTAATATCAAATCAAGGTTCTATAAAAATACATACATTTTCATAAAACAAGCCAACAGGCATTTAACTCTCAGTAAAAACATTAAGAAAAACCCACTACTCTGGAGAGAACACAGAAAATGCAGAACATATATATGAACACCCTCTGGGTAATGTAGCAGGAGTGAAAAATGGCACTTTGCAAAAAGGATATTGGGTCTCATTTCAAGTTGGCTGTTACTGTATTATGTGACATTAATACTGTTTACCGGCACATTACCGCACTGGGCAACTACGAGTTTACCGGTAAGGGGCCTGATTTACCTGTCAGGCCCCTTTTTTGCAAAACTGCACGTATTATCGGCAGAGGTCACCCCATCAAGTCCCTTGGAACTCCATTCAATGGGGCTTTACCACCTTTACCGGCACTTGTAATCAGGTGGCAATTTTGCCAGACCAAGTGCTGGTAACGGTAATACTGTTTGGTGGTATCCCACCAGATTTTACCATGGGATACCACCAAACATGTAATGAGGGCCTATGTCTTTGAAAAAGGTGCAAAAGGGTGGCTTATTCTGTCAGTACAGTCCCAAAAGTGGACCAGCGGGTGTTGGCCTCCCAAAAGTACCTTAATCCTTTCCTGATGGTTCAACAGCATCCAACTGGTCCTCTCTGTGATGTTCTTGTGGGACAAACCAGGTCAGAGTGTGGCAAGCCGCTTTATCCAGGTGACATTCTCCATCGAATCAGGTTCAGAGCGGAGCTTCTTGCAGTTCGATGCAGCTTCAGAACAGTGTATTTCGAAGGGTTTACAGGTTAGGTTCAACATTGGATCTGGCTGGAGATGATGGATACGGCTGGACTGAGACAGGGAGTGACACTATACTTGCAGCTGTTCGAGACAAGGCCCGGGTTGGATCAGTGCAAAGATTTGAGAAGTTTGAGGTGCTGTTCCAAGATGTGCCGGTTTGAAAACTTTTGCAATGCTGAGATTCTGTTTCAGTTGATTTTGCGATGAACGCAGCTGGTTTGATGCAGCGTTGAGCTGGTTTCATGAGTGCAAGCAGTTGTTCAAGGTTCGATTTAAATGCCAAAGACATCACTGCAGGTCCTACAAGGTTCAAAGGCTTGGTTGAAATCAGCTTGACGATGATTCAAAGTGTAGAAAACAGGATTCCAGCTGCTTTAGGCTTTTAAGGTGCTGCAAGTCCCAATCCAGGGGCCCTGGGAAAAAGGTGTGTCCATTTTCTCTTCAATCGGTGTCATGGAGCTTAGCTGCCACTTGAGTGTCCTCCACCTCCATTGAGGAGCCTGGTTCCAGGGTATCTGACAGGGTGCAAGCCTTGAACAAACAGCAAGCCAATCCCAATGTTGCCTAGGCATGTTTAGGGGACAGAGCTCCCCTCTGCCTTGGAGAAAAGCTTTCTTCACCTTACAACTGTAAGACCTTGAAATGGACTGGACTCCAAATAGAGGTCCAACAAAGTATTCTGTTCTTCTTAAAAGTCCAAAATCTATCAAAGGAGGAGTGGGAATCCCCCTTCCTTATAAAGGTAAAAGGGCACATTGGACAACCACAAGAGCCTGCTGTAAGGGGTCCAATTCCTTTTGCTATCATAAGTGACCTTTGCCTTCTTGTATTATACCAGAGTGCTTTGTTCTGTAGGAAGTGAAGGAGACAGGAAGAGAGCCCTACAAAAAAGCAAGATGTGAAACCCTTTTTGGTTCCCTTCTGCCCTTTCTGACTACTGTAATCCCACCCCTTACACAAACCTGCATCTTCAAAGGCTCTTTGGTGTGTAGCATCCTGGTGTGAGGCAGTTTTTCTTATGCAACTGTCACTTTGACACATGGTTCCCAGGAAATCTCCCAGTGAGAGCTCCTGGGCTTGCGTGGAGATGTGTCCTTGTTTTCCAGAGGATAAAAAGGTGACCTGCATCCTACCATTGAGTCACTTGTAGAGACAAACATGCTAGTCATGAATCTACATAGCCTTTCTGTAGCTGACCTAGCTCGCAAAGTTTGATACTTGTATGATACCAATCTGAAATGTCGGTATGGCTTATTCTTAGAGTTTACCCAGCCGTAAGATGAATTGGGCCACAATTGCAACTGCCAGGAAGGCACAGGTGACCTTGGAACCTGCCCTGTGCCACTGTGGAGAAGGTGCTACAGATGCCAGGAGACTGGTGCAGCAGGGCGCACAGGTGTACACAATGCTTTTGGCGGGAAGCTTTAGGAAAGTATGGCCAGGTTAGTGGAGCACCTTTTCTGAGATTTAAGACTGGGAAGAGGATATGGAGTACAAGCTAGCATGGAATCAGAGTGACACCTTGGTAGATGAGCGGCAGAAGATGATCACTGTGAGGGTTGCACAGTGCGGAAGAGGGATTAAGGAGAAGACTGGTGCTATAGACAAGTTGACTGAGTTCCAGGATTTAGATCAGCGTTTTAGTAAAGTGGTAGCTGCAGAGCAGTGCATTTAGCAGATGTTAGAGTATTGTAACCTATTCATGGTCACATTTCATGTTAGGAATTTGGTGAGTTTTAGGTCACTTTCAAAGAGGAATTCAAGCCTCAGGTATTTGGGGATCATGGAAAATGTTCATGCAAAAGGAGAAGGGTAACGGAAGACGAGGTAGAGCTTAATGTGTCAAGTGAGTGATGACTTTGCTCTTTGAGGAGTTGAGTACAAGACAATGAAGAGCTATCCAGTGGTAGCTGCCAGAAGAAAGAGGTACAAACAGAGTGGTCAGGGGTAAGGTGGAAAGGAGAAGGAGATCTTTGTTTCAACTGCAATTATGTGGTACTAGAAGTCAAAAAAGGATACGAGTGTGCCTAATGAAGAGGTATACATGGGTAGTATAGCTCAGTGGCAACACGATGGTCTTGGAAGCAAGACTATGCAGAGTAACACAGGTTCGAATCCTGGGTCGGTGCTTAGAAACCTCTTCAGTATTAAGCATGTTATAAATAACCAATTATAATTAAATAACCAATTATAATGGGCATTGCAGTTGGCGGTATATAAGCAAATTAAATGCAGGCTGAGGAGAAGTGAGCTGAGAACATAACCTGGGAGACCTCTGACTGAGAGATAGTTAGGATTGGAAGTATGGGTTTTCCAGGAGAAGTTCAAAAAGAAGTGAGGCTGTGTGACAGTTCTATGGGTCAGTTGAGGGATTCTAGACTATGGGAAGGACAGTGGCAGGCAAGGTCAGATTCCCAACAACCAAGGCTTAATATTAGGGCGAAAGTAGCTCAACAAGACTCTAGATGCCTGCATTAATAAGGGCTAAAATCCTAGTAAATACAAAGCAGAATTATTCAAAATGTGGTCCCCACACATGTGACGGAGGATAATGTCTTTTGATCAGATTCTGGGATGGATGGTCTGAGGCCTTCGTTCCCTTCCAGTGCCATCATGGGAGACACTCCCCTTATGGTTTGAGGATTGTTGCCACCCTAGAAGAAAGGTAATTTTGCAGTTCCTCCATCTACGCATGCATGTGTAACCCCCATATCATGTGATAGACTGGCGTTTCCTTTTTACTGACCCGTAGACAGGAAAATGCTGCCAGGAATCTAAGAGGTTAAGCTTTCAGATCACTATTTTAAGTGTTTTCATTCAGTGGCAGGGGTTTGACAGTAGGTGGCAGCATGTGTCTCCATGAACGTGGGAATGGAGTAGTTATATCCCAGTCACTGCATGACTGACAGTTGACTGAGCCAATAAGTGTCAGGACTTGTAATAGGAAAGGATATAATAGCAGCAGGTACTGCCTGCAAGGAAAGTGTGTGGGTAAGTGAAAGGAAAGAAACTGTTTTCAGGTTAGTGAAAGGGAATAGACTGTTTTTGGTGAGTGATGCAGTGAACAGTGTCACGGGGAGTAGTCCCATTTGGGATATCCACCGATTCTCTCCTCCCTTGCAGGGGAGAGGATTGTCCAAACACATAATTACCCCAACACTGCTATTATGTGGGTTAAGCCATGATGACCCAGGTCCCCAAATAGTGGCTAGCCCATGTATTTCGGCATACGGCAGGTACGCTGGAAAGCTAATGGAAGTCATTATGGATTGATGACATGCAGACTGACAAGGGGAGCATGTGGCACAATAGAGACATAAATCATAGTCATGGCGGAAGAAAGCGAGGGATGGCAGTCACCCTGCAACCAGGGGAGTGACAGTGCCTCCCAGAGTGAAATAAGTACATGAACACGTATGGTGAGTTGGGTGGAAGGACAGATGTGTGGCAGCTAGTTACCTTTTGTGAAGTTGCATCTGTGCAGTTGTACCCCTGTTGAGTGGAGGAGGTGTGTAGCCCTACAGGCATCCAATGTGGAGCCTGGCTATGTACATTCAGCCCTTCATTGCTCTAGGTCATGGAAAGGAGTATTTTCTCTTGTGATTAAGGAGGTCACAAGGCCGGGTCACAGGAAAGTAAGCCACAGATCACTCCACAGGTAACCCACTTGTTCAGTCTGTAGCTATGCCAGGAATACTGGCTATGCCAGGCATAAAGGAGGGGAGCTATGTTAGGTTTCCACCTATTGAAAGGGGCCCATAGGGGTCCCTTACGTCTATGGAAACAAGGCGAGTCACCACACGCGATAGATACGCCAGACACAAGGTTGTATTCCCAAGCTAGGGTTTATTGCAAAGCAAAAGTCTCAGTTGGCCAACTCGGTCTCACGTCCCGCGACGTGTATCTCTAGACCTCGAGGGACGCAAGAGAGCGAATTACGTACATCAGTTACATATATACAAAATGCATATCAAACAATCAGCTATGACATTTTTAGCACCCCCCTTTATTGGGTTACTTTGAACTTGGTGTGATAATGGACACTTTTGACAACTATGACACCTTCAAATATCTATTCTAGTAACAATTTGCAATTTGTGAGTGCGGAGGCATCTTTCAGTTGTTGAACAGAACACAGCGCTTCTGTTCTTGGAAGCGAGCTACATACAGGGGAAGAGTTGCATTCCAGACCTTGCTATCTATGAGGTGCTATTCGTGTCCTGGGAGCCGACACGCTCTAACGGGGCTCAGCAAGGGGGGCCGTAAGAAGAGAATAATTCAAGCCTTTAGCTGCTTTGTTCTAACATATTGTACCATATAACGAGACTGGCTGGCAGCTGTGAAATGATTAAATGCCCTGCAGCTCTCCTTCAAGGCTACATTCGGGAGGGAGCCGGGCATTCTTCCTGGCGTTGCCTATGTTGTGTTTCAACAAACTTTTGTTATCTTCGCGGCCCTGCGGCCTTGTCCTTTCACGTGCAGACAACAATGTTTTACAGTCGAGCAGTGTAAGAAGAAAATGTACTGCGAAGCAATAAGAACAGAAAGCAATGAGCAATGGTTAGAAAACAAAATGGTGATTCTTGTTACATCAAAATGGCCGTTCATTGGGAAACTCGGAAACCTATATTCTGTCATATCATGCATGAGACGGTTGGCCCACGGCCATCAGAATACGTTTGCGGTCACATATGAGAGGTATCCATTTTTCTAGACTGACAAGAAACAAGATACGAGATTCTAACATGATACTGTTTATTCAATGCAGAGTTTGAGCCAGGCTTTGGGCTGACTGATGAATTTAAGATATAAAGGGTCAGTTCCTAAACAATAGGTAAAACCATGGGAAAAATAGGGGAATTTCCAGTTGTGGTGTGGTTTCACTAGTAGGGTGTAATAGGTTGCTGGCTATTGCTATAGACATTTCTGAAATGCCTTCTTTCAATAACAAAGCACATCCTTTGTAGTATTTGTGTTAATATTCGTGTTGGAGTTATAGCATTGATCAAATATAAGTATATGTCCTATTGCCTTGCAATCAATAGGGGCAGACACTGAGTAGTTATATATGCAGCATGATATGATAGGATTGGCATTTATATTGCGCCTGTTCACAAATGTTTCTAGGCACCATAAGACAAGGGAGGGAAGACAGAGGGAAGACAAGACAAACAATCTTACTAGGCTTTCTGTCATTCGGATCGGGCAAGTGCGACAACGAGAAGGGAGAGGGGGAAGTGGAAGGGAGAGGTGAAGGGAAAGTGCAAACAGGATAGCTTGACTCTGAGTAAGTGCAGCAGGGCAGCTTGGCTCTATTCAAGTGCTAGGAGGCATGGGAGCTGTAGGATTTACAGTTTACAGCCCTTGAGTGCGCTGTAGGCCAGGAGGCAGTGCAATGAAGACTGGTCTATGAGGCGCCTGGTACCCAGTGAGATTTAGAGGGTTCCAGGCAGCCAGTCGGTGCAGCAGCCAGGCAAGTAAGCAGGAAAGTGAGAGAGAGAAGGCAGAGGTGAATAAGTTGATCTTGAGCTGCTTCCGGAACTTCTAGTGATCTGGCTCAAATCTGAACGGGGCAGAGAGGCTGTTCCAGAGGGAAGCACCTGTTTGCAGAGGAAAGAGGTCTAGCCCCTACTCTCTGTCTAGTGAAGCATCTGATCCCCAGAGAGTTGGAGGTAGCCGAGCGAAGGGCTCTAGAAGGAAGGTATTTTGGCAGAGAGAGTTGGATGTAGTATGGGCCATGGCCCCAGAAACCCTTGTGGATGATGCAGGGGGTCTTGAACTTGATCCTTGCAGCCACCGGGAGCAAGTGGCGAGATTTCATGGCTGGAGTGATATAGTCCCTGGGCTTAAGGCAAAGGATAAGTCTCGCAGTGCTGTTCTGGATTTGTTGCACAGGGCGGAGAGTAGAGGCAGGTAGATTGAGATAGTGGCTGTTGCAATAGTCTAGCCTGGAGAGGACCAGGGCTCTCGAGACAGTGAGCTTCTGGCAGAAAGTGAGAAAAGGTAGAATACCTCTGAGGAGGTGCAGCTGGAAGTGGACCTTTTAGGCAAGGTGCGTGATGTGAGGAAAGAAGGAGAGATTGGGGTCGAAGAAGATATCAAGGTTTTTTGCCTCACAGGAAGGCAATGGTAGGGGGCGGCCAGAGTGAGAGAGGGAAAGCGGGAGCAGGGGTCCCAATGAGAAGGATCTCCGTCTTACTGCCATTAAGGCAGAGATCATTGGAAGCACACCAATCCTGGATCGCGGATAGACAGTCGGGAAGGAGCGAGCGAGATGAGGTGGCTGAGAGAAGCATGAAAGAGAGCTGAGTGTCATCCGCATAACACTGAAAGTTAGAACAGAAAGTGGAGATCAAGTGGGCCAAAGGGTCCAGACAGACATTGAAGAGCCATGGTGAGAGGGGGGACACCACGTGTGGAGAGAGAGGTGGTGGAGAGAAAGGACCCAAGATGGACATGGGAGGGTCGATCCAGGAGGAAGGAGGACAGCCACGCTAGGGTCTGATCCATGGTTCTCATGGAGTCGGTTGATCAGGGTGGGCGTGATTAAGCATGTCGAAAGCAGAAGAAAGGTCAAGGAGGATGAGGACAGAGGAAGAGCAGGAATCAAGATTAGAGAGCAGATGGGGGTGCTGTTGAGCAGCCAGCAAGATGGTTGCCTAAAAGTGAAGCTCCGTTCTTCAACTATACATCCTGATAAGCACATCTGTTGTTGCATGTGCCCACCTGGATTAAAACAGAAGACAAGGTGCAGAACACAGAGGGGCATATCTCCACCCAACTGTAACCCAAGATATATCGATCTGAATATCGATCTGATCTGGCACCAGAGAAGCGTGCGTGCGGAGCTGGGAGAGGTTCTCCTGCCTTCCCAGTACCCTGTGCCTTTGTGGAGACTGTTTCTGGGCTGCATCAAAGGTGTTCATAATCCTCCTGGTGTCTGCTGCACACCGGGGGTGAAAAACCTGCCCCCCTGCGATCGCATAAGCCCGTTGTGCTGACGGACTGGGGAACCAACACCAGCCTGCTGGGGCCTAGCTGGCTCCGAGCAGGCTCCCATGCCTGGCAGCCTCACGTGAGCAGTGTGCCTGGGGAACTGCGGCCACACGGGCGAGGGGCGTAAGGAGCACTCTGGACCGCAGATCTTCAAAGAACGTGCCCTTCCTGCGTGCCGACACGGGCTCACGGGTTCCCATGCGCCATAAAACCAGTAAACGAGCCGCGGGCACAGTTAAGGGAAGAACATCGCAGACCGTCTGCCTGGACAGTGGACGCCACAGTGAAAGGGTATCCCCGCTAAAGAGAAGGTAGGACAAGAAACCTTAACCTGTCCCCCAGCATATTGCATTTGCCCGACATATAGACACGCCGTAGTGTCACTGTTGACTAGTGGCGGAACAATCTGATACAAACTACAACTCAGCTTACCACGAACTTCCACCGATGGTTGGCATTTAGGGCAGAGCCTGCTGCACAGACCTCAATCCCTAACCTTGGGAATACATTCAAGGGAGAAGACGAGGACACAACTCTGCTACAAAACCCCACCACTTAAGCAAACTACGCTGCTCAAATGGCACTAGTCAAAAGACAAAGTGTTCCAAAACACGAACTCGCAGCATACGCCACAAATCCTGAGCAGCTAGGGAGCTTTAGCACCTTCCACGAGGCAATTGCAGTACAATCCCACTACGCATTATACCTAACACAATCCGGGTAACTGGCAAATCAGGGAGGGTATAACTAAACAGCTGCACAACACTGCAATAGTCAGCGATCAAGGAAATAAGGAATAGATATTGACAAGCTAGGCACAACCAGGAAATCACAGCCTCAACCTCAAACTACAGAACAACTGGCTGCAATATGCCAAGCGGTTCTAAAAGCCCTCTCCACAGAACGAATTACGGTGTTAGATGGTCATCACAATACCAATTGCCCTGAAGAGATAACATATACCCGAAAAGAAACTTACCTGAGCTCTCCTCACCTGAACCACTAAAGCAAATGCCTTGACTAAAGGGGCCGATAAGAAGAAAGGCCCAATAGACTCATTCACAGGCCCAAGACCCCCTCCCAGCATCTCACAAACACAAGAAGGGGATGAGAGCTCAAGAGACGATCAGCTATTGCAAACTATGCAAAATGGATTTATGGCCATTAAAGTTAAACTAGATGTTATTGTTGGCACAATAGGGTCTCTGAAAGCAAAGATTGAAAAAGAAAGTGGTCGTATGACGGAGGCTGAAGCGTATATTAGTACAAACGAAGACACTATATCGCGCCACGATCGCACACTGAATATCATCCAAACAGAACTAAAGAAAATGGTGAATAAATGCAACGATTTGGAGTCAAGATCTTGGTGCAACAATATCCGCGCAGTCGGGAATCCCAACTGCCCGTTGCTGCAGTTGGGATTCCCGAGACTGCAGCAACGGGCCCCGTGTAACCCTTCATGAAGAATCTCCTCAAATCACTTTTTGACCACGCCAAATTCTCACTGCAATTCCTCGTTGAGAGAGGGCACCGGACACTTGCCCCCCCCATGTCCAGGTGCCCCCACCTCCCCCGAGGACAATAAATGCCAGATTGTTAAATTATCGAGACAGGGACACAATACTCGCTAGGGAAAAAGGCACAATACAGTCCGAATCCAGTAGAGTACACATATACACAGACTTCGCAATTGGCGTACAAACTCAAAGAAGATCTTACGATGCAGTGAAAAGCCTCCTTCAAGCTCTAAAGGTCCCATACTCTTTAATATTCCAAGCTAGGCTGAGAATTCAACACAGGGGAAAGGCCCATTTCTTCGAGGATCCTGCACAAGCAATGTCCTATTTGGAGTCATACATACCTATGGCCCCATGGCAACCACACTCAGGGGCCAACGCACTATGCAACAACAAGAAAGAATGTCATAGGAAAACAACTGAATATAATGAATATTAACGCAACCAGCTCGAAACACTTCAGCACCCTATAGCAGCGGCAATGGATGAAAACTAAGAAGAACTGAGGAATGTTGAGCTAAACAGACGGCGAAGGCTACTGACATAGCCCCCATGGGTTTACCCAAAAGTTCAAAATGGTCACATCATCGAGTTGGGGTAGATGGTGTGGGCAGGAGGGGGGCGAACATGTTTGTTCAGTGTTCAAATAGTCCGGGCCGAAAACAGCCCGGTTGTTATGGGGGGAAAAGTTGACAAACGTTGTGGCAAAGGTTATACAAGCTCGATCACATTCACTGATAATCAGACTGTGTTACTATGGGGAGGAAAGGGATAATGAAACCGGCGATACGGTATGGCTCACCAGCTTAAGTTGATCTCATGGAATGTGAGATGCTTAAACAACCCAATTAAAGCAAAGAAGATCTGGCCATACCTAGACCACCACGTAACTAATATAGTAATGCTCCAAGAAACCCATGCTCTAGAGACAACTCACAGACAAAGGCGCATAAGTGGGGTAAGAACAGATTTTATACCAACTACTCATCACAGGCGACAGGGGTAATAACACTGATACACAGGGTCATTCCGAGTTAGGAGGTAAGGGGAAAACGATGCCGGAAAAGGATTACCGTCATCGTTTCCCGTTACGGACTATTCTGCCCTACCAGACCGTTATTTACGGTGCCGTAAAGTACGAGGTCGTAAATAGCGGTCTAGTGGCGCAAGTAATGCGGACATGCAAAAAACGGCCCCCACAAGGCCGCAAAGTACCTTACCGGCATGGAGTAAATAACGACATCGCCGAGAAGGTGGTAAGAACCATGAGCAGTGTTTCCAAGAGGCACAGGTGCACTCAATCAGCACAGGTGGAGGCAATGGAGTCTGGCACAGCACAAAAAGAGCACACCCACACACCACACCCCCTCCCACACCAAGATGATACCAATTGTAGCAGCATTCCTGGAGCTGGAGGCCCTGCTTGCAAGGCAGCAACTACAACAACAGCAACAACAGCCACAGCCCCCACCACAGAGGATACACAGGAGGAGAAGGAGGGTGAGACAGGCCCAGCATGCCCTACCGGTGCAGCCACCATTACCACGCCGCCAGCCCCCGCATCAGAGCCACCCCCTTCAACCTCACACCAGAGCAGATCCACACCCTGTACCGGCTTGACTGGGACACCATTACCACCATAGTGGACCTGATACATGACGATATAGGGAGCCTCATAGAAATCAGCACTGCCATCCCCCCTCTACTGAAGGTAGTGTCTGTGCTCCACTTCCTTGCCACAGGCACCTACCAGCATACAGTCGGACACATGCATGGCATTTCACAGCCCATATTTTCCCAGATACTCAACCAAGTGCTGGATGCCCTCCTCAACCACACAAGGGACTACATATCCCTACCCTGGACTCCCCAGGAGATATATGATACAAAAGTTGCCTTCAATGCACTGGCAGGCATGCCAAATTGCATAGGTGCCCTCGACTTCACCCACGTTGAATTGGTGGTCCCACATGCCATGGAGGTGCCGTATCGCAACCGCAAGCAATACCACTCCATCAACGTCTAGATGGTGTGTAATGCCAGTAAAGCCATCACACATTGCAATGCCCGATACCCCGGATCAACTCATGACTCCTTGGTCCTGTGGAACTCCACACTACCACGCTACATGGAGCGACATGCCGGACGACGTGCCTGGCTGCTTGGTGAGTAACCTAAATGGGCCATGGCAGTGCATTGGGGCTGTGAGTATGTTGGCTGCCTACTTCACCTGGGTGGGAAAGGGGGGGGGGGGGATGTCTACTTCACCTGGGTGGGAAAGGGGGGGGATGCCTACTTCACCTGGGTAGGAAAGGGGGGGATGCCTACTTCACCTGGGTGGGAAAGGGGGGGAGATGCCTACTTCACCTGGGTGGGAAAGGGGGGGGGAGATGCCTACTTCACCTGGGTGGGAAAGCGGGGGGGATGCCTACTTCACCTGGGTGGGAAAGGGGGGGGATGCCTACTGCACCTGGGTGGGAAAGGGGGGGGGAGATGCCTACTTCACCTGTGTGGGAATGTTCACGCCAGTGCACGATGTGCACCTCACAGAACACTGTGCCCCAAGGCAAGTGACACGGCACATGACTACCTAACTACACAGTGATGATTTAGAGCCGACACCTAACGCAACATGACTAACAGAAAACCTGCCCAAATACCACAACACATGCACCACTCATCGGAGGCCCTTACTCACCGTAAGGGCATCCTGCACCATTCAGTGCAATAGCACCATGTCGCAGACTCCTGCATGTCACCACACAGGACAGTCATCCCTGGGAGTGCATAGAAGTGAGTCTAACAGGGATCCCACAGCGTGTGACTGGTCCTGCACACCCATAGGATTGCTGCAAGTCACCATGGCACAGATCAGTGCAGAATGATGAGTATGCTACTAACTACAGCCAACCCCCCCTGTCAACAAATATCGCACAACACATCAATGAATGCAGTCCAACACTGCTGCATGCATATACGATGCACATGCAACAAGACGTGAGTGCACACCATAACCCATCATGAAGAAGCTACCCCCTCCATCATTCCATTGCACAGGACACATAGCCGGGCCAGTAATGGGGTGAATGCATCCTGGGACATGTGTGTATGGCCAGTAATCACCTGCTGCCATGTAAGACTAGTACAGTTCTCCACCATGAATATACAAACACATACCTTAATTCCACTCTTATGCAGGTGATGCTGGCTACCCTCATGACCCCGGTCCGCAACCCACAGAACAGGCACGAGGAGGACTACAATAGATCCCATACCCGTACACGGGTGGTGATAGAGCAGACCTTCGGCCTGTTGAAGGCACGATTTTGTTGCCTCAGCCGGTCGGGTGGGGCACTCATCTACAGCCACGACAAGGTGTCCAAGATCACCATGTCATGTGTAATGCTGCACAACATGTGCATCCGTCGGAATGTGCCACTGCCTCCTGACGAGGAACTGCTACCACCAGATGATGATGAGGGGGAGGATGAAGGAATGGCAGGACAGCATCACAGTGCCGATGCCCAGGAGGGCCGTGCCGTGCGGCAATCATTGATCGGACAATATTTCTGACTCACTAGTCAGCTGAGGGTGTGAGGATGACAGGACATCAGGCACTGGGTGTAGGGATACATGTATACCGTGCACTGTGGAACATTAAAAGACACATGCACAATGATCAATGTCCACTCTGTTTTTTTTGGATGATAAACCGGTGTATTGAATGATAAAGTTCTAAAGTGTACAAAAAAACCTCCACCACCACCCCCCTCCCCCCCAACTCCCACACACACCCTCCCCCCCTGTCCCCCCCAACTCCCACACACACCCTCCCCCCCTGCCCCCCAACTCCCACACACACCCTCCCCCCCTTTCCCCCAACTCCCACACACACCCGCCCCCCCTCCCCCCACACACCCTCCCCCCCAACTCCCACACACACCCTCCCCCCCTCCACCCCAACTCCCACACACACCCTCACCCCTCTCCCCCTCCCCCCAACTCCCACACACATCCTCACCCCTCTCCCCCTCCCCCCAACTCCCACACACACCCTCACCCCCCTCCCCCTCCCCCCCAACTCCCACACACACCCTCCACCCCTCCCCCACAACTCCCACACACACACTCACCCCCCTCCCCCCAACTCCCACACACACCCTCCCCGCCTCCCCCTCTCCCCCAACTCCCACACACACCCTCACCCCCCTCCCCCTCCCCCCCAAATCCCACACACACCCACACCCCCCTCCCCCTCCCCCCCAACTCCCACACACACCCTCACCCCCCTCCCCCACAACTCCCACACACACCCTCACTCCCCTCCACCTCCCCCACAACTCCCACACACACCCTCACCCCCTCCCCCCTCCCCCACAACTCCCACACACACCCTCACCCCCCTCCACCTCCCCCCACAACAACCCCACAGTAGTTCAATGAGGGCAACATAGGCCACATGTGTGTGCCGGCATGGTCAATGTGCACTCCCAGAGCCAGGGGGATCGATGTCGTGGCAGCGCAATGCACGCAGTGAACGACGGACCGGGCTGGTCTGGGTGGAGGAGCTTTGTGAAGGTGGCTCCTCCCGCTGGGGCTGTGGTGTGGGGTGTGCTGCTTCCAGGGCATCTGCGATCCGGCCAAGGACGTCGCAGAGCCAGTTTGTGTTCGCTGTGATCACCTCGCCCAGAGCCTGAAGGTCATTGCGCCACTCCACCCTTGATTCGCGATTGTCCCTGATGAACTCCTCAATGAGGCCTGTGAGATACTGGGAGCGCACTACATCCATGGCCGATGTGGCCAATGTGCTTGGCAGGCTTGGTATTGGTCCTGCAGGCCTTCCCAGAGATTCTGCAGGGGAAGTGGATACAGGACAGGCAAGTTGTACTCCTTGGCCTGTGAGCACTGGGGTATCACTCTCCCCGGAGTCGCTGTGTGCCACCTGGCTGTATGATGGTGTGTCAGGGGTATGGCCAATGTCAATGGTGTCCTCCACGTTGGCTCCCGATATTGATGGGGGGCTGTCTGGCACATCGAGGAGGCACATGGCTGCATTCTCACCAGCCACACTGGACTCCTCAGAGTGCAGTGTGGAACATGTGTCCAGCGGCACTGCAGGCATGACGCCGACTCCGAAGAATCTAGTTCACTTAGCTTCGGGTCTATCTTTACCCGCAGAGACCTCCTTCTCTCCATGGTGAATGCGTGGTTGGCGTTGCCCAATATAAATATTGCCCTCTGGGCCCACCTGATCAGGCTCGCTGGGCCCACTAGCTCCCCCATTTCTCTGGCCTCTTCGCCAATCTGTAGGATCTTAGTGAGGGGCTCTGTCATGTCCAGCATTTTGTTCTGGCATGAACGCCAGGACCTATCTAGTCCTTTTCTCACGTCCTTAGTGTACTTGCTCATGAACGTGATCATTTTGTCATCGATCTCGGGTATATCCACTGCACCCTCTGGGAGGTGAAGTCTTGGGCATTCTGCCCTCATTTTACTCCTAGCCTCTTTAGCTAGGGGCGCCCTCAGGCACTTTCTTAAGTAGGCCGCTATTTTCTTTGGCGGCTCCCATTCGGAAGACCTTGGGTGGATAAGTGCCTCAGGATCAAAATCATCACCTGTACCATCCTCCTCTGTCTCCTCCTTCATCTTTTTCTTTGGCGCTTTGTGGCCTTCTTCTTCTGAGGAAAATATGGAATATACTTCTTCTCCCTCCGAATATTCTTCCTCACAGTCCTCCTCTCCCTCATCAGAGGTGTCTGAGGATTTATCCTGCCACCTGCTAGGCCCCGACTTTGCACTTACTCTCCTTCTCTTACCAACCTTCTTCTTTGGTGGTGTGCCTGGAGGGGGTGGTTGTGGTTGTGGGCTTCCTCTACCCCGCGGGCTGCTTTTCTGCCCCCTTTTGTTTTCCCCTGTGCTTTTAGCCCTTTGATCTCCTCAAGACCCTGTGAGAACTTGAGCCATTCCTCCATCGGAGCAATCTGCTGTGGGATTTGTCCTTGAGTCATCTCCGCATGGCTCCTCTTCTGGCTAATGTTAGCCTTTCCCTCATCACTGGAGGAGCTCATGTCTGCATAGAACACTGGGGATCTTTATAATATGGCAGGAGTTTTTAAATCTCTGGGGTATTGAAATATCTCTTTTTTAGTGATTGCCTGGCTTATTTAGATATATCTTATATATAATATATGAGATATAGCAGGTTTTACCTGGGACTGTGCCCACCACTGTGTTGCGGTATCACTCTGTGGCCTGCAGGGGCGCTGTGCTCTGAATCATTTGGGTGTGGATCTGGAGTGAGGGATGGGACATTTGGGTGTGGATCTGGAGGGAGGGATGGAACATCTGGGTGTGGCTCTGGAGTGAGGGATGGGTATATGGTTGTGGATCTGCAAGGAGGGATGGGGATCTGGGTGTGGCTCTGGAGCAATGGATGGGATATATGGGGCTGGATCTGGAGTGAGGGATGGGCATTTAGGTGTGGATCTGGAGGGAGGGATGGGGCATTTGGATGCAGATCTGGAGTGAGGGATGGGGTTTCTGGGTACAGATCTGGAGGGAGGTAGGCAGGGAGTGAGGCAGCTGGTTGTGGATCTGGAGGAAGGGATGGGGCATATGGGTGTGGATCTTGAGGGAGGGATGGGGCATTTAGGGGTGGATCTGGAGGGAGGGATGGAACATTTGGGTGCAGAACTGGAGTGAGGAATGGGTACCTGGGTGGAGATCTGGAGGGAGGGAAGGGGACACCTGGGTGTGGATCTGGAGGGAGGGATGGGGACACCTGGGTGTGGATCTGGAGGGAGGGGTGGGAGCATGAGAGTGTGGCTCTGGGGCGAGGGATGAGGCATCTGGGTCTGAATCTGGAGCGAAGGATGGGACATCTGGAGCCAGGAATGAGGAATCTGGAAGGAGGGAATTGTGCATCTGGAGGGAGTGATGAGGCAGCTGGGTGTGGCTCTGGAGTGAGGGATGGGGCTTTTGGGTGCAGATTTGGGGCGAGGGATGGGACGCCTGGGTGTGGATCTGGAGGGAGAGATGGAGGCACCTGGGTGTGGATCTGCAGTAAGAGATGGGGCACATGGGTGTGGATCTTGAGGGAGGGATGGGGAATTTGGGTGTGGATCTTGAGTGAGGGATGTGACATTTGGGTGTGGATCTAGAGTTAGGCATGAGCATCTGTGTATGGGTCTGGTGGATGATGGGGCATTTGGGTGTGGATCTGGAGGGAGAGCTAAGGCATCAGGGTATGGATCTGGAGGGAAGGACGAGACATCTGGGTGTGGCTCTGGAGCGAGGGATGAGGAATCTGTAGGGAAGGATGGGGCATCTGGGTGTGGCTCTGGAGTGAGGGATGGGGCTTCTGGGTGCAGATCTGGATGGAGCGATGGGGCACCTTGGTGTGGATCTGGAGTAAGGGATGGGGCATATGGGTGTGTTTCTTGAGGGAGGAATGTGGAATTTGGGTGTGGATCTGGAGTGAGGGATGGGACATTTGAGTGTTCATCTGGAGGGAGTGATGGAAGATATGGGTGTGGCACTGGAGTGAGGGATGAAGGCACATGGGTGTGGATCTGGTGGAAGGCATGGGTATATGGGTGTGGATCTGGAGGGATGGATGGGGATTTGGGTGTGGCTCTGGAGCAAGGGATGGGGTATATGGGTCTGGATCTGGAGTCAGGGATCGGCATTTATGTGTGATCTGGAGGGAGGGATGGGGAATTTTGGTGCAGATCGGGACAGAGGGATGGAGGCATCTGGTTGTGGATCTGGAGGAAGGGATGGAGCCTATGGGTGTGGATCTTGAGGGATGGAACATTTGGGTGCAGAACTGGAGGGAGGGATGGGGTACCTGGGTGCGGATCTGGAGAGAGGGAAGGGGACACATGGGTGTGGATCTGGGGTGAGGGATGGGTACACGTGGGTGTAGCTCTGGAGGGAAGGATGGGAGCACCTGCGTTTGGATCTGGAGGTAGGTATGGACATCTGTGTATGGGTCTGGCGAGAGGGCAGGGACATCTGGATGTGGATCTGGAGGGAGGGATGGGGCATCTGGGTGTGGCTCTGGAGCGAGGGATGAGGCATCTGGTTGCTGATTTAGAGGGATGGATGGGCCATCTGGGTGTGTATCTGGAGGGAGTGATGGGGCATTTAGGTGTGGATCTGGAGGGAGGAATGGGCCCTTGGGTGTGGCTCAAGCGAGGGAAGGGCCATCTGGAAGTGGATCTTGAGAGGAGTTTGCAGCATTTGGGTGTGGATCTGAAGGGATGGGTTGAGACATCTGGGTGTGGATCTAGAGGTAGGTATGGGCATCTGGGTGTGGGTCTGGAGATAGGGATGAGGCATTCGGGTGTGGGTCTGGATGTGGATCTGGTGGGAGGATGGGGAATTTGGGTGTGGATCTGGAGGGAGAGCTGAGGCATCAGTATGGATCTGGAGGGAGGGATGAGACAGCTGGGTGTGGCCGTGGAGCTAGCAATGAGGCATCTGGGTGTGGCTCTGGAGGTCAGGATGGGCATCTGGGTGTGCTCTGGTGTGAGGGATGGGGCTTCTGTGTGTGAATTTTGAGGGAGGGATGGGACATTTGGGTGTGGATCTGGAGGGAGGGATAGGCCATCTGGGTGTCGATCTGGAAGGAGGGCTGGGGCATTTAGCTATGGTTCTGGAGGGAGGGATGGGGACACCTGGGTGTGGGTCTGGAGGGAGGGATGGGAGCACCTGGCTGTCGATCTGGTGGTAGATATGGGCATCTGGATGTGGATCTGGAGGGAGGGATGAGGCTTCTGGGTGTGGCTCTGGAGCGAGGTCTGAGGCATGCTGATTTAGAGGGATGGATGGGGCATCTGGGTGTGCATCTGGAGGAAGGGATGGAGTATATGGGTGTATATGGGTGTGGATGTGGAGTGAGGAATGGGGCATTGGGTGTGGATCTGGAGGGAGGGATGGGACCTTTGGGTGCAGATCTGGAGGGAGCGATGGGGTACCTGGGTGCAGATCTGGAGGGAGGGAAGGGCTATCAGGGTGTGGATCTGGGGGTGATGGATGGGGCATTTGGCTTTGGTTCTGGGTGTGGATCTGGTGGGAGGATGGGGCATCTGGGTGTGGAACTGGAGGGAGAACTCGAGGCATGAGCGTGTGTATCTGGAGGGAGGGACGAGAGATCTGGGTGTGGATCTGGAGCGAGGGATGAGGCATCTGGAAGGAGGCATGAGGCATCTGGAGGGATGGATGGGGCAGCTGGTTGTGGCTCTTGAGTGAGGGATGGGACTTCTGGGTGCGGATCTGGGGCGAGGGATGGGGCACCTGGGTGTAGATCTGGAGGGAGGGATGGAGACACCTGGTTGTGAATCTAGATTAAGAGATGGTCCTTATAGGGGCATATGGGTGTGGGTCTGGAGGGATTGATAGGGCATTTGGATATGGGTCTGGATGTGGATCTGGTGGGAGGATGGGGCATCTGGGTGTGGATCTAGAGGGAGAGCTGAGCCATCAGGGTGTGGATCTGGGGGGAGGGACGAGACATCTAGGTGTGGCTCTGGAGCGAGGGATGGGGCACCTGGGTGCAGATCTGGAGGAAGGGAAAGGCCATCAGGATGTGAACCTGGAGGGAGGGATGGGCCATTTAGGTGTGAATCCGGAGGGAGAGATGGGGACACCTAGGTGTGGATCTGGAGGGTAGGTATGGGCCTCTGAATGTGGATCTGGAGGGAGGGATGTGGATCTGGGTGTGGCTCTGAAGCGAGGGATGAGACATCTGGGTGTGGATCCGGAGGGAGGGATGGGAACATCTGGGTTCGAATCTGAAGGGAGGAATTAGGCATTTTGGTGTGAATCTGGAGGGAGAGATGGGACATTTAGGTGCAGATTTGGAGGGAGGGATGGAGGCACCTGGGTGTGGATCTGAAGGAAGTGATGGGGTATATGGGTGTGGATCTTGAGGGAGGCATGGGGCATTCGGTTGTGGATCTGGAGGGAGGGATGGGACATTTGGGTGTGGATCTGGAAGGAGGGATGGGACATTTCGGTGCAGGTCTGGAGGGAGAGATGGGGTACCAGAGTTCAGATCCAAAGGGAGGGGCCATCTGGGTGTGGATCTGGAGGGAGAGATGAGGCATTTGACGAGGATCTGGA
Source organism: Ambystoma mexicanum (assembly GCF_040938575.1). NCBI lineage: Eukaryota > Metazoa > Chordata > Amphibia > Caudata > Ambystomatidae > Ambystoma > Ambystoma mexicanum. Next base: position 255,852,207 of record NC_090922.1, read on the forward strand.
GGGACAGATGGAGACATCTGGGTGTGAATCGAGAGGTAGGTATGGGCACCTGGGTGTGGGTCTGGAGCGTGGGACGGGGACACCTGTGTGTGGCTCTGGAGGAAGGCATGGGCACCAGGGTGTGGTTCTGGAGAGAGGGATGAAACATCTGGGTAACGCTCTGGAGAGAGGGATGGGGCATCTGGGTGCAGATCTGGAGGGAGAGATGTGGCACCTGGGTGTGGATCTGTAGGGAAGGATGGGTCATCTGCGTGTGGTTCTGGAGGCAAGGCTGGATACACCTGGGTGTGGATATGGAAGGAGGGATGGGTTATTTGGGTGTGGCTCTTGAGGAAGGGATTGAGCCTCTGGGTGCGGCTCTAAAGCAAGGGATGAGGCATCTGGGTGTGGATCTGAGAAAGGGATGGGGAATCTGGAGCAAGGGGTGAGGCATCTAGAGGGAAGGATGTGGCATCTGGGTGTGGCTCTGGAGTAAGCATGGGGCTTCTGTGTGCGTATCTGGGGGGAGAGAGGGGGCACCTGTGTGCAGATCTGGAGGGAGAGAAAGGCCATCTGGGTGTGAATCTGGAGGAAGGGATGGGGCATATAGGTGTGAATCTGGAGGGAGAGATGGGGACACCTATGTGTGGATCTGGAGGGAGGGATGGGAGTACCTGGGTGTGGATCTGGAGGGTAAGTATGGGCATCTGGCTGTAGATCTGGGGGGATAAATGGGGTATCTGGGTGTGGCTCCGAAGGGAGGAATCAGGCATTTCGTTGTGGATCTGAAGGGAGGGATGGGACATTTGGGTGCAGATGTGGAGGGAGGGATGGAGGCACCTGGGTGTGGATCTGGAGGAAGGGGTGGGGTATATGGGTGGGGATCTTGAGGGAGGGATGGGGCATTTGGTTGTGGATCTGGGGGGGTGGGACACTTGGGTGTGGATCTGGAAGGAGGGATGGGACATTTGGGTGTGGATCTGGAAGGAGGGATGTGACATCTGGGTGTGAATCGAGAGGTAGGTATGGGCATCTGAGTGTGGGTCCGGAGGGAGGGGTGGGGACACCTGGGTGTGGATCTGGAGGAGGGTATGGGCACTAAGGTGTGGAGGGTGGGATGGGCCATCTGTGTGTGGCTCTGGAGGCAAGGATGGATGCACCTGGGCGTGGATATGGAAGGAGGGATGGGTTATTTGGGTGTGGCTCTGGAGGAAGGGATTGGGCCCCTGGGTGTGGATCTGGAGGAAGGGGTGGGACATTTGGGTGTGGATCTGGAGGGAGGTATGGTGACATCTGAGTGTGAATCGAGAGGTAGGTATGGGAATCTGAGTGTGGGTCTGGAGGGAGGGGTGTGGACACCTTGGTGTGGATCTGGAGGAAGGTATGGGCACCAGGGTGTGGAGGGAGGGATGGGTCATCTGTGTGTGGCTCTGGAGGCAAGGATGGATGCACCTGGGCGTGGATATGGAAGGAGGGATGGGTTATTTGGGTGTGGCTCGGGAGGAAGGGATTGGGCCCCAGGGTGGGGCTCTAAAGCGAGGGATGGGGCATCTGGGTGTGGATCTGGAGGGGTGATTACACATCTGAGTGTGGCTCTGGAGCGAGGAATGGGGCATCTTGTTGTTGGTCTGGAGAGAGGAATGGGGCATTAGATGTGTATCTGGAGGTAGGGATGGGGCACCTGGGTGTGGATCTGAAGGGATGGATGGGTTCACCTGGGTGTGGATCAGGAGATAGGTATGGGCATCTGGATATTGATCTGGAGGGAGGGATGAGGGAATCAAGTGGAAATGGTGGAAGGATGAGGCATCTGGGTGTGGATCTGGAGGGAGGAACAGAGGCACCAGGGTGTGGATCTGGGGGGAGGGATGGGGTATCTGGGTGTGGATCTCGAGGGAGGAGGCATCTGAGTGTGGATCTAGAGGGTGGGATGAGAGAACCTAGGTGTGGATCTGGAGAAAGGGATGGGACATTTGGGTGTGGATCTGGAGGGAGGGATGAAGGCACCCAGGTGAGCCTCTCGAGGTAGGTATGGGCATATCGGTTTTGATCTGGAGGGAGGGATGAGGGCATCAGATGTGGATCTGGTGGGACGATGGGACACCTGGATTTGTATCTCAAAGGGAGGGATGGGGTCATCTGGGTGTTGATCTGGAGGGAGGGATGGGGCATTTGGCTGTGGCCACTGGTGTTGCTAGGCCTTGAAAAGATCAGGCTACACTAATGTCAGGACTGTCAGGACTTGGGGCTAGCCAGCCTTTTGGTGGTAGGCCCTGAGCAGGGATGGAGTGCCAGGGTGCAGATCCAGAGGGAAGGAAGGGTCATCTGGGTGTGGGTCTGGAGGGAGGGAAGGGGAATTTGGGTGTGAAACTGGAGGGAGGAATGGAGACATCTGGATGTGGATCGAGAGGTAGGTATGGGTATCTGGGTGTGGGTCTGGAGGTAGGGATGGGGACACTTAGGTGTGGATTTGGAGGTAGGCATGGGCATCTGGATATTGATCTGGAGGGAGGGATGAGGGAATCATATGCAGATGTGGTGGGAGGATGGGGCATGCGGGTGTGGATCTGGAGGGAGGAATGGAGGCACCAGGGTGTGGATCTGGAGGGAGGGATGGGTCATCTGGGTGTGTGATCTGGAGGGTGGAATGAGGGGACCTGGGTGTGGATCTGGAGAAATGGACAGAATATTTGTGTGTGGATCTGGAGGGCGGGAGGGATGGAGGCACCCGGATGATCATCACGAGGTCGGTATGGGCATATGCATGTTGAATCTGGAGTGAGCGATGAGGGCATCGGATGTTGATCTGGTTGGAGTATGTGGCACCTGGATGTGTATCTCAAAGGGAGGGATGGGGCCCTCTGAGTGTTGATTTGTAGGGAGGGATGGGGCATTTGAGTGTGGGCAGGGGTCTTGCTAGGCCTCAAAAAGATATGGGGCTACGCTAATGTCTGGACTGTCGGGACCTGGGGCTAACCAGCCTTTTGGTGGCAGCCCCAGAGCATCTATCTGGGGCTGCAACAAAAAGGCCCAGGGCTATAGCCCACTCAGCCCCCCTAGCAACGCCTCTGGGTGTGGGTCTGGATTGGATATGGTGGGAGGATGGGGCATCTGGGTGTGGACCTGGAGGGAGAGCTGGAGGCATCAGGGTGTGGATCTGCAGGGAAGGATGAGGTATCTGGGTGTTGCTCTGGAGGGAGGGATGAGACATTTGGGTGTGGGACTGGAACAACAGATGGGGCATCTGGACCGAGGGATGAGGCATCTGGAGTGAGGGATGGGGCATCTGGGTGTGGCTCTAGAGTGAGCACTGGGTCTTCTGGGTATGGATCTGGAGGTAGGGATGGGGCATTTGGATGTGGACCTGGATTGAGGGATGGGACATTTGTTGTGGATCTGGAGGCAGGGATGGAACATTTTGGTGCATATCTGGAGGGAGGGATGGGGTACCTGGGTGTGGATTTGAAGGGAAGGATGGGGACTCCTGGGTGTGGATCTGGAGGGATGGAAGGAAGCACCTGGGTGTGGATCTGGAGGTAGGTATGGGCTTCAGGATTTGGATCTGGAGGGTGGGAAGGGCCATCTGGGTGTGGATCTGGAGGGAGGGATGGGGCATCTAGGTGTGGATCTGGAGGGAAGGATGGGGACACCTGGGTGTGGATCTGGAGGGAGGGATGGAAGCACCTGGGTGTGGATCTGGAGGTAGGTATGGGCATCAGGATTTGGATCTGAAGGGTGGGATGGTGCATCTGGGTGTGGCTCTGGAGCGAGGGGTGAGGCATCTCTGTTTGAATCTGGAGGGAGGGATGTGCATCTGGGGGAGGGAGGGGGCATCTGAATGCAGATCTGTGGGGTGGGATGGGGATCCTGGCTGCGGATCTGAGGAAAGGGATGGGGCATTTGGGTGTGGATCTGGAGGGAGGGATGCAAGCACCTGGGTGTGGATCTGGAGGTAGGCATGGGCATCTGGATGTGGATCTGGGGGAGGCATGTGACATCTGGATGCAGATCTGGGGGGTGGGATGGGGATCCTGGGTGCGGATCTGAAGAAAGGGATGGGGCATTTGGGTGTGGATCTGGAGGTAGTTATGGGCATATGAGTAGTGATCTAGAGCGAGGGATGGGCATCTGGGTGTTGGTCAGGAGAGAGGAATGGGGGCATCTTGATTTGGGTCTGGAGGGAGGGATGGGGCACATTGGTGTGGATCTGGAGGTGGGTATGGGTATCTGGATATTGATCTAGAGGCAGGGATGAGGGAATCGTATGTGGATGTAGTGGGAGGATGAGGCATCTGGGTGTAGATCTGGAGGGAAGAATGGAGGCACCTGGGTGTGGATCTGGAGGGAGGGGTGAGGCTTCTAGGTGTGTATCTGGAGGGAGTGATGGGGACACCTGGGTGTGGATCTGGAGTGGGGAATGGAAGCACCTGGGTGTGGATCTGGAGGTAGGTATGGGCATCTGGATGTGGATCTGGGGGGTGGGATAGTGCATCTGGGTGTGGCTCTGGAGCGAGGGGTGAGGCATCTCGGTGTGGATCTGGAGGGAAGAATGGAGGCACCAGAGTGTGGATCTGGAGGGAGGGGTGAGGCTTCTAGGTGTGTATCTGGAGGGAGTGATGGGGACACCTGGGCGTGGATCTGAAGGGGGGAATGGAAGCACCTGGGTGTGGATCTGGAGGTAGGTATGGGCATCTGGATGTGGATCTGGGGGGTGGGATGGTGCATCTGGGTGTGGCTCTGGAGCGTCGGGTGAGGCATCTCAGTGTGGATCTGGAGGGAGGGATGCAAGCACCTGAGTGTGGATCTGGAGGTAGGTATGGGCATCTGGGGGAGGGATGGGGTATCTGGATGCAGATCTGTGGGATGGGATGGGGATCCTGGCTGCGGATCTGAAGAAAGGGATGGGGCATTTGGGTGTGGATCTGGAGGGAGGGATGTAAGCACCTGAGTGTGGATCTGGAGGTAGGTATGGGCATCTGGGGGAGGGATGGGGCATCTGGATGCAGATCTGTGGGATGGGATGGGGATCCTGGCTGCGGATCTGAAGAAAGGGATGGGGCATTTGGGTGTGGATCTGGAGGGAGGGATGCAAGTACCTGGGTGTGGATCTGGAGGTAGGTATGGGCATCTGGATGTGGCTCTGGAGGCAAGGATGGGTGCACCTAAGTATGGATATGGAAGGGGGGATGGGTTATTTGGATGTGCCTCTGGAAGAGAGGATTGGGCATCTGGTTGTGATTCTAGAGCGAGGGATGGGGCACCTGGGTGTTGGTCAGGAGAGAGGAATGGGGTCACCTTGATGTGCGTCTGGAGGGAGGGATGGGGCACATTGGTGTGGATCTGGAGGTGGGTATGGGCATCTGGATATTGATCTAGGGGCAGGGATGAGGGAACCGTATGTGGATGTAGTGGGAGGATGAGGCATCTGGGTGTGGATCTGGAGGGAAGAATGGAAGCATATGGGTGTGGATCTGGAGGGAGGAATGGAGGCACCAGAGTGTGGATCTGGGGAGTGGGATGGTGCATCTGGGTGTGGCTCTGGAGCGAGCGGTGAGCCATCTGGGTGCGGATCTGGAGGGAGGAATCAGGCATATGGGTGCGGATCTGGAGGGAGGAATGGAGGCACCAGGGTGTGGATCTGGAAGGAGGGATGGGGCATCTGGGTGTGGATCTGGAGGGAGGGATGGGGCATTTGGGTGTGGATGTGGAGGGAGGGAGGGATGGAGGTACCCGGATGATCATCTCGAGGTAGGTATGGGCATATGCATGTTGAATCTGGAGGGAGCGATGACAGCATCAGATATGGATCTGATGGGAGGATGGGGCACCTGGATGTGTAACTCAAAGGGAGGGACGGGCCTCTGGGTGTTGATCTCGAGTGAGGGATGGGGCATTTCGGTGTGGGCAGGGGTCTTGGTAGGCCTTGAAAAGATCTGGGGCTACGCTAATGTCGGGATTTGGGGCTCACCAACCTTTTGGTGGCAGCCCTTGAGCATCTATCTGGGGCTACAACGAAAAGATCTGAGGCTATAGCCCCCTCAGCGCCCCTAGTAACGCCTCTAGGTGTGGGTCTGGATGTGGATCTTGTGGGAGGATGGGTCATCTGGGTGCGGATCTGGAGGGAGAGCTGGAGGCATCAGGGTGTGGATCTGGAGGGAGGGATGAGGTATCTGGGTGTTGCTCTGGAGGGAGGGATGAGACATTTGGGTGTGGGACTGGAGTGAAGGATGGGGCATCTGGAGGGAGGGATGGGGCATCTGGGTGTGGCTCTAAAGTGATGAATGGATCTTCTGGGTGTGGATCTGGATGTAGGGATGGGGCACCTTGGTGCGGATCTGGGGAGAGGAATCTGCCATTTGGTTGTGGATCTGGAGGGGGGATGGAGGCACCTGGGTGTAGATCTGGAAGAAGCGATGGGGCATATGGGTGTGGATCTTGAGGGAGCGATGGGGCATTTGGATGTGGACCTGTATTGAGAAATGGGACATTTGGTGTGGATCTGGAGGCAGGGATGGAACACTTTGGTGCAGATCTAGAGGGAGGGATTGGGTACCTGGGTGCAGATCTGGAGGGAAGGATGGGGACACCTGGGTGTGGATCTGGAGATAGGTATGGGCATCAGAATTTGGATCTGCAGGGTGGGATGGTGCATCTGGGTGTGGCTCTGGAGCGAGGGGTGTGGCATCTGGGGGTGGATCTGGAGGAAGGGCACCTGGATGTAGATCTGGAGGAAGGGATGGGTATATGGGTCTGGATCCTGAGGGAGGGATGGGGCATTTGGATGCAGAACTGGATGGAGGGATGGGGTACCTGGGTGTGGCTCTGGAGGCAAGGATGGATGCACCTAGGCATGGATATGGAAGGAGGGATGGGTTATTTGGGTGTGTCTCTGGAGGAATGGATTGGGCATCTGGGTGTGGCTCTAGAGCGAGGGATGGGGCATCTGGATGTTGGTCAGGAGAGAAGAATGGGGGCATCTTGCTCTGGGTCTGGAGGGAGGGATGGGGCACAGTGGTGTGTGGCTGGAGAGAGGGATGTGAGCACATTGGTGTGGGTCTGGAGGGTGGCATGGGGCATCTGTGTGGGTCTGGAAGGAGGTAAGGGGCATCTGTGTGGGTGTGGTGGGAGGAAGGGGAAATCGGGTTGTGGGTCTGGCATGGAGGGATGATTCATCTAGATGTGGGGTTGGAGGGCAGCATTGGGCATCTTGCTGTGTATAGGGAGGATGGGACATTATGGTATACGTTTAGAGGGAGGGATGGGGACATCCTGGTGGGGCCTGAATTGGAGTGATGGTGGCATCTTGGTGGGGTCTGGAAATGAGGGATGGAGCAACTTGGTGTGTGTCTGGAGGACAGGATGGGGGGACCTGTTTGTGTGTGGAGGGAGGATGGGGCATCGTAGTATGGCACTAGAGGGAGGGATGAGGGCATCCTGGTGGGGTCTGTATCAGAGGGAGGGGGCATCTTGGTGGGGTCTGGAATGTAGGGATGGGGCATATCAGTTGAGTCCGGAATGGAGGGATGGGGGCATCATGGTGTGTGGGTTGGAAGGGTGGGATGGGGCAACTGTGTGTGCATCTAGGGGTGGGATGGGGCATCTGTGTGTGGGTCTGGATCATGGGAATGGGCATCTGTTCATCTAGTGGGAGGGATGAGGTATAATATTATGGGTGTAGATGTAGAGATGCAAGCATATTACCTGGTTACCAGGCCCTCCTTGACCAGTTTATTACAGCACTCCCCAATCCAGCACTGCTCTTCCAAGCCCCCATCCCTGAATAATCTGGAGGGTTGGGCATCCCTCTGGAGTCCGCCCCCATCCTCGCACTTAGACACCCATCTCCTGGCACTCCTCCCCCACACCCTTTTGAGCTCCCTTCAGCACTTGCCTAGCCTCTGGGCCTCCCTGCATTTTATGCAGTTCCTTCCTCCCCCCGTTGCACTTCTCGTTACTGCACTTGCACAATCCGAATGTCACAAGGCCTAGTAGGACCATTATTGTTATTATCTCCCCTTTTTCCCTCCCCCCTTTTGTCTTGTGGTGCCTGGAAACCCCATTACCTGTATAGACGCCGTATAAATATTCTGCCAGCGCCATTGCGGTTTCATTTCTCTCAACCCGCCTTGGGGTCTAGGTTCTCGCACCCCGCCTTGGGGTCTTATCTCATTCACCCCGCCTTTGTGCCATGGTTATCCTACCTGACACTGGGGTCCTGTCCCGCTCGCCCTGTCTTGGGGTTTCCTCTTGATCACCCAGACTTGGGGAATTGGTTCTCTTACCCCCACCCTTTCATTTTGTCTTGTTCAACCCACCATGGGTTGTTTTCTTGCTCATGCTGCCATGGGGTGTCCCCTCACTCAACCCACCTTCGGGTTGCCCTTATCTCATACCGTGTTGGGGGTCTTGATTTTGCACCCAACTTTGTGGTCTGTGTTCTCTTACCCTGCCCTGGGTCTCCTCTTGCTCAGCCTGCCTGGGATTGTCCTTCTCTACCCCCAGAATGTGGTCTTGTTTAGCCTAACTATATACTTTTATAGAGTTGTGTGAACGTTAGCACTTACCACACTTCAACTAAGTTATGGATGTTGGCATGGGCATTGACAGAATGGAGTTGTGAATAAAGACAATGTGCCGCCCCTGGACGTAAGTGCAGGCGTTGGCATTTGCCATGTTTCGAAGGGGCTGAGAGTGGTAGCATGCATGAGCAACTGAATAAGATGATGAATGCTGACCAGCCATCACACATGGATAGAGTAACCTTGGCTGACCGATGCCGTACACCAACTGGATTGGGAATGCTCCCTGGCCAGATTTGAGGAGATGCAAGAAACACCTGCCTGCCCCGCACATAGACAGGTGTCAGGTAGGTGGCCGGTGCCCAACCTGAGCAAGGTTATGAATTTGAGTGGATACCATGTGGGAAAGGGACTGTGAGTGTCGGACAGCCCCAGATCTGGATGGAGACGCGGAGATGCTCACCCACCCCACCTGGAAAGAATACAGAAGTTTAAAACCTTGCTTCCAGACAGCAATGCTAATTAACCAATCCACATTTCACCCCTCTGCATACACCTCTCAAACTCTAACCAAACACAACCACAAGCCTACAACATAACAATCCGCACAAACTTTACTACACTGCAACAACAAAACAAACCACACATAGACTCGCACAACACCACACACTGGCTACCGACAGTAAAACACCCCAAGCTCAGCCAACGGATTTACGGGATTAGGCCGCCAACAGCACATCACTGCTCTCTTGCACTTTTCCAGCTGATTCCCACTAACTCACCCCTCAACCCCTCCCTTTTTCAGAGCCGCCAGAGCGCCAGGGGACCACTCCGGTGGTGATAGTGCATGATACAAATATCCTTTAAAATTAACATTAACACTAACCTCCCCTCTCTCAGTTCCCTGGAGCAACTGTACAACTTTTTGTTCTTGGTGGTGCTCCTCGGGTGAGTCAAGTAGTTCGACTTCTGCGTTTCTGACTTTGCAACCGGTTCTCACTGCTCTGCTCCAAGCAGAGTTGGTCAGCGGTCTTGTCTGTCTGCAGTTCCTCTCGGCTAGGCTTTTTCGGTTGCTGGTTCGGAAGGGTAGTGAGCCTTCCATGAGCTCAGCCGCAGTCAGCCTCTCCAAGCCTGGCACACACCTTGTGTCTCCTGTCACACCTCCCAGGAGGAAGGCTCCACGTCACTCTGGCTCCACAGTTCTCGGCTGTCATGCTCTTACCTGCTGCCTTCTGCGGGGATGCTGTGAGCCCACCACTTTCACCACTAGGTCGCTCAAAACTGTAATAATGCACACCCTTGGGAGGCCCAATGAAAGGAATGGGGATTTTTAGATGTCCTTACTGCTTCCGCCTTCTTCCACCATATTATGAGTGATGTGCTGACATCTGCAATGGAAAAAAGGAGTAGTAAGCTGAGCTCTTCACTAACCCTCTCCCAGGCTGCCCTATTGGCGCCCCTCCCCCACCCCCATGGCTGACTCATACTTTACAAGTTATTTGGGACGGAAGAGAGGATAGCAATGAGAAGTCTTTTCCAAACAATGGACGCCACTGGATGGACCAGAAGTAGTCCTGCTACTTTAGGCCATTAAGGACGTGTATTGCTCTTCCTGGCCTTGCCTGCAAATATTTCCTCATGTCTCTGTAATATTGTTATAATTTCAAGATTGTATATAACGTCTCTATTCACTCTGCTGTAGACTTCTAATGTCTCTATGGCTTGTGCTGTAAATGTCTCTTATGGCTTGTGCTATTCACGTGATTTCCACTGAAATATGTCTCTTTACCTTTTCAGGGCACTTCAGGCACTGTGACAAGGATGCCACTGCGGAGGAATGCTGATGAAGTGATCGCTAAGTAGAGAAGAGATATGTTGGCATGCAGCGTGGATACTAGGCGTATTAGTTCAGGACAAGTGTTGCTTCCCTTTTATAATGCAATGATTAGTGTCCTTTGCTCTGCTGATGACCACGTAGAGCGCGGGCTGTGGGGGGCAGCGGGGAATGAAATGGAGGAATGGAACGCTGCAGTTTCTGACCTGTTTCTTGTGTTCTTTATGTTCACAGGTGTTGGAGGATGAACCAGCTAGCCCCGAATTTAAGGGGAGCAGAGCGCAGAGAGAACGTGCTGCGAGTGGAATAACAGGGGTCTTTCAAAACGGTAAGGCTTTGGGTGCTGCCAGGGTGGCTGACTAATGGCAAGCATGGGCGTACAATTGGGCAGGGTTGAAATACCCTGGGAGGCCCAAGATGGATTTGGAGAGGTAGGGGAGCATTTTGGGAGTTGTGGTCCTGTTACTCCAGCATGCTTCCCTGCAGTTCTTCTTCATTGCAGTCTCCGTGCCTGGGCCAGTAGTGTCCAGGAAGATGAGGTGGGCAGTGTCCCTCTGTCCTTCCTTCCACCTGTACATCTGTAAGTCCCTGATGCCTGCAACCCTAAGGGGAGGTCTTGACATTCTCTCTCTCTCTCTCTCTCTCTCTTTCTCTCTCTCTCTCTCTCTCTCTCTCTCCCTTTCTCTCTCTCTCTGTCTCTCAGGCTTCTTAATTGATGCTTTATCCTACCCTCTGAAAGGGGGTGGAACTTCCCCCTGTTCTTTCATGCCCAATGAATACTGTGCATACAGTGGGTCGGAAACCATGCAGTCATCTTCAAGTCATCAAACAGTTTAACCCCCATGTAGCCAACAAATATATTAGGAACTTGGGAATAGGGAGAACAATTTGTATCCCTTTCTAGGAATTTCCTATACTCAAGGGGGTGGGTGGCTCACCCCCAGTGGGATTCCGCTTGTCCTGTCCCCTAGGGGGTGTTGAGCCTTGCATGCTCACCACCCTAGTCACCCTTGGGGTAAGGGTTGAATTCCCTGGATTTGTCACACTCTCTTCTTGTGGCCATAGTTAGACCCTAGTAAAGCCAATCACAACTCTCTGGGTATCACTACGGTGGCGAGGGAGATAACTCCAGAGGCGTCCTTGAATCTGGGTTCTCTGAATATCACTACTATGATGAGGTAGATTACTCCTGAGGAGTCCTTGGCTCTTGATTCTCTGGATATCACTATTGTGATGAGGGAGATCACTCCAGAGGAATAACTGACTCTGGTTCTTTGGGTATCAATACTGTGACAAGGGAGATCACTCTCGAGTAATACTTGACTCTTGAACCTCCCTGGACCCCATCCGGCTTTCGCGTGGCTCCCATCACCTTCACTTTGTTGAGTCCGCCCAAAGACAGTGGGAACCCTGGGGCATATCGACGAGCACACCGAAAGCAGAAATTAGTTGCAACATAACATAGCGAGAGAAAGAGGGCAAAAGGACATATTATTCAAAAGGAAAGGGACCACAAACAAAAACCTTATGAATATATGAATGGGTGAAAGGCAAGCACTTCGAAAACCTGAGTAAGGTAATATATCAAGAAGATACATTATCCAACGCAGTTGACATGCAATTCTAGAACAGGGCAAAGTCCCATGAATACAAGTGTGCAAGAATAAGAATCCCTGGAAGGAGAGTATACCAAGCAATCACAAGTGTGTACGAAGTAGAAGCCCTGACAGGAGTTTATATCAGGCAATCACAAGTGTGTGAATGCAAGAAGCCCTATCAGGAAAGTATACCAGACCATAAAAAGAAGTGTGCAAGATCCAAAGAAGTCCTGAGGGGTAATATCAGGACTAGACAAGGAATTGTGCTAACAAGGAGTTATAAAGTCAACCAAGTTATTTTGTAAAAGTGACTATTGGACAAGATAGGCCCAGAGAATTCTTATTTGTGAAACACTCATGAACAAGGAAGAATCCACGGGAAGGGAACCACACTCTGGAATAAGGAACATTGTTCTTGGAGAACTTTTTTGTTGGAGCCTTTTATTCTTCCATTATGAACATTTTTTCTACCAACCATACCTGGTTAAAGACATTTCCCCTTCACTTTAGTGTTACGTTTATAGTGTGAGGGTCAGAATAGAACTTTGGACACAGGACAATTTGATTTGGACATTCTGACACAAAAAGATCCTTAGGGTTGGTTTATTTAGGGAAATTCCTTTTAGAACAGGGTCAGAGAGGCATTTTCCCAATGTTCCCATTTGTCTAAATTTCATTCCTGACTCCTCACACATGGTCAACCGCAGAAACCGTTCCCCTATACAAAAAGGGGGGTTGTGAGTCCCTGAGTAACTATAGACCTATATCTTCACTTCATTAAGTGGGGAAAATTACACTGGAGCGGTTCTTGGCCAGTTGAAGAACTGGATATCGAGCCGGAACAATGTCAGCTGGTTATGGCAGGGTTATGAATAAGTTTTCATATGAGTTCGGGACTGGTGATATGGGGCCAGTAATAGAGGCAAATAAAGCCAAGGTAGGCAGGTCGCCCTTTATGGAGCAGAAATTTGAGGACATACCAATTGTGCATTGTTGGATGTGACCATGAGTGGATTCTGGCTGATCTTACAGGTAACTGTGTGTCCCTTGAAGGCAATCATGGAAAATGCTATTTTTCGATGCTGACCATACCCCTCAGATTATACAGCAGCATGTTGTACACATTTGTGTCTTTTAACTGCCCTCCTTTCCTTTACATGCTTCTAAGAGGTTATTGACTATTCTCATCAAATCAAATAATCTATACATGTTTGGTTTGTTTGTACATTAAGATTTAGTAAATAAAAATAAACTCGTGGAAAACCACCATTTTCATTTGTGTACATGATTTAAATTAACAGGCCGATTCATGGAATAATTAGCGCGGCGCAAGTGGCCAAAAACGTGCGATTCGCAGTGGAATAGCGAAAATCGCAGTGCAAGTGCGAAAATCGCACGAAAAGCAGCGCACATCGATTCATGGAAGGCCGTGCGCGAGAAAACCATCGGATGTGCGCTAAAAAAGTACGCGGCGCACGTTGGCGCACAGGCCATCTAACGGCGTGCGCCAGGTCACAGCGAAAATCGCACAGGCCACAGCGGAAATCGCACATAGCGCGGCGCACACAACAAAAGTAGGCGGAACACGGGGCGTAACACTCGGAATGGGGAACAACTTGCCAAAATGTGGGCGTCACGGGGGAAGTACAGGGTGCAAGTGCGCGGAACGCCCACACGCTCGCCTACAACACGTATTCATGGAATCGAATAGGGCAAAAAAGCGCACGGTCAAACCAGCGCACAGGCACAAACACAACCGCCTCAAGAAAGCAGGCGGTAGCGTCTCTGCGCCTGTAATAAATGTGCGCCAAAAGGTGAACCAACAAATAGCACCTATATACAGCTATGATGAATGTCCTATACTGTGGCCCTCCAGGACAAATGACGTGCAAAGGGGTACCCACAAACACGGACACCCGCTAACCGAAAAATAACGTGTGCGTGTTTTCCCGGGTGCGCGGGAAGTTTCACACGCGATTTGGCAGGGTATGTGGATTTCAGGGGTGCGCGGGAAGTTCCACACGCGATTTGGCCGGGTACGTGCACAGGAATTTCCACACGCGATTTGGCTGGGTACGTGGATCTCAGGGGTGCGCGGGAAGTTTCACACGCAATTTGGCAGGGTATGTGGATTTCAGGGGTGCGCGGGAAGTTCCACACGCGATTTGGCCGGGTACGTGTGCAGGAATTTCCACACGCGAATTGGCTGGGTACGTGGATCTCAGGGGTGCGCGGGAAGTTTCACACGCGATCTGGCAGGGTACGTGGATTTCAGGGGTGCGCGGGAAGTTCCACACGCGATTTGACAGGGTACGTGCGCGGGAATTTCCACACGCGATTTGGCTGGGTACGTGTATTTCAGGGGTACGCGGGAAATTCTACACGCGATTTGGCTGGGTGCTCCCAGGTATTCCCTGTACACCCTCCACAGCCCCTGCAGGCAGCCAACACCACAGGGGACTAACCTGCACACCTGCTCATGTCACCCAGCACCCCCACCCCCCAGCACTGTGGGGCACCCTCCACCAGGCCCCCACTCATGTCCACTATCACCCCCACCCCCAGCAGTGCAGGGGCAGCCTCCACCAGGCCCCCAATGTTCATAAAGCAAATGAACCCATGTCCGTCACACACAATGGTTGCAATTGAATGGGAAAACACCCAACATGACATGCATGAAACCAATGAGATGATACCACACAGTGAAGTATGAAAACAAAATTGTATTAAAAAAATAGAATGCAAATGAAATGAAACAAACTACAATGGCAATAAAAAAAAGATAAGCTGCATGTCCGTCAAAAAAATTCAAAACTACAAATCCAAATTCAAAAAAATGTTGTCCAAAGTCACATTAAAAATAAAATCAATCCGAGAGAGAAAAATAAATGCAAAGACCATTGCTCCATGGTGAATAAATAAAAAAAAAAAAAAAAAAACAATCCAATGAAGAACTATGTACAAAACATCCAAGGGTCCATGAGCCCAACTGAACAAAGGAAACCTACAAAAAACCCTAACTAAAATGCAACTATATACAAAAAGTGGAGCAGTGTCTGTCGACTCCAAATCATAAGAAGAAACAAAGGAAACCTAAAACTAAAGAACTATATACAAAGGCGGCGGGCAAGTCCAGCGGCTCACTCTGTGGTGTTCCGGGCCAGGGCATCATCAAACTCCTCTTCGATGTCCCGGAGGCGGTCCTGTTCCATGGCCCCGAGGGTCCGCAGGGACGACGCCATCTGCTCCTCCAACCCCCTGCGGATTGCCTCGAGGCACTCGGCCCACCTCAGGGCCCTCCGCATGGAGTTCTCCGCCCTGACCATCGTGAGCTGCGCCTCTTCCGCCCGCCGCCGCTCCGCACCTATCTGCTGGCCCAACCGCAGCCACACGGAAGACACTTCCTGTCCTGGGTCCTCCTGCGCTCCGGCCAATGCCCGCCCCTCCGATGTTGATGGCCCCGAGCCATGATGCCTCCCACGTTGACTCTGCTGCTGCCTCCGACGCAACCGCCTCTGCCAGCACGACGGCATCCAGGCTGATGGAATCCACCGACGCCGTCATGCACGTGCCATGCCTGATGATGCCGGCACATCCTCCATCTCCTGGGGTACAGTTGCTGTCGTGTCCACCCCTGCTGGACCTCCGACTCCCGACTGTGGCAGGGATGGGATCCCCACCGAGCTGGCTGCATTGGTCAGGGCAGGTCCACAGGGGGCCCTGGTGGAATCTGGGCCGGAAGACGGCAAGGAGAACGACCAGCAATGATATGGAATGCACATACATCATGGGTCATGCCTATCACATGCACACACTTCACCTCAGTCACATCCATCTGGCCTCATACACCCCATACACAGCGGATACAAGGATAACTAGGCTGCATCAGTGAATCTGTGCATTGTCACAGACATGTGTCATGCATCCATGGCATTCACAAGTCACAGACACGCAGGTCAGGCACACAGACATGGCTAGCATATATGTACCTGGCATCAGCACCCATCCCTCACCCCCACCCATGTCCAGGAACAGAGACTGGCATGCTCTCATGTGTAAAATCTGCATAGGGCTCCCCATGTCGCATTTAAACACATGCAACGACCATGTGGTTCACACATCACTGGTCGCACATGCATTGCCATGATGTCCCTGCACACATACATGCGTACATGGCCTATGTCACACATACAGGCAAGTATCAGACAACCAGCACACCGCAACATGCCCTGTCTCACACAGCAATGCTTGGCCACTTACCGATCAACTCCAGACGGGTCTCCCTCTCAAGGATCTGGGCGTGGAGCGCTGGGCGTACGCGTTCCAGGACCCTCATCTGGATGGAACTCATGTGAACCTGGCCCCCCTCCACGAGGCGCCGGGCCTTCACGAGGGTCCTGGACCTCAAGTCCTCCCAGCGCTTCTTGATCTTCTGGACGTCGCGGGTTGCCACCCCCTCCGCGTTGATGGCAACCACACAGTCGGCCCAGATCCTCCTCCGTCCTTCCTTGCTGGCGCGGGACGATCCAAAGAGGGCATCATACTGCCCCAGGACATGCTCCACCAGGACACCAACTTCGGTGGGAGTGAAGCTGGTGCCCCTCTGCCACTCTGGCCTGGGGTTGCCACTGGTGCCAGATGTCGAAGTGCCCGACATGGCAACCCCAGAGGCAGGAGTGGGTGGGCAACTGGGTCCTGGGGCTGGGCTGTGGAGCGATGTTATCCCAGTCGGGAGTCTTTTGTTCCAGCAGGGGTGGACACAGCAACTGGACCCCTGCAGATGGCTGATGTGCAGGCACCAAATGGCAGGGCACGGTGGCAGCAGGCAGGCAGGCAGGCAGCAGCAGATGGCACGTGGGAGGCTGCTCGGGGCACTGGGGGGCAGTAATTCGGCCTTCTGGGCAGGAGCGTGGTCTTCCATGTGTTTTCGCGTGGCCAGCTTGATACGGAGTGATTTGGCACGTGAAAATCCTGCACGTCAGCGTGAAATTCGAGGAAAGGCCCTTAGCGCGTAAGCGCGTCAGCACGCATACGCTATTCTATTGGACCAAAGGCCCTCAGCGTGTAAGCGCGTCTGTGACGTGACCCGCACGGGTGTTTCCCTCATAGCATGTGATGACAGAGCACACGTGGAAAGACTGCACGTCAGAGTGTCATCGCGTGTAATTGGACCAAAGTGCACGTGCACGCGATTGGCCTATGTACGTGTGTTTCAGGGGTGCGCGGGCACTTACACACGCAAGTACATCAGCGCACGTGTATTCCGGGGTGCGCGGGAATTTCCACACGCTATTGGCCTGGGTACGTGGATTTCAGGGGTGCGCGGGAAGTTTCACACGCTCGCCTACAACACGCACAAAGAAACACATACGCCAGTAGGAAGCAGGCATACGTCAACCCGCGACGCATACATTTACGCGCAAAAAACTAACAAGCTCAGACGCCAGGATGAATATACCATTCCTAGCAGCAGTGGCCGTGGGCTACCAAAGGAGGAGGAGGAGGATAGTCAGGCCCAGAATTTTCACACCCAGAACCAGCCTTTTTGGGATGCCTGATGACCAGGTGTATGGGAGGTACAGGTTTCCACCACACATAATACTGGACCTGGTGAGTGAGTGGGAGGATGACCTCACATCACCCACCCTGTGCTCCCAAGCACTCAGCTCCCTGGAGAAGGTCTTCAATGTACTGCACTTCTTAGCCACTGGATCATTTCAGCGGACAAGTGCCATAGTGGGTGGGGTGTCACAGGCCACGCAGTCACGCTGCCTACACCAGGTCTTGAACATCATCACTGCACGTCCATCAGTCTGCAGGCACATATACCTGCCCAGAACACCTGCAGAAAGGCATGCTGCCACCCTGGATTTTTACGGTGTGGCACGATTCCCCAAAGTGCTAGGTGCCATCGACTGCACCCATGTGGCTCTACGTCCCCCCAGGGCATCTGAGCACATCTATAGGAACCGCAAGCACTGCAGGTAGTATGTAATGCCAAGGGAATCATCACCTCAGTATATGCCAACTATCCCGGGTCCACCCACGACAGCTTCATTTACCGAATGTCCACCCTAAGCCGGGACCTAGAAGCTGGGCGGCATGGCGATACATGGCTGCTTGGTGAGTATGAATGCCACTGCACATGCATGCATGTCAGATACTGAGCAAGGTCACAACCCCACCAACGATACTCATCACCACCCCCACAGGGGACAGTGCCTACCCTCTCAGCCCCCACATGATGACGCCAATTCGGAACCCCACCACGCCACCCGAGGTAAGATATAACACAGCCCACATTGCAACCCGGGGCATAGTGGAGCGCACATTCGGAGTGCTAAAGTCACGCTTTCGCTCCCTTGACCGTTCTGGCGGGCAGCTGTCATACGCTCCCCCAGTAGTGTGCAGGATCATAGTGGCAGCATGTGTCCTGCACAACGTTGCAACACGCCGGGGCCTGGCCGTGGACATGGTGGTGCCCCCACATCCCCAACCACATGCCCGCCTGCTGCGCATGGGAGGGGAAAGGGCACGGGGGTGGCAGCCCGTACACAGCTAGTGGCTAATTACTTCACATAGAAATCACACCCCTGTGGAGTGCACACTGCCCTGGCACATACCATCTGACAATCAATGATGACTCAACCTGACAATGATCCTGAATGTCTGGAGAATCAACCGTCAAAACCATATCAGCCTGAGATTGTTCACCTGGAAGTGTTACAATGTGTGCATCCCTACCCACACAGACAGCACCAATGCAGTTTCGTGAAAAAACACATTCATGCAGCTAAAATGAATACCCACTTGCAAAATGCAACATGAGGACAGTGCCATGTCACCCAACCCATCCCCAGCACCGCCACACGACACACCATCCCATGTCATGCTATGTGCAGGTAAACAAAGTAATCCCCACAACATGACACAAGAGTCACAAAGTACAGTGTCCCTAATTGAAACTCGCAACACCTGAAATGCTCACAGTAATGCAGGACCAACAACACACTTCAGCAGGTATTTAGCAATAACACTTATCAGCTACTGACCCTCAAAACTACCATTAACATGACATTATGAATGTAAGAAATTGGTAGTCTCACCACCTGGAAATGCCTGCACTCCCACCACTTCCAACTGTACAGTGTTGCCGCCATGTAGAGTTGTAGGTGCACTGCTGCCAACATGGACTCCATCTCCAAAGTAGAGGGCCTTGTGTAGACATGAGGAAAGGACCTGCAAATTAGGAGGTAGACATGGATGATGAGTTACACATCAATGCAACATGCAGTGTACAACACAACAGCAATATGCACTAGGAATGTATACACAGTATTGACTAGACTACCCACACATGTAGTGGGAGTCCAATGTCACCATGTACGTCAATATCACTTGGGCACACCCTTTGCAAGCCCATGGAAACGGGAAGCAGGAGGGGTGTGTGTGACAAAAACCCAAGCATCTGAACCAAATACATGACAAGCCTTCATGTGCCCAGCCACAATGCAGCGTATGCCCACGGGAGCCACACAAGGCAACACACTGTCCCAAAAAAAACCAAATAAATAAAAAGAAAAAAAAAATCAAAAATGGCCATTAATGGGCCCGGGGGGGTTGGGGAGGCCACCCAGGAGGTCCGAGGACAGGGTGCACACCAAAACCCACCTGTGTGGATCTTGCGAAAAAAAAACTCCTCCATCGGCTCATGGCCCACACGGCTACCCTATTGTGGGAGTATCACTGCTGTCGCTATTCTCACCCTGTGCAGCTGCATCCGGAGGTGGTGGCACTATGGGAGGCAGCCCACGCAAGGCCCTAGTCTGTTCCTCCATGGCTGCAAGCATGCGGGTGTGGTAGGTCTCGTTCTGGAGGATGAGTGTGCGGAGGTCCCCATGCAACAACTCACGGGATGCCCGGACCTCCGCCCTAGTTGCCTGCATCTCAGGTGAGAGCGTACGGGTGAGACGCTCCAGCTGCTGTTCTGTCCTTCGGTTTGTTGAAGCCTCAAGCTCAACAAGAGTCGTCCTGAGGTGAAGGAGTTCCAGCCTCAGGGCTTCCCTATGGCCCTGGGACTCTATGGAGATGGCTTCCTGCAGAGTCACCAGTGCCGCCCGCCTGTCCCTGTTGGACGCCAACATGTCCTCCATGTGTGACTGGCAGATGGAGTCGGTTGCCTGCTGTAGTCGCTCCATCAGCCTTTCGGGGGGGACAATGGAAGTGGCCACCCTATCCATGGCCTGAGCCATCATCTCTGATGATGCTGCCTGTTGGGTAGCCATACCGTAAATGGATTGCTCCCATGCGGTATTGCCAGGTGGCGTATGGCCACCACGTCGGCGGGCACCACACCTGTCTGGGGCAAGGCGAACTGCGCCTTGCTGTGCCGGCACTGCCTGAGGCTGCAGGACTGCATTCCCCCTCTGATCTGCTGGACCAGGAACAGGATCAGATGTCGCGGAGTGTGACCCTGCATCCGTAACCACCAAAGGCGTAGCTGCCAACACTGACATCCCCATTGAGGGTTCTAACCCTGGTGCAGGTGGGTCGGACAGAACAGAATCCCTCCCAGGAACACTCACCTGCGACGGCACATAGGTCTCATCATCCGAATCAACACCTGAGTACAGCTCGGGGGAGGTGCAGCCAGAGACACCCCTTGAGACCACGACCTGCAGCAGTTGTGGGTTCTCACCCACCACCACACCACGTCCCTCACTGGTGGTCGGTCGGCCCTCAGACCCCTCCTGGGTCTGCACCATCTCCACAACCCCAGCAGTATCAGGTGCCTCTTCCCCTGCAAAGACATAAAAGAAAACAAATGGAAACAGGCATTAGCACCATGGCACACAATGAGGGCTGAGAAGCAACAGAACCAGTACTTGATTGACACATGTCCCACATGACTAAAACCCTCCCATGCATGCACCCTCACTGCGTATGAAGGGGAGGCAAATGGCACACATTGATGACACCAAGATTGAAGATGAACACATTTGCTGCATGCTGCCTAGCAGTGGCATCACACATTGGCCTGTGATTGCCAGGTGAAATACACATGCCATCACACAGATGGCATGTACCATTGCTATTGAGTGAAGATGGAGAGGAGGGCAGCACTTATTCATTCAGTCCAGTTCCCTCATGTAATAGCTTTTCTAATTCAAACAGGTCTGATTTTTCACCTGGAGCTGCCAGTCCAAAATGGTCCGATTGCACAGGGACATGTCTAAACAAATGATATCCAGGTAACAAAGTCACTCCACTTTACCATAGCCATGTCAGACATGTGACTAGAGGACTGAGAAATGCCTAGTAAAAGTGGTGTAATGCAAACAATCTGCCTGAATGAACAGAGAAAAATAAGCAACAATGTTGTGGCAAGGTGACACTTCAAGGGCAACTGGCGTGATGTTGGGCTAGATGTCTACTGTTGGCAGAAGGGATACTGCTATGGCCAAATGCTGCTGCGCAGAATGTATTGCATGAGCACATGGGTGACCCAAACAACTCAAGCGCACACACCCTCACCTGGCACACAAACAGAAGCCCTCACACACACACCATGCACATGGATGACACACACATGCATGTGCACTCACCGGACAATGCCTCATAATCAGGCAGATCTCCCACGCCTTGGATCTGTTGCTCCGTGACGTAGGTCCCAGCGACTGACTCATGTGGAGTGAGTTCCATGTCTTCTACTGGAGACCCACCTCCAGTCACTAGAGTTGCGGCATGACTTGAGGCCAGCTTATTCTTTGCCCTGCGCTTTAGGTCATTCCAGCGCTTATAGCAATCATTGGCTGTGCGCCTCACGATTCCAAGGGCACTTACGATGTCCGCAACGGTCTGCCAGTGTGCCTGGCGTTGTGCAGGTGTGGTCTTGGATCCTGCAACAATGACCATTTCGTTATCATGTGCGGACACATACTCGACAAGTGCATTCAGTTCGGCATCCGTGAAGCTGGGGTTCCTCGACAGGCCGGACTGTGTAGCCGTGTCTGGGGCATCAGCCTGTGCCGGACGAGCACTCTTCCTCTTCCGCTTGGAAGGTGGTGGTGATCCTGAGTGTCCCACGCCGCTCTGGACACTAGGGGCAGGAGCCCTGGTGGACTCTGTATCAGGAGTGTGGGATTGCACACTCAGCATGGGAGTTGGTGCAGGCATTGGCTCAAGTGTAATGGTGTCAGGGGGAATGTCAGCAGGATGGACTAGGACCGACACTGTCCTGGCTGGGTGTGTGAGAGCTGGGGTGGATGGAGCCGCAGCTGCCCCTGCAGCCTCTCCACCCTGCCTACTTGGGGCAGCAGGTGACCTTGCTGCCCCTGATCCACGTGGCCTGATGACATCAACGTGCACCAGCGCACTAGTCATAGGCCTGCTGACCTGGAAGTCAGCCATGGAGTCAGCCAGGTCTGGTGCCACAATGGGCTGGTCCAACAAGGGCTGAGCATGGATGGTGTCAGCCACATCACCCTCAACCAGGGGGTGTGGGGGGAGGATTATGGGTGCCCTTGACTGGTCCTCCACACATGGGGGGACAGGGTAACCCTGCAAGTAACGACCACGTCCCCTACCGGATCCACCACGGCCACCACTTGTGGCTCGTCCACCTTTGCCACCCTTACAGATTCCTCGCCTCCCAACCATGGCACTGATGTTAATGTCCGTATGGGAGTGGCTGTAAACTATTGTCCTGGGCAATTGGGGGTCAAAGGGGTTGGGTACCAGATGGTAATCGTACCCTAGTGCTCTAGCAAGGCTGAATGTGACCCCTGGGGAAAGATGACGGGTCACGCAACGCACAGGAAGCCCAAAAAAGAGAGATAACGTGCACGCAACTCCTCCTAGACCACGTGTGCGGAAAAAAAAACCTGCACTACGCTGTGGCACCCAGTAACACAAGAATGAACGTATGCGTGTCACACGCAGCCTAGAATGACCTCTGAAGGGGTAGGCTACACACGGGGCAAGCACAGATGTTAGATACGTGTGTGACTCACCGTCTGCCAGGAAAAAGAGCGTGAAAAAGATGCGCGTGTGTGCGTTGGCAACACCCCCGCCAAAAGAAGAATTGTACGCTGTCTGAGGAGACAGGACAACAGTAGAAGGGAACGCTGTTTGAGGGAACAGGCCCAGGAAAACCAGAAAAAGAGAAAAAAGAGAAAAAGCTGTCAGAGGTAACAGGGAGTACAAACTTGAAACGCCGTGAAGTAAATCGCGTGTGAAACGACAAGAAGTACAGATTTCACCCACTCGCTCTCCACGAAAAGCACGTACAAGGAAATGGTGTTCTACACGTACCTTTTATGCAGGCCCACACGTCCAGCGTCACTTCCGCGTGTACGCGCTAGGGCCATTTCCATCAATTACACGCTTTGTCACTTCCGCGTGTACTCGCTAGGGCCATTTCCACCAATTACACGCTTTGTCACTTCCACATGTACGCGCTAGGGCCATTTCCATCAATTACACGCTTTGTCACTTCCGCGTGTACTCGCTAGGGCCATTTCCACCAATTACACGCTTTGTCACTTCCGCGTGTACGTGCTAAGGCCATTTCCACCAATTACACGCTTTGACACTCGGACGTGTCTTTCATTTTTTTAACACGCAACATTTCAAACGTGTGCCATATTCAACGTGCACGTGACTTCATAGACGCACATACGCTGGTGGCCTTTGGGCCAAAGAATGTACAGAGGTGTGCTGACGCGCTTACGCGCTAAGGGCCTTTCCTCGATTTACACGCAGACGTGCAGGATTTTCACGTGCAAAATCACTCCGTATCAAGCTGGCCACGCGTTCACACACGGAAGACCACGCTCCTGCCCAGAAGGCCGAATTACTGCCCCCCACAGCCCTGAGCACGCTCCCACATGCCATCTGCTGCTGCCTGACTGCCTGCTGCCCACGTGCCCTGCCATTTGCTGCCTGCACATCAGCCAGGGGTGCTGTTGCTGTGACCACCCCTGCTGGAACCGAAGACTCCCGACTGCTTTTCCATCGCCCCACAGCCCAGCCCCAGGACCCAGTTGCCCAGCCACTCCTGCCTCTGGGGTTGCCATGTCGGGCACTGCAACATCTGGCATCAGTGGCAATCCCCGGCCAAGGAGGCAGAGGGGCACCAGCATCACTGCCACCGAAGTTGGTGTCCTGGTGGAGCATGTCCTGGGGCAGTATGATGCCCTCTTCGGAAGGTTGCGCGCCGACAAGGAAGGACGGACTCGGATCTGGATGGACATCGTAACTGCCATCAACGCGGAGGAGGTGGCAGTCCGCGACTACGAACGTGTCAGGAAGCGCTGGGAGGACTTCAGGTCCAGGACCCTCAACAAGGCCCGGCGCCTCCTGAAGGCAGCGGATGCTAAGGGGCGTCGGGGCCACTTGTCGGAAGATCAGATGAGGGTCCTGGAACACATATCCCCAGCGCTCCACGTCCAGGTCCTTGAGAGGCACACCCGTCTGGAGTCGAGCGGTAAGTGTACATGCATACTGATTGTAAGCTGTGCGTGTGGTGTGCCAGGAGTGTGCAAGTTGAACATGTATTTTTATGTGGGCAAGTAGGGGGGGGTGTACAGGGCCGTGAGGGTGACACATGCGAGGGGTCTCATGTGTGACACATGCTTGTGTGTGTGGGCTTGCATGGCACAGGATGTGGAGGAATGATTGTCAGGTGTGACATGGATGTCGATCGGAACACTGCGACAGTTGGCGGAGGTGTACACATGCATGCAAGTTTGGTGGTGTGTGTGCATGTGTAGTGTACTCCCTATGTTGCATGTGATGTGTGGATGACCTTTGGCTGCTCATGCTGTTGTATGTGAATGGATGGTGCTGGCTGTTGCAATATGGCTGTGGTATGGCTGATGTGTGCAAGTTGAAATGACATGTGTGTTGGGGATTGTGATGCCATGTCTGAGGTTTACCAATGCTACTCATGTATAACTGTCATGTGTGTATGAGTCCATTGTACAGTGCCCTGATGCCTGTATTTTCTTTCTCCCTGTCTGCAGCGTCATCTGATGAAGAGGGCGGAGAAGGTGCTGTGGAGCACAGCGGCAGGGGTCGCACCACCAGCCGGAGACGCAAGGCCCGGATCCCCTCCCAGGTTCTGATCTCGTCGGGGAGTGAGGAGTCCGGTGCCGTGTCCCAGGCCGCAGCTGCCGAGGGGAGGTCCAAGAGGCGGAGGTTGGAGTTGGACTCCTCGGCAGCAGAAGGGGCAGCTGGGACCCCACAGGGCCCAACGGAGGAAGATGGCACGGAGTCATCCAGGTTGGTGGGGGGTTTGGAGGAGGAGGAGGCCGTGCAAGTGACAGAGGCGGGGTCTGGAGGTGGGGATTCCACTGGTGCTAGTGGTGCAGTGCAGGATCAGGGACAGGAGGCAGCACAGGCCGCCGCGGAGGTGCCTGTGTGCAATCCTGTATCTGCTCCTGTCACTGCATCATCGTGCACCAGCGGGGATGCCTAACTCCAGACCTGTTCTCAGGGAGGGGATTGGCTTACAACACCTGGCCTTCCTCTCCCTGCGGATGTGGCTATCCTGCACCAGGTTGAGCCTGTCCAGGGTGGGGTGGCGTTGCGTCAACGGGCCATGCGAGCTGACCTGCAGTCTTTTCATGATGAGTCTGCACGACTTCTCGCATGGCTCGTTGACCGCGTTGACCCACTGGGACAGCTCACCATGGCTGGATTCCTCCGTTTCCTGGACCTTGTTCCGACCCCCTCCTCCACGGAACCCCCTATGCCCCAGTCGTCCTCCATGCCATCTTCCCACCCATGTGTCACCTTGGTGCCCTGTGGAGCTGCCTCCGACCGTGCGGCCTGGCTGGTGGACAACAGATCCCTGCCACAGTCGGGAGTCGGACGTCCAGCAGGGGTGGCCACATCAACGACTGCACCCCAGCTGGAGGAGGATGTGCAGGCACCATCGGACAGGGCACATGGACAGCAGCAGCTGCAGCAGCAGGAGGCTGTAGGTGGGAGCCACGATAGCTCGGGACCTTCAACATCGGAGGGGCAGGCATCGGCCGGAGGGCAGGAGGACCCTGGACGGGAAGTGTCTTCCGTGTGGCAGCGGTTGGGCCACGCCATAGATGCGGAGCGGCGGCGGGCGGAAGAGGCGTGGCTCACGATGGTCAGGGCGGAGAACTCCATGCGGAGGGCCCTGAGGCGGGCAGAGTGCCTCGAGGCAATCCGCAGGGAGTTGGAGGTGAACATGTCGGCGTCCCTGCGGACCCTAGGGGCCATGGAACAGGACCGCCTCTGGGACATAGATGAGGAGTTCGATGATGCCCTGGCCCGGGACAACACTGAGTGAGCCGCTGGACTGGCCCGCCGCCATTGTATATAGTTATTTAGTGATAGGTTTCCTTTATAGTTTATTTTTATTTGGAGGTGACGGACACTGCTCCACCTTTTGTATATAGTTCCATTTTGGTAGGTTTCATTTCTTCTGTTGGGATGATGGACCCTGAATACTTTGTACATAGTTGGACTTTGCATTTGGATATTTTTTTTACTATGAATATTTTTTTACATGGAGCAATGGTTTTCTATTTCTTTTTTCCCTTCATTTCCTTTTTATGGACTTGAACTTTGTATGAATTTTTTTGGGATTATCATTCATTGATTTTAATTTGAAAAGGGACAGCCAGCTTAATTTTGTTATTTTTTTACTTGTGTATTTTGTTTAATTTTGATTGCCATTACTGTTGTTTTTAATACATTATTTTGATTTTTTCATTCTTCAATGTGTGGTTTCATCTCATTGTTTTCATGCATGTCATGATATTGGTTTTCAGGTTCACTTGCAACCATTGTGTGTGTGTGAGACACATGTGTTGATTTACATTGTTTCCATTGGAGTAGTATCATGGGCGCATGTAATACTTGGTTGTGTCTTTGGGCTGTGGTGGCTGGCCATGAGGCCCATGCTTGAGGATTGTCAGGGCCTGTGGGCAGGGGGACATGAGTGGGGGCCTGGTGGAGGGTGCCCCACACTGCTGGGTGGGGGTGGGGGGTGGTAGACATGAGTGGGAGCCTGGTGGGGGCTGCTCATGGTGGCTGGGGGGTGGGGTGGGTGGTAGACATGAGTGGGGGCCTGGTGGAGGCTGCCCCTGCACTGCTGGGGGTGGGGGTGATAGGGGACATGTGTGGGAGCCTAGTGGGGGCTGCCCATGGTGGCTGGGGGGTGGGGTGGGTGGGAGACATGAGTGGGGGCCTGGTGGAGGCTGCCCATGGTGGTTGGGGGTGGTGGGAGACATGAGTGGGAGCCTGGTGGGGGCTGCCCATGGTGGCTGGGGGGTGGGGGTGGGTGGTAGACATGAGTGGGGGCCTGGTGGAGGCTGCCCCTGCACTACCGGTGGTGGGGGTGATAGAGGTTATGAGTGGGAGCCTGGTGGGGGCTGCCCATGGTGGCTGGGGGGTGGGGTGGGTGGGAGACATGAGTGGGGGCCTGGTGGAGGCTACCCCTGCACTGCTGGGGGTGGGAGTGATAGGGGACATGAGTGGGAGCCTGGTGGGGGCTGCCCATGGTGGCTGGGGGGTGGGGTGGGTGGGAGACATGAGTGGGGGCCTGGTGGAGGCTGCCCATGGTGGCTGTGGGGTGGGGGTGGTGGGAGACATGGGTGGGGGCCTGGTGGAGGGTGCCCCACACTGCTGGGGGGTGGGGGTTGGTAGACATGAGTGGGGGCCTGGTGGAGGCTGCCCCTGCACTGCTGGGGGGTGGGGGTGGGTGGGAGACATGAGTGGGGGCCTGGTGGAGGCTGCCCATGGTGGCTGGGGGGTGGGGTGGGTGACAGACATGAGTGGGAGCCTGGTGGAGGATGCCCCTGCACTGCTGGGGGTGGGGGTGATAGGGGACATGAGTGGGAGCCTGGTGGGGGCTGCCCATGGTGGCTGGTGGGAGACATGAGTGGGGGCCTGGTGGAGGCTGCCCCACAGTGCTGGGGGGTGGGGGTGGTGGTAGACATGGGTGGGAGCCTGGTGGGGGCTGCCCATGGTGGCTGGGGGGTGGAGGTGATAGGGGACATGAGTGGGGGCCTGGTGGAGGGTGCCCCACACTGCTGAGGGGGGTGGGGGTGGGAGACATGAGCAGGTGTGCAGGGTAGTCCCCTGTTTTGTGGGCTGCCTGCAGTGGCCGTGGAGGGTGTACAGGGAACACCTGTGAGGACCCACCCAGCCTAATCGCGTGTGATTATTCCTGCGCACCCCTGTAATACACGTACCCAGCCAAATCGCGTGTGATGATTCCCGCGCACCCCTGTAATACACGTACCCAGCTAAATCGCGTGTGATTATTCCCGCGCACCCCTGTAATACACGTACCCAGCCAAATCGCTTGTGATAATTCCCGCGCACCCCTGTATTACACGTACCCAGCCAAATCGCGAGTGATTATTCCCGCGCACCCCAGTAATACACGTACCCAGCCAAATCGCGTGTGATAATTCCCACGCACCCCTGTAATACACGTACCCAGCCAAATCGCGTGTGATAATTCCCACGTACCCCTGTAATACACGTACCCTGGCTAATCGCGTGTAAAACTTCACGCGTACCCCTGTCATACACGTACCCTGGCTAATCGCGTGTAAAACTTCCCACGTACCCCTGTAATACACTTACCCTGGCTAATCGCATGTAAAACTTCCCGCGTAGCCCTGATATGAACGTTACCCACTTTGCGTTCCTTGTTTGGCAGCCCTGTAAACTGGTCCAGGGTTTGTGCAGCCCTTTGCGATGATTTAGCGATTTTGATGGCTTTTCCTTGCGCGAGGGCGTTCTTGGGGGCGTTACTGGCGCTGCTGCAGGGTCGCTGCGATACTCTGCGCTACGGCTGGTTTGGGAGCCTAAAATCCATGAATACGCTGTGCGCGGAAATCGGTTTTGGCGCACGCGCCTGGCGCAGACAATCGCACGCGGACACTCTGCGCCAGCCGCTTGCGACACTTTTCTGCGAAATTCTATGGATTACCCTGTAAGTGTCTAGTTAATTGTGAATGTACCAAAGTTTGAATACAGTCACATGTATTTAGTTCAAAACACAACACTTATGACATACATTTATATATTCATGCCACATAATGCATTGGAAATCAACACAAGAAAATAGTGTTAAGTGTATTGTTTGCCTTTCTCTGACAATGATGTACACTTTCAATATGAATGTATGCAATTTTGTCATGGACACACGTATAAACAAACTACACGTACAACAAACTTTTTGCAAATATATTATACATATTAATTAAATAAGAATATGCAATGTGTTCTTCTGTTCTAAGAAGTACATAATGGTTCGAAGTAAGCGACTCTCAAGGGATTTTCTGAAATTTGAAAATACTGTTACAGGGTTTGGCATTCAGTGAGATGGCAACTGTTGTGGAGTCTTTGTGCTAATGGTGCAGTATTGTGATTTGGTTATGTTTCCAGATAATGGCACTAATTGTGTGGCCCTTGGATTTTGTTTGAATGAATCATTGCATTGACAAAACATGTCCATGGTCAGTATTGATTAACAATTCTTTTCTGTCCAATCATATTCAATCCTTATGGAGCCGATTTTCATACAATTGTACATCTAAAAGTAGCACAAAGAATGTCCTTTCTTTTTCAGAAGTCTGATTTTTGGAAATGCACACGTCACCTTATTCCCAACTTGACCTGTGCGTTTTCAGGGGGCTCTGCACCAGCTTGAATGTTGTGTGGGCCTACCCCCTTGCATAAATTAGTGCCAGGAACCCTATCCCGGTACTAGAATTCCTTTTGCTTTTGTCAAGGGCAGGTCTCTTAACATTGAATAACAGATATTTGTTAATCGACTCTTAACTTCAATAGAATGAAGGGCTGAGTACACCTGCTGGGATTCGAACATGTGACCGCGCTTTAGTTCATTGAGCCATGGACACTAATTAATGTATGTCAGGCTCCCAGCACTCACATAGGTTTTGGGAGTTGCCACCAGCGGCCTTAATAGCTTTCTTAGTGTCCAAGACATTTAAAAGGTTTTATTTATTTATTTATTTATTTATTGGTAACAGGCTTTACATATCCAAAACACAACATCTTTCAATTTCTAACCCCAATTCTAATCAATAAAATTAACATACATAAATTCCATCAGATATCTCTTTTAAATGTTTTTAAATCAAGTCATAAAATTTCATCATGTGAAATATAAAGTTAGTATCATTCCCTTCCATCAGTCTTTGGCATATTTTTTCAATCTTATCAACTAAACAGGAGTTCTTATATCTTAGCAAATATTTTTCACGCAGTTGACTGAGACTTTCACAATCGCATATCAACTGTTTTGCCGTCTCAATACTTGCCATTCCACATAATCTACATAATCTTAACCTTTTCTTAATGCCAATTGTGGCTCCTAATATCTCCATTGTATCACATCTATTACATTTGAACATAAGATAAGATCTAACTATAGACTGATGGGGGAATGCATATTGATATTTAGGATTCTTTGTCTCAGTAGCCCGGTGTTCTAAAAAAAGGCTGCTAGTTGATTTTGTAGCAAGGTGTATCATATCTCTTTCTTTAGCTAAGCCATAAATCTTGCCTTGTAATAGTTTTTTCACCTTTGCATACGAGCATAATAGCCATCTAGAGGCATTGCCTTTGGCCCATTTTGCATATGCTAAATAAAGTGCATTTAGTGTTTTAAAATGTCTACCATTCTCTCGTTTCTTAAAACTTTTCATCAATTCCATCACATAAGTATTAATTGTCAGAGTACTCAACTTCACATACAACATAGCAGATTTATACTCTAAAATATCTCTTACATATCTAAAATCACAGTCCAATAAAATGTATTCACATGTTACTGCAGTAGGTAATCTAAAAAGACATTTAAGAATTTTTCCTTCCAGCTTGCTTATTTTATTTAAAAACATAGTCCCCCATATCTCTGCCGCGTATAAAAGACATGATATAATTTTGCTGGAATAAAGTAATAAAATAGTATTCACAGAGAAACCACCTTGTCTTCCTATAAATTGGCTGAGGGCTCCTGCTGTCTTTATACATTTAAGTTTTGTCTCTAACCAATGCCGTCTCCATGATAGCTTATGGTTAACTAGCACTCCTAGGTATCCATAGCATTCAACCTTTTCAATCACATCTTTTTTCACAAACCACGTAAATTTATTGGAGCGAGATTGCTTTGTTGTGCCTAAAAATGCCATCACCTTCGTTTTACCTATGTTTATTACCAAGCCAATGTTTTCAGAAAATTGGATCAAGCAATTTAGCCTATTTTGAAGTCCTGCTGGCGTATAGTCCAGCAGGACTAAATCATCGGCATACCCTAACCAAGCTAATTGTGTATTGCCCATCCTCACCGCATCAGCAGATAACATCAGACATTCGGCCAAGTAAAGATTAAATAACGTGGCTGCTAAACTACATCTTTGTTTCACTCCACATACTGTGGGGATTGCCTCAGATAATCGGCCTTCACCATCCAGTCGAATTAATATACCAGCTGGATGATATAAAGTAACCCCGGCGAAATCCCCCATTTAGTTAATTTAATCCACAATTTCTCTCTCACAATGGTGTCAAATGCAGCAGTAAAATCAATGAATACTGCATACACGGGTAGTTTTCGCACCTTCCATGAATACTCAACCGCTGACACAAGATTTATGATATTATAAATCGTGGAAGATTTGGCACGAAAGCCTGCTTGATAGATCGGAAGCATCATGTTCTCAGAGATCCACTCATTCAATTATTTCAGCAATACTTTTGCAAATATTTTTTTGATGGGATATCCAGCTTTGCATGCATTCTGTAGTTTTTGGGATCTTTTTACTCGCCCTTTTTATATATTGGAAGAATGATGCTATCACGCCAGGACTCAGGAATCATCCCATATTTACCTATCCATTGAAACAGGATAACAAGAGCTTTTGCCCATTCCTCAGGAACCTGGCGTAAAAGTGCATTACAGGTCCCATCGGGGCTAGTAGCTCTAGAGATATGTAATTGTTCTATCATTTTTTTAAGGTAACCTCAGAGAAATTCCCATGCCATTGAGACTGAATTACTTTGTATCCTTCATCTTTAACTGCGTAAGATCCAATGGTGTTTTCACATGTGAAATCCAGTCACTTTCTACAAGACTATTGATGGGTAAACCTCTTGTTTTAGCCTCATTTATTGCCTTCCACATGCCTTGGTGGTTGTTACTCTGGGCATGGGCAGCAATATTCTGCCATTTTTCCCTCGTCTTATCTTTTTTATGGGTTGGCAGCCATTTCTCGTATTGTTCTTTTGCCCATTTTATCTGTATCGTGGCATGTCTCTTCTGGGAATTTAGTATTGATTTAATTGATTTTCTGAGTAAGCTTTCGGCCTTATTGATTTCGGCATCATAGGTATTATGCTTTCCATGCAAAAGATTCAATCTTTCACTATTGCTGCAATACTTCCGTTTGTTAGTTGAGACTTCTTTGATCTTATTCACCAAATTTTTAAATTTACCAATTATGTCATTTGAGACTTCATCTGATTAATTATCCAAATGAAACCTAAAAACTTTCAGTTCCTTTACAGCGATCACATTAGCTTTTTCTAATTTGGTGGGGTTCCATATTATCAGATTAGAAGCATTATTAACCTCAATATTGCCGCACAGATGGTATGTAGTCTCTACTTTTAGGCATTCCAGCATCGCATATAGTGGTAGATGGTCACTTTCCTCTCGACAGCCTATCGCCATATCAAGTATCAAACGATTGGCCCTTTCATTAACCAAAATATAGTCTATGGTGGTTAGACTGCCCCCCTACCTGGGTAGCACTCCGTTTAGCATCCCCTTTTGAATTGCCATTAAGCATTATCAATTGGTGTTTCAGGATCAAATTTCCCCATGGTCTACCATATTTGTTAGAGAACCCATTTTCAATGGGACCTGAACATCTCTCATCAGCCTTATTATTGTCAGGCAGAATTATCTTGGCATTAAAGTCACTGGCTATTATAATGGGTAACTCAGAGTCACATTCTTTTAAGCATTTCACTATTCTAGCCAAATTTGCTTTGTTCTGTATTCCATTGGGCAGGTTAAATATGTTTATCAGCATTAGGCACAGTAATTGGGGAATGGTAGTTTTGACCATCATCGCTAGCACCATATCTGTAGACCAGTTTGTTTTGACTCCGGACCATGGGTTTTTAATGGCTGTCAGTAGGTCGCCTTTTTGGGTGTCCTCTTATCACTTTTACCGCTAGACTTTGTATGCAGCACCATCCATCAATATCACATGGTTCATATAGACATGTTTCCTGCAATGCTAGCATACAGAAACAATTTAAGTTCGCTAGCAACCCATCTTCACCTTCGTAGTGCAAATTACCACAGGTATTCCAGGATATCATCATATCCAGTTCATCAGGGGCGTTGTTCAAATTGGGATTTAAATTCCATTGGGAGCCACTGCAAGTAACCTTCGTTCTTACCTGCACTTCTTGTCTCAGCTAACTGCTCAGTGTTGGAATTCCTAGAAGTTTTGGGTCTGTTATCGGCAGTTGATTGTTGCTGTGACCCCGGACTACCACTTATCCGTGATTGTAATTCGGTTCCGGTAGACCAGGCCTCTGTTATTGCTGTGCGATTATTATTATTTTTCTTTTTGAAATCAATTGCCAGCCTCTGATTCTTCACCATACGCATTGAAGTTTTCTGTACATGTATATCCTAATTTATTAAATAAATCATGGTGACTTCATATAAACTCCAATATTGCGTTATCTACACACCACACATTAGTCGTCACCAACATGGGGGTCACTAATTGATTGACAA
This sequence comes from Ambystoma mexicanum, assembly GCF_040938575.1. Classification (NCBI taxonomy): domain Eukaryota; kingdom Metazoa; phylum Chordata; class Amphibia; order Caudata; family Ambystomatidae; genus Ambystoma; species Ambystoma mexicanum. Next base: position 255,885,981 of record NC_090922.1, read on the forward strand.
TCTTGAAGTCACTAGATCTCACCATCCACAAGGGAACCAAGTTTGTACATAGCTCAACAATGTGTTGTCTATTTAGAATCTCTATAGAGCCAGACTTTTTAGTTGCTTCAAACTGTAGTGGCCTCACAAAATTCCTTGGGTCTTTCTTATAGGTTGGTTCATTATCGTCGACTCCTAAATTATCTTGAAATCACACAGATTTATTTATTGCTGTCTCAAGTTTATTGCTGCGTAAAAGCGATTCAGGACCACTCAGGGTTGATTGCTCATTCATATTCCCTGAGCACTCTTCATGAAATAAGGTCTTAATCGCTTTCAATACTTTGGTCGTAATCCCTTCTACTTTGTTCATTTTTGTTGATTTCTTCACTTTCTTATTGTTAATTGGGACTACCCAATCATCTAATGTAGGGGCAGAGGTCTTGTGGGGTGATTCTATTGCCGGAGTCGGCATATGCAATTTCATCATTTTCTTATGGGTTTTTTTAGAGGTTAGATTCACCCATAGCTACTGTGTGTATGCCTAAAAAATTGGGTTCCTTTGTCAAAGGAGTGGGTTTAGGTCTACAAAGCTCCACTCTTGCAGCTGTAGAAAGTGTGGGAACCGGTTCTTCTACAACGTTAGAGACGGCAACTTCTCTTACAATACAGCCATTCTTGCCTCTTCCCAAATGTAAAGTATTGTGTATTACAGATTGTAACAATTTCTTGTTTGGATGTTTACTTATCTTTTTCCCCTTTCTCTGCCTTCTCCTGAGTCCCACTGCCTCAGCCTCGCTAGCTATAGTGCACCCGCTGAGTTATCAAAATGCAGGCTCTCCACAGCCAGTGATGCTAAGCCAGATCCAGGGCCTAGCGAAGCGGCCACTGGATATGCGACCTCTGTATTATTTCCTATTTCTCTGCAAGTCTTACATCCTTTATTATTACTCTTGTGTAGCAAAACAGAGTGGACATCCAACTTCCGTTCTATGGTTTCGCATCTATCCACCAACTTGGTGAGCACTCTTTCTAATGCTTCCCTCAATTCCTCATTTTTTTGAAGGAGAAAAGCTCTGATTATTACGAGATTGGGTGCTATTAACTGTGATGTTGCTAATGTTCATTCTCGGGTTTTGCAAAATATACTGTGTGTCCATCTTCATGATGGGTTCCTCAGTGTATATTATTAGTCCCGAAACGGGATCGTTAGCAAACCTATCTAATTTCTCATTTTTATCAGTGTCACTCAGAGGGTGCTCAAGAGAGGCTTGATCTGATAAAACAGCTCTATCTTTGTCTAGGATCTCACATGCCATATATGGCTCATTTGAATCTACCTCATTCCAACTAGGCATATAATTCTCATTATCTGTTAATTTACACAAATTATCAATCATGTTACCATTGGGGGATGGTCGATTCATGATTGGGTTTGCAGAATCTTTTCCACCCCAGATTGTAATCTCTTTACACTCATTATTTGTATCTATGGTACTAGCTATCTTCAGCTCATTCCCCGTGTTATCAACATTTGAGTCTAAAAGCATTCTGGAGAGCAGCTTTGACCCTGTACATGGTAGTCTCAACGTTAGATCTTCAACCACTTCAGATCTAATTTCATTTTTTTCAGTGTCAGACATTGGGCCTAAATTCCCCTGGGTTGAAGTTTCAATTTTGTGAAAGAACGTGGTCATTTTTGCCAGTTTATTCTCCGGTACCAATCCTTGTTTACATATGACCTTCTGTTTGCATGTTCTATTGGGCCTCTTCATTCTATCAATCATCATCACCTCTGACTTGGCTTTACTATTAATGGACCATAGTTCCATTTCACTTCAATCTTTTGAGAGTTAATTGGCCCAACAGCTTATATAGAGTTCTACACAAACTCAGTACTGTAATATCCCAGTGTGCTCTTTAAGTTCAAACCCAGTTACATCAGCCACCCACATTTGTACCTTTTTCCCCATGCGTGGGCAGCGCTTTCACTCCCACATCTCCATTGAGCTGTTAATTTATCTCTGCACACCTTACACCGCGCACTGTGCACAGTACACAGTACTTCAGTGTACTTCACGGTGTGTGCGCAAGGTGCGCTGGCTTCTGGGTAAATATAGAGACCAGCTGTATCCTAGAGGGCAGGGACTCTTTTCCGTCAGCATAAGCCGTGGTCCAACTATAGGGGAACAGAGAAACGAATAATGGATTTTAAAATCATCACATTAAGGTCCTTTTTACACAGCAGACAGCGATCCTCAGACAGTGTCCATACACCGGACTTTGGATCACTGCTTGCTTCAGTCACTTTCAGGCAGTTGTATTGGGTCCTTCTGTATACCAATATAATTACTTTTGAAAGGGCCAGTGACCGTGCGCTGTAGCAATTAATGAACTCCTCCTGAGTTTACGCTGGCTGCGATTTATCACCCAATCCAGTTTCAGGCAAGCGAGGAGCATGTCCCTTGAATAGCTTCTTGCCAGTAAACAGTACTTCAGTGTACTTCACGGTGCAAAGACAGCACAAAGTATATGGACTGTTCATCTGAGCTATCACTCACTTGTTCAGGACAGATGTGGATCAGTAGTTTGATCGAAGCCACAAGCTGCAGAAGTGTTTTGGGGAGTAAGGCTAGAGCTGCCCCTCTCTCATCTCCCATGGGATTTCTTCCCTACCAAATAGTAGCCCCTACTATATAATAGCTGGCTTCAATTAGTCATTTTTTAACTAAATGCTGACTGTCTAACTCCCTCAGGTTCTTCCTAACCTACCCTAATATCGCCAGATGTTAGTATTCTAACGGAACGTTATGGATTGTGCCTTACAGTTACTTGGTGGGATTAACCTGTTCCCACTCACATTCATGGTTACCTTGCCCTTCCACTTTATCTGCCTTCTCTTCTCGTGGAAACTCCTCACCAACCTTCTGTACCTCCGATGTATCACTTGGCGTTCCTCCTGCCTCTGCCCTTTGCTGTTAACTTCTCCTTTGTACACCATCTGCTACTACCACTCTTCGTCCCCTTCTATTCCTGCTGTCACAATACTACAATTCCTCCAGCCAAGCTATTTCTACTCATTCCATAATACTAATACTCCTTCTCTCACAAGACTACTACTCCTCCCACATGACTACTACTCCCCCAATACGACTAACACTACTCTCCCCCCATTACTAGTACTCTCCTCCCACTACTGTCCTCCTTCCACTCCACTACACAAACATACTCCGTTCAGCCAGTACCATTCAATTCCCATTCCCTACTTACACTAACTTCTATTCACTTGCCGCACAAACAGATACATTCACACTGCAGTACCCTTTCACTCACCAAACCAGTACATCACCTTTCTCCAATAAACGCCTCTAGACTCTGCTGCTCCTTCCTTCTTCATACTGGTGTCTTCGTCCACCACATTCTCCTCTTCTGACCTCAATTGGACAACCAACGTCTCCTGTTTCCTGCCCCCTGCTTAAATCTCCTTCCCTTTACCCTTATTGGCCAGATTTCCCTAGCCACTGCTGTTCTATCTTCCCCTCCCAGTTGGTGATACACCATGTAGAACGCATATAGAGTGGTAATTGAGCAAATTACAGGGCGGCCAGTTAGCCTATTTATACAGTTCAGAGGGGCATTGGTTGTAGCAATTACAGATAGTTTACAACCTGCGTAATGTGGGCATTATCCATGGCAACACATGGATCCTCGCTCTGCATCATGTCTGTACAATTTACTGTTGTTTAGAGCTATGAGGTTCACCCTGTTCATAGTACAAGGAGACATTCCTGGCCTATCTTTATCCGTGTGTTTTCCTTGTACCAAAATGCACTTTGTATTTCGTCTCGGTAGTTAATTATCTTTCCCTTCCTAGAATGTGCATGGTACATCATGGTACATCATGTTTTTTACACATTTGTCACGCAATTTGCTTTGGAAAGCAGGAGACAGGAAGACACATAAACAACCCTTTATCTCTGTTTGTGTCTGTGTGTTCAGGCTTGAAACTGGTAAATTCCATTAGCTAAGCATACAGGAACACGTTCACTAGCCCTTCAGGCTGCTGCAATCCTTTTCTACATGTGACATGAAAACCCAGCAAAGTGAGCAAAGAAACCAAAATGGAGTCTGAAGGGTGCACTTCAATGTGTGTGCCCAGGCTAACACAGAATAACACAAAATGGATGCATTTTCACAAACCCTACTTTTAGCCTAAGCTAACACATTGAAGTCATACATCATCATCATCTCGTATATCGATAAACCATACATTGTCTAATCTCTACATCCTGCATGATCAAGGAATTAGTCACATCAATAGGAGGAGAAGGTACCGGTTTCAATTTCTCCAGGGCTTTAGAGAAGCAGTTACCTAGGATACCTAGGTATATAATGTTTACCTAAAACTGGTAAACATTGTATACAGCAGCAATAAAATAAAATTACTCCAACGAAAATAGCAAGTGCAGAGGATATCTTCCAAATCCAGGTTCTAAACAGATTCCAAGCCCATGTCCCAATGTCCCAATCACCTTCATCAACGTGGATTTCAGAACCCAGTGTATGTCATCTTTTGATAGCCTGGAACACAGTAGGGGTGGAGTCAGGTTTATATATGCAACACGCTAACTTGACGATTTTGCAAACTCCTCCCCACTCAACTAACATGGCCTCTAAGACCATTCTATTCTGAAGAGCAACTAGTCTCTTAGCTCTTTGTTCTAACGTCATATTAAACATTATTTCAGTAGTTTCATTAATGGTTTTCTCCAATACTATGGCCAACCTTCTAATATCACAAGAGTTTATTATTTGTCCCCAAATGGGAATCATGGATTTTGCTACATCCCCTAATACCTGGAGAGGTGTGTCATCATCGATCCCCCTCCTAGGGCGATGTTTCAATATGTCTGCAGTTGAAGTTATATAAAGCCCTGGCAACAGTATCCCTAAGTAACATGTTCCTTGCCAATCTTTGGGTACCCATGGATACAATTGTTTCCCACAGACAAAGTAAATGGACTCCCCAATGTATAAGGGCCTTGTCTCATTTACCAAAATGGCAGTGTGCATACATGTCATGATCTCTGCTTCCAAAAGGTCAGGGTTTTCCCAACTCCCTTGGAAGCAGATCCATAACCCAGGTTCCGAGTGCCAACCAGTCCCAATTGGGACCTTTTGGACCCAGTCCTGGCGCCAGTGGCACCAGGCTCATAAATATGCCCAGTCCCAGCGCTGGAAGCGCCGGGCTCATAATGCTTGGGTGGACTTACCTTCAGCAGACCATGCTGCTTACTTGCCTGCCAGTTGAGCCTCTGATCCTCTTCTGTTTGGAACTACTTTTCCTGTTGGGTGGGGCTGGAGCCACTCCCTAGATTCAGAACACTGGAACTCTTCTGGAAGGCAGGAACTCTTTTCTTACCAGGAACTCTTTTCTTACTTAGGCGTGGCTGTGGAAGGAGACATCTAAGCACTACAGGAGGCTATTTAAACCACACCCGGTGGATGAATCTTGCTTTGCGTTATTCTGCAACCTCTGCAGCAGAACGCTCATCGTGTCTTCTGCATCCGGTCCTGGGCCTAAGGAAAAAGGCTTACCATCCTGAATCCAGTCTTCAGCAACACCTATAAAGACAAGAAAGAACAGGTTAGCATTCCGGCATCTGAAAGGCAAAGGCTTACCATCCTGAATCCAGTCTTCAGCAACACCTATAAAGACAAGAAAGAACAGGTTAGCATTCCGGCATCTGAAAGGCAAAGGCTTACCTACTCTTCGTGCGCTCCGGAGGTCTTCACACTGCATTCCGGCATCTGAAAGACAAAACAAGGTGCGTTTAAAGACATTGGGGAACTTTAATACTCACGTGCCATTACTCCTTTCCACATCTAATCCAGTGGGTATTCCGGCACCCTGCAGCCGCTCCGAACTCGTACCTGCAAAATAAAAAGACAGTTAGAGCGCATAGTGAAGCAGGCAACAAGCGCTTACTTACGTGCTTCCAGGCGCTTCTATTCATCACACGGGCTCCATCTTCAACTCACTTCAGCCCGTCATCCGCCATCGCCGGAACCCTGCAAAACAAGAGACATCATTACTAAAGACTTTAAAGACATTTGAATGAATCGAAACTTACCGTTCGTGCAGTAAACGACGGACAGCAGTCCTCTGAAGTCAAGAGGCCTGCGCTACCTATCCAGTGAAGAAACTGGTTACAGCACCCTGCCCCGAGGCAGATGGAGAGCTCGGCATTCACTTACCTAAGGTGAGAGCGTTAATCTTTGGGGGTCTACAGGAGAGGAGAAGAGGAAAGAGATAGGGACACCCCAATAACCCCAGTTCATTAACCCCATATTTTCTATCTGCAGACATCTTACTCTACACGTCAGGCATACAGTGCACAGAGGTCCAGCCCAAAGAGCCAACCGGGTGCTACACATCACCTTTGAAGATACGGTAGTCGCCCAGTCAAGACCGGCGCCTCTGCGAGAATCAGGTGAGCGTTACAGAACGCAAAGCCTACCGCAAAACTCTCGCCCAGGCGCTATGGAAACCTCGGATACTGACCCCCTAGCCCGGTTACTTGGGGAACTAAAGGCAGAAGTGCATGCAGCTCGTCAGGAAACGAATGCTCTAAGAAGGGAACTAATTATTTCCAAGGAGAGAACAGACAATCTTGCTAGACAAGTGCTACAGTCACAAGCCGGACAGACCCCGTTACCCGCATCAGGGGCAAATCTTCCTTCAACATCCTCTATGAATCCAGTGCAGATCAACCTACCTGGGAATGTACCTCTGGCTCCGCCCGAACGATTTTCTGGTGACCCAAAGAGGTTTGCAGTATTTATCAATCAGTGCCGGTTGCACTTCTTATGCCGGCCAGCAGTCTTTCCAACTGATCAAGCAAAAGTAGCTTTTGTACTTTCGTACTTTAGTGGCAATGCGGCAGACTGGTCGATCCCTCTAGTTAATCAAGATGATCCGGTTCTCCATGATTTTCAAGCCTTTCAGCTTAGTATGGAAAAACTGTTCGCAAAACATTCACAGGGGCAGGCCTTGGCCAATGAGCTTCTTTCGTTGCGACAGGGTAATCAAGACCTTTTGGCTTATATTGCATCTTTCAATAGACTAATAGTGGAAACTCAATGGCCTGAGGACAAAAGGATTACGCTGTTTTATAGAGGTCTACGCGGAGAGCTCAAAGACGTTTTAGCCCAAGTAGTGAATCCCCCACAAGACTGTTCGGATTATATAGACTTGGTCGTTCAAATAGATCACAGGCTGCAGAACAGGAAGGCCGATCGTTCCAAGTTTGATGCTCGAGTATTTTCCAAACCGCCAAGTCCTTCCAAAGGAGTAGACTCCGGGGAACCCATGCAAATAGGGGGTCTGAAAGGTCCTCTAACACAAAGGGAGCGGGAAAGGAGGAAACAGTTGCAGTTATGCCTATATTGCGGAAACTCAGGGCACTTTCTTCGAGACTGTCCGGTGAAACCTGCCAAGAAGGCAGTAGGAGCTGCAGTTACCAAAGTTACAAACTCTGAGCAGGGAAACGACCTCGCCCGACAAGAATAGAGGTCCTCTTGCCGAGCGTGAAAACCAGTTCCGTGACCTCGCATTTCGTGATACCTATGGTCCTCATTAGCCCTGATAATCCGGATCGATTACATGCAATTGAAGCTTACGTCGACAGCGGTGCCATCGGCAATTATGTGGATCATGAAATGGTTTTGAGGATGAATCTAACTCTTTGTCCCAAGGCTGTAAAGGACGTCATTACTACGGTGGATGGTACAGAGATAGCCTCCGTGCCAGTAACGCATACCACTCAAGAGGTGACGCTAGTAAGTCAAGATGGACACCATGAGAAGATCGTGTTCGATGTGATCAAGGCCCCTCAGTTTCAGATTATTCTAGGAATACCTTGGCTAGAGAAACACAATCCTCTGATCGATTGGCGAGCAAGAACGGTCCAGTTTCCAGAATGTGTCTCTACTTGTCACCCTCCACCTGGTGTTGCACTGGCCGCAATTTCTTCAGAGACTCCCCAGTTACCTCCCGAATACCTAGAATATCAAGATGTTTTCCGGAAGGATCAGGCTAACTCTCTACCTCCTCATAGGTCTTATGACTGCCAGATAGACCTGATACCTGGATCTACTCCTCCTTGTAGTAGAATTTATGCCCTCACCGAGCCTGAGAACCTTCACCTTCGACAATACCTGGATCAATACCTGGCAAAGGGGTTTATTCGTCCTTCCAAGTCCCCTGCTTCTTCAGCTTTGTTCTTCATTCCAAAAAAGGAAGGAGACCTTAGAACTTGTATCGATTATCGCTCCCTGAACCAGATCACCGTTAAGAATAGATATCCGTTACCTTTGATCCCTGAACTCCTGGACCAAGTCAGAAAAGCATGCATATATACAAAGCTGGATCTTAGAGGAGCTTACCACTTGGTACGAGTAAAAGAGGGCGATGAATGGAAGACGGCCTTCCGCACCAAGTATGGGCTATTTGAATATCAGGTCATGCCTTTCGGACTTTGCAATGCCCCGGCCGCCTTTCAATATTTTATGAACGATGTCCTCAGAGAGCTCATAGATTTATGTGTTGTTGTTTACATTGACGACATCCTCGTTTATTCTTCATCGGAATCTGAACATCGGAAACACGTGAAAATGGTCCTCGAAAGATTGCGTCAACACAAACTTTTCGCTAAGTTGGAAAAATGTGTTTTCAACGTGACTGAAGTTGAATTCTTGGGATTCATATTATCACCTGGCGGAGTGCGTATGGATTCAAAGAAGGTCGATGCAGTTCTCAAATGGCCATCACCATCCTCCGTAAAAGGTGTGCAAAGCATGTTAGGCTTCGCTAACTTTTACCGCAGGTTTATCCCCGAATTCTCTCGAATAGTCCAGCCCATCACTGCCTTGTTAAAGAAAAACAAACGTTTTGAATGGTCTACCGAGGCGGAACAAGCTTTCCAGGATTTGAAGACTAAATTTATCTCTGCACCAATCTTAAAACACCCTCGCCCCGAACTCCCCTACATCGTGGAAACTGATGCTTCAAGCCTTGCCATGGGGGCAGTTCTATCACAAAAGGACCCGGTAACCAATCAGTTGCATCCCGTGGCATTTTGGTCTCGCAAATTCTCGCCTCCTGAAATCAATTACACGATTACTGACAAGGAACTTCTGGCTATCAAGTCTGCCTTTAAGGCTTGGCGGCATTATCTGCTGGGGGCCCGACACACCGTTACTGTGATTACGGATCACCGAAACCTGCAATATTTGAAGACCGCAAAAGCCCAATCCTCTAGACAACTCCGTTGGGCATTATTCTTTGCCGAGTTTGACTTCATAATTACCTATCGACCTGGTACAAAGAACGGTAAAGCCGATGCCCTTTCTCGGATGGGAGTGGAAGAACACTTGGTCAACCCTAAACCTGTACCAATCATTCCCGAACAAAGAATTCTGGGTGTAATCGCCACAGAATCCATAGAGGAAGTTAAGGATAAAGCCAGGCAACTTGTAACTCCAGCAGACATACAGAATTGGCATCTGCAGGGAAAGGACTTTGCAGTAAAGGACAACTTATTGTATTTCCAAGAACGATTATACCTACCCAGCACAGATTTACAGAAAAAAGTAATCTCTTGTTATCACGACTCTTTAATGGAAGGTCATCCCGGTATAGCCAAGACCTCAGAAAAGATCAAGCGCTACTTCTGGTGGCCGTCTTGGAAAAAAGATATCAGAGACTTTATAATGTCCTGTGGAGTATGCGCCCAAAACAAGAGTCAAAAGGAAAGACCAGCAGGCCTCTTACGCCCTATTGACATCCCACCTCGCCCTTGGCATACGCTTTCTATGGACTTCATCACCGATCTACCTCCATGCTCCGGATACAATACGATTCTAGTAATCGTGGACTTATTCTCCAAGATGGCGCATTTCATTCCGCTCAAAGGCTTGCCAACAGCAGCAACTCTGGCCCGAGAATTTCTCGAAAACATCGTCCGACTGCACGGTTTTCCTTCGGTTCTAATTTCGGATCGAGGTAGTCAATTTATTTCTCATTTTTGGCGAAGTTGCTGTCGGTCGGCTCAAATTGATGTGAGACTATCGACCAGTCACCACCCTCAGACCGACGGACAAACCGAGAGGACCAATCAAACTCTGGAACAGTATTTACGCTGCATGCTGCAACAAACTGAAAAAACTTGGAAAGATATCCTTTGGATAGCCGAGTATGCCTACAATAACTCTGTCCATTCGGGAACTGGGAAAACCCCGTTTTTTCTTTTGTACGGCAGTCACCCTCGAACCTCGGAGTTGGATCCCCTCCAAGATCTTGAAACACCAGCAGTAGACTACCTGCATTCTACAATCACCCAAGCCTTTAAGGAAGCTGTTTCTCACCTTCAAAGGGCTAAAGAACAATACAAGAAAGGAGCAGATCAACATCGGAAGGAAGCCCCTCACTATCAAGTAGGGGATCAAGTCTGGTTATCCACCAAATATCTATCTCTAAAAGGGCCACGCACATTCAACCCAAGATACCTTGGTCCCTATTCCATCACTACCATAGTAAACCCAGTAGCGGTCAAGTTGGACTTGCCCCCGCACATGAAGATACATCCGGTCTTCCACGTCTCTCTATTAAAACCCGTGCAACCTCAAACCCGACTAACCAAATCTCCAAAACCTATCCTAGTGGATTGAGAACTCGAGTTTGAAGTCAAAAGCATTCTGGACTCCAAGATCTCCAAATCTAAACTATTCTACCTAATTGACTGGAAAGGCTACGGCCCCCAAGAGAGATCCTGGGAACCTGCTGAATATGTCCACGCTCCTCGCCTAATCAAAAGATTTCACCGAACATTTCCTGACAAGCCAAAACCCCCGGAGAAGCCCGGTTTGGGAGGGGCCTTGAGGGGGGGTACTGTCATGATCTCTGCTTCCAAAAGGTCAGGGTTTTCCCAACTCCCTTGGAAGCAGATCCATAACCCAGGTTCCGAGTGCCAACCAGTCCCAATTGGGACCTTTTGGACCCAGTCCTGGCGCCAGTGGCACCAGGCTCATAAATATGCCCAGTCCCAGCGCTGGAAGCGCCGGGCTCATAATGCTTGGGTGGACTTACCTTCAGCAGACCATGCTGCTTACTTGCCTGCCAGTTGAGCCTCTGATCCTCTTCTGTTTGGAACTACTTTTCCTGTTGGGTGGGGCTGGAGCCACTCCCTAGATTCAGAACACTGGAACTCTTCTGGAAGGCAGGAACTCTTTTCTTACCAGGAACTCTTTTCTTACTTAGGCGTGGCTGTGGAAGGAGACATCTAAGCACTACAGGAGGCTATTTAAACCACACCCGGTGGATGAATCTTGCTTTGCGTTATTCTGCAACCTCTGCAGCAGAACGCTCATCGTGTCTTCTGCATCCGGTCCTGGGCCTAAGGAAAAAGGCTTACCATCCTGAATCCAGTCTTCAGCAACACCTATAAAGACAAGAAAGAACAGGTTAGCATTCCGGCATCTGAAAGGCAAAGGCTTACCATCCTGAATCCAGTCTTCAGCAACACCTATAAAGACAAGAAAGAACAGGTTAGCATTCCAGCATCTGAAAGGCAAAGGCTTACCTACTCTTCGTGCGCTCCGGAGGTCTTCACACTGCATTCCGGCATCTGAAAGACAAAACAAGGTGCGTTTAAAGACATTGGGGAACTTTAATACTCACGTGCCATTACTCCTTTCCACATCTAATCCAGTGGGTATTCCGGCACCCTGCAGCCGCTCCGAACTCGTACCTGCAAAATAAAAAGACAGTTAGAGCGCATAGTGAAGCAGGCAACAAGCGCTTACTTACGTGCTTCCAGGCGCTTCTATTCATCACACGGGCTCCATCTTCAACTCACTTCAGCCCGTCATCCGCCATCGCCGGAACCCTGCAAAACAAGAGACATCATTACTAAAGACTTTAAAGACATTTGAATGACTCGAAACTTACCGTTCGTGCAGTAAACGACGGACAGCAGTCCTTTGAAGTCAAGAGGCCTGCGCTACCTATCCAGTGAAGAAACTGGTTACAGCACCCTGCCCCGAGGCAGATGGAGAGCTCGGCATTCACTTACCTAAGGTGAGAGCGTTAATCTTTGGGGGTCTACAGGAGAGGAGAAGAGGAAAGAGATAGGGACACCCCAATAACCCCAGTTCATTAACGCCATATTTTCTATCTGCAGACATCTTACTCTACACGTCAGGCATACAGTGCACAGAGGTCCAGCCCAAAGAGCCAACCGGGTGCTACACATCACCTTTGAAGATACGGTAGTCGCCCAGTCAAGACCGGCGCCTCTGCGAGAATCAGGTGAGCGTTACAATACATTTGTCGTATGTACTGAGAACCTTCTTTACTTAAACAAAATGTTACTGTATCATGATCATTGTTGATGGTGTAGGATGGGAGAGTTGCTTCCCTATTTCCTACTGGTGACATTCGGAATGAGATCATCGATTGGTAGGGTCTAGATCTCTTATCTGTATGTTTGGTAGAGGCAACATTGGTTGTGCTTTTATTAGCAAAGACAAAGCATCCTAGAGGCAGAAATACCTGTTGATCAAATTCATTGATGTTGGTTCCATCAAAGTTACTGGTGATACTATAATTTCATTTACCAAAAACAGAGCCCTAAAGAAGCATAGCAAGCAGTTGATAATGGAAGTGGATATATGTACCAACCTAAACCTTTCTCACTGTGTTGTGGGAGGTGAGAACGTACCCAGCAATTTGTTCTGTTCAGGAACCAGTGTACGTCATTCATAATTCCTATGAGGGTGTTGTTGAGATACCCTTCTCAGTGTTCAAGATCAAGGATGCGAAGGGTATGTGAGTGCATATAAAAAGGAGACAAGGTAGTGGAGATAACCGTAGGCAACAGTATGCTGAGAGGACGTGAGCTTTTTAAGAACCATAACACAGGTATCAGTATGAGCATAATAAATGCTACAATAATTATTATTATGCATTTGTCCCTAGTGGACCATAGTCCTTTAGATCTGGACTCTCCAGTGGCAATGTTTTCCATGTCCTCGCTTCAACGTGCCCTAAATAGACGCATAGTCTTTCAGTATCCGTTAAGAAGCCTCACTGAAACAGGCTCGATATGTTCATCCATGGGTGGCACCTGATCACATGGCCACTCTTCCTTGTAGTCTTCATTTCCCAGCCCCCCTCTGCTTCCAAGCAAGCGTCTTTGGGGGAAATAGAGGGAATACCGTTGGTTTCTTGTGGGTGCAGTATTCTTACCACACTTTCCTACTTACAAAATGTAATTCCCTAACTAATTCCATGGTCGAAGGTTATACCTGATTACTCCAGTACAGAGTGATCTGTGAACAAAGGATTAATATCTGAAGAATGTGGTAAAAGTGCTGAACAATCAGGCTGTTTGGGCTCAGGACCAGGACAGGTGCCGTCACTGAAAGGCACACATTTGGTTTCAAGATCTTTGCCTTCCTCCTTTTCCCATTTGTCATAGGGCAAAGGCAAAGGCACTCGCATCAGGTGGGCTCCATGGATCCAGTGTTTCTTCCCGTCCACTCGAACAGCCATCTGGGTGGCCAGTAGCACCAGTTCGGGTACTTTCCAACAAGCTGCAAGACTGGATTTTCGCTCAAAGTCTTTCACCAGGACGTAATCACCAGGTCGAATGCAGTGACCAGGACCCACGTATTTATCGGGCAGTGCTGCACGAACCTGTTGGTGAATCAAACGTGGATTTTGAGTTAACTGTCACAGTAATCAACCAATAATGGGTACTCAATGTCAGACAACATTTTAGGTCTAGGTGTGTTCCATACATCAGCAGGTCTCCCCATCAATATATCGTAGGGAGAAAGTCCTGTTTTTGCCTGTGCAGTCGTTCTCATAGATAACAGAGCTAGTGGTAAGCCATCGGCCCATTTCATTTTGCTGTGTGCACACACCTTCGCTAGCTTGTTCTTATGGATGCTGTTATGGCGTTCAATTAAATCGGCACTCTGAGGATGTCTTGCCGAGTGGAATTGCTTCTTAATCTGTATGTCAGAATTCTCCGTCCAAAATGTTGCCCTCGTAGTGAAGAAAATAATTCTTCCTACGAATGTAACCCTCTGGATGTACAATAAAACATACAGAGGGGTCAATTAATCGAAAGACTGGATACCCCCGAGACTCTGGCAACTGCAAAGGAAACACTTTGGTTAGTGTTTATATGCAATAACAATAACAAAGAACAACGGGACCAATGTATACACTAACCTGTGCCCCAGTATCAGTATAACTCCAACAAGCAGTTAGAACAACAGGCACGGTGAGAGTTTACAGTTTCTATATCAAGGTCAGAAGAAAAGAAGAATAATCAGATACAAAGAACAAAAGAGGAATAGAAAAAAAAGTATTTAAGAACAGGAAAGATCTTACCAAGTGTTCCGTGAGAATAGAATGTTCCAAAGTTAGTTTGCAGTTCAAGGGTGCGTAGATAATCCAAAACAGACTATTCCCGAAGCAACGAGGACGCCTAAAATGTCCAAACCTACCCAGACGGCATGAGGATGCCTGAAAAGCACACAAAATCTCCAACAGTCTCTAGTCCGTGTGTGCAGGTAGTGGTCCTGATTTTCCAGTTGTTTGCGGGAGCGGTTCTGTTTCTCCAGTTGTATCCACAGGAATGCATGTGAGATGGAAAGTATAGAACAGTGAAAGTTTCACAATTGATCCAAGCAGAACAATCGAGAGCAAAAGTAGCTTAACCCCCAAGCAGTTTGTGAAATAGCTGAAGGAGCTGGGTTAAGACAAGAGGAGAAACCGAGTCTGGTCCGGGTCTTATACCGGGTCGTAAACCAGCTGATACCAGCTGATCTCTATACATACAAGGAGCAAGGCAGAACAAGTCGAGGGACGAAGCAAAGGTCTGTAATGCCAGGAAGTCAGAAGTACAACAAAACAGGTAAGGGCAAATCCATAGGCATGTCCAAGAAGCAAAAATGACTGGTCAAGAAACGTAACAAAAGGCAAAGTTTCAGAAGAACGCTAATCAGAAGCAATGAGCGGTTGCCGATGCAGGACTGAAATAGACGAAGTCACATGACAACGACGTCGGAATCCCAGACGTGAGTTCACTCCCCCTGACAACGGAGCCAATAGCTTCCATGGCAACCTCCATTTGCAATGGAAAACAGACTTCCTGACTCCTAGACGCCGGGAACCAAACACTTGCACACGATTCCCAACATTGCGAATTCATTTGTTTTGCACAATGGTCGTGCTTAGTCCGGCGGACCTTACAAGGCGTGATCTGTGCGCACCGTGCTCTGAACACGTATTCCTGACACTGTAAAGCTGATAGCAGCAATAAAATGAGGTCCATTATCGGACCATATTACTCTGGGTAATCCAAATCTAGGGGATTTAACATGACTTTTGCAGTGGACATGGCAGTATTATCTTTCAACGGGAAAGCCTGTACCCATTGGCTGAATGCACATATTACTACTAACACATATTTGTAATTCTGGCATTGCTCCATCTATATAAAGTCAAAATGAATCACCTCAAATGGCATGGAGGCCCAAAACTACCCTTAGGTGCTGGTGTTTCATACCGTTCTGAACTAGTCGCTCTGCAATTTTGAGAAGGTTGTCATTATTCTATACTGGGTCTAGATGTTTACAAATACCTTTTGCACTGATGTGAGCTGGCCCATGTGCCATATAGTAACTACAGCTGTTACATAAGCATTGGGCAGCATTCATCTCTGTTTGTCATGATCAACCCAACATCCTTCATTATCCAACCCTGCTGGGCCAGAACCGAATAGTTCAATTTCCTCTGCTGTAGCTTCGGCCTGAATTTCTTTCACACTATTAATGCCCTCTTCCACCATCCCGCTCTCAGCAACCCACCTAGCAGAGTCCAAAACATACATTCTTGATTGTGTGTCTGTGGCAGTTTGCTTGGCTATTTTGTCTGTGAATGCATTCCCTTTCCCAATATCGTCAGTCACTCTCTGGTATGCTGCGCATTTCATTATGGCTAGTTGTTTAGGGGGAGCCAATGCTGATAATAGTTGCACTATTAAAGGACCATGTTGAATTTTAGTACTGTCAGATGTTAAAAATCCCCTCTCAGCCCATATAGTTGTGAGCTACTCCAAAGGCATCCTGACTGTCAGTATAAATATTTACTCTGAGCCCTTGGGATATCTTACAAGCTCTAGTCAAAGCAATTATTTATTCAGCCTGGGCAAAATTGTGAGCAATTCTCCTACTCTCGATAATGGTGTCTAAGGTGGTGATTGCATAGGCAGCAGTAGAAGTGCCATCTGGGAGTTTGAAACAAGAACCATCACAAAATATTTCCCCATCCGGGGATGGCAAGGGTGTGTCTCTTAAATCAATCCTCCCTTTGTTGTCTTGTTCAGTGACATAAAGACAATCATGGCTGGTGTCATTTTTACTGTCCTTGTTCAGAGGAGGTAAAAGTTCAGCCGGATTCAAAGAACAGCATCTCTTAATTTTGATGTGGGGTGCAAATAGAATAAGCTTGTATCTCGTGAGCTGGAAAGATGTGAGATGCAGAGTTTGCATTCTATTCAGTAGTACATCTACCGATTGAGGCACCATCACGGTTAAGGAGTGACCCAAAACCATGCCTTCACTTTGTTACTTTGTTTTACTGAGGCGGCAGAAGCAGACGCAGCCGCAGCCTTGAGACATTTCAGCAAAGCGCATGCAACAGGGTCTAACGTAAAGGAAAAATAGCCGCATGGCCTGTTCCTCCCTCCATGTTCCTCTATCAAAACAGCCAAAGCACATCCGTCTCGTTCATGAACAAATAGGAAAAATTCTTTGCTATAATATGGTGTGCCCAATACTGGTGGGGAACATAATGCAGTTTTGAGCAGATCAAAAGCGTACTGACATTCCGTATCCCAAGTTACAGGTAAAGCTACATATTTTCTTGTCAGTGTCAACAAAGGCTTGATCAAAAGTGAAAAATGTGGAATCCATTGCCTGCAATAGGAAGCAATCCTGATAAATGCCCTAACCTCTTTCTGTGTATTTGGTACCGCCATGTCAGAGATGCTTTGTATTCTTTCAGGTGCAAGGCGTCTTCCCTCCTTCGACAGGAGATAACCTAAATAGGCGATCTCCTGTTGACAATACTGACATTTTTTTTAAAGTTGCTTTATGGCCATTGTCAGCCAGGTGTTTCAGTAACAAAATAGTACCCTCCTTACAAGCGCTTTCTGAATTTGCAGAAATGACTAAGTCATCAATGTATTGTATGAGTGTGCAAGTGCAAGGTAATTCAAGCATATCTAGTTGTTCCTTGAGGGCCATACTATAAATGCTAGGACTTTCAGTGTACCCTTGCGGTATTCGTGTGAAAGTAAAGGAACGACCCGCAAGGGAAAAAGCAAGCAAATATATGCTATCTGGGTGAATGGGGATGCTAAAAAATTCATTTTTCAGGTCAATGACTGAAAAATGCGTAGCCTTTGCGGAAATCATAGTCAGAATGGTAGTGATGTCAGGAACAATGGGAAACTCTGGTGCTACTACCATGTTAATCGCTCAAAGATCAATAACAAAACGGTAGGGTAATGCATTGTCACCTTTCCTATAAACAGGCAAAATGGGGCTATCACATGTACTACCACAGATTTCTTCTATTACACCTTAATGCATTAAGTCAGAGACAATACTTTTAAGTGCTTGCTCACCATCAACTGAAATTTTATATTATGGAATGCGAGGCAATGTAATACCGGTTTTCAAAACAATGCACACTGGTTCAACATCTAGAATTCCTACTTAAGTCATTTACTGCCCATAGATGTGTAGGTACCTGGTGCAACTCACTAGGCAAAGGCAAAGCCATGAATTGTGAGGTGGAATTCTGCTGGGGAGCAATAGTCAAGTACACTCCATCTGAAGAACAGTAAATCACTGCATGCAATTGTTTCAATAAATTCAGTCCTAGCAGGTTTTCACCGCAATTAGGTGTCAATAAAATGGACATGAGTCAGTGAAAGGTCCTAAAGAAATCGGCACCGGTTTAGAGAGCAGGGTTTACTACTGGGGTACCAGAAAACCCTACTGATAAATTTTGTTGCCCTGACAGGGGAATATCTGGAGTGGTCACTAGAGCATTTTTGAGCTCCTGTGTCCACCGGAAAAGTGTGCGCTCTATACCCTACTTTCATTTCTACATAGGGTCCTTTCTGGTGTACGGGCATAGGAATAGGTTCCAGATCCTGCTTCAGGCGGTCCTAGCGAAACAAAATGTCAGTGAATGTGAAGTCTTCAGTAAAATATGTGTGTATAGCATTATCAAAAATGTTTGCGTTCTTAGTATTTTGTTGCCCATGATTACCCATCTTGGTGTCATACTGCTGGTTCCGCGAGAACTGCTTTCTATTCAGCCTTTGCATGCCATTGCTACGTGCTCTCGAACTTCTATCGGGCATCCCATTTGCCTTCTGCTGGAGGATCAGACACTGTACCCTCCAGTGGCCCTCCTGCTTACAATAGGCACATTGTTTTACATTCACAGTCCACATTTGTGGGGTAAACTGTCCTCTCTGTTGAGCATTCCCTCCACATGGTCCTCTTGCAATTTGCTGCAAGAGCACCCTAGTCTTTAAGTCAGCCTTTTTCTTTTCAATCGTTTCCTTCTCATTGTTCACTCTATTCTTACAATACTGAGCCATTTGTAGAATTTTGGATTGCGACTTAGTCTGCCATGCACTTTCAGAGGCAATGATTTAAGACTGAATGTCGGGCAATAGCCCACTTAAAAATGTATCAACAACCAATGTCTTTCCTGGTTCAGAACTCCAATCCTTGCCACTGAAATCCGAAAACACTTATACTCTGTGGCTCCCTCTGTCTTCCCTTGCATGCATGCAATTAATTTATCCCAAATGATTCTTTTCTGAGGCACCAAAGTCTTGAGTTTGGCTACAATGTGATTCAGTAATATCAAAATGTTCTGTGGAGGTTTCTCGCCAGCTTTTCTTGACCTATCAGCTAGTTCAAGTGCAGCCCATGTATCACTCATAACAGGTACATCGTCTACGGACCTAATCTGTTTCCATAAATCTGCTGGCAAGATGACAGGGAATAAAAAATCTATGTCTCCTAAAGTAAAGACTGACAAGTTCAAAACCGACTATTTCTTTATAGAACCCTGTGGGGTTCTTCCTAATGTCGTGGATAGACTGTTTAAGAGTGTTAACTTCCTGCTGTGGGAATGGGACATGTACAAATTGTGAGATATAGTGTGCAGGGGTAACTATTGCAGGCGCAACGTTAAGGCCTGTTTCCTTTTTCTGGGGCACAAGAGTAGGGAGAACTTCTCGCATGGGTAACTATGCAGTGGGGATCTCAGAGCATTTATTAAGGAGCAAGGCTAGGTCGAGAGTCAATGAGGTTAGCAGTGTGTCGTTAGAAAACGTGTGTTTGTATATTACCATAATATCTGCAGGACAACATAATTTCTTTTTGAGACATTCGTCTTGCAAATATTCAGCCATAACCTGTAATACCTTTCTTTGAATGGAGGGAGAATATTGGCTAAAAGTGTCATTAATGTCAATAGGGGAGATAGAGGCATCTGAGATCCATCTAAGAGCGTCTCTTGTGCAGATGCTCATCTCTTCACTAACAGTTTTTGGTGCAGTTAAAAAAAATTCTGGACATAGGATGTTTGTTGTGTCTCTCTATTTAATTTCAATTGGTGCAGCTGGTCTAGTTCCTGTTTAAATGTTACACATCGCTGCAAATGGGCTTTGTGGGCACGTACCCCTTTGTGCGGCACTCTGCTTTCGATCAGTTCCAAGATGGATGCCCGGGAGATTCCCCTTACTACCTGCAGTGGTACAGTTTTTGCACGTCTCTTCGACGTACGGCCAACTGCTCACGTGATCCTTTATCCGGAATCGAAGCGGACGGTGCTTCCCGCCGCTTCTGCTTTTGACGCTCTGTGAACTACTTGTATCTTCCGTTTCTCCTAACTCTGTTCTCTCCGTTCATTCAGATTCTCCCTGCAGACTTCGCCTGCACACTGTTCATTCAGACCAATCCGTTAGACCTGTTTGTTTCCCGTCTCTCCTAGACTTCCATTAGAGTAAGTTTAGTCCTTTTAGGGCTCCCCCCTCTCTCCGATAAGCTTACTCACCTGTTCATTCCTTCCAGAGTCTCCCGCTGCTCCACGATACATCCGACCTCCAGTTCTGAACAGTCTGCCTCCAACTTCGTTCCTTCGTTGGTGAGAGGATTACTTTCTGCTTCCCCTTCACTGTTCTACTTTTTTCCCTCTTCTGACATTCTCCTAATTTTCCCTCTCCCGTGCTCTTAGGAAAGCCTCCCGTATGAAATCCTTTTCTGCCATCCGTCGGGGAAGCTTCCACGTCAACTTCCTCCCAATCCAGATGAAGGGGGACTCGACCAGGGTTTTCTTCCCATTACAGGGTTTCCCTGGTGGTCCTGCCCTTTCTCCTGGGTTACTTTATCCTGGGTAGGAGAGGTCAGGGCTGTCTCAGGGAAATTTTCACGGCTGCATTGGTCCTCCCATTTGGTTTCATCGATCTGTCAAGGTGAGCTTTGTAGACTTTTAAAACATTAAAGGTAAATCATTTTGACATGTGCTCATGTATATTTGCTGGTGTGTCTCTAGTACAGGACAAGAAATTCAAATCCTGCAACTCCTGTGGGATGGCTGTATCAGTAAGATCACCCCAAATCTAGGCGAAGTATTGTCCCATTTGTTCTAGCAATACCTTTTGTTCAGGGATACCACCATGATCTGTCAGAGAGCCCGAAGCGGCTGCTTCGTCGCCCCCTCTATATATATTTCTGCTTATTGCTGTAATATTTTTCTCCACTCAAGGGGTACTGCACTGCAAGTCACAGTTTTCCAGTTGCTAGGTGCTAAAAGCGGAGTGTGGGAAGTGTCAGAGGTAGCTGGTAGCAAAATGAAAATCAATCCCCCATCAAATCAAACATACCCCTCATGACTGGTGGTCTCCCAAAAAGCAAAACACAGATGGTCCCGGACTCTCGCCATGATGACCTCTGGGCGAAGCGGCGAACGGAGTTCACAAGTAGAAGACTGTGAGAAAAAGAGTCTCCTGTGCAGGGGCCCCCGATACTCACGGGTCCCAGTCCGTCCACTTCGTCCTCGGAAAGTGATGGATTGTCATCGGAAGAAGCCCCACGTTTGGTGCCATTTGTTAGTCCCAAATATGAGTTATTGCAAATAAATGAAGAACACACCAGTCATGAAACAAATATATGACAAAAGTTTATTTTGCTTAAGCGGTCTCAGGTTCTTCTATGTCTGGCAGGCAGTCATTGAGAAATTGAGCAATTTACAGGGCGGGCAGTTAGCCTCTTTATACAGTTCAGAGCGGCATTGGTTGTAGCAATTACAGATAGTTTACGACCTGGGAAATGTGGGCATTATCCATGGCAACACATGGCTCCTCGCTCTGCGTCATGCCTGTACAATTTACTGGTGTTTAGAGCAATGAGATTCACCCTTTTCACAGCACAAGGAGACATTCCTGGCCTATCTTTATCTGTGTGTTGTTTTCCTTGTACCAAAAGGCACTATTATCTTTCCCTTCCTAGAATATGCATAGTACATCATGGTACATCAAGTTTTCTTACCATTTGTCGCACAATTAGCTTTGGAAAGCAGGAGACAGGAAGACACATAAACAACCCTCTATCTCCCTTTGTGTCTGCATGTTCAAGGCTTGAAACTGGTAAATTCCATTAGCTAAGCATTCCTTGCAGGAACACATTCACTAGCCCTTCAGGCTGCTGCAATCATTTTCTGCATGCAACATGAAAACCCAGCAAAGTGAGCAAAGAAACCAAAATGGAGTCTGAACAGTGCACTTCAATGTGTGCGCCTAGGCTAACACAGAATAACACACAATTGATGCATTTTCACACTAAGGGCTCAAAACATGCAAAAATAATCCACTAAGGGCCTGATTCTGAGCTATGAAAGTGAGTGAAATAAGAACCTGTGATTCCATGATGGGTCACCACTTTTTTTTCTCTATAGTCTCAATAAATAAAGCCACAAAATATGAAGGACATATGAAAAGCGTCTTTCCATCAGGGAACAACACTTTTTTAAATTTTACCTGAAGCTCAGATTGCCCCCCTAACTGGAGGCGTAGCCAGGATAGTCCAACAACTGGAGCCTGAAGATAGTGTGGTTGGGCTCACTGCAGTGACATTAACATCTGTAAATGCCCACACAGTGCTGCTGAGTGGGTATTCACAGATTTTGGGTGGGCCTTGCCCACACAACCCCTACCCAATCTACACCTCTGTCCCTAACTCTTATAATTATGCCAACAAACTGTGCAGTCATTGCTTCACTGGCATAATGATTCAAATGCAGTAATTTCCTTCCTTCTAGTAGTTTGGTTAGCACTATTAATGAGTGGTTAATGCTTCAAAATATTTTATTACTTTATCTAAATCATCCTCATGTGGCCTTTGAACAAGGACATGAGTACACTATTTTACTCACTTAGCCATAGCCAGCTGAACGAGTCAACTATCCTCCTGGCAAATGTTAATCTGTCTCCCAAAGCTCCTGTCTCCCAGTGCTAATAGTACGTTATGCTCACCACCTTTGGAAGTGTTCAGTGGCAAACACTCATTTGCAGAACACTTGGCATGCTGAGCTCCAACACCACTCTGTAGGACGGACATGAGACAGTTGAAACACTTTTCATAATGGTTCATATGGCTTTGGCTTCCTTATTTCATCCTGATATTACCACCATAGATAAACTGCAGGATGGTATAGCTCAAGAACTATATTGGTCTACACTGCTTTGTCACAATGTTTTTGACTCGGCAGCTTTCTTAATAATTTGTTTACATATTGTTTAAGACTTTTAGCTAAAATATACCTTTTGTTTTAGAAAGGCATTTAATATACTATTATGAAAATAGTATTTACATTACAAATGACTTTCTTTCCCATGTCTTTTTTAAATATAGAGAATATTTATACAAACGTCTACTTGGAATTGCAAAATACAAAAAGTGGATGTCTGAGATTTGTAGTGCAAGAAAAACTTGACCAATCTATGCACCAGGAGGAGCCAACATGAATTAAGAAGCTAAGTCATTCTGCAAAAAGAAAGTGGGCAGTGACATAAAAGGGCTACTGCACTAAGTTCCACTCCACCATGGCATCAGAAAAATTACAACTCTTCTGCTGTAAGACATACATACCATCATGTGCTGGCTAAACAAACTAAACTGTATGCCCTTTCTTCTACATAACTGACAGGATTTTCTCATGAGAGAAATATCCAAGCTTATTTTGTGCCTAGAGGCTTATTGAGCTTGCAAATTAAACATATGTTTCTCCTTAAATTGTTCAAAATGTGTTTTATACATTCGTACCTTTGATAATCTTGATGCATGGAGAGCCCTTCATTTCACTTGAAGTTCACAAAATATGTTTGGTCCTCTGACACACTATTTTGACATATGGTGGCTTTCGTTTGGAAAGCAGGCTTGGGTGTCTACTGCATTCTAGAATGAAACGCTGATGCAGGGGTCTGCAACCATAAGAAAAGTAAGGAAGCAATAAGAAGCTTAGAGGCATCAAAAGTAAGAAATGATGGGCCTTGCAGCTATTAAAAAGTTAGCGACAAGAATGAGAAATGGTAGAAATGTGAAGTGAATGAGTGAGAGGTGTTGAAGATAACACCCAGATTACTAACATACTTTGAGATAGGAAGAACAGCAGAAGGAAATAAAATGGAGGAAGGGGGAAGAGAAGGAAGCATAGTAGAAGGAGGAAAGAGAACCTCAGTCTGAGACGAATTTAGGTAAAAGTAGTTGGAGGACATCCAGGATTGGATACAGAGCAGATGGGCCAAGAGAGCAGAATGAACTGTCAGAGAAAGAACAGGAGAATCTGGGTGTCATCAGCATCGAGATGATATGATAAGTCTGTGGATGGGCTCCTAATTACCTTAACCCAAGGCAGGCCCACTGCTTACGGAACGAGTGAACATTTTGTACGTAAAGTGAGCTTATTGTACAATCGTCCGGGGATGAGCTAGATGACTCTGAAGAGTGAAACTAACCTGAGTCTCCCCGAACCGGATAAGTTGATACATTATATACAGAATTATGCAATTGCAACATTTAAAACACTCCCATATATTTTATTACAATCCACCCCCCACATGTGATTGGACAAAACCTATTGTCAGGAATCGAGGGTGGAAGCTGTGGGATCGCTGGACGCTCTAGTCCTCACCCATCATGGCTGCCGCCACTATAAGTCTAGGCTCCGCCCCCAGCTCGGCGCGTTGTATCTGTGTATTGCTTTCACTTCTATCAACGCTCCGAGTTGCTCGCAACTTTCTTCTCTAGTTTTTTCCTTCTCGCTCTCGGCTTCATAGTGAGCTGGTGTTTCTCTCCGTGTCCCTCTCCCCTTCTGTCCGCTCTGTGTTAGCTCTGTGTGTATTTAGTGCTCGAAGTTCTTTCTTTTTGTACTCTACTTATTTTTGCCTTGCTTACGTACGTGCAGTTCCTTTCCTCTTTACCTGTGTTCTGCCTTTCCTGCTCGCGATCCCTTTCGCGCTCCACTCCTCGCTTTGCCTTCCTGTTTACCTTTTCTCCGCTCGCGATACCTTTTGCACTCCGCTCCTTGCTTTGCCTTCCTGTTTACCTTTTCTCCGCTCGCGAACCCTTTCGCGCTCCGCTCCTCGCTTTACCATCCTGTTTACCTTTTCTCCGCTCGCGATATCTTTCGCACTCCGCTCCTTGCTTTGCCTTCCTGTTTACCTTTTCTCCGCTCGCGAACCCTTTCGCGCTCCGCTCCTCGCTTTACCTTCCTTTTTCCCCGTTCGCGGCTCCTCTCAGTTTCTGTGTCCGGAGCATTTGGATCCCACGGTCCTTTACAGTTTCCTGACATTAGAGATAGCCTTCGTTTCTCTAACCGGTATCCTGCATCTTCATTCATTCAGCCTAGGAGAACCTGCCTTATACTTACCTTTTGGAACCACTCCTCATCTCGCCTGCAGATCTTCATTCAAGGCTTTTTTCTGCCGTTCCGGCTTTTTCCCTTGGGGACCAAGGCTGGCCCACTGGGAGCCCCCAAAAGCAGGTTTCCATAACTGCCAAGGTGGCCTCCAGAGGGGCCAGACCTTACTTGCATGATAAGAAGGTTAGAACACCTAAGGATCTTATCTCTACAAAGAAGAAGGAACGTCCCCGAACTCGGGTTACGGTAAAGGACTCTGTTTCAGAAGATTCAGGTGAGGAGAAGGGGGAGGTGGAGCCGAAGTCTGACAGCATACAACGCCCGATTACAAACATGGCATCTTTGGAACAATACCAGGAACTTGTTGCAGCTATGCAGAACCTGACTGCTGAGGTGCAATCCCTAAGTCCTTCGCCAACAAGTATTATTGTGTCGAGATGACCACAGAGATCTACCCACGATGCCTCTCTCGTTCGGCAAGTACGATGGTCATCCAGGAGGTCTCAAGGACTTCCTAGACGCCTGTAAGGTGTACTTCACATTCAGACCTCATGCATATGAGACCAGTCGTTTTAAGGTCGGATTCATAATTGCCAACCTCTCGGGGAATGCCTTATCATGGGCAACACCACTGGTCTCCAATGAGGATCCATCTCTGAATAACTACGATCAGTTTGTGACAGCCTTTAAGGATCGATTTGATAGACCTGAGGTTCTGTACTCCTCATTAGAAGTCATACTTGATGTCCGTCAAGGAAATACGGACGTGCAAACATATATCTCACGCTTCCTCAGATTGGCTGCAAAGGCAGTCAGGCCGGATTCGGCTCAACAGACAATCTTCCGAAGAGGACTTCAGGACGAGATCAAGGACGAGCTTGCTAGGATAGCCAGACCACCGTCATTTCGAGACCTGATGACCTTGTCTCTCCAGATCGAGTTCAGGCTGCATGAACGCCGACAAGAAAGGAGACTATCGGCCTGCCCTCCCAGACTCCAGTTCAGAGACCTGTTTCTTCCACAGAAGAGCCAAAGCAGGTTGGAGCAGCTCGCGGACCTCTAACTCCTGAAGAAAGGAAATGGCGCCAAGAGGCGGGACTGTGCATGTATTGTGGATCCTCTAAACACCTGTTGAGAAACTGTCCAGAGGTTCCTCCTAGGAAGAAGGAAAACTTCCACCCCCGGGCTGTAGCAAGGGAAGTCTCTGGGGACCTGCCTGTTACCCTTGCAACCACTCAAGAATCCTAGAAGATGGCGAAGACAATAGCTTAATGGTGTTGAAGGTCCTCTTGATGTTGACTGAAGCAAAATCAGTGGAGGTATTGGCAATGTTGGATTGTGGTGCCGCTGGCAACTTTATGGACCTAAACTGGGCTAAGGAGAA
The DNA here is from genome assembly GCF_040938575.1 of Ambystoma mexicanum. Taxonomy (NCBI): domain Eukaryota; kingdom Metazoa; phylum Chordata; class Amphibia; order Caudata; family Ambystomatidae; genus Ambystoma; species Ambystoma mexicanum. The sequence continues at coordinate 255,912,434 of NC_090922.1, forward strand.
CTTAGTCTCTACAAGACCCAAGTCCAGACCCATTCCTGTTGAGGTAGTTGACTGTGAACCTCTTTCTTCTGGTCCCATCCTGAGGGAGACGATTCCATTGCAGATGAGAGTGGGCAATCACCAAGAACTCCTGGTATTTGACCAGATACGTGCAGCACATTTTCCTTTAGTTCTGGGAATACCTTGGTTGAGGAGGCATAATCCTCTTATCGATTGGTCAGCCAACAAGGTGTACTTCGACTCTCAGTTCTGCAGATCTAACTGTCTGATTACAGCCGCGGCTAAGGTGGTGACTGCAGAAGGCTCCGAAGCTCCCAACTCCTTAACGGTAGCTGCTGTTCCGCTCCAACACCAAGAATATTCCGAGGACTGCTGTATCGACCTGGTGCCTGATTCCATCGTGCCTTTCGGAAGGATGTATCCCTTGTCCATTCCTGAACGAAAGGACCTCAGAGAATATCTGGATGCTAATCTTAAGAACGGGCTGATTCAGGAATCCAAATCATCCTGCGGTGCTTCACTGTTTTTTATCCCCTAGAAGGATTCGGAAGAGTTGCTCCCATGCATAGACTTCAGAGGACTCAATAAGATCACCATAAGGGATAGGTACCCCATGCCCCTTATATGAGACATCCTGGAGGTGGTTCAAGAGGCCGTGTATTTCACCAAGTTGGATCTAAGAGGAGCCTATCACCTCCTTAGGATCAAGGAGGGGGACGAATGGAAGACCGCTTTTCGCACTCCGTTCGGCTTGTACGAATATAGGGTCATGCCATTCGGTCTTGTGAATCCCCCGGCGGTTTTCCAGAGGTATATGGACAAGGTGTTTGCTGACATGTTATACCTATCTGTGGTGGTCTACTTAGACGATATCCTCGTCTATTCCAAATCTCTTGTCCAACACAGATCTCAGGTCAAGAAGGTATTGAAAAGACTCCTTGACCATCGATTGAAACATAAGGGAGCTACAGAGCTTTCTGGGTTTATCCAACTTTTATCGGCGCTTTATCCCCAACTTCTCACAAACTGTGCTCCCCCTTACCTCTCTACATAAGAAGGGGGTGCAGTTTTCTTTTGAAGGAGAACCTCAGAAGGCTTTCCAACTCCTTAAGGAAAGATTCTCCACGGCTCCCATCCTAATCCAACCTGACCAGACAAGGCGGTTTATCATGGAAACCGACGCATCCATTGGAGTGGTGGGAGCCATACTTCTCCAAGAATCTGAAGACGGTCTTGAGCATCCTTTAGCTTATTTTTCCAAGACCGTAACATGCAGCGAACGGAACTACTCCGTATTGGAAAGAGAGCTACTAGCCATCAAATTAGCCTGTCAGGAATGGCGTCATCTCCTACAGGGAGCTGCTCATAGTTTCTTGATTCGTACTGATCACAGGAATCTCAGGGTACTCCAGCAGATGGAATGCACCAATGCCCGTCATGCCCGATGGGCTTATTTCTTTCTACAGTATGACTTTGAGATAACGTACATCCCTGGTACTGAAAACAAGAAGGCTGACGCCTTGTCCCGAAGTAAGGGGGAAGTGTCGGGATTATATCAAGGACATGACTTAATATTTCCCAAGCTCAGGATTCTAGCTTCCACGACCACTTTTCTCAAGGAGTTTATACCCCTGTATCAGAGCTGCCCAGAGCTCCCACCTGCTATCACCCAAGGGAAGGATGGATTGTATTACCATGAAGAGGCGCTTTATGTTCCCACCAAGAAGCTTCAAAGAATGGTTCTTTCCTGGTGCCATGACTTACCCTTGACAGGTCATCCTGGCATAAGAAAGACATATGACCTATTGAGCAGGGGTTTTTGGTGGCCAACGCTCAGAAGGGATGTGAAACAGTACGTCTCTACTTGTTCTGTTTGTGCCGCTAACAAGTATCAGACGGGTAGGCCAATTGGTTTGTTGCAACAGCCTTCTCTAGCTGAACGCCCCTGGGAACACATTTCACTGGATTACATTGTGGATCTCCCGTTGTCTTCTGGTATGACGGTAATCATGGTCACTTGTGACTCCTATAGCAGGTTGGCACACTTTTCAGCCTTTCGACAACTGCCTTCGGCTTCAGGGACAGCTACCGTCTTCCTTCGTGACATAGTCCGTCTGCATCGTTTGCCTAGGACTATAGTCTCTGATCGTGGTTCCCAGTTTACCTCAAAGTTCTGGGCCACTCTCTGTCATGTTCTGGAAATCCATAGGGCTCTCTCCTCAGGCTATCACCCCCAAAGCAATGGCCAGACGGAAAGACTCAATGCCAGTTTAGAACAGTACCTAAGGTGCTTCTGTAGTCCACAGCAAGAGAGGTGGTTTGACTTTCTCTCCCAGGCCGAGTTCGCCTATAACAATGCTATTCATACCACCATACAGATGAGTCTGTTCTTTTGTACTTACGGATTCAACCCACACCATCTACCCTGGGTTAATACACCATCTACCAAGGTTCCGGCCTTAGATGAGGCTCTCAGAGATCTGCACGAGGTACAGGAGACAGCCAAGAAGGCTCATCTAGCCAGCCAGGGTTCCCAGAAGAAGTGGGCAGACAGGAGCAGATGCTCCAACCCGACTGGAAGGTGGGACAATTGGTATGGCTGTCAACCAGATTTCTTCCCAGATGGATTCACAAGGGGAAGTTTTCCCCTAGATTTCTAGGACCCTTTCCCATCGCCCAACAGATCAATCTGGTGGCTTTCAAACTCAAACTCCTGGATTCCCTCAAGAGAATACACTCTGTCTTTCACGTCTCTCTTCTCAAAGCGTACAAGGAAGATCCATTTCAGAGGCCTGTACATAAAGGACTCCCCAAGGTGTATCCTGCCCCGGACGAGTACCAAGTGGCTCGTTTGATCGATTCCCGGTATCGCAAGGGCAGGCTACAGTACCTGGTATATTGGAAGGGCTATCCCAAGGAGGAGAGAACCTGGGAGCCGGACTACCACATACATGCTCCTCATCTTGTGAAGAGGTTCCATTGTTTTCACCCAGGTAAGCCGGGGGGACCCCCAAGGAAGAGGGGGTATACTGTCAGGAATCGAGGGTGGAAGCTGTGGGATCGCTGGACTCTCTAGTCCTCACCCATCATGGCTGCCTCCACTATAAGTCTAGGCTCCGCCCCCAGCTTGGCGCGTTGTATCTGTGTATTGCTTTCACTTCTATCAACGCTCCAAGTTGCTCGCAACTTTCTTCTCTAGTTTTTTCCTTCTCGCTCTCGGCTTCATAGTGAGCTGGTGTTTCTCTCCGGGTCCCTCTCCCCTTCTGTCCGCTCTGTGTTAGCTCTGTGTGTATTTAGTGCTCGAAGTTCTTTCTTTTTGTACTCTACTTATTTTTGCCTTGCTTACGTACGTGCAGTTCCTTTCCTCTTTACCTGTGTTCTGCCTTTCCTGCTCGCGATCCCTTTCACGCTCCGCTCCTCGCTTTACCTTCCTGTTTACCTTTTCTCCGCTCGCGATACCTTTCGCACTCCGCTCCTTGCTTTGCCTTCCTGTTTACCTTTTCTCCGCTCGCGAACCCTTTCGCGCTCCGCTCCTCGCTTTACCATCCTGTTTACCTTTTCTCCGCTCGCAATATCTTTCGCACTCCGCTCCTTGCTTTGCCTTCCTGTTTACCTTTTCTCCGCTCGCGAGCCCTTTCGCGCTCCGCTCCTCGCTTTACCTTCCTGTTACCTTTTCCCCCGCTCGCGGCTCCTCTCAGTTTCGGTGTCCGGAGCATTTGGATCCCCCGGTCCTTTACAGTTTCCTGACGTTAGAGATAGCCTTCGTTTCTCTGACCGGTATCCTGCATATTCATTCATTCAGCCTTGGAGAACCTGCCTTATACTTACCTTTTGGAACCACTCCTCATCTCGCCTGCAGATCTTCATTCAAGGGTTCTTTCTGCCGTTCCGGCTTTTTCCCTTTGGGACCAAGGCTGGCCCACTGGGAGCCCCCAACGGCAGGTTTACATAACTGCCAAGGTGGCCTCCGGAGGGGCCAGACCTTATTTGCACGATAAGAAGGTTAGAACACCTAAGGATCTTATCTCTACAAAGAAGAAGGAACGTCCCCGAACTCGGGTTACGGTAAAGGACTCTGTTTCAGAAGATTCAGGTGAGGAGAAGGGGGAGGTGGAGCCGAAGTCTGACACCTATACAAAGAAATCCAATCTTTCTCCAATTCTCCCATTCCCATTGATCACTGTTATATTAACTACCACTATCTTCAGATCATATTCATAGCACACCCTTTTTGGGATTCCTCTGTGGTAGGTCGTGACATTTTAACGTGGTTACACATTTGTATACAAACATAATTAATTACAAATCACAGCTGGCCTAAGCCCTTTGACCCTGAACATAATTGCACATGGTTTGCATGGATACTTCAAATGACATGAGAGAGAGCAGAATAAACAGGTTGCCTTTGAACTATCAATAGCCATCTCATCCACCCCGATTTTACTGGTGTCCCGGAACATTGTAATCTAAATGTAATACCATTTCAGCATGCATGGCACATCCTGAGAAAACAATCAAACCCCTGAGTATCGGTCACTCTGGCCTCGAGCGTCACCTTAATCCATGTTTATTGTTGGTTAAAGGAAATGTCTGGACCCCTCTGCAAGCTCTCATTACATATGCTTTCTGTGAAAATACAAGGTCATAAGCCCTCTGACTGGTTTGACCATCTGCTTGGTTAATCATTACTCCTCCTCCGGCCTCCAATCCTGCAATACTAGTTGTTCCCAGACATTCAGAATTCATCCTGCAAACTCCTGGCTGCAGAGCTTTGATAGATTTATAAAGAGAACACACTACATGTAGATCTATAAATTCCCTATGTATGTGTCTCAGTGTGCATGCATGTTTAATAAATATTGTCTCTTCTTTACAGTTGGTTCTCCGTGACCAGTCCCCTTCCCCTTCCTCGCTTGCCATTATGAAACTCCTTGCTGCCCAGCCTCTAGGCTCTCATCGCAAACCATATCTGTATTGTGTTTTATATTTCATTTGGCAGTTTTGGTGTTTGTCTATCTACGCAAGTGCAAATCTAATATGCATCAATCTTGAGCACAGAGTAACACTTGAAGTAATACATCCCATTCACGTTTAGCTATATTGGATACATATGAAATTGCAACATCATGCCCATTTTGCTGCACCCCGAGTCACAAATATAGTGCACGCAATGTGAACCACCCTTCGTCATTGAGACCTTTCCTGACCACCCCAACAGAAGCCAACAGAAGAATTAATAGGAGCTAGAGAGTTAGTTTAGAGAGAAATAAATATAGGACCTAAGACAGAACCTTGAGGCACACTGCGAGAGATCGGGAAAAGAGGAGAGGATTGGCCAGTGAAGGAGATGGAAAAGGTACGATTAGAAAGCTAGAAGTGGAACCATTTGAGAACAGAATCACAAAAGCCACATTGGAAAACAGAGGAAAGAAGACTTGAATGGTCACTGTGTCAAATGCAATAACAGCTAAATGGGAGGATTGCCTAGAATAACAAGAAGATAGAAGAGAAGTTCAGTTCTAGTTGAGTGGCATGTACGAAAGTCAGATTGGAATGGAGGAATACGTAAATTCTGAGTCACAAAATGTCTTATAGTATACAATATGTTGTAGTAGTTTAGAAATAAAAGTAAGAAGTGAGATAGAGCAAACATTAGTGGGGAGAGAAGGGTCAAGTGTGGTCTTTGTAAGAGTAGGGAGAATAGAAGCATATTTAAAAGAAGAAGGAAAAGTAGAGGAACAAAGAGAGGAGTTAAGCAAAGCGACAAGATTGGGAAGGATAGTAGGGTAAACCGAAGGGATTAAAAAAGAGTGTAGAGGATTTCCAGGAGTGGCAGTGGGATGGGCCATAGAAAGAAAGAGAGAGATATTAGATTCAGAAAGAGGATGGAACGAAGACATTCGGAAAAAAGGTGAGAGAGAAGGCACTATAGAAGGTAAAGAGGGTGAAATAGAGGAGCGGACAAAAGAGATTTTAGAAGGAAAATAGCAAAGTCATAAGCAGAGAGAAAAGAGATAGTAGCGGGGCCAGGAGAAGAGGAGAGATTATTATTTAGGTTCTGCAATAGACAGCTTGAATAGGGGAAAGAGAGGCAACAAGCATATTAAAGTAATGCTGCTTGGCAGAAAGGAACAGAAAATCATAGGAAGAAAGAATAGTCAATATGTGATCCAGATCAGAAATCATCCTTGATTTACACCAGCTCCACTTTGATCGGTGCAAGGTACAGCGGGCGTAGTAGAGGAAAGGGGTCATCCAGGGCTGGGAAGGCTTGTGAGAGGGAGAGAAAGGAGAGAGAGGATAAAGAAGGTCAAGAGCATCCACATGGCTAGAAGAATGGAGAACTGAGGCAGCATCTGTAGAAAGAGAGGCTAACGTATCAGTAGAGGTGTAAGGAAAAAGGGCTTGCTGGGCTGGAAAAGGCCTTCATTGGGGGTGTTTGGTGCAAGAAAAGGGAAAAAAAACTACCCTTCCGATGAAACTTTGGGCAGCAGTTGGCTGAAATGAGGCAGGTGCAGCCAACTGCCATTTAACAGCTATTCGAGGGGATAGGTGTTGAGACGGAGCACAGAGGATTCGATTCATGCAGGATCAGAGTCTGGCAGTGAATTAATTATGACCCGGGCCCGGCGGTGAAAGCTGCAACACGAGGCAGCTCTTCCATGAGAGCAGTGCACAGCACGGCAGGAGTCCGTACACCGCAGGAGAATCACTGCCTGGGGAGGTGCCTGCGAGCCCCCCAGGCCTCAGTTAAGTGTTGGTATGAATGTGTGTGGTAATTGAGACTCTCTCGTGAGAGTCTTGTTTGGAGAATATCCGTCGTGTCAATAAAGTGCTCTATGAACTCGTGCACAACTGTTCAATTAAGTGTGTGGAGTTGCTATGAACTAGCGCACTACTATTCTATTAGTGTGCAGACTTTTGCTATGAACTAAGAGCACGATGGGTCATATGAAGGTGTGTTTAGGCAACGCATATGGTTTCCTTTTGTTGCTTTAGAACGTGTGTTAGCATAACACGGGTGTTGCCAGGATAGTTAAAAGCACTTATGAGGGTTAAAGCAGTGATCAGAGCATATGGTGAAGTAACGCTATGTTTGTTTTTGGCAACTCCTTGTTTCATTTTATGTCGTATCAAGTTATCATGTGTTTAGTCATGTTAAGTGTTAACAGGTGCTGTGGTAGCAGTGTTAAGGCACACGTTGGGGGCATTACGAAACAAGAAGTACTTGCCCAGAAATAATCCTTCTTGGTACAGGAGTATAGAGGTGTTCCGAGTGTTATGTGCATTCCAGCCATGGTTCATGTGCTTATGTTTGTGGCTATCTCAGGACATCTTCACCAAGGCAGGGTGGAGAGATAGTATTCTAAATAAGAAGACTACTAACTGTAAGAGGTTCTGAAGTAAGACAAATGATGCTGCATGTTCTATGTTTTGTATGTTATCCACTTCCCCTTTTCCGGTTACCCTAAACACCCTCTCCCTATCCACAACCTCTCCCTAACCCACTTCCCCCCTTAGGCTGTCTCAGGGTGCTTGTGTTTATCGCCAATCAGGAGCCCGTGCCAACCAAGGGTGGAGGGTTCACAACATTTGGCTTCCGTGGCTAGGAAGGAGTTGTGTATACTCCAGGGGTGTGACAAGAGGGAGGAATAGGTGTGAGTGCAGAAGAAATATTGCAGACTTGGAATGGCCAAGTAGCACGATGTTGCAATAATCCAGTTTGAAAAAGGTTGTAGAAGTAGGGGGGTGAGAGGAGAAGGGGGAAGAAGTAAAGAAGAGAATGGTCTGAGGAATAAAGAGGTAGAGCCAAGATCGAGGAGGAAATGGGAAAGGTAGAAAAGATTAAGTCCAGTGAGAAACCAGAAATATGGAAGGGGGAGTAGAAATTTGTAGTATATGAAAAGTGTCAAGAATACATAGCAGAAGCACTGCAGAATGAGATAAAGAGAGGTGCAGGTTAAAGTCGCCCAGAATAAAGAGTGGCATTGAAGGTAGGAGAGAGGAAAGGAATGCACCAAGATCACCATAGAAAAAAGAGACAGGACCTGAGGTCTTAAAGAAAGACAATTAAATCTTGCTCTTTTTATAAATACATCTCTCATACTAGTAATTTGTCCAGGATAAGTATTTTAGTTTTGAAGTTTGAACCATGTGTCTGCAGTTAAAAGGTTTCATTAAATCATTAGACTCCTTGAGATCCTGGAAATATAGTAATAGTTCCTTTAGATGTCTTAAAGAAGTCTGATCTAAGGTGCTTAGAAAGGTAACGTGGCTATGTGCATTTAGCTTACAAAGAAGTTGTTTTGGTACTCGACAATTGATAGATCACAATTAGCAATTAGCAAAGTATAGAACATAAGGCCATTAGAGTAAATAAGGGAATCATGTAAGGCTCTGGGATGCCCAACAACAAGTCTTTAGTTTCATCAAAAAGGTTAGGTTGGGGGACTGTTACCCTTTTTTAAATCAAACCCCTCAAACAGGATTACTCCAGCCTGGCTCTTATGGATCGATAAACAGCAAGAGTCTTTTGACTTTTGAGGACTGTTATGAAAATTAACTATTGTGATCGGTTTGCCAGTTCCAGACCTTACTTTTGTAGTTTGCAAGCAACTTACTACTGGTACAATGGTGATAGGGGTACAATGTAATGTAAACTTAATAAAAATGGTTGTTTACCCTTTGCCCTGGCAAATAGTACACAGTTTGCACTATTTACCCTTTGTCCTGGCGAATAGTATGACTTCTGCACTATTTACCCTTCATCCCATCATCCTTGCAAGTAGTTGAAATTCTGCACTATTTAGCCTTTGGCCCTTCATCCTTGCAAATAGTGTAAATTCTGCACTATTTACCCTTCGTCCTGGCAAATAGTAGACATTTTGCACTATTTACACTTTGTCCTGGCAAATAGTAGAAGTTCTGCACTATTTACCCTTCATACCATCGTCCTTGCAAGTAGTAGAAATTTCCTCTGTCCTTGCAAATAGACGCTAGTAGGAATTCTGCACTATTTATCCTTTGCCCCATTGTCCTTGCAAATAGTGTAAATTCTGCACTATTTACCCTTTGTCCTGGTAAATCGTACTCCTTTTGCACTATTTACACTTCATCCTGGCAAATTGTAGAACTTCTGCACTATTTACCCTTCGTCCCGTCATCCTTGCAAATAGTAGAAATTCAGCACTATTTACCCTTCGTCCTTGTAACTAGTATAAATTCTGCACTATTGACCCTTTGTCCTGGCAAATAGTACACATATTTTGTACTATTTACCCATCGTCCTTGCGAATAGACCTTACCTTGGTATACATGTGAAGACCCTTAGTGTAATATCAAGAGCATAAGGTTGTAATACATTCCAAGAGAGTAAAAAAGGACCCAAGAATGGTGGCAGCAAGCCTTCAGCCAACAAGGGCAGCTGGCTTACCCCCAGAACACCCCTTCGCCTCCTACTCCCAGTGTGGGCTACAGACTCTTCTTACCCTGATCCACAGACTGCACCTCCTGTGAAGCCTCTCCGATCAGCTTTACCACTCGGTGTACACTGCTTATACTAAACTTAGATCATCCACTGTGGGTGCTACTGCTTCCGTCATCAATGTCCCAAGACGCTGGTCATCGTTTTAAGCTTTTGGTCCACTTCAAGTGTATCTGCAGCCCACCTCCTAGTTCTCTGCTGATTGCCAGCAAAGTTCTGAGGTACAGTGCCATTCAGAGACATCACTCACCTCCTGGAGTCTTCTGGTCGAGGAAATCCTCCTCAGTCTGTCCTCCCATATGCACTATCAGGATGCAATTAAGGATTTACTGTGTCTAAGGTGAAGGGACTACAGCCTATATATGTCCGTGCTGTTGCCCACTGCACCGGTTATATGTGAGGGGTGCTTGCACTGCCTTTACCATGGCTGGATGTTCTGTGTTTGAGGGGAGATTGGTCTGACAGAATTCGAGGGAAGCTTGAACTAAGGTGTATGTGAGGGACCTTTGCACTGTTCTAACCTATGTTGCACTTGTTATATATGCGTGAAGCTTGCAATGCTGCAGCCCTTGCAGTTCTCGTTCCATGTCATTGAAGACTGAACTGCTGTGGGGCAGCTCAGTGTTCCTTTTCAATTAAGCATTAAGCCCTGAGCCGCTCGGCCATTACCGAGTCAGGTAAAGCCCTGGGGCCCATAGTTACATGCCCAAGCGAAGCGAGGGCCTTAACAAAGGCCCTGTGGCTTTACCTGACTCAGTAATGCCCCCGTGGTGAGGGTTTATTGCTATTAGTACCCCGGCCCATAAGACCAGGGTACTAAAAGTATTTTTTTTCCGTTCCAAAACGCTCTGGCGTTTCGGAACAGACATTTTTAATTTTTTTAAATGACCACCGGGGAAGTGAAAACGAAGTTTTCCCTTTCCATGGCAGCCGTTGAAAAAAATAGAAAAAATGTTTTTAAAAAATGGTCGCCATGGAAAGGAGAGAAGGGACTACATGTAGTTCCTTCTTCCTTTTCATGACGGCCTGTCACGTATTGGGAGCGGACACGCTGGGGGCAGAAGTGTTCCCAGCGCTTCCGCTCCAGAAATGGACAAAAAAGGGGCAAGTGGGGTTGGGAGGGTGGGGAAGGGATTGTTTAGATTGCGGAGAGTGCGGGGGAGGGAAAACACTTACCTCGATCCCCAGCAGGTGAAGATGGCAACCTCCAGCCGTGTGGTGGCTAAGAGCGGGTTTTACCCCGTTCTGAGCCTCCTCATTGGCTGAGTGGCTGCCCCCCCACCTGCCGGGGACATGAATGGACATAGTGGGGAGAGATATTCAAGGGATTCCCGGTCGGGTAAAGCCCCGGCGAGGGCCAATCAGAATGATTGTTACATTTTGAATGACCCTCGCTGGGTACTAATGTATGTGACACTTAATTGGCAGAAGCCTATGCTGGCCGGTTGTGCAAAATTGACATTTTCAGTGATCAGGCCCATGCTGTACCTGTTCTGAGTGGTGGAGGAATGCGTGGCTGTAGCACAGGCAATACGTCCCCCTTGCATGGGAAGATTCCAGTCCTGCAACCCGTCTTATGGCTGTTCTGGGTGAATGAAGGCCCCTTTCTTCTATATGTACATTGCACATGAGGACTATACCTGGTATGTGAGGCTTTAACTGACTGCCATATTATGGCAATATACGTATTTGTGGTTGCACTTGGCACTTGGCATGTCGTGGCAGCATGAGAATGGTGCCCTGCATGTCGCCTACTCTGATTAGTTTTAGGAGGGTTTAACTATCATACAACGGCAGCATCTGGGTATGTGGAGCTGCACCTTGCATATCATGATTATACCTGGCCTACAAGGCTATAGCAATGCTTTGACATTTGAAGCTGCACTTGGTATATGATTGCAGTACTTTGGGCATACACGTTTTCACCTAGCATATGGTGACAGTACCTGGCATGTGCGGCTATAACTGGACTACAATGGAAATACCTAGGTAAATGAGATGCCATTTTGTTTATTATGGCAGTATCTAGGCATCTGAGATTTCCCTTGGCATATGTAGGTTATATAAGGCATGTAAGGTTACGATTCACATTAGATGGCAGTAACTGGTCAAATGTGGCTTTACTGGCATTTGAAGGAAGTGTGCCTGGCCTATGATGGCTCTGCTGGGCCTTCTCCTTACAAATTAAGTCTGCACTACTGGTAGAGGCAGCACCCTATTTAATATATGGTTAGTAAATAAACAAATATTTTCACTGCTTTAACAACTTGTTATTTTTTTCATCTTGCCCTTATTGTGTTTTTTTAATGTTAGTGATGCCTTCATGGTGAAAGGCCATGTAACATCACTTGTTGCATCATCAACAAGTGAAGCACTTCCACCGTGGGCACTGAGGTGAGGTATTGCTAATACTTTGTGCTCCGGCCCCTATCTGTTTCAGTTGGTTTGTATCCATTATTTGTGCATTTTAGTTTATCTTTTTTTATCACTATGTGCTCATCGTGTGTGTGCTGGTAGTGTTTTTTCCATGGCTGTTGCCCCCTCCCTCTGTCCCTCCTCCGAGCCCCATTGGCTGTGTGACTGTGTGTAGAACAAGGACCTAGTCCTGTGTTCGGTTCCCTCGCCGGCGCCACTTCAACCGTGGGTATCGAGGTGAGGCATTGCTAATAATGCGTGGTCCGGCCCCTATCTGTTTTGTCGGGTGATTTCCTGGGGGTCGGCAGGGCCGTCCACGGACCTCCGGGTTTGGGGGGGCCCCAACTCCTCCCGCGTCCCAAAGGAGTATGAGACACACACAAGAGCAAAGAGTTACTGCTGTTTATTACATTCTCGGAGCATCGGTACCCCTTTAACTTCTTCGCAGTGATGGGTTCGCAGGCCCTTTTTCTAGCAGGATGACGCTACTATGTGCGTCACCTGCTAAAACTAGCCCCTAAACTTAACGCTACTCCGGGTTTTTTTCCCTGAGTGGTAGGGTCAGTATGGATCAGTATAGGAGAGAATTTTAGTGGTGAAGAGGTCAGGTGGTACGCTTGGGTCGTCCCTAAGAATGGCTACATGAGATTTGTTACATGGAGAAAGTGAGTGATTGGTTGAATTATGGTGCTGTCAGTGGTTAGCCCCTCGTATTCTGATTGGTTCATCCGCAAGCCCCCAAGCCTGGGACCATTGTCGTTCCCAGCTCGCAATGTACCTGGTTTTGGCAACATTGCATGACTATGTGTCAGTGGCAGACAATGGACAGGTCTTACTACTGGCCGTTGAGTGTCCTTTTCCCATCGCCGCCGGTGTCCAACTTGTAACTTCGTTGTTGCAGTCTGGGTCCCAGACGTGAGACCCCAGAGCTTCTCTGGTCCTTGGAGCTTGGCATCATGTCAGATCGGCCTGGTCACGTGTTGAGAGACCGTGGCTGAAGCAGAATTAGAGGGATTTGATTTGTATTTCTGCTCCGAGGAGTGTTTAGCAGTGGCAGGTGTAACCTTGGCCCTGAGAGTGCGCGTGCAGATTGTAACTTCGTGGCCTTGGTGTGGGGCTCCTGTCAGGGTTTGTTCTGCATATTCAGCGTCTTACAGTTTCGAATGAGCTGCTCCGGGCCTAGGGGCTCTGGTTTGCGGCCTACCTTGGCCTAGTCTATGGGTGACAGTGTATAGTTCATAACACGGGGGTCGCGAGGTGCGACTTGGGTCCTTATACATTAGTCCATCTACAGGGTGACATCTTCATGGTTTTAGTAGCAAAAAAGCATCTGCAAGCATATACACAAGCTCTTCTGGCGTCTTACATTTCTGTGGTGCAGTAGTTAGCCTATGGGAAAAATAACAACGATGCATGTCTGTGTGCGTGAGCGGTCCTCTATGTCATAGCACTGAGTATGTTCTTCGTGTGGGATGGTGTGTGTCTGATACAGGTGCTTGGTGGCACGTATATTCTTGTCCATTGGCTATGTCGTCATGTCATCTCTAACGATGGCGATATTGGTGCGTGATGTCTAATCGAGTTGGTCCATAGGGTCGGTCACAGCTCCACCTGAGGTCGCACCATGTGCTTTGGATGACGCACAGTTGGCCTGCGGGGTGTGGCATAGGTGGATCCTGACGTCTGGGGCAGCAGTCAAAGGGCTGAACTCATCCCGCGGGGGGGGGGGTGCTTGGGTCGTGACGTCATAGGCCATGGTCTGGACGGGAATCGCGGAAAGGGATCGTCCCATTTTCCCTCTTCAGTTTCAGTTGGTTTGCATCCATTATTTGTGCATTTTAGCTTATCATTTTAGCACTGAGCACTCGTCGTGTGTGTGCTTGTAGTGTTTTTTCCCTGGCTGCTGCCCCTCCCTCTGTCCCTCGTCTGAACTCCACTGGCTACCTAGCCCTTCTTAAAATTGCTTTCCAGGACAGTCCCTCTGACCGTGGCAGCCCCCTGGAGCGAAAGACTCCGAGGCAAAGGACAGCTCCTTCTGAAGCAGTTCCAGATGGTGTCTACCGGGGAAGCATGAAGCCTGCAGCCGTCAACCTGCTGCGACTGACAAAGGTAGGTTTGGTGCGTACAGGGGGGCAGCAATCACTGCAACCCACTAAGCTGACCCACCCCTCCAATTAATCGTATTCCTCTTATCGCACCACTCTTAAGCACCTCAGTGAACTGTATTGTTTAGACATCTTCTCTTCTCTCCAGGAAAGTCGCATTTCTAGCATTCTGTTGTGTCAAAGCTAGGTCCTTTTCCCTCCTTTTAGAAAAGTCTAATCTGGATGTTTTGCATTTCTGTTGTGTCAAAGCTAGGCCTTTTTTCCCTCCTATAGGAAAGTCAAATCTGGGTGTTTTGCAGTGCGCCCACCATCTTCTATCCCAACTGCTCCTGCATTCCCTTTTGGTGTGTTGCCTGCTTGTTGCCTCCTGTGTGCCTCCTTCTCTGTGACCTCTCCCCCTTTGGTGATCCATGGGGTGCACGGATGAGGGCGGTGCTTCTTTTCCATCCTCTCTCCTCTCTTGCCTCCTCGCACCCCCTATGGTGCTCTCAATCTCTTCCATCTTCTCAAACTGCTAATCTATCTCCTACCCTATTCCTCTCACTAAGTCTCGAAGGAAAAAGTTCATGAAGGATATCCTGGTCTCCAACGCAGGCCTCCCTGTCTCTGATACCCACATCAGCGCTTCCTCCAGACAGACTCTCACTGACATCCTCTTTGACGTTCCCTCTCCAGACCTGTGGACTGTTAGGAAAGATTTACATGGATAGCTAATTTATCCCCTCAAGTTGTGAACCCCCAACCTTTTGCTTTTGTCTGACCATCCTAGCCTGGCTTTTACCAGTGGAGCCCAGCCTTCTGCTGTACTCCGCCAGGCTTTACTCATGTTGTTATGGGGAAACTGACAGGCCCTTCAGACTGTCAGTACTGGGAGACTTTCTTTCCCTTGGTCTTTCACTTTTGTTACTATTTCTTAGCAACATTTTATCAGTGCACAATGTACCTTCCAGTACAGTGTGCTGGGGTCTCTTTTTCATTTCTAAGGCCCTAGACACCCTATAAGGATTTTTGGTGAATGTACAAGTGTGTCCAGGGCAGAGCTGGCAGCAGCAGTTACTTTTAAAGCATTTTTGACTCTTTTACATGGTCCAAACCGCATTTACCGCGCTCTGCCCAGGACAGTGGCCAGTGCCTAAAATGGCCATGCCATGAAGTTCTTTGTTCTGTCCTTTGGCCATTTTGTCCCTTTGCCTTCTCCAGGTCAAGCAGACCCGGGTAATTCCTTTTTTGGTCATGGAGACCCCTGCGCAAACCAAAGCTTTCACGGGCTTCTGCATGCCTTGTGTGTGTGCACCCAGGATGTGGGATGGAGCTTTCTTGTTCCAAAACACATCCTGGGTACCAGGATGTCTGGGTTGCTGGGATGACTACGACCACTGTGGTCCGTGATTAGTCCACGTCTGGGATGGCTGAATGTGAGCAGATCTCTTATTGGTTTCTCTTCATTTTGGCGTGAAGGAGATTTTGGATAAGAGAAGGCACCTTACACCCATTGCAGGTCAATCTTCTGAGTTCACACCGAATTTAGTAAAGGAGCCAAGTATCCTGAACTGAAAAGCAGACCCGTGGAACTGCTGGTGAATCGCTGGAAGGTTTGGTACCCTGACCTCACTGTTGTCCCGTTGGAGCCCCTGTTTATGATCGATCAAAGAAGGCCTGCAAGTGCACTTCAACCCGAGTAGTGGGACTAACTACTCTCGGCACCTCCTGCTTAACTTGCAACAAGCCTTTTTGGAAGTGTTCCTGGACCGCACAGTGAAGTGACCAGCTCGCACAGGCCCTTTGCCCTGGTGCTGCCTCCATATCGAGTTTCGACTGGAGCCTTTGAGAATCATAAACTCTTGATAGAAGGCACTCTTCCACTGAGTTTCGTACACCTAGCATCCCTAGGTCTGGTATTATGAGAGTCTGCCTGAACCCGAGCCCATGCGGTTCTCGTGTCACCCTGTTGTGTTGACAATCTTCGTGGGTGCCTCGCAGCTGTGCCCCCTATGCCCTAAGATGAGCTGCAGTGGAACGGGCCCAATCCCTTCACCAGAAGCAGAGAAATCACCACTGCCCTTCCGTGGATTGAGGTCCCCGAACCCAACCCCTGAAAGTCAGAGCAACGCACAACTGCGGGATTCAAACCTGAGAACGAGGGTTGGTAAGTACTTGCAACTCTTACCAGTGGCCACTGGCGCAGACACTTTTACGCACAAGTGTCCCCTGTGGGCCACTCTCCTTTCTTAAGGTAGCCTGTGCTACCAAGCTATTCCTGATTCTTGGAAATCGCTCTGCCTTCTTGTAGAGACCCTCCTTGAATAGTGGGACCTTATTCTTCATCACCTCACACACCTTCCTGAGCCAGGACAGCCCCTTGAAGAGACCCATTGTGCATTTTGAACACACGATCGAGTGCTGCCGCACAGAACATACTTTTGAGGACAAGGCTCCACACTTCTTAGAGATTGGACTGCCTATTAGTTAGGGTTTGAGTTGTTGAAGGACTGCCTAAAGTAAAGGGAAACCTAAAAGAGCCCCCACTTGCCACTCTGAAATGAAATTACAACCTACTTCCCTTAACCTACAGACTAAGACACTGCCTAATATCGAGGGGGCACTTATCAACGCCAGATCGATGATAGCCCACACGACAGAAATCAGAGTCCTCATCACTGCGAATCAGCTAGACCTTCTGGCCATAACAGAGACCTGGCTTCACCCAGCAGCAGGACCTGCCCTCTTTCTAGTGATCCCTAACAACTACTCTATCCTTATAGATGATAGTGAAACTTCCAGAGGAGGAGGCGTTGCCTTTATCGCCAAAACCAATCTGGGCCTGAGAATCACTCAACACCCCCATTCCCTTCAGGAGAATTATTGTCAGTAAAACTCCCATTAACGACATCACCGCCCTTCTGACCACTAACACAAAACCTGGCTCACAGATTATTATACTTGGAGACTTCAACTTGGGCCTGAATGATCCTAATGACACTAACGCCAATACCGTGGCCAACTCTATCTCAGAGATAGGCCTTAATAGGATTAATGCACCTACCCACACCAAAGGTCATTCCCTAGACTGGGTGGCTGACCTAAACTGTACAACTGCCATAACCACTGTCGAACCTCGTGTTTGGACTGATCACCATCTTATTGCCTTTACTATTCAAGATCACCTTCAAATGAACTCCTGCTCACAAACGGCTCCCCCAAGAAGGACTATAAATAAACGTAATATTACTGTTAACAACCTGTTATCTCTTCTCCACCCCATAACTAATACTTCAGAGCTAAGTACAGACCCAGTGGCACTAGTTGAGCTCTACAATTCCACACTTAACCAGGCCATTGATAAAATAGCCCCCCTTGAACTACGTAAAGGGAAAACTAGAGCCCATCTGAATTCCTGGTTTACTCCCAGCCTCAAAACCTTACGTAACAAAAAAAGGTTGGCAGAGACCCTCTGGAAAAGTAACCCAACTGCCCAGAACAAGGAAACATTGACTAAAATCTCATTGAGATGCAAACGTGAAATCCTTCAAACAAAAAGAGATGCTTTCAACGACAGAATTTCCAATTTTAGCACAAGGGAACTCTTTACCACCCTAAGAGAATTGGAATCTCCTACCACCCCTATGGATACCTGCATCAAAAACAAAACTTGGTGCACCAACATCCAAGATGCTTTATGTAACAAAATCTCTATGCTTCAAGAAAAAATTGCAAAAAAGAAAGCTACAATTGCACCTATTGCACAGAATGTCATTTAACAAGCAGACGTGCCCGATAATTCTAATTAAGCATATCCATTGTCTGTGATATATTCAAATTGTCAGAAAAAAAGCGCACTATTAGGAAAAGGGACACTGCTTTTACACAGTTTATGTATAGCTTGCAGCCCAGAACAGAACTTTCAATAGATTGTACAGACCATGAATAAACAGAGAATATGTAGAAAATGGTACATGTTTCTGGAGATATGCCGATACTAACAATTAAAGGGAGTGTGACGGTAGCACTGCACACAGTTGAATATCATGGTAAAATATATGAATGTACGAAATTATATGGATTGATTAGCAAATTCAATGTATTTTATTTATTTTCTTTATATGTCTGTTCATATGTTGCCTGTCTCTCTTGTGGGTACCCTGTTACTATACTAATGTAATATGAAATGTGATCATGTTGCAAATGATATACAGTGGAACCAATGATTGGATAAGGCCCTGATGAAGGATTAGCATCCGAAATGCAATGGCCATTTCTGACACATTTGCCTGATAGCGACAGCTGATATTTTCAACACAGAGAATATAATTAAGATTAAAAACTAAATCACTGACAAAAACTACCAACTACTAAAGTGATTATTAAATGATACACAATATTTAATGAAACTATATAACCCCTAGAGGGATTAAAGGGTGTGCGGCCCTCACCGAAGGCTATTAGCCTAGGTCTCTTCTTCCCCAAGACGGAGCTCTTGCTTATCGGTTCATCAGCCAGACTAAACAAACTCAATAATCAATTCACAACCATCAAAATTGACGGCTTGAATATCAATGTCTCCAAAGAGGTAAAAACTTTAGGTTTCTACCTCGACTCGTCTCTGAACTTGAACAAACAAGTTAACGCAACTGCCTCAGCTGCTAGCCATACATGTAAGCTTATTAATGCATGCAAACCATTTCTTTACACTGAGAACCGCATTACCTTAGCCAGAGCTCTTATCTTGTATAAGATAGACTACTGTAATGCACTCTACTTAGGGACGAGTAAACAGAACAGTAGCAAACTGCAAACTTTACAAAATAATCCCCTTAGAACTGCTTTGAACCTAGAATGCAGCACATCTCCAATTCTAGACGATCTACAAAATGGCTTGCCATTAACGACAGAATTAAATTCAAATCCTTTAATCTAACTTTTAAATGCCTCTCCAACTTGGCCCCAAAATACTTGGTGGACAAATTCACTAAACACACCTCTGCACGCCCCATTAGATCTCTTCATGCAAACCGCCTTAATGTACCTAACTTCAAACTGAAGAAAGCAGGAGGAAGCAGCTTCCCAGTAATGGCAGCCCAACTTTGGAACTCCATGCCCGTAGCTTTAAGATCTATCCCTTCACACTACACATTCAGAAAATAAACTAAAATGTGGCTTCTTTCTATGGATTGTTAAAGTACTGTGACCATTCTGCACGCTGTAAATTAACTACCGCCAATGTAATTGTATATAATTGTGCTTGTACTTGTCCATGACTTACCTATTTATTACATATAAGTCCATGACTTACCTATTTGTTCTGATATCTCTGTCATAGGTGGATGTTCCACACTGTATATACGTGCCTTCATGCGCATAAGTAACCTTGTAAAAATGTATTACATGTAACGCGCCCAGATACCCGAGGGTTTGGTGCGCTATACAAATAAATAAACAAACAACCAAATAAACTGTGTGACCCCTTTCTTTGCAGGTTTTCGATCTCTACTTGTGTAATATTCCTTTAGGCCAATATTTACTGTATATATGTTTCCTAGTTAGTGTTGTGTTAGTTTTGTTAATATTGCTGAGAATTACATTGTGTTTGAGTTCAAAGGTCTTTAATGAATGTATATGTATTTTTGATATATACACCTGACTGAGAGTCATTTATGGTGTTGTTTACTGTGTGTGCTCATTGTGGGTTTTCAATCATCCTCACCCCTCTTGAGACCTAGTCTTGACTGCCGCTAATGCTTCCTTGATTGGTCTGGCTTGTCCAGAAGATTACCCTGTTCCAAGAAACTAGGCTGGCCTTCTGAACCTCTGCCCACCAGATCAGAGTTCAGAAATGCATCTTAACATGGACCCCCCCATATGGTCCCTGTTCTCTCTCCTTTCTCCTCCTCTCCCATTAATGGTGGCACCAGGTTTGGAGGTTCTTGTGCAACCCTTCCAATCCTCCAAGACCATCATCAATGTCTATCTGAATGGTACCACCATGGTCTAGGGCTCTCAGCCCAATCTCCTCCTCCTTGATAGACGTCTCTCGTGTCTCATCAATTTCCTCCCTTCTCCTGCCATTCCTTTCAACATCTCTCTGGCCCCTCTCCCGCCTCCTTCTTCCTCTGCTGTCTCTCTGGCACCCACCTCCACCTCTGCTCTAGCCTCTAGTCCACCTTTGTCTACTGCCTCTGTCCACTCTCTGGTCCATCTACAACATCTGCTGGGTGTGCCTCACAGCTGCACCCACCCTAGAAGACTTTCAAAAGTGGCAACCTGCTCCACGTAGCTACTCTAAACTCTCGTTCTGCTGTCAAACATTCCTCTGACATCTGCCACCTCCTCTAAGACCTTGACCTAGATGTCCTCGCTCTCACTGAGACATGGTTGACGGCTAGCTCTTTCACAAGTTTTGACACTTTCCTCCCTGAGGTCTACAAGATCCTCCCCGAGACCAGAACCAACCAGCGCAGAGGTGGAGTGGCCCTGATCTTTCCGGAGTGGATCCCTGCTTCTGTCATTCCTACATATGCTTACTCCTCATTTGAGTGCCCAGACTGCAGGCTCGCTATCTCTCATGGCCTCTCTCTGGCTGTGGCCACCATCTACAGGCCACCTGACCAGGTCACCCTCTTTGTGTCAGAATGGGCTGACCGCTCTTCTTCTCCCCTTGGCTTGACCTCTCAAATTCTCCTCCTCTGAGACCTCAACATCCACCTGAATGCTTCTAATCCCTCCTCTGGGCTCTTCTGCAACCTAAGTGACTCTCTCTCCCTTTCCATTCTACCCTCTGGTCCGAAACACTCCTCTGGGCACACCTTGGATGTTCTCATCTCCTCAGACATCCCCCTCTTTAACCTTCTCACCACTCCTCTTTCTGGGACTAACTGTCATGATGCCTACCCCCGGGGACCCAGACCAAGTCCAGCAACCCCGGAAGCAGGCATCAAGTTACCCCAAGCAAGCCCAACAACCCCCGCTAGGGGCTATTTGGGTGCAGTCCTGGCGCCTATGGCACCAGGCTCATATGGAGAGTCAGTCCTGGCGCCATAGGCGCCATGCTCAAGGATTAAAACTTACCTGATGCAGACCATGCTGCAAACTTACCTGATGCAGACCATGCTGCAAGAGCTCCAAGCCAAACGAGGCTTGGGAGGGACTATTTTACCTAGGGACTATTTTTTTACTCAGGTGAGGCTGGGGAGGTATAATTACCTGGGACTACTTTGGAGGCTATTTAAACCACACCCGAAGAGCAGCACACACTTCGCGTTATTCTGTATCCAGCAGCGTAACGCTCACCGTGCCCGCAAGTCTGCATCCAGTCTTCTGCCATGCCCGCCTCGAGTTTTGAGCTCCTAGAAAAAGGGAGAAAAAAGGAGAAAAGGTTAGAACAAGAGCAATACCTTTGTCCTTACCTGAATTCCTGGTCCATCGCGCCTTCGAGCTGGAAGAAAGAAGTTATTTTATGCGCATCGCCTCGCCTGCTGCAGCGCCGCGCTGAACTCACCGGCCTTCGCAGCATCTTCACATTTCACTGCATCCTCCTGCATGTTACCGCCGCACTCCGGCACCTAAGGAGAAGACAAGAGGTGAGCCAAGGGAATACACAGAGGAATACCCCAGATTGACTTACCAGATTTTACCACCGGGGGTATTATTCTTCTTCACGGGTCGGCGCAGCTTCCACTGCATCCTAGCCGAACCCCGGCCCTAAGGGGAAACAAAAGGACAGCAAGGTGAAACAAGGGACTAACAAGGGGAACCCTCTTCACCACAAAAGACTTACCTGATTTTACCGCCGGAGGCATTATTCCCCGAGACTTCATACTTTCACTCAGCGCCTGAATAAGGGAGAAAGCAACAGGTTACTTATGGACATTATTTTATCGAACTGTGTTGGATAATACAAATCCTTACCAGAACATTACCGGTTGCCACGAGGAACTCTTCAATAGGGTCAAGCTGCAACCTGCAAGGAATCAGACAAGAGTGAAAGTCAGGCATTTGATCTCTTACGAACTACATACTTACGGCGTCTTGCCAGGAATATCGGAGTCAATATTGTCCTGGAACTCACCAATTCCTTCGAGCCAGTGAAGCAACTGGTTATCTACGCGCCCCTGCGCTCAATGCAGGATGGAGAGCTCATCTTTTCAAATCATCAGGTGAGACTATAAGAGGGAAAATCCAAGGTGATCAGTTGAGAGAACAGTGGGGTGGGGGGGATTTACACTCAACTCCACGGGTGGTTAATTCCCTTTCTCCACTTGCAGAAGAATATTCCTACGGGCCAAGCAAACGAAGCTAGGTGGGCCAGTCCAGTCATCTCGGCCCTACGCGTCACATTGGGGGAGACCGCAGCAGTCCAGTCCAGATCGACGCCTCTGTGGGAGCCAGGTGAGCATAACAGAATGCGAAGCCTACCCACAAATTCCCACCCGGGCATTATGGATACCTCAGAGACTGGCCAATTGGCCCAATTACTAGGTGAACTGAGGGCTGAAGTGCATTCCGCCCGTCAAGAAACCAAAGCTCTTAGGAGAGAACTGATTTTGTCAAAGGAGCGAACTGAGGACCTTGCTAGACAACTATTGCAAAGCCAGGCTGGACAAGCACCCCTACCTGGTTCCGGGGGAAATCCAGCTCCTGTGTTATCGAGTAACCCTGTGCAAATAAACCTACCAGGACATATTCCATTAGCCCCACCCGAACGCTTTGCCGGAGATCCCAAAAGGTTTGCCGTGTTTATGAACCAATGCCGCTTGCACTTTTTATGCAGACCTGGAGCCTTCCCAAACGATCAAGCCAAGATAGCCTTTCCATTGTCATATCTCAGCGGCAGTGCAGCTGATTGGTCAATTCCACTAGTTACTCAGGATGACCCAATTCTTCGGGATTTTCAGGGCTTTCAAACTAGCATGGGAAGACTATTTGCCCGGCACTCCCAAGGACAGGCCCTGGATAACGAACTTTTGTCCCTACGATAGGGTAACCAGGACCTTCTATCCTACATCCCGACCTTTAATAGGTTAATAGTGGAAACTGGATGGCCTGAGGTAAAACGAATCACGTTATTTCATCGAGGGCTTTGAGGAGGAATCAAGGATGTCTTGGCTCAAGTCGTGAACCTACCTCAAGACTGCGCGGAATATATAGACTTAGTGGTCCAGTTAGATCACAGACTTCAGAACAGAAAGGCTGATCGTGCCAAGTTTGAGTATCGGGTATTGGTCAAAACCCACACTAACCCCAAAGGAGCAGATGCTTCAGAACCCATGCAAATCGGAGGGGTTAAAGGACCCTTAACCCAGAAGAAAGAGAAAGGAGACGGCAAATGCAATTGTGTTTATATTGTGGAACTTCTGGACATTTTCTACGGGATTGCCCTGTAAAACCACCTAAGAAGGTGGCAGGAGCTGCTGATAAAAGCCATATGGAGTCAGACTCAGGAAACAACCACGCCCGACAAGAGTAGAGGTCCGCTTGCCGAGCTTGAAGAAGGATACTCAGACCTCGGATTTCATCATACCAATGGTCCTCGTAGATCCAGAGCAGCCATTGCGTATGCACGCAGTAAGGGCATACATTGATAGCGGGGCCATAGGAAACTAAGTGGACTATGAATTGGCTTCCAGGATGAATCTACCTCTCTGCCGAAAAACCACCTCAGATGTCATCATCACAGTCGATGGAACTGAACGATGGAACTGAAATTGCCTCAGGGCTTGTAACTCATTCCACTGCAGAGATGACACTACTGGGTCAGGATGGGCATCGAGAGACTATTGTGTTTGATCTAATCCAAGCCCCACAGTTCCAAATAATACTGGGGATACCTTGGTTAGAAACACACAATCCTTGTATTGATTGGCGAGAGAAGAGAATAATCTTCCCGGATGGTGCACCAACCTGTTACCCAAAGGAAAATCAGAACGCTGGCCTGGCCACAGTAACCACAGCAGTCATGCAACTACCTCCAGAATACCAAGAATTCCAGGATGTCTTCCAAAAGGAACAGGCAAACACCTTACCTCCTCACAGATCGTACGATAGTCAAATCAATCTCATACCCGGTGCACAACCCCTTTGTAGCAGGATCTATGCCCTTACGGAACCTGAGAACCTGCACCTACGACAATACTTAGATCAGTACCTTGCCAATGGCTTTATTCGCCCATCCAAGTCCCCTGCATCTTCAGCTTTGTTCTTCGTACCCAAAAAGGAAGGTGACCTCGGAACGTGCATGGACTACCGCGCATTGAACCAGATAACTGTTAAGAACCGATACCCGTTGCCTCTGATCCCTGAACTACTAGACCAAGTGAAGGACGCTTGTATATACACTAAATTAGATCTCCGGGGGGCATACCATCTGGTACATGTAAAAGAGGGCGACGAATGGAAGACTGCTTTCCGCACTAAGTATGGGTTATTCGAATACCAGGTGATGCCTTTCGGGTTGTGCAATGCACCAGCAGCCTTCCAATACTTCATGAACGATGTCCTTCGTGAACTCATTGACGTTTGTGTTGTCGTGTATATCGATGATATTCTAGTATACTCCTCTTCAGTATCTGACCATGTGAAGCACGTCCGAGCAGTCCTTGAGAAATTGCGCCAGCACAAACTACATGCAAAACTAGAAAAATGTATTTTTCATGCCACAGAAGTTGAATTCCTTGGGTTTATCCTGACCACAAAGAGAGTCCGAATGGACTCACGGAAGGTGGACGCAATCCTTAAGTGGCCATCACCAAGTTCAGTTAAAGGAGTACAAAGCATGCTCGGCTTTGCCAATTTCTACCGAAGATTCATCCCAGATTTTTCACATGTCTTACATCCCATCACAGCACTCTTGCGAAAAAATAAACGCTTTATGTGGACTGAAGAAGCTGAAAATGCCTTCCAAGAGCTGAAAGCGAAATTCACGTCTGCACCTGTGTTAAAGCACCCGTGCCCTGAACTTCCATACATAGTGGAAACTGATGCATCCAGTCTAGCCATGGGAGCTGTCCTGTCTCAAAAGGACCCTGAATGTGGACAGCTTCATCCAGTAGCATTTTGGTCCAGAAAGTTCTCGGCACACGAGTTAAACTATGCGGTTACCGACAAGGAGTTATTAGCCATTAAATCCGCCTTCAAGGCTTGGCGGCACTATCTTCTCGGTGCCAGGCATACCATTACTGTGATCACCAATCACCGGAACTTACAGTATTTAAAAACAGCCAAGGCTCAATCGTCACGTCAACTCCGATGGGCATTGTTCTTTGCCGAGTTCGATTTTGTGATAACCTTTCGACCAGGTTGTAAGAATGGTAAAGCAGACGCCTTATCCCGCATAGGGATGGGAGAGGCAGAAGTGAACCCAGAACCAGTACCTATAATTTCCGAACAAAGGATTCTTGGCATGACTACTCTACAGACACTAGAGGACATTCAGGTAAAGATCCAGCAACTCTTTGATCCTACAGCCCTGCAGGACTGGGTAAAGAAAGGCCCGGACTACTCGGTCACCAATGATCTGCCTTATTACCAAGGGCGGCTATTTCTGCCACACAAGGAACTACAAGAGCTAGTCATTTCCCGTTATCATGATACCCTAATGGAGGGGCACCCAGGTATTGCAAAAACTGAAGCTAAAATTAAAAGACAATTCTGGTGGCCCACCTGGCGAAAGGATATTAAATCATTTGTGATGACATGTGGCATTTGCGCCCAAAACAAAAAGTCAAAAGAAAAAACCAGCTGGACTCTTACAACCTTTAGACATTCCGCCTACACCATGGCACACCTTATCATTAGACTTTATTTATTTATTTAGTTTTGCTTACAACCTCAAGGGTTTTAACAAAAAGTTGCTGGTTTCCGTTTGGATCCTTTGCCTGCTACGTAGCGACACCACTGACAGAGGAGAAGAATTTAAAGTGTTGGTGTTAGTGTGTTTTGGTGGATTTGTGGAGTGCTTGGCGTTTCACTTTGGACAACTGTGACTTTTTTGAGTACCACTTCAAGAAATTTGGCCGCAGCCCTCGACCATCTGGCCGAGTCTCCTGCTATCATTCTACACCAACAAGTTTCTTCGTAGAGGCTTGCAGACTGGTCGCTCAGTGGTGTCAAAAAGGCGAGCCTTTCCTTTGTTAGACCCGGACAGGATGTGGAGAGGTGGCGGATTGATTCTACTTCGTTTTGGTTAGCGCAGAAACGACAGTCTTGGGTCGGTGCAAGAGCTCTGATGAAAAGGATTTCTATTGTAGGAAGTAAATTTAGACGAGCCCGCATGAAGCTTTTCCTTAACTCTTTTTCCGGGAATCTCTCGCAGTATTTTAATGGGACTTTCAACCTGTTGTGCGTTGTTGCTAGGTGTTTTAGCGATTTGTATGACTGGCTTTTTTTCGATTGAGTCTATCCAGTCTTGCTGTTCCAATTTGATCTTTACTCGCCCTGGATTGTGATTAGCGTTTCTTCGTCACACGCTACCTCTTCTAATTTCACTAGAATTTTTGCGACCCACTCCAGTGGTGGTTTACAGGATCCCTTGTTGATCTCAGAAGCGACCACCTGGAAATTTGGAGGTGAGTCAGGGATCAGGATTTTCCGATACAGCTGTGTGGCACCCTGGGTTACCGCCACCGCTAGTGATGACAAACCTAGATCTCTTCTAATCGCTGGCATCGGTGCTGCTTTCGGCAAACCCAGTACTCATTTCCAGTATAGACCTTCCAGCTGAGTCCATAGTTCTTCTTCCAAACACAAGTTTGCCGCCATCCCATAGGTTACTGCAGGAACCACTTTTGATTTATAGAACAGGATTGTAGGGGTCCCCGAGAATTTTCCAAACTTTCTGTCTATTGCACGAGCTTGCGCAGCTAAATTTCTCATTTTGTCCCATAGTATTTTTTGTTGCAAATTCTCTTTTAAAGAGTTGTCGAGCTGGATTCCCAAGTATTTATATTCATGTACTTGCTCGATTTTTGAATTTTCCATGGTCCAGCAGTTGTTGGATTGTTCTTTTCTCAGCGCCTTGTTCCATATTAGGATTTTGGTTTTTGATATATTTACTGTTAAGTTGTTGCTTTCCATGTACGTGGCTAGGTTTGTCAATTGTCTTTGTAGGCCTATCGGTGTCTGGTCCAAAAGGACCAGGTCGTCGGCATACCACAATCTTGATATCTGCTGAGCACCTACTTTCGGAGGAAAAGATCGCAGGGTTCTCTCTGAATCTTGGAAGTCTCCAATAAATGCTATAATTATTGCTGGCACCAGTGGGCATCCTTGTTTGACCCCACAATTAGTTCGGATCCTATCCGAGAGCATGCCTTGCCGGCTTAGGCGGACCCGAAGCGATGTTGCGGTGTCAAGGGCTATTGTGGGCTCAAGCACCGGACCTGGGCAGTTCCACGTTATTAGCTTCGACCACAGTCGGTTCCGGTCTACCATATTGAATGCTTGGGATAGGTCCACAATCGCCAAGAAGACGTTAGGTGCTCCACTTTTTACTTTCACTTTTATGATATTCAGAATCAAGAGGTTTATTGTTGTTCCTGCCCCTTTCTGGAAGCCTGTTTAAAAGATGTCTGCCGAGGGAGAATTTCTTGCCCAGTTCTTAAAATGAGACAACAAAAGTGACGCAAAGATCTTGCCGATGATATCCAGGAGTACTGTTGGTCTGTAGTTTGCCGGCGCACTTTTGTTTCCTTTCTTGAAAATTGGGACTAGAACTGCCTCTGTCCATGTTTCTAGAATCTGCCTCTGAATTTGACATTGCTTAAATAGTTCACGGATGGCATAGGCCCATTGCATCGGGTGTTCTTTAAGATCTAGGTTTGACAGCCCGTCCGGGCCCGGAGCTCTCGATGCTTTTAGGTTGGTAATTGTTCTAGAGATGTCTTCCACGTCAGTCAAGTTGATCCATTGGTTTGTGCTCGGCAGCACAGTCCTTTGTTCCCGGGTTAGAGGAGCTTGGTATAGATCTGTAAAGTACTGTATCCAGCTTTGTTCAGTTACTGAGTTTGAAATCAATGGTATGGTCTGGCCATTAGCAGTCTTTAATAGTGACCAGAGGTCTCTTGTGTTTCTTGAGGCGAGAGTGCGTAACATGGCTTCAGCATCGTTTTGATATAACATTTGTCGTTGTGTCTTTAGCCATGACTTGTAAGATCTCGCTAAGAAGTCATGGGCGGACCACAAAGCGGTTGTTTTCATTTTTACTGCCAATCGTTTGGCTTTTTTTACTTCTCGTCGTTTTTCGGCCACTGTGTTGTTAAATACGTGGGTATGTGGAACCTGAGTTTGTGGTTTCCCGTTGAAGGACAATTTGTGGGCTACCAGTAGGGATGTATATTCAGGTCTTGTTGGCTCCCCCGGCTCCCGATCGTGGGTCCTTTTTAGGTTTTCCCTGAAGGCTGTAATGTCTGATGCGGTGAGCCGGAGGCGATTTTGTTGTTTGTTTGTCTCCACGTCTGGTAGATACTCCGGTCTTTCCAGCGAGGCTCCGTTCCATGTCATCTGAAGCAGATTGTGGTCGCTTTCTATCGTTTTCTTTACTCTATAGTCCAAGAAGTAAGGAATCAGGCTTTCCAAGATAAATATGTAATCTAATGTGGCTGAGGATTCAAGCCTTTCCCATGTTGGAATTTGGGGGCCACCGTCGCCTAGCTCTGCCGCGTTGTAGAATTTTCTCGATTTCATTAGGTTTCCCGACGCGCGGCCCCTTTCGTCGTCCTGGAATGTGGCCGTTTGTATTGCGCTCTTCGATGGGTCAACCTTACACTTTGCGTTCAAGTCGCCACAGATTATGATATTTTGGACTTTCCTGTCCATCGTTATTTCGTTAATGCTCTCGGCTATTGAGTTACAAAAATCATCTGTTGTTGTTCTTTCTGGATTCCAATATAGATTTAATATTGCCAGGTCGGAGTTTTCCCAGGCTTCTTGGGCATGATTGAAGTGAAGTCAAGTAGCTAGTGATGTCAATTTGCCGTAACTCGCTGTGAGTATGCCCTTTGAGGTGAGTGCTGAGCCCACTCGGACGGCGGTCAGTATGCCCGCTGAGGGTCGACCAGCGTCACTTCTGGTTGCCCAGGATATTTCGATTTTGTATCCATCTAGGGATGGTTTGGTCGTTAGCCAGGTTTCCTGTAGACAGATCAAGTCAAAGGCGGCCAAGTTTAGGTTGTTTGTTCTGGTTAAATGGCGGTGTCCTCTGGTATTCCACAATGCCATTTTTAAGGTGCTGTTGTGGCACTGGGTCAGTGGAGTTGTGATTATCTTTCTGACTTCAGAGGGACCCGCTGGTCGTTGCTATTTTTTTTGTTGTCGGGAGAAGGTATCTGTAAGCCATCTCCATGGTTTTGAGGCAGGTACTTCTTTAAATTCTCTTATTGCCGGGGTTGCCCCTCGTTCTGAGTGGCGGTTTTCGTGATGTCTCTCATCGCACCTGTATTTACTAGTGCTAAGTGCTGAGGTTCTCCGGTTCCGTTTGTTTGAGTATTCTGAGTCGACTTTTTTGCCCTCCATCTCCACTCTCCTCTCAGGCCTTCTGGGGTTGGTGGACGGGGGCGTCCTGTCTCGTCAGCTCTCCGAATGCTCTCCTTCCTCTCTCTCTCTGAATCTCTGGTCTATTTTTGGTTTTGCGAGCAGTTGAATTTTGAGTCCTAAGCGCTGGAGATCTTTTGTTATTTCTGGAGTGATTGTACTTGTCGCCTTGCTTCTGATATGAAGATATGCTTTAGCTCTATGTTCTCGATGGTAAGGCTCAATTAAGGTGACGTCGTCAGATGTTATATGTCGGAGGTTTTCAGTTTTCCCTAATAATCTTAGGACTGTTCTTCGGTTGAGGACCAGTTAGCTGTCTTTGGCTGACGTTTGCTCTAATTTGAAGAGCACCGAGTCTGCCAATTTCGAGTTTTTTCTTGTTTCTGCCTCCCGTGCTCTCGTGTAGTTCTTAAATGAGTGCGCTCTAGGTCTCGGATAACGTAGATTTTGATTTGGTCTCTCTTCTTGTTCTCTCTTTGGTCGGTCCTCTTCCATTTCATTTAATTTCTTTGCGGCTTCGAGGGCTGTGCTTGGGGAGTTTGAGCGCACCCTAATCTTACTGTCGGCCGGCACTCTAGCTGGACGCCCAGTTTTGGCCATAGAGGGCATTGTTTCTTGCTCGTTTGAGGAGGCTATGGGGTCTTTTTGGGCGATCGCTGTGTTTGTGATCGAAGTGGTGGCTACCGTTTCATCTTCCAGGTGCTGAGAGATGTCCATTAGGTCCGCGGACGTGTCTTGTGCGTCACTTATTATTCGAACCACGGCTTGACTCTCCTTTTCCTGCGCATTGGATGGTGTCGATCTGCTATTTGTATGTTGTTTTGAAACTGTTTGTACATTGGTGTTGGAACTCAGTTGGGAGTTTGGTTCTTTGGGCTTTGTTTGTTTACATAGGTTAGAATTTTGGAGGTTTTTCACCCTTCTTTGAGGACCGGTTTTTGACTGTTTGGTTGCTAGGTCCGCTGATGCGAGCGTGGCAGGTTTATTTCCCGTTTTGACGAAAATTGGGGCCATGTCCGATTCCTTCTCATACTCATCCGTCTGAGTTGATTTTGAGGAGGCGGATTTTGGAATTTCGGCCTGGTACGTTCTGATTTTAAGGATCTCCTCAGTAAGCTTGTCTATTTTTTCTCCAAGTATAGACTCTCTAGATTTAGAGTTCTGGTCTACAGCAGTTAGGTAGCCCTCAATATAGGACAGTTTGTCTTTCATATTGCTTATCATGGCTGTGTTATTTGTAAGCGCCTCATGAATGGCTTCATACAATTTCCCAAATGGATTTAGGGCAATTGTAAATGCCGACACGATGGACAGCAGGTCACTTTTCTTTTTTGAGGGAGACTCTTTTTCTGTGAAGCTTGGTGTTTCATTTGGTCGCCGTGATTTGGTTGGGGTTTTTGTAGCTTTGTTAGGTGAACTATGGTGAGACTTCTCTGAGGATCTTCTTACTGTGGACGGTGTTTCACCTTGGATGTTGTATGGAGGTTGGCTCGAGGGTCTCCCAGGCTTGCTCACAATGTGCGGCCGCGTCCATGCGTAGAGATCTTCGGCCTGGCCGTTCATGGTATCACTTATGGACCTTTCTCTTGCCACGAGTTTTGGGGAACTCATGGTTACGCTGGGCGTAGGAGGCATGATGTTGCGGGTGTCTTTTGCTGAGTCGATGTTATTGCCTTCTAGGAGACTTTTTTTCTCGCTGAGGCAATTGGCCGTGTGTCTCAGAGTCGGGCTGATTAGATTTATTTTTTGCCACCACGTTTTGGCCCCCAAATAGGTCTTGTTGTGCTTGTGGGGCATTAGTTTCCTTTGAGATCGGTGCAATCAGGTCTGTTTTTCGTGCTTTAGTCCTCTGAGGTGGCTCTACAATCGCCTCTAAGATTTCCGCGTCAGACAGCTCTGGGTCCTGGTCTAATTTTCTCTTGTGTTGAATTATAAAATATTCTTTTAGGGAAGCAGATATTAGGGGGGTGGGCAGACATTTTAAGCCCCCCTGATTTTTCAATGTTGTTTTCCTCTGCTTCTTTGCCAGTGGTTTTTCTAGCAACAGACGTGGCTTTGGTAATGCTTTTGTATGCAAGTTTTTTTCGGTCCTACTCATGATTTCAGATAAGTTGTCGTTTCCTTCTTGAGTCGACTCCAATGGTTCGTCAACTGGCAGATGTTCGATTTCGCCTACAATGCCAATTGTGGCTTGTGTAGGTTCTTTAGCCTGATCTAGGGGCAATTCTCCGTTATTCAGGTCTTGTTTGTCCGACTGCACCAATGAGGTCCTCTGGTCTGCGGTGCCCGACTCCTGGGACATTTCAAATACTGAGTCATCTGAGGAGAGTGTTTGCTCCTCGTTTTCGGTGTCCCATGAGTCATTGGAGGTGATGTTTATTTGGGCGATTTTTTGTTTCTTCATTAAGCTTTGTTTTGGTCGCTTTTGGAGGTTTCTTAACAATTTTGATGATTGGTGAACTTGGGCTGTACTCGTCGCGCCCCTCCCGGCTGTGACCGATGGCTTCAGCGCGGTGTTGTCGGGCTGCTTTCTCCCAATTGTAGCGTGGAAGCGCAGTACGCCTACGGGGGTCCGGTGGAGCATTTTACTCGTTGCCGCAGGGGAGAATGTGCGAGCCACTCCTGGCCGTCCACGGCCCCGTCGAGACCGTCCTCTGACCGTCAGCGGCGTGGGCTCCCTCGTCGAAACGGTCAGACTGCTGGGAGCAGTGTGTGGCACGGATCCCTGCGATCGCAATGAAAAATGTTCAAGGGTGACTTCTTTCAGTGGGGTTTTATGAGAGTTTCCCACCTCCTGATTAGGCAAGGCAGCGGGGTATACACCTTCGCCGGCCGCCTTTTCTTCCCTCTCTTCGAGCGTCGCCACTGCTGTCACGGCCACGCCCCCCGATGTTCTTGGATTCAGGGGATGCGATGCCTCGCTCGGGGGCGATGGAGAGTTTACGGGAATCAGCGGGGGGAGGAGGGCCTGAAGCGCTCTCACCACAGGATACCATGTCTATGACGGGGTTTCCCCTTGCCGTTTTCCGGTTTTTCCCCGCCTTGGTTTCTCTGGGGTCTTGAGAGTCTTGTTGAGAGTTCAGCTCGTGTGTCGGTTTGCTGCTTCGAAGACGGCGACTTAAATCGTCGTCAGTCGGTGATGGTGTTGCCATGGCAGCTGGTTGGAGCTAGGAGTTGTGTGATTTGGATGGACACACAATGTAAAGGCCACTGTTATACAAGGGGGACCTCTTCACTTTTGGCCGGCGGCCGCCAGACACCAGACACACTGCTTCGCACACTGCGCTCCGCGCCTGCGCAGTGTTTTTGTAGGAAGTCCTTCTCGAAACAGTAGAGGTAGAAATAGGACTGCAGAGGCACAGTTTCAGTGTGGAAAGCAGGAGAATTCACGCAGCGGTCTGTCCTCACCGCTCTCACCAGACACACTGCTTCGCACACCGCCATTAGACTTTATTACCGATCTACCTCCTTGTAATGGGATTAACACCATTCTAGTTATTGTGGATCTTTTTTCCAAGATGGCCCACTTTATTCCTTTAAAAGGACTACCTTCAGCCTCAATCCTGGCCAATGAATTCCTCGAAAACATTGTTTGCATACATGGATTTCCGTCTGCGTTGGTCTCTGACCGGGGCAGTCAATTAATTTCACATTTTCGGAAAAAATGCTGTCAATTGGCGCAAATCGATGTGAGGTTATCGACCAGTCACCACCCCCAGGCCGATAGTCAAACAGAGAGGGCCAACCAGACTCTCGAACAATACCTACGTTGTATGTTACATAAAACGGAGAGTAATTGGAAAGACATTCTTTGGATCGCTGAATTCAGTACACTCTGGAACTGGACAAAGCCCCTTTTATACCTTATATGGGCACCATCCTCGAACCTCAGACCTTGACTCACCCCAACACTTAGAAATGCCCGCAGTGGACCATCTGAATGCTACGATTACACAAGCCTTTAAGGAAGCAACTATACATTTAAAACAGGCGAAAGAAAAATACAAGAAAGATGTGTCACTTTTGAAGCCAGTACAACCAGGGACAAGACTAACCAAGCCACCAGACCCCATCCTTGTAGACAGAGAACCCGAAATTTGAAGTTAAGAACATCCTGGACTCCAAGCTGATAAAGTCAAAACTTTTTTATTTAATCGACTGGAAAGGTTACGGACCACAGGAAAGGTCATGGGAACCTAGTGACCATGTTCATGCACCCTGATTGGTGAAAAAAATCCACCGAAATTTCCCAGACAAACCGAAACCACAGGGAAGAATGACTTTAGGAGGGGCCTTGGGGGGGAGTGCTGTCATGATGCCTACCCCCGGGGACCCAGACCAAGTCCAGCAACCCCGGAAGCAGGCATCAAGTTACCCCAAGCAAGCCCATCAACCCCCGCTAGGGGCTATTTGGGTGCAGTCCTGGCGCCTATGGCACCAGGCTCATATGGAGAGTCAGTCCTGGCGCCATAGGCGCCAGGCTCCAGGATTAAAACTTACCTGATGCAGACCATGCTGAAAACTTACCTGATGCAAATCATGCTGCAAGAGCTCCAAGCCAAACGAGGCTTGGAAGGGACTATTTTACTAAGGGACTATTTTTTTTACTCTGCTGGGGCTGGGGAGGTATACTTACCTGGGACTACTTTGGAGGCTATTTAAACCACACCCGAAGAGCAGCACACGCTTCGCGTTATTCTGCATACAGCAGCGTA
Source organism: Ambystoma mexicanum (assembly GCF_040938575.1). Lineage (NCBI taxonomy): Eukaryota > Metazoa > Chordata > Amphibia > Caudata > Ambystomatidae > Ambystoma > Ambystoma mexicanum. The sequence goes on from NC_090922.1 coordinate 255,946,672, forward strand.
ACGCTCACTGTGCCCGCAAGTCTGCATCCAGTCTTCTGCCACGCCCGCCTCGAGTTTGGAGCTCCTAGAAAAAGGGAGAAAGAAGAAGAAAAGGTTAGAACAAGAGCAATGCCTTTGTCCTTACCTGAATTCCCGATCCGTCGCGCCATCGAGCTGGAAGAAAGAAGTTATTTTAAGCGCGTCGCCTCGCCTGCTGCAGCGCTGCGCTGAACTCACCGGCCTTCGCAGCATCTTCACATTTCACTGCATCCTCCTGCATGTTACCGCCGCACTCCGGCACCTAAGGAGAAGACAAGAACAGCAAGGTGAGCCAAGGGAATACACAGAGGAATACCCCCCATAGACTTACCTGATTTTACCACCGCGGGTATTATTCTTCTACACGGGTCGGCGCAGCTTACACTGCATCCTAGCCGAACCCCGGCCCCTAAGGGGAAAAAAAAGGACAGCAAGGTGAAACAAGGGACTAACAAGGGGAACCCTCTTCACCACAAAAGACTTACTTGATTTTACCGCCGGAGGCATTATTCCCCGAGACTTCATACGTTCTCTCAGCGTCCGAATAAGGGAGAAAGCAACAGGTTACATATGGACATTATTTTATCGAACTGTGTTGGATGATACAAATCCTTACCAGAACATTACTGGTTGCCACGAGGAACTCTTCAATAGGGTCAAGCTGCAACCTGCAAGAAATTGGACAAGAGTGACAAGTCAGGCATTTGAACTCCTACGAACTACATACTTACGGCGTCTTGCCAGGAATATCGGAGTCAATATTGTCCTGGAACTCACCAATTCCTTCGAGCCAGTGAAGCAACTGGTTATCTACGCGCCCCTGCGCTCAATGCAGGACGGAGAGCTCATCTTTTCAAATCATCAGGTGAGACTATAAGAGGGAACATCCAAGGTGATCAGTTGGGAGAACAGCGGGGTGGAGGGATTTACACTCAACTCCACGGGTGGTTAATTCCCTTTCTCCACTTGCAGAAGAATATTCCTACGGGCCAAGCAAACAAAGCTAGGTGGGCCAGTCCAGTCCGTCATCTCGGCCCTACGCGTCACATAGGGGGAGACCATAGCAGTCCAGTCCAGATCGATGCCTCTTTGGGAGCCAGGTGAGCGTAACACTAACCACTTTCTGCTCTCCTCTCACCAGTAACTTCTTGTGCCCCAGGCAAAGCCTACCCCAGTACTGCCACCTTCCTTCTCGGCCATTCAGCCCATGAAGCGAGTGTCAGTGGATGCCTTTGCCTCTATTTTCTCTGCTCCTCCTACTCCGGTAGCTGGCTTACACTCTGACACAGCCCTCTATAAACTGCATTTTTCTATCTCCAACACTTTGGACATCCTTGGCCCTGTCATGAAAATCCGTCTGAAGCCTACCTCCAGGCGCAACTCTTGGTATGACTCCGACCTTGCCGCCCTGAAAGCAAGTGCAGGGTGGCTGAGAGGAAGTGAAGAGCTTCCGGCGCATCCTCTGAAAAAATGGCCTGCCACCTCCTCCAAAGGCAATTCAGACTCTCTGTCATCTCCTAAAAGAGGGTTGTGAGTCAAGCCCGTGTCTCTGCGGCCTCTAACAACACAGCCAAACTCTTTAAAATCTGGCCAATCCTACTGCAGTCTCCACCTCTCCTGTCCCTTCCCACGCCCTCTGTAGAGCTCTGGCCTATCATTTCACCACTATAACTCAGGACATTTTGTCCTCGTTTTCCTTATGCTCTCCCTCTACCTCTCTCAGGCCCCCTTTGGTCACCTCTCCCTCTCCACTTCCTTGTTCATCCTTCTCTCTCTGATACCACCTGAAGATGTTTCTAGACGAGTCGGATCTATGAAAGTGTCGTCCAAACAGGTGCTGCCCTGCTCTTCCAGAACCATCAAGGACAACATTGCCACCCTCACTCCAGCCTTGGCCGATTTCTGCAATTACTCTTTCGCCACTGGATCTTTCCCCTCTCTCATCAGGCACTCACTTGCGCACACCCTCCTAAAAAAGCTTTCTGCCGATCCTACTTGTCCGGCTAACTATCGCGTGATTTCTATCACTCTTTTCCTGGGCAAACACCTGGAAAACCTGGCCATCTCCCAGCTTACTCTCCACACTGAATCTGTTGGTTGCCTCCATGATCATCAGTCTGGCTTAAGAGCAATGTCCAAGTTATTCTAGAAATGAGTGTAATTATGAAGTTCGGTGTGGGCCTCCCTGTATCTGTGCTGCCTTCTTGGGGGATTTAGAGGTTCATGAGTTGGTTTGGAGTCCCTGTTATCAATCCATAGGATGAAGTCTCCAAGTAGTCATCATTTGTTGGCGAGGATGCTTAGTTTGCAGCCAACCCTAGGAATAATTCATCAAAGCTGGCATTGTGGCAGATGGAGCCAGATAGAAAATTGCTTTTTGTTGCTGATCTGTGCTCGTCTTGCAGAATTTGATGGCTAGGTGTTTGAAAGTGCTAGCTTGGTCTGCTGCTGGTTTGTGCAATGGTAGGTTTTTGTGTCAAAGCTGAACTCAACCACACAATCTGTTGTGCTGCAGACTGGTAACTGTTGAGTGGAGCAGTTCACACTGGTTGAGATTTGATAATAGAAGCCAGGTCTCAGTGAGACATTCACTTTTTTGGTGTTGATGAATGAGGCCGCATTGGTTGCAGTGTTTCTATACATGACCCACTACTGTTACCTGCTTGTTGTTGAAGTCTTCATGTCCAGAGCTGCTTTGAGGAACGGACGTACTCGGCAGCTTTCTCGCGAAGCCGTCTGTGCTGTGGTTGCAGCTGCTTCAGTCGGCGAGGAACACGCCCACCGTTTACACGCAGGAGATGACTCTCAATAGGATTTCAGGTAATGGGATCCTTTTCCACTCATTTTGGACCCACATTGCACCTCTATTAGATTCTGAGGTTGCACAACTAAGAGAATTTCCTCATTCTTGGATTCTTTTCCTTTGGACGCATTCTAGAGGAGTGTCCGTTGTTGACCAGAAGTTCTGAGCAAGATCAAGATGGAACATATTGACCATCTTTGTGATTTAAGAAAGAACCATATGAAGAAGAAGGGACACATGGAATAGCACCAAGACATTCTTTTATCGTCTGTGAACAAGATCCTTGTTGTAAATTTATATGTGGAGAAACTACATGTATTTTGCACAATTGATTACCTAATCTGTCCTGTCCTGAGGAAGACGACTGTCAAGCCTTCTCTCTCTTACCAGGTTAAGAGACAGACGGCTTAGACACTGTTAATTAGTCGTCGAAACTACCTGTGTTAGATACCAGTACAGCCCATGAGACTGTTGGTAGCTGTACTAGGTACTGGTTTTGACTACTATGGTCAGATTGGAGACAAGTTTTGCATCCGGTTTGGTATATACTGATGCATCTCTATTTGTCTTTGTATAATACAATTTATTTGTTGTTTGGGGACATCCTTATCCTACAGGAAACATTGATTGTCTTGACCTGTGTGGGATGGTGCCCGTCATATACATATATATGATTTTTTGTTTATTTTTCTTTACTTATTTTCTTTCTTTATATTTTTACTTTTTTCTCTCTTCTTTGCCTTACTCTGGTTATGTAATTTTGACTTTGAATATAGATTGGGCATTAATTAGAGATTCAAGCTGTCCTCTGATGCAATATGGTTTTGAATCATCTTATGCACAGTATGTCCATTTTATACTTTAGGACGTTTACTAAACCTATATGCGCTTTAATTGGATATGCGTAATATTGATTGTGTGTTTTTATGCTGTTTTTATCGTGATTTTTGTACTATATGTAATAGAATTGAATATGTGTCTGTTAAAGATTAATTGAAAAATATTTGTATTCGCCTTGACCTGGTCTATCCCCCCATCCAGCGCTTATTCAATAAGTATTTCATTCGGTTGATTGATTCAATGGTTTGATTCACGTGAACTCCCCTCTCTTTCTTGTGCCTACTGTTGTTGAAGTTAGGGCTTTGTCTTGGGCTTTTGGTGTTCTTGGTGAACGTTTCAGGGGTTTGATGGGTGCATTGCTTACTGTTCTGTGGCTGCTGAATGCTTAATGCAGATGGTGCGTGAAGCTTAAGAGAAAGATGTGCTGGGTTGTTTGTCGTTTGTTATAGGAATTGTGCTATGTGCATCGTAGTATTTTGTGGACAATATATTTCTGGAGTGGACAGGAATGAACTGTAAATGGGCTGTACTGGGCATGAATGGTAGGGTTTTCAGAGATGCTTATTGTTGAAAGGCTGAACGTCAGCTGTCGATAGACACACATGTATTTCATATTTCACATCGATTCTCATGTGGGATGTCCCTAGTTTGGATGACCACTGCAATGGGATTTTGTTAAGCCTTGTTTTTTGGCTCCAGTTTTAGTCTCATTAAACTGTCTGGTCTTAACGGAGATCAGTAAACGTGGTTATACAATGATATGTGAAATTATTGAACAATACAAAGTGAATTCACATATCAGTATGCACTGGGTGCCTATCAATTCATTAGAGTGAGCGCATGTACATCAGGAGTGGGTGCCTAGTAATAGTTAAAGGCATGTACCAATGAGTTACTGATCAGGGATATATCATTAAATAAAAGTGCATAGTTATTATTTACAATTTGTCCAAGTCTATGAATTGATCAGTTGGTCACGGCATGTGCACATCATTTAGCAGCATGCAGATTTTACCCAGTCAAGCATCATATCATTTAGAAACAGAAACCTACATGTAATCAGCCAATGTAGATATCAAAGAAGGAGGGATCCTCATCATTCCTCTGCAACGTGCAGTTATCATTAAGCAATGAGTGCTAATTTATTAGTAATGGCTGGTGCACATCAGTCAACGGCAGGTTCCAATCAGCCATATGAGTGAAGAGGCCATCAATTAGCAGCTGGTTCCTCTCAATAAACCATAGTATGGCCAGGTCAATCACATTCCTTGCCAGTATCTGCCAATTAAAAGACAAATATATTAGGAGCAATTACCTGTATCAAAAACAGCATGTACATATTGGTTAGTTTGTTGGCACCTTTCTCCTAGTGGATGGATCCGAAGTTTCTGTCCTTGTCCCACTACTCCTTACCCTCCATACTACCTTTCTGGGTAAACTCATCACCACCGTTCGTGCCTCTTATTTTCTCCTCTGATGATAACCAGATCTTTATCTCCTTACCTGCTTCTATCCCTTACCTCTCCCATCGTATATCCAATGGCTATTGGCTATTTGACACAGGATAGTACTTCGTTGTTGCATTGTCAATTGCTTTAAGACAGAAGTCATCTGCCTCCCAACCCATAGTTGTCCTCTCCTTGCACCCTCTGCAATTTCCTTTCCCAGGTCCTCCTCACACAGCGACTCAGAAATCTATCCATGCTCTACTTAGCAAACACTTGCATCTGCTACCCATCCACTTGCATGTTTTGTGCCAGCACCCAACTCAAGCTCTCTTTTGCATGTGATTCCGCTCTTTTCCATACTTCTTTCTTCCTACTGGATTTCTCTTTTTCGCAGGGATCCAAAATAATAGTATCATTACAAGTTTGCCGGTCTGGTAGTAACGGTGCCGTAAGCTACCGTTAGTACCGGACCGGCAAACTACGAATTGTGCTCGCGGGTACCGTTCTGCCCACCAGGTCTGACCTGGCGGGCAGACCGGCACCCGCGAGCACAACTCGACCGATGCACCGGCACCATTCATGAATGGTGCCGGTGCATCCGGCCTCCCCATTCCTATTGAGCCGTATGGGGCACAAATGGGAATGGGGAGTAATGGATTCCGGCCCCTGGCAATGGGGACATACAGGGTCCGCCCAGGTTGTAATGGCCCTGTATGTGCCCATTGCCAGGGGCCGGAACAAAATGCAACTCCGCCAGAGTTGTAATGAGGCCCCATGATCCCTGCATTCACATTGGACTTCAAACTCCATCTGCTCTCATTGTTAGGCAACACAATCCCTACACATCACGTAGACCCATCCCATATATAGCCTCTCCCTTTTTGCACATACTGCATAGATCCACTGTTCCATATCTGGCTACCTCCATCTGCTGCACATTAAGCACATTGGCTGTACTCCCACTACTATCGGCCCTCTCCACGGACTGGATCATAACCTACTCATGCATCCCTCGGCCCTTATGTGAAAAGCCCTAACATTGGACTGCTGCAGCCAAGTTTGCTCTTTCCATGGATATCTTTACTGTTCAAAGCGGTACCGACTTCATCAATAAATGCTAATATGATGAGGTCAGGGATGTGTGCTTGCTTACACAGTTGCCAGCAAGTCAGTGAAGTGGGCTCCTGTTTTCGCCCTGCACTTGTTTTGGTAATGGATGCTGGCTCCCTCCTACACTAGAATGTGAAGCACAGGGAAAGCAAAGAGTCTGTGAGTGCCACTGATCCTTAAACTTCCACTTATCCCATGTTGCCAGCATGGCAACTTTGCTTTGTTCGAGATGCTGCAAAGTAATTCAATAAATACAGTTATAATATACATGCAATCAATTTAGCAATGTTCAGCGTTTTTAATGTTTGTTATTATTGCTGTTTCACATGTTCTCCATAGACACCCAACATTCTTATGTATAGTTAGTTACTGGGATGGAGAGTAAAAAGAGCAAGGGAGCTTTGATGTGCTGTTGGTAGCTTCAGTTTGGAAAACCCGGTCACTGTGTGATGGTTTGTTTTTAGTTGGTCGATGTTACGCAGTGTTTGGTGCAGGCGTGTATATGGGTACTTTGTGTGTGATTGGTTTAGTGTCCTATTGGGTGTTGTGGAGTGTCTGCAGTTTGCGTTGTTTTTTTGTTTTTTCCTGCAGCAAAGGTATATGTCTGACTTGTTCAGTGTTTGAAGATGAAAATGCAGAGTATTAGAGTGTTTTTAGTATGGTTAGTGGGCAGTCATCTGAGTCCTTTTCTGCACGTTATGTTGGTCAATTGAGTTAATATTATTCTATGGTGATTTCCAGTAGGATGCTTTATTTCTTTGGGTGGCCCTGTTTCGGGCGATCATGTTTTCAGTGTTTCTATTGTGCTATGCTGGCAGTTTTCCTTTGATGATATTTCCTATTGGGCTTTGTGGGTTCATGCTTTTAACCAGTTTCTGAACTTTAGGGCATCTTCTGTTGTTCGTATTTCCATTGGGAGCGAGTTCCAATGTCTTGTTGCTATGCATCGGAAGGCTGATCCACCAAATATTCAGTTTGAGAATTTGTTTTCTTTTCAGTGAATGTAGTTGCTGGATCTTAATGTTCATTTTGTTTTGTAGATGGAGATTTTTCCCTGTATGAATTCTGATGATGATGACAAATCCTTTATTCGACTGTGAAGTCATCAGGAGAGGTTACAAACACACATAGAGAAATGCATAACATTAAAAACTTCATTAATCCAATCTACAATCCAAGAATTAAAAAAACATCAATGTCCATATTTCCAAAATAATCAAGATTTTTTGCATGTAAAAAGCAGCATTACAATCCTCAAGTGCTTGCATTCTGTCATCACCACATTATAAAATGTATGCTTCACTAAGTACAAAGTAGATGACTAAACAAGATCAGTATGGCACAGTTGGATCTAAGTTGCTGCCAAGAGACGTTTTCATAGCCAAGGTCGGTGTATGTAATTAGCCACGTAATACACTACTGCCATGTCAGAAGAGTTTTTAATAAATTTGAGACCCACTTCAAAGGTGTGGACATTGTGCAATAGGAATAAATGATTGAGGTATTTAATCCTTAAATCTTTCAGCCCATCACAGATAAACAAAAAGTGCATAAAGTCTTCTCTCCCCGCATCACATAGTAAGCAATTACTACCGGATGAATTTTTCCACATGCCCGGATCCTCAAGTATCCATTTCCAAATTCAATATACAGAGCTTGGGCATAGTTTGGGGCAATTGTATCTAGACAAGGTTAATGCCCAAATGTTTGTTTAGTAAGCAAATAGTCTATCCCCCGGGAAGGCAAGACATGCTCTTTCCATGTTGTTGGCTCTCAACTTTGCCCAAGTCTTTTTCATCTCTAGTGATGTAGTTTTTGTAATCAGACTTTCGGGTCAGCCAATAACAGGAAAGATCTAATGCTCCCAGATATTTCTTCACATGGGCAACCCACAAGACTGTCCGGTCACCTTCCATATTCATTACTTGGGTTAGTGCTTCACAAAATTTGGCCAGTGCCAGATTCCCCCATAGTCTGAACCAATATAGGGCTGGTATCATGGCTGACTCCTCGTCTATTGGGCAAAGATTGCATTCCCTATGAACAAGCGCAGTCCGGGTGCCCTCGGGAAGTAATAGAATACATTTTAAAATTTGTTTTCAATAGTATTTGTAATCTTGTTGTTAGATGATTCCCAAATTTCCACACCATATAATGCGTCCAACTTTGCTTGCGCCTTGTAAACCTCCAATACTGGGCAAACTGCTCTGCCACCATGGGAAAGAAAAATCTTTTCCATTGATCTGCAATTCTTACCCCAACCCTCTGCCACCTTATCAATGTGCAGGGCCCACCCACCATTGAAGGCGAAGCGAATACCAAGGTAGTCATACAATGGGACCTGCTCTAGCTTTACCTCTCCCACTTCTACGGACAGGGATTTGTTTGGTGCATTCTGGGGGAAATAACCATGGCCTTTGTCTTTCTGACATTCGGTTCGAGGCCCAGGTTGCCACATTTAGTATTGATGTAAATTGGAAATTAAAGGGGGGCTAGGGAACAAACATGGCAAACCCCTCCATCCACTGGGAAGGGGAGAGTTGTGTTGCCAGCTAGGCTCCATCACACTGTCGCCAAGTTAGCAGACTACAGCAACCAAATTGGTGTTAAGTGACTCAGGGATGTTCTTAGCCACTATTATGTTCCAAAGCAATTTCCTCGGAACTCTGTCAAACGCAGTTCTTAAGTCGAAGAACACTACATACAGTTTTGTTATAGATTGGAGGAGATGCTTCTGGACAATCAAATGCAACTGAAACCCCTGGTCCACAGTGCTCAGGCCAGATCTAAAGCATGCTTTTAAATGGCTGAGCAAGTCCTCCTTGTCTACCCATTCCTGTACGTTTTGCAGGAGGGCCTTCACAAACAACTTACCTGTGATGTCTAAAAGGGAGATCGGGCAGTAATTAAGGGGGCTCTCCCTCCCCCTTTTTTGTAAATAGGGACCATCTCAGCCAGCCACCATGATTCTGGTACCTTCCCCGATGCAATAATGTTATTAAAAACCTTTGTTACGGTATCCATATGGTACCCATATGGTTGGCTCTTCTTTAAACAGGTTGACCGGGATTTTCTCTGTGATGACCACTTTCCCCACTCTTTGGGACTTCAACACGTCCTTCACATCCTTCTGTAGAAACTGTAAATGTATCCCCCAGCACCATTTGGTCCCTGAGAACTCTTATCCAGGGTTAGGCCATCAGAGTCAAGCAGTTCCAAATTCTTGTACAGAGATGAGAAATGCTCTTTCCACATTACTAGGGAAATACAAACCTGGAGCGACATATCTCCCCCTAACTTCCTATCAGTAATAAGGCTTCAAAATCCCTTGGAATCTCTGGATCATGCTATCTACAACAGGGACTCAAACTTATTAGACAAACAGATGTCCTTTTTTCCCCTCATTAAGGACCTTTAGTCAGCTCTTAGCGTTTGTAAATGAGGCATATCAATTGTGGGGTGAGAATTAAGATACAGTACTAGAGCCTGCTTGGCCTCTCTACATTTGCTGTCATACCAAACCTCTTTTTTTTTTGCACGTTTTTTTATTTCTGATTTGGCACTCGAAACTAAGGGTAAAATTGTGGTCTATATTTTTCAAATTGGGTAACTACCTCATAGCCCAAGTAAACCTCGGAGTAAACCCACTAACTGTTCAAATATCGATTCGTAAAGGCTAAGGATTGTATCATTAGCTAAAACTCCTGCCTATTTGATATCTCAGCGAGTATGACCCGTCACCACTAGGTCCCAGGTGGTACCTTAATCCAGAAGTGGAACGGGATTGGGGTCCCCCAGGGACATTACAATTGGCCTATGACGCCTTTCCTGCCTGTTAATTACCTTACAATCCTTAATCTGAGATCAATCTAAGACCAGAATGAATATAAAGCCGATTCTGCATCTCCCACTGGGTCCAAAGTATGTATCCTTTACTGGTCAGTCCAACACAAACCGGCCGTTACATGGACCAAACCTCAAATTATAGAGCGTTTGAATAGTATTGAGGGTAACAGCTGAGGTTCTTTTTAAGGGTAGGGCATCAAGTGCTCCTATTCCCCATGCCTCACACTCATCTTCCCATAATTCTTATAGGTATTTTAATAGCTCTAGTTTAAGGTTGAGATCTGCCAATACAATCAGAACAAAGGTCCCACCAATTGAATTTTCCCAAATTGCAACAGGTGCTTCGAGCAATAGAATAGTGTTTGAGACAATTCTTGGGTGTGGGTGATTATAGCAAGGTTTCCCTCCCAGAATTTTGATTACCAGTTGCTGCAAGTCCATGCAACCAGTATCAACATACTCAATCTCCCAATTGAGGCTAGCCTCAACCCACACCGATAGACCCCCAGAGGGTCTCCCCCCTGCCTGGACAAGTAACCCTCGATATCGAGATCTTCCATGGCCCATGTTTCCTGCAGGCAGATGACATTAAAGCCCTCCAGGAAATGTTCCCACTCACTGCCGGCCAAGTGTCTGTTCACCCCAGCTATGTTCCAGGATGGACATTTCCAACATTAGGCGAGAAAACCACTGGCTGCCTATTGAAGCCAGAATCATTTTCAAAACATTATGTGTTGTACATAAATGCATTACGAACAAAGCCCCCAGCTACCTAAATAACATTATCAAGAAAAAAACCTCATGCAGAACCCTCCAATCCAATAACCTGATGCTCTTGGAAATACTGAAATACAAATACAATAGAGCAGGAGGAAGCAGCTTCAGAGTCCCAGCCCCAACTCTTTGGAATGCACTACCACTCAGCATCAAAAACAAGGATACCTTATTAGGTTTCAAAAAAGCCCTGAAAACCTGGTTGTTCAATAAATACTGACGCCTGGGCACCAGAGTACACTCGACAGACTTAACCAGAACTTTAAAGGATGTTCTTATCACCTACATGTATGACTTAGCATCCTACAATGTCTGTATTAATAGCTTCTAATCTGAATCGCTATCACTGTTATTCATCGATATGTAACACTGTATAACAAATGTTTATAAGCTGTCTGTAACCTTGCCATGATACCTTTAGGTCTGGGCGAGTAACAAATGTAATAGATAAAAAGAAAAGAAATAAATAGCACCCTATACATGGGATCGGGAGTCGGGTAAATTCTGCTCCTTGGCCGTGGATTGCTCTGTGTTTTATGCCGAGTGTTTTGAAGAAAGTTTGTTTTTTTCACCGGTAGCCAATGAATCTCTCTTAGTGAGTCTGAGGAGTAGTCTTGCTGCTGCATTCTGTATTTGTTGTAATTTTTTCATAAGGTATTCTTGGATTCCGAGATATATGCTGTTGCCGTAATTTAATCTTGGCATGAAGAGAGAAATGACAGCAAGTATTCCATGTGTGAAGTTGAAGAAGGGGAGGATTCTCTTGACTGTATGTAGGCTGCGTTGACTTGTAGTTTTAGTGCTAGTTTGTTGTCCATGAATATTCTAAGATTTTTGGCCACGTTGGATGGTTGTAGTGGGTTTTCCAATTCAGTGGGCCATGAAATCACACCCTCAAGCTTATAGCGATTTTGCGATCCCTCAAAATGCCGCGAAAACGGCAGTTTTGTGCAAAAACAGCATCTTTAAAAATATATATATATATTTTCTTTACCTTTTATTAAGTAATCTGCTAAAATTACTGTTTTAAAAAGAAATAAAAAAACAATACTCAGGGTGCCAGGTTCTCAATTTATTTTTTTTTACACAAGAAATGAAATACGCTAACACATCTCATCACTTGCGCCCCAAAAAAGTGCAGCCCAATCCACAAGGGACACATGAATGGGCACATTTTATATGCGTGCCCATTCAGATGGCCTTTTTCACTTCCTTGATCAAATAAAGTGGCGTTTCTGTCAATTTAAAAGCGCATCCCTCATTTCCAAGCAAGATGCACTTTTAAATGTGCAGAAATTGTAGGCAACCCTATGCACACGGGATGTGGGGCTGCCACTGCATTACAGGGTCTTTCCGGACCCTGTCATGCATTTCTTTAAGAGTATTTTGGGGGAGCCAGTGCTGGCACATATTGTTATGATATTCTTTGTGAACTATCAGCAAGAAGGTTTGCTTTACATGGGCAATTCTGGCATGTATGTTGAGAGAGACCTCCTGATTTTTGGTATGTTGGGTATGAGGATGTGTTTTACAGTGCCAATGCTTGCAGGAAAATATTGTGGCTGCGTCTCATTTTTTTTATGGCCACAACTTAGGTCCAAGTGGACGGTATGGTGTTCCTCTACTTTTTGGTAAAATCAGCCATAATTCTCTTACTTTTAGTGATGCAACATGAAGCTTGATATTAATCTGCTGTGTGATTTGAGAAAAAGTTTTTGTGGTAGTATAAAAACGACTATTTCCAATGAAATATGGTGTTATACCCGGGTATTATGGGGTATACATAGGTTTTGTGCAATAATTGCCCACATTAGTTTTATAGTGCGGCCTGACTTTACATATTTCAGTTGGTCCTGGACTCCGTTGGATCACATAATTATTGTTGCCCATGACCTTTGTTAAAAAAACGTACAAAAATCTTGTACAATCTGTTAGAGATAAAACGTAGTGATAACTCCTATTTGGTGAACAGCGAAGTTACTTCACCTTTCCATTTAGGTGTAAGGAATTGCCATCTGGCAAGGGTGTAGAAGCCATGGCTTTTTTCATTTTTTATTAATTAATAAAATGATGCAGGCAATTCCGTCTCTGAAAGAGAAATCTGCTGATCAGAGTCCCCTTTCATAAGCTCCATTCCAAAGGCATGATGTATACTTATGCCCTGCTGCATGAGTGGCCTGAATTGCAGCGTCTGCTCTACCAGTGGCACAGAACACGTTCAGACGTCACAGGTGCCCTCTTGACAGCTTCAGTGACAGCAGAGGCTCTGCAGCACAAGGGCTGCATTTAAGATATGCACCTCTGTTGCAAAAGAAATATTAAATTTGAGGATCGTCTCCTGGTGGCAAAGTAAACTGTAAATATAAGCCATTCCTGAGTTAGAGTATGTTGGTCAGCATTTCCTGTAGTTTTCCCAGCCACGTTAAAATGATATCATGCATTTGTCAGCCCTGTGGGCCCAGTTCAGCTTTGGAAGGGTTATATGAATTGTAGCCTTGGGGGATTGCCTCTCCCTGTTATTTTGTAAGTGCAAGTAAAACCCTTTGCCCAGGGACAGCCACCCCACCGGCAGGGCTGGGAACCTGAATCGAAGGGCACACCAACTCACAAAGGGCTAGGCCCCACATTAGGGTGCTGAATTTCTAAAGGCCTTTGATTTTATTGGCAAGGGAAGGGGGTGGGGTTAGTGTAGCCAAAGAGACATTGTTCAGTTTGGGGACTATTCTGCCATTTTGTTTCTCTCTGCCTCTCTCTCTTTTTCTTGTCTCCTCCCGTTCCTGTAACACAAAACACTTTGGGTGTAATGTCAGAAGGGCAAAGTCCACTCATTTCAAGGGCAGGGATTGGACCCATAAAGCAGGCTAGCTTTAGTCCAGTCACCTGTGGGCTTTCGCCTTTAAAAGAAGTGGATTCACACCACTTCTTTGAATCATTTCTAGAATCCAACCCTGGAAGATGATTTTGCTGGACTGAGTTGAGAAAGTACCCCTTTTTAAAGTCCTCCAGTTATGAGATGAAGGCAGGTGTTCCAAGGCAGGGACGAGCTCTGTCCCCTACTCATTCACAGGGACCATTTGGGGGAGGGGTCTTCTGCTGGACCAAGACCACATCTCTCCCAGTCACCCTGTTACCTAGGATCTCACTGTGTTGCAGGACCCCTGAAGGTGTGTGCTAGCCTCCCCTGTGTTTGGAACCTTGAGACCCTGTAGTGGGACTCACAGCTACTGAAAGCCCGAACAGCCACAATCCCTGTGTTTTTGACGCCGACCCACTGCGAACAGTGATTCGAGCGTGTTTAATGTGGAGTGAACCTCCTGGACCCTTTGAAGCTGCTTTTGGTGTAAATCGCTCTCTCCACCACTGTATGCTGTTCGACTCCGTTCATAGCCGCACTGCACAAGCTGAAGTGGGTCATTGCCTTAGCTTGAACAAAAAAAGTAATGTTGCCGTGCATTTCTGGAGTCACCATTCGAAGCACCAGCTTATTCATCGCCACTCTCGTAAGTAGATCCAGCCCATTCTGGTGGCCCCGGAAGAATGACCTCCAAGCTTCCGCATTGAATCAACTGGCCTGCGCCTAATGGTACATGCTCACTGTCGACAAACTTCGACCACTAACAGAACCTATTGACGGCTCGATCTGCACAGCTCTAATACATGCTTCGAGACCGCAGCTACCTTTCGTTCGACCCTGTTCAATGCCACTGGATCGTGACTGCCACATCCTTGAACTGAATAGAGCATGTGAACGATGCAGAGAAGTCGGTTTCAACACTGTCGAACTGCCAAGACATTTTTAAAGCTATTATTGAGTAATATTTGCCCCCCTGGTCCGTCTTTGAACCCTAGAGACTATAATGGTCATTTTAATACCTTTTTGCAACCTCAGATACCTATTTTATGAACATTTTTATTTATTTATTTATTGTGCATTTGTAAGACGCTTATACATCAAGAAATTCTGCTTCAAAGCGCCCACAGGTCAAACAGGGGATGGAATATCAGACCAAGATACAAATAGAATAAACTGATTAACAGGAAAAGGGTGGTCCTACTAGGCTTTGGGAGCCTTCAGAACGTGCCAGTGCAGGGAGAGAGAAAGGACGGGGGAAGGAGGGAAGTGCTAGGAGTTTCATAGAGGGAAGTGCCAGGGAGTCAGTTGTGTGCAACTGAAAGTGCCTGGCACAGATCACTTGGTACAGAGTGATCAATTTCCACTATAATAAATGCAGGCCTGGGAGAACACAAACCAGTGGGTACCCAAAGGCATGTGCTGTGATGTGGTGGAAGGCTGAAGGTGATTGGGGGAAGGCCAGGACCCGCCCCAGCCACGGATCTCAGTGACTGTGGGTTATTTAACACAGGAGTGAAAGGGGGCAGGATGAGGTGAAGAGGAACGTCTTGAGGAGCTTCCAGAATATGAGGAGATCCCGTTCAAAACAGAGAGGAGGGGGGAGGCTGTTTCAAAAGAGGGAGCAAGTCGAGCAGAGAGATCTGCCACCAGCTTGCTGCTTAAAAAAGCGCTTCGTATGCAGAGAGTTGGAGCCGGAGGAGTGTAAAGATCTGGAGGGAGAGGATTTGCTGAGAGCAAGTTGTAGTTGTATGATGCAGGTAATTCCGTCTCTGAAAGAGTGGTCTTTCATTGCCTTTTCTCCCCCTGTCTCATTACCCAGAGTGCTGCATCTAGTTCATTCTGTGCACATTCTGTGTTCCTTCTACAAGGGTGAGTTTTTAGAGTGTGTTATAGTTAGTTATTATTGTACATGGTGTGTTCTATTAAATTATAAATATGTATAGAGTCTTGATTGGACATTCCTTCATTTTGGACTGATATACTTTGCTGTTTGAGTTGCTACTGAACCACATTCACATCCTTCTTAAGAGCAAAACCTTCCCTCTGCCGAGGTTACCACAAAAGGTAAAGGAAGTATATATCTTAACTGTGTCTGTTTTACCTGTATGATTGTCTTGGCGCTTGGTCTGGAGAAGTGTGGGGGCTTAGTAGGTGTCATGATCTCTGCTTCCAAAAGATCAGGACTTGCCCGACTCCCTTGGAAGCAGACCCATAACCCCGGTTCCGAGTGCCAGCCAGTCCCAATTGGGACCTTTTGGACCCTGTCCTGGCGCCAGTGGCACCAGGCTCATAAAGATGCCCAGTCCCAGCGCTGGAAGCGCCGGGCTCATAATGCTTGGGTGGACTTACCTGCAGCAGACCATGCTGCTTACTTACCTGCCAGTTGAACCCCTGATCCTCTTCTGTTTGGGACTACTTTTCCTGTTGGGTGGGGCAGGAGCCACTCCCTAGGTTCAGAACACTGGAACTCTTCTGGAAAGCAGGAACTCTTTTCTTACCTAGGCGTGGCTGTGGAAGGAGACACCTAAGCACTACAGGAGGCTATTTAAACCACACCCGATGGATGAATCTTGCTTTGCGTTATTCTGCATTCTCTGCAGCAGAACGCTCATCGTGTCTTCTGCTTCTGATCCTGGGCCTAAGGGAACAAAGGCTTACCATCCTGGAATCCAGTCTTCAGCAGCACCTGTAAAGACAAAGAAAGAACAGGTTAGCACTACGGTCTTCAGTGGCAGCGCATCTCTTACCTGGTCCATCGACTGTCACCAACGCCTCGCGCTGCATTTCAGCATCTGAAAGACAAAGGCTTACCTACTCTTCGCATGCTCCGGAGGTCTTCGCACTGCATTCCGGCATCTGAAAGACAAAAGCTTACCAGCTCTTCGCACGCTCCGGAGGCCTTCGGCGCTGCATCCCGCATCTGAAAGACAAAAGAAGGTGCGTTTAAAGACATTGGGCAACTTTATTACTCACGTGCCATTACTCCTTCCCACGCCGAATCCAGTGGGTATTCCAGCACCCTTCAGCTTCTCTAAAGCTCCGAACTTGTACCTGCAAGATAAAAGGGACAGTTAGTGCGCATCGTGAAGCAGGCTACAAGCGCTTACTTACGTGCTTCCAGGCGCTTCTATTCCTCACGCGGGTTCGATCCTCAACTCTCATCAGCCCGCCATCCGCCATCGCCGGAACCCTGCAAAACAAGAGATATCATTACAAAAGACTTTTAAGACATTTGAAGTGCCCAGAACTTACCGTTCGTGCAGTTAACGACGGACAGCAGTCCTCTGAGGTCAAGAGGCCTGTACCCTTACCCAGTGAAGAAACTGGTTACGGCACCCTGCCCCAAGGCAGATGGAGAGCTCGGCGTTCACTTACCTAAGACATCTTACTCTTCGAGTCAGACATACAGTGCACAGAGGTCCAGCCCAAAGAGCCAACCGTGTGTTACACATCACCTTTGAAGATACGGCATTCACCCAGTCAAGACCGGCGCCTCTGCGGGAATCAGGTGAGCGTTACAGAACGCAAAGCCTACCGCAAAACTCCCACCCAGGCGCTATGAAAACCTCGGATACCGACCAGCTAGCCCAGTTACTTGGGGAACTAAGAGCAGAAGTGCATGCAGCCCGTCAGGAAACGAATGCTCTAAGAAGGGAACTGATTATTTCCAAGGAGCGAACAGACGATCTCGCTAGACAATTGCTACAGTCACAAGCCGGACAAACTTCGTTACCCGCATCAGGGGCAAATCTTCCTTCAACATCCTCTATGAACCCAATGCAGATCAACCTACCTGGGAATGTACCTCTGGCTCCGCCCGAACGATTTTCTGGTGACCCAAAGAGGTTTGCAGTATTTATTAATCAGTGCCGGTTGCACTTCTTATGCCGGCCAGCAGCCTTTCCAACTGATCAAGCTAAGGTAGCTTTCGTGCTTTCGTACCTTAGTGGCAATGCGGCAGACTGGTTGATCCCTCTAGTTAATCAAGATGATCCGGTTCTCCATGATTTTCAAGCTTTTCAGCTCAGTATGGAAAAACTGTTTGCAAGACATTCACAGGGGCAGGCCTTGGACAATGAGCTCCTTTCATTGCGACAGGGTAATCAAGACCTTTTGGCTTATATTGCGTCTTTCAACAGACTGATAGTGGAAACTCGATGGCCTGAGGACAAAAGGATTACGCTGTTTTATAGAGGTCTACGTGGAGAGCTCAAAGATGTGTTAGCCCAAGTAGTGAATCCCCCGCAAGACTGTTCGGACTATATTGACTTAGTCGTTCAAATTGACCACAGACTGCAGAACAGGAAGGCCGATCGTTCCAAGTTTGATGCTCGAGTATTTTCCAAACCACCGACTCCTACCAAAGGAGTGGACTCCGGGGAACCCATGCAAATAGGGGGCCTGAAAGGACCACTAACACAAAAGGAGCGGGAAAGGAGAAAACAGCTGCAATTATGCCTCTATTGCGGAAACTCGGGGCACTTTCTTCGAGACTGTCCGGTGAAACCAGCCAAGAAGGCAGTAGGAGCTGCAGTTACCAGGGTCACAAACTCTGAGCAGGGAAACGACCTCGCCCGACAAGAATAGAGGTCCTCTTGCCGAGCGTTAAAACCAGTTCCGTGACCTCGCATTTCGTGATACCTATGGTCCTCATTAGCCCTGAACATCCGGATCGATTACATGCGATTGAAGCTTACGTCGACAGCGGTGCCATCGGCAATTATGTGGATCATGAAATGGTTTTGAGGATGAATCTGACTCTTTGTCCAAAGGCTGTAAAGGACGTCATTACTACGGTGGATGGTACGGAGATAGCCTCCGGACCAGTAACGCATACCACCCAAGAAGTGACGCTAGTAAGTCAAGATGGACACCATGAGAAGATCGTGTTCGATGTGATCAAGGCCCCAAGGTTCCAGATTATTCTAGGAATTCCTTGGTTAGAGAAGCACAATCCTCAGATCGATTGGCGAGCAAGAACGGTTCAGTTTCCAGAATGTGTCTCTACTTGTCACCCTCGACCTGGTGTTGCACTGGCGGCAATTTCCTCGGAGGCTCCCCAGTTACCTCTTGAATACCTAGAATTCCAAGATGTTTTCCGGAAGGATCAGGCTAACTCTCTACCTCCTCATAGGTCTTATGACTGCCAGATAGACCTGATACCTGGTTCTACTCCTCCTTGTAGTAGAATTTATGCCCTCACCGAGCCTGAGAATCTTCACCTCCGACAATACCTGGATCAATACCTAGCGAATGGGTTTATTCGTCCTTCCAAGTCCCCTGCTTCCTCAGCTTTGTTCTTCGTTCCAAAAAAAGAAGGGGACCTTAGAACTTGTATAGATTATCGTGCCTTGAACCAGATCACCGTTAAGAATAGATATCCGTTACCTTTGATCCCTGAACTCCTGGACCAAGTCAGAAAAGCATGCATATATACAAAGCTGGATCTTAGAGGAGCCTACCACTTGGTACGAGTAAAAGAGGGCGATGAATGGAAGACGGCCTTCCGCTCCAAGTATGGGCTATTTGAATATCAGGTCATGCCCTTCGGACTTTGCAATGCCCCGGCCGCCTTTCAATATTTTATGAACGATGTCCTCAGAGAGCTCATAGATGTGTGTGTTGTTGTTTACATTGACGACATCCTCGTTTATTCTTCATCGGAAACTGAACATCGGAAACACGTGAAAATGGTCCTCGAGAGATTGCGGCAACACAAACTTTTCGCTAAATTGGAAAAATGTGTTTTCAACGTGACTGAAGTTGAATTCTTGGGATTCATATTATCACCTAGCGGAGTGCGTATGGATTCAAAGAAGGTCGATGCAATTCTCAAATGGCCATCGCCATCCTCCGTAAAAGGTGTTCAAAGCATGTTAGGCTTCGCTAACTTTTACCGCAGGTTTATCCCCGAATTCTCTCGAATAGTCCAGCCCATCACCGCCTTGTTAAAGAAAAACAAACGTTTTGAATGGTCTACCGAGGCGGAACAAGCTTTCCAGGATTTGAAGACTAGATTTATCTTTGCACCGATCTTAAAACATCCTCGCCCAGAACTCCCCTACATCGTTGAAACTGATGCTTCGAGCCTTGCCATGGGGGCAGTTCTATCACAAAAGGACCCAGTAACCAATCAGTTGCATCCCGTGGCATTTTGGTCCCGCAAATTCTCGCCTCCTGAAATCAATTACACTATTACTGATAAGGAACTTCTAGCTATCAAGTCCGCCTTTAAGGCTTGGCGGGATTATCCTCTGAGGGCCCGACACACCGTTACTGTGATTACAGATCACCAAAACCTGCAATATTTGAAAACCGCAAAAGCTCAATCCTCTAGGCAACTCCGTTGGGCACTATTCTTTGCCGAGTTTGACTTCATAATTACCTATCGACCTGGTACAAAAAACGGTAAAGCTGATGCCCTTTCTCGGATGGGAGTGGAAGAACATTTGATCAATCCTAAACCTGTACCTATCATTCCCGAACAAAGAATTCTAGGTGTAATCGCCACACAATCCATAGAGGAAGTTAAGGATAAAGCCAGACTACTGGTAACTCCAGCAGTAGACCACCTGCATTCTACAATCACCCAAGCCTTTAAGGAAGCCGTTTCTCACCTTCAAAGGGCTAAAGAACAATACAAGAAAGGAGCAGACCAACATCGGAAGGAAGCCCCCCAATATCAAGTAGGAGATCAAGTCTGGTTATCCACCAAATATCTACCTCTAAAAGGACCATGCACATTCAACCCAAGATACCTTGGTCCCTATTCCATCACTACCATAGTAAATCCAGTAGCGGTCAAGTTGGACTTGCCCCCTCACATGAAGATACATCCGGTCTTCCACGTCTCTCTATTAAAACCCGTGCAACCTCAAACCCGACTAACTACATCTCCAAAACCTATTCTAGTTGATGGAGAACTCGAGTTTGAAGTCAAAAGCATCCTGGATTCCAAGATCTCCAAATCTAAACTATTTTACCTGATTGACTGGAAAGGCTACGGTCCACATTTCCTAACAAGCCCAAACCCCCGGAGAAGCCCGGTTTGGGAGGGGCCTTGAGGGGGGGTGCTGTCATGATCTCTGCTTCCAAAAGATCAGGACTTGCCCGACTCCCTTGGAAGCAGACCCATAACCCCGGGTCCGAGTGCCAGCCAGTCCCAATTGGGACCTTTTGGACCCTGTCCTGGCGCCAGTGGCACCAGGCTCATAAAGATGCCCAGTCCCAGCGCTGGAAGCGCCGGGCTCATAATGCTTGGGTGGACTTACCTGCAGCAGACCATGCTGCTTACTTACCTGCCAGTTGAACCCCTGATCCTCTTCTGTTTGGGACTACTTTTCCTGTTGGGTGGGGCAGGAGCCACTCCCTAGGTTCAGAACACTGGAACTCTTCTGGAAAGCAGGAACTCTTTTCTTACCTAGGCGTGGCTGTGGAAGGAGACACCTAAGCACTACAGGAGGCTATTTAAACCACACCCGATGGATGAATCTTGCTTTGTATTATTCTGCATTCTCTGCAGCAGAACGCTCAGTGTGTCTTCTGCTTCTGATCCTGGGCCTAAGGGAACAAAGGCTTACCATCCTGGAATCCAGTCTTCAGCAGCACCTGTAAAGACAAAGAAAGAACAGGTTAGCACTACGGTCTTCAGTGGCAGCGCATCTCTTACCTGGTCCATCGGCTGTCACCAACGCCTCGCGCTGCATTTCGGCATCTGAAAGACAAAGGCTTACCTACTCTTCGCATGCTCCGGAGGTCTTCGCACTGCATTCCGGCATCTGAAAGACAAAAGCTTACCAGCTCTTCGCACGCTCCGGAGGCCTTCGGCGCTGCATCCCGCATCTGAAAGACAAAAGAAGGTGCGTTTAAAGACATTGGGCAACTTTATTACTCACGTGCCATTACTCCTTCCCACGCCGAATCCAGTGGGTATTCCAGCACCCTTCAGCTTCTCTAAAGCTCCGAACTTGTACCTGCAAGATAAAAGGGACAGTTAGTGCGCATCGTGAAGCAGGCTACAAGCGCTTACTTACGTGCTTCCAGGCGCTTCTATTCCTCACGCGGGTTCGATCCTCAACTCTCATCAGCCCGCCATCCGCCATCGCCGGAACCCTGCAAAACAAGAGATATCATTACAAAAGACTTTTAAGACATTTGAAGTGCCCAGAACTTACCGTTCGTGCAGTTGACGACGGACAGCAGTCCTCTGAGGTCAAGAGGCATGCACCCTTATCCAGTGAAGAAACTGGTTACGGCACCCCGCCCCGAGGCAGATGGAGAGCTCGGCGTTCACTTACCTAAGACATCTTACTCTTCGAGTCAGACATACAGTGCACAGAGGTCCAGCCCAAAGAGCCAACCGTGGGTTACACATCACCTTTGAAGATACGGCATTCACCCAGTCAAGACCGGCGCCTCTGCGGGAATCAGGTGAGCGTTACAGAAGGCACTTAAGCCTCTATTCACCCTTGTACAACTGCAGGTCAGAAGTCAATTTGCCACATTCATGGGCAGAGGTTGGGGTTTGGAACAGACTGCCTACAGCCTAGTTAGCCAAAGTAGGAATGTACATTTAATGTAAGTTTCACTGCCAAGGCATATTTTTTAAGTACTACGATGACATTTGACATGGACTCTGCAGCCACCTTTTCAGTAGGTGAACTGAGGGAGCACTGTCAAGTAAGAGGACTCACCTGTGGCAGTAAGGTCAAGAAAGCCGAACTGTTGAAAAGCCTCCATGCTTTTGAGAAAGCCAGCGGTGTTTGGAGCATTCCCAAGAGGCCACTAGCAGTACTGCGCTGCCAGCTCAAGATCCTCCAGCTCAAGCTCCCATTTCTCTGGGGGGCATGGAAGTAGATGGGGAGAGTGACAGCAATATTGCTTCCTGCCATTACACCTAGAGAGCATCTGGTGTAATCTTTTATTTTCTTCTTTTTGTTTATTGTGCATTTATGCTGACATTTCGACTTTACAAACAGTTAGAAAAGGAACAATTAGAGCATTAATATACAATGCAATGCAAGACAATAAAAACAATTATTAACACACACTAACATAATAAGATACAAGTAAACACCTTTCAATATAAGAGATGTACTAACTAAAAATCCAGTTATAATAAACGTTAAACTGATGTGTTTCCGATGAATCATGATATTAGCAACATTAGGATTAGTCACCAAGCAGTCAATATTGCAAAGCAATCGAGAGCTGAGCATTAGAACAAAGTGTTTAATTTGACAAATCAAAGTGATTGGCTGTATCTATTCAAAGAAATTAAGTTCCTTTTCTATTTTTACGATCTCGATTGTTCGAACCCTTACATTGCCAGATATTAATCGTTCCCAGAATGATTCTGTATACAGCCAGTCTCTGCGATCCACAAACCGTCTTAAGCGTGTTTCACAGAGATCTCTTGTACCTTTACATTTCATGATTGATTGATATTTTATTTCTATCGCGCTCATACACAAGTGTTTCAGAGCTCGACCAGGCAGGGAAAGGGAACAGGGGAGAACAAAAACAATGATCTTACAAGGCCCAGTGACATTGAGAACGTGCAAGTGCAGGGTAGAGGGAGAAGGGGAAGAAGTGCATGGAAGGGGGAACAAAAGGAGAGTGCGGAGCGATAAGGAAAAAAAAACAAAAATAATAATAAAATAATAAATAAAAAGGCAAAAAACAATGGGAGTGCAGCCAGCAAGTGGCAAGTTCTGGGTTTATGGCAGCAGGCCGTGTAGGTCTGGAAGTGCAGGAAGAAAAGGGGAGGGCTGTATGGGTACAGATACAGACCCCAGTGCAGGGGGTGGCCCGGAGGCAGTGCGTGAGGGTGGCAAGAAGAGCAGGTACCTGGGCCCAGAGAACAGAGGGTGGCCAAGTGCATGGTGCCGAGGGAGAGCAGAATCAACAGGGGAGAGGGGAGGAGAAGGCAGAAGTAAAGAGGAAGGTTTTGAGGTGCTTCCGGAATCGGAGATGGTTCTCCTCAAGTTTTAGAGTGGCAGGGAGGCTGTTCCAGAGGGAGGCCCCAGCCGAAGACAGAGATCTACCCCCAGCTCGTTTCTTTGAGTTAGAGGTAGAGGAGCAGAGTGCTCGAGATGGGAGGTATTTGCGGAGGGATAGCTGAAGGTATGTCGGACCCAGGCCCCAGAAAGCCTTGTGGACAATGCAGAGGGTTTTGAATTTAATCCACAGGGAGCCAATGGAGAGATTTCAGAGCTGGAGAGATACGATCTCAGGGCTTGAGGCCAAGGACAAGTCTTGCAGTCCTGTTCTGGATAAGTTGTAAAGGGCAGAGAGTAGAGGCAGGTAGATTAAGACAGAGGCTGTTGCAATAGTCCAACCTAGAGAGAACCAGAGCTTGGGAAACAGTGAGCTTCTGAGGAATGAGAGTAAAGGAAGAGTACCTCTGAAGAGGTGCAGTAGGAAGTTTGACTTTTTTGATACATCAGCGATGTGGGCAGAGAAGGAGAGTGTGGAATCAAAGGTGACACCAAGGTTCTTGGCCTCGCAGGTGGGGATAGGAGGAGGGCCAAGGGAGGCTGGCCAGAGAGTGAGGCGAAAGGAAG
Organism: Ambystoma mexicanum; assembly: GCF_040938575.1. NCBI lineage: Eukaryota > Metazoa > Chordata > Amphibia > Caudata > Ambystomatidae > Ambystoma > Ambystoma mexicanum. The sequence goes on from NC_090922.1 coordinate 255,970,930, forward strand.
GTGATGGTGTGCCAATGAGGAGGATCTCTGTCTTGCTGGCATTAAGACAAATATCTTTGGCGGCACACCAATCTTGGATGGCAGTTAGGCAATCAGTGATGAGAGAGGTGGAGGAGGTGGCCGAGGGCAGCCTGAAAATGAGTTGAGTGTCGTCTGCGTAGCACTGGACGTTTGAGCAGAAAATGGCAATACAGCGGGTGAGAGTTGCCAGGTATTGGTTGAAAAGCCAGGGCGAGAGGTTAGACCCTTGGGGAACACCACAAGTGGAGAGGAAGACAGATGATAGGAAGGACCCAAGTTGGACCTGGGAGGGTCGATCAGAGAGGAAAGAGGTCAGCCAGGCCAGAGCCTGATCGGTGATGCCCAAGTTATCCCTGAGACGGTTGAGCAGGATGGTATGGTTGACCGTGTCGAAGGCAGAGGTGTCATGATGCCTACCCCCGGGGATCCAGATCAAGTCCAGCAACCCCAGAAGCAGGCATCAAGTTATTCCAAGCAAGCCCAATAACCCCTGCTAGGGGCTATTTGGATGCAGTCCTGGCGTCTATGGCACCAGGCTCATATGGAGAGTCAGTCCTGGCGCCATAGGCGCCAGGCTCATAGATTAAAACTTACCTGATGCAGACCATGCTGCAAACTTACCTGATGCAGACCGTGCTGCAAGAGCTCCAAGCGAAAAGAGGCTTGGAAGGGACTACTTTACCTAGGGATTATTTTTTACTCGGGTGGAGTTGAGGAGGAATACTTACCTGGGACTACTTTGGAGGCTATTTAAACCACGCCCGAAGAGCAGCACACACTTCGCGTTATTCTGCATCCAGTAGCGTAACGCTCACCATGCCTGCAAGTCTGCATCCAGTCTTCTGCCACGCCCGTCTCGAGTCTGGAGCTCCTAGAAAGAGGGAGAAAGAAGGAGAAAAGGTTAGAACAAGAGCAATACCTTTAATCCTTACCTGAATTCCCGATCCACCACGCCTTCGAGCTGGAAGAAAGAAGTTATTTTATGCGTGTAGCCTCGCCTGCTGCAGCGCAGCTCTGAACTCACCGGCCTTCGCAGCATCTTCACTATCTACTGCATCCTTCTGCATGTTCCTGCCGCACTCCGGCACCTAAGGGGAACACAAGAACAGCAAGGTGAGCCAAGGGAATAAACAGAGGCAATATTAGTTACCCCCCACAGACTTACCTGATTTTACCGCCGGGGGTACTATTCCTCTTCACGGGTCGGCGCAGCCTCCACCACATCTTCGCCGCACCCCGGCCCCTAAGGGGAACAAAAGGACAGCAAGGTGAAACAAAGGGACAAACAAGGGGAATCCTTCTCACCACAATAGACTTACCTAATTTTACCGCCGCAGGCATTATTCCCCAAGACTTAATAATTTCTCTCAGCACCTGAATAAGGGAGAAAGCAACAGGTTACATACTGACATTATTTTATCGAACTGTGTTGGATAATACAAATCCTTACCTGAATGTTACCGGTTGCCACGAGGAACTCTTTGCTAGGGTCAAGCTGCAACCTGCAAGGAATCGGACAAAAGTGAAAGTCAGACATTTGAACTCTTACGAACTATATACATACAGCGTCTCGCCGGAAATCTCAGAGTCAATATTGTTCTGGAACTCACCAATTCCTTCGAACCAGTGAAGCAACTGGTTATCTACGCGCCCCTGCGCTCAATGCAGGATGGAGAGCTCATCTTTCCAAACCATCAGGTGAGACTATAAGAGGGGACATTAAAGGTGATCAGTGGGGAGAACAGCGGGGGTGGGGGTTAACACTCAACTCCACAGGTGGTTAATTCCCTTTCTCCATTTGCAGAAGAATACTCCTACGGGCCAAGCAAACGAAGCTAGGTGGGCCAGTCCAGTCTGCCATCTCGGCACTACGCGTCACATTGGTGGAGACCGCAGCTGTCCAGTTCAGATCGACGCCCCTGTGGGAGCCAGGTGAGCGTAACAGAGCACGAAGACTACCCACAAATTCCCACCTGGGCGTTATGGATACCTCAGAAACTGACCAATTGGCCCAATTACTAGGGGAACTGAGGGCTGAAGTGCATTCCGCCTGTCAAGAAACCAATGCTCTTAGGAGAGAACTGATTTTGTCAAAGGAGCGAACTGATGACCTAGGCAACTACTGCAAAGCCAGGCTGGACAAACACCCCTACCAGGACTCGGGGGAAATCCAGCTCCTGTTTCATCGAGTAACCCTGTGCAAATAAACCTTCCAGGGACTATTCCATTAGCTCCGCCCGAACGTTTTGCCGGGGACCCCAAAAGGTTTGCCGTGTTTATGAACCAATGCTGCTTGCACTTTTTATGCAGACCTGGAGCCTTCCCAATCGATCAAGTCAAGGTAGCCTTTGTATTGTCATATCTCAGCGGTAGTGCAGCTGATTGGTCAATTCCACTAGTTAATCAGGATGACCCAATTCTTTGGGATTTTCAGGGCTTTCAAATGAGCATGGAAAGACTATTTGCCCGGCACTCCCAAGGACAGGCCCTGGATAACGAACTTTTGTCCCTACGACAGGGTAACCAGGACCTTCTATCCTACATCACAACCTTTAATAGGTTGATAGTGGAAACTGGATGGCCCGAGGTAAAACGAATCACGTTATTTCATCGAGGGCTTCGAGGAGAACTCAAGGATGTCTTGGCTCAAGTTGTGAATCCACTTCAAGACTGCACTGAATATATAGACTTAGTGGTCCAGTTAGATCACATACTTCAGAACAGAAAGGCTGATTGAGCCAAGTTTGAGAATCGGGTTTTGGTCAAAACCCACGCTAACCCCAAAGGAGCAGATGCTTCAGAACCCATGCAAATCGGAGGGGTTAAAGGACCCTTAACCCAGAAGGAAAGAGAAAGGAGACGACAAATGCAATTGTGTCTATATTGCGGAATTCTGGGCATTTTCTACGGGATTGCCCTGTAAAACCACCCAAGAAGGTGGTAGGAGCTGCTGATAAAAGCCATATGGAGTCAGAGTCAGGAAACGACCATGCCCGACAAGCGTAGAGGTCCGCGTGCCGAGCTTGAAGAAGGATACTGTCATGATGCCCGCTCCCGGGGAGCCGGTTCAAGCCCGGCGTCCCCGAAAGCGGACATCCAGTCCCCAAGGAAGGACCCAGCAACCCCATATAGGGGCCCTTTGGACAGTGTCCTGGCGCCTATGGCGCCAGGCTCATAAAAGACATCAGTCCTGGCGCCATAGGCGCCAGGCTCATTATGGGAATGCTTGGGTGCACTTACCTGATGCAGACCATGCTGCAGGATCCCGACCTCCTGGAGGCCTGAAAGGAACTACTTTACCTGTGGGACTAATTTACCATCCGGGCGTGGTCGGGGAAGGATACATACCTGATTGGAGGAAGTATACATACCTGGAACTTCTTCCAAGGCTATTTAAACCCCACCCGAACAGCCACACGTGCTTCGCGTTGTTCTGCATCTAGCAGCTGGACACTCACCGTGTCTGCTCCTGCATCCTGACTTCTGCCATGCCTGCCAGCATCCTGGATCACCTGCAAAGGAAGAGAAGAAGAGAACAGAAGAAGGAAAAGTTCTTACCTGCTAAATCCGCATCCCGGAGACATCTCGCCGACAATCCTGAAAAGGAAGACTTTAATTTAAAAGCTCATTGCGTCGATCGCTGCAGCGCCGCATTCCACTCAACTTTACAGGGCGCCTCCATGTTCAGCAGCGATCATCCGGATTCGCAGTCACGCCCCAGCGCCTAGGGAGAAAAAGACCAGAACAAAAGGTGAGAGAGAGAAGGGAATAAGGAAAGCTAAATCTCCATGTTAAGACTTACCTGTTGATTCATTCCCTCTTCATTTCGGGTCCGCGCCGCATCCTGGCATTTCCGGACCCCGGCCCCTAAGGGGAAAAAGAGACATAAGCGTTAATGAGCGAATGAAAAGACATTACCAAAAAACGCTCATTAAAGACTTACCTGATTTCTACAAGGATATCACCTCTCATCTCGGGTCGGTGCCTGTTCCCCGGCATTTCGTACCCCGGCCCCTATGGGGAAAAAGACACTAGCATTAGTACATTAATGCATGGACACAAGGGGAACCTCTTATCAAAAAACTTACCTGGAAGCCAAGCAAGTTTGGTTCTCACCAATCTGAAAATCCAGTGAAGTAACTGGATACCAACGCGCCCCTGCATCAGAAGCAGGGTGGAGAGCTCGTCCTTCCAGACCCTAAGGTGAGACGCTACGAGAAATCACAGAAGGGTTTCAAGGAGGGTGAGAGGGGAAAGTGGAAGGCCGATTGCATTACCCCGCAGACAGTTAATCCCCTATTTTCGCCTACAGAAGGATACTTCTGCGAGCCAGACAAGCCAGATTTGGGGGCCCGGTCCAGTCCGTCTTCCGAACCCTGCGCATCACCTTAGAAGAGGTCACAGCAGCGCGAACCAGGCCAGCGCCTCCGTGGGAGTCAGGTGAGCGTAACAGAACGCGAAGCCTTCCTACAAATTCCCACCCAGGCGCTATGGAAAGTTCTGAGACTGATCAGTTGGCCCAATTACTGGGGGAATTACGGGCCGAAGTACATGCCGCTCGTCAAGAGACTAATGCCCCCAGGAGGGAATTAATAATATCAAAGGAAAGAACTGATGACCTGGCCAGACAGCTTTTGCAAGGTCAAGCTGGGCAAACTCCTCTACCCGGTTCCGGAGGGAACCCCGCTCCTGTGGTTTCCAGTAACCCTGTGCAGATTAATCTACCTGGAAACATGCCGCAGGCCCCACCCGAACGCTTTGCTGGGGACCCCAAACGATACGCCGTATTCATGAATCAGTGTCGTTTGCACTTCCTATGCAGACCTGGGGCCTTCACTAATGATCAGACCAAGGTAGCCTTTGTATTGTCATATCTCAGCAGCTGCGCTGCCGATTGGTCAGTTCCACTGGTTACTCAAGATGACCCGATTCTCCGTGATTTTCAAAGGTTTCAAGCAAGCATGGAAAGGTTATTTGCTCGACACTCTCAGGGGCAGGCTCTGGATGACGAACTTCTATCCCTGCGACAGGGCAATCAGGACCTCCTATCCTATATTGCAACCTTTAATAGACTAATTGTGGAAACGGGATGGCCAGAGGATAAAAGAGTCACGTTGTTTTATCGAGGCCTTCGCGGAGAACTTAAAAATGTCTTGGCCCAAGTTGTAAACCCGCCCCAAGAATGCACAGAGTACATAGACTTAGTGGTCCAATTGGATCAAAGACTGCAAAACAGAAAAGCAGATCGGTCCAGGTTTGAGACCTGGGTGTTGGTCAAGACCCATGCTAATCCCAAAGGAGTTGATGTCTCTGAACCTATGCAAATTGGAGGGGTTAAAGGACCCTTAACTCAAAAGGAACGTGAAAGGAGGCGGCAGTTAAAATTATGTCTTTATTGTGGGAATTCTGGACACTTTCTACGAGATTGCCCGGCAAACCGCCCCATCATACCAATGGTCCTTGTAGATCCAAGGCAGCCATCACATATTCACACAGTAAGGGCATACATTGATAGCGGGGCCATAGGAAACTATGTGGATAACGAATTGGCTTCCAGGATGAATCTACCTCTCTGCCGAAAGACCACCTCAGATGTCATCACCACAGTCGATGGAACTGAAATTGCCTCTGGGCCTGTAACTCATTCCACCGCAGAGATGACACTTTTGGGTCAGGATGTGCATCGAGAGACTATTGTGTTTGATCTAATCAAAGCCCCACAGTTCCAAATAATACTGGGGATACCTTGGTTGGAAACTCATAATCCTTGTATTGATTGGGGAGAGAAGAAAATAACCTTCCCGGATTGTGCACAAACCTGTTACCCAAAGAAAAACTTGAATGCAGGCCTGGCCACAGTCACCACATCAGTCGTGCAATTACCTCCGGAATATCAAAAATTCCAGGATGTCTTCCAAAAAGAACAGGCAAACACCTTACCACCTCACAGATCTTACGATTGTCAAATTGATGCCCGGTGCACAACCCCCTTGTAACAGGATCTACGCCCTTACGGAACCTGAGAACCTTCACCTACGGCAATACCTAGACCAGTACCTCGCTAATGGCTTAATTCGCCCATCCAAGTCCCCTGCATCTTCAGCTTTGTTCTTCGTGCCCAAAAAGGAAAGTGACCTCCGAATGTGCATAGACTACCACGCATTGAACCAGATCACTGTTAAGAACCGATACCCATTGCCTCTGATCCCCGAACTACTAGACCAAGTAAAGGACGCTTGCATATACACTAAGTTGGATCTCTGGGGGGCGTACCATCTGCTACGTGTGAAAGAGGGTGACGAATGGAAGATTGCTTTTCGCACTAAGTATGGGTTATTCGAATACCAGGTGATGCCCTTCGGGTTCTGCAATGCACCAGCAGCCTTCCAATACTTTATGAACGATGTCCTTCGTGAACTCATTGACGTTTGTGTTGTCGTATATATCGATGATATTCTAGTGTACTCCTCTTCAGAATCTGACCATGTGAAGCACGTCCGAGCAGTCCTTGAGAAATTGTACCAGCACAAACTATATGCAAAACTGGAAAAGTTGAATTTCTTGGGTTTATCCTGAGTCCAAAAGGACTCCGAATGGACTCACGAAAGGTGGACGCAATTCTTAAGTGGCCATCACCAAGTTCAGTTAAAGGAGTACAAAGCATGCTCGGCTTTGCCAATTTCTACCGCAGATTCATCCCGGATTTCTCACATGTTGTACATCCCATCACAGCACTCTTGCGAAAAAACAAACGCTTTATGTGGACTGAAGAAGCTGAAAATGCCTTCCAAGAGCTGAAAGCGAAATTCACGTCTGCACCTGTACTAAAGCACCCACGCCCTGAACTTCGATACATAGTGGAAACTGATGCATCCATTTTAGCCATGGGAGGTGTCCTGTCCCAAAAGGACCCTAAAACTGGCCAGCTTCACCCAGTAGCATTTTGGTCCAGAAAGTTCTCGGCACCCGAGTTAAACTATGCAGTTACCGACAAGGAGTTATTAGCCATTAAATCCGCCTTCAAGGCTTGGCGGCACTATCTTCTCGGTGCCAGGCATACCATTACTGTGATCACCGATCACCGGAACTTGCAGTATTTAAAGACAGCCAAGGCCCAATCATCACGCCAACTCCGATGGGCATTGTTCTTTGCCGAGTTCGATTTCGTGATAACCTATCGACCAGGTTGCAAGAATGGTAAAGCAGACGCCTTATCCCGAATAGGGATGGGAGAGGCAGAAGTGAACCCAGAACCAGTACCTATAATTTCCGAACAAAGGATTCTTGGCATGACTACTCTACAGACACTAGAGGACATTCAGGTAAAGATCCAGCAACTCTTTGATCCTACAGCCCTGCAGGACTGGGTAAAGACAGGTCCGGACTACTCCGTCACCAATGACCTGCCTAATTACCAAGGGCGGCTATTTCTGCCACACAAGGAACTACAAGAGCTAGTTATTTCCCATTAACATGACACCCTAATGGAGGGGCACCCAGGAATCGCAAAGACTGAAGCTAAAATTAAGAGACAATTTGGGTGGCCCACCTGGCGAAAGGATATTAAATCATTTGTAATGTCTTGTGGCATTTGCGCCCAAAACAAAAGTCAGAAAAGAAAACCAGCTGGACTCTTACAACCTTTAGACATTCCGCATACTCCATGGCACACCTTATCGTAAGACTTTATTACTGATCTACCTCCATGCAATGGATTTAACACCATTCTAGTTATTGTGGATCTTTTTTCCAAGATGGCCCACTTTATTCCTTTAAAGGGATTACCTTCAGCTTCAATCCTGGCCAAGGAGTTCCTCGAAAACATTGTTTGCATACACGGATTTCCATCCGTATTGGTCCCTGACCGGGGCAGTCAATTCATTTCACATTTTTGGAAGAAATGTTGTCAATTGGCGCAAATCGATGTGAGGTTATCGACCAGTCACCACCCCCAAACCGATGGTCAAAAGGAGAGGACCAACCAGACTCTTGAACAATACCTGCGTTGTATGTTACATCAGACTGAGAGTATTTGGAAAGACATTCTTTGGATCGCCGAATATACATGCAATAATTCAATACATTCTGGAACTGGACAAAACCCCTTTTATACTTTATATGGGCACCATCCTCGAACCTCAGACCTTGATTCACCCCAACACTTAGAAATGCCCGCAGTGGACCATCTGCACGCTACGATTACACAAGCCTTTAAGGAAGCAACTGCACATTTAAAACAAGCGAAAGAAAAATACAAGAAAAATGCTGATCATAGAAGTGATACTCCACAATACCAGATAGGGGACCAAGTATGGTTGGCCACAAAACACATACCTCTAAAGGGAACAAGGACCTTTAACCCCAGATATTTAGGACCTTACTCTATTAAGGCCATTATCAACCCAGTGGCCGTCAAGTTGGACTTACCTGCTAATATGCGAATTCACCCTGTCTTTCATGTGTCACTTTTGAAGCCAGTGCAACCAGGGACAAGACTAACCAAGCCACCAGATCCCATCCTTATAGACAGGGAACCCGAATTTGAGGTTAAGAACATCCTGGACTCCAAGCTGGTGAAGTCGAAGATTTTTTATTTAATCGACTGGAAAGGTTACGGACCACAGGAAAGGTCATGGGAACCTAGTGACCACGTTCATTCACCCCGATTGGTGAAAAAATTCCACTGAAATTTCCCAGACAAACCAAAACCACGGGGAAGAACGACTTTAGTAGGGGCCTTGGGGGGGGGGAGTGCTGTCATGATGCCTACCCCCGGGGATCCAGATCAAGTCCAGCAACCCCGGAAGCAGGCATCAAGTTATTCCAAGCAAGCCCAACAACCCCATCTAGGGGCTATTTGGATGCAGTCCTGGCGCCATAGGCGCCAGGCTCATAGATTAAAACTTACCTGATGCAGACCATGCTGCAAACTTACCTGATGCAGACCGTGCTGCAAGAGCTCCAGGTCAAAAGAGGCTTGGAAGAGACTACTTTACCTAGGGACTATTTTTTACTCGGGTGGGGTCGAGGAGGAATACTTACCTAGGACTACTTTGGGAGCTATTTAAACCGCGCCCGAAGAGCAGCACACGCTTCGCGTTATTCTGCATCCAGCAGCGTAATGCTCACCGCGCCTGCAAGTCTGCATCCAGTCTTCTGCCACCCCCGCCTCGAGTCTAGAGCTCCTAGAAAGAGGGAGAAAGAAGGAGAAAAGGTTAGAACAAGAGCAATACCTTTAATCCTTACCTGAATTCCCGATCCACCGTGCCTTCGAGCTGGAAGAAAGAAGTTATTTTATGGGTGTCGCCTCGCCTGCTGCAGCACTGCGCAGAACTCACCGGCCTTCGCAGCATCTTCATTATCCACCGCATCCTTCTGCATGTTCCCGCCGCACTCCGGCACGTAAGGGGAACACAAGAACAGCAAGGTGAGCCAAGGGAATAAACAGAGGCAATATTAGTTACCCCCCACAGACTTACCTGATTTTACCGCTGGGGGTACTATTCCTCTTCACGGGTCGGCGCAGCCTCCACCGCATCTTCGCCGCACCCCGGCCCCTAAGGGGAACAAAAGGACAGCAAGGTGAAACAAAGGGACAAAGAAGGGGAAGCCTTCTCACCGCAATAGACTTACCTAATTTTACCGCCAGAGGCATTATTTCCCGAGATTTCATAATTTCTCTCAGCACCTGAATAAGAGAGAAAACAACAGGTTACATACTGACATTATTTTATAGAACTGTGTTGGATAATACAAATCCTTACCTGAATGTTACCGGTTGCCACGAGGAACTCTTCGCTAGGGTCAAGCTGCAACCTGCACGGAATCGGACAAGAGTGAAAGTCAGACATTTGAACTCTTACGAACTATATACTTACGGCGTCTCGCCGGAAATCTCAGAGTCAATATTGTTCTGGAACTCTCCAATTCCTTCGAACCAGTGAAGAAACTGGTTATCTACACGCCCCTGCGCTCAATGCAGGATGGAGAGCTCATCTTTCCAAACTATCAGATGAGACCATAATAGGGGACATTAAAGGTGATCAGTGGGGAGAACAGCGGGGGTGGGGGTTAACACTCAACTCCACGGGTGGTTAATTCCCTTTCTCCATTTGCAGAAGAATACTCCTACGGGCCAAGCAAACAAAGCTAGGTGGGCCAGTCCAGTCTGCCATCTCGGCACTACGCGTCACATTCGGGGAGACCGTAGCTGTCCAGTTCAGATCGACGCCCCTGTGGGAGCCAGGTGAGCGTAACAAGAGGAGAGATCAAGTAGGATGAGAACAGAGGGAATGCTAGAGTCAACGTTGGAAAGCAGATCTTCACGGATGTTCAGGAGAGCAGTTTCCGTGCTTCTGCCAGATCTGAAGCCAGACTGATGGTCATGGAGACAGCCAACAGAATCAGAATGAAGGTTTAGCTGAGAGATGTCCAGCTTTTCAAGGAGTTTGCCTAAGAAGGGGGTAATGCAAATTGGGCGATAGTTGGCCGGACAAGAGGGATCCGCTGTGGGTTTCTTGAGGAGAGGATGCACATGGGAGTGCTTAAGAGGGGAGGGGAAGGATCCTGAGGCAAAGGAGTGGTTGCAGAAGTCGGCTAGGGCCGGAGCGAGGGTATCAATGTGGTCCTTGAGAGTTTTAGAGGAACATGGATGAACCTGTTTTGACGAGGCTTTCATAGATCGGACTTGTCTGGCGACCTCATCAGGGGAGAAGAGAGGAAAGGAAGAGAAGGAGGGTGGGGGGGTGGCTGGAGGAGGGTCAGTGAGTACCAACGGAGAGTGGAGAGGAGAGGGGGTGGAGGAGAGTGTGGACAGGATGTCCTGGGTTTTTGAGATAAAGTGTGAGGCCAGGGCATTGCAAAGAGCCCGAGAGGCAAGGGGATGGGTAGAGACTGCAGCAGGGTTAGCCAGCTCCTTACAAATTTTAAAGAGTTCGGCCGAGCTGTTAGATGCTGCAGAGACACGGGCTTGAATGTGGACTCTCTTCTTGGTATGGACAGAGAGACGGTATTGCCTTTGGAGAAGGCGACAGGCCAGTTTGTCAGAGGATGAGCAGGAATCCCTCCATTTTCTCTCAGCCGCCCTACACCTACGTTTAAGTGTAGCTAGGTCGGAGTCATACCAGGAATTGCACTTGGCTTTGGACTTCAGGCGGATCCTCATGACAGGGGCAAGAACATCAAGAGTATCAGAAATAGAAGAATAGAGAGAAGACAGGGCTGTTTCAGGGTGTGAGTCAGCCACAGGAAGAGGGGGTGGGGAGAAGGTGGAAGCAAAAGCCTCGACTGACACACGCTTCATGGGCCGGATGTCCAGGAAGGTAGGTGGCAGTGTTTGGGTAGGCTTGGCTTGGGGGGAAGAGAGAGAGAGATGAGAGGAGAGGAGGTAGTGGTCACTCCAGGAGAGGCGAGTGGAGAGAGGGATAGATAGGGGGAGGCTAGAGGAGATCAAGACATCAAGTGTGTGCCCTGTAGAGTGCATTGGGCCAGATGGGAGGATAGAGAGGGAGAGGGAATCGCAGAGGTCGCGAAAGAGCAATGTTGAGGGACAGGGAGAATCAGGGTGAATGTTGAGGTCACCAAGGAGGAGGAGTTGAGTGGTTGAGGCCAGGAGAGAGGAGGAGAGGTCAGCCCACTCAGAGAGAAAAGAGGTGATTTGACCAGGGGGCCGGTAGAGAGTGACAACAGTAAGAGAGTGGCTAGGAGAGATTGAGAGCCTGCAGACGAGGCATTCGAAAGAGGAGTAGATCTGAGTGGGAATTATAGTGGCAGGAATCCACTTAGGAAAGATCAGGGCTACACCCCCTCCAGGGCGAGTGGATCTGGGTGCGGAGATGATCTTGTAGCCATCAGGGAGGAGAGTGTCAAATCTCGTGACAGAGCTGGCCATGAACCAAGTCTCTGTAAGACCAAGAACGTCAAGGTCAAGTTCTTCAAGGAGGTGGCAGATGTCAGAGGAGTGTTTGACAGCAGAGCGAGAGTTGAGAGTGGCAAGATGAAGAAGGTTGCCGGCCTTAAAGACCTTCCTGGGAGGGGTACAAATCAGAGGTATGCCCTGCAGAGTTGTGGAGGTAGCCAGAAGATGGGCAGAGGAGGGAAAAGTGGGCAAGGTAGCCAAGGAATGAGTGGAGGGGACAGCCGGAGAAGAAAGGAAGTTGATGAGGCGAGGGAAACGCCTATCAAAGAGGAGGAGATTTGCCTGGGGAACTTGGACCATGACAGTGCCATTTAGGTAGACGTTAAGGATGACTCTGGAGGAGTCAAAAGAAGCCATGAGGATTTCCCAGCGAGTGCCGCCATTTATGGGAGAGGAGGAGACAGGACAGAGCACAGAGATCGTATGGGGGGTCCATAGATCAGGCGAAGGAAAAACAAAGAGGATGTCGGTGAGAGTCTGTCTGGAAGAGGCGCTGGTATAGGTATCAGCAATAGGGAGACCAGGGTTGGAGGCCAAGATATCCTTTTTAAACTTCTTCTTTTCAGACCTAGTGAGAAGGGAAGGATAGTTGATAGAGAAGCAGTTGGAAAAGATGGGAGAAACAGACAACGCCATGAGTATGAAGAGAGGAGGCAGGGGGAGGAGAAAGCAGGTGCAGCGGTATGGAACAGTCACTGGGCTATCAGGATTACAATCAATGGGCAAAGTTAAATGCAGAATTACACCCAAGTTTGACTTTCAAGTTAAATGCAGAATTACACCCAAGTTTGACTTTCAAGTTAAATGCAAAATACACCCAAGTTTGACTTTCAAGTTAAATGCAAAATACACCCAAGTTTGACTTTCAAGTTAAATGCAGAATTACACCCAGGCTTGACTTTTCAAGTTAAATGCAAAATACACCCAAGTTTGACTTTCAAGTTAAATGCAAAATACACCCAAGTTTGACTTTCAAGATCTGGAAACCATGTTGAATATTTGGGAAGATCAGGATTCCAAAATGGCGGCTGCGATGAGGAGACGTAATTAGGTGTCTCTCCCGCCGGGCCACGGTACAATAAAACACGCCAATAGGCTTTTTGGTTTAATTGGGGGGCTAAACTCTCCTCCCCACCACTCGGTATAGCAGCGGGCACTGGAAACAGTGAGGAGAAGCTACGCCAAATGGCAGCCGGACCGCCAGACAAGCGAGGCGCTCGGTTCTGACAGTTAGGATGGCAAGGGGGAGCCGGGGCGCGATCCAGAGTGGCGCCGACGGTGTGGCTGTGGCAGCGAACCCCTCGGGTCCGCAAAGAGGTGGTAAGCGGCAGCGGCACCCTACCTTCCCCCCATCCCCTCCGGGGCGGCAGCAGGCATCAGCGGGGGGAGAAGCCCAGAAGTCTGGAAGTCCCGTGGTGTGTGGCACCGGTGGAGGACGTGGTGCCGTAGAGCGCACGCCTCCCACGAAGGGAGCAGAGGACAGAGGATAAGGGGTCACCGCCAGCCCCCGCCCGGACGGGCAGAACGGGACGTGGAACCCCCGGCTCCAGACACGCTGTTGGCCACCATTGCCATCTCGCCGCGATCCGCAGAATACATAGGGGCCGGGGAGCGGCGAACCCCGTGCAGGGGTGGCCCTCATGCCATTGACGGGAGCCCCCGGGGGTGTCCATCACTAGTATCGGCATGGCCCCTCCCACACATACCGGGACAGACCCGGGAGCGGAGCCCCCCCCCCCCCGAGGGGGCACAAAGAGGATTGATCCGGAGAGAAGATCACACGGGGCAGGAGAATTACCGACAACTCCCTCCCACACTCCCATATCCAGTCCAGGGGCAGGAGGAACTAGGCGGTGGTGCACTTAAGGAGGGCAACTCGGAGCAGCCCCCCTGGGCGGCCACCTGGCAGAAACAAAAGAGGCATCCAGACAATCCCGCAAAGAAGAATAGGTGGCCAGGTAGTTGGAGCTCCTTGAGAACCGGGCCACAAGCGGAAAGAGGGGCCAACCTGGATTGGTGGTGATATCCACGGGTGACCCCATCCAAAGGAGCCAAGGAATACCCCGAGCGCAAAGAGAAGGAGTGTGGAGGGCACCCCCCACCCACCGAAGCAAAGGGCTAACTCTAAGAGATAGAAGCAGGATCAACACCAGGCTCCAGCTGGGGGGGTGAGGGTCCACAAAGGGCACTGACCTGAAAACACAGGAGAAGGTTAACGAGAGAAGACCCAGGCCGAAAGTAGGGCACGGGTCGGTACAAGCTGACAAGCCCAGAGGGGAGGAGATCGGCAAACTTGGCGTCGCGGGCCCGACACCAACACAGAGAGCGCAGTGGGTCCCAAGCCATGAGGGGGGAACCCCGCACAGGGAAAATAATGTCAAAGACCAAAGGGAAAGGGGGCCACACCAGGTACAGTCGCATACCACCAGGCAGGAGGCGAACCTGGTACAACTTTGGTCATCAGATGTATCAAGCATTTCAAGAGGGAAATCCCAGGAGGAGTCACCGGGAGATGGGAACCAGGCTCCCCAGCACCCTCTGCATGCCTCGAAGGAGGACATGCAAACTTGGTTCAAGGAACTGCAGGATAAATTCATGACCACGGTCCAAGAACAATTTGCTTCTTTGACAGAAGACATGAAACAATCAGTGCAGGAGCTCAGAATGGATGTAACCAAGCTGGAAGAATGAAGGGACACTCTGGAAAGAATCGTCCAAAATGCAGAAGAGGAATCACAGCAAATCAGTGAAACGCAAGAACACCTGGTGAGGCTTACGCATAACCTAGAACTTCAATGCGAGGACCTAGAGAATCGCTCGCGTAGGTCCAATATACGCATCAAAAATATGGTGGAGTCGGTGGAAGACAAGGACCTCAAGTCAGCAGTCCAAAAAGTCTTCAGGGACATTTTGGCAGTGGAAGACACAGAAGACGTCAAAATCGATAGGGTGCACAGGGTGGGGCCAAGGAGATCTGGAGAGCCGGGGGAACGCCTCAGGGATGTTCTTGTGGCCATGGCATCATACCGGCAAAAAGAACAGATACTAAGGAAGGCAAGATCCTATCCTGGATCATATCAGGATGAATGGGGTGGAGATTCCACTCTACCAGGATCTTGCAGTGGTGACTCTGCAGAAAAGGAGGGCAATGGCCCTGGTGCTGATAGAGGTGGGGAAGAGGAACAGAAGGTACAAATGGACCTTCCCGTTCAGTCTTCTCTTCGCTTGGGAGGGTAGACAACGGAGGGTAACATCTTGCGAAGAAGGTATGCAGGTGATGGGTATCCAGGAAGATGTAATGACTAAAGGAGCCAGCGGTCGAGGGAGGTTCTGCGCAAGAAGTCATGGGAATGGGAAACAGTGCAACACAGGAAGAAACAAGCAGGGGGAGCTAAACGGTGATCGCACCAATTTAACAGTGGTCTGGACAAAGATAGAGCTGCTTGGAATGCAACTAGGGGTGGAGAGAAAAGGAGACAAATGCAACCAAAGACCAGTAAGGCACGTGGCCTTGTGTGGGCCTAGCCGCCAGAATCCAAGAGTCAAGGGGTAAATGCAGGGTTTAGGACTCCCTGCGTGGTTATTCCCGAGTTTTTTGAGAGCCAGGGGCGACGGGCTCTGCGCCCTAGCTTGTTTAGGTACCTGGGCCTCCTCGGGACAGTTATTAATATGTTGGATCAGTTACTGGGTTGAGGGAGGTTGGGGATGGAGGGGGAGAGGGTGGGACCTCCGGGATAAGGAACAGAGCGAGTCTTCAGGGAACATGGGTGTCACAGAAGGGAAAAAAGGACATGGGTAAACTGAAAGTCCTTACGTTCAATGTGAGGGTTCTAAATGCCCCAGTAAAGAGGAAAGAAATAGAGAACCTTCTAAGTAGGGAAAGGGGGGATGTTCTATTATTGCAAGAGACCCACATTAGAGCCAAAGACAACTCCAAATTACGACTACGAGGGTATACACAGATAATACAATCTAATGCACCAGATAAAAAGACAGGGGTCCTTATCGCCCTTAGAGGTAGCAGAGGCATTCAAATCCTGAGTACACGGGCTTATAAACAGGGACGTTTTGTACTTGCCAATGCCTTAATTGATGGGACGGGGCACACCCTGGCGTCAGTTTACGCACCTAATTCGGGGGAGGAGGGATTCATAAAGGAGGCATTAAGGAACCTGGAGGAATTTGCCAGGGGTAAAGTAATTCTGGGGGGAGACCTGAACTTGGCCTGACATCCTTCAACAGATAGGAGCTCAGGGACCTTCCAAGGCCAGGGGGCACCTTCAAAAAGTCTCTGACAGAAAATGGTTGACATGACGCTTTTCGATGTTTGGCAGGAACTTAAAGGGTCTAAAAAGGGTTACACTCACTTTTCACACATCTATAATACTATGTCTAGGATTTACTATATCTGGGTGTCGGCGGGGATATTGGGGGAAGTTCATAAGATGGAAATTGGTCCAATAACTATCTCGGATCACACCCCCTTATGGTGTGATATAGCTACGCCAGGGATGAAAAGCTCCCTGTGGAGGTGGAAGCTCCCCCAGGATATTCTTCTAGACCCCGTGCTGGGAGATATTATTTGTGAAAAAATTGGAGAGTATTTCGCCGACAACGACACAGGTGACACTTCGGTAGGAACAATCTGGGAGGCATTCAAGGCGGTCCTGCGGGGCCACATGATCACATTGAAGGCGTCCAAGTATAAGCAGAGATACAGCTGGGAGCAGGAACTAGAGCAGAAGATAACAGATATACAAGAAGAACGCATGAGGAACCCCACTTTGAGTTTGAAGAGGGCTCAGAGACATGTACAGGGACAATTAGAGGTGCTTCGGACGAAGCAAGCAGAGAGGAGCCTCATTCATCTCAGACATTGGTACTACATAAAGGCAAACAAGGCGGATAAACTCTTAGCCAGACAGTTAAGGGCCAAACAATATGCACACACGATAAGGAGTGTGTGGAATGTAAAGGGGAGACACAAACAAGATCCAGTGAGATAGGAGAAGTCTTTAGAGGCTATTACCAATCACTATATGCATCCGATAAGCCTAATAACGCAGACCAAGACACATACCTGAGGTCAATCACCTTACCACAAATCACTGAGAAAGAAAGGTTAGCTCTAGATCAGGATATAGAGGAAAAAGAAGTGAGGGCAGCAATAAAGGGGCTCCCGCTAAGCAAAGCACTGGGTCCCGATGGGTTTACGGACCCATTCTATAAGAAATATGCAGATATCCTTGCCCCTTTCTTAACAAAGCTATTCAATTTGTTTAGGGAGGTGGGTAATGTCACACCATCGATGAATGAAGGCAAGGTGCTCGTCTTTCACAAAGCCGGGAAGGACCCATGGAACCCTGGGTCCTATCGCCCGATAGCCCTAATAAACCTTGATGTGAAGCTCTTTACTAATACCTTAGCAGCAAGACTCTCGCCGCTGCTCCCCCGGCTTATAGCGATGGACCAATCCGGTTTTATTCCTGGCTGGCAGACCCACGATAACTTGAGGAGATTGTCACACCTAATAGAAAATATAGGCATCACAAATACCCCGGCTGTTTTGTTATCTTTGAACGCAGAAAAGGCTTTTGACCGGATGGAATGGTCCATGCTGTTCAGAACGCTTCAACATATGGAGTTTGGGGAACATTTCATAGAAATGATCAGGGCCAACTACAATACTCCCTCCATTAGAATAGCCATTAATGGGGAAGTCACAGGCAGAGTGGAGATTAAGAGGGCTACAAAGCAAGGTTGTCCTTTGTCCCCTATACTGTACGCCATCTTTCTGGAACCCCTCCTAATAAGAATCAGGGAGTCACCCACCCATATCGGTATAGAAATGGCAGGCCAGCAGCATAAAGTAGTCGCATATGCGGACGATATGCTAGTGGCCCTCACAGAACCGGCACACACCCTACCCGTAGAAATTCAAGAGCTGGACAATTTTGGAGCAATATCGGGGCTTAAAATCAATAGAGCCAAATCGGAAATTTTAATCCTGGCAGGGGATAGAAAAGACATTACGTGCAAAGCAGCTGCATTAAATTTAAAGATAGCAGATAAGGGGATTAAATATTTAGGCATAACTCTAAC
This sequence comes from Ambystoma mexicanum, assembly GCF_040938575.1. Lineage (NCBI taxonomy): Eukaryota > Metazoa > Chordata > Amphibia > Caudata > Ambystomatidae > Ambystoma > Ambystoma mexicanum. The sequence goes on from NC_090922.1 coordinate 255,988,970, forward strand.
ACACAGAATAGACCAGTTGTACGGAGCTAACTATCCAGACCTCCTGGGGAAGGTGAAGAGGGATACGGAACCGCAAATCCACTAGCGATTCCATGGTGGGGACGCATTGCCACAGTGAAGATGACCATTCTCCTGAAATTGGTTTATTACTTCCAGGCCATCCCGATAAAGATCCCTAAATCTTTCTTTAGAGCACTCAATAAAGTAATTTCAGCGTTTATCTGGAAAAAGAAACCCCCCAGGATTTCCAACACGGTACTAACGACCCCAATTCAGAAAGGGGGAATGTCTCTCCCGCATTTTTATAGATTTTACCAAGCGGCACAGCTATGGGTTCTTAAGGAATGGATGGGGGGGGGCCCAAAATTGTGGGCACAGCAAGATAAGGCGGTGGCGAGATCCCCACTGGTGGAGATACTGTGGAAGGGGAAAACTTACAGGCATCCAAACCTACGGATTAGCGAAGTGATGAAGGCACCTTTGGAGGTCTGGGATGAGCTCCAGGGAAAGGGCATCCTCACAGAAGAACAAGGCCCCTTTACGCCCATGTTCGAGAATCCAGACTTCCCGCTGGGGATGGAGAAAGGGGCATTTGGTAGATGGGAGGAAGCAGAATCCACTAAAATAGGGGAAATGTTTCAAGACCAAGAAATCAGGTCGTTTGAGGACTGTAAGGTACAGCTGAAACTAAAGGAGGCAGACAGATATAGATACAACCAGTTAAGACACTGATTAACATCTCCAAAGGTCACTCAGGCCACCACAAGGGATTTCACCCCGTTTGAGAGGTTAACACTGACCAACCCCGGGTCCGAGAAACTGGTGTCGTGGTTGTATAAATTTATTAACGTTCAAAAAGAGGCTCTCAAGTGGAGTTATATGCTGAAATGGGAGCGCACTCTGGGGGAACCTATTACGGTAATGCAGTGGGATGACCTCTGGAAGGGCATCCTGAAGCTGATTAGATCGATCCAAATGCGAGAAATGTGGCTAAAGGTGGTGATCCAATGGCACTATACCCCCATGAGACTAAATGCAATGTACCCGCAGACATCAAAGAGGTGTTGGAGAGGATGCCATGAGGAGGGTAGTTGGAGGCATATTTGGTGGGACGGTGGTAGGATTCAGGGGTTTGGGGCAGAAGGACTCATTTGAAAGGGATGTTTCCTCAGGTGGACCTTTTGGGTGAGAAGGTATGGTTGTGCGGAATGAAGGACCCGATAGCAAAAACATTCTCAAATTTGCAATGGAGTGCTTTATGGGTCTGTTGATTGCGGCATGGGCGGTGACAACCCAGAATTGGAAGCAGAGAGATCCGCCTCTATTGTTTAGTTGGCTCCAGAAGGTGTGGACTCTAATAGCAATGGAAAGAGTAACACATAATATTCAAGGCACACAAGGAGCATTCATACAAGAATGGGGAGAGGTGCTGGAATATCTCCAATCGGATTATTTGGAGCAATGGTGCCCTTATAAAATAAGAATTTTGGACTTGTTTAAGGCATAATTATTGCTTGTGTGAACTGAGGGTGCAGATCCTTCTCGAGGGTGGGAGGGGGGAGTTAGATTGAGTTTAGTTGATTTGTGCATTTTGAAACCAATAAAAATATATTTAAAAAAACTATTTGGGAAGATAATGTTTTGGTTTGTCAAATTTAGAAAGAGATTAAAGATGTTATAGTTTCTCATTTGGGCTATGCTACTTATCCAATCTGTGTGAGAAAGGGCTTGTTTCACACATGTAGGATTGTCTCGTAGATCTATTAGAGACCGATCACAACTTTCCAAAACACATGATACATACTTTTTTAGGTCATTTAAAAGCACATTTTGTTCACTGCTCAGTTCTTCTAATACATTGCCATATAGAGTTACTTCAGAGGCAGTTATTACATTCCGGAACAGGTTTAAAATGTTCCCGTCAAGTGACATTTTCAAAGATGTTAAGCCCAGTTTGTACCTTAGACTTCCAATCGGGTAACTCATAGGGAGATGTAAAACATTTTTCCACAATTTTCCTTCCATGAGTTCCCCTTTGAGTAACTGTGAGCTTGCAATAGTGTCATACCCGTAGAGAAGTGAAGCGACTACTTTGGCCTTATAAAACTTTAGTAATGGACTTATGGAAAATGTACAATATGTCAAATATATATTTTTCATTTATGCACCAAATGTAATGATTTTAACATTAAGATTGTAATTTTATACCTAGGTATATACGATAATTTGCTATAGGGATTGGCAAGTTATTTATAATTTGTAATTAGTTTTTTCTGACTCTCTGATTCTTAAATCTAAAAATGTTTTGATTTGTTGGGGTTCAACCTCTCTGAGTAAAATGCAAGAGGATCACATTGTGAGCATATGCGATCCACTGTAATGGCTTAGGCCCAATCTTGGGGCTTGCTAGAGAGTGAGGATCAAGGGCTCTGGTGATGTTCGCTAGATATAAAATAAAAAGACATGCAGCCAAACTACACCCTTGACTCACTCCTAATTCAGTTGGAATTGCCCCCAGTAGATTGCCAGAGCCATCCAAACGCACTTTAACAGACACATTTCCATAAAGTGATCTTGTAATTGCTAGCAGGCCTACAGGAATGCCCCAGGATTTGAGTGTATTCCAAAGTCTTTCTCTGTTGATCATATCAAATGCTTGAGTTAAGTCTAGCCAGACTCTGTATAGCAGGTAACCTTTTTTCACATAGGCTTGCTGTGAAATTACAGATATGAAGGACCCATTTAGTGAGATCAATAACCCTTTACGAACTCCTGTCTGGAATTGACTGAGAATCTCGTTCTTTGATATCCAATCTTCTAGGTCTATTAGGACTAATGCAGCAAATATTTTTCCATCTACATCTAAGCGGGAGATTGGACTGTAGTTTGATGGAAACTCTCGATCACAACGCTTATATATGGGTATTATTATTGTGCTTTGCCATGTACCTGGGATTTTCTGGCATCTAAAGCATTCATTAAAGACACCTGAAAAGATGCCTAACTATAAATCAATATCTGATTTAAGATTGGAATTAGTAAGCCAATTGGGACCCGCTGCTCCAGACGATGATGACTTTTTGATTAGATCCTTTACCCGTTGTTCAACTAGATTAAGGTGCAATGTAGCCGTTAGGCATTGAGAGTCTGAAATTGGCTTTTGGTTCTTGAAAACTTCTTTGAAATAAGTAAACCATTTTTTTTCTGAAATGACATTTCTTTGTAGGTCATTTTGGGGGCAGTTCATACAGTTCAAAACTCTCAAAAAAAGAGTTTTTTGATAATAGAGTATTTAACATCAGTTTCCCATCTCTTTGGGCACTCAAGTGTCTGTACGCTCTTGACCAATTCTTGTAGCCATTTTTTAGATTTTAATGTCATGTCAATGTTCTACTAGGGGAGATTGGAATATTTCAATTTATTGATGTTTTCTCTCAACTCTTTCTTTGTAGTCCAGGCTTGTTCATCAAATCTATGGAAGTGTTTGTTTGGTTTACATGGTTGTATCTGAGCTGGTGTTTCTGTATCCCAGAGGAAATCTTTAACATTTTTTGGTTTGCACACATTGTTTATTATCTCAACATTATTCGGTATTACAGTTTTTTGTAGTTTCTTTATTCAGAGTTTTGCCATTCTGTTTGAATTTTCTAACTCTATTTTTGCCATTATTTATTTCAAGGTGTTCATCATATGTCAGCTTTTTTTTAGAGAGGTTTTATTTTTATGACCGCTGATAGTCTGTTGTGGTCGCTTCTGGCCCCATTTTGTATAGTCACAGAAGTCAAACAGAGCATCAGACATAATTAAGTGATCTAAAATAGAGGCACTTGTGTATCTTACCCATGTTGCAGATGGAGGAAGATCTCTTTTCACGTTCCCATTCGCAATTTTTAAATTGCATTCTTTCAATAATTTAACCCATTTTTGACTGTTTTGTGTTATACCTTTGAGTTTTAATCCTGTGATCCTGTCACATTGAGGAATACATTGGGTATTAAGATCACCTGATATTAATATATCTACATTTCCGTATGTTTCTTCTATCTTGAGTAATACATCCACCAGATGTTGCATAAATACAATTCAGGGATGAAGGGTCTGAACAGCTGTCAGAAAACGAGCAGGATGGCAGCAACAGAGGGAAAAAATACTAAGAAAGGTTATTCCAATAAAGATGAATAATTATCACGATTCTGTTGGACTTTATAAGCCCAAATTCTAATTTAGCAGCTAGCAAATCAGGGTATTCACCAGGGATTAAATCAAGTAAACTACATAGTGAGGTTCATACAGATATGATTAGACCTCCCGCTGGTCTCCCTAATGCTCCTGCTAAAACCAATTGTTGTATAGTTATAAATCCATCTAGTTTCAGTTTCTAAAGGCATGATTCCTGGAAAATAAGTAGGTCCTAATTGAGAAAAGTTTCATTTTTCATATGATCTGAAAAGAATTTGGACCCCGCGTATTCCACCCTAAAACTCATATTTTCTCTAAGGCTAGAGAGAATCTGTGGTATGCCGCATTTTCTCGTAAACAAGACTCATTATTTCAGGTAGGGGAGTCCACATTGTTCTTTTTGGTGTTGTTTCCCTTTCTCACAATGGACGGTTCCTCTCTTTTTTAGTTTTGGCCATTACGTGGCCCTCTTAGCGCTACCTATGAAGCCGAAACTATTGTCATTAAAATAAGAGCTTTAACATGAGAGCTTGAAACAGGGGTTTTGGATGCACGTTTGTTGTAATGCTTTTCATTGGAGGTTGGCATATGAGGATGGATATGTGTTGTTTGGCCTATGTGTCCCACCCATTTACAACCATCTCTAAGGTAAATCAATAGGATTTTCCTCCCATGTCCACCCATCTGTGAGCAAAGCACACGCCTCTTTGCACTCTTTGGGCCTCATTACGACCCTGGCGTTGGACCATGGTGCTGCTAGCACCATGGTCCGTTGCCGGATTCCGCCATGGTGGATGGTGGAATTACCGCCCCATTACAAGGCTGGTGGGGCGGTAATTCCCCATTCACCATGGCCCCTTCCCCATTCCCATTTTTGGCCCATAGGACACAATGGGAATGGGGAAGGCGCTAATTACGGCACCGTAAATTACGGTGCCGTAATTAGCACCAAGGTCCCTTAGCGGGTTGGACTTTAACGCCTGCAAAAAGCAGGCGTTAAAGTGTGAATCGGGCGTTAAGGGTTTAACGGCGCCGCAGCCTTTTACGGCACCGTTAACCCCTTAACGCCAGGGTTGTAATGAGGCCCTTTGGCTGATTTTCAACTGTGTGGTGAAGTTGTCAGCCATGTTTACTTCCAACATGGCGGCCGCCATGTGTTAATGTTATTAAAAAGTGATTTGACCAGATGGTGCTTTAAAAAATATTTACTACAGATTTAAATTAAATGTATGTTACACTTTTTAATGTATTTTGTATATAAAATAAACAAGTTACTGTAATAATTACGCTTTGTTTGAAAATGTCCACTACCTGCTTGTGGGTGTGTCTAGTGTGTTCTGCTGTTAGTACCTGATTGGTTAGGCAGTATATTAATAGGCTGTGATTGGGTCTGCAGTATGTGATTATTTTTTCTGCACTGTATCCACCCTCCCCCTCGCATGGAGAGTCTGGTTTAGAGCATGTGTCTGGGGTCCTTGATACTAGTATAAGTGTTGTAATCCCCAGCGATCCCGTTACTGTGGAGCTTGCATTTTAAATAGTTAAACTATTTAAAACAAAGCGCATGCTCCTGTCTCAGCACTATAAACTCATCCCCCAACATCTGTGCCGAGAGGCAGGCACCAATTGTTCCACCCTATTAGCACTGATGCAGTGCCCCGACAGTAATGGGCTTCTTGTATGCGCAAGACTGTTATGATAGTATGGTGCGGTTTCCACTGCTCAATAGCAGCCAGCATTCAATAAGTACACGTAACTGACATGCACTACATGGATTCGCTTCCTGATTTTTTAAAAGGTAAATCAATTACACCTGTATTCATTTTCTTTCACAACTGAGTAGCCTCTTAATGGGTTTAATGAAGAAACTACCGGCCTGATTTGTTTAGCCTCTGAAAACATTTACATAATTGATTTTCGAATGAGTATATTGAATTGATTGGAATTTTTGCAGAGCCAGGTCTCGAGTTCTGAAGAGTTCATTCTAATCCCAGGTGGACCGGTTGGGATGGCTTTGTACGGGATCGAGCTGTTGGCATATAGCGTTTAAATAACTAAATGAACTGCCATGGAGAAAATACGAGTGCTTTTCCAGTCATTGATGACAATGGGATTTTATTGGTTTCAGTGTGTACTTTTATTTAACCAGTATACTATGCATAGTTTTCCTACTGGGCCCACGTAGTCCATTGTCCAAAACCCCCGATTTGCAACTGGAAGCAGCAGAAACCCGGCTACCTGCAATTTGCACCACGGTTGGCAGCGTGCAGTATCGCGCCTTGCAAAAAGCTTATTTTGTGTGTGGGAGGAGATTTTACAGGACTCCAGGTCATTAGAAGGTAGTAACACGTGTCTTTACAAGGAAGTTAATGGGTGCGTAAGGTGTTATTTGAAAGGTCTTTCACAGGAAACCTACTGCCAAGCTTGCTTTTAAATGTACCTCTAGTAAATTAAAGCTTTTGTATAATACAGAACATTTCCAACATGTACAAAATAAGCACATCTCGGTTACATAGATGAAAATGCATCTGGCCTCGATTGTTCAAACCCTTGGAATTGCAGTCATATTTAAAATGGAAAAAAACAAAAATGCTTGAGTTTGGAAAATTGAGAGCTCTGAATAAGGACTGTTAAAGGCCAACAACAACTTCATGGCGGACATTGGAACCATAGCTGCTCCTCTGACAGCTCTGACATCGTCCAAGCAACAGAGGAAGGTTAATTGGACGGAAGACTGTCAGAAGGCCTTTACTGGCTTGAAGGGAAGTCTGTGTAGGGCACATGTGTTTTGTGCGCCTGACTGCAGGAAACCCTTTATCGTTCAGACTGATGCCTGTGACACCGGAATGGGAGCTGCCTTGTCCCAGTTAGATGACAAAGGGAGGGAACATCCTATCATATTCATCAGTAGGCAACTCAAAGGGAGAGAACTTAGGTGGGCTACTGTTGAAAAGGAATGTTTTAGCATAGTTTGGAGCCTTAAGCATTTTAGGCCTTACATTATAGGGTCCACCTTCGAGGTTTACACAGACCATAAGCCCTTAAAATGGCTTATGCAGATGAAGGGTGAAAACCCAAACTGCTCAGGTGGTCCATTAGCCTGCAAGGGCTAGACTTCACTATTGAGCATACACCAGGGAAGAGTCTGGATAATGCAGATGGCCTTTCCAGAAGGTATGTTGACCATCTTGATGAGGGTGTAAATCTTGTGGGAGATTAGACCACCCTGACCTCAGTCTGGGGGAGGGGCATTGTGATGCTGGAAATGCATTGGAGGGACATGGTTTCCATGTCTTTGTCCTGTACTCCCTTATCATGTGTGTTCTGTGTGTTTTCTGCACAGGAGTCCATGTGGGACCACTGGCAGTGCAGCCTTTCCTCTGTTTGGCTGTGGTGAACAGAGACCCTTGGAATACCCTTATGGCATCCATGGGTGGGTGCACAACCCTGTACCCCTAATGATTGTTTTTGGGCATCTGTGTGTGGCGCACAGAGCATGGTATGGGCTGGTGGATGCTCCTTGCTGAATTTGACAGATGTTTTGAGTACCCTCCTTTTTGGGGTACCTAGGCCCTGCCATAGGAATCAGTGGATTCCTGGTAGGAGACAAGATGCCCCCTGTGGTCTCTTGGTTCTTATCGCGTGTTACCCTGTTTCCCCGAAGTCCCGGGAAGCCCTGACTCTGTCCCTTCTCCTGACTGGCTGTTGGGTGGAAGTTCCATCTATGATATTGTGGGGAACTCCAGGCCAGACTGGCTGGAGCCTTCCAAATGAGTATGTTGTGGGTACGCCCATGGTATGGGACCTGGGTGAATGGAGTATGTGACGAATATGCATTTCATGTTATGGTTGTCTGGTATCTATGTGTGTGACACAAAGAATGAGACAACCCTGCCCGAAACTGACATGAATTAAGTGTGGTGTGCTGAAAGGCTGGGTGCTTGTCCCAAGCCACATTCCTTGTTGTGAGTGTCTGGATGAAAGTGAATGGCCTTGATGCACTGTGAGTCTGATTGGCTGCATGCCTGCATGAATGGACTTCTGAATGACTGGTTGCTTGAGTGTGACCCAGCATTGTGAATGAGAGACCAAAAAGTATATTTGGGGACCTCTCACTGACTGGGATTGTTCAGAAGCTGAAGCCGAAACTTGATGCTTAACCTTGAAGCCCGCTGGAAGAAGAAGAATTGCTGCTGCTGTCCTTCCCTAATCTGAAAGCTGTCTCTCTGTCAAGGACTGATCCAAGAGAGGGCCTGGCTAGGAGACCTCTTCTTGGGCTACAGGGGAACATCGTGCAAAAGCTTATCTTCTTCAAGGTGCTCTGAAAGACAGTCCTTGAAAAAGTGCCGACCAGAGACGGAGTCCCCCGAGAACCTAAAGTAAAGCACTCGGACATCAAAGTCCATCGTCGTCGACCAGGGTTCGGAGGATTGCCATGACCACTGGAAGCCTGTTGAGCTGTGTTGCCCAGAAGCGGGTACAGCTTGACGATGTGCTGCTCAATGACAGGAGCTGCAACGCTCCATTGCCTAAGAACCTTGAAACCAAGGGTTTCTCCTTGCCATCACCGTTGACCGCTTTCTTCACATCTGTTTCAGTGAAGTTCTGTTAAAAACGCGCGTTGGCAATGCCAACAGTTTTGCCTTGTCAATATGCATTAGATAGGGCCTTGCCAGGCTCTGGAATGCTTTGCCCTGGTACTCATAAAATGTTCCAGCTGTTATAGTCTTATGGTGTACCTTTTACCAATGCCTGGCAAATGCCAATACCATGGCTTCACCAAAGCCAAAGCTGTTGGCTTTGCCAGTGCTTATTTGGAGATGGTTCTTTGTGGATCTGATTGACTGTCAATTGGGGAAGTAGAGATGTCTATGCCAAGATCTTTAAGCTTCTCACTGTTCACTAATAGTGCTTCTGCTCCCATTCGGGATTTCAGTCCTGGTTCCACTATACAGGTGCAGCCATGATGGGGAAATGTAACACACTCAATATCATTAGAGGAAAAGAGGTAAAGTTCAGGGACTTTTTTGTAATTGCGAGAAGTCCAGACCTAGTAAAGGCTCTGGAAGTGTACTCTCTTTTAAATTGATGAAGCCACAGTCTTGGAATCGCAAATGGTTAAAGTGATGAAAAGGTATTTACAGTTTCTTGTCTGTGTTGAAGTTCTTTATCAATATCGTCTTGCATTACTAATGATGTTGGTTGAGCGGGTAAATTTGATTCTGCAATTTTTAATTGGGGGATTTGATTCAACATTCCTACTATCTTTGTAGCAGCGTCTTGAAGATTAGTAATTGCTGGTGTAGTTGTCTCAGTTACAGCAGGGATACTAGAAACTGAAGAGTCTTTATCTGCTCTTGTAGGGTTAGTTGATGTTGCTGTGGTAGGGTCTCAGTGGGTAAAATTTACTGCTATATCTGCTGCCAATTGATCCATTTTACATATGTAAAATATAGGTTCCAGAACATAACATGCAGTTGGTAAAGAGGTCTGAGAACCTATGCAGATCTTTTCAGCCATATATTTTGCATCACAGGGTTTTTGAGATGTTGTGTTTTGTATTGTTGAGTTACGCTGATGAGTAGTGTTTCTTCCCTTTTTTGACTGGGTAGTGGCTTGAATGGTTTCTGGGAACCTAAAAGAACGCACAAAAGCTGTTTTTACAGAATAATTTTTTTTGTGGCTTTTTTAATTTTTTTCCTTGGGTTCTTTCTTCTGTTCATACGTCTTTGAGTTAGTGCACTGCTCTAACTCGTCATCTTTTTCGGCTTCAAGGACCTCTATAATATTCGTAAGCCTCCAGAGAGGCTACAGATTCAGAGAGGGGTGTGTCGTCTAAAGAGATCTCTTTTGCATCTGCTGGTAGCTATTTTTCTGTTGTCATAACTTGTGACAACTATTTAGTGCCTTGCATAATCTGATTGTATTTGCTTTCTTTTAGATGTTCTGTTCTCAGAAACTAGTTTATTATGATTTGTTGTAATTTAACTTTTTTATCTTAATTTACTATCAGATTTATTGTCTGTCCTAGTTCTGTTCTTAGTCAACTGTTTATTGCCTCTTTTATACTCACCACTTCTGATTCACAATTTCCAACTTCCTTAGTAAGTTCTAATAAAGTTCTGGAGTGGGATTGCACTTCTGTTTTCAGGAGTTCAAAAACATTAACAAGTCATGTCAGCACAAAATGAACGCTGTCAGCATGGTACCAAGTTGGTTATTTGGTTGAGTAGAGCATGTGAAAGAGGTGGTAGAACAAGTATTTGTAGATGGTGCCTGTGTTATTTGCTGCGACGCTGTTAAACAGGGAATTAGGGGAGTTTCCTTCTTGGAAGACAGACATGTTTGTTTTCAGTGTATTGTACCTTGTTTCTTGAGTGGAATCATTTTCTAAAGATAATTGTCTGACAATTGGGGATGTAATTACATCCTCAATTTATATTTGGTCAGCGTCCCCAGCACTCCAGTGTTTGTTGCGAAAACATTCATTTATTTTACGCTTTATGTTTTTTGTTGTGATAGTATATTCCTAACCTTGGGCCCAGAATGTTTGTGGTGAGCCTGTATACGCCGGAAAATCCAGTTGGGTGTTTTCTCCTTGACGTGAGCAGGTTGTTGAAGCAATGGAAACTATAGGTGAAACAGGGCCGGATGTAAGACTGATTATGAATATCAGCTGAACGTGGCTTGTTAGCATCACTATAGATTCCATTATCAACTTTAGGAGCGCGCAAATCGTCTAGAAGAGCGCCACGCCTTAAGTTATAAATAATTGAAGGGCTTCTTTACTTTTTTTGAGCTGTCATTGCTTTACAAGGTGATTGATTGAAGTGCGACTTGAATACAAACTGTTGAATATGGCAACTTTTGCCCTCGATCCCTCTAGACAAACAATCAAACAACCTGCTCACTGTGCTAGTCACTTTGCTAGCCTCAAATTGTTCTTCTATTCGAGATGGTGTTTGAATTCTCTAGTTTACATATATAATTACGGTTAGACCACACCTCCTTGAAACAATTCAATGTTATCCCCACTCCAGTTTTGCAGTAATTCACCGGAAGTCACTCGGGTGTAGAATAATTCTGGTGTGACAACAAGGAGGGCTGCAAAGCCTTTTCAAGAGAAGCAATGTTGACCACTATCCAAGCTCATTGGCGTTGTGCCAACTGTCATGAACTTCAGATCACGCCCCTTTTGGACCTCCTGGTCCTTGTCTCAACGGGGCTTACATTCTGTACTATTTCCAACATGGCTGTCCAGAGCTCAAGCCCTTGCTCGCTCCATGCGCTGAACGCGGCGTGATCTATTTATAGACCACGCCTTCCGCGGCTCCGCGCGTCTCAATGCTATTGCAGAGTAGCCTCAGACGTGTGTTCGTAGCTCGCAGTATTGTTTCCTTTGTCCCAGTGCTATTACCCGCTCCTGACCCTTTCCCCCTTCCTGATCCTGAGCATTACTAGCTTTTCCCAGACTTCCGGATTCCTGGACTCTGCGCTCCCGGAACTAAATGCAACCTGGAACCAGACGAGACTCGAGCAGCGCTGTTCAGACCAGGAGTGTTCGCAAGAAGGCAGCGATTGAAGACACCGGCAAACACCAGACCCAGGTGAGAAGGGGGGAACTCCTTGACAGTTTGAGACGCCACCCGATCGAACCTAAGAACGAGATGGAAGCCGCCGTGCAGGACTTAATGCGACGCATGCAAGAATTATCAACCGAGGTCCAAAATCTTAAGGCGGAAAACGCTGCGCTCAAACAATTGGTCTTATCCCGGGATTCTGCTACAAAGGAGGGTGCCCTGTTGGGCGGTATTGTTGACAAGTATGATGGTTCCGCAAAAACACTTCGCGGATTCCTGGATTCATGCCTGGTCCACTTTACCTTTAAGCCCTATTATTTCTCGACTCCTAGGGCTAAGGTGGGTTTCATCATAACCCACCTTTCCGGCAACGCCTTAACTTGGGCAACACCCCTTGTTAACTCTGGCGATGCCCTCGTAGACGACTATAATGGGTTCATACAGGCCCTTAAAGGCATGTTTGACCGTCCAGAGCAGGTCTATACTGTGCAGGAACGCTTGCTGGACTTTCAACAGGGCTCCCAAGATATGCTCACTTATGTGACCAGATTTAAACAATTGGCTAAGGAAGCAGACTGGTCCTCTGAGGCTAGTTTTACCCTGTTCAGGAGAGACCTGAACGATGAGATCAAGGATGAACTGACCAGGGTGGCCCGACCAAATTCATTCCAAGCACTAATGGACCTGGCCTTGCAAATAGACTTTCGCATCCAGGAAAGGAAGGCTGAAAGGAAGAAATCCAGGGGAAACCCACCCAAGACATCCTTTGAGAGCACAGCCAGAACAGACGCAAAACCAAGTCAAGCCCCAGTACCTGAACCCATGCAAATTGGAGCCTTTCGTGGACCCATATCACCTCAAGAAAGGTTGAGAAGGATCCATACGGGTTTGTGTATGTATTGTGCTTCAGACAAACATTTGGTCAGGGAATGTCCTCTGGCACCTCCTCGGCATTCGGGAAACGCCAGCTCCCGATCTTAAATGGAGCAGAGATTCGGGAGAGAGATGTTTGCTCCACATCAATTCCATCCTTGAACTCTCCTGGACAAAACAGACTGGTCGTTCTCCAGGCATTTCTTTCACCCTCGAAGAGTAAGATCTGCCCCATTCTGGCCTTGGTTGACTGTGGAGCTATGGGAACCTTCATAGATCAGGAATGGGTTGTCAGTCATCAAATCCCATATGAGGCACGAAGCACCATGCAGCCTGTGGAAGCCATCGATGGAAGACCCCTCAGTTCAGGGCCCATAAGACTACAGACCAAGGAAATCCAGCTCTCAATAAACCACCATCAAGAACTAATCAGATTCGATATCATTAAGTCCGCCCACTACCCATTGGTATTGGGTATGCCCTGGTTACAAAAACACAATCCGTATATAAACTGGACAGCAGGATCATTATTCCTAGGCTCGGAGTTTTGTATGTCTTATTGTCTATCCCTGGAACTTCCTTTAACACCCCCTGAGGAACCACCTAAGGAGCAAGAAACCCCACTCATGGTTTCCAATATAGTACAGGTCCCGGAGGCCTACCAAGGATTTGCTGATGTCTTTTCCACTGCCATAGTCCAGGCTTTACCTCCACACAGACCCGAAGACTGCGCAATTGAAACGGAACCCTCGGCAGTGATCCCTTTCGGTAGGTTGTTTATCCTTTCCGGACCTGAGAAAAAGGCCCTCAAAGAATATCTGGATACAAACCTTGAAAACGGTACCATAAAACCTTCAAAGTCACTAGCAGGCGCATCTTTGTTCTTTGTTCCTAAGAAAGACACCCAGGAACTTAGACCTTGCCTCTATTATCGTGGCCTAAATCAATGCACTCTTAAGGACCGATACCCACTACCCTTGATATCGGATATCCTGGAGGCAGTGAGGGGTGCAGTAATATTCACCAAATTGGATCTCATGGGTGCCTACCATTTGATGCGTATCCGGGAAGGAGACGAGTGGAAGACCGCCTTTAGAACACCCTTTGGCCACTACGAGTACCTGGTCATGCCCTTTGGACTAGCCAATGCCCCAGCAGTATTCCTACGTTTTATGAATAGGGTGTTCTCTGATATGTTGTTTCTCTTCGTCATTGTCTATCTGAACAACATATTGATTTTTTCCAAGGACCCTCTGAAGCATGAAGGACATGTTAAGGCAGTTCTACGAAGACTCCGGGAACATCACCTCTTAGCCAAGCCTGAAAAATGTTTGTTTCACGTTACCTCTGTGCACTATCTGGGATTTATCCTTAGTCCAGAGGGGATTGGCATGGACCTTTCAAAAGTAAAAGCCATTCTCGCCTGGCCTACTGCCACGTCCGTGCAACAAATCCAATCCTTCCTAGGACTAGCCAATTTCTACCGAAAGTTCATAGCCACCTTTTCCGAGATTGTACAACCTATAGTAGCTCTGCTAAAGAAGGATACCCCATTTGTCTGGTCAACATTACAAGAAACTGCATTCTAGCGTTTGAAGACCGAGTTCACACAAGCTCCCATTTTGGCTCAACCTGATACTAGTCGACCCTTTTTAGTGGAAACGGATGCCTCTAATTACCCTATAGGATCAGTGTTGAAGCAGAAGATGGAGGACGATTTGGAACACCCCGTTGCTTATCTTTCAAGAACCTTAACTCCGAGTGAAACACACTACTCCGTCCGGGAAAAGGAACTCTTAGCCATTCGCCAAGCCTTCACTGAATGGCGACACCTACTTCTGGGAGCCAGACATCCTATCCAAGTCCGTACTGATCATCGAAACCTTCAGATTCTACAGTCACTGGAGTGCAGGAACAGTCGTCAGGCACGTTGGGCCTACTTTTTTGCCCAGTATCAGTTCCAAATTACTCATGTCCCTGGATCACAGAACATGATCGCTGATGCCTTGTCTCGCCGTCCTGACTACGTGACCACTGAAGATAAGGCATTTCCTAAAATGTTTTCTCCCACGATCTTCGTAGCCCAAGCAGTTGATCTCCTGGAAGAAGTCTGATCGCAAACCCAATCCTCGGAAATATGGAAGGACATTTCAACAAGAAATCACTGGAAATTAAGAGCCATGGAGGGCTACTTATTCAAGGACAATGCACTACTCATTCCTTCTTACACGGAAGTTACAGCAAAAAATAATAAACCTTTGTCATGACACACTCCATTCCGGGGACAGAGGTATCACCAACACCCTCCGTCTTATACAGAGACAGTTCTGGTGGCCTAAAATGAAGTCTGACGTACAGCAATACATCCAGGCTTGTATAACCTGTGCCCAAAATAAACATGATAACAAAAGACCGGCGGGTCTTCTTCTGCAGCCCAATCTACCCTCTAAACCATGGGAAATCATTGCTACAGACTTCATGGTGGAGTTACCACCTTCCCGAGGATATACTACCATCATGGTCACCATAGATTTGTTCACCCATATGGCCCATTTTACGCCACTGATGAAACTACCCTCCTCTTCAGAGCTAGCTGGAATATTTCTGGAACACATATTCCGACTACATGGGCTTCCTTCCAAGATCATATCTGACCGGGGTCCCCAATACATTTCACAATTCTGGAAACACCTCTGTCAGGTACTAGGAATCCAACGTGCCCTCTCTTCAGGATATCACCTCCAAACCAACGGAGCCACAGAACGTGCAAATCAGACCCTGGAACAATATCTCTGATGTTTCGCCACCAAGGTCCAGGATGACTGGTCTCTCCTGATACCCGTTGCGGAATTCGCTTACAACAACTCCGAACACTCAGCGCTACAGACCAGCCCTTTTTATTGTAGTCAGGGGTTCCATCCATCGGTTTTACCCTCGGTTCTTCCTTACCCTACACCAGTACCTACTGTTGACTCCTGGATCGAAACTCTTATCAACATTCACCGGGAGGCTAAAGAACACTGAGAGAAAGCCAGATTACAGACCAAGAGGTATGCGGATTCCAAGAGAAGACCAGGTCCTTCCTATACGGTCGGTGACCGAGTGTGGTTGTCATCAAAACTACTCCCCCAACACTTGCGACCAAACAAGCTGGCTCCCCGCTACTATGGTCCATTTCCCATCAAGGAGATTATCAATCCTGTCTCATATCAAATCAAGCTACCTGACTCCTGGAAAAGAATTAATCCAGTTTTTCACACATCCCTATTGAAGCCCTACATCCAATCCTCTCGAAAATACAGTAGACCTCCTCCTCTACCGGTTGACAACCAACTGGAATATGAGGTGTCCCGGATTTGTGACTCCAGGTATAAGCGAGGCCATCTTCAATACCTAGTGGAGTGGAAAGGATATCCTCCTAGCGAAAGGACCTCGGAACCTGTTTCATATATCAAGGCTCCTCGGTTGCTCAGAGGATTTCACCTAATACACCCGGGCAAACCTGGAGGAAAAGGCCTTCGGAGGAGGCATGCTGTCATGAACTTCAGATCACGCCCCTTTTGGACCTCCTGGTCCTTGTCTCAACGGGGCTTACATTCCGTACTACTTCCAACATGGCCGTCCAGAGCTGAAGCCCTTGCTCGCTCCATGCGCTGAACGCGGTGTGATCTATTTATAGACCACGCCTTCCTGGGCTCCGCGTGTCTCAATGCTATTGCAGAGTAGCCTCAGACGTGTGTTCGTAGCTCGCGGTATTGTTTCCTTTGTCCCAGTGCTATTACCCGCTCCTGACCCTTTCCCCCTTCCTGATCCTGAGCATTACTAGCTTTTCCCAGACTCCCGGATTACTGGACTCCGCGTTCCCGGAACTAAACGCAACCTGGAACCAGACGAGACTCGAGCAGCGCTGCTCAGACCAGGAGCATTCGCAAGAAGGCAGCGATCGAAGACACCGGCAAACACCGGACCCAGGTGAGAAGGGGCAAACTCCTTGACACCAACATTCACTCAAACATGGTGACAGTCAGAAATAAAGTTGCACTGTATTTTGTTACAGAACTACTTTCCTACTTATCTGCTTGTTGACAACCTTCACACCGCATTCATCCAAGCTCAAAGGCATAAAAGCCGGCAGTCACTCGGATATCTGTCTAGCGGGGAGAGTGGTTGGGTATATGCTCTCAGATCATGCAATTCATATGTTCAAATACATTCAGCTCTGCTAACACCGCAAACTCTAGGTTCCCGCCAAATTGGATCAGAATGGAATAAATAATAGACACAATGTCCTTGCTTTGATTGAAGCGTCCTTATGGATCCACTATGATCTCGCTGCAGGGATCCAAACCGAGCCGAGAACGTGGCCTCCCGGCCACCCAACACTCTTCACACTCTGCACGCTCTGCTGGGTGGAAAAGTTATTAAAGTGAAGTGTTGTAAAAAGTGTAGAAAGACTGATTTTCCAGCAGCAGCCTCCTTTCTGCAAACGAGCAATATAGCAAATGAACAAAAAGGTGCTTTTCCTCAACACGAAACACTCTTCACACTCCGCTGGTGTAATCTCTCAAGGTTCTCCGAGGTCCCATTAGTTACAGACCTCAGTCAGGTCCGATACTTTTGTAAGGGCACGCTTCTGTTAGGTCCTGCGGGAACTACTGTGGAGCAGACCTAGAGGAAAGGGGGTAACTCCTACAGGGAAGGAGAGGAACAGAAACAGACGGATGCGAGACAGAGGCAGAGGGATTCTATGCTACTGTGCTAAATGGTACTAGAGAACTAGAAGAGGGCTTCCATTGGGGATGGGAGTATCCATAGAGGTGAAACCCAAAGGAAGCCTAGGCGCCACATGCCCAATGACTTAGTCCCTCCTTAAGAGATGGGGAATGACATAATTGATTGGTTTGATTGACAGGAGCCCACCTTCTGCATGCAGGATGTGGAAAAATAGTTGTGGGGTGCAGCCCCTATGAACCACCTACCGACGGCTGGTACTGATGTAATAATTAAGTTGGCTCCTGAGGAGAGACCCATTTATTAGAAAATGAAGGCCTCCATCCACAGGAAGTTCTGCAAGACCCCCCAACAGTACCTTAGGAGCTTTAGAGAGCTCATCAAGAAAGGAGGTCCAAAATTTGAGGGTTTTGCGCATCAATACTTAAAATATCTCAATGGAGGGGTTACAGGAAACAAAGTTGACACATTTAAGGTCATGTTCAACTTGATTGCATGTGAGAATACTCTTAAGAATTATTGTGAAGTGGAGTTACACCAGCATTTAGTGGAAAAGAGTATCACAGACCCATGGGAGCTTTCAAAGGCTGCTGACAGTTATGTGAGCACTGAAATCCAGAAGAAGGCCAGGCAACTACATCTAAATCAGATGACAAGGCAATTGATACAAGTAAACATAAGGAGGCTCACACCCCTTCCTGCCATGTAAGGGCCCCAAAAGCACAACAGGAAATCCCTGACACATGGTTCATTGGCACCCACAGGAAGAGGGAATTAGGGCACACCTAGCACTGGGGCACCAACCTCCACAGCAACAAGAGGCTGCTTTCCATGTGATAACATGCCACATAGGAGAGGAGATCAAGCCTGCAAGGGTAGACCCAAGCATGCCTTAGTAAGTGTTTCTCTCATGGCGAAAGAGGCAATAGTCAGTGTGGGTATCATAGATGATGAATTGCCGCTAGCTCAGGGGTTGGCCGGATGTACCATAACATCATTATGTGGGACAGGTACTGGGTCTCCTACCCAGGCCTGGTTCCCAATAACACAGCAATATTTTTGGACCATGCGTTCATAAACAAGAGCAATGCCCAAGCACTGTGAGTATCATTGCTATCCGACAACTGTGAATGCGCAAGGACCAGATTCTTCCTGCTCTTTCCAAGGTAGTTGGGGGTTTTGATGGCCTCACCAGATGCCAATTAGCTATGGTAGAGTTTAGCTGGAGTCGTGAAACCTCTCAGCTGTGTGTCACTGTCAACTATGCATTTCCAGTGGACTGTCTATTAGGGAACCACAATCCAAGATTGAATTAATTGCTGCAATCATGATATCTAGGGCCAAAGAAGCAGCATGGTTAGAAATACTTGAGGCTATGGGTCCAGGGGCACTACCAGTTGAAGACGGTGAAAGAGCAGTACTGCCGGTGCTGTCTAGTCCAGAGCCTGAGTCCACAAAGGGGCCTGCTCCTACCGGAGAGGATCTAGTGACCACTAAGGTGCCTACTGTGGTGGTACCAGATTCAGTGATCCAAGAGTTGCCTAAAGGTCTAGAACCACAAATTGGGGTAGAGGACATGGTTTTCTCAGACCTCAAAGTCCTGCCAGAGGTAAGTGACTTGTCCTTAGCTAAAGGTCCCAGTCAGACTGAATGTTTCCAGGCGCAACGCATCTATCCAACTCTGGCAGATCTGCATGAGCAGGCAGAGAAATAGGCTCAGAGAGAACCCTCTGAGGTATTCAAGGTGTACTGGGAGAATGGTCTCTTGTACTCTGAACTCAAGAATCTTGTGACAGGGGCCAACCGAAGGTTGGTGGTGCCGCAATATCACAGGAGGTTCCTCCTGGACTAGGATCATAACATTCCTCGGGGAAGCCCTCTCATGCCCAACCAGTTGTCAAGGAACCCTACATTTCATCATTGGAATGTGTCATCAACCAGGAAATTCAAGGTTTGTTGTCCCCTGAAGAAAATGCCAAAAGCAACAATCTTGTTTATGCAAGATCCCTCCAGGCCACTGTCCCCTGCAAGTCCAATGTTTATACTGATTCCCAGATGACATTGTCCCAACCAGAGAACCCAAAGCAGTACACTATGACCGGCAAAACCCCTGATCCCCATATGATGCCCACCGTATTGGTGGCACGTGAGCAATGCTCAACGGCAATCTGACACCACTGCACGAAGGAAACCAGAACACGTACCCAACGCCCTAGTGGGAGTTTATTTAAGCGTCATGGCCACGGGGGGATGGGAAGTGCTCAGTATTCCTCCATGGGGTACCCAAATTGTCCACTATTATGCGAGAACCAACAGAGGCCCTATTCACCTATTCACCAAATGTATACACTGGCTTCGTACGACTGGGGGTTGCTCTTTTGTATATAGGGAAACTTTGGTAGGCTGTCACAGAAGGAATAGTGATGGTAACAACCCTCATGATTCAGTAAAACTAGACTTTCTGGACCAGAGAGTGACCAGTGGTGTTTGGGCAAATTAGAGGATTATCTCCAGTTTGCCAACAGTGGGATTGCAATTAGCACTAGCCCCCAACATGGAAATGTTGATCTATCTAGAAACATGTTAATTAATCATGTTCTTTCTGGTGTGAACCGTAAACTCTTGGGGACTATCGGGAATCGGGAAGCAATGTGGGCCTGGGATATTGGATTGTGTCTTGATTAAATAAGGGTTCTTCCTTACTTCTGAACTGTTGAGCCCTTATGGGCTTTCTAGATACTCTTATTTGTCCTTCCTTCCCGCAATGATGATAAGATGTATTATGGAAACCTAGGTAAAAGTTGTGTTAGGATGTAATTTGATGGCCTTTGGCCGAATAAAGTTATTTGATTGCATTTCTTTTGGAGGTCCTTTAGGAGTGGACAAGCCAGCTGACAGGGTGTCAGCCCAGTTTTACTGGCCCTGAATGGGTGTAAAAATAAAGGAGTTTATGAGGTCCTGCCGATTTGCCAAGCATCCAGTAAGGCTAGCGGGGCAACAAAGGCCCCTTAATTCCACTACCAGTTGCCATGCAGCCACTTTCAGAGAATTGGCATGGACATTGTGGGTACTTTGTATGTCAGACCTCTTCTGGAAACCAGTAGATGTTGGTCATGGTACACAATGCCACCCAGTACCCAGAGGATGTACCCGTGAAAAACATCAAAGCTTCAGTGCTGGCGAAAGCTTTGATAGGAATATTCTCTCAGGTGGGATTCCCCAAAGTAGTAATTTGAGACAGGGGATCAAACTTCAAGCCCATGTATATGAAGGCTATGTGGGATGAATGTGGAGTTACTTGTAAGTTCTCCACAGCCTTTCACCCACAGACAAATGGGTTTGTTGAGTGATTCAAGAGGACGCTAAAGGGCACGATAGGTGGCTTGGAAGAGCACCTGTGGAGAAATTGGGATATTCCCCTGCCATGCCCTCATTTTGCCTACCGGGAGGAGCTACAGAGAACTGCAGGGTTTAGTCCCTTTGAGCTTCTGTTTGGCCATCCTGTTAGGGTTCCACTAAGCCTTGTGTGGGAAGGATGGGAGGGCTATTCCCAAACCCCGTCCCAACACAATGGATTATTTACCTGGCCTGAGATCCAGGATGGCCAAGAACAGAGGACAAAGCACTCAAAGTCTGAAGGCCAGCCAGGAGCTCATGAAGCATCGGCATGAAAAGAAGGCCACAGTGACAGAGTATACTTTAGGACAGGTGGCCAGGATTATGGAACCGGTCAAACCCAGTGCCCTTCATGATACGTGGACTGTGCCCTTTATGGGGCTTTCTAGTTAGTTATTTTTTGTACATGGTGTGTTTCTTTAATAGAACCCTGACTGGACATTCCTTTATTTTGGATGGTTATACTATGCTGTTTGTGTTGCTCGTGAACCGCATTCACACCCCTCTTAAAAGCAAAGTCTACCCTCATCCCAGGTTACCACAAAAGGCAAAGGAGGTATATCTCTTAACTGTGCCTGTTCTACCTTTATGATTGTGTTGGCTCTTGGTTTGGAGATTTATGAGGGCTGAGGGGGTGCTTCAGCCTCTAATTATCCTTGTACTCCCGCAGGGCCGAAGTCAATTCGTCTCAGCAGGTGAAGAGCATGTTTGTTTTTCAAACCTCTGCCCTTCTAGATCTGCTCCAAGTTCACATCCCATTGACCTATCTTGTAGCTGCTAGTTTGCTGTTGTTGATTTCAGTAACCGGTTTGGGACATAAAGCCCATTTTCCGAGCCCCCTCATAGACCTGTTCCCTTAGTGATGTGCCTTTGCCTTATTCATCTAAGCAACCAATTAGCATCATATTGCTGCAGGCACAGTTGTGTGTGTAGGTAATTAGTAGGTGGGAGTGGTGGCTGTAGTCTTTGGCAAATCCATTAAGAGGTGTGGAATGCAGGTGATTAGAAAGGGGAGCTGTATGCTGCTTTGGACAGTGACCAAAAGTAAGGTTGGTCGTTTAAGATGCGTATTCTTTCACTGCGTTTCTTTCAGTCTATGTAGTGCAGTAGTAAAATACGGTGGATGGAGTGGAGGAAAGTCAGAACACAGGTATGGGATTTGTGTTGCAGGCATTGTGTGGGTATGGGATTGTTAGGGAGTGGGTGCAGGCCAGCAGGGATCTTAGTTCCACTACATCTTTGTACATTTCAACCCCTGGGCCACAGCCAACATGAAAATGTGCTGCAAAATGCTCCTGTGTATTTGTATTTGATTTCATTTATAGAGTACTTTCGCCAAAGCGCTTTGACAATGAATAGAAAGTAAGACAATACACATAACAGCAAAGAAAGTGAAAAATCAGGAAAACAGAATTAAGTTTGAGATAACGACTGAAGCAGATGGGTTTTGGGCTGGATCCGAAAAACATGGAGGGAAGGGAAGGAACGGAGAGGAAGAGACTTCCATTGGTTGGGAGCAATAAGCAGAAATGAGTGGAAGCAAGAGGAGGCGCAGGGTGGTTTAGGTACAGAAAGAAGAAAGAGAAATTGAGAATGGAGAGAGCATGCGGGAACGTATGAAACAAAACAAAGCGCAGAACTAGAGTGGGGCAAGGCCATGGAGAGATTTAAAAACAAAGCATAGAAAATAGAAAAGAAGATAGAGGTCAAATGAGAGAAGGGAACCAGAGCTAAGCGATGGGGAGACATGGGGTGGATGGGAGCTGAAACAATAAGTGAATAGCAGAGTTAATAATAGACCACAAGGCGGCAAGATGAGAAGAGGGGAGACCAAGAAAAAGTACAGAATAGTAATTATATCTGGAAAAATCGAGTGACTAGAAAAGATTCTCCGTGGCTTGAAAAGAGATGAATGGTCGAGCATGACAAAGATTAAAGAGATGATAGTGGGCAGAACAAGCAGCAGCAGAAATGTGAAGAGAGAAGAAATAAGATTGTGAGCAGAAGAGGAAAAGGGAAGCAAAGTAGGGGGGAAATAGATACCAGAGGGCTGGAGAGAGGGAGAAGGGGAGGTGGAAGGAAAGTAGAGGATCTGAGTCTTAGTTGGATTGAGATGGAGAAAACGAGCAGCCATTCAAGTTGTACCAGCCGATAGGCTAGAAGGAACAGTGGCGTGAGGAGCGGGAAAGAGGGAAGAGAAGGAGAAGAAGATTTGTGTGTCATCAGCATAAAAATGACATGAAAGATGAAAGGAGCTGATGAGCGCAGAAAGAGGAATGGTATAGAGAGAGAGAGAAAAGAAGTGGGACAAGGACAGAGCCTTGGGGTACCCCAAAAAGAAGTGGACGGAACGAAGACAGCTGTCCAGCCCATTAAACCGAACAGAAGTGGTTAGAGAGATAGGATACAACCCACTTGCAGGCTCTGCACTGTTGGTGATCTGGAAACTACTGGAGTATTACATACGTGAATTTAAATTGTATTGCTCTTTGCTCATTTTCTTCTTTCTGTGCTAGTGTGGTAAAATGTATAATTTTTGACCCATTATTTTAATGAATTTCTCAGGGCAGCCCTATGAACGCCTCTGTGATTGTACAAACATGATCTCTGCTCTTGCCCATACTAATAACATTTACACAGCACCACTTTCACATTTCAGCAGTCACACAGGTTGTGTGTGTGGAACTTGGAGTTGTGCTGCCTATTCAATGACTATTCTGGGTGTGATTTGGAATATGTGAGTGCTGCTGCCCACATTGTGTCAGTTCTATCTGATTGGGAGAATCTTTCAGTGTTACTGCCAATTCAGCTCCACTTCTCAATGAGGGAAGCTTCCTGGCAGCACAAGCTTTAGCTTTTCCTCTGCTGTGGTCTATGCTGTTCCAGTTTCTTGATAAGATCGCTTCCAGAAGATCAATCACACAATTCCTCTCTTCGTGGTGCTACCTGTCATCACAGGAGACTGGGGCTGCAACCTGTATCCATAATCCACTCCCTCCATCAGGCGGTCGAAGGCTCTTCCATACCCTTATGTGCATGACAAAGCCTACCCCAGCAGTACCACCTTCCTTCTCGGTCATTCGGCCCATGAAGCAAGTGTCAGTGGAAGCCTTTGCCTCTACTTTCTCTGCCCCTCCTACTCCTGCAGCTGACTCACACTCTGACACAGCCAACTCTAACCTGTATCTTTCTATCTCCAACATGATGGAAATCCTTGCCCCTGTCATCAGAATCCACCTGAAGCCTACCTCCAAGTGCAACTCTTCGTATGACTGCAACCTCGCCACTCTGAAATGTAAGTGCAGGGAAGGGACGTCATTTTACCAAAAGGCCAGGGGTAGCGGAAGTGACATCACACAACCCTCGAACTCTGATGACATCACAGGAAGTGATGTAATTTGACCTTACCCTAAAGTGATATCACGGGAAGGGATGGAACACAACCTTTCACCCCTTGACAAAAGAGGAAGTGGCATCACATGATATGATATGGCATTTATAACGTGCCTATACACAAGTGTTTCAAGGCGCAAAGTATGTGGCATTGCATAGCATTGTTCCTAAGTACACTATGAAAAATAGGGTTACGATATCACTATAGTGTGATATTCATTTCATCAGCTCCCATCCACGCCATATGTATCGTTAAGATCAGCTTGTATAGGCCCAAATTACCAAATTACTTTGAATGCAATCAGACGTTCATGGCCAAATGATAATGATGTGTTATTATATAGCACTTATGCTTAAGCGCTTTATATAGAAACGTGTGCCTTAAATAAACCTTTAATGAGTCTAGTAATTATTATATAGAATTCGAGAAGGACACATTTTTTGGTATGCATAGTCTTTATTATTTATGGTCACTGCTGAAAGTATTAGACTTGTGGAATCCCTGTACTTTTTCTTATTTTTGTTAAGAGGCCTGAACAAGAAAGCCAGGTACTCCAGAGGTAAAGAGCCATATGGCACTGGCCACAGCCCAGGAGCCTGCATTAAAAAAAAGATAATTCTTTTAGGGGTAGCAAGGGAGACCTCAGGGGTCGCAGTCGCGACCCCTGGTGACCCCTAAATGATGTCCCTGGTGCAGGGTGGCTGAGAAGAAGTGGAGAGCTTCGGGTGAACCATCTGACAAACTGACCTGCCGCCACCTCCAACGGCAATACAGACTCTCTGTCCTCTCTAAGCAGAGGGTCCATATTCAAGCCTGCGTCTCTGCAGCATCTAACAACACAGACAAACTCTTTCAAATCTGCAAGGACCTGGCCAATCCTACCGCAGTCTTTGCCTCTCCTGTTACCTCCCAGGCCCACAACATGGCGCTGACTTATTAATTTCACCACAAAAACTCAGAACATGGTAACACAAGTATGACACTGACACAAGAGCTACAAGTTTTAAAACCTTAATAAATTCTTGGGGCTTGGAAAAACTCCTACTTTGCCCTAAAGCTGTGATGGGAGTAGTCTCTATCATCAAATAATAAATAAAACACAGCCCTAGTCAGTCTAAGTCAAATCAAAATGGCCTACACTCAAAAAACGAATACCTGCCCTATCTCTTTTACAAAAAGTGTGTAAAGAGGAATGTGTATGTAAAGGAAAATCTGTGTTATAACATAAAGGAGCAAGTTGGCTGAGTCAGCTCTCCTCCCCACGTTGGACAATACAGAGTAAAGCGTCCCCGTAGACAGGATGGCACACTTTGGCTAAGGTTATAAAAAAAAGGCAGTTCAAAACATGGGTAAAAGTCTGCTTGGCCTTCCACGTTAAAACCACCTATTTTTAGTTCATCAAAAGTTCTTTCACAGTTCAACAAAAGTTCACGTAGGTCTCCCTCTGTCGAGCTTGGACCTCTCAATGCTTCAACATTTCACGTAGGTCTCCCTCAGTCGGGCTCGGTCCTCTCAACAAAAAGTACCTGATTGAACGTAGTTCTCCCTCAGCTGTGCTCGGACCTCACAATCACAGCACTTGCAGGGGTTCCCTTCCCCAACCTATTAACCTTTGTTAGCGTTTCCCTTCCCCAAACTTATTTCATAATCCAGGTCTCCAACAGTTGGGCTCAGACCTTTCACTGATGTCAAAGACTTTTGAGTGTGGAAGGCTTTTTCGATAGCCCTCAGCAGGACCACTTCGACTTTCACTTCAGCTCTCGCTTATGGTAATTGCCCCAGTGTCTCTTGGTCTTGATAGTTCCACAACACAATAAGAAAAGTTCAAAGAAATCTTTCTCTTAAAGCAATCACCTGTTAACTTACCCTTTCGTCTGGGTTAATCTTGACCATTCCGCATTTCAGAGTTCATTCACTTTGTCGCTTTATAACAAAACATCAAACATTTTGCGGAGACTTTCGAGTGGGCTATTTCTGTAGACCACTGTGCTACTTTGTATCACTGGCTTCACAGTTATCAGTGACTTTAAAGTTCACTACAGGTTTGCTTTCTTTGGCGTCTCATCAGCACGTGCGCAACCTTCAACCAGCCTTTCATGTCTTTCGCTAACTCACTGGTTGTGTGCATTCCTTTCTTTCACTGCGGCTTTGAGTCACAAGTCAAGGTTGATACCACATTCTTGACCTCGCCTACCCAACTCTGCTGTTCACCCAGGAGGGTTGCTGGCGTCCTTGGAACACAACGCAGGCTTCTTCTTGTCTGGGATTTGGCTTTCTTCATGTATCCTTCACAGTTTCCTGGAGGCAACAACCTCCTGCAGGGATTTTCAGGGTTTCCCTACCCCTCACTCTGGTCCCTCGATTGGTCATCCTGCTCCAATGGGTTCAGGTTCACCTTCACCACGGAAGATCTGCTCCTTCTCATGTCTCACCTTGCTCAGAGTGTGTCAACATGTTCCGCCTTTAATCTGTGTGGCGGGAGCTACTGAGTATCAAATGTATGTGATTAAGGTCACATGCCTGACTTTGCCTGACCTTCTTAACGGCATATGTCCAATTAGATATGCAAGTGATAGTCTCTTTACTCTCAGTCCTCCTCTTCCTCAGCCCAGTGTTTGTGTAGAAAGTGGCATGGGGGGTGTTGGAAAATAGAATTGGGCATGGGAATGGGGGAATACCGCATCTCACCATTGGTTGTCCCACCCCCACTACCTGACGATCCCTCACCCAGGTGATCCTCCCACACTGGTCCACCCCCAGGATCTGTATCCAAAAGTGATGGCCCTGCTCTAGCCACCTGAGAGAGAAATCACTGGGGACTAGTAAGTGAGACACCCTTTGGTTTCTCACAACATCCTGTCCTCACTTTCCTCCTCCTCTCCCTCTACCTCTCGCAGGCCCCCTCTGGCCACCTCTCCCTCTCCTCTTCCTTTTTCCACCTTTCTCTTTGACAACACCTGACAACGTCTTTAGACAAGTCCGACCTATGAATATTTCATCCAATCAGGTGCTTCCCTGCTCTTCCAGAACAATCAAGGATCACATTTCCACCTTTGCTCCAGCCGTGGCCGACTTCTGCAATCACTCTTTCGCCACTGGATCTTTCCCCTCTCTCCTCAAGCACTCCCTTGTGCACCCCCTCCTTAAAAAGCCTTCTGCCAATCCTACCTGTCTGGCAAACTATCACCCGATTTCTCTCACCCCTTTCCTGGGCAAACTCCTGGACAAGCTGGCTTACTCTCCACACCAAATCTGTTGGTTGTCTCCATGACCATCAGTCTGGCTTCAGAGAAGACAGAGGCACGGAAACTGCTCTCCTGAACACCCGTAAAGATCTGCTCTCTAATCTTTTTTTTAAAAAAAACTTTATTCAACATGTGGCATCAGTATACAATAGGTACTCAGGTATATCTTCAGTTTCTTTATGTTTCATTTGCACATAGTTTGTTACAATCAATTCACTGTTATAATATGTTGAATACCGCTTCTAGCATTTAGTTCATAAGACTACAATAGTATCTCAGACAAGATATCGGTTTCAGGTTGTCTTTTCCATGTATACACAGTAAGGGGCCCATATGACTTTTGGCCACAATGTTGTTACTACGGTTTGCATTTATCCCTCCTCGTTTTCGCTCACATGTGCCATTTCGATGAACCACTGTTTTTGTGTTGGTGCCTCTCTTGTCTTCCATTTAAGCAGTATACATTTTTGGCGATTATACAACCTATGTGAATAGTCTGCGGGTCTTAGTGTCAGTTTTGCCAATATCACCCAGAAGGTACTTTAATGGATGAGGCGTTGGCGGGATGGCTACAATTTCATATAGTATTTGTGCAATTTGCTGCCAGAAATCAGCTATCGGTTGGCATCGCCAGAAGATGTGTATTGTATCAGCATCTTTGGCGTTACATTTTGGACAGAGCTGTATATCTTGAGGGTTGAATCTAGTGATATGTTTAGGGGTATAATTAAGTCTATTTAGGACCTTATATTGAATCATCCACAGTCGTGCATTGAGTATCTCTCTGGTCACCGTGCACATTTTCTGCCATTTGTATTCATCAATCACGGATCCTCTGTCCCCTTCCCATTGTTCCCTGAGTGTAGTTATTAGGGGAACGCCGTCTTGTATCTACAGTCTCATCGATAGTTTTTTCTTATTGTTGTTTTTTATCACCAATTCCATGCATTCATTAGTTTCAGGTTCTGCAGGATAGGATGGCCATTTTTGTCGCATAGAGCTCTTACATGATAATTTAGCAGTATTTTCCCCGGGTTGTCCCCTAGTTTGTCTTTAAACTCGCTTATTGTGACAAATCTGCCTTCTGGAAAGAGATCTGGTAATGCCATCGTCTTATTAGTGTCCCATGCTATCTGGACATCTGCATCCATAGTAGGGGGTAGATCTGGAGTCTACCATAGTGAGATGTTCCTGCTGTATGGGTTTGTGATTTTGAGTCTCGACATTATGCGTCTCCAGGCATCTAGTGTAGTGCGCAATGGATCGAACGGGCAGGGGTCTACTCTATGTGAGCATATTAGAGTAGATTTTATATCGTTCGGGCTGCAGAGAGTTTTTCCATATCGATATGTGAGTATTTGTTGTCAGGACTATACCACAGGCCAGCATATGGACCTGTGCAGCTAGATAATATAGCTTGAAGTCGGTTTACCACTGGACCCCCTCTATGATGTGGCTCAGTGAATGATTCCCATTTTACACAGGCAGTGTTACCGCCCCATACAAAACCCACAGCCAGTTTACGGAACGAGTTTAAGAATTGTCAACCAGTCCAGATCGGGATGGTATTAAAAAAACAATAGCTATGGGGCTACTATCATTTTAAGGATGTTAACTCGGCCTATTAGTGATAGCGGGAGCTTACCCCATAAAGTAAGTTTATGTTCCAGTGCATTGAGGTAGTTTGCATGGTTATGTTCATATAGAAGTTTATGTGTTCGTGCAACTTTGACCCCAAGGTATTTCACAGAGTCTTCTGCCCACTTCATATCATGTAGCTGTGTTGGCTTATTAGTTTTATCATTAAGGGGAAACAGTTCAGATTTCGTAGTGTTGATTCTATAACTAGAGTATAGGGTAAACTTGTCGACCTCCAAGAGGGTAGGCACTATGTTTTTCTCAGGGTGTTTCCGATATATTAGGGTATCGTCAGCATATAGTGATATAATCTGTGTGGGTCCCTGTATGTGTATTCCCCTATGACTGTGGGATTCACGGATCCTACTTGCAAAGGGATCTATTGTTAATGTGAACAGAATCGGGGAGAATGGACACCCTTGTCTGGTCCCTCTGGCAAGTTTAATTGTCTTGGAGTAATTCCTATTGGTGCGTACCCTTGCTCTAGGGTCAGTATATAGCAATCTTACAAATTTACTAAATTCCTCCTCCAGCCCCATGCGTTTCAGGTCCCCAAATAGGAAATTCCATGATACTGAGTCAAAAGCTTTTTCAGCATCTAGTATCATTGCAGCTGCAGGAATCTCAGGGTTTATCTGTGCCATGGTTCCAAATAGCCGCCTCAGGTTTAGGGCCATTGATCTTCCAGGTATAAACCTGCCTGGTCTGGGTGGACCAAGTCAGACATGTACAGAAGTAATCTGTTGGCTAGTGTTTTTGCGAAGATTTTTGCATCCAAATTTATCAGAGAAAGTGGACGTTATGAGGACATTTCATTTGGGGGCTTTCCTGGTTTTGCGAGGACCGTTATTACTGCCACAGTGAGAGAGAGAGGCAATGTTCTTGTATTGCACGCCTCCTCCCACACTTTAAGTAGTTTAGGGGCAAGGATGTCTTTGTAGACTTTATACAGCT
Source organism: Ambystoma mexicanum (assembly GCF_040938575.1). Classification (NCBI taxonomy): domain Eukaryota; kingdom Metazoa; phylum Chordata; class Amphibia; order Caudata; family Ambystomatidae; genus Ambystoma; species Ambystoma mexicanum. The sequence goes on from NC_090922.1 coordinate 256,018,960, forward strand.
CTATGCCAATGCAGTCTGGGCCTGGAGCTTTACTCAATTCTAAGGAGGATATGGCTTTGGCAATTTCTTCCACTGTTATTGGACTGTTTAGTTTACTGCTGGACATAATATCCAGTGTGGGTAATTTAGTTTGTGCCAGGTATCGGTCCACCTCTTCTATTGTAACCTTGTCGTTGTTAGAGTATAGTGTTTGATAGTAATCCTTAAACATGTCGTTTATTTCTTCATGTTTAATGGTTGTCTGGCCATTGGGTTTAGTGATCCCACTTATGTGTTGTGTATCGCGTTCCCCTTTAATTATCCCGGCTAACAGCCTACCCAGGCGGTCCACCTCCCCATATATTCTTGCTTGCACTCTCTTGGTTATGAACGGTGTTTCTCGGTCAGCCAATTCACAGAACGTTTGTCTGTTACCTTTAATTAGGTCTAGCAATGCCCTATTGTGTGTTCTACTAAATTAATTTTCTAGTTTTCTCAGGTTCTCTTCGGTCTCCCTGAGTTCTATCCTAGTGGTTTTTAAACTACCAGGTGCAGCGGCTATCATCAATCTGCGGAACCATACATTGAATGTCTCCCAGACCGTGAACATTCTGGACGTTTTCTGTGAAGAATGTTTGAATGTCGATCCTGAGTGTCTCCACTAAGGAGTCGTCAACGAGTGCTGTCGGTGGCATTCTCCATGTGAATTTTGTTATAGGCGTAAGTCTATTCGAGAGTGGGCATGCATTGTGGAATAATATGTGTATTGCTTTGAGGTTGGGTGTTCTGCTCTCCAGATGTCTATTAGTCCGTATTGGGACTGTAGTAAAGCAGGTTCCAGGCTTACTTAGGTTACAACTGAAAAGTTTATTACAGGTTCTTAAGTTACAGTTACATAAGTTATAAGGACCGATAAACACCAGCTCCCATCACCCAGGCAGGGGAGATCTAACTGCCTAGTAGTGGAACCCTCAACATAAACATTCTCACATTCACACATCAACATTCCACATGACATCACCATATACATAACATATCACCCTCCATTATCAATACACATACACACTGGCACTGGCACACTGGCACATCACAGAAAGGCACTACATAACACATCTCCCTCCATTATAAGTACACACACACACACTGGCATGACACAAACAGGAACATAGTAACAGACACCCATATATGCACATCACACCACCACCGCCGATACTGCATACTTTCAGCCACATACTGGGTGCCCCAAATATGTACGAAAGAAAGTGGGTCAATTCCAACCTCCATGCAGGAGAACAGAAACAAGTGGAAGCCAAATGCCTCCATCCTCTCACACAACAAGATTGTACCTACCACCAACTAACACTCCTCCCTGGAGCCGCCACAGCTTATGGCCAAACATCACATTACTGGAAATCCATACATGCGAATGCGTCCTTCACATCCTCTCAACAACTTTGAAAACCCATGCATGCAAATGTGCCCTTCAAAAATTTAAAACAATGACAAGGAAACTCACAATGCACCTTTTTATGGAGAGGTGCATTTCACATAAATCCTTGTATCTTCAATCCTATGGTTGGAGGCACTACCTCCTATTAACCTTTGTGGTACTATCAAACATACTCACTACTCCAACATGCCCAAATGGCTAAACAGAATGCGCTACCATCCAGCAATGCTGCGGCACAATTAACCACATATGCTAATTCAATTGAAGCGCTACCTCCCTGATACTCTTGTGGCACATACATCACATCCATAACACAAACTGGAAGCACTACCTTCCAGGCACTCTCTACCTAACTCAATAAACAGCACCAAAGAGGCGATTTCATACAAACATCACTCACAGCAATCATCCCTGACTTCACACACTTTTTCAGAGATACACACTTTATGATAACTTTAAAACATCTTCCAAACTTCTCATACTTATATTTCCTAGCAATCATTGGCCAAATGATGGCTGATAACCTTACTTTAATCCTAAAAGTCAATGTTGCATTATAGCAACTTAACGTCTGCAATTCCTCAAAACATTAACTCTATGCATCACATTTGGCTGATAAGATTGGTTTAATCCTAAGAGTCCATGTTGCATTGTAGCAACTTACTTGCTGCAAATCCTCAAAACGTTAAAACATATAACTCTATGCATCACTCATGCTACATTCATGCTCATCGCCTTCTCCATGCACTTCTCGCACTTTTACATATTTAACATTGCTGCTACAAGTTCTTTTGTGCTTTGCATCTTTAATCTGTAAAACTACACTAGACACAGAACATTACAGCTAAATGTCCACGGGTGTCATGCACCCCCAACCTGTAATTGCAAAAAGGGTTAAATATATACTCTCATATAACGTTACCCTTTAGGACATCTGCCGCACATTCTTACTCATCTAATATCACTTCAGTACATCCGTAAAGCTCTTGCCATTACCACGCTTCTAAAACATCATATCTATGCCTTCCATAGCAAACATGGAGAAGATAAAAAAAAACACAAAAGGATACTCATGGTCAAACGTTTTACATTACTGCAGCACTTTAACCCAAACTCACGTTATCAGGCTACATATGATACACAATTTCACCTAAAATGTTCCAACACCCGCAACGGATACATATTGTATATTTCTCCATCTCTTGCACCATGCTGCACCCACAAATGTGATCTTCTTCTCAGGGCAACTCCACTACATTTCACCGGTCTGTCCCGCGTCGAACCTTGCTTTTTCATCAACAAAATGTTTCTCGAGTTCATAATCTTCCTTGTATGACACCGTCCATCGGCTGCACTCCCGTGTCAGTCATTCCGATTTCCTTTTTTTTTTTTTAATGAAACGCTGCGACTCGGATCCTTTAACTCCTCCCTCTTAACACAGAGATGATGTCGCAACACCTTTCTTGTGATTCCCATATCATCCGCCGCACGCCGTGCAACGCCTTAGAGTCCTTTCCTCTTAATATAACGCTGCATCTCCATCATGTAACTATGGCAGTTAATCATCTCGAATCACAGGCAAAGATACGCTCATGGAACAGCATACATGCCAACATTCTGTGACCAAAAATCTGTAGTAATCTTAAAGTTTCAAAAATAGTCAGGCGAGGAGGCAATGGTAGGAATAGGGCGCGTCAGCAGCCATTGTCATTGAGTGAGCCCGCTGACGCGGGTGCATTCAATGACAATGAGGCGCCTGCCACGTCTTCTGCCACCACGCCAGCTCGGGGGAGCCCTTGAAAGACACCCCCGAGCTGGCGTGGTGGGGGGCTAATGGTGCCTTTTGTCAAAGGCACCCGTGGCGGAGGGGTGCATTTAGCCCACCGCTGTGGGTGCCTTTGGCATCAAAAGCCTGCATGCCGCGCCTTCTCCCACTACGCCAGCTCGGGGGAGCCCTTAAAATGACTCCCCCAAGTTGGCGTGGGCAAAAAAAAAATCAGTATTTGTTGCCAATAAATCGGTAGGCGGTAGGACTGCAAAAAAAAAAGCGGTATCCTACCGCCTAAATCGGTAGGGTTGGCAAGTATGGAACAGTAGCGTAAGTGAACCTTGGGAAAACTAATATTCAAGTCTTTCGCCATCTCCCTTTCCCTCAAACATGACGTCACCATTAGTGCAGCCACAGCTGAGCACTTCTGAGCTCCATCTGGCCAACCATCAAAAATGCCCCGCAATGACTCCGCAGGCAGCATTCTTCCTCATCTAGGTTTCCACCGCCGGCCCCCAACATCATTTTTCACTTATAAACGAGAGGCAACACTTTCATTTACAGCTCGCTTGGGCTAAACAAATCGGGAGCTCATTTACTAACTGTGGTAGTGCACTAAAGTCTGATTATGCAGGGCAACCACCTTCAGGATAACGAATGGCACTTGGGTCAAACTGCCAAAACTCGTCCTGACACAATCCTTAAGGCCCCCTTTCCTGTTACTGGGGTTTCTCCCTCCAGCCCACGGCCAAGCTTCCTTTTCCAGCTTGTGGCAGCATCTCCCTGTTTCAATTTACAGAGTTCCCATTCAACTGGTGCACTCCTCCAAACACAGCTTTTCCCCTCTCTCATGGGTATCTTCCCTTTTCATCTCATGGTATGGGGCCAGCTTCCCTTCTTAAAATATGAGCCCTGCCCCAACTCCTGCCCCTGGATTCATCTCTCCCCCCAGTTTATGGGAAGCTAATCCCTCCTGCTGTGGGGCTCTCCTCCTCCCCTTGCTGCCCTGGGTGATGGGTCTTACTCTTACTTGTCCTGGGGGCCACTGTTGTCCTTCTTCTTGTCCTATGTCTCCTGCACCCCCCCCAGCAGGTTTCTTCATCTATCTTCAGTTTCTTGCATTGGATTCTTCTTCTTTAAGACCAAGTCGTCGCCAATGTAGTAAAGCAGGTTCCAGACGTACTTAGGTTACAACTGCCAAGTTTATTACAGGTTTTTAAGTTAGTTACATATGTTATAAGGACAGATAAACACTGGCTCCCATCACCCAGGGAGGGGAGATCTAACTGCCTAGTAGTGGAACCCTCAACATAAACATTCTCACATTCACACATCAACATTCCACATGACATCACCAGCTTACATCAGACACAGGGAAGCACTATATAAAATATCTCCATCCGTTATCAATACACATACACACTGGCACATCACAGACAGGCACTACATAACGGGGACATAATCTGATTTATCGTTAGGGAGGGTTTGGTGATATTCCTATGTTTGGTGCTTGATCTGTCCATGGAAAGGTCTAGTATTGTGTAAAAGTCCCCTCCCCATAGTATGGGAACATCAGGGGTATGGTCTATCAGTGTCGCTAGTTTAATGTAGAATAATAATGGGTCATCAGTGTTAGGACTGTATGTGCTCACCAGAATCAGCGGTCTGCTATTGATGGTGCCGGATACCATAACATATCTACCCTCTGGGTATATATTTGTTGTTCCTACCCTGAAGTCAATTGGCCCTCATTCCGAGTAGGGCGGTAAGTATAGGCGATTACCGGCATGGCGTAAAGAGCGTTTCCGTGCTGGCACGTAAAAATCAGCCTATTCCGACTCCGCGTGCACGCGCTTTGCGCCATGCCGCTAACGCACCTCAGCGCCATGCCGTAAAAGGGCCCCAAAAGCCCTTACCGGCAACAAGCGCACCATACATAACACTACCTACATAACACTACCGACCGCTAATTACGGTCACCGTTAAAAAACGGAACTGGAAAAAACGCCATTGCACAGGAACGGGAAGGAGCACGGCGGCCATCTTTCAAATCACAATCCATTGCCATCCTCTCCATACAGGACCCGGAGCCATACAGTGATCAGAGAAATAGGCATTGGAGACCAGCTTCATGCCCAAAGCATTAAAAGAGGGTGCTGCACGCATAAGAAAGGAGCGCTTTAGCCAGGATGAGCTCCAGGTACTGGTCGACACTCTGCATGAACATGCAGACACTGTATTCAGCAGTGATATGCGTTGGCCCACCGTCGTCAGGAAGAAAGAGATCTGGGCCTTGGTGGCACAGAGGGTGAGTGGCGTGGGAAACACCCCCCACACCACCAAGGACTGCAGGAAACGTTGGGATGACCTCCGTCTCAGGGTGCGGGACCTCCTCTCGGCAAACCAAAGTCAGGCCCTGGAGACAGGAGGAGGGCCAGGTACCCCAATCAAAATGATGCCGTGGGAGGAAACGTGTGCGGCCATGATGGGCACAGAAGCCATAGAAGGTGTTGGAGAAATGGAATGCGGTGCAGCGTCATCCGCTGATGGAGGTGAGTGTCATGAGTCAAGACAGAACATGCATTCCTAACGTAAGTCACTGCCAAGGGCTGGGCAAGGTGTCACGTCATGGTTGGGCAACCCCCCCCCAATGAAATCATGCTGTAACAGGTGGGACCCAGGCTGATGTCAGGTGCAAGGCTGTAACCCATATGGCCCATACCACACAAAGAGGCCGAATCTGTGAGGCACACGGGGCAGTGATTTTAAACATTGTGAATGTGAGTCATCACAGTACTCCGCCAACATGAGTGACCCAGACATCTGCATGCATTGACCATCCAAGCCCAGATCACTGTCCCACTCACCAACCAAATGTCAACAAACCGCTGCAATCCCATTGTGATACGATAGGTATGTAGAAATGCTGACCCCCAAATCATTGCTCATGCCGTCTCTCTCTTCCCCCCCACAGGCAGTGAGCATGACAGCGAGGACCAGGAAAGCACCCGGGCCAGTACCTCCAGGGGCAGAGTCAGGGGCCGCCGCATACCTGCAAGCAGGAAGACAACACAGGCAACAACACCTGCTCCAGCAACCCCATGGAGGGTGCACAACCCCCACCCGCACCCCTACCCAAAGGGAAAACTCTTCGGAGATTCCTCCATTAAAGAGTTAACTAAGTTCACTAACTCCTACGCGGCGCTGGACAAGACGCAGGCCTCACTCAAGAGACTGCTTGGGCAACAGATTTTCGGAAGGGCCAGCCGAGGCAGGGGTCACTCGGCTGGCCGATTCCACTTTAACAGATCCTACCAGGACAGAAGCCAGTGGTGAGATCAGGAGGATCGAAGACAGACTCCCTTCTTCCCATCAAGGGGCAGAGGAAGGGGTAGAAGCTGGCGACATGGAGAGCATCAACAAAGCAACTCAGGTGAGAGCGAACAGCCCACAATTAATTACCCCAGTGGTAGGGGGAAGAATAGCAGAGTTTACACAAAATTGGCACACTATATCGGGGGATACTTGGATAATAGAAACCGTACAAGGTTTTCACATACACTTTCTAGAGACACCTCATCAGAGGAATACTCCAAGGGGCTTAGAGCTAAACAGAGAAGACAAATTATTGCTAGAGGAAGAAGTGAGAGGGCTAGAAAGCAAAAATGCCATAAGACTAGTAACAGATTCCTCAAGGGGTTATATAAGCAACATGTTTCTTGTGAAAGGGAAACACAAAGACTTGAAGGGTTTAAACAAATATGTGGTGTACAGGCACTTCAAGATGGTAGGGATACACCTGTTAAGAGATACCTTAAGTCAAGGGGATTGGCTAGCCAGGATACATTTAAAGGATGCATATCTAACTATACCCATAGCAGAGGAACATTGCAGATTCCCAAGATTCATCTGGGGAGAGTCGACATGGGAGTTTCGATGTCTGCCCTTCGGCCTGGCATCCGCACCATGGTGTTTCACCAAGATAATGGAACCAGTGGTGACGTACCTCAGGAGTCAGGGAATAGACTCATAATATACTTAGACGATATATGTCTGATGTGTCAGTAGAAAGAAACACTACTAGTACAGGTGCAGAAGACAATCAAATTGTTAGAGGACCTGGGGTTCCTAATAAATTGTGAGAAATCCAAAATAGTACCGGAACAGTCAATGGAATTTCTGGGGTTCATAGTGGACTCTATTCAGGGATCTCTCAGCCTACCCATTCCCAAGGTGAACAATATCAAAAAGCAGTTAAGACACACCCTAGCGAGGGGAGCAATGTCACTGAGGGACATCGCAATGTTAGTGGGCCGAATAGCGTAATTAATCCAAGGGATATTAACAGGACCGCTACATTACAGGGCACTCCAGAGGTTAAAGATCAGACACCTCAGGAGGGGCACTTCATACGAAACAAATGTTACCATCTCCCAAGAAGTGAGGGAAGAGCTGGAATGGTGGCTACACCACATGGATGTATGGAATGGGAGCGCCATATTTGGCTCATCCCCGGACCTGGTCATCAAATCCGACGCCAGCAGATGGGGCTGGGGAACCCGATGTGGGAATCTGTCGACAGGGGGCAGGTGGTCGGATCAGGAGACAACTCTCCATATCAACTGTCTGGAGTTACTAGCACGGTCCTTCGCAGTGAAATGGTGGACTCAAGAGAGGGCATAATGTTGTGTCCTGCTAAAGATGGACAATGTCTCGCCAATCAGGTACATAAACAGACTGGGCGGGATAAGATCCAGACTACTGGCAGAATTGGCAAAAGATTTCTGGGAACTCTGTCTGCAGAGGAAAGTGTCAGTGACGGCGGAGTATCTGCCGGGCCATCAGAACGAGGTGACCAATTGGAACTCCAGATATCTCAGGGATGCTAGCGATTGGAAGCTGGACGAGGAGGTGTTTCAAGAACTAATGACTCAATGGGGACCATGCCAGGTCTATTTATTTGCATCTAGACTGAACAAACCGTTACACCGGTTCTTCAGCAGGAGACTGGACCCAGAGGCAGAGGCGACAGACGCCTTCTTGCAAACAAGGGGCCATCAGACAAACTACGCATTCCCGCCTTTCTCCATGATAGCGAGGACGTTAGGCCAGGTGAGGCAACAGAAAGCATCCATAGTTCTAGTTACGCTGGATGGAGGGGTCAGGTGTGGTTCCCCATTCTACTGGAATTATCACACCACAACCCAGTGGCACTACCCAGCTACAAATTAATTGATCGAGACCCCTGGGATCTCAGCCATCCACTAGTGACGTCAGGCAGACTCAATCCAATCGCATGGGCGATTTCAGGAGATCTTGGGTTAGGTCAGGACTATCGAATGAGGCTGAAAACATCATTAGCGAATCCTGGGACCCAGGAACACACAGGACTTATATGTCCGCATGGGCTAAGATGGAGTAGCTGGTATTTGGAGAGGAGTTTTCATCCCGATGGAACGGATGATGGACACATAGCCAATTACTTAGCACAGTTGGCAGCCCAAGGGAAGGCATACAGAACAATCAATACAGCCAGGTCTGCGATATCGGCAGGACACCATAGGATCCAAGGCATAGCGATAGGTGAACATCCCTTGATTTGTAGACTAGTAAAGGGAGTAAAAATGACTAGACCCTCTAGTGAAAAATATACTCAATTGTGGGATGTCGGCACAGTTTTGAGATTATTTCTATCATGGCCAGATAATCAGGACCTATCCAGGAAGGTTATGTCAGGCAAGCTAGCCATGCTTCTATGTCTATTGGCTTGTAAAAGGTCATCAGACGTTAGAGCACTAGAAATCAACAGGAAGAGTCTATCACCAAAGGGAGTGACCTTTCCCATAACAAGAAGGACTAAGACAGGTTTAAGATCCATATCTTACAAATCTTTTCCGGGACAACCAAAACTATGCCCGGTCAGATACTTAGCAGCATATGAGTGTATGACAAGGGAAGTGAGACCTCCAGGAGTAGCTCAGTTACTGATAGCAATTTGTAAACCTTTTAAGGCCATAACACCGGCTACCATAGCCAGCTGGCTTAGATGGGTAATGGAACAGGCAGAAATCGACGTAGTAAAATATGGCGCTCCCTCAGCTGGAGGAGTGATGGCTACCAAGGCATTCAGCATAGGAGCCAGCATAGAGGACATTATGAGGTTGGCAGATTGGTTGAATGAATCAGCTTTTAAAACATTCTATTTTAAATCAACGGAAAGTGTGGCATTGTTAGTGGAGAGTAAGCTTTGAACAAGCATAATCTGAGCCTCTGGTCTTGACATTCAGATTTTCAACACATTTGTTCCAGAAAGTCATGATTCTATTAAGGATACAGAGGCGAAGGATTATCCCACCCTATCAATCGTAATAAAGTTGATGGAATGTAAAAAGTACTGGAATGTTATACATGTTTTACTGTAATTATTGAAATGGTTTATGATGAATACATTAAAGTGTTACAGATTTGTTAAATGCACAGAAGGATAATAAATAGAAATTGTGGTTGATATTACGATTGTCCCACCCTCTTTCGGTTTATAGTGACCAGTTACTTTATGTTTTTATTAGGTACAGTGGCAGACAACAAACAATCCAGAAATTGAGATCGTATCGACATGGAATGGACAGGATTGCAAAGCTCACAGACGCATTCTCAACCGGCAAAGAAAGATGAAGTGAAGTTGAGGGACAATATGGTTTAGGGATATGGAGTATGCTGATTGGATGTTATTATCATGTGGTCAGTTTGAAGGACCAATAAGAACAGAACTAAAAAAAGACTCAAAACAATGGTTGTTGTAGTTTTTATGAGTTTTTTGTTTCATGTTTATTGGTTTGTACATTTGCTGCTGAAATAGTAAAATGAAAGAGAAGCGTAATCCTTCGCCTCCGTGTCTTTAATAGAATTATGACTTTCTGGAACAAAGGTGTTGAAAATCTAAATTCCTCTCCTGCCAGTTCCTTCCCGCTCGAGATGAGGAGCTGATGCCGGATGCTGAAAAAATACATGAAAGTAACATAATGTCACATGACAAGGAGGAGGTCACATGACAAGGAGTATCTGGGGTGCTTTCTATGACCATTTCTCGCATTTGGAACATGTTTCTACTTCCCATCAAACGGAACGTAGACATGTTTTGCTTCCTTATCGCCATGTGACTTGAATGATGTTAAGGATTTTCTGCGCAATTCATTGGATGAAGCTAAGTTGAAATATTTTACCAAACCTATCTCTTTGGACGATCCCACCCTACAAACTCTCTAATACACTCCACATAATGCTGCAACCTCGCCCAACCCTAACTCTATTTCTTTTGTGTCTTTTAAATTCTGTGCCCCCTACTATCATCCAATATCTCCAAGATTCAAGATGTCCCTACCTGTTTAGCTCACCTTCGCCTCCCATCTCCTCCACAGTTACTCCAACCACCCCTACTATCTCCTTCTTCGGCTGCTTTTCCCCACCTGTCCTGCTGAAATTACAACCATTCGTCACAAACCTAATCCAGTACGTGACCCTGTAGACACTTTAGTCATTTCAAACATTTAGGGCACTGGCCCCATCACCTCCTCCTGCTTTTTATTCCGCTTACAGCACTCTCTCGAAAATTGAACTTTCTGGGCCTCATTTAAGAATGCTATCAGGGCCACTGCAACCACTAGGTGAGCTAGACCCTCGCCGAAGGTGCACTGAAGAGGTGGCATGAGTGCCATGCTATTAGAGGAAAGGCCAGTTAATTGCTTTGTTGTAAACAGGCAGGTTCCATGCAGTGATAGTGATGCATCGCCAGGTCAGATGAAAGTGAAACAGAACATTCCACATGTAGAGCTGCAAGGAAGGGTCGTAAATGTTGCACATGCGATCGGGAAAAGCAACTTGTTGCTGGGCACTTTGGTTGGAGGTGTGGACCATTGCCGGTTGCATCCACAGGGCTGAAGCCAGAGCATCATGAGAGGGAGCAAAACCAAGGGACCATTCAGGAAAAAAGTAATTGGAAAAAACAGGTGTTTGTGTGCTTGCATGTGTGAGAGAAACCTTGCGGAAGAGACAGAGAGAGGTGTGTGGGCTTGAGTGTCAACGAATGAGAGCAATATGGGGCAAAGCCTGTGCAAAAATCACCATGAAATTGTGTTTTACAGTCAATATGCTGGCATACATTAAGATAATCCCTTCTATCTCCCTTTTGCAATCAGTTAATTGTATTTCATCTTGGTTGTCATTGCCTGTTATCAGCGCTGTCACTCTGAACGGGGAAGACACTCAATTAACAGTGCATTGTACAACCCTGTTTTTCTCGACTGTAATTGCAAGGACTGTTAGTAAAACAGGCAAGTATGTCGTGTTGAACCTGCTGATTGTGTCAACAGAGGTAGCGGCAGCCTGAATTGCAAGTATTTTTACTGAGAATAAATCAAACAGTTTCATCATGTCGGTTTTGTGGAATCAACATTTACTTCAGTCAGGTGGGGTTTGGGCCTCATTACCTCATTGAATGTAAATATGTATATAGTACAGCCTATAGTGTTTATGTCCTACCCTTCCTATTTGGCGTGATACGTCAGGCACTGTAACCGTAGCTGGACCTCACCCTACTGTATGTAACTAAGTTTTGCAACCCTCTTGCTGCCTTTGCGCCTGGCTACCCCTGGGTTTGGAGCGCATTATAAATAAATAAATACAAATACAAATACAAAAATGATGAGGTCCGCGGTAACCCGCTGGTGCTACCAGCAGGTACCCGCCGATCTCGTAACACAGTTCCCGTTGCATGATATACCAGTGCCACCGGAACATTACAAGTCACAGCGGCCCCAGATGTCAGACGGCAGGAACTGTAAGTCTCCATTCCTGTGGAGTCCCATAGGGAATGGGGACAAAGAAGCACCAACACCTTTGTTACTGGTGCTGGTGCTTCTGTGAAAAACATGACTGCTGGGTGCGGTGCTCCAGGCTGGACAGACCTGCCGGGAGATTCTGCCCCTGCAGGCATTCTTGCAATCTGGCGGTCCGAAAAGTGTGCGGGTACATTGCTACCAGCACCCTTATTTCCAGACCACCACACTTGGAATGAGGGCCAATGGGGCATGTCAAAATTCACTTCTGTGGACAGTATATTCTTTCTAGCACATTCGAGCACCAGAATTGGAAGGGTACTAGATGGGACATTATCCACGTGTGAGGAGGGCTCTCTGTGCATGTGCTGTTTTCATAGTATTTCTATCAATACAGTAAGATCTGTACATGGAATCATCTTATTGTGTCCCTGACATTTTGTCTTTCCTTTTATTCTTTGGACACAACCATTATAAAAGGGGGCAATGAGGACATACATCGTTATTACAGTTCTCATGAAATTCTTTGGTCACTACAGCATGATATGTAAGCCAGGGCCTGCATATTTTACTGTGACAGGCCTTGCAACAGTTTTTGAACACAACCAGCAAAATGACACAGGACAGGTGCAGCAGCCAATCAGGTTGCTCGGATAACAGGCCGAATCCCACAATCCAAGCCCTCGTTCCAATAAACCTGGAGGCTTCTTACACCCACTCCACCATCTTTCCCCACTTTACCTCTGTTCTCCACTCCTCCCACCCCTCCCCTCCTACCCCAAACAACTTACCTGATTCCTCTGGTGGCGGGCCTACCGTCACTCCCACCTTCTGGGCCACCATTGAAATTGAAGTGGGGCTTCCTGCAGCCATCTTAGGTGAGTATTTGTTTGAATGAAAGGGACGCTGCGAACGTGTGACCCATCAATTGAAGGTAATACATTGCTTTCAGCACCCCAGATTAAAAACGGGGGTGTTAAAAGCAATAATACCCTTGCTGGTGGGTCATATGATTGGTAAAGCACTGGGGTCCATCATTAACTATAACTTGGGCCCCAGGCTGTTACCACACCGATCTGGCCTGCCGGCTCGTGTTTTATTGCTTAATTGAAGGGTGCTAAAGCTGGCATATATAATTCCGGCAGGCCTCATGATATTCTTTGGAAACAACCAACATGAAATATGTGAGAGGCCTCATGAGGTTGGTTGGGCACTAAGCAGACCTTCCGGGATTTTGCGGCATGAAATGGCAAATTTTGCGGCATGAAATGGCAAATTTTGCGGCACAAATATTTATTTATTGCGGCATTTTTGCGGGACATTTTGCATTAACTGGAGGGTGTAAGATTGCCACATTGCAGGAAATAGGCAGAGTGCAAGGCTACAAGAGAGCCAGGGTATCATTATTATGTATCTTTTGTATTAATTTAATAGGAAGATGTCTCTGGCTTGGCAGAACAGTGTTTGATTTGGCTACATTTCTGGTTTAATGTTCATGCCTATTTAATAGTATTAAATAAATTGATCATTATCAATTGTAATGCTGAAAATATTCCCCTTCTATGTTCTCCAATCCCCCAAACACCCACATACCTCTCTCACGAACACACATCTCACCAACTCTCCATCACAACTTACATTCCTTAACCTCTCACTCTGTCATACAAATACTCACGTGCTATGTCACACTGTCAAGTCGCAATTTGCACTGCCCAGCCCCTGCCATACTCCAAATCATACTCCCAGCTCACACCTTACGCTCTACAATTCCTCCCGCAATATGCAGTGCTTCATTCTTTTGTGCTGCTTCTGCATCTTGCATCCTTTCTCCCATTCTATCGCACTCTTCCCTCATCCTTTTTCCCAATCTACAGCTCACTGCCTCTTTCTGGCCAACCGCTTCCTCCCTGCTTTCTGTCTCACTGACCGCACGCTCCCTCTACTTTCTGTACCTCTGCTCGCTCTCAGATTTCTGGCCCACCGCATCACTGCTTCCTCTGCTCTCTTGTGCAGCGCTTCCTCCTCTGACCCACTGCTCTCCCTTGCCTATCACTTCACATCTCACCCATCACTCTCCCTCTCTTTCATAGTGTAACCATTTTTTTAAATGTAGATTTTGACCCAGTTCCTCAAATAATGGGGCATTTAAAAAAAGAATGGAGGATATGCTATTTTTAGACAACCCATTTTTGGAAATGAGCAGGTCACCTTATTCTCAAAGGTGACCGGCGCATTTCCACACGCTTGAGCTGTAACGCAAATTGTGCGCTGGCCAGCTGCCTTGAATGGTGTTCTGGGTTGTTTGACCGAAGTGTAATTATTTGCGGCGGAATTGACCGTAGTCAATTTCGCTGCAAATTGATTTGCATTTCTGCCAAACAACCCAAAATGTACCTTTCACCACCACCCCAACCCTCCCCTACTTAACTGCTTGGTCGCTGCCGCTTCCCCTGCAACCCTGCGGTGCCAGATCCGTCCCTCTAACGCGGGTTGGATCTGACTCTGCAGGGTCCCTTTTTCGTTATTTTCTTTTTTTTCTGTCCCTGCCTCCAATTTTGAGGAAAAAGGGGAAACACTTCTACAACCACCCTAGACCAAAAATACTGAACATGGGGAGCAGGTGACACATGTTCAGTATTTATAAAAATGGATCGAATAGTACTGGACGAAATAGGTCAAATTGTAACATTCGATAGATTTTTGTCATCAAAATGGGCAGCACTTTGAATAGAATCGCTCTCCCGACAGTGTTCTGCAAGCTCCCAGCACCTTTCACAGGGACAGGCCCTCCAGGTGCCTGCCGCTGTAAAATGCGACCCAAAAAATACATTTTTATCCTGTTTGAGGAACAGAAATGCAAGCGACACAGCAGCGGTTCATACCTTTAAAAGAAATGCATGACACGGTCAAGAAAGACCCTGTCATGCAGTGGCAGCCCCACATCCCGTGCGCGTAGGGTTGCCTACAATTTCTGTAGATTTAAAAGTGCATCTTGCCTGGAAATGAGGGATGTGCTTTTAAATTAACAGAAACGCCACTTTATTTGATCAAGGAGGAGAAAAAGGCCATCTGAATGGGCGTGCATATAAAATGTGCCCATTCATGTGTCCCTTGTGGATTGGGCTGCACTTTTTTGGGGCGCAAGTGATGAGATGTGTTAGCGCATTTCATTTCTTGTGTAAAAAAAAAAGTTGAGAACCTAGCGCCCTGAGTATTATTTTTTTTAAAACAGTAATTTTAGCAGATTACTTTTTTAAAAAATGTAAAAAAAAAATATATTTTTTTAAAAGATGCTGTTTTTGCACAAAATGGCCGTTTTTGCGGCATTTGCACAAAACGGCCGTTTTCGCGGCATTTTGCGGGATCGCAAAATCGCTATAAACTGGAGGGCCTATGAAATGTGGTGATGGTTTGACAGGTCACTGGGCGCAATCTTGACTTGTATTTTGTCTGGGTGAGTTTAAGGCTGTTGGTATTCATGCAATGGTTTATTTCTGTGAGGCAGTTGGTAACGGTTGGGTTTTGTTCTTCACTAGTATTGTCTTTGTTGATGATGTGTGTATCATCTGTGTAGTTGAAGCAGGTGAGACTGTGACTTTTGATGAGGTTAATGAGGCAGTCATGTAGATGTTGCACAGTAGTGGTGAGAGTGATGAGCCTCGTGGGGCTCCATATGTTCTTTTGTGGGGTGTTGGTTCAAATGGTGTTATCCAAGCCGTTTCTGTTCTTTTTGTCATGTAGGATTTCAGCTAGAGTTTTGCTGTGTTGCTGATTCCTATATCTTTGAGTCTTTTGATGAGTTGACTGTGTCAAAGGCAGCTGATGGATCAAGTACTAATAGTGCAGATTTGACGCTGGAGTCTGCGTTCGTTTTTAGTTCATCCCATATTGATAGTAATGCTGTTTCCCTCTAATGGGTCTGAAGCCTACTCGTGCCTGGTCTATATGTTCCAGGTTTTGTTCATAGAGACGTCGCTTTCCAGTAACTTTGCCGGGTATGGAATGTTTGAGATTGGTCGGTTGTTGGTTAGGTCTTCCCTGTTTCCTGATGGGTCTCTAAGAGATTTGGGGTTGAATGCCCGAAACGGAAAGGTTTGAGGGAGAAATGACCGAAGATATTTTTTTTCGAAATAATATTCAGTGTTTTCTCCCCTGATATTACCGATGTGCCCAAACTCGTACCCAAACCCCAACACACCACTGCCACTCCCACCACCCCCCTACTTACCTTGCATTCTGTCTTGCCATGTCCCTGCAACGTCTGTTCCCTTTCACTTCTGTGATCGGGAACCGGCGCAGCAGAGTCGTTTCCTTTTTTTTCTTTCGGGTCAGCTGCAGGGGTGTCCCCTGCAGGCTTTATTTTTGTGACTGCGGGACAGCTGCAGGGGATACCCCTGCAGCCCCCGTTCACAGTGCCCTGCAGCACCTGCAGTCATTTTTATGTTCTACTTAGCAAAAGTCGAACTTTTGGTAAGTAGAAAAATTAGTAGTATCTGTTTTAGAACTTTTGGATGGGTTGGACTTTTGTATTCAGTCTTTTTGCCTGAAACCCTTTAAGGAGCGGCTTGATGTATGCCGATTTGAAGACTTGTGTCACAGCCCCTTTTGCTAGTGAGTGGTTGAAGAGTTTGAGGAAATATCCTACTGGTGTTTTCTGGGTGGGGATAGTCTTCTATAAGTCTTGTGGGCAGGGGTCTGCTGTAGAGCTGGATCTGTTGGTTTTGGTCATCAGGCTGTGGAATTTTTCTGTCGATATTGGTGAGCGGTGTTTTAGTCTATTTTATTGTTTGTTTCTATGCTTTCCTGCTGGGTTTTTTGTTTGTCCTCCTGATTTTTTCTCCTCACTTGAGGTTTTTGTGCTATTCCATCATGGGGGAAGGTTCTGGGAGCTATGCCAGGGGCAGGAGCTATCCCAGGGATATGATCTACCCCAGGGGGTGTGAGCTATCCCAAGGGGTGTGAGCTATCCCAGGGGGCAAGAGCCATTCAGTGGGCATAAGCTATTGCAGGGTTGTGAGCTATCCCAGGGGCATGAGCTATCCCAGGGTCTGAGCTGCTCTAGGGGCTTAGATGTTTCAGGGCAGAGCTATCTAAGTGGAAGGAGCTATTCCTGGGGCAGAGCTATTCTAGGGCAGAACTATTTCCTGGCTGGAACTGACTGTTGTGTTGTACATCTGCGCAAAGGGGAGCCTCAGCTGTTGTTGCTGCTGCAGTAGACGATTTATGACGACATTGATAACTCAGGGCACCATTACCTGTTACATCCCATACTTTTCTATTTCCTGGCTGGGCTATTCGCCAGAGCTGGATCTCTGGGTGGTAAGTCCTTACTGTGTTAGGGTTCCAGGTTGTGAGTCCACGTAGCAATGCTGCCTTTATTGGTGAAAGATTTAAAGTGGTTTTAGCCCCACCAGTGTTTGGGTTCCCCTTTTTTGGGGGCCCTGTAGACGTATCGGCTTCATAGTGGCGAAAGCCTCTCTGTGGTGGTTGTATTTCAGTCTCCGAGTCTTATGGTGATAGGGAACCCCAGGTTATTAGGGTTTTGTAGTGGAATCAGGTTTACAGTGGTGAAGGCCTCCCTGTGGTGTTGTATCTTAGTCTCCTGACTTTGTGGTGCTTGAGAACTCCAGCTTTACAACAGTAGTGTTTGAGGCAGGGAGTTGAAAGTCTCCCAAATTAGTAGTGGGATGTACAGTGAGCTCAAATGTGTTTGTAGGCCCTCCTGAGTGGGAGCCTACCCCTAGAACAGGGTATTTGGCCTTGTTCATTCTCAGTAGAGGGTCTCCCTGACCTCTGTTGAAATATGTAAATCAACCCAACCTCGTGAGCGCTGTGGGAAGAAAGTGCAATGTGATGGAACACAACCGTAGTGAGATTCAAAAATGCAAACCCAGCATAAGGGGCACTGTGAGAAGAAAACACAATGTATTGGAACACAAAAATAACGAGATTCGAAAATGCAAACCCATCCAACCCAGTAATAGTAAGAAAAACATATGTTTCCACATGTACTATTGTCTGCTTCTTGTGTTAATACTCTTCAACTGTGTGCATGTGAGTAGTTCTCCATTGTTTTGCTACAATTGACAGCGGAATCAGCACAGAAACAAAATAAGTCTTAATAGCAAATGTTTCCAAGTCTTTTCACTATAAAATCAGTTCTTCGTGACAATTCTGCTTCTGATCTCAATGGATCATCATAGTCTTTGGTATCAACTTTGCCTAGCAACAATGCATATCCATTATAGTATGGGTTTAATACGTATCTGAAACATATGCACCACCATCCTTCTACTGGCACATCTAGACGGTATGTGCTGTCCCTTCACCACCCAACGGAAGGCTTGAGAGGGTAAATAGAATTCAATAGGGGTGGAAAGATGTACACAAGGCAGTGTGGAGCTGCCCCAATCTGCATGACACATTTCAGAGACGGGTGGCTGTCGCCTCATAGCTGCCTATACCCACCCTTTCATTGTCTTCCATCTGTCATTGATAAGGGGTGTGAGATCAGCCGCAATCCCAATCCATTCTGGGAGGTAAGTATCCTTATAATGAAAATAGTGGGGGAGTTTGGATTTTGGTGATGTGAAGTTGGTTAGATAGACCACCTCTCCACCAGCCAGGTAACCAGCCCACCAGCCAAAGGTCCCAATGGTCATGATTGTGTGGTTACATTGGACAAGCAGAGCAAAGTCATTTGCCGGCGTGGATTCATTACTGTCACCAGCAAAATAGACATCCCCGTTGGAGGCGTTGATGTTTTCTTTGCACCACGGCATCCCGTTGCTGGCCACCACAAATATGGGCTCTTGATACTTTTTACGGAAATAGTCCATGGCTTCTTGTAGGTAGGCTCGATCCCCAATGGCCCCTTTCCAATCTCTGGGCATATGGACAACGTAGTCTCCTCTTCTCACATGAACTCCGACAAAGGTGACATTTGTCCGAGAACCCTTCAGCTTTGCCAGCTGCTCATTGGCGCCGTCTCTTAGAAAGTCATGTAATGTGAACTCTCTGCGGATCTCATCTCGTATATCACGGTACCAGGTCCATGACCAGGGATCGCCCGTTATTTTCACATATTTGCCACTGATGGTCTTGTACTCTTCGCGCATCCAGTTACTGGGGTGAAATCCCTTCCATTGAATCTTTTGGGCTACACTGTCATGGATCACTGGAATAGTGATTTTAAAGATAGGGGCTAGATAACTGTGCATACGAGACAGAATATAGGGCTGCTTTCCGTTCATCTTTGCAAAGGCATATAGCGCACCATACCCGTTCATCTGATTGCCCAAGCGGTTGATTGAATTCACAGTCCACATGCCATCCCTTTTCACTTCGGTCTCTCTTGCCGGTGTGGATGTCTTAGTAGCCGAATCTTTGCAGAAACAGTTTTCTCCGTTAGAGTAGTGCTTCCTCCATTGGCTATTGGTGTATGACGATAGAACCACGATGCACGCCAGAAATACTGCGGTGAGAAATCCCCTACGAATAGAAAATAGATTTGGCTGCTCCATGTTCTTTCTTCTTCACCTGAGCTCCTTCCTTTTTCTCATTATCTAAACAGAGAAAGAAATGTATTTATTTTTTTAAATTAACCACTTTCTTCAAGTTTTCCCACTCGTTGACTTTCCACCCATCCTACCTTGAGAACTTAGCAACTTGTTTTGCCTGAGATGGTGCAAAGTAATTTCAGGCACACAGTTCTGATATGTACACCCTTATTCATATTTATCATGGTTCTTGGATTTTTGTATTCTGTATACGTCATAACATGTCATTGATATTTGAAAGCAGGTCCGATGCATTGTTCCCCCATTGCCTCCTTCAGGGAGTTTGGCATCATTTATTTCATGATTTCCTATCACCAATAGACATAAGAGAAACTAACAGAACCAATTTGGCATGTAAAAAAAGTGATGTGTACAAATGTTGCAATGAAGCAATGCAGGTGTGCCACATGGTCCACAAATACACCCCCGTTCATAAACTTTGTCTTAGATTATTACAACAAAGTTGCAATGCATGCACCTCGTGCATTATTTACTGCATCTCCATTTGTTGTTATGATTAAAACTGCGATCAGCATAGCAACACAACATTTCTCTAAGGCTTCTGAACATCGTCTTCTCACCATTCCTGCACATGTACTAGCACTGTTAATACTTTTCTTAATGGGGGGGGGAGTGGGCTTATTAAGAAATGTTGACTGTACATTGTATCTGTAGAGAGTTGTAAAATGAAAAAATTGCTAATAAAAAAATGTATTGAAATTACTGGGCCTAGCAAAAATCTGCATCTGGTAGGATGTGCATGTAAAACATTTCCAAAGCATGTGCATCAAGTCAGTATTGTGTGCATGAAGTCTGCAAGAACGAATCTTCATAATCTTACCATTTATTTGTCTGTGGAAATATGTAGCCTGTGCATTGAGTGATATTGCCTACTCTATAGTTAGCATTCATCTAACGCCTTAAACAGCATAATTACTTTGAATCATTCTTTGTTCATGTTGCGATTTTACTTAATTTCAGAGACAATACAATCAAAATGGCGGCAAAAGTAGGGTGGGGGAGGGGGAGGCTGGGTGTTAAATACATCATTTGCCTTACTCACCCAAAGATGCATGGCTTGGTTTTAAAGAACATTAAGTCACATGTAGATTACAAATCATTCTTAAAAAGTAGACCTCCCAAAACATATTGAGATGTTTCAGAATGTGGGAAGGCCCGAGCCTCACCCGTCTGCCCGCCCCTCTATGTTCATCCATCCGCTCATGACCATCACTCCTACGCAATGGAATCACCTATGTGAGTATCCACCTATGGAGACAGTCCCGACATAATATCCCCAACTAGAACCAGCAACTAAATGCTCAATACAAAATATACTGAGGTCCAACACTGACATTCAGTTTGCTGGCCGGTATTGTGGTGGCAAAGCCAAAGACTGGATCGCGGATGTCCTATTCACCATCAACCAAATCCACATAAGCTCAGAAACCTTAATACACGGAGGCATTCCCTGGGAAACCGAAGCCACTTTCCTGAAGGAATCCAATGGGCAATACACACTTTGGAAAATGGCATCATAATGTCCCTGGCTGGTAACGCCAACCTAGGAGCACTGGACAAACCATTCTCTCTGCTAATAGGGCAATAGAGGTGAATAATATGACCCAGCAAATGACCTGGCATTTAATGCAAGTTTCCACTAATCAAGATCATCGGGTTTAATTGCAAAAACAAACCGCTCAGCAGCCAGGACACAAGGAAGCTGTACGTGCAGTCACATCTGGCTGCTCTGCTCATTAGATGCTCTGCCCGTGTATTCGAAGTTCAGTAGCTCACACGTGATCGGTGCAGAGAACTATGATTGCATATATTACCCAGAATCAGTGGAGTAACTTTGCTGAAAATGTTGGGGGGGACATGACATCTGAAGAAAAGGTGCCCCAGCCAAATGAATGGGGACAAAATGGTGTGCCATGTAAATTGGGGGGGACAAACACCCCTGCCCCCCTAAAATTACGCCCATGCGCAGAAGCAAATATTTCAATTGGATCCTCGAAATAAAACATTCCAAAAATAAAAAAGAGACAGGAATAGGGTAAAGAGAGAAAGAGGGTCAGTCAAGCCAGGAAGAAAACAGGAGAAAGATAGAAAGATACAAGAGATCAGGAGCATAAAGTGTTGAACTGCTGCAGAAGCGCAGGATTCCACCCTGCCACCTGCAGGTCACACCTGGCTCGCAGCAGCAAGCGCTTATCCCACTGAGCCATCCTGCCAAATATTCCTGCTGCGTATCCCACTGAGCCATCCTGCCAAATATTCCTTCTTAAAATGTGTATACGGGCAGCTTCAGGTAATGCCTTGACTCTGGGGGCTGCGTTTCTTATTAATAAGTAACACCTATTATAACAGTGCTGCGAAGCAGGGGGAATATGTCATGACACATTATATAAAAAAGAGTGGAGTCGGTAGGTACAGGAGAGGGTGGTGGATATATATTTTAAATATTTATATTTAACTGCACAGGCCATCATACAGACTGCAGTACACGTGGATTGCTCAGCAAGTTAAATGCTCAACTCTGACACGTGCCAGCATGCACTTGCAAAGTTCAAATATCAGCCCTTCATCCTTCCGAGGGTGATGCATTGACTTGAGTATCATTACTTGTGGTAGTAATAACACCAGTTGTTTCAGCCCTTTGAAGCAGGAGGAACCCGGCATGAAGAGCTACATATAAAAAGGTGACATTATATAAACTATACAAGCTGTTTATGGGAAAAGACAGCCCACAATAACATCAAAGTGTGCAGCTTTGCTCAAAATAAAAAGTTAAAATAATCAAGGTCACTGACTCTAGAAAGACAGCGCTGCGGCAGGGCCATCACTCTCTTCAGCTGTACCCAGAATATAACACATTGGTGAAAGCCAAAACACACAATAAGGAAGACTTGTGGCAGGGGGTATTGTGGTTTAAAGTTCATACTGCAGCTCACATTAACTGCAATGTGCACACAGTTAAGCTGACTAGAGTGTACAATAAGGTCACTCACCACATATAATGCTTCTCATTGTTTCTGCGGACTGTACGTGCCGAGTGCAGAGCTTCTAGCTGCTCACTAGAGAGGGAGTCCATCTCTGGTTATATTTTTTCTTTAATATGGTAGGCTTGCATCGATGCAGCCAGTCTAAATGTATTTATTTACTGTGGCATGGCATTTTTTACTGGCCTAACTCACATGATGAGGGTTTTTATATTATGTTATGTTACCTTATGTGAATTTATACCGCACTGCTAACACCCAGGGGCAGTCTCCAGGTGCTCGCGTGGCTCTGCAAGAGATTGGGGTAGGGAGGTTAGTGAGGATAGGTTAAGAACCAGAAGGAACTAGAATCTGTGAGTGTTGTTTTAAATGTGGGAGTTGGTGCGGGAGGCCCTGTGGGTTTATTTTTTATTTATTTTATTTTTTTTATTTGTTACACGCCCAGACCCTCGGGTGTCACGGCGAGGTTATAAGATAGCTTAGAAATTAGTCACATTGAAACATTACATTAGTTGCATTACATGATATAGGTTACAACATATTCACAACAATATACAGTGGCCTAAGTATTCACAACAGTATCCGATGGAAGGGGTCCTATCTTTCGGTGCTAATATTGGTTGAATAACCAGGTTTTTAGCTGTTTCTTAAAGATCGTGAAGGAGGATGCTTTTTTGATGATGATAGGAAGGGTGTTCCAGTGTTTGGGGGCTTAAGTGGTGAAGGGTTGTAACCGTATGGGTAAGATTCAGTGCCTCGGGTGTGTGATAGTGTTTGTGTTGGTATTAGTGTGTTGTGGTGGGTTGTGGTTGTGCGCACTGGTTAGATGATGTCCATAAGGGATCCAGAGTCGCGGCTTGGCCGTAGCTGTAAGTGTCTTGGTGTGTACTTGCGTTGTTGACAGTTTTATGGCCTATCTGGGGTGGTTCACTCTAGGTGTGCTTCCAGCAACTAAAAGATGATGTGTGTGAACATATAATTGATGCTTGGTTTGTTTATGTGTAGTGTGGCTAGCCCAAGATCTGGTGTAGTGGCCTTGGTTATGTTGGAGGCCGGGGAAGTTGGTTAGTAAGTCTGTTGGTTTGTTGGAGCCTCTGGTGTGACACTTTGGTTGCTGCTTGATGGTATCTAGCCAGGTTCTTGGTTGTGGTTCGTTGTCCCATCTCACCCCCATTCTAGTTGTTTGTCTGTGATGTCATTGCTGCTGATGTCCCTTTGTGGTTATCGTTGTTAGTTAAATAGCCAGGTTTTGAGTCATTTCGTGAAGTTAATGCAGTGTTCTGTGGTTCTAATTTCTTTGGGCATGGTGTTCTACGGGTTAGCAATTAGACGTGAGAACACTGTTCTGCCGAATTTACTTTTTTCATAATGTTTTGCCTCGATTTGTAGGTTATTGTTGGATCTTAGGTCCCTTCTTGGGCATTACCTGCTGTCATACTGGTCTACATTGGTGCAGCCTGTCTGGACATATTTTTCAGTTGTGACATGGCTTTTTTTACTGCCAATAACGAACAGGATTATGTTCTTATCGGGTAATTCTGGCATATGTTGGTGCAGCCTGCCTGGACATGTATGGTTATAGCCAGTATAAAAAAATGTGTTAATTTGTTACTTTATTTCGGTATGGAACCATAATAGTATATACCGACAGTAGACAAAATTTTTACTTTCATAATCACAATAAGAACTGAGGACAATCATTAAAAAATTCAGTAGTGTGCCGTACATTTATAATAGAGTAATTGATTTGTGCCTAATTTTACCTGGTTTAGTAAAAACAATTACATCCTACAGGACAAATAAAACACCTCACTGCCCATGATAACAATTAATTACATCTTTTGTTTAAACTGGTATAAAGGCGTCAGGAAAATTCGTTGGGAAATGCTGCTGTGCACTGTTGTTGCATCTCTTGAATTTTTCATGTCACTCCACAAAACTGTTTGCAAACCGTGTGGTTTTTTATCATAATATTTCACAGAAAGTGTGCTGAAAAATGCACCGTTTGTATCTATTATTTCACGGGAAGACCTCCCTAAAGCAACCATTGATTCGTTGGGCTCCCTTGCTACGCTCGGTTTCTCATGACCCTCTAATCAAAAAATGCACCAACCGCCACTGTGACCATTCAATTCTTGCATTCTCTGTGGAACCCAAACACACGCACTAGTCTATATTTCCTCTAAGGTGCTGCCTTTACATTTACCCAGCCTTCGAGCATGCGCACAAGCAGTAGCGGAGGCAGATTTTGGTGTGCGGTGGGTGGCCTATAGGGCACCAGCGGGAAGATTGGGGGTGTCTGGGCAGCCGAGGGGAGCCCGGGCAGGGGCAGGGGGGTGGGGTTTAAGCGAGCGGCCGCTGGAAGTGTGCTTGGTCCCAAAGCAGCAGCCGCTTCCACCAGTCAGAAGCGTCTTAGATCTGTCCAGCAAACAAAAATCCCCTTTCTGTTATTCAATAAATAGAGCAGTTTGCCAGTTTCCAGGTGTTCTTCTTTGTATGCCATCCCAGTAATGTGCACTGCTACTTCACGTCTCAACCAGAATGTGAGAGTGAGTTTTTTAGGGATTGTGGGTAGGCACATTTTCCTTAGGAGACCTGCTTGCAGCCGGGTATTTTCCATGGTGATGTGTGCTGATTGTTGGTATAATGTATGTGCTGTGGTGTGGAACGCAAATAGTCACTAATCTCTTCACAGCGCAGGGAATGTGCGTTGACGGGTCCTGCTCAATCACTATATATATATATATATTGCCCAGTACTTGGTCGGCCATGTTCTTGCTGCACCTGCTAATTGGGCGGTTCGATACTGCAGCAGGAATTCCTGCAGCCGCCAAAACCTACCCTGCCTTTAGGTGCTTGCATTCTTTTAGTTGTTCATAAGCAATTCAACCCTTCTCTGGAAAGAGTGAAGGGTGTCAGTCATGACGAGGGTGCCTTGGCTACCTGCAGGACAAAGTGGCCGCCATAGGTGGTCCACTGACTAGAGCCCGACCAGCCACAGGATTTAGCCCTGGCAGCGGACTCATCCCGGTGTTATGTGCGTGGGGGCGGTGTCAGGCCCCACACTAGCATTCACTCATGTGCTCCGCATTCGCACAAGGAGACACGTCGGAGACGTGTGGTTGCTTGGGTCCCCGGCGCAAACTGCCGGCGGGCCATCTTTATTTCACACTGCGCATGCGCGAGCCTCGTCATCGCTCACGCATGCGCGCACTCACGTATTACTACGCAACATCCCTCCTTTTCCCCCAAACAGTAAACTTTAACAAACATTATATTTAACAGTGCACTCTTCACACCTTCTCTGTCCATACTGTACTGACTACGAGGCAGGGTCCATAATGAAGTCCTGGAACCTCTGCGGCGGCTTGCGCCCCGCCCGGCTCGGGTATCTGCGTGCCTCGGCCTGAGGCACATCTTGTGTCCCTTGAGTCTCTGGCTGTTCATCGTGTCTGAGTGTCGATCCTGTGTTCTGCTCTGGTCCTTGTGTGTCGGTCTCCTCCGTTTCCGCAGCTCTGATGCGCTTGAAAAATGAGACGTTCCTGGTGACTGTTCCTCGCGCATTGGCGGCGGTGTTTGAGTGCTGTCGGTCTCACTGACCCATCGATGTGGAGGCGTATCGGGTCAGCCTTTAGTGTCCCTATACCTCAGAAAATCGTCTCAAAACGCTGCAGTAGATTCTCCAGGTCGGCGCGGTAAACAGCAAATGAGAAATGTACAATGTTTAGTGCCTCAGCTGCAGCTGTCACCAGGATTGGTGATATCCTCGTCAGAGAACGTACAATCCGATTCGCCACCCTCCCCTAACTCCTCACCTTCGTCTCTTCTTCCAGTACCCTTCTTCCCTTTACTTCTTGGTCGCTCCTTTTTTTTATGTAGGTAGGGACGCCCACGGAAGGAAGCCACCGTGTTACCCAAAAAAGGGTTTCCGGTGCCTCCTCCCGGGAACGCCGGTAAGGGGAAAAAGCCAAAAGGCACAAAAAACCCCGAAGCGACCTGCGTGACTCTCCTTTGGAATGAGCTGGAATGTGTTGGAATGCAGTCGGCTGAAGCAGATCCTCCGTGGTTATTAGGATGAATATTAGGATGAAGCTCCGAAGGAAGGTAGGCAGTAAGTAGTACGGAATCTCACAGGGAGAACCAAGTCCAAAGGTGAAGCGCAATCAATAGGCAGTCCTTAAACAGGCCGGGATCTGGTACACGGGAGATCACAGAGTAAGGTATCCGAATCACAAGAATCAGCTATCCAAGTAAACAGGCCTAGGTCTGGTACACAAAGAGGCAGGCAGGAGGAGAAAACAGGAAGGGGGAATAGAAGAAGGAAAAAAAGGGCAGAAGGCAAGACAAGGGGAATAGGAAAAGGACCCGAATAGAATTCGGGTATAACCAGCAGTGAGTGAGAGCAGGCGAAAAGGGCAGACAGCACTAACGGAGGAAACCGGAAGCGTTGCAACGCGTACACAACCCGGAAGGAGCTGTATTTATACTCCGGGCCGCGTAAGCGAGCATACGCACGGGCGGAGCTGAAAGTGGGCCTGACAGGCTACCAGCGTGCACGGCTGGATAATGTCCGCGCCGCCAGCGGTTCCACAGGCGCCAAGTACCGCGTGGCATGACAGTATGCCCCCTCCCAAGGGACCCTCCCCCTGGTTTGCCCGGATGGTAAAAGTGGAATTTGCGCAACAGTGTAGGGGCAGAAATATGGGAGATGGGTTCCCAGGAATTCTCAGAGGAGGGGAAGCCTTTCCATCGTACAAGGTATTCTAGTTTGCCTCTACGATATCTGGAGTCGCATATTTGAGCTACCTCGTATTCTTCCGGAGTGGAATCCTGAGGAACAGTAACTCTCTCAGCTTGACGCCTCCAGGTATCAACATGAAAGGGCTTAAGCTGAGACGCATGAAAGACAGGATGAACTCTGTTCAGGCTGGCAGGAAGTTTAAGACGGAAGGCCACAGGGTTGATCCTTTGTACAATCTTATAAGGCCCTAAAAACTTCGGGGATAGTTTGGATGGATGGGCCCAACGAGGTAAGTATCTCGTAGAAAGCATTACCCTGGAACCAACCTCCCAACCTGGCACGGGTTGACGATGTCTGTTGGCTTGGGACTTATAGCGTTCCTGCGCTGCCTGAAGGCTTTCCATAGCCTTCTTGTGTATCTCTTTAAGGCGGGTGAGTGAGGAATCTACAGATGGTATATTAGTAGAAAGACAGGAGATAGGAAGAATAGACCGGGGATGGTAGCCATAATTACAGAAAAATGGACTAACCCCTAGAGCTGAGTGTACGGAATTGTTGTAGGAGAATTCGGCCAGAGCCAATAACGAGTGCCAGTTGTCTTGTTGGGAATTAGTAAAACACCTTAAGTATTGTTCTAGAGTTCCGTTTAGCCGTTCAGTTTGTCCATTAGACTGGGGGTGAAACCCTGACGTGAGAGCTCTTTCAATCCCCAGCCGCTCACAGAGAGCCTTCCAGAAATGAGAGGTGTACTGACTTCCCCTGTCAGAGATGATCTTAGAGGGCATACCGTGCAGTCTAAAGATGTCTTGGAGAAATACTTCGGCCATGTTGGCTGCAGTGGGAACTCCGGGCAAAGGGGAAAAGTGAGCCATTTTAGTGAATGAATCAACCACCACCATTATACATGTGCACCCCTGTGAGATGGGAAGATCCACAATGAAATCAGTAGAGATTGAGCTCCAGGGGCCGTCAGGCACAGCACAAGGTTCGAGTAATCCTATAGGTCGTTGACGAGGGGATTTACTTCGGAGGCAGATGATACAGGATTGAACATAACGATCCACGTCCTTCCTCATTCTAGGCCAGTAGAAGTGACGACGAAGGAATTCCAGGGTGCCTGTACCGCCCCAATGCCCAGCAAGGTTTGTGTCGTGACACCAGTTCAAGGCCATCTTGCGAAAGGCAGGCGTGGGTAGATAGAGTCTACCTTTGACCAGGTAAAGACCATCTCTAATTTCTTATGCCAAGCCTTTGGGATGTTTCTCTACTTCAAAGCGCCCTCCCGATTGATCTTTTACCTGACTGAGGAACGTCGAAACCATTCCGATGCTTCTGGGTCGGGGAAACATGTGTTCACGGGGAGACTCGGAATCGGGTAGGTAGTCACAATGCCGTGAAAGGGAGTCAGCCAGCACATTCATCTTTCCTGGGATATAAGTGATGTGAAAATCGAATTGGGCGAAGAAATGAGCCCATCAGGCCTGTCGGGTGTTGTAGCACTCGAATTGCCTCAGGACTTGCAGGTTCTTGTGATCAGTCCGGATTGTAAATGGATACCTGCCTCCCTGAAGGAGATGCCGCCATTCCACACAAGCCGATTTCATTGCTAGTAATTCTCGTTCAATGACCGAGTAGTTTCTTTGACTTGCGTTAAGTGTCTTCGAGAAGTAGGCGACAGGATGCTCTACTCCCCGAACCTCTTGGAGAAGGACAGCTCCTATGGCAGCAGCAGAGGCGTCGGTCTCCAGAATGAAAGGCAGCTCCTGGTCAGGCTGTAGAAGTATGGGTGCAGCACAAAAGGCGTTCTTAAGATCCCCAAAGCTATCCTCGGCCTCAGCCGACCATCTGAACGGCACAAAAGATTTCTTGAGGAGAGTAGTGATGGGCAGGATCTTCTGGGAGAAATTGGGAATGAACCTCCGATAGAAGTTCGCCAGACCCAGGAATCTTTGAATTTCTTTCACTGAAGAGGGTGAAGGCCATTCTAGGATGGATTACACCTTGTGGGGGTCCATTGAGATACCCTGACTGGACAAGATATAACCCAGATAAGGTATGGATGAAGCGGAGAAAACACATTTTGCAAGTTTGACTGATAAGTGATTGTCCTTAAGCCTAAGGAAAACTTCCTTGACATGTTCCTCGTGTTCTTTGGCATTGTTGGAAAATACTAGAATATCGTCAAGATACACTAGAGTTGTTTGGCACAACAAATCGGAGAACAGTCTGTCCATAAACCGTTGAAAAATAGAAGGGGCATTAACCAACCCAAATGGCATGACCTGGTACTCAAAGAGCCCAAACGGAGTCCGGAAGGCAGTCTTCCATTCATCTCCTTTCTGTACTCGGAGAAGGTGGTAGGCGTTCCTTAAATCGAGCTTAGTAAATGTTGTTGCACCGTGGACGGCTTGTAAGATATCAGTTATCAAAGGCATTGGATAACGGTCCTTAACAGTGACTTTATTTAAGCCTCGATAATCAATGCAAGGTCTTAGGTCCTTCGAATATTTTTTGGAAACGAAAAACAAGGAAGCTCCAGCAGGAGACTTTGAAGGTCGGATCAGTCCATTAGCCATGTTATCGTCCAGATAACCTCTGAGATATTGCTTTTCCTCCAGTGACAGAGGAAACATCCTGCCGAATGGTACTAAAGCTCCTGGAGTTAGTTCGATGCAACAGTCCTCAGGCCGGTGTGGAGGTAGTTCAATAGGTATCTTTTCTGTCACCACCTCTGTGAACTCCCTTAGATAATGGGGCAAACAATGGACAGACTTGGTTTCACAACTATTAGATGTCTTGACAGTTTCGAATCTTGGCTCGGGTAAACATTCTGTTCTACAGAAGGAAGATTGAAAACTCAATAGATTTTTTGACCAGTCAATACTGGGGTTGTGTTTGCGTAGCCAGCAGATTCCCAGAATGATGGGGAAGTGCGCGGCTCTGATGATGTCAAAAATAATCCTTTCTGTGTGCTGTTGTATCGACAAGGTGAGTTCCTCGGTGGTGTGGGTGATCATGCCTGAGCTCAAGGGCTCACCATCCACACCTTCAACCTTCTGGTCTTCCTGTTTGGCAATTCTTTTAAGACCTTTTTGTTTGGTCCAGTGAATGTCGATGAAGTTGCCGGCAGCACCACAATCCAGTAGAGCTAATGTAGTCACTTCTGTAGACTCTAGTTTGAGGGTAACAGTGAGCACCATAAGACGAGAGTCTTCAGGGATTTCGGGAGAAGACACAGATAGAGAAACGTAAGGACTAGGACCAGCCCCTCGGTAGTGAGTCCCAACACTTACCGAGGGTGAGCGTTTCCCGACCTTCTGGGTGGAACCTCCAAACAGTCTCGTAACATATGAGTAGAAGCTCCGCAATACATGCACAGGCAGCCATCCCTGCGCCGTTTGCGTTACTCAGGGGTAAGCGGAGCACGCGCTGTCCCAATTTGCATGGGCTCCTCCTTGGAGGAGCGTGAGAAGGGTACAGAAGGAGACGGGTGTGTTTCCAGGAGAGGGGGAGCATTTGTCTTGGTCTTTCTTCTTTCCATCCGTCGTTCGGTCAGGCGGAAATCTATCCGGAGGGTTGCCGTAAGGAGTTCCGCAAAGGATACCGGTCTTTCTATCCTGGCTAGCTCATCCTTTAAGTCTTCTCTCAGACCTCGCCGAAAGATTGCATATTGAGCCTGCTCCTGCCACCCAGCTTCAGCTGCCACCTGTTTAAATGTTGTAATGTAGGTTAGCAGATCCGAATTCCCTTGACGGATGTCCAGCAGATCCTCTGAAGCCAGGTAGGTACTTTCAGTATGTAGAAAGGTTTGTTGTATCAAGCCCTTGAAAGCATCATAATCCTGTAAGACTGGATCCGGCAGGTTCACCAACGGAGTAGCCCATGCCAGGGCATTACCTGACATGTGTGTTATCATAAACCTAACCTTGGCATGGTCCGAGGAAAAGGTCTCAGGGCGGAATAGGAAGTGTAAATGGCACGCATCCAAAAACTCTTTTACTTTTTTTGGAGTGCCATCAAACTTGCCCGACACAAGGGGGAGCGGTGGAAGATCGGTGGAAGGTCGTTCTTTCTCTGTTATTCGTTGCTGAAGGGTGGCATTGGCGGCCTTGAGATTCTGCATTTTCATATTTAAGTTCTGTACTGCTGCTACAAGTTCCTGTACTTGCTGTGGCGTAGCCATCTCAACTTCAATTTGGCGTTGCAAACTGTCACCAGGATTGGTGATATCCTCGTCAGAGAACGTACAATCCGATTCGCCACCCTCCCCTAACTCCTCACCTTCGTCTCTTCTTCCAGTACCCTTCTTCCCTTTACTTCTTGGCCGCTCCTTTTTTTTATGTAGGTAGGGACGCCCACGGAAGGAAGCCACCGTGTTTCCCAAAAAAGGGTTTCCGGTGCCTCCTCCCGGGAACGCCGGTAAGGGGAAAAAGCCAAAAGGCACAAAAAACCCCGAAGCGACCTGCGTGACTCTCCTTTGGAATGAGCTGGAATGTGCTGGAATGCAGTCGGCTGAAGCAGATCCTCCGTGGTTATTAGGATGAATATTAGGATGAAGCTCCGAAGGAAGGTAGGCAGTAAGTAGTACGGAATCTCATAGGGAGAACCAAGTCCAAAGGTGAAGCGCAATCAATAGGCAGTCCTTAAACAGGCCGGGATCTGGTACACGGGAGATCACAGAGTAAGGTATCCGAATCACAAGAATCAGCTATCCAAGTAAACAGGCCTAGGTCTGGTACACAAAGAGGCAGGCAGGAGGAGAAAACAGGAAGGGGGAATAGAAGAAGGAAAAAAAGGGCAGAAGGCAAGACAAGGGGAATAGGAAAAGGACCCGAATAGAATTCGGGTATAACCAGCAGTGAGTGAGAGCAGGCGAAAAGGGCAGACAGCACTAACGGAGGAAACCGGAAGCGTTGCAACGCGTACACAACCCGGAAGGAGCTGTATTTATACTCCGGGCCGCGTAAGCGAGCATACGCACGGGCGGAGCTGAAAGTGGGCCTGACAGGCTACCAGCGTGCACGGCTGGATAATGTCCGCGCCGCCAGCGGTTCCACAGGCGCCAAGTACCGCGTGGCATGACAGTATGCCCCCTCCCAAGGGACCCTCCCCCTGGTTTGCCCGGATGGTAAAAGTGGAATTTGCGCAACAGTGTAGGGGCAGAAATATGGGAGATGGGTTCCCAGGAATTCTCAGAGGAGGGGAAGCCTTTCCATCGTACAAGGTATTCTAGTTTGCCTCTACGATATCTGGAGTCGCATATTTGAGCTACCTCGTATTCTTCCGGAGTGGAATCCTGAGGAACAGTAACTCTCTCAGCTTGACGCCTCCAGGTATCAACATGAAAGGGCTTAAGCTGAGACGCATGAAAGACAGGATGAACTCTGTTCAGGCTGGCAGGAAGTTTAAGACGGAAGGCCACAGGGTTGATCCTTTGTACAATCTTATAAGGCCCTAAAAACTTCGGGGATAGTTTGGATGGATGGGCCCAACGAGGTAAGTATCTCGTAGAAAGCATTACCCTGGAACCAACCTCCCAACCTGGCACGGGTTGACGATGTCTGTTGGCTTGGGACTTATAGCGTTCCTGCGCTGCCTGAAGGCTTTCCATAGCCTTCTTGTGTATCTCTTTAAGGCGGGTGAGTGAGGAATCTACAGATGGTATATTAGTAGAAAGACAGGAGATAGGAAGAATAGACCGGGGATGGTAGCCATAATTACAGAAAAATGGACTAACCCCTAGAGCTGAGTGTACGGAATTGTTGTAGGAGAATTCGGCCAGAGCCAATAACGAGTGCCAGTTGTCTTGTTGGGAATTAGTAAAACACCTTAAGTATTGTTCTAGAGTTCCGTTTAGCCGTTCAGTTTGTCCATTAGACTGGGGGTGAAACCCTGACGTGAGAGCTCTTTCAATCCCCAGCCGCTCACAGAGAGCCTTCCAGAAATGAGAGGTGTACTGACTTCCCCTGTCAGAGATGATCTTAGAGGGCATACCGTGCAGTCTAAAGATGTCTTGGAGAAATACTTCGGCCATGTTGGCTGCAGTGGGAACTCCGGGCAAAGGGGAAAAGTGAGCCATTTTAGTGAATGAATCAACCACCACCATTATACATGTGCACCCCTGTGAGATGGGAAGATCCACAATGAAATCAGTAGAGATTGAGCTCCAGGGGCCGTCAGGCACAGCACAAGGTTCGAGTAATCCTATAGGTCGTTGACAAGGGGATTTACTTCGGAGGCAGATGA
The DNA here is from genome assembly GCF_040938575.1 of Ambystoma mexicanum. Taxonomy (NCBI): domain Eukaryota; kingdom Metazoa; phylum Chordata; class Amphibia; order Caudata; family Ambystomatidae; genus Ambystoma; species Ambystoma mexicanum. Next base: position 256,052,539 of record NC_090922.1, read on the forward strand.
TACAGGATTGAACATAACGATCCACGTCCTTCCTCATTCTAGGCCAGTAGAAGTGACGACGAAGGAATTCCAGGGTGCCTGTACCGCCCCAATGCCCAGCAAGGTTTGTGTCGTGACACCAGTTCAAGGCCATCTTGCGAAAGGCAGGCGTGGGTAGATAGAGTCTACCTTTGACCAGGTAAAGACCATCTCTAATTTCTTATGCCAAGCCTTTGGGATGTTTCTCTACTTCAAAGCGCCCTCCCGATTGATCTTTTACCTGACTGAGGAACGTCGAAACCATTCCGATGCTTCTGGGTCGGGGAAACATGTGTTCACGGGGAGACTCGGAATCGGGTAGGTAGTCACAATGCCGTGAAAGGGAGTCAGCCAGCACATTCATCTTTCCTGGGATATAAGTGATGTGAAAATCGAATTGGGCGAAGAAATGAGCCCATCAGGCCTGTCGGGTGTTGTAGCACTCGAATTGCCTCAGGACTTGCAGGTTCTTGTGATCAGTCCGGATTGTAAATGGATACCTGCCTCCCTGAAGGAGATGCCGCCATTCCACACAAGCCGATTTCATTGCTAGTGATTCTCGGTCAATGACCGAGTAGTTTCTTTGACTTGCGTTAAGTGTCTTCGAGAAGTAGGCGACAGGATGCTCTACTCCCCGAACCTCTTGGAGAAGGACAGCTCCTATGGCAGCAGCAGAGGCGTCGGTCTCCAGAATGAAAGGCAGCTCCTGGTCAGGCTGTAGAAGTATGGGTGCAGCACAAAAGGCGTTCTTAAGATCCCCAAAGCTATCCTCGGCCTCAGCCGACCATCTGAACGGCACAAAAGATTTCTTGAGGAGAGTAGTGATGGGCAGGATCTTCTGGGAGAAATTGGGAATGAACCTCCGATAGAAGTTCGCCAGACCCAGGAATCTTTGAATTTCTTTCACTGAAGAGGGTGAAGGCCATTCTAGGATGGATTACACCTTGTGGGGGTCCATTGAGATACCCTGACTGGACAAGATATAACCCAGATAAGGTATGGATGAAGCGGAGAAAACACATTTTGCAAGTTTGACTGATAAGTGATTGTCCTTAAGCCTAAGGAAAACTTCCTTGACATGTTCCTCGTGTTCTTTGGCATTGTTGGAAAATACTAGAATATCGTCAAGATACACTAGAGTTGTTTGGCACAACAAATCGGAGAACAGTCTGTCCATAAACCGTTGAAAAATAGAAGGGGCATTAACCAACCCAAATGGCATGACCTGGTACTCAAAGAGCCCAAACGGAGTCCGGAAGGCAGTCTTCCATTCATCTCCTTTCTGTACTCGGAGAAGGTGGTAGGCGTTCCTTAAATCGAGCTTAGTAAATGTTGTTGCACCGTGGACGGCTTGTAAGATATCAGTTATCAAAGGCATTGGATAACGGTCCTTAACAGTGACTTTATTTAAGCCTCGATAATCAATGCAAGGTCTTAGGTCCTTCGAATATTTTTTGGAAACGAAAAACAAGGAAGCTCCAGCAGGAGACTTTGAAGGTCGGATCAGTCCATTAGCCATGTTATCGTCCAGATAACCTCTGAGATATTGCTTTTCCTCCAGTGACAGAGGAAACATCCTGCCGAATGGTACTAAAGCTCCTGGAGTTAGTTCGATGCAACAGTCCTCAGGCCGGTGTGGAGGTAGTTCAATAGGTATCTTTTCTGTCACCACCTCTGTGAACTCCCTTAGATAATGGGGCAAACAATGGACAGACTTGGTTTCACAACTATTAGATGTCTTGACAGTTTCGAATCTTGGCTCGGGTAAACATTCTGTTCTACAGAAGGAAGATTGAAAACTCAATAGATTTTTTGACCAGTCAATACTGGGGTTGTGTTTGCGTAGCCAGCAGATTCCCAGAATGATGGGGAAGTGCGCGGCTCTGATGATGTCAAAAATAATCCTTTCTGTGTGCTGTTGTATCGACAAGGTGAGTTCCTCGGTGGTGTGGGTGATCATGCCTGAGCTCAAGGGCTCACCATCCACACCTTCAACCTTCTGGTCTTCCTGTTTGGCAATTCTTTTAAGACCTTTTTGTTTGGTCCAGTGAATGTCGATGAAGTTGCCGGCAGCACCACAATCCAGTAGAGCTAATGTAGTCACTTCTGTAGACTCTAGTTTGAGGGTAACAGTGAGCACCATAAGACGAGAGTCTTCAGGGATTTCGGGAGAAGACACAGATAGAGAAACGTAAGGACTAGGACCAGCCCCTCGGTAGTGAGTCCCAACACTTACCGAGGGCGAGCGTTTCCCGACCTTCTGGGTGGAACCTCCAGACAGTCTCGTAACATATGAGTAGAAGCTCCGCAATACATGCACAGGCAGCCATCCCTGCGCCGTTTGCGTTACTCAGGGGTAAGCGGAGCACGCGCTGTCCCAATTTGCATGGGCTCCTCCTTGGAGGAGCGTGAGAAGGGTACAGAAGGAGACGGGTGTGTTTCCAGGAGAGGGGGAGCATTTGTCTTGGTCTTTCTTCTTTCCATCCGTCGTTCGGTCAGGCGGAAATCTATCCGGAGGGTTGCCGTAAGGAGTTCCGCAAAGGATACCGGTCTTTCTATCCTGGCTAGCTCATCCTTTAAGTCTTCTCTCAGACCTCGCCGAAAGATTGCATATTGAGCCTGCTCCTGCCACCCAGCTTCAGCTGCCACCTGTTTAAATGTTGTAATGTAGGTTAGCAGATCCGAATTCCCTTGACGGATGTCCAGCAGATCCTCTGAAGCCAGGTAGGTACTTTCAGTATGTAGAAAGGTTTGTTGTATCAAGCCCTTGAAAGCATCATAATCCTGTAAGACTGGATCCGGCAGGTTCACCAACGGAGTAGCCCATGCCAGGGCATTACCTGACATGTGTGTTATCATAAACCTAACCTTGGCATGGTCCGAGGAAAAGGTCTCAGGGCGGAATAGGAAGTGTAAATGGCACGCATCCAAAAACTCTTTTACTTTTTTTGGAGTGCCATCAAACTTGCCCGACACAAGGGGGAGCGGTGGAAGATCGGTGGAAGGTCGTTCTTTCTCTGTTATTCGTTGCTGAAGGGTGGCATTGGCGGCCTTGAGATTCTGCATTTTCATATTTAAGTTCTGTACTGCTGCTACAAGTTCCTGTACTTGCTGTGGCGTAGCCATCTCAACTTCAATTTGGCGTTGCAAACTGTCACCAGGATTGGTGATATCCTCGTCAGAGAACGTACAATCCGATTCGCCACCCTCCCCTAACTCCTCACCTTCGTCTCTTCTTCCAGTACCCTTCTTCCCTTTACTTCTTGGCCGCTCCTTTTTTTTATGTAGGTAGGGACGCCCACGGAAGGAAGCCACCGTGTTACCCAAAAAAGGGTTTCCGGTGCCTCCTCCCGGGAACGCCGGTAAGGGGAAAAAGCCAAAAGGCACAAAAAACCCCGAAGCGACCTGCGTGACTCTCCTTTGGAATGAGCTGGAATGTGCTGGAATGCAGTCGGCTGAAGCAGATCCTCCGTGGTTATTAGGATGAATATTAGGATGAAGCTCCGAAGGAAGGTAGGCAGTAAGTAGTACGGAATCTCACAGGGAGAACCAAGTCCAAAGGTGAAGCGCAATCAATAGGCAGTCCTTAAACAGGCCGGGATCTGGTACACGGGAGATCACAGAGTAAGGTATCCGAATCACAAGAATCAGCTATCCAAGTAAACAGGCCTAGGTCTGGTACACAAAGAGGCAGGCAGGAGGAGAAAACAGGAAGGGGGAATAGAAGAAGGAAAAAAAGGGCAGAAGGCAAGACAAGGGGAATAGGAAAAGGACCCGAATAGAATTCGGGTATAACCAGCAGTGAGTGAGAGCAGGCGAAAAGGGCAGACAGCACTAACGGAGGAAACCGGAAGCGTTGCAACGCGTACACAACCCGGAAGGAGCTGTATTTATACTCCGGGCCGCGTAAGCGAGCATACGCACGGGCGGAGCTGAAAGTGGGCGTGACAGGCTACCAGCGTGCACGGCCGGATAATGTCCGCGCCGCCAGCGGTTCCACAGGCGCCAAGTACCGCGTGGCATGACAGCAGCACAACTCAGAAGGGAATGTGGGCTCACGCTTGTGACAAAGAACGTCGCTCTTATTTTGTTCTTCCCATGAGTTACTGGAGCCACGAACACTCCTTGGATGGGAAGAGGTGTGTGTCCTCCGGAGGCGTATATACGTGCTGTGGATTCTGGCAAGCCTGACGGACCAGGGAGTGCATTGTAGTGTTCAGTCGCCAGCACACAGACGGATGCTCCAGTGTCTATCAAGACTGGCGTGGGTGTTTCCCTAATGTTTACCGTGCACGTGGGTTGTCGTCTTCTTCCTGGGCCCTTGGCTATGCTTGAGATGAAGAAGATTCCATCCTCCTCCTCCTCGGCGATGTTTATATCTTGCATGCCTTGTTCGATGGACGACACTCCCCTTATTCTCCGAGTGTTGCCTCTGCCAATCCTCTCGGGCCCTCTAGATGCTGCGACTGGTGTCGTTGCTCTGCACACTCTAGCATAGTGTCCTGGTGCGCCACACTGGCCACAGACTCTCGATTTGGCTGGACAATCACCCACGTGCGGCAGGTCATACCCGCAGTATTGACACGATGGGGCGTTGCCATGCCCGTGGGGCTCTCCACTCCTCTTGATGCCCATCTTGCCTTCCCTGGGGTGGAGCGTCCGATTGCAAAAGCTTCATCTTCCTTTCTCCCGTGTGTGGCTGCGTCCATCTTCGCTCCCCTGGCATCGGCCAGTTCGTATGCTCTCCCTGTGTCCAAGATCTGTTGCAGAGTCAAACCTGGTTCTCTCCGGACCTGTCTCCTCAGTTTTCCAGAGCTGGAACCCTGCAGCAACTGGTTCCGAATCATCTCCTCTTCGTTCCCCCATCTACAGGAGCTTGCCAAAATTCTGAGCCGCGCACAGAATTGGTCCAACGACGACTCCTCATGTTGCTTCTCCGCACTCATGACAAACCTGTCAAAGTCGACATTTGCCATGGGAAGAAAGTGATCCTTGAGTGCTTGTTTCACGGCATCATATGTGGCGACTACAATGTTCAAAGTGTCATACATTTTGTGGACCTCTGCCCCTGCCGAGTACACCATGGTGGCTATCCTTTCTTCATCATCCGTAATCCCCAAGGCCCTGAAAAACATCTCCAACCTCTTTACCCACAGGAGCCATTTAGGTCCCAGTTTGGATGGAGGGCCTGTGGTATCGAATTCGGGCATGGGAGCTAGTGTACTGGTCATCCTGCGTGGGATGGGGGCAAGGGCACCTTCCTGTTCATCTTCCTCCCCCATTCTGGAGTGTGTTACTCACAGGTAATTGTCGAAATTCTCCAGCGATTGGGGCTCTGGTCAGCCTAGTCCACTTGTGGCATAGTTCCTTCTTCCTGCACTTCTTCTCACCTCCAAGCAGTGTGCCACAGCCTTGCAGCTGCAGAGGCTGTGGGCGTTCCAAAAATTGATGCTTTGCATTGCAGAGTGCAGGTGGCGCATTAGCACCCTCACGGGCCGCAACCACTGCACTCCGCGTGCGATCTAAAATGGCCGCCGGCCACACGTGTGGGTCAGTGTCGACACGGAGCAGCGTTCGCCTCCTCGAAAGCTATCAGAGCGGAGGACTGCTCCACCGCCGTCCTCGTTGCCAGTGTTATGTGCGTTGGGGCGGTGTCAGGCCCCACGCTAGCATTCACTCATGCGCTCTGCATTCGCAAAAGGAGACACGCCGGGGACGTGTGGTTGCTCAGGTCCCCAGCGCGAACTGCCGGCGGGCCGTCTTTATTTCACACTGCACATGCGTGAGCCTCTTCATCGCTCACGCATGCGCGCACTCGCGTATTACTACGCAACATCCGGGACTCATCCTTTCAACATTTGAAGCAGCTAAAATGAACACAGGTCAGCAGGAACATGCATTATAATACCGAGAATAGAAAGGGTGTGGTATTATGTTGTTACACATTGTAAATGTCTGGAACGTCCTGCTCAAATGTAACGGGTGCCTTAATCCATGTTAGATACTAGCATTTTGGTGTAGACATGTGCTATTGGCTGTGGCATCTATGCTGCGAACCTCCTGCAAACAATAAATAGTTATGACATAAAGAAAACAAATGCCAAAACCTCAGGCCCAGTATTGGGGCATCAATGAAGGTGCGACGTCTCAGCAGCTCTGCATCGCTTCCGCCTCCCGCGCAACGAATACAAGGTTAACCTTGTATTTAACGCAGAGGTGCAGGGAGCGCGGGTAAAGAACGCTGCGTTATACAAACACAATGCACAGTGCCCATTCCATCTAATGTGTTTCGTTCTTGCTAAACCACTGTGTTCAGGGGTGAAATGGGAACAGATTGTGTACAGTGCGAGATAGCCAAACCTCACTAGGCAGAGCTTGGGCGTTCTCTGTCCAAGAAACTTTTGAAGAATGGCTGCAAACGGCAAATTGTAAAGCACATGTGTCCCTACACAAGCATGAAAAAGCAGACAAATATAAAAAAAAAACAGTCTTTGTTGAGATTGAGAAAAACATGCTGGAAGATTTATAACTAATTCTTTGTAGCGACAGGAAACACAAAGCACGCTCAAATGTTGTAACATTTCAACTTTCTGACCAGCCCTTCTCAACAATACTGTGTTCCAGATCCCAGCCCACTGGAAATGTGTTCTGAACCTGTCATTCAAAGAGTGTTCACACAACAGCAGCATCTGTCCTTAATGTAAAATGACACAAAAATATAAGAATGGGGCGTGGCGGAAAAGCAAAAGGTGGGGCACAGGGTGGGGAAGATACGAGAGAGGACAGGAGAGAGTCAACACGCACTGTAATGCAGCAAAGAGGGATTGTGTGGGAGAGTGGTTCTCACAGTGCGACCAAACATTAATGCGGATGGGCATACTCCTGTGGAACTGTCGGTGTGTTCCTGTAGTGCCGGAATAATGTAGAGATGTCCTGCATGAATGATCCCTTCGTTATCGAGCAGATATGGAGAGCACGTTTTAGATTGCCCATAAATCTCTCGACTGTTCCGTTGGCTTGAGGCCAGAGCGGTGTGATTTTGCGGTGCTGGAAAACTAGATGTTCTGCGAACATTGCAAAATCATGCCCGCTGAATGGGGGTCCATTATCTGACTTTACAATGGTGGGAATTTCATCATGAGCAAAGGTTTTGTCCAGTGCTGGGATGACCGACTGAGTGCTCGTGGAATGGATCAGGTTATTTCCGGATACCTGGACTTCTCGTGCATGATTACTAGCACATATTTTCCATTGGAGAGTGGACCAAACATGTCGACAGTTTCTGGGGAATCAGTGTAATTTTGAGTGGTTCGGGGAACGTGCGTGACGCGACTGCTTTGCACGCTATGCATTGTCCCAGCATCTGTTCAACTTTAGCATCCATCTGTGGGAACCATACCTTTGTCCTGAGTTGCCGCTTTGTAGATATGATGCCACGTTGTCCTGTGTGGGCCAGGTCGATTACGTGATACTGTAAACTTACAGGGATGACAAATCTGTTCTCCTTTAATAGTAGTCCTTCCGGCGAGGTGGACAGAGTTTGCTTCATGAGGCAAAATGTCTGGACTTGTTTATCCTCTGCTGCCGACTTGGTCTTCTCATGGTTGTTTCTTTGATGCCACTTGCCGGATGTTGCACAGTCTCTTACTGCTGTGAGCAAACGGTCTTGCCTTGTGCCTTCCAATATTTGCGGTAGCGTGAGTGACTTTGGCAGTGCATTACTCACAATGTAATTTAAATATTGGTTTGCTTTGATGGACTGTCTCTCATCTTTGGCGAGTAAGGGATATCTGAATAGAAAATCAGCCAGATCATTGTCTTTGCCTGGTCAAAGTAATCATGGTAAAGGAATATTTTTGCAACTGGAGTCCCCATCTAGTGATGCGAGGTGGCATCTTGGCTGTTGGCTTGCCGTATATGGTCATGAGGGCTTGGTGATGGGTTATGATGGTGAATGGTCGACTGTATAGGAACAAATGATAGTGCTCGCACACCCATACGACGGCAAAACTCTCTTTCTCTGGTTGTGAGTATGAGTACTCGATCGGAGATAGGCTCCGGCTTGCATAAGTGTCACAACCTCGAACCGAGGCTATGGGTCTTGGGCACCATGGCCCCCATCACAGTACTGTTCCAAGGTCAGAAAGACCCACACTAGCCCGTTGCAGGTGCCCTGGTCGCAATCCTGGTGCCGTTGGCACCAGGCGCACTTGGCAAGTATGGTTCCCAATGGACAATGGGTGAACATGGCTGCCCCCGCAAGGATTATTGGGGAACTGCAGCAAACAGGCTAGCTTCAGGGCGGGGTCTTCCCCTAAGGCACCTGGGATACCTGCCGGGTATTTAAACCACGCCAGACCCGAGGAACACGCTTTGCGTTATTCTGCTTTTGCAGCGTGACATTCACCGGGTCCTGCTCTGTATCCTGGCCTGCTCGCCAAACGACTTGGAAGAACACCGCTATTCTAACCTGCTCAGCTCCAACTCTTCCATCCAGTAGGATCCTTCGAGGACTTTTTCATCAGTCCTCTGCCACTTATTCAGGACTAAAGAGGCAAGCATTAGAAGCTACTTACCATCTCACCTGGAAGGCCTCTGCCATTCCGAACATCACCTTTGGTGTTCTGTCCTCCACTCCATCAACGCTTCCAGGAATTCTCTGCGACCTGAGGAGAAACAAAGCACAGGTCAGCTCACTTGCAAGGACGCTCCCAGTGCCGCAACTAGCACATCCTTACCTTCTTGAACTCAATAGTCGGCCTCGGCATTCTCCATCAGCCCCTGCAAGACAAAAGAAGAAGGTTACTCGGACAATTATCAATATAGACATTATTCAAAAAACACTCAAAACTTACCTGAAAAGGGGGAGTCGCAGCCGGTCTGGACTCTAGGCGAACGCCAGTGAAGTAACTCGGCGGATCAAGCCAACAACGACACGCCCCTGCCTAGCTTGGTAGGACGGAGAGTGCGGAATTACGAAAATCAAGGTGAGCGAAGACCCAAGGGGAAATCGCAAGGGAAGACTGGGAGGTTGGCCACGGAAGACAAGGAGAAGTCGTTAAAACATTCCTCATATTTCCTAGAACTGATCCCAGGCAGAGTGAAGTCCGGGGGAGTTGTGGAGAGCCCAGCAGTGTCCCAGACCAGTCCAGAGGCGTCCCTGTGGATACAAGGTGAGCGTTACAATAGGCCACTAAGCGTCTTGCCGTGGATGGTGATGCAACTGGCTTTATTTTCAGTAGGATCGCCCCGAGGCCAACGGGGTTGGCGTCAACTGTTAGTTCAGTTTCTAGTTCTGGGTCGTAGTATGCCATGCACGAGGCGGAGGCGATACGTCTTTTAATTTCTTGAAACGCCTCTTCACAGTGGGTCGACCAGGCAAAATCTTGCCCCTTGCCATTGAGTAAGCAGAGGGGTGTGCTGACTGAGGCAAAGGGCCTCATTAGGACCCTGGCGCTAAGTGTTTAACGGCGCCGTAAAAGGCTGCTGCGCCGTTAAACACTTAGCACCTTACTACGAGGTCCCTTTGCGGGACCCGACCTGAACGGCTGGTCTAGACCAGCCGTTAAAGTAGGGACCCGCAAAGGGACCTTGGTGCTAAGTACGGTACCGCAATTTGCGGTACTGTACTTAGCGCCTTCCCCATTCCCATAGAGCCCTATGGGGCGAAAATGGGAATGGGGAAGGGCCATGGTTCAATGGGGAATTACCGCCCCGCCAACCTTGGAATGGGGTGGTAATTCCACATTGAACCATGGCGGACCTGTTACAACACCGGCACCAACCATGGTGCTAATAGCGCCATGGTTTAGCGCCGGTGTTGTAATGAGGGCCAAAGTCTTCAATGTACCTGGTGCAATAACTTGCCATGCCTAAGATTGATCCGATGGCAGACACTAATGTTGGTGTGGGAGCACTAGCGCAACAGCGGCCCCAGCAGCCCCCGCAGTGCGGGGGGCCCTGCCAGCATATGTCCTGGGAGGGGGCCCCACTGGAGGAAAAAAAAATGTTTTAAAAAAATATATATATTTTTTTTCTTTTTGAATTTACTCTGCATTCATAAAGAAATGATTTCTGTAATAGAAATCACTTCTTTATGAAGGCAAAGAGACTACAAAAAGAAACGTTCTTTTTGAAGCCTGAGGGCACAGCCCTCCCCATGGCATGGAGGACCCTAGGCTGGAGGTCTCCATGTCATGGGGTGAGGGGAGCCCTATGACTTCAAAAAGAAATAGTTTATTTTCGAAGTCACTCTGCCTTCACAAAGAAATTATTTCTGTTATGGTTCGCTCCTTAACGGAAATAATTTCTTTATGAAGTCAGAGTGACTTCAAAAAGAAACAATTGGCCTCATTACGGGTTTGGCGGTAACTGTGCCGGTGCTACCGGCAGGTTGCTGCCGGACCCATAATAATTTACTGGTGCCTGACATCCCGGTAACACCGGGTGATTACAACCCCGGCGGTCTGGGAAGTCAGGCGCCGGCAAATGTTAAGTCCCCATTTCCAACGGACTCTATGGGAATGGGGACCACAGAAGCACTGGCACGTTAATAATGGTGCTGGTGCTTCTGTGAAAACTCTGTGGGTGGGTGTCGTTCTGCCCGGCAGGTCTGACCTGCCGGGCGGACCTGCCGGGCGGGACGGCAACCGCCCGCAGAGCTGAATTATGCCGGTCCGGAAACAACAGTGCCGGTAAACTTACCGGCACCGTTGTTTCCAGACCGGCATAGTTGTAATGAGGCCCAATTTCTTTTTGAAGTATTAGGGCTTCCCTCAACCCCATGACATGTGCATGTGTGAATGTGTGTTGAAAGGGTGCACACTTAAATGTACGGATGGCTGCCTGAGCGAGCCTGTATAGGGAAAGGGTGCACACTTAAATGTATAGGTGGCTGACTGTGTGTGTGTATGGTGAAAGGGTGCACGCTTAAAGGTATGGGTGGGTGCCTGGGTGTGTGTGCCTGTATGGTGAAAGGGTGCACACTTAAATGTACGGGTGGCTACCTGGGTGTGCTTGTATGTTGAAAGGGTGCACACTTAAATGTATGGATGGCTGCCTGGGTGTGCCTGTATGGTGAAAGAATGCACACTTAAATGTATGGATGGCTGGTTGTGCTTGTGTGTATATGGTGAATGGCGTGTGTGCTTGCGTTCAGGGGCGCAACAAAACTACATTTCAGGGGCTAACCCTTCAAATGTTGGGAGAGGCGCTAACGTTATTTGCGGTGGGGGAGGGGCAAACTTATTTGTTTGGGGCATCTCATTTCTTTATGCATTTTAATGAGACCATTCTTGTGCAGCTTCAATGTTACAAGCAGTTAACTCTCTCCTTTAAGGTTGAAAGCACCCACTTATGGACTGCTGTGAGAATGAGTGGTCTCCTGTTCCCCCTCTACCCTTCCAATCACTCCCCTGGCATGCAAGTATTAAACCCACATCACGATTTCAATTGCCTAAAAAATGTGGCATTTGAATGCAGGTACTAATAGTGAAATGCTTTATGTTAGTAACTGCTGGGCTCTTGTTAACAGCGAAATCCAGGTGCCATTTAACATCTGTGTCCTGTTCTGTCTGGCAACTGCTCTGAAGGTCAGTCAGGTTGAGTCAACATAGCCTAAAATTTCAGGGGGGAGGGAGGAGTGCTGAATCCCAGTCAACTCAATGGTGTTGCACCAATACGTGTGTTTAATGCCTTGATTACTCATTACTCGTAGCCCTATTCTTCCTCGTCCCAGTGTGTATGAGACAGTACTTGTGTATAAGGCATGCTGCCTCATACACAAGTACTTGGGTGAGGTAGAGGTACATGGAGGTAAAACCTGATTTAGCTACCTGTAATCTTCATTACTCCTAGTCCCACTCTTCCTCATCCCAGTACTTACCTATGAGGCAAAGAGCCTCATACGTGAGCTCTGGGACAAGGAAGAGGGACGTGAAGGTAATTCTAGGCCCAGGAGCGGATTTTGGAGGATGGGGTATGGTTGGGAGGGAGAGGGGATGTGTGGGGGGCAGGATTGTGCAACAAATCATAATGGCTGTCCATGTCCTGACTAATCAAGGATGATATTTGGTATTAGTGGCTTGAGAGGCATTTCGGTGCATACAGTCTAGTCATTCCTCAGTTTGGTATGACTTTTTTTTAACTGGGCATTTCTGATAAAGCAGTCCTGCTAAGTGAATTACCTGGCTAGACTGCCATTTGTGTCCTGCTAGTCTAGCCATTTCTTACTGCAGCATTGTATATTTTTCTGGGCATCTGTGATCAAATTATATGATATAAGTCATTAATAACGCACCTGTACACCAGTGTTTCTAGGCATGACAAGACAAGTGAGGGAAGATAGAGGGAGGACAAGACAAACGATCTTACTAGGCCTTGTGTCATTATGATTGTGCAATTGCGAGAACGAGAAGTGCTGGGGGAAAGGGATCGGGGAAGTGCAAGGGAGAGGGGAGGGAAAAACAGGGCAGCAATGCTCTGAGTAAGTGCAGCCAGGGCAGCGGTGCTCTGGGTAGTTCAAGGAGAACAAGGGACTGCAGGGTTACAGTTACAGCCCCTAAGTGTGTGGTAGGCATAGCGGCAGTGCAAGGGTGACTGATCAAGAAAGAGTCTGGACTCAGTGAGATTCTGAGGGTAGCCAAGCAACCAGTCGGTACAGCAGACAGGTAGGTCAGGTAGTCCAGCAGGGGAGGGAGAGAGAGAAAGCAGAGAAGAGGAAAGTTTTGAGCTGCTTCCAGACCATCAGGTGGTCCGGCTCAAGTTTGAGAGGGGCAGGGAGGCTATTCCAGAGGGAGGCACCTGCAGAGGAGAGAGATCTACCCCCCACCCTCTGCCTGGAGAAGCATCTAAACCTTAGAGAGTTGTAGGTAGCTGAGCGAAGGGCTCGAGAAGAAAGCTATTTTGGAAAAGAGTGTTGGATGTAGTGCAGGCCCCAGGCCCAGGAGGCCTTGTGGACAATGCAAAAGGTCTTGAACTTGATCCTTGCAGCAAGTGGGAGCCAGTGGAGAGATTTCAGGGCTGGAGAGATATGATCCCTGGGCTTGAGGCCAAGGATAAGTCTCGCAGTCCTGTTCTGGATTAGTTGCAGAGCGTGGACAGTAGAGCAAGGCAGATTGATGAAGTGACTGTTGCTGTAGTCCAGCCTAGAGAGAACAAGGGCTCTGGTGACATTGAGCTTCTGGGGGAAAGTGAGAAAGGGAGGAGTCCCTTTGAGGAGGTGCAGCTGCTAGTGGGACTTCTTGGCGACGTCAGAAATGTGAGGAGAGAAAGAGAGAATGGAGTCAAAGATGACACCAAGGTTGTTTGCCTCACAGGAAGGCGAAGGAAGACGGCCCAAAGCGGGCGGCCAGAGTGAGAGAGGGAAAGCAGGTGCAGGAGTCCAAATGAGAAGGATCTCCATTTTACTGACATTAAGGCAGAGATCTTTGGAGGTACAACAATGAGCGAGAGAGGAGAGGAGTCTGAGGGGAGCCTGAAGGAAAGAGCAGTGTCATCCACATAACACTGAAAGTTAGAGGAGAAGGTAGAGATCAGGTGGGACACAGAGGCCAAGGAGAGGTTCAAAAACCAGGGTGAGAGGATGGAGCGGAGAGAAAGGGACCAAATTGGACCTGGGGGGGGCTGTCCAAGGGGAAGGAGGTCAGCCACTCAAGGGACTGATCCATGATGCCCAGGTTCTCATGGAGTCGATTGATCAGGATGGTGTGGTTGACCGTGTCGAAAGCAGAGGAAAGATCAAGGAGGATGAGGACAGAAGGAATGCTGGAATCAAGGTTAGAGAGCAGATCTTCACAGGTGTTCAGGAGAGCAGTTTCCATAACTTTGTCAGCTCTGAAGCCAGACTGAAGGTCATGGAGACAACCAACAGATTCTGTGTGGAGAGTAAGCTGGGAGATGGCCAGCTTTTCCAACAGTTTGCCCAGGAAAGGGGTGATGGAGATTGGGCGATAGTTTGCCGGGCAGGCAGGATCAGCAGACGGCTTCTTGAGGAGTGGGAGTGCTTAAGGGGAGAGGGGAACATTTCAGTGGCGAAAGAGTGATTACAGAAATCGGCCAAGGCTGATCCTTGATGGTTCTGGAGGAGCAGTGGAGGACCTGTTTGGATGACACTTTCATAGATCAGACTTGTCTAGAAACCTTGTTAGGTGTTGTCAGAGGAGAAAGGAGGAAGAGAGGTAGAGATGGCCTAAGGAGGTCTGAGAGAGGAAGAGGGAGAGGGAGAGGAAGAGGAGATGGAGGACAGGATGTCCTGAGTTTAAGCGGAGAAGTGAGATGACAGAGTCATACAGAGCCATACAGAGGGCCTGGGAAAGAACAGGAGAGGTAAAAACTGCAACAGGATTGAAGAGTTCCTTGCAGATTTTAAAGAGTTTGGCCGTGCTGTTAGAGGCCATGGGCTTGAATGTGTGTTCTGTTCTTGATGAGTGTAACTGCTTCGATTGGCATTTTGGTGCAACCAGTCTAGGTATGTCTAAATGTGGCCTGGCATGCTTTACTGTAACGTTATTACATGTCTACACTGGTCTACATTGTGCAGCCAGTTGGACATGTTTTCATTGTGGCATGGAATTTTTATTAGCAAAGCATTAATGTTCCTGTGCACTGTTGGTGACTTGCATCTATTGGATTGGTGTTACCCTACAAAACAATTGCAAACACTCTGGCTTTTTAGCCAACTTTTCTCAGAAAGTGTGCGGTATATCGCAATAAAACACACATTTATATCTTTCTCCTAGTGCAGTGTGCAGCATATCGTTGCAGCAGCACGTTTGCACGTATTGCGCAAGCATGATAATCTATGCCGGCCCAGAGTGAGGCACGACCAGTGATTTGTTGCCGAGTTGGGGGGGGGGCCCTCAGCATGGCTTGCAGGGGAGCCCCACATTTTGTGTTACGCCACTGTGTGGGAGCTTCTACCAACGCTTGCACGATGTCCGGATCTGGTTGTAGGCCTCTCTGGGAAAAGATGTGCCCAAAGATTTTGAGTGTTGATTGGCTTAGCTTGCACTCGTCGGCGTTTAAAGTCAGGTTTGCATCTTCAAGTGCCATGCACACTCTCCTCAGCGTGTCATCATATGCCTCTTTTGTCGCTCCGAAGATCAGAATATCATCAGTGTAGTTCAGATAATGGGAAATGTGTTTGATGATCTGGTGTATCTCATTCTGAAAGATCTCTGCAGTGGAGGATATCCCAAACTAAGACGTTTATATCTGAAGAGTCCTAAGTATGTGGTGAAAGTGGTTATATAACGAGAGTCCAGATGTAGTTCAAGCTGATGATATCCTTTATTTACTTGGAAAATACTTTTGCCCCATGCAACAGGTGCATCATATCGGACATTCGGGGCACCATGTGCCACTCTCTTTCAATTGCAACATTGGATGCTCTCCTGTCCACACCGATGCAAATGCTTTTATTGTTTTCTTTTTAGGGACTGGCATTATGGGCAAAACCCAGGGGTGGGTCCTGAAGCCTGTTCGATAATGTCTTGGTCTAGTAGGGGCTGTATTTTGTCCTCTACGTGCTTCTGAATGTTGAGGGCTATTCCCCGGTAATGTTGTGCTATTGGTTTGACGTGAGTATTAATATGCAACTTAATATGCTTTCCTTTTAACTTTCAAAGACCTTTAAATAGTGACTGGAACATTTTCATCATCATCTGTCTTCATGCTGTCTGTCGCTGTGGGACAACTCATTGCTTCTGCTCTGTGAACTGTCTGCTGGGTACTGTAGACTGCCACGTTCTTGAGCGAGGGCTTTCCCGGCTTAGACAATGACTTTACCACAGTCTGGTGTCTCCGTGATTCTCTGCTTTCTGAAAGAACTTGATGTTTTTACACACCAATTGGAAATGGTTCTCACCTCTGCATTTGTCGCAGTTGTGGCCTACAGCTGGGCATGGGCCAATGTGCAGGAAATTGTAGCCACACCTATAACATTTCTTCTGTTCTTGACTGCGTTCCGACGTACGCACAGGACATAGGGATGCTGTTGAGGCAGTTTGCGTGATGTTGATGCTGCTTAAAGATTCAGTCTGCAGGTACAACGCGGTGTCAGGACGGGGACGTCCTCCGCGTACAGCACTAATGAAGGGAAAGCCACCCAGCGGTAGCTTTTGTTTACTACAGCTGGCTGGCTTTTCCTTCATTAGTGCCGCAAAAGCAAAAGCCAGCACAGGAGGGCATCCATTTCACAAAATGGATGCGCCCATGTGCTGGCTTTTGCGAATTTTGAGCTTGAATAGCTCAAAATTTTACATAGGAAGTTTTAAAAAAGAGAATGCTAGTATTTATTTCTATTAAATAAAAAATGTTACTAGACCATGCCTTTAAAGCCTCCCTGATCCGGAGATTATAAACACATTGCTCTGACTACAGCAACCAAACCACCTCGATAATTCAGCAATTGGTGGGGAGCTTCTAAGGTTCTGGTAATCAGTAAATCTGTTTCTATGAGGCAGCTATTTCACAATTCGGTGCATGGGGACAGCCAAACTAGTATTTGCTGCATTATCTTTCTGTCAAAGAGAAATGGGGAGCAGAAACATACTTTAACCAAAGGGATTGTAAGGTTTTTTTCTTAAATGTAAACTGACATTGATCCTTTGTAACTGGGCAATATTTACACATGGTCCGCAATATCGGTAGGGGGTGTTTTCACTGATGCCATTCCACCTGCTATGCTGTACACATAGCTGTACATTTGCTTTCTTTTCACCGGGTGCTCTACATGTGGCACTCAAGATCTCTCAACACACATATAAGATTTCACATCTTGCGTCTCTTCATTGAGCACTTCTCTTTGTGCGATTGTGGGGGTTCTAGTTAAATAGGTCTATTGTTCCCTCAGTTTGCAAATAAATCTTCATCCCTTGACCCTCTAAAACATTGTAATGGTGTCAGCTGAGCAGACCGGCCACACAGATTATCGTGCAAGTCACTGGATACATTCAGGGAACCTGAAGAGGTTAATTGCATTAAGTTCCTTGCTAGCTCCTACGGATATACAAGAACGCACAAGGGGGAACTGCAAGTTAGACAATTGTATCTCCATCCAGTGTGTTCAGACAAATATGCCATCTGTGTATTCTATATACTACCAAGGGTGCTGCAGGACAGTTCAGTAAACATGCCACCAAGTGTGTCAGTATATTTGCTATAGTTTATTTAAAAAAATCTTGTGGTGTTTCCTAATGCGTTACAGGGAGAAGCATCCCACTTTGAGGTGCTAAGAGTAAAACAATGATTGCGTGGTGCGGGGAGGGACGAGGTGAAAGAAGTGAGAAGACTGCACATTCATTCAAAGGTAGACCATTAACCACATTCCTGAAGCAAGAAAAAGTTGGGAGCATGTGTTTATAGCATACATACATACATGTAATGCGGAGGATTTTACAACAGTAAATGCTAACTGTTAGGCAGAATCACCTGCAGTACACTTGGGGAACACTACAGGCAATTAGGACTACAAGTGTAAGAACAATTTCACCTTTGGTACAAGCCCGTACTACACAGTAAAGTGGTAGCGATGGCTGAGCAGCCAGACTTATCGCAAGAGTTTAAGTGAGCAGTAGCACAAGTTACACAAAGGACCAACCAATACAGTGATTCAAGTAAACACTTACTCAAGGTTTCTTGGTAAAAGAATATACATTTTTTTACTCAGTCAGTTATAAAACATTACACTAGCATAAGCAGCTCAATATCACACACTAATACACCACATAAATCCAACCGGAAAGTAAATTAACAAGTTTAGCTCCAAAGTGAAGTGGGAGCAAAATGGCACTTCAGATACTTAATAAAGGAGGGAAAAGACAAGGTTATAAGAATAGAGAGCCCAAATACATTCATAGGCAAGGCAAAGGGTTTCAGTTAAATACAACCAGCAATTCTTCTCAATAGGCCTGGGCCAAAGGCAATGGTTCAGAGTGTTTTGTATAGGATAGCACAGTTCTGGTAAGTAATGGGTAAGTCTTTGCCACAGAGATTAGAAGAATTTGGCTAGGCAAAAGGTTTGACGAATGTTTAGGGAAGGACAAACCTTCGTAATTGACGACATTTTCACTGACTTTCTCGATGGCCGAAAAGATTTCCGGACCGCACAGTACCGTGTCAATGAAGAAAGCTATAACTGAGGCAGTTGTTCCTAGCATCTACGAGCAGATCTCGCTGTTCCTGAGCTTCAGTCGTGGGGGCAAGAAGGAGGACGTCGGGAGGATCCAGCACTGCCCAGGCCAAAAACTGTAGCAAGACGTTGGTTTAAGGTGTGAGTGCCTTAAAGTCCACGAGCTGGCTTCCTTCCCTCTGGGTATCCGGTTTTCAACAGCACTCTGATGAAAATTCGACCAGATCGGGACAGTGTCCCGGTGGCTTGCGAGTTGGTTGTTCCCACCAAACTCAAGGGAAGAAGTTAACCTTGAAGGGCTTCTCTGTCATCAGAGTTTCAGACAATTCGGACCTGCAGCTGGGCTTCACCAGTCGTCCAGGAGTTGCAGCAGACCTCTTCCTTCCTCTCCTCTTCGGTTCTTTCATTCTAGAGGTCGACTCTGCTTTCCAAGTCCCAGAGACCTGCTTTTAAACAGTTTTCCCCCATTCATTCCAGCGTGGCTGTCACTCACACACAGCAGGGTGGCTATCTTTGCCAGACAGCCAGCTGGCCAATCACGCCAGAGTGCATTCAGGTCTCCTAGGAGACTATGCACAGGGAGTTTCGGGCACCTCCCTCACATCCTGTCCACCCCAGACACTCAGGTGCCAGAGAAGGGCTTCAGCACTGAAGCCCGCCAAAGGCCAACAAACGAATGGACCAAACCTGGTTTGGCGTGCAGAGACAAACACAAGAAGGACCTTTCCTAAAAGAAATGGCGATAAAAGATGAGCAGAGTCCGATTTTACAGATAGGTCTTGGGCGCAATATTGAAAAACATGGCTGACCTGATTTTTAGCTACCGTTGTTAGCGGTCAGGAAAAATTACGGTAGTTGATCTAAACCACTGCCACCAGACATTTAAAGTAGGAAAGGGTAACATTTTACTCTTACATGCGTGTTTTAACTCAGGGGAAGCTAAGCAGCTAACAGTAGTCAGTCCCAGAGAAGGTGTTTAAACCTTGGGGAGTCTGAAAGACACTCCTGTTCCATTGCACTGAAGGTGCTGTGTGACACACAGAAAAAGATGATGTCATGGAGTTTGTTTAAAACACCATAACCAAAGAACACAAAAGTAAAATACGCATCAAAATGCATGAAATAGTGGGAAAAATGGCTCACACTCTTTCCAGGTAAAACAATAAAATCCCAGAAATCCAGCAAAGTTGCTGGGGTTATCAGAAGGTAAGGGAGGATTTAATCCACTCCTGGATGTATCTCCTTACTCCAGTCGGTCAAACATCCTGGAGAGACCATCAGCATTTTGGTGGTGACACCCTGACCTGTGTTCAATGGTACAATCAAACCCCTGCAGGCTGATTGACCATCTCAGTAGTTCTGGGTTTTCCCCTTTCATTTGCATCAACCATCTCAAGGGTTGGTGGTCAGTCTGTATCACAAAAGTAGATCCATACAAGTATGGCCTAAACTTCTTCAGTGACCACACAATAGAAAAGCACTCACGCTCTATGGTTGCTCACCTTGTTTCCGGTTTCTTCAGCTTCCTGCTGATGAAGCAAATGGGGTGCTACCTACCTTTCTCATCCAGTTTAGTAAGTACTGCTCCTATACCTGTATTTGAAGCATCTGTCTGCACAATTAAGGGGTGGTTATAGTCAGGAGCTCTTAGAACTGGAGCTTGACAAAGGGCTTTTTTAGGCCTTCAAATGCTTGAGTGCACTGCTCATTCCATCTGACCTTTTTACGGAATTTGGGAGAGGAGATCACATTCAAGGGAGAAGCTATGGTCCCATGGTTCTCAATGAAGTTCCTATAATACCCAGTGAGACATAGGAAGTCTCTCACCTGGGTTTGAGTATTAGGGGTGGCCCAGTTTTTTACTGCTTGTACTTTGCTAGGCAATGGCCTGATTTCGCCTCCTCCTACCTCATGTCCAAGGTAGACCACTTTATTCTGACCAATTTGACATTTACTAGCCTTTATGGTCAGATGGGCCTGCTCAAGAGCCTGCAAAACATATCCTAAGTGGTAAACATGTTCTTTCCAAGTAGGGCTGAACATTGCAATGTCATTGAGGTATGCCATGCAGAAGTCCTCCATCCTATTCAGAACTTGATTAAACAGCCTTTGGAATGTAGCAGGTGCATTCTTTAGTCTAAAAGGCATTACCATAAACTGGTAGAGTTCTGTTGGGGTGGAAAATGCAGTGTTCTGCTTGGCATGGTCTGTCAGTGCTATTTGCCAATAGCCTGAAGTGAGATCAAATGTACTGAGGTACTTGGCTGAACCAAGTTTATCCACCAGTTCATCTGTCCTTGGTAAAGGGTGGGCATCAGTCTTGCTGACTGCATTTAGAGCTCTATAGTCCACACATAATCTCTACTCCTTGGATCCTGCCTTTGGTACTAGAACAACTGGGCTAGACCATGGACTGGTAGAGGGCTCTATTACCCCGAAGATCAAACATCGTGTTGTCCTCCTCCTTTATGTGGAATCTTAGATGATCTGACATTATGTAACCTCTGTTTTTGACAGGTGAACAGTTACCAGTTTGAATATCATGCTGGCCCCAAGGGGGAAAGCCTGGTGATAGTGAAAACAGGGAGGCAAACTGATTTAACAGACACTTGCACTCCTCCTGTTGTTCAGGTGTTAAATT
Source organism: Ambystoma mexicanum (assembly GCF_040938575.1). Lineage (NCBI taxonomy): Eukaryota > Metazoa > Chordata > Amphibia > Caudata > Ambystomatidae > Ambystoma > Ambystoma mexicanum. The sequence goes on from NC_090922.1 coordinate 256,073,328, forward strand.
AGAAGAGAGATTAACTCCTTCTATTTTGCCATCTAAAGGCTGGCCTCTGAGTAGGTCAGGTAGAGGTTCACTCTCCTCTTCCTCTCGGGCTGAAGCTAGAAGCAAAGCTCCCACTTCTGGGCTTGAGGCATAAGCTTTTAGACGGTTGGTGTGAAAGACTCTGGGAGCCTCCTTAGGATTGCCTAAGTCCACCAGATGGTTGACCTCTCCAAGTTTACTCTCAACCTTCAAGGGTCCAATCCTTTGGTATCCTTTGGTCCTGTGAGGCCCTCTGCCTTGTAGGTACCATAAGTAGAACTAGCTGGTCTTGAGAAAACTCAACCATGTTGCTCTACTGGTCATGCCAATGCTTCACCAGAGCCTGACCTGCTTTCAAGTTATCTGATGCTTCTGCCATCATGTGTGACATTCTCCTCTGGAGACCTATCACATAGTCAGTGACTCTCATTGCATTGGGGGAAGGAGCACTATCAAACCCCTCCTTAATTAGGGCCAAGGGGCCTCTAACTGGATGGCCATAAATAAGTTCAAAGGGACTAAATCCTACTCCCTCCTGAAGGGCTTCTCTATATGCAAAGAGAAGGCATGGCAGTAGAAGGTCCCACTTTCTTCTAAGGGGTTCCTCTAAGGCACCTATCATGCTCTTCATTGTACGGTTAAACCTCTCTACCAATCCATTTGTCTGAGGATGGTAGGCAGTTGAGAACTTGTAAGTTACTCCACAGTTTTTCCACATGACCTGCATGTAGTGGGACATAAAATTGGATCCCCTGTCAGAGATAAGCTCCTTAGGAAAACCTACCCTGGTAAAAATACCAAGTAGGGCCTTAGCAACAGCCTGAGCTGTAACAGTCCTCATAGGTATTGCTTCAGGATACCTAGTAGCATGGTTTACTACAACCAGGATAAACCTGTTTCCTGAAGATGTGGGAGGGTCTAAGGGACCAACAATGTCAATTCCACCCTCTCAAAAGGGACTCCCACCACTGGGAGAGGCACCAAGGGTGCCACATTCTTGGCTCCACTCTTGCCAGAGGTTTGGCAAGTGTGACAGCTCCTACAGAACTTATCTACATCATACCCCAACTTAGGCCAGTAGATGTATAGAGAGAGCCTTTCCTTGGTCTTCTTAAAGCTTAAGTGACCAGCCAAAGGTATCTCATGGGCTAACTGTAGGAACTGCAGTCTGCATTCAAGAGGCACTACAAGTATTCTGTAGTCCCCTGTAGAAGAGGCCATCTTCCCAGTACAACCTATGCTTCCCTGGCTCTTGCCCATCCAGCTGGGAAGCTGCCTGTTGGCGAAGACCTTCAGGGGTAGGACACTCTCTTTGTCCTCTTCTGAAGTCTGCCCTGCAGGGTCCACCTTCTGCCAGTAAGGAATGCAGCTCAGGCTGGTCTGCAGGATCCAGATCTCCAACAGGGGCAAGGTCCTCTTCCAGCACTGATTCCTCAGCAGCTGATTCAACCATACAAGGTTGTTCCACACACTCATCCTCAGATGGTGGAGGGATCACAGGTGTGATCTTGGACAGTCCTCTCTGGGATGTCCTTCCTGGTAGCACAGGAGTGCTGGCTGGTTTCTTCCTGGAGCTTTTAGGTTTTCCCTTTTCCTCCTTCTTCTTTGAAATAGCAGTCAGTAAGTCCTGTGGACTGGAGTTATAGTTTCCTCTATAATCTCCTCTGGAGAGCCCCTTAAAGTACTCTCTCTGGCCTTCCTAGTCTACTCCTGTTTCCTTTTGCTGGGAGGCCTCGGGGTGCTTGATACAACTCCAAGAGTTTCTAAGTCATTCCCCAACAGGACTCTCCCAGGTACTTCACTCTGCACACTTACAGGTATCTTGACAGTCATATCATTACACTGGTTGAGAGCTGGTAACTGCGGAAGCATTTGGACAGGACCTCCAGCAAGCTTAGTTAGGAATTTGGGTGCCTTAGCAACATCCTCTTCCTTGAAAAATGTTTCATCAACTACAGTTATGCTGGCCCCAGTGTCTCTGATGGCAGGGGTCTCCTGACCATTCACAAGAACACTGTCTTTGTAATACTCTTTAGTATTGTCTGGAATAGAGTTATACACATCTAAGTTAAGTTGTTCCCACAGACCCAGGGATACTAAAGAAACACTGGCTGAGACGTTCATGGGTTCCTCAGCCAGTAAGTGAAAGTTTCCACTTGCCATTCGTACTTCATCCACTGGGGAGAAGGCTAAGGAGACAGTGTGGACCCCTGAAGGTTTACACTTACATCTGGGATCCACTTTCACATGGTTAGTTGACCCACAAGCATAACATTTACCAAATGTCTTTATGAATGGGGGTTTGTTCTGACCTCCTTCTGGTTTGTCACCATGAGGTACACTAGCCTGATTTGGTTTCCCTTGTTGCTTACCCTGTTTGTGGCCCTCTTTTGGATTGGAGGTATTAGAATTCTCTTTGGTATCTTTCTTGTGCTGCTTCCCCTCATCCTTCTTCTGAGTTACTCCAGAATCCTTGTGAGTAGCCCTGTTAGCAACCCACAAGTCAGCAGCCCTTGCCAACTTCTTGGGATCAATTTCCTCAGGGTCAGCCATGTGCTGTCTCAGCTCAGGAGAGCTGGCATCATACATGGATTCCAACATAAACAGACTTCTCATACCTTCATAAGTGTTCACTCTGTAACCCTTAACCCATCCATCTAAGTTTTGCAAACATTCAGTCACCCAGGTAGCCCAAGGGGTACCCTCATGCTTTTTGAGGGTTCTAAACATCTTACAATACTGAGAAGGGGTCTTCCCAAATCTAGCTTTCAAAGCTAGCTTCACCGTTTCATACTCCTTTCTGTCTTTATCCCCAACACCATTACCACGTCCGTTGCAACAGGGGGTGGCCTAGAAAAAAGCCAAGGAATAAACTGATTCCCTGTAATGTCTTGATACCCATGGTTATATTCAAAAGCAGCCAACCAATCCAAAATATCAAGCTTAACCTCATACATACTTACTGCTTCTTTGGGCATGCAAGGCCTCTTAGTACTGGAAGACCTAGAGGACTCTGGGAGAGAACCAGTTTCAAGAGACAACTTTTTCATTTCAAGTGCATGATTCAATTCCATTTCTCAGAGTCTAAACTCTTGATGCTTTGTTTCAGTTTGAGCTTAGATTTTTTTAAATTCTAACTCCAATCTCATTTTTCAAGTGAGACGAATTCAGGACATAGATTTGGACCTGATGGGGTCCCTGTGGTCAAAGGTTGAGGCCTATGAGCAGGTAGAGGTAGGACAGGGCCTACATTCTGAGACTCTTCTGCCTCATCTAACTCATCCACAATTTTAGAGCTGGGCTCTGACATATTATCATCCTCATCAACATTTTCCACATTTGCTGCAGGTGTGGGGGTTTTAGACCCACTCTCAGACTTTGGTATTCTAACAACTTTTCTATCAATTCAACCTTTTTACCTTTTACAGTGAGATTCCTAGCTTTACACATATCTCTCAATTGGTCAACAGTTAAAGTCACTAGGGTCTCCTGTCTGTAGCTTTCCATATCAGTCATGATAAAACAATTGCTTTACTAATGTTCCTTTGCCTTGGGAGGATTATTTGAACAAAAGTAAAAGTAGCACTCTAAATGTAACAGGTATACTTTATCCTCACCGCTGTACACCAGTGTTAGGCAGAATCACCTGCAGTACCATTGGGGAACACTACAGGCAATTAGGACTACAAGTGTAAGCACAATTTCACCTTTGGTACAAGTCCGTACTACACAGTAAAGTGGTAGTGATGGCTGAGCAGCCAAACTTATCTCAAGAGTTTAAGTGAGCAGTAGCACAAGTTACACAAAGGACCAACCAATACAGTGATTCAAGTAAACACTTACTCAAGGTTTCTTGGTAAAAGAATATACATTTATTTACTCAGTCAGTTAGAAAACATTACACTAGCATAAGCAGCTCAATATCACACACTAATACACTACAAAAATCCAACCGGAAAGTAAATGAACAAATTTAGCTCCAAAGTGAAGTGGGAGCAAAATGGCACTTCAGATACTTAATAAAGGAAGGAAAAGACAAGGTTATAGACAGCCCAAATACATTCATAGACAGGGCAAAGGGTTTCAGTTAAATACAACCAGCAATTCTTCTCAATAGGCCTGGGTCAAAGTCAATGGTTCAGAGTCTTTTGTATAGTATAGCACAGTTCTGGTAAGTAACGGTTAAGTCTTTGCCACGGAAATTAGAAGAATTTGGCTAAGCGAAAAGTTTGACAAATGTTTAGGGAAGGGCAACCCTTCATAGTTGAGGAAAGTTTCACACAATTTCTCGATGGCCGAAAAGATTTCCGGATCGCGTTTGCACAGTACCTTATCAATGAGGAAAGCTGTAGCTGAGGCAGTTGTTCCTGGCAGTTCGAGCAGATCTCGCTTTTCCTGAGCTTCAGTCGTGGGGACAAGAAGGAGGATGTCAGGAGGTTCCTGCACTGCCAAGGGAAGAGGCCAAAGCCTGTAGCAAGACATTGGTTTAAGGTGCGAGTGCCTTAAAGTCCACAAGCTGGTTTCCTTCCCTCTGGCTATCCGGTTTTCAACAGCACTCTAATGAAAAATTCAACCAGATGGGGATGGTGTCCAGGTGGCTTGCGAGTTGGTTGTTCCCACCAAACTCAAGGGAAGAAGTTAACCTTGAAGGGCTTCTCTGTCGTCGGAGTTAACAGGCAATTCGGACCTGCAGCAGGGCTTCACCAGTCGTCCAGGAGATGCAGCAGTCCTCTTCCTTCCGCTCCTCTTCGGTTCTTTCGTTCCGATGGTCGACTCTACTTTCCAAGTCCCAGAGACCTGTTTTTAAACAGTTTTCCCCGATTCATTCCTGCCTGGCTGTTAATCACAGAGCAGGGTGGCTGTCCTTGCCAGACAGATAGCCGGCCAATCACGTCAGAGTGCATTCAGGTCTCCTAGGTGACTAAGCGCAGGGAGTTTCGGGCACCTCTCTCACATCCTGTCCACCACAGACTCTCAGACGCCAGAGGAGAGCTTCAGCACTGAAGCCTGCCAAAGGCTAACGAACAAAGGGACCAAACCTGGTTTGGCGCACAGAGAAAAACACAAAAAGGACCTTTCCTAAAAGAAATGGTGAAAAAAGATGACCGGAGTCTGTTTTTGCAGAAAGGTCTTGGGCACCATATTGAAAAACATTGCTGACCCAATTTTTTGCTACCGTTGTTAGCGGTCTGGAAAAATCACGGTAGTTGATCTAAACCACTGCCACCAGCCATTTAAAGTAGGAAAGGCTAACTTTACTATTACATGAGTGTTTTGAGTCAGGGGAAGCTAAGCAACCCCTCCAGCACCCTATAGGAAGACAGTGTGTGCTGGGTCAGTAAATGTAAAGAGACTAGTGAAGTCATTTTAGCTTTGCATGCTCTGGGAGACAGTAGTTAGTCCCAGAGAAGGTGTTTAAACCTTGGGGAGTCTGAAAGACATCCTTGTGCCACTGCACTGAAGGTACTGTGTGACACACAGAAAAAGATGATGCCATGGATTTTGTTTACAACACCATAACCAAAGAACATAAAAGTAAAACACGCATCAAAATACATGAAAGAGTGGGAAAAAAAAGTCTCACACTCTTTTCAGGTAAAAAAATCAAATCCCAGAAATCCAGCAAAGTTGGTGGCGTAATTTTAGGGGGGGACAGGGGTGTTTGTCCCCTCCAACTTTCATGGCACATGATTTTGTCCCCATTCATTTGAATGGGGTATTTTTTTTTCAGATGTTATGTCCCCCCCAACATTTTCAGTAATGTTACTCCACTGGCTGGGGGTCTCAAAAGGTACGGGTAATTAGCACATATTGAGAATTCTCCCTAACATTAACGTGTTATAAACCCGGCATTCCCACAAAGCCCTACAAAAAGTATTTTTCATTGTCCAGTTTATGAAAAAACAGTGTTGCCAGGCATGGAAGATGACACCACTTGCACTAACCCTTGGAGGTATGCTGCTGTGCTTGACCCACACTTGTGCATTGCAGCACCATTCTTCCCCAGCACAGTGGCATGCCATGCATGAATGTGGCATGTTAGCTGAAATGGACTCTACCACTAACTGCTGACAGACAGTTGCCTGCCCTGGTCAATGGCATAGATAAGATTCACAACAAAAGTCCCAGAGAGTCTGTAATAAACGTGAAAAATACTGCCATGGCTTGTTTTTCAACTCAGTTTTGCATGACCTGTTTTTCAAGTCCCAGCATGCAAAGTGCTGGAGGGTAAGCAGGCAAGACTGGATAAAGGTGATCCTAATCACATGCTGCACGTCACTATCGATGGATGCAATTTCTTAATGTTTACAAGTTGAAGTCAAGGTTTATGGTAAAAGGAAGGTACAATGTTTTGGAAAGAACAAGAACTCATTTAGGATTAAGACATGCATATTTTCCATTAATTGGGGCCTTTTGCCAGCAGGTGAAATAAATGCATTGCTTATTGGTATGGGTTGCAAAGCCAGCTGGCCAGCCTCACAGAGAATTGGGCGCTTTGACGTCCTTGCGGAAATTATACAGTAATGTGTTCTTAGTTTGATATTAAAGTAGTTGATGCTCACCTGTTGCTGAACCTACCAACATAAATGCAGCTCAGAATGCAGGTGTAAAGTAATAGCGCTATGAGGTGCCATTGCAATTTCTTTTGGCACCATTTAAGGTCTCCAAACTCTTAAAGTCCTACCCGCATAATGCAGCAGAAAATGTCGGTCTTAAAATTTTGAAAATCTGCCTTTTGCAACACGCTGCCACTAGGGATGTTTTTTATGATGTGTCATGTTTTACTATTAGAATTTACACCTTTTTTTTTAACAAATTAATTTGGTTTTTAACTGTGCTAACCAAATGGCTCTGTGTCAAAGTGACCTTCATGTATCCACTTGAGGGCAGTCATTTAAAAACCTAATGCATTCTAGGTGAAGTAGTTTTGGAATGTAATGTCGGATTACGATGGATCGCAAGGCTGAGGCAGAACCCTGGCATCTCAGTGTAGTGGGAAAAGAGCAACTGTGTGTGAGTCCGACTCTGTTCATAGGGTAGTCAGGCCTCCTTGCAGAAAATGTACACTCATCCTTGTTTGACAAATGGTCGTTTAAAGGGCAGCATCCAAGGACGTCATTTCACCAAAATGCCAGGGGTAGCGGAAGTGACATCACACGACCCTTGACCCCCTGATGACATCACAGGAAGTGATGTCATTTGACCCCACCCCAAAGTGATATCGCGGGAAGCGATGGAACACGACCTTTCACCCGTTGCCAAAATAGGAAGTGACATCACAGCATTGTACACTACGAAAAATATGGTTACGATATCACTATAATGTGATGTACATTTCATGCAAGAATGGATCACCATATGTAGCGTTAAGATCAGTGTGTATAGGCCCATATTACCAAATTACTGTGAATGCAAGCAGACGTCCATGACCAAATGATAATGATGTGTTATTATATAGCACTTACGCTTAAGCGCTTTATATAGAAAACATATACACCCAATATCACCCAACCTGTCTTGGTACTTATTTATCGACCTCAGAAGGATGAAAGGCTGAGTTGAGGCGTTTAAGAACAGACTAAATCAGTGACTCACCCGCTGACGTGTGCCTGAAATAAATAATGAGTCTAGCAATTATTGTACAGAATTCCAGGAAGACACATTATTTGGTTTCTTATTCTTTCTTATTTAGGGTCAGTGCTGAAAGTGTTAGACTTGTGGCACTCCTGTTCTTATTTTTTTTTAAAAGAGCCTGTACATGAGAGCCAGCCACTCCAGGACCTTGCATTACAAAAAACGGAAAAAAAAAAAATGTTTTTTTTTTTTTTTTTTTTACAGAGGTCGCAAGGGAGACCACAGAGGTCGCAAGGGAGACCTCAGAGGTCGCAGTTGCGACCTCTGGCGACCCCCAAATGACGTCCCTGGCAGCATCATACATGTATCTGGCCCGTGGGGATTTCTTCCGTCTGCCCACAAATCAAACTTCTGGATAGGCTACTAGTAGCCGGGTACACTGTCCTTAAATGCACTGCAGTGTGTGACGGAGTAATGACGAAACAGCTCAAGAAACACAGGGCCTCCAAGCCTACAAAGTGGGGCCCTCCCATCTCCATGGCCAGGCCGACTGTCCCTGATCTGTACACTGGGAGGCATAATTGGTCTTGGTGGGTTTTAAACCGCATAGGCTTGGGAAACCCTGCTTCCTCTCTCACAACAACAACAAACCATGCTCTTATCAGACCACATCAAGCTTCAAGCCACACTCTCCCTGAATCGTCAAACACTTCCAGGAAATCGCAGCAGTCCCAGCTGCCTTTCAATGATGCACACAAGCCCTGAACAAATGGCAAGCCCTTGTATGCAAACTTCGAGTTTCGCCCCACTTTCGGCCATAATCGTTGTTCTTTCCACATCACATAATTAACTAAATCCGAAGGTACTGATAGACGTGGCAATGCCAGTGCGTAGCAGCAAACTGTTTTATGGTGAACATCTCTACTGATAACCTGACATGTCCCTGCATTGGTTTCCTTCCTAGTCGCTCACACAATATTTCTGCTTCAAAGTGAGGAATTACACAAGTCGGTGCAACATGCCTAATAGCCTTCCTAATCTTCCCCTTTCACATTCTTTCCTCTTGTCTCACAGACGTTGATGATCACACTACAAACACACTTTAATTTTGGCATTCTGACTCCTGTCCCACCCACTGTGGGCCCAGCGGCCACTTCAATATTATGTTTTTACTTAATTACTTACTTTGCTTACTGGCTCAGCACGCTGGCCCATATGCACAAATTCTGTGTCCAGAGACAGTCTCCTTGGGCTGGGCCAGGCAGTTCGAATTGCCTGGTCCTTGTTAGTGCCTGGTGCTTAGGCCTGCTCACACTCGCAGTGCTCCCTCAACATGTCTACCGGCTTCCTCTAAATCTAAGTCCCCAGCATGTGACCACCAGTAGACTAATGCACATGACGATGTGTCACGCTGCATGATTGGTTACCGGTTGGACCACCAGCCAGTGACACACAGGCCATGGACCCTCGAGGCTCAGAATTCAGGCAGGCGGCAGCAGCCCCGCAACAGCCACTCCCCCACCCCAAGCAGGCCTGCAAAAGCGATCACGTGCACCTAGGCACAAGCTCAGCCTCAGGCAGTTCACCACCCAACCGCCCCCACCATTTGTTCTTGATGTGATGAGACAGAGAGAGAGCATGACCCGAGCGCTGCGGTCTCGTGGTTGGTGGCGCCATGATGGCGGATGGCTGGTTGCGCCTGCATGGGCCCTGCCAACAGCACAGCCTCATACTTTTGTGTTGCATTCATCAAAGCAAAGTGAACACTTAGGAATTAAGTGTCACTTTCTTTGATGAATGTAAGCATGACATGATGAATCCATCCACGAGCCGCGGCAGCCAGCAGGCAACGTGACTGACTTCTTATTAAGTCAAAACCTTACCTATGGATATTAATGACATGCAAACAGGCCTCAGGATGGCTCATAAAACTGGTCCAATGCCATTCACAACTTCATTTTCATTCTGCCACTGGCAGAACGTCGGATATGCCAGCCCGCCCCTGCCTCTATCCTCTCTGGACACTAGGTTGCAAGGGGATGAGGTTGCTGGTGGGTTTGGTGAGCTGCTGACACCCTCATTGACTGACATGATGGCAGGGCTTTACTTTAGAAAATTGAGGCAAAAGCTCACCTTTAAGCTGTCTTTTGGTGGTATGTCGTGTCCTAAACGTGAGTATTCCTGCAGACTGCACTGTTTACATATGTAACTGTGACCACAAGGCCTTCCTAGGCAAGTGCTCTCTCCTTTCTGATGCTGCCACTAGTTTATATGTCCCAAATGTCCTCAGTGGTGGTGCAACGAAGTGTGAAAACACACATGTTCAAAATGAAAAAATGCCCTCTCTGGCAATGTGAGGATTGGTAGAGTACAGAACGTTGGGCATGCCACGCATGCCGGCGAGATCAGGCTCCATTGTTGCTGCGTGTACGCACCATCGTGCAAAATGATCCGGATAGAATGCAGCACCAGCCAGGCCTGCCAACGCAATGCAGGTATCTTTGGTGGAGGGTCCGGTGCTGTGTGGCACCGGGTCCCGAGAAGGAGGGGGAAACACTCATGGTGCAGGCACTGCACACTTCTGCAGCTTCCCGGGCTAAGGACAAGTCCGTGGATGTTGGAGACCGGCAGCACGGTCTCAGAATGCAATATTACACCTCCCTGTCTGAGGCGCAGAGTGGTTCAGCCTTGTCGCCAATATTAAAACCACAGCAGCGGATGCAATAAAACACATGAAATGAAACTGTGCAGGCAATAAGACACAGGAGCCTGACATGTAGATCAAACCTCTTTATTCACCAGCTCTAAACAGTGCACTTGGCGGTGACCCAGCCTCTATATTTGTATGGTGGGCTGCAACCCACATCAGTAGTCAAAAGGGGACAGGTGGAATGCCTGTCTTAAAATTGGCATAGAAAGGGGACATTAAAGGAAGGACCTTGATTGGGAGGAGCACAGCTCTTTATCTGAGGTAAGTGAAATATGGAATTCCACGTATGAACCCGTATTTGTTTTCTTAAAGCGGGATTTCTATCAGAACGCAGCTAAACGAAAGGCATTTCCTATTTGTGAAACCCAAGGTAAGCAAGACTTTTACACAAGTACTCAGAGCAGGGCCGGCCTTAGGGACAGCAGCGCCCTGAGCGAATGGCACCCCCATTTACCCACGTGCCCCTGGTCAACAGGGGGTGGGGCAGAGGAGGGCGGTCCAGGATATGGCACTTTCTTTTTTTTCTTTTTAAACCTCCTCGCTCCGGCGAGGAGGTAATGACATGAATATGGTGCATCAGCATCCTATTGTTATTAGATGCGCTCTGGCGCCGTGGGCGTATTGAATAACAATGAGGCGCCTGCAAAACGTTCTTCCACTGCGCCAGCTCGGGGGAGCCCTTGAAAGACTCCCCTGAGCTGGCGTGGTGGGGTGCTTATGGCGCCTTTTCTTATTAAAAGCGCTCGCAGCGAAGGGGCGCATTTAATAACAATAGGGTGCTGACAACAGCACCCTTTTGTCATTAAATGAGCCTGCCGCAGCGTGCACATTTAATAGCAACAGCCCACCTGCCGCGCCTTCTCCCACTACGCCAGCTCGCGGGAGCCCTTGAAAGACTCCCCTGAGCTGGCGTGGCGGTGGCTAATGGCACTGTGGGGGGGTGTGTGGTGCCCCAGGCGGTCGCCTGGCTCGCCCTCCCCTAAGGCCGGGCCTGACCCCGAGGGTGCTCTGCAGTTCCAGGTTCCGCTTTTCCAAAGCAGCTAGAAAACGAATCAAAGTGAGCGAGGCGCGGTGCGTTTTTTTCCGTTTTCAGATGGTACCGCATCTACTGTTTATTTTCTTTTAAAGCATTCACAGGATTGGCAGATGAGGGAACCGAGACATGGGAGATACTGCACAGTGATTCGCCGAATCAGCATGTTTGCTCCTGCTTAACTAGTAACAATGTAATGGCACAAATTATTCGAGTTCACTTGCGTTTCTCATGCCGCAGTGCTATTTTGTGTACAAAATGCGCACAGCGACCTGTACAATTCAAGACAAATAATATGTGTACCCACATTAAATGGGAGTGACCTGGAATTGGGGTCCACAGGAAACGTTTTTTGCAGCACAGCGTTTGTTCTCACCCAATCCACTTTGGCACATTATCAGGATACCTGCACTAGGCACTGAGGAGGCTATAGGAAACCTTAACGGTGGGAAGGCCTTATTTTCTGCTTTAAATTATTTGAAATAAAATCACTCGATTAGTTGACCCTATTCTTGGTGGGCTAAACAAAGAGGCTACTGTATTATTATTAAAGTATGAATCAGAGATTTACTTTTGCAAGTACAATTCTTTAAGTTTCTCCACCTACGTGGTCCAGTGGCTACTAGCCCACATAGCCAGACTTGAATATTAGATCCAGCGCTTTAAGTGGGTAAGAATCGAGGACAGCTCTTTTACGTTATGATGCAAAATTTGGGGCCAAGGGATCTCGCGCAGCGGCAAATCCCAAGTAGCTAATAAAGCTTTCAAAGAGGAGTGGCTTGTGTAATCAAAGGACTCCTTTCCTGTCGCTCTTTGGCCGGCCTCTCTTGGCCTTCTCCATTCGCCCACCTGTGAGGCTAAAAGCCTTGGGGTCATCTTCGACTCCACTCTCTCCTTCTCTCCTCACATCTCTGACGTCTCTAAGAAGTCACACTACCAGCTGCACCTCCTCAGAGGTATTCTTCCTTTCCTTCCCTTCCCCCAGAAGCTCACTTTCTCCAGAGCTCGGGTTCTCTCTAGGCTGGACTACGGCAACAGCCTCTTTCTAAATCTGCCTGCTTCTACTCTTCGCCCTCTGCAACTCATCCATAACAGAACTGCGAGACTTGTCCTTGGCCTCAAGCCCAGGGACCGTATCTCTCCAGGACTGGAATCTCAGCACTGGCTCCCAGTGGCTGCAAGGATTAAGTTTAAAACCCTCTGCATTTTCCACAAGGCCTTCCGGGGCCTGGGGCCTCAATACCTCCAACTCTCTCTTCCTAAATATCTTCCTTCTTGAGCTCTTCGCTCATCCGCCTCCAACTCCCTCAGGGTCAGTCACTACTTCAAGCAACAAGTTGGTGGTAGATCTCTTTCTTCGGCTGGGGCCGCCCTCTGGAACAACCTCCCTGCCTCCCTGAAACTTGAGGAGAACCATCTCCAGTTCCGGAAGCACCTCAAGACCTTCCTCTTTGCTTCTGCTTTCTCTCCTCCTCTCCCCTGCTGAACTCCTGACTGAAACTGCACTGGTCACCTGGCTACCTTCTGATCTAGGTTTCCCCCCACCAGCTGCACACCTGCACTGCCTCCTGGGAAACCCCCGCACCTGGGGGCTGTTTCTGTATCACTACTGCCCCTCCAGCTCTTGACACTGGATGTCTGCACTTACCCCTGCACTTGCCACAAGCTGGCTGGACTTTTACTTATTGCTTTTATTTATTTTATGTATTCTTTACTGTTGATCCTATGTATTGCACTGTCCCTTCCCCCCGCACTTTCCCTTCCCCCCTCCCCTGCACTTGCACGATCTCAATGTCACCTGGCCTAGTAAGATCGCTGTCTATGTCTTCCCTCTGTTCCCCCTCAATTGCCTCGTTGCGCCTTGAAACACTGTGTATAGGTGCGTTATAAATTCCATATCATATCATATCATATATCATATATCTTATCTGTGACTTAACAGAGCCAATCGAGTTTACACATGTGAAATGAAAGGCAGTAATTCTGGTTCAAAATATGTATTTCAATATAGTTAATGTGTGTACATAGTTTTCCCAAAATAAATATATTCAAATATTAAACAGTACATCAGATCAAAAGGGGTCAGTACAACATGCAATCCCACAGTTCTTCAGAAATAAATCGATTATTCGTACATCTTAATTGAATCCTAATTAAAGGCATTCTAATGATAATACTTTAATACAATGGGGGTCATTCTGAGTTTGGAGGTAAGTAACTGTCCTCACCAGCATGGAGTAAATACTGTGTCCGTGTAGGTAACAGCCCGCTAATAGAGGGCTATTACAACTTTGCGGGCACAAGCTTTGTGCCATGCCGGTAAGGGCATTAATGCCATGCCATAAAAGCACCGAAAAAGGCCCTTGGCGGCATCATGTAAAGTGCAGATTGACCTACCGGCATGAATCAAGGTGGTATTAGCGGTGGCCGCTAATAACGGTCACCGTAAATAAGCAGAACTGGAAGTAGTGTCATCACACAGGAACGGGAAGGAGCACGGCAACCATCTTTAAAAACACAATCCATTGCTATCCTCAGCAGCCAGGACCTGTAGTACATTGTTGTGTGTCAAATTCTAATCACTACAACAGTACAATGCCTAAGGCTGTTAAAAAGGGCGCCTCAAGCCAGTGTAAGGAGCGCTTCAATGAAGATGAGCTCACCATGCTCGCGGAGACCCTGGCAGAGAGTGCCAATGTCGTTTTTGCCCAGAGCCTCAAGAGGGAGGCTGTCATCAGAAAAAAAGAGATCTGGGCACTAGTGGTGGAAAAAGTAAGCGCGGTTGGCAACACCCCCTGCACAACCAAAGACTGCAGGAAGAGGTGGGATGACTTGCGCCTGCGAGTCAGCAACATCCTCTCTGCGAACAGGAGCAAGGCCATGGCAACTGGCGGAGGAACAAGCTCCCCCATAAAGCTGTCCCGGTGGGAGGACATATGTGCAAGCCTGATTGGCATGGAGGCAATTAAAGGCGTAGGAGACATGGAGTGTGGCGCCACATCATCCACGGAAGGAGGCGAGTGTCCTAAGAAAACACTAATGCAGAGTCTGATGATAGTCCACCAATATGTCTGTCTAAAGAGGCAAGCCATGGCCCAATACACACACTTTCCCAGCATAATTGTCGTACTCAGCACAGACACATGGAGATGTCAATGGCATAAGCCACACTGCATGCGGGCCACAACAAATATGCATGTCACATAGCATACGTCTGCCCCAACATGATTGACCCCGACAGATCCTTGCATTACCCACCCATATAGCAAGCAACTTGATCATACAAACTGAACCACCTATTACCCTCGATTGCGTAGAGGAGCAATGATACAAATGTATGCATGATGCTTCTCTAACCATCACTCATGCCGTCCATCTCTTCAACCCCCACAGGCTCAGACCATGGCACGAGGCCCAGGACTCACCCCCACTGCCAACCACACCCAGAAGAGGGCCCGTGATGAGGGCAACAGGCCTTCAACCTCAAGAGGCCAACACACGCCTCGCCATGCACCGCAGAGGAAACCACCTGCGGATGCCGCGGCACTGGTTCCGCCAAGGGCCCTCTCACCAAACCCACAGCACCCCTGGCTGAGGGCGAGGAAGAGGTGTGGGTGCCGGTGGAGGACGACCCCTCCGACCTGCCCTGCACACCAAGTCCGGCATCATACCCCCAGCTGACATCGCTAGACTCCGACCACGCCACCACCCCGGAGCAGTCTGGTGGGAGTGTGACCAAGGGGCCATGAGTCCCATATGGGAACCAATAGTTGATGTGCATGACACCCATGCACCCTCCACCTCCACAGGTATACCGGCGGGGGTGCAGCGGCACGAGGAGCTGACCGCCCTGGTGCAATAATTTGTAACTGACAATGCTCAAGCAAGGCAGGAGTGGCGAGAAAACACTGCTTCTCTGGGCAAGATCATTGCTGAGACGAGACTGTGCGAGGAGGTCTCAGCCCTGCGGCAGGTCCTCAGCCGCATAGCTGATGTTATGGAGGCTGAACGTCCAGCACCCCAGATGGAGCAGGCGGCCACACCATCGTCCTCCAGCTCAACACAGACTAGCCTACTGCGCAGGTCGGCGCGCACCCTGCACTGGCTGAACATGCCGCCGCCAGGTGCAGGGAGTGGCAGGAAGTAGGCTGGCCAGCCTGATGAAGGCAATGGATACTTGTTTGGACATGTGTGGGGGAGTTTTGGGGGGAGGTGAGGGGGGATGGTGTTGGGGAGTTTTGGGGGAGGGGGAGGGGAGTGAGGGTGTGCTGAGGAGTTTTGGGGGGAGGGGGAGGTGGGTGAGGGTGGTGGGGGGTTGGTGCCATTTTTTCTTCATTGTAAGTTTCAATACACCCATTGTGTGAAAAAAAACATCTTGAGTGGACATTCATCATTGCGCATGTGTCATTTATTCATATACAGTGCACAGTGTACATGTACTCCCACACCCAGTGCCCTCTGTCAAACTGTCATGTCACCCTCTGCAGCCATGTGTGTCAGAAATATTGTGCTATCACTGACTGACGCACATCACGTCCCTCCTGTGCATCGGCACCGCGATGATGTGCAGCCACATCTTCTTTATCCCCTTCATCATCACCAGGTGGTAGCAGTTCAATGTCAGGGGGCGGGGGCACGTTCCGTCGGATACACATATTGTGCAGCATTAGACATGTCATGATGATCTTGCCCACCATCTCATGCCTGTAGAGTAGTGCCCCACCCGACCGGCTAAGGCAGCAAAATCGTGCCTTCAAAAGGCCAAAGGTCTGCTCAATGACCACACGGGTACGGGTGTGGAAACGATTGTAGTCCTCCTCGTGCCCGTTCTGTGGGTTTCGGACAGGGGTGAGGAGCCACGGCTTGAAGGGATAGCCACTGTTACCGGCATGGGAGGCAACAAAAGGTACATATCAGTCTAATCATGATGGACAGCTATACTAGTCACACATGCCTGCAGATTATCGTTGGTCACATGCACATGTCCCTCGTTGTATGCACGTTAGTTCCTCATTGTGTCCTGTGCCATGGACTAATGGTGTGGGTTGCATCTTCAAGATGATACACGGTGTGCACTGCCGTCTTGTTGCACATGCATCGTGTATGCATACAGCTGTGTTCGTGTCTAATTTTTGATGTGTTGTCTTCTGTAGGAATTGCTGACTGGGAGCGTTGGCAGTAGGCTCTGCAATGTTAGGCATTCAGCGCTGATTTTTGCCATGGTGACATGCTGCATTCCTGTGGTTGTGATGCCCCTGTGACAGACAGTGGATTCCTTTGGTGGTTTGGTTCAATGCACTCCCATGGATGCTTGTCCTCTGTGGTGATTTGCTGGAGACAGCAACATAGTGCATATTCAGTGCATGATGCTGGATGGTGTTACGGAAGATGAGGTCCGCTGATGAGTGGTGCACGTTTAGTGGGATGTGGGGTGGTTTACTGTTTGTCATGGTGTGATAGGTGTCTACCTTACTTCTGTCCTATGGGATCTGGATGTCATGTTCTGTTTGAGATGCTTTGGGGCACAGTGTTTAGTGATGTGCACATCATGCTGTCACATCAACAATGACACCATGTTGGTGTGTGCATCTCTCCCCCCGAATCAGTGCCACATGCCTGTCATGCAACTTACCAAGCAGCCAGACACGTCGTCCAGCATGTCGCTCCATGTAGCGTGGTAGAGTGGAGATTCACAGGACCATAGAGTCATGAGTTGATCTGGGATATCGGGCACAACAATGTGTTATGATCTTGCTGGCGTCACATACCATCTGCACATTGATGGAGTGGTATTGCTTGCGGTTGGGGTACACCACCTCCATGGCATGCGGGACCACCAACCACATGTGGGTGCAGTCGAGGGCACCTAAACAATTTGGCATGACTGCCAGTGCATGGAAGCCAACTTTGGTATCAAGAATCTCCAGGGGAGTCCGTGGTAGGGATATGTAGTCCCTTGTGTGCTTGAGGAGGGCATCCAGCACTTGGTTCAGAATTCAAGAAAATAAGGGTTGTGATATGCCATGCATGTGCCCCACTGTGTGCTGGTAGGTGCCTGTGGCAAGGAAGTGCGGTAGAGGGGGGATGGCCGTGCATATTTCAATGAGGCTGACAATGTCGTTGTGTATCATGTCCATGATGGTGGTGATGGTGTCTCGGTCCAGTCGGTACAGGGTGTGGATGTGCTCCGGGGTTAGATTGAAAGGACTGGCTCTGATGCCAGGGATTGGGGGCTGCCTGCGTGGTATCGCTGGCTGCACTGATGGGGCATGCTGGGCCTGTCTCACCCTCCTTCTCCTCCTACGTCTCCTCTGTGGTGCCTGCTGTTGCTGGTGTTGTTGTTGCTGGTGTTGCAATGCAAGCATGTCCTCCAGCTCCAGTATTGCTACTACTATTGGAATCATCTTGGTGTGGGAAGGGGTATAGTGTGTGGGTGTGCACCTTTTGCACTGGCCCAGACTCCATTTCCTCCACCTGTGCTGATTGTGTGCATCTGTGGCAGTTGGGAACACTGCACATAGCATTTTACGGTTGGTTCGAGATGCCGGTATTACCGGCATGCCAGTATCCCCTATTAGCGCCTTCATGATGCCGGTATTTGCTTGTCCCCCTGACTTGTGATTTCCTCCCATTAGTGGCATGCCGGTATTGCCGGTATGATGGGCCGCGTGCCCGCGCCCATGCCACTATTAGCGGCACCGTTATTAACGGTGCCGCTAATAGCGGGGTTTTAGGTCGGAATAGCCCGGAGTGGTAAGCAATGCCGGTAATCCTTTACCGGCATTGTTTTTCCCTTACCTCCAAACTCGGATTGACCCCCAATGTCTGGCAAAAATTAGCCCTGAGGTAGAAGGGCTGTGTTCATCCTACTGTTTGGCTGTGGCGGCATAACTCTTTCTCTGATACCTGATCTGCATTCCAAATCAGCTGTTTGTACGCGCAAGCAAAGGAAAGCAAGGCGAGCGTTGAAAAGGACGCTGCCGCCTTAAGATACTCATCTACGTGGATTCCCCCTTCCGCGACGCGATAGTCACGTGACTCTCTGCCTGAGGATATCAGCTGAGCTGTGCCGCCCTTGCGGCGTAAACCCTGAGGTAGAAGGGCTGTGTTCATCCTACTGTTTGGCTGTTTGGCGGCTAAACTCTTTCTCTGATACCTGATCTGCATTCCAAATCAGCTGTTTGTACGCGCGAGCAAAGGAAAGCAAGGCGAGCGGTGAAATGGACGCTGCTGCCTTAAGAGACTCAACTACGTGGATTCTCCCTTCCGTGACGCGATAGTCACGTGACTCTCTGCCCGAGGATATCAGCTGAGCCGCGCCGCCCTTGCGGCGTAAGCCCTGAGGTAGAAGGGCTGTGTTCATCCTACTGTTTGGCTGTTAGGCGGCTTTGGCGATCGGCGGTCTGAGAAAATCTAAGCCGAGAGCGATGCCAGACGAATCCTGAAATAAGAAGAAACGTTATGGCCGAGGCGGGCCCTCAAACACGCTCAAAATTAAAGACATGTGAACAGGTTATAGACAAAACAGTCACTCTAGACGGAAAATCAAATACTAAAAAATGTGAGCTTGAGGGATACAATTGGTCGAGCCAAAAAAAACAAAAGCCACAAACTGACATTTCGGAAATTGTGGCACACGGTTTTCAACCTGCACAAACATTACAAATGCAAAATAACAACGTCTCTGAGTTCCACTCCCTGGCTCAAATCACCAGCAATTATCTGGCTAGAATTTCTCCTGCAAGTGCCCAAAGTGGGCGTTTTGAGGAAGACAGGATTTATATACCAAATCCTGCCCCCATGGGCAACAAGTCAATCGACAAGTCAAACTTTGACTCTGACACTTGCAGTGAAACTTTGGAAAACAGAGAAATCGCAATGAAGAAAAGCGTGCCCACTGCAGAATTAAATCATCACTGAAACAAAACCATTGCGAGCTGCTTGAAAGCAATCTCAATTGAAAATTTATAAGAGGGATCAAACGTTAATGCAATTGAAATCAACACAGTCCTGTTTGACTCGCCATTTGATGTAACGGACCACAAATTGTTGCAACTTGCTGTTCCAGAAAGAACAGGTGAAGAGAGCCAAATGAGATTCGTTTATCCACCCGCAGAAAAAAGGATAAACAACGTAGAAGCAAGAAAGACGCTAAACATAACTACAACCAATCTGGGACAACAAGGCTACAACACTCCTGCCCACACCAATAAAGTTCCTTCAAATAAAGATCTGACAGACAAAGCAAACGGAACGAGGGAATCCATGGAAGCAAGGTTCGTGAAAGGGCCTGTAAGTCTGAGCAAATGCAATGATGGTCAGCAAAATAATGAAAGCATGAAGACAAACGGTCCCAAGCAGCACAGTGGCTTTGACTTTGCAGGTCGTGAAGCTCGCTTAACAGAGCGTTTAAAAGCCGATTTTGAAGCTATGAAGCATAAATTAGCGGAAAGCTTTACAGAAAAACACAAATGCAAAGATAGACAAGTACTAGCGGAGTCTCTTCAAAATTCTGCAAGGAACCAAGACTCAATAAACACACACACATCTCCTGAACAACAGGGCCTAATAGGGTCTCGTGGCTCGAACATCGAAAGCCAAAAGTCAAAAAGTCAACTTCAGGGCACTCCTACAAATACTCCAACTGTTAAGTTATATGAGCTTCAAGGAAAAAGGGGACGCTTAAGAAATTCCTCACAGCAACTAATAAGCTGCTCAACGCCTGCCCTGATGCACCTATCTGTTAATGCAAGTCCAGAGTTGCTGTCGGCCAAAGCAACCTTTAACCAGGGAAGAACCGAAAGGGAAACTGAGAAGACTTATCTCACACATCTTGACTCTGAATCTGAGTCAGTACAGAAATCTAACATATCCACGGCAGTGGCTATACAAATCCATAACAACGTTCTTGCCGCAACATCCCTGGCTCTAATTCCTTTTATCAAATTGTATGAATCCCTCCACGATGAATTACAAAATAATAATGAGTTACTCAGTCATTTAAATGAAAAAATTAATAAAATGGAAAATGCGAATAGAGAGCTCAAACAACAATTTGGAAATGAAGTATCCAAAAATTGGACCCGGTACACCGAGCTGAGCACACAGTTTAGGAATGATTGTGTGAAAAAAGCTCCTTACTGAATGCTCTAAGGGGAAGCCTGATGCAAGGTTCTCGGCACTTTAAAATGAGAAGCAACCTCTGGCATGATAACAGAACCGGAAAAGACCACAAAAATTCAGCCCTCTGATGGCAGAAGTAGCGGCACTAAGCCCACCACACATAACAACAAAGGTGTCTCTACTGATTCTCTATGCCAATGGATTGAAGAACAAGGCCAAAGAAATCAAAACAATGAACACTCACCGTCTGACGAACCACAGAACAGTATGCCGTGCGGCAGCACCCTCCCAAAGGTGGTGGTCATTAATCTGGAGGAGATGCCATCCACGAGTAAAATACAAACCGGGACGATTGGAGAAGCTGAAGCTGGAAAATCTTCGACTTTTCCTCGCGTTACGACTGAAAAAATAACCTACGGCATCTTTGGAGGAGCGCCAAAAAACATCATACGTGATGCCAAACCGGTTCAACCGAATTTAGCAAACAAATGCCCACCCAGAAAAAAAACTGAGAAAAAGAAAAACCTAGAGGCAACAAAAAAACACTCTAGTGGATCACGAAAGTTTATATGCAACTTACCTACCCCAGTTAAACTAAGTCTGTTTGTAAGAGACAAACAGGTTCCTCAAAAAAGATTGGAAAAGGAAAAAGCATTAATAAAAATAACAGGAGTAACAGACAATCCTGTCTCGACAAATCCTAAAAAAAGAATGAGATTGGAGTCAGACAATCCCTCCGTGCACTCGATACAATCTTCGTGGATCTTTGTGATCTTTCAACGTATACTGACGACTTCGAAGACGAATCAATGGCTGATCCCGAGGAGTTAGATGAAACATGTCAGTCAAATACGAAAGAACCAAACAAAGGAGCTGTAAAACGTTTGTCGACGCAACCAAATGTACAATTAACAAATATAAATGAGTCTAGAGAAAAAGAGATCTGGGAGGAGGTGGCGCGCAAAGTGAGTGCGGTTGGCACCACCCCACGCACGGTAAAGGACGTGCGCAAGTGCTGGGATGACCAGCGCCTACGCGTCCGGAACATCCTTGCAGCAAATCATAGCCAGGGCATGGCAACAGGTGGCGGAGGTACTTCACCCCTTAAGATGATTCGCTGGGAGGAGACATGTGCGAGCACAATTGGATTGGAGGCAATCGAGGGAGAGGGGGATATGGAGCCTGGAGCGCCGTCATCGGCTGATGGAGGTAAGTGTCCTAAGAAACCACTGTAATGCAAAGCATGAAGATGTCCCCCAAAACTGACAGTGAAATGATCCAATGATGGGGCCACCACACACATGCACGCAACCCTGCCTACAGGCAGTGCACAGCACCATCACATCCAAATGCATGGTGCACCTCATACATGTGTCACCCAGACGTATACCTGCATGACCCACCCATATGGCAAGCAACCTGTATGTCACAACTCCAACGGCAAATACCTGCCAATCCATAGAACTGCAGCAACCCCAATACATTCATGATGCACGTAGACCCATCACTGATGCTGTCCCTCTCTTGGTCCCCCAGAGGCACACAAGTATGCATCTCTCCCCATCCCTCCATCTCAGCCAGGTGAAGTATGCATCTCCCCCCATCTCAGCCAGGTGAAGTATGCATCTCTCCCCCCCATCTCAGCCAGGTGAAGTATGCATCTCTCCCCCACCCCCATCTCAGCCAGGTGAAGTATCCATCTCCCCCCCATCTCAGCCAGGTGAAGTATGCATATCCCCCCCATCTCAGCCAGGTGAAGTATGTATCTCTCCCCCCCCATCTCAGCCAGGTGAAGTATGCATCTCTCCCCCCCAATCATCTCCCCACATCACACTGTCATGTGCTTGCCATGCAACTCACCGAGTAGCCAGGAACGTTGTCCAGCATGTCGCTCCATGTAGCGTGGTATCGTGGAGTTCCGGAGAACCATTGAATCATGGGTTGATCCGGGAAATCGGGCAAACAATGTGTGATGATCTTGTTTGAGTCACATACCATTTGCACGTTGATGGAGTGGTATAGCTTGCGGTTGCAGTACACTACCTCCATGGCATGTGGCACCACGAATTCCACATGGGTGCAGTCGAGGGCACAGATGCAATTTGGGATGCCTGCCAGTGAATGGAAGCCAACTTTGGTGTTGGAGATCTCCTGGGCAGTCTGTGGTAGGGATATGTGGTCGCTTGTGTGCTTCAGGAGGGCATTGAGCACTTAGTTCAGCATGCATGAGAATAATGGTTGTGATATGCCATGCATCTGCCCTACCATGTGCTGGTAGGTGCCTGTGGCCATTAAGTGGAGCACAGACACCACCTTAAGTAGAGGGGGGACGGCAGTACGGATGTATATGAGGCTGACGATGTTGTTGTGTATCATGTCCACAATGGTGGTGATGGTGTCCCAGTCCATACGGTACAGGGTGTGGATCTGCTCAGGGGTTAGGTTGAATGGACTGGCTCTGATTCGAGGGATTGGGGGCTGCCTCAGTGGTATGACTGCCTGCACTGGTGGGGCATGTTGTGCCTGTCTCACCCTCCTTCTCCTCCTGCGTCTCCTCTGTGCTGCCTGTTGTTGTTGTTGTTGTTGCTGGTGTTGCAAGGCAAGCATGTCCTCCAGTCCCAGTAATGCTACTAGTATTGGAATCGTTTTGGTGTGTGAATGGGTGTGGGAAGGGGAGTGGTGTGCTCCTTTTGTGCTGGCCCAGTGTACATTGCCTCCACCTATGCTGATTGTGTGCACCTGTGGAAGTTGAGAACACTGCACATGGCCATTTACGGGTGGTTCGCGATGCCAGTATTTCCGCCATGCCGGTATCCACTTTTAACGCCTTCTTCATGCCGCTATTTGCATGTCCGCCTGACTTGTGATGTTCTCCTGTTTACACCATGCCGCTATTGCCAGCATGTAGGGTCGCGCTCATGCCGCTATTAGATGCATCGTTATTTATGGTGCCGCTTGTTAGGCAGAGTCCTGTACAGTGCCCTTAGGGACCACTACACACAATTAAGACTACAGGTGGAAATACAAGTTTTACCTTTGGTACAAGCCTGTACTACTATGTCAGAGTGGTAGCAGTGGTGGAGCAGCCAGGCTTATCTCAAGAGTATATGAGCAGTAGCAGAGATTACACAAAGGGACCACAATTACTGTCACTCAAGCAAACACTGACTCAAGGTTTCAGATAGAAAAATATAAGTACATTTATTTTTAAACCATTCGCTATAGACACAACACTTCTATTAAACTTAAACGCAAACCACACGTCAAATACACTACAACTAACCAATTCACTTTGTACAGTATGTCTCAAGGTAAGTACCCTGTGTGTGAATAAACCGGTGTTACGAACGAAACATGTTACCGTGAATACGATTGCGATCACTTTTTGACAGTTCGGTCTACTAAATAAACACATATCCGTGACATGAAATGCTACCGCGGCAAAAACACACTTAGCACTTGAGATACCCAGAGGGAGTTGGAGGCAAAAAATGACAGGCAATATTTTGGTTAGGCAGACAGAATCGAGAAACACTCAGAGACAAGAGTTCAAAAGTCAAAGGGCCTGAGCCAGGGTCAAGTGACACCAGGGGCCTGTTGCCGCAGATCACACAGTCAGATAGTTCACGATTCAACGTAGCCAAGAGTACTTCGATATTGTCAATGTTCGGAAGCAAAAGTTATAAGAAGGAGGGAAGACAAGGGCAAGCCTTGGAAATGAAGAAAAGGGGTTCACCCAGTTTCCTCAAGGAGAACACAGTACCTTATTCCAATGGTGCAGCTGGTGCCCTGGCAGTTGTTCCTGTTGGTTTCCTGCAGACCCACGATTCCTGGAGCTTCGTTGCGAAGGAGAACGTCTGAAGGGGGTCTGCACCACACAGGGATGAAGCCGGCAGCAGTGCTAACGAATAAAAGGTGCGCTCCTTAAAAACAGGAGAAACTCTTCAAATGGCTATCCGGACCACTACAGCTGTGTGCAGTGATTTCGACCAAGGAAGAGGATCCTCTGGCTGTGGGAGATGAGCTGGTTATCCCCACCAGGCAGGGGTGGACTGGGAACCAAAGGAGGCCCTGGAAATAATGTTCAAAGTGGGCCCATATTACACATTTTCAGAAAGCCCAACCCTTTTCCTAAGGGAAAATATGGAAATAAAATAGGTTACCACAGAAAATAGGCCAAGGGTGCAGAGGTCTACTGTGAAATCTCCAGAGATCCCTATAGCCCAGTCCACCACTGCCACCAGGCTCAAGGGAAGAAGACTCCGGGCTGGATCTTCTCTTAGTCGTTGAAGGGTAGATAGCTCAGGACTGCAGCAGGGCTTCACCGAGACGGGATAGTTGCAGCAGCCATCGTTCTCTCCGCTTCTCTTTGGTTCCTTGTAGTTCCAGTGGCGACTCTCTGACTTCTAGCCCAAGAGACCTGCCAAGAGACCTGCCTTTTATGTGCAAAACCACGATTCACACAGCCTGGCTGTCAATCACCCAGCAGGGGGGTTGTCCAGCCCAGACAACCACCTCAGCCAATCATGGCAAAGTACGACTTGGGTTTCCTAGGATACCCTGAGCAGGGGGTGACTACACCCCTCCCTCACATTCAGCCCACCTAGACACCCAGGCGCCTGGTGGAGGGCTTCTGAGCAGAAGCCCGCCAAAAGACGGTGAACAAAGAAGGCGAACCTAGTTTGCCGCGCAAAGTAAAACACAAGAAGGACTTTAACAAAAAGAAATGGCGAATAACCCCAACCGGAGCCAAAAGAAAGAAAATTTGGTCCAGCGGGTTTATGTTTGAGGCTAATATAATAGCCAAGAACAATACCACGTTTATCTAATATAATCGCAGTAGGAAAGTTAGGGTAGATACCACTGCCACCAGCCAAGTCTAAATGTTAAAAGAGCGAAACAATGCTCTAGGAGGTACAGATAAAAAGGGATACGAATTAACCGTTTCCAGTAATCTGTGGTAGATTGACTAAGTAAAGTTAATGGCAACTTTACCCTTTTCTGGGGGACTGTAGTCAGCCTCAGAAATGGAGTTGGGGGAAGTCTCAAAGACAACCCTGTGCCACGGCACTGAAGGTGCTGGGTGACACACAGAAAGAAGGGGGCTAGTGAAGTGGTGTACTTCAGTGTCCACAATCATAAAAACAGAGCAATACACATGGCAAAACATAGGTAAGAGTGGGGGAAAAGCTCACACTCTTACCAAGTGGAAAAAAATAAACTCCAGAAGTCCAGCAAAGCTGCTGGGGGACTCACCAGGTGAGGTAAATTGGCCATAAATGAGAATTCTCCCTAACACCGCTAATAGCGGGTTGGCGGGTCGTAATAGCCCGGAGCGGTTAACGATGCCGATAATACTTTACCGGCATCGTTTTTCCCTTACCTCCTACCTCGTAATGAGGCCCACTGTGCTGGCTAGCTTTCAGACACCGCTGCACTCTCCAGATGATGGCACTGGCTGTTTCCAGCTCCTGTCGGACATGCAGCAGCATACCAATTACATTTCGGATGTGTTTTATGATGGCTTGTGGGGGACAGATATGGCCTTGAATGCCACTGTCTCTGGCAGGCAACATTTGTGTGTTCTGGATTGGAGGACGGAGGGATTACAGAAACCTGCTGCGCTGAAGCTTCCATTTGAGGGTAAAAAGTTGTTTGAGGATGCTCTGGGGTCTAAAGCGTTCACAAGGTGTTTAAGATGTATAAGCATACAGACAAATTGAGGAAGAAGGTGGCACCTGCGTCTGCTGGAAGTTTTCAGCCTCCTTGCAAGTTGTATGTTCCTCGTCCCCGGATTGATCGTAAGAAGCAGGGTTTCCGGGCTCCGTTCCATCAACCCAGATCCCCTCCTTAGTCTCAGAAGTCCTGACGCTCACTGTTAGCTGGTAGGAGGGAGTTTGCCTTGTTTTTCTCTGATCTGAGAACTCTTTGCCTCTGACGCCCGGGGTCGTTCCACAGTTCGCTTGGGGTACCGGCTGGACTTTGCATCTCCTCCTCTGCAGTCCAATCTCCGGCTGACTCCTCTTCCCAGAGACATCTGTCAGTGTGTGGCCTTGCGCATCGCCCTCCAGGACAGTGGTCTAAGTGCATGAAAAGAAGTAGTGGAACTATTTTCCCTGCTGGCCTGTCCCCGTGGCCCACAAACGCCATTAGATGCCCGTACCACGTGCCACAAACCCCTGACAAATGCACCTGCTGTTGCACCAAAGTGCAAGTTTCAACTTCTTCCTACACTTTTACTTTAAAACATAACCATTCCGGAACTTTTTCTTTTTAAAATAGAAGTATAGGAACAGTGAAACGTAATTTAAAAAGTAGAGTAGAGGAGCACTGCTTCCAGCTGCTCCGAACCACTTCGACCACTGCTCCAGAATCTTCTTCAGAAGCAGGCCATTGTCCAGCGCCAGTGGGCTAGAAGTGGACAGGTTTCTGTTCAAGGGTGTTTCTGGTCCCCAAGCGAGGAGGGCACTGTTTCCGGCTCAGCCTCAATCTACGGGGCCTGAATGCTTTTGTTGAGATGCAGTGCTTCAATATGGAGACCCTGCAGTCATCATCCTGGCTGTGTCGCAGGGGGATTGGTTGGTTTATCTTGACTTGCGGGACGTGTTTTACCATATCCCAATCTTGTGGAGTCATCAGAAATTCCTGCAGTTTGCTGTGGGGTCGGAGCATTTTCAATTCTGTGTTCTGCCCTTCAGTTTCAATTCTGCTCCATGGGTGTTAACAAAGTTGTTGGCTCCCCTGATGACGTCCTTGCACCTGGCCAGGATTCAGGTGTACCCCTACTTGGCCGATTGGATGATCAAGGCCGGGTCTCGGCTCTTGGTGTTGGCCCATCTACAGGTTCTCTGGCAGGAACAAGTCCAGTGTTTTTTTTGCTCACTCTCCCGAAGTCGCATTTGTCCCCCTCTCAGGCTCTCCAGTTCATCAGAGCACTCAGGAGGGGATGGTCCAGCTCCCACTGGACAGCGCCTCCTGGCTCCAGTCACTCTTGAAGGATCTTTTCACAAGGACTGGGCTATGGCCAGGGACTGGATGTGTCTCCAGGGTCACATGGCTTCCTGTGTCTTTGCGGTCCAATGGGCACAGCTGCATTCTGGACTGTTGGTGCGTCACTGTTAGGGAGAATTCTCTGTTTAGGCTGAATTTCCTAACCTAGTGAGTCCCCCAGCAGCTTTGCTGGATTTTTGGGGTTTATTTTTTTTCTCCTGCCAAGAGTGAGACTCTTTTATCCTCACTCTTGGGCATGATTTGAGTATGTTTCTTTGACTCTAGATGTGTTTAATGGGCTATGGGGTCTTTTACTCCATATGGCTTCATGTGTTTTTGTGATGTGTGTTACACAGCACCCTCAGTGCAGTAACACAGGGGTGTCATAGTGACCCCCCAGTATAGACTCCATACCCTGGGACTGACTACTGTCTCCCAGGGCATGTAAAGTCACCGTTGACTTTACTAGTCTTAAATTCTGAACAGA
The DNA here is from genome assembly GCF_040938575.1 of Ambystoma mexicanum. Classification (NCBI taxonomy): domain Eukaryota; kingdom Metazoa; phylum Chordata; class Amphibia; order Caudata; family Ambystomatidae; genus Ambystoma; species Ambystoma mexicanum. The sequence goes on from NC_090922.1 coordinate 256,101,264, forward strand.
ACCAGTACAAACCATCATATTGTGGATGTACTGGCTGGGGAAATTCAATTGCCCGGGGTCTGTTAGTCGAGGGGGTATGTCTCCGTCCCCCCTGATCGAGTTTTGGCTGGTGGCAGTGGATACTACTATTTATATTCAACCGCAAATATTTCTCTATGGGATTTTCCCATTGTTCGAGGCTACTATCTTTATTTATTTAATTACGATAGCCTCGAACATACCGCCGGTTTATTTAATTAATATTAATTCTCCGGTTGGTATTTTTTGCCAAAACTCAGTTCTAAAATGGCGTTTGTGTTCTCTTCTGTGACTCCAACCGAAGTCGAGCCCTTTGTTCCACTTTTTGGCGGGCTTCTCCACAGAAGCCCTCCAAAGTGGTGCCACTCTGTCTGGGGTACTTAGGAGGGGTGGAGGGGGATTTAGGCACCCTGGACTGAGTTGCCAAGGCAACTCAAGTTGCACTCCGTCCTGATTGGCCCAAGTGGTGAGCCGGCCGGCTCACCACTTAGCATGTCTGAGTGACAGCTAGGCTGAGTGAATGGGGGTTTTCTGCATAAAAGCAGGGCTTTGGGGACTGGAACTTCAGAAGTTGCCACAGGACCTAAGAATCTGACGAGGGAGAAGCTGAGCCGACCTGCCACGACGACACCACCGGTGGAGCCCTGCTGGACCGTCTCACCACTTTTCCCAACGACAGAGGAGATCTCCCGGCTGGAGAGTCTTCTTCCTTTGACTGGTGGGGATAACCAGTTTCACCGTCTTTTCACCTTCCCGACATATCTCGTGGCCGCCTCGCCTGTGCCAAGCACCCCGGCAACCGGGATACCACGTTTTACCACGACCGCAAATTAAAGGGTACTACCTTTAACCAGAAAACTCTGCGTATGGTTTCTTCCCTGGTAGTGCAACAACCTTCATCTTTCCTCCAAGTCGAGATCTTCTCTTCCCCTGGACAATGACAAGACTTGCACCCACTGCCAGGAACAACTGCCACTGCTGGAGGATCCTTCCCACTTAAGGTACCGTGTCCCGCCTGGCTTCCCTTGCCACTGACTGTACGGGGTAGATTTAGCCCCCGGCTTTCGAACCTGGGTTAGCCTGGGACACCCTGGCTAAACTTTTCTGAGCCTCTCTAAACACTTTTTTGAACTCTCTGCAAGACTTTCCAAGCCTAGTGTAACTGTGTGATCTTGGGCGCATTTGTGCTCTGCTCTCTCTAAGAGTGGGCCCAGCCTATGGACGTTGGCTCACAAGTGACTTTTGCTCTTCTGCCTTGCTAATAATGTTCCTAAATCTTAGAGTGGTGTACCTTTCCATATTCTGTCTTTTTCCCTCCCTTTTTCATAAACTTATTGGAGTGCCATCTAGTTAAGCGCTCCCCTCTATATGAAAATAAGTGGTGTTTTACCAAGACTAATCTGATAAGGAATAAGGGTTGTATATATTATAATAGTAATGGTGTTTAGAGTGTTTTACAATAAGAGTGCTGGAGTGTTTCAAACAGTGTGTTTCTAAATAAATAATTATATACTTTGATAACAAAACTCTGGTCAGGTTTGTTTGTATTATTGTATCTGAGTGCCTATTGTGTATACTTTGCATACTGCCTAACTCTTCTTGAGGGAAGTCTGACTGCTCAGCCACAGCTACCAGGTACATCTGGGTGGTACAGACTGCTACCAAGTAGGTTTACTGCTAACACCTGTAGTCCTAAATCTTTTGCAGTGCTCCCTAAGTGAACTCCACAGGTTTCTGCCTAACAGTCACTTGCTGTCCCATTGGTGCCCGCCATCCCTTCAATACGACTCTTTGATCCTGGTCATGTCTCCCCTCTAGAAGTCTCTTCGCTGGTGGTTGGTCAGGTCCCATCGATGGAGGGGTGTGCCCTTGTCCCCGGCCTTGCTGATCCTTCTTACCACCGAGGCCAATAGCCTGGGCGGAGGGGCAACCCTCCAGGACTTGTCTCATCAGGCGGAGTGGTCTCTTCAGGACAAGGGGCGGTCCTCCAATTGGAAGGAGTTGGCCTCTTTTCTGAGTGCTTTGGTCTTCAGACCTTCGATCCTGGGGAAGGATGTTCTGGTTTGGACGGTCAATACCACATCTCTGGCTTATACCAACCATCAGGGGGTCACAGGGTCCCGCTCCCTGGAAGATCTGGCGTTGTCCATCAGGGCCTGGGCCAAGGCTCGCCTGGTCTCCTTGCGGGCAGTCCTTATCCGGGGGGAGGACAATGACCGGCTCAGCAGAGTGTTTTTGTTCTTGGGGGAGATGTACCTATTCCCTGAGGTTTTTCAAGAGGTGTGTCGGCTGTTCAGGTATCCTTGAATGGACCTCTTTGCCTCCCCTGCAAGACTCAACTTCCCTAGTTTTGTTTGTGGACTGTGTCCCCAGAGCCCAGGCCAATGGGCTCTCTTTCCTTGGCCTAGCAGCCACAGCTTTTTTATGCTTTTTACCCGGTTCCCCTGATTCCGAAGGTCATCAGCAAGATCAGGGTGTCTCGGGGTGTTTGTCCTGGTGGACCCTAACTGGCTTCTGAGGGGGTGGTTAAAGATTCTTTTGGAGATGCAGTACACTCCTGAGTGGGTGTTGTCCAGTTGACTGACTCTGCTGCAGGGGTTTGGTCCCCACTTCCCATCCATTGGGGGTCAGGAAACTGTGAGATGGGGTCTGCAGGAATTAGGCCTTTTGGCCATTGTGGCTGCGACGGTCCAGAGGGTGCGTCTGTCCTCTATGTTTAAGTCTTACGAACCTCATTGGGCAAATTTTCTGACTTGGTGTTCCCCGAGGTACGTGCAGGTGCTGGTCTGTGGTCTGACAGACATTTTGCAATTTCTCCATGACGGGGCTGAGAAGGGGTTTGCGGTCTCTACTCTCCATTCTCAGTGGGCAGCCATTCGGGCATTTCAGGTTTCTTGGTCCCCTGTGTCGGTGATTGGGAGGCTCTGGTCTCGAGGCTGTTGAAAGGGGTGGCAGATTCCCATCCTTTGGGCCTGGTTGGGGATCATCCTTGGGACCTTATTTTGGTCCTGTCTATGTTGCAGAGGCCTCAATTTGAGCACCTACAGGCTGTGGAGCTGAAGTGATTGATGCCTAAGACTACCTTTTTGATTGTGGTTATTTGGCTCAGTGTTTGGGGTAATCGTGGCCCTCTTGTGTGTGCCTCCATTTATGGTTGTCCGGGAGGAGGCTCTGGTCCTGCAGTGTCACCCTTTTTTTTACCAATAGTCTCCTCTCAGTACCATCGGTCTCAGGGGGTGGTTATTTATTTATTTTATTAGTACATTTGTTGGGAGGCTGCAACGCCCATGGGCATCCAAGAACTAGTTACAGACAGGAGACGTGCTAAGAGTCAGTGTTGAAGAGATGGGTTTTAAGTTTTTTTCCTAAAAGACTGATAGGAAGATTTGCCACGCAGGGTGGGCGGGGAGGTCATTCCAAAGCGTGGGGGCGCGGACTAGGAAGCAAGCCCCACCTGCTTTTTTCTGTTGAATCTGGGTGTTACAAGCCAATGCTGGTAAGATGATGTTACCGGTCTTGTTGTAGAGAGTTGGTTGATTCTTTTGGACAGGTAAGTGGGGTGTCGTTGGTAAGGCATAGATGGGTGATAGAGAAAACTGTGAACTTGATTCTGTCCTTGACCTTGTCCTTGGTCCTTGTCCTTGACCAGTGAGCAGATTTTCTTGCGTCTGAGATGTTGGTGTGTTGGCTGATGTCCATTGCAGCATGGAGGGCTTTGTTTTGGATTGTTTGCAGTTCATACAAGTTCTTTTTCCCAAAGTACCACAAAGTAGGCCATGTTAGGCCGAAACCTGTGCAGTTCCCTCTGGGACTACTGCAAAAGATTTAAGACTACAGGTGTTTGGCCGTAAACCCACTTGGTAGCAGTCTGTACCACACAGATTCACATGGTAGCTGTGGCTGAGCAGTCAGACTTCCCTCAATAAGAGTTAGGCAGTATACAGAGTATTCACAATAGGTCAAAAGAACACAGTAGAACAAGCAAACACTGACCAGAGCTTGGTGGAAAAGAGATATAATTATTTATTTTAAAACCACATCTAATAAAACACACTGGCACTAATATCAAGCAGTTCAAAAACACGGTCACTAAAAGATATACGCTCCCTTAAAAGAATATTAGACAAGTCTTAAGTAAAGCCCCACTTATTTTCAGACAGCGGTGAGCGCTTAACGCAGATGGCACTCTAATAATTCGGTTTAAAAGGGAGAGAAAGGCAGAGCATAAATTGAAACAGATCCCAACACTTTCAAAAGAACACAGCAAGGGAGGAAGGCAGAATCAAACTGTGAAGTTAGAGTTCAGAAAACCAGATCCACTTTAAGAGGATCAGAACGAAATGTGTCCAAGGTCACACGGTTGAAAAGTGCGCAAGAGTCTCAAAAAGATTCAGAAAGCAGTTGGACCAAAGGAAAGGGACCAGTTAGAGGGTCAAGGCAGCCAGCCCAGGCCAGAAGGTTAAGGGATTATTATTACCTTGTAGCAATCTTTAGAAAGGGAGGCCTGGCGGACACGGTACCTTAAAGTGGTGAGAATACTCCAGCGGGGGAAGTTGTTCCTGGCAGCGGGTGCAAGTCGGTGCTTCGTCCGGAGGAAGAGAGGATCTCGTCGGGGAGGAAAGCAGGAGTCCGTTGCACTGCCAGGGAAGAAACCAGCCGCAGAGTTCTCAGTTAAAAGGAGCAGTCCTTTTGTTTGCGGTCCAGTGGTAAGTGGCTATCCGGTTGCCGGGGTGCTTGGCACGGGAAATTCGACCACAAGACGTCCTGGGATGCGAGAAAAAGAAGGTAAACTGGTTGTGCCCACCAGTCAGGGGAAGAAGACTCTCCAGCCGGGAGATCTTCTCTGTCGTCGGGAAGTGGTGAGTCGGTTCCGCTGGGCTCCACCGGTGGTGTCGTCGTAGCAGGTCGGCTCAGCTTCTCCCTCGTCGGATTTTCAGGTCCTGTGGTGACTTCTAAAGTTCCAGTCCCAAAAGCCCTGCTTTTATGCAGCACACCCCCATTCACTCAGCCTAGCTGTCAATCAAAAATGCTAAGTGGTGAGCCGGCCGGCTCACCACTTGGGCCAATCACACAGGAGTGCGACTTGAGTTACCAAGGTAACTCAGTCCAGGGTGCCTAACCCCCCTCCCACACCCCCTGTGGTACCCAGACAGAGTGGCACCACTTTTGGAGGCTTCTGTGGAGAAGCCCGCCAAAAAGTGGAACAAAGGGCTCGACTTGGGTTGGAGTCACAGAAGAGAACACAAACGCCATTTTAGAATCGAGTTCTGACAAAAAATACCAACCGGCGAATTAATAGTAAATAAATAAACCGGCGGTATGTTCGAGGCTGTACGAATTAAATAATTAAAGTTGGTAGCCTCGAACAATGGGAAAATCCCATAGAGATATAGTCGCGGTCGAATATAAAAAGTAGTATCCACTGCCACCAGCCAAAACTCGATCAGGGGGGACGGAGACGTGCCCCCTCGACTAACAGACCCCAGGGCAATCGAATTGCCCCAACCAGTACGTCCACAATATGATGGTTTGTACTGGTTTCTGTTCTTAATTTGGGACTAGTAAAGCCAATGGTGACTTTACATGCCCTGGGAGACAGTAGTCAGTCCCAGGGTATGGAGTCTATGGTAGGGTGTCACTATGACACCCCTGTGTCACTGCACTGAGGGTGCTGTGTAACACACATAGTAAAAACACATGAGACCCTTTGGAGTAAAAGACCCCATAGCCCATAAAACACATTAACAGTCAAAGGAACCCCTCAAATCATGTCCAAGAGTGTGAGGAAAAGACACTCACTCTTGGCTGGAGAAAAAAACAAACTCCAGAAATCCAGCAAAGCTGCTGGGGGACTCACTAGGTTAGGAAATTCAGCCTAAACAGAGAATTCTCCCTAACAGGCCACTGCAGTAATCCAGTTTGAATCCTATTATGGCACAGGCGATTTTGAGGCAGTTCTGGGAGTTGAGGAATGATTTGCTTACATTGATGAGTTTGGTGCCATATCCTGAGGAGGAAGCAATGTGGTTGACGTGTTGCTCCATGCAAAGCAAGGAGTCCAGGTACATGCTTAGGTTTTTCACGGAAGAAGCAACAGGTATTATGTGGCCATCGATGGTGAAGGTTTTGTATGCCTCTTGAAATTTGAAAAGGCGACCTGGGAGGCCAATGACGAGAAGCTCTGCTTTCTAGTCAATGAGGCATATGGTGTGAGCGGCCATTCAGCACTGGGTGATTTCATAGATGGCATTGATTTGCAGGGTGTCTGTAGGGCAGTGCCCATAAGGGGGATGAGGATCTGCGTGTTGTCTGCATAGTTGAGGTACGAGATGCCCAGAGCATCCAGGAGGTCAAAAAGGGTTTTCATATACATGTTGTATAGTGTGGGCGAGATGCAGGAGCTATGTGGGATGCCGCAAGTGGTGGGTGAGGGAGTAGCAGTGGATTCCCCGGCAAAGAGTCAGGAAGATCTTTCGGCCAAGAAGGAGGAGATCTATTTGGAGGCATATTTGGAGAAGTGGGCAGAGGAGGAGAGAGCTTGGCAGAAGATGTCGTGATCTACAAGGTCAAATGTGGCATAGAGGTCAAGCAGTAGGAGGAGAGAGAGGGTGCCCTGGTCATTGGAGACATCCAGAGGATTCTTAAGGTCAAGGAGGGCTGTTTCCGTCCCATGTTTGGGGCGGAAGCCTGATTGACGCGATACTAGGATGTTATAGTGCTCGAGGTGTGCTTGGATCAGCAGGTAGGCGACTCAGTCCATGATTTTTAGGAAGAAGGGCACTGTTGTGATGGGTCGGCATTTGGTAGGAATTGCTGGGTTGAGGGTGTTCTTTTTTAACAGCGGGGCAATCCAGGATTCTTTGAGGCAGGATGGGTCCATGCAGGAGGAAAATGAGGTGTTAATGATGGTGGCTATGAGAGGGAGAAGGGGTTATGCGCAGTCTTTGACCAGAGTGGCTGGCCAAGCATCTCCCTTGCAAAGAGAGGGCTTGAGGCGATTAATGATGTTGGCGAGGGTAAAGGTAGTGACGGGTTGGGACTGGAAGGGGGGGTGGTGGTGGGGTCTTGTGTGGGAGGGAGTGGATGGCTTGGGACTGGTACCAATACCTGTTTGGCTCTGATTTGTGCTTGTAAGAGTGTGACTTTTCCTGAGAGAGTATCTTGGATGCTGTTACACCATGCATCGTCTTTTGTGATGGAGACAGGAGGGGTGGTGGGGGACTCAAGTTCCATGAGTATGGCAAAGCATTCACGGGAGCTGAAGGTGGCTTAGGAGATTTGTTAATTATGAATGCATGCTTTGGCGGTCAAGATGGCTTGTTTGTAGTGGCCGGAGGCACTGGAGAGGAGGGCTCTGTTGGCGGCCGAGGGCACTTTGCGCCCAGCCACTTCTGCTGCTTGTTTGGAAGCTCTGATGGGGCAGAGGCTGGGGTGAACCAGGAGTTCAGGTGTTTCAGGTTTTGGGCTTTCTTAGCTTTAAGCGGGGCTAGGTGGTTGATGGTGGTATTTAGCAGGGTATTGTAGTGCTCTACAAGGGCTGAGGGGTCCAGTGTCTGATCACTGGTTACGTTTCAGCGGCTGCAAGCCAATATGATGGCTGGGTTTGCTGTAGACTTAATTTGTGAGAGGGGAATAGGAGTGGTAAAGGAAAGAAAATGGTGGTCTGACCAGGGGCATGGGCGATTGGAGAGGGTAGTGATGATGCTGCTGTGGTCCACGCGCCAGTCAAGAATGCAACTATGGGTGTGGTTAGGTTGGTTGATTAGTTGGGTGCAGCCTAGGGCTTTTAGAGTCTTGCATAGTGAAGTGACATCGGTGTCAGCTGGGTCGTTGAATCCCAGGTTGAATGAGATGATTCGAGTCAGGTCGTCCTCAAAGGTGAGCATGGGACCTGGTGGGCGGTAGAAAGAAGTGGAGGTTGGGTAACGCAGTGGGCGAGCATTTCAACTTGGGAGAGAGTACTTCACAGTTTGGTAAGGGGGCAGACCGGATGGTGTGCAGTGGGAGGGAGTCCTGTAGATGATGGCGACTCTGCCACCTTCTTTGGATGTCCAATCGCAGCGGACCAGGGTGTACCAGCTGGGATGTCTATAGATAGAAGAGGTCCTGAGGTTGGGGTGAGCCAAGTTTCAGTTAGGGCCAAGAGGTCACAATCTTCTGCTATAGTGATGTCGTGGATTTCATGGGCATGGGCAGTTAGAGATCTGGTGTTCAGTAGGGCGCTGCGAAGGGGTGTAGGTGGGAGGGCTGTATGAGGCAGAGGGATGGTGGTTTTGAGGGTGGATGTGTGAAAGAGTGGCATGCTGCCTGGGATAGTGCGATATTGGAAAGAGGTGTTGTGTCTCAGTCTGGTGGGCTGCTAGGTGTCAATGGTGAGATGGGAGGTGTGTGAGGCCAAGTGGGCAACTCGATCAATGAGGGTGCAGTGGTGTGTGTAAGTGGATGATGGACTTTTGGGCTCACTGTGACTGTTGGGCGGTTGGGGGGCCTAATGGGCGTACAGTGATGTGCGTGATAGTGTGTTTACTGAGCTCTGGTGGTGGGAGGATGGGGCTACAAGCATTTTCAGTGCAGCATGGGTGGGAAAGGTAATGTTCGGCATAGTGGGGGTGGTGGCAGCTGTAGGCAGGGGAGCTGTTTTTCGAGCGGGATGATGGGTGCTGCAAGGTGGCAATGTAGGCACACGAAGTATATAGGTAGTGGATGGTGTTCTCAGGCAAAGAGTACTGAGGCAGTCGGTTGCTCAGGTGCAGAGTTGGGCAGGAGGGGTGACTTGAAGGGGATGTCTGAGCCATAGGCGGGTGGTAAGGAACAGTGTTGCTTGTGGTAGGGGTTGTTCGCTGTGGCAGATATAGCCTTCACGGGTTGGAACAGAGGCGGGAATGAGAATGGCATGAGCGTGCTGATGAGGCAAGATGGGATGAGATGGACTGGGCCGGCTTAGGTGATTGAATGTGGAGCACCGTGGGCAGCCAGAGAGTGCCTGTAAGACACCGGCGGTGAGGATAAGGATTGGATGGGTGGCGTGACAACGTGGATGCGGGTGAGGGTGGAAATGGGGTGCGGACGGCTCCGTGAGCTGAAGAATTATAATGGAGGGAGAAAAGGAGTCAGGCGTGGAGTATTTTTAACAATATTGGCAATTTAGAGGACAGGGTGGATAAAATGGCCACAGGACCTTCCACTGGACAGTGGCATGCTTCTGTGATGCTTGGAGTTTCGTAGATTTTCTCCTTCCCGGCCAGAGAGTGCGTAAATTGAATGTGCGCCCTGGTTGAAGGCCGTATCAAGGCAGCATTGAACATTCTAGGAATGGTGCGATCAGATAAGAAGTAATGAGATCTTCGAACTAGATGAGCTATTCATTAGCTATTTGTGAATTGATTGAGCAAACTTGATTTATGGAGTTTGAAGATACACTGTGTGTACTTGGACACTAGCACTACTCAAGTCCTATCTGGAGGAATCTCTACATTGAAATTGGAATCCCCGCCCCCCATTTTGTAAAGAAGGTTTCCTCTGAAGAAAGTTAATGCAACCTAAGCCAAGAAGAACTGAAACATGTCGGATATGTGTTTTGAAAAATTACACTTTTTTAGAGTGTATAGTATGTTAAAGTCCTTTATGTTTGTTAAATTGTTATATGTATTGAATTGTGTGTAATTTAGCTGAAGAGGTTCTGGATATATCCACCATGTGGGTAAATCTTGGGTCTTGTGGTTTTTGAAAAACTTTTTTAGTTTTTTACTGGATAATGAAATAATATATTGTTAAATTTTTTAAGGACTAATGGTGAGAGGACGCTATGTAACACCACACAGCTTTAGATGAGAAAACCAGTGGATCTGATCATATAACCTTTTCTTTTGTGTACAAATATATGGATAAAATGACAGCCTTTTCGCATAGGTGAAATATTTTGGTAGGCTTACCCTTAAAGTTCAGTTGGTCTGGTGGAGAGGAGGGTGCAGAGTCTCTATGTGGCCTTAAGTCATGGCCTTGCATCGGGGCTGGCTGTGCCTCCCGGCTTGAGAATGCACTTCCTGAAGACCAGGAGGCCAGCCAATAAGCAGAGGGGCACTCCAGGTCGATGCAGGGCTGAAGGTAGAATGCTGCGGCTATGTTCTACACCCCAGGCACCTCGTAGTGCCGATGGGGGAGGCCCGATAATTCAATGCACCTTGATGAATCAGCTGCTCTGCCGGCTTTCTGTCCTGCTCCGTCCTCTCCTGAGGAGCCTTGGCATTGTCTGGATGTCAAGCAGGCTGTCTTAGAGTATCTTTCCCGGATGGCTTCCTTTCGTCTCACTGATCAAATCATGATCACCTTTGGAGCGGGGGGCTGTGGCCGCCGGACTTCCACTACCACTATAAGCCAGTGAATTAGGTCTTTAATTCTGTGGCCTATGAGTCTGCGGGCTCTGCCCTGCAGGGCAGGTCTAGGGTCATTTCGCTGGAGGGCTGGCTGCCTACTGGGCTAGCTTGTGGGGGGTGCCTTTGCTGGACATTTGCCAGGCTGCTACCTTGGCTACTTCTAACACCTTCATTATACGTTACCAGCTCAACTCGGAGAGGCCCCAGTCCACTTCCTTTGGCATGGGGTTTTTAGGGGCTCTGTCTGATTCAGGTGGTGACAGGGGTCTTGAACTGCCCGCCTCCTTTATTCTGTTCTTGAGTAAATTGGTGTTGGTTTGGTTTCTTATTACCCTTGGTGTCTGTGTCTTTTGTGGTGGGCATGGGCTGTTTCTGCTTTGGTACAACTCAAAGGTAAGTTCTGGGAGGAGGAAGAGGGACGTGCAGGTAATGCTCTGATTACCGACTGGTAATCTTCATTACTCCTAGTCCTACACTTCCCCGTCCCAGAGTGGACTTCTCTTCCCTTCCTCCCATGGGTGGGTGGTGCCCTTGACTTGGCTTTGGATTTGCTGTCGTGTGGTGGGTAAGTAGGAGGTTATACCTGCAGAGGAGGTCAGCTTGAAAAAAAGAGTTCCTGGGAGAACAGAGCTTACTCAAAGGTAAGTAATGGGACCAGGAAGAGTAGAACTAGGAGTAATGTAATCCTAGCATGTTAGGCCAAGAATGAATGTTGGTTTTGTTTTTGTTTTTACATTTTGGAACTTGTAGTTAACTTGTTAACAGATGTCAATGTCACTACGGTGGGCCCAACCACATTAACTGTAGTCCCCACTTGTTATACAATCCTGGCTACGCTTCTGAGCACTACACGTTCAGACTGCAAACGAAAAAACAGGACTTGATGAACTATACCTGCATGAGATGGTTCTAGTCGAGTCTATAAATCCCCCAAACCATTTGAGAATATTGCACCTTGCCAATGGAACAGATTTACCATATAAAACAGGATTAATAATCATTCAGAGGCAGCAAAATTCAATTTAAATGGCACAGTTGCTCCCCCTACGGGATCACGCTAATAATAGACTGTAAAACGCATTCAGTTAACTGCCATGGGTTTTCCCCCCCAGTGCCAAGGCCTTTTTTGGTGATTTCAGTATTTCACCATGCAAAGCCTTCTAACATGTTCTCCTTCATTAACCCCTTAAGTGCCAAGGACGAGCTATCTCGTCCTTGGCACTTAAAGGGTTGCTTCCTCAAGCCACGCGTGGTTAGGTCACCCAGTTTTAGAGTTTGCTTTGCATTCTGGGACCTATAGTTTATTTAAAATGCAAAACTAGAAATCGGAGAATGCAAAGAATAAAACCAGGACTGCATGACCTATTCACGCATTGCCTGGGAAAATGTGAGAGCACTCTACATGAATATATGTTTTATGAATTTCAATTAAGGGTGCGTCAGAGATCTACCTATAACTATTAATCAGCCAGTTACCCAAATAAAACGCTGCACGTTTGTTTTAGGTCTAAGAATACTAGTTGCACCACTACACCCTTGAAAAGAAGATCAAGGATCTCAAGAAATATTTCTTGAGGCCTCAGAACTGGAATAATCCTAACCCTTAAAACTCCTGGCATTCCTCTACTGAGACGCCTCTACTGGCGCCATATTCACAGAAGGTGTCTTGCAAATCAACTAGAAAAAATAAGACATGCCCAAAACATAGAAAAGGAGTGCACCTCTATTGGGGATGGGTACCAGCGAAGTAAACATTGCCAGGAATGCATGCACCTGTCCCGACTGAATTAGCAAATGTATTTTATTTATTTATTTTATTTATTGGTCATGTGTTAGGCGCTTATACTGTTATCAAAGCTGTTTCAAAGCGCCCAAAGGGCGACAGGGACAGGTAGACAATTAATTAGAACAAAGATAAATAATTGAATTACTAGTATAAACAAATAGACTAACAGGGAGGGGAGACGAACCTACTATGTCTTGTGTGTGTTCAGAAAGTGCAAGTAACTAATCTATCATTTTACCAGATTTTGGATGAATATCAAGCGCTTACCAAAAGGGAAAGATGGTCCAGGAAGCAATATAGTAGTCATTTAGCTTACATGGACTGTCCTAATTGGTGTCATTTTGATATGTATTGATTAGCATAAATGTATTGTTTTAATTGGGAAATGTGTATATTTTATGTATTTACTATGCATTTGTTAGGCGGTTATACAAGTAAATTGGCTTTCAGAGTGCCCACGGGGCAACAGGGAGGGAACATGGGAGTGAAATGCAAATATAACAATGAAGGATAAATAGAGGCGGTCCTACTAGGCGCTGTGAGCATTCAGACAGTGCGAATGCAGAATTGTATTGTATAAAAAGCCAACTGTTTGGCTGTATTTAAATAAATATCAGCCCTTCATCCTTTTGAGGGTGATACAGAGTATCATTACTTTTGGTAGTAATAACAACAGTTGTTTCAGCCCTTTGAAGTAGGAGGAAGGAACCAGGCACGGAGAGCTGCCTATAAAAAGGTGATATTATATAAACTATACAGGCTTTTAAGGGAAAAGGCAGCCCACAGTAACATCCAAGTGTGTAGCTTTGCTGAAAAAATAAAAGGCTACAGAATGTTAAAACAATCAAGTTCGCTGACTCTACAAAGGAAGCGCTGGGTCAGGGGCATTCAATCTGCCAGCCCTGTATAGAAAAACTCTACCCTCTCCTGCTGTACCTTTGTGAATATAGCACATTGGTGAAAGTCAACACACACTATAAGGAAGGCTTGTGGTAGGAGCTATTGTAGTTTAAAGTTAATAGTGCAACTCACGTGAACTGCAATGTGCACACATTTAAGCTGACTAGAGTGTACAATAAGGTCACTCACCACATATAATACTTATCATTGTTTCTGCGGACTGTAAGTGCCAAGTGCAGAGTTTCCTGCTGCTCACTACAGAGGGAGCCTGTTTTTGGTTATATTTTTACTTTACTGTGGCAGGCTTTTTTTTACTAAACGTCATGGGTAAAGTACACATGATAACTGTTATTACGTGACTGACTGGCTTACATTGGTGCAGCCAGTCTAGATGTATTTACTTACTGCGTCATTGCGTTTTTCACTGGCACAAAGAGTAAAGCTAACATGAAGAGTGTTCTGACACTGTCATACTGTTCTGCATTGGTGCATTGCGTTTTTCACTGGCACAAAGAGTAAAGCTAACATGAAGAGTGTTCTGACACTGTCATACTGTTCTGCATTGGTGCAGCCTGTCGAGGCATATTTGTCTATTGTGGCATGACATTTTGTACGGGTAAAGCAAACAGGAGAACGTTATTATATGATAATACTGGCATATGGGTATAGTCAGTATAACTTCTTTTTTTTCATTAGTTAATTACTTTATTTCGGTATAAAAACCATAAAAGTATACACCAACGGTAAAAATAATTCGAACATGCATAATCACAACAGGAACTGAGGCCAAGCTTTAATGAATTTGGCAGCGTGCCGTACATCATGATAGAGTAATTGATTCAGCCTTATTTTATCTGCTTCAGTAAAAACAATGACATCCTGCACGACAAATAAAACACCTCGCTGATCATGAGAACAATTCATTAAATCGTGTTTGTACTGGTATAAAGGCATCATGAAAATGCGTTGGGAAATGCTGCTGTGCACTGTTGGTGATTTGTATCTCTTGATTTTTTCCATGTCACCCCCACAAAACTGTTCGCAAACCGTGTGGCTTTTTACGCAATATTTCACAGAAAGTGTGCTGAAAAATGCACTACATATTTACCTATTATTTTTAAAATGTTATGGGAAGACACCGCCCTCCAAAAACAGCATTGGTCAGTTGTGCTCCCTTGCTATGCTCGGCTCTCCGGACCCTCCAATCAAAAAATGCACCAACCGCCACTGTGACGATTCAATTCTTGCATTCTCTGAGGAACCCAAACACACGCACTAGTCTATATTTCCTCAAAGGGGCTGGCTTTGCATTTATCCGGCCTTCGAGCATGCGCACAAGCAGTAGCGGAGGCAGATTTTGGTGTGGGGGTGGCCCAAAAGGCCCCAGCGGGAGCACTGGACACCCAAGGGGGTCAGCCACCCCCCCAGGGCAAAGTGGCCGCCATAGGTGGTCCACAGACTAGAGTCCGACTAGCCACGGGATTTAGCCCTGGCAGCGGACTCATCCCCACGATTCATCCTTTCAACATTTCAAGCAGCTAAACTGAACAGACGTCAGCAGGAATTTGCATTATAATAGATAATGTAAAGGGTGTTTTACTTAGCTGTTACACATTGTAAAATGTCTGGAAACGTCCTGCTCAAATGTAACCAGTGCCTTAATCCATGTTAGATACTAGCATTTCTGTTTCAACATTTGCTATTGGCTGTTGCATCTATGTTGCGATCCTTTTGCAAATGATACATGATTATGCCCAGTATTGGGCTATCAATGCGGGTGCGACGTCTCCACTGCTCTGCATCGCTTCCTCCTCCAGCGCTAACTTTGTATCTAAGGCCGAGGTGCAGGGAGCATGGATAAATAACGCTGTGTAATACAAGTTGCCGCGTAGTTTCAATTCCCAGGGCCCATTCCATCTAATACGTTGCGTTCTTGCTAAATTACTGTCGTTGCAAGTGAAAAAGGACAGAGCCCCTTTAAGAGGGAAGCGCAAGACTATGAGAGTGAGCGGGAAGCGGGAGGAAAGGGAGGGGCAAGGGAAGAGGGAACACAGTCACTGTAAAGAGGAATAAAGAGAAGGTCATGAACAACCCTGGCTCCGGTGTGATGTGTCATTGGGTGAGTATGAGGCCCAGTTAAGAAGAACACAACAACTGGCGACGAGGCCGATGAGAGCCCATGCTCTGCAACAGGGAGGGCCCGTGTGCCCAGCAGTGGTGAGGGGCCCGTGTGCCCAGCATTAATGAGGGGCCCATGTGCCCAGCAGTGACCAAGGGCCTGAGCACCCACAATGAAGAGGGGCCCGTGCGCCCAGCAACGAAGGAGGGCCTGTGAGCCCAGCAGCGACGAGTGGCCCGTGTGCCCAGCAGCTACCTAGGGCCCGCGCACCCGCAGTGAGGAAGGGCCAGTGTGCCCAGCAACAGAGGCAACAGAGGGCCCATGCGCCCACAACAGAAGAAGACCGGTGAGGAGCTCCGGAGGAGGGCCTGCGTGCCACGCAGTGAAGAAGAACCCATGAAGAGGGCCTGTGAGCCCAGCAACAATAAGGAGAGAAGAAAGCGGAAGGACCCAGCGGACTGGCCAAAGGAGATGTGCCGTGAATGAAGAGGGACGGAGAGGCAAGCCCAGCAACAAGGAACCCGGAGGGGCGTCTGGCAGCGAAGCGCCCAGCAGTCCGTGGCAGAGCATGGAACAGCCCAGCAGCACTGTGGATGTGACACGGTGTGCAATGGTGCCGCGAAGGAGGGTGAAGAGTGGCTGACAGGCCCAGCCCAGTAGCGAAAGTAGTCGTGCTCCGGTGAGCAGGAGGACTCTGCCAAGGAGGAGAAGTGCACAACTAACCCGGCGACCCACGGAAGGACCCGATGAGCTGAGGGAAGACGTTGCAAGTGATGGAGGCCACCCCGACGACGGGAGCAACGAGCAGCACGGCTGGGAGCCGGTAAGGACCTCCTCCCCCACTGCCACGGCCCTGAAGCAACCCACACGCACAACACGCTTGCATGCAAGCGTATGGAAACTGAAGAATATGTGCACAAACCTAACAACACTAGATAGGTATCCCGCTGTACAAGAGGTAACCCTTTCACCACGAAGACCACTAGAGCTACCCACCCCGCAAGCCCACCGGATAAAGGCCACATAAACATTGGGCAAAGACCAGGTGGCACCAACCCTCCGGCCTACAGAGGGATAACCACAGACCACCACTACGGTGACCCCACGCTGCGCGGGTCAACTGAAGCGAGTGACACTGCAAGTACTCCCACAAAGCGGAACAATACCAACCCAGACCACCGCAAAGACACAGTGTGTCCCCATGTTGGAAACTGCCAACACCCCATGAGGGTACCAGCACAAATTGGCCACTTCAAAGGACCCATGATCACTGCCATAGAGCAGCATGCCACAGTAGCCCTCGGCCACTACTCCTACCCCAAATGCCCACAAACCAGGCCAGCAAAGGCAGATAAGCTCATCCGCCATAAGGAAATCTAACGAGGTGTGCACTCCAGCAATTGGCGACACAACGGCCCCCTCCACTACAAAGACTAGCAGAGTGGCACTTTAAGACAAGACCCCCTGCCAACTTGCAGAAGCCCAAGACTTGTGACCTACCACCACTAGCAACAACACCACGGCACCTTGGCCTCACCAGACCTCAGAAATAAATCGAAGCAACAAAACGCCACCACACCACACCTAGACACAGCTCCTACAATCTCGAGGAGAGAGACACCACGAACACCGGCCAACATGGACGACCAATCACAAACACCTGACGCAGGAACACACACCTTAGAAAATTCAAGCACCACACCCCTCGCCAGTCTCATGAGAAGGCCCAGCCCATTCGCCCTGAACCTGCACCACGACCAAGGAACAAGGTGGGAAGACTGGGTCGAAGAGTTTGAAGACTTTCTAGGTGCAATCGGGAACCAAGACCCCCCAAACAAACTCAGCATATTCAAGAACCTGGTAGGAAAAGAAGTAAAAGACATCATCAAGACAATTCCAGCAACAGACAAGACCACATACCCACGCCTTCTCAATGCAGTCAACGACAAGCTGATAGTAGGCTCCAATAAAGACTACAAGCGCCTTGAATTCAACCAACACAGGCAGCGTCCACACAAATCCATTGGAGGATTTGTCTTACGTCTCCAGCAGAAGATAGTGAACTGCAACTTTGCCAACTTCAATGATGAAGAAGCTATAAGACTGAGGATCATAGAAGGGTGCAACTCGTCAATGCTCAGAAAACTCCTTCTCAAAAAGCCCCTACCCCTAGCGAAAATACTCAATCTGGCAAAAACATACGAGAGAGTTAACGCACAGGCAGCCGCCATTGAAAATAAAGTTGAACGCAACGCCATCGCGGCCCTCACGAAGGGCAATCGCAACACTCGAAGCCCACTCGACAATGGAGACGGCAAAAACTCAGAAGACACTGGCAACAAAGCCAGAGCAGAGAGAAATGCCACAGGAGGGGCTGGAAACACGCACACAGACAACCATACTCAGCCCTTGGACGAACATGCTGGCGCTGGGGTCAGGAAGGTCACCTTCAAGCAAAATGCAGAACAGGAACACCTACAAGCGCTGCATGCCAACCCACACCACCAGCCCAGGCAAGATACCCGAGTCCACCAATGGCATGGTCAGACATTAGGAAAGACACTGAGGTCGTGAACACCAGCCCACCTAGACGTCACAGGCATGCACACCCCCTCTACCCTGAGTTGACCCATCCAAAAGGGGACAGACCAACACTTGGCACACGAACCTCACCCACCCTGCGAGAGGACTATGAGCCTCACACGCACCCAGTACCCTTCGGGACGTCGTACCGGGGGGGATGTGGAAACCACAGGAAACGCCGGCACAAGGCAACTACACCAGACAGGGGCAGAAGAACAACCCCTAGGCAAATCCCAAAGCCATGCCGTCTAATGGAGGTCAGCACAGACAGTACAGCAAAAAGGACAGTCACAATGCTACCCAACCCAAGAAGACTGCAGAGTGCCTGACGCTATCCGCATGATACCGAGTCCCGCCATAGGGCACAGCCATCTCAGCCACCGGACAGCACTACAGCACGCACTCATCAGCATTCACTATAGGCCATTCGAAGTAACCCACAAGAAGGACCACGCACCCGAGCAAGATGCAGGAGAGGCAAGCAAAGCCAAAGGACAGACGAATCGAACAGATCCTATCCTAGCGACAAAGGACGAAGAACAAGTGACAACCATGACAAGGAACTACATCAAAATGACACCAAAGGACTCCCTCCTTCACGAGTTATACTTTGAAGAGCATGAATCAACAAAAGGGGAATCGATCGAGATGGAGGAACAATTGAGAGCAGAGATTCATGAAACACCACAACGAGAGAGTGCAGAAGAGACCCACGAGCAACCAGGCAGGCTCCATCGAACCACAAAGAGACCCCAATGGCTTATCGAGCAAATGTAACCCGGGAAGTCTCATGTTAAGCAAGGGGGAGGTGTTGCGAGTGAAAAAGGACAGAGCCCCTTTAAGAGGGAAGCCCAAGACTATGAGAGGGAGCGGGAAGCGGGAGAAAAGGGAGGGGCAAGGGAAGAGGGAACACAGTCACTGTAAGGAGGAATAAAGTGAAGGTCATGAACAACCCTGGCTCCGGTGTGATATTTCATTGGGTGGGTATGAGGCTCAGTTAAGAAGAGTACAACAACTGTGTTCACTATAAACTGGGAACCGAATGTGCCCCTTGACAGGTTTTTCAAAGTTTTGTCAGATTACACAGCGCGAGAAAGCCAAACCTCACTAGGCAGAGCTTGGGGGTTCTCTGTCCAAGAAACATTTGAAGAATGGCTGCAAACAGCACATTGTAAAGCACACGTGTCCCCACACAAGCATTAACAAGCAGACAAATATAAAAAAAACAGTCTTTGTTAAGATTTAGGAAAAACATGCTGGAAGATTTATAACGATTTCTTGGCTTCCTGCAACAACATTAAGAAGAGAGAAGAGGGTCAACGACACCTGTACGAATCCCAGAAGCGAGCAACAACAGGCAGGTACTTATCACACGCCATGCTTACGGGGGATATCCCAACCATACTCCACTCCCAATGACATACAGCACAACGCTGTTGCAATTAGCACTCCACCTGTGTGTAAACACTGTCCACCTGTGTGTAAACACTGTATAAATAAACAATTATAATTAGAATGCATCTATCCCCCATGACAAAAATTCGGTCTAGCTGGGCACATAATGAATCTACTACTCTCGCCCCCATCCACTTGCCAGCTCGATATGGGTAGCTAGTAAGGACCTGGCTACCCCTACCCATCTTTGCTTTGGCTAAAATGCACACCCATTCTAATCTCCTCTAAATGTCCCATAATTGAACTTTGGTTCCCCCAATGGCGTTCAACCTACAGCGCGTTAGGACCATGCCAATGGTGAAAGGCTCTATACAAATGACCAGTACTACTAGTACTACTTCCAAGGGATGAGGAGAGATGGACAGAATGGGGTTTTGGTGACTGGGGGAGAGGGTAAGATGAGCTGAACAGCAGGGTGCCCACACAAAAGAGGCCGAATGAGTAAAGGCCCACCAGGAAATCTCCAGAGCGCCCCGTAGGCCAGTCCACTACCGCCTGTGCTACAGGTTGGGACTGCGTCGTTTCATTGTCTCCTCATCGTGACCATAGATGATCTGGGCATGGACGGCTGGAGTTAGAGTCCATCAAGTGCTTTGTACTCAACTTCGAGTGACCATCCCGCAGAGCATGCTTAGTTTGAGGCACGCATCCTGCTACCCAATAAACAGAGACTCTCTCACTTTCACCTTTTGCCAGTGCCATGAAAGGGCCCATCATAGGAACACGTTTCTGGGTCACTCAGGGTCTTTCCTCTTGCATCAAGCGTGATGCTTCTTTGTAGTAATGTAACGTAATGTAATCTCGGTCTTTCATGGAGCCTTCTGCCATTTTGTATGCCTCTTTGCACTGCTTTGTGCGAGGGCTTGGGTGGGAGGAGTGGAAGATGTGAGGTATCCTGGTGTGCAGGTGTGTGGAGATTCAGTAGTACCGGCTGTGTTTCGCCCTAGCTGCATTTCTGTGTAAAAACGACCCTGAGAGGCGAGCCATGTTGCCTGTTTTAGCTGGCGTATGTGTAGAGCAGTAGTCTTCAAACTGTGGGGCTAGCCCCCCAGGGGGGGGGGGCTCAGAAGATGTCTGTGGTGTAGAGGGGAAGGGGGGTGCAAAGCACTTTAAAAAAGGAGAATTAACACTGCTTTTAATAGAAAATATAATGAGGATACGCTTTGTAACACAATAGTTCTTTATTTATTTAGTCATTGGGCCTCATTACAAGTTTGCCTGTCTGGGAACTACGGTACCAGTAAGGTTGCCGGTACCGTAGTTCCTGGACCGGCAAACTACGAGGTGTGCTTGCGGGTGCCTTTCTGCCAGCCAGTTCGAACTGGTGGGCAGCGCGGCACCCGCAAGCACAACATATCGGATGCACCGGCACCGTTATCAACGGTTCCGGTGCATCCGACCTCCCCATTCCCATTGAGCCGTATGGGGCTCAAATGGGAATGGGGAATAAAGAATACCGGCACCCGGCAATGGGGACGGACCGGGTCCGCTAAGGTCAGAATGCCCACGTTCGTCCCATTGCCGGGTGCTGGTAAAATCACGAGTTTGGCGGCCAACGCGCAATTTTTACCAGCACGGCTACCGCCAGTCTCGTAATGAGGCCCATTGTGTCATTGTGTCATTTTATAAAGCCGCTATCGCTGGGTAATTATTTTTTTGGAAGCACATAATACAAAATGACAGATAGAAATTTAATTTTATCATTTAAAATACATTATAATACCTACATATAAAATATCATAGAGTGCAGTGTGTAATGTGCAAAAAATGCTGATATACCCCACCGCAATGCAACCCTCTGGATTTGGGATAAGTCAACTCTGTGCAACATTAATATGCGAGGGCCCCCAACATTTGTACACTAGAAAAAAAAAAACTAAATATAGGTGTCCTAATCGATGTGAAACGCACATCATCAAAAGGGAAACACCCATGGTCTATTAGGTGAGGCAGATTCACCACTGTCTTCCAAATTTAAATTGCGCTCTTCCAGAGGGTCTACTTATTTCCTCTCCTCCTAGTTTCAACATCCCTTCTATGTGAGGAAACTGTTTTCAACAGGACAGCTCTGTCATTTAGAATTCATCATGGCAAGTACATCGGTCGACCCAGTTATGTTATGTTATTTTGCATTTATATAGCGCCTTATATACCATTGGTATGGTCTGAAGGCGCTGGTAGGTTGAACGCCCTTGGGAACCGAAGTTTGGGTCAGTAGAGAGAGTAGAGAGAGTCCAAAGGTGCGTGTGCGCACCAGGTATGTGTGCAGCTGGTGTGGAATTTCGTGTAGTAGCTGCTTCTTGTGGTAGGTGTGGTGGTTGAGAGATCAGGAGTATGGGTTCGCTCCAGACCGAGTGTGGCTGCGTTAGGCCTGAGGAGAACGCCTGGCTGGGGGGTGTGAAACCAGCAATGTTTACTTAGAGTGATGGGGAGTGAGTGGGAGATGTTGATATGAGAACAGTTATACGGAATGGTGTCATAGTATCTCTGTTTTCTAGTTGAGTGGTGGTTTAAGGAAGAGAGTAAGCGTGGGGTGTGGTATGATATATGCTCTTTCAAATGTTCCCTGCATTCCAAAGCAAATTATGTACATCACGCAATTCTATGCGATCAAGTCAGTTCTATGCACTTTTATTCATTTCAGGCGTTCAAGATTGCCCTACACAATCCGGTCTGCTCGACACACTCACGCACTCTAGTCCACCTTGCATGCTCTAGTCTATCCCTCATTCTCCAGTGTGCCCCACGCATGTACTCCTGTATTCTATACGTATGCGCTCCTGTCTTTCCCGCGCATGCACTCCTGTCTACCCCGCGCATGCACTCCTGTCTGCCTACGCACTCATCCGCTCTGTACACTCATCCGCTCTGTACGCTCATCCGTTCTGTACGCTCATCCGATCTACACGCTCATTCGATCTACACACTCATCCAGTCCACATACTCATCCGCTCAACATACTACTCATCCGCTCTATGTACTACTCATCCACTCTACGTACTCATCCGTTCAACACACTCATCCGCTCTACATACCCATCCGCTCCATACACTCATCCGCTCCACACACTCATCCACTCCACACACTCATCTGCTCCACACACTCATCCGCTCCACACACTCGTCCGCTCAACACACTCATCCAATCTACACACTCGTCCGCTCCACATGCTCGTCCGCTCCACACACTCATCCAATCTACACATTCGTCCAATCTACACACTCGTCCAATCTACACACTCACCTATTCTACACACTCATCCAGTCCACACACTCATCCGGTCCAGACACTCATCGTCTTTTCGACATACTACTCGTCCGCTGTACGTACTCATCCGCTCCACATACTCATCCGCTCCACACAATTATCCGTTCCACACACTCGTCTGCTCCACATACTCGTCCGCTCCACACACTCGTCCAATCTACACATTTGTCCAATCTATACACTCGTCCCATCTACACACTCATCTAATCTACACACTCATCCGGTCCACACACTCATCGGCTCAACATACTACTCGTCCGCTCGACATACTACTCGTCCGCTGTATGTACTCATCCGCTCCACACACTCATCCGCTCCACACACTCAGCTGCTCCACACACTTATCCGCTCCACCCACTCATCCGTTCTACGTACTCATCCCCTCTATGTACTCATCCGCTCTACGTACTCATCCGCTCTACATACCCATCCGCTCCACACACTCATCCGCTCCACACACTCATCTGTTCCACATACGCATCCGCTCCACACACTCATCCGCTCCACACACTCGTCCGCTTCACACACTTGTCTGCTCCACACACTGGTCCAATCTACACACTCGTCCAATCTACACACTCATCCAATCTACACACTCATCTAATCAACACACTCATCCGGTCCACACACTCATCGGCTCAACATACTAATCGTCCGCTCGACATACTACTCGTCCGCTGTACGTACTCATCCGTTCCACACACTCATCCGCTCTATGTATTTATCTGCTCCACACACTCATCCGCTCTACGCACTCATCCGCTCATCCGCTCTAGGCACTCATCCGCTCTATGTACTCATCCCCTCTTCATACTCATCCGCTCGTCATACTCATCCGCTCTACATACTCATCCGCTCTTCATACTCATCCGCTCTGCGTACTCATCTGCTCTATACACTCATCCGCTCTACACACTCATCCGCTCTACACACTCATCGGCTCTATTTACTCATCCGCTCTCCACACTCATCCGCTCTCCACACTCATCCGTTGCACACACTCAGCCGCTCTCCACAGTCATCTGCTATCCACAGTCATCTGCTCTCCACACTCGTCTGCTCTCCACACTCGTCCGCTCTCCACACTCGTCTGCTCTCCACATTCATATGCTCCACATACTCATCCGCTCCACACACTCATCCGCTCCACACACTTGTCTGCTCCACACACTCGTCCAATCTACACACTCGTCCAATCTACACACTCGTCCAAACTACACACTCATCTAATCAACACACTCATCCGGTCCACACATCGGCTCAACATACTACTCGTCCGCTCGACATACTACTCGTCCGCTGTACGTACTCATCCGTTCCACACACTCATCCGCTCTACATATTTATCCGCTCCACACACTCATCCGCTCCACCCACTCGTCCGCTCTACGTACTCGTCCGCTCTATGTACTCATCTGCTCTTCATACTCATCCGCTCTTCATACTCATCCGCTCCACATACTCATCCGCTCTTCGTACTCATCCGTTCTACGTACTCATCTGCTCTACACACTCATCCGCTCTACACACTCATCCGCTCTACACACTCATCGGCTCTACTTACTCATCTGCTCTCCACACTCATCCGATCTCCACACTCATCCATTGCCCACACTCAGCCGCTCCCCACACTCAGCTGCTCCCCACACTCAGCCACTCTCCATACTCAGTCGCTCCACACACTCATCCGCTCTCCACAGTCATCCGCTCTCCACACTCGTCTGCTCTCCACACTCGACCGCTCTCCACACTCGTCTGCTCTCCACAGTCATCCGCTCTCCACAGTCATCCGCTCTGCACACTCATCCGCTCTGCACACTCGTCCGCTCTGCACACTCATCCGCTCAGCACACTCATCTGTTCTACACACTCATCCTCTCTACACGCTCATTCGCTCTTACACGCTCATCCGGTCTAAACGTTCATCCGGTCTATACGTTCGTCCATTCAGTATAGTCATCAGTTCTACGCACTCCTGCGTTCTATTCGCTTCTCTGTATTTACGTACTCATCAACTCTACACGTACTCATCAACCTTACACGCTCGTCCGCTCTACACACCCAACCGCTATACATACTCATCCGCTCAACATACTACTCATCCGCTCTATGTACTACTCATCCACTCTACGTACTCATCCGTTCAACACACTCATCCGCTCTACATACCCATCCGCTCCATACACTCATCCGCTCCACACACTCATCCGCTCCACACACTCATCTGCTCCACACACTCATCCGCTCCACACACTTGTCCGCTCAACACACTCATCCAATCTACACACTCGTCCGCTCCACATGCTCGTCCGCTCCACACACTCATCCAATCTACACATTCGTCCAATCTACACACTCGTCCAATCTACACACTCACCTAATCTACACACTCATCCAGTCCACACACTTATCCGGTCCAGACACTCATCGTCTTTTCGACATACTACTCGTCCGCTGTACGTACTCATCCGCTCCACATACTCATCCGCTCCACACAATTATCCGTTCCACACACTCGTCTGCTCCACATACTCGTCCGCTCCACACACTCGTCCAATCTACACATTCGTCCAATCTATACACTCGTCCCATCTACACACTCATCTAATCTACACACTCATCCGGTCCACACACTCATCGGCTCAACATACTACTCGTCCGCTCGACATACTACTCGTCCGCTGTACGTACTCATCCGCTCCACACACTCATCCGCTCCACACACTCAGCTGCTCCACACACTTATCCGCTCCACCCACTCATCCGTTCTACGTACTCATCCCCTCTATGTACTCATCCGCTCTACGTACTCATCCGCTCTACATACCCATCCGCTCCACACACTCATCCGCTCCACACACTCATCTGTTCCACATACGCATCCGCTCCACACACTCATCCGCTCCACACACTCGTCCGCTTCACACACTTGTCTGCTCCACACACTGGTCCAATCTACACACTCGTCCAATCTACACACTCATCCAATCTACACACTCATCTAATCAACACACTCATCCGGTCCACACACTCATCGGCTCAACATACTACTCGTCCGCTCGACATACTACTCGTCCGCTGTACGTGCTCATCCGTTCCACACACTCATCCGCTCTATGTATTTATCTGCTCCACACACTCATCCGCTCTACGCACTCATCCGCTCATCCGCTCTACGCACTCATCCGCTCTATGTACTCATCCCCTCTTCATACTCATCCGCTCGTCATACTCATCCGCTCTACATACTCATCCGCTCTTCATACTCATCCGCTCTGCGTACTCATCTGCTCTATACACTCATCCGCTCTACACACTCATCCGCTCTACACACTCATCGGCTCTATTTACTCATCCGCTCTCCACACTCATCCGCTCTACACACTCATCCGTTGCACACACTCAGCCGCTCTCCACAGTCATCTGCTCTCCACAGTCATCTGCTCTCCACACTCGTCTGCTCTCCACACTCGTCCGCTCTCCACACTCGTCTGCTCTCCACAGTCATCTGCTCTCCACACTCGTCTGCTCTCCACACTCGTCCGCTCTCCACACTCGTCTGCTCTCCACATTCATATGCTCCACATACTCATCCGCTCCACACACTCATCCGCTCCACACACTTGTCTGCTCCACACACTCATCCAATCTACACACTCGTCCAATCTACACACTCGTCCAAACTACACACTCATCTAATCAACACACTCATCCGGTCCACACACTCATCGGCTCAACATACTACTCGTCCGCTCGACATACTACTCGTCCGCTGTACGTACTCATCCGTTCCACACACTCATCCGCTCTACATATTTATCCGCTCCACACACTCATCCGCTCCACCCACTCGTCCGCTCTACGTACTCGTCCGCTCTATGTACTCATCTGCTCTTCATACTCATCCGCTCTTCATACTCATCCGCTCCACATACTCATCCGCTCTTCGTACTCATCCGTTCTACGTACTCACCTGCTCTACACACTCATCCGCTCTACACACTCATCCGCTCTACACACTCATCGGCTCTACTTACTCATCTGCTCTCCACACTCATCCGATCTCCACACTCATCCATTGCCCACACTCAGCCGCTCCCCACACTCAGCTGCTCCCCGCACTCAGCCACTCTCCATACTCAGTCGCTCCACACACTCATCCGCTCTCCACAGTCATCCGCTCTCCACACTCGTCTGCTCTCCACACTCGACCGCTCTCCACACTCGTCTGCTCTCCACAGTCATCCGCTCTCCACAGTCATCCGCTCTGCACACTCATCCGCTCTGCACACTCGTCCGCTCTGCACACTCATCCGCTCAGCACACTCATCTGTTCTACACACTCATCCTCTCTACACGCTCATTCGCTCTTACACGCTCATCCGGTCTAAACGTTCATCCGGTCTATACGTTCGTCCATTCAGTATAGTCATCAGTTCTACGCACTCCTGCGTTCTATTCGCTTCTCTGTATTTACGTACTCATCAACTCTACACGTACTCATCAACCTTACACGCTCGTCCGCTCTACACACCCAACCGCTATACACACTCATCGGCTTTAGTATGTTCATCTATTCTATACACTCATCCGATCTCCATACTCATTTGATCTATCTAGTCGTCTGTTCTTCCACTCATGCTCTCTTCCACTTAGTGCATTCATCTGTTCTATTCGCTTCATCCATTCTAACTATTTCATCCATGCCATTCACTTCGTTCCCTCCTCATTCATTATGTCCATTTCATCAGTTTAGATCTCCTTACTTTCCCAATGATTTATTCATATTATCCACTTCACTGTTTTGATCTACATTACTCGTTTAGTTCTGTTTGTCTTTCCAGTTTACATTCAAGTTTGTTAGCTGTCAATTTCTCGCATCAGGTAGTTTGTTGGGTCGGGGTCATTGTGATGCTGTTAGTTTGGAAAACCGGTTGGTTTTAGGGGAAGAGCCAGGTTTTCAGTAGTTTGCGGAAGGACGCTAATTCCTCAGTTAGGCGGTTGTGGGGTGGGAGCGAGTTCCACAGGGTTGAGGCCAGGGCTGAGAATGATGATCCGCCTAACCTGACTGAGTTTGTCTTAGGAATTACTAGGAGGCCGGCTGAGCTTGATCTTAGGGTGCGAGTGGATGATAAGGAATTAGCTTGTCTTGAAGATATTGAGGTCCAGTTTTATGCAGTGCTCGATGGGAGAGGCATAAGGTGTTTGAAAGCCACCCTACGGGCTACAGGAAGCCAGTGCAGTGTCTTAAGGGCTGGGGAGACGTGGTCTCTCGGACCGAGCGCAAGTAGCATTTTGGCTGCCACGTTTTGTGCCCTTTGGAGTTTATTCAGTTGGTAGGCGTGGATTCCGAGGTATAGGGGGTTTGCGTAGTCCAGTCTTGATGTAACGATTGATTGGACCGCAGAGAGTCTGTTGGGAAATGAGAGATATGGAAAGATGCGCCTAAGGGTTTTAAGGTGGTAGTGGCAGGACTTTGAGACATTGTTGACTTGGCGCGAGAGTGTTAGGTCAGAGTCCAGGGTGCATCCAAGATTTTTCACTGAGTTGGAGGGTGTCGGTGAGTTGCCCATGGCGGGTGGCCAGGGTAGTGGGTGCGGAAGAAGATCAGAGTTGCCGCAAACCATGATTTCCGTTTTGGAGGGGTTTAACAAGAGGTGGCTTTGGGTCATCCAGAGTTCTATGTTAAGGAGGCAGGATGCCAGGTCCGGTTGGGAGTTGGGTTTCGAGTTCAGGAGTTTTAGAATTAGTTGAGTGTCGTCGGTAGTTGTAACACAGGATGTTGTGTGAACGAATTATTGGTGGGAGGGTGATCAGGTAGAGAATGAACAGGAGGGCGGATAGACATGCTCCTTGTGGGACTCCCGTGTCGACTGGTCGGGCTTGGGAGGTATAGCTGGAGAGTGTTGTTATTTGGTGCCTGTCTTTGAGGAATGAAGCTATCCATTTAAGAGCAGTTCCACAAATTCCTAGGGAGTGGAGGTGGTCTAGGAGGATGCAGTGATTGATCGTGTCAAAGGTGGCCGATAGGTCGAGAAGGATTAGTGCGGCGCATCCCGCCGAGTCTGCCATCATTTTAAGGTCATCCCAGATCGAGGTTAGGGTGGTTTCAGTTCTGTGACGTGTTCTGAAACCTGATTGGGCGGGGTCTAGGAGATTGTTGGCTCCAACAAAGGCATTTAGTTGAGAGTAGGCAGTTCGGTCAATGAGTTTGGCAAGGAACCTGGTGTTTCAGATGGGGCGGTAGTTTGTGGGCTCGAGAGGGTCGAGCAAAGGTTTTTTGATTAGAGGTTTGACGTGCACCATTTTGAATGCGTAGGGAAAGATACCAGAAGAAAGGGAGTCATTTATGAGAGATCTTGCGTGTTCTCCTGCGCAGGTGGAAGCGAACATTTCTTTAAGGGTTGTGGCTGGGCAAGGGTCCAGTGGTGATCCAGATGGTTTGCGGGCAGATAGAAGTTTGAGAAATTGTTCTGCTGATATTGGACTAAAGGATTCGAACGTTGGTTGCGTAGAGGTCGCAGCTGATGGGCTGGCCGTTACGGGCGGAAGATTACCTGGTGGATGTAAGAGAGCCAGTTTGGTGGTTAGAGTTTTTGTCCTTTCGATAGCCGTGGTGTAAAAGTGGAGGGAGAGTGAGTTGCACAGTGATTGTGATGGGGTCGGGACAGTTGTGGTACAAGCCGGATTGGTGAATTCGGAGATGATTTTGTGGAGTTCTTTGCTTGGGTTTTTGCAGTTCTCATAAAATGATCAAACAGACCAGTATCTCTGCTTCATCATGGAGTAGTGTTTAATTCTGAATACTTCCAGCTATTGCCAATCATTTTCCACTCAAACAAATATAACCTCTGGAACATTAGCCAGTTGTGGTAGTCAATCACTGTAGTCCATCCTTAGTGCGTGCAGGCTGATGTGGATTCCAAGCATGGCACTGTGGACGAAATGTCCATTTCGAACACCGGCACGCTCGTGCTGCTCATATCTAGCCTATTGCCATTTATTTACTGTACCTAAGCCTGCACCCTCCTTTTTTCCAGGCAATCACAATCTATGCATATAAGAGAGTACTTTTTCCTTTGTTAATGTTTACCCAACCGTCATCTAGTTATAATACAGTTCTCCCCCACTTTCCTGTAAAGATTTCTTGGAGATTTATGTCTCTGATATGAATATAGTAAAGACCTAGCTTGGACCATTGCCATCTAGTTACAAAGGAGAGTACTTACCCCACCCTCGGCTTGCTTACTGCTCTGTACTCTCTGAAGCGGGTAAGATAGCTCAGCAAGTTGAGTGCTCGCTGCTCAATCTGTGTGTGATCTGTAGGTTGCAGATTTCAGTCCGGGCAAGGCTAACTCAGCCTTTCCTCCTTCCGAGGATGACAAATGCGCACCGACTTTGTTTGGTGGTTGATGTGGTACGTAAGTATGTTCTCTGTGCTATATATAGCACATCATAATCAGTTGTATGTTCACCTCTTCAAAAGTAGGAAGACTAGTCCCCCTCTCAAATTTAGATTCATAATTGGAAGGTTTACTTTGCATGTTGGAAATGGTTCTCAAAAGTAAGAGAAGCAGGTACTCGATGGACAAGCACCCCATTTTACAATGTGTCGAACCTGGAAGCCATTTTACGAAATAGGTATGTAAAAGAAATGCCTGATCGTGTAACTTTTGTAGGTAGAATGAAATCCCCATTGTCAGTTTTAAACTCAGAACAAAAGAGTTTTTATTTTATGGAATATTCTTTTTTTACATTCTTTTGTAGTAGGCAGTTTTTATATTAAGAAATCAGGTTTACAAAGTCAACCTATATTATGACAAATCATTAGAATTACATTTATAATAATTATTTTATTGGGCACTGTTTATTGTCATAATGTAATTTTCTTCTGTGTTTCGCTTGTCGTTGTGCGTTGGACCTGAAGCTAAAGCCCTTTGCGAGGACAGTCGTCTTTTAGGTGCCCCCCCTCATTTCTCATAAACGTGGTTCTACGTGATGTTTCCGAAAGGAATCCATGTTGCAACTCCCGTTGCGCTGGGCTCTTGTGCACTGGCACTAGTGAAAAGGATTTAATTTCCTTCGTTTCATTTTAAAATATACCTCTGTTCGACACTGTATCTTCGGGCAGCATATAAAGCATCCCTAGGTTACACCAACAACCATATTTGCAATTACAATTGTTAAAAGCAAGTAGGTAGGCTACACGTTTCATTCTTAGGGCTCTTCATTAGGGAAACCGATGCTAATTTTAATAGCACATAGATAACAGTTGTACTCTGCAAACTACACTATGGTTAAAGGCAGGCCTATGCAAGGAGGGCTAAAATAACATTAATCATATGACCAACATAAATAATCTCTTTCCTCAGAAGACTGGGTATATAAAAAGATGCCTACTCAAAAAATACAAAGGAATCACACAAACAAAAATTGCAATCCATATTATTAGCACTCGGTAAACAAAGAGCCCAGTTCATGATAGAGAAGCAACCCTCGTCATTATTGCAGTAACTTGACCAATATACTTCTTCTCCACGCTCTATGGGTGAATTTCGTCTCAAAGTAAATTGAGTTATGATTTGGGTTGATTTACAAAAGACCGTGGCATTATAACCCTCCGATCACTTTTACGGTCACACAAAGACATACAAGTGTGCTACCGTCGCTCCTGCCTTTGCACAGATGGGGCAGAACCTACTGTTGGACCCACTCTGTGATTTCATGCCCCTCCGCTCACCTCTCTGTCCCTCGGCTGCCTCTTCCGGCGACACCCCGAAAGCCCCTGACCAGCTGCCATCTTGCCTTATAGGGGGTACACCCTCAGAACTCTCACCGCACCCCTCCCCATTCCCTCCAATCCTCCACTCTCCCCGCTCACTGCTTACCTCACCTCCTCCTCTGCTAGCCCAGGCCCAGCCTATCCTCTCCCTGAGGACTTTGGCAGTGAACGACGTGGGAAACATCCTTGCTGAAACAGATGGCGCACAGCCTATAAATGGTTTTATGTGTTTTTACTGAGCACATCTTTACTGGCTGTGACGACTTCCGTCTTGCAGAAGTACAAGGCTGAGTAGAGGTTAAAACGCCCACAAAGCCCAATCACTTCTAAAAACCAAGAGCCAACACAATCATACAAGTTAAACTTGTTCAGCCAAGAGATGCCTCCTTCTCTTTTTGTGGTAACCTGGACCAAGGGAAGGCTATACTCTTAAGAGGGGTGTGAATGTGGTTCAGTAGCAACCCAAATCTTCTTCATACTAACAGCACACTACAGTAGAGATTGGATAACCAGGGCCGCATGACAAAACTAATCACACAGTTGAGAGGACTAAAGCAGGGGTGCGTAACTGCCCCTCTGCTCTATAATGTCTACAGGGAGTTTGAAACTGTCCGCCCAAGATTGGCTCATCTCACTGTGTGATTTTGGCGTATGCAGATGACCTAGTGTTGTTCGATCACACATTTGGTGGAATACTTAGATCGGCCCAAAGACCTTTTCAATATGCAGAGGCTAATGAACTGGTTATTAACCACAACAAGACTGAGTTAATTCTCTATACTGCTGGCAAGGTTGCACACCCCAGTATGCACATGCTGTCCGGTCAAATGGTCGAAAATAAAAGATTGAATGACCATTTGATAGAAGTCAAATGGTCGGGAAAAAAAAGGTCGAATTTTTTTATTAATTTATTTATATATTTTTTTTAGTTTTGGTTGGTTAAAAAATATTTTTAATAAAGAAAAAGGGGGGTTGAAGGGGGAACCCCCCCATAAAATAATTTTTTTTAAAAAAAAACCTTTGTTTTTCGACCATTTGACTTCGATCAAATGGTCATTCGATCATTTCGTTTTCGACCAGTTGACCTACAACCTATGCACATAGAAATAGTTCAGATAAAGTAGACAGATTCCTATAAATATCTTGGTGTGGAATTTGATAGTAAAGGCAACTATTTCCTGTGCATGCAGGCTCGCAAAATCAGGGCAGCGCAATTAACAACTATGATTTATAAATTCACACGAGATCAGAGTGGATTCTCTATTTGGGGTGCCTGTCAACTTTACATTCAATGTTTCGTGCCCATGGTAATCTATGGATTAGAATCTTTGATGAACATGAATCTTGGCTGGTTACAGATATTGGAGGGAAAATTCTGGAGGTGACTTTTGGGACTCCCACAATGTATCCCTATGGCCATTTTAAGATTAAAGTTGGGCATTCTTTCTCCTAATGCAATGGTGCTTCGGAAAAGAGCAGAGCTGTATATCAAAATCCAGAACAATCCTACTAACCCTCTATCAGTGTCCGTGAAGAAAGATATGGGAGGTAGCAACCAGTCTAAATTTAAGAAAGATATGAAAGCATTGTGTGAGTTGATCTTCTAGACCCCTCAGTGGGCACAAGATAATGAATGTATGTTTTACGATCTACATAGGCGTTTATATTTGTGGGACTGGCAGAGTAATTATGCACATTTAGCAACCTTAAAAAAAACGATACATTTGTGAGATTTGTACTGTTTACCTTCAAAAAGGCCCAAATGTACTTAAATCTGTGCCCTTGTCCAGCTCTTAGGCGGTTCATATTGTTGATGCGTATTAATCATCTACCCACGCTGGAGAACATTGGTCCGGAGCAATCTTTGGCTAAATCAGAAAGTTTCTGTAGAATTTGTGGGAATCGTTCTAAGCCGGAAACAGCGAGAGACAATATTAACTCTATGCCCGATGATGAGCATTAATCACAATAAAAACCTTGGTGAATTTGTACATTGTCTTGAACATATAAGGGACATTGAGTTCTGGTACCAATGTGTTAACACCCCTACCTCTAGATTGCACTTAGCCATTTTCAGAACGTGGTCTGAAGCTGAAAAAGTAATTACCACCAAAGGGTTATTTAGGTTACTCCTACACCGCCCTAGAGGGCCAAAACCAGAGATATTTTAAATAAATAGCTGACTATCCAGTTATTAGGCCGGGAGAGGCTATGTACTATGGGTTTGATTGGATCAGCTCCTAACAATGTATTAGATCTTGATGATGTTATTTTGCTGGCTGCTACTGATTTGGGTATAAGGATTCCTTTTCCTCTTGATATGATGAATTGAAGTTGGGTTTTTTCTTATGAATAAGTTTCATATGTCTTCTTTTATTTTATATTTTGAATACATATGTATTTCCTTTTTATGTTAAGTTTGATTGATATGATTGTTATGAATGTGTAAAGTTTTATTTGTTTATAAAACTGTATCACATTAAATAAATAAGTAGAAACCCAACAGCGAAGTATAACATTCCAAAATAAAGAAATGTCCAATCAAGGTTCTATAAAATATACATACTTCTATTAAACACACCATGTACACTAATAACTAACTAGAAAAAAACTACACAAAGCCCACCCCTGAGGAAAGAACACAGAATAGGCAAAGCTGGTACATGCAGCACTCTAGGTAATGAATCGGGGGTGAAATGCAACCAAAAGCAACAATGTTCTTGAAAAAGGATTTGTAATTGGGAGCACAAATATTTCAAAGTGACCCAACCAGTCTCTAGGACCCAAAAATAGACCAAAGCGGGCAGTTAGAAGTCAAAAGTACCTTCTTTGCAGTTCTTGGTGGTTGGGCAGCACCAAAACAGACTTCTTGGCACTGTGCAAAGCTTGGTAGAGAGCACAAGGCAGCAAAGGTGAGATGACTGCTCTGCCAGCAGTGTCAACCAAATCTCCAGGATGGCACAAGATGATTCAAAGAAGTGGTGGCAGACCCCCTCTTTTATAGGCAAAAGTCCCCAGGTGATTGGACTTAAGCTGGCTCCAGTGGAGCAATGGACTGGATTAGGTCCTTTCTTCTTGATAGGAAGTCAAGAATAGTTTGGGGTAATGCATGTTCCAAGCCCAAGCTAATCAAATGTGGTGTCCCGCAGGGAGCTTGTCTCTCCCCGGTATTATTTAACATATTTTGCCGCACTTTATGTGACATTTTGGATGCACTGGGCGTGCATTTTTTGAACTATGCTGACGATACCCAGCTCATTATTGAATTGAGCAGGGTATATGAGAAAGACCTGGAGAACATAGAACAAGCGTATAAGGCCATCCAAACTTGGATGATAACGAATGGTCTCTGTCTTAATGCTAATAAAACAGAGTTTCTTATTTTTGTCTCGACACAGGCACGTACTAAACTTCCAAATCAGTACAAAGGTTTTACTATAGAAAGCCACTATATTAAAACAGTCTCCAAGGTGAAAACCCTGGGAGTGATCTTGGAGTCATCCCTGGGTGCTGAAACCCATGTAAGCAGCATATTTAACAAAGCCCAATATTATTTAAGGCTGCTTAGATTAGTGAAGCCTTATGCATCTGTGGCTAATTGTACAACACTGGTGCGAGCTGTTATAATGCTGAGGATTGATTACTCTAGTGTGTTACTGGCTGGAGCTTGCTGTCAGCATATTGTATCGTTATCCTTGAACCTTCTGCCATCCTGACGGCAAACTCTATCACTACCCACAATGGATCAACTCAAGGTACCCAGATTTTATCAGACACCCAAATGAATCAGCCCACTGTCTCTGAGACATTCAAACAAGGCACTATATTTCACAAAACACAGAAAGGGGCAGATCTGCTGATTTCTCAATTGCCGGCAATGTTGGCTGTGGAGTTTTTCTCACACTGTTTTACTGAATGGTAAGGGCTTAGGCAGATGATGGAAACAGCAGATCCTCACTTGGAAATTCAAAGGCCCATTGTTTTTGACAAGCAAGCTATGTACTATGCTTGAACAACTAGATTAATGCGGCAGTTTGGAATGTACGTGAACAGTGTGATGGAAACAAAGACCAACTCACCATGGACATGTGAACCATATGGCCATTTATGCACCTTTTGTCACCTTTCCTGCTTTTATCATCACTCAGAAATTCCTCGAGGGTCATCAGTTGTATGCTATTCACCAATAAAGTACATTGTGCATGGACAGGTTTTAATGGAAATTCTAATGTGTAGTTGACCTCTGGATGAAAGAGGAAGAGATGGTGGCACAACAGCCAAATGTCAGACAGTTTAAAGTGGGCTTTGTGGAAGCTGACCGTGTTTCCAATGTTGTTAGACCCCTACAAATTGTTCCCACATTGCACGTTGGTTGCTTCTCTCTGTGTTGACACATTTAATCTGCCCCTGTGAGTGGCTACATGACATGATAGGTGTGGCACAGAAAATCAGCCTCCATTTCGGCTGCTCCTATTGAGCTTTAAATGCATTCAGAAAATGTGCAGGTATGCCACAGCATGCCACACCACCAACTAAATACCACTGTACCAATCCACTGTTAGGTAAGAATTGGTGCAGTCACACTGTGTGGGACTACACAACACTTATCTGCTTGGTATTAGGTAACCCACCCTTTGGTATAGGTCTGCACTGCACACGTTGGTAGTGTGATTGGGCAGCCAGGCCTATCTGAAGAGGGGTAAATGTGAGTTGCAGAGCTGTACAAATGAAATCCGTAAATACAAGTAGCCAAATAACACTTACACTCAAGGTTTCAGTTATAAATAGTTATTTATTTAATTAACATACATGTTTAAATAAGTGTTCTTTAAAAAGGCAATTCATCGTAACAATGTAAATATACTTTTCAGAATCAAAAAAGGTTAGTCGATAATCTTTGGATAGGCTTCTTACACCATTTCTACACCCTGAGGTGACTTCAATCACAAGGACAGTAATGGCATTTATATATCACACTAGTAAACTTTGCATATTCTGAGGTTGTAGAAAGGAAAGGTTAGAGAAGAGTTAGGGAAGGAAAAAGGTTAGACAGTTTCTCAGTACATGAAAGGACAACTAAATCTTCCAATTATCTCTAGATAAGCCTTTCCCAGCAGTAACAGTATACAACAAGCTACCACCTATGAGGGATGAACAGTATCAAAGGCAATGGGCTAGAAGAGTCTTCAGGGAGCCAGGACAGCCAAAGTCATTTGGGACACAGTCTATGGATCTGAGGCACTTCTTAAATCAAAGTCTTGCACAAGGCAAGAGAGTTTATTTAGAAAAATCACTTGTAGGGTCACAAGCTGTTAAGCCTGTGAGAAGAGAGTTTAAATCAACTCGAAAAGGTAAGCCAATGCAATGCACAACTGAGAAGAGCATGGCTAAAGGCAATGAGGTAAGTACCCCAAACCTAAACATAACCTCTGGTTTAAAGAAGAGTGGAATCTGTCTTGCTGCAGCGGTGCAGACCCATATTCCTGAGCCTCAGTCGTGGGGACAAGAGGGAGGACGTCTGGAGGGCTCCTGAAATGGCACTTGGGAGGTTGTCGGCAGCTACGTACTCTTTTCGATTCAGTGGCACTTTGCGGTTTTAGCTCTTAGCAAACAGCACCGATGCAGATCCCGGACACCGGTTGGACACTTTCGCTCCCTCGGTCCTGCACTATGGTGAGAAGACTCTGGATCTGGAGGTCCTGCTTCGGGGTGGTCATTAGAAGTCTCCTGGAGCTTCAGGTCGGCTTTGTTCCGTGGCAGATGTTGCACTGACTACGGACACTCGACCCCTGACATTGGGCTCTCACAGCAACGAAGAAGCACAACCAGTTGGGGATGGTGGTCCAGTGGAGTTCATCTCGGGGTTAGTTGTTCCCACAAACCCAAGGGGAGAAGTTGATCCATCTGGAGCTTCTCTGTTGAAGTGAAAAAGGCGTTTCAGCACAGCAGCATGGCTTTACCAGGCAATTTAAGGTCCCGGAGGTTGCAGCAGGCTTCGTTCACAGTTTCTTCGTCAGGTGTTTCTCCCAGTGGTTGACTCTGCCTGTAGTCCCAAAACCCTCACCTTTTAAGCAGGTGTCTTCCATTCATGCACAGTCTAGGCTGTCAATCACACAGCAGGGTGGCTGTCCTCCAAGGACAGCCAGCCAGCCAATCAGGACTAGTTGCATTCAGGCTTCCCTAGAGACCTAGAGACAAAGGACAGGGGAGTTTCTGGACCCTCCCTCACAACCTGTCCTTACAGACACACTGGAGCCAGGGGCAGGCTTCAGGGCTGAAGCCTGCCAAAGGCAAGACAAACAAAGGGCTCAAATCTGTCTCAACACACAGAATAAAACCCAAAAAGACCTCACAAACAGAAAATGGTGAACAAAGAAGACAGGGGCTATTTTGACGAAAGAGTCACCAATGGGTGCTGAAGGATTTCTCAGTGACACTGCACTGAAGGTGCTGTGTGTCACCAAACAAAAAGTAGATGCCTATGGAGTTTGTCAGACTCTGAAAACAGTTAAAACACAAAATCCAAATCAGGTAAAAACACATGACGGAGTGGGAAAAGGGTCTCACTCCACGGTTAAAATTACAAAGTCCTAAGTCCAGCACAAGAGCTGGGTGTCTCTGAGGTTGAAGGGAATTAGCACAGAAATAAGAATTCTACCTAACACCCACTTAACTTTGACCCAGTTTAAAAGAATCAAACACAAGCATTTCTAAAAAAAAAATCCTAGATTCCAGCAACAGGAGAGAGTAAGAAGGAAAAAAAAAGGAAAACTTTTCACGATCTTCACAGCATTTTATCTTTCCAATCATAACAGGCCCAGATATTACTCTCCAGAGTATAATGTCCCCACATTACATTGGGCCAACAGGTTAGCAGTTTTTCATTTGAGTCCTTCTCGGGACGTAGGATGGAAAAAGGTCCAGGGGCATCTAGCATAATGCATTTTCTGAAAAATGAAATTTCCTTCCACAAGACAATAGAGGACATTGACGGGAGGCGTAATTCATGGTGGATTTTTGCTGTAGATAGGCACAAAGGTAGACTTCAAATTTTACGCCAGAAATGACCTTCCATTTGTGGCCATAATTTTTTACTTAGATTTTGGAAGAGTCTCTGCACCATAGGTGAGAACCTGAATGACTTTTGCCGATAGAAAGTCAACATTGGTAACATTGAAAAGGCCCCATATTGTTTGTGGATAACAATTCCTTGGTTCATCAAAGATTGAAGTTTCAATTTCAACCAAGTTACATGAGCAATTTCATTAGTATTTCTGTACATTTTTATCCACAGATATATGATGGTAGCTACCACATACATGCGCAGGTCTCCTACCTTCCAAATAAACTTTGTTATTTTCCTCTTCCTAGCAGTTCTCATAATTAGAATTTGGGATTTCCTTACATTAATTTCCATACCATTAATAGTCAGATAGTTGTTAAAGGCTGTCATTCTCCGTTGCAGACCAATTTCTGATTGATCTAAAAAAAATGATGTTGTCTGCATAGAGTAACCATGATAACTCACATCCATTTAGCTTAGGTGGAAAAGCACGAATGACACTTTGTGAGATGTCTAGGTCGGATAAAACAGACTGAATAAGATGGGAACAAGTGCGCATCCCTGCTTTAGGCCACGGAATGTCAAGATTTTCCTAGACATCCGGCCTTCTGATCCTAGTCTAATCTGTATTGAGGTGTCAGTATACAGCGCTTATATTGCCTCTAGAATATCAGCTGGACAGCCCCAAGCCTTCAATTTAGCCCAAAGGCGGTTCCTGTCTATTCCATCGAAGGCTTGATGCAAGTCTAGGAAGGCCATGTGTATTGAGATGTTGCCGGCCAATGATCTCCGTTTTAGCAGATTTAAAATGTGGAGGTTAACAGATGTCCCCACCCCATTTAAGAATCCTGTCTGTCTGGGGTCTAGGATGCCCTTTGCAGTGGCCCATACATTGAGATCTCGGAGGATCAGTGAAGCAAATAGCTTTCCCAGAGAGTCCAAAAGGGCGATAGGATGATAGTTTTTTGGATCAGTCCTATCGCTCTTTTTAAATACTGGAACCACCCAGCCCTCTCTCCAAGAACTAGGCACCTGTCGATTTAACATCACCTGTTTAAACAGGGAAGAGGTGAATTTAGCCCAGGCCTCCAGGTTACTTTTCATCTCACTATTGGAGACCCCATCTGGGCCTGCAGCTCTCGAAGAGTTGAGCTTCATGATTATAGATCTAAGGTCTTCTTCGTTAAATTCAAACATCCAGCCATCAACATTCCTTCTCCTCGATGGCCATGGTATACCAGATGGGTCTTTAAACAAATTAGTGTAATTCTCGACCCAGTTTTCTTCTCTCATTCCCCCTAGTAATTGGTGTTTTTCTTACATATTGCACGCAGCATTTTCTCTGCATCATTTTGAATTAGTATTTGTCTATTGCATTTTACCCAGTTTTTATAAACTTGCCCACATTTTTTTAGTAGTAGTTTTGAAGCCAGGGTATTTATGCGTCTAAGTTTCCTTACCTCTGCTCGATGGAGATGGCAAACTTTCACTAGTTCAATATCATACAAAAAACAGTGGGCACTAAACGGGGCCCTCCATTTGTCCCCACTTTTTGAATAAACCCCTTCAGTGTCCATGCATATTCCACTAATCGCTCATCTTTGGCAATTTCAAGATCTACCATGCTGCCAAGAGGGGGGTTTTATCCAAGGGGATTTTTAATCTGTTCAAACCTTCTTTGATTTCTACTGAGGGCATAATATCCAGTTTTAATCTACTACTAGGGGCTAGAATGGTTATAGATTGTAGCTCATGGTCACTCTGGGGTAACAATATCACCTGAAACCTTGAGACCAGTTTCTCCAACGAAGAAGAGACGAAACAGAAATCTAAACAGGTGGCCTGTGAGCCATTGCTCCAAGTACTCATACCGGGACAGACACCCACAGTTTGCCCATTCAATAGCTCTATGTCTCGTACATTAACCTCATCCATCCATCTTTTAGCCATGCCTTTTAGCTTTTCACAATATATTGGGAGGCCCCCTTTAGTTAGCAGGTGGAAGTTAAAGTCACCACGGATACGTTTTTCACAATTACCACACTCTATGAGACATTGATCGATTTTTTCCATAATCACTTTCATTCACTGCTCGATAGAGGAACCCTTCATTCCTCTATACACATTTATTAGTAGTAGTTTAGAGCGGCCATTTATCTGTGGTCTTTCCACTTCCAATAGCTGGGTGTAGGGATTGGACGTATAGTGTTGGACAACCTCAAGGCCACAGTCCACTTTAACCAGAATCAATAAGCCTGAATAGGGTCTGCCTTGCACCCCCTTCAGTGCCAGATTCAAGTAGAATTCAAAGCCATCACATGCAGGCTTATTTCTTAACCAAGTCTCTTGGATGCATATGATATTATAGCCCCCAAGGATAAGATCTTTATCTGTAAAGAGCAACTCGAACCCCCGAGTGTTCCAGGATCCCACTCGAAGTTCTTCAGTCCTTTCGTTGCTGTGGATCTATACATCCTTTTCACCAGGCTTCCAGCGATCCAGTTCCTGCCCATAGGCCTGAAACATCTTTTCGATATTTGACCGTATTTTGATTGCCAAGGTTAGAGCAATCATTATTCTTGATCGTGAAGCTTCCCAGTTGAGATATTTTGTTCTTCGAAATGGGCCTTATCTGTCTTTTAGCCTCAAAGTCTGGCTTCTTAAATGAATTTTTCAAAATTTTAGGAGGAGAGATTTCATTCAATTGAGGTCTAGTTTGTTTCTCTTGAATGTGATTGTTTATCACTCGATTGTCCCGTGAAGAAATCTTCATGTAATCACTCAAGTCAAACCCCAGGGAGAGTAATCTTTTGCTTTGTTGCAGCAGTGCTTCTTTTATAAGAGTGGTATCTAGATGCAAGATTACATGATCTCCCCGATCTTCAGATGGGAATTCAACCACACTTATATCTTCGGTGGATATAAATCACAGTGCTGGCACGCATTGTAGAAGCTTCATCACATTCGACCTATTAAGAAGCAGGTATTTTTGATCAATTATTATCCTTGTCAATAGCAGCTTCGGCATCTTCTTCAGTTTATTTCGGGTAGTGGAATAATTCTTCTCCTCCTGCAAGGATCGGGGGTTTAATTTGGTCTTATTAGATTGATTGCCACCCCTCCTTGGTTGGAAGCTTGACTTTATTTTATCATCAGATCTTTTCAGGACAGGCTTTATTTTTTATATCAGCCCGTTTCTGGTTGACTATCGTAGGTCATTCCTTCTTCGTGTTGTTAGCACTCCATAATGGCGGGCCAATTTCCAAATCATCCTTTTTCCTTTTTTCTTCCATAGTAAGAAAGATGGGTGCTACTTTCTCAGATCCAAGACTGCAGCGACCTTTGTTTAGATCTCTGTTTTTTGACAATATCAGGGCTTCTTGTTTTTCAATTTCTTGCCAGTCAGAGGCACTTAGATTATTCCATTAATCATCTTCAGCCTCCTCTATGATCTCCAAGAGATCACTTAAACAATCATTCGATTGAAATGACTGTTCTTCCATGTTGCTTTCGATGTTAACATTTTGGGCTGGTTCTGTTGCGAGTTCCTGCAGTAGACCAAGAGTCGAGCTCAGCTCTTTTCGAGGTCTTTTTGAGTTTTCTACTGGGATCTGCTGGGACAGTGTTTGTAGATTCCGCAGGAATGGTCTAGAGCCATTCATCTTTTTTTTAGTGATCAATTTCAAATTTTTTGATTTCTTTTCCTGTAGGATTTCGCTTCCTTTTCAGCCCCCTGGTACCGTCTTTTTTAGATGGTATGGATGAGGAAGATTTGGGTATAGAGAAGGCATTTTTCTTAGGGGGCTCTAGTGTTTTTTCCAGCAGATCAATCGTAATTTCAGCTTGAGCTGCCAAACCAGGAGCACCAGTTTCTATTTCTGCACCCAGATTGACTGGGAGAGTGGCTTTAACCTTTGCAATTTCCCGCTCAGTAGCTTTCCAGTGCTCTCTCATCCATTTTCCATCTTCTAGCAGAGTATCCATCAGCACAGTTTTATCAGCAGACTCACTTCTGGCTAGATCACATAGCCTTCTCTGCCATTGATTAGAAGTTTTGGCTTCCATGTCAAACCGTTCTTCGAATTTTTTTGTAAATGAGTCTAAGTTTGCCAATTTCAATTGCCAAGATTGCATTAAATTGGCTTGTTCCTGTACTGCCGCATGGATGGACTTGTATAATTTGCCGAAGGGTGAAAGGGAAACAGTCAGCATGTTCATTACTGTGTTTTGAAGGCTTGCCAGGTCCACCGTTTAAAAGCCACCCTCCATGTGCTTGTCCCATCGTGGAACGCTGTAGCTTAGATCTATACTAGAGTCACCTGATGAGGAGGCATTACCAGATCCCACAATGCTGTTAAAACAATCCTCATTGTCGGGGGTTGCTTCTCCCATAGCCATATTCTCTAGCAATTCCTTGCTAACCGAAAGAGGTGCAATTTTTCTGGCATTTGCATTTGTACTTGTGCAGGCGTATGTGCCAGACTTCCAGCCGCCCCTTGAGGGACCATTTGTGAACTGTCACCGTCTGCTGATTTGCCCTCTTCAGAGATGGACTTTTTCTTAGGTGCCAGGTCTTCCTCAAGGGCCTCCAGTTTGTCTTCTATGAATGTAAGGCTCTTACGTCTTTGAGTGATGATTTTTACAGATAGGACTGATAGATCCGTTGATAATTTCGCAGCTAGGTCAGAGTTCGAAGGGCCTGGTGCTTGATTTGAGTCCATAGTAGCTGCCGTGGCCAATGAGATGTTAGGGCCATCCATTACAGTAGTGCTTGCTTCATTAGTTAAAGGCTATTCCACTGAATCATGACTAGAAGGATTTACCATAGCCATTACAGATTCATCAGGTTCAACCAGTTCCACAGGACTTACCCCATATCCCATTTGTGAAGATCTTTTTGGTGATCTTCTAGGAGAGCGCATATTCAGATGAGGGGTTTTTGGTAACAAGTCGCTGCCTGTGCAGCCCATTTTTATCTGGAAGCGCGTATGCGATCCTACTTGATTAACAGGCTCCATGATTTTTTTTCTAGGTGCACACTCAAAGTCTTCACACTGAGCGCTCACCAAGACCTATTGGTTTGCGCATGCCCGAGGGTGTAGCCAAGAATTATCAGGCGTTCTCCTCCCTGGAATTGAGGGTGGTCAATTAACTCCCGGTCTAATATGGCCGGAGATAATGGGCGTTACAAGTTGCGGGCAGGTAATTAGTGCAGCTGACTAGTCCACAAACAACATCTAGATATACACATGGGCACAAGGAAAGGCTTTCCTCCAAACTGGCAAATATATCAATGTCCCACGCCAACAACCAGAGCCAGTAGTTGGAATAGAAATGAGGAGAAGGAAGCTCAAGAGATGGTGGAAGCTTCATTTCTGCTGCATCGTTCGCATCTGCTGAGGCAATGATGTTGATGAGTCAAGGGCAGAGGGAGGCCGGGCCCGCCTTTGTCAGCACTCCCACAGCACTAACACTCGTCAACACTCTTCACACACGCTCTGCATACGCTGGAGCAGGAGAGTTTGTAGATTTAGCCTGCCTCCAAGTCCGGTCCGGTAACAGCCACGGAAAACAGACTTTCTCACTAAGAAAGTCAACACAGTGTGGAAAAACGCCACACTCGGCAACACTCTCCACACACGGTATAACTGTAGCCAATCCCCTTGCACTGTCAGAAGGCAGAGAAGAAGGACTGCCTCCCAGAGTGAGTGGAGGTAGGAAATAAAAAGAGGATTGCTGGTTCAGAGCATGAGCCTCTGGGTTCTTATGAGGCCACACACCCTCAGATCCCAGGATGCAAGAAGAGCAAGGCAGTGAATCGACTATGGCAGTTGCCGCTTCGCATTAGATTGCGCATACCTCACACTCTTTCAGTGACAGTACTCTTGAGCATTTGATGACATTTCCATGATGCTTGTTCCCTACAACATATGCCAG
Source organism: Ambystoma mexicanum (assembly GCF_040938575.1). NCBI lineage: Eukaryota > Metazoa > Chordata > Amphibia > Caudata > Ambystomatidae > Ambystoma > Ambystoma mexicanum. Next base: position 256,145,547 of record NC_090922.1, read on the forward strand.
TATTGTATAAAACACTTTCATGAAGTCACATCCACAGCATAACCTCATTCCCAAGGCAGGGCAATTCCACTATGGTATCCACCATAAACCTTACAATGGGGAATAGAACCCATCTTATTTCATATTTCCTAATAATGCTTATCTCTGGCTATGTCTCCCACAGGAGAGGCTAACTTGCCCTACATATAATATATCCCACTAGATGACGTTGATGTGTCGCCTATCTAGAGATCGGGGATAGAGAAGAGAATCTATCTCTAACTACCACACACATCTGTTTTTCTTTTTTCTTTTCTAAAACATGTGAACACATTTTGTGAGATCAAATAATTATACCCGGAAGAACACATTAGTACATGTGCAATAAGTGAATAAACCGAATGCCATCCTGTAGGGAGGCATGGTATCACAAGTATTGACACTGACACAATGGATACAATTTGTAAAAACCTTTATTCAAAATGTTGGGGTTGGAGAAACTCCTATTGTGCCATATAACTAAGATGGAAGTAGTCCCGACCATCAAACGATAAACAAAACAGTCCTAGTGGAGTCTGTCAAATTAAAATGGCCTATGCTAACAAAACCTAATGTCTGGCCTATCTCTTGTACAAAAAGTGGAAAAATGAGAAATGTAAAAAAAAAAGGAAAAAAATTGATGATCTGTCTGAACTGGCTCTCCTACCCACATTAGGCCTCACAGACTACGGCGATCCTTGTAGGCAGAATGACACACTCTGGCTCAGTTTCAAACACAATACACAGTTCAAAATTGCGGATCGATGCTCGACTGGCCTTCCACATTAAAGTCCCTTTCTCTGAATGTTTCAACCAAAACTTTCACAATGGTCTCCCTCTGCTGGGCTCAGACCTTTCACCACACAGTTCTCATAGGTCACCTTCTGTCGGGCACAGACCGCTCACGATAAAGTTCAACACAAAGTTGCAAGGAGGCTCCCTTCCCCAAGCTTATAACACTTTGGGTCTCCCTCTGTGGACCACTTTTGGATGTCAAAGCCTTTCGATTGTGCCTGGCTTTCTTTACAGAGCCATGCAGGACCACTTTGAGTCAACGTTCATTGTTTGTCTCTTCCCTTCTCCAGGAATTCACTTTACTCTGGCTGTTTGTTCGCCTTTAGCTTCATACAATGTACCATTCACAGAGACTTTTGAATGGGCTACTTCCTTTCACCGGACCACTCCGTTACTGAGAATCGCAGATCTCACAGCTACATTTTACATTAAAGTTCATTCACAGGTCTGCCTTTCTTCACATCTCATCCACCCTTGTCCAGCCTTCAATTGTGATATAATGCTGCTACTCCGGCGGTGTGCACTTCTTTCTTGTTTTACGATTTCAATTTTACGAGTCAAGGTTAGTACCACAGGCTAGGTATAACTTGGCCTCACATCCCCAATTCTGCCATTCACCCGGTAGGGTCGCTGGCATCCTTGAAACACAATGCAATCCTCACTTGTGGGTTCTGGCCTTGTCCAAGTGTCTTCCGGGGTCTGTCTGAGGGAACGGCCTCCAGTAGGGACGCCTTGGGGTTTTCAGCCCGTTGCTCTCGTCCCTTGGTCCGTTGCTCTGCTCCAGTAGGTGTGCTTAGTCCCAGAAGTTCTGCTCGTACTGGTGTTCCACCTTGCACATAGTGTGTCTTTAAGTGTTGCCTTTTATTCGTGTGAGGAGAACTAACTGGTGACAGGTGTATGTATGCACTATTAACGGGGCATGTCCAGTACGATGTGAGTTAGTCTGATTACTCTCAGTCACCCTCTTCCTTGGCCCAGTTTTTGTGTAAAAAGGGGTACGGGGCTGGGATCAAAGAGTATCCTAAAAAAAAGGATGGAGTAGATAAACAAAAAGGGGGGAATACCGCGTCTCACCATCGGCTGCCTCTCCCCGAAAACCCCTCACCTAGGTGATCCTCCTGCACTGGTCCATCCCCAGAAACCGGATCCAAAAGCGATTGCTGTGTCCTGGCCACTTGGATGACAAGACCCTGAGGATTAGCGGGAGAGACACCCTTTGGTTTCTCACACATCCTCACTGTTCAAAAACACAAACTTTAAAAAGCTCTCTCTGTTGGAAAGAAAGCAGAGTTAGTGCAACTTTAATATCGCTCCCTCATCTGTTCCATATGCAGTGAGAGAATTTCACCTTTTCTCATATTCTATTTTAAATTCCATGTTAGGGAATGCTGGGGTAGACTCTCTTATCCCCAACCTTTCCCTCACGTATTTAGGTATCACCTTGATTTTGCAAATCCCTATCTTACAGTGGTTGACAGGTTTCAGCGTTTCTATGGGTTATTCGAGACTGCTGTCTTCAGAATCCTAAAAAACTCCATTTTTTTATATCTCTGGTGATATGTTTGCTACTCCATTCTCACACACAATGCCTGGAATTAGTGTCTTATATTTCTTTCCAGGGGCTTGTGTTACATATGCCAGCATGGCTCTGTAAACTAATTTTTAATGCTGCCTGTGCTGCACCGTAAAAAATGTTAAGATGGTTGTTTCATGCACACAATATATTTGTCAATAGGTGCTGGTAAGTAATAGTATGCTGAAGCATTTTACAACATTTTCACGATGCTTGATACCAACAATACATGCCAGCATTCCCCTTGTAAAATACTATCATAATGGTGCCCATAATACACGAGATCACAGCTACTGAAAAGAACCTATTCATGATATTCAAAATAATGTATATGCCAAAATGGCTCTGTACACATGTTTTTCATGTTGCCTGGGGTCGAATTTTTACCATTATACTCACTAAAATTACTTTCATGATGGTTGTTGGATTACACAATGTATGGCAACAAAGGTGCCAGGTAACCAACAAGAGCCTTTAACAACAGTTTCTTCATGCCTTTACCCAACAAAATATGCCAGTATTGACATCGTACAACAGTTTCATGATGGTGCCCTATCATATATACCAGTATTCCCACTGTAAAACACTTTGTGCTGCTTCACACACAACATATATGCCAGCATCCCCACTGTAGATAACATTCATGATGCTGCACCCATAATATATGCCAGTATTCCCATGGTAAAACATTTTCATGATGCTGCATCTCAAATATATGCCAGTATTACCACTGTAAAACACTTGTATGATGGTACTCACAATATATGTGAGCATAAGCATTGTAAAGCACATGTTCGTGATGGCTTGTGTCCACAATATATGCCAGAATGCCCCAGAGAAACCCTTTTGATGATACTTGTGCCCAAATATATTCCAATAGGCACAAAATATACCAGCATACCATGTAGAAGCATTTTGCATGCAGCCTTTGTCCACACATATTACAGTATCACCACTGTAAATCATTTTATGATTATTATACATACAGTATATTCCAGACAACATGGATACCAGGTCACCAACAGTACACAGGGCAATGCTTGTTCCCAAAAATGTATGCCAGCATTGCCAGGATAAAACCCTTTCATAATTCTGAATCCACAATGTATACCAACATTGCCACTGTGAAAACCTTTACCATGCTGAGCCCAAAAAATATGCCAGCATTCCCACTGTCAAAAACGTCCATGATGCTGCACCCAAAATATATGCCTTGATTTCCAATGCAAAATATGTTCATGAGGGTGCACCCACAATATACATCAGAATTACCACTGAAAAATACTTTTGGAAAACAGATGTTTCGATGCAGTGGAAGTAAGCGTGTTGTCTTGAGACTCCATTCATAGGCTCTGGAACTCTAGGGACTTCAGAAAGGCTGGCAGTGGAGATCCACGCATATGGGACCCAGACCGGGAATCATAACTTGGTTGCAAAGGAACGCTGTTGTAACAAGTGCTGCTTACTGCTGATCACATGCTCCAGTCTGGTATGCGGGATGACTGAGTGCACTGTTTTAACACCGCCCCTCTACTGTCGGGCAAATAGAAGAGAGGCCCAAAAGGGGCGCTACTGGGAGCCAATGAATCACTGCATGTTGCTCCCAGTCACAGTTATAGAAATAAAGAAAGGCCTGCAAAATGTGCTTTGCTAATGGAAGATTGTATGGATCTAGAATGCTCATATATATTTTAAGGACATGAACAAACGCACACGTAGGCAATACGAATAACAAGCATTGGCAAAGCTAATAGTTTTGGCAATTTACATTCAGTATTGTGAAGAATATATAACAACATGAGCGTTGCTCATTTCGGCAGAGGGGCGCTCACATTTTTGGCAAATGTTTTAACGCATAGTGCTTATAAATAAAGTGGCTGAAGACAGACCTCATTAACACATTTTTATAACACTAGACAACAATAACTCTCTAAAGACTGCTATAAAAAAAACACTGTCAAACACTTTAAGCACAACGTTTGATAGTGAGGCTTGATAAAGCTAGCTCAAAGATTCCAACGGGATGTGTTTTGGGCTTTCCACCTGCTACCATCAGCATCCAGTTAATACCACTATAGCAGTGCCTGGCAAGAGCCTTTCCTATGCCTACTCAAAAGCCCAAACATAAGCATCAATTGTACCCCAGACTGGTACGGCTACATCAGCTCATATTTGCCTGGGCAAAACCCTAAGACCTGCAATTTGTAGTCAATTTGCAGTGGTTTCCCTTCTGTCTTCCCTCTGGTGCTTTTCAGATGTTCCAAATAATAACCCATAGAGTTAAACAGGATGACAATAGAATGCTGCCAGCCATGCACCATGTATAAGTGACATAGAAAACCACACACCACTTGCAAGCAATGTGCAGAGCAACTGTAGCATTACCATCCTAATAAGTACCATTAATGGCTATTTTACAATAGTCTTATCATTTGCAATACTATTTTGCATGGAACACTTTGTGAATGCCCATTAGCAAAGCATAGACACCCCAATGGCTCCAATATTATTTGATTTTTTTGTCGAGGATCTAGAGGTCAACCTGGAAAATAACATATCCTTTCCAGCAAAGATAAATGGAACTGCGCTGGGATTGTTACTTTACGCTGATGATCTGGTGCTGGGATTGTTACTTTACGCTGATGATCTGGTGCTAGTGGACCAGACCCTGATCGGCCTATATAGACAATTGGATATTCTGCAGGACTACGTCAAAGCAAATGGCCTGAAGATCAATGCATCTAATTCCGAAGTAATGGTTTTTTGGTGCAGGGAAGAGCAATAAAGGAATAAAGGAAAATGAGAATGCTGGTCCCTGAATGGGAAACGTCTGGTCCCCTTACAAGAGATTAAATATTTGGGACTAATCCTGAGCTCAGCGAACAAAGAAAAAGGCATGGAGCGACTGCTTGAAGAGAAAAGCCAAGTCTTTGACATTGCAGGGAACAACCATCAATAAAATATTTGGAAGATTTTCTCTTCAACCAGTGTGAAATTTTACAGCCAAAATGTTTCCCCGATCCTCACCTATGGAGCAGAGAGCAGTCTTGGGCTCAGTTGGGAGTGGTGGGACTATCTGGAGGGTTACTCCATCTTTCAAAGGCGACACCAGTGGCAGTTATAAGGCTTGAGCTAGGCCTGCCGTCACTCTACGTGAGGGTGACATGGAAAGCTCTGCAGTTGTTCAGAAAATCCATTTTGCCAAATATTTCGCCTCAACTGGAGATCATAAGTACCAAAGACCCTGATATGACGGACTGGGCACTGGGCCCATGGAAACATCTGTGCTTAGAAATACTGCAGGACTTGGGACGTCTAAACAGATCTTATGCAAGAACCTGATGTATGTCAAAAAGATACTCTGGGCGGATGACTGGTGAATTACAGAGGAAAAAAGCGCAAGCTCCATCACTCACACGCTCCTACACACTAACCATGGGCAATTAAAAATCCTACCGGAATATCTGAAAAGGTTCCCAAACAGCGAGATCTCTTTCTGAGCTTCAGGTTGAATGTTCTCCACACTAAAATTACGTTTATAGAGATATGGAGGCAAACAAGTAGACGAACAATGTCGCCTCTGTGGAGCCCCAAAAGAATCTTTGAAACACCTGACACAGCCCAAAAGACCTGAGATCGATTCACCTGTACAATAAACTGTTTGAAAGGATTGGGCTGGATGCAGAACTTTGGTGGGAGACCTTGTATGGAGGTCAAAACCCTAAAATGGTGTTCCCCCTGATAACATTTTTGGAAGTGAGGTTTATTAAGCTGGAGAAGAACTAGGAAATGCAACTGTCTAGGCCAACTGGTCATAAAATGGCTATTGGAGTTGCCATGAACTGGTCGCTAAGGAGGACCAAGAGGAACTTTTTGTAGATTTTATCAAGTGCGGGATGAAAGTTTAATGGACATTTTATAATGTTTATGTGAACTGAATAACAAAACAAAAATAAATAATAAAAACAATGTTTGCCCTTCTGCAATGGTCTTGCTAAGTGCCATTTACCACGGGCAGGTGGACAAGAAAGATGAAGGCACCAGGAGTAGGGCTTTGTGCCATTACCTCATCCAAAGCCAATACTACCTACCATCTCACCTTTGAACCTCCCACAGTAATTGGAACCACATTTCTCCACACCATCTGAACCCTGAAGCGCTCTATGACAAACAACCTTAAATACTATCTCAGAGCACATGACATCCATGCATGAACTCCAACCAATTGATGCTTGAAACCAAACATACCAACTCCAGGCTATGATCAGGTCAGTGTCACACAATAGATTTGTCTTCCAAAAACACCTAGATGTTTACACGCACACAGTGCCCGTTTTCTTCAGATCTGCAGCATCAGCTACCTTTCTGCCATCGCTCTAATCCTTTCAACATCCCAACCCAAACATCATCCCACTTTTTGTAGATCCCTAAATCACAACAGGCCCTTAACATGGCAGAAGGCACACTGCCTGAGACCCAATTACATAGCAGGAGGAGTACTGCAATCCACCAGCTTCCAGAAATCAGTGCCTCCCTTGCAAATCAGTCGAAGCTCTGGAATAACCCACAATGCTATACATGTCAGAAAGATAGACGTTGGTGTGTTAAATCCGAGTGCACTTGTGTTTTTTAACGTCACCATTTCTTGGAGACCAGAGGCACCTTACACTGCATACTCAAATGTCCCTGTCCCACCTACCATTGGAAAGCATGCTTTACATTTTAGAGGTGTACGATGTATGGACGCTAAGAAATGCTTGCACTGTTCAATCCATATTATAGGTACCAATGTGTAAATTGTCCCTCAGGAATATAAGACTAAATTGGCAGTCAAACATGGATTTGACGTTTTCCCCAAAGCATATGTTTGTTGTTGCAAGAATTCTTCAGCTAACCTATAATTTACTTTAACAAGGTTTATCTCTACGCTTTATGAAAGTCCAGTAGAAGGTTTGCCTCCATTGACTGTACGGTGTTTTGCTGCATGCTGTCAGTTGGGAGAGATTCGATTTACGTCATGAAGGAAATCATAATGACTCTCCTTATCTGTCAAATAGTGGAAATTGGCTTCCCTTTATTTCCAGGCTGCAACCACTAAAAGCAGAGCATATGTCACAAGAAGGACTAGCAATCATCAAAGAAAATATTGGAGAAGTCTATAGTTTAAACTGGACACATTCGTGCTAACCATTTCTTTCTCTACTGCACAAAAAACACAGAGGCCGACACCATGGAACCTTGGAAGGACAAACATAACTCAGTTTGCCTAGCATCTTGTTGCATGCGAAGGTGAACGTCAGTAAATCAAAGTCGGGGGCGGCATCAGCAAAGCCAAGGCGCAGACGACTATATGACTTTGTTTCACTAACTTTGCAAATACATTCCAGGCGGGTTAACATTAATCCGCCCCAGGCACAGATTTGGAACGTTAGTAAAACAGTCAAAATCGGTGGTGGCATCAGCAAAGCCAAGCTGCACTTAAAATTAATTGCACAAAAATTGCAAGTATGTGCTTGTTGCGGGTTATCAATATTAATCTGCCTCGGCACAGATTTCCAACGTTTATTTATTTATTTATTTTTATTTATTTTGGCATTTGTAGAGCGCACCTAACCCTGAGGCATCCGGGTGCTGATATTCTTAAAGGTTACATGCATGTTATCAGTAGCAATTGCAATAGCTTGCATGCTATAAATTTGCATACAAGTAAAGCATAAGCGATATTATAGGTTATAACTTTTGAGGTCAAGGAAAAAAAGGAAGTGAAGGTCGGCAGCATGCCTTTGCATTTGTAGGTACATCGGATGAAGGATCGTGCCGATACCAGTGCCAGTAAGAATTGAGGGGGTTGTGGTGAGGGTAAAACTGGGGATCTGATAGGTGGTTAGGTTAAATATGTTACGTGTTTTCAAGAGTTTGCAGAATGTCAAGAAGGAGGCTTTGGCCCTTAGTGATGATGATAGGGTTTTCCAGCGTTTAGCAGTTAGCACTGGGAAACTGTTGCCTCCTGCTTTCTGTTATTTGAAATTGGGGATGGTGAGGAGATGTGCGTAGGCACTGCATGTATGTCTGGGTTTGTTCAATGCGAACTTGTTCGATAGATATTTGGGGGCTGATTGTGAGATGCATTTGTGAGTCAGGGATAGGGTTTTAAAAAGGATGCGGTCATGTACTTGCAACCAGTGGGCTGAACGTCTTGCCTCGCTAATATTGTTCTTCTTAGGGATGTTCAAGGCTGCTCTTAGTGCATTATTTTGGATCAGCTGTAGTTTTTTATGTTGCTTTTGTTAGTCCCAATGTAAAGGGCATTACAATAATCCAGTCTGGATAGGATGAGAGCTCTGGCTAGGGTTGTGCAGCTGGCTGAGGACAGGAAGGGTCTACAAGCGATAATGAGCTTGGATATATAGACAGCCGCCGAGGCTGTGGCGTTAACTTGTCTCTTTAGCGTAAGGGCTGAATTGAGATAGATGCCCAGGGTTTTTACTTCCGTAGATACGTCAATGGTGTTGCCATCTATTGTAAAGGATCTGTAGGTAAAACAAATTTAATGTTGACGGCTGCCTAAACCCGCCGACACAAATGCTAATAAACATTACAAGAACAAATTAAATTCTGGCGGCGGCTTAATAACGTTAAAGCACATAAACCAAAAAAAATACAGGTTGAAATCAATTTTAATGGAGTGAGGCAGGAGTGTTTTACTGTGTTGATGTGCTGACGAAGTGCGAGCATTCTGCAGTCTTTCTACAGTGGTTGCGACTGCGAAGGATGAGCCATTTACAAAACCCCTTGCCTCTTGCGGAGCGAGCGCGGAGTGAGGCAGGAGTGTTTTACTGTGTTGCTGTGCTGACGACGTCTGAGCATTCTGCAGTCTTTCTTCAGTGGCTGTGACTGCAAAGGAGGAGCCCTTTACAAAACCCCTTGCCTCTCACAGAGTGAGGCAGGAGTGTTTTACTGTGTTGCTGTGCTGACGAAGTGCGAGCATTCTGCAGTCTTTCTACAGTGTCTGTGACTGCGAAGGAGGAGCCATTTACAAAACCCCTTGCCTCTCACGGAGCGAGCGCAGAGTGAGGCAGGAGTGTTTTACTGTGTTGCTGTGCTGACGAAGTGTAAGCATTCTGCATTCTTTCTACAGTGCCTGTGACTGCGAAGGAGGAGCCATTTACAAAACCCCTTGCCTCTCGCGGAGCGAGCGTGGAGTGAGGCAGGAGTGATTTACTGTGTTGCTGTGCTGACGACATCCGAGCATTCTGCAGTCTTTCTACAGAGGCTGTGACTGCGAAGGAGGAGCCCTTTACAAAACCCCTTGCCTCTTGCAGAGCGAGCACAGAGTGAGGCAGGAGTATTTTACTGTGTTGCTGTGCTGATGAAGTGCGAGCATTCTGCATTCTTTCTACAATGGCTGTGACTGCAAAGGAGGAGCCCTTTACAAAACCCCTTGCCTCTCGCAGAGTGAGGCAGGAGTGTTTTGCTGTGTTGCTATTCTGACGAAGTGCAAGCATTCTGCAGTCTTTCTACTGTGGCTGTGACTGCGAAGGAGGAGCCCTTTACAAAACCCCTTGCCTCTCGCAGAGCGAGCGCAGAGTGTGGCAGGAGTGTTTTATTCTGTGTTCTACGGTGTCTGGAGGTGGGAAGGAGTCCACCAATAAACTGCCGGACGAAGAGGTAAGCAGTTACTCGCACAGCACGCAACTCGAATGGTAAATATCTCTGTGTAGTGAGTGTAGTTCACGAGTGCACCAAAACTCCTATAGAACTCAAACACTACAAATAACTTGTGATCCTGGGCCGGGGAGCGGGTATACACCTTCATCCAAACTACGATGCCAAGCAAAGGCAGAGCCCCAGCAAATAATTACAATTTGAGGAAAAATCCCCCCAGCCAAAAAACACAGGCAACCAGTAACACACGGCTAAGGGCGGTGGAAAACAAAAACGCCCAAACCACTAGCTCCCTACGCAAAGTACAAGGGGAACTGGGAGGAGGCACCATTACTGGGTACTTCCTAAAGGGCCCTGTTAAGTACCCAGAAGACACCTTATCGAACACCAACAACATCGGTCTGCAAAATGAAGGGGGAGTAAACACAAATGAGACCAATCTGTCCGATCCCCCCTTCTCTGCGATAGATAACAACAACTCGCTGCTTGCCTTATGCTACACCCTGAGAGACACTTTGACAGCAGGAAATGCTGAGGATAAAGGGGCAAACGTCAAAAGTAGGAGCAAGGAACAAGACATTGTTGACTCAAATGAAACAGAACCCCGGCTACTGTTTCTAGCACAGAAGAAGGATCACGGAGGCAATCTTTGACGGCCAATTTATGCCCTTAAACAAACAAGGAATAAGTGTCAGTAGCACAATTCCCCCTGAGACGTCTGAAACGGGCGAAGCAACTTATGCAGACATCCAAGTGCAGCTATCAGTTATGCAATTTGTAACGAAAGTTCTCCTCTGTATGAACGGTAAAATCCTGGAGGAATTGGGACAAGAGTTCAAGAACAGAATCACACCCCCGGACACTAACAGCCATAAATACCTGGATAACCTCAACTCAGTGATGAAACAAGATAGGGCTAACACTCTGCTGCAACAAGATACCCTGCCTCCCCCAGAAATGAGAATATGGAAGAGGGAGCCCGGCAAACAGAGGAGCCAGATAACGTAATTGATGAAACATCTATCATACACCTTACCAGGAAACAGCGCAGGCAGCAAAAGCGCAAAAAGCTACAAAAGGCAGGAAAAGCCCCAACAAAAGAACGGCGGCAGAACAAAGGGAAACATGGGGCAAAAATGTGGAATTGCAAGCGAAGGAAAATAAAAAGAAAGTCAACAAAAGGCAAAAGCAAAAGGGAGCACCATTGGGAACTCTCACAAGTTGGCTCCTCAATCAACAAAAACGATTCTGATAACTCATGTATGTCATCTGTGGAAGACATCTCTATTCTGAGTGTGCAAGCTGTATCACCAGTAAGAACAACAACTGGAGAAAGTAATGGGCCTTTATCTGTAGGCCCTCTGACCAGAAGCAACAACGGTATGCCTACAGTGACGACACAGGAGCCCATTAATGAGCCCACTATCATCATAAAATGTATTAACCGGATTGCTACAAAAAGACGTACACACATAAACAGATCGGAATTTCTAAAAATGACAAGAAAGATCTTGCATGACATTTTTCTATTACAGGAATTATGTTTGTTATCAGATTTTAGCATTGATGGAGCATTGATGGATACCAAATATTCCAAAGAATGGCAAACAAAAAACAAAGAGGGCGCCCATTTGAGGGGCTCACAATCGGAGTCAGGAATACAAGCCTCAAGTATTACCTCAGAAAATCGCTCTGTATATGTACTAGCCGTAAGAAATGTACTCCCAAATGAGGGGACCCATATGACCATTATCAATGTTTATGACCCACCGGGCATCTTATATACATCTGACATCATTGAGCTGGTTGAAGAAATTATATGTGACTCAAAGATGCCCGATGGAAAGGGAAAGATCTTCCTGGGTGGGGATATACATGCCTGTTGCACATGCAAGATGGCTTTGATTGAAAGAGATTCTGTGTCTAGCAGGGCAGACACGGGAAATTGGAAATATAACCTGAGGAAATAAGGGCTCCAGGCAGCAGTGATGAAGAAACAGTAATTTATTTCATTACAGCGACAGCGGCCTATGAGAGCCGAGTGCCAACATGGCTCTCTCCCTGCAGTCTCTACTGTCTCTCATCCACATTCTTAGAATAACATTCTTAGAACTTAATGAGCTCATAGTGCAGCTCAATGTTTAACTAGGATCTGGTAATACATTTTTATGAACTTGTTTTAACTTACACTTACATCATAACACATCTCATCCCTTATGTGCATACAGCTGTTTACTCCACATAATAATCCTTAAACCAGCCGGGTTTGTTCTTGACTCTATTTGAATGTGTCTCTGCTGCAGACCTTGAATTGTTGTCATCCTTGGAGCACTTATCTATGACACTAGAGTCTCTGATACTGTTATTAGCAAATTCACCATTGTCATGTTCACCATTGTCATGTTTATCATGTGCATTGTCCTTCATGCATTCTGGACATTTCACAATTCTGGACATTGACCAACACTCCCCCCCTTCTACAATTACTACATTGTTTCTTACCGCAGATATTTTCTTGGGACCAATGTATTTGCTTTCTACACATTTGGGAGTGAATCTAGGGTTCTTTATGAGAATACAAACTCCCACTTTCCAGGTATTACTTTTGACACTCTTGTCCTCATCAAATCTTTCTTTGTACACATCCTGTGCTTCTTTGATGAGAGTCATAATTCTCTCGCGATCAATGTTGGAACTCTTGGCTAAGCCAATCCACCCTGGACATAGTTTTGTTCCAGGTTGTCTCCCTTTCTATGACATGAACGGAGATACATTTGTAACTGAGTGTGGTGTGGTACAGTAGTTCCATATCATTTCTCTTACTACACCAAACCATCTTAGATCAGAAGCCATGGCCAATTGCAAACCACCCTTTATGAACCTATTGGCTCGCTCAACGAGCCCGTTGGCCCTTGGATGATATAAAGCAGTTCTAGTGTGTTTGATGCAAAATTTCTTCAAGAAAGTTAACATCCTTTCAGAACAGAATTGTACTCCGTTATCAGTGATTAATTCTGTCGGGAAACCCTCCCTGTAAAATACTTCCTCGAAGAATAACACCATCTCTGCAGTGGTTGACTCACGCAAAGCCTTCCATTCAATCCATTTGGAATGGTAGTCTACTAACACAACAATGTATTTATACCCATTGTCAAGGTTTTGTAATGGTCCCATCAAATCAACTGCAACTTTTTGCCATGGTTCACTCGGTACTTTGACAGGATTTATTGGTACTTCTCTAACCATCTTGGTCTTGTCACTCTTACCACACTCTCTACAACCCCTAACACACTTCTCTGCATCGCTGTCAATCCCGGGCCACCAGAAATATTGCCGCAAATATCTCTTTGTTCCTCCCATGCCCAGGTGACCTTGATGTGCTATATTCACTAAATGAGATCTGACTCCACTTGGGGGTATTATCCTATTTCCTTTTCTAAGTTTACATCCGTCCTCAGACATACTTAACTCGTCCTTCACACCAAAATATCTGTCAAACTCTTTTCCCACAATATTCTTGTGAGGCCATCCTTCTCTGGTCCAAATCATAGCTTGATTCAATATTAAATCCTCCTCACCAGCTCTTATCCACATCTCTTTATCAATGGCATCATGCTCAATTTCTGCAATGCTCACATCTTGAAATTCAGGTGCTCCCTCCAACTCACCATCACACACAGGTAATCTGGATAAACAATCTGGTACCACATTCTCCCTCCCGGGAATGTAACACACCTTGAAATTATAACCCAAGAGTTCTACCATCCACCTCGAAACTCTTGGAGACCCTTTGGCCCACTCAGAACCGGTCATCAATTGAACCAAAGGCTTGTGATCTGACAATAAAAGGTCGACCCCATAGAAAGAACTTGAAGTGCGTGACTGCCCAAAATACTGCTAGTGCCTCTCTTTCAAAGACCGAGTAATTTTTTTCTGCTCCTCTAAGTGGCCTGGATGCAAATGCAATTGTTATTCAGTTTTACCTGAGTCAAACTGAGTAAAAACTGCTCCTAAGCCAAGGATACTAGCATCAACTGAAAGCAATGTTTTCCTGCCAAACAGGAATCCACTTAAGGATGGGGCCTTGACTATACAATCTTTGATTTGCAAGAATGCTTCCTGACACTCTTTGGACCATGTGTACTTCACGTTCTTTTTTTAGTAACTCCCTCAATGGAGATGAGATGGATGCAAAGCCATTCACAAATTTATGGTAATATTCCGCTAGTCCCATGAAAGAATGTAGTTGGTCCTTGTCTTGGGGCTGAGGAGTATTACTAATGCTTTCTATGAGTGACTTTTTGGGAGAAATACCTTCTTTCGAAACTTTGTGTCCCAGATACTCCACTTCCTCTACACTTATTTTACATTTGCTTCTTTGGACCGTTAACCCAGCCTCTTTCAGTCTGCATAGTACTGCCCTAAGTACTCTGTCATGCTCATGCTCATTACTTGCAAAAATCAGAATGTCATCTTGAAACACCTTAACATTTTCCAACCCTTTTAACACTTCCTCCATCACCTTTTGGAACACAGATGCGGCCGAGGCCAACCCAAATGGCATGTGATTGTATTTATAAGTGCCTTCAGGTGTGATAAAGGCAGTGAGATGTTGCGATTCTCGGGAAAGGGGAACTTGCAGAGAGATCAATGACAGAGAACAATTTGGGTTCGCCAAGAGTGGAGAGTGTCTCGGAAATGTTGGGTAGGGGATGTCTCTCCACCAGAATATTGTTAAGACTGCGCAAATCTACACACACTCTTAATTTACCATTATTTTTGGCCACTAAAACAATGGGGGACAACCACTCTGTGGCCTAAACAGGTTCAATGACACCCTTATCTACTAAGTTATTGTGTTCACTGCGTAGTTGCGCTCTCATGTTTAACGGCACATGTCTCACTTTATGAACAATAGGCTGAGATTCTTTCTTTAGTCTAATATGGTGTTCGAAGTTCTTGAGTCTGCCCAGACCTTCGGTGAAGACCACTGGGAACTCTCTTGACCACATATCATCAATCTCGGCAATGGTGACAGGCTCAGTGGCACTAGCTTGCACCCTGACTCTCAACTTCCTTTGTTCCTCCCAACCTAAAAGGGAGGCTCCCTTTCTTGCAACCAAAATGTCAGCTATGCATTCTCCACCTCTGTATTGTACACTTGCAATAAACTGTCCCAGCATCTCAATAGCGGATTCTGCATAGCCGCAGGGCCGAATTCTTGGTGGATCCAGCATTGATTCATCTTTTTTTAGAACATCTTTAAATGTCTCTTTAGAAATGATGGTCCATGGGGAACATGTGTCAACTTTCATGAGTATTTCTTGACCATCAATTACAAAAACATCTGTTGGACCTTTGCTGTCTCCTCCTCCAATGGTTGAAATCTCGAAGACATGTCTGGGGTTGTCTTGCGAGGAGTACACCTCCTGTATGTTGTAAGCTGAGTGAGCACCTTCTTCTTGGTTGACTCTGGTTTCTAAGAGATTTATTGATGACCTCTTGCATACATTAGCGAAATGTCCTCTGGTCCTACACTTGAAACATTCAGCATTCCTTGCTGGGAACGAAGGGTAATTCGGACCATGCTTGACACTGCCACATCTGGTACACTTCGCACCCCATGTTCCTTTCCTGCTTGTATTGACATTAAGTCTCTTCCTGTGATCAACTGCGCACACAGCTTGGGTACTCTGTTTGTCAGACTTCAGTTCTTTGACATATTGTGAGGTTTGTTCTATGCTTCTGGCTAGGTCCACTGCTTCATCCAACTTCATGTCTTTTGCCAACAATTTCTCCTGTATCCTTATATCATTTGTGCACCTCACTAACTGATCTCTAATTAACGAGTCAGATAGATGTTCGAATTCACAGGAGTGGCTTAATGTTCTTAATGAGGCTATGTACGATTCCACGGATTCTGAGGACTCCTGCGTACGCTGAAAGAACTTGTGCCTCTCGAATGTAACATTTTTCTTAGGCTCAAAATGATCCTTGAGTTGTTTAATCGCAAGGGCATATTCATCTGTGTCCTCCACTTCACCAGCTTGTGCACTGCCTAACCCATCAAACACTGCACGGCCTTCCACAACAAGATTGTGAAGTAATAATGCCTTTTTGCGAGTTGAGCTGAATCTCTCTCCTCCCATTGCCACCAGGTAGTTTTCAACATGTCTTTCCACCTGTCCCACCTAACTTGGGGGCGTCCAGGTTCATTCAAAAATGACATTGGCGGAGGTATTGAAGCTGCCATGTCTTAAGCGGTAGAAAGGTGGTAAAGAGTGGGCTTGCTGGATGCAACCAATAGACTCTGGATCAGTTCAAGTATGCCCAGTGGATGCACAGACTGAGCAGTGACAGTGCTGTGCTATGCAGACAAAGGGATCAGTCTTGTACGAGTACAATCCCTTGTGTATGATGTCACAATCCTCCTTACATCAGTCTGAATTGGAACATGATGGCTGCTCATCCACAGAATGGATACATGTCATAATGGCTGGCTCCTGAAACTTGCCAGAACTGCATGGGCAGGTTGCTCAGCAACGATAATGTCAATGCTAGGGATCCTTGAAAGTAAACACTGTTGCTTTGAGACAGAGTCAATACAGTAATGGGGAAGGCAAGATTACCCCCCAGGGGACGCGCCTGCTGACCTGTTGTTCCGCTCCTCCTGACCTTCCTGCAGCGTCCGCTGTCGCACAGGAGTGTGGAATAATGCAGGCTGCGCTATGACGAGACTTCAAAGGAGTAGGGAGAAACTGCTGAGAGCCATCCTCGTCGCCAATGAGGAAATAAGGGCTCCAGGCAGCAGTGATGAAGAAACAGTAATTTATTTCATTACAGCGACAGCGGCCTATGAGAGCCGAGTGCCAACATGGCTCTCTCCCTGCAGTCTCTACTGTGTCTCCTCCACATTCTTAGAATAACATTCTTAGAACTTAATGAGCTCATAGTGCAGCTCAATGTTTAACTGGGATCTGGTAATACATTTTTATGAACTTGTTTTAACTTACACTTACATCATAACATAACCTATGTTACTATGGGTCGATGCACTGGGGGACTGGGCATGTTGTATGTTAAAAGGCCAGGTATTTGGTGGCATAACTGTTATGTTATGTTATGTACATTTCTAAAGCGCACGTACACCCGGAGGTATCTTGGCACTAGGTAGAGCAGGAGGCAGCAGCAGTCAGGAGCAGCCTAATATAAATTAGTCTTTAAGGCTCGGCAGAAAGCCAGATGATTGTCGATCGCATGACGCAACATTGTAAGGCTGTTCCAGGTTTTTGCGGCCATTACAGAAAAGGCGCTGCCACCAATACGAGGGAGTCTGACTGGGGGGACAAAGTTCAATAGAGCAGACTGTGAGCGTAGAGGGCGAGACAGCACATAACAGGGAAATTTAGCCTGGATGTATTCAGCGCCCTGCTAATAAAAGGCACCACGTACCACCTGCTCAAGATACATGGAAAAATGGGTAAAGAACGCAAGGCTTGACTACCTCTTCTGCAACGAAGAAGTCTACATTCAGGCACAGCGCATGTATGTAGCGGCGAATGAATTTAGCGATCATGCTTTCCTTACCTTTGACTCGGGGGGTGCCCCAGGGAGGGAAGAGGTCGGCATGCTTAAAGATCTTAATATAAACATGGTGGGTGGCAAGATTAGCTGGCCAGAGAAAAATCTAGAGAAGACGAAGCAGTTCGCTGGCAGACAATCCTCCTCTATCTCCTGCTCACTAGATCAACTCATAGCAGATGAAATTGAGATCTGGATAAGAGTAATTATGAGGGCTCATATGCCACATTAACTAAATCCACCACACGTCACCACTATGATGAAACCATCAGGGAAAAGAAAACTGCGATGAGGAAGGAAAATAGACACATAGGGAAATTAGGTTTGCCCTTGCTGACAAGTGTCAAAGAGGTAAGATGAGTCAAAAACAAGTACAGAAATTGAGTTAGGAGGTCGTTGCAGGCGGGACGGAACTCCCAATGGCAATACCTGGTGATGGTAATTAACAGTAATGACAGCAGAAAAATGTGGAAGCTGATGAGATCTTTCAATTCCACAAAGGCCAAACAAGCTTTATGTGGCTTAGGGCAGAAGGCCTGGTATGAATACATTGCCGAGAAATGTAATATCCCAGAGTCATCGTCTAAGGGGAATCTGCAGCCAACCGTAAAACTTCACCTAGACTTTGATCTCCAAGAAATAAATATAAAAATAGGAAAGTTAAAAGAATCCAGGGCCTCAAGCCCTGATGGCCTTTCAGACGCAGTACTGAAGGGGGCACCAGAATTCTGGGCAAAAATAATGAACATACTGTTCACAAAAGTATACCGGGAAGGTATAATACCTCAATCCTAGCGTAAAGCAATACTGGTTCCCATCTATAAGAAGGGTGGTAGATCAGTGCCCTCGAATCATCGATTGCTGGCAATGTTAGACATTTCAGGCAAGATCTTCGCCTCACTCATCCTAGATAAACTGGAAAAATTGAGCAACCGCAGGAATATTCTTGGCCCTTTCCAAATGGGATTTAGAAGGGGATTGGGCATGGTGCAATGTTTATGACTCATGGACATCATGACAAGGAAAGCAAAGCGAAAAGGTAATCCTTCCCTATATTTGGCCATGATTGATTTTCAAAACAGCCTTCGATACTGTAGGCAGGGGAAACGCGGGGCAAAGATGTAAGTATATGGTTGCCCTGAGTCACTGTTGGCTGTGGTGAAAGATCTGTACGGGGGAACCACTGTCCAGGTAAAATTAGACAGTGGAGGTACCACTACATGACCCATCGAAACATACAGAGGGGTAAAACAAAGCAGTATGTTAGCTCCAACACTTTTTAACATGTATTTGGCTGTCTTTCCAATCTGTCTGAGTAAGCTTAACGCGTGTCCCCCAAGAGTGGATGGCAAAAAAATCCATTGCCTAGCATATGCTCAGGGCTTGGATGTTTGTGATCACACATATGCAGGTCTGAAAAAAATCAAATAATTTGGTAGAGGAGTATGCCAAATAAAATGTGAACTGGATATTGCCAGCCCTTTAAGGTGAGTAGTAGTACCCGGGAGATGGATGGGGGTGCAGATTTTAATCATACATCAATAATCAAAACTACTCAGGTAGTTTGGCAAAAGGAAAGCTGTTTTGTTGTCAATTGTCTAAAACAGGGAGTACAACGAACATCAACGGACTCGCTCGATCCTCTTATTCAAAGCATCTTATAAAATAAAAAACAGCGGTTTTATACTCAAAATTAGTCATCAGTGACGTTGACCTGCGTCACTAGCAACGTCTTCCTACGTGGCAAACAACAAAAACCTATGGGCAGTAGTGATAGGTTCTAAGTGAATATCTAAGAATACGTTCTATACTAGTATGAGACAGTGAGTGGAAGTGATAGGGTACTTAACATCAGGTGGGGTAACTAAGCTCTCCCCTCAAAATGACCACTATGAACGTCACTAAATGTACAACATCCCATTGGCTACTCAAACTATAGGACCCTTAATTACGCGGTCCTCTACAATTGGTTGGCTTCTAACCTCCGTCAGTACTTTTCCACCTATGTCTAGCAGCATGCAGGCTGAACATCCAGGTGCTGGTGAGCTAGTCTTAACACTAGCTTCCCACCAATTAGCATGCTAATCCATCATCACCTCAATTGTCCACTGTCAATTAGGGCTTTGAAGCTCAGCCTTCAGAGTGTTCTAAGCTCTGAGAAATTCAGGGAGTGAAGGCACGGCCTGCCCTTGTGCGTAGGTGTGACCACCTCGTTCGTCCAACTTCATCCTTCCACACTGGAGACCATGAAATAGAGTTTTTCGTGCATTTAACATACTATTTTCTAATAGACCTCCGACGTCTTTTGTTTGGTTCATCCCTTCTGGACATGAGTTCTGTTCTTTCACACAATTTGTATCCAATGTCAGTTTGCTCCGGTTTGATAAGACCATGGCTCCTTTGGCTCATCCAATTTTGCTTTCCGAGATTCATTTTGTTAATTCAAGCTATTTTTTAACTGCGACACACTGAAATGAGGCCTTCTTGCTAATGTCCTGCTATAATGCATAGTGGAAACATCCATCCTTTACTTGATCATTTGCATATATGTATATATGGGCGCTTCCCGCAATCTATTCACTATAAAGCTAGCCTCATGATTACTTCGTCTGCTTGCGTTTCTTGCATCTGTACATGTGTAAAATGACTTGATGTCTTCATCAGTTCTGTGGCATAAGCTTCTTCACCTTGATCCCAAGATGTCACTTATTCTCAACACTTTCTTGATGCCTTATAGAATATCTTCATTCTCTTATGTCTCTTCATTCTTTATGTACATCATCTTTGCCATTAATCTGCTCTGCTTCTTTAGTAATCTCATTTAAACGACTACCGTACTGCCTCGAATGCAGGTATGGTTTCCTCAATGGGATTCTTGGTTCTAGAATTCTATTAGGTATTGAGATACCTAAAGGTACAGCACAGTTTTCACACTCTGCCCTTTGTCATTTTAAGTGCTACGTGTATGTCACATACTCTGGTTTCCAAACTTTAAGCAATATAGGTGAAGTGGTTCAGGTGGGGGTACTTGGCTCCTCCTCTACAATTGGCTTAAAAATAAACTACGGGAAAACCAAATTGATACTTTTTACAAGCAAAAAGATGGCAAAACTACCCATGGTAATTGCAGGGAAACAAATCGAGTATGTTGAGCAATTCAAATATTTGATACGTGAATTATCCACCAAAGTTAATTATGAGGCAGTCATATTAGACAAAAAGAGGAAAGCTGTCACCTGCACACTGATGATTCAGAAGTGTGCCAACCAAGTTGCTGGATATAGCTTACATGGAATACTGGCACTATATAAAAAAAGTTTTTGCCCAACTATCCTTTACGAACTAGAGGCCTTATGCATAGCAGATCTAAATTGGTTGAACATCATACAAGGTACATTTTGGAGAAGCATCCTAACTCTGAGCCCCAGCACACCTCTAGAAATAATAAGACTGGAGCTAGGCCTCATGTCCTGGACTATCATGTTGACCAAAAGGAGATGCTTATTGTATATTAAGACTTTAACTAACCCTGTATGCCTGTTATTAAAACCTCTGGGTAAAGGAAAAGATACAGGTCCGGAGGGTGCATTTGAAGCACTTGCCCATATAACATTCAATGAAATCGGGTGGATGCCTGACTGGAAGGACGATCCCCATGAAATAACAAAGCAATTCTGTGTAAAATTGGAAAGATGGGATTGGTGTGAGAACTATACCCACATTTCCAAATTAAAAAGCTACAGTATTGTAATGCAACACTCGATTGACTCATATAGAGCTCCTCAAAGTTACTTAAAAATACGTTCCTCCCCTGCTCTACAGAGATTTCTATTAATGCTGAGAATAATTAAGCTCCCAATTTTGGAGGTAATTGGTCCTGCATTGAAGATCACCAAGGAAAATAGAGGATGTCCATTATGTGGCATATTAGGAATAAGAGAAAGTGCACAGCATGTCTTAACGGAATGTCGAGAGCATGGAGCACTCTATATGCGTTTACTTGGTAGATATGTAGATAACATCGATAGCATAAAAACTGCAACTTTTTGGTGCTCCTGCTTGAACACCGACAATAAAAAATTGCATTTAGCACTATATGGGGCCTAGAAAGGAGCAAATTAGTCAGGGAAACTGAACAGACCAGAGCCTAGTTAAGAATGGCTGGCAGAGAAAGTTTCATATTGCTAGATCTACAACAAACGAAACACAAAATAGGAAATACATGATGACAAAGAACACAAAATGATGCTGTAGCAATCTGGAAATGAAATCTGGGGGAAATGTATGAATAAATGAGTAATGCTATAAGTTTTAATTTCAATTGATGTAATGAATTATGTATTCCTCTTTTTTTTAACTTTCTTTTTTATATTTATAGCAATAACGGAATGAACCAAATGTATTGTTTTATACTATTTTGATTGTCTTAAATTTGTAATAAATAACTATGTAAAAGTTCTTATGAACTGTATTCATAATGAATAAAAAAAGATTTTAAAAAAATCTATTCCATATAAAAGCATTATTTATTTTACAACTGGCAATTGGAAGAAAAATGCATTCTGTATCACAGCCACAAAGCAGTTCAACACACAGCTTTACCTCTCTCTTCATATGTATAGAAGCAAAATGGCTTATTTGTACAAACAAAGACAAAGGCACATCCAATCACACCACTAACGACACAGCCAATCAGGTGCTCCTTACATCAAAAACACTAGACTAATCCCCAACAAGTAATTAAATGTACATTTACATAGCCATTTTAAACCAAAACATTAGTATTACACTACCTTCTTTATTTTTAATAAGAAAATACTGTGAAATGTGTAACATAACTTAAAAGTTGCAGTAAATATATTTGAAAGCATCTATTAAGTCAAATAACTTTAAAATAACATTAACAGATATCGGCCACCATTTTGGAAGTACACATTTTGGACAAATTCCCACCCACCGTGCCCTGATTTGCCAGGCCCAGTCACTGGGTGAATCGAGGCTGTAGGCCCTTTGTTCCGTGTGCTTGCACTCTATTGTAAAGCAACCTGAGGTGAGGCAGCGCACAGACTACATTTTGGGGTATTTCACATTTTGATTTTACAACACTAGCGCATCGGTGCTCTCTGCACTGACCCCCTCGCTGCTTGCAGCTTCTTGCTGGTTCCGGCCCTTATTCCCGCCTCCCACCCGCCGACTGTGCCCTGATTGGCCAGGCCCAGGGTGAATCGAGGCTGTAGGCCCTTCATTCTGTGTGCTTGCACTCCATTGTAAAGCAACCCGGAGGTGAGTGAGCGCATAGATTGCATTTTGGGGTATTTCAAATTTTGATTTTACAACACCAGTGCATCAGTGCTCTCTGCACCGACCCCCTCTCTGCGTGTGGCTTCTTCCTGGTTCAGGTCCTTGTTCCCATCCTCCCACCCACCCACTGCACCCTGATTGGACCATAGCCCCATATTACTCATCACAACAGGGCAGCCCATCTGCCGGTGCAGCCCCTCCGGCGAAGGACCCGTGGCAAAGGACAGCTCATAGGAAGCAGCTCCAGTCCATGTTGGCCGTGTTAGCCTGAGGGGCCTGTGGCCATCAACCAACATCTATCAAATATAGTAAGAACGTTCAATATTCAGGCAGGAAGTGCAGCTACTACTGCACCTCACTTAACTGCCCACCCCACTCTTACCTTATTCTTGCTTTAATAGCATTTAAACTGTGGTCCACACCCAGAGTCTGCATAGTAACCATCTCTTGCATTTGACCTGACTATCTAAATTAGCCGGATTGTGTGATCTAGCCATCTCTCACATTGTTGTGGGACCCTAGTGCTCCCATTTTGTGTTTCCACCTGAATTTCCACCCAGGCGGCTGCCAGAGGGCATGCCCGCTCCCTCGACCCATCCCCCATGGTTGCCAAGGCATAATCCCACCCCCGGCTGTGATTGGCCAAGAACTCTTACAAGACTCATCACACTAGAGCAGCACTCTGCCCTGTGCAGCACCCCCGGCGAAGGACCCGAGACAAAAGACAGCAACTGCAGAGGCAGCCCGAATGGTGTGTGCAGGTGTCAGCAGGGAAAGCAGGCAGCCATCAACCATCAGCAACTGATAAGGTAGGAACGGTGCAAACAGTGAGAACATCTGTTTCAGCTAATCTTTAAACCACCCCACCATCAATACTAGATAACAATACTATCTACTGCACGCCAAGAGCATGCAAGACTTTCTTTAAGTAGCACCAAGATCTAAGTTTGTCTCACTGACGAGTATGCAGTACTGTGAAGTGTAACCCTTCCTCCCACTATCTAGGATAAATCGAATCTGGGTGTCCCTCCTTAACTGCTCTGCAGTGATGTATAGGCCTTTTCCCCATTATCTAGGAAACTTGAATGTGTGTGCCCCTCTTTTACCGCTGTAGTCTGAGGCATAGGCCCTTTTCCCACTATTTAGGAAAAGTCGAATCTGGGTGATCCTCTTTAACTGCTGTGCTGTGAAGTATAGGCCTTTTCCAACTATTTAGGAAAAGTCGAATCTGGGTGTCCCTCTTTAACTGCTGTACTGTGAAGTATAGGCTTTTCTCCCACTAGCTACAAAGAATCAAAACAGGGTGTCCCTTCTTAGGTGTCCCACTCTCTAGGAACATGTTGAATCTGGGTGTCCCCCCTTAACTGCTTTGCTGTGAAGTCTAGGCCTTTTCCCCACTCTTTAGGAAAGATGAATCTGGGTGTCCATATTTTACTGCTGTGCTGCAAAGTATATGCCTTTTTCACACTATCTAGGAAAAGTCAAATCTGGGCTTCCCTCCTTAACTGCTGTGCTGCAAAGTATTTGCCTTTTAACCACTTTTAGGAAACAGTCGAATCTGGGTGTCCCTGCTTAACTGCTGTACTGTGAAGTATAGGCCTTTCGCCCACCATCTAGGAAAAGTCGAATCTGGGTGTCCCTCCTTAACTGCTGTGCTTTGAAGTAAAGGCCTTTCTCCCACTATCTAGTAAAAGGACTTTGAGTGTTGGCTGGTGAAGCACCTGGACAGGATTGGGATGCTGATCTGCGTCACGTCCAGACGGGACTGTGAGTGTTGGCTGGTGTCACGTCTGCACAGGATTGTAAACATTGCATTGACTGCTGTACCCTCTGTAGGCCTTTCTCACTCTAACCAGGTGTCTCAGATGGAGGCACTGCTGCATTGACTGCTTGCCCCCTATTTTGAGCATTCTCCCTCTGGCCAGGTCTTTGAATTCTAGGTGTGACAGCGTTGACTGTTGTGCCCTCTGTGGGCCCCACCCACCTGTCCAGGTATCCCATCCAAGGTGCGACTGAATTGATTGCCGTGGCCCCCGCCATGCCCTTCTCCCTCTAGCCAGATTTCCCAATTCAAGGTGTGACTGCACTGACTGTTGCGCCCTCTTTAGGCCCGCTCCCTCGGTCCAATGATCCCAACGTAGGTGTGACCACTGTTACAATTGTGCCCCCAGTTAAGCCCTTCTCCCTCTAGACAGGTGTACAACTCTAGGTGTTAACCCCACCCCCTGGTTATTTCAGATATTTCCACCCAGCCGTGTGCACACATCAGAACCAGAAGGAAAAGGCCATTAACTGGAAAGAACCATGAGGGTTTACCACCACCGGCTCAACAATTCAACAATCAACAACCATAACCAAAAGAACATCCACACATCTACACCCAACTGGGTGTAGACACCAGAACCAGAAAGAAAAAGATCACTAAAAGGAAAGAACTGTGAGGGTTTACCACCCCCGTCTCAACAATTCAACAATCAACAACCATAACCAAAAGAACATCCACCCATCTACACCCAACAATTCAACAATACAACAATAAATTCAACAATCAACAACCATAATCAAAAGGACCTCGAGGATAAAAAAAAACTACAAAAAAAACATAGGATCCAAAAAAGAAGAAGCAATAAACACCAGAGCCACAAAGTCCCATCAACAAAGGTCTCAACTACCCACAACCTACCAAATACAAGCAACAACAAAGCATAAACAGCAAAGACCAAACCTGAAAGACCAGGAGAAACACTAATCGAAAGAGGAAACCCACTCAAAGGAACACAACCCACACATCATACCTCGCCACAAGAATGACAAAGAAGCCAGAACAGACAACAGAAATAATAAGAAATCCCAAACCACTCGGGAAGGTACCGACCAGCATGATCCCACAACCCTGAATAACTCGACAATAAACATCCCAGATGACATAAGGGGACATACAAATAACAGAGCAAAAACGGACTACATTGCTTGCTACCTGTCCATTTACAACAACGTGGTAAACAAAAATGGCACAGCAACAACTAACCGACAGCCAACACGCGTCACAAATACAGACCCAACCAGGACACCATCAGAACATAACAACTAATAAACCATCCCAACCCAGTCTCCACCATGGGCAATACCCCAACCAGAACAAGGGACAAGTTGGAATCCATCACAGTCTACACCACCTACATCACCAAAGACTGGAACAACAGAGGGGTAGCTACCTTATTATTCACCTGGAACGAACCGGAATGAACCAACCCTGCCATAAACCTTATCGGTCTACTCAACAAAGAGGCTGACCAACAAAGAACCATCCCACCCAACAGGCTCAACTGGGGAAAACCGACCTGGAACGGAAACCCAACCAACAACACACCCATCAGAATAAACAATACTAACAACAACCCGAAAGGGAAATCAAGCAAACTACACTGCAGCCTCCTCAACATTAGATCCATGGCAAAACACTCAACAGAAATCCATGACCTCCTAAGTGAAGGAGGCACAGACATGCTCTTCCTTACAGAAACCTGGCTATTAGTCAACTATAGTGCCATCGCGAATGAAGCAATACCGATAATTATAAATTAATAGACGCCAACAGAGAAAACCGAAAAGAAGGCGGAATCGCAATTATACAAAAAGAAATCATCCGAGCATCTCGAATCATCACAACCAATGCAGAAGACACTGAATCCCTCCTCACCAAGATAGAACTCAATGACAAATCCAACATAGTATTCCTCCTGATCTACAGGCCACCTTCTTACAACCCTAACTTTGCAACAAAACTAGCGGACGAGGCCACCATGGGATCAACCCACCATGGGAAGCTAGTCATACTGGGAGATTTCAACATATGGTTCGAAAAAGAAAATGAGTACACAGCAAACTCACTCTGTGCACTCCTGGAAACCTTGCATTTCAAGCAAATAGTAAATGGATCCCACTCCACCAGACACACCCTGGATGCAATTTTCTGCAGGGAAGGACTATGTGCATCCGCTCAACCTATACCAATGATATGGAGTGACCACTACTTAATACCATTTAACATCACACACCAAACTCGCCTACCAGCTGGGAAGGAGATACTCCACACCAGCAAGAAAAGAAACTGGAAGAACTTGAACTTAGAGGCCCTAACAAACCCTCTAGACACAACCGTTGCAAGCGAAAGAGATCCCACTGATACAAACATAGATACAACAGAAGACACGCTCAACAATTGGATCACGAAGGCCATTGACCAATTAGCACCAGCTAAATCATTCAAAGCAACACCCAAAAAACTGGCAGCAAAATACTTCACAGAAGAACTGAAAAAACTCAAAAAAGCCAACTGCAAAATGGAAACAAAATGGAGAGAACAATACACCAGACAAGACAAAATAAAATACCAAAGACAACTCAGACTTTACAAAGCAAAAGTCCTCAATGCAAAAAAACTCTACTATGCCGCAAGAATAGAATCAGCAAACAATCCACAGAAAGAACTCTTCAAAATCGTCAAAGAGATAAAAAGACCTCTTCCTCCAAAAATTACATCACCCCTACACAAACACTTTGTGACAAGATCACCAACCATCTGAGATCAAAATAGACACAATACAGGAGACCATCAACTTAGCCAGGGCAAATACAACTGCGACCACCGGACCACAGACACCAGAGGAAACACAAATTACAGCAAAGCTCAGCTGCCTTGAACCAATCACAGAGGAAACTTTCGCCACACTGATCAAGAACACTGACCTAGCAGAATCCCTACCCCCCGACGTCTTCAAAGGAATCCTCAACCACAGAACCCCAGCGACATGCTTCTGGAACTTAATGAATCTATGACTCAAAAGAGGAATAGTACCGTCCTCCTTCTAATCAACATACATCAAACCACTGATAAAAAGGAATCAGAAAGCACAGAAGACCCAAGCAACTACCGACCAATATCCAAGCTGCCCTACCGAGTGAAGATGCTGGAGAACCACGTCTACAAAATCATTTCTTAAACACCTCGAAACAAACGGAATACTCAACCAATCACAAGTTGACTTCAGACCGATGAGAGGAACAGAATCAGCACTTCCATTGATATGGGATGACCTGAAAATAAACGCAGACAATGACACCCAATCGGCCCTCATTCTATTGGACATATCTGCGGCTTTTGACACAATCAGCCACGCAACACTAATAAAATGATTGATGGAATGTGGCATACAGGAATCTGCACCTAAGTGGCTTTCCCCATTCCTAACAAACCGAACTGAAAGAATCTACCTACCACCGTTCACCTCAAACACCAGAAATATATCCTGTGGAGTCCCACAGTGTTCCAGCCTCTCCCCTCTACTTTTCAACATCTACATGGGCCCACTGATGAAAATCATTAGATTGCACAGACTTACCACCTACAACTACGCAGATGACACACAACTGATTGTGAAAACAAACAGAACACAGGAACAAAATAACAACCTCATCAACTGCCTCACAGACATATACAACTGTATGACAACCTCAAACTGAACCCGGTAAGAACAGAAATAATGCTCTCACACTCAGGAATCGAAGGAGGAAACTGACAACTGGACTGACCAATCGGCATGGGAATGCCACCAGAGACTATCACTGGAACCGCAAGCCAACGCAATCACCAAACAATGCTTCTTCCTCATATGACTACTCAGAGGATTACTACGCCACCTCTCCTTCCCCCACAGAACCCTCACAATCATATCCCTGATACTCACAATAATTGACAACTCAAACATCCTCTACCTAGGAATGCCAGAAAGACTCACCAAGAAACTCCAATGGGTGCAAATTACAGCAGCCTGGATCCTACTAAGACTAAACAGAAGAGGTCACATCACTCCAGCAGTGAAAAGCCTACACTGGTTACCAGTAAAAAGCCCATCAAATTCAAAGCACTCTGCATCATCCACAAAGCCTTGCACAGAAAAGGAGCAGAAATGCTCCAAGACAAAATTAGCCGATATTGCACAGGAAGGGAACTAAGATCCAGCAACGACATACAAACAGAGGCAAAACACTACCAAAAAAGGAAACTCGGCAGAACAGCGTTCTCACATCTAATTTCTAAGACCTGGAACAAGATGCCCAAAGTAATTAGAAATACAGAAGGCAACATCACCTTCCGGAAACTGCTCAAAACCTGGCTATTCAGCAGACAATGACAACTTAGAAGGGACACCGGCAATATCACTGCAGACAAACAACTAGAGAGGAGATGAGAGGGGCCAAAGAAATGCAAACAAGAACCTGGCTAGATACCGTCAAGCGGCATCCAAAGGGCCAACCCAGAGAGAGACCACAACCAACTGACCGACTTTACTAACCCTATTTCCCTTTCTGCTCCTCCTACATTAGTGACGCTTCTACACCAGATCTTGGACTAGACTCTCATAAACATACAGAGACCCATTACTATGCCAACATTCAGAGTGAACTACCCACATAGCCCAATACCATCTAAAATGCAACAACATAGCAAAATGCCGGCCTACCTTACATCTACGACCACCTGTGACTCTGGATCCCTTATGGACTCTAGCTCACCAGTGCACACGACTAACCCATCGTACCCTGTGGTGTGCAGTTAAAGGCCCCACCCAGAAGTCCCTTTCACGTGAATGGCAGGATTTTAAACACTGAAACAAAAATGGCCAGGTCTTTGTTGTTGTTTGCCATGTGGAAAGGAGCCTACCTGTCATTACCAATGAACAAGCAGCATCTTAATTTACAAAAGCAGGAGGAATTAAAGATCCCTGCCACATGGAAAACAGGAATGTTAAACATTGAAAACAAAAACCGCCTTCACAGGTGTGTGCAGATAAAAACAGTTTTAAAAAGTAAAAGTGAAAAAAATTACTGCTTACAGAAAAAGTCAGGAAAATAAAACATGATGTGCGGGTTGACCAAAAGCAATGTATTATATGTTTCACCTACAAAGCTCCAGTGACATTTGAAGAGCCACTGTGACTTCATAGAAAATGTCAGCTCAAGGCAGACCCTTTTGCTGGCTGTCGGCAAGACTTCACAAGGACATCTCCCACTGCCAGCCTGGATGTCACATCTGCCATCTAATGAACAACCGCAATAAAAATGTCCTTCTAAAGGTGTCAAAATTCAGTGTTCTCCAGACCTGCTGGCTCTGAAAGTGCTGACTTCAAGAACAAGTTACCCTTGGCTGGAGCATGACTAATATGTGTGAAAATGGGGGCACCCATTTCTAAGAGCAAGCTTCCAGCACAAAGGAGACCAGTAAAAAAACTCTGGGCACAGGCTGACCCAGTGAAAAGAAATGGCCAGAAGGCAGTAGTCTGGGCCATTTGTCCCAAATGATGATTCACAATTAATTAAAAAGGACGGTTTATAGTCATTGCATTGAATGCCAAAGCATTGAATGCCATAGAATCTAAAAAAAAACGTAAAAAAAAAGCATCAAATGCATTTTTTATAATGTGGTTGATCCCCCCTTTTTAACCTTTAAATACCCAATACAATAAAAATAAATCCTTTACCTTAAAAAAACTGCATTAGATGCTTTTTTTTCGACGCTTTATTTTAGATGGTAAGGCATTTGATCCTTTGGCATTTGATGCTATGACTAGATACCAAAAGGACTATTATCATTTAGGCCTTTTTCTCAGCAACCATAAGGTGAATTGATTTCCTTTTTTTAAATTTTTTATGTAATTTCCAGGCGATTGTGGGGATATAAAATTCATCTGCATGTGACTCTGGGAACTGTAATGGCCCGTTAAACTAGGTTTCCGGGTGATATGAACATGCTCCAAATGTGAGAGTTGGTGAGCAGGTGGAAAATGAAATTAGGGATATGTTTAATAACTTACATATTCATAACTGTTGTGCTTTTTATGGAAATGGCAGAAAGATGCCACATGGTCATGCTATATGGTACAGATTTGGTGGTCAGCTTATCTAATTCTCCATGAATAGCTGAATCAGAAATATGTTTAATATGGCAGTTGCTAGTAAAATTATTTACATTCGTACCTACATTCGTAGCCCCTATTTCAAGCTCTTATGTTAAAGTTCTTTATTTTAACAACAACAGTTCGGCTGCTGGCTGAATCAAAATGGACTTGGGGGTGGCCTGGGGCTGGTTTATAAGCAACCCTTTGGCCAATTGTAATATCCATAGCAATAGCAAGGTTACGTTACTTACAGAAGTTCAACTTAAGTTACAAAAATCCATTACAGCCCATTAGATGGCCTTGAATCAATTTTTGTAACTTAAGATGTAATTGTGTAAGTAACGTTGCTGTCTTCTCGCTGCGCAGTGGCGCACAACGTATTCAGATTAAAATGCGCTCACAGTCGGACTGTTGGAGAACATACATTAAAAAAAAGTTAACAGTTACGAAGTGTTCACTTTGCTTTGATGAATGCATGATGTGCCAATAGCATGAGGCCGTGGAGGTGCCATTGCCACAGCCATCCGCCGGCGTGGCGCGAGACCTCTCTTTCTAAACAACAACAGTGTTGTGGGGGTGCTGAGGGGCTGGGCTTGCGTTACACTGTGTGTCTGTACATCATGTTTGCTTGCCTGCCTGGCTCCTGAGCTGCGTCCTCTCTAAGGTAAGGGCCAGCCTGCCTGGATGAGCCCTGTTGTTATGTGGCAGCCCAGGCAATCATGTAATGTGTCCCGGGTCATCATGCGCATTGGTGTGCTGCTGGGTGCAGCTAGCTACCACACCCCAGCACATGAGAACAGAATTCGGAGGAAGGAAGTGTTGACGGAGGCGGCAGGACATCGAGGCCTATTCGAGCCTGGCCCAGCGGACAGAATGTGGGCACGTGGGACGGCGTGCTTGCATTGCGCTAACACACAGAAACAGTAAGTAAAGTAATAAAAACAAGAGAAGAACTAGCATATTTCTTTTTTGCACTGTGTTGCTAAATCCAGCACATTTAATTGAAACCCTACTTAAAGCGGTAGAGTTCTGGGGATGTGCTTTGTTGTTGGTTTAACTTAGGATGAGCTGCGGCTCAGACAGATTGTCCTTCTATCCTCGCGTATTAGGGATTGCAAAATATTGCAGATATTGCGTATCTTGGCCAGGCTCTCTTCTGCCAGGGGATGTGGTAGGTATCCTGAGCTGGCTCTCTGTATCCGAGAAAGTGCAAGTGATTCCTGCACTGGGCTCGCATCTTCTAAGGCTCACACCTTTCAGGGCTGGTGCCATCTATCCTACAATAGGCTTTTATTACACAGGCCAGGTACCTGGGCTTTCAGAAGAGGTGCCAAGTATCCTGCCCTGGCTCTCTGCTCTGAGGAAAGGGGCAGCTAGTGCCTGTTGCCTGCGCTCATCTCTTTCATAAGTGGTGCCTGTGCTAGGCTGTGGTAACAATTGCTGTTAATCTTCCACTGGGTCAGGTCCTTGTCAGTGGTGCTAGATATCCTACACTGAGCTCTTAAGGGGGCTGACGGGAATGTCCTACGCGCACTGGTGCCGAGAGATGTGCCAGATATCCTGTACCAGGTTCTTTGCTGGAGGGGTTGCCTTTGTCCGGTTCTCCCAGCTCTTAGGAGTGATGTCAGGTATCCTGACCTTCGCTCTGATATCCTTACCTTTGCTGTGTGTAATGCCTTTCCACCATGAGCTCTTGGCTTACACAATGGAAAGGACCTTGTTCTTGGCAACGTAGAAAACCTCACACACTGCTGCAGCACACTTAACAGCACCGCCCGATGCCTTCTGCAGCTTTGATGTTACCTTTGCCTGACGGTTACAAAGAGGCCACAAGTGGAGAACCCAGGACATAACCTCCTATCACTGCCTCATCCCCCTCAGCGACTGCCTGTCTTGCTGTCCCGGCTATCGCAGCAGCCTCTTGTTCCATGGCCTCCCTTCAAATAACTAACACTCCACTGCTAGACCATGGACTGCTGCTCGCAGCTTCTGCTCGGGTGCAGTAGTACTCATCATTTCCGTGTGAGCATCCCTGGTCACTCCATAGCTCACCCGCTAATCGCCCCAGGGGCTCACTCACCAGTGCCCACCTGCTTTAGTGGCACACAATTTAAATTACAGCCACACTCTCCTGACCGCCAGTCGCTAGTACTACTTCAGAACCCAGGTGCTCTGCTCCGTCTGCTCCAGGGCTCTTGCTGGCCTGCAGGCAGTGCTCTCTTGCGCCACACTAGCTCTCCACTTTTGCAAGCTGTTCCTGTGCTCACTGTCTCTTCCTACAGTACGCGCCCTTGTGCAAGGGCAGCGATCATGGAGTGCTGCTGTTGCCCCTAACATAGCACACCTTGGCCAATGTTGTAAGTGCTGCTTCCTTCAAACGTCAATGACTATGCTGGGTACCCAGGTCCGTTTATCAGGTAACTGTAATTATATAAGTAGTTACAAGTATTTGACCAATTCCATATACATTACACAAGACATAGGTACACACAAACACTGGCTACCACCCTTGCCCAGTGTAATTGCCCTCAAATTTAAGACACTACAGTCCATTCACCATGTATTCCGAAGACCATTCATTGTGACATCCCTGACCAAACATTCCACGCACACACACGTAAGGGAATAGCAACAGATGCAAAAAAAACCCAGTTCTGTACCATGTAACGCAGCGTGTCGTGAGAAAGGGGGGATCCTGCAGGGGGATCCTGCAATTTACAAAATGCCTTGTCACCGCAATTGTGCAGCGCCTGCTTTCTTTGATTGATATTGGTGCTGTTAGTAAGGCTAATGACGTAATGTTTTCATATTTCACACATGGGTAATGGAAGGGTAATGGAAGGGAGAGTCAGTGGTGGGCCCACAGGCAAGGGACGGTGACATCAAAAGGAGCTTTATGGACAACTCATTGCGATTCTCGGTGTGGTCGTGGGTTAAGTCAGTCTAGAACGCAGCAACTGCATCCGTGGTTGAAACGCATAACCTGGACATTTGTTCACATTTGTACCTACCTGTTTGCTCATTCCATTCGCCCCCTTCGATTCCCCACCAAGGAAAAGGGTGCAGAAAGAGACATTCTTTCTTTGTTGGCATATAGGGAACGATTTGCTGTTCTAACAGTATAACATAATTAAGTGTCCAAACCGTGCTTCCCCCTTTATCCACTGTAGGCCAAACCTCTCCCAACCATTCTTATCTGCGCCCCGCCTGCCCTTGCAGGTGTTCCTGAGCTGGGGAGTGCTGTCTTGTCGGGGGAAGCTGAGCCCTCATTGATACCTCCAGCACCCCTGCCGCTTAAGCCACGAAGGGGCGCTGGTTGTGAGAAGAGCGAAAACCCTTCCTGCTTTTCCACGGCTCGTTAGTAGTCTGTATCTTGTCACTGGTCTCAAAAACACTGCCACGCCAAAGGTGGGTCCATGCCCACCGTGGCTCCCCCCTTTCCTTCTCTTATAATTCCAGCAGTTTCGTGCATAAATTCCAAAAGAACAGATCCATGCCTGTTGATGACAAATGCACTCCGTCCTTCACATAGTGTTCCGGGGATTTTAAATTGATCAGACTGTGCCTGACCTGCGGGAAACCTCTGCCCCTGCACAATTTAGCCATTGCCCCGTTTAATTTCCTCCTTGATTTCTACACTGAAGAATGGCTTTCTCCGCCCCTCCATTCCTGTCTCAGAATGATCTCTGATCAGATTATCTCTGTCTCGCCCAACTGCAAGGACAACTCCTGTAAAGCGAACATCATTTCCCTCATCAAAGACCCCCCTACCCAAGCTTGTCAGGTCATTGCCACCTAGATGGATGATCAAAACGTCGGGCCGGTGCTGCTTTCCCAACAACTTGTCAATATGCCCCTGCAACTGTGCCCATCTCATCCCAAGCACCCCATGCCACCAGATCTGGTACTTGCCGGTGGTCATCCTCTCTCTTTCCGCCATCCAGCTGGCCGTGGCCCTAGACACAAAAGAATGCCCCACTACCCAAATGGACCTTCTCCTCCTTTGAGGTGCTGTTAATTGGAAGGAGGTGAGAAGGTGGTCATTAATACTGCATCTTGTCGGGCCTTATGCACCTCCTCAAACACCCTGACTTCCAACCCCCGACTCTCATGATTGCCTCCTGCCCCATTCCCGGTTCAGCCGCTGATGTGGCCACCCCTATTCTAAAGGAGTGTTTACCAAACACTCCTCCTGTTGCTGCCATCCCTTTCAAAGCCATATCCATCACACTCCTGAACTGGAACCTGCTCAGGGCCGACCCATCCCTGTGCAAGAATAGGGGGGACCCCGCACCCGCCTATTGCCTCTCCTGTAGGTAAGTGGTCAACCCAGCTACTGGACACACTATGCTCCCCTGGATGCTATAAAGGGTGACTGCCCTCCCCTTTTCCTTCTGGTCGGTCTTGGACTTTCTTAGATAAATGCACACCCGCTCCTTTGATAATTGCACATCTTCCAACATTAAAAAACCAGCGCCCCGTCCCTCTCTATTCTCAGGAATCAGCTTGCTTACCCTGAAGGCTCCAAAGAAGGCCAATGAAAAGGCAACCGTGAACAAAACCCTCTCCCCCTCACTATGGCAAACAGTACGCAGGATTTCAATTAAACTGTGCAATTTTACAATATCAATGGACCGGCTTTCATCAGGCTTTCTCTCCATTTGCTTTGCCCAAACCTTCATTGCCATTGCGATGTAATGCTCCTTGGTAGGATCTGGTTTCCCCCCGAGCTTGTAGTAATGAGCTATTGCGGCCAAATATTAAAACATCCAGGATCTGGTTTTCCCAGACCGCCATCCCCATCCGACAAAGGCGGGTACTGGCGCTCCCATTTGCCCTTCCGTCAAAATGTCTTCTGGGAATGCCAGGAATCGCTCCCAGCACCTCCTGTACCTCCTTGTTGAGCCCAGGGCCAGGGTAGTGTGAATTAGAGAGCTCCGATTATCCCAATCATGCCCCACCACTGCACCTTGAATGAGGTCATCCTCTTGCTTGCCTCTGGACAGTTCTCCCGAAATTTCTCCCACTGCAAACGAGAGAGAGCGTCAGCTGCCACGTTCTTTACCTTTGGAATGTGTCGTGCTCTTACCTCAGTGTTTAATATGAGCAAGCTTGTTGTCAGCTCTCTCAGTAAGCTCAGTACCCTGACATTGCTGGACGTCCCCTGATTAATCATTTGGTTCACTGCCAGGTTATCTGACCACAGAATCACCATCCTATTTGTTAATGACTTTCTGCAAAGCTTAAACGCAACCACGATTGAAAACAGCTCCAGCAGGGTGATGTCCCTGGTAATTCCCTCCTGATGCCATGCTGCCGGCCAGGCCTGCCCGCACCAGTCGCTCCCCAGAATGGACCTGAATCCATGTGAGCCTGAAGAGTCAGTAAAAAGCTTGAGCTTCCCGCTAGTGGCCCACTGCTCATGCCACAGTAGTGCCTCATTGAAATCGTCCAGGAAACCATCCCAAATTTTGAGATCCTCTTTCACCTCCACCCCCAGCCGCACATGCTGGGAAGTGCGTTGCAGCCCTACCGTCTTGAGTTCAATGCTCCTGGCGAACACTTTCCGTGCCGGGATCACCAAAGTTCAAGTTCCCCGCCAATGATTGCAGCTCCATCAGGGTGGATTGACTCCTGCCCCTCAATTTCCTGATTTTTTCTTTAAGCTTCACAACCTTTTCCTTTGGTAATCTACACTTCCCTTCCACTGAGTCTATCTCTAGTCTCAGGAATGTAAGCCCAGTGAGTGGGCCCACTGTCTTCCCCTTGACCAAGGGGACCCCCATCTCCTCCATCAATGCCTGGAACATGCTCAGGAGCACTCCACATTCATCTGTCTCTTCTTTCCCAATGAACAAGAAATCATCGAGGTAATGCATTACCACCCCGCCTTGAGCCCTCTGCTTCAATGCATACTCCAGAAAGGTACTAAACTTTTCAAAATAAGCGCAAGAAATAGCGCAACCCATCGGTAAGCACCTGTCATAGAAGTAAGAGTCCTTTACTTTAAAACCCAGTAAATGGTAGCTTTCCTCATGAATTGGCAGCAGCCTGAGGGCAGACTCAATGTCGGCCTTCGCCATCAAAGTGCCTCTCCCCGAGGTCCTCACTAGCTCTATAGCATCATCCAATGAAGAATAATGAACCCTTAACTTTCTGGAACATTCATTTGGAAAGGAGCATGTTCAATTGCTGCAAACAAACTGTTTTGTTACTAAAAATGCATGCATGCTTTTTCTCCTCCATTGTAAATACAAACAACAACGCATATGAATTCTTATTCATGTTCGTCTTTCTGAAAAATTAATTTGAAAGGAGCATGTTCAATTGCTGCAAACAAACTGTGTTGTCACTGAAAATGCATGCATGCCTTTTCTCCTCCATTGTAAATACAAACAACAACACATATGAATTCTTATTCATGTTTTTCATGAGCTAAAATATCAATCATTCGGTAGGGTGGCATTTTCTGCACCACTTGCACCAGCGTAATATGGCACACGTCTATTTAGTAGGAAACCCCAAACCGTACATGTTGTGCAAATGCAAAGTGGCATTAAGTTCACATTTGTCCTTTCTACCTAAATGAATGACTGACTTTCACACTAATCAAACGATTGGTAGAGAGGTGCCGTACCCAAGACTCACAGAGTCTAGTGAGGGATGGAACTCTTCACAGATTGGATGCCAGAGTAGGATCAAGATGCTACACTGACAGGTTTGCAAATGGTTTAGCACTTTCATAATCACACTTATCAAATGGCGTGGCAGGCTGAAACACAGTAACTTGGAGGGATGCACAGACACGAAACTTAGCAAGTATCCTGCCCTGGGCACTAGTTAGTGATCCTGCACTGTGCTCTCAGCTGCAATGAAGAGTGCTGGGTATTCCGCCCTTGGCTCTCTGGAGAGATGGAAAGCATCCTGTCCACAAGATATTTCCAATCTGCCAGGCACAGAGTGACGTCAGCTCATCCGGGTAAACAGTAACATCCTTAAGGTCAGCAGGCTATCCCCTTTTCTGCAAGGTGGGACGAGCATATGGCGTCTTCTCAGATGAAAGGAGGAATAAGTGTAGTTCAATAGTAGTTTGAAGGGGTGAGGGTCAAATTCATTTCTAAGAAGAATACCACCAAACCCAGTTTGGTTACACATGTAATTATAACCTCCACTTGCAAACCATGCAGTAAAAACGTGGCCTGAAGACCACCATCAAGGCCTGGTTCGATGTGCTGCTATTAAGAAGCACCCTGACAAATTCATTAGTCATAAAACAGAAATGAAGTACCTTTTGTGGTGATGTTTGCCATGGGTTTATCTTTTAAGGGGTGTTCGCGAGTTTCTGCCCCGACTCGCAGCCCTGCAGTTTTGCCCTGGAGTCGGGTGAAAAGAAAGCCCTAAAGTGTGAATCGAGTCCAGAGCTGCCATACAGTGTGTGGGGGCATCAGATCTTCACGTTGTGTTGTCACTGATATTTTCACCCTACCGATTTTACCCTGTGTTGTAATTTTCGAGTTATTTTGTGAGTCGAGGGTTGAGCAGAATGGGTTGGAAAGGATCATGGGACGTGTTAATTTTCAGAAAGTCCTCAAATCTTCCTGGAAGGTAGTAATGTTTGAGTTGTTAGCACTGTGATGTTCGGAGGCCTTTCGAAGCCAAATTCCCACTATTCATTGGCACTGTGAAACAAGGAAGTTGATCTGTTTTTCATAGAAATGTGCCACTACACTCTGCTATCTCCCTTCCTTTCAGTTCTCAGAAACAACTGGCCAAACTGGTTGTCAACTTGCTCTTCTATTTCTGAACAGATGAGGAGGAGATAAGAACATATTTCTATCCAGCAATTTTTTAAAACGTTTGTCAACGGGCTGGATCACGCGCATCAGCCGCAGGTCCCTTCATTAATAGCTATTGATGTGTCCAAGGGTGAGGGAGAAGAGTTTGGGGCTACTTCACTGGTTGGGTTAGAGGAGAAATTAATACTCTGTGGAATTGGTACAAAACACACTAGCCGAGGTTGTCTATCATTACTCACCCACAATATGCAATGCAATAGCGCTTACATCTGCATTGGGGCTAACTCGCCATCTGGGGCATTTGATCTGCATAAAGACCTCATCCAGGACGATGAGCCGCCTCACCAACCACAGATGCAGTTTTTGAACAGTGCATAATCCACACACCTGGGGGGTGATTCAGGCCCCAACTGCCTGGCATTGTTCGAGCAGTGCATCTACAGTCCTGAGCGGGAGCAATGCATCTGCAGCCCTGAGCGGGAGCAGTGTATCTACAGCCCTGAGCGGGAGCAGAGCATCTACAGCCCTGAGAGGGAGCAGAGCATCTACAGCCCTGAGAGGGAGCAGAGCATCTACAGCGCTGAGCGGGAGCGGGGCATCTACAGCCCTGAGCGGGAGCAGTGCATCTATAGCCCCGAGCGGGAGCAGAGCATCTACAGCCCTGAGTGGGAGAAAAGCATCTACAGCCCTGAGAGGGAGCAGAGCATCAACAGCACTGAGCGGAAGCAGAGCATCTACAGCCCTGAGCGGGAGCAGTGCATCTACAACCAGGAGCGGGAGCAGTGCATCTACCGCCCGGAGCGGGAGCAGAGCATCTACAGCCCTGAGCGGGAGCAGAGCATCTACAGCCCTGAGCGGGAGCAGTGCATCTACAGCCCTGAGTGGGAGCACAGCATCTACAGCCCTGAGCGTGAGCAGTGCATCTGCAGCCCGGAGTGGGAGCAGTGCATCTACAGCCCAGAGCGGGAGCAGTGCATCTGCAGCCCTGAGTGGGAGCAGAGCATCTACAGCCCTGAGCAGGAGAAATGCATCTACAGGCCGGAGCGGGAGCAGTGAATCTAGAGCCCGCAGCAGGAGCAGTGCATCTACAGCCCTGAGTGGGAGCAGAGCATCTACAAAAGGGTGCAAAAGGAAAAAACGCAGGCAATATTTCTTTTTGTAGTAGTTTTCTCCAGTGGTTGTGAATTCCTCAGGGTAATATTGCACACGTGGATGTAAGCTGTACTACTGGAGCTGGTCTCAAGTTGTCTGCAACTGAGGCTCTCCCGAGGGTTTGGACTACAACTACCATGATTCCCCCAGCCTTGAATATGCTCCCTGCGGCTGATGGAAGTCCAAAAGGTCTGGACAGCCAAAGGTTGCAGATGCCTTAAATATAACCACATCACAACGCATTGACATGTTAAAAAAGGGGGGAATGCGTGTGACAGGAGTGCCCTGTCCAATTTACCACCATTGCTTTGCCAATTTACCACCGTTGCTTTGCCAATTTGCCAACTTTACCTTGTGTAATTAATCACATAAGGAGCAAAATGCCACCAGAACCCACATTTGACTGATCCGTAACATACAGTGCAGCGAGGTAAAGGGATTTGGCTTTCCAAATTGCTTTTGTTAATGCTCGTTTTTTTCTCCATCTTTTTCGGAGGCGCAGCAACAGATTCAGCGTGTTTAGAGGCGGATTCTTGACACTTTGAGGTATTTTGGCAATCATTACCCACATTCAGTACTTTGGTTACTAGTGCAGTATTCGCTCACCCCAGCAAAGATGATTCAAGCTGCACATTATAGTAGTTGTAATGTTGTTTTCCTATTATAAATGCAGTCCCAGAATGCAAAGACAAACAGTCCTTCCGAAGTCAGCGACATTTAACCTGTGACATTTGCTTGCGCCCTGGGTTGATAGTTGGAAGGTTAGGAACCTCTTTGAGCGCTTTGAAACACTGTCCTGTGTGTAGGCGCTACATAAATAAACAATACAATGCAATACCTCAAATACTGTGGCTGCTGTTGGGCTCGCTCTGTGGCAATATCTTGAAAGTAAATTAGGGTTTTGAAACAGGTTTGTAACTGGTGTGGAAAGTTCACCCAGGTAGGGCTCAAACATTCACGTGCTCACAAATAACGACCCTATGCTAGAAACGTTGGGTGGCACAAGGGACGGGATGTTCTCCCCTGATTTAGACCGAAAAGTTGCCCACGCTGCACAAAATGAATCATAGATTCACATTCAGAAGTGCTCCCCCCTTTTAGGTATTTATGTAATTGTGTAATTGGCCATAATCAGAGGGTGGACGAGGGTGTTCTGCACATTCTGGAGCACAGCCCACATTTCCAAGTAGAATGCAAGTTGAAAAGCACACAGAAAAAATCATTCCATGCTGCCAGTTTGCAACTGTTGCAGGAGGGTGCACATGAACGATAGGGTCTGACCCCTTCGTGCATTTTTTAAGTGAGAATGGAGTAATGGGTCCTGCTTGCATTTCTACCCAGGGTTGGACTGGGACAAGAAATGGGCCCGGACACCAAAAGAAAAGTGGCTCGCCCCTCGCCTCAAAAAAGTGGCCCACCCCTCGCCTCAAAAAAGTGGCCCTCAAACCATCCGTGAATCGCGTCAATTCACGACTTTACAGAAAATGCTACGTATGGAGGGTTCATGTGGCTGTTACATTACAACACAACTCATAAAATAACATTACTTTGCATACAGTTCTGTGACAGGGTCCGTCCACAGCTCTGAGACGCAGGAGTGGCATAAACCAACCACCCCCACTGCGGTTTTGGGACCCGATGCAAGTCAATGCTTATACAGGACTCTGCAACCCCAGCAGGGAAGGAGGGTTAGGGTGACGATGGTTGGATAGGAAGGGGGGAGGGGAGGGGACGGGAGTAGGGAAACCGGCATGAGGTTTAGGGAGAGGTTATGGATAGGTTGGAGATTTACTGTTCCCCAGCCTCACCATAACCTCCCTTCCAAAAAAGAGTACAATATCCAGCTGGGTCCATAAAATGCTGAGTCTAAAAGTAATCCAGTCTCATTGCATGGTAAATGAACTGGATGCATGCATGTTATTTCTCCAGGCCAGCAGTGGCCTGAATGTTGTATTATGGTATGACATCTGAGAAATAATTAGTAGCCAAAAAAGGAAAGCTGCATTGTAATTAACTTATGAAAAAAACCAAGGGTGCATGCTGCAACATACATATATCAAGTGAATTCCTGATGCATGCACAGGTTTGTGTAATCATCCTACCCTCCACCCCAGTGTTTGAGAGAGGTATAATCCAGGTTTTCCTTTTGCCCTAGCACACATGAGGTCTGGATGCAATGCAAATTCACAATAACACAACTTGGTCATATTGAAAGAGGAGGCATAGAATAGGAGCTCTGCCTGGCCACTGTGCTGATTATAGGCTGGACTGGAGCCTAGGATGGCCGTGCTGGGGGGAGACAACAAGTGTGTATAAAAAAGGCTGCCAAAGTGGTTGAGTGTGCTATACAGGACCACCTTACATTGCACTGCATTGAAGATATACAGTCACTAGTGGTTACTTACCCACAGGGATGGGCTCGCCTGGCTGGCAGTTGCCAGTAGCTCTGCGCTAAGGCCTGACTAGAATGGATACTTGAACAGCGACCTGCCTGCAAAAAGAAACAAGGTAAAGATGACGAAAAGCCAATAAACACAGTATATATCATATAAATACAGTGCATGGCTTGTAACAAAGATATGATGGGCGCCGAAGCATCCTCCAATAGCTAGGGGCTAAACCATAGATACTCTGTCACAAAAAAAGGAGTAGAGCATCCAGGTCCATAAAGGCTGTATACAAATTGTCAAATTGAGCTAAAAAAAAATTGAGGATGATTTGTGATTTGTTGATGTATTCCTTGTTTTATTTGAAGGTTGATGTATTCCTTGTTTCATCTCTGGGGATAGACGGCCAAAGGCTGGTGTTCAGTGCCCTACCAAATGAAAAACAAACATTGGCAATGCCAAATGTTTGGCCTTTTGTTTATATATGGGAAAGACATTTGCCAGGCAGTTTTAACTGCCCATTGATGATAGCAGGTGCAAAATGGTGCGAGTACTCGGGCAACTAATAGCACCGCCAGGCAAATGCCTAATTTTTTCTATACAAGCCAAAACTGTTGGCTTTACCAATGCTTGTTTTTAAGAAGACTTCAGTGAGGACATGCATAGAGCTTTTCATTTTAGTGGCTGAAGACAGACCTAGCTAAGACATTTGTATTACACTAGTAGTACTTTACTGCTTCATTTAAGTCATTAACTCTCAGAAAAATGCTTTGCAAAAATACTGGCAGGAACTTTGAGTGCAAATTTTCAAGGTAAGGCTTGATTAAAGCGAGCAGAAAGAGTTCCCATGAGGTGCTATTTTGGGCGTAGAGGGCCAGGAACTGGGTGGAAATGGCCAAAGGGATGAGCGTGGCCATGGGCACTCAATGGGTGGGCAAATAACCAAACCACACCTACAAGCCTTGTGTCCCTCCTCATGCCATTTTTCCCTAGTTGTACTCTAATGCAATATTTTCAGCTTATAGGTGGTGCATTAGCCAAACTAACAAGAGGACCCTGGAGAAATATAAGACAATTACCAAGTGGTACTAAAAAGAGTAACAAAGCACTTTTATTTGAAAGGCGACATACTCAAGCACCATCTGCTATACCACAACAATTGCCTTAAAAAACCAGGTCAGACTGTGGATGACTTTGTGAAGTGACATACTCAAGCACCTGTGAATCATGCCCTCGTGAGTGGCAATCACTTTACTCACTCCTACAAACACCAACGCACTTGGAGTTATCAGTTTTTTTATATAATAAAGTGCGACTTTTCCACTCGGCCCTGCATCTTCCCCCGAGGCTCCCCTTTCTGCCATCGGCCCCCCTTTCCTTTCCACCCCTAGGCATATCTGGTGAAGGTCACCGACCTTGAAAATGGCTGGTGTAGCCTAGGGGGGCTCATGTGGTCTCCTGAGAGAGGAGATAAGGTTCGCCAAATTATCTCTGCGGCTCGGAGGAAATCGTGGCTTTGGAAAATGCCACTCAAATGGACTCTAGGCAGAACAGGGCCACAGGCAATTTTGCTTGCAATGTGGTTCACTTAAAGACAGGCTGTGTTACTAACATGCATATGCAGTCTTCGTGTATTTTTAAATTCATGAGTGAGAGAGAAATGAAAAAGGTAATTGTAGCGTTCATGCAGCTGGTAAGAAGGGCTGACATTTCTATGCAAATAATGTATTCCTAATTTCGCCCTGGGTGGTTACACGAGTTTCTTGTTTCAGCTGCTGAAGTGAGACAATTTAAAGAATGAAACCCTATTCTCTTGTTGTCCCCCTGCAGCCCTTATCCTCCTTCACCCTCTTTCCACCTGTAAGCTCTCTTGCGCTGCACTTGCTGTCACTGCAGTCTGGCATCAGAAACATGGAACGTCACTTCAAAAGGCCGCTGTTACATCAGCTGCTTGAATTGACAGTCGTTCGGAGGGGTCGAGTCTAGGCTCTTCTCGGAAAGTCTTTGTGATCTTGAGCAGACCATTATCAAACGTCCGACTCAAGTGCCTTGTACGTGGATTGGGTCTGAACTTGAGACCCCAGCATTTGAACATATATTGCCAGAACAGTCAGATGAATATCGGTGCTCAGCCCCGAGCCACGGAGTGGATTACTGGCCATGGCTGGAAGGATACTAACCGTGCCCTCACTTTGGATCCCACCAGGGACGCAGCGGGAGCAGAGCAGA
The DNA here is from genome assembly GCF_040938575.1 of Ambystoma mexicanum. Lineage (NCBI taxonomy): Eukaryota > Metazoa > Chordata > Amphibia > Caudata > Ambystomatidae > Ambystoma > Ambystoma mexicanum. The sequence goes on from NC_090922.1 coordinate 256,190,002, forward strand.
GAGTGGGGTGGTCAAAGTTTCCACATGGGCCAGACACCTTTTTCGCAGGATTATCGCGGTGGGCGGAAGGGTCAATGTTTTGGCATTAGCGCCTTGAAACCATTGTGTATAGGCAGCGCATTATAAAAACCCAATAAATCAAATCAAATAAAATGTGGCTTCTTTTTCACCCCTCCTTAGCCTCTCCATTATTTAAACTTCATGCATAGGATGCAGACAGAGCCTCGCCAGAGGGGGGCAGGGAAGGGGGAGGGCGGGAAGCTGAAACGAAAAGCCCAGGGGTGGACTGGGAACCAAAAGAGGTCCTGGAAATAATGTTCATTGTGGCCGCATTTTACACATTTTCAGCAAGCCCAACCCGTATCCTATGAAAAATGTTTAACATAAAATAGGTTTCCCCACGAAACAGGCCCAAGGTGCAAAGGCGTGCCGGGAAACCTCCAGCGTTCCCTGCAGGCCAGTCCACCCCTGGCAAAGGCACACGAGGCTCCCAGCTTGAAACAACGTCCTGTCTGTCCTCCAGAGCGACTGGAGGCCATGCAAATTGCAGTGGTGTGCGAGTGAAGTCCCAGCAACATAGCATAATATACCCTGTCCCCTTCAGGTTGCACAAAGACATCTGCAGTCAGCGCATGAACTCACTCAGATATTTTAATGGAATCCAAAAGAGCGACATTTAGCTTGCACACAGATCAGTTCAAGAGATACATTAGCCCTCTGAGCTACCTAATGGGAATTCCACGCACCGAAGTGCCCCTGCAGTGCTGTTCGGGTGGGCGGTGGCCATTGGGCGTGCTTAGACCTCTTCATAGCGCCTTAACTGTTGCAGCGTTATCTGCCGCTTTATAGGGCTCAGCACTGTATCTACTACGGGGAGCATTTCTTGCGTGCTCAATATTGTGTAACATTTTACCCAAGCTTCATACACACTGTTGTGTATTCGTGGAGGGAGCAAGGGCTGGCTGCTGTTAGTGGGGCGCGCAAGCAGGTCTTTGAGCAATTGCTTTCCTAGATCGTGTCCGTGCACGTGCACGCTGGCAGCCTTGGCCTGTGTGACTGTTTCAATGGTGTCTACTGCATTACTGCATCCGTCTGAAGCCCTTATAGTAGTTCAGGCCGTTTGATGCATGTGTAGGAATGTTCATTACATGGGTGCTCATATGTGCCTTTCACAAGACTTCACTCGGTGGGGTCCTCGCTTTTCATGCATTGATTTAAGATTGCAGCACATATTATTGTCTAGTTAAACTTTGCAGGTGTTTAGTGGACCGCCCGCACCTATTTGGTTGTGCTGTACTCTGTAACTCTCCTTATGCAACTCGGAGTTTGTTCTGCAATTTCCACAAGTGGCATGGTTTTCTTAGTCTCGCCTACGAAGTTAGGAGGCTCTTAAAAGATACTTTGGCTGAACCCCCTCAGGTGCTCTAAGGGCGGCTACCAAATAGGATGAAAGGAGGGCGCATTCCCTCGGAGCTCCACATCTGGAAGGGTCATCTTTTGTAAACTCTGCAATGGGATATGGAGATCAGTCTGACTTCATAATACTAACGTGCTACTTGTGCAAATCGACCCGAAAGGGCCAAGACAGAGCCGAGGAGGATTCTAACAACATATTCTGGACTATTTCTAGTGGTGGCGACTTTGAGCAGAATAAATAAAGAAATAATTATCTAATTTCAGTGGCACTCACCGTCGATAATGGGCTGCGACTGCGACGTGTGTGGCACTGGCAGCAGGTCTCAAGTCAATGCACACACAAACAGCAAAGTGGCCCGAGGGCTCAGTCTGCTGCTGCTGGGGGCCAGGCTCAGGGGGGGCAGGCTGCTGGCTGTGGGCGCCACGGCGACTACTAGTGCTGCTGCAGTGCCTGCTGGTTGCCTGCAGACAGTGCCTTCTTCGTCGTCAGTCTTGGGCAATGGCTGGGCACTGGGCTGGCTCAGCTGGCTGACTCTCTGTGGGCTGCCTCATCGACTCGTGGCCAAAAAATAATGCCAGAGTCAGGAGGAGGCCCACTATATCAGACCAGAGAGAGAGTCACCCACGTGTCCACACTCTCTCCGGCTTCAAGATTGTGGCAGCACAGAGTCTGTCTGTCGTCGCTGCCCCAGCCCCCACAGGCACAAGTTGCTTTCAACTTTGTAGGGCAACAAATTCTTTGTTGAGACTTCCTGAAAGTTGAAAGTAACTTGCTGTGTGTGAACTTGGGCAGCCCCGCCCCCGGCAGCCAGGCCACACCCTGAAGGCATAGGAGCCGGAGGGAGCGAGCAGCCTTAGCCAACCTCCTGACTAATGATTCTTCTATTTCACACTGTGGGTTCTGAGAGAAAGTCATACATTAGTCCCCAACACTGATGCATGCAAGAGGGCTGGCCAGCACATTAATGCACAAGCCACAGTTACTTAAAATCAGGCAATTAAATAAAAGTGCATGCTCTGCACTTTTTCTACTTATGTGATTTTCTGAAAAGTCAGGCCCTTTAATATAACAATGCAAATATCAAAGTTCCACAACATTTCAAGTATATTACAGGTTTACCCAAACTCCTGCATGACTACACATCTTCACTTTTCTCATTCGCTGTAATGGAGATACATGAGGTATAAAGTTGTTAATTCACATATGAAAGGTCTGCTGTTTGTCCCACTCACCTTATTCCAGGCTCCTCTGGTTCCACGGTGTCAATGTGATGTCCCTTCCGTCCGTGCTCAGTCTGTTCTGGCGTCCAGATAGTGACTGCTGACTGTCACCTGCTCTGTTCTATCCACCACACCTTAGTCTTTACCACACTCTATTTATCCAACTCCTGTAAGGCTATCCCATGCCACATGCATTTTTATCCGGGGACAGAGGGCACACATGAGAGTTTGATTTCTAATTTCTATACCACAGACCTCTGCACGCAGACCCACTCTTATCGCACGTGCACAGACTCAAATGAAAGCCTTGATTTAGCTTAAGGGATTGAAAGAACTGAACATACTCAAAAAACCCAACTGCAAAAATGGAAATAAAATGGTGAGAACAATACACCACATAAGACACAATAAAATACCAAAATACCAAAGACAACTCAAACTGTACGAAGCAACAGTCCTCAAAGCAAAAGAAATATCTACTACACCTTACAAATATAAGTGGCAAACAATCCACAGGAAGAACTCTTCAAAATCATGAAAGAGATGAAAAAAAACTCTTCCTGCAAAAGTTCCATCACCCCTACACAAACACTTTCTGACAACATCACCAACAATCTGAGAGCAAAAATAGACACAATACAGGACACCATCAACTAAGCCTATGCAAATACAACTGTGACAACTGGCCCACAGAACCAGTCGAAACACAGATTACAGCAAAACTCAGCTGCCTTGAACCAAACAAAGAGGACATTTTCGGCACACTGATCAATGAAACCAACATAGCAGGCTCTCCAAGGGACCATGCCCCCCGCACGACTTCAAAGTAATCCTCAACCACAGAACCCCAGCTAAACGATTCTGGAACCTAATGAATATATCACTCAAAAGAGGAATAGTACTGTGCTCCTTCAAATCAGCATACATCAAATGACTGATAAAAATGGTATCAGAAAGCACAGAAAACTCAAGCAACTACAGACCGATATCCAACCTGCCCTACCCAGTGAAGATCTTGAAGAACCATGTCTACAAAATAATTTCTTAAACACGTTGAAACAAACAGAATACTTGACCGATCACAAGTTGGCTCTAGACTCATGAGAGGAACAGAATCAGCACTTCTATTGATATGGGATGACTTGTAAATAAACACAGATGATGACACCCAATCGGCTCTCATTCTATTGGACGTATCAGTGGCTTTTGACACAACCAGCCAAGCAACACTAATAACAAGATTGATGGAATGTGGCATACAGGAATCCTAAAGTGGCTAAAGTGGCTTTCCTCATTTCTAACAAACCGAACCGAAATAACCTACCTACCGCCGTTCACCTCAAACACCAAAAATATATTCTGCAGAGTCTCACAGTGCTCCAGCCTCTCCCCTCTACTTTTCATTATCTACATGTGCTCATTGATGAAATTCATTCGATTCCACTAACCTACCACCTACAACTACGCAGATGACACACAACTGATTGTGAAAACAAACAAAACACAGGAACAAAATAACCTGAACAACGGCCTAACAGACATATACAACTGGATGACAACCTCAAACTGAACCCAACAAGAACAGAAATAATGCTCTCTCCCACAGGATGCGACAGAGGGACCCACAAATGGACTGACTAATCGGCATGGGAACGCAACCAGAGACTATCACTGGAACCGCAAGTCAACTCAATCGCCAAAAAATGCTTCTTCCTCCTACGACTACTCAGAGGATTAGTCCACTACCTCTCCTTCCCCCACAGAACCCTCACAATCATATCCATGATACTCACAAGAATTGACTACACAAATAGCCTCTACCTAGGAATGCCAGAAAGACTCACCTAGAAACTGCAAAGGGTGCAAAATAAAGCAGTCTGGATCCTACTAAGACTAAACTTTAATGTATTTAATGTTATATTTTAACATAAACTTTACACATATGAAACATATAATATAAAATAAAACGAATTCTATTTAGAACATTACATCACATTACATTATGCATATACTTATGCTTCTCCTGATGGTACCGAAAAGATAAAACAATCACTCTTTAGGTCAACATACAACGTCAAGTCAGTGCAGTAACCGAAAACAGAAAACAGGCAACATAATGTGCTATAAGGATAATAGAAGAAATGTTAGGAACATCCTCAATGAATATATGTGTTTACCAAGTTGATTAGAACGAGATGAAATGGTACAATAAAATAGGATAAGGGGGGATAGGACTAACTGGTTAATTTCCTACAAGGCCAATCATCATTCAGCCCCACTCAGGGCTTGTCCACATTCCTCTCATTTATCTGACAACAGACTTAACTGCCACTCCACAGCCTTCCATTCTCTGAATAAAGCCATGTGTAATCCCCCATTTAGGGAGTTAACACATCGCTTCCAGAAGTATTCGTCTTGAATGGACTCTAGATGGTGAGTATACTTGCCCAGATGTTTCAGATAGTCTGCCCCCATCTGCGGGCATTCTGTCATGACATGCTTCGATGTTTCAATATTTGATTTAATATAGCATGATCGGCAGAAACAGTCTTCCTTTCTTATTGAGAGTGAGGGGCCTAGTACACGCAGGATAGGCAGCCGATTGATGCGCAGAAGCAGTATGAACCTACTTAGTCCACTGGACGGACATGACCTTTATAGGTGTATAGGACATCTGGGACAACCGAATAGCTCTTCAGACTTGCAAGATGCTTAACGTTTTGATTCCAGTCCCATAACCCCAGCTGCTTTTCAAATTTTCAGGTAAGGGTGTCAAAATTATCTCCCTTCTCAGGTCTCCACCCTATATTACGAAAGAGGGTGGTCATAGCACTTTTGACTCTAGATCAGAGTCCCGGTCTACATTCTGCTTGATGGAGACTCGTTAGCAGCAAATTGACAGAGCCTGTCATCATTCTAAGAAACATACCAGCTCTTTTCTTCTACACACAGTATCGCCATAGGGACAGATTGCGGCAAGCCCAGTATGCACCTCCAAAGTCGACCTTCCACATGCTGTAACCATTCCAGGTCGATGTTCGCCAAACTCTGAAGGCCATAAATAACTGCAGGATTGAGGCATTGCATGTATAGCCGCATTGCCTTCATCAGCGTGTAACTGCCCCGTCTATTATTGAACTGAGCAATCAGAGAGGTTAGTTGGTTTGCCTTCCGAATATGGGTCTCAATACAAGTTTTATAACCTGATTTCACGTCAAATTCTACTCCCAGATATGTGTATCTAGGAGTATATGTGATTGCCATGTTAGAAATAATAAGTTTGGGGTGAGCTACCTGCTTTACAGTGAACAGCATAAACTGCGTCTTGTCCTTGTTGATTGCAAGACCATTGATTTCAGCGTACGCCCAAAGTGAAGTGGCCATACGATGCATACAGGGAACGTATGGTCTAACAGGACAAGATCGTCAGCATATGCATGAACTGTGCAGTGTGTCTGATCGATTTTGGGAGGACAGCCCCGGGTCGATGCTAAGAACCGGGGTAGATCTGAAGTGTACAGATTGTACAAAAGCAGGGCCGTAACACACCCGTTTCACCCCCTTAGTTTGTTCTACCAGAGGTGTCATGGTGCCTCTTGAGTCAAGTCTAATGGAAACAGTGGTATTCTTGTGCAATAGTTTAAGATAATGCTAAATCCCTATTGTATAGCCTAAGACTAAACAGAAGAGATCACATCATTCCAGCACTGAAAAGCCTACACTGGTTACCAGTAAAAAACAGCATCAAATTCAAAGCACTCTGCATCGCCCACAAAGCCTTGCACAGACAAGGAGCAGATTTCCTCCCAGGCAAGAATAGGCGGTATTGCCCAGGAAGGGAACTAAGATCCAGCAACAACCTATAAACAGAGGCAAAACACTACGGAAAAAGGAAATTCGGCAGAACAGCGTTCTCACGTCCAATTGCTAAGACCTGGAACAACATGCCGAAAGTTATTAGAACTAGAGAAGAGCACATCACCTTCAGGAAACTGCTCAAAACCTGGCTATTCAGCAGACAATGACAACTTAGAAGGGACACCGACAACAACACCGCAGACAAACAACTAGAGAGGAGATGAGAGGGACCAAAGAACCGCAAACAAGAACCTGGCTAGATACCATCAATCGGCATCCAAACGAGCCACCCCAGAGAGAGACCACAACAAACTGACCAACTTTACTGACCCTCTTTCCTTTTCTGCTCCTCCTACATAACTGATGCCTATACACCAGATTTTGGACTAGCCACACACAAAGATACAGAGGACCATTACTATGCCGATATCCAGAGTGAACCACCCACATAGCCCAATACCATCTAAAATCAACAACACACCAAAATGCCGGCCTACCTTACAGCTACGACCACCTGTGACTCTGATCCCTCATGGACTCTATCGAAACAGTGCACGCGACCAACAAACCGTAACCACACAACACTAACACCAACACAAAACAATGCCACACACCCGAGGTATGGAATCTTACCCATACTGTTACAATGCACAAGGCCTCTCACAAATTATCACATGTAAAACAATGGTACGCGCCTCTGGGCAAGGGCAGTGGCCATGGAGTGCTGCTGTTTCCCCTACCACAGCACACCTTCTTTGTTCATCACCTTGTGGCCAATGTTATAAGTGTTGCTTCCTTCTAATGTCAATGACTTTGCTGGATATGCAGGTACGTTTTCAGGTGTGTGTAATCATGTAAGTAGTTAGAAGTATTTCACCAGTTCCATATACATTACACAAGAGATAGGTACACACAACCACTGGCTACCCCTGCCCAGTGGAATTGCCCCCAAATTTAAGTCACTACAGTCCATTCACTCACGACTCACCCATATATTCCGAAGACCATTCATCATGCCATCAATGACCAAACATTCCACTCACATGCACATAAGAGAATAGCAACAGACGCACACAAAAAAACAGTCAGGTTCCATGTAACGTGGCGTATCGCGAGAAAGGGGGATACTGCAATTTACATAACCTGGGCATTTGTCCATAATTATACCAACATCATTGCATCTCCCTTTGCCACACTTACCTCCTTTTCAGGAAGGTGCAACATGAGACATTTCCTTTTGTTGGCATAAAAGGCAGCAGATTTATTTTTACAACAATGAAAACCAAACATGTGATATAGCTCTCCAGGTGCGGCAACCAGCCGACTGCTCCATGTCCAAACCCTATTTCCAAACCCTATTTCCCTATTTTCCTACCCCTTTCCCAACCAAGACTACTGTAGGCCAAAGCTCCCCCAGCCATTCTTGTCTATTCCCGGCCTGCCCATGGAGGTGATCCTATGCTGGGGGAGTGCCGTTTTGTCGGGGGAAGCCGAGCACTTGCTGATACCTCCAGCGCCCCTTCTGCTAGGCCTCAAGGGAGCGCTGATTGCAAAAAGAGCGAAGACCCTTCCTGCTTTCCCACAGCTCCTTACTAGTCTCTACAGTTTACTGGTCGCCAAAAACACCGCCAAGCTGTGCCTGACCTGGGTGAAGCCTCTGCCCCTGCAAAATTTGGTCATCACGCCATTCAACTTTCTGCTCGATTTTTTCACAGAAGAAAAACTTTCCGCTCTCCTCCATTCCCACCTTGGAATGATCTCGGGCCAAATGATCTCTGTGTCTCTCCATTAGGCAGCCAATTCCTGCAGGGTGCCATTATTTCCCTCATCAATACCCCTCTGCCCAGGCTCGTCAGGTCATTTCCACCTAGATGAATGATCAACACATCAGGCCTGTGATATCTTCTCAATAATTTGTCCATGTCTCCTTGAAGCTGTGCCCATTTCATCCCGGACACCCGTGCCACCAGATCCGATACTCGCCAGCAGTCATCCTTTCCCTGTCTGCTGTCCACCTGGCCATGGTCCTTGTCACAAAAGAAGGACCCACCACCCAAATGGACCGCCTCCTCCTTTGGGCTGCTGTTAGGGAGGAGACGACAACATGGCTTGTTAAAAATTACATATCCAGCCTTATGTACTTCTTGAAACAGCCAGACTTCCATACCCCAATTCTCATAATTGCTTCAAGGGTCATGCCCATCTCTGCTGCTGATGTGGCCGCCCCAATTCTAAAGGAGTAAATTCCAAAAACCCCATCAGTCACTCTCATGTCTCTCAGTGTCATGCCCATCACTGTCTTGAACTGGTACCTGCTCACAGCCGTCCCATCTCTGTGCAAGAATAAAGACGACCCTGCCCCAACGGGATGCCTCACTCAGAGTTAAGCAGCCATCCCGACTACCAGACAAACTATGCTCTCCTTTATGCAGTAGAGCGTGATCACTCTCCTCATGCCCTTTTGGTCGGTGTTGCACCTCCTTAGATGAATGTGCACCTGGTCCTCTGCCAACTCCAAATCCTCAAGCCTCAAAAACCCCGCACCCCAGCCCTCTCTGTTCTCCGGGACCAGCTTGCTGACTCTGAAAGCCCCAATAAAGCCACAGAGAATGCTGCTGCAAATAAGACCCTCCCTCCATTGCCCCTGCAGGAGGTTTTAGGCAGGATTAAACTGTGCAGTTTCACAATATCTATGGTCCGCCTGGGGTCGGGCGTCTTCTCTGTGCGCTTCGTCCAACCTTTCATGGCCATTGTGACGTAATGCTCTTTGGTAGGGTTGGGCAATCCCCCTAGCTTGTGGTAATGCGTAATAGCCACCAAGTGGTAAACTACACAGGACCTTGTTTTCCCTGTCTGCCAACCCCATCCGATAAAGGCGCGCACCACTGCTCCCCCTTCATGTTTTGTCAAATATTGCTCCTTGAAGTTCAGATACCGCTCCCAACACCCTTTGTAACGCCTTCCTGTGCCAGGCACCAGTGCAGTGTCGATTAGTGAGCTTACATCCTCCCAATCATGCCCCACCACTGGCCATTGAATGGGGTCATTCTTTCTGCTCCCCCGAAACCGTTCCCACTACAAACGAGAGAGTCAGCCGCTACATTCTTCACCCCTGGTATGTGTCGTGCTCTTACTTAAGAGTTCAAGTAGAGCAGGCTTGTTGTCAGCTCCCTAAGAAACCTCAATACCCTCAAGTTGCTGGACATCCCCTGATTTATGATTTGCACCACCGCAAGGTTGTCTGACCAAAGAATCACCCTTTTATTAGCCAGTGTCTCTCCCCATAGCCTAAAAGCCACTATGATGGGGAACAATTCCAACAAAGTGATGTCTTTCGTTATGCCCCTTTCGTGCCATGCCTTCGGCCAAGCCTGACCACACTGCTCATTCCCCAGGATTGTCCCAAAAACCTTGAGTACCTGAAGTGTCTGTAAACAGTCTCAATTTTTCGCTACCGGCCCATTCGTCCTGCCAAAGGAGTACCCCATTGAAATTACCCAGAAAACCATCCCACATCTTGAGGTCCTCTTTCACTTCTGACCCCAACCGCACATGCTGGGATGCATGCTGAAGCCCCACGGTCTACAACTCAATGCTCCTAGTGAAAACCCTTCCTGCCGGAATTACATTGCCAGTGAAATTCAAATTCCCAACCAAGGATTGGAGTTCCCTCAATGTGGCCTTACCTTTGCCCCTCAACTCCTTGATGGTCTCCTTAAGATTCTCCACCTTGTCCCTTGGCAGCCTTGATTTCCCTTCTACTGAATCGGTCTTGATTCCCAGGAAAGTCAATCTTGTGAGTGGACCTACTGTCTTCCCCTTGGCCAGCGGAACACCCATCTCCAGCATCAATGACTCGTACTTGCCCATCAGCGATCCGCATTCATCTGTACCTTCCCTACCGATGAACAGGAAGTCATCCAAGTAGTGCATCACTTTGCCAACCCCCATTGTCTGTTTCAGTGCATATTCCAGGAATGTGTTGAACGTTTCAAAGTATGCACAGCATTTGTCATAATAGTAAGAGTCCAAGACCTTGAAACCCAGCAAATGGTAGATCCCCTTGTTGATGGGCAGTAACCGGAAGACAGACTCAATGTCCTCCTTCCCTCATCAGTGCGCCCCTCCCCATAGCCTTCACTAAGTCAAACGCATCATCAAGGGAAGCGTAATTCACTCTACAAGGCTCTTCTGCTATGCCATCATTTACTGACAAACCATAGGGAAAGGATAGGGGTTGAATGAGGCAAAACTGTCCAGCTTCTTTCTTGGGAACCAAACCCAGAGGAGAGACCCACAAGTTCTTAAAAGGAGGGGTGGGGAAAGGACCCGCCACCCTACCCAGCCCAATCACTTTAGCAATTTTTTGTTTCACCACCTCTGGCATTTTCAGTGCTGACTTTAGGTTGTCCGCCTCACTGCCCCTCTTGAGCCCTTGTACGGGATTGTAAAGCCCCACCTGAAACCTTCCCAAAGCAGTTTTGCATCTGTGCTATTGTGGTATGTGTTCAGAAAAGGGATCAGTTTGACAAGGCGTATAGGCGTGGGTAAAGTGGTATCAGTTACCCTTAGCATTGTCTTTTGGTTTTGAGCTACTGCCCTTCTTTACCCCATCACAAGAGTCAGTGCTGTGGTTCCCTGCACATTTACCACATGAATGTTTAAATGTGCAGACTTTGCCAAAGGGGCAATAGCCTTGTTCAAACTTCCAGCATGTTGCTTGTTCCCCCTGCTGGTAAATGGGTCTACTATTCCAAGAGGAGCACCCACGAAAGGATCCCCCCTCTTGTCCCCATAAGACCATTTATCCCTCTTATAATAAGGCTTCTGAGCCTGATAATAAGGCTTCTCCCCCTGCGCTTTTCCTCCGACTTCCTTTGCTGACACCATCTTCTCAATGTAGCCTGTAATATCAACCTCATCCCATGACAAATTTCAACCATGCCTCCCTGCCATAGGTCAAGTATGCAGTATGGATATATTGCTCATAAGCGAATAGTGACCCCGCATCCTAAGGATATTTCTCTATCATGATGGATGCCAGCAATCTGAAAGCCGCTAACAAATTGTCAATGCTCTCTTCTTTCTTAACTCTCTATCCGTCTTCTCCCTTTCTTTCTCTGTCGTAGGTCAAGGCCCACCGGTTCAATATCGAGCAAGCTAAAAATTAAAATGTACAAATTCTCTCCTTGTATGCCATAGGGATATGCCACACCAAAGCATTCCACGCAACCCGCACTGATACAAAAACTGGCATGCCTCTCCCATACTGAGTTCCATTACCTATGACCATGCATAGCCCCTGACTACTGGCTGGCGCTATAGTCACCTGTTGTAACTGGCTGCCAACCCCTAGAGAAACCTCCCTAGGCAAGGAGCCTGGTTGACCCAGGCTGCCAGGATTCCAGACCCCTTCCGGACCACTCAGCCCCCTTGTTAAAACCTCCCCCTGTTGGTGTATTACCTCAATTCCTTCCCAACTGGTGAAATGCATTGACATTCCCACACAACAATTGACCATTAACGGCATTGCCCCATGCTTGCAAGCACTGCATAACGATACCTTTGACTTGCTCCAAGGATGCAGGTCCCTCAGAAGCCTGCGCCACCGTGTTGGCCGCATGCGAGCTGGGTCCACTGCCGCTAATCCTTGGAGCCTCTGCAGGCAAGGCCTCCGGATTGGCAACAAGCCCCTGATTTTTCCCCTTGCCTTTGTCTCCCCCAGCTGCCCTTTTTGCTTTGGCAGCCTGAGTCTGCTGCTTGTTAGCCTTAGCCTTTGCCGTCAAGGTCCTCCTTATTTCGGACACCGGCTCCTTCTCCTCAATGAACTCTGGTTCGTCATTTTCAAATTCCAGTAGCTTTTGCCTAGCTTCCTGCTCCGTGTATGTAGGGATCAACAAAGGAGACTGTGCTCTGCTGCCTGAGGGCCCTGCAACTTCGCATTCGAGCCAATGTCGCCACTCTCTGCAGCCAACCTGCGCCGTGCCTCGCAGCCGCCATCCATGTCATTTGAATAAACTGTGCCAAGTCTCTATCAGGGCAGCTCCATGCTTGTGTGCTAGGCCCCTGTGTGGACCTCTCGTGTGGCCTGTAATGGTTCTTCGTTCTGTAATAGCTTGTTTCGTACGTGTCAACTCACGTGTCTTTGTGGTGGCCTCCCAGGCACATGCACCGCTCTGTATGCAGCTGATGTCTCTTCCCCCACTGAATGCTGCTGAAATGTTATGTGCACCCAGGCTCGTTACCCCTGTAATGAGAAGTGCACCCAGGCTCGTTACCCCTATAATGAGATGTGCACCCAGGCTCATTAACCCTATGATGAGATGTGCACAGATGTGCACCCAGGCTTGTTACCCCTATAATGAGATGTGCACCCAGGCTCGTTATCCCTATAATGAGATGTGCACCCAGGCTCGTTACCCCTATGATGAGATGTGCACCCGGGCTCGTTACCCCTATAATGAGATGTGTACCCAGGCTCGTTACCCCTATAATGAGATGTGCACCCAGGCTCGTTACCCCTATAATGAGATGTGCACCCAGGCTCTTTACCCCTATAATGAGATGTGCACCCAGGCTCGTTACCCCTATGATGAGATGTGCACCCGGGCTCGTTACCCCTATAATGAGATGTGTACCCAGGCTCGTTACCCCTATAATGAGATGTGCACCCAGGCTCGTTACCCCTATAATGAGATGTGCACCCAGGCTCTTTACCCCTATAATGAGATGTGCACCCAGGCTCGTTACCCCTATAATGAGATGTGCACCCAGGCTCGTTACCCCTATAATGAGTTGTGCACCCAGGCTCGTTACCCTTATAATGAGATGTGCACCCAGGCTCGTTACCCCTATGATGAGATGTGCACAGATGTGCACCCAGGCTCGTTACCCCTGCAATGAGATGTGCACCCAGGCTCATTATCCCTATAATGAGATGTGCACCCAGGCTCGTTACCCCTATAATGAGATGTGCACCCAGGCTCGTTACCCCTATGATGAGATGTGCACAGATGTGCACCCAGGCTCGTTACCCCTATAATGAGATGTGCACCCAGGCTCGTTATCCCTATAATGAGATGTGCACCCAGGCTCGTTACCCCTATAATGAGATGTGCACCCAGGCTCGTTACCCCTATGATGAGATGTGCACAGATGTGCACCCAGGCTCGTTACCCCTATAATGAGATGTGCACCCAGGCTCGTTATCCCTATAATGAGATGTGCACAGATGTGCACCCATGCTTGTTACCCCTATAAAGAGATGTGCACTCAGGCTTGTTACCCCTATGATGAGATGTGTACCCAGGCTCGTTACCCCTATAATGAGATGTGCACCCAGGCTTGTTACCCCTATAATGAGATGTGTACCCAGGCTTGTTACCCCTATAATGAGATGTGCACCCAGGCTCGTTACCCCTATAATGAGATGTGCACCCAGGCTTGTTACCCCTATGATGAGATGTGCACAGATGTGCAGCCATGCTTGTTACCCCTATAATGAGATGTGCACCCAGGCTCGTTACCCCTATAATGAGATGTGTACCCAGGCTCGTTACCCCTATAATGAGATGTGCACCCAGGCTCGTTACCCCTATAATGAGATGTGCACCCAGGCTCGTTACCCCTATAATGAGATGTGCACCCAGGCTCGTTACCCCTATGATGAGATGTGCACAGATGTGCACCCAGGCTCGTTACCCCTATAATGAGTTGTGCACCCAGGCTCGTTACCCCTATAATGAGATGTGCACCCAGGCTCGTTATCCCTATGAGATGTGCACCCAGGCTCGTTACCCCTATAATGAGATGTGCACCCAGGCTCGTTACCCCTATAATGAGATGTGCACCCAGGCTCGTTACCCCTATAATGAGATGTGCACCCAGGCTCGTTATCCCTATAATATGTTGTGCACCCAGGCTCGTTACCCCTATAATGAGATGTGCACCCAGGCTCGTTAGCCCTATAATGAGATGAGGGCGTGCTAATTCTTGCAGTTATAAGGCTTGGACGATTCCCTGCGACAATCACTGCTGCGTCCCGATCAATAATGTGGGCATGTTTAATGTACTTTTTCGTCCATCAAATGCCTCTACACCGGCCCAAAAGCACAGACTTCCGCGGCCCAGGATATATTAAGCCTCCACCCGCTTCCTTGTTCTGGGCACGGCTAGCGTTAGTGTTTTAACACTTATCACGCGCTCTCCCCGATCCTCCTGCCCCTCCTCTAGTCGTCGCAGCACTTGCTCCAGTTGCAGGGGCTGTCTGGGATGCGCGCCGCCAGCCAGCAATCACTGTCGTGTGCAGCGATTCCGTGCTGACTCCTCTAGTATGCGGCGGCCTCAAGGCACATGCACTGCTCCCTTCCACGAAACTCCGGCACCGCTGGTTGCAAATATGCTGCTGCCAGCCTTCTGAGACCCTTATATCCATTGGAACACCCCCCTTTTCTTTTGTTGCCCTTTTCGTGGGCTTTGGCCTCTCGTTAGCGGGCTTCCTGCCCTTTGTGTCCTTTCCACGGCTTGGTGCCTGATTTCCCAGGCTTTTGCCCAACTACTCCTCAACCCTACCCCTCTTTGCGATTCTCTGTGTTCTGTGTCTTAAGTCGGTCTAAAACGCAACAACAGCATCCATGGTGGAAACGCAGTTCATCACTACAAATGTAAATGAGCTTTCAGGAACATTAATTTGTAAAGGAGCATGTTCAATTACTGTAAACAAACTGTATTGTCACTGAAAATGCCTGCATGCCTTTTCTCCTTCATTGTAAATACAAACGACAACGTACATGAATTCTTACTTATGTTTTTCATGAGCTAAAATATCAATCATTCGGTTGGGTGGCATTTTCTGCACCATTTGCACCAGCGTAATACGGCGTACGTCTATATAGTAGGAAACCCAAACCATACATGTTGTACAGATGCAAAGTGGCATTTAGCTCACATGTGTCATTTCTACCTAAATGAATGACTTAATTTCACACTAATCAAACGATTGGTAGAGAGGTGCTGTTCCTAAGACTCATAGAGTCAAGTCAGGGATGGAACTCTTCACAGATTGGATGCCAGAGCATATTATATGATATGATATGATATTTTATTTCTGTAGCGCTCGTACACAAGTGTTTCAGAGCTCGACAAGAGGGGAACAAGAGAGAACAAAACAACGATCTTACTAGGCCCCGTTACACCGAGAACGCGCATGGAAAGTGCATGGAAGGGGGAGAGTGGAAAGTATGCAGCAGAGGAGAACAGATAAATAAAAATAAATAATAGAGGCAATAAACAGTGGTAGTGCAGCCAGCAAGTGCCAAGTGCTGTGTTTACGGCAGCAGACTGGGTAAGCCTGATAAGTGCAGCAAAGAAGAAAATGGGGGACTGTATGGGTACAGATACAGTCCCCAGTGCAAGGGGTGCCCAGGAGGCAGTGCAGGGTGAGCATGTACTTGGGCCCAGGGGACAGAGGGTGGCCAGGTGCATGGTGCCAAGAGAGAGCAGATCTGCAGGGGAGAGGGGGAGCGAAGGCAGAAACAAAGACAAAGTTCTTGAGGTGCTTCCGGAACCGGAGAGGGTTCTCCTCAAGTTTTAGAGTAGCAGGGAGGCTGTTTCAGAGGTAGGTGCCAGCCGAAGACAGAGATCTACCCCCAGCTTGTTTCTTTGAAAAACGACTGACCCTGAGGGAGTTAGAGGTAGAGGAGCGAAGAGCTCGACAGGGGAGCTATTTGTGGATGGATAGCTGAAGGTATTTTGGACCCAGGCCCCAGAAAGCCTTGTGCACAATGCAGAGGGTTTTGAATGTAATCCTTGCATCCACTGAGAGCCAATGGAGAGATTTCAGAGCTGAGGGGATACGATCCCAGGGCTTGAGGCCAAGGACAAGTCTTGCAGTCCTGTTCTGGATTAGTTGCAGATGGCGGGGGGTAGAGGTAGGTAGATTTAGAAAAAGGCTTTTACAGTAGTCCAACCTAGAGAGAACCAGAGCTTGGGAGACTGTGAGCTTCTGGGGGAAGGAGAGGAAAGGCAGAGTACTTCTGAGGAGGTGCAGTAGGAAGTTTGACTTTTTAGAGACCTCAGAGATGTGGGCGGAGAAGGAAGGTGTGGAGTCAAACATTACCCCGAGGTTCTTAGCCTCACAGGTGGGGTTTCGGAGCAGTGTCAAGGGAGGCCGGCAACAGAGTGAGGGGAAAGGATGGTGAAGGTGTGCCGATGAGGAGCATCTCCGTCTTGCTGGCATTCAGACAAAGATCATTGCCGGCACACCAATCTTGAATGGCAGTTAGGCAATCAAAGATGAGAGAGTGACAGCAGGTGGCCGAGGACAGCCTGAAAATGAGTTGAATGTTGTCAGCATAGCACTGGAAATTAGAGCAGAAATTGGCAATGCAGTGGGCGAGAGTTGCCAGGTATTGGTTGAAAAGCCAGGGCGAGAGGTTAGACCCCTGGGGAACACCACAGGTAGAGAGGAAGATAGATGATAGGAAGGACCCAAGTTGGACCTGGGAGGGCCGATTAGAGTGAAAAGAGGCCAGCCAGGCCAGAGCCTGATCAGTGATGCCCAGGTTATCACGGAGACGGTTGAGCAGGATGGTATGGTTGACCGTGTGAAAGGCAGAAGAGAGATCGAGTAGGATGAGGACAGAGGGAGTGTTCGAGTCACGG
Source organism: Ambystoma mexicanum (assembly GCF_040938575.1). Classification (NCBI taxonomy): domain Eukaryota; kingdom Metazoa; phylum Chordata; class Amphibia; order Caudata; family Ambystomatidae; genus Ambystoma; species Ambystoma mexicanum. The sequence continues at coordinate 256,207,159 of NC_090922.1, forward strand.
TTGGAGAGCAGATCTTCACGGATGTTCAGGAGATCAGTTTCTGAAGCCAGACTAGTGGTCATGGAGACGCCAACAGAATTGGAAGGAAGGTTTAGCTGAGAGATGGCCAGCCTTTCCAGGAGTTTGGCCAGAAAAGGAGTAATGGAAATTGGGAGATAATTAGTAAGACAAGAAGGATCAGCTGTGGGTTTCTTGAGAAGAGGATGCACAAGGGAGTGCTTCAGAGTGGAGGGGAAGGATCCTGAGGCAATGGTGTGGTTGCAAAAATCGTGGGAGCAAGGGTGTCAATGTGGTCCTTGATGGTTTTAGAGGAACAGGGATGGACCTGTTTAGACAAGTCTTTCATAGATCGGACTTGTCTAGCAACCTCATCAGGGGAGAAAAGAGGAAAGGACGAGATGGAGGTTGGGAGAAGGTTAAAGGAGGGTCATCAAGCACAGACTGAGAGGGAATAGGAGTGGTGGGGAGGAGAGAGTGGTCAGGATGTCCTGGGTTTTTGGGATAAAGTGAGAGACAAGGACATTGCAGAGAGCCTGGGAGGCAAGAGGAGGGGTAGAGACTGCAGCAGGGTTGGCAAGCTCCTTGCAGATTTTAAAGAGTTCAACCGAGTTGTTAGATGCCGCAGGCACAGGCTTGAATGTGGACTCTCTTCTTGGTGCTGACAGAGAGTCGGTAGTGCCTTTGGAGCAGGTGACAGGCCAGTTCATCAGAGGATGACCAAGAAGCCCGCCATTTCCTCTCAGCCGCCCTAGAAGTGTAGCTAGGTCGGAGTCATACCAGGAATTGCACTTGGCTTTGCACTTCAAGCGAATCCTCATGACAGGGGCAAGAGCATCAAGAGTATCAGAAATAGAAGAGTAGAGAAGGGATAGGGCTGTGTCCGGGTGTGAGTCAGCCAGAGGAGGAGGAGGAGGAGAGAAGGTGGCAGCGAAAGCCTCAACTGACATGTCCGAGAAGGTAGGTGGCAGTGTTGTGGTGGGCTTGGCTTGGGGGGAAGAGAGTCAGAGATGAGAGGGGACAAGGCAGTGATCACTCTAGGAGAGAGGAGTGGTCAGAAGGATAGAGCGGGGGAGGCCAGAGGAGATCAAGACATCAAGTGTGTGTCCTGCAGAGTGCTTCGGGCCAGAGGGGAGGATAGAGAGGGAGAGGGAATCACAGAAGTCGCGAAAGAGCAAAGATGCGGGACAGGGAGAATCGAAGTGGATGTTGAGGTCACCAAGGAGTAGGAGTTGAGTGGTTGAGGCAAGGAGGCAGGAGGAGAGGGCAGCCTATTTAGAGAGAAAAGAGGTGATTTGACCAGGGGGCCGGTAGAGAGTAGCGACAGCAAGAGAGTGGCTAGGAGAGAATGAGAGCATGCAGACAAGGCATTCGAAAGAGGAGTAAATCTGAGTGGGAATGATAGTGGCAGGAAAACACTCAGGAAAGATCAGGGCGACGCCCCCTCCAGGCCAAGTGGATCTGGGAGCAGAGAGGACCTTGTAGCCATCAGGGAGGATAATGTCAAAGCTCGTGACAGAGCTGGCTGTGAACCATGTCTCTGTAAGACCAAGGACATCAAGGTCCAGTTCTTCAAGGAGGTGGCAGATGTCAGAGGAGTGTTTGACAGCAGAGCGAGAGTTGAGGGTGGCAAGATGAAGAAGGTTGCCTACCTTAAAGACCTTCCGGGGAGGGGTAAAAATCAGAGGTACGCCCTAAGGAGTTGTGGAGGTAGCCTGAAGAGGGGCAGAGGAGGTGGGGAGAGTGGGCAAGGTAGCCAAAGAATGAGAGGAGGGGATAGCCGGAGATGAAAGGAAGTTGATGAGGCGAGGGAACTGTCTATCGAAGAGAAGGAGATTGGCCTGAGGACCTTGGACGATGACAGTGCCATTTAGGTAGACATTAAGGATGACTCTGGAGGAGTTGAAAGAAGCCATGAGGACTTCCCAGTGAGTGCCACCGTTAATGCGAGATGAGAAAACAGGACAGGGCACAGAGATCATATGGGGGGGTCTATAGATCAGGCGAAAGAACAACAAAGAGGATGTCGGTGAGGGTCTGTCTAGGGTAGGATCAAGATGCTACAGTGATAGGATTGCAAATGGTGTAGCACTTTCATAAACATACTTATTACAATGTGTGGCATACATACACTTTGGGTATCACATGGCGTGGCAGGCTGAAACACGGTCGTTTGGAGGGATGCACAGACACGAATCTTAGCAAGTATCCTGCCCTGGCATAGTTAGTGTTGCGTAGTAATACGCTGTTGGGCGCATGCGTGAGCCAGAACGAGGCTCATGCATGCGCAGTGTTAATAAACACAGCCTGTGCGGCAGTTCGCGCCGGGGACCCAAACCATCCACATGTCTCCGGCGTAGCTCCTTGTACGTATGCGGAGCGAGTGTGTGTGTGACTGCGTGGGGCTCCCAATGCCCCCACGACACTCAACACTGGCGACGAGGACGGCGCGGGAGCCATCCTCCGCTCCGGCAACGTTCTAGCAGAAGAATGTTGACTCGCGTCCACACAAGTCCACGCGTATGGCCGGCAGCCATCTTGGTCAACACGTGAAAGGCAGTGGTAGCGGCCCGTGAGGGTGCTTGTGCGCCACTTGCACTTTTGCTTTGCCCAGCAGCAATTTTTGGAAATTCCACAGCCCTTACATTTACAGGGCTGTGGCACAGGTGACCAGGAGGAGAAAAGGGTGCAGGAAGAGCACCACATCGCAAGGGGACTCAGCACACCAGCCCTGCAGCCACAGAAGTTGTCCAGCAAGTACAGGAGAGTGCTATCCACCAAGATGGGGGAAGAAGATGACCTAGATGGTGCAATTTCCCCCATCCCACGCAGGATGAACAGCACGCTAAGTCCCATGCCTGAATTTGATACCACAGGCCCTCCATCTAAGCTGGGTCCAAAATGGCTCCTGTGGGTGAAACGGCTAGAAATGTTTTTCATGGCCGCGGGGGTCACGGAAGATGCAGAGAAGATCGCCATCATGGTATACTCGGCAGGGGTGGAGGTACACAAGATCTATGACTTGCTGACCATCCCTGTGGCCACCTACGTTGTAGTGAAACAAGCACTCAGGGATTACTTCTTCCCCATGGCAAACGTAGACTTTGACAGGTTTGTCATGTGCGCGGAAAAGCAGCGAGAAGATGAATCATTGGACAAGTTCTGTGCGCGACTCCGACACCTAGCAAGCTCCTGTAGATGGGGTAACGAAGAAGAGATGGTTTGTAACCAGTTGCTGCAATGGTGCAGCTCCGGAAAACTGCGGAGGCAGGTTTTGAGAGAACCTGTGCTAACCCTACAACAAATCCTAGACATGGGGAGAGCGTATGAACTAGCTGATGCCAGGGGGGCAAAGATGGACGCAGCTACTCATGCAAAGAAGGAGGAAGAAGCTTTTGCAGTCGGTCGCTATGCACCAGGGAAGGCAAGATGGGCGCCAAGAGGTGGAGACCCACCCACAGGTTACAGCACTACCCCAGCAATGCTCCATCATGCCAATACTGCAGATATGACCTGCCACATGTAGGCGAGTGCCCCGCCAAATCAAGAACCTGCGGCAGATGTGGCACTCCGGGACACTATTCGAGTGTGTGCAGGGCAACGACACCAGCCGCATCGTCAAGAGGTCCGGAGAGAGTTGGCCGAGGCACCTCTAGGAGGATACGGGGTGTGTCGTCCATTGAACAGGGCATGCAAGATTTGAACATCGCAGAAGAAGAGGAAGAGGAGGACGAAATCTTCTTCATCTCCAGTATCGCCAAAGGCCCAGGGAAACGGCCCCAGCCCACGTGCACAGTGAACATTGGGGAAATACCCACGCCGGTTCTGATAGACACTGGAGCGTCCGTCTGTGTGCTAGCGACTGAACATTACAATGCGTTGCCTGGTCCAACAGGGTTGGCAGAATCCACGGCACGCATATATGCTTTTGGTGGACACACTCCTCTCCCCATCCAGGGGGTATTCGTAGCACCAGTGACTCATGGACAGACCAGAATCAAAGCAAGATTCTTCGTCACAAGTGTGAGCCCACACTCACTCCTAAGTTGTGCCGCCGCTGAAGCGCTAAACATTGTCCACTTGTCCGCAACGGTTCGAGACAATCTTCAATGGCATCGGAAAACTGAAAGCTGATCCAATACGCCTCCACATAGACGGGTCGGTGAGACCAACAGCTCTCAAACACTGCCATATCCCATTCCATCTGAGAGCACCGGTGGAGAAAGAGTTGCAGTCCCTGATTGACCGAGACATCATCGAAAGGGTGGAAGGCTCCACCCCTTGGGTCTCCCCAATTGTAGTGGCCCCGAAGCCTAAACAGCCAGGCGCGGTGCGCATCTGCGTGGACATGAGGCTACCCAATGTAGCCATCAAGAGGGAACGCCACATCACGCCCACCTTACATGATATCGTCGGGGAACTCCAGGGAGTGAAAGTATTCTCAAAACTGGACCTACAATCTGGATATCACCAGTTAGAGTTACACCCCGAATCCAGATACATTACGACCTTCTCGACTCATGAGGGGTTATATCAATACAAGCGGCTCAGTTTTGGAGTCTCGCCCGCGGCAGAAGTCTTCCAAAATGCCATCAGGGGAGCTCTGTCAGGACTCAAGGGAGTGATCAACATGTCGGAAGACATCCTGGTCTTTGCCCGATCGGAGGCAGAACATCTGATGAGCCTAGAGAACACCCTGGAAAGGCTGCGCACTCAAGGTCTAACACTACACAAAGAAAAGTGTGAGTTTCTGAAAGACAGGTTGGAGTTCCTTGGTTTTGTTTTCCATGCTGGAGGGATCCCCCCTGATCCAGAGAAAGTGAAGGACATCCGTGAAGCCGCTCCACCGACATCTCCAGAGGAGATTAGAAGCTTCCTGGGGATGGTTAACTATTGCGGTCGCTTCATCCGTGACCTAGCCTCGCTATCAGAGCCCTTAAGAGCGCTCACCAGGAATGACGTCGCATGGAACTGGAGTGGAAAAGAGCAGCGGGCGTCGATGACATTAAGAGCGCCCTATCAGGGCAAGAGACCATGGCTTATTTCAACTCGGACTGGGAGTCTGAAATTGTGGTCGACGTGAGCCCCGTGGGCCTGGGAGCAGTTCTTATGCAGGCGGACAATCAAGGAATCATGAGGTCCATCGCTTATGCCAGCAAAGCCCTGACAGAGACAGAGAGGAGATACTCTCAGATCGAGCGGGAGGCCTTGACCATACTGTGGGGTGCAAACATTTCCGTATTTACATTCTGGGGAAACCGGCTGTCGTGGTGACGAATCACAAGCCCCTAATCCCAATTCTATCAGGGACCTCATCCAAACCACCACCTCGCATTGAACGATGGATGCTCTCGCTAATGGAGTACGCGGTCAAACTACTGTATCGCCCAGGAACACTTAACCCGGCAGACTATCTGTCCCGCCACCCGGGCTCGGGGAGGCTCGGAGACTCCATTGAAGTGGTCGACTGCGTAGAGGCCGTACACCTGGCTGTCGAATCTGCGCTGCCCATTGCCCTGGCCCGCCAGGTAATTGCAGAGGAATCCAACAGGGACGAAACGTTCACCAAAATCAGACAGGCGATAGCGAGTGGGGAGTGGCCACCAGATTGTGATCCCGAGAACATTAGTTGACAAAGTCCTACATCTCACCCATAATGGCCACCAGGGGATGGTCAAGATGAAAGCTCGTCTGAGATTAAAGGTCTGGTTCCCGGAGCTGGAAAGCAGAGTGGAGGAGTTTGTGAGGAACTGCATTCCCTGTCAAGCTGCGAGTCCGGTGGAAAGAGGGCCGCCGATCCAAGCAATGGTAAGGAGCGACCAGCCATGGGGGACGGTACATGCCAATTTTGGGTCCACAGGCCTGGGAATGTACTTTCTGGTGGTGACTGATCAGTGGTCACGATATCCCGAAGATGAGCTGGTGGAGACCACAGCCAGCGAACACACCATCATGGCGTTGGAGAAAATGTTTGCCACGCATGGGTTTCCAAGGGAGTTGTGCTGGGACAACGGTGCCCCGTTCAAAGGGCAGCAGTTTGCAACCTACTGTGAAGAAAGAGGGATAAAACATCGTAAGGTCACACCCCTCTGGCCAAGAGCAAATGGGGAGGTAGAGAGATTCATGCGAACGCTCAACAAGGTGTTCCGCATATCAATGAATGGAGGGGAAGATCTAAGACGTAACCTGTTCGAATTTCTCCGAGAGTACCGCTCGACCCCCCATCAGTCCACTGGGGTCGCCCCGGCGGAGGAGCTCTTCAAACGGGTGCCAAGAGGATTGTTACCAGAAATCGAAGGTCGACATCCGGGAGAGATCAATAACGAGCAGGTGCAAGCGGAGAGAGCCACTCAGAATCAAAGAGAGACCACCAGGAGGAGGCTCCCAGAGAAAGACATTGGCGTGGGTGACACCGTGCTAGTGCGAAACAGAAGGCCGGAAGGAAAGTTGTCACTACCCTATGAGACGCAGCCACTCGGGGTGATGCACGTCAAAGGGTCTATGGTCACCGCCGCCAATGCACGAGGGACTGTCACCAGGAACGTGTCCTTCTTCAAGCGCATCGGAACTGCGAGCTCGGAGGAGACAGTCACACCCGACCCGGAGCAGAATGCCGAGTCAACACTGAGACACGATGAACCGCCCGAGACTCAAGGGACGCCCGATGTTCCTCAGGATGAAGCACGCAGGTACCCGAGCCGGGCGGGGCGCACGCCGCCGCAGAGGTTCCAAGACTTCCTTATGGACCCTGCTTCGTGATCAGTGATACACTAACAGTTTAAGTTGTATTTGAGCACTGTTAATTCTATGTTTGTTCATGTTTTCTGTTTCGGGGGGAAAAGGAGGGATGTTGCGTAGTAATACGCTGTTGGGCGCATGCGTGAGCCAGAACGAGGCTCACGCATGCGCAGTGTTAATAAAAACGGCCCGTGCGGCAGTTCGCGCCGCGGACCCAAACCATCCACATGTCTCCGGCGTAGCTCCTTGTACGTATGCGGAGCGAGTGTGTGTGTGACTGCGTGGGCCTCCCAACGCCCCCACGACACTCAACAGTTAGTGATCCTGCACTGTGCGCTCAGCTACAATGAACAGTGCTGGGTTTCCTGCTCTTGGCCCTCTGGAGAGATGGAGGGCAGCCTGTCCATGAGATAGTTCCAATCTGCCAGGCACAGAGTGACGTCAGCTCATCCGGGTAAACAGTGACCTCTTTAAGGTCAGCAGGCTATCCCCTTTTCTGCAAGGTGGGACGAGCATATGACATTTTCTCAGATAAAAGGAGGGATAAGTGTAGTTCAATGGTAGTTTTAAGGGGTGAGGGCTTAAATTAATTTGTAAGAAGAATACCACCAAACCCAGTTTGGTTGCACGTGTAATTATAACCTCCACTTGTAATCCATGCAGTGAAAACGTGGCCTGAAGACCACCATTCGATGTGCTGCTATCAAGAAGCACCGCTACAAATTCATTAGTCATAAAACAGAAATGAAGTACCTTGTGTGGTGATGTTCGCCATGGGTTTCTCTTTTAAGGGGTGTTCGGGAGTTTCTGCCCTGACTCTCAGCCCTGCAGTTTGCCCTGGAGTCGGGTGAAAAGAAAGCCCCATAGTGTGAATCGAGTCCCCAGCTGTCACTGTGTGGGGGCATCAAATCTTCACGTTGTGTTGTTACTGATATGTTCACCCTTCCGAGTTCGCCCTGTGTTGTAATTTAGTTATTTTGTGAGTCGAGTGTTGAGCAGAATGGGTGGGAAAGGATCATGGGACGTGTTATTTTTCAGAAAGTCCTCAAATCTTCCTGGAAGGTAGTAATGTTTGAGTTGTTAGCACTGTGATGTTTGGAGGCCTTTCGAAGCCAAATTCCCACCATTCATAGGCCGTGTGCCACCAGGAAGTCCATCTGTTTTTCATAGTAAGGTGTGAGAGAAGAACCCTCATCTTTGCAATGTCATCATGTCACTCACACTCTGCTATCTCCCTACCTTTCAGACCTCAAAAAACGGCTCGCCAAACTGGTTGTCAACTTTCTCTTCTATTGTCGAACAGATGAGAAGGAGATAAGAACATATTTCTACCCAGCAATTTTCAAAACGTTTGTTAACTGGCTGGATCACATGGCTCAACCGCAGGTCCCTTCATTAATAGCTATTGACGCGTCCAAGGGTGAGGGAGAAGAGTTTGGGGCTACTTCACTGGTTGGGTTAGAGGAGAAATAAATAAATGTTCTATGGAACTGGTACAAAACACACTAGCCGAGGTGGTCTGTTATTACTCCCCCGTAATATGTAATGCAATAGCGCTTACATTTGCATTAGGGCTCCCTCACCAGCTGGAGCCGGTGATCGGCATAACGCTCTCATCCCTCCAGGCGGATGAGCCGGCTCACCAACTACAGATGCAGTGTTAGAACAGTGCAGAATCCACAAACCGGGGGAGGGGGGTTGGGAGGGGGTCATTCAGACCCCAGCTACCTCGCATTGTTCGAGCAGCACATCTACAGCCCTGCGCGGGAGTGGATCTACAGCCCTGCGCGGAGTGCATCTACAGCTCTGCGCAGGAGTGCCTCTGTAGCCCTGCGTGGGACTGCATCTACAGCCCTGCGCGGGAGTGCATCTACAGCCGTGAGTGGGAGTGCATCTACAGCCCTGAGCGGGAGTGCATCTACAGCCCTGCGCGGAGTGCATCTACATCCCTGCGCAGGAGTGCCTCTAGAGCCCTGCGTGGGACTGCATCTACAGGCCTGCGCGGGAGTGCATCTACAGCCCTGCGCAGGAGTGCATCTACAGCCCTGCGCGGAGTGCATCTACAGCCCTGCGCAGGAGTGCCTCTAGAGCCCTGCGTGGGACTGCATCTACAGCCCCACGCGGGACGTGTCAAGCTTTTCTCACAGCGGCCACAGCCTGGGTAAAGTAGGGGATTCTCTCCCAACTCTGCTGATATGTTTCCACTGCCTCTCCTACATCAGCTGAATCGGTGTAGCCTACAGTGCCTCGGGAGAGAGGGATCTCACCTGTGATGGTTCATGGGAGCTGCACAAACATTCACACCGTTTCTTGTTACTCCAGGGTTTAGTCAAAGTCGAGATTTTTTAAGGAGTATTGTATCTGCATGAATTACCACTTTTTATGAAAAGACAGGGAATCAGTTGGCGGCACGGAGCACCATTTTTGGAACAGCTGAGCTAGTTAGACTGCCGGGTTCTGCACATCCCCACAAGCTCGTTTTCCAGCAAACCCCAAAGGTCTTTCCATCTTTGATCCATTCTAACACAGGTGAACTGTGTTTAGAAGTCAGCCATAAAGCCAGAAAGAAGCAGGGTGACCCAGACCTCCTATTTCTCAATATGAAAGAGCTGTTGCAGACTACGAACCCCAATGTCCCTATTAGGTAACTTTCTGTGACTGCAGCCACATCCCTTTACCTCGCTGCACTGTATGTTACGGATCAGTCAAATGTGGGTTCTGGTGGCATTTTGCTCCTTATGTGATTAATTACACAAGGTAAAGTTGGCAAATTGGCAAAGCAACAGTGGTAAATTGGCAAAGCAATGGTGGTAAATTGGACAGGGGGCTCCTGTCACACGCATTCCCCCCTTTTTTAACCTGTCAATGCGTTGTGATGTGGTTATATTTAAGGCGTCTGCAACCTTTGGCTGTCCAGACCTTTTGGACTTCCATCAGCCGCAGGGAGCATATTCAAGGCTGGGGGAATCATAATAGTTGTAGTCCAAACCCTCTGGAGGAGGATATTACCCTGAGGAATTCACACCACTGGAGAAAACTACTACAAAAAAGAAATATTGCCTGCGTTTTTTCCTTTTGCACCCGCCAATGAATGTTACGTGATCCAACCTCATATCTCCGTGCGTGCAATTAAAACGTCACATCACATCTCCGCAAATTCGGCGTAGCAACAGATTCAGCGTGTTTAGAGGCGGACTCTGGACTCTTTGAGGTTTTTTGGCAATCATTACCCACATTCAGTACTTTGGTTACTAGTGCAGTATTCGCTCACCCCAGCAAAGATGATTCAAGCTGCACATTATAGTAGTTGTAATGTTGTTTTTCCTATTATAAATGCAGTCCCAGAATGCAAAGACAAACAGTCCTTCCGAAGTCAGCGACAATTAACCTGTGACATTTGCTTGCGCCCCGGGTTGAAGGTTGGAAGGTTAGGACAGAGAGGTGTTTATGGGAGGGCAAAAGGGGCACTTGCCCAGGGCCCCCACCTTGGAGGGTGCCCCACAGTGCTAGCTGATCTGAAGAAGTGAGATTCTATTGTTCACCAGTCTTAAATAGCACACGTCAGAATATTTTATGGGGTGCTGCTGAGGCTCTAAACCCATTGCCTTTCTGTTTTGGCAATGCATTCTGCCTTGATCAATTCATCATGTATTGCTTCCTGCGTTCACTGTGGGATACATAGTTTGTTTGTTCCTTATGGCACAACTCTGTTCCTTCCTGTGGGAATTATGTTGATAATGTGCAATAGGCAATGGTGAAATGCATATTGATAAATTGAGTGCCACAATGGTTCAGAAGTTAGCTCAGTGTGTGAAGCACCCATTGCAGAGATATGTGTTCATGTGCAAAATTCAAATATCACATTCCAGCAAGGCTGCCTGAGCCTTTCCTATGTCTGAAGTTTATAAACCTGCCTGCATATGTACTTGGTTTTGCAGAACAACATCTGCTATTATCAGCAATGTACCTGTACCAGATAGGGGTTGCTATAAAAACTAACATATCATCCGTATGGTGAAGGTCTAGAAATTGGTTTGTTCAGATGGGGTGTTGTAAAACCTAGGCAATTGCCTCCAACGATGGCATAAACTGTTAGTCCAAGAGGTGAATAAGTATCCAAATTCAAGACTATGGAACGACAGCGTTCATGTTTGTATCCTGAATTTTCCAGCAGATGATACGGTGATCCTGGTCAAATAATTTAATATATTTTACATTACTGTGCTGTCTTCTGTGAGGTTTGGCTTCTTGCATGCTGCTGGTATCTTGTAGCCCATTACTTGATCTTTCTTATTATGTAGGTCATTTGGGTGGAACAGATTGTAGACAGAAGAGAGCGGACCATATGTTGCATGCCTCAGGCAAGCATATTTTAAGGTCTGCTTGTTTGACACAAAAAACGTTTTGCTTTTTGGTAAAAGTCAAAGGTTTTTATGCACGTTTATAAATTAAAATGTCACAAGCCATTGTTTTGAAAGTATTTCAAGCTTTAAAATACAAAAGACAAACCCAGATTAAATTTGTTAAATCACATCGATTGGTATGCTTGTTCTTATATACCTCCCTTGATGATGGAGAGAATGATGCTAGAATAATTTCCATTTTGCAGAACACCCTCCAATAATTTATTTAAAAATGGTCATGTTTGGTAATGTGATTTGTGTACTTTCCAAGTCTGTTTTTTATAAAATGAGATTGTTTTAGTTCATGGTAAGAACTGGAAAAGAAAGTGTTCAAATGCAGAAATTGCAGAGTTAGCACAAATCCCAGCTTCACCCCTTCACCGCTTAACCAATGTGTGATCCTGGGCATCTCATGTAATCTTGTATTGCCTAACCTCTCAATATTGCCAGTCCCTAAACTTTTCAAAATTCGCAGCCCTTCTGAGTGATTTCCTTCTCATGGTATGATCTTCATAAAAACCTTATTTTTATGTATTTAATTGTTTAATTTTATTTATTTAGTGCATTTGGTTATACGCCTAGACCCTGAGGTATCACGGCATAGTTTACTAGAATACTTCCGCTTACTTAGGATTATTTGTTACAAAAGATTACTTACAAGCTTATTGGTTACTTAATGGATGAATGAGAAGACATGCAGGATATTTGGTTACAATAAGGTTACAATATGAATACGTTAATCATATGGCAAAAACATTTGTGGGTGGAGATCGACCAGGTAGTCCAGGCAATTAGAATGTATTAAATAGCCAGGTTTTCAGCTGTTTCTTGAATTGTGGGAGGGAGGGTTTGTTGGATTGGATGATTCATGGTTTCACTATGTTAATAGTGAGCATATTTATATTGCATACGACAGGCATTTGTTCCTTTGATATCTAATGGCAACACTATTTGAAAACCATATCCCACTTCTCATCTCAGTCTGTCTGGATAAAGACACCTTCCTGCTAGCTTCTAATCTGCCCCCACTATCCATGCTATGGTACGTGTAGCGTTCTCCTTCCTCCCAATTGGTGGTCTCTACCCATGCATGAGCACTTTTGCATTCTCTGAGGCAGCTAATGTGAGTTCTCTGTCTATTATGAGTTGCATGTACATTTTACATACAGTCCTGCATTAATACTACATCTACCTTCCTGGATGTAATTAATAAATAGTATCCTGTATGTACCAGAACAGTAACCCCTTTGTAGATTGCTAATGTTGGTCTTCAAATGCTACTTGTTTATCATTCTGATTAGAGCAAGGATAAAGAGGGCAAGTAGACGAAAAGGGAGTAAACGTGCTTATTATGCTTTGAGACCAAATATCAACCTATAGGTTGTGAGCGCGATGGGTGGGGGGCGCGACCAGTATTCTTGATCCCTTAAGTCCTTTGGTTTGGTGGAGGGGGGCCCCAAAAAGTCTGTGCCCAGGGCCCATAAAGTGTTTAAGATGGCCCGGGGTTAGGAACCTCTTTGAGCGCTTTGAAACACTGTCCTGTGTGTAGGCGCTACATAAATACACAATACAATGCAATACCTCAAATACAGTGGCTACCGTTGGCTGCACTCTGTGGCAATATCTTGAAAGTAAATCAGGGTTTTGAAACAGGTTTGTAAGTGGTGTGGAAAGTTCACTCAGGTAGGGCTCACACATTCCAGTGCTCACAAAAGACGACCCTATGCTAGAAACTTTGGGTGGCACAAGAGTCGGGATATTCTCCCCTGATTCAGACCGAAAAGTTGCCCACACTCCGCAAAATGAATCATAGATTCACATTCAGAAGTGCTCCCCCCTTTTAGGTAGTTATGTAATTGTGTAATTGGCCATAATCAGAGGGTGGACGAGGGTGTTCTGCACATTCTGGAGCACAGCCCACATTTCCATGTAGAATGCAAGTTGAAAAGAACACGGAAAAAAGCATTCCCTGCTGCCAATTTGCCACAGTTGCAGGAGGGTGCACATGAACGATAGGGTCTGACCCCTTCGTGCATTTTATAAGTGAGACTGCAGTTATGGGTCCATTTCTACCCTTCAATCCTGGACAGAAATGATTCTTCTATTTCCAACTGTGGGTTCTGAGAGAAAGTCATACATTAATCCCCAACACTAATGCATGCAAGAGGGCTGGCCAGCACATTATTTGTGCTGGTGCACAGCCCCCAAATAATGCACAAGCCACACTTACTTAAAATCAGGCAATTAAGTAAAAGTGCATCCTCTGCACTCTTTCCACTTATGTGATTTTCTTAAAAGTCAGGCCCTATAATATAACAATGCCCAGGCAAATATCAAAGTGGACGAGTTCCACAACATTTCAAGTATATTCCAGGTTTACCGAAAATGCTGCCTGACTACATAACTTCACTTTTCTCATTCGCTGGAATGGAGATACATGGAGGCATAAAGTTGTTAATTCACATATGAAAGGTCTGCTGTTTGTCCCACTCACCTTATTCCAGGCTCCTCTGAGCAGGGACTCCCTCTGGTTCCACGGTGCCAATGTGATGTCCCTTCCTTCCGTGCTCTGTCTGTTCTCGCGTCCAGATAGTGTCTGCTGACTGTCACCTGCTCTGTTCTTTCCACCACACCCTAGTCTTTACCACGCTCTATTTCTCCAATGCTTGTAAAGCCTGTCACATGCATTTGTATGCGGGGACAGAGGGCACACAAGAGAGAGAGTTTGCTTTCTAATTTCTACACCACAAACGTCTGCACATTAGTTCCACTCTTACCGCACGTGCACAGAACCAAATGCAAGCCTTGATTTGGCTTAAGGGATTGAAAGTGAGCTGTCGATTATGAGAAAGCCGATCCTTGAAAACACTTTGGGCCTGGTTCATAGAATCTTGCGCAGTAAAAACGCAAGGGCCGCGCGCTGAGAAGGAGCATGCACCAGCCGTGGTGCAGAGAAATGATTGCGCAGTATGCGTATTCATGGATTTCCCGAGGCATCTGTAACCGTGGCGCAAGGAACATCAAGCTGCACCAGTAACACCCCAAACACGCCCCCACGTGCAGTAAAAAGCTAGTGAAATGCCTAACACGGCACAAGGCCCTGCGCCATCCCTGGACCAGCATACAGCCCCCCTGGCAAATTGCGTGAAAACACTGTGATCCCCAGCCGCACCCCAGAGTAATTGTGCGAAAACTTTGCGCATTCCCCAGCCGCACCCCAGATTAATGGCGCAAAAACACCTCAGAAACCCCAGCCGCCCCCCAGCCAAATCACCTGCAAACTCTGCGCGTTCCCCAGCAGCACCCCAGAGTAATCACGCGAAAACACCTTGCAATCCCCGGCCACAACCCCAGCCAAATCCTGTGAAAACTCCACATGTACCCCGGCCGCACCCCAGCCAAATCACGTGAAAACTGCATGCGTACCCCGGCCGTACCCCAGCCAAATCGCGTGAAAACTCTGCACGTACCCCAGCCGCACCCCAGCCAAATCACGTGAAAAATACACGCGTACCCCAGCTGCACCCCAGCCAAACCACATGAAAACTCTGCGCGTTCCACGGCCGCACCCCAGAGTAATCGCGCAAAAACACCTCGCAATCCCCGGCAGCCCCCCAGCTGAATCGCGTGAAATCTCTGCACGTTCCCCGGCCGCACCCCAGAGTAATCGTGCAAAAACACCTCACAATTCCCGGCCAACGACCCCCAGCCAAATCGCGTGAAAACTACACGTGTACCCAGGCCGTGCCCCAGCCAAATCGTGCGGAAACTGTGTGCGTACCCCGGCCGCATCTGTAGAGGAGGTCCCAGACATGGCCTGCACCCCTTCCTCTCATCTCGAGGTACCAGCAGCGTACTCGCCAAGGTATGTGACGTATGAAGAGCAAATGAACCTACAAAGAGCTGCAGTGGGACTCTGCCCAGTATACATCAGAAGATCCATACTGGTTGAAGCACCCATAACCAGACAACCCTGGGCAGCATGGTACCCTATCAGACAGCCATACCTGCCGCTGATACGAAATGAGGAGTACCACACATGGTCCACGAAGAGACCCCGAAAGCCTTAATGGAAGGCCAGTGGAAATGACACAAGGGCCTGAACAGATTGGAGAATGAACAAGAGCAGCTATCGAAGATAACACGTCGAGTAACTACGAAATTTTATGGAATATACGCAGAGAAGAGACAATGTTACAACGTGAGGAAACAGTGTTACGAGACAAGATGGAAGCAACTGCCCTGTTAAACGCGTGTAAATAGGCTTGAAACGCAAGATGCTAAGAAATCGATACTGCTTGCAATGATTAGTAGTTGATAGAGAGGCAAGCGCCAACCGTATATCTACCTCAATAAGGTACATTATATAAGTGCGACTACATTTTGTAAAAGCAAAAAGGTACCCAGGCGGCCAGAGGCCTGACAGGCCAAGTTTCGAAACCCAGTCAAAGGCAAGAGAAGGAGCCAAATCGAAACTCAACAAAGAGCGGCTCATGCCTAGGAAATCGAGGTCAACCAGAGAAGGGGAGGAGAGCGTCAGCTCACAAGACTCCAACTTCAGAGCATACCAGGCTGCCTCATGAAGGTCAAGATAAGGGGGGCCCATGCAGTTGGCTAGGCCGACATAGAATTAAATGCACTAAAAGCTGGAAACTGAAGCAGATTCATGGTGAACTAACACGTGACCAGCCAGGCGCAAAGAAGTACCATCGCCTGATGTCATCCAGGACCCGAGGATGCCATAACTTTTCCCGATAAGAGACTACAGTTTCGAGGCCATCCTTAGCCAACTAATTGACACGTCGCCCTAAAACACTGATTGATGGAAGGGAGGCAGGGTGAAACTTGGGACACCAGGCACAGAGGTGTCTATTCTGCATGCTGCTAATTAAAGTGGAGATTTATGTTTAGGGGTGTAACTTGCCCAATCACAATGGACCATGTAATCTAGGGTCCTATAGACACTGTAGCCAATGAGACGTCATACTTGTAGTGACGTCAATCACGTGTGATATAGAGGGATGGGCGTAGACGTTATCCAATCCACATGCTTTATTTCTATATACAGATATGGCACCTATACTTAAGTTATCTTTCCTAACCAATTATATTACATTGTGATTTTTGTAAAGTTAGACGTCAGTAATGACGATTTCTGCCTATAAGAAGTGCTGTCCGACTGAAGTTCGAGGAAGTCGGAGCGAGACAGGTGATCGCACTACAGCTGATTCCCATTTGTTTCCCTGTTTGATGTATGTATCATTAAACGGACTTCCATTTGCCATTTGTTTCCCTGTTTGATGTATGTATCATTAAACAGACTTCCATTTGCCAAACTACTGAGTCCTCGTTATTGAGTCGTGTCGGAGTAAGTGAATCCTGCACCCCCTGTCCTCACACGGTGCAGCTATCTTGTCTTACAAGTTCTAGAGGGTGAGTGCTGACCAATGGGCCCGTCAGCGAATTCCTCTCCTCTAGAACACTTGGTAGCGTGAGGATGGTTACGGCCATCGATTATAGATTATCAATTGATATAGTCATAAGACACCCTTAGACCGAAGGCACGAAGTAACTCTGGGCCTTCGGTAAGATCACGAGTCCTTTCGCCATTCCGGCTGAGTAGCTTCCCGTGGACAATGATAGAGTAAACATTTCTAAAAATCTGCAGTGGGTCTGAAGGAACCCGCCTTTCCAAGCATTACCCTTCTCATTCCCACGGGCAGCGGATCGGACCAAAACCTTAAAAGCAGGAAGAGGAAGGGGCGGTGATCCCGAAGCTCCAGAGAGGAAATGATGCAATCGGTGGGTGAAACAGTAAACTCGTTATTTTGGCAAATGTCGTGTAGAATGTCGTGTAGGCATTAGAGCCAGCAACGGAAAGGTAACGGAGGGTGGTGGAGAAACAATTAAATAGTTAGAAGTAGAGAAGACTGTATATATATATAGGGGTTAATGACTCGAGCATAAGAAATAAAACGTAAGGAATATCAGGGGGGCACCTGAATTAAAAACGGAAGGAATATCAGGGGGGCACCTGAAGTAAAAACGTAAAGATTTGCCTTGTTCCTGCGCTTTAAAGAGTGGTCAGAAGTAACGTGAACCCAGAGCCCACAGTGGGGGGAAAATTTAGGCTACGATGACGTTTAAAGACGTCATAAAGGGGGTTCGTTCAAATCCCATGACGGGGTATTAATTAGAAGGCAGGTATACGTATGACCAGCTGGTGTCTGTCTAGTCTGTCAAACGTCTGTCATATGTGTTCTTTTGTATGTCGAATGTAAAATAATTGTATTGGTGATTGTTTAAAATGAATTTTGGATTTACGCGATTCTGTAACTGAGAGGGAATCGCCACTGAATTGATGAGTTTTGAGTAAATTGTTGGTATAAAATTTGGTGGGAAAAGATTGGATTGGAGCTTGCGTATTTGGTGCTACTATTAAAAGAGTAAAAGAACTGTATAATTATTGTTGATGACGAAATTAAGAATGGAGGAAGTTACCCCGCTTGCGCATTTATGCAAGCAACTGCCCAAGCATGCAACAAAGCTGAAGAAATATAGCCAGGATTGGGTTAAGATAAGATGTTTATGCCGTGGCCCCAGAACGGGTCACTCTCTAAGGCTGTTTTACAGCACATGACCACCTTCCTACATGCCACATATACCGGCAAAAAGCTAGAGAAATGTCTTGCTATGCTGGAACTGTGGGAAATGTTTGAAGAAACGAAGGTGGAAGAACCACCCGCAGATTGGATATTAAATGTATGTACAGAGGGGGGGTGAGACGCCTACCGCGCCACCTGCCCCGCCTGAGCCAGTGATCGAAGGAAGTAAGTCAGAGGGTCTTTACCCGCTAAGAGAACTTAAGGCAGCCACGGGGTACAGCAACCTGGCATATGAGTCGCCTGCATGCAGTGGTGACGACATCAAAGAAAAAGAGCAGGAAAGTAATCTTGCCTCCGTAGTCCTGAGGGACAAGGAGAGACGGGGTGATGAAGGAAAGGTCAGGCACAGAGTAGTACATCTCTTGAGAGAGAGGGAAAGAAGCAGAAAGGAAGTAGCGAGTTAGCCTTCGCGAAGGACGAGTGGATGGGAGGTCAGATATTGCTAAAACTTGATGGTAAAGGGAGTGATGACATAAGACTGAGGGAATGGTCTGATGAGGTGCTGAGAAAGGAAAAGGAGAAAGAAAAGGACATGAGAGATGAGAGGGTAAGAAAGAAGGATAGGTTGAGGCGAGAACAACTATATCGCGAAGAGCAAGGAATACCGCTCAGTCGCACACAGTGCGCAGCCTATGAGAAGTGCAGGCAAAATATACTAAATTTGGAGGTAGAAAGGAGAGTGCACGAAAGGAAAGTAAAGAAGCGAGAAGACGAGGAAAGTAGAAGGGCAGAGGAACGTAGAAATTAACGGATGAGGGAAGTCAATAAGGCTAGAGAAGAAGCAAAGAAGCGAAAGGAAATAGATGAGGAAGCGGAACATAAGTACAGACAGAGGGCACAAGATTTAGAATATTTACAACGGGAAGTTAAAAAACCCAATCCTGTTGTAGAATGGGATGACATAGAAGAATTCTTTCCTGCAAGCGATGCGGTACCAAGTACAAGCGGGACAAATATTGAAGATGACTTCGACACCAGAAGCATCGGGGAAACGATTGATAACATTTATGATGATATGGGGCTGGAACTAATTACCCAAGGGGGAAGGAAGGATGAGCGCTTATAGAGCACTCAGCTATATGACACTGAGGATGTCACCCGAAGTAGTGGGAGCAGGGACAGGCTAGAGATTGGGCAGAACGAAGAAGATGCAAGAAGTTGCGTAAACTGGGAGTATTCAGGGTCTAACTTCAGTGGGGAAACGGAGAAAGTGGCATATGACGAAGAGAGACGGTGCGAAAAACGGCTCCCAAGGGACCGAGAGGTACGATGGTCAGATGCTAGCGGGTCCGCAAGTAGGACACTGAAGTCCGCTGGACAATCTAGCCGACATGAAGAAACACCCCAAGGTCAGAGGGGGCGTCAGCGCCTGCCTATGCAGACAGGTTAAGGGCATTGCCAGGCAGACGGCAAGGCGGGAACGTAACCCCAGCGGTAGACGGGAGAACTATGGGGAAAGAGAAGGAGGACTGTGCTTTCCAATTCCCGTTGCTAGAAAAGGGGGGAGCAAGACCACAATATATTCCATGGCCACACATGGACCGAGAGAACCTTAAAAATAAACTTCCAATGTTGACATCGGGAGCTGGAAAGTGGATACATGAGTTACAGAAAATAACGGGGGGTGTCACCTTAGCTATAGGAGACATAAAGGGCCTCCTAATCGCCATACTGGGTGAAAGAGCCGATGATGTATGGAAACTGGCAGGCTACCCTAGGGTAACCCTAACTGACACCTCCCATGATGGAGCGCCATTTAATAACTGTAGAGCAGCAGTGTGGAAAGCGCTGCGTACGCTATATCCAGACACGTCTGATATGGGCGCGATAATGACTGAAAAAATGAAAGAGGATCCGTTGCTTTATATCCAGAATTTTCAAGATGCGTGGGTGCTCGAAACGCATGAATCTTGGACGAAATCCATCCCTGTATTCTATCATATATTGTGCCAAGGGTTACCAGAACCGGTGCAAAAACAGCTCAAGAAATTGGCAGGAATAGAAGCTAAAACATAGGCCGAAATCCAGTTGACAATTGCACATTATTGTAGATTGCTACAGGAAAAGAATCGGAAAAAGGAGGCAACGCGTAAGGGGGAGGAGGCAAAGCTGGTGCAAAGGAAGCTCTCGAAGTATGCTCTCAAGGGAGCAATGCTCACCAGCCCGGCCGAACCAAGCATACAGCAAGCGACTAACCCCTCACAAAATAATCAAGGTAGCACAGGATTTTACCCGAGGGAAAGAGGGTTTGGAAATAGAGGATGGCAGAGTAATCAGGGAGGGTTTCGAGGTAACCAAGGAGGGTTTCAGAATGTTCAAGGTGGCTTCCAGAACACACAGATGG
The DNA here is from genome assembly GCF_040938575.1 of Ambystoma mexicanum. Lineage (NCBI taxonomy): Eukaryota > Metazoa > Chordata > Amphibia > Caudata > Ambystomatidae > Ambystoma > Ambystoma mexicanum. Next base: position 256,227,306 of record NC_090922.1, read on the forward strand.
GCAATCCAACTATGCCAGATGGACAGATGACCTGACCACCGCCAGTATGTTGGCTGTGTGGAATGACTAGACACGTGGCACGGATGTGCAGAATTCATGGCATGTGGCAAAATAACCAAGGGATGGGGGCAGGCATGCCGAATCAACCTGCCATCCCGCAACAGGGCGGTGCCTAAAATTACACGGTGCAGCAGCAGGCGGCAGGCTTGCAACAAGGTGCACAGCAAGTGGTTCAACCACCGAACATGGGGAATATGCCACAAGGACAACTCCAGCAGGCAACGCCGCAGATGGCTCAGGGCAATAATCCCAGAGGGGGAATTAACCCTGGAAATGGGGGAAACCCACAAGTGTACAGTGGACCGAACCTATATATAAAATAGGACAGCTCACAGGAGACCCTGATGTGTTCTATCCTATCAGTGACACCAGACCCTAATAGGGAACCTAGGGTGAATGTCACCATAGGGGGTAAAGAATATTCCTTCCTAGTTGACAAGGGTGCAACACATTCGTGCATACGAGAAGGCACATTTTCCTTGTCCGGCGAGGCCATAGATACCCAGAGTTTCACTGGAGCTCATAGTAGAGTTCCCTTTACAGATGCACTCCCAGTCTCAGTGGGAGAGCGCGAAATGAATGTACCTCTATTATATTCACGCCAGACCCCAGTAAATATTCTGGGTCGGGACCTGATGACTAAACTAAACATGACCATCTTGTTTACCGAGGATGGTATAGTATGCTCCACCCCAGGAATGCATTATTCAAATGTGTGTGAAATGATCAGAGCATACTCAGGACGTATAGCTATGAAAGCTATAGCGTTAGAACCAGAAGCCTTTGCATATGGCGTGCGGGTGCTCATGGCGGGATTGCCAGGCCTCGCAGACAAAACTATGAGAACCCCTGATGAGTTTCTATTCAGACCTAGAATACCCATGCACGAAGAGGAGGGACAAGTATTTCCCTTGGTAATACAATCTGCCGCAGTGTGAGGAAAAGTGGTATTGGTTGAAGGATATGACGATGAAGGCAGACAATGGTGTGCGATCATTGCCATTGAGGAAGGGTATCGAGTGACTGACGTCACCGATGACGATCTGTTCGAAGAACACCCTGACCTAGAAGAGACAAGAGTGGAAGTGAGTCTCATATTTTGGGTCAAAATGATCAGATGGGAGGTACCACAGAGAATGATGTTGGCACTAATACGTCCAGAATACTTTGATGATGACATGGCCCAAGTGCCTGCAATAGTATGGACTACAGGGCCCTATGATGTAGGTCTCCTGAAAGGGGCGGGTGAAGTGAAAATCAAATTGAAACCAGGAGCAATTTTACCACAAGCGCAACAATATCCCATGTTCAGAGAGGCAGATGACGGAATCGCGAAAACAATCTCCGCCATGACGGAGCAGGTCATCCCAGTGACGTCAGAATCACCTTGCAACACAGTGATTTACCCTGTCAAAAAATCAAAGGGAGGGTCTTGGCGTTTAATCCAAGATTTACAAGCACTAAACGATATAGTTGAAGCCGAGTTCCCTCTAGTCCCGAACCCCTCCACAATTCTGTGCAACATACCCACCGAGGCAAAATATTTCACGGTGATCGATCTGAAAAATGCATTCTTCTCAATCCCGTTGCACCGTGACTCCCAAGACCTGACGTCATTTACTTTCAGACAAATGCGCCTGAAAAGTACGAGGTTGCCACAGGGGTACTGTGAGTCTCCATCCATGTTCAACAGAGTCCTGCAGATGGAACTAAGCAATATTGCGGTGGACAGTGTTGTTTTGCAGTATGTAGATGACATTCTGATCTGCAGCACCACTGAAGAGCAACGCAGGCGCGATTCTGTCCAACTATTGACTATACTGGCCGAGAAGGGATACAAGGTTGATAAGGAAAGGTTGCAGTACTACCAACAGGAGGTGTTGTACATAGGGCAACTGATCTCACATGAGGGAAAGAAGGTAACCCCAGAAAGAGCTGAAGCCATCACGAATACGACATAACAAATGCAAAGCTTCTTAGGCCTGTGCAATTATGTCCGAGCATGGGTCTTTGACTACAGCTCGTATACCAAGCCCTTGCTTCAGGCCCTAAAAAAGGCCCAGACAACAAGGGAACATATCGAGTGGAATGAAGCAATGGAGAAAGGGTTTACAGAACTCAAAGGGGCAATTTGTAAGGCCACAGTCCTCGGGATTCCTAATTACGCAGAGGAAATCTACTTGTTCTCACATACCCATGGCAGCTTTATGACGGCAGTGTTCGCACAGCGAACCTCGCTGGGATACAAGCCCCTAGCATATTACAGCAGTAATCTGGACCCAGTCATGAAGGGCCACTTCCCATGCGAACAAAACCTAGCTGCTGCCGCATTCGCTATCAAAAAGGCATCGTCCATTGTGATGGGATGCTCCATGACATTGTATGTTGAGCACTCATTGTTTGCCATACTAGAGAAGCCAAAGGGCACACTGACATCTCAAAGAGCATCCGCCTATGAGGTGATTATCTCCAACCCATCGATCAAAATAGTGCGATGTAAAACTGTGAACCCTGCTACATTCATAGCTGAACCAGTCACAGAGGGAGAACCTATACACGACTGTGCAGCGAACTATGAGGAATTCTACAATGAGATCCCAAGGGTAAAAGAGAAGGCCCTGGAGAGTGGGGAGATCGTCTTTATTGACGGGTCTTCAAGAATCGACCAAGAAGACGGACAAAGATATACAGGCGTTGCCGTGATAAAACACCTAGCGAATGGGGAGTTTCGAGTACTCGTTAGTGCACGAATACCATCTCACTATTCTGCGCAAGCTGCAGAACTGCTGGCACTGATACTCGTCATTGAGAATCATGCAGGCCAGGAAGTAACTGTGTACAGTGACTCAGCCTATGTGACGTCCACAGTACATGCAGAACTAGCGCAATGAAAAAGGAGGGGCTACCTCCGAGCAGACAGCATGCCAGTACAACATGCAGCCTTATTGGACAGGCTGTTAAAAGCACTGCAGCTCCCAGTTGGCATAGAGGTCGTGAAATGTGCCGCTCATACCAAGGGGACAGATTTCGTGTCACGCGGAAATCATGAAGCGGACACGGAAGCCAAGCGCATGGCATCCAAAACTGAAACAATCATGGACGTGGAGGTGGCACGTACCCATGAACGAATGATGGTAGCGCGAGCCACACCAGAGACCTATAGCAATATGGGGCAGACCCAGCTAATGGAGCTCCAAGGGGAGGCACCACAAGAGGAGAAGAATTTATGGAAGCGTCGAGGGTGTTCTTTAAACCCCTCTGACGGGCTGTGGAGGCAAGACAGCACTGGCAAACCAGTAATGCCTGTCGCCCTCCTGAAGGTAGCATTAGAACAACTGCACTACCCCATCCACATGACAAAAGAAAATCTTGCTGCAACGCTTGTTGAAGACTGGTTCACGCCGAATTTAGCAGAGCATTTTGCATTTTTTATGGTGAACTGCATTATCTGCCAGCAATTCACCGCTGCACACACATTAAAAGTAGTCAGAGGAATCATTCCCAGACCAAATGGACCATTCCAGCACTTACATATCGACTATGTCGACATGATTCAAGTGTGCAACGGGTACAGGTATTTAATTGTGGTGGTGTGTCCCATCTCTAGATGGATAGAAGCAGGCCCCTGTACACACCCCGACGCTGCCTGTGCTGCTAAGTTCCTGGGGAGGGAAGTGTTCCCTAGATGGGGGGTGTGCGAGGAAATGAGATCAGATAACGGGGCCCACTTTGTAAATTCAGTGTTCGAACAGATTAGTTCATTGCTTGGTATAAAGCACAAGTTCTCGTCGGCGTATCATCCAGAGGGGAATGGGATATGTGAACGGATCAACGGCTTGCTTAAAGAGAGGATAGCCAAGTTGAAGCTCACATTAAAAAAGGGATGGCTGCACTGCCTACCACTGGCATTGTATGTACTTCGGAACCAACCAGGCTCCGACCATCACCTCACGCCGCACGAGATAGTTACAGGCAGAAGGATGAGGGCCCCTCTTACCCCCAGAGATAGAGCTAGTTGTGATGCCCAGCTGACTAGGGAGGTTCTGGGAACATAGATGCATAGGTACCTGAACTATTTGACATCCAGTACCTCTGTCATTTCAGGCCAACTGCAGCAACGGCGAAAAGGGGGTGGCGCAGCACAAAACGCAGCAGGAAGTGCTGAAGCAGACATCGAACAAGGTGTACATGCGCCCCTCGTCTTCCCTGGTGACAGTGTTTTGGTGAAGAACTTTACCAGGAAAAGGTGGGACGAGCCAAGATTTAATGGCCCTTTCATTGTAGAAGACTGCACCCCCTCCGCCGTCAAGCTCCAGGGCAGAAGGGCATGGATCTTCCTAAATGACATTAAACCCTACGTAGGAGAGAGCCCTCCTGCTGCATCCAACTGCAAAGAAGCAACAGACAACAGGGAAGAAGCACGTGCAGACAAGATCCATGGTGAGGAAGAAGGACGCATGAGCAGAAAACCAAGACAAAGAACCCAAATGCAAGTGTGGCATAAAACTGGACAGGTTCCCCAAGCAAAGGGGGATAAGGACATAACGAACACTCTGTACATCCCAGTTGCAGGGTAAAGGGAAGCACAATCAAAGCCACAACAACATTGATAAAATGAACTGTTGAAAGCACGACATGCCCAAAGTGATACAAGAATCAAGACCCTGATGGACTGTAAACAAAACCTTGCCTGAGAGTGCAACGCAGTATCCTGAAGCAACCAGTATCGAGACTTTAATCACAGAATTCATGGTATATTGCAGCAGAAATCTCAAGTGGGATGTGCTAACCTACTTTCAACTCGTGGTGTTATCATACGCGTCACTCACGTGAGGGGGGACATTGGAGAAGCACTCGTCCCTCTGATAGTAACAAACTCTCGAAATACGAGACCAGAGCAAAAGAAGGAATAAATAACTGACTATGAACTCATTCGAATTGGGGGCCCAGAACAGTAACTTGGGTTTACCCCCAACAGAAGGGCGCCCCCGCTTTCCTGGGAGAAAATGTTGCCAGATGTCTTACAAATCTATCATGTGTATATGCTTGGTGATCATCGTTGTCTTTCTGTCATTAACTATCAGAACTGCTCTCTCCATTGGTGCACGAAGCGCTCCAATTTCGGTGCACCTACCAGATAATGAACATACTAATCCCACAAAAGCACCCAGACCCTACATAGTGATTCCAGTTCCAAGAAAAGCGAATGATGAAGCAAATGATTTAAAATTGAATATAATTAGCAGTTTTACGTATACACATGAGGTGATGAATGAGAGAAAAGGCTGGAGACAGGGTCAGCACGGAATGAATGATAATGTAGCACTGGCCATGGCACGCACCCACACTCAGAATGCACACAAACAAGGGCAAGTGTCAATGGCTACAAGGCCTCCAACGAAGGCAGCAGAGAAGGTGAGACTGCCTGCCGAACTTTGAACCAATGGTGGTTACGGGAAGTTTATGGCAGATTGCAAAAGGGAAGGAAAGGAAGCACAAATCCTCCTCCTACCCCAGCGATGCAGTCAAGGCAGCCTGCTCCATCGAGATACCCGAAGTGGAAAAGCAGCACAGATGCATTCAGAGACGTAGTCATAGCAAACTACAGAAGAACGCTGAGAATCAAGAGAAGCCCTCATGAAGATAACAATGAACTTAATGACTACCTGGACAGCACAGCCCATCTCGGAAACAACATATGGTACCAACACATGAAGGAAGTAGGACGAAGGCAGTCAGAAGGAGAATGCTTTGTCTGTGCACTCCTACCATACAGCATGGGAAAGTCCAAGATCTTCGTGGCTGTAGAAATTGATGTCCCTACAGCACACTGTATGTCACATGTAGCTATGTGCAACACCAGAGGACAATTTATGGGAAGAGACGCCTCGTTGATATGGGCCAACGAAAAGGATTACCCGGATGAAGATGGCTACGTCCAGGACATTAAAACAAGAAACCGAGCGCACACCAGAAATCATGTGATCAGGTACGAGGACCCTGGCATCAAAGGTTCAGGGATAAGATGGGAAATAAACCCAAGACTGAACGTTCAAGGGAAGACTGCAGAAGAGGCTCAAATATGGAAAAACAGAGGCCAAATACAGATCTGGGGGTCAGTGGTCTCCCCAGATGGATGGGAGGACGGAGTAGTAATCTGCCGAGCATGGATGGTCCTTGGAGCCTGCAAGGAAGCAATAGAGAATTCACAGAGGTTATGCAAACCTCTGTGGCCAAAGCTAGTAAAGTTACTAACATTGGTCAAAGATAGAGGGGGACCCCTGCAGATAGTGCCACTGGAGAGCCCGAAACTATGCTTCAGAAACAATGGCACAAGGAAGATGGGAGAGAATCAAAACTGCGGACAAATCTTTGAAGCGCCAGGAATGACACAAGGAACCGCAGTTAATATGGACCATTACTGGGCGTGTGGATCCAAGGCATACATAAGACTGCCGAAAAACTGGGGAGGCATAGGCACACTAGTGAACGTCCACGTTCCCGCACTAGTGATCCCTAAGAATGACCTGAAGTTGGACAGTTTCCCGAAAGCAGATGCTCATCTGAGAAGAAGAAGAAGATCTGTGGAACTGATATCCAGGATGAAGAGGGAAAATTACTTTTCTCCCAAATCAGAAGAGGCATTCAATGCAATCCCGTACGAACACAGGCTGTTCAGCCTCACCTCAACAGTATTCACAACACTGCTCCTGCCCCACATCCAAGTTGGAGTGAATGCTAAATGGTTGCAGATAACCAGATGGGAGTTATTGCAGCCCATCAATACCACTATAAAAGGATTCAACGCCATCAAAGAAGAGCTGAGAGCAATCAGACTGATGACCCTCCAGAACAGATATGTGCTTGACATGATCACTGCAATGGATGGAGGTGTTTGTGAAAAAAAATCGGAGAATCATGTTGCACATTCGTACCATCACACGATGAAGAAAACGGAACCCTAACAGAGGCCATAAGCATGCTGACAAGCCTAAAAAACCAGATGATCGATGAAAGTGACGAAGTAGACGATGACAGCTGGTTTGGAGACCTTTTCTTGTGGGTCCCACAATGGATGGCAGATATATTCAAGTTTCTGGGAGCTCTACTAGCAATGGTATTGCTAGGATTCTGTGTAATCAAGATAATCATTACACAGTGCTAGAAAACTGCAAAGAAGGCCATAGGGATGAAAATAATGATTGATGTCGGACCAGGATGGAAGCCCAGAGACCCGACTGATGAAGAAATAATAGACTTTGTGAAAGCCAGCAAATTTGCGCCAGAAGGAACAAAGTTCACATACCCTAAGAAACGAAGAAGGTATGAGGGAAAATGGATCTACTGCAGCCGAAATGGACAATGTCAGCTAATGACGTGGAACAAAGACGAACATGTGAAGACAGCAGGGAGTTTGAAGGGAGTGATAAAAATATGGACTCCAAAGGCTCACACATTCACACCATCATGTACCAACGCAGAGGATGATGAGCATGACACTGAAGAAACAAAAGAAATGAATGCAAAGGAGTTTGCAGAAGTGGTCGATGAACCGACCAGAGGGGGGAGTGTAGAGGAGGTCCCAGACATGGCCTGCACCCCTTCCCCTCATCTCGAGGTACCAGGAGCGTACTCACCAAGGTATGTGACGTATGAAGCGCAAATGAACCTACAAAGAGCTGCAGTGGGACTCTGCCCAGTATACATCAGAAGATCCATACCAGTTGAAGCACCCATTACCAGACAACCCTGGGCAGGACGGTACCCTATCAGACAGCCATACCAGTCGCTGATACGAAATGAGGAGTACCTACACACGGTCCATAAAGAGACCCCAAAAGTCTTAATGGAAGGCCAGTGGAAATGACACAAGGGCCTGAACAGATTCGAGAATGAACAAGAGCAGCTATCGAAGATAACACGCCAGTGCGAGTAACTACGAAATTGAATGGAATGTACGCAGTGAAGAGACAATGTTACAACGTGAGGAAACAGTGTTACGAGACAAGATGGAAGCAACTGCCCTGTTAAACGTGTGTAAATAGGCTTGAAACGCAAGATGCTAAGAAATCGATACTGCTTGCAATGCTTAGTAGAAGATAGAGCGGCAAGCGGCAACCGTATATCTACCTCAATAAGGCACATTATATAAGTGCGACTCCATTTTGTAAAAGCAGAAAGGTACCCAGGCGGCCAGAGGCCTGACAGGCCAAGTTTTGAAACCCAGCCAAAGGCAAGAGAAGGAGCCGAATCGAAACTCAACAAAGAGCAGCTCATGCCTAGGAAATCGAGGTCAACCAGAGAAGGGGAGGAGAGCGTCAGCTCACAAGACTCAACTTCAGAGCATACCAGCCTGCCTCATGAAGGTCCAGATAAGGGGGGCCCATGCAGGTGGCTAAGCCGACATAGAATTAAATGCACTAAAAGCTGGAAACTGAAGCAGATTCATGGTGAACTAACACGTGACCAGCCAGGCGCAAAGAAGCACCATCGCCTGATGTCATCCAGGACCCGAGGATGCCATAACTTTTCCTGATAAGAGACCACAGTTTCGAGGCTATCCTTAGCCAACTAATTGACATGTCGCCCTAAAACACTGATTGATGGAAGGGAGGCAGGGTGAAACTTGGGACACCAGGCACAGGGGTGTCTATTCTGCATGCTGCTAATTAAAGTGGAGATTTATGTTTAGGGGTGTAACTTGCCCAATCACAATGGACCATGTAATCTAGGGTCCTATAGACACTGTAGCCAATGAGACGTCGTACTTGTAGTGACGTCAATCACGTGTGATATAGAGGGATGGGCGTAGACGCCCACCCGATAAGAGTTATCCAATCCACATGCTTTATTTCTATATACAGATATGGCACCTATACTTAAGTTATCTTTCCTAACTAATTATATTGCATTTTGATTTTTGTAAAGTTAGACGTCAGTAATGACGATTTCTGCCTATAAGAAGTGCTGTCTGACTGAAGTTCGAGGAAGTCCGAGCGAGACAGGTGATCGCACTACAGCTGATTCCCATTTGTTTCCCTGTTTGATGTATGTATCATTAAACGGACTTCCCTTTTCCAAACTACTGAGTCCTCGTTATTGAGTCGTGTCGGAGTAAGTGAATCCTGCACCCCCTGTCCTCACACGGTGCAGCTATCTTGTCTTACAAGTTCTAGAGGGTGAGTGCTGACCAATGGGCCCAGCAGCGAATTCCTCTCCTCCAGAACACACTCCACCCAAATCACGTGAAAAATACACGCGTACCCCAGCCGCACCCCAGCCACACCCCTGAGTAATCGTGCGAAAACACCTCACAATTCCTGGCCAACCACCCCCCCCCCCCAGCCAAATCACGTGAAAACTGCACGTGTACCCAGGCCACACCCCAGCAAAATCGTGCAGAAACTCTCTACATACTCCAGCCGCACCCCAGCCAAATCGTGTGAAAACTTCACCCGTACCCCGGGTGCACCCCAGCCGAAATGCTTGAAAACTCTGCACGTTCCCCGGCCGCACCCCAGCGTAATCGCTCCAAAACACCCCGCGATCCCCGGCCGCTCCACACCCAAACAGTGATTCTGCACCTCGCAATCCTCTGGAAGCAGACCCCTCCTGACAGGACACCCACACCCAGCCCCATCACCCGTGATGCCACCCTGCAGGAAGCCCCCTCCACATGGGACACCCCGGGCCCCCTCCCCCCAGTCTGCAGAAACCCCCTTCCACATGGGACACCCAAGCCGTAACCACCCGTGACGCCACCCTGCAGGCAGCCCCCACCACATGGGACACCCCAGCCCCCCTCACCACAGCCTGCAGACAGCCCCCTCCACATGGGACTCCCCAGCCACCACCACCCGTGACGCCACCCTGCAGGTAGCCCCCACCACATGGGACACCCCAGCCCCCCTTACCCCAGCCTGCAGGCAGCCCCCTCCATAACAGACATCACCTGCATTCTGGACGCAGAAATAGAGACACATGATCACTCCCTCGATGGCGTGTCGTGCACCTCGACACCACCCTCAACATCCATGGCAAAATGTATCCTGCAAACACAATTAAATGCATACACCTGGGCCACATCCTTGAGTGTGGCAGGTGCTCAAACACAATTGCTGTCTGCAACCATCGCCCAACATACACATCGGACAAGTTAATGGTAAAGTGAGGCCCTGCTGCCCATGTGACAATGTCATGTCACTAATCCCCATGGAGAAATAGTCACACAATGACAGAATAAAAAGGAGCCTCAGTGTGTGCCACATGAACAGACACTGCCCAGGTGCATCACGGCCGGAGCCTCAATGAGCTGCCATTACCAGAACAGATATCCAATAAACACATCACTGTTTCTCCCATGGTTGAAGGACATGATATGAAATCATATTAAATGACATGGCATTCATAATGCGCATATGCACAAGTGTCTGAAGGCGCAACGCGTCCGGGGAGGGGGAACAGAGTGAAGACAGAGACAACGATCTTGGTAGGCCAGGTGACATTGAGATGGCGCCAGTGCATGGGAAGTGAGGAAGGGAGAGGGGGCAGTGCAGTACATGTGAAGGACATCATAAGAAACACAACAACGAAAATCATCAAAGTGGGGCCAGCTGGTGGCAAGTGCAAGGCTAAGTGCAGACATCAGGTGTCAAGTGCTGGTAGGGGGCTGTAGGAATGCAGAAAAACAGTCCAAGTGCAGGGGATGCCAGGGAGTCAGTGCGGGTGTGCATTTGGTGAGCAAGGGGACGTTGGCCCGGGGTCAGAGGGTAGCCAGGTGATCAGTGCAGATTCAGACAGGAGTTCAGCAGGGTAGAGGAGGACAGAAAGCACAAGCAAAGTGAAATGACTTCAGTTCTGATTGAGTACATGGCAATTAGACAGTGCGCCATGCACCGAGACTGCTGCATTGGTCTGCCGATGTGTAAAACCAAAGTAATGCCAATATTGCATGGCAGTGCAAGATGCAGACCAACACCAGAGACAATGATAACTACATAAACACATGCTGGTGAAGGGGAAATCACGACATGTGTGTTACACAGAATCAAGCAAATCATGTGCAAATATCGTGAACATGTAACACTCCCACAGGCAACCCACCCACCTCCCTCACAAACACAGTGAGGGCTAATACACAGTGATGCTGCACATGTGAAAGCAAATGCCACTTGATCGTGCACACCCAAACTCCCCCTTCACACTCCTCCACTGGTCAGCCACATGTGTATATTCAGCACGCAAATGGATAGCAAACATGACACATGCATGCAAGTAAGCAAACACATGACCAAGGATGGTCAGTACCAGGGACACTAAACGGACTGATAAAGCAGCATACTGGTAAAAATAAATCTGAGAAAATAATCACTGAGTAAAGAAAATAAATTATATTGTACAGTTGTATTCTGCTCATACACACTGTAAATCAAAGTTCAAAATATGTACATGAATAAATCAAAAGAATGCAAAAATGTCCATGACCATAATAGTTATTTACAATAGCAGCAAAATGATAAAAAAAAACATTACTGCATGGTGAACAGAAAATAATAAAACTATGTACAAAATAAAGATGGAGTAATGTCCGAAGTGCACTCCAAAAAATAAAATAAATAAAAGGAAAGCCACACATTAAGAACTATGTACAAAAAACGGAGTAAAGTCCAAAAGCTCCAAATAATAAATAAAACCAACGGAAACTTATATCTAAATAACCATTTACAAAGGCAGCGGGCTAGTCCTCCTCACCATTCTCCCTCAATGTTTCGGCCAGGTCATCATTGGACACTGCGTCCAATTCCCCGAGGCAGGCCTCCACTCTGACCTCGAAGGCTTGCAGGGACTCCAGCATGGTCCTCTCCAGCCCCTCGCACTCACTGCAAGTCTCATCGAAGTCCTCAGCCCGCCTCTCTGCCCGATGCAGTGCTATCTCCGCCCTGGCTATGGTGAGTTTCACCTCCCGAGCCCGCTGCCTCTCTACCCCGATTTGCTGCCTGTACCACTCTAACACGAAAGACATCCTTATGCGAAGGTCCACATTTGCGCCCTACCTGACGCCGGCTACCTGCCCATTTTCGGTGGTATGCCCTGAGTCACGAAGCCTCCTACTCAGAGCCTGTTGTTACCTTATTGGCCGGTGCCTGCATTGCCTGGCCAGCCTCCGCACTGATGAAATTACCTAGGGGCGTCTGGCACGTGCCCTGCTCCTGGTTGCCTGCTCTCCCTCCATTGCCATATCTCCTGTCACAGCCTAGATCGGCGTGGTGACCACCTTGGCTGATCCAACATCGACTGCCAACTCAGGCAGGGATGTGATCTCCACCAGGCGGGCCGACATGGATGGGACAGGTACACAGGGGGAGCTGGTGGTATCTGGGCCGGAAGGTGCCAGGGAGGATGACCGGCTCACAGAGGAGGAAGACGAGGAGGGGGTCGCATAATTGGCCAGCCCACGCACACAATTCGAGACCCGGAACATTGCTAGCCAGTTCAGGAGACACCAGACCTCATTGTGATGATGTTCAAGCCCACAATTGTAAGCCTGCACATCATCATGAATGACGGCCGTAAGCCTCGCAATACCAGCTAGCACAGGGTTCACTCTGTCTCGAATGGCGTGATCCGCAGGCATTGGCGTGTCGGTTTGTGTGGAAACCTCCAACATCTGCGGATGGGTCCAGCCTGGGCCATGCCGGCAGGTGCATAATGGTGCAGGCGCAGGCCCAGGGGCAGGATTTGACACAGGCACCTCCACGTCGACCTGCTCTGCCTCCTGTCCCTGAGTCTGGACTGCACCAGTCACATCCACCTCATCACCCCCGCCTGGCCCCATGTACTGGGCTGATACGGCCTCCTCCTCCTCCTCCCCTGCCAACCTGGATGACTCCCCAGCGTCTTCCGCAGTGGATTGCCCCTGTGTGAGCTCACCTGTCCCCCCCCCCGCTGCCGAGGAGTCCAGGTCCACCTTTGCCCTCTTGGACCTTCCCTCAGCGGCTGTGGCCGATGTTATAGACGCGGCACCAGTCTCCTCGCTCCCCGATGATGTTGATGCCAGGGGCCGTGACTGGGCCTTGTGTCTCTGCCTGGTGGAGGCATCCCCGCTGTCTTGCTCCACAGCACCTTTTCCACCCTCTTCTTCCAACGCTGCTGTGGATAAGGAGACATTGAACACAAACATCAGGGTACTGTACCTATGTATTTTTGGCACAAAACATATCCACATGATCTACACTGCCAAAGGTCACAACCATCATCACCCTCCACAACACACTGGTACATGCAATGTACATACCTTCACGTACATGTCTGTCCTTCACAACAGACAGTGACATCCTTGGAAATGGCACTGTCAACACCTACAAATTGTGCATGCAACACACACTTGCATCATGGGACATACTCATGTTGTGCAAACACATCACCTAACAGTCATGTGCCAGTGCACTGAGATATCACATCAAAGTCCCCTCAACGTCAATCAGGCAGTCACATCTCAGAAACATACACATGTACACCATGCCTGGTCATATGTTGACGACAACACCCATATTCCATTCCTCTTACAGGGGCACGTCTTAGACACATGTAAGAAACCACGTGGACATCGTAATATGCTGCAGTACAACACACTTTCTAAAGTAACATAGTTGGAATCACGCATGCTTCATTGAACACATGTGCAGCACTGTCTGGTACATTCACACAGGCAGCCGTTCAAGAGGCATACTTGCTGTAAGGTCAAGGTGCACACTCCCACCATAAATCAACATGCACATGCAAAGTGGAGGACAGCAACACATGGACACTCACCTGACGACTTTAGACGGTGCTGCAAATCGCTTACCTGGGTGTGCAGCGCTGGGTAAAACCTCTCCAGGACCCCTATGTCGGCCTTGTTGTGGGTCCTGGACTTCAGGTCCTCCCAGCACTTGCTCACATGGTGGTAGTCACTGGGTACCACCCCCTCCGCGTTGATGGGACCCACGATCTGGTCCCAGATCAGCATCTGTCCTTCCTTGCCACGTTGCGTAGAGGGGTTGAAGAGGGCATCATAATGCCCCAGGACATGCTCCACCAGGATGCCAACTTCCCTGGCAGTTAAGTTGACAGCCCTCTGCCTTGCTGCCACAGGGTCACCACTGACCTCTGAAGATGTTGGTTGAGACATGGCAACCCCCGAGGCAGGTGTGGGTGGGCAAGGTGCTCCTGGGGCTGACCTGTGGAGCAGTGGTTTGGCACGTTAGGAGTCTTCTGGATCAGCTGAGGTGGTCACAGGGCTGATGACAGGAGCACTGGCAATAGCTGTACAGCAGGTACTCAAGATGCAGGGCACGTGAGCAGTAGGCACACACAGTGGGCAGGCAGCAGCAGATGGCTTGTGGGAGGCAGCTCAGGCAGTAGGAAGCAGATAAAATGGCTCATAGGCAGGAGCACGTGGGTCTTCTGTGTTACTCGCGTGGGCAGTCGGAAACAGAGTGACAGTTATTTTGCGTGTGCAAAATTAGAACATACATGTGAAATCAGAGCAAAGGGTCTAATCTTGTAAGTTACGTGACACACACTGGCCGTTGGGCGTTGGCGTTGAGAATCAGGATAAAGATGTGCGTAGGATAACATTACAATGTACGTGCATTTTGTAGCGGACGGACATGTGGACTTCGGGATATTTTGAGGTGCCACACAAATTGTTCACTACTGTGACAGTGCTTACTTCTTGTTTTGGTGGGGGAGTTGCATCCGTGCACACACCAGGCCTGGACTGACCCACCGGGACACCGGGACTTTCCCCGGTAGGCCGTAGGACAAAGGGCCTCTTTTTCTTGGTGGAAGGATCCATGGTTATGTTACATGATTCGTTAGGTTCAGCAGCAATAACCTTGCGCAGCGCTGGGGTGGCTCACATTGCACCTGCGTATTATGGTGGTGGAGGGCACCACACTGGCGATCCGCACCTGCCCTCATGTGCTGCTGCCTGCTGCTCGCATGCGCAGTTTCAGTCCTTAAATCAGACAGCGAGTCTACGACGTGTGCTCAGCAGCTGCTGGCCGCCTGCTCCCCCTCCGTCGAATTTCGGAAAAAGCCTAAAGGATTAACTGGCAGTGTCAGCAGCCAGCAGAGCCAGTTGCGCAGGTTTCCCATCCCGAATCCCGACCGTCTGACGTCCCCCATACCCGTTAATTCCATTTAGGGTTTCAGCAATAGGGAGCGATGCCTGGTGTGCCATGGTTGGGATGCAGCTGCCAGCAGTCTCAGGCCTCTGGATGCCGACTGGACATCCCCATGTTAAGGTATTTGCATGCCTGCTAAAGAATCAACGGTCCACAATGTAATGTGAGCAACAACAACAAAATCTCATAGCATAGCCTAGTATGACGTACTGTGATATGATCGCATGACATGACGTTTGTCTGCAGTTCCCCTCCCTCGTGTACATTTAACTTGGACTTGTTCAACCTTTATTTGCTCATAAAAGCTGTTTGGCCTACCCAGTGCTCTGTGCTTTCTGCATTGATAGTGAGCAATTATTATTCGGTCACAAGACCCTCTGCTCGAAACCCTCATGTGATTTTCTTCGAACACGCCAGTACTGATGACCATCAGGAAAAAAAAGGGGAATAAAAAAAACACATGGTGAGGGGGCGCTTTAAAGATGGAGAGGCGCGTTCTTCACTATGGAGCCTGTCTGGCTGCTGCATTAAAGATGAAGACTTTGGAGGCCTACAGAAGCCTCGGATGCTGTCTGGGCCTTAAGGGATAGAAGCGTTTTGGAGGCAGAAAGACGCTTTGGAAATCAGAGATGCGTTGGAGACAGATGTGAAATGGGTCATTTTTTTTGCCGTCCGGTTTGCTTTTGAAAAAAGCCGGATCGGACTGAAAGTAAGGTAAGGCTGAGCCGCTTGGCTCACAGGGCCCAGGGACCCCCAGACAGCACTGCACAGGTTAAGGTTAGGCAGTGAGGAAAGGTTAGATAAATGTTGCTTCCCAGGCTGGCGCTCCACATGTGTGACAAAGACGGGTGGTAAACAAAGCAGCTATTCGTTACCGAGTGTGACATCTCTGAGCACTCATTTTCATTTTTGCATGCTAGTTCATAGACTAACCTATTGTGATAGGTATGAAGAAATCATTCAGCGCATCTAGAGATTCGTCTGTTGAAGCACAAATCTGGCATCCGAAGCATGTTGCAATGCGTGTCTGCCATGCGTGGATTACAGACTTTTTATTTTGTATTAAAGATCATGTGTGACTGATTCAAGCCCAAGGCAACAACTGCTGCCGACTCAGAAAGGAGACACTAAATGGCTACTTTACAAAGTAATTTCCCTTCGCCTAGCTTATGTTGTGAACGGCACTTGTATTAAACATATTAGGCAACTGTACTTGAAAGTAAAAGCCATTCACCTTCCGCTCCTATGGAGGGCCTTCCTGCATTTGGGATGGGAGCGCACCGCGGCATCATGGCAATAGCCTGCTGCCGTTCATAATATGCCACACAGCCGCTGTACTGCCAGTGAAGGCACACTTGGTCATCGCCGCCTGAAGACGGGGCCCAATGCTTTTGAACGCTAGCCATCTCACATATGCCTTTGCCCTAATAAAGCCATCTAGAGGAGAGTATTATTTCCCAGCTAGGCCTGAGCTTAAATAAGGAGTCTGCAGCTCTACAGATGTTTTGTACTGCGACTCTGTGATTCCTCAGCATTGACTATGAAGGCTAGGAATGATGGAAGTTGTAGTGAAAAAGATGTGGGTGCCAAACATTGCAGACCCAGGGTGTAAATGGTTAATTAATATGAAATTCATTTGGTTTACGTTGCGCTCTGTTGAGCTTTTTCAAGGGTGGAATGCATGAGGATAAAGTGTATTTTTTACATGTCAGACTACTACTGAAAATAGACACAAGGGATAGAATTAAGGTACATTTGAACATGTGCCATCACATTAGCACATGTACAAATTATATTTGAACTTGTGCTATCACATTAGCACATGTGCAAATGCACCACAACTAATTTGCACTCTAGCTAATATAGTTGCAAACATTGAAATACCTTGTGTTCACGTCAACATGTTTTGTAGTATGGCCCCCAAGGGTCTCATTAAACAAACGTTGCACTAGGTACAAATCGTGCAAAATATCTTCTTTAAGGCATTTTTCTCTAGGGTGATCTTTGTCGTAATGTTGATATGGAACAAATTTGACCTGTGGCAAAAATATATCGAAAGAATTTATTTTTGGCATTGGGGCAATTTTTCCCCTTGTGCACATGTGGTTCAAAATCACGTTTGCAGCAGCACAACATTTCTGTATAACAGCCTCTGGTATTATGGCACATTCTATCCTGCACATTATAAGTTGCAAGCCGCAGACATGGCTGCCTGCCACGTCAGCAAAAGAAGTCTTAAATCAAGGAAATGTTAACAATTCGAATGTGCAGGTTGCTGGGAATACGCAAGTCCACTTCCGGGGTGTTTTTATTTTGCACAGCAATGTGGTTTGCACATTTTATTCCTAGTGCGCTACTCACCTTCCCCCCTCTTCCCTACACATGTGTTAATCAACAACTGACAATGTGATTGTAGTATGGGTAATGAGTTTGGTGGTCTCTGTCTGGGTTCTGAAGTTTTTCTTACTGTCTCCACGTTTAGTTTGCTCCTCCACACAATCATCACCATTAAAGAGGCATGTGTTGGGAACAGTGGTGGACTGGGCTATAGGGATCTCTGGAGATTTCACAGTAGACCTCTGCACCCTTGGCCTATTTTCTGTGGTAAACTTTTTTGTTTCCATATTTTCCCTTAGGAAAAGGGTTGGGCTTTCTGAAAATCTGTAATATGGGCCCACTTTGAACATTATTTCCAGGGCCTCCTTTGGTTCCCAGTCCACCCCTGGCACCCGCGCATGTATTTTTCTTTTTTCCAGAGGCTAACAGTGAGTCGCGTATGCATTATTCATACTCTGGGTGCCCATTCTCAACATCAGAGTAGCTTACCAGGGCTTTGTGTATGCATTTTTCGTGTTGGTGGGTGCCACAATGTACCACGTGATGCATTATTTTTTCAAATGAGCTATCGAGGGGTCGCACACACGAATCTTTGATATTTTGGGTACCTGTGCGTTTCGCGTCCCGTACATTTTTTCAGCAGGAGTGATATTGAGCCTTGCTGGAGCATAGTAGTACGTTTAACATTACATACCCGGCCCCCTCACTGAAATTGCCCAGGACAATTGCTTGCTGCTCCTCCCTTTGTACAACTCCATCAGTACCATGAGTGGGAAGGGCACTAGAGGGAAGGGTGGCCGAGGTGGCCCATGTGGCCGAGGTGGGAGAAGTGTCTGAGGTGTCCAGGGTCGGGACGTGCAGGGAGCGTTATGCCCCCCACCCAACAGGGCCAGGGAGCTGCAGGTGATGCTGACATCTCCAGCACCCAGGGTCCGGGAACTGCAGACGCAGCTGCAGTCCCCACCACCCAGGCTCAGGGACCACCAGCGATGTCTGTCGTGGTCACGGGCCAGGTCCACAGAGATGCTGGGGCAGATGTTTTCCATGCGTCCAAGGGTAAGGGACGTGCAGTGAAAGGACCTGGCACCAGCACCCAGGGTCCAGGCGATGCAGCAGCAGCTGCAATCCCCACCACCCAGGCTCAGGGACAACCAGCATTGTGTGTCGGGGTCACGGCCCAGGTCCACAGGGATGCTGGGCAGATGTTGTGCATGCGACAAAGGGTAAGGGACGTGCAGTGAAAGGACCTGTCACCAGGACCCAGGTACGGCTACCTGCAGGGGCAACTACTGTCCCAGCATCAGTGGGCGATGCCATGGCCCAGGCCACTAGTGCTCCAGCCCCTACTGACCCGAGTGGTCCCAGCAACACAGGGTCTGCACCATCTTACAAGAAGGCAAAGGTGCAGTAGCAGAACCGGCTCAATACCAATGCTTGGCACAGGAGACCGCCATGTCGAGGAAGAGGAGCTTCAATGATGAAGAAATCCAGATCCTCAAAGAGTACGTGCAAAGTGACATGCTCATGCAGGGAGCACACATACGCCTGCTCAGCGTAAGGTACACTGGCAGCAAGTCACGGATCACATCAATGCCTTCGGCAATGAGAGGCGCACCACTCGTAAGGTAATGAAGCGGTGGAATGAAATCCACCGGCGAACCAAACAGAAGCTGGGTGCCAACTTCGCCTCTACTCTGGTGACTGGAAGTGGGTCACCACAAGAGGACGAGGACCTCACACCACATGAAGAGACCGTCAGTGAGTTGATTGTGTGGAGCAGATGTAAGACGTGGGAGGCCTGCCAGATTATGAGGAAAAGTCTGGTGAGTGATGAGGCGTGTGCATCCTGAATATGTATATGTAGATTTTATGAATTGTTATGATTGTGTAGCACTTATGCCTGCATTTGTATGACTTGCATGGGTGAACCATGTCATGGTGTACTGACCCGTGCTTGGTGTCGCGCAGACTGCATAATACTGATGTGCTGCACACCGTGATTCTCCTCATCACCACACCTGCTTCCTCCTTTCCCATCACTCTCTGGCCCGCCTCTCTTGGCCCTCTTCCTGCTCCCACCTGTGATGCTGGATACCTTCGGTTAATCTTCCACTCCACACTCTCCTTACCTCCTCACATCTCTGACATCTCTGATGAGGTCACACTACCAGTTGCACCTCATCAGAGGTATTCATCCTTTCCTCTCCTTCCCCCAGCAGCTCACGGTCTCCAGGGCACTGGTTCTCTCAGGGCTGGGCTACTACTACAGCCTCTTTCTTAATTTGACTGCATCAACTCTCTGCCCTCTGCAACTCATCCCGAACAGGACTGCGACAATTGTCCTTGTTCTCAAGCCCAGGTATCGTATCTCTCCAGAACTGTGATCTTAGCACTGGCTCCCAGTGGCTATGACGATTAAGTTCAAAACACTGAATTGTCCACAAGGCCCTCTGGGTCCTGCGGCCACAATACCTTGAGCTATATCTTCCTAAATATCTTCCTTCTCAAGCTCTTCAATCATCTCTCTCCTACTCCCTCAGGGTCAGTCGCTTCTCATAGCAACGAGTTGCTGTATGACGACTTTCTTCGGCTGGGGCTTCCCTCTGGAACAGCCTCGCTGCCTACATGGAACTTGAGGTGAAGCTTCTACGTTTCTGGAAGCACATCTGATTCTTCCTCTTGGGTATTGCTTTCTCTCATCCTCTCCCATGCTCACCTCCTGGCTGAATCTGAAACTGCACTGGTCACCTGGCCACACTCTGATCTCCGGACAGGTCCTCTCCTCCGCCAGTTGCACCCATGCACTGGCTCCCTGGCATCCCCTGCACTTGGGGACTGTTTTCCATATCCCTCCAGCCGGGTTCGATGTGATAATATCGCTGCAAAAATATCGCCATACAAAAATGTCGCCATATTTTTGCAGTGATATTACCCCATGGAACCTGCGGGGGACACCCCCGCAACTCCCATATATTTTAAAAGTGGGCAGGGGATACCCCCGCAATCCCTCCCACCCATCTACCCCATAAATTATCCCCACCAGAAATATCGCATATGGCCGTTCCCGACGACCATATGTACGGCGATATTTTTGGTGGCGATAATATTACCTGATACCTACAGCCGCCTACCAGCACTTGACACCCGATGTCTGCACTTGCCCTCCCACTGCTGACACCTGACCGCATTTTACTTAGTGCTTATGTAGTAATATTTATTTTACTGCCATTCCCATGTACTGCACTGCCCTCCCACTCCCCACCCACCCCCAATTCTCCCCTTCCCCTTCCCCTGCACTTGAGCAATCTCAATGTCACTTGGTCTCATGGGTTTGGTGTGTGTGGCTTCACTCGATTCCCCCTCCCTTGACTCATCGCACCTTATAACACTTGTGTATATGCACTTAATGATTCACATATCATGTCATGTGACATCAGTTCTACATGGCTTTGGTACAGTGGTCATCATGAACCGTCTCATGGAAATAGACAGTTCCGGCATGCCTACACGATGTGGCATCTGGGTATTTACATCAGTGATGTTTGTGACTGAACTATGGCAGTGAGGCGCTTGTGTCTGTAGCAGGTGCTATACACCATGCACTGCATGTGTTGTTAAGTCCATCCACACATGTCCATGGGTGGTTTCATGCTACCTTTACCTTCCATTTACACTGGCAGCGGGTGGGAGATTGTGCCATGAGTGATATAGCATGTTAATGTATTGCAGGACACCCTTGTGATACCTATGTGTGTGGGCTATGCTATTTACATGGCTCTTCATGTCTTTTTGTGTCCATGTGCAGGTGATGAGGCACTGGATGCAGAGGAGGAGGTTGAGGAGGAACGGGATCCTGAGCCACCACAGGGCACCAGTGGAGAACGTGTTGTGGCAGCCCATGATACTCCCCTGGTGGTACAGCCCATCCAGCACATGACTCAGTATGAGTCCACCTCTGATGAATCCAGTTGCTCTGGTGGCAAACTGGATGACAATTCCTCTATGCTGTTGTGGTTGAGTGTATCAAGTGTCGTGCCTCTTGTAGCCCGTGCCTCTGCAGGGGGTAACATCCCCTCACATGGCCAGTCAGTGTTGTCACATAAGTCTGTGGTGGTTACGGCTGCAGGGCCACGCTCCATGGTATTAGTTCCTGGTCCGGGACAGCCAAGCAAGGGAGGAATGCAGGGCTGCAGCCACAGACAGCGGCATCACATCAAGGGCCATGCTCCCTTGGGTCAGGCAGTCGTGGGGCACGCACACGATGTGGCCGTGTTGCAGCTGGCGATGCAGTCTGGGAGCATTCCATGCATAGTGTTGCATGACAACAGGGTGCTTCCTATGAAATGGTGGCTCAGGCCATGGATAGGATGGTCGATTCCATGATCCCCCCAGCAACACAGATAGAGCACTGGGTGCAGGCATTGCGCTCCACATGCCGCTCACACAGGCTGCACATGGAGGCCAGCAACAGGAGCCGATGGGCCAACCTGAGATCTCTGCAGGCATCTCTGGTTGCAGAGGGTCGGGCCCACAGGGAAGCCCTGAGTTGAGAGTTTCTGGCCCTCAGAGCTGCACTGGAAGTGCTAGAGGCAGCCTGCAGTGCACAGTATGAACAGCAGATGCAACTGCTGACTTGTACCATCTCAGAGGTACTCCATGCATCCCGTGAGGTGTTGCATGCAGACCTTCAAGGCTTCATGTTGCAGATGCACTCATCTAAGTCCCGCCTGGCTGCTGCCATGGAGGACCAGGCCAGGGCTATATGTGGTGAACCTCCCTTACCACTACCACCTTCAGATGCTACACAGGAAGGTGGTGACAGCAGCGACAGCCCTCTCAGTCCATGATAGTGGTGCGGCCCATTAACCCATGGAGGTTTTTTTCCCCTACATCCACACATGTGGGTGTTGACGTGCACCATGCCCCTCCACCCTCCTGGGTGGGAACACCCCCCCACCCCGACGGTCCAACATGGACATTTTTTATTTTTATTTCCTTGCTTTTCCCCTCGAGGACCTTGGTTACTTTACTGCCTATTTTACCCTAGTTATTTTAGTTGCAGTTCTTGTCCTCACTTGTGCATCTCTTTTTCCTTTGTTCATAGTTCGGCTACTGGGGTTCAGAGCAGGCAATCTGTGCACCTTTCCTTCCCTTCTCTTACCTGTAGTCTATTGTGAATTTATGTGACAGTGTGTTGCCTTCTGTTCCCTCCAAGGGCATCTGCTGTCGGTTCCAGCTGGACCCATACCGGCTTGTCTCGTGTTAGTACACTCCTTGTTTGTGCCTTAGGATCCATACACAGAAGCCACTCCTGCTACCCCTTTCCATGGGCTTGCAAGGAGTGGTGCCTGTAAAAGTAACTTACACAGAGGCATTGGGCTTCCCTTATATCTGTGGCCAGTCTCGAGTCCAACCTGTGAATACACCCCTAGTGGGATTCCTGATTGTTTGTCCAGTGCATGGTTCCCATGCCTGTTTGGTTGAACTTTGACATGCATCCTTTGTTCCTGTTCTGGCATTATTATTTACCTTGCACATCTCCATTCTTGTTTGACTTCCTGGTGTATGCTCATACCTGCACCCTTACATTAGCAGAGACACACAAAGCCTACATGGGTGCCCTGTGCAACTTACAACACATTGAGGTAATAATGATGAGTCACTGTCAGACAGATTCACTGTTAGGTCCAGTGTTTATGCTATGTTGCACTGGAAATTACTGTTCCTGTCAAAATTATTATGGATATGTATGAGCGTGTGTTATTTCTGAACTTGTTCAATACATCATTGAGCGCTTTGTGACAGTAGTGTGCTGTATTGGCCTTTTATGTATCTAGTTTGACATTGCATGGTATGGCATGGCGTGGTATGGCAATTATTTTACATGACTTGTGGGAGGGTTTATGTGACACACCGGCTATTAGATGTGTAGTTTGGAATAGTGTTAGTGGCATACTCCCTCTTCTATGTGTTCCTTTTGTACACACCAGATTTAATTAGTTTTAGTTCTAAGGGATTCACACAATGTAACACTTCCAATGACACATTCTCAGGGTGGTTTGGTGGACACAGATGATTGTCCATTTGTCATTGTTCAATGGCACTTGGTATGTGCCTGGGCCTTGTACACTTCACAGGGGTTGGATTTTAGGTGAAAAATTGTGCCACAAGCTGGGTACGGGCAGCCTCGCCACATGCCCTTTCCCCTAGCATGCGCAGGCGACGTGCATGTGGTTAGGGATGTGGGGGCACCACCATGTCCACCGGTACGCCATGCCATGTTGCAACATTGTGAACAACACATGCTGCCACAATGATCCTGCACCCTACTGGTGGGGCATATAGCAGCTCACCACCAGAGTGGTCAAGGGAGCGGAAGCGTGACTTCAGCACTCTGAGTGTGCGCTCCACTATGCCCCGAGTTGCAATATGGGCTGCGTTGTATCTTACCTGGGGTGGTGTGGCAGGGTTCCGTATGGGCGTCATCATGTAGGTGCTCAGAGGGTAGGCACTGTCCCCAGCAGAGGTGAAAATATTTGTCATTGGTGTGTATTTGTGTGTGTATGACATGCATGCATGTGCTTGGGCATTTGTATTCACCAATGAGCCATGTGTTGCCATGTCTCCCACCTTCCAGGGCCTGGTCAAGGCGTGACATTCTGAATATGAATCTATCATGGGTGGACCCTGGATAGTTTGCATATACCGAAGTAATGATCCCCTTGGCATCACATACAACCTGCACGTTGATAGAATGCCAGTGCTTGAGATTGCGATAGATGTGCCCTGTGGCCCAAGGTGGACGCAGAGCCACATGGGTGCAATCAATCGCACCAAGCATTTTAGGGAAGTGTGCCACCCCATAAAAATCCTGGACCACGGCCTGTCTTTCTACAGGTGTTTTGGGCATGTAGATGTGCCTGCGGACTGAGGGGCGTGCAGTCATGATTGCCAACACCTGGTGTAGGCAGCGTGACTGCGTGGGCTGTGAAATGCCCCCAACTAGTGGCCAAAAATGCAGTACATTGAGCATCCTTTCCAAGGGGCTCAGTGCTTGGAGCACAGGCTGGGTGATGTAAGGTCATCCTCCCACTCCATGACCAGGTCTAATGTGATAGGAGGTGGAAACCTATACCTGCCATAGACCTGGTCATCAGGCATCCCAAAAAGACTGGTCCTAGGTAGAAAAATCTGGGCCCTGGCCATCCTCCTCCTCCTGCGTTGCCCCACGATCACTGCTGCGATAAATGGTACATTCATCATAGTTGTATTTGTGCGTTTGTTGTTCGCGCGTCTTTTTTATGCATTTGTTTTAGTGCACAGTGACGCTTATGCTAGCTTTCGTGTGGTGTATGTGTTTTCGGATTTGCACGTCTTTTTCCACACGCTGGAGAGCCCGATTCAATTCCATAAATACAGGGTTTTGGCGTGCGTTTGGGCGCTGCAAGGAGTTTAATGTGGTACTTCCCTCGTTATGCCCAAATTTTCACTTGTTGTTCCCCATTCCACCTGTTCCGCCCCCTTTTTAGGGGACTGTGCAGTACGGAACACCTCTTCACTACGAGTCTCATGCAAGGCGTTCGTAGTGTCGCAGTGACGTGTTGGACCCGCGTGGATTCCCTCGCAAGTCTGAGGTAAGCCGCACGCATTTTGTTCCATAAATACTCAAACTGGGGCTTGCCCGTGTTTTTGTGTGCAAATCCCCCTTTCTCGGCGCTAATAATTCCATGAATCGGCACCTAAATCTTTAAGGGGGAGATCTCCATTCATAGGGAACGGGTAAATATGTTGCTTTTTACTGATATAAAACATAGTTGTATGTTTATTTCCATTTCAAATAACTGAGAGACAGAAGCCGAAATGTTTAATGCGAACTGGCACTGCTAGTTCGCAGATGCAACTTCATTCATTACACGTTTGACAGCCATGTCAATGAAAATAGCTGTACTTACTTTGTTAGTGGTTAGAGTTTAGGCTTGTGGATGGATGGCAAGGTCATCAAGCGAAGCCCGTGTTGGATGAAACATGCTCAAACTGCAAGGTTGAGAGGAAATTGGGCAATATTTTCGTTTTTAAAGCATTTTACTGTTATGAAAACATTGTTTTATGTTTATTTTCATTTCCAACAAATCAAAAAGAGCCACAGAAATGTGTATCCCAACTCAATTTCTAATTGCCAGAAGCCTCTTTATTCATTACACAATGGAAAGTCATGTCATAATGAAAATAAAATATTTGTTTTCTAAAGTTTCCTCTATGTCTCTCTTTGGGCCTCATTACGACCCTGGCGGTAAGGGGTTAGCGCCAGCGTTAGCTGCGCCGACCCCTTACCGCCAATCACGAGTTCCCTTTCCGCCATGGCGGATTTTACACCTGCTTCTAGCGGGTGTAAAAAACCATGGCGGTAAGGGAACTTGATGTTAATTACGCCACCGTAATTTACGGTGGCGTAATTAACGCCTTCCCCACTCCCATTATGCCCTATGGGGCAAAAATGGGAATGGGGAAGGGTAAATGGGGATTGGGGACTTACCGCCCCGCCGACCTCGGAATGGGGCGGTAAGTCCGCCAACCACCATGGCGTAAACGTAGTTTACGCCATGGTGGTAAAGTCACGGCCCAGGCGGTAACTTACCGCCTGGGTCGTAATGAGGCCCTTTCTCTCCACATGTATATATTCAGGGAAACATTTCTAGTTAAGAGTGAGTTAAACATATCAGAATGAAAAAATGTAAGCCCTGTAAACGAAGACCTAGTAGCTCAGTAGTTATAATATGAATTTATAAATAACAAGGTGGCCACTTCAAGCTTCTCTTTGGCTAAAGACTACTCAAATCGAAGATTACAGCGGTCTGTTGGGCTTAAATAGGTGAAGCTTGTAATGCCTATCACTGTTGTGAAAAGCCTTGTGTTTTTTTTCCTTTCATTTAACTCAGAGTGATGCAGAAATATGGATCTCGACAGGCATTATTAGTTCCCAGGGGCATCTTCATTCAGTATATCTTTGACAGTTCCTGAAATAAGAAATAGCTTCAAAAGGGAGACCCTGTAGCTAAGTGGTTGGCGTATAGGCATATCTGTAGCAAGGTTGCAGGTTCAAGCAATTCATTGCTAAAACTCCTCAGCATGGTTGAACTGTGCTTTCCAGTGAAATAGGTACACCATTTAGTTTTTAGTCCTTTTTACTGTTATAAACTGATCATGTTAAGTTTATTTCCCTTACAAATGACTCCAAGAAAGCAGCATATATAGTGATCCAAACTGGCATTGGTAGTATCCAGATGCAACTTCAATCATTACATGTTTGAGAGCCAGGTCATAAGGAAAAACACTATGGCCCTCATTACGACCCTTGCGGAAAGCGACTGACCGGAGCGCCACAGCGTAAATAGCGTTTCCGCCATTGTACGAAGGAGCAAAGTGCGGCCCATTCCGACCCATCGGGCACGAGCACCACGCCACGGCGGAAGTGCAAAGTCCGCGATGGCGGAAATGACCCCAAAACGGCCCACACCGCCGCCGTACGGCGCCCTAGGTGCAATACCGCCACCCCTCTTAGCGGTCACCGCAGTGTGCGCCTACCGGAAAGTACGGTGCCCGGAAATATACGGAAACGGAAGTTAAAACATGGGCCCGGAACGGGAAACATCCCGGCGTACACCTATAAAAACACTAAAACCACACAACCACTAAAATCACTACCCTGAAACACACCCCAACCCGTCAACCACCCTCGCGAAACCAAGAAAAATGGGAAAAGTAGCGAAGAAAGCGTGCGACCGCAAGCGGCAGGTCCACTTCTCCCGTGAGGAACTCACCGTGCTAACAGAGACCCTCCAGGAGAATGCTGCCGTCGTCTTCTCCACGCAAATGACCAGGACGGCACTTGCAAACAAGAAGGCCATATGGGCTCTGGTGGCACAGCGGGTAAGTGCGGTGGGGACCGCACCCCGCACCCCACAGCAATGCCGCAAGCGATGGGACGACCTGCGGATACGCGTCCGCAGCATACTCTCTGCCAACCGCAACATTGCCACAGCCACCGGGGGAGGTCCTGAATCACCCATCAAGTTGACCCCCTGGGAAGAAATCTGTGCCTCCACCATCGGAATGGAGAGCATAGAGGGAGTCGGAGGGATGGAGAAAGGAGTGCAGACATCCGAAGATTCAGGTAGGTGGGCCAGATAAAACAATGCCAAATCCACACAGTCCATCCATGTGAAGTACCATGCGTCCACATAGTGCAACAGAAACACATGTCCAGGAGAACGTCCACACACATCGGCCTGAAAGCGCACGTCAAAACCCACAATAAATACATAAATAATTAAAAACCCCTAATACACGCACTACACGTGCAGCAGGCACACCCTAACTGCAGGCTGCCAAACAACTGCACCCTCACTCCACACACAAATCAAAGCACCTCCAAGACCCCGACCCAAATCACCCTCAGGTACCACCCCAATGCATGTGATACAATGCCATTCCAATTCCCACTGACCCATCAATAACCCTCGCCCTCCTTTACTCCACCACAGGGTCCGATCCAAACGACGAGCTACAGGACACCCCTACCAGCACACCTGCAAAGAGGGCCAAGACCAACGGCCAGAGACCCTCCACCTCAGCTGCACGCATCAAGACACGGCAGCAGCACAAATCAGGTGGCAGCACAGAGGAGGGAACATCAACAGGCACCCCAGCAGCCAGCATGCCCACAACACCACCACCACAGGTCCCCCCAATGGATGCCACAGAAGGCACTGCCTCTGGTGGCAGCAGCACCATAGGTGACACCCCATTGATGGCAGCATGCTCGGACACAGAAAACGGGGATGCCGAAGTCAGATCCATCCATGACCTGTCCCAATCCCCCTGTCTGTCCCATCCCGTACAACATGAGGATACCACGCAGGGGCACCCACAAGACGACGACTGGCCATCCCCCACAAGCCCTGTGGCAAGGCAACATGAGGTCAACAGCCCCTCTGTGACACCCCCGCAAATGGCCATGGCCCAGCAGAGGCAACAGTCCCTCGACCAGTTGATCGAACAACAGCAGCAACTGGCCACACTCCTCAAGGACCATGCCGATGAATGTGGGGGCACTAAGGCAGACATAGAAACATCAACTGAGACACTTAGGGCAGAAATGGAGAGAGGTACAGAGACGCTAAGGGCACAAATTGAGAGAAGCACCGAGAGCCTGAGGGGGGAACTGCATGCGACGTCCAAAGACGTATGTGCCGAACTTGCCGCAGTGCGCCGTGTGCTCACTGAGCTCTCGCAAACCCTTAGGGACATGCATGGACGTGAGCAGGCAGACACATCATCCGTTGCAAGTTCCGTCCAGGGCAGCCCCCAACGTAGATCTGGAAGGAACCTGCGCTCCACAGGCAGGGGTGCCCCTGATACCCGCAGAGGGGGCATGCAATAGCGACAGCCCACTGACAATGAGCATCTTTGGACACTGGTGTTCGGGGGGGAGGTAGGAGGGTGGAGGGGGTGTGTTGGGCTCACTTGGGTGGCGGGTCGATAGGGTGTTCAACATGATATCACATATGCCATAAAAAGTGCACGATCAACCAATGAGAAGTGTGGACATTGATCTTTGTGTACTAGGCCATCATAGGCGTACAGTCCATATTGTGCATGTCCCAGACACACGCAGTGCCACGAGTCCCGTGTCCATGTATCAGCCACCAGGCGTGAGTGCTAGAAGCATACATCAATGAGATGCTGACGAATGTCACGGGCCTCCGGTGCCTCGCAGACTCCATGAGGTGCTGCCACATCCCCACCCTCATCATGACCATCATCAGGTGCTTGCAGTTCAGCGTCAGGGGGCATGGGCACATTTCTACGTACGCACATGTTGTGGAGCATGACACATGCCATCACCATCTTTGCAACCTTCTCATGGCGGTACAGGAGTGCACCGCCAGACCTGCTGAGGCAGCGGAAACGGGTCTTCAGTAGGCCGAATGCCTGTTCAATGACTACACGGGTACGTGAGTGGGCATGGTTGTAGTCCTCCTCATGCTGGTCCCGTGGGTTCCGGACTGGTGTGAGGAGCCATCTCTTCAGTGGATATCCAGCATCACCTGTATGTGGACGAGAAACGTATGATGTGGAATGCCATTGATACGTACGCACACCCCCCCCCCCCTTCCTGGCAGGTCATTGACAATTCACATACCCCACATCATCATGCATGTAATGAGACTCACCGAGTAGCCAGGATCTGTTCCCTGCGTGTCGCTCCATGTAGCGTGGTATTGTAGAGTTCCTCAAGACCATAGAATCATGGGTTGATCCAGGGAATCGGGCACAACAATGTGTAATGATCCTGTTGGAGTCACACACCATCTGTACATTCAGGGAATGAAATTGTTTTCGGTTGCGGTACTGGGCCTCCATGGCATGTGGGACGACCAATTCAACATGGGTGCAGTCGATGGCACCAATGCAACCCGGTATGCCGGCAAGTGCATGGAATCCCACTTTTGTGTTGGTTATTTCCTGCTCCGAGCGTGGTAGAGAGATGTAGTCGTCTGCGTGCTTCAGGAGGGCATCGAGCACTTGCAATAGTGTCCGTGAGAACAGTGGCTGAGAAATGCCATGCAACTGTCCGACTGTGTGCTGGTAGGTGCCTGTGGGCAGGAAGTGGAGTACAGACACCACCTTCAGTAGGGGTGGGATGGCGGTTGGGCTATCTATCATGCTGACAAGGTCAGCCTGTGTCATGTCCACAATGGCGGCTATGGTGTCCCGGTCCAGACGGTAGAGGGTGTGGATCTGCTCATCAGTGAGGTTGAACGGATGTGCTCGGAGGCGTGGAATTGCGGGCTGCCTGCGTGGTGGTAGTGGCTGTGCTGGTGGGCCTTGCTGGCCCTGCCTTAGCCTCCTCCTCCTCCTGCGTCTCCTCCGTGCGGCTGGTTGTAGTTGGTGTTCGTCTACTTCTTGGAGTCGGAGCACTTGCAGTGCTATCAGGTCCCCCAGGGCCAACATCGCGAGTCCTGCCGGTAGCATTTCGGTGTGGTTGTGGGAGGAGACTGGCTGTGCAATTTATGTGTTTTCAGGCTGTATGGCCTCCACCTGTGGTGATTGATTCCACCTGTGCAAACTGCTCTCCCCTTTGGCCGAGCACGTCCCGCGCACAACGCTGCAATTCGGGGAATTGTATCTTGCTATTGCAATCATGTATTTGTACCCGATGGCCGTGTAAGATTGGTTGATATGTTCATTCTGCTGTGGTCCCATTGTTTCACATACTATCTGTGCAGTCGCGAACAGACTTGTGAGGGGTCAGTGGGACGTAGTACTCGAGTAACGGTGGGCCCTCATGCATCACTGTACCGAGTTGCAACGACGGGCGGGGCGTCCCATTCGTGGGTGAAGGCAGTTGCCATTTTCACACACAGCCGCACTCGATGGAATAATTAGTGATTTCAAACGGCCACAGATGCCTTTTCGACGTGATGTTGCAAATGAGGAATTCGAAGGGCGGCGCTTTCGGTTTCCAGCTAGCGGCGAGGAGATGCCCACAGGTCTGACTGCAAATGTAACGTTCTATTGTTCTATGTCCTTGAGACAGGGCCCATGGCGAGGGAGCAATGATTGATATGAATAGTTTGGGATGCGCAATAGCTACGTGGGCGATGAGGCCGTCCGTTCCCAAATACATGTTACTTCACAACACTGGAATTACGGGCTGGGGCACTGTGGATTTAGCAGGCTGCATAACGCACAGACTCAATGGATGTTTCTAATGTTATGTGAGTAATTATTCAGGCATTTTGATCCCGGGATGAGGGAATGATGGATGGATGCATGGGCAGGTGATTTGATACAGAGTTTGCCATGTACAGGGCTTCTTGGGATCTATCCGCCTCCCCTACGCTATGTGATGCAGGGCTGCCATAGTGGGACCATCGTCCATCTGGCCTTGTTGAGCCCTCCCTGTCTCGAGGCGCCCTCAGACACTCGTTTGTGATGGTGTTTGCACCTCGATATAGATGGTTATGAGTCGCAAGTGGTTTTGGGGTGGTGATGTTCCTTTGGAGTGGGCTAGCATGCATATGGCTGTGGATTTCGTGTGATCATTGAAGTGAGTTGTTGGTATGTAGTTCTGATGGCCATTCTGTTCTTTTTCTTTTCTTTTGGTTGACAGGTATCTCCTCCCCTTTTGCCACTGCCATCTGTATGCCACTCCTGCAGATGGAATTTACTCCCGACACCTGCTGCTTCGTGTTAATCAGTGGAGCAGCATTACGATCTTATGGGACGATCGCCAATGGGCCACATGCCCTTACGCAGTACTGGTGGCTCGGAGCAACATTTCGGCCTTTCAGCTGGACTAGTGCCTCCCCATTGGGACGGCCCTGCGGTTCTGTGCGCTTCCATGTTGCCTTTTCGTACGTGAATGTGGCTCTGTGTACCATGGGGGAACAGGGCGACACACAGGTAGTGGCTGGTCATTTCTTGCGGAAGCAGCCCACAATGGTGATTTGTGTTTTGGAGTTCATGGCCTGATGGCTGTATGGGCTTGGTGATTTTGATGTGCATAAAATTTCTATTCTGATTTGGCCCGTGTAGCGTTTTTCTTTGCAAGTGATGTGGCATATGCCTATTTGGGGGGCGATGTATTGTGAGGAGATCTGCATTGGGTTCCAGCTTCGGGGTTTAGTTGCGTGGTACTGTGCTGTGCGCGTTTGCCTACGAAGCCCAGTGAGGTCAGGGATGGGGGCTGCCAATATGCCAGTTTGAATGTTGTCATGCTCAGGGGCGGGGGATTGGGTTTTGTGTAACAGATGCCGGTCAGCCAGGTGGACTGGTGGAATGATGTGGTTTTCGGAATATTGCTGGTCACAGGTGCCTGTGTTTGCGTGCGTTTCTTGGTGGGGGACTGTGGTCATGTCCATTGGGATGGCTTCTGTATTCGTGCCATCTGTGCCCTGCAGCTCCCATTGGCCCCTCTTGTGTTTCTTTTGTTCGTTGGCATGCATGGGTGACTTGTACATTTCAATGGTTGCATTGTGGCTTCATTGCACCTACGGGGAGTTGTACTTTGTGGGCAGGGAGCGGTGTACAGGCACTCAGTGGGGCCGTTTACGGTTGATTCGCGATGCCGTACTTCTCGCCATGGCGGAATGGTACATTACGCCGTGCCTGATGGCGTTAGGTACATGTCCGCTAGGGTCGGAATTGGCGTACCGTTGCACCATGGTGGTGTTTGCGGTTTGGCATGGCGCGCGCGCGCGTGCTTGGTGCAGTTAGCGTTGGCGTTCACTACGGTGTCGCTAATGGCTTCGTACTTTGCGGTGACGGGTCATAGTCGCACCGAGCGCTATTCGATGGCGGTATTGCATTTCCGCCATCGTTTTTCGATTTCCGCCAGGGTCGTAATGAGGGCCTATGGCCCTCATTACGACCCTTGCGGAAAGCGACTGACCGGAGCGCCACAGCGTAAATAGCGTTTCCGCCATTGTACGAAGGAGCAAAGTGCGGCCCATTCCGACCCATCGGGCACGAGCACCACGCCACGGCGGAAGTGCAAAGTCCGCGATGGCGGAAATGACCCCAAAACGGCCCACACCGCCGCCGTACGGCGCCCTAGGTGCAATACCGCCACCCCTCTTAGCGGTCACCGCAGTGTGCGCCTACCGGAAAGTACGGTGCCCGGAAATATACGGAAACGGAAGTTAAAACATGGGCCCGGAACGGGAAACATCCCGGCGTACACCTATAAAAACACTAAAACCACACAACCACTAAAATCACTACCCTGAAACACACCCCAACCCGTCAACCACCCTCGCGAAACCAAGAAAAATGGGAAAAGTAGCGAAGAAAGCGTGCGACCGCAAGCGGCAGGTCCACTTCTCCCGTGAGGAACTCACCGTGCTAACAGAGACCCTCCAGGAGAATGCTGCCGTCGTCTTCTCCACGCAAATGACCAGGACGGCACTTGCAAACAAGAAGGCCATATGGGCTCTGGTGGCACAGCGGGTAAGTGCGGTGGGGACCGCACCCCGCACCCCACAGCAATGCCGCAAGCGATGGGACGACCTGCGGATACGCGTCCGCAGCATACTCTCTGCCAACCGCAACATTGCCACAGCCACCGGGGGAGGTCCTGAATCACCCATCAAGTTGACCCCCTGGGAAGAAATCTGTGCCTCCACCATCGGAATGGAGAGCATAGAGGGAGTCGGAGGGATGGAGAAAGGAGTGCAGACATCCGAAGATTCAGGTAGGTGGGCCAGATAAAACAATGCCAAATCCACACAGTCCATCCATGTGAAGTACCATGCGTCCACATAGTGCAACAGAAACACATGTCCAGGAGAACGTCCACACACATCGGCCTGAAAGCGCACGTCAAAACCCACAATAAATACATAAATAATTAAAAACCCCTAATACACGCACTACACGTGCAGCAGGCACACCCTAACTGCAGGCTGCCAAACAACTGCACCCTCACTCCACACACAAATCAAAGCACCTCCAAGACCCCGACCCAAATCACCCTCAGGTACCACCCCAATGCATGTGATACAATGCCATTCCAATTCCCACTGACCCATCAATAACCCTCGCCCTCCTTTACTCCACCACAGGGTCCGATCCAAACGACGAGCTACAGGACACCCCTACCAGCACACCTGCAAAGAGGGCCAAGACCAACGGCCAGAGACCCTCCACCTCAGCTGCACGCATCAAGACACGGCAGCAGCACAAATCAGGTGGCAGCACAGAGGAGGGAACATCAACAGGCACCCCAGCAGCCAGCATGCCCACAACACCACCACCACAGGTCCCCCCAATGGATGCCAC
This sequence comes from Ambystoma mexicanum, assembly GCF_040938575.1. Taxonomy (NCBI): domain Eukaryota; kingdom Metazoa; phylum Chordata; class Amphibia; order Caudata; family Ambystomatidae; genus Ambystoma; species Ambystoma mexicanum. Next base: position 256,261,718 of record NC_090922.1, read on the forward strand.
AGAAGGCACTGCCTCTGGTGGCAGCAGCACCATAGGTGACACCCCATTGATGGCAGCATGCTCGGACACAGAAAACGGGGATGCCGAAGTCAGATCCATCCATGACCTGTCCCAATCCCCCTGTCTGTCCCATCCCGTACAACATGAGGATACCACGCAGGGGCACCCACAAGACGACGACTGGCCATCCCCCACAAGCCCTGTGGCAAGGCAACATGAGGTCAACAGCCCCTCTGTGACACCCCCGCAAATGGCCATGGCCCAGCAGAGGCAACAGTCCCTCGACCAGTTGATCGAACAACAGCAGCAACTGGCCACACTCCTCAAGGACCATGCCGATGAATGTGGGGGCACTAAGGCAGACATAGAAACATCAACTGAGACACTTAGGGCAGAAATGGAGAGAGGTACAGAGACGCTAAGGGCACAAATTGAGAGAAGCACCGAGAGCCTGAGGGGGGAACTGCATGCGACGTCCAAAGACGTATGTGCCGAACTTGCCGCAGTGCGCCGTGTGCTCACTGAGCTCTCGCAAACCCTTAGGGACATGCATGGACGTGAGCAGGCAGACACATCATCCGTTGCAAGTTCCGTCCAGGGCAGACCCCAACGTAGATCTGGAAGGAACCTGCGCTCCACAGGCAGGGGTGCCCCTGATACCCGCAGAGGGGGCATGCAATAGCGACAGCCCACTGACAATGAGCATCTTTGGACACTGGTGTTCGGGGGGGAGGTAGGAGGGTGGAGGGGGTGTGTTGGGCTCACTTGGGTGGCGGGTCGATAGGGTGTTCAACATGATATCACATATGCCATAAAAAGTGCACGATCAACCAATGAGAAGTGTGGACATTGATCTTTGTGTACTAGGCCATCATAGGCGTACAGTCCATATTGTGCATGTCCCAGACACACGCAGTGCCACGAGTCCCGTGTCCATGTATCAGCCACCAGGCGTGAGTGCTAGAAGCATACATCAATGAGATGCTGACGAATGTCACGGGCCTCCGGTGCCTCGCAGACTCCATGAGGTGCTGCCACATCCCCACCCTCATCATGACCATCATCAGGTGCTTGCAGTTCAGCGTCAGGGGGCATGGGCACATTTCTACGTACGCACATGTTGTGGAGCATGACACATGCCATCACCATCTTTGCAACCTTCTCATGGCGGTACAGGAGTGCACCGCCAGACCTGCTGAGGCAGCGGAAACGGGTCTTCAGTAGGCCGAATGCCTGTTCAATGACTACACGGGTACGTGAGTGGGCATGGTTGTAGTCCTCCTCATGCTGGTCCCGTGGGTTCCGGACTGGTGTGAGGAGCCATCTCTTCAGTGGATATCCAGCATCACCTGTATGTGGACGAGAAACGTATGATGTGGAATGCCATTGATACGTACGCACACCCCCCCCCCCCCTTCCTGGCAGGTCATTGACAATTCACATACCCCACATCATCATGCATGTAATGAGACTCACCGAGTAGCCAGGATCTGTTCCCTGCGTGTCGCTCCATGTAGCGTGGTATTGTAGAGTTCCTCAAGACCATAGAATCATGGGTTGATCCAGGGAATCGGGCACAACAATGTGTAATGATCCTGTTGGAGTCACACACCATCTGTACATTCAGGGAATGAAATTGTTTTCGGTTGCGGTACTGGGCCTCCATGGCATGTGGGACGACCAATTCAACATGGGTGCAGTCGATGGCACCAATGCAACCCGGTATGCCGGCAAGTGCATGGAATCCCACTTTTGTGTTGGTTATTTCCTGCTCCGAGCGTGGTAGAGAGATGTAGTCGTCTGCGTGCTTCAGGAGGGCATCGAGCACTTGCAATAGTGTCCGTGAGAACAGTGGCTGAGAAATGCCATGCAACTGTCCGACTGTGTGCTGGTAGGTGCCTGTGGCCAGGAAGTGGAGTACAGACACCACCTTCAGTAGGGGTGGGATGGCGGTTGGGCTATCTATCATGCTGACAAGGTCAGCCTGTGTCATGTCCACAATGGCGGCTATGGTGTCCCGGTCCAGACGGTAGAGGGTGTGGATCTGCTCATCAGTGAGGTTGAACGGATGTGCTCGGAGGCGTGGAATTGCGGGCTGCCTGCGTGGTGGTAGTGGCTGTGCTGGTGGGCCTTGCTGGCCCTGCCTTAGCCTCCTCCTCCTCCTGCGTCTCCTCCGTGCGGCTGGTTGTAGTTGGTGTTCGTCTACTTCTTGGAGTCGGAGCACTTGCAGTGCTATCAGGTCCCCCAGGGCCAACATCGCGAGTCCTGCCGGTAGCATTTCGGTGTGGTTGTGGGAGGAGACTGGCTGTGCAATTTATGTGTTTTCAGGCTGTATGGCCTCCACCTGTGGTGATTGATTCCACCTGTGCAAACTGCTCTCCCCTTTGGCCGAGCACGTCCCGCGCACAACGCTGCAATTTGGGGAATTGTATCTTGCTATTGCAATCATGTATTTGTACCCGATGGCCGTGTAAGATTGGTTGATATGTTCATTCTGCTGTGGTCCCATTGTTTCACATACTATCTGTGCAGTCGCGAACAGACTTGTGAGGGGTCAGTGGGACGTAGTACTCGAGTAACGGTGGGCCCTCATGCATCACTGTACCGAGTTGCAACGACGGGCGGGGCGTCCCATTCGTGGGTGAAGGCAGTTTCCATTTTCACACACAGCCGCACTCGATGGAATAATTAGTGATTTCAAACGGCCACAGATGCCTTTTCGACGTGATGTTGCAAATGAGGAATTCGAAGGGCGGCGCTTTCGGTTTCCAGCTAGCGGCGAGGAGATGCCCACAGGTCTGACTGCAAATGTAACGTTCTATTGTTCTATGTCCTTGAGACAGGGCCCATGGCGAGGGAGCAATGATTGATATGAATAGTTTGGGATGCGCAATAGCTACGTGGGCGATGAGGCCGTCCGTTCCCAAATACATGTTACTTCACAACACTGGAATTACGGGCTGGGGCACTGTGGATTTAGCAGGCTGCATAACGCACAGACTCAATGGATGTTTCTAATGTTATGTGAGTAATTATTCAGGCATTTTGATCCCGGGATGAGGGAATGATGGATGGATGCATGGGCAGGTGATTTGATACAGAGTTTGCCATGTACAGGGCTTCTTGGGATCTATCCGCCTCCCCTACGCTATGTGATGCAGGGCTGCCATAGTGGGACCATCGTCCATCTGGCCTTGTTGAGCCCTCCCTGTCTCGAGGCGCCCTCAGACACTCGTTTGTGATGGTGTTTGCACCTCGATATAGATGGTTATGAGTCGCAAGTGGTTTTGGGGTGGTGATGTTCCTTTGGAGTGGGCTAGCATGCATATGGCTGTGGATTTCGTGTGATCATTGAAGTGAGTTGTTGGTATGTAGTTCTGATGGCCATTCTGTTCTTTTTCTTTTCTTTTGGTTGACAGGTATCTCCTCCCCTTTTGCCACTGCCATCTGTATGCCACTCCTGCAGATGGAATTTACTCCCGACACCTGCTGCTTCGTGTTAATCAGTGGAGCAGCATTACGATCTTATGGGACGATCGCCAATGGGCCACATGCCCTTACGCAGTACTGGTGGCTCGGAGCAACATTTCGGCCTTTCAGCTGGACTAGTGCCTCCCCATTGGGACGGCCCTGCGGTTCTGTGCGCTTCCATGTTGCCTTTTCGTACGTGAATGTGGCTCTGTGTACCATGGGGGAACAGGGCGACACACAGGTAGTGGCTGGTCATTTCTTGCGGAAGCAGCCCACAATGGTGATTTGTGTTTTGGAGTTCATGGCCTGATGGCTGTATGGGCTTGGTGATTTTGATGTGCATAAAATTTCTATTCTGATTTGGCCCGTGTAGCGTTTTTCTTTGCAAGTGATGTGGCATATGCCTATTTGGGGGGCGATGTATTGTGAGGAGATCTTCATTGGGTTCCAGCTTCGGGGTTTAGTTGCGTGGTACTGTGCTGTGCGCGTTTGCCTACGAAGCCCAGTGAGGTCAGGGATGGGGGCTGCCAATATGCCAGTTTGAATGTTGTCATGCTCAGGGGCGGGGGATTGGGTTTTGTGTAACAGATGCCGGTCAGCCAGGTGGACTGGTGGAATGATGTGGTTTTCGGAATATTGCTGGTCACAGGTGCCTGTGTTTGCGTGCGTTTCTTGGTGGGGGACTGTGGTCATGTCCATTGGGATGGCTTCTGTATTCGTGCCATCTGTGCCCTGCAGCTCCCATTGGCCCCTCTTGTGTTTCTTTTGTTCGTTGGCATGCATGGGTGACTTGTACATTTCAATGGTTGCATTGTGGCTTCATTGCACCTACGGGGAGTTGTACTTTGTGGGCAGGGAGCGGTGTACAGGCACTCAGTGGGGCCGTTTACGGTTGATTCGCGATGCCGTACTTCTCGCCATGGCGGAATGGTACATTACGCCGTGCCTGATGGCGTTAGGTACATGTCCGCTAGGGTCGGAATTGGCGTACCGTTGCACCATGGTGGTGTTTGCGGTTTGGCATGGCGCGCGCGCGTGTGCTTGGTGCAGTTAGCGTTGGCGTTCACTACGGTGTCGCTAATGGCTTCGTACTTTGCGGTGACGGGTCATAGTCGCACCGAGCGCTATTCGATGGCGGTATTGCATTTCCGCCATCGTTTTTCGATTTCCGCCAGGGTCGTAATGAGGGCCTATGTTTGGTAAAGGGAGGCCCAGTGTATTTGTGCTTAGAGCATGGAATTATCTGAAGCATGGTTAAATATTCAAGGACCTCACAGGCTAGACGGCACTGAAACTGCAAAGTTGAGGTATCGGTTTGGAGAAAATAGGTAAACATTTTAGTTTTTAAAGCATTTTACAGTTATAACAATATTTTGTATCTTCATTTTCATTGCAAATTATTCAGAGAGAGAAGCACAAAGGTTTATCCCAACTGTCATTGCTAGTTTCCAGGTGCCCCTGCAGCAAACCATGGAACAGTCCCAGGCAGCCAGCCTACTCCCCCACGAACTTGGATCTCTGCAACTCTAAGCACCCCGCAGAATACCAGTGAGTGATGGCTGGACATTGTCATTACCACGCCACCAACCATAACAACTGTTGAACCAAGGTGTGCCTACAACATCCTGCCTTCCTCCCTTACTTAATCTCACTTATTCCTTCGCTCATCACATTTTGTGTCTCTTTTTGCAAACTCGAAGCCTGTTGTGTGTTTTTTAACTTCTCTACACCCCATTGTGCATTGCATTTTGTTTCTCTTTTGCAAACTCAAAGCTAATTTCTCTGAACCGCATTTTGCATTGCATTTTGAGTATCTTTTGAAAACTCAAAGCCTGTTGTGCGTTTTTTAACTTCTCTGCACCCCATTGTGCATTGCATTTTGTTTCTCTTTTACAAACTCAAAGCCTAGTATGTGTTTTTTTAATTTCTCTGAACCCCATTTTGCATTGCATTTTGTGTATCTTTTGAAAACTCGAAGCCTGGTATTTGTTTTTTAACTTCTCTGCACCCCACCGTGCATTGCATTTTGTGTCTCTTTTGGAAACTCGAAGCCTTGTGTGTGTTTTTAACTTCTCTGCACCACATTTCGCATTGCATTTTGTGTCTCTTTTGCAAACTCAAAGTCTGGTATTTGTTTTTTAACTTCTCTGCACCCCATTGTGCATTGCATTTTGTGTCTCTTTTGCAAACTCAAAGCCTGGCGTGTGTTTTTAACATCTCTGCACCCTTCTGCAGTACTAAAGTATTACCAGTGCATCTGTTCCCTTGTTTGCCTTGGCTACTAGGCCGCCTGGTGAGTTTGTGCTCGGACTGTGCTGTGCAGGCTCTCCTCTTTCTTCCAACTATCCTCAGCCGCCCCTACAGCACTCACCATCTCCCCTATCTTCTCTAACTGCTACACTATCACCTATCCTCCCTGACTAACTAAGTCTGGAAGAAGAAATCTCAAAAAAGACATCCTGACCACTAACCCTGGCCTACCTATCACAGACACCTATGCCAGTGGAACTTCCAGACAGATCTTCACTGATATCGGGCCTCATTCCGAGGTTGGAGGTAAGTACTGGTCGTTTCCGGCATGGCGGAAAGTACGACTCCGGCAAGGTGACAGACCGCTAATTGCGTCCCATTCCGACCTCGCGGACACGCGCTTTTCGCCATGCCGGAAAAGTACCTAGCGGCATGCCGCAAAACCCCCCGAAAAACCCCTACCGGCCTGCTGCGACACGTACATTACAACACCGCCATGGAAGCAGCAGCGACAGTAAATAACGGGGACCGTAATTTACGGATCCCGTAAATTACGGTCACCGCAAAACAACGGAACCGGAAATTACGTCATCGCACAGGAACGGGAAGGAGCGTGGCGGCCATCTTTAAAAACACAATCCATTGCCATCCTCATCAGGCAGCACCCTTGGGAGCAATCCGAAGTTGGGGAAAGCATCAGGAACCCAGGAACTATGCCTAAAGCACCTAAGAAGTCTGTGGACCGGCTCCGCAAGAAGCGATTCTGCCCTGATGAGCTCCAGGTCATGGTGGACTACCTGGCAGAACACGCTGACGTGGTGTTCAGCCCCGACATGCGGAGGGAGTCCAAAAAGAACATCTGGGCAGAAACTGCCCAAAGGGTGAGCGCTGTAGGCTCCACCCCTCGCACCCCCAAGGACTGCCGCAAGCGGTGGGATGACTTGCGGGTGCGGGTGCGGGGACTCCTCACTGCCAACAGGAGTCAGGCCATGCAGACTGGAGGGGGCCCAAGTTCCCCTGTGCGACTTGAGCCATGGGAGGAGACATGCGCCGCAATGATTGGCACGGAATGCATAGAGGGCATCGGTGAAATGGACTGCGGGGCAACGTCGTCTGCCGATGGAGGTGAGTGTCCAAAGTCAACACTGCCAATGGCAATTGCATGATGTAGACTCCCCCAAGGGCCATAAAAGGCACCTTGTCATGTAGCCACCCCCCCCATCCAACTAATGCAGAGTCAACTGCAACGCAATCCAGGGCCAAGTGCAAGTACATAACACACATCAGCCATAGTGCAGTAACTTGCACATTCCATCATGCACATTGTGCATCAGGTTCGGCAGTGTGTGAGCCAGACTGCACATTACTATGGCAGGATGAGTCACTCCGACACATGCGTACACATGCGTACATTCAATTCACATTCATATGTACTAGTACTGTTGCAACGCCCAGAGGGCCACAAACCCCAAATTACAGAAATGTGAATGCAGCGATCTATGCAATTAGCGCATCATACAATCACTCATGTTGTCCCTCTCCTCTACCCCCACAGGCACCGATCATGACAGCGGGGATACCCAGACGACCCGTCCATCCACCTCCACGTGCAGAGGCCGGTCCCGGAGCATTCCAGCACGGAATAAGAAAACAACCCAGGCACCACAAACGCCAGTGGAGGATGCACCACCACAATCCCTCCCTGCCTTGGCACCTGCCACATTAGACACCCCAAGGTCGGCAGAATCAAGCATTGCTGGGGAGTTGGCAGCTACGGCCACCCAGGAGAATGTGGACAGCCCCTTATCGATCTGTGGTGCCACTGAGGAGGACTTTTACCCCACAGTCCACACCCCGGAGCCCACCAATGTCCCCCTGCCATCAGGCAGTGACTCTGTGGAGCAGGAAACACCTGGCCGTAGTGCTCCGGCAGATACTGGACCTATTCCACCAGTTGAGGCCATGCCAGGGCAGGTAGGCCCAAGACCCGCCAGGAATGTACCTACATACATTGATGAACCACGTGCACATCAGCTGACGGACCTCATCAATGTGTTCATGGAGGACACCCGCCAGGCCAGGGTGGAGTGGGTGGATGAGCTAAGGCAGATGCGTCAGGCGGTCACTGACAGCAGCAATAGGTTGTGTGCGGTCCTGGGACGCATCGCGGATGCCCTGGAGGCTGCACCTCCCACACGACAGCCCCAGCGGGAGGACACACCGTCACAGTGCTCCTCCACCCAGACCAGCCCGCTCCGACGCTCATTGCGTACATTGCGCCGGCCCAACATGGATCCCCCTGGCTCTGGGGGCACGCCTTGAACATGCTGGCACACACATGTGGCCTATGTTGGCCTTATGGCACTATTCTGGGGTTGTTGTGGGTGAGGGGAGTGAGGGTGTGTTTGGGAGTTGGGGGGAGGGGGAGGGTGGTGGAGGTTTTGTTGTACACGTTTCATGACAATTATTCAATACACTGGTTGTTCATAATGTAAAACGGAGTGGACATTGATCATTGCGCAGGTGTCATTTGATGTCTCACAGTGCATGGAAGGCAACATTTGCATCCTGGGAAGTCCGTGGTAGGTACATGTAGTCCCTTGTGTGCTTGAGGAGGGCATCCAGCACTTGGTTCAGTATCCGGGTAAATAAGGGTTGTGATATACCATGCATGTGCCCCACTGTGTGCCGGTAGGTGCCTGTGGCAAGGAAGTGGAGCACAGTCACTACCTTCAGTGGAGGGGGGATGGCAGAGCTTTATTCTATGAAACTCACTATGTCGTCATGTATCAGGTCCACTATGGTGGTGATGGTGTCATGGTCAAGCCGGTACAGGGTGTGGATCTGATGTGGTGTTAGGTTGAAGGAGGTGGCTCAGATGCGAGGGATTGGGGGCTGCCGGCGTGGTAACGGTGGATGCACTGGTGGTGCATGCTGGGCCTGTCTCACCCTCCGTCTCCTCCTGTGTGTCCTCTGTGGTTGGGGCTGTGGTTGTTGTTGTTACTGCCTTGTAAGCAAGGCCTCCAGCTCCAGTTGTGCCACTACTATTGGTATCATCTTGGTGTGGGAGAGGGTGTGGTGTGTGGGTATGCTCATTTTGTGCTGTGCCAGACTCCATTGGCTACACCTGTGCTGATTGTGTGCACCTGTGGCTGTGGAAACCACTGCTCAGTGTTCTTAACTCCTTCTCTGAGATGCCTGTATGTACTCCATGCCGGTAAGGTACTTTACGGCCTTAAGGAGACCGTTATTTACGTGTGCTCCTTACTTGCGATCAGCTCTGGTTTACGCCATGCCGTTGATTACGCCATGGTGGTGTGCGCGCGCGACCCAAGACCGTAAATTCAGGCATTGTTGTTTACGGTGCCGTAATTTACGGTCTGAATAGTCGGAATGGCATGGAGCGGAAATCCATGCCGGTAAATCATTACCGGCATGGTTTGTACCTTACCTCCAACCTCGGAATGAGGCCCATCCTCTTTTCTGTCCCCTTTCCAGATCTATGGACTCCTCATCTCATCTTTACTCTCTTTCCTCTCACATCATCACCCATTAATGGTGGCACTAAATGGGAAGTCCTCTTGGTGGGCTTCGCATCATCCAGGTGTGTCATTAATGTGTATCACATTGGCACGGTCTTGGTTCAGGGTCCTCAACCAAACCCCCTACTCTTTGACTGGCGTCTGCCATCCCTCATGAACTTCCTTCCCACACCAGCAACTCCTTCTTCCACTCTCTCTGTCCCCCCCTCCTATTGGTGTACCACGCCCCTGTACCCCTCCTCGGAAAACCTTCAAAGGTGGAGAGCACTTGCATCTAGCCACACTTAATGCTTGTTCTGCCATCAAACACTCTGCCAGCATCTGCCTCCTCCTTGAAGACCTTGACCTCGATATCCTCGCTCTTACCGAGACGTGGTTCAATGCCAGCTCAGTCACTGCTTTTGACTCCCTTCTCCCTAATGGCTATAAGATCATCTTCAAGCCTCATGATCACCGTGCTGGCAGTGGGACTGCTCTGAGCTTCCCTGAGTGGGCCCCTTCTTCACTCATACACACCCAGCCTTACTCTTGCTTCGAGATCCTGGTTTGCAAGCTGGTAATTTCTCCCACCTTCTCTCTGTCCATTGCCACTATCTACAGGCCTCCTAGCTCTAATGGGCTGATATCTCCTCTCCTTCTCCTGGGCGATTTCAACATCCACCTTGACTCCTCAATCACTGCATCCACTCTCTTCTGTGACCTCTGAACCTCACTCTCCCTCTCTATTCTCCCTTCTGGTCATACCCACTCAGCTGGACACACTTTTGATGCCTTCATCCACACTGATGTTTCACTCTCCTCCCCACTAATCAGCCCACTCTCCTGGTCAGACCACTCTCTCCTATCCTCTATCCTGGGTCCTCTCGGCCCCCTGACCGCAGATACCCCAGCCCTGCTACCCACATTCACGAACATCCATCCAGTGAAACGAGTGTCAGCTGCTGCCTTCGCAATTACCTTCATTCCCCCCTCTCTCCCACCACAGACTCTACCTCTGACTCTACTCTCAGCAACCTCCATCTTGTCATTACTAATATCCTTGACATTCTGGCCCCAGTCATGAGGATCTGCCTGAAACATGCTTCTAAGCGTAACACCTGGTACGACTCCAAACATACAGACCTGAAACGCAATTGCAGAGCTACGGAATGGAAGTGGCAGACCGCAGGGTCACCCTCCGACAAACAGGCCTGTCGCGTGCTCCAAAGGTAATAGAGACTCTACATCCCTGCCAAGAAAAGGGCCCACATCCAGGCTCATGTCTCTGGTGCATCTAACAACATGGCTGAACTCTAAAATCTGCAGGGAACTAGCTAACCCTTCCGCAGTATCCTCCTCACCTCTTCCCTCCCAGGCCCTCTGCAGCGCACTGGCAACACACTGTACTGCAAAATCTCAGGACATCGTGAGCACCCTTGCGTCCCTCTCCCCTTCCCCTTAGCCCACCCCCTGCCTCCTATGCCCTCCCTTCCTCCCTCTGCCTTTCTCTCCTCCTTCTCTCCTATAACACCTGATAAGGTCACCAGAGTTGTCCACTCTATGAAGGTTTCCTCCAAACAGGTCCCCCCTGCTCCTCCAGAACCATTAAGGACAATATTGGCTCTCTTGCCCCTGCACTTGCTGATTTCTGTAATCACTCTTTTGCTACTGGATCTTTTCCCTCCTCCCTCAAGCACTCCCTTGTGCGCCCCTTCCTGAAAAAAACCTTTTGCAGACCCGTCTTGTCCAGCCAACTATTGCCCCATATCTATCACCCCTTTTCTTGGGAAACTCCTGGAGAAGCTGGCCTTCCCCCAACTGACCCAGAGCACTGAACCTGTTGGTTGCCTCCATGACCATCAATCTGGATCTGGAACACCTGTAAGGAACTGCTTGCATCTCTTGATTCCAACTCTCCAGCTGTTCACATTCTACTTGATCTCTCCTCTGCATTTGATATGGTCAAACCAGTCCATCCTCATTAAACGGCTCCATGATACCCTAGGTGTCTCAAAGCGGACAATGGACTGGGTGATTTCCTTCCTCAACGATCGTCCATCCCAGGTTATTCTGGGCTCTTTCTCCTCCCCCACCTCTAACTCCACCTGTGGTATCCCCCATGGCTTCAACCTTTCTCCCTGGCTCTTTAACACCTATCTTGCTCTGCTTGCATACCTAACTTCCATCTTCTCCCCTAACTTCCAGTGTTACACAGATGGCACATAACTCTTCTTTAAACTTCCCTCTGACCCTCTCCTTACTCCCTCCTTTATTTCTGACTGCCTATCTGCCATCCAGATCTCTGGTGTACTTCCAATGATCTCTGCGTCAACACCAGCAAGACTGAGATCCTTCCTATTGGGACCCCTGCTCCCTCTTCTTCCCCTCACTCTGGCCATCTTCTATGGGCTCTTCCCCTCTTCCTTCAGCTGAAGCCAGAAACCTTGGGGTCATCTTTGACTCCTCCATTTCCTTCCTCCCTCACATCCAGGACCTTTCCAAGAAGGCCCACTTTCAACTTCACCTCCTCAAAGGAATTCTTCCTTTCCTCACTTTTCCACTGAAGCTCAAAGTCTCTAGAGCTCTGGTTCTCTCTAGCCTACACTACTGCAATAGCCTTTCCCTTTGTGTACGACCCCTCCAACTAATCCAGAATAGGGCTTCAAGACTTATCTTTGCCCTCAAGCCCAGGTGCCACCTCTCTCCAGTCCTAAAAACTCTCCACTGGCTCCAGGTTGCTGCAAGGATCAAATTCACATCCCTCTGCATCATTCATAAGGCTGTCTGGGGCCTACAGATCTGTACTCTCCCTACAGATCTTTATGTTCCTCCGGCACCAACTCTCTGTGTGTCAAGCACTTCACTAAACAGTGAGCTGGTGGCTGATCTCTTTCCTCCGCAGGCTCCCTCCTATGGAACAGCCTCCCACTCCCTCTTTGTCTTGAGCCGGAGCGCCTCAAATTCCAGAAGCTCCTCAAGACTTTCCTTTTCACCTCCTCCTTTCCTTCCTCCCTCCTCTGCTAAACCCCACATTGCTGCGATTGGTGACCAGGGCCCTTATGTGTCCTCCTGGGTCCTGGCCATCCCTCTTCTGTGGAACAGCCTCCCACCCCCTCTTCGTCTTGAGCCGGATTTCCTCAAATTCCAGAAGCTCCTCAAGACTTTCCTTTTCACCTCTTCCTTTCCTTCCTCCCTCCTCTGATAAACCCTTGATCGCTGCAATTGGTGACAAGGGCCCTTATGTATCCTCCTGGGTCCTGGCCTCCCACACCCAATTGCCTTCAGCCTGCCCTCCCACTGCCAGCACTTGCCTTGGCACCCACTGGCCTATGCCACCACAGGCCTTCACTTATTTATTGGCAGCTGACCACTCCCTAACACTTGCCTCTTGAGACACCTAGCACTTACCCCCCCCACTCCCTCATCCCTTCTCTATCTCTCTGCACTTGCACATTCTGAATGCTCACAAGGCCTACTAGGTCTGCCCCTATCTTTCATTATTATATTTGATTTTCATTCCCATGTCCCCTTCCTGTTGCCCTGTGGCCACTCTGAAATGCGATTTACCTGATGTATAAGTGCCTTGCAAATGCACAATAAATAATGTCATAATGAAAAAAGTAGAGGTGCACTGAGTGGCATATTTAGGATGCGGACGAAATTGAGTATGAAGCTGAATAGTTGTTTTATTTAATATATCATGTTCTAAACTTGATATATGTTTTTATTTTTAAAATAATGAAATGTCATTTTTTAAACATATGTTCTATGTTTAATTTGCTTCTCTTTATTTTAATCAACTTCTAATCTTTGTTTAACACACATAAGCCAACAAACAAACCGAAAAAAGCAGGGACCTAATGCAAGAAAATATGTTGAATATGCAAACCAGAGCCACTCAAAGTAGGAGACAAAATAGACACTGAGATGTACACCTGCCATTCAAAATCACACACAAGGCAATCTCTTGCAAATTGAAGGTAGCTTAGATGAGAGTGAATTTCATTGAAGCTCACACTGAAGTGTATAAACAGTGTCAGTCTGGTGACATTTGAGGTGATTTTACGGGCTCTCCCTATTATTGTTAAATAGTGCCTCCCTACCCCAAACATGGGAAAGGACACGTGACTGAATATGATGAAAGCCTACAAGCTCTGAGAAGCTACTTGCCTGCTAGGAAGTCACTGAATTCCACAAAATCTCAGTCCATCTTCACTTACCCCTCCTCCTCCCCACCACCACACTATTCGATAAAAGGCTGTGTGGCATTTTCTCTGTCTTTCTATCTTTAACTGTCCACCCTAAAACACCAGATGATACAGTGTTCGCTATCAATATCGGTCCTCTCTTGCACGTTGCCTTTTGGGACAGACTAGCCTATAATGTTAGTTGAGAGATTTCCCAAAAGGCAAGTTTTCCCGAAAGGTCAATAAGGTTTGGGAAATATTGGCCACATCAACCAGTACCTTACATGTAACTGCCTCATCCCCAGTCCTTTTTGGCACACATAAGGGAGCCCACATGTTGGGATGTCTTCAGATTTCCAAATATCCTCCCTTCCTACAACTGTCGCCAATGGAACATAGCTCTTTGAATATGTCACCTGCAGAGTCTTCACATATATCTCTCTCTATACTCTCGCTGGCTGACTAGCCCTCAGGGGAGCTAGAGGGATTTCCCAACATGAAGATCCTCATAAGAATCTTAGGCTGCGGCATGTCACTCTGCCTGGCATATAGCTGACAACCTCAGTGTTACTATTCTCCATTACCTGTTATGAATTCAACTTTCTTCATAGACATTTCAATATGAACAAACCATGCTCCTCTCTTACTCATCCTCACCGCTAGTCTTGAATACACAAACATGTGCATCTCAGTCTTATAGTTAATCTGGAATGCTTTGAGACAAGATTTAATTCCAGTCCCTTTTCCAATACACTCTCAATATTTGCCTGTCTGTGTTGTTTTTTTACAGTAAAAAGAGAAGGCAAAGTATTTTACTGGCACCGAATAGCAAGAAATGATTTGTCCGGAGCCGAATAGCTATTTTTCAGCCTAATTTGCTGATAACTTACTTGAAGCGGAAGTTTGGTACACCCCAAGTATCTCTTTGGTTTTAATATGGGTTTATCCATAGCTAGGTTACAGTGTCAAGCTTTTTGTTGGCTGGACATTTCTCCAACTCCGTTGGGTGGAGAGGGTGTTTCACAACCAAGTCCCCTCGGATTCCGTCCTCAGGTGGCTAGGGGAAGGCCATCGCTTTTGGATCCCGACCCTGGGGGTGAACATGCGAGTGAGGATCACCTGGTTATGGGGTCCTTGGGGTGTGGGGGAGAAGCACCTGATGGTGAGACATGGTATCCCCCTTTTCGCCAACACATCTAACCCCTATCCCTACCTATTTTATAGGAAACTACAGCTCCCATAATTCCTCCCCACTTCACAGTGACGACACTACTGAGCCGAGGAAGATGAGGAATGTGACCAGGAAGATTACTTTTTACCTCCACTGAATCCTAACTACACACACATGCCACTTGCTTACACTCCCTGTCAGGATAAAAAGGTGGCGTGCACACTGGGAGCGAGGCTGGGTAACAGAAGGAGCAGCTCTTCTGGGGCTGATGCGAACCAGGCTTTCAAAGTTGGAAGGTCAATGGGCTGATCGGCACTTATAGAGAACGAGAGAGAGAGCCAGGTGAAAATTCCACACTTTCAGAAAGTCGTAGGCGTTCCAAGACTGAAACCGAGTGAGCAGAAAGGAGATAACTTTAAAGTGCTTTGAGGTGGCCCGTGGCCGGTGACCCTCCTGGGTGAACTACGGAGTTGGGGAGGAGCAGAGGAGGCATTGGTAATGGCCTTGACTGCTACCTGAAAGCCGTTGAAGAAAGAAACCCAATTAGCACGACCAGTGAGTTATCGAAGGCAACAAATGACTGGTTTGTGTTAAGTGACTGTAACAAGAGTTGAAGATTGCGCATGTGCTGATAAAATGCGTAATGGAAAAGACAATTGCTGAAAACGGTGAGTGTATTCAAAATAACAGAGTGGTCCTGCGAGACGGAATCGCACATTCGAAAGTTGCTGTGAAATATTTAAAGTTATGATAAAGTGGCAAACGAAGGCAAGAAAGTAACTGCAATCCCGAACAAGAGTTGATTGAGTGAAAAGAAAAGCATATGAACTCTGAATACGCTAAAAGGGCAAAGTATATGGACTTTGAAAGATGCCAAGAGGGAAAAGTAAAGAGAAGAAAAAACTACAAGAAGCGGTGTCCAGTTATAGTTTTGAGAAAATAGTTTCTACATACAAAAGTTTTGAATACAAAGTTTCAAAAAAAAAATCGAATGCATTTTTTTCATGTTACAGGTTGTATTTTAGTTTTGTATAGAAAAAACTGTTTTCAAAAGAAAATGGGGGGTTAGGAGGGAACCCCCCCATTAAAAAAAATAAATGCATTCGAAACTTTTATTCCGATGCTTTTGTGTCTAAACATTTGCATGTAGAAACTTTAACTGTCGAAATAATCACTATGGACCCAAAGAAGCATTGGTGTTGGGAGGTCATGAGGATTGTTGATTGATAAATTGTTTAAAGAGATGTTGAAATGGTCATGCAGAGGTCTACGCAAAATCCTTGCAGTTTCAAAATTCTTCGACAATAAAAAGTTAGATAAAACATAACCTGGGGAAGGGAACCCCCATGAAGAGAAAAGAGGGTTTGAGCCCGGCGGTGGGAGGCCCATTTGAGAAATGAAATTTCAAACGTTTATGAAAGGAAAGACAGGCTCAAGCCCAGTGGAGGGAAGTCTGTGCTGAACTGTGCTAAAGTGAAAGTTAAGTGTGAAAAGAAAGACAGGCTCGAGTCCTGGAGAGGGAAGCCTATGCTGAACTGTGATAAAGTAAATGTCAAGAGTAGAACTGTGTATTTGTGGCAAGGCGGATGAAGCCTAAAGAACTTATTGAACTGTCAAAAGCTTGAAGCCCAAGCCTGAACTGCTGAATTGTACCAGTAAGTCAAATTGTGCAAGACTGATAGAACTGTGCCATCCACATTTCCTTTTAAGAAACTCTCGAGACCCCGAGCTTCTGAACGTGGGGAAAGGAGTTGTTACTTATTTCTTTTAAGAGACTATTGTTCCTTTTTATATCCCCTTTGCACATTTTTTATTTGAGAAGTAGAGCAAGAGGTTAGTTTTTATTTAGTATAGGCCTTTTTATTTTGACTGGACTGACTTGGACTTATTTGTTATTTGTTTAATGGTTGAGACTACTCCCATTCTAGAGTTAGGGCCAGTTAGGAATACTCCCAACCTTACTAAAATTCAAAATGAAGGTTTTTGAAACTTGCATCTATTGTGTTTGTATCTACTGTTGATACCATGCCTTCCTTACAGTGCACATAGGTTACATTGTTAGTTTGAAAGCTTTTTCTGTGATTAAAACATTGTTTTAGCTTTATTTTCATTACAGATAGCAGCAGAAATATTGACCCCTCAACTGTCATTGCTAGTTCTCAGGTGCACGTCACTCATTACCCCTTTGACAGCCACGTCATAATGAAAAAAGCTATGCTTTCACAAGGGAAAACCCAGCAGCTCAGTGCTTAAAGCACATGATTAGAGCAAGGTTGCAGGTTTAAGGGCATCATTTATTGCAAAAATGCTCAAATTGACAAGCTTGCGATGTCTGTCAGTAGTAAATATGAAAATATTATAACTTCTAATGCATGCTATTGGTATGCAATTGTTTTAACAGTATTTTCATAAGCAAAGACTCTGCAAGAGCAGCAGAAAGGTTGAACCAAACTGGCATTCCTAGCTCCCAGGTGCAACTTCGTTCATTACACATTTGATAGCCACGCCATAAAGAAAAAGCAGCATTTACCAGAAGTGATCGGGTAGCTCAGTGGGCAGAACATGGGCATTTTTTCAACCACTCATCGGCTAGAAAATACTTAAAGTTCATGTTTGAGAGAGGTAGCTGATGTTTTCTAGTTTTTAATGCTTTTCCTGTTAAAAAATAATTGTTTTCTGTATATATTTATGTCAAATGATTCAAAAAGAGCAGCATAAATATTAATCCCAACTGGCATGGCTAGTTCCCAGAATCATCGTCATTCATTACAGCTCTGACCGCCATTTCATAATGATGAAAAGCTATGTTTACTGGAAATAGACTCAGTAGCTCAGTGATTAGGGGATGGGATTATATTTAACAACGTTGCAGGTTCATGATTGTCATTGGCTAGTAAATACTTAAACTACATGTTGTGTTCCCTGTTGAGAGGATTGATTAGATTATTATGCTTTTTACTGTTATGAAATCATTCTTGTAAGTTTAATTGCTTTTAACAATGACTCGGCGAGAGGAACAGGAATATTGATCCAAACTGGTATTGCTAGTTCCTAGATGCAACTTAATTCATTATGTTTGATGGCCATGCTATAAAGAAAACAGGTCTTTTTAACTAATGACAGAGTACCTCAGTGGCTAGAACACAGGATTATCTTTAACAAGGCTGCAGGTTCAAGCACCCCATTGGCTAAAAAACCAAAACTACAAGTCTGAGGTCTGCATTGATGTCTAGAGTTTAACGTTTCAATTTTTACTTTTATAAAAACGTTGTTAGATGATTATTTCCATTACAATTACTCAGAGCAGCAGAAAAGTTGATCCAAACCGACACCGGTAATGCCCAGGTGCATCATCATTCATTGCACCTTTGATAGCCATAAGGAAATAGCTGTTTTCACTGTTATAAAATGATTGCGCTCAGCTGCTTTTCATTATAAGTGGCTCAGCGAGAGCAGCAGTAATGGGCATTGCTAGTTACCAGAGGCATCCTCATTTATTACAACTTTGACAGCTTTGTCATTTTGAAAAATACATGATTTCTAAAGTTTTCTCTATGCCTCTTTCTCTCTATTATATATATACATATATATATATATATATTGCTTGGCCCGCAGTAGCGGCCGTGTAGTTATGGTTAAGTTGCTAAACTCATAGGAAGAGCATTTTTTCTGCGGCTTATAACTTCGCTCCCGCTGGAGGAATCCTCACCAAACTTTGCAAAAGAAGTATATGGGCGGCTCTGAATTCTTTCGCGAAGTTGAGTTAAGTTTCGTGCCGGGGGGGGGGGCAAAGTTATAGGCAGGGTCCCCAAAACATTTTTTTCCCCATAGACTGAACGGGGAAAAAGTTTGGGCACGGCTACAGGCCGAACACCTGGATGGATTTTCACCAGAATTTCGCCAGGAGCGGGGGATTGGGCCAGAAAGTGTGCTTTTGTGTGTTTGGTGGAAATCCCACCAGTACTTTTTTTGCAAACTACTAAAATGTAGGTCCCACCAAAAAATGTGTGATATCTGGGTCCGCTCTGTGGACCCATTTCCCTGTTTGCTCTGCGGTCCGAACTCTCATTGGCCTGCGGTACGGTGTGCTGTCGGCGAACGGTGGACGCGGCTGGTGGTTGGCTGGAGGAAAGCGTGCTATGCGTCAAAGATTTTGCGAAACTCCGCCATGGTGTATCAGACGATAGTGTTGTGCCGAAAGGCGTTACAAAACATGGTGTGCAGGAACAGCTTGGTGAAGGAGGGCGAAGCGAAGATATTGGCAATATTTTCAGCTGTAGGCTATGGCTGCCGGTGGTTCTGTTGCCTTAGTGCGTTTGCGTTGTATGTTTGTTTGGCTTGGCTTGTAGTGATTGTAGGTAAGGCGTAGCCTTTGTAGTGCATGGGCAGAGGTCGCAGCCTTTACCTTGTAGTCAAGAGCTGTCAGGCAGAATTACATGCGGTACCCTTTGGGAACACTGCACACAATTAAGACTACAGGTGTAAGCACAATCTCACCTTTGGTACGAGCCTGTACTACACAGTAATGTGGTAGCAGTGGCTGAGCAGCCAGACTTATCTCAAGAGGGATGTGAGCAGTACAAGATGTTACACAAAGGACTTGCAATCACAGTAGTTCAAACAAACACTTACTCAAGGTTTCTTGGTAAAAGAATATACATTTATTTACACATTTAGTTAGAAAACATTCCACTAGTAAGAAGCAGCTCAATATCACACTATAATACACTACAGTACACAACCAATACGTTTCTGAACAAGTTAGGCTCCCCTGAAGTGGGAGCAAAATGGCACTTCAGTAACTATCAAAAGGGGTAGAAAGACAAGGGTAATAAGAATCAAAACACAATTACTTTCAGGGGCAGGGCAAATAGTTTCAGTTCACTACAAGAGGCAGTTCAATTCAATAGGCCTGGGCCAAAGTCAATGGTTCAGTGTCTTGGATAGGATAGCACAGTTCTGGAAGTAAACGGTTAAGTCTTTGCCAATGTTTTTAGAAGTAGTTTGCCAGAAAAAAAGTGATATGTCAGATTAGGAGCAAACAAGACTCCAAACTTGAGAAAGTTTTACAAACTTTCAGCGCGGCAGAAAGGATTTCCACACCGCGTTTGCACAGTACCTTATGGACGAAGAAAAGCTGTAGCTGAGGCAGTTGTTCCTGGCAGTTCTTACAGATCTCACTGTTCCTGAACTTCAGTCATTGGGACAAGAAGGAGGACGTCAGGAGGTTCCTGCACTACCCAGGGAAGAAGCCACAAGCTTGGCTAAATGCCGGGGTTAAGGTGTGAGTGCCTGAAAGTCCACAAACTGGTATCCTTCTCATTGGCTATCCGGTTTTCAACAGCACTCTGAAGAAAATTCGACCAGTATGGAGCCGGTGTCAAGGTGGCTTGCGAGTTGGTTTCCCACCAGCTCAAGGGAAGAAGTCGTCCTTGAAGGGGCTTCTCTGTCGAGGGAATTTCAGGCAATTCAGACCAGCAGCAGGGCTTCACCGGGTGAACCAATGGTCCAGGAGTTGCAGCAGTCGCCTTCCTTCAGCTCGTCTTCGGTTCTTTCGTTCCAGTGGTCGACTCTGCCTTCCAAGTCCCAGAGACCTGCTTTTAAACAGTTTTCTCCCATTCATTCCAGCCTAGCTGTAACTCATCCAGCAGGGTGCCTGTCCTTGCCGGACAGTCAGCCAGCCAAACACGCCAGAGTGCATTCAGGTCTCCAAGGAGACCAAGCACAGGGAGTTTCGGGCACCTCCCTCACATCCTGTCCGCCCCAGACACTCAGGCGCCAGAGGAGGGCTTCAGCACTGAAGCCCACCTAAGGTCAACAAACAAAGGGACCAAACCTGGTTTGGCGCGCAGAGGCAAACACTAGAAGGACCTTTCCTAAAAGAAACGGCAAAAAAGATGACCAGAGTCTGTTTTTACACAGGGGTCTTGGGCGCCATATCGAAAAACATGGCTGACCTGATTTTTAGCTACCGGTGTTCACGGTCGGGAAAAACCATGGTAGTTTGTTCTAAAACCACTACAGCCAGCCATTTCAAGAGGAAAGGGTAACATTTGACTGTTACATGAGTGTTTAGACATAGGGGATGCTTGGCAACCCCTCCAGCACTCTATAGGAAGATAGTTTGTGCTGGGTCTATGAATTTAAAAAGACTAGCAAAGTCAATTTAACTTTACATGCACTGGGAGACAGTAGTCAGTCCCAGAGAAGGTACTTAAACCTTGGGAAGTCTGAAAGACACCCCTGTGCCACTGCACTGAAGGTGCTTTGTGACTCACAAGAACAAGATGATGCCTATGGAGTTTTGTCTAAAAACTCCACATCCAAAGAACACAAACACAGAAAACACATTGAAAATTAAATGTTCAAAGTAACAAAATATAGCAAAAGAGCTGGAGGACTCTAAGGTAGAGGGAATTCAGCACTTGGGTGAGAATTCTCCCTAAGACTCGTCCCCCCAGACTAAGGGACAGGAAGATCTTATCCCCACCATGATGGATCTCCTGTTGCAAGTCGGTTAAATGGCCTGCTGAGTACACCAGGAACCTTTTGTAACCCTTGCTATGACAGTTTGTTATCAGTGGTTTCCATATGTAAGCTATATGACCTACAAACCTGTTGTGGTACATCTCTCTTATTTAAGGTGTATGGGATCTGATCTAGCAGTCCCTCAGAAGTTGTGACAACCTCTGAACCTACAATGGGCGTTTTCAAGGGGTCCTTAGAAAAGAATCCCTAAGATCTAGATGGACCTCCATGGTTCCTCACCACCTCTCTCACAAGAGCAGGTTGGGTCTCGGGTATCTTGGTTGGAGGGGTTGTGGTTAAGCAAGGTGCATGCTTCCACTTCCTCTGAGATCTGGTTTTACCTGGCTTAGAAAATTCCCTCCTAACACTTGGATTTACACTGGAGTCTTCAGTAGAAGATCCAACAGCCATAAGGTATTTAGCCTTAGACCTATTTTTCCTGGTTTTCCACCAGATTTGAGAATTACCAGTTCTCACAGGCCTAGGGAGGGGTCCAACTTGTCTATCCACCTCTTCCTCAGAGGCAGGGGTGGTCAAAGACTTTACAATTGGATGGGCAATGATGGACCTTGGTTGGGGCTCCCATTTCCCTACTATTCTAGCCTCAGATTTGCCTTGGTTAGAAGTCACTTTACTAACACAAGGGTTTACAGTGGGGGTCTCTATAGAGGTTCCCACAGGCTCAGAGTGGTCTCTTAAGGTTGCCTCTCTAGCCAGTTTGGTTTGGTTCTGTTTTCTCTCACTGGGAGGCCGGGGGGTACTGGATACTACTCCTAGAGTTTTTAAATCATTCCCCAACAGGACTCTCCCAGGCACCTCATTCTGGACACTGACAGGAATCCTCACGGTCATATTATTACACTGAATGAGAGCTGGTAGAATTGGAACCAACTGGACAGGGCATCCAGAAAATTTAGTGGGAACTTTGGGTGCCTTAGCAACATCCTCAGGCTTGAAAAAGCTTTCATCCATAATTTTTCTGCTGCCCCAGTGTCTCTCGTGGAAGGGGTGTCCTGACCATTTACAAGAACACTGTACATGTAATATCCTTTGGAGTTTTCTGGAATGGAGTCAGACACACCCATATTCTGTTTCTTACCCAGACCCAGAGTCTCTAAGGATACAGTGGCCTGAAGTCCCTGAGCTTTCTTACCAGCTTAGTGACAAAAGAAGGGTTATTGACAAAAACGCTATTCATTATAGAACAAAGCATAGTAATCCCATTGTTGGGTTCTTTATAATGTAGAAGAAATTATAGGCATGAAGGGGACATAAAACAGTGGGGACAAACTCCTTGAGTATGGACTCAACAACAGACATGAAACCAGAAACCGCAAAGGGGTTTGAGAGTAGGAGCTCAGAACCAGCCCATGGCTCAAGAGAGAGGAAGGGGGAGCCCAGAATCAGCTCACCCACTAGCTCAGACTTGCACTTCCCAGTATACATTTAATTCATGACACCATTAGGGTCTTATAAGAGCGGCAGAAAAGGATGAAGTGATAGCACAGTGTGTGTGAAGACCCAATCACAGCCAAAATGCTGAGATGCACTTGCACAACAAGTTATTAATGACATTCAAAGAGAAATACGTAATAATGTTCAAAAAGATAATTTAGTCAAAACTTTGAGGTGCAGGGGAGAAAGACTCAGCCTTGGTATCTAAGCTGGAGTATAGTAGCGAACACAAAGGAATCCAAATCTTGGAAAACTGTGTCCCCTGCACACTGTCAATGAGGCAATAAGCCTAAAGAGATCTAATGAAAGGTCTGGATAATTTAGAAAAGGCTTTTTTTATATATTTATCCACATATACCGTGTAAACAAATGTAGAGTGACAGTGTTAATAAATTCAATATTTTCAAAAAATGACATTCAACAATTCTGTTGGTTTAGAGCAAGGGAAATCTTCTCCTTCTTTATTATTTTCAGGTTGGCCCAACGCGTTTCGAGATTCATTTTCTCTTTATCAGGGGCATAAGTATTTCAACAATTCTTTCACTTCAATCTACAAAAAATTAGTCCAACATTTATTAATGTTATTTTAAAGAAAGTAAAGAGAAATCAATAGCAAACCAAGTTACATCACTTTGTTTAGCAAGCAGTCAGAAAAATAATTTATAAAGAGGCGCATCCCTTTGCAAGTAAGTCAATGGACCTGTGTTGACTGCGGTGTAATTTTTTCACAGAGCAATAGTTTGATTCATCTTGTACATATTAATACATAGGTATTGTGTCATATGTGACAATAATGCGGATTAATCGAGATTTAAACCCATCATGAACCTTTAATTTACATAAGCAAACTGTGTTGAGAGTAAAAAATGCCTAGGAATAGTCAAGTGTAAAATAAAAATAAATATAAAAAATAAAAACCTTAATATAAGGTAGGGGGGAGAGAGAGAGGAAGAGCTCACCCTTCTTCTATTAGAAAAATGGATTCAAGTGCAGGGAGAGGGCAGCTGGTTGCTGTAGATAGTCTGGTAAAGAAGCTCTGTTCTCCTATAGTGCTTAGAATTTGTGTAGGCTAGAGAGATAGCCTAAAAGTGTAAGGAAGAAAAGACTTACAATTAGATACAGGAAGCAGGAACGGTTCACGGCGGGTACGCAGTCAGGAAGCAATGCTCACCTACCGCATCCGCCGTTGACCGCTTATTTATACTGTGTGTAAGAACAATTATGACGTCACTCACGCACACGCGAGCGGTGAAATGTCAGAAATTGTTAAGATGCGCGTGCGCGTGCGACATTAGAGACACGTCCCCCGCTACCGCGTAATCAATGTAAACAAGACTGGAAGTGAAATTATGACGTCACTTTTGTAACGCGCTATTCGAACTTGTGAAAACGAATGAAAATGAATATAATCAAGACTCACTATTACGCTGTGTATAGGAGAGGTACCGAAGATTATGATGTTGTATAAAGACCTAATACTACAACAAAATGATATTTACGGCTAAAAGCCATTCTAGTGAGCTACATAAGTGAGCAAGATCAGGATTCTGGTTTGGTGGGCAATGTTGTGTCTCAATGTTAACCATCAGGAAGATTAAAATATCAAACTTTTACATATCCACATATCAAAAAAGAAAGTAGAGAATAGACACGTATACAAGTAGTCTAACCTATCAAACTTTTACATATCCACATATCAAAAAAGAAAGTAGAGAATAGACACGTATACAAGTAGTCTAACCCAAAACGGAAGGGTGTACAATCTAATATCAATACCTTTCTCACAGTTGTCATGATTTATAAACACATTACGGGATATTGGAAAAGCATTGTGTGATTTAGAACAATACCCATGTTAACAGAAAGGGTCCTAGATAGTTGTTGTAGTTTATAGACACATTTCGGGATACGACAAGATACAAACCTGGCTAAGATATATCGACGACATATTTGGGATTTGGAAAGGTACAGAAGCAGAACTGCCTCTCCTATACACAGCGTAATAGTGACAGGTCCATTGAGTTACTTGCAAAGGGATGCGCCTTTTTCTGACTGCTTGCTAAACAAAGTGATGTAACTTGGTAAGTGATGTAACTTGGTTTGCTATTGATTTCTCTTTACTTTCTTTAAAATAACATTAATAAATGTTGGACTAATTTTTTGTAGATTGAAGTGAAAGAATTGTTGAAATACTTATGCCCCTGATGAAGAGAAAATGAATCTCGAAAACGCGTTGGGCCAACCTGAAAATAATAAAGAAGGAGAAGATTTCTCTTACTCTAAACCAACAGAATTGTTGAATGTCATTTTTTGAAAATATTGAATTTAATAACACTGTCACTCTACATTTGTTTACACTGTATATGTGGATAAATATATAAAAAAAGCTTTTTCTAAATTATCCAGACCTGTCATTACATCTCTTTATGCTTATTGACTCATTGACAGTGTGCAGGGGACGCAGTTTTCCAAGATTTGGATTCCTTTGTGTTCAAGACTCAATCACAGGACATGATCCATCAATGGACAATTCACCTTTGCATATGTCACCTGTTGTATTGGAGTAGACTCCATTCTTTGTTTTATGATAAGTGCCTTCATTTGTGGCTGGTGCACTCTACCCAAATAAGCCCCATCGCCCTAGTGAACATTTATAAGAAGATACAGAATCCACAAGAAAGAGTGCTGCATACTGGCTGCTTCTGTTTGTTTGCTCTTCTTCAGTGCTTCTTTTTAACATAGTCTGGTGCAGATTTTTGGAGGCTCGTGAGGAATCCCATCCCTGAAGGCAGCCTATGTTATGCAGAGTAGACTT
Source organism: Ambystoma mexicanum (assembly GCF_040938575.1). Taxonomy (NCBI): domain Eukaryota; kingdom Metazoa; phylum Chordata; class Amphibia; order Caudata; family Ambystomatidae; genus Ambystoma; species Ambystoma mexicanum. The sequence continues at coordinate 256,287,116 of NC_090922.1, forward strand.
AACAAAGACACACCCATCTAGGAAAGGTGCAATTCTCCGAGCTAGAATTGGCTTCTATTGGGCTCTGAATGTGTTTTCCTCTGGAGTCGACAGCAGTCAAAACAAAAGGAGATGCTTTTTAGTGCCAGCACTTCATTTATATCTCCCAATCCTGATTCATCCTTCATGGAGACAATAGAGTTTGTTCCTATTTAGGGACAATAAAGTCTCCAAAGGTTCACCTGTGCCCATATATCTGCACCAAGGTGGATGCCCAAGTCTTAACATGAAAAGTCTCTGAAGATGCACCTGCATCATTCCCACCAGGCCACTCATTAAAGCATCTGTCTCTCACCCTGGACGTTTGCAGACCCTGATCCGTTGCTGCAATCTGGTGGGACTATGCACCCATCTGCGAGAATTGAATATCCAAATAGTTTCAAGTTTATGGAAGAAAAGCATTCCATAAATCATTTACACATACAAAATATCCCATCAAAAAATTTAAAAAGATATCCATAAAATTGAACAAACCATAAAAATCAACATAGTATGATCTGCATACAATAAATACTCAGTCAGCATGACATACATATGCTTCTAAATGTTATGGTGGAACGAGGTGAGATAGCCCAGCCAATTAGTTGAAAATCCACCCTCAGTATGAGGCAGGGTGGCGTTGGCTTGATGCTGCATCTCTCGGTATCAGTAATAACGTTTTTTGCCCTGGTATGAGAATAAGCGGAAGAAAAAAAGATAGAATACAAAAAATCTCTGCAGGGTGCAGAACAATGGCTACAATTACCGTCTTGATGGCTAGCTAACGATTTGGCAGTAACAGATCTCAGGTGTAAAAGATTGAATCTAGCTGTGGTAATTAAAAAATAATATTTTAATTTGCTCCACAGTAGGTTTGCCTGTACATTGGTCATTGATAAAATAAAATCGTTTTGGTTGTAGGTTTCACACTCAACAATCAGGTAGGTGTTATAGTTGTATTGGATGGAATTCACCTGGTTGTTATTAGGTCATCACATGTGCATTCCGGAACCTTGGAAGAGCACAGGCAGGATTCCACTGACGACAGTTGGAGGCTGGCCTTAGTGTCTGTGCTAATAAACTTCTCTCCATGTAAAGCGGCTTTGGAAGTTATTTATTACAATGGCGACAAAAGGGGCAACCGCACAGCTACACAAACCAAAGTGTGAGACGAGGATTCACTGAGTTGTCACAGTGAGACATTGTCCCGGAGCCCTAGAAGGATACAAGTGAAGCTTGGTTGGGCAGGTTGTTTGGAGTCTTGTCAGATAGAGCAAAAGGGTGTGCACCGCTGTACTACCACATCGAGGTGAGTAGGTGACAGCATCCCTGCAACTGCACATAGCCATGTTGAGGTGAAGAGGCAACCAGTAGACCATTGTGCAGACAGAGGAATCAGGGTCGTGCGGCATAAAACTAAACCCACAGAAAAAGAGACAGTGTCAGATGAGCAGGCCATCTCTGAACAAAGGGGGCGGTAGCAGCCAATCCAACCTCATCATAGAACCAGTTATGGTTAATGAGCTGCCAGAAGGGGTAGGAGCCGAATGTGACATGTGGCACGTGCCACAGCGTGCCCCAGCATGTCACCAATCTCTGGACTGGCTGATGCAAAATGTACTGTTTAAATAACTTGAAAGACATTAAACAAGTGAAAAACACCCTCTGAATCATTGTGGGGTATTATAAAGGAATTAAAAAAAAGAAATAGAAATTCTGACCTTGCATTCAAATTCTCAACATCATGCATCAGAGCCCTAGACTCTATCACTGTACTACCTGCCAACATGGTGCCTCCCATTGAGCCAGTTCTTATAACCTTTTCAGACAGCAGTTTTTGATAGTCCCTTTCCACTGTCAATGTATTCCATGCTGTGTCATGCCACCTACATTTCTCTTCATACCACCTTGAAATCGGTCTTCTCTTGTCTTCAAATAGTACTGCAGGCCTCTCTCCTCTTAGCCTCTTGTCTTATATTAAATAACTTTCAGCAATTGCATGGTTTAAAGCACTTATAACACAAGCGTGCCCCAGCATATCACCAATCTCTGGACTAGTTGATGTAAAATGTACTGTTTAAATGACCTCAAAGATATTAAACAAGCGGGAAATACCTTCTCAATCATTGTGGGATATTATAAATGAAATTTAAAAAATAAAAAAATAAAAATTCAGATCCTACACTCAAACTGCAAACCTTATGCATTGGAGCACTAGACTCTACCACTGGACTAAATGTTTGCCCGGTAACTGACATTGAGCCAGTTATCACCTTTTCAGACATCAGTTTTTGCTAGTCCCTTTTCACTGTTCATGTATTCCATACTGTGTCATGCCACCTACATTTCTCTTCATATCACCTTGAAATCAGTCCCCTCTGCTTCAAATAATACTGCAGGCCTCTCCCGACAGCTCCCTAGTGGTCAGATAAGAGTGGACGGGGACGGGTGGTGCTAGCCATGCACCCTTCTCCACCGAGCACATTTCTCCAGCATCTCGAAATGCAGGTTCTGCGGGAGCTGACGCCCTCTGTCACCACACCGGTGGTGGCGTGTTGGTGAACCCCACACCGATTCAAGATGTGCCTGGGCCCAGCCTCTCCCTCCCATTCACCCTGTGTCGTTGCAGAGCAGGCCGGGCTGCAGGCGCCCACATGACCGAACTGTCCACCCAACCTGCACGCATCGGGGGAAGCTCTTTGAAGCTCGGGTTCTGCAGACGGCCCCAGTGGGTGCGAAGGTCAGCTCCAAGGGCAGGCGTGCGGCTCCCCGCATTGCCACCCTTCAGCAGTTGCGGCTACCTGGTTGATCCTGCCAATACATATGCTTGTCTCAAGGATTAAGCCATGCACGTAAGAACACACATCTGGTACAGTGAAACTGCGAATGGCTCATTAAATTAGTTATGGTTCCTTTGATCGCTCCATCTGTTACTTGGATAACTGTGCTAATTCTAGAGCTAATACATGCCAACTAGCGCTGACCTGCGCATTTATCAGACCAAGACCAATCCGGGCTCGCCCAGCAGCTTGGATGACTCTAGATAACCTCTGGCCGATAACATGTCCCTGTGACGGCGACGACGCATTCGGATGTCTGCCCTATCAACTTCCGATGGTACTTTCTGTGCCTACCATGTTGACCACGGGTAATGGGGGATCGGGGTTCAATTCCGGGAGGGAACCTGAGAAACGTCTACCACATCCAAGGAAGGCAGCATGCGTGCAAATTACCCACTCTTAACACAGGGAGGTAGTTATGAAAAATAACAATACAGGACTCTTTCGAGGCCCTGTAATCGGAATGAGTACACTTTAAATCCTTTAACGAGGATCCATTGGAGGGTAAGTCTGGTGCCAGAAGCTGCAGTAATTCCAGTTCAATAGTGCATATTAAAGTTGCTGCAGTTAAAAAGCTTGTAGTTGGCTCTTGAGATCGAGCTGGCGGACCGCAGCGAGGCGAGGTACTGCCTGTCCCAGCCCCTGCCTCTCAGCGCCCCCTTGATTCTCTTGACTGAGTTTCCTGGGGGTCTGAAGCGTTTACTTTGAAAAAATGTGAGTCTTCAAAGCAGGCCGGTCGCCTCAATAATTCAGCCAGGAATAATGTAATAGGACTCTGGTTCTGTTTTGTTGGTTTTTGGAACTGGGAACATGATGAAGAGGGACGGCTGGAGGCATTTGTATTGTGCTGCTAGAGGTGACATTTTTGGATTGGCGCACGACGAACCAAAGTGAAAGCATTTGCCAAGAATGTTTTCATTAATCAAGAAAGGAAGCCGGAGGTTCGAAGACGATCAGATGCCGTCGTAGTTCCGACCATAAACAATACAGAAAAGAGATCCAGTGGCGTTATTCCCATGACCCGCTGAGTAGCTTCCGGGAAACCAAAGTCTTTGGTTTCCGGGTAAGTATGGTTGCAAACCTGAAACTCAAAGGAATTGATGGAAGGGCACCACCAGGAGTGGAGCCTGCCACAGAATTTGACTCAACACGGGAAACCTCACCTGGCTCGGACACGGAAAGGATTGACAGATTGATAGCTCCTTCTCGATTCTGTGGGTGGTGGTGCATGGCCGTTCTTAGTTGGTGGAGCAATTTGTCTGGTCAATTCCAATAACGAAGGAGATTCCTCTATGCTAACTAGTTACAAGACCCGCAGCGGTTGGCGTTCAACTTCTTAGAGGGGGAAGTGGCGTTCAGCCACATGAGATTGAGCAATAACAGGTCTGTGATGCACTTCGATGTCCAAAGCTGTATGCACGCTAAACTGAACGGATCAGCGTGTGTCTACCCTTCACCGACAGGTGTGGGTAACCTGCTGAACCCCGTTCGTGATAGGGATTGGGGATTGCAATGATTTCTCATAAACAAGGAATTCCTAATACGACCGGGTCATAAGCTACTGTTGATTAAGTCCCTGCCCTTTGCACACATCGCCCGTTGCAACTACTGATTGGATGGTTTAGTGAGGTCCTCGAATCGGCCCCGCCAGGATCGGCAATGGCCCTGGTGGAGCGCAGAGAAGATGATCAAACTTGACTATATATAGGAAGTAAAAGTCATAACAAGGTTTCTGTAGGTGAACCTGCAGAAGGATCATTAACGGCAGAGCAGCAGGAGGAAGAGCCACAGGCCCAACCTTGGTTGCATCCCAGATACACACACCCACAGCCCAGGGTGCCCCTTGTGCTACGGTCCGGCCAGCAGAGCGGTCTGCAGCTGGGGCACAAGTGCTGGGGAGTGGGATTCCCTTCCACTGGAGTGAGGGGCGGCCGCACCCAGATGGGCGTCAGCTACAGTTCGGGACAGTGCACACTCAGCAGTGACAGAGGCTGGGGCAACCCCCGTACAGCCCTGGCCTGAGCCCGGCCACCCCAAGCTTTCGGCCCCCCGACTAGGACCTTAGATCAGATGTGGCGACCCGCTGAATTTAAGCATATTACTAAATGGAGGAAAACAAACTAACCAGGATTCCCTCAGTAACAGCAAATGAAGACGGAAGAGCCCAGCGATGAATCCCTGTCTGGTGGCGGGAACAGGAAATGTGGCATACAGAAAACCGACTTCCCGGCATCGCTCAAGGGGTCCAGGTCCTTCTAATCGAGGCTCACCCTGCGGACGATGTTAGGCAGTAGCGGCCCCTGGCACACCAGGATCGGGTCTTCTCTGAGTCGCGTTGCTTGGGAATGCAGCCCAAAGCAGGTGGTAAACTCCATCTGAGGCTAAATATGGGTGTGAGACTGATATCCAAAAAGTACTGTAAGTGAAAGTCAAAAGAACTTTGAAGAGAGAGTTCAAGAGGGCATGTTGGTTGATATGGACAGCAGGACGGTGGCCATGGAAGTCGGAATCTGCTATGGAGTGTGTAACAACTCACCTGCCATATCAAGTAGCCCTGAAAATGGATGGCGCTGGAGTGTCTGGCCCATTACCGGCCTTTGCTGGTGCTTATTGCCGCGGGGGCTAAGCTGCCACGAGTAGGAGGACCTATTAAGGGGCGTGCGGAAGCTCGGGGCGAGGGCCCGGGTGGAGCCACACCAGGTGCAGATCTTGGTGGTAGTAGCAAATATTCAAACAGGAACCTTGAAGGCCGAAGTCGAGAAGGTTCCATGTGAACAGCAGTTGCACAAGGGTCAGTCAGTCCTAAGAGATGGGCAAGCGCCATTCAGAAGGGACAGACGATGACCTCCATTGCCCTCAGCCAATCAAAAGGGAGTCAGGTTCAGATCCCCGAACCCGGAGTGGCAGAGACAGGCGCCCTCGCTGCGTCCAGTGCAGTAACACAAACAATGCCGGAGAAGCCGGCAGGAGCCCAGTGCAGAGTTCTCTTTTCTTTGTGAAGGGCAGGGCACCCTGGAGTGGGTTTTCCCCGAAGGAGGGGCCCGAGCCTTGGAAAGTGTTGTTGTTCATCGCTGGTCCTTGAAAATCCAGGGGAGATGGTGTAAATCCCACGCCGGGCCGTAACCATATCCGCAGCAGGTCTCCAAGGTGAACAGCCTCTGGCATTTTGGAACAATGTAGATAAGGGAAGACAACAAGTCAGATCTGTAACTTCGGGGTAAGGATTGGCTCTAAAGGCTGGTTCGGTCAGTCTGGGGTGCAAAGCGGGTCTGGGTGCGTGCAGCAGCTGGACGAGGCTTCTCCCACCCGGGGTCGGCGCTGACTCGGGACGTGAGCCAGCCCCTTCCTGTGGATCACCCCAGCTGCAGTGGTCGCCTCTCTCCGTTCCCCTCCCGGGGTTCGGGGCTGGCATTCTGCCTCAGCCAACGCTAAGCAGCTGACTTAGAACTGATGCAGACCAGGGGAACCTAACTGTTTAATTAAAGCAAAGCATTGCAAAGGCACACAGTGGGTGTTGACACACTGTGATTTCTGCCCAGTGCTCTGAATGCCAAAGTGAAGACATTCAATGAAGCGCGGGTACACATCGGGAATAACTATGACTCTCTTAAGGTAGCCAAATGCCTCATCATCTAATTAGTGATGCACATGAATGGATGAACGAGATTCCCACTGGCCCTACCTACTATCTAGCAAAATCACAGGCAAGGGAATGGGCTTGACATAATCAGCGGGTAATTTATTTATTTATTTATTTCGTTTTGGATTTGTAGAGCGCACTGCAGCCCACAGGCATTGATGAATCAATGAATACCCCTTTGAGCTTGACTCTAGTGTGGCACTGTGAAGAGACATGAGAGGTGTAAGATAAGTGAGAGACCCTCAGGCCACCAGTGAAATACCACTACTCTTATTGTTTTTTACTTGCCTGGTGAGGTGGGGGCAACACGCTCCTGGGACAATGGTAAGTGGGGAATTTGACGGGGGCGGTACACCTGTCAAACGATAATGCAGGTGTCCTAAGGCGAGCTCAAGGAGGACAGAAACCTCCCACGGAGCAGAAGGGCAAAAGCTTGCTTGATGTCGATTTTCAGTATGGATACAGACTGTGAAAGCGGGCCCTCACGATCCTTCTGACTTTTTGGGTTTCAAGCAAGAGGTGTCAGAAAAGTTACCACAGGTGTAACTGGTTTGTGGTGGCCTAGCGTTCATGGCAACATTGCTTTTTGATCCTTCGATGTCGGCTCTTCCTATCAGTGTGAAGCAGAATTCACCAAGCGTTGGATTGTTCACCCACTAATAGGGAACGTGAGTTCGGTTGAAACCATCAGGAAACAGGTTGGTTTTAGCCTACTGATGATATGTTGCTGCAATAATAATCCTACTCAGTACGAGAGGAACCGCAGGTTCAGACATTTGGTGTATGTGCTTGGCTGAGGAGCCAATGGGGTGAAGTTACCATCTTTTGGGATTATGACTGAACACCTCTAAGTCATCCCCACTAAACCACAATGATACTGCAGTGGAGCCTCAGTTGGCTTGATAATGAGCGTGGAAGTGTCTCCCTGCAGGGCGGCTCTGTAGCGCAGGCTATAGATGCCTGCTCCGCACCCAGACCAATGCAGGGAAGAGAGTCTGGGCCTTGGTTTGCCGGTGGCGGCTTAGTGCGCAGAGGCTAGGCCTTAAGTCCCGGGTCCAGCAACGCAATTTCTGAGGGTGGAACTTCCACTGATCGCGCAGATGGACGTTGGAAATGGAAATTCCGACCCCTATTTCCAACTAAAGTTTCAGCAGAGCTAAGGCAAGTACAAGTAATGGAATTAGCAACCCTGCAGGGTCCCCATACCTCCACGTGGTTAGAGACTCTAAACGTGGCCCGGCCAGATGTCCAGGGCAGCCGTGGTGCTCTCCCCGTTCTCAGGGTAATGTCACCCGAGGGTGACCAAGTCCGAAAGGCGATGCTAGTGTCAAGGGGCACCCCAAGCGAGCCCCTATCCTCTGCTGGAATAAAACTGCTATGAGTGGCCTGCCCTGAATTTCATGGTATTCATGGGTTAGTCCCGGTCCTCGGCCAAGGGTCACCTGGGGGTGACCAAGTCCCCAAGCACAGCGGCGGTCGCAGGGAGCTCTGACGTGGTCCCTGTGACTTCCTGGAGGGAAAAATGTCCTGTAAAATGATTTCAGAAAGTTGGCACCCTACCGTGATGGCGTCAGCGCACGTTACGTGCAACGACGTCATCAGGAAATGAGATGTACATGTTGAAGTCCAGAAATCCCCACTGGACCACCAGGGAATTGATTTTGGGGTGGTGCCCCCAAGCCCAACAGGCCCCCACCAAAATAATAAAACAAAGGGAGCACAATGTTTTGCCTTCATTGGGGGCAGATGGGTACTATTTTGCACCCATTTGCCGCCAAGGAAGGCAACAAAAAAATATGTATATATTTTGGGCAAACTTGGGAGGAATCAGGGGGCTGGATCAATGCCTGTGGGCCAGCTCCCCTCAGCCGCCCTGCCAGGAAACGTCTGACCCGGAATAGTGGGAATGTTTCTGAGCTTGTAGTGCCGGGCTCAGCACCCAAGGCCCTAAATCTATCCAAACACTTAGCGTCTGGCGCCCGATCACCTAGACTGTCAACATTATGGAAAAGGCCACAGTTCCTTACTCGTTGGCGATTGCCATGGCAACGGGTGAAGCCTTTCATTGCACGCCACCATGGTTCATGAGGGTGAAGTGCATGTTTCCGAGTCACGTGAGGCTTCGATGCATAAACCAGGGAAATAAAGTCTGCCCTCTGTGAACACTTGGTGCTTCTAATTGAAGTTCTTTGGACCTTCATGCTCTTGATAACGTCTGTGTTTACCTGTGCTTCTTTACCTCTGCAATGTTTTCTGGACCTGTTTTGTCTAGTTACCCATCTGACGAATACCGACCCTGCTTGTTTAACAGACTTTCTTTGCCCAAAGCTTTGTCATATTTGCTGCCCGCCCGTTACTGAACCCGGCTTGTCTAACAGACTTCTCTGCTCTGTGATTAGGAATTTTTGTCTGTCGCTGGCCAACATTGTTTGATCCTCCAACAGATTCATTGCCTTACCCTCATCAGTAACTGTATCTCCCGGTGGATTCTGCTCCGCACTTGGACATCGCATGCTGGGACCCCATACAACCGTACAGCACACAGACCAGAGACGCTTGCTGTTTGTGCTGTTACTATCTAGGCGTCCTCGTGCCGTCGGGGTAGGTCCATTGTACTGGACTTGGATTCCAGACTTTCTGTTGTTCCAAGGACTACTTAGGCATCCTCATGCCGTTGGTGTAGTTCTTGGTGCCTTGCTGGGACTCCAGGACTTCTTGCCCCTGTGTGGACCATACTCTGGTAAGACTTGTTTGTCTTGGTTTGATCTGAGTTAATTGCCCTCTTCTTTTCCTCTTAGTGTGGGTTTGTGTTTGTTACAGGTACTTTCCAGCTCGTGGGAAGATAACCTAGGGCACTTATCACCTGATCCATTCCACCGCCAGGCCTCTTGCAGGAACTTCCCACATATCTTGTGGTTGGTCCCATTCCATTTCCGTGTTATCTGTTGCGGTTAACTACTGAATACCAAGCTGTAATTAATTACATCTTTTTGCCTCCACAGCTGGCGTGTCGTGGGTCTAAGTCCCATCTTCCAACTACTAGATCCTTCTGTTTGTTAGTTTTACACAACAGAGGGCTACAATAGTAGGAATAATTCTTCAGCTACTTACCTGTATCATTCCTGTGGCTAGTGCTCCTTCCACACTGTAAAGCAGTATTGGCGGTGAGTCCTGACACCCCCGAAGGCGGGGCAGATCCTTTCTGCTTCCATAGGGGGAGGGGGGAGTGAGGGTCTGGCCCATTATGCAACCGCTGGGAAGCAGAAAGGAGAACTAGACTTCCAGGGAATTGATTTTGGGTTTGGCCGCCCCCTCAAAGTCAAGCAGGCCCCCACTGCCACCAAACAAAAAATAAAGGAGGCACAATGTTTTTCCTTCTTTGGGGGCAGATGGGTGCTGTTTTGCACCAATTTGCTCCCAAGAAAGGCAAAATAAAAAACTAAATATTTTGGGGACACTTGGGGGCATTAGGTCTAACCCCCTAATATCCCCAATTCTCCACCAAAATGGGTGCAAACCAGCACCCATCTGCCCCCAAAGAAGGCAAAACAGTGTGCCCTGAACAACCTCCCTCCCAAGGAGGGGCAGATCATTTCTGCTTCCTTGGGGGGGGGGACAAAGTGAGGGTCTGGCCCCATTTCGCCACACCTGGGAAGCAGAAAGGAGCACTAGACCACCAGGGAATTGATTTTGGGTGGGGACCCCAGGTCAAACTACCCCACTAGCCCCACCCCCAAAATAAAAGCCACAATGGAATGTTGTTTTGCCTTCTTTTGGGGCAGGTGGGCGGTGTTTTTCAGCCATTTGCCCCCAAGGAAGAAAAAATAAAAATAAAATAAAATTCCACTACATTGTTAGTGGCACACTTGGGGGCATCAGGGGGCTGGCCCAGTCCCTGCTGGGCAGCCCTCTTAGGAATTCCCCCCACGGAGGGGCACATCCTTTCTGCTTACCTGGGGGCATAATTGAGGTCTGGCCCAATGTGTCTACCTCAGGGAAGCAGAAAGTAGCACTAGGCCACCAGAGAAAGGATTTTGGAGTTGGGGCTGTTTGGCCCATTTCCTGTCACAGCACCGCCAGCCATCCTGGATCTCTGGCCGAGCCACGTTAGAGGTTTTCCCTCCCGGGAGAGGTGGGGATCCCGCTGGGTCACCCCATGACAGCCGATGGGCCGGTCGACACACATGCAAGGCAGACACCCAACGCTGGGGCCAGCACTGTAATGCAGCCTAGTCAACCATCCCCAAATTCAGCGGCAGTCCCAGGGAGCCCTGGCAGTGTGCCAATGCCTCCCCAGAGAGAAAAGCTGTAACATAGCCCATCCAGAGCTCCAGGATGGTTGGGGCTGCTGCCCCTGGCCTTTGGTGCCTTTCTCCCATGTGGGTTGACCATCCCCAAGTCCAGCAGCAGTCCCCGTGAACCCCCTGCAGGGTCCCCATCCCTTCCCAGAGGCAAAATCTGTAATTCAGCCCAGGCAGAGCTCTAGGATGGGCGGGGAAGATGGACCTGGCGCTGGACTCCCTTGTTGGTCAACCATCACCAAGTTCAGCAGTGGTCCCATGGAGCACCGGCAGGGTCCCCATACCTCCTTGGAGGGAAAACCTGTATTCCAGGCCAGCCAGATCTCCTGGATGGTCGGGGGTGATGTCCCGGGACAGCCGTTGAGCCTGCCCCAGAGCTGTGAGGCCCACAGACTGCGAAAGGCAATGGCAGGAGGAATGTAAGGCCAGTGGAGAACCACTGTCCGCATCATGCAAAGGACCCACAAAAGAGAAGCGTGCTAACGGAAAGGCATAGTGAAAGGGACAAGGTGACAAACCCTCTAGCCCAGAGAAAGACCAAGAGGGCACTGAATGGGATTCCAGCAGCACTGAGAGTTCTTACCTTTCTGTGAGCTTGGCCACTCCTCAGGAAGGAGAACCGCGCAAAAGGCGTAATAAGATCATTAAGAAATGCAGCGATAGTGTTACTCTCACCTGGTATCCACGGGGACGCCACTCCGCCCTGGTTGGTTGCCGGAACCTTCTCCCCTATTTCTGGATGGTGTCTTCGGAGGAAGTCTAGCCTGAAAACACAGGAGGGCTGGGTTCAAGACTGGTCGACTCAGGGTAAGTATCCTCCCACAGCCCTTTGACTTCAGGCCCTCTCCTCACCTTGTTGTGGTATTAGGCGTGCTCTCCGTCCTGCTTTCTTAGCAGGGGTGCGTAGTCTTCAGTGGGCGTGGGCACCGAGTTAATTCACTGGTGTGTGCCAGTTCAAGTGTCTTTAAGGTAGGTCTTATTGCAGCAGTTCTTTGTATAGTGCTGTTCTTGCCTGCCTTTCTTTTGTGATTGAGAATGTCCTTTCTTTCTCCCTAGGCGAGAGGGAGATTCACCGTGTAGTGCTGGTTGGTTTGAGCCCCGCCGGCAAATGATGGCGCGAGATGTGTGCTGCAATGCAGTAAGAAATGCGTTATGCGCTGCGCTGGTTTGTCTTGACCTTGCTAACCTGCGTCTCCTCTCTTCTTTACAGGTCGCGCTGTCCTTCTCCAGTGGGTGTGGAACTCCGGAACGATGCCGGCCGGGAGGTGACAAGTCAGGAAAGCTTCTTGTGATGTTCGTGACTTAAGCAATGCCGGAGTATATCTTTCTAATGGCGTCTCTCTCCTTTTCCTTTTCAGGTCTCTTTGTTCCGGTAGGTATGCAGCGCACAGAAGAAGCTGTTCACTGGTGAGCGGATGACAGGATGGAGATTGCAAGTAAGATTCTGTTAATGATGTTCCTTTTGTCTCCTCTGCAGGCTCGTTGCTCTGAAGCTCGCGGGTATCACAGGACACTGTGAGCGTTACGTTGCAATCTGCAAAGTAAAGCGAAGCGTGCTCTGTTGCTTCGGTGTGGTTTAAATAGCCTCCCAGCAAAGTAGTACAGGTAAAGTAGTCCCAGGCCACCACACCTAAAACACTATACCGCATAGCTTAGTTCTTAGGAACCAAGCTATGCGAATGCCTCCATGTTAACTGCAGGCCCAAAAGTAGCCCCCCTTCAAACATGTTCTCCACAATGAATATGAGCCTGGCGCCAAAGGCGCCAGTACTGATTCCAAGAGAGTCTTGGGAGTGGGTGCAAGGCTTCCAAGGCCTTAATGAAGCCCCAAACCCTGGCCTTACCTGGCAAGTGGACTTGTCAGTGGGGGTCTGGGGTAAGGGTCATGACAGATAGTTCCCCAGATTACCCCTTTGATCCAGACCTGCTACCCCCCTAGATACTTGGTGTGGGAGCCCCCGGCAAAGATCGCAATGTACTTGAGCAAGTGACTGTGCACGCCTGTAAATAAGGAGGCGAGGAGCAAATTGAAGGCAGAATGTCCCAGACCTTTTCTGACGGATAAAGTAGTGGACACTCAGGTGGTGGACCCCCGTATGTTTACATTCATGGCATACACCAAGGACCTGAAAAAGGCATTTACCGCTCATGGATAGCGTTCCAGGACACGCTCCTCGATTCCGTAGGTCCATTGGCCAAGGTCTTACAAATGGTGGAATAGGCCAAAGAGGGCACGCCTATTGATGTGAATATTCTTGATGGTTGGGCACAAAGAGCAGGTTGTCTTATAGGTAACACCAACTGTGCGATAACAGCAGAGTACAGGTGATCCATTTTAGTAAAGTTCGACCTGAAATTCTGGGAGTTGGCATCCTCTGAGGCCGCTGCAACAGCTAAAGGGATTTTGTTTGGAGAAACATTTGTCAAAGACATGTTCAGATTTGTTAGCACCTTCACTGCTCTGGACAAAGGCCAGGCATGGTTAAAAAGAGTGTTCACGCCTGGGTATTCGCCAGGGCTGACAGAAGCAGGGGCTGCTCTGCCAGCTGCTGAGGAGGCCAGAGGCCCTATAGAGGAAACAACTGGCGACAGCAGGAAGACAGAAGGCCAAATTCTTTGTTCGCCTCCTGTGGAAGATGCAGGGGCTGGCGCAGAGGCAGCAGGGTGCAAGCCACCACCACAGGCGAGAGTATGTTGCATGCTCACAGCGCAGCAGCAAGCAACATAATTCCTGTGTAGGTGGCAGGCTAGCGTTGCACCTAAGCACTTGGCAGGAGATTACTGTGAACTCTTGGGTCTAAGAGACCATGCAGGGGTTTAGTCTGGAATTATTTTAAGAGCCCAGAAAAGCGAGACCACAACAACCTTTTGCAATGTCAGAGGAGGAACAAAGCCTCATGAACAAGGAAGGAGAGTGTCTAAAGAAAAGGGTGATAAGGTCAGTTCAGCAGGTAGCGCAAAGCTTCCTAAGCAATGTCTTGCTGGTGAAACAGAAGCAAAAGGTCAGGCCGGTAATCAATCTCAGACAATTGAATGCCTTTCTCGTGTACCAACACTTCAAGATGGAGGGAATCCATCTCTTCAGGGACATTTTGCAGAAAGGGCACTGGCTAGCCTGAATAGTTTTGAGGGATGCCTATCTAGCAGTACCCATTCACAAGATGCACCAGTGATTCTTAGAATTCCTCTGGCGAGGCCAGAGATGGGAGTTTACATGTCTTTGTTTCGGCCTAGCATCAGCACTGCGGTGAGCTGTTAGCAGACTCCTTCACAATCAAATGTTTAACCTGGGACAGAGTGCAATGGTGCATATTACTGAAAATGGACAATGTCTCAGCTGTACAATACATCTATCGCCTTGGAGGGACGAACTCCAAGTGGTTAGCATAGTTTGGCAAGGATTTATGGCATTTCTGCCTGGAGAAAAGTCTGAGTGTCATCGCAAAGAAACCTTCAAGGAATCAACAACCAAGTAGTGCTCTGAAACTCAAGACACCCCATGGATTCCAGCTACTGGAAGTTGAACAGCTCAGTTTTTCGTGAGCTGATGCAGAGGAGAGGTCCTTGCAAGAGGGACCTATTTGCATCCAGGTTGAACCGCCAACTGAAACAGGTCTTCAGCTGGAGGCTGGATCAGGTGGTGGCCACAGACACCTTCTTACAGCAATTGGGTCTGTGTAGGAACTACGCCTTTATCCCATTTGCAATAATTACGAGGGCGCTGGTGTATGTAAGTGAACAGCAAGCAAGACTATTTCTGGTGACGCCAGCTTGGTGGAGTCAGGCGTGGTTCCCAGATATGCTGGAGCTTGCCTGTGACACCCAGATCCTTCTACCGGACGGCCCGGGCATTCTGGCAGACCTGCCAGTTCTCCAGCACCTTCTGGTCATGCTGGGAAATCTACAGCTGATAGCTTGGGTGATTTCAGGAGTGCCTGGAGGAAGCCAAGACTATTGGGAGAGGCTGAGCGCTTCATTGGAGAATCCTTGGCATCAAAGATGGCCAAATCCTACAGGTCGGCTGGGAATAGATGGCTCAGCTGGTGCATGGCTAGAGACGTGCATTCCGCTACAGCGGATGTGATCCACATAGTAGACTTCCTGGCAAGCCTAGCTGCCCAGGGTAAGGCCAATAGAACAGTGAACACATTCAGGTCTGCCATCTCTCCTGGTCACAAGCAAGTTGACAGAGCTCCGATCGGCGAACACACCCTAGTTGTCACACTTCTCAAGGGTGTGACAGTGATCTGGCCGCCCATTACCCAAATATTCATGCCTGTGGGATGTGAACGATGTGCTCCAGCTTATCCTGAGTTGGCTGGACAACAATGATTTGATCAGGAAAACTCTGTTGGCTAAGCTAGTGATGCTGCTGTGTTTAGTGGCTGCAAATAAGTATCTGACGTGGGAGCGCTGGAGATAGATTAGAAATCTTTTTCTCCAGAAGGGATTACATTCCACATAAAAAGGAGGACAAAAACCTGCATTAGAATGGCTATCTCCCCGCTTTTCCGGAGCAGCTAAAGTTATGTCCGATGAGGTGTCTGAAAGCATATGAAGACCGCGCATCTCAGACCCATGGGAGAAAGTCGCGTTTTCATCGTGCTCCGTAGGCCTTTCAAGGCAGTGTCGAATGCCATCCTAGTCAGTTGGGTAAAATGGGTCATGCAAGAAGCAGGCATAAACACTTGTTGCTTCGGAGCACATTCCCTCTGAGGGGCTATGTGTTCCAAAGCCTTTGCCACCGGAGATCAGCTGCAGCATATCCCCAAGGCCACAGACTGGTTGGGCAAGTTTGCTTTTAAGACCATTTCTTTTAAGCCAGTCGACCAGGTTGCCTCGTTCATTGGCGGTAAGTACAATTTAAGCAAGCATAATACATAATAATAGGACCGACTCCCTCACCCCACTGCTGACAGCCTTCATTAACGCCTCCTTTAGAACAGGCATCATCCCTGCTAGTCTTAACGAAACCTGGGTACGCCCCCTTCTAAAAAAAAACTCTAGACCCTGCCCAGCCCAATAACTACCTCCCCATCACCACTGTGCCCCTTCTCCTTAAAATCTTGGATAAAGCTGCCCACAGTCAGATCCAACACTTCATCGAAACCAACTCCATTCTTGGGAAAAGACAATCCGGCTTCCGCAAAGGGCACAGCACCAAAACTGCCCTGGTTGACCTAAGAAAACAAATCACACAAATCATGGATAAAGGCAAGCCAGCTCTCGTGCTACTTTTAGACCTCATTGCGGCCTTCGATCTCGTAGATCACAATACACTAACCGCACACCTCACCCTCTCAGCCAACTTCTCCAAAGAAGCTGCCTTCTGGATTACTTCCTACCTGGAAGGCAGGGCAATGAAGGTATTCTCCAACACAGCTAATGCGACCCCACCACCATACACTGTGGAGTCCTGCAAGGCTCCTGCACAGCCTGCACACTGTAAAACTTGTTTACGAAGCCCCTCTTCGACAAGCTCGACGCACCAGCCATAGCGTACACCAACTACGCCGACAACACGCAAGTCCTGCTACCTCTCTCTGGTTCTTATAATCAAGACGCTGAAGCACTTCATCTAATCTATACAACGATCCAAGCCTGGATGGCAGCCAACGGCCTTTGCCTCAATGGGGATAAGACTGAAATCATTATTCTCTGTGAAAAATCCACACTAGCCGAACTCAACAGCCTCTATTCCAACTTCTCCAAAGACAACAACATCATCCCTGTCTCTTCCTCAGTTAAGACCCTTGGGGTGTACATATATTCTATCCTTTCTATGATGAGGCAGGTCAGCGCCATTGCCTTGGCTTCGGCTCACACCACTAAACTCATGAATGCAATTAAACCTTACCTATCCAAGCCCAACTGTCCATCTGTAGCCAGAGCAACTATAGGTGCTAAATTAGACTACTGCAACGCCCTCCTAGCAGGAACCTCTACAAAAAATCTAAACAGACTCCAAATCACACAGAACAATGCCTTATGAGCAGCATTAAGTATTCCTAAAAGGGAACACATCTCTCATGCCAGGCAGGCAGCACACTGGCTCCCTGTTAGAGAACGCATTACATTCAAAATCCTCACCCACACGCACAAATGTCTCACCCTCACAGCTCCATCATACCTATCTGAGACCATCTCTAAAACCGACTCGACACGCCCCACGAGAACCTGCTACTCCAACCGATTATTCACCCCCCATATCAACAGATCCAAAGCAGGTGGGATCAGCTTCCCTTACATAGCCGCCAAGCTCTGGAACTCGCTCCCCACAGCCCTCAGAGCAGAGAACTCCCTCCTTGCCTTTCCGAAAAAATCAAAAAACTTCTCTCTTTAACTAATCTTTGAAATGCAATGTATATATTTCCTGTCTATACAAAAAAATCCTTAATGCTCTGTATATATATTTCGTGCCTGTAACAAGTGTACTCTGTGTACAAAAAAAATGGATTTGTATTACCCCTGCAACTAAGAACCACTATGTAACAAGCGCCACGATGCCTAAACAAATGTGAATAAATAAATAAATAAATAATATGAGCCTGTGGTCCTGATATAGAATTCAGATTTTCCATACTAACATTTTGGAAAGTCATGATTCTTTTAAAGACACAGAGTGTAATCCCACCTGTCCAATCGCTCAAATCTGTGTAGATAGGGTGCAGTGAGGCAAGATGCATGATTATTTTTTTCTGTCCTTGCATTCCATATTGTGTCATGGAGTGCCCCCTAAATTTCTCTGTCAACCGAGCTGCCAAGTCTCCCTAAAATCGCAGACCTCTCCAGCAAAAGGAGACAGACACCTGCACTCTCATATCTGAATGGGATTTTCTTTCTACATCTGCAAAGAGCTTCAGCTGCGCCTCAGACAGTCCCTTTGTTTACTGGCAACGGTGGGCAGAAGTAAGTAGCACACTGCTGAACACAGCACCGCACAGCACATGCTGGTCTGACTGGGGCTAAACTGTGTCCTATACACCTCGACTGCTGAATTTCCAACTGATCCCAGTGGCAACTTTGGACAAAGGGGGATCAATGAGGGGGATAAGATAATCATGTGTGTTATTTCTGCACAATTGGTGTGTGAGATGCTACACTTGGAGTCACAGCCCGTGTGATGGTCTGACATGCATATTCTGGCACACAAACATGACTGTAGTGCCTGACAGGACATATTTTTACTTTTCTCCTAAATTTTATTAGAAACCACATCCTGCATTCTCATCTTAACCACAGTCAAGGGTTTCTAAGATAAAGATTGTGTTTCTTAATGTTACATCAGGAAAGGAGAGGACCTTCCACTTCTCTTATTGATTTCATGTGCCAGTTCATCACTACCAGGTCAGTGTTGTGGACCCAAGGTCAATGTCAACGTCAAAGGCTAGGCTTTACGGAGGGACTACTTCACCTTAATGTCTGCATCCCATAAGCCTCATCCCTAGGAAAATCCAGGCACTTCCCAAGAGACTGGTTCCTCTGAAGACCGGCCAACTGCTCTTAGGCCCACAGCTTTATAGAAGTTATGGCAGCAATTCTATGGCTTTTCCCCTATTCAGTCCATGTTGGCAAGAGAGTAACACTATTCTTTTACTGCAGGCCCATGTTAAATATAGCTCTGTCTTAAAATCTATGTATCATATGTTTGTCCTTCTGTAGGCAGCAGTTTTCTCTGAGTCATAGATGTGGGTGATGTGTTGCATTTTGATAAAACTTTCATTTTGGGATGGCTATTGCTTCCAAGGGATGTCAGGAGTGTGTCCCAGAATAGAAAAAAAGAGTGACAGGGTTTAGTTCATGGGTTAGATGGAGCCTGGGTTCCCCTGGCACATTGAATGGACCAGGCTTTCCAGGAGCTACAGAAGGAAAGAAGGAACGCCCTTTACCCTGGAATAGGGACTGCAGAGAGTGTAGGCTTGAAGCAAGGGAACCGAGTCCCAGAATGCGTTAGACAAGGGACACAGGGTTGCGGGAGGCACCTTCACTATGACAGGAGGAAGTACATCCGGAGAGCAGCCTGTCGGAAGAGGCAATAACACTCAAAGGGCAATGGGAAACAGAGGTGCAGGTATTCATACAGGGCCTATGGAGGGTCCAAACTGAATGGTCTATGGACATTGAGGGTGTCCTACTTGGGGCTTTCCGAATTGTAATCCCCCCCATCACTAATCCAAACAATAATCAGCATTGCACATACAGGGCACCAAGGGGCCGCAACACAAAGTTTGTTTCCATGAACTGGAGAAGAAAGTGAAGGCCCTTTTGGCCAGCAGCCAGCGATGTTAGGAGACTGGTGCAATTCAGAGTCCCCCCTGCCCCCCAATTGAATCGCACGTGCGGCCATCTGTGCCTTGACAAGCCATGAGCATGGATTTCAGAACTTTACAGCAAAACAAGCAGTTGTGGTAGATGAGTTCTCCTGATATCCTACTGGTGATAGAGGACATTTGTGTATATCAAAGGCTCCCACATATGGTGAGAACATATGATGGTCCCCATTTCAAGGTGCAGACTTTGCAAAATTCCTGTCTTTCTATGACATTCTGCATCACTGCATTATGCTGTGCTGGCCAAGAACTAATGCTGACATGGTGTGGTTAATCTTCGGTCCTCGAGACGCCTACGAAATATTGACACAGATTGTGTGATTTAAAAAGAACATTCCAGTGAAGTTCAACCAGATACATCCCTAGACATCCTATACTCACTAAGAAGAATACGACACCTGGGCCTCAGCTGTCGTTTTTCCGTGTCCTGACGAAAGCCTTATCTGGTCCTATATTCATCTAATGGACATCAGTCACCTGTTATATCTCTGAAGACTGTATTCTTTTAAGGCTGGAAACAGAATCATCCTGTCGACACACCCCCCATACGGGTTTATGTTTACATACTGTCCCGACTGGGGTTTATACAGAAGTATTACCATTCTATATCTATATGATGAAGTCACTCTTATCACTACTAACATCACCTTTGAAAATACAATAGGTTTGATGTATAACTTGAAATACGCCAACAGATCTATGTGATTGTTTGCACATGACTTTTGCCTTATAGGATTGTGATTTCTCTTTGTTTTGTTCTATGTTTTTTTAACATTTTGGACCTATTAAGCTCCAATTTTTTAACATGTATTAGAAAAATAAAACCAAATAATTGTTCTATTGTAATACTAGCTTGGTGCATATCTTGTGATATTTGTTTGACACAAGACTGTGATTCACTTTTGCCCCATTTCAGTTCATATTAACCAGCCTAGCAGTGTGACACCATTAGGTAGCTTGTTTTGGGAACCTCCCCCTTTTTCTATGGTGTGGTTAATGAAAACTTTAAACAAAGCTGTCTGAATTGTGCACGCAAACGGCACACCAATGGAGACAGCACCAACCATGTTCTTGATGTTTTACAGGACAACTCCACACACAGCCACACACTTGTCTCCGGCCAAGGTGTTTTTGAAGAGGAAAGTCCGCTCGCTGGTACCTGAGCATGAATAACGACAGTCACAGGAAATTGATCTGACGTTAGTTCACGGGAAACAGGTGATCAACAATCACAGGCAATCATCCAGGAGGAACATGTTATCATCCCAAACACAATCGGGGAATGCTGCTCTTTTATGAAACAGGAAGCCTTTTCATAAATTGTGTATGCCACATGAGTATTCACCATGGGTGGTTATTAGCCAAAAAGTTTCCATGGTCATGGCAGCCACTGTTAAGGGTTGGCACTGAACTGTAGTTGGTTCAAGCAATTTTCACCATGGAACAATGGCAACCTGCTCATAGATGTAGAGGCCAAAGACAACAGATCAACGGATGAGAACTACCTTCCCTGGACCAAACATGGCATGGAGGTAAGGAGTCAGCCACAGTCCCCACTAGGATTGTCCATCCAAAATAAAGAAGAACTGGGTTTGGAGCAGAGCTACCAATCAAGTTCCGCTAGGTGAATGCCTGTGAAAATGAAAGACTATGGGACTCATTACGACTGTGGCAGTAGCTGTGCCGGTAAATCCGCTGGAGTCCGTTTTTTTCTGGCTCCAGGGAATGGGCAATTACTGGGGTATTACAACCCCGGTGGACCTGGTAATTGCCCATTCCCAGGCACCGGAAAATATTCTTCCCCATTCCCATTAAGCCACATAGGGCTCAATGGGAATGGGGAAGTCTGATGCACCGGCACCATTCGTGAATGGTGCTGGTGCATCCGACATGGTCTGCTCGTGGGTGCCGGTACAGTTGCCAGGTCAGACCTGGCGGCCGAAAAGGCACCCGTGAGCAGAACTCGTAGTTTGCCGGTACGGTAACAACAGTACCAGCAAGCTCACCGGTCCCTTTGTTACTGTACTGGCAAACTTGTAATGAGGCCCTATGTGACAGAAGAGGGAGATAGATGCTATGAGAACAATGGGGTGTTTCAATATCATTTTATATTGATGGCTTGTGGGAGTGCTAGTAAGACTGTGTTGTTGATGTTTGTATTTGTTGCTTAATGTTTATGGTGGAAGGATGTTGTTACTTTAGTGCCCGCCCTCAAGCGAGGTGACGGACAGTGTCCGTGACATGAACTGAGAATAAAGAGGCACACACTCTGCAAGACATTGCTATTTGCAGCCAGCACCTCCACCTTCTGAGTCCTAAGGCCGTGCCGCGTACATCTTATACTACGCCCTACCATTATGCCTCTTATCGCAGCAGAGGTTCATCAGATATTTCTCTTATAACTTCTGCCAGAAGCTTCCTTCATGAGCAGCAAGGAAGTATGCATCGAAGCATGTACACTCTGGAATAGCTGAGGCTGTGAGTGAAGATCCTTGATGGTGTCACGTCTTTACACTCGATTTAGCCCCAGCAGATTAGGTGGCTTCAGGTAGATCCTCCGAACCAACTAGCAAGGAATACATTTATCAATTTTATTAAACTATAAAATAGACCGTTAGGTTAGTCTGGCACTGTGCGATTAGTGAAGATAATGTGGTGTTCTAAAAGGGTAATAGTAAGGATGGTTGGTCAGTATTTCTCCGTGCAGTTTATTATCAGTTTTAAGAGGGGTGGGGTGCCTCCACCCTTCAGATGCACGTCCCTGTGTTAAAGAAACAGGTCTGCACTGGCTCCAATCCAAGCTACGAAGGGGTAATTTTTGCATTAAATTGGTAGCACGTGCTGTAAAATGCATAGTTGTTGTGACACATGTTATGTCAGTCTCACTTCCTTGTTGTACATTAGCAGTTGCATCGGGACGAACTGCAGCGTAGTGATGCAGGGTTAGGTGCATATTCTTGATATGGGTGCATGGCAGTTGCCCACCTTGTACGTAATATCTATGCTACTCCTTTTAGCACTGAAATGCCATTCTTATCTGTTCTTCAGCTGCCCAACTCTTTATCTTCAGTGTACCCATGTTTATTCATCCTTTGAGCCCATGTGACCTTCTCTCGTTATCCTCATACCTCTAATATTATCCTTCGTTCACCTCTGTGAGTTATTTAATTCCTGTTCCCACTTAATAAATGCCCCTTGTGTTGTATCATAGTAACGCAGTCTTTTTATTTCCATTGTAAACTCACCTATCACCTTTTTGCTGTTAAGCCCGAACCCCCATGCTGCTTGCCTACAGACCCTCACCAATCATTGCTTCGAGCTCCTCAAATCCTGCCTGTCCTTACCCCACTTCTGAGCACTGTAATAAACATAATAAACATACTTAGGTCACTTGAATCAACCTGATCTGCAATTAGGCACTCTCAAACCCCAACTTCGTTAATATAGGCTTTGGATCATCCCTAATATTGCCCTATAAATATCATCACTAATTAACATATACAAAAATGACTTTTTGAACAAAAGCTTTCATGTCATCACTCAGTTTTACTGATGGCCAGTTAACAATAAAAACCTATTTTTTCTAATTCCCTTTCTTAAATAAAGCAGACTTTTAATCTCGCAAGTAGTGAATAAATCAGAAATATGTTGTACTTATTAACTTTTTTTTAGTGAATATGAACAACAGTGTTAAACAATAGACAATTAAACACTCATAGTTCTTGGCTTCTACTTGGATGGAACCCCCTACTGTGTCCTGATTGCTGCCAGTAGAGGGAAGGCCTAATTTCTTGATGGTGGGTCAGTCAAGCTCTAGATTGGGCCTCCATAGCAGCAGCTATCTGTTAGTTAAAAGATATACCTCCTTTTCTGGTATAGGGAAGGCTATACTCTCAAGAGGGGTATGCATGTGCTTCAGTAGCGACTCAAACAGCAAACAATAACAGTGCTAAATAAAGAGAATGTCCATTCAAGGTTGTATGAAAAATAGATATGATATGATAAGTAATTTATAACGCGCCTGTATACAAGTGTTTCTAGGTGCGAGAGGACAAGGGAGGGTAGAGAGAGGGATGACAAGACAAAGAATCTTACTACGCCTTGTGTCATTCAGATCGTGCAAGTGCGATAACGAGAAGTGCAAGGGGAAATGGAGGGTGGAAGTGCAAGGGAGAGGGGAGGGGAAAACAGGGCAGCAATGCTCTGAGCAAGTGCAGCCAGGGCAGCACGGTTCTGGGTAGTGCAAGTAGAACAAGGGACTGTAGGGTTACAGTTACAGCCTCTTAGTGTGTGGTAGGCCCGGGGGCAGTGCAAGGGTGACAGATCAAGAAAGAGCCTAGTACCCATTGAGACTCTGAGGATAGCCAAGCAACCAGTCGGCACAGCAGACAGGTAGGTCAAGTAGGTCACCAGGGGAGAGAGAGAGAGAGAGAGAGAGAGAGAGAGAAAGCAGAGGAGAAGAGGAAAGTTCTGAGCTGCTTCTGGAATTCAGGTGGTCTGGCTCAAGTAGTAGAGGGACAGGGAGGCCATTTCAGAGGGAGTCACCTGCAGAGCAGAGAGAGCTACCCCCCACTTTATGCCTGGGGCAGCATCTAACCCTTGGAGAGTTGGAGGTAGCTGAGCGAAGGGTTCGAGAAGGAAGGTATTTTGGAAGAGAGGGTTGGATGTAGTGCGGGCCTTGGCCCCAGAAAGGCTTGTGCACTGGGAGCCAGTGGAGAGATTTCAGGGCTGGAGAGAAACAGTCCCTGGGCTTGAGGCCAAGGATAAGTCTCGCAGTCCTAGTTGAAGAGGGCAGAGAGCAGAAGAAGGCAGATTGATAAAGAGGCTGTTGCAGTAGTCCAGTCTAGAAAGAACCAGGTCTATGGACACAGTGAGTTTCTGGGGGAAAGTGAGCAAGAGAAACGTCCCTTTGAGGAGGTGCAGCTTGTAGTGGGACTTCTTGATGACGTCCGAGCTGTGAGGAGAGAAAGAGAGAGTGGAGTCGAAGATGACACCAAGGTTTTTTGCCTCGCAGGAAGGCAAAGGAAGAGGGCCAAAGGCGGGCGGCCAGAGTGGGAGAGGGAAAGCAGGGGCAGGGGTCCCAATGAGAAGGATCTCCTTCTTACTGGTATTAAGGCAGAGATCATTGGAGGTGCACTAATCCTGAATCACAGGTAGACAGTCAGGAATGAGCAAGAGAGGAGAGGAGGCTGAGGGGAGCCTGAAGGAAAGATGAGTGTCATCCGCATAATACTGAAAGTTAGAGAAGGTAGGGATCCGGTGGGCCAAAGGGGCCAAGTAGAGGTTGAAAAACCAGGCCGAGAGGAGAGATCCCTATGGAAAGCCACAGGTAGAGAGAGAGGTGGCAGAGAGAAAGGGACCAAGTTGGACATGGGAGGGGCGGCCCAAGAGGAAGGAGGTCAGCCATTTCAGGGCCTCATCTGTGGCCCAAGTTCTCACGGAGTCGATTGATCAGGATGGCGTGGTTGACCATGTCGAAAGCAGAGAAAAGATCAAGGAGGATGAGGACAGAAGGAATGCTGGAATCAAGATTAAAGAGCAGATTTTCACGGGTGTTAAGGAGAGCAGTTTCCGTGCCTCCGGAAGCTCTGAAACCAGACTGATGTTCACGGAGACAACCAACAGATTCAGTGTGGAGAGTAAGCTGCGAGATGGGCAGCTTTTCCAAGAGTTTGCCCAGCTAAGGGGTGTTGGGTAGGGAACTCCCAGGTAGGATCGGAGCTACTAGGAGTTCACAGACTCAGAACTCATGGAAGGCCCAACACCTTACTCTCCCAAAAAGAACGCAGGCCCAGACCAACAGCAAGTTCAAACTGTGGTTTATTACAGCCAAAATCCAACAGGGATCAGTACAAGGATAAACACAAATCCAGGATCAGTTTTGAACACAAATGACATCAGAATGATGCTACAACCCGGGCCCTTCTCCAGAAAACCTATCGTCATTGGGGATTGGGTGTTGAGTGGTAGTCCACCTATAGTGGACATTCTGAAAGATTACAAATATCAAGGCTTACTACTACATAATAGAAATACACCAGTCACGAGGTCAAAGTTGCAATTGTATTTATTAGCAAGTGGCCACTTGGTTCTCAACACACCACAATGTGTGCAAGCAGACACCGTGAGATGAGAGACTACTGAACATTCCACAAGTACACATATTTATACAAATTCTTCACAGCCTTGGACACATCGTCCAGCCCCTCTTCACATAATACATAACCGAGGGTTTGTGACCTAACTACATAACTAATTCATATTTAAACATATTTAAACATCATTCCATAGTTTGCTGTTTTCCATCAAACAATTCACATGTTTTCCAAATAGAAGACACAAGGTAACATTCCTCATTTTACTCACTTATATTTGTCTACCATTTGTTCTTGAGCTTAAAGTCAGCTAGTTCCAAGGAGAGTAAACGAGGATTTCTGCAGTATAGTACATTCAGCTAGTCATTATTCTACTTTACTGTTTGAACAGAGAAGGCACTGTTGGGACAGATGGCATCCAAATTACTGATTAGTACAGCTTTTGTTTAGCTTCAAGGTTTTTCAGTGAAGGATAAACAATCCACCTTAGCAGCTTCAATATTCTTATCTAAGTTAACATCATAAAACAGCACAAAGTTCATCTTGCTCTGTTGAAGCCGAAAACGCAAGTTCTGAACATGGAACAGAAATCAGTAGGCGATCAAAATGGTTGACAACTCAAAATGGCGGCGTAGTCAGCCTGTTTCAGGTTCATTCAATGTGATATTACAGTGTGATGCGAATGTGCTTAGGCCAACATTTAGTATCAGGCGGTATTATAGAAAATACATTTTCACAATTACATGTGTTAGTTTACTGGCTCTTCCATGTCAGGTGTCTGGCCTGGCCTGTCCCCGATTACCTAATGCTCTACAATGTTGCAGTGCAAGGGTTTTACCATTGGTTCTTGCCCGTTGCTACCCACCCCTAGGTTCCTAAACTGTGATTGGCTAGAGTGGACGTTGCCCAGGCCTGTGATTCAAAAAGTTCTTAGCTCGTAGTGTACCTTCTCAAGGCAATAAGAAAAACTATGTGTCTGCATTGTAACATCTGTGAACCACCAAAGACTATGAGAGTGCTCGTTCTCATCATGCATTACTCGTCTCCTGATGTAACGTCTTTGTTGCAAGCCTTTGTCTGGCTGTGTGAGACTGTTCCTCATTCCCAGCTGCTAGTTTCACTTCATCATCGACTCAGCCGGGTCACATGCTCCGAGACTGTGTTTTCGAGCTCTGCAGCTCTGAATTGGTCTGATTTTATGTGGATTCATTCACATTTACTGCAGCTCGAGTTACTGTAGTTCAGGGAATGGAATGTCACTTGTATCTTGATAGCCTTGGCAGCCGGCCCTGTCCCACACGTTTGCTCCTCTGTTCAGCCTGGATTTGTTCAGCTCAGTTCTTGCCGAGGGTCTGCGATCTGATGTAATTTTCCTAATCCATAATATGGCTTCTACATGTTTGTCATGGAACGTCCTCTCTTTACCCATAACTCCTTTTCTTCCTGTTGTGTATGTTGAGGGAATGAGGACAGAGCCCCTTTAAGGGAAAGAGCTCGAGACTATGGGAGGGAGCAGGAAGAGGGAGCAAAGGGAGGGGCGAGGGAAGAGGGAACTCAGTTATGTGGAGGAGGAAATAAAGAGAAGGTTGAAGGTAAAGCGGCACCCGTGTGGTGTATGTGCGACATGCATACAGGGACCCCGTTAGGGTCCAACAACTGGCGTCAAAGTGATACATCACGCACCGTGTAGAAGGGGGCAAGGGGAGCCCGGCGGAACGAGGGGCTAGCGTGCCCAACAATGTCGAGGGTGAAAGGAGCACAGCACTGGGTAAAAGTGACGGCTTTGTAAGGCCAGCAGCACAAAACAGGAGCAACGCTGGGACGAACACACCCAGCATTGTGGCGGGGGAAGGACTCTGCAGTACAGAGCCCAGCAGTGATGGAGGACACAGGAGCTGTCTACCGAGCGGAGTGGAAGGAGTCAGAGGACCAGTGCACCCAGCAGGAAGCAGCAGAGAGGAAAGCCGAAGCCCAGCAATACGGCAGTGAAGGAGACGCCCTATGCTGGAAGAAGAAAGGAGGGGATGAGCCCAGCAGCGGTGAAATGACAACGCGTCGGGCGAACGGTGCCCAGCAGTGGGGAGGGTCAGAGAGCCCGGCAGCAGGCGAGCGTGGAGAGAACAGCAGGAAACAGAGGACTCCAGCCCAGCAGCAGGAACTAGCCCGCCTGAACGATGGTGGGAAAAGCCCAGCGGAGAAGGAAGCAGCCTGCAGTAAGGAGCAGCGAGCGAGGTGAGCCCAGCTGAGAAACCGAGGGACCGATGCACCCGACAGCAGCTGTGGAGGGACAGGAGTGCTCAACAGTGCAGCGCAACACCGGTGCGCCCAGTGGAGTGACGGTGGGTTGTGAGTACCCAGCAGGGCGGCGAAAGGAAGGAATCCTATACACGGGTGAGCAAAAGTAAAGACATCACCCCAAGAAGTGGCCGACAGCACTGCTCGAAACAGCGGTACGCAGCCCAGCAGCAACGTGTGACATAACCAGGAAGGAGCTGCATAAGGGAGGAAACTTAGAAGAGGCCCGCCCGACACCGAAAAGGGCCTGGAACTCGTTGAGGCAAACAAAGGAAACGGAGCACCCGATCGCGGGTCTCTCAGAGCCACCGCATCCACATCCATCGTTAGGAGGGCAACAGAAACGGACAACGGAGCGCAGTCACGCTTCCACCTACTCCGCAGCCCGACACAGGAAAGCCACTTTCAGGTGATGTGCAGAGTGAGAGTGCCTACAAACCCTTCATGCCGACCCGTACCACCACCAAGCCTGACCAGACATCCTGACCCATCAAGAGGGCCCGATGCCCAGTCAACACGCGGAAGGATCCAGGCACTGCTGCCGGAAGAGAGATACCTGATACCACTAGTGGCACAGACAGCCGCCATGGAGACCATCCTGCCCAGACCGCGCAGGCATGAGCACCCACTCCACCTGGAATTAAGCCACCAAGGACCCTACGAGATGCCGAAAAGGGGGGGGGACGTAGAAGCCACAATCAACGCCAGCAACGAGCAAGCATACCCCCTGGGCACGTCCCAAGCCCATGTATTCCAGTGGGGAACAGCACAGCCGCCACAGCCAAAGGGACAGTCACGCTGCGACCCAACCCAGGAAGACCACAGAACACCGGCCGCCATACACATGGTACCGAGTCCCCCCATAGGGCACAACCATCTCAGTCATCGGACGGCACTACAGCGCGCCCTCATCAACATCCAATATAGATCTTTCGAAGTCACCCAGGTGAAGGACCACACGCCTCAACAACATACGGGAGAGACAATGAAATCCAAAGAAAGGACATCCCACGCAGTTCCCCTCAGAGTCACAGGCGACAAAGAACCAGTGCAACCACGATAAAGGACCACAGAGGAATGACACCAAAGGTCTCCCTCCTCCACGAGTCATACCTGGAGGCACCTGAAACAACGAAAGAGGCAGCGATCGAGATGGAAGGGACAGAGAGCGGAGAGACCTACAAAGCACTGCAATGAGAAAATGCGGGTGAGACCCACGAGCCACCGAGAAAGGCTCATCGAACCATAAGGAGACCCCAACAGCTGATTGAGCAAATGTAGCCCGGGAAGTCTCATGTTAAGTGGGCGGAGGTATTGTGAGGGAATGAGGACAGAGCCCCTTTAAGGGAAAGAGCTTGAGACTATGGGAGGGAGCGGGAAGTGGGAGGAAAGGGAGGGACAAGGGAATAGGGAATTCAGTTATGTAGAGGAGGAAATAAAGAGAAGGTTGAAGGTAAAACGGCTCCCGTGTGGTGTATGTGCGACATGCATACAGGGACCCTGTTTGTACAAATCCATGATCAGTGTCTCTGGCAGCGCATTGTACCCTTCTCTCATGACCATGTTCCTCACCCCTCCTTTTCCCACAGTTCTCCAAAATATGCTGCACGTGGTCTGCTGCTTAATTCCCTCTTGAAATAGGATCGTCCGCTCGGGTGAGGGCTTGGCATTTTACCAGAGCTACCTCCCTCAGGTATGTAATCACTTCAATAAATTTGCCTAACAAGACCGCATGCTGTACGGGGGTCCCATCTGCTCTCCTGAACCCCCATCATGTTCCACCGTGCAAGTCCTGAATGCACTGTCTTTTTTAAAAATATTTTTTTTAAATTGATTTTCAAGACAAAACAAAGAAATGACATTCACCCATCTACAATCGCATTTCCTGATCATGGTCATGTTTGTAACAATCGTGTACATATTCACAATAATGAATCGCATGGTCAACCCCATAGTACCTCTCACCCGTTCATCCATGGTGCTCGATAGATCCCTAGTTCCCACCTTCCTCCCATTTCCCCCATATCTTATCGGCCTTCGTAGGGCAACCTTGTGCCGTATATATTCTGTGTTCTGTGGCTGCACACATGTCCATATCCGTGGCCCATTGGGCCAGGGTCGGGCATTCCGGTGCACCCCATTTTTGGGCTATGTTGCGCTTTATCAATCCCACTGCTGTGGATAAAAACTATTTTCCCCATTTATTAACATTGTTTTCATCTGGGACACCCAATAACAGTGTCTTCGGGTCAAGTGATATAGTGCGGTCAAGGATCTCAGACAGTTTGCCACAGCATTTGCTCCAAAAGGTTCTGATTCAAGTGCATTCCCACAGGGTGTGTATAAAGGTACCCTCTCCCTCCCGGCACTGTAGGCAATTTGGGTCTGGGGCACGTTTCCAGCCATAGAGTGCTATCCTAGGATAATAAATTTGGTGGAGAATCTTGAGTTGAATCAAGCAAAGTCTCAAGGAGATTGCAATCTCACGTGCGTGCATTAGCACCTGTATCCAGTCCTCTGGTTCAATAGCACCGATGTCTGTTTCCCATTTTAAGTTTGGCCATTTCTGGGGTGGCAAAGGCTGTTATGGCATTGTATAGGATGGAAGTGACTCTGGTAGGGATGTGTTCCATGAGGAGGTTACGCTCCAGGGGTGTGCACTCGGGTATGTTCGTGCCTGTTTGGAGGTGTTTTTTCAGGGTGTGGGTTAGTTGCATGTAATGATATTGTTTGGTATTGGAGAGTCGGAATTTCTGTTGTAGAGTCTCAAACGGGGCTACGACACACTCATCAAGGATGTCCCTTACTCGCTGATCCCGACCTCTACCCACCTTGACCATACTGTGAGCTTTCCTGTTTTGGCAATATTGCTATTATGCTATAGGGGTACATCGTGGTTACTTTGTTCCCCCAACCAATGAAGATGTGTGCTTGTCTCCAGACCGCGGCAATATATGCTGTCATTGTTTGTGGAAGAGGCCTGGTGAGGGTCTGGTAGTTCACGTGGAGTGGTTCAGTATTGTGGATATTAGTCAGTTCCAGCCTGATGTGTGGAAGCTCCCGGTGCCATGAAGTAGGTCACTGACCACAGCCATTTGGCTTGCCCAGTAATAGGTTTGAAGGTGTGGCACTCCTATACCCCCCTCCCAGACCGACCTTTGAAATGTGGTTAAAGCATTGCAGGGTTGTCCTCCTCCCCATATGAGTTTCCTTAGGAGACCCTCAAATCGGTCAAATTCAGGATCGGGGATCTTGAGTGGAGCATTTTGTAAAACATACAGGAATCACGGCAGTGCAATCATCTTGAAGAGTGCGGCCCTACCCATCAGTGTCAGGGGGAGGAGCCTCCAGTGTCGAACATCATTTTCAAGGCGGTCAGTAAGCGGGTGTAGATTATGGGACACATAGTCCCCGAGGTCCCCAGAGACCCATATCCCTAAGTAATGGAAGCCTCTGCATTCCATTCGGTATGGACAGCTTTGGGGAATTGCATGTTCCCCGCCTTTCACAGGGAAGAAAATCGATTTCCCCAATTGACTCTCAGCCTGCTGAACTCACCGAAGCGTGCCAGCATCTGTGTTGCTATCGGGATAGCATGGATTGGATCACTTAAGTAGTTTAAAAGATCATCTGCATAGAGGGGCACTCTATCCTCACTACCCTCCGGCCATTTGAACCCTGTCCATGTGTTGACTTGTCGAAGTCATAAGGCTAATGACTCGATTGCCAGTGCAAATAGGAGGGGGGACAGAGGACACCCCTGTCGCGTTCTTCTGCCGAGTGGAAAAGATCTAAAGAGCCAACCGTTCACCTTCATCTCAGCATGTGGATCCTCATATAGTAGTTGCACCCAGCCCAAAAAGGTCTCGCCAAACCCCATGCGTCTCATTGTTTCCCAAAGGCTTCCCCATATCACTGAGTCAAACGCCTTTTCAAAATCGATTGCCAGTAATGCGAGTCGTGTATCAAGTATAGCGGCCCGCTCCATTAGTATGTGGAGCCGTCGTATGTTCATTCTTGTTGATTTGTGTGGCATGAAGCCACATTGATCAGGGTGAACCAGGGAGGAAATAACCATTTGCAATCTATTGGCTAGAAGCTTAGCGAGAATCTTAGGTGCCCCGTTAATCAGTGATATAGGCTGGTGTGAAGGGCATAGTTCGGGGGGTTGCCCGGTTTGGGAATAACCACAATAGTGGCTTTACGTAAATCTGGCGGGAGGGTACCTTGCTCCTTAGCTTGAAGGAACATCTTGTGAAGGGGGGCTGCCATCTTGTCACCACCTAGTTTTTTCCAGGTCTCGAACGGAAATCTGTTGGGACCCAGCGTTTTCCCAGATTGCAACTGGGCAATGGCCTCTGCAATTTCGGTTTTCGGTAAGATCGCGGTCGAGTTGTGCCTTCTGCTGCTCGGACAGACATGGGAGTGTAATATTATCTAAGAAGGAGGGGTCCACCGCGGACGTCAGACTGCGATAAAGAGAGGCATAGAAGTTAGCGAATGCCTCTGCCATCTCGTGATCCGTCTGGGCCCGTCCATTCCGTTAATCTACAATCTCTCTAATATGTCAATGACCCTCATCCCTTGTATCCAGCATGGCCAACATTTTGCCTGCTTTATCCCCGTTTTCATAGATCCGAGCCCTTGATTAATTATGTGCGTGTTTGGCATTATTTAACATAATATTACAGAGACACTCTCTAGCCTTTAGAAGGGATCTGTGTGTTTTTGTGGCAGTATCAAGAATATATTTAGCTTCCCATTCCTCTAACTCCTTTTCAGCTTCCGTCACTTTCTGTAATTGTTCTCTTTTTTTGTTGGACGTCCAGGAGATTATTTCTCCCCTAAGCACCGTTTTATAAGCTTCCCATACCACCACAGGGCTATCAACGGCTGCAGAGTTAATTTCAAAGTATTCATTAGTTATCTCCGTGACATGGTCAACAAGTTCAGGAAAGCCCAGATAATAATTGTTTTAGCGCCATGTCTTGGGGGAAATAGACCTGTTAGTGCTCATCTTTATCACCAAGGGTGAATGATCCGAGATGCCTCAGGGGAGTAGTTCTGCAGCGGTTACTCTATATGTATGTGTGGCTGGAAGAAAAAAATAACCCAATCTGGAGAGGGAGGCGTGAGCCCCCGAGTGGAATGAATAGCCCCTGTCCATGGGATGGAGTTCTCTCCAC
This sequence comes from Ambystoma mexicanum, assembly GCF_040938575.1. Classification (NCBI taxonomy): domain Eukaryota; kingdom Metazoa; phylum Chordata; class Amphibia; order Caudata; family Ambystomatidae; genus Ambystoma; species Ambystoma mexicanum. The sequence goes on from NC_090922.1 coordinate 256,319,821, forward strand.
ACATCTCAGAAGCCTAGTGCTGCTGTAAATGTTGCTAGTTTTGTGGGGATGTTCGGTTTGCGGCCGCGGCTGTGAGTGCAGTCTAGGTTGTTGCACATTACATCATTAAAGTCCCTCCCCCAGGAGCCACATGTCTGATTGATATTTCGTTATGAGAGCGGTTATGTCATCCAGAAGTTCATCTCCGTGCCCCGGTGGGGAATATATTGCAGCAATGGTCAGCGTCTCGCCCCCGAGTGTCTGCCCTGCAGTATCACGAACCAGCCCCTAGGGTCTTGCTCCACTGTGAGCAGCGTGAATGGGATACGCTTATGTACTAGAACCAAAACACCCCGTGACCCCATGGTGTGCCCTGCATGAAATGCGCAATGATAATTTGTTCTACGAAAAAGGGTGCAGGTTGATCCTGCTAAGTGTGTTTCGATAATGAGGGCCATGTCTGGGGAGTGCCTGTTCAGAAACTGAGTGACAAGACGTCTCTTGATTCCGGAGCCCATTCCGTTCACATTCCAGGTAAGTAACTTTAGGGATTTACAGCGATCATTGGATGTTAGCCGAGCTTGAGTATGTGCCTTGTGTAGTTTATGGTACTAGGGTTATAAAATCTGTTAAGATTGAATGTGTGAGTTGCGTGTGATGGGTGATTTTGCTGGGTTTGCCATGCGAACATATAGTGACTCTGAAACAACATTAAGTACGTAACAACTTGACCCGCCCCCTCCCCATACTCCGCCCCAACATGAAGTATCTTTCGCCCGAACATCACTGACGGCCAAGTACTATGATGTCAGCACAAACTTAATAACATAAACTATCCCAATCTATAGTCAATGCCCAACCCACTTCCAGGGGTCTTTGGCAGTGTCCGGGTGTCGGGCACAGTTCACTATTAACTGCAGCTATGCCAGACTTATAAGAAGGAGGGTAAGGGAAGGGAAGGAAAAAGGGAAGATAAGAGAGAAAAGAAAAGAGAAGAGGAAGAGGGGGTGGGGGATTGGTATGATCTTACAATCTCTGCAGCCCATTGGGCCGCCGTGGTGATTCCGCTGCTAGTACATTTTCAAGTTCCAAAGAGCTTGTCAACAGGATTATTGACGTGCTGCACCTTACTAATTTTGGATTTATAGATTAAAAAGCCACATGGAAGGCCTAAACGAAGAAATTTGCTTGCAAGCACTAGCAGTACCATAAAGATGTATCCCAGGAAATGAGTTTGAGAAACTTGCTTGTAAAGCAGACACTCAGACAAATAAGAGATAATAACACACCTCACAGATTAGAGGTAGTAGATTCTGAGCCCCAGCCACTTAGAAACCAGCCTGAAGAATAATGGTAAAAGTGTAGCAGAAATTAAGGCTATCACTATAAGTCACCCCACAACACAAGTTCCATGACTAAAGAACAGTGGAACCAACTAGCATAAGTATGATTATGATATACATCATCAGCCTTAGACAAAATAAACAGCAGCCAGTAAACTACATTTTTCAACATACCATGAGTCGGGGGTAGGTCAAAGGCAAATTTGCATGTAAAACCAACAAGCAGGTAGAAAATTAAGGATGGAGGTTTTTAAGTGTTGGAATTGCACCAAGTAGCTAAGAGGTGATCCTTGTCACGAATAGACAGACAACGAAATAGCCATAGACAAAAAACGACATTTTCCATGACACCTCCAGTCAGCAGTAGTTCATAAGTCTAGCTGACACGAACACCGCAAACGAGGCGAAAAACAGGACAACGTGATGAAAATTAAGCATGGGGGCTTTTAAGTGTTTGAATTGTACCAAGTAGCTAAGAGGAGACCCTTGGCACTAACAGATAAAAAAACGAAATAGCCATTGCCAAAAACTACATTTACCATGACACCTAGAGTCAGCAGTAGTTCATAAATCCAGCTGACACGAACACCGCAAACGAGGCAAAAAACAGGACATCGTGATGCAAATTAAGCATGAGGGCATTTAAGTGTTGGAATTGCACCAAGTAGCTAAGAGGAGATCCTTGGCAATAACAGATAAAAAACGAAATAGCCATTGCCAAAAACTACATTTCCCATGACACCTAAAGTCAGCAGTAGTTCATAAGTCTAGCTGACACGAACACCGCAAACGAGGTGAAAAACAGGACAACGTGATGAAAATTAAGCATGGGGGCTTTCAAGTGTTGGAATTGCACCAAGTAGCTAAGAGGAGATCCTTGGCACTAACAGATAAAAAACGAAATAGCCATTGCCGAAAACTACATTTACCATGACACCTAGAGCCAGCAGTATTTCATAAGTATCGCTGACACGAACACCGCAAATGAAGCAAAAACAGGACAACGTGATGAAAATTAAGCATGGGGGCTTTTAAGTGTTGGAATTGCACCAAGTAGCTAAGAGGAGATCCTTGGCACTAACAGATAAAAAACGAAATAGCCAGTGCCAAAAACTACATTTCCCATGACACCTAGAGTCAGCAGTAGTTCATAGGCCTACCTGACACTAACACTGCAAACAAGGTGAAAAACAGGACAACGTGATGTAGAAGTCAAACTTTTAGAAGTAGGAATCAGAGGCATTACTTGAGAGAACAAATGACCTAGATTCATAGCGATACAAAACACGGAATGACCCGCGATCATGTGACCACTGTGTATATAAATAGGAGCTTTTCCAAAATGGCGGCCGCACCAGAGACAGCAGAGCAGTGCCTGTGGAACCTGAACGCTAGGTAAGAGCAACAGAAGTTAAATCTAGCGGGACTGGGCACAGGCTAGATGAATAGTGGATAAATATAGAACTGGCGCTATAATTATATGCAGAATCCGGGCATACACATCATAGAAACAATGTGTTTCTCCCTTGTCTCTAGTCAGCGGTAAGCACGTCGAGAAGGTAGTAGCCTGGCTTATCCATAACCATGCACACGGGCGGGAAGATGATAAGAACTGGAGAATAGGAAATTACAGACCCTGGAAGATACAGGTACACACCATGTAAGCAGTGGTGAGACAAAAAGGATATTCCTATATAAAAAATAAATACAAAACAAATTTATGAATGTTTTACAGATACCTGAATTACACGTTTGGGAAAAGCACACATAAGATCATCTGTACAAAAGAGAAGACAGGTGAGCAATCCACATGGTACGCAACTATATGTGGTATTAATTCAGATACACTAGATTAAAACAAACAAATCCCCCCCCTTTTCTCTTTCTCTTCCCCTTTAGGGCACGTGACCAGAATGCCAAGACCTACAGAAAATTGGGGAAAAGGATCCACAACCTATAAATGTGGCCACACAGGACAAGAATAGTCACCATTCTTGTTGTTGTTGTTTTTCTGCTCTGCTGTTCTGCTATTAATAATTGAGACCAGTAGCGCTAAAATCAGTATATGTCCTGAAGAAAGCGGGAAGTAATGAGATACCGCTGAAACCGGTAGACAACAGATCCAGGAGTGATGACCTAGATCCCATGTTCGATACAAACGGAAGTGGTAGACATGACACAGACATAGTATCATCTTTTTAAGATAAGCAGCCCCAACAAGAGTGGTTGCTGTTTTTTGGTTTTAGAAATTCCTTGATTAGTAAAATCAAGGCTTTGAGTACTGTAAGCCACACAGATCCAAGGAGATGACAATAAAGTAAAAATATCGACCTTGATGATGTGTGCAACATTTTAGCAGACAGGAAAGTATTGAGCAAGGATAGGGATAGACTTCACCTCCTTTTGTGTACCCTTGACAGGTGTTATCATAGTAACCACCGAGGGTGAGCCCCTTACCTGTAGAGAGGGCCAATTAGCAAATATAGGGACATTTAGTTAGACATAGGGACTCAGACCATAGGATTAAGTAATTTGAATAAATTGTTTCTGTCTAAATAGTGTTAAAAAGTGCTGCACTTTACACCACTCTCCGTCGTGTCATCCTCATCCAGGTGGTAACTCCTCTGGGTTCATTTCTTGATCTGGGGCAGTGCGGTCCAGTCGCCTTCAATGTGGGTCTTGGCCCACCTCCAGGCCTCACGCGGGTCAGTGAAGTATACTGTGGTACCCTTGTGGTAAATTTTGAGTTGAGCCGGGAACAATAGTCTGTATTTTACGTTCATGAAGGATAATTGCCTCTTCAGTGGTTCAAATGATTGCCTGGCGCGTTGTACCTCATGGGTGTAATCTGGGAAGAAGGCTATTCGAGAACTGTTGTAAGTAATCGTTCCCTTCCTGCGAGCATCTGGAGAAGTGCATCCCTGTCCCGATAGTTTAACAATTTTGCAATAACTGTTCTGGAGGGTGCACCCGAGATGTTTTTACCCGATGGGGTCCTGTGGGCTCTCTCCACGGAGAAGAATTTGGGGAAGGATTTGGTTGCGAAGATGTCAGCCAACCATTGTTCCAGGAGCAGTTCTGTGCTGTCCCCCTCCGTTCCTTCCGGGACCCCCAGGATACGCACATTGTCTCCCTCGTCCACCCATGATTCAATGGTCTTCAGGCAAGTTAGTGCTTGCGCCAGTTGTTGGTTCATATTTATAATCCTGTCCTCTGCTGCTGAGATGCGCTGTTCTGCCACTCCCGTTCGTGAGGAGAGCTTCTGCAGATCGTGACGGAGAAAGGACACTTCTGCCGATATGCCGTCCATTTTCCTCACCATTGAGGAGCGGGAATTGCTATGGCTGCCATCACATCCTTAAGTGAGAGGGTTTCCTCTGCGCTATTTTCTTCGGGGTGTGGGGCCGGTTCTGTCGACATTGAAGTGTTGGCGATCGCGTACTGATCCATCTTGCTTTGTCTAGAGGCTTTTTTGGATTTGTCCATGGCCATTTTGTAGGGCGGGACTTACGTCGTCCGATCTTCCGGTACAGGGAGAGCTGCCGGAGCCCGACGACTCGTACGGTTCCTGGGCACAAAGGTCACAAGAATTTCGGCGGGGTGTTGCTAAGTGGTACGTGCTGAGTGGGAGGTTCCATAGAGGTATGTCGTATCCACATCCACAGCGCCGGAGCTGAGTCGGGCTCCGGTCTGCAAGTTGCCACCCAGCCGTTCGGTCCGCTACTGGGGGCAGCCAGCACCACCTGGCTGATAGCCGACAATTGGGTGTTTGGCAGAATCTTCAAAGAGTGTTTCAATTCAGTGGGAGGGCCCCTTTGCGCTCTCTTAAGTAAGGTTGGCAGTGATGGCCAACTCTCAGTGTGCTCTGTAGCGTCACCGACTAGGGGCTCGGGACGTTGTGTACAAGTCACGTACCTGGTGTCAATAACACACAATATAGGGGAAGAGAGATCGACACTCTCCCCCGAACCACAGAGGCCGAATGAATTTGACCCTCCCACCATGGTTGGCACAGGCACCTGATAGATATTAAACAGGTCACCACGTGGCAGCCAGTGGGGGGAAGATGAGTTTGGGAGAGGTTGTGGATAGGGTAGGGGAGTTAGGTACACCGGATAGAGGTTAAGGGAACACCTAGATTGGATAGGTAAGGGGAAACACCAGGGAAAAACCCTAACCTAGCTAACCATATGCTTAACGTTGTCGTCTCCTATAACTTCATACCAATAAACCTAGTAGACCTGACCTAAACATAAACCATATACCTGCTCCCTGCCTGTACCTGATTAAGCACACCTTAATATGTGTGCTCAACTGTTACCATACACAAAATTGACACATTTGCAGAAAGCATGATGAAACAAACAAATGGGAATCTTCCCAAAAATGATAGACAAAACACATGGCCCCTTGGGCAACCTCAAGCAACATGTACAGAACAAACAAAACAGTCATAAACCATAACTAGTTTGAATCACTAGTTGGCGCTGGGTTGATTCACACAAGTCCTTGTGCTCTATACTCTAGTGGCGGCGGATTGCTTAACTCCGCGTGTGAGCACTGAATGCATGCCTGTTAGCAATGTGCCGACACATGTCCTTGTGCTCTACACTCTAGTGGCGGCGGATTGCTTAACGCTGCGTGTGAGCACTGAATGCGTGCCTGTTAGCAATGTGCCCGCTGCATGTTTTGCCAGCAGGATTTTCAGATCACAGCACTCAATAGAACAAGTTGGGTCCTCTGACCGGTTATCATAACAATTCAGGGCGCACAAACCCCCCTTCCGAACCCTCATGTACTTAACTGAAGTCCGGGAAGCCCCGCGGTTCTTCCCGGATGAAGATTGCACGGCGAAAGGCAGCCCGGCAGCATCCTCGCCCCTCCAAGCTGTAATTAATCATGGAAATCAGCAAACCAGCAACCAGGAAAATGTACAGACCTCTCCTTCCTGCTCCGACACCAACGACTCCATAGTACCAATAAGCCACACCTGCCTCGTGCCGTTGTCTGCTAATAAGCTGTCCTTAATTAAAGTCAGCTGGCAACGTGCACGCGGCTAGAAACTACAGGCTTCCCAAGTGCTGCTGGAAAATGTAATCTTTTAGCCTTTCCCCCGCTCCTTGTTTTAATACGCAAATCTGAGCACTCCACTCCTGTTCCAGCCCTTATTCCTGACACTGGGTCCAAAGTCCACTATCACCTCTCTGGGTTTTGCTCTCCGTCGTCCCTCAGATGTGTGCTATTTATCCAGCTGTCCTTAGGATATACCGGAAGGGGTCCGCAATACTCTGTGCTGTATGACTCTTGCAGAGGGCGGCACTCCGTCGCTGGTTGCTCATTTTTGCTTCTGGTCCATTAAGGGAGGTAAAGGATGGTATGTCCAAACGGTTCGGCAGTGCCACGCCTCTTTAGTCTTGGATGTAGGCCTCAGCGACTTGTGGGAGAGGTGGTCGTCGGTATTGCAGATCTGGTCATTGGTTTTATTGTTAACGAGGGGCCCAGACAATCAAATAGCGTGGTTTTGGGTGGGTTTATGGCCCGCGTGCCGGCATCCCCAAGTAGTGCCAACCCTCTCGAGCCGCACCAGCCGTCAGTCCTCGCTGTGCGGTAAGTCCTCAGTGGCCCCAGTACAGGCAAAGCACCCGCGTCAGTGTGGGCCACTTTTCCCCACTGAGTCAGCAGTCGCCAGCCCCTCCAGTGCGTCCAAGCGTATGGCCCTGGAGCCTCTTGCATCCCGGGTGTGTGATGCATCCAGGATATGTGGGTTCCCCTAGGAGCGCCGTAGGCCACAGCAGGTGGTCAGAGTTTGCCCTGTCGCTGAGTTCAGGGCTTCTTTTAATGTTCTCGAATGCGGGGGGAAGTTTCAAGGAGTTTGTGGTTCCACAGAGGTCTTAGTGCACTTCAGTTCCCCTTATCAATGGGGGATCCCTGTAGGTGCTCCAATCCGGTGTAAGTCTAGCTTATGGCAATTGCTTGTAGGCCGCAGAGCTTCTCCCTAGATTAGTTCAGAAGGGACACGACACGCTCACAATCCCTGATATTATAGTGCCCCAATTTGCCTACCTTCGTTGCAGGCAGTCTCATGGGGAGTCCCACTCGTTCACCAGGTCGCAGCGATGCGCGGCAGGTATGTTCTTTAGAATAGTTAGATTGTTCAGGGGCGGGAGCACCCGACCAGCCCCAGGTGTGTGTAGAAGCCCGACGGTTGCTGCGTCGCTTCAATGCGATGGTGTATGTGTTGCAACTACCTCGTTCTGTCTCACGTTGCGGTGAGCCGCTCTCCCCGTACCACCTTGGTGCTCCAGCGCTGCCTAAGGAGGCAGCGGGTCACATTTGTCCTTGTCTACAGCGGCACCAATTACTCTGGGCCGTATTTCGATCCTCTCCTGCTGTTCTGCTGTGCTCACCGTCGAGCTGTCCATATTGTGTCTCTCGCACATGTCCTCCCCAGTTCAGAGAAAACCGTCAGCAAAAGTCCTCTGGGTTTGTTGTAACAGGGTCTTTAAGGGACCCACCGAGCGGGTACTGGAGCCAAGTCGGTGGGCCCCCAACACAGGGCCGGGTCAACAGGTGCCCTCGTCCCGGCTATTTCTCCTCCAACGGCCCAGGCGGACCTTCAGGCTATGTGAGCCCCTAGCAGCTTCTACCCCTTTACTTCTGCGTGGCTCGGGTCTCCGGCGGTCATAACGCAGCTCACAGTTCCGGCACGGCAACTGACGTCTCCTACACTCACGGGGGGCTCCCGATTGGGGGTATGCCTGCCCAATCTGGTGGGTCTCGGCCGTTCGCCCCATCTCGGTGCCCCGGGAGGAGCTCAGTCGTGTGCAACCCTCCTGACCGCTCTCTGGTTCTCAGAGTCCGTTTAGCGTGGCTGGGTCTGCGCCGCTTTGCGATACCACGCGATCAGCCTCGTTTCTCCAAAGTTCTATACTTCGTGTGTGCCGCCTCATCATGAAAGTCCAGAGGCTTGCAGAAACCTGCCTGGCCTCGTGTACATGGTCCGCCTGCGCCGCTACATCTCACCTCTCTAACATTCAGGCAACGGAGCACGGCCATTTTGCAGGAGATTGATTAATAGTGCTAAGATGAGAGCCACCAGTTCTGACACTTGTGCTGAATAATGGGATGGTAATCATGCACTCACAACAACTTCACTTGTCCCACCCTCCTTCAGTCTCACTACTGCAGTTCCAGTCCTTCTGATCTCCTCAGTCTGGTCAATTGTCGATGAACTATCAATGTACAGTATGTCTCCCCCATCAAGTGCGTCCTCCTCCACTTTACGTGTGTCACTGAACATCTCTATGTTCCTTGTACAGTCATGGGCATAGTCCCCTGGTTGATAGACATCTGCCAAGCACAGTGCTGGGTTTACTATCCTGCATCTTACTATCTTCTATCTTGATTGTTTAACCTCATATCCTGATGCCCTCTGTGTGGTCAGTGTGCTCTTTGGCTTGTGCACAATTGCAAAAAGGGCGTGCTCCACATACAAGGTGGTGGCGCACCTCATTATCACTTTTGATGACTTTTCCACTGTGAAGGCTGCAGCAGCCAATGATCGTTTGCACGTCTAATGTCCTCTCATCACTGGGTCAAGCTGTCCACTGTAGTAAGCAGTAGGCTTATGGCCCATGGTCGTCTTCTGAGTCAGTACCACTTTCATCACTACTACCATCAGTGTTTGTAAACAGGAAGAATTCCTTTCTGTAGTCTGGGGTCCTTAACACTAGAGCTGAACATATGGTCTGCTTTATTTCCCCAAAGGCTTTAGTTATCTTTGTGGTCCACGTTAGTGTCTTGGTTTCCTTCTGGCCTTCCTTTAGTGCAGTCAACAGTGGCCTTGTGTATGTGCTGTAATTGAAAACCCATGCTCTGCAGTAATTGCACAATCCAAAGAATCATTGCATGCCCCTCACTGTTTTGGCTGGTGCGTGTTCCATATTGTCTCTGCTCTCTTTGGGGCAATGTGCCTGCCGTCCTTAGATATCATCTGTCCAATATAAAGTACCTCCTTTTGACAGTGCTGGAGTTTGGCCCTGTCCACTTTGTATCCCTTGTCTGCCAACACTGTCAACATGTGCACTGAGTCCTTCCTGCACTGGTCCTCTGGCTCACTGCAAATCAAAATGTCATCTACATACTGTAAGACTGTGTTATGTTATGTTATGTTATCAGAACTTCTAAAGCGCACGTTCACCCGGAGGCATCTTGGCGCTGAGGAGGCAGGCAGAAAGGAGCGCAGCTAGAAAAGCAGGGTTTTTAATCCTCAACGAAAAGCGAGGTGATTTGAGATGTCACGTAAAGGAATGGGAAGGTCATTCCATGTTCTCGCAGCAGCGACAGAGAAAGCACAGCCACCCTTACGGGCCATCTTGAACCAAGGTACAACCACCCGCCGGGTGGTTAGGGAGGGAAGGGTGTGGGTGGGTTGATAGGGAGCAAATTTAATTTGCATATATTCTGCTACAGATCCATGAAACGCCTGGTGTACTATACACATAGACTTAAACACGATGCCTTGAGCAACAGGGAGCCAATGAAGTTGTCTCAATAAGGGAGTCATATGGGCTCCAAAAGGAGGATGGATGATGGACCGGGCTACAGCGTTTTGAAGCAGCTGCAGCCGGTCAATCAGTTAGGCAGGTTGCGCCAGATAAAGTGAGTTGCAGTAGTCCAGGACGCTAAGGACCAGGGCTGCCACAACTGGTGCCTGACTGGCAGAGGCAATAAAAGGGAGGACTTTTCGGAGAACCCTGAGTTTAAAATGACCTGATTTGCAAACTGCTCCAACCTGCTCGTCCATGGTCAGGGTGGCCGAAAAGCACACGCCCCGGTTCCTAACTGTTGGGACGGGTATATGAAGAGGGCCCAGTGACGGGGGCCAGAAATCAGCCGTCCAGAACACATGAGGGGTAGAAATACCCACAACCAGGACTTCAGTGTTTGTGCCGTTTAGCTTGAGCCAGTTCAGCATCATCCATAGTCCCAGTTCCTCCAGACACTTTTTTAGCCTGTAAGCTGTTTCAGGTTTTGTTAGGTCCAGACGGACCAGTATCTGGGTATCATCCATGTATGAATAGAAGCGGAACCCATGAGACTCAATGAGGAACAGCAGATATCTTATATAGATGTTGAACAGAATAGGGGAAAGCGCCGAACCCTGAGGGTACACCACAAGAGAGAGAAACAGGGGCAGAGCAAAAAGGGGGAAGCAAAACTGACTGACAGCGATTAGTGAGAAAAGCTATGAACCATTTGAGGACTTGACCAGAAATTCCGGCTTCGGGGAGCCGTGAGATTGACGGTGTCGAACGCAGCCGACAGGACTGTGCTTTCTGTCTGTATGTTGCTTAGATCCATCATTTGGATCACCCTGTTAAAGATGGATGGTGACTCACACGTAGAGGTAAAGTCTGAAATCGTAGGATGAAGTTAGTCAATTGGGACATACTTCTTGTACTTGCCACACTGAATAAGTACCGTGGTTGGTGAGGTGGTGATATTTGTAAGCTTTCTGTCTCAAAACAGTGTGTAAGGTTGTTTGTTCCTTTTATTCTTAGGTTCTTAACCTGCATTGCATTTGTGATACTTCTCGACCCTATCCACATGGTTTTAAGTAATCTAAATTTTAAAGATATTCCCCTGAAGAATGTTCATCCATGTTTGCTGAAAAGAACAGAAACATGTTGGGAAATACAGTTGTGAGACACTTTTAGTGCTAATGTTGTCTTTTTTTGTAATCTGTGTCTGAAAATTGTTATATGTTGTTGTTTGTGAATTGTAAGTGACTAACACGTGTGGTTAATACTCGCTATGCGAATTATAGGGGTCTTTTTATGAATTTTATTAATATTAATAAATTGAATCAATTTGTAAAATTTGTATTAGACGAGTACTGTATCGATTTTTTCAAGATAAACAGTGCCAGGAAAATCAACTACCTTACTCTGTTGATGAGAGATATCTTGTGTACATTTGAGTATATCTATCTCCTTTTTGTATTTACACCATTTGGTCCACCCCGTACCGTGGAGACAGGTTTTCCAAATTACAGGTACGTTTTAGCGCCTGTTTTTTATATATATGGTGACTCACAGTACCTTGCGGCAATTGAGTATTTTTACACTTATTGTTGCGGTACATAAAGTTGGTTGAGTCCTGTGACTCTGGGTGTAGTGGTACTGAAAAGAATGCATTCTTTAGATCAATGACCATGAAGCAGGTGGCTTCCACTGGGATGCCACACAGAATTGTCACTGGGTTTGCTGCTGCTGGATACTCTGCTTCTAAAATGTCATTCAGAGGTCTTAAATCCTGGATAACGCCATGACCCCCCATTGGCCTTGCACACAGGGTACACTGCTGTGTTGCATGGAGATTCTGATGGTAGCAGTATGCCTCTCCAATGAAGGTGTTGATTGTTTCATAAATTCCTTCATTTTCCTCTTTAGTTAGGGGAGACTGTTTTATTCTTGACAACGTTGCTCCTGGTTTCAGCTTAATCTTTACTCTCCTATGCTCTTTATGCACTCCACGTCATAAGAGCTTGTGGTCCATAAGCTGTCAGGTATCTTGGCCATGTCCTCCTCCCAGAATAAGGGCGGTGCCTCCAGCGCCATCGCCATTCTCTGTGGAACCTCTCTGTAATTAATCTGTAGCTAGAATGTTACACTCATCCCGAACATCACTTCCAATTACAGTCTCTCCTTTCTAAAGAGTTCATCATCTGTCACTGTTGTTAGCCTGCACCCATCTGCAACTGCAATAATTGCTCTCCATGCCCTCCCTGTGTCATCTGTGGCATGCACTGCAATCCAATCCTCTCTGGCCAACACTGCCTCAATCTTGATCGACACTATCGTTCCTTCTGGCTCATCTAATGGTGTCTCTGGCCTGAATAGGTACTCATATGATACTCGCCATACCTTTCCTGCGATGCCTTGCATCCATGCAGTGGCAATGTCTGTCCCATACTGATCATCTCGGGCTCCACTGGCACCCTCCTCTGTACTGTACGCCCACAATATGCCTGAACAAGCTGTCTCACATTCAACATGTGTATGCCTTGTGTTGAGCATATTATGCTTTTGTCTGTGAATGAAATGGTCATGTTTAGTCTGCTCACGATGTCTTGTCCCAATATGTTGACAGGTGTCTGTCGAGAGTAAAGCAAAGGTAGTGATAAGTCGTGGTCTCCTGTAGATACAGAGATGTTATCAGTGAAAGGAACCACTTCTCAAGCCCCAGAGAATCCTTGACTGTTCATGGCATCACCTGGCAACTTAAATGTTCCTTCCCTAATGCATGACTTAGTCATCTCAGTGTCAACAACAAATGAAAAAGTTTCATCACCTATCGCCACCCCTATGTGAGGTTTCTCCGCAGGGTTGGGTGTGATTGACAGGGTGGGACACATCAGGTTTGTCTGTGGGCTGTCCTATTGGGGATGCATAGATAGTCCTTTCCCTGTAAAGGGGTTGTTCCCCACCATGGTCACCCCTCCCAGTTGCCTAACTGGCACTGTTGCCACGGTGTCCATGTGTTCCCCTGTGTCGTTATCTCGTGCTTGTGCTAGCTGTCGCGTGCTCCACTGGTTCTGCAATGCTTGTAAATACTGGGGCAGTGGTGCTGCCAGTTGTGGTGCCTGCATCTGTACCTGTGTTAGCGCGGGTGCCTGTGCTTGTGCTGGTGGCATTTGCTGGTAGGAGCCTTGCATCTGTCCTTGCTGCTGCTGGCCCTGAGCTTAATAGTCTCCCTGCGCCCCCTTGATCATTCTGCTACCCCTGATCTCCTCAATTTTGTTGTGCTCCCCTGAATCGACACGGTCTAGAAATGTGTCCTAGCTTGCCGCAGGTCCAGCACTGAGGTGGCTCCCTTCCCTGTCCTGGGAAACCCCTTGACATATCCCCTGGGCCTTGCTGAATCTGTTGTCCATAGCCCCGAAATCCCCCCTGGTTGTGGTGCATCTGTGGCCTGAAGTCACACCACCTCTGTAGACCTCACGTTCCTCGGAATCCCTGCTGTGGGCTGCCCCGCCCCATGTATCCTCCTCCCATGGGCGGTGCAAACTGCGGTGGTTGCTGGTACTGCTGCGGAGGTAGTGGTGCTTGTGGTTTGGGGCTGGTTATAACCACCCTTTCCATTGCATACTTTGATAACTTCTTTTGCACTAACTTCCCTTCATCTGCCTTTCTCCCCCTCACCTTTTGTTTCACCTTCTCTTGCCATAGTCTGCCTTCTCCATCTCTCTCTCCTGTTTCTCCCTTATCTCCCTTTCCTCTCTCTTTCTTTCCTTTAGATTCCCCTCCATATTTTTTCTTCATTTTCTGTCTCCAAACGCTCCCATTCCTCTTCCCTTCTCCACTCCCTGTATTTGCGCTCCAGATTCTCTTCGCTCTTCTGCTTCCTCTCTTTCCGTTCCAACGTCACCTCGCATCAGTTCCATGTGTTAATATCCCCACAAAAATATTGCGATACAAAAATATCACCATATTTTTGTGGCGATATTGACCCATGGACCCTGCAGGGGACACCCCCGCAACCCCTGCATTATTTAAAAATGTGCGGGGCACACCCATGCAACCCCCGCTCCCACCAAATATCCTCCCCAAAAATATTGCCTATGGCGAGACAAACGGCCATATGTATGGCGATATTTTTGGTGGGGATATTTTGTAGGGATACCCTCAGCATCCATTGACGCCTCGCCACTTCCCCCTCTCCCTCCTGTAACATGTGCCACAATTCAAATATAGCCTTACATTTTGCCAATTTCTTCCCCTTATAAGCACCCTGAACATGTGTCAATAGAGACTGCTGCACGACCTTGGAGAAACTCCCATATGGTGGCCATGACTTTGTCAGTTTACCTTCAGTACTTTTGGACCATTCTATACTATACTTGCACAACTTTTCTTTGAAAGGGTGTAACGTTTTACACAAATGCTGAAGGGGGTAATTCCCCCACTAATGCCCTGATACATCGTACCACCGTTTACCTGACCTCAAATTGAGTATTTCGATAATCAGCTGTTAAGAGTAAAGGTTAGATCACAATAAGAACACTTTTCAATTACTACAGTAGTTGATGTTCCCCAGGTCTGGGATTCAAAAAGTTCTCAGCTTGTAGTGTACCTTCTCAAGGTAATAAGAAATAATATGTGTCTGCATTGTCACATGTGTGAATCACCAATGACTATGAGAGTGCTTGTTCTCATCATGCAACACTCATCTCCCGATGTAACTTCTTTGTGCAAGCCTTTGTCTGGCTGCGTGAGACTGTTCCTCGTTCCCAGCTGCTAGTTTCGCTTCATCATCGACTCGGCCGGGTCACGTGCTCCGAGACGGTGTTTTCGAGCTCTGCAGCTCCGAATTGGTCTGATGTTATGAGGATTTATTCACATTTACTGCGACTGGAGTTACTGTAGTTCAGGGAATGAGTGTCACTTGGTGACCTTGGCAGCCGGCCCTGTCCCACACGTTTGTTCCTCTGTGCAGCCTGGATTCGTTCAGCTCAGCTCCTGCCGAGGGTCTGTGATCTGTTGTAATTTTCCTAAACCAGGATATGGCTTCTACATGTTTGTCTCATTCTACGGTGTGCATTGTCTTTTTGTGAGGAAAGTCTACGATGCCTTGCACATAATATATGTCCTCTGTATGAGGAAAGCTTTCAATTTTCCTGCCAGTTATGTAAACATTCTGTTTTCGAAAGAAGGTTGCAGTGCCCAATACTTTATTTGTTTTCTGTGGAAAGCAAATTAAAAAAAGGCACTTGTTAGAAACTTTCTGGTTTAATGCTCATGTTGTAATAGTACATTGTGTTAGGGAAGCTTGATGTATTTGTGCTCGTACTGTCAATTTCTCTGTGTGAAAAAACCTTGCAACTTTATTTGCATACTGTACCACATAAAGTAACCTTTGCTATAAGTTAAGGAAGATTAGTCTATACCTGTCAATGATGTAAATGTTATCTCTTTGAGGTGTTATGGTGGAGATAAAGGCGGTGACAGGCAAGGGGCCGCCCCTGCCTGTCCGGAAAAAAGAGCAAACATATAGAATAAGGAAATGAACTGAAGTGACATTTTATGTATGCTACTGCCATGTAAAATGTAAAACAAGTAGGATAGAGTTAGTTTGTTATATTGTAGGGAACTAGTTTGTTATATTTAAGGGAGGGCTAGGTTGCTGGTTACACAGAGAAGCAATGTAGCAAATGGTCATGCACAGTTAGATGGGGCACACATGTTAACAGTATTATAAATGAACAAGAGAAACACCCTTTCCCCTTTTGAAAGGCCCTGTACAGTAAACAGTTAGGAAAGCACAGCATGTTGGTTTAAATAGCTTAATAGGGATTTGCTTTGTCCATAAGTGGTGTCCAGATGATTGAAAGTATCAAGGCTGGGAAGAAAAGGGAGGATAGCTGAAACTGCACGAACAGACCTTTCTCATGGTTCCAGTTTAGATAAGCAACAATTAAATTATTCTTGTTAGCAGGCAAAAACATAAAAAACATACATAGGTTCAATTGCCAGGTGCACGCAGTAACATTGCCAAAGGCACATTACCAAGATGTATCCGTAGCGCCCCCAATGTTGACAGCAGTTCAACACATGCACGGAAGAACACACAAATGGGTTGCATACATTGAAGGCAAAACTTCTCATACACTGGCCTCACACTACAATGAATAGGCTGTGCACCTCATGGCTCAATTAGATCAAGTACCTGCAGGTAATAGGATTTATTAAAAGGGAGTACGGGACAAGTTGTCGAAGGTTAGGTTAACTGTCTGGGAAGTTGGGACCCGGTGTGAAAAAATATGAAATGGGAGTGGGAGTTTGATCGTTTTTGGCCAATGCAACGTTTAGATACCTCCTTTCCCACCAGAGGTTAACTAGGCCATTGTGGGTAAGTGCTACATCCAAGGCAACAGCAGTAATAGGCACCAGTGTTGTCATAGTGTCAGCAGGTTGTGTTGCCAACCAATCAGTACACGGTCCGATGATGACAGGTATATGATGTCTTGCATAATGAGATGGATCCTGGGCATGGTTAAATATATGTAATTTAGTGTAGCAGCCAATGGTAGCTCGTGAATTCTGTTTGTATGATGATGATGTGATTTGTTTTAGCTTATAACGTTTCAGCTGACAACAATTGAAATGAGAATGTCTGTGGACTTTCTTCCGGCCAAATGTATCCATAAAGCTGGCTTCTTGGTGCATGGTGGTTTGCTCCCTTATTTTGGTTAGTGTGGATTATTGGGAGCTAGTTTACAGAGGGACAGTGTGCAGCTTCCGTTAGTTTACCTTCATATGTGTGAGAGGAGAAAGCTTGCATTGTCTTCTCCTTTCCTTCAGCTCGTATTTGTGTGTTTCTCTCTGTGCCTATGCCATTGTGTGCATCTGTGTGTACATGCCTGTACACGTTCTACTGGGTGTCTGCCTTTATATTTTGGTTGCTAGTGTGTGTTTTAGTTTGTGAATCTGTGGGTGCCTGATCGTAATTTTTATGGATTAAGTGTAAAGTGTGAGATATTGTGTGTGTATTAGATATTAAGAAACAAGAGAGAAAATAAGGTGGTGTATAGGGAATGTTAGGGATGCAGCATTCTTGAAAAATGTGTGACAACATTGGCGCAGTGCAAGTGGTAGAATGGTTACTAGGAAAGATGGAAGGACTGCACATAGATATTTACATCTGTGGTGCTAAACAATCCTTTCTCTGCACCTCTGCATTATTAAGATCTTTCATGGTTTGGGCAAGGTGATTACACAGGAGGCGATAGAAGGATGTATTATCAATGTGTGAACAATTTCAATTCACCTGTCTCAAATAAGGCATTGGTTACAGATACAAAGTATTGCCCATGTTTTACAAGCTGAGCTCTGCCTTCATATCTCCTTGGTTGAGTGCTTCTAAGTCCAGTTAAAGGCAGGCTCTGTGAGGCAGAAGATCTTTTCTCGTGCATGCGGGCGAGCATTCCTGGAGGTCTTCAATAATTGTTGGACAGTTACTCTTCAAAGCTTATATATGGCGTGGAGAGCCGGTGAGTGCTGTTAACGGCAGTTGGAGGCCGGTGAGGTGGTGAGTACCCCCTCCTCTCTTCTTGGTCTCACTGAGTGCACACAGGATTCCACACAGGATGTATAACTTGCGTAGAAGTCTGCCTCCAATGCTACTGATGATACCAGTAGTCCGGATAATGCTGATAATGCTCAACCTACAGTGCCAGTTACTCCTATAGAAGTAGTAATTCCTGCCTCTCTTACCCCGCACCATATTTTATTGGACCAAAAGCGCCGACTCCTGCCTCAGCCAAAGCACCAGTAAACCCTGTTGCTGTTGCCGCCAAACAAAGTTTGTATACCGCCAGATGTGATTATATGCAGAGTGAACTCTAGCAAAGCAGATGTGTGCATAGACACAAATTTAGAAATAATACAATCTCAGATTTCTTTCCACCAGTCAGCATAGCGACAGACAATAGAAAACAAAATCATTCCACAGTCCAGAATCAGGAAGGGGCTAATTCTATCAATGATCTGACTGGATGACTTAGCAGGCCCCGCAGAGAAAACAAATAACTATCACTCAGACCTGGTTACCAGCAGTCGTATCAAGCAGGATGTATTTGATGCTGATATACAGGATTTATTTGTATTGCTATCTTAGCAACATGCTGCAATGGCTGTTTCAGGCTCATTCTCATCCTCCTGAAGCATATTTTCGGATACGTCAAATCTTCACTAAACTTTCTGTGATTTAGATGAAAAAATGTAATAGATTGCCCTTTTGATCTGAGCCTTCAATATGGTGCATAGTTCCTTTGTGAGTCTATATGAAAACGGTAACATGGAAGTACAATCTCATTCAACTGTGTTACAGAGATGAAACTCCAAGTGGAAGACTGTGAAATGCACTATCAAAATCTGCTGAAATAACCAAGACGCAACCTACAAGTGAGGTACAGGCTTTCATGACCTTGGCTCAAGAAAGAGTAGATGTTATTACTACTCAAGTGACTCAAGCAGCACTCACAGCCTCTAAACTATCATCTTCAGAGTCAATGGGCAAAACTAACACAAATTCTCAAGCCCTACCTTTGCTGTGGAAAAAGTCAAGAAACCAAAATAAAGAAAAAAGGTGCTAATAGGAGTAATTTAAGGACATTCTTGTGATCATTACACTGGATGTATGACACTGCATCAGAACCTATGTTACCGAAAGAAAAAACGGAAAGGAAAGGAAAAGCTGCAACGGTTAACGTCTCAGAGGGGTCTAATCCTACCAGCTACATTGAGTCATCACAAACAACAAAGGCATCGTCTACCGCTACACAGCTGGTTACATTGATAACTCCTGAAATGGGTGCATCTCCAACGACAGAATTCGTAAATAGGTTTGGTGACAAATGGTCCTCCCTGTTTAAGGACTGGGATCTACTTAGGCTTAATGGTGATGTTGAAGGGCACATACTGCATACAAAACAGGTGGTGGGCAGGTAGTTTTGAAACCTGTACAGATAACCTTCATATGACACCTGCCTTGTTCATGGAATCTGTACATTCTGTCGTTGAGAAAAAAAAATGGAGTGATCATGATATGTTGACTGTCATGGTAAATTCTGACTTAATGGGTTATGTAAACAAACATTGAATAATTTATCAGGGATCTCTAAATGCTGCCAAATCAAATGGCGGCCATCAATTATCCAAACCTTAAATGACCAAAAAAAACATTTCTTCCAGTCAACAAATGTGACTATCCCACAATTGTAAAAACTTGAAAAAGTGTGCCTTACACGGCAACACCATAATAAATGGCTAAAATCACATCACCATACAATGCTCCAGATAGATGGAGGTTTGCTGGCCACTACATTTTAAAATAGTCCACTAACTTCTGAAACGTAATCAATAGACCAGACCTGGCCCATGCAGGCCTCCAAACCAATCGTATTTCAGAGGAGTTTTGGGGTAGACATATGGTAGAACACTATAAGCACTCTGCCAGCACACCGAATTGCCAAGCATTGGTTCAAAACTGGAAATTGGATATTGATTTGGAGGACATAGAATCCAGTATGTGAAAATCCAACATCTCCAGAGATCTAAGTCTTAACATACTTAGTAATTGGGCCTCATTCCGAGTACGGCGCTAACCAATGGCGCTATTAACGCCTTGGTTGACGCCGTACCCGGACCGGCAGCGCCTTGGTGGATGGCGGAATTACCGCCCCATTCCAAGGTTGGCGGGGCGGTAATTCCCCAATCCCCATTTACCCTTCCCCATTCCCATTCTTGCCCCATAGGGCATAATGGGAGTGGGGAAGGCGTCAATTACGCCACCGTAAATTACGGTGGCGTAATTAACATCAAGGTCCCTTAGCGCCATGGTATTTAACGCCTGCTAAAAGCAGGTGTTAAAAGCACCATGGCGCTAAGGGAACTCGGAGTATGGCGGTAAGGGATTACCGCCACCGCTCTCGTTAGCGGTGGCCGCTATCCCTTACCGCCATACTCGGAATGAGGCCCATTGTGTCCTTAAAACCCCCAGAGGCAGTGGCCCTAATATTGTATGTACTATTTCAAAATATAATCCTTACAGAAAGGTCACATGGAAACTATCTAAACTGATTACTATTTGTAAAAAGGATGACAGAAGTAATCCCCTTAATTATTGCCATATAGCCTCTCTTGATGTTGAAAATAAGATATTCTCAGCTCTGATTCTATCTGAAGAGAATCAATCTGAATGGGCCCTATTAACAAACCTATTTGGTAGATCTCACAACGGTTTTAGAAAGGGAGTAGGTACCTCATTTAACAGCTTTATTTTGGATTCTCCCCAATATAAATCCTGGCAGACAGGCTGTCCCCCATATTTGTTCTAAGTTTCAATCATTCATTGCCGTTTAATACCGTCAACCTCTCAATACTTTGGAAAAAGCTGAACAACTGGCCATCTTGATTCCTCTACACTCTGACATCAAAATTCACATAAAACGGAATCCGCAGGGAGTTTTAACAAGGCAGTTTCCTATATATGATGTTCGCGGCCGGGGTGGGTTTTGGCTCCCTGCCTGTTTAATCTTTAAATGTTTAATCTTTATATATCGGTTATGAATGACTCTCTGGCACCAGCATCTTTCATCTCCCCTCGTCTGCATTCATTATACGTTTAGTTAACACTTTACAAAACTACATGTGAAAACATCTGACAATTAATGCCAGCAAGACAAACATGTTTAGATTCCCAGCAAATAGCAGGAAAAAGTTGGGTTATGTATGGAAAATTGACGATTGTCACCTCCAAGTAATACATTATTTGAAATATCCTGGTTTTAACTTTTGTGTTACTCCAATCAAAACGACTCCCTTGAATTACTTGAAGGGGAAAGTAGCTTCATTCATATTCCTGAAATGAAGTTAATAAATCGCTAATTTGGCAGATTTTCATTGATCCCGCTAATCACATTTTATAAATCTAAAGCTGTATTAACATTAACGTATGGCCTTGATGTCTCGCACTTGGTCGAGATCTCTACCTTAACCACCATTGAAGGTGATTTGTGCAGTAAGACACTCATGGGGTAATTCATAGAATTTAGCGCAGAAGTGGCGTGCATGGCTGGCGCACAGAGGGAGCGTGCGCCAGCTTGCGCCACCTGCGTGTGCCAAAACCCATTTTGATGCACAGCGTATTCATGAATACTTACATCCATAACCAGCTGTGGCGCAGAGTGGTGCAGCGACCATGCAGCAGCGCCAGCTAAGCCCCCAACCCCGCCCTGTGGGCCGAAAACATTGCACAAATCCCCTACATGGCGCAAAGGCCAGTGGACCAGCATACAGCCCCCCAAACACAAAAACACGCTATAAACGGCACAAAGCCCTCACACGCCTTCAAAATTGCATGTAAAACTCCCTGCGCACCCCTCGGATTACGCGTACCCCATTCGCGCCAGCAAAATCGCATGTAAAACTCCACGTGCACCCCTTGGATTATGTGTACCCCGCTCGCGCCAGCGTAATCACGTGTAAAACTCCCCGCGCACCCCTCAAATTACATGAACCCCGCTTGCACCAGTGAAATCGCGTGTAAAACTCCCCGCGCACCCCTCGGAATACGTGTACCCCGCTTGCGCCAGCGAAATCGCGTGTAAAACTCCACGCGCACCCCTTGGAATATGCGTACCCCGCTCGCGCCAGCAAAATTGCTTGTAAAACTCCCCGCGCACCCCTCGGACTACGCATACACCGCTCGAGCCATCGAAATCGCATGTAATTCTCACTCCTGTACCCCCAGATTCACGCAGCAGTGTGGTGAGAAGCCACATGCACCCCCTGCAGCCAGACCACGCCACAGGGGTCCACCCTACACCCCTCCCCATGCCCTGCAGGCAGCCCATCCACCCTCCCCATGCCCCGCAGGCAGCCCATCCACCATGACCATGCCCCGCAGGCAGTCCATCCACCCTCCCCATGCCCCGCAGGCAGACCATCCACCTTGACCATGCTCCGCAGGCAGGCCACATAGCACCATGCACTTGGGAGCCCCGACTCATGTTCCCCCCAACGACCCCATTGACGGGCACCTGCCAGTAGGCCCGACTCATGTCCCCCCCACCAATTGACGGGCACCTGCCAGCAGGCCCCGACTCATGTCCCCCCGACCCCCCCATTGACAGGCACCTGCCAGCAGGCCCTGACTCATGTCCCCCATT
The DNA here is from genome assembly GCF_040938575.1 of Ambystoma mexicanum. NCBI lineage: Eukaryota > Metazoa > Chordata > Amphibia > Caudata > Ambystomatidae > Ambystoma > Ambystoma mexicanum. The sequence goes on from NC_090922.1 coordinate 256,341,877, forward strand.
CCCCCATTGAGAGGCACCTGCCAGCAGGCCCCGACTCATGTCCACCCCACCCCCAATTGACAGGCACCGGCCAGCAGGCCCCATCTCATGTCCCCCCACCCCCAATTGACAGGCACCTGCCAGCAGGCCCGACTCATGTCCCCCCACCCACCCCCCATTGATGGGCACCTGCCAGCAGGCCCCGACTCATGTCCCCCCCACCACCAATTGACAGGCACCTGCCAGCAAGCCCCGACTCATGTCCCCCCCACCCACCCCCATTGACAGACACCTGCCAGCAGGCCCCGACTCATGTCCCTCCAACCACCCCCCATTGACAGGCACCTGCCAGCAGGCCCCGACTCATGTCCCCCCCCACCAACCCCCCATTGACAGGAACCTGCCAGCAGGCCCCGGCTCATGTCCCCCCACCCACCCCCATTGACGGGCACCTGCCAGCAGGCCCCGACTCATGTCCCCCCACACCCCCCATTGACAGGCACCTGCCAGCAGGCCCCCACTCCTGTCCCCCACATTGACAGGCACCTGCCAGCAGGCCCTGACTCCTGTCCCCCAAACACCACGTCATAACTATACAGACCCATGGCCCTAATGCCAACCCAAATCCCCCCCACCACACCAGTACAAACATCCAACGACCCACTGCACCCACGCCCTCCTAAATTACCCATTCCATGAGAGTCTGAAAAGAACCAGCATGCCCATCAACAAATGTCCTACAGAGCCACACAGTGGCAACACATGACTGAGCCAATGCTCATGGAGACATGCACAAAAGAAATCATAGTTGACCACACCAAGAATGAAGAATAATGAAATGTATTAAACATTAAAAACAAATGACAATATGAAAGCAAACATGCAAATAAAGAAATAATGAAAGCAATATGAAAAAGAAAGTGATATCCAAGAAAAAAAAAATACAAAACATGAAAAAAATAGTGGTCCATCCCCAAAGCCCATAGAAATAAATCCCAAGATGAAAATAAAAATAAAGTATGTACATGTTCGTAAAATTGTAAACAAAAGTCTGAAGGGTCCATTATCCCAAAACAAAAGGAAACCTACCTAAAACCCTATCTAAAATACAACCATATACAAAAAGTGGAGCAAAGTCGATCACTCCAAATAATAATAAAAACCAAATGAAACCTAAATAGCTATATACAAAGGCGGCGGGCTAGTCCGACGGCTAACTTATTGATGACCCGGGCCAGGGCATCATCGAACTCCACGTCGATGTTCCGGAGGTGGGCCTCTTCCCTGGCCTCAAGGTCTCGCAGGGGTGCAGCCATGGCCTCCTCCAACTCCCTGCAAGTTGCCTCGAGGCACTCAGCCCGCCTCAATGCCCTGTGCATGGAGTTCTCCGCCCTGACCATTGTGAGCCATGGCCTCACCGCTCGCCGCAGCTCTGCACCTATTTGCTGGCCCAACAGCTGCACACGGAAGACACTCCCAATCCTGGGTCCTCCTACCCGCCGGCCAATGCCTGCCCCGATGATGTAGAGGGCCCCTAGGCCACATGCCTCCTACGCCAAGCCTGCCGCCACCTTTCTGCTACCTCCCGCCGCCGCCATGACTGCCTCCGGGTAGATGACAACACCCGGGGCCGTCGTGCAGGTGCCCTGCTTGAATGTGCCTGCACATCGTCCGTTGCCAGGGGTCCCGTTGCTCGGGTGACCACCTGTGCTGAGCTCCGACTCCCGACTGTGGCAAGGATGGGATCTCCACCAGCCTGGCTGCATTGGTTGGGGCCGGTCCACAGGGGGCTCGGGTGTCATCTGGGCCGTAAGACGGCACGGAGAACAACTGGTGTATAGTGCGTACAGAGGAGGAAAGGGCCGCAAGAGAGTGCGACACATGGTGGAAACCCCCGACCATGAGCCCTCCCAACTGGGCCACGTTGGCACACATCTCTTTGTGATGACGTGCGTGGTCCCCCCAGGAAGCACACACGTCATCACGAATGACATGTGTGCGCAAGGTGACACCAATCAGGACGGAATCAATCCTGTCATGGGTTCCCATGTCCGCAGGTAGAGGAGTGCCAGAGGATGTGGACCTCCCCCCTACCTGCGGACCGGCCAGGGACGGGGCATCCCTGCTGGTGCATGGTGATGCAGTCACAGTGTCAGGGACAGTGACATGCACAGGCCCCTCCGGGGCGAGCTGTGCTGCCTCCTGCCCCTGCCCCTGGACTGCACCACTTGCACCAGTGGTACAACCCCCACCAGGCCCCATGTGCGGCTCTGAAGCGGCCTCCTCCTCCTCCGTACACACCACCAACCTGGATGTCTCCGCACCGTCTTCCGCCATCGCCAGACACTGTGGGGGCTCACCTGCCCCTTCCGCTGCAGCTGTAGTGGCAGATGCTGCACCAGTCCCCTCGTTCCCGGATGATGGAATTTCCTGGGAGGGTGACTGGGCCTTGCGTCGCCGGCCGGTGGATGCATCCCTGCCGCTTTCCTCCACAGCAGCGTCTCCGCCCTCTTCTTCACTCGCTGCTGTGTAAATGAAGACATTGAACACAAGCATCAGGGTACTGTACAATAGTGCCCTAAACACAAAGCAATAGCACATGAGTGGCACTGTCAAACGTCACTTCCATGACGTCCCTCCACAACACATGGGTCAGTGCAGGCAACACACATGCAGGAACAGCTATGGCACATGCAACAAACATTTGCATCCATGTCCGAGGCACCGTAGAAACATCCAATGGTGGGCTGAAACTCACATGCATCATGGAACAAGCTGATCACATGCACACACATCATCGGAGGGTCATGTATCTGGCCCCGTATACCCCAAGACACTGTGGATACAAGGATGACTAGGCTGTATCAGTGGATCAACACATCGTCACGGACATGTGGCATGCATCCATGGCGTTTACCTCTCACTCACACACTACTCAGACACACGGACATGTACACCATGCACGTCCATGACAGCAGCACCCATCTCATACACTCCAAACATGTCCAAGTATAGACACAGGCATGCATAGAGTGTTCATTCCGCATTCAGCTCCGCAGGATGCATTGTAACACATACACCATCCATGTGGGTCACGCCTGACTGGACTCACATTCAGCACCATCATGTCCCTGCACAAACACATCCATACATGAACCATGTCACACATACAGCCAAGTAGCTAACTACCACCACACGGCGAATGCGCATCAGGACCCTCATCTGCTGGGTGGTAAGGTGGACCCGGCGCCCCACTGTGTTCGCTGCGTCCAAGAGGCGCCGGGCCTTCTTGAGGGTCCTGGACCTGTAGTCCTCCCAGCGCTTCTGGACGTGTTTGATGTTGCGGGGTTACACCCCCTCCGCGTTGATGGCACCCACTATGTCCTTCCAGATCCTCTTCCGTCCTTCCTTTTAGGCACGCGATGGTGTGAAGAGGGCATCATAATGCCCCAGGACTTGCTCCACCAGGATGCCAACTTCATTGTCAGTGAAGCTGGCAGCCGTCTGCCTCTGTCCTGGGGGGGTTGCAAGGATGCCACTGGTGCGGATGGTGTTGTGTCGGACATGGCAACCCCCAAGCCAGGTGTGGGTGGGCAACTAGGTCCTGGGGCTTGGCTGTGGAGCGATGGAATACCAGTCGGGAGTCTTCTCTTGCAGCAGGGGGGGTCACAGCAACTGGACCCATGCAGATGGCTGATGTGCAGGCACCAAATGGCAGGGCACTGTTGGCAGCAGGCAGGCAGCAGCGGATGGCTTGTAGGAGGTTCCCCGGAGATCTGGGGGGCAGGAAAATGGCCTTCTGCGCAGGAGCGTGGTCTTCCGTGTGTTGTCGTATGGCCAGCTTGATGCAGAGTGAATTGGCATGTGAAAAAACAGCATGTCAGCGTGTAATTCGAGGAAAGGGCCTTAGCACGTAAGTGACGCGACGCGCACGGGCATTTCCCTCAGCACGGGCGCATAGTGAATTCACACATGCAAAAACAGCATGTCCGTATGTCAATGCGTGTAATTCGAGGAAAGTGCCTAAGTGCGTAAGTGACGTGACACGTGTGGGTGTTCCCCTCGGCATGGGTTAAAGATGAGGGGGCCTAGCAGTTCGTGGTACATGCTTTTTATGGAGACCGACGTATGTGTTGCTACTTCTTGTTGTTTCACGTGCCATCACTCACAGCGGATCGAGGACGTATCTCGTCTTTTGGCAGGGGTCTTGCCTACGCGTGTTTTTCATTACCACGCTAGTCAGACTGTCGCGCATGCTATTTTAACTACTGCAGGTCCCCTTGTGTATCGCTTACCCGTTTTCGAGGTCATAGTAGCCTGTGTGTCCCACACCGTTGCGTTTTTTGTGTCCCTGGGTGCCACCGCGTACTGCGGGAGGTTAATTCCACACACGTGGGCTACCGGGGTTGCGTGCACGGTTTTACTGCAGTTTTGGGGTGCCTGAGCATTGCGTGATTTTCTCAATGGGGTAACATACAGCCTTGCAGGCGCACAGGGGTGCTGTTTACATCTACTACCCCACCCCCTTCACCCCAATTGCCCAGGACAATTGTTGTTTACTCCTCCCATTGGCACTACTACATCTGTGCCATCGTTTGGAGGCCACGAAAGGTGAGGGGCACCTCAGCTGGGCATCCTCCACGTGGTGGGCATAGTCAGGGACGTGGCTGGGGTGACCAGGGAGTAGGCGGAGTCCAGGGTGCCCAGGGAGGCTTCAGAGGGGGAAGAGGCAGGAGTGCGCCACTTCGGCAGGATGTTCTGCCACATGTTGGTGCAGTCATGCCACCACCCCCTGCGGCTCCGAGAGATGCAGCTCTTGCATCTGACACTAGCGCACATGTGACCCGGCAGTCAGTTTCATCGACTGCCACGGGCCCAATGGTAGTGGTAGCTGCAGGTGCAGCTGTGGCAACCACCACCCAGGCTCAGGGTCGGCCAGAGCATGATGCGTTGGCACCTGACGATTCCCAGGCAGAATTTCAGTTGGTCAGGAGGCACAAGGTAAGTGCACGCAGGGCTGCTCTTACCGAGGCACATGTCCCTGGGGCAGTGTTGTCATCTACTGCCCCAAGCAGCCGGGTGTTGGCAACTGCATGGGCAGATGCAGCCGACACCACCCTGGTTGTGAGTCTGCCAGCCAGGGCAAGTCTCGGTCAATGACCTTGGCACAGCGGCGGTTGCTGCACTGGGTCCAGTCAAGAGCCCCCAGCAGCCACTGACACAAGTCAGGGCTTCCATCCTGGTTCCACCTGCCACTCCCTTGGTCCAGTCCAACAGCACCACTGCCCCTACTGATCAGAGCGGCATTTGCCAGTCAGGGTCCGGAACACTGCCCAAGAGGAGGAAGGTTGCCCCTGCACAAGAGGCTGGGACCCCAGACACGGCTCCGGCCTCCGGCACGTCGAGGAAGAAGCCTTTTGGCAAGCAGGAACTGGACTTCCTTGTGGGCTACGTGTCAGAACACGACTGTGATATGTTAGTGGGCCCAAATTGTTACACTACGCCTGCCCAGCGTTGGGGCCACTGGAAACATGTTGCGGAGGTTGTTAGTGCATTCGTACATGAGGTGCGCACAGCTCAGGAGTGCAAAAGGCGTTGGGATGACCTCGGACGCTGTGCTAAGCTAAAGCGTGCCTCCAACTATGCCATGACTTGGGTGACTGGCAGTGGGCCACCACCTGAGGAGGAAGAACTCACTCCACACGAGGGGATCGCTGCAGAGTTCATCCGGGCAGAATTGGTCGAAGAAGTGGGAGAGATGCTGGATTTTGATGGCCCGTCCAGTGAGTGTTGTTGCGTATTTGTCCAGCCCATGTGTGGTTTGCTTGTGCGATGTGTTGTGCTTGACTGCCACTACATGCTATGTGTACATGGTTCTCATGTGCGAGTCATGCAATGCTTCACTAATGCGTGCCTGCTGTGCAGTATGCTGGACATGTAGAGCAGACGGGGACTGTCCTCATCACCACACTTGCACCCTACTCACATGCTAGTCGCCCGGCTGCCCCTCCGTTCCATGTTCCAGCTCACTGGCCCTTCTGCATGTAGCCTGGGGTGTCTTCCGACTCTGCGCTCAGACTATGTCATCGCATGACTGACGTGCATGTGTGTTCTGCCTGCATGCGGGTACTCCACGTAGGCATGCTCCCTTGCCCCTCCACCCCCCTGCACCCCAATTTCACCATGGCACTGGTGGGTAACATGTTGGACTACTCTACTGCAATGGCCTGTTCAACGCTCCTGTGTACATGCACACTTCCCCCTGCCAACCTGCCAGACATATACTGTGTGGTACATCCTTTGTCCTTGATGCAGGGTGTCTCACGCGGACTGTGCAGATGGCAGATGCTCCGCAGGGACATGAGTGCCCATTCATGCTCCATGTGCATTCCAAGCATGCCCCTTTGTGTCCTTGGCAGGATGATCATTGTAGTATGTGTCCAGGATGACATACATTTAATGGCATTTGCTCATCCATTCCATGCTCACTCCGGCTCAGTCCTGCATCACGCACATTTTTAGGGGGTCATAGTCTGTGTGGGGCACAGGCCTCCCCTTGTCTTAGGCCCCCTGACTCTGTTCAACTGGTGTAGTGCCTTCTGCCCACATGTGTGTACTACAGAGGGTTCATCATGTGTTCTGCTTACTGTCCCATTCTCATCTGCTGTGTTGTCAGTTGACTCAGATGATGCAATTGACGCTACTCAACACTGCCTGACAATACACAGTTCTCTGGTCAATCTTTCACTGCCATGCAATGCATCCCTGCATTTTAACTAAGGGGGTGGGGGCTGCCTGTAGCCATGCAACCCATTGCATGCACATTGCATGTGATGCCGGAACTTGCCCTTACACTCCCTTCATGTTCATTGATTGACATAATGTACATGTTGATGTAGATAGTCGGTAACGTACACATGTTCTGCACTGCACCAACCCACTTCTGAGCTATGTTACACCGTTCTACATGCCTACTCACTGCTGGAATGTCAAAGTGACCTGGCATGTATGGTCAGATTGTCATCCCTTCACTGTCATGAAAGGCACGGGCACAGGTGCATCCTGTGACACATGTACTCAGTAATGAAACACCCTTGCGGGTGTTTAGCAAAGCTGCTTGGTCAATCTGCAGTCTATACTAACTGGTATAGGCTGCAGATTGATTATAGCCTGCCAATCGGGTTGTAATGACTGTGGAGCTATTGCACGTGTATATGTGTACACTTTCACATACATCAAAGCAAGCAGCATTGTAGCTGCTTGCTTTGCTCTATAGGATGCTGTTCATAATCACCATACGGTTGTATATGAACACAGGTGTTTTTGAACACTTTCACATGTACATATGCTAGCAGCTTCAACGTTGTGTAGTGCAACATTGCAGCTACTCACTTATGTGTGTGTGAAAGTGTTCTTTTACACATGTGTTCTCTGCAGCTTTTTTGTTGAATGACTAATATGTAGTTGATTAAAGTTAATTCTGCTGAGATTTCAGCATTGCGCCCATTATGTTCAACTGGCACAAACCTGAAGGTGCACTGTTGTGCAGTATGTGTACACCCAGGCCCAATTAGCTAATCTGGTGGGGCCTGGCCATGATGATTTGACACACTGAATATAGTTTTAGTGGACTATCAATGCACAATGTGCTCAATCAGGCCCTGAGGGGTTTTCTGGACCTTACTGGGCGTTATGGTCCCTCATGCCTGGTTGCAGGCCTTCGCTTTGCTCGGGACATTCACTATGTCGACATGGCCCATGATGGCCGGTACGGGCCGAGCTGCAGATGGATGAAGCTATATTGGTGATGATGATTTAGTGATGCATGTGTACATGCATATTACGTGTGTCATGGTGTGTTTCGATTCACTTGCAGATGTGGCATTTGGCTGTTCAGATATGCTTATGGTATGTGCCATCTCTTTGTTGCCATCGGTCATTTCTGCCTGTGACATGTGCCTGACAGAGGTGGTGTGTGATGGAGGTGATATACTACATTCAGTACATGTGTAGGCTTTGCCGTTTACACACATCCATTTTGGCTTTTGGGATGTGTTTGCATATCAATGCCACTGGATGCATGCCGGAATTTCAGTTGTGTGTGACATGTCTGCTTCATGTGTTGGCTGTCGATCTGATGTGTATGTGTGTGTGGGTTATGTGCTTCTGACATGTGTACTCATGTTTATTTTTTTCACATTACAGATGATGACGCAATGGAGCCAGAGGATGGTGATGTCATTCCAGACACAGGGTTGCTATCACATCAGCAATCCGGCACAAGTGGGGGGTTGTGGGGTGGTAGAGCTCAAGAACCCACTTCTGCTCCAGATCATCGTGTCCGGGGCTGGCAATCAGTCTAGCTCTGAGGATGACTCTGAGCACAATGTTGAGTTGGATGCGCGTCATGTCCATTTGTCGATGGTGAGTGATTCTGATGTGGACGATCTTCTGTCCGCGACACCTGCACTGAGGGGCCAGACAGTGTTGGAACCTCTGCCTGTGGTGGACCGGGATGCACGGTCACACTCCACACCAGTTGCTGATGTACCTGGGGCATCATGTCAATGGAGGGATGTAGTCCTGCAGCCGTGGGCGGTGCCAATCCAGCGAGGACCATGGCTCCTTGGGCCCCACGGGTGTCATGTCCAGCAACACAGTGGCCGTGTGCCACCAGGGGTATACTGAGTGGGAGCAATCCATGTATGCCAATTCAGAACAACAGGGGGCAGCTATTGATAAGATCACTCAGAGCATGGAACGTGTGGCCCAATCCATGCTACCCCCTGCTAGGCAGGTGTAGCTCCAGCAGTGGGCAGCACAGTCCACAGCCCGCTCACTCAGGCTAGGCATGGCAGCCTCAAACAGGGCACGCCGGGCTGAAAGGGTGTCTCTGCGTCAAGCACTTGCTGCTCACACAGAGGCCCTGAGGGATGTCCATCAATCCCTCAGATCTACTCTGGGTGTGCTCAACATGTCGCAGTGGAAGCGGTCAGAGGAGAGGTTGGAGTAGCTTGGGAATACCATCTCGGCTGAGCTACGTGCATGCCAGGAGGTGCTCCAGATGTCATGTGAGGCCATGCAGGCAGAACTCTGTGTTACATGTGCTACCTTGCAAGAGGAAGCACGTGCATCACTTGAGGTGCTGCATGCTGACCTACATGCCATCGCCACACAGGACCGGGCTTACCAGTCCTACAACTTGCTGCCGTTGAGTGGCAAGCTGCACATATGCGTGGTCAGGGTACTGTGCCACCTCCACCTTCTGATTTCCATCCAGAGTGTGAGCAGGACGATGACTTATCTCCCACACAGGTCGAGCCGTGCAGGCGTTGAGCCCATTGAGGTTATGTGGGTGTTGAGGTGCACCCTGTACCCCCCTCCTGTGTGCCTCCCCCCCAGGACGTATGTGGCCATTTTTTATTTTATTAGTATAATATTGTTTGTCTATTGTGCATTCATGTGACGGTGTGGTGCTTTGTGGCTTTTGAAAGCATCTACTGTCTGATCCAGCTGGGCCCATTCAATCTTGTCTCGTGTATGTGTTGGTGGCTTGGGGTCCAGACACATATGCCACTCCTGCTTCCCCTTTCCATGGGCTTTCAAGGATGGTTCGGTGTAACAACAATTTACACAAGGGCATTGGACTTTCGTCATATCTGTGGTCTGTCTGCTGCTGTACTACCTGTGTTTACACCCCTAGTGGGGATTATGGATATTTTCTCCACGTCATGTCTGCAATCAATTTTGGTGAGTACATTTTTGAACTGTCCATTTATTGAAGTTGATTGTGATGTATTTTCATTTCTTGCCTTTATACGTGCTTGATGCACTTCATGCTGTAGACGGTAGCCTGCACCCTTTAGCTGTCAAAGTCACACTGATGGTGTGAGGGGGACGGGTGGTGACAATGGCCCTCATTACGACCCTGGCGGATTTCGCGGTGCTAAATGCACCGCGAAGCACGGCGGAAAGCCGTCGATAGCGCCATGGGGGTTGGCGGATTTACCACCCCATGCCGACCTTGGCGGAGCGGTAAATCCCCAATCCCCATTTTACCCTTCCCCATTCCCATTCTTGCCCCATAGGGTATAATGGGAGTGGGGAAGGAGTTAATTACGCCGCCGTAAAGTACGGCGGCGTAATTAACAACGAGGTCCCTTAGCGCCATGGTTTTCTCCGCCCGGCAAAACCAGGCGGAGAAAACCTCCATGGCGCTAAGGGAACTCGTAGTACGGCGGACGGGTCCGCCGCGATTAGCGCTGGCGGAAACCCACTCCGCCAGGGTCCTAATGAGGGCCAATGTCAAGTTGGTACGTGTTGGGTTCAGCCCCTGGGGATTGTGGCAAAGGAGGATGCATTAGGAATGTGAACCAAGAAGCACAACTCACGGTCCAGTCCTCAACTGAGAGGTCTGCCTATACTACTACTCCGTTCCGTTTCAATGGCACGTTGTAGCTGTCTTCCCTCTTGGACTTTCCTGCTGCCTGACGGCACAGTTTTCCTACTGGACTACAGCTCTTTTACTTGTTTTTCACACTCTGCTGACTTTAGTCCCTGTTTTTCTTCCTGCTACTGTCCTTGTTGCAAATCTGTCCGCCCGTCTCTCGGGCAGTTATTTCCACTTACTCTTACACTGCCTCAGTACACTTCTGTTGCATAGAATCTCTCTGTCACTCCTCCTGTCTTTCATCTGTTACATCCATACCTTTATGTTGACTTTAGCCTTTTACCAATGCTATTCAGCTGTTGTGGCTCTTAAATTGCTGTTAGCTGTTTCCGGCTATCTCGCATTCACTGTGCCTTTCCAGACTTGTGCTGTCTCTGCATTTCTACGCTATCAAGGATTGATTGGGTTTCAGCTCAACCATCCAGTTGTGCCAGCCTCCTTGGTTATTTTCTACTCACGTTCCAGCTCTACCCATCAGTTGTAGCATACTCATTGATTATTGTGTACTCAAATTCCTACCCATCCTGTTGAACCATTGTACAACTGTGCAACCTTGGTAGTTATTCTATCATTCAGCCTGGACATGTGCTTGGCCATATTCTGCGACTTCAAGTCATCTACTGGTGACTCTTCCAGGGTTTTTTGGTACCTAGAAGCTTTTTCCCTGGTTTGGGGGTTTGGCTCCCTGGAGTTCTCTGCGATTTGGTATTTTTACCAGTCAAGGTGGCCTCTGGACCCTATTTACATGAAAGGAAGAACAAGGAAACTAAGGGGAAGGGAATCCTGAAGCCAGGTAGACTAGAAGGAAGAAGCCGACGGACCCCAGACACAGTTCTTCTCAAGGTCATGGTGATGAGGAAATGAGGGAGGGGCTTTTGTTGTCGGACAGTATACTTGGGCTACAGTGATAGGGCACTCTCTGACATTCTCATTGTGCGGTACTATGTACATGATGTGTTCTGCTGGTCAATGGCTGTTCCTGTGTTGGGTTTAATTTTCAGGTGTCAGGGAATGGTGTGGTTTGACATACTGGGGTGTCCACATGGGCAATGTTCACATGTGATGTGTACAGGATGGTTACAGGTCATTTGGTCGAAAATAAATGGCCGACAGGACAAATGGTCCACGCAATTTGGTCGAAAGACAAATGGTTGAATTTTTTTATTTTTGTATTTTCACTTTTTTTTTTTTTGTTTTTTTTTTGGGGGGGGGTCCCCCCCAAAACCGTTTTTCTGCTAAAAAACCCTTTTTTTCCTAAATGAAAACCTGAAAAATATATATATAAATACAAAAAAAAATTTGACCATTTGTCTTTCGACCAAATCGCGTCGACCATTTGTCGACCATTTGTCTGTCGACCAAATGACTGGACAGCGTACAGGACACTAAGGGTCACTTCATTTCACATGCATGTATTGAGTGCATGTCCCTACTGACACACATACAGCCACCCTTCCATGCCCACAGGTGCACACAGATTGCCTTCTCTGGCATGCTGTGTCCCTGCAGCACATGATCACTTACCATATCGTGATCGTTTACATGCTTCACTGGGTTATTTTTGTTGCTTGTTGTTAGGGAGAATTCTCATTTCATGGCTAATTTCCCTTACCTAGTGAGTCCCTCAGCAGCTTTGCTGGATCTCTGGAGTTGTTTCTTTCCACTTGGTAAGAGTGTGAGCTTTTCACCACTCTTACTTGTGTTTTGCTATGTGTTTGCACCTGTTTTTGTGATTGTGGACTCTGGAGTACACCACTTCAGTAGCCCCCTTCTTTTGTGTGTCACACAGCACCGTCTGTGCAGTGACACAGGGTTGTCGTTCAGACTTCCCACCGACTCCATTTCTGAGGCTGACTACCGTCCCCCAGAAAAAGGTAAAGTTACCATTAACTTTACTTAGTGAAATTAACCACAGATCCAGTACACCCCATTTTACATGGAGTACTGGAAGGGTTAACGCTTAGCCCTTTTTATCTGTACCATCTAGAGCATTGTTTCGCTCTTTTAACATTTAGACATGGCTGCTGGCAGTGGTATCTACCCTTATTTTCTACCGCGGTATCTTATATAACCGTGGTAATATTATAGGCTATTGTGTTAGCGTCGAACTTAAACCCGCTCGACCAAATACTTTTTCGTTAGACTCCGGTGCAGTTTTTTCGCCATTTCTTTTTGTTAAAATCCTTCTTGTGTTTTACTTTGCGTGGCAAACCAGGTTTGCCTTCTTTGTTCACTGTCTTTTGGCGGGCTTCTGCCAAGAAGCCTTCTGCAAGGCGCCTGAATGTCTAGGTGGGCTGAATGTGAGGGAAGGATGTAGTCACCCCCTGTACAGGGTATCCTAGGAAACCCAAGTCGCACTTTTTATGATTGGCTGAGGTGGTTGTCCAGGCTGGACAACCCCCATGTTGTGTGATTGACAGCCAGGTTGTGTGAATGGGGGATTCTCGCATAAAAGGCAGGGGTCTTGGGTTGGAAGTCAGAGAGGCGCCACTGGAACTACAAGGAACCAAAGAGAAGCGGAGGAGAGGTCGACTGCTGCAACTATCCCATACCGGTGAAGCCCTGCTGCAGTCCTGAACTATCTACCCTTCAACGACTAAGAGGAGATCCAGTCCGGAGTCTTCTTCCCTTGAGCCTGGTGGGGATAACCAGCTCATCTTCTTCAGCCAGATGTTGCCTTCGTGGTTGAAATCGCTGCACACTGCTGTAGTGGTCCATATAGTCACCTGAAGAGCCTCTCCTGTTTTTAAGGAGCGCACCTTTTATTCATCGTCGCTGCTGCCGGCCTCATCCTTGTGTGGTGTAGACCCCCTTCATCGTCCTTCTTCGTGCAGAAGCCAGGAATCGTGGGTCTATAGGAAACTACCAGGAACAACTGCCGTGGCGCCAGCTTCTTCTTTGAAAAGGTACTGTGTCCTGCTTGAGGAATTTTGGGTGAAATCCCTATTTCTCACTTATAAGGCTTGCCCTTATTTTTCCCTCCTTCTTATAACTTTTGCTTCCGAACATTTGACAATATCTAAAGTACTCTTGGCAACTTTGAATCCCGAACTATCCGACGTGTGATCCTCGACACAGGAACCTGGTTCCAATTGACACTGGCTCCGGCCTCTTGACTCTTGTATTTCTGTCTATGAGTGTTCTTCGATTCTGACTGCCTATCTAACATATTGCCTATGATTTTTTCCCCCCAACTCTCTCTGGGTATCTCAGGTGCTAAGTGTGTTTTTGCCCCGGTAGCATTTCTTGCCGTGGATACGCGTTTATTTAGTAGACTGAACCGTCAAAAAGTGATCGCAATCGTATTCACGGTAACGTGTATTGTTTTGTAACACTGGTTCTATCAAACACAGAGTACTTACCTTGATTTATACCGTACAAAGTGAATTGGTCAGGGGTAGTGTATTTAACGTGTGGTTTTAAATTTTAATAGAGGCCCTGTGCAAATGGACAGTTACCAGCTCTCATCCAGTGTAATGACATGACTGTCAGGATACTTGTAAGTGTGCAAAATAACGTACCTGGGAGGGTCCTGCTGGGTAATGACCTTAACACTCTTGGAGTTGTGTCTAGTACCACCAGACCCCCCACCCCAGCAGAAGGAAGCAGGAGCTCACAAGGTCTGCAAGGGAGAGAACCTTGAGAGGCTCTCCTGGGGACATGAAAGAGGAAGCTATCACCCCAAGTCCATAGGACTTACTTACTGCCATTGCAGGGCAAGGAAAGACAAAGGGGAGACCCAAGTCTGCCAGCAAGAAACCAGCAAGCACTCCTGTGCCCAGAAGGACATCTCAGAGACTGTCCAAAGTCACATCTGTGACTCCCACACCAGCTGAGGCTGAGTATGAGGTTCAACGCTGTATGGTCAAACTAGATACTGAGGAATCAGATCTAGAAGAGGATTTTACCTTGGTAGGAGATCTGGACCCTGTTGACCATCCTGAGCTGCAGTCTTTACTGGCAGAAGGTAGACCCAACAGAGAAGATTTCAGCAAGGGACAAAGAGAATGTCCTACCTTGGAAGGTCTATCTTGGAAGAACACTGGTTCTATCAAACACAGAGTACTTACCTTGATTTATACAGTGAATTGGTCAGGGGTAGTGTATTTAACGTGTGGTTTTAAATTTTAATAGAAGTGTTGTGTTAATAACAAATGGTTTAAAAATAAATGTACTTATATTTTTTACCTGAAACCTTGAGACAGTGTTTGCTTGAGCCACAGTAATTGTGTCCCTTGGTTTAATCTCTGCTACTGCTCATATACTCTTGAGATAGGCCTGGCAGCTCCGCTACTGCTACCTCTCTAACATAGTAGTACACGCTTGTACCAAAGGTAAAACTTGTATTGCCACCTGTGGTCTTAATTGTGTGTAGTGGTCCCTAAGGGCACCGCACAGGATTTTGCCTAACACTGGTGTACAGCGGTGAGGATTTGAAAGTAGAGTGATTACACTTTGAGTGCTGCTATTGCTTGGGTTCAACTAACCACAAGGTTAACACCACTAATTCTATTTTACTGAGAAATCATGTCAAATATGGAAAGATACACTGAAGAGAGTCTCTTGAACTACACTGCTGAGGTTTTGAGAACCATGTGTAGAGAGTGGGGTCTCTCTGGTAAAGGAAAGAAATCTGATTGCAAAGTTAATAGAAAAGCAAAGTCTGGAGAGTGGGTCAGAAGGGCCTACCCCTCCAGCAAATGTGGATACTGATGTTTCTGATTCTGAGAGTATTGATTTGGAAGAAGTAGATGAGTCTTTGTTAGGTAACCCTACAACTCCTTTGCCTGCTCAGAAAGCACAACCTCTGTCCACTGGGACCCCCACAGGTCCTACACTTACTCCTCAATTTATTGCACTTGAAAAAATTAGACTTGAATTAGAAGTGAAACGTATTGATGCACAAACTGCCTTAAAATATCAAGAGTTAAGGCTCAGAGAAATGGAGCTGAATCATGAACTAGAGATGAAAAATGTGTCTGTAGAAAATGCTTCTCTCCCCGAGTCTTCTAGGTCTGCCAGCCCTAGGAGACCCAGTATGCCAAAGGAGATGATTGGTATGTACGAGACTAAACTTGATGTTTTGGATTGGTTAGCAATGTTTGAGTACAATCATGGGATTCAAGGTATCTCAGGGAATCAGTTGATTCTCTTGCTTTTTTCTAGGCTTCGCCCTGTTGCAAGTGATGCTGTAATCGAGTTGGGGGAGGAGGATAAACAGGATTATGAGTGTGTGAAGCTATCATTAATAGCTAGATTTGGGAAGACCCCTTCCCAGTATCTTAAGAGGTTTAGAACCCTCAAAAAGCATGATGGTACCCCCTGGGCTACCTGGGTGTGTGAATGTTTGAAAAACTTAGATGGTTGGGTTAAGGGTTACAAGGTGAACCCTTATGAAGGTTTGAGGAATCTTGTAATGTTGGAGTCTATTTTTGATGTCTGTTCCCCTGAGCTTAGACAGCACTTGGCTGATTCAAAGGAGATCGATCCTAAGAAGCTAGCTAAGGCTGTTGACTTGTGGGGTGCCAACAGGGCTACTCACAAGGATTCTGGGGCAACTCAGAAGAAGGATGAGGGAAAGCAGCCAAAGAAAGACAACACAGAGAATTCCAATAATTCTGATCCAAAAGAGGGCCCCAAACTGAACCAGGGTAAGCCACAAGGGAAACCCAATCAGGCTAGTGTACCATCTGGTGCTAAACCAGGTGGAGGTCAGAGTAAGCCTCCATTCAATAGGACATATGGTAAATGTTTTGTTTGTGAAGCTATTGACCATGTGAAAGGGGATCCCAGATGTAAGGGTAAACCTTCAGGGATCAACACTGTCTCCTTAGCCTTCTCCCAGGTGCATGAAGTACCTATGACCAGTGGAAACTTTCAGTTACTAGCTAGCTGATGAGCCCATGAGAGTCTCAGCTAGTGTTTCTTTAGTGTCCTTGGGACTTTGGGAACAACAGAACTTAGATGTCTATAACTCAATCCCAGATAATACTAAAGAGTATTACAAAGATAGTGTTCTTGTGAATGGACAGGAGACCCCTGCCATCTGAGACACTGGAGCCAGCATAACTGTGGTTGATGAATGTTTTTTCAAAGCGGAGGATGTTGCTAAGGCACCCAAACACTTAACCGAGTTAGCTGGAGGCCCTGTGCAAATGGACAGTTACCAGCTCTCATCCAGTGTAATGACATGACTGTCAGGATACTTGTAAGTGTGCAAAATAACGTACCTGGGAGGGTCCTGCTGGGTAATGACCTTAACACTCTTGGAGTTGTGTCTAGTACCACCAGACCCCCCACCCCACCCCAGAAGAAGGAAGCAGGAGCTCACAAGGTCTGCAAGGGAGAGAACCTTGAGAGGCTCTCCTGGGGACATGAAAGAGGAAGCTATCACCCCAAGTCCATAGGACTTACTTACTGCCATTGCAGGGCAAGGAAAGACAAAGGGGAGACCCAAGTCTGCCAGCAAGAAACCAGCAAGCACTCCTGTGCCCAGAAGGACATCTCAGAGACTGTCCAAAGTCACATCTGTGACTCCCACACCAGCTGAGGCTGAGTATGAGGTTCAACGCTGTATGGTCAAACTAGATACTGAGGAATCAGATCTAGAAGAGGATTTTACCTTGGTAGGAGATCTGGACCCTGTTGACCATCCTGAGCTGCAGTCATTACTGGCAGAAGGTAGACCCAACAGAGAAGATTTCAGCAAGGGACAAAGAGAATGTCCTACCTTGGAAGGTCTTCACCAACAGGCAACTTCTCAGCTCAATGGGACTGAGCCTGGGAAGTACAGGTTGCACTGGGGAGATGGCCTCTTCTACAGTGAACCAACTGAGTCAACCCCTGGAGACTGCAAAAGACTTTTAGTACCTCTAGTGAACCGACTCCAGTTTCTGCAGTTAGCCCACGAGATACCTTTGGCTGGTCACTTAACTTTTAAGAAGACCAAGGAAAGGCTCTCTCTTTACTTCTATTGGCCTAAAATGGGTTCAGAAGTAGACAAATTCTGGCGCACACGAAAGTACGAAAAAGTACGGCTGTTGGCTGGAAGCAATACCTTGGGCTTGCCTGCCGTCCCAGACTTGAAAGGATTTCCATTGCCGTGCGGCGAGAGTAACGCCGAGCGGACATCCCCTTCAGGAACACGGAAGATGCCTGACTTCCCATTTGACTGATGTAAATATTGTCATTGACTCGGTGTAATCATGTTTATTGCAATCCTGTTTACTGTTGACTCGGTCTAATCACATTTGGTTCTCAATCAACCCTTTTCCGTATACATCTAACGCTGCCCCTTTCACTTATTTTCAGCCTGTATTGATTGGGCCATTGCTGCAAAAGCCCGCCTCTGACTCCGCCCCCTCCACTTTCAAAATCTGTGTGTGTAGCGCACACGAAAGTACGAAAAAGTACAGCTATTGGCTGTTTGCTGCGTTGTGCAGTGCGCAGACTAACAGCTACGGTATGGTTATACTCTTTGAGCCCTCTTTTGAATAAGGCATTTAGGCATGCTAAGAGCTTAGCCTGTATTGTTATTGAGCGATCTGGCCTTGAGAGGTGTCTGTTCTAGGCATAATAAGCTGTTTTGTTGTGTGCATTCTAAAGGGTGGAAATTGTTTTGCCTAATTTGAATGATTTGAGTAATGAAAAGAAAGCTTGCTGGTGGTAAACGTGACGCAGTAATGGCGACTAACATTAAAACTCGGCGAATGAGCAAAGCCCACGCTAATGCGCTAGAACTCCCTGTATCCTCTGACTCTGATGAGGACTTGATTGTATGTGCGCAAAATGAATCTGCAAAAATGATGTTGGAAAGGCAAGAAGATGATATCCCTGCCTCCTCGCAGTCTCTATTCAATGAGGAACCGAGATTGGAAGAAGGAGTTGGGAGGGAAACGGGTGAGAATGATCCTATTGAAGAAACACAAAGCCAGACTGCTGTATCTCTTATGGACACACCGCCTATATTTGCCTCAGGTGAAATAACTATGTTAGGATTATCTGAGCATCTTGAATCATCCACACAATGTTCTAATTCAAGATGCAACTTAGTGAATCCAGCTGAGGTGATGAGTGAGATCAGGAGGATTGGTATGCCTTGGAATGTTGAGGGAACTGATGGGATACAAGGTGACATATTAAAAGAAGTCAAATCACAGACCTGTATTTTGAAAGAAATTTTGCTAGCCATGATAGCATTCCCTGAAATGTTAGCTGAAAATATGGCAAAGATGCATGTACCGACAGGTGATGGTATCCCTAATAAGCTAATTGCTACCAGAGGTAATGGACTACTAGTACCTGGTGATCAGCAATTGCTTATACCTAGGAGCGTGCTGGAAGTTAAGGACCACAGTATTATTGATGTAACCAACACCCTGATTACCAATAGCCATGTGGAAGACTTACAAATTTCAACTGCAGCTAATGGACCGATCAAGGTCGCAGAAATATTTAACATTAAGTTATCTAAAAAAAAAATGAAAAAATAGGCAAAACAGGTGCACGCTCAAAAGGCAATGAACGCATCATCTTTAAAGTTCCTAAGAGACATTAACATATGTGACCCAGATGTGATGATTGTGGAGAAAAAGGATACACCACAGTCTAAGGCTGGGTCTGAGGCGCAAACCTTAAAGCCTGTACCATACACCGGCATTGGAACTGAACCAAATGTGACTGGGTATGCCGGTACAGTTAAAGAAATAAATGTGACCGGATACTCTGATGCTGTAAATAAACTTTCGGATGCTATGAAAAATAAAATTGTTACCAATAGAATTGACACTAACATAAAAAATATTGAGCTGGGGATGCTTGACATTTTTGATTTATTTAAGAAACCTGATGCTCCGATGAGAATAATGATACCTCCTAGAGATGGTAATAGGGTTCAAAAGACCTATGTGGATAATGGGAGTATCAGAAAGGCGAACCAAATACATGTGGAGTCCTCAGGTTTTGCACAAGAAGTTATGAATGAAAAGGGATGTACTGACGGTACAAATAAAGTAGTCATAGACAAAGCACAAGCATGTACGATTAATGAGGTGCAAGCTAATTTTGACTCTTTGCTTAATAACCCTGACCGTACTGAAATGCCTAATATACCACAATCGATTGCAAACAAAGATCATTCATCACTCAATAAGGATGATTCTCGTGATGGAGACCGACCTTTGACTGATGAACATGTACGAGCATTTATAAAGGAAATACTGACGAATAATTTAGGTAGGATGCCTAAATTGATGCCTCTTACAGAAAGCACAATTACTGGAAACATCATGCCGAATGATAATAGTCACTGTGATCCCGGCAAAAGCTCTGGCCTAAATTCAAAATACGAACCTAGAGTCCAGGTGAGTGATAATATTCAATTCGGTGATGTTGTGAGAGATCGTGAGGCACCTCAGGATTCCTCGTATGCCCACAGATCTCAAGAGCTTTCATACGAGAGCTATGTGAAAGGGAAAAAACAGGTTAGTAACCCTAATGAAAAACTCAGGAGGCCTCACTGGCCTAATGAACCAAGCTTGATCTTATACTATGTGTTTGAGGATGGTTATTCCCCAATCCTAAACAGACCATACATTCTGAGTCTATTTTGTGACATACAAGAGGAAGCCCTCATATCATCCTGTGACATCCAACTAGTGGATTATATCCACCCATTTAGGATGGATTTTGTACGACTGGTGATTGCTTCCCCAATTGTGCGCGCTATGATTCTTAAGGAAGCTGGGTCTTTGCAGAAGAGGGGTTTCGATACGTATGAGTTTGTGGATCATAGTGATAATGTTTCAATGAGAAATGAGGAACACTTATATCGAACAATAGTCTAAGAGAGAATCAACGGGACATGAATCAAGCAGGTGGGGATAACCTACCCTTGAGTGAAATGAAAGAGTGGAGATCAATGGCGGTTTCACTTAAGGAATCTCTGGAACAACTGAAATGTATGAGTAAATCCCTTCAGCGATGATAATTCCTATAAATTGGTGTCCTGGAACTCTGGAGGACATACGCATTTGGTCCAAAACAAAATTGTCTGTAAGTCCTTAGAGAAATTTGATTTTGTTTTACTACAGGACACTTGGGCTTGTGGACCACTGTTATGGAACGGCTTTGTTGTCCTTGGTCTGTTTGGTACGAAAGGACTTAGAGGGCGTCCCAAGGGTGGCTTGGCCCTTGCATATCGTAACAACAAAGATATTTCACTGGTAAACGAGTTACACTTGCATGCGTCCTGTATTGTTACTACTTTCAGGATTGCAACCGTGAAGGATACTATCCATTTGATGATTATCAATGTTTATTAGAACGATGCAGACAATGATGTTAGTATGCTTGAAAAATTGATTGCGATCTAAATTTAGCGCTAGAAGAATGGATGATATCTACTCCAGAGGGTTTAATAATCTTGGCAGGCGATATGAATGCGGACTGTACCCTAACAAGTAGTGAGAGTGCATGGAGTCTATCTGGACCTAGTAATAAATGTACGCATATAGATAACAAACTGCACAGAGGAGCTTTATGGTGTAATTTTGCAAAATCTTGGGGCTTGATACGGTTATATAATGACAAACCCACATGGAAAGCTTGAGGCATATCTTCTACTATTGATTATATTTTTGCAAGTGAACACCTAATTGGAATTGAGGCAAATATGCTTGTGGAAGATAATCCTGCAAGCGATCATGCTATGTTATCCATGAACATGAATGTAAGGAAACAAACCTATCCCAACAATTAATATTGTGCTCAAATGGTGGTAAATACTAGAGGATCCAGAATAAAGTGGAATGGAAAAAACATCCCAATTTAATATGCTAATATTGCTTGACTTCGAGAATACTGCTTTAGAGGAGAAAAAGAAGCTATATTCGGTTAATAAATCTGTTAATATGCTTGTGGAAGATAATCCTGCAAGCGAACATGCTATGTTATCCATGAACATGAATGTAAGGAAACAAACCTATCCCAACAATTAATATTGTGCTCAAATGGTGGTAAATACTAGAGGATCCAGAATAAAGTGGAATGGAAAAAACATCCCAATTTAATATGCTAATATTGCTTGACTTCGAGAATACTGCTTTAGAGGAGAAAAAGAAGCTATATTCGGTTAATAAATCTGGTGAGCTATTTGGGTCAACGATCGGGGGTAGCCTCTCAGAAAAAAGTCATAAACACACATTTGATCTTGAAACTAAGTTGCAAAGAACTAGGCTAAATAGGGACCTGCGTACCTTAAAAACACAGATGATGTGTGAAGCAGAACTCAAGAATCTGTGTAGAGTGAGGCGACAGGCGTAAAGGAATTGGAGGATCCATCATTATGCCTGTTTATTACAGAAGGATGGTGAAACCATGCTTAAAGCTATGAGGGAATCCAATTCGAGAAATTATTGGGCTCTGATTAATAGTACGGAGATTGCAGAAATTCAATTAAATGCAAATCCTATTAGTGAAAAGGTCTGGTGCGAACACTTTGAGAAATTATATGCACGTTCTAGTAGTGACGACTTTGTGATAGGACAGATACACTAAAATTGGATTCTTGACATATCTGTGGAAAAAATACTATCTATAATCAAGAAAATGAAAGCCTCCTGTACTCCGGGACCCAATAATTTATCTATGGCTCTAATTAAGGACAACGAACTTCTGTGGGCAAAATTACTACATATGGTTTTTAAAGATGTAATTGAGCTACAATCCATGCCAGAATCGTGGAAAGTATCATATGTAATATTGATATTTAAAAAAGGCAATCGTCGGAATCCGATAAATTACAGACCTATATCTCTTATGAATATCGAGACAAAGATAGTTTCTGCTATAATTCTAGAAAACCTGCTAAAATGGAGACACACACAGCACACGGTTTTGGGATTTGCCGATTTGGATTAACCAATGTGCATGCCAACAGGCATTCTGTCTTTTTTTGATGGTACCGCTAGTGGCATGCATTTGTGTATGACTTTGTATGTGTGGGAGGTGATTGGTCAGTCATTTCATCTGATTCCATGTCAGGTGTGATTGTCTCAGGCCTCTTTCCATTTATCACGTGTCACTTCGTATCTAATTGGTCATGTGTTGTGCTTTTGGTTTGTTCTTTTGCATGCCATGTCATGGTGTGGCCGACGAGGGTGATGGGAGTTGGGAGGGTTTGGGTGACATACCAGTGATTTTCATGGCCAGTTTTGCAGGGGGGTGGTGTGATGTGCACCTTGCATGTGTTCCTTTTGGCCACACAGGATTGGTTATGTTTAAGTTTCTAGGGATGCACACAATGTGGCGCTTCCGTGGAAACATTCTCAGGGTGGTAAGGTTGTGACAGTTGACTGTCTTTTTGTCATCATCGATTGTCACCTGGTATGTGCCAGGCCTGTGTGCACTCTGCAGGGGTGAGAGTTTAGGTGAAAAATGTGGCCACATGCTGTGTCCGGGGTGCATCACCACGTGCCCTTTCCCCTCCCATGAGCAGCACCTGTGCCTGTGGTTGGGGACATGGTGGCACCACCATGTCCACCGGTATGCCCCGCTGCATTGCAACATTGTGCAAGACACATGCTGCCACAATGATCCTGCACACTACTGGGGGTGCATATAGTAGCTGCCCACCAGAGCGGTCAAGGGAGCGGAAGCGTGACTTGAGCACTCCGAATGTGCGCTCCACTATGCCCCTGGTTGCAATATGGGCTGCGTTGTATCTTACCTGGGGTGGTGTGGTGGTGTTTCATATTGGCGTCATCATGTGGTTGCTCAGAGGGTAGGCACTGTCCCCTGGGGAGGTGAGGATGGTTGTCATTAATTGTGTTTGTGTATTTATCTGTGTGTGACATGCATACATGTGCACAGACATTTGTACTCACCAATGAGCCATGTGTCGCCATGCTTCCCAGCTTCCAGGTCCCTGCTCAGGGCGGACATTCTGTATATGAAACTGTCATGGGTAGACCCACGATAGTTTACATAGAGAGAGGTGATGATTCCATGGGCATCGCATACAACCTGTACGTTGATGGAATGCCAGTGCTTGCGGTACTGGTTGTGGAAGATGTTCTCAGTGGCCCTAGGTGGACGTAGGGCCACATGGGTGCAATCTATGCCACTAAGCACTTTGGGGAAGTGTGCCACCCAGTTAACGTACTGGACCACGGCCTGCCTTTCTGTGGGTGTTCTGGGCATGTATATGTGCCTGCGGGCTGATGTGTGCGCAGTCATGATTGCCAACACCTGGTGTAGGCAGCGTGACTGCGTGGCCTGTGAGACACGCCCAACTATGGCAGTTGTCTGCTGAAATGACCCATGGGCCAAAAATGCAGGACATTGAGCACTTTTTCCAAGGGGCTCAGTGCTTGGGAACACACGGTGGGTGATGTGATGTCATCCTCCCACTCAGTGACCAGGTCTAGGATGATACGAGGTGGAAACCTATACCTGCCATAGACGTGGTCATCAAGCATCCCAAAAAGGCTGGTCCTGGGCAAAAGAATGCGGGGCCTGGCTATTCTCCTACATCTGCGGTGTCCCACGATCAGTGCTGCGAGAAATGGGACATTCATCGTAGCTGTATATATGTGTTTGTTGTTTGTGCGCACTTTTATACTGCACAGGGATGCTTCCGCCTGCCTTTGTGTGGCGGACGTGTTTATGCCTGTGCGTGTCTTTTGGCGTGTGCGGGTTTCCCCTATTCGATTCCAGGAATATGTGTTGTTCACAAGAGTGTGGGCGTTCCATGTATTTCCCAGCAGTACTTCCCCAGTTACGCCTTCATTTTCACGCGTTGTTCCACATTCCGCATGTTCCACCCCCTTTTTGGTGTGTGCGCTACACGTTGTGCGCTTTCGCTGGGCGCGTCGTACATAGCGTTCGGGATGTCGCAGTGACGTGTGCGCCCGTGTGCGCCATGTGCGGTTTCGTCACAGATCCCTGGGAAAACACGCGCACAGATTTCCATGAATCGCTTGCGTGTGAATCGCACGCGCACGCTGGATTTTTCACGCTTGCGCCACCGATTTTGGTGCACAATTGTTCCATGAATTGGCCTCTCAATCTCCCAAGTCATGTCCCAATCTCTGTCATTAGGTACACATTTGCTGTACTTTCATTAAAGAGATGGTTACAACGGAAAATGCTACAGCTTTATAAATGTGTACAAGCTCCTTTAGCTCATACCCTATTTTAAGATCTTAAAAAAATTATGGATGATCACATGTTTCGCCGATGTTACAACTTCAAGCTAACCTGTGTAGACAGTTTAGTTAACTTAGTTACATCAAATTCTCTCTTGGTGGAAACATTTTTAACTATGAAAAGAACGTTTTTTTTAATGTGACTGGTGTGATTCTATACATACTGCCAGAAAATATAAGCTTCTTTGAACTGCACTATAGGGGAAAAGAGTTTGGGTGGCATTCCAAAATATTTGCAGAAATTTCCAAATGTATAATGGCACTCTTAATTCGTGTAATTTCAATTAAATGTACTAACAAATGGGGAAATGCATACTATTCATGATAAATCTATCTTACTAATGGGAATCTGTTCTTTTTGTAAAAAAAGGAGACGGAATAAAATCAGTTTATCTCCTGCTCATTAAATGCCCATATCAGGGCATTGCTCCTGATGAAGACTGTTCCATAATGACAATTTTTGGTTTTGCCTAATCTCAGGAAATAAAACATTTTATCTCTTATTAGTTATTACCGCTGTTATTAAATTTTTACATAGAATTTACTTAATTGCTTCAAAATGGTTATCATGCAGTTGTTGCCAAAAATTTTTTTTATTAATGGCGAATTATTTATTCGAAATGGATTAATGTTATGTATACTATTTGACTATTGCACTAGTTTGTCTTTTCTTTTGCCTTCTTTGCTTTTTTCTTATCTTATCTATGTTCCTATTTTGTTTTACTATCCTTGCTTTTATGTACACGTCATGAATTTGCATTCTCAATATGTTAACATGCTGTAAGTTTAATTAAAACCAAATCACAAATAAAAATTGGTTGCTTGGCCCATTTTGCCAATTACTGTGGAATACAAGGCATGTTGGCACAGCCCGTGGTTAGTAAGATATTGTTTGGTCAAGGCTTACATGGTCAGCAATATATTACATAGGTTGGCTGTTTACAAGAACTTAAGGACAGCAACGTCTTGTGTAGATTTGGAAGGAAAATGATTGTCTAGCCATTCTGTTGAGTTATAAATTAAACAAAGCGTATATGTTCCCGATGGTATAAAACCTATATTTGTTAGAATTAAATAGCGAATTCACTTATCAGAAGTTTGGTAAACACCGAAAGGGTCACTGAACACTGTGAGGCAGCATTTGTAAAGCATTTAAGATTGGGACGGTCTCGAAGCACTGAGGCAGTCTGGACCAACATTGTGTAATTTTTGGGCAATTTTAATAGTAGAATTAACTAAACATTAATATAAAGAATCGTTTAATATGTAGCTTGTTTAATGGGCTGTGTATTGCGTTTGAACAGGTCATGTTGCCTTCATGGGTGAGGGGTCCCGGAATATGCCAATGCCAATCACAAACCTGTATTGCATAGAACACATCTGGCATTAGTATTACCCTGAAGCTCTATCAACCTTTTCAAAAGTGTAGTCACTTCACCAATCAGATGTCCTTTGCAATGGGCTGAGCATGCTGCGTGAGCATCACCACTTAATATTTTGTTTGGTTGGTTCAGGGGCAGACTGACAAAGGGGGGCAAAGGGGCAATTGCCACTCAAGCTGGCTGGGTTGTTGTCCCATGGACCAGAGCTCTCACATGTAAAAGACGGAAAAAAAAGAATCGTT
Source organism: Ambystoma mexicanum (assembly GCF_040938575.1). Taxonomy (NCBI): domain Eukaryota; kingdom Metazoa; phylum Chordata; class Amphibia; order Caudata; family Ambystomatidae; genus Ambystoma; species Ambystoma mexicanum. The sequence goes on from NC_090922.1 coordinate 256,368,137, forward strand.
CAGAACCTAGCCATCCAGAAAAGAACCGGGTGCAGATGTAAATGGTGAGAAGCATCGTCTTGATTTCTGCAATGTTGTAGATGTGCCTGGGTGGCCCCCAGGGCACATCTCGTGAGTGAGAGGGAGAAATGTCTAGGCTGCAGGGACATGTTCATAGCACCCAGTGACAATGTATGCATTTAAATTACTGGTTCTGTGACCCTGGATGTTTATTTTGCCACCACTGTGCACCATAAACCATTGGTTTCTTACAATCAATAGCAGCTTATACGAGGTCTACTTGACAAGGAAGTAAGGGTCCAGATCTCATTAGAATTTGTCCTTAGTTTGATCCTGTAGGAATGTTTCTCCTATGTTCTGGTGATATTCATGCTCACCAGTGTGTTCATGCGAAAAGAGTTTAATAGCACCCTGAATAGCACCCATGGATGTTACTTATACAATGGTTTCTTTCAGAAATGGATGCTTGACTGTTTGTGGTGCTTACTTTTAGACACAGTTGAGAAACATAAATAGAAAGATGTATTATTCAGGTATTCTTTATTAGAGGTGTGCAGATTTTTTAATACCGCTGAAGGAAGTTACCAGCTCCACCAGTGGCATTTCTGAATATCCGACCTACTTCAGGATCAACTTCAAGACCCTCTGCATTGTCCACAAGGCTGTCTGGGACCTGGGACCGCTCTACCTCCAGATTTCTCTTCCAAAACATCTTCCTTCTCGAGCTTTCCACTCATCAACCTCCAACTCTCTGAGGGTCAGATGCTTTTCCAAGCAGAAAGTTAGGGGCAGATCTATCTCCTCAGCTGGGGCCTCCCTCTGGAACAACCTCCATGCCTCTCTAAAACTTGAGCAGAACCACCTTCAGATCAGGAAGCAACTCAAGACCTTCCTTTTTGCTTTCTCCCTTCCTCTCCCCTAATGATGCATGTCCAGTTGCCTTTGCACTGCCTCCGGGCTTCCCAGCACTTAAGGGTCTGTATCTGCAACCCCACAGTCCCTGCTCTCTGCACTTATGCTGGCTGCACTTATGCGTTAACAGCACTTCCCCCTTTCGCTGCCCCCTGGCACTTCTCCACTTCCTTCTTCCTCGCACTTGCATGATCTGACTGACACAAGGCCTAGTAAGATCGTTATTCTGTCCTCCCTTGTTTCCCCCTCTTTGTCTTACGTTATAAATGCCACATCATATCATACTCAAAGTTTACCACCAGCAGAGGTGCTATTTCTGGAAACCCTCCAGTGCTCTTTCAGAAACACCACCTCTGATGGTGGTAATCTAAAAAGGTTTTTAACATTATTTTCAGCCATTTTCAGCATCAAGGTGAAGGGAGAAATTGATTATGTACAGTAGTGGCTCATATCACTACCATTTCTGTTTATGCACAAAAGGGTAAATTCTGGCAATTTTATGCATTCAATGAGTAAGGTGCCCACCTTTGTACCCCCACAAGATTTAAAAACCTTTTTACTCTATTGAAGGGAAGCACATTTTAATATTTGGGGCATGTCAGGATTTTTTGTCTACACCTTCCAGGTGGAGGTAAAAATAGGTGGATTTTCTGAAAAAGGTCCACCTAAAATACCACCACCGGTATTCCCATGGAATACCACCAATAATATTCGATCAAACCCTAAAGTGGGTGGACAGTAAAATCAACGATATTTGCCATATACTGACGATTTTACAATTACCTCTCAACTCTGAATGACCCCTTAAGTCTGTGGTTGTTTTCCACTGGCTTGTCCAGAAAACTCTTCTCTTATGTGACCAACAAAACGCATGCAAGCAAATAAACACCAGATTCAGATATATAGAACACAGATACACCCTGCCACCTATACTTTACACTTTCACAAATGCACTCAAACACATTAAACTAATCACATAAACTGAAACACACACTCCACCGTCTTTGAAAACATGCATAAATATAATAGGCCGCTTTTGTTCCTTGTCTCAATCACCAGGTCTAAGGTGTATTCATTCCTGTTGCAGTTTTCTCTGCTTTTGTAAGTTGAAATATGCAGCCGACTTTCCAAGAAAGTGTAACTTGCCAGTACAAAAAAGTCACGTCACTTTGCTGTCTTTAGCTCTGCATTGTCCAAGTGCTGACCACATAGCCACGATTACGAGCAAGACCCCGTCAGGGCTTCTTGTCGTATCTGGCAAATCAAGGTGGTGTACAGCCGAACTGGAAGCCAGGGCAACGATAGCTAGTAAAGGACAAGGTTTGGGCTTCGTGTGATGTGCTATTGAGGGGCGTGAGTGGCAAGGAATTGATGACTGAGCAATGTGGGCAAGGGAAGGCAGTGCATTAAAGGGAACGGGTTGAGTTAATAGTTAAAGGATGGAGCAAAAGGGAAATGGAGGTCTGAAAGTTAATTGTAACAAACAGGGGGCATTGGGAATGTGGTGCAAGGGAAGGACACCGGAGGATGATGGGTAAGAAACATAGGGTAAATGATCATTGTTGCTCCTGACACTGAATGTTGATATTATATCTGGGATTTCCTGCAAGATGTAATTGTGGGGAGTATGAATGCATGTTCTTGGCACTGAAGCTCTGATTAGCATCGTCTTTTAGGCTACCTGAGTGAGGTTGGAAGGCTGTGTGAGTGCATAAAGGAAAGATAAGGTTATAATGGGCAGATGTCTGGCACTTAACCTGTTGGATGTGAGTTGGTGCTGCGCGGTAGGGTTGTTGGATGAGTGTGTTTTGTTATAGATGGGAAGAGATGGTGTGGTGTGTTTTGTAAGTGTGTGCTGTGGAGGACAAGTGGAGTTTAGTGCAGGGGGAACAGGACTAGTTTCTGATTGTGATCATCACCATGTTTGGGACTCATATAAGCAGAAGTGTGCAGTGATGGGGTTCAACAAAGTTCAAGACATCTGAGGTTGTGTGAGTATGTGCATGTGTCAGGTTGAGAGGGACAGAGGGAGCACCGTTGGGAGATATATAAAAGATGGCACATTGATCTGGATCACTGATGGCTTGGTCTAGTCCACTGTGCTGACCCCCTGTATTAGAAGAGGGACACATATTACTCAAAAATAGCAGAGGACATACATATGACAGGGAGTGGTCAGGCAAATCACTTGCAAAATAAATGAAATTCTTTTTTTTAAACTTTATCTGTTTTTAGTACAAAGACATTTACAAATAATTTGTAAATACACTACAATTAAAAACTGTAAGAAAAACGTAGCCTAAAAAAACAATTGCAAAAACTATAACATCAATATAAACGTTGAACTTTACAATAATCTTGACACATAACTCAACTAATAAGAACCATCTGTTTTTACTTTCTAGAAACTATAACATCAATATAAAATTTCAATTTATAATAGTGTTAACATATAAATCAACTGATAAGAACCATCTGTTTTTACTTTCTAGTTAGCTCTTTTGATTTCACTCGCAATAACATTTGCCAACCTAGTTGTTTTAATTACAGAGGTATCTGTGGTTCCCTACATACATGTTAGCCAGATCCAATTTCTAGCTAGGATCGTGTTTGCTTGTGAAAATGCATTCATTATTTTACACCGATCATTTTCAAAATACGGACAAAAAATAAACAGGTGTTTTAAAGATTCCTTTGATAGATTACAGAATCTACATATTTCCGTGTTATTTTCAGATACATTTTTATGCCAGGATTTCATTCTGACCCTTGTATGAAATAAATCTAATCAGAATAACATGAAAGTTCTACGTACATTAGCACAAGGACCCAATGTTAAATAAGTCATACGTGGTAGTTGTTTATGTAGAAATTTTGCATATTCAGCAAATGAGGAATAACTTTGCAACTTTGAGCAATTGTCCGCCCAATCGCATTTAAACAGTTTTTTCTTAATTGACATTTGAAACAACGCCAGATCTTCAACAGGCGTATTAATTTTCTCAAGCAGTGAAAACATTCTTGCTTTATATTGTACCATAGATGGAGGGTTATTGCTAGATAACATCTTATTTAACCCAATGTACAAAGAGTTTTTGGGTGGAACCATCATTTTGGCAAAGTTCAAAAGTAAACGCCAGTTACATCTAGCTGATAAAGAAATGAGGCCTAATTCATGTTTAACAACAGCGTTAGGCATCAAAGCTGGTAAACTCAATGTATATTTCCATATAGCACCTTGCAATTGATCCAGGAGGGGTCCCAAATCGTATAGGAATAATTCTACACCATATACCACAATTGCCTCGACTTTTTTCAGATAGAATTCGGAAAGTGGAGTTAACGAAAATGTACAGATTCTATGCAGCAAAATTTTCATTTGGCACTTTAAAGGGAGGACCTTTACCATTAGGAGCTCTTTCATTCTTTTGTATGACATTTTATTTGTCAAAATGAGTCCTAAATAAGGTAAGTTCATAGAAATTGGAATTGGAGAGGCACCAATCTTCCAAGTAAAATGCCGTATTTTTTTCTTGTTAGAGAATATGATTATGTTAGATTTTTGGGGATTTACGTTGTCACGTTGTTGGTCAAGTTGTTAATATTACAGTATTGAAGAAAGCTTTCTAACTTCATTTGAAGTCCTGATTGCGTACGGTCAAACAGCAGAATATCATCTGCGTACGCTAGCCATGATAGGGAAAAAGCTCCAATACGAACTGCAAAGAATTTATCAGTATTCCATATTTCTTCAATGTCGGCCAAGTAGAGGTTAAAAAGGATAGCTGCAAGGTTGCATCTTTGTTTAACCCCCGTCCAACTCGAAATAGCCTCAGTAAGAGAACCTTCCCGATTAATCCTTACCGTAAAGTTCGTTTTATAGTGCAGCATTTCTATTAAAGTAATCAAGTATTGTGGAAAATTAGCTTTGGGTAATTTTTCCCAAAGCCTACTTCTTATCACACCATCAAATGCTGCTTTTAAGTCAAGAGAGGCAACAAAGATGGGACTATTGGCAGGACAAGTAGCATGCGCAATGATGTGTCCAAGAATACAAGCATTGAGTGGGGTCCCCATACCTTTGTGAAATCCTACTTGGGCTTGGCATAAACAGTTATTTTTCCGGCAAAACATTTCTAGTTCTTGCAAAATAAGGGAGGCAAAGATTTTTGCTGCAATGTCAATAATAGACACAGGTCTATAGTTGTTAAGATCTGAAATAGACCCTTTTTTTATGAAGTGGTATAATGATTGACATAAGCCAAGATTTTGGAATCATTTTTGATCGAAAGATTTCTTGGAACATGGTCTCAAAGATAGGTGCCCAAAAAAGCAGATCATCCTTAATCAGACAAGGTGGGAGACCATCAGGACCCGCACATTTGGAACCCTTTAATTTTTGTATTGAATTGAGTATATCTGTCTGTCCCCAAGGACAAAGATTCGGAATTAGTTGGTACTCCGGAGGGAATTCAAATGGTTTAAATTCCTCAGGAGGAGCAAACTTAGAAAGAAAAAAGGAGGTCCAGGTTGAGCCATCAATTCCTGAGTCAAATTCACGTGTTTCTTCATTATCTATCGATCTTAGAGATTTCCAGATGTCTTTGGTTTTACGATTACATAGAAGATTAACCATTATTTGATTTTGCTTTATTTTGTTTAGTACACGCATCTGTCTTAGAGCGCTTTTATAGCTAGTTATAATCTACTTTTCTCTTAGTAAATACTCAGAATTGAGGAAACTCAACCTCAACCTCCTTGCCTCACGAAGATCAACATTTTTCTTCCTTTTAAGTGAGGCTACCTCAACACTAAATTGTGCTCCTTGATTTTTACTTTTGTTGTGAGAACTATTCGCTTGAGAAATTTTTAACAGATGAGATGCTATCATCTTTAAGTTCCATTTTAGAATTACAACGTTGTCAAGATGATTGATCCCAAAACCTTTCCAGAGATCTCGATTTACTACCGCAGTAAATTTCCTACAAGTAGTTAGAGACCAATTGATTGAATTACACGGTCTATCACACTGAATTAGCGTTAGATGGAGCTCAGGAGGGCAAAGTTTAAAGTATTGAATAATGCTATCATTACATGATCTCCCAAGAAGGTCTCAATGGTAGTGACAGCAGAGACCCCCCCAGATAAACACTTGGAAGAAAACATGTGATCGATCCATGATTTCCACGTTTCCATGTGAATTTCATGTGATTCCTTGCAGGTGTTACCAAATGCAAATCCCAACATTTGAGAACATTTCTCCAAATATTACCCTTTTGAAGTGATGAGTGGAAGTATAATGAGTTTTGAACCAAACTACTACTATTGGCCCAAAATGATGTGTTAAAATCACCTCCAATAATGATTTCAGCCAAAGGTGCCTTGATAAAAGCCTCATTGAGATCGTCATTCAAGATTTTGCAAGCTCTTTCAATGGGGTATTGACAAGGGTTCCAATACAGCGAGATTAGGAACAAATTTCTGTTTGACAGTACATCAAATGTAAGATCCACCAAGATGAAAAGATCTGATTCATATACATTGTTGATCTTAAAATTCAACTTAGTATCGATCAAAACAGATAATCCACCTGAAGGTCTACCTTCTAGCCATTTGTTCGCATGGTGGCAACAGGAAACAAATCCATCAAGTTCTAGCTTATTTACAGACAACAGTCTCCTGTACCAGCAAAATGTGTGGGAAGGATCCCGCCAATGTCCCTCCCATTTTAGCAGGTTCAGGAAGCCAACAGCAATTCCAGAATGCGATCCTAAGGTCATGAATTTATGACGATGCAGGATGTAAAGTTGTGTTGGCGACTGTTTTGATCAAAGGTTCAAGCCATTTGAGCCCATTTAATGCATTTGTGAGTGCAGAAAGCTGTTCCATCATGTTTTTATTGGAGTCATTGGAACAGATTGAATTTTCAATATTAGTAGTAATAGGTTTCACAGGAGGTGGTTGGAATTCTAAGAAGTCGATTGCTTCTTTAATTTGGGGAAATCCTACCATATCCAGCCCTGAGATCACTTGATCACTCTGGTGCTCCCAAATCAGTTTTGCTATTATGGGGGATAGCATTTTGGACAACATACGATTATTATTTGCATTAGGAAGTCTAATCCACTCAATGTCATTAGTTACTAGACTTCGAAGCGATGGAATCTTGAAAAGCGCGCTCATTAGAAAAGATCGATTAATGGGCACAGCTCCATTTATCTTCATGTCGCTCTTCCATCCAATGATATTCTTCATTTCATTAGGAATCTTGTGGTAATGCAGGAGAGGTTGGCAGGAGGCATCTCTGAACGGTATCTCCAGCTCATTTTCGTCCCTGGAATCCTTTGTCTTTAGAACCATTAAATTCCCGAGGGATTTATGTGGAGCTTTACTTTGTGCATCTTCTTCGTGATCAGTTTTTACGATTTGTAATTTCTCTGCCAACCCGATACCATCAATTAGAACTATAGGTACTGACGGAGGCTTGATTTGAGGGACTTCAGTCAAGTTCTCACTGTGATCAGTAGATTGTGCTAGCTTTACATGAAGCTCTAAACTGTCTTTGTCACAATTGGAGCTTGCTTCTAGCGTCTGGGTCCTTTTTTTAACTCCTTCTATGGGGATTTCAGTGTTTACACATTTCCCCTCTGTCCCATGTGGTGCTGAAGATGACCGACCCCTCTGTTCTTTCTTTGACGTTTTCATTTCTTATGAGACCATCAGTTTTTTTAATTGTGATGTCTTTAAAAAACGCGGTTAAATGTGGGTGGATCATGCAGGTAGGGTTTAGTGTTAAGTCAACTTTATTTGTTAATTTCAATTCTGTCTCAACACATTCCACATTTGAAACCGTTAGTGTATCATTTTTTTTCCAATTTACCAGCTGTTTCTTGGTAATTTCCTTTTCAACAACTGAGTTGAGCTGCAAGGCTTTTTTGCTTTCCTCGTTCAGCTCACTCAGATTCAAATTTTGTTCAGAGGGAACCGCAGTAGTAAGCTCTTTAATAGTGTTTGTTTCTGTTTTAGTATTATTGGAACCTTCAGACAAGGGTTCTGTCATTTTTTTCTCCATCCTGACAGCAACTCCTCTATTTTTATGCCTTCTTTTTAAGGCCTTCAGGTGGTTCTTTTTTGCCCTTCTTGATGTAAAATAAAAGTTCTCTTTTGGAGTCGGTCATCTTTTTGTGAGTCAGTGTTTTTATCTTTTTCCATGAGATTGATCAGAATTGATGGACTGTCAGGAGTAGCTTCTATGATACACGAGCTGGAACAAATTACTTCTTCTGCCGCTAGCATCTCCAAAATTGTATCTTTAGAGTTCATCTGTACAAGGATTTTTTCGATCTGTAGAAGTCTGTCGTGTTGAATCTTTGCCACCTCAAGATAATCAATTTGTTCACATGGGGGAGTGTTCTTGTTCTCTAAAATTGGTTCTTCTTTCTGTTGGATTATTTGTGCAAACGTCATCGGAATTCCCTTTGATAGAAGTGGGTCATCCGTTGTTTGTGAGCCTACATGTTTTTTCTCAACCTGGGCATTAAGGTTTGGCACCTCATTTTTTACAATTGATGCTGCTCTTAGATGGCAATCCAGATGGTATTTATGGCATGCTTCCTGCGCCAGGATATAACCTTCAATTTTTCACAATCGTGAGGTATTTGTAGTCAACTCCTTTTTTAATTCTTGAAGCAAAAGATGAGAGTATTCATGACCTCGATCAAGGAGGTTGAGTATTCTTGTGAATACAGGTAGATCTTTAATATTGTGATCAAGAAGTTCATCTTCAAGGTTTTCTTGTGATAGGGGTAATTGCGGCAAATTAGAAAAGTTGAACACTGGAACAGATGTGTTTAAATTCAAGAGTACAGATGGTGGTTTTTGTGGTTTTGGATCTTGGGAGAATTTCGCAGAAGGCGAGCTAGTCGAAGGGAAGTGTAACTGTTGTGCATGGTGTTGCTCTTTTTGTTCGTGGTCAGAGCGGGGACACATTGCCTCCTTAACACTGGGTTTGTGAAAGTGTACATGCTCTCTACAGATCCCATGAATGGAAACTGGAGTAGAGGGACCAAGAGATAAGCGTACTCTTTTATCCCGATCGGCCATAATTACAGGAGCAAGCATAGATATATCTGATATGGGAAAATATTTATCTTCATGTATTTCTGCTGTGATTTTATGTTCCTTGAATAAATTGACCTCTGCAGCAAATGGGTCGTTCGTAATGTCCTCATTCGCTTTTTTTAGTGAACATATTTCTTTTGAACCTAAATTAGTTTCTTGACTATCAGGTGGCAAACTCTTCTCGGTGGTAGGAATGATTTCCTCAGAATGAGTTGACATCGATAGAAAAGAAGGTTTCCCATTGAGGGAAAAAGAGGGACTATTCTTTTTTTTTTTTTTTACATTTTTTGGGGATTCAGTTGTGGGCTGTGTTTTGGAAGAGCAGTCCTTCCGCTTTTTGCCATTTCTCAGAACCGACTCCATAAAAAGCATGAAGTTTGTTACCAAAAACACCTAAAACAATTGCCAGTCTACAGTTTGTTCATACCTATTTTCACAGCAGAATAGAGACAAACCCCTTCAAATTATGAAAATGGAATTCCCCAGAAAAATCCCATCTATTTCCAGGAGTACAGAGGACCCCGCTCCCGACACCGCGCACTGTGAACAGTAAACAGAACTTAAAGTACTTATACGGTGCGTGCGCGGGTGCGCAGACCTCTGGGTAAATGAAGGGTCAGAGGGGGGCGTGCCCACCACAGGGGAGGGATCGACAAGTACTGGTCCTTGAAAGGAAACGAGAAAAAAAGAAAAAATACAACATTTCAGAAAGTGACGTAATAGCACAGTTGAAAGTTTACTGTATTAACATGTATTAACGTGCACAACGTGCACTATGCGCCCAATGTGCACAGTCGGCACAACGTGCACCACAGGCACAGCGTGCTGAAACAGTCACCTTTTTTCCTTTTTAGTGGGCCAGGCGAGCAGTGGTGTCACTTCCAAAGACGTCCTCCGGTCAGGTGTGTACGAACGCCGTAACTCGGGCTCAGCAATGCAGAATCCTGACAATGAAGTGGTTCACCCGCAGTGCCGTGCCAGTAAACAGTACTTAAAGTACTTACACGGTGCGCACGCGGGTGCGCAGACCTCTGGGTAAATGAAGGGTCAGAGGGGGCGTGCCCACCACAGGGGAGGGATCAACAAGTACTGGTCCTTTTTTCCTTTTTAGTGGGCCAGGCGAACAGTGGTGTCACTTCCAAAGACGTCCTCCGGTCGGGCGTGTACGAACGCCGTAACTCGGGCTCAGCAATGCAGAATCCTGACAATGAAGAGGTTCACCCGCAGTGCCGTGCCAGTAAACAGTACTAAAGTACTTACTTAAATCAAATTCCAAAAGAAACTGCAAGGCACAGAATAGATTGTTCATTATAAAAAAACTCTACTTGAGATTGCACAAGGGAAGTTACTTAAAACGTAGGACCCGATTACGAGTTTGGTGGCATTCTGGTGGAACATCTGCTGAAATACTACCCAATGGAATTACCACTACCGCCACTTGGTCTGGCAGATTTATCCCCAGACTACAAATAGCTGTGGTAGTGCTAGTGACAATTAATTTGGAGCCCATAGGACTCCATGAGTGATTTTGGCAGAATTACCAAGGTGGTAATTCCACCGGCAGTAAATCAGTCGATTTTGCCAATTTTTCAATGGAAAGTTGGAGGCTTTACCTCCAGCATCATGCTGGGGGCAAATCACCCCCTCCAACACCAAACTCGTAGTATGGTCGTGCTGGAAAAGCAGCAGTAATTCTATTACCACCACTTTTTTCCTGGACCACCATACTCGTAATGAGCCCACAGGGTGTCATCAAATCATTATGCTGTTTTAAGATGTGAGGAGAGTGCACAACTGTTTGTTATCCTAGGAAAAGTTGCCTTTTGACCCTACAGTATGCATGACAGATGGGCATTTCATGAGTTGTCTGACAAGTGTTCATTTACAACCAAACTTTGCAAAACAAAGAGATCATTATATATTAAAAAAATTACCAATTTCACAAACTGTTAGCAGAGGTGGGAAATCAAAGTAGCATCTTTCCAGTGGATGCAACCACTCTTGTTGCTTCACAACTAGCACTGTGATAATCCGCTATCAGAGCATTGGTATCCCACAGTGTCACATCAAAGCGGTTTTTACCCTGCCCTAAAGACTTTGAAGATAATTGATTAAAGCAAGTCCCTAACATGCTGTGCTCGTGCATGGAGTTGAATGCAGGGGTGGTCAAAAGGGTTTGTTGTACATTCAATACAACATTAAAAATGGGTCAATTAAATGCAACAGTGTTTTTTAATGGGTCTTTATTCCCAACCAATACATGTATAATGCTGCACAAAACGTGGAAAACTACCAAGTCAGTGATTATAGCGAGATGCTCTCTGGGGAAGAAAGTAGCTGTTGTGGCAGAAGGCAAGAGAATATGGCGGATCTCATTGGTAGAGTTAGGTGCTCCACTTAATGGAATATGCTGCTACTTGGTGTTATGAGACCACACCATTTGCAGAATGGACTAGAAAACCTGAAATCATCAAAATCAGGGAAGGACTTTCTTGCTATTGCACTAAACATCTCCAGATGTATTGGACTGCAACTTCAATGCAGCCGCACATTGCATACAAGCTGTAAGTGCCTATCATCAAAGACACATCTGTTTGCCTGGGTGAACCTGTCCTTTAGCAGGTGAGAAGACCACAGTGACATGCAATGCAATTCAATGTCATAACTCTTTCGTGTTAGTCAGGTCAGAGCATAACTGAACACAAGAGATAAGTAAGGACAGCTAGGGCTGAGCAAAATGTTCACCTGCAAAGTGAAAAGTTCAGAATCTGCACTGGAATCTGCTTCCACCCGTTATGCAAAATTAGGTATGTGGTTACGCCACCACTTAATTATGCCTGGTTTTTCATGGTTTCCATTGGAGTATGACATTTCATTACCATGTTAGGTTCATGTAGTGTAACGAATAACATGCTACAGGTCTTTTTTTAGGTATATGTTAGTTTAGTGCAGCGACACGAGAAACTTTGTGCTGGGTTTTTTGAACCATAATAGCTTTGCGCAGTGCTATGAGAAACTTTGCCCAGTTTTACAATTGATGCTAGGTTCACGCAGCATCACAAGAAACTTTGTGTAGTTCCTTTTTTGATCGGTGCTAGGTTTGCAACCCAAGAAACTTTGTGTGGGTCTTTTTCCAATCCTTACTAGTTTCGTGCAGCGGCACGAGACACTTTGTGTAGGTCTTTTTTGATCCGTGGTAGTTTCATAGAGTGGAATGAGAAACTGCGTGTGGCTTTCCACAATCCATGCTAGTTTCACACATTGACATGAGGAACTTTGCACAGGCTCATTTTAGATCCGTACTAGTTTCGCATTGTGGCACAAGAAACTTTGCACATTTTTTTCAAACCAGTCTAGGTTCCCCCAGGGGCAAGGGAAAGTTTGCACAGCTTTTGGTTTGATTTGTGCTAGGTTCACGCAACGCTGTGCTAGGTTCACGCAGCGGCACAAGAAACTTCATGTAGCTTTTTGTTCGATTCTTACTAGGTTCATGCAGCTGCATGAGAAACTTCATGCATCTCATTTTGGTCGTGCTAGGTTTGCACAGTGGCATGAGAAACTTCATGCATCTCATTTTGGTCGTGCTAGGTTTGCACAGTGGCATGAGAAACTTCATGCTACTCTTTTCGATATGTGCTAATTTCACACAACGACATGGAAAATGTCAAACAGCTTGATTGGGTTCATGGGACATTACAAGAAACTTTGTGCCGCTCTTTTTGATAGGCATGGGTGGCGGAACGGTGCATTGTAGCAAATTGGATCTAAATCTTACAGATTATGCTACTGCGGATGGCAGAACAGAATTTCACAATTTCTCCCAGCCCTACAGCCACTGATTGCACTCACTCAGCTAACCAAATAAAAATAAGGGATCTAACAATTGCTCAGTATGTACATATAGGCCTATGACATCATAGTATTCAGTTCATTCAGGACACAGATTAGAAGAATACAATTGCTGGCCAGGCATTCCTAGCTTCGACCCAACGCCCACCTGCTCTAGTATTGCTTCTTACTTTGCCCACTGGTATGAGATGCCACATTTGGCATACAAAAATGTCCACAGCCAAAACAAATGCCAGGGTGTATTTAAAAGCCCAGACTATGTGTCAGAATCCTAATCTTTTTCTGACTCTTGGCTCACCTGCTTGGACTTGGATGACTTTTTCTTCACAGTGACAGGCTTCTGCTTCTTTTTAGATGTACGGATCCTGTGTAGATACAGACGAGTCTCCCCCGACGCCTCCCTGCTGGTGTAATCCAGGCAGGCTAGCGCCTGGGGCCACTACCCAGACTAGAGACATAGATCCAGGGAATTCCAGCGAAGATTCGAGGAAGGGTAGATCCAGAGTTCAGGAAGAGCGGCACAACAAGAAGGACAGCACCGCTTTGGGGCTGAAGCCGTGCGGATGCCCGGAGTAGCGAGACAAAGAAGAAGTAGAAAAGGTCAGGAAGCAAAGAGAACGGAGCCGGCTGCACAAGAAGCGAAGCCGGGAGGCTGACAGCAGACTAGGGCTAACAACCAGGAGAGAAGGCACAATCAGTAGCGCTGAGCACGGACAAGCTGAGCGTTGAGATGCGCCGAGTCGAGGAAGCGCGGCGCATTTCAATGATGTTGCTCGCGTGCATTCAGAAGCTGGTCCGCGTGTTCAGCATGTCCTCCGGTGGCGGTCGCCATCTTGGGAGAAAAATGGAGGCTACAATACGGTGCTGAAGCGATCAGGAGGTAAAGAAGGGGCGGAAACGGAGATTCGTGACACTATGTTCCAGTGGACCACTGTTGCTCTTCATATTGGACTACTCGAAGACCATGGAATCAAGCAACTTTGCCAATGCTGCATCCTAGTATGCTAACTCCTCTTTCATTTCCCTGCACTTGGAAGACCATCCCAGCTTCTGATGTGTAAATGGGCCCTGACACCCAGGATACTTGAAAATATGCCCATAAAACCTGCTTAGGTGACTCTGAAGAACACTGTGTTCAGTAATGAACATAGTAACTACTGTCCTGTTCACATGTTACCTCTCTCCTGTTCCTCTTCACCTTTCTGCACTGTATATGCATACATTCTTCATTAATTATTGTATGTTATGGTACTGTAAGTGTGTCAATCACATGATCTCTCTTTCCCTCTGTTTCAGTACAGTGCAGTCTTTGACATTTCTCTCTCTATCTGTTTTTCTCACTTCCTTTTTTTGTGTACATTTCTGCAGTGTTCTGTCTTGCAGTGATGTGCTAAAATATGATACAATAATATGATAATGTGATGTTTCTTAACAGAATCCCCCCAGACACAGGATATTGGAAGCAACAATCCCCACGCGCAGTAATTGCAAACAGTACAGTACATGCAGTGTTCATTATGTTACTCTTTATCTCCTCTTCTGTATTGCAATTTGTGATAGATATAGATATAATGGTCTCTCTCTCTGTCTCTCTTTCTCTCTTTCTCATTTGCTCTGTAGCTTCCTGTAATGTGTTCTGCCATGAGGTCATGTGCTGACTAAAATATTTTATTGGTTTACAATAATGTGATTTCTCTTAAAAGAAACCCTCCAAGAGACATTCCCCACCTGCTTGTAGGTGCAGGATATTAGCTGCCCCATTCTGTTCAGAGGCTTTGCAAATGGAACAGTTCATTCTGTGGAGTGTATACCACACATCTCTCTCAGTCTACAGTATGATGCCTCTCTAGTTCTCTCTCTGTTTCTCTTCCTTCTGTCACATTGAGTTGTGCAGGTTTTTCCTGCATGCATCCTGTGTGCATTATGCTATATTACTGTACGTTACTGATCTCTTCAAACCACCGAAAATGGAAATCACATGTTCTCTCTCCCCCTTGTACTCTCCCAACTACATGTCTCTGTCTCTCTCTCTCTCTCTCTCCCTGTCTCACTCTTTCTTTCTTCTATAACTTCCCGCAATGTGCTCTGCTTTTAGGGGATGTGAGAAAATATTACATTTAATATATGTTATAAAATAGTTTCTCATAATAGAAGTCCCCTAGGCACTGCACTTCATCACTGAGTGTGAGGGACATCCTACTAACCTTTTCTGGACCAGACATACAGCATGTCTTGCATGGCAGATGTTCTCTGGGATGGTGGTACACAGGAATATTTGCGATATCCTCTTCATAGAGTACACTGACTCAGTTAAACTTTGATCATGCCGGTGTAGAACAATGGCGGTACCTGCTCCCACCTTTTAACTATAACTGAGCTGTTGTTCCTATAATAAAACATTTGAAAGCAGGTCTAAATGTACAACTTAACTGTGCTGTATTTAATGAGTGGTGGGAAAATTATGAAAACTGAGTAGCTGAGAGTTATCATAGGGGTGCATATAATACATTAGCACCCGGGTGGGGGAATCCAGCTAATCTGGTGGCTAGGAGTGTGGGCATGAACCGCTGATGCAAGCCTGCGTTCTAGCACCATCATCTTCCCCTCACCCCCTGTCCTGTTATTTTATTTTAATCCCTTCCCACCTTCCGCTTACCTCATTTCTGCGACTGCAGCACTCCCTGCTGCTGCTGCTCCTTCCACTATGCTCCTGCAGGCCGCCATGGAGAGGGAAGAGGGGCTTGGTACGGAGCACCGCTTTCCATTCCATTGCAGCCATCTTGGGTAAGTATTTTCCTTTGTACAATGGGATGGTGCGTGAGTCCCGTTGTACACAGGAAAACTCTTTTTTTCGCACCCTGGGTTACCGCTTTGGCCGGGTGCTAATGGCCTTAAGCCCCTGCTCCAAGGGCTGGAACAGGGGTTAATGACCCGCAGCCCTCGTTATCCCCGCTCACTTGGCTCTGGTTGATAACTTGGGCTGCGTGCTGTCAACCCCTGTTCTGGCCCTTGCAACGGGGGCTTAACGCCACATTCATACATTGGTCAAGGCCCTATGGTGCCTTACAAACATAGAAATCGCCTTCTCATGTAGGTTATCATCCTTTCACAAGTACCTTTGATGAGGACCTGCAAGCATCCTTTGAGATGCCCTCCAAGAGTTCTGACTTGTTGGGATTGTGTGCACACTTTAGGTACTCCTTATGTTTTGCCCATATCAACTCAATAGGCTTTAGATCAGGAGATTCTGATGGTGTTCAAACCCAAGTTAGACACTTTTCCACCATTAAACCAGCTGCATAGGAGTGCTTTGGATCAATGTCCTGCATGATGCCAAATTTCCAGTGTCCTCTGGTAAAGGCTCATTTCCATACACCATCCACCCCCGTGTATCTATGAAATCTCAGTGTATGTGTATATTATAGACACCAAATACATTGGGGAGCCCTATTACATCTTGGGAATGCTACAACAGATAGGTATGCTTGTGAATAGGGCACCCTCATAGACTTCCATCACCTCCATCCAGACCTTAATGTGGACTGCCCACTTTTCCTTATTGATGCCATGGATTGCAGGGAAGAGCCTGTGTATCATGGGGAGGACATGGTTATAATCAGGGGTGTTGCTAGGTCTGGAAAAGATCAGGGGCTAAGCTAATGTCGGGACGGTCGGGACTGGGGGCTAGCTAGCATTTTGGTTGTAGCACCTGAACTTCTATCCGGTGCTACAACCAAAAGACCCGGGGCTATAGCCCCCTTAACCCCCCCCCCTAGCAATGCCTCTGGTTATAATAAAAAATATGAACACAGTCTTGGGGATTGAGATAGGGTGATTGAGTGGGTTGAGTTAGAGTGAGTGAGTGAGTTGAGTCAGATAGAGTGGGTGAGTGGGGTGAGGTAGAGTGGCTGAGTGGAGTGAGACACAGTCATTAAGTGGGGTGAGGTAGAATCAGTGAGAGGGCTATGTGGAAACCTGCCACTAAATGCATTCCAGTGTTACTCACCGAACCAGGGTTATCCGGAGAGGCAGAGGTGATTGCCGATTCAGGACCAGGATGGTCTTGATTGAAGAGCCTGGGTTATACCTTAACCCAGGCCTCCTCAATTGAGGGAACTCAATACACCTCTCTGCGGTAGAATAGGGAACCCCTCAGAGGAACAAAGTATTCTCATAGAGAAGGAGGAGTCTGGGCATGTAGACGGTGAGTATCAGTATGTGCTGGAATTGCAGTATGATGTGAATCAGCCAGTAATCTCAATCGGAATTCTGGAATGCAAGAGAGCGTCGACAATACAGGGAGAGGCAACTTGGGTGACGAGTTAAGTCAGTATTCTGGAATGCCTAAGGAAGCCGACAATGCAGGCAGAGGTGGCTCGCACAGCGAGCGGAAAACAGTGAAATAATCAAAGCACTGGGGCCAGAAGTAGAGACAGTCCTTAGCCAGTGCCAATCCACCAAGTAGAACGGTCGTCCATTGCATGAGCGAAAGGCCAGATTGGCTGATGCTTCGTATTCCTCCTTATCGCCAACAGAGATCGGAACAGGCCGGTCAGGCAACCTTGTATTAGGGTGGCAGGGTTTCAGAAGCGGCACATGAAAAACCGTATGAACGCGCCATTTGGTAGGAAAGGACAAGCGTACCGCCACTGGCTTGATGATCGCCATGATCGTATACAGACTCACATAACGAGGAAGGAGAGCCTTCTTTCCTAGGACAGTGGGATTTTTAGTGGATAGGCAAACATGCATCCCCACGGTGTAATCAGGCTCAGGAGAGTGGTGGGTGTCAGCAAACCATTTGGCTTTGTCTTCTGCATGAAGCAAGTGGGCATTAACATCCGCGTGGATCCTGTCCAAATCCCGAACACAAGCGCGAGCTGCTGGATTGATTGTCAGCAGGAAGTGTAGGATCTAATGGTAGGGAATGCAGGTGCTGGCCATATAAGGCAAAGAAAGGTGAAACACCTGTGGCAGAGTGAACCAAGTTGTTGCAGGCGAATTCGGCATTCTGTAACACTGCCAACCAATTGTCTTGAAACTGCAGGCCCAAACACCTGAGATATTGTTCCATTGTGGCGTTGGCCCTTTCCGTTTGGCCGTTCGCCTGTGGATGATGGGCCGTGGAGTACCTGTCATCGATGGCAAGAGAGGCAGTCAAAGCTTTCCAAAAATGCGACGTGAACTGAGTGCCTCCATCCATGATGATGACAGAAGGCAGCCCGACATGCCGGAAAACGTTCTTTAGGAAAAAAGTGGCAAGGGCTGGCACCGAGGGAAGACTAAGTGCTAGAATTGCATTATGAAGTGAATTAGCCAGTGATCAGAATCGGAATTCCGGAATGCAAGAGAGCGCTGGCAATACAGGCAGATGCAACCTGTGTGACGAGTCAAGTCGGGATTCTGGAAGGCCAAAGGAAACTGACAATGTAGGCAGAGGTGGCTCTCGTAGCGAGCGGCAAACAACAAAATAATCAAAGCGCTGGGGCCACAAGCAGAGACAGTCCTTAGCCGGCGCCAGGGTCATAAATCAGAAAATACAGAGAGCCGAGACCAAAGGCAAGGCATTACTTACCACGAGCCGTGTCCGGAACCAGGATCAAGCAGGAGCCGACACCGGAGGTGGAGGACGGTCCGTGACTCAAGTGCAGGATTGGTACCAGGGCTGAAGGTTTCAGAGTAACCAGGAGGATCAGAGACAGGGACAAGCCTTATAAGCGTGCCGAGTTAAACCAAGGAGGTAATCAATAGCAAGTATCGGAATACTGGTAACAGGAAATTGCTACAATCAGAAGCAGTGAACTCCTGTTCCGTTACGCATTTAAAGCGTCACTGGAGGTGGGAGCGACGGCAGTCGTCAGCTGACCTTGCTTATGTGTTGGTGTTGACACCGTTGTCAAGGCAACAGTTCTCCGCCGCATTAACACTGCCGCTGCTCGCCTCCAGGGCAGCCTCGAACGATGGAAAAAAGGAGTGGCAAAATGCCGTTTGCTAAAGGTGATGTTTCTTATTTTGTGCGCCCAGAGAGGCCGAAGACAGGGAGGTGTAATCAGGGTGCGTGTCGGCAGTGCAAAGTCACTTTGAACCAGGCAAATATTCCATGAATTCGGCCCTTTATCTCCAAGTCTCTGTAATTAGCAGAGAGTTCACATCAGCTATTAGTTCTGGTGCGAGTTGGACACAGCTGTCATTCGCGATGAATATTCTTTTTCCATAGAGCATCAAACCTTTCCCAGCACCTTCCCAGCATATCTGTCCTTCAATAGTCAATACAAAGTTAGGCCTTACTTAGTTCACACATTGAAGTGAGATGGTTCTTTTGGCCACAAATACACAAATACCAGCCACTTCCATCTGCATTGCACATGTCTCGTTTCATTTCAGGAAAATTTACAACATATAGATTAGGCTGGTGGGGAACATGGATTTCATGCACACAGCTCAGTGTATCAGCTGTAGATAGCCCTCATCGCCAGGTAAATGTAAATTGAATCCTCAGGCCGCAATGGCATAGACATAATTATTTTCCATACATCTGTGCTGAAATGAACAAGGAACCAATAGAATCATCCTGTGCCACACTGTGGCCTCTAAACAAAGAGATCTTGGGTTTTTATTGTATTTACTGATGTATTGACTTATTGACATTTAGCAATTTGCTTGCGACCTACACAGGTATCAAAGTGCATGCTCAAATACACATGCAAATTGCCTAATGAACACATGTCAATGACTCAAAACAAATTATATATATATTCAAAGAAAAAACTTTGTTAAAAGGACGTTATGGTTTCAAGTAAAACCGAAAAACCCCACAAATTCGCCATTTATGGTAAGCTAAACAACCATCACTCGCGCCACCACTGTGAACTGCTAAGACTAACACCCAGGACATCAAAGATGACATCACAAATGTATTAACGATTAACCAATCGGTGTCCTGTCCGCGGAACGAACAAGGAAGTGTGTCCGCGGAGCGGACATAGATATCAGTAATTTTTTTAGACCTACTTTTTGGTCATTTTAAAAAAAAACTACTGACGGATTTTCACCAAATGTACAAAAGCACGCTTTCGGGACCAAGCCGCTGCTCCTGGTCCAAATTTGGTGAAAATCCACCCAAGACCCAAGACTCTATGCCCTGGCCACAACCACCGCAGCATATCACATTCATATTTGCTTATAACTTTGGGTGAAAAACAAAAGTATAAGGAACAAAGGTATTAGATACTATGGATGTGATATGCTGCGATGGTTCTCCTTATTATTGTATACTTACTGTTTGGTCTAGTAATCGGAGTAGATGTATTTCTTGTTAATTTCTGTGATAAAAGAAAATAGCATGTTAGTATTAGTATTTTGTAATGACTTATTACATTGTATAATCAACATACTTTTTTTTTGGACCCTCATATTTAGTAGATTACAAATCAGAGTACTGTGCAATTTGCTCAGTTTCTGTGTTTGTTGCTAAAATCATTGGGTCTGTGGGAGAAAAGAAAATCCATGTTGGATTAAAAAAAAAACTTTTTCTGTTATGCTACAGTTTATTTGTTTGTTTGTTTTCAGTGTTCACTTGTTGTTTCTGGCTAATGCTTTATACTTTGGCTTGTTACATTTTTTTGGAGCAGTAACATATTATTTATTTGTTTGGATATTATAACATTTTGGAGCAGTTAGATACCAATTGGCGTATTCTAACTGTCTATTTTTTTAATATATTTTAGTGGTATTGATTTATCTATTTGGATATTGTTAAATTTTTGGACAGTTAGATACCAATTGGCTTATTCTAACTGTGTATTTTTTGGTCTAATTTAGTGGTATTCATTTATCTGATTAGTTGTTGTAGAATCTTTGAGCAGTTAGATAGCTTTTGGAGTATTCTAACAGTTTATATTTTTTTAACACAAGTTTACTTAGGGTTTAAATACAGTTTAGTTATCAAATTTTGGTTTTAAGAACATCAAATAAGCGTTTGTAAGATCTGCTGGTAATCTCTGCTTTAGAGTAATGGTACTATCATTACATTCCAACCATCCACATTTCTTTTTTATATATGCAATGTAGTGCCCTGAATTGGTTGTGGCTCCTGCGTGGTAGATTATACCTATTGTTGTGAAGGTTTTCTTACCAAGTGATATTTGACCATGTGTGAATTCAGTCAGCTTGCAGTTGTTTTTGGTACCATCTGCATTGTAACGTAGAAGCATTAGTATTATGTATTTACTATGTGTTTGTATTACTAACGTGGAGCAATTATCTGAATTGCAGGTAGAGCATAATCTACCATGGTTTACATTTTGTACAAGTCGCTGAAATGGAATGGATTCACAATTTGGTATTGATATATATATGAAGCATTCATTGGGGATTTCTTCTTGTGTCACATTGTTGCAGAGAGTTCATGTATGTTTCCACATGTATGAAATCTGTAAGATTTCATTTATAGGTATGTTTTTGTTTTCCAGTACTTGTAGTAAGTACATTAGAAATTCTTCGTGTGAGTTTATAGTGAATTTCACCATTCCAGCACAGTAGTCCAATTTGTGTCTTATTCCATAAACACTATGGGCCTCATTACACGGATGGCGGTGGACCAAGCTGCTATTAGCACCTTGGTCCATGCCGGTAAAATACCGGCACCGCCTTGGTGGAAAGGGGAATTACTGCTCTATTCCAAGGTTGGTGGGGCAGTAATTTACCCTTCCTCCATTGCCCTTCCCCATTCCCACTTTTGCCCCATAGGGCATAATGGGAATGGGGAAGGTGCTAATTACGGCACCGCAAATTGCGGTACCGTAATTAGCTCCCTGGTCCCTTTGCGGGTTGGTTTTTAACACCTGCAAAAAGCAGGCGTTAAATTCCCCAACCCGCAAAGGGACCTCGTAGTAAAACGGTAAGGGTTTACCGGTACTGGTAAAATACCGGTGCCGGTAAACCCTTACCGCCTACCGTGTAATGAGGCCCTATATGTGTTATCAGGATTGTTTGCTGCATTTCTGTGAAGTACTAACATTTGCATACACAATGGGTCTGTACTGTGTAAGTAAATGTCAACAATTGGTGGTAATTGAAATAGAATATTCATTGCTACATTTGCGTAGCAACTTACACCAACTATATTTGAGAATTTAAATGGTCCAGGTAGTTCAGTATCTAAGTGCTTTTTTTGGAGTTTGTCTTCCTTTTTTAAAGAAGTACCTGGTTTACTTTCCCTAATTGATTCTTTTTTGCTTGTGGTACTTGATGAAGTATTAGTTTCTTTTACTCTCTTTGGAGGATTTGCAGTGACATCCTGTTGCATTTCTGTTTGATTTATTTTTCTTTTATAACGTTTTACTTTTTGTGGAACAGAATATGTGTTTAGGTGGGGGGTGTATAGTGAGCGAAGTCTATTGTATTCTAAAATGCAACGAATATCAGCGTTTATTTTACTTGCATCAAAGTTGATTAGAAATAGACCGTCAAGTGTACGTAAGCGTGATAGTGCTATGTAGCTCATCCCTTCTTTAAAGACTGTGTTACCAATATCTATTATTGCTTTATCTAGGGTAAGACCTTGTGATTTATGAATCGTGACTGCGTATGCAAGAGTTAGAGAAAATTGTTCTCTGCGTACATACATATCTTTGAAGAGAAGGAATCTAGCTGTTGAGCGTCCTATCCTTTTTACTTCTGAAAGTTTGTCAAAGAGTATATTGCCAAACAATTTTGTTGTCACGTGGGTATGTTTGAAAAGCAACAACTGTACCCAGTGCTCCATTAACTAGTCCTTGGTCCACGTCAAGGTTACGTTTAAGCATTACTCTGCAATTTAAGGATAATTTTAATATCTTTTCTAAGCCTGCTGTGTTTGAGATTGATTTTTCTAAACTATTTAGTCTTGTTGCGGCTTGGTCACACATGGGAAGTGTCATACCATGTACATCTAGTTTGTCTGTGGCGCTAATTTCCATGATTGTTTGCATTTCTTTACTTAGCATGATTTCATTGAATTTGAAACAGCTTGCAAGAGTTGGCATTAAGGCCATACAATTGACATTTTTGTGGGCTAATTGTTCCATAACATCTGTAGCACATGCATTGTCGCCATAAAGTGCATTAATGTGCTGGGTTTTCAATATTGCTTCTGCTTCTTCAGAAAGTATACCAACTCTGATACTTTTTAAAATGTTGGCATAAGTGAGATCTGCAGATTGCCGCATGTTTTCTGTTAATTCTCTGTATTGGAAATGTTGCCAAAGGTTGACATTTCCAATGCTGCCAACAGTCTTACGGCAGAGTTTGTGTCCTAATGTTTTAAAAATAGGCTCACCTTTTACTAGTGTTAATTGAAGCAGATCTCCAAAAACAATTATGTGTTTTCCTGAAAAGAGCTCTTCATAGTCTGTTTTGAGTACTTCTTGTAATCTGAGGTGAATCAAAGCTAACATCAGGTTGGAGACCATGCTCACTTCATCTATTAGTAGCATTTTCATTTGATTCAATATTCTGTGTAGTTCCATTGCAGCTTCTGCAGAAAGTTTGTAATAGTCTAATTTGTTCTGGTGTTCTACTGGTAATAGTAGTAATCGGTATAATTTAACACCACCTATGTTGTAGGCAGCTAATCCTGTGGGGGCAGTGACAACAGCTGACAGTTTGTTGTTTGTCAATTGTTGAAGGAACTTACTAATGATTTTGATTAGGAATGTTTTGCCAGAACCAGCTTCACCACTGACGTACAGTAGTATAGGTTTATAATTATGGCAGGAACATTCTTTATTTTCATGTTTTACACCATGTGCAATTTGTTTTGTTACGTCTTGAAAAATGCTACGTTACTCATTGTTTAGTTTTGATTGTAGTATAGTTAAGTCTTCTTTATCTTCATACTGACACATGGTGTTTTCTACTTCTATCATAGCTTATTCTGCCTCATTTATTATTAGTGGTTCTCCCAGTGGTTCTTGGCTTCCTGTTACAGAAGGTTGACTACTGTCAGGAGTGTCCTTATCTAGTTGGGCTTGGAGTTCTTCTTCGTGTTGCTGTTCATTGTGCAACATTGTTTTGTACTGTGTAAAGTTTACATCAGTTATAGTGCTTTCATTTGCTTTGAAAGCATACTCGTATGAGTCATAGTTATCTAGTATTTGTTCTTCTTTTCTCCATGGTTTGAAGAGTTGTAGCAGGGACATATAATATACTTCTTGAGGAGTCTTTAATGACAATTTGATATGATTAATTCAATTTGGTTTAGTGAGTTTAACTAAGCTGCCTTTACAGTTTGTCACTCTATATTTACCTTTTTTTCATCAGGTTTCATATTATTTTTGTATATGTAGTTTTAGGCTATGTGGTATAGACACATGTTTTCCAAAGTATTACTTCTGTTTGGGTAGTATGTGTCCAATAAATTGTTTTTTAAAATGTCTTGGCTGTTGGGATCAAGTTTGGCTATTGTTTCTATATCTTCATATGATTTTAGAACTCTTTTTCTAGATTTAGCTGGACCAAGACTTAGCCATACTATATTTTCAGATTTACCATACAATGCAGTACCAGTTAAACGATCAGCTGCTTCATATGATCCACATTCTCTATGGGTGAGCATTTTTATGCCCAAGCTGTATAATTTCTGAGACACTGTTTTATCTGATGAGAGGTCATTCCAGAGGTCTTGGAGCTCTGTCTTTTCTGCTTTAGTTAAGTATGCTGTGACATATCGTGCAACTGCAGTAGAATTGTCTGCAATGTACTGCACATCTATGTTTGCATTCCATAAGTGGGCAATGATTGCATTATAATCATTGATATATTTTTCTTCTTCTTTTCTTTTTATGTAATATGTATTTTTAGGTGACTTACCTTTAACACTATGTCTAAATGAAGACATGAGGTTGTTCACTTGACCTGTATTTTTAACTGGTCTAGGGAAACCAAATCGGCATTTGGTGTAGTATTTCCTTTTGTTTTTGTATTTGCGACGACAATATTTTCTGCATTTGTGTCTTTGAAATTGTAAAATTTGTGCATGAAGATCACTATTTGTGGCTTCTGATGGAATTTCACAAGTGACATATTTTTCAATAAACTGTAAAACAGTGGCATCACTGTCTTGACCAAATTTAGGAGCATCTTTAATCCATAAAAGCATGTGGATATGTGGTGCTCCTCTGGCTTGGTATTCTTTTCTCCAAAAGAAGTGTTGCACTTCTCCAAGGGGAGGAACAGTTTTATTACAAATAAAATATAGCATAGCAATGAAGCGATGGTGAAAATATCTTGAAACATTAACAGGATCCAAAGAACAAAGTTCTCCAGGTGTTAGTATATCTATGTTTGTTTTGTTTTTATTTGATATGCGTAGGAAATCATGTAAATCTTCCCATGCATATTCTGCACAATTTAATGTAACAAACCAAGTGGGTGGGTCAAGGTTTCTGATCATACAACGTACATCTCCATGACGTCGAAACCAGTACTCTTTAGTACCACGCATTTTTGCTAATAGATTTGTAATATTTGATTGTAAAACATCATCCTTTTGTTGCATTTTTTCTAATAATTGTGTAGCTGTCTTATTTTGAAAGTGTGATCCTGATTTTTATTATGTGTGCAACTCCGTAACATAAAGTTGCTAGTTCACTTTCAAAGAGTAGGTGGAATATGTATTCCACATTTTGTCTAAATCTGGGATCTTCAGAATACATCCGTAATGAGCGGTATTCTGAAGCTGATATTTGAATAGGTCTATCAGCATACCTTCCTCCTTTGCCAGTAGGAAAGAGTAGAGGAAAAGCACGTGCTTCTATACTTTCTTCCCATATGCTGATTGGCGATCCTTTTGTTTGATGCATTTGGTACGTTTCCAGTACATCTTCTATGGTGTCATTAGAGTGCACAGGATGAATTGTACATTGGTCTAAAGTATTTGATATAGTAGCAGGATCTAGTAGCTCTAATTGAATTACTGAAATAATTCAAGAAACACAAGAAGCTTCTTGTGTTTCTTGAATTATTTCAGTTGTATCTTTCAAGTTTTCTTCAATATTAATTTCTTTGTAATATTCATTATTCTCTTTAAGATATTGGAAGGCTTGTCTAACTTTATGTAAATCTACCAGCTGTTGCCATATTTTGTCTTTTGTAGGTATTCCATTTACTAAGATAATTAAAGATTGCTGCATTGGACGTTGCACTCCTAGAGTATGCACAATTTCTTTTAGATCTAATGGTAAATAAACTACTTTTCCACAAATGCCTTTTACCAATTGAGAGGGAGGTAATTTTGCTGTTTTTGGTTGAAGGTGCATTATTGCTTGAAATGGGTGTACTGTTTGAATTATGATGCTCTCATATAAATTAAGTTGTTGTAGGGGTTTTGGTACTGGGTATAATTCCAAATTATGTGATAGTTTGGTTGTTGTCAAGTTTTGTAGTGCTGTAACTGCAAAGTATTAAGGGGTCAGTTATTTCATATTTGTTTTCTGCTACAAGGTAGAGAGCTAATTCAAACCATTTAGAATCTTCATTGTCTTCTATTTTGTATGATAGGTCTACAGTTTTTGTGTTACTTTTATGAAAAGTTCTACGGCAACATACACATACATGGTTTGGTACTTCAGCTGATGTACTTTTAAATTTTAATATTTCTTTTTTGTATGTGTTTAGCAAAAGGTTGCCATGTGTAGAATTGTTGCTTAATTTGTTTAAAGCTATTTCATTCTGTAAATGGCTTTGACTTCCAAAATATTTTTTCTGGATATAGTCAATTTCTTCAAGTAGGTCTTTTGCTGTACCATGTAGAAGGATGTTATTTAAATTTGCTAGTGCTAAAGCAAGACTTTTAGCATAGTACAGTTTATAGACTAGATTTCTTATAGTTGAATGATGTGTTGATATCCTTTTGATATCATGGAAAGTGGTTTTACAAGTAGGTCCTGTAATGCAGGCCAATGAATGTCCTTGTAGTCCTGTGTACTTGCGCACTGGACAGGTATCCATATTTTGCAGTAATTTAATTTTGATTTTGTCTTTGCTTTTTACATATTTATTGAGGAATTGGCGTAAAGATTTGAAACATTGTTTGGGAATGTTACACATTGACGTGCATGGCCAATTGTACACTAGACGTTCTGATTCAGTTGAATGCAGGGGTAATTCTAAGTTTTCAGGACATATTTTTGTAAGGAGTACTTCTTGTTCCATTATTGTATTATTCACTTTTTCATAACCTCGAACACTGCTATGTATGCAATTGTATTTGTTTGCTTTTGTTTGTACGCTTCTTCATTAAAATATGGTTCTGTGCTCGTAGTGTGATTCCATTCACCTCTACAGATACTTAAGAAGTTCTTTCTGTTGACATTTCGCTTGAGAAGTCTTTTTTGTAATTTAGTTATTAGTTTTGTTAGTGGTTTCATTTTGTTTAACACTAAAATAAAAAACTTTCTTTTGAGAAGAATTGCACTGTCCATCAACGCTTCTCGCTTCTAAGATTAATTTCCTACGATAGGTTTTAAACATTGAACCTGATTTCTCTCATGTTTTTATAAGACTTTGAAGGACTTTATGACGGTACATTTTGGCTAAAATACTTTTCTTGGTATGCCTATTTTGCATTATATCAAAATTTAAAGAAGCAGTTTTATCTGTAGTGATAGCTGATTTTCTGTTAATTGTTTTTTGGTTTGTTTTACATTTTGATAGAGGAGGCAAAGTTTTTGTACTTGAAACTTCTTGTGTTTCACTAAATGACTGTATTAGCTGTTTTGTTTCAACTTTTTTTTACAAATTCTGCTAGAGATGGATGCTTATGTTGGAGAGTTTTATTTTCATTTGCTCTACTTCTGCGTTGCTTTCTATGGACTTGACTTTTGGTAGGCATTCTTTAGGGTCTGTTGAAAAAAAAAGTAAAGATGGTATGGGTTGGGGTGTACTACAATGTATGTGTGCTGTGTGCATGAGTTTTTGAGTAAGATGATAAAGATGTATGTAATGGTGTAATGGTGTGTGATTGTGCATTGGGAACTACAACTAGTAGGGATAGGTATTCTTGAATTTATGTGTTACTAAACTGGGGTTCAGATGACAAAAAAAAAGTAAGCTAGTGGTGTGGAAAAGTACAAATAGTAAATCTAATGTACACAATTAAAACAGTTGTTTGTTCTATAATATGAAAATTGTAGCAGTTCAGTTGGGTAATTTGTGTGTCCAAAAATAGGAATTTGTGGGCCATTCTGGCTGTAGATTGCTGTTTAAGACATGGAGACTTTTGGACAAAATGGTACACAATCTCTATTTTTAGGCACAGAAATAGCTTGTATTAACTTTACAGTATGTTTTCAGTAATAATACAAATATTATGGTGATATTCTACTTACTTTTTTTCTTAAATTAACAGGTAACTTCTTAGTTCTTCTTTGTTCTTCAAATTCGGCTGCTTCGTTTCAGGAAACTGGTCTTCACTGCAATTGTAAAAGATTCAAATTAGTAATTTTGTGTGTATATAAGTAAATAAGTAAATAAATAAATAAAAACAAAAAAATATGAAATTGTATAAAACATAGATTGTGATTGCATGCAATTTTGTTTGAATATATGTAGTCTATATATTTCATTTAAAAAATGTTAGTTTAATATGATTTGAGTGTGTGTGTATAAAGAAAGTAAATAGTATAAAGGTTTATAAGTGATAGTTGATTTTAGGAAATTGGAAAAATACAGTAAATTCATTTTACAGATTACACAAGCTAAAAGTCTGTTTGAAAATGTGTTCATCTACTGTACAGAAAATATGCATACCTGAAGTTTGTGTTCATGCATATGGATATGCATGGAGCTGCAAGTAGAAATCTTGGAGACTTGTGCAGAATTTCTGGTAGATGGTGCTTGCCAATGATATGACCCTTGTACTCAGAGAGATTCACAGTACATTTGCAGTGCTGATCTATGATGATGCAGTTAGATGTAGAAGTCTTGAATGTGATTGGTGCATGGTCATGTGACTTCTTAGCTACATCCAATGAGGGAATGGCAGAGAGAGTGAAGTGGAAATGGTAGAAGGGCTGTTCATGTTACGATATGTTCGCGGACATGGCGGTAGTTCGCGGACATCAGGAGTTACATCCGGGGATTTTCGGGTTCAGAAGTCATGCAAATGAGAATGAGTACTGAAAGGGATTGGTCAGCAAAGTTTAGTGGGTGTGTTGTGCCAGAAAAAAGTTTCTCATATACTGTTTTTGCTGAGAGAACAGATAGCTATGTCTGTGTGTTTTAGGAAAAAGATTGCATGGATTGTGGGAGATTCATGGATATATTGGTTGAAGGTGCATGCAGAAAGCTGTGGAGTAGCTGTAGATCTTGGATTCCCACATGTGGAAGTACACTGGCATGGAGTACGTGGAATGAAGTGGTTGGACTTGCTACCTCTCTGTGCTACTTTGGAGACAAAGCAACATCCAGACATAATTGTAATTCATCGTGGAGGGAACAGTTTAGGACATGTGACTGGATTTTTTTTGCAATTTGCTATGAAAGAAGGACTTGGGAAGGTTATGGACATGTTTCCTAATTCTCAAGTGATATTTTCACGGATTGCGCAGAGACAAATGTGGCTTTGTTCTTCTTCATTTGGTCCACAAATAGAAAAAGCAAGGCGCAATGGTAATAAAGCTGTTTGTGCCTTTCTAAAAGATTTTGGCATGTCTTCTTTTCACAATGAAAATATTCTGTTTCGTATACAAACATTTTTCGCAGAGATGGAGTCCATCTTACTCATGGTGGCAATCAGATTTTTCTGTGAAATGTACAAAATGCATTGCGACCTTTTTTGGAATTACAACATCCATTTTGAAGTAGGTGTTAAACATTTATAATTTTTGACTTACAAACACCTCCCAAAGGCTCTTTTCAGAGCCACCACTTCCTCCCAGAGAAAATTGCAATGTTTGAGATAGGGTAGCAACACAATTTTTTAAATGTTCGCGAACTGTCCGCGGACTTCTAAAAAATACAAAGGGCCCTGCTTCATTTATTTTCACTTCTATTTTTTAACTGTGAAAGGCGGCTCTGAAAAGAGCCTTATTTTTTTTTGATTTGTGTTATTTTGTATTTATTTTGGTTTTTTATACACGACACACTAGGAGAGGAGGGGAAAGGAAGGTAAAGGGGGGGACACCAACCACAGGGATAAGAAAGGGCGAGCTGAGAGAGGAAGATGTAGAGTGGTTTTATTTGGGTAGTGAGCAGATCTTCTTGTGCTCTGAGACAATAGTCTCAAAAGCACTACAAAGTCGCTCCCCCCTGCAGAGTACTGTGTCACAGTACATACATACAACTGTGACCCTCGAAAGGTAAGGGTCATCAGCATTCTGTATGGCCTGTGAGGCAGCTTGAGGAAGACGCTGTCCCACAGAGGTGGTCCTTGTGGTGACAGGATCAGAAACATAGGATGAAGTAGAGGAAATCAACCTGCTACGTTCTTCGCAAGGTACAACCCTGCGAATAGCCCCAGAGTGAAATGACCTCAGGTGTCGCTTCATAGTAGTGGTCCCAAAGCTTACCGTGCTTCCCGCGACTGAGTATCATTTTGCACTCATTGCAGATAACACGGTTCGCACGAGCCTTAGGACCATTCCCATGAATGGTAAATAACCGCCACACCCAAGACTCACGCCTAGTGCGGGTAGTAGGGATTTCCTCTACCTCATTCTCATCATCCTCTTCTTCCTCCTCTGCATCCTCACTTCTGTTCCCCTCTTCAGGCCCTTGGGGAGGTGGTGGTGGTGGAGGGGGTGGTGCTGAAGCAGGTGCAGCACCAGGTGGCAGTAGTTCAACCATGGATGCAATCTCGATGATGGTGTAATCTGCAGGTGGCAGCAAAAATCGCTGTGTTATGAAGAATAGCGAGATACACAATGAGAATAAGCTCTAGGGTGTGGTCTTTTATAGGGGTGCTTGTGCGTGGTCCGCGGACATGCGTGCTGTCCGCGGACAGATCGAACACAAAAAAAGGTTCTAAAAGTTTCAAAAGGTATGTAGAAACTCAGGATTACTATGTGGGACTTATGCCATGGTGAGATTTTATTAAAAAATATTATGGATTAATTGAAAATGTACTTTTAAATTGTTTGGGGACACGAACAGTGTCCGCATTCAGAACACGCGATCAGCGTGGGTGCGGTCATATGATCCGTTCGCGAACATGTCCGTGAAGGAAGCGCCTGTCCGCAGGACACCAAATGCACAGAGATTGGTTAGAGCATGCGCGTTGATGTTCTAGGGACACTGTTCAGGTCCTGAAGTAATTAAAAATGCGTCACACGTGAAACGAACATTTCAGGACACTGCGTGTGTTCTTAGAACAGTTTGAACTTGCTAGCGAACACTACGAACAGGTAAAGTGTTCTTCAGGCACCTCCATTTTCGTTTACGTACGAACATTTCAGGACACCAATTGTGTTCTTAGAACAGTTTAAACTTGATAGCGAACACTACGGACAGATATAGTGTTCTTTAGGACACTTTAATTTTTGTTTCTTTACGAACATTTCAGGACACCGCATGTGTTCTTAGAATAGTTTAATCTTGCTAGCGAACACTACGAACAGGTGTAGTGTTCTTCAGGACACCTCCATTTTCGTTTATTTACGTACATTTGAGGACACCAATTGTGTTCTTAGAACAGTTTAAACTTGATAGCGAACATTACGGACAGATATAGTGTTCTTTAGAACACTTTAATTTTAGTTTCTTTACGAACATTTCAGGACACCACGTGTGTTCTTAGAACAGTTTCAACTTGCTAGCAAACAGTACGAACAGGTATAATGTTCTTCAGGACACCTCCATTTTCGTTTATTTACGAACATTTCAGAACCTCTGCTGCCCGCGGACACCTACATTGTTTTTTTAAAAAAAAAAAGAAACTACTTACAACACAATATAAAAATTAAACTTTATTTAACATATTAATAATTTATGACAGAGAAGGTGAGGCAGAAACAGAAACAAAAACAGAAGAATTAGGGGTTTCAACATGATTGTTATTAGGTGAAGAAGGGATGAAGTCTCATCAAAATGTTTTGGGTTATGGAGAGGGTTTGGGGATAATTGACTGGGATATGGTGATGAGGGACAAGTACATGTGGGACAATGGTACAAGGTTTTTGGTTTAAAATGATCTTCCACAAAAGTTTTCAATAATTAGTCAACAATAAATCCATTTTTCATTCTATACTGTGAAAAGTGTTATCCATAACAGGTTTTTCTGAAGTAATTTCTATTTTGGCATGCTCTGTACAAAAATATATATATATATATGTTAAATGTATACAAAATAATTATAATAAAATGGTTTATATTATAAAGTGTTTACCATTAGTTTCACTATCTTGTGACATTTCTTTATGTGGGAAATGCTCCTCTAGCCATTCCAGAGTACTAGACATTTCTGTGAGAAAAAAAAAAGATAACATATTTTTTTTATCTACTACAGAAAGTTTATAAATATATGAATCAAATTAAGTACACTTAGTATTTCAGGTAAGATATGTCCTATGTACTCAGTGGGTCTGCTCTTGTTCTCAGTTCTGTCGTGTCTGTGAGGTAATTATGTTGGAAGCCAATTTATCTTCTTGTGGTATATTCCATTTTAGAACATAGTGCATTTAAATGAATGGTTAGTGTGTTACATATATGGGTTACATTTCTTATGTATTAGTACATATAATGTGTTGTGTTTTGAATTTGTTAAATGTTCCTATGTTATGATATAACAATCAAACATACCCCCCAGAGTTTTTAGGTAGTGGTACTGTTCTTCGAACATGTCCGCGAACATTAAATGAGTTCGCGGACATCAAGTACAGTAGAAGAGATTCAGTCAGTTCCATATGACATGTATATAAAGTCAAAGTCATTATTGTTAAGTTGCACTACTAAAAACCTATGAAATTCAGTGAAAAAACTTTGTTAAATGGACGTTATGGTTAAGTTGCACTACTAAAAACCTAAGAAATTCAGTGAAAGAACTTTGTTAAAGGGACATTATGGTTAAGTTGTGCTGCTAAAAACCTATGAAATTTAGTGAAAAAACTTTGTTAAATGGACGTTATGGTTAAGTTGTGCTGCTAAAAACCAATGAAATTCATTGAAAAAACGTTGTTATTTATATCAATGCATTGCTTAATGCACTGATTAGCACTGATATTTATTCCAATAATCTTTGACACTTTTTTTATTAACATTACACTAAGAATACCTTGTACAGACTTTTCATGAAAGGTAAATGCACATGTGATGTCATCAGTGATGTCATCAATGACATTTGTGATGTCATCTTTGATGTCCTGGGTGTTAGGCTTAGCAGTGCACGGTGGTGGTGTGAGTTATGGTTGCTTAGCTTACCATAACTGGCGAATTTCAAGGATTTTTTGGTTTTACTTGGAACCATAACGTCCCTTTAACAAAGTTTTTTCACTGAATTTGAAAGGTTTTTAGCAGCGCAACTTAACCATAACGTCCCTTTAACAAAGTTTTTTCACTGAATATATATATATATATGTATCGTTGAGACAAGGAGGAGAAAAACCGCACTCCAAGCATGAGGTCTGAGAGTCCCAGAAAAAAAAGTGACAAACTCGAAGCAAATAAGCAAAAACGAGTTTAATAAATGGTAAAAAAAATTAAGCAAAACACAGAGCAAAACAAAACAGGACGCCAGGGCAGTGTCATGAACGACGCGTTTCGCGCTTCCCCGAACGCTTGTTCACATTAGGGAGACGTGAAAACCATCACAGTAGATATTGCAAATTAGTCCTTTACCCATGTTGCCTAACTCCACAAGCTAACAGCTTTGTTACGAAACCATGATGGCCATATTGGAGTGTAGCAGAATCCTGCATTAGCCATTGGAGAAACAGGTTAAAAATAACAGTGTTATGCAAAAGCACATTGGAATCTGTCAAGAAACATGTAAAGTGATGATACTAATGAATAAAAAGGGACACATAATGAGATAGGTATCAACAAATCTCACTCTGTAAAAAGAATTTAGTAATCCACAGCTGTAGCATAAAGTGCAAGTGCATTCCTATGCGAACATATGAACATGGTACATGAAAATGCAGCAAATGGCTATACGATAAAGTGCAAGTGCATATCAAGCTCAACATGGCAACATAGTAACAATATACAGTAGGAAAACAGCAGGGACAGAATAATACTGTCTAATGTGGAATCTCTATTGACAGTTAAAGGCAGTCAATATATGCAAACCTTAGAATAAAAAGCATGTTTCAGGGAAGAACCATAAAGTGCAAATTGTAGATCTTCGTAAAGACATAAACCCAAGGCTACAGTATAAAGTGCAAGTGCATTACACCGTAAAAATATCGACTTAGCAGCGATAGACAGGCAGACAAATAGTAATCATAAAGTGCAAGTGCAAACAATACCGATGTCCTCCTGATATGTGTGTACATATTCAAATATAAGCGGCTACTGGCTCGGGTGCAAATAAGAACCATACGCACCCTAGAATCTAGCAAACCAGTATTGCCCACATAGAGGGGAACCATAATAAGGAAACACACCTGCACAGTATTGAAACTTGTGGAAAAACAAGGGCAGAAAAGTAATAAGGAAGGCAATAGGCAATATCACAACCAAAAATGTAAAATACAGATGTCATCGTGTACTCGCAAAATCACATCCCCCTAAGACATCAGGAAGGCAAGACAGCCAAAATGGAGCAACAAGAAAGTAAATCAAGTTGGATATATATAATATATATATATATATATATATATATATATATATATGTATATATATATATATATATATACTTCTCAGAATAGACCATTTTTAAAAGGAAACATCAAATTCTATCCTGGATTAAAAATGACACATTTTGAACTTCGGGGGCCATTCATCCTGGAAGGCAAATGCTAGAACAAAGAATAAAGTCAAAATGAAGCTGAAAACTCAGCACAGAGATGAATCAGTTAATCATTTTAAGATGGATGCTTGCTGTTGCCAGTCAGTATGCCTCTGGATTGCTCCACCCACAGTCGACTCTAATATAGTCAGTATGGATGCCCCACTCTAGGGTACAGATTCTCCTCAAAAGGTACAGGCCACTCAGTAATATTGTGGCTGTTCCTGTCTTAGCTTTTAATCACATCAAGATTTTGTTCCAGCGTGCCTCCCAGGAATTTCTGCCAGATTGTTTGGGATCATTGGATATATGTACAGATATATTGTTGTGTAGTTTATTTGCTAACTGACTTAAAAAAATACTGCATCTCATTCAGCACTAGCGGCTCCATTGTCAGAGAATCAGACAAAAACAGAAAGGGGAAATGGGGGGGGACAGGAAACTACATGGCCAGAGCCATGCACTGCAAGACGCACTGCGGGAAGATCAGCCACTTACTGAGTTTGTATAGGGTTGTTTCATACACTGAACTGTATACAGCCGTTATAATCCATTTTACATTTAGTAAATTACATTAACAATGAACTTCATAACTGAACATCTTCTGACCGTGAAGGGTATAGCTTGGCAGCACCATTCAAGACCTGTATCATTCTGCTCGTCCTACCCGTGTGATGCAGACACTGCCTTCAGCAGATCTTTCCATTACCCAGAACAAAGATTTTCAAGTGCCTTTAATGGTGACACAGTGTGTGTCACTATGTGAACTTGTGACGTAGCAATGTTATTTTCACGCAGCCTTATTTATCTTTCTGTGTGTGCCAAAAATCAGATCTCTTGCCACGCCATCACCCCAAACGTGTCATTTCTCAGGTATGGCTATGGGCTTGCTCTATCTGTGGCTCTTCTATATCCATGACTCATCAGAAAGAACATACTGTCGGCCTCCACAGTTCATCCCGTTTGAACTCTCAGCACTATGTCCACTATGTTTTATTTCTTAATTTTTCATTTAGTTGTCTTTCTATCTCCACTATGGTCTCTTCATACGTGTATTGCATATTATATGACAAGACGGAGGCGAGCATTATGCTTTAACTTCTTTAATTACTGCTCCCACAGCAATTCAACAAAATTACACAATTTTTTTTTTCTTTTAACTTGATAACACTGTTGTACACTTCCAGACTCTCTGGAAGCTTCCCATAAACATAGGGGTATCACAGTTAGAAAAAACACACCATAGTCCTTCTGAACTACCAAATGCCCACAATCCTGTGTGTCTAAGTAGTCCTGTAAGCCTCTCCTTTGTCCAATCAGGCCTAACCCGTGGCTATAAGAGGAGACCCAGACTGTCCCCAAATCCTCTTTCTTTGTTGCTGCTCCCATGAGATAAGTACACTTCATGACGCAGCGTTCTTTGTTATTTCTATAAGTTTATAATACTTTATACCTTAAGCGCGTTTAGCCTGCTTATATGTTTAGTTACATGCGCTAACTTAATAGTGCCGAGGGCGGGAGACAGGCGGCCCGCCGGGTAAGCTTTGCGTGAGGACGTTCGGTTCTCACAACATCACCGCCGCGGCCCGAGAATTTCCTTTCTTCTCGTTGTTAGATTGGAGGAGCCGGGGCCGGAGCCGCGAACGAACGTGCTCCCACAAGGCCCCCGGCCCCGCCTCCTCATAGGCAGCTTATACGGGCGCTCGTCGAGCGTCCCGTCCCGCGGTCTCTAGGACCCAGCGGGAGCTTTCGAGCAAGCTGACACGCCCCAGCAGCCTCCACGCGTGGCGCGAGGCTTCGTATTACGGGTAGAAGCTCACGAGGAGTACGCACTTTCTCAGTGGACAGAGTTTCTTAAGAGTTGCTTAAGAAAACTGCAATTTAGAACGTAAAGTTCCAGGAGAGTCGTTTGGGCATATTGGAGCGTTGTTTTTGCTAGACATTGATAAAAATAAAAAAATAAAAAAGAATTTTGTTAAACGGGCTCATTCAAAAATCTATACAGGGAGTATAGAGGCCTTGAGGTCCCATTGGCATTATTATGGCACACTTTAAGGAGCCCAGATCCAGGTCTACATCACCAGAGTGCTCCTCAGAGGAATGGGTGGAGGAGAACATTCAAGAGGATCAGGACCTTAGTCTGAGTTTTAAAAGGGTCCTAGGGGATTCGTTATCCCAGGCGGTCTCGGAGGGGGTTCTCCCTCTCTCGCAGAGACTTGATCAATTGGAGACTATGCTGAACAAGCAAAGAGCCGAGCAAGACCAGTCCAGGAAGAGAAGGGCTCTGAGCCCTGGCGAGGGGACCTCAAGGAGACACCCCAGTCCCGGGGTTGATCAGAAGGGCTGTAAGAAGGCTCGGCAGAGCAGAGACTCTGTGATGCCCCCAAGCAGACCAGACGAGGTAGGCTTGACACCTCAAGAGCCAGTTGACCCAGTCAGTAGACTGAAGGAGGCTTTTCTTAAAAGGTCAACAGTGCCAGGCTCTCGACCCCCAGCCCCAGGGGTGTACAATCTAGGGGACAAGGAAGATGCCGGATACACTCCAGACGACGAGAGCGGGGATGAGGAGATCACCCCTCGTCAGCCCAGACCGCAGGATCAGCTCCCAGAAGAGGAACCTTTGGGGGACATGTTCGATCCAGAAGCGATATGGCATCCTAGGTCTACAGACTGGGTTCCATCACCCAGAGTCGCCCAGTATATGACTCTCCACATCAGAAAACCTCTTGACCGAGAGGTAAGATCAAAAATGCGGGCAGAGTGTCCCAGACCAGAATTGCCAGGCAAAGTCACTGATACACCGGACCTCGACCCAAAGATGGTTACCTTCGTAACGAAAACTGCCAAGGATGTCAGAAAAGGGGTAGACAGAGCATGGCGAGGTTGCCAGGATAAGTTGCTGGACCTCTCCGGGCCCCTCGCAAAGATCATGGACTTGGCCGAAAAAGCCATGGACACAGGCACTCCAGTGGATCCCCAGATCCTAGCGAGCTGGGCTCAACGCACGGTCTGTTTGCTAGGTAACGCAAACTGCGCTCTCTCTTCAGAGAGGAGGCGCGGAGTTCTATTAAAAATCGACAGTAAGTT
This sequence comes from Ambystoma mexicanum, assembly GCF_040938575.1. NCBI lineage: Eukaryota > Metazoa > Chordata > Amphibia > Caudata > Ambystomatidae > Ambystoma > Ambystoma mexicanum. The sequence goes on from NC_090922.1 coordinate 256,406,031, forward strand.
GAGTGACCTGGCTTCTTACGAACCAGGAGAAGGGGCTAAGGGTATGTTGTTTGGGGACGCGTTCGCGAAAGAAATGAACCAATTCGTAGGAACATACTCAGCCCTTGAGAAGGCGCAAAACTCCATCAAGAGGATCTTTCCCGGGCGTGTTTTTGCCGAGACCGGACGCCAGAGAGGTCGAGCGTCCGGTCGTTTCCCCTCCAACAGAAGACCTCAGAACCAAAGGTCGCAGTACTGGGAATCGCGACAGCAAGACAGTTTCTTCCCAGCGAGGAACCGCTTCCCGAGACACAGGAGAGGGAGAGGAGCATACAGACAGCAGGGAGCCCCGAGTGGTGAGTTTTACATCAGTTTCCGTCAGAATAGGGGGCAGGACAGCCGAGTTTTGGCAAGCGTGGCGCGCGCTATCCAGCGATGCGTGGGTTCTCCAGACAGTATTGGGCATGCACCCAGAGTTTATAGGAACTCCCTCTCAAGCGCAAGCTCCAATTCCTATGTTCAAGTCCCAGAGCGAAGAGGCTCAGCTCTTCAGCGAATTGCACATCCTAGCGGCCAAAGGGGCTATAGAAAGAGAGCTACAGGTGGGACCGGGCTTTGTCAGCAACATGTTTCTCGTCCACAGAGGAGAAAAGGTCAGGCCTGTGATAAATTTGAAAAGTCTAAACAAATGGGTTGTATACAGACATTTCAAGATGGAGGGTATTCATCTCCTTCGAGATCTTCTCAGAGCGGGAGATTGGCTCGTTCGGCTAGATCTCAAAGACGCCTACCTGACAGTGCCGATTGTAGAGCATCATCGGTGCTATCTACGCTTTCGGTGGGGAGCCGAAGTGTGGAAGTTCACCTGCCTACCATTCGGTCTTGCGTCCGCCCCGTGGGCCTTCACCAAGCTTATGCGCCCAGTAGAAGCAGCCATCCGCGAAAGGGGCATAAGAATTATTATCTACCTAGACGATATACTGATTCTGGGTCAGAGCGCCGCACAGCTACAAGTCCAAGCAGAGTGGGTATGCACCCTAGTGACATCTCTCGGCTTCCTCGTCAATTCCGAGAAGTCAGATCTTCGCCCCGCTCAGATAATAGAATTCTTAGGTTTCGTGATAGATACCAAGAAAGCAGTCCTGGAATTACCATCGCAAAAAGTTTGAGCGATCAGGAAGGAACTGAAAGGGGTTATAGCGAAGAAAATTATTTCGCTTCGCAATCTAGCTCGCATAGTGGGTCTGCTAGCAGCCTCAATCCAAGCCATATTTCCAGGTCCCTTACACTACAGGGCCCTTCAACGTCTAAAAATCAGGCACCTTCGGGGGGGGTTAGGCTATCATCAGCTAGTGTCACTAGACCAAGAAGCCATGACAGAACTCCAGTGGTGGTTACAGAACATGGAAGCCTGGAACGGCAGAGCGATCTTCGGAGATACTCCAGATTTACTAGTAGAGTCAGACACCAGCAGAGCAGGCTGGGGAGCCCGCTGCGGAGACCTCCAGACGGGAGGGAAATGGTCTCAAGAGGAGCTGAAGCTCCACATCAACTGTCTGGAACTTTTGGCAGGTTCCTTTGCAGTGAAACCGTTTACCAGAGACCGGGTCAACTGCTGTGTCCTTCTCAAGATGGACAACATTTCGGCGGTTCGGTATATAAACAAGCTGGGCGGAACATCTTCCAGAATGTTAGCGGAGTTAGCAAAGGATGTTTGGCATCACTGCTTACTCCAGCAGATATCGATATCAGCAGAATACTTACCAGGGGCTCAGAACATTGTAGTGGACTGGAATTCACGATATCTGGTAGACTCCAGCGATTGGAGGTTACTCCCATCCATCTTCGACAGGCTTCAGCGTCTGTGGGGTCCGCTGAGCTTAGACCTGTTTGCATCCAGGCTCAACACGCAATTACCCAAGTTCTACAGCTGGAGGATAGACCCGGAAGCAGTAGGGACGGACGCCTTCCTCCAGCAATGGACGGGAGGAGTCCTTTACACCTTTCCCCCATTTATCATGCTGACGAGAGTGTTAGCGAAGGTGAGGAGAGATCAGGCAGAGCTGGTTCTAGTAGTCCCAATGTGGAAGTCTCAGCAGTGGTTTCCAGTAGTGATGGAACTTTCTACGGATTTTCCGAGAGTGATTCCACACAGAGCGAACATACTGCAGAGCCCCGACGATCAGTCTCACCCGCTCGTAGCGTATGGTACACTGACGCTACTGGCGTGCAGAGTTTCAGGCGACGTTGGGAGTTGCCAGGCATTTCGCAGTGCGCTGCAGATTGTATCAGGAGCTCATGGGCGCCTTCCACCATTAGGAGCTATAGTTCCGCTTGGGATCGATGGTTGGCGTACTGCTCAACCATCGGTTTTGATCCCGTTTCGGCCCCTGTAGTGCACATGCTGAACTTTCTAGCTCAGAAGTTCAGCGAGGGCTGTGCTTACAGGACGTTAGGAGTGCTCAGGTCTGCCATATCTGCGGGTCATGACAAGGTAGAAGGACATCCGATAGGGGAACACCCTGCAGTGATTAGGCTCTTGAGGGGAGTGAGGCTAAAGAAGCCTCCAGAACCTAAATACTCAGTTTTATGGGATGTACGTGCGGTATTTCTATTATTTACGTCCTGGCCAGATAATAGGGATCTGTCTCGTTCTCAATTGTCAGGGAAGCTAGCCATGCTTCTATGTCTCATAGCGTGTAGACGAGTTTCAGACGTGAAAGCCTTAGAGATAGATAGAAAGATCTTCTACCCGGACGGAGTGGCTTTCAGCATAGCGAATAGAACGAAGTCAGACTTTTCCGTTATTTCATATCCCTATTTTCCTAATAATGCTAAGCTTTGCGTAGCGCAGTGCATCAAGGACTATGAATCAGCTACAGCGGCTCTGAGGCCTAGAGGAGTGACGCAGTTACTGATTGCGCGTAGAAAGCCTTTCCACGCAGTAGCGACAGCCACAATTGCGAGATGGGTTAGAGAAGTTATGCAATGGGCCGGAATAGATTTGTCGCAGTTTGGCGCGCATTCAGCGAGAGGCGCTATGGCATCCAACGCATTTGCAGCGGGCGTATCCTTGCAGGACATTATGAAGTCAGCCGATTGGTCTAATGAACGCACTTTTAAAACGTTCGATTTTAAGCCCTTATTAGAGATTGCTAATAGAGTAATGAACGACTTTGAACAAGCATAATGCTCGCCTCCGTCTTGTCATAGAATGAAGATTGTCCAGGCTTAACAGCACAGGCAGTCTTGATTCTATTAAAGACAAGGAGGCAAGCATTATATCCCACCCCGTGGGTCATGACAAGGGCATGAACTGTTATATGATCTTGTGTTGAGTAAGAACCCCCCCTTTATGATCTCGTCTCCTATTGCTTGCAGGGGAAGACCAGAAGCAGACATGAATACAGTTTGTGGTTCGAGAAGAATAAAGTTTGGGAATGAAAGTTGTGCAGCATCGTCTCTGCGCCAGAGGTCGGCGAGAGGAAGGATTGCAGCCGCACTATTTGTTGAGTTCGCATTGACAGTGAAGTTTGGACTGAAAGACTGGTCGCCAGCCAAAGAAAGAGGATTTGGGGACAGTCTGGGTCTCCTCTTATAGCCACGGGTTAGGCCTGATTGGACAAAGGAGAGGCTTACAGGACTACTTAGACACACAGGATTGTGGGTATTTGGTAGTTCAGAAGGACTATGGTGTGTTTTTTCTAACTGTGATACCCCTATGTTTATGGGAAGCTTCCAGAGAGTCTGGAAGTGTACAACAGTGCTATCAAGTTAAAAAAAAAAAAATGTTATTTTGTTGAATTGCTGTGGGAGCAGTAATTAAAGAAGTTAAAGCATAATGCTCGCCTCCTTGTCTTTAATAGAATCAAGACTGCCTGAGCTGTTAAGCCTGGACAATCTTCATTCCTGACTGTTTCAATTTCAATTTTCTATTAATGTGTTACAGTATTATGTGAATCAACTATTCATCTAAAACATTTTAATTTCATTTTCAGAAGTATTCGATGGTCATTATGTTCCACATTTCATCTGTCATCTTCACCCTCAATATTAGAATCAACCAAACTTATTTCTGTGTTATCAATAAGCAGAGACAGCATCCTTTCATTATGAATATGTGGAGAGTTCTCAGAGTATGTGTGGCAGCATCACCACCGGCAGTGTGGGAAAGTGAGTACAGTGACTAATATCGTAATCAGTATTAGTAACTTAAATGAATCTGCCATTTCAATTATAATTGGTAATTTATATAATGCGCTTAATACCAAAGAGGTTTGTAAGCACTGCGTCGCCTTGCCTCCAAGACGAGCGCATTGCTACTGAGTTATAGTACCTCTGCCGCTAAGATGTTAGCATCTTAGCAGCATGGCACGATAAGTACAACATAGTTCCTAAGGTTACTGTTTGATGTGCTAATTCAAAGGATTTATTTTATGATTAAACTTTCTCTGTAATACACAGAGTTCTTTTCTTATGTCCTAAAGTCTGTGCACTTCAGGTAGTGCTTCCAACAAACTTAAAAATTGAAAACAACAATAGAAGAACAATTGTGCTTGACTTCATATTTCAAATGCACTTCATAATTTAATACTGCTGGCCAGAATACATCATGTCTTTCAGTGATGTTTAATAATATAAAACTCACATAAAGTTCCAACATTTCTTTGGATACATGAAACTATCATTTAGAGAAACATTCAATTACATTAGGCATCAAAACCTCGGTGCTTCTTTCCCAGGCGATCTTACCTTGAACAGACTTCATACAACCTGCTTTACATCCTTAAAACACAGGGGATTGGGGGTTCCACGTTTGTAATGATCCCGATCCACACGTCTTGCTTCTTTTTAGGAATGCTTAACACATTGCAATTTACTGCTCCTGAAAATTGCATTTCCCAAACATCTCACACATTCTTGGCATTATTGGTACATTGGACCCCACATTCCTTGAACAGGTTCATATGGGTAGAACACTTAACTGGTTCAATGTCATAGTGACAGTTGGACAATTTCCTAGCATTTCTCTGGGGCCAAAACAGCGCTGGGACTCTCGATTCTTCCTTCAACGCTTCCAGCCCGGACTGGTGTTTGACATCATCAGGGATCAATCTTAGCTGGTCCTTCAGGTATTATTGAACTTCTCAACAAGTGATGTCTTATTCGAGCTTTAGACCTGCAAATGTGAGACTCATTTGAATGGTTTGGGTTATATTGCATAATTCTTTGATGACACGCATTTCTCCTAGACTTGCATTTACATTGGTCAGCTGAGACCCCGTTTCTAGTCCAGTTATTTTCTCTAATTCTCCAAATATTTCCTCATGAACACCTCCAGATCTACATTGCAGGCCAAGGCCACTGGTTCACCCCATCCACTCCTCCAGGATCCTTCTCACTTTTCCTTTTTAGCATCAGTGTGTCCTTCTGCAGCAGCAATCCTATCGCCACTCCTGTTGAACAATTGGGAAAATGAGAACTCACTTGAAAATGTAATATCAGAAGTAAGAAGTGCACAGAGATTATATTATTATTATTATTGTTATTGTTTTATTTATTGAGCGCAGACTTGGCTTCAGGAAGCAACGGAGCAGTGTTCTCTTCATTTGGTTGATGATAGCATGTATGGTGCTGCTGTACTGTTGAAAGTAAAATGCAAATAAACAGAAGTTACAAAAAAACGAAGCAACAGAGCGCATTACAGCGGTATACACTGATACAGATTCATAACAGAGCGCTTTACAGAGGGTTATAACATTACGGATTCTTTTCAGTGGTAACAACACAACAGATTTACAGCAGGGGGTAGGACTAGTTTGGTATTACAAATGTTCAACTTCCCCTGGCTAGTCCCATTATTCATTGTTCTGTAGCACGGTGTCTGAGGCTTCACCATGATCACTTCTTTCAAAGGTGTAATCTTTGTTGGTGATAGAGAACTCGATGAGCAAATAGCATTTAGAAGACAGTTCAGTACCAATCACACATATGTAAGGGATTCACCTGCCCTCTGAACTTTCTTCCCCATTGGAGCCAGCAACAAAAACGAACACAATCATGATTTCAATAATATCTGGCAGCAACATTTGATAATACAGTTTAAATTTAAAGAATGTGTGTGGCATTACTGCATCCTTTAACTCCTTCATGTGGCCATCTTGTGTATTGTTCATCAGGGAAAAGGACCTTGTTCTTAAAAATATAGATGGTGGAACAATTGGATCATACATGTTCTTGTATGTTTTTAGGCCATCCTGATTCTTTAATCTTTGGTACCAATTTTGGAGAACTTATTTCTTTACACTTTTCATGTTTTACCCACTCTAAATCAGGTGCTGCTTTTGTGAGAACCTCAGACTCCGAGTCATATGGCGTCCATTTTGGCAGGGTCCCAGAAGGTCATGGTACCTGCTCTAAAGTACACTCGCTTGCACTGGTGAGAAACCCTCAGTTATAGATAATTCTGCATGCCCTTTATGCAGTTCGACATTTCCTTACTTGCCAAAATACAATGATATGTCATTTGAATTCTCTGAGTATTGTTAAGAGCTCTTTGGAGTTTGATGCAACATTATTGATACAAGCATTCAGGGCATTGGCTTTATGTGCTATGATGGCTGCTTTATAGGTTTGGTTAGCTTTTAGGAATGCATTTGTGATGTCAATTGTGGTTTTTCTTTTTGTAGATATGTTCCAGAGACCTTTTATTACACCTAAGTAGTACTAGTTCATCATTGAACCAGAGGTTTGAGCGTTTGTCTGGGTGTCGCGTTTTAATTGTGAGCGGGGCTATGGAATAGATGGTATTTAATAGACAGTTATGATAGAAATCTGCGAGACTGCTGGGGTTGTCCCTCAAAAGTGAGCTAGTGGCGAGGGCTTCCTCCAGAAGAAGGGTGAGGCTATCTACTGTCAATTTCTGAGCGTTGTCTCGACCGTGTCAAGTAAAGTAGGTGTATGATGCAGTTTCTCGTTGCTAGTTAGTGTAAAACTAACTAGATGGTGGTCTATCCATTCATTTGGTGCAATAGAGTCTATGGTGATATGAATATTTAGTGTGAGTATCCAGTCTTATACTCTACCTTTGTTGTGAGTGGGGGCATTGACTAACTGAGAAGTTCATATCTATGAGCGAGGAACGGAAAGCATTGGCTTTTTTGTCTTGTTTGTCATTAAAACCTAGGTTAATATCCTTAAGCATTATAAACTTGATGTTCGGTTTGAGGTGAGGGGTGAGGAGGAGTGGAATGTCCAATTCAGGATGGGTGTTGTTATTGGGTGCTCTGTAGATGACCAGGATGTTAATTGTCGTTATCGGGTTGGTCTTGAATTTAAAGGTGTAATTCGTATCCTTCTATGGGATCAAGTGGGCACGTTCTGAGTTGCAGGTAGGATTTGGCTATTATGGCAACTCGACCTCCCTGGGCATTGGGTCTATAAGCCCTTAAAATATTTAATTCTGATGTAATGGCTAAAGCTAGTAGGGGGCCTGAGGCTTCGCGCAGTCAGGTTCCCGTTACTACTAGTAGGTCGAGATTATTTTCTAGTATAAGGTCATGGGTCTCAATAGCATGAGCTCCAAGTGAATGAACATTTAGAAGTGCACTTGTAAAGCTTTGAGTTGGTTCTGGGAGGGGCTGGGTGGGAATTGTGGGCTGAGACTATAAGGTTGTAGTCAGTGTGCGTTGTTCAGGTGCCATGTTAGGCTGTAGTATTAATTTGCTGGGTGGTGGTAAATGGGGTGTAAGGATTAGATTTTTTTGTAGGACTGAGAGTAGTTTGCATTTGCGTTTGGGTGTGGCTGGAAACCTTTGAGGTGGGACTGGCATGGTCTAGGTGGCAGGTGCGTGCTCGTAGTCTGCTTAGCCTGGCGGTTCCCTGGCTGGGGCACATGGTGATGGAGGATGGTGATAACGGTTTGGACCTTGATGTGGTATGAGGGCCTACCATGTTATTAGGTGTGGGGTGGCACTCTGTCTAAGTAACGTCTTGCTAGGGATGGCTATGCTCATCATAGGCATATTGGTACTGTCAGTGTTCTGAGTTTTATGCGGGGCAGCGGTCGAGTAGAATGGGGGGGTGATGGATAGGAACGGGGTGGGACAGGGGATGGGATGGTGTCTGAGGCATCTCAGTCTGGCCAAGCCTTTATCAACTGAGATAAATGCACCTCCTGGGCAGCGAGTGGCATCATCTATGAATCTGAATGGGTACATGTTTGTGGGGGTAGTGCTAGGTGATAAATTGAGTTAGATTTGTACCTGGGAGGGCGCTGCAGGGCTATCTCATCATCTCCAGCATCGGTATGCGGGCTGAATGGATGTGTTACTGTGATCTCGTGGACTGGATAGTGAGCCGCTTCTAGATACTTAGGGCGGTGGATGGTTGTGCTTTCTAGGTCACCGGGCGCCGCAGATTTGCATGCGTTGGGAGGTAGTGTGGCGTGTGGAATGCTCGATGTACAGATGCAGTGTGACACAAGCACAGGAAACAGGTGAAGCGAGGCAGTATGCTAGGACAAGTGGCAAGTTCACAGTATACAAAAGAAACGCAGTGGCTGCACGCTGTACAGTTCACATGTGCTTGACTAGTCATACAATGCTCCCCATAGGGGTTATTGGCGGGAGCAACGGTTCTGCAGTGGATAACACAAACGGTAGGCAGTAGAGTATGTAGTTATTAGCAGAGGCTGAACATTGTAATTTGAGAGGCAAGCCTCGGAGCATTTCGATTTAAGTCTTCCAGGAGTAACCGAACACAGTAAGTCATTATTGGACTTAATTGGAACACAAAGCGTTGTTGCTGATAAATACTTAACCAGGTGAAGCGCCAACACAGTGCGGCTAAGGGAGGTATGAAATCAGGCATGTTATTGAGCTGATGGAATGTTGGTTATTTGGGGTGGAAAAGTGATAATATAGTATGACGTAATGTCATCTGCAGGTAGCTAAACGCTATAAGTGGGACTGCTGTGATTCCTACCAGAGGGCAACGACGTGGGGGGAACTATGCAATAATTGATCTGCATTATAGGCATTGGCCTACATCAATATTTCCACTTTTGAATGGTAAGCGTCACTAAACATAAAAGAATGGTTTTCGGGTCTCTCCCGGCTCCAGACAGGCTCGGGACAGGCGCCGTTGTTCGAGTACCTTCGTTCAGAGGGCCCGCTACGCTTGCCGGCTTCTTATTGGGGGATAGGTGGAAGGAGTATCCAATCCGGAAGTGAAATGCCGGTGCTAGGTAAGAGTTAGGCTGCAGGTGCAAGTTCAGGACGCAGTGTGGCCATCTTGGCCTGAGTTGCCCCTCGTGGTACACAATGGTGGAAAGCTGCAATATAGTATGTAGCAGCAGTAAATGAACCTTACAGGCAGTAATGGAGCTCCAACAGGAATTGTATTTGCAGCTTCGAGGTGTGTGCGCATTCTGCCGCACAGTCACAGATAAGCAGTGGATCCCAGCTACAATGCGATAAAGCCCACAGGCTTACCTTGACTACAGAATGTGACTCCAGTCACTCCATATGGAAGGGAACACTGCTTCTGCAGTGTTAGAGGAGCTCCTGCTCCTAGGGGAGATCACCAACAGCTGACTTGGCTCGGGGCAGGTGCCTTTGTTCGAGTGCCTTCGTTCGGAGGGCCGTCTACACCTGCCGGCTTCTGATTGCGGGATAAGTGGAAAGAGTAGACAACCAGGAAGCCTCATTTAGCACAAATACCATCCACGCCAGCATCAAGGAAGCGTGGGTGACCCCACTCCTAAAAAAACCATTGCTAGACGCAACAGTCCCCACAAACTATCGCCCCACAACCATGGTCCGGTTCTTACTGAACATTATTGACAAAATAGCCTACTCACAAATTCAATTTCACCTTGAACAAAACCACCTTCTCTGAGCCAGACAATCTGGTTTTAGGCCCAACCACAGTATCGAAACGGCCCTTTTGGACCTAAAAATCCAGATGGACTCCATAAGAGACGCTGGCAAACTATGCATTCTGCTGCTATTAGACTTGTCCGCTGCATTTGACCATGAGAAACTATGGGCCTCATTACACGGAAGGCGGTAATGGTTAACGGCCACCGTTAATGGTAACGGTGACCGTTATCCATTACCGCCTTACTACGAGGTCCCTTAGCAGGTTGGTGCTTTAACGCCTGCTTTTTGCAGGTGTTAAAAACCAACCCGCTAAGGGACCTCGGAGCTAATTACGGCACCGGAAAATTGCGGTGCCGTAATTAGCGCCTTCCCCATTCCCATAGAGCCCTATGGGGCAGAAATGGGAATGGGGAAGGTCAATGGCGGAAGGGGGATTTACCGCCCCTCCAACCTTGGAATGGGGCGGTAAATCCCCTTTCCGCCAAGGCGGTGCCGGTATTTTACCGGCATGAGCCATGGCGCTAATAGCGCCATGGCTCACCGCCTTCCGTGTAATGAGGCCCTATGTGCCACTCTAGCACAGGACTTTCAATTCTCGCAAGAAGCTACCTCTTGGGTTAAATCCTTCCTTGCTGATCGAACCTCCCGAGTTTCCATTGGTAAGGAAGCTGCAGATCCTATCCCACTACCACTAGGAGTTCCTGAAGGGTCCTGCCTCTCAGCAACGATATACAAGGCCTTATACAAAGCTCTTATGGGCTGCCTTGGATGCCATGGGTGTCATCTACACTAATTTTGCGGATGACACCCCGATCCTCATCCCATCATGGGCAACTATAACCAGGATACAACCATGATCAACAAAATCTATGCTATAATTCAAAGTTGGATGGCTATCAACAGTCTTTGCCTCAATGATAAGAAAACTGAGATACTCATTGTGGGTTCCCCAGCTAAAATGAATGCCCTCCACTCCGATTACTCAGTAATAAACATTGATGTTACTCCCATCACAGTTCTAAAGCAAGTTAAAATTCTAGGTGTGTATCTAAATGCAAACCTGACAATGTCCAAACACGTGAATGCCCTATCATCGGCCATGTCCTACACATCTAAATTGATTGCATTAAGTTGATAATTTCTCACGCCAAATAACTGTACCACCCTAGCCCGGGCTCTCATTTAATCAAAGCTATATTATTGTAATGTACTGCTGCTAGGTACCTTAAATGCCAACCTGGCCAAATTGCACTTGCTGCAAAATAAAGCTCTGCGAGCAGCACTTGGACTTAAAAGTCGGACCATAGCTCCAATACCAGGAGAGAAGCCCACTGGCCACCCATAGAATCATATTCAAAATACTCTGCGTCACCCCCAAATGTCTAGCAAAAAACACACACATTTACTTAAATAACACTGTAACCCTGAATAAGACAGCTAGAGCGCTCAGATCCAGTAAACACGCACATCTCGCTATCCTATGCTTCAAATGTTCCAGAGCAGGGGGAAGCAGTTTCCCAGTAATGGCTTCCAAAACTTGGAATACTCTCCCATTACATACTAGAATGGAGCCCTCTCACCAGTGCCTCAAGAAATCCTTAAAAACATGGCTATTTAATCAATATTAGCCAGCCAACCGCTACTCTCAAGGCGCACCAGTCTGACTAGCCATTGTCTATATCTGATCGTAATGTATAGTGAACCCTTTTTCCAAAATGCTAATTTGCTATCAACTGTTAATTCATGGATTTCAACTGCATCCATTCATAATGTAACGAATACAAATGTACTGATTGTAACCGTTCTCATTCACGCAAAGATGTCTGTAACTACGCCATGACACCAACGGGTTTGGGCGTACATCCAAATGCAATAAATAAATAAATAAAATTGGCACAAGGTCTATTTTCTCATTTCTTCAGTGGTTATTTCCACCACGCTCCTTTTTGTCTGGCTGAAGTATTAGTATTGTGGAAACAAAACTCTGTGTAAAGTGTATCTCACCAGAATTCCAGTTAAATAGAGAAGCCACCACCACATTAAACAGAATCAGCAACATGATTTGGAGGCATCGCTGGCTGACACTAGCTTGTGCGGTTCCAGGCTGGGACATAGCTGCGACTGACCGCTTTATCTGTAACTAGCAGAACCTCAAATGGCCGGGCAAACTCGCTGACGGACCATGCGTCCTCTCATGGGTTTTAATAAAAATACAACTTCCATGATGGAGAGGGTGACGAGGTACTGCTGGCTCCTTTGTGAGTGCTTCACGTACCAACTCATAAATGCACTTTACTACTTTAATAGTTCTTGGCAGTAATTGAAAACAGCAACATCCGCCGGCTGCACTGCCAGTGAGACGCCCATGCGGGCTCAATCCTGTAAAATGACCTGCAGTTTCTCACATGGTTATCCACGCAAGCAATAGCACATCTGGCCACACCCAGGAAGATTTTGGGCTTATCTAAGAACATTATTTTTTTAGGATCTGATTTTCTCCTTCCACTGTCCCTGCTGATTGAAGGCGATATAGACTATCCAGCTTTTGCTGGCTACTTCGTTTCTTGCAGATCTCCTTTGTCAATTTCCCTGTGAAGTGTGTTCCTTGATCACTGTTATATTCACTGGCACCTCGAGGCATGACATGAGGTTGCATCCTATAGCCTTTGCCACAGCCTGTGTGTTGGCTTTACAGGTTGCATATGCCTCTGTTCATTTGGTAAATATATCAGCTATTACAAGCACATATTCCATGGCTGCTATTTTCAGCAGCTGTACAAAATAATACGAAGGGAGCGAAGAGAGTCCTTAGGGCTGGGTGTGTTCCTCGTGCCACATTTATAAATGTGCTCTCATGCGGATGTTGGCACATTAAACACACGGACCATAAATATTTATATACTTGCAGACAGCCTGGCTGGGGCATCCTGTTGTTTTTGTGACTGAGCCGCTGCTCCCCATTTCGCAATGTGTGCAACACTGTGGAGCTTTGTAACCACTACGTGACCTTCACGTGATTGCCAAAGCGTATCTGTGAGAAGGAAACACAATGCTCTGCTTCACACATTGGTCTCTGTTCCCGGAGCCCATTTCTGTGTTCCTGCCAGCTCACCAAGCGAGAGATACAGTGGAGCAATACAGTGGGCCGCCTCCTTCAGGCATTTCCTTGGATGACGTCATCTCGTGGGTTTGCTGTGCAACACTTTGCTATTGCTAATTATCTGGGCAACATTAATGATTCAAGAAGTGCATTTAACCTACCGTGTATTTTTAAGTGGTGGGGATGCACCTGTTTCATTTGTCAAACTGGACCCATTAACGTAATACACGTCATCAACATATTGTAACCGAATTTCTAGCAAGCCCTGGCCCGGCCTGACCAGTGCTATTGTAGTTACGGGTAATCCTGCGGCTCCCACGAGATGGAAATAATGGGTGGAACATTGAGTAAGGTCACCATTGGCCACTGGGCAACACGATTGGCTCATAGTTATTAAATTGAGATGGAGACACATGTTGGGTTGGTTATTTGTCTTGAGCAGCAATGCAGTGACGGCATGTGGCACTGCTGCAATAAGGAGTGATCCTAAACTTCCCAGCACCAGTGCAGCTGTGGCTAATGACGGCAAACAAGCTTCAACTGGATAAGCAATCAATCAAAGCGTGTCCACATGCTCTTGTGTTATTTCTGTCAATGCCTATACATATTTTAATGTCAAGAAACAAAAAATGGCTTTAGGTAATTCGACAACCTAAGTCCGGTTGACTCGCAAGGGCTTGCTTCATTTCAACATATGCCCTTTCTGCTGCTGACCACTCCACATTTCAGCATATGCCCTTTCTGCTGCTGACCACTCCACATTTCAACATTTCAACATATGCCCTTTCTGCTGCTGACCACTCCACATTTCAACATTTCAACATATGCCCTTTCTGCTGCTGGCCACTCCAGAGGTTTGTTGGTATTCAAAGGAGTAATTTCCTGTAACTGACACTTATCTTTTGTATTTCCTCATATGTGCTGACTTGATGGCAGCACCCAGTTGCACCCAACTAGGATCTCATTAGACAAAACATGATTGGCTTGGGTAACTTTAAAATAGCTTCCTTGTTGGAATCTTTAATGTTCCACTTCCAGCTGTGTTGTGTCATAAATTGCGGCGCAATAAGTAGGTCAGCAATTATGTACAACAGAACATAAGCCTCTATAAATGTAATATTGTCTAAATCCTTATTCCATGTGTGGTAAAAGGGTGGAGCTCTCTGTACCCCCCTGTGGGAGGGCGGGGACACCACATATACTGGAGCTCGGAACGAGGAAAAAGCAATCAATTACTGGCTATCTCCGAGTATGAAAATGGAGACGTAGGCAGAACATAAACGCACAACTCTGAAATACATGGCCGCTTGAGGAATACACAGTTGCTGGATTCAGGACTATTGAAATATTAGGTAACACTACTGTGTCAACTGCTTTTGTATCTTGTATAAATGTGCGTATATATCTCTCCCAGGTGTCTTTACAGTTAACCTTGGTGTATTACATGAGCTTGTAGTTGGCAGAATTATCCCTTTACCTAACAATGCTTTAATCATTATTGAAATACTTGCCTCTGCTTCTAGTTTCAAGGGATAATGGAGCTTCCTCAGCAAAGGTTTTGTGTTATCCTCCTGAATGCGCACTGCTGTGGCAATTCGTATCTGACACACTCTATTCACGTGTGGCGACTACAACTCTTGCGGCACTTTCAGCAGTCACTCTTCTACATCTGCTTGCTTTGCCTTCTCAGACATCCCTATGTGTTCCCCCAAGGGTTCTGCTTGCAACATTGCCATTATCCAACTCTTGTTCATTTAGTATATTTAAGGAAACACTATTGGAGGGTTAATGGAAATACCTACAGCTCTCAAAGGTTCTGGTGACAATTGAACACTCACTTATTATAGCTTATCGATTTGCCCTTGCATCTATGAAAAAGGCAAAATGTTCACATTCATTTTGCATTCAATGAAGGGACCTTCTTGATCTAATGGTATCAATGTATGTATGATCACATGGATTTCCCTTTTGCATTCCCAACTGTTATTCTCTTGTTTGACCTATGGCTGTATTCTTTTTTAGTTCCCGTTTGGAAAAGATGGGCAGAAGGCAAATCTACTTCTGTGGCTCAGAGTTCAGTACGATTCAGGCTCTTGAACCTACAATGCCCCTCCTGCTTCCAATAGTGACATGCAACATTACTTGTCACAAGCACATTTTGATTTCTTTGTGAGTTGGGCCACCACCTCTGCAACTTCTATCACTTTCCCTTAGTCGCCCAATTATACTTAAAGCTGTTGGTCTATGGGGGGGGGGGCGCTGTTGAGCGCAAGTCGATGAGGGTCTGACCGTCATCGTTCCACCAAGAGTCATGCTATTTACATTGAAATAGCTGTCTTTTCCAAAGAATTTCATCAAACTTTTTGGATTAGCACTCTCTAGACACCGGGGGCAGTCTGCTGCTGTGCTCCGGAGCAGAAATGGAGCTGGGGTCCCCTGCAACTCCGGCAGCGGAGTGTGGAGCAGTGGAGACTGCACCGGAATGAACTGTTATCCCGCACCTGTAATGGCCGAGCCCGTGCTTATGTGGATACATCCGAGGGAGTGAGCAGGTGCGACCCTGTGATTGCCCGCACTGGGATCTGTGGCTGTGCATAAGGGAAGATCCCGACTAGACTGCACCTATCTGCGGGGCTCCATGCTCAGTGGGGGACCCTTCCCCGCGTTCCGCCTCTGCCGCCAGGAGGGAGGAGTCCACCCGCGCCGTTGTGGCAGAGGCCAGGCTGTCGCGTATCATGAGGATTGCTGCAGCGAAGTCTGCATGAGGTGCGGCGTTCGTGTTGTGCCTTACCCCGGGGGGACTGCACGACCTGAGTGGCATGTCCCGCCAGAAACTTGTGTGTGAGCGGGTGATACCGCCATTCATCCTCCCAGGCACCAGAGCTCAGACGGTGTGTGCCGTAACGAGTCACCGGCCCATCCTGCGCAGTGTGCCTCACGGCACCCACGTTTCCACACTTGAAGGGTAGCTCTTTCATAGAAGTAAGTCAGCCCCAGACCGGGACTTTGTATTACTGCAGTGGCCCCCGGCCTCTGCAGGGACCCCAGAGTGCACCACAGAGTGGTGCGCGTCTCTGATAACATCACTTGGCCTTCTGGAACGTAGATGAGATACTGGGGATATCTCACTCCCTCAACTCCCCAGTAGGTGTGGCGAACTCCTACTGGCCTTCAAGCTGCCGTTCTGCCTAATACCTACTTTGCCCTGTGTTTGTGCCTGTGCGTGTGCAGCGCATCCCAGGCTCCACATAATTGCAGCAACGTATTACAAGAATACCTTTCACTGACATCATCCGCACAAGAACCTGGCCACTGAGGGTGAACCTGAACATTCTGTTTGATACTGGTGTTTTGGGGGGTTGATGTCTGGGGAGGACTCGACTCAGGGATAGCCTGAACCTCTTTGCTTGGCTTCTGGGGTGACCCAGCTCCCCTTGTGAACTTTACACTGCAGCAGCGGCTGGCTGGCATACACTGGACATATGTGTTTACTGCCTAATACGACCCCCACTGTGACCTCATGGTTATAAGATCTTGATCATCATTTTAGGCACCGCTATACTGAACTTCAACTGTTGGGTGTCCATCTGATCAGTTACAATTCTTAGAATCCCGATCCAGGAGGAACAATATTAGGATTGTGGGAGTTCCGGAGCATGCCCTAGCTGGTAGAATGGAACAGGCAGTGGAGAAGCTCCTTAGGGATCTCCTGGGGTCACCTGAGCTCTCTATCCTCTTCACGGCTGAACGCACACACTGTGCTCTCAGCCCCCACCCTAGACCGGGTGACTTTCCACAACCTATTATAGCTAAAATCCTCAGCTACCGTGACAGGGACCATCTTCTTCGCCAGGCAAAGGACAAGAAGGAGCTATGCCTGGACTCTCAGGTGATCAGACTTTTTCCGGACTTTTGCACTGCGGCAAAATATGAGCGACGTCGTTCATTGGTGTTAAGAAGCTGCTGCATAGCCGCAATATCCAATATTCCATGCTATTCCCAGCCAGACTGAAACTCCAATTTCATGGCAAGCTCCATTTTTTCACGGTCCCTAATGAAGCTGTCAAGTTTATTGAGTCACAGATTCCGATCCCTGACGATCCCGAGCAGGCTGAGATCATCCTGCAACCTAATTGATGTATTCCTAATAATCCTACTCAGAGGTTTCCTATTAATGCTGTTTTGTTCATAGTCAACACAGTTCTCATTGACATATAGCCATAGTGAAAAGTACGGTCCGGTACTACAGTTTAACAATGGACCTTATCTTGGACTCTACACTTTCCTTCTCTGCACACATCTCTGATGTCTCCAAAAAGTCAAACTTTTTACTGCACCTCCTTAGAGGTACTCTGCCTTTCCTCTCCTTACCTCAAATGCTCACTGTCTCCCAAGCTCTGGTTCTTTCCAGACTGGATTACTGTAACAGTCTCTTTCTAAATCTACCTGCCGCTACAACTAATCCAGAACAGGGCTGCAAGGCTTGTCCTTGGCCTCAAGCCCTGGGATTGTATCTCCCCAGCCCTGAAATCCCTTCATTGGCTCCCAGTGGATACAAGGATTACATTTAAAACCCTCTGCATTGTTCACAATGCTTTCTGGGGCCTGGGTCCAAAATACCTTCACCTATTTCTCCCTAAATACCTCCCCTCTCAAGCCCTTTGCTCCTCTACTTCTAACTTCCACAGGGTTAGTCGTTTTGCAAAGAAACAAGCTAGGGGTAGATCTCTGTCTTCGACTGATGCCTCCCTTCTGGGCCATCTTAAACACTTTTGGGGCCCTGGGCACGGATACATTTGGGGCCCCCTCCACTGAACCAAAGGAATTAAAAGATCGAAAATGTATGTTCACGATGCCCTCATCGTGTTCATAACCCATAGCTGGATATGCTGCTTAGCAGCAATCAGAATAATCAAGGGTACTCCCTTTCAGTCTCTTTATCCTGTTTATTCTTGCTGTAGCCGGTAAGATAGTTCAGTGGGTTGAGTGCTCACCACTGCAATTTGTGTGAGATCAGCAGGTTGCAGGTTAGAACGTGACAAGACCAACTGAGTCTTTCATCCATCTGAGGTCGATAAATGAGTACCAACTTTGGTTGTGATGATAATTGAATGTAAATATGTTGTATGTACAGTGCTTTGGAAAAAGCACTATATACGTAACAATCATTAATCTGAATGATAAACAAGCAGTATTTCAAGGCCAACATTAGCAGTCAACGACAAGGGTTCTTGTGTTCTAGCATAGATAGAGGACACTTCATCTATAGCAGGCACGAGGAAAGTAGACCGGCTATAGTGTAAATGCAGGACACAGATCCTATGGAAAAAATGCACATAATCCAGATTAGACAGACGACCCAGATTAGGCGCCTCAAAGAGTGCAAAAGTGCTCAGGCATGGATACAAGAGACCATTTGAAAGCAAGGGGAACGATACAGCTATCTTAGCATACATAGTGGATGAAGAATAGAAGCTGCCACAAACGTGTCCATATTCAGGCATATAGAGATTAGAAGAGGGACATAGATTTCAAGAAGTGTTGCCATTAGAGAGCAAGTGGCTTTGGTGTGCAATGCTCACTATTATTATAGAGGAACCAACACTATAGCAAGTGAAACCATGAGTGAGGCTTTATTGAAGATGATACCCTGAGAATGAAATCCCTCTAAAAGGCGACAATTTTCAAAGGTTTAGGGACTGGTCATTTTGGCAGGCTATATGAAATTATATGAGATGTCCAGAATCACACATGGGTTAAGACGTGAGGCTGGGATATGCACCCACTCTGTAAAGGTCCACACTTTACCACTTTCTTTTTCCAGTTGTTACCATGAACTAAAATAATCCCATTTTATAGAACTGACTTGCAAAGTACACAAATGACATAAACCAACATGACAATTTCTAAAACAAACTGTTATAGAAGCATATTATGCAAAATGGGAACGATTCTAGCTTTATTGTCTCCATCATCAAGCATTCTAATTGATATGATCCTAATAGATGTTATCCAGGCTTCTCTTTTGTAGGTTAAAGCTTTAGAAATGCCCAAAACACAGGCTTGTGAAACTCTTATTTATAGATGTGCACAAAAACCTTTTAAGTTGCACAAAAGGACCCACCGTGGGCTAGAACTCCTTCCACTCAACTGACCTTTAAAAAAAAAGATCTGGTAATGGGCTAAACAATTGAACCAAAACATGAGAAAGTAAACCTTTTCATATAAAACAGCACTGCCAGTAATATAAAATGATCACTGTTTCATCTACCGGCAAAGCCAGGATACGAACATGAATGCTTTGTTTTGAAATTGGACACAATCAGCTCTCAGGACTATCACTTTATGCTCATCATTGCGGGTGTTGGCTGCATATGTTTTTCAACTTCTTGTCTGAAGGAACAGATTTCTAGACCTTCACCATACAGATGCTATGTTTGTTTTCATAGCAACCAGTTTCTGGTTCAGGTACATTGTCGATAATAGCACCTATTGTGCTACAAAACAAATTACATATACATGCAGGTTTGTCAGCTTCAGACATAGGAAATGCTGAGTCAGTCTTGCTGGAATTTGGTATTGTAATCTTGCATATACACACAGAGCTCTGTAAGGAGTGCTTAACAAACTGAGCAATCTTTTGAACCATTGCAGCACTTGTCTTTATAAGTATGCATTTCAAATTATAATCCCCACAGAAATGTGAGAATGCAACAGGAGTTGTGCTGTAGTGAATGCACAAACTATGTATGCCACAGTGAACACAGATAGCAGAGCAGAATGTACCTCTCAACAACGGACACAAAATAGGTTTCGAGTCTCAGCAGCCTGCCATAAAATGTGCTATTTTAGTTTGATGAATAAAGTAAGTAACTTCTTTAGATAAGGTAGACTTGTGGGGGCCCCCTCCAAGGTGGGGGCCCGGGGCAAGTGCCCCTTTTGCCCTCCCATAAAGACGTCCCGGCCACCTTGAAACTTGAGGAAAACCATCTCCAGTTTCGGAAGTATCTCAAGATCTTCTTCTTTGCCTCTGCTTTTGCCCACCTTGTCCCCTGTTGATCTGTTTCTTCTCTTGGTATCGTGCACCTGGCCACCCTCTGTTCATTCAGGCCCAGGAACCTGCTCACACTGCCACCCTCCTGCACTGCCTCCAAGCCACCCCTTGCACTAGGGGTCTGTATCTGTACCCATATAGTCCCCCTCCCACTTTTCTTCTGCACTTATCAGATATACCTTATCTGACTAACGTTCACCTGCCACTTGTTGGCTGCACTACCATGGTTCATCGCCCTTATTTATTATTTCTTTTATTTAATATTTATTTATGTTTTCTCTCCTCTGCTGCACACTTTCCACTCCCCCCCTTCCATGCACTTTCCCCCTTTTCCCTTTTCCATGCACTTGCGCTTTCTTAAATGTCACTGGGCCTAGTAAGATCGCTGTTTTCTTTTTGTTCACCCTTGTTCCCCTCCCTTTTTGCCCGGTCGCGCTCTGAAACACTTGTGTACGAGTGCGATATATATATAAATATAGGGAGGGGTGATTACACTGCTACGTTGGGGAGGGCGGTGAGGAGGGGGAGAAGGGGGGAAACTGTTTGATTGTTTTAAGCCAAAGCAGCTGTCTAGAAATGAAAATTGTAAAAAGGTTGGCCGCAGGGTGCATGGGTGGTAGTATATACTTGGATAACACGGACAGGGTATCCACAGTGGCAGTACAGAAAATATGGGATACCCCCTAAGGTGTGATGGAGACCAAATTGATGTCTTGGAACGTCAGAGGTTTGGGTAATTACACTAAAGCACGTAGAATTGTGGCATATGCACAGAGACACAATGCTAAAATACTCCTGCTGCAGGAGACAAATGCCACAAGCGGAGCAGCGACAGGTATAGCACCAACATGGGGACCAAACAGATTTTTTACTACCTACTCTACCCATGCTAGGGGGTTCTGACAATTGTCCATAAATCGGTTAAGTTTACCCTGAAAAAGGAGTACATAGACCCTGAGGGAAGATATGTTATAGTGCACTGTATAATTATTGGGGTTGAGTATTTGTTGGTTAATACATATTGCCCCAACGTTGACTCTCCTGAATTTTATGACAATGTGGTATCCGTTCTAATGGGATTTATCATGGTTCCAATCATATGGGGGGGATATGAACTTGATATTGGATGCAGGGTGTGACAGAACAGGGACGGCCCCTAGATCTCTGTCTCGATCGGCCCGTAAACTGCTTGAGCATATGGCTTCATTGGAACTGAGGGATGCCTGGAAAATCCTCCATGCTCAAGAGAAGCAGTACTCATATTACTCCTCTGTGCACGATAGCTCCTCACGGATAGACATGTTCCTAGTGTCGGGCTCCCTGATGGGCAAGATCAAGAGCACTGAGATGCAGCCCTGTACATTATCAGACCATTCCCCTGTGATGCTGTCATTATTGTTAGGATATACACCCACACTCCGCAGCGCCTGGTGGTTCAAGGCAAAGCTGCTTTCTGATATTGTATTTAAGGCAAAGATCTGATCTGATATCGAGATATTATTTACTTGCAATGAGTTGCAAGACACCGCGGCGGGAGTTAGGTGGGAAGCTTTCAAGGTGTATATTCATGGCATGTCCATATCGAGGAAAGCAGGTATACTGAAAGTGATAAGGAGAGATCTTCAACGCTCAGAAACTAAACTTAAACAACTAGAGCAGGAGTATTCAACATTGTCGAGCCTGGATAATTTAGCACAGATAGGAGCTGTGCTGGAACTCTATGAGTCACATGCACTTAGGGAGATACAATATTGTACTTGTCCTTGGGCAGCCAGGTGATATGGGGAGGTTGAGAGGCCGGGAAGGACACTAGCCAGATTGACTAGATCGGAAGGCGGGCATACTCAGGTAGAGTACATTCACGACGTGCATGATGTCCCACAATGGGCTGACCACGAGATCCTTAATGTATTCTCTAGGTTCTATAGAACCGTATATGTGGGTTATAGGTGATAGGATCTAAAACAAAAGGATCGAATGCCTTTTTTTCGACACCAAAAGGACCGAAAAAAAGGGTCGAATTTTTCTTTTTTTTTTTAATGGGCAGGCGGTTCCCCCCAAACCCCTGTTTTCTTTTTAAAAAAAAAATTTTTTTGCATACCAAACAAAAAAATGTATAAATAAATAAATAAATAAAAAAGCATTCAACCCTTTTTTTTCGGTCCTTTTGGATTAAAAAAAAAGGGCATTCGATCCTTTTTTTTCGATCCTTTGGCTGGACACCGTATATGTGGCATCCCGACCATATGATCAACACACCGTATACTCCATCCTAAATGAGATCCCTTTTTCCTCCGTGAGTCCTCATACAAGAGAAGAGCTCAAAAATCCAATCTCATTATACAAGATAGTAACAATGATAATAGATTTGCCAAAGGGAAAAGCCCCGGGATCAGATGGTCTCACTCTGGAATTTTATCAAGAGCATGCAGCGCTACTCGCCCACGCCTCCTCGAAGTTTGGAACGAGTCGCTTCGTGACTCCATCCTTCCCCCTACACTGCGGGTCTCTACCATAACGATTCTCCTAAAGCCCAGAAAGCCGAGTAATCAATGTGGGTATTACAGACCCCTCTCTTTGATGAATATGAATAGGAAAATCTTCGCTAAAGTCTTTGCGACTAGGCTCCTACCGATTATGCCTTATTTAATCCATGACAATCAAGGTGGGTTTGTCCCTGGCAGGTCGACGTCATTTACCATTAGGAGGCTCTTTAATGTGATGGCCAGAATTGATCCAGATGCAAAGACAGTAGCAGTAACACTGGACGCGCAGAAGGCCTTCAACATGGTCTCATGGCAATACATGTGGTTGGTCCTTGATAAGATGGGCTTTTGGCTGGAAATGATCAGGTACATTAAATTATTGTACACGTGTCCCACAGCAAGTGTATCGGTCAATTCATGCAGATCTCTGTCCTTTTTCCCCCGCCCCCTTCGCTTTGGAGATAGAACCAATGGGTGATAGAATTAGGGCTAGGCATGCTCATCGAGGGATCCGCTTGATGGACAGGCCAGAGATCATATCTTTATACGCAGACGATGTGTTGTTGTATATTAGGGATCCGCACACGAACCTTGACCCGATACTGAGAGATGTGATCCATATGGGAAGCTTTTCTGGTTTCACAATCAACTACAGTAAATCTGAGATTTTCCTGCTCATGAAAATACCACTCAAATGACTTGTGAATTCCCAATCCGTTGGTCACCAGAGAGAATTAGATACCTGGGGGTCCAAATATCCAGAGCTAAGCAGACGCTAGTAGCGGATAACTATGGGGCGATGGAAGGTTATGTCGAGAATAAAGTTACCAGATGGCAACCACTTCCCATCACAATGGCGGGGAGACTGTCCCTGGTAATGATGATCCTGCTGCCCAAACTCCTATATATTTCCGCAAATGTCCCCATCTGGCCTGGGAAGGGATATTTTCCTAAACTACATGCGCTGTATGCACAACTTCTATGGCACGCTGGGGCTGTGCAGAAGAAATGGGCTTATATGACCCTTTCCTACGAGAGAGGGGGGTTCACAGCCCCCCACTTCGAGTTGTACTGGATAGCAGCGCAGGCCCAATATGCCTTCTTCTGGTATGACGACGCCCAGCGTCCACCTCATGTTAAACTTGAACAACTGGCAGCGGGTGACTCTGACCTCAAAACGCTTATATTGAACCTAACCTATAAAGATAACTCCCCAATGGACCTTACAGCTGCTACGCTATTGGCATGGTGCCAGATATTACCCTCAGTTAACGAGATACGCCCTTACTATAGATAGCTTCCCATATGAAGGTTTCCTGGGCTACAGCCCACTCATGATCCAGCATTGATACACCACTGGCACGGAGAGACGTTTTTATGGGAGTGCAAAAGGGGCACTTGCCCAGGGCCCCCACCTTGGAGTGTTGCCTGATCTAAAAAGGTAAGATTCGATTGTTCACCAGTCTTAAATAGCACACGTCAGCCTTGATCAATTCATCATGTATTGTTTTCTGTGTTCACTGTGATATACATGGTTTGTGTGTTCCTTACGGCACAACTCTTTAGCATTCTTTCCTTCCTGTGGGAATTATGTTGATCATGTGCAAAGGTGAAATGCATATTGATAAATTGAGTGCCACAATGGTTCAGAAGTTAGCTCAGTGTGTGCAGCACCCATTGCAGAGAGTGTGCATATGCAAAATTAGAATATCACATTCCAGCAAGGCTGGCTGAGCCTTTCCTATGTCTGATAAACCTGCCTGCATATGTACTTGGTTTTGCAGAACAACATCTGCTTTTATCAGCAGTGTACCTGTACCAGATAGGGGTTGCTATAAAAACAAACATATCCGTATGGTGAAGGTCTAGAAATTGGTTTGTTCAGATGCAGTGTAGTAAAACCTAGGCAATCACCTCCAACAATGGCATAAACTGTTAGTGCTAGAGGTGAATAAGTATCCAAATTCAAGACTATGTAACAAAAGCGTTCATGGTTGTATCCTGGATTTGCCACCAGACGATACAGTGATCCTGGTCAAATCATCTAATATATCTTACATTACTGTGTTGTCTTCTATGAGGTTTGCCTTCGTGCATGCTTCAGGTATCGTTTAGCCCATTACTTGATCGTTCTTCTTATGTAGGCCATTTGGAAGGAAGGGTTGGTAGACAGAAGAAGACAGTGGACCAGGTGTTGCAGGCCTCAGATAAGTATATTTTAAGGTGTGCTTGTTTGACACAAAAAACGGTTTGCTTTTTGGTAAAAGTCAAAGGTTTTTATGCACGTTTATAAATGAAAATGTCACAAGCCATTGTTTTGGAAAGGTGTTCGGGGCGCCCCTGTTGAAGTGATGAGGGACTCCTCTGCAGATCTGTACACAGCTGATCCCTGATCGACGAGCAGCGCCCAGAGAGTATCGAGGTGAGGGTGCTGGAACAAGGCAGATTGAGCCAGACATGCAGGCATGACGATTCTTGGTTGCGTCTGTATACGGACGAATTGCGTCCTAAGTGACGAATTGGTTTATCAGGTGAATCGTGCCCCTATTCTTAAACTTCCTGATATTGGTCGAGTGTTGCTCTTGTAAGATCAAACGCCCAGGGTAAGAAAAGGGTAAGGATTAACCATGTCTGGGAAATTGTCTTCCTGTCTAGTGAGATTTTTCCACTGCGGTAGACAATCTTTGGAAACTGGCCAGGTCGCGCCACCTGAGGGGTCGCCGGCACATGAAATGTACGTAAAATACGGTATAGGGGCAATAGAATTAATGCGATTTGTCATAGGCAGACCAGACGTGTATCAGACCTTCAGTGGCCTAATAATGGCAGCTTTGAATTAGCAAGTATAGAACACCTAGAATCAGTATTGCTACGCAATAAGGCCAGACCAGCAGCATTCGACGTTGTGAGTGACTGGAGGAAGGAAGCTAATCTCTTCTTGAGAAGTAGAGAGAAACACGTGCGCAAACATAAAACGAATGTAGAGAAAGAGCTAGAGCATGATCAGCATCAGCAGACAGAAGCCATTAGGAACATGGATAGGGCTTTCAAATTAGATGTACAAAAAATATATCCTCAGCAAGATTTGCATACATCAGATGAGCTAATAAACAAAATATTAAATGAGTGAAGAAATGAACATCAAAGTACTGAGCCAGGTGCACCTCCTCCTTATGCACCTCCCATTCCCGTTATTCCATCTGCACCTGCAGTAAGCTGATCCTCTCCCCCTGTGCTTGTGACATCATTTCCTCCACCGCCGCCGGAGCATGAGTTAGCCGCTTTAGTAGGCAGTTCTACAGAGATGGGACCTGCGCAAGGAAGCGGTAGACAGATTCGTAGTACGGTTAGCAAAGACAGGAAAGAAGAACTGAGAGAGTGGGCAGAAACATATGTTGACGGTGATGATGAAGCAGCGGTGCAAAGTTCCATAGCTGATTATAGAGGCCTTAGTGAACAGCAGGTATTGTTAGAATGCATGGGGAATTATCTTGTGAAAATATGGAGTGATTTCGGAGCCTGTCGTAGCCGATAGGAATGGCGGAACGTTCCCAACCCACTTAATCCCCATGCTCTGCAAAGTGTGAGTAATACCCATCCACATATCCTCCCCGATTGTGTATGCACTGCCATAATCCACCGCTATGCTACACGCAGCATCCGCTTCACTGGTGCTTATAGCCCTTACCCGCCACCACGGCAATCACTTATTTTGATCTCCTGATCTTTCAACACCAGGATCCCTTGCACGCCGATGCAGCAGCCCCTATTACCCAACTCGCTTTCTGATGTTATGCTGCTGAATTGTGCGCCGCCTCGGCACCTCTTATCAATTGAGTGCATGTTCAATTAAATCCACTATCTGCTGCATGCCGCTTTCGGCATCATTCACGAACTGACTTGCTAAACGGATGACTTGCTTCGTCACTGTGAGCCGTATCCTCTGCACCTTTCCTAATAACTGCCTTGTCATATTACTACTGCAACTTCGCGGTACACTGCAGCCTGCCTCGCTTCTATGCAGACTCCTTCTTTTCACGTAGGAGCGCCTAAAGGCACCACCCTTGCTCTTATATGAGCGCTCGATTCCCACTAATGTCTTTTATGCTCCCTGAACCAATACCCAACTGTGCAGGCCTGCCCACGATTGTATACGCTACTGTTCTTTATGAGCGTCTGCTTTAGCTGCACCAACTGCCTCACGCGCCTGTGTAAATCCACACTCACTGTTTGCTCTGAACTGTTCTGTACCCCTTTTAGTGGCAAACGCAGCACTGTTTTTGTTCTAATGCATTACACTGTTATTATCTGCTAATATTGCTTGCCACTATACTGTTTATTATCAATTGAACGATTTGGCAATTTCCTTGTTTTGGTAGCAAATGCTTGACACTGCTCTGTTCTAAATTGCATTATACTGCCATTTTCTGCTTATATTGATCGCCACTATACTGTTCATTATTAGTTGAATGAGTTTACTCACCCATGAGGAAATGCCCACCGGTACACCATTTCCTGGAGTCTGTGCCTCCTATTACCTGTTGCTCTGATTGTTGTTCCATATTAACATTAACCTCTAAATAAGAACATCGACTTTGTCACAATGCCAGAGCCCTATTCCACCTAATTGCTTCATCATCCTGCAAATGTCTAATGAAATTATTACTCTCCAGACATGTACGCATAACATGCCTGTAATGTGGGTATGACATTGCGCTATTATAGCCTCTGCATTTCCACCCGGCAATAACCCTCCACGTACTAACGTTGCTAGCCTTTAGTGCACCCTCGATTGCCTCCAATGTTCGTGACTCTCTAGTACATTATCAGCCCCCACTATCAGACGGTGCCTTTGTGACCGCACTGGCGCCCCAGTAGCCAGCTAATAGCCCTACTCGTGTCAACTATGCACTTACGAACCATCTACACCGTCCTGCTGCAGACTATCCTAAACTTAGCCTTTCAAACATTATCATGACCAATACTCCACCTCTCACCACAACTAACCTCTCTGCAACCTTCCACAATAATTGCCCCATTCAAACCAAACAGGATACCAGACCATGTAGTCTCCTCCAGAGAAACCTCAAACTTCGTGCCAGACTGCCCAACATTTTCAAACCCACCGCCAAATCCCTTAGCCTTTGTTCAACCAATAACAATAGAACCTTGAGTGAACCTCTGACATACACTAACAACCCTCGCCTCAAAGTCCACAATACTAAAATTCTAACACACAGCCCCCACACTACTCTGTACCATAACCCCGTCCCGAAGCATCATCACAACACTCAGATTCCACCAGCAGATACTACTCAGACTAGCATAAGAGGAGCCCTCATAAATGCCCGCTCCATGGTAGCCCATGCCACGGAAATAGCTGACCTACTCCAAACTGAGAACAGGGACTTCCTCGCCATTACAGAATACTGGCTTCACCCAGCAGCAGGCCCAGCATTCATAGCAGGCCCAGCATTCATGCTAGCTATCCCAGAGGACTACACACTTCTCAGAATAGATCGCACCAAATCCCGAGGAGGAGGCCTCGCCATAATTGCTAAATCCAGCCTAGCTCTGAGACTCGCACCCGTTCAAAATTTTGACTCCTGCGAATCCCTTACAGCCAAGCTCCCGATCTCCAACTCCCAAACCCTGACAATCCACCTTATTTATAGACCCTCTGGCCCCTTAGGGTCCTTTGAAGAAGACCTAACCAATATCCTATCCGACAACCTAAAAAACACCTTACAATGCCTACAATGCCTTCTCTTGGGGGATTTCAATTTAGGACTCCACGACCCTTCAGACCAAAACTCTACACATATTAACGACTCCCTGGCCGAACTAGGCTTCACACAAAAAGTGTTGGGCGTAACCCACGCTAAAGGTAGGACTCTTGACTGGATTGCAGTTTATAACTGCCAGACCTCTATCACCTCCTTAACACCACAGCCTTGGTCCAATCACCATCTGATCTCTTTCGCGGTAGAGGCGTCACCCCCCTCACCCACCGCCAATAGCATAGCACCCGCTATTCCCACCAGAAATAAACGTAATATCACTGCCGATAAACTGTCTCCCCGGATACTCCCCACCTTGAACTCACTCCCAGACCAGACAGACCCTTTTACTCTGGTAGAGGAATACAACAAGATAATGACGTCATCCTTAGACATTATAGCACCTCTAAAACTTAGAAAGAGTAAACCTAAAAAACATGTGAACACCTCATCTGAAATTAATTTATATAAAGTATCTATCCTAGAGGTGGAAAAAGTCATCCTCTTGCTTAAACCCTCTAATTGCCACGGCGACCCTTGTCCAGCACAAATTATAAAGGATGCGGCACGTGATCTCTCGCCATTCATTTCCAAACTCATCAACGCCTCCTTCTCCACCGGCACCATTCCTAATAACTTGAAACAATCCTGGGTCCTCCCACCCCTGAAAAAGCAATCTCTGGACCCCTCCATTCCAACTAACTACCGCCTCATCACCACAGTCCCTTTCTTGCTTAAAATTCTTGACAAGGTGGCTTACCTTCAAATTCAACAATATTTGGAAGGTAATCACCTTTTAGGAGTACGTTAATCCGGCTTCAGACCCCTACATGGGACAGAAACCGCATTGATTGACCTCAAGGCACAAATTGACACGCTGAGAGACAATGGATAGGCAGCATTACTGCTCTTACTTGACCTCTCAGCTGTGTTCGATTTAGTGGACCATAAAATCCTATGTAACCACCTGGACTCCTCTGCCCACTTTTCTCAGTAAGCGATTGGATGGATCCAATACGTCCTTGACAATAGGACCATGCGCGTCTTCGCCCCATCTGCGGCTGCTGACCCCATACCCATCACCTGCGGGGTGCCTCAGGGTTCCTGTGTTTCCCCAACCTTGTACAACATCTTCACAAAGCCCTTTTTTGACGATCTACATGGCCTGGGTATCACCTACACTAACTATGCTGATGATATCCAGATCCTCATCCCGCTGACGGGAGATTACAGCAAGGATTTGGCCTTTGTAAATAGAGTGTACCTCATCATCCAGGCATGGATGGCCTTGCACGGTCTGTGCTTGAATGATGATAAAACTGAACTTCTCATCCTTGGCACCCCTGCAACCCATAACAAACTAGGCCATAACTACTCCAACTTCAGAATAGATGACAACATTATCACCGTAGCCAAGGAAGTCAAAACCCTTGGATTCTACCTAGATTCTACACTGACGTTTAGAAAACAAGTCAACGCTATGGCCTCATCAACGGCCTACACCTGCAAACTAATCAGAGCAGCTAAACCTTTTCTTTCTTCTAATAACTGCATCACCTTAGCTAGAGCCCTGGTTTTGTCCAAACTGGACTCTTGTAATGCCTTATACTTAGGGTGTAACAAATACATTACTAACAAGATCCAGATTTTACAAAACAGCGCCTTGAGAGCAGCCCTAAGCATTCCCAAAAAAGCCCACATCTCTGACATCAGAAGAGCTAACATCTGGCTATCGACAAAAGACAAGATCCTCCTCAAATCAGCTTCCTTGACACATAAATGTCTCCACTCTGCCGCACCACACTACCTCATAGCCAGATTTACAAGACAATCATCCAACCACCCCACTAGAACTGCTAATGCTAACCTCCTAATGGTACCCAGATTTAAACGCACTAAGACTGGCGGCAGCAGCTTTCCGGTTAAAGCTGCTCAATACTGGAATTCCCTCCCCCCTCTCCTGAGGGAAGATGCACCCTTCATCCGCTTCAGGTCCAACCCCACCCGTTGGTTCAAGTTGAATGACTGTTAAGATGTCCCAGTATGCTATCACCATTTGTACATACCATGTACATTTGTAAATTGTGCATTGTGTATCTATCTAGACGTGTTACCCACTTACCTGCTCCTCATCTTATACTGTCCTAACTGTCTGCTCCTCACCATTTACTTATTGTATAAATGTATATTCCTATATTACTGTATAAATGTATATTCCTATACAGCATTGTAACCTAAGCTGAACAATCTTCTTGATGCTTATTGCGCCCTGATACCCCTGGGTCTGGCGCACATTACAAATATTAAAACAAACATACATTTGACCGATAGAGTGGCACCGCAAGAGTTGCGTGATTTGGTTGTTCTTTCGAATTTACGAGATAATGTGACGAAAGTACGAGAACATGTAGGCCGAATATTTGTGTTTAAGCACGAGCTTGATCGATTGCATAGAGAATTAATGAAGAAAGATAAAACCGCATAAGTCAAATGTCCAACAACAATTTTTGCCGGCATTGAAACCTGTTAGTGAAGAGATGAGAATTTGTACGCGAGATGCGCTTAGATGGATTACAGATGCCGCCATTTCCCCAAAGTAAGTGCATGATACGTTTAGTCAGTATACACCAGAAATGCAGAGAAAGGTATTACAGGTCATGGTAGAGTATTTACAAGATGAATGTATGAAGAATAAGATATGTTGTCCCGCTGATTTAATGACGATTTATAAAAGAGCATTTTCGCCTGAAACTGGAACGACTGCTTTTTCCCTTGATTTAGCTTTGTTGCTTAATAAACAAACAAATGTAGAAACACCTAGTTTGCAATTATCCATGAGGGAAGTGACTCCCACGTTTGTCCCGAAAGTAGAAGTTGCTGCCTCTGGAGGAGCTCCAGCGCAAACAATAGAAGTCCATTATATTGCACAGTTTGCACATGTCCCTTTTTCTAGGCAAGAGGTAAATACTATCAAGCAGACGATCCCTGATATTAGGAAAAACCCGTCAGGATTCGATAAAGAAATTGAATCTGTTTTGAATTCATCTGTTTTTACATTGAGTGGCATTGATTTATTGTTTCCCGTGATTCTTCCTGTAGACATATGGAAGCAGGTTAGAAATATAAATGACGCGCCGATATTAGGTGAAACATGGGAGAATTTGACTAGAATTGACAGTGAGAGAAAGGCTGGCGAAAAGCCGCTGCAAGTTATGTTGGCTTTACCATCGCGAACAGTAGACAAATTGAAAACTTTGGCACCTGAAAAGAGAATAGTTTGGGATAAATTGACTGCTTGTTTACAGGGCAAAGAAGAAGGAGCGACTGATTATTTTAATCGATTTGAAGAAGTATTTGCAGATTTTAGTGGTCAAGATCTAAGCACTGAACCCGGGAAGAGATTGTTTGTTGATAAGTTTGTGCAAGGGTTGTTACCGAAAATTCAAAGTTTAATAATGACATCTGAAAGTGCATGGCAAGCAAAAACACAAAGTGAAGTATTACACATGGCCCAGTATTATGAAAATAGAGTAAATTCCGAGAAGGACAAAGAACTGAGGGACAAAGGGAATTTGAAAACAAGAGTATTGTTCCAGCAAGTAGCAAACAATAATAGAGGCGGTGGGAACGCACCGTCCAGAGTCCAATTTGCATTAGCGTCCAACATGCAAGGTGGTCCAATAGGGATTAATCAATGTGCCTATTGTAGACAAGAAGGCCATTGGCGAGCACAGTGTCCGCATATACCGAATAGAAATGGGACTTCCCCAAGAAGACAGAATAGAGGTCGCCAGCGGATACAAGGACAGAATAGAAACCAAAGAGCGCCACAATTTCAGGATAACCAGGTTAATCAAAATCAGAACCCGAATATTTTTGACAATCAGTCCAATGCATATTACTCTGGCGACCTTACACCTGACGATGTACTGTTCTACTAGGACAGCCCGAGACAGAGGTTGGAACCAGTATCTATTCCCGTAGACCAAAAAGGGCCCTACGTAGAAATGAAGGTTGGGAATAGGGAACACATTTTTGTAGTAGACACAGGTGCACAAAAATGTTCAACTGACCATCAGCGGGTTCCAGATATACCACTGTCAGGGCATAAGAATGTCTCAGTAGGGTTCTCAGGTACACCAGTAATTAGGCCAGTGTCACAACCAGTACCTATAACGCTAGATCCATTCACTGAATCTTGCCCATTTCTTTTGACGAAAAATTGCGGTGAAAATTTGTTGGGATTAAATTTGTTGAAGAAATTGAATGCATTTATTTATTGTTCTCCTGATGGAGTGTATTTGATGATATCACCACAAAAGGCTCCTGTATCGCAATTTCTATCTAAGCTATTACCGACTGAATTAAGTAAAGTACCAAGTTGTATATGGGCAGTGAATGACAATGATGTTGGTTGTTTGAAAGTAGAGCCAGTGAAAATTGTTTTGAAAGAAGGAATTACATTGCCGCGTATTCCGCAATATAAAATTTTGGCCGAAGGAGAAAAAGCATTGAAATGCATTGTGTCCGATTTGATTAAAAGAAACGTTATTGAAGAAACTTCTGGTAGTACTTGCAATAGTCTGATTCTTCCGGTTTACAAGAAAGGAGGTAATGACATACCATACCGTTTCTTAATTGATTTTTGTGGAGTGAATAAAATTGTTGATCCGCAATTTCCATTAGTCCCGGATGTGACTACAATTTTGACTATGATTCCAGCATCTGCATCGTATTTTAGTGTTGTCGATCTGAAGAATGCGTTTTTCAGTATTCCAGTACATCCAGATAGCAGATATTTATTTGCTTTTACTCTAGGAGGACGTTAATTTACATTCACACGAATTCCGCAGGGCTACACTGAGAGCCTGAGTATTTACAGTAGAGCATTAAAGGAACAACTAGACATGCTAGAACTACCGACAGGTTGTGTTTTATTACAGTACATTGACGACTTATTAATAGCAGCAGACACAGAAGAAATTTGTAAAGAAAGTACAGTTACATTATTGACACATTTAGCAGCACATGGACACAAAGCTTCACTAAAGAAATTCCAGTATTGTCGAAAGGAAGTGGCCTACTTGGGCTATCTCCTTTCGAAGGAGGGAAGGAGATTGACACCAGAAAGAATAGAAAGAATTTCTGATATGCCTATTCCAAAGACGGAGAAAGAAGTCAGGGCTTTAATTGGCATGGCTTCGTATTGTAGGCAGTGGATAGCAAATTTTTCTATGATCATGAAACCAATAGTGGCATTGACAAAGAAAGATGTTACCTTACCTTTGCCATGGAACATGGAATGTCAAGAAGCATTTGACCTGCTAAGACCTGCATTATGTTCAGCTCCAGTTTTGGGCACGCCAAATTATGACAAGAATTTTAAGTTATTTGTGCATGAAAATAATGGATGTGCTTTGGCTGTTCTGACTCAGGAACAAGGAGGGAGAAATAGACCATGCGGCTACTTCTCTTCCACGTTGGATCTTGTTGCATGTGCTTTGCCACGCTGCTTGCAAACTGTTGCTGCAGCCACTGCATCAGTAAAACAAACCAAGGGAATGGTTTTAGGTCACGCTTTAACCGTTATGGTGCCCCATGCAGTGGACGTTCTTTTAAATAGAACGCAGACGCAACACCTTACATCAGCCAGATTAACAAGGTATGAAATAGTTCTATTTGCACCACATATCCAAATTATGAGGTGTTGCGCTTTAAATCCGGCCAATTTAATGCCCCCTCCCAACGACAAAGGCTGTGAAAAAGAATTCCCCCATGATTGTTTACTGGTTAATGAACAAGAGACAAAAGGAAGAATTGATCTAACTGATACCCCACAGAAAGAGCCAGATGGAGAACTGTTTTGTGACGGTTCTTGTTTTAAATTACCCGATGGTACATCAACTGCTGCATATGCCATCACTACACTGAAAAGTATTGTAGAAAGCAAAATAATCCCATATAACTCAGCATAAACTGCAGAGATAATAGCGTTAACCAGAGCATGTGAAATTTCTGCAAACCTTAATGTAAACATATACACTGACAGTCAGTATGCCTTTGGGGTGGTACACAATTTTGGTCGATTATGGGCTGAAAGGGGTTTCCTGGCATCACATGGAACCAAAATCTAACATGGCACTTTGATAGTGGGACTGTTGTCAGCACTTGCGCTTCCCAAACGATTAGCAATAATGAACTGTGAAGCACATAAGAGAGTAACATGTAATGTTGGAAAGGGAAACGCATTTACAGACAGAATTGCGAAACAAATTGCCACTAATTTACACACAAAAATGTATGTTGAAAAAATGAAAGAAGTGCCCTGCATGATGGAAAATGGGATTGCCACAGTTAAGGAAATGTAAGCAAAAGCTACTGCAGATAAAATAAAAACCTGGTCTGGGGGTCCAGCAGAATTAGATTCTGAAGGTTGTTGGGTGGACAAACAGAATAAAAGATGGATGTTGCCAAATGCCTATGTAATGGCAATGGTCACTATGGCCCACAGTCCAACACACATATGTGCTAGGAAAATGATTCAACATCTAGATTCTGTATGGCAGAATCCACACATTAGAAAAACTGCTGACAGATTGGTTCAAAATTGCATGACTTGTTTACAACATAACATTGGAAAAGGAACAGCAACGCCAGTAGGAAGTTTTGCCCCCCCCTCTATGCCGTTTGAAGTCATTCATTTTGATTTCATAGAAATGGAAAGGTGCCAAAACTATAAATATGTCCTTGTGGTGTTCTGCGCATTCAGCAAATGGGTAGAGGCCTATCCCCTGAAAGATTGTACAGCTATGTCCACAGCTAAAGTCATGCTAAAAGAATACTTTCCCCGTTTTGGCCTGCCCCGTGTCATATGGTCAGATAACGGTCTGCACTTTATTGCAGCCGTGATATTACAAATTTGTGCAGGCCTCCAAATTGACAAACAATTCCATTCGGCCAGACACCTGATGAGTGCCGGTTTGGTGGAACGTCAGAACGGTATCTTGAAAAATAAATTAAGTAAGCTCTGTGAGGGGAGTAATTTGAAATGGCCAGATGCATTACTGCTAGCTTTGTTATGTATGAGAACATCTGTACAGGCGAGGACTGGTCTCTCCCCTTACGAAATTGTGATGGGGAGACCAGCAAATGTTTGGAATTCTCTGCATTCAAAACGGCTGAGGGACATAGAATACCCGTTGCTTATTAATTATTGCAAACAATTGACTCAAAACTTGTGTTTAATTCATCAGCAGGTGCAGGAGGCTCTTCCTGTCAGATACACCGGCCCAGGACATTGTCTGCAGCCTGGGGACTGGACATTGATTAAAGATTTTTAGAGAAAAACCTCCCTCGCACCACGATGGAAGGGGCCCTTCCAGGTCTTGCTGGCTACGCAGACTGCAGTCCGAGTGGATGGCCGCAAGCACTGGATCCACGCAACACACACGAAAAGAATTCCACTTCCTTTGAAAGAGCTGCTTGATCCTGACGTCGAAAGAAATACAGCTGCACCTGATCACAAAGATACCATCGCCAGCTATCTGCCAGAAGTGCTTCCTAAGCCCACAAAAGGGCCTGGTGGGATTGCAACGAAGATCGAAAGGCCAAAGGTGCCTCAACTTTGTCCGACTGCTGCCTTATTACCTTGCATTGCATCGCAAGCTGGCACTGATCGTGTATCTGGAAATGAGAGTGCATTGTTCATCGATCATACTGTACCTGGAGCTATGAGGTACAATATACGTTCACAAAATCGGAAGTGATCAGCGTTTTGTTTTGCCTTTGTTCCCAGCATGGATGAAATGGGAACGGAGGCCTAGGGAAAAGGAGCGTATGACCTGAATCAAGCTGCATCAAAATGAAAGCTCTGAAACGCGGTTTCCTGGTGCTACCATTGAAAAGTGAAGGACCAGTGCAACCTTGTGTGAACGAGCGGAGGCATATGGTACTGACACAATTGATGCTTGCTCCTGCCTTTTTGGAGCTCTGTGCAAACTTACATCAGTTTGCTGTCATTTGTTAAGCAGGCTAGCCTGAACCGGCCTGAATGCTTTGCTGTTATTTGAACGCTTTGCTGTTAACGTGTGTTGCTGTGGAGAACTTTCCCCGATGAGCATTGAACTTTTTCCTGAGATAAACATTGCAAGACACTGTCTATATTCGCTCCTGCTCCCTCCTGCACTAATGCTGTTGATATTGTATAGATAGAAACTGAGCCTGCTCCTAGAAAAACTTGGTTTGGAAAGAATAATATGCCAATGATTATGATACTACTTTGCATTTTGATTACACTGGTCCCAATATTTTGGTATCTGGAAAATGTGCATTCTTTGAACTCTCTTTTAACTACTACCAGTGCTCCTATTACGAGCAGCTCAGTACATGTGCTCTCTTATACTCTCCCCTCACAAGAAGTGAAACATAGAATAGGGCATGATAATAATACATTACTATTGATTATGAATATGACTCATGCTATTTTGAATAGGTCCAATTGTTGTGTCTGTTCCCATTTACCCCAGCATGGTGAAAGAGGAATGGGTTGGTATGTACATCCTTTGCCACTTAATACCACCTGTTATGCATCATTGAGAGCGTTATTGTATGGAAAGTGGAACGATAGTGCTACTGGTCAGTTTGATGGAACAAACATAAATGAGTTTGAAAGAGTGGTATTGGAACTGTTGGGTTGTTCCATATTTAGAAGCGGAAGCAAAATAAACACGGTAACAACGAGTCCAGTAGCTAGGCTCTCTAGGCCTTACAAATCCCTAATTACTTTTAAAATGGCTCCAGTAGGAAACAAAGATGCTGTGCCTCCCTCCACACTATTAATCACAGTCCACGTTCTGTCCCATTTTGCCTACGGAAAAAGGGTTCCTATCCAGTGGGAACGTTTACTAGATGCATGAATACTGCTGTACTTGAGCAAGAAGAGAAACCATTATATATAGGAGGTTCTGTTTATTTTGTATGTGGAGATCAGGCCTATCCATGGTTACCTAGAACTTGGGAAGGGACCTGTTATTTAGGTATACTTTTACCTGGTGTATTTCTTTCCAAAACTTCTGAAATATCAAAACTATCCAGATCTCGGCCACGATGAGATTATACCGCAGGACAGATTGTAGGGGATATAGTGAAGTCATTCATACCATTAAGGGGACAAGCAATACATTCATGGAATATAAGGAAACTGTCCAGGGTGTTAGAAAAGACGATAAATGGAACTACAGATATACTCTATAATAAGACACTGGAACAGAAAGCAATCAAATTAATTGCACTTCAGAATAGAATGGTACTTGATATAATCTTAGCTGATCGTGGAGGGGTATGCAAATTGGTGGGGTCAGCATGCTGTGTATTCATAAGTGACTCCTCCCCCACGATATTTGAAGCAATCAAGAAATTGTATGTCCTAAATTCTGAAATTCATGTTCCTATAGGTGGTTGGAATCTGAATATAAGTTCATGGTTTTGGGAACTGCTGCGATCATGGGGATGGAAACTAATTTCAATTTTGGTCATGATATTTGGAATCCTCATGTTCTGCTGTTGTTGCATACACTGCCTGCCAATCCTCTGCTCCCAAATTACAAATGAATGTGAACATGCAATCAAAACGAAACCTCCTCGCATGCTAAGTGAAGGTGCACAACACGAAAATGAAATTATTAAAGAATTTATGGCAATTCATATTTCTGATGACGATTACAGCAGTATGGGTAGTTCGGAATTCAACACGTGGTCCGATGAAGACGCGATGTATGGATGATGCTCTTGGCATATGGCCAAAAGGAGGGTTTGTTAGACCAGAAACGACCCTATAGTACGTATAGTATGTTAGCCAGAAACCAATAACATCATGTGAAAAACATCGCAATCGCAGAATCGTCAATGTAACCAGATGGCGTCCATTTTGTGAAATGTCGGCCATTTGCTTTTTCCCTTTCTATCAAAACGCTTTGCAAATGTATTCTATGCTTCGAACTCACACACAGTGCAAGGCCATGGCCTGAATGCTGAAATACTAACACAGACAAGAATGTCAAACTATACAGAGATACATTGTTTTTGTCTCCCATTAAGTCCTTGAAGTCGAGCAGAAGCCGCATCTAATCAGTATTCCAGGTGCCAGCCTGTCTTGCAAACGCTGTAGTAAAAGGCAGTTAAAGCATGAATTATATTCTTCTAGCGGTACTCCTTCGCAGAGAGTGGGATTTTCTGCTTCAGAACTGTCTGACCCTTGGATCATGAACCGAGACACACAGATAACGTGTTAAGGAATGTTTACCTGCTACAAACATGATATCTTTGCCGAACTAAGAGCTCTATGTTCCCCATAACAAGA
The DNA here is from genome assembly GCF_040938575.1 of Ambystoma mexicanum. Classification (NCBI taxonomy): domain Eukaryota; kingdom Metazoa; phylum Chordata; class Amphibia; order Caudata; family Ambystomatidae; genus Ambystoma; species Ambystoma mexicanum. The sequence goes on from NC_090922.1 coordinate 256,444,671, forward strand.
AAAGTGTCTCTGCTGCCATTGCTAGAATAACTATGTTTATACTGAATGAAGACTTGTCATAACGTGTTATATTTGTCACTACTGTCGATCAATGAACCCTAGCCTGAATGATACGTTTATGGGCGGATTGAAATGCCTTCGTATAGATTGTATGTTATGTATATATATTGCTGCTTGAGCGTTGCTCGCTCTCTTGCATCTCACAAGGTCTGGGAACACACGTTGCGAGACGTTGAGACCCAGTCGGCCGACTGAGATACTTTGAAATAAACCAGACTTGTTTGGAAATCGAACCTCGTGTCTGTCGTGTCACTAAGGTATATGGTTATTGCGCCTTAGTTTCCATATGCAGCCCTTATGGCCTAGCACAGAGCCAAGCAGACGCTAGTAGCGGATAACTATGGCGCGATGGAAGGTTATCTCGAGACTAAATTTACCAGATGGCGACCACTTCCCATCACAATGGCAGGGAGACTGTCCCTGGTGAAGATGATCCTGCTGCCCAAACTCCTATATATTTCCGCAAATGTCCCCATCTGGCCTGGGAAGCAATATTTTCCTAAACTACATGCTCTGTGTGCACAATTCCTATGGCACGCTGGGGCTGTGCGGAGGAAATGGGCTTATATGACCCTTCCCCACAAGAAAGGGGGGGTTCACAGCCCCCCACTTCGAGTTGTACTTGATAGCAGTGCAGGCCGAAAAATGCTTCCTTCTGGTATGACGACTCCCAGCGTCCACCTCAAGTTAAACTTGAACAACTGGCAGAGGGTGACTCTGACCTCAAAATGCTTATATTGAACCTAACCTATAAAGATAACTCCCCAATGGACCTTACAGCCGCCACGCTATTGGCATGGCACCAGATATTACCCTCAGTTAACGAGATACGCCCTTACTATAGATGGCTTCCCATATGAAGGTTTCTTGGGCTACAGCCCACTCATGATCCAGCATTGATACACCACTGGCACGCAGAGAAGTTTTTATGGGAGGGCAAAAGGGGCACTTGCCCAGGGCCCCCACCTTGGAGGGCTGCCTGATCTGAAGAGGTAAGATTCGATTGTTCACCAGTCTTAAATAGCACACGTCAGCCTTGATCAATTCATCATGTGTTTTTTCTGTGTTCACTGTGGTATACATAGTTTGTGTGTTCCTTACGGCACAACTCTTTAGCATTCTTTCCTTCCTGCGGGAATTATGTTGATCATGTGCAAAGGTGAAATGCATATTGATAAATTGAGTGCCACAATGGTTCAGAAGTTAGCTCAATGTGTGAAGCACCCACTGCAGAGATATGTGTGCATATGCAAAATTAGAATATCACATTCCATTAAGGCTGGCTGAGCCTTTCCTATGTCTGATAAACTTGCCTGCATATGTACTTGGTTTTGCAGAACAACATCTGTTTTTATCAGCAATGTAACTGTACCTGATAGGGGTTGCTATAAAAACGAACATATCCGTATGGTGAAGGTCTAGAAATTGGTTTGTTCAGATGGGGTGTTGTAAAACCTAGGTAATCACCTCCAACGATGGCATAAACTGTTAGTCCTAGAGGTGAATAAGTATCCAAATTCAAGACAGTGGGCCTCATTACACGGAAGGCGGTGAGCCATGGCGCTATTAGCGCCATGGCTCATGCCGGTAAAATACCGGCACCGCCTTGGCGGAAAGGGGATTTACCGCCCCATTCCAAGGTTGGAGGGGCGGTAAATCCCCCTTCCGCCATTGCCCTTCCCCATTCCCATTTCTGCCCCATAGGGCTCTATGGGAATGGGGAAGGCGCTAATTACGGCACCGCAATTTTCCGGTGCCGTAATTAGCTCCGAGGTCCCTTAGCGGGTTGGTTTTTAACGCCTGCAAAAAGCAGGCGTTAAAGCACCAACCCGCTAAGGGACCTCGTAGTAAGGCGGTAATGGTTAACGGTCACCGTTACCATTAACGGTGGCCCTTAACCATTACCGCCTTCCGTGTAATGAGGCCCTATGTAACGAAAGCGTTCATGGTTGTATCCTGGATTTGCCAGCAGACGATACAGTGATCCAGGTCAAATCATCTAATATATCTTACATTACTGTGTTGTCTTCTGTGAGGTTTGCCTTCGTGCATGCTTCTGGTATCGTTTAGCCCATTACTTGATCGTTCTTTTTATGTAGGCCATTTGGATGGAAGGGTTGGTAGACAGAAGACAGCGGACCAGATGTTGCATGGCCTCAGACAAGCATATTTTAAGGTGTGCTTGCTTGACACAAAAAACGGTTTGCTTTTTGGTAAAAGTCAAAGTTTTTATGCACATTTATAAATGAAAATGTCACAAGCCATTGTTTTGGAAGTATTTAAAGCTTTAAAATACAAAAGACAAACCCAGATTAAATGTGTTAAATCGCATCGATTGGTATGCTGGTAATTATATACTTCCCTTGATGATGGAGAGAATGAAGCTAGAATAATTCCCATTTTGCATAACACCCTTCTATAATATTTTGTTTAGTCATCATTGGTAATGTGAGTTGGCACAAATCCCAGCTTCACTCCTTCACCACTTAACCAATGTGTGATCCTGGCATCTCATTTAATCTTGTATTGCCTAACCTCATAATATTGCCAGTCCCTAAACCTTTCAAAATTGTCAGCCCTTCAGAGTGATTTCCTTCTCATGGTATCATCTTCATAGAAGCCTTATTCATGGTTTCACTGGCTAAAGGGTTGCCTCCACTTTAATAGTGAGCATATTTATATCGTACACCACAGGCATTTGTTCCTTTAATATCTAATGGCAACACTATTTGAAAACCATATCCCACTTCTAATCTCTGTCTGGACAAAGACACCTTCCTGGTATCTTCTAATCTGCATCCACTATCCATGCTACAGTATGTGTAGCTTTCTCCTTCCTTCCAATTGGTCTCTGTTTTCCATGCATGAGCACTTTTGTATTCTGTGAGGCAGCTAAAGTGAGTTCTCTGTCTATTATGGGTTACATGTACCTTTTACATATGGTCATGTATTAATACTACAGGCTGCATAACTTCCTGGATGCTTTTGATAAAATGTATCCTGTATGTATTATCACAGTAACCTCTTTGTAGACTTCTAATGCTGGTCTTCAAATGCTACCTGCTTATCATTCTGGTTAGAGCAAGAATGAAGAGGGTAACGGGACTTGAAGGGATTAAACGTGCTTATTATGCTGCGAGACAGCACATCAACCTATAGGTTGTGAGCGCGATGAGTGGGGGGTTGTGGGCGCGACAAGTATTCTTGATTACTTTGGTTTGATGGAGGGGGGCCCCAAAGATGTCCGTGCCCAGGGCCCCAAAAGTGCTTAAGATGCTCCTGCTGGCACGAGCTGGGATATAGAGCAATGGCGATCTATTCCCTGACGGGAAGTTTATCACACCCCAGACGTGGCGGGTGGGGCACTCCGGATCAGGGTTGGAAATGCTGCAATACCATAGGATACGTGCAGCGTTGCGATCGGTGTGGTCATGCTTCCTGGCTGAACCCCCTGAATCCCAGTAACTGCAGTGCATTGCCAATACCCAAGGCGCCCAGGCGTTAGTCTCCTCTCTATATAAGATGCTGCTGAACAAGTGCACAGACTCACTGATCAGAGTACGGGAGGCATGGGCTCGCGAGTTAGATTCTGACCTCTCTAACTCCCAATGGAAATCTAGGTGCTCCCTCACACGTACAGTCTCACTCAACTTCAGGTTCCGCTGTATACAATATAAACTACTGAATAGACTGTATGACACCGCCCATAGGCGTAACCGGTTTGCCCGACAGTCACTCCACGCCTGCCCCAGATGCCAAGCTGAGGAGGCTGACCACGTACACATGTTTTGGGCCTGCACCCAGCTCCAGAAGGTTTGGAATGAGGTCCTACAAGCGCTCTCAGAAATCAATGGGATTCACATAGAACCTGATCCATTGGGGGTTTTGTTTGGAATGTGGAACGTCACTGTGAATAAAAAAATGTCTTTTCTGAATATAAGCTGTGTTGATGCCAAGAGGTGTATACTTCAGCATGGGAAGCAGCCATCTCCTCCTACCTTCACAATGTGATTGACTGCACTTACGTGGACACAAACTTGTGAGGAGGAATACTTGAACTTGCTGCCTCTACACTCTTGTCCCAAAAATGGAGTTCCACGTGTATCTAGCTAACCAATTTTATGAATGAATTTTGAATATGCCGTTGATGTAGTATGTCGACCCCACCCTGAAAACGTATAAGAAATGTACACTGTTTTTCCTGACTGTGTGGTTGTATGTTGGTGTTATCCCATATAACTGTGTAAACACTGAGAAACTGACTTCACCTTTGTACTCTGTCTGTCAATAAATAAAAGGTTAACAAATAAAAAGCTGCAGGTCCACTAACACCCAGATCCATACACTCTGCCTGTCCTTGCCCATGCTGCTGTTACTGGTGCTGGAAATTCTGTAACTGTTGTGACATTCATTTGCATTCACGTAACTCTTTCTTTGTTTTATTCTGACAAGAAACACAATGATTTGCTATGGGGACCAGTTGAGATCGGGGCATTGCTTGCTTCCCCGCACAAATGATTTTGAACTACTGCTGAATTGTAGGTAACAACAGCTGAATAAAAGCAGCTACTTCAACAGCTTCTTGCACTGTCTCAGCAGGCTTACTTGTCAGATTGATTCATAAAAACATTTTTCAGTTGATCAAGATACTCTCAGGTGACTCACCTTTCTTATGCTTACAATTTTTCTTTTGGCCTATTCTTGTCTTTTGTGTGCACACTGTTTAAATTATCTGTATTAGGGAATCCCTAGTGTGATTCAAGTCCAGAAAATGTCCCATATCCTCCGTGAACCAACCACTCTTCAGTCAAATGCTGGTACAGCTCTGCTGGCATTATCATCCACATGAGCTGATTCACGTGAGCCCAGGGGCGGTTATAACTCTGAATACATGTCTTTACCTTCTCTGTTCATTTCTATGGCTCCAACCAGATACTCGCAAACACTTTTAGACACATTCTTCAAATCCCCAGGTGTCTATGGGGCATGCACCATTACTAGGTTTCCATCTGTGCAGCACCCACTTCTGTTAACTGTCTCAGTGGGGCTTGCAATTGAGCATTTTCTGCACCATAAATCACACCTGTATGGGTATATGATGGACGCACATTCTTGGAAGCCCTGGTTGCCTGGATCAGGCATGAGCGTTGGGCTGGCGCTGTGTGATCATGCTCAATGTGCTTTGAGGTTGCACTTTCTGGAGATATGGGTGTTTTCATGTGCTGTTGGTGTGAGTGCAGCCTTTTCATTGCAATTTAAGCATGAGATGCTGTGAGAAACCTTAGGGTATCCTCACCCTACTCCCCTTGGATCCTCTTCTCGGGTGGCCAGAGAAAGGCCATCGCTTTTGGATCCTGACACTGGGGGTGGAGATGCGAGAGAGGATCATCTGGGTGGAGGGTCTTTGGGATTTGGGGAGAGGATATCAGCAGGCGAGACATAGTATCCTCCTTTTCCTTATGAGAACAAACTTTACCCCCCAACCCCTAACTTTATAGGCAGTGACAAACCATCACCCCTCATTTCCCCTCATTTAGACCATTATAGTACTGGGACATGGAAGAGGTGAGTAGGAGTAGTGAACACTAACATGTCATTTCATCAATCTAGGGCTGAGATGAGGAAGAGGCTTGTAGATTGTTGTAAGGGTCAGACATGTCCAGAATGCTAAACTCATTATGGTTAGGCAACTGCGACTGTTGACTCACACCTGCAACCTGTCAACGAGTTGCAGGTGTATAAAAGGTGGAGCCGACAAGTGTGCGGGTGAGACTAGCAGGAGAGAAGCCAGGCCAAGCGTTGCGGGCCTGATGGGAGAATCCTGTGCCGAAGGAGGCGGCCGGGGTGGGTCCTGCAGGAGAGCCAGGATGCCGGCAAGCAACCCCAAGAAGCTGGGGAGCCGAGGCCCAGGTGGGCCGCAGAGGGCCACAACAGTAGGAGCCTCGTTGGTCGGGTGTCAGCAGCAGGAGCTTCGGACACAGAAGAGATCTCCAAGCTGCAAGCTACCTTCTACCAGCAAGCAGAGTTTCCAGCAACCCAAATAGAGAAGACAGTGTGTGGGCGGTGTCTCGCGGTTTGAAGAAAGACTGTCGGCAGAGGGGAAACAGAGAAGGCAGCCACCCAGAGACACCAGTGACTGGTGAGTAAAAAGGGAAGAGCACTCAGGGTGATCCTGGGGACTCTTGGGAAGCTAAAGTAGATGCAGAATGATTGAAAGAGTATGTGCAAGATGCAATAAACCCAATGCAATGGGTTGTGAGGAATGATACAGACAAGATAAACTGAGCTGCAGAGTAAAAGATCAAATCATTGAATACCGAACTAAATACAAGCTTTTGGCAAATCTATGAACAGATGATAAGTTTGTGTGAAGTACATGTACAGTATATTGAAGGCAAAGCACGAACCATATGAAATACAGTGGAAAGCAAGTATGGGATATTGCAGAAAAGTATAAGAGCAATGGTGTGAAGGAACAAGAGCACCACAAAGTGAACTGGATGCAAAAACACAGTGTGGCAAAGAGAAGAGACTGGCAAAGAAAAGAACACATTGTGCCAACGCTATGAGGGTGGCAAGGAAAAGCCAAGTGAGTGTGAACCATCACACAGGCACAGATACAGAGGAACCTGTGTAGGCCAGAAAACCTAGCGGCCCTGGTTGCATGACCTTTAATGGATGGACTGTGTGGTCTGACAACTGTGCCTACACTGGGGATACCCTGTTTGTGAAAGCCAAAGAACTATAGCGAGAACAAAGACAAGTGGTTCCAAGAGGTTGCTGAAATGAAGCAGAAGAAAGCAATCTGTATGAACTCCCAGGAAACCAGAAGGTATGTAAAGTTGAGCTGGAAATGGTTTTGAATACTAAGAGATTGAGACTAAGTACACGTTGACAAGCTCAGGTCTTGAGGAAGGGAAACCTGAGACTTTATTAACTTTGGTGCTGTCTTGAGGAAGGAACCTCTAGACCCTTTTTGGAACTGTGTTGTCTTGAACTTGGGGAAAGGAACCCTGAGACTTTGTAGAACTGTCTTGAACTTGAGTAAGGGGATCTGAAAAGTAATCCAGGAGCTGGAGAAGCTCAGAACTTTATTTGGAACACCATTTCTTTTGTTGTTGACATTCCTACACATTGTTTAGCTTTAGTTGTGAGGGCAAGTATAGGTTTTGGACACAGACAGACTTTTAAGTTGAACTTCCTGACTTAGGCATTCCTTAGTTTCTTTAGGTAGGGAAATCCAAACCTACTATAGGGAAAGTTAGGCCTTCAACCATCCTGACATTTGAGTTAATCAATTACTTTTTTTAAAACTTTGAATCTGTTGTCAGTGTCTTACTTCATGATGCCTTCACAATGCCTAGCATTACAATAACATCTGTGTATTCTTCTTCCTTATCAGCTTCCCTATCTTAATCTTTCTCTGTCCTTTGTTGTCTCTGTCAATTGTGGGTCTATTTGAGGTTGGCAAATTAGACATCAATCCTCTTTCCTGTCCCTTCCATTGTTTCTGTATTTTGTCTAACTTATTCCTAACCTTCAGGTTAAGCAACAACACCAACCTTCACATGCATCCCTCGTGATTCCCCAACTCTCCTTGACCCTTCTGCAAACCAATTTAGAATAACCTCCTACTCCTCTGGCAAACCGTTATTCACTAAAGTACATCACAACTCACATTTACTGGAACTTGACGTTATCTGTCCCCCTTTGTCATGGAGTTCAATGTTTCTAAATACCTATATCTACAAATCGCAGGTCAATAGTTTTCTTATTGTTTATGGTTTAAAAAATAAACCTTTACAATTCATCGAATAACATATCAGAAAGTATAAAAACATACAAATCCACAACAGTAAAAATAAACAATTACATAAACACCATCTTATCATCTTACAATGTATTAATGCCACCATAAAAAGACCATCCTTCAATTAATACCAATAGTCAAACAATTACATAAAAATCATCTTATCTTACATCGCGTTGACAATACCTTAAGAAAATCCTTCAATTAGTACACATCCATATCAATATTCAGCTAAAGCCACCTTAACTTCATGCCCCCTGTTGCGCAGCCTATGACCACAATGATGACATCACAGATCACATCACTGATGACATCACTAATTGCATATTGTATGAAAACACTGATGACATTACAAAACACATCACTGATGCCATCACTGGTGACAACCCTAACTACATTCTCTATATAACTGATTACATCAATATTGGAATTAGACATGACATCATTTATAAGTTAGCTAATGAAAACTTTGATTACCTTAATAACAATTTAGGCTATGGACTTGGCCATGACAAAGGCTGGGATCACCGGGACTACTAGCACCAACGGCCATAGCTAGTGGTTGTTTAGTGTTAAAAATACCAATGGACATGGTTAAAAGCCATGCCTAGTAGCCCATCACTGTTTTAAAATATATAGCGGGCAACGTTGAAAGCTGCAGTCAGTGGCCATGGCTAAAGGCCATAGCTAGTGCCCATTAACATGTTAGAATGTACAGTTGGCACAGTCAAAGGTCATGGCCACTGGCTAGTATTATGTTGAAGCCCATGACTAGTGGCTGGTTAGTGTATGTAATATACAGTGGGCACGGCCGAAGGCCATAGCTAGTGGCTGGTTAGTGTTGTATAATACACAGTGGGCACTGCCAAAGGCCATCGCTTATTGCATTTTATTAATTTGAAATATGCAGTGGCAATGGCAAAAAGATGTACAAACTGGTCACCGTCAAAAGCTATGGCTAGTGGCCCATTTATATGTTAGAATATATAGTGGGAAGAGCCAAAGACTGTGGCCACTGGCCGGTGTTGTGCTAAAGTCCATGGCTAGTGTCTGAACAGTGTATATAATATACAGTGGACACGGTTGAAAGCTGTATCCACTAGTAAAGGCCAAAATATACGGTTGGTAGCCTGTTAGTGTTTTACAATATTCAGTGCACATGAGTGAAGGTTGTGACCACTGTCCATAACAGAAGGCCATGACTGGTACACATTCATGTGTTAAAATATATTTGGCCATGCACAGTGACCATGGCTGAAGGCCATTCTTAATGCCAGTTACTGTTGTAATGTCATTAGTGATGTTATCAGTGATGTGATCTGTGATGTCATCAATAGGGTCATAGTTCTGCGTAACAGGGTGCATGGAGTCAAGGTGGCTTTAGCTGAATTTCAGGGGTTTTGTTGCTTTACGTTCTCACATTAATGTCCCTGCAACTAAAGTTTTTGCCTTGAATTTCAAGGGATTTGTAATTCCATACTTAATTGACATAATTAATACAGACAATTGGGCTAATATAAATAATGCAACATGTCTACAAAGTAAAATAAAAAGAAATTGCGCAACCAAATCCCCCCAAATAAACCTGTCCATAACAAACTTTGTTTGCATATGTGTTTAACTTTTTTAAGTGTTTACATCTATATGTAATGTTGATCTATAGAAAGTTATAAAAATGTTACCATAACTGTGTAAAAACACTGCACTCAATATATCTTAAAATACATATATACAAGACTATTGCCCATATATATATATCTGCACAAGCTAAAATAACAAAACATTATAAAGTACAAATCACAGAACAACGGTATAAGAAGAATAAAGGTAAGAAAAAGAATGAATACATCAAGGTACTGCTTTTAAAAGTTCCTGAAAGCTTACAAAGAAGTTCCCCCACTAAGAGACAAAAAGCAATGATAAAAAACAGGAACAAGGTGCTTGGGAGAGGGGTACAACCGCAGTTAAGTGATGTAGCGAACCAGAATGTGTTTTCCGTACGCGCAGGTATGCCCAAACGCAATTACGTGTTTGCGCCTACATTTTTGACCAGTCGCCTAAATCAACGAGAAGACGCGCCTGCACCTAGCCATAGCCACGTTAAGGAAAGGCCCAATCCCTTTCAAAGCTGTATTTGCGCAGCTATGCGGCATCGTACCCGTTTGTAACAGGTAATTGGATCATGTAACAGTTTTGCGTTTCCACTTTATCTTGAATGTGTTCATTTTTCTAATGGTATCCAAGAAGACAGTTTAAAGTACAATCAGTATTCGGCATGGTATAATCAGATTGTTAAAAACAATCTGAATGGCTCTCCTTGGGTCCTTAGCATCCAGACAAGGCACCGGTCACCACTACATCCCTTGGTGTTTGTTCTGTGAGTGGCTGCCATGGAAAGAGAGAAGGAACTACATGTACTACCTTCTCTCTTTCCATGGCGGCTATTTTATTTGTTTTCTTTATTCTCTCTTTTTAATTTATGTCATGGAAAGGGAGAAGAGACTATAGTACTATATGTAGTCCATTCTCCAGTTCCATGGTGCCCATCTTCTTTGTTTAGATTTTTTTGTTTACTGTTTTAAATGGCCGCCATCGAAAGGGTGAACAGACTTCATATCCCATTCCATAGCGGACATCTTTTTTTAACATTTTTATTTCAGTTGTGAAATGCCGGCTGTCTTCAACCAAATAAAGACACTATTAGTACCCCGGCATGAAGTCGAGGAAGACTTCCGGCAGATGCATTGTGTCAGAAAGAAAAGATCCTGCAAAGGCCTCTCGCTCATCTAAGTGGTACTGCTGGAGATGAGCAGCACATCTGTAGACACTTCATGAAAAGCCAACTCTCTGAACCTCTATAGCATTTCTAATAACTCTTCAAATAGAGTATTCCAGTGCTACCAGTGTTTGAATACTCTGGCTGTTGCTAGCAGCACCTTTAAAGGGTGGAGGTTGAATATACACAACCACCGCTCACAGCTACAGTGAAGATATAAGACCTCATATAAGCCAAAAACGGCTGCATGCCAGTATGGGCCAGACCATCTTGTGCAATTTCCAATACACATCATCCACATCGTCCCAAGAGACTTGCACCAGATGATTTATCATTATTGATTTTCCCAAGCTTTCTGACGCAACATAAGAAGGGCCACGTCTTAGTGTTTTCTTGCACAATGTTAGACATATCCAAAGGTCCAACTGCTGATGAATATATAAAATACCAAAAATGACAACTCTAAAAAGATAATGCCACAAAAAATGAAGCCGCCTCTCTGAACCTCTCTAGCATTTCTAATATTTCTTCAAATAGAGTGTTCAAATGCTGCAGATGTTGAAGACTCTGACTGTTGCTAGCAGCACCTTTAATAGGTGGAGCTTGATTATGCACAACCACCGCTCACAGCTACAGTAAAGATAAAACACTGCATATAAGCCAAAAAATTCTGCAGCCCAGTATGGTCCAGACCATCGCATGCAATTTCCAATACGCATCATCCACAATCCACATTATCACAGGAAACTTGCACCAAATGATTTATCATAATTAATGTTCCCAAGCTTCATATCCAATTCCATGGCAGACATCTTTTCTTTTCTTTTTTCAGTTCCGAAATGCTGTAGAGTCTTCAACTGAGTAAAGGCACTAGTCCAAAACGAAGACCAAAAAAGGAGGACTATATACCAATTAAACTACCAAAATGGACGACACATTTTCACTACAATCAAATACAACGAACTACACACATAGAACAGCAACAACAACCAATAACAAACAATGAAACTCACAGAAATGTATTTTTTTCCCACCCAGCCTCTTTCATAGCCGTGACTATGTGACGCGGCTGCTTTGTATCCCCGGCTATAAGTTAATTTTTCTGTAAGCCCAAAATCAAACTAAATTGCAGTTCAAACCTTCAAAAAATATAATTGAACAACTAAGTACATGAAATAACACAACCAAATAAAATTTGTGACTGTATCATCCACATAGAAATATGATAATTTTACACAAAAGGTATGTTTATAGATGCAGTTTTAAATATGCCTGCGGTTCCAGCCACAACTAATAAAACGCCAAATAGTATCGATGTACCTACTGTAAAGAAGGCATGGTATCAAAGCATGACAGACACAAGTGATCACAGTTCAAGGGTGTTTATTAATCTCTAAAAATGGATGAGATAAATCCCACTCTAAACCTAAATCTAAGATGGGAGCAAGCTACGACCATTAAATAATAAGATTACCGTCCAAGTGGAGTCTAGTCAAATAAAAAGGGCCTTTACTAAGAAAACCTATTGCCAATCCTTACCGCTATGCTACAAAATAGTGTGGGATAATGTTCACAAGTAAAGAAAGAAGTGTTCACAAAATGATAAGTCAGGATGTCATAGCCGGGGTCTACCTTCCCCACATTTAAAGTACAGGACAAGGCGTGACTCTTGAGCACAGCACACTCCTGGGCTTCTCCAGCATGAGGTAACATTTTGTTTTCTCAATATAAGGATCTTCTGTATCCAAGTCTCTTTCATGCAAAGTCTCTTGCTTCAGAGGGCCTGATATGCCATAAACAACAAAACAAAAGTTATTTCTACTAATGTTTACATTGAGCGATTACTCTTTAACCTTGGATCCCCATCTTCCGGGCCCCGATCTTTCTCTCAATGTTTGCCTCCTCCTAGTCGGGCTCAGACCAACAACTCACTGTGGACATCCCTCAGTCGGGTTCATGTTTGTCGACACAATGTTCATGGGTGTATTACTCTTCAATCTAATTCATAGGCATCCCTCAGCCGGGTTCACATTTGCCAAAATAACACTGTTCACTTCGTTTTCTTACAATCCTGTATTCACTTCCCTTAACTTAGCTTTTCCACAAGGTGGAATTCACTTTCCTTAGCTTTTCGCTTGAAGACCCTCAGTTGGGTTTACTACCGCCTTTCAATCATACTCTCTTCATTTGTAATATTCAAAAGTCTCAATGTCTTTTTAAACAACCATCTAATTTAGTTAGGCCCCCCTCATCTGGGCTCAGCCCTTCCTTCACCGTCTTCCTAAAGCACTTGCTAATTCAAGCAAAGACTTCCAAAGGGTGATCACGTCTCGCTGGGTAACTCTGTTTTTCTCTGGCAAGTACGTACTTCAAATTATCACAGTTTACACAATGCTCCTCACCCGGGCTCAAAGGCCAGTTTCATATTTCCCTTAGTTGGGTGTACACTTTCATACCCCTCAAAGAGTACTGCAACGTGCCAAGCACTTTCGATTGTACAAGGGCTTTGACTTGACCATTGTATGACCACCCAGACACCTCATGCCGGCCTCCCCTAGGGCCTCTTGGTACTTGTTGTTTCAACAACAACTGAAGACTTTTGACTGTACAACGGGTTTGGCTTGACACTCGTATGGCCAATTCGATTTCTCAGTTCAACACATTCTCCTTGTTTAGGAGCGGGGCATCAGTCAGAGTCCTTCGATTGACCGCCCTCGTAGCGGCGGGCCAATCTAACTGATACCTATTTTTGTTACAAAAGACCTTTGTATTTTAGTCTTCTTTCTTCATACAATGTTGCTCTTCTCAACCTTGAGCCCAACACAGTCCAATCTATTATCAGCTCTTTCCGACTCACCGGCTGTGCCGAACTCTGTTGGCGTCTCCTGCCTCTGGAGTCAAGGACGGTACCGCAATGGCAACTGCTTCTCCCCGCCCTGGCGATCAATGCGGGAGGATCCCATGTACCGCTAACATCCTTCGCACCATTCGCCAGCTGCAATTCCTGGTCTTAAGTTTCCCTTTTTGGAGGCTCTGCAGGTCTGGGTTGAAAAGGGCAAGGGCAATTCCCTTCTAGCCATCCTTTCAGGTCTCACCGCCTTTCACCTCCGTTTGAACTGGCATCCTGGAATAGCTGCTTCCTCATGCATTTGGCCTTGCTCAGTGTGCTTTCGTGCTCGGCCTTTAATCCCTATGGGGAAAGGGAAGGGAAGTCAGGTGTGTGTAATTCTCTGCAATTGCCGGACTATGCCTGACCCTTGTGTTGGGACATGTCAGGTATACGGCTCCGGTGTTAGTCCATTGTCTTTTGTGGTAATCAGTCTGTAAGAAAGTGTTTATGTCAAGAAAGGGGGGTTGAGTTTCTAGATATCCTATGGGATAGGATGGGGTAAGGGTGTCATAAGGAAGGGGGTACCCCATCTCACTCTTCAGTGTCCCACTTCCACTCCCCGAAGACCCCTTATCTAGATGATCCTCCTGCTCTGGTCCACCCCCAGGAACTGGATCCAATAGCGATGGCTGTGTCCTGGCCACCTGGATGACAGATCCCGAGGGACTAGTAAGTAAGACATATTCAGGTTTCTCACACTACACACATGCTTTTTTAATAGACGTGACTACATATGCACAATGTCCCATTTGCCATGATATAGATGAGGCTGCAAAACTGTGTCACATTTACACGCGGGTAGCAACGCCACGCACAGAGTGGCTGCTGCATAGCCGCGGATAAGCAAAACTGTACCATCAACCAATGAAAGACTTCAAAACACACACATCAAACACATCCTGCTCATACAAAGTATTAGAAAATTCAAGGTAGGAATCATTTTCCTGGAAACAGCGAATGACTGCAGATATCATGGCTGGTGTTAAGTCTTAACTTTAGGGCAAAATATGCAAGCGGAGCCGAACGTGGGTTAGACAGGTCTTTACTGAGTTCAAACTTCAGGTAAATACATGAGGGCAGTAAAGTGAAATACATAGGCAGGGAGAGACATCCACCGGCCCCCTCGTCCATTCAGTTTCAGGTCCCAACTGCTTTTCTTGGAACACTCATGCACACTCCAGTCCAAACATTACAGACCAACACTCTGAACATGACCTAAGCATACACACCATGGACAGGGAGCAGATCAAAACCTAACACATCTTCCCCCTATACATAACTAGACAACAGCAGGAAAAGACAAAAGGAGAGGATACACAATTGCTCTGAACGAAAACTAATACACGAGAATGACCTACCAGGCTACATCCTCCACCATCCAAACTCTTACAAACCAAGCTACTGCTCAGAGCAAAAATTGCTGACCTCACCATTCCCTACACTAGCTTATTAGCAGCTAATCTCCAATCATAGACATGCATCAACTCTGCAGCGGGCCCACCACAGACGTCAAGCACAGGGAGCCAGCCCTCATTCTCCACACAAACCTAACCACCAGGTTACACACACAACACCCTCCAACTACATGGTGTACACCAACACCTAACCAACCTAGTACCAATGCTAGGACTAAAATGGTCCCTAAGATAAATACAACTGACGGGACCATCCCCACCAACATTTTGCACCCACTAATCCAATAGCTGACCACTGTCCATGAAAACCAGCACATAACCGACCACACTTACACACATACAACACAGCCTCGAATTCAGCATCAAACATGGTGTAAATGTTTACAAGAAAATATACGCTCGAAATAGAACCATCGTTTAAGCCTGCAGAGAGATTCTGTGTGTACCTGTGGGAAAAAATAATTGGTTAAACATGCAATACATCACAAGTATCTCCATTTACATTTTTCTTTTCTTTAGTGGATTCTTTCCCTTTAAGTAAAACAGCAGTTGTCCTGCTCAACACACAGCACATGCTTATAGGCATGTGCAACAATAGCACCACCCCCTAGGGCATGTGCAACAATAGCACCACCCCTTAGCACATATCCATAATGACATCTAATATGCCAAAGTAGCAACCAACGTGCCAAACGCTGACACCTCCTCTGCCGGACCATTGGCATCACACATGCACCTCAAATGCACCTCCTATGCCAGACCAAAGGCATCTCATGTGCACCTCAAATGCACCTCACACGCCGGACCAGTGGCGTCAATTTGCACCTCATACACCAGACCAGTGGCCTCTGATGTGCACTTCCTATGCCGGAACAAAGGCATCTCATATGCACCTCATACGCCGGACCAGTGGCGTCTCATGTGCACCTCCTATGCCAAACCAATGGCATCTCATATGCACCTGTGGCACCTCCTATGCCAGATCAATGGCATCTCATATGCCAGACTAATGGCACCTCAAGTGCCAAGGCCATGACACGACAACTCCACAAACCAGACACTGCCTCTCAATACCATCATGCTACCCATGAATTGGTGACAAACTCTGCCCTTCCCCTAACATACCAATAGAACGAATCGGACTTAAAAGTGGAAAAAATGCAATGTATAAATAAACGCCTCCCCAACCCAAGCATTCAAGTCCTCAGAGCCCTCTTGGTAGTGTTCCTAAGAAAAATGTAAGGTTCTAATCACCCACAGCATTTTAGTCTGGAATTAATGGCATCATTTCACCAAAATTGCCAAAAACTAGAATCGCCAACCAACAATGCCAAATTTCTCAATTCACCCATAGTTTGATCAAAATATCAACGCAGCCATTAAAGAGCAGGTACGTGACTGAACAAACACGCTTTGCTGCTTAAAAAGAGGGCACCAGCCGCACCACATTCCTTCGACTGCTGGCCGTTGGGACCGCCACCAGCCGTGCATTGCTGGCCGTTGGTGCTCCTGCATGCTGCTCAGAGGCCCTTCGTTTCGGTTTAGGAACAACTTCTTTCGTCCAGCTGGCCAAACGCACTCCGGAGCGTTCTCTCAGTGGGAAAGACACGCGCAGATAGGTGTCCGGAGAGCTACTTCCTTATTGGTCCCTTAATGTTCACTGCCCCATAAAGATGCAAGCCAGCCCCCCAAACTATCTCAAGGTGCAGTCTTTTGCCAGCTCTAGCGAAAGGGCAAGCTCACCTTCTGGCAAAGGGACACCATGGGGTGGCCGGTGGATGTCTCCTCTGGTGCTCTGCCTCCTTCTCCATGCTGCATGTGCCCTCTGTCTCCAGATCTCCTTATCTGTCGTTCAGCGTTTCTTCCTTCACCTGATCACTTTCTCCAGCAGACCTTCTCAAAGTCAAAGCCAAATCCTCGTCGCCTATGTTGAGTCTTAACTTTAGCGCAAAATATGGAAGCGGAGCCGAACGTGGGTTAGACAGGTCTTTACTGGGTTCAAACTTCAGGTAAGTACATGAGGGCAGTAAAGTGAAATACATAGGCAGGGAGAGACAACCACCGGCCCCCTCGTCCATTCAGTTCCAGGTCCCAACTGCTTTTCTTGGAACACGCATGCACACTCCAGTCCAAACATTCCACACCAACACTCTGAACATGACCTAAGCATACACACCATGGACAGGGAGCAGATCAAAACCTAACAGCTGGTTTGAAAACTGTGTGGCTAATTGGAGACAGTTGGCTGTTTTGGTTGCTGGCTTTTTGTGAGAAACTAAATATTAACAGGGACATTGGTTACAATTAAATGGTTTGATTGCAGGGAATGTGTTGGTTCCTTTTTCCAACATTGTTAAGTGTGAGAGGTACAGGGCAGCCAGACGTCATACTAATTCATTATGGAGGCAATTATTTGGGGAATGTACGAGGTGTGTTCCTTACTTTAATGATGAAACAAGTCTTGGAAAAACTAATGGGACTATTTCCTCACACCATCTTTGTCTTTTCCATTCTGACTCAGAGGCAAAAATGGAGATGGACCACCAGATTTAATAATAAAATTGAAAAATCCTGGAGAGATGTTAATAAAGCCGTTTAAGCATTCATAAGCGACCACAACCAATTATGGATTCTGAACAACAACATACAGTTCCGCATGGCCAATTTCTATAGACATGACGGAGTACACCAAACTAAGGAAGGAAATGCGGTGTTCCTTCAAAACATCAAAACAGTACTCTAGATGTGCTAAAATACTACATTCAGTGTACCCCAAAACAGTCCTTTTAAGGACTACTTCTGACATATAAATACACAAATACAATAAAATAAACAAAAACACGTTTTTTATTACACCCGCAGTTACAAAAAGTGGTTAAAAAGAGGGCTCGCTTCAGGTTTTATACTCCAATACAACTTAAAAGATCAATACAGTACAACATTACTCATGTATTTGTGTAAAGTAACTAAAGATAAAGAAATCAGAGAATAATAAATAACAGTAAACTGGGTATGCAAATAGTTCACAGCCACACAATATAATACCATAAGTGAAAATACACAACCTAAAATACATTGTATGGGGCATCCAAAACTAGAGTATGATTCCTCCTTTTTATATTAATTTTATCAAGCTATTTTCTTCTCTTTTTCGCCAAGCTCTCACATATACAAAACTCTAAAAACACACGGCCAAAATAAAAAGGACTCACAAATACCTACCAGGTCATTGACCATGGCTTTTGGCTATGGCCAGTGATTTTACACCCCCGACATCACTATACCTATAAAAATCACTTTAAACAAAAATAAAACACTGACACTCCAAAATATATAGCTACAGGCACAGAACTACTCCTACCTGCGGATATATGTAGTCCTTCGTAGCCTCGGATATAGCGACGAATATCAGCAAAATGGCTAGGAAATAAATCTTTTCCTCCCCCCAGGCCCTCACCACGTGCCCCCCTCATCTGTGCCTGCTCCCCCAGCCCTCAGATGGCCTCCTCACCTCCCCTGCTGTCTCCCTTACCCCCACAACAGACGCTGTTTCTGTGACACAGTTTGCTTTCAGATGTCAGCTATTCGCGGCTATAGCCGAGACTATAGATAGCTTGTTGACTTGTGTGGTTAATGAAAATGTATGTGGGGGTGGGATTGACAGATGGGAGGGGTTGCACAATGGTTTAGGGCCTGGGGTGGCAACCAGTATGAGAGCTGGAGGAAAAGAGTGGGTAACCTTCTGTAGGCTTCACAGGTTTAGTGTTGCGTTGTGCAACAAAGACTTTGAGGTTACCGGCAAACCCGCCTTCCCGTTCCTGGCACCCGATATCCCGGTATTACAACGGTAAATTCCCATTCCATGGTGTCCCATGGGAATCCATGGAATGGGTTTGCCACAATCACCGGCACCAGAAGTGCTGGTGCTTGCAACAAATATCTGCCGGTAGGGGCCTGAACTACCGGCAGGTCAGGCCTGCCGGTGAATCAGAGCCCCTACCGGCAAACTTGGAGTGTGCTGGTCTTGTAAAAATGCTCAAGCCGGTATTACCAGCATTTTTCCCACCATTTTTACTGGACCGAAACATACGTAATGAACCCCTGTGTAATTAATCCAGAGAATTCATCCCCTCTCTTCAAGGGGGAGCCACTCCCTTTGGGACTAGAGAGGTGAGCCTGCTATGCCTAACCCCCCCTAGGGGACAGGGTAAGGGTATCCCACTGGGGGTGATGCCCCCTTTGAGGACAGGCAATCCCTAATTAGGGATATGTATCATTCCCCTTATGCCAGGAAACTGATGGTTTCATTGCTTACATAGGAGTTAACTTGTATAATGACTTCGCACTCCAATTTCTGGTATGATTTCTGATCCCTTTCAGGCACGGTCTTCAAGTTGGGATGAAGAGCATTGGAAAGGCCACCCCCTTGTTCCATGGAAGATAAAAGACGAAACAGCAGTGTACAAGAAGAGGCGAATAGCCTACAAAACTACAGGCAAGTGTGATGCTCACAGAGCGGCACACGAAGAGAGATCTCCTCCTGGGAGGTGTGGCTGAAAGAGGCAAGTACCCTCCTGGTATGTTGAACCAAAGTGAGGACAATCCTGCAAAAGCCCAGCTCCCCTGCTGAGATACAGGCAGGAAAAGCCTGTTCACAAAGGATCTCCAGCAGTGGGGAATGCCCAAGCAGCAACTGAACAGTGCCACGACATGCCGACACCAGGTTTGGACTGGTGGTATCGGTCCATCGGCCAGTGGCCGATATGATCTGAGGACCTGGGGGCCGGTTTTTCTTGAAGTCACGTTTATTTCGGTCCACACCGCACCTCGGGCAGGCCCAGCATCAGTCAGTGCCGTTGCGCTGCGCCGCGGGCCGTGGCCCAAGCTCGGCCATTTAAAAAAAAAAAATGTAATTAAAGGCTCAGTTAGAGCGAGAGCTCAGAGCAGGGCCCTGGGCCTGCTGCTTCTGAGTCGCCGCTGGCGCTGCCTCTCCTCGCTAGCAGCAGAAGCACCACACACTCTGCAGTAGGGGGGGCAGGCAGGGCTGTCACGCTGTGCAGCGCTGCATAATTATTCATCAAAGCAAGGTAACACACGTTACTTTGCTTTGATAAATCATTTGCATGCATGCATGATGCATCTGCATGCATGATGCATTATGTGCATGATGCATCAGGCTCAGAGCTCAGCCTCAGCTCTGGGCCGCCACTGTGGCAGCCGTGCAGCCAATACTTTCTAGTGCTCAGTGTTCTCCTCGGGGCCTGGCCCCCCGGGCCGCTCCCGGCTCGCTCTGAAGTGCTAATGTAAAAAATGTAAACCTTCTGCAGGCTGGCCTGGCTGCCTGCCTCCTGACAGGGCTGGGCCGGGGCCCAGCACACAGCCTGGCCTCTCCCGGCACCTTATCATAACAAGTTGCTTTCAACTTTGCAGGAAGTAGCAATAACACATTTGTTGCCCTTTGCAAAGTTAAAAGCAACTTTCGCCTGGGGGGCAGGGCCGGGCTCTGGGAATGGGGATGCGGCTCAGGCCGCTGACACACTCTGTGTCGCCGTGCAATTGACACGTGATGACTCTCTGAAGAGAGGATATAGTTGGACCTCCTCTGACCCTGAGCATGATGATTTTGGCCACAGTGACGCCGGCAGCAGGCAGCAGCCAGCCCATGAGTCACGGTTATGGACTGACAACACCACAGCAGTAGCAGCATACCTGTCCTGAGAGCTGACCCAGGCTCAGAGTCAGCGCCCGGCCCGAAGACAGCCTGAGTCAACGAGAGAGACGACGAGATGACAACTTGACTCTCGAGACAGAACCGAAGTTCACACACACACTGTGGACTTGAGGTAAGACACATGCCAGATGCCAGTCACAAATTATTGCCTCTACTGCATTTACCCTGTGTACGTTGCCCTACAACTGCCCAAGCCACATCAGAGTAAGCTCACAGTGTTTTCTGAGTTCACACATAATTCCACCTGCATGTTTTGTAGCACATGATTTTGAAGGTGATACGAGACGATAATATAATGAAATATGTTCCGGCCGTATTACAGCCTAAACAACGATAAACAGCAGATTGAAGCAGTGGCTGACGTGACGGGCCGCTCCACGAAGTGCCACTCTCACTCGAAGTGAAATGCCTGCTGTTCGAAATATAGATCTCTCAGGGAGCCCATTCACAGGAGTGCACTCCCCGCCCCAGATGTCTGCTCATGACAAAGTAAACGTATGCAAGAGAAGAGAGAGCAGGGTCCCACCAGGACTGAGTTGGGGTATTTTATTTGCACTTCAAAACCTACTATTGGTGGATGGTATTGGCCTAGCAGGGTGAGACGCATCTGTTATCAGGGCAAAGTGTGGTACTAAATGGGGAACCATTTTCGTCTTTATATATTGTGCATTTGTACAGCCTCAGTTTGGAATAATTAAAGCAATCTGCAAACGCACTAACATGCATCAATCTTGGCCGTTTCCTCTTTAGAAGCAACTATAGTCATTTAATGATTATCATTTTAAAGGTATCTGCTCAATGGTCGAAATGCACCCGATTCGGGCATCATTCTAGCCAGAATAAAGTGTGATTTTGCGTGCCCTGATTTTCGTGTGCTGTTTACCGATTGCTATAACGAATGTGGCTTGTGCTTACTCGCATAAGTCAGTTATTTCTAATTGCCTTTAGAAATGCATCAATTTAGCGTTTTGTGTAATCAGCAAAGAATTGGAAGTACTGTGAATTGCAGTTAATGTACCCATTTGTCCGTGATTATATAACTGCTAGATGTTGCCACCCGTTGGATTCAGAGCGTTTGGAAGTGGGCGCCAGGTTTGGCAAATGGGATCATTTGCATTCAGTTACCATTTGTGCCAAGGAATGTTATGTTACTTGCCCATGTTTACTTATCAGCCAGGACGCAGCCATGCTTTCTTCCCCCCCGACCAATGCCAGCAGCCCCCCAATCCATGCAGGGGTCTTCCTCCCTTACTTCCCTAACATGCCAGCTCTGCTGTCTGCTGACAGAGAGAGACTCACAGTGATTTGTTACTTGCAACAGTCCCCACCTTTCTCCTTTGCATGACCAGAAGCAGAGCAGGTGAGAGAACTGGCTATGGCCTGAAACAGATACAGTGAACCCATATGTCTGTCAGGATGCTGCTGCCGCCTGCCACACATTGTGCCTTCCTGTTTTGCAATTATGTAGACCCACCTGAAATAAAGCTAACCAACCAAAGCCAGGCAGATGGCCCAGAGGTGCGTCGGGACAGCAACCCACTTGGAGCCTCTGACTCTCCTATGACGTGGGAGAGCACTAACATATCAATGTAAGAGCAGTCGAATCTCAATGATGCCTTCAAATGCCTAATACGCCTTTAATGACTGGTATTCCTCTTTTCTCCATAACGCCTTGCATAACTTGTACTGTGATTCTCTGCTATGTTTAGCCTTTAATTGCACTTCATGCACCTTAATACTTCTCAATACCTTCTATGCCTTTGGTGCCTTCTAATGCATTCGAGACCTTAGTATGCCTTTGTTCTGACTGACTGACATCATGCTCTAGCTTTCGCGTCGCGAAGTGCAGTACCCGCGGAGAAGCCAACGACTCACCATTTTATAATCCATCTGAAATGAAATACATTCAGTGCCATTAAATTGGGTGATAATAACAGCCATTTTACATCACTTAGAGGTGGGAGGAAATAATCCGGCATGAAGTGTGAGACGGAAAACGTATATTATTATATTAATAACCCATTCCTTAAATTGGCTCTTGCCATTCTCATTTCCCAGAGACATGCTGCATACCATGCAACCCTACCCCCTGATCTGCCAATGCACCCTTCACATGGATGCATAAGCCCCCAAATTCAAATTCTTTATGGTATGTGGCCATTTACTCTCAAACCAGATACCACCCATATGTGCATTTGTCCTCACGAACACACACACATATTTTTAATATTGCCTCATATGTGTCACTTTAATGACACATAATGGAGCAAATGCGATCTGTATGACAAGTGCTTAAGTAAAATTTACATAAATACAAGCCTGCCTTTGTGATGTGTCATTAAACTCTTTGTATGCGTCTGGCTTTGTGATATGCTGGTGTGTGCCTTATTTGTCATTGGTTACCTCTGTTGTAAATGTAATGGAATTTGTGTTGTCATTTTACGAAAGCTTGTCAAAACAGTGCTGGTGTCGCTTTTTTTCTGTTCTGTGTCACCTGGATTATGGATACCTATTTTTTGGTAAGAGTCCCCTTTGCAAAGCTTTTCCCTCGAGCAGGCAGATACACAGGCTATGATGTCCAGGTACTCACCCCTTTAAGATAGATTACCAGCAAATGCCCATATTAACCACTTAGCAGAGCCTTGGCATTAAATTCCAAGCGTGCAACCCCTTTGCGAGTAATTTGCAGCATGTGCTCAGATACACTTCCCCATGTCTGGTTTTGAGATTAAAATGTCCAGCCAGGTATTTGTTGCGAGACCCACCTTACAGGAACGACAGTGCAGTGCAGCCAGTCGACCGCCTGTGCAGCCAGTTGATGACCTGTGCAGCACTCCCCTCGACATGCATCTGCATTAAAGATGAGCCATGTTTTGGATAGGAGCATTTGCTGCACATTTTATGCCCTTCCCCTACTGCCATTGGCAGCAGATCTGGGGAAGCAAACAGGGTCTGTGAGTGCATGGACACTGCAGCATGGCTACACTATGCTTCTCCCTGCCCTGGCCCCTGCCAGCTAACTCGACTTAGGGACCGTGGAGGTGGGCACTTATACAATCGAACACACACGTCCCTACTTTCCCCTGCTTCACCAAGCAAACCAGCCGCAATGCCATAGGAGGTGGGACTGGGGAGGGTGCCTAGGCAAATGAACAACAAGGCTCCTTGCTTCACTGATGTGGGTTCTTCCCAGAATTGGGTCCCACAAGGGAGAGAGGCACCATGGTCAAAGGATGTGTGCCTCACTCTCCCCCAAACCTGCTGGGCTTCAAGACCCAAGCTACACCTCCCTGACAATGGCCAATGACCCTGAAACTTGTCTGGGCTTGTTTGTGTCCGTGTGCAGAAGAGACATGACCAAGCAGTTTAGGCTGGGCTGTCCCTATTGGATGGGATCATGCCTGAATTGGATATGGTCTTTCCCCTTTTGAAATAACATGGAAGGCTGAAAAAAGGTTGTCTGGAGAATTGCCCAGAGCATTTCCAGTGAATATGATTCATGCAAAATTGTCCAGCCATCAGTGTCACCTTTTTGTTTGGCTACATACATTTCCCCCACTAACTTCCTGGAATTATAACATAATCTACCTAAGAGAAACATTCAAGGATGAATCCGTATTGCAAAACAAGAACTATTTTCTACTATCATATATCTTAAATACATTTTTCAAACTTGGCTTGTCAAGCACATTTTGAGTGAGGATGGGCATCATAAAGAGTAGAACATTCTAAGCATTCACTGGCCATCTTGCTTCATTGACTGCTGAACTCCATCATCCATTGCTGTCTCCCTCATTCGCTGCCCACTCCCTAACTCACTGCTAAGCCTGCTTCAGTCTCTGCTCTCGCTGCAGCATTCACTGCTGAGCATACCCCATTTTCTGCTAGCCTCCCACGTTCAGTACCCAACTCACCTTTTCACTACCAAGTCGGTCTCGTTTACTGCTCAGCCTGCCCTATTCACATGCGTCCAAATTTGCATCAGACCTGAAGATGCTCATTTTACTATAGACGATGCTCAGCCTGTCCTATTTACATGCGGCCAAATTTGCCTCAGACCTGAAGATGCTCATTTTACTATAGACGACATGATTGCTAAGTGGGTTGTGCACTCGCTGCTGTGATGTGGGTGGGATCTGCAGGTTGCAGGTTCGAATCCCAACAAGACCATCTCAGCCTTTCATACTTCTGAGGGCGATAAATGAGTACCAACACAGGTTGGGTTGTTAAAACAAAGAAATAATATGAGGCTGGGTAGCCCAAAAGGAAATACACCAAACACAGGTTACAAAGGAACATACAAAGATCTTTTTATTTACTCTGAACAGTTACAAAAAAGTCAAAGACAAATCAGATAGCTATCGGCCCTGGACATCTGGACATTCACTCTTTTATACAGTTTCAAACTAGAAGTCCAGCCCATCTGTAGGTTAATATTCCTCTAATACATTACTGATCTAGGGTTCATGCCAGGTTCGCTTCTAATTTGTTTGTCTATATGTATCTAGTTCATCTTTGGTTTACACATCAACAAGTCATAATGGCAACAGTGTATTCTCTGGGTTTAACATTAAGCCTTAGGACATAGTTTATACAATGTAGTTAAACAGGCGTTCCCATTCAGTTATTCAAACGACATTGCAGTTAACATATGTTCATGGATCAGTTTCGTTGACACAGGTAATCCTTGATCTACAGGTCAATGAAAGACAAGGTCTCATTACATGATCCTAACATTTAGCCTATGGCAGTTTAAACATCAACTTGCATGTAGAGGTTAAGACGGCCAAGTTACAAACAGAAAAACACTGTCCACCATTTTAACTCACAGGGTGACTTTACAGAGAGAGAGAACCTAAAATGGCGGTTTACATTGATTCTAGGGTCAGGACCTTGCAACACGAATTTCCTCAAAAGTAGCTCACGAGCAGCTTGGCGTAGGCAAATATACATATATTCAATGCAATAGGAGGCATGATATAATTTCTAGTTTGACAAACCCTCCTTTTGGCCTATGCCAAGTGCTAAACTACTTCTGATCTCCTTGCGAACAATTCCATGCATCATCATCCATGCACCCTGAATCGCTGCCAGAAATATCTATCGCCATCAGATCATTTACTAAGATTTCTTTTCACACATATTCCTTGGAGGTTTTATCCGGGGCATACACTTTATGTCCTATCGTACCTATCACCTGAGCGCAACATCCTCCTAGCATCGAACACATACTAGGTAGACATTGGATACAACAACAAAGGAACAACAGAACTCCCAAAATGATCAGCAAGACTGAATGTACTTTCCAACACCAAGATCGCAAGAAGTCCCAGAACAAAGCGCTAAGATCCCAGTTTCCCTCGGGAACATGCACTTCTGAACTAAGGACGTGCAGATTCTGTATTGCCTTGAAAATAGTTGGGGAGGAATCTGGTACGAAAACACAGCAAGCGGACCCCACTAAGTTACACACTCCACCAGGTTCAGCCAGAATGACATCTAATGCCATCCGGTTCTGAAGTGCTACTAATCTTATCGCCTTCTGCTCTAATGTCATGTTATACAGTATATCTGTGGTCCGGTTGATGGTTCTCTCCAGTACTCTCGCTAGTCTCCTGATATCTTCGGAATTCGCTTTCTGCCCCCAAAATGGCACAACTAATTTTGCTATATCTCCCAAGATTTGTGCTGGTGTATCACTATTCTCGTCCCGCCGTGTACTTGCTATGAACACCCCAGGTAACAGGATCCCTAAATAACAAGTTCCCTGCCAATCCCTGGGTAACCATGGAAATGCTACATTACCGCAAACGAAATAGACAGGTTCGCCTACATACAAAGGTCTGTCTTCCCCAGTCAAATTTGCAACGTTGGCACAACCTTTAAAATCTCCCATTGACCAAGTGCCATTCCTCTGTATGCAGAAAGAAACTGAATCGGGGCTATAGTTAACAGTGTAAGAAGGAGGCATGGCGTCCTTATTGCTTATCGGAGCCATCTTAAAGTAAATTAAAGATTGGAAAGGACGAGACAGTCTATCAGATGGCCTAATAGAAGCAACTTGAGCTTGCTCCTATTTGCAAAAAGCGAGCATCCCAGGGGAGTCAAAACACGTTTCTCAAAACTATTCAAATTAGTGCCATCAAAGTTCCCGAGATGCTATCGTTCCAACGACCAAAGAACAGTGCTCTAAGAGAAGCATAACAAGCAGTTGTCAAAGGTAAAGGGTGAATATACCAACCTAGCCCCTTATCCCCATGTTGCGGTAAATGTGAGCAGACCCAACAGTTAGATCTATTAAAAATGGCATGCGTAGCGTTCATAATAAGTAACAGTGTATTATTGTAGTACCTTTGTCTATGCTGGGAGTCCCTAGGGGACAGAGTATGCAAATGCACAAAAGGAGTAGGGACAGTAGGTGCAGTTTCAGTCGGCAGCAAAGACTCTAAAGGATAAGTTTTCTCCATGTACCACAATCCTAAAACAGTGACTATCAAAAACCCAGATATGATTATAAAAACACAGCAATACATTTTCGGGGCCCAGGCATTATGTCCATTTTCCTGGCTGGTCATCCGATCATTTACAAGTCCAATACGAGCAGTGGCGGTAGCAGGCATTGCAATCTTCAAACAACAAGACCTCATTGTTTTTGACTGGCGACCTCCGGCCGCGTGACTTCTTAGTCCTTCCACAACCCTAGCCAACAGAATCCCCTTTCTCAAATTTGGGCAAAACAAGCCCTCAATGATCCTTTCCTTCTTTGAATGCACAGCCGAACCGTGCCGTAAGTCTATCAGATGCACAGAAAAACCATGCCGTATGTCTATTTTCTTGGACGTAGATTGTACCTTGCTGTTCCCGGTACTGATTGATCCGGAAACAAAGTGTCGTAACTTCACGTCGGAAGCAACGTATCAGAGGCAAGTGAAGATGGAACAGCAATTCCCGGAAGCAAAACTTTTGGAGAGTGCAGAGACAAAATGGCAGATTTCCCAAGCCCCACAGGCTCAGAAGGATTCTCCGAAACACTCTCAATGCTATTTACTGCTTTGGGATCGTTGGTTGCAGCGTTAGCGAGGGGTTCTGTTTCTTCTGTAACGTGTGGCACAGGGTGAGGAAGTTACTTGACGTGCGTCGCGTGGATCCAATTTCGTCTGCCTGCCACGCGCACTGCTGTCTGGGTGACCGGCAGGACCTGGAACGGGCCCCGCCACCGAGGCGCAAGGCAGGAGGATCGTTGAAATGCTTTCACAAGCACCCACTCCCCAGGCCGTATGCTGTGGCCCGGTCCCTCGTATCGCACAGGTAAAGCTTCTCGTACCTGGTGATAAATCAAATACAAGTTTTTAGTCAACTGGCTGCAATAATCTGAAAGCAATACATTTTCAACATTCTTTAGAGAATGATTTTTAGGAAGGTTCCAGATATTGGCAGGTCTCCCCATTACCACCTCAAATGGAGAGAGCCCAGTCTTAGTTTGAGGGGTTGTACGCATGGCTATTAACACGATCGGTAAGGCGTCCGGCCATTTTAGTTTGGTGCCGGCACACGTCTTAGCGAGCTTGTTCTTGATAATACCGTTGTGTCTTTCTACCAGTCCGGCGCTCTGAGCGTGTCTGGCCAAATGGAACCGTTTGTCAATATGTAATGCCGCACATATCTGCAGAATTACAGCAGCGACAAAATGTGGACCATTGTCCGACCAGATGACTCTTGGTAGCCCGAACCGCAGGAAGTACTTCTTTAACATGGTTTTCGCAGTGGTCATGGCTGTAACATCTTTGACAGGGAAGGCCTCAACCCATTTACTAAAGGCACAAATGACCACTAGGACGTATTTTAGATTGTTACACCGTTCCATTTCAATAAAATCAAAGTGTATGACTTCGAATGGGACCGAGGGTGGCCCAAAACTTCCCCTTGGAGTTGATGTCCCCTTTCCCATATTATGTTGTAGGCAAATCATGCAGTTCTGAACATAGCGCTGAGCAATTTTCGAAATCTTGTCATTTACCCAAACTTTCTCTAACATTTTTGTAACCTGTTGGGCACAAACATGTGTAGGGCCGTGTGCCATGACGACCATCATCATGACATAAGCATCAGGAAGTAGCCATTTCCCTTCAACCGTGTCCACCCAACACCCATCGTCATCGAGTTTCCCCAAGCCTTCAGCCCACCTCTTAGATTCTTCTTTTGTGGCATCAGTTTGGATATCCCGTACAGACCCAACACCCTCATCTATTGCATAGGCATCCACAATCTCTCTTGAAACATACATCTTCGTAGAAAGTTCGGTAGCAGTTTGTCTAGCTATCTGATCAGCGAAAGCATTCCCCTTTCCTATATCATCTATAACCTTTCGATGTGCTGCACATTTTACAACTGCTAACTGAGTACGGAGTGCAAGCGCTGAGAGCAGTTGTACTATCAGGGAGCCATGTTGAATCTTGGTGCCATGCAAAGTTAAAAACCCTCTTTCTGACCAAAGTCTCCCAAAGTTGTGAGCCACCCCAAAGGCATACTGGCTATCGGTATACATATTCACTGTAAGCCCTTTGGAAAGTTCACAAGCTCGGGTCAATGCTATAATCTCTGCAGCCTGCGCGGAGTTATGCGTGATTCTCTTGGTTTCCACAACCGTGCTCAATGTAGTCATTGCATAAGCAGCTGTGGATGTACCATCCGGAAGTTTGAAGCAGGAGCCATCACAAAACAGCTCCCCTTGTGGATTATCCAAACGAGTGTCCTTTAGATCAATTCTACCTTTTGTTTCTTGTTCGGTAGTATACAGACAGTCATGTGACTCTTTGTCACCGCAAGCAGTATCTTGTGGGAAAGGTAGGAGTTCAGCCGGATTAAGGACACAACACCTCTTAATTTGAATGTGAGGGGCAAACAAGATCAATTCATATCTCGTCAACCGTGCAGAAGTGAGGTGTTGCGTTTGGGTTCTGTTCAGTAGAACATCTACAGAGTGAGGCACAATTAGGGTTAGATCATGGCCTAGGACCAATCCCTCACTCTGTTTTACAGACGCAGCAGCAGCAGCGACAGCTCGCAAACATCTTGGCAAAGTGCATGCTACAGGATCAAGGGTGGAGGAAAAGTAACCGCATGGCCTAATCTTCCCTCCATGTTCCTGCGTTAATACAGCTAAAGCACATTCATCACATTCATGCACAAACAACACAAAGGCCTTTTCGTAGCTTGGTGTGCCCAAAACTGGTGCAGAGCATAATGCAGTCTTGAGCAAGTCAAACGATTGCTGGTGTTCCGAGTTCCATGGCAATGGCGAAGAAATGCCCTTCCTCGTCAAGGCCAACATCGGCTTGATCACTAGTGAAAAGTTTGGGATCCATAAACTACAGTAAGAAGCCATACCTATCAAGGCTCTAACTTCCTTCTGTGTATTTGGGACAGACATGCCAGAAATGTGTTTTATTCTTTCAGGTGTCAATCTTCTTCCCTCCTTTGACAGGAGATAGCCTAAATAGGCGACCTCCTGGAAACAATACTGAAACTTTTTAAGCGAAACTTTGTGACCATGCTTAGCTAGATGGATAAGCAACAATACAGTGCCCTCTTTACAGGAGCTCTCAGAATCTGCAGCTAAAAGCAAATCGTCAACATATGGAAGCAGCGTACAAGTAGAGGGTAATTCAAGAGTATCAAGCTGTTCTTTCAAAGCCCTACTATAAATACTAGGACTCTCAGTGTAACCTTGAGGTGCACGAGTAAATGTGAACGAGCGACCCCCTAAGGTGAACGCAAATAAATATCTACTATCCTTGTGTGTAGGAATACTAAAGAAAGCATTCTTCAGATCCACAACACTAAAGTAAGTAGCTGTAGCTGGAATCATAGTTAATATTGTCGTCACATCAGGCACAATTGGAAATTGTGGAGCAACAACTTTATTAATGGCACGCAAATCAATTATAAAACGAAATGGAATTGCATTATCGCCTTTCTTGTACACGGGTAAAATCGGACTATTGCACAAACTTCCTGCAATTTCCTCAATCACCCCACGATGCACAAAATCAGAAACAATGCATTTCAAAGCTCGCTCGCCCTCAACTGAGATCTTATACTGTGGAATGCGTTGCAGCTTAATTCCATGTTTCAAGACTATTTTAACAGGCTCAATCTGTAAAACACAGACATCATTGTCGTCAACTGCCCACAGACACTCTGGTTCATTACTGAATTCTGGCGGCAAAGGTCTAGTCAAGAATTGAGAGACAGAAAATTGCTGTGGTGAAATCGTCAAACGCACTCCATCAGAAGAACAATGAATTACCGCATTTAATTCTTTCAACAGATTCAACCCCAGAAAATTCTCTCCACAATTCGAAGTCAACAGAAATGGACAGTGGTCCGTGAAGGGACCCAAATAGATAGGTACCGGCGAAGAAACCGGACAGACAACTGGTGTGCCAGAAAACCCTACGGAAACATTAGTTTGCCCTGACAGTGGAATGTTTGGAACCCGTGAATGATCAATGGAACACTTCTTTGCTCCAGTGTCTATCAAAAACTGATGTTTCCTATTTCTCACTACCATTTCAACGTAGGGACCTTTCTGATTAACGGGAATAGGTGTACGTTCCAAATCGTGCTTTGGGCAATCCTAACTAAACAAAATATCATCAAAAGGAAGCTCTTCAGATAGATATGCAGCAGAAGGATGATCAAATATGTTTCTGGTATCCACACTCGAAGTCTGATTATCCTGTGAAAAAGGTTGCTGGGGATCCTGTGAAAACTGACCTCTACCAGGGCCCCCTACACCCGGGCGACCTCTGGATCATCTACCCATATTTCCAAATGTGTTATTCGACCTCTGTCGAAGGACGGGGCATTGTGCACGCCAATGACCCTCCTGGCGACAATAGGCACACTGATTAATGTTCACAGGACCCAAGGGCACATTTCCTTGTGGAACATACTGACCTCTAATCTGCGAACTACCCCCTCTGGGGCCTCTAACAATTTGTTGCAACAATACTTTAGTCTTTAAATAACCTTTTCTCTTCTCAACTCTATCTTTTTCATTATTGACATGGTTCTCGTAGTACTGAGCCATGTGCAGTACTTCTGATTGGGACTTCGCCTGCCAAGCGCTCTCAGAAGACATAATTTGCGACTGGATGTCAGGCAACAATCCATGCACAAATTTGTCCACAAATAATCTTTTCCCAGAATCTGTGCCTAAGTCTTGTCCACTGAAATCCGAGAATACCTGTTCAAACCGATTAAAGAACTCGGTAGCACCCTCAGACTTTCCTTGGACAAAGGCCGTAAGCTTGTCCCAAATAATTCTTTTCTCGGGAATTATGGTTTTCAATTTCGCAATAATTCTATCAGGCAAAGTTAGTATCACCTGGGGCGGTCTTTCACCAGTTGGCCTTTCCCTGTCGAGCCTAGTTATGTTAGCCCACGTATCTCCCAACCCTGGTACGTCGTCTATAGTTCTAACTTGTTTCCACAAATCTACGGGCAGGAGTACAGGAAATAACAAATCAATGTTGCCTAGGGTGAACACTGAGGACTGCAAAACGGACTCTATCTCAGAACCCTGTTGGATTTTTCCTAATGTCAGGAATAGACTGTCTAATGGTGTTCAGTTCCTGCCTTGAAAACGGGACGTGAACAAACTGTGATACATAATGTGCAGGAATGTCCACAGCGACTATACCCTGTGCAGCATCGGCCGCAATCTCAACCTTTGGGACAAATGTCGGAGGAACCTCTCTCATAGGCAACTGAGATGTAGGGAACTCCGAACGCTTACTAAGCAACAGAGATAAATCGAGCGCTAAAGCAGCCGAAGAAGTGTCAAATGAAAAAACTCTCTTATAAATACTCAATAGTTCTGTGGGACAACTAATCTTTCTTTTTATATATTCATACTGCAGGTACTCTACCATAACCTGTATCACTTTCCTCTGCATTCTAACGTATACTGACTGTATGTGTCATACACCTCAACTGGAGTTATTGACATGTCTGAAATCCATCTAATCGCATCTTTCGTACAAATTCGTGCTTACGACACGGAAAAAATTGTTTCTGTACATACATACTTTCTTCTTCGTCATCTTCATCCTGTAACTGTTCCAACTCCTTTCTATACTCAAATATCCTCTCGACATGCTCATTTACTTTCTCCACAGTGTCTCTTGAAAATGCTAAAGTGTTTAAATCTCTTAACCCTTGTGGGAGATCTACATTATTTAATCTTCCCCACATTAAACACAAATGAATCCCTAAACCTTCAATGACAATATTTTTCTCAGGAGAATTATCCATATTAGAAAGTGTGGCAAAAACATTAGATTGATCATCCCTCTCTATACAATGCTTAGCCCATGCAAACAAATCCTGTTTCTTTTCTGTAGGAACAGTATTACAAGTAACAACCCTCGACCCCGCACCCTGATCAAGCGGTACAGGACTACTTGGGAGTAGGGGTGCAGGCAAATTCAATGGAGGTACTATTACAGGTGCAATGGGAAGAGGCGGAGGAGCAGGTGGAGGAACAACAACCGGAGGAATAGGAACAACAGGTTGAGCAGGAAGAGCAGGAATAACAGCAGGAAGAGGTACAGCAGCGGGAAGAGGAACATACAGAGGTGGTGCAGAGGCACCAGGCCTTCGTTCATTTAGCAATTTGTCAATAAACTCATCAGAAACATGAAGATCTTTAGAAGGATAGATTTTCTGAATACCGAGTGAGAAAGCCCTATCCATATTTTTAGCCGCCTCCGACTGTTTGTCCTGGTCATATAACAACGCTTTTTCAGCGTTTGTTTTATGACGGCGCGCATGTTTTTCCCTACTTTTAAGATGCTGCAACGCTTCTTTTTTCCAATTCTGCAAAACATCAAATGCTGCAGGTCTAGCCTTTTTCTTTAACAAGACTGACTCCAATTATTCAATACGAGGAATCTCAAAACTACCATTGATTGGCCACTGAAGTTCGGAGGCATGTCTGGTTTGTCTGTGCCAAATGTCATTCAATACTATACTTCCAATGCCATGCTTACAGTACATAGTACATGCCGGCGACCCCTCCTGTGGTGCGGGACGGCTAAATTCCAAAGATTGTCTATCGCTGCGGAATAATGCCCTAAAGCAGGTAGACAATTTTCCAAGCATATCTCAAATTCTTGGTGTTACCTGGTCAATAATTGTGTCTGCAGATACAATGCACCAAATTCAAATTGTCAGGATTGAATTAAGAGTCAGGTCACGACTCACCTGACCAAACCTAAGGAGGTCCGATCGGATTACAAAGAATTTACCTAACTAATTTTACCTCGTGTTTGGTGATTTTGGCAAATCTGCCCGCCTCGAGAAATGGACCCTCGTCACGATGCCGTCTCGGACCACACGCTTATCGTCCAAGGATCGGGTCGTGCAGCGCTGCTGAGGTGTCGCGTCTCGTTCAGTGGGGCCCCTTTTTGTCACACCGTCCGATCCCAGTCCGATAGCGAGAGTCAACCTTCAACAATCCGGCATCAATCTTGAGGGTCCCTATTCAGGGCGCCAACTGTTAAAACAAAGAAATAATATGAGGCTGGGTAGCCCAAAAGGAAATACACCAAACACAGGGTACAAAGGAACATACAAAGATCTTTTCATTTACTCTGAACAGTTACAAAAAAGTCAAAGACAAATCAGATAGCTATCGGCCCTCAGTACAACACAGCGAACTCCAGCGTGGTTCGGTGTGCTCAGTGAGTGGGACTGGACATCTGGACATTCACTCTTTTATACAGTTTCAAACTAGAAATCCAGCCCATTTGTAGGTTAATATTCCTCTAATACATTACTGATCTAGGGTTCATGCCAGGTTCACTTCTAATTTGTTCGTCTATATGTATCTAGTTCATCTTTGGTTTACATATCAACAAGTCATAATGGCAACAGTGTATTCTCTGGGTTTAACATTAAGCCTTAGGACATAGTTTATACAATGTAGTTAAACAGGCGTTCCCATTCAGTTATTCAAACGACATTGCAGTTAACATATGTTCATGGATCAGTTTCGTTGACACAGGTAATCCTTGATCTACAGGTCAATGAAAGACAAGGTCTCATTACATGATCCTAACATTTAGCCTATGGCAGTTTAAACATTAACTTGCATGTAGAGGTTAAGACGGCCAAGTTACAAACAGAAAAACACTGTCCACCATTTTAACTCACAGGGTGACTTTACAGAGAGAGAGAACCTAAAATGGCGGTTTACATTGATTCTAGGGTCAGGACCTTGCAACACGAATTTCCTCAAAAGTAGCTCACGAGCAGCTTGGCGTAGGCAAATATACATATATTCAATGCAATAGGAGGCATGATATAATTTCTAGTTTGACAAACCCTCCTTTTGGCCTATGCCAAGTGCTAAACTACTTCTGATCTCCTTGCGAACAATTCCATGCATCATCATCCATGCACCCTGAATCGCTGTCAGAAATATCTATCGCCATCAGATCATTTACTAAGATTTCTTTTCACACATATTCCTTGGAGGTTTTATCCGGGGCATACACTTTATGTCCTATCGTACCTATCACCTGAGCGCAACATCCTCCTAGCATCGAACACCTACTAGGTAGACATTGGATACAACAACAAAGGAACAACAGAACTCCCAAAATGATCAGCAAGACTGAATGTACTTTCCAACACCAAGATCGCAAGAAGTCCCAGAACAAAGCGCTAAGATCCCAGTTTCCCTCGGGAACATGCACTTCTGAACTAAGGACGTGCAGATTCTGTATTGCCTTGAAAATAGTTGGGGAGGAATCTGGTACGAAAACACAGCAAGCGGACCCCACTAATTTACACACTCCACCAGGTTCAGCCAGAATGACATCTAATGCCATCCGGTTCTGAAGTGCTACTAATCTTATCGCCTTCTGCTCTAATGTCATGTTATACAGTATATCTGTGGTCCGGTTGATGGTTCTCTCCAGTACTCTCGCTAGTCTCCTGATATCTTCGGAATTCGCTTTCTGCCCCCAAAATGGCACAACTAATTTTGCTATATCTCCCAAGATTTGTGCTGGTGTGTCACCATTCTCGTCCCGCCGTGTAGTTGCTATGAACACCCCAGGTAACAGGATCCCTAAATAACAAGTTCCCTGCCAATCCCTGAGTAACCATGGAAATGCTACAATACCGCAAACGAAATAGACAGGTTCGCCTACATACAAAGGTCTGTCTTCCCCAGTCAAATTTGCAACGTTGGCACAACCTTTAAAATCTCCCATTGACCAAGTGCCATTCCTCTGTATGCAGAAAGAAACTGAATCGGGGCTATAGTTAACAGTGTAAGAAGGAGGCATGGCGTCCTTATTGCTTATCGGAGCCATCTTAAAGGAAATCAAAGATTGGAAAGGACGAGACAGTCTATCAGATGGCCTAATAGAAGCAACTTGAGCTTGCTCCTATTTGCAAAAAGCGAGCATCCCAGGGGAGTCAAAACACGTTTCTCAAAACTATTCAAATTAGTGCCATCAAAGTTCCCGAGATGCTATCGTTCCAACGACCAAAGAACAGTGCTCTAAGAGAAGCATAACAAGCAGTTGTCAAAGGTAAAGGGTGAATATACCAACCTAGCCCCTTATCCCCATGTTGCGGTAAATGTGAGCAGACCCAACAGTTAGATCTATTAAAAATGGCATGCGTAGCGTTCATAATAAGTAACAGTGTATTATTGTAGTACCTTTGTCTATGCTGGGAGTCCCTAGGGGACAGAGTATGCAAATGCACAAAAGGAGTAGGGACAGTAGGTGCAGTTTCAGTCGGCAGCAAAGACTCTAAAGGATAGGTTTTCTCCATGTACCACAATCCTAAAACAGTGACTATCAAAAACCCAGATATGATTATAAAAACACAGCAATACATTTTCGGGGCCCAGGCATTATGTCCATTTTCCTGGCCGGTCATCCGATCATTTACAAGTCCAATACGAGCAGTGGCGGTAGCAGGCATTGCAATCTTCAAACAACAAGACCTCATTGTTTTTGACTGGCGACCTCCCGGCCGCGTGACTTCTTAGTCCTTCCACAACCCTAGCCAACAGAATCCCCTTTCTCAAATTTGGGCAAAACAAGCCCTCAATGATCCTTTCCTTCTTTGAATGCACAGCCGAACCGTGCCGTAAGTCTATCAGATGCACAGAAAAACCATGCCGTATGTCTATTTTCTTGGACGTAGATTGTACCTTGCTGTTCCCGGTACTGATTGATCCGGAAACAAAGTGTCGTAACTTCACGTCGGAAGCAACGTATCAGAGGCAAGTGAAGATGGAACAGCAATTCCCGGAAGCAAAACTTTTGGAGAGTGCAGAGACAAAATGGCAGATTTCCCAAGCCCCACAGGCTCAGAAGGATTCTCCGAAACACTCTCAATGCTATTTACTGCTTTGGGATCGTTGGTTGCAGCGTTAGCGAGGGGTTCTGTTTCTTCTGTAACGTGTGGCACAGGGTGAGGAAGTTACTTGACGTGCGTCGCGTGGATCCAATTTCGTCTGCCTGCCACGCGCACTGCTGTCTGGGTGACCAGCAGGACCTGGAACGGGCCCCGCCACCGAGGCACAAGGCAGGAGGATTGTTGAAATGCTTTCACAAGCACCCACTCCCCAGGCCGTATGCTGTGGCCCGGTCCCTCGTATTGCACAGGTAAAGCTTCTCGTACCTGGTGATAAATCAAATACAGGTTTTTAGTCAACTGGCTGCAATAATCTGAAAGCAATACATTTTCAACATTCTTTAGAGAATGATTTTTAGGAAGGTTCCAGATATTGGCAGGTCTCCCCATTACCACCTCAAATGGAGAGAGCCCAGTCTTAGTTTGAGGGGTTGTACGCATGGCTAGTAACACGATCGGTAAGGCGTCCGGCCATTTTAGTTTGGTGCCGGCACACGTCTTAGCGAGCTTGTTCTTGATAATACCGTTGTGTCTTTCTACCAGTCCGGCGCTCTGAGCGTGTCTGGCCAAATGGAACCGTTTGTCAATATGTAATGCCGCACATATCTGCAGAATTACAGCAGCGACAAAATGTGGACCATTGTCCGACCAGATGACTCTTGGTAGCCCGAACCGCAGGAAGTACTTCTTTAACATGGTTTTCGCAGTGGTCATGGCTGTAACATCTTTGACAGGGAAGGCCTCAACCCATTTACTAAAGGCACAAATGACCACTAGGACGTATTTTAGATTGTTACACCGTTCCATTTCAATAAAATCAAAGTGTATGACTTCGAATGGGACCGAGGGTGGCCCAAAACTTCCCCTTGGAGTTGATGTCCCCTTTCCCACATTATGTTGTAGGCAAATCATGCAGTTCTGAACATAGCGCTGAGCAATTTTCGAAATCTTGTCATTTGCCCAAACTTTCTCTAACATTTTTGTAACCTGTTGGGCACAAACATGTGTAGGGCCGTGTGCCATGACGACCATCATCATGACATAAGCATCAGGAAGTAGCCATTTCCCTTCAACCGTGTCCACCCAACACCCATCGTCATCGAGTTTCCCCAAGCCTTCAGCCCACCTCTTAGATTCTTCTTTTGTGGCATCAGTTTGGATATCCCGTACAGAGCCAACACCCTCATCTATTGCATAGGCATCCACAATCTCTCTTGAAACATACATCTTCGTAGAAAGTTCGGTAGCAGTTTGTCTAGCTATCTGATCAGCGAAAGCATTCCCCTTTCCTATATCATCTATAACCTTTCGATGTGCTGCACATTTTACAACTGCTAACTGAGTAGGGAGTGCAAGCGCTGAGAGCAGTTGTACTATCAGGGAGCCATGTTGAATCTTGGTGCCATGCAAAGTTAAAAACCCTCTTTCTGACCAAAGTCTCCCAAAGTTGTGAGTCACCCCAAAGGCATACTGGCTATCGGTATACATATTCACTGTAAGCCCTTCGGAAAGTTCACAAGCTCGGGTCAATGCTATAATCTCTGCGGCCTGCGCGGAGTTATGCGTGATTCTCTTGGTTTCCACAACCGTGCTCAATGTAGTGATTGCATAAGCAGCTGTGGATGTACCATCCGGAAGTTTGAAGCAGGGGCCATCACAAAACAGCTCCCCTTGTGGATTATCCAAACGAGTGCCCTTTAGATCAATTCTACCTTTTGTTTCTTGTTCGGTAGTATACAGACAGTCATGTGACTCTTTGTCACCGCAAGCAGTATCTTGTGGGAAAGGTAGGAGTTCAGCCGGATTAAGGACACAACACCTCTTAATTTGAATGTGAGGGGCAAACAAGATCAATTCATATCTCGTCAACCGTGCAGAAGTGAGGTGTTGCGTTTGGGTTCTGTTCAGTAGAACATCTACAGAGTGAGGCACCATTAGGGTTAGATCATGGCCTAGGACCAATCCCTCACTCTGTTTTACAGACGCAGCAGCAGCAGCGACAGCTCGCAAACATCTTGGCAAAGTGCATGCTACAGGATCAACGGTGGAGGAAAAGTAACCGCATGGCCTAATCTTCCCTCCATGTTCCTGCGTTAATACAGCTAAAGCACATTCATCACATTCATGCACAAACAACACAAAGGCCTTTTCGTAGCTTGGTGTGCCCAAAACTGGTGCAGAGCATAATGCAGTCTTGAGCAAGTCAAACGATTGCTGGTGTTCTGAGTTCCATGGCAATGGCGAAGAAATGCCCTTCCTCGTCAAGGCCAACATCGGCTTGATCACTAGTGAAAAGTTTGGGATCCATAAACTACAGTAAGAAGCCATACCTATCAAGGCTCTAACTTCCTTCTGTGTATTTGGGACAGACATGCCAGAAATGTGTTTTATTCTTTCAGGTGTCAATCTTCTTCCCTCCTTTGACAGGAGATAGCCTAAATAGGCGACCTCCTGGAAACAATACTGAAACTTTTTAAGCGAAACTTTGTGACCATGCTTAGCTAGATGGATAAGCAACAATACAGTGCCCTCTTTACAGGAGCTCTCAGAATCTGCAGCTAAAAGCAAATCGTCAACATATGGAAGCAGCGTACAAGTAGAGGGTAATTCAAGAGTATCAAGCTGTTCTTTTAAAGCCCTACTATAAATACTAGGACTCTCAGTGTAACCTTGAGGTGCACGAGTAAATGTGAACGAGCGACCCCCTAAGGTGAACGCAAACAAATATCTACTATCCTTGTGTATAGGAATACTAAAGAAAGCATTCTTCAGATCCACAACACTAAAGTAGGTAGCTGTAGCTGGAATCATAGTTAATATTGTCGTCACATCAGGCACAATTGGAAATTGTGGAGCGACAACTTTATTAATGGCACGCAAATCAATTATAAAACGAAATGGAATTGCATTATCGCCTTTCTTGTACACGGGTAAAATCGGACTATTGCACAAACTTCCTGCAATTTCCTCAATCACCCCACGATGCACAAAATCAGAAACAATACATTTCAAAGCTCGCTCGCCCTCAACTGAGATCTTATACTGTGGAATGCGTTGCAGCTTAATTCCATGTTTCAAGACTATTTTAACAGGCTCAATCTGTAAAACACAGACATCATTGTCGTCAACTGCCCACAGACACTCTGGTACATTACTGAATTCTGGCGGCAAAGGTCTAGTCAAGAATTGAGAGACAGAAAATTGCTGTGGTGAAATCGTCAAACGCACTCCATCAGAAGAACAATGAATTACCGCATTTAATTCTTTCAACAGATTCAACCCCAGCAAATTCTCTCCACAATTCGAAGTCAACAGAAATGGACAGTGGTCCGTGAAGGGACCCAAATAGATAGGTACCGGCGAAGAAACCGGACAGACAACTGGTGTGCCAGAAAACCCTACGGAAACATTAGTTTGCCCTGACAGTGGAATGTTTGGAACCCGTGAATGATCAATGGAACACTTCTTTGCTCCAGTGTCTATCAAAAACTGATGTTTCCTATTTCTCACTACCATTTCAACGTAGGGACCTTTCTGATTAACGGGAATAGGTGTAGGTTCCAAATCGTGCTTTGGGCAATCCTAACTAAACAAAATATCATCAAAAGGAAGCTCTTCAGATAGATATGCAGCAGAAGGATGATCAAATATGTTTCTAGTATCCACACTCGAAGTCTGATTATCCTGTGAAAAAGGTTGCTGGGGATCCTGTGAAAACTGACCTCTACCAGGGCCCCCTACACCCGGGCGACCTCTGGATCATCTACCCATATTTCCAAATGTGTTATTCGACCTCTGTCGAAGGACGGGGCATTGTGCACGCCAATGACCCTCCTGGCGACAATAGGCACACTGATTAATGTTCACAGGACCCAAGGGCACATTTCCTTGTGGAACATACTGACCTCTAATCTGCGAACTACCCCCTCTGGGGCCTCTAACAATTTGTTGCAACAATACTTTAGTCTTTAAATAACCTCTTCTCTTCTCAACTCTATCTTTTTCATTATTGACATGGTTCTCGTAGTACTGAGCCATGTGCAGTACTTCTGATTGGGACTTCGCCTGCCAAGCGCTCTCAGAAGACATAATTTGCGACTGGATGTCGGGCAACAATCCATGCACAAATTTGTCCACAAATAATCTTTTCCCAGAATCTGTGCCTAAGTCTTGTCCACTGAAATCCGAGAATACCTGTTCGAACCGATTAAAGAACTCGGTAGCACCCTCAGACTTTCCTTGGACACAGGCCGTAAGCTTGTCCCAAATAATTCTTTTCTCGGGAATTATGGTTTTCAATTTCGCAATAATTCTATCAGGCAAAGTTAGTATCACCTGGGGCGGTCTTTCACCAGCTGGCCTTTCCCTGTCGAGCCTAGTTATGTTAGCCCACGTATCTCCCAACCCTGGTACGGCGTCTATAGTTCTAACTTGTTTCCACAAATCTACGGGCAGGAGTACAGGAAATAACAAATCAATGTCGCCTAGGGTGAACACTGAGGACTGCAAAACGGACTCTATCTCAGAACCCTGTCGGATTTTTCCTAATGTCAGGAATAGACTGTCTAATGGTGTTCAGTTCCTGCCTTGAAAACGGGACGTGAACAAACTATGATACATAATGTGCAGGAATGTCC
This sequence comes from Ambystoma mexicanum, assembly GCF_040938575.1. NCBI lineage: Eukaryota > Metazoa > Chordata > Amphibia > Caudata > Ambystomatidae > Ambystoma > Ambystoma mexicanum. Next base: position 256,486,442 of record NC_090922.1, read on the forward strand.
ACAGCGACTATACCCTGTGCAGCATCGGCCGCAATCTCAACCTTTGGGACAAATGTCGGAGGAACCTCTCTCATAGGCAACTGAGATGTAGGGAACTCCGAACGCTTACTAAGCAACAGAGATAAATCGAGCGCTAAAGCAGCCGAAGAAGTGTCAAATGAAAAAACTCTCTTATAAATACTCAATAGTTCTGTGGGACAACTAATCTTTCTTTTTATATATTCATACTGCAGGTACTCTACCATAACCTGTATCACTTTCCTCTGCATTCTAACGTATACTGACTGTATGTGTCATACACCTCAACTGGAGTTATTGACATGTCTGAAATCCATCTAATCGCATCTTTCGTACAAATTCGTGCTTACGACACGGAAAAAATTGTTTCTGTACATACATACTTTCTTCTTCGTCATCTTCATCCTGTAACTGTTCCAACTCCTTTCTATACTCAAATATCCTCTCGACATGCTCATTTACTTTCTCCACAGTGTCTCTTGAAAATGCTAAAGTGTTTAAATCTCTTAACCCTTGTGGGAGATCTACATTATTTAATCTTCCCCACATTAAACACAAATGAATCCCTAAACCTTCAATGACAATATTTTTCTCAGGAGAATTATCCATATTAGAAAGTGTGGCAAAAACATTAGATTGATCATCCCTCTCTATACAATGCTTAGCCCATGCAAACAAATCCTGTTTCTTTTCTGTAGGAACAGTATTACAAGTAACAACCCTCGACCCCGCACCCTGATCAAGCGGTACAGGACTACTTGGGAGTGGGGGTGCAGGCAAATTCAATGGAGGTACTATTACAGGTGCAATGGGAAGAGGCGGAGGAGCAGGTGGAGGAACAACAACCGGAGGAATAGGAACAACAGGTTGAGCAGGAAGAGCAGGAATAACAGCAGGAAGAGGTACAGCAGCGGGAAGAGGAACATACAGAGGTGGTGCAGAGGCACCAGGCCTTCGTTCATTTAGCAATTTGTCAATAAACTCATCAGAAACATGAAGATCTTTAGAAGGATAGATTTTCTGAATACCGAGTGAGAAAGCCCTATCCATATTTTTAGCCGCCTCCGACTGTTTGTCCTGGTCATATAACAACACTTTTTCAGCGTTTGTTTTATGACGGCGCGCATGTTTTTCCCTACTTTTAAGATGCTGCAACGCTTCTTTTTTCCAATTCTGCAAAACATCAAATGCTGCAGGTCTAGCCTTTTTCTTTAACAAGACTGACTCCAATTATTCAATACGAGGAATCTCAAAACTACCATTGATTGGCCACTGAAGTTCGGAGGCATGTCTGGTTTGTCTGTGCCAAATGTCATTCAATACTATACTTCCAATGCCATGCTTACAGTACATAGTACATGCCGGCGACCCCTCCTGTGGTGCGGGACGGCTAAATTCCAAAGATTGTCTATCGCTGCGGAATAATGCCCTAAAGCAGGTAGACAATTTTCCAAGCATATCTCAAATTCTTCGTGTTACCTGGTCAATAATTGTGTCTGCAGATACAATGCGCCAAATTCAAATTGTCAGGATTGAATTAAGAGTCGGGTCACGACTCACCTGACCAAACCTAAGGAGGTCCGATCGGATTACAAAGAATTTACCTAACTAATTTTACCTCGTGTTTGGTGATTTTGGCAAATCTGCCCGCCTCGAGAAATGGAGCCTCGTCACGATGCCGTCTCGGACCACACGCTTATCGTCCAAGGATCGGGTCGTGCAGCGCTGCTGAGGTGTCGAGTCTCGTTCAGTGGGGCCCCTTTTTGTCACACCGTCCGATCCCAGTCCGATAGTGAGAGTCAACCTTCAACAATCCGGCATCAATCTTGAGGGTCCCTATTCAGGGCGCCAACTGTTAAAACAAAGAAATAATATGAGGCTGGGTAGCCCAAAAGTAAATACACCAAACACAGGTTTCAAAGGAACATACAAAGATCTTTTCATTTACTCTGAACAGTTACAAAAAAGTCAAAGACAAATCAGATAGCTATCGGCCCTCAGTACAACACAGCGAACTCCAGCGTGGTTCGGTGTGCTCAGTGAGTGGGACTGGACATCTGGACATTCACTCTTTTATACAGTTTCAAACTAGAAATCCAGCCCATTTGTAGGTTAATATTCCTCTAATACATTACTGATCTAGGGTTCATGCCAGGTTCACTTCTAATTTGTTCGTCTATATGTATCTAGTTCATCTTTGGTTTACACATCAACAAATCATAATGGCAACAGTGTATTTTCTGGGTTTAACATTAAGCCTTAGGACATAGTTTATACAATGTAGTTAAACAGGCGTTCCCATTCAGTTATTCAAACGACATTGCAGTTAATATATGTTCATGGATCAGTTTCGTTGACACAGGTAATCCTTGATCTACAGTTCAATGAAGGACAAGGTCTCATTACATGATCCTAACATTTAGCCTATGGCAGTTTAGACATTAACTTGCATGTAGAGGTCAAGGCGGCCAAGTTACAAACAGAAAAACACTGTCCACCATTTTAACTCACAGGGTGACTTTGCAGAGAGAGAGAACCTAAAATGGCGGTTTACATTGATTCTAGGGTCAGGACCTTGCAACACGAATTTCCTCACAAGTAGATCACGAGCAGCTTGGCGTAGGCCAATATACATATATTCAATGCAATAGGAGGCATGATATAATTTCTAGTTTGACAGGGTGATATTGTATGCATATTTGTTCTAAAAAAAAGAGCTTCAGCATAAGTGCTAATACAATAACATCATTTGGCCTTGGACGTCTGCTTGCATTCACAGTAATTTGACAATATGGATCTATAGACACAGATATTAATGATACATATTGTGATCCATTCTTGTATGAAATGTATATAACATTAGTGAAATCATAACCATATTTTTCATAGTGTACTTAGGAACAATGCTATTTTGATTCACGGATGATGGTTTGAGAGCCACTTTTTTGAGGCATGGGCTGGGCCACTTTTTTGAGGCAGGCGTGATCCTCTTTTTTGAGGCGAGGGGTGGGCCACTTTTTTTGGGTGTCCGGGCCTATTTCTTGTCCCAGTCCGACCCTGGCCGACACCGAAGCCCTGCAGGAATGCAGTGAGAAGGGAGCACCAGCTGTGCAAGACACAGAACCGCCGGAACCAAGAAACCTCTTCAACCTGTCCGAACGTGCACCCAGAGAATAGCCACATTCAGTTTCAAGGTACCAGGTCGCTTCTGGGAGCTGGGAGGTGACAGAAAAGACAAACCAGACCCCTAGGTGGGGTGAGAACAGACAAACCCAAGGCGGGGTGAGAGCCGACAGATCCCAAGCCGGGGTGAGAGCCCAAGAACCCCAAGGCGAGGTGAGAGCAGACAGACCCAAAGTGGGGTGAGAGTGGACAGATCCCAAGGCACGGTGAGCACCAACAAACCCAGAAGCGGGATGAGAACAAAGTGACCCCAAAGCGGGGTGTTAGCAATTAGACGCCAAAGCAGGGAGAGAGAGATCCAACCCCATGGTGGGCTGAGAGAAGCTAGGGCCAGGTGGGCTGAGAGGAGGGGAACAGGCCAGGGGGAAGTGGAATAGAGACCCCACTGTGAGGTTCCCTGGAGAATATGGAGAATAAACCGAGAAGAAGGTCTGGTCTGGTTCCTACGAACCGGAATCCATACAAAATAACAAAGGAATAAATAAACAAAGGGAGAAAATACCAAAAAAGGTGTTCGAAAAAAAAAATTGAAAAAATGTCATTCAAGGGTAGCAGGAGTTGAGGGGTGTGCCCCGGTCCCCTTGATCGACATTTGCAAGCAAACTAAAACAATTTTTTTAAAAAGGAAAGGACCCTAGAGCACCAGTTCCCTTCCATGTGCGTGAAGGGAACCGGCGTCGCAAGGGCTATGCAGAGGCGGCGGCACACTTCGGTGTGCCGCCAGAAGGTAAGTGATCCGAAATGTCTGTGGGAAACAAAAGCGAAAGTTATTTTCGAAAAAATAACCTTCATTTTTTTCTGCCTTGGTCATTTCGGATTCGTACATTTCACGGTGTTAGGGAGTATTTTCATATCTGTGCTAATTCCCTTCATCCTTACAGACCCCCAGCTCTTTTGCTGGACTTTAGGGCTTTTTAATTTTAACCGTAGCCTGAGTGAGCCCTTTTTCTCACTCTCTCATGTGTTTTGACCTGATTTGGTTTATGTGTTTCCTGACAAACTCCATAGGCATCTACTTTTTGTATGGTGCCACCCAGCACCTTCATTGCAGTGTCACAGAGAAATCCTTCAGATTTCTCTTAAGATTTAAATACCTTTTCTTGGGTGAACTACTGTTCCCAAGAATAGTAAAGTGAAATTGTCTTTACTTACCTTTTCTCTTTGTAGGTCCAGCACCCACCATCTTATGTGGAGTGCTGGGGGGGTTAATCAGTAGCCCCTTTTGCTACCAACTCATGTAACATTTTTTTATGTTACCCTAACTACTTTAAATGGCTGGCGGCAGTGGTTTAATTTTCCTACCATTGTTCTTTTCTACCGCAGGCTGAATCCTTAGCTGCAGTATAGCACCCATGGGTGACTATTTTGTCAAAATGGCCCCCATCTTCTTTTGTAGCCATTTTCTGTTTGTGGGGACTTTCTTGGGTTTTACTCTGTGGGCCAAACCAGGTTTGAGACCTTTATTTGTTTTGCCTTTGGCAAGCTTCAGTACTGAACCCCTCCTCTGGCTCCAGTGTGTCTGGAAGAGCAGGAAGTGAGGGAGGTGCCCGAAACTTCCCATCCTTCGTCTCTAGGGAAACCTGAATGCACCCAGTCCTGATTGGCTGACAGCTAGGTTGTGTATGAATGGGAGAAACCTGCTTAAAAGGTGAGGGTTTTGGGCCTGGAGACAGAGTCAACCACTGGGAAGAACAACTCGACGAAGAAACCGTGAATGAAGCTTGCTGCATCCTCTTGGATCATTGAACTGCCCGGTGAAGCCCTGCTGCTGTGCTGAAACTCCTTTTTCTGGTCGCGAAGAGATGCTCCGGAAGGGACGACTTCTTCCCTTGGGCTAGTGGGACCAACTAACCCTAAGCCAAAATCCATTGGAAGACCTTCCCCGACTGGCTGTACTTCTTTGCTGCTGCAGGAACCTGTCAGAAACGCTCTCCTCTAGGTCTTGGGAAGGTGTACCAGTACAGGCAGTTGAACTTGTTGTGTAGATGACGAATTCTTCCTGCCAATGTACCCCTCAGGTGTACCAAAAGCGACAACCTGAGGGATCTATTAGCTGAAAGAGGTATTGGACGCTACCGGGACACTGCTGGCTGAAAAGGAAAGGTACAATGTCAAACCAGGTCACGAATACCACACTTCTGTTGTCGCGCCATGAAACACTTGTGTATAGGCGCGTTATAAATGCCATATCATATCATATCATTAGGGAATACTCTGGGGACTAACCTGTTCCTTGATGTGTAAAACAGGTGATTCTTTTAGTACATAACCTAGATCTGGATCCCCTTAGACAAGCCAGAATGGGAGTGACCCTGTAACCAGACAAATACAGTTAATAACTAGAGTTGGGAAATACATGTAAGAGAAAACCACAGAAGTTTGAGGCTTCTTACCATGGGAGGTTGCACGAGTATCCAAAAGAAGTTCACAATACCAGAAGGCTTGGAGAGTAATGTGCCGATGATGTATGATGACACTTTGCCCAGGCAGAGTAGGTATCCCCTAACCTGACGGCACGAGGACGCCTAAATAGAGCAATGTCAGTGCTTTTATGGAAGTCTCTAGTCCAAGCACTCTTTAGAACCAAAATCCAAACGAGAGCAAGAGCAATATCAAGGGACAGAAAACGAATCTGCAACTTGCGGGCAGCAACGTTCCAAACAGAAAGCAGAAGGAGTCCTGAAAGCAGTTCCGAGTCAGCGTTAAGCTGGCGGTGACCGTGTAGAACGTGAGACAGGAGCAGTCGATGAATAACAGCTCTGTGTCAAAAACAGAGAGTTCCAAACTGTACCAAGGGTGAGGCGAGTCAATCCAAATGAGCAGGCAAAAAGGTCCAAAGCAAGAGGTCAATATCACAAGATTACAAGACACAATACTTTACCACTGAATACAAATTCAGAAGCACCGAGCCGAATGGAGGCGGTGCTTAAATGAGATCACTTGACCCGCGGAATGCGGCCCTGCTGTGACGGCAAACCACGTATCACATGAGCAGGATACAAACGTCGCCATGGCAACCCCCAGCATGCAAGAAAAGATGATCCGCGCAAGGGAATTGTTTAGACTGAAAGCGAGAGCTTAGACGGCCATTGCATCTAGGAGCTATCGTAACATGGGGAGACACAGCCTTTGGCATCAATGAAGAGAAACGAAGACCAGAACGTAATAAACGCTTGCTAGACAATGGGCCTCATTATGACATTGGCAGTAGCCGTGCCGGTAAATACCGGCACGGCTGCCGCCGGAGTCATGAAATTACCGGCACCCGGGAATGGGGACTTAGCCATTACAGCCCCGGCGGAACCAGTAAATCCCCATTGCCGGGTGGCGGTTATAATTACTCCCCATTCCCATTTGAGTCCCATTGGACTAAATGGGAATGGGGAGGTCGGATGCACCGACACCATTTGTGAATGGTGCCGGTGCATCCGGCATGGCCGGCTCGCGGGTGCCGTTCCACCTGCCAGGTCAGACCTGGCAGGCGAAACGGCACCCGCGAGCGACCTCATAGTTTGCCGGTCTGGTAACAACGGTGTTGGTAGCTTACCAGAACCATTGTTACCAGACTGGCAAACTTGTAATGAGGCCCAATGATTTCTTGGCAGCATGAACATTGGAGTGATTTGAAAAGCGCTTAGTTGCTGATGGATTCCTGACAGAACCGAGTGCCAGGGGTCGAGAAATCCGTAGTCGAGTGAAACGTCTGTAAGCCAGCCAAAAGCTCCAGGAAGCTCCTCGGGACCCTCCCATAAGCAGGACGACCAGACGACCAGAGCGCCAGTCACCACACCAGAGTGCAGGACTGAAGGAGTGAAGGAAGCCCGACCGGTGTCCAAGATCTGGGGTTGTGCTGTTTACCGGGCGCTTAAACCGCGAAGTGCTGCTGATCCAAAAAGAGCCCGTAGCTGTCGCTGACCTCCCAATTGCTGCCGCAGGAGTCCCCAGACGTCCTCCATCTTGTTCCCTCGACTGAGGCCCAGGAACACAGGATCTGCATTGTTGGAACCAGACAGAATTCAGCTGGACCCTCTTCATTTTAACCAAAGGTACTGTTCTGACTTGGGGTACTTACCTCATTGTCTGTAGCTTGCTCTTCTCAATTGAGACTTGCAGTAGCTGCTTTGCTAGAGTTGATTTCAGCTCTACCCTTGACAAGTGTAACAGCTTGTGACCCTACAGTGATATTTCCTCAACAAACTCTCTAACTTTGTGCAAGACTTTTACTATCTAAGAAGTGTCTCAGCTCCATAGACTTTGCTCCGGTTGACTTTGGCTGTCCTGGCTCCCTGCAGAATCTTCTATTCCATTTTGACTTTGGCATTTACTGTCCCTCATAGGTGATACATTGTTTCTAAACTAATATTGCTGGGAAAGGTTTTTATCTACACTTCATTGGAAGATTTAAAGTGCTCACATGCTCTGATAACCTGTTTAACCTTTTTCCTTCCCTTAACCTTTCCTGTCTACAAACCTCAGAATTTACAAAGTGTACTAGTGATATATACATGCAATGAAGTCACCTGAGGGTGTAGGAAGTGTGTAAGAAGCATCTCTAAAGAGTATCTACTAATCTTTGTGTTCATTCTGAACAAGTATTTTGAAGTGTATTTGATTGCTACATATATTGCCCTTTATTAAATAAACTATTTATAACGTAAACCTTGCATATAAGTGTTACTTGGCTACTTGTATTGGTGGATTTCATTGCTACAGCTCTACAGCTCACATGTACCCCTCTTGAGATAATTCTGGCTGCTCAGTTACACTATCAACTTGTGTAGTACAGACCTATACCAATAGGTGTGTTACCTAATACCAAGATGACAAAGGTTGTGTAATCTCCCCCAGGGTTACTACATCAATTCTTACCTAACAGTGGTGGCAAGCGGTGGGATAGACGTAGAGTGGTTACATTGGTTATTTGCTCTACTTGTGTCCAACTAAACCAGCCACAAGGCTAAGCTTCAAAAGTGAAGCAATTGTAACATGCCAAATATGGATAGCTTCAATGAGGTAGCCCTGATTGTTCTGACAGTATATCAACTGAAAGATGTGTACATAGCCAGCAGTCTGACTCTGAAAGGAAAACAATGTGAGTGATTACAACGTTGTTGAATCACCAAAGTTTGGCTAGTAGGCATGTAACACCTGCTACCCCAAGTAATGTGGAAAATAATGATGAGGATGACAGTTTAGAGTCAAGCTCAAATCTGCAAGAGGAGTCAGAGGAGGAGAGACCCTCTCTGTCACCGCCTGCCGTTGTGCCTCAGCCATTTTCCATTGGGAGCCCACAAGGTCCACAGTTAAGCCCCGAATATGTTTCTCTAGAAAGACTGAGATTAGAGTTGGCATTCAAAACGTTAAATGCCCAAGCTGAAGTCAAAGATCAAGAGGTGAAACTAAGAGAAATAGAGATGCAACATAAAAGGATATGAAAAGGATGTTCCTTGATTCTGCTTTCCTTTCAGGGTCCTCTAGGTCTGCTAGTCCCAAGAGGCCTCGCCTGCACAAAGAAGCGGTCATTATGTATGAACCTAAAATTGATGTGTTGGATTGACTGGGTACGTTTGAATACACCTATGGTCTTCAACGAACCAATGGGAATGATTTAATTCATGGCTCATGTCTAGGCTCCCCCTGAATGGTCGTGATGCTGTAATGGAGTTAAGTGCCATTGAGAGAAAGGATTATGAATCAGTGAAACTGGCATTAATATCCAGATTTGGGAAAACTCCTTCCCAGTACTATAAGAGGTTTAGGACCCTCAAAAAGACTGATGGTACCCCTTGGGCTACCTGGGTATGTGAATGTTTGAAGAACTTAGATGGTCGGTCTAAGGATTACAAAGTGGACTCCTTTGAAGGAATGAGGAATCTTTACTGTTAGAATCTATTTTTGATGCCTGCTCTCCTGAGCTGAGACAGCATTTGGCTGGCTCAAAAGAGATTGATCCCAAAGAGTTAGGACAGGCTGCTGACTTGTGGGTAGCCAAGAGGGCCACTCACAAGGACCATGGGGCAACTCACAAAAAGGAAGAAGAGAAGCAGCATAGGAAAGAGAGAAAAAGGAATTCTAATTCCAACCATCCAAAAGAGGGCCACAAACATAGCAAGGGTAAAGTCCATGGGAAACCTGGTAAGTCTAGTGAAACCTCTGGTGCCAAACCAGAGGGAGGTCAACAGAACCCCCATTTCAGATAACATTTGGGAAATGTTTGGTATTTGGGTCTGTAGATCATGTGAAAGGGGATCCTAGATGTAAGGGTAAACCTCCAGGGGTCCAGACTGCCTTCTTAGCCTTCATCCCTGCGGGTGAACCACAAATGGCAAGTGCACACTTTCAATTACTGGCTGAAGACCACATTGGAGTTCAAGCCAGTGTTTCTTTAGTGCCCCTGGGTCTGTGGGAACAACAGAATGTGGATGTGTACAACTCCATACCAGATAACACAAAAGAATATTATAAGGACAGTGTTCTTGTAAATGGTCAGGAGCCCCGTGCCATTAGAGACACTGGGGCAAGCATTACAGTGGTTGATGAAAGTTCTTTCAAACCTGGGTATGTAGCTAAGGCACCCAAAGGACCCACTAAACTTGCAGGAGGCCCTATCCAAATGGTTCCTATTCTGCCAGCTCTCATCCAGTGCAATGATATGACTGTTAGAATACCTGCCAGTGTACAGAATGAAGTGCCAGGGGAAGCCCTGTTGGGAAATGATTTGAAAACTCTTGGAGTTATATCTAGCACCCCCAGGTATCCCATCCCAGCAAAAGGAAGCAGGAGCAAACAAGAATCATCAGAGAGGCAACCTTGAGAGACTCTCAGTGGGAGGTGAAGGAGATTTCCAATAGCCCCAGTCCACAGGAAGGCCACCCTTCTATTCCCAAGCAAAGGAAAGAGACAAAGGGAAAACCCAAGGTCTCTGGGTGTAAGAAAGGCCCCAAACCTAAACCTGTTCACAGGACAAGGACATCCCCAGGAGGACAATCACAGGTCACCCCAGTGACCCCTTCCCCTGCCGTGGATGAGTGGGAGGATCAACCAAACTCGACAGAGACAGCTACTGGTGACACAGAGCCGGAAGAAAACCTTCCCTGCGTTGGAGATCTGTATACTCGAGACCATCCTGAGCTGCAGACTTTACGTGTAGAAGGTGGACCCTGTAGGGCAGACTTCAGCAGAGGTCAAAGAGAGTGTCCCTTCCCAGCTGGAAGGGAAAGGGCCAGGGAAGCATAGGCTTTACTGAGAGGATGGCCTCCACTACAGTGAACCAACTGAGCCTACCCCATGGGACTGCAGGAGACTGGCAGTGCCCCAGGAGGTGAGACAGAAGTTCTTAGAGTTAGCACATGAAATTCCTTTGGCTGGCCACTTGAGTTTCAAGAGGACCAAAGAGAGGCTATCTCTGTACTTCTACTGGCCCAAGATGGGGGCTGATGTAGAGAAATTCTGTAAGAGCTGCCACACTTGTCAGACTTCTGGCAAGGGTGGGTCCAAGAATGTGCCAACTTTAGTGCCCCTCCCTGTGGTGGGAGTCCCTTTTGAGAGGGTGGGGATTAACATTGTTGGTCCCCTAGACCCCCCAACTTCTTCAGGCAACCGATTTATATTGATTTTGGTAGACCATGCTACCAGGTATCCTGAAGCCATACCTATGAGACCTGTTACTGCTCAGGTAGTGGCTAAGGCCCTCCTTGGTATCTTTACCAGGGTAGGTTTTCCTAAGGAGGTCATCTCTGACAAGCAATCTAATTATATGTCCCACTACATGCAGACCATGTGGAAAATCTGTGGAGTGACCTACAAGTTCTCAACAGGCTACCATCCCCAAACCAATGGATTGGTAGAGAGTTTTAACAGAACTATGAAGAGCATGATAGGTGCTCTAGGGGAACTCCTTAGAAGAAAGTGGAACCTTCTACTGCCATGTCTTCTCTTTGCTTATAGGGAAGTCCCTCAAGAAGGGGTTGGGTTCAGCCCCTTTGAACTTCTCTATGGTCATCCAGTCAGAGGCCCTTTGGTCCTGATCAAGCAAGGGTTGGAGAGTGCTCCTTCCCTACAGCCAGTGAGAGCCACTAAGTGCTAGGCCTAAGAAAGAGGATGGCACTCATGATGACAGAAGTTTCAGATAACCTGAAAGCAGATCAGGGTCTGGTCAAACATTGGCATGACCAGAAGGCCAAAATGGTGGAGTTTACTCCAGACCAGCTTGTTTTGGTTATGGTACCCTCAAGGCAGAGGGCCTTACAGGAGAAATGGATTGGACCCTTCAGGATTGTGGGTAAGCTTGGAGGGGTGAATTATTTAGTGAACTTGGGCAATCCCAAGGAGGCCCCCAGGGTCTATAACACTAACCGTCTGAAGGCTTATGTTTCCAGACCAGAACTAGGAGCTTTGCTTATAGCCTCTGATCAAAAGGAGAAGGAGAGTGAGCCTCATCCTGATCTCCTCAGGGGACAACCCTCAGATGAGACAACTGAAGGAGTCAAACTCTCTTCAGATTTGACTCTGCAACAACAGGAGGAGGGCAAGGCTCTGTTGAATCAGTTTGCCTCCCTGTTCTCTCTGACACCAGGCTTGACCCGTTGGGGCCAGCATGATATTCCCACTGGTGACAGTCTCCCTGTCAAAAGCAGGGGTTACAGAATGTCAGATCATGTAATATCCCACATAAAGGAAGAGGTCAATAAGAGGCTTGATCTTGGGGTTATAGAACCATCTACAAGTCCATGGGTTATTCTGGTTGTACTATTGCCAAAAGCAGGAACCAAGGTATTGAGATTCTGTGTGGACTGTAGAGCTCTTAATGCAGTCATCACTACTGATGCCCATCCTTTACCAAGGACAGATGAGCTGATGGCCAAACGTGGTTCAGCTAAGTGCCACAGTAAATTTGACCTGACCTCAGGCTATTGGCAAATACCCCTGACAGACCGTGCCAAGGAGAAAACTGCATTTTCCACCCCAGGAGGCCTCTACCAGTTTAAGTTTATGCCTTCTGGACTCCAAAATGCACCTGCTACATTTCAGAGGATGGTGAATCAAGTTCTGAATGGGTTAGAGGACTTCTGCATGGCATACTAGGATGACATTGCAGTGTTCAGCCCCACTTGGGAAGAGCATCTTCGCCAGCTAAGATATGTTTTGCAGGCTCTGAAACAGGCCCCTCTGACCATATAGGCTAGTAAATGTCAGATTGGTCAGAGCAAGTGGTCTACCTTGGAAATGAGGTGGGATGAGGTGAAATAAGGCCTTTGCCTAGCAAAGTACAAGCTGTACAAAACTATGCCACCCCTACTACTCCGACCCAACTGACAGCATTTCTAGATCTCACTCGTTACTACAGGAATTTCATAGAGAACATTTGGACCATAGCTTCTCCCTTGAATGTGACCTCCTCACCCAAATTCCCCAAGAAGGTTAGGCGGAATGAGGAGTGCACTAAGGCTTTTGAAGGACTGAAGAAAGCTCTTTGTCAATCTCCAGGATTGAGAGCTCCTGACTACAACAATCCTTCATTGTACACACAGATGCTTCTAACACAGGGATAGGTGCAGTTTTGAGTCAACTGGATGAGAAAGGCAGGGAACACCCTATCTGCTTCATCAGTAGGAAACTAAAGGAACGTGAGAAAAGGTGGCCAACTATTGAACGTGAATGTTTTACCATTGTGTGATCTCTGAAGAGGTTTAGGCCATACTTGTATGGTTCTACTTTTGTTATTTAGACAGACCACCAACCCTTGAGATGGTTAAAGCAGATGAAGGGGGAGAATCCAAAATTGTTATGGTGGTCAATCAGCCTCCAAGGGTTTGATTTCACCATAGAGCACAGGTCGGGGTGTAATCACCAACATGCTGATGGTCTCTCCAGAAAGAATGATCGACTGGATTAGGAGATTTATCCAGGAGTGGATTAATTCCTCCTGTCCCTTAGTCTGGGGGGGACGAATGTTAGGGAGAATTCTCATTTCTGTGCAAATTCCCTTCAACCTTAGAGACCCACCGCTCTTTTGGACTTTAGGACTTTATAATTTTAACCCTGGAGTGAGTCAGCCATTTTTCTCACTCTGTCATCTGTTTTGACCTGATTTGGATTATGCGTTTCCTTTGTTTTTGGAGTCTGACAAACTCCACAGGCATCTACTTTTTGTATGGTGACACACAGCACCTTCAGTGCAGTGTCACAGAGAAATCCTTTAGATTTCTCCTAAGTTTTAAATACCTTTTCTTGGGTGAACTACTGTTCCCAAGAATAGTAAAGTGAAATTGACTTTACTTACCTTTTCTCGGTTCCATGTAATAATGTCCCCTCAAAAATATCGCCATGCAAAAATATTGCGGAAAAATAGTCCTTTTTTGTGGGGACATTATTGCATGGAACATGCAGGGGACACCCCCGCATCCCCCAAACCCTGTTTTAAAACTTTTTTTTATTTATTTTTTTCTGCCCCTGTCCCTATATATATGGTCACCTATATAATATCGCCACAACCTTTTCCCGGCGATATTATATACGGCGACCATATATATGGGGATAATATTACCTGATACCCTTTTCTCTTTGTAGGTCCAGCACACACCATCTTATGTGGAGTGCTGGGGGGTTACTTAGTAGCCCCATTCCCTACCTACTCATGTAACATATTTTATGTTACCCTCACTACTTTAAATGGCTCGTGGCAGTGGTTTAATTTTACTCCCATTGTGCTTTTCGACCGCAGGCTGAATCCTCAGCTGCAGTATAGCACACGAGTGACCATTTTGCCAAAATGGCCCCGGCCTTCTTTTGTCGCCATTTTCTGTTTGTGAGGTCTTTTTGGGGTTTTACAAACCAGGTTTGAGCTCTTTGTTCATTTTGCCTTTGGCGGGCTTCAGTACTGAAACCCACCTCTGGATCCAGTGTGTCTGAAAGGGCAGGAAGTGAGGGAGGTGCCCTAAACTCCCCTGTCCTTCATCTCTAGGGAAACCTGAATGCACCCAGTCCTGATTGGCTGGCTGGCTGTCCTTGTAGGACAGCCAACTTGCTGTTTGAGTGACAGCTATGCTATGTATGAATGGGAGAAACCTGCATAAAAGGTGAGGGTTTTGGGACTGGAGACAGAGTCGACCACTGGGAAGAACAAATTCAACCAAGAAACCGTGAACGAAGCTTGCTGCATCCTCCTGGACCGTTGAACTGCCCGGTGAAGCCCTGCTGCTGTGCTGAAACTCCTTTTTCTGATCGACAAGAGAAGCTCCGGAAGGGACGACTTCTTCCCTTGGGTTAGTGGGACCAACTAACCTCTGAGACAAACTCCACTGGAAGACCTTCCACGACTGGCTGTACTTCTTTGCTGCTGCAGGAACCGAGGTCCAGGAAAAAAAGAACTGATGGGGCGGGGCAAAGCCTGAGGTTATATGTGGCGCAGAGGAGGGATGAGGAGAACCACAATAAAAAGAAAAGAGGGGTCCTGAATCAAGGTTTGTGCCGGTGTAACGTCACTTTTTCCTATCTGTCAGAAAATCCTATCTTGCTGACTGAGCATGCGTGCGCATGCTCAGTCAGTACTTAAAGGATAGGATTTTTTGACAACAGGAATGTGGTGTGCCTGTGTTTATGGCGTCCCAGGGGTGCCGTTTCTGTAACTTGATGTGAGCCAGGCTCACTGAAATAACAGATCACAGCGAAGCCCTGTTAAGAGCTACTCGTAAATGTACGCAAACCTCACGAATCCACCGGACTCCAGGGGATAAACACAGCGGACACTGTGTTTCATAAAGTCCCAGGATTTTAATAAGCACTAAATGTGCAAAACATCTGAAAGTATACATAACAAATATATATGTACCTGTATGTGAAGTAAGTGCATCATTATCACGTTAATAATGCACTTATTTCACATACACGTACATATTCATGATAAATCTGGCTGACTGCGCATGCTCAGTCATGATGTATAGTTAAGCACTGGGGGCAGGGCCGTAGAAGAGGCATCTTTCTACAGATGAAAGCAGTAGGGACAGGGGAAGTCGTGCTCAGCCATCTGTTCACATTGCCCCCACCCCTCTTAATGAAGCCTCATTACAGTGAGAAGTGTTGACACTGCATGGCTCAGTGAGTTCAGTGCTGTTGTTCCGCTTGTTTTCCAGTCCCTGCTCGACTTGGCCACATTTACAAAAAAGAAAAAAAAATGCATATGAAACAACGCAAACATCCCGTCCCCCCATAAGCAGTTAAGCGCACAATGTGAAGCTCGGGCTGATTGCCATTCTAATTCAAAGCCACACGCAGTGTCCTGGACGGGCTGTCTGCAGCCCCTTAATGACCTGCAAGGACTCCCAGCTCCCATTGTAGGTTGTGTGGAGGCATTTTGCATTGATGGGCTCTTTCAATATTGGAGACCCTTTGAAGACGCATTACCTAGCAAAGAGGTAAACAATTTCAGGGTATTTACGGCAACACTTAGTTAAATCAAGATGGAAACAAGCAATGGCAATGCCAATAGTTTGGGTTTTTGTGTAGGCATGGGAAAGGCCCTTGGTAGGCCCTGCTGTCTTTAATGGTATGAACGGTAGCAGGTACAAGTACCTGGGCATCTAATGGCAGTGCCTGGCAAATGCCTGATATGTTTTTAAAAGCCAAAAACTGTTAACAGGACTTCACTGAAGGGCACACACAGTGCTTATAAATTAATTGGCTGAAGGCAGACCAGGTTAAGACATTTTTATTACACCAGTAGCATTTACAGCTCAAATTAAGTCATTGTCGAGTGCAAAGTTTGATATTAAGGCTTGATTAAAGAGAGCACAAAGAGTTCCCATGAGAAGGTGTTTTGGGCGCTACTTGTCGGGTATGATTCTTATCTTCCCGCATGTGCTTTGGTTCATATATTATTTTTCCTGTAGGTTTAAATTTTCCTTCTTGCTCAGTACATTGACAGGCCAACTCTAGCGTGAACCGGAAGACTGAGTCCGTTCACCAGTACTGCCACAGCACCTGGCTAGTTCACTTTGGGAGTACAAGTCGACACTTTGTAAATGGCTATTCTTTTTCTTATTACGCCAAATACCAGAAGGAAAAGAAGGAAGATGGCAAGGGGGTGGGGGCTATGTCATGCGTGTTGCCATGAGCCAGTCCTGGATTTTCCCTTTGCATACTGATCCTTGTAGGCCTATACTTATAATGGGAAGAAGTAAAATACCAGTCCTAGCATTTAACAGGAAATAACTGGACTCTGTGTCATGAAGGACACGGGGCTACTTGCCAGGTACCATCAATGGAGCCAAGGACCAGAGGTGAGCGACGAATCAAGGACCAGAGCAGCCAAGGATCCAAAAAGCCAATGATGCGCTTATAAGTCGCACACATACAAGAAATTAAAATAGACACAAGTGTTAGAAAATAACAATTTTAATAAATGCTTTTTGTTAACATATTATGTTTGTGTTCGCTGTATGTATTATTTGCGTTATAGTTATTTTTCAACTTCTAAGACCTATCCACATTGTTTTAGAGGTGTGCTTGTTTTTTCAGGTTATTTGGTTGGGAGTCCGCTTGTTTTTGACTTGTTTTGAAGGGGCATTCAGCTTATTTTTCCTTCTGACCTGGCAACACTGGGCTTGAGGGCCCTGGAAAAGACACAGTGGATTTTACAACCCCACTATGCAGGGGCGCCAAGTACGGGGGGCTGCGGGGCCCGTGCCCCCCCACCCCCTGGCAGAATGAAGTCGGGGCTGAGCCCCCCCACCCCCCTTCGGCCGGAGAGAAGAGACACAGTATGGATGGCCCTTTGTTCCATCCATACTGTGTCTCTCTCTGGCGGTCCGGGTAAAAGCTGAGGAAAAACGATGTTTACAAATTGTGGGACAGATGCAAAGCAATAGGCTCTTGCTTTGCATCTGTTCCTCAATTTCTAAAAATCGTTTTGGGTTGGGTATACCTCTACATCTGTGCACCGGTGTGCACAGATGTAGAGGTACACCCAACCCAGAAGGATTTTTAGAAATGGAGGTACAGATGCAAAACAAGTCTGTCCCTCAATTTCTAAAAATTGTTTTGGGTTTGGTGTATTTGTACATCTGTGCACCCCTCTTGGAAAGAGGGGTGAACAGATGTAGAGGTACACCCAACCCAGAAGGCATTTTAGAAATGAAGGTACAGATGCAAAGCGAGGGAGGGGGCAGGGAGCAGGGGCAGGGAGAGGGAAAATGAGACTGTTTGCATGTCTCTGAGTGTGCACGTGGTGAGGGTGAATGCTATGGGCGGGGAGCGGAGGCGTATGAGCCAGCACTTTCTATTAGAGCTGCCATATTTGAAATGGGGCAATGCTGGTGCTCCTCAGTTAGCTGGCTATACTCTTGATGTGAAAGTTACAGGGCTTCTATAATTGTTCAATCTTCTCAGCGTTAATACTATGCTTTCGTTGAGGCAATGCTAGTTAATTTTAGTGGGGCTGCTATACTTTTGATGGGACAACATCAGCACCTCTCAGTTGAGCTGCTACACTCTTATTGACAAGGCCCAAGCACTTCTCAACAGATGTATTTATTTTTATTGGTTATTTATAATGCGTGTACTGTCCAGAGGTTTCTAAGCGCGGACTGTGGGAGCGAACCTCTGTTGTGCGGACCGAGGGAGCGAACCTCTGTTGTGCGGACCGAGGGAGCGAACCTGTGCTGCGCGGACCGAGGGATCGAACCTGTATTGCTCTGTGTCGTCTTGCTTCCAAGGCGAGCACGTTGCCCCTGAGCTACCCTTCCGATACTCTAAAGATCTGAAGTACATTTAATGATACAGAACCAGAACTATTGAGCAAGTCCGTCATCAGAATATCTCAACACTTTCATGGTTATACAAGAGCTCATATATTTAAAGGGATGGAATTACTCAGAATGTAGCAGCACTATTCATTAACCCAAAGTTCTTAAGCATAGGTAATGTGAAAATACTACACTTCTCACCGTTGGGCCAGTACTACCACTTCTCACAGAGGCTTCTACACCTTTTATGGGGCAGCACTGATCCAGCCCACTGTTCACATGCTCAGAATTATCATTTCTCAGTAGGACTGCAATACTATTCCATTGTGTTCTGTGTGTTGAGTGCTTCTTCACCACCAATGTGGATTCATGGCTCTCTCCCAGTGTCTAAATAGTAGATCTGTCTACATTCAATTGGCAACAGGCATGTCTAGAGCTGCCTGCTGTCCATAAACTGCCGCTCAGGATTTGGGAGCCGTGATGGGGCAAGGGATAGAAGGCTCAAGCCTGTCGGATAGCAGAATCAGCAGGGTCTTAAAACCTGCTCACTCCTTCTGGAGGCGCCATGGGGCAAAATGAGCCTGATCCCACATACAAGGGGTTGTTACCCCTTTATCTCTCCTGAATGAAAGAATTAGCTCTCTCAGACACAAGTTATCACCCCTGCACACACTGAATGAATATGGTATGGATCTATAGATTGAGAAAACTGGAGTGACAATTCAGAGTGTTTTAACAGAAATATAATTGTCTTCCCAGATGGGAGACTGACTCCATTAATATACATGGGGTCACTGAGATGACCAAGAGTGAAACTGTACATTCAGTTGTGAGATTACCAGCAACGGTTGATACTATGCTCCAAGGAGTGAGGTGCCCACTCAATATATCACACTGTTTATAGGTGTGAGACCCATCCTGAATGCTTGCACAAAGAGCCGTGGCCAGAGTTTCACACTGAAGAAGTGAGCATGTGATCCGGGGTCTGAAGCCACCCACACGCAGTGGATTCCCATGCTCCCACTTGCGAGATTTGCACCAAATTAGTGAGATTGTGCTCCAAGGTAGGAGGCACCCGCACAGTCTTTGCTCTGACGTTTGACACACTCGCAGGATGGGACGGCATTTCGTTCTCCCATCCTAGTTGTGTTGCTCTGCCTTTTGAGGGCTACTACAACCTGGATGATTATAGAGGGGTGGAGTAGGGGCACTGATGACTTACTGGAATGCAACTCGAAGGCTTAAATCTCCTTCTTACTTGACTTTAGTATATGCAGCACATGCTAGCCAATGTTTCCACTGTTCTGCGCTGTGCGCGACTCCACCCCCCCGCGCGCCATTGCACCAAGTTGGCGACTACATGCAAATTTGTGGTCCTATAACTGCCAGTGATGTCACTTCCTGTATTTGAGCCCCCCCCAGGAAATTCATAAGTCGGCTCCCCTGCCACCATGTACACGGGGCATGGGTTTTGGAATGGCACAGAAGTGTGTTGGCAGTTCAACTGTGCCATGCCACTTCCAGTTATATTGCGAGGTAGGATAATTTTGGACAAATGTTATCATTTTAGTAAAATAAATGAAAATTACTATGTGGGAGACTACAGAAAAAAATTGAGGGACTGGCAGTGTCCAAAATTGGACTGTATATGAACGGGTAAGACTCTGGTCCACAGCATGAAACTTGAGTTGCTTGAAGCTGTTTGCATCTCTGTCATTCTGCCAACACCCCAAAAATATGCACCCATCACTGCGTGGTGCAGTGCAAAGATAAAGGTAGGCCAGCATTCTGATGTCAAAGGAGCCTCAAAGTACAATTGTAAGGTGATTGCTGTGCATGTTTACACTTCACTGCAGACTCTTAAGGGCACTGCACAGACAGAGAACCTCCCCAAATGCCAAATTATAGAGCATGTTAGGGAGAAGTATGAAGATGAAAATCCCACCTTTTACAGCCAAGATGATTTGTAGATGTTGTAAACACGACTTTATCCTGGTACTTCAGTGAGATAGAAGGCATTTCACTGGGAAGATTTATAGATAAGAATAGCCTCTACCTATCATTGAGGATGGGTTTACCCCTCCACCTCTGTGGACCTCTTCATTCTCCAGGCATCTGACAGTCCAAATAACAGATACAAAGTTCATTATTGTGGGGTACTAATCCGTGAGGACAATTCTGAGACTAATTCAGTGAAATGTGAAGAAATTGGATAGATGCATTGGATGCTGTAATGCCTCACACAATAAATGAGACTTCACTATTGACTAGAAACTGTTGAATGTTCTGGCTCAGCGTGGACATGCTCACGCCTGCCTTATCAGAAGTGAATGCGGGTTTGTTCAGTCCTGGACCACAGGCACCTGGATTCCGTAGACAGGGATAGTCTTCTGCTTATGGTCATCTTTCCCGGAGAAGGCTCTCTTGCTGTCCCCTTTCTAGAGTATGCACTAGTGCCTCCTATTGAAGAATGCCACTTTGCCTACAAGAATATGCCTAGCACCTGAGCTGTCTTCCTAAAAAGGGCTGCCCTGTGCCACCTCTTGAGGTGCCACCGAGTGGAGACACATTGCAAGCCCACATTTCTAAGGATGGCACATGCAAGGCTGACTATTGCCCATCTACTGGCTGACTCTAAGTGGACAGGGGTTTTTGCATCATCTTAATTGATATCGGGTGGATAAGCTGTAAAGAGGTTCTGGTGCTAATGGAGTAATAGAACGCAGAGCATTTGATTGATTTGATAAGCGGCCCCCCTTCCCCCTGTGGCCCCAAAGCATGAAAAAGAAAATAAAAAGGCGAGGGAAGGGGGGGTGGGAGAGGGTTTGGGGCCCTGGGGCCACTAGGCCACCAGGGATATAGGAAAAAGTGGTGTCCTTGGAAAGGGGAGGATCTCCCTTTTCCAAGGACACCACGTATATGATGCATTGCTGGTCAGGGATCAGCGCAAAGCGCTCGATCCGTGACCAGCCACCCACTGGACCACCATGAAAACAATTGTGATGTGGGGGGGAGGGGGGCTGCCCTCTTCCCCCCTGGATACCCACCCTGGCCCCCAAAGCATGGGGGCACATATGTGCACAACCCTGGGGGCAGATGGCTGATCATTTGCCCCCAGGGAAGGGGGGGCAAAAAGAAAAAAAAATTATAATAAATAGAACGGGGATGGGGGTGGGGGTGCTGGGATTTTTTTGCCCCCATGAAATGGTGGTGGCCCTCCCCCTCCCACACCAAGTGGAACGGGGGGGCCACCCCTTGTAGCCCTCCCTGGGGGCAGATTTATGGCCCCAGGCAGGAGTACATGAGGTGGCCCCCCATCCAATTGGGGGGTGGGGGGAGGGCTACCAGGAATTAGTGCTCAGGCCCCCCAAAGGATGGGGCCTGCAGGTTAGCCCCCCCCCTGGGGGCAGATAGCTGATCAACTGCCCCCAGGGAAGGGGGCAAAACAAAAACAAAAAATAAGAAAAAGGGAATTTTGGGTGGGATGGGTGGTGGGGGGGCACTAGCCACCAGGGATATATTTTACAGAAAGGGGGGGTGGCCCTCTCCCCCTCACCCCAAGGAGAAATGGGGGCACCCCTTGTAGCCCTTCCTGGGGGCAGATATCTGCTCCTAGGAAGGGGCATCTGCCCCCAGGGAGGGCTGAATGAGATGCCCCCCCTGCATTTGGTGTGGGGTAGAGGGTCACACCCCAGTACATTAGAAAATTACCCTCAACCCGCCCTAAAGTGTAGTGTACCTTTTCCATTTTTTTTTGTTTATGAAACTTGCCTTGGCGCAGAGGGGCACATTGGTGTGCCAATCAGGTGCCGGGGTGCCCAAACCTTACTGCCCGACCCACTGGGGGGGCCTGTCCCACAATTTTTGGGGGCCCTCTCCCCCCCACCCCAAATGGAGGGGGGGTGTACCTCACGCAGCCGTTTGTAGTAGGCCCAGGAAGACCTGCATGAGGTGCCCCCGCCACCCATTTGGTTTGAGGGGGGAGAGGGCCCCCAAAAATAGTGGGACAGGCCCCCCAGTGGGTGGGGCAGTAAGGTTTGGTCACATCGGGGCCAGATTGGCACATCAATGTGCCTCTCTGCACCAAGGGGAGTTGGGTTACCAAAGGAAAAAAGTGAAAATGGTGGAACGCTTTTTAGGGGGGGCTGTGGGGCACCCCAAAGAGTCTGGGAATTTTCTAATGGGATGGGGCGTTGACCCCCTCGCCCCCAGCCACAATGGAGTGGGTGCCATGTCATGCAGCCCTCCCTGGGACCAGATATCTGCTCCTAGGAACGAACGCCTGAGCCCAGGGAGTAGTGCAGGACAGCCCCCCCCCTTATCTGCCCCTGGGAGGGCTACATGAGATGTGCCGCCCCTCCAATTGGGCCATGTGTGGATTCCCAGGGGTGTACTTTTTTGGGAAATGCATGGGGTTCCCTGTTTCCCTTGCTGGCTTCGACACCCTAGGCCCAAATCTGTAGGTTGCCCACATGAACAAAATGGGCAGTGGCAAAAGGCTTGGGGTTCCCAGTGGGTTACCCTTTTCCTTTTGCGCCCCCGGTAGGTGACCCCACACATGTGAGGTACCATTTTCATCAGGACACGTGTGGGGACGCAGGAAGGTAGGCCATGTGTTGCTGGCGGTGTATTTCGGTGGGTGGCCAGAGCAAAATGTCTAATTTCAGAGACATTTCCCTGTGTCCACTCACTGAAACATGTCACCAACAACAGATGTCATACCTTCTTGTGTTCCCACAGGTTTCCCGACGAAAAAGGTACCTCACATGTGTGGGTGCACCTACTGGGGGTGCAAAAGGAAAAGGGTAACCCGCTGGTAACCCCAAGCCTTTCGCCACAGCACAATTTGTTCATGTGGGCAACCTACAGATTTGGGCCTAGGGTGTCAAAGCCAGCAAGGAAAACAGGGAACCCCATGCATTTCCCAAAAGAGGACACCCGTGGGAATGCACAGAGGTCTGACTTGCGCGAAGCGGCCCAGAATGTATTACCCAGAACCCCAGACAAAGTGAACATTGTGTTTTTTCCCCACCAAATATCACACTTTGTCTGGGATTGTGGCTAATAAAAACTGGGGCAATTTGCGCAAGGCAGACCTCTGTGGATTCCCCGCAACCCACCCAGAGCTCACCCCAGGAGTCCACCCACCCAAGCATCTCAATAGCACACCCACACTTGCTACCCCAGGGTCACACCTAACCCTCTACCCACTCTTCCTCACTTAGAATCCCCCCTGCTCGTTGCAGCATCACACCAACACACACACCCTAAGAAACCACCCAATCTCACTTCCATACCCTAGCCCACCCCATACCCTATGACACCCTGATCACTCCCAGCCCGGCTACATCACTGCAACACATGCGGCTCACCCCCCCCCGCACCCCAACCACCCTTGCGCACCTTAACAAACCCTAGGTCACCCGAGCAAACCTACCTCACCCCAGCACAACCTACCACACCCAGGAACCCTAGCCCAGCCAAGCATTCACCCCCAATGCAAATGCAATAAAAACAAGCACAGCTCATTCAACATAGCTCATCCCAGCGCCCCATTCTCCCCAGTCACACAACCTCCCTCACACCTCACCCGACCTCACACACCCCACCAAACTTCAACAAACCACTTTGCCGCATCCTACACAAGCTTACCCAACAACGTCACCACGCCCTAGCTCCCCAGCATAACATCGAACCCACCGTAGCTCTCCGCAGCACGCCACCCATCTACCCTAACTAATCCCCGCACAATACATATCCACCCTAGCTCCCTCTAGTACATAAACCTCCCGGCCTAGCTTGCCCTGGCACAATACTTATTGTAGCTCACCCAGGGCACCATAAGCTGCCTCAGCAAACCAATCCACACACCAATCCCAGCTTGCATCAGTATACTCCCGACCTTTCCTCTCTCCAGCTCACCACCCATCCACCCTAGCTCACAACATAGCTCACCCAGGGCACCATAAGATGCCTCAGCAAACCAATCCACACACCAATCCCAGCTTGCATCAGTACACTCCCGACCTTTCCTCTCTCCACCTCACCACCAACCGATCACTCACCCTAACTCTTACTAGCATACAATCTACCCGCCCTAGCTCACCTGTGCAGTACAATCACCCTCCTCTACCTCTTAGCAACACCCCCTGCACCCTAGATCACTCCAGCACAAGATCACTATAGCACACCATCTGTCAACTCAAGCTCACCAAAGCATCCCATCATCCAAGCATCCTATCCACCATAGGCTCCCCCAACACTGCGCACATTTTTACTCATCTCAGCCCCTAGCCACTCACTCTAGCTCACCATAACACAGCACCCACCCACCTAGCTCATCACGTACAACATCCACTGACCGTAGCTCACACCAGCAAAACGCCCCAGCCTAGCATGACACAGACTAGCACGCCGATCCTAATTCACCCCAGCAAACCATCCGTTCTAGTTCACCCTAGCCCCACACCCACCAGAGCTATTCCCACCAACCACATCCGCGTACCCTAATTTACCTCATTATCCCACTGGACTTAAGCTCATACCAGCACCCAGCCCACTTAACCTAGCCACCCAGCATCTGAACAAGCTTACATAGCTTATCACAGCACATCACCCACCCACCCTAGGACACTAGAGCAAATAACAACGTCACTGTGGCTCATCCAAGCACGCCACTGTAACTCACCCCAGCACAGTACCCACCCAGCCTAGCTCCCCCCAGCAGCCCACCCACGCACATACGCTCCCCTGAGCTGTATAGCCAAGCACCCAATTACATCCCAGTACAGGCTCCTCTCAAGACTTCACACACCACCCTAGATTGCATCTTCTTGATGCCCACCCACTGCATCAACCGAGCAAACCTTAGCTCACACAAGCATCCCATAGCTCACACAAGCATCCCCTAGCTCACACACGCATCCCATAGCTCACACAAGCATCTCATAGCTCACACAAGCATCTCATAGCTCACACACGCATCCCATAGCTCCCACAAGAAACCCATAGCTCACAGAAGCATCCCATAGCTCGACCGAGCACAACACACACCCAACTGAGCTAAAAGCAGCACACTTTAAGGGCCTCATTACAAGTTCAGTGGCACGGCAAAAAGTGGTAATTCCATTACTGCCACCTTTTTGGGCGGTAGCAGAATTACCGCCATTTTTCACAAACCACTGAACACAAACACAAAAGTATGCCAGTCAGGTAACACTGTGGTGTCCCCTCCAAAAACATCTTTTTTTTGGCAGATACCCTGATTACTGGACAATTATCAACACACTTGTTCTGTGACCAAATCGTACAGTTTCCCCTCATGGTGTAGGAAATGGTAGGATGATCCTATAATTTTAGCCAACCCCGCGTTGCACCCTGGAACTTGGAGTTCCATATTAAATTTGACATATAATAAATACTACAAGCACCAAAATGCAGAAGCCTGTAGCGCTATGTAAAGTGTGCAGTGGACCTCTGCTGCACCAGTCTGTATGCAGACCTGTCCACATTGGCCTCTTGGTGGCCCTGGGTGGATTGCCCAATGCCTGCTCTTGGTAGGATTTTCTGACGGGTAGGAAAAAATGACAGGTTAGGCTGTCAGATTTTCCTACCCCGTCACTTTTTCCTACCCCTGGGTGGGTTGCCCAATGCTAGCTGTCGGTAGGATTTTCTGACAGGTACGAAAAAATGACAGGTCAGGCTGTCAGATTTTCCTACCCCGTCACTTTTTCCTACCCCTGGGTGGGTTGCCCAATGCTAGCTGTCGGTAGGATTTTCTGACAGGTAGGAAAATGACAGTTCAGGCTGTCAGAATTTCCTACCCCGTCACTTTTTCCTACCCCTGGGTGGGTTGCCCAATGCCTGCTCTTGTTAGGATTTTCTGACGGGTAGGAAAAAATGGCAGGCCAGGTTGTCAGATTTTCCTACCCTGTCACTTTTTCCTACCCCTGGGTGGGTTGCCCAATGCTAGCTGTCGGTAGGATTTTCTGACGGCTAGGAAAAAATGACAGGCCGGGCTGTCAGATTTTCCTACCCCGTCACTTTTTCCTACCCCTGGGTGGGTTGCCCAATGCCTGCTCTTGGTAGGATTTTCTGACGGGTAGGAAAAAATGACAGGCCAGGTTGTCAGATTTTCCTACCCCGTCACTTTTTCCTACCGCTGGGTGGGTTGCCCAATGCTAGCTGTCGGTAGGATTTTCTGACGGCTAGGAAAAAATGACAGGCCAGGCTGTCACAATTTTCCTACCCTGTCACTTTTTCCTACCCCTGGGTGGGTTGCCCAATGCCTGCTCTCGGTAGGACTTTTTGACGGGTAGGAAAAAATGACAGGTCAGGCTGTCAGATTTTCCTACCCCGTCACTTTTTCCTACCCCTGGGTCGGTTGCCCAATGCAAGCTGTCGGTAGGATTTTCTGACGGGTAGGAAAAAATGACAGGCCAGGCTGTCAGATTTTCCTACCCCGTCACTTTTTCCTACCCCTGGGTGGGTTGCCCAATGCCTGCTCTCGGTAGGATTTTCTGACGGGTAGGAAAAAATGACAGGTCAGGCTGTCAGATTTTCCTACCCCGTCACTTTTTCCTACCCCTGGGTGGGTTGCCCAGTGCTAGCTGTCGGTAGGATTTTCTGACAGGTACGAAAAAATGACAGGTCAGGCTGTCAGATTTTCCTACCCCGTCACTTTTTCCAACCCCTGGGTGGGTTGCCCAATGCTAGCTGTCGGTAGGATTTTCTGACAGGTAGGAAAATGACAGTTCAGGCTGTCAGAATTTCCTACCCCGTCACTTTTTCCTACCCCTGGGTGGGTTGCCCAATGCCTGCTCTTGTTAGGATTTTCTGACGGGTAGGAAAAAATGACAGGCCAGGTTGTCAGATTTTCCTACCCTGTCACTTTTTCCTACCCCTGGGTGGGTTGCCCAATGCTAGCTGTCGGTAGGATTTTCTGACGGGTAGGAAAAAATGACAGGCCAGGTTGTCAGATTTTCCTACCCCGTCACTTTTTCCTACCCCTGGGTGTGTTGCCCAATGCTAGCTGTCGGTAGGATTTTCTGACGGCTAGGAAAAAATGACAGGCCAGGCTGTCACAATTTTCCTACCCTGTCACTTTTTCCTACCCCTGGGTGGGTTGCCCAATGCCTGCTCTCGGTAGGACTTTTTGACGGGTAGGAAAAAATGACAGGTCAGGCTGTCAGATTTTCCTACCCCGTCACTTTTTCCTACCCCTGGGTCGGTTGCCCAATGCAAGCTGTCGGTAGGATTTTCTGACGGGTAGGAAAAAATGACAGGCCAGGCTGTCAGATTTTCCTACCCCGTCACTTTTTCCTACCCCTGGGTGGGTTGCCCAATGCCTGCTCTCGGTAGGATTTTCTGACGGGTAGGAAAAAATGACAGGTCAGGCTGTCAGATTTTCCTACCCCGTCACTTTTTCCTACCCCTGGGTGGGTTGCCCAATGCAAGCTGTCGGTAGGATTTTCTGACGGGTAGGAAAAAATGACAGGTCAGGCTGTCAGATTTTCCTACCCCATCACTTTTTCCTACCACTGGGTGGGTTGCCCAATGCTAGCTGTAGGTAGGATTTTCTGACGGGTAGGAAAAATTGACAGGTCAGGCTGTCAGATTTTCCTACCCCGCCACTTTTTCCTACCTCTGGGTGGGTTGCCCAATGCCTGCTGTCGGTAGGATTTTCTGACGGGTAGGAAAAAATGACAGGCTAGGCTGTCAATTTTTCCTACCCCGTCACTTTTTCCTACCCCTGGGTGGGTTACCCAATGCCTGCTCTTGGTAGGATTTTCTGACGGGTAGGAAAAAATGACAGGTTAGGCTGTCAGATTTTGCTACCCCGTCACTTTTTCCTACCCCTGGGTGGATTGCCCAATGCCTGCTCTTGGTAGGATTTTCTGACGGGTAGGAAAAATGACAGGTCAGGCTGTCAGATTTTCCAACCCCGTCACTTTTTCCTACCTCTGGGTGGGTTGCCCAATGCCTGCTGTCGGTAGGAATTGCTGACGGGTAGGAAAAAATGACAGGCTAGGCTGTCAGATTTTCCTACCCCGTCACTTTTTCCTATCGGTAGGATTTTCTGACAGGTAGCAAAAAATGACGTTACACCGGCTGTGCAGTTACTTTTCAGCAGTGCAATGTCACTTTGAACCGTACAAAAATTCCATGAATCGGGCCCATAACATTTAAGCAATAGTAACCTAACCTGCTAAGCAGGTGGGTGAGTTCCTGAATAATATTAAGAAATAATTGCACCTTGAACAAGACAAAAAAAACAAAACGGATTACCAAGAACGGATACAGGGGATACTATTCTGAGCACATATGATTAATTATACTATAGGCTGATCTGGGTCCATATTGACAAATGAGTTTTAAGACGTTTCTTAAACTCAAAGCAGGTCTTAGATTGCCTAAATTCAAGTAGGAGTTTGTTCCCGGATGACGGAGCCTGAAATCGAAAGTAGAACCACCGAAGGTTTTGAGATTATACCTCGGCTGGATGAATTTAAGGGGGTCGTAAAA
Source organism: Ambystoma mexicanum (assembly GCF_040938575.1). Lineage (NCBI taxonomy): Eukaryota > Metazoa > Chordata > Amphibia > Caudata > Ambystomatidae > Ambystoma > Ambystoma mexicanum. The sequence goes on from NC_090922.1 coordinate 256,514,908, forward strand.
CCGTAGATTGCGACCTGATGGGAGGGAGGTAAGGCGATTGATTAAGTATTGCTTTGTTGTTGTTCTGTCCCCAGCACCTGTACATGTCATTGCTGTTTACAGCACAGGTGTTCTGTATTAGGGATAGGCATTCGGTGTTTGGCACAGATATCATGCTTCTGTTAGTAAGATTAGAATAGAGGCTCCAGGTGCGCTCTGGGTAGTGGCTATAGGCTAGGCCCCCTTGTATCTGTCTCTGGGGCTGTCCATGGACCCCATTCTACATCAGGCATACAGCCTGGTCAGCTGCATAGAGGTAAGGAAGGGGAGTGTGCAAGATAGCAATTATGAAGCTAGCTCACCCCAAACCTCTTTAGCCTTGCTCCGTCAGATTAGCAATCGAAAAGGCCTTTATCATTGATGTCCATGTGTTGTTGTGCTTGATTACTTACACTCTTAATGTAGTTTGTGACTCACATGCATTGTTTGTGGGTTGCTTCATTTTCTGTTTTGTTTTCCTTCCTATGTTTTATATTTTCATATTTTGCAATCTTTGCACTGACATCGCTGCACTTTAAGCACTGGCACTTTTTGACATCATTCATTCATTATTTTAAGTGTATACAGTATGTTTTTGTATAGATATTGGATCAGAGCCAGGTGTTGATTTCTGTTTCAAGAAGACCACATTGATTGGGCCAAGGTAAATGCATTTCGGAATAATAATAAATAATTGCACCTTGAATAAGCAACTTGATGTAGTGCTGCACTGTAAAGAGAGTATGAGTTTAATGTATAATCTAATTAGAAAATATGTGCAAATTAATGTCATGAGCCCATTTGTTATTACGTCTTTCTTCGGCATTCCGATTTTGGATCTCCAGCTGTCTCCTACTTCTTCTGTGCCTGCCAAGCAACTTGGCCTGTCCAGCCTCTCCTCTCCCCCCAGCAATGAAGGCACAGGAGGACCGCTCACGTGGCAGCATTCCTACTTTAAAGTGATAGTAAAGGGTTTCACCCGGAAATCCTGGTCTATGTCATTTTAACGCTATGTAAAGGCCGCACATAAAAAAGACCGCGCGGCCCTGAGAAAGAAGAACATGGACATGACCGTTTTTCCCCTTTAATTCGGGGGTTCTGCTCCCCCACGGATACGCACAGACACTCACCTGGCACTCACGCAGCTCGTCCGTCCTCTGTCTCGCTGTGCCCATCAGCCCCTGCGCGCGCACTCGGGTGCTTCACAGGGGTTGATGACAGATCGATTTAGAAAGAGAGCGGTCTTTCTAAATAGATCTTTTTTGAAAGATCTTTATAAATAGATCTTTTCGCTTCGTACTGGATATCTCGCACTAGTTACACCAAATAATAATCACAGAAACTATTAATATGTAAATATATGTCAAATATGATTTAAGTAACAAGCAACACGCTTTTCAACCCTCACGGGTCTCCCTCAAAGCTGAACCAACACACAAATATACAAATGTGAATAATATTGGGAAAATGTAATGAAAAGCAAAATTAAATAAGAAACAATACAAATGAAATGTTAAAATCATACATGTGGAAAAAATGTTTTTGGTTGATCGCATAGTATGTGAGATGGGGGAGGAGAGGAGGACACACTATTAGCATGTGAATATTACATTACAGCTTGTGACGTTTTAACAAAGGACCATGTCTGCCTTCAGCTACTCGATTTATAAACACTGTGCCTGTCCTTCACTGACATACTGTAAAAAAAAAAAAAAAGTATGGAGTCAAGTCTCCCCTCTACCCCCATATATCAGTGCCTAAGGGTCTGGCTGTATATAGGTAGATGGTAAGTGTCGCGCTGCCCGATGACGGGCGCGCACGCGGCGGCGTGACGTTGCACGCCGTCGCGTGCAGTATAAATAAACGGGGCGTTTCCCGGCCGCATCAGAGCGACCGGGAAGCCCGAACCAAGACGGACGTGTTGGTCTGTGTTCTTGGGGCCGGGGCTTGCGGCGAAGCGCGCGGGGGGCGCCAGTCACCCTCAACAGTGGCGACGAGTGGGGGAAACGATGCCCGGGCCCGGCGGTGACAACTTGAACAATTTTTCCCCCGGAACGAGGTCGAAGGACAGACTTCGTTTCATGCCGCGGGTAGTGCGTTTGCCCATGCGGCTGGCGGCCATTTTGTGCAACGGCTGTGGGACTTCAAGGAGCTCCGGTTTGGGCCCTGAAACGACCCTAGGCCTAATTTTTGGACTTTTCAGTAGCTGATAGCTACATCTACACGGAGGTATGCATATTTAGTGCATTAACTCAATTTTGGGTTTACTACGTCGAGTGGAAGCTAGGAGAAGGCCTATCTTGACTGGGCCTGCTGCATCCAGTTACTATTTTGCTACCAATTTTTGGAACACTGAAAGGCATCCTGCTTTTTCGTCCCCTTCATCATCATCCTGGTGAATCCATCTATCTTCATCCTCTTCATCATCACAGAGGTGGCAGGAGTCACTGCATCCAGGGGTGGTCAATGCTGAGAGTCACTGTGGGCTGAAGTTTTGAGTTGCGGCCCCGATCAGCACCATGGGGGTGCCTGTGCGCTCAAGCTCATGAGTGACACCGAGGACCAGGACGGAGCACACAGTGTGGCGGCGCAGTTTCATCCTCGTGCACCAGTGGCCCCGCAGGGTCTTCTACCCCCAATGCAGCAACCAGCAGCTCCAGTAGATGGTCAGGCAGCGGTTCCCGCCCTTCAACCCCCAGTTCAACCTGCTGTTGCTCCTGGTGTTCAGCAGGCAGCGCCTGCCATGGCGCAGGTGCGTGCGCATGCTGCCCTGCAGCCCATCCCCGAATTTGATGTGTCGGGCCCGCCATCCAGCCTGGGGCCCCGATGGAGAAGGTGGGTGGACCGCCTGGACATGTATTTCAGGGCTGCGCAAGTGGTTGATGATGACACCAGGCTGACCACGATGTTGTACTCGGCAGGGCCCTCTGTCCAGGAGATTTTCGAATCTTTGCCACAAGGGAATGGAACCTATGATCATGCAAAGGCCGCCCTCCAGGCATACTTTCTGCCCTTAGCCAACGCGGACTATGAGCGGTTCGTGATGCTCTCTGCCAAATAAAAGGACGATGGGACTTTGGACACGTTCTACGGGCGCCTGAGGCGTCTGTCGCTCACCTGCGCCTGGGGCGATGCGGAGGACATGATCAGGACCATGCTTATCCAGGCGTGCTCATCAGGCAAGCTCAGGCGCCAAGTGCTGAGGGAGCCGGGAATAACGCTCCAGCGCATCCTTGAGCTAGGAAGGAACCACGAGGTGTCAGAGGCGAGAGCGGCAAGAATGGAAGCTGGGTCACGTCCCGTAAAGACTGAGGAGATCTGCGCGATGCGGCGAAGGGGAAGAGGTGCTAGGAGGTATGGCGGTGGCACACGGGACAGAGCTGGGAGGGCAGGAGAGATTTGCCAAAAATGCGGATACGACCTGGCTCACCCAGCGGAGTGCCCTGCAGCTGGAAAGACATGTGGACGATGCGGTTTGCCAGACCACTTCTCAAGAGTGTGTAGGGCGGCCTTGCCCGTACTGGTGCCAAGGGGTCAGGGCCGAGCGGTCGCCATTCGCCAGGGTCGGCCGTCCAATGTCGCCCAGGTGGACCAGGGCGAGGAGGAGGCTCAGGCAGAAGAAGCAGAGGAAGAAGATGAAGAGAACATTTTCTTCGTATCAAGTGTGGAGCTCCCAAGAGGCAGAAATCGACGGCAACCTAGGTGCGTGGTTGAGGTGAACCAGTCTCCGGTCCCTGTACTCGTGGACACAGGGGCATCGGTGAACGTCATGGCCCGAGAACATTACAACGCCATGGATCGGCCGCCCAGGCTGGTTACGCCAAAGGCCCGCATCTTCGCGTTTGGTGGTGTGGAGCCCATCCCTCTGGACGGGGCCTTTGTGGCAAAAGTGGAACACGATGGCTCCCACATCACGGCCCGCTTCTACGTGACGCCAGTGAGTAAGAACACTTTGCTAAGTTGTGCAGCGGCGGAGGCTCTCGGCATCGTAAGCTTCGCATACTCCGTCTACCTGGAGGACATTAATGACTTGCTAGAGAAGCATCAGGCCCTATTCAAGGGGATTGGGCAGATGGTCAGAGAGCCGGTACGGCTGCACATTGACGAGTCGGTACAGCCGGTGGCCCTCAAACATCGGAGGGTACCTTTCCACCTCCGTGAGCAGGTAGACAGAGAACTGGACAGCCTCGTTGATGTAGACATTATCGAGAAGGTGGATGGACCGACTCCCTGGGTGTCCCCCATAGTGGTGGCAAGGAAACTCAAGCAACCGGGCGCAGTCAGGATCTGCGTAGATATGAGAATCCCCAACAAGGCCATCAGGAGAGAGAGGCACCTCACACCGACACTGGATGACATCATTGCTGAGGTGCAGGGTGCTCGGTTCTTCTCGAAGCTCGACCTCAGGGCCGGATATCATCAGGTCGTCCTCCACCCCGACTCAAGGTACATTACCACCTTCACCACGCACCGGGGACTGTATCGCTACAAGAGGTTGAGTTTTGGGGTGTCCTCGGCCGCGGAAGTATTCCAGAACATCATTCGGGGTGCCCTGGCCGACCTCGAGGGCGTCCTAAACATAAGCGACGACATTCTGGTCTTCGCGAGAACCGAGGTGGACCACCTGTGGCATCTGGCGAAAACCTTTGAGAGGCTGCAGCCGCTGGGACTCACACTACATAAGGAGAAGTGCGAATTTCTGCGCCCCTCCCTGGAGTTCTTCGGTTTTGTATTCAGGGAAGGGGGGGGTGTCTCCTGACCCCAGAAAGGTACTGGACATACAGAAGGCCCAACCACCGGAATCTGTGTCGGAGGTGCGAAGCTTTTTGGGCATGGTCACATACTGTGGCCGGTTCATCAAGAACCTGGCAACAGGTCTGAGCCCCTCCGAGCCCTGACAAGAAAGGACACCGTCTGGAGTTGGGGTCCACTGGAACAGGCAGCCTTCGATGACATTAGGGGCGCCCTCACGGCCGAGGACACAATGTCATTCTTCGATCCCGCCCTACCATCGTAAATCATTGTTGATGCTAGCCCATTCGGCCTGGGGGCGGTGTTAACACAGATTGACCGTGATGGCGGCGTCCGGCCGGTCGCATATGCCAGCAAGGCGCTGTCAGACGCCGAACAGCGCTACTCGCAGATTGAGCGCGAGGCTCTGGCGGTGCTGTGGGGATGTCGCCATTTCCGGCTTTATGTACTTGGACGCCCGGTGACGGTGGTCACTGACCACAAACCTCTGCTGCCGATCCTAGCGGGGTCGTCATCCAAATAGCTGGCACGCATTGAGAGGTGGATGCTGGCTCTCTTAGAGTATGGGGTGACCCTGGTTTACCGGCCAGGGGTAAACAACGCTGCTGACTATCTATCCAGACACCCCGGAGCGCCTGGAGAAGGAGATCGTGACGTCTGTGAGCAAGAAGCTGAGGAGCATGTCCGGGTCGTGGTAGAGGCTGCCATGCCGAATGCCATGCCCCTCCAGGAGCTGGAGGCTGCGGCGGCACAGGATGAGTGCTTCAAAGTATTGAGGCAGTCCATGCAGCAGGGCTCCTGGAAGTCTGCGCTTGAGGCCCTGGCGGGACGCACTCAGGAGGCCCGGACTGGTCTAGAACAACTATGGAAGGTTTGTGAGGAACTGTCCTTCTCGGCGTCGGGCCTTCTGCTTCGGGGCGACCGGATTGTGGTTCCCCAGTCAAAGGTGGGTGAGGTGATCGCGCTGGCACACCGGGGCCACCAAGGGGCCGCCAAGACCAAGGCCCGCCTCCGGATGAAGGTGTGGTTCCCCGAGCTGGAACGCAAGGTGGTCGAGTTTGTGGCGGCCTGTGTCTGGTGTCAGGCAGCATCGCCTTTACAGCGGGAGCCGGTCATCGAGGCGATGCCGAGGGGGACCCATCCGTGGGAGGTGGTTAATGCCGATTTTGGGTCCACCACCATGGGCACCCACTTCCTGGTCCTGGTGGACGAGTACTCCCGCTACCCCGAGGTGGAGTTCGTGGAGTCCGCGGCGTTTGAACACGTGGTGGTGGCGGTGGAGAAATTGTTCGCGGCTCACGGATTCCCTCACACGCTGTGTTCGGACAATGGTGCGCCTTTTCAGGGTGAACGATTTGCTGAACTGATGGTGAGCTGCGGGGTGGTGCACCGAAAGATCATGCCCCTGTGGCCTCGAGCGAATGGGGAGGCAGAACGCCTGATGAGAACCCTCAACAAGACATTTAGAATTGCCCAAGGCCAGGGGCAGTCCCTACAGAGAGCCCTGTACCAATTCTTGAGAGTATACCGCACCACGCCACATGCGTCCACGGGAGTGGCCCCAGCAGAGGCGATGTTCAGGAGATGTCCGCGAGGGCTATTGCCGGAGGTCGGAGAGCGGGAACCTGCGGTGATTGACGACCAACGGGTCGAGATGGACCGGCAAGCAAGAATTGAGCAAGAAAACGTGCGGAGGGGGCTTCGCCCACAACAGCTGGAGCCGGGCGATGAGGTGCTCATTCGCAATCGACACCCGCATGGGAAACTCTCTTTGCCGTATGAGCCTGAGCCGCTGGATGTCGTGGCCGTCCGGGGCTTCATGGTGACGGCGTCGGATGGATGGTCGGAAGTGACGCGGAACGTGAGTTTCTTTAAAAAGATCAGAGACCCCAGAACTGACCCATCTCCTGACCCGGACCTGGGAGGAGTCCTGGAGAACGAGGGAGACCCACCCTGCATGCCAGAGTCCCCAGTGCAGGGTCCGTCGACGGACCGATCACCCGTGCCGGAGGCGAGCAGGAGGTACCCCCAGAGGACTGGGCGAGGGAAACCAGCTCGCCTCACCGATTACATGCTGGGACAATTGGCTGAGAATCCCGAGGGTGAGAAAGTCTAGTTAAGGGGACCCGGGTGGATGCTAATAAAGGGGTGCTTATGGGACAGGGTTTGTGTGATTTGTTTGTGTTGTCCCATTGTTATCATGACTTGTTTCCGTTGCAGTGATTTGTAGTTTGCAGTGAAGAGTTTAATGATGGTTGATGGTTCCCCCCGAAAAAAGGAGGAGTGTGGCGCTGCCCGATGACGGGCGCGCACGCGGCGCCGTGACGTTGCACGCCGTCGCGTGCAGTATAAATAAACGGGGCATTTCCCAGCCGCATCAGAGCGACCGGGAAGCCCGAACCAAGACGGACGTGTTGGTCTGTGTTCTTGGGGCCGGGGCTTGCGGCGAAGCGCGCGGGGGCGCCAGTCACCCTCAACAGTAAGACATTTTTGTAAAGCCTGACCTCACCTGCAAGACAGAATTGAGTTCTACGTTTACAAAATCAGACTGATTGGCTTTTGCTCTGACTGTCCCTACGTGTAACTGCATAGTGTCAATTCGTCGTGTCCTGAGAACTCTGTGGGCAATTTTCTGGAACCAATAGTCACTTCGAAAATGTAATGTCACTTAGCTTTTCCTTTAAATGTCCCCTATTTTTCATTGCTCTAATGTAAATGTAGAGCGAATTCATTTAAAACAAATGAGGCAGGAAACCCCCTTCGTCTGCTCAAATTAAAAGCCCACGCATCTGCATTCCTGTGATGAATTAGCAAGGGTCACCCGTCCTCGTCCGACCTCCTGAGCATGTTGGGTGATGGATGGGAACACAGGGAACGCAGGTGAAGAGTTACTTCAGTGACAATGCCCCTCTCTGAGGGGTGCCCTAAGCCCTAGCACGATCCCCTGAAACAAACGAGCACTCATCAGCTAGCCCTGATGCCTGACTTCCGGTCAGAGACGGCTCACTGTGGTGAATCTAGGTCACCAACCAAGGCACTAGTGTGTTTGGGAGGAGACGGGGAGGGTGCCGCTGCGAGTAGCCCAGGTGTTCAGCGTGTTTTACAGGGATTCACACACACTCACTGTCAGGCGGCAGAACAGGATATGCGACTGAAGTGCTCGTTGGAAATGAGGTGAGTGAAACAAAGGATTTTAAATTATTTTTCTAGGAATGAAGTCCAACTATCATTGTAACCAGAGCCCATGAAACAGGGAGCACTGAAACGAAGGCGTGCAACGTGAGACTGACGTTGTCACTGCCATACACCGCCAAGATTGCTTTCTGCTTGAATACGAATCAAAATGCGTGATGCGCCGTGAAAATGTATTTTTGTTTTTGTTTTTAATAAATATCACAGAGTATCAGAATGTACTAATGAATCTCTTTTAAAGTGCTCACCATTATGGCACACACAGGCACTGTGGCACGAGGTGATATAGTGATTTGCCGAGTATCACACAATTCATGACAACTCCAGTAGAATACACTCATTGCCACCCTCATCTGTCCACTTTGGTGAACTAAATCCCTGATCTTCCCATGTTATGCTATGTTATGTCATCTATCCCGGTTTTACCCTCTGATGTCTCCTATACACATGTGGCACATTACCAAACAATCATTAAATAAATCCACACTATAATATAAAATCATAAGTGATTTTTTTATGTAACGTGTTTTGTAACGCTTGAAATTGGGGTCATCGTATGTCCTACAGATATGGGTCTGGTGTCATTATTTTCCATAATTTAGCCCACTTTAATGGTATGCTGTCCAAATCTGCAATTCCTAAGGTGTTTGATGGCCATTCACTGGAGTTCATTCACTGATGAAGTTGTGTATGAGTGACGATTTCGTGTAACGTTTCATATGAGTCTGGTGGCATTCCATTCCACACGCATCCAACTTTCATGGTATAATGTCCAAATCTACAATTCCTAAGGTGTTTGAAATTGATTAACTGACATTAACTGGTGAAGTTGTGTGATGAACTTTTGTAAGTGATAAGTGGTGGTACCATAACACTTTGAATCGGGGTCATTGTATGCCATAAAGAGATGGGTCTGCAGTCATTCCGTCCCACATTTCTCCAACTTTGCTGGTATACTGTCCAACTTTCCAATCCCTCAAAGGGGGGTGCAAACGAAGCAAGCCCTTGGTGGAGTATCCCTAAACAAGACCAAGCCGTTGAGTTCAACGCGCAGCAGTCGCCAGGGAGGCGAGCGAAGAGAGCCCCTCACGGGGTTGGGCGCCAAAGGTGCCAGCAGAGTGGAGCCCTTCTAGTATACAATAAAAACATGTTTTGCAACACTCCCTTCATTTAATATCGTTTAAGTCATTCCTCCCTTAATCTAAACGCGTAAATAGATTCACATGCAGCATTGCTGTTTTATGTGTACAAATTACACCGTCCACCTGGGAAATTCAGGTGAATATAATTAAACTTGAATTATATGTGTGTGGAATGTATTTCCAGGAGTAGACCCGTGAGCTCAGCCATTGTTGACAGATGTCTGTCTTGAGGTGGATGGGATGCTGGTTAAGCTTCTGGTCTGCTTTCTCTTGATTCCAAGAGGTCGCAATTTCGACACCCAACTGGCCCAGCAGCAAGCTGCCTTCTGATTTGTTTTGCTGAAGCTGCTCCTTAAGGTTAGAGCATCCAGCAAGATACAACTTTGAGGTGCTTCCTGGTATCTCAGAGGCTCCCCTGCTGTGCATTTCACAGTCCTGGTGTCAGATAAATGGATTCAATTGGATATGAAAATGAATTGAATTGATATTTTATTTATTTCTATCGTGGTCATACACAAGTGTTTATGATATGAAATTGCTTGTAAAATTTAAGTAATGTAGGATGTATAATATAGTACTACCCTATAAGACAATGAAAATGTCCTCATCTGCTGTAAAAAGCAAAGCTTTTCAGCTAATTTGCATACCCATGTTTGGCTGTGATCTGGAGGTGACCTTCCAGTGATGGCTACTAGGTGCTTCTGGCTTTTTAGCTGAAATTGCCTATTCCGCTATCACGTTGCAGTCCGAAGGGATCTTTTTCAAACCTGCCAAAATGTTGACAGTGAATTAAAAAAAGAATGAACCAGAATCTAACATCATTTCCCATAGATTCAGGCAAGGTAACGAGGTATGTATGTGGTGTCTGCCATCACACACCCTAATCCCAACCTGGATGACCTTTAACCCTTCACTCTTCCAGAGGTCTGTAATAGTCACTTCAGGGATAGAGTGTTTGCTGGAGGGGACGGGGGAGGGGGAGGTTGATTTCTTGCATCCTCTATTTGTGTGTGCTATCTGCAGCCACTATTAATGTGTGCTCACACTCAGTCCTTCATCCTCTGAGAGGAAGGCAGGTACAGTGCTACATATAAATGCAACGTTAAAGTGACTTTAAGGTACTGTTGCCATTTACTGTGCTTTTCCCATGGCTTATAAAGTAGAGGCTACAGAGACCTGGCCACGCCTTTACTTCTGTGACTTAATATGCCAAGAGACTGCAAAATGGCAGAAGCTGCCCTATACAAGACCATTTAGCACTACATTACATCATGTTACGTTCCCTTCCCATGTTCTTCTGGTTGAAAGGGAGCATTGGGAATTGCCTTCTGTTGACTCCTACCTGGAAACCTTTTTTTAAGGCACTGCTTTTGGCCAATCTATGAAAATTGAATATTCTTTTATGGAAGTGCCTTACGGTATATTTGTTTTATTTGCGTGGTACTTTATTGGTTTTGGGTTGGGATAGTGGTGTTTTTTCAACTTTGTTACTTTTATATGTGTGCTTTTTTTGCGTTAGGGTTCTGTGACTTGTTCCCTTAACAATTGTTGGGCTTCGTATAGGTTGGCAATTTTTATCACAGTAGTCACTGCAGGGCATGCGTTTTGCTATGTTATGTGGGCTTGCACGGTCTATTGGTGCCCTGGCGGATCTGCAAAAAGCACAGGAGCTTTGGTGTGCTGTTGGTAGCTTAAGTTCAGAAAAAATGGTCACTGTGCGCTGGTTTGTGACATTAGGTGGTTGTGCTGTGCTAGGTGCGCGGGTGTGTGCCCCAGACTAACACTCAGAGGATTTTTGGGTGCTGTATTGTGCTAAAGGGATAGGCTGGTGGCAGCAGTGACTTTTCCCCACTTTTTGGGGATTTTCGTTTCAGCTTTACCATGTTCACCGCATTTGGCTACTAACTGTGGCTACTGGTCAAACATGGCCGTGCCACGTGATTTCTCACCTGTTCTTTTGCCATCTTGTCCTTTAGCCTTCTTCCTGGCCTCAGAGGGTAGTACTAAAATCCTTATAAGGACTTCCAGCGCCTGGGAAAGCAGAAGTTTTTGGCGGGCTACTGGAGGGCTGCATGTGTTTGCTGGCAGGATGTGGGCTGGGTCTGTCTGACTCCAATCCACAAACTGGTTTCAGTGTGTCTGAGTGGTATGCATGAATGTTCCCGCCAGTGATCCTGATTGGACCACTGCTGGGGTGTGTGTGTGTGTGGGCTAGTCCTGCTATTGGCTAGTGAGGGCAGCAGCTCTTACCTGGTTTTAAGGATAAGAAGAGGACCCCTGCACCCATTCATCAGAGATCCTGGAGAAACCTGAAGGAGCCAAGTATTCTGTCCAGCTGTGAGACCTGCGAAGAAACCTGAGACCTGACTAAAGGAGGCCTGGCAACCAATTTCTCTTCTAGTTCTGGAGGAGCCCTGTCTTGTTCATGATCTTTAGTAGTCCTGCGAAGAAGCTACAGCCCTTAGAGTGGAGAGACCATCCATTCCCGATGTCTGCTCAGTGCCCTGCCAAAGGAAACCTTCAGAAGTGCCCTGGAACCGTCCTGTGGCTGACCAGCTTTGTTTTTGGGCTACCGTACGGCCGGCGTCACCGTACCGAACTTGGGAGATCCTCAGCTGGCCCTACAAGATTACCTCCTGCGAATTTTCAGCATCCTAGCATCAAGGGGACCCGAGATAGAAGGGAAAGTCCGACCGTGGCTGCTGAGTCCTTTTGCGTCACCGTGCGTGGTGACCACCATCCGAAAATTGCCTACCTGACCCGAGTCCATTCCTGAGAGGGGTGCTACATCAGGTTTTTCTGCATTCTTCAACCGGGAGTCCTTGCAACAGTAAATGACACCAACCGGAGATCAGCACAAACTTGCAACCCCTGGGAATCGAGGACTGTGACTTTCGGCAAAAAGCAATGTCTGACACCCTTCCTTCCTTCTGCCAAGTCTGGGGAAGAATCGGACGATGGGGGGGGGGGTAAGTTACTGAGTTTCTAACCTACCCCTATGATCCCATTATAAGTCAATGGGCTTATAATAAAGCTTATTTCTTACACTTTTCGGTTTGCCATTGCTTGCTTGCGCAAGACATCTGACTATTGGGGCTACTTTTGGGCATTAGTCTAACTTGAACCCTAACCCTAAGGACCCTTCACTGGACCCCAGAGCCTCTACCTGCATTTTCTCTTGCATCCTAATTTCTGTGGAACTGTAACCTGAACTATTGGGCAAAAGGCCCCAGGCAAAATAGGGCTGGGCAATTTTAGTTAGGGATCATCTCTGTGGACCTTTTTGTGCATAATACCTGTCTAACCTTTCCTTTGCAGGAGTTTCTGATATGTATTATGCCCTATAACAAAGTGAATGTATATATGTATTTAGTTTGATAGTGTTGTGTAATAGGCCTACCTGCTAGTAGTCATTTTTCTATAGTGTGTTTTGGCCATAAATAAATAACTGTATTTTTATGCATCCTGTCTAAGTGTAATCTGTGATTCACATTGTGTGACCTCCATTGTGGACTCCTTACAAGCTCACCCCCTCTGAAGAACTTAACCTAGACCTCCTGTCACTGCTACCTAAACTGGTTTGGCTACAGCTTCCCAGAGTTGTTCATGTCACAATATAGGTTGGCCTTCTATACATCTGTCCACCAGGCCAGAGTATAGAAAATATGTCCTAACAGTGGCACAATGGTTAATTGCACCCATAGTGCAACTGGGATCTTTTAATGGTATACCTCACTTTTCCCGATTGGCAACTTTCCCAAATGTATTTATTTGCCGAATGTTTTACTTTTGTATTTGTTTTATTATTTTTATTTTTTACGCTGATGGCAAGTATGGGTACAGTATATAAAGGGGGGGTTGAGGGGTGGGAGGGTCTCCCCTGCTTTCTGTGGTTAAAAAAAAAGAGGTAAACATGGGGGGAAAACCAAGACAAGTTGCCATTCAGTATAAAAACAGCAAAGCCTAATAGATTCCTTTAAAGAGACATAGCAGCATCACAATGTGTTTGAATGCTTACGTTTGTTGTGAAATAAATGTCGGAGTTTGCAAAATAGCTTGCGTTACAGCTGTTATCAGCTTTAGCCAGGGAGGGAGGAGGAATACGCCCCTTAGGATGGCAGGGAGGATTCTCATTGGGCCAGAGCTGCAATATGTAAAACAAAAAATTGAGAAAAGAGACAATTCTTCAGAATGACGCTTGCCTGGAAGGAACTGAGTGCCGCAAGGCCTGCTCGGTTTCGCTGTAGACAGTGTGATGCTCTTGTGTTGATTTCAACACTATTGCAAATGTGCCTGGATGCCCCCCAAAACGTGGCACTCCACAGTAAGATCAGCCTAAGCAGCAGTTGCATGCTCATACCACGCAAAGGCACTGCAAGCATTTGAATGATAGATTATCCGACCCATACAACATTAGTCTGTTACACTCCTCAGCAGTGTATCACGATTCCTTGATGCAGAGGAAATATGTTTATTTATTATATTAGATCATGTCCTTGATTTTATTCTGTTAGACTGCTGTACCTGTGTTCTGGTGAATTTATTGATCACAGGTGATGTCATTACAAAAATAATTCACTACGAGGCTGACAGCTTACGCCCTGGTACTAAAACCCGTCATAAGCACCCTCTAGCTTTGATAACCACGTATTGGAACCCGCAAAGAACAACAGCAGCAGACTTCTGTCAAATCATGGCTGAAACCATAGATGAAATTATGCTGGAATGGAACACCCCGTTTGCAATAATTTGCGGAGATCTTAATGCGAATTGCAGCCACAGTAACCAACAAGATCTTGTAGACGTGTCCACTACACAATCGGAAGCCTGGATGAACCTCATGGCTGCAAGAGGGATGCACAACGCAGCGTGGATCTTGGGCAAAGATACTAACATTCCAACCTGGGAAAGAGGCCAGTCGACGGCAACTCTAGATTACATCTTTGTCTCACAGGCACTAACCACAGAAATTCTCAACTACCAGGTGGTGAAAACGGAGGCAAGCGATCATAACATGCTCACTTTGGAATGGTCAGCCGATTCTCCTTCCATCGAGACGAATTCCCAACAAACCCGGCTTCGCCTTACTGCGGCCAATGTGCGCTCTCTAACCCAGCATCACGCTGAGATCGCTAAAACTCCTAACACCTCAGGAAAGACACAGAGGCCCAACTACCTTCCGCTTCTGATTGAACATAGAAAGAAGATGGGGCCTAGGAGAACAACGGTATCATCCTTTACTCATAATTATGACAAACTCATAGCAGAGAAAAAGAAGGAGTTAAGAAAACAAAAACGCAGAGCAACGATTGCAAATACACGGGCAGCGTGGGACATGTGGGAAAACCACAACAAAATCTACAAATCATGGATAAGATCAAGGAGAGCAGTTATATATCAAAACGACGCAGAAGCAATGTTAAGAGCCATTACCTCAAAAAAAACTGCCGACTTTTGGAATCTGATAAACTATCCGCAGAGCAACACACATAACAATATGCTCAACGCAGTGTCAGAAGCAGCCTGGGTTAAATTTTTTACAGCGCTTTTTACGACCCCACACTCCACCATAAATCTGCGGGTAGAGTTGACGCAGTCATCTTGGGCCGATTTATCAGACAAAACAGATATATCTATGGCCATTCAGAAATTGAAATCCTCTAGAGCCCCGGGCCCTGACGGCCTCTCCAAATTGGACCTAAAAACTTAAATCAAGGAATGGGTTCCCTTTGTAAGTCTTCTCTTCAAACATTGTGCCGATAGTAGGAAAATCCCTTTATCCTGGACCAAAGCTATAATAATACCCATCTTCAAAAAAGGAAGTCGAGATGAACCAGGTAACTAGCGGCCCATAGCTTTGTTGGATATCCTGGGAAAACTATTTGCTTCTCTTCTGCTGGACTGCTTCCGCCGCTGGACCCTTTCGGCCCCCTGCAGAGACCCCTTTCAGGTTGGCTTCAAGAAGAACGGAAGCACGTCGGTAAACATCTTGATAATCAACATCTTGAAGGCGAAAATCAAACAAGGGGCCCCGACAGTATACGCGGCCTTCATCGACCTCTCGCAGGCTTTTGATAAAGTGGACCGAACGCTTTTGTGGAACAAGTTAAAAAATTGGAAATGCCCAGAGGCCATCCTGAATCCAATAATGGCACTGCATTCCAACACCACGTTAAGTGTCCGTCTCAATAAACAAGGGTCTCTGTCAAAGGAAATTTCAGCCAAAAGAGGAGTCAAGCAAGGTTGTCCGCTGGCCCCGGCGTTTTTTGCCACCTTTCTGGGTGATTTCAAAGAGTCGGAATCCACTGTGCGCTCCTTTCCTCCGAACTTTGGTGGCTCCAAGCTTTCTCGAATCTTATATGCAGAGGATATGATCCTGCTTGATCAAACGCCCATTGGCCTCCAACTCCAGCTGCACAACTTAGCCCATTATATGGACACCAACAACTTGGCCATAAATAAACTGAAAACTAAAATCATGATTTTCTCCAAAAATCAGCCATCAATGAAAAATATTAGGCCCTGGACTGTCCACCAAACAAAAATTGAAGTGGTTTCGCAATTCAAATACCTTGGAGTAATTCTTGATGGAAGTATTCAGGATGCCAAAATGCAAGAACATCTATGGGCGAAAGCAAAAAATCTAACTTCACAACTAAGAATGGTGGATCGCAAGTACGGTAAATTTTCTTTGATAACAGCTATCAATTTCTACAAGGGCAAAATGGTTCCGGCTCTGACTTAGAGTATGGATGCTTCACTTACCATACCAACCTCCTTCTGGCAGAAACTGGAGGGTTTCATCTGGAAATCTGTTCTCGGCCTCCCAAACTCTGTTCCCATTGTGGCCATGAGAAGAGAGCTGGGCCTATTATCATTGAGGGCCACAGTGAACGCTTCTAGATTAGCACTATTCAGAAAGATTCACATAAAAGAGGGGCTCCCCATCTGCAATGTCATTGCTCAAGAGACGACTTCAACTGACTGTAAGGCTCTTGCCAACTGGGCTGAACACCAAAAAAACAAACTGCAGGAGCTAGCGTGTACCATGGATGACCTCATCTCCAATCCAGTAAGAGTCAGCAAAAAATTGAAAAATCAGGATTGGATAACGACCAATGATCAAGCACATGCCTGCAAGCTGCCACCTCCTTTTGAACTGTCCTTCCTTAACGAAAGAACGAATTTCTTTCCTGTCACCCTGTTGGGTCGATCGTCAACTAATAGAAGAAGACACCTGGTGGTACTGTCTCATTTCTGGGGAAAAAACCCGCTGGACTGTTGCAACATCCAAATTGCTGGAAGCAGCGTTTATTAAAATCAACGCCCTTGGAGCATAGCGCATTCCCAGCCCATTCTCTCGCTTTAACTGCTTCTGCGAGGGGTGAGGTTCCCAATGGAAATTCTCTGTCTCATACACAGGCAAACCGTTGTTTACCTGTCACTACACTCGAACTCTGGTAACTGAGCCATACATGCCCGATCTCTTTAATCAATGTTTAGCCTTGTAAAAATCATGTACTTTTGATTATGCACAAGTAAATGAAAAAAAAATAAAAAAAATAATAATAATTCACTAGCACCCTCAATAGCACCCATGCATGTTACCTTGTAGCGGTTCCAGAAATGGCTGTTGCATTGTTTGTGGTACTCTCTTTTGGACACAGTTGAATAACACAGCTAGAAAGATGTAACCTTCAGGTTATCATTATTTGTAGACTACAAACTAAGTCTCTGATAGTTTGTTTTGTCTAGAACACTCTTATGTGAACAACAAAAGCACATATACAAATCAATGACATACATATATAGACACATAGTCACACGAACATAGACCCATCCTTCCACATATACTTTAGACTGTTATAAATACACTAAAACATATGATCACAGTCACACAGCCTGAAACACACACTACAGCTTCCTTGAAAAGCAAATCAACATAATAGGTCACTATTACTCCCTCTCCATCACCAGCTCCCAGGCCGACTCTGCATTCTAATTTCTTTACCTCCATTCATTGAAAATTGCAGCGACCTTCCAAGAAAGTCCAACTTGGGAGCACAAAGAAAAGCAAGTCTCCTCATTGTCTCTCCATCTACATTGTCGAAGTGTGGACCCTAACGCAACAATTACCACCGCGACCACAGTTTGTTGTCATGTTTGGCAGAGACTGACTCGCAAATCAAGGTGGTCTAAAAACTACATGTGAGCCAGGGCAACAGAAAGTGGTGCATGGCAAGGAATTGGTTACTGACCAATATGGGGGAGGGCAGGGGGTTTGTGTGAGGATGGAGCAAAATGGGACCAGATGTCTGAACATTAATTATAAAGGGTATGGGGTGAAAGGACATCCAGAATATGGTGCCAGGGAAGGGCACTGGAGGCTGATTGATAAGGAAAATAGGGTAAGTAAGACTAGGGTCTCTAAGAAACCACAAACATAACTGACAGATATGTAACATAAAAGGAAAGTAATGTCAAGTCAAGTCAAAAATCTTTATTCAGGTTTCTCCATTAAATCAAAACAACGATCACACAATACAATTAATAAGATAAAGCAACTCTCCCAACATCCCAAATTGACCCATCATAGTGTAAGAAAAACATCCTTAAAACTGTTTCTTCCTTCAAAATTAAACACCATATAAAATTAATAAACACAGTTTTTTGTTCCTGATAGGGAAGGCTTCTTATAAATCTTCACAAGGATTTAAACAAGAAATCATCTCTATTGCAATTCATTATAAGAACTAGAGCCTCCTGGTGGGTGCTAATTTTCACCTTTCGGGAAGTGGAGCCTAAGCAAGGTAATTCCCACAAACAAGTAGAAAATGCCCCAATTATTCCTTGGCTCCCATACCACAGTTACATTTTGTAGACTCTGTCCCCCTTTTCAGGTATTACGAACATTCAAAGGGAGAACATTAAGTCTAATCATTAAGATACATCTCCTGCATTCATGGGAGTTAATATTACTAAGTTCTCTTCCGGCTTTAGAATCCAGTCGGGTGGCCTTATACAGTGTAAGGGAGGATAATGTAGGCACCTTAGCCCTGTCATTTTCTCTAGCAAAAGAAATTGCCTTACTCATCAATTCCTTTTTATTTTTAAAAATCCCTGTGCATTCCCTTCACGCCTTCTTGTTCCCACTTGTTTGAGAGCATGAACCTTGTTATGCAAAATATATATACTTCCAGAATTGGAACAGACCATCTCTCCCAGTGCATTCAGGATATTAAGGTTCCTCAGTCCCTGCACATGCGTCATTAATAGAAAAGTTACCATTCTAAGATTTGCCAAAGTGGCTATGTTTGGGATCCCTAGCTCCAATCTAATTGCACTATTGGGTGGACACGGGGGAAGACCAGTTAACTTCTTAAGCAGTTTATTCTGGGCTAGCCCCAACTGCACACATTTTGTGTGCCCCCAGATCTCCCTCCCATAAAGGAGCTTTATCCCTACTTTACCCTTATATACTTCAATGAATTTATTTAAACAACAGGCCCCATATTTATAATAAAACCTCATCAGGCCTGCCATCCTCTGCTTCAGTTTTGCAGCGACTACTTTAATATATGAAGCCCAATTTCCAAACTTATCGAAGGTGAGCCCCAATAGCAAAAATACCTCACCTCTTCAAATGTTTAAGCCGTTTAGACTCCAGTGATGGCTGTTTTTGTTTTTCCCAAATACCATTATTTGAATTTTCCACTTGTTAAGTTGAAAGCTGTTAAGATGTTAATACAAAAATAATTATCAGCATATTCCAAGCTTCTCTGGAGGCCCCCCACCGCCCTCCCCCCGGGGTAAGATCTAATAATGCAGTATCTTCCACAAATAGGAGGGATCCATAGGGCACTGTTTGAAGTATTGGTGGGACTATTCTAGACCCACTTTGCTCAGGTCTAAAATCGGAGAGAAAAATAATAAATAGAAGTGGGGCCAGCGAGAAGCCTTGTTTAACCCCCTTATTAGTTTCAAAATTCTGTGTAAAATGCCCCTTAGAAGAGGAAATAAACTGCTGCATATGTATAGGAATAATAGACACGTACAAGGTTCAATAGGCCACTAGGGACCTTGAGTGTTTCCAACTTCCTCCATAGGATGCTCCTGTCTGTGGAATCAAAAGCCTTTTCAAGGCCCAAGAATGCCACATTCGGATTACCTCCTCTAACCTTGCAATATTTCTCAATTAAAATATTCAAAATAAAACATTGATCTAGGATAGAAAATCATTTTGTAAACCCTGCTTGAGTGGCACTTAATATATTCGTTTCTGCCCACTTCTTCATCCTATACATTAAACAATAATTTAAAAGTTTATTAGTCATATCTAAAAGGGATATTGGACGATGACAATTAGGGTCAGCAGTCAAACCATTCTTGAAGATCGGGATTATTAGACTACCCCTCCAGGATTTAGGTGCAACCCCAACTAATGAAAATTGTATGAAAAAGCTGAGTAAGAATGAGGGTCCACCATTCCCAATACCATTTGTACACATGTGAGCAGCTTTGCCCAATGACATGGTTTTAATCGAAAGGGCAACTTCCCCCTCGGAGAAGACAAAAGGCCTCATTACAAGTTTGGCGGTCCGGAAACAAGGGTGCCTGTTAGCTTACCGGCACCCTTGCCACACTGAGAGTCTGCCTACTGGGGCCGCTGCGCCTGGCAGGTCTGACCCTACCGTGTGCAGCGGCCTCAGCAGGCACAGTTGCCACCATGGACTCCTCTAGGACTCCATGGGAATGGGGACTTAACAAGATCTGCCGCCTGACTTCCTGCTCCGCCGGGACTTGTAATGTCCTGGTTGCACCGGGAAGTCAGTTAGCGCATCTGATGTTATGGGGTTGGCTGCAACCCGCCGGTCGCACCGGCGGGTTACCGCTGACCTCGTAATGAGGCCCATCCCCTCCCCTAAAAGCACTAGCTTGTCCATCTTCTTCTAATTCAGGTTGTAAAAAGACTTTTTGAAGATCTTTAACTCAAACATCAGATGGAATGACTCCCTCTTTTTCTCCCCCTGATTCATCGAAACCTTCAGCCACCATTTTCCAAAATCTTTGCCATCTTTATTTAAAACTGCCTCCTTTAGCATATCCCATAATTTACCAATATGCGATCTTTTCCTGTCCTTCAAAAGAGTTTTTGTTGTGAAGTGCTTGTCTTTGCATGTTGTAAGACTGTGATGTCACGTGGAGTGTTGTGCTGTGAATGAGAGGATTTTTGGTTGAGGGTTCCAAGCCGAGGCAGTTAGAGAGTTCCTGCCTGGCTGATGGGTGGCAGTGTTTATGTTCTATGTAACTTAGGATGTAACTGTAACTTAAGAAGCTGTTAATAAACCTGAAGTAACCACAAGAAGCCCAAGAGGTCACTTCATTACATTGGGGACAAGCTGGTCAGAAGAAGATCCTGCATGTGAGTAAAATGAAGCAAAGCTGGTGAATCTGCTGCGGGGGGTGCAGAGAAGGAGGAAGAGAACACACTGCCCCAGACAAGTAAGCCCATCACCCAGGGCGGGAGGGATCAAAGAAGCCTGACTCCCTAAGCAGGAGGGGGAAGCCTGGCCCTGTGTGTGCGAGGGTGTGCTCCTGGGCAAGGAAGAGCAGTATCCATAAAGTGTAGAAGGCCTGGAGCTGTGGAGCCACGGAATCTTCCAACCCTTTGATAAGGTGAAGATAGGAAGTCCACTTCAACGCAGATAAAAGGGGGAGGCCAGGATAAAGAGCGAAGTATGGATGGAAGTATACTTTCTGGAAAGTATACGGGCACGTACTCCATTGGTGCGTGGAGCTGCGCCCGGTGGGGCGGTACCAGAATGGACCTGTGGTGGATTAGTGGGTGCTGAAAATAGAGTCAGGCAGCCACGAGGGGCGAGAAAGACGTGCCAAGAGCGTCTGGCGGTTGGTGCTGCAGAGCTCTGTGTGGCGTGGCATTTATTTATTTATTTATTGCATTTGTTATACGCCCAGACCCTGAGGTGTCACGGCATAGTTACAGACAATTCATAAGACTTACAAATTTAACAATTGTGGGCATGATGCAACATCCCCGCATGGTTATAAGACAGTTCAGAATTACATAAATTACATTCTTGACAATTATGGGCAGGAAATGGCAGTAGAAGGGTGTATGGTCCAGCAGGTAGAAGAGTGTAGGGCTGTAAATAGCTATGGACTTTTGGTGTTTTAGAATTGGTTAAATAACCAAGTTTTCAGCGATTTTTTAATAGTTGGTGGGATTCTTCTTGTTTGATGTTAGTTGGGAGCGTGTTCCAGTGCTAGGGGCTAGGACTTTGAAGCTGCTGCCCCCTGCTCTTGTGCTTTTGAATCTGGGGATAGCAAGGAGGAGGCTATTGCTAGATCTGAGTTGTCTAGCAGAGGCTTTGTAAGTAACAGTGTTGTTGAGATATTTGGCCGATTTGTTGCCAATGCATTTGTGTGTAATGCATAAGGTTTTGAAGATAATTCTTGCCTTAATGGGAAGCCAGTGATTGTTTTTTCTGATGGTCGAGATATGCTCATTCTTTTTTATTCCCAGTGCGGCTTGGAGTGCTTTATTCTGCATGAGTTGGATTTTGGATAGGTTGGCATTGGACTTACCTAGTAGGAGTACATCACAGTAGTCCAACTTAGAGAGTACAAGGGCTCTTGCGAATGTGATGCAGTTTTTTGGTGTGAGGAATTTGCGACTTAATGAGATGAGCTTGGTAGTGTACGAGGTGGCTGAAGAGAGGGCATTGACATGTTTGGTCATGGATAAGTTGGTTTCAAGGTAAACACCTATAGTTTTGACCTGTTTGAGAACTGGGATCGTGGTGTCATCTATGGTGAAGGAAGAATAAGAAGGCTGAAGGGATTTTATTCTGGCGCCAGTACCAATTATGAGCAGCTCAGGTTTCTCGTCGTTTAGATAGAGACTGTTGTGGGCCATCCAGTTTTGGATAAGAGAACATATTTGGTTGATAAGTAGAGTGTCTTGTTCATGGTTGCCTGATAGGGGGATAAGGATCTGGGTGTCGTCAGCGAAGTTGGTGTAAATGACACCCATGTCATACAGGGCTGCGAAGAGTAGCTTTGTGTATGCATTGTAGAGGGTGGGGGAGAGGCAGGATCCTTGGGGACTGATATGGGGCCAGCAGAGGCTTTGCCAATGGATACGCTTGAGGTCCTGTCAGCTAGGAAGGATTTGACCCAGCTTGTAGCGTCCTTGGAGAAGTTGAAGTTGTTGGAGAGGGTGGCACAGAGTTTGTCGTGGTCGACTAGGTCGAACGCGGCGGAGAGGTCTAAAAGCATTAGGAGACAAAGTTTTCCTGCATCTTTGTTTGCGTCCATTTGTATTTTTAAGTCGAGGAGGGCCGTTTCAGTGCTGTGGTTAGGGCGAAAGCCTGATTGTCGGTCACCCAGTAGTTGATTTTGTTCCAGGTGGTTCTGGATTTGGGTGTATGCTATTTTATCAATTATCTTCAGTAGGAAGGGAACCGTTGTAATTGGGCGGTAGTTAGTGGGAATGGAGGGGTCTAGTGTAGGCTTTTTTAGTAGAGGGGTTACCCAGGCTTTTTTGATGCTGATGGGGACCGTATTGGAATTAAAGGAGGCATTGACAAAGTTGGTGATGAGAGGGGTTAGTGTGAGAGAGCAGAGTTTGACTAACTGAGGGGGGAAGTGATTTTCTTTGCAGTTGGACGCTTTTAGTTTGGCTATGGTGGGATTGGTGGATGGAGCGTCCTCAAGGGAGGTGGGTTGTTTGCCTGCTAGGCTTTGTTTTTTGGCCGCAATTTTATTTTGTAGTAGAAGAATTTTGGAGGCTAGTGCATCTTGGATAGTGGTGCACCAGGTTTTGCTGGCATTGTCTGGGGGTGCGGTTTGACAGGGGTTCTCTAGTTCTCTGAGTATGGAGAATAATTCCTTAGAATTGGAGGAGGCATTGGTGATTCTTTGGTTGAGAGCGTTCACTTTATTACTTATTATGGCTGCTTTGTAGATTTTGTTGGCGTTGTTGAAGGCCTTTGCTGAGTCAGGGGTATTGATTTTTTGTGGGCGTGCTCAAGCGCTCTCTTGGTGCGTCTCAAGGAAACTAGTTCCTCATTGAACCAGAAGCTTGTGCGTTTGTCGGTTCTGCGGGTTTTAGTGATGATGGGTGCTAATAAGTCGATGGTGTTGTGAGGCAGTTATTGTAATACTCTGCCAGGTCGGCAGGATCGTTACTGTCTGGGTTGGTAGCCGCTAGAGACGCTTGTAGGGCGGGGCAGAGGTTTTCAACTGTTAGTTTTTTTATATTTCTGGTTTCATAGGTTTCTGGTTTGTTAGTTGCTGGAGGGTCTGGGGCACTATTATTCAGAGAGAACCTAATAAGGTGGTGATCAGACCAGTCGTGGGTAGGACCGAGACACGAGATATTTGTGTGTTAAGTGAAAGGATCCAGTCCAATATTCTACCTTTGTCATGAGTAGGGGTGTTAACTAGTTGGACAAAACTCATGTCTTGCATGGCTGAGTATAATGCCGATGCTGTATGATCAAGAGGGTCATTGTAGCCGAGGTTGAGATCACCGAGTATAATGCATTTGGTGTTCGGCTTGATAAGGGAGCCGAGAAGAAGAGGGATGTCCAAATCTGGGTGAGTGTTTTTGTTTGGGACTCTGTACACGACCAAGAGATTGATAGTGGTTTTGGGGTTGGAGGTGTATTTGGCTAAAAGGAGTTTGTATCCTTGCATAGCTTCAATGGGGCATGCTCTGATTTGAAGTGAAGATTTGGCTATTAGGGCGACTCCGCCTCCTTGGGTGTGGGTTCTGTCGGTCCTGAGAATGTTGAAGCCAGGGGGGATGGCAAGTGCTAGCAGTGGGCCTGCGGCAGGGTGTAGCCAGGTTTCAGTGACTACTAAAATGTTGAGATCTTGGTCAATGATGAGGTCATGAATTTCAATGGCGTGGGCTCCAAGTGACCGGGCATTGATGAGTGCGCAGTTGAGGTTGGGTAGGGGGGCAGGTGGAGAGGTATCCGGGCTGGCTGTGTGTAGATATGTTTTGGTATTCTGGGGTTGTTTAGGAGGGGCTTTGGTGGGGCGTTTGTGTTGGTGGCTATTAGTTGTGATATACGTTGAGGTGGGAGGAGGGTTAGGTGAGGTGGGAGATTTGTTGAATTGTAGTGAGCTGGTCCGGGTTCCGAGTCTATTGCTTCTGGCGAGACCTGCGATGGGTTTGTTTTTGTAGAAGGTCTCTATGGTGGAGGTTGGGGGGGAGGTGGCCAGGGTGTGTGCGGGATCTGGGTTGGTGAGGCCTTTGTTGGGAATCGTGAGGCTTTGTTAATGAGGGTGAGGAAATGCGGGTGTGGAGGGTAGAAAGGGGGTGGGGCAAGGGATGGGATGGTGGCATTGGCTGGCTGGTCTAACTAGGCCATTGTTAAATTTGAGGAAGGTGCCGCCAGTACAGGGGATGTGGTTAGGCATGATGCAAAATGGAAGCATGATAGCTAGTATGAGGTTTAGCATAGTAATGAGAATATGGTGATGTTGCTAATGTATACAGCTGTATGGAATAATAATCAGGTGGTGCTAGCAATCAGCGAGGGCTAGTGGGCACGATGCTAAAAAGGAGTGCCTTGCACTAACAGGCACAATGCTAGTATTTGCGACTCGTGCCGGTAAGCAATAACAGTTTGGCTACCAGATGGGCGCTAGGGGTGGTGGCCTGAGAATAAAAGCACTAAGCCTAATACGTATTGCAAAACACTTCTAAGTTGACCGGTGCAGTCATCAAAATATCAATGGCATAAAAGTCACATGCATGATGCAAAATCAGGTCCCAAATCAACAGAGTAGTAATTCAGATTTTCACATTGAGTTAGCATTGAGAATCGAGAGTAGGCTCATTCACCATGGCATAGGGTGGCATAGGCGCACATGGATGGTAATGTAAAGTGTTTCAAGGTTTAGAATAACATGGGATATTTCCAGATTTCACAAGCATACATGCAGGTTCAGAGTGCAGACCGGATGCAAATCCACACAGAGGCGAATAAATCAACTTGTCAATATGTACAGATGGTCTGTCCTATTGTGCGCGTGCAAACATTAGTTTATATTGGCTGCCAGAGTACACTCAGGACTGGTTGAGGCGGCATTGTGGGGAAGTTTAAGTATACTATGCATGTTAACGTACATCTTAGAAAGGCATGGTGAGAGCACGACTAAACATCACAGCAGTCATTAAATCACAATAGAGTATGTATCAAAGGATAATGTTCGGTAGATTTTAAAGAGCGTATTAATGTCTAGGAGCGTGAACAGAAGGACGCCCGCCCGCCTACAAGGAGAAGAGGATTTCGTTTTCATTTCTGATCCTGGTTCGTGTGACTCGGCCGGATGCTGTTTTCCGTTCCGGGGGAAGATGCAGGACTGCCGGTTCCAGTAAAGGAGGGGGTCCCAGTGCAGCAACAAAGACATGGAACCTGAATATGGTAGTATGGAAAGGGGAGCGGGGCACAGTCAGGAACAGAGACTTGGCTTGAGATATGTTGTAATTGGGATTCATGATTTTTATGGCCGCTCTAACCGTGATAGCGACGGGAGGCGGCAGCATAGCTTGGTGTGGGGGAATATCGGCGGGGTTTACCGAAGATTTACGCTGGCTGGGAGGGGGAAGGGGCCTCGTGTTTATTTGGAGACACCATGCCAATGGAATTCCGGGAGAAATAGCATGTTAACATTGTTAATTAGAGCCGCGCTAAGAGTGCCAGGGGTTTGCAAATTGTTGGTTTCGGGGTTTGCACGTGAACATTGTTAATTAAAGCTGCGCTAAAACCGCCAGGGCTTGTGAAAATTGTTTGAATACTGGGTCTTTCGGTTCCTGGCCAATGCATCGGGTGCCGTGAGGCCTAAAGGGAAGGTGAGTGGGGTTAGTAGCAAGCCCAGGGGGGCTTCTGCCCCGCCAGCGCTCGTGTCCGGTTTGATGAGCGTGGTGTTTTCCCCGAGTATGCAGAGGAGCTGGGGCAGTGCTTTAAGTGGGCCGGGGACTGCCGGGGCTGGGCCCCGGCAGTCTACAAAAAGTGGGGCTGAGCCGGGGCCCTGCCTGGGCCCCCAGTCCCACCTCACGCAACATTGGCGGGATGCATTATCCCGTCGAGGCCGCAGCCGCGACGGGAGATGCGCCTGCCATGAAGTCAGGCGAGCTGACAGAAGTGGCAGCCAAATGCAGCGATGCTGTGCCTGGCTGCCACTTCCGTCAGTCATAGTAACTGCCTTTGGTGACCCCTCGCACGAGGGGTCACCAGAGGCAGTTACTGTCCCTTTGTTTCCCCAGGTCGCCAAGGCATCTTTGACCCTCGACGGACCTGGGGATTCCTCGAGGTTTATAAAAGATGGCTTGAAAAGTACACAATTTTGTCCGTAGTCAAAGCTTTATAAAAGATGGCTTGAATTGTGTACTTTCAAAGCCATCTTTTATAAACCCGAAAACATGGCCTGAAAACTGGGCAAACCGTAAGGTCTGCACACAAATATATATACATGTTATATACTTGTGCGTACCTTACTATGGTTTTTGTACTTTGCAGGCCATCTTTTCTAAACATAGAAACCCCACTTAAAGCCCTGAGCTGGGGCATGGCTTTTTAGAGGGCAATGCAGGCTTTCAACGATTTCGGCCCCACGAGTAGTTGTAATGCAAACATTCTTAGAACAGCTAGGCCTCCGAGTGGAGGTAATGCAAAACATTCTTAGTTGAACAGCTACTGGTGGCTAAAGTGATGTATAAGCATGGCGGGGGGCAAAAGAGGTCGCAAAGCGAGGGCGACATACAGCCAGAGGCTGGGTTTGTTATCAGCGCAAAGCGTTTGGGTAGAAAACCAGAATGTACACTGCTGTTTGATGTGATGGAGCACTGTTATCTTAAGGAAGACTTAATTTATTGCAAGCGTGGGAGGACGCTGCGCAGCACCTTGTTTTCTGGGTGCAATGTATTATGCATCCGAGCTGAGAAAACCCTCTCTCTGCTCCTTCCTTGTTTGGACGAAGGGAGCTCCGTTGAGGTGATACATAAGAACCACCAAGGAGATCTGTTTAAGTGCAAGAGTCAAATTGTACATTGCATCTTTGGGACAACAGATGTGAACACAGCGTGCCCAGGCCCAAGGTAAGGAGTCACCCGACCCCCACCTCCCCAAAAATGCCACATTATTTTTTTAAAGGTGCTTAAAAGCGCCCTAGCGCACTCGGCGCGTGGTCCCTCATCCCCTGCTTCCTGGTCTCCCTGTGCCCGCCTCCCCGTGCCCTGATTGGTCCGTTTAAAAAAAAGAAAAAGTAAACAGAGGCCGTAGTGAGGGCCTGCTGTAGGCGCCCTCCGCCATTCCCAGCGTGCCCAGCCCCAAGGTAAGGAGTCTCCCGAACCCCATCTCCCCAAAAATGCCACATTATTTTTTTAAAGGTGCTTAAAAGCACCGTAGAGCACTCGGCGCGTGGTCCCTCATCCCCCGCTTCCTGGTCTCCCTGTGCCCGCCTCCCTGTGCCCCGATTGGTCCATTTTTATATTTAAAAAAAAGTAAACAGAGGCCGTAGTGAGGGCCTGCTGTAGGCGCCCTCTGCCATTCCCAGCGTGCCCAGGCCCAAGGTAAGGAGTCTCCCGACCCCCACCTCCCCAAAAATGCCACATCATTTTTTTAAAGGTGCTTAAAAGCACCGTAGCGCACTCGGCGCGTGGTCCCTCATCCCCTGCTTCCTGGTCTCCCTGTTCCCGTCTCCCCATGCCCCAATTGGTCTGTTTTTATTAAAAAAAAAAGTAAACAGAGGCCGTAGTGAGGGCCTGCTGTAGGCTTCCTCCGCCATTCCCAGCGTGCCCAGGCCCAAGGTAAGGAGTCTCCCGACCCCCACCTCCCCAAAAATGCCACATTATTTTTTTAAAGGTGCTTAAATAAAAGCACTGTAGCGCACTCGGGGCGTAGTCCCTCATCCCCCGCTTCCTGGTCTCCCTGTACCCGCCTCCCCGTGCCCCAATCGGTCCGTTTAAAAAAAAATTAAAAAGTAAACAGAGGCCATAGTGAGGGCCTGCTGTAGGCGCCCTCCGCCATTCCCAGCATGCCCAGGCCCAAGGTAAGGAGTCTCCCGACCCCCACCTCCCCAAAAATGCCACATAATTTTTTTAAAGGTGCTTAAAAGCACCGAAGCGCACTCCGCGCATGGTTCCTCATCCCCCGCTTCCTGGTCTCCCTGTGCCCGCCTCCCAACACGTCCACTCCACCCGGATTGGTCCACAAACACCACATCAAGGACACCCAGGGCAGCCCTCTGCCCGGCAGCCCTGCGGCGAAGGACCCCGAGGCAAAGGACGACCCCAAGATGTGTCTGCAGGTGTCCGCAGGGGACGCCAAGGAAGCCAGCTGCCAACAGACACCAACAAAAACCGTGAGTGTGACATGGGTGGGGAGTAGAGCAATCACTCTACTCCAGAAAACCCCTGCCACTCTATCTTACCTCCCAATAACATAGAGTGTCATATTACCAGCATGTCCACACTTAGATAGAATTGTGAACATTAGCCTGTGTCGCACCTAGATGGAATTGTGAATGTTAGCATGTCCACACTTAGATAGAACTGTGAATACTAGCATGTCCACACTTAGATAGAATTGTGAACATTAGCCTGCGTCGCACCTAGATGGAATTGTGAATGTTAGCATGTCCACACTTAGATAGAACTGTGAATACTAGCATGTCAACACTTAGATAGAATTGTGAACATTAGCCTGTGTCGCACCTAGATGGAATTGTGAATGTTAGCATGCCCACACTTAGATAGAACTGTGAATACTAGCATGTCCACACTTAGATAGAACTGTGAACATTAGCCCGCGTCACACCTAGATGGAATTGTGAATGTTAGCATGTCCACACTTAGATAGAACTGTGAATACTAGCAGATAGAACTATGAACATTAGCCTGTGTCACACCTAGATGGAATTGTGAATGTTAGCATTTCCACACTTAGATAGAATTGTGAACACTAGCCTGCGTTGCACCTAGATGGAATTGTGAATGTTAGCATGTCCACACTTAGATAGAACTGTGAATACTAGCATGTCCACACTTAGATAGAACTGTGAATACTAGCATGTCCACACTTAGATAGAACTGTGAATACTAGCAGATAGAATTGTGAACATTAGCCTGCGTCACAACTAGATGGAATTGTGAATGTGAGCATGTCCACACTTAGATAGAACTGGGAACATTAGCCTGCGTCGCATCTAGATGAAATTGTGAATGTTAGCATGTCCACACCTAGATAGAACTGGGAACATTGGCCTGCGTCGCATCTAGATGGAATTGTGAATGTTAGCATGTCCACACTTAGATAGAACTGGGAACATTAGCCTGCGTCGCATCTAGATGGAATTGTGAATGTTGGCATGTCCACACTTAGATTGAACTGTGAATACTAGCAGATAGAATTGTGAACATTAGCCTGCGTCGCACCTAGATTGATTTGTGAATGTTAGCATGTCCACACTTAGGTAGAACTGTGAATACTAGCATGTCCACACTTAGATAGAACTGTGAATACTAGCATGTCCACACTTAGATAGAATTGTGAACATTAGCCTGCGTCGCACCTAGATGGAATTGTGAATGTTAGCATGTCCACACTTAGATAGAACTGTGAATACTAGCATGTCCACACTTAGATAGAATTGTGATCATTAGCCTGCGTCGCACCTAGATGGAATTGTGAATGTTAGCATGTCCACACTTAGATAGAACTGTGAATACTAGCAGATAGAATTGTGAACATTAGCCTGCGTCGCACCTAGATGGATTTGTGAATGTTAGCATGTCCACACTTAGATAGAACTGTGAATACTAGCATGTCCACACTTAGATAGAACTGTGAATACTAGCATGTCCACACTTAGATAGAATTGTGAACATTAGCCTGCGTCGCAACTGGATGGAATTGTGAATGTTAACATGTCCACACTTAGAAAGAACTGTGAATACTAGCATGTCCACACTTAGATAGAATTGTGAACATTAGCATGTGTCGCACCTAGATGGAATTGTGAATGTTAGCATGCCCACACTTAGATAGAACTGTGAATACTAGCATGTCCACACTTAGATAGAACTGTGAACATTAGCCTGCGTCACACCTAGATGGAATTGTGAATGTTAGCATGTCCACACTTAGATAGAACTGTGAATACTAGCAGATAGAACTATGAACATTAGCCTGTGTCACACCTAGATGGAATTGTGAATGTTAGCATTTCCACACTTAGATAGAATTGTGAACACTAGCCTGCGTTGCACCTAGATGGAATTGTGAATGTTAGCATGTCCACACTTAGATAGAACTGTGAATACTAGCATGTCCACACTTAGATAGAACTGTGAATACTAGCATGTCCACACTTAGATAGAACTGTGAATACTAGCAGATAGAATTGTGAACATTAGCCTGCGTCACACCTAGATGGAATTGTGAATGTGAGCATGTCCACACTTAGATAGAACTGGGAACATTAGCCTGCGTCGCATCTAGATGAAATTGTGAATGTTAGCATGTCCACACCTAGATAGAACTGGGAACATTGGCCTGCGTCGCATCTAGATGGAATTGTGAATGTTAGCATGTCCACACTTAGATAGAACTGGGAACATTAGCCTGCGTCGCATCTAGATGGAATTGTGAATGTTGGCATGTCCAGACTTAGATTGAACTGTGAATACTAGCAGATAGTATTGTGAACATTAGCCTGCGTCGCACCTAGATTGATTTGTGAATGTTAGCATGTCCACACTTAGATAGAACTGTGAATACTAGCATGTCCACACTTAGATAGAACTGTGAATACTAGCATGTCCACACTTAGATAGAATTGTGAACATTAGCCTGCGTCGCACCTAGATGGAATTGTGAATGTTAGCATGTCCACACTTAGATAGAACTGTGAATATTAGCATGTCCACACTTAGATAGAATTGTGATCATTAGCCTGCGTCGCACCTAGATGGAATTGTGAATGTTAGCATGTCCACACTTAGATAGAACTGTAAATACTAGCAGATAGAATTGTGAACATTAGCCTGCGTCGCACCTAGATGGATTTGTGAATGTTAGCATGTCCACACTTAGATAGAACTGTGAATACTAGCATGTCCACACTTAGATAGAACTGTGAATACTAGCATGTCCACACTTAGATAGAATTGTGAACATTAGCCTGCGTCGCACCTGGATGGAATTGTGAATGTTAACATGTCCACACTTAGAAAGAACTGTGAATACTAGCATGTCCACACTTAGATAGAATTGTGAACATTAGCCTGCGTCGCACCTAGATGGAATTGTGAATGTTAGCATGTCCACACTTAGATAGAATTGTGAATACTAGCATGTCAACACTTAGATAGAATTGTGAACATTAGCCTGCGTCGCACCTAGATGGAATTGTGAATGTTAGCATGTCCACACTTAGATAGAACTGTGAATACTAGCAGATAGAATTGTGAACATTAGCCTGGGTCACACCTAGATGGAATTGTGAATGTTAGCATGTCCACACTTAGATAGAACTGTGAACATTAGCCTGCGTCACACCTAGATGGAATTGTTAATGTTAGCATTTCCTCACTTAGAATTGTGAACATTAGCCTGCGTCGCACCTAGATGGAATTGTGAATTTTAGCATGTCCACACTTAGATAGAACTGTGAATACTAGCATGTCAACACTTAGATAGAATTGTGAACATTAGCCTGCGTCGCACCTGGATGGAATTGTAAATGTTAGCATGTCCACACTTAGATAGAACTGTGAATACTAGCAGATAGAACTATGAACATTAGCCTGCGCCACACCTAGATGGAATTGTGAATGTTAGTATTTCCACACTTAGATAGAATTGTGAACACTAGCCTGCGTCGCACCTAGATGGAATTGTGACTGTTAGCATGTCCACACTTAGATAGAATTGTGAACATTAGCCTGCGTCACACCTAGATGGAATTGTGAATGTTAGCATGTCCACCCTTAGATAGAACTGTGAATACTAGCATTTCCACACTCAGATAGAATTGTGAACACTAGCCTGCGTCGCACCTAGATGGAATTGTGAATGTTAGCATGTCCACACTTAGATAGAACTGGGAACATTAGCCTGCGTCGCATCTAGATGGAATTGTGAATGTTGGCATGTCCACACTTAGATAGAACTGGGAACATTAGCCTGCGTCTCATCTAGATGGAATTGTGAATGCTAGCACGTCCACACTTAGATGGAACTGTGAATACTAGCATGTCCACACTTAGATAGAATTGTGAACATTAGCCTGAGTCGCACCTAGATGGAATTGTGAATGTTAGCACGTCATTGGCAGATGCACTGGCCACTGGAGGATAAGGGGAGCTATCAGAGAGCATGTACCTGTATGCCAGTCAGACCCAGATCAGAACAGAGCCGCAACAGGGGAGACTACGCAAGCCGAGCGCTTCAATCCAGGATAGAGACGCAAACTAACCAACCCTACTAACAATTTCCCTTTCTTCATACACCTCTCAAACTCCAAACCAAACGCAACCAAAACCTACAGCACAACAAACCGCACAAACTTCACTACATTGCAACAACAAAACAAAAACACACATAGCCTTGCACAACAGTACACGACGACTATCGGCCGCAAACACCCCAGGCCCAGCCAACGGACCCACCGGGCTGAGGCCGCCAACAGCACATCACTGCTCTCTTGCACTTTTCCTGCTTCCTCCCACTAACTCAACCTCCCCTCCTCTTTCAGAGCCGCCAGAGCGCTAAGGGGCCACTACGGTGGTGACAGTGCGTGGTACAAATGTCCTTTAACATTAACATAATGTGGGGCTTAGGTGTCAACTACATGCCAGTAATTGCAATTGTGATAATCTCATACGGGGGCAGTCGGAAGTCGAGTTTGCGGGTTTTGACGCAGTTTATGTTGAGCTGAGATATTATTTGACAATTTCAATTTTCGCTGGTCGGCTGCTAGCATGATGTTAAGAGCTAGGTTGCGAACTCAGCATTTCATTTCTACTGCTATCGGATTGCGGGGCGGCTAAGGCCAGGCGGAATGCTATTACCTAAGGGGATGCTATTTGTGAAAGGGCACAATGCGGGGCACTGTGCAGCAGGGCCCGGTTTTTCAAAGTGGTTTAAGTACCACATGTACACGAGAGGGGGCGTGGGCATGTGCGCCGTTCGACATAGGGGCTTTGGACTAGTAAGGGCAGTACACTTATTTCACCCCAGCAGTCAACAAGGCTGGGTAAAAAATATGGGTGAGCAATGTTGAACTATACGGTGGGTTGCCCCGTTGTTTAAATTAATAAACATGAGAGAGGTATTGGTAATAGGGGCAGGAGTTGGTAGTTGCGTTAGAAGGTATGAACGGCCGGGATTGGGCATAACTTGCGGTTTCACTAAGGTGGTCCTTTATACACACAGTGGCGCACGACTCCAACCATAAGAGGCCATGTATAAGAATGGGCAGCGTTAGCCTCGAGTCAGGTGGTTTTAATATCACCCACGTTGCTGGAAAGGTAGCTGCAGACAGAACGGGGGGGGGGCAGGGGAGGAGATTATTCAGAGCAATTTGTGGTACATAAAGCAGTTTGTACGGGGCCTTGTACGAAGGATGGCGAGGTATTGCACTGGTTGAGATGCAGTGGACGAAAGCCAAATTGCCATCGTGAGCATGCAGGGCACGGTTCGGTCTAGCAGTGAACCTTTTTTGCAGTGAATTTATAAACGGGTATTTATAATGTTAAGATATAATGGTTACAGATTTGGGTGGAGACAAAGACCACCGCAAGTGCGAGGAACACCTTTACACCTTTTTGAAAGTGTCTTTGCAGAGTGGTGCAGAAGTAGGGTCACAAATGAAGGGGTACCCGCGGGTGCACGGGCTAATGTGTTGCTTTGCATGAATTTTCCGGTTATTGCAAGGAAGGGTTTTATAACGCGCATATACACAGGTAGTTAACGAGAGGTGCAATTATAAGGGCATAGCTCAGAGCTTGCTGAGGGGGGGGGGGTCAGGCACGCATCAACGGAATGTTATACAATATGTAAATATGCAAAGGAGACAGCGTGGACGCCCCAGGGAAGGGGTGTAGGAGCGATGTTTAGGCTGAGAGTGGCATCCTGTGCGCGGCTGATGCGCAGGTGGTGGGTGGCTAATGCGTGGGGTATGGCGTGCGAGCGACATATAGGCTGAAGGCCTATTTCTCTCCCACTCGATGTAAGTTTTACAGAAGGAAGCACAGGGACTGGGTACTGGATGGGGATATGTTTTGCTAAGCTAGTATGTTACGAGGTAGTTACGAAATATTCTTTAGGAAGAGGGCAATGGGGCCGTGGTATACGGTACGGTGCACGCTTTCAGGTAGCATTCCGATGTTTGGCAACCATTTGCGGCTGGAGTATGGCACGAATTGCATGGTAAAGGAGGACCAAGGGGCTCCGATCGACGGGTCACAGGCAATTTTAAGACTCGGGTAGATATGTGTACTCGACACGTGTGTAGCTGCAACATCCATACAAATACAGCAGCTGCGTTTTCGGAGGTATAGGCCCCCTTGTAGGATGATGCCAACGCAGGGGCAGAGTGAGGGTCTTGGAAGCAAGACCACGCAAAGCAACAGGGGCTCGAAACCGCCTTGGAAAACATAAGCGCGTTTTAAAGTAAAAACAAACAAATTATAATGGTTGCGCACAGGAGTATGGTGACAAGGGCAGTGTGCGCCTGTTATTGGCGAGGCCAGTGTGCATGTAAGTGGTTGTGCAAAGGGGGCGGCCGGTTGGCTGTTGGGGCAAGGACGATTCAAGGGGGAGATTAGGTCAACTAAGGAGTGGAAACATGGCGCCAAATTAACAAGTTGTTCTGGGTACAATTGAGTGTGTTCAGGGCGGTCTGTGGGGCTCCTGGGGCAGGGCTGATGCACCTAAAAGATGCACACTATGGAGCTCCACAGGTGAGAGGGGGATGCCAGACGCTACAATTGATGTAGCAGCTTCAGTGGTGAGGTCAGGGGAATAGTGCAAAGAAAGCAGCCCTCACAGTGAGGGAGGTGTTAAACCCACCTCAAGGACCGACACGCTAAGCAAGGCATTTAAACGAGGTTGGGGCCAGCAGCATACAGACACGGTGGTATTGTGACATACATGCAATGGGGAAGTGATATAGGGGGAGGCCCAAGGAAAGCAGCCCAGGGGAGGCGTTCTTGGGTTGGAGGGGTTGTACGGCAAGGTACAAGCAATGACAGTGTTAGGTTGGGATACTAAGGGACGTCAGTGGGTTGTGGCCCGGGTGTAGGACCGAGGGACAGGCATGTCTCATATCGGATACATAGTCCCTAGAACATACAGGAGTGGCCGTTGGAGTACACGTTATGGCAGCCGGGCCACTTGTGTTAGGTGTCTGGGGGGCGAATTAAATACCCATTTGATACACGGGGTGGATGTGCTATTGTGTCAGAAGAGCTTGTCTGAAAAAATTTGCACAGGAAGGGTACCGGACTGTGGGGGTTTACCATTTGAGGGTTAGACTGCTTTTAGATTCCCCCGGGGAATGCTTGGCCTGTCATCTCACACGCTGTTGGTATAAACGAGGAAGCAACCAGAGGTTGAGGATATTATTATTGTATAAATGCCTCAGGGAGTATGGATGAGGTGAGGTGCACATCGGGTATAGTATGCATATTCTCACTATGAGGTGAGGTGTACATCGGGTATAGTATGCATATTCTCACTACAGGTACAGATGGGTACGACAAGGGTAGCACGCAGAACTTTTGGAGGGGATGACTCTCACGGTGGCCGGAGTGAGTTAGTATGGAAGCAAGCAAATGGCAATTGATTGGGCGCAGGGACCGCTTTAGACAAAACATCATAACGCCAAAAACAAGGTTCCTTTGGCGTGGCGCCTGACGCAAGGGACAGCAAGATGTTGGAAGGTATGACTGGAGGGCCATCTGGCGGGCGTTGCAGGCTACAAGGAGGAATAAGAGCGGCTCCATTTGTTAAAATATGGTTGTAAGCAGGACGCTTGGGTACAGGGCAGATCAGCAGGACCAACCCATACTCCATCCTTCAGGGGTCATTGAACAAGTAACAGGGGGATGATGCAGTGGATAGGTTACAGAGGTTTAGTGGCCTGAAGGGAAAAGAAGCCAGCTCGGGGTGGCCGGGTCTGCTGACTTTTGGGATTATGGCTGGGGAGCTTGGTCTTACTGGAAAGACAGAAGAGGGGAAGGAGGCCGAGGTAAAAGGAGGATAGCCTGGCCTTCCGGTCATGATCAGAGATTGGTGAATTACTACAAGGGCAGGCAATCGGCAAGGGAGTAGAGTAATGTGATAGGGCCGGGTGTTTTAAGAGGTACATCAGACCGGAAAAATACAAAACTGACATGCCGCCTTCTCAGCCCATTAGCACCGGTCTGGAGGAAAAGGAGATCGGTAGGGGGTTAAGACACTCTTTTGTGTCTAGGGCTGGGGCAAGTGGGAAGGCAGAGCAGGAGGAGCTGACGGCCAGCGAATTCAAGATTGGGTGGCACGGGGTGCCGGGAATGAAATGGGCGCAACTGCGGGGGCAGGTGCGCAAGTTGCTGGAGAAACAGAAAAAAACGGACATCTTTGTCATACACTGGGGAGGTAACGACCTGACAAGCCAGGGAAAGGGGGCTCTAATGCGGGAAACAATGTTCTCATTCTCATTACAGGAGCTGACAGGTCATCGGGGTGAAACAGAAATCGTACGGTCCGAGATGATCCCGAGACCGGAATGGAGAGGCGCGGATAATCACGCAGCAGTGGAGAGGTCTATGCGGAAGCTAAATTGTGCAATGGCGAAGTTCTGCAGGGGCAGAGGCTTTGGGCAGATCAGGCACGGCCTGATTAACTTGAAATCTCCGGAATATTTTTGCAAGGATGGAGTGCACTTCTCACCATAGGGAATGGATCTGTTTTACTGGAATCTATGCACAAAAGTCCTGGAATGTAAGGAGAGGAGCAAAGGGGGAGCCACGGTGGGCGGTAACCCACCCGTGGCGTGGCAGTGTTTGGCCGAACAATCACAAGAGACAGACTCCGGATGAGCCAGGAGAAAGCCGGAAGGTCTTCGCTCTTCTCAGACCAGCGCCCCTTGGGAGCCTAAGCGGCAGGGGCGTCTGGGGGGAACAACAAGGGCTCAGCTTCCCCCAAGGACACTGCACTCTCCTCGCCCAGAAGCGCCTGCAGGGGCAGTAGAGGCTTGGACGCAAAGGTTGGGAGAGTTGGGCCTATTCTGGACTCTTGGGGAAGAAAAGGGGGAAGCAGGTTATTTGGCCACAGAGCAGTCATCACATTTTATGAGTGTTTTCCACTAATGTGTGCAGTATGGTTTTATGATATTGTGGAAATAAATCTGCTGCCTTTTTATGCCAAAAAACAAAGCAAGACTCATTTTACACTTTTCTGGGGGGGGGGAGAAAAGGGAATGAGCTATTACTATGTGCTGGGCCCAAAATGGACCTATGCCGGGGTTATGCCAGTGACGACGAATGGAGCAGAGCAAAATGGAGGAGGCACCCCGATAACCCGGGCAGTGTCCTCCTCCTGTCCTCCCCCTCCTTGAAAGAAGGGGAGGTGCCAGCCAAAAAGCGCAGCGGAAAAAGGGGAAAGCCCGCGAAAGAGGAAAGCGCGGCGAAACATGGGGAAAGCCCGCGAAGGGCAAACAAAAGAAATGGGAGGGATTACCCCTTTATAACAGGCGGGCTCCTTACTGCAGCCAGCATCCAGCCACAACAGAAGAACGCCTACCCGCCAACCAGGAGAAGAGGATTTTGTTTTCCTCCCACCAACCCTACGAACAGAACAAGCAGAGAAGCCTGGTCGTCGGCGTCGCAGGACGACAAGGCGGTGTGGCGGTGTTTGGCCGAACAAACACAAGAGACAGACTCCGGATGAGCCAGGAGAAAGCCGGAAGGGTCTTCGCTCTTCTCAGACCAGCGACCCTTGGGAGCCTAAGCGGCAGGGGTGTCTGGGGGGAACAACAAGGGCTCAGCTTCCCCCAAGGACACGGCACTCTCCCCGCCCAGGAGCGCCTGCAGGGGCAGGAGAGGCTTGGACACAAAGGTTGGGAGAGTTGGGCCTATTATGGACTCTTGGGGAAGGAAAGGGGGAAGCAGGTTATTTGGACACGGAGCAGTCGCCGCATCTTATGAGTGTTTTCCACTAATGTGTGCAGTATGGTTTTATGATATTGTGGAAATAAATCTGTGGCCTTTTTATGCCAAAAAACAAAGCAAGACTCATTCTACACTTTTCTGGGGGGGAGAAAAGGGAATGAGCTATTACTATGTGCTGGGCCCAAAATGGACGGATGCCAGGTTTATGTTCGTGGATGCAGTTCTGCAGCAGTAATCATCAATAGGGTGTATACACCAGTGTATGGTCAAGTAGCGTTGTCCTGCCTCTGATTACAGAGTTAGGTTTTGGAATACAACAGCGCAACCAGGGCGCTAACAGAAGCTAACAGGCCTTATACTGGCCTTAGCTTAGCTGCGTTGAGAGCAGAATGGTGATGTCACAGGTGGAGACTGTCCAGTTGATGATTGGATAGAAGGCCACCAATGTTCGAAATCGGCCCCAGTGCCGTTGGAGACAGATGGTTGTGTGGATGTGAATGCGCAGCTCAGCGAAGAGAGGTTCGAGTAAGAAACCCAACAACGTTATCTAACGTGAGTGGGAAGTGAATTATCCACAAGCCAATGATACAGCATTCTTGTTGGGAAGCTGAAGAGAGTCAGTATTGAGTTGGAGGCGTTTGAGTCCTACGGCACACAGACTGCGCTATGAGATGTAGGAAAGGATTTCTGGAAAAACGTTGTTTATCCAGGAACGGAACGGAGCAGCGGTCTGCACAGCATCACCCAGACATGGGAATGGAAGTCGCACTCCACTGGGAAAACGGAACGGTGGCACAGTGCGCAGCATGGTTGCTCCAGTGGGAGCGTGACGCAGGCATGGAGATTGGAAGTGCACTCCACCGAAGGATGCAACGGTGGGGGACAAAGGTACTGTTTGCAGTAATGGAGTCAAATGAATGCCTGCTCTAGATTGTTAAAATGGCGGACTAAGTCATTTGCATTTTTGTCCCTACGATGAGAAGGTAACAGTGTGCAACGTTAATCTGTCTCGTGGTGCAAGATGCGGGAGAGGTTTCAAACAGTGAACAAAATAATTTTGTTATTAGTTATGCCTATCTTGGATTTTAGTTTTTCCTAATAGGACAGTGGGGTGCTGCACAACGTGAACTTGAATTGTTTTAGCACTGTTAGGTTAGACATCACATGATGTGAAAGTGTATAGGAGTTGTGGTCAGGTCGTGACCAAACAACAAGGATAGCAGTAAATCTATTGAGTGCAAGAGGTAGGTCTTATCGGTCCAGATGTTTGTGTGTCAGTAGACACTTCAGCGTCCATTCTGATTTGTGCATTGAAATCTCCAAGAATGATAATCGGTAGTGAGGCATTATTTTCCTTTAATATACTCGTTATTGTAGCTACATTCTCCTTATTATATGAACCATTAGGGGGATTGTAGATGTTCCCTATCATGATACTCGAAACCATTAGTTGTGTCGTGTTTACCACTACTGCCATGACCATGGGAGTGGACCAAGCAGTATTCTGTGCTGTCCATGGATGTTGTACCGACCTCAACAGTCCCCCTTTAGGTCGACCTCTTTCACCCTTAGTAGCTAGACTTTGTATAGTTGTATGCCCATCAATTTCACATTCAGTATAAAGCCATGTTTCTTGGAGGGTTATTATACTGGCATGTGGAATAAACTCACATTTTTGGACACATAATGAGAGTTTCCACCTGTGTTCCATGATACAATTATATCGGTGTCATCGAGACTGCTCTCCAAATAGCTTTTAAATTCTACTGGTAACCACTGCCAGTATCCCTTGGCGGGAATTACTCCCTGTTCTGTTGGCTTACTAGTAATTTTGGAGTCATCAAGCCATATTATTGTTTAGTCTTTTATAATAGCTTTTGCAGTTTTTCCAGGCTGCTGAATCACACTCACCAGTGCTTTGCTTTTGTTCATGGAGTTCACAGGGTTATTTGGATGTTTAATTTTCGGCATCCAGGCCTCCTTACACGTGTATCCCAATTTACAGAATAGCTCATTATGAGCTAAAATGTATTTGTGTGTCACTAGGTCGGCACACCATACACTAGTGATGGTTTTATTGGGAGTAACTAGCTGATATACACATTTTAGGTCTTTGGATGCTATCATCCGGAGTGGAAATATTGCTCTACATAGTTCTAATATGGCTTTTCTGTTCATTATTACCATTTCTTTTACTGTTTCAGTTACTGGTGGAAATGACCTCAGTCAATTTCTTCAAAACGTCTACCATAGATTTACCCTTATTTGGGGGGTGGGGGGAATAGACATTCGCTATAAACCATTCATCCTGTTCCTCTGCACCTTTTAAAACCACCCCCAGAACATCTTTGGACTCCACATTTACTCTCTCTGGCTTAACATGAGGGAGCTTCTCATCAAAGTTGAGATACCACTGGTGGGTCTTCCCTGGGCCCCCTTCCCAGCATAATTAGAATAGCTGTTATAGCCATCAAGAGTAAGCTCACCCTGGGACCATGTCTCTTGTAAACAAACAATTGCATAGGTTTCTAAAAAGGATAGCCACTCCCCATCCTCTAGCTTCCCTTTAATTCCGGCCACATTCAGGATATCAATTTTATCTGGGAGGTCTTTCCTTTATCTCTCCATACTAGAGACTCAGAGGCAGGATATAAGCCATGCAACCATAAACTGGTTCTTGAGCGTGCAGTGAGGGCTTCAGTAACTGCTCCAGCATTTGTGTATCTCTAATCCCTTCGGCCACGGATCTGGCTCTGCCTGCCGGGCATTATTGGGGGTTTCCTTATCATTACTCTCCTCCTGAGAGTGCCAATATTCTCTGAATGCCTTATCGGAGTGTAGGGAGTCATGCCAGAAATCATATAAATGACAAATCTTAGCTTTTCTATCCAGATACACGTTGATGCCCATCAATGCCAACGCATCTCTACGTTGGATACGACGTGCCCTTAAATGCGGATTGTTAAAACCAATCTGTAAATTGCATCGATCTTCCTAATATTTAGGAGGTTCCTTTGAACACTGCCGCCAAGCACCTTTTTAACTATTCATGTTTTCTCTAAACTGGACACTGTGCCAGCATCCTCTTTGCACTCCCCAACTGCACTCTCTATCCTCTCAGCAAGGTCATTAACTCTGCAGACAGGATTCTATTTGAAACTACTAATCGCAAGGCAACTTTGAATATCCTCCAGCATGAATACAGCAGCTTGTCTCAAAGTGTTATAAAGTGTCCATCAGCTGATCCTGAAATGCTACAGCTTGCACCAACATATACATGAATGATATTTGATTCACTTTCACAACCCTGGGCCCTAAAGGAAAGTGCTGCATGTTGCCTTGGAAAAAGCTGCCTACCTGCCAGCCCCCCATGCCATTCTAGGCATGTGTGTATATGGCTCAATCCTGAACTGTAGGCAAACTCTGAGCAAGGTGACAGTTCCACGTCAAAGGAGGGCTTAGTGCTTCTATGGGCAGCCCAAATGCAATATACGCAGCCAGGCAAAGACTGCATGCCTTCACAAGGTCTGTAATTCACAGTATCCAGAAAACAAACCCCACTCATGGCTGTGTGTACTTCAGTGATGTATCTTGAGCTGCTGGTGTACTTTTCATACACACTAAGCACTACTGCCAGCAAACTAATATTCCATGATAAATTTAGGGTGTACAAGTGACACATTGCGGGGGTTGCACAATATATGCATGCATTACCACATACAGACACGCATAATTGTGGCCTGCATCAAACAGATTAATTGAAGGCAACACCCGTTCGTCATCCAATACAAGTGTGTGCATAATCCACTTAAATTACCTATTTGCTCTCGCCCAAGACTGTGGAACAAACCCATTAAACATTACATTTAGTTGAAGGCCCCATCTAATTAAAACATTCCGAACTAAATTACCTTTCATCAAACATGCACAATTAAGAGTGGTCCATCCCTCATTATTGCTCAATAACTGTGGGCAAACCTAGCAAAATTATTTTCATTTTAATGAAATATTCAGATTTTCTTGCAGGGAGCGCCCACCATTTTTCTGAAGTATTTAATTTCAGAACCTATTTGTCCCCCACATTTGAACGTAAATCTGAGGCATAACCCATCCCCTTCATTTTTGCAGTGCCCACCAATGTACACTAAGCGGAAGCCACCAGTATCCGCAATCTAAGCAAATAAGGCACATGAAGAGCTTAACATGGGGACAAAGCACCAAAGCAGCCTATTGGGAAAGACCCTTAGTCTATTTCCAGGGATGAAGCTGCTAATATTCATATGTGCATCCTAAAGTGGGCCACACTCTAGCCAATGCAATACTACAGAACCTCCTCACCTTTCACTCTAACCTGATTTAGAACACAGGACTCTTCCCAAATGGCTCTTGACCAAACCTGGCCAAAATCAAGACATGAAAGGTCTTTATTTTATTCTATTCT
This sequence comes from Ambystoma mexicanum, assembly GCF_040938575.1. NCBI lineage: Eukaryota > Metazoa > Chordata > Amphibia > Caudata > Ambystomatidae > Ambystoma > Ambystoma mexicanum. The sequence goes on from NC_090922.1 coordinate 256,557,650, forward strand.
TTAAAGTGCGGAGCTAGCTCGAGAGCAGTGGAGGCTCTGTCAGACAATATCATTGACAGTGATCATTAGATAAAGGAGAAACGCTGTTGCTTTTGGGATCACTGCATCAGCGATTTGGAATTTCAATTCTCTGCTTTGCAATGTGCTTGTGTTTATTCGAGTTTGATGTGAGTACCCCAGCCCCCCTCGGGTTTATGCATCCTGGCAGTGCACACTTAGAACGGTGTGTGTATGCGGACAAACAAATTGTCCTCCGACACACTGGCCTAATGTCAGGTCACCACTATATGAAATTGGAGTATTTTAAGTTACCATTAAGGGTTATCAATTTGCAATGCCTGCCAACATATCAATAAATAATAGCTTATTGCCGCTATAGTAAATCATTGCTTTGAATTAATAGAGATGTAAACTAATTAAAAACACTCTTTTCTTTTGAACAGGGTTTTGATTACATTTGATAATCTCCTTTAGATTCTTTACAGTAGCACTACCTGACAATAATTCAGAATGTAAAGCACGCCCCCTGCCCTCCTCCGGGCAATGTTGTAGATGCTTCCCCCACCCCGCACCCCCCTGGGCAATATTGTAGAGCTGCCTCCTGAAAGGGATCATCATGTATTCCAGCCCCACTGGTTCCCTAATTGGGTTTAAAGTGTCCTTTTTACTGTCACCTTTGGTCCGTGCTAGAGTTGTCCATATATTTTGAGTGTTATTACTTTTAAGGACACATATCATGTTTTGCCATTTCTTGTTATAAATTGATAGTCTCTAATGTTTTAACCATTGTTTATATTCTCCCTTAATCACCTTTGTCATACGGTTCACCTCACTTTGTGCTACTGCCGCTGACCGTAGGTCTCTCAGCCTCCTTCTCATTTCCCTTTTTGCATCTCAAATGATGGGATCAAAGTCATTTGCATGTTTATCCACAACTGTTAAATGACCTGAGGGAAGAGTACCGTTTTGTACGATAATCGTCTCAGCCAACATTCTATTTGGTTTGCATTCAAGCCGCACAGTAGTCTATAGTCACAGGTGCTGAGTTCGGCAATATCCTGGTTTGCACCCACTAAATGTCTGCTCGTCCAACAAGTACGATTCCCCGAGAGATTCGACTGCAGACCTGCAACACTATGATATGATTCTACTGGCCTGAACAACTAAAGGTCCCTGCAAATGTGACAGAGAACGATGCAGCTCGCACAGGAGAAAGCTGATGGCCAGTCGAGCAAATGCAGAGGCCACAGCAAACAGACGAGTGGATAAAATCCATTCATATGAACACAAACTTTAACGGGATGGTAGCACAAGGTCAATATGAAAGACCATTGACACATAGCAGGTTTATGGACCAATCTACATTGGGCACTTTAGTTAAGAAATGCAAAAGGTAAGACAGGGTTGGATGCACGCCAGTGGGCCTGAGGCTCAGTGTACCCAACGAGCCTGGGGACTCAGCGAGATCAAGGGAATTGAACCTATAACATAGTAAATTGGAACACTAGGGGTTTTAAACACCTAATACAAAAGAGTGGATCTATACAACTGTTATCAAAGTATGACATGTTCCTCTTACAAAAAACTTGGCTTAATACCACATTACATGAAGACGGCTATCACCTATATCAGACGATGGCAAAACAGGGCATTAAGGGTAGATCATACGGAGGACTTCTCATAGGTGTCCAACAAGATATTGTTTCAAGACCCATAGTGCTCTCTGTTGGTAGTAGCTCTGTTCTGGCCATCGAACTAGGACCGGATGTCCAGTTCAAGAGGGAAAACCTGCTGCTCATAAATTTATATATCCCCCCAGATACCCATAGCTTGGACGTGTTCCAGGCACTTTTAGTTGATCTCTTTTTCAGCTTGCGGGGTGGCGCCCGAAAACCATCTAATACTCTTGGGCGTAGATCTTAATGCGCGCTGCACTGATGAACAAGAATGTGTTGGTTACCGTCATGTAGCAAAGAGAAGTGAGATGGCACAGAAAATAAGCAATGCAAGGGTGCCCAACGGGTGAACTATTTTAGAGTCTGGGACATTACATTATTGAATGGTTGAACCAGGGGGGATAGTCCGGGGCAATACACCTGGGGACAGAAAAACTGTTGTGCTACTCTGGACTATTTCTTTGGTAACAATACATGCCTCGAAGAGATGATAGACCTGGAAGTGGTCCCGAATGAATTTAGCGAACATGCTATACTGGTATTGAGCATATAAAGGTCTAGCCCAGTAGACTCAGATCGTAGTGTTGCAGGTCTGCAGTCGAATCACTCAGGGAATCGTATTTGTTGGACGTGTAGACATGTAGTGGGGGCAAACCAGGCTATTGCCGAACTCAGCACCTGTGACTATAGACTACTGTGCGGCTTGAATGCAAACCAAATAGAATTTTGGCTGAGACGATTAGCACACAAAACCGGTACTCTTCCTTCAGGTCATTTAACAGTTGTGGATAAACATGCAAATGAATTTGATCCCTCCAATCGAGATGCAAAAAGGGAAATGAGAAGGAGGCTGGAAGACCTACGGTCAGCGGCAGTAGCAAAAAGTGAGGTGAACTGTATAACAAAGGTAATTAAGGGAGAATATGAGCAATGGTTAAAACATTGGAGATTATCGATTAATAAGAAGAAATGGCAAAATATGATATGTGTCCTTTAAAGTAAGAACACTAGTAATGTATGGACAACTCTAGCACGGGCCAAGGGTGACAGTAAAAAGCACACTTTAAACCCAATTAGAGAACAAGTGGGGCTGGAATACCTGCACACTGAAGATGACGATCCCTTTCAGGAGCTGGGTCTTCAAGATTGCCTGAGGGGGTGGTGGGGCACTGCCGTATACATGGAGTGATATTGAGGACACGATTGTTAAATGTAAGAACTCCAGAGCCCCTGGTCCAAATGGACTAGTAAGTATAGTACTGAAACATGACCCGAGGGGGTGGGCTAAGATCTTGGAGATCTCATTTCATCAGGTATGCCAATCACAGATGATCACGTATTCATGGCAGCAATCGATCCTGCTCCCAGTCTACAAAAAAGGAGATCCAATAAAACCTGAAAATAATATGCTACTGTCACTATTAGATATGATGGGCAAAATGTTCTCCATAATCATCCTGAGGACCCTACAGACTTGGGTTGAGAAATCCCATTTACTTCAATTTGTGCAGACAGGTTTTCATCCGGGAAACTCCAACACCCATAATCTAAGGATCCGAGACTCCTTGTTAACCAGGGTGGCAACACTGGGCGGGCCCCATTATATGTAATCTGTGTAGATTTCCAGGGCAGCATTTGATGCTGTAAATCGAGCAAAGGTATGGAAATAAATTGAGGAATGGGTAGGCCCAGAGTGGTTGCTATTGATATTAAAAAGCTTACACCACAACACAGGGGGAAAAGTAAGATTGAATGATGCAGGTAATTTGTTGGCTAGAATTGTGATTAGCAGGGGGGTCAAGCAAGGATGTGTCTTGTCCCCCCCTGCTATTCAATTTATACCTTGCTGACCCCCCCCAAAAAGCTCCTAGCCACTATGGGCTGCTGCCCCAGAATTAGAGGTGCCCCTATTTCATGTATGATCTATGCTGACGACTTGGTTATCCTCAACCACATTTACTGTGGAGCAAGGGGGATGTTTAAGGAAGTGGTTAGGTATGCAGCAGAAAATTATCTAACCATAAACATGGAAAAAACAAAGGTCATGCTGATAACGGCAAAAAAAGAAAATCGACCCATATTTTCCACAAGCCTGGGCAACTTGGATTATGTTAACCAATACCATTATTTGGGCCTTATGATGAGTGCAAAAAAGGGATCTATAAATATTATTGAAGAAAAGAAGAACAAGGCACATCGACTGACACACATGATAGCCACATTTCCAAATCAGACCGCAGGCTACACAATCAAGGGAATAATTGCATTATACAAATAAAGCTATTGCCCGATGATTTTGTATGGGTTAGAAGCCTTGGCCATGAGAGGTGTAGGTTGGCTAGATAAATTGGAGGGCTATTTATGGAGAAAAGTATTGAACCCCCTCCTTCTACTCCTGTTGAATACTTTAGTCTTGAACTGGGGCTGGTATCCCTTAAGGGCCTGTTACTGGAACGACAGGGTGTTTTGCACCTAAAATCTCAATCAAACCCTAAATGCCAATTGTTGGCAGTAGGTGGGGGTGACTTGAGGCCAGCCAAAGAAAATTTCTGCAGGGACTTTAAATTATGAATTGAAAAATTATATTGTAATATAAATTGGAATCCTTACTTTGACTGGGGCACATCGTTTAGTATCCCGAAAGCCCTATTCATTAGAAAAGTGAGGCTTTGGTATTGGACCAATAATTACGCCCGATTATCACTGGTAAAGACCTATCAACACGTCTCAAAGGTCATGCATAAATTCCTAAAGATACAAAGCTATTTGACACAGATTGCGAACTAACCAGCTCCTGTTGTTTGTTTTCATGGGTGCACATTCGAATATCCCCTTAGCCCAAAGGATATGTCGTGTCTGTAAATTTCCAGGGAAAATAGAGACCCCCAGGCATATTTTCACGAAATGTAAAGCACTGGGTGTCGCACACATGACTATACTAGGAAAATATGTGCACCACTATGAATCTATTAAGAGCAATCCATTTTGGTATTACTGCCTGCACAGTAACTCCGGACAGGTACATATAGCTATGTACTGGGTATGGCGTCAATTTGTTAAACTCTTGGCAAAATCATAAAAAATAAATCTAGACAATAGTAGCAGGAAACTGCTTAAGATAGGTGGCTGGTATTACCCTACCCACAGTCCTAGGAATTTTACTGGTAAATGTCTGGTCGATTTTATTTAACTCTATTGTTTATCACTGTTTGAACGATGACGAAATGATGACGGCAATCTTAATGATGATGACATTTTATGTAACATAAGGAGACCACCGCCAGTACTAAAAGAATGTCTGTTTGACAGATTGCTTTAAATATGTTATTTTATATTTCATACTGTTCAAAATGATGATTATTGTGTAATTTTGATGTTAAAGTTGTAAAGGCTTTTTAGAAAGAAAACAAAGAAATAAATAATAAGAATTCAGACTTCGAGTAAGTTCGCTGAAGTTAATTTAGATGAAACAATTCATATGAAGTCACACCATTTATGTCCTTAAGTGTTTCATACATTTGTATGGAGAACATGTCAAGTTGACCATGGACATTGGATGTTCGCCCCCACTGGTGCGTGATTCAAACCCACTGATATGCTGGACGCAAACTGTGGGCACTTCATGGGACAGTTCCAATATTCGTTGTCATTTTATTGCCTGTAGTAAGATGTCTTGCACTGGCAGCAAGCAGTATTCGTGGGGCACTTTGTGAGAGGGTCTAGGAAAGTCAGCCCTGCCAGGCCCCAGTTCTCCTTTGCAGTGAAATAAATGGAATATCAGCCACTGTCGCCTAATGCCAGCCCCTCCCACGGCCACTTCATTCTGTTCTATGCTGTGCAATGGCAGCAGCCAGCAAAAGGGGGCAGATAGAAACAGTGTTTTGGGGGCAGGGGCATCAGACTACATGGTTATGGTGGTTATGTGGGGGGGTAATAGAACACAGTGACTGGCGGTGGGCACAGGGAGGCTGAGGTGCACTGTGGGATACTAGGGAAGCTCATTCTTGTTCATATTGGTCCCATATTGGAATCGGCAGGGTTGAGTTAAGTCTGTGGACCTCTGTCTGTCCTCAGATAACTCTATATCTCTATAGTCAGCCTTTCTCTCTCTCTCTCTCTCTCTCTCACACAAACAAACACACACACACACACACACACACACGAAGAGGATTGCTAACTGCTAGAAACACCAATTAAATCCTGGATGCAGCGTTGCTGCAACTTTTAGATTTTCTGGGGGCGAGTCCTGTGGCACATCCTGTGACTCTGGTGATAATCGCGTAACGTGACATCACATAGCTGTAAGACTGTGGGTGTCAGTAGGTAGACAGAAGTGAGAGTTGTATCATGTGCCATTTTCTTTTTTAACGATTGGTGTAGCCATCAGTGGCATTTTGGATAATAGCAACAGCCAATATGTACATATATAAATGAACCCCCAAAATAAGCCCACAAATGGATCCCTGGGATGAGATATGGGGAGCCATTTTAGAATAAATCCTTGCTACTCTTTGGCAACTTTTACAAAGTAGCAAGAATAGACTGATGACTGCACGCCTGACATTGTTCAGGTTAGGCTACATCTGAACGGAAGCACAGAGCCACATTGCATCACTGCACTAAACAGTAGACCATATAAATGAAATTAACATTTCCAACTAGCCTATCTGGATGGACCACACAGACAAAGACACAGACACCACAGCACAGACACCACAGCATAGACACCACAGCACAGACACAACAGACACACACCACAGCACAGACGCACACCACAGCACAGATGCACACACACACACCACAGCACAGACGCACACACACAGACACACACACACCACAGCGCAGACACACACACACACACACACACCACAGCACAGACACACACCTCTCTAGACGGAATGGTAGACTGGGTTACACATGTCAATTGCAGTTATATTATCTCCTGTGTATTGCAGTGATACAGAGTGCCGCTGCATTTCCTTTCTGACTCCATACCAAAACACCGTTGCACCCTTACATTGCTTGATATACCAAACTGTGTCAGCACATAGATCATTTACCCAGAAACCCTGTATACTACATGTTTCTTTCTTCCAAAGCATAAGTAAACATGTCTGTGGTTTTGGTGGCCCAACCTGCAGATTACTCACGCTTGGCACCTTTCCAAAAGCACTTTATGATGCGACCAATGGTTTCAAAACATAAATAATTTACCCAGAGCATGTGCACATTCCAGGTTTCTGACTTGCAACACCCAGCGTGTAAGCTCCATGGTTTTTGGGGGTCAACAGGAAAATTATTCATGTTAAGCACTTTTCTTAGAGCACTTAACGCCGATTAATGTTCCAATCATAAATCATTTACCCAGAAACTCTGCACATTATTTGTTTCTTCCTAAAAATAAATACAAAATGTTCATGGTTTTTGGTGTCCCAACTTACAAATAATTCACATTAAGCATTTTCCTTGGAGCAGTTAATGTTGCTTGATGTGCGAAATGTTTCCAATGATAAATAATGTATCCAGTATCTCTCAATATTATAGGTTTCTTACTTGGTAAACATTAATAGAAAGTACCATGTTTTTGGTGGCCCAAACTAGACATTATTCACATTAACTACTTCTCTAAAATCATTTAATGTTGCATAACGTGCCAAAACATACATTTACACAGAAACTCTGCACATTACATGCCTCCTACTTTCTCAACATAATTGGTACATTCCATGGTTTTTGGTGCCTCAGCCTGAAAATGATTCACGATAAGCACTTTTCTTAGAGCCCTTAATGTCCCTGACTGTAACAAATTGTGATAAAACATAACTAATTTACCCAGAAACGTTCCACATGACATGTTCCTGGCTTCCTAAACATAACTGGTAAATTGCATGGTTTATGGTGGCCCAACCTGAGAAGTATTCACGTTAAGCACTTTTGTTAGAGCACTTAATACCGCTTAATGTGTCAAATTGGTTTAAACATAAATCATTGGACATTATGTGGCTCTGAAGTTAGCTTCTTATTCACAGGCAGAAATTAGCTTTTCATTCAAGCAGCATCTTAATAAAATATTTCAATTTTACTGAATGGTTTGTTTTTCATTCCTCAGCATCATATGAGACATGCATTTTAGTTTTTGGGATTCTTTGTATTTTGTTTGTGAAATTCAGCTCGGCTCCCATTGTGCTTTTTACACAAATCACCACACCTTTGGAACACAAAAAATCAAATTTCTTCACAATGTGCCAAAATCAACTTGGCTCACAGATATCGGCGTTAATATGCATATGTTGGTAAGCCCTCCATTTAAAACTTGTGTAGTTTCCATGAGCCTAGCTAGAATAGTCAAGTAATTCTATGTAGATCGGTCTGATGAGAAACTCTAATTTCTTATAGGAAAATCGATGTTGCTCACATCTCTTTTTATTGCTCCTCACTCCTCATACGGCAGGTGTATTCAGACTGAGCCAAACACTAACTTTCACGAAACACGTGTAGTGGAAAATAACAACCACTCACGATTCCGGTAGAGTGATGAACACTTTATTAGTTAAGCAGTAAGCAAACAAATAAGCAACAGCAACAAAAGACTTGGGCACAAGTGAACTCCCGTCCCTCCTTGGTCCAGATCTCTTATACTCACAGAAATACATGATTGTGAACGGAAGGGGGGTGGTCTCAGCCTGGCATTGTCACACCTTGCAACATTAATTGCTGACTGAGACAAACTCTCATTGTACAGTTTTTCAATGCCACCTGCGCTCTGCAGCGCTTGTTAGTGTTATCAGTAAAAGCAGCATTGTGCAAGGCATTTCTTCAAGGTGAATTCACTCCCCAATACTTCACACTCGCCTCGAGGAAGGCAAGAGTTCTAGTAATATGAAGACATCTTTCAGTAACAGCAAGTAGGTTGTTTCCTCACTAAAAGGATTGCGCCCATCACAGGGGTATCAACTTCTTTGTCTCATGAATAAAATCAGAAAAAGTTTTTGAAACTCAGTGAATTTGTGTGGCGCAATCCTTTTAGTGAGGAAACAACCTACTTGCTTTTTCAAACAGAGGTAGGGGACTTTGCCTCTGTCTTTCCTGACATATTTGCGACACATTAACATTAAGAATTAGAATTTGGGCGCAAGACCGAAGAAAGTTGGCACGTCAAAACCCCAACCACCTTATTTAAATCTTTCAGTAATAGGCGAGAGAAGGGAACACGCTTAGCTTTGCCAAAACGTATATGAGTCAGAAGCGTGAACAGTGACGGCGAGCATTCTTAAGTGGTGTGTGAAGCGCTGTTCTAAAGGTGACATGCGGAGTGCAGTATGCCATCCACTCTTCATGCAGGCCAGAGGCAGTGGTTTAGACATGGCATAAAGACAAGCAGAATATACAGTCACACAGTGCTATAGCAACAGGGAGGTACTTATATGATCACGCCTTATTCAATTTTTCCCCCACACACGGAATCTGACACACATTACTCAATGTATTCCCATGACGATATGTCGAATAAGTAACCAGTATTTGACTATTGAAAAATCATCTTTGCCCACCTATTTCCATGTAAATATGCATATACTGGGAATCCCTCTCCCTACATTGTGCATAATTTCCATGAGCCAAGCAGAAATGTTCAAGCTATGTGCCACCAAATATGGCATTCTTAGTTCAATGCAATTCTATTAAGATCTGTTAAAATGAGGAACTTGCCTTTCTTGCAGGAAAATCATGTGGCTCACATATCATTGTATTGTTCCTCACTCACAAGACATCCCACTATGAGAGTCAGGTGTATTTAGCCTGAGTCAAACACTACCTATTATGAAACGGGGATTGTGCAATGCGTTACTCAATGTATTCCTTCGAAGATATGTCTGAATAAGAAACTAGTCGTTGCCTACTTGAAAATCATGTGGCTCACAGATATTGATGTTGATATGCATACACTGAGAAGCTCTCTACCTAAATCTTCTATAATTTCTTTGAGGCAAGCAAGAATACTCAAAGTATTTGGTATCAAATATGGCATGCTCAGTTCAATGCAATTCCACGGATAGAAGTCTAAATAAGGTAGTAGCATTTACTATAGGAAAATCAATGTTGCTCACATATATTTCTGTTGCTCCTCACTCACAATGTTTCCCTCTATGAGATTCAGGTGTAATTAGCCTGAGCCAAATACTATTTCTCATGAAACTGGGAGTGTGCCACAAGTAACCAGTCCTTGCCTCCATAAAAATCAACACATGTTGGGCAGTCCTCTACCTAAAACTTGGATGATTTCCCTGAACCAAGCAAGAAAAGTAAAGATATTTGGCATGCTCAGTTCAATGCAATTCTATGAAGATATGTCCAAAGATGAGCTCACATTTCTCATAAGAAAATTTATTTTGCTCACACATCTTTTTATTGTTCTTCACTCACAAGGCATCCCTCTATGAGATTCAGGTGTATTTAGACCGAGCCAAACACTATTTATCATGAAACGGGGAATGGACACATGTTACACAATCTATTCCTATGAAGATAAGTCAAAATAAATTACAAGTGCTTGCCTCCTCAAAAATCAACTTGGCTCACAGGTCTCTAGGTTAATATCTATATATTTGGAAGCCCTCTACCTAAAAGTTGTATAATTTCCCTGAGTCAAGATATTTGTCACCAAATATGGATCAATCCGATCAATGCAGTTCTAGGGATACATGTTCGATGGAGGGACTTGAATTTCTAAAAGCAACATCGATTTGGCTCATATATCAATTTTTTGTTCCTCACTCACAAGGTATACCTCTATGAGATTCAGGTGCATTTAGCCTAAGCTAAACACTATCTCTAACAAAACAGAGAATGTGCCACGTGTTAATCGGTGTATTCCTATGAGGATCTGTCTGAATAAGTAACCAGTCCTGTCCTCCATAAAATTCAACCTGGCTCGTAGATATCAATGTTAATATGCATATATTGGGAAGCCCTCTACCTAAAACCTGTATAATTTCCCTGAGCCAAGCAAGAAAGGTCAAGATATTTGACACCAAATACGGCACGCTCAGTTCAATGAAATACTTTGGAGATATGTCTGAAGGTAAATGTTGAATGAGAGCACGAGGATGAATTCAAGTTTCCCAGCTCAGAATCTTTTTCCAAAGACATAGGGCCTCATTAGGAGGCAGGCGGCCACGTAATGAATGGTGCCGGTACAGGACCGGCACCATTCATTACGGGCTGCCCTATTATGAGGACTGCTGCGGGACCCGCTAAGGAACGCCTGGTCAGGCCAGGTCCCGCTAGCATCTTCCCCATTCCCATTTGAGCCCTACGGGGATCAAATGGAAATGGGGATTCATTTTTACCAGGTCCCAGAAAAGGAAATGGGGATTCATTTTTACCAGGTCCCAGAAAAGGGCAATTACCGGGTCCGCCAAGGTCGGCATGACCCGGTTATGGCCCTTTTCTTGGACCCGGTAAAAAATCATTACCAGTGGCAGCCATGCCCGCTAGGGTCATAATGAGGCCCATAGAGAACAAAACCACTGATCGAGACCTTGCCGTGGGTGAAAATGTCATCTTCTCCATCCCTTGAAACTCTCGAGCTCAGGCAAGAGCAGACCAGTGACACCAGGAATCTCTCAAGCGATTAGGGGGCAGTCTCAGGGGTCAATTTCTCCCTCATGGGTTGCTACAACCATATCAAGAGGGAGAATATTTTAATGCTTCTTTCATACATTTTGAAAGGTTGATGGCCCAATTTCATTGGGATGACACCCCCAAGACCTGCTACCTGGCCCCTTTACTAAAAGGAGAACTGCAGCTATCGCACCAGAAAGTCCTCTCCAGTGAAATAAAGTTCTCCCTCATGGGGAAGGTTGGGCAGACTGAGTCATTCTTCCATTGGAAATTCATAAATAGTCAATTTCTCCCAAGTGAGGCCCTGATGAAACTAGCCGGGAGAGTCCATAATCCTACTAATCAGTGGCTTGGGAAAACGACCTTGTCCAAGGTCCTGGAAACCCTCACTTTGGAGAAGTTTGGCAATACTCTGCTCTCACACCCACTCTTCAGAGGGCTGTGTTATAACATCCTCAACCTCTAAAGTTCGCAATACAGAGCATGCAGCCACACTCTCAAGCTTTCAAGTATATGTGACAACACCATGGAAAGCCTCCTGATTCCAGAAGAGACCTGAAATCCGCTTTCTGAGATGTTGCCCCTATCCTGTCTAAAGGATGCGATTTGCTGCCCCTCCTCCTTGCAAAACAAAAAAGGAGACCTTAAGGAGACCCATGTCACTTCTCCCTTCAAAACCCAGGTGAGTAACCAGAGAGGCTCCTGGGTGAACCAAACCACTTCCTTCTATGCTCCACATGTTTTTCATGTGGAGAAAAAGGGCATTTTGGCCGGGCTAGCCCCAAGAATATACCTGAAGAGCCCATAGAGATAGGTTCAGCTGGGGTCGAGGAATGGCAAGGCTGCAAAGAAAATAGGGAGGAAGACACTGAGGATGTGGAGGCGTGTTACTGCAGCCATCACCCCTTCCAAGCTTATGAACTGTCTGAGTCAATATGACCTGGGCTAAAGCCCAAATTGACTCAGTAGCCAACAGATGGCTATTTGGACTTCACCTATCCGGACACCCCGGATATGTGGACCCCAAATCTTGCTTCTGGCTGCTTTTGTGCAGCACCCCGGATCTTGCTTCTGGCTGCTTTTGTGCAGCACTCTCAATCTTGGCTGTGGCTGTTTATGCAGCACCCTATCTCCCTGCACCGGCTCTGTGGTGCAGCACCCAGTCCTGCTTTGTTGACTAACACCTCTGTGAGTAATGATACTACCTTCATGTTTTCTTGCAAACACCCTGTTTGTCTATAAGCATTTCCATTACAGATACTTTTCTATCCTGCTACAAACACAGTGGTTGTCTGTGAGTTCCCTCCCCTAAAAATACTTTCCTTGTTTGGTTCCTTTCTGTGCTTCCCTGCCGTTCCGGTTTCTAGCTTTGCAGTCTGCTTTTAGATGCAGAGTTCCGTCTTGTTTCAACTATTCGCTGAGTTGGCAGTGACCTGTCTTGTCTGTGTTTCCCAATATTGTTAGCATGCTAGGAGTCTGTGTTTTCATGTTGCAGCCTTCCTTGTCTTCTTCCCTGCTAGTTCCCGTTACCTTTTTGATTCTTGGCCCATGTTTTCCTCTGTACCAACATTCCTTTGTGCCTTCTGGGGTATTGTTTGTATAGCTCTGTCTTCATCCTCTGTCTACAGTCTCCTTTTGGTGCTTTCCTTTCTGCCTATCCTGTACTTTGTTATTCTAGCCACTCTGCTTGCACTTTATTTGCAAATAGGTCCACTGTTGTGCTTCAGCTCCGTATCCATATAGAGTATGATGCATGAGTTGGTCTCTGTTAAGATCATATAAGGGAAATACTTCTGTTGCCACCATCGAGCCAAAGGACTAGCCAAACTAGACATCAACACACAACCAACATAACTAGCACGCGCACACAGCAACAATCCCAGGCACTGGACCTTACCCCTACAGACACAACCAGCCAGTGCGTACAACCATAACCTTAAACATCTGCCAATTTACACATAAAACATGCAGACAGACACCCAAAATAACATTCACACACAACAAACAACTCAGGCACTGGGCCTAACCCTTACGGGTACACAAGCCAGTCCGCTCAACCGCAACCAGACTGCAACCCGACACACACAGACACCAGTGTCTCCTGGTTTTGGACCTATCCTATCCCTCTACCCTCACCAACTGATCTGGTCCTCTTTCTTGCAGAGCCACGTGAGCGCCTGGGGACTGCCCCTGGGTGGTAGCAGTGTGCGGTATAAGTCAACATAACAAAACATCTGGTCTGTTGGAGTCTTACTTCTCTCACTATATGCTATCCAGCTTTACCCTTACACTGAGTACAACCGTCTTTTCAGCACGTCCAAACCATGATGCTGCTGTATGACTGCTGTTAAGAGTAATCTGCTGGTATCTATCCCAAGGGCTTTCCCTAATGCCGGGAGACTCCATATCACATTCCGCTAGACCCTGTACCCTGATCAATACTTGCTACCCAGTATATTTGCTTGCCTTTCCTGTTTCTCTACGTTCTTTTTCCTTACAGCAAGTTCCTGCCCCTGCAGTTTCTACAAATAACTGGATCTTCATAGATCAATCTGATATGTACATGCTTTGTGTTATATGCTAACTGTTACCTCACAAATCATCCCTGTATTCCATGGTGCTCCCCTCACACCTAGTGGCGAGGAGCCGGTGCGGAAAGATTCGACCACTGTGGACGAGCCAGCCAGAAAGCTGCCGCCCGTGCTGCAGCCTGTAGGCTGATGCATGACCAGGGAGGAGGAACAAGATGCATACGCGGTGGGCAGAGAACCTGCAGAATGCTGCTTAGCGCAGCAACACTGGAAGCCCCAAGCTCCGAGGTCTCTCAAGGAGAGATAGTAACCCACGACCAACACTGACATGCCGAACTGTAACACGCGCGCCAGAGAGATGGGAACTGACAACCTGCGAAGCAAGGTTCCTCCGCAGAAGGAGTGACCACCTTCCCCAGCAAAGGACAGTGTGGGACAACAGGTACATGGTTCTCAGCAAGGACAGGGAGTAGGGCGGTTAAGCTCTGTGGCGCTCCAACAGAGAGCTGAAATGCCAAAGCGGATCACATATCCAAGGGGCCTGTCGGGCCTAGAGCAGAACAGAGACTAAGAAAAATATGCAGAGAAGGGGGAAAGAATTGAATACCCAGAAGGGAGTTACTAGTAACCAGGAAGTAAGCAAACCACCCAAAGGGTTGGAACCTAAAGCGTATACACTAGGAGGGGTTACCAGAATCCTGATAGAGATAGAAGGACCCGAGAGGGTAGTGTATGAAAGTCTTATTCTTCAAGAAAGGAAAACCCGGCTGAGGGCCAAGAGCCCAGTCCCAGCTGTGAGCCAGAACCACTCACAGAAAGTGGAGAACCATAAATACTTACTTGAATTAGAGTCAGTAGCTCCAAGTGGGACAGCAAATAGTTATTACCTGCATGTAACTGAAAACCCCTGCAGAGGTGAGCAATAGACAGTACCGGAACAACTGAAAATATTACAAATCCAAGTTGTGCATTTAGGGAATAACTTCTACAGTTAACCGAGACTTTTTTTGAGGGGCAGAGGAGATTACCCTTTTTGTTATGTTGCAAGTTAAGTAACTCAAATTTTGAACTACGTGACCAGCCCAAGGCAAATCACATTTAGACTGAACTTTTCTTTTCGAAGTTAGTCAAAACTTTGTGGAGGAGCAGATGAGTCCTCCGTTTGGTCTTCTATGCTGAAAACTAAGCAAATTTATTTTGAACTTAACCGTGAATTTGTTGTTATTTTGAACCTGGCGGGAAGGCGAATCCCTGGGAAAACCAAGGGGAGCATTTCATCCGTTGTGTTTGCGTCAAAACCCAAGGAACTGGTTATTTCTTCGAAATGTACAAGAAAAGAAAGACATGAACCAAGCAAGGGAAACAAGAACTCTTTGAGCAAAGTTTTGGTTTTCCCTTATTAAAGGTAGGGCTTGTTATAAAGATAGCAGAGGTTCGGACAGAGGACAGGTTACGTTTTGTACGATGTCCTGTCAAGAACCTTTCGTTATTTCTTTGTTTTAGAATAGAGAACCTCCACCATAGTAATAGGGCTAGGTGAGGGCTTTTCTTTCACTTTAAAAAAACGTGGATGTTTTGGCAAAAATTGCCAGTTGTCTGCGTCCTATCTCTGACCTACCACACTATATAGAAAAGTAGCAGGGGAGCTTGCAGCACAAGTCAAGCAGCAGGGGGAAGCACAGGCTGGATTTGCAATTTATAATTGTAGACACTCTGGTAAGAAAAAGCCATACATTCTACTTCAGCCCTCCATTCCATGCACCCAAACACCCTCAAATATCATCAGACTTTTTTCACCATCATACCTTGAGCCTTCACCCTAGTGCCCTACCTAAACCGCATGCTCACCTTAGATGACTGTTGAAAACCATGACACCTCCTCCCTTGACAGCATTGCTCGACTGCTTCTCTGACAGCATAAGCACAAATCAAATTGTGACGGGTGGAAGGTTACGAATGAATCTTACTCACTGGCATTGGTCTGGGCAACCTTCTACACCATACCAATGTTTTTTGGCCCATATTGGCCATTGCAGAGGGGAACAAGCTATATGAGTCTGAAACATTTTTCGGATATTGTGGCCTCATTCAGAAGGGTGTTGACCTAGAAGGATTTAGCTGGACTGCCCCTTTTGAGGTGGAACCAAACCTGATTTGCATATGGTTTTAACTTTCTGTTATAGCGTGGCAGACTGAAAGTCAATAACCTGAGGGTTACCTTAGCAATGCCTGTCTTTATGATTGATTCAAATCTTTACAGCCAGCACCCTTCAATGTTGCTTCACTTCCCACACACCACCACATCCATGTGTACTGGACATGGGCGGTTGTGTCTCTTATAACATAGATCCCTTGCCCATGCCCATTATTCCAAGGAAGAAGAGCAGAGGGGCCCTATTGAAAGACTACCCATTGAAAGCCATTACTCTGCAATCTCCGGATGTGATGGTCAACATTCTGTTCAAACATGTAGTCAATTTAGAACTGTATCAACAATGTTTAAAAAAAACCTCAATAGGTCGGATGGAAGGGCATTTGTCAGGAACAGGAGGTGTGCTCAGAGACCCAGCCATAAGCCTTATAGATTTAGGGCTGATTAGGGCATAGATATACAGAGTAGCGTGCTAAAAAAAGATATGTTGTAGGCTTTCAATATGAGATTATGTTTGCAGAGTGAGTTTTTCTTTATGAACAAGAGTGACACCATCTTGTATTGTGTTGGTGAACAGATATTTGAGGAAGTGCCGACAGAGCTGGCCAGATCGGGACTCTGGCGCCCACCAACTTCACCAAGACCAGCACAATGACTCTGTACAGATTGGACGAGAGCAGATACTGGCCCAAGCTGGATTCTAGTATGACAGTTCTGCCATTTACGTTCACTACCCACCTGCAATCCTGGCTTCACTGATGCTACTCCTCCAGGAGGTTCCCCTCTATCTCTAAAGAGCAGTATTTTCAGATCTTGGTCAGTTCATTTTCTCCAGGCATCCAAGATACATATAGCTTGCTGCACAGCACTACACTAGGATTCAAGGAGCATGGTGCCCTCACCTTTTCTCCTCCCTTGAGTCAGGGCTGTTAACTGCTGCAAAATGTCACTGGACAGTCTTTGTGAAATGGGTGGCTCGGAACACAGGGACAAGCCAAAGCACCATTGGTTGGATCACCTCCAGCCATTGACGTTTAACAATATGAAGTCCTGAATGGAACTGTCCCCCGCGCCCAACATATCTACTTGATGTATTTGTTTTGGTCGACTGTATGCACCATGGATTTGCGAATGTCTGGCCACATTGTTGGTTTAAAGTTAGGGATGGACATGGGCACTGTGAGGGGTCAGAAATGAATGCCGTCATGTTTTTGGTTAAAGACTTTTATGAACTTAAGTGTGTTGGGAAAATGCCTCTCTGATGCTGCTCTAAGAGGAGTTCACCTACCTAAAATGAAGGATCTGTTTTTATCAGGATGTCATAAATCAAAAGCCGTCCTTGTGTCCAAACATTCTATCCTGACCCTCACACAACAAACAAAATAATAAAGTGACAAGGGAAATGTCTTTAACCTGGGATTAACAAAAAGTGTTCTCAAATAAAAATAGAATAGCTCCAACATAAATGTTCTCCCAAAAATGGAGAAGAACTTAATTCCAAAGGGTGATTCTCTTCCCCTCAATTCTTCACTCGTATCACAAATGTCTCTGGGTCTAACAGTTCTTTATGCCTTCCTTGACTACAACAATCCTATTGGATGAAAACACTTCACCCTTGTAAATTCTTCCTTAACAAAAGTTCATTTTTTTAACACACGTTCCTTCTTTGTGTAACAAACACTGTTTCTGCTTGACATTCCTTTTAGGTTTGCAGTTTGCCATATATACTCCCCTGCCAGGACTCTTTATGCACTTCCAACTGCCTGGCGTACTCTCCTGCCAGGACTTCTCTTGTATTCACAACTGCCTGGTGTACGCCTGCCAGAACTTCTCATATCTTAAAGTTCCTCTTCATCGAAGTAGCATATACCTTTCTTGCCTTGATATACCTACTTGTTTAACTCCACTTTTAAGCTTCCCCCACATTTGCCTTTATTCATTATTGGGATTCGGGTTGGCACTCTGCCTTTTCAAAAAATAATCTTATTATTTTACTTTCTGTTATTTCACAATTTTGAAAGTTTATTTGGCGCGGTCGCTTAAACGCCCCAGCATCCCCACTCTGCTCTGGACGACTCACTGCTTCTCTGTAGCTTTCTTTGGCTTGCTTGTGCTTACGCTTTGAACCTTATCTGCTTGCTTCCCTCTCTGGGCGGCTCTGACGTCTCTTCAGCTTCTCTTATGGCTCCACTCCTGCACATTGGCTTCTCCTCGGCTCCCGGTAAGAACAATGCTGCTTCTCCTGGCTGCCAGATGCCCATGGACCCTCTCGCGGTTCCTGGCATCTCCACAGCAAGCCATGCTTGCACCACATTTCTTTATTTTTTTGCTGGCAAACTGCTTTGCTCCAACACATCGGCTCTCACCGCCAGCTTCTGCACACCGACTCGTGCCTCCAGTGTCCACACGCTGGCTCGCATCTCCACCCTCAGTCTACCTTCACTGGGATCACACATCTTCTCCTGGGCTCTCGCTCATAATTTGGTTCACATTTTAAAAGGTCCAGTTCAGAGGTGCTGTAATCTATTAACTATCGTGCTCATCACACTTGACACTCTTGCTGCTCTGTACTAATTCCTTCATCCTCCTTGTCTCAGTTCTTGGGGGCATTATGGGAATTGAAGTCCACTGATATTAACTGAGGATTTAGGTGGTTGTGGGAATTGAAGTTCATTGATGGTTTCTGATGCATAATACTTGGAGATTCAACATGGAAGATCAGTTCTATCTGAAGGAAAGCTAGCATGGCAATAGGCCATTAGGGTATTGGGCAACAGGGAGTCTTCTTCATGGGAAAGTGGGGGGATACCGTGCCTCATCCAATTAAGTCATGGCTATCTCCTCCCATGTGATCCTCCCTCATATAGCTGCCCCCAGGGTCAGGATCAAGTAGCGGCTGCCGTCCCCTGGCCACATGGGAGGAGGCCACCGCTGAGGAATCTGCACCTGCCGATTAGGATGGAGCAATGGATCAGCTGAGGTAAGGGGAGCGTTCTGTAAAAAATAGATTGTTCGTGTGCTGGTGGGGGCAGTGCAATTTAGAGATGTACCAGGTTCAACATCAATGTTATGGTTTATCTAAAGAAAAACGCCACTTGCTGCTACTTTCGGGGGGATGCTGCTTTTCCTTTCAGAGATTGCAATAAGAGGCAACTGCTCATGGCAGAAGGGGGGGGTGGCTGGAGGCCCGTCCACCTTAGGTAGACCCATAACCTCACATTAGATATGTGTGGGTTTGACAGGGGAGCAGTAAAGAGAGATCAGATCAGCTGAGTGATGGATGGAGGACCCAGCAGCTAATATTCCTCCAAGAATTAAAGGCAGCTGAGAAGTGCTAGGGCAAGGTCAAGTCCATGTGTCTAGTTGAGCCGCCATAGTAGTAGCCATATCTACAAAAATGGTAAGATAACGCCACCCTGCCGAGCACCATCAAATCCTTGCAGCACCCCTGCTCTTCAATCTGACAAACATGATTCTGTCGTTTGTTCACTTGAGGTTCACAGAGGAACATGCCAGAACTACAGGAATATGCTCAATATATTCTTGAGGATGGAGTGATGCCATGCATGACTATGTCTGCGTCTTACCTTTCCCACACCTGCACCCATGCCTTCACTTAGGTAAGTCTCTATACCATCCACCACTGAGTAAACATGTCAATGCTCCCTGAAATGCCACAACACAGCATCTGTCTAATGGAATGCATGTAAATAAAAGACACAGTAAAACTATGTGTGATCTCTCTCTCTCTCTCTCTCTCTCTCTCTGTCTCTCTCTCTGTCTCTCTCTCTGTCTCTGTCTCTCTCTCTCTCTGTCTCTGTCTCTCTCTCTCTCTCTCTCTCTCTCTCTCTCTCTCTCTCTCTCTCTCTCTCTCTCTCTCTCTCTCTCTCTCTCTCTCTGTCTCTGTCTCTGTCTCTGTAACCAAGATTGCTTGTGGTCAGACCAGTGGGAAATCAAGAAAGGTCACATCATTTGATATAAGTAACATCAGAGGCAGGGAACCTGTGGCTCCACAGATGCTCGAGCCGACGCTCCCATCAAACCCAGCCAGCATAGTCAATGGTGGGGGTAGGTTGTGGGCTAAAACATCTGGAGTGTTACAGATAGACTGAAACTGCTGCTCACAGTGGCTGAATCACTGATTATGCAAAGATACAGTATAGTGAAGTGCAGCCAGAGCTCTGCCATATTGCACCTTTCCCCTTCAAAAGCTCTATAAAGATAAAGACTAAAAACCTCCTGTCTACGGTTCACACTCTCCAGCCACAGTGGCAGAAATAATGGTGTTTCTTATCAGAATGAGGCCTGCTCTTGTGCAGATGAGTGTTTGTTCATCCCAAGTCAGAAGAACTAATGTGTGTCCCATTGGCAGCTGCACAGGTAACATTATTCAAGTACATGCCATCGGCTGGCATGATGATACCACATCATAAGAAGAATAACAGTGCCTATTTAGAAAAGATAAACCTCTAAATGAGTGTTCAGTACAGGAGTGATCTATAACTATGATAGTAGATGTCAAGTGTGCAATGTCTTCCACAGTATTCCATAGTAGTGGTGCTGCGGCTGGCAGGCCAGCTCCTTATTGTACAATAGCAGCGAAGAACCACCAAAA
Organism: Ambystoma mexicanum; assembly: GCF_040938575.1. NCBI lineage: Eukaryota > Metazoa > Chordata > Amphibia > Caudata > Ambystomatidae > Ambystoma > Ambystoma mexicanum. Next base: position 256,578,245 of record NC_090922.1, read on the forward strand.
GAATAGTAGAGATGCTTGTCACAGATGGCTTCAATAACTCCCAGACTCTGGGTTTTCATTGAAAAAATGTCCACAATCATGGTTTTTATTCTGGTCAGGGTGCAGGCAGGATACTTAATGGGCTTTCCTCTCTCAACTTCCTGTGGGCACCCTCCACGCTTACCAAGGTGTCCCTAAACCCCAGTTTGTCCCACTAGCGATCAGTAACACCTACTATCCAAGCAGCACTATAGGCGGGGGCCTAAAGGCAAAAAGCCTTATCTGTCTGGCTCCCTTCAGGGATTTCGTAGGAGTGCCCTAGCCCAACGCACCCCAAATTTCTCTACAGGAAAGGATGCTATTACTGTGCCAATGTCAGATAATCTGCTTCACTCCCTCCATAAGTGCCCCCCTTGTGCTCCTCTCCCTGACATTACTACTCCTTCTACTGTAATCTCCCTGTCTATCCTTCTCCCATCCTGTCTCACTCCCTCTGGTCATTTTCCTCTGCTCGCCCTTCTGTCCCTCCGAAGTTCACACTTTCTATCCGCTCTTCTTTCCTCACCCCTATCCTTTCTGCTCTCCTCTCCCTCATCACTCCTCTCCTCTCATCCCCTCTCTGCTCTACTCTAGAGACATTAGCCCTCATTCTAAGTTTGCCCTTATACCTCCACGTGGGATACCGGCAAACTGCCCTTATCGTCTCCGCCATCCAATATCCCAGTATTGCCAGGATATTACGGGTGGCGGAGTGTCAGTAAGTTTCCTGAATCACTGGCACAGTTGGTAATGGTGCTAGTGATTCAGGCATTTATTTGCCGGTAGGGGCCAGAACTCCCAGCGAGTCTGTGCCAGGCCGGAATAAATGCTGGAGCCAGAATTACCTGCATTTTTTCCAGACCGACACACTTGTAATGTGGCCCATTGTCTTCCTTTTCTTCTCACTTCCATTGGTTAGCCTGCTCATCTGATTCTGCAGACAAATCTGGGTTTACTCGCCCCTCCTCGCCGGGTTGGTCGCCATCTAGACCTGCCCCCTTTTCGTGCAAAGTGGTTGAGTTATTCTCTCTGGTGTGGGTCTCAGTTGCTGGGCTGCTGTCGCAGAGTCCCCCTTTGTTGTTTAGAAGAGCTGTTTGACCATAGCTTCAGTTCCTGAATCACTTGCAAGGTTTGTTGCGTCATTCTGCAGGACGTGGTGACTTTCAGTTGCTGTATGGTCTTCTGGGACTGGTAGTTCTGTAATGAAACAAAAAGACTTCTGACCAGAATAGATTTTTCAGGCATTGGATGATGAACAGTGGTACAATTTTCAGCAAGCTTGGCATATGTAGAGAGGATAGAGACTGGGGCCCTTTCAACTCCATCTCCCCACCTCTGGGGCAGGACTGGCTCTGGTGAAAACCATGATAGGTCTCCTGCATTAGTCAAGAGGGGTACCTGTGCCCCACTGCTGTGGTCACGACCCTGACCACGTCACACGTACAGAATTTTGTGTCATGTTTTATTTGCATCTTACAGGTTTCTGTTGCAGACATCATCCCAAGTAACAGGTTTTCATGATCCAGTCATCCCACTGTCTACCTGCACACAGAAGCAGCAAGGGCAACGCAACGCCACTTTCCATGACCGAATATCGTAGAATACAAGTGAGGGTCGAGAGCATGACTTTTTAATGTGATCAATGAGACCAATGCACATTTTATTTTTAAATGTACATAGTAAAACTGCTGAAAAGATGCCTTGGGGCAAGAACATGGATGCAGTTATCAGATGCTGGATGCTGGAAAGCTGCCAGATGTGAACACAGTTGTATCATTTAATGAACACTACACAGGCTGAATTTTGTTAACACTCCCGCTACTGCTCTTGTATCTTTCTCCGGTCCCCTCGCTGTCCATCTGTCCCATGCCATGCATTTATGCATCTACATGGGCCCTCTCAGTAGACAGTATTGTGTGTGGCAGGTTTCTGTGAGGATTTCCTGGGCTCAGTTCTGTGCGGGAGGTGGGTGATATTTGGTGCTGGGGAAGGAGGAGTGTGGTCACAAGGCGCTCGAAACACTGGTGTGTTATTAATAACGGCAGGTTGAATACAGCTAGCATGGTTGAGCACCTTAATCCGGGCCAGTTGACTTTTGCATCCCAGGTAGGCAGAACTCACATATATGAAATTAACACTGTGCGAGGCTAGCGGCTAGAAGGCACTAAGCCACAATGGCAGTTTTTAGGAGGTTAACAATTGATTCCATATCAGCAGGGTTCCCCAGTCAGTATTGGAGTAGCGTGGGAGAAAGTCATCACCACAAGGATACACACCCGTTAAATAAGATAGACACTGACTGTAGAAATTGGTGCACCAAATTGATTTTCCAACATGCAAGGGCAATGTGTTTTTTTGGACATACCTCCTTAGACCCATGTTGAACTGAAGGTGGCATATTTGGTACCATCTTTCTTGACAATTCTGTCTTGGCTCCGGCAATTTACAAAGGAGTTGTGTAGAGTGCTTCCTACTGTATAAATATCAACATCATTCTTTTGGTGCCAACTGTCTTGACAATTGTTTGGCTCATGCTGAATCCAATCCCAGTGTCATAGAGAAATGCATGTTGTGTGAGTAGCAAAGTAAAAGTTTGTGATCCAAATTGATTTACATCTAGGAAATGACAAATTCAGAATTAAATTCATAGGAATACATTGTGTAATGGGTGGCACATGCCACATTTTGTCGGAAATATAGTGTTGTTCAGACTACAAGCAGCTGAATCTCATACAACGATGCTGGTTGTCTGAGTAACAATGTAAATATTGGTGATCCAAATTGATTTTAATTAAGGACAGGGTAATTTACTATTTGTACAAAACTTCATTGAACTGAACGTGGCGTATTTGGCATAATCGATGTTTTCTTTTAAATGCATAAACAATTCAGCATAACATTTATATTCATAAATCATGTCCCTCTGCCCTCCCCCGTCCACTTGGTACTCCCCTCCCCCATCTCCTCCATTCATGCCATCATCTTCATCAATCACTTATTCATATCCAGTTTAAAACAGGGGGGATTACAATCCCATGGGCCTGGTTTTGCTGCCCGACCGGCCTCAGTCTATTCCTGCCCACTTGCCCCATTATGGTGTTTAGTCTGGCCCCCTCTTGAACTATATACCCTTTCTTCCAGTGAACAACATTGACCCACACCCTCCATCCCTCCCTCCCCGACGACCTAGGGGCATCCGGTTCCCCCCATTTTGCTGCAGTGTCTCTTTTGGCCACCATCCAAGCCTTTTATAGCAATTTCTTTTCCCAGTTTGAGATATCACGTTCCCCCCAGACATGCAAAAGCACCATCCTGGGGCACCTTTGGATTTTGAGACCCATTACTCTTGACATTATAGTTAATACTCTTGTCCAATAAGATTGTACCTTTAGGCAACTCCACATCATGTGTAGAAATGTTCCCACTGCCACCTTGCATCTGAGACAGCTTGAATCTGTGGCTCTCGCCATGCGGAATAATCCCTCCCTGGTATAGTAGAGTTTATGCAGTACCTTATAGTTGACCAGGCCATAAGAGCCTGGAGACATTAGTTGTGCTTCTATCCAATCCTCCTCCTCCAGAGTGCCCAGATCTGCCTCCCATTTACTTTTCCACTTTACTCATGGACGCACGGTGTATTAATAATGGCCTGGTATAGTATATTAATAGCCTTTTCTTTCACTTCCTCCGTTGACAAATTTCCCTCCAGTGGTGTGCCTTCGGGGACATGCCAGCTATCTTGAAGCTCGGAGTTCACTGCATGCCTCTAACGTATCCTAACGTTCCTAACGCCACTGTGGCTAAAGCCTGTGCAGAGTGGGCGAGGGCGCCAAGCTGGGGACGCACGCCGATTTTTGGAAGCAGAACGACGCAGAGCTACCAAGGGGGCTTGGGTTAAGCAGATCTGGTGGTACGGGGCGTGTCTTTAGCACCGGCATTTTGCCTATATATGCAATTTTGTTGATGGATGGTTTACTGTGGAAATGGTGCCCAAGCCAAAGCATTGCTCCCGCAACTTAGAAGGGTTGTGCACATGCTTAATGTTCGGGCTTACAGTTCACGGCCACAACATAATGGCGAGTCAATTTGTGGCAAGTTATGGCAGGGCGGGCCTCCTGCTGCCTAGCCAGGGTGCTGTGTGCCAGTGTCCGGCAGGATAAAGGGATTGGGTCGGCGCCACCTCCTTACAGAGCGAGGGAGGGGTGTTTGGGTTAAGAAGCGTCCTATGGTTTTGGCAACAGCTTTAAAACTCAGAAGTGAGCAGCATAAGGTGCCTGTGGTTGGTGGAACAACTGTCTGTTTTCATGGAGGGTGTGCAAATGGCACAAACACCGACGACAAAAAACTGGTTTGTCATTAAATTATGGAGATATATAATTTTGTACCACAAACTGGTTTAGGCCACTGGAAAGGATTGCTCGGGGTGGAATAGAGCAAGGTATGGTGAGGAGAACAGACTCATCTGTAAGGGGGTCTTTACGATTTCGCTGCAGGATCAATGATTGGGCTACTGCAGTAATAGAATGCAGATGTAAAACAGTTTGTGTTTATATTAAGGAATAATGGCAGCCTGGGTCCCTCCTCCTTCTTCTGAGTTACCCCAGAATCCTTGTGAGTAGCCCTGTTGGCAACCCACAAGTCAGCAGCCCTTGCTAACTTCTTTGGATCAATTTCCTTAGAGTCAGCCAAGTGCTGTCTCAGCACAGGAGAGCAGTCATCATAAATAGACTCCAACATAAACAGATTTCTCATACCTTCATAAGTGTTCACTCTGTAACCCTTAACCCATCCATCTAAGTTTTTCAAACAGTGAGTCACCCAGGTAGCCCACGGGGTACCATCATGCTTTTTGAGGGTCCTAAACCTCTTAAGATACTTAGAAGGGGTCTTCCCAAATCTAGCTATCAAAGCTAGCTTCACAGTTTCATACTCCTTTCTGTCTACATCCCCCAACTCCATTACCGCATCAGTTGCAACAGGGGGTAGCCTAGAAAAAAGCCAAGGAATCAACTGATTCCCTGTAATGTCTTGAATCCCATGGTTATATTAAAAAACAGCCAACCAATCCAAAATATGAAGCTTAACCTCATACATACTTACTGCATCTTTGGGCATGCGTGGTCTCTTAGGACTGGAAGACCTAGAGGACTCTGGGAGAGAACCAGCTTCAATAGATGACTTTTTCATTTCTAGTGCATGATTCAATTCCATTTCTCTGAGCCTAAGCTCTTGATGTTTGCTATCAGTTTGAGCTTGGATCCTTTTAAACTCTAAGTCAAGTTTCATTTTTTCTAAAGAGACAAATTCAGGACTTAATTTGGACCTGGTGGGGTCCCTGTGGTCAGAGGTTGAGGCCTATGAGCAGGTAGAGGTAAAACAGGGCCTACATTTGAAGACTCTTCTTCCTCATCTAACTCATCTATAACATTTGAGTTACTCTCAGAAACATTATCATCCTCATCAACATTTTCCACATTTGCTGCAGGTGTGGGAGATTCAGACCCACTCCTTTTCTATCAATTCAACCTTTTTGCCTTTTACAGTGAGATTCCTAGTTTTACACATATCTTTCAATTGATCAACAGTTAAAGTGACTAGGGTCTCCTGTCTGTAGATTTCCATATCAGTCATGATAAAACAATTGCTTTACTAGTGTTGCTTATCCTTCTGAAGATTATTTGAACACAAGTAAAAGTAGGACGATAAATGTAAGAATTATACTTTATCCCCACCGCTGTACATCAGTGTTAGGCAGAATCACATGCAGTACCCTTTAGGACCACTACATGCAATTAGGACTACAAGTCTAAGCACAATTTCACCTTTGGTACAAGCCCGTACTACAAAGTAAAGTGGTAGCGATGGCTGAGCAGCCAGACTTATCTCAAGAGTTTAAGTGAGCAGTAGAACAAGTTACACAAAGGACCAACCAATACAGTGATTCAAATATACACTTACTCAAGGTTTCTTGGTAAAAGAATATACATTTATTTACACAGTTAGTTAGAACACATTACACAAGCACAAGCAGCTCAATATCACACACTAATAAACCACAAATACGCAACCGGCAAGTAAATGAACTTAGCTCCAAAATGAAGTGGGAACAAAATGGCACTTCATATACTTTTAAAAGGGGTATGAAGACAAAGTTATTCAAATCAACAGCACACATGCATTCATTGGCAGGGCAAAGCATTTCAGTAACTACAACCAGCAATTCATCTCTTAGCCCTGGGCCAAAGTCAATGGTTCAGCGTCTTTGAATTGGATAGTACAGTTCTGGTAGGAACGGTAAAGTCTTTGCCACAGAGTTTAGAAGAATTTGGCTAGGTGAAAAGTTTGACGACTGTTTAGGGAAGGACAAGCCTTCGAAGTTGAGGAAAGTTCCACGCACTTTCTCGATGGGCGAAAATATTTCCGGATCGCGTTTGCACAGTACCTTGTAATTGAAGAAAAGCTGTAGCTGAGGCAGTTGTTCCTGGCAGTTCGAGCAGATCTCGCAGTTCCTGAGCTTCAGTCGTGGGGACAAGAAGGAGGATGTTGGGAGGTTCCTCCACTGCCCAGGGATGAAGCCAAAAGCTTTAGCAAGATGTCGCTTTAAGGTGTGAGTGCCTTAAAGACCACAAACTGGTTTCCTTCCCTTTGGCTATCAGGTTTTCAACAGCACTCTGATGAAAATTCAACCAAGTGGGGACGGTGTCCAGGTGGCTTACGAGTTGGTTGTTCCTACCAAACTGAAGGGAAGAAGTTAACCTTGAAGGGCTTCTCTGTCGATTGGAGTTTCAGGCAATTCGGACCTGCAGCAGGGCTTCACCGGTCGTCCAGGAGTTGCAGCAGTCCTCTTTCTTCAGCTCGTCTTCGGTTCTTTCGTTCTAGTGGTCGACTCTGCTTTCCAAGTCCCAGAGACCTGCTTTAAAACAGTTTTCCCCCATTCATTCAGCCTGGCTGTCACTCACCCAGCAGGGTGGCTGTCCTTGCCGGACAGTCAGCTAGCCAATCACACCAGAGTGCATTCAGGTTTCCTAGGAGAATAAGCACAGGGATTTTCAGGCACCTCCCTCACATCCTGTCCACCCCAGACACTCTGGCACCAGAGGAGGGCTTCAGCACTGAAGCCCGCCAAAGGGCACGAACAAAGGGACCAAACCTGGTTTGGCACGCAGAGACAAACACAAGAAGGACTTTTCCTAAAAGAAATGGCGTAAAAAGATGATCGGAGTCTGTTTTTACAGATAAATCTGGGGCGCCATATTGGAAAACATGGCTGACCTGATTTTTAGCTACTGTTGTTAGCGGTCGTGAAAAATCACGGTAGTTGATCTAAACCACTGCCACCAGCCATTTAAAGTAGGTAAAGGTAATATTTTACTGTTAAATGAGTGTTTTGACTCAGGGGAAGCTAGGCAACCCCTCCAGCACTCTATACGTAGATAGTGTATGCTGGGAAAGTACATTTAAAAAGACTAGTAAAGTCAATTTAACTTTACATGCCCTGGGAGACGGTAGTCAGTCCCAGAGAAGGTATTTAAACCTTGGGGAGTCTGAAAGATACCCCTGTGCCACTGCACTGAAGGTGCTGTGTGACACACAGAAAAAGATGATGCCCCTGGAGTTGCTTAAAAACTCCATAACCAAAGTACACAAAAGTAAAACACACACAAAATTCATGGAAGAGTGGAAAAAAAGGCTCACACTCTTCCCAGGTAAAAAAAAAATCAAATCCTAGAAATGCAGCAAAGTTGCTGGGGGTCTCAAAAGGTAAGGGAAATTAGCACATTTTGAGAATTCTCCCTAACATCAGTCATGACGAGGGTGCCTTGGCTCCCTGCAGGACAAAGTGGCCGCCATAGGTGGTCCTCTGACTAGAAACCGACTAGCCACAGGATTTAGCCCTGGCGGCTGATTCATCCTTTCAAAATTTAAAGCAGCTTCAGAGGTCAGAAGGAACGTGCATTCTAATACCGATAATGTAAAGGGTGTGGTATTTAGTTGTTACACATTGTAAAATGCCTGGAAACGTCCCACTCAAATGTAACGTGTAAGATACTAGCATTTCCATTTCGACATTTGCTATTGGCTGTGGCATCTAATTTAGGAACCTCTTGCGAACGATAAATGATTGACATAAAAAGGAAAAAATGCCAAAACCTCAGGCCCAGTATTGGGGCATCAATGCAGGTGCGACGTCTCAGCAGCTCTGCATCGCTTCCGCCTCCCGTGCAACTAATACAAGGCTAACCTCGTATCTAAGGCAGAGGTGCAGGGAGCGCGGGTAAATTACACTGCGTAATTCAAGTTGCTGCTTAGTGTCAATGCACAGAGCCCATTCCATCTAATGCGTTGCATTCTTCCCAGTGGTGAAAATAGAACAGAATTGGTGCGGATTTCCCACAAGGTCTTGCCTGGGTGTAAGTTGAGAAGAAGGGGAGCGCCCGAGGAGGCAGGGCTGGCAGTTTATATTCGATCAAAGGAAATGTCCAAAATAATAGTTTAAAACGTCGCAATTTCTTTCATGCTGCTTCTTTCCAAACTATCTGGCCGATTCATGGAAATATTAGCATCGAAAAAGGGGGACTTGCGCGCACAACCGCCGGTATGCTGATTCATGGAACACAATCCACGTGGCTCACCGTAGACCTGCAACGAATCCGCGTGGGCCCAACACGTCCCTGCAACATCACAAACGCCTTGTGCGAGACACCCAGCGAATGGGCGCACCGTCCTGCGCATTCACCTAAAAAGGGGGCGGAACACGTGGAATGGGGAACAACAAGCGTAAATGTGGGTGTTACGTGGGAAGTGCCCCAGCGAAATACTCGCAACGCCCACACGCGTGCCGACAACACGTATTCATGGAATCAAACAGGGCTCACCGGCGCGCGTGAAAAGACATGCAAACAAGGAAACACGTCCACCAAGCGAAAGCTTGCGTAAGCGGCACGCGCACCAATACAATGCATAAATAGACATGCAAAATACAAACGAGCGTATACAGCTACGATGAACGTGCCATTTCTCACAGCAGTGATCGTGGGACACCGCAGGAGGAGGAGGAGAGCCAGGGCCAGCATTTTTTTTACCCAGGACCAGCCTTTTTGGGATGCCTGATGACCAGGTCTATGGCACTTATAGGTTCCCACCTCATATCATCAAATACCTGGTCAGGAAGTGGGAAGATGACCTCACATCACCCACCATGTGCTCCCAAGCACTGAGCCCTTTTGAAAAGGTGCTCAATGTACTGCTTTTGTGGCCACTGGGTCATTTCAGTGGACAACTGCCATAGTTGGGGGTGTTTCACAGGCCACACAGTCACGCTGCCTACAACAGGTGTTGGCAATCATGACTGCACGCCCCTCAGTCCGCAGGAACATATACATGCCCAGAACACCTGCAGAAAGGCAGGCCATGGTCCAGGACTTCTATGGGGTGGCGCACTGCCCTAAAGTGCTTGGTGCTATTGATTGCACCCAAGTGGCCCTACGTCCACCTAGGGCCACGGAGCACATCTATCGGAATCGCAAGCACTGGCATTCCATCAACGTACAAGTTGTATGTGATGCCAAGGGAATCATTACCTCTGTATATGCTAACTATTTAGGGTCCACCCACGATAGTTTCATATTCAGAATGTCAACCCTACACCGGGCCCTGGAAGCTGGGAGGCATGGCAACACATGGCTCATTGATGAGTACAAATGGCCCTTCAAATGTATGCATGTCTCACACAGACCAAACCACACCACTGACAAGCCAGCTCACCTCCACAGGGGACAGTGCCTACCCACTGAGCACCTACATGATGATGCCAATTTGGAACCCTGCCACACCACCCCAGGTAGGATACAACGCAGCCCATATTGCAACCCGGGCTATAGTGGAGCGCATATTCGGTGTGCTCAAGTCACGCTTCCGCTCCCTTGACCACTCTGGTGGCGAGCTACTATATGCACCACCAGTAGTATGCAGGATCATTGTGGCAGCATGTGTCCTGCACAATGTTGCAATGTGGCGGGGCATACTGGTGGACATGGTGGTGCCCTCACATCCCCAACCACATGCACGCCCACTGCGCATGTGAGGGGAAAGGGCACATGGTGAGGCTACCCGTACCCAGCTTGTGGCACAATTTTTCACCTAAGATCCAACCCCTGCGGAGTGCACACAGGCCTGGCACATACCAGATGACAATCGATGATGACAAAGGGACAATCATCTGTTACAACCTTTCCACCCTGAGAAACTGTCCCTGGAAGTGCTACATTGTATGCCTCCCTTACAACAAAAACAAAAACAATGTTGTGTGCACAAAGGCACACACGGAAGATGCAGTAGGCCACCACCCCCATGCAGAAATACACATCCAAATGACGATATGTCACCTTAAAAACCCCAAGCTCCATGACACCTGATTGCCACCCATGCCATGGCATGCAATGTCAACAGTTGCACATAAATGCACAATGCATAACATCACTGTCACAAAGTGGTCAATGACAAAACGTCCCACCACTCAAAGAACCAACTCACACACATCAAAACAATAATGGACCCAGGAACATCAATTGGCCAGTATGACATACCAGAAACACAGAACACAACAGTGTATATGTCTGACAGTCACCAATCAGAATACCATAAGTGAATCAATGTGCCCTAACTAGCCCACGGCACCCATCCATCAGTAGTGACATCCTGCCAAATAAACGTTGGATGGAAGCCCATACAGCTGGAAGGGCAACAACAATGGAGATGGGCAAGCAAATACATGAAGATGGAGAACATGAACAACGGGCCAATCTGAACATCAAAACGAAAAGGGATCCCAAACATGCACTGGACAAACAATCATGAAACCCACTAGGGGTGTATACACAGGTTGGACCTGAGACTGCCCACAGATGAAACAGAACCTCAATGCCACAGTGTAAATTACTTTTACACGCTGCAATCCTTGCAAGCCCATGGAAAGGCATATACGGGCACAGCCGAAATCTACAGTGGATGTCCTTGGATGCCACACAAAGCAACACAATATTACTACATAAATGCACAATAGACAAAAACAGGTAAGAAAAATCAAAAATGCCCATGGTGGACCGGGGGTTGGTGGGACCACCCAGGAGGGTGGAGGCGCAGGGTGCACCTCAACAGCCACATGTGCTGATGCTGAAGAAATAAAAAAACCCTCCATGGGTCTCATGGTGTGCACGGCCATCATGGATTGGGAGAGCTGTCGCTGCTGTTGGCACCCTCTGGTGTAGCAATAGAAGGTGTTACTGGTATGGGAGGCTGACCACGTGTAGCCCTGGCCTGGTCCTCCATGGCAGCGGCCATGCAGGACTCTAGGTGCGCATATGCAAGATGATGGCATGGATGTCTGCATGCAACACCTCACGTGATGCACAAAGTTCAGTTTGCAATACCTCCCGGGATGCACAAAGTTCTGCATGCAACTCCTCACGGGTTGCTCGCAGTTCCTCCGATATGGTGTGTGTCAACTGTTGCATGAGCACTTCTGAGCATCTACTGCATGCTGCCTCTAGTGCAGTCAGTGTATGCTGCAGTGACCTAGCCTCTGCCCTTAGGGCAGTCCTCTGGGCCCGACCCTCTGCACCCATGGCTGCGCGCAGGGACCAAATTTCTGCCCGTCAGCACCCGTTGCTGGCCTGCATCTGGAGCATGTGTGAACGGCATGTGGACCGCACTGCCTGCTGCCGGAGCTGCATCTGTCTTTCTGGGGGGAGAATGGAATTGGCCACCCTATCCATGCCGTGAGCCAACATCTAATAAGCAGCCCCCTGCTGTTGTGCAACAGAATACATGGATTGCTCCCACACATCATGGCCTGTTGGCACACGGCCTCCATGTTGGCGTGCACCACGCCTGCTCGGACCAAGGAAACCTGGTCCTTGATGTGCTGCCACAGTTTGTGGCCTGAGGACTACATCCCTCCCTTGAACAGCTGTCCCAGGAACAGAAGCCAGTACTGTGGAGCGTGGCCTTGCAGCCGTAACCACCACAGACTGATGTGCCAACACTGACTGACCTTGTGAGCGTTCTTCCCCCACTACAGATGCTTGTGATAGGCCAGCTTCCACAGTTGAATCACTCACCTGAGACAGTTCCAACGATTCATTGTCCGACTCACCACCAGAGCCATAGGCAGAGTCAGAGGCAGAGTCAGAGCAAGCAATTCCCAGGATGGACTGCAGCACCAGTGGGTTCTCATGGCCCACCACACCACGTCCTCCACTGGTGCCTGTTTGCGGCACACTCCCCTGCAACTCTTCCACCTCCTTGCCTGTACCCAGTGGCTCATCACCTGCAGAAGGACAACTAAATACATGAAGACACTGTTAGAAAGCCCAGCCCACACACATAGGTATCATAATCAACCTGCCATGTCAGTGAGTACACAAACTCTGCCACGTACACAGTCTAATTGGAAGGCAAGGGGATCATGAAATCAGACATGGATGCGCGTTAAGGGCACAACACCACATGTAGTGCATGGTGCATAGCACCTACTTCACACACAAGCACCAGACAGGCATAGTTGAGTCACCAGCATCACTGATGCACACACACACAGATGACACTAGCATGGCCATGCCTGAACCGTCAAACTGCATGACATGTAAGGTGATGGCCACTTCCCCTGATCCATGTACAATGCATGTGAAATGACATTAACTGGAAATACCAATATTCAATAACACAAGTGTTACACGGTGCTACGATGGTAGGGTGGTGGAACACAGTGAAGGCAGGCACTAGCAAATACCCCCAAGTGTGGGTGTTGGCTGGGAGCCAATTCCATCATCACAGTCCTAGTGTGATACCTGGCCAGTAAACCAAGGGACCATACACCCAGCCCATTCCTGTGTGAGCTGCAGAGGGAAGAGAGCAGAAGCACATGAATATCTGTATAGTCAGTCGCAGTAGTCCAGCATAGGATTCACCAGTCCCCCGGAGACAGTGAGCTGTTGGGGGAATGAGCCGTAAGGTAGAATACCTCTGGGGAGGTACAGCTGGCAGGGTGACCTCTCACATACGTCAAGAGATGCAACAAGAGTATGAGAGTGTATATAGGATGAGAAGCACAGGCAATACGCCATGACAGTTTTCAGCAGGAAGAGGCCAAGAGAAGCAGTAGAGAGAGTGACATGGAATGAGTGATTAGGAGTCAGGATGAGGATTGACCCAGCACATTGTCCGCATGTAGCCTGTATGGAAACAGGCACATACCAGTCCACCATGACATGGTCAACCCATGTGAGTGATGAAAATGTTGACAAAACTGCAAAACAATCATTACACTTCATCCAAGCAACATACACATGTCCCGGACACACATGCATAACCACTCACCGGACAAATCCTCATAGATCGGCAGGTCTCCCATGCCTTGGATCTGCTCCACCTCAATGAGATCACTGACAATCTCCTCATGTCGAGTGAGTCCCTCGTCCTCTGTTTGTGACCCACCTCCAGTCACCAGAGAAGAGGAGTAGGCGGCACCCAGCTTATCCATGGCTCTGCGTCGGAGGTCATTCCAATGCTTGATCACCTCCTGTGGTGTGCACCTCTCATGGCCCATGGCGTTTATACGATCCTTTGGCCATGCGCTGAGCAGGTGTATGTCTGCACCCTGACTGAACAAGCATGTCACGTTCGTGTCCCAACATGTAGTCCACAAGGATGTCCAGCTCCTCATCACAGAAGCTCCTCTTCCCCGACGTGTGGGTCTCCTGTACCGTGCCTTGGGTTGGAGCCTATCCCGCAGCTGCACGCTTTTGCCTCTTACAAGGAAGTGCAGACCCAGGGTCGCTTGTGCCACTCTGGTCAGTAGGGGCTGGAGCACTGGTGGACTGGGACATGGCATCAGCCACTGGTGGGACGAGAGTAGGCTGGCTTGCAGGTATCCGTACCAGGGACTGGTGCCAGTAGCAAGCAACGCACGTTTCTTGCCCCTACGGGCAAGGACGTCTGCCCAAGAGTCACTGTGCGCCTGGGCCGGAACGACCACTGTCTGGGCTGGCTGACCCTGAGCCTGGGTGGTGGTAGCCACAGCTGCCCCTGCAGCTTAAACACTCTGGCTGCTCTGGACAGCCAATGTCACTGCTGTACTGTGACACTGGGTGCTGGTGCCAGTAGCCTGCGCCGCACGTCTCTTGCCCTTGGGGAGCCTGAAATCGGCCCCTGAGTCACTCAGGGCCGGGACCACTACAGTCTGACCTGCCTGACCCTGGGCCTGGGGGGGTGGTAGCCACAGCTGCCCCTGAAGCTTACACACCCTGGCTGCTCTGGACTGCAGATGGCACTGCTGGTCCGGGACCACGGGTGCTGGGGACGTTAGCAGCAGCTGCAGCTCCCTGACCCTGTTGGCAGGGGGCCATAGCTCTCCCTGTACGTGCCTGTACACCTTGCCCAAGTCGCCCACCTCGCCCACCTCAGCCACCTTGCCCACCTTGGGCACCTCACTCACCTGGGCCACCTCTCCCAAGTCGCCCACCTTTGCCTCCCTTCCCACTTGTTGCCCTCAAAGACATGGCACTGATGGACTAGCGCTATGAGAGGTGCAGCTAACAATTGTCCTTGACAATTTGAGTGAGGGTCAGGGTACGTGATGTAAAACGTACCACTGTGCTCCAGCAAGGCTCTATGTAACCCCTGGTGAAAAAAATAATGGGTCGTGTAGCGCACAGGCACCCCAAAACCCAAAAATATGTGCACGCGCCCCCTCGGTAGCCCACATATGAAGAAAAAATGTCACGCAGTATGCTGTGAAACCCAGCAACACAAAACATGCGTACGCGAGGAACACGTAGGGTACTATGATCTCGAAAATGGGGTACGTGACACACGGGGGCAACCACAGTATGAAAAATGCGTGCACGACTCACTGTCGGCCTCGTAGAAAGAAAAGAATTACACGCGCGTAGACAACTCCCCGCCAAAACAAGAAGTATGCACTGCCATAGTAGTGAACTAATCGCGTGCGACCCCAAAAAACTCTGAAGTGCACGCGTCCATCCCCACGAAAAGCACATACATTGCACTGTTGTCCTACGCACATCTTTATCCCATACTGAACAGCAACGCCCAACGTACAGCGCGTGTCACATAACTTACGCGCTTAGGGCCTTTCCTCAGATTCCACACAAACGCGATGTTTCCACACGTGCGGAGTCACTCTGTTTCCGGCTGGCCACGCGAGTAACACAGAAGACCCACGCTCCTGTCTACCAGCCAATTTACCTGCCTTCAACTGCCCCAAGCTGCTTCCTATGAGCCATCTGCTGCTGCCAGCCCACTCTGTGTGCCTGCTGCCCACGTGCCTTGAATTTTGGTGCTTGCTCTGACGCCATTGCCAATGACCCTGTCGTTGTGACCACCTCTGCTGATCCTGAAGACTCCCGACTGCCATACCACCGCTCAACAGTCCAGCCCCAGGAACACCTTGCCCACCCACACCTATCTCGGGGGTTGCCATGTCTGACACAACACCATCTGAGGCATGTGGCAACCCCCTGGCAGAGAGGCAGAGGGCTGTCAGCTTCTCTTCCACAGAAGTTGGCATCCTGGTGGAGCAAGTCCTGCGGCATTATGATGCCCTCTTCCCTGGACCGTCGCAAGTCGGCAAGGAAGGTCGGAGGAAGATCTGGGTGGACATTGTGGGTGCCATGAACGCGGAGGGGGTGGCACCCCGCGACTACCAACATGTCCATAAGCGCTGGGAGGACTTCAAGTCCAGGACCCTCAACAAGGTCCGGCGGCTCCTCAAGCCTGGGGCTGGTTGAACACCGACGAAAAGGGGGTCCTGGAGCGCTTCAACCCAGCACTGCACGCACAGTTCTTGGAATAGGAGATCCGTCCGGAGTCGACTGCTAAGTGTCCATGTGTTCTTCTCCACCATAGTGCTTGTGCATGTAGACGTATGGTTGGTGCACCTTGCCCTTATGTTTGGCATGCCTACTGTACAGATGTCCGTGTGCATGTCCCAGGCACTGCTGCATGTGAGTTCATTGATGCATGTGCGACATCAATGGTGTCTGTGTGGAAATGCGTGATGCGCGCATGTATGTCACATGGTGCACATGTTTGCATCCCTGTGTGTGGATTGTGTCATGCCAGAGGTGTGACACATGTGTGCATTCGGCAACATCATGGATTTGCTTGGTGTACATGTGCATGTGTATAAGAAGTGAGTGTGTGAGTAGCGAACACTCCAGGATGTCTGTGACTCCACGCTTTTGCACGTGTGATGGCCTCATGCTGCCAATTTGACCTCAAGTGCTCTCTGATGTGATGAATCCATGGCCTGCTTCATGACTGTCAGGTGATGTGTCTGAGTGAAATGTGTATGTGCCATGATGCGTGTGAGGTGCATGCACAATTTGGATGTACTGGCAGTACCTTGTCCAAGGATGTGAATGAGGGACATGATTGTGCATGTGTGTGAATGGCACTTCCCTGTGTGTAGTGGACTGTGAGGATGGTTGTGACCTTTGACAGTGGCAATGATGTACCTTTGCACTGTGACAAACACAAATATGTCCAGTACCCTGCTGTATGTGTGCTATGTTTCCCTATCCACAGCGACGATGGAAGAAGAGGGCGGAGAAGGCGTTGTGGAGTCTGGCAGCAGGGATGCCTCCACCGGGCGTAGACGCAAGGCCCAGTCATCCTCCCAGGCACTGTCATCTTTTGGGAGCGAGGATACTGGTGCCGCGTCTGAGTCAATGGCTGCAGCTGCTGAGGGTAGGTCCAAGAGGGTGAAGGTGGTGGAGGACTCTTCATCAGTGGGATGGACAGGTGAGCCCGCACAGGGGCAAGACACTGCGGAAGAAAGTGGGGAGGCATCCAGGTTGACGGGGGAGGGTGAGGAGGAGGAGGCCACATCAGCCCAGCCCATGGGGCACAGCGGGAGTGATGACGTAAGTGTGAATGCTGCCGTCCAGGGACAGGGGCCGGAGGCAGTGCAGGTTGCCGTGGAGGGGCCTGTGCCTATTCCTGTCCCTGGTACTGCGACTGCAGCAGTATGCACCTGCGGGCATGCCCCATGCTGTACCCGTCCACAGGTGGCGGTCGCTTCCACCCAGACGGAAAGACCAATGCCTGTGGATGTCGCCATTCCGTACATGGTGGAGCCTGTGCTAGCCAGTATCATGGGGCGGGTAGACTCCGTTTGTGATGATGTGCAGGCTTCCAATCGGGCGCTTGCATGTCATCACAAGGAGATCTGCAGTCTCGTGAACTGGCTGGCACAGTTCCTGGTATCGCAGTGGGTGCGTGGGCTGGCCTCTTATCTGACCCCTTCCCCGTCTGACTCCTCTGTGTGCCAGTCGTCCTCCCTGCCGTCTTTTGGCCCAGATACCACAAGAGCCCCCTCTGCACCTGTCCTAACCCCAGCAACCAGCCTGGTGGAGACCACATCCCTGCCAGGATCGGTAGTCGATGGAGGATCGGCAGAGGTGGTCACCACAGAGATCCATCAGGCGAAAGGACATGTTGTAACGCTCACCTGATTCCCGCAGAGGCGCCGGTCTTGACTGGGTGAATGCCGTATCTTCAAAGGTGATGTGTAACACACGGTTGGCTCTTTGGGCTGGACCTCTGTGCACTGTATGTCTGACTCGAAGAGTAAGATGTCTGCAGATAGAAAATATGGGATTAATGAACTGGGGTTATTGGGTGCCTCTCTCCTCTTCCCGTTCTCTTCTCCTGTAGAACCCCAAAGGTTAACACCCTCACCTTAGGTAAGTTAATGCCGAGCTCTCCATCTGCCTCGGGGCAGGGTGCCGTAACCAGTTTCTTCACTGGATAAGGGTGCAGGCCTCTTGACCTCAGAGGACTGCTGTCCGTCGTTAACTGCACGAACGGTAAGTTCTGGGCACTTCAAATGTCTTAAAAGTCTTTTGTAATGATGTTTTTGCAGGGTTCCGGCGATGGCGGATGGCGGGCTGATGAGAGTTGAGGATCGAACCCGCGTGAGGAATAGAAGCGCCTGGAAGCACGTAAGTAAGCGCTTGTAGCCTGCTTCACGATGCGCACTAACTGTCCCTTTTATCTTGCAAGTACAAGTTCGGAGCTTTAGAGAAGCTTAAGGGTGCTGGAATACCCACTGGATTCGGCGTGGGAAGGAGTAATGGCACGTGAGTAATAAAGTTGCCCAATGTCTTTAAACGCACCTTCTTTTGTCTTTCAGATGCGGGATGCAGCGCCGAAGGCCTCCGGAGCGTGCGAAGAGCTGGTAAGCTTTTGTCTTTCAGATGCCGGAATGCAGTGCGAAGACCTCCGGAGCATGCGAAGAGTAGGTAAGCCTTTGTCTTACAGATGCCGGAATGCAGCGCGAGGCGTTGGTGACAGCCGATGGACCAGGTAAGAGATGCGCTGCCACTGAAGACCGTAGTGCTAACCTGTTCTTTCTTTGTCTTTACAGTTACTGCTGAAGACTGTCTTTACAGGTGCTGCTGAAGACTGGATTCCAGGATGGTAAGCCTTTGTTCCCTTAGGCCCAGGATCAGAAGCAGAAGACACGATGAGTGTTCTGCTGCAGAGAATGCAGAATAACGCAAAGCAAGATTCATCCATCGGGTGTGGTTTAAATAGCCTCCTGTAGTGCTCAGGTGTCTCCTTCCACAGCCACGCCTAGGTAAGAAAAGAGTTCCTGCTTTCCAGAAGAGTTCCAGTGTTCTGAACCTAGGGAGTGGCTCCTGCCCCACCCAACAGGAAAAGTAGTCCCAAACAGAAGAGGATCAGGGGTTCAACTGGCAGGTAAGTAAGCAGCATGGTCTGCTGCAGGTAAGTCCACCCAAGAATTATGAGCCCGGCGCTTCCAGCGCTGGGACTGGGCATCTTTATGAGCCTGGTGCCACTGGCGCCAGGACAGGGTCCGAAAAGTCCCAATTGGGACTGGCTGGCACTCGGAACCGGGGTTATGGGTCTGCTTCCACGGGAGTCGGGCAAGTCCTGATCTTTTGGAAGCAGAGATCATGACAGCACCCCCCCTCAAGGCCCCTCCCAAACCGGGCTTCTCCGGGGGTTTGGGCTTGTTAGGAAATGTTCGATGAAATCTTTTGATTAGACGAGGCGCGTGGACATATTCTGCAGGTTCCCAGGATCTTTCTTTAGGACCGTAGCCTTTCCAGTCAATTAGGTAAAATAGTTTAGATTTGGAGATCTTGGAATCCAGGATGCTTTTGACTTCAAACTCGAGTTCTCCATCAACTAGAATAGGTTTTGGAGATGTAGTTAGTCGGGTTTGAGGTTGCACGGGTTTTAATAGAGAGACGTGGAAGACCGGATGTATCTTCATGTGAGGGGGCAAGTCCAACTTGACTGCTACTGGATTTACTATGGTAGTGATGGAATAGGGACCAAGGTATCTTGGGTTGAATGTGCGTGATCCTTTTAGAGGTAGATATTTGGTGGATAACCAGACTTGATCTCCTACTTGATATTGGGGGGCTTCCTTCCGATGTTGGTCTGCTCCTTTCTTGTATTGTTCTTTAGCCCTTTGAAGGTGAGAAACGGCTTCCTTAAAGGCTTGGGTGATTGTAGAATGCAGGTGGTCTACTGCTGGTGTTCCAAGATCTTGGAGTGGATCCAACTCCGAGGTTCGAGGGTGACTACCGTATAAAAGAAAAAACGGGGTCTTCCCAGTTCCCGAGTGGACAGAGTTATTGTAGGCATATTCGGCTATCCAAAGGATATCTTTCCAAGTTTTTTCAGTGTGTTGTAGCATGCAGCGCAAATACTGTTCCAGAGTTTGATTGGTCCTCTCGGTTTGTCCGTCGGTTTGAGGGTGGTGGGTGGTCGAAAGTCTCACATCAATTTGAGCCGACCGACAGTAACTTCGCCAAAAATGAGAAATAAATTGACTACCTCAATCCGAAATTAGAACTGAAGGAAAACCGTGCAGTCGGACGATGTTTTCGAGAAATTCTCGGGCCAGAGTTGCTGCTGTTGGTAAGCCTTTGAGTGGAATGAAATGCGCCATCTTGGAGAATAGGTCCACGATTACTAGGATCATATTGTATCCGGAGCATGGAGGTAGATCGGTGATGAAGTCCATAGAAAGCGTATGCCAAGGGCGAGGCGGGATGTCAATAGGGCGTAAGAGGCCGGCTGGTTTTTCCTTTTGACTCTTCTTTTGGGTGCATACTCCACAGGACATTATAAAGTCTCTGATATCTTTTTTCCAAGACAGCCACCAGAAGTAGCGCTTGATCTTTTCCGAGCTCTTGGTCATACCGGGATGTCCTTCCATTAAAGAATCGTGATAACAAGAGATTACCTTTTTCTGTAAATCTGTGCTGGGCAGGTATAACCGTTCTTGGAAATATAATAGGTTGTCCTTCACCGTAAAGTCCTTTCCCTGCAGATGCCAATTCTGTATGTCTGCTGGAGTTACCAGTAGCCTGACTTTATCCTTAACTTCCTCTATGGATTGTGTGGCGATTACACCTAGAATTCTTTGTTCGGGGATGATAGGTACAGGTTTAGGATTGATCAAATGTTCTTCCACTCCCATCCGAGAAAGGGCATCAGCTTTACCGTTTTTTGTACCAGGTCGATAGGTAATTATGAAGTCAAACTCGGCAAAGAATAGTGCCCAACGGAGTTGCCTAGAGGATTGAGCTTTTGCGGTTTTCAAATATTGCAGGTTTCGGTGATCTGTAATCACAGTAACGGTGTGTCGGGCCCGCAGAAGATAATGCCGCCAAGCCTTAAAGGCGGACTTGATAGCTAGAAGTTCCTTATCAGTAATAGTGTAATTGATTTCAGGAGGCGAGAATTTGCGGGACCAAAATGCCACGGGATGCAACTGATTGGTTACTGGATCCTTTTGTGATAGAACTGCCCCCATGGCAAGGCTCGAAGCATCAGTTTCAACGATGTAGGGGAGTTCTGGGCGAGGATGTTTTAAGATCGGTGCAGAGATAAATCTAGTCTTCAAATTCTGGAAAGCTTGTTCCGCCTCGGTAGACCATTCAAAAAGTTTGTTTTTCTTTAACAAGGCGGTGATGGGCTGGACTATTCGAGAGAATTCGGGGATAAACCTGCGGTAAAAGTTAGCAAAGCCTAACATGCTTTGAACACCTTTTACGGAGGATGGCGATGGCCATTTGAGAATTGCATCGACCTTCTTTGAATTCATACGCACTCCGCTAGGTGATAATATGAATCCCAAGAATTCAACTTCAGTCACGTTGAAAACACATTTTTCCAACTTAGCGAAAAGTTTGTGTTGACGCAATCTCTCGAGGACCATTTTCACGTGTTTCCGATGTTCAGTTTCCGATGAAGAATAAACGAGGATGTCGTCAATGTAAACAACAACACACACATCTATGAGCTCTCTGAGGACATCGTTCATAAAATATTGAAAGGCGGCCGGGGCATTACAAAGTCCGAAGGGCATGACCTGATATTCAAATAGCCCATACTTGGTGCGGAAGGCCGTCTTCCATTCATCGCCCTCTTTTACTCGTACCAAGTGGTAGGCTCCTCTAAGATCCAGCTTTGTATATATGCATGCTTTTCTGACTTGGTCCAGGAGTTCAGGGATCAAAGGTAACGGATATCTATTCTTAACGGTGATCTGGTTCAGGGCGCGATAATCTATACAAGTTCTAAGGTCCCCTTCTTTTTTTTGGAACGAAGAACAAAGCTGAGGAAGCAGGGGACTTGGAAGGACGAATAAACCCATTCGCTAGGTATTGATCCAGGTATTGTCGGAGGTGAAGAGTCTCAGGCTCGGTGAGGGCATAAATTCTACTACAAGGAGGAGTAGATCCAGGTATCAGGTCTATCTGGCAGTCATAAGACCTATGAGGAGGTAGAGAGTTAGCCTGATCCTTCCGGAAAACATCTTGGAATTCTAGGTATTCAGGAGGTAACTGGGGAGCCTCCGAGGAAATTGCTGCCAGTGCAACACCAGGTCGAGGGTAACAAGTAGAGACACATTCTGGAAACTGAACCGTTCTTGCTCGCCAATCGATCTGAGGATTGTGCTTCTCTAACCAAGGAATTCCTAGAATAATCTGGAACTGAGGGGCCTTGATCACATCGAACACGATCTCCTCATGGTGTCCATCTTGACTTACTAGCGTCACTTCTTGGGTGGTACGCGTTACTGGTCCGGAGGCTATCTCCGTACCATCCACCGTAGTAATGACGTCCTTTATAGCCTTTGGATAAAGAGTCAGATTAATCCTCAAAACCATTTCATGATCCACATAATTGCCGATGGCACCGCTGTCGACGTAAGCTTCAATTGCATGTAATCGATCCGGATGTTCAGGGCTAATGAGGACCATAGGTATCACGAAATGCGAGGTCACGGAACTGGTTTTAACGCTCGGCAAGAGGACCTCTATTCTTGTCGGGCGAGGTCGTTTCCCTGCTCAGAGTTTGTGACCCTGGTAACTGCAGCTCCTACTGCCTTCTTGGCTGGTTTCACCGGACAGTCTCGAAGAAAGTGCCCCGATTTTCTGCAATAGAGGCATAATTGCAGCTGTTTTCTCCTTTCCTGCTCCTTTTGTGTTAGTGGTCCTTTGAGGCCCCCTATTTGCATGGGTTCCCCGGAGTCTACTCCTTTGGTAGGAGTTGGTGGTTTGGAAAATACTCGAGCATCAAACTTGGAACGATCGGCCTTCCTGTTCTGCAGTCTGTGGTCAATTTGAACGACTAAGTCAATATAGTCCGAACAGTCTTGTGGGGGATTCACTACTTGGGCTAACACATCTTTGAGCTCTCCACGTAGACCTCTATAAAACAGCGTAATCCTTTTGTCCTCAGGCCATCGAGTTTCCACTATCAGTCTGTTGAAAGACGCAATATAAGCCAAAAGGTCTTGATTACCCTGTCGCAATGAAAGGAGCTCATTGTCCAAGGCCTGCCCCTGTGAATGTCTTGCAAACAGTTTTTCCATACGGAGCTGAAAAGCTTGAAAATCATGGAGAACCGGATTATCTTGATTAACTAGAGGGATCAACCAGTCTGCCGCATTGCCACTAAGGTACGAAAGCACGAAAGCTACCTTAGCTTGATCAGTTGGAAAGGCTGCTGGCCGGCATAAGAAGTGCAACCGGCACTGATTAATAAATACTGCAAACCTCTTTGGGTCACCAGAAAATCGTTCGGGCGGAGCCAGAGGTACATTCCCAGGTAGGTTGATCTGCACTGGGTTCGTAGAGGATGTTGAAGGGAGATTTGCCCCTGATGCGGGTAACGGAGTTTGTCCGGCTTGTGACTGTAGCAATTGTCTAGCGAGATCGTCTGTTCGCTCCTTGGAAATAATCAGTTCCCTTCTTAGACCATTCGTTTCCTGACGGGCTGCATGCACTTCTGCTCTTAGTTCCCCAAGTAACTGGGCTAGCTGGTCGGTATCCGAGGTTTCCATAGCGCCTGGGTGGGAGTTTTGCGATAGGCTTTGCGTTCTCTAACGCTCACCTGATTCCCGCAGAGGCGCTGGTCTTGACTGGGTGAATGCCGTATCTTCAAAGGTGATGTGTAACACACGGTTGGCTCTTTGGGCTGGACCTCTGTGCACTGTATGTCTGACTCGAAGAGTAAGATGTCTGCAGATAGAAAATATGGGATTAATGAACTGGGGTTATTGGGCGCCTCTCTCCTCTTCCCTTTCTCTTCTCCTGTAGAACCCAAAAGGTTAACACCCTCACCTTAGGTAAGTGAACGCCGAGCTCTCCATCTGCCTCGGGGCAGGGTGCCGTAACCAGTTTCTTCACTGGATAAGGGTGCAGGCCTCTTGACCTCAGAGGACTGCTGTCCGTCGTTAACTGCACGAACGGTAAGTTCTGGGCACTTCAAATGTCTTAAAAGTCTTTTGTAATGATATCTCTTGTTTTGCAGGGTTCCGGCGATGGCGGATGGTGGGCTGATGAGAGTTGAGGATCGAACCCGCGTGAGGAATAGAAGCGCCTGGAAGCACGTAAGTAAGCGCTTGTAGCCTGCTTCACGATGCGCACTAACTGTCCCTTTTATCTTGCAGGTACAAGTTCGGAGCTTTAGAGAAGCTGAAGGGTGCTGGAATACCCACTGGATTCGGCGTGGGAAGGAGTAATGGCACGTGAGTAATAAAGTTGCCCAATGTCTTTAAACGCACCTTCTTTTGTCTTTCAGATGCGGGATGCAGCGCCGAAGGCCTCTGGAGCGTGCGAAGAGCTGGTAAGCTTTTGTCTTTCAGATGCCGGAATGCAGTGCGAAGACCTCCGGAGCATGCGAAGAGTAGGTAAGCCTTTGTCTTTCAGATGCCGGAATGCAGCGCGAGGCGTTGGTGACAGCCGATGGACCCGGTAAGAGATGCGGTGCCACTGAAGACCGTAGTGCTAACCTGTTCTTTCTTTGTCTTTACAGGTGCTGCTGAAGACTGTCTTTACAGGTGCTGCTGAAGACTGGATTCCAGGATGGTAAGCCTTTGTTCCCTTAGGCCCAGGATCAGAAGCAGAAGACACGATGAGCGTTCTGCTGCAGAGAATGCAGAATAACGCAAAGCAAGATTCATCCATCGGGGTGGTTTAAATAGCCTCCTGTAGTGCTTAGGTGTCTCCTTCCACAGCCACGCCTAGGTAAGAAAAGAGTTCCTGCTTTCCAGAAGAGTTCCAGTGTTCTGAACCTAGGGAGTGGCTCCTGCCCCACCCAACAGGAAAAGTAGTCCCAAACAGAAAAGGATCAGGGGTTCAACTGGCAGGTAAGTAAGCAGCATGGTCTGCTGCAGGTAAGTCCACCCAAGCATTATGAGCCCGGCGCTTCCAGCACTGGGACTGGGCATCTTTATGAGCCTGGTGCCACTGGCGCCAGGACAGGGTCCAAGAGGTCCCAATTGGGACTGGCTGGCACTCGGAACCGGGGTTATGGGTCTGCTTCCACGGGAGTCGGGCAAGTCCTGATCTTTTGGAAGCAGAGATCATGACTCATGTGGCATAGGTGGAGGAGCAGGCAACATGCAGCAGGGCACATGCACGACAGCCCCGGGTGTTGTCATCATCCCGGAGGCTGTCCCAGAGGCGCAGGCACCAGGCTTTTCGGCGGTGGCACGCTCAGCGTAGGAGGCGACAGGACTCGGGGCACTCACCATCAGAGGGGCAGGTATCGGTGTTAGGCAGAATCCTGTGAAGTTCCCTTAGGGAGCACTACAGAAGATTAAGACTACAGGTATGAGCAATAAATCCCCTTTGGTATCGGTCTGTACCACAAAGATTTAGTTGGTAGCTGTGGCTAAGCAGTCAGACTTATCTCAAGAGGGAGATGAGCAGTATTCAGGGTTTACATAATAGGACTACAGAATGGGCCTCATTCCGAGTATGGCGGTAAGGGATAGCGGCCACCGGTAACGAGACCGGTGGCGGTAATCCCTTACCGCCATACTCCGAGTTCCCTCTGCGCCCTCGCCCTTAACGCCTGCTTTGAGCTGGTGTTAAAGTCGAGGGCGCAAAGGGGCCTCCACGCCAATAACGGTGACCGTAATGAACGGTCACCGTTATTTGCATCTTCCCCATTCCCATTGAGCCCTATGGGGGCTCATTCGGGAATGGGGAAGAGCCTTGGTGATTGGGGAATTACCGCCCCGCCAACCTTGGAATGGGGCGGTGATTCCGCCATCCACCAAGGCGCTGCCGGTCCGGGTACGGCGTCAACCAAGGCGTTAATAGCGCCATTGGTTAGCGCCGTACTCGGAATGAGGCCCAATATATATTTATTTTACACACTTCTAGTTCAACACATTAATCACAGTTAATAAAGCAAGTTAAAATCAGTCAAGAAAAGTATGCACAACTCCCTAGTTAAATTGTAGACAAGTTCGAGCAAGAGTGAAAACTGAGCAAAACGGCACAGTGTAAACCAAACACAAATGGCACTCTAGGAATTTCTCACAAGGGAGGGAAAGGACAAGTTATACAGGAATATTTATTTATTTGCATTTATCAAGCGCACTTGCAGCCCATAAGGCATCGAGGCGCTGTTACAGAAGATAAGCAGACTTAAGATTAGAGGCGGGTGCCCAGTGGGCTCATGGTTACACAGTAACAATATCTTCTTAGGCACCTTAGCAACACTTCCCAATAAGTTTGTGAACAAGTTTAGGCAAGGCAGCACTTTAGCATAGAGAATGATTAAATGAAAACCGAGCAAAATGGCACTTCACAAGTTTTAAAAGTGGGAAGGAAAAGGTGGTTATAAGAAGTAGGTGCACCAACACAGTTCTAGTTGAGAAGCAATCTAGAGAAGGCAGTTCTAACAAATTTAGCCAGAGTCAATAGGCCTGTGCCAGAGTCAATGGTACAGGGCGAGGGCACAGGAGCAAAATGTTCTTGTAGCTGCAGTCAAGTCTTTGGTTAACGATTCGAAAAGGTGGGTGCAGAAGGGGAAAGACAATGTTAGACGAAAGGGGCGGCCAACCCAACAGGTAGGTAAATGATTTAAAACACCTTTAGCGCTACTGCACGAAAAGGGCGGCCTGGTGGAACAATGTACCTTAATATAAAGAAGTGGCTCCTGCGGTTGTTCCTGGTAGTTCCTGCAGTTCGGGTGATCCAGCAGAGGAAGAGGGACTCTCGTCGTGGAGGAAGGTTCGAGTGACTGCACTACCCAGGGATGAAACCAGCCGCGGTGCTGCCCAACGAATAAAAGGTATGCTCCTTTAAATCGCAGTCCGGGTGGATGGCTGCCTGGCTATCCGCCCTCCAAGTGCTTGGCACTGGCGATTCGACCAAGGCAGGTCCAAGAAGGCGATTGGCAAACTGGTTGGCCAAACCAGCTCAAGGGAAGAAGGCTCTTTCAGATGAAGATCTCCTCTCGTCGTGTGGAGAAAAGTGGTGAGACGCTGCAGCAGGGCTTCACCGGTGGTTCAGTCGTTGCAGATGTCTTTGGCTTCTCGCCTCTTCGGTTCCTCAGTTCCAGTGGCAACGTCTTGCTCTTCCCGTCCTCAGGACCCTGCTTTTATGCAAAAAGATCCCCATTCATACAGCCTAGCTGTCACAAACACAGTGGAGTGGTCCTCTTGGCGGGAGACCCTCCAGCCTATCAGGTTAGAGTGCGACATGGGTTGCTGCGGCAACCCTGTCCAGGGGTCCTACTGCCCCTCCCACACAATGGACCCACCCCAGACTCAGTGGTGCCGAAAGGTGGGCTTCTTGGCAGAAGCTTGCCAAAAGGACGAACAAAGGATCCACGACCTGGGTTAGGAGTTTAGAGAAAGACACGAGAACGAAGTTATATTAAAGTTCTGGCAAATAAAACCTATCGGAGTAAAGTTAATAATAAAATAAACCGACGGTATGTTAGAGGCTGTCAGAAAAAGTGGTAGCCTCGAACAATGGGAAAATCCCATACAGAAATATTCGCAGTCGAATATTTTCGGTAGTAACCCCTGCCACCAGCCAGAAACTTTTGCGAGAGGGACTGTACGGTACCCTCTAGAAAATGAACACCAGGGAAAAACTATTAACCCTTCCCAGTACCTCCATAGTAAGATGGGTTGTACTGGTTTAGTTCATAAAAATTGACTAGTAAAGTCAATTGGGACTTCACATGCCCTTGGAGACAGTAGTCAGCCCCAGGGTATGGAGTCTATGCTTGGGGGTCGCTACGACACCCTTGTGTTACTGCACTGAGGGTGCTGTGTAACACATGTGTAAAAAGATGGTTCCTATGAGGGTGAGATAAACCCCATAGACATTAAACACAAAAAATAGCCTAGGACACACATAGCAAATGCCTAAGAGTGGGGAAAAAGAGTCACACTCTTAGCAGGAGAAAAAAACAAACCCTTCAGATCCAGCAAAGCTGCTGGGGGACTCTATAGGTAAGGGAAATTAGCCAGAGAATGAGAATTCTCCCTAACAATCGGCCATCAGGCAGGAGGGAAACATGGACCTTACGACAAGGATGTCTTCCGTGTTGGGGCGAATTGGCCAGCAGATCGGAACAGAGAGGCAGCGGGCACAGGGGGCACGACTCACCATCGCCAGAGCGGAGAACAACCTGCGTCGGGCGGAGAGGCGGGCCGAGTTCCTCAAGGAGTCTCGTAGGGAGTTTGAGAGGAGCACGTTGGAGTCCATGCAGGCCCTCGAGGGGACAGCACAGGCCCGCGTAGTGGAAATCGACGCAGAGTTTGACGATGCCCTGGCCGAAACTCTTGGGGGGAAATGGTGAGTCAAAGGACTAGCCCGCTGCCTTTGTATATAGTTATTTAGGAGTAGGTTTCATTTGTTTATTCCCATTTTTTTGGAGGTCATGGACTTTGCTCCACATCGTGTATATAGTTCTTTCTTCGTGGAGTTCTTAAGGATGTTCATGAATGTTTTGGGATCATGGACCCTGGATCTTTGTATATAGTTGGATATAGACTTTTTTTTCACCATGTAGGAATGGTTTTCTAATGATTTGTGTTTTCATTTTGAGATGCATCAATGGATATGGACCACATTTTTGAGTTTGTCATTTTTTACATCCCATTGTTTTTTGTTTTCACTTTCATTTTTATTTGGATTTGATTCATGATGATTATACTGGTTCTATCTTTCAGAGTGTGACTTTTATACATGTTCTTTAACATATTTGTATACGTTGAAATCAAAGTGGCATCTGCTCTCAATGGTTTGGTGCATGTTTCACTCTACCTTGACTCTGTTGGGTGTCCCTGCTGTTGAGCAATGTTGTTCATGTGTGAGCAATGTTGTTCATGTGTGTGCAAACATGCATGCATGTGTGATTTTCTGATTCCCATGACATGGGGCATGTACTGGGGAGCAGGACCAATGGATGGGTGTTGAGGTGCACCGTGGGGGTGCAGTGTGTGGTGGCATTTTAGTGGATATATGCTACATGATTGCATGTTGGGCCAATGTGTTGGGGGGGGGTTCCATGAGTCGGGGCCTGTCTGCAGGTTGCCGTCACTGGTGGGGGTAGGGGGACATGAGTCGGGGCCTGCCTGCAGGTTGCCATCTTTGGTGGGCGTGGGGGGACATGAGTCGGGGCCTGCCTGCAGGTTGCCGTCACTTTTCATAAGTCATGGCCTGCCTGCAGGTTGCCATCACTGGCGTGGTTGGGTGGTTGGGGGACATGTGTCAGGGCCTGCCTCCAGGTTGCCGTCACTGGTGGGGGTGGGGGGACATGAGTCGGGGCTTGCCTGCAGGTTGCCGTCACTGGTGAGGGTGGGGGAACATGAGTCGGGACCTGCCTGCAGGTTGCCGTCACTGGTGGGGGTGGGGGGACATGAGTCGGGGCCGGCCTGCAGGTTGCCATCACTGGTGGGGGAGGGGGGACATGAGTCGGGCCTGCATGCGGGGTATGGTCGCAGGTGATCGGGGGTCCCATGTGGTGTGAGCTGCCTGCAGGGTATGGTCACAGGTGATGGGGGGGTCCCATGTGGTGTGGGCTGCCTTTGGGATATGGTCACAGGTGATGGGGGGATCCCATGTGGTGTTGGCTGCCTGCGGGGTATGGTCACAGGTGATGGGGGGGTCCCATGTAGTGAGGGGCTACCTGCGGGGTATGGACACGTGTTCGGGGTCCCATGATGTGTGAGCTGCCTGCGGGGTATGGTCAAAGGTGATTGGGGGGGCTCCCATGTGGTGTGGGCTGCCTGCGGGGTAAGGTCCCATGTAGGCTGCCTGGGGGGTAAGGTCCCATGTGAGCTGCCTGCGGGGTAAGGTCCCATATGGGCTGCCTGCGGGGTATGGTGAGGGGGGGTCCCATGTGGTGTGGGCTGCATGTGGGGTTTGGTCACAGGTGATGGGGGGGTCCCATGTGGTGTGGGCTGCCTGTGGGGTATGGTCACAGGTGATGGGGGGGTCCCATGTGGTGTGGGCTGCCTGCGGGGTAAGGTCCCATGTGGGCTGCCTGTGGGGTATGGTCCACTGCTGGGGTCTGGCTGTCCCATGAGGAGGCGTCTGCTTCCAGGGGAGTTGTGTGTGTATCGCTTGGTATGCGCGGGCCTTTCCACACGATTTGGCTGTTGCAAGCAGGATACGCGATTTCGCTGGAGCGGGCGGGGTACGCGTAGGCCTTTCCACGCGATTTGGCTGTTGCGAGCAGGGTCCGCGATTTCGCTGGGGTGCGGACGGGGTACGTGCAGCCCTTTCCACGCTTTTTGGCTGTTGCGAGCAGGGTACGAGATTTCGCAGGGGTGCGGACGGGGTACACGCAGCCCTTTCCACGCGATTTGGCTGTTGCGAGCGGGGTACGCAATGGTTTTTCCTGCAATTACATTGGGTGGGGGTTGTGTGCTGTCCCACCGATGGCACAAGGCCTTGCACCGTAGCAGCCATTTCAATGGATTTTTCCTGCGCACAGGGATTTGTTGGGGGAGTTACTGGCACTGCTTTATGTGCATTGCGCCACGGCTACTGATGCCTCGGAAAATCCATGAATACGTGTGCCGCGCAATTTCTGGTTTGCGCCACGGCTGGCGCACGCGTGGCGCATACTACTTCTCGGCGCACAGCGCTTGCCCTACTTCTGCACACGATTCTGTGAATTGGGCCCTATATATCAATTCCACTTTAGACCACTTACATGGCACTGGTGATGAGTTACTTCACTATGCAGATAATAGTTTTGACCAGTGTTGCTGATTAAATATTCTTTAAAATGCACAATTTGCATCCCATTTTATAAAAAAATCTCCCCCTTGTGTACTGCTCAAACAGGGTCAGAAAATGAATGAATTGCCATTTACAACTATGGGCCACTTTTTCATTGGTGCCTGAGACAATTTTATGGCCCAGTCTGACCCTGCTCAGTACATCTATGCACAGGATGATCGGCACATGTACACGGCAGCAAACCGTACCAGCCATCTGTGCACCTAAACTACCAACAGCAATGTTTGTCTGCACTGTGATCTGAGCTCATGCCGAGGAGTAGTTTAAGCAGACTGTGAAATAATCATTCAGAAGAGCAATTACTCTAGCTAATGGTAAAAGAGCAGATCATCTGTGGGGAAATCCTGGTTTAAACCGAGGGATTGTCCTGCAACCTCATTCTTAAAACCTGCTAATTTCTGTTCGCCATAAGCAACATTTTCTTTCACTTGAACCACACCCGGCAACGCTCTGCGCTCCCCTCTGAAAGCAGTTGGGTGGCTGCATCGTGTGGGATAGTTTCAATGTTAATGTTAAAGGTATTTGTACCGCGCACCGTGGCCAATGGAATCTGCAAACAAGAAGGCGGGGTGGGTTAGTAGGTTGAAGAGGGAGTAGGAGAGTGAGAGAAGTGGTGTGCTGTTGGCAGCTTCAGTTCGGTTTTCACCGTGTGCTGAGCTTTGGTGCGACTATCGGAACGATGCAAGACCTTGTGTGCTGTTTGTGCGGTTTATGTGTTGTTTGTTTGCTATTGCTGTGGTGAGGTGGGTGTGGTTTGCTGAGAGAGAAGATGGTTGTGTGGATTTTTGTGTGAGTTTAGGTATGCAGAGATTTGAGCATAGGGTTAGTGGGTTATATATCTCTTAGTCCTTATAAATCATGTTCTATTCAATGTTAAGAGGGGTATTTATTTATTCATGCAATGTTTGTCGGATACCTGTATATTTATTTATTTATGCAATGTTCGTCGGATACAGGTATCCGGCAAACATTGCATTAATAAATAAATAATCCGGGTCCATATATCCAACAAACATTGCATACATAAATAAATAAACCGGGTAGTGGCTGAGGACTGGGACTTCCTATGCTGACCCCTTGTACCACAGGAAGCTACCATTTTTTTTTCCTTTAGCTGTGACCTGTATCAAAGTGAGTCAGAGAGTGTTGTCTTATGTCAAAGACAACACAGACACACCTGCAGAGAGGCAAAGCTGCCTACAATGCACACCAACAACACACACCCCACTGCACCTCCCCTCCCATCAGAATGCAGTAACTAATGGCCCATCATTAGCAGTTTTGTGTGCTACATTCTGACTGGAGAGGCTGGTCATGGCAGCATTGTGCTGCTCCGCTCCCCTACTCCATGCAGTCGCTGCACTTTCTTTCTTTTTTTTCCCCCCAGTGCGCAGAGCATGGGTTTGGGCCTGTTGTTGTTGGCCGGATCCTGAGGTCGCCAGCGCTGGTTCTTCCTAAATCACTGTGTTCAGGAGTGAAGTGCTAACTAGTGGACCCAGATGCAGACAGGAGTAAAAACACACACCTGGGTGTACCACATATGTTTCCCCTCAGGTGGTACATGAAACAGTGGGTGATTGCTGGCAATAAAAGGCTGTGGGATACTAGGTCGTTTCCACCCAGGTGTAGGACTAGGAACTCCGCCGGGTCCCTGTAAGCCAGCAAATCTGCCAATTTTTCATGAATCTCTGGCCAGCAGAGGCCCCTGTCACCCCACCACAGGGTGATGGTGTAAAAGTTGTCCCTTCTTTTGTTTCCTCAGCCCATCGGCCTGTCCTGAAAACGAAAGAGTGCCCTACTATCCAGGCTGATTTCAGGGGTGCGTCCTGATCTGTTTGTGGGGAGAAAGAATTTATATTAGTTCCGGTCTTATGTATTTCTTGAAGCAATCTGATTTCCATCCTCCTATGTTTTTTACCTCCTGAAAGCTCAGTCCCCCTTGCCATGCGGTTGTTGCTGCGCCGATTCTAAATGAGTGGGCCCCAAACTCCTTTGGGTCCCATCCTGAAATCATCCAAGTAATGCACCACCTGCGCTCCCGGTGCCAGTTTTTGAAAAGGCCATTGAAAAAATGATCTGAACTGTTCAAAGAGTGCACATGATATTGCGCAGCCCATGGGCAGGCATCGATCCACATAAAACTGATTATCAAAAGAGAAGCCGAGCCATTGCTGTGAGGTTGGGGTGGATCCGGCTACACATCTGGTGCCGGATCTCGGACCCGGCGAGAGCCGGCCCAATCGCCAGCGCTGGGTCTTCCTATGTCACTGTGTTCAGGGGTGAAGTGGGAACCGAATGTGTACAGTGCGAGTTAACCAAACCTCACTAGGCAGAGCTTGGGGGTTCTCTGTCCAAGAGCGTTTTGAAGAATGACTGCAAACAGCAAATTGTAAAGCACATGTGTCCCTATGCAAGCATGAAAAAGCAGACAAATCTAAAAAAAAAACAGTCTTTGTTAAGATTGAGGAAAAACATGCTGGAAGATTTATAACGAATTCCTGGTAGTGACAGGAAGCAAAACGCACGTTCAAGTTTTCTAGTATTTCAACTTTCCGACCTTCCCTTCTCAACAATACTGTGCTCCAGAGCCCAGCCCACTCGAAACATGCCCTGAACCTGTCATTCAAAGAGTGTTCACACAACAGCGGCGTCTGTCCTTAATGTAAAATGACTCGAAAATACAAGAAAGGGGCATGGCGGAATAGCAAGGAGTACGGGACAGGGTGGGGTAGATGGAGAGAGGACAGGTGAGAGTCAGCACGTACTGTGAGGCGGCAAAGAGGGATGGACCTTGATTGGGAGGGGCATAGCTCTTTATCTGAGGTAAGTGATGTCAGCTAGTTCCACATCGTTATGTGGGCGGACCCATTTCTTCCACGCATGAATGAACCCGTATTTTTTTTTCTTAAAACTGGATTTCGATCAGGGAGCAGCTAATCTAAGGCATTACTTATTTGGTAAGCGAGACTTTTACACGAGTACCCCGAGAGTGCTCGTGTAAAAGTCTCGTGCTTTTCCGAGTTCCGCTTTAGCAGCGCGGCTAGAAAACGGATCGAAGTGCGCGAGGCGCGGTGCGTTTCTTTATGTTCCTTTAAAGTGTTCCCAGGATTGGCAGATAAGGGAACCGAGACAGGGGGAGATACCGCGCAGTGATTCACCGAATCGGCGTGTCTGCTCCTGCCGAACTATTAGCAATGTAATGGCACGAATTATTCTCCCCGAAGCCGAAAGGCAGAGTTCGGGGTCACTTGCGTTTCTCAGGCTGCGGCCCGCGGTGCTATTTTGTGTACAAAATGCGCACGGCGACCTCTGAAATTCAAGACAAATAATGTCTCCCCACATTAAATGGGAGTGACCTGGATTTGGGGTGCACGGGAAACGTTTTTTGGCAGCACGGCATTTGTTCTCACCCAATGCACCGTGGCACATTAGCAGGACACCTGCACTGGGCGCCGAGAGACTGTAGGAAACCTTAACGGCGGGAAGGTCTTCTTCTCTGCTTTGAATCAGCTGAAATAAACTAAGAGGCTACTGTATTATTAAAGTATGAATCGGAGGTTCGCTTTTGCAGGTCCAATTCTTTAAGTTTCTCCACCTACGTGGTCCAGCGGCTACTAGCCCACATAGCCAGACGTAGATACTTAGATCCAGTGCTTTGAGTGGGATCAGTGGGATAAGACTAGAGGGGGGCTCCAATGTGTTATGATGCAATATTTGGGGCCAAAGGATCTTGCCCAGTTGCAAATTCCAAGTAGATAATACAGCTTTAAATGAGTGGCCTGTGTAATTAAAGGAGTGGCTTAACAGAGCCAGAGTTTCCACATGTGAAATGAAATGGCAACAATTCTGGGTCAAACGATGTATTTCAATATAGTTAATGTGTGCGCATAGTTTGACCAAAATAAATATATTGAAATATGAAGCAGAACATCAAATTAAAAGGGGTCAGTACAGCATGCAATCCCACAGTTCTTCAGAAAGAAATCCGTTCGTCGTACATCCTAATAAAAGGTATTCAATGATATTACTTTAATACAATCTGTGGGAAAAATTAAACCATGTTTTCTCTTATAATTTTCCTTTCCTGTTTGCAAAGTGCCTCATTTCGCAAACATTACCGAAGGTGACATTCACTGGCAAAGAGCAGTATTGCCACTCACTTTTTAAAGAAAATTGGTGACAAAGGTCAGTTTGGGGAGCCCTGGCAGAGCCCTGGCTCAATGGCAATATTTGGAGACTGCCAGGGCTGAGCCCATGCTAGCCCTGGCCCACTTAAAGCCCAGTTTAGATCCTTGCCTTATATGGCTGCCAGGCACCCTGTTGGCCACAGTCCACAGTGCACAGGGACCTGCTCACCAGCATATTTATGTTTGCTTAAATATATTGTCAACCGCAGTGTTTTGGTTGACATATATTTAAGCAAATATTAGCCACTCAGCATATGGAGCTGCCCTGTGAGTGCACCATCCCAGCATACATAGGTTGTTGTGTCCCTCAAAAATAACTTGTGTGGCACAGCAATCTGTTCACAGAACGTGCAGGTCCCTGTGCCCTTCTGGCCGCAGACATAAAAGGCGTGCCTAACGGCCAGTGCCAAGCGTGTTGCACCAAAGCACAAGGCACCGTGACTGTGGGGTGGGGCGGAAAAAGGCACCCCGGGAAAGCACATCACCTGGGACGACGAGCATCCGGGCACTGACCTTAACAGAGCTCTCAAGTGTCCCCAAACCATGCTTGAGACATTCATCCAGTCGTGTTATTTTCTTTATA
The DNA here is from genome assembly GCF_040938575.1 of Ambystoma mexicanum. Lineage (NCBI taxonomy): Eukaryota > Metazoa > Chordata > Amphibia > Caudata > Ambystomatidae > Ambystoma > Ambystoma mexicanum. The sequence continues at coordinate 256,613,677 of NC_090922.1, forward strand.
AATTGGAACTTGTCGTTTCTTCTTTCCCATTTTAAATGTAGAAAAGCTACAAGTCCCTGAATTTCATGAAAAAAACAGCACTGAATACCTTTTTGATGCATAACATGGGAAAACCTGAAGGCAGCTTACCACCTTCGCTTAATGAAAAAACTGGACTAGAAGCCCTGCCCACAAATTAAATGACTCCATCCCTCCGTTTTCACATGTGATGATAGGTAATGAATGGTTGGTTTGGTTTATTATGTTTTAATATCTATTTGTTCACTTAGTTGCCACATTGTTCAACCAATACCTGTCCCTTCTTGCCCACCGCTTTGCCGCACTCTGCCCCAACTTCCAGTGCTATGCAGTTGACACTCAGCTCATTTTCAGGCTACCCTCAGGCACTTCTTCTCCCTCTCTCATCTCTGACTGTCAGTCCGCCATCCAGGAGTGATGTGCTGCCAATGATCTCTACCTTAATGCCAGTAAGACAGAGATTCTCCTCATCGGCACACCCGCTCCCTCTTTTCCTGTCACTCTGGCCGGCCTCTCTTGGCCCTCTTCCTGCTCCCACCTGTGAGGCTAAAAACCTCGGGGTCATCTTCGACTCCGCGCTCTTCTTCTCTCCTCACATCTCCGACGTCTCTAAGAAGTCACACTACCAGCTGCACCTCCTCAGAGGTATTCTTCCTTTCCTCTCCTTCCCCGCAGAAGCTCACTGTCTCCAGAGCTCTGGTTCTCTCTAGGCTGGACTATTGCAACAGCCTCTTTCTAAATCTGCCTGCTTCTACTCTCCGCCCTCTGCAACTCACCCAGAACAGGACTGCAAGACTTGTCCTTGGCCTCAAGCCCATGGATCGTATCTCTCCAGGACTGAAATCTCTGCACTGGCTCCCAGTGGCTGCAAGGATTAAGTTCAAAACCCTCTGTATTGTCCACAAGGACTTCTGGGGCTTGGGGTCGCAATACCATCAACTCTCTCTTCCTAAATATCTTCCTTCTCAAGCTCTTCGCTCATCGGCCTCCAACTCCCTCAGGGTCAGTCGCTTCTCCAAGCAACGAGTTGGTGGTAGATCTCTTTCTTCGGCTGGGGCCTCCCTCTGGAACAGCCTCCCTGCCTCCCTGAAAATTGAGGAGAATCATCTCTGGTTCCGTAAGCACCTCAAAACCTTTCTCTTTGCTTCTGCTTTTTCTCCTCCTCTTCCCCTGCTGACTTCCTGGCTGAAACTGCACTGGTTACCTGGCCACCCTCTGATCTCGGGCCCAGGTCCCCTCCCCCGCCAGTCGCACACCTGCACTGCCTTCCTGGCAACTCCTGCACTTGGGGACTGTTTTCTGTTTCCCTACAATCCCACTACCAGCACTTGACACCTGATGCCTGTACTTACCCTTGCACTTGCCACCTGCTGGCCATACTTTTACTTATTGTTATTTATTCTATTATCCCATGTACTGCACTGTCGCTTCCCCTTTGCCCCCCGCACTTTCCCTCTTCCCCCTTCCCATGCACTTGCGCGATCTGAATGACACCGGGCCTAGTAGGATCGTTGTCTGTCTTCCCTTTGTTCCCCTTCCCTTGCCTCGTCGCGCCTTGAAACACTTGTGAATAGGCACGTTATAAATGCCATATCATATCATATGTTAGGAAATTCATTCTTGGCACACAGAAATTATTAGCGTAACATAGCATAGAATGTTTTAGTTGTATTGTTAAGAATATCTAATTCCCTGGCTAATGCACAAAGCTCTTAAATAGAGCCATTACCTGCATGTACCTCTTCCTCGTCCCAGTACTTAACTTTGAGTATGCTCCGTGCTCACAGAAACTTTTTTCAAGCTGACCTCCTCTGGCCCCTCACCTCCGAGGAGGTATAGCCTCCTACTTACACACCACACAGCAGTTCTTTTGTTCCTGCCAGAACTACTGGATCCTCTTCATGCTGGGTGTGTCAGGGGCAATGGTTGATGATCCTCACTCGGCAGCTCCACTGTGGGGCTTGGATGCTAGCCGGGCACAGGATGCCCGCTGGGCTCCCTGCGGGGCTGTGGGGTCTGGTGGATGGGTGTCCGGTATCCTCGGGCAATGTGAGGTGTGCCCGTTTTGGTCCACTTCTGGTCTTAGGGCTGGGGCGTTCCGGGCCCGCCCTGAGACTCTGGTAAGTGTGGGTTAGGGGGTGGTGGTGGGGCTTCTGGTTTCACAGCTTTCGCCACTGTGCCTCCTGGCGATGTGCGGCTCATGTTGGACAGAGGCAGGGCAGGGGCCGTCTCCTGTGCTCCTTTTGGTGTGGTTCCTGGGGTACAGGTGCCTGCTGGGGTCCCACTTCTGCCGGTCTGTTTTCAGATTCCTGCTAATTCTGTCTCTGTGCCGCAGTGTTTGGGGGGAGACACAGCAGCTCTTAGGGTTGGTGAGCCCGTCACCAGCTATGCGTCCCTTCCCCTGTGGCGGGCGGGGTGTGTGTTAGGGAGAATTCTCCTATATGGCTAATTTCCCTTACTTAGTGAGTCCCTCAGCAGCTTTGCTGGATTTCTAGGGTTTATATTTTTTCCACCTGGTAAGAGTGTGAACCTTTTTCCCACTCTTACATGTCTTTTTACATGTGTATCTCTACTTTTGTGTGATCTTGGGCCCTGGAGCTACACCACTACATGAGCCCAACTTTTTGTGTGTGTTACACAGCACCTTCAGTGCAGTGACACAGGGATGTCTCTAAGACTTCCCACTGGCTCCGTTCTTTCTGGGACTGACTACTGTCCCCCAGAAGCATGTAAAGTTGCCATTAACTTTATGTAGTCATTTAAAACTACAGACCCAGTACACCCCATCTTACATGGAGTATTGGAAAGGGTTAACTCTCACCCCTTTTTGTCTGTGCCTCCTGGAGCCTTGTTTCGCTCCCTTAACACTAAGACTTGGCTGGTGGAAGTGGTATCTACCCTAACCTTTCTACCGCAGTTATCTTATATAACGTGGTAATGTTTTAGGCTAATATAGTAGCCTCAAACATGAAACCCGCTTGACCATATTGGTTTTAATTTGGCTCCGATTGGGTTTCCTCGTCATTTCTTTGTGTTAAAATCCTTCTTGTGTTTTAATTTGCGCGGCAAACCAAGTTAGCCTTCTTTGTTCGCCGTCCTTTTTGTCTGTGCCTCCTTGGCTGGTGGCAGTGGTAGCTACCCTAACTTTTCTACCGCGGTTATCTTATATAACGTGGTAATGTTTTAGGCTAATATAGTAGCCTCAAACATGAAACCCGCTTGACCATATTGGTTTTAATTTGGCTCCGGTTGGATTTCGTCGCCATTTCTTTGTGTTAAAATCCTTCTTGTGTTTTACTTTGCGCAGCAAACCAGGTTTGCCTTCTTTGTTTGCCGTCCTTTGGAGGGCTTCTGCAAAGAAGCCCTCCTTTGGCGTCTGGGTGTCTAGGTGGGCTGAATGTGAGGGAGGAGTGTAGTCGCCCCCTGCACAGGGTCTCCTTGGAGACCCAAGTCGCACTTTGTATTCATTGGCTGAGGCGGTTGTCTGGGCTGAACAACCCCCCTGCTGTGTGATTGACAGCCAGGCTGTGTGAATGGGGGATTTTGGCATAAAAGGCAGGACTCTTGGGCTGGAAGTCAGAGTCGCCACTGGAACTACAAGAACCGAAGAGAAGCGGAGAAGAAGGCGGCTGCTGCAACTCCCGAGTCCCAGTGAAGCCCTGCTGCAGTCCTGAGCTATCTACCCTTCAAGGACAGAGAAGATCCAGTCCGGAGTCTTCTTCCTTTGAGCCTGGTGGGATCAACCAGCTCAATTTTTCTACAGCCAGAGAATCCTCTTCTGGGTCGAAATCACTGTACAGTGCTGTAGTGGTCCGGATAGCCATCAGAAGAACCTTCTCCTGTTTTAAAGGAGCGCACCTTTTATTCACCGTTGCTTTGCTGCTGCTGGCCTCATCCCTGGGTAGTGCAGATAGCTCCAGACGTCCTCCTTCTTGTCCCCATGACTGAAGCTTCAGGAACCGCGAGTCTGCAGGAACTACCAGGAACAACTGCCGTGGCACCAGCTTTTCTTCATTCGAATAAGGTACTGTGTCCATTTGGTCGTTCTCTCTGTCCGACCTTGAGGAATTGGGGTGAACCCTTTTCCTTTATGAAGGCTTGTCCTTTCTTTCTTCCCTCATAACTTTTGCCTCCTTTTGACAATATCTAAGTACTCCTGGCAACGTAGATCTCGAACTTTTCGCACCGTGTGATCCTCGACAACAGAGCCCTGCTCCATTTGACACGGGCGCAGGCCTATTGACTTTTATCTAGTCTTAGAACACGTCCTCTGATTTTATTGCCTTGACAAAAGTATTGCCTATGATTTTCTTTAACTATTCCCTTGTTTTAATTCTTTGTGCTAAGTGTGTTTGACTCCGGTGGTATTTCTTTCCGCGGGAAAGCTTTTCTTTAGTAAGACCGAACTGTCATTACTGTCAAAAAGTGATCGTGTATGTACCCACAGTAACGTCTTTGTTTCACAACACCGGTCTGTCAAAACCAAATGTACTTACCTTGAATTTGCCTGAACAAGAGGAATTGGTTATGTGTAGGATATTTACAGTGTGGTTTGATTTAATAGAAGTGAAGTGTTTTGTGAACAGATGGTTTAAAAATAAATGTACTTGTATTTTTTAACCAGAAACCTTGAGTCAGTGTTTGCTTGGGTCACAGTAATTGTAGTCTTTTGTGTAATCCCTATCACTGCTCATTTGCTCTTGAGATAAGTCTGGCTGCTCCGCTACTGCTATCATTATAACTGTGTAATATGGGCTTGTACCAAAGGTAAAATTGTACTACCACCTGAAGTCTTAATCGTATGCAGTGGTCCCTAAGGGTACTGCACAGGATTCTGCCTAACAGTGTGACTGCCCCTTTCTGGCCGTGCCTTTGGCTCGGATGGCCCTGGCAGAACTGCCTTGTTGCTGGGCGACTGGGACGCCGCCCAGGGTTTCCTCGGCTGTTTCATTTAAATGGCGGTCGGGACGCCGTTGAGGTTTTTTCTAGTGGCTCTGCCTGTATTTGCAATGGGGAAAAACGCAGCTAACAGAAAACATGAGGAATTGGCCTCTTCCTCCAAGGTGGTTGAGTGGAGGAAGGTGGTTGCACCTGATCCTAGTGTTTCCCGGAAGGACTTCAAGGCTATTTTTAAGGAGTTCCTGGCCAGTCGTGCGGCGGGGCTATTGGGGTCGTAGTCTGTTCCTGTGTCTTCTTCGTCCTGCTCTTCTTCAGATGCGGCTGGATCCTCGCTTTCACCTGATGATGAGGAGGCCAGGATGTACTTGGACCGGGACGAGGTCCAACTGGTGATGGACCAGATCTACCTTTCTATGGGGTTTCAGGTGCCATCAGCGATGGAGCAGGCTTCAGGACCATTTATTCATCAGTATACACTTCCCTAATCTGGGCCTCTATTTGATTTCCTACATTCGGGACAAGGTCCTGCAGGGAGTGGGCCTGGCTGGAGCAGATCTCTATGCCCCGGTTTATGGTGAAGTTGTATCCCCTCAGGGGTTGAGGAAACCCGGCTGCCTGCCACTGTGGAGGTGGATGACATTCTGGCTAGCCTGGCGGGCCGTTCCTCCATGTCTGCGGATGAAGCAGCTGTCAGGGATCCGGTGGACATTAAGGTGGAATCTGCCCTCAAGAAAACCTACTTGTGGTCTCATCTGGCTTTGAGGTCCAAAACCTATGGGTCCAATCCTGCAGACACTGTGTTGGCTGGCTTTCGGACACTACAGCACTCTCTGGATGATGGCACTGGCTGTTCCCAGCTCCTGTCGGACATGCAGCGTCAGACCAAGTACATTTCGGATCTGTTTTATGATGGTGTTTTGGGGACAGCTATGCCCTTGAGCGCCACCATCTCTGACAGGAAGCATTTGTGTTTTCTGGATTGGAGTAAAGAAGGATACCAGAAGCCCGCTGTGTTGAAGATTCCATTTGAGGGTTGAAAGTTGTTTGGGGATGCTCTGGGGTCTTAAGCCCTCACCAGGTGCTTAAAGCGGATAATCATGCAGACAAATTGAGGAAGAAGGTGTCACCTGTGTCAGCCGGGAGTTTTCAGCCTCCTTGCTAGTCTTATTTTCCTCGTCCCCGGATTGATCGTAAGAAGCAGGGTTTCTGGGATCCATTCCGTTGCCCCACATCCCCTTCTTAGTCTCAGAAGTCCTGATGCTAACTGCTGGCTGGTGGGAGGGCGTTTGCCTCGCTTTTCACGATCTGAGACCTCTTGGCATCTGACGCCTGGGCTCATTTCACAGTTCGCCTGGGATACCGGCTGGACTATGTTTCTCCTCCTCTGGAGTACGGTCTCCGGTTGACTCCTCTTCCCAGGGACGTCTATCGCCATGTGGCCTTGCACATTGCCCTCCAGGACAGTGGTCTCAGTGTATGAAAAGAAGTAGTGTAACTATGTTCCCTGCTGGGCTCTCCCCGCTACCCACAAACCCCATTGCCCGCCCCTCCCACGCGCCACAAACCCCTAACAAATGCACCTGCTGTTTAAGGGAACGTTCAATGCAGTGTACTGAAGTGCAAGTTTCAACTTCATCTTACAGTTTTACCTTAAAACAAAACATTCCGGAACGTTTTCTTTTTTAAATAAAAGTATAGGAACAGTGAAACGTAATTTTAAAAAGTAGAGGAGCAATGCTCCCCCCTGCTCCCACCCACTTTGACCACTGCTCCAGTAACTTCTTCAGAGGCAGGCCATTGTCCGGTGCCAGTGGTGCCAGAGGGGCACAGGTTTCTATTCCAGGGTGTCTCTGGTCCCCAAACCAGGAGGGCTCTCCTTCCAGCTCACCCTCAATCTACAGGGCCTGAAGGCTTTTGTTCCGATGCAGCGCTTCAATATAGATACTCTGCAGTCATCATGCTGGCTGTGTCGCAGGGGGATTGATTTCCTTCGACCTGTGGGACGAGTATTACCATGTCCCGATATTCTGCAGTCATTGGCCTTTCCTGCCGTTCACTGATGGGCTGGAGCATTCTCAATGGGAATTCAGGTGTACCCCTACTTGGCTGATTGGATGATCAAGGCTGGGTCTCGGCTCCAGGTGTTGGCCCATCTTCAGGTTGTCTGGCGGGACCTGGTCCAGTGTTTTATTTTGCTCGATCTCCCGAAGTCGTGCTTGTCCCCCCTTTCACACTCCCCAGTTATCAGTGCACTTGGGAGGGGATGGTCCAGCTCCCGCTGGATAGGGCCTCCTGATTCCAGTCACTCTTGAAAGATCTTTTCACAAGGACTGGGCTACGACCAGTGAATGGTTGTGTCTCCAGGGTCAAATGGCATCTTGTGTCTTTGTGGTCCAATGGGCACAGCTGCTTTTGAGACTTTGAGACTGTTAGTGCGTCACCTGCTGTCCCATTGACACCCGGCATCCCTTCAATACGACTCCCCTCCAGAAGTCTCTTTGCTGGTGGTTGGTCAGGTCCCATCTCCGTAGGGGTGTGCCCTTGTCTCCGGCCTTGTTGATCATTCTTGACACTGATGCCAGCGGCCTGGGCGTAGGGGCAACCCTCCAGGACTTGTCTCATCAGGCGAAGTGGTCTCTTCAGGACAAGGGGAGGTCCTCCAATTGGAAGGAGTTGGCTGCTGTTTTGAGGGCTTTGGTGGTCTTCAGACCTTTGATCCTGAGGAAGGATGTTCTTGTTCACACAGACAATAGCACAGTTCTGGCTCATACCAACCATAAGGGGGTACAGGGTCCCGCTCCCTGGAGAATCTGGCATTGTCCATCAGGGCCTGGCCGAGACTCGCCTTGTCTCCTTGCGGGCGTTCCATATCCGGGGGACGGACAATGTGACTTCAGACCAGCTCAGCAGGGTGTTTCCGGTCTCAGGGGAGATGTCCCTATGCACCAAGGTTTTTCAGGAGGTGTGTCAGTGGTTCGGGCATCCCTGGATGGACCTCTTTGCCTCCCCTGCAACACTCAGCTTCCATGGTTTTGTTTGCGGACTCTGTCCCCAGGGCCCAGGGTGGTGGGCTCTCTTTCCTTGGCCTAGCTGCTGGAGCTTCTTTATGCCTTTCCCCTGGTTCCCCTGATTCCAAGGGTCATCAGCAAGATCAGGGTGTCTCCGGGGCTGTTTGTCCTGGTGGACCCTTTCTGGCCTCTGAGGGGGTGATTCCCGAGTCTTCTGGAGATGCAGTACACACCTGCGTGGGCGTTGTCCAGTTGGCTGACTCTGTTGCAGGAGGTTGGTCCCCACTTCTCATCCGTTGGGGGGTCAGGAAACTGAGGGATGGGGTCTGCACGCATTAGGCCTTTCGGCCACTTTGGCAGGGACGGTCCACAGGGTGCATTGGTCCTCTATGCTTAAGACTTACGACCATCAATGGACTCATTTTCTGACTTGGTGTTCCCGGGGGGTGGGGGGTATTTGGGGAGGGGGTGTTCAGGCGCTGGTCTCTGGTCTGCCAGACATTTTGCAGTTTCTCCATGAGCGGGCTGAGAAGGGGTTTGCAGTCTCTACTCTCCATTCTCAGTGGGCAGCCATTCAGGCATTTCAGGTTTCCTGGTCCCCTGGGGAGGCTCTGGTCTCGAGGCTGTCGAAAGGGGTGGCAAATTTCCATCCTTTGGGCCCGGTTGGTCTTCATTCTTGGGAACTTTCTTTTGTCTGGTCTATGTTGCAGAGGCTGCCATTTGAGCCCCTGCAGGGTGTGGAGCTGAAGTGATTGATGTTGAAGACTACCTTTTTGATTGTGATTACTTTGGCTCAGCGTTTGGGGGAAATTGGGGCACTCTTGTGTGTGCCTCCATTTCTGGTGGTCCGGGAGGAAGCTCTGGTCCTGTGGTGTGACCCTTTTTTGGTACCTATAGTCTCCTCTCAGTGCCATCGGTCTCAGGTGGGGTTATTTATTTATTTTATAAGTAAATTTGTTGGGAGCGCGCAAAGCCCATGGGAATCTAGGTGCTAGTTACAGACAGGAGATAGTGCTAAGAGTCAGTGTCAGTTGAAGAGAAGGTTTAGTTTTTTCCTAAAAGACTGGTGGGAAAGTTCACCATGCAGGGTGGGGGGAGGTCATTCCAGAGCGGGGGGCGCGGACTAGGAAGCTAGTTCCACCCGCTTTCTTTCTGTGGAATCTGGGTGTTACAAGTCAATGCTGGTAAGCTGATTTTACCGATCTTGTTGCAGAGGGTTGGTTGATTTTTTTCAGACAGGTAAGCAGGGGCGTTGTTGGTGAACCATCAGTGGGTGATGGAGAGAACCTTGAACTTGATTCTGACGTATTGGCTGATGTCCAGTGCAGCATGGAGGGCATTGTTTTGGATTGTTTTGGATTGTTTGCAGTTTATGCAGGTTCTTTACCGAAGTACTACAAAGTAGGGCATAGCAGTAATCCAGTTGGGATCCTATTAGGGCAGAGCGATTTCAAAGCGGTTCTGGGAGGTGAGGAATGGTTTGCTGGCGTTCATGTGTTTGGTGACATGTCCTGAGGAGGAGGCGATGTGGTTGACGTTTCCGTTAGGGAGAATTCACAAAAATGTGTTAATTCCCTTCACCTTATAGACCCCCAGCAACTTTGCTGGATTTTGAGGACTTGATTTTTTTACCTGGAGGGAGTGTGAGCCTTTTTTCCCACTCTCTCATGTATTTTGATATGTGTTTTACCTTTGTGTTTCCTTTGGTTATGGAGTTTGACCAACTCCATAGGCATAATCTTTTACAATTGTGTCACACAGCACCCTCAGTACAGTGACACAGTGAAGTCTTTCCAGATTTCCCCAGGTTTAAATACCTTCTCTGGGATCAATTACTATTTCCCAGAACAGTGGAGTGAAATTGACTTCACTTAGTCCTCTACATTTCTAGACCCAGCACACCCTATTTTACAATAGAGTGCTGGAGGGGTTACTTATTATCTCCTATGTCTAGTTACTCATGTAACAGTCAAATGTTACCCTTTCCTCTCAGAATGGCTAGTGGCAGTGGTTTTACAACGAACTATCATGATTTTTCCCGACCGTGAACTATTCGTAGCTCCGGTAACGTTAAATCGCGGGAGCCATGTTTTTCAAGATGGCGCCGAAGCCTCCTTTGTTAAAACATGTCCGGTCTTCTTTTTTCGCCATTTCTTTGTGGAATGGTCCTTCTAGAGTTTTTCTCTGTACGCCAAACCAGGTTTGGTCTCTATGTTCATTCACCTTTGCAGGGCTTCAGGAGTGAAACCCGCCTCTGGCTCCAGAGTGTCTGGGGTAGGCAGGAAGTGAGGGAGGTGCCCGAAACTCTCTGTGCTTAGTCTCCTAGGGGACCCAAATGCACTCTGTGATGTTTGGCTGGCTGACTGTCCGGCAAGGACAGCCACCCTGCTGGGTGAGTGGCAGCTAGGCTGGAATGAATGGGATAGAACTGAATAAAAGGCAAGTCTCTTGGCTTGGAAGACAGAGTCGACCACTGGAACGAAGGAATGAAGAAGAGCTTGAAGAGGACGGCTGCTGCAACTCCTGGACAGTTGGTTTTCCCGGTGGAGCCCTGCTGCAGGTCCGAATCGCTAAGTTCGCATCGACAGATAAGCCCTGCTAAGGACGACTTCTCCCTTTGAGTTGGTAGGACCAATCGACTCCCAAGTAAGCCACCTGGACACCCATCTCGGAGCTGGTTGCATTTTCTCAAAGTGCTGCAGGAAACTGTACAGCCAGGGAGAGGGACACCAGATTGTGTGCGTTACTTGTAAGCTGGCCAAAAGCGTTTGGAAGTTCCTCCGGACTCCCACAACGTCGGACCGACCGAGCCTGACCCCCCCCCCCTCAGCTGAGTGTGGGACCTCAGAAGCAAGGACAGTCTACCTTGACAGCCAGGACCAGCGTTGTTACCAGTGCCGTAGCTGAAACGCAAAACAGCCACTGAAATTGAAGTTTGCCCCTTGCAAGCATTTGACCAGTCCCAGTGCAGTGCAGGAGTCCCCCGGCATCCTCCCTCTTGTCCCCACGACTGAGGCCCAGGAACAGTGAGATCTGCAGGAACTGCCAGGAAACAGAAGTCATCAGCTGCATCTTTTTCTTCATTGTAAGGTACTGTAAAACAAGACTGAGAGAACTTACCTCTCACGGTGAAAGTGCTTGAAACTTTTGCAACTCGCAGGCCTAACCAGCTTGTGATCCAACATATGATTCTTCTTTTTACAAACTACTTCTAAGAACTTGTGCAGAGACATTTCTGTTTACTTACAAGAACCACTTTATCCTATCCAAGACTTTAGCCCATTAACTTTGGCCTAGCCTATTGAATTGAATTGACTCTTCTGGTGAACTCAAAGTATTTGCACTGTCTAACAATAATTGTAGTCTTTCATGTTCTGATAACCTTTGCCTTTTACTCCTCTCAGTATTGAAGTATATTTGTGTGTTATTATATGATTGCCTCCTTCTAATGAGTGTTTTATAACTGACTGATAAATAAATTATGAATTGTTAACATAAGAAACCTTGAGTGTAAGAGTCTATTTGAATACCTGTAACTATGAATCTTTGTTTAACTCCACTACTGCTCACATTACCCCTCTTGAGGTAAGCCTGGCTGCTCAACACGGTACCAAAACTGTGTAGTACAGACTTATACCAAAAGTTGGTTTGCATACACCTGTAGTCATAGTTGTGTGTAGTGTTCCCAGAGGGTACTGCATACAAACTTTGCCTAATAGTGTTGCTCCATGCAAAGTGAGGAGTTCAGGCACACGCCTAGGGTTTTGACGGAAGAAGCAACAGGTAGTATGTGGCCATCGATGGTGAAGATTTTGTAAGCCTTTTGAAGTTTGGCAAGACAGCCTGGGAGGCTAATGAGGAGCTTGGTTTTCTCATTATTGAGGCATAAGGTGTGAGCGGCCATCCAGGCCTGGATGGTTTCGTAGATGCCATTGATTCCGAGGGTGTCTGTAGGGTGGTTGCCCGTGAGGGGGATGAGGATCGTAGTTGGTGTACGAGACACCCAGAGCATATCCAGGAGTTTGAAAAGAGGTTTTGTATACACGTTGTGTAGTGTGGGCGAGACGCAAGAGCCTTGTGGGACGCCGCAAGTGGTGGGTGAGGGAGTGGCGGCCTCTCCTGCGAAGACTCTGGAAGATCTGTCGGCCAAGAAGGAGGAGATCCATTTTGAGGCATCTTTGGAGAAGTGGGCAGAGGAGGAGAGCGCTTGGCAGAGAATGTAGTTATCTATAAGGTCAAAGGCGGCCAAGAGGTCAAGCAGTAGGAGGAGATTCTTAAGGTCGAGGAGGGCTGTTTCCATCCCATGTTTGGGGCGGAAGCCTGATTGATGCCATCCCAGGATGTGACAGTGTTCAAGGTGGGCTTGGATCTGCAGGTAGGCGACTCTGTCCATGATTTTTAGGAGGGAGGACACTGTTGTGATGGGTCAGTAGTTGGTAGGAATTGCTGGGTCGAGAGTGTTTTTTTTAGCAGTGGGGCAATCCAGGATTCTTTGAGGGAGGCTGGGTCCATGCAGGAGGCATAGGAGGTGTTAATGATGGTGGCTATGAGAGAGAGAAGGGGTTCTGAGCAGTCTTTTACCAGCAAGGCTGGCCAAGCGTCGCCCTTGCAGAGAGAGGACTTGAGGCGATTAATGATGTTGGCGAGGGTAAAGGTTGTGGCGGGTTGGAACTGGAACTGGAAGGGGGGATGGTAGTGCGGTTTTATGTGGAAGGGAGTGGAGGGGGTTGGGCTGGTACAGATACCTGTTTGGCTCTGATTTTTCCTTGTAAGAGTGAGACTTTTATTGAGAGGGTATCTTGGATGCTGTTACACCATGCATCATCTTTTGTGATGGAGACAGGAGGGGTTGTGGAGTACTCAAGTTCCTTGAGTATGGCAAAGAGTTCGCCAGAGCTGGTTGTGGCTTTAGATATTAGTTCATTATAGACGCATTCTTTGGAGGTATGATTTGACATTTAAGTGGTGCAAAACTGGGATTTGAATTGAGAACAGTCTGTAAACTTAAGATCACCACAAGACAAAGTCTTCATCATGGCCCAATTGCCTTCTCTTCTCCTCGTGACTTTGAACAGTAATCCCAGAATGCAATTCAGCATGGGGGTAATAAAGACCTGTAGGTTTTCTAAATGTACTTTCAAGACTTAAAGAATCACAATAAGATGGGTGCAAAGGTAGCCTGGTTGTTTTTCCCCGTTTGACAAAGACAGCATGCTTCTAATATGTGACATTTGGACAGTCCACCCATTTCCCCAGATTTCAGCCCCTGCATACATGGGACGGTTGCCTGAAATCAACGAAACATCAATGTGGTAGAAGAAGGCCTGCATAAAGCTCATTTTAAGCGTCTTGACACAAGGTGCAAAACATGACCTCGAAGAAAACCACATTTTAAGGCTCTAAAACGCACTGCTTCCGAGATATTTCCACCGCAATGCACTGCACCGGATACATTTGAATGGTGTGTCATTTCTCTGCTTTTCCTTTCCAGATGGCTCCCAACAAGTGAAAATCTATTGGACAAATAAATCCAAAATCAAAGAAAGTGAGATTATTAAGGGCCTCTCTATAGAACCAGTAGGGGTTTCAAGAAAGCGTATATGAAAAAATGGGGATAGTTTAAAAATGAGTTTTTTATGTGACATGAGGTTGGGAGGTTACAGCGCGGCCTACTCGATGACAGGCTAGAGAGCATTACGCCAGAAAGCACAAAGCAGTGAATAACACAAAAACATACACGGGGCAGCTGGATCCTGTGGGGCTCTCTTGAACATGGGGCCCTGGATGACAGGCAGCTTGGACTGACCATGCCCAGAGCCGACCATGGTAGTATTTTAGTGTATTTGTGCCTGGAGTCACTAGACTAGACTGGGAGTTGAAGCCTGGTGGTTCCGCAAGGGGAGCCAGATAGCCAGTCAGTGAGTGCCAGCAAGGAGTGAACTGGCTTCACTACTGTTTTTAAAATGTCAGGGCCTTGGCTACTGCATGGAGTGCCTGGCTGGGTTGCTCAATGGTTAAGTGCTTGCCTCTCATGATGTGGCCAGCCTGCACATTTGCAAGTGCAAATCCTGCAGCTGGGCCAACTGGACCTCTCAGGCCGTTAATTGCTGTGATTCACCAATTTGTTGCTGCACTGCGCCAGATAAGCACATTGCTTGCTCTGGCTCGACCAAGAAGCTTGCTGCTGCAAAAGTCTTTGAGCCGCCATGTCTCGTCTCTAACAGCGTCTCAAACCACCAGCATCTTTGTCATCAACCCAAAGCTCAGACGTCAAACTGACCCTCGTGGTCTCATCGAACCAGATCCTTTGAACGCCACATCGAACTGCTGTCGGCTCCATCTCAAACCCTGCTCGCCATTGCCTTATGCAATGCAAACCATGGAATGTTAGTTGGTGATGCTACCCTGGATTCCTTCGTGATTCCCCAGGGGACAATTGGATTCTCCAGGATGGGAGATATGACTGGAAAGCTGCCCCTACCTATGCTCTCCCCATCCCTCTAGCCTGTTACCCTGGAACTACAATAAAGCTCACTTACCTTTGTACCTGCTGGCTCCTGTGTGATCTCTGCGTCCTGTCTGCCAATCCTGAGTCAAGACACTACAAACTGGCGAGGACAAATTTGTCTCTTGGGTTTTGTGAGAAACCTGAAGGTGTCTCATTTGCTAGTCTCCGGGGACCTGTCATCCAGTTGGCCAGGACACGCCCATCGCTATTGGATCCAGTTCCTTGGGGTGGACCAGTGAGGGAGGATCACCTGGATGGGGGGCCCTCGGGGTGTGGAAGTGGGACACCAACGGGTGAGATGTGGTATCCCTCTTCGTCTAACACCTTTTCCCCATACTACCACATAGGATACTCAGACACTCAACCCCTGCAACCCTTTTCCGACACGCACACTTTCGCACACCATGAAAGAGAACGGACTAACACCAGAGCCGTTTACCTGACATGTTCAAATACAACGGTCAGGCAAAGTCAGGCAATTTACCAGAATCAAACACACCTGACGGCCCTTTCCCTCCCCCACATGGATAAAAGGTGGAGCACGAGAGCATACAGAGAGCAAGGCAGACCGCACGATGAGACGGCTATTACAGGGCGGTAGTTCAAGAGGAGGAGAAAGGCAGTGAGAACCGAAGGGGTAACAATGAGAGAAGCGCCTTTGCCCTTTCCGACCCAGACTCGCGAAGCCTCCATGGAAGGAATCATAAGACCGCAAACAACAGACAAAGTGTGTTGCAGCAGATGTCACCAGTAAACAGAGCCCGCCTATGCTGATAAGCGGGACAGCAAGGGACGCTTGCTACCATGGTACCATCCTTGACTCCAGATACAAGGAAAGCCAAGCGGTTCATCACATCCGGTGAGTTGAGGGGAGAACCGATAAGAAACCGAACTGTGTTGAACAAAAGTAGCAAAATACAAGTTAAGGGAAGTTCAAGGAACTTTTCATGTTTTAGGGGAAACCAGATGCAGAAGGGTCCCACAGCACGTGGGTCTAGCAAAATCCCCTGTACAGTCGAAAGTCTTTGACCGGCATGTAATTGGAAAGCTAAGGGAGATGAATCCCACAGAGTGGGAAAAGGGAAAGAACTGTGTGATTGGCAAGAGTGAACCCGAGAGAGGGATGCCAATATAAAGGGGCGAAGCCTGATGCCTCGATGAACATTGTGTTGACAAAGAGTGAACCCGACAGAGGGATGTCCACAGTGAACTGTTTAAAAAGACATTCAGACTTGTGAATGCCACAAGTGAAGTTGATCTGATAAAAGCAGTAGTGAACCCGACAGAAGGAGGCAAACATTCAAGAAGGGTCTGATCCCGGAAGAGGGGATCCACGGGTGATAAGCCACCCCCCACTGACACGTGAATGTAGTGGTCCAGGGATGAAAAGCCCTCGCCCACCGACATGTGAATGTAACAGATGAAATTGTTTGAATACAAGCCACAGTGAACCCGACGGAGAGAGGCTGATATTCGAGAGGGGTCTGAGCCCGGAAGAGGGGGACCCAGGGGTGAAAAGTCATCACCCAACGTACATACAGAAAGGAACTTTTTGTTTGTTATTTTGAACACCTCAGGTCCTCAGAGGCAAGAGATGTTTTTTAGAAAAGAGACTTAACCACTTGACGTCCTGATACCTGAGAATGAAACAGTAGTGTCGTGCTTTGAAAGGTCGAGCGTGTGCTGTGCTTCGGTGTCCTGCCTTGTCCCGTGCTCAAAACGTGGGGAAGGGAGACCCCCGGCTACCACATCCTGACTTATCATTTATGAACACTTCTTTCTTTCGCGTGAACCCTATTCCACACTCTATTTGTATTTAGTTGTAAGGATTGGCAATCGTTTTTTTTTAGTATAGGCCCTTTTATTTGACAAGACGCCACTAGGACTGCTTTATTATTTGATGGTCGTAGCTTGCTCCCATCTTAGATTTAGGTTTAGATTAGGCATTTTTCCAACCTACCTATACAGTTTAATAAACACATTTGAACTGTGATCACTTGTTTCTGTCTTTACTGCTGCAACCATGAGTTCCTTACAGTTTTCTTTACAGATGGACACTTCTTTTGAAAAGCTTACATTTAGTGTAAAGTTGTAGGAAAAGGTATACTGATATATATTTGTGGCAATTGATGGCAATATGATAGCAATTTTAAAGGTAAGTGAAGTGGGGCACAGGTTTGTGGTGTGGTGCTGGAAACTGTGTTAGGAGTATTTGACATCAATCTTAAAGTATGCTCAAATGAGCCATAGCATGTCTTTTCTGCAAGCGGTGCCTGATCACCACCACTTGCAGCAAAGTGGTATTAATCTACCGGGCCTCTGCACACATGTTTTCGTTAATGTGCCTTGTTAAAATGTTAATGTAAATATTTATGCTGTGATACACTTGCTGCTGTTCTATGTATGTATACATGAATGAATCTGTGTATGAGTGTATGGATTGACCGTATATATTACATTATTAATAGTGTGCTGTTGCTTAGGTCAGTAGGTGTTGGTGAATGGATGGGTTGGGGCCTAAACCGATATATATTATTATAAATATTCTTGTGCCATTACTGTGAGTAGTAGGGCAATGTTTTTAAGCCTGCGGTATAGGCAATGAGTCTTGTGAGAAGTTATATTTTTAAAACAACATTGGGCGGAATAAGTGATTACACGAAGCGCTGTTTCTGTGCACAAGAAAAAGGGTATAATTATTATATGCATGCATGCAATAGTATTCCATCTTATTTACACTGCACAGGAGTAATTAACCTGTGTCTGTGTACCTTCTCGATGCCCTGTTCCTTCAACATTGTCATCTGTTTCTATGTGCCCTTTTGTTTTGTTTGTCGCTTTTCTGTCCTTTCTTATCTTTTTTTGTGTACACTCTGGGGAAGTTGTGTGGTGGTGTTGCATCTTGCGTTGTTGGCTGTTTCGGTTTTGATATGGTTGGTTGACAGGATCCCTGTGTGTGTGTTCAGGTTGGTGGTATGACTGGTGTGTTTGGTTTGTTGGTAGAAGGTTTCAAATGTCTTAGTTCTCGAGTAATGTTATGTGATTATGTGTGGGTTGCGAGCGTGACTTGCGATTGTATTTGAGTGTGGCAGGCCTGAGCTCCCGTCTGGCAGGCGGGGTAAGAGGAGAATACGCTGTGATGGTTCTGAAGGTTGTACAATGTGGTTTGTGCTTGAAGTTGGCAGCTTCGAGATCCGTGGGTGGCAGTCCCAGATAAATGGGGTCTCTTTATGTGATGGGTTGGAATGTTAGTTATGCAATTGTGGTATATGCTCTGAGGGTTACGATTGTGGTTTTGCTACTGAAAGGTTGTTGTGTGTTGCTGTCCATGGGATCCAGTCTGGTTTGGTGTGTGTGTGTGTCTTGACCTCTTCCTATGGTCTTATAAGGAAGAGGGATGTGTAGTGTGGGACTTGCATTAACTTATGCAATGCAAGTCATGGAATGTTAGCTGGTGATGGCACCCTGGGTTCCTTCAGGGTTCCACAGAGGACAGATGGATTATTCAGGATGGGAGATATGACTGGGAGATTGCCCCTACCCATGCTCCCCCCATCCCTCTAGCCTGTTACCCTAGAACTACAATAAAGCTCACTTACCTTTGTACCGGAAGGCATACAATAAGCAGTGTCTCATAGCAATTTGCTATGCAATTCTGTAGGTTTGCTAATTAAATTGGTACTTGTGTAGCAAAGCTAGCTATTTAAGCTACCCTGTTCAATGAAAGCACAGCTCACCCTGCATTCCTCTCTCGCCTTCAGGGCTCTTCCCACCCTCTATTTTCTCTTCACTGCAAGTTCAGAGGGGCTAATGGAGAAAGAGTGCAGCAGTAATCCTCTTCTCCACTCTTAGTGGCAAATACCTGTGTGGGAGGGATAGGCAAGATATATGTTTTTTCTTTTTCAAATAGGTGCAAACCAGAAGTAATCGGGCTGATACATTTTTTATTAAGATGTTATATCCTGTCTGGCAAAGACAAGTATGTGTTAACTTTATTCTTTTTAAAAGACAGTCATGCAATTCCATTCTTACAAATGTAAGTCTAGCATTGTGTACTGTGAGAAAGGCATGGTGCTCAGAGGTAGATACAGACACAAGGATGCAAGTTTCAAAACCTTTATGAAAATGGGGTTTGGAGAAGGCCTAATCTTACCCTAATTCTAAATGCGAGTAGTCTCGACCATAAAATAAAAGGAATAGTTCAAAAGTCTGTTTGTCAAAATAAAAGAGTACGTCTGTGTCAAACCTATGCTTGCCCTCACTTTCTAACTTAACAATGTGTAGGGTATTGGGTAAAGTATAGGTGTCTCAAAAGAATATCAGCGTGACCATGGAGCCTCTTCTCAGCTCCCTTCCCCAAGCTCAAGTTGCTCCGGATCTCCCAGATTTCCGTTTGCTCCAAACAGTTAAAAGAAAAGTAGTTCAATAGTTTTCTTATTCAACACAGTTCACATTTATCTCAGGCTTCCCTTGCCTGATTCAATCCTTTTTCAAACATAACACACTTCTGTCTTGACACTGTTCTCTTCTCAGGCTTCCCTCACCTGATTCAATGCCTTCCAACATAACACAGTTCTGTTTTAACAATTCCTGAATGTAACACCTTTAGCTTTTAGTAATTTGGCTTGACATCATTTCCTCTTTCTTGACACATGGGGTTCTTCCCCCTGTCGGCTTCGGCTTGCTTTCTTTACATCAAAGCCTTTCGAAACGTCATAGCTTTCACTCAATCATATGCCTGACCACTCCGACACGGTTGCATTCTGGTTCTCGGATTCTTTTCCTGTCAGTCCTTTTTCAAACGTGCTTTCTTACCACGACAAGTACCACTTGTTTATTTTTCCATCTATTTGTACAATTCTGTTTCATTCGATCCACGTCGGGATCCTACGTCACTTATCCTTCTCCTTCGTAGTCCTCCTCGTCGGCTTCCACTTTCATCAACTTATTGAACTCGCTTTTCAATTTAGCTTTTACTTACTTTAGCTTTCATATTTCACAGAGACTTTTGACAACGCAGTATTCCGCAGGACCACTCTGTTACTTTGTTTCACCATAGTTCAATAACCATTAAAAGCTGTCTTTCAACGCGTCTCACTTCACACACTTATATTCAGCTTGCAACTTTGTAGTCCCTCACGTCTTTTACAAACCGGGATCTTGCATCACTTTGAACTCACTGGTTATATTCGAACAACGCGCCTTCACTTTCCTTTTCTCTGAGTTCAGGGATCTCCCCTCGGACCCCTCAAACCTTCCTGGGTGGCTTTGCTGTCCCAGAGAAATGAGCAATCGCCTGGGGCACAGCTCAGAGAAATCAGCCTGCTGTCCGGCTTTCTGTAAGAAACCTCTTTTGGCTTCTTGGAGACACAGAGCTCCATCGCCACAATTTCATCTTTTTCAGCTGGCAGCTAGGTAGAGTCTTGGCATCCCGTTCTCTCAAGCATGGTTCTTAACAGCCTCTGCTCTGGTAGGCGAATGTGTCCTTGCCTTCCTGGCATTCTGTGCTCCCTGTGCTCTTTTGGGTTCCACCTTTTATTGTCAGTTCGGTTCTCAATTGGATTCAGGTGTTTGTTATCATAGGCCAGCCCCTGACCTCGCCTGTCCTTATTAGAGGGACATTCGGAGAAAGAGAAGAGTTCTCTGGAGTGTAATTGTTCCGTCGTGGTGTTATTAAGATGGGAGAAACTTTGTTTCTGGGAAAGCCAGGGGTCAGGTTGTCAGTAGGCAATGGGAATGTCGGGAAGGGGGTTATTTACAAAAGGGGATCATAATATGAGAGCAGGACTTTTTGTCTTGAATGGGATTTTTATGTAATGTTGACTTTGGTGTTTGCAGCAACTGGGAACAACCAGGTGCGGGGAGGACTGGTTTCTATAGTAGCTTGCAAAAACTGGTTTCCTGGGAGGGTGTTGGGCCATATTCTAGAGGACAAATGTTTGAATATCCAATGAGAGTTTCTAAGTAAGCCTTCTTCCTATCTCCTGGGACTGCATAATACTGTGTCTCAACGGAGGGTTCCCCATACAAACTCCCCAAGGATCCTTTGTCCAGGTGATCCTCCCTCGCTTGTCCGCCCCCAGGGTGGGGATCCAAGAGCGATGGCCCTTCCAAGGCCACCCAGAACAAGGATCCCCGGGGACTACATGTGGAGAAACCCTCATGTTTCTCACAGTACCTAAATCTCATAGTGTCAACTATATTTCATTTTGTTGTGGAAGATGCATCATATTGACGAGTGAACACTTTCAAAAATGTACATTATCATACGGCCAAAGGCTTTTGATGGCAAACCTAGTTCTTTAACCTGCTGGTCGCATACATCTTGCAACTGGTGCTCAACCTATGAGAGGATCCCATACTCTTTGACATTCTATCTTATCACCCTGTTGCTACGCTGAAAGTGAGATGGCTGCAAACTACAATATTGCAGCTAGTTTGCCCAGTTCTCTACCTGCTGCGCCATCCACTTTGCTTAGTCTCTTACTTTCTTTCCTCTTACATAATGAATACATAAAGCTAACTAGATTTGTATGCAAAGTAGAGCTCAATGGTTCCACTCAGTCTGTATATCTACAGGTGTACTGCACTACAATACAGTCTGCAGAGCTTGCCTTGCTTTATTGATAATTATTGTATTACATATTAGCACCTGTAGGAGAGAGCTGGCCAAACAGTTTTCAAAGCCTTCATATAAAATGTATTTATTGGTGTTCATTCATGCAGCTAACCTTTCACATTTTACACATGCAGGGACTGCAAAGTCTTTTTGCTCACTTGCATAGTCGAGTACATTTTATTAAGGGCATCTACCATTTGAAGCAAATGTTGTAAACTTTTGTTTAACATTTACTTTGTCTTCAGTAAATGTCAAATAGGTTTCACTTTGCACGGCATGAGACAATTTAGCATGTTCATTATTGATAAATTGTCTAAAAAAGACGTTTGTCGTGATGTTGATGCGCTGGTACTCGGGGTAGCTCTGTTGTGACCACTGTCTCCTTCCGCTCTTTGTTGTTGAGGTTGTGCAGTCTGTTCGTCTCTGTTAGAATCTGTGTCTGAACTGCTGTTTTCTGAGTTCCGGTTGGGATTGTGTGGCCTCTGAGGTTGATTTTGAAATCTGTCCGCCCACGTATAAACTTCGTCTCTCAAATAGTCAAACGTGTCACGCCTAAACTTCCTTATTTTTCTTGCTTCCAAATCAGTTTTATATCCCTCTAATCATATATGCTGATTTGAAAAAAAGAAGACAACAAAGAGAAGCCTATTGGATAGATCGTCTCGATTCCTTGGCACCACGAGGGCTCAACGAGGAATTTGATCTCAACTGCTTCTTGTAATGATGTCACTATTTGTTCACCGTGCAATATCAATAATGAACATGCTAAATTGTCTCATGCTCATGCAATAAGTATAAATCACTACCCGATTTGAAAACACTGTTGCTTTCTGCTATAACCATTTGTTGTAAACATTTATTATTTATTAGTTTGTATTTTCCTTTGTTGATGTGTACTAGACAGTATATCTTTACGCTATATAACCTTACATTAATGGCCAATTAGCCAATTAGCCATGAGGTACACGACATTACTATCAGAACATACATGTGCTAGAGGTTCAACTTAAAATACACAGATATTATGAAGCTTTAATATCTTTACATGTGCAATTAATATCTTAACATTCACATCCCTTACATTTGCCATTTATATTTCACACTCTATGCCACTCATGTCCCAGTATTGCCTCTACCAATATGGCCGACTTGGTTATACACAAACGGCCATTTTGTTTACATAACGTTGCCCAGGGCAACGACACGAACCGCGAGCCTCAGACGCTGTTCGGAGTTGATCGAGCAAGACGTAGCTCAGAACGCTCCAGGTAAGCCATACCTTTGCACAAAGCGACGCGAAGTAAGATCGCGTATAGATCAATAGCAGCTAATTACTCGGAGGAGATAACACATTTTTTCTCCCCACACTAGGCAGTGCTTCATAGAGAAACACCACACGCGGACAGCACGCGTGGGTTGCATACTGACACACAGGTTAGTGAAATGTTTAACTAGCCACAGGTATTCTCACACAATATAGTACGACTATCAATACTCTGGTACAATAAACACACGCTGCCTAACTTTACCTTTAAGCAACATAGTCACCAAAAAGGCTTAAACGGCAATTCTAGTACGCAGTTGATTAGTCCCATTAATTGTTTGAATTATAGAGCAATATCATTATCTGTGCAAATATTGTATTTTTACTGTCTACAATCATGTATGCTTACTTGTTTGTTTTTTCTCCTTTCTCCAATCTCACTTTTTTGTTAAATATTTGTTTGTCCTTGTGGGCGCCCTGTTTGTTTATTATGATTGTTTTGTTTATTATGATTGTTTTGGTTATTAATTCTTGAATATCTGGTTGCTACACATGACGTACGGAACAATTATTAATTTAAACATTGTAAACCTTCTAAATCCACCTATAATGCATTATTATGTGTGTAGTACTAACCTGGCTCTGACAAAGGATATACATCCGAAATGCATTAGCCAGATGGGTTTTCTGTTTTGCCTCATCTGAGATAATTAGCTTCTTTGGTGAAGTTTAACCAATTAAGCACAATTTTTTATGAGCTTTATTAACACAGCAATTGAAAAATTAAAAAATATACATATCTGTGAATTACGATTGAAGTTGGATTTTATTAACTGAACAACGATCACAAAAGAAATTGATTAACCCTTAGTGGGAATCAAGGGTGTGCGGCCCACACCGAAGGCACTGTTGCCTCGGTCTCTTTTTCTCCAGGAAAGAAATGTCCCCCATAACGGAATGACTTCCTTCAGTAACCCCATTGGTACGCACTGTAGTGTGAAGCGTACATTATGTACTATATATTCCTCCATTTACAGCAAACCCATTTTCTTTTCGGTAAGAAAACATATTGGAAAGGAAAGCAAGGAAGTACAATCCGCAACCGTTCCACAACAGCATGCGCGCATAGCAAAGGAAAGAAACTCTGTAAATACCAAAATGGACAGGCTGGAAGGCAAAGTGCAAAAAATGAGAAACAATTGTGCCGCCTTACAAGTTGTGCACAAAGAAATGTTTTGGACAAAATAAAATGGCTGTGGCACACCTGCACGTATACTCCTTCCCCATGTCGGAGTCCGCCACCCCCTCAAAGATCGTGTCATGGAAGACGTGACAGTGACACAGTAATCTCTTCCTTCCCTAACAACCAAGTTCTGCAAATCTGCATTTCCCACAGTAAGTATGCACTTGTGCTACCCCTTCCCTTGCCTAATGGGTTGTAGTAATGTGCAAAAGTGAACGTTAATAATGATAATGTTGCTGAGTGTTTCGGTGGTATGCTTTTTTTCCTGAAATGGCGTTGCGACTCGGCGGCACACAGTCCTCCTTGCAATGCGTGCAATCAAGCAAAAGATAGGTGTCCTACGGACTACCCACAATGACAATGGACGCATCCATACGACGGCAGCAGGCTCTGCATGTCCGCATTTTTGTCCACCACCTATCAATGCATGTGGGAGTGGACGTTTGTGCGTACTGCAAGTACAGGCATGTGTATGTGTTCCTCTGTGTCCTGGTAACATCAGCACTCTGCAGCATATGCGAAGGAACGTTAATTTGGTCAGGGCGTCCACCCACGTGCTACAGATAGCTATGCAGATAAGCATCCCACCTGCTGTAGCCTATAAATTGCCAGCATCTTTCCAAAATGGTCGGCGCACGTGTGGCGCACTATTAGTCCATAGAAAATTGGCAACGGTGTGCATAGTACACCCATGCACATGCGCAGAGTGCAGTCCGGCCAAAATGCTTCCAGCGGACAGTCGTCCAACAGCATACATGGCAACATTCTGTGACCGAAAATTTGTAGGAATCTTAACGTTTCAAAAATAGTGCTTAGCAAAATGATGGCATGACGGGAAATGATGCCACATCAACTTCACCCGATTAAATCACAGGACATTACATCACAGGAAATTATGTCACATGAACTTTGACATTATAACATCACAGGAAATGACCTCAGTTCGCATATGGCCTTCAAGAGATCACAGGACCGGAGTACCTGGTGTGCTCCATCCCATATCCTCTGACCCATCATGATAAAGAAATGTAGCAAATGAGTGACGTGTGCATACTGTCACCAGTTTCTTCCTCACCTGACACAATTTCCTCTTCAAACATATCAATAACAACAATTTAATTCACCATTCACTTTGGATTTTTAGAACTGGATGAAACCTGGTTGACAATTTATGAGATCACGAAACATGTAGTACTTGTGTACGAATAAAACATTTTAATAGTTCTTGTTAAAACAAACTACATGTCAGTGAGTAAAGAAGAGCAAGTAAAGAAAGTGATAATACTGTGCTCCGTAGGTAAATGCAGTAACTTTTTAAATAGCAAAGTGTACCTTGAGATCAAAGAGATTTTGTTTTGTAGAGGCCTAACAAAGCCTACAGTTTTAACAAAAGACAAGTGTAATTGGTGTTAAAAGCGTAATGTTACATTTAAATAAATAAGCATCAGCAAATTGGGGCCAACATATGACCAAACATACAATACAGGGTTCCAAAATCAGGGCAGCTCGGAACTATGTAGATGCTACATGTAGCATAGAAGTGCCTGGCTAGCTTGCCACTGAACAGTTACCATTTGACTCCCACACCAACTACTGCCAAGCAAGCACACACATGTCAATTTTGGGACAATCTATAAATAAACATGATGACACACCTATATCACAGTTAAAGAGTAAGGGGTCATAAATAATGGACAACATTATGTGTTTCCTTCTTTTGTGGAAGCTACCACATTCACTACCTCCTTGTTGCCCACTGTTAGCTCCTGGTCACTGGTGAATGCTGGATACCCAGGAGCTGGTTTTAGCTCCTGCTTCTCCAATCTTAATTTCCAGGCCTGTAATACTTATTCTGTATTACAGTACAGCCGTTAGTGGACGTACTAATTGTAAAATCTGCACATTTTGGAATCTGTGAATGAGAGGAGGGGACAGGAACAGGGAGACAAAGTGGAGACATCAAACAGTGTCAATTTAACACAGGGTACACCCTATGAAAGGTTCATTAGAGGTCAACATAATAGATCACTCAGTTTCCTACACAGTCAGTCTAATCTCACAAGAAACAGAAACACTGTTGGGGGTCTGTGAAAGGTGCATAGAGGCTCAAATAACACATCACTGAATTTCCTACAGTCACTCAGACCTCACAAGATACACATACACTGTTGGGGGTCTGTGCACAGTGCATTAGCGACTTCAATAAGATATCACTCAGTTTCCTACACAATCTGTCAGACCACACACGGTACAGAAACACTGCAGGGGGCCTGTGTATGGTCTTGAGCAGTGTGTCACAAAGGCATGTGACAGGCCTGAATAGGCTGGGGTAAAAGAGTTTCTCTTGAAACCATTTGTAGAAGGGATTGGGTGTATTTCATTTTCTAGCAATGGTCAAATGGCCAAATGTGCTCTGCTACAGTGCGTCTGCAACTATCAACGGGCCTTGCTGTCACCCGCAGCAGCGATAGACCCCAGTGTCCCAATGTCTTCTGTAGCCCTCCCCTAAATAACTAGCAACTCTTCCTTTTCTCCTCTTCTCCCTTGGTACTTTGTCTCCTATTCTACTATAAATCATATTGCTAATTGACTTTTTGATCTGTAACCAAATGACATGCTATGTTGTCTAAATACTACACTGTGTCACTATCACTACCATCACCAAACATGGTAAATCACCTCTCCTGGGTGTCACAACATGCTTTGTTTGAAAATTGCATTGGTTTTATTCCAACTGGTTTTGTTTTTGTTTTACTCCTTTCAATGTATACAAAATGGAAAATGATATTATCAAACTGTTCTTGAATATCACCACACTGGGTACACCGTATCACTACCACACCAACTCACAAAATCACAGCCTTGAAAAAGACTAAGGTTGAAACGCGCGTCGGCTGTGTAAAGTGTCAATATGTTAAAACTGGCACCTCTACATCCAAGATTGTATTTCATTAGTGCTGAATAACTAAAGAAATAAAACTAACCACTTGTCTAACACTAAACAAACCTGACTCATCCATTACCTGACAAAGCTGCCATACTAACAAATACCGGACCATCCAATCCCACCAGCGCCTACAGGTCCACAGTTTGTCAAACCCCACAACTTGCCTTCACAACCAGGAACCCTGGAGTTGGTTCCTTGACAAACCAGGACTCAGGCTGCAGGTTTGACAAAGGAATTAAACTAACCGGAAGTGCGCAGGAGTGAGGGAGTTCCGCCTTTCAAAAACTCCACCCATGCTCAAACTACAACTCAGGGACCAGATCCCCCGCAGCACTTAAGCCAACATGGCTGACTATCTGGAATCAAGAAAAACGGATACTAAGAATCTCTTTGCACCCAAAGGATCCACAGTGCATGCATTCCCACCCACCCCAAGGGCGCCGGATAACTTAAGGCAACATTTTATAAAACTAGAAAGACTCTGTACCAAGGAAATAAATACATTTTGGGAGGGATTCACCCTCCAAACTTACCTGGAACAAGAGAAAATCCCAAGGGGTCTACGAATCATTATTTTTCCTGATTTTACTGACCCAGATGGCGCAGACCTAGCTGCTAAATGGGAAGAAAACCTCATCATGGGCTCCAAAATTATGATGGAGTTACTCTAAGAGCACGCTGACAGAGCACATGGGAGACTGGTCATACAGATAGACCAACTCAAAGATGAAATTGAAACCAACAAGGCCCCTGCGGCAACCAAAGAGAAGAACTATAAAACTATGCATGAAATACTACGAATCCACCAAGACGAAGTCAAAATCAGAAAATGCAGGAAATTCGCAAGGGATGAAAGAGATTATCAGGATAATAGAGTCTTTACATTCCAACCAAAATTTGACAACATACAAGGAAGCAAATCAAAAGACAGTTCGGCATCCAGCTCTCCAGCGACATCAGACGCAGACAGTGAATCAGAACCAGAACAAGGATCAGAAGACATTAATGACTGCGATCAAGGATCGGATGCAACACAAGAAGAAACGGAAGGACCAACGAAGTCCGTGGAAAAAGAAAAAGAAAGAGAGAGAGCAACACCAAGACTATCCAGACAACACGATCAAAGTAGAAGCATTGGCTATAACTTCCTGGATGAAATCCAGCGGTACAGAAAGGGAACCAGAGCCCCTCAACAAAAACAACAACAGCAAAGCAACAAACAGGTTCATTTTTTAGGCCCTACCCGGGGCAACATACCACCAAGATTAGAACCAAAAGAGGCAAGAGAGCGGGGTCCAAGAAACGACCAAGAAGAACAAGAAAGCGCTATCGGGCTAACAAGATCCAAAACACAGCAACAACAACAAACTCCAAGGTAACATACCTAGTGACAAACCTCTCCAAATATATCCTATCGGAACATGACTCCGAAATTTTGAACAAAGGCCTTTCCTTTGCACCAGCCAAGCACACCAACTTTGTGAATGCACAAATTGACCTATTTAAATACATCAGAAAACTGAAGTTGAAATTATTTTTTTCGAAACAAGTGAAATGGAAACAACCTAAATCTGTAACATTGCCCTTGAGTACTTTAGACATGGAACACCTAGAATGTACCCATCTCTTGACCAACCTAGACCAATCACCAGACAGAGCAAGTCAGACAATGTCACAGACCATGCAGGATCTGAATATTGAGGAAAGCAATTTGAAGATACCAGAAATGAAGCAGAAATCCAAGTTCACCCCTAATTTCCAAGGGGATAATGCGATTTTTTTTCAGTCAGGCAGTTACAAGAGATTTCCAAGCACTAGAAGATCGCCTAAGACGGAATCCCTCAAAGAGAGACGATAACATTACCACGAAAGAACGACTCGCACTCAAAAGATTACAGGACAACCATCAAATCATAATCGAGGAAGCTGACAAGGGCGGCAACGTGGTCATAATGGACAGAGCTGACTACGTTAAAATGGCCATCACCCACCTATCCACCCCAGGTTGCTATGACACCATAAATAGGAACCCTACAAATGAAATCATCACAGAAACTAACAACATGCCGACCAAATGGCACAAACGTGGACTCCTATCGGATGATGAAATGAAATATTTACAACCTTCACACCCCAGGATGCCAACAATTTACTTCTTACCCAAGATTCATAAGACATTTGACCCTATACCTGAAGGACGACCAATACTGAGCGGAATAGGATGGATCACTGAACCGTTGAACAAATACATTAACAACGTCCTGGCACCTGAGGTACCCAAGATACCTACCTTTCTACGCGACACCATGCACACCTTGTTGATCTTGGAAGAAATTGTATGGAGCAACGACTACACTCTTGTTACTCTCGATGTGAAAGCCTCGTACACGTCCATTGATCATGGACTAGCCCTTAAGGCGATTGACTTTGCCTTTACTAAAGCATCAGCCTCATTCTGGTCGCACCTGGAACTTTCAAAGGAATTTCTGGAATTCAGTCACCAATACCGTCTTTCTATTTGATCAACAATATTATAAGCAAACAAAAGGTATAGCAATGGGGGCTACATATGCACCCTCCATGGCCAACCTTTTCATGCACCACTACGAGCAAGTGCATGCATTTACTAACCATGACTTCAACAAGCTGATCCACGCTTGGATGAGATACATTGACGATATTTTGATGATCAGGCGTGGAACCAAAGAAGAATTAGACTCATTCAAACACTATCTTAACAACAACAACTTTGGCATTGAACTAACAGGCTCCTCAAGCAAGGCTAACATCGACTTTCTGGATATAACCATCACACCAACGGGTACAAAACTCATGACCACGACCTTCAGAAAACCAACGGAAGTTAACTCAGTCCTGCATGCCTCAAGCTGCCACAAGAAATCGATAATCAACAACATCCCTAAAGGGGAATTTCTACGAGCAAAAAGGAACTGCAGTGACCTGGCAGCATTTGGAAAGGAATGCACAACACTCAGCAAACGCTTCCAAGAAAGAGGATACCCGGAACAATCAATCCAAGCAGCTATAACCATGGCCCATAACAGAGAACGAAGCACGCTCCTGACTCCAAAGGCACATACCAGCAAAGAGGCAATAAAAGACAGCCCAATACGATACATCACTCAATTTTGTAGTGATAGCCACCGAGTACAGAAAATCCTAAAAAGACATTGGCACATCTTAGCAATTGATGAAGATATCAAGGCATGGATCCCAGAGAAACCTACTCTAACCTTTACCAAAGCAAGAACACTCAAAAACATCCTCAGTCCATCATTCATGGCACCAGTCTCCAAAACTAGCACCAACTGGCTCACCAACAACAAACCAGTAGGGTTTTATAAATGTGCAACCTGCTCCATGTGTAAATTCGCCACCACAACCAAAGTTGTAACTTTCAGTACGACTGACACACACATAATTGGACAATATATTAACTGTAAATCCAAATTCGTGGTTTATGTTATCAACTGTGTCTGTAACCGAAAATACATTGGAAGCACCAAAAGGGAGCTCAGAATAAGGATCAGGGAGCACCTAAACTCCCTTCACTCTCAGGAGACCAGATACCCACTGGCGCTACACTGGCAAGAAAAACACCAGTGGGACAACAAGGATGACATCACCTTCATGGGCCTGGAGAAAATCCCAATCAACATAAGAGGTGGAGACGGTGAACTACAACTACGTCAGAAGGAAGCAAAGCTGATATGCCAATATCGATCTGTCACCTTTTGGTTTAAACAGTGACCTCGACTTCCATGTATTCCTATGAAAATGTTAAGATCTTTGGAAATCTGTTTGAATCTCTTCAAAATACCAAACACCTTCCAGTGTTATCAATGCCAATAACCCACCCATTTGGCACCACACATCGCCTTAAACCTTACATGATGCCTGGCTAACCGCATCCTCTTTTACCTATTTACCCTGCCCTATCAACCTATCACATTCCTCAGCCTTTCTAACCTTTGACCATCCGTCCTTTTATCATTTCTGCTACCCTCTACTGGTCCTAGCCATCCCCCCTGCCAATCTAACCAGTGGCAACTCCCATTTCCTTTTTCCTCTAACCCTCAACCAAACTAGCCCACCGAGGACCCTACTATGTCCCGTGATTAAGTTCACCTCTCCTTTCTCCACAATTCCGGTATACACCACGCTACAACATGCCCCAGCCACTTTTTCCAATGTTGCTTATGCTCTAAACAGCAGTAAAACACAAAGGCAACACAAACAATCGGAGCAGCCTATCCGTGGGCATTTCTCTAAGAACGAATCAAATGGCCCGTTTCCTCAACCAATTAGAGCACACCTTCCTTATTTACAGGAAGTAATGTGCACTTCCACCAGACGACCGTCGCCTCCGCTACTCCGGAACATATGTCTGCCGACCGGCTCAGGTAAGCTTCGTGTGCACTCAGCCACGTCGCTTGCTGACTCTAGCCGCTTCTCTATTGCTTCACGCCATGACTGCCAACATTAAGTTAGCCGCTCGCGCACGCGGCTCGCAAATGACACTCTACGTGTCTGACCACGCGCATTATGCCTCATTAACTCTCGCCTCACAATAGATCCACCCCATCGGGCGCCGCTCCACACTACCACAGCCCACCTTCTTGGGAGTAGGCACCAGCCCACATAACACGCTTCTACCAGCATTACGCTGACATATCCACCCTCACCCCGCCAACCTTAAACACCCGGCACTTCCCAATACGGGCGACGCTGTGCACACATGCCAGCCATTACATTGCAACCAGGCATCAGCCCACATATGGAACACATGTATCTCCAACAGGGTTATCTGAACCTACAAGCGTGCACCCATGATATTGAGCAGGGACATGCTAATCTGATCGACTTTGCTCATAATTCAGGCACACTTGCCACAAACGATGCCTAGGCACCTATTGCCTAAACCCTGATCACCCTTTGCACCAGTCATGCCAGACCCAGTTAAATACAGGCCAACAAGCAACACTTATTATCACGGCTACCAGCATTTCGGTAACCTATAGGAGTGCACGCATGATACTGTACATGCCAAAGGCACCATTTGCCCAATCCCAGTCACCCCTATCATTAATCATGCCCGGCCCGGTTATTTACAGGCTAACCAGCAACACCTTATACCATGCCTACAAGCACTTGGTAGCCAGACCCCCTGGCAGAACACACTAGCGCCTCACTGTTCCTATGACCACCACCAATCCCTTCCATGGTGCATCCCTTCCCTCAACCTCATACATTTTCCCTTTCAGAAACGGCTATCCAGCCCACTGGCACCTTACTGGGTAGGACCAGTTCACCTTTCTTGAAGCTCATGGGGAAAAAAAACTCAAATTGGGTAAGATTTTAGAATTTTCCTCTCTCAGGCGCAATTGCAAACTTCTGTAGCCCTCCCCTAACTAACTAGCAACTCTTCCTTTTCTCCTTTTCTCCCTTGGTACTTTGTCTCCTATTCTACTATAAATCATATTGCTAATTGACTTTTTCATCTGTAACCAAATGACATGCTATGTTGTCTAAATACTACACTGTGTCACTATCACTACCATCACCAAACATGGTAAATCACCTCTCCTGGGTGTCACAACATGCTTTGTTTGAAAATTGCATTGGTTTTATTCCAACTGGTTTTGTTTTTGTTTTACTCCTTTCAATGTATACAAAATGGAAAATGATATTATCAAATTGTTCTTGAATATCACCACACTGGGTACACCGTATCACTACCACGCCAACTCACAAAATCACAGCCTTGAAAAAGACTAAGGTTGAAACGCGTGTCGGCTGTGTAAAGTGTCAATATGTTAAAACTGGCACCTCTACGTCCAAGATTGTGTTTCATTAGTGCTGAATAACTAAAGTAATAAAACTAACCACTTGTCTAACACTAAACAAACCTGACTCATCCATTACCTGACAAAGCTGCCATACTAACAAATACCGGACCATCCAATCCCACCAGCGCCTACAGGTCCACAGTTTGTCAAACCCCACAACAATGTCATATGTAGCTTGCAGAAAAAGGGAGTATACGCACATGTGTTTACCCAAGGACTGCAACAGTCTTGTCCGAATGAAGCCGAAACATTCTTTCTTCCCTTTCCAGTGTCTTCTTTGCAGCAGAGCAACATTGCATACTGGTAAAAAGTTGCACACGCTTCCACCAATAACATTGAAGAGCTCTCCATTTAACAGTAGTAGTTGTGTACAACAGGGCTCTGCGTACACACCACGGTCACACATGTTGTTGCGCAATCCCTGTGCCTGTACAGTCCCATTTCCATGGCCGCCATCCTCAAAGTCCCCGGATGTGGCTTTCGAGCTGTGGGAGGAGAGCAGTGGCGACGTCACCAGGCGACCACACCAACGCTGCGCATGGGCCCTCATTTCGGGGAAAGGAGCCGGACTCTCGAACAGCAGCAAAGCATAGGGTTGAGCAATGTATGCAGTAGTCTTTGGAAAGGGCGCGCTTACAAACAAATTGCAATGTCCCATTCCACATGCGTGCATTTTTTCGAACAATGTACGGCTGCTTTCCGGGTGAAAATGTCCTCAACAACCCGCCCAAAGGGCACACCGTAGAAGTGCTGTGCAATGTGTTTGCGCCTTTTCTGAACAGCGGAGCAGGGCACATAGGTTTGCCCTGTAGGTAAAGGTGCACCAAATCTGCTCACCTACAGTGCGTCTGCAACTCATAGCAACCATGTCACTGGGCCTGAGTATGCACACCAGTGGAGAAAATTATGAATGGGCCTTGCTGGCACCCACACCCACAGCAACGATAGTCCCCATTGTCCCAATGTCATTGGTAGTTTGCAAAAAAAGGGAGTAGACGCACGTGCATGTACCCAAGGACGGCGACGGCCTCGTCCGAATGAAGCACAAACATTCCTTCTTCCCTTTCCAGTGTGTTCTTTAAAGCACAGAGTCATTGCGTACTGGTAAAAAGTTGTACATGCTTCCACCAATGACATCGAAGAGCTCTGCATTTAACAGTATTAGTTCTGTACAACAGGCCTCTGCGTACACACCACGGCCACAAACGCTATTGAGCAATCTCTGTGACTGTACAGTCCCATTTCCATGGGCGCCATCCTCAAAGTCCCCAGATGTGGCTTTCGAGCTACGCACGGCTGTGGGGGAATAACTTGCAAGCAGGGTAGGGGAAGGTTGTTCTAGGAGGCGACTCTCAAGAAAACATTTTCTTTTTTTTTTTTAGATGCTTGTAGCCAAACACCTTCTCAGACAGTATTTGCTTTTTTGTTTTCTTGTGCGGACATTGTTACTGTAAATTCTTCACTGCATCTTGTAGACGGGCAAACAACACAGCATTACCTATGGGCGACAAAAAAATTCAATTTTCTTGAAAAAACTCTGGATTTCCACAACTATTTAGGTCATTGTTGCAGAACAACATTCCAGCACCTGACACAAAAGTGTACATGCTTCTGTTAATGAGACACCTTCCTGCCTCGGGCTCCGAACAACATCCAGGAGCAGTGTCCCATACTCATCGTGGTGTTATGGATGAGAAAAGCACCCTCACAGTGGGAAAAAGCCACTTCACTAGATTTACCAACCTCCTCCGTCGACGAAACAAACCTTCACAACCCACGTAACCCATATGCATGCCGTGGTAGTGGATGACGACAACATCTGCTGTACCAAAAGTGGCCAAGTCTTTGCAAAGTGCATGCATGTCGGCAAAACTGCGCTCGTACACAGCGTTCCACAATGCCTCACTCCTTCCAAGCCGAAATTGGCAGCAAGGTTTCTTTCCACGGCATACTTGTACAGATCTATCACAAAGGCATCACCGAAACTCCAGGCAATGCATTTCGCCATGTCAGCCATCCACACTACGCATTGTATAATGTACAATATTTTCACCACCCCTTCCTGCGAACCACACCCACAGTACCTGATTGGATAATCCTGACAGTCCCATGGCCTTTGGCCAGCATGGTGAGAAGGGCAGATTGTGGCACGTGCAGTGCTCAAAAAACTGCGATGGCAGCCCCCCAGTAAAGCAGGAGCAGTCCATATTCCCTTTCCACTAGCTTTTCTCTGCCGCTACCTCATTGGATACGAGTAAATAGGCACACATGATTCCACCAATGCCATGGAAGACGTTAGCATTTAACATTGTTTGTTCTACACAACACTTTGTAGGTACTGTTACAAAATCGCCTACTACTGTGCTGTCACTAAACAGCATGTGCAGTACAAAAGTTAGTAAAAAATTGCAAGATTAGTGCATCCACATTCATCCACATGAGCACCCAGTACCACAAAATGGAGGTACGAAAATGTTTTCTGCAGTATGTTTACTACTGTGCTACAAGTGCCTCTGCGCACAGTATGTGCCACACAGCCGCCATTACGTTCTTTAAAAGCATACCTCTTTCTTTCCCTTCCTCTACCATCAAGTGGCACTTCAGTGAGATGTGTGTGCAACCTTCTCGTTTACCCATATCATACCTTGTAATAGTGAAACAGGATCTCTCTGCTTTCCTGTTCACAATGACACAAAATTGTTTCCCCACTAACCCACCGCCTACAGATATCGTCCAAATATGCCACCAACAGCAGCATGAAATGTATGGTTCCAAGCGAAAGCAACTGCACAAAAGATCATTATCTGAACAACTCTACTTATTTATAGGCTGCACTATTGCAACAGTCTCTTTTCAAATCTGCCACCTTCTACTCTCTGCCCTCTAGCACGCATCCAGAAGAGTAGCGCGCGACTTTGGATGGTATCTCTCGTGCACTCAAATATCGCAAATAGCGCCCAGTGGCTACGAGGCATACAGTGAAAAGACTCTGCATTATGCAGAAGGCCTTCTGGGCTTGGGACCTCAATACCTTGAACTCTACCTTTCTATATATCTCCGTGCGCGAGCTCTTTCCACATCCGCCTCCTACTCCCTCAGAGTGAGTTGCTTGTGCATGAAACCAGTTGGTGGTACAGTTTTTTTTATTACCTGATGTCTCCCTCTGCAACAGCCTTCCTGGCTCCCTCAAACCTGAGGATAAGCATTGCGGTTCCGAAAGCACGGCAGAGGCTTTCTCTTAGCGTCTGCTGTTTGTGCTCCTCTACCCGGCTGATTGCCTGCCATACACTGATTGTGCACTGGTGACCTGCCCACTCTGACATGTTGGGCCCATGTGACCTCCCCTCTCCAGGTGAACCCCCTGCACTGCCTTTGTAGCAAACCCTGCACTTGGCGTGTGTTTTCTGTATCCCTAAGAGTTCCTCCACCACCTCATATGTCCACTTATCCATGCACTTGGCGCAAGCGAGACATATTTTTACCTAGTGTTATTTCTTGTTCATCCCATGTACTGAACCTTCCAATCCCTCTACCCATACACTTGGGCGATGTACATCACACCTGCCCTAATAGGGTCGTACTCTGTCTCCCCTCTGTTTCCCCTCCCTTGCAGCGTTGTGCTTTCCTAAATGTGTCTATGGGCCCCTTACAAATGCCATACCATACAATTCCACATCATAGCATACACACGCTTCATGCACAACAGTAGGATGGCTGCCACTTACCGTGTACTTTGCAAAGTTCTTCTATGTTGTCCGCAGTACCCCATTAAGTGCACACTTTCCAAAAACATTGGTGAAAAGCAACACTGCTTCCATGTTACGCCCTTCAAACAAATACATACCGTTCATGCATACACCCCGGATGCCTGCCCCTTACCTTGCACACTTCCACCATAGCCTTCTGCACTTCTTTGTACAAACAAACATGCCGCCACAGTGTTTCCGTACACATCAGACCCACTAACCTTGTACAGCACTGTCTGTTGTTCCAGACTTTCATTTCCATGGCTCCATTCCAAAAAATGGCTGCATGTGGCACGTGCAATCGTGAAAGTACAGAGTAATCCGCTCAGTGTTGGTACTAGCGAGGGAGGGGCGGGAAAGAATGTTCAACAGTGTAGGTGTTTGGGTCTGCAGTACTGTCTCAGAAAAACAATTGTTTTTTTCAATTTCTTTTTCTTTTGTCCTGTTTTTGTTATGTACGCGCTTCCATACAATTTTTTTTGTTCTTTTTTCCTTTTCCGATGAGTGTCAGTTTCCTTCTCCTCGTGACATTTGTTTGGTTTAGTTTAGTTTATTACTTGTATTGCGCGCCAGACCCGAAGGTATCAGGGTGCATTGCATAAGACAGCTTGCTTGGTTACATAAGGTACATTTGTATACATTGGCAGATTAGCATATTACAAGGAATACAAGTAGTCAACGTCAACGCTTCTCTTATAGTTGTACAGGATTGTCTGCAACGCTTCTGCAGAGTTGCTAACAAAAAAGCATTGCCAATTGATGTCCAAAAGATGCCATTTCCTTGAAACCACTGCAAACCTTGCTCGTTCATGCTGTCATAGTCGGTGCAGAACATCCCAGCACTACACATAAACTCACACATCCTTCTGTTTATGAAACACCTCCCGACCTCTGGCTGTGGGCAAATTACACCGGCATGGTCCCATGCACCACTTGGTGGGATGCAGGACAAAATCACCTTGGCAGTGGGAAAAATGTGCTTCACTGCTCTCATCAACTTCTTGAGTTGACGGAGCAAACGTGAGCAGGACATGTACCGCAAATGTAGTCCTCCATAATGCACGACCACAACATCCACAGTACTGACAGAGGCCACACATGTACAAAGGACAACCATGGCACTGAAACCCCACTCATAGACTGTGCCCCAAAAAGCCTCCACACCTTGCAACTGAAAGTTAATATCAAAGCCTCTTTCCACGGCATACCTGTGCAAATCTTGCACAAAGTTGTCTCCCACGATGAGCACTCTGCGCCTGTCCATGTCTGTGAACGTCACTGCAACGACTTTTGGGGAAATATATCACCGGCCCTTCCTGTGAAGCACACCCTCCACACCTGATTGGACAATCCCCACTGTTCTACGTGCAAAAGCTCCATGCAGAAAAGGGCACATTCCAGCACGTGCACCATCCCAGCTACAGCGAGGGCCACACCACACTCAAGCACAGCCACTCCTTCTTCCGTTTCCACTACTGTATAAGCAACACTCTCGCATTATGGCAGTATGCAATGGTCACCCACGGATGTACCATTCACATCGAAGCCCTCCCCACCGAACACTAACATTTCTGCACTGCACTGCACACATACCTTTACGCACTCAAAGTACAGGTCTTCTGTCATGAGAAAGCACCTCCAGGTAACAGCTCCCCAAACCGATCCACCCTTTCAGCGTCCACATTCACCTAGACTGGCACCCACCTCCACCAACTGCAAGTAGCAATATTTTCTCTCCTCCCAGCACTCCACCCACTCCAGATATACAATACTTCAAAGTTCAGTACACTAGTTACTAGTCTGCACAATGCACTCTACTCAAGTACATACACTATGCAGTCCAACCCCATGCACTACTACACACACTTTCTCACCGCAACACTCAGTGGACACACTTTATAACTGTGCACTCCATAAGCTTCTGCCATGCACTGCAAAATGTACCATGTGCAAACCCTCATCATACCCATCGACCTAACAATACATGCACAACTCACAAACCACACGAAATGCCACAATTTAAGGAGTAGTTCGACACAACACGCAAAGCTATTGCTTTACTCCTCCTGTCATGTGCAATGCACTCCCCATCTGCAATTGGGCCTGCCACCTTTCGCCATGGCCCCATCTGCACATGCCTGGCTCCATGACGTTGTGCTGCCTGTGCAAAACGGTATATGAGTGGCTGTGTACATAGTCCATATTGCAACTTTCTGCTGCTGATGACTTGGAACATTGCAACTTTGTCATACTGATGACTTCCTTTCAAGGGCCAATCTGTTAAAACACTTCCTCAAGCAAGGCTCTTAAAGAGCCTACCCATAGCAAATGGATTTGCCGAGATGTGGCTCCCTATTGTTCAACAGGGGCAATTATCAACACCATATGGTAATGTACGCATAGTAGCTCACTTCTGCTGTTCACCCAACTGAACAATGTCCTCTGCAACTATTCTGTGCACCTCGCCTACTTCTAATGCATGCAGACTGACAACTGCATGGCTACATTATGTTGTGCTGGCTGCGCTGAAGGCCTAGGCTGCCGGGTACATGGCCTATGGCCTACACCCTTCGGTCATGCACCCAACAGTGCAGTCCTTGGCCACACCCACCAGAAATTAACTGTGCCATTCAGGCCACCATGTATGCATGTGCCAGAAACAACAAAGGCAACATAGCCACCAGCACTTCCACCCAACCGCCGCACCATAAAGCAGGGATACAGGAACACCCACTTACCATTACGCACAAACATATTGCGGTGCTTGGCACCCCTAACTACTTGCAATCACAAAGCATTGTAAACATGGCAACCGAGGAGCACATTCTGCACAACATTGGGCCTGCTCTCAACACTCCACTACATGCATAGAAGCAATGCTGCGTTGTGAACTGCAGCACTCACAAATCTCTGCAATGCACACTACGGAAGCACATATAAAATGCACTAGCACCATTAACTCATCCATATGTACAGTATTCCCTTCCTACACTGGGAACTGGTGAGGACCAGTTGTTTGAGTGGCTAGCAGGTCCTATCTTGGTGAGTTTGGAGTGGCAGAAACTACTAGTGAATTCAACAAGAGGAGGAATGTCCTTGTTTGTCTTACTGAGCACATCCCATGAAAGGGTCACAGAAATTCCCCTCTTTGGGGAAAGCGGGGCTGAGGGCGGGGTATTTAGGTCCTGAAGTGGCCTGAGTTTTGTTTGACAACCCTTATGTTTCAATTAGTTGCAGAACCAGGTCCAGAGGGCTGATTCTCTTGTCGTTTTTTGGGGGGCTGGGTCATCATTGGGGTCCTGGGTAATAATGCCTGCAAATGCATGATTGCAAGATTAGATGGTGACTTGTCTTAAAATTATCCCACCGTTTGAGGGGAGGTTTGGTCTGTGACCCATGCCTTAGAGTTGGATGGTGTTCTGCTAGTGAGGACCTTTAGGTATTTCCGTTAGAAACTTAATTCTGGAGCTTCGATGCAGGTATTGATATCAACATTTGTGGTACTTGCACAACTGTGATTCAATTCCCAGGTACATACACCATTGTCGGGGATATGCCCTGTTAGCATTGCAATGCTCTTTTCCATTAAAACAAGGGAGCACAACAGTGCTAGATTCCAATAAACACAGTTAGCAAAGCAGTGCCAGATTGCAATAGGCTCCTAGCACACAGAAAAAAGATTATTTGATGTGCTGTTAGCACAGGAAAGCCAAACACTGTTATGCTCAGTTAGCACGGCATTGCCCAATTCCTCTGTGTTCAGTTTACACTGTAGTGCCTTATTCCATCATGATAGTAAGGCCAGATTCAATTACTCCCATTTTGAACCTTACAGTCACATTTTATGTACACTTTACCCAATTTCTTTCCATTCTATTATTTTTGCATGTGACTTAAGTGTTTATGGAGACTAATCCCAGATGCTTTGCTTCTTTCCTTTCCTCTCTGATCATCTTCATGCTACAATTCCTAATCAACTTTCCACCATCAAAACCTGAATGCTATCCTACTCTTTCTTAATTCATCCAAAATTGAATATTTGTTCTTCGCTGCCGCTTCTTCCCACCACTCCTCCACCTGAGCATATGTGTTCCCCTCCTCATTGCCCCACTCCTTCTTCCTCTTAGTGTTAGTTGTTATCCTTCATTGTGCTATTCTCCAGCTCATATCTTTCAGTTTCAACTCTGATAGCTGTAAGATCTACCATTTTCTTAATTTTCAAGGTAACAAGGCACCTATTTTGACTTTGATATTTTTTTATCTTGACCACTGGTCCTCCGTTTAGCTTGGTCTTCATGCTACTGCCCTTTAAGCCCTGCAATCTGGCTATATTGCTGCTATTTGCCAGCTTTGCTGTTGTCCATTGTGCTCTAACATATCTTCTGTTGCTTCTCATTACTGATTTCCATTTCTCTTTTAGCTCCTCTTTTGCTATTGTGAGAAACGTGAAGGTGTCCCCCTAGCTAGTCCCCTGGGATCCCTAGTTAGT
Source organism: Ambystoma mexicanum (assembly GCF_040938575.1). Lineage (NCBI taxonomy): Eukaryota > Metazoa > Chordata > Amphibia > Caudata > Ambystomatidae > Ambystoma > Ambystoma mexicanum. The sequence continues at coordinate 256,654,288 of NC_090922.1, forward strand.
CCCCTGGGATCTATCATCCAGGTGGCCAGGACACGGCCATCGCTATTGGATTCAGTTCCTGGGGGTGAACCAGTGAGGGAGGATCACCTGGATGGGGGATCCTTGGGGAGTGGCAGTGGGACATCAATGAGTGAGACGTGGTATCCCCCTTCTCCCAATACCTTTTCCCCATACTACCACGTAGGACATTTGAAAACACTGCCACCGCCTTTTCCTACATGAACACTTTCGCACAACATGGAAGACAACAGACTAACACCAGAGCCGTTTACCTGACATGTCCCAATAGAAGGGTCAGGCAATTGACCAAAATCACACACACCTGACGCCCTTTGCCTTCCCTCCAGGGATAAGAGTTGGAGCACGAGAGCACACAGAGAGCAAGACAGACCGCACAACGTGAGAGCTTACTCAGTATGACAGTCCAAGAGGAGGAGAAAGACGGCAAAGACAGAGAGGGTGACAAGGAGAGAAGTAATCTTGCCCTTTCCAATCGAGGCCCGTGAAACCTCAGCAGAAAGTATCAGACTGCGGGCAATAGCCAGCGTGTGTTGCAGCAGATGTCTACGGTACGCAAGATCCTTCTCCGCTGATAACCAAGCCAGGGAAGGATGTTGGTCTCGGTGGTACTAACCTTGATTCCAAGGATAAAGAAAGGCAAGCGGTTCATCACAGCCGGTGAGTCAAGGGGAAAATCGATAAGAAACCGAACTGTGTTGAATTAAAAGTAGCCAACGGATCATTTGAACTTTGAAATTGTAAAGATACGATTGAGGAAAGAGGGCGAAAGCCAGCAGCAGAAGACGCCAGCACCACGTGGGTGCTCAAGCAGCAAACTCTGGGCGATTACCTGATGGTAGAAACTACCGTATCCAGAAACCCTTGGGAAGAAATGAAAAGAGATCAAAGTGGTCTTACAGGAGGTCTAGCAAAATCCCTGTACAATCAAAAGTCTTTGACCGGCAAACTGTTAAGAAAGCAAGGGATATGAATTCAGCATCCAAAGAGAAAACCTTTGAGAACGTAAAGGGAAGTGAATCCTGCTAAAGTGAAAAGTGGCAAGAGTGAACCCGGAAGAAGGTGCCGATAAAGAGAGGTGAAGTCTAAAGTCCCAAGAAACAGGGTGTTGACATAGGTGAACCCGGCAGAGGGATGTCCATGAGAATTGTTTAAAAAGACAAAGATTTTGTGAAGAAAAAGAAAGCCAACCGGTGGACGGAGGCTGTGATTCGAGAAGAATCTGCACCTGGAAGAGGGGACTCAGGTCAAGCTATCACTCAATATATATTTGGAACATAACTTTTTGTTTGTTTGTTGAGTGCATTGGGCCCTCTAAGTCAAGAGACTTTTAGTGAAAGAGACTTGATCATCGAAGAACCCGATAGCTGATACCGAACTGTTGGCTCGTGCTGGGTTAAGCTTGAGCGTGTGCTGTGATGATTGGCTCCACCTTGTCCCATGCTCAAAATGTGGGGAAGGGAGACCCATGTCAATCACATCCTGACATATTACTTGAGAACACTTCTTTCTTTTGAAAACCCTATCCCACACTCTTTCTGTAATTAGTTGTAAGGATTTGGCAATAGTTTTTGTTTAGCATATGCCCTTTTATTTGACACAACGCCACTAGGACTGACTTATTTTTGGTTTGATGGGCGACGCTTGCTACCATCTTAGATTTAGGTGTGGGTTAGGCAATTTTCTACCCTGCATTCATTGTTCAATAAACACCCTTGAACTGTGATCACTTTCATCTGTCTTTACTGTTGCCACCATGAGTTTCTTACATATGATGTCAGAAGTGGGATGTGACTAGATTGAAACGAATTGGGGAACCCTACAATTTCAAAAACTTAGAGAGCCTCTAACCCTTCCATCGCCACCAAGGAATCAATAGGGTTTGATATCTGTAGCAGTAGGGAAGCTATTATTCCCCTTGGGGAAAGAGGTATGATTCCTACAGACTTGGTTTTCATACCCCCTTCGGGGTGCTACCTACGATTAGCCCCAGAATCTGGCTTAGCGTGGAAGTTCGGGATAGATGTCCTAGCAGGTATTATTGATCCCGACTTCAGGGAAGATGTGAAGGTTCTTTTATAGAATCATGGTGAAGTCCCTTTTGAGGTACGTCGGGGTGATCAAATTGCCCACGGCATTTTGGGAAGAGCTCTATTTGCTCAGTTTAAAGAAAGTGAACCAGATAAAACAGAAAAAAGATAACTAAGGCTTTGGGGAAGCTGATAAATCTCTTAACATTGAAGAAAGGAAAAGAGAAGAACCCACCCTCTATCCCGACCTAGCCTTTGCCCAGCGAAATGACTAAGCTCTTGCTGAAGCTTTTTTACAAGCAATCCTGACGAAGACGAAGTTAATTAGAAGGTAGGTGTCTTTTTCTTCCTAAAGCAAGGGTTACTTTACAGAAGGGAAACCTCCACAGAAGGTTTGATAAAAACACAGTTGGTGATACCCAAGAACAACAGAAAGGTTGTGCTAGAGATCGCGCATTCCCTTCTTACCGGGGGACATTTAGGACACGTTAAAACCCAGGTACACAATGGGAAGTTTTATTGGCCAGGTATCCACGCGGATATGTTATGTTATTTTGCACTTATATAGCGCCTTATATACCATTGGTATGGTCTGAAGGCGCTGGTAGGTTGAACGCCCTTGGGAACCGAAGTTCAGGTCAGTAGAGAGAGTGGGGAGGGACAAACGGCGCGTGTGCGCACCAGGTATGTGTGCAGCTGGTGCGGTATTCGTGAAATAGCCGCTTCTTAGCGGTAGGTGTGGTGGTTGATATCAGGGGTATGTGTTCATTCTGGCAGGATTTATCCAGACCGACTGTGGCTGCGTTAGGCCTGAGGAGAACGCCTGGCTGGGGTGTGTGTAACCAGCGGTGTTTACTTAGAGTGATGGGGAGTGAGCGAGAAGTGTTGGTATGAGAACAGTTATACCGAATGGTGTCATAGTATCTCTGTGTTCTATTTGGGTGGTGATGTAGAGGAGAGAGTAAGCGTGGGGTGTGATATGGTGGGTTACATGCTCTTCCAAACGTTCCCTGCATTCCAGACCATACTGGAACCAGCCACACTTCTAAATACACATAGGCTGTTGGGTACACTTCTACATGCAATTTTTCTCAGAGAGGCTATTGGGCACAACTTCTAAATGTCACTTTCTCAGAGAGGCTATTGGGCACAACTTCTAAATGCAGCTTTCTCAGAGAGGCTATTGGGCACAACTTCTAAATACACAAAGGCTATTGGGTATACTTCTTAATGCAACTTTTCTCAGAGCGGCTATTGGGTACACTTCTAAATACATAGAGGCTATTGGGCGCAACTTCTAAATACACATAGGCTATTGGGTACACTTCTTAATGCTATTTTTCTCAGAGAGGCTATTGGGTACACTTCTAAATACATAGAGGCTATTGGGCGCAACTTTTAAATACATAGGCTATTGGGTACACTTCTAAATGCAACTTTCTCAGAGGTAGGTGAGAGGCTATTGGGCGCAACTTCTAAATACACATAGGCTACTGGGTACACTTCTAAATGCAACTTTCTCAGAGAGGCTATTGGGCACAACTTCTAAATACACATAGGCTATTGGGTACACTTCTTAATGCAACTTTTCTCAGAGAGGCTATTGGGTACACTTCTAAATACATAGAGGCTATTGGGCGCAACTTTTAAATACACAGGCTATTGGGTACACTTCTAAATGCAACTTTCCTCGGAGAGGCTATTGGGCACAACTTCTAAATGCAACTTTCTCAGAGGCTATTGGGCACAACTTCTAAATGCAGCTTTTCTCAGAGAGGCTATTGGGCACAACTTCTAAATACACATAGGCTATTGGGTACACTTCTAAATGCAACTTTCCTCAGGGAGGTTATTGGGCACAACTTCTAAATGCAACTTTCTCAGAGAGGCTATTGGGCACAACTTATAAATGTAGCTTTTTCAGAGAGGCTATTGGGCACAACTTCTAAATACACATAGGCTATTTAGTACACTTCTAAATGCAACTTTCTCAGAGAGGCTATTGGGCACAACTTCTAAATACACATAGGCTATATAAAAACTTTCATCCAGACGTGCAAAATCAGCCAAAAGACCAGCATGCACATCCCATTGACTGCCCCTCAGAATCCGTTGCTGATCATAGAAATCCCCTTTTCAAGAATTGGTATGGATATAATAGGACCACTAGAGACATCTAAATTGTGCAATAAATATGTCCTGGTGATCGTGGATTATGCAACCCAATATCCTGAGGCCTTCCCGATGCGAAACAACACCACCCAACAGATCCTTAAACATCTTCTACCGTATTTCTCTAGGGTTGGCTTTCCCAAGGAAATCCTAACCGACCAAGGTTCGACTTCTATGAGTAAGCTCATGGCTGCAGTGAAAGAGCTGCTCCACATTACCATCATGCGAAATGTGTACCATCCCCAGAACGATGGTTTGGTAGAAAGATTCAATAAGGCCCTGAAACTAATTATACGGAAATTGGTAGACCAGGAAGGGAAAGACTGGGATCGAATAATCCCATGGGCACTATTTGTAGTGCGGAAAACCCCCCCATGCTTCCATGGGTTTTTCTCCCTTTGAGTTACTCAATGGACAAGAACCCAGAGATGTCCTGGGCATGCTCCGGGAAACCTGAGAAGAACGAGAGGAGGCCCCCATTCCAATCTCACAAACCACCACTAGAATGCAAGAACATAGGAAGTTGGTTCAGCACTTAGTCTGCACTCATATGGGAAAGGCCCACAGCCAGCAAAAGGCCAATTATGATAAAAAAAGTAGAGTTAAGATCATTCTGTATAGGACATAAAGTACTGGTCGTCCTACCCAAAGCAAAAAAACAAACTTGACTCCAAGTGGCATGGACCTTATGAGATATTAGAATGGACGGGAACCTTCACATATAAAATAGCCCAACCAGACAGAATACAGAAAGTTCATTTATATCACATAAACATCCTGAAGGAGTGGAAAGAGAACCCATCAGCCACCCATGCGAAAGTACTAGCCTGCCTGGTACCCAAAGACATAGATAACTGACTTAATTCCTTCTGAGTTATCTATCCAACAGAGTGAAGATCTAAAAGTTGTAGTGGTTTCATTTCCTGATGAAGTCTCAGAAAAACCAGGAAGAGTGAAAGGTACATACCATTATATTCAAACACCTAAAGGTAAAGTGGTTCACTAAAAACCATATTGTCTACCAAAAACCTATAACCCGATAATGATCCAGGAAGTTAACAAAATGTTAAAAGCTAATATTATTGAGCCCTCCTCAAGTCCATGGTCCTTTCCTATCGTGTTGGTCACTAAGCCTGACCGTTCCTGGAGATTCTCTATAGACTTCCGTCAAGGTAACGCCATATCAGATTTAGATGCCTATCCCATGCAGTGCATTGATGATCTAATTGATAAACTCGGGACAGCCCCCTTTCTATCTACCCTAGATTTGACAAAAGGGTACTGGCAAGTACCTGTATATGGACCAGACAAGGAAAAAACTGCGTTCTCAACTCCCCTTGGATTATCCCAGTGTAAAGTCCTTCCTTTCGGCCTACATGGTGCGCCAGCCATGTGCCAACACCTTATGGATAACATCCTACAACCCAACTCTGATTTCTGTGGAGCTTATATTGAATATATTGTCATTTATAGTAAAACCTGGGAAGACCATCTCTTCCATCTTTACACCATCATGAAGGTCCTCAAAATCGCTGGCCTAACTGCTAATCCATCTAAATGCAGATTGGCCCAGTCAGCCGAAAAATGTCTTGGCTTCTTCGTAGGGAATGGGAACGTACAGCCCCAACATGAAAAGGTAAAAGCCATCTTAGATACACCAACTCCTAAAACTAAAAGAGACCTTAGAGCTTTCCTCGACTTAATAGTATACTACTGCAGGTTTATCCCTAACTTTTCTGACAAAACGGCCCAGCTGCCAGATAAACTTAAAAATTCCAAACCCCGCTGATTCCAAGATGGGCGCCTGCTGAGGTGGACGCATGTCTCCTGTGCTCCGCACCTGCAAGAATCAAAAGGCGTCCCAAGCATCTGAAATAGGTGAATGTATGCCCGGAAACCGCGGTCTATTGCAACCTAAGGTGCGGGGGAACGAGAAACTACCTCGCTCAGGTTCGGGCGCTCCAGCGGGCCGCTGTTGACAAGCAGTTAGCAGGTGAGCTGGCGAGCGGAGGGCCTGGAGTGCGTGCCGCCGCAGTCATACCCACACAGCGGTAACTATATTGGAGGTGGGAGAAATGTGCCCAGCCCTCCGGAACACGCAAGGACCCCGAGGCAGCCTGCAGACCCCCTCTGGGCAGAAAAGCAGAGGTCCCTGAAGCGGGGGTTGAGCCAAAGCGAGATTCGGCGGGAGGACAAAGACGATCGGCCTCTGCGCCAGATGGTGCGGAGAGGAGGAGCGGTATGCACCCTTGTTCAAACCTGAGTGCCCTGACGGTCCGCTGACAGCGGAGGGCAGACCCAACTGGAGGAGGGCTTGGAGTGCGCCCTGCAGGTGACAGCGCACTCGCCGCAACAACACTGGTGGCGGGGTGGAAGAGCTCCTCCGGCGGATCTGCAGCCATACCTGCCCTACTGGTGCACGCCCGGTGCTGGGGGAAGTTGGCAGGCCCTGCGATCCAGCTGGCAGATAAGCGCAGGGGCTGGGGGCTCCATCTGAAGCGAGGCGGAACCGGCAGAGCGGGGGAGTGTTCGGCCCCCATCCTCACTGGGCCGCCTCCCACCCACCCACAGTACATACTACGAGCCAGAGCGGAGGACAGCGGTGGAGTGACGAGGCTAGACCAGTGGACCAGCAGGGGACAAAGCCACAACCAACTAGTTGGTAAGGAGGAGCAGGAGCGACTTTCTAGTGCGCCGCAAGGAGTGAGAAGCTGGAAAGCCTGCAGGTCCAAAGCGGGCACTAAAAAGGGGGATCCGGACAGAGTAGTGGACGGTTGATAACAAAGGTAGGCACCCCCCAATCAACGCGCCTGTCCAGTGGAAGCGGCTCCCCGTCGGATCCGTGGATGCTCATTAAATCTGGGGCGCCGGCAGCGGGGGAGAGATAAAGAATGGTCCCTGGGCTCACAATAGACTCCTGGAGAACGGAGGGACCCATCCACAAACTCCACATTAAAAACATGCAAAATCCAGCTGTACTGACCGCAAAGTGGGTCCCTAGCGCCTGGGGGGCCCCACAACGTACTCAATTTAGCAAAACACTGGAGGGTCAAACGGGAACACTCTGCTTTGCCCTGGATTACCTACAAAAAGGAGTGCTGAGCTCCTCTATCTCTCGACAACGACTCCAATCGCGAGAATAGCCCAAGTCCATCGGCAACTTACTGGAAGCGAGGCCCCAATGCCAAAGGCCCCCGGATGGACCAGGCTTGAGTCTCTAAGACCAGATCACCCTGCCAAAGCAATCCCCGGCAGCAATTCAGAGGTGGGAGCAAATAATAGGTAGCTCGCAGCCGGACAGGGAGTCCCCCAGCCCAGCAAACCATAAACCCACGTGGTAGCGGGTCTATCTCAGGTGAGCACCTGGGAGACGGGTTGATTGAACAGGGGAGGCAGTCAGACAACCCAGATGCCAGGTGCCAGGAAGAAAAGCGCTCCCCCGAGAGTGAAAGGATCACCCAAAAAACAGGAGAACCAGCTGGCTAAGTACTGGAGCCAAAGGCAACCACAGGATCCGTTCCCACCACTGTCACCGCAGAATTTAACAGAGACAACCCCAGCTCCATCCCGAGGTACAATGGATACCGACAAGGAGGAACTGCTGAACTGCCTGAAGGGCATGGAAACGAGGATGACAAACACATTTCAGGCCCAAATCGGACAGCTGAAGGAAGACCTAAAGGCCTCCTTGCAAGAGGTCCGCAAAGGGGTAAACAAGCTGGGAGACAGGGTAGACACGGTGGAAAGTGGACTCTCCAACCTCGCAGAAGAAACCAAACAGACCAGCCTCTTACTAGACCAGATAGCGGCAGCCACAAACAACCTCGAATTGCAGGCTGAGGACCTCGAAAATAGATCGCAACGGTCCAACATCAGAGTTAAGGGCCTACCTGAGTCGGTACCGGATGGGGATCTCTGGAACACATTGCAACAAACCTTTAGCAACTTGCTACACAACACCATGCCTGACACAATTGGGTTTGATAGGATCCACTGCGTGGGCCCCAGGAGGACTGGCCCAGGCGCTCGGCCTAGAGACGTGTTGGTGGCCCTCACTTCTTATGGTATGAAGGAAAGCATTTTAAGAGCGGCCAGAACCACTACTGACCTGACGGTCAACGGCAATCCAATCCAGTTGTTCCAAGATCTGGCGCTCTCAACCCTCCACAAGAGGAGACTAATGCATCTGGTGACGAAGGTCCTACGAGAAAAACAAGTATCCTATAGCTGGTCATACCCTTTCGGCCTAACGTTTAGCTGGGAGGGAAAACAGAGAAGCATCAACACGTGCGAGGAGGGCCTCTCCATGCCGAATCTGGAGGAGGATCAGAACCACGAAGAAACCGGCCCAACGCGAAACGCCCAGGCTAGAGGGGCTAACCCCTCGGAATGGTCCACAGCACGAAGAGGCAGGCCCAGGAGAGAACCAAAACTGATGGGCCCACATAACAGCCAATCACAACAGGATGGTCAGCGGCGATAGTCCAAGCCTTCCACTATAACCCTTAAACAGAAGTGTAAAATTACAACTTGAAATCAATATACAAACCTAAAGGCTTGCCTGTGCGGAGACAGACGAAGTCAATTCTTGGAATCCAATCCCAGTCAAGGAACTTTCCGGTCACTCAGAACTTGTGCATCGAACAGTGATCCAACATCCCAGGTTGTTAGAGGGGGGGGATTCCTGGGAATCCTGGTCACGGAGGTCACAAGGGGAGGGGAACGAGGGGGGTAGGGGCGGGTGGTGGGCAGTAGGGGGAGGATGGGGGAGAGGGATCAGGGGTTCAACACACAGAAGGACGATTCAGAGTTCGGGAGCGGCAGTATGAGGAAGGCGGTGGAGGCTGCAGGGTGACCCACTGCATAGCCAGGACAGCGGGAAATCACCTTCAACTTTGAAATGGCAGAGTCAAATGTAGTCTCCGTGAACGCACAGGGATTGAACTCGCCAATGAAACGCCGGGCAATTCTGGATAGACTAAGGGCAATGCAGGTCGACAATAGGGATCCTACAGGAGACACATCTCCTCCCCAAAGACGAGAAGAAGATGGCCCACCGCGCCTTCCCACAGCAATATTCTGCATCTAGCGGGGGGAAAACAGGGGAGTCGCCATTTTGATAGGGCGGGCATTAGAATTTTAAAAAATACAGCTCTGCAGGGATAGGGAAGGGAGATACCTCGAGCTCAAAGGGACGATAAAGGGTAGCATATACACAATTCTTGCTCTATATGCCCCCAACGAACGGCAAGACATGTTTATAGTGGGCTTACTGGAAGAAACTGGCAGCTGGTGTGAGGGCCAACTGATTATAGGCAGGGACTAATTGCGTTATGGACCCGCTGTTGGACAAAACACTCACTCCCTCCCACAACTGTGGATCAGAAAAATAGGCAAGCACTGGGTCGCTTCTTTAGTGAACTGGGAGTAATAGAAACATGGCGGTTCTTTCAAGGAGAGACTAGAGAATACACTCACTATTCGGCTGCCCATCTAGGCTATTCCAGCATAGATATGATCCTGGTCCCTGCTATTCTGGTCCCCCAAATAATAAAAGTAGAAATACGATTGGAATATTCCTCAGACCATGCACCGGTGCTGATTGGTGTGGAGTGGGGGGGGGGAGTAGGGAGTAAGCAAAAGCCAGTCTGGAGACTAAATGATCTACTCCTGAAAGACATAGCACTAAGAGCCCACATGGAGAGCTCCATCGATATTTTTCAAGGAGAACGATAATAGGGAAAGAGGCTGGGGGGTGATTTGGGATGCTGGGAAGGCGGTGGTCAGGGGAGAGTTTATATCACAGGCGGCGGCATACTACAGGGAAAGAACCCTAATAACACAACAGCTGGAGAAGGAGGTGAGGGAAGCCGAGTCCTTGCACAAAACCTGACAATCAAGGAAGTCCTTACGGGAGCTCAGGGAGATTAGAACCCAATTTAAGAACCACACTGCGGAACGAGTGGCCCAGTCACTGCTAAACACGAAACAGGCCTATTACATACATGGGGGCAAGGCAAATAGATTCCTGGCTGCAAAATTGAGAAAACGGAAAACTCGAAACTATATAGCACAGCTACAAGATAAGCATGGAAATCCACGTACAGTAGAGCATGGAAAAAAAATTGAAATAATTATGCAATTCCACGAGGAACTTCTACACAGTGAGAACCTGGACCCAGATCAGCAAAGCTCCTATATTCGATCTATCCCCCTACCCCAGATCACAGAGCAGGATAGGTTAATTCTTGTGGGCCCAATTTCGGCGCAGGAAGTCAGCGACGCCATCTCAGCATTGTTGGCAAATATTGCCCCTGGTCCAGATGGCCTTGGAAACTGCTATTACAAAACCTTTCGCACGCAACTGCTGGCCCTGTTGACAAGGCTTTTCAATGCAATCAGAGAAGAGGGGTCGGTAACGACCGATATGGGGAGATCCACGACTATATGGCCCATGAAACCGGGGTAAGACCCTCTCAAATGCTCTAGCTACCGACCCATCGCATTACTGAACACAGATGCGAACATTTTTGCAAAAATCCTTGCATCCAGATTGATGAAGGTCCTACCGAGCATTATACACGACGATCATGCAGGGTTTATTACAGGACGACACACACAGGACAATGTGAGAAGAGCAATAGACGTAATAGACATGGGGTGGCGTACACAACAAACGTTTGCAGTGGCCGCCCTGGACGGCAGACGGGTATTTGACAGCTTGGACTGGCGATATCTGAAGTTGGTTCTGGAGAGCTTCGGTTGCGGCCAAGAATTCACAAAGATGGTGCTCGCCAACTTCCAGATCCTGTCAGCGAGTTTTATAATCAATGGTCAAAGTTCAGAGTTTGTCAAGATACGGCAAGGGACGCGACAGGGTTGTCCCCTCTCCCCTCTGATCTTTGCGATGGCAATGGAGCCGTGCGCAATGCAGTTCAGACAAGATGCAGGGATCGGGGGGGTGACATGCGGCCAAGAGACCCATAAAATCGCACTGAATGCGGATGATATAATGCTCTTTATGGTAGATCCGAAAATCACAATGCCTAGAGCTATGTCAAAGCTGCAGGAATTCAGAAAGGTCTCGGGGTTTTCTATTAATCTTTCCAAATCTAAGGCTATGAACATTACAGAGAAAAGAGAAGTGATTGAGAACCTGGAGAAGGCATACCCGGTGATCTGGGTAGGGGAATCATTGGAACACCTGGGGATTCATCTAACAAGGGACCTAAATAAGCTATACAAATCAAATATAGTACCCCTATGGAAACAGTTGCAGGATGATATGCACAGATGTGAAACCCAAGAACTGTCATGGTTCGCCCGTATTACGGCGGTAAAAATGACCATCCTTCCCCATCACCTCTATGTGGTAGGTTCGATTCTGGTGACTTATCCCACCTGCCAAGACCAAAGAACTGCAAAAAGCAATATTCAATTTTATATGGCAAGGCAAGAAACCTGGGGTTCAAAAACGCATCGTGATGCGCCCTCCACTCCTCGGAGGCCTGGGAGTCCCGGTGGTGGACAGATATATAATGGCAGCGTAGTTGGCTCCAATGCTGAGATGGGTGAAACCAGAAAACCGCAAAGGATGGTGCCGGATTGAACAGACAGCCACGTCAATTCCTTTAAGGGCTTTGTTAGGCCTGAAAGCAGAGAGCCGGGAGAGGGGGGGAATCCTCCTGGAATCAACTAGGATGTCACTGCTAAGCTGGGACAAAGCCTGGAGGTGGAAACGCATCCCCTGAGGTCTAGGCCCCTGCACACCGCTAATGCACAACCCAGATTTCTCACCGGGCATCCAGAGAAAGTTCTGGGAGGGGTGGACTGGCCCAGATGCATTGACCCTGAGAGACATGTATAGACATGGCTATCCACTGCTCTCAGCAATTCGGATAAGGGGAAAAAGCGCTATAGATATGCACAAGTCAGGCACTGGATAACCCACCCTGCAGTGAAGAAGGCGGGCACGAGGCAGCCGTCGGGTCTCGAGCTGACCATACAGGAGGGTCTAATAACGAAGGGAGTGACCAGGCTCTACAGATTGCTATCCAATGCGCAAACAATGGACATTCTCCCATAGAAGGCAAGCTGGGAAAAGGACATGGAAGAGACACTAACTGAAGAGGAGTGGAATCAAATATGGGCAATGGCTCACGGTACATCCAGATGCACCACGATTAAAGAGTCAGCATACAAACTATGGCTCCGATGGTATATGTCCCCATACCGCATACACGAAATCAACAAGGACTACCCACCCACATGCTTGAAAAACTGTGGTGAGAGGAGAGACCTATTCCACATGTGGTGGTCATATCCCAAAGCAGTGACCTTTTAGAAGGAAATACTCGGGCACATAAAAGACATCACGGGAGTGGAGCTGCCAATGTCCCCAAAAACAATCCTGTTGGGTGCCCCTATAGAGGGAGTCTACGCAATGTCGGGGGGCAAGAGCCACCTTAATTACTCATCTTTTGTCAGCGGCGAAAATGACCCTCGCACAGAACTGGAAAAGTGATGAAGGACCGATGACTGCCGGGTGGTGGGTCAAGATTTGGGAGTGATGGCCATGGAAAAGATATGTGCCCTCAGCACAGGGAAATACCTAAAGTTTCTAACAATTTGGAACCACTTTCACGAACTGGTGAGGGAGAGAGAAGCCCAATACTACAAACCACGTCTACTTAAAAATACACAGGTCATCTGAGCCCCACACCTGGAAAAAAAACCTGGTTCAATCTTCCGAGAATGATCTCAATACGGACTGAACTCTGGATCCCAAAAGTTGGAGTATAAAGGGGGGAAGAGGGAGGAGGGTGGGGGGGGGAGGCGTGGGATGAGGGAGGAAAAGGTAAAATACTCGGAAGCAAGAGAGACATCACTGAACGGCGAGGGGTGAAAGTAAGTTGATCACAGATGCAATGTCACTAGTTCACTGAAATTGTTATATTGCTATGAGGTTGTATGCCTTCGATCAATAAATAAAGATGTTAAAAAAAAAGCCAAACCCCAGAAGCTTTATTGGAACGACAAAAACGAGGTGTGCTAAAACATCCTAAAGCAGACGCTATGCCAGAACCAAAACCTGAAATTAGTTGACTTCTCGAAGGAGTTTGTGTTGCAGACGGATGCCTCCCTTACAGGGTTAGGAGCCGTCCTGTCCCAAATTTGCGACGGACTAGAACATCCCATACTATATACCAGTCACAAGTTATTCCCATGTGAAAAGAATAACTCAGTGGTAGAATTAGAGGCCCTAGACATCAAATGGGCCATTATCCATCTTCGGTATTACCTATTGGGATGAAAATACACACTTGTTACAGACGCCTCACCCCTAGTTTGGATTAGCCAACGCAAAGAGTCCAACCCTCTAGTCATGCGATGGTTTCTAGACGTACAACCCTATTGTTTCACAGTGGAAAGCTGAAAGGGAAAAGACCAGGGAAATATGGATTTTCTTTTCTGTTTCCCATGTGAAACAAATGTGGCTACATCGCATGGAGGAAGGGTATGTGAGAAAACTGAAGGTTTCTCCCTAGCTAGTCCCTGGGGATCCGTCATCCAGGTGGCCATCGCTATTGGATCCAGTTCGAGGGGGTGGACCATTGAGGGAGGATCACCTGGATGAGGGGTCCTTGGATAGTGGGAGTGGGACACTGATGGGTGAGACATGGCCCCTTCTTCCAATACCTTTTCCCCATCCTACAACGTAGAACATTCAAAAACACTGCCCACCCCCTTTTCCAACACAAACACTTTCGAACAACATGGAAGACAATGGACTAACACCAGAGCCATTTACCTGACATGTCCCAATTCAAGGGTCAGGCAAAGTCAGGCAATTGACCAAAATCACACACACCTGACGGCCCTTTCCATTCCCCCCAGTGATAAAAGGTGGAGCACGAGAGCACACAGAGAGCAAGGCAGACCACAGGACGTGAGAGCTAACTCAGCACAGCAGTTCAAGAAGAGGAGAAAGACAGAGAGGTTGACAAGGAGCGAAGTAACCGTGCCCTTTCCAATCGAGGCCTGCAAAACCTCTGCATAAAGTATAAGACCGGGAACAATAGCCAGCGTGTGTTGCAGCGGATGTCTACGGTACGCGAGACCCGCCTCCACTGATAACCAGGCCGGGGTAGGACATTGGTCTCTGTGGTACCAACCTTGACTCCAAGGATAAAGAAAGGCAAGCGGTTCCTCACAGCCCGTGAGTCGATGGGGAAAATTGATAAGAAACCGAACTGTGTTGAACGAAAAGTAGCCAACGGCTGATTTAAAATTTGTAAATTGTAAAGATACAATTGAGGAAAGGGGGGGAAAGCCAGCAGCAGAGGAGGCCGGCACCACGTGGGTGCTCAAGCAGGAAACTGGGTGATTACCCGGTGACAGAAACTACCATATCCAGAAACCCTTGGGAAGAGGCGAAAAGAGGTCAAAGTGGTCATACAGGAGGTCTAGCAAAATCCCTGCACAATCGAAAGTCTTTGAATGGCAAACTGTTAAGAACTCAAGGGAAATGAATCCTGCATCCAAAGAGAAAACCTTTGAAAACATAAATGGACGCAAATCCTGCTAATGTGAAAAGTGGCAAGAGTGAACCCAGAGGAGGGATGCCGATAAAGAGGGGCGAAGTCTCAAGTCCCAAGAAACAGTGTGTTGACAAAGGTGAACCCGGCAGAGGGATGTCCATGAGAACTGTTTAAAAAGACATTAAGATTTTGTGAAGAAAAAGAAAGCAATAGTGAACCTCGCAGAGAGAGGCTGCGATTCGAGAAGGGTCTGCGCCCGGAAGAGGGGGACTCAGGGGTGAAGCTATCACCCAATATATATGTGGAACAGAACTTTTTGTTTGTTTATTGAGTACATCGGGCCCTCAAAGGCAAGAGCCCTTTAGTGAAAGAGACATAACAATCGAAGAACGCGATAGCTGATACCAAACTGTCGGCTCGTGCTGGGGAAATCTCGAGCTTGTGCTTTGCTGAGGGGCTCCATCTTGTCCCGTGCTCAAAACGTGGGGAAGGGAGACCCATGGCAATCACATCCTGACATATTATTTGAGAACACTTCTTTCTTTTGAAAACCCTATCCCACACTCTTTCTGTAATTAGTTGTAACAATTTGGCAATAGTTTTTGTTTTGGTATAGGCCCTTTTATTTGACACAACGACACTAGGACAGCCTTATTTTTTATTTGATGGCCGACGCTTTCTCCCATCTTAGATTTAGGTTGGGCGTTTTTCCACCCTGCAGTCATTGTTCAATAAACACCCTTGAACTGTGATCACTTGTGTCTGCCTTTACTGTTGCCACTATGAGTTCCTTACACTATCTTTGCCTTTCTCTTAAATGTAAGGTTCAGAGTTATTAGATTAGTATATAACAAAGTTGGCAGAACACATAATATCAGGGCAAAATATCATATTTGGCAGATGGAGCTTAGGAGTGAGGTGCATATTTGTGACCGACAGCCGTTTTTTCAGCTAGTGTTTTACGAAAACACTTTGCCAAAAAAAATCATCTACATTTTTGGGGGAGGGGGGGCATATAAGGGGTAGAGGGGCAGAAACAGGTTAATTGAGGGGGGGGAGCGGCGGTTTGGGGGGGATCCCCCCAAAAAATAAAAAAAATAAAATGTCAATGACTTTTTTTGGTACAATGCATTCGTAAAAACACCCGTTGTAAAAATGCCTGTCGATGATATGACATAGAACCATTGCAATAAAGGTGGTGCACGATATATGAGTAATAATGCACCGCTGCACGTATATATTATAAATCAAGTGCTTTGGTGCTTGTTGCTTCTTTCTGGCTGTTTTACAGAGGCCTTTTACAGTCTTACATATACATAATAATGTGGAGGCAGTTTGTGTGAAGATGGAGTACAAAGTTAAATGAAGTTGCAGGCACTGTTGTGTGGTAGTTTACTTTGAGTTTGTGGAGTAGTGTAGGGTGGTGGAGAAGCTATAGTGTTAAACAGTCACAGCAGAGAGAAGCAGCAGGGCAGGTTTGTTCGAGATTATTACTGCAGTCTGTGGGAGTTTCTAGCCCTGCCAAGGGTGCAATGGTTTTTCAGCACCTTCTTTCTGGCCTGCATTGCCGGGCCCAGGTTATGTTTTCTGTTGTTGGATGATAGGTTCCTTAATTTCTCTTTCCTCAGCCTGGCTTGTGTCCCCGGTTCTAGGGTATGCTTCCTGTGGCCAGCACCATTTTCCAGGGTGTTAGCCATTAACCATTTGTAGAGCATTCAGTGTGGGGTAGGTGCTCCGATATTTCTGGATCGGTCAGCTAAATTCGACACTGTAGGCCACTCCATCCTGGTTGCTCATTTGATCAAGGGTATGGTGTCTGGCTGGGTGCTGGCTTTGCTGGAGTCCTTTCTTACTGGTCACACTCAATCCCTCTCCCTTTCCTAATTCTGCCCTGCCCATCTTGCTCTTTCCTGTGGTGTTCCTCAGAGCTCTGCCTTGTCCCCTACACTGTTTAAAGTGTATATTCAGCCTCGGGTCAAGCTCATCCATACCCAGGGCCTCCGCTGCTACTCGTATACCGACGACAAGCAGATTGTTGTTCGCATTGATCTCCATCATTTGGAGACTACGTTAGATCTGCTGGATTGTCTGGGTGCGGTTGGAAGGTGGTTGAATGATAATTGGCTTAGGCTGAATGGGGACAAGACGGAGGTCTTGGTGGTGGGTACTCCCTCTGCTGCCTCTCTCTGGTCCTCTGACATTTGTCCGTTTCTCTTGATTCACTTCCTTTCCCTGTTCTAGTGGTGAAGGACCTTGGTGTTAAATTATCTGCCTCACTTTCTCTTGATGCACAGGTGGCGGCTGTTTGCCAGGCAGTACATTGCAAGCTTAAGATTCTGCAAAAAGTTCTCTCTTTAATCCTTCTATCTTCACACCCCTGTGATCGCCTCACTGGTTCTCAGTGGAGCAGATTACTGTAACTCGCTCTACCTGGCTCAGCCGCTATATATTCTAAGATGGCTCCAGGGTCTTAAAGAAATTCTGCGGTGCGAGTGGTGTCTCACGTCCCGTTCTCTTCTCATATTTCTCCAGTTCTTTGCCAGCTCCACTGGCTTCCCATTAAGAAACGAGTAAAGTTTAAATGTCTTTGCTTAGTTCACAAGGTGTTTTAAGGACTTGGGGCTGAATATCTGCAACAGAATGTTTATATGTCCCCAGCCGTGTGCTTTGCTCTCAGGATAACGCTGTTGTCTTAGTGCCTAGGATCCGTCTCTCTCGCATTGGTGGCCGTGCCTTCTCAGTTGCGCCCACCAAGCTTTGGAACTCAGTGCCTAGGGGGCAGCGGGTTACGGAGAATCACCTTGCTTTTTGCTGGGCCGTGACAACCATACTCTTTTATTGATGTCGATTGATGGCTTCTTTTCTGCTGGTTCTATAGCACCAAAGTGCCTTTGGGCGTATGTGCACTTAACAAATATGAAATCATTCAGCATAATGCTGTCTGTGCTCTCTGTGTGAGATAGTCGAAAGCTGAGTTTTACTTGGGGTCTTGTGAACAACAAGGTCTTGAACGTTTTCCGAAAATCTAGGTGATCCCCTAGTGCGAGTTCCTTGGTCATCAAGAACAACTGTTTAGCTGGCAGACCAATGAATGAGGGTCCCCGAAACTTTTATTTTCAAAATCAAAGCTTCCAGGTAGGTTTGTATGGTAGGATATTTCAATGGATACACTCCCCCTTGCCTCTCACTGTGTAAGGCCCAGTGGTCGAATAAGAATGGCTTAAATTGTACCCTGCACTTAACTGGTTGTCAGTTGTAAGTAAGGCATGGTATCAAACAGTGAAGACAGACACAAGTGATCACAGTTCTAGGGTGTTACTTGAACTTCAATGGGTTGTTTGAACGCCTATTTAATCCTAAATCTAAGGATGGGAGCAAGCTACGACCATCAAATAATAATAACGCAATCCTAGTGGAGTCTCTGTCAAAATAAAAGGGCCTATACTAATAAACCTATTGCCCATCCTTACTTCTAAATACAAATGTATGGGAAAACGATGTATGCAAAAGAAAAGTGTTCAAGAAACAATATGTCAGGATAGTTGAGCAGTTGGCTTATCATCCCCACATTTTCAGCACGGGAGAATGTGGCACACTCGAGCGTTGCACCCACTCTGACTTCTCTGCCACTAGGATGCAGTTCAAACATAGGTATATGGGCCTTCTGCTCCAAAGTCTCTTTCCCAATAAAAGGATCTTATTGCAGAGTCTCTGGTGTAACAAAACAAGTACCGAAGTTACTTTCTCTTTAGGATTTCACATTCACAAGTTCATGGGTTTACTGTTCATCACGGGTCTCCCTCAATCAGGCTCAGACTCCCTTAAACACAAGTTCACAGTTGGTCTCCCTCAATCGGGCTCGGACCACCTTAAACACAAGTTCACAATTGGTCTCGCTCGGTCAGGCTCGGACCACGGTCTCCCTCAGTCGGGCTCGGACCTCATAATCTTTATTTCTTTTTGTTATCAAAATTTGAAGACTTTCCACTGTGCAATGGATTTCTCTTAAACCATTGCAGGACCACTTCGATTCACTCCATTCATTACTTTCATTTTATTACTTTGTTTCTGCCACTTCTTGGCTGGGTACATAACACTGACCTTCGATTGAGCACACCCGTGCTGCTGGATGACTCTGTTACTTTGTCTCCTACCTTCTCTAATTCAGATTAAAGTTCAAACATCCATCTGCAATTGAGCTTTACTTGCGTCTTTCATCACACGCGTTAATAATTCCCCAACTCACCGGCTGTGTTGATTTCTCTGGCGCTGCTTTGATCCTGGAGCCAAGGACGGTACCACGGCTGCTGCAGATCCTCCCCGTCTCGACTAGTCATGCAGGAGGGCCCCAGGTATCTCTGACACACAATGCAGGATTCTTCAGTCTGGTATCCTGGCATCACGCCTTTCAATCTGAACGTTTCTGGAAAGTAACGGTTTCTCACCAGAAAGGTCAAGGGTATCTCCCTCCTTGCTCTCCCTTCTCCGTGTGCCGCCTTTCTCTTCTCATTCAGCTGCGGTCTGGAGAACGCTATTCCTTTGCAAACTTTGCCTCGCTTACAGTGTGTTCTCGTGCTCCACCTTTTATCCATGTGAGGAAGCTTAATGGAAGTCAGGTGTGAGTTGTGAACAGTAATTGCCTGACTATAGTAGTGGGACATGTCAGGTACAATCCTCTGTGTGAGTCTGTTTTCTCCCAGAATGGGTTGTCTGTGTGAAAGTGTTCATGTAGGGAAGAGGGTAAATATCCCAAGTATCCTACCTGGTAGGAGGTGGTAAAGGTGTTACAGGACGGTGGATACCTGGTCTCGCCATCAGGTGTCCCACTCCCCAAAGACCCCTCACCCTGGTGATCCCCCCCGCACTGGCCCACCCCCAGGGTGTGGATCCAAAGATGATGGCCGCGCCCTGGCCCGTGTGCTGTGTTCCTTCTGATCTAATCTCAGAAATGGCCTTGCAGCTACACTTTGCCCCACAAGGGCGGTCCTGCACCCAAATACTAGGCAATTCTCTGAACAATATTACCAACAGCAACCCCAGACATGTGTTTCAGCCTTTTTGGGCCTCCTCAGTGAGGTGAAGCTGTGCCTCTCTAAGGACAGTGATCAAGGTCTACCTCTGGATTACCATGGGTAATTTAGCGTAAAACCCCAAATCCCTAATCTTGTGGGTTATTTGGCCTTGCTGGCCATATGCATGAAACCATGTTTTCACCCCCTCCAGGTGTCCTGGGTCTCTCAACCCCTCGTAGGCTAAACTGTCTCGCTGGCCAGAGTGATACAATGTTTTCATCCCTTCTAGGTGTCCTGAGTCTCTCTGCCCGTCTTCTGCTATTCGGCATTGCTGGTCGTATGTGTGATACAATGTTCTCCCCCCTCCAGGGGTCTTGGGTCCCTCACACCCTTGTGGGCTGCTCGATGATGTTGGTCGTCTGCGTGCTGCAATGTTCTCACCCCCTCCATCGGTACTTGGTCTTTCAGCCCCTCATGGGCTTCTCAGCTTCGGTGGCTGTGTGCATGATACAATGCTCTCACTCCTTCTTGGGGAACTTTGGAGCTTCATTGCCCTCCTTCCGTTCCTCCGTATCGGCCACTTAACTGTGTTTAGCTGGCGTTTGTTCGTCAAAGGAGGCAGTGGCTGCGGAGACGCACTTTTGTGCTCATCTGCTCATACACAGTGGATCCTCAACTCAGGTCATTGCTCAGGAACGTTGGTGCATCAACTCTCCAGAGGTTCGGTCTCCTGTTTCAGGGGACCTCGGACCGTGGGGCACTCTGCCCTTCTGGACTTGTCAGCATTCTTCAGGCTCTGGGATTCCTCAGCCCACTAAATATCTGTTGTGATCCTGCCTCCAGGATCAATCCACCCAGTGTAACAGCTCAAGCTTCCACAGTCTTTGGGCTGGCTCAGACTCACTCCTCTCCTGCAGGTATGAGCTTGCTTCATTTTACAATCTGCTGTGAATCAAGAGAAGAAACAGGATTTGTTCTGCGTCTCCAGAACCAGAGGCCAACAGAATAGGGTCAGCAGCTGAGCTTTATCCAGTTAAACGGCCCTCTACATTACAATATGGTTCAATTCTCATATAACCCATAAACAATGGGGATTATATCTCCCTTGGGGATAAAGGGAGTATTCCACATATTTGTTACAGTACAGTGAGAATGCTCGAGGGAGAGGAATGCAGCGTTCTGGTGGGGGAATAAGGAGTAAGTCTCCTTGCAAGAAAAGGAGAGGACAACTCCAGAAAGGTAGTGCAAGTCAATGAGCAAGATCTCAAACTGTATCTGTTGTGCAATAGTGAACCAGTGGAATTTAATGAGAATGATGTGAAGGGTACAGCGAAATGCAAACACCAAGTGAGCTGGTGAGCTGCAGCATTCTGCAAGTTATCCAGTCTTTTCACATCAAAACACCTGATCCGCTTCAGCCACAAACGAGTGCTTGCCACTGTCTAACCGCAACTCAAATCCATGCTTAGCACCTTGAATACTGCCTCAATGCTGTTTACCAAAGGATAACGTGCACAAAGGTAAGGATTTGGAGATTAGGAGCTCTTTCACAGGCGTTTGCAGCATGACCCGTAGCCTTGCCTTGGGCGAGACAAAGTTTACATAGCATTAGATGCATTCATGTGGTTTATCTAGAACAAAACAGTTATCATGCTGGATAATTAACATTATTTGGAGCACAATAACATGAGTAACAAGCCAAGCAAAGGTGCAAGGGTAGTGTAAAACGCAGGTCGGCTATCTTTCATTGTTTAAATGTGATTGGAAATCGCATAAAGAATTCCCGATTTCCTTTTTGATCCTGACAACTAAGTTATTTCATAATGACCAAATCAGAGCTCAGAGATCGGGCATTCAAAAACGCACAGCCCTCCTTCGTATTTTCTTCCCTACCTTCTTCAAAGACAGTTAAGCAACCATGTTTGTGATTTTGCATGTTCTTACCATTTTAACTTCTGGCTCCCGCTTGCAATAATTCCCAGTATATGTCTGCCTAAACAGATAGCAAATCAGCTGGCATTTACCACTGAGAGGAAAACAGCATAGGAAAAGGTCTAAACACATTTCAAAAACAAAGAATAGCCTCAAGTGAAGATTAGGGGGAGAAATTCTAAACTTAAAGCTTAAAGGCACTTAACAGCTCATGATACGCATATTGATGACAATAGTTCATCTGAATCACCTCAGGCAGGTGGTGGGACTGAAGTGAAAAAGGCATCCCACGTCCTGCCACCAAGAGCATTAGGAATGTGTAGCAATACAAATATGGAGGCCCCCAGTACCTCCTTCGGAGCACAGAGGGTGGCCGACCTTGAGAGTCTGGCTGAATGACCACAAACTAAGCAGACAAAGATGACTGCCTTCGGTAAAATTATTAGTACAATGCATGCACGTACCTCATTAGGATCACACCAGATTAATGATCTCCCTATTGCTATAGAGCCTACTTTGTCCCCGGAGACTAATTTGAATTGCCCTGATGATCAACCCAAGATCCCTATACTTGCTAACACTGGAGTTACTGGGGGGGGGGGGGGGGTTACTCCTCCTGTTGATTAGACTGATATGGGTTATCAGGAACAACAAAGGGCTACTGAACCCCAGGCTGGGAAAGCTGCCTGCTTTGACGGTAAAATCAATGGTTGGAGCCCTAATGACAAATTTGTAAAAGTGACCAAGCTGAATAGGACGAGTTTGCTGGCAATTTTCAAGAAGGTTCCATTCCTCAGAACAATAACTTCGGATGATATAGATGGTATGGATCAACGGCAAAATCTAAACGGCATGGGATTTGACATGGTGGCACTGGAAAATTTAGTTGAAGCAAAAACATTTCTAGGTTTCAAGGAAATTGCTACTCCTATAGCAGAGGTGGTGGGAAGGTCTACATTGGCACAATTGGGTAACTCCGGCTCGGTGCTGGCTCTCATTTCGAACCTTCTTGGTAATGGCCAGGACTGGTCCTGGATTCAGCCAGCTCTTAAGACCTTGGAGAGTATTCGGCAGGGTCCGGGACATGCATGACAATATTGAGAGCAAAATTGTCTCTTGGAATGTATGTGGAAGTGTTAATGTGTATACATGTTTAACTAATTCTATAGGTAACATACTTCCTACAATCTGTTTGTTCCAGGAGACCATGCTCATGTCCAACCTCCTATTGCAAGGTTTTCATACTATCTCCTGTCTAGCTACTAGGGAGGCTGGGGGGCGACCTAGAGGGGGCCTTATTAGTGCCATTGATTGTAACATTGGGCTTACCTGGGCAACAATATGCAGCTATGAATGGTTGCTGGTGACCCGTTTGGAGCTGGGGTCAGAACGTCAGCCTATCTTGCTGCTTAATCTCTATTGGAACCCCACTAGGGTCACTTTTCAAACCATCAAAGTCGGATTGGGCGATATTCTGTATGATTGGTTTGAGAGGGGATGTGGCAAGCAAGTAATTTTGGGAGGAGATTTTAACTCCTTCTGTGCAGAGGGAGTCCAGTTGAATGCTATTGGGGTTACCCCGAATTTTCTACACTTGAATACCAAACAAGGTATTCGTTGGGACCTCTTGCTGGGGGATTGGGACATGTCTCTGCTGGATCACTCTCCTTCCTCCCACTCCACCAGACATACTTGGTATAGAGGGGCCCTGACCTCAAGGATTGACTTCATCTATATTGCTGAGCAATTCAGTACAAGGCTCTCATCATAACGCAATGACCCATCCAAGAGAAGTTGAAAAGGGGCTTTATACTTGAGAGGGTGCTCATTACTTTTCCCCCTTCATTATGAGCAATGTGCGGTACATACAAATTGCTGCAGTCATTAGCCCCAGCAGGAGGGCGGCGAGAGTCATCTACTCTTAGCACCTCGCAAAACCAAGTGGACCAGGTATTGATGGCCTCCCTCACTTTTGTACAGTGGGTTTGTTTGTTGGTCTTATGATTCGGAGTGCACGCTATACTGAAGTCTAGGGAGATGTCTGCTCTCCAAATTGATTATAGCTGGCTCACCCCTTGATGACCCACCAAAGGTTACCATGCGGATAATGTCCCCAAATGAGTGAGTTGAATGAGGGTTGGTGGGGGTGCCTTAGACAATAGATTTGCATTTCGGTGCCACATTGGCAACCCGCTCCCCTAAGGTTGAAGCCCTCGATAATGAATCCAAAATGGGCTCAACCCTTCACGAGGCATCTTCTCCAGGAACAGTATATCCCCCATTGACACGCATGGGGGGAGTGCAAGCGTTTCTAGTTCCATTATATTGAGTAGAAATGGAAATCATTGTAGGTTCCCTAGATGAGGTGAGTAATGAGCATGAGGCTGCTGCTGACCGCAGAAAGTCCCAGTTATTATTGGCCTGACAAGTCATGTCTGACTGTGACATGTGTTTCTGATGTGACTCGGGAGGTATGATTGAAGTCCCCCTAGGAGCTGTCATGATATATTATGCAGCACCTGCAAGTCAGGGAGCTCTTCCCTTGCAAATGAAAGTGGCACATAATAAAACACTTTTTATTATTACACAGAATTCTTTTTTAAGGAGGCCTCCAACCAGACTTGCACCTAACCTCCACCAGCACCCCCTGTCACAATAGACTAGGAACCAGGCCGGTGTGTTGTCAATAAATAATTTAATAAAATATAATTTTAATATCAAATCAGGACAAATAGATGATAGCAGCCACTAATGTTGTGGCAACACAAATGCACAGACTTCTAGAAAGTAACCAGGTCAAGAGATACTGTAATGCCACTCCGATGTTGTTTTATGAAAAGCAATACAAAACAATTTCACTCAAATGATTGCTGGAAGGTTAAGCATTCCCCCGTGCGACAATGGAAAAATGGGTTTTCAATGACTTAATACTGCTGCTATGGGACAGCACACAAGGGTACTTTGGGCTGCTTACACTAAAGGACAAATAGGGCTTCAAACGGACTAGCTAGCACACATAGGAAATTCCATTTTAATACAGGCAAAACATGAAAACAAAATAAAAAAAATAAAAGGGAATGCAATTCAAAATCCGTGATAAGGGTACAGTAGGGGAAGAGATCTAAACTAGGAAAAACAGATTTAAACAGGTAAGTGAAATTCCTAGGGCTGGGAATGACAGGCAAGCTCCAAACAATGAAAAATGAAGGACATGCAATTCAAAATCTGTGCTCAGAATATGATAGGGGAAGAAGGATAGAGTAGGGGCCTTGTTTTTAAAACGCACAATTTAACACATGGAAGAATGTTTTATTTAGTTCTTAATGAAAGGGCTTCTTGGAGAATATTTTATACTTATAATGACTCGCAAGACACAGGGAAGGGAGAGGTAGTTTTGAATGCTAACTTTCCCTATCCCGTGAAGTAATGTGGGAATTAATTGATTTACTTAAAAATACTAAGGATTTACACAAAGATTGAGGGTTTTTTCAATGGGGTTTTGCTAACATATTCAGGCCAACAAGAGATTCTAAAATGGGGAGCTCACTGAACTACACGGGCAACAAGAGATTCTTCTATGGGGAGATGGCTGAACTACACGGGCAATTGGGGTTTTCAATGGAGAATTTCAATAGTGGAAATATTGGATGCAATACTTCAAGAATTAAGGGTTTATGCAATTTAGGGCTGGGGTTATTGCTACTTATATAGCAAGACTTTCTCTAGGGTTCAGGAAAGCCAGCTGCATCCCAGGACACTCTGGAAAGATAGGGTATGGGTCTGGTCACTCCACTCTCAAAGATGGTAAGTTTCAGCAGCCTTCTCTCTGTCCTCCTTTTTCTCTCTGCCCGGTTTTTGTGTCTGTCCTGAGTCCTAGTACAGTCCCCCTTATATAGCAGAAATGACATCACTAATTTTACAATCTAGGAGAAGTACCCTGCCCTAATCCCTGCTGCTAGGATTGGACAGTTACCTTCTCTCTCTCCGCCGCCAGTCAGGATTGGTTTAGGGGTTGGGAGCACCTTCTGTCTTTTTCCATTCCATTTGTCATCATCCTTTGTTCTCTTTCCAACTTTTTGGCAAAAACTAGTTATGTATCATAACTTTATAATTGTACTAGCAACTGCCATATGAACCATATATTCTGTTTTAGCTGATCATGGGGAATTAGATAAGCTGACTGCCAAATCTGTACAATACAGCATGGCCATGTGTCACATTTTTGTCGTTTTCATAAAATGTACAACAGTTATGCATATGAAAGTTATCAAGCATATTCCTACTTTCATTTTCCACCTCTTCACCAACTCTCAGATTTGTCACATGTTCAGGTCAGCCAGAAACCTAGTCTAACTGGCCATTACAGTTCCTAGAGTCGCAGATAGATGCATTGTATACCCCCCCAAAACCGCTTGGAAATGACATGTAAAAAAATGTCATAACAATGAAATTAATCCTCAGTCTGGTTGCTGCGCAAAATGCCTAAAAATGAAAGTCTTTTATATGAATGATGAGTGTTTCAGTCAGAAAATAAGGTGGCTGCTTCATTCCCCACAGCCATCTGTTCCCCTGGTTCAGCCTGTGACCAGAGAGTTTTATGAGTCTCTTTGTAATTGGCAGTTTGCTCTTTGAAGTGGGTGCAACAAGGACTCACACCTTTTTTGTCATTCTTCAGCCAGGGATGGTTTTTCCTTGAAGTCCCTGCTTTATCTGCCTTAAGGGCCAATCAGTATGGGGAACAATGGACTTTCAACACCTTCAGCAACAGATTCAATACAGGGCGTCATCAGATGGGAGTTGACATCCAGCTGGAGTGGGGTCTTTCATTGTGAAGTTCTTGCCTCAGCCAGAACAGGTTTTTCCTGAAGTGTCTCTTCAAATGTGACTGGAGTTTTTTGGGTGAAATATAATATATTTGCTTTGGTCACCTCACACATCATGTTTTGCTTTCCTGACATTTTTCTGTGAGCAGTGATATCTTTATCTATTGTGGCTTTTTAAAGCCGTTTTTATTTGTAAGCACATGTGCAGACCGTTTTTGCTTCCAATGTTTAAAAATCCTGTGTTCCATGTTACACGATTCTTTGATTCCACCTTCTTGGGTGAATTACATTGCTGCTTGTCCATTGATAATGACAGGTAGGCCCCTTTCCCCATGGTTCTTTAACTTTACATAAACAAAAGAAAAAGCCAGGACGTTTTTGTTGCAGTGTTTAAATTCCTGCCCTTCATGTGACAGGGAAAGCAAAAGTAAGGCCGTTTTTGGTTGCAGTGTTTAAATGGCTTCTATCCATGTGAAGGGTACTTTTGTTTGCGGCCTTTAAGTGCACCCCACATCCCCCCCCCTGTTCTTCCAACACTCTTTGTTGGGGAAGAGCAGGGCAGAGTGGGGTTTCCTTAGGTGTCATTTTCCTTTATCAGGGAGTGGGCACTCCAGTGTCCCCTTCTGTCTCTGGGTTGGGGGTGTGGCATGGCACCCCGTTTTTTTCCTTCTTTTGGGCGTGGGCTCTCCAGCCTCTTCTTCCACCTTGGGTGTGGCATGGCACCCCCTTTCTTCTTTCCATTCCAGGTCCCTGGGAGTTCTCCAGACTCCGCTTTCACCTCCAGCTGGAAGTTAGGTAGGTTAGTTCTCTAATAAAAGGTAAAAAGGAAAGTTTCAGTACTTTTTACACACATTTTTCCCAGAAGATTTACAAAGAATTTCCAACATCAATAACCTACAGTAATCATACATTTCTTATATCATATACAATTTTTATTTTTTATTTTCTTCATTTATACAATAACACCAAGTAAATTACTCCCTGTTACATTTATTTATATGTATCTGAATATTTCCGTCCGATTTTTCATCCTCCCTTTTCACTCTTTCAATGGTTTCTCTGCTCGACTTTCATTTGGCTAATCAATCAGTCGCAAAGCGTGTCTGGGATGAGAGTTTTTCAACTGATTGATGTGGACCCATTTTTCTTCTGTCTGTTCTCCTTTGGGGATGCAGATTTTATAGGCAACAGGTGAGATCTTATCTACAATCTCAAAGGGGCTGCGCCAGGAGGTAAGGAATTTCTGCTCCTTGGTTTGGTTCCTCTGAAAATTGTACAAGTAGACCCTGTCTCCTACTTGATATTCTTTTTTTAGTGGTCTTTGAATCATAGTGGGTTTCCATCCCCTCTGCAGATTTTTCCATATTTTCTTGAGCGTACGCAAAAGCATGCTGAAGGTGTTTTCTCAGATTCTCAGATTCTCAATATATTCATGTGTCGTGGACACATTGATCAGGGTCTGCTCTTGCGTTCTGTAGAGCAGATGCTGAGGTAGCATCATTTTATGTCCAGTCATTAGCTCGAATGGAGACATTTTGTAGCAGAGGATGGTGTAGACCTGATGGCCATCAGGACAGACGGTAGCCGGATGTCCCAACTGGGCCCAGAGTCCGCCACACACTTCTTTAGGATGACCACAATCATTTTATTGTACCTCTCAACTCCCCCACTAAAGGCTAGGCGGTAGGCAATATGGAGTTTTCTCTTTACCACAAGTATGATCTTTGTCATCACCTCGCTGGTAAAGTGACTTCCTCTGTCCGACTCAATCCTTTGGGGAAGGCCGAAACGTGAGAAGATGTGGTTGATCATCAGGGCAGCTGCTGTTTCTGCCTTGCAATTTGGGGCCGGGAGACATTCCTCCCATTTGGTAAACAAGCATGTTACCGTTGACATGTACTTGTTTCCTCTAGAGGAGCAAATCACGGGCCCAATGAAATCTACTTGTAAATCTGACCAAGGCAGTGTCATCCTCTTTTCTGTAGGGGAGCTCGGTGTGTGAGGGAACTTGGCTGCAATTGCGCACACACAAAACACCCCTTCAAATATTGGTCGAGGTCCTGACCCAAGTGTGGCCAGTATGTGACCTCTCGCAAGATTTCCAAAGTAGTATGAAACCCCTGATGACCGGCTGTGGCCACGTCATGGGCGTGACTTAGCATCATGCTTCTGAATGAGGTAGGTACCACCCACTGGTGACATCCAGAGATGGATCTCCATACCAACAAACCGTTTTGGATTCAGAACATTTTGGGAAACTTCATCAACACCCGGAGATCCTCTTTTCCGATGTAATCAGTTTCGGTCAGAGCAAAATTCACAGGGTCTTCAATATGTTGATAACATTTCCCAAATATTGGATCCCCTTTTTATGCCATTGTCAAATCAGCATCTGGGGTCTCCTTACTCCACTGGGCAGTTGGGAGTTCATTTTCGGCAAAGGTTTGAGACCTGGTGACAGCAGTGACCTGGATTTCCCCCAACAGGGACCCAATCTCAAGAAGATCCCAATGGATTGCTCTGGTTTTGCCCTGCTGGTCAGTCAGGTCATTTCCGGTTTTGACTGGACCCTCTATTGTGGAATGACCCTTGATATTCTTCCAGTAGATGGTCATCTCATTAGAGGTGACCAGATCATCAATGGATTGTATTAGTTTACCATGCTTGAGCGGTTTATTGTTTGGCCACAACATGCCTCTGGTTTTCCAATTTATCAGGTGCTCCACGAACCCGTTCCGGACATAATCTGAATCTGTGATTATGACCAGTTGAGTCGGTGTTGCATGGCAGTGAGGATGGCCCGATGAACCGCCATCAACTCTGCCACCTGACTACTTTGGGGACCGATCTTGTACTCAGCGGAGGGCTCTGGGGCATCATTTACTCAGGCATTCCCAACGCCGGCCACCAGTCCTTTTCCCTGTTGTTATCAACATGGTAGGAGCACCCATCCACAAACTGTGGGCATCCCCTGGCACGTGTTGTCTTCATAGACTTTGTGCGGGGAAGTCAGGTACGCCTCCATGTTGTCTTGGGTTTTGAGACTTTCGTCATCGAGACAGTTTTCTCGAGCACAATCATGCAAGCCAGCCAAACCTTGCGTGAGGGGACTCTTCTTGTTTTGGCCATATCTGACCTCCACAGGAAAGCCTTGCATGGACAGAATCCAGGAAGTAATTCTGGAATTACTCACATTCCCTGCCCAGATTCTGTCACTTTGTAAATATTGCAAAGGCTGGTGAGGAGTCTCGACGATGATGTGCTCCCGTGTGTGAACGGGCGGTAATTTTTCAATGCCCACACCATTGCCAGGACTGCCTTCTCACAATCATTTGTATTTTTCCTCCACAGAGGATAAAGTCTTACTCGCATAGGAGATGACTTTATTGACCTTGCTTCTGGTATAATACTGCTGTTAAGCATGTATTTGAGAACCCCATCTCCAAGAAGAACTCCTTGTTTTTGACGGGGTAAGCTAGACAAGGCGCTTGTGAGAGGCTTCTCTTCAGTTGTTTCCCTGCCTCGGCTTGCTCTGGACCCCACTCCCACTTGACCCCCGGTCTTTAGTAAATGGACCAAGGGTCTTGTGACCTCTGCGTAGTCTTCTATGAACTTTCTTCTCTAATTAGTCAGTCCAAGAAGGCTTCTTAGTTCACGCAGAGCTGTGGGGTCTTTCAGTTTTAGTAATGCTTCCACCTTTTTTGCCTGGCAACAAAGACCCTCAAGGGTGATTTCATGCCCTACTAAGTACACGCGGGTCTTCCACCACTGCGCCTTCTGGCAGGACAGTTTTGCTCCGGCTTCCTTCACCTGGGTTAGAACATAGCGGATTTCCGCTATATGTTCCTCCACAGTTTAGCTTTTAATTATAACATCATCCACATAGGCCAGGTTTTCCCTCTCACCCAAGTCGGGCATGGCCTTGTGCAGAAAAATGTTAAATTCATTGCCAGAGTTTATGTATCCAAAGGGGGTTTGGGTCCACGTGTACTGCTGCCCCCGAAGGTAAAGACCAGCTTGTGCTGGTCTTCCCTACTCGTGGGTACTGTCCAGTATCCATTGATCAGGTCAATGGCAGTATACTCCATTGACCCTTGGATCTGGGTCAGGCCCTGGTCAATGTAGGGAAGGGGCCATCGGGACATGTGGACCCATTTGTTCAACTCCCTAAGGTCTGCGCATAGTCTCCATTGGCCATTGGGTTTTAGTATCCCCAGTAACGTATTATTAAAGGTACTGTGGACTGGACGAATTATCCCACGGGACTCTAGGTTCTTTGTGATCTCCGTGAGAGACTCCATAGACGCGAGAGGCAACCGATATTGCTTCACGAATACTGGAGTCATCCCAAGGTCCATGGGTATGCATGTACAATGTATCTTAGTGCGACCACAGTCGTGCGAGTCCACGGCTCTTGAAAATCCAGAAACGCCTGTTTCAGCTTCTGCTTTTTGCTACTCGGTCTCACAGGCATCAGCGAGGTTGATCCGTTCCTCAACCATCTACCTGAAGCCTGGAAAGACCTCGGGTTTTGCAATCTCTGCAGTATCCTCCAGCTGCGTGGAAAGATCTCTGGCTCTGGTGTTAGCCGGGACAGGAGGTTTCAGGTAGGCGAGGCAGTCATTGTTGACCTGAAATACCACCTCATCCTTCCTGATGTCGCAGGTCACCTCTTCCCCCCGTAAGGGCAGGAAGAGTACACCAATAAATTCCCCCCCTTGCTGGGTGAAAATCTTTTCTGGAGGTAGGTCATTGTCTTTGTCGTAGCAGTCATTGAGGATATGTCCCATGATTTAATTCCCTAAGTCGATGGAGAAATGTTGGGCATCAAACGTCATACCAATAAAGGTGTCTGTGCACAGAGTGATACTCCTGGGGTCGCTGTTATCCACCACTATTGGAATGGTGTCGTGTTCTAAGTCAACTAATGGTGTTGGGTTCAAATACAACCCCTGCTGTTGGAGATGATGATTTAAATTTACATAAGCATCCGGGTTTTGGAGTTTCTGTCCTCTCTTAATTTTTAGGGGGATAATGAATTGTCGGGCCAGTCCTGGGATGGTGACATCTTCTACAGTTTGAACTTCCACTGAATATGGTAGCAATTGAGCTGACTGATATGCCTTTTCAGGATTGTCAAAGCCCATGGGGTTACCCCCAGTCTGGACCAGACTTTGTAATTAATGAGGTCCACATTATCGATCGATTGAGAATGTCACTGCCTAAGTAGAAAGCAGAGGGGACATCTCACACAACCCAACAATTATTCTCTATGCTTTTATCACCAATGGACATTTTTAGCATGCACCTGCTAGGCATTGAATTGGGAGTTTCCAAGCCCATTTCCCACTTATCAATCAATTTAAATGTGGGAATGGTCTGATCTTTTGGGAGTTTCCTGAATTACGCCTCGTTGATGAAGCTTTTTCCATTATTCAGGCATACTCTGGTGAGAATAGGCTCCCCCCTCATTTACCTGAATGGGGAGAAACAGCTGTTCACCCTTTTTCTGAATCTCGGCCAAGCTTTGAGCTGGTTTTTCATCAAATTTTATCATGGGATTTGGGTTTTCCTCAAATTGTGGATCAGTATAATATTTCAGGGTATTTCCTTCCAGTGTGGAATGCTACTTAAAACTCAGAGGAAGGTTGATTTTCAAGAATGGAGAAGAGTTCCCATCACCAGTTTGTTCTCCTACAGCAATTACAGTTATGTCAGGGACTTGATTTTCCTAAAGTGGAACTCAATTTTGTCAGACCGCTGCTCAACCATATGGCATGTGCCATTTAAGATGGCCGGTTAGTCTGCGTCCAGAGGACCTTGTTCACACAGTCTATTAGGGGTGACAACAACAATTGCCTAGGAGACGGTGTGTTCCTTCTGGAGTGACTACTATAACCGGGTGTCCCAATTTTGATCCGCAGGCCCCTCAACAGGAATGTTGTTTCCGTCAAAGTTCCGGAGTTGTCCAGGAAGAGGTGTGAGGGGAATTTGGTGACTCTTCCCCCCTTCCTGAATTGATTTGCTCAAATGCCTTTTTGGACAAAAGGGTGGCTTGGGATTCTGTATCCACCAGCGCTGAAAATGCGCACTGTCCTTGTACCCTGACAGGGGCATAACATCTGCCCTCTTTCTACTCCAGGGGGCAAAGGAAATGTGCATTTTGGGCCAGCTGGCCAGTTAATTCCTTTATTTTGAACACCAACACTGTGTGACCTTGGGTAATTTCCTGTGTCAGAGTTTGGGAATCTGTGGAGAAAATATGGCATCCTGAGATTTGAGGAGTTTGTGAATCCCCTTTTTCCCTTGAGTCCGTGCTTCCCCGTTTTCCTGGAGACAGTCACTTGAACCGGTTTGGGGGGAGGATCCCTCATTTATTTCTGAGTTCTCGGGATGACATTTCTGGGGTTCTTTTTTTTTATTGTTTATGGTTTAAAACAAAACCTCTACAAAATATATCATACATGCAGAAAAAGAAAATAAAATTAATAGCTTTCAATTCATGTTACCATAAAATCTGTCCATTTAAAACAACAGAACAAAAATCGTCCATATTTCAATCAGCTTTAGGTTAGACCCAATCCACATGTAAATCCATTTCATTTACCCATCAGGTAAAGTTACCCAACATATAGAGCATTAACAATCCAGTTAACTTCAGTATTTGTACATCATTATGTGACTAGGCCTATGCATCATGGCTAGCATTAACAACAATTAACAAAAAAAAAATCAACAAAAAAAATCAGCCATGGTTAATAGGCTATTGAACCACATCAATATCTACTTTCATTTTTTTTTTTTTAGACAATGCATCCTCAAGTATGTCTAAAAGCTTCGTTAATCTGAGCAACAACTGCTGGCTAGGCCCCCACATGCATCGTTCCCACAGGCTCTCTTTCCACGTATTGGAGGATCTAAAGAGAAATGGACCAAAGATTACGGCCCTCTGGGGTTCAGGGATAGGCAGTTCTAGGTCAGTCCCCATACTTACCCAGTCTAATTTAGGGTTTTTTGGGGCCCATTTCTCTTTGGGAGGAATCCTCCATCCTTGAAAGAGAAGACTTTCTTCCCAGAATCCTCAGAGATTCTTCCCCTTCAAACTGGAGGACGCGGACTTCTTCCACAAAATGGGTCTTCTTGCTCCCTTGGTTTCTCCTACTTACCTTCTGTTCCCTAGGTTGCAGCTTTTTGGGGGTAGGAGATTTGGGTTCAGGTTCAGAGGTTTCTAGGGGCTTTTAAGGGTGAGGAAAGAAGTTTCCTCAAGGGCTTCGCATCCCCCTTCCTCCTGAGCCGCCTCCTCTGGAACCTGTTGGTTGTCAGGGTTTTCTCCCGTCATTGTTCCGGGGTGCCAGACCCTGCGTTCAAGCTGTTCTGGGCAGCCATGTTCATTTGAGGGCTCTGCTGGGCCCTCAACATGCGATTCAGGTCTTGGGTCAAGCTCTGGACCTGGTGCTCCAATTGTGACACCCTTTCTGGCTGATACAGGGGTCTAGGGTAAGATTTTTGCTGCTCTCGTGAAGGGTAACTGTCCCTTCTCCCAGAGTGGTTTGGGTATGGAGGGTTTTCCAGGTAGTCCTCCATCCTTGGTCTCTCTTCTCCCTGATTTGGGGGTCTAGACTCCTGAAAGCGGGGAGAGAGAGAGAGGATTGTTCTGAATGTTGGGGTTTGGAGGGTACCTGGGGAAGAAACTTAAACTGGAGGGTAGAAGATGACTGCCCTCCTGAGGGAAGTTTTGTGGGAAATTTGGAGGGAAGTTTTGTGGGAAATTTGGAGGGAAGTTTGGAGGGAAGTTTCCTTGGCCTGTACTTACCAGATTGGACCCCCCCCTTAAGCCGGGGGTGTCCATACGTACCCCAAGATGGGTCTGATCCCCTTACCTTGGGCTAATGTAGTCGACAGAAGGTGACACATTATTTGTGGTGTACCCTGCCTGGCTACCAGGTGTATTATTAGGCCCCCCCATTTCTAGGTCCAAAATGGGGGTATTCTTCACCTCTGTCACCTTGGCAGCACCGGGGGTGTTGATCAGTTTGGGTTTTTGGAGGGAATTCTTATTTTCCACAGACTTTTGGAGCTCACATATCCGGGTAGCTTGCTCTATTACCCAGTCCAGGGTCCTTTCATCGTGGAAGTCCCTAACCAGTTGTTTCATTATGTACTTAGGGAGGGCATGAAAATAGGTATTAATGAACTCCCTACTGTTTGTGCACACCCGTCTAGTGGTTTGGGCAAATGCCTGCTTCACCTCTTGTACAAACTATCTCGGCGCCTGATCCTCTCTGCACTGCAAGATTTAGGCAGCCTTGCAAACCTCCTGGGGGTTCTGGTGCCCAGAGAAGTGCTTCAAGATGGCCGCCTTGTAGGTAGACCACCTTGAATGATTCTGATCCTCCAGCCCAGCAAAGAAGCTGCAGTATTCTGGGGAGAATGTCCACTTGGCAAACTCCATGGAATTATGGTCATTTTTTATGCCAAATGACATCATCATCTGGTCATACAGCTCCAGATGCTCCCAGAATGAGTACTTGGCATTCTTATGGTAAGGGGTCATGACATTTCTAATGGCTTTTATTTGTCGAATGGAGTCTTTTACCAGAGTTCTCTTTTGATTGGCAGCCTTCTTTTTCCGCTGCACCGGAGTCAATTCACCCTCAGACTCAGAGCTGCTGCTATTTGAGGTCCCTTCCCTATCGTGTAGGAGCTCCCTGATTCTTTGATACTGGGAGTCTCTGTAGGTAAGAAGTAAACCACGCCTTGCGCATGCAAGGTGGTGAGCTGGCTTGAGGTCCCTGGTACGGGGGCATCACACCATAATCAGTAGTGGCCCTTCCATCCCCTAACAGTTCAGGGTTCCCCAATGCCTGATTAAACCAGGCCCACTCTAGGCTCTAATCGCTGTGATTTATCTTTCTCAGCCCCTATTTCTCGGTAGTATGCAGAGGCCTGAGCTTTGTGCTCTGCTATCAGGGCTTGACTGGCTTCTATGACCTTACCTTGGGCCACTACCTGGCCCTGGAGCACCTTTTTCTCCTCACAAAGGGCCTCACTTTCTTTCTGTAAATCTTGTAGGATCTGGGAATATTCAGACATCTTCTTTTGCTGGAGGCTAATCTGCTCACTCTGTGCAGTTTTAGTCTGGGTTGCCTGCTCTAGGTCAAATTCTATTCGCCTCAAATGTCCCATTACTTTTTCATACTTTACTTTTATGTCAGTCAGTTCCTGAAAACATGACTCTCCTTTCTCCAGGTCTGCCTTCAACTGGCACACTTTCTGGCACACGGCATCTTTTTCCTGACACAGCCTACTATTCTGTTCACTGAGGTGATCTCTCTGCTGTTTCATAGCGCCCAACTTCTGGCACTCCTGGTCAAAATCCGATTGGGAATGGACCTCCTTTATAACCCACTGATTTTTCCCCTCTTTCAATTGCTTAATCTGCTTTTGATATGCACACATGTCCTCTAAGCAGGCTCTATTGTATGTCACTTGCTGGTTCAATTTTAGTTGACTCTCTTCCAGCGAATCAACCCTTTCTTGGCACTCCTCTTTCAGTGCAGATAATTGGGACTCCCGCTCTGAATTAGTTTGTTGCTGTACTGCCAACTCATCCTTTAGCTGCTGAATGATGTTTCCTAATTCTACTCTGAATTTTGTCTCTCTCGCACTTTCTCCTCTACCTGCCGTAACTCCCTTTTTGCTTGCTCCAATAACTCAGATTGATTTTGCACAGAGGCTACACTCTCCTGGTACCTTTCTTCCATGATCATCATGTGGAAGTACATATAGGCAGTGAGCTGGACCATTTTAGTTTGCTCATCTTTAGTGGTCTGCGTCATGTAAAAATCGGTCAGGGCTTGATGTAACAGGCCACTGTCCTGCCACACATCCATATTTGTAGAGGATACCTGTTACATCATTCTAGATTGCCAGGCTTCATGTCCCTGTTCTGCCCATTCCCGTTTATTGAACAATTTGGATAGAAGGTGCTTCCTAGCCATGTCAATTTCCCACAGTGCTCATTGTGAAAAGTGTTCTGTACCTAATCTATGCAAGGGCAAAATCTCCACCCTGCTCCTTCCTAGTTTATGCTTATGCCTCTTTTGTTTAGCCACACAGCTATGATACCTAGGGTACAAGTTTGGCTGGCGCCTTCACAGTGTAACACAGCTTAGCATCCACTAAATGTAACAATACTTCAATGGGCTAATCTGCTGTGCTATACTGTCACAGGTGGAAACACTGCTCTTAATCCCGGACTCGAGCCTCAAAGATGTCACAATATATTATGCAGCACCAGCAAGTCAGGGAGCTCTTACATTGCAAATGAAGGTTGCGCACAATAAAACGCTTTTTGTTATTACACAGAATTCTTTTTTAAGGAGGCCTCCAACCAGTCTCGCACCCAACCTCCACCAGCACCCGTTGTCACAATAGACCAGGAACCAGGCATGTGTGTTGTCAATGAATAATGTATTAATTTATTATTTTAATATCACATCCGAACAAATAGATGACAGCAGCCACTAATGTTGTGGCAACACAAATGCACAGACTTCTAGAAAGTAACCAGGTCAGGAGATACTGTAATGCCACTCCGATTTTGTTTTATGAAAAGCAATACAAAACAATTGCACTCAAATGATTGCAGGAAGGTTAAGCACACCCCACTGCGAGAATGGAAAAATGGGTTTCAATGAGTTAATACTACTGCTATGGGACAGCACAGAAGGGTACTTCAGGCTGCTTACACTAAAGGACAAATAGGACTTCAAACGGACTAGCTAGCACACATATGACATTTGATTTTTATACAGGGAAAACATGAAATCAAAATCAAAAAAATGAAAGGGAATGCAATTCTACATCCGTGATTAGGGTACAGTAGGCGAAGAGATATAAACTAGGAAAAACAAGTTTACAACAGGTGAAGTGCAATATTTAGAAAAACGAAAATGGAAATCACACTAGTTTTTCCTGGGACTGGGAATGACAGGCAAGCTCCAAACAATGAAAAATGAAGGAAATGCAATTCAAAATCCGCACTCAGAATTTGATAGGGTAAGAAGGAGAGAGTAGGAAAAATTAGCTTTCAAAGGTTAAAAGAAATATTTAGAAGAACGAAATCACCCTGGTTTTTGCTGGATCTGAAATGACAGGCACGCTTTCAACAATGGGGAAGGCACATAGGAACGACAGTTTTCAGTGAAAATGACAAGGGCAACTAACAGGTAGGCCTTGGGGCAAAGGGATTACTCACAATGGGAAAATTTTGGGTTTTAATATGACAGATGCAAATGGGGCCTTGTTTTTAAAACACACAATTTAACACATGGAAGAATGGGTTTTTCAGCTCTTAATGAAAGGGCTTCTTGGGGAATATGTTATACTTATAATGACTCACAAGACACAGGAAAGGGAGAGGTAGTTTCG
This sequence comes from Ambystoma mexicanum, assembly GCF_040938575.1. Lineage (NCBI taxonomy): Eukaryota > Metazoa > Chordata > Amphibia > Caudata > Ambystomatidae > Ambystoma > Ambystoma mexicanum. The sequence continues at coordinate 256,692,249 of NC_090922.1, forward strand.
AATGATACCGTTCCCTATCCCGTGAAGTAATATGGGAGTTAATGGATTTACTTACAAAGATACTAAGGATTTACACAGACAATTGAGGGGTTTTTCAATGGGGTTTTGCTAACATACTCAGGCCAACAAGAGATTCTTCTATGGGGAGATGACTGAACTAAACGGGCAACAATAGATTCTTCTATGGGGAGATGACTGAACAACACGGGCAATTGGGGTTTTCAATGGGGAATTTCAATGGGGAAATATTGGATGCAATGCTACAAGAATGAAGGGCTTATGCAATTTAGGGCTGGGGTTATTGCTACTTACATAACACGCCTTTTTTTAGGGTTCAGGAAAACCAGCTGCATCCCAGGACCCTCTAGAAAGATAGGGCAGGGGTCTGGTCACTCCACTCTCAAAGATGGTAAGTTTTAGCAGCCTTCTCTCTGTCCTCCTTTTTCTGTCTCCCCGGTTTTTATGTCTGTCCTGCGTCCTAGTACATTCCCCCTTATATAACAGAAATGACATCACACATTTTACAATCTAGGGGAAGCACCCTGCCCTTATCCCAGCCGCTAGGATTGGACAGTTACCTTCTCTCTCTCAGCACCCAGTCAGGATTGGTTTAGGGGTTGGGAGCACCGTCTGTCTTTTTCCATTTGTCATCATCCTTTGTTCTCTTTACAACTTTTTGGCAAAAACTAGTTATGTATCATAACTTGATAATTGTACTAGAAACTGCCATATGAACCACATATTCTGTTTTAGCTGATCATGGGGAATTAGATAAGCCGACCGCCAAATCCGTACGATGCAGCATGGCCATGTGTCAGAGTGACCAGAGATTTTTATGAGTCTCTTTGAAATTGGCAGTTTGCTCTTTGAAGTGGGTGCAGGAAGGGCTCACACCTTTTTGTCATGCTTCAGCCAGTGGTGATTTTTCCTTGAAGTCCCTGCTTTAACTGCTTTGAGGGCCAGTCAGTCTGGGGAACCATGGGCTTTCAACACCTTCGGCAGCAGATCCTATTGCAGGGCATCATTAGATGGGAGATGTGACATCCAGCTGGAGTGGGACTTTTCATTGTGAAGTTCTTGCCTCAGCCAGAACAGGTTTTTCCTGAAGTAAGTGTCCCGTCAAATGTGACTGGAGTTTTGTGGGTGAAACATAATATACATTTGATTTGGTCACCCCACATATCATATTTTGCTTTGGTGACATTTTTCTGTAAGCAGCAATATCTTTTTCAATTGTGGCTTTTTAAAGAGGTTTTTATTTCCAAACGCATGTGCAGACAGTTTTTGCTTACAATGTTTAAAAATCCTATTTTCCATGTCACAGGATTCTTTGATTCCTCCTTCTTGGGTGAATTACACTGCTGTTTGTCCATTGATAAAGACAGGTAGGCCGCTTTCCCCATGGTTCTTTAACATTACATGAACAACAAAAGAAAAAGCCAGGCCGTTTTTGTTGCCGTGTTTAAATTCCGGCCCTTCATATGACAGGGAAAGTGAAAGCCAGGCCGTTTTTGGTTGCAGTGTTGAAATGGCTGCTATCCATGTGAAAGGGACTTCTGTTTGGGGGTCTCTAAATGCACCCCACAGATCAATACATGTCCGGTGTGTTCCCATGTTCATTAGTCCATTGCACTGTGTAGATTAATTTCATTATTTGAACGCTGGAAGGCAATTTGTTGTTGATGGTTGTGTGAACTGCCACCTGACAGTGTTTAGAACGTTGCAAACTTGCTCTGTTGTTCATAGGATTGTCTTTTGTGCATATCTTTCACTGCACCCAGAACAAGGGCCTCAGTTTTATGGTCTTTCGGGGCAATTACCTCCCTTCTAATTACAGTAGTGGACTGTGTTACGTTCAGGAATGGTGCGGTTGCATTTAGGACAATCCAAGACCTTAAGCGGGGTGTTCTTTAGCCCCATGCCTTTGTTCGTTTTCCCCTGTTGCTTTCCACTTTTGCCCGACCCCTTCCTGAGAGGCTGGTTAGCCAGAGCCCCACTGGGGTCAGGAACAGTTAAGGGAGTGGTGGCAGCATTGATCACCTCTGCTGAAGGGTTCGTCAATCCTGCAATTACAGGTAATGTCTGATCCTCTTAGTCCCACCTCATCTCTCTCAATCATAGCCACCGCTTCTGAAAGCTCCAAACCCATATGGAGAGGGGACTGTGGCCTCAGATTTTTGGCCCCTGGCTGTGTTTCCATAAGGTTCAATTTAGCTTCAGTTGTGTGCAGAATGATGGTGTGAGCTCACACTTGCTCTCTGATTGCTTCGTAAAGGCCGGCCAGAGTTGAAATTACTTGATTTATAGAAGAGAGTGCTGCCTGGGCTTGTGTTTCACTGTTTGTGTTCTGAGAAATGGAATGACTGAAGGAGCTGCGTCTGGAGGCAGGTCGTGGAGTGGAAACATAAGAGGTGATAGTATAGACAGAACTAACAACCTCCACTGCGTCTAGATCTGAGTCTGAGTAAAAAAACCAGGGAGAATACTCCATGAGGGTTGGTAACTGTTCATTCATATTCGACAGCAGCTACAAGCTCTACGTCAGACGGGTGCACCGAGTCTGGCGCATAGTTAATTCTGCTAGAATTCGATTCATGTTCTACTCCATTAGAGATGCCCTCGTGTGCCGGGACTTCCACAGGAGAACCAGTTTTACCCTTGGAGCCCGAACCCAGAGGAGAGATGAATGACTGATCTCCCCTGCGGATAGCGTGCGAGGAAGGAGGCAGTGGCAGGTCTGTCGCCATTTCCAAAATGTGCTTGTGCAGCTATTTGCTTGTGCTGGCCAAACATTTATCAGCAAAAAAATATTTTAAAAGTTTTGAAACACTGGCGTGTCATTACCTGGTGTCCCGCATTGAACCACAGTAAACCACTTGATCTCCAGTCCTTCTGTGTGCCGTGCTTCAGGCTACTGGAAGAATATGTAGCAAACACACAAAGTCAGTGAAAGGGACGGCCTCCAGGAACTGGCAAGATGGTGAAAAGACTCTTAATGCAGTAGAGCAGGACAGGACCACAGCAAACCACTCGTCCTCCACTCCTTCTCCATGCTGCGATTCACGCTACTGGAAGAATATGTAGCAAACACATAAAGTCAGTGAAAGGGTCCGCCTCCAGGAACTGGCAAGATGTGAAAAGACTCTGAATGCTGTGTAGCAGGGCAGGACCACAGTAAACCACTCTACCTCCACTCCTTCGCCGCTGGCGGTAATAGCGCCCCTAACCCCATTTGGTCCAGTGGACCGAATGGGGAATGGGCAATAACATCCCAACCACTACTCTTGATCCGGCGCTAATAGCACCGGACCGAGCAGCGGTAGCACTATTTGCGCTGGTGGTATTACTGCTGGAATACCACCAGACTCGTGATGAGGCCCTTAAAGTGGACTCTATTTGGCCACCCCACCACATTTATTGCCATTGGCAATGCTTGTTCTAACTATGGACTCATTCATGCATGCATATAAGGATCAAGAATGATATGTCTTTGACCAGCCTGGGATACTGGGACAAGGTCAGGGAGCTGGGTACAGAGGTTAAAACTAGTTCGGACCAGATTAGACAATGAGATGTTCATAGACAACGGATATCCTCCAAGTGGTGGAGGTCCAATGCCCCTTGGCTGAGAGGGAGAGACTGGAAATGTTAATGGAGGGTGAAGATTTACACCCCTCGTCTGGGATCCACTTGACTGGAAAAACCATGCCCGAAGAACCATGCGCCACATCCGGTTATCGACAGTGACGTAGGACTAAATGTTCATGTATGGGGACATTGCTTTGACAGAAAGCAGGGTGAGTGTGCCGGGAGGCCTAGCAGTAATGTTCCAGAATCTTCCTTGAGAACAAAGTGTTTCTGAAAACTTAATTCATCACACTGCTCAACAACATTTTTTATGTAACAAATGTAATTGATATTGATATTTTATTTCTATCGCGCTCGTACACAAGTGTTTCAGAGCACGACAAGGCAAGGGAGGGGAACATGGGAAAACAAAAACAACGATCTTACTAGGCCCAGTGACATTGAGAACGCGCAAGTGCATGGGAGAGGGAAAGGGGAAAAGTGCTTGGAAGGTGGGAGAGGTGGAAAGTGCAGAGCAAAGGAGAAGCAGATAAATAATAATAAATACATAATAAAGGCAACCAACGGTGGTAGTGCAGCCAGCAAGTGGAAAGTGCTGGGTTTAAGGCAGCAGACAGGGTATGTCTGATAAGTGCTGGAAGAAAAAGGGGGGGACTGTATGGGTACAGATAAAGAGCTCAGTGCAAGGGGTGGCCCGGAGGCAGTGCGGGAGTGTGGCAGGGTGAGCAGGTACCAGGGCCTGGAAGACAGAGGGTAGGCGAGGTGCACGGTGCCGAGAGAGAAACAGATCAGCAGGGGAAAGGGGGCGAAAGCAGAAGCAAAGAGGAAGGTCTTGAGGTACTTCCGGAACTGAAGATGGTTCTCCTCAAGTTTCAGAGTGGCAGGGAGGCTGTTCCAGAGGGAGGCCCCAGCCGAAGACAGAGATCTACCTCTAGCTCATTTCTTTGAAAAACGACTAACCCTGAGGGAGTTAGAGGTAGAGGAGCGAAGAGCTTGAGTGGGGAGGTATCTGCGGAGGGAAAGCTGAAGGTATTTTTGACCCAGGCCCCAGAAAGCCTTGTGGACAATGCAGAGGGTTTTGAATTTAATCCTTGCATCCACTGGGAGCCAATGGAGAGATTTCAGAGCTGGAGAGATACGATCCCAGGGCTTGAGGCCAAGGACAAGTCTCTTAGTCCTGTTCTGGATTAGTTGCAAAGGCCAAAGAGTAGAAGCAGGTAGATTTAGAAAGAGGCTGTTACAATAGTCCAACCTAGAGAGAACCAGAGCTTGGGAGACAGTGAGCTTCTGGGAGAAGGAGAGGAAAGGCAGAGAACCCCCGAGGAGGTGCAGAAGGAAGTTTGAATTTTTTGACAAAAAGAATGTACTAATATTTTAGATAGGGTATTTTTTTAACAATGTAATTCAAAATTCATGAAACTTTAAATAAGGACCGAGTGCAATCGTGCTATATCCAAGATCCCTGAAGGAACATATCACATGAACAGAAACACAACAGATTTAACACAAATACTAATACATAATAGAGATGACCACAAATTCACAGTATGGTAAGAAAATGCATCATGCATCAAGATCATAACATAGTCTGGGAATAACATTACAAATCTGTATTTCATTTGTTAAGGTGTAGCTTTTTTTAAAAGCTTTTAAGGGTAGGCTATTATCTTAGAGTTTTTTATTCGAGACGAACAGGAATTCTGGAAATGGAGCAGAGAAGGGTGAACGGGCATTTGATATGTAAAATGTGAGAGGAAGTACACAAAAATTGGTGCACGCAGTAGAAAATGTACAATATTGAATGATTTCTCAGAATAAAACCTAGTGTAATATTCTACCTACATAGTCTGGTAAATTTGTACAGCTTTTTGAATTAAAGCAAACTGAGTCCTAAAATGATTTCTGTATGCCTGCTATCATTTCTGGTGCTAGAATGAGTGAAAACACTGGTGTGAGAGGAGAGCAATGGGTTTAATGATATAAAAAGAATAACTTTATTTTCTTGTTTAGGTAATCCGAAGGACACATTCCCCGTAAAGAAGAAAGAACATGGACCTGCTGGTGCAATTTCATCCCAGAAGGGTACTTTCCGTAGTGGCACTTTTGGGATCCATCACACTTCTGTCACATTACATCAATAGTCGAGAGACAAAGGAATATTCGATGCCTCAAACCTGCCCTTGCGACAGTCTGGCAGAAATAACCCCCACCCACACAATAGAATTAAAAAGGAAAAGTGATGGGATGTGGACTGTGCTTTCAGTCAACCGCTTGGGTAACCAGATGGATGGGTATGCAGCACTGTATGCCCTGGCCAAGATGCATGGGAAACAGCCATATATTCAATCTAAAATGCATGGCTTCCTAGCCCCCATGTTTAAAATCACTATTCCAGTTCTGCACAATACTGTGGACCAAAAAACAAAATGGAGGGGATATTATCTCAAGAACTGGATGTTAGAAGAGTACAAGAACATCACTGGTGAATACATTAAATTAATGTCAAGTCCCTTTTCATGGACCTTCTTCCATCACCTGCAAGATGAGATCCGCAGAGAGTTCACCTTACATGACTTCATAGATGCAAATGCCAAACAAAAGCTCCAAAGGCTGAAGGGCTTGCGGACAAATGTGACCTTTGTTGGGGTACATGTTCGAAGAGGAGACTATGTTGTGCATAATCCCAGAGATTGGAAAGGGGTGCTTGGGGATAAAGCCTACTTAGATCAGGCCATGGGCTATTTCCGTAAAAAGTATCAAGATCCCATATTTGTGGTGGCCAGCAACGGGATGCCGTGGTGCAAAGAAAACATCAACGCCTCCAAAGGAGATGTCTATTTTGCAGGGGATAGTAATGAAGCGTCGCCAGAAAATGACTTTGCTCTACTTGTGAACTGTAACCACACCGTCATGACTATTGGCAGTTTTGGCTGGTGGGCAGGTTACCTGGCTGGAGGAGAAGTGATCTATCTCAGTAACTACACTGGCCCAGGTTCAGCACTTCCACAATACTTCACTTACAAGACCACTTACCTTCCAGAATGGATCGGGATTGATGCTGATCTGACGCCTCTTCTCGATGGTTCATGGAAGAAATGGCACTAGGCGTTGGTTATGGAAGAGCAAAAGGCAATTATGAAGGAAACCAATCAGTGTCTAAAATCTGCCAGATGGGTAAACATATAGGTTACGTCATGAGTTCTGGAAGCTAGTTCCGTGCTCATTAAAGCCCCTAATAATAATAATACTATATGGAGTATACCTTTCCAATATGAATTATAGTTGGGTTGGCGGCCGCTGATATAATTCAGAGGAAGAGTTGTTCATGGAACCCAAACAGGAACTTACTTTACGTGACTGACTTGCAAGTGAAGATCCCAACTGCAGTGATTTCAACTCTGCCCTTTGAACCCAGAGTCCATGGCTTTAAGTCCAGACTCCTTATAACCTCTTGATGCTTTCCATACTTAACATATGAACACTAGATTGAATCTGGTTTGTGATGTAAAGCTAAAACAATGTTGTTATCCAATCCGTAGGGCTCCAGAGGAAGACAATGGGCCTCATTACGAGTTTGGAGGCAGCCATGCCCTTAATGAGGGCATGGCTGCCTCCAAACTCGGGTCCGGGTTCCCTGAATGGGGAAATACCGGGCCATTCCGACCTAGGAGGGCCCGGTATTTCCCCATTCAAGGAGCCCGGACCCGGTACATCCCCATTTCCATTTGAGCCCCCATAGGGCCCAATGGTAATGGGGAGCATGCTAACAACTGGCCCGTTAATGACGGGCCCGTTGTTAGCATGCTGGGCTGCTCGCAGGACCCGCTAAGGATGTCTGGTAAAACCAGGCGTCCTGAGCGGGTCCCGCGAGCAGACCTCGTAATGAGGCGGTATGGGGTTAACGGCGCCGGCAGCTCTACCGCCGCCATTAACCCCCATACCGTCAGGGTCGTAATGAGGCCCATTGTCACTGCTGGCTGCTGGTGGGGTTTACAGGGTCTTGAGATTATGTAGAGGGCTTTTTTTCTCACCCTGGTCAATTCATTTTTGGGGCATTGCTAAAGTGCCAATGGTGGCATCGCCTGGCATACCTGCAGCTTCTCCTGCCCCAAGAGGTTTTTCACCGTCTGACATTCCAGAAATACTCCAGTGCAGCAGTCCTTAGGAGAACAGGGGCAATAGATTGGGGAGCCAGATTGATGCTTTGATAATGCAGAATGGAGCAAACAGGTTTCGTCACAATCTAATTTGTCTAAAATCGTTTGCACTAGGGCAAACATGAATCAGACTGTTTTGTGCTATGTTTACTGCATAGCATGAAAAGAAATGTTACTTAATTTCATGTTACACAGCACACATAGTAAGCAAGACAATCTGCTTAATTTTTGCCTTAGTGTGAACGTTTTTAGATAATACGAATTGGGACTACAACTTTTTTCCGATTTCTTTTCCAGCAAAATTCCCACCAAACATAATTTGCTGCATCTGTTTGCACAAGGACAAAGCTTTCATAAGCTGTTCCTAGAATGGCAATACTTGAGATTTCTGTCATTTGCCATACAGTGTAAAGAAGGGTATGAAAAATGACGTTTTTAAAAACATTACTTCATAACTCCACAGCTTGAATATGCACTAGCAAAGGGGAAGTTGACCTGTCACCTGCCACTTGTTTTGGCCTACAACTCCCACCAACCCCAACCTGCATAATCCGTGTGGAAGGATCATGGGAGTTGTAGGGCACAACCTTTGGCGGGTAACACATTGCCCCCATCCCCCATCCTAGCGCCATGCATATTGCCATCGTTTCAGTAAAAAGTGAAATAATGTGACTGATTTTCAACCAGCATAATTAATATTTAATACCTGTCTAATATTCAAAATCAATGTGAATGCCTGGAGAATGCCAGGAAGAGCTTGCATTTGCAATACGGTTTGCTCTATACATTTTCAGCAGCAGCATGTCAAAGTGGCAGCCACATAGTTTCACTTGTGGCCATCTTAGATGCTGCAATATCATTTGATGTTCTCACTTTTCTTTTAAAGCTGCAGAGAGCCCCCTAAGATATTAACCTTGAAAGATATGTTCTAAGACACCGCGCATTTCTGCTTTCCTCAGGATAGAAGCTATGTTTAACAAAATAGAGACTCTACAATAACAGATGGCAGGGATTGGGTCGTCGTTTCCAAAATAGAGTGACCATGAAGCATTTAAATACCTTTTTATAGGTGAGTCAAAGATACCAAAACAACCTGTCAATGGCAAGATCCAGATAAAAGCCAGCAATCCTACAACGCTAACATAACATGCTCTGAAGTGGAAATAATGAGCGTTTCATCATGGGCGTAGGACATGGGGGGATGGGGAGGGATGGGGGGGGACAAATCCCCCCCACAATTTTAAGTGGGGGGATATAATTGCTTTTATCCCCCCAGAATTTGTACCTTAAAATAAACACATTCTAGTGTGTTTTGTGGCTAGATTCCACGTTCAGGATGGGAAGCTTGGCTGCAGTGCTATGTGGAGCTGCTTGTAAGTATGCTGACAGATGTCAGTATCAGTTCTGCTTCTGCAGGCCGCCTGTAGTACCACAGTTGGCCTTGTGTGCCCCCACGACACTCTCTTGCTTAAGCAAGCTGCTCTTGTTTGCCAGAGATGTCGGAAGGGCTGGGGCAGGATCAGGATAATTGTGGCCACGCAATGAAAATATCACAGTAGCACTGCCGCTCGCCTGGAAATGTTCAAAATAATATTTACAAAATGGTGCAATTTATTTCATGTGGCTTCTTTCCAAACTCCACACTGTACATTTCCACTTTAAATCACTTCCATGACTAGGTACACCATCTTTTAGTACATTAAGCGATACATAGACACGCTATACAGTAGAAGCCTGCCAGGGTAGCTCAGCAGGTTGGCAGACCGATGCTGAGATGTTATATATTCAAAACTACAGGTTGTTAATCGTATGACTTTTTGCAATGTCTCATAAAAAAAGTGTTGATGTGTTTGGCCAGGGTATGGGTTGGGCTGGTTGCTTGCTTATATTCAGGGCGAAGGTGGGGATATTTCTGCCCCTGTAGTGAAAATTAAAGGTTGCCACCCATGAACCCACTGTTTAATTTCCTAAAAAACTGCTGTCAGCACAACAGAAGCATTTATTTGTGATTAAACAGTTTGACAAGCATATACCATCTTTATAAATATAACCGGTGCTAAAACACAGAGGGGCACACAAAATAACAGTATATGTGTTGTGTCTGACAAAAAAAACATTTCAAAGAAAACTAGTGAACCCAAGCAGCATTTTTCAATTTAGAAATTACTTTTGTTTTTTTTATGGAAGTGTGAAATGCACATTTGGAAAACAATAGTGTGCCTAGCATGTAGAAAGCCTGCATAAAACGCAAAGGAAGGAGCACACAAATTACAGGATATTTGTGTGGTAGTCCAACAAATATCTGTCTTTTTGAGACAGCTACTGATAAATAATAATGCAACAAAGAAGTTTTTGAAGTTTTTAATGTAATCGTGAAGGCATATGTTATTCCATCTTTTTATAGAGGGGAAATAACCGGGCCAAAAAAATATGGGTAAAAATTCGGAGGTTTATAAATATCTTCACCCCGATATCACCCATTAGTAGCTCTCCACTGTTGGCCTCCACTACAAGTAGCTCTAGCTAACGTAAAGGTTGAAGACGCCTGCTCTAGCGCCTTCACCTCAATGTCACGTTTGTGTGTCTCATTCCTGTGGTGCCATAAAACACCTCACTGGGTCGAGGACCAGAACGCCCCCGCCCTTTGCCCGCAGTAACAGAGCACGCTGGGTGTTCTCCCTTCTGCCCAGTACACACAGTGCCAGAACACACACACCTTTTCATCCGGTGTCTTTGTCTCTGTAGTCCTGGGTCAAGGGCTGTGGCGAGGAAGGGGGCGCATTGCTGACTGCCCCCCATTCACATTCGCTCTATCTTCCTTGCTCGCATGCAGTGGCAGACAACACCATATTTTTACCACCGCATTCAGTGCCCCAGCAAAACCCATCTTTCTTTCCACAATGCATACAGTGCCAGCACACACACCATATAACGTTCTTCCCCCAACGCATGCAGTGTTAGATCACCCACACTCCCCAACATAATGCATGCAACGCCTAAGGAAAGCACCCCCAGAACCCACGCACCCTAGCTCACTTTAACACTTGCATGCAGTGATGAAACACAGCCCATCTATTTCACTGCACCCCACTACACGCACTGTATGAAGACACACCCTTTCTCCCCCCCCCCCATCAAGTGCATGTAATGCCAGAACACACACCCCTCTGACTCCTTTCACCCTAATGCCCATTTTGGGCCCTGCCTCCTCCCTTCACCCCTTGGCCCCAATGTATGCACTGCCACACAAGGTGACTCGCCCACCGCTCCCGCTGCATGCAGTGCCACAGGGGCACTCATGGGCCCTCCACCCCCCTTCCACTGCAGTGGTGCCATCCTTGCCCCTCCCCGGCACTCCATCGCCTCTGCATGGAGAGCTGCATACGCTGCCTCGTACAAACTGGGGGCCGGGAGAGAGAAGGGGGAGGGGATAATGGAACTACAGCACAGCGCTAGTAGGTGCAAGGGGTTGTCGCATAAAATTGAAATGTGTGCATTTCTTATGCTGTCGTTGAAAGGCGCAGCTGTGGGAGTAGAGACGGTCACGTGTCAGGTGGGTCAGTTGCGTCCATGTATCTTTCTGCGGGCAGTAAAAGAAAAACTGATTTATAATATTCCAGAAGTATTATAGATGCTAGTACTTCAGAGACTGTGCTAGGGCTGGGACAGTTACATGTTGGGTGTGCCTACATAACCTTCTGTTCCTCTGACGGCGTTCAAATGTCTGCCACGGAATTGTGTAATGTATGAATGCGTGGGTTTTATAAAGCGTAAACCTATGTGGAAAGAAGCCCCTGTACATAGGCGATACTCCCAGGTGGCCATTATTAAACACTGGTCCCTTTTAAAGACCAGTAGAGAGGAGGAGTCAATCACATGTCACATGTGCCCAACAGAGCCCTTTATCTTGCTTAGAACAGTAAAAAGAGAGACATTGAAATGGGGAAGATTAACATCTGCAGGCTTCCTACAAGGTAGTACTTAAGGCCATTCTCAAATGGTGCCGACTAGAATGGCTTCATTGAGCCCCTGACAAACTGGTCAAAATATAATAAAGATTTCTCCAAAATGTGTTTACGCAAAGTGCCAAAAGCAAGCCCCACACCTCTCACATCAACCTCGTTTGAGGGGTGCCACCCTCCTTGGGATCAGCTTCACCATCACGAAAAACCAAAGGTTTTTCATAATCTAGAATAAGGTGGGCGGACGAGTAATCCCTCATTACCGCCAGAATATATGTGATCTAATTTGCTTTTAATGGGATCACCACTACCAACATCTGAATTCGCCCATCTTGAAGGGTCAGGTGGTTTAGCTGTCCCTGGAACACCAGGCAAGTATCTGCAGCATGTAAAATACGATGTCAACTTGCAAAAGTTAAAGTAGACTGTCTGCACACTTCTGCTGCGGCGCCCCGTGCCTGCGCATAATGAACGTGCCCAGGCCGGGGGAGAAACTGCACGTGCCCTGCCTGCGCAGTGCACTGCTGCGCAGCCTCAGCCTTTGTTTTTCCTGAATGAAGGAGAAGCCAGGCAGAGACACGTGCTCCAGTGACTCGACTCTGTGAGAGCGTGTGTTATTGAAGGAGACAGAGTGAGACAGACTCCTAGTCCGACTGCGACTCGACCTCCACCTGAGTCCTCAGCTACCATAAGGTAAGTCAAGTGGCGTGGCCCCCCCTCTCCCAGGTGCCGGGTGGCATGGGAAGGATTTATTAGAGGGAATGTGCCATTGCCAACGTCAGGTATACAGTTTCCAACCACCGTGGTGCATTGCAAAACTGATCAGGAATCCTGGCCTCTTAATGTTTCATTATGAAACATTAAGAGGCCAGGATGCCCTGGTCAGTTTGCAACGCGCTTGTTTAGAAACTGTACATCTGTGTTATTATATTCCATAATACAAACTATTACCAGCACAGACCTGAACGCTGTCCCTGCCCAAAATAAACCATTTGTTGGTGCCCATCCTCCTCATTCCCAAAATGAGACCCGGTCCCCCAGCTGGAGGTGACATCTATTGCTGTGACACTTTGTCCCTCTTCGCACTCACTCAACATGCTTAGCATACATGCAGCAACAAGAAACTCTGTTAGAACATGTACGATTGAGGCATTCCGTTCTAGTGTACACTCCCAACTCAGTCACTTCTAGGTGATCCCAAGTAAACATATAGAGAAACTAAATGCACAGTGGGAAGGTCACACAATTCGCCCAGGATCACACAATCTGGGAAAGACTGGATTTTCTCCAAGATGTCCCTGTACCCCAGGCCTGGCTTGCAAAGTGCAGACACTGCCTGAGATATCAGCCTGACATAGCATACGAAATCCTCATGAAACCATATAAAGTAAAATGAGCATGAGCCAATCTCAAGAAGGGCCGCTACATGGGATGTGTCCTCTTTTCCATAGTAATGTCTAAGGTAGGCAAGGGAAAACACTTGATGTATGCTCTAATATCAGTAGGCCTCACTTAAGGCACACCCCTCCACCTCTTTCCACCAACTCTCACCTGCTTGAAGTTTGGATGGTACCACACCTAAAGCTTGGTTTCTAGCATGAGGGCTACCTGCATTTCTCTAGTTCAAACCCAGCAGCAGCTGGGTCCACTTAACCTTTCATAAATTCAGTACCGTTCAAATGAGGGTAATAATACCTGCTATTGCATTGCCTAGAAGCTGAAAGCATCTGCATGAAGCACTATGACCAAAGTGTTATTATATTCCATAATACAAACTATTACCAGCACAGACCTGAACGCTGTCCCTGCCCAAAATAAACCATTTGTTGGTGTCCATCCTGCGCATCTCTCAAAAGAAATCAAGCGCAAATCTTCTGTAGGTCTTGGCTAAGCTTCACTGTTTTATTCAGCCTGGCTGTTTCTGTCAGCGTACTTGAGTGGTCGCAGTGCAATCAGATTTTGGGGGTAGAGCCTCGGCAGTACAGGGATTTAGTGACTTCTCTGTCTGTGCGCCCTTCCAAATATCCATGCTCCTGACTATTTCTTAAGAGTTAATGCTTGCAGGTATCAATGGGCCCTTTAAAGGTCATGGATCTGGCATGCCTGTTCCAGCTTATTCTGAGAAGCTATATGGAGTGGTTGGTCATGCAAGGCGTGCAAGAGAAAACCTGTGAAATGTAAGCCAGGATAGTGAGTGCTCTGAAGACTGAGGAGAAAGTGCTGAGTAAGGGTACAGATGAGAGTTGTGGGGTGCTGGCCATAGGGGAATGGGAAGGGAGGGACTGGGTTGCAGTAGAGCGTGGGACTGCAAAGTGAAAAAGGGTAGAAAGGGTGCAGAGGACAGAAAAAGAGAGGAGCAAGGGAGGGGAGAGATGGGAACAAGAACGGAGTGCAGATGAAAGATAGGGACGTAGTACAAGAAGGGAACTCCAGGACTCAGCGCCATTAAGTATATGTAGGCTTGATTTTAATGGTCAATCAAACAAAAAAGTTTATTAGCCCTCTTTAGGTTGATTACATGTGTTTCGGCTCGCCTGAGCCTTTTTCAAATCAGGGCCGTGGATAACGTGAAAGATCCATACGACTATTGTGAGGTAAGTAATAGCGGGGGCAAATCCCCAAGTCCAAAAATCCTTTTGTTCTAAAATTGCACGTGTCGGCTGGTGTCCATGCTCACGAGGCCTGTACGAGGACGATTAGAAGTCGTTTGTTGAAATAATTGCAGATATATACACTACACCATACCTGTCTGTGCATTGATTGGGCCTGATAATACACACAATGACCCCCCCTCTCCCAGGTGCAGACCGGCATGGGGAGGATTTATTAGAAGAAACGTGGGAGCACGGGCTCGACGCTCTCCCACTGCCCCAGTGTCATCTGCGCTCCTGTCTTGTTCCTCTCCAGGAAGAGACAGTCACAGCAGGCTGTTCCTGCATCAACTCCCTTTTCACTCAATCTTACCTGCAACGTAGGTCTGAAGTCAGGGCTAACCGTAAATGAGGTATATATTCACCTCTGACCTGTCCTGTAGTGGGAGCTGGTGCCAGGGTGCGTGGCATCTTGCCTTGCGAAACAGCATCATGTTATTTGGGCTATCTTAGCAACACCAGTTCTGGTTTAGATAAAGCCACTGACTTAGGGAAGTTTACTACAAAGCCCTGTGTAGTTAATAACTTAATTGGAGCTGGGAACATACTACTAGTGTAATACAAATGTCTTAGCCACAGATGCCTTCATCCACTCTATTAGCACTATGCTTGTCCGTCACTGAAGTCCTGCTAAAAACCAGCAATGGCAAGTGTTGGCTTGTCTATACGTATAGGGCATTTGCCAGGCACTGCTATTAAATGTCCAGGTACCTGCACCATTTTGCAGCTGCTACCATCAGTGGGTACCTAATACCACTATGGCAGTGCTTGGCAAGTGCCTTTTCCATGCCTACATTAAAGCCCAAATGGTTGGCGTTGCCAATGCTTGTTTTAAAACTGCATGTTTGTTACCCACCACCAGCTGACTAATGCATTGTAGACAAGTTTTGATAGCGGCAACCATAAGCCATCTCGGTGACCCAGAAAAAAATAAAGCAGAGCCTCGAGATTCAAACAGCACTTGTTCCGCTATCCATGTAAATCCAGTAAATACCCTGGTGCCGAGGTATGATTGCAGCCCATAGACTGCTGTAAAGGGGCTCAAGTGGAATAGGAATGATAGGATGGGTTGGTGAAACTCCATCAAGCATCTGCATTTAAAGCGCAGGTGAGAGTATTATTAACGATCTCTCTAAATGTCCATTGCTGAGAGGATTTTATACTCTGAACTGCTTTTCTTTTTCTTAATTTTCTTCAGTGTTTTCTTCTTTTTTCTTGTTTTATACAGTGATGATATATGTAATTTAATACGTACTGCTATTTTAATTTTGTGAAAAGTCGAGTTCTTTAAAAAAGCAAAGTCCCCAAGGTGTCCCCTGTCCCCCCAGATTTTATGGGTCTCCTACGCCCCTGCGTTTCATGCATATGGTCAACCATACCAAAGAAAACATGTCTATGAATGTGTCAGCAGAAAATCACAGCAATTTGAGGAGGATATTAGATAGGATGCACTTAATATTTCTTTCTTGCTTATTCACCCTATTACAGAATTATACATTTCCATCCGGATTTTTGGTAGCTATCCAGAACAATTGTACTGCACCAGCAAAATTACTTTGAAACACTTTCTTAGCATATGTTTTATTTAATTGCCAAAAACACACAGCAAAACACTATGTACATTTAATAGTGGAGTTAGTATATCATAAATTGCAATAAAACTGGGATCAAATAAAAGCTTGGAGCGTGTGCAGTATTTGTGTTTATTTTTTCTTAGAGGGTAGAACACCATTGTTTTATTTTTTTTAATGTTTTATTGGTTATTTTTTTTTTTAACCTTTAACATAATACAGCATGTCTTGACATCACTTTGGTAACACTCCCAAACATCTTTGTCCGCATTTAGACCAGTTTAGTCCTTCCTTACTAGCCTAATGAGAGGCAAAAATTCGTGCTTCCAGGAGACTAGTGACATTGTTACTTGTGGGTGGGCCAGACCATTGTCCTCCCAGGGATCCTGGGGCCGTGTCTTGGTCGGATCTTCCTAAGAGGTGTTCAGTGAACTTTAGCACGTCAAGTGTTTTGCCAAGCTTTTCCACTGTCATCAGTCTCTCCCAGTATTCCTCTTCCATGCTTGAATTAATACGCAAGACATAGTCCCCCATCCATTGCATTCTTTCTAATGTTAATTTAGGACAGGATAGCGCCAGGTGCCTTGTTGTTTCGATAGAATTAGGGTTTCCACAGAATCGACATTTGGCATCTAGAGGGGCTATCAATTTTCTTTGCAGTAAAACCTCTTTGGTTAATAGGATATTGAGCGTACAGCGCATCAAGAGGTCTCTGTAATGGGACGATGGAAATTTCCTCAAGTAAGATGGAGGATCATTTAGGGTTTTACGTTCCCAAATGATGTTATGGCATAATTTATTGCCTTGCTTTAGGGTACTCGTTTCGTCCCAGTCATTTTCCTGCAGGGTCTTTGCTTTGTTTGGATTTGTTTTAAGGGTCTCTTCATTTATGTTGTAATGTTTTAAGACCATCTGACATTTTGTTTTCCACAATTGGAGAATTTTGTCTCTTTCCTCCAATGATGTTTTAGCCAAGATCTCAAAAGGCGCAGGAGGAGGTTCCAGAATGCATTTCCTGTAGAAAGAAATGGTCTTCCACAGGACTGTTGATTTTAGAGATTGAAGTCTTAATTCGTGCCTTATTGTCGAGATTGCCAGACAATTAGGTAGTCTTAAGATCTTTCGCCAGAAAAATGCTTCTACAATGTCCCAGGTTTCCCACCGCAGATTTAGCATGGATTCAGCACCGTATGACAGAATAGCCACCACTTTTTGTTTGTAGAAAGTTAATATTGGCGTTGTTGAGTACTTTCCATATCTTCGGTGTAATGCTCTTCCCTCATTCGTTAGTTTTAGCAGTTTTTCTCTGATGAGAGAGTATTGACCATATTCATTTACATTTTTGTTGATTCTTATTCCCAGGTATATCATGGACTCCACTGTATCCAAATGTTGGTTATCAATGGTCCAGACGAAGTTCATTCTTTTTGGTTTAGGCCCTCTGGACGATTTCATTACTAGGATAACCGATTTCTTTATATTTATCTTCATTTGATTTCTATCCAAGTATTGTTTAAACTCAGAGATGCGTCATTGCAGACCTACAGCAGTTTGTTCAATAAAGACCACATCGTCAGCGTAGAGGATCCAAGCTAGTTCCTCGCCATTGATTTTCAGCTGAAAGCCCGGATCTTGCTCTGGGACTCCGCCATGTCTGCCAGGTACAAAATGAATAGAAATGGAGCTAGGGCACAACCTTGTTTAATTCCTTTAAATGTGCTGATTTTTTCTGTGGTGGTTCCTCCTTTTGTTGTTATTATTTGGATGGATGTTCCCGTATACAGCTCCTGAGTTGCTTCCAGGAGGTCGCCCGGGCAGTTCCAGCTCTTCAATTTCGCCCAGAGGATACCTCTATTAACTCCATCAAAGGCTTGCTCCAAGTCTATGAAGCCCAAATACAAATTTGTTTTTTTTCAAGTGCCCAAAGCTTTAGTAGGTTCAACCCGACCCCACTCACAAAGGCTGTTTGCCGCTTATCTAGTAAACCTGCCTGTGTTGCCCATTTTTTCAGGTCTCTTAGGAGGATGGAGATTTTACCTATAGAATCCAGGAGGGTGATAGGCCTATAATTTTTCGGGTCCTCCGATCACCTTTCTTAAATATAGGGACTACCAACGCCTCCTTCCATGTTGA
Source organism: Ambystoma mexicanum (assembly GCF_040938575.1). NCBI lineage: Eukaryota > Metazoa > Chordata > Amphibia > Caudata > Ambystomatidae > Ambystoma > Ambystoma mexicanum. Next base: position 256,710,311 of record NC_090922.1, read on the forward strand.
CGGAATACTTCTATTCTTCTTTATTTGCTCAAAGAGCCGTAGGATAAATTTTGCCCATTCTTCTCCATTCTCTTTCAGTAGCTGGTTTGAAATGCCATCTGGCCCGGCAGCTCGTGAGGAGCTAAGCTTTTTAATGATCCCCCAAAATGTCCTCATAATCAAAGTCAATTTTCCAGGGTGTTTTAGTCCGATTCTGAGGGCATAAACTAGATTCTTCTCCAGCAGTTGATTTGAAGTGATTGGTATAATTTTTAACCCAATTCTCTGTTGAAACCTGCGAGATGGTCAGAGCTGATTGGAAGTCCTCTCCTTTATTGATAATCTCGCATAAGCTACGTGTGTTTGATTTTTGCAACGCTGTTAACATTGTTTCTGCGTCACATTGTGCTCGCCATGCCTTTGAAGCAGACAGCCAGTTTTTGTAAGATTGTTTACAATGCCGGATTTGTTCCTCTTTATTAGGTTGGGCACTTTGTTTTAGATTTCGGAGTAAGGCTCGATGTTCCTTTCTCTTAGCCACCAGATCAGCATTATTTGCATGTTTTCTTATTATGGTGAGATTATTTTTCCCCTTTTGTTGTATTTCAAACTCTTTGAGAAGCCATTTATATTCAACCTCCTCTGCATATTTTTCAACATGGTTTTTATAATTGTCCAAGAGTTTGACTATTGTTGGTAGCTTTATTCTCAGACGATTTCTGCCCCCTGTCACTTCTAGAAGGGGTTGAGAAGGATCTGTGTCCCTCCCAGAGTCCCAGTTTAGTTCAATTTCGAGTAAGGCGTGATCACTGGTTTTTTTCTTCTTTACTCTCATTGCCGTTATCCAGCTGAGAGTATTCTCCGCTACAAAACAGTAGTCTAACACAGCACTGCTAGAACCATTGAACCAAGTTGGGGCTCCTTGTAAGTCTCCTTTCGTCTGACCATTTAAAATTCTCATTTCTCTTATTTCCATTTCCTCCATCCATCTTCTGGCATTCCCTTCTAACGTGGAGTTCAGCTTTAGTTTCCCAGTTGTGTCCAGTAATTTCAGATTCAAATCTCCACAAAGGAGAATAAGTTGATTTCTTCCGTTATCATTGATTCGTCCATTTCCAACATAATATCGGACAAGTAGGTATCAATTACACAGTCCATTTGGCTCCAATAGGTGTTAATTATTAGAATTTCAATTTCATGTAGTTGTGTTTTTTTCTTTAGCCTTAGAATCTGGACATAAGGGTTTGGGGTGTGGTGTCGCAGCACCTTAAGGTCACTTTCTTCTCTTATAAGTGTCAAGAGACCAGCACGTGGTCTGCCTAATAAACCTTTCTTTGCTGGATTTATGTACACCTCGTAGCCTTCACAGATTGGAAGCCTTCTTATCCATGATTCCTGCAAGCATACAATATCATACTTACCCAGGAAGGCACAGTCCCCTAAAAAGAGATTAGAGAAACCCCTGGAGTTCCATGAGGCTAGAAGGGATTGTCCTCTTTCTGCCTCCTTCCCGGCCTATTGCCTCTTTTTTTCAGATTTTAGGTCACTCTCTCCTTTTTTTCTTCTGGTCGTGAGCATTACTTCCATTTGCTCTTTCTTTCAGTTTCGACGTTTCCGTCATAGACGTCTGTGGTGTATTTCTTGAGTTTGAGTTGTCCACCGTGAATTTCATTTTTTCCCACCGGGAGTCATTCCTGGGCCTGTGATCCTCTCTACTTTTGTTCCTGCCATCCTGAGAGGCCTTTTCTCTGTACTTTTGATGTTCTCTGTTCGTATACTGGATTTGTTTAGGGCCCGGAGTATATTTGGGAGCTGGGATCCCTTCCTCAGCTTTTCCATAAATCCGCCTTTTTCCCTTGCTATTATCCTCATATCTCGATTCCATATTTTCGCTTTCTGATATATTATAGCCGTAGTTCTTGCTTTCTTTATGAAGTACTTTCGGCCCGAAATTCTCGTATTCGTTTCTTGAATTTTCATTTGTTGACTTTCTTCTCCTTCTTTCCAATGGATCAAATTCCGATAGTCTGAAACCTGCTTCAGCTAGTCTTTCCCTGGCTTTCCAGATAGTCTCTTTTATCCTTTGTGAAATAAGATGTAATATTATCACATCTGGTCTTTTTTCTTCCGGAAATTCAATGATCAGAATGTCATCCGTTGAGATTTTTCTGAGGATTGTCAATTGATTGAAAATGGACATCACATTTTTCCTATTCAGAATTATTCGTTTGGAGTTCTTTGCCGCTCTTTCCAATCTTAGAGTGGGCATCTCTTGTGAGGGCTTTCTGCTTCCTGCTGCCTTGTGATACTGTTCATCATTTTGGCCCTTATTAATGTGTCTTTGCAACTTCCGTTTGTCACTAAGGTCATCTTTGCTAGTCGATCTCGCTGCATGCCGTCTGAGACTACGGCGATCTTCCAATTTCTTCCAGAAGTCCACTTTTGGATTTGAGTGATTTTCTTCCGGATCTTCACTCCTTGGGCGTTTCCTCACAGTGTCCTTTTTCTGCAATTTTCCCTTTATTTCTTCTGTTATTTCAGTGGCTTCTGCTCTTGTTTTTATATTTTTTTCTTGGTTTTCATCGCTCCTCTGGCATTTCCTTGCTTCATTGGTCTTCCTTTCTTCCATTTTGCCACTGTTCCTTCTATGTCTTTCCCTTTTTTGCTCGTATTTTGCTTTTTCTTCCTGTTCATAATAGTACAGCTGGTTATCAATGTTCTGCCACTCTGATGGACTTATATTTTGCCAGCGTTCATCCTCCTGATGTTCTTCAATAACTTCAATCAAGTCACTTAGATATCCTTCAGTCTCTGATTTACTGTCTATTTCCAGGGTGTCTGATTTTTTTAAAATTTCCGTTTCGCTGTCAGAAGTTACTATCTTCAATTCCAACCTTGGTTTCTTTGCTGGGTTATTTAGTAGTTCTCTGTCTGGTAATTTAATATTTCTTAGGAAGGCTCTTGAGCCTTATTCCTTCCTCTTCATTACTTGGTTCTTCGATTTTTTTCCCCAATTTATTCTGCAGATCTTTTGCAGTTGTCTTTCCTCCTGTTATAGCTACTTGTTTACTTTCTTTTTGAACATCTTGAAATATTTCATAGCTTGGTTTAAGGTTCTCATCATTTCGCACCTTTTCCGTTGATTGTAGAGGATTATTAGACAAGGCGTTTTTATTTTCCTTGTGACCTCTTTTAGGTTTTATTAGGCCCATCCCTAGGACAAGTGGTCCTCTTTTCACTGATCTGTGTAATTCCTTCTGATGGTACTGAGGAATGACCTTCTGGTACGCATGGTTCCGCTGTTTCCATTCTATCATCATCAGGCTTTGCGTTTTTAACCAGCACTTGTTGAATGGATGAATTTTGCCACTTATGGGCTTCCAATATAGCCTCCATTAACGATTGCTTGTCCTTGGAGTCCCTACGAGCCATCTCACTTAGCCGGTCCTGCCATTCATTGGACTTTTCTGCTTCCAAGTCCATCCTTTGCTGAAGTCTTTTTAGACACTCCTCCATCTCTAGTGTTTGCTCCCTTGTTTTGGAGTTTACTGCGAGAACTGTTTGCAGAGAATCATTGATGTTTTCATAGAGCTTAATGTAAGGAACAATTGCAATATTTAAAGCTGCCATCACTACATTTTGTATGTGTGCAAGGTCCTCCATTCTCTCTTTACAACATAACTCCCTTATTTTGTCCAGCGAGATATCATCAATCTTCATTTCCGTAATCTCTTTGGGTCTCGGGATGGAGTCCTCTTTATTCATATTAGCGAGGTTTTTTGTTGGGGTGGAGGAGGCAATCTCCTTGTCTCTACAGGATCTTTGATTCAGATTCACGGGGAAAGTCTCCACATCGAGTGCGTCTATTTTTTCTTTTATAAATGATAGACTTTTCCTTTTTTCCGATGTAATTCTTCCATTTAGAATCAAAATGTCCTGTATATGTTTTTCAGCCAGGCTTAAGTTACTTTGAGGTGCTATCTGTGAGCACCTACGTTCCACTCTCTTTTTCCCTGTTAGGATATCTGGTTTCCCCATTAGATTTCTGTCCCCCCACTGGGGAATATGATTTTGCTCACTTAGCGTGGTATCATCTAGATATTGTTTGTTTTTACTGCCCCAGGTGGGCAGAGATTCTCCAGGGCATTCCTTCTCTGCCCAGAGAGATTCATCGTGCCAGATTTCTAAGTCTTTGGCACTGATCTCGCCTGTACTAGATTCATAGGCCCACCTTCTCAGGGTCCGGGCAAGCAATTGCTCAGGTGCAGTCCTCAACTGCTTTAGCAGCCGATGTTCATGGTTTGCAAAAATTGGTGGATCGTCAAGTTTTGTTAGAATTTCCTGTGTCCTGGTGCCTGGAGAAGTATCTTTGTTTCCTGATTGTACTTCAACATTTCTATTAATGATCTTGCTACTTTTCACTTGACCAACCTCTTCTATCAGGGTTTTTTTTTCTACGAGAGGTGAGGGTTCTTTTTCCACGCTATTCTCTGCTTCTGAAGTTATTTTGAGGATGGAATAGTCGAGTTCCGATAGCTCTGGGTTCTGTTTTGTCATCTGAGGAGAGGGTAGCGTCAGATCTGATCCCCCCGCCACATTGCTCTTTAAGCAGTGCTCTTCTATTATCTGAGCTTCCTCACACCGTTGAGCGTCCAGGGGAAGTAGGCCATCCACTAAGTAGAATGAGTCAGCGGTAATGGGATAGGAGGAGTGATCCTCATTCATAGTCTGACTGCTCTCCAGAGGCAGAGCAGGGAGCTCAGGTTTGGGTGGTGGCAGAGGATTTTCTACTTCAACTAGATTCCGTGTTGGCAGCTGTGGTCGCCTTTTCAGCCCGCACTTCCTGGTTGGGCGGGGCTTCAGTCCGCTTTACTTTTCAATGCAGGAAAGTGATTTCACACGCGCTGCCTCCTCCAAAGCGCCTCCAAGAGCGAACGCCGAAAGCCAGGTAGGTCTGGCACGCCCTTGACTAGCTCGGGCTTTACGCCGAAAGGGCGGCTGTGGTTGCCTTTTCAGCCCGCACTTCCTGGTTGGGCGGGGCTTCAGTCCTCTTTACTTTCCAATGCAGGAAAGTGATTTCACACGCGCTGCCTCCTCCAAAGCGCCTCCAAGAGCGAACGCCGAAAGCCAGGTAGGTCTGGCACGCCCTTGACTAGCTCGGGCTTTACCATTGTGGTATGCCCCGTTTGCTTCATGTAGGCTTTATTTCACTGACACAATGTGTTTTAGCCACAGTGGGTACAGTCTATTAAACTGCCCCTTACATATGTACAACAAGCATTGGCAATGCAAACAGTTTTGACTTTTGTGTAGGAATGGGACATTTTCCAAGCTATTTTGTAGTCGTATTAAATGGTAGATGCTGCAAAATGTTTCAAGTAACCGGGCGTAAAATAGCAGGGCCCTGCCCATTTACTTATACAGAAGCCAAAACTGTTGGCTTTGCCAATGATTGTTTTTGACAGAACTTCAGTGAAGGACTAGTATGGTGCTTATAAATGAAGTGGCTGAAGGCAGACCCGATGAGACATTTTTATTACACCAGTACCTGTCTACAGCTCCAATTAAGTCATTCACTTTCAGAAGACTTCTTTGAAAACACAATGGCAGGAACTTCGAGCACAAAGTTTGACTGTAAGGCTTGATGAAGCTAGCTCAAAGAGATCCCAAGAGGATGTGTTTTGTGCAGGGAGGCGCAGGAAGTTCATGTAAATGGCTGTAGGGATTAGCATGACCATGGGCAGTCAATGGGTGGTTAAGTAGTCAAAGAACGCCTACAAGCTTTTCATCCCTCCTCATATGCCATGTCTCCCTAGCTGTACTCTAATGCTAAAGTTTCTGCACCACTTAATAGCCAAAATTTTAAAAAATGAGTCTACGCAAGACTGAAAATGCCTTTTTGTAATGTAAATAACGTGACGTATAACATTTTTGGAAACAAGTAATTGCTATCTATCAGTACGAACTTTCTGCAGCAAGTTTACAGAGTAGATCCATTTTGACCTTTTCTGACATTAGAATGAGTATTCAATTACAACACTTTTGATCAACAAACACTTAAGTAAATGGTAGACCAAAAGCTGTTCTTGGCGAGTGGTTACAATTTAAGAAATTGCTCTAAATATCATAAAACAGAAAGCTAAGGATTACTAAAATGCTGTACTACTCAAATGGCCACTCCCTCCGGCACAGTGTGTGAGTACGTGCACATATTTTGTCATATACCCGGCATGCTCTGTAACCAGTTATTACACCTCGGTTTTGACATCCCAATGCCTCCTGCTTGAGCCTCCAGAGAGAATATCGGCTGTCACTGCTGCACTTAAAGCTGTGAAAAGCCTTTCAAATTCCTTGCTTGCAGAGTAGTTTATTGCAGCCAGTAATTGACGAAGGATTGTTTAGGGTAGAATGTTTCATTTGGCCACTGCTGGAGTTTTACTTATGTGAGCAAGACTTTGCATGTTATTACTTATTTTAAAACACAAAATGAACAACACAAAATGAGTGTTTTTTAAATACATTTTATTAAACTGCTTGAACTCTTTTTCTGCAGCACATTAGGAGCTGCATTTTTGCTGTTTTAATCAAATTAGATTTAATATTGATTAAATGGCTCAGAGAGTGGTATTGTGTGGCCATGTATTATCAGGAATAAAATACCCCCTGCCATAAATACAAAGGATATTTCAAGTCACCTTGGAGTTCTGTGAGCTTATAAAGGAACTTGGCCTTCGGCCTCGTTGATCACGAAAGTCCTCAGTGACTTGAAATATCCTTAGACTGTACGGAAAGGGGAATATTATCCCATATATCCAGGCATTCGAGGATGTACCCAGCTCACAGATCCCTGCAGCCCTATGAAATAACCCTCGTCCTCTATACTTTACAATTGTCCACCCACCATGCCTCTCCCTCTCATTCCTTCTTGCGTGCTTCTGACCTGCATTTCTTTTGGGATCTGATCCCTCCACGCCCTCTTACCTTGAGCTCCTGGCAGACACAATATAACAGGCAAAACTATTGTCAATGCTTGTACTGTTGCACAATTTTTTGAATGTCCTTTCACCGCTACTTTATATTGCCAATCATTCTGGAAACAGGAGAAAAGTCAGAGCTTTTGGCACAGAGCTCCATTTAGCAGGCAGCTTGGGTATCTTGCATGCACACTACTCACAGAAGCTAACCCACTTATGCAAAACCGCTAATTTGCATGCTATATCCACTCTGCATTACCTATGCCATGCAGCGGCAAAGGTGCAATGCGTGAGCTCCTTTTCAGAAGCTATACAGCCTTATCACTGTTACACGTCTCTGCCCCCTTAAGGGAGAGACATGAGCCTGGTGGGAGGAAGGGGAACGAAAGAGGAAGGGGAGGAGCTGAGAAGGTAAATGTAGTACATAGTTAAGATTCAATAAAGCAAGACGTTGGTCCATAAGCTCCGGTGCTGTGTCCTTTATTTGAACCATACATTCTGTGTAACAGCTGGCGACGAGGCTGTCTACAAAGGACCGGAGTTCCAGTAATTGGCAGATGCTCCCACTGCGCCCACATCCATCCAGGCGGCCTACGTATCCTGCGTATCTCCTCAGGTGCCGATGGTCCTGTGGCACAATACCACGCCCGATCCCAGGCGGGAGGAAGGCAGTAATCAAGATGTCCTCCCCGCTGCACTCCACAGGAGGGTGTGAGACACGGCCGTCTGCCTGTGGTTTTACTCGGTTCCACGTGGTGCTGAGACATGCTGGTGCACAGTGCATTCCAGGTCTGTTATTTGGACGCTGTTTCCACAATCAACGCGTGGCGATGCCGCTCCATTGACAGCTGGTCTTCTACACATGACGACTGCTCCCTAGAAGCAAAGACTGGAAAAAAAGGCACAGAAACGCATAGACCAAAGTGAACTCCCACTGCCTACAACAGGGAAGAAATAGAGGGTGCATTTTGAACTTCCAGGACATGTTAACCCACGCAGAGCTCTGCATTAACTCCTTGGGAAAAAAAAGGATACCAAAGAGAATAAATGAACAATTCAATGACAAGGACATTCAATGAAGAATATGTCATGGCAGTTGAAGTCACGCTACTGGTGCAGGGGATATGGGAAAAAAATCCTGCTGGTTAATGTCTATAACCCCCCCCCCGGTGCTTACCATAGAGAACGTATCCAGGAACTGTTGCATGACTTAATTGCTCGTTGGAAGAGAGAGTCAGAGGATAATTTCATAATAATAGGAGGAGACCTGAATTGCCATATTAAAGGGGGTGATGGTACTACCTCGAACAAGCTTTTGCAACAATTTTTTCGCATGGTACATAATGTTCCCGACCCCGAGGGAAACTGTTGGGCAAGTTTCTTTGGTGGTTGGAATAATGAAATAATTAATGGACGGACACGCCATGATTGCCCGGGTAATTATACCTGGAGAGCAGAAAGAGCGCAGAGTGCCCTTGATTATATATTTACCAGCAGTGAGGTGGCAAAGATTGTAATTGATATGAATGTTCTGACGAATTATTGGAGTGACCATGAGGCGTTAATTTTGACGATTGGAGGTATTGATCATGCCCCGATCTTGGGTAATATAGGCAATCTCCTGACAAATCACTCTTCTACCAGATTAATATGGTCTGAAAAGAACATCCTAAAAGCAGGCCAAGCTATTAAAGTCGGGGACATGAAATATTCAAGTCTGTTTAATGCCATGCCATTAGATGACATAGAAAAATGGATTTCTACCTTTTCCGGTAAACCCGCCACTTCCAGGTCACTTCTTACAATTAGCAACGCCCACACTGCCACAGTATTCGACAAAGATATACAAGACTCCAAACGGAAGATGAGAAGAGACATTCGTAAAATCAGAGCAAGTGGCAGTTCAATAATGGTCAAATACACAGAAATCAGGAAATTTAAAAAATAAATACCAGCACTGGCTGAAATTACAGAGGAGTGCAAAAAAACTTGAAGTTGGCAACACACCGTCAAGGTATTATGCTCTAGGCACTCACGAAACATATGGTCCCTCTTGGGGTCAGCACGGGGGAGTAAGATCATTCCACAGATAAACCCTATAAGTGCGCAGGAATGGGTAAAATTAATTGAGAACCGTAATGGTAAAATGAATGAGACCCTCTCTCCTCTGCCTAGGAATACTCAAGCCTTTCCTCCTTTTGCGGTTTCTGTGGACGTTTTAAAACTCAAGATCGGTACACTTAAAATCTTCCAGAGCCCCGTGACCCAACGGTCTATCCAATATAGTTATAAAAGAATCCCCAATTCTGGGCCAATCTATTAAAAATGTTGTTTGATAAAATATTTAGGGAGGGCAGAATTCCAGCTACTTGGCAGACGGCGATATTGATCCCGGTGTTCAAAAAGGGAACATAAATGAACCTGGAAATTATCGACTTCTGTCAATGCTTGAATGTTCAGGTAAAATGTTTGCCTCTCTACTACTAGAGAATTTACAATCTTGGGTAGACAAGACCGGGATCCTCGATCTTTTTCAGAGTGGTTTTAGAGCAGGATACTTGAACTCTCATAACCTATTCATAATGAATAGCTTTAGAGAAAAGGCGTTGCATCCTAATATTCCACCTCTATATGCCCTCTATATAGATTTTAAGGCGGCGTTTGATGTAGTGAATCGTAACATGCTGTGGCAAAAGCTGGAAAGGATGTCATGCCCCGATGATCTGTTATATTATTTGAAACATTTACACAGTAACACCTCAGTACAACTTAGATTAGATACAGTAGGCTCTATGACCAGACCGATTATGCAGATCAGAGGCTTAAAGCAGGATTGTGTTACCGCGCCCCTACTTTACAACTGGTTCTTCTCTGACATCCCTAATTTCATCATGAAAGCTCACAACTGCCCCCCTAATATGGGAACAAGCTATTGTGTAATAATGGCATATGCTGACGATTTAGTAATTTTTGACCACACATTCAGCGGATTACTGCGATCGGCAGAACGGCTATGGGAGTATGCCAAATTAAATGAACAAATCAATCAAAATAAGACTGAAATGTTACTGTACTCACACGGAAAGATTGCCCGGCCACGCTTGAATATTAATCTTATTGAGATTCAATATACCCACTCATATAAATTCCTAGGTGTGGAATTTGACAACAAGGGTAATTCTGAAATATGCCAGCAGGTCTGGAAAACCAAGGCGGCCCAGTTTACGGCCATGATTTGTCAATTTACGCAAACCCAGAGTGGATTTTCCATCTGGGGGGCTCGTCAGTTGTACATACAGTGCCTGGTCCCTATGATAACCTACGGACTTGAGTCATTGACTAACATGAATATTGATTGGCTACAGATCATAGAGGGGAGGTTCTGGAGGAAACTCCTGGGCCTCCCTCAAAGCATACCTGTAGCGATTCTCAGATTTGAAATTGGGATTATTTCCTTGAAATCTGTAGTGTTAAAAAAAGGGGCTGAATTGTTCATCAAACTACGTAACTCCCCTTCCAACCCTCTATTGATTTGTATCGAGGAAGACATCTGCAGTAATAAGCAAACTAAATTCACAGCAGATATGGCCTCATTGTTTAGAGCGATTAATTGGTCTCCGAAATGGGGCGAAGATCACGAACATTTGAAACATCATGTGAATATTTGGGACTGGCAAAATAATTTTGCCCATTTAGAGAATTTGAAAAACTACGCCTTTGTTACATATATGTTATACACCTTTAGGAAGGCACAGGAATACTTGAATCTATGCCCGTATGTTAACTAAAAGCGATTTATACTACTCATGCATATCAACCATCTACCACTGCTTGCATCTACAGGGTCTGCACGTTCAATACCTAAAAATGAATGTTTCTGTAGAATTTGTACTAAGCAGGATGAACCGGAAACTGCCAGACATATACTAACGAAATGTACAGTGAGGCCCCCGGTTTTCATTAAGAACTATGAGAGATTTGTTCACAATTTGGACTTTATTGGGGACGATGGGTTTTGGAATCTATGTTTAAATACTTTTAATGCCAGTCTCCACCTGTCCCTGTATAGAGTGTGGCTGTACGTCAATCACCTCCTTGACGATAAGGATACCCTTACCTGATTATGAATGACATATTGAACAGTATGTAACATAAATTGTGTCTTGAGGACTCAAATCCTGTCACAAACCCTTAGTTGGATTGGAAATGTTATTTATACACACATGAACTTTTATCTCCATTGTGAATTTTAGTATTTGTTATATAAGCTAAATATTGCTTTTCATTAAGTTTTTATGAAATTTATCAATTTGATTCTGATTTATGTGTAAAGTTTTTGTTTAAAAAACTGTATTGCATTAATAATAAATAAATAAATGAACAATCCAGAAATGTCAACCCACAAAGAGTCTTTGCACAATGACCAGCACTCATAAGACACATGTGCATGATAAATGACAGCCACACATATAGGAAATCACCCAGGCCCTAGTCCCACACCTGGAGTAGGACCACAGACTGCTGCCCAACCCCTAAAAGAACACTGCTGCGTCGACCACAAAAGAAAGCCAGAGCAGGGGTGTTACCCGTACCTCAACTATCACACCTGCCACCATGAGCAACCCAGGAACACCGCCCACTGCACCCACGTCCAAAACAGTTTTTCTGCGCATGCCACTCCCATTCACCATGACCCCTCAAGCGGACAAGGGCCCGAGGTGGAGTGAGTGGATGGACGACTTTAACCATTTTGTAAAAGCGGCGGGAGAGGAGAAATCACCCAACCTACTCAATATGTTCATTAACCTGGTTGGCAGTGAGATAAAGACCATTGTCAAGACGATTCCTCTAGAAGACCAACCAGACTTCGCCTCACTAATCACCGCCCTAAACAGAAAACTCATAATTGAACTAAACCGAGACTATGAGAGATAGATGTTTGTTTGTTTATTTATTTATAGGGCGCCAGAAAACCCTTGGGTAGCTGGGCGCTCAGAATAGCAAGAGTACTTAGAACTTGGTTACAGGTTGCAGAATACAGGTTGTTGGTATCATATGTTATCTACAGTAATTACATTATATACATTCTTTGCAAGAAGAAATAGAGGGTAACATTATAAACAGTAAATACATATGTACATTTTACATGTGAGAGTGGAGGGTTGCATATGCCATCAGAACACAATGCATAGGGTCTCAGGTTTCAAGGTCATTTAGTCGGAGCCAGGTGCGGGTATGGTGCCTGAAGCTGTTGTAAGGCTGGTCCCTTCTTAGTTTGACTGGTAGGGCATTCCAGTACTGGGCTGCTTGCACAGGGAAGCTATTGCCTCCTGTTTTTTTGAGTCGGAATCTTGGGGTTTGGAGGCAGCAAGAGTTGGCTGTTCTGGTTGGTCGTGCAGATGTTTTTCTTATTATTCTGTCCCTGGGGTACGGGGGAGCAGCATTGTTCAGGCATTTGAATGTTAGTGTGACAATTTTGAAGGTGATCCTATCGCAAATTTTTTAGCCAGTTGTAGTTTCTACGCACGTTTGAAATGTGCTCTCTGACTGGGAGGTTCAGGGCTGTTCTGAGCACGTTGTTTTGCAAGGTTTGAAGTTTATTGATGATGTATTTGTTAGCTCCTGCATAAAGTGCATTGCAGTAATCCAATTTTGAGAGGATCAGTGCATTGGCTAGGATGATGCAGCTAGCTGGTGAGAGGAAGGGTCTGCATGTTTTAATGAGTTTACCAGTATAGGCAGTGGATGAGGCCAGGGAGTTCACTTGTTTCCTTAGGGACAATGTAGAGTCCAAGTAGAAACCAAGGGTCTTCACCTCTTTGGCGACGGGGATTATATTGCCGTCGATATTGAAGGAACTGTAGTAAGAATCAAGTTTTTTTAAGTTGTTAGGTGAGCCTAGGATAAGGATCTCTGTTTTTTCGTCATTCAGGCAGAGGCCATGGGTTGCCGTCCATTCCTGAATGAGGGTGTACATTTTGTTTACTAAAGCTGTATCCGTAATGAAATTGCCCGAAAGGGGGATGAGAATCTGGGTGTCGTCTGCATAATTTGTGTAGGTGACACCCAGTCTGTCCAATTTGTCGAATAGAGGTTTAGTAAAGATATTGTACATCGTTGGTGAGACACAGGAGCCCTGTGGGACTCCACATGTTGTCTGGATAGGGTCTGCAGAGTCTAAGGTGGAGAAGACTTGCATACTTCTATTGTTGAGAAAGGATTGAACCCAGGCTATAGCTTCACTTGAGAAGTAGGCGGCTGACGCTAGGTGTTTGCAGAGTACTGCGTGGTCCACTAGGTCAAAAGCCGCCGACAGATCAGGGAGGAGTAGCATAGCTGTGTTTCCTTTGTCATTGAGCTCGTCGATTTGGGCTTTGAGATCTATAAGTGCGGTCTCAGTGCCGTGCTGAGGTCTGAAGCCCGATTGACGAGTGCCAAGGAGTTGGTTAGTCTCCAGGTATTTTTGGATTTGGAGATGGGCCACTCTGTCAATTATCTTCAGGAGGAAAGGGACAGTGGTGATGGGCCTATAGTTGGTGGGAACGGAGGGGTCCAGGGTTTGGTTTTTTAGCAGGGGAAGAACCCAGGACTCTTTTCAGCTGCTTGGGACTGTGCTAGATGAGAAGGAGGCGTTGATGAGTTTGGTGACGAAGGGGGCTAGGTCTCTGGCGGCATTCTTAATTATCTGGGCTGGGCAGTAATCACCTTTGCAATTTGAAGGTTTTAGTGAGGCAATGATTTTTTCAGTTTCATAAGTGGAAACTTTAGTGAATTTGAAGGGTGTTAAGCTAGGTTTGGGCATGGGCATATTGGTAGTTTCGCTGAGAGGGAGCGAGGCTTTTTTATGGTAATTTTAGATTGTAGTGTTTTCACTTTATTTGCGAGGGCATTTTGGATCTTGGTACACCATTGCTTGTCTTTGGGTACGTTATCAGGTGATGGTATGGGAGATTCAAGTTCTCGCAGGATTGCAAATAGTTCCCTTGTATTGGAGCAAGCTTTGGAGATTCTATCGTTATAGACGTCTTTTTTAGCTTGGATGATTGCTTTCTTGTAGTTAGTAGCGCATAGCTTGAGTTTAAGTTTGTTTTCAGCTGTAGGGGTGTGTCGCCATACAGTTTCAAGCTTCCTTTTTTCCAATCTCAGTTCTTTTAGGTGGGGGGTGAACCAACTATTGAGGTGGGATTGTTGTTTACTTTTACAGTTCTTCAGTGGGGCAACGGTGTCCATGGCTATGGCCATGGTATTGTTGTATATTTTGACCATGGTATCTGGGTCAGAGTCTGTTGGCAGGGCATTGATGGTTGGGAGAAGCAGGGGTAAGATATTGTCAGGTGTGATATTTTTTCTGGATCTGGTGTGAACCGATGGTGCCATTATTTTTTCAATTTTGAACATCTTGTTGAATGTTAAGTAGAAGTTAATGAGGAAGTGGTCAGTCCACGGCTGGGGTGTACTTTTGGTGATGGCAGTAGGGCAGTTGGAGGTGGCAACCCAGTCTAATATTCTGCCTTTGTCGTGGGTGGGGGTGAGAACTTTTTGGGTGAGTCCGTGTCCCTCAAGCATGGTGGCAATAACTTGCGCTTGTTTGTCATCTGGGTCATTAATACCTAGGTTAAGATCCCCAAGGATCCTTGTCTGGGATGACTTTTTTGTGTTGCTCGCTAAGAGGCTGGATAATTCCTCTTCGGATAGGCCTAAAGGCCCTGGTGGCCTGTAAATAAGATAGATAGTTAGGGTTTGGCATGGGGTTATCAGTAATTTAGTGGTCAGGAGTTCGCAGGATTTTAGGGCGGGCGGTGTTGTTAATCTTACATTCAGGTTGGATTTGGAGATTATGGCTAAGCCGCCGCCTCTGGCGTTCTGGCGGTCTAGTCTTAGTAGTTGATACTCCTTGGGTATTGCTAGGGAAATGGCTGGACCTGCTGCGTCATGTAGGCAGGTTTCTGTGACTGCTAGGAGGTCGAGGTTGTCTTATGTAAGGAGGTCGGCTATTTCAGTGGCGTGGGCCACGACTGATCTAGCATTGATCAGTGCTCCTGTTATGGAAGTTGTTTTAGGAAGACAGTTGGTGTCAGGGGTAATCAAGATGGGTTCTTTTGTTGTGGTGCTAGCAGGTAATTGTGGTTTAGGATGCGTTAAGTTCCTAGTCTGGTTTTTGGGAATGGTGCGGCGGTTCAAATAGGCGTTGTTAGGTACCTGCGGTTCGTAGAGGGTGGAGAGTCTAGCGCGAAGCCTGGAGTTTCTATGGTGAGTGGGGCAGGGTACATATTTAAGTTGGTCCATAGTTACCAGTATTAATTGTAATAACAGCAGTGGGGCATATGTTGATAGAGTCGTGCTAATATGCATTCTGCTGACGTAGGGGATGTTCTACCATATACAGTGACGCATAGATGGGTAGACTGAGAACACAGGATCCCAGGGGTGACACAGTGGGCGTTGGTAGCTGTAGAGCTATTGGCGGGCACAGTGCGCAATACATTAGATGTTCACCTGGTATTGAAGGCAGTTCAGATGGCAATATACTAATGGGCTGAGTGCGACTATCATATCACAATGTAGTGGCACGCTAAATGCAACTATCAGTATACAATGTAGTTTAGGCTAGATGCAAATTATCAATTTACAGTGTAGTGACTGGCTAAAGCAACTAAAAAAAACACAATATAGTGGCAAGCTAGATGCAACTATCAAAGTACAGTGTGGTGGCAGGCTAGATGCAATTATCAAAGTACAGTGTAGTGACAGGCTAAAGCAGCTAAAAAACACAATATAGTGGTAGGCTAGGTGCAACTATCAAAATACAATGTAATTTGGGCTAGATGCAATTATCAAAGTACAGTGTAGTGACAGGCTAAAGCAGCTAAAAACACAATATAGTGGCAGGCTAGGTGCAACTATCAAAATACAATGGCCCTCATTACGACCCTGGCGGAAATCGAAAAACGATGGCGGAAATGCAATGCCGCCATCGAATAGCGCTCGGTGCGATTATGACCCGTCACCGTAAAGTACGATGCCATTAGCGACACCGTAGTGAACGCCAACGCTAACTGCACCAAGTACGCGCGCCATGCGAAACCGTAATTACCACCATGGCGCAACGGTACGCGAATTCTGACCCTAGCGGACATTTACCTAACGCCATCAAGCATGGCGGAAAGTACCATTCCGCCATGGTGAGAAGTACGGCATCGCGAACCAACCGTAAATGGCCCTACTGAGTGCCTGTACACCACTCCCTGGCCACATTGCACAACTCCTCGTAGGTGCAATGAAGTCACACAATGCAACCAGTGAAATGTACAAGTCACCCATGCATGCCAACGAACAAATGAATGTAGGGGCTCCAAGTGCCTTGTGAGTGGCCATCCATATTTGCCATGTCACCATTGCCGTACTGATGCAGCACAGGCATGTGAAGGTTCAAGTACAGCAACATGAACTGAAATATGAGACAAAACAACAACAGGCCCCCCATCGCTTGACACCAGTGTAAGGCAACATTCAAAGCAGTATCCTGAGTGAGACTGCACCAGCCCTGTACTCCTGCCAGTAAACAAACCAACCATCAGCATAAGCATGTACCACACAAGTTGGCAGAGTGACTGAGCAGCCAGGCTCATCTCAAGAGGGGCCAATGGGAGCTGCAGGGCACAGATGGCACGAATACAGAAGCTATTCCAATGGACATGACCTCAGTCTCCCTCCAAGAAACGCACGCAAACACAGGCACCTGTGACCAGCCATATTCTGATAATCACATCATTCCACCAATCCACCTGGCTGACCGGCATCTGTTACACAAAAGCTAATCCCCTGCCCCTGAGCATGACATCATTAAAACAGTCATAATGGCAGCCCCTATCCCTGACCTCACTGGGCTTCGTAGGCAAACGCGCCCAGTACAGTACCACGCAACTATACTCAGAAGCCGGAACCCAATGCAGATCTTCTCACAATACATCGCTCCACAAATAGGAATATGCTACATTACTTGCAAAGAAGAACGGTACACGGTTAATATCAGAATAGAAATTTAATGCACAACAAAATCACCAAGCCCATACAGCTATTAGGTCATGAACTCCAAAATATATTTCATTATTGTGGGCTGCATCCGCAATAAATGACCAGCTTCTTCTTGTGTGATGCCCTGTACCTTCATGGTACACAGGGGCTACATTCACGTTCAAAAAGGCAACATGGAAGCGCCTAGAACCGCAGGGCCGTCCCATTAGGTAGGCACTAGTCCAGCTGAAAGGTCGATATGTTGCTCCTAGCCACTAGTACTGCGTAAGGGCATGTGGCCCATTGGCGATCGTCCCATAAGATCGTAATGGTGCTCCACTGATTAACACGAAGCAGCAGGTGTCGGGAGTAAAAGCCATCTGCAGGAGTGGCATACAGATGGCAGCGGCAAAAGGGGAGGAGATACCTGTCACCCAAATGAAATGAAAAAGAATAGTATGGGCATCAGAACTTCATCAGAACTTCATTTGAATTACTCACTTCAATGATCACACTAAATCCACAGCATGCTAGCCCACTCAAAAGGATTATTCCCACCCAAAAATCACTTGCGAATCATAACTATATAAATCGAGGTGAAAACACTATTACAAACGAGTGTTTGTGTGCATGCGTCTGTTAAAACAGAATCCATTAGATGGGATTAGTAACGTGCATAGACACAAGTGTTTGAAGGCGCGTCAAGACAGGGAGGGTTCAACAAGGGCAGATAGACGATGGTCCCACTATGGCAGCCCTGCATCACATAGCGCAGGGGAAGTGGATAGATTCCAAAAAGCCATGTACATGGCAAACTCTCTATTAAATCATCTGTCCATGCATCCATACATCATCCCCTCATCCCGGTATGAAAACGCCTGATTATTTACTCACATAACATGTGAAATTTCCATTGAGTCTGTGCGTAATGCAGTCTGCAAAATCCACTGTGCTCCAGCCCGGAATTCCAGTGTTGTGAAGTAACATGTATTTGGGAACGTCCGGCCTTATCGTCCACTACGCTACCCATACTATTCATATCAATCATTGCATTCTCGCCATTGCCCCTGTCCGAAGGACATTAAACAATAGAACTTTATATCTGCAGTCAGACCTGTGGGCGTCTCCTCGCGGCTAGCTGAAAACCGAAAGCGCTGTCCTTCGAATCCCTCATTTGCAACATCACGTCGAAAAGGCATCTGTGACCGCTCGAAATCACAAATTCATCCATGTAGTGCGGCAGTGTGTGAAAATGGCAACTGGCTTCACTCAGAAATGGGACGCCCCGCCCGTCGGTGAACCTCGGTACAGTGCTGCATGAGGGTCCACCGTTAATCGAGCACTACATTCCACTGACCCTTCACAAGTTTGTTCGCGACTGTAAAGATAGTATGTGAAACAATGGGACCATAGCAGAATGAACATATGAAGCAATATTTCACTGCCATCGGGATTAAATACATGATTGTAATATCAAGATGCCATGCATCAAATTGCAGCGTTGTGTGCGGGACGTGCTCGCCCAAAGGGGATTGCAGCTTGCACAGGTGGAATGAATCACCACAGGTGGAGGCTATACTGCCTGAAAACACATAAATTGCACACCCAACCCCCTCCCACAACCACACCCACTCCAAAATGCTACCGGCAGGACTAGCGATGTTGGCCCTGGGGGACCTGATAGCACTGCAAGTACTCCAACTTCAAGAAGAAGACGAACACCAACTACTACAACAACCGGCCGCACAGAGGAGACGCAGGAGGAGGAGGAGGGCAAGGCAGGGCCAGCAAGGCCCACCAGCACAGCCACTACCACCACGCAGGCAGCCCGCAATCCCACGCCTCCGAGCTCATCCGTTCAACCTCACTGATGAGCAGATCCACACCCTCTACCGTTTGGACCGGGACACCATAACCGCCATTGTGGACATGACACAAGCTGACCTTATCAGCATGATAGATAGCCCAACCGCCATCCCACCCCTACTGAAGGTGGTGTCTGTACTCCACTTCCTGGCCACAGGCACCTACCAGCCCACAGTCGGACAGTTGCATGGCATTTCACAGCCACTGTTGTCATGGACACTATTGCAAGTGCTCGATGCCCTCCTGAAGCACGCAGACGACTACATCTCTCTACCACGCTCGGAGCAGGAAATTACGAACACAAAAGTGGGATTCCATGCACTTGCCGGCATACCGGGTTGCATTGGTGCCATCGACTGCACCCATGTGGAATTGGTTGTCCCACATGCCATGGAGGCCCAGTACCGCAACCGAAAACAATATCATTCTCTTAATGTACAAATGGTGTGTGACTCCAACAGGATCATTACACATTGTTGTGCCCGATTTCCTGGATCAACCCATGATTCTATGGTCTTGAGGAACTCTACAATACCACGCTACATGGAGCGACACGCAGGGAACAGATCCTGGCTACTCGGTGAGTCTCATTTCATGCATGATAATGTGGGGTATGTGATGCGGCAATGACCTGGCAGGAAGGGGGGGGGATGCGTACGTAGCAATGTCATTCCACAAACATCCTTTATTGTCCACATACAGGTGATGCCTGGTATCCACTGAAGAGATGGCTCCTTACACCACTCCGGAACCCACAGAACCAGCATGAGGAGGACTACAACCATGCCCACTCACGTACCCGTGTAGTCATCGAACAGGCATTCGGCCTACTGAAGGGTCGTTTCCGCTGCCTCTGCAGGTCTGGCGGGGCACTCCTGTACCGCCATGAGAAGGTTGCAAAGATGGTCATGGCATGTGTCATGCTACACAACATGTGCGTACGTAGAAATGTGCCCATGCCCCCTGACGCAGAACTGCAAGCACCTGAAGATGGTCATGATGAGGGTGGGGATGTGGCAGCACCTCAAGGAGTCCGCGAGGCACAGGAGGGCCGTGAAATTCGTCAGATTATCATAGATTCATGCTTCTAGCACTCACGCCTGGTGGCTGATACATGGACACGGGACTTGTGGCACTGTGTGTGTCTGGAACATGCACAATATGGACTGTACGCCTATAAAGGCCTCGTACACAAAGATCAATGTCCACACATCTCATTGGATGAATGTGAAATGTTTATAGCATATGTGAAATTATGTTACACACCCCATCGACCCGCCACCCAAGTAAGCCCAACACACCCCCTCCACCCTCCTACCTCCCCCCCGAACACCAGTGTCCAAAGATGCTCATTGTCAGTGGGCAGACGCTATTGCAAGCCCCCTCTCCGGGTATCAGGGGCACCCCTGCCTGTGGAGCGCAGGTTCCTCCCAGATCTACGTTGGGGGCTGCCCTGGACGGAACTTGCAACGGATGATGTCTCTGCCTGCTCACGTCCATGCATGTCCCTAAGGGTTTGTGAGAGCTCAGTGAGCACACGGCGCACAGCGGCAAGTTCAGCACATACGTCTTTGGACGTCGCATGCAGTCCCCCCCTCAGGCTCTTGGTGCTTCTCTCCATTTGTACCCTCAGGCTCTCGGTGCTTCTCTCCATTTGTGCCCTTAGTGTCTCTGTACTTCTCTCCATTTCTGCCCTAAGTGTCTCAGTAGATGTTTCTATGGCTGCCTTAGTACCCCCACATTCATCAGCATGCTCCTTGAGGAGCGTGGCCAGTTGCTGCTGTTGCACGATCACCTGGTCGAGGGACTGTTGCCTCTGCTGGGCCATGCCCATTTGCGGTGGTGTCACAGAGGGGCTGATCACCTCATGTTGCCTTGCCACAGGGCTTGTGGGGGATGGCCAGTCGTCGTTTTGTGGGTGCACCTGCGTGGTATCCTCATGGTGTACGGGATGAAACAAACAGGGGGATTGAGACAGGTCATGGATGGATCCTACATCGACAGCACCGTTTTCTGTGTCGGAGCATGCTGCCATTAATGCAGTGTCACCTATGGTGCTGCTGCCACCAGAAGCAGTGCCTTCTGTGGCATCCATTGGGGGGACCTGTGGTGCTGCTGTTGTGGGCATGCTGGCTGCTGGGGTGCCTGTTGAAGTCCCCTCCTGTGTGCTGCGACTTGATTTGTGCTGCTGCCGTGTCTTGATCCGTGCAGCTGAGGTGGAGGGTCTTTGGCCGTTGGTCTTGGCCCTCTTTGCAGGTGTGCTGGTAGGGGTGTCCTGGAGTTCGTCGTTTGAATCGGACCCTGTGGTGGAGTAAAGGAGGGCGAGCGTTATTAATGGGTCTGTGGAAATTGGAATGGCAATGTATCACATGCATTGGGGTGGTACCTGAGGGTGATTTGGGTCAGGGCCTTGGAGGTGGTTTCATTTTTGTGTGGATTGAGGATGCAGTTGTTTTGCAGCCTGCAGTTAGGGTGTGCATGCTGCACGTGTAGAGGGTGTTTTTAGGATTTTTAATTATTTATGTATTTATTGTGACTTTTAAAGTGCGCTATCAGGCCAATGTATGTGGACGTTCTCCTGGCCATGTGTTTCTGTTGCACTATGTGGACACATGGTACTTCACATGATTGGACATTGTGGATTTAGCATTGTTTTATTTGGCCCACCTACCTGATTCTTCGGATGTCTGCACTCCTTTCTCCATCCCTCCGACTCCCTCTATACTCTCCATTCCAATGGTGGAGGCACAGATTTCTTCCCAGGGGGTCAACTTGATGGGTGATTCCGATCCTCCCCCGGTAGCTGTGGCAATGTTACGGTTGGCGGATAGTATGCTCCGTACGCGTATCCGCAAGTCGTCCCATCGCTTTCTGCATTGCTGTGGGTTGCGGGGTGCGGTCCCCACCGCACTTACCCGCTGTGCCACCAGGGCCCATATGGCCTTCTTGTTCGCAAGTGCCGTCCTGGTCATTTGCGTCGAGAAGACGACGGCAGCATTCTCCTGGAGGGTCTCTGTGAGCACGGTGAGTTCCTCATGGGAGAAGTGGACCTGCCGCTTGCGGTCGCACGCTTTTTTCGCTACTTTTCCCATTTTTGTTGTTTTCACTAGGGTGGATTTCGGGTTGGGATGTGTCTCAGGGTAGAATTTTTTATGGTTGTGTTGGGATTCTGATTTTATAGGTGTACGGCGTGCTGTTTTCCGTTCCGGGACCATGTTTTTACTTCCGTTTCCGTATATTTACGGTCACCGTATTTTCCGATTGCCGCTCATTACGGTGACCGCTATGATGGGTGGCGGAATTGCACCTAGGGCGCCGTACGACGGCGGTGAGGGGCGTTTTGGGGACATTTCCGCCATCGCGGACTTTGCACTTCCGCCATGGCGTAGTGCTCGTGCCCGATGGGTCGGAATTAGCCGCACTTTACTCCGTCGTGCAATGGCGGAAACGCTATTTATGCTATGGCGGTCAGGTCAGTTACTTTCCGCCAGGGTCGTAATGAGGGCCAATGTAATTTGGGCTAGATGCAATTATCAAAGTACAGTGTAGTGACAGGCTAAAGCAGCTAAAAAACACAATATGGTGGCAGGCTAGATGCAATTCTCAATGTACAGTGTAGTGACTGGCTAAAGCAACTAGAACACAATATAGTGGCAGGCTAGGTGCAACTATCAAGGTACAGTGTAGTGGCAGGCTAGATGCAATTATCAAAGTACAGTGTAGTGACAGGCTGAAGCAGCTAAAAACACAATGTAGTGGCAGGCTAGGTGCAACTATCAAGGTACAGTGTAGTGGCAGGCTAAAGCAGCTAGAAACACAATATAGTGGCAGGCTAGATGCAACTCTCAATGTACAGTGTAGTGACAGGCTAAAGCAGCTAGAAAACACAGTGTGATGGTAGGATAGGAGCAGCTTTCAATGGTGGTGCACTTTCAAGTGGCTAAATGCATGTGCATGTGCACCTATAGGGAAATACAATGAATATAGCTAAAAGGAGATGGTACAGCAGATGGCAGGGTATAGATAGCATGTGGCAGTCTTGGGAGCAGTTATCAAGTATTACTGCAAGTGGTTTCACAGTTGCATGTTACAGGCGCTCAATGAACACGTGTAAGTTACCTCTATGGAGTAGAGTGCGGCGTCGGAGCACCAATGTAGTCTGTTGTGCTGCGAGGGCAATGTCCAGGCTCTGGGTGTGCTCAGGAGTCAGAGGGGCAAGGGCAAGTAGGGCGGTAAACAGGACTAGTTGTGAAGGGGCTTAGTGTCCTGGTGCAGCCTGCAGCTCAGTCAGGACCTTAGCCTTTTCACGATGCCTTCTCACTGAGGCTGGCTCTCGCCTGCCCGGTGTCCTGATTGGCCTCTTAGCAGAGGAGGGAGCCAATCAGGGCTTGTAGGTGCAATTTCAGAGGGGTGAGGAGGTAGAGGCACTCGAGGCGGCCATCTTGGAATGGCAAAAAGCCTCGTGCTTCAAACAAAGGGCAAATGCCATCTGGTGGCTGCAGAGGGGGCCAGCACCTTTCTGTGGCCAGGGAGCAGGGTGAAATCTTGCTGCATTCATGTTGCGGATGTTAAATAAATTAATCCGCCGATTTCAGCGATTTTCGAAATCGCTCGTGCTGGGCTGGGGGCGGCTGCATAAAAGGGTCCTCACTTCCCTGCATGTGTCGGCAGGCAGGGGGTGCAGAAAGGAAGATCCTGGAGGTGGCCCAGAGCTCCTGTTCAACAGTATACGCAGAGGGTGGAAGAGACTGTCGACGAATTCATCAACTGCCTTTGGGTAAAGAGTGCACATTGTCAGTTTCATGCATTCTCCATGGGCGAAACAATACGGCTACGTGTGATAGAGGTATGCCCATCACCAGCCCTCAGGAAACAATTGATGAAAAAGCCTCTTTCACTCTTTTTTAGAGAGTTAACGCACAAGAAGCCTACACGACAGACACCCCAAACGCAAAACAGGACAAAACCAGCAGCCCAGTGACCAGGAGACAGAGGGGCCACATCCTACAAAGTGACCATCCAGACTGGGCCCATACCGTAAAGGCAATGCTACGGCTGTGGAATGGCTTTCCCACACTCGGGGACCTGCCCCACACTCTTGCAAAGATGTGCCAACTGCGGAAGAGAAGGCCACTTCCATTCCATTTGCAGGGAAACTCAAAGGAGCTCCTGTTAAATTACACACAGATGAATCCGTCAGTCCCGTTGCCCAGTACCCAAGAAGGGTGGGATTTCATCTACAAGAGGATGTCTCAAGAGAACTGAACCAACTACTTAGCAATGGTATCTTCGAGCCAGCGACGGGCCCCACACCATGGGTGTCCCCTCTGGTTATTGTTCCCAAGGAAGGTGGACGACTCCGTTTGTGTGTAGACATGAGGATGTCAAACACTGCCATACAAAGAGAGTGCCATCCTGGGCCGTGCATAGACGACATGATCGTCCAGCTCAACAAATCAGTGATGTTCTCGAAACTAGACCTAATTCAAGGGTACCACCAGCTGGAACTGCACCCTGAATCAAGGGGCATCACCACATTTGCCACCCATGAAGGTCTATTTCAGTACAGACGCCTCAATTTCGGCATTTCCTCTGCAGCCGAAATCTTCCAGGAGGCCATAAGACAAGTGATCAGACCCATCAAGGGCACGCTGAATTACAGCAATGATATACTCATATTCGGCACATCACGGGAGAACCACGATGCAATCCTGCTAGCAACTTGCACAGCAATACAGAAGGCCGGCCTAACGCTCAACATTGAAAAGTGTTGTTTCAGTAAGAAGAAACCGACATTTTTTGGTCATATTTTCTCCGCCAACGGCATGACACCTGACCCCGACAGTCAGTACCATCACCAACCTACGGGAACCAACGCAAGTAGCAGATGTCCGATCATTCCTGGGGATGGCTGGTTATTGTGCACGCAATATCCCTCACTGCGCGTCCCTCACTGAACCGATACAAAAACTGCTGCAGAAAGAATTAGCGTTCATCTGGTCCACAGCCTGCCAGAAGGCGTTCAATTCCATCAAGAAGGCCCTGGCTTACTTTGACCCCAACTGGCACACGGAACTCCTTTAGGACATGGGGCCATCCTGGTGCAGGCGAGCGGGGACGATACACACCCTAGGCACATTGGTACCTATGTTAGCAGAGCCCTGTCAGGCCCTGAATCTGCATACTCGTAAGCTGAAAAGGAGAGTCTGGTGGCAGTCTGGGCCTGTGAACATTTCCACAACTTCGCATTTGGAAAGAAATTCACACTCATCACGGGCCACCCGGCGTTGCTGTCCCTTTTTGGAAATCTCTGCATGAAGATGCCGCCCAGGATAGAGAGATGGGGCATCAGATTTCAGAAATACGACTATGACATTATCCACAGGCCAGGTGGGGATCAAACTCCGGCTGACTACTTATCTCGCCATCTGGCAGGTAGGCCGATCACCCAAGCAGGTGACAATGAATACATCAACTACGTGGCTGCAAACGCACCTCCTCCGGCACTATCAATCGAGCCAGTTGCGGCTGCATCCGCAGCCGACACATCCATGGCACTAGCCATCAGTTTGATGTGCAACAACAAGTGTAAATATTACCGTTGTGAAGTTCTAAACCACCCGGGAGTGTGCAAAGAAGAGTTGGTGAGATTGGCAAGAATACACACAGAACTGGCAGTCAAAGACCACGTCATTCTACTGAGAGGGTGTTGGCTAATCATCCCTGTGATGCTCAGAGCAGAGATCATTAAGATGGCTCATGAAGGGCACCGAGCAGCAGACAACACGAAAAAGGCAGCTGCGGTGCCACGTATGGTTCCACTTCATGGACACACTGGTTGACAGCTGTGTCAAGAACTGCCTGCCATGCCAGTGTACAGCAAGAGCGGAAGCACCATCCCATTTCAGTCAACGCACATTCCAGACCGGCCATGGGACAGAGTAGCAATCGACTTCTATGGGCCAATGGAGTCGGGTGAATATCTTCTGCTGTTAATCGATGAATATTCAAGATTCCCCATTGTCAAGAAAATGACAACCTCTGCATACTCCAAAGTGGCCGCAACCTTCAACAAAGTACTCAGTGAGTGGGGCATCCCAAGGTCTATCAAATAGGATAACGAGCCCTCATTCAACGGCCATGAATTTGCAGCTTTTGCAAAACATATGGGGTTCACACACCAAAGGATTACCCCCAGATGGCCACAAGCCAACGGAATGGCTGAACGCTTCATGGCGTCCATCAAGAAGACAATCCAAAGAGCCCGCATAGAAGGCACCAACCCACATCAAGCTGTATGTATGCTATTACGAGACGATCGTAACACGCCACATGAAGCCATCAACAAGACATCAGCAGAACTAATGATAGCTACGAGGTACAGACCCGCATCGTGAGACATCCCACTGCCCAGGAAAAAGGGGACGCAGAAATCATAAGAAGAGACACTGGAAAGAAAGAACGGACAAAGGCGGACATGAGACGAAGAGCTGTGCCCAAAGACTTCCACATGGGAGACGAGGTCCTAGTTCAACAAGCCATGACAAAGAAGACAGATGCAAGGTATGCACAGAAATCGCTGAACAGTGTCGCCATCAAAGGAACCATGGTGGCTGCTCAAAACGCGGACTGTGAAGTCACAAGAAACAGTTTGCAGTTCAAACATCTCATCAAAAGAGAGGATTGCGAACTACCCCCTCCTGAGCCTGAATCCGAACCAAAGGAGCCGCGGGATGATCCGTGGACTCCTCCGGAAGAGGCCTGCCATCGGGTGCCAGAGACATTCGGGGCACCAGGGCCGGAAGGACCTGGCGAGAGAAGCACACGACCCCAGCGCACAATCAGGAAACCCCCTCGCCTGGGTGAAGAATGTTAAGCCGGACGTTTGAACATTTGTCTGAGGGAGATGTTACACGTCTCTGCCCCTTTAAGGGAGAGTCATGAGCCTGGTGGGAGGAAGGGACACGATAGAGGAAGGGGAGGAGTTGAGAAGGAAAAAGTAGTATGTAATTAAGATTCAATAAAGCAAGACGTTGTTCCATAAGCTCCAGTGCCATGTCCTTTATTTGAACCATACATTCCGTGTAACAATCACAAGATTAGAATTGGGAAAATGTATACAGTCGGTGAGCAGCTGCTGCAAACATATTTATCTCTTTAAAAATGCCTGCCTCATTGCTGTGTAGCTCATTAAAAGATATGTACGTTCTGCATCTCATTGCACCATAGTTATTATACGGAGGGCAGGAGTGGAATCTGTCATTGTACATAATTACATTTGCATTCCGTAACATTTTGGAAATGATGGAACGATACGTCTATTGGCTCAGAATGACGTTTTTTGCTTTCAAGTGATTTCACTTGCTGGATAAAGAGATGTGCATAAAAATTAAATGTGGCTGCGTGATTGGCTCAGTCCTTGTGGAAGTGTTTGATTTCTCCAGGTAGATAGAGAAATTATACACAACCCATATTTAATCAGGTCTATTGGGCACCAGAGCCGTATTGAGGACGGGCAAGCTTTTGCAAAAAAAAGGAAAAAACGGTCGTAAAAAATGAATTCTTGCTGTGCAAATATAGTTGTAAAAAGTCTGTTTTGTAACAATGTTTAGAAATTGGCAGCTAAATTTAGAATTTTATAAGACTGAGCTCTAGGCATTGCCGTACATGCTGTGAAGAGAAAACAGTATAAAAGGACTGTCTGGGGAGGGCCAGAAGAGCTTGGGAGGGTAGCGGGAGGGAGGGGGACCCATAGGGTGGGAGGCTGCTACATAGACGAGGTGGTACACATCTGGATAAATGACCCTGTTGCAAATGGAGATGATGCTGTTTTAACCTATCCACGAATTTATCAAGCAGACAAATCTACAAGTAGGGAACCGTTGCATTGAGAGCTAGGCACAGGATGCAGGTGGTGCAGCAGCATTGCACAGCAAACACAGTGGTCCACCTGGCCTCAAATCCATCTCAGAAACCAGCACCCAGAAAGTGAAATGGAGACATTTCAGATGGGTCCTCATTGCATAAGGCTGCATCCACTTTAACTACGCGTTTGTGCCTCAGCAAAGAGGTGAAAACCTGCATTATACAAATATGTATTGCTTGGATTAAAGAGCAATTTGTACTGTTTTTAAATCGCAGAGCTTCCTAGCTCACTTTTGTACCAGAGTAGCAACCAATATTATTCCTCTTCGGAATGCATAGCCTGTGCAGATTGCCATAACCCGAATGTATACACTCTCCCCCGTCTCTTAGCGGTTCTCCAAGCAATGACAACCAGAAGTTTGGAGAGGTCACCAAAGACAGAAAATCTACCAATCAGACAACTGTTAGCAGTCCCCACTGAAAGTCGTTGAACTCCAGCAGGAAGCACGGTCGACAATCACCACAGAGCAGCTGCTACAGTGGCCATGTTACAATGGGGAGCATTATAGTTGTTCATCAATTTCGCCCATAACGTATTGGTTTCGTTTCTGTTTCGAATAGCTATCGAGTACCATATTGCGAAGAAACAGACATAAGTTGGGAAATATTTTAATATGCATTTATAGAGCTGTCTTATTTCATGATTGAACATGCACTGTAAAGGTGATTATTATTGGTTCTTAATTCCAAAATGCCCATGCTTTTGGCTGATATTTGCTATTTGATACACAATAAACCTACAAATTAAGATCAGGTGCTTTGCGTTCATATTCTTCTGGAACTAAGCACAGACTCCAGAGCCAATCGATCATTCTGACATCAGTAACATGCTCCACATCCAATCAGCTCCAGTATACATCAGAATTCGTCTAGACCAACATCCACAATTAAGTACATGGACATTTTCGATCTGAACATATCTATACTGGATTTTAATGTTAGGTTGTTTCTTTTTGAATTTTTTTTTAAATACATACTTTTTGCACAACTTACAAGCCCCAATATATATATGTTTAGGCAGAGAGCAAGTAAAAGACATTTTTTATAAACATTAACATGTAGCGCCCGCCATTTTGGAAGTAAAATGGCTGGCAAATTTAGCACACAATACAAATGCAGGGTACGAGTGCAAAAGGGGTGTGGTTTGGGTAGAGATGGGTGGTAATGGGTGAAAAATCATATAGATTTGACTTAGAAATGGTCTTTAAATGGGTGGACACATAACCAAACAACACAAAAAAGCCTACGTTTCCATCCTCATGTGTCATCTCCACTGAAAAACATTACAGACGCTCTTTCACAGCTCCTATTTAAAGCCCTTATATTAAAGCTCTTATTTTAATGACAATAGTTTCGGCTTAAAGGTAGCGCTTTGAGTGCCACCTATTAGCCAAAAGTAAAAAAAGTTATTCATCAGGACAATGATCATTTGGATTCAGTGAATGGGAAACCCACTGTAGTTAACGTGTGTGTGTGGTGTCTTACTAGTATGCAGGGAAATGGACCATACCTGCAGTCCATTGAAATGCACATTATCTTTTAATATATTGAGTTAATACACATTTGTTTTAAATAAATGTTTGCTCATGCTTACCTGCAGAATCCAAAAGGCTTTTTTTATAGAAATGAATGTATTGCTGATGCTTTTCAACATTGTGTTATGACATTGAAGGGGTCTTCTGAGTTGGCCAAGCACACAAGTGGTGAAAACCCCACAGAACTGGGACATGGATTGTCAGGGTAAAATTGAGTTGCCTTTGCAGAAACTCCAAATTAGCTCCTGTTCAAGTGTTATTGTGATGCTCCTACTCACCCTCACCATGAAACCACATGCATTTCCTAACCCAGGATGAAAAACAACCAAGGACACCGGTGCAACAATTCACAAAAACCCATGATTGGAAGAAAGCATGCATAAATAACTACATACCTAACCTCCCCCTGCACCGGCAAGGGGCATGTCTAAGGAGGAAGAGCACACTAATACATGACAGTAAGAATGTTTGCAGTTTTTTGTCATACGTAATTGCAAAGCCCATGAGCACATGCATATTATAAGAGAAGGGATTCACAATGACGTACACAATGGCATTATGAGGGACATCAACGAGAGCGTGCTGAGTTGAGCTAGTCATGGCTTCCCAAATCCAGTGAATTTCAAGTTTTTTTTCTTCATTAAACCTGCACAACTTAACTGCACCTTAGCTAAGGTTTTTTCAGTAAATACATATATAGCTAGAAATAGATTGATATCCCATATTCTTTCAATAACATATAATAAA
This sequence comes from Ambystoma mexicanum, assembly GCF_040938575.1. Classification (NCBI taxonomy): domain Eukaryota; kingdom Metazoa; phylum Chordata; class Amphibia; order Caudata; family Ambystomatidae; genus Ambystoma; species Ambystoma mexicanum. The sequence goes on from NC_090922.1 coordinate 256,740,351, forward strand.
TGCATGCAGGATATATTAGTGATCTCTGAGAGGAGAATGAACAACCAAGGACTAAAATCCCATCTGGAAGGGATTTCAATGTATGAATTTCTTCAAACATGACTTGCGATATCGCAGCCTCCTTGATTGACTCAATTCTTGAGATATCCATTCTGAGATCTGAAATAGCACATGAATGTAAGAATTTATGGAGAAGTTCCCTCACAACTAACTGGGCATGCTGCTGTCACAAGTACAGCAATCATCCCTCGCTTTCTTTTGTAGAGATGGAGTTTATTAAAATACTCAAAAAGACCCTGCCCTGGTAAGCACACAAGATCACTTGCATTGGCAATAACTCTCCACCTTACTGCCTACTGACTTTTGACTCCCTTAGCTCACAACCTCACTGCTAATGGTGTCCTCCTCCAATTTGCAATGGTTACTTACTTTGCATGTCTTTTTTTTACCTGCATCTGCTGCCTACTATGCCTGACCCTTTTAATGCTGCACTGGCGCCCTTCACAAAGTGAAATCTAGGTGTGCTTTTTAAATTGTCGAAATCTCCACTTTCTGACCTACTTTAGTGCTTTGGTGTAGTCAAATCTAGGTATGCTTTTTATATTGTCACAACCTCCACTTTCTGTGCTATTTTAGTGATTTGGTGCAAAGTCAAATCTAGGTGCGCCTTTTGACTACCCACTACCCACAGCTGCTAGGCCGCCTGGTGAGCTGTCTTGTGCCTGTGCAGTATCTACTCCTAGCCCAATCCCCTCTCTACTTCCCTCTATGGCTCTCTCCATCCCTCCCATATACTCTAACTGCTATTCAGTTATCTATCCCCCCTCTCTCAGTAAGGCTGTAAGAAAAAAAAGTTTAAAAAAATCTCCTTCCTTATAATCCTGGATTACCTATCACAGACACCTATGTCAGTGCCACGTCAAGATAAATCGTCACTGACATTCTCTTTTCTGCCCCTTCTCCAGACCTAGGGACTCTGCATCTGATTTCCACACTCTCCCCTTTCTCTTCCTCACCCATTAATGGTGGCACTAGATGGGAAGTTCTCTTGGCTGGCTTCTCATCATTGAGGTGCATCATTAATATCTATCGCAATAGCACTATCATGGCCCAGCGTCCTCAACCCAATCTCCTCCTCTTTGACTGGTGAGGGCCATCTCTCATCAACTTTCTTCCTGCTCCTGCTACTCCCCCTTCCTCTCTCTCAGCACCTCCATCACCACCTCCGATGGGTGTACTACCCCCCTGTACCATTCCTGGGAAAACCTTTAAGGGTGGTGACCGGCTCCACATAGCCACACCTAATGTGTGTTCTGCTATCAAACATTCTTCTGATATTTGCCTCTTCCTTGAAGACTTGATCTCGATGTCCTCGCTCTCACTGAGACATTGTTCAATGCCAGCTCAGTAACTGCTTTTGACTCCCTTCTGCTTGATGGCTACAAGATCACCTCAAAGCCTTGTCCCAACCACAGTGGTGGTGGTGTAGCCTTGACCTTCCCTGAGTGGGCCCCTTCTTCCCTCATACCCACCCAGCCCTACTCCTCCATTAAACGCCTGGTCTGCAAGCTTGACATCTCTGCCACTTCCTCTTTTACCATTGCTATTATCTGCAGAAGTTGGTCTTCCCCCAACTGACCAAGCATACTGAGCTTGTTGGTTGCCTGCATGACCATCAATCTGGATTCCGAGCATCCAGAGGCACAGAAACTGTTCTTCTGAACACTAGTGATGAATTCCTTGCATCTCTTGACTCCAACTCACCTGCTGTTCTCATTCCACTCAATCTCTCCTCTGCTTTTGACATAGATAACCACTCCATCCTCATAAAACGGCTCTGTGATACCCTTGGTATCTCAGAGCGGTCACTGGACCGGCTGACCTCTTTCCTCACTGACCAGCCCTACCAGGTTATTCTGGGTTCTTTCTCCTCACCAACCAGTATCTCCGCCTGCGGCGTCCCCCAGGGCTCTATCCTTTCGCCCTGGTTTTTTAACATCTATCTCGCTCCTCTTCCTCACCTTATTTCCACCTTTTCTTCCACTTCCAGTGTTATGCAGATGACACCCATCTCTTCTACAGACTACATTCTAGATCCTTTCTGGCCTCCTCTGTTAATCATGATTGCCTGTCCGCTATCCAGTCTTGGTGTACCTCCCGTGACCTCTGTCTCAATGCCAGCAAGACTGAGATTCTTCCTATCTAGACTCCTTTTCCCTCTTTTCTCCCCTCACTCTGGCCAACCTCGATCAGCTCTCCACCCTCTCCTTACTTTGAGACCAGAAACCTGGGTGTTATCTTCGACTCCTCTCTCGCTTTCATTCCTCACATATTGGACCTTGCCAAGAAGGCCCATGTCCAACTCTACCTCCTCTGGAGCCTCCTCCCTTTCCTCACTTTCCCCCAGAAGCTCAATGTCTCCAGAGCTTTGGTACTCTACAGGCTTGACTAATGCAACAGCCTCTTCCTTAATCTACCTCCTTCTATCCGCCCTCCTCCAGCTAATCCAGAATAGGGTTGCAAGACTTATCGTTAGTCTTAAACCCAGAGACTATGGGCCTCATTACAACTCCACTGGTAGCAGTGCCGGTAAAACAAGCAGGCTGCCGCCGGAGGTTACCATGCTTACTGTTTGCCTACAGAGAGGTACCACAGGAGGGTGTTTGCTTCAGCCCCTTCGAGATTCTGTAAGGGGACCCTTGGCCGTAGTCAAGGAGGGATGGGAGATGCCCACTCCCCTCATTACTACCAATGTAGTGGACTATGTGCTAGGGCTCTGAAAAAGGATGGTACTTCTGATTGGTCTGGCTAGTGAGAAACTGAAGGCAGGGCAAGCACTGGTGAAACATTGGTATGACCAGAAGGCTTCCCTCATCAATTTCACACCTGGTCAGCAAGTCCTGATCATGAATCCTATAAGACCCAGAGCTTTACAGGACAAATGGTCAGGCCCTTACACAGTGGTGTAGTGACTGGGTGAGGTCAACTATTTAGTGGACCTTGGAAGGGCTGGTCAGGCTCCAAATGTGTTCCATGTAAATAGACTGAAGGCTTTCATCCCAAGAGTTGAAATCGCTGCACTGCTGCTGGCTTCACATGTTGAGGAAGAACCTCTCCCTGACCTCTAGGCTGGCCTACCTCCACTACTCAGACTGAAGTGAGAGCCATTTTAGGATTCACTGGGTACTATAGAAATTTCATGGCAGACTATGGCACCATAGCTGCCCCTTTGACTGCTCTCACCACTCCTACGAAACCCAAGAAGGTAACTTGGTCTGAAGAGTGTGGGAAGGCCTTCAATGGCTTAAAATACTCCTTTTGCCAGGTCCCTGTTCTCAGGGCCCCTGATTACCAAATACCTTTTATTGTGCAGACAGATGCCTCTGACACTGGGATAAGAGCTGTACTATCACAAGTAGATGAGAGGGTAAGGAAACCCCTATTGGATTCATTAGTCACCAGTTTAAGGACAGAGAGCTCAGATGGTCCACCGTAGAGAAAGAGTGTTTCTCTGTTGTGTGGGCCTTAAGGAAGCTGAGGCCCTATGTCTATGAGACCCACTTCACTGTGAAAACTGACCATAAGCCCTTAAAGTGGCTAATGAACATGAAGGGAGAGAATCCAAAGTTGCTCAAGTGGTCCATAAGTCTGCAAGGCTTTGCCTTCACCATTGAGCATAGGCCAGGTGTCCAACATAGCAATGCTGATGGGTTGCCCAGAATGTTTAACTGACATGAACATGAGACTCATCCAGGGGTGGATTAGTTCCCCCTGTCCTTGTTCTGGGAGGGGTGAGTGTTAGGAAAGATTTCCATTTATGTGTAATTTTCCCTCCAGTTGTGTACCCCTCAACATTTGTGCTGCTGTTTAACACCATAGTCTGACTTTGCCAGAGGAGCCCAGCCTTCTGCTGCACTCCTCTGGGCTTTTCGCTCACTTTTCATGGGGAAACTGACATGCCCTTAAGACAGTCAGTACTGGGAGACTTTGTTTCCCTTAGTTCTTTTCCAGTGTTGCAATATTTCTGCAACATGTAACAAGCGTAAAATGTACCTTCCAGTACAGTACACTTGGGTCTCTTAGTCCTCTCCAAAGGCCCTAGATACTCTTGAAGGATATTTTAGGAGATGTGCAGATGTGTCATGGACAGGGCTGGTGGCAGCTTATCTTTTCATATAATTTTAACCCTTTCCTGCCAGGTAAACCGTGATTACCGTGTTTGGCACGAATAGGTGTCCTGGCTCCAAAATGGCCATGCCACAAGGTTCTTTGTCCTGTCCTTTGGCCATCTTGCCCCTTCGCCCTCCCCAGATCGAGCTGACCCGGGTCAGTCCTTATTTGGGCATGCACTTTCCCGTGAAACGCCAAGCTTTCGCAGGCTTCTGCATGCCTTGTGTGTGTGCCTCCAGGATGTGGGCTGGGGTGTCTGTCCCCAATACACATCCTGGGTGCCAGAGAGTCTGGAGTGCTGTGAAAGCCTGGGACCACCGTGGTCCGTGATTGGTCCACGTATGGTGTGTCTCAATGTGAGCAGATCTCCCATTGGGTCCTCTTCGTTTTGGCACAAAGGAGATTCTGGATACGAGAAGCCCCCAAACACCCATACCATGTCGATGTCTGGAGTTCTCACTGAACGAAGGATAGGATCCAAGTATCCTGAAGCTAATAAGCCGAGTCGAGGAACCGCTGGTGACCTGCTGGAAGGTTTGGCACTCTGAGCCCGCTGTCATCCCGTGGGATCCATCTGCATCTGGTCGTCCTAGAAAGTCTGCGAAGATGCTTCGATCCATTGGAATAGTGGGACCAACTAATCTCGGCACCTTCAACAAAACCTGCAAGTAAGCCTTCTCGGAAGTTTCCCATCCAGTGGGCTGACCAGTTTACGCAGGACCTTTGCTCTGTCTCCGCCGCCGTTTCGAGGAGACTCTCGAAACTTGGTATATCGCTAGCTCTGGGTTCACGGCACCCTCACACCGAATTTCATATACTTGGCATTCCCAGGTCTGAAGTGAGACGAGTGCGCCAGAACCGGAGCATACGCGGTTACCGTGTCGCCCACCCACGGTGATGATCTTTGCAGGTGCCCTGCATTTGTGCCCTCTTGACCCTGAAGCCTGCTGCAGTGAAACTGGCCTGATGCATCCACCAGGAGCGGAGAAATCGCCACTGTCCTATTTGGGAATCATTGCTGTATCTTCGTCGCTGAAAGCCGCAGAGTCGTCAAAATTCCGCACTTGAACCTGCAACCGAAGTGGACTCGACTGCCGAAGTTTGGTCCTTAGTGCGCCAGGGGTCGGCGAGGAATCGCAACCCTAACCAGTGGCCCCTAGCGCCTCCATTCATTTTTACGCACAAGTGGCCCCTCTCCTTTCCACTACTAGAGTGAACTAGCGAACTATTCCCAACTCATGGAATCGACTCTGCTCTCAAGTGGAGACCCTCCTCGAATAGTGGGAACCTATTCTTCATCGCCTCACCCACCTTCCTGAGCTGCTACAGACCCCTGAAGAGGCCCGTTTTGCCCATCGCTTGATTGCCTGTGCTTTTGAGCATTAGGCTAACGACTGTTTTCACTGCCTGTTTCCTTCCCATTTAGGTTGAGGACCCATTTCGTGCATTAACCCTTTAGGCCCCATTGGTCTTATATATATGTATCTAGATAGGATTGTGTTGGTCTAATAAGTATTACTGTGATTTGAGTTGTGTGTTTGAAACTCAAAGGCCTTGAAATAAATGTATATGTAGTTTTAGTATATCTACACCTGACTGGGAGTGATTTGTAAGTGTCCTTTACTCTGTGTGCTCATTGAGGTCTTTCAGTCACCCTCACCCCTCCTGAGACCTACGGGGTCATTCCGAGGTTGGAGGTAAGTAACTGTCCTTACTGGCATGGAGTAAATACCATGTCCATGTAGGTGAGAGACCGCTAATAGAGGGCTATTACGACCTAGGGGGGACGAGCTTTGCTCCATGCCGGTAACGACATTACCGGCATGCCGCTAAAGTCCCGAAAAAGGCCCTTAGCGCCATCAAGTAAAGCGTAGATAAATAAGTCATTATGCCACAACAAATATGCATGTCACATTGCATACGTCTGCAACGACATGAATGACCCCGACATATGTCTGCATTACTCACCCATATAGCAAGCAATGTGATCATCCAAACTCAACTGCCTTTTACCCTCTATTGTGTAGATGAGCAATTATACAAATGTATGCATGTTGCTTATCAAACCATCACTCATGCCGTCCCTCTCTTTGACCCCCACAGGCTCAGACCATGACAGCGAGGCGCGGGACTCACCACCACAGCCAACCACAACCCGGAAGAGGGCCCGGGATGAGGGCAACAGGCCTTCCACCTCAAAAGCCCAACAAAAGGGTCGCCATGCACCACCGAGAAAACCACCTCCAGATGCCACGGCACTGGTGCCGCCAAGGGCCGTCGAGAACGAACCTGCAACTCCTGTCACACTGCCACATGACACAGCTGAAGCTCCACACTCAGCAGAGTCTAGTTCAGTTGGGGAGGCAGCAGCCACAGCACCCCTGGCTGAGAAGGAGGCACAGGAAGAGGTGTGGGTGCCCGTGGAGGACGACTCCTCCGAACTGCCTCACACACCAAGTCCAGCACCATCCCCCCAGATCACATCGTTAGAGTCCGACCACGCCACCACCCCGGAGCAGTCTGGGGGGGGGGAGTACAACCAAGGGGCAATGAGTCCCACAGTGGAGCCCATAGAAGTTGTACATGACACGCAAACACCCTCCACCTCACAGGTGTACCGGCGGGGACGCAGCGGCAGGATGAGCTGACTGCCCGTGTGCGTCAATTCGTAAGTGACAATGCCCAAGCAAGGCAGGAGTGGTGTGAAAACATTGCCTCTCTGGGCAAGATAATTGCTGATAACACCGCCTCCCTGGGCAAGATAATTGCAGAAAATACAAGTAAACTGTGCGAGGAGGTATCAACCCTGCGGCAGGTCCTCGGCCACATTGCTAATGCAATAGAGGCTGAGCGTCCAGCCCCCCAAATGGAGCAGGCGGCCACCCCATCATCCTCCAGCTCAACACAGACCAGCCCACTCCGCAGGTCGTCGCGCACCCTGCGCCAGCCGGACATGCCGCCACCAGGTCCAGGTAGTGGCAGGAAGTAGACTGCCCAGCCTGATGAAGGCAATAGACACTTGTTGGGACATGTGTGGGTGAGTTGTGGGGGGAGTGGGAGGGGAGTGAGGGTGTGCGTGGGAGTTGAGGGGGGTGAGGGTGTGTGGGGGAGTCGTGGGGGGAGGGGGGGGAGGGTGGTGGAGGGTTAGTGCACTTTCATCTTCATTGTACATTTCAATACACCCGTTGTGTAAAAAAATTACTTGAGTGGACATTCATCATTGCGCATGTGTCATTTATTCATATACAGTGCATAGTGTACATGTCCCCCCACACCCAGTGCACTCTGTCCAACTATCATGTCACCCTCTGCAGCCATGTGTGTCAGAAATATTGTGCTATCACTGACTGACGCACAGCACGTCCCTCCTGTGCATTGGCACCGCGATGATGTGCAGCCACATCTTCTTCATCCCCTTCATCATCACCAGGTGGTAGCAGTTCAATGTCAGGGGGCAGGGGCACGTTCCGTCGGATACACATGTCGTGCAGCATGACACATGCCATGATGACCTTGGCCACCTTCTCATGCCTGTAGAGGAGTGCCCCACCCGACCGGCTAAGGCAGCAAAACCGTGCCTTCAACAGGCCAAAGGTCTGCTCAATGACCACACGGATACGGGTGTGGGATCGATTGTAGTCCTCCTCGTGCCTGTTCTGTGGGTTTCGGACAGGGGTGAGGAGCCACGGCTTCAAGGGATAGCCGCCATCACCTGTATGGGCGGGAAAAAAAGGTATATGTCAGTCGATTCATGATGGACAGCTGTACTAGTCACACATGCCTGCAGGTAACCGTTGGTCACATGCACATGTCCCTGGTTGTATGTACGCCATTGTTAGGCCCTCAATGTGTCCTGTGCCATGGAATTATGGTGTGGGTTGCATCTTCAAGATGATACACGGTGTGCACTGCCGTCTTGTTGCTCATACATTGTATACACATACAGCTGTGTTCGTGTCAAATTTGTGATGTGTTGTGTTCAGAATGATTATCTTACTGGAAGAGTTGGCAGTAGGCTCTGCAATATTAGGCATTCAGCACTGATTTTTCCCATGGTGGCATGCAGCATTCCTGTGGTTGTGGCGGCCCTGTGACAGACAGTGGATTCCCTTGGTGGTTCAGTTCAATGCACTCCCATGGATGCTTGTCCTGTGTGGTGATTTGCTGGAGACAGCAACATAGTGCATATACACTGCATGTTGCTCGATGGTGTTACGGAGGGTGAGGTCCGTTGATGAGTGGTGCATGTGTTGTGGGATGTGGGGTGGTTTACTGTTAGTCATGTTGTGATAGCTGTCATCCTTACTTGAAGCCGGTCAAGTGGCACAGCGAGTAGAGCATTCGCTTTGACATCCGTGCAGAGCTTGCTAACACAGGTTCGAATCCCAGCGGGGCCAAACTCAGCCTTTTATCCACCACACACCGTGGGTAATAATAAGCAGCGCTCAGATACCTGAGGGTTCGTAGCGCTATATAAATGCCAAATTATTATTATTTTTCCGATTGGGATTTGGGTGTCATGTTCTGTTTGGGATGCTTTGGAGCACAGTGTTTGGTGATGTGTACATCGTGCTGTCACATCAACATTGACACCATGGTGGTGTGTGCATCTCTCCTCCCATTTCACTGCCATGTGCCTGTAATGCAATTTACCAAGCAGCCAGGCACGTCATCCAGCATGTCGCTCCATGAAGCAGGGTAGCGTGGAGTTCCGCAGGATCATAGTCATGAGTTGATCCAGGATATCGGGCACAACAATGTGTGACGATCTTGCAGACGTCGCATACCATCTGCACATTGATGGAGTGGTATTGCTTGCGGTTGCGGTACACCCCTTCCATGGCATGCGGGAACACCAACTCCACGTGGGTGCAGTCGAGGGCACCTATACAATTTCTCCTGGGTAGTCTCCTGGGTAGTCCGTGGTAGGGATATGTAGTCCCTTGTGTGCTTGAGGAGGGCATCCAGCACTTGGTTCAGAATGGGAGAAAATAAGGGTTGTGATATGCCATGCCTGTGCCCCACTGTGTGCTGTTAGGTGCTTGTGGCAAGGAAGTGGAGCACCGACACTACCTGCAGTAGAGGGGGGATGGCGGTGCGTATTTCAATGAGGCTGGCAATGGCGTAGTGTATCATGTCCACGATGGTGGTGATGGTGTCCCGGTCCAGACCGTACAGGGTATGGATCTGCTCAAGGGTTAGGTTGAAAGGACTGGCTCTGATGCGAGGGATTGGGGGCTGCCTGCGTGGTACCGGTGGCTGCACTGGTGGGCATGCTGGGCCTGTCTCACCCTCCTTCTCCTCCTGCCTCTCCTCTGTGGTGCCTGCTGTTGTTGTTGTTGCTGGTGTGGCAATGACTTGTGATTTCCTCCCATTACCGACATGCCGGTAATGCCGGTATGATGGGCCGCGTGCCTGCGCCCATGCCGCTATTAACGGTGCCTCTAATTGAGGGGTCTTAGGTCGGAATAGCCCGGAGCCATATGCGATGCCGGTAATCCTTTACCGGCATCATTTTTCCATTACCTCCAACCTCAAAATGACCCCCCTAGTCTTAACCGCCGCCAACCTACCTTGATTGGTCTGGCTTGTCCAGAAGGTTACCCTGTTCCAAGAAACTAGGCTGGCCTCCTGAACCTCTGCCCACCAGGTCAGAGTTCAAAAATCCATCTTAACAGTTGGCCGAATTAGCCATTTATGGATGTATGTGTCACACCGCGGCCGTGGAAACTCTGGGCAAGATGGAGGCGGTGTTGAGTCTCTACAGCGGTCCGCCTGACGGTCTAGTCGTCTAGGACCGGCAGGTATAATAGGAGACCACGCCCCCCTGCAACTTGCGTTGCAACTCGCTTTGTTAGTCTCCTGACTTTCGTCTGCTTGCAGTGCCCCGTCAAGCGAATCTTATTACTTTTGCTTCATCTGTTATTTCGCTATCCTTAGCGTCTTGACCGATTTTTCTCTACTTCTGTCAGCCCTCGCTTGATTCCTCTTCTCTCGTTCCTCCCTGTTGTACCTGCTTGGATTTTCTATCTTTCTTTCGCGGTGTGTTCGGTGTCAGCTGACCCGTGCTACTCCCGCGCCTATTACTCTTTCTCTCTCTGACGCTCGCTTTCCCTCTCTGTCTATCCCTCTTTCATTCTTTCTTTCTCTCGCTCTTCCGTTCTCTTTCGCTATCGCTCTCTCTCTCTTTTCCACTCTCCTTCACTCCTACTCTTTCACTACTGCTCTCTTTCGCTCTCACGCTCACTTCCCCTTTCTCTCTCGCACTCGCATCCTCTCTTTCTCTTTCGCGCTCACACACTCTCTCACTCTCTCACGCTCGTAGCCTCTCGTTCTATTTCCTCTCTTACCTTGGTCCAGGATTCTTTTGCGTCTAACTACTCCTTAGCCTCCGGTTGGATTTTCTCTTCGCTTCCCGAGAGTGGCCAAACCCTCATCTATAAGGATCAAACCTTGAGCTTGCATTTACAACTGATACCGGACTACGCCAGCCTCTCCAGTCTTCACATCGGACATATCAAGAGCCCCAATTGAAACACAGGGTTTTTTCTGCCTTATCAGGCTTTTTCCCTGTTTGAGGAGCGGACTCCCCTGGGTCCACCTGACTGCCAGATCTATAGGCGGGCAAGGTGGCCTCGGGGGGAGACCGCCCCTATCTCTTCGAACGAAGGAAGGGAAGAAGGACTATTCAGTCAAGTGAAGAAAGCCTACAAACGGAGAGAAGAAGGAGACCGAAGTCTTCAAACCCTGCTGAAGAACCAGGTGAGGAGTCTCAGGGGGCAGGAACTTTTGCACATTGTGACAGATTGCAACGCCCAACTACCGGCATGGCCTCCTTAGAACAATTCCAGGAGATGGTTACAGCTATTCAGGGCCTTCAGGCCGAGGTACAGAATCTCCGGACCGAGAACGCTAACTTACGCCAACAGGTTGCGACACGAGAAGAATCCCGAGGCGATCTACCTCCTCTGACCTTTTCTTTTGGGAAGTACGATGGTAATCCGAAACACCTAAAGGAATTCTTGAATGCCTGTATGGTTTACTTCACTTTTCGGCCCAGGGCATATGAATTGGATAGAACTAAGGTAGGGTTTCTTGTTTCCAACCTTACGGGTAACGCTCTGGCTTGGGCAACCCCACTGATAACACTCGCAGACCCTGCGCTAGCGGATTACGCTCAGTTCACTCAACTGTTGTGTGCCAGGTTTGAGAGACCAGAAGTCCAATATTCTTCTTATGAAACCCTCCTAGATCTCCGTCAAGGCAATCAAGATGTACAGACTTATGCCTCTACCTTTACCAAACTGGCCACAGACTCCGGATGGCCAGATTCGGCTCAACAGACCCTTTTTCGCCGAGGTTTACAGGATGAACTCAAGGATGAGCTGGCCAGAATGGCGCGTCCTACCTCCTTCCAAGAGTTGGTGACTTTATCCCTGCAACTGGAGTACAGATTGCATGAACGAAGGTTGGAAAGAAGGAGATTCAGACTCCATCCCATAGGAGGGAATCCCTCGATAGGTTCTCCTAACAGACCACAACAGGAAGAGCCTATGCAAATAGGAACAACCCGAGGTCCTTTGAACCCCGAGGAACGCAAGAGACGCAGAGACCTGGGTCTCTGCATGTACTGCGGATCTTCGAAACATTTGCTCCGAACCTGTCCAGATGTGCCCCCGAGACGTCCGGGAAACGCGCCTCCCCGGTCTTGAGCAGGGAAAGGAACCGGGCAGGATCAAGGAATCCCTGCAATTCTACTCACCAGGATCCCTCTGCGGATAACAACAGTCTTATGGTGTTTTCTGTGCGTCTAACATTTGAATCCTCCCTATCTGTTGAAGTACTAGCTATGTTGGATTGTGGTGCGGCCGGTAACTTTATTGACATCCAGTGGGCTCAAGAACAAGGCATACCCCTACGTCAGAAGGCCTGCCCTTTGCCTGTAGAAGGAGTCGATGGTGTACCCCTTTCATCCGGTCCCATCATTAAGGAGACAGTTCCGGCTAACATGTCTTTGTCTCAACACCAAGAACGGATTGTCTTTGATGTTATAAGAGCAGCCCATTTCCCAATCATCCTAGGCATACCCTGGCTACGGAAACATAATCCCAGGATTGATTGGTCCGCAAATACCGTCTGTTTTTTGTCACAGTATTGTTCAAAGGAATGTCTACCACAACCCTCTCCTTTGATGAAGAAGGGGAAAGCACAATCGACATGCACTACAGTGGTCCAAACGATTCCACCGCATTATCAGGAGTATGCTGAAATCTTTGAAGACAGGCTACCTCGTTCTTTACCCCCACATCGAGCAGAGGACTGCGGTATCGACCTAAAGCCCGAGTCATCTGTTCCTTTTGGTCGTATGTATCCTATGTCCCTTCCGGAAAGAAGAGCCTTGAAGGAGTACTTGGATGCCAATCTGCAAAACGGTTTAATACAAGAATCCCGTTCCCCAGCAGGAGCCTCAATGTTCTTCATTCCCAAGAAGGGAACCACTGAATTAAGGCCGTGTATAGACTACCGTGGGCTGAATAGCATGACCATCAGGGATAGGTACCCCATGCCTCTCATCAAGGAGGTACTTGAAGCTGTGGAAGGAGCCTCTATCTTTACAAAGTTAGACCTTCGAGGAGCCTATCATTTGTTGAGAATAAGGGCAGGAGATGAATGGAAGACGGCATTTAGGACTCCCATGGGACACTTTGAGTATCGGGTAATGCCCTTCGGACTAGTGAATGCTCCTGCCGTGTTCCAAAGGTTTGTTGACAAGATCTTCTCAGACATGTTATACATCTCTGTGGTTGTCTATTTAGACGATATTTTGATTTTCTCTTCCTCCCTCTCTGAACATCGAAGACACGTCACGCAGGTCCTTCAAAGGCTGAGAGAACATCAACTACTGGTCAAACCTGAGAAATGTGTTTTCGAAACCTCTTCAGTATCCTATTTAGGATTCATCCTTTCTAAGGAAGGAGTACAGATGGATTCGGAGAAGGTTAAGGCAGTTCTCCTATGGCCTACTCCCAGGAATCCCAAGGATATTCAGAGATTTCTGGGACTATCTAACTTTTACAGAAGGTTTATTCCCAACTTCTCGGATATTGTACTACCAATAACCCGTTTGCTTAAGAAGGGTCAGAAGTTCGATTGGGATAAGGAGGCGGATCAAGCCTTTCTCTTACTTAAGAAGACTTTCACCACCGCTCCCATCCTAGTGCAACCAAATCAGTCTCTTCCTTTTGTGGTGGAGACGGATGCTTCCGGAGGTGCCATAGGAGCTGTTCTCCTACAAGCAAGCAAGGATGGAGCAGAACATCCGGTGGCCTACTATTCCAGAACTCTTACACCGAGTGAGAGGAACTACTCTGTTCTGGAACGAGAATTACTGGCTATTCGTCAGGCATGTATAGAGTGGAGACATTTACTGCAGGGGGCTGCCCATCCCTTTCTGGTTCGCACGGACCACCGGAATCTCAAGGTTTTGCAACAGATGGAATGCCGTAATTCTCGTCACGCCCGCTGGGCGTATTTTTTCTCCCAGTTCGACTTTGAAATAACCTACCTTCCAGGAAAGGAGAATACCTTAGCTGACGCTCTGTCCCGCAGTCTGGAGCCCAAGGAAGAACAGAGCCTGGGTGAGATACTTCCTGGTAAGAGAATCTTAGGAATTATCAATTCCTTCATACAAGAAGTTGAGCGTTCGACTAATTTCCCTGGTGTCTCTTCTGACCATAGGACCAGTATGGAAAGGAGAGGGAAACTATTTTTTCATCAAGGATCACTGTATTTACCGTCTGAGAAACTTCAGACACAAGCCTTATTCTGGTGCCATGATCTCCCTTCGGCAGGACATAAGGGCCAAGAAGCAACCCTCCATCTGATATCCAGATATTTCTGGTGGCCGACTATGGACCAGGACGTCAGAACATACGTGAAGGCTTGTCCGGTTTGTGCGGCCAATAAACCCATTACTCATCGGCCCATGGGGTTACTCCAACAAGAACCTCTACCATCACAACCCTGGGAACACATTTCCACTGATTTCATCGTGGATCTCCCTCTTTCAATGGGATCAACGGCTATCATGGTTACGGTGGATACTTTGAGCAAGATGGCTCATTTTTCTCCCTTGCCTGGCCTGCCATCTGCATCCGAAACGGCTGAAGTTTTCCTCAAGGAAATAGTAAGACTGCATGGTCTACCTCGGACCATAGTGTCCGACAGGGGCTCCCAATTCACATCCCGATTCTGGTCGGCTTTATGTAGTACTCTAGGAATAAAGAGAGCTTTATCCTCTGGTTATCATCCCCAAAGCAACGGACAGACAGAACGCCTAAATTCCACCCTTGAACAATATCTCCGTTGTTTTTGCCATCAGGAACAAGATAGGTGGAAATCCTTTCTAACTCTAGCAGAATTCACCTACAACAACACTGTACATTCGGCAACTGGTTGCAGCCCTTTCTACTTTACCTACGGATATCATCCGAGACATATACCTCTCTTTGGAATACCTCCAACTTCAGTCCCTTCGGTAGATCAACGCCTGTTTGAGCTCCGATCCATCCAGAAGGATGCTACTCAGCAGTTGGAGGCAAGTAGAGCTCGATACAAGAAATATGCGGATAAAAAGAGATCTCAAAACCCCGAATGGGAAGTGGGAACCAAGGTCTGGTTGTCAACCAAATATCTCCCACGTTGGGTTCATCCAGGGAAATTCTCAGCCCGCTTTATAGGCCCTTTTCCCATTTTGTCTCAAGTAAACCCTGTGGCTTTTCGATTACGTCTTCCATCCAGGCTGAAAAGGATTCACCCCGTTTTTCATACTTCCCTTCTGAAGGCTTATCATCCTGATCCCATGAACCGTCATATACCCTCTTCTAAACTCCAAGAACCAGAACCGGAAGCATATGAAGTGGAGAGGCTGGTGGATTCACGTTACCGACATGGATCTCTACAATACCTGGTGCAGTGGAAGGGGTATTCGATCGCAGAACGGTCTTGGGAGCCCAGAAGGCATATTCACGCCCCACAACTTTTAAGACAGTTCCATCGCCTACATCCGGGAAAACCTGGGGGAGAGTCGATGAAGAGAGGGCATACTGTCACACCGCGGCCGTGGAAACTCTGGGCAAGATGGAGGCGGTGTTGAGTCTCTACAGCGGTCCGCCTGACGGTCTAGTCGTCTAGGACCGGCAGGTATAATAGGAGACCACGCCCCCCTGCAACTTGCGTTGCAACTCGCTTTGTTAGTCTCCTGACTTTCGTCTGCTTGCAGTGCCCCGTCAAGCGAATCTTATTACTTTTGCTTCATCTGTTATTTCGCTATCCTTAGCGTCTTGACCGATTTTTCTCTACTTCTGTCAGCCCTCGCTTGATTCCTCTTCTCTCGTTCCTCCCTGTTGTACCTGCTTGGATTTTCTATCTTTCTTTCGCGGTGTGTTCGGTGTCAGCTGACCCGTGCTACTCCCGCGCCTATTACTCTTTCTCTCTCTGACGCTCGCTTTCCCTCTCTGTCTATCCCTCTTTCATTCTTTCTTTCTCTCGCTCTTCCGTTCTCTTTCGCTATCGCTCTCTCTCTCTTTTCCACTCTCCTTCACTCCTACTCTTTCACTACTGCTCTCTTTCGCTCTCACGCTCACTTCCCCTTTCTCTCTCGCACTCGCATCCTCTCTTTCTCTTTCGCGCTCACACACTCTCTCACTCTCTCACGCTCGTAGCCTCTCGTTCTATTTCCTCTCTTACCTTGGTCCAGGATTCTTTTGCGTCTAACTACTCCTTAGCCTCCGGTTGGATTTTCTCTTCGCTTCCCGAGAGTGGCCAAACCCTCATCTATAAGGATCAAACCTTGAGCTTGCATTTACAACTGATACCGGACTACGCCAGCCTCTCCAGTCTTCACATCGGACATATCAAGAGCCCCAATTGAAACACAGGGTTTTTTCTGCCTTATCAGGCTTTTTCCCTGTTTGAGGAGCGGACTCCCCTGGGTCCACCTGACTGCCAGATCTATAGGCGGGCAAGGTGGCCTCGGGGGGAGACCGCCCCTATCTCTTCGAACGAAGGAAGGGAAGAAGGACTATTCAGTCAAGTGAAGAAAGCCTACAAACGGAGAGAAGAAGGAGACCGAAGTCTTCAAACCCTGCTGAAGAACCAGGTGAGGAGTCTCAGGGGGCAGGAACTTTTGCACATTGTGACAGTATGTGTTCAACATTATTGTAGGCACTTGATTTGAGCCTTTTCATGTGACTAATGGTGCTGGTAAAGGGTTGGGTCATTAGTTCACTTACTAGGGGAACAGGGGTCACATTAGCATATGGTGGTTTGTGCATGTGATAAAGAGCCGCTTTATGTCATGCTAGGAGGGCAATGAGATAGATACAGCAGAAGGCAAAACATATTGCTAAAATCATTTTCGCTGATGAGCCCATATGCTGCAACAGTGCATGCTCATTGTGTTGTCTGTGAGCCAAAAGCCTTTTCATCATTTTTTTGTTTTGTTGATACTTTCACGTCGATTATTCAACACTGGATATCTGCAAGAAAAGCTATATGGCTATTGCTAGGAAGATCTGCTAAAAAATGAATTGCGTCTTTGGGTTTGTGGGCAAGGCAATAATCGGCACTCTACTTTTCTTAAACACACTAGAACTGTTCACTACAAATGAGAGAATAGCATATAGGAATACATGGAATGGTAACATTTAGTTATTGTCTCTTGCTTTATCAAAAGTACTTTTCCTTCTTGCACTGCAGGTAAAAAGTTCATGTGAGCAAACTATTTGCACGTGTAAAAAAGGACAGTCGGCATTTACAAAGTCTCTGTGATGTGCTGTCTCTCCCTTGTCATAGATCAAGGTTGCACTCCTCTCTCTTCTTCTTCAGCTGAAACTTCTGGGACTTGGGACAGAGAGGTCTCGCCTTGACAGGGTTTGACGTCGCTGGTGGGTATCCACGCATGCCTGTCTAACACTTTGGCATCTTTCGGGGTAATGTCCTCAACAACAAACAGGCCTTTAAAACTGTTCTTGTGCCATGAACTTGTAAGATTTCACAAAAGGACAGTGTCACCTGGGTATAGAGGAGAGGGTTTGAGACGGTTGGGCAGATCTACTTGAGCATCGTCTTCATCATTCTTCTTCGAACTCCCCTGCCTTACTCGAAGCTGTTGGAATATAAAAGAAACACTAGCCGTTATCACTACCAGGTATTCATGCATCTCATAACCCAAAACAACAGCAGCAATCTGGGCATCAGTTGGCGCTCTAGTGTGAGGCGTTAGAGTTATACACCTACAGCATCCCCATCACCAACTCATAAAGAGTCAGGTGATGGTCTGAGTTGGGCTGATTGCGTGATGAAATAGGGCTAAAGCCAGGCAATGGAGCCATCCTATCTTCAGGGTCTTTTATTTGGCTATTCTCTCTTTGAGCAGACCATTTAGGCATTCCCAAACTCCATTTGCTTGCGGGTGATAAGCAGATGTATGCTTAAAACCCAGTAGGATTGTTATGTGCTCGAACAATGAATTCACAAAATGTGGTTCATTATCAGACCGAACAACTTTGCACACTCCCCACATTGGAAATGCCTCTCATACGAGTAATTCTGCAGCACAGGTGGCATCAGGATGTGTGCATGAACCGGCTTCAATCCATCAGGAAGTCGGGCATGCAACTACCAACATGTATCTGTAGCTGTTACATTTTTGGATGATGTCTACATAATCAGTGGGCCTCATAACGAGGTTGGCGGTAATCCGCCGGTGCCACTGGCACGTTGCCGCCTAACTTGAAACACTGTTTCCGGCACGTGAATTCCCGGTGCCACTGGGACATTACAAGTCCCGGCAGCACGGGAATTCAGGCGTCGGATTAGGTAAGTCGATATTCCCGTCTACTCCTAATGGACTCCACGGGAATGGGGACTCAGATGCACTTGCCCCGTTGCTAATTTTCCCAGTCCTTCCGTGACAACGTGACAACTCTGCCTACCAGGGGCGTTGTGTCCTGCAGTGTCAGACGTGCCGGGCACAACGGCTGCTGCAGGCGGACTTGCAGTGTGGTAGCCCAGAAATAGGGGTTCTGGTAAGCTTACCAGCATCCTTATTTCCGGCCTGCCACACTCGTAATGGGGACCAATGTGTAAATGTTGAAAAGGTCCAGTAGGGCGGGGTATTGCTCCTCTGACTACTCGCAGCGGGTGCCCTGCTGTGTACTTTTGACACACAACACAATTAACAATGCAACATGCTCTGCCAGGTTGAGAGTGAACCAATCTTCCGCAATCTGAACCGCAAGACTTTCCCTACTTGTAAAAGCAGGATGGTGAAGCTGCTCTAATACTACTTTGAGTAATGTGACGGGCATAACCGGTTTACCAGTACTATCCTGTCACCACATTGCAATAGTCGGGGATACTGGGCACCCCCTTCTTTTCCACAGCTCCTGCTCTTCTGGTAGGGAAATTTCCTGTAGCTCTATTATCTGGGTGATGGGCAAGGAATTAAAGCCTTGTTTTATTATCATGTTGAGCTCATGCCAAAGTCACAGATTTTGGGAAAATATGCTGCTTTTTTTGCCTTTTGTGTCAGTGGCTTCGTTGCCACAGGAGATTTCGTCCTCCCCCCTTGTGTGGCTTGTGCATTTCACTATGGCAATGGCCGATGGGAGTTATAGTGCGTCTATGAGCCTGTCCAATAATGGTGCGTGTTGCACTGGTGTGCCCTCAGTGCATAGGAAGCCCCGCCTTTTCCAACTTGACAGTCCTGCGTGTACTGTTGACGTCACATAGGCGGAGTAGGCTGTGATCTCCTCATGTGTTTCTAAAGCTACAATGAGCGCTACTAATTCTGCTGCTTGCGTTGAAAAATGCAAAGGCCATCTCACACTCGCCACCACCTCAAAGATTTCTTTCTGCCTCAATGTTACCCCTGCGGTCCCAGTGTGCATCTCCCTCTAATTCTGGTCAATCGACGAGGAACCATCAATAAAGAGTATTCCCCCCGCCGGGGACATTTTCTCTTACATAGGGTATACCATGAATATTTTGTGCAATCATGCATGTTGTCTCCTTCCCCTACTGGCTCTGGTATGAAGGTTGCTGCGACTACTCTGCATCTGACTATTTTGATTACTGGGTTTGAAATGATCACGTCATACCCCAATGCTCTCTGTGTGGTCAATATCCTTTTGCGTTTCTCAAAAATGGTGAATAGGGCATACTCCACATATAGTGTTGTCTCACAGCCCATCATGATATTAGCTGACTTCTCCATTTTAAAGGCCGAAGTAGCAAACGATTGTTCGCAGAGAAAATGACCTTTCATCTCTGGATCCAAAAGCCCACTGTAATATGCTAATAGTTTGTGTCCCAAAGTATTCTTCTGTGTGAGCACTGCTGTCATTACCACCCTGTTCGAAATTGTGAGAACAAGTAAAATCCAGCATTGTAATCAGGGATCCCTAGAACTGGTGCTCTTTTCAATTTGTCAAATGCCTCTATCATTTCACCTGTCCAGTCTATCTTGCTGTCGTCTCTCTGCACCTCCTTGAGTCCCTTTAGTAGGGGTCTGACATATGTGCTGTAATCAAAGACCTAAGTCATGCAGTAATTGGGAAGGCCCAAATATTGCTGCAGTTCTCTCACAGTCTTTGGCTGTGGTGTATTCATGATTGCTTCTGCTGTTTTAGGGATCACCTTCCTGCCCTCTTGTGATATCAACTGCCCGATGTACAAAACCTCCTCCTGACAGCATTGTACTTCCGCCTTGTCTATCTTGTAACCCTTGTCTGCCAAGCCCGTCATCAGTTGTATTGAGTGTTTTCTGAATTACTGTGCTGTCCATGTGCACATTTCCTAAGTCCATTTGGAGGACCCTGTTGAATATAGAAGGGGACTCACAGTACCCCTGGCGCAACCTTGTATGTTTCCACTTTTTATTTCTATATGAAAATGAGGTCAGGGCTTGTTACTCCTCGTGGAGGGGATTGAGAAGAATGCATTCTTTAGGTCCATCACTGTGAAATGTTTGGCTTTGTATGGGATGGTACATAAAATCGTTGCTCGGTTGGGAACCAATGGAAATTCTCCCTTGACAATATTGCTTAGGGGTGCAAATCCTGAATAAATCTCCATGACCCCCCCCCATCACTTTTTTCACTGGGTATACTGCTGTGTTGCACAGGATTCTGATGGTACTAAGATTCCTTGTTGCACTAACGTGGAAATCATTTTAAAAATACCCTCATCTGCTTCTTTAGACATGGGATATTGTTTCACTCTTGGCAAGATTGCTCTTGGTTTCAATTTTATCTTAAAAACCCAAACTCCCCTCAATAGGCCAACATCATAAGGACTGCTAGCCCACAGTGCGCTTGGCACCTGTGTCAAATCATCTTCGAGAGTGTCTTTATTTATCAGGGCCCTTCTCTAGGCTACTTCCCTGTTCTCAATTCTCACCCAATAAGTAATGCCTATGAAAAACACCACTTCATCATCTGAGTAATCATCGAAAGAAATCTCTTTATCTGTCAAGCCAGCCAGTCTGTGTCCCACGTGTAGGGGAATCACTGCCTGCCATGCTTTTCCCTCGTCATCAGTCCCATGGAGAATGAATCACTCTTCCCTTACTATAACTTCTTCCAATTCTAGTGGGACTGCATGTTCTTCCTAGTCATGCATGGGAATCTCTATTCTGAACAAAAGCACTGCGGGTAGTTTCAATATTTTTCACTTAATCCCAGCAAGCCATGCTAGCAAAAGATTCAACCCACATTGGAACACTTCAGGCTCCATGGCACACCCCTAAAATGCTAATGCAATCTCTTGTAATAAATGCCTGGAGTGGAGAAAACTATTCCGTGATCAGTGAATGAGTTTACACATCTTGTCCCTTCCCAATATGTTGACTGGTGTCTGGTGGGAATACAATAAAGGCATGAAGAGTGGATAGGATTGAACACATCAAGTCACTATGTGGGCTCTCCTATTGTGAGTGTAGATTCATCCCCATCCCAGTGATAGGGTTGCATCCCAATACAGTCACGTTTCCTATTCTGGGTGTGAGGGTCTACGCTCGGGTTCCAGGTTGCCCTGGTATTTTGTTAAATTGGTGCTTGTGGTTGCATCTGAGTCTGTATTGCCTGTGTGGGTGCTTGCTGTGGTTGTATTGGAGACTGTGTGCTTGCATCAATGCTTGGGGTGCTTGTTGTGTCTGCTGTGTTTGTGGTGCATATGTCTGATACTGTATGTGATCTTGAGCATAATACTCAGGTGGCTCAGTGTTATATGGTGGTGGATAGGTTGTCCCCCCTCTTGGGTACTGCCAATTATATTGCATCCCAGGTTTGGAAGGATAGGTCAGGGGCTACGCGTTTGTCTTGGAAGCAAGACAATGCATAGAAACACATGTTTGAATCCTGGTCCTGCGCGTAGAAACTGGTCTCTGGTATTAAGCGTGTTATAAAAGAACTATTATAATTATAAATTATAATTATAATGACTCCCCTACTTCTACATACTCGAGCGATGTGTCCCATTTTCCCACACGCTCAACACTGCTGAGGTGGTCCTATAGTTCTGGGCTGTCCCCCGTTAAACCCACCTCCTTGAGAAGCTTGAAATCCAACCCCTCTTCCTCTGGGTACACCCCCTCGTCCTCTGGGCCAAAAATTGTACTCTCCCCTTCTTGCAAAACTGCCTCCTGCCATTGGCTGACCGTGCTGCATCTCTTGCATAACCACCCCATCACCACTTGTCAACATAGCCCCTTCCTTTAAAAACGTTGCCAGTTTTCTCTGAACTAACTTCACTTCTTCTAACTTTCTTTTCTCACACTTCTTTCTAGCATTCTCTTGCAAAGACAGACAATAGTGAACTATAGTCAACTGAATTTCTGGCCATGGCTTTGCCTCCATTCCCACCAGTTTCACAATTGCCTCTGTACTGGCTCGGGTAATCCCTAATACAATATATGATTAGAAAATGGCTATTGTCTTGTCCCACGGTTCATGATTATCAAGGCACCAGCGCTCTTGGATCTCCTGAATGTAAGCAACTGGGTCATGTCTGAAAATGTCAGGATACTGTACTGTTAGCGCCTTCCATGCAGTTGCCCTACAATTATTGAATGGTGCGCCGTCATGAGCTGTATTTTGTGTGGTCATCACTGGGTACACACCCGCTTCCATATGTCATCAGCCCTCTCCCCAGTAAGGGCAGCCAGCAAGCTTTTTATGTTGCCCACTGCTAACGTCATTCCCGCTGTCATTCGTTCTAACTCATAAATCCATTTTCCGATCCTGGATGTTAACTAGGGCATTTACATCTCAAATTTTCTTTGTCCATCTGTGCCCATGGTATATGTTGTTTATGACCTCCCCTCGTTTCTAGCAGCGGGAATTGTGTTAATTCTAAATTAGGTTCAGGCTTAATCACCCCCTTCGTCCTCGTAAATGTGCCAGTTATGCTCACTTTCTTTTTTGTCCTGGTAATGCTCTCAACCTCTGGGTGCATGGGGTGGCGTCTTCTGAACTGCACAATCGTCCCTTTGTGCATTTGATTTGTGTCACATTTTCAGGCTTTTCCCCTTTGATTTCTTCCCCCTCGGACCACTCTGCCTCCCTTTCTGGACTTGCTCTCAATGCTATCATCACTTTCCTTACACTCTTCATTATAAAATTCAATCGTTTTAACATACTTTTCCTGTGCAGTCACTTCATTGACATCTCCAATATAGTCGGTTCACCCCTCTGTGGGGACCCAACTATGCTTCTTTTTACAGTAAGGGTAGCACCGCTAGCCCTGCTGCTTCTATACAAGGTCCCAATACCTATTTGTATCCCTGCTCCCTCATCTCTGTCTGGAAGTGTGTTATTCTTCATTATCACCACAATTTGTCCGAAACATCTCTCCCAGCTCCTTTCTCCCGCTATTGTTCCTTGCTTTTCTTCTCTCTTTTGCGTAGGCACTCTTTACCAAGACTTTCAACTTCCTTTCTCTACCTCTCTCAGCTAAGCTGTACTTGTCTCTCCCTTTCCTCATCTACTTCCCTCTTTTTCTTTTCCGCTGCTTCTTTCTGTCTTACCCTTTCCTCCTTTAGTTTTCTCATTCTTACCCTGTCTTTCCTCTCTTACTTCTTTTCTGCTTCTTCAAATAAAATTGTGAGAAACCTGAGGGGGTTCTCCCAGTAAGACCCCTGGAATTCCCTAACTCAGGTGGCCAGGAAACAGCCATCGATGTTGGATCCAGTTACTGGGGGTGGACCAGTGGGGGAGGATCACCTGGATAAGGAAACCCGGGGTTATGCCTGGGGAAATACCCGAGGTGAGACGCGTTATGGCACAAGCCAGGGTGAAGGTGAGGAAGGCGAACTCCCTCAAACCTTTATAGTCTATAATATGTCTGTCCAGCTTCCTAACATTCAATCCCTCCCACCTGGTTCCAATGATCCCTCCCACCAAACCAACATCCCATTGCATCTAAAACCCCTCTCTCTCAGAATCCCTACTCTCCTATTCCTGATCCAAATACTCCAAATTATTATTATTCCCGTCCCTCTTATTATTATTTTCCGCATTCCCAATCTGCTTTAAGAACTCACTAGCGTTCCCACCATCCCCTCTGTTCTTGTTTACATCCCGGTCATTCTCGTCCATTTTGCAAACCTTTCCCATCATGTTCTGTAGGACACTCTGACACTCCAACCTCTCCCCTTTAGAATGTAAAGATTATCATTTCTGATACCCACACTTTTCCCGGATATAGAAAACCACAGACTTGCATTGTTAAATCTATGTACCTGACATGTCCCAACTCGAGGGTCAGGCAAAGTCAGGAAATTGGCTCCAATCACACACACCTGATGGCTTTTTCCCTTCCCCACATGGATAAAAGGTGGAGAAGACGAGCACAGTATGAGCAAGGCGGATATGATAGGCAGCACAAGGAGATGGCTTATAGAAGGTAGCAGTTCAAAGATGAAAAAATGCGGCAGGAGGCGAGAGCATGGCAAGGAGAGAAACGACTTTGCACTTTTCACCGCGGGCCCGCAGAACCTTTCTAGAGAGGAATCTGAGACCGCTTACAATAGAGCAAGTGTCCTGCTGCAGATGTCAACGGTACACGGGGCAAGCCGATGCTGATACAGCATAGAAGAGGAGACTCCCGTGCCTGTGTTACTGGCCTTGACTCCAGAGAAGCCAACGGCAAAGTGGTTTATCACAGCCGGTGAGGGGAGAATCGATAAGCACCAGGCTGTGGTGAGTGAGAATCGCAAAGTGCCACATTTTGAACCCAGGCTGATGAATTTTAAAGAAACTGTTGAAAGTGTGAGGGGGAGATCAGCTACAGAGGGAACGCTCTACCACGTGGATGCTAACTCAAGAGACTCTGGTCAAGCCCCATATTGAGAAACTACAGAAACGAGAAGGCCATAGGAAGGTCGCCAAAGGAATGCAAAGTGGTCATACGTGAGGGTAGAGAAAAGCCCCGTACATTCGAAAGACTTTAATTCGTGAATTGACATGAAGGCAAGGGAAGTGAATCCTGAAACCTTTGAAATGTATAAAAGCGAACATGATAAGTAAAGAGGGGTCAGCCCAGAAGAGGGGGAAACAGGGGGTGAGCCACTATCAACCTGCTTGAGGGCCATAGTGAATCTGGTGAAGGCAGGCTGAGAATTGAGAGGGGTCGGAGCCCGCCGGAGGGGGATCCAAGGGTGAAAGACTGTCACCCCAAAGTGGAAAGTTGTGAAAAGGAAATAGTGAACCCGGAGGAAGGATGCCGAAGGAATGAACTGTTTACAAAGATATAAAGAAACCAAGAAGCGTCCGAGCCTGGACGAGGGAGATGCGGGGTGAAGCTAAACTGAACACTGGCAGTCGAGAGAGGTCCAAGCCTGAACAAGCGAGATCCAGGGGTGAAGCCGTCACCCAAGGGCTGGCAGTCTGAGATGTGAGCGTGAGCGAGGGATATCCGAGGAGTTAAGCTACCACCCAAAGTTTAAAGAGAAAAGAATAATGAGAATAACAGAGGTACAGAGATAAAAGGAAGGGTCATCCCAGAAGAGGGGGACCGAGGGGTGAACCCGTCACCCAGTGAATATTTTAGAAACTAATTGTCATTTGTTAAAGGAACTTTTGTTTCAATGTTTAAGCATATCAGGCCCGAAGGCAAGAACCTTCCCAAGGAAATAACACCAGAACGTTAATGGTCCTGAGACTGTCTGCCTTGGAACTGTCGTCTCGTGCTAAAGAAGCCAGAGACTGTCGGCCTGGAACTGTTGCCTCGTGCTGGAGAAGCCCAAGACTGTTTGCCATTTGAACCTGCCGTCTCGTGCTGGAGAAGCCCGAGCCTGTACTGTGATCCACCAGCTCCCCTCCTACCCTGTGCTGAAAAGTAGGGAAGGGAGACCCAAGCCACTGCATCCTCACTTATTATTTGAGAACACTTCTTTCTTTTCTTGAGAACTATCCTGCACCCTTTTCTGTCATAGTTGTAAGATTTGGCCCTTTCATTTTGACACAACGCCACTAAGCCTGCCTTATTTGTCATTTGATGGTCAACACCTGTCTCCATCTTAGATATAGGTTTAGGTGAGGCATTTTTCCAACCTGTATACCAATTTTCATTGTTCAATAAACACCCTTGAACTGTGATCATTTGTTTCTGTCTTGTGTCACCATGAATTTCACACATAATGCCCTCCTCATCTTGTCCTGCTGCTTCCTTTCCTTTCTTTCCCTTTCCTCCACTTCCTCCATTATTTCTTCCCATTCTTTCTCTTCCTTCTCTAACGTCTTTCTCTGCCATGCATCTTTTTCCTCCTTATGCTGCCTCTCCTGGACTTCCTTTTATCTGTCCTTTGTGTCACACAGACTTTTCCCACCTAATTTCAGTAATATTTGTCCCCCACCCACTCATTCCGGCTAGTCGCTGTTCCTTCCTTGTCACTCTCCATTAGCTTCTCTTGCAACTCGCACCACTCTTTATATTCATTTCGCCTGAGCCCTGGCTTTTGGTTACTTAGCTTGGCTCCATTTATTGCATCTTCATTACCATACACAGGGTGCGCATATAAGGAGTTAGTATAGCCTGCCGTTGCTTTTAGCTCTTTGATGGGTAAAACCCTGTCCTTCAGTTGCTGGATCAGTGTTCTGAGGAGAAGCTGTGGGAGGTCCCCCTCTTTTTCATGCTGATTTAGCATCCACTCCCTTCGGGTTTGGTCCTCCACATCATCCCCATACATCTTGCATAGCTCCAGAACGTGTTAACCTGTTGCAAAACCTGTTTCCCTTATATGTAGCATGTAAATATGTGGCCTTGTGTTGCAGCACCGATTTAGAAAGACTGCCATCCTGGGGCCAGGCTTTAACCATTTTCCCTGCTGTTTCACAAGCCCATTATGTGTTATACTAGCACATTTCTGTCTTGTACCGTGGGAGGGACTTGCGCAAATGCATAAGGGGAGTGTCTCCCATGATGGCACGTCACACTTTTGACTACCGATTCTCACCTGACCATTCAAATATTTTGGACTGAATATATTTCAACTATATTTTCACAATTTCTCACCAACAGTATACATATATATTCTCCAATTCTGATCACTCTTCAGACCTTTCCACCAAGCCTCTCCGGCTTTAAGACTACCAACTGGGATGTGCACCACAAGCACCACCCATACCCAGGACTCTGCCCTTTGAGCC
Source organism: Ambystoma mexicanum (assembly GCF_040938575.1). Lineage (NCBI taxonomy): Eukaryota > Metazoa > Chordata > Amphibia > Caudata > Ambystomatidae > Ambystoma > Ambystoma mexicanum. Next base: position 256,767,233 of record NC_090922.1, read on the forward strand.
AAAAACAAACTCCCTGTGCTCCTATGACATAAACCAATATCAACGCAACCTCCTTTTCACAACCTCAAGCCAACTTCTCATCCTTCAGCTATTACCTCACCCTCCTGATATACAAAACTTCTTCTGTCCATTTCACTACAATCTCTTTGCCCACTACCACGGGCAAACAAACTTCTCCCGTCAATCCTCCAAAATCTATTTACAACCTACCACTTGCACCAGTAACCTCTACACATGTACAACGTATGAGTGCACCCTCAAAACAACACAATGACCAAAACCTCCACTGCCATTTACCTGTCCTACTACTGACAAGCGATCCTGCTTTTCTTAAAACTTGCCCTTGTGGTGTGACGCCTTCTTCTATGACCTCAAAACAGAATAACTCATATACTTCTTTGTGTTTTAAACTGTTTTTGTTTTTACTTTTCTTAGTACGTAATACCCCTTCTCATAATGTATGGTGTCACCTTGTTACTCTGGCTACAGGTAAACTCTCATGAATAAACACTTAGCCACTTTCCCCCACAACTTATACAACCAAATCCCCAAAATATGCAAACATCTCCCTCCCACCTTTGTCTGTTCAATTGATGCTCTCATACTTACATCGTTGGATCGGCTGAAGCCTTTGGAATCGCTCCTCCCACAATCGGCCACTCCGCCTTCCAGCCTGTGGTGCGTCCCTTGGGGAGTGAGCAGGAGTTTCTCCAAAGGGGGCTCCTGACGACCATCTCAGTTCACATCTGATTCGTTATCCGATCCTCACGGATCACTTCATAGTCCTCAGGCTCACAGTGCGGAAAAAGCAATATAATTCCAAGGGCATTGGCCAACCATCCTCTGTTACCAGATTTAAAAGAGGGGTGGATACCTGCTGGGTATGCTGGGTAAACAGAGAGGATAGGCCAGGGGAAATCCCATGCCCAAAAAACAGAAGAGTCCAAAAATGTGACAACAATCTGCTTTTTAAAAAAACAACCCATATAAAACACGGACCGCTGTGGACATTAAGAAAATCTCTGAGCTCTGAGCTTACTCCAATGAGGATTACATCACAGGTGACGTGTCATCATGTTCACGATTACAGCAACCTCAGGTGGGAAGTTATTGGTTATTGGGAATCAACTAGATATATGTTCCACAGGGGTTAGTATGTTCATTGGCTGCACTCTATCTGATGGCTTCACCTGAGACCACCTACTAAACGGATACAGGTGAAAACATGCAAACATAAATCAATATCATTGGCCGTCGCAAAATTTATAGATGATCGTTAAGGGTGGGTAGGGATCGGTCAGGGTATCTTTCTCAGCCATGGTGCTTTGGAAGTTTAGCAACACGTGAGCAACAATAATGGTTGGCGAGAACAGCATCATGGTGCTACTTTTCCAAAATAAGTTTACTGTTTCTGATTCTCTAGGCCACAAGCCAGGACATTTAGCTTTCAAACTTGCATTACCTTGTATCTTTTGCCGAGAACTGGATGGGAACGAAGGTCTCAGCCCGTCCATACCTGAATCTGATCAATAGACATTATCCTCCGTCACATGTGAGCAGCAGACATTTTGAATTATTCTGCTAAATATGTACTAGGATTTTAGCCCTTATTAATGCCGGTGTCTAGAGACTTGTCGAGCTACTTTCTCCCTAATATTAAGCCTTGGTTGGTGGGAATCAGATCTTCCAATATTATTTGTTTCTTTGCTGAATGAAATGTGTCGCACATCTGGGAACTGTGCAGCTATTGTCTGGGCTGCCCAGGTCAGAATGTTCTGCTAACTCAGCAGGTCAGATAGCCTGCAGTTGTGAGGTTTCATGAAGTCTCCATTCACTCGAGAATGACTACACCATCCATCTTGGTTGCTTTGTGTCTAACGCCCCTACGTATGTCAGTGTTCAGCAGTGGTGTCATTTGCTTATATCATCTTGATCACTGCATGTTCATATCCTTCATAGCTTGCAGATTCACCTCTTCTGGGTGTAGGGTCAGTAGCGTTGTCTCATTGAGTACCGTCTCCCACACCTACGGTATGTTGGTGGACAGGAGTCAGATGCCATAAGCGATTCAGACCTTCCGTTTCTGTTGCATTATGTCACGGGAGGGGCCAGCGTAATGAATGACACATTAATTTCCTATCAACAGCTTAACTTAAATACCACAAGGAGCCTTTACTAATACAGCACAAGAACTGCACAGATGTACAGAAAAGTGAGGAGACTTTTCACACTAGCACAGATCGACACATCAAGATTAACTAGTCCACATACTTACTTTTTTTAACACCAGGCTTTCCGTAAATTCCTAAAAACATGCCAGTTCACTAGGCCACAAGAAGAAGAAAGTCCATGGCACGGATCCTCAGCTTCAGGCTGGAATAAACTCGCAATCATCAGACACACCCAAATGCCAATTACAGTGCAGCCAGAGGCCAAAAAAGTTGATAACATTTCTCATTCCAAAAGAGGAGGAACGAGATGCAATGGCAACCAGGACATTCCGCCCTGGCAGGAAGCCACAAACATGACCTGCCCTCACCCACCTTCCATCTCATTAACCAACTCTGCTCTTTTACTTTCCACATTGTACTATTTACCACTACAGAGTGGGTGAGTGTGTTGCAAGCAGGCCTGTGTATAGTTGCTCGTACAACACCCCAGGACTCGCCTCTAAATCTAGCACCATGTAAACTACGCCCTCTACAATACTCTTAGCATCCCCATCCAACCAGACCAACATCACTCACCAAAAGGACTTTAATAGCAAATAACCATTCGGATAACAACTCTTGGCTTCCTTCTGGCAACACACTTTCTACATGTCATATCAAAACTCACTCAGAATGTTACTGGCACACAAAAAATGTATACGTCTGATCTTCATGCGTCAAATCTTACCATTCGCTTTCTTCACACCTGCAATTGTTATTTGCACTGCCGTAATGACAGAGGACATGCAATGATACATTACATTTGGCCCTTCTTGTGGTGGTTACATTCTTATGGAACCCACAATTTTGACACATTGGTGGATGGTGGCATAGAAAGATAAAGTGATTAGCTCAGGGTCACTCAACTTTGGGAATATAGGGAAGCCAGAAATTGAACCCAAATCCCATGATTATAAATTTCACTTTTGCACCTACAACAGTTTGCTACAAAAATGAATTACCGGAAACAAACTATAGCAAGCCTCCTGTCCAAGCACATCTCTTGTTCCCTTTGGGTAGAAATTAGTAATATTACTTCCCTTTGGTACTCTAAAGAAAGGCTCCCAACATATTGTTGACAGTTTATTGCATCCTTTCACAAACCCATGTGACAGAAAACCTTCCCACCCACCTATTGTTGTGATCTATTATTTTTTTGACTTTCCTGTGAAAGAGCCATGGCTGATAAGTGACATGCCATCAGTGAGGTAAGTGACATTTGACATCCGAACCCCATCCATCTGGAAACTACTCCCCTCTTCCAACTCCCCTACAGATTCTTCACCCCCTACCTGAAACAACCAATCAAACCAAAGTGCATTCTGATCAATGCCACGTCTGTCCCTAAAATTCATCACAACATGTATGACCTCATCTCTTCTGAAGCCCTGACATCCTCATCATCAATAAAACCTTGTTCTCACAAGACTTCCGACCCTCTGCACATGCAGCCTTCCCTCCAGGCTACAATTCTATTGTGTATAACAGAACCAGCATGGCAGGTGGCATTGCCATCTTGTACAAATCCTTCATCTTTATTTCACACTCGGAGGAACAGGCATGCAACTCAGACTGCAAATCCCTCCTGGTACAATTTCTGTTCTCCCCCTCGTACACTCACAGCTTCCTGCTCATATATAGGGCCCCAGGGTACAATAGATTCCTTTTTTTTCTGTTTATATTGCGTCAGAGCGCGGGAGCATCTGGGTGCAGACATACAGCAGACAGTACGGGCAGATGACCAATTAATCAAACAGTAATGTCTTAAGACATTTCCTAAAGGTGGTATTATTTTCTTCCCTACGCATCTCCAATGGGAACTTGTTCCAGGCCATCCCTAGCTGTATCGCAAAGGAGCGTCCATTGCCTCTTACTCATTTCCATCTGCACTGAATCAGATGCATCGAGTCCTTAGACTGGGTAACTCTGGTATGTTTTTCCAATACCAGGCTTCTTTTAAGTATTCAGGTGCTTGTCCGTATAGGCATCTATGCACAATAGTATTAATCTTAAAGCATATTCTGGCAGAATCCCTTAGCAACTCTTTAGCATCCATCTTGGTCTCCCACCTCCTCCTCACATTATTAGGGGACTTTAATATCTGGTTAACATCCCACATATCCCTATGACACAATCCTTACTGGACAACTTGGAATTCTGTATATAACACAACTAGTCTCGGGCCCTACCCATTCAGCAGGCCACACCCTAGACACAATCACTAGACTTCATCACTATGCTGTCACCTTGCCCACTCATCTGGACCAACCACTCGGCCATCCTCTTCAATCTTTCGACCGCTGACCCTCCCTCACCCTGTTGCAGCCCAAAGGCCACCTATCAGCTCCTGCCTTTGGAAGAAAGTCAAAGTAACTCCATACCTGGCAGATTCCTTACTTGCCTCCCTGACCTCCTCGCGCCTCCTTGCAGGCCAGATCTCCCACAGCCACTTTGATCTCTGACTCTCAGAATGACTCAGCCCAGTCAGATCCTTCTCTAGCAGTCAAGGCCTCTCTCCCAGATGGACCCATCGTCCTCGAACGATATAGCCTACTCCTGCTGGCTCAAAGCATAACGAGCAGAAATACGCAAGGCCAAAAAAAACTTTTACTGGAATGGATTCACTAACGCTCCAAATCTCTCTATGGAACTCCACAAGCTTATCTCTGAATTCAATGCCCCAGCATGCACCGCCTCCACCCCCACCCACAACCAAACACTCACTCTGAAATTCTCTCTCATACCACTTCCACAACATAGCCTTAGAAACAAACATTGGCATTGTCACTAAAATAGCCTTGCTCATCCCTGCCTTCCCAGCAACCTCGACTAGGACATCAGAAGTGCTGTCCACCCTCCCGCTCTTCTCATCCTTCTCTCCACTCTCCCACCCACCCTGAATTTCTAAAGATACTTTCTTTTTTTGCAATGAATAATTGTTATTATTATTAGTAAAGTCCGGCACTTACCTCTGCCGCTGTGACCAAGTAACTTGTCTTTACCTTTGCTCTGCAACCATGTACCTTGTTTAAGAATTGTTCCTTGGGCGGCATTCATGTAACCCTGAATTAAACCTACTTAAGTTCCTCTTTAGCGCTGCGATGCCCTAGGGCTGCAGTGCGCTCTATAAATCTAAATAAATAAAGTAGCACAATACAATACCAAACAACCCAACTCAATTCCTAAGGGGTACAAGCACTGAGGATACTCCACTATGGGACAGGAAGTACATTATAATATGATAAGATACAAGAAAGTATAAGGTACCATAAGATAGTATAGGATAATCTAACATACCCCCATCCCCTATAGAGTACATACCCATAATGTTTCATCTTGGGGTACAGTCTTAAGCCTGCTTGCAATACAACAGTAACTCAAAGTAATAACAATACAAGTGTAGAACTACTACTGGCTCGACAGATATGCGAGATACAAGATACATATATACATTTATTTATTTATTTATTTTAATTTTTGTAACGCGCCAACATGCCCGTGGGCCTCAGGGCGCACATAGAACAAGGACAAGACGAAGACAAACCCGCATAAGAGGCAGAAGGAGAAGCGAGTCAGAAGATTATTCCAGGTTGAATAAGTGAGTCTTTACAGCACGTTTGAAAGCAGTATAACTCTGGATCTGCCGTATACCAGCTGGAAGTGTGTTCCACAAAAGGGGACCCGGAGCGTCCAGAGTAGTACCTCCAAATTTGGCTGTCCTGAATTTAGGATAATTGAGACTGACCGCAGAGGAAGAGCGAAGGTTCCTCACATTAGGTTTGATGCCTATACAGGATGACAAATAGGGGCTACTAAGACTGAGGCATTTATGGGCCGTGGTAAGCATCTTGTGCGTTATGCGGTGTTTGACGGGTAGCCAGTGGAGTTTTTTTCCTGAAAGTAGAGATGTGTGTGCGATGTGACTTATTGAAAATGTTACGCACGGCATTGTTCTCGACATACCCAAACTCCCCTACATTCTAACACCTCTGCCAACACTACTTAAACCATCCCCCCTAAACCAGTGAAACCTCATTTATACTACCACATATATAATCATACATTTGGCTACTTTATGGGGCCCTCTAGCAGTTCAGACAGAGACCCCCATGAGGGGCTTGGTGCAGACAAACCCAGTTCCTCAAACCGGTGCAACCTGGCAGTACACATTCAGCAGACTAAAACAATCCATCTGTAGTTCGGCTATGTAGAAAGTCAAGCGTGAGCTATCTTTTCCGTAAGTACACAATGTCCATCTCAAACTATTCCCCTAATTCCCATGAACCTTTGAACAAACCACGAGAACTGACAAGTAGAAAAACACAAAAGGGGAAGACAGAAAAGGGAGGAAAAGGGCAAAAGACATAGTGAAATCTGTAATTCGTACACACCGGGCATGTAAGGAGTGCAGGACACCCAGCTATGGTGATTTATGACACATTAACCTGTCACTACTCTCCTCGCACATCCTGCTCTGCAATATAGGTGAAACCCTCACTCCCTATTCAGAGGACCCCTTCCGCAGAGGAGAAAATAAATTCTTCCAAAGGTGGCCAGGAGAATCCACCACCCCTGAGATCTGCGCTCTGCGATTCTTCTGAGAATGCACAATTGCATACGATGCGCAAACTCCACCTGGTTCCACCAGGCTCGCACAGTCAATTTGGTGAAGTCTTTCCGATTAGACCTAATCACTTTGAGATCCACAGCCATTTTGGAGTCCCAGAGCCACCCCATGGAATGCCTAACTTTAAAAGAAGGGTGACAGCCCCCAAGCAGAACCCCAGCAAGAGAGAATGCGATATCAGAACCAGAGATGTGAAGCATATAAACCCAGATCCCTTCCCAGCGTACTCTTCTGAGCTTGCATTTGAACAAGTGCGCTAATGTTCCTACCTCTTCCCTGCATGACCAGCAAAGCGTGGACCCCCCAGTTCCTACTCCGCTAACGTTCCTACCTGTTCCCTGCATGACCAGCAAAGCGTGGACCCCCCAGTTCTTACTCCGCTAACGTTCCTACCTGTTCCCTGCATGACCAGCAAAGCGTGGACCCCCCAGTTCTTACTCCCTCTATAAACTGAGACGGCATAAACAACGCTCTCTATTATAGATCATGAAAAGAGACTGGGGTGTGGATTCTGACATGGAGGTATGTGTAATTGTGTGCCAAATTCCTGGCCACATAGAATCTGGGATCCTAAACCCACACTCTCCCATGTTAGCTCAGTGTTTCTGTTGGGATTATTCCTCTGCTCTGCATTAAGAATTAAGACCTTATATATACACTAGCCACTTTACGAGAAGCACCCTTCCACTCCATTAAACCCGATATGCCCTCATCATCTGAATTCTCCACGCATCTGATCATTTGCATATATCATAGGAATTTGCCTTGCAGCGGCCCAAACCCATACCAGATGTGAGCCCAAATCTGCCCTGTTACGCCATTCCATATTCTGGCTTATGCCAAAGGCCACCAGTTAACTGCTAAAATTGGGAAACCTAACCCCACGCTGTGTTGGTGGATGCTGGAGCCTCTTCAGCGAAATTCCATGTATTTTCCCTCCCCACAGAAATGTGTTTAAGCCCTTATACAAATCTTCAAAAAAGGCTGGCGGGCACTGGAGAGGCGTGCATTGCCAAGGAGTACAAAACTACTGGAGAAATACACATTTTGATTGTAGCGAATCGCCCCTCCTCCCCCCCCCCAGGTGAGCAACAGCAGAGACTATTTCTCCACCAGCCCCTCAATCTTGGCCATCACCCTTGTGTAGTTAAATCTCAATGTGTCTGCAATTTGCATAGAGAAATGAATACCGAACTATTTAATGCCCCACTGCTGCCAAGTCAGACCCAACCCTTCCACGTGTCTGCTGAAACACAGGCTATTTACATGCATAATTTCCATTTTACTTAGATTCAGTTTATAGCCTGAAATCCCTGAATAAGTCTAAGGAGTAGAGGGATGTTCCGGGATTCTCCAGGAACGCCAAGATATCATCAGGTTCTCACCCCTTTTGTATGGTCGTTCATACGAATCCGATGCAGCTAGGGCTCCAAAGATAGAACAAGGAGAAGCAGGGAAAGAGGACGCCCCTGTTTCATCCCTCCCTGCAAGTTGAAATAGTAGGAAAAGGCACCATTCACATAGACTGCGGCACACGGGCACTCATAAAGAGTCATAATCAGAGATCTAATGATAGGTCCAAACTCATGTCATTGCAAAGCTCTATCTAAGTTCCCTCACACCCCCCTATCAAAAGCCATCTTTGCGTCCAACGTGGCAGCAGCCCATGGTTTAAAAGCCCTCTTCCCCAACTCCGGGATGTCACAATGAGCCTTGAATTCGCTGAGGACAACCAACCCCATACAAAGCCCGTTTGGTCCTTGTGCACGAGCAATGGGAGAAGAGGCTCAAGCCTCATGGCCACCACTTTAGCGTATATATTTTTGATTCCACGTTAATTAATGAAATTGGCCTATAATTCTGTACTTATTGGCAATATTTCCCAGGTTTGGGGATAACGTGGATCATGGCCTAGTAAAACATACTCTTGGCCCTGCTATCAGTGTTATAGCTCTTGAAAAGTGCCTGCAACCTACACACCAAGAGCCCCCTAAATGTAAAAGAAATGTCTATAGGCAGGGCCTGGGCCTTTGCCCTTTTTCAATTTACAAATGGCCTCCTCAATTTCACTGAGGATATCTCTAGCTCTAAGAAGTCAATCACCTCTTGAGGGATGCGAGAACACCTTGGATGTGGGCTATTACTCAGATATTCGTCAATGCATGTCACAGGTGCGATGCCCTCTGGGGTATAGAGCCCTTCATAAAAGCTTGCAAACTCCCCTGCTATGTCTTCATCACTACTAACTAGGTTACCCCCAACTATGAGGCCCACCACCTTGTTATTCTGGCTTGTTAGCCCCCCCATATAATTTAGAATTAGACTTCCAATATCATCCCAGGTGCTTTCACCACACTCACCTTATTATATCCGCATTTCGCTTTAATGAGCTCTTCTAGGATAAAATCTGAAGGACTTCTCCAGTATTGTGATTCGAGGGCCTTCATTTCCCCAAGCTCCTTCCAGGCAGACACCCTTGCCCTCCTATTCATCCCAGCTACAAACCCTACTATATGACCCCTAAGAGTGTACATATAAGCATCCCAGATTACTGTTGGATGCAAACCCCCTTCCTCATTAAACAAGAAAAACTCCCTTGTGAACCTGCTGATCGACATCTGTGAACCCAATAGATCCGTGTTAAGCCTCCACTTATTGTTTCTAGAATCGGCCATTTCCACAAGGTTACCACTGGGGTGTGATACGATATCACCAAGGGAGGAATCTCGCCCCAACCACCTTGTGCATCAGGCCCTTACAAGTGAAGATGTAATCAATCTGCTTATGGGACAGCTGAATAGGAGAGAAAAGCAAGAACTCCAAAGACGACGGTTATCAAATTCACCACACATCCTCTAACTGATTAAGGTGGATGAACTGCCTAAATGCTTCAGACACTCTGGAGGGCCTTAATGTACACTGCGAATTCCTATCCAAAAGGGGTCCACAGGCAGATTACAGTCACCACCCACAATTATATTTGGGCAAGATATCCTTTGGACCATAGCACTGCAGGTCAGCCACATTAGGACCATAAACGTTCATTATAACAACCGGGGCATTATTCACCACACAGTCCACTAACACCCACCTTCCTTGCTCATCCCGTGGGTGTCCCAAACACTCACTGTCAACTTCTTATGAAAAAGAACAGCTACATCACCTTTCCGACCATCATCCGACACTTCAAAAATCTGGCCTACCCATTGTTTCATCAAAAGCCTTGAATAAGGGCAACATGGGCATTTAGCCACTGCAGGTGAGTGAGCACTCGCTGCCTATTCATTGGCACCTGCAGGCCCTTCATTACAAGAGATGACGTTGAGCATGACCCTGGGATAATTATAAAGTACAAGACCTGCCCTGGGATAATTATAACGTACCAGAGCTGGTCAACAACACTGCCATCAAGATACTTCCTGCCTATTGGCCTGTTCTCCATAGGAGGCCACCACCCCACTACCTCAGCACACTCCCCCCACCCACCCCGGATCCCGTACCAATGAACACCAGCAGATTTCCACTATGGACCAAAGTAAAAACAAGCACCAACACAAGAGGACAGACAAAAGGGGAACAAAATAATAAACACCACACCACGCACTTGTGAACTCTACCATTCCAGCCACTGCCATCCCACTCAAATCCCTCCCAACATCTCCCTCCTCTGTTAGGCGAAGGCAAATGCAAGAGCGATCCAAAGACTCCTCCAAAAGCTGGCAGCAACCCATCCAGATATACTGAAGGTTTCCCTGGTAGGTCAGCACATATGAACCATCCGTACCCGATCTCTATCAAACACCACTTCCCCCAAAAGCACAGTGAAGGAATGCCCCAGACTCAGGCCACCACAGTCCTTCAACTCCAGTCTGCCCAGCTGCCACTCATCAAGATGTTACTGCATGGTCTGGCAACTTGTTCTCCTTCAAGGGAGATCTGGACTTGTCCCTTGGATCTTGGACTCTATGGGTGTCACATTGACTCCAGTAGCAAGACTCACACCTGAAGAGCTGCTCGTGTCCAATGGGGTATCCAGAGGCCATGTGGGTTATCAAAGAACTTAGAAGACCCGGACTCAAGAGTGATCACCAACCTGGCTGGGGCTAAAAGAGCATATCATAGCCCTCCTCTGAGTGGTTCTGTCCACCATGTGCTTAGAAAAATACTGAGAAATAAATTCAGGATGGCCCTCATAGGACAGCTTGTCAGACTTCTTCCGCACAGTGGGATATTTTGACCCACTCAGATGTGCCTTAGTACATCACTTTGCTGCATTGGTGCAAGAAGCAGCAAAATGGCCGCACTGACTCCTGGGCGTGCCAAGATCTCAAAACTGCATTTTTGTAACAACCAGAAAATGGCTGCACCCCCTGCCACACACATTCCAGGTTGGGGGGGGACAGAGTACTCACTGCAGGAATGTGCCAGTGTGCTCTGCAACAGTTAACATGGAGTGAAGTGAAAGAGGCAGCATTATTTTGCTGAAAACCCAGAATGCCTCTTTAAAATGACACTTTCACAACCTTAAAATTGCTGCTAGGAGCTAAGTTCATCAAGTTCTCATGAACCACTTTGATTAAAAAGGCCCTGCAATGCCCAGGATCATTCATTGTGTCTCAGAGGAACCGGGCCTCATTTGAATGACAGCTCCTGTCGAATGTATCTTTGAAAAATCAACCAGGGGCTTTATTTTCATTTTACATGGGGAAACACGTCTATTTTCTTTGCCACAGTATCACGAATCAGCTGTCCAGAGAAAGACTCTAAATAGTTGCCTGTAACTGTATCCATGCTGCAAAACAACTACAGCACTCAAGAAAAGAACTATAGCTGCACAAAGTGTATATTTGCTGGAGATGAAAACTGGATTTAAAGAAATAGTAAAATGTGCTTTTTCCTGACTGCAGAGGGAAAATTGCCTATTTTAAAGTACATTGTTGTGTAAAGGTTTGATTACTTAGAAATGTAAAATGATTTGTTGCTGGTAAAAAATACACTTATAAACTGTTTTAATTCTATGAGTTTAAAATCAAGATTTAAAAGGAGAAAATCAAAGCTAAAACCCAGGCTGAGTTGGCAAACTATATCAAAAGTAAACTTGCTCTGCCAGTTGCTAGCCCTGAGAAAGGGTGACACCATATAAAATTCTGGCACAGGAAAGACTAATTGCTAGCTTGGAGGCTTTGAATACCCTGGACAATGGGACTTACCAAGTTGCATCAGACATTCATCTTTGCTCCAGGCTAAGACAATAGCAGGCTACGACTCTCACCTGTCAAGTGTGATGGGCAGTAAACTTCAATCAAGAGAGAGGCCCCTCATCCTGCTTCAAAGGAATTGACATTTGCTCGCAGTTGGGGAAAAGAAATAAAACTGATTAGGTGACAATAGACTTCCTGTTGGTTTTAAAAAGCTTATTTTCTAACTGAACTTTAAAGACATTTAATTTTACAGCAAGAATGAGGAAAAATATGGTAAAAGTTGGTCGTTTTAAATCAAATTTTATGCTCTTTCTTTGGAAACTTGGTAGAACTCATTACTGCATAAGGAACAGACGTTGTAAAGAATGACAGATTGTGGGGAAAGTATTGAAATTGCGCACATAACAATTTGTACACAGATTCCAGGGGTAAATGCGCATCGGTGTAGAAAGTTGAAACATTTTAGGCCAAATCTTTCATGGTTAAAATTGCCAAAATGTAGCAGAAAGGCAAAACCAGGTCCCACAGACTTGGTGCTCGGATTGAAGTATGACCCACAAAATATGTAACCTGTGTATCTGATTTTCTCAGAGGTTATAACTCTATAAATATGTATTTATGGGAAAATTAGATTTTGGTTCCAGTGGCTAGGGGAGGTTTCTAGTCATTGTAAACATCATCCCATAAACATGACATCCATATCTGTGATCCAATTAGCGAAGAGCAAGGCGGAAACTATACTCTTGCCCAATCCTAGCATTCTGGGTGTGGGTAGTAAGCCTGCCCCTGCCATATACTCTAGTGATGTCATTTGGCATGATAAATAAGGGAACCTGACAGCACACACCCTGATTCCTGACTTTTTTCCCGATTTCCTGCATGGCGTGCTGTTCCTGATTTCTTCATCCTGCTTGATCCTGATCCCAGATTTCATTGCAAAGCCAAGGCCTATGCATTGCTGAACCCCTTTTCAGCTAGGCCTCAAATTCTAAAAATCCCCAAAACCCAAGGGAAGCATCCTGATCCGACCTGGCTTGCTACTGCTAGATACATGCCTGAAAACTCGCCATCCCACTGATCTCAGTCTCCAGTAACCAGAAGGGCCAGTCCAGTGCAGTCCGGTGACCAGAACAGCCTAGATTATCCTGTCCTGCCAGAGTTGCCCAGCTGTCCTTGGTTAAACCCGATCCGTGTGATGACCAGAACCCTTGATGGTCCAAAATCCTAAATTAAAGTGGACTGTAAGTATTAATAGGAATAATAGAAAACCATAGAATCTCTAAACCATCCTATCCTTACCTTAATAACTTGTAACATTGTCAGAATCCTTATTGCCATCCTATCTTTGATTTATCTTGCTAAGCGCCATTTCTTTAGTCATTTTTATCTTGTGTAAATCTTAAATTATCAATCCTACTTCGAGTGATCCGACTGGTTCCGCCGGGGCGGGCACTGGGGATCTGGTGTTGAAGTCATAAATCAACTCTAGAGCTTACTGTGTCCCTCCTTGGTATTCTGGCCGGAATGCTCTAGAATAGAGTAAAACTATAGTAAATATTTTCTTGTCCAAACTGAGTTTCTTTTCTGTTTTCACTACCCTATTTTTCTAAAAATGCCTCTCATTCAACATTGCAAATCTTCCTCAGTTTAATAGCTAGAGACTTCAACTCTGGATTATACCTAAAACCTACAGCTACATCCCAACCCAAAATCAGTGTATTTCAACCGTTTTCCTCAAAAACCGTTTGGTTAATTTTAGGCGGGAATCCACAATTTTGCAAAGTTTTACATGTCTGATTTTTATTTTAGATTATTTTCAACCTTCCATTCAGATTCAAAGTGTTTCCTTTTGCTCAAACTATAGCTCATGATTGTTAGTATCTTTCAAATGTGGCTAACATAGAGATTTGTATTGATTTAAGGATTTTTGCACACATTCATTGTTTTACCCAGCCATTTCCGAATGTCACTTTAAAGTGTAAGATTTCAAATCAGTTTTTCTCTCTTGTTTGAGAAGGGAAGGTTAGATTCAAATTCTGTTTTTTGTTCCTTATTCCTAAATACCTGCTGCTCCCTTATATCTATTTAGAATTGTTTGTGTGTGGGTTGAGTAATATTACAGGGGGAAATCCTAACTTAAATGCCATCTTTCCAAACAAGCCAAAAGTGTTATTACTTGGTGTTTTCCTTCTGTGTTGCTAAAGAGTGAATTTAAGTGCATTACATACCTTCCTATCTGTTATTGTCACCACATTGGTGATTGCTGCTCCCTATTCAAAAGTATGCGTTTGATTTCAATTTTAAATACATAAATAAATAAATAAATATTAGCTTTATCAACCAGCCTGATTCCTGGTCCATTGTGACCTGGGGTATTTGAAGGGGTGTGATATGTGTGGTATATCACTCAGAATATTGAACCTATATATATAATAAAATAAGCATCCCAGCTGTGCGCTGCATACTAGGCTGAGCCCAGGGTGTATCGCCTGATTGAAATACTTAACAGCACTGAGGATCTAGATGACCTGTGGATGCTGGAGAAGGCACACAGTAGGGGGCCTCAGCTGCTTATCTTTGCTGCCTGAAACATATCCCACTCTATGCGACCTTTGGATATTCGGGCTTCGAAAGAAATTAAGTTGAAGCACCTGGTGCAACCATTTCTCCAGCCACAGGATAGCATTCATGCCCTCCGCTCTTTCTGGTATGCTGAGCACCCTAAGGTTGTGTCAGTGGTTTCTATCCTCCAAGTGAGGCACTGCCCCCTACAGCTCTCCAATACGCTGCTGCATGTGCTCGAGCCCTTCAGGCGTATCCTCTTTATCCTTTCCTCAATGTGATCCAATCGGCCTCCAAACACTCCTAAGTCCTTCCTCAAGGACTTCATTTCATCTCGGATATGGGTTTGTCCGTTTGTATTGGACACCGTTTTTGGATGCACAGCAGGTCCGGCATGATCTTACTCAATTCTTCCGGCGACGGTACCAGTGCCATACCCTGCATAGCCGTGCTGTGTGGGGAGCTAGAAGGTGATTTCTTATTGTTGTCAAATTTCAGTACCTACTTGGACGCCATTATAACTGACTGACCCACTAGGGAATTGTAGGAAATGCAGCTGCAACTACGTGCTTCCATGACCTTAGAGACCACGCAATATACTGATTGTAAAAGACTGATGTGTTTCTCCTAAAAGCTTGTGCCTTCAAAAGTCCTTTAACGGCAAGGTATATTTTCCTCAGACTGTGCGAATTCTTCAGCAATCACCCAGAAACCAGGGGAGTGTCTCTGTATTCTCACAGAAAGAAACAAATGATAGATCCCACTGTACCAACCCTGCAGAGCTTGTCCATACAAATACACTCTTCCTTCCCCTACCAAAATGGGCACCAGATTAGACTCAGAGAGTGATTAATGGACACCAAAAAGGCCCACTAATAGCCCACTAGATGAAACAACGGCAGTCCGGGCACTGCCCAAACTGGGTGTGTATGCATGGCTCTGCCACCGCAGGTCTTCGCGGATGTCAAACCTCACCCCATAGCGGGCCGCTCTGATCCCCACGATCGCGAAGAATGCAGCACACCTACATCCCAATGGCGCCACATCTGCAGATGGGCGGTCACCAACTGGCACAGAAAAGCCTCCTAGGGTTCCGCTGAGTCAAATAAACCTGCACTTTCCAGTTGCATATTAATTGCAGCCCTGGGGCACACGTTGCCAGAGACCTTCTTAAGTGCTTAATGCCATGCCCCCCTAAAAAAAAATTCATAACTTTCAAACAGCTGCCCCTCAGGATTCCCCAGAGACCCTGCCCTTCTTGTCTACTGAAGTACCGGCGAGGCATTATTAATTTTCCCTGATTACAAGCAAGAGGAACTGGGCCTGAGGAAAATCCCCCACACTCAAAAATGGAAGAGTCCAACAATGTGACAAATTATAAAGTGTTTTTGTTTGTTTTGGTGTTTCACTGTTTTATGGTAGTTGCTTTGTAACCTTTATATGCTAGATTTGTATATAGATGAAAGAAAACTTTTAAGGTAATTTTCGTTTTTTTTATGATGGTGGAAAATGAATGAATTGACATATTTTGTAATGAAAAAGTGAATTGAAAAGTTGATTAATTTCAGTTGTATCAATAACATTTTTTTTTTTAAAAATGGCCATGTGTTTTCCAATCAGAAAATGGTGTCTGTCAAAATTATTTTGAGGAAACAATGTGTATTGTAATTAGGGGTGTACCGAATAGTAAATTTACTATAGTTGGGCAAAGTATTCGGCCAGAACCGAATAGTGAGCCGAATAGTGGTTTACTACTAGAAATGTATCAATATATGCATAACAAGCTAAAACTGTTTTTAAACTGTGCTTGTTTTTAACAGGACTTCAGTGAAGGACATGCATAGTGCTTATTAATAGATCATAGCTGTAACTAAGCTTTACAAGGGGAGTTTTATTATTGCTTGCTTTCATTGCCTGAACTGGAGCTGTGTGCGAGTTTTCAGTTGAAAGCTGCAGGTTTTATTATATTCAATAAGAATTTGCGTTTAGGCACCACATGGTCCGGTGTGGAGGGAACAACCAATTGCAGACCTCTAAATAGGGACTGGGAGATGTTTGGAGGGAGTGCTGTATATTTTAAATTGAAGAACGACAAGCGAAAGTTAAGAACTATTAACATTTCCCACAGAAAGGGCAAGTTTGCATGTTTGTGCTGTGAGAAACATATGCAGCATGACAGCCTGATAGCATGCTTGGCAGGGTGGTATATATACACCCGGCTACTGTGCTGACACTCATTTCCATGGAAAATGCACAATTCACAGTTTGTGCAAATTGATTATATAGGGACTTATTTGCAATGGAAAGTAGTTTTTAGGAAATGCAGCTGGGTTTTCCTTTTGGACAATGGTGTAGTTTTTTTCTTTAACAAGCACTTGTTTGCCTCAGGGAGGGGACTTATTTTATCACATGTTGTCAAGGAAGAGGGCACAATATACAATGTGTCTTCGGGGTACTGTGTCCCGTCGATGGCTCCCCCCTACTGCCCTGGCTACCTGGAATCTATTATTTTTTTTTTGTCAAAATCTTTTTATTGAAACATCAGTACACATTGAGATCTTAACAATATAAACAGTGGCAACGTTGTTTGATTGCAGATCAACAGTTTCAACATCATTCGTCAGCTTAATAAACCTCAGCAATTGTCACTGTGACCACTTGATTTAACATTAGATTGACATTTCATTTTAACAACTATAGATCCATTAATGATATCGCAATTACTCTTGGGGATGTATTGTTGCAGTTGTATGCTTAAGAAAGAAAAGGAGAAAAAGGGAAGAGAAAAAAAAAAAGGGAAACTTTCTCCAGTGCCCTCTATTGTCCGGGCATTGCCCTTGGTGCCCAGTATCTATCCTCCTCCCGTTCTGGTTGCAGTATGATAGGGTCCTTTCTTCACTCCAAACTCTTCAGGGCTGAAGGAGACATTTGATCAGTCTTGGTTGGAAGAACATGTGTTCCTTTTCTTCCACGTAGTCTAAAAATGGGCCCCAAATTTGTCGGAATTTGTCTGTTCGGTTCACTATTGCGGCTTTCAGTTTCTCCATTCCCAGGAGTTCCCAGACCCTGAACCACCAATGTGCAATGTGGGGGCCCTCAGGTTCTTTCCAGAATCGCACCCGCGTAAGGCGGGCCGCCATCAGTAGCTGAGTGATTAGCTGCGCTCTGGGACCAGATTGTGGATATGATCCATCCTCAGGGGAGTCACCCAACACCATCACTAACGGATCCATGGGAAGGAGAAAGCCACAAATGTCCTTAATTTTGGACCGAATCTCCAACCAGAAGGACTGAATAATCGGGCAGTGCCACCACATGTGTCCCAAGTCTCCTTTAGCCCCACACCCATGCCAGCAAGTATCAGGGTAATCTACATTAATAGCGTGCAACCTCTGCGGGGTGAAATACCATCTATAACATATTTTAATTGCACATTCCCTCACGGTTGTGCATCTAGAAGATTTGTGTGCTCTGGCCCAGATTCTTTGCCATGATTCAGGAGCAATCTCCCTCCCCAGCTCCCTCTCCCACGCTTCCATGTAAGGCAGTTTTTCTTCCTCTGGGGCTATTTCTATGAGTCGGCAGCATGTTGCTACTTTGTGGGTCCCTAGTCCTTCCGCAGCAGTTAGTTCTAAGCCTATAGGAGGCCTGATAGCGGCGTTTTTAACGGACGGGTTGGTGACCCAGTGCCTGAGTTGTATGTATTTAAACCTTTCTGTTTCTGAGAGATTACATTTCTCCTTACATTGAATAAAGGTCAAGGGGGTACTGTCGGCATACATCTCCTGCAGCTTCAAAGTCTTTGTTCCTGACCAGTTATAGAAAGATCTAGGATGGAGCCCAGGAGTGAAGGCAGGGTTCTGGGTAATCGGGGTCATGGGGCCCAGACCCGTGGTCAACCCCCTTAGGGTGCTCTGCCTATCCCAGCATCTGAGCGAGGAACTCGTAGTTGGGAGAAGTGGAGATTGAGAGGCCCGTATTTCCCGCGGCAAGAAAGGGAGGTGAGAGAGCGGGGCTCAGCTGAATAGCCGTTCAATGTCCTGCCATTTGGGGGGGGTCCTCCTGGATAGCCCAACCCAGGATAGGGACGATTTGAGATGCTCGATAGTATCTTACAATAGAGGGGAGCCCTAAGCCTCCAAGGTGCCTATTTCTGATAAGTATCTTGCGCTGAATTCTGGGTGTTTTGCGCTGCCAGACAAATTGGTATATCTCTTTCTGCAAGCCTTATAGATCTCGCTCTGGGATATGGACTGGGAGCACCTGGAACGCATAGAGGAGTCGGGGTAGCAGGGTCATTTTAACAGCTGTCATTCGCCCCAACCATGAGATCTCCTGGGGAGCCCATTTTAATTGAGACTCCTTAGCTCCTTTTAGTAGCGGGGGAATATTGGCCTTCACAACCCAGAGTAGTCTGGAGTCAAATATACCCCCAGATATGTTATTTTGGAGGTTACCCACCTGAGGGAATATTTATTCTGTAAGGCATTTAGTACATCGGGTGTTTCAGATAAATTCAGCCCTTTTGATTTGGCCGCATTAATTGAGAAACCCGAGATCTGCGCAAATCCATCAAGCAGGGCCATGAGCGGGCGGACCGCGACCTGGGCCTCTCTCAGAAAGCAGAGCACATCATCTGCGTATAAAGCGACTTTATGATTCTGATGTTTTACTTCGAACCCCTGGATTTCGGGATGTGAGCGGATATGTTGGGCTAGCGGTTCCATTGCTAGAGCAAAGACCAGGGTCGATAGGGGACACCCCTGCCTGGTCCTTCTGCCAAGAGGTATCTGTGGAGTCCAATGGGCACTGACTCGAATTTGGGTGGAGGGGATCTGGAAGTTGGCCAGGATCAGCTTGGAGAAGTGAGAGCCAAAACCAAAGCCCTTCAGGACTGAGTCTAGGTAGTCCCATGACATGCTATCGAAGGCCCAATGGGCGTCTAATGATAACAGGGAAAGAGGGCCTGATATGTAGGGGGCCAGGGCTTTTAGGTCAATTGCTCTACGAATGTTGTCATGGGTCGATCGGCCCTGGATGAAGCCCGTCTGGTCTCGGTCTATTAGTATAGGTAATACCTCCCCCAGGCGACGCGCTATGATTTTGCTGAACAGCTTGGCGTCTGTATTAAGCAGAGCTATGGGCCTATAGGAAGCACAGTCTGCCGGATCTTTTCCAGGTTTTAGAATTAGGGTGGTATATGATTCGGCCATAGATCGTGTAACTGATCCTGATTCCCATAGAGTATTAAATAGTTTAGTTAGATGTGGTGTGAGTTTCTTAGCGAAGGTTTTATAGAATTTGTTTGTGAAACCGTCTGGACCCGGGGCCTTCCCAATGGAGAGAGATTTGAAAGCAAATTCTACTTCTTCCCCCGATATTGGAGCTTCTAGGATTTCTCTTAGGGTTTGATGTAACTGTGGGAGCTCTGCTTTGTCTATAAACTCTTTAATGCGCTGTGGGTTTCCAGCATGCAGGGTCGCATGTTCCTTGAAAAATTCTTCTATGATGTGACATTTGCCCTCCTCCGAGTATGTGCCTTTGCCTGTCTTGTCTCTCAGGAAGTCTATTCTATTTTGCTTGGTCTGCTTTCCTATTTTGGCCGCTAGCAGTCTGTTCGCTTTATTCCCTTTCGAGTAGAAAAAATGTTTGGTGCACATCATGCCATAGGCTGCCTTCCCCATATGATGCGCTTCCAGCGCTCTTTTAGCCACCCTCAGGTCTCTTAATATGCGTCAAGAGGGTTTCTTCTTATGTGCCCCTTCAAGTCTGAGAACCTCCCCCTCTAAATGCTCTTGCAACAGTTTCCTAGCTCTCCCACGTTGTGCTGCCTTTTCTATTAGATGGCCCCTGAGTACCGCTTTGCCTGCGTCCCATATAGTCCCCCAGCCCTGCTCTCCCGAGTCGTTTTCGCTATAATATAACTCCATAGTTTCTCTAATGTGAGCGCGGATCATTGGATCATCTAGTAGAAAGTAATTTAGCCTCCAGGGGGATTTCGTAGGGGGGGTGAATTGGGGGGGTATAATGGACAGCAGGACCGGGGAGTGATCTGCTAATGCCTCTGGGAGAATTTCAACCTCCACTACTTTTGGGATCAGCGAGTCGGCTATAAAAAACATATCTAGTCTTGAGAATCACCCATGTACCGCAGAGAAATATGTATAATTCCTTTCGTCCTTATGATAGTATCTCCACACCTCGATCAGAGAATGATCTTTCAGCACGGAGGTGAGAGCCTTGAAGTTTTTCCCATCATTTACTGTTGGCGGTAGTGTTTTATCAACCTAGGGGTTGATTACAGCATTAAAATCTCCTCCCAAAATCACCTCCCCTTCGGCGTGGTCGGATAGGGCTTTAGATAACATCGTGAAAAACTGACTTTGATTAGTGTTTGGGCCATAGATGGAGACCAAGGTGACTTTGCGGCCATCTAGTGTGGCGTTAACCAGCAAAAACCTCCCCTCCTCATCTCGGAACTCTCCGTTGGGCTTAAAAGAGATCCCCTTGCGCACCAAAATGGCAACCCCCTGCTTCTTCAGACCACTCGATGCAAAAAATCTAAAGGGGTAAAGTCTGTCATTCAGGCGGAATTCATCTGCAGGGCGTCGGTGGGTCTCTTGGAGAAACAAAAAGGAAGCATCTAAGGACTTCAATCTGTGAAGGAGTGCTTTGCGTTTAAAGGGGGAGTTCAGACTCTGCACATTAAGTGAGATGAATTTATAGCTAGGGGTTGCCATGGTTCGGTCGCTCAGGTTTCTGGAGCAATTTGGGCCTCCCGGCCAACGCCGGGGTGATACATTTCCTTAGGTAGAATACAGCGAAGCAACCAGAGTGAGGGCTGTGGTGAAACAAAACATAGTCTCTCTCTGTCAACATCAGAGAAGAGCAACATATAAAAAACTCATGAAGGAACTTATAAGAAAGGCATACAATCACAAATAAACTAGTTATTTCCATCAATAGTTGCAACATTCGTAGTCCCCAGGGTAATTTAACCAAATAAACTTTGCTGGGCGCCATCCAAACCGGCGCCCAAGTCAGCTTCTAACAGTGAATTTCCAGTACCCAAAACACACTTAACTCAGGATTCGGAGGTAATAGGTAAGTACCGTAAGTAGGCAGAGGCTTGACATAGAGAGATTGGACCCTGTTTGCAGACTTATTTTAGGTCACAGGTGAAGTCTTCTAAAAAGTCATTCCAGGACAGAAAGGGAAACGTTCAGGACAAACTATGTTCTCCATCTCACCGACACGTCTGCTTCATCAGGTCATGTCCGGGATCCGGCGGTGTCCTCGCGGGGTGTCATCTCCCGAATGAATTGAAAAAAGTGAAAATTGGGCCTCTTGCCTTCAACCTGTGCAAATCTCGGCCCAACTTTTCTCTTCCGAGGATGCTGGCGATGGAGCCTCATCGGGGGCATTGGTAGTTTTCCTTAATTCGAAGTCGCCGCTCAAGACCATATCCGGTTGCGGCCTGTGACGGGATCTCCCCCTCCTAGGTTTCGGCGCCGGACGTGAGACCGAGCCATTCTCGTTCGGGGACTGTGGGTTGTGATCCACGCCGTCAGATGTCTCCTCCATCAGGCTTTTCGCTTCTTCCTCCGAGGATATTATGTGGTGTTGATTGCAGTGTTCAAACATCAGCTTACACCGGAACCCCCAATGATAACGAATCTTCCGCTCTCTCAGCCAGGCTGTCACTCTGTGCAGACGTCGTCTGCGTGCCATGGTGTATGGGGCTAGATCCTGAAATAGGTGTATCTCAGAGCCCTGAAATCGAATTGAGTCTGAGTCCCTGGCTGCCGCCATGATGTCCTCCTTCTGGCGGTAAAAATGCACCCGGGTGAGCACATCTGGAGGTAAGTTGTTCTTCATTTGAGCTAAAGAGTACACCCGGTGGGTTCTGTCCAATTTTAAGTCTTCGTTTGGTGGCAGCTCCAAGAGAGCCCTGAAGAATGTCTCAACATATTCTGCCAGATCTCGGTCAGGAATTTTCCGGGGCACCCCACGGAGACATATGTTATTTCGTCTCGACCTATTTTCCAGGTCCGCTTGTTTTGCCCAAATGTCCTCCAAATGTTCCTCCAGGACCTTTACTCTTCCTGCCAGGGCTTCAGTATCGTGTGATTGCATGCAGGTAACATTCTCCAGGTCATTGACTCTGGATTCGAGCCCCCCGAGGCGAGATGTCAGTTCTGCAAGCGACTGGGCTAGAGAGTCCTTGGAGGTCTTGATCTCCTTCTTAATTTCCCGGGTAATGTCTTGCTTAAAGGATTTAAACAAGTTTTCCAAATCCTCCCTGGACACAGCCATCTTGGTAACCAGCTCCGGGGTTGAAGGCGGGACAATTTCAGCTGTGGTAGTGTTCGCAGTGGGTGGTTCTCTAGGCTGTGGCGTTAGATAGGCTTGTATGCTGTGTATTTTCTTTCTGTTCCCTGTTTTGGGCATCCCCCGACAGTACTGCAGATGTCCCTTGCTTGGCTTCGTTTGGTAAACCAAAGTGCCTGTTCAGGTTCCTTTCCGTGTCTGTTGTCTTGCGTCCACGGGAGCCGTGTGGATCTGCCTAAGTTTGCTGCAGGTTTCGGGAAGCAGGTTGGGGCCCCCGACATTCTTGGCTTGATCCCTCGAGGGGTTGCCGCAAGTGCGTCAGGGCCGATGAGGTAGGGTAGGCCCTTCTCTGTGGGGTCCTCTAAACATATCTTCCCATTGCAGACACAGCAGGCGCAGCACCCGCACCGGAACCGGAGGGCCAGTGAGGTCCCCCCATGAAGTGTCCTCTCTTTGTCCTGGCTGAGCGGGGGTGACCGGCGACCTGTGGTGGCCTGTGCGAGCAGGGGACAGTGGGGGCCCCTCGGAGTACTATCCGCCTTGCACCGCGCCACCCCGCACAACGCTCTCAGATGTTGGTGGGGCCGGAGGCCGTGGAGACCTGCTTGCCAGTGTTCCTCTTCCGACCGCCAGCCGACCGCCTGCTGGGGGGGGACCGCGGGGACTTAGCCAGGCGAACCCATCGGAACCCTGAGCGGAGCTCCCAGGGGTCGACGGGCCTCACGCCGCGGTACTGCAGGATGCTGGGGACCCGGTGAAGAGCCCCCGTCCCCCTCGATGATCTATCAGAGGCAGCCGGAGAGTAAGATGTCGTTCCGCTTCAGGAGGGAGGCCTCCCCCGGGTGTCGGTGCCCCACACCTGAGCCACCCGAGCCGAGTTCACCGGGGCGGGCAGGGCCGTTGCCACAAAGTCGGGTGGGCCGAGGAAACAGTGGGCTCACCACGCACCGTCCCTCCGCCGGGCTACGCTACTGCCGATGCAATTCAAATTCTTTACCCCTCAGGCGTAGCGCTCCTTCAATGCTTTTCGACGTCTGCGTGTGCACTCCTCCATCGGTGCTCAGCGGCTGTCGCAGAGGCAGGGGCCATCCAGCCGGATCCTGAATCCAGCTCGGCTCATATGAGGGGTCCTCCCTCAGGGGTTGCTCGAAATGGCATGCTCCGCCATTTTGGATTTCTCAGTGCTAGGATCCGCGGCTCCAGAAATGCCCTAAACAAGCGTCTTCAGCATTCCAACCTCGCTAGTGGCCTCGACAGCACATCTTTTCCGATCCATCTTCATGTTGGGCAGGAATTCAGTGTAAAAACGGGCTAAATTGATCGACTTGGGCGCTTCGGGTCGGAGCTCAAGGGAGACACATCCGCATGGTGTGCCGCCTAGCCACGCCCCCCACCTGGAATTTATTTTTACAATTCTATTCTTTCAGTCTGAACAGCTGATGTATCCAGGGTGTGTCTGAGGAATCTGAGGCCTGCTATCAGAACTACCATTCTCCAGGGCGAAAGACCCTTTCCCAGCCACCCCCTCCCTCCATAGCCTCAATCTCCATATGAAGCGGCTCTATGCCTCGGCCCAGGCCCGGCTGCCTTGTCTAGCAATGAGTGGCAGGTTGTGGCCATTAACATGCAAATCCCGAGCAGGGACTGCCTGTGAAGTATGACTCGTTTATCAGCCTGGAGATTTATGGTGCTGTGTTTCACGGATATTCGCAGTAAATTAGGTTCAGATTGGACACTTTTAATTCCATTAACTGGAGGGGGCATGCAGCTGCTGAAGAAGCTTCCCTGGAATTTCCAGAAGTTTTACCCATCCTTCAGCACTAAAAATAATGGCAATCCTGCCAGGAGGGAGTGAGAATTAAAGCCACTGCTCAAAGCGGGGATCACGCTGCGCTTTTTACCTACACAATGCTATACGTCCATGTAGTTACGGGTTTGGCTTGGCGTGATCATGTCTCAGCTGCCCGACGTTCCTTACATTGGCTGCTGATCGAAGCTTGCGTTAAATTCGGACTATTATTGATAGTCCTTAAATGCAGACTTGGCACAATGCCTAAATACCTACAAGATCAAGGGCCTTTTATATTCTGGCACCCAAACTCTGGAACTCTCTTCCTCCCATGCTCCGACAGCAATCTTCGATCACCTCCTTCAAGAACACCCTCAAGACCCATCTTTTCTACTGATCATATACTCTTTCGTTCTCCATCTTGGCCTGGTCCTCTTACATCTGACGACTTGATTTTATGTTCACCTTTTTTACGTCTGTTTGTCATGTCTTGCGCCCTCACGCCTCAGGGCTCACGGCTGCGTGTTAGAAATTGAATAAAGTTAAGTATAATTATCACAAATTAAGTATTCAGCTCCACCCAGCAGAAGCACTTGGCAACTTCAATCCAGGCACAATGATGCATGGTGCTGGAGAAGGCACACAGTGACATGTTCCCCTTCTAGCCTGCCTCCCTCGGAGTGACCACAGCACCCCTCCATGTTCAGCAGTGCTACCACTACAAGTATGGGCATTTGGTAATTGGTTATGACAATATAATGGGCTTGTGCTTACGTGGTGCAGTGTGGAATGATATAGCGGCCGTCCCCTAGCTTTATGGTGCCGAGGTCATTTCTCGTTTTCTCGTTTTTCTGATGAGTTTCCCCATGTTTTTCAGTAGGCGTGATGACTTATTCCGTGTCCCCACTGATTTTCGCCATGAAGCCCTTCACCACAGACGTGTGCCTTACCCATAATCCACCCTTGCATGTGGGTTCCCAAATTCCCTATGCCTGCCAGATTCACGAGCGGCTATACTTCAGGTTTCAAAACATGCTCATACGGAAAATGTAATTACAACTTAAAAGCTTTTTCGAACGGGTGTTTTGCAGCATTATTCCCCTTAGCGCCCAGCTATCGCACTTCATGAACCTAGGGTGGCCAACTGTCCCGGATTTTGCGGGATTGTCCCGCAATTAGGGACTCTGTCCCGCCGTTTGCAGAGTGCTATGCGGGACGCAGGTTGTCCTGATTTGTGTCGGGACAACCTGCCTCCAGCACAGCCACTCTGCAAACTGAAGTGGCCACAGCATGGCGCTGCCGCCTGCTGCTTTCTTTCTCTGGGCGGCTCAGCAGCCCTGGCTCCTTTTGAGCCTACAGGTCGAGCTGTAACACTCTGACACCTGGCTTAATTCAAATGCTAATGCTTTGTTCCTGGGGTCTTGATGGTCATGTTCGCAGTTAAAAAACGCGACCATCACCTCCCAAGGACAAACCATTTGCATTTCAATTAAGCCAGGAATTAAAGGCCATTAAAAAAAAAATTAAAAAGGGGCAGGCCAAACGTCAATGACGTGACATCATCACCACCTTGTGGGTAAGTGTCCCGCGACAGACTATCAAAGAGTTGGCCACCCTACATGAACCTAGTCATACAAAGTGCAGTGCACACATCCTTGAGGCCATCGTGCACTACCTTGGGGAGTGTGATGCCCCAAACATTGGTGTTCAAAGAAGTACACTGGGGAATTCAGTCTGCATTGCATAGAATGAACAAGCTCGCGCGTGGCAGTGTCTCGTACTCCCAGATAGAATATGTCACGTTTTTGATCAGAACTCACAGTGCCGCTCTGACAAGCTGCTTTGGATGTCCTTGAGACGCCTCCGATCACAGTGTATGCGTGCTCTGACTCAGGGAAAGGCACCTAGATCAGTGCAGTAGGATGAAATGCAGAAGATGAACGGTGTCCGCGTATGCACAATGATGTCCCTTGGTAGTAGGTGTATAACTTCGGCTTCGAGTAAGGATTCGAGTAAACCTACGGCCGAAGTCGAATTTAGGCAGAATACTTACTCGAAGCCAAAGTTTGGTACACCCCTAATTGTAACGTATTCCAATGTGAAGGGGGCAGCAGTAGGGGTTAACCCCGCTAAGCAGATGCCCCAGCCCATGCAGGGGTCGCTAAGGGTGCAGCTGGCATTGCGGGCCACCCCTCTGGCCCACCCTGCATCAGGGCAGAAGGGGCGTGCCCCCGAGGTTTTGGCCGGAAACAGCCTTCTCTGGGAGGCACATAAATGGCCTGGGCCAAGAGAGCTAGTCCTCTTTTGCAGCCTAGGCACCAGCAGCCACCCACCCTCTCAGACTCAGTAACAGGAAGTTGATATGGATAAGAATTTGTACCATGTATTAACAACATTTCCCTTTGTTCGCAAGTGAATTTTTCAAAGTTCTAATTTATTTTTCTGTTACAGGCGGAGTTACAAGGGTGGTCCTAGAGAAGGAGGCACGCTGCGGGCTTCCAGCGAGCTATACCGGCTGGCTGCATGAGCCAGGATGGGGTGAGAGGGGCACTGACACCACTAGGGACAATTGGGACTCCTCAACAACTGAATGCAGTGGCCTTGTTTGCTCCACTGAAATAATATGGGAGTGACTGAACTGGCAGTTGGATACGAGGGCAGGCCGTTCTCGCAAGTGAGGAAACCGAAGTGAGGAGAGCTCACTGGTTTTAAAAATGTAAATGAAATGAGAAGGGTTTTTAAAAATAAACATTGTAACACAGGAATGGCAGAGCCACCCGGAATAGTATTGGTAGTCCAGGCATCCTTATGGCTTGAGCCGGGCTAGGACCCTCCCCGTCAGGATGACTCCAATAAAGTGACCATGTGTTTTCCAACCATAAATTGGTTTCTGTCAAAATTATTTTGAGGAAACAATGCATGTTGAAATGTATTCCAATGTGTATGGGGGGGCAGTAGAGGTTAGCTCTGCTATGCGTGCAGCTAGACTGATTTTGAAGCGTATAGCTGTGTTCTAGAGACTGTTGCAGTGAATGTGGAGGTGTAAGTATGGGTGCAGCTAGGTTGAATTATTTGAGGGATCTATTGTTTGTTGGTGCGGAGGGAAGAGTTAGCCTTGTATTTTGCTGTCCGCCCCGGATTTACCGGAACTTGGGAGCGCAGGATTCCTGTGGAAGTAGGAAGAATACATGGGCTGCGGTCTACATTGCGTATTCACCATTCCAGCCTATTCCATGAAGTTACTCCTGGCAACAGGCCACCCATAGGTAAGCTTGCGCCACTCTTTTCAGGCTTACAGTCCCTCCTCAACTTCAATGGCTTATCACAGCCCATGTATCCTTCCTACTTCCACAGGAATGGCCACACCTAGGACCTTGAAATCCTTCCAGTGTATTCTTGACACTGCTACTCCTTGAGCCACTGTGCTCCCAAGTTCTGGTAAGCACTGGTTCCTTTTTGTACTTAGTCATCTATCTCTTCTAGATATATAGGAATGTGCTCACTCCTAAAACACTCTCGTCTGTTTACTCCAACGACCTCATAAGATACTTCTGTCTATGGAATATCTCGTCCTGATGAAGGCCACACCATCGGAGCTCATTCCAGCTCACCTTTTGGCCGAAACACTGTTGTGTTGACTTGTTATATTGTGTGTGTTTTTGTTGTTCAACCCTACATTGTTTTGATGCATTTGTGCTGTTTAATATGCTATTACCTCACTAAGTCCACTGGTCTAATTCCCAAGGACTCCCTAGTGGACGTAGAAGCAATAGAAAGATGCTACAAATATTTGACATTTGTTAGCTATGAATTGGGTACTACACCGTGAAAATGTGTAAATGCTGATATATCTTATGTTGCTCCTAGTCAAGTGCATCTACAACACTAACTGCAATTTTATTAAAAATCCAATTGCAGTGCTCAGAATTGTCCTGTCACATTTTTGTCAGAATCTAATCACAGTATTTGGTGTCCACCTCGCGAAGGTGTAACCCACAAAGGAGTGTGTTCGCCCTTCATTCAGCAGTCAGGTAGCTCATGGCCTTGCTCAATTTTGTTCTTGATGGGCATGACAATGGACATAATTGCAGTCAGTCTTTTCGGGAAGGTAAGGGAGGATATGCTTCAGGAGCATGAGGTGGAAATTACAGGCTTTGGATGTGTTATTGATTTGGTGAGACAGAGTTGGGTCCCAGTCCATTGTGCAGCCAAGGTTTTTTACAGTGCTGGTGGTCATGGGGGGGAGGCCGAATGAGGGTGGCCAAGGAGTCAGGTGGGGAATAGAGCAGAATTTCAACATAACATGATCTCTGTTTTACCTGGGTTCAGGAGGAGGTGGTTAGTCGTCATCCAGCGGTCAATGTCCGAGAGACATGCTGCTAGGTCAGTGTGAAGATACTGGTGGGGGGTGCCTGTACTTCCGCTCTCTATATGGTAGAGGAGAGGCACAGAGGACCCCAGCCAAGATTCTCAAGCGGTAGCAATGGACGAGCAATCAAGGCCTGGCTTCTCAGGAGGTGATGCAGGCTGGTTCTTAAGTACAATGTAGTCCCCGAACCTCCACAAAGGAATGTCCACACACTGTATTACTGAAAACACAGTCTTTATATAATTAATATTCAAAAGGTATGTACACGATTACAATGACGCACTTTGTACTCGGAAATCAACAATGATAAATATATACAATTTTAAAGTGGTACCACCAATGTTATCAAATCTCATTAAAGTGCATCAACTGAACGGTTAAAATGTCACACAGATCAATAATGAGGAAACGAGCAATAGAGATAGGAAGGAACGCAAGATGGTTGAAAACAATAGGCAGATTTCTGACCCCTACCCCTAGGCACAGTTCTGTGTGGAGATCCCCCCACCTGGGCAACCTGTAGATAAAGATATATAGCACAAGCCCAGTCCATATATTGTTCAATAGTCTTATTTCCTCCTATAAAGGTTTTACCCCCCCAATGTACCTGGTGGAGTAGAGTTCTTCGAAGACGCGTTGAAGGATCCTTCTTGAGTGACTCCCTTTAACGCAGGAGCCACGGATCGTCGAGGGGCGTCGAGGAACTCAGCGTTCGGGTCGGGGAATCGACGGCCCTTCTTGAGTGCCCTTCCTTTAAGGCAGGAGCCACGGGTCGTCGAACGTCCGTCGAAGAACAGGTTGAACTAGGGCAGTGAAGTGTCAGCTTCGTTCCTAGCGGTGCGCGTCGATGGCGGAGCGTTGGCGTCCTGCAAGGAAGAGGCGTGCGGGGCACCTCGGTGACGATAGTTCTGGACCGCAAAGAGAGGATGAAGAACTGTGGCCCAGCAAGGGCGTCGAGTCATCGGCGTCTCTGTGGTCTTTTAGGTGGCGGGAAACCCACCGGCGGATGCTCCTCAGCGCATCGACGGTCAGGCCTTCTCCAGCGGGATAAAGCGGGCGACGATGCAGACAAGAGTGTCCGATGATCAAAGGAAGTTCTTAGGCAAACGGGAGCACGGCGGCTCCGGTCGGCGACGGCGATCATCGACAGTGGCGGACAAGAGTCCGGGTGCTTCTCTTAGGGATTCCGCGGCAGTCCCCATCTCGGGTCAACAGCCTGTCGTAGGCCTGTCTACCAGGGAGCGTTGGCAAAGAGCAGCTGTGCACGATAGTCCCTCGTAGCTCGGGAATAGGGCGCCTTACCAGGTCCTCTCTGGGTCAGTCCTTGGAGACACAGCAGCTTTCAGATTGTGAAGGAGAGCAACAGCAATTCTTCTCTTCCAGCAGGGCTTCAAGGTCAAGCTTCAGTTACTCCAGTTACTCGTCGTAGTGGACTTCAGCTTCTAAACAATTTCCAGTGGTGAGAGGTCCCCAGATATACTATTCTGTCTCTTGTCCACACTGCTAGGTCACACTCAGCAGCCAATCATCCAGAAGGGCATTCATGCAGTCAGTCAGCCAATCAGGCACGCAGTGCATTCAGGCCATCCTCCTCTTGCTCAGACACTCGCAACAAGCAATGTGGATTGGGACAAGTACCCAGCCATTCAACACTACACACTGCATTCAGGCCAGTTTCGGGCAGGGCTGTCTCAGTCTTTGTCTCTCATACCAGAAACCAGACAACCACAACAAGAAGTGCATATTGGTCACACACTCCATTCCCCCAGGTCCCACCCACAGGAGGTACCCACAAAATACAGTCACTGGGAAGGCTCCAGCTAGTCTGGCCGGGCCTTCACAACAACACCATATATGGCACTTCCACCCAACAGCCAGGTAGGGGGAAGGGACAGAGTCAGGGCTTCCCAGGACTTTGGGAAAACAAGGTAATAGGTAATAGAAAGCAAGAGGCCACAGGGGCCATTTTGTTTTCCATCCGGAATCAACTGATTCCAATTGCAGGATCGGGGTATCCCAAAATGGAGGATACTCCGCGCACCTGTCAAATTCAGCATGGAGCTGCCACCAGCCCATACCCTGCTCTGCGGGCCACCCACAGGTGCCCAAAAACATATACTAGGGGCACAGGTTTGTACCCCCCACCCATGGGTGCCATAAGGGTATCCCACGGGTCAGTTCACCAAACCAAAAGAGAGAGAGCTGCACCGCCAGGAGTCCCACATGAACTCCTGCGCAGAAAACACGACAGAACACACGATAAAAGGCAGTAAAGGACAAGGATACGGAGGCCCTGTCCCTCCGATGCATTTCCAGCATCACAGTCAGGACTGGTGTAGGAGGTCAATTTAGGAATTCTCAGGATGATTTGTCACCCGCATAGTTGTAGCAAGTGAGGTTGTGCGAGCAGATGATCCTTGGTAGGGGGGTCAGGTAAAGGTTGAAGAGAAGGGAAGAGAGGCATGCACCGTTGGGGTACTCCAGTGTTTACTGGGCGTGCCACAGAGAGGAAAGGAGAAGAGATGGATGATTTTCTTTCTATTAGAGAGGAAAGAGGCGATCCAGGAGAGAGCTGAATTACGCATTCCCAAGGAGTCCAGTCTGTCAAAGAAGGTTTATGTGGGTGATGGTTTCAAACGCTGCTGAGAGGTCAAGAAGGATAGGAGCTGTGCATCCTTCTGAGTCTGCTGTCACTTTGAGGTCAGATAAAGATCAGCATGGTTTCTGTTCCGTGCCCAGGCCGGGAGCCTGATTGTGCAGGGTCTAGGAGATGGTTAGATTCCACTAAGCCATTGAGCTGTGGGTAAGCAGTGCGGTTGATGAGTTTTTCCAGGAATCTGATGTTGGGGATTGGCCTAAAGTTGATTGGTAGAAGAGGGTCGAGGGATGCTTTTATAAGCAGAGGTTTGACATGTGCAGTTTTGAAGGAGTCTGGGAGTTGCCAGAGGTGAGAAAGTCTCTGAGAATGGACCTTGCCAGTTCTCCTGCACAGCTGGAGGTGAAGATTTCTTTGAGGAGTGAGGCTGGCAGTATCATGAACTACTCGCTCGAGAGGTTGAAGGAGCATAAAGAAGCATTCTCAAGGCGTAGGGAGGTTGGCTCTAGTTGAGCAAGTGTAGGGCGGGTGGAAAAGAGGGAGACCTTGGATTTGATGGTGGCTACCCTGTCTAGGACTGTTTTGTGGTAGTGTTCACACAGAGCAATTGTGAGGAACCAGTCGGGGCAGTTCAGGATCCTTTTATTATAATTTGCTTTCTGGCCTTTCGGATAGCTGATTTGTAATTTCTGTGGTGGATAGTGAGTACTGATTTGCTTTGCTGTGTTCTGGAAGCTCGAGCGAGCAGTTATGGATTTTTAGAGTCTTCAGGAGGGGGGGTGAACCATTTGGGGGTGGATCCTATGTTGGAGGGAACGGCCTTGTAGGCGGTTAGGGGAATGTGGGAATTGTTTAGCCAGGAGTCGAAGAGTTCAATGGGTCAGATGAGATGGGAGGGCGCTTAGTAGGGCCTCAGACAGGTCCACTAGCACCTTGACCTTGTTCCAACACTTAAACTGATTTGTAGGGGTAGAGGATGGCTTGGGTGGTAGTGGCAGTGTGAGGATTGAGAAGGGTATGGAAGAGTGGCCTGTCCAGATGTGGGGTTAGGGTGTGGACTTGGAGATGAGGTCGGAAGAACTGAAGATGGCATTGAGTGTATGTTGGTCCTTTATATGCTGGGTGAGGTTGAGTGCCTCAAGGCTGTCAACCAGTGGTAGAGTTATGGAGTTGTTGGGGAGGTCGAACCAGATTTTAAAGTCTCCCAGTAGGGTGCGTGCTGGGTGGCTAACTGGAATGCCTGCTTGTGAGTCGCATAGGCTGTTAGCGAAGTGTCTGTCGTAGCCCAGGGGCCTGTAGACGAGTCCGAAGCTTTGTGAGAAAGTGGGCAAGAGAGCGAGTTTGACTAGGATGGATTTGCAGTTAGCTTTGCAGGGTTGTCTTCAAGTTGAGGTGACAGGAATGTGGGGTTTGTGCAGAATGGCTAATTCGCCTCCTCTGGAAGGTCTGTTGTGGGTGATGATTGAGTAGTCCGGTGGGAATACTTTGTGAGCGATAGGCTTGGGGTTGTCCGAGAACCAGGTTTTGGTAATATAAATAAGATTGGGGTTCTCGGAGACTAGGAGATCAAAGAAGCTGTGTTTTGATGGCAACGGAGCAGGCATAAAGAGGAGGCAGGTGACATTGCCTGAGGTAGAGGCAGCAGTCTTCCCCCGGGAGTCTGGGATTGGCCGTGCTTGGATGGACAGGGTCCTCAGAGGGAGGCTGTTGGTGGAGGGGTGAAAATCAATTGGGATGGGCAGTATACCATGGCAGACGGGGGTGGTCGAGGGGATATTGCAGTGGGTGTGTAGAAGGCCATGGGTGAGTAGTGACTGGGAAGAGAGGGTGGGCAGTGGCAGGTCTTCGGCTCTGTAGTGGTGAGGGATGTGCAGTTTGGATGGTGGCATAGTGCTCAGAGTGTAGAGGGTTGGTGGTGAGTGGGGGTGGGTAGTACGGAGGTGTGTGGATAGGTGTTGTCATGGGATGGTGCAAGGGGGCTGGATAAGGGAGGGAGGAAGGTGTAGGAGGAGAGAG
The DNA here is from genome assembly GCF_040938575.1 of Ambystoma mexicanum. NCBI lineage: Eukaryota > Metazoa > Chordata > Amphibia > Caudata > Ambystomatidae > Ambystoma > Ambystoma mexicanum. Next base: position 256,800,934 of record NC_090922.1, read on the forward strand.
AAATGGAACGTCTGTCTACAGGGAGGTGTGTGGGAGGCAGGGGTGGTTGCAGGGACATGGTAGTGGGGGTTGGAGAGGGGTGGTGAATCGAGAGGTGTAGGGCTGGTGAGGCATGCAGACCTGAGGGCGAGGGTCATCGTCTACCTCATAGTTTTGTGCGTTTGGGTGCAGAGGGGTGTGCGAGAGGGTGGGCGAATCAACTGGAAAGTAGGTAGAGGCGATGGTTCGGGAAAGGGCAAGATGTGCCATGCTCATTGAAGTGAAGGGATTTGCCAGGTTAGGCCACTTGTGGGTGGTCGGTGTGGTGGGGATGGTGGTTGGTCGGTGGACAATGCTTGCCGGGGAAATGTGGTTGGGGCCAAGGGTGTGGAGGTAGTGCCAGACAGTGGAGGGGTTGGGCTTAAGCTGTCATAGTGCCTGTCTGACAGGTTGAGATTGTGTGCGAGGGAGGGTGTCTGTTTGGAAGCTGTTGAGGGACATGAGGGGCGTTTGGGTTGGGGGAAGCCTCCCCTTTTGTGAGAGATGAGCTGAGGCAGATGTCTGGTGGTCTCTGGGTTTGTAGCCGAGGAGGCCAGGGACTGGGCGGCAGTGATAGAGGTGCAGGGTGTGTTTTTGAAAGGAGGTGCAAGGCTTGAGGTGGCGGAGGAGCCATGATTTATAGAGCGCCAGAGAGTTCCTCTGATTTGAGAGTTGGACACTGGGCGGTGGGATGCTTTGGAAGGGAGACAGCCTATTGCCTGGGTAAGTGGAGAGGGGTCAGGGGACATGGAGGGAAAGGATGAAGCAAAGGGTTCAGGGATCAGTTGTTTCTGGGTACGCCAGAGTCCCCCTCTGGTCTGAGAGTTGGCGGGACGGTACTGCAAGGATGTGGGAGGCTGTGGGTTCTCTGAGAGGGAGGGTGGGAAAGAGGGTTTGGAGATTGGAGGAGAGCCATCAATGGTTGTTGGTAGGGGGATATGCAGTGGGCAATGCAAGATGGACCACATAGTCAAGTCGGATGGTGTGTGGTGAGTGGAGGTGGCGATGGGTCAGTGGGTGCGTGGGATTTGAATGGGTGACTTGCTAAGCATTTGCTCAATGTTTAGCACTGATGAAAATGTCAGACAATTTGGCATCTGTCCTGTGCTTAATTTTACACCAAGTTATAATGCACTTCCATCAAGCTGGCTTACACATCTCCAAATCACATGACAAAAGAACCTGGCAAAATATAGAAATGTTCATTGACAAAAATGTAAGTCAAAACCAGAATGATTCACTTTGAAATAAGAAATGAGTACACAATTGAGAAAGCATAACTCAAAAAAGCAATGCAGCAATGTAGGTGGATTAATCCCTCTTGTGTTAAAGACGTGTGTAGTGTCCTTAGAACTGCACTCCCGGTGCTAAGGCCATGACATACACACAATTAGGGTGTGTTTTATTTTATAAAGGCAACTAGCGCTGTAGGATGAATTCTGAGTTAAAAGAAGAAAAAAGGTTTTGTGCTGTTCTCCACAATACAATGTCAAATGCAATCAAACAAATGTGAACTGATATTTGAGAATTTGACAAATGTTGAAATACAATATTCTTTCAGGTGTTAAAAGAGCTGATGAACTTTGGTATGGTTAAAACAGTTTATGTGTGTATGTACATCACCACAGTTGAAGAGATGGGATGCTATACCCAAACGAAGGTAGGCAGGGTGATGGGAGAGAAAGGATGCAGGAATGGTAGATTAATTAATGTGAATGTGAGGATTGATGGTAATGTGAATAAGTGAGGAAGTGTGAAAGGATGAGTTCCAGAATAGATTCATGCATAAAAATATGGTAATGAAGGGATGTATGAAAGAATATGAAAATGGAGGAAGGAACGAAAGTGAAAAAGCAAATTAAAGTGTGAGAGTGGATAGATGAAACATTGAGAAGTATTCATATGGATGAATGCATGGATTATTTAATCACTGTGTAGTGGTGAATGGATGGCTAGATGGATAAATGAATGTAAGGATGGGTGCTTGAATGAATGACAATGTTAAGTTGGTTGATAGCATGAGTGTGAGGATGAATGGATGGTTAGGTGAATGAGTTTGGGGATGTTTGAGTACTTGGAAGAGAACACTGGGGAGATAAAGAGAGAGCACAGGGGAAAAGGAGAAGAGATCTTAGCCAGCCACTCACAGCTGATCCGGTTGGGTGGGTCTGAATCATGACCTGCGCAGTTCTAATCTGTATGCCCAGAGAGCCTGTTTTGTCATCTATGCGGTTCAATGTTCATATGGAGACACTGGGAGATCTGGTTGCTGGGTCTCGCATCCACCATTACCAGCATACTGCTGATACTCAATTGCACCTGCATGTGTCCTCGGTGGATGATTTTACGGGTGGGAAGGGCTACCTTCACAGGATCAGTGAGTGGATTGTGAGATACAACCTCAAGCTGATTTCCCAAAACAATTCGTTTTTGCTTCTATCCGGTAAAAATAGTTATTTGCTCATAAATCTTTGGCTTTAGTAACTGGTGGTGGAAGCAATTGTTCCCACTCCACTAAATCTTTGGATTTCATTATTGAATCTCATATTTCTTTAAAACCTAACATTCAGTCCTTGGTCAAAGTTGAACATTGTCAATGCCTTTTCCTTTTGCTCTTTTAAATCTTTTATCAGGCTTCTGCTTTTTGGTTACTGGTTAGTTCTCCCAAAGCAGCATTGCTATCCTAGCTGGTCTTCCTAAATCCACTCTTGAAACTCAGAGGTTGAGTCTCCTTGTTGCATTAGAATGACAGTTGGATCCAGGAGGTTTGACCTTGCGTACAACTCCTCCGACGCCCATTGATTGCATGCATCCAGTTCAATACCTTATGTCATATCTTTAAGGCCCTTTAGCTCAGCTCCCCAATTTATCCTACTGGGAATCGTACTCTCTCGGGCAGTAATAGAACTTTGCTTAGGCAAACCCAATTTCATTTGAAGGTCCGACTTTGTTGCAAATTGTTCCTCTCCAAATCCGCCTTCTCTTGCTTGTCTGCCTCTTTTTTGGGGGGCTTGAGAGGGATGGGGGATAAACTATAAAATCACAGTTTTGCAGTTGATTTTGGGTCAGTTTTTATGGTTTTCATGTATTTTTTTTCCACTGACACGTGTTTCCCTTTCCTCTTATTGTTATTTATTTATTTGTGTTAATTAAATGTTGTATCATGCTTGCTTACTGTGTGAGGTGGACGGATATACCTGTCTTTATCTTTATTAAATCGTATTTCTCCATTATCATAAATTACACACAATAGAATAAGTACAATGCCGGCATAGGGGTAACTACATATAAGATATCTAAAACACTGATATCTATCAATTAAAGTCAAAGTGGATGGCCACTAGCTAGTTCTTCCTGGTGAAGCAATGCTTCCCTGACATACTCAAATCAAAAATACATTTCTCCTAATTATCAATTAATGCTTCTAGATCGGTTCTAGTGTTGTCCATCCACTTTTTCCATAAGACCAATACATTTTTTGCAAATTAGCAAAAAATGCCCTTTGTCTCAATCTATTCCCATTTTGCGGTTACATCTCAGATATACATGTGTGTGCATTTAGTGAAAGCATGCTAAGCCTAATCCTCCTCATGCTTCTCCTGCAATCATGTGATTTGATTTCACATATCTCCCCACTATCACCAAAGGAGATCACAATGAATTGCAAAGTTTAAGGGAAGGTAGGCTGCTCACCTTTTCCCTATCCACTGCCCTATCTTGAAGGAGCGCAGAGGACCCTTCAAATGATGGATACCCCAGTTGGTTAAGGGACGACAGCCTCATTGTACCATGTATATTTGTTTTTGGCTTCCAAATTAACTATATCAACTAAGGCATTTTGTGTATTTGGAATTTTTGACTTTAGCACATGGGCCTTCAAGAAGAAATGTCCCAACCTCTGGTTTGCCAGAGTGGGTATATTTGACACCACCAATTCTGGATGAATTGCACTATTTGGCATACCTGATGGGAGGCCAGTTCATTTTTTTCTACATTTTATTGTGTACCACTTCTAGTTGTTGGCAATTGACATAGCCCCAAATCTCGTCCCCGTACAAAATCATTTAACCTACTTTAGCTCTATAAACTTCTACACTGACACAAAAGGGTATGTGTGGGTAAAACGATCCCCTCTACAACCCGAATTCTGTACTTATACCACAAAAAGAGTGGACTCCCATTATTGAATTAACCTTGCACTTAGAAACTGGTCTGCAGTATTAAGCGCGTTATAAAATAACAATTCTAATTCTAATTATAACCTGGACAAAGCTTAGTTATTACATGTCCCTGAAAATAAACTCATCTTATTTCTATGGCAGGGTATGAAGCCAGCCCTAGATGTCGGTGGTGGGCCGCCATAAAAGCTGACCCTATTCTCAACTGTTTTGACTGGGCTCAAGCCAGAAATTTCAATTGTTTCCTCTAATAGGAAAAGATAAAATATAAAAAACTGTGAAAAGTTTAGGAAAATAGATTTTTTTAGAAAAAGTTTTGAAATGCGGTATGAGCAACTTTAATTATGGCTGTTCACATACCCTGAGTAAAACGCCTAAATGTACAAATCACTAAAAACGTACTAAATAAGAGGTCCAACAAACAACTCAGTTGTTACTTATTATAAGTGCTTGAAATAATTTCAATAAGCTAATTATGGGAACCATATGGAAATGGCCACGACAAAACAAATAAATGCTGAGTTAAATAGTGGCTCAGAGAGCAAATTGTATATTTGAATATGCAGTCTCCAGAAAAAAGGTCCCGGTTGTACTTATTCTGAACTTATTTCAATGCATACAGTGATTGAACCACCTTCTTCAGGACAGGGGATTGTTGTCTAAATTCTCAGAACCCCTTCTATGATTCTATAAGGGACTGCATTACCCATACTGCCTTTTCGTGCTAACTGGGTGTTTAGCTAATTATATAGCCCAACAAATATAATATATACAGATTAACCATTGAAATTCAACATATCCTGAATGTTCAAATTCATTCAAATCATGAAGCAAAACTCACCCTCTTATAGTCGATATGACGTTCAGATTGTATGAATGATGCAGCACTGTTCCACCAAACTCAGCCATACTAAATATGTTGCACCACTCTGCCTGTGACAGCGTTCTTCAAACTACCGCACACGCGATTTACAAACTTTTGTGCTCCAACTTTCTGTGAAAAACAGAGCAAGAAGTGGAGAGACCCAGCCAGGCCAAACCATGAATTTCTTTATAAATATCCTTTGTGTTGTCTAAACCAACAAGTATACGTACAAAATCACTCACCAACTCACTTGAAAAGCTTCTCCCGAGCCTGGCAAACCTATATGTCAGAGCTTTTGAAAATGACTACATCTACATCATGGGTGCACAACTTACGGCCTGTGGCCAGTTGCGGCCCGCCATGCTGTTTTGTCCGACTCACCAGTAACAAAGACTTTCCTAATGGAGTGCGGCCCGCAAGCAGCATCGGTCGCCCTCCAATTAGGAAACGTCTTTGTTAGTCTTCCGGGCCAGACAAAACATTGACCCTCATTGGCTCAGTGCACATGCACCACATAACTCCTACGAGTCACGTAGTGCGTGTGTGCTACACCAATGGAGGGCCAGCATTACGGCTGGCGTTGTCAACAAGGCTTGATGCCAGAAGACATTTCAGCCTTGCTACGCCAACCGTAGTACCAGAAACTTCGCCAGCGTTCCAGCTAGCCTGCCTTGCAGCACATCCGGTAAGTACATATTTTGGGGGGGTTGGGTCTGTCCTGACTGTATGTTTGTGTGTTGGGTCTGTCCTGCCTGTTTGTTTGTGTCTGTATTTTGAGATGCGATGGGGGGGTGGATGTGTCGGGTCTGCCTGTATGTTTGTTTTTGTGCTTATGTTGAGATGTGGGGGTGGGGGGGTTTGGGGCCTGCCTTTTTGTTTGTTTTTGTGTATGTTGAGGTGGGGTGTGGGGGGTGTTGGGTCTCTCTGTATGTTTGTTGTTTGTTTTTGTGTGTATGTGCAGTGCATATGTTGAGATGCGAGGGTGGGGGGGTGCACGCTCTTTAAATCACAGATTGTTTCATTCGTTTTTAGAAGAGGTAAAGGCGGATTATGGTGATGTCCTTTATCAACTGATGTTCGATGGCTTAGTCGTGGCAATGTTCTGAAGCGATTCTTTGCTTTATGGCAGGAAATAAAAGCATTCCTTGATGAAAAGGGAATGGACACTTCAGTCATGCAAGATATTGACTGGTAGCTGACTTTGCTTTTCTGACTGACCTGCCATTTGAATGATTTAAATTTAATGTTGCAAGGAAGCCAACATCTAATATCTGATCTGTTTGAGCCAGTTTGTGCCTTTGAAATAAAGTTAATGCTTCTGACAGCCCAACTGGAGAAAGGGATGCTGGTACACTTCCCTGAATGTGCAGAGGTTTTTCCCCATGACAAGTATGTCGGATGGTATCAGCATTTGAAGGTCCTGAAGGAACTACAAAATGTTTTTGAGAATCGTTTCATACAATTCAAATCACAGTAAGCTTCTTTTAAACTTTTTGCAGATCCTTTCTCTGCTGATGTTGACAGCGTGCAACCTGAACCTCAACTGGAAGTGATTGAACTTCAGTGCTGTAGTGCCTTCACAAATAAGCACAGAGAGATGCCTTTATTAGCCTTTTATCAGTCTATCAACATTCAACACTGCTCAATTCCCCAATCTGTCACAGGAATCATTAAAGATGGTATCTATGTTTGGCAGTACTTACATTTGTGAGCAAGTTTTTTCGCAAATGAAACTACATGAATCCAGCCTAAGGACAAGACTCACTGACCAACATCTTCATGCTATCCTGAGAGTAGGAACAACATCACTGGAGCCCGAGATCCAGAAACTGACAGCTGAGAAATGCTGCAATGTTTCTCACTGATCAAGTATGTCAGGTTCACTGTTCCATCCTGTATGATTTGCACATTTATTATAGTGCCAATATATCCTTTGCAAAGAAAGAAATGATAAAAGTGGAATTGAAAATGTGTGCTACAAAATGTAACTTTTAAATACAAATAAAGACCGTTACACCTCCAAAAAGGTATTCTTTTTCCATGTGTCTAATACAAATTGGGGGTTGAAAAGTTCTCCCGCCACTCCCCGCCTCTGCCCCTCCCACATTAACTTTTCAGCGCACTATAGGCAGAATGTGAGGTACATTAGGCCCTCTCCCAAAATAAGTTGTGCACCCCTGAATTGTACATCAATTACCTATGTGAAGAGCATGTCTCCCTTTGGGTTCTCTACATTGATGATGTTTTCATCATGTTCAATGGTGATCAAGACACGTTACAACAGTTCCATATGTGGCTTAGTTCCCGAAATAGGCACTTAACAATTTACCATCAATTTTAGCAAAAAGGCTGTCCAATTCCTGGACTTGTTGGTGTCAGTGGAAGAGGTAGTACTTCAGGGATGTCATTTCACCAAAATGCCAGGGGTAGCAGAAGTGACATCACATGACGCTTGACCTCTGATGACATCACAAGAAGTGATGTCATTTGATCCCACCTGAAGTGACATCATGGGAAGTGATGGAACACAACCGTTTACCCTTGACAAAACAGGAAGTGGCGTCACATAGCATTGTTTCTAAGTACACTATGAAAAATATGGTTACACTATTACTGTAATGTGATATACATTTCATACAAGAATGGATCACCATATGTATCGGCAGGAGAAACATGCTATAACTGCAACTTGCAAAAAAGCAAAATACATAGTCCGAAATGAATGCTTATTCTACTCAATATGATTTTTGGAGGAGTGTGTCTGCATTGTGAATTTGAGGTATTTAAGAACAGACTAAATTAGCAGTGACTCACCCCTGAAGTGTGCCTGAAATAAACCTTTAATGAGTTTAGGAATTATTGTATGGAATTCCAGAAAGACAAATAGCTCAAATAGTCACATGGCATTGGCCACAGCCCAGGAGCTTCAATTGTTTTTTGTTTTTTAGGGATAGCAAAGGAGACCACTGGGGTAGCAAGGGAGACTCAGGGGTCGCAAGTGCGACCCCTGGTGACCCCTAAATGACATCTCTGGAGTACTTAGCACAACAGTGTATCATAAACCAGCAGATCGAAAGTCATTATTGCAGTATGACAGTTATCAGCGACACACATTGCAGATGACTTTCCCTTCAGACAATTTCTCTGATGCCGGAGACATTCTATGACAAGACGGAGGCGAGCATTATGCTTTACTTCTTTATTACTGTTCCCACAGCAATTTAAAGAAACTTTATATATAAGAAATGTTTTTTTTTAAATTAAAACTTTGTAACATTTTGTTCCTTCCAGGGACTCCTGGAGGTGTAGTAACACAAACATAAAGTTAACACAGTTTGAAAAAATGTCCATAACTTATCACAACCTGAAAGAAACTGTCTCTGGACTACCACTACCCATAGTCCCCAGGTCCTCTGTAGTCCTGCATCATCCACCTTAGCCAATCCGGGCTAACCTGCCCTTATAAGATAACCTTGTCCTCTTCTCTACTCCTCTTTCTTTTTTGCTGATTCCACAGATAAGTACCTTTCACATACATGTTAAATAGTTTGTTTTGTTAGACCTTATATGAAGCGTTGCGCATTTACTCCGACAAGCTAATTCATGAAATTATAGGCGTATATTGATATTAGCGCGCGCGTAGTCAGTACGTGATTTACAAATCATTACCTCAGAAGTAGATCCTGAAGGAGCGTCTCCGCTCCACGACCATATCTTTTTCAGGCTCGCATAGTATAGGGAAGGAGAGCAGGGCCGGAGCCACGAGCGAACACACTCGCGTTCGGCTCCCAGCCCCTCCTTCCGCAGTGACGAAGTAATAGACCTGCGGGCTCCCGCTCGGTGGGGCTAGGACCCAGCGGGAGCCAGCAGGCGCAGATCGTGCCCCAGAAGACATCGGGCGTGCTCATCTGTCATTCCAGTCATTAGTTTGGAGAGCGGTGGAGCGCGAAGCGAATGGCGACATATTAAGGCAGTTATCTTCAGAAATAACTGCAGTAGACACTTCATCTTTGTGCTTAAGCACAGTGACTCGCTCCGGTGAGCGCGTTCGAAACTGCAAGGCAGCCCGAACATCACTAGGCGGTAAAGCTGCAGAATTCTCACGCTCAATTGACAAAAAAAAAATACATTTTTTACTGGTGGAGAGGTCGCAACGCAGGGCATATTAACTGGGGAAAATAATAATAATAATAATAATAATAATAATAATAATAATAATAATAATAATAATTTTGATTAAAAAAGCTGAGGTTCCAGCCTTTGAGGAATATGGCACAGTTTACAGAGCCCAGGGCATCTAGGTCTACTACCCCAGAATGGAGTACAGATGAATGGGCGGAAGAACCCACTCACGATGAACAAGATCTCTCGTAGAGCTTTAAAATGGTCCTGGGAGACTCACTCTCTCACGCTGTGCTCCCTCTTACAGAGGCTAGACCATCTAGAGGCCATTCTGAATGCGCAGAAAGCAGACGGGAGATCCAAGAAGAGGGTGCTCAGCCCTGGCGAGGGCACCTCAGCAAGACACCCTGACCAAAGGGTTGATACCAAGGGCAGTAAAAAGGCTTTGCAGAGTTCAGACTTTAAGACGCCCCCGAGCCAACCAGAAGGGGTACGTTTAAGGCCCCAAGAGCCAGTTGACCTGGTGAATAGACTGAAGGAAGCCTTCTTAAAAAGGGCAACAGTGCCAGGCTCTCGACCCCCGACCCCAGGGGTGTACAATGTGGGGGAAGAAGTGGATGCTGGTTACACACCAGATGAGGAAAGCGGGGAGGAAGAAGTTCCCTCACACCAACTAATAGAACAGATCCCAGAAGACGAGAATTTGGGAAATATGTTCGATCCGGAGGCAATCCGGCATCCAAGATCGATGGACTGGGTACCATCACCCAGAGTGGCCCAATATATGACCCTCCACATAATAAAACCCCTCAACCGAGAGATCAGGTCAAAGATTAGAGCGGAATGCCCCAGGCCAGAGTTGCCGGGTAAAGTTACTGACTGTAACGCTCACCTGATTCCCGCAGAGGCGCCGGTCTTGACTGGGTGAATGCCGTATCTTCAAAGGTGATGTGTAACACACGGTTGGCTCTTTGGGCTGGACCTCTGTGCACTGTATGTCTGACTCGATGAGTAAGATGTCTGCAGATAGAAAATATGGGATTAATGAACTGGGGTTATTGGGTGCCTCTCTCCTCTTCCCTTTCTCTTCTCCTGTAGAACCCCAAAGGTTAACGCCCTCACCTTAGGTAAGTGAACGCCGAGCTCTCCATCTGCCTCAGGGCAGGGTGCCGTAACCAGTTTCTTCACTGGATAAGGGTGCAGGCCTCTTGACCTCAGAGGACTGCTGTCCGTCGTTAACTGCACGAACGGTAAGTTCTGGGCACTTCAAATGTCTTAAAAGTCTTTTGTAATGATATCTCTTGTTTTGCAGGGTTCCGGCGATGGCGGATGGCGGGCTGATGAGAGTTGAGGATCGAACCCGCGTGAAGAATAGAAGCGCCTGGAAGCACGTAAGTAAGCGCTTGTAGCCTGCTTCACGATGCGCACTAACTGTCCATTTTATCTTGCAGGTACAAGTTCGGAGCTTTACAGAAGCTGAAGGGTGCTGGAATACCCACTGGATTCGGCGTGGGAAGGAGTAATGGCACGTGAGTAATAAAGTTGCCCAATGTCTTTAAATGCACCTTCTTTTGTCTTTCAGATGCGGGATGCAGCGCCGAAGGCCTCCGGAGCGTGCGAAGAACTGGTAAGCTTTTGTCTTTCAGATGCCAGAATGCAGTGCGAAGACCTCCGGAGCATGCGAAGAGTAGGTAAGCCTTTGTCTTTCAGATGCCGGAATGCAGCGCGAGGCGTTGGTGACAGCCGATGGACCAGGTAAGAGATGCGCTGCCACTGAAGACCGTAGTGCTAACCTGTTCTTTCTTTGTCTTTACAGGTGCTGCTGAAGACTGGATTCCAGGATGGTAAGCCTTTGTTCCCTTAGGCCCAGGATCAGATGCAGAAGACACGATGAGCGTTCTGCTGCAGAGAATTCAGAATAACACAAAGCAAGATTCATCCATCGGGTGTGGTTTAAATAGCCTCCTGTAGTGCTTAGGTGTCTCCTTCCACAGCCACGCCTAGGTAAGAAAAGAGTTCCTGCTTTCCAGAAGAGTTCCAGTGTTCTGAACCTAGGGAGTGGCTCCTGCCCCACCCAACAGGAAAAGTAGTCCCAAACAGAAGAGGATCAGGGGTTCAACTGGCAGGTAAGTAAGCAGCATGGTCTGCTGCAGGTAAATCCACCCAAGCATTATGAGCCCGGCGCTTCCAGCGCTGGGACTGTGCATCTTTATGAGCCTGGTGCCACTGGTGCCAGGACAGGGTCCAAAAGGTCCCAATTGGGACTGGCTGGCACTCGGAACCGGGGTTATGGGTCTGCTTCCAAGGGAGTCGGGCAAGTCCTGATCTTTTGGAAGCAGAGATCATGACAGCACCCCCCCTCAAGGCCCCTCCCAAACCGGGCTTCTTCGGGGGTTTGGGCTTGTTAGGAAATGTTCGATGAAATCTTTTGATTAGACGAGGCGCGTGGACATATTCTGCAGGTTCCCAGGATCTTTCTTGGGGACCGTAGCCTTTCCAGTCAATCAGGTAAAATAGTTTAGATTTGGAGATCTTGGAATTCAGGATGCTTTTGACTTCAAACTCGAGTTCTCCATCAACTAGAATAGGTTTTGGAGATCTAGTTAGTCGGGTTTGAGGTTGCACGGGTTTTAATAGAGAGACGTGGAAGACCGGATGTATCTTCATGTGAGGGGGCAAGTCCAACTTGACCGCTACTGGATTTACTATGTTAGTGATGGAATAGGGACCAAGGTATCTTGGGTTGAATGTGCATGGTCCTTTTAGAGGTAGATATTTGGTGGATAACCAGACTTGATCTCCTACTTGATATTGGGGGGCTTCCTTCCGATGTTGGTCTGCTCCTTTCTGCTCCTTTCTTGTATTGTTCTTTGAAGGTGAGAAACGGCTTCCTTAAAGGCTTGGGTGATTGTAGAATGCAGGTGGTCTACTGCTGGTGTTCCAAGATCTTGGAGTGGATCCAACTCCGAGGTTCGAGGGTGACTACCGTATAAAAGAAAAAACGGGGTCTTCCCAGTTCCCGAGTGGACAGAGTTATTGTAGGCATATTCGGCTATCCAAAGGATATCTTTCCAAGTTTTTTCAGTTTGTTGTAGCATGCAGCGCAAATACTGTTCCAGAGTTTGATTGGTCCTCTCGCTTTGTCCGTCGGTTTGAGGGTGGTGGCTGGTCGAAAGTCTCACATCAATTTGAGCCGACCGACAGCAACTTCGCCAAAAATGAGAAATAAATTGACTACCTCGATCCGAAATTAGAACTGAAGGAAAACCGTGCAGTCGGACGATGTTTTCGAGAAATTCTCGGGCCAGAGTTGCTGCTGTTGGTAAGCCTTTGAGTGGAATGAAATGCGCCATCTTGGAGAATAGGTCCACGATTACTAGGATCGTATTGTATCCGGAGCATGGAGGTAGATCGGTGATGAAGTCCATAGAAAGCGTATGCCAAGGGCGAGGCGGGATGTCAATAGGGCGTAAGAGGCCGGGTGGTTTTTCCTTTTGACTCTTGTTTTGGGCGCATACTCCACAGGACATTATAAAATCTCTGATATCTTTTTTCCAAGACGGCCACCAGAAGTAGCGCTTGACCTTTTCCGAGGTCTTGGTCATACCGGGATGTCCTTCCATTAAAGAATCGTGATAACAAGAGATTACCTTTTTCTGTAAATCTGTGCTGGCAGGTATAAACGTTCTTGGAAATATAATAGGTTGTCCTTCACCGTAAAGTCCTTCCCTGCAGATGCCAATTCTGTATGTCTGCTGGAGTTACCAGTAGCCTGGCTTTATCCTTAACTTCCTCTATGGATTGTGTGGCGATTACACCTAGAATTCTTTGTTCGGGAATGATAGGTACAGGTTTAGGATTGATCAAATGTTCTTCCACTCCCATCCCAGAAAGGGCATCAGCTTTACCGTTTTTTGTACCAGGTCGATAGGTAATTATGAAGTCAAACTCGGCAAAGAATAGTGCCCAACGGAGTTGCCTAGAGGATTGAGCTTTCGCGGTTTTCAAATATTGCAGGTTTCGGTGATCTGTAATCACAGTAACGGTGTGTCGGGCCCCCAGAAGATAATGCCGCCAAGCCTTAAAGGCGGACTTGATAGCTAGAAGTTCCTTATCAGTAATAGTGTAATTGATTTCAGGCGGTGAGAATTTGCGGGACCAAAATGCCACGGGATGCAACTGATTGGTTACTGGGTCCTTTTGTGATAGAACTGCCCCCATGGCAAGGCTCGAAGCATCAGTTTCAACGATGTAGGGGAGTTCTGGGCGAGGATGTTTTAAGATCGGTGCAGAGATAAATCTAGTCTTCAAATTCTGGAAAGCTTGTTCCGCCTCGGTAGACCATTCAAAACGTTTGTTTTTCTTTAACAAGGCGGTGATGGGCTGGACTATTCGAGAGAATTCGGGGATAAACCTGCGGTAAAAGTTAGCGAAGCCTAACATGCTTTGAACACCTTTTACGGAGGATGGCGATGGCCATTTGAGAATTGCATCGACCTTCTTTGAATCCATACGCACTCCGCTAGGTGATAATATGAATCCCAAGAATTCAACTTCAGTCACGTTGAAAACACATTTTTCCAACTTAGCGAAAAGTTTGTGTTGACGCAATCTCTCGAGGACCATTTTCACGTGTTTCCGATGTTCAGTTTCCGATGAAGAATAAACGAGGATGTCGTCAATGTAAACAACAACACACACATCTATGAGCTCTCTAAGGACATCGTTCATAAAATATTGAAAGGCGGCCGGGGCATTGCAAAGTCCGAAGGGCATGACCTGATATTCAAATAGCCCATACTTGGTGCGGAAGGCCGTCTTCCATTCATCGCCCTCTTTTACTCGTACCAAGTGGTAGGCTCCTCTAAGATCCAGCTTTGTATATATGCATGCTTTTCTGACTTGGTCCAGGAGTTCAGGGATCAAAGGTAACAGATATCTATTCTTAACGGTGATCTGGTTCAGGGCGCGATAATCTATACAAGTTCTAAGGTCCCCTTCTTTTTTTGGAACAAAGAACAAAGCTGAGGAAGCAGGGGACTTGGAAGGACGAATAAACCCATTCGCTAGGTATTGATCCAGGTATTGTCGGAGGTGAAGATTCTCAGGCTCGGTGAGGGCATAAATTCTACTACAAGGAGGAGTAGATCCAGGTATCAGGTCTATCTGGCAGTCATAAGACCTATGAGGAGGTAGAGAGTTAGCCTGATCCTTCCGGAAAACATCTTGGAATTCTAGGTATTCAGGAGGTAACTGGGGAGCCTCCGAGGAAATTGCTGCCAGTGCAACACCAGGTCGAGGGTGACAAGTAGAGACACATTCTGGAAACTGAACCGTTCTTGCTCGCCAATCGATCTGAGGACTGTGCTTCTCTAACCAAGGAATTCCTAGAATAATCTGGAACTGAGGGGCCTTGATCACATCGAACACAATCTTCTCATGGTGTCCATCTTGACCGACTAGCGTCACTTCTTGGGTGGTATGCGTTACTGGTCCGGAGGCTATCTCCGTACCATCCACCGTAGTAATGACGTCCTTTACAGCCTTTGGACAAAGAGTCAGATTCATCCTCAAAACCATTTCATGATCCACATAATTGCCGATGGCACCGCTGTCGACGTAAGCTTCAATCGCATGTAATCGATCCGGATGTTCAGGGCTAATGAGGACCATAGGTATCACGAAATGCGAGGTCACTGAACTGGTTTTAACGCTCGGCAAGAGGACCTCTATTCTTGTCGGGCGAGGTCGTTTCCCTGCTCAGAGTTTGTGACCCTGGTAACTGCAGCTCCTACTGCCTTCTTGGCTGGTTTCACCGGACAGTCTCGAAGAAAGTGCCCTGAGTTTCCGCTATAGAGGCATAATTGCAGCTGTTTTCTCCTTTCCCGCTCCTTTTGTGTTAGTGGTCCTTTCAGGCCCCCTATTTGCATGGGTTCCCCGGAGTCTACTCCTTTGGTAGGAGTTGGTGGTTTGGAAAATACTCGAGCATCAAACTTGGAACGATCGGCCTTCCTGTTCTGCAGTCTGTGGTCAATTTGAACGACTAAGTCAATATAGTCCGAACAGTCTTGCAGGGGATTCACTACTTGGGCTAACACATCTTTGAGCTCTCCACGTAGACCTCTATAAAACAGCGTAATCCTTTTGTCCTCAGGCCATCGAGTTTCCACTATCAGTCTGTTGAAAGACGCAATATAAGCCAAAAGGTCTTGATTACCCTGTCGCAATGAAAGGAGCTCATTGTCCAAGGCCTGCCCCTGTGAATGTCTTGCAAACAGTTTTTCCATACTGAGCTGAAAAGCTTGAAAATCATGGAGAACCAGATCATCTTGATTAACTAGAGGGATCGACCAGTCTGCCGCATTGCCACTAAGGTACAAAAGCACGAAAGCTACCTTAGCTTGATCAGTTGGAAAGGCTGCTGGCCGGCATAAGAAGTGCAACCGGCACTGATTAATAAATACTGCAAACCTCTTTGGGTCACCAGAAAATCGTTCGGGCGGAGCCAGAGGTACATTCCCAGGTAGGTTGATCTGCACTGGGTTCGTAGAGGATGTTGAAGGAAGATTTGCCCCTGATGCGGCTAACGGAGTTTGTCCGGCTTGTGACTGTAGCAATTGTCTAGCGAGATCGTCTGTTCGCTCCTTGGAAATAATCAGTTCCCTTCTTAGAGCATTCGTTTCCTGACGGGCTGCATGCACTTCTGCTCTTAGTTCCCCAAGTAACTGGACTAGCTGGTCGGTATCCGAGGTTTCCATAGCGCCTGGGTGGGAGTTTTGCGGTAGGCTTTGTGTTCTGTAACGCTCACCTGATTCCCGCAGAGGCGCCGGTCTTGACTGGGTGAATGCCGTATCTTCAAAGGTGATGTGTAACACACGGTTGGCTCTTTGGGCTGGACCTCTGTGCACTGTATGTCTGACTCGAAGAGTAAGATGTCTGCAGATAGAAAATATGGGATTAATGAACTGGGGTTATTGGGTGCCTCTCTCCTCTTCCCTTTCTCTTCTCCTCTAGAACCCCAAAGGTTAACGCCCTCACCTTAGGTAAGTGAACGCCGAGCTCTCCATCTGCCTCAGGGCAGGGTGCCGTAACCAGTTTCTTCACTGGATAAGGGTGCAGGCCTCTTGACCTCAGAGGACTGCTGTCCGTTGTTAACTGCACGAACGGTAAGTTCTGGGCACTTCAAATGTCTTAAAAGTCTTTTGTAATGATATCTCTTGTTTTGCAGGGTTCCGGCGATGGCGGATGGCGGGCTGATGAGAGTTGAGGATCGAACCCGCGTGAGGAATAGAAGCGCCTGGAAGCACGTAAGTAAGCGCTTGTAGCCTGCTTCACGATGCGCACTAACTGTCCCTTTTATCTTGCAGGTACAAGTTCTGAGCTTTAGAGAAGCTGAAGGGTGCTGGAATACCCACTGGATTCGGCGTGGGAAGGAGTAATGGCACGTGAGTAATAAAGTTGCCCAATGTCTTTAAACGCACCTTCTTTTGTCTTTCAGATGCGGAATGCAGCGCCGAAGGCCTCCGGAGCGTGCGAAGAGCTGGTAAGCTTTTGTCTTTCAGATGCCGGAATGCAGTGTGAAGACCTCCGGAGCATGCGAAGAGTAGGTAAGCCTTTGTCTTTCAGATGCCGGAATGCAGCGCGAGGCGTTGGTGACAGCCGATGGACCAGGTAAGAGATGCGCTGCCACTGAAGACCGTAGTGCTAACCTGTTCTTTCTTTGTCTTTACAGGTGCTGCTGAAGACTGGATTCCAGGATGGTAAGCCTTTGTTCCCTTAGGCCCAGGATCAGATGCAGAAGACACGATGAGCGTTCTGCTGCAGAGAATGCAGAATAACACAAAGCAAGATTCATCCATCGGGTGTGGTTTAAATAGCCTCCTGTAGTGCTTAGGTGTCTCCTTCCACAGCCACGCCTAGGTAAGAAAAGAGTTCCTGCTTTCCAGAAGAGTTCCAGTGTTCTGAACCTAGGGAGTGGCTCCTGCCCCACCCAACAGGAAAAGTAGTCCCAAACAGAAGAGGATCAGGGGTTCAACTGGCAGGTAAGTAAGCAGCATGGTCTGCTGCAGGTAAGTCCACCCAAGCATTATGAGCCCGGCGCTTCCAGCGCTGGGACTGGGCATCTTTATGAGCCTGGTGCCACTGGCGCCAGGACAGGGTCCAAAAGGTCCCAATTGGGACTGGCTGGCACTCGGAACCGGGGTTATGGGTCTGCTTCCAAGGGAGTCGGGCAAGTCCTGATCTTTTGGAAGCAGAGATCATGACACTGACACCCCAGATCTCGACCCAAAAATTGTCACTTTTGTCACAAAATCTGCCAAGGACATACGAAAAGGAGTTGACAGAGCTTGGCGGGGTTGTCAGATAAACTTTTAGACCTTTCCGGTCCCCTAGCAAAAATTATGGACTTAGCCGAAAGGGCTATAGATACAGGCACTCGAGTAGATCCCCAAGTGTTGGCCAATTGGGCCCAGTGCGCAGTCTGCCTTCTAGGGAACGCGAATTGCGCTCTTTCATCAGGGAAGAGACGCGGGGTGCTGTTAAAAATAGACAGTAAACTGAGCGACCTGTCATCATACTAGGCAGGGGAAGGCGCAAAGGGCATGCTTTTTGGAGAGGGTTTCGCCAAAGAAATGAGCCAATTTGTGGGCATGTACTCTGCACTGGAGAAGGCCCAATCTTCCATAAGAAGAATCTTTCCCGGACGTGTTTTTGCCGGGACCGGACGCCAAAGGGGTCGAGCGTCCGGTCGCTTCTCCTCTCAAAGAAGACCCCAAGATCCGAGGTCCCAGTACTGGGAGTCGCGGCAGCAAGATAATGTCTTCCTGGCGCGAAGCTGTTTCCCAAGGAACAGGAGATGAAGAGGAGCCTACAGGCACCAAAACGCCCCAACCGGTGAGTATGGGGAATGTAACACACAAAATTGGGGGCAGGACAGCCAGTTTTTTGCATGCATTGCGTGATTTATCCAACAATGCGTGGGTCCTACAAGCAGTGTCAGGAATGACGTTAGAATTCGTAGGTACCCCCTCTCAAGCGCTAGAACCAAGCCCAATGCTCAAGGCGCAGAGCGAAGAAGCATTGCTTCACAGCGAATTAGGCAATTTAGCAAGCAAAGGAGCGATAGAGCCAGAGACCCAAAACGAACCAGGTTTTATCAGCAATATGTTCCTGGTGCAGAGAGGGGACAAAGTCAGGCCCGTAATAAACTTGAAAGGCCTGAACGAATGGATAGTATACAGGCACTTCAAGATGGAAGGGATTCACCCTCTACGGGATCTACTCAGGATGGGAGATTGGTTAGTATGCCTAGATCTCAAAGATGCCTATCTTACGATCTCTATCGCAAATCATCACTGGAAATATCTTCGGTTCAAATGGAACGCGGAGATGTGGAGGTTCACATGTCTTCCCTTCGGACTAGCGTCCGCCCCATGGGCGTTTACCAAGCTCATGAGACCCGTAGCGGCAGCTATTCGGGAAAGGGAAATAAGGATAATTATCTACCTAGACAATCTTCTGATTCTAGGTCAGAGCGCTACGCTCCTTCAAGAGCAAGCAACTTGGGTATGCAACCTAGTAACCTCCCTCGGTTTCATCATCAACGAAGAAAAATCAGACTTACATCCCGCAAGCGAATAGAATTCCTGGGGTTCATAATAGACACAAAGAGAGCCTCTCTGGAATTACCAGCTCGGAAAGTTCGAGAAATTCGGAAAGAACTGAGGACAGTTTTAGCGAAGAGAGTTATTTCCCTTTGCAACCTGGCCCGCATAGTAGGTCTGATAGCAGCCTCGACTCAGGCAATATTTCCAGGGCCCCTACACTACAGAGCCCTGCAGAGGTTGAAAATCAGACACCTCAGAGGCGGACTAGGTTATCACCAATTGGTTTCCCTAGACCAAGACGCCATTACAGAGCTCCAGTGGTGGTTACAGAATATGGAGGCCTGGAACGGCAGAGTGATATTCGGAGACACGGAAGATCTAGTGATAGAATCAGATGCCAGCAGAGTAGACTGGGGAGCCCGATGCGGAGGGCTGCAGACAGGCGGGAAATGGTCACAAGAGGAACTCAAACTGCACATAAACTGCTTGGAGCTTTTGCAGGTTCCTTTGCAGTGAAAGCATTCACCCGGGGCCGGGTGACCTGCTGTGTCCTTCTCAAGATGGACAACATCTCAGCGGTCCGCTACGTGAACAAACTCGGAGGGACATCATCCAAGATGCTGGCAGAACTAGCCAAAGACTTCTGGCATCACTGTTTGAACCAGCAGATATCAGTATCAGCAGAATATTTACCAGGTGTTCAGAACACGGTCGCGGACTGGAATTTGCGATATCCGGTATACTCCAGCGATTGGAGACTGCTCCCAAGCGTCTTCGAGTGCATCCGACAGCTATGGGGACCTTTTAGATCTCGATTTGTTCACCAGCAGGCTCAACACCCAGCTCCCCAAGTTCTACAGCTGGAGGATAGACCCAGAGGCGTCAGGGACGGACGCGTTCTTGCAACAGTGGTCAGGAGCCCTGCACTACGCCTTTCCCCCATTCATCATGTTGACGAGGACAGTAGCGAAAGTGAGGAGAGAACAAGCAGAGCTAGTGCTCATAGTCCCATTGTGGAAGCCCCAGCCATGGTTTCCTGTAGTGATGGAACTTTCTACGGATTTTCCGAGAGTGATTCCTCACAAGGCGAACCTTCTACAGAACCCCGACGGCTAGTATCACCCGCTCATAGCGGAGGGCTCACTCACCCTGCTGGCATGCCGAGTTTCAGGCAATGTTGGGAGCTGCCAGGAATTTCACAGCTCGCTGCAGATTGCATCAGAAGCTCATGGGCGCCTTCCACCGTTAGGAGCTATGGTGCCGCTTGGGACGGATGGGAGACATACTGCTCCCCCATCGGTATTCATCCCATTTCAGCCCCTCTACTGCACATGCTAAACTTCTTAGCCCAAAGGTTCGAAGACGGATGTGCCTACAGAACAATAGGAGTCTACAGGTCTGCAATTTCAGAAGGTCATGACAAACTAGAGGGGTATCGGATAGGAGAACACCCTGCCGTAGTTTGGCTATTGTCATGACCACTGCTTTCAAGGAGTCAGGACCTACTCAACATCCTTGGGAGCAGGCTCATAACATGTCTTATCGGCACCAGCAAGTCCCAATAGGGACCTTTTGGACCTTGTCCTGGCACCGGTGGTGCCGGGCTCATAGTAAGGATCCGTCCCGGCACAGGAAGCGCCGGGCTCATATCAAGTGTAAAGGTGCTTGGGTGAACCTACCTGGAGCAGACCATGCTGCTTACTTACCAGCAAGATGAGGCTTTACTCTCTTCTGGCAGGGACTACTTTTCCTTCTGGGTGGGGCAGGCACCACTCCCTGGATCATTGCTGCTGGAACCCTTCTGGAAGCAGGAACTCTTTTACCTGGGCGAGGCTGCTGTGGAAGAAGGCACCTAAGCACTCCTATGGGCTATTTAAACCACACCCGATTGGTACCACATGCTTCGCGTTATTCTGCATCTGCAGCAGGACGCTCACCGTGTCAGCTCCAGCGAATCTTCAGCTCCGGATCCTGTAATTACGAAAATTACCTGCTGGGAACCAATCTTCAATCTTCAGCGGCTCCTGCAAAACAAAAGGCACAAGTTAGACAAAGGCAAAGTTAGCGCTTCAACTCACCCGATCCATCGGCAGCATCCAAGACGTTTTTTCTGCATTTCTCGTCCGGCATCGGGCCTGCAAAGACAAAGAACATTGGTTACTAACGCTTGGTTACAAAACTGCTTACCTGTGTTGCGCTTGCTCCAACCTTGCTCGCACTGCATTCCGGCACCTGTAGAGACAAAAGGGGACATTAAGGTGCATTCTACGGCCCCAAAACAGCCTTCCCACTTACGTGCCTTCGAATTCATCATCTTCTTGTTACGCTCTCTGCCACGAATCGGGGAGAGCATCTTCTTTGGCATCGACAGCATCTGAAAAGTAAAAGACATAGGCCCTCATTACGACCCTGGCGGAAATCGCGGTGCAAAATGCACCATGGAGCACGGCGGAAAGCTGCCGATAGCGCCATGGGGGTTGGCGGATTTTCCGCCCCATTCCGACCTTGGCGGGGCGGTAAATCCCCATCCCCCATTTTACCCTTCCCCATTCCCATTTTTGCCCCATAGGGTATAATGGGAGTGGGGAAGGCGTTAATTACGCCACCGTAAAATACGGTGGCGTATTTAACAACAAGGTCCCGTAGCGCCATGGATTTCTCCGCCCGGAAAAACCAGACGGAAAACGCTCCATGGCGCTACGGGAACTCGTAGTAGGGCGGACGGGTCCGCCGCGAATAACGCTGGCGTAAACCCACTCCGCCAGGGTCGTAATGAGGCCCATAGACATTAGGGAAAAAGACATTTGAAGAGAGCAATCTAAAGAGAACTTTAATACTTACAAGTCATGCTCGTGCAGCAAACGGCGGCTTCGCTCTCAACTACCCTCTGCAATCAAGAGGCGGAACTCACATCCTGTGAAGTAACTGGATCCAGCGCCCCTGCACAAGACGCAGGATGGAGAGCTCAGCATTCACTTACTTAAGGTGAGCACAACAATCACCCGAGTACCACGGGAAGAGAGGGAGAGAGGGGCTAAGAACTTCTCCCAACCTTCCAGCCACTAATACCTTGATTTTCCACTTGCAGACACCTTACACTGCAGGTCAAGCTTTCGGTGAGGAAGGGGTCAAATCCGGGAGCCAAACGAATCCTACGCCTAACGTTGAAGACGTTTTCACCGCCCAGTCAAGACCAGCGCCTCCGAGGGAACCAGGTGAGCGTTACAGCTATTGAGAGGTATAAAGTTAAGGAAGCCACCCAAGGCCAAACACTCGGTTCTATGGGACGTACGCAAAGTTTTTTAGTTATCCCCCATTCATCATGTTGACGAGGACAGTAGCGAAAGTGAGGAGAGAACAAGCAGAGCTAGTGCTCATAGTCCCATTGTGGAAGCCCCAGCCGTGGTTTCCTGTAGTGATGGAACTTTTTACGGATTTTCCGAGAGTGATTCCTCACAAGGCGAACCTTCTACAGAACCCCGACGGCTAGTGTCACCCGCTCATAGCGGAGGGCTCACTCACCCTGCTGGCATGCCGGGTTTCAGGCAATGTTGGGAGCTGCCAGGAATTTCACAGCTCGCTGCAGATTGCATCAGAAGCTCATGGGCGCCTTCCACCATTAGGAGCTATGGTGCTGCTTGGGACGGATGGGAGACGTACTGCGTGACCATCGGTATTCATCCCATTTCAGCCCCTCTAGTGCACATGCTAAACTTCTTAGCCCAAAGGTTCGAAGACGGATGTGCCTACAGAACAATAGGAGTCTACAGGTCTGCAATTTCAGAAGGTCATGACAAACTAGAAGGGATAGGAGAACACCCTGCCGTAGTTTGGCTATTGAGAGGTATAAAGTTAAGGAAGCCACCCAAGGCCAAATACTCGGTTCTATGGGACGTACGCAAAGTTTTTTAGTTATTCTCAGATTGGCCAGAGAACAAAGTTCTTTCACGATCGCAGCTATCGGGCAAACTAGCTATGCTTCTATGTCTCATAGCGTGCAGGAGAGCATCAGATGTCAAAGCCCTTGAGATAGATCAAAAAATGTTCTACCCAGAGGGAGTAGCATTCAATGTAGCAAATAGGACGAAATCTGATTCGACAGTGATTTCGTATCCGTACTTCCCCAATAATGCGAAGTTATGCATAGCACAGTGTATCAAAGATTATGAGAGAGCTACAGCAGCGCTGAGGCCCACAGGAGTGACACAACTGTTAATTGCAAGTAGGAAACCCTTCATGCAGTAGCGACAGCCACCATAGCAAGATGGGTCAGAGAAGTGATGCAGTGGGCTGGAATAGATTTATCACAATTTGGCGCACATTCAGCGAGAGGCGCGATGGCATCCAGCGCATTTGCAGCAGGCGTTCCCTTACAGGATATTATGAAAGCAGCCGATTGGTCCAATGAATGTACCTTTAAGACTTTCTATTTTAAGCCTGTCTCTCAAATTGCAAACAGAGTAATACAGAGCTTTGAACAAGCATAATGCTCGCCTCCATCTTGTCATAGAATGAAGATTGTCCAGGTTTACAGCTCAGGCAGTCTTGATTCTATTAATGACAAGAAGGCGAGCATTATATCCCACCCTTGGGAACAAAAGGAAATCATGTATTGCATAATGACCATGTGTAAAGTAAGGACTAACCCTTATAATCACGTCTCTATTCATTGCAGGAGAATACCAGAAGACGTCTTGAGTATGGCCAAACATCCTCATTGTTATGAGCTGCATATTGAAGTTCGCAAGGTGACAGCACACAGCCAAATTCCTGGAGAGATTCTCAGTTGCAGTGGCTCCAATTGTTTTCAAGTTATCAGTTAAAGACATTCAGGCACAGATTAGCGGCCAAAGAAAGAGTAGAGAAGAGGACAAGGTTATCTTATGAGGGCAGGTTAGCCCGGATTGGCTAAGGAGGATGATGCAGGACTACAGAGGACCCAGGGGACTATGTGTAGTGGTAGTCCAGAGACATTTTCTTTCAGGTTGTGATAGGTTATGGACATTTTTTCAAACTGTGTTAACTTTATGTTTGTGTTACTACACCTCCAGGAGTCCCTGGAAAGAACAAAATGTTACAAAGTTTAAAAAAAAACAACAACAAAAAATTCTTACATATACAGTTTCTTTACATTGCTGTGGGAACAGTAATAAAGAAGTAAAGCATAATGCTTGCCTCCTTGTCTTTAATAGAATCAAGACTGCCTGAGCTGTAAACCTGGACAATGTTCATTGTTCCTGCTGAATAGAAGATGACAAACAGGCACATGTGTTGAGTCACAAGCTCACGGAACAGGGTTACCCTAGAAAAATTGGGAAAAGGACAGCCAAACGAGCCCAAGGTGCAACATACCACGAGAAAATATGCTTGAGCAACAATTAAAAGACCAGCACACATCTGCAACAATCACAGCAGTCATGAATTACTCTCCCCTGTTGAACAAACTTAAAAAGGAGATTAAATGCCTTTAGCCACTATTGAATGTAAGATCAGTAAGCAATTATTTATTTATTTTACTTAATTTGTAAGGCACTTATACATCAAGTACATTGTGTTTCAAAGAACCCACAGGGGAACAGTGAGGGAACATGGGAATGAGAGGAAAATCTTCTTAAGTGCACCACAATCATGGTAGAAGCGTGGTGGGCCCATATGGTAAGAGGAGACAAAATATCAATAACAGTGGCAATGGTCAATTTCTACAGACAGGTACTGGAAAAAGCACTGTTCCTGAAGAATCAAGGCTGATTAACTTTGGACTAGTAAGTTGATGGCCTAATGCGTGGAGGACTGCCTCCTTGAGGAGTACGTATGAGATCCATTGAAGAACATTTTGGGTATAGTGTTGCTAAAAAATGTATTTTGTAAACTATAAAGCATTTTAAATATATATATATATATATATATATATATATATATATATATATATATATATATATATATATATATAATAACAATGAAGAGAAAGAAAGAGGTGTTCCTACTAGGTAGGCCCTGTGAGCATTCAGAACGTGCAAGTGCAGAGAGAGAGAATGGACGAGGGAAGGGGATAAGTGCTAGGAGTTCCACAGAGGGAAGTGCTAGGGAGTACGTTGCAGGCAGCTGTTAAGTGCCTGGCAAAGATCACTTGGTAAGTGTGGTCATCTGCCAATAATAAGTGCAGGCCTGTGAGACAGCACAGGCCAGTGGGCGCAAAAAGGCAAGTGCTGGGGGTGGGCGGAGGCTAAAGGCAATTGGGGTGGAAGACCAGGACCCAGATGGACATATAAGGGCCATGGTCACCACTCTCAGCGACTGTGGGGATTAGCAAGCGTGGCACAGGGGGAAGGAGGAGGTGAAAAGGAAAGCATTAAGGGGCTTCCGGAATTTGAGGAGATCCTCCGCTTCACAATTAACAACAGCTACCAAGGCACTCAACAATATAGTGTAGGACAAATACATTTGTGGAATTTTCCAAAAGCCTTGGGACGTGCCCCGTGGTGCCAATGTTCCATTTGTGGGCAGAATAAACACAGTCAATCTATAGATATTGGCTGGCGGACTCCATGGGAGCAGAGGAATTTCACAAATTGAAATTCAAGCCAGGTCATTGTGATTCTGGAAATGCATCGGAGGGACAGGGCCTCCGTATACTTGTCCTTTACTGCTTTTTATCGTGTGTTCTGTCGTGTTTTCCGCGCAGGAGTTCATGTGGGACTCCTGGCGGTGCAGCTCTCTTTCTTTTGGTTTGGTGAACGGACCCGTGGGATACGCTTATGGCACCCACGGGTGGGGGTACAACCCTATGCCCCTAGTGTATGTTTTTGGGCACCTGGGGGTGACCCGCAGCGCAGGGTATGGGCTGGTGGCAGCTCCATGCTGAATTTGACAGGTGCGCGGTGTATCCTCCATTTTGGGATACCCGGGCCCTGCCATTGGGATCAGTTGATTCCTGATGAAAAACAAGATGGCGCCTGATGCCTCTTGCTTTCTATTACCCATTACCTTGTTTTCCCAAAGTCCAGGGAAGCCCTGACTCTGTCCCTTCCCCCTGACTGGTTGTTGGGTGGAAATGCCATATATGGTGTTCTTGTGAAGGCCCGGCCAGACTAGCTGGAGCCTTCCCGATGATGTATGTTGTGGGTACCTCCTGTGGGTGGGACCTGGGTGAATAGAGTGTGTGACGAATATGCATTCTGTGTTGTGGGTGTCTAGTATCTGGTGGTTGACACAATGACTGAGACAACCCTGCCCGAAACCGGTATGAATGCAGCTTGGAGTGTTGAATGGCTCGGTACTTGTCCCAATACACATAACTTGTTGTGAGTGTCTGGAGAGAAGTGAATGGCCTGAATACCTTGTGTGCCTGATTGGCTGCCTGCCTGCATGAATACCCGTAGTCGTGATTGGATGCTTGAGTTTGACCCAGCGGAATGAATGGGAGATCAACAGTATATCTGGGGACCTCTCACTGCTAGGAATCATGTTCAGAAGCTGAAGTCCACTACGACGAGTAACTGGATTAACTGACGCTTGACCTTGAAGCCCTGCTGGACGAGAAGAATTGCTGTTGCTCTCCTTCACAATCTGAAAGCTACTGTGCCTCCAAGGACTGACCCAGAGAAGACCTGGTAAGTCGCCCTCTTCCCGAGCTACGAGGGACCATCGTGCACAGCTGATCTTTGCCAACGCTCCCTGGTAGACAGACCTTCAACAGGCTGCCGACCCGATATGGGGACTGCTGCGGAACTCCAAGGAGAAGCACTCGGACGGTTGTCCGCCACTGTCGACGACCGCCGTCGCCGACCGGAGCTGCCGTGCTCCCGTTTGCCTAAGAACTTCAATTGATCATCGGACGCTCTCGTCTGCATCGTCACCCGCTTGTCTGCCGCTGGAGAAGGCCTGACTGTCGACGCGCCGAGGAGCATCCACCGGTGGGTTTCCCGCCACCTAAGGACCACAGAGACGCCGACGACTCGACGCCCTTGCTTGGCCACAGTTCTTCATCATCTCTTTGCGGTCCAGAACTATCGTCACCGAGGTGCCCCGCATGTCTCTTCCTTGCAGGACGCCAATGCTCTGTCGTCGACGAGCACCGCTAGGAACGAAGCTGCCACTTCCCTGCCGTAGTTCACCCTGTTCACCGTCGGACGTTCGACGACCCGTGACTCCTGCCTGAAAGGGAGGGCACTCAAGAAGGGCCGTCGATTCCCCGACACCGAACGCCAAGTTCCCCGACACCTCTCGACGATCTGTGGCTCCCGCCTGAAAGGGAGGCACTCCAGAAGGATCGGTCGACGCATCGTCAGAGAACTCTACTCCACCAGGTACATTGGGGGGGGGGGGTAAAACCTTAACAGGAAGAAGTGAGACTATTGAACATATGGACTGGGCTTGTGCGATATATCCTTATTTACAGGTTGCCCAGGTGGGGGGATCTCCACACAGAACTGTGTCTAGGTAACAGGGCCAGCCTTCTGCCTATTGTTTCAACCATCTTACGTTCCTGCCTATCTCTATTGCTGGTTTCCTCGTTATTAATCTGTGTGACATTTTAACCGTACAGTTGATGCACTTTAATGAGATTCGATAACATTAGTGGTACCACTTTAGAATTGTATATATTTATCATTATTAACTTCCGAGTACAAAGTGCCTTATTGTGATCGTGTACATACCTTTGAATATTAATTATATAAAGACTGTGTTTTCAGTAATACAGTGTGTGGACATTCCTTTGTGGGGGTTTGGGGACTACACTGTACTTAAGAACCAGCCCGCATCACCTCCTGAGAAGCTAGGCCTTGATTGCTCGTCCATTGCTACCACATAGAGAATCTTGGCTGGGGTCCGCTGTGCCTCTCCTCTACCATATAGAGAGCGGAAGTACAGACACCCCCTAACAGTCTTTACACTGGTGGCAGCGGTGGGATGCTTATGGTTTTAAGAATCAGTGTATAACCGTGCCACTTACAAAATATCCGCACTTTATTAGATTAAGGTTTGGGTGTGTACAAAATAACTGCATTACAAGCAATGGTCTCTATTGCGAATGGTAAATTGACTCGGATGAGCTTAGAGGCTCTCCAGAGTGCTTGTGAAGCCAGGGAGTTAGACTTTGTGGATAAGTCTAGGGCTGAGCTGATAGCTGCCCTGGTGGACTACCAGACCGATGGTGAAACTCTTGATGAGGGGGGGGAATGCAACCAACGAGGACTCTGCCCCTGGGGTTTCTACTGAATCTGTTTCTGGGAATGCCGCCATTCCTGCTGCCTCTGTTCCGAACCCCAGCAATTCCTTGGAACTTGAGTTATTAAGGATGAAATTGGCCTTTGAATATTGCAAGTTGGAAATAGATGCTGAGCTTAAGAAAGAAGAGCTGCCGCAACAAGTTGAACTCAAGAATAGGGATCTTGAACTCAAAGACAAGGACACTGAATGTCAGAGAATCCAGCTAGAGAAAGCTCGAGTGGAGACTTCAGCGTAACCCAGTGAGAGTGTCAGGTCCCCAGCCACTAAATTTATGAAGGATTTGGTTGGTGTGTTTTCGGAGGGTTCTGATATCCTCCAATGGATTGAAGCGTTTGAAATGGCTTGTGCAATTCATGATGTTGACAAAAGAGATTGGGCTAAGTGTTTGCTAATCAGAGTGCCTCAAACTGGATATGACTGTATTCTGAAGCTGAGTGTGGAAGAAAGGGGTCAGTATGAGTGTATGAAATCTGCTTTGATTGCCAAGTTTGGCAAGACACCTGTCGAATACCTTAAAAGGTTCAGGGATTTTAAGAAAAGAGAGAATGTGTCTTGGGTTGACTGGGTGAGTGCTGCGCACATGAATATGATGGGGTGGATTGATGGTTACAAGGTGAAAACTTTTGTTGAATTGTCCCACCTGTTGTTTTTTTGAGCATTTTTCTGAAGCCTGTTCACCAGAGCTGCGTCAGTATGTTGCTGACCAGAACATTTTGGATCCCTTTAAGCTGGCTAGGTTGGCTGACAAGTGGGTCTCCCACTGGGTGTCCCCTAAGGACTCCAGTGGGAAGGACAAGGTCAAAGAAAAGGGGGCCTCTCAGAAAGCTGTGGAGTCCCAAAAGCAGTCACAGTCGAATAAACCTAAACCCTCCTCTCCTAAGACCCAAAAATCTAGTGGGGATAAGTCATCTGTGGGTGGGAATAAGAGTAGTGGTCCACCTGCTGCAAAGCAGGCTCCCAGTGGTTCCAGTACCGTACCCTGCACTCCCGGCACTTGTTGGGACTGTGGGGCTCTGGATCACAAAAGGGGTGACTCCAAGTGTAAAGGTAAGGCACTCGGAGTACAGGCTGTCAGCCTGACCTACCCTTACCCCATGTCTGAGGTGGAGGCCACTGTCCTCCCCTCCTCTACAGGAATCACTTTTGGTGCTCCCGTAGAGATTTCCTTAGTGTCCCTCCTGGCCTGGGACCAGTACGCGGAAGTACTGGCGACTAACCCACAGAACACCCGTAGATTTTTGAGAAGTGTCCTCCTGAATGGCCAGCCTTTTACTGGTTTGAGAGACACTGGGGCAAGCATGACAGTGGTGGACAGGACCCTGCTCAAGCCAGAGGACTATGTAGATGCTCCTCTGAGAACCACCAGGTTATCTGGTAGGCCTCCCAAATTATCGCCTGTAGCCCGAGTCACACTCGTAATTGGAGACAAGACAGCAAAGCTTCCTGTCCTGGTTCAGGACAACGACCCTGCTAACATTCTGTTAGGTAACGATCTAGTCGAGTTGGGATTGATCGCGGATGGTCTTCCCATGACTGTGGCTGCGGTCACTAGGTCACAGGTGACACCGGGTCTGGCTGTGAGTCAGGTACCCGAGCCGAAGGCGCGGCCTAAGGCACGACGAAGGAAGAGCAAGAAGGCCACCTCTGTGGAGGGAGCCCCTTCTCTTCCTGATGTTCCTACAGCACCCATTGGGATCCATGCCCCAGACGGGCTGGGTACAGTGGCAAACCCCATCTCAACTCCTGTGGGAGAAGAGCCAGAAGACTCTCCTGTGGGAGAGGTTCTCAACCCGGAGGATCATCCTGATCTTCAATGCTTGTTAGCTGAAGGGGGACCCTCCCGGGCAGACTTCTGCAAAGGACAGAGAGAGTGTCCCTCTCTCGAGGGTCTGAGGAAACAGGCCCTGTCCCAGGCACACGGAGAAGTGCCTAGGACTTTCCGGATTTATTGGGAGGGTGAGATCCTTGTTAGTGAGCCGCCCACTAAACCTGAACCTGGTGCCCTCAAGAGGTTAGTGGTACCCCAGGTTTACAGGCCCTTCCTACTGCAGTTGGCGCATGAGGTGCCCTTGGCTGGTCATCTTGGTACCAAGAAGACTAAGCAGAGGCTCTCTGCCCATTTCTACTGGCCCCGGATGGGAGTAGAAGTGGAGTCCCACTGCAGGACCTGCCCAACTTGTCAGTTGTCTGGCAAGACTGGAGGCAGTGTCATTGCCCCACTGCAGCCATTGCCAGTGGTTGGCACACCGTTTGAGAGGGTGGGCATCGACATTGTCGGTCCCCTTGACCTTCCCACGTCAGGTGGACATAGGTTCATCCTGGTTTTGGTAGATCATGCCATCAGGTACCCTGAGGCTATACCCCTTCGGACTGTTACGGCCAAGGTGGTTGCCCGGGATCTCCTGGGCATTTTCACCCGTGTTGGATTCCCCAAGGAGGTTGTCTCTGACCGAGGATCCAACTTCATGTCTAGTTACATGAAAACCATGTGGAAAGAGTGCGGGGTAACCTACAAGTTCTCCACTTCTTACCACCCCCAGACCAATGGTCTGGTTGAGAGATTTAATAAAACTCTCAAGGGCATGCTAGGTGCTTTGGAAGAGCCCCTAAGGAGGAAATGGGATCTCCTCCTGTCATGCCTGCTGTTTGCTTACAGAGAGGTACCTCAAGAGGGTGTTGGTTTTAGCCCCTTTGAGCTACTCTTTGGACATCCTGTGAGGGGGCCCCTTTCCTTGATCAGAGAAGGTGTGGAAGCCACCCCTCCCGGTCCCGCCAAGCAAGTGGGAGACTATGTGTTAGGCCTCAGGCAGAGGATGACACAAATGATGGGTCAAGCAACAGCGAATCTCAAGGCCAGCCAGGAATTGAACAAATACTGGCATGACCTTAAAGCATCGCAAGTGGATTGGACTCTGGGACAGGAGGTCCTCGTGATGGAGCCTACCAAGCCTCGGGCATTGGCAGATAAATGGACTGGACCCTTCCAGATAATCTCCAAGATGGGCGAGGTCAATTATCTGGTTGACATGGGAATCCCCGGGGTAGCCCCTCAGGTATTCCATGTTAATAGGCTCAAGCCTTTCCATAGGCGAGTAGAAGTCTCATGTCTCTTGCTGGATTCAGAGCAAGAAGAGGATGAGAGTGAGCCCCTTCTTGATTTACTGCATAGCAACCCTCAGGATGGCTCATGGAGGGAGTGCAGCTCTCTCCAGATTTGACAACCGAGCAGCAGAGGGCCTGCCAGACTTTGCTCCAGCAGTATGCCTCTCTGTTTTCACTGAAGCCAGGCCTTACACCGTGGTGTAAGCACGAGATTGACACTGGTGACAGCATGCCTGTCAAGAGCAGGAGCTACCGAATGTCAGATACGGTTAAGAACCACATCCAGGCTGAGGTTGCCAAGATGTTGGATCTGGGTGTTATTGAACCCTCCACCAGTCCCTGGTCCAGTCCAGTGGTCCTTGTCCCCAAGGCAAGTTCCCAGGCCGGTACCAAGGATTGGAGGTTCTGTGTGGACTACCGAGGAGTCAATGCCGTCACCAAAACTGATGCGCACCCATTGCCCAGGGCTGATGAGCTCGTGGACACCATAGGTGCTGCCAAATTTGTGAGCACCTTTGACCTCACCTCAGGCTATTGGCAAATAGCTCTGACGGACCATGCCAAGGAAAAGAGGGCGTTCTCAACACCAGAGGGACTCTACAAGTTTAGGGTCATGCCTTTTGGGTTGAAGAATGCCCCTGCCACCTTCCAGAGATTGGTCAATCATGCTCTCAGTGGGCTGGAAGCCTTTTGTGTGGCTTATTTAGACGACATTGCCATCTACAGTTCCACTTGGGAAGAGCACTTGACACATCTGGGTAGAGTGTTTCAGGCCTTAAGGAGGGCTAACCTCACTATCAAGGCCAACAAGTGCCAGATAGCTCAGGGGAAAGTCACGTATTTTGGTCATGAGGTAGGAGGGGGTCAAATCCAAACTCTCCCCTGTAAGGTACAGGATGTACAGGACTGGGAGACTCCCACTACTCAAACCCAGGTGAGAGCCTTTTTGGTCCTCACCGGGTACTATCGCAATTTCATGGCGGACTATGGAACCATAGCTGCACCACTGATAGCTCTGACTTCAACCAAGCAGTCTAGGAAGGTTAATTGGACTAAAGACTGTCAGAGGGCCTTTGATGGCTTGAAAGAAAGTCTGTGTCGGGCACCCGTGTTGTGTGCGCCTGACTACAGCCAACCCATTTTCGTCCAGACGGATGCCTGCGACACCAGAATTGGAGCGGTCTTGTCCCAGTTAGATGACAAAGGGAGAGAACATCCTATCATATTCATCAGTAGACAACTGAAGGGTAGAGAATTTAGGTGGGCTACTGTTGAAAAGGAATGTTTTAGTATAGTTTGGAGCCTTAGGCGTTTTAGGCCCTACCTTACGGGGTCTACCTTCAAGGTCCAAACAGACCATAAGCCCCTGAAGTGGCTTATGCAGATGAAGGGTGAAAACCCGAAACTGCTCAGGTGGCCCATTAGCCTGCAAGGGCTAGACTTCACCATAGAGCACAGACCAGGGAAGAGTCACGATAATGCAGATGGCCTTTCCAGAAGTTATGTTGACCGTCTGGATGAGGGTGTCTATCCCGTAGGAGATTAGGCACCCTCCACCTCAGTCTGGGGGGGCGACTGTGATCCTGGAAATGCATCGGAGGGACAGGGCCTCCGTATCCTTGTCCTTTACTGCTTTTTATCATGTGTTCTGTCGTGTTTTCCACGCAGGAGTTCATGTGGGACTCCTGGCGGTACAGCTCTCTTTCTTTTGGTTTGGTGAACGGACCCGTGGGATACCCTTATGGCACCCACGGGTGGGGGTACAACCCTGTGCCCCTAGTGTATGTTTTTGGGCACCTATGGGTGACCCGCAGATCAGGGTATGGGCTGGTGGCAGCTCCATGCTGAATTTGACAGGTGCGCGGTGTATCCTCCATTTTGGGATACCCCGGCCCTGCCATTGGGATCAGTTGATTCCTGATGAAAACCAAGATGGCCCCTGGGGCCTCATGCTTTCTCTTACCCATTACCTTGTTTTCCCAAAGTCCAGGGAAGCCCTGACTCTGTCCCTTCCCCCTGACTGGTTGTTGGGTGGAAATGCCATATATGGTGTTGTTGTGAAGGCCCGGCCAGACTAGCTGGAGCCTTCCCGGTGATGTATGTTGTGGGTACCTCCTGTGGGTGGGACCTGAGTGAATAGAGTGTGTGACGAATATGCATTCTGTGTTGTGGGTGTCTAGTATCTGGTGGTTGACACAATGACTGAGACAACCCTGCCCGAAACCGGTATGAATGCAGCTTGGAGTGTTGAATGGCTCGGTACTTGTTGTTATGGGTCGACGTTCACCTCGTCCTGTGTGCAAAACCCGGCCACCTGCATCCCTAGCACTTCGGTTTCCCAGTGCAGCTACCAGGAAGTTTAGGAGGTTCGTGGCGCTCCCCAAGAGGATACGGCATCATGCTGCCCCATTCTATGCACGATGGCAGCTGCCGTGGAAGTTAGTAACTCGAAAACTACACTTCCCAGAAAACCTAGCTTTGTGCGGTAGTTCGGCGGTAGAGCCTCACGTTGGCTTGCCCCGCCTCTCTCACTGATATAGTCCGTGGATGCAGCCAGGACGCCGCTTCTGTTTACAGCTACTCCCGGCATTTAGAAGTTCCTTCTTCGAGTGCCAAACCCCTTTTGTCTCTTTATGGAATCGACTCGGATTGTTTACTGGACCCGCTATTGGAATTCCCTTGTTGACTTGCCTTCCTGTGTACCGAACCTCTGTTTTGCTTCCACGGACCCCGCTAGAAAAAGTTTTGTCTTTGTTTTCGCCTGCAAGTGTACCGGAACCCTGTTTTCTCCCGGACTTCTCTTCTACATGCTCTTGCCATAGTCCCTGTCCGCTAGTGTGCCAGACCTTGCCTACCTTCGACTTACCTATCTCTGGAACTGCCATCCCGACTGGTTGTTATCTTCATTTGTGCCAGACCTTGCCTGCCTTCAACTTACCTTACTTGGAACTGCCATCCCGACTGGTTGTTACCTTCATTCTTCGTTCACCAGTGGTAAGACTTTTGCCTCACGAACGGAACGTTTGGATTGAACTTTGTTTTTCCTGTGCACTTAAGGACGCTCTGCAGCTGTGCACCATCCCGAATCCAGTGCAACCCTCGTGCCACCCGGGTATTAGTATCCTACTAACATTTACCTTTTTCTTATTTTATCCCTGTCGTTGTGTTCTGAACTGCTCAAATCCTTCAGTCCTTCTCCACTGGTAAGATCCTGTCCACCTCATGAATTGTGTCATAGTTGAAATCAGTTAGGTGCTAAGTCTTGTTATATTCCTAGGTGATTCCCGGTTTTGTGTCGTACTTCCATTCTACGGGGGGAAAAAGCTCAGGTATTCCATCAATTAGTAAGACTTACAGGGGACAGGTGTTACCTTCGTATTACTTACTTGTTGTTCTTTCCTTTACAGCCTGGTTCGTGGCGGTGCGTTCTCCCCCGCCCTTCTGGGTGATCAGTCCCCTTGTCTGGTTAATTACAGCAAGAGGTCATATCATTTTGAAGGTCTTATTCCCTCACAGAGAGGAGGCTTGGGTAGAGGCTCTACCCAAAGCTCTTCAAGCAACTTCCTGGGTTTTGGATACTCCCCGGTTCCACGCACTCATCTCACCGGTGAGTAACACTTGTCACAATACACATAACTTGCTGTGAGTGTCTGGAGAGAAGTGAATGGCCTGAATACCTCGTGTGCCTGATTGGCTGCCTGCCTGCATGAATGCCCGTAGTCGTGATTGGATGCTTGAGTGTGACCCAGCGGAATGAATGGGAGATCAACAGTATATCTGGGGACCTCTCACTGCTAGGAATCGTGTACAGAAGCTGAAGTCCACTACGACGAGTAACTGGATTAACTGACGCTTGACCTTGAAGCCCTGCTGGACGAGAAGAATTGCTGTTGCTCTCCTTCACAATCTGAAAGCTGCTGTGCCTCCAAGGACTGACCCAGAGAGGACCTGGTAAGGCACCCTCTTCCCGAGCTACGAGGGACCATCGTGCACAGCTGATCTTTGCCAACGCTCCTTGGTAGACAGACCTTTGACAGGCTGCCGACCCGATACGGGGACTGCTGCGGAATTCCAAGGAGAAGCACTCGGACGGTTGTCCGCCACTGTCGACGACCTCCGTCGCCGACCGGAGCCGCCGTGCTCCCGTTTGCCTAAGAACTTCAATTGATCATCGGACGCTGTCGTCTACATCGTCACCTGCTTGTCTCCCGCTGGAGAAGGCCTGACCGTCGACGTGCCGAGGAGCATCCACCGGTGGGTTTCCCGCCACCTAAGGACGACAGAGACGCCGACGACTCGCTGCCCTTGCTGGGCCACAGTTCTTCATCATCTCTTTGCAGTCCAGAACTATCGTCACCGAGGTGCCCCGCACGCCTCTTCCTTGCAGGACGCCAACGCTCTGTCGTCGACGAGCACCGATAGGAACGAAGCTGCCACTTCCCTGCCGTAGTTCACCCTGTTCACCGTCGGACGTTCAACAACCCGTGACTCCTGCCTTAAAGGTAGGGCACTCAAGAAGGGCCGTTGATTCCCCGACACCGAACGCCAAGTTCCCCGACACCTCTCGACGATCCGTGGCTCCCGCCTGAAAGGGAGGCACTCAAGAACGATCGGTCGACGCATCTTCGGAAAACTCTACTCCACCAGGTACATGGGGGGGGGGGTAAAACCTTAATAGGAAGAAGTGAGACTATTGAACATATGGACTGGGCTTGTGCGATATATCCTTATTTTACAGGTTACCGAGGTGGGGGGATCTCCACACAGAACTGTGTCTAGGTAACGGGGCCAGCCTTCTGCCTATTGTTTCAACCATCTTACGTTCCTGCCTATCTCTATTGCTGGTTTCCTCGTTATTAATCTGTGTGACATTTTAACCGTACAGTTGATGCACTTTAATGAGATTCAATAACATTAGTGGTACCACTTTAGAATTGTATATATTTATCATTATTGACTTCCGAGTACAAAGTGCGTTATTGTGATCGTGTACATACCTTTGAATATTAATTATATAAAGACTGTGTTTTCAGTAATACAGTGTGTGGACATTCCTTTGTGGGGGTTCGGGGACTACACTGTACTTAAGAACCAGCCCGCATCACCTCCTGAGAAGCTAGGCCTTGATTGCTCGTCCATTGCTACCACATAGAGAATCTTGGCTGGGGTCAGCTGTGCCTCTCCTCTACCATATAGAGAGCGGAAGTACAGACACCCCCTACCAGTGTTTACAGTCATTTATCTCATCACGTGCCCATGTGGCTTAAAATATGTAAGAATACCAGTGCGAAAAAGTTTAGAACACAGATTATCGAACATAAATCCTGTATCCACACAAGAAACGTACGGCCCCACTTGTCACCCGCTTTGTGCAAAATATGCACACTGAGCTCGATCTCAGATGAACTATTCTTGAATAAATAAAATTGCCCAGAAGGAGTGAAGATATAAATCGACTAATTTTGCTAAAAGAAAAGAACAAGATTTTTAGACTACAAACTGATAGTCTTGGGTTGAATGTAGGGAACCCCTGGCAACACATGGCAATTGTCAGTCTGCAGCATATTTGTTAGGCGCCTATAGTTTTTTTCTGGACTGAGCCAGCATAACAGAAGGACAGCAACAAGGAATTTGGGTTGGAGTGATGTGTCAGCGCTTTACAATCTTCATTGTCAATTTCAGTCGTACCTCCATAAGTAGAATGTTATTCCTATAGGATGTTATCTTGGTTTCTCTACAAAGTATCACAATTGTAGGACAAATTAGAAAATAAGCAATGCAGTGGACATGCTTTTAAATATTGCATTTATGCGCCCTCATTATGAGGATTTATTTCGCATGTTGGACTGTTTTCAGGTGTGCCAAATAACATTGTATTTTCTGCACTGCTGGCAATGTCACTCTTGCCTCCATGGACGGAGGGCTATTCATATATGGCCTTACTGTATAGTGATGCGGTGTGTAAGCAGTGTGTTTTGTGGCATGATGGTGCTGGGACCCCTGACAATGCTTTGCTTTCCTGGACTCCGGTCTCTCTTCACTTTCACTGCTTTTCAAGACCACCAGGTATGCACGGAGCGATGCGCAGTGTCTAAGCAGTGTGTTTTGTGTTTGGTGATTGGAGACTGGAACCTGGAGCAAACTGAGGTCTTGATCACCCCAAGTGATGGTGAGATGTTAACGGTTGTGTTCTGGCTATAGTCTGATCATATGCACATTCAGGACTTTGTATACCAATACCTCACCTGCATGTTCAAGAATCACTCTCGCATATTCATATTTGGGAGTGTGAGTTATCTCATAGCCCTTATATGCTTGTTATGAAATAGGGGTTTGGGAGTGAGAGCCTTTATACAACTAGCTCATAGCCCCTCTCCAATAACACAGACCTGTGTCTTCCATTTTCTTTTTCTTTCTCGTGTGTTAAACACGAGCAGTCCTACTTCTTGACACTGCTTGTTTTAAATTGGAAGCATTCAAATCCACTACCATGTGTGAACTTCGCAGAGGCAAAACTCTGACTTGTTCAACTAAAACTGATCAGTATATATCCGACACAGAGATGCTGGTTGCACTTAACTTGACTCTTACCCCTTCCCCTGATGCGACTCAGGACTGCTTTGATCCGTCCTATAATCTTAAGATTGAAGCACCATTGAGCGAGGTCGTAACGGCTTCATCACGTGTAAACTATCAACAACTTCCGACTCAGAATAGCATGAACACATTGATTACTTCTTTTTTCCCCTCTGAGCAGAAAATTAAGACTGGGGTAAATTCGACACATGCTTCTTCGCAAACACAGGTAGTCCACGGAATACTATGCTGAAAGAGGTGGTAATGTGTGATAGTGAGGTTTCTGCAGAGCATAGTTTTGCAGACCCCCCCCTCCAGACATTGTCATCGACTCTTCTTCTGCTATGGATTCCTTTTTTGATTCACCCCCAGCGCCAGCGCAGCAGAGACTCCTATCTTCTTTGACTCCAGGACTGACTTGTCGGTGGAATTCCCCTTCGAATGAGGCCTTGATTGAAATAAACCAGGTTCTGTGAATCCTGGTTTCTTGTTTTGAAAGATTGAAGACTGAAGTCAAGTCAAACTCGAAAACCCTGCAGTCTTTGCTGTTTAAGTTTGATAATATAAAATTACACATAGCAGCAAAGGAGTTTCTCTTTCAACGAGGGGGCGGGCTTGACTTAAAGATTGCAGACGGTGATCACATGATTGCTTCTGATAACTTGAGGTGGGGGCATGGAGGTGTCGAATCAAATCCTATGAGGGCCTCTGGGAACACAACTAAATCAAGCGGGGGAATTGCTGGGGAATCTGGTGCTCTAAACCTCCCTAGTGAAGATGAACTTACAGGGCGGGCTCCTCCTATTACATTTAGTAAGGAGTCCCCACCAGTGGTAATATCCGATTCAGCGTCTGATGAAGACAAGCCATGTGTGATTTCGCCACACCCACTACCTATTTTTAATATTGATTCTGACACAGAGGCTATCTGTTCTGTATCGTATGTTTTTCTATGCCTATTGTAACAACAACTGTCCATGCTAAGAATTCTGGACAGAAAAATGGTGTAAAATAACGGAAAACTAAGAACTTACCCACTCAAAAAAAAGAAATAATCAGTCATTGAGACAGTTTTTTCATTCTTTTCTTAATCTTAAAACTCCCATATCCCAGTGTTGGACCT
Source organism: Ambystoma mexicanum (assembly GCF_040938575.1). Lineage (NCBI taxonomy): Eukaryota > Metazoa > Chordata > Amphibia > Caudata > Ambystomatidae > Ambystoma > Ambystoma mexicanum. Next base: position 256,839,757 of record NC_090922.1, read on the forward strand.
GGTAAAATAGTCTGATGGCTGAGAATGCTAAGGCTACTGTGACTGAAGTTACCAAGCATGGCATAGCAAAACCATGTTTTGTGAGGTACGGAACAGATGTAGGAATGTCTGACCAATCTGAGTACATCCAACAAGCAGCTTCACTCTACAGGAGTATACCTAACAGTCCACCTTTTGATGGGGCCATATTGATGGGAAAGAGTGGAAATGCTAATTTAGCTTATAATAGCAAATCAGTAAATATCCATATGGGTTCATCTCAAGATCTCTCTCTCTGGGGATGGCGGGTCAAGGTCCTCCCCTCTCTGATGGCCCAATGTGTGTTGAAGACACTTCTCTCCATGCCAATATGGCGGTAACCCACTGTTTGGTACAAATGGGTGGGTCGATACGAGGCAAGCATAACTCCATCGATTGTAGTACTATTCATAAGGGAACATCCGAAACATTTGACTTGTTGCAACCAAACTTAACATTTGCTAAAGGCTTCTCTTTCAGATATCAGAGTAAAAATCTAAATGCTAATCATGTTTCCATTCTGAGTACCAGAGATCTATGGACTAACGCCGGTAGGTCCTGCTGTTGTAAGAATGCAAGGGAAACATTCCAACTTGTCACAACCTGGGAGGTTAGCAAACGAGAGAGCTATACCAAAATAACTACTTTATGGAATCATATTTGAGGGAATATTACTGGAAAATGGTTTGGTGATTTTGAGAAGAACTGCAATTTTACAGTTGTTTTTGGCTTGTTACAGAGGGTAGATTACATCGATCGCCCAAGAGCAGATCACTCTATAGTCTTTGTTAAATCAAAATTAATTTGAGACTGTATTATGAATGAATAGAGAACTTTATAATCCTTGATTTTGATATTTCCCAGTATCTGTGGCCAATTGAGAATGGTAATGTAATATGTGTGGGGCAGTGGGATTTGAACCCAAGAGCTGAAATCCAGCACCTGAAAGACATGATTCAGACCTCTGAACAAACCAATAATTGGTCTTGTTTATTGAAAGCGTCCCAACAAAAATGATCTATGAGCATCTTGGATTACCCTGATCTCTTGGACTACCAGGGGCCATATGCAACTTTTTTCAAATGTTGAATTGGGTAATAAGAGTCAGACCTTTGCAGTTGTTGCTCTTCAGGAGACATGGTTGCTGGAGGCACCAGCTATGGACGGCTACTATGTATCCTGGCAATTGGCTAAGCGGGATGCCACTAAACACCCTTCTGGTGGCTTATTGACAGGTGTTAGTTCCTCCCCTTCAATACATATAATTGGGTCAATTGAGATATGCCACAGAACTTTGGCTACCCATATATGATCAATGAATAGGACCCCTTTAGACTACCTGATTTTGAATGTATGTTAGCATGACAAAATGGGCGATCTGGATGTTATGTTGAAATTGTTGATGAATTATCTGGAGGTGTTCCTGTTTTCCGGGTGCCCATATAACTCTAGCTGGAGATTTGAATTCCAACTGTATCACTCCAGAACTGTTTTGTGATGTGGGGCCAAAGGGAATTTGGGCTCTCAACTAAAGGGGAAATGGAAGCTACTGGCTTAAGTGTTTGAATGGACTGGGTCTAGAGATGTTGAATGACTATTTTTCCACTTCAACTATAGTAGAATCAACATGGTCAGATGGATCTCGATCCTCAACCCTCGATTATATCGTTGTTAGTAGCTGGTTGTATTACTGCTGTACTGGGTTTGTGGTTACACCGACCCAGTGCAGTGATCATGCCATGTTGGAAATTGCCTTCAATATTGAATTGGAATTTGCCGGTGTATCACCAACGGGCCCTAGAGACCTGACCATGAATAGGGCAGGCAATAAGATTTGAAGAGTAGAATCCTTGCGGTAGAAACATTTGGGCTGTTTGTTAAAACTCTCATAGGCATTTCTGGCACTACTGGGTATGGTGGAAGTCTATCAAAGTGTAAAAGCGAAGATCACCTCCACTCATACAGTGAGGAACTAGTAACTGGAAGACGAGTCATGAGGAAGACAATAAGATATTTGAAGTCCCATTCAGAAGTACCCTGGGAATGTAAGTGATTTCAATCCGGCATACACCCAAGTCAAGCCCAGCATGTAGTGCACAATTGAAACCCTTATTTATTTGTATCTATAAGTTCACTATTCTGAACGATATACCACTTGTATCACACCCTTCTCCTGAGACCCCCCGGTCACACTGAACCAGGAATCAGGCTAGTTTGCAAAGGTAAATATTTATTTATGTATTTAGAATTTAATCGCAATATATTGTAATAGGTAACAACAATCACCAATGGGGTGACAGAACACTGAATAATATCTTTAATACACTAAGAATAAGTAATGAGCACAAAAACACATGTGGCACAGAAAAGAACACTTTTGTGTTGGTTTGAAACAGGTGGCACTATGGTTAGGAGTTCCCCCTACAAAACCCTTCAACCCCCAAATAGGCAATGAATACATGTGAGGAGAGAGCAGGTATTCAGGAATAGCACAAATCAAACAGAATATCAGTCCCATTTCCCCTTCAAACACAAGAGAAAAACAGAATTGACTTTTCAGCTGTCTCAATGGCTTTGAAATTGTCTTTGGAATTGACTGAGCAAAAACACCAAATGTGGTCCAAAATACTTACAATGTTACAAATTCCTATGGGAGCCACCTTGAATAGGTGCAAACAATCACAAGCAATGATTTAGTCAGAAGAAAACATTCGAAATCTTAAGGTCCAATTCGGAAACACATTAAAGCTATTTCACAGGTGTAAACTTTCTCAGAATGTAAAATCGCGGAAAACTTTTCCTTGCGCAATATTCGCGATAATGGGATAATCGCGCAGTTTTGGGTTTTATGGATAGCTATGGATGTTAGGCACAAGTAGGAGTTGAAATTTCGTTTCTATCATAAAAATTGAGGGAGTTATAGAGGTTTTAGTAAAGGTCGTTTTTGTAAAATAGACACAAGAAGGAAACAGGAATTCGGGTTTAGAAATGACAGGTAGGTTTTCTAATGCTATATTAAGGACTACAAAAAGGAGAATGCCACACAGGAAGGTCATTCACGGCCGATCATAACAATTCATGTGTGATACTCTAGTTTCCGTTTGGTTTGGGAATTACTTTTCTTAATCAATCAATAAGAAGTTAGGGTTTAAGAATACAGATGAGAGAAGAGTCAGCGCAAAGATGGTTATAGCAACACTATGGTTCTGAATTAAAAATGGAATGGGTTTGAGATAGGGATAAGACAAGGCAAATATACTATGGGTCACAGTTCTTCCTATTAATACTCACAGGATAAGTTATTAAATTAGACCGTCAGTTCTGGTCATGGATTGGATCTGGTCTAGGAAGAACAGCACATCAGGCACAGGATCGGTTCAGCTAGGCCGGTCGCTGGATTTGCACAGGATCTGTCCTTCTTATTTGTGGATATTTCAATCAGCTGGATAGCAAGTTCCTCAGGCAAGCCTAGTGGTAGCAAGCCAGAGAATTTCAGGATCTTAGTTCAAAAGGCCTTCTCACACCCAGCGCTTCACTGGGTTGCAAGAATAATTTTGAGAATTAGGCCTTGCAGAAAGTCAATAGTTCTCTACTGCTTGCAAGAGTCTTAGCATCTGGATCTGGAAGGATGTTAAAGACTGGATGTAGAATGCTGGATCAGAGTGCTTTGCCGGAATCAGGAAGGTGAATGAATCAGTGAGTCCCTATGTGTTGTCAGCTGTCTCTATTTATCCTTTAAAATGACATCACAAAGTGAGTGAATGGGCCGGCTTAGCTAAGCCTGCCCCACTGAGCTGGGATTGGATCAGAAATTCATCTCCGCCTTGCCTTTGAGTGATTGGATCAATGCCGGATGATGTCACATTTTATGGTTTGCTTTAAAGTTCTCAGAGACCTCCCTTTAGCTACTGGTCTCAAAATTGGATTTTCTACTAACTACACATTTCTGCATTGGTCATTTATACACAAATCACAAACAAAGATTCCATATTTCATCAAAATCTCTCAGCTGTAGGATCTTGTTTCAACTTTCTACAGAATTTTGTCCTTTTTGCTATGAACACAATTTCCAAACTTTATGCAAATTTCAACAAACGTGTGTATTTAACATAGGGATGTGGGTATAACTTTTCACAGTTCTAGGATTAATACATTTCATATAAAACCACATATATTGGCTTTCCTGTCCAGAACATGTCACACGGTTCTGCCGCCTCTTAAAGGGTGCAGCCAGAAATTAGATTAACAGATATGTCTTTGGTATATTTTTCACCAATTTGAATCATATGTTATGAGTCTTTAAAAATTGTTCTTTGTTCATGTTTACAGCAGATGGTTGCTTGGCTCCACCCCTTTGTCTCTCCTGGGAGTCCATGAGCATCCCCCTCCTTGTTTGTTCATTCCAGGAGCCATTTGCGACCCTCTCACACCTCAGTTTCCTGGGCTGAAGGGCGTGCTATTGTTCATTCTCTTTCTATAGACAAAAGTCTGGGGCAACCCACGATTAGCATCTCCCCGTGAGTTTCAGCTGAGAGGATATCCCTCCCCCTGGGAAAAACCTGTTTGTCCACTTCCAAAGTGTGGCAGCTCAGCCAAGCTAAAATTATTCTTAATTAAAAATCCAGGAAAAACCCAACTTGTTGCATCAAACATAAATACATTACTTTCTTAGCTTTACTTTGTGGTATAAAAAGCGACTGAGATCTATATTCTTTTTTATCCACAATCCTTTTTATGTTTGCTAACCCAGCAGACTTTTTAGTTTAGATCACTTCAAAATTCCATCAGTAAATCATCTGACAGCTGTCATTCAGGTAGCCCAAGGTACTGCACCCAGGTGTTGGCAGGGGCTGTCAGTTTACAGACAATCCAGTTTGTCTGATGAATGTTTTGCTCTTCACATTAGGACTTTGTATGTTCGCAATGCTTCATTAGATTACATGAATTTTAGCGCCAAGCAAGATTTTGAATGTTAAGAAGTTTTGTGTTATAAGCATTTTGGAGTTTTTAGCAACAAAGCAAATGTCATTTATAGACGCATTTTGGGGTTTCACTTGCAAAGTGCTGCTTCTCTCTCTGCACTCTGTTTGCTGGTCATGGAGCCCACTGGCACATTTTCTGCAGGGTGTGCTCTGTTCCACCACGCATGCACCATGGTTGTGCATCCATCTTTTTTTGTGCTTGAGAACACGGTTTTTGTAGGTTTTTGTCGCGCACAAGAGTTTTGCCGCCATTGTTGCAGTTTCTTGTGCCATAACTACAAGAGTGAAACCACATAGCACAGCAAAGTGGGTCAATACATCCCACAGAGCCCCCTCGACTTGATTTTGACTTCCCGTCAAGGGGAAGTCGGGAGATTGGGATGTTCTTTTCTGTCTGTGTGGAGAACTTTAGTCGCTTCTCCCGTCGGTGATTGAGGCGACCCGCTCTCCTCGCCGGTTCTGGTCAGGAGTATTGCTGGTTCTGGTTGGGAGTCTGGAGCAGCACTCTGGGCTCCTTGGGTCTTTCCTCCCGGTCCCTGAGTGGTCCTCCTTGGTAATTCTTGGGATGATTCTTAGTCCAAATGCTAGAAGATAGAACATAGCATGGTTATGGAAATGTTCCTGCTACTGTGTCCACACATCTTCGGGGGGATGTCAGCAGTGGGAAAGACACTTGCATTGGTTAACAATTTGCAATTTTCCCCACCTATGTTTACTAATGGTCTTAACACTCTTGTCGCACATACACAGTGAACATTCAGTAATTCTTTTATGTCTCCGGATTTTCCCCCTCTGGGTTTCCGGTTGGCTCCTCTATTTGCCGCAAAGTATGCCTGGGTTGGCAACTCTTCATCTGGTTTATGTGGACCCACTTGTCTTCCCCCTCTGCCAAACTGCCCTTGTGGTTGCAGATTATGTAGGCGACTGGTGAGATTCTGTCCACAATCTCAAAAGGACCCCACCAAGTTGGGATGAATTTGCGCTCCTTGGCTTGGAAATTGTACAAGTAGACCCAGTCTCCTACTTGATATTTCTTTTAGTGGTCTTAAGGTCATAGTGGGTCTTCATACTGTCTGCATATCTTTCTAGATTACGCTGAGCCAAGGCAAAAGCATGTTGAAGGTGTCCTCTCAGATTCTCAACATACTCATGAGTTGTGGAGGTATTTATCAAGGTCTGCTCTTGGGTTCTGTAGAGCAGATGCTGGGGTAGCACCATCCTTCGTCCAGTCATCAGCTCAAATGGAGACATTTTTGTTGCAGAAGAAGGGGTTGATCTGATGGCCATCAGGACAAGGGGTAATCGAATGTCCCAACTTGGCCCAGAATCTGCCACAAACATTTTTTATATGCTCACAGTAGTTTTATTGTACCTCTCAACTCCACCACTAGAGGGCCGCCGGTAGGCAATGTGTAGTTTCCTTTTGACCCCAAGTATCTCCCCCATCTTTGTCATCACTTTGCTAGTGAAGTGGCTACCTCGGTCTGACTCAATCCTTTGGGGTAGTCCAAAACGCGAGAAGATGTGATTGATCATCAGGGAAGCTGCTGTTTCTGCCTTGCAATTTGGGGCCGGGAGACATTCCACCCATTTAGTGAACAAGCATGTTACGGTCAACATGTACTTGTTCCCCCTAGAGGAGCGAATCATGGGCCCGATAAAATAGACTTGCAAATCTGACCAAGGCAGTGTCATCCCCCTCTTTTGGAGGGGAGCACGGTGTGTGAGTGATATTGGCTGAAATTGTGCACACACAAGACACCCCTTCAAGTACTGGTTGAGGTCCTGCCCCATGTGTGGCCAGTATGCAACCTCTCGCAAGATTTCTAATGTCGTATGAAACCCCCGATGACCGGCTGTGGCCGCATCATGGGCGTGACTTAGCATCAGGCTTCGGAATGAGGTAGGGACCACCCACTGTTCATGGCCTGATATGGATTTCCACACCAACAAACCGTCTTGGATTCGAAACATTTTTGGACATTTCATCAACACTCTGAGGTCCTCTTTCCCAATGTAATCATATCCGTCATGGGAAAGTTCTCAGGGTCCTCAATGTGTTGATAAAACTTACCAATTATTGGATCCCCTTTTTGAGCTGTAATCAAATCAGCATCTGGGGTCTCCTTACTCCATTGTGCAGTTGAGAGTTCATTGTGAGCATTTGTCTGGGACCTAGTGATAGCAGTGACCTGGATTTCACCCAACAGGGACTCGATCTCAAGTAAATTCCCTTCGATGGCTCTGGTTTTGGTCAGCTGATCAGCTAGGTCACTTCCAGTTTTGTCTGGTCCCTCTACTTTAGAATGACCCTTAATCTTTTTCCAGTAGATGGTCATCCCATTCGAGGTGACCAGATCATCAATATTTTGTATTAACTTTCCTTTTTTTAGTGGTTTATTATTAGCACATAGCATGCCTCTGGTTTTCCAGTTAACCAGGTGCTTCACGCACCCGTTCTGTACATAGTCTGAATCAGTGATTATGACCAGTTTGTGGAGATGATGTTGGACAGGAGTGAGGATGGCTTGATGCACAGCCATCAGCTCTGCCACTTGACTACTTCGGGGACCGATTTTGTACCCAGCATAGGGTTCTGGGGCTTCATTCACCCATGCATTCCCTACGTTGGCCAAAAGTTCCTTTTCCCCGTTGTTGTCAACATGGTAGGAGCACCCATCCACATAGACAGTAGGCATTCCCTCACACTTGCCTTCTTCATAGACTTTGTGTGGGGAATTAAGATATGCCTCCATGTTGTCCTTGATTTTAAGACTTTCGTCCTCGAGACAGTTTTCTCTGGCACAATCATGCAAGTCAGCCAGACCTTGCGTGAGGGGACTCTTCTTGTTTTGGTCACATCTGACCTCCACAGGAAATCCTTGCATTGACAGAACCCAGGAAGTAATTTGGGAATTACTTACATTTCCGGCCCGGATTCTGTCACTTTGAAGATATTGCAAAGGTTGGTGTGGAGTCTCCACTATAATGTGTTCCCCCTGGATAAACTGGCGGTAATTCTTCAATGCCCACACCGTTGCCAGGAGTGCCTTCTCACAACCGTTGAATTTTTCCTCCACATAGGATAAAGTCTTACTCGCATAGGAGATTACTTTATTGACCTTGTCATGCTTTTGGTATAGTACTGCAGTCAAGCATGTATTTGAGAACCCTGTCTCCAAAAAGAACTCCTCGTTTTTGACAGGGTAAGCTAGGCAAGGCGCTCTTTGGAGTTGTCTTACTGCCTTGGCTTGTTCTGGACCCCACTCCCACTTGCCCACTTGACCCCCCCTTCAACAGATGGATCAGGGATCTTGTGATCTCTGCGTAGTCCTCGATGAACTTTCTGCTGTAATTAGTCAGTCCAAGGAGGCTCCTCAGTTCCCGCAGAGTTGTGGGCTATTTTATTTTCTGGAGTGCTTTCACTTTCTTTTCCTGGGGACAGAGACCCTCAGGAGTCATCTCATGCCCCAGGAAATTGACACGGGTCCTGCACCACTGTGCCTTTTGGAAGGAGAGTTTTGCTCCGGCAGCCCTCAACTGGGTCAGAACATAACGGATCTCCGCTATGTGTTCCTCCACAGTTGAGCTTTTGATTAGAACATCATCTACATAGGCCGGGTTACCCCTTTCACCCAAGTCGGGCATGGCTTTATGCAGAAAGATGTTAAATTAATTGCCAGAGTTGATGTATCTAAAGGGAGTCCGGGTCCAAGTGTACTGCTGCCCCCCGAAGGTAAAGGCCAGCTTGTATTGGTCCTCCCTACTGACAGGTACAGTCCAGTACCCATTTGTCAGGTCAATGGCAGTGTATACCTTTGACCCCTGGATCTGGGCCAGCCCTTGGTCAATGTAGGGAAGAGGCCATCGGGAAGTGTGGACCCGTTTGTTGAGCTCCCTTAGGTCAGCACAGAGTCTCCACTGGCCGTTTGGTTTCAAAATCCCCAGCAACGGATTATTGAAGGTGCTGTGGACTGGACGAATTATCCCACGGGACTCAAGGTTCTTAATTATTTCAGTAAGGGACTCCATTGATGCGAGAGGCAAGCGATATTGCTTCACAAACACTAGAGTCTGTGTGGGAATTGTTGTGTGGATGTCGGTGCGACCACAGTCATATGAGTCCACTGCAAAGAGATCTTAAAAATCTAAGAAAACTTGTTTCAATTTTTGCTTTTGCTCCAGTCTCACAGGCATCACCTAGGTTGACTCTCTCTTCAACCATCTGCCTGAAGCCCGGAAAGACTTCTGGTTTGGCTATCTCAGCGGCCTCCTCCAGCTGGGTGGAGAAGTCCCTGGTCAAAGTACTGACTTGGACTGATGGCTTCAGGTGGGGAAGGCAGTCCTGGTGGACTTGAAAGATCACCTCATCCCTCCTGAAGTCACAGGTCACATCTTCCTTACCATAAGGGCAGGAGGAGTACACCAGGAAATTCCCCCCATGCAGGGTGAAGATCCTGTCTGGTGTTGTGTCATTGTCGCGATCACTGTCAAAACAGTCATTGGGGATTGGTCCTAACAGTTCGTTAACTAAATCTATGGAAAAATGTCGGTCATCAACCGGCATTCCAATAATGGTGCCTGCGCCCAGAGTGATACTCTTTGGTCTGCTGTTATCCACCTCTATTGGAATCGTGTTGTGTTCTGTATTGACTAGTGGTGTTGAGTTTACCCCCAACCCTTGCTGTTGGAAATGAGCATTGAGATGAACATAGGTGTCAGGATTTTTCAGTTTCTGTCCTCTTTTAATTTTTATACTTCAAGTGAGAATTGTCGGGTCCGTTCTGGGATGGCGACTTCCTCTCCAATCTGAATTTCAACTGCATAAGGCAGCAGTTGAGCTGACCGAAATGCTTTCTCTGGGTCATCAAAGCCCATGGTGAATGTTTTGCTCTTCAGATTAGGACTTTGTATGTTCGCAATGCTTCATTAGATTACATGAATTTTAGCGCCAAGCAAGATTCTGAATGTTAAGAAGTTTTGTGTTATAGGCATTTTGGAGTTTTTAGCAACAAAGCAAATGTCATTTATAGACGCATTTTGGGGTTTCACTTGCAAAGTGCTGCTTCTCTCTCTGCACTCTGTTTGCTGATCATGGAGCCCACTGGCACATTTTCTGCAGGGTGTGCTCTATTCCACCATGCATGCACCATGGGTGGCTGGTTGTGCATCCATCTTTTTATGTGCTTAAGAACGTGGTTTTTGTAGGTTTTTGGCACGCACAAGAGTTTTGTCGCTATTGTTGCAGTTTCTTGCGCCATAACTATAAGAGTGATACCGCATAGCACAGCAAAGTGGGTGAATACATCCCACAGCAATAGGCTCTTGTACATATTAGCAAGGCTCGACAGTCCTACAAAAATTGGACGCGGAACTCACGAGCCAAAAGACTTCAGGAAGATTCGAAAGCTATACTGGCCAGGTTAGTAAACAAAGACTCGAAAGCTTTTTGGAGGCTGGTTACCAGCATTGATATTTCACAACCCAGCTTGCAAATCAATGCAGTAAATGAAATGGCGTGGGTTACTCACTTTCAAAATATTTTCTCAGTTAAGGAAGATCATGAATCCTGTCCCGTGGTACTATCCCATGTAAATACCACAATTTTGAATCATGAAGACTTTGGGCCTGAAGCAGTGTTTCCTGCACTTTTGCAACTTAGTTCCTCCCGTGCTCCTGGCCCCAGTGGGCTTACTAATTATCTATTCAGAAGCAACCCTGACTTAAGGGCTGAAACCTTATCTACCTTGTTCCAGAAGATTGTGATATCTGGTAAAATGCCTGATTCCTGGTCTACTGCATATGTAATCGTAATCTAAAAAAGAGGGAATCGAACTTGTCCGCTAAATTATCGTCCGATTGCAATCCAAGATGCTGAAAGTAAGGTTTTTGCATTGATCTTGCTGACACACCTACAAACTTGGATGGCAGATTGCCAGATTTTGAACAAATGGCAAACAAGGTTTACCTAGGGACCTCCTTAAATGGACTCATGCTAAATTGTCTGCAACAACTGGCTTGAGCGGGCCCTATGAGTCTATTTTTGGGGCGTCGCTCGATCAAGCATCTGCCTTTGATGCAGTCGACCGTAATAAACTGTGGTTGAAACTGCAAGCATGGGGCATCCCCCCAGACTTGCTGAGGCTCATTGTGGGATTGTATAATGACACGAACATAGAGGTTGACCTAAACCATTCTGGTGGCCTATCCAGAACTATTACTACCTCATATGGGGTTAGGCAAGGATGTGTTTTGGCAGCATGTCTGTTCAATTTATATCTTGCTGATGTAGACAATTCATTGAAGTCTTCAGTTTTTGTATCACCTAAACTGAGTAAACTACGCTTATGGTGATGATTTCTTACTTTTGATTGTACCGGGGTGGGCCTTCAGCACCTGATCAATTCCTCTGTTAAATATATTGAGGATCACTCTCTGAAAGTCAACCGTGAGAAGGCTAAGATAATGCAACTTTCTGGATGGAGGATTAAGAGCTCCTATCAATGGAAGATACGTGATATAAAACTTGACACAGTATCATCCATGACTTATCTAGGATTCATGATCAATGCTATGCCCTGCATTGGGAAATTAAGACTGCTTTCTCTTCTCAGTTAATACAATAGAATTAAGAGTAAAGTGCAGACACAGTGATTGGTTTTAAGGAATGTAGTCACAGTTTAAAATATAATCAAATCAAATAAAAAATGGTACAAACATTGTGCGTATATGTTCATGATAGAATTAGATCGTGCATGGACCTAAATACAAAACAAAGATGTTTAGCTTTACAATGTCTTACATACAAATGGGTCCATCACAACATGGCGCTCTTCAATCTAGGGCGTTATCATTGTGCAATAAGGGTTGAGCGTGCTACTTAATTACTATCACTTGTGTATACAAGTGGCACGCAGATTAAAAGTGTAAACAATGTTCTAAGAGGCAGAATCCTTTAAAGTGAAATGGTGAGTGATTTTGTAAGAATATATGCTGGTTTAGACAACACAAAGGATATTTATAAAGGAAATAGTGGTTTGACCTGGCAGGGTCTCTCCCTTTTTGCTGTTTTCACAGAAAGTTGGACCACAACAGTTGGTAAATTGCATGTGTAGTCGTTTGAAGAACACTGTCACAGGCAGTGTGGTGCAACATATTTGGTATTGATGAATTTAGTGGAACAGTGCGCATTATTCATACAATCTGAACGTCACATCTAATATAAGAGGGTGAGCTTTGCTTCATGATTTGAATGAATTTGAACATTCAGGATATGTTGAATTTCAATGGTTAATCTGTATATTATATTGGCTGTGCTATATAATTAGCTAAAAACCCAGTTAGCACTAGAGGCATTATGGGTAATTTAGTCCCTTACAAATAGCTGTCTTTCATAATAAAATCACAATTTTTGTGCTTTTTTCTTTTTCTGTCTCTTGCAGATATGGCATCATGAAGCTATGAAATTTCATGTTGGCAGATATGGCAGAATAATAGAAGAGGTTCTCAGAATTCAGACAAGAATCCCCCGTCTTGAAGAAGGTGGTTCATCACTGTATCCACTGAAACCAGTTCAGAATAAGTATACAACCGGGACTTTTTTTCTGGAGACTGCATATTCAAATATACAATTTGCTCTCTGAGCCCCTATTTAACTTACCATTTTTTTGCTTTTTAGGTGGCCATTGTCATATGGTTCCTATAATTAGGTTATTGAAATGATATCAAGCACTTAGAATGAGTACCAACTGAGTTGTTTGTTGGCACGCTTATTTTGTATGTTTTTTGTGATTTGTACATTTAGACTTTTTACCCATGGCATATGAACGGTCATAATTACAGTTACAAACATCGTATTTCAGAACCATTTTTAAACAATATTTTCCTAAACTTTTAAGAAAATGTGTTTTATCTTTTCCTATTAGAGTTAACAATTGAAATATCTGGCTCTAACCCAGTCAAAAGATTTGAGAATAGTGTAGAGGAGCAGGTGGACACCTTCTACCTGGTCTCTGCCTCCTTAGCACCATCACATTGGAATGACAGAGAAAGAGCCACAATTGGGAACCTGTGCATGAATGCTTGCAACATTTCTGTACCATGTCGAGTGTATGAGAGACGATATGCACTCAGGAAACCATTTAGAATGTACCCACAAGTTAACATAGTGGTGGAAAGCTACCAAGAAGGATGCCCTTTACCGAGCTGTCGAAATGCAGCCATGAACAGAATGGATGTACATTAAAACAAAGTTTGACGACAACAAAGGAATGTCATAAAGAAGATATAAGAACCTATGCTGAAACTAGATGAAAATACTTAAGGATGATGATGTAACTGCAGCACTAAGTGAAACATGTACCCAATGATACAGTAATCATGAACACGAAGAAGAATGAAGTGACTCACTAGTCAATAACTGTAAATAGGCCGTAAAGCAAGGTAGAAGGAACACATAGAAGCTTGCTTATAGGAGGTATATATTCAACATTTAGGACGACCATTAGAACAAGATGGACAACGGCTTATGTCTATCAACCCAGCTACCTCAAAATATGAGCCCAGGATCCTGAAGTAAAAAGACGATGAAGAGGCTGCTTTTCCCTTGCAAAATTAAGGAGTACATTGGCCTGATACCAATGATGCTATTGCGAGAGATGAAGGCAAAGTATTAAGGGAGTGTAACGAGCAGACCATGTGCGAAAAACGTATTTCTCAAGATTAGGAGGAACAAGAACATTTACAGATGCCAAGTATTTGACAACTAAAGGCGTATAAAGCTTCTGTGGGATGAGCAAGTCTCTAAAGGCCAAGAGAAGCAACTGCGCCCAGTACAATTGAATCAAATAGTGTTAAATATATACTGTTGACATTGACACATTTGTGGTCTCTTAACACGTGATAAAGAGCTTGCAAACAAAGGCTTGAAACTAAGATAATGGTGTGCCTACACTCCTTTGAATGTTCAAGGACAGTGCAGACTGCCAAGGTCAATCTTCAAACTAAGGACAAAGGCATGAAGCCTACCGATGAGAGAGGGTAGACTAATCTGGAAAACAAGGGAAGAGCTGATGTATCTCAAAGCACCTGGGTTTTGTTTCTATGTACATGCTGCTAGCGAGCCAAATGTCCAAGTATGGATTTAGGTTGCCAACCAATCAGAAAAGACCGCCATGCACTTTTACATACAATGTTTCAAGTATTATTCTGTTGCCATATTATTGGCTGTTATCAGTATGCTACGTATGTAGAAGTAGCTCGGGGTTTGCCCTACAGACAAGGGACCTCCAATGAGAGACTAATACTCATGCATTCTATATGTAGACATATTCCCCTAATCCAATCCCACCCCTCAATAGGTTTTTATAATATGCCACGTAGGGTGACATTATAGATGATGCATCTAGCATTATATAAACTTAGTAAAAACGAGAAGACAGTGTGATCCTCCGTGAATCAATTTGATGAATTACGAATAACACTGCTTTCCTTCATTGAGATAAAATCAGTATTTTATCATCTTCTTTGTGTCTGTGCAGTTATTTGGTCTTAGACATTTTATTGGTAATTCATCTAGCACTTAGACGCTTCAGGGTGCAAGAGCACATTTTGGTAGCAGCTTGGATGGTTCAGGTCTAATCGACCTAGAAGCTAGACCCATATTCCAGGACGATTGATGGCTCCCGCCACGAGCCAGATGATCATGGAGTTTCCTGTGGAGAGCAGCGCTTAAATAGAAGCGCATGATCAACATACGGGCGGCAGGGGTTTGACGGAATTCCTGTACGGTCCCCCAGGTGCCTCGCAGATGAAAGGCGAACTGGTCGATTGTGGGAGAGTCGATGCCGAGGGACTCGAGCTGAGTGATAGATGTGAGTAGACCTTTGCAGCTGATAAAAATATAGAGGGGGAGGGACTATGATTGTGTTTTGTTGTATATATAAGAGACATAAAGAGTAACAGGATTTTGGGGATTACAAAAGAAAGAGTGATAAGAATACCTCAAATTCACGGGCCCGAGACGGCCAGAAAGGGCACACGCTATAGCTCCATATCAGAGTATTAAGGATTTCTAAAGGCAGAGCCAATTAGAAGAGTTGTGTCAAACTCCCAGAGGGAGTAACAAAAAGAGAGGAGTCACATTTACTAAGATAGTAAAGGAAGACGTACGTAAGGGGAATTTATATATATTTTGAAAGTACACATATGTAAGGCATATAATTTGTCTGTATAAATGATAACGTGTTTAAAACGAACTACAAAAAATAAGAAATGACAGCACAAATAAATAAATAAATAACAATTTTTTCCTTGCATGTTTTGGACAAAGGATTCATGTCACTCAAATCGCTAGAATTAGATGCAACCAAAATATAAATAAAGAAGACAGCTTAAAGATATTAAAAAACAAAAACGATATAAAAATAATAAACGTAAAGTGTAAACGAAGGAGGAGAGTAACAGTGTCAATAGATTTCTTTTTAAAACATTGAACAAAGGTAGGGAAAATATTCTGATTTTCTGGAATACGAGCCAAAAATATTCAGATTTTCTGGAATATGACCAAGCTGCCAGCACACATTCAAAATGAGAAATCATTCCCTACCTTTAAAATTCATACTAAAACCTGGCTGTTCACAAATACCAGTAGCTAACACACCTTGCTATGTTTGTTTTGCTGTCATTACTACTCTCAATGTGTCTTACAATCTGTATCATGTGCTAACGCTGTCATACCCTTGGGTCTGGGCGTTGTCAAAAATGAAAAGAAACATTTATAAATAAAATAGATTGATGGTGCCTGCTCAAATATATTAAAACAATATATTTAATAAATTTGGAAGGAAGAGGAAAAAGTGGGTAAGTATTGGCAGTCTGAATTGACTTGTCATCATGGAAGAAACACCTCTCACACATTTATGCAGAACATTACCAAGATATACAGCCAGAATAAGCAGTATAATTTCTAACGTATTAAGGGTAGGACCAATACGACATTTATGCCCTGGCCTACAGGAGGTTCATTGTCAAATACGGTATTATGTAATCTGGTGACCTATTTACATACTAGACATAAGGGGAAGAAGCTAGAGAAAAGATTGGCAGTGCTAGAGCTTTGGGAAATGTACCAGAATGAGAAAGAAGATCCAGTCTATAGGAAGTGGTGCTTAATCAGCATAAAGGGGACATTGTAACACCGTCAGCTCCTCTTTTTCCTCCAGAGGAACAAGACATAGAGGATAAAGAGAAAGGATTTTACACTCTAAAGGAATTAAAAGCAGCAGCGGGTATGTTAATTCACAATACAAACCCCCTGCCTATACCAGTGAAGAGACTGAGGAAGAGAGCAAAAGCAGAGAACATAAATATACACAGACATGCAATGAAAGTAAACAGCATGATAAGAAAAAGGATAGACAGAATAAACAAATAGAGATAGAGGAAGAAGCAGAGAAACAAAAAAGAATAAAAGATAGAGCTAAAGGTATACCAATAGTACAGAACGAATGGATGCTCGGACAAATATTGCTTAAACTAGATGATAAAGGTATTGATGGAGTACGAGAAAGAGAGGAAAGGGAAGAGCGACATAAGCAAGAGAAGGAAGAAGAGAGACTATACAAACAAGAAAGGGACAAAGAATGGAAGCAACGAGAAGTACGAAGAAATCATGAGGCAAAAAGAGAAAAAGAGAGACTAAAAGATGAGAAACGAGAAGAAGCAGAAGCCCAAAGATAGAAAGTACGTAGGTTGCAAAGAAGGCGAGAGGATGAGCACTTAATGGAAATAAAGAGAAGAAAGGAATAAATGAATAGAATTAGGGGATTTAAAGATGATGAGGTCGAATATCTATGCCATAGAAGCATGATACCCATAGAAATGGAAGAGCAAACTGAAAAGGAGAGAGGGTCACAACTGTCCCGTGGAGGGTTGAAATGAATTTTAGACATTCCAACAACAATGAGAAGAAGACACCAAGACCATAGGGACAATAATGGGGACAATATAGAGAAATTAGGGCTAAGGAAGGATATAGAACTCAAGAGGGTGAATAAGGAGCCTCCTTTAAAAGAAACAGGAGGAAGCTTGGATGACGTCAGAAAAGACGATCATAGAACATTATCTTAAAGTAGGTTAGATCTTTATGATACGCAGGAGGACAATAGTCATACGAGTTGCGGCATAATAATGTCAGACGAAGAAAGGAAACAAAATGAGAGAACACGAAAATATGGTGCATATGGATTTTCAAGAGAATCAAGTGTAGACAAAGGTCAGATTTAGAGGACCCTATAGGAAGAAAACCAGAACCAATACCATATACTGACCGACCGCAGGTACGATCGCATAGTACGGGGATGTATCCCCGCCTTATGTGAGCAGAGTAAGAGCATTGTGTTGTATTGTGCCTGTCTGAGGTGAGGTAACTTGTTATGTCATGAGGAATTTTTATGTGTGGATTATGGAATATTCTGAGTGAGTGTTCTGTGTAGAGGCTGGTACAGCTGGCTGGCCCTGGGTGATGGGAGCCGGTGTTGTCACAGCTTATGTCCTTTATGTCTTCATGTGGATTTGTAACTAAGAACTTGGAAATAAACTTACCTGAAGAAATCTTAAAGAGCCTGGAACCTGCTTTTTAACAATGGCGACGAGTCCGTCTTTGGTAACCTACGTGCCACAAGCTGATGGACTGAGGACCCTGCTGCGGGGGGTGCAGGAAGGACAAGCTTCTGGAGAAGGACAACACCGCCCCCAAAAACTGTAAGTCCCATCACCCAGGGTGCAGGGGGATTAAAGCCCCATCTTTGGTGAGACCGGCGCACATAAGTAGTGGGCAAGCTGGGCCCCAGGGACTCTTCGGGGAGAAGCCCTGACATGGCTCCCCGGAGCGCAGGGGCAGGAACAGGAATTGGGCCCCATTGCAGAGGGATCAGCTCCAGGAGCAGGAAGGAGGACTGCGTCCCAGGGTTCAGGGGAAGTCCAAGAAAGAGGCCCCTTTTTGGATGGGCAGCTCCTAAGTAGGAGGCAGAGCTCTGCCCTGGGGGCTGGAGATGGTGCTGGACCAGCAGGTGAAAGATAATACTGGCAATACTGGGAAATTGATGTTGAAAGCAAACGCTCCTGGTCCTCCGTGAGATGTAATGAAGAGCTAGCCCACTGGGAGGAATGTGATGCTACTCTATGTTTTTTTTTAGTTAGAATAGCAATAGAAAAAAAGAGACGCTGCTCTGAGTTTGGGAAATGGATGTGAATTTGACATGAACAAGGAGGACTGTTTGCCTGACTACACGTCACTCCCATGTCTTGTGCACTCATAGCAATGGGGAGCTGTTGTATTAAACGGTGTCCTTCTCACGAGATAATTGCAGGCTTTGAAGTTATCGGAGCCTGGCAGCACTGTACTGTCTTATCGTGCACATCATGTTTTTGGCTGTCTGAAACTCTGGTGATTTATGAGCCTTTTGTGGCAAGGTCTCCTGAGAAGTGAACGACGGTTGGCCTATGAAGCTCTGCATAGCCCTGCTGAGCAGTAGTGACTGATGATGTCACACATGCATGCACATGAAGCGTAGTATGTACTTGGAATGTGCTATTGTTAGAGCTTTGTATTATATGTGCTGTTTGCCCTGAGGATGTAAAAGGAAAAGTACTTTAAGGAATCTGACGTTTGGCAAGACATGTGTCTTAGAAGGAAGGAAGCAAAATATGTGTACAGCTATATTAAGGCATGCCATCTATTATGAATAAAGGATCTTTGTTGTGCACGTGATCAGGAAGCCCTGAGCAGCTAATCCCAGGGCTGGAAAAGTGCTTTCAAATGCGGAAACGAGCTCCAGTAAGTAGGGATTTCGTGACAGTGGGCATTGATGTCAAGTCCCTTTGGAATTGTTATTGGCGAGGTGAGGAGGAATGAACAATGCTTAGAACGTGGGAACCCTATGATACGAATCGGATCCAAGAGACATGGTTTGTTTAGGTGCCAAATGCTGTGGTCTCTGCTTGGCAAAAGAGACATTTTTGGCGGATTGTGATGCTGGCATGCCGCTCCGTCCCAGTTAGTGAGGCGACAGGTAGCGGCCATTAAATAAGGTGACATTTTTAGGTCATGGCAGTATGGTGAGGTATAGGCTTGTGCAGAGAGTAACAGCCATAATGTTGGGTAGTTTGGAACTTTAATATACCTATTTAAAACTGACGGAGCATTTTGCATGTGCAGGATGGTGAGTGCCTTGGTGCGATGTGAATCTGTAGAATGGGGGCACTGCGAGGATGCAAATTAGTCCGTGTTTATAGAAGATACAGATGCATCTTAAACAGCGCTTTACTGTTATGTAAGTGGGTAAGTGAAACGGTGACAATATAATGTGGTAATATGTTGTATTGAAGGGTATTTAGCATAATTCTTTTGAGGAATTGCAGGTTTCGAGTGCCAAGCACCATGGCACATGGACACTAATGTGCATAAATCGTTGCTGTTAGTGTAAAATGGGTGGTATGTGTATGAGTGTGATAGCTTTAATCATTTTGAGGATTTTCAGCTATATTGCACATGTCAGTAGAGCCTGTGTAAACGGCTATGGACTCATAGGTTCGCTTAAGAGCCTGCAAATGGCTATGGACGTTTTAGTTCATAAAAGTGTTAGTTTTGGGGATTTTACTTACTATGAGCAACATGGTTTTGTATTCAAATGTGCACAACGCAAATGTTTTCAATGTGGTTTATGTATTGTTTACAGCATATGGTTGCAGCATTCTATGATTTTGGAATGCATGTTATGATGAATCTGACTCAGATAGGTTGGAGAGAGTCAGTGAGTGTTGGGTATTGGGTGAACTCACATTCAGCATGGAAGCGTTGCAGTGTGAAATGCATGGTTTGAATTGTTTGGGTAATGTCAGTGTGGATATAGTTTTCCTTACATTGTTTTGATTTGGGTAGTTACCTGTCGTGGTAAAAGTTGAACACCCATGCAATTGTTCTAGAGTGAGGTAGCGCCTCGACACTTTCATTAAGGATGTTAGGATTTTCTAATTTCATGTGTGGGGATTGGTCTGGTTATAGGGGTTACCTGATTCCGGAAAAGGTTGAACAGCGATGAGGTTGTTCTTTGAGGGAGGTAGCGCCTCCTCTAGGGTTTTTTTTTATCCTTCTCATCACATTGGACAGTAGGTAGCTGGTGGTAAAGGGGTAGCTGGGGACGCCTGGTAATGGCCCGTTGGTATTGAGTGTGGTAAGTCCTGAGATGATGAGTACATTGTTTTCTATGTTACTTGTGGCATTTATTGTGGATTTCGTTGTTTCCATGGGTTCAACAGCTTGTTTTGGGTTAGGATGGTTTCCTTGCTATAAGACCGTTTAGTTTTAACCAGTCATTGATGTTGCCATTGGGAGTACGTGGCCACCGCTCCCAATGTGTTTGGAAGGCTTGTACATCCTGGTCTGGTGTAATGAGTATGGTATTAAGACCATGGGCCTCATTACGACCCTGGCAGAAGACCATGGTGCTATTAACACCATGGTCCATGCCGGTAAATTACTGACTCCGCCATGGAGAAAGGGGGAATTACCACCCCATTACAAGGTTGGCGGGGCGGCAATTCCCCCTTCCTCCATGGCCCTTCCCCATTCCCATTTTTACCCCATAGGGCTCAATGGGAATGGGGAAGGCGCTAAGTACGGTGCCGCAAATTGCGGCACCGTAATTAGTACCAAGGTCCCTTTGCGGGTCCCTACTTTAACGGCTGGTCTACACCACTTTGTGAATCGCTGTTGGAGTGAGGTTGTGGTTGTCTTTTTGGAGGCTTTGAGGTCTCAGTTCTCTAGAGTGGCAGTCTAGAGGCCTGCTGGGGTTCCAGGGTGGCAGCCTGGACACCCGCGTTGTTGTAGGCGGGGGCAGGTGGTAGGACGTGTAGCAGTCTTGTGGTTGTTCAGGAATGTAGGGGAAGTAGCCCAGTTTCACGGTTGACCAGGTCCTGGGGTGAGAGCCCAGTTGCTTGTTTGTGGCAGGAACAGGCAGATGGATGACAGTATTTTTGTTATTGGTACATGGAATGTAGTTTGTCAGGGTGTGATGTTTTTGATGGTTGGGTTTGGCCGTGGAAGTGTCTGTCTGCCAGTTGAGTGTTACGTGTGCGTATATCTTGGAAGGTGGTAGTTGTGTTGTTCTGGTATGTGACTTGTTCTGTGCATGTATGGTTTAGTAAAGGAGGGAGATGTGTTGCATTGTGCCTGTCTGAGGTGAGGTAACTTGTTATGTCATGAGGAATGTTTATGTGTGGATGATGGAATATTCTGAGTGAGTGTTCTGTGTAGAGACGGTTACAGCTGGCTGGCCCTGGGTGATGGGAGCCGGTGTTGTCACAGCTTATGTCCTTTATGTCTTCATGTGGATTTGTAACTAAGAACTTGGAAATAAACTTACCTGAAGAAATCTTAAAGAGCCTGGAACCTGCTTTTTAACACATTGCTAGGAAGAAAACAAGCAGGTGATGATAATGCTCCCTGGAGAACAAGGAGTGTGGTTAGGTATGACCAAGGACAAGGGTTTTCCCAGTTTCCACTATTGGAGAAAAGAGGGGATCGACCACAATATATACCGTGGGCCCAGATGGATAAGGAAAATGTAAAGTGCACACTGCTGAGTTTGACTTCCGGTGCGGGAAAATGGTTCAAAGAATTAGAGAAAAGGAAGTCAGGAATTATGTTAGTTATAGGCGATATAAAAGGCCTTTTGTCAGCTATCCTGGGGAGAGCGCTGATGACACTTGGAAAAGAGCAGGATATCCAAAAGTAACAGTGCAAAGCACAGTCCACGATGGAGCACCATTTAATAATTGTAGAGAAGACATATGGCAAGCGTTTAGAGTACAATATCCAGATACATCAGATATTGGGGCGATAATGACTAAGAAGATGAGGGAGGATGATGACCCCATTGCTTTTATTCAAACTACTCAGGACAGATTGAGCTCGGAAACGCACGAACCGTGGGATAAAACTGTAGCATGATTTTATCACATATTATGTCAAGGACTGCCAGGGCGAGTACAAAGGCAGTTAAAGAAACAGGTGGGAATGGAAGCAAAACCATGGCTAGAGTTACAATTTGCAATCGTTCATTATTACAGAATGCTAATAGAAAAAAACAAGAAGAAAGCTGAGGGTAGAAAGCAAGAAGAGGCGAA
The DNA here is from genome assembly GCF_040938575.1 of Ambystoma mexicanum. NCBI lineage: Eukaryota > Metazoa > Chordata > Amphibia > Caudata > Ambystomatidae > Ambystoma > Ambystoma mexicanum. The sequence goes on from NC_090922.1 coordinate 256,861,944, forward strand.
GTTGGTGCAGAAGAAATCATCAAAATTCGCCAAAGAGGGAGGGGTGTTGATAAGTAATGAAGGAAGCATGGTGCAAGTAGTGCAGTTACCACAGCAAAACAGTAAAGCCTATGCGCAAGAACAGAATGGGTATAATTATATGCCAAGAGGCAGAGGGAATGGGCCTCGAGGAGGAGGATGAGGAGAATTTCAAAACCCTCCAGGAAAGGAAGGATCTAATTGCAGACAGCCACTAATATGCTGGAATTGTTGAAACATAGGACACATGGCTAGAGCATGTAGAAGCAGAGGAGGCATGCAACAACAGAATTGGCAATCTCTAAGAGGGTGGATGGAATATGTTCCACAATACAATATAGATTCACAAGAATATGATGCCCAAGATCACACGCCGATTCAGGCATATGCGCCACAACCACAGCAGTTTCAGCAAGTGCCAGTACAGACACAATTGTCACAACCCCAGCAATTCCAACAAGCACCAGTGCAGACACAGTCATTACAGGGGCAGCAACAGCAAACACCTATGCAAATGCAATAGGCACTGTGAGAAACCTGAAGGTGTCTCACCCACTAGTTCCTGGAGAGCTGTCATCCAGGTGGCCAGGACTTGGCCATCGCTATTGGATCCAGTTCCAGGGAGTGGACCCTTGGGGGAGGATCACCTGGATGGTGGGTCTTCGGGGAGTGGAAGTGGGACACTGATGGGTGAGACACGGTACTCCCTTCCTTATAACACCTTTTCCCCATGCTACCACATAGGATACTTAGAAGCTCTACCACCCCCCCGTTTCTGACACAAACACTTTCTTACACCGTGAAAGACAACGGACTAACACCACAGCTGTTTACACGACATGTCCCAACACAAGGGTCAGGCAGAGTTAGGCAATTGACAATAACTACAGACACCGGACTTCCCTTTACCTTCCCCATAGTGATAAAAAGGAGGAGCACAAGAGCAAGGATAAACACATGAGAAAGCAGCTATTCCAGGATGACAGCTCCAATGTAGAAGAAAGGCAGTGAGACCGGAAAGGACAACAAGGAGGGAAGTGCCCTTGCCCTGTCCGACCCAGACCTGCAAAACCTCTGTAAAAAGAATCATAAGACCGGGAACTACAGCTGATGTGTGGTGTAACAGATGTCAACGGTGCATGGGACTCTCCCGCTCTGATAACCGAGGCGGGAATTCGCACTTGCTACCAGGGTACCGTCCGTGACTCCAGAGACAGGAAACAACAAGAAGTTCACCACAGACAGTGAAACGGAGGAAAAACTGATAGTAAACCCGGATGGTGTTGAGTGAAGGTTGCAAACGGCAACATGATATGAACACAGAACTTGTGTGCTACTGAACTTTTAAAGCACAGGGAAAGACCAGTTGCAGAGTGGTCCGGAGCCACCTGGAAATCCATTCGAAAGACTCTGGCTGGTCTCTTTTTCTTGTGAACATTATAGTAACAAGAGAACATAGGAAAGGCTGGAATAAAGTGTTAAGGTGGTCATTCAAGGGTCGAACCAAAATCCTTTGTACAATTGAAAGTCCTTAACCCATTACCAATGTTTTGACATTGTGAAACTGGCATGTGCACCCGGCTGAGGGAAACGCTGTATGAACGATAAATAAGGAAAGCCTGACTGGGGGCTTAAGAGAAAGACTGACTGCAGGCTTAAGAGAAAGCCTGACTGGGGGCTAGAAAAAGCTAAGGGAAGTGAATCCTGCAAGGTATTACAAATAAGTAAACTGTGTAAAATTGGCAAATGTGAACCTGGATGAGGGATACCCGTGAATGAGAGCAAAACGTAACACCCCGTAAACTGTGTGTCAACAAGTGTGAACCCGTCTGAGGGATGTCCACAATGAACGGTTGTTTAAAAGACATTTTGGGCCTCATTACTAGTTTGCCCGTCCGGATACAACGGTACTGGTAAACTTACCGGTACTGTTGTATCTGGACCGGCAAACTCCGAGTTGTGCTCGTGGGTGCCTTTCATTCCGCCAGGTCTGACCTGGCGGAATGAAAGGCACCCGCGAGCACAGCTTGCCTGTAGCACCGGCATGGTAATGAACCGTGCCGGTGCTACAGGCATCCCCATTCCCGATTCTGGCACCCGCGAAAGGGCAATTACTGGGTCTGGCAGGGCCAGAATACCCCGATAATTTCCCATTCACAGGTGCCGGACTTTCTTGCAAGTTTGGATGTAGCCTTGCGGTTTTACCGGTAAGGCTACCTCCAACCTTGTAATGAGGCCCATTGAGACTCTTGAATGTTACACATTGCTGATATCTTGAAAAAAAGACTGAAGTGAACCTGACTGAGGGAGAATGTTGCAAAAGGAGAGGAGCGCGGTTAGGGGGGATCCACGGGTGAAGGGAAATCAACCAACGGGAAGATTACTGAAAGGAACTTTCGTTTTGTTGTTTATAGCACATCAGGCCCTCTGAGGCAAGAGACCTGGTGTAAAAGAGACTTGGCCACAAAAGGCCCGATACTTTAGAACCGAACTGTAAGCCTGTGCTGGAAAAGCCCAGGAGTGTGCTGCGCTTGTTAGTCCTGCGTTGCCGTGTGCTAAAAAACTTCAGAAAGGGAGACCCCAGTTTTACCATCCTGTTTTATCATTTTATAAACACTTCTTTCTTTTCTGGTGAACATTATCCCACACTAATTTGTAACTTAGCAGTAAGGATTGGCAATATTTTATTTTTAGCATAGGACCTTTTTATATGACAGGACATCACTGGGACTGCCTTATTATTATTTGATGGTTGTAGCTTACTCCCATCTTAGATTTAGGTTTAGATCAGGTATTTTTCTCACCCATTTATACAGTTTAATAAACACCCTTGAATTTTGATCACTTGCATCTGTCTTTACTGTTGCATCATGAGTTCCTTACAGCACCCACTTAACAAATACAATACATACAAATGCAACAGACAGGTGCATCACAATGGCAAATGGACACAGGAGCTACACAAGTAGTAAAAGCCAAATTTGGGAGTGTGACTGTGGTAGGAGGGAATCCTTTCAGAGGCATGGGGATGAATGCATACCCACAATAGGATATCCCACAGGACGACCTGATGTGTTCAGTAGTATCTGTAACACCCGACTCACAAGAGAAACCAAGGGTCAAGGTGATGATAGGAGGCAAGACATTTTCAATTCTTATAGATCCTAGAGTGACTTGTTCCTGTGTCCGTGAGGAAAGATATCAAATGTCAGGCATTGCCATGAAGGCTCGTGGATTTGCTGGGGTGAAAAATGTAGTTACATTCACCAATGAATTACCTATTTCTATAGGAGAACACAAAATGTCTATGCCATTGCTGTACTCTAAACACCGGTAAACATACTAGGATGTGATTTAATGACAAAGCTTAACATGACGATATAATTTACTGATGAAGGAATAGTGTGTTCAACCATGGGGATACAGTATATGAATGTGAGAGCATTTATATTAGCCTTTACAGGAAAGAAAGCCTTAAAGGGAGTCCGTCTAGATGAGGAAGTATTTTTATATGGAGTGACCGTTTTGTTATCATGGATACCTAGATAGATTAGATTAAATTATACCTGATACATTTTTATTCAGGCCAGAAATTCCTATGGATGATGAGGACAGGCAAGTTATTCCTTTGGAATTAGAAGCAGCAGTGGTAAGAAAAGAAAGGGTTATGCTTCATGTGACAGATTATGAGGGAAGGGGATGGAGAACGGTGTGAGCCCTCAATGAAGGATATAGACTGACAAACTTGACAGATTAAGAATTGTTTAGGGATGACTATTCAGATGATGAGTAGGTTTTCTTTATAAGTCTCAATTATTGGATTAAAGTTGAGAACATAGAGATATCACAGAGAAAGGCGTTGGTAAAAAAAGAAACCGCCATTTTGTTATGGACCACAAGTCCATATGACGTGGGTCTACTGAAAGGAGTGGGAGCAGTGAAAATTAAGATTAAACCAGGAGTGATTATGCCACGTGCAAAACAGTATCCAATGTACAGAGAAGCAGATGAGGGGATATTCAAAACTATATCCGCCTTAATGAAACAAGGCATACTAGTACCATCAGATTCTCTATGTAACACAGCTGTGTACCCTGTCAAAAAATAAAAAAAAGGGTTGTGGAGATTCATACTAGATCTTGGCCCCCTAAACAATATAGTCAAAGCAAAGTTTCCTTTAGTTGCAAACCTTGCAATAATATTCCATTAACAGCCAGATAATTTACTGATATTTATTTGAATATTTTGTTTTTCTCAATTCCACTACATGAAGACTCATAGGATTTGACTTCCTTTACATATAGAGCGATTCGCCTGAACCATACTTGTTTGCCCCAGGGATACTGGCTATCCCCTTTGATTTTTAATAGAGTTCTTCAGATGCACTAGGGAAATGCCAAGCTTGGAAGCACCAACATTCAATACGTGGATGACATTTTAGTGTGCAGTGAGACAGAATAAAAATTTTGAGAATACTCTGTTAAAGTTATGACGATACTCGCAGAGAAAGGGTATAAGGTGGACAAAGAAAAATTACAATATTGTCAAGAAGAGTATTATACATGGGACTGTTAATCACGAATGAAGGAAGAAAAGTGACACCTGAAGGAGCAGAAGCCATTATGAGAACTGTGCCACCAAAAACAGTGAGACAAATGCAGCCATTTTTAGTTGTATGCAATTATTGCAGGGCTTGGGTCTTTGACTACAGTATATATATTCAACCACTTTTAAAAGCGCTTAAAGCGGTACAGGTGGCTAAAACTAAATTAGTGTGGACAGAAGACATGACTGAAGGATTGAATGAATTAAAAAAACATGATTAGTACAGCTCCTGTATTAGGGATTCCAAATTATAGTGAAGAATGTTACTTTTTTTCCTATTCAAATGGAGAAGTCATGACAGCAGTCCTTACACAGAAAACGACATTAGGACATGGTCATAAACTATTAGTTTATTATAGATCTAGTTATGAGAGGACACTATCCCTGTGAACAGTCTTTGGCAGCTGCTGCATTTGCTATAGAAAAGGCTTCAAGTAGAACTACAGAGTGTTCCGTAACTCTTTTTGGAGAAGCATATATTACTTGCCATTTTAGAAAACCCCAAAAGTACATTGACTACTACTCAAAGAGCATTGGGGTACGACACAGTTATATCAAACCCTGCGATCAAAATTGTTAGGTGTAGCACTGTGAATCCAGCAATGTTTATAGCTGAAGCAGTGGCAGAAAATGATGACGTGCATTACTGGGTTACATACACTGAATGTTATAATGATATTACACATTTTAGAGACAATGCTCTAGGAAGGGGGGAAGTTGGTTTCATTGATGGTGCATCTAGAATCGACCATAAAACAGGGGCGAGACATTCAGGATCAGCAGTAGTAAAGATGGCCCAGGGGGAGCATTTGAAATATTGATAAGTAGAAGATTGCTGTGAACCTATTCAGTGTAGGCTGCAGAACTAGCCACGCTTATTGATGCACCATGAAGTTTTGAGGATGAGGAAGTGACGGTGTACTCTGACTCCACCTATTTAATGTCAACTGTGCATGCAGGCCTGTCATGTTGGAAAAGGAGGGGCTTCCTCTGTTAAGACAGCACTCCTGCAACATGCAGGACTATTAGATAAACTTATGGAAGCCTTAAGCTTTCCAGAAACCATCGCCATCGTGAAGTTTGAAGCGCATTCATAAAGTACAGATTTAATCTCTTGCTGGAACGAAGCTGCAGACTTAGACGCCAAACGTGCCACATAATAATCAACCATATTTGAAAATGAGACGAAAGATACAAACAAAGTGGAAGGACGATGCAAGTTGAATAAAGAAGGGCTTAATATGACGTCTATTGTACAGTTAATTGAGATACAAGGATAAGTATTGCAAGAAGCAACTGCACCTGAATCAAATAGTGTTAAATACACTGTCGAAATGGAGAAATTCGTGGTCTCTTAACACATTATGAAATCCTCGCAAACAAGGGCTATTCATTAGGCTTCAAACTAACATAATGGTGTGTCTACACTCCTTGAATGTTCCAGGACAGTGCAGACTGGCAAGGTCAATCTTCAGAGTACACTGGCAAGAGGTCTACTGATGAGCGAGGGTAGACTAATTGGGAAAACAAGGGAAGAACTGAAGTATCTCAAAGCACCTGGGGTTTGTTTTTACATACATGCTGCTAGCAATCCGAATGGCCAAGGTTGGATTTGGTTTGCCAACCAATCAGAAAAGCCTGCCATGCAATTTTACATACAATGTTGCAATGATTATTTTGCTGCCATATTCCTTGCTGTAATCAGGGTGCTACATATGTAGAAGTAGCTCAGGCGCGATCTATAGACAAGGGACTGCCAATGAGAGACTAATAATGTATTCTATATGTAGACATGTTCCCCGAATCCAATCGCACCCCTCAGTAGGTTTGTGTAATATGCCACGTAGGATGACGTCATAGATGGCGCATCTAGTATTATATAAACTAAATATAAACGAGAAGACAGTGTGATCCTGCATGAATCAATTTGATGAATGGCGATTAACCCTACTTTCCTTCAATGAGAGAAAAGCAGTATTTTACCATCTCTTTGAGTCTGTCTGGTTATTTGGTCTGAGACGTTTTATTGGTAATTCCATCTAGCACTAAGACGTTTCAAGGTGCAAGAGCGCAATAGGGTCAATTTCGAAAAAGTTTTAGACGTTTATTAAAAATACGGCTGCCACATTTGTGAAAGAACTTTGAAGTTTTTCCCAACCGAGCCGTATATTTCTCATTTTAATATGCGTTGCCCATTTTCTGTTCTTCTTAGACCCAGGTAACAAAATGAGCCCACCATGTCTAATTTGTATTCTTCGAATACCACCCATGTTTGTTTTTTGCATGTTTAATTTTAACCCATTAATACAGAAATGGCATTCTGCATATTCAAGGCTCCTCTGAAGCCTCAGAGGAGTCAAATCTACCCAAGCTGTATCATCCGCAAATACAAGACATCAATAGGTCTATATGTGTAAATAGGAGGGAAAGTTTTGAGACCGCTCGTTTCTGGGTTAAAATCTGAAATGTATCAAATAAATGGGAGTGGGGTAGTGAACATCCTTGTTTTACACCTTTGTTTGTTAGAAGATTTGAGGTAATTGCCCCTTCCCGCTTCCTGAGGAGCAGCGCACAGCCGCAAATGTGTTTACAGAACAGGCTTGGATTAACTGTCACAGCATCCATTTTTCTCCATAGAATACTCTGATCTATGGAGTCAAACGCCTCTTCCAAGTCTAAAAAAGTGACATCGAATTTTCACCCTCTAATCTTACAGTACTTTTCAACCAAAATGTTCAGTATAAAACAATGGAGGAGTGTGAAGAATCCCTTTCTGAATACAGCTTGAGAAGTATTCAAAATATTACTCAAGGAGCCCAATGCTCCAGTCTATGCATTAAGCATTTACTGAAGAGCTTGTTTGTGGAATCAAATAAAGAAATCGGGTGGTAACAGTTGGGAGTCTGTAAGAAAGGCATGGTATCAAAGTAAGACAGACACAAGTGACCACAGTTCAAGTGTGTTTATTGAACTTTATCAAGGGTGTGAAAAACACCTATCTAAACCTATATCTAAAGATGGGAGCAAGCTACGACCATCAGATAATAATAACATAGTCCTAGTGGAGTCTCGTCAAATTAAAAGGGCCTATACTAAAAAACCTATTGCCAATCCTTACCGCTAATTTACAAATGGTGTGGGGAAATGTTAATTAAAAAAGAAGGAAGTCTTCACAAAATGATAAGTCAGGATGTTCAGGCCGTTGGCTTCCCTTCCCCATGTTTTCAGCACGGGACAAGGTGGTTCACTCGAGCAAATCACACTCTTGGACTTCTTCAGCACAAGGACCCCTGTTTCTCTACAGGAAAAGCAGATACGAGGGGGTGGTCTGCTTCCTTTAGGTTCCTCCCTTTAGCTTTTGTCTTTGTTTTTGGGGTCAGAGCTCTTGATTTCTAGTCTTTCTTTTGGTATCCATTCCTTGATTCGGTATGACCCTCCTTGTTTATCTACTCCCTGAGGTTAAGGTTGGTGGATAGGTTGATAATCTTTCTGTTCCTCCCCTCGATGTGCCGGGTGGAAGTGTTTGGCTGCATTTTAGTGGTTTTGCGCAGTTTCAATGGCCATGGCTAGGGTAGGTTGACTTAACTGTAAGACAACTTTTGCAGAAAAAAGGGGTAAGGAATTGGTGAACTGTTCTAAGGTGATCATTTCTATTAACTTGTCTAGGCATTTGTTATTTATGCAAAGGGCTACAGTGTTTTTGACACGTTCACCCATTTCTAGGGGGGTTTATTATCCTGGGTTTAATCTAATGGCCGTCAATTTCTGCCGATAGAATTGCAAGTTTGACCCACTCTTTTCAACAAACCTTCTTTGATGGATTCAAAGGTGGCTCCATGGGCAAGATTAAACAGTTGCTAGGCGGTTTGTAGTTCACCTTTCAAAAGAGGAGCCAAATAGAACCTTTTATGTTTTTCGCCCCATCCAAGTTGTTCGACTAGGTGTTCTAAATTCAAGACAAAATTCCCTAGATTTTCCCCTTCGAGATAGGGTTGAAGTATCCCCTGTGGTAGTAGGGGTCTAGCTTGCAACCAATTTTGTTAAGTTTTCTTGGATCCTAGCATCAGCCTGCATTTGATGAGACGCCAACTGGCCTATGAGAGCTGCTAGGTCAGCCATTTCTTCCGGTGGGGTAAGGGTTCCTTCAGTGTTTTTTTCTGAATCAGAAAAAAAGGTCTTGACTCCCTCGGATAAGGTTTCGAAGTCGCCTGATTCTTCTGAGTCTGATTCTGCCAAAGGGATTAACTTCAGTAGCTTGGTCTCTAACCCTGATGGCCTTGCAACGGATGGCAATAGGGTACCAAAAAAGAAGGTTCGGCAGCGGAGGGATTAAAGGCACTATGGGACTCATCACTAGTTGGGCTGTATTCCCGGCTGTAATACCGCTGACTGTAGTATCCCTAGCACCGACTGGTCCGGCGGTATTACCACCGGATCACGGGTTGGGCCTTAATGGTAAATCCCCATTCCTGATTGGGTCCATTGCATCCAATGGGGAATTTTCGGTGCTAATACTGCAGGCTAATACATCCGGCTGTAATACCGCCGAAAACAGAAATGTTCACCTCCATAAAAAAGCTGGAGGTAAAAACAGCCGATTTAGTGCCCAACTCGTGATAGGGCCAGCCCTCAAATGCGGCAGTAATACCGTTACCACCGCATTTAAGGGCTACAGCCCAACTGGTGATGAGGCCCTATGTCTAATAAAGGTAAAGGCTGGTCGAACTTTCAGTATTACTTGATCAAGGGTTGTATATGATAATGGGAGAAAGGAAAAGTAATAATACTTGAGTTTTAAAGAGCAGATCTTTTTGACGAGTCAGGATATGTAGTTGAGAGAGCAAAACCTCTTTTAGTGTGGATACACGGTCAGAGTCGAGGAGTTCAAGGATTCTATTTCCCCTTCTTCTGGTACCACAGTTATCAGCATGGATTTTCAATTTGTATCAGTTGAGTTATATCCCACTCTGACACCATATGTAAGAAAGGCATGATATCAAAGTAAGACAGGCACAAGTGACCGCAGTTCAAGGGTGTTTATTGAACTTCATCAAGGGTGTGAGAAACGCCTATCTAAACCTATATATAAAGATGGGAGAAAGCTATGACCATCAAATAATAATAACACAGTTCTAGTCGAGTTTCATCAAGATAAAAGGGCCTATACTAAAAATCTATTGCCAATCTTTACCGCTAATTTACAAATAGTGTGGGGAAATGTTCATATAAAAAGAAAAAAGTGTTCATAAAATGATAAGTCAGGATGTTAAGGCCATTGACCTCCCTTCCCCATGTGTTCAGCATTGGATAAGGTGGTTCACTCGAGCATAGCACACTCTTGGGCTTCTTTGGCACAAGGACACAAGGCCATTACCAACATCACAGCCGTCTGTGCCTTAGTCTCTTACGTTATCAATGTCTCTTGATTCTGAGGGCCTGATGTACCAAAACAATGAAAAGTTCCTTTACAAATATTCAAGTTGGCCGATTCACTCTTCATCATGGATCCCCCTCAGCCGGGCTCTGATCTCTTTTCTACCGCAGTCTTTAATTTGGATCTCCCTCTTCCGGGCTCAGATCCTCTTCTCCAATTCTTGTGGAATATCTTTTCTCAGGTGACTCATGGTTCACCCCGGATCCCCCTCAGCCGGGTTCAGATCCCTTTTACACAATTAGTTTCCCTCAGCCGGCCTCGGACCAATTACAGTTCGTATTAGCTATCAAAGACTTTCAAATGTTCACAGGGTTTGGCTTGACCCGTTGCAGGACCACTTTGATTTCACAGTTCCCAATTTTACACTCCCAGTCGGATACGTAACAGAGACCTTCGAATGAACACCCACATGGCGCCGGACCACACTGTATATGGCATCTACCTTGGTTTCAAAAGTTCAGTCACTCCTTGGATATTCAATTATATATTGCGTCGCTCATCATATACACCTTATACTCTGTTCTTTGCAGATTTCTTCATACAATGTTGTCGCTTGCAGTCTTGGTCCTAACACAGACCGTTCTGCTATCAGTCTCCCCAACTCACAGGCTGTGCTGACTTTACTGGAGCGTCTTTGTTGTAGGAGCCAAGGACAGTACCACAGCGGCAATCGCTCCTCCCCGCCTCGGTTATCGATGTTGGAGATCCCCGGGTACCTTCGACACACAATGCACCTTTCTTCAGCTTTAATTCCTGGTCTTATGTTTCTTATTCTTGAGGGCTCGTGAAAGTAGCAATTTTCTTCCTCTGAAAAGGCATGGGGCAATTTCCTCCTTGCAACCCTTTCTGGTCTTGCCGTCTTTCTCCTCATATTCAACTTGCATCTCGGAACTGCTACTTCTTTGTGTGTTTTGTCTTGCTCAGATTGTGCTTTCATGCCCCGCCTTTTATCCATGTCGGGAAGTGTGATGGAAGTAAGGTGTGTGTAATTATCAGTAATTGCCTGACTGCCTGACCCTTGCGTTGGGACATGTCAGGTATACGGCTCAGGTGTTAGTCCATTGTCGCTCACAGTGAACTCTCAGTGAGAAAGTGTTTGTGTCGGTAAAGGGGAGGGGGGTTGAGTTCCTAGGTATCCTAGGAAGGGGATACTGTGTCTCACCCTCCGGTGTCCCACTTCCACTCCCTGAGGACCCCTCATACAGGTGATCCTCCCGCACTGGTTCACCCACAGGAACTGGATCCAAAAGCGATGGCCATGTCCTAGCCACCTAGATTGCAGATCACCGGGGACTGGCAGGTGAGACACCTTCAGGTTTCTCACAATCCTCAATGGAGTCTTTTTTTAAAAAATGGGTTAATAAGGCTACCACTCCAGGACACTGGTGTAGTCACAATCATGCTAATAGCATTAAAAAGCAAGGTAAGAATGGAGGTCCACCAATCGGGCACCATTTAAAAACATTGGAACAGAGATCATCCGATCCCTCAGCTTTTCCATGAGTGATAGAAGTAATGCATAGCAAGATTTCCTCCTTAGAAAAAACAATATCACTTCCCTTAAAAGGTTTTTCCGAAGCTACACTAACCACACCTGGGCTATGCCAGATTTCTTGATAGTGACTAACCCATTTGCCTGGGGTAATATGCTCCTCAATAGAACCTTCCGGATCATGAAAGCCTTTAGCTACTAGGTTCCAGAAATGTTTAACACCTTCAGATACCTGATGATGTTAAGTTTGTGTATTGTGAAATCTTTAAATAAAATCAAATAAAAAGGGAGGAAGAGGATGGGGAAAAGTGGGAGGATAGAGAGCACTTGGGGCGAGAAAGCACCCCGGTGCAGAAATCACTGGTGGCAATAGTGCACAGGGAAGAAGCAGAGAATGGATTCGGGTGTGAAAGAGCACACAGCCGGAGAGAAAAGGAGAATATGGGTCGAGATTTACTCACCTGGGACGAGATAGAATGCACAGACGTGTGGGGAAGGGGAATGGGAGAGGGTGGGGGACAGAGTGGGAAGGGGAGAGGGAGGGGGCAGGGGAGAAGGATGGGTAGAGGGAAAGGGAGGAAGGAGAAAAAAAAGTTAAAGCAGTACAAGAGAAGGCACAGTAACGGGAAAGTGAGCCAAGAAGGGGAAAACCTCATCATAGTGCATTGGCATTTATCAGTTTGATGATGGATGGACTTACAAGTGCGTAAGTGTGCATATGGAGGAATACATGATTGCCTGCATGCTCATGTAGGGAGAGAGAATGTAACAGAGAGATCACAAATTATTTGAGGTTAGGCAAATGAATGGAAATGTGAGGATGGCTGAATGGAAGAGTATGAGGAGGGAGAACACAGAAGGGGAAGAGAGAGCACAAAAGGGAGAGCACGCGGGAGTGAGAGTGAACATTCACAGGCAGGAGAAAGTGAGTGCACACCGGGGAACAAGGACCATGCAGCACCAAGACATGGCACCTAAGGATGACCTTGGACAGGTGGGTGCTGAGAGCCAAGCACTGTAGAAAAGCAATCACAAGCCAGAGAATTGGTGAGGAAGCACACATTGGGTAGATAAAGAACGCACACACAGAATGATAAAGAGACACAGAGAGATGGATCACAGAAGGGAGAGAGGTAGAGAGAGAATACAGTAAAGGGTTGTCCAACTCCAGGACTCGGGGCCCAGAGTCCTGACGGGTTTTAAGAATATTCCTCGTTAATATTCATGAAAACAAAATATGCATACATTTAGAATCAGTGTGTGCAAATTGATCTCATGAATATTAATGATGAGTATCCTGAAAATCTGACATGTTTCTGGCCCTTGAGACATGGAGTTGGACAACTGAGAGGCAACTGAGAGGGACAAATTGCACAAAGGTAGGGAGCATGTGAGTGTGCCAAGCCGGATAAGGAAACAAGAAACCAAACAAAGGGAGTGTGAGCAACAGAGTACACAGGGTTGAAAAAGTGAGCACAGGAAACAGTAATCATGATCTTATGTTTGTTGTATGTTTTTGAAAAACATAAATAAAAAAAGCTTCGTGAGAGCTCTGTGCGATGAAATAATTCCTGCTAAAGACAATTAAAGCTAGTTACTGTGCATCAAGGGCAAATCAAGCATTGATATTGATATTTTATTTCTATTGCGCTCATACACAAGTGTTTCAGAGCGCGACAAGGCAAGAGAGGGGAACAGGAGAGAACAAAACAGCGATCTTACTAGGCCCAGTGACATTGCGAACACACAAGTGCATGGGAGAGGGGAAAAGTGCATGAAAGGGGGGAGAAGTGGAAAGTGCAAAGCAGAGGAGAAACAGATAAATAATAAATAAATAAATAAATAATAAAGGCAACAAACAGTGGTAGTGCAGCCAGCAATTTGCAAGTGTTAGGTTTAAGGCAGCAGACAGGGTAGGTCTGATAAGTGCAGGAAGAAAAGGGGGGGGGGCTGTATGGGTACATATACAGACCCCAGTGCAAGGGGTGGCCCGGAGGCAGTGCGGCAGGGTGAGCAGGTGCCTGGGCCTGGAGGACAGAGGGTGGCCAGGTGCACGGTGCCAAGAGAGAACAGATCAGCAGGGGAGAAGGGGAGGGAAGGCAGAAGAAAAGAGGAAGGTCTTGAGGTGCTTCCGGAACCGGAGATGGTTCTCCTCAAGTTTTAGAGTGGCAGGGAGGCTGTTCCAGAGGAAGGCCCCTGCCGAAGACAAGGAGATACCCAGAGCTTGTTTCTTTGAAAAACGACTGACCCTGAGGGAGTTAGAGGTAGAGGAGTGAAGAGCTCGAGAGGGGAGGTACTTGCGGAGGGATAGCTGAAGGTATTTTGGACATGACAAATGTTATGTGGCTAGACTGTCCTACATTAGTGGTGCAGTCTGAATATACTTTCTTATTGTGGCATGGCATTTTTTACTTGGCATCAAGGATTAAGCAAACATGATATGTGCCTGAAAACTGATTAGACTGGATTACATTGAACGTACAACAGTCTGGCCAGGTAATAACAATTCTCAGGTTTGCTTTAAGCTTCATGCCAAGTAAAACATGCAATGCTACATTAAGAAAGTATATGCAAATTGGCACTATCACTGGTACTTTCAACTTGGCATTGAGGAAAAAGCAAACATATGTGTTATTATTACGTAGCTAGACTGACCTACATTATACAATGACTGCAGCGGAGCAAGTTTGCGGCTGTTTGGCGCCACATAGGGAGGACATGCCCCTGTCCAATTTCTTTCTCCACAAGGCTTGCAGCTGTGAAACCTGCAGTGGAGCAAGGGTGTGGCAGTTTGGTGCTGTTTGGCGCTGGTATGCAAAGGTGGTTGCAGTTAAAATCTAAGAATCTACAAGTCAACAGGACAGTCTGGTGGCATCCAGATTCTCCAATCAACGGTGAACACCACACACCGTGGGTAATAAGCAGTGCTCAGATGCCTGAGGGTTTGTAGCGCTGTATAAATGCAAAAAAAAAAAAACTAAATAAATAAATAAATCCTCCGGTATACTTCTGTATATCCAGGAGTACAGGCCCGAATACCACCAGGTGCTTTAATATCGCGGCGATAAATGCTTTTTTTAATGTTATAATTTAACTGTGGCTAGATCACAACATTTTAACAATGATTACATTTTGTTTATTTAAATTGTATAGCACTCTATTTTTAACTGACCAACACTCAAAACCTTGGCATTGCATGAACAATTTAAATTGACTTTGCTTGCTGAGATTTGCACCTGCATAACTTCCCGATAACCCTCCCTTCCCCCTAGCCTGGAAACTCCCACTTGGGGCATTTTATAGCTTATATCATTGAATGACCTTGATCAAGGGAGTGACAGAACTTTCGCTGCATGGCCCAAATAATACAGGCAAACTGTCAGGAGACGAAAAGTGCAACGTCCTGGTTTATATCTACTCTGTTAATTTGGCTAAACTTGTTCATTTGCACAACTGCTTCCTGCTGGAATCAAGACAAAGTGGGGGGCGGGGGGAACCGATTAAGGCTTATTGGTAAATCGTCCATTGTTGAAAAAAAGCCATGGGGGAGAATTACTAAAACAGCCCCCCCAAACGCAATCCACCTGTGCACCCATGGGATATCCGTGTTACTCACTTTTGTTAACTTTGCACGTTATTGATAATCTCCATAAATGTCTATTGTTTGACGCAAGAAATAGGGGGAGGAGGAGGGATTCAGGTAGCCCTTTTTAGTTATTCAGCGCCCATGTCCTTACAGGTTGTTTGCGTATTCGTTCATCAATGCGCTAGTGTAAATCAGTGTGTGTGCTATGTCTTAAGGCAAGGCTATAATGCAGCAGCACATGGTGCAAAAGGAACGGCACGATTATCCGCCCCATAACAGAAGTGAACATATTGATACATTAAATTGAGATACTTCTAGATGATAGCCCCCAGGAAATGGTGGTTAAGGGGCATTCCCCAGTGGTGGGAAAACAAAAGCGGGCTGGGGAAAACGACCCAGTTAACAAAAGTCTAAAAATGGAGAAACTTCAACATACTTACATTTGCAAGGGATAAGAAAAATACATGTTTTGGGTATAATCTGATAGCAAGCCCCAGGTGAGAAAACCAGATGGGTGGTAGCAATTCTATATTTCCAGCGAAGATGCATGAAAATGTGAATGGCAAGGGCGAGGGTCAGGTGGTTGTAAATGGCATTCCCCTTCCCAGTGGCAATACCCAAACAAAGGCCAAAGACAACCACACTACCCCTTCTACTTCCTCTTGTGTTTTAAATGAAGAGACATGTGGCGGGGCGGCCCGCCACAAACAATCACGCTGACTCCTAGAGTAAATTCAAGCGTGTTTATTAATGACTTTTGATGGTCAGAATGGTTGATTCACAAGTCTGGGGTCTAATGGGGCTGGAGAATTTGGTGCTTTCTTAACCCCATGCAGGTGGGGCCTTAATTCCCCTTCTTGTGCCCCTGCGTGCAGCAGCGCCGAAATGAAGGACATGGAGCCAAGAGAACATGAAACCTTCTTTATTCTTACTTTCTCCTTTCGCCCGTGAACGTGGCAAATCCCCTTGCGCATGCGTGAGCGTGCACTCATTCAATTGGTGGTGTCCAGCGTGATGAAGCTTCTCATCATGCCAAGTTAACCGTGTCCATACCGGACACGACATCTTCCTCTCTCGGGCAAAACAGTATCCCGTTACTCACAGTTGGCCTCCCATTTCCTCAATCAGTCTCACAGGCCTTGTAATGCATCACTTTGGTTTCGTCGACATCTCCACAGGCTGCCTATTCTCTGTCAACGCCACATCCTCATCTTCTGACCTTTCTTGACAAACTTCCTCGACTCTCTCCTCATCCTCGCACGCCTTTTCTCCCTCTTGTTAGAGCCTGAATTGTGACACATTTCGTGTGATCCCTCTGCCCGGGTATCGGGCCTTCACCATAGATCCCTTGATCTGCGTGATGACTAGATGACCAGGATCAAATCTTGACTCTGACTTCCGTTCCTGCTTTCGACACACAAGAACTTTGTCCCCAGTTTGCAGTGTTGACACCTTTTCTCCCCCCTTTTCATCAGCATATCTTTTCATCTTGCATTTTCTCGTCACATCCTCGGCCTGTAGCATTGTCAGTTTGCAGGAGCTCTTCTCTGTGGGGCAATCCTTCCTTCACTTTTCTTTGAAACACCAACTCTGACAGGCATCTTCCCGTTGTTACATGTGGTAAGTTCCGGTAATCCCGCAGCATGCTGCACACTGCTTGGTTTAGCGACATCTGACTCATCTTGTTTTGTCGCAACACTTTCTTTAAGCTCCCCTTAAACTTCTCAGTCATTCCATTGGCTTGTGGCCACAAAGGTGTGATTTTCCGGTGGCGTATGCCCATGTGACTCATGAATCGCACAAATTCCAGACTGCTAAATGGCGGCCCATTGTCTGATACCAGCGTCTCAGGAATGCCCCATGCCGAGAATATGATGTCCAACTCAGGGATGATAGTGCTGGCTGCTGTGGACGAGATCATCTGTACAAGAGGGAACCGAGAGAATTTGTTCATTACCACCATCCAGTACTTTCCACCGCCAAACGGTCCAAAGAAGTCAACTGCTACAGGGGTCCATGGAGCTTCTGGCTGTTCCGACATTCTGAGTGGTTCCAGATTGTTGGGTTTCAATGTGAACGGACATATGTGGCATCTTTTCACTGTGTTTTCCACCATTGCATCGATCCCAGGGAGGCACATATTATCTCTTATCAGTTGCTTGGTTGGCCACCATACCTCAATGTCCCTTGCGCGCCAGATCCAACACTTGCTGTCGTAGATCTGTGGGTATAATGATCTGCCTCCCGCACTTCACAAGGCCTTCCACAGTAACTGACAGCTCATCTTTCACTTGTCTGAAAGCTTGCATTTCTTGCTTCACGGTCTTTTGCGTCCCTTGTGTGTATTCTAGCTCACTGTCTCTCCACCTTCGCAATGTGATAAGCTCTTTCACCTTCTGCAGTATCCGATCAACCATGGTGTGCTCTCTCACCATGCTCGTTGTAAGTGGCTTTGGAGGTCCCTGCTGAGCGAGGAAGTTTATGTATGTCTCCGCCATGGACGGGTCACAATCTTGTTCACAAGCGGGTGCCGAGACATGAAGTCCGCCGGATTGTATTCATTTCCTGACTTATGAATGATGGTATGAATGATGGCCAAGTTGAAGTTTTGCAATCTGAACCCCCACCTCTCAATCCTATGAGGCATTTTACACAGAGGGTTTCCGTAAATCGTGACTGGTGCCTGGTGATCAGTCACTACTGTGAACAGTTTTCCCAATAGGAACATCTGAAAGTGCTCACATGACCAAAAGACTGGCAGCCCAGCTTGGCGGGCCTCGTCCTGAGGAGTCCACGGATCATCCTGTGGCTCCTTAGGTTCGGATTCAGGCTCAGGAGGGGGTAGTTTGCAATCCTCTCTTTTGATGACATGTTTGAACTGCGAACTGTTTCTTGTGACTTCAAGGTCTGCGTTTTGAGCAGCCACAATGGTTCCTTTGATTTCTGTGCATACTTTGCATTTGTCTTCCTTTTCATGGTTTGTTGAACTAGGACCTCATCTCCCATGTGGAAGTCTTTGGGCACAGCTCTTTGTCTCATGTCTGAGTCCGCATTTGCCCGTTCTTTCCTTTCAATGTCTCTTCTTATGATTTCTGCGTCCCCTTTTTCCTGGGCAGTGGGATGTCTCACGACCTCGTAGCTAACATTAGTTCTGCTGGTGTCTTGTTGGTGGCTTTATGTGGCGTGTTACAATCGTCTCGTAATAGCATGCATAGAGCTAGATGTGGGTTGGTGCCTTCTATGCAGGCTCTTTGGTTTGTCTTCTTGATGGACGCCATGAAGCGTTCAGCCATTTCGTTGGCTTGTAGTCGTCTGGGGTAATCCTTTGGTGTGTGAACCCCATATGTTTTGCGAAAGCTGCAAATTCATGGCGTTGAATGAGGACCTGTTATCTTATTTGATAGACCTTGGGATGCCCACTCACTGAGTACTTCGTCGAACGTTGCGGCCACTTGAGAGTATGCAGTTGTCATTTTCTTGACAATGGGGAATCTTTAATATTCATTGATTAACAGCGAAGATATTCACCAGACTCCATCGGTCGATTGCTACTCTGTCCCATGGCCGGTCTGTAATGTGCATTGACTGAAGTGGGATGGGGCTTCCGCTCTTGCTGTACACTGGCATGCCCGGCAGTTCTTGACCGAGCTGTCAACCAGTGAGTCCATGAAGTGGAACCATACGTGGCACCGCAGCTGCCTTTTTAGTGTTGTTTGCTTGCCTGTCATGAGCCGTTTTAAGGATCACTGCTCTGAGCATCACAGGGATGATTAGCCGACACCCTCTCAGTATAATGGCGTGGTCTTTGACTGCCAGTTCTGTGTGTATTCTTGCCAATCTCTCCAACTCTTCTTTGCACACCCCCAGCTTGTTTAGAACTGCACAACGGTAATATTTACACTTGCTGTTGCCAGTCAAACTAATGGCTAGCGCCATGGATGGGTCGGCTGTGGATGCAGCCGCAACTGGCTTGCTTGATAGTGCTGGAGGATGTGCGATTGCAGCCACGTGGTTGATGTATTCAGTGTCGCCTGCTTGGGTGATCAGCGTACTTGCCGGATGGCGAGATAAGTAGCCAGCCGGAGTTTGATCCCCACCGGGCCTGTGGATAATGTCATAGTCGTGTTTCTGAAATCTGATGCCCCATCTCTCTATCCTGGGCGGCATCTTTGTGTGTGGATTTCCAAAAAGGGACAGCAACGCCTGGTGGTCCATGATGAGTGTGAATTTCTTTCCAATTACGAAGTTGTGGAAAAGTTCACAGGCCCAGACTGCAACCAGGCTCTCCTTTTCGGCTTACGAGTATGCAGATTCAGGGCCTGACAGGGCTCTGCTCACATAGGCGACAATGTGCCTGGGGGGTGTATTGTCCCTGCTCGTCTGCACCAGGATGGCCCCAAGTCCTACAGGATTTCCGTGTGCCAGTTGGGGTCAAAGTAAGCCAGGCAGTGTACATCTGCCAGGGCCTTCTTGATGGAATTGAACACCTCCTGGCAGGCTGTGGACCAGATGAACGCTGATTCTTTCTGCAGTAGTCTTCGTACCGGTTCAGTGAGGTACGCGCAGTGAGGGATATAGCGTGCACAATAACCGGCCATCCCCAGGAATGATCGGACATCTGCTTCCTGCGTTGGTTCCTGTAGGTTGGTGATGGTACTGACTTTGTCGGGGTCAGGTGTCATGCTGTCGTCAGAGAAAATGTGACCAAAAAATGTCAGTTTCTTCTTGCTGGAACAACACTTTTCAATGTTGAGCGTTAGGCCGGCCTTCTGTATTGCTGTGCATGTTGCTAGCAGGGCTGCAACGTGGTCCTCCCGTGATGTGCCAAATACGAGTATATCATTGCTGTAATTCAGCGTGCCCTTGATGGGTCTGATCACCTGTGTTATGGCCTCCTGGAAGATTTCGGCCGCAGAGGAAATGCTGAAATTGAGGCGTCTGTACCGAAATAGACCTTCATGGGTGGCGAATGTGGTGATGCCCCTGGATTCAGAGTGCAGATCCAGCTGGTGGTACCCTTGAATTAGGTAGAGTTTCGAGAACATCACAGACTTGTTGAGCTGGACGATCATGTCTTCTATGTACGGCCCAGGATGGCAGTCTCTTTGTATGGCAGTGTTCGCCATCCTCATGTCTACACACAAACGTAGTTGTCCACCTTCGATGGGCACCCATGGGGTGGGACCCGTCGCTGGCTCAAAGATATCATCACTAAGTAGTTGGTTCAGTTCTCTTGAGACAGCCTCTTGTAGATAAAACCCCACCCTTCTTGTGTGCTGGGCAACAGGACTGTCGGATTCATCTGTGTGTAATTTAACAGGAGCTCCTTTGAGTTTCCCTGCAAATGTATTGGAAGTGGCCTTCTCTCCCGCAGTTGGCACATCTTTGCGAGAGTGTGGGGCAGGTCCCCGAGTGTGGGAAAGCCATTCCACAGCCGTAGCATTGCCTTTGCGGTCTGGGCCCAGTCTGGATGGTCACTTTGTAGGATGTGACCCCTTGGTCTCCTGGTCAATGGGCTGCTGGTTGGACAGCGGCAATGAGTTCGGTTTTGTCCTGTTTTGCG
The DNA here is from genome assembly GCF_040938575.1 of Ambystoma mexicanum. Classification (NCBI taxonomy): domain Eukaryota; kingdom Metazoa; phylum Chordata; class Amphibia; order Caudata; family Ambystomatidae; genus Ambystoma; species Ambystoma mexicanum. The sequence goes on from NC_090922.1 coordinate 256,882,642, forward strand.
TTTGGGTTGTCTGTCGTGGAGGCTTCTTGTTCGGTAACTCTCTCAAAAATTCTCGCTAGCACGCTCACTTCGTCTATCGAGAGAGGCTTTTTCAGCAATTGTTTCCTGAGGGCTGGTGATAGGCATACCTCTATCACACGTAGCTGTATTGCTTCATCCACGGAGAATGCACGAAACTGACAATGTGCATTCAAAGGCGTGTGATGAATTCGTCGTCAGTCTCTTCCACCCTCTGCGTACACTGTCTGAACATGCATCTCTCATAGTCTCGGTTTGGTTCAATTATGAGTTTTCTGTTTAGGGCGGTGATTAGTGAGGCGAAGTCTGGTTGGTCTTCTGGAGGAACCGACTTGACAATGGTCTTTATCTCACTGGAAACCAGGTTAATGGACATATTGAGAAGGTTGGGTGATTTCTCCTTCCCCGCCGCTTTTACAAAATGGTTAAAGTCCTCCATCCACTCACTCCACCTCGGGCCCTTGTCCGCTTGAGGGGTCATGGTGAATGGGAGTGGCATGCGCAGCAAAACTGTTTTGGACGTGGGTGCAGGGGGCAGTGTCCCTAGGTTGCTCATGGTGGCAGGTGTGATAGTTGAGGTACGGATAACACCCCTGCTCTGGCTTTCTTTTATGGTCGAAGCAGCAGTGTTCTTTTAGGGTTTAGGAAGCCGTCTGTGGTCCTACTCCATGTGTGGGACTAGGACCTGGGCGATTTCCTGTATGTCTGGCTGCCGTTTATCATGCACGATTGTTTTATGAGTGCTGGTCATTGTGCAAGGACTCTTTGTGGGTTGACATTTCCGAATTGTTCATTTATTCTCTTTGGTATCTTTTTTTTTCTTAGGAGTTAATGCAGAACTCTGCGTGGTTAACATGTCCTGGAAGTTCAAAATGCACCCTCCATTTCTTCCCTGTTGTAGGTGGTCGGAGTTCACTTTGGTCTATGCGTTTCTGTGCCTATTTGTCTTCCAGTCTTTGCTTCTAGGGAGCAGTCGTCATGTGTAGGAGACAAGCTGTCAATGAAGTGGCGCCACCATGTGTTAATTGTGGAAACAGCGTGCAAATAACAGACCTGGAATGCGCTGTGCACTAGCATGTCTCGGCCCCACGTGGAACTGAGGAAAGCTACTGGCAGACGGCAGTGTCTCACACCCTCCTGTGGAGTGCTGCGGGGAGGACGTCTTGATTACTGACTTCCTCCCGCCTGGGATCGGGCATGGTATTGTGCCGCAGGATCATCGGCACCTGAGGAGATACGCGGGATGCGCAGGCCGTCTGTATGGATGGGTGGCGCGGTGGGATCACCTGCCAATTACTGGAACTCCGGTCCTTTGTAAACAGCCTCGTCGCCAGCTGTTACACGGAATGTACGGTTCAAATAAAGGACACAGCACCGGAGTTTATGGACAAACGTCTTGCTTTATTGAATCTTAACTATGTACTACATTTTCCTTCTCAACTCCTCCCCTTCCACTTTCGTTCCCCTTCCTCCCACCAGGCTCATGTCTCCCCCTTAAAGGGGCAGAGGCGTGTAACAGTGATAAGGTTGCACAGCTTCTGAAAGGGAGCTCATGCGTTGCACCGTTGCCGCTGCAGGGCATAGGTAATGCAGAGTGGATATAGCATGTAAATTAGCGGTTTTGCATAAGTGGGTTAGCTTCTGTGAGTAGTTTGCATGCAAGATACCCAAGCTGCCTGCTAAATGGAGCTACGAGCCAAAAGCTCTGACTTTTCTCCTGTTTCCAGAATGATTGGCAATATAAAGTAGCTGTGAAAGGACATTCAAAAAATTGTGCGACAATACAAGCATTGACAATAGTTTTGCCTGTTATATTGTGTCTGCCAGGAGCTCAAGGTAAGGGGGCGTGGAGGGATCGGATCCCAAAAGAAATGCAGGCCAGAAGCACGCAAGAAGGAATGAGAGGGGGAGGCATGGTGGGTGGACAATTGTAAAGTAGAGAGGACGAGGGTTATTTCATAGGGCTGCAGGGACCTGTGAGCTGGGTACATCCTTGAATGCCTGGATATATGGGCTAATATTCCCCTTTCCGTACAGTCTAAGGATATTTCAAGTCACCGAGGACTTTCGTGATCAACGAGGCCGAAGGCCAAGTTCCTTTATAAGCTCACAGAACTCCAAGGTGGCTTGAAATATCCTTTTGATTTATGGTAGGGGGCATTTTATTCCTGATAATACATGGCCACACAATACCAATCTCCTAACTACCTCGTATCTTGCTTAATATGATGTAAGAGATCTTCCATTTGCTGAGCCATTTAATCAATATTAAATCTAATTTGATAAAAAATAGCAAAAATGCATCTCCTAATATGCTGCAGAAAAATAGTTCAAGCAGTTTAATAAAATGTATTTAAAAAACATGCAAAGTCTTATTCACATAAGTAAAACTCCAGCAGTGGCCATTCTACCATAAACAGTCCTTTGTCAATTACTGGCTGCAATAAACTACTCTGTAAGCAAGGAATTTGAAAGGCTTTTCACAGCTTTAATTAAGTGCAGAAGTGACAGCTGATATTCTCTCTGGAGGCTCAAGCAGGAGGCATTGGGATGTCAAAATCGAGGTGTATTAACTGGGCACAGAGCATGCCGGGTATATGAAAAAACATGTGCACATACTCACACACTGTGCCGGAGGGAGTGGCCATTTGAGTAGTACAGCATTTTAGTAATGCTTGGATTTCTGTTGTATGATATTTAGAGCAATTTCTTACATTGTAACCACTCACCAAGAACAGCTTTTGGTCTACCATTTACTTAAGTGTTTGTTGATCAAAAGTGTTGTAATTGAATAGTCATTCTAATGTCGGGAAAGGTTAAAATGGATCTACTCTGTAAACATGCTGCAGAAATTTCGTACTTATAGATAGCAATTACTTGTTCCAAAAATATTTTATGTCACGTTATTTACATTACAAAAGGCCATTTTCAATCTTGCGTAGACTCATTTTTAAAAGAAAATTCTATTAAGTGAAGCAGAAACCTTTGCATTAGAGTACAGCTAGGGAGACATGGCATATGAGGAGGGATGAAAAGCTTGCAGGCGTTCTTTGTCTACCTAACCACCCATTGACTTTCCCTATGGCCATTTCCACGAACTTCCTGCGCCTCCCTGCACAAAACACATCCTCTTGGGATCTCTTTGAGCTAGCTTCATCAAGCCTTATAACCAAACTTTGTGCTTAAAGTGCCTGACAGTGTGTTGTCGAAGAAGTCTTCTGAAAGTTAATTTAATGACTTAATTGGAGCTGTAGACAGGCTACTGCTGTAATATAAATGTCTCATCAGGTCTACCTCCAGCCACTTGATTTATAAGCCCTATGCTAGTCCTTCACTGAAGTCCTGTCAAAAACAATAATTGGCAAAGCCAACAGTTTTGGCTTGTGTATAAGTAAATGGGCAGGGCCCTGCTATTTTATGCCCGATTACTTGAAACATTTTGCAGCATCTACCATTTAATACAACTACGAAATAGCTTGGAAAATGTCCCATTCCTACACAAAAGTCAAAACTGTTTGCATTGCCAATGCTTGTTGTACATATGTAAGGGGCAGTTTAATAGACTGTACCCACTGTGGCTAAAACACATTGTGTCAGTGAAATAAAGCCTACATGAAGCAGACGGGGCATACCACAATGGTGTTCTACCCTCTGTGAAAAAATATACACAAATACTGCACACGCTCCAAACTAGTATTTGATCCCAGTTTTATTACAATTTATGATATACTAACCCCACTATTAAATGTACATAGTGTTTTGCTGTGTGTTTTTGGCAATTAAGTAAAACATATGCTAAGAAAGTGTTTCAAAGTAATTTTTTTATTTTATTTTTTACCATCTTTATTTAATTTGAAATCAACATAACAATAAAACAACGGTGAAGGTCATAAAACAAACAATTTGAAGCAACATCTCAAATATACAAAAATGAATAATCCAATTAGAAACCATCCTATTCCAAAAACCCCACCCCCTGTCCCAATTTCAAACTCCACAAACCACAACCACAAACAAACAAAAACACTACAACATCTACCACCCACCCCAACCCACAACAATCCAATCCAAATTCTCTACACCGTACCCAAATAAATCATTAAAAGAATCCCAATTCTCACAATATTCAGTCTCCCGATGTAACCGACTAGCACGAGAATGTTCATATCTTGACAACAAGCGCAGATCCACCAACCAACCCTCAACATGTGACTTTTTCCGTGACTTCCATACTTTCATAATATGTTTAACTGCCATCATCAATGCCCTATTAACCCGATCAGTACCACCACAATTCAAGAGGAAAACAGCAGACAGAAAAGTCTGAGGCAATGAAAAATCTGAGACCAAATCTACCCGATCAAGAACATCTTTCCAAAAAGTAAGCACCCGTTCACATTCCCACAACATGTGTAAATAAGTTCCCTTTGAACGAGTACAACCCCAACACAAATCTGAATCCATCAAACCCCCCTCCTGCATTCTCACTGGGGTCCAATAAATGCGTCCCAAGATTCTTTGATGAGTATGGGCCTCATTACACTGTAGGCGGTAAAAAACGGAATTTACCAGCATGGCGCTATTAGCGTGTCTGTCCTCGCAGGCGACTGTTAATAGAGCCCCATTCCGAGTATGCGGACACGCGCATAGTGCCATGGCGGTAAATGACCCTACCGCCATGCCGCAAAAGTCCCCCAAGAGCACCTTACCGGCTTTGACCAAAGTGCTGATAGCACCTCCGCCCTCACGCTACATGGAAATAGCGCTATTAGCGGCCACCGTAAAAAAGCGGAGCCGGAAATAGCGTCATCGCACAGGAACGGGAAAGAGCTTGGCGGCCATCTTTAAAAACACAATCCATTGCCATCCTCTGCACCCAGGACCTGCAGCAACAACACAGCTGGAAAAACTTCTTCCCACGACATCAAAGAATGCCCAAGGCCCTAAAGAAAGCTGATGTGCGCCAGCGCAAACAACGCTTCTCCGACGAGGAGTTGACAATGCTAGCAGACACACTAGCTGAAAACGCAGATGTAGTGTTTGCAAGCGACATGCGGCGTCCCGCACTGCTGAGAAAAAAGGAGATCTGGGCAGAGGTGGCGCGGAAAGTCAGTGCGGTGGGCACCACCCCCCGCACCGTAAAGGACGTGCGCAAGCCGTGGGACGATCTGCGCCTCCGTGTACGCAGTATACTATCGGCCAACAGGAGTCTGGCCATGGGCACAGGAGGCGGAGGAGGATCCCCGATGAAGATGCAGGAGTGGGAGGAGACATGTGCCAGCATCATTGGCATTGAATGCATCGAGGGAGTGGGCCAAATGGAGCGCGGTGTGGCAACAACGTCAGATGGAGGTGAGTATCCACGCAAAACACTGCAATGCAAAGCATGAGGTCCTCCCCCAAATGTGACATGGGAATTATCTAATGGATGGGGGCATCACACACACATGCATAGAACCCTGCACAAATGCCCACACAACCACATGCATGCAGCACCTCACACACGTGTCACCCTGACTCATGTCTGGATGACCCATCCATCTGGCCAACAACTACATGTCCAAACTAGATGTCCAAATCCATAGAACTGCAGCAACAACAACATATGCATGATGCACGTTGACCCATCACTGATGCTATCCCTGTCTTGCTCCCCCACAGGCTCACAATCTGACAGTGAGGAGCTGGACTCTGCAACGCAGGCCCCACCACCCAAAAAGCAGGCCAAGGGCAAGGATGCAGGCACCAGGCCCAGTACATCGAGGGGCACTGGGAAATCTGGAGTGGCCCAGCGGTCCAAAGCCACACACGCACCAACACCAAGGGTTGACATCCCATCCGACACTGTGGTAGCATCCGCACCACCCACCCCCACCACTCAGGAGCCAGTGGCAGAAGGCACGCTGTCCGCAGCCGTCGGGGAAGCAGCTACCACGGCACCCATGAGTGATGTGGAGGACCCATGTCCGACACCGGAAGTGCAGCGTACACCCAGTCCCCAGCTGTCTTCACACCACAGCCCATGCAACACAACAAATGGCAGCATCCATGAGGTGCATGCCGGAGAATCACTGGCAGGGTTATTGAGTCCCGTGGCGAGCTCACCTGATGGCGGCCACATGCAGCAAGCTGCGCCGAGGAGGAACAGGGGCAGGGCCACAGACGAGGGCATAAGCCTAATACGACAGCGCCAGGAGGAGCTCAATGCCCTGGTTGGCCGGCAAGTGAGCCAGGCTGCCTTGTCCAGGGAGGAGATTTGAGAATTTTCAAGGGACATGAAAGCCGCCATGGACAGCAACACGACACGCTTATGTAATGAGATAGCCGCTGTGAGGCAGGTCCTAACCCGCATTGCTGAGGCGATGGAGAGCATGCGTCACACACAGGGACCTGATCAACCAGGCACCTCATTGTCTGCCAGCTCCGACCAAACAAGCACCCTGCGCAGGTCCAGCCGGTCCTTGCGGCGGCGAGACTCACAACCCCCCCAATGGTGGCAGTGGAGGAGGGAAGTAGGGCCAGCCTGTCACTGTTGACACTTGCAGACTAATGCAGCACTGATGTGCACACCATGTTTGTGGGAGCTGTGGGGGCAGGGGGGTGAGGGTGTTTGGGGGAGTTGTGGGGGGAGGGGGGTGAGGGTGTTTGGGGGAGTCATGGGGGGGTCGGAGGGCGAGGATGTTTGGGGTGGAGGGTACATGCACTTTTGATTCACATAATGCTCAATACACACGTTATGGTATGGACAATCACATGACTGGACATTGATTATTGTGTATGTGTGCTTTATTGGTGAAGGGTGCACAGTGTCAATGTCCTCCCAATACCCAGTGCCCTGAGCTCCACATCAATTGCACCCTCCTAATCCATGTGTGTCAGAAACAATGGTCTATCAGGTGCTGGGGCACAGCACGTCCCTCCTGGGCATCGCCACCTGCATGACCTGCAGCCCCCTCTCCTCCATCCTCATCCCCGTCATCATCCTCAGCAGGTGGTTGCAGTTCAATGTCAGGGGGCATTGGCACATTCCGTCTGATACACATATTGTGCAGCATGACACATGCCATGGTGATCTTGGCCACCTTCTCATGCCCGTACAGGAGTGCCCCGCCCGACCTGCTGAGGCACCGGAAGCGTGCCTTCAAAAGGCCAAATGTCTGCTCAATTACCACGCGGGTACGGGTATGTGCACGATTGTAGTCCTCTTCGAGCCTGTTCTGTGGGTGCCGTACAGGGGTAAGGAGCCACATCTTCAGGGGATAACCGGCATCACCTGCATGGGTGCAACAATGGGTATGTGTAAGTGTTTACATCAAGTGGAACCTGTACATATCACACAAACAATCATAGCATTGTGAATGACATCCACTGATCCAAGCACGCATGGCAATCAGGGTAACTGCAATGTGGGAAGGTGAGGTAGTCCTTGCAAGTGGACATGCACCATGCATGCATACGGCAGAGATTGCCATGTCCTGGCTGAGTTTAAGTAATTCCTGTTTCCCGGCCCTGGCAACGTTTGTACCACACTGCTAGTATACTGCCATTCCTCATTTGAAGTCACCATGCTGTTTAATTGCAATTCAGTAGTGTTGTACGGGTGTGGCTCACTTCAATGGCATCCCCCCACTCACACCCAGTTGGAGTATGCATCTCCCCCCGCCCCCACTCACAATCCACATCACACTGCCATATGGTTGGCCTGCTACTCACCAAGTAGCCACGAACGTTGTCCAGCATGTCGCTCCATGTATCGTGGTATTATCGAGTTCCGCAGGACCATTGAATCATGGGTTGATCCGGGATATCGGGCACAACAATGTGTGATGATCTTGTTGGAGTCACATACCATTTGGACGTTGATGGAGTGGTATTGCTTTCTGTTACGGTAGACTACCTCATTGGCATGTGGGACCACCAGTTCAACATGGGTACAGTTGATGGCCCCGATGCAACTTGGGATGCCTGCCAGTGAATGGAAGCCAACTTTAGTTTTGGAGATCACCTGGGCAGTCCGTGGCATGGCTATGTGTTGACTTGTGTGCTTCAGGAGGGCATTGAGCACCTGGTTCAGCGTGCGTGAGAATACTGGTTGTGATATGCCATGCATCTGACCTACCGTATGCTGGTAGGTGCCTGTGGCCAAGAAGTGGAGCACAGTTACCACCTTCAGTAGAGGGGGGATGGCAGTACGGATGTCTATGAGACAAACAATGTCGTCGTATATCATGTCTACAATGGTGGTGATGGTATCCCGGTCCAGACTGTACAGGGTGTGTATCTGCTCAGGGGTTAGGTTGAATGGACTGGCTCTGATCCTGGGAATTGGTGGCTGCCTCTGTGGTATCACTAGGTGCACTGGTGGTGCTTGCTGCGCCTGTCTTGCCCTCCTCCTCCTCCTCCTCCTCCTGCGTCTCCTCTGTGCTGCCTGCTGTTGTAGCTGCTGCACTGCAATCATGTCCTCCAGCCCATGTAATGCTGCTAGTATTGCATCCATCTTGGTGTGGAAATAGGTGTGGGAAGGGGTGTGGTGTGCTCTTTTGTGCTGCCAGTCTCCATTGCCTCCACCTGTGCTGATTTTGTCAACCTGTGGCAGGTGGGAACACTGCTCAGGTCTTTTAACGGGTGGTTCGCGATGCCGGTATTAGCGCCTTGCCGGTAAGGGGTTTTTGGGTCTTCGCCATGCCGGTATTGCCATGTCCGCATGGCTTGTGATGGCGTGCTATTAGCGCTATGGCGCTATTTCCGGACTGAGGGGCCGCGCGCCCACGGACTTGCCGCTAATAGTGCCACCGTACTTAGCGGTGCCGCTAATAGCGGTTTGTTCGGGTCGTAATTGGGGAGGGGATTTAACGATACCGGTAATCCCTTACCGGTACCGGTAAATCCCTACCGCCTACCGTGTAATGAGGCCCAATATCTCAAATTCAAATCCATTTTTATCTCTCACCGTTACCCTCCAGGGACTATCCCATCCTATTCCCGACAAATCCTGACCCAACTCCATTACCCACTTCATACATAAAGGCCCTCATTACGACCCTGGCGGTAAGTAAAGTACATTACCGGCATGGCGCAACTAACGTGTCTGTGCTGGGCCGAAGCCGTAAAAAGCGGCACATTACGACCCATCGGGCACGAGCATTGCGCCATGCCGGTAATGTAAACTGCGCCATGCCGTTAATGCCCCCAAAACGGCATCTACCGGCATCGTATGCCGCGCAAGGTGCACTACCGCCACCCCGGCCACCGATATTAGCGGTCACCGCAATTAGCGGTGACCGTAAATAAGTGGAACTGGAAGTTGCGTCATCGCGGCGGAACGGGAAAGAGCACGGCGGCCATCTTCAAAAACACAATCCATTGGCATCCTCCGCAACCAGTGGACATCCAACCCTGAGAACCGGCACAAAACATCAGCTACATCTACCCTGCGAGAAAAAATGCCTAAAGTTGTCAAGAAAAGTTGTGATCGCCAGCGGCAGGACCGTTTCACCAGGGAGGAGCTGAACATGTTGGCAGAGACCCTCCAAGAAAACGCTGCTGTAGTCTTTTCTACCCAAATGCCCAAACCGGCAATCGCAAAGAAGAAGGCCATATGGGCCCTAGTTGGACAGCGGGTCACTGCTTTGGGAACAGTACCCCGCAACGCGAGACAGTGCCGTAAGCGGTGGGATGATCTCCGCCTCCGCGTTAGGAGCATCCTGTCTGCCAACAGGAACATGGGCATGGCAACTGGCGGAGGATCAGAGTCCCCAATAAAATTACAGCCCTGGGAGGAAATCTGTGCCACTACAATCGGCATCGAGAGCATTGAAGGGGTATGAGGAATGGAGAGAGGAGCCCCGACATCAGGCGATGCAGGTAGGTGCCTCAAATCAAGCCATGCAAAAGTCACTGAAGTCCATTCATGTGAAGCACAATCTTGCCCAATAGTGTAAATGCAACACAACAGCAGAAGACTGCATACAGCCATTTCTGACCTCCACCCTGTACACATGCAGTATGCACACCCTAACTGTAGGCACCCACATACCCCCATGCTACTTCCACACAAAAGGGAGACAACCTGTATGTCCCTGCCTCCAATGTGCCGCATCTAGTAACCAAAATGATGGCAGTCATCACAATGCCCGCTCAATGTCCGCAGACCCATCAATAACACTTTCCCTCCTTTGCTCCACCACAGGCTCCAATTCCGACCTCGACGAGGAAGACACTACTGCCACCACACCTGCCAAGAAGGCCAGGACCACAGTGCCAGCACACCAACCCTCCACCTCTGCTGTACAGACCAAAACCCCACAGCAGCCCAAATCCGTGGGAAAAACACAGGAGAGGGCACTGACAGGCACCCCAGCAGGCTGCACGGTACCAGCAGCAGCAGCAGACATACCCCAACTGGTGGCCACAGAAGGGACTGGTTCTGCAGGAAGCAGCGCAATCAGGAAACTGCTGCCATTGCAGATTCCTCTGACAGTGATGCAGGGAATGATGAAGAGATCGATGTAGGACCCCCCACTGCCCACCCTCATTCCCCCTACCTGTCCCAAAGCAGCCAGCATGAAGATGCCACACAGGGGCAATTAGATGATGAGGATTGGCCATGCTCTCCATGCTCAGTGCAAGATGAGCTGGAGGTGAGCAGCCCAATGGATAGACCACTGGCAATATCCATGGCCCAGAAAATTCAACAGTCGTTGGAGGAGATCATCACACGGCAGCACCAACTCTCCTCACTCCTGACTGAGCATGTGGCAGAATGTGGGGGTGCAAGGGCAGGAATGCAGCAATGCGCAGAGACAGTGAAGGCTGCAATACAGTCCTCCACAAAGGGCATTTGTGCTGAACTCACCGCGGTGCGGCACGTGATCTCTGAACTTGTTCAGTCAATGCGTCCCAATGAGCAGCCAGGGACCTCCTCGGCTGCCAGTTCAACACCAAGCAGCCCCGTCCACCGATCGGGCAGGAACCTGCAAAGCACAGGCAGGGGTGCCCCGGGGGCCAGGGGAGGGGGCTGCCAATAGTGGCCGCCCAGTGGAGAAAACAAACATTAGCCACTTCATCACAGACTTCCTCACACCTTTGCAGGGAGTCCAGGGCGGAGAGGGGAGTGGGTGTGTTGGGGAGTTCAGGGGGGAGTGGGTGTGTTGGGGAGTTCAGGGGGGAGGGGGGAGTGGGTGTGTTGGGGAGCTCAGGGGGGAGGGGGGAGTGGGTGTGTTGGGGAATTCAGGGGGAGGGGGGAGTGGGTGTGTTGGGGAGTTCAGGGGGGAGGGGGGAGGGAGGGTAGGTGTGTTAAACCAAATCACATTTACAATACACTTTTCCTTTTTGCACAATTCACATGTGTGGACATTGCTCATTGCGTATGTGTGATTTATTGGTGAACAGTCCCCAGTGTCCATATACCAGACACACACAGTGCCCCAATTGCCATCTCCATGTGACACCCCCCATCCGCGTGTGCTAGAAACATTGGTTGATCAGAGTCCGACGCATTTCATGCCCCTCCTGTGCATCGCTGCCTCCCTGAGGTGCTGCCCCATCCCCACCCTCCTCATCCTCATCGTCAGGTGGTTGCAGTACTGCGTCAGGGGGCAGGGGCACATTTCGTCTGATGCACATATTGTGTAGCATGACACATGCCATGACGATCTTTGCCACCTTCTCATGGCGGTACAGGAGTGCCCCACCAGACCTGCTGAGGCAGCGAAACCGTGCCTTCAGTAGGCCGAATGCCTGCTCAATCACCACACGGGTACGTGTATATGCACGGTTGAAGTCCTCCTCGTGCTGGTTCTGTGGGTTCCGGACTGGTGTAAGGAGCCACCTCTTCAGGGGATAGCCTGCATCACCTGTATATGGGCAACAATGTATGTGTCAGTCATGACATCTAATTCCAAACATGACGTGCCACCATGGCATGCATTCAACTGTTACTTTGTACCACTTTTAAATGCACAAATGGATTTACACTATGTGACCGGTATATGTGTATTGCTCTCATGGACTGTTTTGCATGCCAACAACCAATGTATGCAGGGGGGTCAAGTGCCTTGTGAGTGCCCATCCACTGTGTTCATTCATGGCATTTGTTTTGGTGAACTGGCACGTGTCCTGTGATATCAACGCTCACATTATGGCACCATTGCTGTCAGCCTCATGATGACCCCAATGAGCACTACTGATGTTGATAGGGACATTTTTGGGGCCTTGGTGTCTGTGTAATGGTGTATTGATGTTTCTGTCCGTCATGTGCCTCCTTTGTGCACAGTTATGGGGGCCAGGCCTTTCAATTGATGTTTGTTTGGTGCCGTGCATGTCGGTGCATTTCGTTGAAGTCAATGTGGTCTGAATCGGTACAATGCACTTGCAGATGGTTGTGTCATGGTTGGGACACACCTTCATTCACATGGTAGGGCTGCTTACATCGGGCATTATGTGTACAGGTGTCAGTTGACGTTTGTGCTGCTTTAGGGTATGAGCTGGCTCCATTGCCTCTGCTACTCGCAGCCAGGTAAAGTATGCATCATTCCCCCCCCCCTTTCAGCCAGGTAAAGTATGCATCATTCCCCCCCACCCCTTTCAGCCAGGTAAAGTATGCATTGGTACGTCAATCACCTACCCACTTCACATTTCCATGGCCATGACATGAGACTCACCGAGTAGCCAGGATCTTGGCCCTGCATGTCGCTCCATGTAGCGTGGTATTGTGGAGTTCCTCAGGACCATTGAATCATGGGTTGATCTGGGGAATCGGGCACAACAATGTGTGATGATCCTGTTGGAGTCACAGACCATTTGCACGTTGATTGAGTGAAATAGTTTACGGTTGCGGTACGGTACCTCCATGGCATGTGGGACCACCAATTCCACATGGGTGCAGTCGATGGCACCAATGCAACCAGGTATGCCGGATAGTGCATGGAAACCCACTTTGGTGTTTGCAATCTCCTGGGCAGACCGTGGTAAGGAAATGTGGTCGTCTGTGTGCTTGAGGAGGGCATCGAGCACTTGGATCAGTGTACATGAGAATAATGGTTGTGAAATGCCATGCAAGTGCCCCACTGTGTGCTGGTAGGTGCCTGTGGCCAGGAAGTGGAGCACGGACACTACCTTCAGTAGGGGGGGATGGCGGTGGGTGTTTCTATCATGCTGACGATGTTGTTGTGTATCATGTGAACGATGGTGGTGATGGTGTCTCGGTCCAAACGGTACAAGGTATGGATCTGCTCAGCGGTGAGGTTGAATGGACTGGCTCGGATGCGTGGGATTGGGGGCTGCCTGCGTTGTGGCACTGGCTGTGCTGGTGGGGCTTGCTGGCCCTGCCTTGCCCTCCTTCTCCTCCTGCGTCTCCTCTGTGCTGCCTGTTGTTGTTGGCGGTGGTGTTGTTGTAGTTGTAGCACTTGCATTGCAATCAGGTCCTCCAGCCCCAACATTGCTAGTCGTATTGGAATCATTGTGGAGTGTGACTGGGTGTGGGAAGGGGTGGGGTGTGCTCTTTTTGTACTTGGTGAGTCTGTATTGTCTCCATCTGTGCTGATTATGTGCACCTGTGGCAGCTGGGAACACTGCACATGGCCATTTACGGTTGGTTCGCGATGGCGGAATTAGCACCATGGTGGTAAGGTACTTAACGGCCTTTGCGATGGCGTTAAGAGCATGTGCGCTTGGTTCGTGATTTGCCTACCTTTGCGCGATGCCGGTATTTACGGCGTGGAAGGTCGCGTGCACGTGTACTTGGTGCTGTTAGCGGCACCGTTAACTACAATGCCGCTAATAGCACTTTCACGGGTCATGATCGGACCTAGCGGAAAACGATGCCGGTAATCATTTACCGGCATCGTTTTCCGCTTACCGCCGGGGTCGTAATGAGGGCCAAAGTCTCTCAAGCAACCCGCATACATTCGTGAATAGGCATCAATTTAGTAAACGTAGAGACTACATTCGTTGCAGCACCATACAACACACATACTTGCGGACAATCACCGAACGGTTCACAGAGCAGTAGATACCTTTCTGATAATAATTGCCTCAGGGACAGATACCTATTAAATACATTATTACCCAATCCATACTAGCACACTAAGTCTTCAAAAGCCACCATCCTATCACCTCTCCACACATCCACAATTTTCAGGATTCCTTAATTAGCCCAACTCCTCCAGTATAACATTTTATTCTCAATCTGCAAACCCGGATTTGACCAAATGGAAGCATTATTGTAAAAATATAATGCTTGACCACAACCCTGAATAAACGAAACTAAAGCAGTTTTTGTAGCCTCCGATGCCTCCATTCTCATCCTAGGCTTCGGAAGCTTCCCATATGAATATAAACAATCAATAGGAAGTGGATTCAAGTTCTCTTTTTCCATCCGAAGCCAGTATGGATCAGGACACCCATCATCTCTAAAATAATGAAAAGCTTTCTTTTCAAAGTAATTTTGCTGGTGCAGTACAATTGTTCTGGATAGCTACCAAAAACCACAATGGAAATATATAATTCTGCAATAGGGCGAATAAGCAAGAAAGAAAACAGTTTACTATTAAGTGCATCCTATCTAATATCCTCCTCAAATTGCTGTGATTTTCTGCTGACACATTCATATACATGTTTTCTTTGGTATAGTTGATCATATGCATGAAACGCTCATTATTTCCACTTCACAGCATGTTATGTTAGCGTTGTATGATTGCTGGCTCTTACCTGGATCTTGCCATTGACAGATTGTTTTGGTATCTTTGACCCACCTATAAAAAGGTATTTAATTGCTTCATGGTCACTTTATTTTGGAAACGACCCAATCCCAGCCATCTGTTATTGTAGAGTCTCTATTTTGTTAAACATAGCTTCCTTCCTGAGGAAAGCAGAAAAGCCGAGTGTCTTAGAACATACCTTCCAAGGTTAATATCTTAGGGGGCTCTCTGCAGCTTTAAAAGAACAGTGAAAACATCAAATGATATTTCAGCATCTAAGATGGCCACAAGTGGAACTAGGTGGCTGCCACCTTGACATGCTGCTGCTGAAAATGCATAGAACAAACCGTATTGCAAATGCAAGCTCTTTGTGGCATTCTCCAGGCAAGTAACATTTCTTTTCATGTTATGCAGTAAACATAGCACAAAACAGTCTGATTCATGTTTGCCCTAGTGCAAACGATTTTAGATAAATCAGATTGTGACGAAACCTGTTTGCTCCATTCAGCATTATCAAAGCATTAATCTGGCTCCCCAGTCTATGGCCCCTGTTCTCCTAAGGACTGCTGCACTAACGTATTTCTGGAATGTCAGATGGTGAAAAACCCGTTCGGGCAGGAGAAGCTGCAGGTATGCCAGGCGATGCCACCATTTCCACTTTAGCGATGCCCCAAAAATGAATTAACCAGGGTGAGAAAAAAAGCCCTCTACATAATCTCAAGACCCTGTAAACCCCACCAGCAGTCAGCAATGACATTGTCTTCCTCTGAGCCCTAAAGATTGGATAACAACATTGTTTTAGCTTTACATCACAAACCAGATTTAGTCTAGTGTTAATATGTTAAGTATGGAAAGCATCAAGAGGTTATTTTGCATGTACAATTACGCCAGGTTGTAGATTTTATAAGGAGTCTGGACTTAAAACCATGGACTCTGGGTTCAAAGTTGAAATCACTGCAGTTGGGATCTTCACTTGGAAGTCACGTAAAGTAAGTTCCTGTTTGGGTTCCATGAACAACTCTTCCTCTGAATTATATCAGCTGCCGCCAACCTAACTATAATTCAAAGTGGAAAGGTATATTCCAAGTAGTATTACTGTTATTAGGGGCTTTAATGAGAACGGACCTAGCTTCGAGAATTTATAACGTAACCTATGTGTTTACCCATCTGGCAGATTTTAGACACTGATGGGTTTCCTTCATAATTGCCTTTTGCTCTTCCATAACCAACGCCTAGTGCCATGTCTTCCACGAACCATCGAGAAGAGGCGTCAGATCAGCATCAATCCCGATCCATTCTGGAAGGTAAGTGGTCTTGTAAGTGAAGTACTGTGGAAGTGCTGAACCTGGGCCAGTGTAGTTACTGAGATAGATCACTTCTCCTCCAGCCAGGTAACCTGCCCACCAGCCAAAACTGCCAATAGTCATGACGGTGTGGTTACAGTTGACAAGCAGAGCAAAGTCATTTTCTGGTGACGCTTCATTACTATCCCCTGCAAAATAGACATCCCCTTTGGAGGCATTGATGTTTTCTTTGCACCACGGCATCCCGTTGCTGGCCACCACAAATATGGGATCTTGATACTTTTTACGGAAATAGCCCATGGCCTGATCTAAGTAGGCTTTATCCCCAAGCACCCCTTTCCAATCTCTGGGATTATGCACAACATAGTCTCCTCTTCGAACATGTACCCCAACAAAGGTCACATTTGTCCGCAAGCCCTTCAGCCTTTGGAGCTTTTGTTTGGCATTTGCATCTATGAAGTCATGTAAGGTGAACTCTCTGCGGATCTCATCTTGCAGGTGATGGAAGAAGGTCCATGAAAAGGGACTTGACATTAATTTGATGTATTCACCAGTGATGTTCTTGTACTATTCTAACATCCAGTTCTTGAGATAATATCCCCTCCATTTTGTTTTTTGGTCCACAGTATTGTGCAGAACTGGAATAGTGATTTTAAACATGGGCGCTAGGTAGCCATGCATTTTAGATTGAATATATGGCTGTTTCCCATGCATCTTGGCCAGGGCATACAGTGCTGCATAACCATCCATCTGGTTACCCAAGCGGTTGACTGAAAGCACAGTCCACATCCCATCACCTTTTCCCTTTGATTCTATTGTGTGGGTGGGGGTGATTTCCGCCAGACTGTCGCAAGGGCAGGTTTGAGGCATCGAATATTGCTTTGTCTCTCGACTATTGATGTAAAGTGACAGAAGTGTGATGGATCCGAGAAGTGCCACTACGAAAAGTACCCTTCTGGGATGATATTGCATCAGCACGCCCATGTTCTTTCTTCTTTACGGGGAATGCGTCCTTCTGATTACCTAAACAAGAAAAGAAAGTTATTCTTTTTATATCATTAAACCCATTGCTCTCCTCTCCCACCAGTGTTTTCACTCATTCTAGCACCAGAAATGCTAGCAGGCATACTGAAATCATTTTAGGACTGAGTTTGCTTTACTTCAAAAAGCTGTACACATTTACCAGACTATGTAGGTAGAATATTCCACTAGGTTTTATTCTGAGAAATCATTCAATATTGTACATTTTCTACTGGGTGCACTCATTTTTGTGTACTTCCTCTCTTCCTCTCACATTTTACAAATTCAATGCCTTTTCACCCTTTTCTGCTCCATTTCCAGAATTCCTGTTCGTCTCGAATAAAACAACTCTAAGATGTACCTTTAAAGGCTTTCTAAAAAAGTTAAACCTTAACAAATACCACTTTGCAATTTTAGTCCCAGACTATGTTATGATATTGATGGATATCATTTTCTTACCATACTGTGAATTTGTGGTCATGTCTGTTATGTATTAGTATTTTTGTTAAATCTGTTGTGTTTCTGTTCATGTGATCTGTTCCTTCAGGGATCTTGGATATAGCACGATTGCACTCGGTCCTTACTTACAGTTTCATGAATTTTGAATTACATTATAAAAAAAATACCCTATCTAAAATATGAGTACATTCTTTTTGTATTAATTACATTTGTTCCATAAAAAATGTTGTTGAGGAGTGTGATGAATTAAGTTTCCAGAAACACTTTGTTCTCAGGGAAGATTCTGGAACATTACTGCTAGGCCTCCTGCCACACTCACCCTGCTTCCTGCCAAAGCAATGTCCCTGGACCTGAACGTTTAGTCCTGCGTCACTGTCCATAACTGGATATGGCGCATGTTTCTTTGGGCATGATTTTTCCGGTCAAGTGGATCCCAGACGAGGGGTGTAAATCTACACCCTCCATTACAATTTCCAGTCTCTCCCCCTCAGCCAAGCGGCATTGGACTTCCACCACTTGGAGGATTTCCAATGTCTATGAACATCCCATTGTCTGATCTGGTCCAAACTAGTTTTTACCTCTGTACCCAGGTCTCCGACCTTGTCCCGGTAACCCAGGCTGGTCAAAGACTTATAATTATTGATCCTTATGTGCATGCATGAATGAGTCCATAGTTAGAACAAGCATTGCCAATGGCAAAGAATGTGATGGGGTGGCCTAATAGAGTCCAGTTTAAGGGCCTCATCACGAGTCTGGCGGTATCCCCGCAGTAATACCACCAGTGCAAATAGCGCTACCGCTACTCGGTCTGGCACTATTAGCGCCGCATTACGAGTAGTGGTTGAGAGGTTACTGCCCATTCCCCATTGGGTCCACTGGACCCAATGGGGTAAGGGGCGCTATTATTGCCAGCGGAGAAGGAGTGGAGTGGTTTACTGTGGTCCTGCCCTGCTACACTGCATTCAGAGTCTTTTCACCATCTTGCCAGTTCCTGGAGGTGGACCCTTTCACTGACTTTGTGTGTTTGCTACATATTCTTCCAGTAGCGCGGAGAAGGCTGGAGCTCGAGGGGTTTAGTGTGGTCCTCCCCTGCTACACTGCATTCAGAGTCTTTTCACCATCTTGCCAGTTCCTGGAGGTGGACCCTTTCACTGACTTTGTGTGTTTGCTACATATTCTTCCAGTAGTGTGTGGCACGGAGCAGGAGTGGAGGTCGAGTGGTTTACTGTGGTCCCGCCCTCTTGCACTGCATTCCGAGTCTTTTCACCATCTTGCCAGTTCCTGGAGGTGGACCCTTTCACTGACTTTGGGTGTTTGCTACATATTCTTCCAGTAGTGTATGGCACGGAGCAGGAGCGGAGGTCGAGTGGTTTACTGTGGTCCCGCCCTCTTGCACTGCATTCCGAGTCTTTTCACCATCTTGCCAGTTCCTGCAGGTGGACCCTTTCACTGACTTTGTGCGTTTGCTACATTTTCTTCCAGTAGCTGAGAAGTTTGAGAAGGAGGGACGGTCGAGTGGTTTACTGTGGGACACCAGGTAACGACACACCAGTGTTTAAAAACTTTTAAAAACATTTTTTTGCTAGTAAATGTTTGGACTGCGCAGCCGGTGTAAACATTCAAGGAAATCACTGCACAAGCAAATTTTGGAAATGGCGACAGACCTGCCACTGCCTCCTTCCCCGCACGCTATCCACAGGGGAGATCAATTATTCATCTCTCCTCTGGGTTCGGGCTCTAAGGGTAAAATTGGTTCCCCTGTGGAAGTCCCGGCACACGAGGGCATCTCTAATGCAGTAGAACATGAATCGAATTCTAGCAGAATTGACTATGTGCCAGACTCAGTGCATCCGTCTGACGTGGAGCTTGTAGCTGCTGTCGAATATGAATGAACAGTTACCAATCCTCGTGGAGTATTCTCCCAGTATTTTTACTCATACTCTGATGAAGACGCAGTGGAGGTTGTTAGTTCTGTCGATACTAGCACCTCTTATGTTTCCACTCCACGACCTGCCTCCAGACGCAGCTCCTTCAGTCGTTCCATTTGTCAGAACACAAACAGTGAAACACAAGCCCAGGCAGCACTCTCTTCTATAAATCAAGTAATTTCAACTCTGGCCGGCCTTTACGAAGAAATAAGAGAGGAAGTGCGTGCTCACACCATCATTCTGCACACAATTGAAGCTAAATTGAACCTTATGGATACACAGCCAGGAGCCTAAAATCTACATATGGCACTACATATGGGTTCGGAGCTTTGAGAAGTTGCGGCTATGATTGAGGGGGATGCGGTGGGACTAAGAGGATCAGACACTAATTGCAGGAGTGACGAACCCTTCACCAGAGGTGATCAATGCTGCCACCACTCCCTTAACTGTTCCTGAGCCCAGTAGGGCACCGGCTAACCAGCCTCTCAGGAAGGGGTTGGGCAAAAGGGGAAAGCAACAGGGGGAAACGAGCAAAGTCATGGGGCAGGATAACACCCCCCCTAAGTTCTTGGATTGTCCAAAACGCAACGGCACTACTCCTGAGCTTTTGGCAGCAAAAACACAGTTCCGGCTGCAGTGGAAGGCATGCAGCAAGTCAATCCTGTGAACAACAGAGCAAGCTTGCAATGTTCTAAACACTGTCAGGTGGCAGGGACGAAACCATCCAAGAACAAATTGCCTTCCATCGTTCCAATAATGAAATTGATCTACGCACAGTGCAATGGACTAATGGACATGGTGTATGCAAGACACCTTTCGCAAGCAATATAGCCCAATCCCCCGGGAGTACAAGTACAGGTATGAGTAGTACCCAAACGCCTTAGCTAATTAAAATACGCCTGCAGATACATGTAGCCCTAATGTCATTATTTTATTACTATTTTTTATGTAGAGTCATACCAAGAGGGTTGTTGGATGAGAAGAATAACACTAAGGTCCCCCTCCTCCTTTGTTACCAGTTCTGAGGAAAGCATGAGAATAGCTACCACAACAATTGTGGAGACTCTACTCATGCTGGAAACAGCAACAGTGTCGACTTGATATGTGTATTGGAATAAGAGCAACACACTGACTCACTATATACTAACCCTTTTCACTGCGTGTTCAAGCACCCTATAATAGCACTATATGAATGTGAATATAGTGTTTTTAAGTGCTCAGAAAATTGATTGTACAGAAATATGTGTGTGTTACAATTGAGAGCCTGAGAACTGGCCTTTTTTTAACAGTGTATGATGACAAATAAAATTATATCTTTTTTGTAGTAACAAGTAGTGATGATCTGCTATATGAAGAATACAGAATAACTTAGTGATCTGTTTGAGTGGTGTACACCATACCTGTAGGTGTAAAAGGAAGGGGTAGCCTGTGTCCTTTTCACATATACTAATGGACATGGAAACACAACGGACGTGTATTGATCCTAGGGGAACTTCAATCATACCTCCCGAATCACATCAGAAACACACGTCACAGTCAGACATGACTTGTTAGACCACTAATAACTGGGAATTTCTGCTGTCAGCGGCAGCCTCATGCTCATTACTCACCTCAACCCACAATTATTTCCACTCTACTCAATATAATGGAACCAGAAACGCTTGCACTCGCCCCATGCATGCCAATGGGGGATATACTGTTCCTGGAGAAGATGCCTCGTCAAGGGTTGAGCCTGTTTTGTATTATAGGGCTGCAACTTTTAGGGGAGCTGGTTGCGAATGTGGCACTTAAATGCAAATGTATTGTCTGAGGCACCCCCACCTCATTCAACTCACTCATTTGGGGACATTACCCCATGGTAACCTTTGGTGGGTCATCAAGGGGTGAGCCAGCTATAATCAATTTGGAGAGAAGACATCTCCCTAGACTTCAGTATAGTGTGCACTCCGATTTATGGGACCAACAAACAAACTATAGTTCCGAATGGAGTCTCAAGAACAAACCTTTCAACACAAGCAAAGAGGAAGAGCCTACTGATAACATGGTTGGTCTTAATGGGGCACAATGTATTTACCAAAAGCTATGCAACCCTGGGAAATTCCCAATGTACAAAAATGAGGGAGGCCATCAATACCTGGTCCACTTGATTTTGCGAGGTGCTAAGAGTAGATGACTCTCGCCGCCCTCCTGCTGGGGCTAATGACTGCAGCAATTTGTATGTACCACACTTTGCTCAGAATGAAGGGGAAAAAAGTAATCAGCACCCTCTCAAGTATAAAGCTCCTTTTCAACTTCTCTTGGAAGGGTCATTGCGTTATGATGAGAGCCTTGTACTGATTTTCTCAGCAATGGGGAACCGTGACAGGTCGGCCTTTACTGACGGTGCTGAAGTGAACAGAGATTCCAGGCAGCAGGATTGGTCCTTGGTGGCCTCAACGAAATTCCACCCGCTCTGTTGACAGACACCTTGTAGGATCTAGCACTCTACACAATCTTGCTAGCAATATGGAACACTAGAGTTCATAATCCGCTCTTTCTAAACTCAGAGGTGGGACTAATGCTACATAGTCTGGATATTATATACGTTCAGGAGACATGGCTGACCGAACCTTTGGTACTTGATGGCTACAATGCTATTTCCCAATTGGCTACTAAGGGCCTATGGGGTAGGCCTAGCAGAGGTATTACATTGTGCAGAACTGACTGTACCGTACAATGTACATAATGGTTTGATGTCACTAATAGCTTTTTGGCTGTGGGAATGTCAGGACTATATGGTAGGATGACTATGCAGTTTCTACTGTGTAACATTTATTGGCATGAAGGTGTATGCCAACTAAGCACATTCTTGGAAACTTCGTCCAAAGGTACAGTGGAGGTCATATTATAGTGGCAAGGGACTTTAACTACCTGTGTTATAAGGTTGAAAGGGATCACAGTGCCTGAATATGAACAGTCTATGGGGAGATGGCCCTATGTACTAACACCCCTGGGACCTGTGAGAAAGGTATCAAATGGAATAATTGTATGAGTAGTTTTAGACTAAAACCTCTAAATGGTTCTGTCGAAGGGGAGCTTGGGGAATGCACTTCTTGGCATAGTGCTTCTTGTAGCTCCGCTCTGGACTATATCTTCCTAGATACCTTTTTATTGGCCACCTGTGAAGATTGTGAATTTCTGAGAGATGTATGGAGTGATCATTGTTTATTTATATGTGCAATTGATTGGCAACCGGTGATTGTAGGTGAAAGCTTTGAGGAACCCATTCTCCTCAACTCGGCTCAAAACAGAATTGTGTGGAATCAACACTAGATAGATCATGTGAATAATGAAATACAAGGGCTCCTTGATCGCACTGATTATGAATGGAAACTGAAGACAGTTACGCATTAAAACGTTGGCGCTTTTATGCTGGAGTCTTTAGAACTAGTCACTAGTGGTAACTATAAAATAGATTGTGGGAAAAATCCTAATCATAAGAAAACTCATACATCTGATGAAGCCGTTGCCGGAAAAAAGGGAATTAAGACAATGCATTCCGGAAGTACGAATGCTTGGCCCACCATGTGTGGATTATCCTGACTCTATAAAGACACTTAGACAGACATATAAAAACTGGGCCAGAACCATTGGGCTCAATTGATTCAGTTAGACTCCGAGGTAACGTTGGCCACCTTCAAAAGAAAGAATCTCGCTCCTATTGGGCAATAATGAATGTTCACGGTAATGGTCTAGGAGAAAACATTATTAATGCTGTTTCAGAAAACGACCGGGTGACGCACTTTGGGGACGTATATGGGAAGATGCCCTCGGACTGCTCCAGCACTGTGAGTCCTAATAATAAAGGTCTTGGGATAATTAGGGCATTTGCCATTGAACTACAGGATGTATTGGATGCTATTAAAGGAGCTGGTGACTCTAGAGCTCCCGACCCCAATAATAATTCTAACAAATTGTTTAAGGGTGCACCGCTGGTGTGGGCTGGAATTCTGAAGTTCCTCTTCGATGACGTCTAAAGAGAGGCATGTATCCGTCTAGCTGTGGGACTGCATACGTCATCCCGATATTCAAAAAGGGGGGAAGATCATCCCCAACAAATTACCGAACAATAACTATTTTGGACTCTGATAGCAAAATATGTGCAACCATTATATTGAAGCATCTGGAGTCTGGGCCAATAGTAATGATTTACTCTCACCTTTCCAAACGGGATTCAGGAAATCTCACTGAACCAATTTGAATGGGTTCCTGTTGGGCTGTCTTCAGGACTCTGTCAACAGGGGAACTTATCCAGTGATACATTTGGCGGCATTGGACTTATCCACTGCCTTTGACACCGTCATTAGAGCCAGATTGTCGGAGAAACTAAGGCAGTGGGGAATTCCTGACGGTCTTCTTAAACTGATCATTCTGTTACACGAAGACACCCATGTCAGAGTACGATTGAACCAGGAGGGTTCCCTGATTAGAAAGATTCCCACGTTTAACGGCCTGAGATAGGGGTACATATTGGCCTCCTGTCTATTTAATCTTTATGTGGCCGAGGTGGGTAAATGTTTGGAAATGTTCTCCTTTGTTCCCCCCAAAATCGGACATTTACCAATCTGCTGGATGGCTTACGCTGACAATTTCATCCCAATTGATTGTACTTAAACAGGGCTGCGCCAGCTATTGGATAGCTTTGAAGCTTATGCAAGGGAAAATAACTTAATCTGAGTTTTTTGGGGATTCATTTGTACCTCCATGGTATCAAGAAAACGTACGACCACCATGAGTTGCACTTAAAATGGAATGGCCTCGAAAAGGGTTAATTCCATTATTTATTTGAGATTCCCATTTTTTTGTTGTCTCAATAAGGCATCTCTTAAGAACCATCTGAGACCAAAAGCAGAATTCTACATTCCCAAATGAAAACCATAAAGAATCGATTCAGTACATTTTGATTAGAATTGATCATTACATTTTTTGAAGGAAAGATCAGCCCCAAACTCCTGTATGGTATTGAGTTGTTGGGTAAATGGGCCCTGGACTATCTCTCTCTAATTGAAGGTGTGATTTGGCGTAACGTGCTGGGTGTTTCAAATTCAGTACCATTAGCAGTCATCCGACATGAATTTGGTCTTTCCTCAATAAAAGTAAAGGGTCAATGGCGACTCCTATTTTTATTTGGAAAGCTTATGCAACCTCATAGAAAGCTCTTATACTGGGAACTTGCTGAGGTCATGAACCATGAACAAGATCAGACTCTTGGGATATTTAGAGCACAATGTGAAAAAATACTAAATGATCTTGAACTTACTTCTGATTATTTGGTATCTAACTCAAACAGGACGAAACAGAAGTTGTTGGATCAAAATTGGTCCTACAACACAGAAAGATTGCATGGTTACAACTCTCTGTCACATCTACAATTTGATCACAAGCATAGAGGGACTCTCCCCTCTTACTTGGTTAGGTTCCCATGCAGTAGAATTAGAAATGTATTCATTTGTTTCAGATGCAATCAACTTTTGACCAAGGAAGTACTCTATAGAAGGAATGTGGCATCTGTTAATGAGGTCCAATGCAGGTTCTACCAACAGGAAGATAGGGTTGAAGCATTGAGGCATTTGTTGGTGGAAGGTCCATAACTGAGTTCTCAGAGGTATCAGTACTTCAAAAGAATCTTTGATGCCTGTGAGAGCATTGATCAGGATTTTTTGGGCAAACATGTACTACTCGTTCCAAAACATCAACTGTGGTTTCTGTGTAGGGCCTCATCACGTGTTGGGCTGTACCCCTTAAATGCAGCGGTAACAGTATTACCACTGCATTTAAGGGCTGGCCCTATCACGAGTCTGGCGGGTTTAACCCCAGCTTGTAGCTGGGGGTAAACACGCTGGGAAAATGCCCATTTTCGGCGCAATTACTGCCGGTGGTATTACCGCATGGTAATTGTGCCGAAAATTCCCCATTGAGTCTACTGGATCCAATAGGGAATCGCATTAACAGTTAGCACCGTACCTGTGATTACCGCCGGACCGGTGGGCGCTAACGCCAATATAGTTGGGCAGTATCGCAGCCAGAATACTGCCCAAATCGTGATCAGGCCATCAGGCCTTTCTCTCTCAGCACAGGTGGTGATTCAATGTATGTTCATTTGGTGAATCTGTGATTTTAATGTTTTACTTCGTTTTTTTGTTTTTTAAACATTAATTGTGTTGCATTGTTAAGGTTGAATTCATTTTCAACCAATAAACAATAATCAAAAAAAAGTTATTGCGCCGGCGGTTATACCACCGAAAACGGGCGGAAAGCAGGATCTTAACCTCCAGGATAAAGCTGGAGGTAAAACTCCTAACTTTTACGGCCAACTCCAAATACGACCAGCACTTAAATGGGCAGTAATGGCATTGCCGACACATTTAAGGGCTACCGCCCAACTCGAGATGAGGCCCTAAGGAAAGAATACGAAGGACCATGGTAAAATGACTTCACTGCCAGGGCCGGGAGACAGGCTCATTATATTCATTAATGTTTTTATAAAGGTCCACCTGCAAAGAAAAATACCTCCCACCCCTCCCCCATTACTCAAGCTTGATTTCTTTATTAAAATGATCTGCTCTCACACTCCTTTGCCTCTATATTGTTAATGTTAGCCAAGAGCTGGCTATACTCTCCACAGAGGTGGAAGAGCCGCTGAAGATTCCAAATAGCAATACTAATGACCAAGTAATGACCAAGGAGGGGCTGTGAAAATACATCTTTACTAATAATCCCAAACAATTGATTAAACACAATAAAAGCCCACCCCATCAAAGGAATACACAGTAAATGCCAGCTGATTTGCTATCTGTTTAGGCAGACATATACTGGGAATTATTGCAAGCGGGAGCCAGAAGTTAAAATGGTAGAAAAATGCAAAAACACAAACATGGTTGCTTAACTGTCTTTGGAGAAGGTAGGGAAGAAAACAGGATGGCGGCCTGTGCATTTTACACTACCTTTGCACCTTTGCTTGGCTTGTTACTCATGTTATTGTGCTCCAAATAATGTTAATTTTCCAGAATGATAACTGTTTTGTTCTAGATAAAACCGTATATAAAAGGGAAACCCACTTATTTAGTACTTTGTATATACAGGGGTATATCAAAATCAAATTATAGAGAACAACAAAGTAAACTTCCCCCACACATACAGACAGACAGACCCACACTCTTAAACGAAACTCCAAGAAATGTATCAAAATTTTATTCAATATTATAAAAATTATCTAAAAAGTCAGAAAGTGCACATGACAATAATTGCTTTTACAATATTCCTTTACAATTATTCAACACCGATGTCAAATTGACTTCGGAAACACCACCTGAAAAATTACAATAACATATACAGGTGAGACAATAATCCCTCGCCGGGTTTCAAATCGATAGAGAAAACACACATATAATTAGTACTAATCATTACTAGTCTTTTGCCTCGACATGTTTCAGTTCTACAGATTTAGTACAGAACTTTCTTCAGGTGGAACGAAACTTTATTTGTCACTTCGACCTTGACATAGCTTCTAAGAACACTAAAAGAATGTGATCTTGATCCTGTTTTTCACAGGTGGGTATGCTGGTAGTGGGGAAATAAAAACAAACAAGGAGCAAAATTAGCCCATTGTCTATATTTACATTCAAGTTAAAAAGACAGTCTTATTCCGTCTACCTGGAGGCCGAAAATTGATTATTTACCTCAAGGCTCTGTGGTTAAGTCCTCAAACATATACTGGAATTTTGAAATATGCCCGTCCCACCAGGTACCGAGCGTAATTAGGGACGGTAATCTGTAATAATACAGAAATTGTGTATCAGACTTGAAGGAGAGCCCAGAAAACACACATAGCCGCTGTGAGCACCTTTTATACTTTCATATCATTTTTAAAAAAACACTCAAAAGAGCTGACCTAAAAAAACGACCAAACACTACAAATGCATTGCTATACGACCTCATGCCGCAGTTCACCAACCCATATAAGGTTCCACCTTATTTAGATGTAAGAATGTTATTTATAAAGCAGAAACCAAAGACTTAGAGATCTCACGGCTCTTGGGGAAAGAAATGCCCCGGGGAACTACCGTTGTGCATGACATATTGGCTCTAGGGGACCGCCCAATATCAATTCTCACGTAATACCCACAGCACACTAGCTTTCAACCTCCTAGTTTCTTCCTAGACTCGGATGAAATCAAGAGGGGTACAGGGCCTCCAACAGGCGGTCTCGTGCTTTTTCCCTGAAAAACTAAACAGGCGAAGAGAAGGGCCTTTGGTTAACGACGTAGGCTTTACTTCCCAATATGTAGAATTTAACCAAGTAGTCATTTGCATCGTACTGCTAAACAGCAAAAACAAACTCCAATCACGATGCTTACCAGAGGGAGGATATTCATATTGGTTGATCCTCATCCATATGGGCGCAGTGCATATCTCTCTGCCCATTCAAGTCTCAAATTCGAACTCGCAGTTTAGAAAGTCCGCGGTAAACGCTGTGTTTGGCAGTTGAAAGCGTCATCTTGCTAGTGCTGGTGTTAAAAAGCTTCAGAAACTGCTAACAACTGTGGTGGGTGAAAGTATTCACACACACCATTTTGTCCTTCATCTGTTTTTTGGGGTTATCGTCTACAATACCTTTCTGGAGTGGTCCTCTCTTTTTCTTGCAAGTAGACTTACTCCTTATTCCACTAACACAATGCTGCATTCCTCTCGCTTGAGCATTCTCACTGTACTGTGACAAATACAGGGAATTCTGCCCTTAGCCCAAAGGGAGATATAAACCTCATTGTTTATGGGTTATATGAGAATTGAACCATATTATAATGTAGAGGGCCGTTTAACTGGCCGAGGCTTGGCTGCTGACCCTATTCTGTCGGCCTCTTGTTCAGGAGACACAGAACCAATCCTGTTTCTTCTGTTGATTCACAGCAGATTGTAAAATGAAGCAAGATCATACCTGTAGGGGAGGAGTGAGTCTGAGCCAGCCCACAGACAGTGGAAGCTTGAGCTGTTACACTGGGTGAATCGATCATAACAGATATTTGGTGGGCTGAGGAATCCCAAATCCTGAAGAAAGCTGAAAAGCCCAGAAAGGCAGAGTGCCCCACAGTCCCAGGTTCCCTGAAGCATGAGACTGAACCTCTGGAGAGGTGTTGCACCGGCGATCTCAATCAACAACCCGAGTTGAAGATCCACTGCGTATGAGCTGATGACCATGAAAGAGCGGCTCCGCAGCCACTGCCTCCTCTGACGAACAAACACCAGCTAAACACAGTTATGTTGCAGATACGGAGGAAAGGAAGGAGGGAAATGAAGCTCCAAAGGTCCCCAAGAAGGAGTTAGAGCATTGTATCATGCACACAGCCACCGAAGCCGAGAGGCCCATGAGGGCCTGAAAGACCAAGTACCGATGGAGGAGGTGAAAACATTGCAGAACGCAGACAACCAACATCATTGAGCAGCCCACAAGGGCGTGAGAGACCCAGGACCCCTGGAGGGGGTGAGAACATTGTATCAAACATACGACCAGCAATACTGAATAGCACAAGAGGGGCAGAGAGGCCCGGTACCTCTAGAGGGGATGAGCACATTGTATGACTCTGGCCAGTGAGGCAGTAACACCCACGATGGGCTGAGAGACCCAGGACACCTGGAGGGGCTGACAACATGGTTTCATGCATATGGCCGGCAAAGCCAAATAACCCACTAGATTAGGGATTTGGGATTTTACCCTAAATTACCCAGGGTAATCCAGATGTGGACCTTGTTCACTATCCTTAGACAGCTTCACCTCACTGAGGAGGCCCAACAAGGCGGAAACACATGTCTGGGGTTGCTGTTGGTACTATTGTTCAGAGAATTGCCTAGTATGTGGGTGCAGGACTTCCCTTGTGGGGCAATGCGTAGCTGCAAGGCCATTTCTGAGATTAGACCAGAAGGAACACAGTACACCAGGAGTGCAAGCTCTACACTGTGTGAGAAACCAGTCCTTGGCTCTAGGATCAAAGCAGCGCCAGAGAAATCAACACAGCCGGTGCGTTGTGGAGACCGATGCAAGACCGGACTGTGTCAAAGTCAAGATTGCAAGCGGCAACATTGTATGAGAAGCGCAAGAGCAAAGAATATTAATGCGTGTGATGAAAGGCGCAAATAAAGCGGAATTGCAGATGGATGTTTGAACTTTAATCTGAATTAGAGAAGGTGCGAGACGAAGTAACAATGTGGTCCAGCATCGAAGGTCAGTGTTATGTACGCAGCCAAGAAGTGGCAGAAACAAAGTAGTAAAGTGAAAGTAATGAATGGAGTGAATCTAATTGGTCATGCAATGGTTTAAGAAAAATCCATCACACAGTCGAAAGTCTTTGAATTTTGATAACAAAAAGAAGCAAGATTATAAGGTCCGAGCCTGACTGCGGGAGACCGTGGTCCGAGCCCGACCCAGCAAGACCAATTGTGAACTTGTGTTTAAGGTGGTCCGAGCCCGATCGAGGTAGAACAACTGTGAACTTGCGTTTAACGGAGTCTGAGCCAGACTGAGGGAGACCCGTGATGAACAGTAAACCCGGGAACTTGAGAATGTGAAATCATAAAGCGAAAGGAACTTTGGAACTTGTTTTGTTACATCAGAGACTCTGCAATAAGAGACTTTTATTGGGACTTTGGCGCAGAAGGCCCATATACCTATGTTTGAATGGCATCCCTGTGGTTAAGAAGCCTGAGTGAGTGCGAAGCTCGAGTGTGCCACCTTCTCCCGTGCTGAAAATGTGCGGAAGGGAAGCCAACTGCTCAACTATCCTGACATATTGTTTCTTGAACACTTTTCTTTTGCATACTTTGTTTTCTCACACCATTTGTATTTAGAAGTAAGGATGGGCAATAGGTTTATTAGTATAAGCCCTTTTATTTTGTCAGAGACTCCACTAGGATTGCATTATTATTATTTGATGGTCGTAGCTTGCTCCCATCCTTAGATTTAGTAGATTTAGGATTGTATAGGCATTAAACCAACCTATTGAAGTTCAATAAACACCCTTGAACTGTGATCACTTGTGTCTGTCCTCACTGTTTGATACCATGGGCCTCATTACACGGACGGCGGTAAGGGTTAACGGTCACCGTTAATGGCAACGGTGACCGTTAACCCTTACCGCCGTACTACGAGGTCCCTTTGCGGATTGGAGGATTTAACGCCTGCTTCTTGCAGGCGTTAAAATCCAACCCGCTAAGGGACCTCGGAGCTAATTACGGCACCGCAAAATTGCGGTGCCGTAATTAGCGCCTTCCCCATTCCCATAGAGCCCTATGGGGCAGAAATGGGAATGGGGAAGGGCAATGGCGGAAGGGGGATTTACCGCCCCTCCAACCTTGGAATGGGGCGGTAAATCCCCTTTCCGCCAAGGCGGTGCCGGTATTTTACCGGCATGAGCCATGGCGCTAATAGCGCCATGGCTCACCGCCTACCGTGTAATAAGGCCCCATGTCTTCCTTATAACCAGTTAAGTGCAGGGTACAATTTATGCCACTCTTATTCGACCACTGGGCCTTATACAGTGAGGGGCAAGGGGGAGTTTATCCGATGGAATATACTAGCATACAAACCTACCAGGAAGCTTTGATTTTGATAGGTCTGCTAGCTAAACAGTTGTCCTTGATGACCAAGGAACTCTGCACACTAGGGGATCACCTAGATTTTCGGAAAATGATCAAGACCTGGTTGTTCACTCAGCTGTCGACTAGCTCACACAGAGAGCACAGACAGCATTATGCTGAATTATTTGATATGGGTTAAGCTCACACACGACCAAAGGCACCTTGGTGCTATAGAAACAGCAGAAAAGAAGCCATCAACCGACCTCAATAAAAGAGTAGGGTTGTTACGGTCTGGCAAAAAGGAACAAGATACTTACCTGTAACTGTTGTTCTCCAGCATGGGTCTGGCACGGATTCACATGCTCATGAATATTCCCTGTCGTCAGGCTGGGAATCCTCGGTAAAGAAAAAATCAGTATCAGTTTCGTTTCTGATCTGTCTTTCTTAGTAGTAAGCAATCACTGATCTCTGGGTCATACTGCCTCCAGCCAATGACTGCCCTCTCCCTAAGCCCCGCCCCTGGCATCCATCCTCAGATTTGGTAGCACGTAAAGTGGCAGTACGACCAAGTGAAGAGCCGCAGAAGGGTAGGAGGGAGGGTTCGCATGTGAATCCATGCCAGACCCATGCTTGAGAACAAAAGTTACAGGTAAGTAACTTGTTCCTTTTCCAGCATGGTGTCTGGCATGGATTCACATGCTCATGAATATAAGAATACATAGCAGTACACACATGCACAACCACGAGAGGTGGCAAGGCTCAACATTAAGCATTACATAAACTCAACATTAAGCAATTCTTACCTCCTCACCAGGCCCACCTTCAGGTAAACAGGTTGCGCGGCACTGCTTGGCCGACTCTGGACTCCTCCCTGGAATCCCGGTCGACGCAGTAGAATCTTGTGAAGGTGTGCGTGGACCTCCACATAGCAGCCCTGCAGATGTCCAGCAGGGGCACACCAGACAAGAACGCCGTAGTAGCAGCGATCGCTCTGGTCGAATGGGCTTGCAGACGGCCGGGCAACGGTTGGTTTGCCAACCGATGACAGTGCATGATGCAGCCGGAGAGCCATCTGGAAATGGAAGCCTTCGAGGGGGCCTTCCCTTGATTCACAGGTCCAAAGTTCACAAAAAGCTGTGATGTCTTCCGAAAACTCTTTGTGCGGTCCACGTAGAACTTCAGTGCTCTAGCTACATCCGAAGGCGATGGGAAGAAAACTGGCAACACCAAGGGCTCGTTGAGGTGGAAGTCCGACGGCACCTTGGGCATGAAGGAAGGGTGCATCCTCGCCACCGAGAAGAAAACTGGCAACACCAAGGGCTTGTTGAGGTGGAAGTCTGACGGCACCTTGGGCATTAAGGAAGGGTGCATCCTCAGCACCACCCTCGTGTGATGCTGGAAATGCATCAGAGGGACAGGGCCTCCGTATCCTTGTCCTTTACTGCTTTTCATCGTGTGTTCTGTCGTGTTTTCTGTGCAGGAGTTCATGTGGGACTCCTGGCGGTGCAGCTCTCTTTCTTTTGGTTTGGTGAACGGACCCGTGGGATACCCTAATGGCACCCACGGGTGGGGGTACAACCCTGTGCCAATAGTGTATGTTTTTGGGCACCTGTGGGTGGCCCACAGAGCAGGGTATGGGCTGGTGGCAGCTCCATGCTGAATTTGACAGGTGCGCGGAGTATCCTCCATTTTGGGAGTTGATTCCTGATGGAAAACAAGATGGCCCCGGTGGCCTCTTGCTTTCTATTACCCATTACCTTGTTTTCCCAAAGTCCTGGGAAGCCCTGACTCTGTCCCTTCACCCTGACTGGCTGACTGGCTGTTGGGTGGAAGTGCCATATATGGTGTTGTTGTGAAGGCCCGGTCAGACTAGCTGGAGCCTTCCCGGTGATGTATGTTGTGGGAACCTCCTGTGGGTGGGACCTGGGTGAATAGAGTGTGTGAAGAATATGCATTCTGTGTTGTGGGTGTCTAGTATCTGGTGGTTGACGCAATGACAGAGACAATCCTGCCCGAAACCGGTATGAATGCAGCTTGGAGTGTTGAATGGCTCGGTACTTGTCCCAATACATATAACTTGTTGTGAGTGTCTGGAGAGAAGTGAATGGCCTGAATACCTTGTGTGCCTGATTGGCTGCCTGCCTGCATGAATGCCCGTAGTCGTGATTGGATGCTTGAGTGTGACCCAGCGGAATGAATGGGAGATCAACAGTATATCTGGGGACCTCTCACTGCTAGGAATCGTGTTCAGAAGCTGAAGTCCACTACGACGAGTAACTGGTTTAACTGACGCTTGACCTTGAAGCCCTGCTGGACGAGAAGAATTGCTGTTGCTGTCCTTCACAATCCGAAAGCTGCTGTGCCTCCAAGGACTGACCCAGAGAGGACCTGGTAAGGCGCCCTCTTCCCGAGCTACGAGGGACCATCGCGCACAGCTGATCTTTGCCCACGCTCCCTGGTAGACAGACCTTCGACAGGCTGCCGACCCGATACAGGGACTGCTGCGGAACTCCAAGGAGAAGCACTCGGACTGTTGTCCGCCACTGTCGACGACCGCCGTCGCCGACCAGAGCCGCTGTGCTCCCTTTTGCCTAAGAACTCCAATTGATCATCGGACGCTCTCGTCTGCATCGTCACCCGCTTGTCTCCCGCTGGAGAAGGCCCGACCGTCGACGCACCAAGGAGGATCCACCGGTGGGTTTCCCGCCACCTAAGGACCACAGAGACGGCGACGACTCGACGCCCTTGCTGGGCCACAGTTCTTCATCATCTCTTTGCGGTCCAGAGCTATCGTCCCCGAGGTGCCCCGCACGCCTCTTCCTTGCAGGAAGCCAACGCTCTGTCGTGAACGAGCACCGCTAGGAACAAAGCTGCCACTTCCCTGCCGTAGTTCACGCTGTTCACCGTCAGACGTTCGAAGACCCGTGACTCCTGCCTTAAAGGGAGGGCATTCAAGAAGGGCCGTCGATTCACTGAAACCGAACGCCAAGTTCCCCGACACCTCTCGACGATCCGTGGCTCCTGCCTGAAAGGGAGGCACTCAAGAAGGATTGGTCGGCGCATCGTCAGAGAACTCTACTCCACCAGGTACATTGGGGGGTAAAACCTTAATAGGAAGAAGTGAGACTATTGAACATATGGACTGGGCTTGTGCGATATATCTTTATTTACAGGTTTCCCCGGGTAGGAGGATCTCCACACAGAACTGTGCCTAGAGGTAGGGGCCAGTATTCTGCCTATTGTTTCAACCATCTTACGTTCCTGCCTATCTCTATTGCTGGCGTACTCCTTATCGATCTGTGTGACATTTTAACCGTACAGTTGATGCACTTTAATGAGATTTGATAACATTAGTGGTACCACTCTAGACGTGTATATATTTATCATTATTGACTTCCAAGTACAAAGTGCATTATTGTGATCGTGTACATACCTTTGAATATTAATTATATAAAGACTGTGTTTTCAGTAATACAGTGTGTGGACATTCCTTTGTGGGGATTCCGGGACTACACTGTACTTAAGAACCAGCCTGCATCACCTCCTGAGAAGCTAGGCCTTGATTGCTCGTCCATTGCTACCGTAATAGAGAATCTTGGCTGGGGTCTCCTGTGCCTCTCCTCTACCATATAGAGAGCGGAAGTACAGACACCCCCTACCAGTCTTTACACCTCGTCTCGTAGAAAGTCAAGTATGGAGGCTTGCAGGATAGTGCCTGGTTCTCTCCCACTCGTCGTGCAGAGTTGATGAACACCAGGAACGCTGTTTTCCACGACAGAAATTTCAACAGTGCCGAATGCAGAGGCTCGAATGGCGGTCCCATGAGCCTGGTCAGCACCACGTTGAGCTCCCACGCCGTGGCCAGAACCTTCACCGGTGGGAACAATCAGAACAGTCCCTTCATAAATTCCTCACCAGCTGATGAGACCACAGGGATGACCGTCGCGTAGTTCTGGTGTAACGGGAAATAGCTGCGAGATGGATTTTGATGGAAGCGTGAGCTAGCCCCGCCTTGGCCAGTGACAGCAGGTACGGCAGCACTTGGGGGACCATAATTCGCAGAGGGTTAATCTTCTGGGCACGGCACTAGACAGAGAACCTCTTCCACTTGTGTCCGTAGCACTTCAGAGTTAAGGATGCCCAGATCTTTAAAAACACCTCCTTGCAGTCCCGCGGGATATCATACCCTCCAAACTCTAGTGCTGCAGGAGCCAGGCCTGCAAGTTCAGCGACACCGGGTCGTGATGGAGGATGGCGCCTCCTTCTCTGGAGAGAAGATCTGCGTCTGTCGACAGTTTTTGACTGGGGGGGGCGCTGACAAGTCTAGAAGGTCCGGGAACCAGATCTGTCTCGGCCACAACGGTGCGATGAGGATCATCCTGCACCGGGACCTATTGAGTCAGTTGATGAGCCGGAGCAGCAAAGGCAACGGAGAGAACGCATACAGGAACAGGCCGTCCCAGGGGAACGAGAAAGCATCGCCCATGCTCCTCGGCTGGGGAAACCTGCTGGCGGACCTCTGGCACTTGGAGTTCGGCGCCGTCGCAAACAGGTCGATCTGGGGTTTGCCCCATCACTGGAAAAGTCGATCCACTTGATCCTGACGCAGCTCCCACTCGTGGCACAAGCGCAGCTCCCTGCTGAGTGAGTCGGCAATGACATGCTTTATTCCTGCTTGATGGAAGGGCACCAGAAACATCCCCTGGGCGACGGCCCAGTGCCACAGATCCTGGGCCTCCTTGGACAGGGATGGGGATCTGGTGCCTCCCTGCTTCCAGATGTAGAACATCGTGGTGGTGTTGTCGGTGATGATCCTCACCACCTTGCCCTTGAGGGACGGGAGGAACGACCTGAGGGCCCAGAACACTGCTCGAAGTTCCAGGATGTTGATGTGGAGTGACCTCTCCTCCGGGAGCCACAGGCCTCTCGCATGCAGATCTCTGGTGTGCACACCCCATCCCTCCAGGGAGGCGTCCGTCGTCACAGTCTCCTGATATACCGGGGTCTGGAAGTCCTTTCCGCCACAAGATGCATGCGGGTGCCCCACCATCGAATCGCTCGGCGGAAAACCTCGTTGAGCGGGATCCTGTCTTCAAAGCTACCCGTAGCTTGTATCCAACGGGCGTCGAGGAACTCTTGTAGAGGACGCATCCGCAGCCTGCACAAGCGCACCAGGTACATGCATTAGGACATCATTCTGAGCAGGGACTTGATGGATCTCACCCTGGCCACATCCGTGGCCAGCAGGCGCTGCACCTTGCCCAAGATGGCCTTCATCTCTCCGATGGCGAGGACAATCGCGCCACTGTATCGAGCTTGGCTCCCAGAAACAGTGCGACCTGCGACGGGACCAGGTGGGATTTCGAGTAGTTGATGGAGAATCCCAGATCCGTGAGCAGATGGACGGTCTCCGCTGTGTGCTTACCGGCGAGTTCTCTGGTCCTTGCCCGGATGAGCCAATCGTCCAGGTATGGGTAGGTGTGGATCCCCCGCAGGCGCAGCCGCGCCGCCACTGGTGCGAGGCACTTGGTAAACACCCTGGGTGCCGACTTCAGCCCGAATGGCAGGGCCTTGAATTGGTAGTGCCGCCCTTGGACTACGAATCTGAGAAACTTTCAGTGTCCTTCTAGAAAGAGGATGTGGAAGTAAGCATCCTCCAAGTCCAGCGACGATAGCACGTGCTGGAGGGTGGCCATCCTGAACTTTTGTGCCTTGATGTATCTGTTTAACCGTCGCAGGTCCAGGATGGGGCGCCAACCGCCCGTCTTCTTTCTGACGAGGAAGTACCTTGAGTATACTCCGGAGCCCCGGAGCCTCTTTGGGATGAGCTCGATGGCACCCTTCTTGAGCATCGCCCTTACTTCTAACAGTAGTTGAGGGACGTGATTTTCCTTCCTAGCCACGGGAGGAATGCGGGGGCACTCTTTTGAAATTCGAGAGTGTGCCCGTGGGCCAGGGCATCCAGCACCCAACGGTCGGTGGAAATGGACTCCCACACGCTGACGAACTTTGCCAGCCGGCCTCCCACCGGGGTGCTCAGGTGGGGGCCCGATGCTACGGCCAGTCCAGTCCTGCTTGGAGGTGGCCTTGCCGCCTTGGCCTCCTTGGCGACGATGACGAGATCCTCCTGACTTGCCGCGTCCTCTGTAGGCCTCCTGTGATGAGGAGCGGGCCGCATGGCGGTACGTCGAGGAGCCGCCGCCGGATCCCTTGGAGGCGCCCTGTCTGCCTCCGGTGTTCCGAAAGGGCAGCGTCATTGCTGCAACACTCCCAAGGCCCGAGCCATCTCAGTGTCGGTCTTGATGGTCTGAAGTGACTCAACAACTGTTTTTCCAAACAGGTTGTTCCCGTCGAAGGGCATGTCCAAAACTCTGGTTTGCACGTCCTGGCGGAAATCAGTTTCCTTGAGCCATCCCCGCCATCGAAGGCAAACACTGTTGCCCAACTGGTGGAATCCGGTGTCAGCGATATCCGTGGCCACCGTTATGGCATGGTCCGACGCCACCTCACCTTCCTGCAGGATCTCCAGGGCCTCCGACCTCTTGTCGTCCGGTAGGAAGTCCAGCAGGGGAGCGATCTTGTACCACAGCTCCCTGTCGTAGCGGGCCACAATCGCTAGAGCGTTGGCTGCCTCAATTGTCGTCGCCACAGATGAGATGACTCGTCGTCCCATGGCGTCCAGCTTCTTTCTCTCGCCGTCGGGCGGGGAGGTCGAAGTTGAGGATGACGCCCCCGCCGCCTTCTTCTTGGCCGCCGAGACGACCGAATCTGGGGTCGGCTGTGCCCTAAGGCACAAAGGGGCGGAATCGGGGACCCGGTACTTCTTCTCGTACCGATCCCTTTTGGCAGGCGTCGTGGACGGGTTCTTCAGGAGAGCAAGTCCTTCCTCCCAGATATCGTCAATCAATGGTACCGCAAGGACCGTCTTCCTTTTGGCCTCGCACCGCTGATAGAGGAAGCCTTCCTTCTTCTGTTCTTCGGGGCAGAGATGGAAAAGCTCGGATGCCCTGGCAATCATGGCGTGGAAAGAGCCAATTTCGTCGGGCGGGGAGGCCCGAGGGAGTGGTGACGGAAGGCCCATCCCGTCGTAACCACCGGCGTCATCCGTCCCCGTCGTGGCCGTATCCGTTCCCGTGTCATCCCTAGGATCCGGGGAAGGAGATGAAGGCTGAGTGGGCCGCAAGGACTAGAAAGGCGGTGGGGAGGATGAACTTTCCTCTGCTTGTTTGGAGGGCTTCCCGACGGGCCCGGTTCTGTCGGGTCGTTCGTTGGGGTTAGGGGCAATCTTGTCCATATCTACATGCATAAGCATTGAATTGCCATCAAAATGGCCACCGCGTTGTCCTTAGGCTCCGGCACTGGCTGCGACGGGCACGATGGTTGCTCCTCCTCCACGGGAGCCTCGTCAACGCCACCGTCGCTCTCTTTGTCCTCCTCGGGATTCCCCCGGTGGGATCGGACCTCCTCGAACCTCTTGTTGAGGCCTTTCACGACTTCAAACAGCTCCTCCTCAGAGGCTGTATCCGTGACGGTCACCGCCCCCCCCCCTTTTTCCACCGGGGTCTTCACTGGGGTCTTATCGATGTACTGAAAAGAGGATTCCCTCTGCGGCGGCAGGGAAACTCTGGGCCCCGAGGTCGCCTCCACTGGGTTAGCCTCCACCGGTTTCGCCAGGGCCGCCGCGACTCCCTCGATAGAGGCCTTCACCAGGTGAATCAAGGCCTTCACCACCTTGGGCGCGCTTAAGGCCTTCACCTTTGGGGAGGGGTCATCGCCTCGCTCCCCCTCGGCTGATCCCTTCGAGATCGGCCAGGGCCTCTCCAGAAGCTTAGCCGGGTTCTCGGATTTTCTCTTCCCCGAGCCAGAGTGTTGGCTCGTGGTTGATGGCGTCGATGAATGTGCACCCTGCCTGGCAGCCGAGGAGCCCGACCCTTCGGCGCTCCCAGTGCACGCAGACTGGCGGTGCTTTGCCTTCTGTTGGGCCCCCGTTGCCGGGGCGCCCTCACAGGACTTAGAAGACCGCTCAGACTTCTTCTTCTCACCTGCTGGGCCCTTCTCCAGCCAGCAGGCGAGGCGGGTCCGACGATCCCTCATAGTCCGTTCCGACAGGTTCTTGCAAAACGCACAGTCCTTTTCCACATGCGTCTTGTCTTCGTGAAGGCAGTAGAGACATCTCGAATGCTCATCCTCCTTGAAAGCATTCTGTAATCCGCATCCAGGGCAGTTCCTGAATAGCTTGGATCCGGGTGTCGAACTTCCCTTGTCCTTGGCCATGTCCACGAGGTAGGCCTCAGATCTTCTGGAATCCTCCAAGAAGCATAACTCGATGAAAACTTTGCCCTTGAGGGGCGTAGAAAATTCTGAAACGGGTCCCTGTTGATCGGAAGTAGAAACGGTGGAGCTTGAGGCTCGATTGACCGAAAAAAATGAGATTAAACTCCTGAAAAAACGCAAAACGCAGTAAAAGCTCAAGAGCTATAGCACGAGGACTCCCAACACTTGAACGTGCGGTAAAAATCTGAGGATGGCTGCCAGGGGCGGGGCTTAGGGAGAGGGCAGTCATTGGCTGGGGCAGTATGACTACTACTACTACTACTAAGAAAGACAGATCAGAAACGAAACTGATACTGATTTTTTCTTTACCGAGGATTCCCCACCTGATGACGGGGAATATTCATGAGCATGCAAATCCATGCCATAACCCATGCTGGAGAAGCTAGGTGATTTTCTGTAACCTACCGCCCCCTAGGTACAGATTTCCAAAGCTTGGTGGGCGCAACTCAGAAGGCGCGGCCACCAATGAGGGGGGCCGGATCTTAGGCACTGAGACAACAGTGTAATCCTGAGAGCAAAGCACACGGCTGGGGACATACTAAAATTCTGTTGCTAAGCAAAGACATTTAAACTTTACTCGTTTCTCAATGGGAAGCCAGTGGAGCTGGTGAAGAACCAGAAAAATATGAGAAGAGAACAGGACGTGAGACACCAATCGCACCACATAGTTTTTTAAGACTCTGTAGCCGTCGTAGAAGATATAGCGGCTTGGCCAGGTAGAGCGAGTTACAGTAATCTGATCCACTCAGAACGAGTGAGGCGACCACAGGGGCGTGAAGATAAGAAGGAATCTAATGGAGAACTTTCTGCAGAATCTTAAGCTTGCAATGTCCTGCCTGGCAAACAGCCACCACCTGTGCATCAAGAGAAAGTGAGCTAGATCATTTGACACCATGGTCCTTCACCACTAGAACAGGGGGAGGAAGTGGACCAAGAGAAACGGGCCAAATGTCAGAGGACCAGAGAGAGGCAGCAGAGAACCCACCACCAAGACCTCCATCTTGTCCCCATTCAGCCTAAGCCAATTATCATTCATCCACCTTCCCACCGCACCCAGACACTCCCGCAGATGAAATGCAGCCTGCAAATGATGGCGATCAATGTGAACAACAATCTGCGTGTCAACGGCATACGAGTAGCAGCAGAGGCCAGGGACATGGGTGAGCTTGATCAGAGGCTGAATATACACGTTAAACAGTATAAGGGACACGGCAGAGCTCTAAGGAACACCACAGGAAAGAGCAAGAGGGGCAGAGTGGAATGAGGAAAGGGAGAGGGATTGAGTGTGACCAGTAAGAAAGGACTCCAGCCAAGCCAACACCCAGCCAGACACCATAACCTTGATCAAACGAGCAACCAGGATAGGGTGGCCTACAGTGTCAAATGCAGCCGACCGATCCAGAAGTATCAGAGCACCCACCCCACACTGAACAGACTACTAATGCTTAATGGCTAACACCCTGGAAAATGGTGCTGGCCACAGGAAGCATGCCCCAGACTCAGGGACACAAGCCAGGCTGAGGAAAGAGAAGGAACAAGTTACTTACCTGTAACTGTTGTTCTCCAGCATGGGTCTGGCATGGATTCACATGCTCATGAATATTCCCCGTCGTCAGGCTGGGAATCCTCGGTAAAGAAAAAAACCAGTATCAGTTTCGTTTCTGATCTGTCTTTCGTAGTAATAACCAATCACTGGTCTCTGCGTCATACTGACCACAGCCAATGACTGCCCTCTACCTAAGCACCGCCTCTGGCAGCCATCTTCAGATTTGGAAGCACGTGAAGGGGCAGTATGACCAAGTGAAGAGCCGCAGAGGGGTAGGCGGGAGGGTTCGCATGTGAATCCATGCCAGACCCATGCTGGAGAACAACAGTTACAGGTAAGTAACTTGTTCCTTCTCCAGCATGGGGTCTGGCATGGATTCACATGCTCATGAATAAAGAATACATAGCAGTACACACATGCACAACCACGGGAGGTGGCAAAGGCTCAACATTAAGCAGTACATCAAACTCAACATTAAGCATCTTACCTCCTCACCAGGCTCACCTCAGGCGAACAGGTTGCGCAGCACTGCTTGGCCGACCCTGGACTCCTCCCTGGAATCCCGATCGACGCAGTAGAATTTCGTGAAGGTGTTCGTCGACCTCCACGTAGCAGCCCTGCATATGTCCAGCAGGGGCACACCAGAAAGGAACGCCGTGGTAGCTCCGATCGCTCTGGTGGAATGGGCTCTCGGACGGCCAGGCAGTGGTCGGTTTGCCAACCGATGACAGTACATGATACAGCCGGAGAGCCATCTGGAAATGGAAGCCTTCGAGAGAGCCTTCCCCTGATTGACAGGTCCAAAGTTCACAAAGAGTTGTGACGTCTTCCGAAAACACTTTGTGCGGTCCACGTAGAACTTCAGCGCTCTAGCCACATCCAGCGAGTGCAAAGTCCTCTCAGCCGGCGACGAAGGCGACGGGAAGAACACAGGCAACACCAAGGGTTCGTTGAGATGGAAGTCCGACGGTACCTTGGGCATGAAGGAGGGGTGCGTCCTGAGCACTACCCTCGTGTCGTGAAAAGTCAAGTACGGGGCCTTGCAGGAAAGGGCCTGGATCTCTCCCACCCGTCGTGCGGAGGTGATGGCCACAACAAACGCTGTTTTCCACGACAGAAACTTCAACGGGGCCGAGTGCAGAGGCTCGAACGGAGGTCCCATGAGCTTGGTCAGCACCACGTTGAGCTCCCACGCCGGGGCCGGAGCCTTCACCGGCGGGAACGATCTGAACAGTCCCTTCATGAACTCTTTCACAAGACGATGAGACCACAAGGACGTCCGGCCCGTGGTTCTGGTGTATCAGGAGATCGCAGCAAGATGAATCTTGATGGACGCGTGTGCCAGTCCAGCTTTGGCCAGCGTCAGCAGGTACGGCAGTACCTGGGGAGCCGTAATCCGTAGAGGGTTAATCTTCTGTGCGTGGCACCAGACAGAGAACCTCTTCCATTTGTGTCCGTAGCATTTAAGAGTCGAGGACGCCCTGGCCTTTGCAAGAACCTCTCTGCAGTCGGCCGGTATGTCGTATCCTCCAAACTCTAGCGCTGCAGGAGCCAGGCCTGCAAGTTCAGCGATTTCGGGTCGTGGTGGAGGATGGCGCCTCCTTCCCTGGAGAGTAGATCCGCGTCCACCGGCAGCTTGATTGGCGGGGACGCTGACAAGTCCAGAAGGTCCGGGAACCATATCTGCCTCGGCCACGCAGGTGCGACGAGGATCATCCTGCACCGTGACCTCTTGAGCTGGTTGACGAGCTGGATTAGCAGTGGCAAAGGAGGGAACGCGTAGAGGAACAGGCCCTCCCAGGCGAACGAGAAAGCATCGCCCATGCTCCTCGCCTGGGGAAACCTGCTGGCGAACCTCCGGCACTTGGAGTTCGTCGCCGTCGCGAACAGGTCGATCTGGGGTGTGCCCCACCGTTGGAAGAGGCGATCCACTAGATCCTGCCGTAGTTCCCACTTGTGGCACGAGCGCAGCTCCCTGCTGAGTGAGTCGGCGATGGTGTTTTTTATCCCTGCCAGATGAAACGGCACCAGAAACATCCTTTGGGCGACGGCCCAATGCCACAGGTCCTGCGCCTCCTTGGACAGTGCTGGGGACCTGGTTCCGCCCTGTTTCCTGATGTAAAACATGGTGGTGGTGTTGTCGGTGAAGATCCTCACCACCTTGCCCTTGAGGGACGGAAGGAAGGACCTGAGGGCCCAGAACACTGCACAGAGCTCCAGGACGTTGATATGGAGGGACTTCTCCGTCGGGAGCCAAAGGCCTCTCGCGTGCAGATTTTCGGTGTGCGCTCCCCACCCTTCCAGGGAGGCATCCGTGGTCACTGTCTCCTGGTGGTCTGGGGTCTGGAAGTCCATGCCCGCTGTCAGATGCGCGCGGTTGCCCCACCACCGGACCGCTCGGCGGAAACTCTCGTCGAGTGTGATCCTCTCCTCGAAGCCGCCCGTCATTTGGATCCAGCGCGCGTCCAGGAACTCCTGCAACGGGCGCATCCGGAGCCTGCACATGGGAATGAGGTAGATGCAAGAAGACATCATTCCGAGGAGGGACTTGATGGACCTCACCTTGGCCGCGTCGGAAACCAACATCCGCTGTACCTTGCCCAGGATGGACCTGGTCCTTTCCTCCGACGGGGAGGCCAGAAGGGACACTGTGTCGAGCTTCGCTCCCAGAAACAGTGCGTTTTGCGCGGGTACCAGGTGGGACTTGGCGTAGTTCACGGAGAATCCTAGGTCCGTGAGAAGTTGGACGGTCCTTGCCGTGTGCTCCACGGCGAGCTCCCTCGTCTTGGCTCGGATGAGCCAGTCGTCCAGGTAGGGGTAGACGTGGATCCCCTTGCGGCGCAGCTGCGCCGCCACCGGTGCAAGGCACTTGGTGAATACCCTGGGTGCCGACCGTAGTCCGAAGGGGAGGGCTTTGAACTGGTAGTGACGCCCTTGGACCACAAACCTGAGGAATTTTCGGTGCCCCTTTAGGATGGGAATATGGAAGTAGGCATCCTCCAAATCCAACGACGACAGGAAGTCTCCTTCCTCCAGCTGACCCAGGACGTGCTGGAGGGTGACCATCCGGAACTTCTGCGCCTTGATGAACTTGTTCAGACGTCGCAGGTCTAGGATGGGGCGCCATCCTCCCGTCTTCTTCTTCACGAGGAAGTATCTCGAGTAAACTCCGGAGCCCTGAAGCCTCTTTGGGACGAGTTCGATGGCGCCCTTCCTGAGCATCGCCTTTACCTCCAGGAGAAGCTGAGGGACGTGAAGCTCTTTCCTGGCCACGGGGGGGACGCGCGGGCACCTTCTTTGAAACTCGAGCGCGTGGCCCCGGGCTAAGGCGTCCAGCACCCAACGGTCGGTGGAGATGGACTCCCACACGCTGACAAAGCTCGCCAGCCGGCCTCCCACCGGGGTGCTTCGGTGGGGGCCGACCCCACGGCCGGTTCAATCCTGTTTCGACGAGGCTTTGCCGCCTTGACCTCCTTGGCGACGACGGCGGGGTCCGCCAGACTTGCCTCGTCCTCTGTAGGCCTCCTGAGACGACGAGCGGGCCGCTTGACGGTAGGTGGAGAAACCGCCGCCGGAACCTTTGGAGGCGCCCTTGCCTCCGCTGCTCCGAAAGGGCGTCCGTCGTTGCTGCAGAACCCCAAGGGCCCGGGCCGTCTC
Organism: Ambystoma mexicanum; assembly: GCF_040938575.1. Lineage (NCBI taxonomy): Eukaryota > Metazoa > Chordata > Amphibia > Caudata > Ambystomatidae > Ambystoma > Ambystoma mexicanum. The sequence goes on from NC_090922.1 coordinate 256,927,214, forward strand.
AGTGTCCGCTTTAATGGCCTGAAGGGAATCGTCCACTGTTTTCCCAAACAGGTTGTTCCCATCGAACGGCATGTCCAGGACTCTGGTCTGTACGTCTTGACGGAAGTCCGTAGCCTTGAGCCATCCACGCCGCCTAAGGCACACGCCGTTGCCCAACTGGCGAAACCCAGTGTCGGCGATGTCCGTCGCAATAGTGATGGCGTGGTCCGACGCCACCTCACCTTCCTGTAGGATCTCCAGGGCATCCGCCCTCTTGTCGTCCGGTAGGAAGTCCAGCAGGGGAGCCAGTTTGTACCATAGCTCCCTGTCGTAGCGGGCCACGATAGCCAAGGCGTTGGCCGCTTTAATCGTCGTCGCTGCAGACGAGATGACCCTGCGTCCCATAGCGTCCAATTTCTTTCCCTCGCCGTCCGGTGGGGAAGTCGATGTGGAGGCCGCACCCCCCCCGCTTTCTTCCTGGCCGCCGCGGAGACGACGGAGTCCGGGGTAGGCTGCGCCCGGAGGCACAGGGGGGCCGCGTCCGGGACCCGGTACTTCTTCTCGTACCGGTCTCTTCTAGCTGGCGTCGTGGAAGGGTTCTTGAGGAGGGCGAGGCCCTCATTCCAAATGTCGTCCAGTAGAGGCACCGCGAGGACCGTCTTCCCCTGGGCCTTGCACCGTTGATAAAGGAATCCTTCCTTTTTCTTCTCCTCAGGGCAGAGTTGGAAAAGCTCGGATGCCCTGGCGATCATGGAGTGGAACGATCCAATCTCGTCGGGCGGAGAAGCCCTGGTGGGAGGTGACGACGGTAGATCCTCGTCGTATACCTCGTCGTCCGTACCCGTCGCTGCCGTGTCAGTCCCCGTATCATCCCCTCGGGTGGACGGGGAGGAGGGCTGGACGGGGCGCGACGGCTGAAAAGGAGGTGGAGGGTGAATCCTTCTTTTCTTGGGCGGGGGAACACCAGAAGGTCCCAGTTCAGGATCCCCCGACGGGAGAGGTTCCTCCGTCGGCAACGGTAGTCTCGTCCTTATCTCCGAGCATAAGGACTGTATAGCCAACAAAATGGCCGCCGAGTTGTCTTGCGGCGCTGGCAGAGGGGAATCCGACGGGCGATAAGGGGCCCCGTCGGCACCCTCGACGATGTCGTCGTCACCTGCGTCGGGATCCATCCCGACGGGCCGGTCTTCTTCCACGCCAAGGCCGTGGCTTAAGACCTCGATCAGCTCTTCCTCCGAGGTTGAGGCCGAATCTACGACGACGCCCTGCCCCCCCTTTTTCTTCCCCGCCAGGGATTTCACGGGGGTCCTATCGATGGGCACAAAAGAGGACTCCCTCCGAGGTGGCAGGGAGACTCTGAGCCCCGAGGTCGCCACCACTGGTGTAGCCTCCACAGGCTGAGCCAGGGCCGCCGCGACAGTATCGATAGAGGGCTTGGCCGGATGGATTAAGGCCTTCACCACCTTAGGTGCGCTCACCGCCTTATCCTTGAGGGGGGGGACACTGCCTCGCTCCCCCTCCGATGGGGCCTTCGAGCTCGACCGGGGCCTCTCCAGGAGCTTCGCCGGGTGCTCGCCCTTCCTCTTACCCGACCCAGAGCGTTGGCTCGTGGCTGAAGGTGCCGGGGAGGGTGCGCCCTGCCTGGCGCCCGTAGAGCCCGACCGTTCGGCGCTCCCGGTGCCAGCGGACTCGCGGTGCTTGGCCTTGTGTTGGACCCCCGTCGCCGGGGCGTCCTCAAAGGTCTTAGAAGACCGCTCGGATTTCTTCCTCTTCTTCTCGCCTGACGGGCTCTTCCCTTCCAGCCAGTTGGCGAGACGTTGATGGCGGTCCTTCATGGTCCGCTCCGACATATTGCCGCAAAACGCACAGTCCTTCTCCACGTGCGTCTTGTCCTCATGTAAGCAGAAGAGACAAAAGGAGTGTTCGTCCTCCTTAAAGACGTTTTGCAGCTGGCATCCAGGGCAGATCCTGAACAGCTTTCCGGGCGTCGAGCTTCCCTTCTCCTGGGCCATGTCCGGGCCTGAGAAGCTTCTGGAGTCCTCCAAAAGCATAGCTTGACGAAATCTTCACCCTTGAGGGGCGCAGACGAATCCGACACGGGTCCCCGTTGATCGGATGGAGAGTCGGTGGAGCTTGAGGCTCTTTTGACCGAAAAAACGAAGTTTTTGAGAAAAAACATGAAAAAATAGCACTAACGCTCGAGAGCAATAGCACGAGGATCCCAACACATGAACGTGCGGTAAAAATCTGAAGATGGCTGCCAGAGGCGGTGCTTAGGTAGAGGGCAGTCATTGGCTGTGGTCAGTATGACGCAGAGACCAGTGATTGGTTATTACTACGAAAGACAGATCAGAAACGAAACTGATACTGGTTTTTTTCTTTACCGAGGATTCCCAGCCTGACGACGGGGAATATTCATGAGCATGTGAATCCATGCCAGACCCCATGCTGGAGAAATTAAGGAACCTATCATCCAACAACAGAAAAAATAACCTGGGCCCTACAATGCAGGCCAGAAAGAAGGTGCTGAAAAACCATTGCTCCCTTGGCAGGGCTAGAAACTGACACAGTCTGCAGTAATAATCTCGAACAAACCTGTCCAAGCCCTGCTGCTTCTCTCTGTTGTGACAAAATTAACACTATAGTTTCTCTACCACCCCCACACTACTCCACAAACTCAAAGTAAACTACCACACAACAGTGCCTGCAACTTCATTTAACCTTGTACTCCATCGTCACGCAAACCTCCTCCACATCATTATGTTTATGTAGGTCTGTAGAGGCCTCTGTAAAACAGCCAGAAAGAAGCAACAAGCACCAGAGCACTTGCTTTACAATATATACGTGCAGTGGTGCATTATCTCTCATATGTCTTGCACCACCTTTATTGCAATGGTTCTAAGTGATTTAATCATTAGTTATTTTTACGACGGGTGTTTTTACGAATACATTTTACCGAAAAAAGTTGACAATACATTTTTTTAATTTTTGGGGGGGATCCTCCAAACTGCCGCTCCCCACCTCGTTTGCCTGTTTCCAATACCCTTGCCCCTTATCTGCCCTTCCCCCTCAAAAAAAAATGTAGATGATTTTTCTTGGCAAGGTTTTCTTAAAAACACCTGCCAAAAAAAAGACTGTCGATGAAAAGACGTCGTACCATTGCAACAACAGCTTTTAGTTTGTCTGCAGCAGATCCCAGTTTCAATAAGCCTTGCACCAATATTGAACGCTTTGGTCCATTCCTGCTACCCACATTCCACCCGGGCATTCTCTTTTACAGGCCCTAAATTGTCAGTATACCCCTGAAAGACCAGAAGATGATCATACAAGACCCAATAACAAATCATCATCAGAAATATGCACATGTGTACCTCACCCCTATTTCATGCCACCTCTTCATTCTTGAAATGGCTTTCAATCCAGCAGTGTAGTGTTATGTTACGTGAGATCTTGCAAACACTGAAAGCTGGATGAGAGAGACATTCAGTGAAATGTTATACTGCATGGCGGCAGTGATGGCCAAGGAGGGAGGATGGGCCTGCCTCAGCCACACAGGTAATCAAAACAGCAGAGTTGATGTGGGCTCATGGCGCCTTTAAAGGGCAGCATCTGTGGCCTGCTAAGTAGCACCATCAATCGCTGACCGAACCCACAACAGCAGGATTACAGGGTAATTAGGCTTTGCAGTTTGGGCAGTGACATTCATCTTCTAATCATTATTTCGTATTTAGATTATACAATCGATATATATGGAAATTACCCCACTAGCATAGAAGTGATCACGTTTTTGTGCAGGCCACAGCTTGCAGAGGTCATTGACAAACGAATTTGAAACCATTGAATGGCATGGTATGGAACCTATAGAATTCAGTTTTTCTAAAGATTGCGAATGCATGCCAATTTGCAGCCTGATATTGCTTACATTCTCCAAACGCGCACCATTTAGCTTAAATTAGAAAAGGAAAATAAAGCGTTTTGCCAAAAGATCTGTATTAGTGCCCAATGAATCATCTATCACACAATCTTATTTGTGTGTTAACTGCAACGTCCCCAATACCCCTAACCCTTTTACATTCGGTGGGGCACGGCACAAGTAAACTAAGTGAAGATCAGGCAACCCTGGCTTCTTTCGAGGGTGGCTACTGACAGATCCAGCAGCTCACCAGTTTTCAGGCACCAAAGCATCCAGAGCTCCAAGGCAAGCCTATGCTGAGATCTGCTGCCATCTAGTGGCCAATTATGAGACATGCACTGGAATACAGCAGGTGCATTTAGTAGCGCTTGATAATTCTGGAAAAAAGATGGCCAGGCACTGATTAAGTGCCACCAGAAGCTAATTCGCGCTGTGAGAGAGGTACGGTTTCAAAAGATACACAGACTCAAAGATAATTGTTCCAATCTTTTATTTTACTAAAGTTCCTGGGTTGGTGTAATGCCTAACTGGCCCTAACACTAAAGGGATAGTTCCCTTAACTGATGTTTCTAAGGGCCGTCGAAGTCTGGAAGCCCAAAATAAAAATCCATCTGTGTCTAAACCTATGCTTGCCCTCACTTTTTGACAACAACGTGCTAGGAAGTCTTTATAAAAGTAAAAAGTGGTGGTTCAACAAAAATAGGAAACCAGGATTTGTTTCAGGTGGTCTTCTCACCAGCTGTAGGTTGTTCGGCTTCAAAAGGACAAGCTCACTCAAAAGGCATTGTTCATATGACTTTCATAGTTCAAACAATGTCAATGGTCTTCATGCCCTGGGGTTCCATTCTTCAAGTTTCAATTCCTTGAGTAACATCCAATAATCAAGATTCCACTGTGATAGGCATCAGGGACGTCATTTAGGGGTCGCCAGAGGTCGCAACTGCGACCTCTGAGGTCTCCCTTGCGACGTCTAAATAAAAAACAAAAAAAAACCTTTTTTTTTGTAATGCAAGCTCCTGGGCTGTGGCCAGCACCATGTGGCTCTTTACTTCTGGAGTGGCTGATTTTCTTGTTCAGGCCCCTTAAAAAAAAGAAGGAAAATAAAAACAGGAGTGCCACAAGTCTAACACTTTCAGCACTGACCCTAAATAAGAAAGAATAGGAATACCAAATAATGTGTCTTTCTGAAATTCTATACAATAATTGCTAGACTCATTGAAGGTTTATTTCAGGCACACTCCAAGGGTGATTAACTGATTTAGGGCCTCATCACGAGTTGGGCAGTAACGCCGGTGCTATTAGTGCCAGCGTTAATAGCCCTACTGCCAAACCCCCTGGCGCTAATAGCGCGGGATCACGGGTTTGGCGGAACAGGTATTGCCCATTCCCCACTAAGCCCATTCGGGAATTCCCCATTCGACATTGGGCTCAATGGGGAATTTTTGCGCTCTTACCGCTGGCGGATTTCCCGCCAACGGTAAGAGCGTGAATTTTCGGCAGATTTCCCCCCAGCTCTGAGCTGGGGAGAAATCCACCGAAGCCCTGATTTGGTGGACCCCTAAATCCGGCGGTAATAGCGCTACCGCCGGATTTAAGGGTTACAGCCAAACTTGTGATGAGGCCCTTAGTCTATTCTTAAACGCCTCAACTCAGCCTTTCATCCTTCTGAGATCGATAAATGAGTATGAATACAGGTTGGGTGATATTGGGTGTATATTTTTTTCTATATAAAGCGCTTAAGCGTAAGTGCTATATAATAACACACACATCATTATCATTTGGTCATGGACGTCTGCTTGCATTCACAGTAATTTGGTAACATGGGCCTAAACACACAGATCTTAACGATACATATGGCGATCCATTTTTGTATGAAATGTACGTAATCATATTTTTAGTAGTGTACAATGCTGTGTGATGCCACTTCCTGTTTTGTTAACGGGTGGAAGGTTGTGTTCCATCGCTTCCCGCAGTATCACTTTGGGGTGGGGCAAATTACATCACTTCATGTGATGTCATCAGGGGGCCAAGGGTCGTGTGATGTCACTTCTGCTACCCCAGGCATTTTGGTGAAATGACGTCCCTGATAGGCATCTTAGTGTTCCCTTCCCCAAGCTTAGGCCTCTCCCTATTTCAAATAATAGGTTTAGCTTTTAAGCCTCTCAGGGTTCCCTTCCCCAAGCTGAGGCCTCTCTTGCATTTCAAAATACTCGTTCAGTTTCTCAGGATGTACCTTTTTCATTCTTAGACTGTTCTTTCAAGGGGTAGCCTCTGAGACATTAGAAAACGCCAGGTTCTTAGCTCCTCTTTAGCTCGACCACTCCGAGCTATAACCCCTCTCTTTTATTTTGGCTTTCTGCACCCCTTCTTCCTTCCCTCTGTTTTCTTGATTGCTTTCTCGTGCCCTCTCGCACCTTTCTTTCCTTCTCCTGCACACTTGCACCTTCCTCGCCTTCTTGTGCCCACTGATACATTTTTTTTAATTTCCTCCTTGCACACTTCCACCTTTCTGTGACCACTGGCACCCTTTTCAGCTTTCCTTTGCACACTTCCGTGCTCACTGGCACTTTTTCAACATTCCTGTGCACACTTGCACACTTTTCAATCTGCTGGGTCGCTTGCACCCTTCTCTCTCCTTTTGCGTTTCTCACACCCTCTTTAACATAGTTCCTTTACTTGGTGCCCCTTGCACGCTCAGATTTTCTTTCTTTCTTTTATTTTCTCTCTAACTTGACAGTTTTCTTTCGATCCATAGCGCTTTACCAATTTCCTTTAATTTCTTTCACCCGCTCCATTTTTTACGGTCAGCCGCATGCTCCTGAGTCTCTCTCTCTCTTACTTGCACGAGACTCACCCGGCAGCAACGCAGTGACAAGCAGTCCCTTCCGGTTGTGCGGGCCTGAGGTCAGGGTCTCACCACCTGCCCCTCAGACATACTTGGGGCTGGCACAGGCTCCAAGTAAACAAGCAATGCTCTGACGCTAAAAGCAGCCTGCAGGATACTTAGCTCCGGCTCTCTGGAGACAAGGCTCACTAGCCATGCTGCATCCCCTGACAAGCACCGAGCCAGCGTCTTGGCACGCTGTTCTCATCTGGGAATTAGATCTTGCTGCTCTCTGATCCCTGGCTTCTCTGGGCCAAACAACGTCGCCAGCTCGTGCTCTCACCCGTGTAGAACCACACCTTTTATAGTTGGGAAAGCAGTCAAGTGGAGTCAGGTGTGAGTGATAATTATTAAATGCCTGACTCTGCCTGACTATCAATGGGACAACTTATGTTCTTTCTAGAGCCTGTTTCCCTGACACTCCCTATGTTATTCGTAGGGGAAACCTTCAGTACTCCCGGTTGCCTCTTCCTCGTCCCAGTATTTGTTGAAAATAGGGAGGGGTGATGGAATGGGTTTGGAAATACCCCATGAAAACTGAGGAAAAGGGGTTTGAGGAGGAATGGGAAAAGGGGGAATACCATGTCTCACCCTCAGATGTTCTCCTCCCAATACCCTTTGACCCTCCATTCCGGGGATCCTCCCTCACTTGTTCACCCGCAATGTCAGGATCCAAAAGCGATGGCCCTTCCCTTGCCACCTGACTAGAGGATCCTGGGGGAGTAGATGGGAGAACACTGTCAGGTGTCTCACAGCGCCCAGCAAATTCAAACCCTGCACTTCACACACTTGCAAACTTGTATATATCTTGCATTCATTTCCGTTAACCCCTCTTTGGAAATATTGGTTTTCATATTCCCTTTTATGCGTTTCATTATTATTCATTGTCTTTGGTAAGGTTTCTGAAAACGCCCCGTAGTCCCGGTTTCTCTCCTAAGGACTCACCAGTTATCTATAGCGTCTTTGATAAGACTGCCAAAGTGTCCCAGTATCCCAGCTTCCCTCCTGAGGACCCACCGGCTCTCTGTGGAGTCTTTGGTAATGTTGCACAATCGTGCCTGTGTCCCAACTTCCCACCAGAGGACGCATCAGCTGTTTATGGCGTCCTCCGATTCTCCCACAGTGAATGCAAAGTAGCACTTTGGCGTCCCGTTCCCACTTTCCGGGCTCACCGACTTCGCTTGGTGGATTTGGTGTCCTTTGCAACTCCTGCTCACCTACTGTGTGCTTCTCCGTGTTCAGGTGGCGAGGATAATGTTGTCCAGTTCCTGCGATCGCCAGGAAGTTTCCCCTCTTCTTCTCATGGCTTCTACGCGACGAGTCCTCTCCTGCAGTCTTTTATCTCATACCTTCTCCCCGAGCTGGCTGGCTCTACAGGCTTCTCTGCAGCACAGTAGTCCCTCAGTCGATACCGAGGGAAGGCTTTCCCCTGAAGCATCTCTCTCCTGCCAGCTGATTAGAGCTTTTGAATGTCCCAGCACCTACCATACACCCGCCAAAACTACAGTGTGCCTTGTGCTTCTCGCCTTTACTGATCCTCATTACCCCATTCAGCTTTCTCGTTGCAGTACTTTCAAATGCATGGAAACGGAAGTCAGTTCTTGGTAATTTATGTATGGGATATTGGAAGTGTGAGAAACCTGAGGATATCCTTCCAAGCAAACCTTGAGTATCCATTATTCAGGTGGCCACGGAAGGGCTGGCGCTCTCAGATGCCAACCCTGGGGACGGACGAGCGAGAGAGGATCACCTGGGTAGGGGACCCTGGGGTTGGGCTCGGGGGAATACCCTGGGTGGGATGCGGTACTATATCAGGGACGAAGGCGAGGAGGACGAAGTCCCTTAGGCCTTTTTGGGTTATTTCACATCTACCTCCCTTCCACCCAAAGAATCTCCCTTACATGTATCCAACAACCCTTACACATCTGGTACATCCCCTAGAAGCCCAAACCCTGTTGCATTTGGAAATCACAACTCCCAAAATCCCTGCATTCCTGTTTCCTACCCAAAGACTCCAAGTCATTCTTCTCCATGTCCCTCTCAATATTATTTCCCGAACTCCCAGTCTACTTTGACAAAACACTACCATTCCCATAATCCCCCTTGTTCCTTTCAAGCTACTAATCCCAGTTATCCCTGTTTGTCTCACCAACCCTCACCCTTCTAAGTTTACCAAAACCCCTAGCCCGAGGGCCATAATTCCGCACAACACCTTTTTTACTTCCTATCTCGTAGGATGTTTAAAAACTCTAAAACCCCCACTCCCCCATTCCGACATGAACACTTTCTCACACTGTGACGGAAAACAGACTAACACTGAATCCGTTCACCTGACATGTCCCAAAACAAGGGTCAGGCAGAGTCAGGCAATTGACAGTAACCACACAAACCGGACAACCCTTTACTTTCCCCACAGGGTTAAAAGAGCACACTACAAGCAAGGCCAACCGCACCAGGAAGCAGCTAATCCAGGACAGCAGTTCAAAAGGAGACGAAAGGCGGCAAGTCCAGAAAGGACGTCAAGGAGGGAGCTGCCCTTGCCCTTTTCAACCCAGACCTGTGAAGCCTCTGAAAGGGAAAACATAAGACCGGGATGTACAGCTGACGTGTGGAGTAGTAGATGTCAACGGTGCACGGGGGTTTCCTGCATTGATAACCCAGGCAGGGAGGCAGGCTGGCTATCGTGACACTGTCCTTGACTCCAGAGGCAAAGAAAAGCCAAAAGGTTCCGCAAAGCCAGTGAGTCAGAAAAAGCTGATAGCAAACTGAACTGTGTTGAGCCCATGGTTGCAATTGGCAACATAGTATGAATGCAAGGAACTGATGAACAAAGAACTTGTGTGTTTATGAACTTTAAAGAAAGCCAGATAAGGTCCAGGGGCAGAGGGGTCCGGCTCCACGTGAGTGCTCATTCGAAAGACTCTGACCAGGACCGGTTTTGAAACTGCAAGTACCAGAAGGCCCTGTGAGATGGTGACGTGAGGTGTCAGAGTGGTCCTACAGGGGTCACGTCAAATCCCTTGTACAATAGAAAGTCTCTTGCTCATTGCCGAAAGAAAGCTTGGCGTAGGGAATCCCCACTTTCTGAGAAGAGTGTGAGTAAAAGCATGAACTGTGTTAAAGATGGCTAAGTGACCCCAATGGAGGGAGGCCCATTTTTACAAGGAGGATCTGAGCCCGTCGGTGGGCGGTCCTCGGGGTGAAGACACCTAGGAGCATTGTGTCAAAAAGACGAAACCCGGTTGAGGGTTGTCCACAGTGGGAAACTGTTTAAAAGGACATTTGAATATTTCAAGATATATATTTGAAAGGCCATAGTGAACCAGACAGAGACAGGCCCAAATTGCAACAAGGATCCGATCCCGGGGGAGGGAGATCCAAGGGGCGAATAGCAATCGCCCAAAGGTGCAAGAATACCAACAAAACTTTTGTTTGTTTGTTGTTTTGAATTAGCAGGCCTTCAAAGGCAAGAGACTTTTGCAGAAAAGAGACTTAGCGTGTGAAGGTTTTTGCTATCGTTGAACTGACGAGGCTCAGGAGTTTGCTGTCCTCAGAAGTCCCACCTTGTCCCGTGCTTAAAACGTGGGGAAGGGAGACCCAGCCATACCATCCTGACTTATCATTTGTGAACACTTCTTTCTTTTCTGATGAACATTATCCCACACTCTTTTTGTAACTTAGTAGTAAGGATTGGCAATAGTTTGTTTTTTAGTATAGGCCCTTTTTATTTGTCAAGACGCCACTAGGACTGCCTTATTATTGTTTGATGGTCGTAGCTTGCTCCCAGGTTTAGATTAGGCATTTATCTGACCCATTATAAATTTCAGTAAAAACCCTTGAACTGTGATCACTTGTGTCTGTCTTTACTGTTGCCACCATGAGTGCCTTACAGAAGGTATTCTCAGTAGCTTCCATGGATGTGTGAAAGAAGCCATGAAAGGAAGTCACGACAATATGCCATCAAGGCATGGGGAATTGAAGGTTTATGCCTAAAAGGATAAGGGGGATACGATGTTTCATCGGATGATGTATCACCCCTCTGAGGGTTACCTTCAACCATGTGGTCCTCCCTCATATAGATGCCTCCAGGGTCCGGATTAGATGGCGGCTGTCATCCCCTGGCCACATGGGGAGAGTCAACCGCTGGGAAAGAAGTGATGACACCATCAGATTCATCAGAGCTGGAAACAAAAAAGTGAGCAGGAATGCTACAGAGACAACAAATACATCTATGGCAAACATCAACATATATTTTCCAGAAGCTAGCTTCTAGGTGGGATATACATACCTCTCTGTTTTTAATAGAAACAGAACTCCTGTATACTACTCAGAAGAGAGAATCTGCATTCGATGGAAAAACCTAAAGGTTGAGTATCATACGTGTTTGAAGCCTATTCATCACTACTGAAGCAAGTAATTCTACTGGATTAAAATAGGTCTTAAAAGCTGAATTTCCTAACCACTGTGCTACCAGTCTTGGTGCCACTAAAATATCTTTCAGGTTGTTGCCTACAATTAAATTCTTGATAGTCATTTCAACCTCAGCTAAATGTGCACCAAAACAGGAGCTATCAATATCACACTGACTCATGATTTAACCCACCAGGTGAGCTAAAGATCTTATGAAGTGCAATTAGAAGCTGCTGATCTAACACTTGAAACTGTTTCTAGTGTTGGATCAGCAAGACACAGTGACTTGCTCAAATGCATGCAGACAAGGCACCACACATGAGGTGAGGGTGAGAAAGAAAGACTGGCTGAGATACTATCCTGATGTCAGCTTTGGTACTGCTGGAAATCATGAAGAAAAAAAAAACCTTCTAAGACGTTTCACAGGCGCATTAACACAGTTTTGGCTTTATGTTTGGCAGCTCCCAAATTCCCAGTCCTCCCTCTTCCCCTTACCACAACACCTGATTTTCCCACCTCCACTGCTCTACCCACCCATAACCTACAGGTGTAAAAAGCAGTGAGATGCCCCACCACAAAATGCAGAGAGTCGTCTATGAGAAACAGACAAAACATTAACAAAAGAGACCCTCTCACCACACGAGACACAAAAGCATGTCCACCGTACTTGACAAATCCTTTAAAGGTTTTGAATTATCTGTACAATGCTCAAAATGTCAAGCATTGTGGCCATGACCCCATAGAGAGGAATAGCGAGAGGATGGAGGATGAAAAGAAAACATTCCCTTGAGAATGTGACGTACAAAAGGATGTTTGCCTAAGAGCTTGCAACCTACAACATTATAACTGGTTCAAAGCAATTAGTAGATACTAATAGAACAGAAGGCCATTCTTTCACCTGGTATGGAGACTAGGAAATTCAGTCCGAAAGGGTCTTGAAGCGGGATTGGAAAGCCTCTCCACCCACCAGTCAGTTCACAAAGTCCAGGTTCATAGCCTTTGTGGTAACTGGAGCGCTGGAGCTCCTGATAAGCTCAGCATCTGGATTTGCATGGTAAATAACAGTGCACCCTAAAATATTCCAAACTAAGGGTGTCGCTGAGGGATCAAATGATGAGGACACCTTTTCAGAAAACAGAAGATGCAGGAGCTGGGGAAACGAAACAACAGAAACATGCAAACATTTTGAGAAGATCCAGAAACCAGATTTGGAAAGTCCAAAATGCATCCACTATCACTAGCCCCAATGTCCCCTTTCTCATTTGCAACAGCGTTCTTGCTATCAGCCTTTAGGGGCAGGGGAGTATAGTCCATGAAGGGATACCAAGTTTGGAAAAACTGATCTGTACCCACTGCCATTGGATCTTGCCTCCAAGTGCAAAGCTTAATCACTTGGAAATTCAGGCAGGACACACACATGTTTGTCTTGAAGGTGCCCCAAAGTTTTGAAGGGCTTCACAAATATCCATCCACAGATGCCAGTTACTGAGATCCCTCAGATGCTTGGAGTACAACTCTAAAACTATGTTGCAATGGCATGAAAGATAATTCGGATAGACAGAAATCACTGTGTTCAAGCGATAATACCATAATGTTGGTGAGGTAGGAACAAGTTACTTACCTGTAACTGTTGTTCTCCAGCATGGGTCTGGCATGGATTCACATGCTCATGAATATTCCCCGTCATCAGGCTGGGAATCCTCGGTAAAGAAAAAATCAGTATCAGTTTCGTTTCTGATCTGTCTTTCGTAGTAGTAGTAGCCAATCACTGATCTCTGCGTCATACTGACCACAGCCAATGACTGCCATCTCCCTAAGCACCGCCTCTGGCAGCCATCTTCAGATTTGGTAGCACGTGAAGTGGCAGTATGACCAAGTGAAGAGCCGCAGAGGGGTAGGCAGGAGGGTTCGCATGTGAATCCATGCCAGACCCATGCTGGAGAACAACAGTTACAGGTAAGTAACTTGTTCCTTCTCCAGCATGGGGTCTGGCATGGATTCACATGCTCATGAATATAAGAATACATAGCAGTACACACATGCACAACCACGGGAGGTGGCAACAGGCTCAACATTAAGCAATACAACAACTCAACATTAAGCGTCTCTTACCTCCTCACCAGGCTCACCTTAAGCGAACAGGTTGCGCAGCACTGCTTGGCCGACCCTGGACTCCTCCCTGGAATCCCGATCGACGCAGTAGAATCTCGTGAAGGTGTGCGTCGACCTCCACGTAGCAGCCCTGCAGATGTCCAGCAGGGGTACACTAGATAGGAACGCCGTAGTAGCAGCGATCGCTCTGGTCGAATGGGCTCTCGGACGGCCTGGCAGCGGTCGGTTAGCCAACCGTGGCAGTGCATGATGCAGCCGGAGAGCCATCTGGAAATAGAAGACTTCGAGAGAGCCTTCCCTTGATTCACAGGTCCAAAGTTCACAAACAGCTCTGATGTCCTCCGAAAACTCTTCGTGCGGTCCACGTAGAACTTCAGCGCTCTAGCCATATCCAGCGAGTGCAAAGTCCTCTCGGCCGGCGACGAAGGAGACGGGAAGAAAACAGGTAACACCAGGGGCTCGTTAAGATGGAAGTCCGACGGCACCTTGGGCATAAAGGAGGGGTGCGTCCTAAGCACCACCCTCGAGGCATGGAAAGTCAAGTACGGTGCTTTGCAGGATAGGGCCTGGATCTCTCCCACTCGTCGTGCGGAGGTAATGGCCACCAGGAATGCAGTCTTCCACGACATAAACTTCATCGGTGCGGAGTGCATCGGCTCGAATGGGGGCCCCATGAGCCTAGTCAGCACCACGTTAAGTTCCCACGCTGGGGCCGGGGCCTTTACCGGCGGGAACGACCGGAACAGTCCTTTCATAAACTCACCAGTCGATGGGACCACAGGGACGTCCGTCCTGTGGTTCTGGTATATCTGGAGATCGCCGCCAGATGAATCTTAATGGAGGCATGGGCTAGCCCAGCCTTTGCCAGCGATAGCAGGTACGGCAGCACCTGAGGGGCCGTAATCCGTAGGGGGTTGATCTTCTGTGCTCGGCACCAGATAGAGAACCTCTTCCATTTGTGACCGTAGCATTTGAGAGACGGACACCCTGGCCTTTGCAAGAACCTCTCTGCAGTCGGCCGGTATATCGTACCCTCCAAACTCTAGCGCTGCAGGAGCCAAGCCTGCAGGTTCAGCGACACCGGGTCGTGGTGGAAGATGGCGCCTCCTTCTCTGGAGAGGAGATCCGCGTCCGCCGACAGCTTGATGGATGGGGACGTTGACAAGTCCAGAAGGTCCGGGAACCAGATCTGCCTCGGCCACGCCGGTGCGACGAGGATCATCCTGCACCGGGACCTCTTGAGCTGGTTGATGAGTCGAAGCAGCAACGGCAACGGAGGGAACGCATACAGGTATAGGCCGTCCCAGGGGAACGAGAACGCATCGCCCATGCTTCTCGGCTGGGGAAACCTGCTGGCGAACCTCTGGCACTTCGAGTTCGTCGCTGTTGCGAACAGGTCGATTTGGGGTTTGCCCCATCGTCGGAAGAGTTGATCCACCTGATCCTGGCGCCGCTCCCACTCGTGACACGCACGCAGCTCCCTGCTGAGCGAGTCGGCGATGGTGTTTCTTTCTCCTGCCAGGTGGAAGGGAACCAGGAACATCCCCTGGGCGACCGCCCAGTGCCACAGATCCTGTGCCTCCTTGGATAGGGCTGGGGATCTGGTACCTCCCTGCTTCCGTATGTAAAACATTGTCGTGGTGTTGTCCGTGAAGATCCACACCACCTTGCCCTTGAGCGACGGGAGGAACGATTTGAGAGCCCAGAACACGGCTCGGAGTTCCAGGATGTTGATGTGCAGGAGCTTCTCCTCCGGGAGCCAGAGGCCTCTTGCGTGGAGATCTCCAGTGTGGGCGCCCCAACCTTCCAGGGAAGCGCCCGTCGTCACTGTCTCCTGGTACGCCGGCGTCTGAAAGTCCTTGCCCGCCGTGAGGTGCGCTCGAACGCCCCACCACTGAATCGCCCGCCGGAACACCTCGTTGAGGGGGACCCTGTCTTCGAAGGTGCCCGTCGCCTGCATCCAACGGGCGTCGAGAAATTCTTGAAGAGGGCACATCCGTAGTCTGCAAAGGCGCACCAGGTAGATGCAAGAGGACATCATCCCCAGGAGGGACTTGATGGACCTCACCCTGGCCACGTCCGTGGCTAGCAGGCGCTGCACTTTGCCCAGAATGGTCTTCGTCCGTTCTTCCCACGGTGCCGCCAGGCGCCTCCTGTATCGAGCTTCGCTCCCAGAAACAGGGCCACCTGCGGCGAATGGCGAATCCCAGGTCTGTGAGTAGCTGAACGGTCCTCGCAGTGTGTTCGACGGCGAGTTCCCTCGTCCTTGAGCGGATGAGCCAGTCGTCCAGGTAGGGGTAGACGTGAATCACCTGCAGGCGCAGCCGCGCCGCCACAGGTGCCAGGCACTTGGTAAAGACCCTGGGGGCCTACTTCAATCCGAACGGCGGTGCTCTGAATTGGTAGTGGCGTCCCTGGACGAAGAACCTGAGGAACTTTCGGTGGCTTCTGAGGATGAGAACGTGGAAGTATGCATCCTCCAGGTCTAGCGACGATAGGAAGTCGCCTTCCTCCAGCTGTCCCAGCACGTGCTGGAGGGTGACCATCCTGAACTTTTGTGACCTGATGTATTTGTTCAAACAACGAAGGTCCAGGATGGGGCGCCAGCCGCCCGTCTTCTTCCTGACGAGGAAGTACCTTGAGTACACCCCGGAGCCCTGGAGCCTCTTCGGGACGGGCTCGATGGCGCCTTTCCTGAGCATCGCCCGTACTTCCAACAGCAGTTGCGGGACGTGATTTTCCTTCCTGGCCACAGGTGGAATGTGAGGGCACTTCTTCAGGAATTCGATAGAGTGTCCTCTTGCCAGGGTATCCAGCACCCAACGATCGGTGGAGATGGACTTCCACACGCCGACGAACTTCGTCAGCTGGCCTCCCACCGGGGTGCTTCGGTGGGGGCCCGAGGCCACGGCCGGTTCAGTCCTGCTTGGAGGTGGTGGCCTTGCCGCCCTGGCCACCTTGGCCTGCTTGCCGCGACCCCTGTAGGCATCCTGAGACGAGGAGCGTGCCGCCTGGCGGTAGGATGACGAGCCACCGCTGGATCCCTTGGGGGCCCCCTGTCTGCCTCCGGAGCTCCGAAAGGGCCGTCGTTGCTGAAGGCCTCCTAGGGCGCGGGCCGTCTCCGTGTCCGTCTTTATGGCTTGGAGGGATTCGTCCACCGCCTTCCCGAACAAGTTGCTGCCGTCGAACGGCATGTCCAACACCCTGGTCTGGACGTCCTGACGGAAGTCGGTCACCCGGAGCCAACCCCGTCGTCGTAGGCAAACTCTGTTGCCCAGCTGGCGGAACCCGGTATCGGCAATATCGGTTGCCACCGTTATGGCATGGTCCGACGCCACCTCGCCTTCTTGAAGTATTTCCAGGGCCTCTGACCTCTTGTCGTCCGGTAGGAAGTCCAATATGGGGGCCAGCTTAAACCAGAGCTCCCTGTCGTAACGGGCCACGATCGCCAGGGCGTTGGCCGCTTTGATCGTCGTCGCCGCCGACGAAATGACCCGTCGGCCCATGGCGTCCAACTTCTTTCCCTCGCCGTCCAGAGGGGAATTCGACGTTGAGGCTCCTGACTCCGCCGCTTTCTTCTTCGCCGCCGCCGAGACGACCGAGTCTGGCGTTGGCTGGGACCTGAGGCGCAGGGGAGCTGTCTCGGGGACCCGGTACTTCTCGTACCGGTCCCGTTTGGCTGGTGCTGTGGAGGGGTTCTTGAGTACCGACAGGCCCTCCTCCCAGATGTCATCGATTAGAGGCACCGCGATGACAGTCTTCCTCTTGGCCTCCTGGCGCTGATAGAGGAAACCTTCCTTTTTCTGCTCCTCCGGGCAGAGCTGGAACAATTCGGACGCCCTGGCGATCATGGCGTGGAAAGAGCCAATCTCGTCGGGCGGAGATGCCCGTGCGACGGGAGACCCGTTCCGTCGTCGTCGCCCTCAGAACCCGTCGTCGAGCCCACCGCACCGTCATCTCCCGACTCGTGGGAGGATGAGGAGGGAACTGCAGGCCTTACGGGGGCGAGCGGAGGAGAGGGTTGGGTCCTCTGTCGTTTGTTCTGAGGTCTTCCCGACGGGCCAGGTTGCGGGTCCTCCGGCCTGGGCCGTGGTAATCTCGTCCTTATCTCAGAGCATAAGGACTGGATCGCAGACAAAATGGCCGCCAAGCTATCCTGAGGCCTAGGTTCCGGCTGCGCCGGAAGGGAAGGCTGCTCTTCCTCGCCATCGTCGTCTTCCTTGGTTATCTCCCGAGGATCTTCCTTGCGGGACCGAACCTTCTCGAATTGTACTTCGAGATTCCTCGTGACCTCGGTCAGTTCCTCCTCCGAGGCTGACTCCGAGCTCGAGGAGGCTACCGTGCCCCCCCCCTTGTTCCATCATGGTGGCCATGACGATGGGCTGAAAAGAGGATTCCCTCCTTGGCGGCAGGGAAACTCTAGTCCCAGAGGCAGTCTCTGCTGGCGGGGTCTCTGCTGGCTTGGCCAGAGTCGCTGCGATCGCCTCGATAGAAGCCTTTGCCTGCTGGGTAGGGGCCTTCACCACCTTAGGTGCGTCCTGGGCATTCTCCTTAGGGGGAGGGGTGACCCCTCGCTCCCCCTCTCCCGAGATCGGACGGGGCTTCTCCCGAAGCTTACCCGGGGTCTCGGACTTCCTCTTCCCCGAACCGGAGCGCTGGCTCATGGTTGACGGTGCCGGGGAAGGTGCGCCCTGGCTGGCGACCGAAGAGCCCGACCTTTCGGCGCTCCCGGAGCCAGCAGACTCGCGGCGCTTGGCCTGGTGTTGGGCCCCCGTCGCCAGGGCGCCCGCACAGGACTTAGAAGCCCGCTCGGACCCTTTCTTCTTCTTCTCACCCGTTGAGCCCTTCTCCAACCAGCTGGCGAAACGAGATCGACGGTCCCTCATGGTCCGCTCCGACAAGTTCTTGCAGAACTGGCAGTCCTTCTCTACATGAGTCTTGTCCCCATGAAGACAGTAGAGGCATCGCAAATGTTCGTCCTCCTTAAACACATTCTGCAGCCCGCATCCAGGGCAACTGCGAAACAGCTTGGGTCCGGGTGACGAACTCGCGTCCTGGGCCATCTCGAAGTAGGCCGCGAATCTTCTGGAATCCTCCAAGAGGTAGATTTGACGAAATCTTTACCCTTGAGGGGTGTAGGAAAATCCCGCAATGGGTACCCGTTAACGGGAGTAGAAACGGTGGAGCTTGAGGCTCGATTAACCGAAAAAATGTGAAAATTCACCTGAAAAAGCGCAAAACACGCAGTAAAAGCTCGAGAGCTAAGCACGAGGACTCCCAACACTTGAACGTGCGGTAAAAATCTGAAGATGGCTGCCAGAGGCGGGGCTTAGGAAGATGGCAGTCATTGGCTGTGGTCAGTATGACGCAGCGATCAGTGATTGGCTACTACTACGAAAGACAGATCAGAAACGAAACTGATACTGATTTTTTCTTTACCGAGGATTCCCAGCCTGACGACGGGGAATATTCATGAGCATGTGAATCCATGCCAGACCCCATGCTGGAGAAACTGGCCTACTGAATGGCTGAAACATTGTCCGTCCGAAGAAGCATGCAGCAATCCAAGCAACCACTCAATAAAGATGTGATGGTGAAAGAACAGGACAACAGCTTCAAGCATTTTATATGTAAGTTAAATTCCTCCCAGGACAAGGTTCCCAGAGCAGAGAGATCCCCCACATCTTGCACCCCTCTCAGTCCTGCTGGCATTTGACCATCATGAAGTCCAGCACAGAGTCAACAATTTTCTGGCCACTCCAAGCCTCCATGTCATCGAACCACGAAAAGGAGCTCCGTATGGGTCTTGTGACTGAGGGACACTAGCTCATTGTAAGAGGGACTGACACTCAGAAACCAGAACTTCAGTATCTGAAGAACACTACAGTGTAAAGGACTGGGAAAGATGGCTTGATTCGAAGTGGACAAGAAGTCTACTATCCTCACTAGTTCCCTCAGAAAAGGGGGATCCCTTCATAGACACAAGGTCACCTCTTATTTTGTTGCTTTCAATTTCAAGAGGGGCAGCTCCAGGGATGCCAGCACTGTTTCCATGGAAAAGCGAAAGAGGTCCATGAAGTGAGAGGGTATGAGCTCTAATTTATACCAGTTGCTGATTGAGCCTAAACAATGGAGCAAATCTGAGGCGAACATCTGAATGTGCTGCGAAAGGATACAATTATTCTGAGATAAGACAATCAGGTCATCGCAATAGATGATCATCCTCACCCCCTAACTGCCCAATAACACTGCAACTAGTGTGGCAGTTTCATGAAAAACAAAGACAATGCAGTCACAAGCGTCAAAGGGACACATTTAAATTCCCAAATGCTGTTGGTCCAAAAAAATTGCATAACCTCCTTTTATTATTATTATTAAGTTATTTATTGAGCACAAATCTAGCTTCTGGAACCAAGGGTGCTTTACAAGTCATAGGGGAAGGACACAGTGAAAGAAGCATTGACACACAGGGGCAGAAATCTAGCAACAATGGAGGTGAATGGTGGGCAATTAGGCAGCAGGGGATATTCAAGTAACATGGGGAGGAAACGGGGGCAGCAGATCACCCAGTGTCATGTTAAGGAGAGAGTGGTGGGTGTGTGGGCCTAGGTGTGAGCTATTTCCTGAAGATGAGGGTCTTGCGTTCCTTCCTGAATTGTATAAGTGAGGGGGAGAGTCTGGTGTTGATGGTGAGAAGGTTTGAGAGTTTGGAGGCTTAAGACAGAGAAGGCATGCCTTGTGATTCTTTTCTTCATGACTGGCAGAGTTCCTGGCACTTCCCCTCTCCCTTCACCCTAAACTTTGCATTGTCGCACTTGCAGGATCTAAATGACACAAGGCCTAGTAAGATCATTCGTCTTGTCCTTCCTCTGTCTTCCCTCCCGTCTTGTTGCGCCTAGGAACACTTGTGTACAGTTTGTTATAAATGATATATCATATCAACACTAGATATGTCCATACATCTGGCGAATCGTAGGCCTCCGGAGAAGCAAAGTTTCTCAGAGAGGAGCCTGGGGGCTTCATGACAACATCTTTGCAGATGATGCAGCAGGATTTGAAGATGATGCATTCTTGCAGTGGGAGCCAGTATAGTTGGATGATGTCCAGGACGATGTGATACAGTTTGCGGATTCCTTAGATAAGCCATGCTGCAACGCATTAAACACATTTCAGGGATACCTCGGTAGTCGCTGGAAGGCTTTTCAGAAGTGCATTGCCACCATCCAGGTGGGCGAAGACCAAGTCTTGGACAGCAGATCTGAAGTTGCCTTCCTTGGTGAAAAATGTATTCTCCCCAGGAAGGAAAGTTGGTACCAAGCCATTTGTGTATTTCCTGCTATGTGCTGCTTGAAGGAGAGGTGTCCCCAAGCACTGCAGGTTGGTTGTGTGGACCCCTGACTCTAGTGGGCCTTACCCCATTGTTTGTGTTTGTTTCTTGAGACCCCAGTCCTCTTGTTTTTCCCCCTTCCCTCACGGCATCCAACATCCCTCTGGCTCCTTCCTCCAACCTCCCAACCCGCCCACCGGCCCTGATTGGCTCCTGTGACCAGCTGCTTCAAATCCTAGTCCCGGAACAAGCGGCCTGCACGCCACTTTCACAGAGCACTGCAGGTTGGTTGTGTGGACCCCTGACCCTCCTGGGCCTTACCCCATTGATTTGTGTTTGTTTATTGAGACCCCAGCCCACTTGCAGCATCCAACTTCCCTCCGGTTCCTTCCTCCCACCTCCCATCCCGCCCAATGGCCCTTATTGGACCTATCTCTGCTTTTATACCACCCTCCCAGTGCAGCCCTCTGCCCGAGCAGCTCCTGTAGCTAAGGGCCCCAAGGTAGGGGAAGCCAGCAACTAGCCGTCAATCAGCAGCAACTAGTAAGGTTGAGGTAGGAGTGGCCCGGGTAAGGAATAAGAGCCTTCACTCTACCCCGATACCCCACCACATAGCAACTTTACCTACACTAGATTTATACTGTGGTTTTTAGTTGTGCCACTCTTGAATAGCACTGTGACATTTATGAAAGTATTTAAATTGCATTGTGATCATCTAGGCCTTTTTTCCCCCTATACAGGACTCTCAGACTTAGGTGTGTTTTCTCCGGTATTTAAATTGCATTTTTATAACCTAGGCCTTTTGTCCCACCATGCACGACTCTCAGACTTAGGTGTGTTTTCTCCGGTATTTAAACCACATTGTGAAAGTAGTGCTGTTCTTGGTTTGGCCTTCTTAGCAAAGCATTCTTCTCGCAAACTGTTACACTATTGTCTGAGCTCCTGTCATCTTGCTCAATTGACTACTATTGTCTCGTCTCTCTTTGTCTTGTCTGCTTGCGCCCCTCCCTGTGTCCTTCCCTAGTGTTCTCCCCACCCCTCCCCTATCACGCCCTTCCTCTTCTCTCCTCTCCTTACCTACTCTATGGTGCACTCTCTCTCTCCTATCTTTTCTAACTGCTTCTCTATCGACTATCCTGCTCTCCTCACTAAATCTGGTAGGAAGAAAGTTAAAAAGGACATCCTGACCTCCAACCCAGGCCTCCCTATGGCCGATACCTATACCAGTGCCTCCTCCAGGCAAACCCTCACCGACATCCTCTTTGTCGTTCCCTCGCCTGACCTATGGACTACCTATATGGTCTCTGTGCGTTCTCCTTTCTATTCTTCTCCCATTAATGGTGGCACCCGGTGGGAGGCCCTCCTGGTCTCCTTCCACTCCTCCAAGGTCATCATTAAAGTTTACCTGAATGGTACCGTCTTGGTCCAAGGACGGCAGGCCAACCTTCTCCTCTTTGATAGACGCATTCCCGTGCCTCATCAATTTCCTTTCTTCTCCTACTGTCCCCTTCCTTCCACGGCTTCCTTGCCTCCCCCTGCTGTCTCCTCCTTGGCTACCTTGCCCTCTCCGCCTTCCTCTTCTGTCCCCCCTCTGGCTTTTTCTACAGCTCCGCAGGGCGTACCTCTGATTTGTACCTCTCCCCGGAAGTCTTTCAAGGATGGCAACCTTCTCCATATTCCCACTCTCAACTCTCGCTCTGCTATCAAATACTCCTCTGACATCTGCCACCTCCTTCAAGAACTTGACCTCGATGTCCTCGGTCTCACTGAGACATGGTTCATGGGCAGCTCTGTCACAAGCTTTGACACTCTGCTCCCTGATGGCTACAATATCATCTCTGCACCCAGGGCCAATTGTTCCAGAGGGGGCATATCCCTGATCTTCCGAGTGGATTCCTGCCTCTGTCATTCGTACGCAGGCCTACTCCTCTTTCAAATGTCTCGTCTACAGGCTCTCTCTCTCTCTCCTAGCCATTTCCTTACTGTGGCTACCATCTATTGACCACCTGGTCAGATCTCCTCCTTCTGCTCTGATTGGGCGGACCTCTCAGCTTCCCTCCTGGTCTCGACCACTCAACTTCTCCTTCTCTGAGACTTTAACATCCACCTGGATACTTCCTGTCCTTCCTCTGGACTCTTTTGCGACCTCTGCGACTCTCTCTCTCACTCTCTATCTTCCCCTCTGGCCCGGCTCACTCTGCATAGCACACTCTGGATGCTCTCAACTCTACAGACCTTCACCTTTCTATCCCTCTCACCACTCCTCTCTCCTGGAGTGATCACCCTCTCCTTTCCTCCCAGCTCACTCTCTCCACTCCTCAGGCCAAGCCATCTCCAGCACTGCCACCTACATTCTCGGTTATCCGACCCATGAAGCGTGTGTCAGTTGAGGCTTTCGCCGCCACTTTCTCACCACCCTCCCTCCCCCTTCGGCTGACTCACATCCTGACACAGCCCTTTCTATGCTCCACTCTGCTATATCTGATACTCTTGATGTTCTTGCCCCTGTCATGAGGATCTGCTTGAAGCCCAAAGCCAAGTGCGACTCAGACCTCGTGCAGGGTGACTGAGAGGAAATGGCGTGCTTCCTGTACGTCCTCTGACAAACTGGTGTGCCGCCTGCTCCAAAGGCAAAACCGGCTCTCTGTCCGCACCAAGAAGAAAGCCCTCATCCAATCCCACATCATTGGGGCATCCAACAACTCGACAAAACTCTTTAAAATCTGCAAGGAGCTGGCCAATCCTGCCATAGTCTCTACCACTCCTGTCCCTTCCCTGGCCCTCTGCACGGCCCTGGCTTCTCATTTCATCTCTAAAACTCAGGACATCCTGTCCTCTCTTTCTTCATCTCCTCCTCCCTCTACTCCCCTCTCTTCCTCTGGCCCTTCTGTGGCCAACTCTCCTCCCTCCTTCTCTGCCTTTCCCCTGTTCTCCCCAGACAAGGTTTCTAGACAAGTCTGATCTATGAAAGTCTTGTCAAGACAGGTTCTCCCCTGTTCCTCTAAAACCATCAAGGACCACATTGACAGCCTGGCTCCTGCTTTGGCTGACTTCTGCAAGCACTCCTTAGGCACTGGAGTCTTCCCTTCCCCCCTGAAGCACTTCCTTGTGCACCCTCTTCCAACCCCCCCTGCCCTGCTAACCACCGCCCAATCTCCATCACTTCTTTCCTGGGCAAACTCCTGAAAAAGGCTGGCCATCTCGCAGCTTAATCTTCACAATGAATTGGTTGGTTGTCTCCATGATCATCAGACTGATTTAAAAGCTGCCAGAAGCACGGAAACTGCTCTCCTGAACATCTGTGAAGACCTGCTCTCCAACCTTGATTCCAATACCCCCTGTGTCCTCATCTTACTTGATCTCTCTTCTGCCTTTGACACAGTCAACCATGCCATCCTGCTCAACTACCTCTGTGATAACCTGGGTATCACCGATCAGGCCCTGGCTTGGCTGACCTCTTTCCTCTCCGAACGACCCTCCAAGGTCCAACTTGGGTTCTTCCTCTCCTCTATCTCTACCTGCAGTGTTCCCCAGGGGTCTAACTTCTCTCCCTGGCTGTTCACCCAATACTTGGCACTTATTGACCACTGCATTTCCGCTCTCTGTCCCAACTTTCAATGCTATGCGGATGACACTCAGCTCATTTTCAGGCTCCCTTCCACCACCTCTTCTCCTTCTCTCATCTCTGACTGTCTTTCCGCTATCCAGGAGTGGTGTCCCGCCAAAGATCTCTACCTTAAGGCTGAGATTTACCTCATCGGCACACCTGCTCCCTTTTTTCCTGTTGCTCACTGGCCGGCCTTTCTTGGCCCTCCTCCTTCTCCCACCTGTGCGTGTAAAAACCATGGGGTAATCTTCGACTCCACTCTCTCCTCTCCTCACATCTCTGACGTCTCTAAGAAGTCACACTACCAGCCGCACCTCCTCAGAGGTATTCTTCCTTTCCTCTCCTTCCCCCAGAAGCTCACTGTCTCCAGAGCTCTCATTCTCTCTAGGCTAGAATACTGCAACAGCCTCTTTCTAAATCTGCCTGCTTCTACTCTCCGCCCTCTGCAACTCATCCAGAACAGGACTGTGATACATGTCCTTTGCCTCAAGCCCAGGAATCGTATCTCTCCAGGACTGAAATCTCTGCACTGGCTCCCAGTGGCTGGGAGGATTAAGTTCAAAACCCTCAGCATTGTCCACAAGGCCTTCTGGGACCTCAATACCTCCAACTCTCTCTTCCTAAATATCTTCCTTCTCGAGCTCTTCGCTCATCCGCCTTCATCTCCTCAGGGTCAGCCGTTTCTCCAAGCAATGAGTTGGTGGTAGATCTCTTTCTTCGGCTGGGGCCTCCCTCTGGAATAGCCTCCCTGAAACTTGAGGAGACCCATCTAGGTTCCGGTAGCACCTCAAGACCTTCCCCTTAGCTTCTGCTTTCTCTCCTCCTATCCCCTGCTGAACTCCTGACTGAAACTGCACTGGTCACCTGGCTACCCTCTGATCTCGGGCCCAGGTCCCCTCCCCCGCTAGCTACACACCTGCACTGCCTCCCAGGCAATCCCTACCCTTAGGGGCTGTTTCTGTATCCCTACAGTCCACACCAGCTCTTGACACTTGATGTCTGCACTTACTCATACACTTGCCACTAGCTGGCTGCACTTTTACCTATTTCTTTATTTATTTAATTTATTCTTTATTGTTGATCCCATGTATTTCACTGCCCCCACCCTCTTACCACTGCACTTACCCTCCCCCCCTCCCCTGCACATGCGCGATTTCAATGTCACCTGGCCTAGTAAGATCGTTGTCTTTGACTTCCCTCTGTCCCCCCTCACTTGCCTCGTTGCGCCTTGAAAGACTTGTGTATAGGTTCGTTATAAATGCAATATCATATCAATTAATTTCAAAACAAAGGGATTTGGCGCAGGAGATCTTACCACTAGTAGTGAAATAAGATATTCGTTACAGAAATTTTTTTGTCGACTGGTTGGCAACAAACAACTTCCTTCCTTGCCAGGGTAAAACACTCATCTGAATGTTTTTTTTAATAGAGAAATACCAGGACCAGAGTCCACCAGCCTGCTATAGCCCACTGAGCAATGCCATCATTACCTATCAGGTCATATGGTCTTTTCCCAGTAAAGACGACCTACTTAAGAAAAGCAGACCTCAAAGAATGTCCTTTGGTCATGAAACGTTCTTGACTATACGTGTATTACAGATGGTGAATTGTTTGGGTATCGCAAAGCTGTATAATAATTATGTCAAGGAGTGTGACTAGAGGACTGGTTAGGTTGGAGTATAACTTAGATTTTATGCAATTATATTTTAAACTCATTTTATTGTTGTATTTTTATATGTGAAAGTCATATATTTGACTGATACACATTAAATAAAAGAAAAATGAAAAGCAGTCACCATTCTCTGGCTATTTCCAGCTATGTTATAAACCACGGCAACCACAGATGTCACATTTCTGGTCTTGCATTCTACCCCTCTATGGCTCTTCTTGGTTCCTACTGCCACATTATGTGCGCTTCTAAATCTGAAGATGGCCACCAGGGATGGAGCTAGAGAGGACTAATGTCATTGGCTGGGGCAGTATGGCTCAAAGTGACAGCAATAGGCTATATAAGTGACAAGTAGTTTTAAGCTTATTCAATTAGATCTGTAGCACCAGAAGTGGAGCCATGTTTGTGAGGGAGTCTGGCTACTCAATCCTCCATCGGCAGAACTAAGACTTTCTGAAGGCCCAGCCATTTCTTGTTTTGGTTCTGCTTTTTTTGCTTTCAGACTTTTAGTGGTTGTGCGGCACACTGTTAGAACAGACTACTTTAGAAAGTCTACAGAATGAAAGTGACATTCTTAGCTTCTGATGTCAAGGTGATCACGTCATTGTGTTAAGATATAGTTCCACTTTGATGCAGTTTCCTGTAGTAAGTCACCGGGCTGCAATTAAAGAGCTAATGTGTTAACTGGTGAACAACAAATCAGAATATAGTACGTATACATTCTAACACAAGTTTTGTCCTAATGGCTTCAAACACCATGTTATACTGTTTGGTAAAGGACAGAAAAGAGGCTGTGGAATTTCAGGCATCCCGTCCATCAACTATTCAATGTTCCCCTGTTAGGTGATGACTATGCAAAGAAGCATTGCTTCCGGTGCAATTGGACAGCAAGGTGACAGTTGCAGCGCAGGGAAAGATCAAGCCATTCTCGGACTGGAATTGATTGGCTGGAGAGATGTAGGTAGGAATTGATGCATATATTACTTATTAATAATCTTCATTACACCTAGCCCTTCACTTCCGTGCCACAGTTCTAAGTAAAGGAATGTTGTCCGCATTCCTCCGACCCTTTCACTGAAAGCCAATAAATTGAATTTGTTTGCACATTCCTGCATCCCTTTCTCCTGCTTACCTCTCAGAAGGGTATCCAATGGCACCCCGATTTCTAATGATCCGTAGTAATACCCAAGGAGAAGAGGCAGTCTATCGCACAGAAAGAGAGAGGAGTGATATTATGACTATTACGAGGGAGAGAAGGACTAGGTGTAATGAAGAGCACTGGTAAGTAATCAAAGCATTACACTGACTTCCCCCTTCCTCGTCCCAGTGCAAACTAAATGAAAATTCCCACAATAAGAGGAGAGAGAAGACCCATTGTTAGGGAGAATTCTCTTCTATGGCTAATTTCCCTCACCTATAGAGTCCCCCAGCAGCTTTGCTGGATTTGAGGGGTTTATTTTTTCCTTCTGCTAAGAATGAGACCCTTTTCTTCCCACTCTTAGGCAGATTGCTAGTGTATGTTTTGGGCTATCTTGTGTGCTTATGGTCTATGGGGTTTTTCTCACCCTCATAGGAATCATCTTTTTCATGTGTGGTACACAGCACCCTCTGTGCCGTACCACAGGGGTGTCGTAGCGACCCCCAAACATAGACTCCATCCCTGGGACTGACTACTGTCTCCCAGGGCATGTAAAGTCCTTATTGACTTTACTAGTCAAATCTTATGAACAAAACCAGTACAACCCATCTTACTATGGAGGTACTGGGAAGGGTTAATAGTTTTTCCCTAGTGTTCATTTTCGAGGGGGTACCGTACAGTCCCTCTCTCAAAAGTTTCTGGCTGGTGGCAGTGGTTACTACCAAAATTATTCGACCGCAAATATTTTCCTATGGGATTTTCCATTTGTTCGAGGCTACCACTTTTACTGACAGCCTCTTACATACCGCCGGTTGATTTTAATATTAACTTTACTCTGGTAGGTTTTTATTGCCAGAACTTTGATTTAATTTCTTTCTCGTGTCTTTCTCTATAGTCCTAACCCAGGTCGAGGATCCTCTGTTAGTCCTTTTGGTGGGCTTCTGCACAGAAGCCCTTCTTTTGGCGCCACTGAGTCTGGGGTAGACAGGATGTGTGGGAGGGGAAATAGGCACCCTGGACAGGGTTGCCTACGCAACCCAAGTCGCACTCTGCCCTGATAGGCTGGGGGGTTCTCCCGCCAGGAGAGCCATCCCACTGTGTGAGTGACAGCTAGGCTGTATGAATGGAGGTCTTGCTGCATAAAAGCAGGGTCCTGAGGACTGGAGGACAAGACGTTGCCACTGGAACTAAGAAGCCGAAGAGGAGAGAAGCCAAAGACATCTGCAACGACTGAACCACCGGTGAAGCCCTGCTGCAGATCCTCACCACTTTTCTCCGACGACTCGAGAAGATCTTCACTTGCAAGAGTCTTCTTCCCTTGAGCTGGTGGGGGCAACCAGTTCGCCAATCGCCTTCGAGGACCTGCCTTGGTCGAATCGCCAGTGCCAAGCACTATGAGGCCGGATAGCCAGGCACCCGTCCACCCAGGCTGCGATTTAAAGGAGCGTTCCTTTTATTTCGTTTGGCAGCACCGCGGCTGGTTTCATCCCCGGGCAGTGCAGTAACTCAAACCTTCCTCCACAACGAGAGCCTCTCTTCCTCTGCTGGATCTCCGAACTGCAGGAACTGCCAGGAACTACCGCCACCGCAGGAGCCTCTTCTACATTTTAAGGTACATTGTTCCGCCAGGCCTTCCTTTTTGTTTGGTACTGCTAAAGGTGTTTTAAATCCTTTACCTACCTACTGGGTTGGCCGCCCCTATCCTCTAACATTGTCTTTCACCTTCTGCAACCACCTTTTCAAATCATTTAACAAAGACTTGACTGCAGCTACAAGAACATTTTGCTCCTGGGCCCTTTGCCCTGTACCACTGACTCTGGCACAGGCCTATTGACTCTGGCTAAATCTGTTATAATTGCCTTCTGTAGATTGTTTCTCACCTAGAAATGTGTTGGTGCACCTAACTCTTATAACCACCTTTTCCTCCCCTCTTTTTAAACTTGTGAAGTGCCATTTTGCTCGGTTTTCACCTCAGTATATTACATGCTAAAGTACTGCCTTACCTAACTTGTTCACAATCTGCTTGGGAAGTGTTGCTGGTGTGTTTAAGAGTATATTCCTGTATAACTTGGCCTTTCCCTCCCTTTTGAGAAATTGATAGAGTGCCATTTCTGCTTGGTTTTCACTGTGCCGTTTTGCTCAGTTTTCACTCTTGCTCAAACTGTCTACAATTTAAATAGGGAGTTGTATATACTTTTCTTGACTGATTTAACTTGCTTTTATAATAGTGATTTGTGTGTGAACACCAGAGTGTGTAAAATAAATATATATCTTCTTTTTGATACAAAGATTTGGTCAGTGTTTCCTTGTTCCAATATGTAAACCCTGAATACTGCTCATGTGCCTCTTGAGATAAGTCTGACTGCTTAGCCACAGCTACCAACTAAATCTGTGTGGTACAGACTGATACCAAAGTGGATTTATTGCTCATACCTGTAGTCTTAATCTTCTGTAGTGCTCCCTAAGGGAACTGCACAGGATTCTGCCTAACACCCATAAATAAGGTGGAGCCCAGCTACTGCTCACCCTGTGTACCTCCTATGCAAGTAGAATGCAACATGGTCTTCACGGAAGGATAAAGTGAAGAACTGCTGAGGAAAAGTCAGGATCCATCTGAACACGGATAGAAGGCAAACAGTGATGTGCAAATGTTTTAGGAAAAGCCCAGGTGGGACTGCATATTTCGAGAAAAAATTCTCTGTTTGCCACCGCCCAAAATGTGGTCCTTCCACTTGTAGAATGCCCCAGCAACCTGCAAGGGAGGAAGCCATTGAGATTGTATCTTTAATCCTATGGACCCATAGCAGGGCCTGCAAAAAGTACAAAGCTACTGTTTCAGGACCCAAATGGAGAGGTTCTGTACAGATAGGCAAGGATCAACTCCCTCACATTCAAGGATGACAGTTGCTCCTGATCTGCTGAGGCAAATCCAGAGAAATTGCCAGGATCACTATTTGCTGGGATAGGTGAAAAGTGGAAACCCCTTTAGGATGGGTGGCTGGATCACAGATGGTGATGTTTCCAGGGAGATAGAGAGGAGAACTAGGGAGACCGCTATTTCAACTATCCTCAGAGAATCAGAGGGAGGTCCTAAGGAGGACCAAGCGATTTCACCCTGGGGTGAGACACAGCACAATTACACATGTCCTGGAGAGATGTCAGCTTCACAGAGATCCACTCAATGAGCTACAAAAGTGTGAATGGCCATCCACTGAGCTCTCAGGGAGGGAAGAGAGCCCCAAATGAAAAAACATCATGACGAAAGCTTTCTATATCCGGGCAGACACTGTCAAGAAGGTGGTTATTCCAGAAACACCGGGTTTGCAAGGGGTACTCCAGTACCTATCATAGGTGTGAAAAGCTGAGAGCTTCTTCAAAGCCTGAACCACCATGGATAGAGGGTAAGAAAGAGTTTGAGGCTTCAGACTCCACCACTCCCCTCTAAAGTACCAGGCCATACATTGCCAATTGCTGAGCCGTGTTGGGTCTTCCACCCAAATTATTGGAGGATTGGGGGGAGCTGTTCCCATGATCAGCAGGAGGGAAAACATCACCTCTGTGTCCAGTAAGGAGACATCAGGAGAACTTGGATCCAGCTAAACCTGATCCATCTAAGAATCCTGTGGATCAGGGTTTTGGAGGAAACATGTAAAGGAGAGAAGGAGGCCAGGGAATGAAGAGTGCATCAACCCCCGGTGCTCCCCCTTTGCAACAAGACCTGGGACGCCTGTGGTTGAGATTGGAGGCAAACGTATGCACCTCTGGGAGGCTGAAGCACTGGACAATCAACTGCAGTTTCGGAGGGCTAATTGAGATCTCTTGTGATGAAAATAACTTCCTGCTGGTGGTATTTGCGACTCTGTGTTGGATTGCCCAGATGCCCTGATGTGATCCATGCCCAGAGACAAGTTCCTCTCCTCCCTGTGACCCAGTATGAGGGACACAGCAGCCAGGTAGGGCTATCCCATTTCCCCTTGATGGTCAGGCAAGATACTGCTGTTGTGCTGTCTGGCCGAATCCTTACAGGGAGAGACCTGTGCATGAAGAATACATGGAACACTGAAGAAAAAGGAGTGTCCTTCTGTAGCTCCCGCAAAGGGATGCATCATCTCTCTAGCCAGTAGGGTCACACACAGTTGCTTGGCCGGTCCAAAGGATCCCATAATGTGTTGCGACCCTCTTTTAGAAGGACTCTGTAAACTGTTTCAATGATTTGAGTTGTTCGTCCACCCTGTGGTGTACAATTCCCTTGGAGTCCATAAGTGCCTCGAACCGTTACATGTCTTTATCTGTTTCAGATTTGCCACTAATATTTTGTACGCTTTATCCTCTTTCGTGTAGGAAAAGTGCCTAGTATGTAGGATTGCCTGGGCCTGCTGGCCCGCGTATAGCATGTCGACCTTTCCTCTGATTGTCCGTAAAGCACAAATGGTTTTCAGTACATTTTTCGATTTGTGGGCCTTCTCCCCATCCCAAACCTCCTGTTCTAGCTCTTTGTCCATGTTCTCTGAAATGCAGCAATCTTCCCAATCAGTTCCTTTGAGGAATTCGACCATCTGCACGGTGGGTGGGCACTTTTTAGGACATTTTAAATTAAATTGACTGATGCTAGATCAACCTCTGGAAAATGTGTGGGGCTAATCCACACACATGTTCCTATGCTCACAGCACGACAAATGCACAGACCAGCGCACTCTCATATTTAGTTGGGATATGACAGCAGGAGTACACTATGCATCTCAAGAAGGGGGAGGACCAAACATTCCCCCTGCCATGGCTAGCCTGATACTTGAGCCCTGCAGCTGGCGGCAGCGATTCGCATACCAATCAGAAGGTAATTCCAACTGACCCATATGGGGTCTTGCTGCAAAGGCTAACAAAGGAGGCAGGAAACCCCAACAACCATTCATATGCAACTGTGTCAACCTGAAGCCAGCTCCCACCCTCAGTATCAATTGACAGTGAACTGTCATGTCTGGGACTGCATGTTTACAATATTCACCCCGCAGGGGGGCCCACAAGGGAACCCCATTCATTAAGTACGAGAATTTGGTTTGCAGGAGCCAGAAAGTCTGGTCTTGCTGCAGCTTCAAGGGAAACCTGCCGCTTTAATCAGAAACCAGAGAGCTCAATTACCCAGAGGGACCCCATACTGGTAAGTAATCAAAGCATTACAGTGACTTCCCCCTTCTTCGTCCCAGTGCAAACTAAATGAAAATTCCCAAAATAAGAGGAGAGAGAAGACCCATTGTTAGGGAGAATTCTCTCCTATGGCGAATTTCCCTTACCTATAGAGTCCCCCAGCAGCTTTGCTGGATTTGAGGGGTTTATTTTTTCCTTCTGCTAAGAGTGAGACCCTTTTATTCCCACTCTTAGGCAGATTGCTAGTGTATGTTTTAGGCTATCTTGTGTGCTTATGGTCTATGGGGTTTTTCTCACCCTCATAGGAATCATCTTTTTCATGTGTGGTACACAGCACCCTCTGTGCCGTACCACAGGGGTGTCGTAGCGACCCCCAAACATAGACTCCATCCCTGGGACTGACTACTGTCTCCCAGGGCATGTAAAGTCCCCATTGACTTTACTAGTCAAATCTTATGAACAAAACCAGTACAACCCATCTTACTATGGAGGTACTGGGAAGGGTTAATAGTTTTTCCCTAGTGTTCATTTTCGAGGGGGTACCGTACAGTCCCTCTCTCAAAAGTTTCTGGCTGGTGGCAGTGGTTACTACCAAAATTATTCGACCGCAAATATTTTCCTATGGGATTTTCCCATTGTTCGAGGCTACCACTTTTACTGACAGCCTCTAACATACCGCCGGTTGATTTTAATATTAACTTTACTCTGGTAGGTTTTTATTGCCAGAACTTTGATTTAATTTCTTTCTCATGTCTTTCTCTATAGTCCTAACCCAGGTTGGGGATCCTTTGTTAGTCCTTTTGGTGGGCTTCTGCACAGAAGCCCTTCTTTCGGCGCCACTGAGTCTGGGGTAGACAGGATGTGTGGGAGGGGGAATAGGCACCCTGGACAGGGTTGCCTATGCAACCCAAGTCGCACTCTGCCCTGATAGGCTGGGGGGTTCTCCCGCCAGGAGAGCCATCCCACTGTGTGAGTGACAGCTAGGCTGTATGAATGGAGGTCTTGCTGCATAAAAGCAGGGTCCTGAGGACTGGAGGACAAGACGTTGCCACTGGAACTAAGAAGCCGAAGAGGAGAGAAGCCAAAGACATCTGCAACGACTGAACCACCGGTGAAGCCCTGCTGCAGATCCTCACCACTTTTCTCCAACGACTCGAGAAGATCTTCACTTGCAAGAGTCTTCTTCCCTTGAGCTGGTGGGGGCAACCAGTTCGCCAATCGCCTTCGAGGACCTGCCTTGGTCGAATCGCCAGTGCCAAGCAATATGAGGCCGGATAGCCAGGCACCCGTCCACCCAGGCTGCGATTTAAAGGAGCATTCCTTTTATTTCGTTTGGCAGCACCGCGGCTGGTTTCATCCCTGGGCAGTACAGTAACTCGAACCTTCCTCCACAACGAGAGCCTCTCTTCCTCTGCTGGATCTCCGAACTGCAGGAACTGCCAGGAACTACCGCCACCGCAGGAGCCTCTTCTACATTTTAAGGTACATTGTTCCGCCAGGCCTTCCTTTTTGTTTGGTACTGCTAAAGGTGTTTTAAATCCTTTACCTACCTACTGGGTTGGCCGCCCCTATCCTCTAACATTGTCTTTCACCTTCTGCAACCACCTTTTCAAATCATTTAACAAAGACTTGACTGCAGCTACAAGAACATTTTGCTCCTGGGCCCTTTGCCCTGTACCACTGACTCTGGCACAGGCCAATTGATTCTGGCTAAATCTGTTACAATTGCCTTCTGTAGATTGTTTCTCACCTAGAAATGTGTTGGTGCACCTAACTCTTATAACCACCTTTTCCTCCCCTCTTTTTAAACTTGTGAAGTGCCATTTTGCTCGGTTTTCACCTCAGTATATTACATGCTAAAGTACTGCCTTACCTAACTTGTTCACAATCTGCTTGGGAAGTGTTGCTGGTGTGTTTAAGAGAATATATTCCTGTATAACTTGGCCTTTCCCTCCCTTTTGAGAAATTGATAGAGTGCCATTTCTGCTTGGTTTTCACTGTGCCGTTTTGCACAGTTTTCACTCTTGCTCAAACTGTCTACAATTTAAATAGGGAGTTGTATATACTTTTCTTGACTGATTTAACTTGCTTTTATAATAGTGATTCGTGTGTGAACACCAGAGTGTGTAAAATAAATATATATCTTCTTTTTGATACAAAGCTTTGGTCAGTGTTTCCTTGTTCCAATATGTAAACCCTGAATACTGCTCATGTGCCCCTTGAGATAAGTCTGACTGCTTAGCCACAGCTACCAACTAAATCTGTGTGGTACAGACTGATACCAAATTGGATTTATTGCTCATACCTGTAGTCTTAATCTTCTGTAGTGCTCCCTAAGGGAACTGCACAGGATTCTTCCTAATACCCATAAATAAGGTGGAGCCCAGCTACTGCTCACCCTGTGTACCTCCTATGCAAGTAGAATGCAACATGGTCTTCACGGAAGGATAAAGTGAAGAACTGCTGAGGAAAAGTCAGGATCCATCTGAACATGGATAGAAGGCAAACAGTAATGTGCAAATGTTTTAGGAAAAGCCCAGGTGGCACTGCATATTTCGAGAAAAAATTCTCTGTTTGCCACCGCCCAAAATGTGGTCCTTCCACTTGTAGAATGCCCCAGCAACCTGCAAGGGAGGAAGCCATTGAGATTGTACCTTTAATCCTACGGACCCATAGCAGGGCCTGCAAAAAGTACAAAGCTACTGTTTCAGGACCCAAATGGAGAGGTTCTGTACAGATAGGCAAGGATCAACTCCCTCACATTCAAGGATGACAGTTGCTCCTGATCTGCTGAGGCAAATCCAGAGAAATTGCCAGGATCACTATTTGCTGGGATAGGTGAAAAGTGGAAACCCCTTTAGGATGGGTGGCTGGATCACAGATGGTGACTGTTTCTAGGGAGATAGAGAGGAGAACTAGGGAGACCGCTAGTTCAACTATCCTCAGAGAATCAGAGGGAGGTATCACATCGGGCTGGCAGACTCACCACCTTTTTAGGTTGATCGGTAATGTCTTCCTCATCAGTAGAACTCGACTCGTTCCCCCGTTCCTTTTCCTCCTCACCTGAGCTTGAAGAGTAATTTAACTTCTTTCTTCTGGTGTGCAGAGCGGGAAGCCTTTTCTTCTGGAGAAGGTAAGGTCGGCCTCGAAAGGAAGCCACCGCGGCTCCACACAGGAGGCACGGTGACCCCCCTCCGCGACGGACTAAAAACGGAGTGAGGGGAAAAGCCAAACGGCATAAAAACCCCTCCGGATACCAGGAACCAAAACAGGAATACTCGGTGAAGTAATCAGGCGATCCTAGGCAAGGTGAGTATGAGAGCGTAACAAGATAGGCAAGCTCCGTCGAGAAAGGAGCAGCGCGAGAGACAGCAGGGAAAAGGAACGGACCGGTGTAAAAACACCCGGGGGGGGGGAACTGGAAAGACTGGGAGAAGAAGAGCAAGGGGAAAGAGAGCAAGAGCTAGGAAGAAAACAGGATAGCACAGGCAGAGCACCGCCAAGAAGAAAACTATAGATGAGCGAGAGCAACAGAGGGAAATCCGAAGTTGCAACACGCCGAGCCGCCTAGCGTGTGGAAGTAAATACGCGTAGGCGGCGCCCATGTTGAAAAAGACTAGAACGTTAGCGCTGTCAGGGAAAAAAACGTGACGGCACAATTTAATGGCGGCCCAGCTTCCACCTATTCCACAGCCGCCAGCGCTCAGCGGTCGTGACAGTATGCCCCCCTCTAGGGCGACACCCCCCGGGCTTGCCGGGATGCAGGTTGTGGAACCGGCGTAACAAACGGGGTGCGTTAACATAAGATCGGGGTTCCCAGGAATCCTCGGAAGAAGGGAAGCCTTTCCAATGAATAAGATATTCCAGGCGACCCTTATGGTAACGGGAATCACTGATGTGGGAGACTTCGTATTCCTCAGAGTTAGGGTCGGGTGGAACGTGAAGTCTGGGAGCTCTCTGCCTTCTCTCATCAGCCACATAGGAGCGGAGTTGTGAGGAGTGAAAAGTCAGGTGAACACGACTGAGCGACTTAGGTAACTTGAGGCGATAAGCCACGGGGTTGATCTTGGTCAGTATGTCGAAAGGTCCAATATACCGGGGGACAACTTGGAAGGTCTGACCCAACGGGGTAGAAACTTGGTAGACAGCATAACCCTTGAGCCTTTGTCCCACATCGGCACCTGTCTCCGGTGGTGATCTGCTTGGTCCTTGTAAGACTCTGTTCGGCGGATATGTGAGCTTCTTGCAGCTGCGCCAAACCGGATTCAATTGATGGGATAGATGTATCTTCCCAGAAAGTGGGTATAATAGATCTGGGGTGGTATCCATAAGTACAATAAAAAGGACTCATACCTAAAGAAGCATGAATCGCATTGTTGTACGTGAATTCGGCAGTTGGGAGAAGAGAAACCCAATTGTCATGTGACTGATTAACGAAACACCTCAGATATTGTTCAAGGGTTCCGTTCAGCCTCTCAGTTTGGCCATTAGTCTGAGGATGGAATCCAGAAGAAAGAGCCCTCTCAATCCCCAACAATTTGCACAAAGCTGACCAAAACTTAGAGGTGTACTGGCTGCCACGGTCGGTAACAATCTTTTGAGGGAGACCATGCAATCTGAATATGTCCTTAAGAAAGACTTCAGCAGTGAGCGAAGCAGAAGGTATGCCGGACAATGGGGAGAAATGCGCCAATTTGGAATAGGTATCGACAGTTACCATGATGCACGTACAACCTTGGGATTTAGGTAAGTCGACGATGAAGTCTGTAGAAATGTTAATCCAAGGACCTGGAGGGATCGGGCTGGGTTGAAGTAACCCCAACGATTTCTGGGTGGAATTCTTGTTACGTAAACAAGTCAAACATGTTTGAATATAAGCCTGAGTGTCTGCCCTCATATTGGGCCAAAAGAAGGTTCTTTGGAGTAGTTCTAGCGTACCACGAAGACCTCGATGACCCGCAACCTTCGAGTCGTGGCACCACCTAAGAGCTTGTACCTGGAGGTCGTGTGTAGGTAGGATTAGTCTTCCTCGGTTGAAATACAGTCCATCCTTTTCCTCGACAGGTAACTTTCCTAGAGTGGGAGCGGGTCCTTCTAAAGGAGTATAAGCCCCCCTAACCTCTTCTAGAAAAGACGACACAACCAGGACGATCTTAGTTCGAGGAAACATGAGTTCTTTCTGATACGGCTTGTTGACTCCATTTCTTCGAGACAACGCGTCCGCGACTTGGTTCTGAGATCCCAGAATATACGTGATGGTGAAATGAAACTGAGCAAAAAAGTGTGCCCACCTGGCTTGTCGAGTGTTATAGCATTCCTGTTGCCTCAAAATCTGCAGATTTTTGTGATTGGTACGTATCTGAAATGAGTGCATACTTCCTTGAAGTAAGTGTCTCCATTCCAGACAAGCCAATTTCATAGCCAGTAGCTCTTTCTCGATGACAGAATAATTTTGTTGACTGTTTGTCAAGGTCTTAGAAAAATAGGCTATTGGATGTTCCATGCCGCGGTTGACTTGGAGAAGAACGGCCCCTACTGCAGCAGAAGAAGCGTCGGTCTCCATTATGAAAGGTTTCAGTTGGTCTGGTTGCCGAAGAATAGGAGCCGTGCAGAATCTTCCTTTGAGACTAGCAAAACTGTCTTCAGCCTCTTTATTCCAAAGAAAGGGTTTAGAGGATTTCTTAAGGAGAGAAGTGATGGGCAAGGTGAGCCTTGAAAACCCCGGGATGAATTTCCGTTAAAAGTTTGCCAGACCTAAAAACCTCTGGACGTCCTTGACAGATGAAGGAGATGGCCATGAGAGAATGGCTTCAACCTTCTCGGGATCCATGGTTATCCCCTCTTCAGAGAGTATAAAACCCAAGTAAGGCATGGATGATTGAGCGAAAGCACATTTCTCTGGTTTGACCAAGAGGAGATGTAATCGGAGTCGGTGTAACACCTCCGATACCTGGGAAGAATGTTCTTCCTTCTTCCGGGAAAATATCAGGATATCATCAAGGTATACAACTGTATTGATCCCCAACAGATCGGAAAATATGCGATCCATAAACCTCTGGAATATAGAAGGAGCATTTACCAGTCCAAATGGCATCACTCGGTACTCAAAAAGCCCGTAGGGAGTGCGGAAAGCAGTCTTCCATTCATCACCAGATTTCACCCGAAGCAAATGGTATGCGTTCCGAAGATCGAGCTTAGTAAACAATACCGATCCCTGAACGGCTTCAAGTATCTCCGAGATTATAGGCATCGGGTATCTGTCCTTGATCGTTACTTGATTTAGACCCCTGTAATCGATACAAGGTCTCAACTCCTTGGAGTCTCTCTTGGGTATGAAAAATAAGGAAGCACCTGCTGGGGATCTCGAGGGTCGGATCAATCCGTTAGCAAGATTGTCATCCAAATAGCTCTGGAGAACTGCCTTTTCAGCCATAGAAAGGGGGTACATTCTTCCAAAAGGAACCAAGGCCTGTGGTATGAGGTCAATATTACAATCTTCCGGCCGATGAGGGGGGAGTACCGAAGGTTGTTGTTCCTTAAAAATATCAGCAAATTCCTCAAATATCCTGGGTATATTGTGGATGGAGCTACTCTCAGTAGCACATATCGTCTTGACTTCCTCAAACATAGGTCCCGGCAAACACCTTTCTTGACAAAAGGAAGAGTGAAAACTCAGCAGGTTGTCTGTCCAATTTATTGTTGGGTTGTGTTTGCGGAGCCAACCAATCCCCAATATAACAGGGAAATGGGCGGCCCTAATGATATCGAACTTCAAAGACTCAGAATGTTGTTGGATAGATACTTGTACTTCCTCGGTGGTGTGGGTAATGAGCCCGGAGCATAAAGGAGTGCCATCTACCCCTTCTACCTATTTGTCTTCCTTCTTTGGAACTCTGAGAAGACCCACCTTGTCTGCCCACAAGGTGTCTAGGAAATTTCCGGCAGCTCCACAGTCAAGTAAGGCTTGTGTCTCTATCTTCTGTCCTCTAAACCGGAGTTGGACGGCAATTACCATCAATCGATGGTCTTCGGAGGTCTTGGCAGGGGTCACTGAGAGCGTAGCATAGGGACCAACTGATGCCCCTCGATAGTCTGTCCCACCGACTACCGAGGGCGCTCGTTTCCCGGCCTTCTCGGGGGTACGTCAGGACAGTCTCTCAGAAGATGATTGGCCGAACCACAATAGAGACGCAGACTGCCTTCTCGCCTTCTCTTCTTTTCTTCCGCTGTCAAAGGAGCTCGGGTAGTACCAATCTGCATTGGTTCGTCTCTGGAAGGTGGGCGAGTAACAGGTGAGGAGGTCGAAGTGTGGGTTTCAAGAAAGGATCTGGGAGGACGAGTCTTCTTCTTCTCGTTCTTTCTTTCGGTCATGCGATAATCGATCCTTATTACCGCCTTAATGAGATCGGAGAAAGAATCTGGGCGGGGAATTCTGGCTAGTTCGTCTTTGAAGTCCTCCCACAAACCCCTCCGGAATATGGTATACTGTGCTTCTTCCTGCCAACCAGCCTCAGCTGCCATTCGTTTGAAAGAGGACAGATAGGAAAGTAGGTCTAAATTCCCTTGACACACGTCAAGGAGGTCTTCGCTGGCTACAAAGGCTGTTTCCGTATGTAGGAAAGTCTGTTGAGAAGGTCCTTGAAGGCTGTATAATCCTGTAACACCGGGTCTGATTGAGATACCAAAGGGGTGGCCCATGCTAAGGCATTACCCATCATATGGGTTATCATGAACCCTACCTTGGTATGGTCTGTGGAAAAGGTGCCTCTTCTGAAAGCAAAGTGAATATTACAAGCATCAAGGAATTCCTTTACTTTCCTCTCGGTGCCATCGAATTTGCCTGATACCAGGGGTAGGGGGGGCAGATCCGCTGTGAGCTGTTCTCGAGCAGCAACCCTTTGTTGAAGGGCAGCATTGTCTGTTTTCAAAGTCTGCACCTCCTGACTCAAACTCTGTACTGCTGCGACGAGTTCCTGGAGTTGTTGTGGGGTTGCCATCTCAATATTAGGGTGTTGCAAGCTATCACATCGGGCTGGCAGACTCACCACCTTTTTAGGTTGATCGGTAATGTCTTCCTCATCAGTAGAACTCGACTCGTTCCCCCGTTCCTTTTCCTCCTCACCTGAGCTTGAAGAGTAATTTAACTTCTTTCTTCTGGTGTGCAGAGCGGGAAGCCTTTTCTTCTGGAGAAAGTAAGGTCGGCCTCGAAAGGAAGCCACCGTGGCTCCACACAGGAGGCACGGTGACCCCCCTCCGCGACGGACTAAAAACGGAGTGAGGGGAAAAGCCAAACGGCATAAAAACCCCTCCGGATACCAGGAACCAAAACAGGAATACTCGGTGAAGTAATCAGGCGATCCTAGGCAAGGTGAGTATGAGAGTGTAACAAGATAGGCAAGCTCCGTCGAGAAAGGAGCAGTGCGAGAGACAGCAGGGAAAAGGAACGGACCGGTGTAAAAACACCCGGGGGGGGGGACTGGAAAGACTGGGAGAAGAAGAGCAAGGGGAAAGAGAGCAAGAGCTAGGAAGAAAACAGGATAGCACAGGCGGAGCACCGCCAAGGAGAGAACTATAGATGAGCGAGAGCAACAGAGGGAAATCCGAAGTTGCAACACGCCGAGCCGCCTAGTGTGTGGAAGTAAATACGCGTAGGCGGCGACCATGTTGAAAAAGACTAGAATGTTAGCGCTGTCAGGCAAAAAACGTGACGGCACAATTTAATGGCGGCCCAGCTTCCACCTATTACACAGCCGCCAGTGCTTAGCGGTCGTGACAGGAGGTCCTAAGGAGGACCAAGCGATTTCACCCTGGGGTGAGACACAGCACAATTACACATGTCCTGGAGAGATGTCAGCTTCACAGAGATCCACTCAATGAGCTACAAAAGTGTGAATGGCCATCCACTGAGCTCTCAGG
The DNA here is from genome assembly GCF_040938575.1 of Ambystoma mexicanum. Classification (NCBI taxonomy): domain Eukaryota; kingdom Metazoa; phylum Chordata; class Amphibia; order Caudata; family Ambystomatidae; genus Ambystoma; species Ambystoma mexicanum. The sequence continues at coordinate 256,968,311 of NC_090922.1, forward strand.
GAGGGAAGAGAGCCCCAAATGAAAAAATATCATGACGAAAGATTTCTATATCCGGGCAGACACCGTCAAGAAGGTGGTTATTCCAGAAACACCGGTTTGCAAGGGGTACTCCAGTACCTATCATAGGTGTGAAAAGCTGAGAGCTTCTTCAAAGCCTGAACCACCATGGATAGAGGGTAAGAAAGAGTTTGAGGCTTCAGACTCCACCACCCCCCTCTAAAGTACCAGGCCATACATTGCCAATTGCTGAGCCGTGTTGGATCTTCCACCCAAATAATTGGAGGATCGGGGGGAGCTGTGCCCATGATCAGCAGGAGGGAAACCATCACTTCTGTGTCCAGTAAGGAGACATCAGGAGAACTTGGATCCAGCTAAACCTGATCCATCTAAGAATCCTGTGGATCAGGGTTTTGGAGGAAACATGTAAAGGAGAGAAGGAGGCCAGGGAATGAAGAGTGCATCAACCCCCGGTTCTCCCCCTTTGCAACAAGACCTGGGACGCCTGTGGTTGAGATGGAAGGCAAACATATGCACCTCTGGGAGGCTGAAGCACTGGACAATCAACTGCAGTTTCGGAGGGCTAATTGAGATCTCTTGTGATGAAAACAATTTCCTGCTGGTGGTATTTGCGACACTGTGTTGGATTGCCCAGATGCCCTGATGTGATCCATGCCCAGAGACAAGTTCCTCTCCTCCTTGTGACCCAGTATGAGGGACACAGCAGCCAGGTAGGGCTATTCCATTTCCCCTTGATGGTCAGGCAAGATACTGCTGTTGTGCTGTCTGGCCGAATCCTTACAGGGAGAGACCTGTGCATGAAGAATACATGGAACACTGAAGAAAAAGGAGTGTCCTTCTGTAGCTCCCGCAAAGGGATGCATCATCTCTCTAGCCAGTAGGGTCACACACAGTTGCTTGGCCGGTCCAAAGGATCCCATAATGTGTTGCGACCCTCTTTTAGAAGGACTCTGTAAACTGTTTCAATGATTTGAGTTGTTCGTCCACCCTGTGGTGTACAATTCCCTTGGAGTCCATAAGTGCCTCGAACCGTTACATGTCTTTATCTGTTTCAGATTTGCCACTAATATTTTGTACGCTTTATCCTCTTTCGTGTTGGAAAAGTGCCTAGTATGTAGGATTGCCTGGGCCTGCTGGCCCACGTATAGTATGTCGACCTTTCCTCTGATTGTCCGTAAAGCACAAATGGTTTTCAGTACGTTTTTCGATTTGTGGGCCTTCACCCCATCCCAAACCTCCTGTTCTAGCTCTTTGTCCATGTTCTCTGAAATGCAGCAATCTTCCCAATCAGTTCCTTTGAGGAATTCGACCATCTGCACGGTGGGTGGGCACTTTTTAGGACATTTTAAATTAAATTGACTGATGCTAGATCAACCTCTGGAAAATGTGTGGGGCTAATCCACACACATGTTCCTATGCTCACAGCACGACAAATGCACAGACCAGCGCACTCTCATATTTAGTTGGGATATGACAGCAGGAGTACACTATGCATCTCAAGAAGGGGGAGGACCAAACATTCCCCCTGTCATGGCTAGCCTGATACTTGAGCCCTGCAGCTGGCGGCAGCGATTCGCATACCAATCAGAAGGTAATTCCAACAGACCCATAAGGGGTCTTGCTGCAGAGGCTAACAAAGGAGGCAGGAAACCCCAACAACCATTCATATGCAACTGTGTCAACCTGAAGCCAGCTCCCACCCTCAGTATCAATTGACAGTGAACTGTCATGTCTGGGACTGCATGTTTACAATATTCACCCCACAGGGGGGCCCACAAGGGAACCCCATTCATTAAGTACGAGAATTTGGTTTGCAGGAGCCAGAAAGTCTGGTCTTGCTGCAGCTTCAAGGGAAACCTGCCGCTTTAATCAGAAACCAGAGAGCTCAATTACCCAGAGGGACCCCATACTGGTAAGTAATCAAAGCATTACACTGACTTCCCCCTTCCTCGTCCCAGTGCAAACTAAATGAAAATTCCCAAAATAAGAGGAGAGAGAAGACCCATTGTTAGGGAGAATTCTCTTCTATGGCTAATTTCCCTTACCTATAGAGTCCGCCAGCAGCTTTGCTGGATTTGAGGGGTTTATTTTTTCCTTCTGCTAAGAGTGAGACCCTTTTCTTCCCACTCTTAGGCAGATTGCTAGTGTATGTTTTAGGCTATCTTGTGTGCTTATGGTCTATGGGGTTTTTCTCACCCTCATAGGAATCATCTTTTTCATGTGTGGTACACAGCACCCTCTGTGTCGTACCACAGGGGTGTCGTAGCGACCCCCAAACATAGACTCCATCCCTGGGACTGACTACTGTCTCCCAGGGCATGTAAAGTCCCCATTGACTTTACTAGTCAAATCTTATGAAGAAAACCAGTAGAACCCATCTTACTATGGAGGTACTGGGAAGGGTTAATAGTTTTTCCCTAGTGTTCATTTTCGAGGGGGTACCGTACAGTCCCTCTCTCAAAAGTTTCTGGCTGGTGGCAGTGGTTACTACCAAAATTATTCGACCGCAAATATTTTCCTATGGGATTTTCCCATTGTTCGAGGCTACCACTTTTACTGACAGCCTCTAACATACCGCCGGTTGATTTTAATATTAACTTTACTCTGGTAGGTTTTTATTGCCAGAACTTTGATTTAATTTCTTTCTCGTGTCTTTCTCTATAGTCCTAACCCAGGTTGGGGATCCTTTGTTAGTCCTTTTGGTGGGCTTCTGCACAGAAGCCCTTCTTTCGGCGCCACTGAGTCTGGGGTAGACAGGATGTGTGGGAGGGGGAATAGGCACCCTGGACAGGGTTGCCTACGCAACCCAAGTCACACTCTGCCCTGATAGGCTGGGGGGTTCTCCCGCCAGGAGAGCCATCCCACTGTGTGAGTGACAGCTAGGCTGTATGAATGGAGGTCTTGCTGCATAAAAGAAGGGTCCTGAGGACTGGAGGACAAGACGTTGCCACTGGAACTAAGAAGCCGAAGAGGAGAGAAGCCAAACCCATCTGCAACGACTGAACCACCGGTGGAGCCCTGCTGCAGATCCTCACCACTTTTCTCCAACGACTCGAGAAGATCTTCACTTGCAAGAGTCTTCTTCCCTTGAGCTGGTGGGGGGCAACCAGTTCGCCAATCGCCTTCGAGGACCTGCCTTGGTCGAATCGCCAGTGCCAAGCACTATGAGGCCGGATAGCCAGGCACCCGTCCACCCAGGCTGCGATTTAAAGGAGCGTTCCTTTTATTTCGTTTGGCAGCACCGCGGCTGGTTTCATCCCTGGGCAGTGCAGTAACTCGAACCTTCCTCCACAACGAGAGCCTCTCTTCCTCTGCTGGATCTCCGAACTGCAGGAACTGCCAGGAACTACCGCCACCGCAGGAGCCTCTTCTACATTTTAAGGAACATTGTTCCGCCAGGCCTTCCTTTTTGTTTGGTACTGCTAAAGGTGTTTTAAATCATTTACCTACCTACTGGGTTGGCCGCCCCTATCCTCTAACATTGTCTTTCACCTTCTGCAACCACCTTTTCAAATCATTTAACAAAGACTTGACTGCAGCTACAAGAACATTTTACTCCTGGGCCCTTTGCCCTGTACTACTGACTCTGGCACAGGCCTATTGACTCTGGCTAAATCTGTTACAATTGCCTTCTGTAGATTGTTTCTCACCTATAAATGTGTTGGTGCACCTAACTCTTATAACCACCTTTTCCTCCCCTCTTTTTAAACTTGTGAAGTGCCATTTTGCTCGGTTTTCACCTCAGTATATTACATGCTAAAGTACTGCCTTACCTAACTTGTTCACAATCTGCTTGGGAAGTGTTGCTGGTGTGTTTAAGTGTATATTCCTGTATAACTTGGCCTTTCCCTCCCTTTTGAGAAATTGATAGAGTGCCATTTCTGCTTGGTTTTCACTGTGCCGTTTTGCTCAGTTTTCACTCTTGCTCAAACTGTCTACAATTTAAATAGGGATAAATGATATGATAATGATATGATATGATATGGCATTTGTAACGCGCCTATACACAGGTGTTTCAAGGCGCGACGAGGCAGGGAGGGGAGGAAACAAGGGGAAACAGACAACGATCCTACTAGGCCAGGTGTCATTCAGATCGCGCAAGTGCAAGGGTGGGGGAGGGGGAAAAGTGCAAGGGGAAGGGGAGGGGGGGGAAGTGCAGTAAAGGTAAGTGGCGTAAAGTAATAAATAAATAGGGCCAACTGGTGGCAAGTGCAAGGTAAGTGCAGAACAAGTGCTGGAAAAGGGGGGGGGGCTGTAGGGATACAGAGACAGTCCCGCAGTGCAGAGGGGTTCCAGGGCATCAGTGCAAGTGGAGAGTGGCTGGGCCCAGGACCAAGGCCGTTAAGAGTGGTCCAGTTGCAGAATCAGTGCAGTATCAGTGAGGAATAATTGGCTGTTCAGCAGGGGAGAGGGAGAGAGAAAGCAGAGGCAAAGAGGAAGGTTTTGAGGTGCTTCCGGAACCGGAGATGGTCCTCCTCAAGTTTCAGGGAGGCAGGAAGGCTGTTCCAGAGGGAGGCCCCTGCCGCGGAGAGAGATCTACCCCCAGCTCGTTGCTTCGAGAAGCGGCTGACCCTGAGGGAGTTGGAGGCGGATGAGCGAAGGGCTCGGGAAGGAAGATATTTGGGAAGAGAGAGTTGAAGGTATATAGGACCAAGGCCCCAGAAGGCCTTGTGGACAATGCAGAGGGTTTTGAACTTTATCCTCGCAGCCACTGGGAGCCAGTGTAGAGATTTCAGTCCTGGAGAGATACGGTCCCTGGGCTTGAGGCCAAGGACAAGTCTCGCAGTTCTGTTCTGTATGAGTTGCAGAGGGCGGAGAGTGGAGGCAGGCAGATTAAGGTAGAGGCTGTTACAGTAATCCAGCTTCGAGAGAACCAGGGCTCGGGAGACAGTGAGCTTCTGGGGGAAGGAGAGGAAGGGAAGAATACCTCTGAGGAGGTGCAGCTGGTAGTGTGACTTCTTAGCGACGTCAGAAATATGAGGAGAGAAGGAGAGTGTGGAGTCGAAGATGACCCCAAGGTTTTTTGCATTGCAGGTAGGAGCAGGGAGGGGGCCAAGGGAGGCAGGCCAGAGAGCTGCAGGGAAGGAGGGAGTGGGTGTACCGATGAGTAGGATCTCAGTCTTACTGGCATTAAGGCAGAGGTCATTTGCGGCACACCATTCCTGGATAGCAGACAGACAGTCAGAGATGAGGGAAGGAGAGGGGGAGGCTGAGGGTAGCCTGAAAATGAGCTGGGTATCGTCCGCATAGCACTGGAAATTAGTGCAGAGAGCGGCGATGCGGTGGGCAAGGAGTGCCATATACTGGTTGAACAGCCAGGGAGAGAGATTTGATCCCTGGGGGACACCACAGGTGGAGAAAAAGATGTCGGAGAGGAAGGACCCCAGTTGGACCTGGGAGGGTCGATTTGAAAGGAAAGAGGTCAGCCACGCCAGAGCCTGACCAGTGATACCCAGGTTTTCACGGAGACGGTTGAGCAGGATGGCATGGTTGACAGTGTCAAAGGCAGAGAGAGATCGAGCAGAATGAGAACACATGGAGTGTTGGAATCGAGGTTCAAGAGCAGGTCTTCACGGATGTTCAGGAGAGCAGTTTCCGTGCTTCTGGCAGCTCTGAAACCAGATTGATGATCATGAAGACTACCAACAGATTCAGCATGGAGGTTTAGCTGGGAGATGGCCAGTTTCTCCAGGAGCTTGCCCAGGAAGGGAGTGATGGAGATAGGGCGATAGTTAGCCGGGCAGGAGGGGTCGGAAGAGGGTTTCTTGAGAAGAGGGTGCACAAGGGAGTGCTTGAGGGGGAAGGGAAGACTCCAGAGGCGAAGGAGTGGTTGCAAAAGTCAGCCAGGGCAGGAGCCAGGGAGTCGATGTGGTCCTTGATAGTTTTGGAGGAACAGGGGTGAACCTGTTTAGAGGAGACTTTCATAGATCGGACTTGTCTGGAAACCTCGTCAACAGAGAAAAGTGGAAAGGCAGAGAAAGAGGGAGGAGGGGTGACTGCAGAAGGGCCAGAGGAAGAGCCGGGAAGGGAGGGAGGGAGGTGAAAGGAGGAGAGCGAGGACAGGATGTCCTGAGTTTTAGAGATGAAGTGAGAGGCCAATGCAGTGCAGAGGGCCTGGGAGGGGACAGGAGAGGTAGAGACTGCAACAGGGTTGGCCAGCTCTTTGCAGATTTTAAAGAGTTCGGCGGAGTTGTTAGATGCCGCAGAGATGCGGGCTTGGATAAGGGCTCTCTTCTTGGTGAGAACGGAGAGCCGATACTGCCTTTGGAGCAGGCGGCAGGCCAGTTTGTCAGAGGATGAACATGAAGCACGCCATTTCCTCTCTGCAACCTGGCACTTGCGTTTTAGGGTGGCGAGATCGGAGTCATACCAGGAGTTACATTTGGCTTTGGGCTCCAGGCGGATTCTCATGATGGGGGCAAGGATATCAAGAGTAGCAGATATAGCAGAGTGGAGCATAGAGAGGGCTGTGTCAGGGTGGGAGTCAGCCGAAGGGGCGGGGGGGGGGGGCGAGAAGGTAGCAGCGAAAGCCTCAACTGACACACGCTTCATGGGTCGGATGACCGAGAAGGTGGGTGGCAGTGAAGAGGGTGGCTTTGCCTGTGGGGTAGGGAGGGTGAGGTGGGAGGATAGGAGAAAGTGATCACTCCAGGAGAGAGGAGTGGAGAGAGGGACGGAGAGGGGAAGGTCAGAAGAGATCAGAGCATCAAGAGTGTGCCCAGCAGAGTGAGTAGGCCCAGACGGGAGAATAGAGAGTGAGAGAGAGTCGCAGAGGTCACGAAAGAGAGCAGTGGAGGGACTGGAGGCATCAAGGTGGATGTTGAAGTCGCCAAGAAAGAGGAGTTGAGTGGTTGAGGACAGGAGTGAGGAGGAGAGGTCAGCCCACTCAGAGAGGAAGGTGGAAATTTGACCAGGTGGCCGATAGATAGTAGCCACGGTAAGGGAATGGCTAGGAGAGAGAGAGAGTCGGCAGACAAGACATTCAAAAGAGGAGTAGGTCTGCGTAGGAGTGACAGTGGCAGGAATCCACTCAGGGAAGATAAGGGCAACACCACCCCCTGCACGGTTAGGCCTGGGCATGGAGAGGATCTTGTAACCGTCAGGTAGGAGTGTGTCAAAGCTGGGAGTTGTATATACTTTTCTTGACTGATTTAACTTGCTTTTATAATAGTGATTTGTGTGTAAAATAAATATATATCTTCTTTTTGATACAAAGCTTTGGTCAGTGTTTCCTTGTTCCAATATGTAAACCCTGAATACTGCTCATGTGCCTCTTGAGATAAGTCTGACTGCTTAGCCACAGCTACCAACTAAATCTGTGTGGTACAGACTGATACCAAAGTGGATTTATTGCTCATACCTGTAGTCTTAATCTTCTGTAGTGCTCCCTAAGGGAACTGCACAGGATTCTTCCTAACACCCATAAATAAGGTGGAGCCCAGCTACTGCTCACCCTGTGTACCTCCTATGCAAGTAGAATGCAACATGGTCTTCACGGAAGGATAAAGTGAAGAACTGCTGAGGAAAAGTCAGGATCCATCTGAACACGGATAGAAGGCAAACAGTGATGTGCAAATGTTTTAGGAAAAGCCCAGGTGGCACTGCATATTTCGAGAAAAAATTCTCTGTTTGCCACCGCCCAAAATGTGGTCCTTCCACTTGTAGAATGCCCCAGCAACCTGCAAGGGAGGAAGCCATTGAGATTGTATCTTTAATCCTATGGACCCATAGCAGTGCCTGCAAAAAGTACAAAGCTACTGTTTCAGGACCCAAATGGAGAGGTTCTGTACAGATAGGCAAGGATGACAGTTGCTCCTGATCTGCTGAGGCAAATCCAGAGAAATTGCCAGGATCACTATTTGCTGGGATAGGTGAAAAGTGGAAACCCCTTTAGGATGGGTGGCTGGATCACAGATGGTGACTCTTTCTAGGGAGATAGAGAGGAGAACTAGGGAGACCGCTAGTTCAACTATCCTCAGAGAATCAGAGGGAGGTATCACATCGGGCTGGCAGACTCACCATCTTTTTAGGTTGATCGGTAATGTCTTCCTCATCAGTAGAACTCGACTCGTTCCCCCGTTCCTTTTCCTCCTCACCTGAGCTTGAAGAGTAATTTAACTTCTTTCTTCTGGTGTGCAGAGCGGGAAGCCTTTTCTTCTGGAGAAGGTAAGGTCGGCCTCGAAAGGAAGCCACCGTGGCTCCACACAGGAGGCACGGTGACCCCCCTCCGCGACGGACTAACAACGGAGTGAGGGGAAAAGCCAAACGGCATAAAAACCCCTCCGGATACCAGGAACCAAAACAGGAATACTCGGTGAAGTAATCAGGCGATCCTAGGCAAGGTGAGTATGAGAGCGTAACAAGATAGGCAAGCTCCGTCGAGAAAGGAGCAGCGCGAGAGACAACAGGGAAAAGGAACGGACCGGTGGCTGGATCACAGATGGTGACTGTTTCCAGGGAGATAGAGAGGAGAACTAGGGAGACCGCTAGTTCAACTATCCTCAGAGAATCAGAGGGAGGTCCTAAGGAGGACCAAGCGATTTCACCCTGGGGTGAGACACAGCACAATTACACATGTCCTGGAGAGATGTCAGCTTCACAGAGATCCACTCAATGAGCTAGAAAAGTGTGAATGGCCATCCACTGAGCTCTCAGGGAGGGAAGAGAGCCTCAAATGAAAAAACATCATGACGAAAGCTTTCTATATCCGGGCAGACACCGTCAAGAAGGTGGTTATTCCAGAAACACCGGTTTGGAAGGGGTACTCCAGTACCTATCATAGGTGTGAAAAGCTGAGAGCTTCTTCAAAGCCTGAACCACCATGGATAGAGGGTAAGAAAGAGTTTGAGGCTTCAGACTCCACCACCCCCCTCTAAAGTACCAGGCCATACATTGCCAATTGCTGAGCCGTGTTGGGTCTTCCACCCAAATTATTGGAGGATCGGGGGGAGCTGTTCCCATGATCAGCAGGAGGGAAACCATCACCTCTGTGTCCAGTAAGGAGACATCAGGAGAACTTGGATCCAGCTAAACCTGATCCATCTAAGAATCCTGTGGATCAGGGTTTTGGAGGAAACATGTAAAGGAGAGAAGGAGGACAGGGAATGAAGAGTGCATCAACGCCCGGTGCTCCCCCTTTGCAACAAGACCTGGGACGCCTGTGGTTGAGATGGGAGGCAAACATATGCACCTCTGGGAGGCTGAAGCACTGGACAATCAACTGCAGTTTCGGAGGGCTAATTGAGATCTCTTGTGATGAAAATAACTTCCTGCTGGTGGTATTTGCGACTCTGTGTTGGATTGCCCAGATGACCTGATGTGATCCGTGCCCAGAGACAAGTTCCTCTCCTCCCTGTGACCCAGTATGAGGGACACAGCAGCCAGGTAGGGCTATTCCATTTCCCCTTGATGGTCAGGCAAGATACTGCTGTTGTGCTGTCTGGCCGAATCCTTACAGGGAGAGACCTGTGCATGAAGAATACATGGAACACTGAAGAAAAAGGAGTGTCCTTCTGTAGCTCCCGCAAAGGGATGCATCATCTCTCTAGCCAGTAGGGTCACACACAGTTGCTTGGCCGGTCCAAAGGATCCCATAATGTGTTGCGACCCTCTTTTAGAAGGACTCTGTAAACTGTTTCAATGATTTGAGTTGTTCGTCCACCCTGTGGTGTACAATTCCCTTGGAGTCCATAAGTGCCTCGAACCGTTACATGTCTTTATCTGTTTCAGATTTGCCACTAATATTTTGTACGCTTTATCCCCTTTCGTGTAGGAAAAGTGCCTAGTATGTAGGATTGCCTGGGCCTGCTGGCCCGCGTATAGCATGTCAACCTTTCCTCTGATTGTCCGTAAAGCACAAATGTTTTTCAGTACATTTTTCGATTTGTGGGCCTTCTCCCCATCCCAAACCTCCTGTTCTAGCTCTTTGTCCTTGTTCTCTGAAATGCAGCAATCTTCCCAATCAGTTCCTTTGAGGAATTCGACCATCTGCACGGTGGGTGGGCACTTTTTAGGAAATTTTAAATTAAATTGACTGATGCTAGATCAACCTCTGGAAAATGTGTGGGGCTAATCCACACACATGTTCCTATGCTCACAGCACGACAAATGCACAGACCAGCGCACTCTCATATTTAGTTGGGATATGACAGCAGGAGTACACAATGCATCTCAAGAAGGGGGAGGACCAAACATTCCCCCTGCCATGGCTAGCCTGATACTTGAGCCCTGCAGCTGGTGGCAGCGATTCGCATACCAATCAGAAGGTATTTCCAACAGACCCATATGGGGTCTTGCTGCAGAGGCTAACAAAGGAGGCAGGAAACCCCAACAACCTTTCATATGCAACTGTGTCAACCTGAAGCCAGCTCCCACCCTCAGTATCAATTGACAGTGGGAACCCCATTCATTAAGTACGAGAATTTGGTTTGCAGGAGCCAGAAAGTCTGGTCTTGCTGCAGCTTCAAGGGAAACCTGCCGCTTTAATCAGAAACCAGAGAGCTCAATTACCCAGAGGGACCCTTTGATCCACAACAGACATAGTATCACATGTTTTCACCACTTTACTTTTCTGTTGCAAAGCACTCACATAAAGCACTCACACATGCAGGAGATTGTTGGTGTGGACCCAGGATTGGGTCATTAAGGTAGGCTTAGTCTACACCAATCCCTGTGGTCCATTTGGCTTTAAAAGAGGGCTGAGCCCCTCTTTTGGCAGATCATCTGAAGGCTTCACCAGAAGCAGAATATTAGAAATCCTGTTATAAATCCATGAGAAATGGATTTGGTAACTTCAATAAACCAACAATTGTACAGAATACCAGCATAAAAGGATACATGTAGGGTAGATTTTACCAAAAGGATACACGTAGAGTCTTCCAGAGATGACTCGATGTACCTAGTATCTGTTGAATAACAACCTTCCAACTGACTGCACTCTTTGACTGTTAAGGAAACAGCCCAAGGGAGGAATCAGTGGAAAGGGCGAGTAAGTATATATAGGAACCACCAGCTTGTTAGGAGAAGGATAAAGAAGATATTAGGAGCTGATTGAGACAATATAAGACAGTATGTTTCGGTTCGAAAAGCCACTGACCTGTTTTGTATTAAAGGCGAGAAGTTTGTAGGAACGATCAACCTGCTACTGTTGTGTCTTTAGTAATCCCCACAATAGAAGACTCCTAACCAACGACAGGGAAAGGAAGGTTAGTAGGGAAAAAACTAACCCGCACGAAACGAGGGCCACACTAGATTCGGGATGGTGCACGCAGGATAGCATCCATAAAGTCTCAGTGCACTTGATGTATGGAGGTGAAGAACACAGACAGGATTGGAGTAAAAATGGAAGTTCGTGAGAAGAACCGAAATACAAGCTGGTAAGTCCTTTGCAGGAATTGCCCTCAGAGGTTGTACAACAGAAGAGAGTAGAGGAAACCTCTCTCACCTTTGAAGGAGTAAGAATGTTCGCTCCGTGAATATAGCTGGTTGGAGACAATGGAGAGGAATGGTGAATCCAGAGCGCAGCCCCTCGGAAAGAGCTGCAGGTACAACAGTAGGAGGCTGCAGAATGTTTGGAATATTAAGGTGGCAGTCGCAGGGTAATGTGGCCAGGACAGCAGGGGCAGCCAATACCGGATAATGGCCCCGCGGGAAAGACTGCAGGTGCCGCTTCGGCAGGTTGCAGAGTTCGGAATATTCAGGTGGCTGTCACAGTGTAATGCAGCCAGGATGGCGACTCAATAGGAGATCGAGTAGCCAAGCGTATTCCGTGGAGGAGCAAGGAAAGAAGCAAGAGCAACGGCTCCGGAACGTAGAACGTAGAACTAACGACGATCAGAAGCGCCGAATACCGGAACTTCCAGGTTTAAGTACGTGTCAGCTGATTAGCGCGTAACACATGACCAACGCATTGTCAACTGGCTATCGCGTATGCCGGAAAGTCCTTAAAGAGGCACTACGCACATGAAGGTGGAATAGAAGGAAGGTAAGTAGCCAAAGTACAATTCATAACCAAATGTTTGCGAATAATGTCAACGTATTCTTTTGCCGGGTAGTTTATTAAACAGCCGCCAGCGAGTGTAGAACGGTCTAGCCGTTCGCTGGGCTGAATAACAAGACGTCGAGGAGAAGCCATTGGCAGGCATGACACAGAAATAACTCATAACTCATCACTTGACCCTGGCTGAAGGTAATGTCAAAGAACTGATCAGCAGGAATGACATTAGCAATAAGGCAGATACTCAGACCACCATCACCCAACAGTGGGGGTTGCCTAAACTCAGAGGACAAGCCCCTTGTGGAGCTTGTGTATGTTGTCCATTGACCAGTCGTACTACTGAGGTGGACATTGGTTTATCAAGACCATGGGAACAAAGAGTGTTCTCCAATTACAACTCCAGTTTTGTTGTATATGCTATTGGTGCCCTTGCCATAAAATATACATTGGGAAGACAGAACGTAAAATCAAAACCCGCATTAATGAACATAGAAGTTGCATTAGAATGAGGAATTTAACATCTCCAATGGTGGGTCACTTTATTATGCATGACCATGGCTATGAAGACCTGAGGTGGACGGTGCTTAAAAGGATCTCAGTCACTAACAACACCTCTGTAGATAAACAGACCCTCTCTAGGGAGGAGACTAAACTCATTTTTCTGAGCAGGAGCCACCTTGTGGGCTTAAACGAATTAATAGATTGGAATTTGTAATATGCTGTTTTCCATCTAAATTGTGGTTGAACTTTACGGAATGAAAATCCTTTCAAAAAGGTTGGTTTGAATCATACTTTTTTCGAATGGATGACATAATTTCCTATATTAATGGTTATAACGGTATACCCGGTAAAAACTGCTGTTTAGCGTCTTTAGCACATAGCATAGAATGTTGAACCATGTTTATGGGGCACATTTTAAACATGGTGGTGACGTTTGAATGGGAATTGGTTACACTTACCCCTGTGAATAAACGGGGCGAGGCTGTACCTCTTTGAACAGAGCACGTTGAACTGGACGTTACGTGAATATCACGTGACCGCATGCAAGCTTACATGATCTTTATACTCTTTATAATCATTGCCGCGAGTAATGAAAGCTACATCTTGGAATAGAGGTAAGCAGCGCTGTCCGGCCGTTTAGGTTAAGAATTACCAGAGTGGTACTTATCAGTGCCTTCCGTGTGTTAATGGACAGGGCAGTCAATTGTGTTTTAAGCAGATCCGTTCATCGATCAGGGCCCTTTGAAGTTATTGGTATATGCTTATATGGCACTGACCTCACGTTTGAGGTTGCTAACTAAGTTATTGGTGTCTCGCTCTATATTCACGCAGATACTTGTTTTCCCAAGAGCTAGACCGGACAGCAGGAATTTGGATTGCTGCCTGCGCCTCGAGAAGAGAAAAAGTCAGATACAGTCTCTCTAGATGTACCGCTGTGGATGGGGCATGCACACTTGGTTAAGGTTAGCCTTTTCGATTTTTGTTTGCTGTACATTCTGTTTCAGCGCATACATCGGGGTGCACCTGCTACTCGTGCACATAGTGTACGAGTTATAACTGTCAAGACCGGTGGGGGGGTCTGTACTTCCGCTCTCTATATGGTAGAGGAGAGGCACAGAAGACCCCAGCCAAGATTCTCGATTACGGTAGCGATGGACGAGCAATCAAGGCCTAGCTTCTCAGGAGGTGATGCAGGCTGGTTCTTAAGTACAGTGTATCCCCAAGCCCCCCTCAAAGGAATGTCCACACACTGTATTACTGAAAACACAGTCTTTATATAATTAATATTCAAGGGTTATGTACACTTATCACAACAATGCACTTTGTGCTCAGGAAAACCAATAATGATAAATATCTACAATTCTAAAGTGGTACCACTAATATTAGACCTCATTAAAGTGCATTCACAATACTGTAAAAATGGCACACAGATCAATAAGAAGGAAACCAGCAATAGAGAGAGGAGAGATAAAAGATGGTTGAAACAATAGGCAGAATACTGGCCCTAGCTACTGGACACAGTTCTGTGTGGAGATCCCCCCACCTGGGCAACCTGTAAAATAAAGGGATATGACACAAGCCCAGTCCATATATTGTTCAACAGTCTTATTCTCTCCTACAATGTTTTTACCCCCCCAATGTACCTGGTGGAGTCGAGTTCTTCGAAGAGGCGTCGACAGATCCTTCTTGAATGACCCCCTTTTAAGCAGGAGTCACGGATCGTCGAGAGGCGTAGAGAAACGTCGAAGACCTCGGGGTTCGGCGACGGGGAATCGACGGCCCTTCTTGAATGCCTTCCCTTTCAAGCGGGAGGCACGGGGCGTCGAACGTCCGTCGACAAACGAGGTAGAACGATGTCGAAGAGGCGGCAGCTTCGTCCGAGCGGTGCTCGTCGGCGTCGGGGCGTCGGCGTCCTGCAAGGCGGAGGTGTGCGGGGCACCTCGATGACAATAGTTCTGGACCGCAAAGATTGTAGAGACGGGAGCCCAGCAAGGGCGTCGAGTCGCTCGAGTCTTTGGGATCGTGAGGTGGCGGGAAACCCACCGGCGGATTCTCCTCGGCGCGTTGGTCGTCCTCGACTTTCTCCGGCAGGGCAAAAGCGGTCGACGGTGCGGACGAGGGAGTCCTTCGAGTCAAATGTTCTTAGGCAAGGAGCGGACGGCTCCGGTCGTCGGCGGCACGGCGTCAAGTGGTTCCCACGGCTGGGCAACACAACTTCGACGGGCCTCCAGCGGTTACACAGACCTGCGAACCCTGGTCGACGGCAATGGACTTCGACAGCGTCGAGGTCCGGGTGCTTCACTTCGATCTCCTCGGCGGTCCCGTCTCGGGTCGGCAGCCTTTCGAGGGTCTGACTTCCAGGGCGCTTCGGCGAAGATTCAGCGGTGCTCGATGGTCCCTCGGAGCACGGGAAGAGGGCGCCTTACCAGGTCCTCTCTCGGGTCAGTCCTCGACGATTTCGACAACCTTCAGTTCCGTCGAAGCAAATGCCACAGCAAGTCTTCTTCTTCCAGCTGGACGTCGAGGATCAGCAAATCCAGTTACTCTTGAGTGGAGACTCAGCTTC
The DNA here is from genome assembly GCF_040938575.1 of Ambystoma mexicanum. Lineage (NCBI taxonomy): Eukaryota > Metazoa > Chordata > Amphibia > Caudata > Ambystomatidae > Ambystoma > Ambystoma mexicanum. The sequence continues at coordinate 256,983,391 of NC_090922.1, forward strand.
TGAATGCTTCTGAACAATTTCCAGTGGTGAGAGGTCCCCAGATATACTATTCTGTCTCTCATCCACACTGCTGGCACACACACAGCAGCCAATCACACAGAAGGGCATTCATGCAGTCAGTCAGCCAATCAGGCACACAGTGCATTCAGGCCACACTCCTCCCTTTCAGACACTCACAACAAGGAATGTGGATTGGGACAAGTACCCAGCCATTCAACACTACACACTGCATTCAGGCCAGTTTCGGGCAGGGCTGTCTCAGTCTTTGTCTCTCATGCCAGAAACCAGACAACCACAACAAGGAGTGTATATTGGTCACACACTCCATTCACCCAGGTCCCACCCACAGGAGGTACCCATAACATACAGTCACTGGGAAGGCTCCAGTCAGTCTAGCTGGGCCTTTACAACAACACCATATATGGAACTTCCACCCAACAGCCAGTCAGGGGGAAGGGACAGAGTCAGGGCTTCCCAGGACTTTGGGAAAAACAAGATAACAGGCAATAGAAAGCAAGAGGCCACAGGGGCCATCTTGTTTCCTATCAGGAATCAACTGATTCCAATGGCAGGGCCTGGGTATCCCAAAATGGAGGACACCCAGAGCACCTGTCAAATTCAGCATGGAGCTGCCACCAGCCCATACCCTGCTCTGTGGGCCACCCACAGGTGCCCAAAAACATACACTAGGGGCACAGGGTTGTACCCCTACCCATGGGTGCCATAAGGGTATCCCATGGGTCTGTTCACCAAACCAAAAGAGAGCTGCACTGCCAGGAGTCCCTCATGGACTCCTGGGCAGAAAACATGACAGAACACACGGTAAAAACAGAAAAAGGACAAGGATTCAGAGGCCCTGTCCCTCAGATGCATTTCCGGCATCACAGTCGCCCTCCCCAGACTGAGGTGGAGGGTGCCTAATCTCCCACGGGATAGACACCCTCATCCAGACGGTCAACATACCTTCTGGAAAGGCCATCTGCATTATCGTGACTCTTCCCTGGTCTGTGCTCTATGGTGAAGTCTAGCCCTTGTAGGCTAATCGACCACCTGAGCAATTTCGGATTCTCACCCTTCATCTGCATAAGCCACTTCAGGGGCTTATGATCTGTTTGGACCTTGAAGGTGGACCCCGTAAGGTAGGGCCTAAAACGCCTAAGGCTCCAAACTATACTAAAACATTCCTTTTCAACAGTAGCCCACCTAAGTTCTCTACCCTTGAGTTGTCTACTGATGAATATGATAGGATGTTCTCTCCCTTTGTCATCTAACTGGGACAAGACAGCTCCAATTCCGGTGTCGCAGGCATCCGTCTGGACGATAAAGGGTCGGCTGTAGTCAGGCGCACTCAACACAGGTGCCCTACACAGACTTTCTTTCAAGCCATCAAAGGCCCTCTGACAGTCTTCAGTCCAATTAACCTTCCTAGGCTGTTTGGGTGAAGTTAGAGCTGTCAGGGGTGCAGCTATGGTTCCATAGTCTGCCATGAAATTGCGATAGTACCCAGTGAGGCCCAAAAAGGCTCTCACCTGGGTTTGAGTAGTGGGAGTCTCCCAGTTCTGTACGTCCTGTACTTTACTGGAGAGAGGTTGGATTTGACCCCCTCCTACCTCATGACCAAGATAGGTAACTTTCCCCTGAGCTATCTGGCACTTGGTGGCCTTGATAGTGAGGTTAGCCCTTTTCAAGGCCTGCAACACCTTATCCAGATGTGTCAAATGCTCTTCCCAGGTGGAACTGTAGACGGCAATGTCGTCTAAGTAAGCCACACAAAAGGCTTCCAGCCCACTGAGCGCATGGTTGACCAATCTCTGGAAGGTGGCAGGGGCATTCTTCAACCCAAAGGGCATGACCCTAAACTGGTAGAGTCCCTCAGGTGTGGAGAATGCCGTCTTTTCCTTGGCATGGTCCGTCAGAGCTATTTGCCAATAGCCTGAGGTAAGGTCAAAGGTGCTCACAAATTTGGCAGCACCTATAGTGTCCACGAGCTCGTCAGCCCTGGGCAATGGGTGCGCGTCAGTTTTGGTGACGGCATTGACTCCTCGGTAGTCCACACAGAACCTCCAATCCTTGGTACCCGCCGGGGAACTTGCCTTGGGGACAAGGACCACTGGACTGGACCAGGGACTGGTGGAGGGTTCAATAACACCCAGATCCAACATCTTGGCGACCTCAGCCTGGATGTGGTTTTTGACGGTATCTGACATACGATAGCTCCTGCTTTTGACAGGCACACTGTCACCAGTGTCAATTTCGTGCTTACACCACGGTGTAAGGCCCGGTGTCAGTGAAAACAGAGGGGCATACTGCTGGAGCAAAGCCCGGCAGGCCCTCTGCTGCTCTGTTGTCAAATCGGGAGAGAGTTGTACTCCCTCCACTGAGCCATCCTGAGGGTTGCTATGCAGCAAATCAGGAAGGGGCTCACTCTCATCCTCTTCTTGCCCTGAAGCTAGCAAGAGACATGAGACCTCTGCTCGCCTGTGGAAAGGCTTGAGCCTGTTGACATGGAATACCTGGGGGGCTACCCCAGAGGCTCCCATGTCCACCAGATAATTGACTTCGCCCATCTTGGAGATGATCCTGAAGGGTCCAGTCCACTTGTCTGCCAAAGCTCTAGGCTTGGTAGGCTCCATCACAAGGATTTCCTGTCCCGGAGTCCAATCCACTTGCGAAGCTTTCAGGTCATGCCAGTACTTATTCAATTCCTGGCTGGCCTTGAGATTTGCTGTTGCCTGACCCATCATTTGTGTCATCCTCCGCCTGAGGCCTAACACATAGTCCCCCACTTGCTTGGCGGGACCTGGAGGGGTGGCTTCCAAGCCTTCTCGGATCAAGGCGAGGGGCCCCCTCACGGGATGTCCAAAGAGTAACTCAAAGGGGCTGAAACCAACACCCTCTTGAGGTACCTCTCTGTAAGCAAACAGCAGGCATGGCAGGAGGAGATCCCATTTCCTCCTTAGGGGCTCTTCCAAAGCACCTAGCATGCCCTTGAGAGTTTTGTTAAATCTCTCAACCAGACCATTGGTCTGGGGGTGGTAAGAGGTGGAGAACTTGTAGGTTACCCCGCACTCTTTCCACATGGTTTTCATGTAACTAGACATGAAGTTGGATCCTCGGTCAGAGACAACCTCCTTGGGGAATCCAACACGGGTGAAAATGCCCAGGAGAGCCCTGGCAACCACCTTGGCAGTAACAGTCCGAAGGGGTATTGCCTCAGGGTACCTGGTGGCATGATCTACCAAGACCAGGATGAACCGATGTCCACCTGAAGTGGGAGGGTCAAGGGGACCGACGATGTCGATGCCCACCCTCTCAAATGGTGTGCCAACCACTGGTAATGGCTGCAGTGGGGCAATGACCCTGCCTCCAGTCTTGCCAGACAACTGACAAGTTGGGCAGGTCCTGCAGTGGGACTCCACCTCTACTCCCATCCGTGGCCAGTAGAAATGGGCAGAGAGCCTCTGCTTAGTCTTCTTGGTCCCAAGATGACCAGCCAAGGGCACCTCATGCGCCAACTGCAGTAGGAAGGGCCTGTAAACCTGGGGTACCACCAACCTCTTGCGGGCACCAGGTTCGGGCTTAGTGGGCTCACTAACAAGGAGCTCACCCTCCCAATAAATCTTGAATGTCCTAGGCACTTCACCTTGTGCCTGGGACAGGGCCTGTTTCCTCAGGCCCTCGAGAGAGTGGCACTCTCTCTGTCCCTTACAGAAGTCTGCCCGGGAGGGTCCCCCTTCAGCTAACAAGCATTGAAGGTCGGGATGATCCTCCGGGTTGAGAACCTCTCCCACAGGAGAGTCTTCTGTCTCTTCTCCCACAGGAGTTGAGTTTGGGTTTTCCGCTGGACCCAGCCCGTCCGGAGCATGGATCCCATTGGGTGCTGTCGGAACAGCAGGAAGAGAAGGTGTTCCCTCCACAGAGGTGGCCTTCTTGGTCTTCCTTCTTCTTGCCTTAGGCCTCGCCTTTGGCTCGGATACCTGACTCACAGCCAGACCCGGTGTCACCTGTGACCTAGTGACTGCAGCAGCAGTCATGGGAAGACCATCCGAGATCAACCCCAACTCTACTAGATCATTTCCTAACAGAATGTTAGCAGGGACATTGTCCTGAACCAGGACAGGAAGCTTTGCTGTCTTGTCTCCAATCATGAGTGTGACTAGGGCTACAGGCGATAATTTGGGAGGCCCACCAGCTAACCTGGTGGTTTGCAGAGGAGCACCTTCATAGTCCTCTGGCTTGAGCAGGGTCCTGTCCACCACTGTCATGCTTGCCCCAGTGTCTCTCAAACCAGTAGAAGGCTGGCCATTCAAGAGGACACTTCTCAAAAATCTACGGGTGTTCTGTGGGATAGTCGCCAGTACTTCTGCGTACTGGTCCCAGGCCCCAAGGGACACTAAGGAAATCTCTACTGGAGCACCAAATGTGATTCCTGTAGAGGAGGGGAGGACAGTGGCCTCCACCTCAGACACGGGGTAAGGGTAGGTCAGGCTGACAGCCTGTACTCCAAGTGCCTTACCTTTACACTTGGGGTCACCCCTTTTGTGATCCAGAGCCCCACAATCCCAACAAGTGCCAGGAGTGCGGGGTACGGTACTGGAACCACTGGGAGCCTGCTTTGCAGCAGGTGGACCACTACTCTTATTCCCACCCACAGAGGACTTATCCCCACTAGATTTTTGGGTCTTAGGAGAGGAAGGTTTTGGTTTACCCGACTGTGACTGCTTTTGGGACTCCTCAGCTTTCTGAGAGGCCCCCTTTTCTTTGTCCTTGTCCTTCCCACTGGAGTCCTTAGGGGACACCCGGTGGGAGACCCACTTGTCAGCCAACCTAGCCAGCTTAAAGGGGTCCAAAATGTTCTGGTCAGCCACATACTGACGCAGCTCTGGTGAACAGGCTTCAGAAAAATGCTCAAAAAACAAGAGGTGGGACAACTCAACAAAAGTTTTCACCTTGTATCCATCAATCCACCCCATCATGTTCATGTGCGCAGTACTCACCCAGTCAACCCAAGACACATTCTCTCTTTTCTTAAATTCCCTGAACCTTTTAAGGTATTGGGCAGGTGTCTTGCCAAACTTGGCAATCAAAGCAGACTTCATACACTCATACTGACCCCTTTCTTCCACACTCAGCTTCAGAATACAGTCATATCCAGTTTGAGGCACTCTGCTTAACAAACACTTAGCCCAATCTCTTTTATCTACATCATGAATTGCACAAGCCATTTCAAACGCTTCAATCCATTGGAGGATATCTGAACCCTCCACAAACACACCAACCAAATCTTTCATAAACTTGGTGGCTGGGGACCTGCCACTCTCAATTGGTCTAGCTGAAGTCTCCACTCTAGCTCTCTCTAGCTGGATTCTCTGACATTCAGTGTCCTTGTCTTTGAGCGCAAGATCCCTATTCTTGAGTTCCACTTGCTGTGCCAGCTCCTCTTTCTTAAGCTCAGCTTCTATTTCCAACTTGCGATATTCAAAGGCCAATTTCATCCTTAATAACTCAAGTTCCATGGAATTGCTGGGGTTTGGAACAGAGGCAGCAGGAATGGTGGCATTCCCAGAAACAGATTCAGCGACAACCCCAGGGGCAGAGTCCTCACTGGTTGCATCCCCCCCTTCATCAAGGGTTTCACCATCAGTCTGGTAGTCCACCAGGGCAGCTATCAGCTCAGCCCTAGACTTATCCACAAAGTCCAACTCCCTGGCTTCACAAGCACTCTGGAGAGCCTCTAAGCTCATCCGAGTCAATTTACCATTTGCAATGGGCTCCATTGCCTGTAATGCAGTTATTTGGTACACACCCAAACCTTAATCTAATAAAGTGCGGATATTTTGTAAGTGGCACGGTTATACACTGAGTCTTAAAACCATAAGCATCCCACCGCTGCCACCAGCTTGTCAAGACCGGTGGGGGGGTCTGTACTTCCGCTCTCTATATGGTAGAGGAGAGGCACAGAAGACCCCAGCCAAGATTCTCGATTACGGTAGCGATGGACGAGCAATCAAGGCCTAGCTTCTCAGGAGGTGATGCAGGCTGGTTCTTAAGTACAGTGTATCCCCAAGCCCCCCTCAAAGGAATGTCCACACACTGTATTACTGAAAACACAGTCTTTATATAATTAATATTCAAGGGTTATGTACACTTATCACAACAATGCACTTTGTGCTCAGGAAAACCAATAATGATAAATATCTACAATTCTAAAGTGGTACCACTAATATTAGACCTCATTAAAGTGCATTCACAATACTGTAAAAATGGCACACAGATCAATAAGAAGGAAACCAGCAATAGAGAGAGGAGAGATAAAAGATGGTTGAAACAATAGGCAGAATACTGGCCCTAGCTACTGGACACAGTTCTGTGTGGAGATCCCCCCACCTGGGCAACCTGTAAAATAAAGGGATATGACACAAGCCCAGTCCATATATTGTTCAACAGTCTTATTCTCTCCTACAATGTTTTTACCCCCCCAATGTACCTGGTGGAGTCGAGTTCTTCGAAGAGGCGTCGACAGATCCTTCTTGAATGACCCCCTTTTAAGCAGGAGTCACGGATCGTCGAGAGGCGTAGAGAAACGTCGAAGACCTCGGGGTTCGGCGACGGGGAATCGACGGCCCTTCTTGAATGCCTTCCCTTTCAAGCGGGAGGCACGGGGCGTCGAACGTCCGTCGACAAACGAGGTAGAACGATGTCGAAGAGGCGGCAGCTTCGTCCGAGCGGTGCTCGTCGGCGTCGGGGCGTCGGCGTCCTGCAAGGCGGAGGTGTGCGGGGCACCTCGATGACAATAGTTCTGGACCGCAAAGATTGTAGAGACGGGAGCCCAGCAAGGGCGTCGAGTCGCTCGAGTCTTTGGGATCGTGAGGTGGCGGGAAACCCACCGGCGGATTCTCCTCGGCGCGTTGGTCGTCCTCGACTTTCTCCGGCAGGGCAAAAGCGGTCGACGGTGCGGACGAGGGAGTCCTTCGAGTCAAATGTTCTTAGGCAAGGAGCGGACGGCTCCGGTCGTCGGCGGCACGGCGTCAAGTGGTTCCCACGGCTGGGCAACACAACTTCGACGGGCCTCCAGCGGTTACACAGACCTGCGAACCCTGGTCGACGGCAATGGACTTCGACAGCGTCGAGGTCCGGGTGCTTCACTTCGATCTCCTCGGCGGTCCCGTCTCGGGTCGGCAGCCTTTCGAGGGTCTGACTTCCAGGGCGCTTCGGCGAAGATTCAGCGGTGCTCGATGGTCCCTCGGAGCACGGGAAGAGGGCGCCTTACCAGGTCCTCTCTCGGGTCAGTCCTCGACGATTTCGACAACCTTCAGTTCCGTCGAAGCAAATGCCACAGCAAGTCTTCTTCTTCCAGCTGGACGTCGAGGATCAGCAAATCCAGTTACTCTTGAGTGGAGACTCAGCTTCTGAATGCTTCTGAACAATTTCCAGTGGTGAGAGGTCCCCAGATATACTATTCTGTCTCTCATCCACACTGCTGGCACACACACAGCAGCCAATCACACAGAAGGGCATTCATGCAGTCAGTCAGCCAATCAGGCACACAGTGCATTCAGGCCACACTCCTCCCTTTCAGACACTCACAACAAGGAATGTGGATTGGGACAAGTACCCAGCCATTCAACACTACACACTGCATTCAGGCCAGTTTCGGGCAGGGCTGTCTCAGTCTTTGTCTCTCATGCCAGAAACCAGACAACCACAACAAGGAGTGTATATTGGTCACACACTCCATTCACCCAGGTCCCACCCACAGGAGGTACCCATAACATACAGTCACTGGGAAGGCTCCAGTCAGTCTAGCTGGGCCTTTACAACAACACCATATATGGAACTTCCACCCAACAGCCAGTCAGGGGGAAGGGACAGAGTCAGGGCTTCCCAGGACTTTGGGAAAAACAAGATAACAGGCAATAGAAAGCAAGAGGCCACAGGGGCCATCTTGTTTCCTATCAGGAATCAACTGATTCCAATGGCAGGGCCTGGGTATCCCAAAATGGAGGACACCCAGAGCACCTGTCAAATTCAGCATGGAGCTGCCACCAGCCCATACCCTGCTCTGTGGGCCACCCACAGGTGCCCAAAAACATACACTAGGGGCACAGGGTTGTACCCCTACCCATGGGTGCCATAAGGGTATCCCATGGGTCTGTTCACCAAACCAAAAGAGAGCTGCACTGCCAGGAGTCCCTCATGGACTCCTGGGCAGAAAACATGACAGAACACACGGTAAAAACAGAAAAAGGACAAGGATTCAGAGGCCCTGTCCCTCAGATGCATTTCCGGCATCACAATAACCATATGTTGGGTGGATTATGTGAGGATGACGTTTTGTCACTCTCTGTGTTTTTTGTGAGCACAGGTTTTGGAGGGACCGTCTTTGTGAATAAACAGGTCCCATATTGTTCGTTAGCTCCCAAGATCGCCTGTCATTACCATTCAAGTGCTAATGCTTTATCATCCTTCCTGAAGAAAATTAATGTGCCAGGGAAGACTGGAATAAGAGATAAGCTGTGAGTGTCCTCAGGACATTTAATTCTATGATATACCACTGGGTCTTGATGGTTAACACGCCTGTTGTTGGTGTGATGTGAGACTTGTGTTTAGGTTACACATGGGAATCAGTTTACTCTTCCGTACTCCACTAGAATATTTTACCGAGTACGGGTTTGTTTACTGAGGCTGCATGCTACTACTGGTTTATTGTGACTATGATACAGCGCATGATTATAACCGTTTGAGGTCTTTTGCATAAATCAGGTGCCTGAATTGGGCTTGTTGCATTATGACCCTGTGGGATAATAATACTAATCCCGGATGTTTTGATATGTCACGCGGTGTCTGTGATGGTGGTGTTTTTTGGAATGTACCAATTCATATGGTCTACCTATCATGATTCCGTTTGTGGTTTACATGATCCCTTTAGTGGTGAAGAAAGTAAAGGGGTATTAATAACCCTCTCCCTGCACTCCGTTCATTAATGGTGCGGTGGTAGCAGTGATCAACTGAGAGATTTGTACATTTAGTTCAATTGATTGTGTTTCTGCGTTTATATTTATAGGTGAGTCTCTGATGTTGTCTACATGTTTATACTCCCACTCGCTTTCCCCTGACAACGCTGGATCTACGTGCCATTGAAGAATTTCTGTTGAATAAATAGTTTCACAGAAAGAAACATGTCGGGTTGGGGAATTTGCTGCCGTTTGTGACAGCACTGATAAAGATTGTATTGAGCGTTTTTTGTATTAGACCGTATAATTAACGGCGACTCAGCTGTGAAAATCTTACTGTTCATATTTGTAATGAACAGAGGTTGTATTGTTTCATTTTAGTATGTTGTTTTAGATTGGTGATTTAGATGTCAGAATTGAATGAAATAATGAATTGTTTGATTGAGTATGAATGAGGTATGTCTGGCGTATGGTTTGTTGTGGGAAAAGATGAGAATGTTGTGTCATACCAGTCGAGCTATTGATTTTTCAAACTAGTTTATAAGTGCACTGATATTGATACACGTGATGATTTTTAGAATAATGAGATCAGTCTTTTATAATGTTTTTTCTATACATGAATAAAAATGTTGAATTGTTTGATAGTGTCTATTGATTTGAATTGAATGCTTTTCATCTCATTGATCGGTTACATAAAGACACGTTTCTTTTTATTATTGTTCTGTTATGATGTGATAATGACTGTCTAGATGTGTGAACTATGTCAGAGCTCCCCACACAGAAACACTAGTACTATGATCTTTGAGTTAAAACAAATATATTGGTTCTATCCAGGACAGATCATAGTACTGAGATAATCCTGGTATCCCGTGCCACTCCTGTTTGTTGGTGAAGGTACAGTTTGCCTTACATCTTCTGCCAGTGAAGGAAGGCGAGGACCTCCAAAGAGGGAAACAAGATCCCTCCCCTAAACCTCTCCCAGGGAACAGAGGAAGATACTGAATCCAGAGGACCCACCAGCAGACCAAGAACTGGGACCCAGCTAGCACACAGCGTGCCCTGCTAGGCCCTGCAGCAAGCTTCCTAGGTGGGAAGTGCCAGAAAAGTCTCTGAAACCGAAACAAAAGACAAAGCAGCTGCCTGCAACACATTCCTCAGCTTTGGGACATCTGCCTTAAAGGACGACACAAACCCAGTGAAGAATCTAGGAGAAGTGCCTCGACAAGCATCTACCGACATCCACCTTAAAGGACATTTTTAGAACCAGTCGAGTTCCTTGAGCTGCAACTGACTGCACCGCTGACTGTTGTTATGCCGCAGTCGCTTAAATACATCCGAGACGTCTCGTCCAGTGCTTCAGAACCCCCAATCAGCACTGAGACACCGATTCCTGACCCTGAGCCGCCGTGTAGGCCAGCCTGCAGCCATTCATCCAGCTTTGCTCACAAACTGTCTTGCTGCCTGAGACCCGCAGCTGTCTCACGTCTTGAACTCTGTCACATAAACTGCAAAGCATCCTGAAACTGACTCAGCCCTATCAAGCACCAAGAACACCTACAGCACAAGCTACATTGTGGTTCTGTCCCCCTGATTCCTCCCAGAAGGCCCCTAGAGACATTTTAACACCCATTGCTCCCTTTGTGATGAAGCCAAGTAACCTTGAACTGGCTGTGATTATTTACCATACCAACTATCCTCCTGTCAGTATCCAGAGTGCATCCCTTTTCCTTCTTTGAAACTGTCTTTTGCTCTGCTTTCCTTTACAGGGTGGGTTGTATTTTGTAATTTTGCTAGAACTGTCTGTTGTGATAATAATAATGTAGATATTTTTATGCAACCTTGACTGGACCGTCCCTTTAATCATTGGGTAATAATTGTATTTTCGCTGTGTTGCAACTAACTAACGATCCATGACCTTTCAGAGATAAGCCTGCCATTCCGTTCATGCTACCAAAATTGTCTATGGAGGTTTATAATTTGCTGGTGTTTTCAATCTGTTTGAATCCTTTCTGGTGTACTAAAGGTGTGGGGTTGATTTATGGTTTAGAAACTGATATTCCTCCCTGGACCACTGGTGCCCCTGAAGTTGTTTCACCACAGTTCCCCCCTGAACATGGCTTTACGCACATCCCCGAACAACCCTAGACCCATGGGCCCAGATAGTTTTCTCTGATGTACTTATCTATTACCCAGGGCTCAAAATTGAGATTCAATTAGCTGGAGCTAAAAACCAGCTCCTGGGAGTCGGGCATCACCCAGCAGGTAGGAGCTGCCGCAGGGGAACCAGGATCTACCAGTGATGCTCCTTTAACTTTTTGTCCATTTTGTATGAACCATTGCATTTAAAAGGTTATTAGATGTGTTCTAATTCTTTATTAACATTCTCAAATACTCAAAGTTAAAGTCACATTTACATGTTTGGAAGGCACTAGTTGGCTACAGGAGCCAAAGGAAGCCCCTGGTAGGTGTTGGTTTCAAGCTAACCAGGCTCTACTATGCTAGAAGCAGGAGCTAAATATCTCCCAGCTTCCTTCAATTTCGAACCCTGATTACCTCAACCATGTGTTGCCTCCTTAACTGATCACTCAATGCTGTGGTGTTCAGTTGCCATGTAGCATGCTCCAACAGGGATTTGCCAGGTCTAGAATATTTAGCGTAACCAATGCATGGTCGGCAACCGCCATGTGTTGTATTTCTACCGTGGCAGAATTAGGTAACAGCGAGGAAGCGACCATGAACATGTCTAGCCTAGAATAACTATTATGGACTGTTGAAAAAAATATATAATCCCTCTCCCTTTGATGGAGGAACTGCCAAATAGCTATCAAATTTAGCTCCCTTAATAGTCTCGTTATCACCATAACATTCCATAAGTCCGTTGGCAAGGCCGGTGAGGTTGTGGATCCACCACACAGTTAAAGTACCTCCCCAATGATGAGGTCTCCCTCCAAGAAGACGTGAAGCAATGGAATTATCTGCAATAAGAACATACTCTAATTTTCATTCGGGCCATATAGCATCATTCAAGTCAGCAGGCACCCATGTAACCACCCTTTTATAGCAAAATACCTACCCTTTGGGTCAACGATCCCATCTTTGACTTTAAACTGGGCATTGCGAGCAAGAAGGATGGCCAAAATAGCCCCCATGAATATTTCCTATCCTTCAGATGCAATTCACCTTGGGTCGATAAGTGCATTTCCTGTACAAACCCTATTCCCCATCTAAGCTCCTTCATCCTCCTGAGGATCGATTTGCGCTTTACCAGTGAATTGAGACCACAGACATTCCATGTTCCCATCATTCGGTCAGCCATTAGCATTTGGGTATCGGGCCATAAAGATGGGGGGGACCCGGGTAACAGAGGCAAGATCCTCCCCTCCCTCATGCACATGTGGTGATGCATAAAAAAACAATACAAAACGACCAACAACTGAACATGACACCCACACTTTTCCAGCATTTGTATTCCATGCCTAGTGCAATGAGCACATTCAACATAGCCTATGCCTTCAGGACAGAGTCTGAGCCTCAAGGCCCGAACGGACCCCCCTTCCCTCAATACCATTGGCTCCACACATATCTGGAAGAACCGTGTCCGCCCTCCATTCTTCACAGGATACACTCCTACATCCCCTGGATCCCACTCCGTCCCTTCAAAAAGACCCTGCAGTCCAGAGAGTCCCCCAAGCACCAGCTTTACCACCGGCCAAGTCCCCTTGTACCAAATCTCAGGGTCCAACCTGAACAATAGGGTCCATTTCAGGGTCAACTCTCACTGGAATGACTATGGTTACGTGACCAGTCTCTGGCTGGCCAAGGTTCATTTCTTCAACGGGTCCCTCGGCTGGCCTTGTTTTCTTGTGGGTTCCTAGAGTTCCTGTTATCGCTCGTAGCGACCAACTGCAGGGTGCGACTCTTCCACGGTTCACAGTAAAGATGCATTTTCTTACTGCATGTTGTATTTGTATGGTGCATGTTGTATTTTTTCCCCTTGATCTCGATTAATCAACCGGCATGGGAAGCCCCATGTGAGGAATTCGACCATATCGCCTGGGCTTTTTTCAAATGTTTTATTAAATGGAATGATGGTAGACCAACCTCAGGAAAAAGTCTGGGGCTAATCCACACACATTTTTCTATGCTCACACGATGACAAAAGCATAGTCCAGGGTAGCCTGGCTTGGACACAGCCTACAGGCGCAGTCCGCCTCTGGCATATATAGTTGGAATATGACAGCCGGGAAGAGGAAGGCCAAACTTCCCTGTGCCATGGTCAACCTGATTCACTGACAAAGGCTCCATGGACCCGCCCTGCTCTTTTTCTTATTAGGCTTTGCAGCTTATGGCAGCGATTAACTTACCAACGGAGGGTACTTCAAACAGGCCCCCAGGATAAAAAAGGAGACAGGAAACCCAACAAACCTTTCATATGTAACTGTGTCAACCTGAAGCCAGCTCCTGCCTCTCAGTATTAACGACAGTGAACTGAAATGTCTGGGTCTAGTGTTGCAGTAGATGACCCCCACTAGGCGGACCCTATTCATAAGATACCAGAATGTGGTTTGCGGAAGTCAGAGAGTCTGGGCCCTCAGCATCTTCAAGGGAGACCTATTGCTTTAATCAGGAACTACAAGGTGATCCATTAACCAGAGACTCTTTGATCACAGCTGACAGGAAGATGGGTGGGTCTTAGTAGCACAAGGGAGGGAGACCAGAGCTCTTTCTGTTGAGAGTAGGTTTCCACCATCTTGGTTCAGGGACACCTCCTGGTTCCTGTTTCACCCCTTTACCCGTTCCTGTTGTAAAGCAGCATGGTTATGACCTCACGCTCTTAGAAAATTGTTGGTAGGGTCCCCAGGATTGGTTCATTAAGGTAGGCCTAGACTACACCATTCACTGTCGCAGACTTAGCTTCAAAGGAGGACTAAGCCTCTCTTTTGGCAGATCATCTGAAGACTTCACAAGAAGAAAGAATAACTCAACCTTGGATCCTGGCTGAAGGTACCGTCTGCCCTACATCTTTTGCTAGTGAAGGAAGGCCAGGATATCCAGACGGGGAAAAAAGATCCCTTCCCTAAAATTGTCCCAAGGAACAGAGGGAGAAAATAACTCAGACAACCCTCCTGCCACTCCAGAACCAGTAATCAGCCAGCACACAGCGTGCCCTGCTAGGCTTTGCAGCAAACTTCCTGGATAGGGAGTGCCAGAAGGTCTCTGAACCTAAAACTAAGGATAAGGCCGCTGTCTGCAAAATACTCCACAGCTGTGGATCGTCCTCCTTAAAGGACGAGACAAACCCATTGAAGAAGTTGGGAGAAGTGCCTCGACAAGCATCTACCTCTGTCTGCTTTAAAGGACCTTTCCCAGCCAGTCGAGTTCCTCAATCCGCAACCAACTGCAACACTGACCATGTCAAGCCACAGTTGCTCTACAAGTTCTTCAGAATCGCCTATCAGGACTGAGACAATGATTCCTGACCCTGATCCACCATTTAGGCCAGCCAGCATCACGCGTTCGTCCAGCTTTGCCATCTTGCCGCCTGATACCGGCAGCTGACTCCCGCCTCGCACTCTGTCACAGAAGCATGCAAAGCACCCTGAAGCCAACTCGACCCTGTCGAGCACCAAGAACACCAACAGCAAAAGGTACATTGTGATTCTGGCCCTCAGGTCCTTTACAGAAGGCCCCTCCAGACGTTTTAAGACCCTTTTCCACCTTTGTGCTAAAGTCAAGAAAACTTAAACTATTGTGGTTATTACACATACCGACTTCCCTCCTGTCAGTATCCAGGGTGCATCCCTTTTTCTTCATAGAAACTGTCTGTCCTCTGCATTCCTTTACAGGGTGGGTTGTAATTTAGTAGTATTGTTAGACTGTTGTGATAACAAAGTAGATATTTTTAAACAACTTTGACTGGACACTCCTTTTTATCATTGGGTAATAGTTGCATTTTCACTATGTCGCAACTAACCCATGATCCACGACTTTTCAGAGATAAGCCTGCCGTTCCGTCTATATTCTATTTATTTATTTATTGGTATAGTTGTTTATAGTTCATTACAAACTTTTACAATTTAGCAGTTACTTTAGATACATTTTCATATAATCTGTCTATATCACCAAAATTGGACAAGCAGGTGTATAATTTGCTTGTTATTCCAATCTGTTTGCCTCCCTTCTGATGTATTAGAGGTGTGGGGCTGATTGATGTTTTAGGACCAGATATTCACCCATGGACCACTGGTATGCAGAAGCAGATTTGTCACACCCCACCTGTAGATATTTCTTTCCGTAACCATGATATGACCATGTTAAGATGCCTTCATTTGGACATGGTGGTCAGTGACAAGTCCTGGAACCGCATGAGGGAGGTTTCCTTATATAGAATGTGGCTCTGCTTTCTAGACTCACGCATTATCTTATCCTTCAGGCAAAAGAAGTGCACCCTGGTCAGGGCATCCGGTGGCAGCTTGCTTTTCATTTGGAAAGAGGTGAACACTCTGTGGGTTCAGTCCAATATAATCTCCTCATCTGCTGGAGGATTTAAGATGTGTTGAAAGATGGGCCCCCAAAATGTCCTCCAATTCCTGGTCCGGCACATGCTTAGGAACCTCCTGGACTCTGACGTTATCTCGCTGCGCTCGGTTCTCTGCATATTACCGCTTCGTCATAAGTGCTTCCATCTGTCACTCCATGAATACCATTCTTTCGATGAGGAGAGCCTGTTCATGAGCTTGTTCATGAGCTTGTTCCCCTACTGTGTTCTCCACTTCCCCGAATCAGGTTTGCTTTGATGGGGGTGTTAAGTTCTGCAATGAATCCGAAGAGCTTGTCTGTGCTAGCCTGGATTTCTTGCTTCAGCGCGAGGAGCAAAGCCCTCAAGTCTGCCCCAATAGAAGGGATGTCCAGTGGTTCCTTACAGGAGGGTGGCTTTCACATGGCGGTATCTATGCCAGTTAAGCCACTATTCTCAACAGTCCTGCCCTGGGCCGAGCTGTCGCTCATGCTCACCAGTGTCAGATGCTGCATGGAGCAGGCTCTGTAGCTGTGTCTCCTCACTGCCGGTTCTCCTACTAGTAGGCGGACACTATCTTGTAGGATCATGCCGCACTGAGTTCGGGTCCCAGGCTGCACCAATTCCAGGCATATTCACTGCTCTGCAGCAGCGCTGTTGTTCCTCGGTCCCACTACCAGGGGTCAATGAAGGTAGGCGCATCGGTTCCATCAACACGTCGCTGTCCGACCCACTAATGAGTGGCCATCCTCTTGCAGAGCCATGCCGCTCACTGCCCGTCACCCTGAGTAGCAGATCTTGGGGAAAACCGCCACTTAGCCGTACCGGGAGCCCTGCGATTGCCTCCACTTTCTCTCTGCCGCCTACTGAGCCAATCTGAAAGGGGTTATCCCCGCAAGAGAGGGACCATCTACCCCCAGGCACAGGAGCACACGGGAGCTGCATCCACTTGGCTCGCAGCTCGGCCACACCCCCCCTCGATGGCTACCTTATACCCTCCAATGGGATAGAAGAGGTTTGGGGTGGATGAGCGTACAAGTTACATTTTTTCAGGTTTACTGAAAGCGTCTCAGGAAACGAAGATGGGCTTCTTTTAGTTAGTTATGGAATGAGAAAGAGGGTATCTATTTCTTGAAATGGTCTCAGACGGCAGCATAGAGTTGTGGCCACTCAAAAAGCGTCTTGCACTTACAATATCATTAACAGCATTTTGGTGGTTTGGAGTGGCAACTGGCCAAACAAAATGGAGCTACAATCCAAGTATAAGCTTAATTGTAATTGGCTACCCTGTGCAGGACGTACCACTGCT
Organism: Ambystoma mexicanum; assembly: GCF_040938575.1. Taxonomy (NCBI): domain Eukaryota; kingdom Metazoa; phylum Chordata; class Amphibia; order Caudata; family Ambystomatidae; genus Ambystoma; species Ambystoma mexicanum. The sequence continues at coordinate 257,000,171 of NC_090922.1, forward strand.
GGAACCAAGAGACTGTTCTGGGCACAAAGGCAGACAGTGTTGGGTGTTTTGCCATATGTTTGTTTGTTTGTTTGTTTGTTTGTTTTATTCACTTATAATGTATGTACCGATAATGTGCTGATTCTGGGACAGATGAGCACTCAGAGTAGCATGCACTGTAATCCGTCAGTGAATGCTCTAACAGAAATACTGGACAGAGATCATGGTAAAATGTATGTTAGAATTTAGCATTGAATGGCCCAAAACAGTATTTGGGAGAATGAGGAATTAACAAATGGGGCAGGTGTTGGATAAATTAGCTATCTGTACACAACACATGCAAATGGCATCTACTCTTGGCACTGTTACCATTACACAAGTCAATGGAACTACTTTCGACAATTTGGAAAGGGTTACCAGAAAGTCCCATGCCACTGGGGCCTATATTTTCTGGCCCTGGGCTTTCCTTTCATAAACCATTCTGACATGTTGCTTCACTTTAATAATTTGAATTGAAATAGATGCATACACGACTGAAAGGTTATCATTCAAAAAGCATAAATTGGCTACAAATATACACTTTGAAGTAAAAATATAAACTGTTTACCTAGAAAACTGGAATGGGTTTATCACTGTAAATCTCTGCAAGATAGGTAATGCAGAGTTAACTGCTGAATGGCTTGTGCCGAAAAATTAATTTCTATAGTCTGCCTTTCTCTGAATGTTAATTACAGAGTCGCGCTTGGTTCAAGTGTATTTGACACACATGTTCCGTTATATGTCTGGGTGTATCCGGAGTGCCCGTGAGCCCCCTCCCGCCTACAAATCCAAATGGACACTGATGTCAGTTGGGGCTCCCCAGTCGATCTGCAGTGGCTGGGAATGCCCCTTTTATTTATGGGGCACGCAGCGGAATGTCACTCCGCCGTGTGCGTGTGCCCTTAAAGGGGCAGAACCACAATCTTCCTTTTTCATAATAAACAATAAACAAAGCATCACTACCTACCAAACATATAAACACACTGCACACCAAAATTACCAGAGAACCCCTTTAATGACAGCCACCCTAGTTCCCCTCACAAACTGTCGGTCCCCCGGATGTTGCTACCAGTTCAGGACTCCAGCAAATAGTCAGTGAGGCAGGCAAGTTTCCCTCGCCCAGTCCTCTGGGGGTACCTCCTGCCAGCCTCCCGGATTGGGACTCCCTCACCTGAGCTTTCTCAAGCCGGAGAGCTTGGCAGAAAAGCCGGGCCACCGCCCTCATCGGGTACCTTTGTCATGTCCTTGCTCTGAGCCGTCTCCCCCCTGGATTAGCCCAGCCTCTTGAAGAAACTGGTGTTGCGAGTGACGGAGGTAGTCCCATCAGATGCGGTCACCATCGACCCCTTCACTGCCACCACGTCCGTGGGCCCCGGCTCATACGTCAGTGACACCTTTCCGTGTGGGTGCCGGTTCCTTAGCAACACCTCATTGCCGGGGGCAAAATGCTGAGGCCTAAGTCCCCTCCGAATGTTCTCCTGCTCAGTTCTTTCCTTCCTCTCCCTTTCAACCTGCTCACTGTCTATGACGGCGGGCTCACGCTCGCCGGTTTCTGGCAAAAGTCCCCTTGAACATCGCTGAAACATCGCCTCTGCTGGTGCCACCCGAGCAGATGTGTGGAGGGTGGCTCGGTATTCACACAGAAATTTGTACAGGGCCCTCTGTAATTACTAACCGTGTCACTGGGCAATGCGGAAGACCTTATTGAGAGTCTCCTTATCATCCGCTCTGCCTCACCGTTCGCCCTGGCCCACAGCGGTGTGACCTTACGGTGATGTACTCCATAATCTTTCATCAAATTAGCAAAACTCTCTCCTTTAAAGGGTGCTCCGTTGTCTGAGCACAGCACCTTGGGCAGTCCATGAGTGGGAAAGATCTTCCCGACAGCCACCACATTCTCAAACGCCACAGACTCAACAAATTCCACCTCCGGGTACCGGGACCACTCATCAACAATGACCAAGAAGTACGTATCCCGGGTCGTAGAGCCAAAGTCTGCGTGGACCACCTCCCATGGTGTGGTGCACTTCAGCATAGTCTCTATGGCGGGCTCCTACTGCGCTGGTGATGCCTCCTGGCACCACACACATGCCGCCACAAATTCCTCTACACGCCTCTCCAGATCCGGAAACCACACCTTCTGGTGCAGACGGGACTTTGTTTTGGCAGTGCCCTGGTGCCCCTGCTGGGCCAGCTCGATGATCTGCTGTATCTTCCCTTGTGGGATCACTATTCTGTCACCTCTGAGCAGTAAGCCAGTCTCGGAGAATGTCAGTTTGTCCCTCACCCTACAAAGTTGTTCCAACGTGACTTTAGGTTCTTGAGTTCTTAGGGCCAGAGTGTCCAGTACCGCCCTCCACGAAACCTGCTGAATGGCAGTCTTGAGAATGAGGAAACATTCATCCTCCGCTGAAGCCAGCTCCTTTTCGCCCACCGGCACTGAGTTGGAAGTGGCTGCTTCCACCCCGAGCCGTACATGCTCATCTGCTTCCTCTGCACAGATGTTACGTGGCCCTTCGGGCTCACCTCTGCAGTGTCTAGAGAGGTAATCGGCAGAGTTGTTTCTGCCAGGCCGGTACACCAGGGAGACCGCATACTCCAACAAAGCCAACATCCATCGTTCAATCCTCGCTGGTGGCTTGGAGGACGCCCCTGCCAGGATGGGCAACAGGGGCTTGTTGTCCATGACCACCGTCACCCGTCTCCCCAGCACATACAGCCTGAAGTGTTGACAGCCCCACTGGACCACCAAGGCCTCTCGCTCAATTTGAGAATGTCTTTGTTCTTTTTCCGACAAGGCTTTGCTGGCGTATGCGACTGGACAGACTTCCAAATTTGCGTCAACCTGGGTGAGCATTGCACCTGGACCAAACGGGCTGGCGTCCACCACGATCTCTGATTGAAGGGCCGGGTCGAAAAAGGCTATGGTGTCCTCCGCAGTCAGGGCCCCCTTAATGTCCTCAAACGCAGACTGCTCTAGTGGCCCCCACTACCAGCTGACGTCGTTCTTGGTAAGGGCACGCAGCGGCTCAGACCGGAACTCAAGGTTCTTGATGAACCAGCCACAATACGTGACCATTCCCAGAAAACTACACACCTTTGAGATGTTTTCTAGCGGTCCGGCCTCCATTATGTCCTTCACCTTTCTTGGGTCAGGTGACACGCCCACTTCTTTAAATACGAAGCCAAAGAATTCAATTGTAGTTTTTAGGAATTTGCATTTGTCCAGGTGTAGTTAAGCCCAGCGATTGGAGCCGCTCAAAAGTCTTTGAAAGTCTCTTCAAATGCTCAGCCTCGGATTTGGCGAATACCAAAAAGATGTCATCGCTAATATTGAGCACACCTTCCAGGTCAGCGAGGACTCCATGGATAATGTTCTGGAACACCTCGGCTGCGGACGACACCCCGAAGCTAAGCCTCTTGTAGCAGTACAGGCCACGATGGGTGGGGAACGTAGTAATGTACTTTGACTCAGGGTGCAGTACTACCTGGTGGTATCCAGCCCGCAAGTCCAACTTTGAAAAGAACCGGGCTCCTTGCAACTCCATGATTATGTCATCAATGGTGGGTGTCAGATATCGTTCCCTCTTGATTGCTTTGTTAGGGAGGTGCATATCCACACATAGTCTAACGGAGTCAGGCTGCTTTGGCTTTCCCGCGATGACAATCGGAGAGACCCACAGAGTCCGGCCCTCCATCTTTTCAATGATGTCTAGTTTGACAAGATTGTCCAGCTCCTGGTGGACCAAGTCTCGAAGATGGAACGGTACCCGCCGATGTTTCAGCGCAATCGGTTGGATTGACTTGTCTATATGCAGTCTCACTGGATCACCAGCCATGCGACCCATCCCTTCAAACAGGGTGGCATACTTCTCCAGCAGCATCTGAAAGTCCTCCACATACACTGAGTAGGCAAACCTGACGATGCCAGCACTTCCCCAGCTGCACAGCTCAGCATGGTGTTACTGCTAACTGTGGTGAGGTAGAAACGTGCTCGAATCACTGAACCACCATGCCTCACATCATCCACGAAGGCTCCATCCAGCGGGATTGGCTGTGCCCCACCAAATGTAAATATGCGTGCCTTCGGCATTGCTAGCTTCGGTGGACACTCCATGGCGTCATAGTGCTCTCGCGCCATGACATTCACTGAAGCTCCTGTGTCCACCAGCAATGGAACCGATGATTCATTTACCTGCACTAGGCACCTTGGTTGCCGCCTATTCTTGGGCCGTAGGACACTCACACTGGATACGAAAAAGACATTCTCCTCCTCTTCTTCTTCATCATCGTCCAGCGCAGCACGTTCCTCCCCTTGATCGACCTGGGCAACGTTGGGCGGGCATTGTTGGCGAAAGAATCCCACTCTGACTGGACCCCTCGGGACTGCGAGCGGGAGCAGAGCCCTGCACATGCGGGCATAGTGGTGCACAACGCCACAGCGGCTGCATGCCTTCCCCACCCCGGACATTCTGCTGGGTGTGGAAAGTCGTACCCACACTTCGTGCAAGAGTCCACTGACCTGGTGCATCTGTCCCGCTGGTTCGCACCTGGGCGCCTGGCCTCTCTGCCACCCAGGCCATGGTCCACTGCACAGATGTTATCTGCCTATCCAGGGCACACCCGCACCTCCATTCGGTGCCCTCACCTCCGATACCTCCTGACACCGACCGAGCACCAGGATGCGAGAGAGAGAGAAGCCGGGTTCCCACAGCACCTGCCTGTGCAGGTTTCCTGACGCACATCCCTGGATTAACTGGTTACATATCATATCATGGTGTCAGGATGGTCCCACGCACACGGCACAGCTAGCCGGCGCAACCTTCCGTAGAACGTGTCCAGCGTCTCGTCATCCTTCTGGCAACATGAACTCATGATGAAGCATTCGTAGTCTGCGTTGGCAAGTGGCCGGAAATAGTCATTGTCAAGACCGGTGGGGGGATCTGTACTTCCGCTCTCTATATGGTAGATGAGAGGCACAGAGGACCCCAGCCAAGATTCTCAATTGTGGTAGCAATGGACGAGCAATCAAGGCCTAGCTTCTCAGGAGGTGATGCAGGCTGGTTCTTAAGTACAGTGTATCCCCCAAGCCCCCACAAAGGAATGTCCACACACTGTATTACTGAAAACACAGTCTTTATATAATTAATATTCAAAGGTTATGTACACTTATCACAATAACGCACTTTGTGCTCAGGAAGATCAATAATGGTAAATATCTACAATTCTAAAGTGGTACCACTAATATTAGACCTCATTAAAGTGCATTCACAATGCTGTTAAAAATGGCACACAGATCAATAAGAAGGAAACCAGCAATAGAGAGAGGAGAGATAACAGAGGGTTGAAACAATAGGCAGAATACTGGCCCTCGCTACTGGACACAGTTCTGTGTGGAGATCCCCCCACCTGGGCAACCTGTAAAATAAAGAGATATAACACAAGCCCAGTCCATATATTGTTCAACAGTCTTATTCTCTCCTACAATGTTTTTACCCCCCCAATGTACCTGGTGGAGTCGAGTTCTTCGAAGAGGCGTCGACAGATCCTTCTTGAATGACCCCCTTTAAAGCAGGAGTCACGGATCGTCGAGAGGCGTCGAGAAACGTCGAAGACCTCGGGGTTCGGCGACGGGGAATCGACGGCCCTTCTTAAATGCCTTCCCTTTCAAGCGGGAGGCACGGGGCGTCGAACGTCCGTCGACAAACGAGGTAGAACGATGTCGAAGAGGCGGCAGCTTCGTCCGAGCGGTGCTCGTCGGCGTCGGGGCGTCGGCGTCCTGCAAGGCGGAGGTGTGCGGGGCACCTCGATGACAATAGTTCTGGACCGCAAAGATTGTAGAGACGGGAGCCCAGCAAGGGCGTCGAGTCGCTCGAGTCTTTGGGATCGTGAGGTGGCGGGAAACCCACCGGCGGATTCTCCTCGGCGCGTTGGTCGTCCTCGACTTTCTCCGGCAGGGCAAAAGCGGTCGACGGTGCGGACGAGGGAGTCCTTCGAGTCAAATGTTCTTAGGCAAGGAGCGGACGGCTCCGGTCGTCGGCGGCTCGGCGTCAAGTGGTTCCCACGGCTGGGCAACACAACTTCGACGGGCCTCCAGCGGTTACACAGACCTGCGAACCCTGGTCGACGGCAATGGACTTCGACAGCGTCGAGGTCCGGGTGCTTCACTTCGATCTCCTCGGCGGTCCCGTCTCGGGTCGGCAGCCTTTCGAGGGTCTGACTTCCAGGGCGCTTCGGCGAAGATTCAGCGGTGCTCGATGGTCCCTCGGAGCACGGGAAGAGGGCGCCTTACCAGGTCCTCTCTCGGGTCAGTCCTCGACGATTTCGACAACCTTCAGTTCCGTCGAAGCAAATGCCACAGCAAGTCTTCTTCTTCCAGCTGGACGTCGAGGATCAGCAAATCCAGTTACTCTTGAGTGGAGACTCAGCTTCTGAATGCTTCTGAACAATTTCCAGTGGTGAGAGGTCCCCAGATATACTATTCTGTCTCTCATCCACACTGCTGGCACACACACAGCAGCCAATCACACAGAAGGGCATTCATGCAGTCAGTCAGCCAATCAGGCACACAGTGCATTCAGGCCACACTCCTCCCTTTCAGACACTCACAACAAGGAATGTGGATTGGGACAAGTACCCAGCCATTCAACACTACACACTGCATTCAGGCCAGTTTCGGGCAGGGCTGTCTCAGTCTTTGTCTCTCATGCCAGAAACCAGACAACCACAACAAGGAGTGTATATTGGTCACACACTCCATTCACCCAGGTCCCACCCACAGGAGGTACCCACAACATACAGTCACTGGGAAGGCTCCAGTCAGTCTAGCTGGGCCTTCACAACAACACCATATATGGAACTTCCACCCAACAGCCAGTCAGGGGGAAGGGACAGAGTCAGGGCTTCCCAGGACTTTGGGAAAAACAAGATAACAGGCAATAGAAAGCAAGAGGCCACAGGGGCCATCTTGTTTAATATCAGGAATCAACTGATTCCAATGGCAGGGCCTGGGTATCCCAAAATGGAGGACACCCAGAGCACCTGTCAAATTCAGCATGGAGCTGCCACCAGCCCATACCCTGCTCTGTGGGCCACCCACAGGTGCCCAAAAATATACACTAGGGGCACAGGGTTGTACCCCTACCCATGGGTGCCATAAGGGTATCCCATGGGTCTGTTCACCAAACCAAAAGAGAGCTGCACTGCCAGGAGTCCCTCATGGACTCCTGGGCAGAAAACATGACAGAACACACGGTAAAAACAGAAAAAGGACAAGGATTCAGAGGCCCTGTCCCTCAGATGCATTTCCGGCATCACAGTCGCCCCCCCCAGACTGAGGTGGAGGGTGCCTAATCTCCCACGGGATAGACACCCTCATCCAGACGGTCAACATACCTTCTGGAAAGGCCATCTGCATTATCGTGACTCTTCCCTGGTCTGTGCTCTATGGTGAAGTCTAGCCCTTGTAGGCTAATCGACCACCTGAGCAATTTCGGATTCTCACCCTTCATCTGCATAAGCCACTTCAGGGGCTTATGATCTGTTTGGACCTTGAAGGTGGACCCCGTAAGGTAGGGCCTAAAACGCCTAAGGCTCCAAACTATACTAAAACATTCCTTTTCAACAGTAGCCCACCTAAGTTCTCTACCCTTGAGTTGTCTACTGATGAATATGATAGGATGTTCTCTCCCTTTGTCATCTAACTGGGACAAGACAGCTCCAATTCCGGTGTCGCAGGCATCCGTCTGGACGATAAAGGGTCGGCTGTAGTCAGGCGCACTCAACACAGGTGCCCTACACAGACTTTCTTTCAAGCCATCAAAGGCCCTCTGACAGTCTTCAGTCCAATTAACCTTCCTAGGCTGTTTGGGTGAAGTTAGAGCTGTCAGGGGTGCAGCTATGGTTCCATAGTCTGCCATGAAATTGCGATAGTACCCAGTGAGGCCCAAAAAGGCTCTCACCTGGGTTTGAGTAGTGGGAGTCTCCCAGTTCTGTACGTCCTGTACTTTACTGGAGAGAGGTTGGATTTGACCCCCTCCTACCTCATGACCAAGATAGGTAACTTTCCCCTGAGCTATCTGGCACTTGGTGGCCTTGATAGTGAGGTTAGCCCTTTTCAAGGCCTGCAACACCTTATCCAGATGTGTCAAATGCTCTTCCCAGGTGGAACTGTAGACGGCAATGTCGTCTAAGTAAGCCACACAAAAGGCTTCCAGCCCACTGAGCGCATGGTTGACCAATCTCTGGAAGGTGGCAGGGGCATTCTTCAACCCAAAGGGCATGACCCTAAACTGGTAGAGTCCCTCAGGTGTGGAGAATGCCGTCTTTTCCTTGGCATGGTCCGTCAGAGCTATTTGCCAATAGCCTGAGGTAAGGTCAAAGGTGCTCACAAATTTGGCAGCACCTATAGTGTCCACGAGCTCATCAGCCCTGGGCAATGGGTGCGCGTCAGTTTTGGTGACGGCATTGACTCCTCGGTAGTCCACACAGAACCTCCAATCCTTGGTACCCGCCGGGGAACTTGCCTTGGGGACAAGGACCACTGGACTGGACCAGGGACTGGTGGAGGGTTCAATAACACCCAGATCCAACATCTTGGCGACCTCAGCCTGGATGTGGTTTTTGACGGTATCTGACATACGATAGCTCCTGCTTTTGACAGGCACACTGTCACCAGTGTCAATTTCGTGCTTACACCACGGTGTAAGGCCCGGTGTCAGTGAAAACAGAGGGGCATACTGCTGGAGCAAAGCCCGGCAGGCCCTCTGCTGCTCTGTTGTCAAATCTGGAGAGAGTTGTACTCCCTCCACTGAGCCATCCTGAGGGTTGCTATGCAGCAAATCAGGAAGGGGCTCACTCTCATCCTCTTCTTGCCCTGAAGCTAGCAAGAGACATGAGACCTCTGCTCGCCTGTGGAAAGGCTTGAGCCTGTTGACATGGAATACCTGGGGGGCTACCCCAGAGGCTCCCATGTCCACCAGATAATTGACTTCGCCCATCTTGGAGATGATCCTGAAGGGTCCAGTCCACTTGTCTGCCAAAGCTCTAGGCTTGGTAGGCTCCATCACAAGGATTTCCTGTCCCGGAGTCCAATCCACTTGCGAAGCTTTCAGGTCATGCCAGTACTTATTCAATTCCTGGCTGGCCTTGAGATTTGCTGTTGCCTGACCCATCATTTGTGTCATCCTCCGCCTGAGGCCTAACACATAGTCCCCCACTTGCTTGGCGGGACCTGGAGGGGTGGCTTCCAAGCCTTCTCAGATCAAGGCGAGGGGCCCCCTCACGGGATGTCCAAAGAGTAACTCAAAGGGGCTGAAACCAACACCCTCTTGAGGTACCTCTCTGTAAGCAAACAGCAGGCATGGCAGGAGGAGATCCCATTTCCTCCTTAGGGGCTCTTCCAAAGCACCTAGCATGCCCTTGAGAGTTTTGTTAAATCTCTCAACCAGACCATTGGTCTGGGGGTGGTAAGAGGTGGAGAACTTGTAGGTTACCCCGCACTCTTTCCACATGGTTTTCATGTAACTAGACATGAAGTTGGATCCTCGGTCAGAGACAACCTCCTTGGGGAATCCAACACGGGTGAAAATGCCCAGGAGAGCCCTGGCAACCACCTTGGCAGTAACAGTCCGGAGGGGTATTGCCTCAGGGTACCTGGTGGCATGATCTACCAAGACCAGGATGAACCGATGTCCACCTGAAGTGGGAGGGTCAAGGGGACCGACGATGTCGATGCCCACCCTCTCAAATGGTGTGCCAACCACTGGTAATGGCTGCAGTGGGGCAATGACCCTGCCTCCAGTCTTGCCAGACAACTGACAAGTTGGGCAGGTCCTGCAGTGGGACTCCACCTCTACTCCCATCCGTGGCCAGTAGAAATGGGCAGAGAGCCTCTGCTTAGTCTTCTTGGTCCCAAGATGACCAGCCAAGGGCACCTCATGCGCCAACTGCAGTAGGAAGGGCCTGTAAACCTGGGGTACCACCAACCTCTTGCGGGCACCAGGTTCGGGCTTAGTGGGCTCACTAACAAGGAGCTCACCCTCCCAATAAATCTTGAATGTCCTAGGCACTTCACCTTGTGCCTGGGACAGGGCCTGTTTCCTCAGGCCCTCGAGAGAGTGGCACTCTCTCTGTCCCTTACAGAAGTCTGCCCGGGAGGGTCCCCCTTCAGCTAACAAGCATTGAAGGTCGGGATGATCCTCCGGGTTGAGAACCTCTCCCACAGGAGAGTCTTCTGTCTCTTCTCCCACAGGAGTTGAGTTTGGGTTTTCCACTGGACCCAGCCCGTCCGGAGCATGGATCCCAATGGGTGCTGTCGGAACAGCAGGAAGAGAAGGTGTTCCCTCCACAGAGGTGGCCTTCTTGGTCTTCCTTCTTCTTGCCTTAGGCCTCGCCTTTGGCTCGGGTACCTGACTCACAGCCAGACCCGGTGTCACCTGTGACCTAGTGACTGCAGCAGCAGTCATGGGAAGACCATCCGAGATCAACCCCAACTCTACTAGATCATTTCCTAACAGAATGTTAGCAGGGACATTGTCCTGAACCAGGACAGGAAGCTTTGCTGTCTTGTCTCCAATCATGAGTGTGACTAGGGCTACAGGCGATAATTTGGGAGGCCCACCAGCTAACCTGGTGGTTTGCAGAGGAGCACCTACATAGTCCTCTGGCTTGAGCAGGGTCCTGTCCACCAATGTGGTTGCTTGCCCCAGTGTCTCTCAAACCAGTAGAAGGCTGGCCATTCAAGAGGACACTTCTCAAAAACCTACGGGTGTTCTGTGGGATAGTTGCCAGTACTTCTGCGTACTGGTCCCAGGCCCCAAGGGACACTAAGGAAATCTCTACCGGAGCACCAAATGTGATTCCTGTAGAGGAGGGGAGGACAGTGGCCTCCACCTCAGCCACGGGGTAAGGGTAGGTCAGGCTGACAGCCTGTACTCCAAGTGCCTTACCTTTACACTTGGGGTCACCCCTTTTGTGATCCAGAGCCCCACAATCCCAACAAGTGCCAGGAGTGCGGGGTACGGTACTGGAACCACTGGGAACCTGCTTTGCAGCAGGTGGACCACTACTCTTATTCCCACCCACAGAGGACTTATCCCCACTAGATTTTTGGGTCTTAGGAGAGGAAGGTTTTGGTTTACCCGACTGTGATTGCTTTTGGGACTCCTCAGCTTTCTGAGAGGTCCCCTTTTCTTTGTCCTTGTCCTTCCCACTGGAGTCCTTAGGGGACACCCGGTGGGAGACCCACTTGTCAGCCAACCTAGCCAGCTTAAAGGGGTCCAAAATGTTCTGGTCAGCCACATACTGACGCAGCTCTGGTGAACAGGCTTCAGAAAAATGCTCAAAAAACAAGAGGTGGGACAACTCAACAAAAGTTTTCACCTTGTAACCGTCAATCCACCCCATCATGTTCATGTGTGCAGTACTCACCCAGTCAACCCAAGACACATTCTCTCTTTTCTTAAAATCCCTGAACCTTTTAAGGTATTGGGTAGGTGTCTTGCCAAACTTGGCAATCAAAGCAGACTTCATACACTCATACTGACCCCTTTCTTCCACACTCAGCTTCAGAATACAGTCATATCCAGTTTGAGGCACTCTGCTTAACAAACACTTAGCCCAATCTCTTTTATCTACATCATGAATTGCACAAGCCATTTCAAACGCTTCAATCCATTGGAGGATATCTGAACCCTCCACAAACACACCAACCAAATCTTTCATAAACTTGGTGGCTGGGGACCTGCCACTCTCAATTGGTCTAGCTGAAGTCTCCACTCTAGCTCTCTCTAGCTGGATTCTCTGACATTCAGTGTCCTTGTCTTTGAGCGCAAGATCCCTATTCTTGAGTTCCACTTGCTGTGCCAGCTCCTCTTTCTTAAGCTCAGCTTCTATTTCCAACTTGCGATATTCAAAGGCCAATTTCATCCTTAATAACTCAAGTTCCATGGAATTGCTGGGGTTTGGAACAGAGGCAGCAGGAATGGTGGCATTCCCAGAAACAGATTCAGCGACAACCCCAGGGGCAGAGTCCTCACTGGTTGCATCCCCCCCTTCATCAAGGGTTTCACCATCAGTCTGGTAGTCCACCAGGGCAGCTATCAGCTCAGCCCTAGACTTATCCACAAAGTCTAACTCCCTGGCTTCACAAGCACTCTGGAGAGCCTCTAAGCTCATCCGAGTCAATTTACCATTTGCAATGGGCTCCATTGCCTGTAATGCAGTTATTTGGTACACACCCAAACCTTAATCTAATAAAGTGCGGATATTTTGTAAGTGGCACGGTTATACACTGAGTCTTAAAACCATAAGCATCCCACCGCTGCCACCAGCTTGTCAAGACCGGTGGGGGGATCTGTACTTCCGCTCTCTATATGGTAGATGAGAGGCACAGAGGACCCCAGCCAAGATTCTCAATTGTGGTAGCAATGGACGAGCAATCAAGGCCTAGCTTCTCAGGAGGTGATGCAGGCTGGTTCTTAAGTACAGTGTATCCCCCAAGCCCCCACAAAGGAATGTCCACACACTGTATTACTGAAAACACAGTCTTTATATAATTAATATTCAAAGGTTATGTACACTTATCACAATAACGCACTTTGTGCTCAGGAAGATCAATAATGGTAAATATCTACAATTCTAAAGTGGTACCACTAATATTAGACCTCATTAAAGTGCATTCACAATGCTGTTAAAAATGGCACACAGATCAATAAGAAGGAAACCAGCAATAGAGAGAGGAGAGATAACAGAGGGTTGAAACAATAGGCAGAATACTGGCCCTCGCTACTGGACACAGTTCTGTGTGGAGATCCCCCCACCTGGGCAACCTGTAAAATAAAGAGATATAACACAAGCCCAGTCCATATATTGTTCAACAGTCTTATTCTCTCCTACAATGTTTTTACCCCCCCAATGTACCTGGTGGAGTCGAGTTCTTCGAAGAGGCGTCGACAGATCCTTCTTGAATGACCCCCTTTAAAGCAGGAGTCACGGATCGTCGAGAGGCGTCGAGAAACGTCGAAGACCTCGGGGTTCGGCGACGGGGAATCGACGGCCCTTCTTGAATGCCTTCCCTTTCAAGCGGGAGGCACGGGGCGTCGAACGTCCGTCGACAAACGAGGTAGAACGATGTCGAAGAGGCGGCAGCTTCGTCCGAGCGGTGCTCGTCGGCGTCGGGGCGTCGGCGTCCTGCAAGGCGGAGGTGTGCGGGGCACCTCGATGACAATAGTTCTGGACCGCAAAGATTGTAGAGACGGGAGCCCAGCAAGGGCGTCGAGTCGCTCGAGTCTTTGGGATCGTGAGGTGGCGGGAAACCCACCGGCGGATTCTCCTCGGCGCGTTGGTCGTCCTCGACTTTCTCCGGCAGGGCAAAAGCGGTCGACGGTGCGGACGAGGGAGTCCTTCGAGTCAAATGTTCTTAGGCAAGGAGCGGACGGCTCCGGTCGTCGGCGGCTCGGCGTCAAGTGGTTCCCACGGCTGGGCAACACAACTTCGACGGGCCTCCAGCGGTTACACAGACCTGCGAACCCTGGTCGACGGCAATGGACTTCGACAGCGTCGAGGTCCGGGTGCTTCACTTCGATCTCCTCGGCGGTCCCGTCTCGGGTCGGCAGCCTTTCGAGGGTCTGACTTCCAGGGCGCTTCGGCGAAGATTCAGCGGTGCTCGATGGTCCCTCGGAGCACGGGAAGAGGGCGCCTTACCAGGTCCTCTCTCGGGTCAGTCCTCGACGATTTCGACAACCTTCAGTTCCGTCGAAGCAAATGCCACAGCAAGTCTTCTTCTTCCAGCTGGACGTCGAGGATCAGCAAATCCAGTTACTCTTGAGTGGAGACTCAGCTTCTGAATGCTTCTGAACAATTTCCAGTGGTGAGAGGTCCCCAGATATACTATTCTGTCTCTCATCCACACTGCTGGCACACACACAGCAGCCAATCACACAGAAGGGCATTCATGCAGTCAGTCAGCCAATCAGGCACACAGTGCATTCAGGCCACACTCCTCCCTTTCAGACACTCACAACAAGGAATGTGGATTGGGGCAAGTACCCAGCCATTCAACACTACACACTGCATTCAGGCCAGTTTCGGGCAGGGCTGTCTCAGTCTTTGTCTCTCATGCCAGAAACCAGACAACCACAACAAGGAGTGTATATTGGTCACACACTCCATTCACCCAGGTCCCACCCACAGGAGGTACCCACAACATACAGTCACTGGGAAGGCTCCAGTCAGTCTAGCTGGGCCTTCACAACAACACCATATATGGAACTTCCACCCAACAGCCAGTCAGGGGGAAGGGACAGAGTCAGGGCTTCCCAGGACTTTGGGAAAAACAAGATAACAGGCAATAGAAAGCAAGAGGCCACAGGGGCCATCTTGTTTCCTATCAGGAATCAACTGATTCCAATGGCAGGGCCTGGGTATCCCAAAATGGAGGACACCCAGAGCACCTGTCAAATTCAGCATGGAGCTGCCACCAGCCCATACCCTGCTCTGTGGGCCACCCACAGGTGCCCAAAAACATACACTAGGGGCACAGGGTTGTACCCCTACCCATGGGTGCCATAAGGGTATCCCATGGGTCTGTTCACCAAACCAAAAGAGAGCTGCACTGCCAGGAGTCCCTCATGGACTCCTGGGCAGAAAACATGACAGAACACACGGTAAAAACAGAAAAAGGACAAGGATTCAGAGGCCCTGTCCCTCAGATGCATTTCCGGCATCACAGTCATGTAGGGCATACTTTGCGGCATCATAGGAGTTATTAAGAGGTTGGGGAGACAGAAAAACCTCATGCACTGCAGGCCCAGCAGAGTTGCCAATTTGCCATCATCATTGGCCTCCATGGTGGCCCGAAAGTACATCTCCAGCCTATCAATCCACATTTTCCATCTGGGTCTTAGGCTGGACGGGGCACCCGAGATATCAAACTCAGGCATCGGTTGTAAAGCGCCAGGTGGTCTCATCCCAGGCAGTTGTTGTGGCACTGGGGGCTGGGGCATCTGCACAGGGAGCGACAGAGGCGCTGCTTGGTCGGCATCACTCATGATGGTGAGCGCACAGGCACCCCACCCAACTTAGATGGGGTCGCAACTCACCACACCCTTATTTGCGATGTAGATCTTCACTCCCCCGATGGCACCGGGCCTCAGCAATCACCACTCCACCAGGCCGATGTAGCACAATCTTGAGCACCCCCGAAAATGTCCAAAACAGAAGAATCCGGGGCCGCCCAGCAAAGCACTGCAGTACACCCTGCGCAGGATGGGCAGATGTCCTTGCCAAGAACATTAGGCCAATCAGAGGCTCCAAAACTTTTGCTGGGTGGGCCCAGAGGATCAAACAAAAGAACAGCAGGCCTACCCTGGCTCCTCGCCTCAAACTCCACGAAATTCTGAAGAAGAGAACTTCACAGAGCACTTCCCGTGCAATTTCAGCTGTTCCGCTGATGGACTTTCCAAAAATTGAACCCGGGTGGCGCACAGACGTTCTAAAATAGAGCCGCGACCATCGCGAGCCCTGCACACAAAATGGCTGCCAAACCGCGTGGTCCATCCCCTCTCCGCGCCATTCAGGACAGTGAAAATCAACTCAGGAGAGAAAAAGAAATTCACTGCCGTGCCCGGGTGACCAATCCGATCTTCGTCGCCACTGTTATATATCTCTGGGTGTATCCGGAGTGCCCGTGAGCCCCCTCCCGCCTACAGAGCCAGACAGACACTGATATAGTCAGTTTGGGCTCCCCGGTCGCTCTGCGGCAGCTGGGCCCCCCCCTTTTATTTATAGGGCATGTGGCGGAGTGCAATGTCACTCCGAATCATGTGTGTGCCCTTAAAGGGGCAGCGCCACACGTGCCACACTGCCCTATTCCATTAGGAGAGGCTATTGCAGTCCTGTTTTTAACTTTGAATTCCTGGACTGGTAGTGCAGGATTTATAAAGGCGATATCAAGAGCTCCCAGTTACTGAATGCAAAGTAAGAACCAGGACTGTACAAGCAATGCAGCATGTCATTGAAAATTAAGATGCTATTATACTGAATGAAGATTTTAGTGACCGTAACGTCCAAATAAGTTGCACATTTCGAGAACAATGGAAGTAAAGAAATGCTCTGCTATGCGTTCTACAAATAAAATCGCTGCTAAGGTTTGAATTTACAAAAGGCAGGCACCCATTTGGATCCCTGCAATTCGGCTGGCACATACACCAGATGGCCCTCTTCCACCTGCACCCGAGGTGACCGTCAAGAGTTTGGGAATCCCATCAGAGACTGGACACTTCCCAAGACAGCGTGTATCAGGGCCCATTTTCCTCGTATGTCGTCGTCTTCTTTGTAAATCAAGCCTCCAGAGCAGGCCACAGTTTTTCCAGCTAAACCTCGTCCAGTAAAATGACACGCTGCGTCATTAACTGCACCGTCGTATAAGGCGTGGCATATCATATTGTATTATGTGCATGGTGCTTCGTGTATTTCAGTCCAGCATCCATGCTAATCTCCCAGAGAGTTGTGTGTTTGATTTGCTCAGTTTCCAAATCCCCTCAGTCGGAATTAATAGCAGAACGACAAAAACCAGAGGCAATTATATTTCACTATAGAAATGTTGCCAAAAATCAAGCAACATGTGGTTACCTTTTTTATTGAAAAGGGACATATGCGCACCAATGCATTTTGTACGTGAGTGGCCTGACAATGTACTTCCCATTGTAACTGAGTTGGTGAAGTAAACATTGCTAAAGTTAATATTCAAACGTATGCCAATACGTATAATTCCTATCACGCAGGCATCAAGTATTAACAAAGCCAATAGGTCTGATTTGGGAGATTTTTATTGTTGCAGTATTTCCTGGGGGTTTGCACAAAGATCACTAGAGTAAACACGCATTGACAATGCCAGTAGTGTTGGCGTTTGCTGCTGTTCTTTGAATTTTGCATGTATAGGCACGTAGGGGCAAGGGGGAGAGTGCAGAGTTTCGAGGGACTTAAGAGAGGGTGGCAGCGTGCAGAGAGCGAGAGGGTTACAGTGCACAGAGAAAGGGACAGCACACACCGAATTATAATGGAACGGAAAGTATTTTTTCGAGAAAGGCACTGGGGCTACCAAACAGCGTTAGTATTTACACAATCAGGTTAGAACTGGGCATTACGACCATAAGCACAATGGCAACGTTGAGGAGCATTGTATTCTAAAACGTTATTACAGACTTAAAGGCCTTGAAGGTGCTAAATGGAGAGAGGCACAGGACTGTCAAACCATGCATGCTTTGAAATACTCAAAAAAAGATCTTTCAAAAAGGGCTAAGAGATGGGAGTATGCACATATGTTCCCTCTCCCAAGCTTAGAAGAATGTACCTGTTGCTACATATGGATGTACTGCCCTGTCTGGCTGTGATGGGACCCAAGTATAGTAGTGATATTGTCGTATTTGCAAAAAATAGAAGTATACCAAGACACCATTGGGCATCTTCTGACATGATATGTTAGCAGAGTCATCAAAATTATTTTTCGGATTTTGTCCCATCATTTGAATAGATAAGTTCTAATTATTTTTGGCTTCGTTGTCTAAGCAGTCATCATACTGCTCTTTTGATAAGCCGGTAAAATAGCTCAGCAGGTTGAGCGCTCGCTACTGCGATCTGCAGGTCGCATGTTCGAATCCCGGCAAGGTCAACTCAGCCTTCCATCATACCGAGGTCGATAAATGAGTAACAATTTCGGTTGGGTGATACTGTATTTAAATATATGCTCTGTAAAGCGCTTTGGTCAAAGGCGCTATATAAATAACACATCATTATAATGGATAGCTTGTGGAACGAGAATACATTTATCAGTAACAAGGGAAATATTATAGAAGAACAATTGTTCTTGGATGGAATGTATCATGTGTTAATCAAATATATCATGTGTTATTTAATGATCGTATTCAGTTGTATAATTGTGTGGAAAGTTTGTATCACTATACCACAATAATAAAAAAGTGACTATGTACAGAGAATGTAACATTGCAGAGTGACATAGAGTGAGTGACAGCACCTATGAAGGACAGTGACAGAACATAAGTGTGCAGAGTGAGAGGAACAGCATACAGTGACATCGCAGAGTGACAGCACACAGAGAGCGATAGTGACAGCATATGCAGAGTGTGACAGATAAGGGAGTATAAAACAGCTGAGGTCTATGCTGTCAGGAACTGACATCACTGGCCATTCCTTGTTTACAGCTGTGTCTGAGGGTCCGTCTGTACCTGCAATTGCACACCTCATTCCAGTATGGGGTAATGGGGTCTGTCTGTTTCAGCTCTGCAGGGCGTGGAACTGAGTACGTTTGCATTTGCCACCCAAGGAGTGGTCAGCGTAGGAAGGCGTCTATTCTTCTGCACCCAAGGCGAAGTAAGAGCCTGTCTTTTAAACGTTAGTACATTTCCTGCTATTAGGTTACATGCTGTGGTGTGCCACCCCTTTTAGAGAACGAGCTCCTACCAGGGCTCGTGCTAATGTCACATGTGGGGGGACTGTCACGGTGCTGCGTTTACAGGCAAAGGGCCTGCTCTGTGAGGCCCCCTACCATGACAGAGCCCCTGCTGGGCATGTCCTTACTTGGGTGCACCCAGGCCAGGCGGACCAGGGCTGGTGGGCACCCAGCCGACATGCTGGGGGCACCCAGCAGACCATGAGCTGCGGTCACGCAGCAAAATTACAGGCAGGGATCACCCTGCATATGTCGGGAGCACCCGACACGACATCAAGGCTGGGGGCACAGAGCAGACAGCTCAGGACTCGGGGCACGCAGTCAGCCCGTGAGCATGCAGGCTCCTCCTAGGCCTGGGGGTACGCCGTTGTTGCCCTCTGTCGGCTACGCAGCACCAGCATGGTGCTGCACAATAAAGACACGGGACACCATGGTTAGTTACTCTAAAGACTTAATGAGCGGGGGACCCCCATTCCTTTTATTGAGTATAGTCACGTGGCTACTGCCATGAGCTCCTGGGAGATACCATGCTCCCAGGAGGGGTGACCCATTACACTTCTCCTTTTCCATAGGGAACAAACACATGACAACTATGCGGAACATCAATGCCACTTACATTGATGCTTTGACAGGTACCCACTTACTGGGGTGAGAGGGTTAGTGGAACGTTTGGGGGGGTTTCCTCACATTCTCAAAGGATACTTTATTAACGTGTGTGTGAGATCTAACACCACTGAAAAACACCAATGACAGCTCTGGTACCACTTAAAGCATGTCCACACCTACGGATGTCCACAACTTTACATTGCCCATTGACTGGGCCATTTAATGCAAGTCCAGGTTTGCAGGCTCCCAGCCTTCATGGGAATGTCTATGGTGTCCATCTTATGCACTAGTGGAGTTTGCGGGAAACCAGTTATACTTTTCACCAATGGGATTTCAGGATAGTCACACCACAGTTCAAAAACCAGCAAAGCCGCACCTGGGGAGGCCCAGGAACCACATCGGCCAAGTCCACAGCCTTGGGGGCCACCAGTGGTGGGGTACTGGTGACAGGGCGGCAGGCCACTCGTACTTCTCTTTCCACCTGGGGGCGGCTGGCAGGGAGACACTGGTGGCAGAGTGTCAGGGCCACAGGCCTAGGAGGGCACACAAGCACTCATGAGAACTGCAACCTTCCCTTTCCATTTTTCTCCTTTTATATCACCGCCATTGGCCTGGGTACGGTGGAAGAGTCCACTGACAGTGTGCGCAACATGGGCCCAGGATGTGGGGGATGATGTTTCCTGGGGCTTGCACACGTTAGCATGGCACTGGGGCTGCAGGCCCCCAGTCACCTGTGGTGCAAGTTAGCTCCAGTTGGGGTGTCAGGACTACTTCTGTACCTCTTAATGTTTTGGGGCCAATGGAGCTCCGTGGCACCTCCTCACCCCTACACTGGACTCTCTGGGGGGGATGATGGTTGGGGCACACGCACCAGTAGCATCAGAGCCAGCACTGTCTTTCTGGTGCTGAAACCTCCCATTTGCCGCTCCTTGATGATGGGCCTGGGGATAATTTCAGGGCCTGTCTTGGGGACATGCGGGCAGCGCCGGCATAGAGCACACATCATTCTTTTTCAGCTCCCACCGGAGAAGAGCAGCACTCACCGCCAGTGGCCTGGGTCTCAGGAGGTCCAGAGGGCAGTGCATGCTATCCTTTCATCATCCGGCAGACACACTTGTTGCGGCTGACACCGCATGGGGGCATCTTTGTGCGGCGGAGGCCGCCAGGCATTTTCTTTCCTGGGGGGCTCACATCCATCTCCCCTTCTGAGCAGCAGACGCCGCCTCCCATACTCTCCTCTTAGTGCAGCCGAGGCTGCTGGTCATCTTCTTTCTTCTTTGATGGTGGAAAACACACCACTCCACGGTGCGGGGCACGGAAGCCCACACTCCCTCATTGCCACTATTATGTCCTGGCCTGGGGTGTTAGGGAGAATTCTCATTTATGGCTAATTTCCCTCACCTAGTGAGTCCCTGCACAGCTTTGCTGGATTTCTGGGGTTTATTTTTTCCACCTGGTAAGAGTGTGAGCCTTTCTACCACTCTTACATGTGTTTTGCCATGTGTATTTTACTTTTTGTGTGATCTTGGGCTCTAGAGCCACACCACTCCATGAGCCCCACTTTTGTGTGTGTTAAACAGCACCTTCAGTGCAGTGACACAGGGTTGTCTTTGAGACTTCCCACTGACTCAGTTGTTCTGGGGCCGACTACTGTCTCACAGAAACAGGTAAAGTTACCATTAACTTTATATAGGCACTTTAAACTACAGACCCAGTACACCCCATCTTACATGGAGTATTGGAAAGGGTTAATTCCTATCCCTTTTTGTCTGTGCCTCTCTGAGCTTTGTTTTGCTCTCTTAACATTAAGACTTGGCTTGTGGCAGTGGTATCTACCCTAAATTTTCTACCGCGATTATACTACATAAATGTGGTACTGTTTTAGGCTGTTATATTAGCCCTGAACTTAAACCCTCTTGACCAAATACTTTTTATTTTGGCTCCGGTCGGGTTTAGTTGCCATTTCTTTTTGTCAAAGTCCTTCTTGTGTTTTACTTTTCGCGCCAAACCAGGTTTGCCTTCTTTGTTCACCGACCTTTGGCGGGCTTCTGCCCAGAAGCCCTCCTTTGGCGTTTGGGTGTCTATGTGGGCTGAATGTGAGGGAGGGGTTTAGTCACCCCCTGCACAGGGTATTCTTGGAGAACCAAGTCGCACTTTGTGTCCATTGGCTGAGGTGGTTATCGGGCTGGACAACCCCCATGGTGTTTGATTGACAGCCAGGCTGTGTGAATGGGGGATTTTGGCATAAAAGGCAGGACTCTTGAGCTGGAAGTCAGAGTCGCCACTGGAACTGCAAAGAACCGAAGAGAAGCGGAGAAGAAGACAGCTGCTGCAACTGCCGAGTCCCAGTGAAGCCCTGCTGCAGTCCTGAGCTATCTACCCTTCAACGACCAGAGAAGATCCAGTCCAGAGTCTTCTTCCCTTGAGCCTGGTGGGATTAAAAAGCTCATCTCCCACAGCCAGAGGATCCTCTTCGTGGTCGAAATCGCTGCACACTGCTGTAGTGGTCCGGATAGCCACCTGAAGAGCCTCTCCTGTTTTAAAGGAGCGCACCTTTTATTCACCGTCGTTTCGCTGCTGCTGGCCTCATCCCTGGGTAGTGCAGATCGCTCCAGACGTCCTCCTTCTTGTCTCCACGACTGAAGCTCCAGGAACCGTGAGTCTGCAGGAACAACTGCTGTGGCAGCAGCTTTCTTCAACGAATAAAGTAGTGTGTTCGACTAGGAGGAATTAGGGTGAACCCTTCTTCCCCTCCAAAGGCTTGTCCTTTTCTTCCTTCCCTCTTATAACTTGCCTCCTTTCGTGACAATATCTAAGTACTCCTGGCAATCTCGAATCGTGAACTGCACTAACCGTGTGATCCTCAGCCACAGGACCCCTGCTACAGTTGACACTGGTGCAGGCCTATTGACTTTTATCTACTGGTTAGAAGGTGCCCTCTGATTCTATCTGCCTTGACAAAAGTATTGCCTATGATTTGTATCCCCAATTTTCTTGTGTGAATTCATGTGCTAAGTGTGTTTGACTACCGTTACATTCTTCCCGCGGGCACGCTTATCCTTAGTAAGACCGAACTGTCATTACTGTTAAAAAGTGATTGCATATGTACTCCCGGTAACATCTTTGTTTCACAATACCGGTCTGTCAAATCTCAATGTACTTACCTTGAATTTATCTACACAAGGGGAATTGGTTGTGTGTTGTGTATTTGAAGTGTGGTTTTATTTTAATAGAAGTGAAGTGCTTTGTGAACAAATGGTTTAAAAATAAATGTACTTATATTTTTTAACCAGAAACCTTGAGTCAGTGTTTGCTTGAGTCACAGTAATTGTAGTCCTTTGTGTAATCTCTACTACTGCTCATTTGCTCTTGAGATAAGTCTGGCTGCTCAGCCATTGCTACCACTTTTTCTGTGTAATACAGGCTTTTACCAAAGGTGAAATTGTACTACCACTTGCAGTCTTAATTGTGTGTAGTGGTCCCTAAGTGCAATGCACAGGATTCTGCCTAACATGGGGGCACCCAGGCCAGGCGGACCAGGGATGTGGGGCACCCAGCCGACATGCTGGGGGCACCCAGAAGACCCTGGGCTGCGGTCACGGAGCGGAATTACAGGCAGGGATCACTCTGCATATGTTGGAAGCACCCGACACAACATCAAGGCTGGGGGCACCCAACAGACAGCTCCAGACTGGGGGCACACAGTCAGCCCGTGAGCACACAGGCTCCTCCTTGGCATGGAGGCACCCAGGCCTGCAAGGCCAGGTGATGCCGGTGTTGCCCAGCAGGGGCACTGGCTTCCAGTGGTAGAGTTGCCCGGCAGGAGCTCTACAGACATGGCTGGCAGTCATGGAGGACAGCGTTGCCCTGCAGGGGCACTGCCATGGTGGAGGGCCCTGCAGGGCAGGCCCTCTGTCAGCTATGCAGCACCAGCATGGCGCTGCACAATAAAGACACGGGACACCATGGTTAGTTACTCTAAATACTAAATGAGCGGGGGACCGCCCATTCTTTTCATTGAGTATAGTCACGTGGCTACTGCCACGAGCTCCTGGGAGATACCATGCTTCCAGGACGGGTGACCCATTACACAGTGTTGTGTTCTATCTCCGTGCGGAGGCACGTGGGGAGATGGAACGTTGGAGGCCGAGCATAGGCCTCGGCAGCGCAGCTCCAGCAGGAGATAAAAGAGACACACCACACCGCACTGGTAATCTGCCCAGAACTGCCTCCCATTCGCGGGGGCGGGGCATTTATTGAGACGCCCTGCGTCACCGCGTTGCGGGACGCAGGGCGGATGTAGCATTCCAACTTTATTTCAAATTAACTTAACAACAAAACACACACAATACTCGGA
The DNA here is from genome assembly GCF_040938575.1 of Ambystoma mexicanum. Lineage (NCBI taxonomy): Eukaryota > Metazoa > Chordata > Amphibia > Caudata > Ambystomatidae > Ambystoma > Ambystoma mexicanum. The sequence continues at coordinate 257,023,621 of NC_090922.1, forward strand.
TATGCAAATTCTTGAAACTACACACAACCCTAGTGCTTCCCACTTCAGGAGTTCTCGCGGGGCTAACTACCACACATAGTCTTGGAGCAGAACTGGTGGCTTGGTGGCAGTTCTTAAGCCATATCTACCACCCCTGGAGCTGGGCCCCACTGTCTCATTGGGTCTCTCACCTTCCGTTTCTGGCTCACCCATGTCAGGTTCGCTCAACTGCTCCCACGTTCTGTCCTCACCCTGGAAGTCAGTGGGTTCTTCCTCCATCCGCTGGGAGTCTTCACCTCCTTGGGGACATTCCCCATCAGTCCACAGATTGCGGGGCACCGCCTTGAACCACAACGCATTTCTTGTCACCTGACGGTGTCCTCTTTGCACAGTTATCATGGTCCCTTGTGTCTCGCTGACGGTCCATGGGAGAGACTCATAGCGGGAGGTCCAGCTTGGACTTTGTCGGGTTCCGCAACATGACCACTTGGTCGCCCACCTGGTGGTTGGATGGTCTCGACCTCCTCTTGGCACTCATGTGGGCATTGGCTCCTGTTCGCCTTCTTTCGGGGCGCTCAGTGTCGAATCTGTCCGGGCTTCTGCTGGGGTGATGTGGAATGGAAGACTTTATAACGGTGTCGAACATGAGGTCAGCTGGTGGGACACCCGTCTTGCTGTGCGGGGTGACCCTGTAGTTTCGCAGAAAACGATAGAGGTCGACTTTCCACTAGGGGTGTCACGGTATTAGTTTTATGACGGTACAATAACCTTCTTGCCAAATGACGGTATATCATGGTTATCGGGGTATAGCAGGTGGAGTTAACTAATCTTAACAAATATTTTCTAAAAGGTCATACATTGTCAGGTTTATCATCACAAACAAAACCAGGCACCCAGGGCCAGAATTGGGCTTTTCAACATACTTTCCACTGAAATGCCACCCCTTGCTTCCACCAAACACAAACACGTGTGGAAAAGGGGGGGGGCTGCTGCAACTGGCAAAGCAAACTGAATAGCTTTTCTTAAGTGGTCCTTTAGGCTTTTAGCTCCCCCCACTGGCTACTGGTGAAGATGAACATGTTGCCATCTTGATAATCTGCATGCCACAGATCAATGGAGTCTGATGGTAGTATACGCTTGTGCGCATACACACACACACGCACACACACTCTCTCTTTATGTTACAGCCTTTAGTTTACTTCCGGGCCAAAAGGTGTTCAGTAATCACAGACATGTTACCCTTTGGTATGGCAGCAGGGAATACCCACAGAGATGATTACATTTCGCAGTGTGACTTATTATATGTAAATTCAATGAAAGAACCAGGCAAATCCCCCATTGTCATATGTTTAGAAAACATTATCCATTATAAATATATAAACCCCAAAGCCACCAACCCAAAGTCCCGGGAGGATAGCTCAGCGGCAACGTGCGTGCCTTGGAAGCAAGACTACACGAAGCAACACAGGTTCGATCCCTGGGTCCGTGCTTAAAAACCTCTGGGTGCTTAAGTGCGTTATAAATACGCAACAAAGACAAAAACAATTACGCAACTAAATAAACAAAACCAATTTCTTTAACAGCGCCTCGATGCCCGCAGGCTGTATGAGCGCTTTAAAAAAATGTACATAAAAAAAAACCCTCTTCCTTCTTGGCACTGTATTTATTCTTCCTATTGCTAACATATTGCTTTTGTGTCAGGCACGTGTGGTTTATGGAATGGCATTAAAAACTGCTCAAACTGAAACTACTTAGCAGTCAGCACATCCAACAGTGCAAGACCAAGACTGTGCAGCACTTGCTTACTGCAGCCTTTCCAAATCAGATTGAAAAGCCCACTTAACGGTATGAACGGTATACCAGTATAAACAATGTGACGGTTATTATTGTTCAATTAATTGGTTCACGGTATCTTTAACGGTATACCGTAATACCGTTACATCCCTACTTTCCACGGACTGGCATTTGCTCGTGATAGCCTCAGCACTTTGTTAATTGTTCTCATAAACCGTTCCGCGTCCCCATTCGCCTGGGGGTGCCTTGGCGTAATGTGATGATACCGGATGTTGAGGTCTCGTAGGTAGCATTTGAACTCCTCGCCCTGGAATGGTGGGCCATTGTCACTCTTGATAGTAGTGGGCAGGCCATGCGTTGCAAACATCTTCTCGATGGCGGGGATGACCACCTCCGCTGCCGTGTATTCGACCACCTCGACTTCGGGGTATCGTGAGTGGTCATCAATGGCCACCAGGAGGTACAGACCTTCTTGCAGTTTGCAAAAGTCAATGCTTATTGCGTCCCATCTGCCACAACCTCGTTCCGCGGACTGTATTGGATCTGGATCTGGTGGGGCTCCTGTTATCAGGCAAGGTAGACAGGTGTTGACTAATTTTTCCACCTTTTCATCAATCTGTGGAAACCATACTCGGCGTCGAATTCGGGCCTTCGTCCGAGCCATCCCTTGGTGGCCTTCATGGGCGAGCGCTACTATTCTGTCCTGCAGGCACGGCGGGATGATGATCCGATTCCCCCTGAGCAGCAGCCCTTGTTCTGTGATTGACAGGTCCTGTCGTAATGTGAACATCCCTGTAAGGAACGCCTTTGCTTCCGCGGTCCTGTTGTGGGTGTTCTTCATGAAGGACCTCCAGTTGCCTGAGATTATGGCATCCTTTACCAGGTCGCAGCACTGGTCTTTGTGTGTTTCTTCTGCAATGTCATCAATGCTAACGGCTTTTGGTCTCATGGCCTGCACAACCTGGCAGATATGTTCGTCGGTTTCTTCAGCTACTTGAATTTCCTGTGGTGTCGCCGCTCGAGGGTGTCTTGATAGGAAGTCTGCCGGGTTTCCGCTTCCCGGCTGATAGGCCAACTCGAAATTGTACTGTTGGAGATGTAGCAGCCATTTGGCAATTCTGGCCGGCGGGTGCGAGGATCTGCCCATGAAGATTGGCAGAAGGGGTTTGTGATCCGTAATTGCTGTGAACCGTCTGCCATACAGATAGAGATGAAAGTGACGACACCCCCACAGTACGGCAATTGCCTCCTTCTCAATGTGAGAGTATCGCTGCTCTGTCATTGTGAGAGATCTCGACGCATATGCGATGGGCCTTTCCTCGCCTTCTTTGGTGACCTGCATGAGGATGGCCCCTAGGCCAACAGGGCTGGCATCCACAAACAGTTCCGTCGGGAGCGCTGTGTCGTAGTATGCCATTCTCGTGTCCACGGATAAGGACTCTTTGATGCTTTCAAATGCTTCCTGACACGCTTGCCCCCATTCCCACTTTATATTGAGCTTGGTGAGTTCTCGAAGGGGTTCGGAGAGGGTGGCCAAGTTCAGGATGAATCTCCCACAGTATGTGGCCATCCCCAGGAAGCTGCGCACTTCAGTGGGTGTCGTGGGCGGACTCGCTGCCTGTATGTCGGTAACCTTCTGGGGGTCCGGGGAGACGCCGGTGCTGCTGAACTTGTAACCAAACAACGATATTTCCGTCTTGAAAAACTCACATTTCTCTTTGTGGATGGTTAGTCCAGCGTCTTCTAGTCGGGCCAAAAGCATCCTTAATCTCGTCAAGTGTTCTCCTCTGTCCTGAGCATGGATTAGGATGTCATCGCTTACGTTTAGGACACCGGGTATGCCCCTGATGACTTCCTGAATTGTCTGTTGAAAGACTTCGGCAGCCGAAGAGTTCCCAAAACTTAGCCGCTTGTATCTTCGCAAACCCATGTGTGTTGAAAAAGTGGTTATGTATCGAGAGTCTCTATGCAGCTTCAGCTGGTGGTATCCTGCTCTCAGATCAACCTTGGAGAAGATCCTTGATCCTGTGAGATCAGCCACGATTTCGTCGAGGGTCGGCGTGATGTGGCGCTCCCGCTTGATGGCAGTGTTCGGGAGACGCATGTCTATGCAAATTCAGACTTTTGCCGGCTGTGTGGGTTTCTTGGTGACCACCATCGGGGAGACCCATGGTGTCGGCCCCGTTACCTCTTCTATTATGCCGGCTTCTTCCAATGCTTTCAGTTCCATCTCCACTTGTTCGTGCATGTGGAAGGGGGTCCTCCGGTGTCTGACGGCCTTTGGCTGGACCGACTCGTCGATATGGAGCTTGATTGTCTTTCCTTTCAAACACCCGATCCCGTTTTGCAAGTTGGGATACTGTGCCAGGATGTTCTCAACTTCTTGTGCTTCCTTGACCTGACAGATGAATTTTACTAGCCCCAGGTCCTCGGCCACGTCACCGCTCAGAAGGCATTCAATCCCTGCATTTACCACGTAGATTTTTGATGGTAGCTTGTTTTCACCGTGGCTGAGAATGGTGCGGAACCTGCCAACTACCGGTAGGGGTTTCCTACAGCCATATGCAAACATAAGAGTGTCTGTGTTCTTCAGGTCCGGTCTTGGTTGCAATGTATGAAATGTGCTTGTGGGCATGACATTTACGGAAGCTCCCGTGTCTATGGTCATCCATACCCGTTTGTTTTGGAGAGTGACCTGGCATTTGCGCCTCCTCAGTCCTTTTCTTTGTGTAGCTTGTCCCTGATCCAGGGCTGATACCAGGTATACTTTTCTTCCTTTTATCCGCTGCTCCCTGCCAAGATCCTGGTGGGCCCCTGTGATGTCATCACCTTCTTCCTCAGTTGAGGAATTGGTTGTTTCGACTCGTCGTGCAATTGCTTGCTTCTTTTTCTTGGTCCCACTCTTCTCCTGGGGATTCTGTGGAGGCAGTAGTGGGGTACCCGATGACCTGCACACCTTCGCATAGTGGTCCTTTCTGCCACATGCCCCACATGTCGTCCCTTGCGCGGGGCAGTTCCGCCGTCCATGTCGCAGTCCAACACACCAACCCGGGTCCCGGGATCTGTGACTGCCATCTGGCTGGTGTGTAGTTGCCGCCAGCCTCATCCCTTGTGGACTGTCTATTGGTGACATGGGCCACCATGGATGTCTGGAGGGCAGGCTGTAACTTTTGAAGAGTCACGCCCATGTTGGGGGCCCTGGCATGTGCCAGCTCCCTTTGACGACCCAGCTCCAGAATGCGTGTTAGAGAGATGCCCTTTTCGCTCAGCACCATCCTCCTCAGTTTCTCCGATTGGATGCCGTTAATGAGTTGTCTCCGGATTTCTTTTTCGACATCCGTGAACTCACACGAGATCGCCAACTTCCGGAGTCGGGTGTGGTAGGCATCCAAGGTCTCCTCTTCTGCCTGAAATGTGGTGCAGAAGATGAAAGTTTCATAGTCAGGGTTGAGTTGTGGGAGGAAGTGGGCTGTCAAAGCATCTTTCGCTAGCTGGTAGATGTCCTGGCCATCATCGATGGTTAGTGAGTTAAAGATGCGTAGCACCTCGTCCCCCACATTCAGTAACAGGTGCGATCTCATCTTCCTGGAGGAGGTAACGTCCTTGCACTCCATCGTCATTTCGAACTTTTGGATCCATAACTGCCACCGGGGGCCAACTGATGATGGGTCTGTGAATGGGTCAAAAGGCTGAATCATTGTCGAGGAGCCCCCTTGTGGATGAGCTTGCGGTGACGACATTGAGAGATTCGCCGCAATTCTGGAAGGCGTGCCGGGCCTGGGGGTGGACGTACCAGTCGCCATGGCAGGATCGCGCTGTGTCCCAATGGGGTTCAAATGCCTCACCTTGATGGGTGTCTTCTGGTGACGCTGTAGCGTCTCTGACCTCTGGAAGCAGTTGGATGATGTTGCACAAACCCGTGGCTCTACGTTGGGGATGTGTCCCCTCTCAACAGCTCTGGTCCTTGTGAGAAGAGTCAGCTCGATGGGCAGGGCGGTGAGAGACAAAGGATTTTTTTTTTGGGTCAGGGGTTATTGTGCCCCCCCACCGTGTGTCCAAAAATTGTGCGCATCTCTGTGTATTTGAAACAGCAGGTGGAGCGCTGATCGCGTGTGCAGGGTTCCGTTCTCCTCGTCGCCATTGTTGTGTTCTATCTCCGTGCAGAGGCACGTGGGAAGATGGAACGTTGGAGGCCGAGCATAGGCCTCGGCAGCGCAGCTCCAGCAGGAGCGAAAAGAGACACACCACACCGCATTGGTAATCCGCCCGGAACTGCCTCCCATTCGCGGGGGCGGGGCATTTACTGAGACGCCCTGCGTCACCGCGTTGCGGGACGCAGGGCGGATGTGACACACAGGTCTTTGTTTGGGTCTGTCTGATCACGGCCCATCAGTGACCCCCTGCAACTGTGTGTGGTGGGTGCCCCCACCACTTCATGGGCTGGCGCGTGTGAACATGTGCCAGCCCAGGTCCAGTCACATTTATTTTCCCATTTGCACCCTAGCAGAGATTTATCATTGCAAGGATGCTCGATTTTTTTTTTTTTACATAAACAGGTGACACGGACTGGGTGCCCTGCGTCAAAACCACCAGTTTATGAAAAATAAACAGGATTACTGGTTGTCCACATTGACGCGATAGGGGGCTAAAGTCGGGGCTGGCGGGCCGAGTTCCTTGAAATGTTTACAGCGTCCAATTCACATAAAAGTGGCTGCATGTTTTGCACACCGATATCAGGAAAAAAAACGTATGTGGACAGAAAGTTGCCCCACATCCCCGTGGGTGTGTGCTAGACGCATGCTAGATAATCAGACTCGAGTGCTGAGGGACGAAAACAAACACTCAGTAAAATTGAAATATGTTATGAAGATGCTGTTTAAATGAAAGGCTAACTTCAGAAAGCGAATAAGAAGGTAACTTCAGGGCGATGACGGATGAGGGGAAGTTAGGGGGCTGGAAGACATGGTGGAAAAATGGGCCTGCGCGGCTTGGATCGGAACGGCCTCTTTTCAAGCATAGGACTTCGCTTTGGTCATGGAGAGAAAAATACTTACTGTTGTACCCTGGCGGAAGCCCCGTGGTGGTGTGCGGGCCTCCCAGGGTCAGGGTACCAGCGCGCGTAGGCGGGCGCGAAAGAACACACGCCGGAGACGTCTGCTCGTTCCGGTGCTCCGGCGCGAACTGCCGGGCACCGCCTTTATTAACTAACGCGCATGCGCCGGCCCGCTGGGCCGCGCATGCGCGCTTCGTGTACCACGTACACAACATCCCTCCTTTTCCACCCAAACAACAAACACATTAAACAGGGGAGCCAATGTGGCTCAAATCAAACTGTACTTAACAGGTTTTGTTACTCATGCTGCTGAGTCCATGATGAAATCTTGGAATCTTTGCGGTGGACGACGTCCTTCCCTGCGCGGGTACCTGGGCGAACCTCTCTCGAGGTTCTCTGGTCCTCCGGGGTCCTCGGGCGGCTCACCGCCTTCATGCGGCGCCTCCGCTGCTTGTCCTTGGTCAGGATTGGTTTCTTCCTCCGCTGCCACGGGTCCTATGCGCTTGAAGAAGGATATGTTTCTGGTTACCGTGCCTCGCGCATTCGCAGCTGTGACCATTGACCCTTTGACATGAGTTACTCCCATTGGTTGGGTTTCGTAAGTCATCGAGAGTTTTCCTTCCGGTTTCCTGTTCCGGACTAGGACAGTGTCTCCTACCGCTATCTCTTTTCCCGGCAGCCTCCGCCTTGTTGTTTCGTTCTCGTTTCTCGCTGCTCTATCTGCTGTCACCCGTGCGCTATCGATCACTCCTGGGCGTCGGCCTCCCGCTTCAGGTATCAGCCCTCTGGGTATTCGCCTGAACAGCGCCTCGGCGGGTGCGATTCCGGTGGATCGATGTGGGGTGGACCGGTACTCACGAAGGAAGTCGATTAGGTTGTGTCGTAGGTCCTCCCCCCCCCATTGACAGAAATACGAAAAATTTTGTTTAGTGTCCGCATGAATCGCTCAACCTCTCCATTGGCCCTTGGCCATAGCGGGGTTACCTTCCGGTGCTTGATGCCTCGTTCCTCGCAGTATCTGGCAAACCGCTGTCCCTGGAACAGTGCTCCATTGTCTGAGCAGATCTCAAATGGGAACCCATGGGTGGCGAAAATTTTGTCCATCGCCAGGATGGTGTGATCACTGGCGGTGGATTCCACGAGTTCCACTTCCGGATACCGCGACCACTGGTCTGTGACCACCAGGAAATACAGGCCTCTTCCGGTCGAGCCGAAATCTGCGTGCACCGTTCCCCATGGCACGTCGCTCCGTTCCATGGCCTGAATGGGTGGGTCTCTTTCTACAGGACTCGTGGCCTGGCAAGGAATGCAGGTCCTCACGAACTCGGCCACCCTGTGCTCCAGATCGGGAAACCAGACCTTCAGCCTGAGGCGTGCCTTCATCTTGGCCATGCCTTGGTGCCCTGTGTGGGCCAACTGGAGGACTCTCATGACCAACGACCTGGGGATCAGGATCTGGTTCCCTCGCAGCAACAGGCCGTCCGTGGACACCGAGAGCTTGTGTCGAGCTTTCCACAGCATTTGTAGGTCCCTTTGTACTTCTGGGTTCCTCCTGGCATTCTTCAAAAGGATGTCCCGCCACTCTCCTGTGGCCACCGCCCTTTTCACTCTTAGGAACGCCTCGTCGGAGTTCGAGTCGTCCGCAATGTCCTGTCTCGATAAGGCCACTGGCAGGGCTGATTCAATGACGAGATGCACGGCGTCCCCGGCATCTGTTATCTCCACGGGACTCTGGATATCCCTCGTGCCTGGGTGACAAGAAAGGTAGTCAGCTGGGTTATGGGTGCCTGGGCGGTATACTAGCTTGACGCCGTATTCAATGAGGGATAGCATCCAATCTTTCGATGCGGGGAGGCGGCTTGGATGACGTTCCTGACAGGATAGGAATCAGGGGTTTGTGGTCCGTTATCACGACGACAGGTTTGCCGAGGATGTAAATTCTAAAGTGTTTGCACCCCCACAGGATGGCGAGGGCTTCCCTTTCTATCTGGGAATATCTCCTTTCCGTGTCGGTGAGGGCTTTGCTGGCATATGCTATGGGCCTCATGACCCCTAGTTCGTCAGCCTGCATGAGGACTGCCCCCAGTCCCACCGGGCTAGCATCGACCACAATCTCCGATTCCCGGCTGGGGTTGAAATAGGCCATTGTCTCTTGCTCTGACAGGGCCTCTTTGATGGCTTTGAAGGATCGTTGTTCAATCCCAGTCCACTGCCAAGCCACGTCGTTCCTGGTAAGTGCCCTCAGTGGTTCCGACAGAGAGGCCAGGTCCTTGATGAAACGGCCGCAGTAGTTGACCATCCCTAAAAAGCTCCGAACCTCCGCCGGTGATGTGGGTGGAGGCGCATCTCTTATGTCTCACTTTTCCAGGGTCCGGGGATATGCCCCCCGCATGGAAGGTGAACCCAAAGAATTCCCGTCGGTCTTTTAGGAATTCGCACTTTTCTTGGTGCAGGGTCAGACCCACCGCCTGTAGTCTCTCAAAAGTGTTCTCTAGTTGTTTGAGGTGTTCAATTTCCGACCTGGCGAAGACTAAGATGTCGTCGGACATGTTAATGACACCTTTCAGTCCGGACAGGGCTCCTCTGATGGCATTTTGGAAAACCTCCGCCGCGGACGAGATTCCGAAGTTTAGTCTCTTGTACTGGTAAAACCCCTCGTGAGTAGTGAATGTCGTAATGTACCTCGACTCGGGGTGTAGCTCTAACTGGTGGTACCCAGACCTGAGGTCCAGTTTGGAGAAGACTTTGGTACCTTGGAGTTCTCCGACGATGTCATCTAGAGTGGGTGTGAGGTGACGCTCCCTTTTGATGGCGGCATTTGGGAGTCTCATGTCCACGCAGATGCGTACTGCCGCTGGCTGTTTCGGCTTTGGGGCTACTACGATGGGCGAAACCCACGGGGTGGGGCCTTCCACTCTTTCAATGATGTCCCGGTCGACCAGCTGTTGCAACTCCTCCTCCACTTGGGCTCTTAAGTGAAAAGGAATCCGGCGATGTTTGAGGGCTGTCGGCCTTATGGACTTGTCGATGTGTAGGCGAATGGGCTCTGCGTTCAGCTTTCCAATGCCCTTGAAGAGAGTTTCAAACCTGTGTAGCATGCTTTTCAGATCGGTGTGGTATACTCCAAACGTGAAGTGGACAATGTCGAGTGCTTCTGACGCCGCACAGCTCAACAGTGAATGTGGGCTGACGCTGGTGACAAAGAACCTTGCTTTGATGGTGTTTTGTCCATGAGAAACCGGGGCTACGAACACACCTTGGATGGGTAGGGGTGTTTCCCCACCGAACGCATATATTCGCGCCATGGACGCTGACAGCTCCGGCGGGCCTGGCAGGGCCTCATAATGTTTGGTGGCTAGCACACAGACCAAAGCCCCAGTGTCTATGGGAATGGGGGTGGGGACGTCATCGATGTTGACAGTGCATGTGGGTTGGCGCCTCGTGCCAGGACCTTTTACAATGCTGGAGATGAAGAAAATCTCTTCCTCCTCCTCCTCCTCTTCTGCGATGTCCAGGTCTTGCAGACCCTGATCGATCGAAGAGATGCCTCTCACTCTGCGAGCGCCTCCTCGTCCAACTGTCTCCGGTCCTCTTCCCGCCACAACAGGGGCGGCAGCCCGGCACATCCTAGCATAGTGCCCCGTTGTGCCACACCGGCCGCACGTTCTCGACTTTGCCGGGCATTCACCTCCGTGGGGGAGGTCATACCCACAGTAGGAGCACGATGAGGCGTTGCCTGACGTGGGCGGGGTATCAGGCCTTCTCGACGCCCATTTTGACCTTCCCGCTGCTGACCGTCCCACAGCAAATGCGTCTTCGTCATTCTTCGGTCGCGTGGCAGCGTCCATTTTCGCACCTCTGGCTTCCGCCAGCTCAGGTGCTCTTCCCAGGTCCAAAATTTGCTGGAGGGTCAGACCAGGTTCTCTCAGTACTTGCCTTCGAAGTTTGCCGGAGCTGCACCCCTGCAGTAGCTGGTTGCGGACCATTTCTTCCTCATCGACCCATCTGCAGGAGGTCGCCAGGTGTCTCAGACGGGCACAGAATTTGTCTAGGGGCTCGTCGTCTAGTTGTCTTTTGGCGCCCATGACAAATCTATCGAAATCCACGTTAGCCATGGGGAGAAAGTGGTCTTTGAGTGCCTGCTTGACTGCGTCATACGTGACCACGGGGATGACGAGGGAGTCGTAGATCCTGTGGACTTCTGCGCCTGCCGAGTATATCATAGTCGCGATTTTGGTGTCATCATCGTTCACCCCAGATGCCCTGAAGAACATATCTAGCCTCTTGACCCACAGTAGCCACTTCGGGCCCAGCTTGGAAGGGTGGCCAGTAGTATCGAATTCAGGCATGGGGGCTAGAGAGCTGCGAGATCTGCGTGGGATTGGGGCAGCGGCACCCTCATCGTCAGTCTCTTCACCCATTTCTGCGTCACGTACTCACAGTTATCTTTCTTAGAGAGAAGGGCGGCTTGTCCCGGGCTCGTAGTAGTGTTGGGGTGTAGAAACCCACTTCTTTCTTCTTAAATGCCACAGCCCTGGGCCTGCAGGACTGTGGGGTTTCCAAAAATTGTCTGTGTCCTCCAAACACAGCTGGTAGGTGGCGCACGAGCACCCTTTCGGGCCGCAACTACTGCCGCTATGTGTGAAGAGAGGAGCGAGCGAAATCAAAATGGCCGCCGGCACTCTGCGGGTCCGTAATACGGAAGAGCTTTCCGTCTCTCCGAGGCTGTCGGGCCTCGTCGCCAGTGTTGTACCCTGGGGGAAGCCCCGTGGTGGTGTGCGGGCCTCCCAGGGTCAGGGTACCAGCGCGCATAGGCGGGCGCGCAAGAACACACGCCGGAGACGTCTGCTCGTTCCGGTGCTCGGGCGCGAACTGCCGGGCACCGCCTTTATTAACTAACGCGCATGCGCCGGCCCGCTGGGCCGCGCATGCACGCTTCGTGTACCACGTACACAACACTTACCACAACGAGAAACCTTCAACGAAAACGGAGAAGTTTCACGACGGCGAAGCACAATTCAGGAGGAATAGGATGCATGCTCCGCACTGATAGGAATCATGAGGCAATAGTAGCAACAAACGAAATGGACCTTCGCCTCTCCACAGGGCGTGCAAATGCCACGCTGCGTTGCACGCATGTTACACTAGCCTACATTGCTGTATCTACGGTATTCAGAACTGTTGCATGAATAATTCATGCAAGAGTTCCCTCCTGAAATAAACCTCTCTACTAAGTATGAAAGCACAATGGTAAAAAAGGCTGCCAAAGTAATCATTCTTTAGAGAAAGATGCAAAAGCAAACCTGATTCACACTAAAAGGAGGAAAGGGCTCACACACCATACCTGCAATTCAGAAATGGAGGCACAAGTGCCAGTTAAGTAAAACAACTTTATGATAGAGTGCATACCCGTGCATTTAACAACCACATTTTACAAACATCTTAGACCGTGAATGAAAGAGCCTGTTCTGTGACTTCCCGATGAACACGTGTTCACGGCCTTTTTCTTTAGGTTGCGTGTTTGCAGAGAGAGGGGCACATTAGGAGGGCTTTACGGGGCATTCCGCTCGGAAAAGTTAAAAAGAAATCTTTGCATATGACGACAGCAAGGGCCAAATGCCATGGGCCAATCAGAGAATAAACATTTCGTGTAAAATGAAGGACTAGTTTTTAATTGTATTGCTTTCGTACTTGCCCTTCTAGTGCAAAATATACGCGCCCCATTAGCAAAACGGGTTGGGGGCTGGGCATGGAAAAAGGGGAAGGATGTTGGACAGTTAGAACTGCTAAAGTACCTGTAGGTGATGGAGCAGGGAATGAAGGACTTGGCCTCGCGCAAGGCCCTCGCGCAGCTTTCTCTCGGGCTTGCAAATTATACATTCTAGAATGTTGCGGATTGTGAAAGTGGCAACTTTCAAAGTCCCCGCCCCTCAGCAGTTCCCATTTACTGATCCGTAGGTCCCCATAGCAACAGTAGCTCTACCCTAGGAAACGAAACTGAATTTGCAGATTATTTTGTAATGTTGATTGCCTCTCAACAATGCTGAAACCCACTTATAACCTACACCACGGAATGCAAACTTCCCTATTTCGGTCTGGGAAGCCATGTTCACGTTTTGCAATTATGTAATTGTTTATTTTTAAATTTCATTTGGGAACTTTTGAAACTGTCAATGCCCCAGCTAGACAAAGGTAATAAGGGGCTGGTCAATGTATAATAGGCGAAAGAGAGAATCTGCAGGCTGGATAGGGACATGTTGTGGGTGACTGACGCCCCCGTGCGCTTCGCCGCAAGCCCCGGCCCCAAGAACATGGACCGACACGTCTGTCTTGGTTCGGGCTTCCCGGTCGCTCTGATGCGGCTGGGAAACGCCCCGTTTATTTAAACTGCACGCGACGGCGTGCAACGTCACGCCGCCGCGTGCGCGCCCGTCATCGGGCAGCGCCACACTCCTCCTTTTTCGGGGAGAACCAACAATCCTCATTAACTCTTCACTGCACACTGTAAAACATTGCAAACGGAAACAAGTCATGATAATAACGGGACAACACAAACAACTCACACAAACTCTGTCCCAGGAGCACCCCTTTATTAGCATCCACCCGGGTCCCCTTAACTAGGCTTTCTCACCCTCTGGATCCTCAGCCAATTGTCCCAGCACATAGTCGGTGAGGCGAGCCGGTTTCCCTCGCCCAGCCCTCTGGGGGTACCTCCTGCTCGCCTCCGGCACGGGTGATCGGTCCGCCTGCGGACTTCGCATCGGAGACTCCGGCATGCAGGGTGGATCTCCCTCGGGCTCCAGGGCTCCTTCCAGGTCCGGATCAGGAGGTGGGTCAGTCCTGGGGTCTCTGATCTTTTTAAAGAAACTCACGTTCCTCGTCACTTCCGATCGTCCATCCGACGCCTTCACCATGGAGCCCCGGACGGCCACGACATCCAGCGGCTCAGGCTCATATGGCAAGGAGAGTTTCCCATGCGGGTGCCGATTGCGAATGAGTACCTCATCGCCCGGCTCCAGCTGTTAGGGGCGAAGCCCCCTTCGCACGTTTTCCTGGTCCGTCCTTGCTTGCCGGTCCATCTCGACCCGTTGATCATCAATGACCGCCGGTTCCCGTTCTCCGACCTCCGGCAATAGCCCTCGCGTGCATCTCCTGAACATTGCTTCTGCCGGGGCCACTCCCGTGGACGCATGTGGCGTGGTGCGGTACACTCTCAAGAACTGGTACAGGGCCCTGTGTAGGGACTGCCCCTGGCCTTGGGCAATTCTAAACGTCTTATTGAGGGTTCTCATCAGGCGTTCTGCCTCCCCATTCGCTCGAGGCCACAGGGGCATGATCTTCCGGTGCACCACTCCGCAGCTCACCATCAGCTCAGCAAATCGTTCACCCTGAAAAGGCGCCCCATTGTCCGAACACAGCGTGTGCGGGAATCCGTGAGCTGCAAACACTTTCTCCACCGCCACCACCACGTGTTCAAACGCCACGGACTCGACGAACTCCACCTCGGGGTAGCGGGAGTACTCGTCCACCAGGACCAGGAAGTGGGTGCCCATGGTGATGGACCCAAAATCGGCATGAACCACCTCCCACGGATGGGTCCCTCTCGGCATTGCCTCGATGACCGGTTCCCGCTGTAGGGGCGACGCTGCTTGACACCAGACACAGGCTGCCACGAACTCGTCCACCTTGCGTTCCAGCTCGGGGAACCACACCTTCATCCGGAGGCGGGCCTTAGTCTTGGCAGCCCCTTGGTGGCCCCGGTGTGCCAGCGCGATCACCTCACCCACCTTGGATTGGGGAACTACAATCCGGTCGCCCCGAAGCAGCAGGCCCGACGTCGAGAAGGACAGTTCCTCACGCACCTTCCACAGTTGTTCAAGAGCCGACCGGGTCTCCTGAGTGCGTCCCGCCAGGGCCTCAAGCGCAGACCTCCAGGAGCCCTGCTGCATGGACTGCCTCAATACTCTGAAGCACTCATCCTGTGCCGCCGCAGCCTCCAGCTCCTGGAGAGGCATGGCATTCGGCATGGCAGCTTCCACCACGACCTGAACATGCTCCTCTGCTTCCTGCTCACAGACGTCACGGACCCCTTCTCGAGGCGGCCCGGGGTGTCTGGACAGATAGTCAGCCGCGTTGTTTACCCCTGGCCGGTAGACCAGGGTCACCCCATACTCTAGAAGAGCCAGCATCCACCTCTCAATGCGTGCCGGCGGTTTGGATGACGACCCCGCTAGGATCGGCAGCAGCGGCTTGTGGTCGGTGACCAACGTCACCGGGCATCCAAGTACATAGAGCCGGAAATGGCGGCATCCCCATAGCACAGCCAGAGCCTCGCGCTCGATCTGTGAGTAGCGTTGTTCGGCGTCTGACAGCGCCTTGCTGGCATATGCTACTGGCCGGACGCCACCATCACGGTCAATCTGAGTCAGCACTGCCCCCAGGCCGAATGGGCTAGCATCGACGATGATTTACGATGGTAGGGCAGGATCGAAGAATGACATTGTGTCCTCGGCCGTAAGGGTGCCCTTAATGTCATCGAAGGCCGCCTGTTCCAGCAGACCCCAATTCCAGACAGTGTCCTTCCTTGTCAGGGCTCGGAGGGGCTCAGATCTGGACGCCAGGTTCTTGATGAACCGGCCACAGTAAGTGACCATGCCCAAAAAGCTTCTCACCTCCGACACAGATTGCGGTGGTTGGGCCTTCTGTATGTCCAGTACCTTCCTGGGGTCAGGCGACACCCCCCCTTCCTTGAACACAAACCCGAAGAACTCCAGGGAGGGGCGCAGAAATTCACACTTCTCCTTATGTAGTGTGAGTCCCAGCGACTGCAGCCTCTCGAAGGTTTTCGCCAGACGCCTCAGGTGGGCCACCTCGGTCCTCGCGAAGACCAGAATGTCGTCGCTTATGTTTAGGACGCCCTCCAGGTCGGCCAGGGCACCCCGAATGATATTCTGGAATACTTCCGCGGCCGAGGACACCCCAAAACTCAATCTCTTGTAGCGATACAGTCCCCGGTGCGTGGTGAAGGTGGTAATGTACCTTGAGTCGGGGTGGAGGACAACCTGATGATATCCGGCCCTGAGGTCTAGCTTCAAGAAGAATCTAGCACCCTGCACCTCCTCAATGATGTCATCCAGTGTCGGTGTGAGGTGCCTCTCTCTCCTGATGGCCCTGTTGGGGATTCTCATGTCTACGCAGATTCTGACTGCGCCCGGTTGTTTGAGTTTCCTTGCCACCACTATGGGGGACACCCAGGGAGTCGGTCCCTCCACCTTCTCGATGATATCTAGATCGACGAGGCTGTCCAGTTCTTTATCTACCTGCTCACGGAGGTGGAAAGGTACTCTCCGATGTTTGAGGGCCACCGGCTGTACCGATTCGTCTATGTGCAGCCGTACCGGCTCTCCGACCATCTGTCCAATCCCCTTGAATAGGGCCTGATGCTTCTCTAGCAAGTCATTAATGTCCTCCAGGTAGACGGAGTACGCGAAGCTTACGATGCCGAGAGCCTCCGCCGCTGCACAACTTAGCAAGGTGTTATTACTCACTGGCGTCACGTAGAAGCGGGCTGTGATGTGGGAGCCATTGTGTTCCACTTTTGCCACAAAGGCCCCGTCCAGAGGGATGGGCTCCACGCCACCAAACGCAAAGATGCGGGCCTTTGGCGTGACCAGCCTGGGCGGCCGATCCATGGCGTTGTAATGTTCTCGGGCCATGACGTTCACCGATGCCCCTGTGTCCACGAGTACAGGGACCGGAGACTGGTTCACCTCAACCACGCATCTGGGTTGTCGTCGATGTCTGCCTTTTAGGAGGTCCACACTTGATACGAAGAAAATGTTCTCTTCATCTTCCTCCTCTGCTTCTTCCGCCTGAGCTTCTTCCTCGCCCTGGTCTACCTGGGCAACATTGGATGGCCGACCCTGGCGAGTGGCGTTTGCTCGGCCCTGACCCCTTGGCACCAGCACCGGCAAAGCCGCCCTACACACCCTTGAGAAGTGGTCTGGCAGGCCGCATCGTCCACATGTCTTTCCAGCTGCAGGGCACTCCGCTGGGTGAGGCAGGTCGTATCCGCATTTTTGGCAAATCTCTCCAACCCTCCCAGCTCTGTCCCGTGTGCCACCGCCATACCTCCTAGCACCTCTTCCCCCTCGCCACATCGCGCAGATCTCTTCAGTCTTTATGGGGCGTGACCCGGCCTCCATTCTTGCCGCTCTCGCCTCTGACACCTCGTTGCTCCTTCCCAGCTCAAGGATGCGCTGGAGCGTTATTCCCGGCTCCCTCAGCACTTGGCGCCTGAGCTTGCCTGATGAGCACGCCTGGATGAGCATGGTCCTGATCATGTCCTCCGCATCGCCCCAGGCGCAGGCGAGTGACAGACGCCTCAGACGCCTGTAGAACATGTCTAGAGTCTCATCATCCTTTTGCTTGGCAGAGAGCATCACGTATCGCTCATAGTACGCATTGGCCAGGGGTAAAAAGTATGCCTGGAGGACGGCCTTTGCATGATTCGAAAATCTCCTGGACAGAGGGCCCTGCCGAGTACAACATTGTGGCCAGCTTGGTGTCATCATCCACTACTTGCGCAGCCCTGAAATACATGTCCAGGCGGTCCACCCACCTTCTCCATCGGGGCCCCAGGCTGGATGGTGGGCCCGACACATCAAATTCGGGGATGGGCTGCAGGGCAGCATGTGCACGCACCTGCGCCATGGCAGGCGCTGCCAGCTGAGCACCCGGAGCAACAGCAGGTTGAACTGGGGGCTGAAGGGCGGGAACCGCCGCCTGACCGTCTCCTGGAGCTACTGGTTGCTGCATAGGGGTAGAAGACCCTGTGGGGCCACTGGTGCACGAGGATGAAACTGCGCCGCCACACCGTGTGCTCCGTCCTGGTCTTTGGTGTCACTCATGAGCTTGAGCGCACAGGCACCCCCATGAGGCTGATCGGGGCCGCAACTCAAGTCTTCAGCCCACAGTGACTCTCAGCATGGACCACCCCAGGATGCAGTGAGTCCTGCCACCTCTGCGATGATGAAGAGGATAAAGACAGATGGGTTCACCAGGATGATGATGAAGGGGACGAAAAAGCAGGATGCCTTTCGGTTTTCCAAAAATTAGTAGCAGGATAGTGACTGGATGCAGCAGGCCCAGTCAAGATAGGACTTCTCCTAGCTTCCACTCGACGTAGTAAACCCAAAATTAAGTTAATGCACCAAACATGCACACCTCTGTGTAGATGTAGCTGTTAGCTACTAAAGCGTCCAAAAATTAGGCCTGGGTTCGTTTCAGGGCCCAAACCGGAGCTCCTTGAAGTCCCACAGCCGTTACACAAAATGGCCGCCAGCCGCGTGGGCAAACGCACTACCCACGGCATGAAACGAATTCTGTCCTTCGACCTCGTTCCGGTGAGAAAAATTGTTCACAATGTCACTGCCGGGCCCGGGCGTCGTTACTCCCACTCGTCGCCACTGTTGTGGGTGACTGACGCCCCCGCGCGCTTCGCCGCAAGCCCCGGCCCCAAGAACATGGACCGACACGTCTGTCTTGGTTCGGGCTTCCCGGTCGCTCTGATGCGGCCGGGAAACGCCCCGTTTATTTAAACTGCACGCGACGGCGTGCAACGTCACGCCGCCGCGTGCGCGCCCGTCATCGGGCAGCGCCACAGGACATTGCAGAGCTGGATGAGCCTTGCAATAAACTAATTGTCTCCGTTGGATGGCTCAGAGGCAACGTGCTTGCCTTGGAAGCAAACACAGCAAAACAGGTTCCGCAAGTCAGCGCGTAGAAACCTCTGGGTAGTACCGAAGCCCTTAAAGTGGCAGCACCACACTCCTCCTTTTCCATGAGGACAAACAATAAACACTTTTTCTTTATTTTTTTTCTTTATTTTATTGAAATACTACAGTTTCTTTCATACAAAGACAAAAGAAAACTTTTGTTTCAAAGGAGAAGAGAACTCCATAATTCCATAACTCCATGGCTCTGAGCTTCAATCAGTTTAATGAAATCATAGTCTTGAATAATGCATGCTTGAGCTGAACTGCCCCAGGCATCCCCATATTAATTTAATATGCACTATTCAGCGTCATTAGTCCCTCACGAAACAACATTGAGAGCAGCCATTAAAGGGGAAATTTCAACAGCGCGTTCAAATAGTTCACAATTGCACAGACGTGTTTAACGTTATTGCCAGAAGAAATCAAGCGCCACCACGCATCCATATCATCATCAAGAGGTGCAAATTGGCCAAGATATAAGGAGCGCAGGTCGTTAGTGGCCTGGCAGTCCAAAATTAGATGTTTCAGGGACTCTACACAGATGAAGCAAAAGCGGCAGTAATTGTCATTTGTAGCTGAATCTTTACGCCGCCATAAAATTTCCTTAGATTTTAATATGTTAAGGCGAAATCTCAAAAATTGCTCGCGATAATGGCTGGTGTAGCAACGTGTCAGATAAGAGGTCTGAGCATTTATTTTTTTTGATCATAGCCAAGCGAACTCGTTGAATCCATTTGATTTCGCTTTTCTACTTTGACTATCCATGCCCAAGCCTCCAATTTTCTTTTTGCGTGTTGCGGCCTAGAGGTTAAATCAAAATTGCATATTTCTGCAGCTTCGACCCAGGCTTGTACTTTTGACCGCCATTGAGCCAATAGACCGAGATTAGGTGCGTCTTGCATATGATTGAAGATGTAATAGGGAGAGGCTTTATGCGTGCAGGACATCTTACACATAAGAGAAATAGATTTCCAAATGACATGGCTGAACAGGGAGTTCAATGATAGTTCATGACGGATCACAGTAATTGAAACACAACGCGGAAGGTTACGAGCCCGTTTCCAAAAACGGCCTTCAAGTTGGTCCCAAGTTGACTCCTTTATGTTCCAACTTGCTTCGGCGCCAAACGTTAGAATGGGCACTACCTTTTGCAAGTAGAATGTTAACATTGGTTTAAGTGAAAATTTCCCAAAGTTTTTGTTTAATTTTGCCGCTTGAAGGGCTAATCTTGAGGTTTTCAGTTTTAATTCTTGGATCCACTGGAATTCACATATGGAGTTATTAAACTCCACTCCTAAATATCGGATGGAGTTTACTGAAGATAGATGATGACCATCGACTGCCCAAGTAAACGCTCTGTCTTTTCTACTTTTGACAGAGCCAATTGAAACAATTTTCGTTTTATCTGTGTTGATAGATAGGTCGTTAATTGCAAGATAATCAGAACAAGGTCATCAGCATAAGCAATGTACCTTACATGTACTTGATTTATTTTCGGTGGAAAGCATTGAGCCTGGTTGAGATAAAGCAGTAGATCTGCCAGGAATAATTTGAAGAGGTCAGCGGCCAAGGGGCACCCTTGCTTAACGCCGCGAGTTGTTGGAATGCATGTTGATAAGTTGCCATGTTTGTTAAGGCGTACTCGAATAGAAGTTTTTCAGTGGAGCGCTATTATGGGATTAAGAAAAGCAGCTGGGCACAGTGTTGCCAACTTAGCGACTTTGTCGCTATATTTAGCGACAAAGTGCGGGTCCCTAGCGACTTTTTCCATAGAAAGCGACTAGCGACTAATCTAGCTACTTTCCCGAGTCCCATTAGCGACTAGCAGCGACTAATCTAGCTACTTTCTCCCGAGTCCCATTGGTTTGAAGACATACACTTTTTTTCTATTGGTTTGGAGACTTGCACGTTTCCAAACCAATAGAAAAGGGTGTACGTCTCCAAAACAATAGGAGTACCCCCAATCAGTGCCCCCGTCCTGGCAACCAGCCAGGCCAGGCCCGCCCCCGCCACACAACACGTGACGTGACGTTGCCGCGGCCTGCGAGAATGCGGCGAGAATCTGTCGCCTAAATTAAAGGAAATGGGTATGCGGATTGCGGACAGTTTCCCATTTAATTTCCTATCCTGAGACGTGCCGTGCCGTCACCGTGATCTTCATCGTTCCTGTTGCAGCCGGCCCTGCCTGCCTTCGCTTTGAGCGCCTCTGCTGCCAGTTACCTCGTCCTCGCCTCGGTGGACTCCAGTGTGAATCCTGTTGCCTGGCCTGGCTGGAATCCTTCTTCCTTCCGACTCGCAGTTGCCACTGCTGAACAGCTGCAATTCTCCGACGTCAAGGTAAGTGCTGCCATACGGGTTGTTTTTAATGTATTCCTGTGCACGTTGTGTAGGGGGCTTTTCTTTTAATGTATGTGTGTGGATGGGGACTGTATGCTGTGTGCACGTTGTGTAGGGGGCTTTTCTTTTAATGTGTGGATGGGGACTGTGTGCACGTTGTGTGTAGGGGGCTTTTCTTTTAATGTATGTGTGTGGATGGGGACTGTATGCTGTGTGCACGTTGTGTAGGGGGCTTTTCTTTTAATGTGTGGATGGGGACTGTGTGCACGTTGTGTAGGGGGCTTTTCTTTTAATGTATGTGTGTGGATGGGGACTGTATGCTGTGTGCACGTTGTGTAGGGGGCTTTTCTTTTAATGTGTGGATGGGGACTGTGTGCACGTTGTGTAGGGGGCTTTTCTTTTAATGTATGTGTGTGGATGGGGACTGTATGCTGTGTGCACGTTGTGTAGGGGGCTTTTCTTTTAATGTGTGGATGGGGACTGTGTGCACGTTGTGTAGGGGGCTTTTCTTTTAATGTATGTTTGTGGATGGGGACTGTATGCTGTGGATGGTGTGCGCACGTTGATACATGTATGGGCTCAACTCTGCGACCATGTCAGGGAGTTGTGCATGTAACAGCAACTTAGCATGTCTGTGAGTGGTGCACAGCCCCACTGTTATAGGCACAGGTCTGAAAGCCCCTCCCAAACAACAAGAGCTAAGTATGTTACATAAGCATACCCCACACACAGTGTCTCGCTCTCTGCCCATCTCTCTCATTGCATTGCGGTTGTGCCATATGTGCTGCCTTTTCCTCATCAGCATCAGGCTGGTGGCTCTTTTCTGTGCACTCTGGGACACATCTCCTGACACCCAGATTGCGCCACATGCAGGACAACAATGGGGATGCCCAAACTTTCCATGTGCATGCAGTAAATCCCTGCAAGCGTGTGGCAATGTAATATGTCCATCCGGAGTATAAAGATTCTCTCAGTTCTGTCTGCACTTTGAACAGGTGTGTGCTGACAGCAGTTATAATTAAACTGTGGTTTCATGGGTGCTACCTTTGATTTTCACTTCATGGGCACAACATTTCATTGGAGCGGAGTCCAACTGCCAGTGCAAGCTCTGCCTCCTTCAAACTCCACCCCTACCCCGGCCCTTGTGTGATTTTGCAGCCTAGTTGTGACATAACCTTTTGCAGCCTAGTTGTAACATAACCTTTTCCCCTCCTTTTTCATGTAGCTCCTGTCGGGTTCCGTGGTTTCTTGATGTTCCCTCTGGTCTGTCGCGACCCTTAGTGACTGATCCCTCCGCTGGCTGATCCTGCCCTTTTACATTCACTGTATTTGTTGCCTGTTCTTTGTGTCCGAGATATTAACTGCACAAGTATAAATCGTTGCATTTGCCTACCTCATCATGTCTCACACAAAACTGTACACGCAGAAGTACAGAAAGGAGTGGGAAACAAACCCTGCATTCAAAGGCTGGTTGAACCCACTTATTGGCGATGATACACGGGCATCATGCCTGTATTGTAAGGCTGATTTTTACGCCAAACTAAGTGATGTCAAAAAACACATGGCCACACTAAAGCATGCCATAAAGGCAAAGCCTTACTGTCCCACCCAAATCAAGCTGCCATTTATGGTTCAACAAATTGACTCTGCTAAAAAGGCTGAGGCCATCATGGCAATGGCAATCGCTGAACACTGTCCTATGCTGGCAATTGATCACATTGGCGAAGCATGTAGAGCTGCTTTCCCAGACTCTGGTGCTGCTACCCATTTCAAACTGCACAGGACAAAGTGCACAGAAATGATTAATCGTGTTGTAGCGCCCTACTTTCTGAAAAAGCTGGTTGCTGATGTGGGTGACCTGCGTTTCAGCCTCCTGCTCGATGAGTCCACAGATATAAGTGTTGCTAAGTACCTGGGGATTGTGATAAGGTACTTCAGCGTCACAAAGCAGACAATTGTGTCTACATTTCTGGGGCTTGTTGAGTTGGAGGGAGGAGATGCCAGCTCTATAGCCCGTGCTGTTGTGGCTTTCCTCGAGAAGTGTTCTCTCAAAAAAGAGAAACTCCTGGGGATAGGGACTGACAATGCGTCTGTTATGACGGGGGTTAACAATGGAGTGCATAAAGTGCTGAAGGAGGAGTATGGCCTGAAGGATCTGATCCTTATTCGCTGTGTGTGCCACTCTCTGCAGCTTGCTGTAACTCATGCTTCCAATGAAGGCATCCCCCGTAGCGTGGAAACTTTGGTGCGGGAGACTTACAAATGGTTTTCAGTGTCTCCCAAGCGCAGGTTGGCCTACAAGGCCGTATATGAGACCATCAACTGTGGGAAGAAAGCCTTACAGATAACAAAGGTGTGTTCCACACGTTGGCTCTCCATAGAACCTGCAGTTTCACGCATTTTGGACCAGTGGGAGGAGCTTAAGCTTCATTTCTCAGTTACCAGGTCCAGAGAATACTGCTACATGGCTGAGATGTTATACTCCATGTACAGTGATCCACAACACATATTATATCTGACCTTTTTAAAGTCAGTGCTGGGTGAGGTACAGGTGGCCATCAAGGCTTTTGAGGGAGAGCAGGTGGATCCTCTTAAGCTACTTGACAGCTTGGTTAGCCTGATCAAGTCTGTGAGCAGCAGGGTACTCAATCCTCTGGCAAAAATTGATGTACTGAAAAGGCCAATAGATGGTTACATCTGTCCAAAACCGTATTTTGGGCACCTTTTTGAGTCCAAGGCAGCTGAACTCCGCCTTGCGCCAGAGGATGAAAGCAATGTCCGAAAGCGGTGTACATCCTTCACCATCTCCCTCACAAATGAGTTGAGGGTGCGGCTACCGGACAACATTGATGCATTGCAGTATATGTCTGTTTTCAATGTGCAGGAAACTCTGAAGCATAATAAGAGCCCTGGAGAGGTAGTAAAAATAGCCAAGCTCCTTGGCTACTCCCCTGCAGAGATAGACAAGATTGTCCAGCAATGGCTTGTCATCCACCTCAGGAAATGGAACGAGACCAAAAGCACACTGGGCTTCTGGAGTGAGATTTGGAAGTTCAGGGATGCAGCAGATATCAATCCATTTCAAGAAGTCGCCATGGCTGCTGTGTCGGTGTTGTCATTGCCACACTCAAATGCTCAAGTTGAGAGAGTATTCAGCCAGATGGGTGTAGTAAAAACCAAACTTCGCAATCGGATGTCCTTGCAGAGCCTTAACTCTATCCTGTACATCCAATATGGTCTGAAGCTGTCTGGTGAAGCCTGTTATGAGCACCAGCTGCCTGACAGTGTTTTGCAGCAATTTGGCACATCAGCTGCTTACTCTTTCAAGTCAGCTCCCTCAGTTGCTGAACCTGCCATAGAGAGCCATGATGCAGATGATGACATTGTCCCAATCTTTCTGTGAGCGAGAACAGCTTGTGGCTTTTGTGTGTGTGTGTGTGGAGGAGGGTCGGGAAACAAAACAATAAACTTTGAATTAAGGCCCATCTATTTTCCCACATTGACAGCTTTTTTCTATTGCCAATTTTTTTCTATTGCCCGTGTTTTCTGTTATCTTTTTCTTTCATTTTAGTTAACTAAATGCAAATTGTATTAAAAAAATGGTATGCTCATGTTATACATTGATTTGTTCAGGGCTCCGAACTGGGCCATACAATTAAAAACCAAACATGAGAAAACTAAACAAAAAATTAAAAAATAAAAACCAAGAAAGCAACTCTGCCAGTGTGTATTTTTGGGTCATTTTTGCCTTCTAAACATATATAGGGTGTTTTTTATTCACTTTTTGTTACCCCCACGTCATTGATCCCCTCTCCTACGTCCATTGCGCAACTTGCAAAGGCAATTATGCAAATTAGGCGATGATGTCATTTAGCTACTTTTAGCTACTTTTAGGACAGCCTCTAGCTACTTTCCGGACTGAGGAGTTGGCAACACTGGCTGGGCAGTCCCACTTGGATAGTTTCGACCAAAGGCGGTCACTTTTAACTATCACCATCAAACATAACTTAGTAACCAATTTAACACGGTCAAATCACACAACTGTACCCGTCAAACCCCTTTAATCACAGCCACCCTGGTTCCTCCCCCTCCTGAATGGCAGACCCCACTAGGGTCACTCAGAGTTATTGTTCCAAAACATAGTGACTGAGGCGAACAGGTTTCCCTCACCCTGTCCTCAGTGGGTACCTCCTGCTCGCCTCCGGGAAAGGAGTTCCACTGGTGGCCGGCATACAGACAGGAGATCGAAGGAGGGGTCAGGCACCCCGCCTTCGTCGGGTACATCCACAGCGTCCTGGTTATGGGGTGGATCGGTCCGGGGCTCCCCCAGTCTTTTAAAGAAGCTCAGATTCCTCATGACTGATGCCCGGCCATCCGTGGCAGTCACCATGGACCCCTTCACCGCAACCACATCCAGAGGCTCCAGTTCATATGTCAGGGATAGCTTCCCATGGGGCTGCTTGTTTCAAATGAACACCTCATTCCCAGGCACGAGGTGCTGATGTCGGAGGCCTCTTCTCACGTTCTCCTGCTCGGTCCTCAGCCGGCGGTCTTGCTCCACCTGCTGGTCATCGATGACCCAGGTTCTTTTTCTTTGACCTTGGGCAGCAGCTCGCTCGGGCTCCACTTGAATAGCGCCTCTGTCGGGGCCACCCCCATGGAGGTGTGTGGGGTTGTCCGATAGACCCGCAGGAATTGGTGCAACGCCCATTCTAAACACTGTCCTTGCCCCTGCTCGATGCAAATACTTTATTCAAGCTACGCATCAGTCTCTCCGCCTCCCCATTTGCCCTAGGCCAGAGCGGGATTACTTTCCGGTGTTGCACCCCATAGACGTCCATCAATGTTGCAAATCGCTCACCTTGGAAGGGTGCCCATTGTCCGAGCATGGGGTTCTGGGGGTCCATGCGGGGCAAAGACCTTCTCCATGGCCACCACCACGTGCTCAAAGGCCACTGATTCGATGAATTCGACATTCCGGGTACCTGGAGTATTCATCCACCACCACCAGGAAGTGAGTGCCTTGCGTGGTGGACCCAAAGTCCACATGGACTACATCTCAGGGGTGCGTGCCACGGGGAATGGCCTCAATGGTGGGCTCCATCTGTGCGGGGGATGTTGCCTGGCACCACACGCACTAGGCCACATACTCATCAACTCGTCGCTCCATCTGAGTGAACCATACCTTGAGGCATAGGCGGGCCTTGGTCTTGGCAGCCCCTTGGTGGCCCTGATGGGCCAGATCAATCACCTTTTGGACTTTGGCCTGAGGGGCCACAATCTGATCACCCCTCAGGAGCAGTCTGGTTGCAGAGAACGACAGCTCTTCCCTCACCTTCCAGAGCTGCTCGAGTGCCACCTTTGCATCTTGCGTGCGCCCTGCCAGCGATTCCAGCACGCTCCTCCAGGATCCTTGCTGCATGGCCGTTCTTAGGATGCAAAAACACTCATCCTGTGCCGCCGCCTCCAGTTCCTCCAGTGGCAATGCATTCGGGGTACATGCGTCCATCTCGCCATCAATGTTTCCCCTCGGTGGCAAGACAAATAGTCGGCCGCGTTGTTGGAGCCAGGCCGGTAGACCAGCGGGACCCCATACTCCAGAAGCGCGAGCATCCACCTTTCGATCATCCCCGGTGGATTCGATGATGACCCAGCCAGGATGGGGAGCAGGGGCTTGTGGTCGGTCATAACAGTCACTGGCCTACCCAGCACGTACAGTCGGAAGTGCCTGCACCCCCGCAGCAAAGCTAGGGCCTCCCGCTCGATGTGGGAATAGCGCTGCTCAGTCTCAGACAGCGCATTGCTGGCATATGCCACTGGGCAGATGCTGGAGTCGGGCCCGATCTGTGTCAGCACGGCCCCTAGGCCGAACAGGCTAGCATCCACAATTATCTCCAACTGGAAGGCGGGGTCAAAGAACACCATTGTGTCATCTGCCGTTAAGGTGCTCTTAATGTGCTCGAAGGCCGCTTGCTCAAGCAGTCCCCACTGCCACACTGTCTCTTTCTTGGTGAGGGCCTGTAGGGGCTCGCACCTGGACGCCAAGTTCTTGATAAAGCGGCCGCAGTAGGTCACCATACCCAAGAAGCTCCTGATCTCTGATACATTTTCTGGTGGGCGTGCTTCTTTGATGTCCTTCACCTTTCGGTGATTGGGAGATACCCCTCCCTCCTTAAACATGAAGCCGAAGAATTCAATGTTTGTCTTCAGAAATTCACATTTCTCCCAATGGAGCGTCAGGCCCAACGACTGCAGCCGTTCAAAAGTCTTGGCCAGCTTGTGTAGATGGTCTACTTCAATTTTGGCAAACACGAGAATATAATCGCTGATGTTCAGCATGCGGTCAAAGACCGCCAATGCACCACTGATTATATTTGAAAAATCTCAGCCGCAGAGGACACCCCGAAACTGAGTCTCTTATACCGGTACAGGCCTCGGTGAGTCGTGAATGTTGTGATGCACCTGGATTCTGGGTGTAACACGACTTGATGGTACCCGGCATTGAGATCAAGCTTCGAAAAGATTCGAGCCCCCTGCAACTCGGTGATAATATTGTCTATGGTCGGTGTTAGGTGTCGCTCTCTCTGGATCGCCTTGTTAGGGAGTCTCTTATCTACACAGATCCTCACCGAGTCAGGTTGTTTAGGTTTTCTGGCAACCACAATGGGGGACACCCACGGTGTCGGCCATCCACTTTCTTGATGATATCAAGGTAAACCAGGTTGTCCAGCTCTTTGTCTACCAATTCCCTTAGGTGGAAGAGCACCATGCGGTGCTTGAGGGCAATGGGCTGCACCGATTCATCGATATGCAGCCTCACTGGGTCGCCAGCCATCTGTCCAATCCCTTGGAACAGTTGAGCATACTTGTCTAGTAAGGTTTGGATGTCCTCCACATATACTGAATACGCAAAGCTTACGATTCCCAGGGCTTCGGCTGCCGCGCAGCTCAGCAGTGTGTTGGTGCTGACAGGCGTCACATAAAAAAAATGGTGCTTTTATTCTCAATCCACCATGCCCCACCTCCGCTACAAAGGCACCATCCAGGGGGATTGGCTGGGAACCCCTGAATGTGAAAATGTGAGCCCTGGGGGCGGTGAGCTTTGGGGGGCATTCCATGGTGTCATAGTGTTCTCTGGCCATCACATTAATGGGTGCCCCCGTGTCCACCAGCGAGACTCATTAACTGCCACAATGCACCGCGGTTGCCTTCTGCTCTTGGACTTGAGGACGTCCACGCTAGATATGAAGAAAATGTTCCCTTCCTCTTCCTCCTCGTCTGGTTGTGAGCCCTCTGCACCCTCATCGACCAAGGCGACATTAGGCGGGCGAGACTGTCTGAAGAAACCAGATCAAACTGGACCCCTGGGCACCATCAATGGCTGGGATGCTCTGCAGACTCGAGTGTAGTGGTCAGCCAGGCTGCACCAGTCACATGTTCTTCCTGCCGCTAGATACTCTGCAGGTGAGGCAGGTCATACCCACACTTTAGGCATGCCTCGCCCGGCTTTCTGCCCCTGTCACGGAAGTTGCCAGCCGGCCTCCTGGCACCTCTGCCGCCTCACCCCACTGCACATACCTCGTCTGTCTTGACTGGGCGTGCACCCGCTTCCATTCTGGATGCACGTACCTCTGAAAATTCCTGGCACCGACCCAGCTCGAGGATGCGAGGCAAGGTGATTCCAGTTTCTTTTAGCACCTGTCTCCGCAGCTTTCCTGATGAACACCCTTGTATGAGATGGTTCCCGACCATGTCATCAGGGTTGTCCCATGCACATGTCACCGACAGCCGCCTGAGACGGCCATATAATGTGTCCAGCGTCTCATCCTCCTTCTTGCGGGTGGAGAGCATCACAAAATGCTCATAGTCAGCATTGGCCAGGGGGAGAAAATAATTGTGGAGAGCTGTCTTTGCTGAGCCATAGGATGCATCTGCAGGCTGGAGGGAGTCAAATATTCCGTGCACTGCTGGCCCTGCGGCATACAGTAATGTTGCCAACTTGCTGTCATTGGTGGTTTCCATTGTAGCCCTAAAATACATGTCCAATCAATCGATCCACCGCCTCCACCTAGGCCCCAGGCTGAATGGAGGGCCAGACACATCGAAATCAGGGTTGTGTTGGAGCGCCGCTGGAGGCCTCATCTGGGCCATAGCTGAAAGCGCAGGTGGGAGCTGGCCTTGAGGCTGTTGTTGAACTGCTGGTTGCCCTCGGTACTGATTAGCTGGATCACTCATGGGTCAAGCGCACAAGCACCCCTCTCGGATGACACAGGGGCCGCAACTCACCCAGACAGACTGGCCCAAATGGGCCACCTTGATCTTCAAAACTTCCCCACCAGGACACACTAAGGCACACCACAGCAGGCCTTCTTGATCTTCAGATGTCCACACCAGTTCAAACTTGGGGCGCAGATCATGTGGCAAAAGTACAGTCACTGGGTAGCTGGCCACAAAAGGTGTGAATTGGTCCCAAGTCCTGTAAGGAGTGTCCAAAAATTGAGTCAGGAAGGTCTAGGGCACATACATGGAACAGCAGGTATACCCCCAGCACCTCACCTTCACTCGATGAAAATCACCTTGAAATGGAAAAATGCCAACATTTCCAAGTTTGTGTGGGCAGAGATAGCTGCCTGCTATTCAAATATCCCAAAATTAGGCTTGGATGGCATCCATGGGCCCCTCTGGAGCGCCGTGATCCTCCCAAAATGGCTGCCGCCGTGTGGTGTACACCCTCTCCTTGGCATGGAACGATTGGATTCCATCCCTCGTTCCGACACAAAAATAGAATTTGCAATCACCGCCGGGCCCGGGTGTATTACCAGCCTCGTCGCCACTGTTGTGGGGCACTGCATACCCCGTGCGATGTTCCGTGAGCGCCCAGCCTCCCGCTACAGACTCACACACAGAGCCGTCAGCTTGGTTCGGGCTACCCGGTCGCAATGACCATCAGGGCACGGCCCCTTTATTTAAAGG
Source organism: Ambystoma mexicanum (assembly GCF_040938575.1). Classification (NCBI taxonomy): domain Eukaryota; kingdom Metazoa; phylum Chordata; class Amphibia; order Caudata; family Ambystomatidae; genus Ambystoma; species Ambystoma mexicanum. The sequence continues at coordinate 257,053,534 of NC_090922.1, forward strand.
CACGCGGCGGAGTGCAACGTCACTCTGCCGTGCGCCGAAGCCCTTAAAGGGGCAGCACCAAAGGGGGGGAGGGCTATAGAGACAGCTAAGGGCTAGAATTCAACAATGAAAGGTGGAAATGACTAAAAATCTCCTCCTCCTGAATGGTAGAGCAACATGCCGATTGATTGGCCAGAGAACTTACAGTACATCGCAGACCTATTCAAATCGGCCTGTGCCACTTCTAAATGGAGCTAAGGGCGAAGCAGGAACACTATGTAACACAGCATTGCCTCCGGCCAGTCTTCTAATCCAACAACCAGATATCAGAAAGCATAAATCAAGTGTAAAGCTTTAGTTTGTTTTTTAAGACAAGGAGCTCTTTGGAGACCTCACCAGCTCCTGGAAACAAATCAATGTGCAGCCGGTGCCCAGGCATTTCATACCTAACCGTTGGCCATTTGCCATGCCAACAAAAGACAGCTTCTGAACTCCCTTTTCTCTCATACCGTAACAATGTTTTGGCATTAGGTGCGCTAGTGCCAACAAATACGCCAAAACCAAAAAAAGTCATTTCACTCGTCAGTATGTTAAATGCAGTATTACGCATATTTTAGAACAAAAATACAAGTCCCTAACCCTAACCATTGGTGAGTTTTACTGCCCAACAAAAGTGGGGCTACTGTAACAACAGTAAAGAGCAGAGTTAAAGTTAGCATACCATATATGCCAACACTCTGGAACACCTAGGAGGGAGATTTTGCCAAACAAATGGGAGAACTGAATGTTCTCATTGGATTGCATTGGGGCTAGAATTATTTTAGGAGGGACAAAGTGAAAAGTAGCAATATTTTTGATAGAAAAAACAGGAGTATACTCCCAAAATCGGGAGGGTTGACATGTATGGTATACCTTTCAACTCATACACTTTTGGAAGGTGTCACCCCACTGGGAAAGTGTTCCTTCGCCTACCAAGCTCCTCATCTGTCCATTAACTTCAATGGACACTCACCTGCCCATTGCACTTGAAAGGTTGTGAGCTATGTGTTAGTCTATGTAAAAATGTTATTCTCACTTACATTGAGACGTCTCTGCATGTGCCATTCTGGTATTTGATCTGCCATTGACCTTCAAAGGGACAGATCTGGCAAGGTTCTCTACCTTTTGGTTCTCTGACAAAAATCACACTGTGAGGGATGGGAGAGGAAGAAGCAAGAGGCTCTGGGGGTCACGAGAAACACCCTTCTCCTTTGAGTTCCATGGAGTCTTTGTGGGGTGGACCCAGAGAGCCTCCCACTGTGTCGGATAGCTGTCTACAAGGGTATAAAATCCCTATTATTTTATTTTGAATGATAAACGATTTGGGTAAATCTGTTGCTGAAAGCGAGGTCTGCAAATCAGGCCCCTCTTTCATAAATGCTCCATTCCAAAATGTTAGTGCAAACATGTGCCTTTGCTGCACCTACAGATAGCCTCAGCCCCAACTCTGCAGTGACAAAGGGCAGGTTCAAAGGTCATATGTGGATTTCTGACAGTTGCTGGAAAACAAAGTTCCTGCAACTAGAGGTAGCATTTTAATCTTCTGCTCCTCTGAAACAAAACCAAATAACAATGTACCTAGTCAGTCTGGTGGCAGGTAAAGCTTTAAATATAAACCAGGTCTGGTTGTGGCATGGTGACTGCTGATCTGCAATGTTCTCTTGTCTGACTCTCTCCATAGCTGCCACCTGAAGTGCTATAGGTGAGTGGAGCCAAGGCCCAGACCCCCAAGACAGCTAAAAATCCTGTTTTGTACGTAGGGGTAATCAACAAAGCATATGCACAGCGCATTTGTCCCTCTCCCTCTCCCACTTCCTAGTTTGTGCTAAGTCCTGCCTCCCAAGTGACCTGATTGGCTGCTGAGCCAAAGGGCTTACAACCCGGTGCTTGGCATGCTGCCTGCTTTTTCAGACCATATGAAGTGGTAGCGGCGAGGGAAGCCAAGAACCAGACCCCCCCATACAGCTAAAAATCCTGTTTTGTACATAGGGCTAATCCACAAAGTCCGCTCTCTGTGCATTTGTCCCTCTCCCTCTCCCGCTTCCTAGTTCGTGCTATGTCCCGCCTCCCAAGTAACCTGATTGGTCACCCCTCCCATAATAGACTCACGGACCAGGGCAGTCCTCTGTCCAGCAGTCCCTGTGGCTAAGGGCCAGAGGCAAAGGGCAGCTCCAACAGAGGCAGCTCCAGATAGCGTCTGCAGGTGTCAGCAGGGGAAGCCAGTGGCCAGCCGTCAACCAGCAGCGACTATTATGGTTGGTGTGGCCCTGGTGGGGAGTACAGCGATCACTGTACCCTGGAAGCCCAGCCATTTACTTACCCTCAAAACCTATCAGGCCAGGATGTTACCACTAACCAGCTTGGCAACCTGACAGGATAGTGTAGGTTAGCCTGTGCCACATGTAGTGCTAATTGTGAATGTTAGCTTGCATCACTTTGAGACATGATTGTGATTATAAGACAATGTCACAATTAGATATGATTGTGTACAATAGCCACTACCACATTTGACAGCTCTAGACTGTTCTGTGAATATTAGCATGCATCACATCTAGGCAAGATTGTGAATGTTAGCCATTGCCACATTTAGATAGAAATGTGAATATTGGCTAACATCAACCCACAGGACTCTAACCTAGAAAATGCCCACTGTGATAGTACTATGAATTTACTAGCCTGCGACGCACACTTAGAAACTTGTTAGCATTGCATTGAATCAAACCTAGAAAGTGCCGACTGTGATAGTACTGTGAATTTACGAGTCTGCATCGCACACTTGGCACTTGGAAAATTGCAAACATTGTTAGCATTGCATTGACCCACACCCAGAAAATTGTTAGCATTGCATTGATTCAAACCTAGAAAGTGCCCGCTGTGATAGTACTGTGAATTTACTAGTCTGCGTCGCACAGTTACAAACTTGTTAGCATTGCACTGACTCTTCCTTGAAAGTGCCTACTGTGATAATACTATGATAGCACTGTGACTTACTAGCCTGCACAGCACACCTGAACCTGCTCTTGCTGGTCGGATTCACCCGTGGAAGGTGCCCACCGAGATAGTACTGCTACTTGCTTACATGTACCGCTCACCTGGAAATTGCTCTTGTTAGATTGATTCACATCTGGAGGCTGCCCACTGTGATAGCACTGAGATTTGTCTGTCTATGCCGCTCTCCTAGAACTGGTCTTGTTACATTGATTCAAATCTAGAGGGTGCACGCTGTGATGGTTCTGTGATTTATTTACACTCTTAGAAATTATTCTTGTTAAATTGATTCACATCTAGAAAGCTACTTTAACTCACATCGTGAAAGTACCCTCTGAGATGGCACTGTGACTCACTTGCTTGTGCTGCACAATTAGAATTGCTCTCACTCGCTCGACTCACAACTAGAAAGTGCTGCCTGAGCTAGTACTGCAATTTACTTACCTATGTTTTAGATCACAACTCAACCCAAAAACTCACTGCCCATATCACTATGCTTACTCTCTACTCTACACCATCTCACAATTAGAGTGCAGCTACACCCTTCGATCAATTTCGGCCTAGCTGCTCACATACAAACATTACCCCATGAAAACTTCATTAATCTAATTAAAATACAGATATACCCCATGACAACCTGGCCTAGCTGCACACATAAGCGTCCTACAGGCCTAACGCAGCCAGAACCCAGTCTTGGTGTCCACCCGCCAAACTGCACACATTCAACTGATATCAATACCACCACACATAATGCTAGGATGCAGCTACCATCAGGCAATTACATCAGCTGCACACATAACTGGTGCTCCCAAGCACCATATGACATCTTACTCTCTCAACTGACCTAGACTACGGTCCCCAAGGGCGTTCAATCTACCAGCGCTTTGAGGTCATACCAATGATTTTTTTTTTAAACGTATTTTATTAGCATTTAAATATAGGTAACATTTAACAAAAAATAAGGTATTAAACAAACAAAACAGTCTTCATTAGATGTTGTGGTATCTTCAGTGTCTATACAGGGGCAGAGGTAGGTGAATTCGTGAGTTCGGGTGCCGAGGTTGGGTCAAGTCGGGCGTCTTTGGAAGTTTAGGTGAACCTCTTCTTGGTATTATGTTGTTTCTGGGGTTCCCTTCAGGGGGGTTTGTGGTCTGCAGTAAAGGGCACATCTCTTAGGAGGGCCTTCCACGATTCGAGGGTGTTGTTTGCTTCGTCTGTTCCATGGTTGGCCCCTTCCTGCCATGCTCTGGTCTCTGCCTCGGACCACCTTTCTAGTTCCTTAATCCAGCGTTCATACCTCGGGCCCCCTGGGGACTTCCAGGCCATAGCTATGGTTCTTTTCGCAAGGATGCAGGATAGGTCCATCAGTTTGACTACATGTCTGTATTTGCTTATTTTGGTGTGAGCTCCTAATAAGCAGACATTCGGGTCCCACTCATATCTGGTTATGCCAGCAGTTGTGCAAGTCTGCCTAACTCTGGACCAGAGTGTCTTTGCCTTATTGCAGGTCCAAAACATGTGGATCATGTCGGCTGTGTCGTTGCCGCACCAGGGGCAATTCGGTGAGACTTTCTTGTTGAATTTAGCCACCCGCTGTGGGGTCATGTACGTCCTGTATAGGATATTCAGTTGTATCTGCCTGAATCTGGTGTTGCGGGATACCTCTTTTGGGTACAATAAAATTCTTTCCCATTCTTTGTCGGTTAGTGTGATGCCCAGGTCCACTTCCCATCTCTCCTTGAGTGCTATGCATTCGGGGTTAGGTTTGTCCATCAATCGGCTGTAGAGCCGGGTTGCCGGTTTCCATCCATCTGCTAGCTCGTACAACTCCTGTAATAACGGATCCGTGGTGGGTTCCTCGGGCCAGCTGTCCCATTTGCTTCTGGCGATCTATTTGAGTCGGTGATACCATAGAAATTGGCCGCTGGAGAGTCCTTCAACCTCCTGCATCAATTCAATGTCTCTGAATTTGTCCTCTTCGAACATGTCCCCCCATACATAGATCCCGGCACTGTCCCAGCTTCTTGCTACCTTCAGATCCGTTGTGGTTTTGCATGCATCCGCGAGGATGGGAGAGTTGGGTGAATATGGATGGCTCGATTGTAGGATGGAGCGAGTTCTGGTCCAGATCTGTCTCCCTAATTTCGCAATCATGGGGACATTCTGTGTCTGCTTGAGTGGGTTCCAGAGTACTTCCTTGGGGAAGAGATTGGAGGGTATTTGCCTTAGTAGCGCAGATTCATTGTTTTGTTCGTCTTGAAGCCACCTTGTCACGTGGCTGAGCTGGGCAGCTAAGTAGTACATCTGAAAGTCGGGGAGTTGTATTCCGCCTTCTTTGTGTCGTAGCGTGAGGATTGAGAGGGGTAGTTTGTGTCTGGAAGGGCCCCATAGGAAGTCCCAGATTAATATTTCAAGTATCTTGAAGAAGGTGGGGCGGATATAGTAACAAATGTTCGTGAAGAAGAATAGGAAGCGGGGGAGAATTATCATTTTTGTAATGGCCGCCCGACCCATCAATGCAAGTGACAGTTTTGACCAGAATTTTATAGAGTTGCGGAGTCCTTTCAGCGCCATTTCGCTGTTGTGGTCGTGTGTGAGTTCTGGGGTGTGATGGATGTTTATTCCCAGGTATCGGAATGCTTCGGGTTGCCATTTTATCCCCACTATTGGTAAATCAGTTTTTGCTAGGCCTCTGAGTCTTGCCAGCGGGAATGCACAGGATTTCGATCTGCTAAACTTGATTCCTGAGTAAAGTGCGTAGTTGTCGAGGACGTCTAGTATGACTTGTGCATTTATTTGCGGGTCTTTCACATACAAGAGTACATCATCGGCGTATAGGGATATTATGGAGTGTTGGTTGCCCAGTTTAATGCCTGCGTCGAATAATTGTTGTCTAAAATAGATGGCAATTGGTTCCAAGCCTAAGATGTATAGCATCAGTGATAGCGGGCATCCTTGCCTAGTGCCTCTCTGAATCTCCCAGGGCTTCGAGATCATCCCTCCAGTTTTCACTCTTGCCATTGGTGAGTTGTAGAGCACCTTGATCCATCTCACAAAACCCTCTCCAAATCCAAACTCCCTCAGCACCTCGACCAAACATTCCCAGAATATGGAGTCAAAGGCCTTGACGGTGTCAAGTGAGAGTACCGCAAGATCCTCGTCTCTCGTGGTGGTTTCCGCAATAGTGTGTTGAAGTCTTCTTAGGTTGGACGTGGTGTTGCATCCCGGGACGAAGCCATTTTGGTCGTCGTGAATCAGGGTTCCCACCACCTTTGCAAGTCTGTTGGCTAGGATAGTGGTAAGGATCTTACTGTTGTAGTTTAGCATTGCTAATTGGCGGTATGAATCGCAGTCCGTGGGTGGTTTGTTGGGCTTAAGAATGGAGATTATGATTGTTTCTTTCATAGTGTTAGGGAGTATCCCTACTTCGTATGCCTCCATGTAGACCTCATGTAGTATCGGAGTGATGATATCTTCGTAAGCTTTGTAAAATTCAGACGGGAGGCCGTCACTGCCAGGAGTCTTACCGGTGGCCAGCGACCTGATAGCTTCCTTAACATCTTCTGTAGTGATCTCCATTTCCAAAGCTTCTCTCTGTTCCTCGGATAGTCTCGGTAACCCAATCTCTTCCAGGGTGTTCTTGATTTCTTCGCTGGATATTTGCCTGTTGTGGGAGTATAGTTTACAGTAGAACTCCGCAAAGGCGTTGTTAATATCCTGTTGGGTCTTGCATGTTGTCCCGTTCTTGGTTATGATCTCTGTAGGAGTGTGTCTTGGTTGTTCGCGTTTGCATAACCAGGCTAGTATCCTGCCTGGTTTATCGGCTTCTTTGTGGGTCTTGGCGGTGTTTGTTGTGAAGTCAAATTTGGCTAGCCTGTCCCAGGTTGTGCGACATTCTTCTCAAATTTCTTGTAAGGTCTTTTCCATTTCCGGGGTGGCGACAGTGCATGACTCGAGGTGTGTTATTTCAGCTTCTTGTTCTTCTAGCGCTGCCGTCAGGTGTTTCCGGATGCCTCCAGCCCCGGCTATCACCTCTCCTCTTATCACTACCTTCATCGCCTCCCAGAGCGTGCTCCAGGTTGATACAGAACCTTTATTATTGTCTATGTAGTCCTCAAGTTTGTTGCCAAAGGCTTCCCTGAATTCTTGATCCGTAAGGGCTGCGATGGGCATTTTCCATGTCGGGATCGGTGGTCTGGGTCCCCTTAATTTCCATTCCATAATGAATGGTGAATGATCAGAGATCGATCTGCCTAGGTATGCTGTTGCGTCTACCATTGAGGTTTGCTCTCTGTTGATAAACAGATAATCGATCCTTGTGTGAATCTTGTGAGGGGCCGAGTAATATGAGTAGCTTCTTTCAGTGGGGTGTTGTTCCCTCCAAATGTCAACCAAGTTGAGGTGATCCAGCGCATCGTTGAGTGCTTGAGTGGCGATGTTTCTCGGTTGCTGGGGGGTGTGGATCTATCCATGTTTCCGTTTCTGTAGCAGTTGAAGTCGCCAGCCCATATGAAGGTCCCTTCCCTGTGATGCGTCATTTTGGCACAGAGAGTTTTGAGGTGTGAGGGAATTCTGTGTTGTGGAAAGTAGGAGTTCACTATACAGACCGCTGTATGTTCAATGGTTCCCCATATTATTAGATACCTGCCTTCAGGGTATGCCTCCGAGCCCAGTAGGCAGAATGGCACGTTTGGGTTCACCCACGTGAAAACTCCTCGAGCATAGCTAGAGAAGGGTGCTCCTTTCGCAGTGCCTCCCCACCGCTCCGCTAACTTGGACGAAGACTCCTTCGACAGGTGGGTCTCTTGGAGTAGTGCAATGGATACCTCATTTCTGAGGAGATAGGATTGGATCCGATTCCTTCTCAAGTATGATCCACATTATCACTTTCAATTGTGTCGCCATTGGGATGGAGTGTTGGATTCCGTGCGTCTGCCCTTTTGTGTGTTTCTCAGCGGTTGTTGTTTATCCTCGGTGGTTCCCAGATCTCGGTTCTTAGTTCTGGTTTTGCTTATGATCTGCGGTGGTCTTGCCCTCTGCCTTGTTGGTTGCGCTAGTGTGAAGACTGTGTAACTAGAGTAACATTTAACAAAACTGGAACTGGTGCACCCAGCGACTGCGTTTCATACCGATGATATACAGAGCGCTATATAAATGCCAAATAACATAACATAACATAACATAACATAACATAACATAACATAACATAACATATGGGACAATAGCCAGGTTGCTGCCTTTTGATCTTCCTGCTGGTAGGAGAACACCTTCCTCTCAGGGCACAGGAACCCTCGTACAGGAGGTCTCTTGGGAATCAGTGTTTCAAAGGCAGCACTCACATACCAAAGCTACATTCACACAAGGCTGCTGACCAGTGGAGTCCCTTTGAAGTCAGCAGGCATGGAAAGTGGCATGGGTTACAGTAGCCAGGAGGGAAAGTGGGCTGAGAGAGGGGTTAAACAGTCTTGGTGGATGACTAGTAAGAAGAAATACATATCCAAACAGAAACCATTTCCTGTAGGCAAGATGCTCTTTGCGTGTTGTTAGAAGGCAACAGCCTGGATTTAACCCCTTTCAGCAAGATTCTTTTGGACCAATCCTATGTGATGTTTTGCCTTCATACGGAGAGGACATCCTCTCCTTTTTTCATCTCTGTACTCTTTAAAGAACAAGAATAATTCATCTGGATCTCTTTTGAGAATCTAGTCTATCCCAAGGTCCTCTGCCACGGAGCTGAAGACAGAAGGCATCCACGGCAGGGTTGTGCTCAGACCTCAAACATCCCTAGGGAACAGTCAGGGGGGGACAGCTCTGGACCAACGTCTGCCTCTCTTGTGGCTGTGGGCCTGGAACCAGAATCTTTCATTGGAGGTCAAAAAGCCCCTCTAGCCCTCACCCGCCAAGCCCCCTACTTGCCCCCTCCCTCCCAGTAGGCACCAGTCAACTTCCTGGAATGGAAGCAAAGAACTGAATGTACCTGGAGACCATGGAATGGGCCCCCCAGCAACACAAAACTCAAGGAACAGATCTGCTAGACATACTCAGGGATCGTCTAACTGTCCTAAGCTTCTTCGTGCCACGTGCCATTGCTGCTTGGGAAATGCACTTGGTGTTGGATCCACTCTCCCAGTTCACCAACGCAATGCCAAATCACTGCCTCAGAATCCTCTAAAATCCTGGTTCTTGTTGTAGAGCCACAATAAGGAAACTAAAAGGTATTTTGAAGAGGCCCTGTGCCCCTGGTCCATTTTAAAGAAACATAATGTTATTTAAGCCCCCCTTTTCTGCCTTTTAACAACATATTCTTGAACTTGACATTTCTGCAGATATTTTTGCCTGAACACACCTGCTTTCCAAACCAGAGTGCCCTTTATTTTATTTTATTAGAATTTGTGTTCAGCGCTGTCCCTACCGAGTGGAACTCAGAGCGCATTAGAAGATTGAAATGTTAAAAAGGTGGTAGGTGAAACAGAAGTTACAAAATGTTTTCAAGATTGGATAGAAAGATTAGGATAGACAAGTGGTAGTATGGGAGATGGTAGCGTGCAGTAGCAATGTTCCCTGTAAGGTGCGTGCCTGCGCGGCCGCACACCTTTTGATTGGGAGCCGCGCATAGTGCTTATTTTGCAGTGCACTTGCTCCAAACAACATTTTGCTTAAAACATTTTTTTTGTACAATTTTTTTTTAAAACATTATTTAAGGCTAGCAAACAAATGTACACAAATGTACATACTGGCAGCTTGGCCTAGATGCAAGTCAGGAGGCAGCAGCAACATTTGTGATTACCAGAAAACACACTGTGGGTGACACAAACTTTGCTGCGGTCTCCTGGGCTGCTACTCGTGCTGCTCCTGTCCTTGGCTCAGGGCTGCACTCTGCGCTTGCACAGGGAGCCTGGCCACCGCTCTGGCACAAACGCACATGCCTTGCTGCTGGGTCTCTCCTTGCCTTGCGCAGTAGGCAGCAGTAGCAAGTGCGGGAGACCCGTGCCTGCACGCAGACAGTGGCTGAGAAACTCGAGATGCCACAACGGACGACACCACACCACCTGCTGTAGCTTGTGTGACCCCCCCCCGGCCATCACCCCACCCCCGTGAAGAGAGCCGCGAGCCCCATATGTGCACCGCCACCGTCGCCACGTGCCACCTAGCCTAAGGTAGGTAAAAAGAGTTATATGGGCGGCGCGGCGGGCGGCCTAAGTTTGGATTTGGGCATAGGGCCTCTTTTCTTGCCATGGGAGGGATACATAAATTAAATGGGGCTGACCATCATGATTAGCCATCCGATTCAGGCCAGCCCGACCAAGCCAGCCTTGGTGTTCTCTTGTTTGCTGACTGCTGCATGATTTTTCTGCCCAGACCATACTTGCCCGTTTTTTGCAATTTGCATTTGTGGGGGGCACCAAAAAAGCTGCGTGTGTACTAAGTGCGACTGTACTCGACTCCCATGCAGCACCGTGAACAAGGTCCCACTGCATGTGGAATACACCTGTGATCGCTGGGCTGAGTGCGCTGGGCTCCCATTGGTTTTGCAGGATTTAACATCCTGGTGCTGCTAAGCTAACTCTTCCCTGAAATGCTGCATAGCAACACCGAGTGTTTACCGTGTGAAAAGGGAACATCCTGCTGGCGGGGGTTGGGGGTGGCTGCCAGGCTACATGATAAAGCTGAGTTAAAGGAGGATTTGTTTGTGGCCAAATCACGTTACATACCAACGACAGGCTTCAAAGTTGGTGCTATTTGCATGTTTAATGTATGTGCCAAATGCAGGGTGCATAGAAGCCGCGGGACCCATTTGTTTTTTTCGTGACTTATACTGTCCTTAAGGGGGCATTCTTTGAATGGTACTTTTGAAATGCATAGAGGAGGGTTGAACCTATACGAGCACTTTCGTTAGCAGAGCTGTCACTTCTGTATTTAGAGCAGCAGCAGAGAGAAGGGCAGCTTTGGGCAGGGAATTCATAAAGGGCTCGCTCCCATGTGAACACACACAGGAGGCACGCATGGCGTGGCTTTGCAGTTTTGTATCTGTGCACACAAGCTGTCTGTGCTCCCTTAACCCCATCCCCACAAATCACTTCACCATATCACATCCTTCGCAGAGTGCCTTGAGGGACCGAAGGGGCTAAGGGGATATGGTGTGTATGTGTGTGTGTGTGTGTGTGTCTGTGTGTCTGCGTGTGTGCGCAACTTAGTCCATGTAAAAACAGCAGAGAGTTGCACTCCACTCCATAGCAACGGTCTGTGCACCCCAGCACAGAGGTTTCCATTTCACACTTTCATGGACACCCTAAAGGAAACTGCAGCTGGACGGAAAATGGGAGAATCCCTCATTTTTGGAGGTATTCATCGCTGTCCCTCGAACTACAACCGAGCTGTAAATAACAAGCACCTCAGGCCTGTGTATGCAATATTATTAATGTATTTCAGTCGTTCTTGGGGTGATGTCAATATCAAATTCCTCAAGGAGACCCCATAAGACTACCAACTGCAATAAGAAAATGCCAGTACCCTACTGTAATATTTTACGGTTGAGCTATTTTGGCAAAAGGCATGTTGCACTGCCAAAGCCAGTCCAAGAAAGAAAGGGGCAGGATGTGATTGAAGGCCCGAACGTGCCTCATAAATATTACACAGTAGCTTTCAGATCTCGGGCTGAGCAGTCACTTAACACGTAGTCGTGGACCATGCCTTTTTGTTACCCGGGCAATTCATTAGCATGCAATTGTGTCTGTCACGTAACGTTAAGGGCTCCAAATTCATATAGGGGAAAGGATTTTTATTCATGACGCAAAGTCGGTGAAAAAGCAACGCCACTCCGCCAGACAAGCGATTGTTCAAGGGATTGGTTGTCAGGTTGGCATAGTGGCGCAGGTTCTAAAGCCAATCTCCCCCTTCTGTTATTTTTTATTTTTGAACATTAAAAGGCTCCATCCCGAGTCACGGGGAGCAGTGGGTGACATTATGGAGAGCCTGATTCATTGAACCCTGGGTGCACACTGCACACTGTGGTGTGCACAGACCTGTGCTCAGGAAATCCAATCCCTTGTGGGAGGGCTGAGGGGGGGGGCAGGAGTCAGGACATCGGCTGCACTGTAAGTGGTTGTATTATGTACCCCGGCACACACCTACATACTTATTGCCACAAGTTCACGACACCCACTTGGGAGCAAAGAACATTTCCATTGGACCAGAGTCAAACCCCAGAGGGAATCCCTGTCCTCTGGGTTTCAACTGCTGAAGAATACATTAATGTTGCTGCTGAGAAAGCACTAGAACTGACTGTTTGATAGCCAATCTCACACTTTGCAAGAGAGTTGCTCTACTTTGGGGCAGCACGACACACTGGTTGGCATCTGTGTATGCTTTGTGCATTGTCCTGTTCAAGCTCCAAACTGGTCTAGGTGACCTGATTACGGAGGCACTGACACTGAGGCAGACGATTCACATGCACATTAGTCCTCACACACCTCACTCACCTGTGGTCGTGCATGTACGCAGGCACAGCCACAGCTGCAGTTTGTGAATTAGACTTTTGTAATTTGTTGGCTTGCACATTAGCAGATAGAATCTGCACTTGTGCTATATGTTCTGTGAATTTGACTGAGGGTGTGCAACATTGCCTTACTAAATGGTGCACATTAGTGCAGTAAACATAACCATGCATCAGTGCAAAGTGTGCTGTATGCTATTGATTGACCTGTGTGAAACAGCATTAGATGAGCCCCTCCTTTCCTTCATTATGCCTTCAAACTTTCTTCACAGATGATGCAACCTAGCGTCCATTACAGGGTTTATTTATTTATTGTGACATTTATAAAGCGCACTAAGCCCAGATGAACTTAACTGGTCTGCTGTTAAATTTCATTTACCAGTTTAATGGTATCCACTAATTGCTCATTTTACTATAGCCGATATGATAACTCAGTGGGTTGTGCGCTCGCTGCTGCGATGTGTGTGTGATCTGCAGGTACGAATCCCAGTAAGGCCATCTCAGCCTTTCATCCTTCTGAGGTCTATAAATGAGTACCAACACAGGTTGGATGATATTGTATGCATATTTGTTCAATAAAAAAGAGCTTACGCGTAAGTGCTATACAATAACATATTATCATTTGGCCTTGGACGTCTGCTTGCATTCACAGTTATTTGACAATATAGATCTGGACCTGCTGTTATTGCATATAGCGATCTGCAAGGAGGCAGGGGTGCACCTAAGTCAAAATGTTGGGGGGAGGAGGTCTAACCCTTTAAATGTAGGAGAGGTGCCAACTTCATAGATTGTGGGGTCAAAGCAAACTTACTTGGGGGGGGTGGTCCTCTAACTTCTTCACACATTCTAATGAGACTATTCTAGTGCAGCTTCAGTGTTACTAGCGGTTAACTCTCTCCTTCACATCTGAAACCACACAGTTAAGGAGTGCTGTGAGAATGAGCTGTCTCCTGCCCTTTAGTACCCTTCTAATCACTCCATGCCCTGAGTCTTACATGCAAGTAATAACCCCATCAATTGCCTAAAAACGTATGCATATGAATGGGGTTGCTAACAATGAAACCCTTTACATTAGTAATTGCAGAGCCTTCTTTAACTGTGCAGCTGCGGCACACCGTTTTTCATCTTTGCCCTGCTGTATATTTCGAGTTTCCCAGTGATATTTAACAGTGCTTAAAATGGAAAAAAAAGAAGTGCAGGAACTCACCAACCTAGGCTTTAAATGGGCCGGCGCTCAGCACTGGTAAGGTCCATCCAAAAAGTGCTCTTGTACCACGGCTTTGTATGTGTCCCCAAACTTATTCTATTCATTTCACTCTGTCTCCCTATCCATTTTCTTATTTATTCATTTGTCTTCCTTTCTATGAGTGTCTTGCGCTTCGTTTGTATCTCTCTATTTGTTTGTATTAGTCTCTCTCACCACTTAAACCTTCTTGCACTCCAATCTTGTTTCCACTGTCTCTTTCACTCTCAGTTTGAGTCCCATCAGCAGTTATCGCTCAAAAATGTCAACAATCACAGACTGATTTTGCCCTTTTTTGGTTGATGGTTCCATTGTTGTGATATATAAAAGTTGGCAGACCTTAGAGAATGGATAGTCATAAAGATAACTGATAATGCATGAATTATTCTGCTTGCATACCCGCACCACCACCAGCAAACCGCGATCACAGCCAAGCCAACTCAACTGACCTGTGTGGGGTCGGGTGGTCTCAAGCTTTACCCTCGCCCCGGGACCGCTGTATTAGTACTGAAAACAATTCTGGTCTCATCCTTAAGACCGAATTATTTCGCCCCCAACACCCTTTCTTCTTCCTTTAGGCCTGTTTGTTTGCGCATCACTTTTTAAACCGTCCGATTCTGTCGGTCCAATGCTCTGTGCCTGCTTTCCATTAAACCACCCTGAGTTCTTGTTACAAGCTCTGCTGTGTGAATCATATACGCACCACCCTGCCATGAATCGGTTTCTATAATGCTATAAACCCTCACATCTCCACGTCAATTAGCCAAGTTACTTGTGCTTAGACTTCTAACGATGTGCTGAACCTTCAAAGCCCTCAGGTTGGCATATGCCACTTATTTTAGCTACTGCTCAAATGTGAGAAGCCCAGGTGACAGAGGCAAGATGTTCGAAAAATATACCATTTGCACACCGATTGCTGCACTGCTCGGTACCCTGTTGATGCATGTGTGGGCTTTGTACATTCACGTGTCCCTGTTTTCTCCTGGGGGGCTGTTGGGGCTCATTTAAACACGCCACCCCCCCACTATAATGCATTTGTAGAGATATCGCGAGAGCCGCAACTCTCGCGAGATCTCGGCCGCGGCCACTAGGGCCGCCCCCGCGCAGCAGAGGACGCGGGAAGACGTCCGCTCCCGGCTCCTCCGAGAATTAGGCCCCAGGCCTAGCAGAAGACATTACAGCCTCCCAGCTGCAACCCCTTACATTAGAGACAAGCTGCCCAAGTGGATTTACCACCTACTTATCCATATATATGAATGATGTCGTATGCTGAATAAAGGACATCACTATTACTAAGACGCCTCCTGTCATCCTTACAACTATTATACTACATAAATTGGCGACGAGGATCACCACTACAACCCACGTGAACCATGCAAGGCGCGACACCACCTCCGCCCTTCCTACAAACTCCAGGTAAACCTGCCATCCCGTGGCCGCAATGGCAACCTTTATTTACGACATACGTAGAGGCAGTGGGCGGTGCAGGATTCTCGGCGGCACGGCGCAGGGCAATGTTACTTAACGCCCTAGGGGTAGAAGGACAGAGGGTGTGTGTTTGAAAGTCTCACCCCGGGCCCGGTGGTTGGTGACAACGATGACGTATTCAAGGAAGCGGTAAGAAGAATCGTAAAAAGGTTTGCCAGTAAAGAGAACACGGTTCTGCACAGAATACATTTCTATAGCCGCAGACAAGAAGCCTCAGAACCCGTTGACGACTACGTCACAAAGCTACGGGAATTGGCAGCGCTGTGCAACTTTGGCAACAATGCCGAGAGCCTCATCTGCGACATGCTGGTAGTTCACACCAACAGCAGGAAAGTGCAAGATAAATTTGTTATGGAGAAGGAACTGCTGCTAGAGAAAGCAATGGAGATTGCCAGAGCAGTCGAAGAAACAGCTGGGAGAGGAAAAGAACTCACGGGAAGCCATAGCTCCACTGAAATACAAGCAGTGGCGTTTCGCCCAAAGAAAGAGAGACAAGTATCGAACACGAAAGAAGAAAAAGGGAGCACGAGAGAACCACTGAAATGCCACAGGTGTACAAGCACGAAACATTTGGCGTTTGACAGGGAGTGCCCAGCCAGAGATAAAGAGTGCTCTATCTGCAAACGTATTGGCCACTTCTCGATTGTGTGTCGGTGGAGAAACAAGAAAGTCACAAACGTCAACATGAGTCGCAACACGGAAAGAGAGTCGTCCTCGGAAGATGAAGGGAGACCCACCGTCATCATGGTGAACAGCACACAGGCCAGGAGAGAAAAACCCCATTGCATAATCAAAATCGACGGGATGGAAACAAAAGTCATGGCGGACTCAGGTTCTGACCTCACCATAATCCCCCTACGCACATACAAAGAAATGTTGGGGATGGAAAAGGTTCGAGTGCTCACCACACGGCACAAACCCACGGTTTTTGGAGGTGCGTCAGTTGACCTACTGGGCTATATCAATGGGAAGGTGGAGTTTAAAGGAAGGGAAACCACCACCAGAGTATATTTCAGCCAAGAGGGCCCAGCAGTATTAGGATGGGACGACCAAGATAAATTGAAAATCAAACTGGATCCCAGCACAGAAGATCAAGTACTCTCTGTCTGCGGGAGGAGCGTTCCAATAGTCAAAAGTGATTATCCCAAACTCTTCTCGGAGGAGCCGGGGCATATCAAAGGCTTTGTCCACAAAATAATGCTTAAAAGAAATGCGGTCCCAGTCAAACATCGCGTGAGGCCAGTACCAGCAACTGCGAGAGACACACTCAGGAGTCAATTGGGCAAAATGAGGATGGATGGCATCATTGAAGAAATTGAAGCTTCAGAGTGGCTGAGCCCAGTCGTGCTCATAAAGAAACCCAACTCACAAGAGCTAAGGGTTTGCATTGACCTTCGCAGTGTAAACTTGGAAGTCATTACGGACAGTTACCCGCTACCGAGCATAAATGAACTGATTCTTAAGATGAAAGAAGCCAAAATATTCTCAAAACTGGATATGAGAAACGCGTACCACCAAATACAATTGCACAAGGAATCCAAGCCCCCCACAGCATTCATCACTCCGTTTGGCACCTATCAGTTCACCAAGATGCCATTCGGCTTATCTTCGGCTGCATCGGCTTTTCAACGAATGATGGATGTCCTACTATGGAAGGTCAAAAATGTGGCATATTTTCAGGATGACATCCTTGTCTATGCGAGGGACGAACAGACACACGATGCCACATTGAGAACAGTTCTAACCAAGCTGCAAGAAGCGGGGGTGAGGTTACGCTACGAGAAATGCGTATTCAAGGCGAAAGAAGTTGAGTACTTAGGGTACAAAATATCCGAGCAAGGGATAAGTCCCAAACAAAATTTAATGCAGGCCATAATTAAAGCACCGGAACCCACCAGCAAAGAGGAAGTAAGGTCATTCCTCGGACTGGCGGAGTACTATGCGAAATTTATCCCTAAATTCTCGGAAACCTCAGCACCCCTCCGCGAACTCCTCAAAAAGGGGTCGGAGTACTCGTGGCAAGAACCCCAAAAGAAAGCGGTAGAAAGCATAAAACGCCACATAATGGAAGCGCCGTGTCTTCAACCATTTAACCCCGAGTGGGGTACAGTCATCACCACAGACGCCAGTGCGTACGGATTAGGAGCTGTCCTAACGCAGAAGAAAGGTGACACGGAACATGTGGTCGCCTTTGCCTCGAAAGCCTTATCCTCGGCCGAACAGAATTACTCCACCATAGAAAAGGAAATGTTAGCGTGTGCATGGGCGGTAGAACATTTCAGAACATACGTGTGGGGCACAAAATTTAGGTTGGTAACCGACCATAAACCCCTCATCCACATGCTCAGCCCAGGAGGCACCAAAGCGTCAACACCCAGGTTGGCCCGCATAGCAGCCAAACTGCAGGAGTACACATTTGAAGTACAGCACATCTCAGGATGGAAGAATTTGCAGGCAGACTGCATGTCAAGATTACCTGAGGGTAAAGACAAGGCCACCACGTTTTTACAAGAGGAATGCATCGTGGCATCCATCACAGATCTCAAAGCACCTGACTACTTGGAACTCAGTGAGAATCATTGGTTGGAAGAAGACGGAAAGGACCCAACCATGGCGAGAATACGAGAGTGGATCAGGGAAGGGTGGCCGAATGAAAAAGCGATGCCAGAAGGCATGAGGCCCTATTGGAAGGTGGCAGATGAGATATCAGAAACAGATGGAATAATATTGAAAACGGACCAGATAATCCCACCCGTAGGTATGAGAAGGACCATTCTCTGCAGAGCCCATGCGGGCCACTTAAGGAACACTATGACCAGTCGCAGAGTGAGGGAGGCCTACTGGTGGCCGTCCATGGATCAAGAGATTTGCACCATGATAGAGAGATGTCATGAATGCCTCAACAGCGACAAGCGCTTAAAGGTCAGACAGGCGCCTCTGATTCCCACAGAAGTACCAGAAGCGGTGTGGTCAAAAGTAGGTATAGACTTTATAGGACCCTTGGAGGCGATGGCGCCCGAACATCGCTATGGCATAGTACTAGTGGACTACTTATCAAAGTGGGTTGAGGCTGTCCCAAACATCACCACCGCGACAGTAATTGGAGTCCTCACTGAAATTTTTCAAAGGGAAGGACTCCCCAACGAAGTGGTAACGGACAATGGGATACAACTAGTTTCAAGGGACATGGAACAATTCCTGAGGAAGCACCACATACACCAGAAGAAAGCAGCGTTGTATCATCCTCAAGCCAATGGACTGGTAGAGAGAGCCAACAGGTTTATAAAAGGTGCTATCCAGCTATCAACCGCTTCCGGAATGGACCCGCTCAAAACAACCAAAGAGGCCATAGCGGCCCACAGACTTACTCCCAACGGGATCACTCAAATATCCCCGTTTCGAATGTTAAGAGGGAGAAGAGCAGCTTCAACGCTTATACCACCAGGGCTGACCAAAGTAAGAGAAGATGAAGAAGTAGACATGTCAGAGGTGGTGTGGAGAATTGAAAACAGTAAAACACGCATGAAAACGTGGAGTGACAGAAGAAGAAGGACTAAACAATTGTCAGACTTTAAAGAGGGAGATTGGATCAAAATACGACTACCGACAAAGGATCAAATCACGGGCTCTCGGTACAGCAGACCAATAAAAGTGATCCACAGAGGAACCAACCACATCCGCACCGAAGACGGGCGCACTTGGAACCTCGAAAGAGTGGCCCTATTCCAGAAGAGAGAAGAGAGAGCAAGGACCCCGGAGAGATCAGAAGCGGAAGGAGGAATGGACTGCGAGAGAGAAGAAGAACGCGAGCCAGAGAATGATGACGGAGAAAGGGAGGAAACAGAGATGGAACCGGATGCACCCACAGCAGAACGAGAACTGGAACACCAGGATGCCCACAGCGAGAAAGGTGACCGGCCAAGAAGAGAACACAGAGGACCGGTGAGATACAATGACTATGTATTGCAATGAACTGCCTTTGCATTATCAGGGGGAGGTGTGTAGAGATATCGCGAGAGCCGCAACTCTCGCGAGATCTCGGCCGTGGCCACTAGGGCCGCCCCCGCGCACACGGCGCGCATTACGGGAGCAGCAGAGGACGCGGGAAGACGTCCTCTCCCGGCTCCTCCGAGAATTAGGCCCCAGGCCTAGCAGAAGACATTACAGCCTCCCAGCTGCAACCCCTTACATTAGAGGCAAGCTGCCCAAGTGGATTTACCACCTACTTATCCATATATATGAATGATGTCGTATGCTGAATAAAGGACATCACTATTACTAAGACGCCTCCTGTCATCCTTAGAACTATTATACTACAGCATTTTTACGTTAAAGACTAAGTCCCAGCAATTCTATCTATTGTCCACGGCCCCTCGCCCACCCCCTGCAAATGAGAGGGTTTGGGGCTTGGAGAGTGGGGGCGTACGCATAAATTGTTTATGTTATGTTGCCATGTGAATTGTGATGTTAAGTAAAGTGGGGTGTGGGCAGTGCTTGGCCATCGTCGGAATGGCCTCGAAGCGCCCATGTTTTAGGAAGCCTGGAAACCGGTTGTGATTTGGTTTGTGTTTGTTTTCTGTTTGTGTAACACTCAAAACCCCCAAAAAATGTTGGTGGTGGGTGTTTAGGTTTGTGCTCCGTTTACTTAAGCCTCACTGGTCAATACTACCCACATTACAAAACACAGCACAGGAAAAGGTAAGTATACTTCTGACTGAGGGTTAAACCCATTTGTACCCACATATGCACTTTTGTAGCGCCCGACTGCTACCGGGTATAAAATGGGCTTCCCGGCGCTCAGCCTTCGTCGCACATCATGTCTGGCTGGTTCAAAACCCTCCTAGCATGGCCATTGCAGTGTGCGGCAGGACCATCAAGGTGCATTAGCCACACATTCAATTAACACATCAACATGTCCTGGCACTACCGAATATGCCCAGAGTCACGCCCATGCCCATCCCTGCCATCACACAGGGAGTGCACATGCTGCTGGGGAGCTGCTGTAATTCCATTGTTTCTAGCCAATGAGCTCTTTGTTTGTGAAAGGGGGCACTCCTTTACCTACCATGCCAACCCCTTACAGCTATTCCCAGTCCTTTACCCACTATGCCAGCCCTTCACAACTATTCCCGGTCGTTTACCCACTATGCCAGCCCTTCACGACTATTCCCGGTCTTTTACCCGCTATGCCAGCCCTTCACAACTATTCCTAGTCCTTTACCCACTAGGCCAGCCCTTCACAACTATTCCCAGTCCTTTACCCACTATGCCAGCCACTTACAACTATTCCCAGATCTTTAACCACTATGCCAGCCCCTTACAACTGTTCCCAGTGCTACCCACTATGCCAGCCCTTCACAACTATTCCGACCTCTTTCGACCATAAAGAAATGGAGGCCACATATTCTCTGGCTCCTCCCCCCAAACAGTGCCAACGGTGTTCTGATGGACGTTCTGCTGAGTAGGACTGGAGACATGGCGGATGGCAATGAAGTAGTCGCCACATGCTTCCAGGAAAAGACGTCCGAGGTGGACCTCGAAAGTGGGGCTGTAGCTCTGATGGGGGCTCAGTCCACATAGGGACAGCCACATCAGGGTGTCACAGTAGTGGTCATCCACACAGTTAGATGGCAGAGAGAAGATGTGAATGAAGAGATCCGCCTTTATTGATCCATGCTCACCTACGGCACTATTACGATTTGTCTGCTACCCCTCGCCACACTCTTGCTGCTCTGTCTACTTATGCCCTTGCAAATCTCAATCTTGGCATCCTGGACAAAGCAGTCCCATTGAAGATGGTTGCTGTGATACCAACTAACCAGATTTCCCCAGCAGGCCTCATGTCCCTGGTGAGCAGAGCACGGTCAGTCTGATTTTTGGCCCTACCTTTCCCTTATTGCATTGGCACGCCATGCTTTCCAGATTGGACCCTTCCCCTTACTGAGCGCCTCCCACAGAACTTGTCTCCCCATCCCTGCCACCCTGACTGTCCCTCATCATGAGTTAAACCATAGCAGTCGCGAGGTTCAAATGCCACATGGCGTTCACTGGCTATATTTAAATGGACAAGCATATGATATGCTATGATATGGCATTTATAAGGCGCCATACACAAGTGTTTCAAGGTGCGACAGGTAGAAGCAACAATATTAACGCTTGAAATCGCAACGGGGTGTGGCGCATACCTTCAGATCATGTAGTTATGTGAAATCCAAACTTGCAAGGGGCTCTAGCCCCGGATCGTTTACAAACCTAGCAACGCCGGTGCCATCTGGCAAGGGCATGATTATCAAATCTTTGGTGAGCCAGGGAAGACAAAAAGAGCCTGTCTTGTCTAAGGAACCAGTGCAGCCGGAGTTCACAATATCATGCTTGGACCCTCCAGAGGATAGAATCTTGGCCGCCATTGCTGCCTCAAGAATCTCCATGTAGAATAAAATTAAGGAGGTGAAAACTGATGTACAACCTTTGCGGCAAGACGTACGCTCATTGGCGGAAATGGTCTCTGCCCCTGAATCACTTCTACAGAAGAAAGTTACCGCCTTGAAACACTTGTATATTGGCGCGTTATAAATGCCATATCATATCATACCACCGCTGGAGACCTAGAATCAAGGGTGAAGGCACTGCATGCGCGAAGTGCTGTTCTGGAAATGCGTGCCGAAGATGCGGAGGGGCGGTCATGCAGGAAACAACATTCGTGTCCTCGGTCTGCCGGAAGGAATGGAGGGCACGAAACCAACTTCCTATATTGAGACCTTGATACTGAAAGAGGTAGGCCCTGGGAAGCTGTCCCAGGGTTTAGCAATTGAAAGGGCCCATCAGGCTCTCCAGAAGAAGAAGCCGCCTCCTGGATCACATCTGCGACCAGTCATTGCCGGCGTTTTAAACTTCAAAGACAGGGAAGTGATCCTACAATTCTCCAGGGAGAGAGAATACAGAGGGGCATCTCTGCCATCACCATATACCCCGACTATACTCCCATGGTACAGAGAAGGAGCAACATGTTCGTGCCTACCAAGGCTAGGCCCCAACAACTGGGACTCAAATACATGCTCATTTACCCAGCTAGGCTAAAAGTGCTGCACAATGGGAAGACATACGACTTTGAAAGTCGGGAAGCAGAGAATATGTGGATGGATCATAACAGAATGAACAGAGAGCATGCCAATAATCGGAGGGACAGAGCTGAAGCCCCCTGAATCCTCTGGGGAGGAGAGATGTTTCCTTGTAGCTGAACACTGATAGCTGACGACATCCCCTCCATACGGAACAAGGCACGGCAGACATGTATGCCCTGCAGTGGCATCGGATAGAAGACAGGGGCGATCGCCTTCATGGCTTGTGAAGCATAGGTCTCCCTGGTTAACGCTTACATGTCACAGCATTGACACCGCCCACCGAAGGGCTGGCTCACATGTCATAATCTGTGAGATGCTTGGTAGCGAGAGCTGGGCACCGCTACCCATTGTGTGGAACTCTGACACCCCCAAAACCTTTGAACCTCTGGTACTGGCCTGGTGCCGGTGCCTTTACCTGGTGCCCAATAGCTTTGCAGGGACTTCGAGGCACTTGAGAGCCTGAATGGTGATCTGCTGTTGGGCTCTGTTTTGGCCCCTTTTCCAAAACAACAATTAGAGGGTCTATTGTTATGGTTATGTTATGTTTGTATGAAGTGGCTTGGCAAGGAATGTTTTTGGTATGGTGGGCATGGTCTGGGGGTGGGATTAGGCGCATGGTATGCTAGCAATTTATATGGTGGGTATGCGTGGGGGTACAGATGTTTGGAAACTGCTGGTAAGAAGCGGGAGGCGACAGTATGGTGGAATTCACATACTGGCAACTGGGAGATGCTGCCGGAGTGGCCTTTAAGTCCTCCTTTTGGCTTTGGTTAGAATACTGACTTGGAATGTTAGGGGATTGGGCTCATATATCCGCAGGAACGAGTGTAATCCGACCTGCGCAGAAAGAAGGTATCCATTGCCTTACTGCAGGAAACACATTTATTACCCCAGGGACAAGACACGGTTATTGCTTGTTGGGGTGGATTTGGTAATGGCTCTACGTAGTCAAAGTTTACCTGAGGGGTGCCGGTATGGAGAGATGTGGCAGCCTCGTTCCACCTTCCAGTGGTTGAGTTAGATATAGAGGGAAGGTATGTGGTGCTACATGTCTATGCGGATCAACAGGAGCTATGTATTGTAAATTCCTACTTCCCTAATCACATGATCCGAGCTCACGTGCGTTCAATGTGTAGCCGTCTTGTCCTGAGATGGAACGCTTTGTTTCTGTCATAGGGGACTTCCACTGTGTTCGAGATTCCTTGTTAGACACGTCATTCCCCTTGCAGGGACGGCCCTCACCTGCCTTGGAGGCCCTTAACGCTGCTCTGTGTGAGCTATCCTTAGTGGATATCTGCAGGGAATTGCACCGAGATACCAAATGATTTACCTTTTATTCGGCCCCGCACAGACTGCACACTAGAATTGATTATCTGTTTGTCTGGACTGAATTCACTGATGCAGAATATATGGGATGCACCATATCTGATCACTCCCCATTAATGGCTGTATGGGCATATAGGGGATCCAGGAACCCAATCCTGACGTGGTGCATGCCCATGGATGCCCTGCGAGATGACCTATTTAGGGAATGACTCAGAGACCTTGGAGCACTTTCTCTTGCTCAAACTGTCTGGGAGACCCTAAAGGTGGTAATTAGAGAGGAAATAATAGCTGGCACTGGCTGCATTAGAAGACAGCTGCAGGAAGATCTAGGTGCCATTGAAGATCAGATTTGGACTCTAGACACCGTGCACCCTGGTGCACTGGTGGCAGAATCAGACCTTATGAAGATGCGGTTACAATGCACACAATCTTGGGAGAAACTCTGTAAATTCGATCACACAGCACAGGTAGCATGACTGCACGCTGAGGGCGATAAATCTGAGAGGATACAAGCGTAGCTGTGTAAAAGGGAACAACCTAAACCCGCAACCACGTTATTGTATGATGAGTGTGGTTCCCCGTGGGGTCCCAAGCTGCAATAAATGATGTCTTTAATGCATTCTCCACCCAACTGTACAGACACGACACAAAGGTTTCCCTGGAATAGCTGGGAGCTATGTTTTCCCTAATTCGACTCCCGAGGCTCACGGCGGAGCAGGTGGACATTCTTGAGCAACCTTTTACTACAGAAGATCTGGGGGAGGCGATCACCTCCCTGTCCTCTGGCAAGATGCCGGAAGGCGATGGACCTCCGACAGAGTTTTATAAATCATACAACTCCACACTTGCCCCAGTTCTGTTGAAGGTCTTTGACGAGGCCTACGAGAAGGGCATGCTTCCGAACCAGTATCAGGGAAACAATGGTGGTCCCCATCCCTAAGCCTGGGAAACCAACTGAACAGTGGGAGTCTTATCGACCTCTAGCCATGCTGAACTATGACATGAACATATTCTCCATGTTACTGACTGGATGGCTGCGTACAGTGATTAACATCCTGGTGCTAAATGTGGACCAAATGGGTTTTGTGCCCAGTCACAGTACCTCATTAAATCTCTACAGATTATAGCATGTCATTGACCAAACCAACTCCCAAGACGCTCTGTATATGGCAGCGTCCCTCAACGCCATCAAGTCCTTTGATTCTGTATTTTGGGACTGGATGGATGAGGAATTGCAGAGCTTTGGGTTTGTGAGGGCTGTATCTGCTGGGTTAGGCTACTCTATATAAAACCGGTTGCTAGAGTGAAATCCGGCAGACAGTCTATGGTTCATAAAGAGAGGGACACGTCAGGGGTGTCTGCTCTTGCCGATGCTGTACATGCTAGCATTGGAGCCTTTGGCAGCCTTTGGCACAACAGGAATACCTGGAAGCTGGCATAGAGATCGGAGGCACCAGCCATCTCATATCTCTCTATGCAATGATATCCTCTTGTACCTATGCGAAACAGTACACATCCTGCCCATCATCCTTGATGTACCTGACGACTTTGCCAAACTTTCCGGAATCCCTTTCAGTAGACAGAAATCATGCCTTTTTCCGCTAGCGGGTCTTTGGGAGTATGACATTGGAGAACTACCAGACGTGGGGTTGCAATGGGAACCACATACATTCATGTACCTGTTTATTCACATTGCACATATACCAGAATACATGCACATTGGCAATACGGTAAGGGCCGTGGAAGGAGTGAAAATATCCATGACATTCTGCACCAAAATGCCACTCTCACTTATGGGACGGTTTGCCATGGTTAAAATGATTGTTCTCCCCATGCTACTTTATGTTTTTGTAAACACACACTCTTGCATTTGAGCTGCCCTTTTCCGTGCTCTCGATACCAAACTTCTCTGGGGACAGAGCCGACACAGGATAGCCCTCAACGCTTTGGGTTTAAATGACTGTGATTGGGGGGGTGGGGGTACAGCTCCCCCGTTTGGAGCTTTACTCTCTATCTGCTCAACTAGGGCTACTGACGGCATGACTGTCAGACGCCCCCACCCCAGAATCTGGGTTACTTCAAACACTGACCTGCATAGATGTATTTACAACACGGCCGACTAGGCCCAGGCCTAGGGCGGCAGATTGACAGAGGAGCAGCAGTTTATTGCAGCATATTTTCATTTTGCTGGTTGTCATTTTTTAAAAATACAACCAATTTAGTTTCTCCGGGTCTGACTGATCGGCAAAACTGCAAGTAATTTTCAGCTGTTAGCAGTCATTCCACACTGACAGTTAATGTTTGTGATGGCCAAACTTGTATATGTGCTTGATATTTACAAAAGCTTAATTGTTACGGTGACTTTAGGTTTTTAGTGATACAGTTATACAACTCTCACAGACATATATGACAGATATAAAGCTGTTTGATCAGTCTTATCTTCCCAAAATGCTCTTTAATATGCAAAACAGCCCAAACCTCAATATTTATATTTGTGCCACTTCACATTACTGTTGGAGTTCTTTCTAATCAATAAACACATAAACAGTGTTAGGCAATCACTTCTATATTCAAACACAACATGCATTTTTTAAACTGTTACAAAAATGAACGGAGGATAGCACAGAGGCAACGCGCTGGTCTTGAAAGCAAGACCACGCAGAGCAACAGAGGTTTGAATCCTGGATCTGCGCTTAGAAACATGAGATGACATCACATGTGAAATTAATTTTGATGAAAAGTCCCTACAAGGGGTTGTGTTTATATTGTTGGTAACAAGATGTCAGAGGTGATCGAGAGACCTATCATGAACTACTTAATCTATTAAAGAATGTACTCATCTAAAATCATTCTATTGGAGTGTTGTTGTTAATACAGGAACCTAATCATATATAAACAAAGGCAAGGACTTCAGAATGCACATAGAAGTACAATAGTTAAACATATAATAACTAACTAACAATTTAAGACTTACTACACTTGTGCGTGAAGAACCTCAATGCATACAAATCAGAGGCACATACAGGGAAACTAAAGCAAGGAAGAAACAAACAGCATCATTAAAGTTTACCTTCATGTATACAAATCAATTGTATGTTTGAGGCCTACTTATTTCCCCATGTATATGCACCTTGAGCTGAGACCAAACCCTAATGAAAGTACTTTAAGAACTTATGACAAGTTTAACGTCTAATTATAAAGCACCTTTTCAATTTTAATATTCGGACTGTCAGTGAAAAAAAAACACCTGGCTTAGATATGTCAGTGAACAAAAACAAGTGGCCCAAATCTTTGATGTCCTGGGTGTTAGTCTTAGCAGTGTACGGTGGTGGCACAAGTTATGGTTGCTTAGTTTACCATAACTGGTGAATTTCTGGGGGTTTTCGGATTTACTTGTAACCATAACGTCCCTTTTACAACGTTTTTTCATTGAATTTCATAGGTTTTTATAAGTGCAATTTAACCATAATGTACCTTTAACAAAGCTTTGTCATTGAATTTTATAGGTTTTTATTAATGCAACTTAACCATAATGTCCCTTTAACAAAGTGTTTTCATTGAATATATATATATATATATACATATATATATATATATATATATATATATATATATGTATATATATATATATATATACATATATATATGTTTCTCCAAGACTTAGCAGCCTCGCTAGTCAGTGAGGAGCACTCGCCTTTCCGTGCGTATAAAAACTCCGCCCAGCACTCCAAATTCATTAAACATTTCTTCTTTATTTAACTCAACAATGAGGTCAACATCATAGCACCATATGTGTAGCCGTCATCAAAACCGGCTCTCCCAAAGACAGTCGACGCGTTTCGCCGCACCACTTGCGGCTTGTTCACAACACTGTGTCTCTGACACTTCCTTGTTTTTAGCTTACACCGGCAGCATGGTAATGGACATAGAAAGAAATCTGTATAGTAGCGATCAAAATAAAGGAGGGACTAATGTTACATAGGAACAGTGGTGGCCATTTTGTAATAGGTGGTATATCTATCAATCATTAGCGTGCAATCATATCCTTCCCGTGATATGATTATCCCTTTGACCATTAAAATAATGATTGTGCCAAAGCAATAATTATTGTTATTCTAGTTTCTTCGCTGTTTTAATTACAATCCTCACCATTGTGATTCATTTATTTTCGCATTGCATATCCCCCACAATTGCATCATTTCTCTGATCAAGAATATAACATTCTCCAAATATCAAGTGCATAGTGCAAAAGAGTCAGAACATGCAATATTCTTCTTAAAGTGCATAGTGCCAACAGCCTGGTTTTATCAACCAACCATTTGGTCGATTAATCGCAGCCTTCAGTTATAAAGTGCATAGTGCTTGCTGCCATTATTATAAAGTGCATGGTGCTAAAGTGTTAACTTCATATGCATATTCATTCTCACTATGATACATTCAACCACAGTTTGGTGCATTTTGGGAATGCCAATACAACATATTTACAACCTTAAAACCAAACCTTATACAGTTGAAGAGATATCATCAGAAAGGTAAGTACTATCACAATTAGCAAACGCAATGTCAAACCAAGACAACATTTCTGGTAAGTAAACCACAGTGTAAAAGACTTATAGAATGGAAGTATGCCATTCAAGGTAAGTAAAAACCACTTGGTAGTAAACTTTGCAGATACTTTTTAGAATAGTAGACACAAGAACTTGTCAATTACTTTTCAGAATGACAATAGGCAATTCAAAGTTGAGAAATAACTTTGCAATACTTTGTTTCGGATCCTTATGACAGAAACAAGCCCAACACAAGGTAAGTTACCTAGCAATCTTTTCACATAGCCTATGCTTTAGGAGTCCTTCCCTATCTAGTTCTGAGTCTCTTTCAGGGTCAGATTGGAGGTCAAAAAGGCAAGCACAAGCTGTAGAAATGTCAAGAGATCCTGTGAAATTCTTCTGTAGCAGGTAAGTAACAGTTCTTGAGGGTAAAAGGGTTCAGATACTTCATAGAACGCTCCATGAATTTGTTCCATCATTAGGGATGGGCAAACGTTTATGGGTGAACTTCCTACCACACAAATTACCCCCCCACCCCAGCCACACATTAGCGGCAAAATGACTGTAGGTAAGTATTACCTCGAGTCTCACAGTACCTCGGCAGTGAAGAAGGTGATGTAGGCGGACACCTCATGATGCAGAAGCTACATGACCCGACAATTCTTGGTCTTCAGCTGAAAGAACGGACACTGGATGGGATTTTGCTACAGCAGTTGAGTGGAAAGGCTTCCAGCCAAGGACTATTGGTTTTGGTACCCTTTTCAAGACACCATATGAAGAACAGTAGTCGTCTGAATGATTTGCCTCGCTTTCTGGGTCCAGTACTCTGGTGAGGGGACTTCAAGGAGTGGAAGCTTGCCTCTGGAAGGAGTCCACCAAAGATTCAGGAGGATTTGTTCTTCAGAAGACGATGCACTGCAATTAGGAGGTCCCAGGGTATGGGCAGTTTAAGCCCAGGCAGTTCACAGCACGTCGTTGGATTGGCTGGAAATGCAGGTCTTTGCCACCTGTACAAAGTAAGGAGACATCCTCTTCAGGTCTTCTCTGTCGCATGGAAGAAAGGATCAGCGCAGCAGCTGTCACTCAGCAGGCATCTCCGGTTGCTTGAAGTAGCTACAGGTGTCTCCTCTTCTTCTTCCTCATCGGATTCTGCTCCTGTGGTTGACTTGTCTTTAGGCTCAGGATACAAGCCATTTATCCAGTAACCCAGCCAATTAGCACTCGTGCTACATTTAAACTCCTTGTTTCCTATCTTCATAGACACTTGGAGCCCCGGCGGGCTTCACAAAGGATTTCTGCCGAAGACAAAAGTCAAACCAGGACCTCCCTCACCCAGTACGAAAAAAGAATATACAGCTCTCCACATAAGTTGAGGTGTACTGATCTCACAAAAAGAAAGGTACGGATAAAAAGTATCCCTCTATCCTTGGGAACATTAGTTCTCACAACGAAAATAAGAGAACATAAAAAGGGGCGCTCCCTAGCAACACTGCACAGATTGTGCTGTGCAAAAGTGAAATGGAAATGGAGGAGAGTATGACTCCAAAAATAAAAGTATGGAGAGCAGTGTTCCCTCTAAGCTGTGCGCATGTGCGCTTGCCCAACTTCCTTCTGGGTGCCGCTCAGAAGATTTTTAGCAGCGCACACAGACAATTCTCACCTATTCAAGTCACAGCAATTACTTCAAATTTTCTCTCTCTTAAAATAAGCAACTAGTCTTGATATTCTGCTCATTTGCATTACGCTACTATGCAAGAGTGACCGTGAACACCCAAAAACCCTAGCAGCAAAATACACACATAAGAGGTTAAAAACTAAAATGAAAAACTAGCTCCATGAACAGAAGAATCTAACCAAGATATGCCTGCACACATAAACAGAATAATGTTTCCTCCCCACCCATGACTCCTAAGCTTGTTACTACCACACTTTTACCTTATGACTCTAACTGCTGCCCCAGAACACATTAAGATGGTACCTGACAACCTTGACTCTTCCTCTCTTGGCTCTGCGAAAGATTAGCAGATGTATACCTACATCCACTTGTTTTATGTATGTTTGTAATATGAATAATATGAATAACATTCACATGCCAGAGTTTCTGTTACTCATTGTGCCTTACCAAACGCATCACCCACACAATACACTCAAACTACCTCTTCAAATATCGGATACTGACTGTAAGTAAGCAGGCTACATGGAAGTGTAACCTTATCCCATTTTTTTCTTCTTTGTACATATTTCACGCAAGTGTTTGGAAGTGGCCCTCTTGCAAGTTAACACATTATGAAACTCAAATATAATTTGCCCTGTAAGGATTTTGAGAAGACAAATGTGATGCTCTGTGTCTCCTACTGTTGCATTACTAACA
Organism: Ambystoma mexicanum; assembly: GCF_040938575.1. Lineage (NCBI taxonomy): Eukaryota > Metazoa > Chordata > Amphibia > Caudata > Ambystomatidae > Ambystoma > Ambystoma mexicanum. The sequence continues at coordinate 257,084,129 of NC_090922.1, forward strand.
TTACCTTATACGTGGAGAGCAACAGTGCAATATAATTTACTTTGCCTACAAAGGATAATGGGTATGGACTATGCCTGGGATTTCTCGTCCATAGTATCAGGGTACCAGATATTCAGACAAGAGAATGCTTTTCACACAGTCTGCCTCGTTTCAAGTGTACAGAGTTCCTTTGGGCATAGGCCTTCACACATTTTATGGTAACTCGCTGCTATAAAAAAAAGGTTTCACTGAGCACTGTCTAATCCTGCACAATGATATAAGGGTGGAGTATGTTGCAAACAATCTTGTATGCGCTGCAAAAGAATTGCGTACATGCAGAGTCATGACATTCTTAAAATGCACATAATATGTTAAGTCATTAAATACGCTTTGCTTGCAAAGTATTGTGGGTCTGCAAATATCCCAGTGAGTGTTTACTACTACAGTCCCTCACTTTTTACAGTGCTCTATCAACTTGTATTGGAGGCTAACGCTGGGGCCGGGGAAGGGTATGGGTGGAAGAGCACATGTCATCACTCCTTGCGGCTGATGAACAAAGCAGCAGATTTCAAAAACAAAATCAGACGTTTCGGCAGTACACTGAAGGAAATGTGTTGCTTGTTTGCTAAAGGATAGGAAATTCTAGTACCCATCTAAACAGCTCCTTCTTTTTCTTTCTATGCTCAACTGCTGAGGACTTTTCAATATAACCATATACTCTGTATGTATCGTCTATAGCATCCCCCTCCATCTTATTTAACTGATAACAAAGAATTACAGAAGAGGGATCCATAGTTATAGAAGAAGGCACTCAATCAGTTGTATCTCTGATGAATTGATGCTATTAACTTAAAAGGCATATATATGTGACTTTCTTCAGCAGGGCTCCATAATAAACCTCAGTAAGGCACTTATTTAATTTTATCCAGGCTGTGGTGTGGAAGGGTGGGCAAAACTATAATGTGCCCTGTCATTTAACTTCCTATGTCAGGGTTATAAGCAGGGCTCCAATCAGATTTAGCTCCCTACTTGGAATCAAAGGATTTTTCAGGGAGTAAAAAAGTAATTAGCTCTGCTAATAGGTATATTTTCCGCTTATTAAAAGATGTTCTTCCCCATAAAATTCCTGTTGAGATCAGGCGTTAATATTATTAGAGTTCCTTCCTATGCCACTGCTCTACTGGTCACTAATTTGAAAAAAGATCATTGGAGCTTTGTGGGTTGAAGCAACAACATTTTAATTGTTTCTCGTTTTTGTTGGGCACATGTTCATTTTTTCAGGGAGTAAAAATGGATGGTCTATATGTCTTTTAGCTGTAAGGCTGGTTTTAACACTACCCACAGGACACGGAATGTGGAAAGTAAGCAGAGGCACAGGATTTATTTTTATCATATTCTGAGGTGCAGTTATTCTGATGCAATAATCATCCTTACACACATTATTAGAAGAATGTAATTCTGGCCCTTGAATTACTTAATCATTAAAGTGGCACTTGAACTCCTATCAGTATGTTTTTGAAACATTGCTTTTAATTGCCATTAATTAATTGGCACATGTATTCTGTCAGAATTTTTTGACAGCTACATCAGTTTATGACAAGAGATATTTGTGTTTTGTAGTACATATTAGTGATTTTCCAGTGGCATAAAACATTTGCAATGAACTATGGCAGATGTGGAAGTCTTGGACTGGTTGATGAGATCATTGGAGCTTTGTGGGTTGAAGCAACAACATTTTAATTGTTTCTCGTTTTTGTTGGGCACATGTTCATTTTTTCAGGGAGTAAAAATGGATGGTCTATATGTCTTTTAGCTGTAAGGCTGGTTTTAACACTACCCACAGGACACGGAATGTGGAAAGTAAGCAGAGGCACAGGATTTATTTTTATCATATTCTGAGGTGCAGTTATTCTGATGCAATAATCATCCTTACACACATTATTAGAAGAATGTAATTCTGGCCCTTGAATTACTTAATCATTAAAGTGGCACTTGAACTCCTATCAGTATGTTTTTGAAACATTGCTTTTAATTGCCATTAATTAATTGGCACATGTATTCTGTCAGAATTTTTTGACAGCTACATCAGTTTATGACAAGAGATATTTGTGTTTTGTAGTACATATTAGTGATTTTCCAGTGGCATAAAACATTTGCAATGAACTATGGTAGATGTGGAAGTCTTGGACTGGTTGATGAGATCATTGGAGCTTTGTGGGTTGAAGCAACAACATTTTAATTGTTTCTCGTTTTTGTTGGGCACATGTTCATTTTTTCAGGGAGTAAAAATGGATGGTCTATATGTCTTTTAGCTGTAAGGCTGGTTTTAACACTACCCACAGGACACGGAATGTGGAAAGTAAGCAGAGGCACAGGATTTTTTTTATCATATTCTGAGGTGCAGTTATTCTGATGCAATAATCATCCTTACACACATTATTAGAAGAATGTAATTCTGGCCCTTGAATTACTTAATCATTAAAGTGGCACTTGAACTCCTATCAGTATGTTTTTGAAACATTGCTTTTAATTGCCATTAATTAATTGGCACATGTATTCTGTCAGAATTTCTTGACAGCTACATCAGTTTATGACAAGAGATATTTGTGTTTTGTAGTACATATTAGTGATTTTCCAGTGGCATAAAACATTTGCAAGGAACTATGGCAGATGTGGAAGTCTTGGACTGGTTGATGAGTTTTCTGTTTAATCACATATGACATATTTTATTTTAGCCTATGTGTTTGGAAAAAGTGTTGTAAGATTTGTCAAGAATTGCAGTGACTGGGAAGAGAAAATTCCTTTCCAACTCTCTTCTGCAACAGTAGTTCACTAAATACGCATGCTCACAAAGTGGCTTACCTCATTAGTCAGTTGCGCACATGGAAAATAATGTGCGCACAACAGCAAATCAGTTCCGCACATAGATAAAAATATTTAGAGGGAACATTGATGGAGAGGCATACAAATGACTTCCATAGCCAAAGTAAAAGAAAAGGTGTGTGGGGGCAAAAGTTCCCACTCGCCCAGGAACATATATTAAAAAACAAACGTCCAGCAAAACGTGCTGGCGGTCTCAAAAGTGAGGGTGATTTGGCATAAAATGAAAAATCTTACCTAACAACATGCATTATGTAAATTACAGGCTGCAATTGCAAATATTATATGCATGCTGCATCACTGTCAGTCAGCGTTGCTGCAGTAATCAGCTGTATTTTCGCACTGGGGATAGCCCAGATGGGGTTGTTTGCCATGGAAATGGAACTGGAGCCGTCATTAAAACAGAAGTGGTGTGAAATTATGGTAAACACGCTCCATCATGGATACATGGCTGCCAGCCAGGGCATGCCAAGCCTAGGCGTCCTTCCTTGAGCATAGTATTTGGCAACTTAGGAGTGGGACAGACAGGAGGAGCTCTGAGGAGCATACTTCTGATTTGGCTGGTACTGGTCTAAACTTTTGATGTCAGCATTTACCCACCTAAGTGTCTGCATCAGTTTGAGCATATGCATCAGAGTGGTGCTTGTACCTACAGCACAAGCCTGGTTTAGCATGGTGTAACACAGTATATATTTGACTTTAGCTGGGTTGGCTGACCGCGCTGCAGCAGCATACCCCTGCAGGTGGTATAGCCATCCTCCACAAACCTCACCTCACACCCTTATAGGTTAAGAAACAACCCTGCAATGATGACTGTGAATCTCTGCTAGTTAAATTCCAATCCACTCCTCCTTTCTCCCTCAGTCTTCTCCTCCTTTACAGACCCCCGGGCTATAACAGAAACTTCATAGACTCCCTGAATGACTCTGTATCAGCCATATTGCTCTCTCACCCGGCTCTCAATGTTTGTGGTGATCTAAACATCTAGTTCAACACCCCTCCAGCCCAATGACCTGTCATCTCATTGACCACATGGAAGCACTAAATCTGGCCCAACTCACATCAGGCGCCACAAATATTACAGGTCACTCCTTAGATGCAGTGTTCAGCTCATGGAACCTGATCTCCCCCTTCACCCGCCCCCTCATCTGACTGATCACTCGCTTATCCGCTTCTCAGCCCTGACTCCCATGCCCCCTTTCCCTCCCTGCCTCCCACCCCCTGCCGCCACCCCCAGGATCCCGTTCTAGAACCAGGTAACCATCCGCCCTGATCTTTCCTTCACCCTACTCTCCTCCCTTCCCAATCTCCCCCTCCAGGGAGGAAATCCCTCCCCAGACCTTTTCGCCAAATGGCTCTCAGACGCTTTGCCCCCCTTAACCCCAACAAAACCCCTATCCCAGTGCAGCAGGTGCTTCCTGCAGGTGGTTCAACCCTCATCTCAAATTCCTCAAAACCCTCAATCACTGCCTGAAATGACACTGGCGGACCAACCCTTCCGTCCAACACAAAGTCACTCTGGCTAGACAGACGAGAGCCTACACATTCGAAATTAGGAAAGCCAAACATGTCTTCTACACCTCCCACATTGCCAATGCAAACAACCCAAGCAAATAACTACACAAGATTATATCTGAGTTCAAGACGCCCTTCTGCTCTACCTCTCCGCCCCCGTCTCTCAGGCGCTGTGCGGCACCCTTTTCAACCATTACTTCAACATAGCAATTGAAAGGAACCATAGCATCCATGCTAAACTACCAACCCCTTATGGCCCCATACCGATAACCCCCTTCCGCTGCCCTCCAACACGCATCATCTTCAGCTACTTCTAAGGAATCTCCTGTTCTGAGTTCTCAAAGCTTCTCTTCAATAGCCTCCCCTCAGGTTCCCTGTGAGACCACTGCCCCCCAGACCTCCTCAAAAACATCCTTTCCTCCACCTGTGCAGGCACCCATTCTAGATATACAATCAACCACTCACTACCAGCAGGTATCTTCCCACCAGCATACAAAACCTCTCACGTCAAACCACTACTAAAAAGAGGTTAAATGTCTTTTCTTTGAAAGATGTTTCATCAAAAAATGTTTCATGGAAAGATTTTTCATTGAAATGTTTTTCACTGAATGTATATTATTGACACTTCATCGAAAATGTGTACATCGAATTTCTAATTGGGGTGGTCTGGAAGGCCCCCCAAACTCCCGTTTGCTGCCCTTTAAAACACCCCAAACATTCCCAAATATTTTTTTTTATTGGGGTGTCCTTCCCAAAACCTGGTCTTCCAAATGTAACCCTTTACCCCACCCAAACATACATACATTCAATGAAAGATTTTTTCCATGAAAAATGTTTTCAATGAAAGATTTTCGATGAAACATCTTTCACTGAAACATTTTTAGATGAAAAGACTGTATAACCTAAAGAATCCCTGTCTTAAACCCCTCCTCCCCTCCAACCACCGCCCCATCTCCAACAACCGCTTCATAGCCAAATTGCACAGCATACTTCCAGCTCACTCTGCTCACTGAGGCTCACAGCTTCCTTGACCCCTGCCCAGTCTGGCTTCAGACCCCTCCATGGAACTGAATCCTCCCTAAACTGTATCTGGGACAAAATGAAAAGAACAGCAGAATCTGAGGGCTGCACTGCTCTCATCCACATTGACCTCTCTTCCGCCTTCGACATGATTAACCACTCCATACTCCAAACACACTCTTTCATCTAGGCATAAGGGACTCCACCCTCAGATGGATCTCTGCTTTCCTATCTGACTGCTCCCAAATCATCTCTCTCCATCCTTTCTCCTCCGCCCCCCATGAGGTCCCCCAGGGAACCTCACTCTCCTCCCTCCTCTTCAACCTCTACCTTTCACCACTCCGCAAGCTCACCCATTACCAGAATCTCACCTGTTACAACTATGCTGACAACACCCAGATCATCCTCAAGATTCCCAATTCCCCCTCATCTCCCCACCCTGACCTAACATCCTGCCTCTTAGACATTGACCCTTAGATGATGAACAATCACCTGCTCCTCCAACTCGGAAAAAACGAAATCATAATCTGCGGCAAAACAGCTCTCCTTCCCCAATCTATCCTATGGCCGCATTCACTAGGACCCACACCCACTGCATCCCCCTCAGTCAAAAACGTAGGGTGCACTTTTAGCTCAGACCTGCCCCTCTCCCATCACATCAATGCAGTCTCCAGATTGTGCACCTACCAGCCCTGCATCCTCAAGAGGATCTTTCCTCATCTCTCCTACCCCCATAGAGTTTCTGCACTCATGGCCCTCATCCTCTTGTGCCTAGACTACTCTAACTCCCCTCTACCTTACCTTCTCCTCGTGCTCTGCCTCATAGAGGGCCACCTTGCCTTCAGGAAAGCCCTCACAAATGGCCTGTTCTCCCTGACTTACTGATCCCCCACCTCTCTGTGCCTGGCTGGTCTGGGCATATCTGGCCAAGCATGAGTTACTTCAAGGAACATAATGGGCCCACACAGCAAGGCTTGCATGTGAGACCCCTCAATCTTTGTGCGACACTCATGTTGGTATTGGATCAGGTAATCCTTTCTGTATTTTGACATGAGTTTCTTTGAAACTCTTTGTTGCAGGTGTCTACTAGTACACAGAAATGTTTTCTTGAAGTCTCTCTCAATACCGCTCCATCTGAAACAGCTCCAGAAACCTGCCAGAACAATATTTGTCATAACCCACCCAATTAATGTGTGGTGTAAAAAGACAGTCCCAGAGCAACAGAGATGGAGAGGCCTTGCTAGCCCCCATTGTGAGAGTGAAGCTGGTTAAGTGGGGAGTTCAATTGAAATATAATAAAAGCCAGTGCAAAACAGTGATTATGACATAGGACCTAGTGAATGAGCGAGAATTGGCCTTCCTCCATTTTTTTAGACTGTACAGGTACTCAGCTGGGTTGTAGGCCCCCCCCCAAACCCCTGTTTTTGGTGTAAAAACACCCTTTTAAAGCTACACTAGAGCATAAAAATATATATATTTAAAAAAAATGTTTCGATCCTTTGGTTTTCGGTCGAATGCACTCTCACCTTTTGCATTCGACCCTTTTGTTTTCGAAACTTTAACTGGACACCCTCGGCTGAAGAAAAGTGTATCTCAGATCTGAAATATTACTAACATTGTCCATTGTATTCCAAAAATACATGTGTGCTGCAGTTGCTGACTTCGTGTAGAGACACATGTGACAGATTTAAAGCTGCAACAGTGCACATGGACAGAAAATATACATTTTAAACACTGGGCATTGGGAAGCTAAAAAGGAGGAATAATACCTTACATTTAAGAAATAAAATTGAATGACCGATCGCATTGTCAGGAATAAAGAGACTTTATTCCAGCACATAAAATTACAACATTTATAGGAAAAGGCATATTTCATTTAGTGTAAAAGTGAACACTGGCTTCTTATGCAACTATGGCCTATCGGTGTGACTAATATCCAGAGGGAACTTATTTCTTTTCAAACATTATGTAAAGAAAGAGTTTATTTCTTGCCAGTAGGTCCTGGTGCAGTATTGAAAGTTACATGTACACAGTGGGTACATTTAATATGCTAGCCTTTCAGAATTGTGAACTGCAACTTGTTTTACTGTCTGAGCTGAAACTTCAACCCCAATACCTTTGGGGCTGGGTTTATCAAGGAAACAGGCTTGGAGCTTCAGTTAAACATATATGAAATGTTGCAAGAGAGATTGGACTGCAGGGATTTATAGATAACATAACTAACAGAAATGACATTTAAGGTCAGGTCCCCCATTAAGTGTGCATTAGCCCCGAGCAAAGACCCTTTGAATCTCAGGAGAAGAGGGTAGAATAAACATTGGCCCAAACAGATGGCCTGGTCACAAGTTCAAGGAGAAATGGAAACTTAGAGGGGAAAAGGTGGGGTGGTCTGAAAGTGAAACTACCTCTCCTATAATGCATTGCCATATGTTTAACATTGAACACATGTTCCTAAATGAAAAGAGCATCATGTGTCCCAGTGAGCCCAGCACAGATTCATATTAAAGGGTATAAAGATCACGTCGGCACCATGCAAAACCAACATTTTTGTGATGTACATAACTCAAGTTATTATCATGACTATGATCCTGGCATTTTCATAAGTCTGAGGAACTGGAAAATGTGTGAAGTGGTAGATGGTGACATTAATGTTGGAAGTATGCAGGGTCAGAGTTCTAATTATTACAGTGCAGACACAATGTGCAAAAAATTGTGGTTCTGCCCAGGAAGGGTGTGCCAAAATAAAACAAGTATTTTCCTACTCGCCATAAAATGTACAATTAAAGAATATATAGATTTATGTAGCTTTCTGAAAAATCAGCCCAGCTGCCATGTTGTTAGATTTTTAGAACCCAAAAAGGTAAAACCCACCTGTCATTTTTTTGATGATGTATTTTTCCTCCTTCTTCAGCTTCCATAACCCATACCTCCCAACTTCTGGTCGTATCAGCACCCAGTGGGCATCTTGGAGGGAGGTGAAGGGAGAGTGCTAGCAAATCCTTACCGTGGGAATTATGATAATGTAGGAGTGTCATCAGCCCTATAAGAGGTCCATTTTGCATCAGAACAGGGCTTTTTCAGTTTATTCCTGGGGGTAGCCTGCTGCCGGACTCTTGCGAGGATCAACTAGCAGAGAGGCCTCAATCCTTGCATTGGAGACAGTGGGCCTCATTACACGGTAGGCAGTAAAACATGGCGCTATTAGCACCATGGTTGCCGCCGGTACCATACCGGTACCACCATGGAGGAAAGGGGAATTACCACCCCATTCCACGGTTGGCGGGGCGGTTATTCCCCCTTCCTCCATGGCCCTTCCCCATTCCCATTTTTGCCCCATAGGGCATAATGGGAACGGGGAAGGAGCTAATTACGGTACCGCAAATTGCGGTACCGTAATTAGCACCAAGGTCCCTTTGCGGGTCCCAACTTTAACGGCTGGTCTACACCAGCCGTTAAGGTCGGGTCCTGCAAAGGGACCTCGTAATAAGGTGGTAAGGGTTTACCGGTACCGGTGCCCTTACCGGTACCGGTAAACCCTTACCATCTACCGTGTAATTTAGGCCCAGTGACAGGGAAATCTACAAGGTAGATGGGTCCCCATCAGAGGAGCAAGAGGAAGTCTGGGTGCAGGAGAAAATCCTTGACTGAAGCCCTGACCAGATCTGTGCTGTCCTCAGAGGAGCCCTGCTATTTTCCTCAATGCCCCTATAATCAAGGCCTCCCATGTAAGTAGATTAATCCAATAGCCATCAATTGTGTGGGGAGCTACCTGACTAACGCAAGTAGACTAAGTAATCATAAGGTTGGCTATGCATAGTGAATAGACTGCAGGCAGTACCACCAATATATATATGTGTGCATAGAATCTGGATGTTCAACGATACATTTTAGCAAAATGAGATCCCATAGAAGAGAAGGGCTGAAAGTGTGGCGCAGTTGAAAAAAAAAGGTGATGGCGAAGGAAGATTCGATAAGGCTTGTCTGGCGCAGTGTCAAGGGTTGAGGCAGCCAAGAAACTGGTTATCTATTCGAGAACATACAATGAACATGAGAAGCAAGACAAGCTCCTGTAGAGGTGTAATGGAAAAACACTAGAAGTGCCAGGTTTTATTAATTTAATACAACAAAGGAGCTCAAAACATGGTCTCCTGTCACCGGTCAAGATGAGAATAGACTTTGGGAGAGCTACAGCGAGACCAGAAGATAAGGCCATGCTCACACTCCCTTCTATTCTCAGGTAGAGTAATCCTTTGCAAGGCCGAGTTCAAAGACCAATTGACTGGCAGACTGTAGGAGTGATGATAGATGTTGGGCTATTTGGGTGGGGAGGCATGACCAAGCCAACCCTCCAGCACCTGGTGTACCAGCCTGCGTGTTGCTAGTGAGTGGAATATTCCAGAAGGGTACAAGCATGCCAACCAATTGTGGAGGGCCACGTAGCTGAACATTCCTATAGTTTAAAAGCCAATAAAACATCATGTATTTTCATGACGCGAAAAATTACTTGCACTAGGGGTGGGCATAGCTGTCCACCTGACCTCACAGACCCAATCACAACCCCATACCCCATAGAAAGTATACGTAGAAGCTCCCTTTAAGCCAACCACAACCCCAATTAGGTTTTCATATTTTGCCACGTAGTATGATGTCACTCATGACAGGTTTTTGCTGTAAATGTTTGTTTTTTCATGAAAATCATTGAGAATGCTTGTGCAGTGTCCGTAGATGCCCGTTGTACTTCCTGTTTTAGAAAATTGTTATTAAAATAGTTGAGTTTTGTTAACTTCCTGAGTCGACCTAATTATTGATGTACGAGTAAGATCTGCATCCCCATCCATCTCAGATACTGCTACCTCATTTTAAACGACCTCCGGGGGGTTCACTTTGTCTGCATGATTATCCACCTTAAGAACCTGGTGAATGCTTTAGACCCCAGAGCATCCCCAAACTACTTGCAACCCTCAAATCGAAGCTTCAACACAGCTGGCTTCTGGGATCCCTCCACACTCCAATCCAGGAGACACAAATGCTGCCTGCCAGAGACAGTGGCACTTAAGGTCATTGCTGTCCCGCACACACCATCATAAAACAGGTCTGAAAAGTACTTGGTCTGATGCTGCATGTCCGGCAGGAGCTGGGAACAGCCAGTGCCATCATCCGGAGAGTGCGGCAGTGTCCGAAAGCCAGCCAATGCAGTGACCGCAGGATAGGACCCATAGGTTATGGACCTCAAAGCCAGATGAGACCCAAAGTAGGTTTTCTTGAGGGCAGATTTCACCTTCCTATCTACTGGATCCCTGATAGCCACTTCATCCACAGACACGAAGGAACGGCCCACCAGGCTAGCCAGAACGTCACCCTAGAGGTGGGCTGGCAGGCAGCCGGGTTTCCTCAACCCCTGAGGGGATACAACTTTGACATAAACGGGGCATGGAGATCTGCTCCAGCCAGGCCCCCTCCCTGCAGGACCTTGTCCCAAATGTCTGAAATCAAATGGAGGCCCAGATTAGGGACGTTTATACTGATGAATAGATGGTCCTGAAGCATGCTCCACTACCGACAGCACCTGAAAATCCATAGAAAGGTAGATCTGGTCCATCACCAGTTGGACCTCCTCCCAGTCCAAGTACATCCCGGTGGCCTCCTCGTCATCAGGTGAACGGGAGCATCCAGCTGCATCTGAAGAAGAGAAGGACGAAGAAAGACAGAGGAACAGACTACAACCCCTCTATCACCGCCACACGACTAGCCAGAAACCCCTTAAAAATGGTCTCAATCTTTATATCTGTCTGCTTTTTCATGCTTGTTTAGGGACACATGCTTTAAAATTGGCTGTTCGCAGCCATTCTTCAAAGGTTTCTTGGACAGAGAACGCCCAAGTTCTGCCTAGTGAGGTTTGGTTTTCTCGCGCACTGTACACATTCTATTCCTAGTTCACCCCTGAAACACAGTGCATTAAACTTGTATTAGTGGCACGGGAGGCAGAGGCGACAGAGAGCTGCTCAGACGTCGTAGCCGCATTGATGCCCCAATACTGGGCCCGAGGCTTTGGCATGTTTACATTTTTATGTAATAATCATTTATTGTTCGCAAGAGGTTCGTAAATTAGATGTCACAGCGAATGTCAAAACCGAAAAGCTAGTATCTAGCTCTGGTGGCAGTCTAGTGCACACTCTGGCGCCCTATAGGCTGCCACCACACCAAAATCTGCCTCCGCTACTGCTTGTGCGCATGCTCGAAGGCCGGGTAAATGCAAAGCCAGCACCTCAGAGGAAATATAGACTAGTGCGTGTGGCTGGGTTCCACAGAGAATGCAAGAATTGAATCGTCACAGTGGCAGTTGGTGCCTTTTTTGACTAGAGGGTCAGGAGAAGCCGAGCGTAGCAAAGGAGCCCAACGAATCAATGGTTGCATTAGGGAGGTCTTCCCGTGAAATAATAGATACAATCAGTGCATTTTTCAGCACTGTTTCTCTGAAATATTGATTAAAAAGCTACACGGTTTACAAACAATTTTGTGGAGTGACATGAACAAAATCAAGAGATGCAGGTCACCAACAGTGCACAGCAGCATTTCCCAACGCATATAGCAATTTAAACAAAAGATGTAATGAATTGTTATCATGCCCAGTGAGGTGTTTTATTTGTCCTGCAGGATGTCATTATTTTTACTAAACCAGGTGAAATTAGGCCCAAGTCAATTACTTTATTATAAATGTACAGCACGCTACTGAATTGTTTAATGATTTTGTCATCAGTTCTTATTGTGATTATGTATGGTCAAGTTTTTTTTACTGTTGCTGCATACTACTATGGTTTTTGTTACCGAAATAAAGTAACTAATGAAAAAAGAAATGTTATGCTGGCTATTAAAATAAATGTCCAGGCAGGCTGCACCAATATATGCCAATATTACCCTATAAGAACATAATGCTGTTTGCTTTGCCGGTAAAAAAAGCCATGCCACAATAGAATACTATAGCCAGACAGGCTGCACCAATGTACACCAGTATGACAGCCGGTACTGCCCAAGAAGTGACCTAAGATCCAGCAACAACCTACAAATAGTGACAAAACATTACAAAAAAAGGAAATTTGGCGGTAACAGTGTTCTCACGTCTAATTACTAACCCCTGCAACCCCATGCCCAAAGAAATTAGAACCACAGAAGACCACATCACCTTCAGGAAACAACTCAAAACATGGCTTTTTCTCAGACAATGACAATCGCAAAGGGACACCAGCACCAATAACATCATAGACAAACAACTAGAGTGGGGGTGAGATGGGCCAACGAACCACAACCAATGACCTGGCTAGACCATCAAGCGGCAACCAAAATGTCAGACCAGTGTCTCCAACAAACCGACATACTTACCCATGTCCCCTTCCTGCTCCTCCAACATACCAAGGTCACTACAAACAAAGAATCAATTCTATGTTCACACCCATCATCTCTGAGATGCTGCAAGCACACCCAGAGTGAACCACCCCACATAGTCCACAAAACCGTCAACAACACGAGTACACACACCAAGACACCAGATAGTCTTACAGCTATGGCCAACCACGACTCTGGGTCCCTTATGGACACCATCTAACCAGTGCACACAACCACAACCCACCACAACACACCAAACTAACACCAACACAAACACTATCACACACCGAGGCAATACATCTTACTCATACGGTTACAACGCATGGGGCCTCCCGCACCAATTCCCACATGTAAAACAACACTCACAGATGCCAATTCCTCCTGGTTCTGAACCTATCCTCTCATCCTATCCTCACTAACCTCCCCACCCCATCTCGTGCAGAGTTGAGACTGCCCCTGGGTGGTAGCAGTGCATTATAAATCCACATAACATAACAAAACATAATATAAAAACACTCATCATGTTGGCTTTACCCTTTAGGCCAGTAAAAAATGCCACGCCGCAGTAAATAAATACATCTAGACTGGCTGCACCAATGCAAGCCTACCATAGTAAAGAAAAAATATAAACAGAAATTGACTCCCTCTCTAGTGAGCAACAGAAAGCTCTGCACTTGACACATACAACCCGTAGAAACAATGAGAAGCATTATATGTGGTGAGTGACCTTATTGTACACTCTAGTCAGCTTAAATGTGTGCACATTGTAGTTAATGTGAGCTGCACTATGAACTTTAAACCACAATATCCCCTGCCACAAGCCTTCCTTATTGTGTGTTTTGGCTTTCACCAATGTGTTATATTCTGGGTACAGCTGAAGAGAGCGATGCCCCTGAGAGTAGAGACTGTAAACTCCTTCTCAGCCCCTTCATGGAGAAACTGCAAAATGTCCGGCAGACCACAGATCAGCGCCTTCACACCCCTCGGGGAACACCATGTCAAATAATTAGCCCAATGACGGTCATAAGACTTAAGCATAGAGGACCAATGCAGCCCCTGGACCATCCCAGCCACAGTGGCCGAAAGTCATAACACATGCAGACCAAATCCCTCAGTTTCCTGATCCCCCCAATGGACGAGAAGTAGGGATCAACCGCTCTGCAACAGAGTTGTTCAACCACCCCCTCAGAGACCAGTAAGGGTCTGCCAGGACAAACACCCCCGGAGACACCCTGATCTTGCTGATGACCCTCGGAATCAGGAGAACTGGGGCAAAAGTATAAAGAAGCTCCGACAGTTAGGCCAGGAAAGAGAGTCCACCACCCTGGACCCTGGGCACGGAGTCCGCAAACAAAACCAGGTAAGCTGAGTGTTGCAGGGGGAGACAAATAGGTCCATCCAGGGATGCCCAAACCGCTGACACACCTCCTGAAAAGACTCAGTGCATAGGGACATCTCCCCCGAGACCGGAAACAGCCTGCTGAGCTGGTCTGAAGTCTCATCATCTGCCCGCCGGATATGGACTGCCCAGAAGGAGACAAGGCAAGCCTCAGCCCAGGCCATGATGGACAATGCCAGATCCTTCAGAGGGTGGGACCCTGTAACCCCTGATGGTTGGCATAAGCCAGAGGTCTGGTATTGTCTGTCCATACCAGAACATCCTTCCCCAGGATCGAAGGTCTGAAGACCATAAAGTCCTCAGAACAGCCACCAACTCCTTCCAATTTGAGGAAATCCCTTTGTCCTGAAGAGGCCACTTTGCCTGATGAGACAAGCCCTGGAGAGTTGCTCCCCAGCCCAAGCCGCTGGCATCGGTGGTAAGAATGATCAGCAAGGCCGGGACAAGGGCACATCCCTCCGGAGATGGGACCTGACCAACCACCAGCGAAGACACTTCTGGAGGGGAGAAGTGACCTGGATAAAAGAGTTTTATTGAACCATCCCAGCCATAGTGGCCAAAAGGCCTAATGCCTGCAGCCCCCAATTCTCATTTTCCTGACCCCCCATCAGATGATAAGTGGGGACTGACACCCTCCGCAACAGAGTCGGCCAACTGGACAACACCCATGCAGGAGTGTACTGCATCCCCAGAAGACTCGGGAACCACCCCCTCAGAGGCTAGCAAGGGTCCACCAGGACAAACACCCCCAGAGACACCATGATCTTGCTGATGACCCTGGGAACCAGGGGAACTGGGGAAAAAGCATAAAGAAACTCCAGCAGCTAAGCCAAGGATAGAGAGTCCATCACCCTGGGCCCTGGGGCCGGAGTCCGCAAACAAAACCAGGGAAGCTGAGTGTTGCAGGGGGTGGCAAAGAGGTCCACCCAGGGAGGCCCGAACCACTGACACACCTCCTGAAAAAGCTTGGTGTATAAGAACATCTCCCCCGAGACCGAAAACACCCTGCTGAGCCGGTCCGCAGTCACACTGTCCACCCCCCGGATATTGGACTGGCCGCAAGGATACAATGCGAGCCTCGGCCCAGGAGCTAATGGACAACAGCAGATCCTACAGGTAGCGGGACCCCGTACCACCTTGTGGTTGGTATTCGCCAGAGCTGTGGTATTGTCCATCTGAATCAGAACATTCTTCCTCAGGATCGAAGGTCTGAAGACCACCAAAGCCCTCAGAACAGCAGCCAACTCCTTCCAATTGAAGGACCGCATCTTGTCCTGAAGAGACCACTTCACCTGATGAGCAAAGTCCTGGAGGGTTGCCCCTCTGCCCAGGCTGCTGGCATCGGTGGTATGAAAGATCAGCAAGGCCGGGGACAAGGGCACACCCCTAAGGAGATGGGACCTGACCAATCACCAGCAAAGAGACTTCTGGAGGGGAGACGTGACCAGGATCAAAGAGTCTTATTGATGGGATGCCGGGTGCCAATGGGACAGCAGGTGACGCACCAACAGTCTCAAAAGCAGTGGTTCCCATTGGACCACAAAGACACAGGTGGCCATTTGACCCTGGAGACACAACCAGTCCCTGGCCGTAGCCCAGTCCTTATGAAAAGATACCTCAAGAGTGATAGGAGCCATGAGGCCCTGTCCAGCGGCAGCTGGACCATCCCCTCCTGAGTGCACTGATGAACTGGAGATTATGAGAGGGGGACAAGTGCAACTTTGGGAGATTGAGCAAAGAAAAGCACCGGACCAGGTACCGGCAGACAACCTAAAGATAGGCCAACACCTGGAGCCGAGAACCAGCCTGATCATCCAATCAGTCAAGTAGGAGTACACCTGAATCCCGACCAGGTGCAAGTAAGTCACCCAGGGAGCTAACAACTTCAGGAAGACCCATGGAACAGACTTGAAACCGAAGGACAGAACACAGAAATGAGAATGCTCCTGCCCCACAGCGAACCGCAGCAAATGCTGATGACTGCAGAATATCGGGACATGCTAATATGCGTCCTGCAGATCTAGAGAAACCCATCAGTCACCCCGGGACACAGCCAGGATGATGATTGCAGGGTCTCCATATTGAAGGGCTGCATCAGAACAAAAGCATTCAGGCCCCGTAGATTGAGGATGAGCCGGAAGGAGAACCCTCCTGGCTTGGGGACCAGAAACACTGTGGAATAGAAACCTGTCCCCCACTGGCCCACTGGTGCCAGACAATGGCCTGCTTCTGAAGAAGGTCCTGGAGCAGTGGTCGAAGTGGGTGTATGCAGTCGGGAGCAGTGCTCCTCTACTTTTTTAAATTACTTTTCACTGTTCCTATACTTTTATTCAAAAATGAAAATGTTCCGGAATGGTTTTGTTTTAAAGAAAAACTGTAAGAAGAAGTTGAAACTTGCACTTCAGTGCACTGCATTGAACGTTCCCTTAAACAGCAGGTGCATTTGTTAGGGATTTGTGGCACGTGGGAGGGGCGTGCAATGGGGTTTGTGGGGAGCGGGTACAAGCCAGCAGGGAACATAATTCCACTACGTTTTTTCATACACTTAAAACACTGTCCTGGTAGGGCAATGCGCCAGGCCACATGGCGACAGACGTCCCTGGGAAGAGGAGTCAACCGGAGAACGTCCCACAGAGGAAGAGAAACAAAGTCCAGCCGGTTTCCCAGGCGAACAGTGCAATGAGCCCAGGTGTCGAATGCCAAGAGGTCTCAGATCATGGAAAAGCGAGGCAAACACCCTCCCACCAGCCCACAGAGAGCATCAGGATTTCTCAGACTAAAGAGGGGATCTGGGATGATGGACCGGATCCAGTAAACCCGTCTTCTTACGATCAATCCGGGGACGAGGAACATAAGACTTTCAAAGAGGCTGAAAACTCCCGGCTGACACAGATGACACCTTCTTCCTCAATTTGTCTGCATGATTGTGTGCCTTAAGCACCTGTGAACGCTTTAGAACTCAGAGCATCCCCAAACAACTTCCAACCTTCAGATGGACGCTTCAACACAGCGGGCTTCTGGGATCCCTCTGCACTCCAATCCAGAACACACAAATGCTGCCTGCCATAGACAGTGGCGCTGAAGGAAACTGCAGGCCCCCACACACCATCATGAAACAGGTCCAAAATGTACTTGGTGTTGGGGGCTGCTCCGTGTCACCCGGCAGCCCCATACTCAGGTCGGGGGGCACCCGACAGGACACACTGGTGCAGCCCTCATGCCGCAGACTCATGGGTGGGGGGTCACCCCACCCGCTCCTGACCACCGGAACTCCACACATGGCCGGAGGCACCCGGCGCACAGCGGCCCCGGATCTGAGGGCACCCAGGCCGGGGTCGCCACCCTAACCCGCCTCACAGGACAGGGTGTAACGCTCACCTGATTCCCGCAGAGGCACCGGTCTTGACTGGGTGAATGCCGTATCTTCAAAGGTGATGTGTAACACACGGTTGGCTCTTTGGGCTGGACCTCTGTGCACTGTATGTCTGACTTGAAGGGTAAGATGTCTGCAGATAGAAAATATGGGATTAATGAACTGGGGTTATTGGGTGCCTCTCTCCTCTTCCCTTTCTCTTCTCCTGTAGAACCCCAAAGGTTAACGCCCTCACCTTAGGTAAGTGAACGCCGAGCTCTCCATCTGCCTCGGGGCAGGGTGCCGTAACCAGTTTCTTCACTGGATAAGGGTGCAGGCCTCTTGACCTCAGAGGACTGCTGTCCGTCGTTAACTGCACGAACGGTAAGTTCTGGGCACTTCAAATGTCTTAAAAGTCTTTTGTAATGATATCTCTTGTTTTGCAGGGTTCTGGCGATGGCGGATGACGGGCTGATGAGAGTTGAGGATCGAACCCGCGTGAGGAATAGAAGCGCCTGGAAGCACGTAAGTAAGCGCTTGTAGCCTGCTTCACGATGCGCACTAATTGTCCCTTTTATCTTGCAGGTACAAGTTCGGAGCTTTAGAGAAGCTGAAGGGTTCTGGAATACCCACTGGATTCGGCGTGGGAAGGAGTAATGGCACGTGAGTAATAAAGTTGCCCAATGTCTTTAAACGCACCTTCTTTTGTCTTTCAGATGCGGGATGCAGCGCCGAAGGCCTCCGGAGCGTGCGAAGAGTAGGTAAGCCTTTGTCTTTCAGATGCCGGAATGCAGCGCGAGGCGTTGGTGACAGCCGATGGACCAGGTAAGAGATGCGCTGCCACTGAAGACCGTAGTGCTAACCTGTTCTTTCTTTGTCTTTACAGGTGCTGCTGAAGACTGGATTCCAGGATGGTAAGCCTTTGTTCCCTTAGGCCCAGGATCAGAAGCAGAAGACACGATGAGCGTTCTGCTGCAGAGAATGCAGAATAACACAAAGCAAGATTCATCCATCGGGTGTGGTTTAAATAGCCTCCTGTAGTGCTTAGGTGTCTCCTTCCACAGCCACGCCTAGGTAAGAAAAGAGTTCCTGCTTTCCAGAAGAGTTCCAGTGTTCTGAACCTAGGGAGTGGCTCCTGCCCCACCCAACAGGAAAAGTAGTCCCAAACAGAAGAGGATCAGGGGTTCAACTGGCAGGTAAGTAAGCAGCATGGTCTGCTGCAGGTAAGTCCACCCAAGCATTATGAGCCCGGCGCTTCCAGCGCTGGGACTGGGCATCTTTATGAGCCTGGTGCCACTGGCGCCAGGACAGGGTCCAAAAGGTCCCAATTGGGACTGGCTGGCACTCGGAACCGGGGTTATGGGTCTGCTTCCAAGGGAGTCGGGCAAGTCCTGATCTTTTGGAAGCAGAGATCATGACAGCACCCCCCCTCAAGGCCCCTCCCAAACCGGGCTTCTCCGGGGGTTTGGGCTTGTTAGGAAATGTTCGATGAAATCTTTTGATTAGACGAGGCGCGTGGACATATTCTGCAGGTTCCCAGGATCTTTCTTGGGGACCGTAGCCTTTCCAGTCAATCAGGTAAAATAGTTTAGATTTGGAGATCTTGGAATCCAGGATGCTTTTGACTTCAAACTCGAGTTCTCCATCAACTAGAATAGGTTTTGGAGATGTAGTTAGTCGGGTTTAAGGTTGCACGGGTTTTAATAGAGAGACGTGGAAGACCGGATGTATCTTCATGTGAGGGGGCAAGTCCAACTTGACCGCTACTGGATTTACTATGGTAGTGATGGAATAGGGACCAAGGTATCTTGGGTTGAATGTGCATGGTCCTTTTAGAGGTAGATATTTGGTGGATAACCAGACTTGATCTCCTACTTGATATTGGGGGGCTTCCTTCCGATGTTGGTCTGCTCCTTTCTTGTATTGTTCTTTAGCCCTTTGAAGGTGAGAAATGGCTTCCTTAAAGGCTTGGGTGATTGTAGAATGCAGGTGGTCTACTGCTGGTGTTCCAAGATCTTGGAGTGGATCCAACTCCGAGGTTCGAGGGTGACTACCGTATAAAAGAAAAAACGGGGTCTTCCCAGTTCCCGAGTGGACAGAGTTATTGTAGGCATATTCGGCTATCCAAAGGATATCTTTCCAAGTTTTTTCAGTTTGTTGTAGCATGCAGCGCAAATACTGTTCCAGAGTTTGATTGGTCCTCTCGGTTTGTCCGTCGGTTTGAGGGTGGTGGCTGGTCGAAAGTCTCACATCAATTTGAGCCAACCGACAGCAACTTCGCCAAAAATGAGAAATAAATTGACTACCTCGATCCGAAATTAGAACTGAAGGAAAACCGTGCAGTCGGACGATGTTTTCGAGAAATTCTCGGGCCAGAGTTGCTGCTGTTGGTAAGCCTTTGAGTGGAATGAAATGCGCCATCTTGGAGAATAGGTCCACGATTACTAGGATCGTATTGTATCCGGAGCATGGAGGTAGATCGGTGATGAAGTCCATAGAAAGCGTATGCCAAGGGCGAGGCGGGATGTCAATAGGGCGTAAGAGGCCGGCTGGTTTTTCCTTTTGACTCTTGTTTTGGGCGCATACTCCACAGGACATTATAAAGTCTCTCATATCTTTTTTCCAAGACGGCCACCAGAAGTAGCGCTTGATCTTTTCCGAGGTCTTGGTCATACCGGGATGTCCTTCCATTAAAGAATCGTGATAACAAGAGATTACCTTTTTCTGTAAATCTGTGCTGGGCAGGTATAACCGTTCTTGGAAATATAATAGGTTGTCCTTCACCGTAAAGTCCTTTCCCTGCAGATGCCAATTCTGTATGTCTGCTGGAGTTACCAGTAGCCTGGCTTTATCCTTAACTTCCTCTATGGATTGTGTGGCGATTACACCTAGAATTCTTTGTTCGGGAATGATAGGTACAGGTTTAGGATTGATCAAATGTTCTTCCACTCCCATCCGAGAAAGGGCATCAGCTTTACCATTTTTTGTACCAGGTCGATAGGTAATTATGAAGTCAAACTCGGCAAAGAATAGTGCCCAACGGAGTTGCCTAGAGGATTGAGCTTTTGCGGTTTTCAAATATTGCAGGTTTCGGTGATCTGTAATCACAGTAACGGTGTGTCGGGCCCCCAGAAGATAATGCCGCCAAGCCTTAAAGGCGGACTTGATAGCTAGAAGTTCCTTATCAGTAATAGTGTAATTGATTTCAGGAGGCGAGAATTTGCGGGACCAAAATGCCACGGGATGCAACTGATTGGTTACTGGGTCCTTTTGTGATAGAACTGCCCCCATGGCAAGGCTCGAAGCATCAGTTTCAACGATGTAGGGGAGTTCTGGGCGAGGATGTTTTAAGATCGGTGCAGAGATAAATCTAGTCTTCAAATTCTGGAAAGCTTGTTCCGCCTCGGTAGACCATTCAAAACATTTGTTTTTCTTTAACAAGGCGGTGATGGGCTGGACTATTCGAGAGAATTCGGGGATAAACCTGCGGTAAAAGTTAGCGAAGCCTAACATGCTTTGAACAGCTTTTACGGAGGATGGCGATGGCCATTTGAGAATTGCATCGACCTTCTTTGAATCCATACGCACTCCGCTAGGTGATAATATGAATCCCAAGAATTCAACTTCAGTCACGTTGAAAACACATTTTTCCAATTTAGCGAAAAGTTTGTGTTGACGCAATCTCTCGAGGACCATTTTCACGTGTTTCCGATGTTCAGTTTCCGATGAAGAATAAACGAGGATGTCGTCAATGTAAACAACAACACACACATCTATGAGCTCTCTGAGGACATCGTTCATAAAATATGGAAAGGCGGCCGGGGCATTGCAAAGTCCGAAGGGCATGACCTGATATTCAAATAGCCCATACTTGGTGCGGAAGGCCGTCTTCCATTCATCGCCCTCTTTTACTCGTACCAAGTGGTAGGCTCCTCTAAGATCCAGCTTTGTATATATGCATGCTTTTCTGACTTGGTCCAGGAGTTCAGGGATCAAAGGTAACGGATATCTATTCTTAACGGTGATCTGGTTCAGGGCGCGATAATCTATACAAGTTCTAAGGTCCCCTTCTTTTTTCAGAACGAAGAACAAAGCTGAGGAAGCAGGGGACTTGGAAGGACGAATAAACCCATTCGCTAGGTATTGTCGGAGGTGAAGATTCTCAGGCTCGGTGAGGGCATAAATTCTACTACAAGGAGGAGTAGATCCAGGTATCAGGTCTATCTGGCAGTCATAAGACCTATGAGGAGGTAGAGAGTTAGCCTGATCCTTCCGAAAACATCTTGGAATTCTAGGTATTCAGGAGGTAACTGGGGAGCATCCGAGGAAATTGCTGCCAGTGCAACACCAGGTCGAGGGTGACAAGTAGAGACACATTCTGGAAACTGAACCGTTCTTGCTCGCCAATCGATCTGAGGATTGTGCTTCTCTAACCAAGGAATTCCTAGAATAATCTGGAACTGAGGGGCCTTGATCACATCGAACACGATCTTCTCATGGTGTCCATCTTGACTTACTAGCGTCACTTCTTGGGTGGTATGCGTTACTGGTCCGGAGGCTATCTCCGTACCATCCACCGTAGTAATGACGTCCTTTACAGCCTTTGGACAAAGAGTCAGATTCATCCTCAAAACCATTTCATGATCCACATAATTGCCGATGGCACCGCTGTCGACGTAAGCTTCAATCGCATGTAATCGATCCGGATGTTCAGGGCTAATGAGGACCATAGGTATCACGAAATGCGAGGTCACTGAACTGGTTTTAACGCTCGGCAAGAGGACCTCTATTCTTGTCAGGCGAGGTTGTTTCCCTGCTCAGAGTTTGTGACCCTGGTAACTGCAGCTCCTACTGCCTTCTTGGCTGGTTTCACCGGACAGTCTCGAAGAAAGTGCCCCGAGTTTCCGCAATAGAGGCATAATTGCAGCTGTTTTCTCCTTTCCCGCTCCTTTTGTGTTAGTGGTCCTTTCAGGCCCCCTATTTGCATGGGTTCCCCGGAGTCTACTCCTTTGGTAGGAGTTGGTGGTTTGGAAAATATTCGAGCATCAAACTTGGAACGATCGGCCTTCCTGTTCTGCAGTCTGTGGTCAATTTGAACGACTAAGTCAATATAGTCCGAACAGTCTTGCGGGGGATTCACTACTTGGGCTAACACATCTTTGAGCTCTCCACGTAGACCTCTATAAAACAGCGTAATCCTTTTGTCCTCAGGCCATCGAGTTTCCACTATTAGTCTGTTGAAAGACGCAATATAAGCTAAAAGGTCTTGATTACCCTGTTGCAATGAAAGGAGCTCATTGTCCAAGGCCTGCCCCTGTGAATGTCTTGCAAACAGTTTTTCCATACTGAGCTGAAAAGCTTGAAAATCATGGAGAACCGGATCATCTTGATTAACTAGAGGGATCGACCAGTCTGCCGCATTGCCACTAAGGTACGAAAGCACGAAAGCTACCTTAGCTTGATCAGTTGGAAAGGCTGCTGGCCGGCATAAGAAGTGCAACCAGCACTGATTAATAAATACTGCAAACCTCTTTGGGTCACCAGAAAATCGTTCGGGCGGAGCCAGAGGTACATTCCCAGGTAGGTTGATCTGCACTGGGTTCGTAGAGGATGTTGAAGGAAGATTTGCCCCTGATGCGGGTAACGGAGTTTGTCCGGCTTGTGACTGTAGCAATTGTCTAGCGAGATCGTCTGTTCGCTCCTTGGAAATAATCAGTTCCCTTCTTAGAGCATTCGTTTCCTGACGGGCTGCATGCACTTCTGCTCTTAGTTCCCCAAGTAACTGGGCTAGCTGGTCTGTATCCGAGGTTTCCATAGCGCCTGGGTGGGAGTTTTGCGGTAGGCTTTGTGTTCTGTAACGCTCACCTGATTCCCGCAGAGGCGCCGGTCTTGACTGGGTGAATGCCGTATCTTCAAAGGTGATGTGTAACACACGGTTGGCTCTTTGAGCTGGACCTCTGTGCACTTATGTCTGACTTGAAGAGTAAGATGTCTGCAGATAGAAAATATGGGATTAATGAACTGGGGTTATTGGGTGCCTCTCTCCTCTTCCCTTTCTCTTCTCCTGTAGAACCCCAAAGGTTAACGCCCTCACCTTAGGTAAGTGAACGCCGAGCTCTCCATCTGCCTCGGGGCAGGGTGCCGTAACCAGTTTCTTCACTGGATAAGGGTGCAGGCCTCTTGACCTCAGAGGACTGCTGTCCGTCGTTAACTGCACGAACGGTAAGTTCTGGGCACTTCAAATGTCTTAAAAGTCTTTTGTAATGATATCTCTTGTTTTGCAGGGTTCCGGCGATGGCGGATGGCGGGCTGATGAGAGTTGAGGATCGAACCCGCGTGAGGAATAGAAGCGCCTGGAAGCACGTAAGTAAGCGCTTGTAGCCTGCTTCACGATGCGCACTAACTGTCCCTTTTATCTTGCAGGTACAAGTTCGGAGAGTTAGAGAAGCTGAAGGGTGCTGGAATACCCACTGGATTCGGCGTGGGAAGGATTAATGGCACGTGAGTAATAAAGTTGCCCAATGTCTTTAAACGCACCTTCTTTTGTCTTTCAGATGCGGGATGCAGCGCCGAAGGTCTCCGGAGCGTGCGAAGAGTAGGTAAGCCTTTGTCTTTCAGATGCCGGAATGCAGCGCGAGGCGTTGGTGACAGCCGATGGACCAGGTAAGAGATGCGCTGCCACTGAAGACCGTAGTGCTAACCTGTTCTTTCTTTGTCTTTACAGGTGCTGCTGAAGACTGGATTCCAGGATGGTAAGCCTTTGTTCCCTTAGGCCCAGGATCAGAAGCAGAAGACACGATGAGCGTTCTGCTGCAGAGAATGCAGAATAACACAAAGCAAGATTCATCCATCGGGTGTGGTTTAAATAGCCTCCTGTAGTGCTTAGGTCCCTCCTTCCACAGCCACGCCTAGGTAAGAAAAGAGTTCCTGCTTTCCAGAAGAGTTCCAGTGTTCTGAACCTAGGGAGTGGCTCCTGCCCCACCCAACAGGAAAAGTAGTCCCAAACAGAAGAGGATCAGGGGTTCAACTGGCAGGTAAGTAAGCAGCATGGTCTGCTGCAGGTAAATCCACCCAAGCATTATGAGCCCGGCGCTTCCAGCGCTGGGACTGGGCATCTTTATGAGCCTGGTGCCACTGGCGCCAGGACAGGGTCCAAAAGGTCCCAATTGGGACTGGCTGGCACTCGGAACCGGGGTTATGGGTCTGCTTCCAAGGGAGTCGGGCAAGTCCTGATCTTTTGGAAGCAGAGATCATGACACAGGGTGGACCCACAGGGACGGCGTTGCACGGCAGGGGCACCGTCCGGACGGCGTTGCCCGGCAGGGGCACCGTCCTCGAGCTGGGCTCCGTCCTTGGGCCCAGCGAACACGTTGCAGCACCAGCATGGTGCTTCCCAAAGAACGACACCGGAGTCAGTTTCTGTCTTGACTGACGAGCCGGAAGCAGCTCGTACCTTTTATTAACGTGGTCACATGGGTAACCATGTGACCACAACACACACAATGGAAGATACCATGTCCCCCTACAGGGGTGACATGCAACACTCCTCCTTTTTCATAACAACAAAACAAAACCCCAAAGTCCCAACCTAACCATAACTACTGCTACTTGAACCACTAATTTGCATACCCTTTATTAACCTGGGTGAGTGGTTCTGACTTATCACACAAAAGCACTAGTGCAAGCCACTGACACCACACGTAGCATTGTGCATGCGCAGGTGTGCCCAACATCACATTGCCCAGATACTGGGCCACTTTAAACAAGTCCATGTCTGCAGGCCCCCCGTCTTCATGGGGATGTCGATGGTGATGTCCATCTTCCACACCTGTGGAGTTGCAGTACACACAGTCCGAGCCCTCGCCAACCTTCACCAAAGTCACACAGGGCCGGCAAAGCCGCACCTGGGGAGGCCCAGGGGCCACATCGGCTAGGTCCACTTGTATGGGGGCAACCCGCGGCAGGGCACTGGTGACGGACGACAGGCCACTCCACACACTTCCCCTTTCACATAGGGGCTGCTGGCATTGTGTTTGGCCATTCATGTCTCCTGCAGCTCTTTTTGGCGGGGTGCTGTGGATCACCTTTTCTTTCTTCCTGCTCTTTTCCTTTGCTGCGGGTGCCCGGGCTCATCGTAGTACCCTGACCGGATGCTGGGCTGGTGGCCGGATGGCAGGCCAATGCCCTTAGGTTGCTGCTCATCCCAGCCAAGGGCGCACAAGCACTCATGAGAGCTGCAACCCTCCTCCATGCCTGCTGCCATCATTGCCCATGCTGTTGGAAGGGCCACTACACTGCTCTCCCTTGTCCTGTCCAGGCCTCGACATCCTCGGTTTACACATTTTTCTTTTCACACGGGCCCAGGTGGTAGTGGGCCCGCTTCCTTGATCCATTTTCGGGGCCCTTGCAGGCCACGCTTGCCTCTGCTTTTCCAATGGGCCCGGTTGAATTTGGGCCCGCCTCAGCTGTGTTTTTTTTTTCCCACTCTGCTCCGCTCCAGAACACATCTCCACCTTTTGTCCACACAGGCCCTGGTGGTGGGGCTCCTTCTCCCTCTTCCGCGGCCACCGCCGCCTTCGCAGTTCTTCTCAGGAGGGGACAAAACCACAGTCACCGCAGCTGGTGCCGCTCCCCTCCCGCTGCGGCCGCTGTCCTTGGGGACCCTCGCTCCCCACGGGGAGAAAAGGGAAGCACTGCCTCCTTTACACAGATGGGGAAGCAGCTCCCTCCGTGTTACCTTTGCGGACCTCTCAGCAATGTTTTGCTACACCTCCCCTCTGCGGGTCGCGGGCGGGAAAGGGCCAGCGCCTCCTTGCCACAGCCGATGCCATAGACACTCTCTCTCCCCACGGGCGAGGGGGGCACGGCTTCCTCACTCCTGTTGGTGGTGGGGGCCCCGATCACGTTCCTCATGCGGCGCCATGGCACAGCGGCGGCTGCCGATGCCGCTAACCCTCCCTCCCCATGGGGGGGGCACCACGGGGTGGGCAGCCGACATCTCCTCCCCGCGGCGGATGCCACTCGGTACCACGGGGGTGGCACCACTCACCTAAGACGGGGCATATGCCTTCTGCCGCGGCCCAGGTGGGAACGGGGCCTCAATCTTCTCCGGGGCTGCCTCAGCTTTCCGGTGGCCCCTGCCGACGCCGCTGGTAATGGGGCCGCCTCAGCTGGTCGGCAGCCCCCGCTTCACATCACTCAACCTGCAGGTGGGCCGCACCCATGATGTACGCGGGCGCTGGGCCTCCCGCAAAGCGGCCGACGCCGCCATTGCACACGTGGGCTCCCAGCCCACAAGCTCCAGCCTGCGGGCGGAGCACCTTCGTCGCCATTGTTGGGGGCTGCTCCGGGTCACCGGGCAGCCCCATACTCAGGTCGGGGGGCACCCGACAGGACACACTGGTGTGGCCCTCATGGGTGCAGACTCATGGGTGGGGGGTCACCCCACCCGCTCCCGGCCACTGGAGCTCCACACATGGCCGGGGGCACCTGGCACACAGCGGCCCCGGCTCTGAGGGCACTCAGGCCGGGGTCGCCACCCTAGCCCACCTCACAGGGCAGGGTGGACCCACAGGGATGGCGTTGCCCGTCAGGGGCACCGTCCGGACGGCGTTGCCCGGCAGGGGCACCGTCCTCGAGCTGGGCCCCGTCCTTGGGCCCAGCGAACACGGTGCAGCACCAGCATGGTGCTTCCCAAAGAACGACACCGCAGTCAGTTTCCGTCTTGACTGACGAGCCGGAAGCAGCTCGTACCTTTTATTAACGTGGTCACATGGGTAACCATGTGATCACAACACACACACTGGAAGATACCATGTCCCCCTACAGGGGTGACATGCAACACTTGGTCTGATGCTGCATGTCCGGCAGGAGCTGGGAACAGCCAGTGCCATCATCTGGAGAGTGCTGCAGTGTCTGTAAGCCAGCCAACACAGTGTCTGCAGGATAGGGCCCATAGGTTTTGGACCTCAAAGCCAGATGAGACTCCAAGTAGGTTTTCTTGAGGGCACCTGTACCCCACGAACCACACCAAAAGAGCACAGGAGGCAGCCCCTGCCCTGCCTCTGTCGACCATGAGCCATAGGGTTCCAGGAGGCGCAGTGGCGAAAGCTGTGAAACCAGAAGCCTCGCCACCACCCCCAACCCAGACTTACCAGAGTCTCAGGGCAAGGCCCGGAACCCCCCTGCTTTAAAACCAGATATGGACCATGCCCATTGGCCAATGGGCCCACCTCACATTGCCCGAGGATACCGCACACCCATCCCCCGGACCCCACAGCCCTGCAGGGAGCCCGACGGTAATCCTGTGCCCGTCCAGCATCCAAGCCTCAGAGTAGAGCTGCCGAGCGAGGATCACCAAACGTTGCCCCTTACACGCCCAGCATGGAAAGGATCCAGTGGTTCTGCAAGGAACAAAAGAGCTGCTGTCTGGTGTGTAAGTAGGAGGCTATACCTCCTGGGAGGTGAGGGGCCAGTGGAGGTGAGCTTGAAAAAAGCTCCTGTGAACATGGAGCATAATCAAAGGTAAGTACTGGGTCGAGGGAGAGGGACATGGAGGTAATGGCTTTAAGAGCTCTCAGTATTGGCCAGGGAATTCGATATTGTTAACAGTACAACTAAAACATGCCATGCTATGTTACATTAATAGTCTGTATGCCAAGACTTAACTTCCCAACTAATGTGGCAATTGAGTGAACACATAGATCTTAAAACATAATAAACCAAACCAACCATTCATTACCTATCATCACCTGGGATAACGGAGGGATGGAGTCAATTAATTTGCGGGCAGGGCTTCTGGTCCAGTTTTTGCATTAAGCGAAGGTGGTAAGCCTCCTTCAAGTGTTCCCATGTTGTGCATCAAAAAGTTATTCAGTGCTGTTGTTTCATGAAATTCAGAGACTTGTAGCTTTCCTTCATTTTAAATGGGAAAGAAAAAACGACAAGTTCCAATGTATAAAGAAAATAACACGACTGGATGACTGTCTCAAACATGGTTTGAGCTCTGTTAAGGTCAGTGCCCGGATGCTCGTCGTCCCAGGTGATGTGCTTTCCCGGGGTGCCTTTTTCCGCCCGCCCCACAATCACGGTGCCTTGTGCTTTGTTGCTGCACGCTTGGCACTGGCCGTTAGGCACGCCTTGATGGCTGCGGCCAGAAGGGCACAGGGACCTGCATCCTCTGTGCACAGATTGCTGTGTCACGCATGTTATTTTTGCGGGACACAACAACCTATTTATGCTGGGTTGGTGCACTTACAGGACAGCTCCATGTACTTGGCGGCTAATATTTGCTTGAATATATGTCAACCAAAACAGTGCGGTTGACAATATATTTAGGCAAACATAAATATGCTGGTGAGCAGGTCCCTGTGCACTGTGGACTGTGGCCAACAGAGTGCCTGGCAGCCATATAAGGCAAGGATCTAAGCTGGGCTTTAAGTGGGCCAGGGCTAGCCTGGGCTCAGCCCTGGCAGTCTCCCAATATTGCCCCTGGGCCAGGGGAAATATTGCCTGGGCTCCCCAAACGGACCTTTGTCACCACATTTTTTTTTAAAAAAGAGAGTGGCGTTACTGCTCTTTGCCAGTAGGTGTCACCTTCGGTAATGTTTCGAATCACAACATCAGTTAAAGAAATGTGAAATTAGGTACTTTGCAAACAGGAAAGGGAAATTACACGAGAAAACATTGTTTCATTTTTGCCACAGATTGTATTAAAGTATTATCATTAGAATTCCTTCAATTAGGATGTATGAATAATGGATTGCTTTCTGAAGAACTGTGGGATTGCATGTTGTACTGACCCCTTTTGATTTGATATTCTGTTTCATATTTGAATATATTTATTTTGGTCAAACTATGTGCACACATTAACTATATTGAAATACATGTTTTGAACCAGAATTGTTGCGCTTTTATTTCACATGTGGAAACTCGATTGGCTCTGTTAAGTCAACACTTTAATTACACAGGCCACTCCTCATTTTAAGCTTTTTTAGCTACTTGGGATTTGCGACTGCGCAAGATCCTTTGGCCCCAAATATTGCATCCTAACGTATTAGAGAAGTTCCTGATCGAAATCCAGTTTTAAGAAAAAAAATACGGGTTCATTCATGCGTGGAAGAAATGCCATATTTCACTTACCTCAGATAAAGAGCTATGCCCCTCCCAATCAAGGTCCATACCTCTTTGCCGCTTCACAGTGCGTGCTGACTCTCACCTGTCCTCTCTCCATCTACCCCACCCTGTCCCGTACTCCCTGCTATACCGCCATGCCCCTTTCTTGTATTTTCGAGTCATTTTACATTAAGGACAGTCGCCGCTGTTGTGTGAACACTCTTTGAATGACAGGTTCAGGGCATGTTTCGAGTGGGCTGGGCTCTGGAGCACAGTATTGTTGAGAAGGGAAGGTCGGAAAGTTGAAATACTAGAAAATGTGAGCGTGGTTTTGCTTCCTGTCACTACAAAGAATTCGTTATAAATCTTCCAGCATGTTTTTCCTCAATCTTAACAAAGACTGTTTTTTTTTTTTTAGATTTGTCTGCTTTTTCATGCTTGCATAGGGACACATGTGCTTTACAATTTGCTGTTTGCAGCCATTCTTCAAAACGCTCTTGGACAGAGAACCCCCAAGCTCTGCCTAGTGAGGTTTGGTTATCTCGCACTGTACACATTCGGTTCCCACTTCACCCCTGAACACAGTGACATAGGAAGAACCAGCGCTGGCGATTGGGCCGGCTCTCGCCGGGTCCGAGATCCGGCACCAGCTGTGCAGCCGGATCCACCCCAACCTCACAGCAATGGCTCGGCTTCTCTTTTGATAATCAGTTTTATGTGGATCGATGCCTGCCCATGGGCTGCACAATATCATGTGCACTATTTGAACAGTTCAGATCATTTTTTCAATGGCCTTTTCAAAAACTAGTACCGGGAGCGCAGGTGGTGCATTACTTGGATGATTTCAGGATGGGACCCAAAAGAGTTTGGGGCCCACTCATTTAGAATCGGCGCAGCAACAACCGCATGGCAAGGGGGACTGAGCTTTCAGCAAGTAAAAAACATAGGAGGATGGAAATCAGATTGCTTCAAGAAATACTTAAGACCGGAACTAATATAAATTCTTTCTCCCCACAAACAGATCAGGAGGCACCCCTGAAATCAGCCTGGATAGTAGGGCACTCTTTCGTTTTCAGGACAGGCCGATGGGCTGAGGAAACAAAAGAAGGGACAACGTTTACACCATCACCCTGTGGTGGGGTGACAGGGGCCTCTGCTGGCCAGAGATTCATGAAAAAGTGGCAGATTTGCTGGCTTACAGGGACCCGCCGGAGTTCCTAGTCATACACCTGGGCGGAAACGACCTAGTATCCCTGGGGAGGAGAAAGATATTAGGAGAAATATGTGCCTTGTTAGCAGGCATCGCCCACAACTGGAGGACACAAATCTTTTATTCATCCATGCTACTCAGGAAAATCTGGCTTTGAGCAAATTCGTTCAAATCCGTGGACACTGCCAGGAAGAAGCTGAATAGAGCCATAGAAATATTCTATGCCACCAGAGGACTTGGGTTCATAAGACATAGTGAAAAAACCCTGGCCAACCCGGACCTTTTTCACAAGGATGGGATGCATTTATCAAGAAAAGGGATGAAGCATTTCCAGAGAGATAGTGGACAACCTAGCAAACAGGGGCTGCCATTAGCAACTTTTGGGGGAACCTGGATGGCCGGCAACCCGTCCAGGTGTGGCGGCACAGGCCAGAGGGGGCAACCTCTGTACCCAGTGCCCAAAAGAACAGCATATTATGGTTACTGTAATTATGATTGTTTGTTATGACCATAATTTGTGCAATAAAATCCCACAGCCTTTTATTGCCAACAATCACCCACTGTTTCGTGTATTTCCTGGGGGGAAAGATATGTGGTACACCCAGGTGTGTGTTTTTACTCCTGTCTCTATCTGGGTCCACTGGTTAAAGCCAGCACCGCAAGGGTGCCAGGCGGGGGCAGGTAACCTGTGCCCCATGGCTGACAGGCCGGGGAGAGGGCAGGGCCGGCCCCCATGCACATGAACACCGCACAGGGCTGCTCCCCCTCTCCCCATGTCACTCTTTCATGACCCCCCTGGGGACCACAGCAACGACTCCCGAGCAAACAAGAAGAATGAAGGGCAGGGTGAAAATAACACCTTGCCCTTCCTCCCAAAGAGGTGCTAAGCACCTGAGTCAGGAGAGGGAGGAAATAGGCAGGGACCAACAAGGGAAAGCACCTCAGGGTGCCATGCTGTCGGCGCCAGCCGGCCAGGGGGCTGGCAACACAGCCCCCCACAGAAACACAAAGACCCAGGGCCAGCCCCTTGGTACAATATAAGGAGCTGCTGCTGCAGCAGAAAGGCAGAAACCAGTTTGGGACTCTGCACAGGGACCCAAGCAAAAGAGTACTTTGCATACGCAGAGTCTCTCACTTCTTTTTCCCAAAACCCTCCCACCCTAGAAAAAAGGGAGAGAAGAAAGATGAAGAAGACAGGACACCATACAGTGACCACACTGTCATGGGACAAGAAAGGCTGCATGGGCCAGAGGGGGCAACCCCTGGACCCGATGCCCAAAAGTACAGCATATTATGGTTACTGTATATGACCATAATTTGTGCAATATAATCCCACAGCCTTTTATTGCCAACAATCACCCACTGTTTCGTGTACTACCTGGGGGGAAAGATATGTGGTACCCAGGTGTGTGTTTTTACTCCTGTCTGCATTTGGGGCCACTGGTTACCACTTCACTCCTGAACAAAGTGATTTAGGAAGAACCAGCGCTGTGGCGATTGGGCCGGCTCTCGCCGGATCCGGGATCTGGCATCAGATGTGTGCCGGATCTCAGGATCCGGTCAGAGTCAGCAGGCCCAAACCCATGCCCTGCGCGCTGGGGGAAAAAAAAAAGAAAGAAAGTGCTGCAACGGCATGGAGCAGGGGTGCGGAGCAGCACAATGCCGCCATGACCAGCCTCTCCAGTCAGAATGTAGCACACAAAACTGCTAATGATGGGCCATTAGTCACTGCATTCTGATGGGAGGGGAGGTGCAGTGGGGTGTGGGTAGTTGGCGTGCATTGTAGGCAGCTTTGCCTCTCTGCAGGTGTACCTGTGTCATCTTTGACATAAGACAACACTCTCTGACTCACTTTGATACAAGTCACAGCTGCAGGAAAAGCAAACTGTAGTTTCCTCTGATGCAAGGGGTCACCAGAGGAAGTTACAGTCCTCAGCCACTACCCGGTTTATTTATTTATGTATGCAATGTTTGATGGATACATTGACCCAGATTATTTATTTATTCATGCAATGTTTGTCTGATACCTGTATCCGACA
Source organism: Ambystoma mexicanum (assembly GCF_040938575.1). Lineage (NCBI taxonomy): Eukaryota > Metazoa > Chordata > Amphibia > Caudata > Ambystomatidae > Ambystoma > Ambystoma mexicanum. The sequence goes on from NC_090922.1 coordinate 257,117,017, forward strand.
AACATTGCATGAATAAATAAATACCCCTCTTAACATTGAATAGAACAAGATTTATAAGGACTAAGAGATATATAACCCACTAACCCTATGCTCAAATCTCTGCATACCTAAACTCACACAAAAATCCACACAACCATCTTCTCTCTCAGCAAACCGCACCCATTTCACCACACCGCAACAGCAAACAAACAACACACAAACTGCACCAACAGCAAACAAGGTCTCGCATCGGTCCGATATTCGCACCAAAGCTCAGCGCACGGTGAAAACCAAACTGAAGCTGCCAACAGCACACTCTCTCACGCTCCTACTCCCTCTTCACCCTACTAATACGCCCCGCCTTCTTGTTTGCAGATCCGCCAGAGCGCCTGGGGACCAATTCCATTGGTGACGGTGCGCAGTACAAATACCTTTAACATTAACATTGAAACTATCCCACACGATGCAGCCACCCAAATGCTTTCAGAGGGGAGCGCAGAGCTGTGTGGTTCAAGTAAAAGAAAATGTTGCTTATGGCGAACAGAAATTAGCAGGTTTTAAGAATGAGGTTGCAGGACAATCCCTCTGTTTAAACCAGGATTTCCCCACAGATGATCTGCTCTTTTACCATTAGCTAGAGTAATTGCTCTTCTGAATGATTCTTTCACAGTCTGCAGAAACTACTCCTCGGCATGAGCTCAGATCACAGTGCAGACGAACATTGCTGTTGGTAGTTTAGGTGCACAGATGGCTGGTACGGTTTTCTCCCGTGTACATGTGCTGATCATCCTGTGTGTTCATGTACTGAGCAGGGTCTGACCGGGCCATAAAATTGTCTCAGGAACCAATGAAAAAGTGGCCCAAAGTTGTAAAAGGCAATTCATTCCTTTTCTGACCCTGTTTGAATAGTACCCAAGGGGGAGATTGTTTTATAAAATGGGATGCAAATTGTGCATTTTAAAGAATATTTAAAGGATAGTTCCGGGACTTTTTTTTTATTGTCCCTACGGTTCGGCCATGTGTTTTTAAGCATAACTCGGTAGATCGTAGAAAACTTTCCTATGGACCTTACCCGACTTTTCGTCCATTAACGCACTCGAAATCAGCCGCCATTTTCTGATAATCCTATCATTTCCCCCCATCGACCTGGCTCACCTGCTTTTGCGGCACTAAATCAAATCCCCCGCCCCTGAGCCTGACATCAGCAGACGCGTACCGCCCATTTCCCAACGCCAAAGCACGTTTCGTGTCAACAATCGCTGCGCCTCAGCTAATGAAGTGTCGCCATGGAAATGGCAGGACGCCTCTTTCCTCAATAAGTATAAACACACCGTTTCACAACACACAGCAGCAGATTTTCGATTCCATTACTCTCTCTGTGTTACTTTGAGTATTCTGTGACTCGTTTCTGTGCTCTGGTCAGCTACCTTCGCCGCTTCTAGGCCTTGTGAACACCTGTACCATCTCTGTAAATTATTTTACTTTCTTTACCACACAATGGCTACAATAATGGCGTATATGTACGAGCCCGAGTACACCGAGGAAGAACTACTGGAAAGGCAAGCACGCGAAAACGATGGGGATTCGGACGGCAGTTGGGAGGACCAGTCAACGGATGAAGAGCCTGGACCATGTCGCATGGACGGCGTCTCCACCTGGTGCATGTGCAATCGGTGCGAGCTAATGCCAACTGAGGAGGAGAACTACTGCTGCCGTGAAAATTCCGGGTGCTTGGCCTACATTTCGGAAGGCGAGCCAAGTCCGCAATGCATCACCGAGCTGCCAGAGTTCAGGGAAGCCTGGCTCTCACGGACCGTGTTGAGGATGATGATGGTGCTTATGCACGAACTTCGCGGCACTGTTCGTCCGCGTAATCCGAGTAACGAGTAAGTATACTCTGGTTGTGATGTCAGTGATGCCACTACTATTTCATGGTTGTCTCCCACATATAAAATTACATCTACATATCATTCGAATGCATGTAAATTGGTTCCATATTGTGCATTTTCTAGATCGAATTTTTTTCAAAGCAGAATGACATTTTTTACCTGAATCGACAGTGATAAGAAAGTTTTGTCATTTTAATACAGTTTGCATCTTTCATTTTCACAGGTGGTACAGGCTGGTGGCCTATCGTTGCTTCACTTGGTGGCTTCACGGGAGGCTCGGACACCGCGTTCGGAGAGTAATACCTGCCTGTGCGGTACTTGCCATTAGACAACATTTCCCCAGCGACAGTGGACAATACCGCGGATTTTCCCTGGATGTGCTGCAACCGGAACTTTACAATGTGTAATGTTTATTATTTATGTTCAATTGAAATTAAGATCTAAAATAAAACCCAACATATATTTTAACAATGGTTGTTTTGATTTTTTAAATGAATCTAGTGTGTCTCCATTGAATAGTCTTCCTGTGCCTTGTCTTGTCACACCACATGTCTCCGGCCAGCATCCTCCCTCACGCTGGCCGCCCACCTTCAATCCACATAACCGTTGAACCCATATGCAGCAGACATACATATGTTATTTTGCGGGTTGGCATCAAGCCTCCCGGCCTTGCCTCCTCCCCCAAAAATACTTACCACACCACTTTGTTCAAGCGTTGGCAATAAAAGGCCGTTGGATTTTATTGATACAAAACATGGTTATAGGTAAATAATCAATATGGTTGATCATAATAAATCATCCTTTTGGGCACCGGGTACAGAGATGACCCCCTCTGGCCCGTGCCGCCTTGCCACCACAGGCCAGCCTGCTGCTGACTAACTGCCTAGGCATCCAGGGTCTCCAGGGTGAACTGCACCCATATATTCTCCTGGGAGGGTGAGGTATTTATAAACTCAACCCCCTGCCTTCCATGTACTAGATCCTGCAGCCTGCCTCTTACATGCAGTTAGATGGCCTCTCCTTGGTGAGGCCCTGCGGCAAACGAGTCTTGTCTGCACGACCACCGCCCCAATCCACCCCCCCGCCCTATCAAAAGCAGTTCGCACCGGGGTACTTGTGCTGGCAAGTGGAGCTGTCAGGGAGCGATAAAGGCCAAGAGGTGCCAAAGACCATGTACACTTCAAAGTGGTCTATAGAGCATGGGTTGTTGTTCCCATGTCTACCTCCAGACCCCGTGTCTCCTGCCAAGCATCCCCCCTCACGCTGGACGGCCCCCTGCAATCCACACAAGTGTGTCTCCATTCACGAGTCTTCCTGTGTCTTGTCTGCACGACCACCGCCCCAATCCACCCCCCGCCCTATCAAAGGCAGTTCGCACCGGGGTACTTGTGCTGGCAAGTGGAGCTGTCAGGGAGCGATAAAGGCCAAGAGGTGCCAAAGACCATGTACACTTCAAAGTGGTCTATAGGGCATGGGTTGTTGTTCCCATGTCTACCTCCAGACCCCGTGTCTCCTGCCAAGCATCCCCCCTCACGCTGGACGGCCCCCTGCAAACCGCATAATGCCACGACATATACACGTCATTCATTCACAAACACACCCCTGTTTCGAATTCTTTATAACCCACTTCATATTTCTAATGAGAACTTTTTTGCGCTTTGCTAGTCAACCCGTGAAGGTGCTGGTTATCTGCTCTTCGTCTCTGTGAACTTCCGTGACCACTTCGAGCAAACTCGTCAGTTTGCAACCTGTGAACTGCTCCCTGTTCTACGACAAGAAACTACTCTGATCCCTGCATCTAACTGTTTGTTCGTCAAGGTAAGGCCATGTACCATAATCATTTTGCGTCCAATTTTTTAATTTATATCTATTTGCTAGTAGTCATCAAATTGCATCCATGTTTTCTTTTTCGTTCAAGACAGTACATGCAAGGAACTAGTCACATGTTCTGAGTTTAGTCAAATTATTTTTATATTTTTTTAAAGTTATTCAAATACTTATCCACATGTGAATAACGTGTATAGTTCCAAGAACCAAAACGAACCTTGCATTGAACCTTTTATGTGTCATTTAATTTTTTAACACATTGGTATTCATAGAGAATTGTTGATCTTTACTTTTCAGAACTTTCCACAATGCCTGCCTGTTCCATTGGCGGTTGCCCTTCGAAGACCCATAATAAATCAGAAGGTACTATAATGCATGTTTTCCCTAAGACAATAGATCAGATAAGAGAATGGGTCCGATATTGCGGATATCCACCGTCTGAGCTTGAAAGTAGAGTCCTAGAAGTCTTTGCGGACAAGAGGGGTGATCGATACCGCATCTGCAGCAGGCACTTTAGCTCAGACATGTACTCCACATCATTGCTAATAAAGAAGAACACACCGCGAGCGAGGCGAAAATTGCTCTCAACCGCTATTCCCACTCTATTCGTCCACATCCCTCCACTGGTGAGTCAAGTTTACGTATTTATCTCTCGGCCTTGCGGTAGTGTGTAGCATTAGCTAACAATAATTTCCCCATTTATGTATCCACTCAATATGAAGGCGGAAGATTCTCCATCCGTGTCGTTATTGCAGTCATCAGCCACTTCAAGCGCCTATCGGGTAATCTTACTTGGCTATTCTGCCACTGACTTGTTTTAGGCATGTAAATTAAGTTTTAATTTATCGTGTAATTATTTTACCTAATGGTACACCCTTGTACTCGTCCTCTAGTCTTTGTTTTCAGTTATAATTATTGTTATCCAAAATAATGCAAGTACTGTCTTTCAGGGAGATGCTGAGGAGTCCAACGTATTGACGACAACCGTTGATGTCACTCAGATGCTCGAGGTACGTTTCCGGACAGTTGCATCGATGGAGATCATCAGATCTTGCATTCTTGTAGCGTGATTGTTACAATGTTTCTTTCGTTTTTAGCCATTGATATGTCCTTCTGTCGTCGCCCTCCTATGTGTCTTCTTTTTTCAATATTGTGTTCATTACTAATGAAAGTCCTATGTTTCAGGGAGTCGATGGAGCATTAGTCCAAGAAGAAGGGGGAGCATGCAGTTACGGGTCGGCGCAACAGCTTGCAGAAGTGTGCACCGCAGTTACATCGTCCCTTGATGTTCTTATGCATTTCGAGGTATGGATACTGACAGTTCGATCAAGCGAAATCATATGACGTGATTACATCCGCTATACTTCCTTCTTTATTAACGCAAGTACTATGTTTCAGGGAGATGACGGAGCTTCTTCTACAAGAACATCACCCCTAGTAGTTGATGCAGATCTCTGTGTGGTGACACTTCCAACGATCGAGCAAATCGAATCATATTTACATATCCACTATTTATTTTAGACAACTGATCATTTGTGCAGGTCTATTTAGATGAGCCGTTGACACCTGCACAAAGTTTATGTTCTTTTTAACAAAATAGAAAACCATACTAATGCAATTAATGTGTTTCAGGGAGTTACTGAAGCATCATCTTCAATAATATCATCAATGGAAGTCTATGAGGAGCCCGAGGTATGGATCTTGACAGTTCCATCTAACTAGATCAACTATGCGTGAATAATTGTCGTTTGAATGTTCTACACAAAGCGTTCATTCGTGTTTTGCTATTGAGGTGTACGTGGGTATTGGTCCCCAAGTACATTTTGTGTTTTCAATATTATTATACATACTAATGAAAGTTCTATGTTTCAGGGAGTCGATGGAGCGTCAATGCGTGATGGATGTGCTTATCATGAAAATATAGTCGTTGCAGCTCAAGAGGAAGTGGAGACATGCACACACGAGTCGGAGCAACAGCGTCCTGATGTTGAAGTTCGAGGCAAGAAAGTTTCAAAGAAAAGAAAGCAAAAGAAGGTTAGTGTCCTGGTCACTATATTATGTTGTTTTTCCACTGTTAATAGTTCAATACTGTAAGTTGTGTTTAAACTGAACATCCCTTTTCCAATCTGTCCTCTAGTTGCGAGTGGGTGTACGAACTAGATCTACACAGACAGTGAAGCGAACGAGAGATGTTGCTTGTCAAACCTTTTGGCAAGGACTTGAGACTGGAGATGCATCGTGCCAATGGGAAGAATATGAAGTGATTGACAACGGAGCTATACCACCACCAGCCATTGATAGTGAATGTCCTCCTGGTAGTTCGGATGCAGTCGGAGATCAATTTACAGAATCCACACCCGCAAAAACTAAGACCGCGAGAAAGTTGAAGAAATTGTTTTATTCACCCATCGCCGGAGAAGGAACAGATGTTGCAATGGAAGAGAATGAAGTGGACGACAATGAAACACCATCAATATCACTGAACATAGCGGAAGACGATATCAGAGATTCTACCTTTCATGTGAGTGACATGTCCTCAACGTTACAGGCCGAACCAGCTGGGATGCAGAGTGACAGTATAAGGAAAGAGGCCAAATTCATTGTATTCGATAGTTGTTTGATTGATATTATTATTCGGATGAAATGTGGGCATTCGGTTGGTGGGGAAGTATGTGGGGAGCCATTGATTAATGTGACTCATGCAATTCGAGGCACTAACCTTAAAATACATGCCACCTGTACAAAATATCATCCTTTCTCATGGTCTGCACAACCCATGCTGGGGCAACTTCCAGCAGGCAATCTACTTTGTGCAGCGGCTGCACTTTTTAGTGGTTCAAGTTTTAAAAAGTTAGAGTCTTTCTTTCAGTTTGTGGGAATCCATTTCATTGCGAAAACTCAGTTCTACAAATACCAAACCGATTATCTATTTCCAGCCATTAGCGAAGCTTGGAGAATGGAAAAAATGTCTATTGATAGTACATTCGCAGGCAAACGGTTCAGGCTAGCCGGTGATGGACAGTGCGACAGCCCAGGATTTTCAGCCAAGTACTGCACCTACCACTTTCAGGACATGGAAAGTAAGAAAATTGTGAGTTCGGTGGTCGTGCAGGTGTCACAAAGTACATCCTCAGTGGCCATGGAGAAAGTTGGCTTTGTAGCAACATTGCAAGAACTACAATCGCGGGGAATGGTGATCAACCTGATAGCCACGGACAGACACGTTTCAATTGCCAAGACAATGAGAGAAGAGTACAAAAATATAAATCACCAATTTGACGTTTGGCATCTTGCAAAAACAATCAATAAAAAAATGTCGGCTGCAGGTAAAAAAAAAGATATGCAAGGTATTTCACAGTGGTCCAAGTCAATCAGCAACCATCTTTGGTGGAGCTCAAAAACATGTGGAGGGTCGTTGGAAATTCTACTGGAAAAATGGCGGTCAGTAATGCTAAACTGTAGCAATGTTCACCGCTGGACCACACACCAACATTTCCACAATTGTGAACATGGCCATTTGTCCACAGAAGAGGCACGGAAGAAGAAGTGGTTGATTCCTTCATCACCCACTCACAAAGCCATTGAAAAGATTGTATTTGATAAAACTATGAATAGAGATTTGAGGGGACTCACGGAATTCTGCCACACAGGAGATTTGGAGGTGTTCCACAATATGTGCCTAAAGTACAGGCCAAAACGATTGCATTTTGGCATGGAGGGCATGATAAATCGGACTCTTCTAGCGGTCTTGGCACATAACCATAATGTTGGCCGTCAACAAAGTAGGACGACCGTAACTTTAGGGACGCTTCGCTACAATAAGGCCTTCACTAAAAGAAGTAAACAATGGGTGATCAAACCAGTGTTTGAGGATATGCAATATGAGTTTATTGAGAGACTTATTGTTGATGTCCTAGATAGGCACATACATGGAGTTGTGAACGAACCTGTGCAGGGGACAACTGCATTGCCACCCAACATTGCCTCTGTTCCATGTCCACCTAAAGCAGAGCTCATTGAGAAATACACATCACGGTTTAAATGATTGTAATTTGATTGTCTGTTCTCTCGAGTCTCCTCATGTTGCAGGCCCATTGAATATGTGTAGCTATGTATTGTGTAAATAAAAGTGATTGCTCAGTGTACATGCAATGTGTCTCTCCACCCTTGCCCCTCCCTTCACCGTGCAGTAGTCCGAACCACCCGGGTGTCACCTGTGACTCTGCTCTCGAGTCTCCTCATGTCGCAGGCCCATTGAATATGTGTAGCTATGTATTGTGTAAATAAAAGTGATTGCTCAGTGTACATGCAATGTGTCTATCCAACCTTGTTCATTTGCGCATTAAATTAAACCAAACAGTAATATAAATCATTTTTCAAAAAATATAGAATGTCTTCGTATTTATGGTTCTCTGGGGCTGCAAAGCACGCAGACAAAATGCAAAGATGGAGTGTAAATTTCAAGTCCTGTGAGATGGCCTTACACTGAATGTAGCTAACTAGGAATGTGTGCTCGTTCAAAGTGAAGGTCAGCTGCTTTGATTTTTTGCTCGGGTGCCGGAATGGCCCACGACTCAGTATAAGGTTCTATTGTTATTTGACCTTGACAGGCCGGGACCATCCCGAAAGACTTCTTTTTGGGGGTGTGGTGCAATAACGTAAGAAACGATAATGAATAAAATTTCAGAAACGATAGCCATTTAATGTTCGTTCATTAGAAGAAATAACGTCGGCATAGAAGGAGTGGTATTTCGGGGCTGCCCTACGCACAGACACAATGGAAAATGCAAATATAATGTAAGTAACTCTTTAGATGAGTTTATACCGCAATTTAATTACTATACAGTAGCTTTAAAGACGGGTTAAGTTGTACTTGTACGTTCTATGTAGCATATTGTTTTGTACCGCGCACTATCTTGAGGAGAACCATCTCCTTTTAGGGAAGCACCTCAAAACCTTCCTCTTTGCTTCTGCTTTCTGTCTCCCTCTCCCCTGCTACAACTGGTCCACTGTCTGCGACCTCGGTCCTGGGCCCTTCCACTCTCCACCTGCACTGCCTCCCTGTCAACCCGTTGCAAATGCCATATTATATCATATCAGTGACGAAGTGGTCCACTGGCGCTCAGGCGGCTCTGAAAAAGGCGGAGGAGAGGGGGTGGGTTACTGCAAATGACGTATAATACCCAGTTGCACTGTCCTAGCTATGAAATAATTTCCCGACCTAATATATAAAATGAATAATTTTAATAAAGATCGGATGGTGAGACTAATTTCATTTTTTATGTTTTTAAAACAGGTACATCCTTCATTATTGTATGTGTCACGAGTACCAGACACCGGCGGATGGCTTTTATAACCGCCAGTTGCTTCTCCGCGTGAACAACGTTACCACCCTGACCATTTTATGGGACGATCGCCAAGTACAAGTATGCCCTTACGCGGTACTAACGGCTAGATGCAACATACAGACCGTTGTGGTGGCCTAGTGCCTCGTTGTTGGAACAGCCATGCGATTATCAGTGCGACCGAAGAGCTTATTTTATCGTAAACCAACACCCGGTGTACTGAACACGAACATCGCTTGCCTCAAGACGAACTATTTTGGATCGAGAGCAAAGAAAAATGCAAATCGCTGAATATTCTCTAAACATTTGATGTCCAATAAATGTACTTTGCCAAATGTACAATCTTGCCGTTTGCTTTTAAACCACAGTTTCATATTCCGAATTGTGGCGCTGTATTGTGAGATGATCTAAGACCCTGTGTACAGCAAAGGAACATCGCGTGCCTCAAAACTAACTTTTTGGAACGTGAGCAAATAAAATGAAAATCGCTGAATATTCTCAAAACATTTGATGTCAAATAAATGTACTTTACCAAATTTACAATCTTGCGGTTTGATTTAAAAGTACAGTTTCATATTCCCAATTGTGGCGCGCTGTGTTGTGAGCTGATCTGTGTTGATTTCCGGGTTCTGTGTGGAGTCGCGTAGAAGACGCCTGGGCGCGTTTGCCTACGCAGCACAGTCACGTCACGGATAGAGGCGGGGAATATGAATGTTTTGATAAAGTCTGTTTCAGGGGCGGGGGATTTGATTTAGTGCCGCAAAAGCAGGTGAGCCAGGTCGATGGGGGGAAATGATAGGATTATCAGAAAATGGCGGCTGATTTCGAGTGCGTTAATGGACGAAAAGTCGGGTAAGGTCCATAGGAAAGTTTTCTACGATCTACAGAGTTATGCTTAAAAACACATGGCCGAACCGTAGGGACAATAAAAAAAAGTCCCGGAACTATCCTTTAATCAGCAACACTGGTCAAAACTATTATCTGCATAGTGAAGTAACTCATCACCAGTGGTCTAAAGTGGAATTAATATATAGGGCCCAATTCACAGAATCGAGCGCAGAAGTAGCGCAAGCGCTACATGCCAAGAAGTGGTGCAAACCAGCAATTGCGCGGCACGCGTAATCATGGATTTTCCGAGGCATCAGTAGCCGTGGCGTAATGCACATAAAGCAGCGCCAGTAACGCCCCCAACACGCCCCTGTGCGCAGGAAAAAGCCATTGAAATTGCTACTACGGTGCAGGGCCTCGTGCCATCGTGGGACAGCACACAGCCCCCCAATGTAATTGTGGTAAAAATAATCGCGTACCCTGCTCGCAACAGCCAAATCGCGTGGAAAGGGCAGTGCATACCCCGTCCGCACCCCTGCGAAATCGCGTACCCCATTCGCAACAGCCAAATTGCATGGAAAGGGCCGTGCGTACCCCACCCGCACCCCATCAAAATCGCGTAACCCTCTGGCAACAGCCAAATCACGCGGAAAAGCCAGCGCATACCCCATCCGCACCCTAGCGAAATCGCATACCCCGCTCGCAACAGCAAAATTGCATGGAAAGGCCTGCGCATACCCCACGATACACACACAACTCCCCTGGAAGCTGACACCTCCTCATGGGACAGCCAGACCCCAGCAGTGGACCATACACCGCAGGCAGCCCACATGGGACCATACCCCTAAGGCAGACCACACCACATGGGACCCCCCCATCACCTGTGAATATACCCTGCAGGCAGCCCACATCACATGGGAACCCCCCCTCACCTGTCGCCATACCCCGCAGGCAGCCCACATGGGACCATTCCCCGCAGGCAGCCCACATGGGACCTTACCCTGCAGGCAACCCACACCACATGGGACCCCCCCATCACCTGTGACCATACCCCGCAGGCAGCCCACACCACATGGAACCCCCCCCATCACCTGTGACCATACCCCGCAGGCCGCCCACACCACATGGGATCCCCATCACCTGTGACCATACCCCGCAGGCAGCTCACACCACATGGGACCCCCCCATAACCCGTGACCATACCCCACATGCAGGCCCCGACTCATGTCCCCCCACCACCACCAGTGACGGCAACCTGCAGGCAGGCCCCGGCTCATGTCTCCCCAACCCCACCAGTGACAGCAACCTGCAAGCAGGCCCCGACTCATGTCCCCCCATCCCCACCAGTGACGGCAACCTGCAGGCAGGCCCCCGATTCATGCCCCCTCACCTCCACCAGTGACGGCAACCTGCAGGCAGGCCCCGACTCATGTTCCCCCGACCCCCACCAGTGGCGGCAACCTGCACGCAGGCCCCGACTCATGGAACGCCCCTCCCCAAACACATTGGCCCAATACGCAATCTTGTAGCATATGTCCACTAAAATGCCACCACACGCTGTACCCCCACGGTGCACCTCAACACCCATCCATTGGTCCTGCTCCCCAGTACATGCCCCATGGCATGGGAATCAGAAAATCACAAATGCATGCATGTTTGCACACACATGAACAACATTGCTCAACAACAGGGACACGCAACAGAGTCAAGGAGGAGTGAAACATGCACCAAACCATTGAGAGCAGACACCACTTTGATTTCAACGTATACAAATATGTTAAAGAACATGTATAAAAGTCACACTCTGAAAAATAGAACCAGTATAATCATCATAAACCAAATCCAAATAAAAATGAAAGTGAAAACAAAAACACAATGGGATGTAAAAACCATTCCTACATGGTGAAAAACAAATTCCCAAAAAAGAAACATCCAACTATATACAAAGATCCAGGGTCCATGATCCCAAAACATTCATGAACATCCTTAAGAACTCCATGAAGAAAGAACTATATACAAGATGTGGAGCAAAGTCCATGAACTCCAAAAAAAATGGGAATAAACAAATGAAACCTACTCCTAAATAACTATATACAAACAACGGGCTAGTCCTTCGGCTCACCATTTCCCCCAACAGTTTTGGCCAGGGCATCATCGAACTCTGTGTCGATTTCCCCTAGGCAGGCCTGTGCTGTCCCCTTGAGGGCCTGCAGGGACTCCAACGTGCTCCTCTCAAACTCCCTTCAAGATTCCTCAAGGAACTTGGCCCGCCTCTCCGCCCGACGCAGGGTGTTCTCCGCCTTGGCGATGGTGAATTGTGCCCCCTGTGCCCACTGCCGCTCTGCCCTGATCTGCTGGCCAATTCGCCCCAACACGGAAGACATCCTTGTCATAAGGTCCCTCTGATGGTGAGTGCCCCGAGTCCTGTTGCCTCCTATGCTGAGCATGCCACTGCCAAAAAGCCTGGTGCCTGCGCCTCAGGGACAGCCTCCGGGATGATGACAACGCCCAGGGCTGTCGTGTATGTGCCCTGCTGCATGTTGCCTGCTCCTCCACCTTTGCCACATGTCCTGTCACCGATGGATCTCCATGGTGACCACCTTTGCTGATCTTTCGTCGACTACCAATCCTGGCAGGGATGTGGTCTCCACAAGGCTAGCCGCTGGGGTTAGGACAGGTACACAGGGGGCCCTGGTGGTATCTGGGCCGGAAGACGGCAGGGAGGACGACAGGCGCACAGAGGAGTCAGATGAGGAGGGGGTCTGATATGTGGCCAGCCCACGCACCCATTGCGATACCAGGAACTGTGCCAGCCAGTTCATGAGACGGCAGACCTCCTTGTGATGACATGCAACCGCCCGATTGGAAGCCTGCACATCATCACGAATGTAGTCTACCTGCCCCATAATACTGGCTAGCACAGGCTCCACCCTGTACCGAATGGCGACATCCACAGGCATTGGTCTTTCTGTCTGGGTGGAAGCGACTGCCACCTGTGGACGGGTACAGCATGGGGCATGCCTGCAGGGGCATACTGTTGCAATCGCGGTACCAGGGACAGGATTAGGCACAGGCCCCACCACGGAAACCTGCACTGCCTCCGGCCCCTGACCCTGGACTGCAGCAGTCACACTTACGCCATCACCCCCGATGTGCCCCATGGGCTGGGCTGATGTGGCCTCCTCCTCCTCTCCCTCCTCCGTCAACCTGGATGCCTCCCCACTTTCTTCTGCAGTGTCTTGCCCCTGTGCGGGCTCACCTGTCCCTCCCACTGCTGAGGAGTCCTCCATCACCTTCACCCTCTTGGACCTACCCTCAGCAGCTGCGGCCCTTGACTCAGACGCAGCACCAGTATCCTCGCTCCCAGAAGATTACAGTGCCTGGGAGGATGACTGGGCCTTGCGTCTACGCCCGGTGGAGGCATCGCTGCTGCCGGGCTCCACAGCGCCTTCTCCGCCCTCTTCTTCCATCGTCACTGTGGATAGGGAAACACAGAACACATCCAGCAGGGTACTGGACATATGTGTGTTTGTCACAATGCAAAAGTACATCATTGCCACTGTTATAGGTCACAACCATCATCACCATCCACTACACACAGGGAAGTGCCATTCACACACATGCACAATCATGTCCATCATTCACACCAGACATTCACATCCTTGGACAAGGAACTGCCAGTACATCCAAATTGTTCATGCACCTCACACGCATCATGGCACATGCACATCTCACTCACACACATCACCTACAGTCATGAAGCAGGCCATGGATCCATCACATCAGAGAGCACTTGAGGTCAAATTGGCAGCATGAGGCAATCACAAATGTAAAAGCGAAGAGTTACAGACATCCTGGAGTGTTCGCCACTCACACACTCACTTCTCATACACATGCACATGTACCCCATGCATGTCCATGATGTTGCCGAATGCACACATGTGTCACATCTCTGGCATGACACAATCCACACACAGGGATGCAAACATGTGCACGTTGTGACATACATGCGCGCATCGCACATTTCCACACAGACCCCATTGATGTCGCACATGCATCAATGAACTCACATGCAGCAGTGCCTGGGACATTCACACAGACATCTGTACAGTAGGCATGCCAAACATAAGGGCAGGGTGCACACACCAACCACACCTCTACATGCATATGCACTATGGTGGAAGAGAACACATGGACACTTACCAGTCGACTCCGGACGGAGCTCCAACTCCAAGACCTGGACGTGCAGCACTGGGTTGAAGCGCTCCAGGACCCTCTTTTCGTCAGTGGTCAACCAGCCCCAGCACCCCACTCGGTCAGCCCCATGCTTGAGGAGGTGCCCGGCCTTGTTGAGGGTCCTGGACTTGAAGTCCTCCCAGCGCTTATGGACATGTTGTAGTCGCGGGGTGCCACCCCCTCTGCATTGATGGCACCCACGATGTCCACCCAGATCTTCCTCGGTCCTTCCTTGCCGACTTGCGATGGTCCAGGGAAGAGGGCATCATAATGCCTCAGAACTTGCTCCACCAGGATGTCAACTTCTGTGGAAGAGAAGCTGACAGCCCTCTGCCTCTCTGTTGGGGGATTGCCACTTGCCTCAGATGGTGTTGTGTCAGACATGGCAACCCCCGAAACAGGTGCGGGTGGGCAAGGTGGTCCTGGGGCTGGGCTGTTGAGCGGTGGTATGGCATTCAGGAGTCTTCAGGATCAGCAGAGGTGGTCACAACGACAGGATCATTGGCAATGGCGTCAGAGCAGGCACCAAATTGCAGGGCACGTGGTCAGCAGGCACACAGAGTGGGCTGGCAGCAGCAGAAGGCTCGTAGGAGGCAGCTTGGGGTAGTTGGAGGTAGATAAATTGGCTGGCGGGCAGGAGCGTGGGTCTTCCGTGTTAATCACGTGGCCAGCTGGAAACAGAGTGACTCTGCATGTGCAGAAACAGCGCGTTTGGTGGAATCTGAGGAAAGGCCCTAAGCGCGTAAGTTTCGTGACACACGCTGTGCGTTAGGCGTTGCCGTTCAGTATGATATAAAGGTGTGCATAGGACAACAGTGCAATGTACGTGCTTTTCGTGGGGACGGACGCGTGCACTTCAGAGTTCTTTGGGGTCACACGCGATTAGTTCACTACTGTGGCAGTGCTTACTTCTTGTTTTGGCGGGGAGTTGCCTACGTGCACACGCGCATTTCATTTTTTTCTTTCTACGAGGCAGACAATGAATCGCGCATGCATTTTCCATACTGTGGTGGCCCCTGTGTGTCGCGTGCCCCATTTTCGAGGTCATAGTACCCTACGTGTTCCTCGCATATGCATTTTTTGTGTGGCTGGCTGCCACAGCGTACTGTGTGACATTTTCTCTTCACACGTGGGCTACCGAGGGGTCGCGTACACATAATGTTTTGTTTTTGGGGAGCCTGTGAGCTACGCGACCCGTTATTTTTTTCACCAAGCGTTACATAGAGCCTTGCTGGAGCACAGTGGTACGTTTTACCCCCACGTACCCTTCCCCCTCACTCAAATTGCCCAGGACAATTGTTAGCTGCACCTCTCATAGCGCTAGTCCATCAGTGCCATGTCTGGGAGGGCAACAAGTGGGAAGGGAGGCAAAGGTGGGCGACCTGGCAGAGGTGGCCAAGGTGCCTAAGGTGGGCAAGGTGGCTGAGGTGGGCGAGGTGGCCGGCTTGCGCAAGGTGTACAGGCACGTGCAGGGAGAGCTATGGCCCCCTGCCAAAAGGGTCAGGGAGATGCAGTTTCTGCTGACGTCCCCAGCACCCGTGGTCCCAGACCAGCAGTGCCATCTGCTGTCCAGAGCAGCCAGGGTGTGGAAGCCCTCTCCTGCTGAAAACTGTCATGGCGTGTTGCCTGTGCTTCTCATCCTATGCACACTCTCATACTCTCGTTGCATCTCTTGACGTCTGTGAGAGGTCACCCTGCCAGCTGTCCCTCCCCAGAGGTATTCTACCTTACGGCTCATTCCCCCAACAGCTCACTGTCTCCGGGGGACTGGTGAATCCTATGCTGGACTACAGCGACTGACTATACAGATATTCATGTGCTTCTGCTCTCTTCCCTCTGCAGCTCACACAGGAATGGGCTGGGTGTATGGTCCCTTGGTTTATGGGCCAGGTATCACACTAGGACTGTGATGATGGAATTGGCTGCCAGCCAACACCCACACTTGGGGGTATTTGCTAGATCCTTACAACCCACTGACGGCACTTGGCGCCTGAATCATGCACTTGCCCTTACACTGCCATCGTCCCACAACTTTGCCTTTCCGGGAAATGTTGTTTAATTATTTTTTTTAAAAACATTTTTTTATTGGTTTGTTCAACCTTTAAAAAACAAAGAAAAAAAAAAACAACAACAATTGACAGGTTTATCCTTATCATTTCCTTCCTCCCTCCCTCCTCATATCTTTCACCAGTCAATTTGACACCTCCAATGCGTAAATTCAGGCCCTTTATACTACCAAGCCTTGTTATATGTCTCTAATCACTTAGGTTGGTTCCTGTTCTTCCAACTGAGTTTTTAAGACATGAAGAAAGTTTATCAGAGCGAAAAAAACTGCTCTATTGGCTCCTTCGAAAAGGGCTTTCCACCAATCTTCAGTGCTCCTTGAGCAAAGACTGTTAATGACAGGAGCAAAGATACAACCTCTTTGCTGCTCAAGTCGTTTAATTGTAAATTGAGCAAGTTCCCATGTACTGCAATGGCCCAGTGCAGTTCAATGCCAGGGTCTCACCTTCTACATGGCTATTCTCTTGGATTCTTTCAATGTGACCTAAACTCACGGAATCAGTGTGCCTGCCTTCACTCTGTTCCACCACCCTAGCATTGTAGCACCGTGTAACACTTATGTTCTTGAATTTTGGTATTTCCAGTTAATGTCATTTCACATGCATTGTACATGGATCAGGGGCAGCGGCCATCACCTTACATGTCATGTAGTTTGATGGTTCAGGCATGGCCATGCTAGTGTCATCTGTGTGTGCGCATCAGTGATGCTGGTGACTCAATTATGCCTGTCTGGTGCTTGTGTGTGAAACAGGTGCTATGTACCCTGCACTACATGTGGAGTTGTGCACTTAACGCCCATCCATGTCTGATTTCATGATCCCCTTGCCTTCCAATTAGACTGCGTACGTGTCAGAGTTTGTGCACTCACTGACATGGCAGGTTGATGTGTTGGATGGCTGCATTATGATACATATGTGTGTGGGCTGGGCTTTCTAACATTGTCTTCATGTATTTGGGTGTTCTTCTGTAGGTGATGAGCCACTGGGTGCAGGCGAGGAGGTAGAAGAGGTGCAGGAGAGTGTGCCTCAACCAGGCACCAGTGGAGGACTTGGTGTGGTGGGCCATGAGAACCCACTGGTGCTGCAGTCCATCATGGGAATTGCTCGCTCTGACTCTGCCTCTGAGGAAGCCTATGGCTCTGGTGGTGAGTCGGACAATGAATCGTTGGAACTGTCACAGGTGAGTGATTCAACTGTGGGTGCTGGCCTATCACAAGCATCTGTGGTGGGGGAAGAACCCTCACAAGGTCAGTCAGTGTTGGCACATTGGTCTGGGGTGGTTACGGCTGCAAGGCCACGCTCCACAGCATTGGCTTCTGTTCCCTGGGACAGCTGTTCAAGGGAGGGATGCAATCCTGCAGCCACAAACTGTGCCAGCGCATCAAGGGCCAGGTTGCTTTGGGCCGAGCAGGCGTGGTGCACGCCAACGTGGTGGCCGTGTGCCAACAGGCCATAATGTGTGGGAGCGGTCCATGTATTCTGTTGCACAACAGCAGGGTGCTGCTTATGAGATGTTGGCTCTGGGCATGGATAGGGTGGCCAATTCCATTCTCCCCCCAGAAAGACAGGTATAGCTCTGGCAGCAGGTAGTGCATTCCACATGCAGCCCACACATGCTCCAGATGCAGGCCAGCAACAGCTGCTGACGGGCAGAAATATGGACCCTGTGTGCAGCCATGGGTGCAGAGGGTCGGGCCCACAGGGCTGCCCTGAGGGCAGAGACTAGGTCACTGCAGCATACACTGACTACACTAGAGGAAGCATGCAGTAGACGCTCAGAAGTGCTCATGCAACAGTTGACACACACCATATTTGAGGAACTGCGAGCAACCTGTGATGTGTTGCAAGCAGAACATTGTGCATCCCAGGAGGTGTTGCAAGCTGAACTTTGTGCATCCCGTGAGGTGTTGCATGCAGACATCTGTGCCATCATGTTGCAGATGCGCACCTCACAGTCGCGCATGGCCGCTGCCATGGAGGATCAGGCCAGGGCTACACGTGGTCAGCCTCCCATACCAGTAACACCTTCTATTGCTACACCAGAGGGTGGCGACAGCAGCGACAGCTCTCCCAATCCATGATGGCCGTACGGACCATGAGACCCATGGAGGGTTTTTTAATTTCTTCAGCATCAACACATGTGGGTGTTGAGGTGCACCCTGCCCCTCCACCCTCCTGGGTGGTCCCCCACTCCTCTGGTCCACCATGGGCATTTTTTATTTTTCTTACTTGTTTTTTGTCTATTGTGCATTTATGTAACAGTGTATTGCTTTGTGTGGCATCCAAGGGCATCCACTGTAGGTTGCAGCTGAGCCCGTACAGGCATGTGTCGCGTTTGTACCCTCCTTGTTTGTGCCTTAGGGTCCTGACACATATGCGACTCCTGCTTCCCCTTTCCATGGGCTTGCAAGGATTGCAGCGTGTGAAAGTAACTTACACAGTGGCATTTAGGTTCTGTTTCATCGGTGGGCAGTCTCAGGTCTAGCCTGTGTATACACCCCTAGAGGGATTCATGATTGTTTGTCCAGTGCATGTTTGGGATCCCTTTTCATTTTGATGTTCAGATAGGCCCTTAATTCATGTTCCATCTTCATCTGTTTGCTTGCCCATCTACATTGTTGTTGCCCTTCCAGCTGAATGCGCTTCCATCCAATTTTGTTTTTGGCAGGACGAAACTACTGATGGAAGGGTGCCATGGGCTAGTTAGGGCACATTGATTCACTTATGGTATTCTGATTGGTGACTGTCAGACATATTCCCTGTTGTGTCCTGTGTTGTATGTCATACTGGCCAATTGATGTTCCTGTGTACATTATTGTTTTGATGTGTGTGAGTTGGTTCTTTGAGTGATGAGATGCTTTGTCGTTGACCACTTTGTGACAGTGATGTTATGCGTTGGGCATTTAAGTGTCACTGTTGACATTGCATGCCATGGCATGGCGTGGCAATCAGGTGTCATGGAGC
The DNA here is from genome assembly GCF_040938575.1 of Ambystoma mexicanum. Classification (NCBI taxonomy): domain Eukaryota; kingdom Metazoa; phylum Chordata; class Amphibia; order Caudata; family Ambystomatidae; genus Ambystoma; species Ambystoma mexicanum. The sequence continues at coordinate 257,136,148 of NC_090922.1, forward strand.
TTGGGGGGCTATAGGTTACATATTGTCATTTGGATGTGTATTTCTGCATGGGGGTGGTGGCATACTGCATCTTACATGTATGCCTTTTGTGCACACAAGATTGTTTTTGTTTTAGTTGTCAGGGATGCACACAATGTAGCACTTCCAGGGACAGTTTCTCAGGGTGGAAAGGTTGTGACAAATGATTGTCCCTTTGTCATCATCGATTGTCACCTGGTATGTGCCAGGCGTGTGTGCACTCCGCAGGGGTTGGATTTTAGGTGAAAAATTGTGCCACAATCTGGGTACAGGCAGCCGCACCAAGTGCCCTTTCCCCCCATGCGCAGTGGGCATGCATGTGGTTGCGGATGTGGGGGCACCACCATGTCTACCGGTACGCCCCGCCGTGTTGCAACATTGTGCAGGACACATGATGCCACAATGATCCTGCATAGCACTGGTGGTGCATATAGTAGCTCGCCACCAGAGTGGTCAAGGGAGCAGAAGCGTGACTTGAGCACTCCGAATGTGCGCTCCATTATGGCCGAGGTTGCAATATGGGCTGCGTTATATCTTACCTGAGGTGGTGTGGCGGGGTTCCGTATTGTCGTCATCATGCAGGTGCTCAGTGGGTAGTGTAGGGTATTTTGTGTAAATATGGGGCCTAGCGGTATTTTCTTACCGCCCAAAACAAAGGTAATTTAGCAATGACTACTCCTTGCATTTAGATTGCGTTTGGCTTTATGGTAATATAGTGACTATGCATTATTTCATTACACAGATACATTTTGTTGGTATGCATTTGGTTGTGGTATAGTGGTAAGCATAATTTTCTTTTCTATTTGTGGCCCTAATATACAAAACCCCCTTCTTCTTGCTTGGTCTGTTCGTGTGATCACTAGAGGCCTCGGACCTACATTTATGGATACCACAATTTTCACATATAGCGTTCACAAACCCCTGTGGTATTATCACTAATTTATTTATATTAGTGCAGTGGTCTTCAAACTTTTTGACCCCGAGCCCCCCCTAAGAAAAATTTCTCCGGCCCAGGCCCCCCCTATAAACATGGACTCCAAAATTGTACTCGGTTGCGAACGGTTATCGCGCGCTGGAGTAGAATGGTGCCCCTAACGAAGGAGTGAATGCCAAACACCACGTTGTTTCAAAATCATTGCTTGCAATGATTCAAATTGGATTAGAGGACAAATATTTGTGAACAAAGCATTCCAATTGCATGCAGGCCTAGCTCTAATTTTTTTTTGCAGTCTGGCCCCGGACTAGGTTGCAGGTGCAACCTTGCACAGGGTGGATATAAAACATCAGCATATTTACTCATCCAATGGCACACAGGGAAAATAAATCCTTGCCTGCGTGACTTGGGCAAGTGCTTCACTGAGATTTTCTTGCCGGAACACAGGTGGTTTGGTTGATAGACTGACGCTTTCAGCAATGCTGCTGCAATGAAAACAGAACAGTTAGTCAAGGTTACATGGAGCAATGCTGCTGCAATGAAAACAGAACAGTTAGTCAAGGTTACATGGAGCAATGCTGCTGCAATGAAAACAGAACAGTTACACAAGGATATATGGGTCTTCCTGAGACTTCAAATTAGGATTAGATGAGCAGGAGCTAAACCCAGCTCTTGGGTAAAATGCATCAGAGATAGGTACAGCCCCAGAAATAGATAAGTTTGAAATCCCTGATTCAAATACATGACCCGCATGGCGCTGCCACCCCTGTCCCCTAGACGCCCTTCCTACCTACTCTCAAATGGCACAGGCACCTACCAGGGAAATACGAAGATCGGATGACGGGCAGGAAAGATCCGTCAAAGTATGGGAAGGCGAAGGTCTTCTGGCGCAAGTGCTGCAGGTCTGGGGGGAGGACAGAAGGTGTTAGAGCAGAGGTGGGGAGGCATCACTGTTAAAGACAGGCTTTTAACATGCAAACACAACACTGGCAGATCTGAGGAGTGACTAGTAAACACTGTGTATAGCGTAGGCTCGTGCCATAGACATATTAAAAATTAAATGGCTGTCACATACAACACATAACCGAGGTAGAGGCAAGGGTAACACAGGCAGAGGCGAGGTTAATACAGGCAGAGGCGAGAGCAGAGCAGTTTCAGTCCCCCACTTGCCTCCATGGGTGTAATTTTAGAGGGGATAGGGGTGTTTGTCCCCCCCACCCCAACTTTCATGGCACACCATTTTATCCCCATTCATTTAGCTGGGGAAACATTTCAGCAGATGTCATGTCCCCCCAACATTTTCAGCAAAGGTACTCCACTGCTTGCCTCCTCTTCTCCATGGGGCATGGGGTAGGGGGAGTGAAGCTGCAAAAAATGAGTTGTCCAAATTGCACACCACTTGTTAAGAAAAAAAGAAAGTATTGCTTAAGGTGGTAAAGACATTTTAGAAGTATAAAGGTGCAGGGGAGAAGACAACAACCCTGGCACAAAAATTGTAAATACAAAAAAGTCACAAGAAATGGTCTTCAAGAATAAAAGATATTCCCGTGCCCTGCACACTAGGATACTTCTTCAGAGTAAATTCTCGAAAGAGGTAAGGATCATTAGAGCAGAGCGGTAATGATCATCACAATATGATACATTTGAATGAAATATATCATACATTTTGTAAGGATTTTTAGGTAAATAATCAACTTCTTAGCGCTTCAAATGATTTGTAGATGGGCTTCAAGAAGAAACAGAATTTATTCTGCTTTTCCCGCTCAAAGCGTTGCCTTCATCAACAGCATTACTATTCAATTTTTCAGAATCCCAAAACCTACTCGCCTCCTCTCCCCATGCCCCCTAATGTGGGGGGTTGCAGAGGGGAGAGGGGCGCAGGGGGGACCGGTGCTGCATTAATAACGCGGCTCCCTCCATGGCAGATTGCTGGGCTCCAGCAATCTGCCATGGGGGAGCCGCGTTGTAAAAAACACCGGCAGGGCAGTTTCAGTCCCCTGCTCCCCTCTCCTCCTCCGTGCCCCATGGAGGAGAGGAGGCGAGCGGGGGACCAAAACTGCTCTGCCGGTGCTGTATTAATAACGCAGCTCCCCCATGGCAGACAGCAATCTGCCATGGGGGAGCTGCGTTATTAATACAGCACCGGCAGAGCAGTTTTGGTCCCTCGCTCGCCTCCTGTCCTCCATGCCCCCTAATGTGGGGGGTTGCAGAGGGAGAGGGGCGCCTGGGGGACCGGTGCTGCATTAATAACGCGGCTCCCCCCATCGCAGATTGCTGGGCTCCAGCAATCTGCCATGGGGGAGCCGCGTTGTAAAAAAACACTGGCAGGGCAGTTTCAGTCCCCTGCTCGCCTCTTCTCCTCCATGCCCAATGGAGGAGAAGAGGCGAGCAGGGGACCGAAACTGCTCTGCTGGTGCTGTATTAATAACGCAGCTCCCCCATGGCAGATTGCTGGGCTCCAGCAATCTGCCATGGGGGAGCTGCGTTATTAATACAGCACTGGCAGAGCAGTTTTGGTCCCCCGCTCACCTCCTCTCCTCCATGCCCCCTAATGTGGGGGACGCAGGGGGAGAGAGGCGAAGGGGGGACCGGTACTGTATTAATAATGCGGCTCCCCCGTGGCAGATTGCCACGGGGGAGCCGCGTTGTAAATAAAGGGTCACTTACCTCTCACAGGCGGCGGCAGCAGGAGCAAGGAACACAGGACACCACAACGCAGCCTGGACGCGCGATCCAAATGCAGGAAAGCGCGCGTCCAGGCTGCGTTTATTTCCTGTTTCATGGCCACGCCCCCAGCACATCCCACTGGCTGAGCATGTGCATGGGAGCCAGTGGCTCCCCATTGCACATGCTCAGTTCAGTGCATGAAAAAAAAGAAAAAAAAAGCGTTACTCTTCTTCTGCGCCAGGCATCACGCGCCCCCCCAGGCATGTTGGGGCACCCCCCAAGGGGGGCACGCCCCACAGATGGAAGACCTCTGCATTAGTGAGATTATATTTCCAGAGGCCTCTCTCTGCTGATTCATGTACGCTCAACAGACTATTGTATTATATTCCACTCAGAAGCCACACACACATACCCTGAGTGGAATCACGCACACAACTAATTATAATTGCTAATGACATTACTTCATCTGTATAGGAAATTTGACACGTATATTACCTAACAACCTCCCCTTTTCTTGTATGGTATGGTTTAAATGCACCAAAGAAAAACAGAAGCAAAAACACCCTTACACAGGCAGTGTGTTATAATAGTTTCATTTCAAAATAGTAAATTACCAGCTTTGGAAGGCAGTCCTTTCTAAAATAAACAGAAGAGAAACAAATGCAATAATACAACACATTTCATTTTACATTTGCAACAATGAAAAGAACAAAAGAACAGTACATCAATATGACAGCATTTAGATGGCAACATTATAATGTGGCATTTAAACACAGTGATTCCCTATCTCTATCTTTCCTGCCTGAAAAAGAAAGACTTCATCCACACTGCATTCCCTCAATTTTACGTGATAATTACCAGTTATTTGTAGCTCCCCAGCATGCGAAATCTTCTGGCTTGTCGCCTCTGAGAAGTGGCCCAGGGTTTTCTTTTTTCTTTAAAACACAAAGCGAGAACATGCAGTTCAATCTGCAATCTGCAGTTCTCAAGCCGGTGCCAAGTGACCAGGAACCCCCAGTCTTTGAAGGTCAACAGTGCAGCTGGAACGACACCTCTCAGCAGCAGAACGAAGGCGACCTCACTGCAGCTCTGCAAAATGTCTTCTCCCCTTCATTCTCTCAGAGCTACCCCAAGAAACCTCTGTTACATCCCCCAGTCTTACGTGTCACCAATCAAATTCACAATATCATATCCTCCTTCCTCAACAATAGCTCACTTTTACAGTAGGCAACTGTATCTAACTGATTTCCTGGTATGCGGAGTGATTTCCTACAAAGACAGTGAACAGAGCAAAGAAAAAATAAATCTAAATGCACGTTTAAAAATGAATCTCAGCCTGCCTCCTTTTTCTACATGGAGAACACATTACAATGTTAATGAGTTAGAATCGGTGTTAGTCTTTGTTAATTAAGTTAGTCAATCAGGTATCTAATGTGGTCTCCTGTAAGTGAGGCATTTCAAGTGAGAAAAAAAAAACAGTGTGCTTTTAAAATCTGTAGCCTGTCTTCATTTACATGTCCATATGATACACTGGCAACACATGGCTTGCTGTACCACATTACAGCAATAATGTGATCCCATGCAGTGGCGCTGCACTCCAAAACACGCTAAATTATACTATAGTAGGCACTGTCCCCTGTGGAGGAGAGATGGCTTGTCAGTGGTGTGGTTTGGTCTATGTGAGACATGCATACATTTGCAGGGCCATTTGTACTCATCAATGAGCCATGTATTGCCATGCCTCCCAGCTTCCAGGGCCCGGTGTAGGGGTGACAATCTGAATATGAAACTATCGTGGGTGGACCCTGGATAGTTAGCATATACAGGGGTAATGATTCCCTTGGCATCACATACAACTTGTACGTTGATGGAATGTCAGTGCTTGCGATTCCGATAGATGTGCTCTGTGGCCCTTGGTGGACGTAGGGCCACATGGGTGCAATCAATGGCACCAAGCACTTTAGGGAAGTGCGCCACCCCATAGAAGTCCTGGACCACGGCCTGCCTTTCTGCAGGTGTTCTGGGCATGTAGATGTGCCTGTGGACTGAGGGGCGGGCAGTCATGATTGCCAACACCTGGTGAAGGCAGCGTGACTGCGTGGCCTGTGAAACGCCCCCGACTATGGCAGTTGTCCGCTGAAATGACCCAGTGGCCAAAGAATGCAGTACATTGAGCACCTTTTCCAAGGGGCTCAGTGCTTGGGAGCACATGGTGGGTGATGTGAGGTCATCTTCCCACTCCCTGACCAGGTATAGGATGATATGAGGTGGGAACCTATACCTGCCATAGACCTGGTCATCAGGCATCCCAAAAAGGCTGGTCCTGGGTAAAAAAATGCAGGCCCTGGCTCTCCTCCTCCTGCGGTGTCCCACGATCACTGCTGCGAGAAATGGCACGTTCATCGTAGCTGTATACGCTTGTTTGTATTTTGCATGTCTATTTATGCACTGTATTGGTGCGCCATGATGCTTACGCCAGCTTTCGCTTGGCGGACGTGTTTCCGGGTTTGCATGTCTTTCCACACGCGCCGGTAAGCCCCGTTTGATTCCATGAATACGTGTTGTCGGTGCGTGTGTGGGCGTTGCAAGTATTTCGCTGGGGCACTTCCCACGTAACACCAACATTTACGCTTGTTGTTCCCCATTCCACGTGTTCTACCCCCTTTTTAGGTGAAAGCGCAGGACGTTGGTGCGCCCATTCGCTGGGTGTCTCGTGCAAGGCGTTTGTGATGTCGCAGTGACGTGCTGGGCCTGCGCGGATTCGTCGCAGGTCTACGGTGAGCCACACGCATTGTGTTCCATGAATTGGCAAACCGGCGCTTGCACGCGCAAGTCCCCCTTTTTCGGCGCTAATTATTCCATGAATCGGCCAGAAAAGAAGCAGCATGAAAGAAATTGCGCTATTTTAAACTAGTATTTTGGACATTTCCTTTGATCGGATATAAACTGCCAGCCCTGCCTCCTCGGGCACTCACCCCAACTCGCCCCCAGGCCAGACCTTGTGGGATCTCGCACCAATTCTGTTCTATTTCCACCACTGGGAAGAACGCAACGCATTAGATGGAATGGGACCTGTGCATTGACATTAAGCAGCAACGTGTATTATGCAGCGTTCTTTACCCGAGCTCCCTGCACCTCTGCCTTAGATACAAGGTTAACCTTGTATTTGTTGCGCGGGAGGCGGAAGCGAAGCAGAGCTGCTGAGACGTCGCACCTGCATTGATGCCCCAATACTGGGCCCGAGGTTTTTGCATGTTTTCCTTTTTATGTCATAATCATGTATCATTCGCAAATTAGATGCCACAGCCAATAGCAAATGTCGAAACCGAAATGCTAGTATCGTACATGGATCAAGGCACCTGTTACATTTGAGTGGGACGTTTTCAGGCATTTTACAATGTGCAACAACTAGTTACCACACTCTTTACATTATCGATATTATAATGCACGTTCCTGCTGACCTCTTATCAGTTTAGCTGCTTCAAATGTTGAAATGATGAGTCAGCCACCAAGGCTAAATCCCGTGGCTAGTCGGTCTCTAGTCAGAGGACCACCTATGGCGGCCACTTTCTCCTGCAGGTAGCCAAGGCACCCTCGTCATGACTGACACCCTTCACTCTTTCCAGAGGAGGGTTGAATCGCGTATGAACGACTAAAATAATTCAAGCACCTGAAGACAAGGTAGTTTTGGCTACTGCCGGAATTCCTGCTGCAGGGCCGCACTGCCCAATTAGAAGGCGCAGCAAGGACCCGTCGGCGCATATTCCCTGCGCATTGAAGAGATTAGTGACTATTTGAGTTCCACACCACAGCGCATGTATTGTGCCAACAATCAGCACACGGCACCATGGCAAATATCCGGATGCAAGCAGATCTCCTAAGGAAAATGTGCCTACCCTCATTCCCTAAAAACTCACCCTCACTTTCTGGTCGAGGCGTGATGGAGCAGTGCACATTACTGGGATGGCAGATAAGACACATGGAAACTGGCAAACTGCTCTATTTGTTGAACAACAGAAAATTGATTTTTGTTTGTTGCACACTTCTGAAGACGCTTCTGACTGGTGGATGCAGCTGCTGCTTTGGGACCAAGCACACTTCCAGCAGCCGCCCCCGCCGGCTCCCCTCGGGTGCCCAGTGCACCTCCAGCCTCGCGCTGGTGCCCTATAGGCTGCTCCCCTTTACCCCTTGCACCAAGAGCTGCCTCTGCTACTGCTTGTGTGCATGCTGGAAGGCCGGGTAAATGCAAAGGCAGCACCTAAGAGGAAACATAGACGAGTGCTTGTGTTTGGGTACCACAGAGAATGCAAGAATTGAATGGTCACAGTGGCGGTTGATGCATTTTTTGATTAGAGGGTCAGGAGAAGCCGAGCTTAGCAAAGGAGCCCAACAAATCAATGGTTGTTTTAGGGAGGTCTTCCAGTGAAATAATAGATACAAACGGTGCATTTTTCTGCACACTTTCTGTGAAATATTGATTAAAAAGCCACACGGTATGCAAATAGTTCTGTGGGGTGACATGAAAAAAATCAAGAGATGCAAGTCACCAACATTGCACAGCAGCATTTTCCTGACACCTATATACCAGTTTAAACAAAAGATGGAATTAATTATTATCATGACCAGTGAGGTGTTTTATTTGTCCTATAGGATGTCATTGTTTTTACTAAGCCAGGTGAAATTAGGCCCAAATCAATTACTCTATTATAAATGTACGGCACACTACTGAATTTTGTAATGATTGTAAGGGAAGAAGTTAACCTTGAAGGGCTTCTCTGTCGATGGAGTTTCAGGCAATTCGGACCTGCTGCAGGGCTTCATCGGTGGACCAGGAGTTGCAGCAGTCGTCTTCCTTTAGCTCGTCTTTGGTTCTTTCGTTCCAGTGGTCGACTCTGCTTTCCAAGTCCCAGAGGCCTGCTTTTAAACAGTTTCCCCCCATTCATTCCAGCCTGGCTGTCACTCACACAGCAGGGTGCACTCAGGTCTCCTAGCAGATTAAGTTCAAGGAGTTTTGGGCATCTCCCTTGCATCCTGTCCACCCCAGACACTCAGGCGCCAGAGGAGGGCTTCAGCACTGAAGCCCAACAAAGGCCAACGAACAAAGGGACCAAACCTGTGTTGGCACGCAGAGTTAAATACAAGAAGGACCTTCCCTAAAAGAAACGGCGAAAAAAGATGACCAGATTCTGTTTTTACAGATAGGTCTTGGGTGCCATATTGAAAAACATGGCTGACCCGATTTTTAGCTACCGGTGTTCGTGGTCCGGAAAAATCATGGTAGTTTGTCAAAAACCACTGCCACCAGCCATTTCAAGTAGAAAAGGTTAACATTTGACTGTTACATGAGTGTTTAGACTCAGGGGATACTAGGCAACCAGTCCAGCACTCTATAGGAAGATAGTGTGTGCTGGGTCTGTAAATTTAAAAAGACTAGTAAAGTGAATTTTAACTGTACATGCTCTGGAGACAGTAGTCAGTCCCAGAGAAGTTATTTAAACCTTGGGGAATCTGAAAGACACCCCTGTGCCAATGCACTGAGGGTGTTGTGTGACACACAAGAAAAAGATGATGCCTATGGAGTTGTTTTAAAAGTCCATATCCAAAGAACACAAAAGTAAAACACACATCAAAATACATGAAAGAGTGGGAAAAAAGGCTCCCACTCTTTCCAGGTAAAAATTAAAATCCTAGAAATCCAGCAAAGTTGCTGGGGGTCTCAAAAGGTAAGGGAAATTGGCACATTCTAGAGAATTCTCCCTAACACTCGTCCCCCCAGACTAAGGGACAGGAGGATTGAATCCACTCCTGGATGAATCGATGAATCGCCTTACTCCAGTCGGTCAAACATCCTGGAGAGACCATCAGCATTTTGGTGGTGACACCCAGACCTGTGTTCAATGGTAAAATCAAACCCTTGCAGGCTGATTGACCATTTCAGTAGTTTAGGGTTTTCCCCTTTCATTTGCATCAACCATCTCAAGGGTTGGTGGTCAGTCTAAATCACAAAAGTAGAACCATACAAGTATGGTCTAAACTTCTTCAGTGACCACACAATAGCAACACATTCTCTTTCAATGGTTGCCCAGCTTGTCACAGGTTCATTCAGCTTCCTGCTGATGAAGCAAATGGGGTGCTCCCTACCTTTCTCATGCAGCTGACTCAGAACTGCACCTATACCTGTATTTGAAGCATCGATCTGCACAATGAAGGTTTGGTTGTAGTCAGGAGCTCTTAGGACGAGCTTGACAAAGGCTTTCTTTAGGCCTTCAAACGCTTGAGTATACTCCTTATTCCACCTGACCTTTTTAGGAAATTTGGGTGAGGGGATCACCTGCAAGGGAGAAGCTATGGTCCCATAGTTCTCTATGAAGTTCCTATAGTAACCAGTGAGGCCTAGGAAGGCTCTCGCCTGGGTTTGAGTAGTAGGGGTGGCCCAGTTTTGTACAGCTTGTACTTTGCTAGGCAATGGCCTGATTTCACCTCCTCCTACCTCATGTCCAAGGTAGACCACTTTACTCTGACCAATTTGACACTTACTCGCCTTTATGATCAGATGGGCCTGCTCAAGAGCCTGCAAAACATATCCTAAGTGGTCAACATGTTCTTTCCAAGTAGGGCTGAACACTGGAATGTCATCCAAGTATGCCATGCAGAAGTCCTCTATCCCATTCAGAACCTGGTTAACCATCTTTTGGAATGTTGCAGGTGCATTCTTTAGTCCAAAAGGCATTACCTTAAACTGGTAGAGGCCTGCTGGGTTTTAGAATGCAGTTTCTCCTTGGCATGGTCTGTCAGTGCTATTTGCCAATAGCCTGAAGTGACATCAAATGTCCTGAGGTACTTGGCTGAACCAAGTTTGTCCACCAGTTAATCTGCCCTTGGTAAAGGATGGGCATCAATCTGTGTGACTGCATTAAGAGCTCTATAGTCCACACAGAATCTCAACTCCTTGGATCCTGTCTTTGGCATTAGCACAACTGGACTAGACCATGGACTGGTTGAGGGCTCTATTACCCAAAGATCAAGCATCTTGTTGACCTCTTCCTTTATGTGGGTTCTTACATGATCTGACATCCTGTAACCTCTGCTTTTAACAGGTAAACAGTCACCAGTGAGAATATCATGCTGGCACCAAGGGGTCAAGCCTGGTGATAGTGAAAACAGGGAGGCAAACTGATTTAACAGAAACTTGCACTTCTCCTGTTGTTCAGGTGCCAAATTAGAAGAGAGATTGACTCATTCTATCTTCTCATCTAAAGGCTGTCCTCTGAGTAGGTCAGGTAGAGGTTTACTCTCTTCTTCCTCGTGAGCTGAAGCTAGAAGCAAAGCTCCTACTTCTGGTCTTGAGACATAAGCCTTTAAAAGGTTGGTGTGAAAGACTCTGGGAGCCTCCTTAGGATTGCCTAAGTCCACCAGATAGTTGACCTCTCCAAGTTTGCCCACAACCTTTAATGGTCCTATCCACTTGTCCTCTGAGGCCCTCTGCCTTGCAGGTACCATAACTAGAACTTGCTGGTCTTGAGTAAACTCAACCATGTTGGCCTTCTGGTCATATCAATGCTTCACCAGAGCCTGACCTGCATTCAAGTTGTCTGATGCTTCTGCCATCATGTGTGACATTCTCCTCCGTAGACCTATCACATAGTCAGTGAGTCTCATTGGCTTGGGGCAAGGAACACTCTCCAACCCCTCCTTAATCAGGGCCAAGGGGCCTCTAACTGGATGGCCATAGAGAAGCTCAAAGGGACTAAATCCAACTCCCTCCTGAGGGACTTCTCTATAAGCAAATAGAAGGCATGGAAGTAGAAGGTCCCACTTTCTTCTAAGGGGATCTTCTAAAGCACCTATCATGCTCTTCATTGTATGATTAAACCTCTCTACCAATCCATTTGTCTGTGGATGGTAGGCAGTTGAGAACTTGTAAATTACTCCACAGTTTTCCACATGGCCTGCATGCAGTGGGACATAAAATTGGATCCCCTTCAGAGGTAACTTCCTTAGGAAAACCTACCCTGGTAAAAATACCAAGTAGGGCCTTAGCAACAGCCTGAGCTGTAACAGTCCTCATAGGTATTGCTTCAGGATACCTAGTAGCATTGTCTACTACAACCAGGATAAATCATTTTCCTGAAGAGGTTGGAGGGTCTAAGGGACCAACAATGTCGATTCCTACCCTCTCAAAAGGGACTCCCACCACTGGGAGAGGCACCAAAGGTGCCACATTCTTGCCAAACGTTTGGCAAGTGTGACAGCTCCTACAGAACTTATCTACATCAGACCCCCAATTTAGGCCAGTAGAAATGTAGAGAGAGCCTTTCCTTGGTCTTCTTGAAACTCAAGTGAACAGCCAAAGGTATCTCATGGGCTAACTGTAGGAACTGGAGTCTGCTTTCTAGAGGCACTACACGTCTTCTGTAGTCCCCTGGGTTAGACTCAGTCGGTTCACTGTAGAAGAGGCCATCTTCCCAGTACAACCTATGCTTCCCTGGCTCTTGCCCATCCAGCTGGGAAGCTGCCTGTTGACGAAGACCTTCAAGAGTAGGACACTCTGTTTGACCTCTGCTGAAGTCTGCCCTACAGGGTCCACCTTCTGCCAGTAAAGACCAAAGCTCAGGATGGTCTGCAGGATCCAGATCTCCAACAGGAGCAAGGTCCTCTTCCAGCTCTGATTCCTCAGCAGCCGATCCAACCACACTAGGTTGTTCCACACACTCAGCCTCAGCTGGTGGAGGAGTCACAGGTGTGACGTTGGACAGTCCTCTCGGGAATGTCTGTGTTGGTAGAACAGGAGTGCTGGCTGTTTTCTTCCTGGAGGTTTTAAGTTTCCCCTTTTCCTCCTTTCTCTTAGAGATTGCAGTCAGTAGGTCCTGTGGATTGGGGGTTATAGTTTCCTCTATAATCTCCCCTTGAGATCCTCTTAAGGTACTCTCTCTGGCCTTCCTAGTCTGCTCCTGTTTCCTTTTGCTGGGAGGCCTGGGGGTGTTTGATACAACTCCAAGAGTTTTTAAGTGATTCCCCAACAGGACTCTCCCAGGTACTTCACTCTGCACACTTACAGGTATCTTGACAGTCATGTCATTGCACTGGATGAGAGCTTGTAACTGTGGAAGCATTTGGACAGGACCTCCAGCAACCTTAGTGAGGCATTTGGGTGCCTTAGCAACATCCTCTACCTTGAAAAAAGATTCAACTACAGTAATGCTGGCCCCAGTGTCTCTGATGGCAGGGGTCTCCTGACTATTCACAAGAACACTGTCTTTGTAATACTCTTTAGTATTGTCTGAATGGAATTGTAGACATCAAGTTCTGCTTTTCCCACAGACCCAGGGATACCAAAGAAACACTGGCTGAGACTTTCATGGGTTCCTCAGCCAGTAAGTGAAAGTTTCCACTTGCCATTGGTACTTCATCCTCTGGAGAGAAGGCTAAGGAGACAGTGTGGATACCTGAAGGTTTACCCTTACATCTGGGATCCCCTTTCACATGGTCAGTTGACCCATAAGCATAACATTTTCCAAATGTCTTTATGAATGGGGGTTTACGTGTCGGAACACGAACGCAATATGTTAGTGGGCCCAAATTGCCATACTACGCCTGTCCAGCGTTGGAAACACTTAAAGCATGTTGCGGATGGTGTTAGTGCATTCGGATATGAGGTGCGCACAGCTCAGGACTGCAAAAAGCGTTGGGATGACCTCCGACGCTGTGCTAAGCAATAGCGTGCCTCGAATTATGCCATGATTCAGGTGACTGGCAGTGGGCCACCACCTGAGGAGGAAGAACTCACTGTGCACGAGGAGATCGCTGCAGAGTTCATCCCGGCAGAATTGACCGAAGGAGTGGGAGAGATGCAGGATTATGATGCCCTGTCCGGTGAGTGTTGTTGCGTGTTTGTCCAGCCCATGTGTTGTTAGCTTGTGTGATGTGCTTGACTGCCACTACATGCTATGTGTACATGGTTCTCATGTGCAAGTCATGCAATGCTTCACTAATGCGTGCCTGTTGTGATGCATGCTGCACATGTGAAGCAGACGGGTCTGTACTCATCACCACACATGCACCCTATTCACATGCTAGCCACCCAGCTGTCCCTCCGGTCCATGTTCCAGCTCACTGACCTGTCTGCATGTAGCCTGTGGTGTCTTTCAACTCAGCACTCGGACTAAGTCATTGCATGACTGATGTTCATGTGTTCAGCCTGCATGCGGGTACTCGACGCGGGCATGCTTCCTTGCCCCTCCACCCCCCTGCACCTCAATTTCACCATGGCACTGGTGGGTAACATGTTGGACTACTGCAATGGCCTGTTCCACGCTCCTGTGTACATGCACACTTCTCCCTGTGAACCTGCTAGACACATACTGTGGGGTACATACTTAGTCCTTGATGCAGGGTGTCTCACTCGGACTGTGCAGATGGCAGATGCTCCCCGGGGACATGAGTGCCCATTCATGCACGCCCCTATGTGTCCTTGGAAGGATGATCATTGTAGTACGTGTCTGGGATTACATACGTATCATGGCATTTCTTCATCCATTCCATGCTCACTCTGGCTCAGTCCTGCATCACGCACATGTTTAGGGTGTCATGGTCTGTGTGGGCACAGGTCTCCCCCTGTTGCAGGCCCCTTGACTCTGTTCAACTGGTGTAGTGCCTTCTGCATGAATGGGTGTACTACTGACGGTTCATCATGTGTCCTGCTTACTGTCCCATTCTCATCTGCTGTGGTGTCAGTTGACTGAGATGATACAAATGACACTAGCCAACACTGCCAATACACAGTTCTCTGGTCAGCTTTTCATTGCCATGCAATGCCACCCTGCATTTTCAATAAGGGGCGGGGGGTTAACTGTAGCCATGCAACCCAGTGCATGCACATTGCACATGATGGCTGAACTTGCCCTTACACTGCCGTCATGTTAAGTGACATCAAAACGTACATGTGGATGTAGATTTTTGGGAACGTACACATGTACTGCACCCACCCACTTCTGAGCCATGTTACACCATTCTACATACCTACTCACTGCTGCAATGTCAAAGTGACCTGGCATGTATGTTCTGATGTTCATCCCTTCACTGTTATGTAACACACTAGCACAGCTGCATCCTGTGACACATGTACTCTGTATTGGAACACCCTAGCGGGTGTTTTGCAAAGTTGATTGGTCAATCTGCGGCCTATACTAACTGGTATAACCCGCAGATTGAATATAGGCCGCAAATTGGGTTGTAATTACAGTGGATCTGCCTGCACGTGTGTATGTGTACACTTTCACATACATCAAAGCAAGCAGCGTTGAAGCTGCTTGCTTTGCTGTATAGGATGCTGTTCATATACACCATACGGGTGTGTATGAACACGGATGTATTTGAACACTTTCACATACACATATGCAAGCAGCTTCAACGTTGTATTGTACAACATTGCAGCTACTTACTTAGGTGTGTGTGAAAGTGTTTATTTACACGTGTTTTCAGCAGCATTTTTGTTCAATAACTAATATGTTGTTATTTTACATAAATGCTGCTGAGATTTCAGCATTGGGCCCCTTATATTAAACCAGAACAATCCTGAAGGTGCACTGTTATGCACTACGAGTGCACCCAGGCCCACTTTGCAATACTGGTGGAGCCTGGGCGTGGTGATTTGAAACAGGGATTCATGTTATTTGTCACATTCAATGCACAAAGTGCTGAATCAGGCCCTAAGGGGTGTTCTAGAAGCTTCATGGACCGGCAGCTCGGACTGTACTGGGCATTATGGTCCCACATACCTCATTGAAGGCCCTCGCTTTGCTCGGGACATTCACTATGTTTTCAGGGCCCATGACGCCCGGTACGGTCCGAGCTGCAGATCAATGAAGCTATATTGGCGATGATGATTTAGTGATGCATGTCTACATGCATGTTACATGTGTCATGGTGTGTTCTGATTCACTTGCAGCTCTGACCATTTGGCTGTTCAAACATGCTTATGCTACGTGCCATCTCTTTGTTGCCATCTGTCATTTCTGCCTGTGATATGTGCCTGCCAGAGGTGGTGTGTGATGCAGGTGATATACTACATTCAGTACATGTGTAGGCTTTGCAATTTACACGCATTCCATTTCTAATTTCGGGGTGCTCTTACATATCAATGCCACTGGATGCATGCCGGAATTTGAGTTGGGTGTGACATGTCTGCATCATGTGTTGGCTGTCCATGTAGTGATGTCTGTGTGTGTGTGGGTTATGTGCTTCTAACATGTGTACTCATGTTTGTTTTGTTCACGTTACAGGTGATGACACAATGGAGCCAGAGGATGGTGATGTCATTCCAGACACGGGGTTGTTTTTAATCAGCAACCCGGCACAAGTGGGGTCGTGAGGTGGTAGACCACGAGAACCCATTTGTGCTCCAGACCGTCGTGTGCAGGGCTGGCAATCACTCCAGCTCTGATGAACACTCCGAGCACAATGTTGAGTTGGATGCACATCATAACGATTTGTCGCCGGTGAGTGATCCTGATGTGGATGATCTTCTGTCCACAACACCTGCAATGAGGTGCCAGACAGTGTTGGGACTTCCGCCTGTGGTGGTTCTGGCCGCACGGTCACACTTCACAGCAGTTGCTGATGTGCCTGGGGCATCATGCCAACGGAGGGATGTAGTCCTGCAGCCGCGGGCGGTGCCAATCCAGCAAGGACCACGGCTCCTTGGGTACCACAGGTGTAATGTCCAGCAATGTGGCGGCCGTGCGCCACCGGGGAATACTGAGTGGGAGCAATCCATGTATGCCAGTTCACAGCAACAGGGGGCAGCTATTGATAAGATCGCTCAAGGCATGGAACGTGTGGCCCAATCCAAGCTCCCCCCTGATAGGCAGATGGAGCACCAGCAGCAGGCAGCACAGTCCACGCGCCGCTCACTCAGGCTGGGCATGGCAGCCTCAAACAGGGCATGCTGGGCTGAAATGGTGTCTCTGCGCGAAGCACCTGCTGCTCAGGCAGAGGCACACAGGGAGGCCCTGAGGGAAGAACACCAATCCCTCAGATCTACTCTGGGTGTACTCAACATGACCCAGAGGCAGCGGTCAGAAGTGAGGTTGGAGCAGCTTGAGGACACCATCTCGGCTGAGCTACGTGCATGCTGGAAGGTGCTCCAGATGTCATGTGAGGCCATGCAGGCAGAACTCTGTGTTACACGTGCCTCCTTGCAAGAGGAAGCATGCGTATCACATGAGGTGCTGCATGCTGAACTACGTGCCATTGCCACACAGGACCAGGCTTGCCAGACCTGCATGCTTGCTGCCGTGGAGGGGCAAGCTGCAGATAGGCGTGGTCAGGCAACTGTGCCATGTCCACCTTCTGATTTCCATCCAGAGGGTGAGTAGGACGACGACTTATCTTCTACACAGGTCGGGCCGTGCAGGCTTTGAGCCCATGGAGGTTTTTTTTATCTCAACATCATCGCATGTGGGTGTTGAGGTGCACCCTGTACCTCCCCCCGCTCCCCTGGGTCGTATGTGGCCATTTTGATTTTTTTCTAATAATATTGTTTGTCCATTGTGCATTCATTGTTATTGTTATTTTGCTTATACCGCGCCAAAGCCCGTAGGCATCCAGGCGCCGAGAGACAGATGAATGGCAGGCTACCTATAAGAGATTGTGCTAATTGAAAAGATACGTCTTCAATTGTTTCCAAAACATAAGTAGGGCCTTAGTCTTACGCACAGTGGCAGGCAGGGCATTCCAGGCCTTAGCACCTTGAATGTGAAACGCTCTACCAAGCCCACAAGATCGCTTCACTCGATGTTGGACTAGTAAGAAATCTTCCGCTGATCTGAGACTTCTTTTTGGCTGATAGATACTAACGACGTCTTTCAGACAGACTGGTGCATTCCCGAAGACGCATTTATGACAAATAGTTAGTAGCTTGAACTGTATTCAGGCTATTACAGGAAACCAGTGTTGTTTTTTCCTGGCAACAGTGATCGGCTCTGAACATTTCATCTGAAAGATGATGCGGATGGCTTTATTTTGTATTTTTTGTAGTTCGTGAATGTCAACTTTACTTTCCCCACCTAAGAGCGCATTGCAGTAGTCCACACATGGTAAGATGACGGCTCTCACAAGTTTGGTGCGGTTTTCGATGGAAACAAGTGGAACAACCTGCCTAAGCATTTTGAGATGGTAATTGGTGCTCTTAGAGATGGCTGTGACATGAGCTTCACAATCTAAGCTACTCTCCATAAAAGTACCTAAAGTTTTAACTTTCTGTACAACTTTAACATCACTGCGATCAATCCTGAAGCCTGAGTACTCCTGGCCCAACTTAGTTTGTGCCTGACGGGGTCCAAATAGCATAAGCTCAGTCTTTGAGGCATTTAGGCAGAGCCAATTAGTAGACATCCACTGTTTTATCAATTGATACACCATGTCAACCAAGCGTTGGTCGGAATCGTGATCGCCACTAATATCGAGGACCAATTGGAAATCATCCGCATAGTTGCAAAAAAAGATCTGAAAGAATTCTAGTTCATTGCAAAGAGGGAGGATGTAGATAATAAACAATAAAGGGGAGAGGCATGCTCCCTGAGGGACTCCGCAGGTCATAGGTTGTGGTTTGGAGGCTCAGTCCCCCCAATATACCTGAGATCGTCGGCCCTCTAGAAATGATCTCAGCCAGGCTATGGCATTAGCGGAGAGGCCCCCAACCGTCTGCATTCTGTAAAGTAGGATTTTGCGATCAAGCAAGTCGAAGGCTGCTGATAAGTCCAACAACATCAGCAGCCCCGACTTACTTTCTTCCAACTTGGAGAACATAAAAGTCTGTAGGTCCAGAAGGGCACTCTCAGTTCCATGGTGACTTCTGAACCCTGACTGTTTGGTGTGAAGTATTCCAGCCATCTGGAGTTGTATGGTTGCTACCTTGTCTATAAGTTTGAGTAGGAACAGGGTGTTAGTAATTGGTCTTAGATTTGCAGCATCAGAAGGATCTAGTCCAACCTTTTTTAGTAGTGGTGAAACTGCAACATTTTTTATTGACTGAGGAATTATGCCTGACCGGAAAGAGGCATTAGCAAATCTACAAAGGAAGGGCGCAAACAGCTCTTTATGATCCATAATAAGTTAGGATGGGAGAAATTTGCCAGGACAGTTAGTGGGGTGCATCGATTTCAAGATATTAATCATTTCAACTACAGTAGTTTCCTTGAAAGTAAAGCCAAGTGTGAATCCAGATGTGGTGGCAATATTGGACATAAAGTCCTGTTGGATATTAGTCAGATTCAAGTGACGGTGTCGTGCTTTGTGGCTTTTGTAAGCATCCACTGTGTGTTCTACCTGGGCCCATACAAGCTTGTTTCGTGTATGTGTTTGTGGCTTGGGGTCCTGACACATATGCCACTCCTGCTTCCCCTTTCCATGGGCTTGCAAGGATGGTTTGGTGTGACAGCAAATTACACAGGGGCATTGGACTTTCGTCATATCTGTGGCCAGTTTGCTGTACTACTTGTGTATACACCACTAGTGGGGATTATGGATGTTTTCTCCACGGCATGTCTGCTATCAATTTTGGGGAGTACATTTTTGAACTGTGCTTTTATTGAAGTTGATTGTGATGTTTTTTCATTTCTTGCAGTATACGTGCTTGATGCACTTCATGTTGTAGACGGAAGCCTGCACCCTTTAGCTGTCAAAGCCACACTGATGGTGGCAGGGGGCCGGATGGTGACAATGTCAAGTTGGTACACATTGTATCTGTCTTCCCTCTTGGACTTCTCTGCTGGACTACAGCTCTTTTACTCGTTTTTCACACTCTGGTGCCTTTGCTCCCTGTTTTTTTCCCCGCAACTGTCCTTGTTGCAGATCTGTCCGCCCGTCTCTCGGGCAGTTCTTTCTGCATACTCGTACGCTGCCTCGGTTAGCCTCAGTACACTTTTGTACCACAGCATCTCTCTCTCTCTCTCTCTCTCTCACTCCTCCTATCTTTCATCTATTGCATCCATACCTTTAGGTTGACTTTGGCCTTTTACCAAAGATATTCAACTGCTCTGGCTCTTAACCTGCTCTCAGCTGTTTCTGGCAATCTCGCATTCACTCTGCCTTTCCAGACTTGTGCTGTCTCTGCCTTTCTCTGTTCACACTATCAAGGATTAATTGGGTTTCAGCTCAACCATCCAGTTGTGCCAGCCTCCTAGGTTATTTTCTACTCAAGTTTCAGCTCTACTCATCAGTTGTGGCATCCTCATTGATTATTGTCTACTCAAGTTCCTACCCATCCTGTTGAACCAATCTGCAACTGTGCAACCTTGGAAGTTATTCTATCATTCAGCTTGGACATGTACTTGGTCATATTCTACAACTTCGAGTCATCTACTGGAGATTTTTTGGCACCTTGAAGCTTTTTCCCTGGTTTGGGGGTTTGGCTCCTTGGAGTTCTCTGCGATTTGGTATTTTTTACCGGTCAAGGTGGCCTCTGAGAGAGCTAGACCCTATTTACACGAAAGAAAAAACAAGAAAACCAAGGGGAAGGGGGTTCCTGAAGCCAGGTAGACTAGAAGGAAGAACCCAACAGACCCCAGAGACAGTTCTTCTGAAGGTCAAGGTGATGAGGAAATGAGGGAGGGGCTTTCGTTGTCTGACAGTACGCTTGGGCTACAATGATTGGTCACTGTCTGACATTGTCAATGTGGGCTACTATGTACATGATGTGTTCTGCTGGTCAATGGATGTTCCTGTGTTGGGTTTACTTTTCAGGTGTCAGGGGATTGGTGTGGTTTGACACACTGGGGTGTCCACATGGGCAATGTTCACATGTGATGTGTACAGGACACTGAGGGTCACTTCATTTCACATGCATGTATTGAGTGCATGTCCCTACTGACACACACATGTACACAATGCACCACCACACATACAACCACCCATCCATGCCCACACGTGCACACAGATTGCCTTCTCTGCAATGCTGTGTCCCTGCAGCACATCATCACTTACAATTTTCGGATCGTGTACATGCGTCACTGGGTAATTTTAGTTGCTTGTCCTTTTTTATATGATGCTCAAGGTGTGTCCCCAACACAATAGCCGCTCCCTGTGCTGTGTGCTGAGCGGTGTGTTGCAGGGGACACACACAGCACACAGTTTTGGGATTTGTGGATTTGGATTGCCCAATGTGCATGCCAACAGGCATTCTGTCTTTTGTTGATGGTACCGCTGGTGGCATGCATTTGTGTATGACTTTGCATGTGTGGGAGGTTGTTGGTCAGTCATTTCATCTGATTCCATCTCAGGTGTGCTTGTCTCAGGCCTGTTTCCATTTATCACGTGGCACTTTGTAACTAATTTGTAATGTGTTGTGCATTTGGTTTGCTCTTTTGCTGTTGCATGCCATGTCATGGTGTGGCCGACGAGGGTAATGGTGTTTGGGAGGGTTTGGGTGACATACCAGTGATTTTCATGGCCTGTTTTGCAGGGGGGTGGTGGGAAATGCACCTTGCATGTGTTCCTTTTGGTCACACCGGATTGGTTATGTTTACGTAGCTAGGGATGCACACAATGTAGCACTTCCATGGAAACATTCTCAGGGTGGTAAGGTTGTGACAGTTGACTGTCTCTTTGTCATCATCATTTGTCACCTGGTATGTGCCAGGCCTGTGTGCACTCCGCAGGGGTGGGAGTTTAGGTGAAAAATGTGTCCACAAGCTGGGTCCGGGGTGCCTCGCCACGTGCCCTTTCCCCTCCCATGAGCAGCGCCTGTGCGTGTGGTTGGGGATGTGGGGGCACTACCATGTCCACCGGTACGCCCCGCCGTGTTGCAACATTGTGCAGGACACATGCTGCCACAATGATCCTGCACACTACTGGGGGTGCATATAGTAGCTGCCTGCCAGAGCGGTCAAGGGAGCAGAAGCGTGACTTGGGCACTCCGAATGTGCGCTCCACTGTGGCCCTGGTTGGAATATGGGCTGCGTTGTATCTTACCTGAGGTGGTGTGGTGGGGTTCCGTATTGGCGTCATCATGTGATTGCTCAGAGGGTGGGCACTGTCCCCTGGGGAGGTGATGATGGTTGTCATTAGTTGGGTTTGTTTATTTGTCTATGTGTGACATGCATGCATGTGCACAGACATTTCTACTCACCAATGAGCCATGTGTTGCCATGCTTCCCAGCTTCCAAGTCCCGGCTCAGGGCGGACATTCTGTATATGAAACTGTCATGGTTAGACTCAGGATAGTTTGCATAGACAGAGGTGATGATTCCATGGGCATTGCATGCAACCTGTACGTTGATGGAATGCCAGTGCATGCGGTTAAGGTAGATGTTCTCAGTGGCCCTAGGTGGACGTAGGGCCACATGGGTGCAATAAATGGCACCAAGCACTTTGGGGAAGTGTGCCACCCTGTATGTGCCTGCGGACTGAGGGGCGTGCAGTCATGATTGCCAACACCTGGTGTAGGCAGTGTGAATGCGTGGGCTGTGGCCAAAAAATGCAGGATATTGAGCACCTTTTCCAAGGGGCTCAGTGCTTGGGAGCACAAGGTGGGTGATGTGAGGTCATCCTCCCATTCAGTGACCAGGTCTAGGATGATATGAGGTGGAAACCTATACCTGCCATAGACCTCATCATTAAGCATCCAAAAAAAGGCTGGTCCTGGGCAAAAAAATGCAGGGCCTGGCTATTCTCCTCCTCCTGCGGTGTCCCACGATCACTGCTGCGAGAAATGGGACATTCATCGTAGCTGTATATGCGGGTTTGTTGTTTGTGCGCACTTTTATACTGTGCAGGGCTTCGTGTGGCGGACCTGTTTATGCCTGTGTGTGTCTTTTAGTGTGCGCGGGTTTCCCCTATTCGATTCCATGAATACGTGTTGTTCGCGCGCGTGTTGCCGTTCCATGTATTTCCCAGCAGTACTTCCCAAGTTAGGCCCTCATTTTCACAAGTTGTTCCCCATTCCGCGTGTTCCACCCCCTTTTTGGTGTGTGCGCCACACGTTTTGCGCTTTTGCTGTGCGCATCGCACGCGGCGTTCGGGATGTCGCAGTGACGGGTGCGCCACGCGCGGTTTCGGCCCAGCTCCCAGGAAAAACAGGCGCACAAACTTCCATGAATCACTTGCATGCGATTCGCACGCGTGCGCTGGATTTTTCTCGCTTGCGCCACCGATTTCAGCTCACAATTATTCCATGACTCAGCCCCTCAATCTTTTATAAAGCATTGGGTATTTAAAACCCTTGCTTATATGTCGTTACAGGAGACACCGCCTTGCAACACCAGACCTGAGAATTAATTGTAAACACAAAAATGTGGCAATCATATCAGCTAATAGCTTAACGAACAGAATAAGTCTCCTAAACAAAAAGGAGCAAATGTAATATTTACAAAAAAGGACTGTGGAAAGATGAACAGTGTTTACCTGAAGAATTTCCTTAAAAAAATATTTTTGAATGGATGGAAGGAGATAAACATGTTGGGATAAATGTAATGCGATGGCATGATAAGTGTGGAAGTGAGAATAAATGAGATACTATTTTTACTGCTGAGTTTTGGGATATAATGTATTTTTAGATGTTTAAACATTCTTTTTGCACTGTTGCCTGAAAAAACCACTGGTTCTCATTAATTTATGTAACAAGGAGAATAATGAATGTATTGAGATACGTGTATAGAATAAAGTCAAAAACCAATACATGAGTATATTGGAATTTATACATGAGAATATTGTATGCAAGTGAGAATTGCCTATGAATGAGGAATGATTAGGTACTATTGAGGTGAAAACTCAAGACGACATAAGACCATTAAAACACCTATAAGTATTGATATCAGGTTTCTGCTAACCATTCATGTTCCGTTGGGCAGACTTGTTGTTCCACTTCCTGGCCACTATTAGGATAGCAGCCAACACTAAGTTCACATATGCATTAATTTGTGGTCTGATTTGAGGGGCTGCTTCCCTGTCCCAGAGGCCCAAGAGACAGGTTTTCATTCCTAGAGAAAAGTTTGTTTTGAGCATATTATTTTTTGAAGACATCACCTGTTCCCAAAATGGTTGAATAATCAGACAAGTCCACCAAATGTGGGCCCATTCTCCCCTTAATTTACAGGCCCTCCAACACTCGGCTGACGTATCTGGAAACATCTTCAGGAACTTTACCAGGGTACACTGCCATTGGAGTAGTATTTTGTACCAGATTTCCGTATTTGGATGGATCTAGTCAATTTGGATATATTACCCCTAAGAAATTCCCAATCTTCTTTTACAATATCATGACCCAGCAAGCCTTCACACACGCTCATCTATGGCCAAGTCCTGATCCCAGGGTTTTCCGTTATGATTTTCTATAGGTACGATACCAGATGTTGTTCCCCCAACCGGGTGGTGATGTATTTTTCAAATGAAGTCAACTGTCTATTCACAGTGGATTTATTGTGTGGATATGATACACAGTGTTGCAATTGGTAGTAACTAAGTCTGTCTCCTTCCCCCAGGTCAAAGTTCTGTTTGCACAGTTTGAAAGATTGTACTTCATGCTCTTGCATAATATATCTTAACTGTAGACACCCCGCCTCTCTCCAGGGTCTAAAGGAGCTTCCCTGCATTCCCGGGGGAGAACTAAGTATTGCGAATGTGGCAGGTATCGGTACCTTTGTTTTTCACCAATTCATCCCATATATCTTCCATTAATGCAGTGATTTGACATGCATGCATACTACCCGGTCTATCTGCTTTTGCAAGCCATAAGACCTCAGCTAATGGGAAACCTAACACGCCCTATCCCTTTTGACCCACTGATTCTTTACATCAGTTGGAAATCATTGGTAAATGACCCTCATTTATGTGGCTTGATAGTAATGGTAAAAAATTGGGACTGCCTGGCCCCTTTTACATCTTGGGCCTTTATTACTTGTCGGGCCACCCTTGGTTTTTCATTGTTCCAAATAAATGCAGTTAAGAGCTTGTTAAATGTTCTAAAGAAAGTCTTGGGAAGAGGAATGGGCAGGGCTTGAAAATAATAAAGAAACCTTGGGATGGTCACCATTTTAATCAAAGCCATCCTGCTCATGTTAAGGGTAGTCCACCGTTATAGATCCACGTTTTGTATTGGTTAAAAGATAGTTGTAATTTGCTCCATATAAGGAAGCCAATGACTTTGTGATGGTAACACCCAAAAACTTGATCCCCCATCCTTCGCCCACTGAATCAGAGAACAGTTCTGCACGCTCTCAAACACTTCCCCTGTTAGAGACAAATAAAAAATATCTGACTTGTTTATATATATTTTTAGCCCTGCCACCTTGCCAAACACCTCTTCCTCAACCGCCTGAATTGAATAAAGATCTTAACCTCTGGGTTTCTTATAGAACACTGTCGGGAAGCCGTCCGGCCCGGCGCTTTATTCAGGGGAGTTGCCCAATAGGGATATTAACAACTTCTCCTCAGATGTCCCTTTCAAGAGATTTTCTGTCTTCATTCAATAGGGTCCTCAGCTTGATAAAGTCTAAGTATTCTCCTCAGGGCACCTGCTGAGGGTGATCGGATGAAAATAGGGACCTGTACATTTTTAAAATAGTTTCACCATTTCCCCATTCTCTGTCCCTGTTTGCCCGGCGTCATTTTGTAGTTTCACGATGGTCTGAGATGCTATCTTTTCCTTACGTTGCCTGGCTAATGACGTATCTGCTCTATTACCCTTTATGTAGAAACATTTCTTCATATTAAGCAGACTCCACTCAGCCCATTTATCCCTCAGTAAATCCAGTTCACCCAGTGTTTCCCTATACTGTTTCAGAGTAGCCCTACTACGTTGACCCCCCAGCCCCCATTGTCAGCATAATCTCTTTCAATTGGGATTCCAAATCCTGCTCTAGTGCCCTTCTCCGTTTGTCACTGGAGGCTTTCAGGCTAATTAGATCTCCCTATATCACTGTCTTAAACGCATCCCACCAAATCCCTGGGGATGTATCCGATGCCCCATAGTCCAGCAAATAATATTTGATCTTAACCTTCACCACTTCGAGAGCACACCATTTTGATAACAGCATCAGGGAAATCCCATTGCCATGGTTGCACAGGAGCATGGTGAATATTTATTGATACCGACGATGCAGCATTATCGGACAGGGAAATAGAACCCACTGCCACCTCCTTCACTCTGCCCACCAAGTGTGCAGAGACTCAAATATAATCTATGCGCGAGAGCGATCTATGTACTTGTGGATAAAAAGTATATCCTACATCACTGCCCCTACAAGCACGTCAGTCTTTGTCTGAATGCTGCGCCCTGATGCCTGCGGGCCGCGGCTCATTACAAACAAACAAACAAACAAACAAAATATCCCTTAACTCCAGATAAGTAAATTGGTCTTTTGAGCCCTTGAGATGGGGCCCCTTTTCCCCCCGCCCATCTGTCCCACTATGATCTGTCAGGGACCCACAATTAGTTGAAGTCCCCAGTCCAAATGATACTCCCCTCCGCAATTCTTTCCAATTCTGCCATATATCCGACCTTAAGTATCCATCTTGTCCCAAATTCGGGGCGTAAACTGTAGCTATTGTATATAAATGACTTCCATATCTAAACTTCACAGAAAGATAACGGCCCTGCTTATCCTACTGTGTATCCATTATCATGAGAGTGGGGATATTTTTGAAGGCAATCATAACCCCTATAGTTTTCTCCCGTGCATTAACTTGAAAACCATGTGGGTATGCGCAAAGGCGATATCTATGATTGTCCCCTTGCGAATATGCGTTTCCCAAAAAGTAAGAGTATGCAGTTTCTCATCTTCAAACAGTGTTCCACTTTGCGCTTTTTACGAGGGAGTTTAAGCCTCTAACATTATATGTTATATGTTAACCTTGAAAATCATTGCGTGATCCCTCCCGAAACCCTCCTAAAGGACCTTTTGGTACCCCCCCCTGTGTCGACCTATCCATAGTTCGTAGGTCCCCAGTGTCAGTCTCTGGGACCCACCCACCTTCCACACCCCCAACCCCTACACATAATCATCCATCCAGTTCCCCTCCCCCCACTTCCCTCAACCAGAATAACCTGTGTCGGACCATAGTCCCTATTGATACCTCAGGGCGAGCACCCTTGGCCATGATCAGAGAACGCATTCTGAGCCCACAACTGTTGGGAATCACCACTACTACTCCCCTCTGGATCCCGTGAGGCAACAGAACACATCCAGGCACCCAGATCTCTAACCATCCCCCATCCTCCACCCCACCCAGCAGCGGAAACCACAATCCAAGGGTTCCAACTATCCCTGTTAAGCAAACACCAACATCCTTATGCCCTAACATCAACAGCGTACAACTGGCCCCCGGCCTCTTCGTGACACAGACAGTGTCTGAATCCTCTTCAACCATCCGAGCTCTTATCCTTATCCTGAACGACACCTCTCTGGGCTCGATTTCCTCTTCCTTCTTTCACCACTGTCGACCATTCCCATTGCCTTCTCCTCTGACTGTCCAGTTTGCTATCCCGAGAGGCAGATAGGGCTGAGTCATCGTTCAGAGATAAAATATCCATTCCTTCATTGCAGGTAGTAATCCTACGCTGTTTCCCCTTCCATGTGAATAGGAACCGAAATGGGAATGTCCACTTGTACCTGACTTTTTCTTGGATCAGGATCTTCATGGGCCCATCATGCTTCTTTTTGTTAAGGTGGACTGGGCTAGGTCTTGAAACAGCTGGACTTTGACCCATTAATCCTCAGGGAGCCAGCTGACTGTGCTGCCTTCAGAATGTCCTCCTTCTGCCCATAGGATGTCAGGGCTGCCAACAGATCCCTTGGGCGAACCTCGAGTTCCTTCCACTGCGGGCCCACCCTATGAATTCTGTCCCAGTGCACCTCATCCGTGGGGGACCTCTATTAGCAAATCTGCAAAGGAATGCTGCACTATCACCTTAAGATCATTGTCTGAGACATCCTCTGGGAAATTTATAAGGCAGATATTTGAGCGCTGTGATCTGTTTTCCAGGTCCTCACACTGCAGATCGAAATTACCCGACGCCCATGACAGATGTTCCAAGACCTCATCCGTCTTCCTTGAATCCTCCGCTAGGCCCTACAGTGCCCTCTCGTTGGTGTCCACCCTTTCTCCTAGTTTCGCTAGCTCACCCTTGAACTCCTGCATCAATTGCTTCAGTTCCGTTCTTAAAGATGGGAATTGCTCTTGGAAGAAGGCCGTAATTTTCACTTGAAAATCCGTCAAGCATTGCATGAGATCCTCTTTATTTTCTGGCGTAGGTCCAACGATAAGTCCTCCTTTCCCGATTCTGCTCTAGGTGATGGGGACTGCTTTCATCATTTGGATTGTTCCTGTTGCCAGCACCTGCTCAGTGCACAGTCCTCCCTCTGGCGTTGTTGCCTTGACTTGCTGGGATCTACGTGCTGGGGTCTGCTTACCTCTTCCCTCAGCATGAAAGGCGCTCTTGTTCCATGCCCCTCATTCTCATAGACTTCACGCCTCCATTTCCCGGGCTCAGTCCTGCTGTTGTTCTGAGGAGACGTCCAGGAAAATGGTTGTAGGTGAAAGGATCGAAACAAAAGGATCGAATGCCCTTTTTTTCAAAACCAAAAGGACCGAAAAAAAGGGTCATTTTTTTATGGGGGGATTCCCCCCTCCCCAGCCCCCTGTTTTCTTTTTAACATTTTTTTTATGCACACCAAACTTAAAAAATAAATAAAAAAAAACATTCAACCCTTTTTTTTCCCGGTCCTTTTGGTGTTGAACAAAAGGCATTCGATCCTTTTGTTTTCAATCCTTTGGCTGGACACCCAGGAAAATGTATCCCCCTTTGGGGAAGCTCCTTCCTTAGCGGTCAGACATAGACTATTCGCTCTATAAGAGTAAGGCAGACCTCTTCACTCCTTACTTTAGCTTGACGACTTGGCTGGGATGGTCACCAAGGGTATGTCGCTACATCCAATCACACGTTTGTGAGGTATACACCCTTCACCTCCTGTCACGAATGGTCCAAACAGCCTCCGACTCAAGTGTTCCGATATTTCACCAGAAGCTGACCATGAAGGATACACTACATAGTCAAAGTCACCATAGGTTATCTAATACATTTCCATAATCCAAAAGTAAGCCTTCCTTGGAAGTAGTATGGCACCCTGGTGCAGCTGGGCTAACAATGGTCTTTGGTAAGGTGCCCTCAGTAGATCCTGGAGCAGAAATCCTATTTAATGGGCGATGGCGTTTAGACAATGCAAGGGGCAGCCTGACTCATGCAGTGCAAAGCAAGGGCATGAGAGCCCATCAAACAGCTGCGCAAGGAGCCGCTCCCACTCGGTGACCATGACACCCCGACCTGTCTTGATCTTGCCACCTCTCACACCCTTTTCACCCTTACTCCCTGCGTCAGCAAATGCTCAGCTGGGAGAATCGCAGGACGCTCCGTGTGGACAGGCTACTCCCTGCCTACAGCACTCACAAACATCTTCGATGTAAAGCACCCTCTGCTTTTTCCTTTCCCCGGCCACACCAGCTAATTTCAGAGCACCTCATGACCCAGGAGCTGCTCCTCTCTTCCTCCTTGTCGTGCCAACAGCTCACCCACGAGCTGGGGCCACGCTGCTCCAACCACCTGGCTTCCGCGCATACAATGCCCCCACTGCCCGTGCCCAGCTCGGAGAGCTCCGCGGGACGCTCCCTCTCGTCAGTAGACACCTCTTGTGCTCAGAGGCTGTCACCAATGCCAGGACCGCTCCTTCGCTTATGAGGGTCAGCCGTTTTATTTCCCCAATACTGTAAGCCGCAAATACAGGGGGGTGCGGGGGAATATCTGTACCTTTTATACATATTATTTAATGGGGGTGCAGGACCATGCAGTGCTTAGCATGTCTTTCCCTGACCCGCCACCATCTTGGAATCCCGTAAAACAGGTTTAATGTAGAACACTCTTAATGCAACATGCATATCACATTATGAGACTGTTATGTTTGTAGGGGCAGGAAGGTGGCTGATGGTTTCAAATGGAAACATTGAAGATGTTTTTCAGTTTGTTACTTTTGTACTATTTTAACATTTGTCTATTGGAGAAAAAGAAGTGTGGGGATAATTTCTTATGGATGCGACACAGGATTATGAACAAAGGTCAAGGTTGCAGGGGCCCGATTAGGTGTATTTAGTACTGGTGTAGCAGATAGAGAAATTTAATGTGGCTGATTTAGTTATATGGGAAAGAGCAAACCAGTCTACTCCAGTCCACTTAACAATGCTTTGGAACTCCAGCAATGGTGCAGGGTGGTCCTTTTGCAATAATTTCAGAGCGCTTATTTGAAGGCACATGGTTTCTTTGCAGAAATATTTTGAAACATAGAGCTATGGCATTTTCTTGATATGTTTGAGATAGTGAACATGTACTAAAACAAATTGTGACAGTGAGTGGCTTATTTATGGCAGCCTTTATATTAATTTAGCACCTACAGCAGTTACTAATTGCTGATTGATAGCTGGATACGTAATTATTGGAAGACATGCAAATTACTCAATAAACAATGGATTTCATAACTTGAGACACTTTTTAACTCTTTACAGGTGACACGTATTGGACTACACCAAGTTGAGTTCCAACCAACACAAAAACCTGCATTCGAGTCCATAGATATGACGTGTGAGTACCTTAATTCGTGAGAGTGTATGCTCCACAGCATTGCAATACCTATGTAATAAATATCATGCAGTAGTTGTATTAATAGTGATACTGTTCCCTGTGATTTTCAACAGGGTCAGTCTGAATGCCTCCACCTATCCCAACTCGAGGTGAGATCAGTGGTCGAAGTGGGCGGGAGCGGTCCTCTACTTCTTTTAATTAAGTTTTACCGTTCCTATACTTTTATTTTACAAAGAAACCGTTCCGGAACGGTTTCATTTCAAAATAAAAGTGTAGGAAGAAGTTGAAACTTGCACTTCGGTGCACTGCACTGGACGTTCCCTTAAACAGCAGGCACATGTGTTTTGGGATTTGTATTGTGCATGGGAGGGGGCGTGGCGATGGGGTTTGTGGGGAGCAGTGCAGGCCAGTAGGGAACATAGCGCCACTACTTCTTTTTGTACACTTCACCCACTGGGTGAGATCTTTCCATGTAATGATATGCTGGAAATATTTCTAGAGTTCAAGGAATATGGGCACTCTATATATGCAGATGACACTCAACTTAATAAGAAGACAGTCCTGAAGGAGGTGGTACGAACAAGACAGCCCACTGAAACCGATCGACAAAACATGCAGAGACAGCAGGGATTTTCCCACTGCATTCCTCGTTTTTCGGCAATAGGGAGATCCACCACTCAACGGATCAACCCTCACCAGCTGAGTCTTCACAGCAATCCTTTCTTTTAAACCACTCAAATGAGAGTGTTTATTACCGATGGCATACTCAGCCCCAGCACTGGCCAATAAAGTAATCATTGCCTAAATACTGGTGGAGAGTTGCCTGGACTACAGCCCCACAGTTATTTAGTGCTTTAGTTACACAACAACCAATAGCCCTTCAATCGCACCGCAACTACCAATAAATACATAAGAATTTAAGGGGTTAGAGTCTGAAGCTACAATGAAACATAACGCATAAGACAAGTGAGAAATTAAACATGTAAGTGTTTCTCTCTATTCTTCTTATTCTATCCACTATAAGATAAGCGGCCTACTAGCGCTGCCTATGTACAGTGGCCTAGAGAGGCAGGGATAGATAGAACCTTCTATGTCCTTTTTCAACATCTGTTGAGTAGTCTCTTTACCATAACAAGCAGAGGAATGATTTCTTCCTAGACTGTGACAGTGACAGGTAGTATGTAACCAGTTGTCTCTGCTCCTCCTAAGCTGAGACATTTTCAGAATATCCAATCAGCAAGGAGCATTATATATGTCTCTCACATACAGACCTTTTTAGCTGTATGGGTGGTATGCCCACAAAAAGGCTTGTAATCTTATATTTGGGGTGTTAGAAACACGAAAAGGTTAAGGCTTTCAAGTATAAAGTTTATTCTGGCACTTTTAGGCATACTAAGCAACATTAAGCACTTCCAACAAGTGCCTAATGTGAATAATTTGCAGGTTGGGTCCTAAAATGACAGGGGATTCAAGGATATATTTTGTCATTTGGAAAAATGATATATGTAAAGTTTCAAAGCACATGGTTTATGTTTTGGCCCTTTTAGACAAATTATGCAATGTTAAGCACTTGTGTAATACTGCGTAAAATCAAGAACTAGCAATTTGAGTCACCAAAGATTATGGAACTTTTTAGCATGCCATTGGAAGCATGCAAAGTTGAAAGATACGAGGTCAATATTTCATATGTTGGCAGTTTTAGGCAAATGAAACAACTAGAGGAACTTCCAACACAGTGATAAATAAGATTGATTTGCGTGTTGGAAAACAAATAGCTACAGGACATATTGCATATATTTGGGAGTTAAAAATGTAATGGAGCTCGTTGTATTTAAAATGTAAATTGCCCGGAGAGGACTGCTTCCGTTTGCACTTATGTGCAAACAGGTCCCCGCTGGGCAATTTCCACCATTTACACCCCAGAGTACAAATGAGAAGTGTAAAGAGATGGCAGAAGCATCTTTACACTTTTCTTTTGTACCCCGCAGTTCAGATAGAGTAAACGCTGCCAGCCATGTATGCATGGCAGGCAGCGTTTACAATGATTTCTTATGAAATCTGCCTGCTTTTTGCACCAACAAAAGTCTAAAGGAAATTATAGGTTTTAAGCCAGCATGAAAATCACATGCTGGCGTAAAACCAAGCTGTTTTTTAAGGCAGAGGGCAAACGGGAGGTAGAAATTAAACTCCCCTTCCACCCCTGCCCTCCACCACCACAAACAACGAAAATCCCCCAGAGCTTGAATGGTGGCGTTAAGGCAGGCGTAATGTTACACCTGTCTTTAGCCCCTCAACTTACACTCTGGGGAACTCCAAAATTAGCTCCAATATGTTCCAAATATTTAGGCATGTGATGTGTTGTGGAACCTTTAGGCACATTAATGCCTAAAATAGTTCTTAATGTACCTAATCTCCATATTGGTCCACCAAATGCTATGGTTTACATGATATTTTGGGCAGTTGAAAACATAATGGGGCTGCTTTTGGAGTTGCCTGTCGTTTGACAGCGGGAACCTATTACATTTAGATCTCAGCATAGACAGGTCCCTGCTGCCAAATTTTCATCATTTGCACAGTGGAGGGCAAAAGGCTGAGTACAAGCGAGTAACCACACCTTGTGCCCTGCCTTTTTGCACTCCACCATGTACATTGGGTAAACACAGCCACCATTGGCTCTTTCAAAACCTTGGCAACACACATCTGTGTTATCGGCTATTAGCAGCCGAAAGAGACCCAAGAGAGGTCCAGTTGGTAAAACCAAACCCAAGAGTAACTGTGGTATGGACTCTGGTTATTAATAGAGTGAAAAACAAGGCTGTGACGGAAGACAGAAGGATAGAGCGAAAAAGAGATACTATCCCTGCCTACTGTGCACTCTCAACTAGGTTGCGGTGTTACAACGCCTGTCTAATAGTGAGAGAATAAGAATGAAATTACCAACTTCTATGATGTATAATACATTCAGCCTCGTAGGTCCAGTACCACTCTCCTCCAGATTAGTTTAAATTGGAAGAGACTACAAGTAAAAAAAGAAGAAGCACACCAGGGAGGGTAAAAAGTATAAATTCTTCCTTTTTAGAAACTCGTGTGGCACCTAATGGGATAGACAATCCTTTAATAACAAATGAAGATATATACACGTACATACGTCGGAGGCATGCAGTGAACTCCGAGTTTCAAGATAGCTGGCAAGTCCCCGAAGGCACACCACTGGAGGGAAATTTGTCAACGGAGGAATTGAAAGAAAAGGCTATTAATATACTATACCAGGCCATTATTAATACACTGTGCGCCCATGAGTAAAGTGGAAAGGTAAATGGGAGGCGGATCTGGGCACTCTGGAGGAGGAGGATTGGATAGAAGCACAACTAATATCTCCAGGCTCTCATGGCTTGGTCCAGTATAAGGTACTGCATAAAATCTACTATACCAGGGAGGGTTTATTCCGCATGGGGAGAGCCACAGATGCAAGGTGGCAGTGGGAACATTTCTACACATGATGTGGAGTTTGCCTGAAGGTACAATCTTATTGGACAAGAGTATTAACTATAATGTCAAGAGTAATGGGTCTCAAAATCCAAAGGTGCCCCAGGACGGTGCTTTTGCATGTCTGGGGGGAACGTGATATCTCAAACTGGGAAAAGAAATTGCTATAAAAGGCTTGGATAGTGGCCAAAAGAGTCACTGCAGCAAAATGGGGGGGGAACCGGATGCCCCAAGTCGTCGGGGAGGGAGGGATGGAGGCTGTTGGTCAATGTTGTTCACTGGAAGAAAGGGTATGTAGTTCAAGAGGGTGCCAGACTAAACACCATTATGGGGCAAGTGGGCAGGAATAGACTGAGGCCGGTCAGGCAGTAAAACCTGCCCCGTGGGATTGTTATCCCCCTGTTTTAAACTGGATATGAATAAGTGATCAATGAAGATGATGGCATGAATGGAGGAGATGGGAGAGGGGAGTACCAAGTGGCTGGGGGAGGGCTGAGGGACATGATTTATGAATATAAATGTTATGCTGAATTGTTTATGCATTTAAAAGAAAACATTGGTTATGCCAAATATGCCACGTTCAGTTCAATGAAGTTTTGTACAAATAGTAAATTACCCTGTCCTTAATTAAAATCAATTTGGATCACCAATATTTACATTGTTACTCAGACAACCAGCATCGTTGTATGAGATTCAGCTGCTTGTCGTCTGAACAACAGTATATTTACACAATGTATTCCTATGAATTTAATTCTGAATTAGTCATTTCCTAGATGTAAATCAAACTGGATCACAAACATTTACTTTGCTACTCATACAACATGCATTTCTCTATGACATTGGGATTCATCATGAGCCAAACAATTGTCAAGACAGTTGGCACCAAAATAATGATGTTGATATTTGGATAACCAAGTCGTCAGCATAGAGCATACATGGAATACAGACACCTCTAATTCTGGGGCAGCAGCCCATAGTGGCTAGGAGCCAGGATGTAGCCAAACCCAGCACCTGTGACTATAGACTACTGTGCGGCTTGAATGCAAACCAATAGAATGTTGGCTGAGACGATTAGCACACCAAACCGGTACTCTTCCCTCGGGTCAATTAACAGTTGTGGATAAACATGCAAATGACTTTGTATCCCTTCATTCGAGATGCAAAAAGGGAAATGAGAAGGAGGCTGAGAGACCTACGGTCAGCGGCAGTAGCACAAAGTGAGGTGAACCTTATAACAAAGGTGATTAAGGAAGAATATAAACAATGGTTAAAACATTAGAGACTATCGATTCATAACAAGAAATGGCAAAACATGATATGTGTCCTTAAAAGTTATAACACTCGAAATATATGGACAACTCTAGCGCGGGCCAAGGGTGACAGTAAAAAGGACACTTTAAACCCAATTAGGGAACAAGTGGGGCTGGAATACATGATGATCCCTTTCAGGAGGCAGCTCTACAACATTGCCCGGAGGAGGGCAGGGGGCGTGCTTTACATTCTGAATTATCGTCAGGTAGTGCTAATGTAAAGAATCTAAAGGAGATTATCAAATGTAATCAAAATCCTGTTCAAACGAAAAGAGTGTTTTTAATTAGTTTACATCTCTATTAATTCAAAGCAATGATTTACTATAGCGGCAACAAGGTATTATTATTGATATGTTGGCAGGCATTGCAAATTGATAACCCTTAATGGTAACTTAAAATACTCCAATTTCATATAGTGGTGACCTGACATTAGGCCAGGGTGTCGGAGGACAATTTGTTTGTCCGCATACACACACCGTTCTAAGTGTGCACTGCCAGGATGCATAAACCCGAGGGGCGCTGGGGTACTCGAATTAAATTACATAAATTACAAACAGATTCAAAGTCCATTCATGTAATAGTAAACACAAGCACATTGCAAAGCAGAGAATTGAAATTCCAAATTCCTGATGCAGTGATCCCATAAGCAACAGCGTTTCTCCTTTATCTAATGATCACTGTCAGTTATATTGTCTGACAGAACCTCCGCTGCTCACGAGCTAGCTCCGCACTAAGACCTTTAATGTATTGATTTTGGCCAGGTTCTACAGATTGGTCAATAGCCATTTGGGAGGAGTCCTGTTTTCTAAATCAGGTTAGAGTGAAAGGTGAGGAGGTTCTGTAGTATTGCATTGGCTAGAGTGTGGCCCACTTTAGGATGTACATTTCAAGATTAGCAGCTAGACTAAGGGACTTTCCCAATACGCTGCTTTGGTGCTTTGTCCCCATGTTAAGCTCTTCCTGTGCATTATTTGCTTAGATTGCGGATACTGGTGGCTTCTGCTTGGTGTACAATGAGGGCACTGCAAAAATGAAGGGGATGTTATGCCTCAGATTTATGCTCAAATGTGGGGGACAAATAGGTTCTGAAATTAAATACTTCAGAAAAATGGTGGCCGGTCCCTGCAAGAAAACATGAATGTGTCATTAAAATGAAAATAATTTTGCTAGGGTTTGCCCACAGTTATTGAGCAACAATGAGGGATGGACCACTCTTAATTGTGCATGTTTGATGAAAGGTAATTTAGTTCGGAATGTTTTAATTAGATGGGGCCTTCAACTAAATGTAATGTTTAATGGGTTTGTTCCACAGTCTTGGGCGAGAGCAAATAGGTAATTAAAGTGGATTCTGCACACACTTATATTGGATGACGAACGGGTGTTGCCTTCAATTAATCTGTTTGATGCAGGCCACAATTATGCGTGTCTGTATGTGGTAATGCATGCATATCTTGTGCAACCCCCTCAATGCGTCACTTGTACACCCTAAATGTATCATGGAATATTAGTTTGCTGGCAGTAGTGCTTAGTGTGTATGAGAAGTACACCAGCAGCTCAAGATACATCAATGAAGTACACACACCATGGGTGGGGTTTGTTTTCTGGATACTGTGAATTACAGACCTTGTGAAGGCAAGCAGTCTTTGCCTGGCTGCGTATATTGCATTTGGGCTGCCCATA
The DNA here is from genome assembly GCF_040938575.1 of Ambystoma mexicanum. Lineage (NCBI taxonomy): Eukaryota > Metazoa > Chordata > Amphibia > Caudata > Ambystomatidae > Ambystoma > Ambystoma mexicanum. The sequence continues at coordinate 257,172,866 of NC_090922.1, forward strand.
GAAGCACTAAGCCCTCCTTTGACGTGGAACTGTCACCTTGCTCAGAGTTTGCCTACAGTTCAGGATTGAGCCATATACACACATGCCTAGGGTGGCATGGGGGGCTGGCAGGTAGGCAGCTTTTTCCAAGGCAACATGCAGCACTTTCCTTTAGGGCCCAGGGATGTGAAAGTGAATCAAATAACATTCATGTATATGTTGGTGCAAGCTGTAGCATTTCAGGATCAGCTGATGGACACTTTATAACACTTTGAGGCAAGCTGCTGTATTCATGCTGGAGGATATTCAAAGTTGCCTTGCTATTAGTAGTTTCAAATAGAATCCTGTATGCAAAGTTAATGACCTTGCTGAGAGGATAGAGAGTGCAGTTGGGGAGTGCAAAGAGGATGCTGGCACAGTAGTCCAGTTTAGAGAAGACATGAATAATTAAAAAGGTGCGTGGCAGTGTTCAAAGGAACCTAGGAAGATCAATGCAATTTATAGATTGGTTTTAACAATCCGCATTTAAGGGCATGTCGTATCCAACGTAGAGATGCGTTGGCATTGATGGGCATCAACGTGTATCTGGATAGAAAAGCTAAGATTTGTCATTTATATGATTTCTGGCATGACTCCCTACACTCCGATAAGGCATTCAGAGAATATTGGCACTCTCAGGAGGAGAGTAATGATAAGGAAACCCCCAATAATGCCCGGCAGGCAGAGCCAGGTCCGTGGCCGAAGGGATTAGAGATACACAAATGCTGGAGCAGTTACTGAAGCCCTCACTGCACGCTCAAGAACCAGTTTATGGTTGCATGGCTTATATCCTGCCTCTGAGTCTCTAGTATGGAGAGATAAAGGAAAGACCTCCCAGATAAAATTGATATCCTGAATGTGGCCGGAATTAAAGGGAAGCTAGAGGATGGGGAGTGGCTATCCTTTTTAGAAACCTATGCAATTGTTTGTTTACAAGAGACATGGTCCCAGGGTGAGCTTACTCTTGATGGCTATAACAGCTATTCTAATTATGCTGGGAAGGGGGCCCAGGGAAGACCCACCAGTGGTATCTCAACTTTGATGAGAAGCTCCCTCATGTTAAGCCAGAGAGAGTAAATGTGGAGTCCAAAGATGTTCTGGGGGTGGTTTTAAAAGGTGCAGAGGAACAGGATGAATGGTTTATAGCGAATGTCTATTCCCCCCACCCCCCAAATAAGGGTAAATCTATGGTAGACGTTTTGAAGAAATTGACTGAGGTCATTTCCACCAGTAACTGAAACAGTAAAAGAAATGGTAATAATGAACAGAAAAGCCATATTAGAACTATGTAGAGCAATATTTCCACTCCGGATGATAGCATCCAAAGACCTAAAATGTGTATATCAGCTAGTTACTCCCAATAAAACCATCACTAGTGTATGGTGTGCCGACCTAGTGACACACAAATACATTTTAGCTCATAATGAGCTATTCTGTAAATTGGGATACACGTGTAAGGAGGCCTGGATGCCGAAAATTAAACATCCAAATAACCCTGTGAACTCCATGAACAAAAGCAAAGCACTGGTGAGTGTGATTCAGCAGCCTGGAAAAACTGCAAAAGCTATTATAAAAGACTAAACAATAATATGGCTTGATGACTCCAAAATTACTAGTAAGCCAACAGAACAGGGAGTAATTCCCGCCAAGGGATACTGGCAGTGGTTACCAGTAGAATTTAAAAGCTATTTGGAGAGCAGTCTCGATGACACCGATATAATTGTATCATGGAACACAGGTGGAAACTCTCATTATGTGTCCAAAAATGTGAGTTTATTCCACATGCCAGTATAATAACCCTCCAAGAAACATGGCTTTATACTGAATGTGAAATTGATGGGCATACAACTATACAAAGTCTAGCTACTAAGGGTGAAAGAGGTCGACCTAAAGGGGGACTGTTGAGGTCGGTACAACATCCATGGACAGCACAGAATACTGCTTGGTCCACTCCCATGGTCATGGCAGTAGTGGTAAACACGACACAACTAATGGTTTCGAGTATCATGATAGGGAACATCTACAATCCCCCTAATGGTTCATATAATAAGGAGAATGTAGCTACAATAACGAGTATATTAAAGGAAAATAATGCCTCACTACCGATTATCATTCTTGGAGATTTCAATGCACAAATCAGAATGGACGCTGAAGTGTCTACTGACACACAAACATCTGGACCGATAAGACCTACCTCTAATGCCATTGGTAAATCATGGGCCAGACCCTTTATTAAATATCAGTTTAAAATGTTAAATGGTAGTACAAAAAGTGACCCTAACAGGAGTGCCACCAGGGTTAGTGGCGCTAGTATTATATATCTTCACTAATGAAAGTGCGTATAATGTGATTGCAGATATGGCAGTAGGCTATCGGGGAGAAAGCAATCATCTTCCCTTGTTCCTTCTGATGCCAGCGAAACATTTAACATGTGATTACCAATTGAATGGTAATATAGCAATCAATAATGGTAAGAATCGCATTATATGGAACCTGGTGAAATTAGAAAAGGCCAAAACTGTTGCAGACCATGAATTAGTAAAATTGAATGATTGTATGATCAATGCACGAAATGAGGATAGCAATGAAATGTTAGCAGCATTTGAGATAATAGTTGCAGCTATCAAAAATGTAACTTCTGAGCGTCGTAAATATATAAGTTATCATGAGAGATGGAATACCACACATGAGCCCATACGACACAACGATCCAGAAGGCTAAAAAAGAGCTTTGAAACAAAATAAGAAAAATGAAGAATGGTGCCTGTAAAGAAGCTCTGAAGAAAATTAAGGCAGAAAAAAAAGCTCATCGTATGCGGCTACGAGCCCATCGCAAACAAAAAGCAAACGAGATATGGTGAACGATAGCTATGTTGGCAAAGAATAACAACAGTGAAGGGGTCTGGGCTGTAATTAACAATACTAAGAAAAAAAGCCCTGCCAGTGAATGGTGTGTCAGAGCAAGAATGAGTGTTATATGTAGAAAGTACACTATGCTCAATTATGGCTGAAGATATTGAGATTCCATTCAATTGTGCCCCTTGGATGGGCAAGTATTCACTCGATGATCTAATTAAATTGATAAAGAACTTTGGTAGTTCTAGAGCAGCCGGACCAGACGGAAGCTGTAACGCCTTACTAAAAATGTCCCCTGAGGAATGGGCTCCGGCATTACATACGCTATCCAATGGATTGGAGAAAATGGACGTATTCCATCCACATGGCCAGAGAGTATAATTCTTCCGATTCACAAAAAAGGTTCATGAAATCCCAGGGAACTATAGGATGCTAGTTATGTTAGACATCCCGTGAAAAAAATGTGACAAAATGTTGTTAAATGAGCTGAATCTGTGGATAGAGGAATATAGTATATTGCCCCCAATCAATCAGGATTTAGTAAACAGTCATCCACTCTTCATAATATAGTTAATTTGGTGACAGCCATTGAATACTCCTGGAAATTTTGAAAGTTGCCAGTATATGCTGCTTTTATAGATTTTATGGCAGCTTTTGACACTATAATAAGAGAGTGACTCTGCATGAAATTAAAAACCTGCGGTATACCAGCTGGACTGCTAAATATGATACAGTTGCTGTATCGAGATATAACAGTAAGAGTGCGATTGAATGCTGAAGGTAAGCTATCTGCCCGAATAACAACTAAGCGGGGAGTCAAACAAGGGTGCATTCTTGCAGCTACTCTATTTAATTTATACTTAGCTGATTTCATGACAGAAGTTCAGTTATGATTAGTAGATGATATTAAAATAGGTACTGCACGGTTAGGCTGGCTAGGCTGTGCAGATGCCCTGCTACTGATAGTTTATACTCTGAATGTTCTACAAAATAAATTGACTATTCTAGAAAATTTTGGAAAACTGAATGGCCCAAGTATAAATCTTAGTAAAATGAAAATGTTACCTTTTCGACCGATTAACTACAAGTGGATGATTATGGACCAACATATTGAGATAGTATGATGTTATAAATATCTAGGTATTATAATTGATCAGAAGCTGAATTGGCAGCAACATTGGACAGATCTTCAGTTGAAATGTTTGAAAACTGTCTGGTCTCTTAGTGCATTTATTGGCCAACAAGGCGGCTTCTCTGTCAATACTATTTTGCTCTTATACTCCTCTAAGGTAGTATAGTGCTTGCTTTATGCTGCAGAAATATGGGGAGGCAAATACACCAGTAAAATTGAGAACTTTGAGGTAAAACTTCTTAAAATTCTATTTAGTATGCCAAAATCGTTGCCAGGAGAGTATTTGTTTTTAGAATGTCGTCTTATGCGAGTCACAGACATTTTAGAGTATAAAATGGCTATGTTTTATGCAAAATTATGTAGATTATGTAATAATACTTTTATTGTTGAAATAATGAATGGATTTGAAACACATTTTAATTTTATGGATATTGGCACTGTAGCAATAATTAGTAAAGTATACTTGAAATGGGCCAAAGGGAATGCAGACATTTGGTTTCAGTATTCCTTTGCTAAGATTAAAATACTATTGAAAACAGTTATATTAAATTATGCACAAGAACGAGACATGACAAATTTGGCAACCAAAGTGAGCAGCAGCCTTTTCTTGAAATACTGGTTGAATGAAACATCCAAACCAAACTATCACGCAGCTTATCCTGAAAGTAGAACCATAAGGCAATATCTGTTGTTCAAATTTAATTTGTTTGACACACTGGAGGTCCTAGGAGCCAAAGTTGCAATTGAAAAACATATGAAATTCTGTAGAGTGTGTGGAGAACTAATAGAATCAGTTGAACGTCTACTATGTCATTGTGAAAGCTTAAGTTTCCTCAGAGTAAAATATGTGAAGTCATATGATAATGTTTACCATATTACTAGTATACCTATGATCTGGCAAGTATCACTGCGTGGAAATGACATGAATCTGATATTCCATATGATGAGATTTTATGAACTTGTTTTATTTATTTTAAAGAATTTGTCTGATGGCACGCTTTACTGATTTTAACACTGCATGATTGATTTAAATATGACAACTTGTTTTAAAAGGAATTTTAAATGATGTAATGATGTTTATACGTAAAGCCATGTGGCTGTATGCATATTAAATAAAATGAAATTATAGGAGGAGTCTTACTCTTATAATGATAGGGGTTTTTAATGCAAAGCTTCAAAATTACGGTGGGGGACATGAAGAGAGACATTTAATTGAAAGTATATGTAATATATCCCCCTGCAATCTTAAAAACTAAAGACATGATCGTGGGGAGGGGAGGTGAGCTTGACTCCTTTATGGTCGATCACTTTCTTGTGGAGCTCAACGGTAGATGTAAAGGGGACACTCCTTCCAGCTGTACCTTTGAGAGGGGTGACAGCTCATCTATCATAGACTATAGCTTGGTAGACTGCTATTCCTTTCAAAGGATAAGTGATTTTAAGGTAATCAAATGCCCCGACAGTAACCACTTCCCCCTTACCTTTGCAGTAAATCTGCCAACAAGGTTAGCTTCCACCCCCAAACAACGCTGTCATGTTGGACGTTCAGGAATATAGAAAACCAAATTCTTGCATATATTATTAACCTTCCAGCTATCAGGCTAAAGTTGCGGGTCTTCAAGAAGATCAACATCAGGGGAAAGAAGTTATTGTGCAATTGCAAACCCTGATGGAGGACATGCGGGGGAGTTGTCCAGCCCCTCGGGTATTAAGGGGCAACCCCGATCGACGACGCAAACACTCCCCATGATTCAATAAAGACTGTAGAGCATTTAAGTGTCAGTTAAGTAATATTGTAAGAAGGGGTGGATGAGCAGGTTGGAACTTGCTAAACTAAAAAGAAAATCAATAAAGAGTATAACACTGTTATGAAGTGACCTCTTAGGCTTCTTGAGGTGACTTCAGGTTTATTAACAGCTTCTTAAGTTACAGTTACATCTTAAGTTACATAGAACATAACACTGGCCCCATCACCCAGGCAGGGACTCTCTAACTGCCTGGGCTTGGAACCCTCAACCAGACATCCTCTCATTCACAGCACAACACTCCACGTGACATCACAGTCTTCAAACATGCAAAGACAAGCACTTCACAACACATCTCCTTCCCTTACAACAACACCACACACACACCCAAAGACACATCACAACACATCTCCCATCCTAAATACACACACAAGACCATACAGGAAACACGAGGGAACATTTTAATTGTGCATCTTTTTAGGGAGAGATGCAACTCTCATAAAACATTTTGGGGCACTCCCCCAGCATACTCCATATCTGTGCTCATAGGGCGCACCCCCCCACTTCATATTCTACCTACCATTCTCACTCTGCAAACTTCTCAGGAGAGCTCATCCATAACAGGTACCTCTACATTCTTGCACATTCACTTCTACTACCTGAGGCGAGACCATCCAGATCCTGTAGCACACCCAGCTGCACTCACACTCACTTCTACAACCGGAGGGGCGACCAACCAGACCCTGTGGCATACCCAGCCAAACTCACACTCACTTCTACAACCGGAGGCGCAACCATCCAGACCCTGTGGCACACACAACCACACTCACACTCACTTCTACAGCCGGAGGTGTGACCATCCAGACCTTGGACCATCCAGACCTTGTGGCACATACACACAGCCACACTCACTTCTACAGCCGAAGGTGTGACCATCCAGACCTTGTGGCACATACACACAGCCACACTCACTTCAACAACAGGAGGCGCGACCATCCAGATCCAGTGACATACACACATTTCAACTTCACTTATACAACCGGAGGCGGGACCTTCCATACTTCTCATCTATAGGTGGTAGGCGCTACCCCCCAACTCTACACATCACATCCTAATGTGGCACGGCTCATACACACACCACTCAGACTGACCAAACTCCTAAACACTCTTATATCTGCAAAACATACATTACAGTATGTGAAACTTAAAAGTTTTTTTTTCAGAATTTAAAACAAACTAAAAGTCCATGCTGATCATCAGCAATAACCCTGCAAATCCTCAAAAAGTTAGTTTCTATACTCTACATGCCACTCAAGCACAACCATTACTGTCCATTCCCCCACTTTATGTGCATTTCCAGCTCCCCACACATTCCTGCACATTAGCAAACACTGCAACATTTTTAAAGTCCATAGCCAGAAAGGCGGTAACCTGGAATTCCTCAAAATAATTTAAACTAGCACTTACACACAACCCTGTGCACAGTGGTGCTACAATCTCACAACACACATGACTTGGCATCACCTCTCCATGCCATACTCTATTGCGCTCAATAGATTTACTGCTATCCGTGTTGTTTGGTCACGACTTGACCACAACTCCTATACACTTTCACATCATGTGATGTCTAACCTAACAGTGCTAAAACAATTCAGGTTCGCATTGCGCATTGTACAGCACCCCACTGTCCTATCAGGAAAAACTAAAATCCAAGATAGGCACAACTAATAACAAAATTATTTTGTTCACTGTTTGAAACCTCTCCCGCATCTTGCACCACGAGACAGATTAACGTTGCACACTGTTACCTTCTCTTCGTAGGGACAAAAATGCAAATGACTTAGTCCGCCATTTTAACAATCCAGAGCAGGCATTCATTTGACTCCATTACTGCAAACAGTACCTTTGTCCCCCACCGTTGCATCCTTCGGTGGAGTGCACTTCCAATCTCCATGCCTGCGTCACGCTCCCACTGGAGCAACCATGCTGCGCACTGTGCCACCGTTCCGTTTTCCCAGTGGAGTGCGACTTCCATTCCCATGTCTGGGTGATGCTGTGCAGACCGCTGCTCCGTTCCGTTCCTGGATAAACAACGTTTTTCCAGAAATCCTTTCCTACATCTCATAGCGCAGTCTGTGTCCCGTAGGACTCAAACGCCTCCAATTCAATACTGACTCTCTTCAGCTTCCCAACAAGAATGCTGTATCATTGGCTTGTGGATAATTCACTTCCCACTCACGTTAGATAACGTTGTTGGGTTTCTTACTCGAACCTCTCTTCGCTGAGCTGCGCATTCACATTGACACAACCATCTGTCTCCAACGGCACTGGGTCCGATTTCGAACATTGGTGGCCTTCTATCCAATCACCAACTGGACAGTCTCCACCTGTGACGTCACCATTCTGCTCTCAACGCAGCTAAGCTAAGGCCAGTATAAGGCCTGTTAGCTCCTGTTAGCGCCCTGGTTGCGCTGTTGTATTCCAAAACCTAACTCTGTAATCAGAGGCAGGACAACGCTACTTGACCATACACTGGTGTATACACCCTATTGATGATTACTGCTGCAGAACTGCATCCACGAACATAAACCTGGCATCCGTCCATTTTGGGCCCAGCACATAGTAATAGCTCATTCCCTTTTCTCCCTCCCAGAAAAGTGTAGAATGAGTCTTGCTTTGTTTTTTGGCATAAAAAGGCAGCAGATTTATTTCCACAATATCATAAAACCATACTGCACACATTAGTGGAAAACACTCATAAAATGCGATGACTGCTCTGTGGCCAAATAACCTGCTTCCTCCTTTTCTTCCCCAAGAGTCCAGAATAGGCCCAACTCTCCCAACCTTTGCGTCCAAGCCTCTACTGCCCCTGCAGGCGCTTCTGGGCGAGGAGAGTGCAGTGTCCTTGGGGGAAGCTGAGCCCTTGTTGTTCCCCCCAGACGCCCCTGCCGCTTAGGCTCCCAAGGGGTGCTGGTCTGAGAAGAGCGAAGACCTTCCGGCTTTCTCCTGGCTCATCCGGAGTCTGTCTCTTGTGATTGTTCGGCCAAACACTGCCACGCCACGGGTGGGTTACCGCCCACCGTGGCTCCCCCTTTGCTCCTCTCCTTACATTCCAGGACTTTTGTGCATAGATTCCAGTAAAACAGATCCATTCCCTAGGGTGAGAAGTGCACTCCATCCTTGCAAAAATATTCCGGAGATTTCAAGTTAATCAGGCCGTGCCTGATCTGTCCAAAGCCTCTGCCCCTGCAGAACTTCGCCATTGCACAATTTAGCTTCCGCATAGACCTCTCCACTGCTGCGTGATTATCCGCGCCTCTCCATTCCGGTCTCGGGATCGTCTCGGAACGTACGATTTCTGTTTCACCCCGATGACCTGTCAGCTCCTGTAATGAGAATGAGAACATTGTTTCCCGCATTAGAGCCCCCTTTCCCTGGCTTGTAAGGTCGTTACCTCCCCAGTGTATGACAAAGATGTCAGTTTTTTTCTGTTTCTCCAGCAACTTGCGCACGTGCCCCCGCAGTTGCGCCCATTTCATTCCCGGCACCCCGTGCCACCCAATCTTGAATTCGCTGGCCGTCAGCTCCTCCTGCTCTGCCTTCCCACTTGCCCCAGCCCTAGACACAAAAGAGTGTCTTAACCCCCTACCGATCTCCTTTTCCTCCAGACCGGTGCTAATGGGCTGAGAAGGCGGCATGTCAGTTTTGTAGTTTTCCGGTCTGATGTACCTCTTAAAACACCCGGCCCTATCACATTACTCTACTCCCTTGCCGATTGCCTGCCCTTGTAGTAATTCACCAATCTCTGATCATGACCGGAAGGCCAGGCTATCCTCCTTTTACCTCGGCCTCCTTCCCCTCTTCTGTCTTTCCAGTAAGACCAAGCTCCCCAGCCATAATCCCAAAAGTCAGCAGACCCGGCCACCCCGAGCTGGCTTCTTTTCCCTTCAGGCCACTAAACCTCTGTTACCTATCCACTGCATCATCCCCCTGTTACTTGTTCAATGACCCCTGAAGGATGGAGTATGGGTTGGTCCTGCTGATCTGCCCTGTACCCAAGCGTCCTACTTACAACCATATTTTAACAAATGGAGCCGCTCTTATTCCTCCTTGTAGCCTGCAACGCCCGCCAGATGGCCCTCCAGTCATACCTTCCAACATCTTGCTGTCCCTTGCGTCAGGCGCCACGCCAAAGGAACCTTGTTTTTGGCGTTATGATGTTTTGTCTAAAGCGGTCCCTGCGCCCAATCAATTGCCATTTGCTTGCTTCCATACTAACTCACTCCGGCCACCGTGAGAGTCATCCCCTCCAAAAGTTCTGCGTGCTACCCTTGTCGTACCCATCTGTACCTGTAGTGAGAATATGCATACTATACCCGATGTACACCTCACCTCATAGTGAGAATATGCATACTATACCCGATGTGCACCTCACCTCATCCATACTCCCTGAGGCATTTATACAATAATAATATCCTCAACCTCTGGTTGCTTCCTCGTTTATACCAACAGCGTGTGAGATGACAGGCCAAGCATTCCCCGGGGGAATCTAAAAGCAGTCTAACCCTCAAATGGTAAACCCCCACAGTCCGGTACCCTTCCTGTGCAAATTTTTTCAGACAAGCTCTTCTGACACAATAGCACATCCACCCCGTGTATCAAATGGGTATTTAATTCGCCCCCCAGACACCTAACACAAGTGGCCCGGCTGCCATAACGTGTACTCCAACGGCCACTCCTGTATGTTCTAGGGACTATGTATCCGATATGAGACATGCCTGTCCCTCGGTCCTACACCCGGGCCACAACCCACTGACGTCCCTTAGTATCCCAACCTAACACTGTCATTGCTTGTACCTTGCCGTACAACCCCTCCAACCCAAGAACGCCTCCCCTGGGCTGCTTTCCTTGGGCCTCCCCCTATATCACTTCCCCATTGCATGTATGTCACAATACCACCGTGTCTGTATGCTGCTGCCCCCAACCTCGTTTAAATGCCTTGCTTAGCGTGTCGGTCCTTGAGGTGGGTTTAACACCTCCCTCACTGTGAGGGCTGCTTTCTTTGCACTATTCCCCTGACTTCACCACTGAAGCTGCTACATCAATTGTAGCGTCTGGCATCCCCCTCTCACCTGTGGAGCTCCATAGTGCGCATCTTTTAGGTGCATCAGCCCTGCCCCAGGAGCCCCACAGACCGCCCTGAACACACTCAATTGTACCCAGAACAACTTGTTAATTTGGCACCATGTTTCCACTCCTTAGTTGACCTAATCTCCCCCTTGAATCGTCCTTGCCCCAACAGCCAACCGGCCGCCCCCTTTGCACAACCACTTACATGCACACTGGCCTCGCCAATAAGAGGCGCACACTGCCCTTGTCACCATACTCCTGTGCGCAACCATTATAATTTGTTTGTTTTTACTTTAAAACGCGCTTATGTTTTCCAAGGCGGTTTCGAGCCCCTGTTGCTTTGCGTGGTCTTGCTTCCAAGACCCTCACTCTGCCCCTGCGTTGGCATCATCCTACAAGGGGGCCTATACCTCCGAAAACGCAGCTGCTGCATTTGTATGGATGTTGCAGCTACACACGTGTCGAGTACACATATCTACCCGAGTCTTAAAATTGCCTGTGACCCGTCGATCGGAGCCCCTTGGTCCTCCTTTACCATGCAATTCGTGCCATACTCCAGCCGCAAATGGTTGCCAAACATCGGAATGCTACCTGAAAGCGTGCACCGTACCGCATACCACGGCCCCATTGCCCTCTTCCTAAAGAATATTTCGTAACTACCTCGTAACATACTAGCTCAGCAAAACATATCCCCATCCAGTACCCAGTCCCTGTGCTTCCTTCTGTAAAACTTATATCGAGTGGGAGAGAAATAGGCCTTCAGCCTATATGTCGCTCGCACGCCATACCCCACGCATTAGCCACCCACCACCTGCGCACCAGCCGCACACAGGATGCCACTCTCAGCCTAAACATCGCTCCTACACCCCTTCCCTGGGGCGTCCACGCTGTCTCCTTTGCATATTTACATATTGTATAACATTCCGTTGATGCGTGCCTGACCCCCCCCCCCCCAGCAAGCTCTGAGCTATGCCCTTATAATTGCACCTCTCGTTAACTACCTGTGTATATGCGCGTTATAAAACCCTTCCTTGCAATAACCGGAAAATTCATGCAAAGCAACACATTAGCCCGTGCACCCGCGGGTACCCCTTCATTTGTGACCCTACTTCTGCACCACTCTGCAAAGACACTTTCAAAAAGGTGTAAAGGTGTTCCTCGCACTTGCGGTGGTCTTTGTCTCCACCCAAATCTGTAACCATTATATCTTAACATTATAAATACCCGTTTATAAATTCACTGCAAAAAAGGTTCACTGCTAGACCGAACCGTGCCCTGCATGCTCACGATGGCAATTTGGCTTTCGTCCACTGCATCTCAACCAGTGCAATACCTCGCCATCCTTCGTACAAGGCCCCGTACAAACTGCTTTATGTACCACAAATTGCTCTGAATAATCTCCTCCCCTGCCCCCCCCCCCTTCTGTCTGCAGCTACCTTTCCAGCAACGTGGGTGATATTAAAACCACCTGACTCGAGGCTAACGCTGCCCATTCTTATACATGGCCTCTTATGGTTGGAGTCGTGCGCCACTGTGTGTATAAAGGACCACCTTAGTGAAACCGCAAATTATGCCCAATCCCGGCCGTTCATACCTTCTAACGCAACTACCAACTCCTGCCCCTATTACCAATACCTCTCTCATGTTTATTAATTTAAACAACGGGGCAACCCACCGTATAGTTCAACATTGCTCACCCATATTTTTTACCCAGCCTTGTTGACTGCTGGGGTGAAATAAGTGTACTGCCCTTACTAGTCCAAAGCCCCTATGTCGAACGGCGCCCATGCCCACGCCCCCTCTCGTGTACATGTGGTACTTAAACCACTTTGAAAAACCGGGCCCTGCTGCACAGTGCCCCGCATTGTGCCCTTTCACAAATAGCATCCCCTTAGGTAATAGCATTCCGCCTGGCCTTAGCCGCCCCGCAATCCGATAGCAGTAGAAATGAAATGCTGAGTTCGCAACCTAGCTCTTAACATCATGCTAGCAGCCGACCAGCGAAAATTGAAATTGTCAAATAATATCTCAGCTCAACATAAACTGCGTCAAAACCCGCAAACTCGACTTCCGACTGCCCCGGTATGAGATTATCACAATTGCAATTACTGGCATGTAGTTGACACCTAAGCCCCACATTATGTTAATGTTAAAGGACATTTGTACCACGCACTGTCACCACCGTAGTGGCCCCTTAGCGCTCTGGCGGCTCTGAAAGAGGAGGGGAGGTTGAGTTAGTGGGAGGAAGCAGGAAAAGTGCAAGAGAGCAGTGATGTGCTGTTGGCGGCCTCAGCCCGGTGGGTCCGTTGGCTGGGCCTGGGGTGTTTGCGGCCGATAGTCGTCGTGTACTGTTGTGCAAGGCTATGTGTGTTTTTGTTTTGTTGTTGCAATGTAGTGAAGTTTGTGCGGTTTGTTGTGCTGTAGGTTTTGGTTGCGTTTGGTTTGGAGTTTGAGAGGTGTATGAAGAAAGGGAAATTGTTAGTAGGGTTGGTTAGTTTGCGTCTCTATCCTGGATTGAAGCGCTCGGCTTGCGTAGTCTCCCCTGTTGCGGCTCTGTTCTGATCTGGGTCTGACTGGCATACAGGTTCCATACTCCTCTAGTCCCCGCCTCTAACATGCTCTCTGATAGCTCCCCTTATCCTCCATTTAGACTCTAGTGGCCAGTGCATCTGCCAATGACGTGCTAACATTCACAATTCCATCTAGGTGCGACTCAGGCTAATGTTCACAATTCTATCTAAGTGTGGACATGCTAGTATTCACAGTTCCATCTAAGTGTGGACGTCCTAGCATTCACAATTCCATCTAGATGAGACGCAGGCTAATGTTCCCAGTTCTATCTAAGTGTGGACATGCTAACATTCACAATTCCATCTAGATGCGATGCAGGCTAATGTTCCCAGTTCTATCTAGGTGTGAACATGCTAGTATTCACGGTTCTATCTAAGTGTGGACATGCCAACATTCACAATTCCATCTAGATGCAACGCAGGCTAATGTTCCCAGTTCTATCTAAGTGTGGACATGCTAACATTCACAATTCCATCTAGATGCGACGCAGGCTAATGTTCCCAGTTCTATCTAAGAGTGGACATGCTAACATTCACAATTCCATCTAGGTGCGACGCAGGCTAGTGTTCACAATTCTATCTGAGTGTGGAAATGCTAGTATTCACAGTTCTATCTAAGTGTGGACATGCTAACATTCACAATTCCATCTAGGTGTGACGCAGGCTAATGTTCACAATTCTATCTAAGTGTGGACATGCTAACAGTCACAATTCCATCTAGGTGCGACGCAGGCTAGTGTTCACAATTCTATCTAAGTGTGGAAATACTAACATTCACAATTCCATCTAGGTGTGGCGCAGGCTAATGTTCATAGTTCTATCTGCTAGTATTCACAGTTCTATCTAAGTGTGGACATGCTAACATTCACAATTCCATCCAGGTGCGACGCAGGCTAATGTTCACAATTCTATCTAAGTGTTGACATGCTAGTATTCACAGTTCTATCTAAGTGTGGACATGCTAAAATTCACAATTCCATCTAGGTGCGACGCAGGCTAATGTTCACAATTCTAAGTGAGGAAATGCTAACATTAACAATTCCATCTAGGTGTGACGCAGGCTAATGTTCACAGTTCTATCTAAGTGTGGACATGCTAACATTCACAATTCCATCTAGGTGTGACCCAGGCTAATGTTCACAATTCTATCTGCTAGTATTCACAGTTCTATCTAAGTGTGGACATGCTAACATTCACAATTCCATCTAGGTGCGACGCAGGCTAATGTTCACAATTCTATCTAAGTGTTGACATGCTAGTATTCACAATTCTATCTAAGTGTGGACATGCTAACATTCACAATTCCATCTAGGTGCGACGCAGGCTAATGTTCACAATTCTATCTAAGTGTGGACATGCTAGTATTCACAGTTCTTTCTAAGTGTGGACATGTTAACATTCACAATTCCATCCAGGTGCGACGCAGGCTAATGTTCACAATTCTATCTAAGTGTGGACATGCTAACAGTCACAATTCCATCTAGGTGCGACGCAGGCTAGTGTTCACAATTCTATCTAAGTGTGGAAATACTAACATTCACAATTCCATCTAGGTGTGGCACAGGCTAATGTTCATAGTTCTATCTAAGTGTGGACATGCTAACATTCACAATTCCATCTAGGTGTGACCCAGGCTAATGTTCACAATTCTATCTGCTAGTATTCACAGTTCTATCTAAGTGTGGACATGCTAACATTCACAATTCCATCTAGGTGCGACGCAGGCTAATGTTCACAATTCTATCTAAGTGTTGACATGCTAGTATTCACAGTTCTATCTAAGTGTGGACATGCTAACATTCACAATTCCATCTAGGTGCGACGCAGGCTAATGATCACAATTCTATCTAAGTGTGGACATGCTAGTATTCACAGTTCTATCTAAGTGTGGACATGCTAACATTCACAATTCCATCTAGGTGCGACGCAGGCTAATTTTCACAATTCTATCTAAGTGTGGACATGCTAGTATTCACAGTTCTATCTAAGTGTGGACATGCTAGTATTCACAGTTCTATCTAAGTGTGGACATGCTAACATTCACAAATCAATCTAGGTGCGACGCAGGCTAATGTTCACAATTCTATCTGCTAGTATTCACAGTTCAATCTAAGTGTGGACATGCCAACATTCACAATTCCATCTAGATGCGACGCAGGCTAATGTTCCCAGTTCTATCTAAGTGTGGACATGCTAACATTCACAATTCCATCTAGATGCGACGCAGGCCAATGTTCCCAGTTCTATCTAGGTGTGGACATGCTAACATTCACAATTTCATCTAGATGCGACGCAGGCTAATGTTCCCAGTTCTATCTAAGTGTGGACATGCTCACATTCACAATTCCATCTAGGTGTGACGCAGGCTAATGTTCACAATTCTATCTGCTAGTATTCACAGTTCTATCTAAGTGTGGACATGCTAGTATTCACAGTTCTATCTAAGTGTGGACATGGTAGTATTCACAGTTCTATCTAAGTGTGGACATGCTAACATTCACAATTCCATCTAGGTGCAACGCAGGCTAGTGTTCACAATTCTATCTAAGTGTGGAAATGCTAACATTCACAATTCCATCTAGGTGTGACACAGGCTAATGTTCATAGTTCTATCTGCTAGTATTCACAGTTCTATCTAAGTGTGGACATGCTAACATTCACAATTCCATCTAGGTGCGACGCAGGCTAATGTTCACAATTCTATCTAAGTGTTGACATGCTAGTATTCACAGTTCTATCTAAGTGTGGACATGCTAACATTCACAATTCCATCTAGGTGCGACGCAGGCTAATGATCACAATTCTATCTAAGTGTGGACATGCTAGTATTCACAGTTCTATCTAAGTGTGGACATGCTAACATTCACAATTCCATCTAGGTGCGACGCAGGCTAATTTTCACAATTCTATCTAAGTGTGGACATGCTAGTATTCACAGTTCTATCTAAGTGTGGACATGCTAGTATTCACAGTTCTATCTAAGTGTGGACATGCTAACATTCACAAATCAATCTAGGTGCGACGCAGGCTAATGTTCACAATTCTATCTGCTAGTATTCACAGTTCAATCTAAGTGTGGACATGCCAACATTCACAATTCCATCTAGATGCGACGCAGGCTAATGTTCCCAGTTCTATCTAAGTGTGGACATGCTAACATTCACAATTCCATCTAGATGCGACGCAGGCCAATGTTCCCAGTTCTATCTAGGTGTGGACATGCTAACATTCACAATTTCATCTAGATGCGACGCAGGCTAATGTTCCCAGTTCTATCTAAGTGTGGACATGCTCACATTCACAATTCCATCTAGGTGTGACGCAGGCTAATGTTCACAATTCTATCTGCTAGTATTCACAGTTCTATCTAAGTGTGGACATGCTAGTATTCACAGTTCTATCTAAGTGTGGACATGGTAGTATTCACAGTTCTATCTAAGTGTGGACATGCTAACATTCACAATTCCATCTAGGTGCAACGCAGGCTAGTGTTCACAATTCTATCTAAGTGTGGAAATGCTAACATTCACAATTCCATCTAGGTGTGACACAGGCTAATGTTCATAGTTCTATCTGCTAGTATTCACAGTTCTATCTAAGTGTGGACATGCTAACATTCACAATTCCATCTAGGTGTGACGCAGGCTAATGTTCACAGTTCTATCTAAGTGTGGACATGCTAGTATTCACAGTTCTATCTAAGTGTGGGCATGCTAACATTCACAATTCCATCTAGGTGCGACACAGGCTAATGTTCACAATTCTATCTAAGTGTTGACATGCTAGTATTCACAGTTCTATCTAAGTGTGGACATGCTAACATTCACAATTCCATCTAGGTGCGACGCAGGCTAATGTTCACAATTCTATCTAAGTGTGGACATGCTAGTATTCACAGTTCTATCTAAGTGTGGACATGCTAACATTCACAATTCCATCTAGGTGCGACGCAGGCTAATGTTCACAATTCTATCTAAGTGTGGACATGCTGGTAATATGACACTCTATGTTATTGGGAGGTAAGATAGAGTGGCAGGGGTTTTCTGGAGTAGAGTGATTGCTCTACTCCCCACCCATGTCACACTCACGGTTTTTGTTGGTGTCTGTTGGCAGCTGGCTTCCTTGGCGTCCCCTGCGGACACCTGCAGACACATCTTGGGGTCGTCCTTTGCCTCGGGGTCCTTCGCCGCAGGGCTGCCGGGCAGAGGGCTGCCCTGGGTGTCCTTGATGTGGTGTTTGTGGACCAATCCGGGTGGAGTGGACGTGTTGGGAGGCGGGCACAGGGAGACCAGGAAGCGGGGGATGAGGAACCATGCGCGGAGTGCGCTTCGGTGCTTTTAAGCACCTTTAAAAAAATTATGTGGCATTTTTGGGGAGGTGGGGGTCGGGAGACTCCTTACCTTGGGCCTGGGCATGCTGGGAATGGCGGAGGGCGCCTACAGCAGGCCCTCACTATGGCCTCTGTTTACTTTTTAATTTTTTTTTAAACGGACCGATTGGGGCACGGGGAGGCGGGTACAGGGAGACCAGGAAGCGGGGGATGAGGGACTACGCCCCGAGTGCGCTACGGTGCTTTTATTTAAGCACCTTTAAAAAAATAATGTGGCATTTTTGGGGAGGTGGGGGTCGGGAGACTCCTTACTTGGGCCTGGGCACGCTGGGAATGGCGGAGGAAGCCTACAGCAGGCCCTCACTACGGCCTCTGTTTACTTTTTTTTTAAATAAAAACAGACCAATTGGGGCATGGGGAGACGGGAACAGGGAGACCAGGAAGCAGGGGATGAGGGACCACGCGCCGAGTGCGCTACGGTGCTTTTAAGCACCTTTAAAAAAATGATGTGGCATTTTTGGGGAGGTGGGGGTCGGGAGACTCCTTACCTTGGGCCTGGGCATGCTGGGAATGGCAGAGGGCGCCTACAGCAGGCCCTCACTACGGCCTCTGTTTACTTTTTTTTAAATATAAAAACGGACCAATCGGGGCACAGGGAGGCGGGCACAGGGAGACCAGGAAGCAGGGGATGAGGGACCACGCGCCGAGTGCGCTAGGGCGCTTTTAAGCACCTTAAAAAAAATAATGTGGCATTTTTGGGGAGGTGGGGGTCGGGTGACTCCTTACCTTGGGCCTGGGCACGCTGTGTTCACATCTGTTGTCCCAAAGATGCAATGTACAATTTGACTCTTGCACTTAAACAGATCTCCTTGGTGGTTCTTATGTATCACCTCAACGGAGCTCCCTTCGTCCAATCAAGGAAGGAGCAGAGAGAGGGTTTTCTCAGCTCGGATGCATAATACATTGCACCCAGAAAACAAGGTGCTGCGCAGCGTCCTCCCACGCTTGCAATAAATTAAGTCTTCCTTAAGATAACAGTGCTCCATCACATCAAACAGCAGTGTACATTCTGGTTTTCTACCCAAACGCTTTGCGCTGATAACAAACCCAGCCTCTGGCTGTATGTCGCCCTCGCTTTGCGACCTCTTTTGCCCCCCGCCATGCTTATACATCACTTTAGCCACCAGTAGCTGTTCAACTAAGAATGTTTTGCATTACCTCCACTCGGAGGCCTAGCTGTTCTAAGAATGTTTGCATTACAACTACTCGTGGGGCCGAAATCGTTGAAAGCCTGCATTGCCCTCTAAAAAGCCATGCCCCAGCTCAGGGCTTTAAGTGGGGTTTCTATGTTTAGAAAAGATGGCCTGCAAAGTACACAAACCATAGTAAGGTACGCACAAGTATATAACATGTATATATATTTGTGTGCAGACCTTACGGTTTGCCCAGTTTTCAGGCCATGTTTTCGGGTTTATAAAAGATGGCTTTGAAAGTACACAATTCAAGCCATCTTTTATAAAGCTTTGACTACGGACAAAATTGTGTACTTTTCAAGCCATCTTTTATAAACCTCGAGGAATCCCCAGGTTCGCCGAGGGTCAAAGATGCCTTGGCGACCTGGGGAAACAAAGGGACAGTAACTGCCTCTGGTCACCCCTCGTGCGAGGGGTCACCAAAGGCAGTTACTATGACTGACGGAAGTGGCAGCCAGGCACAGCATCGCTGCATTTGGCTGCCACTTCTGTCAGCTCGCTTGACTTCATGGCAGGCGCATCTCCCGTCGCGGCTGCGGCCTCGACGGGATAATGCATCCCGCCAATGTTGCGTGAGGTGGGACTGGGGGCCCAGGCAGGGCCCCGGCTCAGCCCCACTTTTTGTAGACTGCCGGGGCCCAGCCCCGGCAGTCCCCGGCCCACTTAAAGCACTGCCCCAGCTCCTCTGCATACTCGGGGAAAACACCACGCTCATCAAACCGGACACGAGCGCTGGCGGGGCAGAAGCCCCCCTGGGCTTGCTACTAACCCCACTCACCTTCCCTTTAGGCCTCACGGCACCCGATGCATTGGCCAGGAACCGAAAGACCCAGTATTCAAACAATTTTCACAAGCCCTGGCGGTTTTAGCGCAGCTTTAATTAACAATGTTCACGTGCAAACCCCGAAACCAACAATTTGCAAACCCCTGGCACTCTTAGCGCGGCTCTAATTAACAATGTTAACATGCTATTTCTCCCGGAATTCCATTGGCATGGTGTCTCCAAATAAACACGAGGCCCCTTCCCCCTCCCAGCCAGCGTAAATCTTCGGTAAACCCCGCCGATATTCCCCCACACCAAGCTATGCTGCCGCCTCCCGTCGCTATCACGGTTAGAGCGGCCATAAAAATCATGAATCCCAATTGCAACATATCTCAAGCCAAGTCTCTGTTCCTGACTGTGCCCCGCTCCCCTTTCCATACTACCATATTCAGGTTCCATGTCTTTGTTGCTGCACTGGGACCCCCTCCTTTACTGGAACCGGCAGTCCTGCATCTTCCCCCGGAACGGAAAACAGCATCCGGCCGAGTCACCCGAACCAGGATCAGAAATGAAAACGAAATCCTCTTCTCCTTGTAGGCGGGCGGGCGTCCTTCTGTTCACGCTCCTAGACATTAATACGCTCTTTAAAATCTACCGAACATTATCCTTTGATACATACTCTATTGTGATTTAATGACTGCTGTGATGTTTAGTCGTGCTCTCACCATGCCCTTCTAAGATGTATGTTAACATGCATAGTATACTTAAACTTCCCCACAATGCCGCCTCAACCAGTCCTGAGTGTACTCTGGCAGCCAATCTAAACTAATGTTTGCACGCGCACAATAGGACAGACCATATGTACATATTGACAAGTTGATTTATTCGCCTCTGTGTGGATTTGCATCCGGTCTGCACTCTGAACCTGCATGTATGCTTGTGGAATCTGGAAATATCCCATGTTATTCTAAACCTTGAAACACTTTAAATTACCATCCATGTGCGCCTATGCCACCCTATGCCATGGTGAATGAGCCTACTCTCGATTCTCAATGCACACTCAATGTGAAAATCTGAATTACTACTCTGTTGATTTGGGACCTGATTTTGCATCATGCATGTGACTTTTATGCCATTGATATTTTGATGACTGCACCGGTCAACTTAGAAGTGTTTTGCAATACGTATTAGGCTTAGTGCTTTTATTCTCAGGCCACCACCCCTAGCGCCCATCTGGTAGCCAAACTGTTATTGCTTACCGGCACGAGTCGCAAATACTAGCATTTTGCCTGTTAGTGCAAGGCGCTCCTTTTTAGCATCGTGCCCACTAGCCCTCGCTGATTGCTAGCACCACCTGATTATTATTCCATACAGCTGTATACATTAGCAACATCACCATATTCTCATTACTATGCTAAACCTCATACTAGCTATCATGCTTCCATTTTGCATCATGCCTAACCACATCCCCTGTACTGGCGGCACCTTCCTCAAATTTAACAATGGCCTAGTTAGACCAGCCTGCCAATGCCACCATCCCATCCCTTGCCCCACCCCCTTTCTACCCTCCACACCCGCATTTCCTCACCCTCATTAACAAAGCCTCACGATTCCCAACAAAGGCCTCACCAACCCAGATCCCGCACACACCCTGGCCACCCCCCCAACATCCACCATAGAGACCTACAAAAACAAACCCATCTCAGGTCTCGCCAGAAGCAATAGACTCGGGTCCCGGACCAGCTCACTACAATTCAACAAATCTCCCTCCTCACCTAACCCTCCTCCCACCTCAACGTATATCACAACTAATAGCCACCAACACAAACGCCCCACCAAAGCCCCACCAAAGCCCTAAACAACCCCAGAATACCAAAACATCTCTACCCACAGCCAGCCCGGATACCTCTCCACCTGCCCCCCTACCCCCCTACCCAACCTCAACTGCGCACTCATCAATGCCCGGTCACTTGGAGCCCACGCCATTGAAATCCATGACCTCATCATTGACCAAGATCTCGACATTTGAGTAGTCACTGAAACCTGGCTACACCCTGCCGCAGGCCCACTGCTAGCACTCGCCTTCCCCCCTGGCTTAAACATTCTCAGGACCTACAGAACCCACACCCAAGGAGGCGGAGTCGCCCTAATAGCCAAATCTTCACTTCAAATCAGAGCATGCCCCATTGAAACTATGCAAGGATGCGAACTCCTTTTAGCCAAATACCCCTCCAACCTCAAAACCACTACCGATCTCTTGGTCGTGTACAGAGCCCCAAACAAAAACACTCACCCGATCTTCTCGGCTCCCTTATCAAGCCAAACACCAAATGCATTATACTCGGTGATCTCAACCTCGGCTACAATGACCCTCTTGATCATACAGCATCGTCATTATACTCAGCCATGCAAGACATGAGTTTTGTCCAACTAGTTAACACCCCTACCCATGACAAAGGTAGAATATTGGACTGGATCCTTTCACTTAACACACAAATATCTCTCGTCTCAGTCCTACCAACAGACCGGTCTGATCACCACCTTATTAGCTTCTCTCTGAATAACAGTGCCCCAGACCCTCCAGCAACTAACAAACCAGAAACCTATGAAACCAGAAATATAAAAAAAACCAACAGTTGAAAACCTCTACCCTGCCCTACAAGCGCCTCTAGCGGCTACCAACCCAGACAGTAACGATCCTGCCGACCTGGCAGAGTATTACAATAACTGCCTCACAACACCATCAACTCATTAGCACCCATCATCACTAGAACCAGCAGAACCGACAAAAGCACGAGTTTCTGGTTCAATGAGGAACTAGTTTCCTTGAGACGCACCAAGAGAGCGCTTGAGCACGCCCACAAAAATACAAATGGACGCAAACAGAGACGGAGGCCAACTTTGTCTCCTAATGATTTTAGACCTCTCCGCCGCGTTCGACCTAGTCGACCACAACAAACTCTGTGCCACCCTCTCCAACAACTTCAACTTCCCCAAGGACGCTACAAGCTGGGTCAAATCCTTCCTAGCTGACAGGACCTCAAGAGTATCCATTGGCAAAGCCTCTGCTGACCCCATACCAGTCCCCATAGGCGTTCACCAAGGATCCTGCCTCTCCCCCACCCTCTACAATGCATACACAAAGCTACTCTTTGCAGCCCTGGATGTCATGGGTGTCATTTACACCAACTTCGCTGACGACAACCAGATCCTTATCCCCCTATCAGGCAACCATGAACAAGGCACTCTACTTATCAACCAAATATATTCTCTTATCCAAAACTGGATGGCTCACAACAGTCTCTGTCTAAACGACGAGAAACCTGAGCTGCTCATAATTGGTTCTGCCCCCAGAATAAAATCCCTTCAGCCTTCTTATTCTTCCTTCACCATAGATGACACCACGATCCCAGTTCTCAAAAAGGTCAAAGCTTTAGGTGTTTACCTTGATACCAACTTATCCATGACCAAACAAGTCAATGCCCTCTCTTCAGCCACCTCGTACACTACCAAGCTCATCTCATTAAGTCGCAAATTCCTCACACCAAAAAACTGCATCACATTAGCAAGAGCCCTTGTACTCTCTAAGTTGGACTACTGTAATGTACTCCTACTAGGTATGTCCAATGCCAACCTATCCAAAATCCAACTCATGCAGAATAAAGCACTCCGAGCCGCAATGGGAATAAAAAAGAATGAGCATATCTCGACCATCAGAAAAAACAATCACTGGCTTCCCATTAAGGCAAGAATTATCTTCAAAACCTTATGTATTACGCACAAGTGCATTGCCAACAAATCACCCAAATATCTCAACAACACTGTTACTCACAAAGCCTCCGCTAGACAACACAGATCTAGCAATAGCCTCCTCCTTGCTTTCCCCAGATTCAAAAGCACAAGAACAGGGGGCAGCAGCTTCCAAGTACTAGCCCCTAAACACTGGAACATGCTCCCAACTAACATCAAACAAGAAGAATCCCACCAACTATTAAAAAAAAATGTAAAAATAGAAAATCGCTGAAAACTTGGTTATGTAACCAATTCTAAAACACCAAAAGTCCATAGCTATTTATAGCACTACACTCTTCTACCTGCTGGACCATACACCCTTCTCCTGCCATTTCCTGCCCATAATTGTCAAGAATGTAATTTATGTAATTCTGAACTGTTTTATAAGCATGCGGGGATGTTGCATCATGCCCACAATTGTTAAATTTGTAAGTCTTATGAATTGTCTGTAACTACGCCGTGACACCTCAGGGTCTGGGCGTATAACAAATGCAATAAATAAATAAATAAACGCCACGCCACACAGAGCTCTGCAGCACCAACCGCCAGACGCTCTTGGCACGTCTTTCACACCCCTCGTGGCTGCCTGACTCTATTTTAAGCACACACTAATCCACCACAGGTCCATTCTGGTACCGCCCTACCGGGCGCAGCTCCACGCACCAATGGAGTACGTGCCCGTATACTTTCCAGAAAGTATACTTCAATCCATACTTCGCTCTTTATCCTGGCCTCCCCTTTTTATCTGCATTGAAGTGGACTTCCTATCTTCACCTTATCAAAGGGTTGGAAGATTCCGTGGCTCCACAGCTCCAGGCCTTCTACACTTTATGGATACTGCTCTTCCTTGCCCAGGAGCACACCCTCGCACACACAGGGCCAGGCTTGCCTCTCCTGCTTATGGAGTCAGGCTTCTTTGATCCCTCCCGCCCTGGGTGATGGGCTTACTTGTCTGGGGCAGTGTGTTCTCTTCCTCCTTCTCTGCACCCCCCGCAGCAGATTCACCAGCTTTGCTTCATTTTCCTCACATGCAGGATCTTCTTCTGACCAGCTTGTCCCCAATGTAATGAAGTGACCTCTTGGGCTTCTTGTGGTTACTTCAGGTTTATTAACAGCTTCTTAAGTTACAGTTACATCTTAAGTTACATAGAACATAAACACTGCCACCCATCACCCAGGCAGGGACTCTCTAACTGCCTCGGCTTGGAACCCTCAACAAAATATTCTCTCATTCACAGCACAACACTCCATGTGACATCACAGTTTTACAACATGCAAAGACAAGCACTTCACAACAAAAACTCTTTTGAAGGACAGGAAAAGATCGCATATTGGTAAATTATGGGATATGCTAAAGAAGGCAGTTTTAAATAAAGATGGTAAAAGATTTTGGAAAATGGTGGCTGAATGTTTCGATGAACCAGGGGAAGAAAAAGAGGGAGTCATTCTATCGGATGTTTGAGTCAAAGATCTTCAAAAAGTCTTTTTACAACCTGAATTAGAAGAAGATGGACAAGCTAGTACTTTTAGGGGAGGGGCTGGGCCTCATTACGAGGTCAGCGGTAACCCGCCGGTGCGACCGGCGGGTTACAGCCAACCCCTTAACATAAGATCTGCCACCTGACTTCCCGGTGCAACCAGGACATTACAAGTCCCGGCGGAGCAGGAAGTCAGACGGCAGATCTTGTAAGTCCTCATTCCCATGGAGTCCTAGAGGAGTCCATGGTGGCAACTGTGCCTGCTGAGGCCCCTTCACATGGTAGGGTCAGACCTGCCAGGCGCAGCGGCCCCAGTAGGCAGACTCGCAGTGTGGCAGTCTGGAAACAAGGGTGCCGGTAAGCTAACAGGCACCCTTGTTTCCCGACCGCCACACTTGTAATGAGGCCTTTTGTCTTCTCCGAGGAGGAAGTTGCCCTTTTTGATTAAAATCATGTCATTGGGCAAAGCTGCTCACATGTGTACAAATGGTATTGGGAATGGTGGACCCTCATCCTTACTCAGCTTCTTCATACAATTTCATTAGTTGGGGTTGCACCTAAATCCTGGAGGGGTAGTCTAATAATCCGATCTTCAAGAATGGTTTGACTGCTGACCCTAATTGTCATCGTCCAATATCCCTTTTAGATATGACTAATAAACTTTTAAATTATTGTTTAATGTATAGGCTGGAGAAGTGGGCAGAAACGAATATATTAAGTGCCACTCAAGCAGGGTTTACAAAATGATTTTCTATCCTAGATCAATGTTTTATTTTGAATATTTTAATTGAGAAATATTGCAAGGTTAGAGGGGGTAATCCGTATGTGGCATTCTTGGGCCTTGAAAAGGCTTTTGATTCCACAGACAGGAGCATCCTATGGAGGAAGTTGGAAACACTCAAGGTCCCTAGTGGCCTATTGAACCTTGTACGTGTCTGTTATTCTGATACATATGCAGCAGTTTATTTCCTCTTCTAAGGGGCATTTTACACAGCATTTTGAAACTAATAAGGGGGTTAAACAAGGCTTCTCGCTGGCCCCACTTCTATTTATTCTTTTTCTCTCCAATTTTAGACCTGAGAAAAGGGGGTCTAGAATAGTCCCACCAATACTTCAAACAGTGCCCTATGGATCCCTCCTATTTGTGGAAGATACTGCATTATTAGATCTTACCGCGGGGGGAGGGTGGTGGGGGGCCTCCAGAGAAGCTTGGAATATGCTGATAATTATATTTGTATTAACATCTTAACAGCTTTCAACTTAACAAGGGGAAAATTCAAACAATGGTATTTGGGAAAAACAAAAACAGCCATCACTGGAGTCTAAACGGCTTAAACATTTGAAGAGGTGAGGTATTTTTGCTATTGGGGCTCACCTTTGATAAGTTTGGAAATTGGGCTTCATATATTAAAGTAGTAGCTGCAAAACTGAAGCAGAGGATGGCAGGCCTGATGAGGTTTTATTATAAATATGGGGCCTGTTGTGTAAATAAATGAATTGAAGTATATACGGGTAAAGTAGGGATAAAGCTGCTTTATGGGAGGGAGATCTGTGAGCACACAAAATGTGAGCAGTTGGGGCTGGCCCAGAATAAACTGCTTAAGAATTTAACTGGTCTTCCCCCGTGTCCACCCAATAGTGCAATTAGGTTGGAGCTAGGGATCCCATGGCAAATCTTAGAATGGTAACTTTTTTATTAATGACGCATGTGCAGGGACTGAGGAACCCCAGTATCCTGAATGCACTGGGAGAGATGGTCTGTTCC
Organism: Ambystoma mexicanum; assembly: GCF_040938575.1. Taxonomy (NCBI): domain Eukaryota; kingdom Metazoa; phylum Chordata; class Amphibia; order Caudata; family Ambystomatidae; genus Ambystoma; species Ambystoma mexicanum. Next base: position 257,199,697 of record NC_090922.1, read on the forward strand.
AATTCTGGAAGTAAATATATTTTGCATAACAAGTTTTGTGCTCTCAAACAAGTGGGAACAAGAAGGAGTGAAGGGAATTGTTATATTTAGTCTTGTACATTGTCACTGGCCTGGAGTGATTGCCAATAGAATGTGATGTATGATGCAGCCAGGAGAATGTAGTGCATCAGTGTATGAATGTTCTGAGTGAGTCAGTTGGGGGCCTGAGCTGGAGTGAGTGGATGGCCGGTGGGTCTTCTCCTTCATGTGTACTGTACTACCTATCCCTGTCCTTGTCCTGTCATCCAGACTACTGTATAGACCTGAGAGTAACTGGAACTGTATATACTGTACCAATAAAGCATACCTGGACCAACATCAGTCTCCACAGCTGGTCTGTGTGTCCCATGTGACTAATAAGAGACTTTATTACATTGGCGACGAGAGGTAAAGAACCCAGGAATATGGACAAATGCAACTTAAAGGGACTGGTCAGCGTGCACTGAGGAGCTGCAGCAACATAAGACTGTACAGTAAGGAGTGCTGTGGGGGGGAAGCAGCAGTTGAAATGAGTGACCCACCGTTCCCCCAAGGGTTTAGTATAACCATCCTGCTCAGAAAAACAGAATTAGAAATGACATCGGACTGGACTCTGGGAGGGAGGTCCCCAAAAATTATAATGCCCCAGAGATCCCTGCAAGGTTGTAAAGGACCTGCTTGTAGTGTGACATCATCACATGACAGCAGAAATCCACCTGCTCTGCTGGAAATATAAATAAACTTTTAATGACTTTGAACTTAGATCCCACAAAAGTCCAGCAGATGGCGCCTGCGCTCCATTCAACTACCTAGGAATATGAGAAGCCAAGCGAATATTGCCGTGACAGAAAAGTGCCGTGTGTTTGAGCCTTTTTGAACAATGCTGTGTGGGAGTGGCAGTTGCAGTGAGGAGGCCCAGCGAGGTCTTAATCCTTCAATTGTGAAGAGAAAATGATGACGTTGTGGAACGTACATCTCGCATTGTTTGACATGGAATTCAGTGATCTCTAATTGTCCTAAGTAGGAAGGATCTCCTGCACAGCGTAATGACATCTGGGGAAATGGAAAAGATGTTCTTAGCTGTTTGGATCGTTTTATTTTTAGATACTAGGATGTACCTCCTCATGGAAATGTGCTTATTTCATTGGCTTGGCTACCACTGTGGAATTTTAAGGATTTGTTCAGAACTGTGACTAAAGCTATTTTCGTCCGTTAAAGGAAGCTGCATTATACATCACATTCTATTGGCAATCACTCCAGGCCAGTGACAATGTACAAGACTATATATAACATCTCCCTTTCATACCAGATTCAACCACAACATAACAGGAATGCACAGGGATTTTTAAAAATACAAAAGAAATTGGGGAGTAAGGCAATTTCTTTTGCTAGAGAAAATGACAGGGCTAAGGTGCCTACATTATCCTCCCTTACACTGTATAAGGCCACCCGACTGAATTCTGAAGCCGGAAGAGAACTTAGTAATCTTAACTCCCATGAATGCAGGAGATGTATCTTAATGATTAGACTTAATGTTCTCCCTTTGAATGTTCGTAATACCTGAAAAGGGGGACAGAGCCTACAAAATTTAACTGTGCTATGGGAGACAAGGAATAATTGGGCCATTTTCTACTTGTTTGTGGGAATTACCTTGCTTAGGCTCCACTTCCCGAAAGGTGAAAATTAGCACCCACCAGGAGGCTCTAGTTCTTATAATGAATTGCAATAGAGATGATTTCTTGTTTAAATCCTTGTGAAGATTTATAAGAAGCCTTCCCTATCAAGAACGAAAAACTGTGTTTATTAATTGTATATGGTGTTAAATTTTGAAGGAAGAAACAGTTTTAAGGATGTTTTTCTTACACTATGATGGGTCAATTTGGGATGTTGGGAGAGTTGCTTTATCTTATTAATTGTATTGTTTGATTGTTGTTTTGATTTAATGGAGAAACCTGAATAAAGATATTTGATTTGACTTGACATTACTTTCCTTTTATGTTACATATCTGTCAGTTATGTGTGTGGTTTCTTAGAGACCCTAGTCTCATTTACCCTGTTTTCCTTATCCATCAGCCTCCAGTGCCCTTCCCTGGAACCACATCCTGGATGCCCTTTCACCCCATACCCTTTATAATAAATGTTCAGACATCTGGTCCCCTTTTGCTCCATCCTCACACGAACCCCCTGCCCTCCCCCATATGGGTCAGTAACCAATTCCTTGCCATGCACCACTTTCTGTTGCCCTGGCTCACATGTAGTTTGTAGACCACCTTGATTTGCGAGTCAGTCTCTGCCAAACATGACAATAAACTGTGGCCGCGGTCTTGCTGGTAATTGTTGTGTTAGGGTCCACACTTTGACAATGTAGATTGAGGAGACTTGGTATTCTTTGCGATCCCAAGTTGGACTTTCTTGGAAGGTCGCTGCAATTTTCAATGAATGGAGGTAGAGAAATTAGAATGCAGAGTCGCCTGGGAGCTGGTGATGGAGAGGGAGTAATAGTGACCTACTATGTTGATTTGCTTTTCAAGGAAGCTGTAGTGTGTGTTTCAGGCTGTGTGACTGTGACTTATGTTTTAGTGTATTTAGAACTGTCTAAAGTATGTGTGGAAGGATGTGTCTATGTTTGTGTGACTATGTGTCTATATATGTATGTCATTGATTTGTATATGTGCTTTTGTTGTTCACATAAGAGTGTTCTAGACAAGACAAACTATCAGAGACTTAGTTTGTAGTGTACAAATAATGATAACCTGACGGTTACATCTTTCTAGCTGTGTTATTCAACTGTGTCCAAAGAGAGTACCTCAAACAATTTAACAGCCATTTCTGCAACCGCTACAAGGTAACATGCATGGGTGCTATTGAGGGTGCTAGTGAATTATTTTTGTAATGACATCACCAGTGATCAATAAATTCACCAGAACACAGGTACAGCAGTCTTACGGAATAAAATCAAGGACATGATCTAATATAATAAATAAACATATTTCCTCTGCATCAAGGAATCGTGATACACTGCTGAGGAGTGTAACAGACTAATCTTGTATGGGTCGGATAATCTATCATTCAAATGCTTGCAGGGCCTTTGCGTGGTATGAGCATACAACTGCTGCTTAGGTTGAAGAATGCAGAAAAACCTGATGTAGCACCCCTCTCAGGAATGGACTCGGGTCAGGTAGGCAATTTTCGGATGGTGGTCACCGCGCACAGTGACGCAAAAGGACTCAGCAGCCACGGTCGGACTTTCCATTCTATCTTGGGTACCGTTGATGTTAGGACGACGAAAATTCGGAGGATGTAATCTTGTAGGGCCAGCTGAGGATCTCCCAAGTTCGGTATGGTGACGCCGGCAGCACGGTAGCCCAAAAACAAAGCTGGTCAGCCACAGGACGGTTTAAGGCAGTGGTATTCAAACTGTGGGTCGCGACCCCCTAGGGGTCCGCGGGTGCATCCCAGGGGGGCCCTGAGAGCTCAGCATGAAAAAAGATTTTTTTTTTTTTTTTTTTTTTTTTTAGATTGGAAGAAATGGGCAGGGGTGGCCCACATGGGCGGGCTGAAGCATGAAACTGTCTCAGGCAACAATGAAAAAGTGGCCCACAGTTGTAAATGGATATTCATTCCTTTAGTCACAGACTGGGCCTCATCACTACTATGGCGGACCAGTAACAACGGTGCTGGTAAGCTACCGGCACCGTTGCTACCGTTCCGCCATAGTAAGAGTTGTGCTCGTGGGTGCTTGACAGCCCCCGCCAGGTCTGACCTCAGCTCGTCGGATGCACCGGCACCGTTATTAACGGTGCCGGTGCATCCGAGCTCCCCCTTCCCATTTGAGCCATATGGGGCTCAAATGGGAATGGGGATCTACCGGCACCTTCGAAAGGGCAATTATCATGTCCGCCTAACTCGGCATGACCTAGTAATTGCCCATTCGCGGGTGCCAGACCCGGATGCAACTCCAGTGGCAGCCGTGCCGGTTTTACCGGCACAGCTACCGCCAGAGTAGTTATGAAGCCCACTGTTTCAATAGTACCCAAAGGGGTGCTTTGTGTTAAAATGTAAGTAAATTGTGATATATTCAGCAACAATGGTCAACATTACTAACTGCATAGTGGCCCCTCACCCATTATGGAGGAGCTAAGGAGCCAGCCCAGTGAAACAGTGAGCACTCCCTCAGCTGCTTTATCCAGCTAATGGAGTGCTCCTGGGCTGGCTGAACTGTCAAAGGGAAACACTGTTTCCCTTTGACAGTTCAGTTTAGTTCCCCAGCCGCACATGCTCACTGAGCCATGCAAGTGCTGGGGCGTTTTGCTTCGCCAGCATTGCATAGCTCATTGGAAATGCTGGCTGGGGCACTGCATGTCTGTATGTCCGAGGGGGAGCTCCTGCGCCTCCTCGCACATACGGACAGAGCAGCTGGAGCAGCACCCACACACAGGCCAATGCAGAAGGTACGTTTATGTTAATTGTTTTTATTTAAACATGTGTATGGATGCGTTATGAGTGAGTGTATGGTGATGGATGCTCATGTGAATGATAGAGTGATTGCTGTATGAATGTGCAGCGCCTTGCATATACACATAATCATGTTCATTGTGTTAGGACCAGTGGGACCCAGGGGACAGGGATGGTATCTTTTTACCGGACATCTATCATTCAAAACCCTCTGCCTTGTCCACAAGGCTTTCTGGGGCCTCGGTCCAAAATACCTTCAGCTATTCCTCCGCAAATACCTCCCCTCTCGAGCTCTTCACTCCTCTACCTCCAACTCCCTCAGGGTCAGTCGTTTATCAAAGAAACGAGCTGGGGGTAGATCTCCGTCTTCGGCTGGGGCCTCCCTCTGGAACAGCGCCCTGCCACTCTAAAACTTGAGGAGAACCATCTTTCTTCCTGCACTTATCAGACCTACCCTGTCTGCTGCCTTAAACGTAGCACTTGCAAATTGCTGGCTGCACTACCACTGTTTGTTGCCTTTATTATTTATTTATTGTTATTTATCTGTTTCTCCTCTGCTTCGCACTTTCCACTTCTCCCCCCTTCCATGCACTTTTCCCCTCACACTTGCACGTTCTCAATGTCACTGGGCCTAGTAAGATCGCTGTTTTATTCTCCTCTGTTCCCCTCCCTTGCCTTGTCACGCTCTGAAACACTTGTGTACGAGCTCGATAGAAATAAAATATCAATGCCTGCCCCCTGGACTCCCAGCAACAATTGCAAACTGTTTGGCTATTTACCCATTTTTTGTTAAAAGTATGCTCTACAATGCAACATTTTAACCTATTATTTAAAAAAAAATTCACAGGGGGAAACCCCCCCGAACCTCCCCTTAATGCCCCTCCACTTAAAAAAGATTCACCAGCCGCCACTGGCCCTCAGACTGTGTTGGGAACGGGATGGGGGAACCGAGGGACTATGGTGGGAGCACAATGGGCGGGAACCATGGGATAGTGATGGGAGCAGAGTGGGGAGAGCCCTGGGTGTGTGATGGGGTGGGGAGAGACCAGCGACTGGGTAGGAGTGGGATGAGGGAGCCCAGCGACTTTGATGGGAGCAGGTGACGGCGCGCAATATATACTGTCCATTTGGCATTTCTGGGGGGTCCCGACCTGCCCAAATTTTGCTCAGGGGGGCCCTGGCCAAAAAAGTTTGAAGACCACTGGTTTAAGGGCACTTCCGAAGGCTTCCTTTGGCAGGGCAGCAAGCAGACGTCGGGAATGGATGGTCCCTCCACTTTAAGGGCCGTACCTTCTTCGCAGGACTACTAAAGATCATGAGCAAGACAGGGCTCCTCCAGGACAAGAGCAGAAATTGGTTGCCAGGCCTCCTTTAGTCAGGTCTCAGGTTTCTTAGCAGGTCTCACAGCTGGACAGAATACTTGGCTCCTTCAGGTTTCTCCAGGATCTCTGAAGAATGGGTGCAGGGGTCCTCTTCTTATCCTTAAAGCCAGGTAAGAGCTGCTGCCCTCACTAGCCAATAGCAGCACTAGCCCCCACACACACCCCAGCAGTAGTCCAATCAGGACCACTGGCGGGAACATTCATGCATACCACTCATACACTCTGAAACCAGTCAAAAACTTCTGCTTTCCCGGGCGCTGGAAGTCCTTATAAGGATTTTAGTACTGCCCTTCGAGGCCAGGAAGAAGGCTAAAGGACAAGATGGCAAAAGAACAGGTGAGAAATCACGTGGCACCGCCATGTTTGACCAGTAGCCACAGCTAGTAGCCAAATGCGGTGAACGTGGTAAAGCTAAACAAAAATCCCCAAAAAGTCTGGAAAAGTCACTGCTGCCACCAGCCTTTCCCTTTAGCACAATACAGCACCCAAAAGTCCTCTGAGTGTTAGTCTAGGGCACACACCCGCACACCTAGCACAGCACAACCACCAAATGTCACAAACCAGCACACAGTGACCGTTTTTTCTGAACTTAAGCTACCAACAGCACATCAAAGCTCCTGTGCTTTTTGCAGATCCGCCAGGGCACCAAGAGACCGTGCAAGACCACATAACATAGCAAAACGCATGCCCTGCAGTGACTACTGTGATAAAAATTGCCAACCTATACGAAGCCCAACAATTGTTAAGGGAACAAGTCACAGAACCCTAACGCAAAAAAAGCACACATATAAAAGCGCCAAATTTGAAAAAACACCGCTATCCCAACCCAAAACCAATAAAGTACCATGCAAATAAAACAAATATACCGTAAGGCACTTCCATAAAAGAATATTCAATTTTCATAGATTGGCCAAAAGCAGTGCCTTAAAAAAAGGTTTCCAGGTAGGAGTCAACGGAAGGCAATTCCCAATGCTCCCTTTCAATCAGTAGAACATGGGAAGGGAATGCAACGTGATGTAATGTAGTGCTAAATGGTCTTGTATAGGGCAGCTTCTGCCATTTTGCAGTCTCTTGGCATATTAAGTCACAGAAGTAAAAGCATGGCCAGGTCTCTGTAGCCTCTACTTTATAAGCCATGGGAAAAGCACAGTAAATGGCAACAGTACCTTAAAGCCACTTTAACTTTGCATTTGTATGTAGCACTGTACCTGCCTTCCTCTCAGAGGATGAAGGACTGAGTGTGAGCACACATTAATAGTGGCTGCAGATCACACCCAAATAGAGGATGCAAGAAATCAACCTCCCCCTCCCCCGTCCCCTCCACCAAACACTCTATCCCTGAAGTGACTATTACAGACCTCTGGAAGAGTGAAGGGTTAAAGGTGGTCCAGGTTGGGATTAGGGCGTGTGATGGCAGTCACCACACACATACCTCGCTACCTTGCCTGAATCTATGGAAAATGATGTTAGATTCTGGTTCATTCTTTTTTTTAATTCACTGTCATCATTTTGGCCGGTTTGAAAAAGATCCCTTCGGACTGCAACGTGATAGCGGAATAGGCCATTTCAGCTAAAAAGCCACATGCGTAGACAATCACCTAGTAGCCATCACTGGAAGTTCACCTCCAGATCACAGCCAAACATAGGTATGCAAATTAGCTGAAAAGCTTTGCTTTTTACAGCAGATGAGGACATAGTCAGTGTCCTATAGGGCAGTACTGTAATACATCCTACATTACTTACATTTTACAAGCAATTTCGACTGAATCCATTTATTTGACACCAGGACTGTGAAATGCACAGCAGGGGAGCCTCTGAGATACCAGGAAGCACCTCAAAGTTGTATCTCACAGGATGCTCTAACCTTAAGGAGCAGCTTCAGCAAATCAGAAGGCAGCTTGCTGCTGGGTCAGTTGGGAGTCGAAATGGCGACCCCTCGGAATCAAGAGAAAGCAGACCAGAAGCTTAACCAACATCCCATCCATCTCAAGACAGACATCTGTAAACAATGGCCGAGCTCATGGGTCTACTCCTAGAAATACATTCCACACACATATAATTCAAGTTTAATTATATTCACCTGAATTTCCCAGGTGGACGGTGTAATTTGTACACATAAAACAGCAATGCTGCATGTGAATCTATTTACGTGTTTAGATTAAGGGAGGAATGACTTAAACAATATTAAATGAAGGGAGTGTTGCAAAACATGTTTTTATTGTATACTAGAAGGGCTCCACTCTGCTGGCACCTTTGGCGCCCAACCCTGTGAGGGGCTCTCTTCGCTTGCCCCCCTGGCGACTGCTGCGCGTTGAACTCAGCGGCTTGGTCGCGTCTAGGGATACTCCACCAAGGGCGTGCTTCGTTCGCACCCCCCTTTGGGGGATTGGAAAGTTGGACAGTATACCAGCAAAATTGGAGAAATGTGGGACGGAATGACTGCAGACCCATCTCTTTAGGGCATACAATGATCCCAATTCAAAGTGTTATGGTACCGCCACTTATCACTTACACAAGTTCATCACACAACTTCAGAGTTAATGTCAGTTAATAAACTTCAAACGCCTTAGGAATTGTAGATTTGGACATTATACCATCAAAGTTGGATGCGTGTGGAACAGAATGCTACCAGACACACATGAAACGTTACACGAAATCGTCACTCATACACAACTTCATCAGTGAATGAACTCCAGTGAATGGCCATCAAACACCTAAGGAATTGCAGATTTGGACAGCATACCATTAAAGTGGGCTAAATGTAAAACAGAATGACACCAGACCCATGTCTGTAGGACATACGATGCCCCCAATTTCAAGCGTTACAAAACACGTTACATAAAAACATCACTTATGATTTTATATTATAGGGTGGATTTATTTAATGATTGGTAATGTGCCACATGTGTATAGGAGACATCAGAGGGTAAAACCGGGATAGATGACATAACATAGCATAACAGGGGAAGATCAGGGATTTAGTTCCACCAAAGTGGACAGATGAGGGTGGCAATGAGTGTATTCTACTGGAGTTGTCATGAATTGTGTGATACTCGGCAAATCACTATATCACCTCGTGCCACAGTGCCCGTATTTGCCAAAATGGTGAGCACTTTAAAAGAGATTCATTAGTACATACTGATACTCTGTGATATTTATTAAAAACAAAAACAAAAATACATTTTCACCGCGATCACTCATTTTGATTCGTATTCAAGCAGAAAGCAATCTTGGCGGTGTATGGCAGTGACAACGTCAGTCTCACGTTGCACGCCTTCGTTTCAGTGCTCCCTGTTTCATGGGCTCTGGTTACAATGATAGTTGGACTTCATTCCTAGAAAAATAATTTAAAAGCCTTTGTTTCACTCACCTCATTTCCAAGGAGCACTTCAGTCGCGTATCCTGTTCTGCCGCCTGACAGTGAGTGTGTATAAAGCCCTGAAAAAAATACTGAACACCTGGGCTACCCCCAGCGGCATCCTCCCCGACTCCTCCCAAACACACTCGTGCCTTGGTTGGTGACCTAGATTCACCACAGTGAGCCGTCTCTGACCGGAAGTCAGGCATCAGGGCTAGCTGATGAGTGCTCGTTTGTTTCAGGGGATCGTGCTAGGGCTTAGGGCACCCCTCAGAGAGGGGCATTGTCACTGAAGTAACTCTTCACCTGCGTTCCCTGTGTTCCCATCCATCACTCAACATACTCAGGAGGTCGGACAAGGACGGGTGACCCTCGCTAATTCATCACAGGAATGCAGATGCGTGGGCTTTTACTTTGAGCAGACCAAGGGGGTTTCCTGCCTCATTTGTTTTAAATGAATTCGCTCTACATTTACATTAGAGCAATGAAAAATAGGGGACATTTAAAGGAAAAGCTAAGTGACATTACATTTTCGAAGTGACTATTGGTTCCAGAAAATTGCCCACAGAGTTCTCAGGACACGACGAATTGACACTATGCAGTTACACGTAGGGACAGTCAGAGCAAGCATTGGCAAAGCCAATCGGTCTGATTTTGTAAACGTAGAACCCAATTTTGTCTTGCAGGTGATGTCAGGCTCTACAAAAAAGTCTTACCCTCTACCTATATACAGCCAGACCCTTAGGCACTGATACATGGTGGTAGAGGGGACACTTGACGCCATACTTTTTTCTTTTTACAGTATGTCAGTGAAGGACAGGCACACAGGCCAATTCATGGAATTTATGTGCACCGAAAATTCCGGTGCAGAGGTGCCAAAATGTGCGAATCGCAGTGCAAGTGTGAAAATCGCAGGGAAACCATTCATGGAAGTCCGTGCGCGAGAAAAATATTGGATGCGCGCTGAAAAAGTGCGCGGCGCACGCCGGCGCACAGGTCATCCAACGGCGTGCGCCACGGCCACAGCAAAATCGCACATAGCGCGGCGCACATAACAAAAGTAGGCGGAACACGGGGCGTAACACTCGGAATGGGTAACAACGCGTGAAAATATGGGCGTCACGGGGGCAAATGCGCGGAGCGCCCACACGCTCACCTACAACTTGTATTCATATTCATGGAATCGAATAGGGCAAACCAGCGCACGGGCAAAGACGCGCACAGGGCCAAACAAGTCCGCCACAAGAAAGCAGGCGGTAGCGTCCCTGCGCCTGAAATAAATGTGCGCCAAAATGTGCGCTAACAAAAAGCACCTATATACAGCTATGATGAATGATCCATACTGTGGCCCTCTAGGACAAATGAGGTGCAAAGGGGTACCGACAAACACGGACACCCGCTGTGTGAAAAATAACGGGTGCGTGTATTTCGGGGTGCGCGGGAAGTTCCACACGCGATTGGCCTGGGTACGTGTATTTCGGGGTGCGCGGGAAGTTCCACACGCGATTGTCCTTGGTACGTGTATTTCGGGGTGCACGTGAAGTTTCACACGCGATTTCAGCAGGGTACGTGTAGTCCAAGGTGCGCGGGAAGTTTCACACGGGAATTTGCAGGGTACGTGTATTTCGGGGTGCGTGTGAAGTTCCACACGCGATTTCAGCAGGGTACGTGTACTCCGGGTGCGCGGGAAGTTCCACACGTGAATCCAGCAGCCTACGTGTATTTCGGGGGTGCCGGGGAGTACTACACGTGAATTGGCTGGGTGGGTCCTCCCAGGTGTTCCCTCTACACCCTCCACGGCCCCTGCAGGCGGCCCACACCACAGGGGACTACCCTGCACCCCTGCACATGTCCCACAGGCAGCCCATCCACCATGGCCATGCCCCCCAGCCAACCCACATGTCACCTTGCACTACTGCCCACCAACGCATGTCTCCCAGCACCCCCACCCCCCAGCATCCAGGGGCACCCTCCACCAGGCCCCCACTCATGTCTGCCACCCCCCACCCCCCAGCAGTCAAGGGCACCATCCACTAGGCCCCCACTCATGTCTCCCTGCACCCCACCCCCCAGCACTGTGGGGCACCCTCCACCAGGCCCCCACTCATGTCTCCCACCCCCCCACCGCCCAGCAGTCAGGGGCACCCTCCACCAGGCCCCCACTCATGTCTCCCTGCACCACCACCCCCCAGCATCCAGGGGCACCCTCCGCCAGGCCCCCACTCATGTCTCCCTGCACCCCCACCCCCCAGCATCCAGGGGCACCCTCCACCAGGCCCCCACTCATGTCTCCCACCCCCCAGCAGTCAGGGGCACCCTCCACCAGGCCCCCACTCATGTCTCCCACCCCCCAGCAGTCAGGGGCACCCTCCACCAAGCCCCCACTCATGTCTCCCTGCATCCCCACCCCCCAGCATCCAGGGGCACCCTCCACCAGGCCCCCACTCATGTCCAACTCATGTCTCCCTGCACCCCTAACCCCAGCACTGTGGGGCACCCTCCACCAGGCCCCCACTCATGTCTCCCTGCACCCCCACCCCCCAGCATCCAGGGGCACCCTCCACCAGGCCCCCACTCATGTCTCCCACCCCCCCACCCCCCAGCAGTCAGGGGCACCCTCCACCAGGCCCCCACTCATGTCTCCCTGCACCCCCACCCCCCAGCATCCAGGGGCACCCTCCACCAGGCCCCCACTCATGTCTCCCAGCACCCCCACCCCCCAGCATCCAGGGGCACCCTCCACCAGGCCCCCACTCATGTCCAACTCATGTCTTCCTGCACCCCCACCCCCAGCACTGTGGGGCACCCTCCACCAGGCCCCCACTCATGTCTCCCTGCACCCCCACCCCCCAGCATCCAGGGGCACCCTCCACCAGGCCCCCACTCATGTCTCCCAGCACCCCACCCCCCAGCATCCAGGGGCACCCTCCACCAGGCCCCCACTCATGTCCAACTCATGTCTCCCTGCACCCCCACCCCCCAGCAGTCAGGGGCACCCTCCACCAGGCCCCCACTCATGTCTCCCAGCACCCCCACCCCCCAGCATCCAGGGGCACCCTCCACCAGGCCCCCACTCATGTCCAACTCATGTCCCCCTGCACCCCCACCCCCCAGCACTGTGGGGCACCCTCCACCAGGCCCCCACTCATGTCTCCCACCCCCCTCACCCCCCAGCAGTCAGGGGCACCCTCCACCAAGCCCCCACTCATGTCTCCCTGCACCCCCACCCCCCAGCATCCAGGGGCACCCTCCACCAGGCCCCCACTCATGTCCAACTCATGTCTCCCTGCACCCCCACCCCCCAGCACTGTGGGGCACCCTCCACCAGGCCCCCACTCATGTCACCCTGCACCCCCACCCCCCAGCATCCAGGGGCACCCTCCACCAGGCCCCCACTCATGTCTCCCAGCACCCCCACCCCCCAGCATCCAGGGGCACCCTCCACCAGGCCCCCACTCATGTCCAACTCATGTCCCCCTGCACCCCCACCCCCCAGCACTGTGGGGCACCCTCCACCAGGCCCCCACTCATGTCTCCCTGCACCCCCACCCCCCAGCATCCAGGGGCACCCTCCACCAGGCCCCCACTCATGTCTCCCAGCACCCCCACCCCCCAGCATCCAGAGGCACCCTCCACCAGGCCCCCACTCATGTCCAACTCATGTCTCCCTGCACCCCCACCCCCCAGCACTGTGGGGAACCCTCCACCAGGCCCCCACTCATGTCTCCCTGCACCCCACCTCCCAGCATCCAGGGGCACCCTCCACCAGGCCCCCACTCAAGTCTCCCACCCCCCCACCCCCAGCAGTCAGGGGCACCCTCCACCAGGCCCCCACTCATGTCTCCCTGCACCCCCACCCCCCAGCATCCAGGGGCACCCTCCACCAGGCCCCCACTCATGTCTCCCAGCACCCCCACCCCCCAGCATCCAGGGGCACCCTCTACCAGGCCCCCACTCATTTCTCCCAGCACCACCAACCCCCAGCATCCAGGGGCACCCTCCACCAGGCCCCCACTCATGTCTCCCCCCCCAGCAGTCAGGGGCACCCTCCACCAGGCCCCCACTCATGTCTCCCTGCACCCCCACCCCCCAGCATCCAGGGGCACCCTCCACCAGGCCCCCACTCCTGTCCAACTCATGTCTTCCTGCACCCCCACCCCCAGCACTGTGGGGCACCCTCCAACAGGCCCCCACTCATGTCTCCCTGCACCCCCACCCCCCAGCATCCAGGGGCACCCTCCACCAGGCCCCCACTCATGTCTCCCAGCACCCCCACCCCCCGGCATCCAGGGCAACACCCTCCACCAGGCCCCCACTCATGTCCAACTCATGTCTCCCTGCACCCCCACCCCCCAGCAGTCAGGGGCACCCTCCACCAGGCCCCCACTCATGTCTCCCAGCACCCCCACCCCCCAGCATCCAGGGGCACCCTCCACCAGGCCCCCACTCATGTCTCCCAGCACCCCCACCCCCCGGCATCCAGGGGCACCCTCCACCAGGCCCCCACTCATGTCCAACTCATGTCTCCCTGCACCCCCACCCCCCAGCAGTCAGGGGCACCCTCCACCAGGCCCCCACTCATGTCTCCCACCCCCCTCACCTCCCAGCAGTCAGGGGCACCCTCCACCAGGCCCCCACTCATGTCTCCCTGCACCCCCACCCCCCAGCATCCAGGGGCACCCTCCACCAGGCCCCCACTCATGTCCAACCCATGTCTCCCTGCACCCCCACCCCCCAGCACTGTGGGGCACCCTCCACCAGGCCCCCACTCATGTCTCCCAGCACCCCCACCCCCCAGCATCCAGGTGCACCCTCCACCAGGCCCCCACTCATGTCCAACTCATGTCCCCCTGCACCCCCACCCCCCAGCACTGTGGGGCACCCTCCACAAGGCCCCCACTCATGTCTCCCTGCACCCCCACCCCCCAGCATCCAGGGGCACCCTCCACCAGGCCCCCACTCATGTCTCCCAACACCCCCACCCCCCAGCATCCAGGGGCACCCTCCACCAGGCCCCCACTCATGTCCAACTCATGTCTCCCTGCACCCCCACCCCCCAGCACTGTGGGGCACCCTCCACCAGGCCCCCACTCATGTCTCCCTGCACCCCCACCTCCCAGCATCCAGGGGCACCCTCCACCAGGCCCCCACTCATGTCTCCCAGCACCCCCACCCCCCAGCATCCAGGGGCACCCTCCACCAGGCCCCCACTCATGTCCAACTCATGTCTCCCTGCACCCCCACCCCCCAGCACTGTGGGGCACCCTCCACCAGGCCCCCACTCATGTCTCCCTGCACCCCCTCCCCCCAGCATCCAGGGGCACCCTCCACCAGGCCCCCACTCATGTCTCCCACCCCCTACCCCCCAGCAGTCAGGGGCACCCTCCACCAGGCCCCCACTCATGTCTCCCACCCCCCCACCCCCCAGCGGTCAGGGGCACCCTCCACCAGGCCCCCACTCATGTCTCCCTGCACCCCCACCCCCCAGCATCCAGGGGCACCCTCCACCAGGCCCCCACTCATGTCTCCCAGCACCCCCACCCCCAGCATCCAGGGGCACCCTCCACCAGGCCCCCACTCATGTCTCCCAGCACCCCCACCCCCCAGCATCCAGGGGCACCCTCCACCAGGCCCCCACTCATGTCCAACTCATGTCTCCCTGCACCCCCACACCCCAGCAGTCAGGGGCACCCTCCACCAGGCCCCCACTCATGTGTCCCAGCACCCCCACCCCCCAGCATCCAGGGGCACCCTCCACCAGGCCCCCACTCATGTCCAACTCATGTCCCCCTGCACCCCCACTGCCCAGCACTGTGGGGCACCCTCCACCAGGCCCCCACTCATGTCCAACTCATGTCTCCCTGCACCCCCACCCCCAGCAGTCAGGGGCACCCTCCACCAGGCCCCCACTCATGTCTCCCCCCCACCACCCAGCAGTCAGGGGCACCCTCCACTAGGCCCCCACTCATGTCTCCCTGCACCCCCACCCCCCAGCATCCAGGAGCACCCTCCACCAGGCCCCCACTCATGTCTCCCAGCACCCCCACCCCCCAGCATCCAGGGGCAACCTCCACCAGGCCCCCACTCATGTCCAACTCATGTCTCCCTGCACCCCCCCCCAGCACTGTGGGGCACCCTCCACCAGGCCCCCACTCATGTCTCCCTGCACCCCCACCCACAGCATCCAGGGGCATCCTCCACCAGGCCCCCACTCATGTCTCCCACCCCCCACCCCCCAGCAGTCAGGGTCACCCTCCACCAGGCCCCCACTCATGTCTCCCACCCCCCACCCCCCCACCCCCCAGCAGTCAGGGGCACCCTCCAGCAGGCCCCCACTCATGTCTCCCTGCACCCCCACCCCCCAGCATCCAGGGGCACCCTCCACCAGGCCCCTACTCATGTTTCCCAGCACCCCCACCCCCCAGCATCCAGGGGCACCCTCCACCAGGCCCCCACTCATGTCCAACTCATGTCTCCCTTCACCCCCACCCCCCTGCACTGTGGGGCACCCTCCACCAGGCCCCCACTCATGTCTCCCTGCAGCCCCACCCCCCAGCACTGTGGGGCACCCTCCACCAGGCCCCCACTCATGTCTCCCACCCCCTGAACCCCCAGCAGTCAGGGGCACCCTCCACCAGGCCCCCACTCATGTCTCCCTGCACCCCCACCCCCCAGCATCCAGGGGCACCCTCCACAGGCCCCCACTCATGTCTCCCTGCACCCCCACCCCCCAGCATCCAGGGGCACCCTCCACCAGGCCCCCACTCATGTCTCCCTGCACCTCCACCCCCCAGCAGTGCGATTGGCCTGGGTACGTGTATTTCAGGGGTGCGCGGGTAGTCTTACACGCAATTTCATCAGGGTACGTGTATTATGGGTCCACGTGAACTTCCACACGCGATATCAGCAGGGTACGTGTATTACGGGTCCGCGTGAACTTCCACATGCGATATCAGCAGGGTACGTGTATTACGGGGTTCGCGTGAACTTCCACACGCGACTGGGCCTGGGAGAGTGGGGTACGTGTATTCCTGGGGTGGGCGGGAATATTTACATGCGACTGGGCCTGGGAGAGCGTGTTACGTGTATTCCTGGGGTGGTCGGGAAGATTTACACGGTCGCCTACAACGCGCCAAAAAAAAAGTTCCAATCCGGAAACACGTACGCCAGCATGAAGAAGGCGCATGTCCCGCGCAGCATAAAAGTGTGCGCAAACAACAAACAAGCTCAGACGCCAGGATGAATATACCGTTCCTAGCAGCAGTGGCCGTGGGATACCGCAGGAGGAGGAGGAGGATAGTCAGGGCCAGAATCTTTACACCCAGAACCAGCCTTTTTGGTATGCCTGATGACCAGGTGTATGGGAGGTACAGGTTTCCACCTCACATAATACTCAACCTGGTCAGTGAGTGGGAGGATGACCTCACATCACCCACCCTGTGCTCCCAAGCACTCAGCCCCCTGGAGAAGGTCCTCAATGTACTGCACTTCTTGGCTACCGGATCATTTCAGCGGACAAGTGCCATAGTGGGGGGGGGGGTGTCACAGGCCACGCAGTCACGGTGCCTACACCAGGTGTTGGCCATCATCACTGCACGCCCATCAGTCCGCAGGCACATATACCTGCCCAGAACACCTGCAGAAAGGCAGGCTGTCAGCCAGGATTTCTACAGGGTGGCACAATTCCCCAAAGTGCTAGGTGCCATTGATTGCACCCATGTGGCTCTACGTCCCCCCAGGGCATCTGAGCACATCTATAGAAACCGCAAGCACTGGCATTCCATCAACGTGCAGGTAGTATGTGATGCCAAGGGAATCATCACCTCAGTATATACCAACTATCCAGGGTCCACCCACGACAGCTTCATTTACAGGATGTCAACCCTAAACCGGGACATGGAAGCTGGGCGGCATGGCGATGCATGGCTGCTTGGTGAGTATAAATGCCACAGCACACGCATGCATGACAGATACAGAGTAATGTCACTACCCCACTAATGATCCCCATCACCACCTCCCCAGGGGACAGTGCCTACCCTCTGAGCCCCCACATGATGACGCCAATTCGGAACCCCATCACGCCTCCCGAGGTAAGATACAACACAGTCCATATTGCAACCCGGGGCATAGTGGAGCGCACATTCAGAGTGCTCAAGGCACGCTTTCGCTCCCTTGACCGTTCTGGCGGGCAGCTGTTATACGCTCCCCCAGTAGTGTGCAGGATCATAGTGGCAGCATGTGTCCTGCACAATGTTGCAACACGCCGGGGCCTGGCTGTGGACATGGTGGTGCCCCACATCCCCAACCACATGCACGCCCGCTGCGCATGGGAGGGGAAAGGGCACGGGGTGAGGCAGCCCATACGCAGCTTGTGTCTAATTACTTCACATAGAAATCACACCCCTGTGGAGTGCACACAGCCCTGGCACATACCATCTGACAATCAATGATGACTCAATCTGACAATTCTGATGAATTAAGGGACAGTCAACTGTCAGAACCATAGCAGCCTGAGATTGTTCACCTGGAAGTGTCACAATGTGTGCATCCCTACCTACACAAACACCACCAATGCAGTGTCATCAAAAGACACACTTCTATGCAGCAAAAATGAATACCCACTTGCAAAATACAACATGAGAACAGTGCCATGTCACCCAACCCCACCCTGGCACCGCCACACAACACACCATGGCATGTCATGCTATGTGAGAGCAAACAAAGTAATCCCCACAACATGACACAAGTGTCACAAAGTACAGTGTCCCTAATGGAAACTGGCCACACATGAAATGCTCACAGTAATGCAGGACCAACAACACACATTACCAAATATTAGCAATAATACTAATCACCTACACAACCTCCAACCTACCATAAACATGACAGTACGGATTTAAAAAATTGGTAGTCTCACTACCTGATAATGCCAGCACTTCGACCACTTCCAACTGTACAGTGTTAGCGCCACGCAAAAGTGTAGGTGCACTGCTTACAACATGGACTCCATTTCCAAAGTAGACAGCCTTGTGAAGACATGAGGAATGGACCTGCAAATTAGGAGGATGAGATGGATGCAGAGGCACATATCAATACACCATGCAGTGTACAATACAACAACAATATGCACTAGGAATGTATACACAGTATTGACTACAGACTGCCCACACATCAAATGGGAGTCCAACGTCACTGTGTAAGTCAATGTCACTTGGGCACACCCTTTGCAAACCCATGGAAACGGGAAGCAGGAGGGGTGTGTGTCACACAAACCCATGCATCTAACCCAAATTCAGGACAAGCCTGCATGTGCCCAGCCACAATACAGCGTATGCCCACAGGAGCCACACAAGGCAACACACTGTAAAAAAAATCAAAAATCAAAAATGGCCATGTATGGGCCAGGGAGTGTGGGGGAGGCCACCCAGGAGGTCCGAGGACAGGGTGCACACCAAAACCCACCTGTGTGGATTTTGGGACAAAAAAAACACCTCCATGGGCTCATGGCCTGCACGGCTACCCTATTGTGAGAGAATCGCTGCTGTCGCTCTCCTCACCCTCTGCAGCTGCATCAGGAGGTGGTGCACTATGGGAGGCAGCCCACGCAAAGCCCTAGTCTGGTCCTCCATGGCAGCAAGCATGCGGGTGTGGAAGGTCTGGTTCTGGAGGATAATCGTGGGGAGGTCCCCATCCAACAACTCACGGGATGCCCGGACCTCCTCCCTAGTTGCCTGCATCTCAGCTGAGAGCGTACGTGTGAGCCGCTCCAGCTGCTGTTCGGTCCTCGTGTCAGTTGAAGCCTCAAGCTCAACAAGAGTCACCCTGAGATGACGTAGTTCCGCCCTCACGGCTTCCCTGTGGCCCTGGGACTCAATAGAAATGGCTTCCCGCAGAGTCTCCAGTGCCGCCCGTCTGTCCCTGTTGGACGCCAACATGTCCTCCCTGTGTGACTGGCAAATGGAGTCTGTTTCCTGCTGTAGTTGTTCCATCAGCCTTTCTTGAGGGACAATGAAAGTGGCCACCCTATCCATGGCCTGAGCCATCATCTCAGATGATGCTGCCTGTTGTTTTGCCATACCGTATATGGATTGCTCCCATGCGGTATTGCCAGGTGGTGTACGGCCACCGCGTCGGCGGGCACCACACCTGTCTGGGGCAAGGCGAACTGCGCCTTGCTGTGCCGGCACTGCCTGAGGCTGCAGGACTGCATTCCCCCTCTGATCTGCTGGCCCAGGAACAGGATCAGATGTTGCGGAGTGTGACCCTGCATCCGTAACCACCAAAGGCGGACCTACCAACACTGATATCCCCATTGAGGGTTCTACCCCTGGTGCAGGTGGGTTGGACAGTGCAGAATCCCTCCCAGAAACACTTACCTGCGACCGCACATAGGTCTCATCATCCGAATCGACACCTGAATAGAGCTCGAGGGAGGTGCACCCAGAGACACCCCTTGAGATAATGGTCTGCAGCAAGTGTGGGTTCTCACCCACCACCACACCACGTCCCTCACTGGTGCCCGGTCGGGCCTGAGACCCCTCCTGGGTCTGCACCATCTCCACAACCCCAGCATTATCAAGTGCATCATCCCCTGCAAAGACATGAAAGAAAAGAAATGGGAACAGGCATTAGCACCATGGCACACAATTAGGGCTGAGAAGCAACAGAACCAGTACTTCATTGACACATGTCCCACATGACTATAACCCTCCCATGCATGCACCGTCACTGCGTCTGAAGGGGAGGCAAATGGCACACATTGATGACACCAAGATGGAAGACCAACACATTTGCTGCATGCTGGCTAGCAGTGCCATCACACATTGGCCTGTGATTGGCATGTCCAATACACATACATGACACATGCCATCACACAGATGGCATGTACCATAGCCATGTCACACATGTGACAATAGGACTGAGAAATGCCTAGTGAAAGTGGTGGAATGCAAACAATCAGCCTGAATGAACACAGAATAATACGCAACAATGTTGTGGCAAGATGACACTTCAAGGGCAACTGGCGTGAGGTTGGGCTAAATGTCTACAGTTGCCAGAAGGGATACTGCAATACCCAAATCCTGGTGCGCAGAATGTATTTTGCTTGAAGCACATGGGTGACCCAAACCACTCAGGCACACACACCCTCACCTGGCACTCAATCAGAAGCCCTCACACACACACCATGCACATGGATGACACACACATGCATGTGCACTCACCAGACAATGCCTCGTAATCTGGCAGGTCTCCCACGCCTTGGATCTGTCCCTCCGTGACGTAGGTCCCAGCAACATACTCATGTGGAGTGAGTTCAATGTCCTCTGCTGGAGACCCACCTCCAGTCACTAGAGTAGCGGCATGACTTGAGGCCAGCTTTTTCTTTGCCCTGCGCTTCAGGTCATTCCAGCGCTTTTAGCAATCATTAGCTGTGCGCCTCACGAATCCAAGGGCACTTATGATGTCCGCAATGGTCTGCCAGTGTGCCAGACGTTGTGCAGGTGTGGTCTTGCATCCTGCAGTAATCACCATTTCGCTGTCATGTGCGGACACATACTCCACAAGTGCATCAAGTTCGGCCTGATTGAAGCTGGGCTTCCTTGGTTGGCCGGACTGTGTAGCCGTGTCTGGGGCATCAGCCTGTACTGGACGAGCACTCTTCCTCTTCCGCTTGGAAGGTGGTGGGGATCCTGAGTGTCCTACGCCGCTCTGGACACTAGGGGCAGGAGCCCTGGTGGACTGTGGACTAGGAGTGTGGGAATGAACACTCACCATGGGACTTGGTGCAGGCATTAGCTGAAGTGTGATGTAGTCAGGGGGAACGTCAGCAGGATGGACTGGGACCGACAATGTCCTGGCTGGGAGACTCAGAGCTGGGGTGGATGGAGCCGCAGCTGCCCCTGCAGCCTCCCCACCCTGCCTACTCGGGGCAGCAGATGACATAGCTGCCCCTGATCCACGTGGCCTGGTGACCCCAACGTGCACCGCCACACGTGGCCTAGACCTGCTGACCTGGAAGTCAGCCATGGAGTCACCCTGTGCCAGGTCTGGTGCCACAATGGGCTGGTCCAACAAGGGCTGAGCAGGGATAATGTCAGCCATGTTACCCTCAACCAGGGGGGGGGCATGGGTGTCCCTGACTGGTCACCCACACATGGGGGGCTAGGGGCACCCTGCAAGTCCCGGCCACGTCCCCTACCGTATCCACCACAGCCACCTCTTGAGGTTCGGCCACCTTTGCCACCCTTACCGCGTGCTCGCCTCCCAACCATGACACTGATGTTGTTGTGCGTGTGGGAGTTGCAGTAAACTATTGTCCTGGGCAATTGGGGGTCAAAGGGGTAGGGTACTAGATGGAATTCGTACCCTAGTGCTCTAGCAAGTCTGTATGTGACCCCTGGGGGAAGATGACGGGTCACGCAACGCACAGGCACCCCAAAAAAGGGAGATAATGTGCACTCAACCCCTCCTAGACCAAGTGCGTGGAAAAATAAACCTGCACTACGCTGTGGCACAAAACACAAAAATGGACGTATGCGTGTCACATGCAGCCTAGAATGACCTCTGAAGGGGTACTCGACACACGGGGCAAGCACAGATGTTAAATACGTGCGCGACTCACCGTCTGCCTGGAAAAATAGCGTGAAAAAGACGAGCGTGTGCGCGTTGGCAACACCCCCGCCAAAAGAAGAATTGTACGCTGTCTGAGGAGACAGGACAACAGAAGAAGTGAACGCTGTTTGAGGAAACAGGCCCAGGAAAAGACAAAAAGAGAAAAAGCTGTCAGAGGTAACAGGGAGTACGAACTTGGAACGCCGTGAAGTAAATCACGTGTGAACCGACAAGAAGTACAGATTTCACCCACTCGCTCTCCACGAAAAGCACGTACAAGGAAATGGCGTTCTACACATACCCTTTAAACATGCCCACACATCCAGCGTCACTTCCGCGTGTACGCGCTAAGGCCCTATCCTCCAATTACATGAGCTGACACTCTGACGTGCAGTCATTGGGCGTGAAACATGCACCCGTGTACAGGGAAACGCCCGTGCACGCACGTCACAGATGCGCATACGCGCTGAGGCCCTTTCCACCAATTACACGCCATGACACTCTGGCGTGCTTATTTTTTCTACGCGCCATGGAAAACGCACATGCGTGTAACCTCGTAGATGCGCCTACACGCTGGGGGCCTTTGGGCCAATGAATTCGCGTACGTGTGCTGACGCGCTTACGCGCTAAGGCCCTTTCCTCGAATTACACGCAGACGTGCTGGATTTTCACATGCCAAATCACTCCGTATCAAGCTGGCCACGCGTAAGCACACGGAAGACCATGCTCCTGCCCAGAAGGCCGAATTACTGCCCCAAAGAGCCCCGAGCACGCTCCCACCTGCCATCTGCTGCTGCCTGATTGCCTACTGCCCACGTGCCCTGCCATTTGCTGCCTGCACATCAGCCAGGGGTGCTGTTGCTGTGACCACTCCTGCTAGAACCGAAGACTCCCGACTGGGATTCCATCGCTCCACAGACCAGCCCCAGGACCCAGTTGCCCACCCACTCCTGTCTCTGGGGTTGTCATGTCGGGCACTGCAACATCTGGCACCACTGGCAACCCCCGGCCAGAGAAGCAGAGGGGCACCAGCTTCACTGCCACCGAAGTTGGTGTCCTGGTGGAGCAAGTCCTGGGGCAGTATGATGCCCTCTTCAGAAGTTTGCGCGCCGACAAGGAAGGATGGACTTGGATCTGGACGGACATCGTGACTGCCATCAACGCGGAGGGGGTGGCAGTCCGACTATTCCATCATGTCAAGAAGCGCTGGGAGGACTTCCGGTCCAGGACCCTCAACAAGGCCCGGCGCCTCTTGAAGGCAGCGGATGCTAAGGGGTGCCGGGGCCACTTGTCGGATCAGATGAGGGTCCTGGAACGCATATCCTCAGCGCTCCACGTCCAGGTCCTTGAGAGGCAGACCCATCTGGAGTCGAGCGGTAAGTGTACATGCATCCTGATTGTAAGCTGTGCGTGTGGTGGTGTGCCAGTAGTGTGCAGGTTGCACATGTGTTTTAATAGGGCCAAGTAGGGGGGGCGTGTACAGGGCCGTGAGGCTAACACATGCGAGGGCTCTTATGTTTGAGACATGGATGGTGCTTGTGTGTGTAGGCTTGCATGCCAAATGCAGATGTGTGGGCACACATGTTTGAATGAATGTGTATGTAAGTAGGCATGTTCGTGATGTCACACATGGATGTTGGTTTCAGCTACATGTACTACACTGTGTACATGTGCATGTGTGTGTATTTGACAAGAGGGCAACAGTGATGCAACATGGATGCATGTGACACCGGGATGTGGAAGACTGATTGGCAGATGTGACATGGATGCCGATCTCAACACTGCAACAGTTGGCAGAGGTGTACACATGCATGCAAGTGTGGTGGTGTGTGTGCATGTGTAGTGCACTCCCTGTGTTGCATGTGATGTCTGGCTCACCTTTGCCTGCTCATGCTGTTGTATGTGTATGGATGGTGCTGGCTGTTGCAATATGGCTGTGGTATGGCTCATGTGTGCGAGTTGAAATGACATATGTGTTGGCGATTGTGATGCCATGTCTGAGGTTTGCCAATGCCACTCATGTACAACTGTCATGTGTGTATGTGTCCATTGTACAGTGCCCTGATGCCTGTGTTTTATTTCTCCCTGTCTGCAGCATCAACTGATGAAGAGGGCGGAGAAGGTGCTGTGGAGCACAGCGGCAGGGATTGCACCGCCAGCCGGAGACGCAAGGCCCCGCTCCCCCCCAGGTTGTCATCTCGTCGGGGAGTGAGGAGTCCGGTGCCGCGTCCCAGGCCGCAGCTGCCGGGGGGAGGTCCAAGAGGCGGAGGTCGGAGTTGGACTCCTCGGCAGCAGAAGGGGCAGCTGGGACCCCACAGGGCCCAACGGGGGAAGATGGCTGTTAGGGAGAATTCTCTGTTTAGGCTGAATTTCCTAACCTAGTGAGTCCCCCAGCAGCTTTGCTGGATTTCTGGAGTTGTTTTTTTTTCAATCCTGCCAAGAGTGAGACTCTTTTCTCCCACTCTTGGACATGAATGTGGTTGATTCCTCTGAATGTCAATGTGTTCTATGGGCTATGGGGTCTTTTACTCCATAGGGTCTCATGTGTTTTACTATGTGTGTTACACCGCACCCTCCGTGCCGTAACACTGGGGCGTCCTAGAGGATCCCCACCATAGACTCCATACCCTGGGACTGACTACTGTCTCCCAGGGCATGTAAAGTCACCATTGGCTTTACTAGACCTAAATTTACTAACAGAACTAGTACAAACCATCCTATTGTGGACGTACTAGTAGGGGTAATTCGATTACCCCTGGGTCTGTTATTCGAGGGGGCACTGTCCCGTCCCCCCTCGTCGAGTTTTGGCTGGTGGCAGTGGAAACTACTTGTTATATTCGACCCCGAATATAATTCTATGGGATTCTTCCCATTGTTGGAGGCTAATACTTTTTCTCGTTAGTCTCTAACATACCGCCGGTTTATTTGTCTTAAATAAATCTACCGGTCGGTATTTTCTGCCAGAACTCGGTTTTTAAAAATGATGTCTGTGTTCACCTCTTTAACTCCGAACCAAAGGTAGAACGCTTTGTTCCACTTTTGGCGGGCTTCTACACAGAAGCCCTCCAGAGTGGTGCCATTCTGTCTGGGTACCACAGGGGGTGTGGGAGGGGGTTTAGGCACCCTGGACTGAGTTGCCTTGCCAACTCAAGTCACACTCTGGTGTGATTGGCCCAAGTGGTGAGCCACCCCGCTCACCACTTAGCGTGTTTTGATTGACAGCTAGGCTGAATGAATGGGGGTTTGCTGCATAAAAGCAGGGCTTTTGGGAATGGATCTTCAGAAGTCGCCACAGGACCTAAGAATCCGACGAGGGTAAAGCTGAGCCGACCTGCAACGACGACACCTCCAGTGGAGCCCTGCTGAACCGACTCACCACTTCCCAACGACAGAGGAGATCCCCCTGCTGGAGAGTCTTCTCCCCCTGACTGGTGGGAACAACCAGTCCCTTTGCTTTTTCTTCGCTTCCAGGGCGTAGTGGTCGAATTGCCCATGCTGAGCACCCCAGCAACCGGATAGCCACTAGCCAATACCGCAACCAAAAGGTGGTGCCTCGTGACGGAGCACTCCGCGGCTGGTCTCTTCCCTGGTGGTGCAACGATCTTCAACTTTCCTTCGACAACGAGTTCATCTCATCTCTTGGCAAAGCCCCGACTTGCATCCACCACCAGGAACAACTGCCCCCGCCGGAGCTGTCTCTTCACTTACAAGGTACCGTGTCCGCCTGGCTTCCCTTGTGATGGTTAGCGTGAGGTGTCTTAAATCCTTACCTTTCCATTGGGTCACCTCCAGACCTTCTTAACTTTTTGTTCTAAACTGGTCCAACCTTTCTGTGACAATTTGCTACAAAGACTCGAAGTGCGTTTCCACTGTGATACTTTTTGGGACATATCGCCTTGCCTCTCTCCGAGTGGGCCTGGCCTCTGAACTTTGTGATCCACAGTAGACCCTGCCTTGCGGGCCTTGCATTTGCTTCGTAAAAGTGTTGGTACCGAATTGGTTTCATACCCTGCCTTTTCTCTCCTGTTCTAACGAATATTAGAGTGCCATCTAGGTTAAAGCATTCACCTCTGTCTGCAAATAAGTGGTGCCGTTGAACCTAGACTTGTCGAACTATTGTTAGGGGATTGATACTTATAGTAATTGTAATTGAAGTTGTTTGCCGTATTAGTGCCAGTGTGTTTTCATAGATGTGTCCTTAAAATAAATAATTATATATCTTTACACCCAAGCTCTGTTCCGTGTCTGCTTGTTCTACTGTGTAAATTGCCCTATCTTGTATACTCCACATACTGCCTAACTCTTCTTGAGGGAAGTCTGACTGCTCAGCCACAGCTACCAGGTGAATCTGTGTGGTACAGACTGCTACCAAGTGGGTTTACTGCCAAACACCTGTAAGCCTAAAGCTTTTGCAGTGGTCCCAGAGGGAACTACACAGGTTTCTGCTTAACACTGGTGTACAGCGGTGGGATTTGTATCGAGTATACAGTTTAGAGTGCTTTTCAACACTTTAGGATAACTAGCCACAAAGTTTAGCACTAAAAAGCAACTTTCAAAATCATGTCTACTATGGAAGTTTACAGCCAAGAGTCCTTGTCAGGCGAAAGTACTGAGAGTTTGAGAGCTCTCTGTAGACAAAGGAATCTTTCTGTAAGAGGCAAGAAAGTAGAACTGATAGCGAGACTGCTGGAAAACCAAAGTCTGGGTACTGGTTCAGAGGAACCAACTTCTCCAGCGAATGTAGAAAACAGTGATGGTATTGATCTGAATCAAAGTCTTGATAATGAGTGAGAAGAGGAAAGTGAACCTAATGAAGTTAGCCACTCTGAGCCTCTGTCTGCCTTACCTACTGTACCTACGGGGCCCATACCAGGTCCCACATGTAACCCTGCTTATTTTGAACTTGAAAAAATGAAGCTCGAATTAGAGTACAAGCGTTTTTTAGCCCAATCTGAAAGAAACCAAGAGCTAGAGTTCAGACGAATGAATGCCCAAGCTGAGCAGAAGCAAGCTGAGTTAAGACTCAGTGAAATAGAACTTAATCATGAGTTAGAGATGAAAAAGTTGTCTGTGGAAAATGCTTCTCTCTCCTCTGGTTCCTCTAGAAGGTCCAGTCCCAAAAGACCCCGGATGCCTAAGGAATTAGTGGGTATGTGTGAACCTAGATTGGATGTGTTGGATTGGTTGAAAATGTTTGAATATAATCATGGGCTCCAGGACATCACAGGGAATGAGTTACTTCCCTGGTTGTTCTCTAGGCTTCCCCCTGTTGCAACTGATGTGGTAATGGAGTTGGGGGAGGAGGATAGGAAAGATTACGAAAGTGTGAAACTAGCTTTGATAACTAGGTTCGGGAAGACCCCTTCGCAGTATCTTAGGAGGTTTAGAACCCTCAAAAAGCATGATGGTACCCCTTGGGCTACCTGGGTGAGTGAAGGGTTGAAAAACTTAGAGGGATGGATTAAGGGTTACAAAGTGAACACTTATGAGGGTATGAAGAATCTTTTTATGTTGGAGTCTATTTATGATGCCTGTTCTCCTGAGCTCAGACAGCACTTGGCTGACTCAAAGGAATTGGATTCCAGGAAGCTAGCTAAGGCTGCTGACTTGTGGGTTGCCAACAGGGCTACTCATAAGGATTCTGGGGCAACTCAGAAGAAGGATGAGGGAAAACAGCCTAAAAAAGACTCAAATGAGAATTCTAATAACTCAAATTCCAAAGAGGGCCCCAAACAAAACCATAAGGGTAAGCCGCAAGGAAAACCGCAGCAGAATAGTGTACCTTCTGGTGCCAAACCGGAGGGAGGCCAGAACAAGCCACCATTCCAGAAAGCATTCGGTAAATGCTTTGTTTGTGGCTCGACTGACCATGTGAAAGGAGATCCCAGATGAAAGGGTAAACCTTCAGGGGTCCAGCTTGTCTCCTTAGCCTTCACTCCAGAGGAGGAAGTCCAAATGGCAAGTGGAAACTTTCTACTACTGGCTGATGAACCCACTGGAGTCTCAGCCAGTGTTTCTTTAGTGTCTCTGGGTTTGTGGGAACAACAGAATTTAGATGTCTATAATTCTATCCCAGGTAATACTAAAGAGTATTATAAGGACAGTGTCCAGGTGAATGGTCAGGAGACTCCTGCCTATAGGGACACTGGGGCCAGCATAACTGTGGTGGATACATCTTTTTTTCAGGCTGAGGATGTTGCTAAGGCACCAAAACGCCTCACCAAGTTAGCTGGAGGGCCTGTGCAGATGCTTCCCCAATTACCGGTTCTCATCCAGTGTAACGACATGACTGTAAAGATACCTGTCAGCATACAGAGTGAGGTACCAGGACGAGTTCTGTTGGGTAACGATTTAAAAACTCTCAGAGTTGTGTCTCATACCCCCAGACCTCCTAGTAAACGGTTACAGGAGCTAACCAGACCTGCAAGGGAGAGAACCATGAGAGGTACTTCCCAGGAGATGATTGAGAAAGATATCACTCCTGCTCCACTGGAATTGTCAGCTGCTGTCTCAAAGAAATCAGAAGCAAAATGGAAACCTAAGACTTCTATACCAAAACCAGCAGCCAGCATTCCAGTGCAGCCAACAAGGACTTCCCCGCGGTTGTCCAAAGTTACACCCACAACTCCCCCTCCAGCTGAGGCCGAGAGGGTGGTACAACCCTGTGTGGTAGAATTAGACTCTGAGGAAGAGCTAATAGAAGGCCACAAACTCATTGGCGATCTGGATCCTGTTGACCATCCTGAGCTGCAGTCTTTACTGGCAGAAGGTGGACCCAACAGGGTGGACTTCAGTAAGGGACAGAGGAAATGTCCAACTCTGGAAGGTCTTCGCCCCAGGCAGAAGCCCAGGCTGAAGGGCAAGAGCCTGGGAAATACAGGTTGCACTGGGAAGATGGCCTCTTCTACAGTGAACCGACCGAGTCTGCACCTGGAGACTACAAACGACTTGTAGTACCCCAAGAGAACAGACAACAGTTCTTGCAGTTAGCCCACGAGATTCCTTTGGCTGGTCACTTGAGTTTCAAGAAGACTAAGGAAAGGCTCTCTCTCTACTTTTATTGGCCGAAGATGGGGGTCGAAGTAGAAAAACACTGCAGGAGCTGCCACACCTGCCAGACCTCTGGTAAGGTTGGCTCCAAGAATGTGGCACCTTTAGTGCCTCTCCCAGTTGTGGGAGTCCCATTTGAGAGAGTAGGGATTGACATTGTTGGTCCCCTTGATCCTCCAACCTCCTCAGGCAACAGGTTTATACTTGTTGTAGTAGACCATGGTACTAGGTATCCTGAGGCAATTCCTATGAGGACTGTCACAGCTCCGGCTGTGGCTAAGGCCCTCCTTGGTATTTTTACCAGGGTCGGGTTTCCTAAGGAAGTAATCTCTGACAGGGGGTCAAACTTTATGTCCCACTACATGAAAGCCATGTGGAAAACCTGTGGAGTTACTTACAAGTTCTCGACAGCTTATCACCCACAAACCAATGGGTTGGTAGAAAGGTTCAACCGAACCATGAAGAGCATGATAGGTGCTTTAGAAGAACCTCTTAAACGAAAGTGGGACCTTCTACTGCCATGCCTTCTCTTTGCTTATAGAGAAGTCCCTCAGGAGGGAGTAGGTTATTCTCCCTTTGAGCTTCTCTATGGTCATCCCGTCAGAGGTCCATTGGCCCTGATTAAGGAGGGGTTGGAGAGTGCTCCTTCCCCCAAGCCAGTCAGAGTGACTGACTACGTGATAGGTCTCCGAACGAGAATGTCGCACATGATGACGGAAGCGAGTAATAACTTGAAAGCTGGACAAGCATTGGTCAAGCACTGGCATGATCAAAAGGCTAACATGGTTGAGTTCACTCAAGACCAGCTAGTTCTCGTTATGATCCCAACAAGGCAGAGGGCCTTGCAAGACAAATGGATGGGACCCTTCAGAGTTGTGGGTAAACTCGGAGAGGTCAACTATCTGGTGGACTTGGGCAATCCCAAGGAGGCTCCGACAGTCTTCCACACCAACCGACTCAAAGCGTATGTCTCGAGACCTGATGTAGGAGCGTTGCTTCTAGCATCATCAGAGGAAGAAGAAGAGAGTGAAGCTCTTCCTGATCTCCTCAGAGGCTTACCTTTAGATGAAAAATTGAAGGAGTGAATCTCTCTTCAAATCTGACACCCGAGCAACAAGAAGAGTGCAAATCTATGTTGAATCAGTTTGCCCCTCTGTTCTCGCTTTCACCAGGCTTGACCCCTTGGGGCCAGCATGACATACTCACTGGTGACTGTCTGCCCGTCAAAAGCAGAGGATACAGAATGTCAGAAAATGTACGAACCCACATCAAAGGGGAGGTCAGCAAGATGCTTGATCTCGGGGTAATAGAGCCCTCTACTAGTCCATGGTCTAGCCCAGTTGTGTTAGTACCAAAGGCAGGATCTAAAGAACTTAGATTCTGCGTGGATTATAGAGCTCTTAATGCAGTCACCAAGACTGATGCCCACCCTTTGCCAAGAACATATGAGTTGGTGGATAAACTTGGTTCAGCCAAGTACCTCAGCACATTTGACTTGACGTCAGGCTATTGGCAAATAGCCCTGACAGACCATGCCAAGGAGAAAACTGCATTTCCTACCCCCGTTTGCATATACCAGTTTAAGGTGATGCCTTTCGGATTGAAAAATGCACCTGCTACATTTCAACGGATGGTAAACCAGGTTCTGAATGGGATGGAGGACTTCTGCATGGCATACTTAGATGACATACCAGTGTTCAGCAATTCCTGGGAAGAACATGTAACCCACCTAAGAGATGTTTTGCAGGCTCTTGGACGAGCCAATCTGACCATAAAGGCGAGTAAATGCCAAATTGGACAGAGTAAGGTAGTCTATCTTGGACATGAGGTAGGAGGTGGAGAAATAAGGCCTTTGCTCAGTAAGATTGAAGCTGTGCAAAATTGGACGACACCTACTACTCAGACCCAGGTGAGAGCCTTCTTAGGTCTCACTGGGTATTACAGGAATTTCATTGAGAACTATGGGACCATAGCTTCTCCTCTGAATGTCATCCCCTCTCCAAAATTTCCTAAAAAGGTTAGATGGAACGAGGCGTGCAATCAGGCTTTTGAAAACCTGAAAAAGGCTCTTTGCCAAGCCCCAGTACTCAGAGCTCCTGATTACCACCACACTTTCATTGTGCAGACAGATGCTTCTAATGTAGGAATAGGTGCCGTACTCAGTCAACTGGATGGGAAAGTGTTATATGTACATATGTTGATGTACATCTTGCTCCTTCCAGAACGGAGAATCCCCATGTCCGTTCGTTCCACCACGGAACGTTTCCTCATTCCCTTCCTGACTGCTCCACCTTCCGGGGGCCTTAAATAAAAGCTCCTTCTCACCTCTACCATAGTCGCGATTTATTACAATTGGCGACAAGGTTTCCCCTTCCTTGACACCCGGCCCCCGGAACTCCATTGCCAGTGCCACAGCCCTCCTCTGGCGACAGCGACGCTCGGCAGTTTGTTCCCTTTCTGCCGCCGCCTCCGCCACCCCATTGTTGCCACCAGTGGGGAGGAGGCCCATCCGGCAGGCCACCCGGCTGACACCAGGTACCAGATTGTCAGGAAAAGGTACAGATTCATTTTCATTTATTACAAACTGACGCATGCCACCAGCGTTACAGTGCATTCTTTGAGCACAAACTAACGGCCGTTCGAGGAAAGGACCTCGCAACGTGCCCTGCGTGCGGCCATATTATCCAGGCCAGCTGTAGCTTTTCGTATCCTGGCGACCGCCACCAGGCCACACATCACAACGCCCCGCAGGCCGCAGGAGGCATTACATAACTCATCCGCTGTTCCAGTCGCCGCCTCAAGGCCGCGTCATACAGAGCAAGGCCGTGTCTTACAGCGCCCTCACAGGTGCTAGGTGCCCAAGACTTTTTAAAAAAAACAAAAACAAAAATTTCCCTTCTGGAAAAGCACACAAGATGTGTGCGGCAACCACAAAAAGTCCTTCCACCTATTGAAATTGACAACCGCAAAATTTCACTACCTCAACACCCCAATCTCATAAAGCAGTGAACATCACTCTCAGCTAAGCTCTAACATCGTACTCATCACAAACTCTGCAAAACATAATCCAGTTACATCTATTCCCCAAACATGCAGAACGTGCCGCACCCCACCAAATTTCTTCCTTGCCCCGGAACCCCAGGTTGCCCCTGGGAGCAATGGCTGGACAGTTTTCAAATATACCTCAGGGCAATTGGCAGAAGTAAATTTAACGACGACCTTAAGGAAGCGACCCTCTTAAACTGTTTAGGAACCGAAGGCCTCAGGATATTCAGGGCGCTCCCAGAGCCAGACGGCGCAAATGGAGATGGCACCAGGAAGTTCGACACGGCACTAACAAAACTCACCAAGCACTTCGGCAACAAGATAAATGTAGTACTAGAAAGATATAAATTCTTTTCTCGAAAACAAACCAAAGGTGAACCTGTTGACGCATACTTAGCCTCCCTCAGAGTACTCATGTCTACGTGCGAATTTACAGGTGTCAGTGATGAGTATTTGAGAGACCAGCTAGTCCTCAATGTAGCAGAACCTTGCATACAGCAAAAACTATGGCAAACAAAGAATCCCTCTCTGGACCAAGCCACCGAGATAGTGAGAAGCATGGAATTTGGAGACCGTTGTGTGAAAGAGAGGCAGGCTCTCAAGGAGGGAACTGGAGTGGAAGTGAAGTACGTGGAAGGCAGTCCCGACTACCACCATGATGGGGCAATAATAGCGGCAGTAAAAAATGCCCCCCAAAGCATCGGGAGAAGTTCAAGGACCAGGAGGGGGGGAACATCAGTGTACGATAATCATAATCCTACGAGTTGTCAAAAGTGTGGATGGTACAAACGCCATATTCCTGGGAGGATGTGCCCTGCCAATAATGTTGAGTGCTACAAGTGTGGTCAATTAGGTCACTTTGCCAAACTCTGCCGAAACACCCGCGGGAGACCACGTGGATCTGGCAAAGGCAGCAGACCAGCCATCAACAGATATGGGTCAGTGAAAACAGTAGACTATGAGCAAACGTCAGACAGTATGCTATCCGTCAATCAAACGCACCCGCAGGTGCAGATCCTCACAGTCACCTCCTTACAAGAGGCGAATGGTCCATGGGTTAACATGTGTGTCAATGACATACCCCTGAGAGTGATGGTAGACACCGGATCCCCATATACCATGGTGGATGTCGAAACCTTTGTAAAAGTACTTTCTGGCAAAATTCATGACTTACGAAGCTCCTCAGTGAGAGCCACCGGATATGGAAAGACACCCATTCACATCATGGGATATACCTGGGTCAAGCTCAAATTTCGGGACAGACAAACATACTGCAAGTTGTTTGTAGCCAAGAATGGGTCCTCCGTAGTAGGATGGGAAGAACAAGCGGCTCTCCAAGTGAGGATCCATCCCGGAGAAGATGTCCCCATACTGAGTGTGCTAAAAAACGATACCAACATCAAAAGCAACCTGGCCGAACAATTTCCCAAGGTGTTCTGTGATAAGATCGGATTACTCAAGGGCTTCCAGCACAGAATAATATTAAAAAAAGGTGCTGTCCCTGTGGTCCATCGGGTGCGTGGAGTGCCTTTTGGGACCAAGGCGGCACTCAAAGATGAACTCGCACGTTTGTGCAACGAGAACATTATACAACCCATAGAAAGTTCTGAATGGCTTGCCCCCATCGTCCTTGTAAATAAACCCGACAATTCCATACGCATGTGCGTTGACCTAAGAGATCTGAAGAAAAACATATGGGTCGACAGACACCCACTTCCCAATATATCAGAACTTCTTTCAACCATGGAACCGGCAAGTTTTTTTAGCACTTTGGACCTCTCATCGGCATACCACCAAACTGCATTAGATGACAACTCGAAGGCCCTCACTTCCTTTGTCACGCCTTTGGG
The DNA here is from genome assembly GCF_040938575.1 of Ambystoma mexicanum. NCBI lineage: Eukaryota > Metazoa > Chordata > Amphibia > Caudata > Ambystomatidae > Ambystoma > Ambystoma mexicanum. The sequence continues at coordinate 257,233,467 of NC_090922.1, forward strand.
AGCTTACATGTTCAATAGAATGCCGTTCGGGCTTGCTTTGGCTGCGGCAGTGTTCCAGAGACTCATGTCACATCTCTTTGGGGGTCTTGATGGAGTACGGTGCTTCCAAGACGATATTCTTATATCAGCCAGAACCGAGGAAGATCACGATGCCAAACTGATGGGCGTTCTACGGATAATCCAAAGGAGTGGACTCACTCTCAAGTTAGAAAAATGCAACATAAAATGCAATCAAGTCTCCTATCTTGGCCATTCCATCGATGCCAGAGGCATCCGTCCAAAGAAAAAACTCCTAGACACAATATTGAACCTGACCGATCCCACCAACAAAGATCAGTTGAAAAGTTTTTTAGGAATGATGGAGTACTACTCCAAATTCGTCAGTAATTACGCTAATAAGACAGAGAACATGAGGAAACTCATGAAAAAAAGTAGTAGATTTCAATGGTCCATGGATTGCAAAAAAGAGTTTGAGAGTCTCAAGTCTGACATCAACCAAGCTCCAGCTTTAAGCATGTTTGATTACAAGGCCAAGACAATAGTGTCAGTGGATGCCAGTAAGATCGGCCTTGGTGCAGTACTAGAACAACAACAGAAGGGCAACATCGTGACCATCGCATTCGCATCGAGAGTGCTCAGAGATGCAGAATTGAACTATTCCACCATAGAGAGAGAAGCCTTGGCTCTTAAGTGGGCTCTACAGCACTTCAGAAATCTAATTTGGGGTCTACCCATTCTCTTAAAGACTGATCACAAGCCTCTTGTCAACATCCTTCAATCCAAAACGCCACACTTGATATCCCCTAGAATAAGACGCTGGTTCCTGGATGTGATGCAATATAATCTTCAAGTTCTTTATAATCCAGGCCCACTAAACCAAGTGGCAGATTGCCTTTCCAGACTAACCACCAATCAAGACAAAACAGACACTGAAAATGAAGTTCAAGATGAAGATATCATAGCTACCATCCATTCTAACATCACCAAAGCCGACACGGAGCAGCAAGAAATCAGAAGAGCCGTAATGAATGACTGGGAACATGTCGGGCAAGACTTGGCAAAATTCACACCATTCAAAGACGAAATATCCATTAAAGACAACCTTATCTTGAGAGGTAACAGAATTATTCCAGCTGTCGCACTCAGGAAAAAATTACTTGAACTAGCTCATGAAGGACATCTGGGAAGGAGTATGACAAAGAACAGGATAAGGAGCAACTACTGGTGGGCTAACATGTGGAAGGAAGCAGAAGAAACAGTAAAAAACTGTAGCGCCTACGCTTCCAGCGACAAATCGAAAATCTTAAGAAAAACACCTCTTCAGCCGGTAGAAGCTCCCAAACATGTATGGTCAAAGCTGGCCATAGACATCATGGGCCCTTTTGAAAATCTGGAAGCCGAAAAAATATTCATCATCGTGATCGTGGAATACACATCCAAATGGACCGAATGGGGTGTGGTAGAGAACAGCGCAACCACGAAAAAAGTCATTGACTTCCTTACAGAAATATTCAACAGGGAAGGTGACCCCAGAGACATAGTGTCAGACAACGGGTCCCAGTTCACCTCGTTGGAATTCCACGAATTTCTTACAAAGAAATCCATCAACCACATCACCACATCGCTCTACCACCCAATGTCCAATGGATTGGTGGAAAGAATGAACAGACTAATAAAAAGTGTCATCCAACTAGCCGCAGCCAATGGCATGCCATGGAGAGAAACCCTCAAGGAGTCCCTGCTTGCATACAGAACAACGCCGCATTCCACCACCAACTCAGAACCATTCACCTTGATGCGTGAAAGAACAGCAACCAACCAACTGAGACCAGCATGGATTTTCCTAGATACTGGCGAAGCAAGAATAAACACAGAACAGAAGGTGGATATGGAACAAATCCATAGAAACATAAAAGAGAAACAAGGGAAGTACAAAGACTACTACGACCAGAAGAATGGAACAAGAGAAATGACACTACAGGAAGGTGACTGGGTCTGTGTCAGAGAACCCAAAAAGACACTCAAGGGCGAGTCAAAATTTAGATCCCCACAAAAGGTCACGCGCTGCCACGGAAAGTCAGTCACATTAGAGGATGGAAAGAAATGGTCCCACGATGATCTTGTGAAAATAACGAATGACAACCACAGAGCGAGCACTTCCAAAAACAACCACAACAACCACATTGGTAACCAGACAAGAGGAGAGGTGAAAAGAACAACCACTGACAGTTACAGACTCAGTACTTCCATAGACCCACACGTCGGCACAAAAAGGCACAGCGAGCACCGTTCCAACGATGAGAGCTCCACCACCAGAAGTCTGTCGAGAAGGAACCGCACCATCATCCAGAATTTCAAGAATGATTTTGTTTACTATTGATCTATATATTGTTCACCTATCCTTCCCTCACCGTTCCCTGTTTTCCCCCATCCATCCCATCCTTCCCGTTTTTTTTTTTCTCTTTTCAGATAAGGAGATGTTATATGTACATATGTTGATGTACATCTTGCTCCTTCCAGAACGGAAAATCCCCATGTCCGTTCGTTCCACCACGGAACGTTTCCTCATTCCCTTCCTGACTGCTCCACCTTCCGGGGGCCTTAAATAAAAGCTCCTTCTCACCTCTACCATAGTCGCGATTTATTACAGAAAGGTAGGGTGCACCCCGTTTTCTTCATCAGCCGCAAGCTGAAGGATCCTTAAACAAGGTCGGCAACAATCGAAAAGAGAATGCTTTGCTATCGTGTGGGCTCTGAAGAAGTTTAGGCCATACTTGTATGGTTCTACTTTTGTCATTCAGACTGACCACCAACCCTTGAAATGGTTAATGCAAATGAAAGGGGAAAACCCAAAACTACTGAGATGGTCAATCTGCCTGCAAGGGTTTGATTTCACCATTGAGCACAGGTCAGGGTGTCACCACCAAAATGCTGATGGTCTCTCTAGGATGTATGTCATCGACTAGAGGTATGAGATTCATCCAGGAGTGGATTAAATCCTCCTGTCCCTTAGTCTGGGGGGGGCGAGTGTTAGGGAGAATTCTCTGTTTAGGCTGAATTTTCTAACCTAGTGAGTCCCCCAGCAGCATTGCTGGATTTCTGGAGTTGTTTTTTTTTTCCATCCTGCCAAGAGTGAGACTCTTTTCTCCCACTCTTGGACATGAATGTGGTTGATTCCTGTGAATGTCAATGTGTTCTATGGGCTATGGGGTCTTTTACTCCATAGGGTCTCATGTGTTTTACTATGTGTGTTACACCGCACCCTCCTTGCCGTAACACTGGGGCGTCCTAGAGGATCCCCACCATAGACTCCATACCCTGGGACTGACTACTGTCTCCCAGGGCATGTAAAGTAACCATTGGCTTTACTAGACCTAAATTTACTAACAGAACTAGTACAAACCATCCTATTGTGGACGTACTAGTAGGGGTAATTTGATTACCCCTGGGTCTGTTATTCGAGGGGGCACTGTCCCGTCCCCCCTCGTCGAGTTTTGGCTGGTGGCAGTGGAAACTACTTGTTAAATTCAACCCCGAATATAATTCTATGGGATTCTTCCCATTGTTGGAGGCTAATACTTTTTCCCGTTAGTCTCTAACATACCGCCGGTTTATTTGTCTTAAATAAATCTACCGGTCGGTATTTTCTGCCAGAACTCGGTTTTTAAAAATGGCGTCTGTGTTCACCTCTGTAACTCCGAACCAAAGGTTGAGCCCTTTGTTCCACTTTTGGCGGGCTTCTACACAGAAGCCCTCCAGAGTGGTGCCATTCTGTCTGGGTACCACAGGGGGTATGGGAGGGGGTTTAGGCACCCTGGACTGAGTTGCCTTGCCAACTCAAGTCGCACTCTGGTGTGATTGGCCCAAGTGGTGAGCCACCCCGCTCACCACTTAGCGTGTTTTGATTGACAGCTAGGCTGAATGAATGGGGGTTTGCTGCATAAAAGCAGGGCTTTTGGGACTGGATCTTCAGAAGTCGCCACAGGACCTAAGAATCCGACGAGGGTAAAGTTGAGCCGACCTGCAACGACGACACCTCCGGTGGAGCCCTGCTGAACCGACTCACCACTTCCCAACGACAGATGAGATCTCGCTGCTGGAGAGTCTTCTCCCCCTGACTGGTGGGAACAACCAGTCCCTTTGCTTTTTCTTCGCTTGCAGGGCGTAGTGGTCGAATTGCCCGTGCTGAGCACCCCGGCAACCGGATAGCCACTAGCCCATACCGCGACCAAAAGGTGGTGCCTTGTGACGGAGCACTCCGCGGCTGGTCTCTTCCCTGGTGGTGCAACGATCTTCAACTTTCCTTCTACGACGAGATCATCTCATCTCTTGGCAAAGCCCCGACTTGCATCCACCACCAGGAACAACTGCCCCCGTCAGAGCTGTCTCTTCACTTACAAGGTACCGTGTCCGCCTGGCTTCCCTTGTGACGGTTAGCGTGAGGTGTCTTAAATCCTTACCTTTCCATTGGGTCGCCTCCAGACCTTCTTAACTTTTTGTTCTAAACTGGTCCAACCTTTCTGTGACAATTTGCTACAAAGACTCGAAGTGCGTTTCCACTGTGATACTTTTTTGGACATATCGCCTTGCCTCTCTCCGAGTGGGCCTGGCCTCTGAACTTTGTGATCCACAGTAGACCCTGCCTTGCAGGCCTTGCATTTGCTTCGTAAAAGTGTTGGTACCGAGTTGGTTTCATACCCTGCCTTTTCTCTCCCGTTCTAACGAATATTAGAGTGCCATCTAGGTTAAAGCATTCACCTCTGTCTGCAAATAAGTGGCGCCGTTGAACCTAGACTTGTCGAACTATTGTTAGGGGATTGATACTTATAGTAATTGTAATTGAAGTTGTTTGCCGTATTAGTGCCAGTGTGTTTTCATAGATGTGTCCTTAAAATAAATAATTATATATCTTTACACCCAAGCCCTGTTCCGTGTCTGCTTGTTCTACTGTGTAAATTGCCCTATCTTGTATACTCCACATACTGCCTAACTCTTCTTGAGGGAAGTCTGACTGCTCAGCCACAGCTACCAGGTGAATCTGTGTGGTACAGACTGCTACCAATGGGTTTACTGCCAAACACCTGTAAGCCTAAATCTTTTGCAGTGGTCCCAAAGGGAACTGCACATGTTTCTGCTTAAGAATGGCACAGAGTCATCCAGGTTGGTGGGGGGTTTGGTGGAGGAGGAGGCCGTGCAAGCGACAGAGACGGGGTCTGGAGGTGGGGATTTCACTGGTGCTAGTGGTGCAGTGCAGGACGAGGGACAGGAGGCAGCACAGGCCGCCGCAGAGGTGCCTGTGTGCAATCCTGTCCCTGATCCTGTCACTGCATCATCTTGCACCAGCAGGGATGCCTACGTCCAGATCCGTTTTCAGGCAGGGGATGAGCTTACAACAACTGGCCTTCCTCTGCCTGCGGACGTGGCTATCCAGGTACGGGTTGAGCCTGTCCTGACTGGTGTGGCATTGCGTCAATGGGCCATGCGAGGTGACCTGCAGTCTTTTCATGGGGAGACTGCACGTCATCTCGAATGGCTCGTTGACCGCGTCGGCCTACTGGGACAGGTCACCCAGGCCGGATTCCTCCATTTGCTGGAGCTTGTTCCGACCCCCTCCTCAACTGAAAACCCTATGCGCCAGTCGTCCTCCGTACCATCTTTCAACCCATTTGTCACCAGGGTGCCCTGTGGAGCTGCCTCTGACGGTGCGGCCAGGCTGGTGGAGGACACATCCCTGCCACAGTCGGGAGTCGGACGTCCAGCAGGGGTGGCCACATCAACGACTGCACCCCGGCCGGTGGAGGATGTGCAGGCAGCAGGAACCAGGGCACGGGCACAGGCACAGCAGCAGCAGCAACGAGGTGGGAGCCATGATGGCTCAGGGCCTTCGACATCGGAGGAGCAGGCATCGGCCGGAGGGCAGGAGGACCCAGGATGGGAAGTGTCTTCCGTGTGGCAGCGGTTGGGCCATGCCATAGATGCGGAGCGGCAGCGGGCAGAAGAGGCACGGCTCACGATGGTCAGGGCGGAGAACTCCATGCGGAGGGCCCTGAGGCGGGCCGAGTGCCTCGAGGCAATCCGCAGGGAGTTGGAGGAGAACATGTCGTCATCCCTGCGGACCCTCTGGGCCATGGAAGAGGACCGCCTCCGGGACATTGAGCAGGAGTTCGATGATGCCCTGGCCCGGAACATCCAGAAGTGAGCCGTCGGACTAGCCCGCTGCCCTTGTAAATAGTTCTTTAGTGTTAAGTTTCCTTTCGGTTTTGTTTTGTTTTGGGGCGCATGGACAATGCCCCAACTTCTTGTATATATTTCTTCATTAGGATTTTATTTTATACGTTTCATTTAAAGGATTGGGCACATGGACCCTGGATGTTCACTTTGTACATAGTTTGACAATGGATTTGGATTGTTGATTTTTCTTTCCCATGGATCAATGGTTTTTTATTATTTTTGCACCTTGGATTTATTTTCTCAGACTGACACTTTGGAGACTTGCTTTTGGATTGCTTTTCATTTGGATTTCATGCGTCTTTTTCATTTATTGGACATGCTGGATTTCTTTTTTTATTTCCATTTTCTTCTGTTCCATTTCATTGCCTTGCTTTTCTGTTTAATACATTATCATTTGGTACTTCAATGTGTGGTATTCTCTCTTTAGTTTCATGCATGTCGCAATGTGTGTTTCTTCATTCACATGCTGTCATTGTGTGGGTTTGACGGATATATGTTGATGTGCAGACTAGCCATTTGGGATGCATCATGTGCTGGTGATTTCTTTGTGGGGTGGATGTCATACCTGGTGGTGTGTTCGGACTGGGGTGGCGTGGGCAGTGTATTGAGAGGGCATGGGGGCCATGATTATGGATCGTCATGAGGTGTTGGGGGGACATGTATGGGGGGCTGCTGGCAGCTGTCCTGCACTGCTGGGGGGTGGTGGTGCAGGGGGACATGTGTGGGGGCCTGGTGGAGGGTGCCCTGCACTGCTGGGGGGTGGGGGTGCAGGGGGACATGAGTGGGGGCCTGGTGGAGGGTGCCCCGCAATGCTGTGGGGGTGGGGGTGAAGGGGGACATGAGTTGGACATGAGTGGGGGCCTGGTGGAGGGTGCCCCTGGATGCTGGGGGGTGGGGGTGCAGGTGGACATGAGTGGGGGCCTGGTGGAGGGTGCCCCTGGATGCTGGGGGGTGGGGGTGCTAGGAGACATGTGTGGGGGCCTGGTGGAGGGTGCCCCTGGATGCTGGGGGGTGGGGGTGCTGGGAGACATGAGTGGGGGCATGGTGGAGGGTGCCCTGCACTGCTGGGGGGTGGGGGTGCAGGGGGACATGAGTTGGACATGAGTGGGGGCCTGCTGGCAGGTGCCCCACAGTGCTGGGGGGTGGGGGTGCTGGGAGACATGAGTGGGGGCCTGGTGGAGGGTGCCCTGCACTGCTGGGGGGTGGGGGTGCAGGGGGACATGAGTGGGGGCCTGGTGGAGGGTGCCCCGCAATGCTGGGGGGTGGGGGTGCAGGGAGACATGTGTGGGGGCCTGGTGGAGGGTGCCCTGCACTGCTGGGGGGTGGGGGTGCAGGGGGACATGAGTTGGACATGAGTGGGGGCCTGCTGGCAGGTGCCCCACAGTGCTGGGGGGGTGGGGGTGCTGGGAGACATGAGTGGGGGCCTGGTGAAGGGTGCCCTTGGATGCTGGGGGGGTGCAGGGGGACATGTGTGGGGGCCTGGTGGAGGGTGCCCTGCACTGATGGGGGGTGGGGGTGCTGGGAGACATGTGTGGGGGCCTGGTGGAGGGTGCCGCTGGATGCTGGGGTGGGGGTGCAGGGGGACATGACTGGGGGCCTGGTGGAGGGTGCCCCGCAATGCTGGGGGGTGGGGGTGCAGGGGGACATGAGTTGGACATGAGTGGGGGCCTGGTGGAGGGTGCCCCTGGATGCTGGGGGGTGGGGGTGCAGGTGGACATGAGTGGGGGCCTGGTGGAGGGTGCCCCTGGATGCTGGGGGGTGGGGTGCTGGGAGACATGTGTGGGGGCCTGGTGGAGGGTGCCCCTGGATGCTGGGGGGTGGGGGTGCTGGGAGACATGAGTGGGGGCATGGTGGAGGGTGCCCTGCACTGCTGGGGGGTGAGGGTGCAGGGGGACATGAGTTGGACATGAGTGGGGGCCTGCTGGCAGGTGCCCCACAGTGCTGGGGGGTGGGGGTGCTGGGAGACATGAGTGGGGGCCTGGTGGAGGGTGCCCTGCACTGCTGGGGGGTGGGGGTGCAGGGGGACATGAGTGGGGGCTTTGTGGAGGGTGTCTCGCAATGCTGGGGGGTGGGGGTGCAGGGAGACATGTGTGGGGGCCTGGTGGAGGGTGACCTGCACTGCTGGGGGGTGGGGGTGCAGGGGGACATGAGTTGGACATAAGTGGGGGCCTGCTGGCAGGTGCCCCACAGTGCTGGGGGGTGGGGGTGCTGGGAGACATGAGTGGGGGCCTGGTGAAGGGTGCCCCTGGATGCTGGGGGGGTGCAGGGGGACATGTGTGGGGGCCTGGTGGAGGGTGCCCTGCACTGACGGGGGGTGGGGGTGCTGGGAGACATGTGTGGGGGCCTGGTGGAGGGTGCCCCTGGATGCTGGGGGGGGTGTTGCAGGGGGACATGAGTGGGGGCCTGCTGGCAGGTGCCCCACAGTGCTGGGGGGTGGGGGTACTGGGAGAAATGCGTTGTTGATCAGTAGTGCAAGGTGACATGTGGCTTGGCTTGGGGGCATGCCCATGGTGGATGGGCTGCCTGCGGGACATGAGCAGGGGTGCAGGGTAGTCCCCTGTGGTGTGGGCTGCCTGCAGGGGCCGTGCGTGGAGGGTGTAGAGGGAACACCTGGGAGGACCCACACGGCCAATTCACGTGTAGTACTCCCCGGAACCCCTGAAATACACATATCCTGCTGAATTCGCATGTGAAACTTTCCACGCACCCCTAAATGACGTGCAAAGGGGTACGCGACAAACACGGACACCCGCTGTGTGAATAATAGCGTGTGCGTGTATTTCAAGGGCTCGCGGGAAGTTTAACACGCGATCGGGCCTAGGGGAGCGGGGTACGTGCATTTCAGGGGCTCACGGGAAGTTTAACACGCGATCGGGCCTGGCGGAGAGGGGTACGTGTATTTCAGGGGCTCGCGGGAAGTTTATCACGCGATCGGGCCTGGGGGAGCGGGGTACGTGTATTTCAGGGGCTCGCGGGAAGTTTAACACGCGATCGGGCCTGGGGGAGCAGGGTACCACTCTCCGTCTGCCTTGTGTGTAGAAGAACGCGTAGCCAACACCCACCCGCTGTGAAGTAATAGCGTATGAACCCCAACGCCTGCAGAACACACGCACCGCACCCCACGAAAAGCACGTACAGAGCAATGGAAATCCACGTGGGATCTTCAAGCCCTGCCAGGGCAACGCCCGTGCGCGATACATCACAGACGCGCTTACGCGCTAAGGGCCTTTGGTCCAATGGAATCGCGTATGCGTGCACACGTGCTTACGCGCTAAGGGCCTTTCCCCGAATTACACGCTGACGTGCAGAATTTTCACATGCCAAATCACTCCGTATCAAGCTGGCCACGCGTAAGCACACAGAAGACCACGCTCCTGCCCAAAAGGCCGAATTACTGCCCCCCAGAGCCCTGAGCAGCCTCCCACAAGCCATCTGCTGCTGCCTGCCTGCCTACCTGCCTGCTGCCACCGTGCCCTGCCATTTGGTGCCTGCACATCAGCCATCTGCAGGGGTCCAGTTGCTGTGTCCAGTCTTGCTGGATCAGAAGACTCCCGACTGGGATACCATCGCTCTATAGCCCAGCCCCAGGACCCAGTTGCCCACCCACGCCTGCCTCGGGGGTCGCCATGTCGGGGCAAACACCATCCGAGACCACTGGCGACCCCAGCCAGAGGGGCAGAGGTCCACCAGCTTCAGTCAGAAGGAAGTTGGTGTCCTGGTGGAGCTTGTCCTGGGGCATTATGATGCCCTCTTCGGATCAACACGCGCCGACAAGGAAGGACGGGACAGGATCTGGGACGACTTTGTGGTTGCCATCAACGCAGAGGGGGTGGCAACCCGCAACATCAAGCAAGTCAAGAAGCGCTGGGAGGACTTGAGGTCCAGGACCCTCATGAAGGCCCGGCGCCTCGTGGAGGAGGGCCAGGGCAGCATGAGTACAATCCAGCTGAGTCCTGAAACGCGTACGCCCAGCTCTCCATGCCCAGATCCTTGAGAGGCAGACCCGTCTGGAGTCGAGCAGTAAGTGGCCAAGCATTGCTGTGTGAGACAGGGCATGTTGCAGTGTGCTGGTTGTCTGATACTTGCCTGTATGTGTGACATAGGCCATGTACGCGTGTGTTTGTGCAGGGACATCATGGTCATGCATGTGAGACCAGTAATGTGTGAAGCACACGGTTGGTGTATGTGTTTAAATGCAACATGGGGAGCCCTATGCGGAATGGACACATGAGAGCATGCCAGTCTCTGTTCCTGGACATGGGTGGGGGTGAGGGATGGGTGCTGATGCCATGTACATGTATGGTGTCCATGTCTGTGTGTCTGACCTGCGTGTCTGTGACTTGTGAATGCCATGGATGCATGACACATGTCTGTGACAATGTTCAGAATCACTGATGCAGCCTAGTTATCCTTGCATCCACTGTGTCTGGGGTGTACGAGTCCAGATGGATGAAAGTACGGTGAAGTGTGTGCATGTGATAGGCATGACCCATGATGCATGTGAGTTCAAAAACAACATTGTATGTTTCAAGAGTCCCTTGGACATGTTTGCTAATGTCCATAGCATGCGCCATGCCTGTTACTGCATGTGTTTTGCCTGCACTGACCCATGTGTTGTGGAGGGACATGATGGAAGTGATCTTTGACAGTGCCACTCATCTGCTATTGCTTCCTGTCTAGGGGACCATTGTACAGTACCCTGATGCTTGTGTTCTATGTCTCCCTCTACACAGCGCAAAGTGAAGAAGAGGGCGGAGACGGCGCTGAGGAGCAAAGCGGCGGGGATGCCCCCATGGCTGCAGCGGAAGGGGTGGGTGAGCCCCCACAGGGGCTTGCAACGGCGGAAGACGGGGTGGAGCCATCCAGGTTGGTGGTTTCCACAGAGGAGGAGGAGGCCGCTACTGAGCCGCACATGGGGCCTGGTGGGGGCATCCCTGCTGGTGCAAGTGGTGCAGTCCAGGGGCAGGGGCAGGAGGCAGCACAGGTCGCCGTGGAGGTGCCTGTGCATGTCACTGTCCCTGACACTGTGACTGCACCACCATGCACCAGCAGGGATGCCCCATCCAAGGCCCGTCTGCAGGTAGGGGGGATGTCTATGTCATCTGACTCCCCTCCACCTGCGGACGAGGGGACCCCTGGCCGAATGGAGAAGGTCCTGATTGGTGTCGCGTTGCGCACGGGTGTCATTCGTGATGAGGTGCCTGCTTCCCGGGGGGAGCACGCACGTCATCACGAAGAGCACCGTACCAATGTGGCCCAGTTGGGAGCGGCCATGGTCGGGGGTTTCGTACATGTGTCGGGCACTCTGGTGACCCTCTCCTCCTCTGTGGAGGCTATGCGCCAGTTGTTCTCCATGCCGTCTTCAGGTCCAGATGCCACCAGGGCCCCCTGTGGACCTGCCCCGACCAACGCAGCCAACTCGGTGGGGATCCCATCCCTGCCACAGTCGGGAGTCGGAGGTCCAGCAGGGGTGGACACACCAGCAACTGGACCCCAGCAGATGGAGGATGTGACGGCATCATCGGGCAGGGCACGTGCACAACGGCGTCGGTGGATTCCATCAGCCTGGATGCCGTCGTGCTGGCACAGGCAGTTGCGTCGGAGGCAGCGGCAGGCTCGACGTGGGAGGCATCATGGCTCGGGGCCATCAACATCAGGGGGGCAGGCATCGGCCGGAGGGCAGGAGAACCCTGGAATGGGAGTGTCTTCCGTGTGGGAGCGTTTGGGCCAGCAGATAGGTGCGGAGCGGCAGCGGGCAGAGGAGGAACGGCTCACAATGGTCAGGGCGGAGAACTCCATGCGGAGGGCGCTGAGGCAGGCTGAGTGCCTCGAGGGTATTCGCAGGGAGTTGGAGCTGGACACTGCATTATCCCTGCGAGACCTCGGGGCCAGGGAACATGCCCGCCTCCAAGCCATTGAACAGGAGTTCGATGATGCCCTGGCCCATGACAACAACCAGTGAGCCGTCGGACTAGCCCGCTGCCCTTGTAAATAGTTATGTAGTTAGTGTTAGGTTTCCTTTGCTTTTTTTATTTTTTTTGGACCTTTTGGACAATGGACCACATTTTTGTATATAGTTTTTTTATTAGGTAGTATTATTAGATACGTTTCATTTCTTCCGTTGGGATCATGGACCCTGGATTGTTTATCTGTATATAGTTGACTGTTGGATTTTATTTTTTTATTTGGAATTTACCCATGGAGCAATGGTTTTCGGTATTGATTTTCCATTGTATTTACTTTTTTGAACTGTGACTTTGGACACCTTTCCTTTGGATTATGATTTGTGGTTTTACATTATTTTAGGGACATGCTGCTTTTGGTTTTTAATTCCCATTGTCGTTTGTTTATTTTTCATTCCATTTATGTTGCTTTTAATACATTTTCTTCATCAAACTTCAATGTGTAGTATCATCTCATTGGTTTCATGCATATCATGATATGGGTTTTGACATTCACTACCACCCAATGTGTGTATGTGAGGGACATGTGTTCATTTACATACTTGCCATTGGGGTTGTATCATGTAATTGGCATTTCTAAGTGGGTGGATGCAATACTTGGGTGGGTGTTTGGCATGTGGAGGCAGCCCATAAGGGCCAGGGATCTAGATTGTGATGATGTGTTGGCTGGGGGACATGAGTCGGGGCCTGGTGGAGGGTGCCCCTTGATGCTGGGGGGTGGGGGTGCTGGGAGACATGAGTGGGGGCCTGGTGGAGGGTGCCCCTGACTGCTGGGGTGTGGGGGTGCAGGGGGACATGGGTTGGACATGAGTGGGGGCCTGGTGGAGGGTGCCCCTGGATGCTGGGGGGTGGGGGTGCTGGGAGACATGTGTGGGGGCCTGGTGGAGGGTGCCCTGCACTGCTGGGGGGTGGGGGTGCTGGGAGACATGTGTGGGGGCCTGGTGGAGGGTGCCCCTGGATGCTGAGGGGTGGGGGTGCTGGGAGACATGTGTGGAGGCCTGGTGGAGGGTGCCCCTGGATGCTGAGGGGTGGGGGTGCTGGGAGACATGTGTGGGGGCCTGGTGGAGGGTGCCCTGCACTGCTGGGGAGTGGGGGTGCTGGGAGACATGTGTGGGGGCCTGGTGGAGGGTGCCCCTGGATGCTGGGGGTTGGGGGTGCTGGGAGACATGTGTGGGGGCCTGGTGGAGGGTGCCCTGCACTGCTGGGGGGTGGGGGTGCTGGGAGACATGTGTGGGGGCCTGGTGGAGGGTGCCCCTGACTGCTGGGGGGTGGGGGTGCTGGGAGACATGAGTGGGGGCCTGCTGGCAGGTGCCCCTGACTGCTGGGGGGTGGGGGTGCAGGGGGACATGAATTGGACATGAGTGGGGGCCTGGTGGAGGGTGCCCCTGGATGCTGGGGGGTGGGGGTGCTGGGAGACATGAGTGGGGGCCTGGTGGAGGGTGCCCCTGACTGCTGGGGGGTGGGGGTGCAGGGGGACATGAGTTGGACATGAGTGGGGGCCTGGTGGAGGGTGCCCCTGGATGCTGGGGCGTGGGGGTGCAGGGGGACATGAGTTGGACATGAGTGGGGGCCTGCTGGCAGGTGCCCCACAGTGCTGGGGGGTGGGGGTACTGGGAGACATGAGTGGGGGCCTGGTGGAGGGTGCCCTGCACTGCTGGGGGGTGGGGGTGCAGGGAGACATGTGTGGGGGCCTGGTTGAGGGTGCCCCTGAATGCTGGGGGTTGGGGGTGCATGGGGACATGAGTTGGACATGAGTGGGGGCCTGCTGGCAGGTGCCCCACAGTGCTGGGAGGTGGGGGTGCTGGGAGACATGCGTTGTTGATCAGTAGTGCAAGGTGACATGTGGCTTGGCTGGGGGGCATGCCCATGGTTGATGGGCTGCCTGCGGGACATGAGCAGGGGTGCAGGGTAGTCTCCTGTGGTGTGGGCTGCCTGCAGGGGCTGTGGAGGGTGTAGAGGGAACACCTGGGAGGACCCACACGGCCAAGTCACATGTAGTACTCCCCGGAACCCCTGAAATACACGTACCCTGCTGAAATCGCGTGTGAGACTTCCCGCGCACCCCGAAATACACGTACCCAGGACATTCGCGTGTGGAACTTCCCGTGCACCCCTGAAATACACGTACCCTGCTGAATTCGCGTGTGAAACTTCCCGCGCACCACGAAATACACGTACCCAGGACATTCGCGTGTGGAACTTCCCGCACACCCCTGAAATACACATGCCCTGATGGAATCGCGTGTGAAACTTCCCACGCACCCCTGAAATACACGTGCCCTGATGGAATCGCGTGTGAAACTTCACGCGCACCCCTGGAATACACGTACCCTGCTGAATTTGCGTGTGAAACTTCCCGCGCACCCCTGAAATACACGTACCCTGCTGAATTTGCATGTGAAACTTCCCGCGCACCCCTGGAATACACGTACCCAGGACAATCGCGTGTGGAACTTCCCGCGCACCCCTGAAATACACGTACCCTGCTGAATTCGCGTGTGAAACTTCCCGCGCACCCCTGAAATACACGTGCCCTGATGGAATCGCGTGTGAAACTTCACGCGCACCCCTGAAATACACGTACCCTTCTGAATTTGCGTGTGAAACTTCCCGCGCACCCCTGGAACACAGGTACCCAGGACAATCGCGTGTGGAACTTCCCGTGCACCCCTGAAATACACATACCCTGCTGAATTCGCGTGTGAAATTTCCCGCGCACCGCTGGAATACACGTACCCAGGACAATCGCGTGTGGAACTCCCGCGCACCCCTGAAATACACGTACCCTGCTGAATTCGCGTGTGGAACTTCCCGCATACCCCTGAAATACACGTGCCCTGATGGAATCACGTGTGAAACTTCCCACGCACCCCTGAAATACACATACCCTGCTGAATTCGCGTGTGAAACTTCCCGCGCACCCCTGGAATACGCGTACCCAGGACAATCGCGTGTGGAACTTCCCGCGCACCCCTGAAATACACGTACCGTGCTGAATTCGCGTGTGAAACTTTCCGCGCACCCCTGAAATACACGTGCCCTGATGGAATCACGTGTGAAACTTCACGCGCACCCCTGAAATACACATTCCCCGCTTGGCGTTTGCCGTTTGGCAGCCCTGTGAACTGGTCCAGGGTTAGCGCAGACATTTGCGATGAATTGGAGATTTTGATGGCTTTTCCTTGCGCGAGGGTGTTTTTGGGGGCGTAACTGGCGCTGCTGCAGGGTCGCTGCGCCACTCTGCGCCACGGCTGGTTTTGGAGGCTAAAATCCATGAATACGCTGTGCGATGAAATGGATTTTATCGCACGCGGCTGGCGCAGTTTATCGCACAGGGACACTCTGCGCCAGCCGCGTGCGCCACTTTTGTGCAAAATTCTATGAATTACCCTGACAGTGTTTATAAATCGAGTGGCTGAAGGCAGACATGGTCCTTTGTTAAAACGTCACAAGGTGTGATGTAATATTCACATGCTAATAGTTTGTCCTCCTCTCCTCCCCCCTCTCATATACTATGCGATCAACCAAAAACATTTTTCCACATGTATGATCTTAACATTTCATTTGTATTGTTTCTTATTTAATTTTGCTTTTCATTACATTTTCCCAATATTATTCACATTTGTATATTTGTTTTGTGTGTGTGTTGGTTCAGCTTTGAGGGAGACCCGTGAGGGTTGAAAAGCGTGTTTCTTGTTACTTAAATCATATTTGACATATATTTACATATTAATAGTTTCTGTGATTATTATTTGGTGTAACTAGTGCGAGAATTCCGGTACGAAGTGAAAAGATCTATTTATAAAGATCTTTCAAAAAAGATCTATTTAGAAAGAGCGCTCTGTGCCCGTGTAGAGCGGTCTTTCTAAATCGATCTATCATCAGCCCCTGTGAAGCACCTGAGTGCGCGCGCAGGGGCTGATGGACACAGCGAGACAGAGGACGGACGAGCTGCGGGAGTGCCAGGTGAGTGTCTGTGCGTATGCCGTGGGGGAGCAGAACCCCGAATTAAAGGGGAAAAACGGTCATGTCCATGTTCTGCTTTCTCAGGGCCGCGCGGTCTTTTTTATGTGCGGCCTTTACATACCGTTAAAATGACACAGACCAGGATTTCCGGGTGAAACCCTTTACTATCACTTTAAAGTAGGAATGCTGCCACGTGAGCGGTCCTCCTGTGCCTTCATTGCTGGGGGGAGAGGAGAGGCTGGACAGGCGTGCTTGGCAGGCACAGAAGAAGTAGGAGACAGCTGGAGATCCAAAACCGGAATGCCGAAGAAAGACGTAATAACAAATGGGCTCCTGACATAAATTTGCGCATGTTTTCTAATTAGATTATACATTAAACTCATACTCTCTTTACAGTGTAGCACTACATAGAGCCCCCCTCGATTCTGATCCCACGTAAAGCGCTGGATCTAAGTATCTAAGTCTGGCTATGTGGGCTAGTAGCCGCTGGACCACGTAGGTGGAGAAACTTAAAGAATTGTACCTGCAAAAGTAAATCTCCGATTCATACTTTAACAAAAAAGAGTAGCCTTTTTGTTTAGCTCACCAAGAATTGGGTCAACTAGTCGAGTTATATTATTTCAACTAATTTAAAGAAGAAAAGAAGACCTTTCTGCCGTTAAGGTTTCCTACAGCCTCTCGGTGCCCAGTGCAGGTGTCCTGATGATGTGCCACGGTGCATTGGGTGAGAACAAATGCCGTGCTGCCAAAAAGCGTTTCCCGTGCACCCCAATTCCAGGGCACTCCCATTTAATGTCCGTACACATATTATTTGTCTTTAATTTCACAGGTCGCCGTGCGCATTTTGTCCACAAAATAGCACCGCAGCCTGAGAAACGCAAGTGACCCGAACTCTGCCTTTCAGCTTCGGGGAGAATAATTCGGGGTGTGTGTAAAACCCGGAATGCGCCGGAACGGGCCGGAACGGTACCCTAACATATAAAATGGCAGCAAGACTCACCTGAAAATGATGCAAACACACATGAAGATCATTTTGAAATGAGAAAGGTGCACCAATATGCTGTCATTAACCCATTACTGCCCAAAATCTACATTTTCACACGAAAAAGTACCCGGAACGGTACCCTAACATATAAAATGGTAGCAAAACTCAGCTGAAAATGATGCAAACACACATGAAGAACATTTTGAAATGAGAAAGCTCCACCAATATGCTGTCATTAACCCATTACTGCCCAAAATCTACATTTTATCACAAAAAAGTACCCGGAACGGGCTGGAACGCTACCCTAATATATAAAACAGCAGCAAAACTCACCTGAAAATGATGCAAACACACATGAAGAACATTTTGAAATGAGAAAGGTGCACAAATATGCTGTCATTAACCCATTACTGCCCAAAATCTACATTTCATCACGAAAAAGTACACAGAGCGGGCCGGAATGCTACCCTAATATATAAAACAGCAGAGAAACTCAGCTGAAAATGATGCAAACACACATGAAGAACATTTTGAAATGAGAAAGCTCCACCAATATGCTGTCATTAACCCATTACTGCCCAAAATCTACATTTTATCACAAAAAAGTACCCGGAACGGGCTGGAACGCTACCCTAATATATAAAACAGCAGCAAAACTCACCTGAAAATGATGCAAACATACATGAAGAACATTTTGAAATGAGAAAGGTGCACCAATATATATGCTGTCATTAACCCATTACTGGCCAAAATCTACATTTTATCACAAAAAAGTACACGGAACGGGCTGGAACCCTACCCTAATTTATAAAACGGCAGCGAAACTCACCTGAAAATGATGCAAACACACATGAAGAATATTTTGAAATGAGAAAGGTGCACCAATATGCTGTCATTAACCCATTACTGCCCAAAATCTATTTTATCACAAAAAAGTACCCAGAACGGGCCGGAACGCTACCCTAATATATAAAACGGCAACGAAACTCACCTGAAAATCATGCAAACACACATGAAGAACATTTTGAAATGAGAAAGGTGCACCAATGTGCTGTCATTAACCCATTACTGCCCAAAATCTACATTTTATCAGGAAAAAGTACCCGTAACGGGACGGAACGGTACCCTAACATATAAAATGGCAGCATAAATCACCTGAAAATGATGCAAACACACATGAAGAACATTTTGAAATGAGAAAGGTGCACCAATATGCGGTCATTAACCTATTACTGCCCAAAATCTACATTTTCACACGAAAAAGTACCCAGAACGGGCCGGAACGCTACCCTAATATATAAAACAGCAGCGAAACTCGCCTGAAAATGATGCAAACACACATGAAGAACATTTTGAAATGAGAAAGGTGCACCAATATATATGCTGTCATTAACCCATTACTGGCCAAAATCTACATTTTATCACAAAAAAGTACACGGAACGGGCTGGAACCCTTCCCTAATATATAAAACGGCAGCGAAACTCACCTGAAAATGATGCAAACACACATGAAGAATATTTTGAAATGAAAAAGGTGCACCAATATGCTGCCATTAACCCATTACTGCCCAAAATCTATTTTATCACAAAAAAGTACCCAGAACGGGCCGGAACGCTACCCTAATATATAAAACGGCAACAAAACTCACCTGAAAATCATGCAAACACACATGAAGAACATTTTGAAATGAGAAAGGTGCACCAATGTGCTGTCATTAACCCATTACTCCCCAAAATCTACTTTTTCACACGAAAAAGTACCCGGAACGGGCCGGAACGGTACCCTAAAATATGAAATGGCAGCAAAACTTACCTGAAAATGATGTAAACAAACATGAAGAACATTTTGAAATGAGAAAGGTGCACCAATATATATGCTGTCATTAACCCATTACTGGCCAAAATCTACATTTTATCACAAAAAAAGTACCCGGAACGGGCCGGAACGGTACCCTAATATATAAAACGGCAGCGAAACTCACCTGAAAATGATGCAAACACACATGAAGAACATTTTGAAATGAGAAAGGTGCACCAATGTGCTGTCATTAACCCATTACTGCCCAAAATCTACATTTTATCAGGAAAAAGTACCCGGAACAGGCCGGAATGGTACCCTAACATATAAAACAGCAGCGAAACTCGCCTGAAAATGATGCAAACACAGATGAAGAACATTTTGAAATGAGAAAGGTGCACCAATATGCTGTCATTAACCCATTACTGCCCAAAATCTACATTTTATCACTAAAAAGTACACAGAACGGGCCGGAACGCTACCCTAATTTATAAAACAGCAGCGAAACTCGTCTGAAAATCATGCAAACACACATGAAGAACATTTTGAAATGAGAAAGGTGCACCAATATGCTGTCATTAACCCATTACTGCCCAAAATCTACATTTTAACACTAAAATGTACACGGAACGGGCCGGAACGCTACCCTAATATATAAAACAGCAGCAAAACTCACCTGAAAATCATGCAAACACACATGAAGAACATTTTGAAATGAGAAAGGTGCACCAATATGCTGTCATTAACCCATTACTGCCCAAAATCTACATTTTATCACTAAAAAGTACACGGAACGGGCCGGAACGCTACCCTAATATATAAAACACCAGCGAAACTCACCTGAAAATCATGCAAACACACATGAAGAACATTTTGAAATGAGAAAGGTGCACCAATATGCGGTCATTAACCCATTACTGCCCAAAATCTACATTTTATCACGAAAAAGTACCCGGAACGGGCCGGAACGGTACCCTAACATATAAAATGGCAGCAAAAATCACCTGAAAATGATGCAAACACACATGAAGAACATTTTGAAATGAGAAAGGTGCACCAATATGCTGTCCTTAACCCATTACTGCCCAAAATCTACATTTTATCATGAAAAAGAACCCGGAACGGGCCGGAACGCTACCCTAATTTATAAAACGACAGCGAAACTCACCTCAAAATGATGCAAACACACATGAAGAACATTTTGAAATGAGAAAGGTGCACCAATATGAAAGAAAGGTTAACCCATTACTGCCCAAAATCTACATTTTATCACGAAAAATTACTCGGAACGGGCCGGAATGCTACCCTAATATATAAATCGGCAGCGAAACTCACCTGAAAATGATGCAAACACACATGAAGAACATTTTGAAATGAGAAAGGTGCACCAATATGCTGTCATTAACTCATTACTGCCCAAAATCTATTTTATCACAAAAAAATACCCAGAACGGGCCGGAACGCTACCCTAATATAGAAAATGGCAACGAAACTCACCTGAAAATCATGCAATCACACATAAAGAACATTTTGAAATGAGAAAGGTGCACCAATATATATGCTGTCATTAACCCATTACTGGCCAAAATCTACATTTTATCACAAAAAAGTACACGGAACGGGCTGGAACCCTACCCTAAGATATAAAACGGCAGCAAAACTCACCTGAAAATGATGCAAACACACATGAAGAATATTTTGAAATGAGAAAGGTGCACCAATATGCTGTCATTAACTCATTACTGCCCAAAATCTATTTTATCACAAAAAAGTACCCAGAACGGGCCGGAACGCTACCCTAATATATAAAACGGCAACGAAACTCACCTGAAAATCATGCAAACACACATGAAGAACATTTTGAAATGAGAAAGGTGCACCAATGTGCTGTCATTAACCCATTACTGCCCAAAATCTACATTTTATCAGGAAAAAGTACCCGGAACGGGCCGGAACGGTACCCTAACATATAAAATGGCAGCAAAAATCACCTGAAAATGATGCAAACACACATGAAGAACATTTTGAAATGAGAAAGGTGCACCAATATGCTGTCATTAACCCATTACTGCCCAAAATCTACTTTTTCACACGAAAAAGTACACGGAACGGGCCGGTACCATACCCTAATATATAAAACGGCAGCGAAACTCACCTGAAAATGATGCAAACACATATGAAGAACATGTTGAAATGAGAAAGCTCCACCAATATGCTGTCATTAACCCATTACTGCCCAAAATCTACATTTTATCACAAAAAAGTACCCAGAAACGGCTGGAACGCTACCCTAATATCTAAAACGGCAACAAAACTCACCTGAAAATCATGCAAACACACATGAAGAACATTTTGAAATGAGAAAGGTGCACCAATGTGCTGTCATTAACCCATTACTGCCCAAAATCTACATTTTATCACGAAAAAGTACCCGGAACGGGCCGGAACGGTACCCTAACATATAAAATGGCAGCAAAAATCACCTGGAAATGATGCAAACACACATGAAGAACATTTTTAAATGAGAAAGGTGCACAAATATGCTGTCATTAACCCATTACTGCCCAAAATCTACATTTTATCATGAAAAAGTACACAGAACGGGCCGGAACGCTACCCTAATACATAAAACGGCAGCGAAACTCGCCTGAAAATGATGCAAACACACATGAAGAACATGTTGAAATGAGAAAGCTCCACCAATATGCTGTCATTAACCCATTACTGACCAAAACCTACATTTTATCACGAAAAAGTACCCGGAACGGGCAGGAACGGTACCCTAACATATAAAATGGCAGCAAAAATCACCTGAAAATGATGCAAACACAAATGAAGAACATTTTGAAATGAGAAAGGTGCACAAATATGCTGTCATTAACCCATTATTGCCCAAAATGTACATTTTATCATGAAAAAGAACCCGGAACGGGCCGGAACGCTACCCTAATATATAAAACGACAGCAAAACTCACCTGAAAATGATGCAAACACATATGAAGAACATGTTGAAATGAGAAAGCTCCACCAATATGCTGTCATTAACCCATTACTGCCCAAAATCTACATTTTATCACAAAAAAGTACCCGGAACGGGCCGGAACGGTACCCTAACATATAAAATGGCAGCAAAAATCACCTGCAAATGATGCAAACACAACAATGAAGAACATTTTGAAATGAGAAAGGTGCACCAATGTGCTGTCATTAACCCATTACTGCCCAAAATCTACATTTTATCACGAAAAAGTACCCGGAACGGGCCGGAACGGTACCCTAACATATAAAATGGCAGCAAAAATCACCTGGAAATGATGCAAACACACATGAAGAACATTTTTAAATGAGAAAGGTGCACAAATATGCTGTCATTAACCCATTACTGCCCAAAATCTACATTTTATCATGAAAAAGTACACAGAACGGGCCGGAACGCTACCCTAATATATAAAACGGCAGCGAAACTCGCCTGAAAATGATGCAAACACACATGAAGAACATGTTGAAATGAGAAAGCTCCACCAATATGCTGTCATTAACCCATTACTGACCAAAACCTACATTTTATCACGAAAAAGTACCCGGAACGGGCAGGAACGGTACCCTAACATATAAAATGGCAGCAAAAATCACCTGAAAATGATGCAAACACAAATGAAGAACATTTTGAAATGAGAAAGGTGCACAAATATGCTGTCATTAACCCATTATTGCCCAAAATGTACATTTTATCATGAAAAAGAACCCGGAACGGGCCGGAACGCTACCCTAATATATAAAACGACAGCAAAACTCACCTGAAAATGATGCAAACACACATGAAGAACATGTTGAAATGAGAAAGCTCCACCAATATGCTGTCATTAACCCATTACTGACCGAAATCTACATTTTATCACGAAAAAGTACCCGGAACGGGCCGGAACGGTACCCTAATATATAAAATGGCAGCAAAAATCACCTGAAAATGATGCAAACACAAATGAAGAACATTTTGAAATGAGAAAGGTGCACAAATATGCTGTCATTAACCCATTACTGCCCAAAATCTACATTTTATCACGAAAAAGTACACAGAATGGGCCGGAACGCTACCCTAATATATAAAACGGCAATGAAACTGGCCTGAAAATCATGCAAACACACATGAAGAATATTTTGAAATGAGAAAGGTGCACCAATATGCTGTCATTAAGCCATTATTGCCCGAAATCTACATTTTATCACGAAAAAGTACCCGGAACGGGCCGGTACGGTACCCTAAAATATAAAATGGCAGCAAAACTCACCTGAAAATGATGCAAACATACATGAAGAACATGTTGAAATGAGAAAGCTCCACCAATATGCTGTCATTAACCCATTACTGACCAAAATCTACATTTTATCACGAAAAAGTACCCGGAACGGGCCGGAACGGTACCCTAACATATAAAATGGCAGCAAAAATCACCTGAAAATGATGCAAACACAACAATGAAGAACATTTTGAAATGAGAAAGGTGCACAAATATGCTGTCATTAACCCATAACTGCCCAAAATCTACATTTTATCACAAAAAGTACCCGGAACGGGCCGGAAAGCTACCCTAATATATAAAACAGCAATGAAACTCACCTGAAAATCATGCAAACACACATGAAGAACATTTTGAAATGAGAAAGGTGCACCAATATGCTGTCATTAACCCATTACTGCCCAAAATCTACATTTTATCACGAAAAAGTACCCAGAACGGGCCGGAAAGGTACCCTAACATATAAAATGGCAGCAAAAATCACCTGAACATGATGCAAACACACATGAAGAACATTTTGAAATGAGAAAGGTGCACCAATATGCTGTCATTAACCCATTACTGCCCAAAATCTACTTTTTCACACGAAAAAGTACCCAGAACGGGCCGGAACGGTACCCTAACATATAAAATGGCAGCAAAAATCAGCTGAAAATGATGCAAACACACATGAAGAACATTTTGAAATGAGAAAGGTGCACCAATATGCTGTCATTTACCCATTACTGCCCAAAATCTACTTTTTCATACGAAAAAGTACCCAGAACGGGCCGGTACGGTACCCTAAAATATAAAATGGCAGCAAAACTCACCTGAAAATGATGCAAACACACATGAAGAACATTTTGAAATGAGAAAGCTCCACCAATATGCTGTCATTAACCCATTACTGCCTAAAATCTACATTTTATCACGAAAAAGTACACGGAACGGGCCAGAACGCTACCCTAATATATAAAACAGCAGCGAAACTCGCCTGAAAATCATGCAAACACACATGAAGAACATTTTGAAATGAGAAAGGTGCACCAATATGCTGTCATTAACCCATTACTGCCCCAAATCTACATTATATCACGAAAAAGTACCCGGAACGGGCCGGAACGGTGCCCTAACATATAAAACCGCAGCAAAACTCACTTGAAAATGATGCAAACACACATGAAGAACATTTTGAAATGAGAAAGGTGCACCAATATGCTGTCATTAACCCATTACTGCCCAAAATCTACATTTTCACACGAAAAAGTACACGGAACGGGCCAGAACGGTACCCTAACGTATAAAATGGCAGCAAAACTCAGCTGAAAATGATGCAAACTTACATGAAGAACATTTTGAAATGAGAAAGCTCCACCAATATGCTGTCATTAACCCATTACTGCCCAAAATCTACATTTTATCACGAAAAAGTACACGGAACGGGCCGGAACGCTACACTAATATATAAAACAGCAGCGAAACTCGCCTGAAAATCATGCAAACACACATGAAGAACATTTTGAAATGAGAAAGGTGCACCAATATGCTGTCCTTAACCCATTACTGCCCAAAATCTACATTTTATCATGAAAAAGAACCCGGAACGGGCCGGAACGCTACCCTAATTTATAAAATGACAGCGAAACTCACCTGAAAATGATGCAAACACACATGAAGAACATTTTGAAATGAGAAAGGTGCACCAATATGCTGTCATTAACCCATTACTGCCCAAAATCTACATTTTATCACGCAAAATTACTCGGAACGGGCCGGAATGCTACCCTAATATATAAATCGGCAGCGAAACTCACCTGAAATTCATGCAATCACACATGAAGAACATTTTGAAATGAGAAAGGTGCACCAATATATATGCTGTCATTAACTCATTACTGCCCAAAATCTACATTTTATCACAAAAAAGTACACGGAACGGGCTGGAACCCTACCCTAATATATAAAACGGCAGCGAAACTCACCTGAAAATGATGCAAACACACATGAAGAATATTTTGAAATGAGAAAGGTGCACCAATATGCTGCCATTAACTCATTACTGCCCAAAATCTATTTTATCACAAAAAAGTACCCAGAACGGGCCGGAACGCTACCCTAATATATAAAACGGCAACGAAACTCACCTGAAAATCATGCAAACACACATGAAGAACATTTTGAAATGAGAAAGGTGCACCAATGTGCTGTCATTAACCCATTACTGCCCAAAATCTACATGTTATCAGGAAAAAGTACCCGGAACGGGCCGGAACGGTACCCTAACATATAAAATGGCAGCAAAAATCACCTGAAAATGATGCAAACACACATGAAGAACATTTTGAAATGAGAAAGCTGCACCAATATGCTGTCATTAACCCATTACTGCCCAAAATCTACTTTTTCACACGAAAAAGTACCCGGAACGGGCCGGTACCATACCCTAATATATAAAACGGCAAATAAACTCACCTGAAAATCATGCAAACACACATGAAGAACATTTTGAAATGAGAAAGGTGCACCAATGTGCTGTCATTAACCCATTACTGCCCAAAATCTACATTTTATCAGGAAAAAGTACCCGGAACGGGCCGGAACGCTACCCTAATATATAAAACGGCAGCGAAACTCACCTGAAAATGATGCAAACACATATGAAGAACATGTTGAAATGAGACAGCTCCACCAATATGCTGTCATTAACCCATTACTGCCCAAAATCTACATTTTAACACGAAAAAG
Organism: Ambystoma mexicanum; assembly: GCF_040938575.1. Lineage (NCBI taxonomy): Eukaryota > Metazoa > Chordata > Amphibia > Caudata > Ambystomatidae > Ambystoma > Ambystoma mexicanum. The sequence goes on from NC_090922.1 coordinate 257,259,435, forward strand.
TACCCGGTACGGGCCGGAATGCTACCCTAATATATAAAACGGCAGCAAAACTCTCCTGAAAATGATGCAAACACACATGAAGAACATTTTGAAATGAGAAAGGTGCACCAATGTGCTGTCATTAACCCATTATTGCCCAAAATCTACATTTTATCACGAAAAAGTACGCGGAACGGGCCGAACGGTACCCTAACATATAAAATGGCAGCAAAAATCACCTGAAAATGATGCAAACACACATGAAGAACATTTTGAAATGAGAAAGGTGCACCAATATGCTGTCATTAACTCATTACTGCCCAAAATCTATTTTATCACAAAAAAGTACCCAGAACGGGCCGGAACGCTACCCTAATATATAAAATGGCAACGAAACTCACCTGAACTTCATGCAATCACACATGAAGAACATTTTGAAATGAGAAAGGTGCACCAATATATATGCTGTCATTAACCCATTACTGGCCAAAATCTACATTTTATCACAAAAAAGTACACGGAACGGGCCGGAACGGTACCCTAAAATATAAAATGGCAGCAAAACTCACCTGAAAATGATGCAAACAAACATGAAGAACATTTTGAAATGAGAAAGGTGCACCAATATATATGCTGTCTTTAACCCATTACTGGCCAAAATCTACATTTTATCACAAAAAAGTACACAGAACGGGCTGGAACCCTACCCTAATATATAAAACGGCAGCGAAACTCACCTGAAAATGATGCAAACACACATGAAGAATATTTTGAAATGAGAAAGGTGCACCAATATGCTGCCATTAACTCATTACTGCCCAAAATCTATTTTATCACAAAAAAGTACCCAGAACGGGCCGGAACGCTACCCTAATATATAAAACGGCAACGAAACTCACCTGAAAATCATGCAAACACACATGAAGAACATTTTGAAATGAGAAAGGTGCACCAATGTGCTGTCATTAACCCATTATTGCCCAAAATCTACATTTTATCACGAAAAAGTACCCGGAACGGGCCGAACGGTACCCTAACATATAAAATGGCAGCAAAAATCACCTGAAAATGATGCAAACACACATGAAGAACATTTTGAAATGAGAAAGGTGCACCAATATGCTGTCATTAACTCATTACTGCCCAAAATCTATTTTATCACAAAAAAGTACCCAGAACGGGCCGGAACGTTACCCTAATATATAAAATGGCAACGAAACTCACCTGAAATTCATGCAATCACACATGAAGAACATTTTGAAATGAGAAAGGTGCACCAATATATATGCTGTCATTAACCCATTACTGGCCAAAATCTACATTTTATCACAAAAAAGTACACGGAACGGGCCGGAACGGTACCCTAAAATATAAAATGGCAGCAAAACTCACCTGAAAATGATGCAAACAAACATGAAGAACATTTTGAAATGAGAAAGGTGCACCAATATATATGCTGTCATTAACCCATTACTGGCCAAAATCTACATTTTATCACAAAAAAGTACACGGAACGGGCTGGAACCCTACCCTAATATATAAAACGGCAGCGAAACTCACCTGAAAATGATGCAAACACACATGAAGAATATTTTGAAATGAGAAAGGTGCACCAATATGCTGCCATTAACTCATTACTGCCCAAAATCTATTTTATCACAAAAAAGTACCCAGAACGGGCCGGAACGCTACCCTAATATATAAAACGGCAACGAAACTCACCTGAAAATCATGCAAACACACATGAAGAACATTTTGAAATGAAAAAGGTGCACCAATGTGCTGTCATTAACCCATTACTGCCCAAAATCTACATTTTATCAGGAAAAAGCACCCGGAACGGGCCGGAACGGTACCCTAACATATAAAATGGCAGCAAAAATCACCTGAAAATGATGCAAACACACATGAAGAACATTTTGAAATGAGAAAGCTGCACCAATATGCTGTCATTAACCCATTACTGCCCAAAATCTACTTTTTCACACGAAAAAGTACCCGGAACTGGCCGGAACGCTACCCTAATATATAAAACAGCAGCGAAACTCGCCTGAAAATGATGCAAACACACATGAAGAACATTTTGAAATGAGAAAGGTGCACCAATATGCTGTCATTAACCCATTACTGCCCAAAATCTACATTTTATCACTAAAAAGTACACGGAACGGGCCGGAACGCTACCCTAATATATAAAACAGCAGCAAAACTCGCCTGAAAATCATGCAAACACACATGAAGAACATTTTGAAATGAGAAAGGTGCACCAATATGCTGTCATTAACCCATTACTGCCCAAAATCTACATTTTATCACTAAAATGTACACGGAACGGGCCGGAACGCTACCCTAATATATAAAACAGCAGCGAAACTCGCCTGAAAATCATGCAAACACACATGAAGAACATTTTGAAATGAGAAAGGTGCACCAATATGCTGTCATTAACGCATTACTGCCCAAATCTACATTTTCACACGAAAATGTACCTGGAAGGGGACGGAACGGTACCCTAGCGTATAAAATGGCAGCAAAACTCAGCTGAAAATGATGCAAACAAACATGAAGAACATTTTGAAATGAGAAAAGTGCACCAATATATATGATGTCATTAACCCATTACTGGCCAAAATCTACATTTTATCACAAAAAAGTACACGGAACAGACTGGAACCCTACCCTAATATATAAAACGGCAGCGAAACTCACCTGAAAATGATGCAAACACACATGAAGAATATTTTGAAATGAGAAAGGTGCACCAATATGCTGTCATGAACTCATTACTGCCCAAAATCTATTTTATCACAAAAAAGTACCCAGAACGGGCCGGAACGCTACCTTAATATATAAAACAGCAACGAAACTCACCTGAAAATCAAGCAATCACACATGAAGAACATTTTGAAATGAGAAAGGTGCACCAATGTGCTGTCATTAACCCATTACTCCCCAAAATCTACTTTTTCACACAAAAAAGTAACCGGAACGGGCCGGAACGGTACCCTAAAATATGAAATGGCAGCAAAACTCACCTGAAAATGATGCAAACAAACATGAAGAACATTTTGAAATGAGAAAGGTGCACCAATATGCTGTCATGAACTCATTACTGCCCAAAATCTATTTTATCACAAAAAAGTACCCAGAACGGGCCGGAACGCTACCCTAATATATAAAACGGCAGCAAAAATCACCTGAAAGTGATGCAAACTCACATGAAGAACATTTTGAAAAGAGAAAGGTGCACCAATATGCTGTCATTAACCCATTACTGCCCAAAATCTACTTTTTCACACGAAAAAGTACCCGGAACGGGCAGGTACCATACCCTAAAATATAAAATGGCAGCAAAACACACCTGAAAATGATGCAAACACACATGAAGAACATTTTGAAATGAGAAAGGTGCACCAATATGCTGGCATTAATCCATTACTGCCCAAAATCTACAATTTCACACGAAAAAGTACCCGGAACGGGCCGGAACGCTACCCTAATATATAAAACAGCAGCGAAACTCGCCTGAAAATGATGCAAACACACATGAAGAACATTTTGAAATGAGAAAGGTGCACCAATATGCTGTCATTAACCCATTACTGCCCAAAATCTACATTTTATCACTAAAAAGTACACGGAACGGGCCGGAACGCTACCCTAATATATAAAACAGCAGCGAAACTCGCCTGAAAATCATGCAAACACACATGAAGAACATTTTGAAATGAGAAAGGTGCACCAATATGCTGTCATTAACCCATTACTGCCCAAAATCTACATTTTATCACTAAAATGTACACGGAACGGGCCGAAACGCTACCCTAATATATAAAACAGCATCGAAACTCGCCTGAAAATCATGCAAACACACATGAAGAACATTTTGAAATGAGAAAGGTGCACCAATATGCTGTCATTAACCCATTACTACCCAAAATCTACATTTTATCACAAAAAGTACCCGGAACGGGCCGGAACGCTACCCTAATATATAAAACGGCAATGAAACTCACCTGAAAATCATGCAAACACACATGAAGAACATTTTGAAATGAGAAAGGTGCACCAATATGCTGTTATTAACCCATTACTGCCCAAAATCTATTTTATCACAAAAAGTACCCAGAACGGGCCGGAACGCTACCCTTATATATAAAACGGCAGCAAAAATCACCTGAAAATTATGCAAACACACATGAAGAACATTTTGAAAAGAGAAAGGTGCACCAAAATGCTGTCATTAACCCATTACTGCCCAAAATCTACTTTTTCACACGAAAAAGTACCCGGAACGGGCAGGTACCATACCCTAAAATATAAAATGGCAGCAAAACACACCTGAAAATGATGCAAACACATATGAAGAACATTTTGAAATGAGAAAGGTGCACCAATATGCTGTCATTAATCCATTACTGCCCAAAATCTACAATTTCACACGAAAAAGTACCTGGAACGGGCCGGAACGCTACCCTAATATATAAAACAGCAGCGAAACTCACCTGAAAATGATGGAAACACACATGAAGAACATTTTGAAATGAGAAAGGTGCACCAATATGCTGTCATTAACCCATTACTGCCCAAAATCTACATTTTATCACTAAAAAGTACACGGAACGGGCCGGAACGCTACCCTAATATATAAAACAGCAGCGAAACTCGCCTGAAAATCATGCAAACACACATGAAGAACATTTTGAAATGAGAAAGGTGCACCAATATGCTGTCATTAACCCATTACTGCCCAAAATCTACATTTTATCACTAAAATGTACACGGAACGGGCCGGAACGCTACCCTAATATATAAAACAGCAGCGAAACTCGCCTGAAAATCATGCAAACACACATGAAGAACATTTTGAAATGAGAAAGGTGCACCAATATGCTGTCATTAACCCATTACTGCCCAAAATCTACATTTTCACACGAAAATGTACCTGGAACGGGACGGAACGGTACCCTAGCGTATAAAATTGCAGCAAAACTCAGCTGAAAATGATGCAAACAAACATGAAGAACATTTTGAAATGAGAAAAGTGCACCAATATATATGATGTCATTAACCCATTAATGGCCAAATTCTACATTTTATCACAAAAAAGAACACGGAACAGACTGGAACCCTACCCTAATATATAAAACGGCAGCGAAACTCACCTGAAAATGATGCAAACACACATGAAGAATATTTTGAAATGAGAAAGGTGCACCAATATGCTGTCATGAACTCATTACTGCCCAAAATCTATTTTATCACAAAAAAGTACCCAGAACGGGCCAGAACGCTACCTTAATATATAAAACAGCAACGAAACTCACCTGAAAATCAAGCAATCACACATGAAGAACATTTTGAAATGAGAAAGGTGCACCAATGTGCTGTCATTAACCCATTACTCCCCAAAATCTACTTTTTCACACGAAAAAGTACCCGGAACGGGCCGGAACGGTACCCTAAAATATGAAATGGCAGCAAAACTCACCTGAAAATGATGCAAACAAACATGAAGAACATTTTGAAATGAGAAAGGTGCACCAATATATATGCTGTCATTAACCCATTACTGGCCAAAATCTACATTTTATCACAAAAAAAGTACACGGAATGGGCTGGAACCCTACCCTAATATATAAAACGGCAGCAAAACTCACCTGAAAATGATGCAAACACACATGAAGAATATTTTGAAATGAGAAAGGTGCACCAATATGCTGTCATTAACTCATTACTGCCCAAAATCTATTTTATCACAAAAAAGTACCCAGAACGGGCCGGAACGCTACCCTAATATATAAAACGGCAGCAAAAATCACCTGAAAATGATGCAAACACACATGAAGAACATTTTGAAATGAGAAAGGTGCACCAATATGCTGTCATTAACCCATTACTGCCCAAAATCTACTTTTTCACACGAAAAAGTACCCGGAACGGGCAGGTACCATACCCTAAAATATAAAATGGCAGCAAAACTCGCCTGAAAATGATGCAAACACACATGAAGAACATTTTGAAATGAGAAAGGTGCACCAATATGCTGTCATTAACCCATTACTGCCCAAAATCTACATTTTATCACGAAAAAGTACACGGAACGGGCCGGAACGCTAGCCTAATAGATAAAACAGCAGCAAAACTCACCTGAAAATCATGCAAACACACGTGAAGAACATTTTGAAATGAGAAAGGTGCACCAATATGCTGTCATTAACCCATTACTGCCCAAAATCTACATTTTATCACAAAAAAGTACCCGGAACGGGCCGGAACGGTACCCTAACATATAAAATGGCAGCAAAAATCACCTGAAAACGATGCAATCACACATGAAGAACATTTTGAAATGAGAAAGGTGCACCAATGTGCTGTCATTAACCCATTACTCCCCAAAATCTACTTTTTCACACGAAAAAGTACCCGGAACGGGCAGGTACCATACCCTAAAATATAAAATGGCAGCAAAACACACCTGAAAATGATGCAAACACACATGAAGAACATTTTGAAATGAGAAAGGTACACCAATATGCTGTCATTAACCCATTACTGCCCAAAATCTACTTTTTCACACGAAAAAGTATCCGGAACGGGCAGGTACCATACCCTAAAATATAAAATGGCAGCAAAACACACCTGAAAATGATGCAAACACACATGAAGAACATTTTGAAATGAGAAAGGTGCACCAATATGCTGGCATTAATCCATTACTGCCCAAAATCTACAATTTCACACGAAAAAGTACCCGGAACGGGCCGGAACGCTACCCTAATATATAAAACAGCAGCGAAACTCGCCTGAAAATGATGCAAACACAGATGAAGAACATTTTGAAATGAGAAAGGTGCACCAATATGCTGTCATTAACCCATTACTGCCCAAAATCTACATTTTATCACTAAAAAGTACACGGAACGGGCCGGAACGCTACCCTAATATATAAAACAGCAGCGAAACTCGCCTGAAAATCATGCAAACACACATGAAGAACATTTTGAAATGAGAAAGGTGCACCAATATGCTGTCATTAACCCATTACTGCCCAAAATCTACATTTTATCACTAAAATGTACACGGAACGGGCCGGAACGCTACCCTAATATATAAAACAGCATCGAAACTCGCCTGAAAATCATGCAAACACACATGAAGAACATTTTGAAATGAGAAAGGTGCACCAATATGCTGTCATTAACCCATTACTGCCCAAAATCTACATTTTATCACAAAAAGTACCCGGAACGGGCCGGAACGCTACCCTAATATATAAAACGGCAATGAAACTCACCTGAAAATCATGCAAACACACATGAAGAACATTTTGAAATGAGAAAGGTGCACCAATATGCTGTTATTAACCCATTACTGCCCAAAATCTATTTTATCACAAAAAGTACCCAGAACGGGCCGGAACGCTACCCTTATATATAAAACGGCAGCAAAAATCACCTGAAAATGATGCAAACACACATGAAGAACATTTTGAAAAGAGAAAGGTGCACCAATATGCTGTCATTAACCCATTACTGCCCAAAATCTACTTTTTCACACGAAAAAGTACCCGGAACGGGCAGGTACCATACCCTAAAATATAAAATGGCAGCAAAACACACCTGAAAATGATGCAAACACATATGAAGAACATTTTGAAATGAGAAAGGTGCACCAATATGCTGTCATTAATCCATTACTGCCCAAAATCTACAATTTCACACGAAAAAGTACCTGGAACGGGCCGGAACGCTACCCTAATATATAAAACGGCAATGAAACTCACCTGAAAATCATGCAAACACACATGAAGAACATTTTGAAATGAGAAAGGTGCACCAATATGCTGTTATTAACCCATTACTGCCCAAAATCTATTTTATCACAAAAAGTACCCAGAACGGGCCGGAACGCTACCCTTATATATAAAACGGCAGCAAAAATCACCTGAAAATGATGCAAACACACATGAAGAACATTTTGAAAAGAGAAAGGTGCACCAATATGCTGTCATTAACCCATTACTGCCCAAAATCTACTTTTTCACACGAAAAAGTACCCGGAACGGGCAGGTACCATACCCTAAAATATAAAATGGCAGCAAAACACACCTGAAAATGATGCAAACACATATGAAGAACATTTTGAAATGAGAAAGGTGCACCAATATGCTGTCATTAATCCATTACTGCCCAAAATCTACAATTTCACACGAAAAAGTACCTGGAACGGGCCGGAACGCTACCCTAATATATAAAACAGCAGCGAAACTCGCCTGAAAATGATGGAAACACACATGAAGAACATTTTGAAATGAGAAAGGTGCACCAATATGCTGTCATTAACCCATTACTGCCCAAAATCTACATTTTATCACTAAAAAGTACACGGAACGGGCCGGAACGCTACCCTAATATATAAAACAGCAGCGAAACTCGCCTGAAAATCATGCAAACACACATGAAGAACATTTTGAAATGAGAAAGGTGCACCAATATGCTGTCATTAACCCATTACTGCCCAAAATCTACATTTTATCACTAAAATGTACACGGAACGGGCCGGAACGCTACCCTAATATATAAAACAGCAGCGAAACTCGCCTGAAAATCATGCAAACACACATGAAGAACATTTTGAAATGAGAAAGGTGCACCAATATGCTGTCATTAACCCATTACTGCCCAAAATCTACATTTTCACACGAAAATGTACCTGGAACGGGACGGAACGGTACCCTAGCGTATAAAATTGCAGCAAAACTCAGCTGAAAATGATGCAAACAAACATGAAGAACATTTTGAAATGAGAAAAGTGCACCAATATATATGATGTCATTAACCCATTAATGGCCAAATTCTACATTTTATCACAAAAAAGAACACGGAACAGACTGGAACCCTACCCTAATATATAAAACGGCAGCGAAACTCACCTAAAAATGATGCAAACACACATGAAGAATATTTTGAAATGAGAAAGGTGCACCAATATGCTGTCATGAACTCATTACTGCCCAAAATCTATTTTATCACAAAAAAGTACCCAGAACGGGCCAGAACGCTACCTTAATATATAAAACAGCAACGAAACTCACCTGAAAATCAAGCAATCACACATGAAGAACATTTTGAAATGAGAAAGGTGCACCAATGTGCTGTCATTAACCCATTACTCCCCAAAATCTACTTTTTCACACGAAAAAGTACCCGGAACGGGCCGGAACGGTACCCTAAAATATGAAATGGCAGCAAAACTCACCTGAAAATGATGCAAACAAACATGAAGAACATTTTGAAATGAGAAAGGTGCACCAATATATATGCTGTCATTAACCCATTACTGGCCAAAATCTACATTTTATCACAAAAAAAGTACACGGAATGGGCTGGAACCCTACCCTAATATATAAAACGGCAGCAAAACTCACCTGAAAATGATGCAAACACACATGAAGAATATTTTGAAATGAGAAAGGTGCACCAATATGCTGTCATTAACTCATTACTGCCCAAAATCTATTTTATCACAAAAAAGTACCCAGAACGGGCCGGAACGCTACCCTAATATATAAAACGGCAGCAAAAATCACCTGAAAATGATGCAAACACACATGAAGAACATTTTGAAATGAGAAAGGTGCACCAATATGCTGTCATTAACCCATTACTGCCCAAAATCTACTTTTTCACACGAAAAAGTACCCGGAACGGGCAGGTACCATACCCTAAAATATAAAATGGCAGCAAAACTCGCCTGAAAATGATGCAAACACACATGAAGAACATTTTGAAATGAGAAAGGTGCACCAATATGCTGTCATTAACCCATTACTGCCCAAAATCTACATTTTATCACGAAAAAGTACACGGAACGGGCCGGAACGCTAGCCTAATAGATAAAACAGCAGCAAAACTCACCTGAAAATCATGGAAACACACGTGAAGAACATTTTGAAATGAGAAAGGTGCACCAATATGCTGTCATTAACCCATTACTGCCCAAAATCTACATTTTATCACAAAAAAGTACCCGGAACGGGCCGGAACGGTACCCTAACATATAAAATGGCAGCAAAAATCACCTGAAAACGATGCAATCACACATGAAGAACATTTTGAAATGAGAAAGGTGCACCAATGTGCTGTCATTAACCCATTACTCCCCAAAATCTACTTTTTCACACAAAAAAGTACCCGGAACGGGCAGGTACCATACCCTAAAATATAAAATGGCAGCAAAACACACCTGAAAATGATGCAAACACACATGAAGAACATTTTGAAATGAGAAAGGTGCACCAATATGCTGTCATTAACCCATTACTGCCCAAAATCTACTTTTTCACACGAAAAAGTACCCGGAACGGGCAGGTACCATACCCTAAAATATAAAATGGCAGCAAAACACACCTGAAAATGATGCAAACACACATGAAGAACATTTTGAAATGAGGAAGGTGCACCAATATGCTGGCATTAATCCATTACTGCCCAAAATCTACAATTTCACACGAAAAAGTACCCGGAACGGGCCGGAACGCTACCCTAATATATAAAACAGCAGCGAAACTCGCCTGAAAATGATGCAAACACAGATGAAGAACATTTTGAAATGAGAAAGGTGCACCAATATGCTGTCATTAACCCATTACTGCCCAAAATCTACATTTTATCACTAAAAAGTACACGGAACGGGCCGGAACGCTACCCTAATATATAAAACAGCAGCGAAACTCGCCTGAAAATCATGCAAACACACATGAAGAACATTTTGAAATGAGAAAGGTGCACCAATATGCTGTCATTAACCCATTACTGCCCAAAATCTACATTTTATCACTAAAATGTACACGGAACGGGCCGGAACGCTACCCTAATATATAAAACAGCATCGAAACTCGCCTGAAAATCATGCAAACACACATGAAGAACATTTTGAAATGAGAAAGGTGCACCAATATGCTGTCATTAACCCATTACTGCCCAAAATCTACATTTTATCACAAAAAGTACCCGGAACGGGCCGGAACGCTACCCTAATATATAAAACGGCAATGAAACTCACCTGAAAATCATGCAAACACACATGAAGAACATTTTGAAATGAGAAAGGTGCACAAATATGCTGTTATTAACCCATTACTGCCCAAAATCTATTTTATCACAAAAAGTACCCAGAACGGGCCGGAACGCTACCCTTATATATAAAACGGCAGCAAAAATCACCTGAAAATGATGCAAACACACATGAAGAACATTTTGAAAAGAGAAAGGTGCACCAATATGCTGTCATTAACCCATTACTGCCCAAAATCTACTTTTTCACACGAAAAAGTACCCGGAACGGGCAGGTACCATACCCTAAAATATAAAATGGCAGCAAAACACACCTGAAAATGATGCAAACACATATGAAGAACATTTTGAAATGAGAAAGGTGCACCAATATGCTGTCATTAATCCATTACTGCCCAAAATCTACAATTTCACACGAAAAAGTACCTGGAACGGGCCGGAACGCTACCCTAATATATAAAACAGCAGCGAAACTCGCCTGAAAATGATGGAAACACACATGAAGAACATTTTGAAATGAGAAAGGTGCACCAATATGCTGTCATTAACCCATTACTGCCCAAAATCTACATTTTATCACTAAAAAGTACACGGAACGGGCCGGAACGCTACCCTAATATATAAAACAGCAGCGAAACTCGCCTGAAAATCATGCAAACACACATGAAGAACATTTTGAAATGAGAAAGGTGCACCAATATGCTGTCATTAACCCATTACTGCCCAAAATCTACATTTTATCACTAAAATGTACACGGAACGGGCCGGAACGCTACCCTAATATATAAAACAGCAGCGAAACTCGCCTGAAAATCATGCAAACACACATGAAGAACATTTTGAAATGAGAAAGGTGCACCAATATGCTGTCATTAACCCATTACTGCCCAAAATCTACATTTTCACACGAAAATGTACCTGGAACGGGACGGAACGGTACCCTAGCGTATAAAATTGCAGCAAAACTCAGCTGAAAATGATGCAAACAAACATGAAGAACATTTTGAAATGAGAAAAGTGCACCAATATATATGATGTCATTAACCCATTAATGGCCAAATTCTACATTTTATCACAAAAAAGAACACGGAACAGACTGGAACCCTACCCTAATATATAAAACGGCAGCGAAACTCACCTGAAAATGATGCAAACACACATGAAGAATATTTTGAAATGAGAAAGGTGCACCAATATGCTGTCATGAACTCATTACTGCCCAAAATCTATTTTATCACAAAAAAGTACCCAGAACGGGCCAGAACGCTACCTTAATATATAAAACAGCAACGAAACTCACCTGAAAATCAAGCAATCACACATGAAGAACATTTTGAAATGAGAAAGGTGCACCAATGTGCTGTCATTAACCCATTACTCCCCAAAATCTACTTTTTCACACGAAAAAGTACCCGGAACGGGCCGGAACGGTACCCTAAAATATGAAATGGCAGCAAAACTCACCTGAAAATGATGCAAACAAACATGAAGAACATTTTGAAATGAGAAAGGTGCACCAATATATATGCTGTCATTAACCCATTACTGGCCAAAATCTACATTTTATCACAAAAAAAGTACACGGAATGGGCTGGAACCCTACCCTAATATATAAAACGGCAGCAAAACTCACCTGAAAATGATGCAAACACACATGAAGAATATTTTGAAATGAGAAAGGTGCACCAATATGCTGTCATTAACTCATTACTGCCCAAAATCTATTTTATCACAAAAAAGTACCCAGAACGGGCCGGAACGCTACCCTAATATATAAAACGGCAGCAAAAATCACCTGAAAATGATGCAAACACACATGAAGAACATTTTGAAATGAGAAAGGTGCACCAATATGCTGTCATTAACCCATTACTGCCCAAAATCTACTTTTTCACACGAAAAAGTACCCGGTACGGGCAGGTACCATACCCTAAAATATAAAATGGCAGCAAAACTCGCCTGAAAATGATGCAAACACACATGAAGAACATTTTGAAATGAGAAAGGTGCACCAATATGCTGTCATTAACCCATTACTGCCCAAAATCTACATTTTATCACGAAAAAGTACACGGAACGGGCCGGAACGCTACCCTAATATATAAAACAGCAGCGAAACTCGCCTGAAAATGATGCAAACACACGTGAAGAACATTTTGAAATGAGAAAGGTGCACCAATATGCTGTCATTAACCCATTACTGCCCAAAATCTACATTTTATCACAAAAAAGTACCCGGAACGGGCCGGAACGGTACCCTAACATATAAAATGGCAGCAAAAATCACCTGAAAACGATGCAATCACACATGAAGAACATTTTGAAATGAGAAAGGTGCACCAATGTGCTGTCATTAACCCATTACTCCCCAAAATCTACTTTTTCACACGAAAAAGTACCCGGAACGGGCCGGAACGGTACCCTAAAATATGAAATGGCAGCAAAACTCACCTGAAAATGATGCAAACAAACATGAAGAACATTTTGAAATGAGAAAGGTGCACCAATATATATGCTGTCATTAACCCATTACTGGCCAAAATCTACATTTTATCACAAAAAAAGTACACGGAATGGGCTGGAACCCTACCCTAATATATAAAACGGCAGCAAAACTCACCTGAAAATGATGCAAACACACATGAAGAATATTTTGAAATGAGGAAGGTGCACCAATATGCTGTCATTAACTCATTACTGCCCAAAATCTATTTTATCACAAAAAAGTACACAGAACGGGCCGGAACGCTACCCTAATATATAAAACGGCAGCAAAAATCACCTGAAAATGATGCAAACACACATGAAGAACATTTTGAAATGAGAAAGGTGCACCAATATGCTGTCATTAACCCATTACTGCCCAAAATCTACTTTTTCACACGAAAAAGTACCCAGAACGGGCAGGTACCATACCCTAAAATATAAAATGGCAGCAAAACTCACCTGAAAATGATGCAAACACACATGAAGAACATTTTGAAATGAGAAAGGTGCACCAATATGCTGTCATTAACCCATTACTGCCCAAAATCTACATTTTATCACGAAAAAGTACCCAGAACGGGCCAGAACGGTACCCTAACATATGGCAGCAAAAATCACCTGAACATGATGCAAACACAAATGAAGAACATTTTGAAATGAGAAAGGTGCACAAATATGCTGTCATTAACCCATTACTGCCCAAAATCTACATTTTATCACAAAAAGTACCCGGAACGGGCCGGAACGCTACCCTAATATATAAAACGGCAATGAAACTCACCTGAAAATCATGCAAACACACATGAAGAACATTTTGAAATGAGAAAGGTGCACCAATATGCTGTCATTAACCCATTACTGCCCAAAATCTATTTTATCACAAAAAGTACCCAGAACGGGCCGGAACGCTACCCTAATATATAAAACGGCAGCAAAAATCACCTGAAAATGATGCAAACACACATGAAGAACATTTTGAAAAGAGAAAGGTGCACCAATATGCTGTCATTAACCCATTACTGCCCAAAATCTACTTTTTCACACGAAAAAGTACCCGGAACGGGCAGGTACCATACCCTAAAATATAAAATGGCAGCAAAACACACCTGAAAATGATGCAAACACACATGAAGAACATTTTGAAATGAGAAAGGTGCACCAATATGCTGTCATTAATCCATTACTGCCCAAAATCTACAATTTCACACGAAAAAGTACCCGGAACGGGCCGGAACGCTACCCTAATATATAAAACAGCAGCGAAACTCGCCTGAAAATGATGCAAACACACATGAAGAACATTTTGAAATGAGAAAGGTGCACCAATATGCTGTCATTAACCCATTACTGCCCAAAATCTACATTTTATCACTAAAAAGTACACGGAACGGGCCGGAACGCTACCCTAATATATAAAACAGCAGCGAAACTCGCCTGAAAATCATGCAAACACACATGAAGAACATTTTGAAATGAGAAATGAGCACCAATATGCTGTCATTAACCCATTACTGCCCAAAATCTACATTTTATCACTAAAATGTACACGGAACGGGCCGGAACGCTACCCTAATATATAAAACAGCAGCGAAACTCGCCTGAAAATCATGCAAACACACATGAAGAACATTTTGAAATGAGAAAGGTGCACCAATATGCTGTCATTAACCCATTACTGCCCAAAATCTACATTTTCGCACGAAAATGTACCTGGAACGGGCCGGAACGGTACCCTAGCGTATAAAATGGCAGCAAAACTCAGCTGAAAATGCTGCAAACAAACATGAAGAACATTTTGAAATGAGAAAAGTGCACCAATATATATGCTGTCATTAACCCATTACTGGCCAAAATCTACATTTTATCACAAAAAAGTACACGGAACAGACTGGAACCCTACCCTAATATATAAAACGGCAGCGAAACTCACCTGAAAATGATGCAAACACACATGAAGAATATTTTGAAATGAGAAAGGTGCACCAATATGCTGTCATGAACTCATTACTGCCCAAAATCTATTTTATCACAAAAAAGTACCCAGAACGGGCCGGAACGCTACCTTAATATATAAAACAGCAACGAAACTCAATGAAAATCAAGCAATCACACATGAAGAACATTTTGAAATGAGAAAGGTGCACCAATGTGCTGTCATTAACCCATTACTCCCCAAAATCTACTTTTTCACACGAAAAAGTACCCGGAACGGGCCGGAACGGTACCCTAAAATATGAAATGGCAGCAAAACTCACCTGAAAATGATGCAAACAAACATGAAGAACATTTTGAAATGAGAAAGGTGCACCAATATATATGCTGTCATTAACCCATTACTGGCCAAAACCTACATTTTATCACAAAAAAAGTACACGGAATGGGCCGGAACCCTACCCTAATATATAAAACGGCAGCAAAACTCACCTGAAAATGATGCAAACACACATGAAGAATATTTTGAAATGAGAAAGGTGCACCAATATGCTGTCATTAACTCATTACTGCCCAAAATCTATTTTATCACAAAAAAGTACCCAGAACGGGCCGGAACGCTACCCTAATATATAAAACGGCAGCAAAAATCACCTGAAAATGATGCAAACACACATGAAGAACATTTTGAAATGAGAAAGGTGCACCAATATGCTGTCATTAATCCATTACTGCCCAAAATCTACAATTTCACACGAAAAAGTACCCGGAACGGGCCGGAACGCTACCCTAATATATAAAACAGCAGCGAAACTCGCCTGAAAATGATGCAAACACACATGAAGAACATTTTGAAATGAGAAAGGTGCACCAATATGCTGTCATTAACCCATTACTGCCCAAAATCTACATTTTATCACTAAAAAGTACACGGAACGGGCCGGAACGCTACCCTAATATATAAAACAGCAGCGAAACTCGCCTGAAAATCATGCAAACACACATGAAGAACATTTTGAAATGAGAAAGGTGCACCAATATGCTGTCATTAACCCATTACTGCCCAAAATCTACATTTTAATCCAAAAAGTACCCGGAACGGGCCGGAACACTACCCTAATATATAAAACGGCAATGAAACTCACCTGAAAATCATGCAAACACACATGAAGAACATTTTGAAATGAGAAAGGTGCACCAATATGCTGTCATTTACCCATTACTGCCCAAAATCTACTTTTTCACACGAAAAAGTACCCAGAACGGGCCGGAACGGTACCCTAACATATAAAATGGCAGCAAAAATCACCTGAACATGATGCAAACACACATGAAGAACATTTTGAAATGAGAAAGGTGCACCAATATGCTGTCATTAACCCATTACTGCCCAAAATCTACTTTTTCACACGATAAAGTACCCAGAATGGGCTGGAACGGTACCCTAACATATAAAATGGCAGCAAAAATCAGCTGAAAATGATGCAAACACACATGAAGAACATTTTGAAATGAGAAAGGTGCACCAATATGCTGTCATTTACCCATTACTGCCCAAAATCTACTTTTTCACACGAAAAAGTACCCGGAACGGGCCGGTACGGTACCCTGAAATATAAAATGGCAGCAAAACTCACCTGAAAATGATGCAAACACACATGAAGAACATTTTGAAATGAGAAAGGTGCACCAATATATATGCTGTCATTAACCCATTACTGGCCAAAACCTACATTTTATCACAAAAAAAGTACACGGAATGGGCTGGAACCCTACCCTAATATATAAAACGGCAGCAAAACTCACCTGAAAATGATGCAAACACACATGAAGAATATTTTGAAATGAGAAAGGTGCACCAATATGCTGTCATTAACTCATTACTGCCCAAAATCTATTTTATCACAAAAAAGTACCCAGAACGGGCCGGAACGCTACCCTAATATATAAAACGGCAGCAAAAATCACCTGAAAATGATGCAAACACACATGAAGAACATTTTGAAATGAGAAAGGTGCACCAATATGCTGTCATTAATCCATTACTGCCCAAAATCTACAATTTCACACGAAAAAGTACCCGGAACGGGCCGGAACGCTACCCTAATATATAAAACAGCAGCGAAACTCACCTGAAAATGATGCAAACACACATGAAGAACATTTTGAAATGAGAAAGGTGCACCAATATGCTGTCATTAACCCATTACTGCCCAAAATCTACATTTTATCACTAAAAAGTACACGGAACGGGCCGGAACGCTACCCTAATATATAAAACAGCAGCGAAACTCGCCTGAAAATCATGCAAACACACATGAAGAACATTTTGAAATGAGAAAGGTGCACCAATATGCTGTCATTAACCCATTACTGCCCAAAATCTACATTTTAATACAAAAAGTACCCGGAACGGGCCGGAACACTACCCTAATATATAAAACGGCAATGAAACTCACCTGAAAATCATGCAAACACACATGAAGAACATTTTGAAATGAGAAAGGTGCACCAATATGCTGTCATTAACGCATTACTGCCCAAAATCTACATTTTATCACGAAAAAGTACCCAGAACGGGCCGGAACGGTACCCTAACATATAAAATGGCAGCAAAAATCACCTGAACATGATGCAAACACACATGAAGAACATTTTGAAATGAGAAAGGTGCACCAATATGCTGTCATTAACCCATTACTGCCCAAAATCTACTTTTTCACACGATAAAGTACCCAGAATGGGCCGGAACGGTACCCTAACATATAAAATGGCAGCAAAAATCAGCTGAAAATGATGCAAACACACATGAAGAACATTTTGAAATGAGAAAGGTGCACCAATATGCTGTCATTTACCCATTACTGCCCAAAATCTACTTTTTCACACGAAAAAGTACCCGGAACGGGCCGGTACGGTACCCTAAAATATAAAATGGCAGCAAAACTCACCTGAAAATGATGCAAACACACATGAAGAACATTTTGAAATGAGAAAGATGCACCAATATGCTGTCATTAACCCATTACTGCCCAAAATCTACATTTTAGCACAAAAAAGTACCCGGAACGGGCCGGAACGCTACCCTAATATATAAAACGGCAATGAAACTCACCTGAAAATCATGCAAACACACATGAAGAACATTTTGAAATGAGAAAGGTGCACCAATATGCTGTCATTAACCCATTACTGCCCAAAATCTATTTTATCACAAAAAGTACGCAGAACGGGCCGGAACGCTACCCTAATATATAAAACGGCAGCAAAAATCACCTGAAAATGATGCAAACTCACATGAAGAACATTTTGAAAAGAGAAAGGTGCACCAATATGCTGTCATTAACCCATTACTGCCCAAAATCTACTTTTTCACACGAAAAAGTACCCGGAACGGGCAGGTACCATACCCTAAAATATAAAATGGCAGCAAAACACACCTGAAAATAATGCAAACACACATGAAGAACATTTTGAAATGAGAAAGGTGCACCAATATGCTGTCATTAATCCATTACTGCCCAAAATCTACAATTTCACACGAAAAAGTACCCGGAACGTGCCGGAACGCTACCCTAATATATAAAACAGCAGCGAAACTCGCCTGAAAATGATGCAAACACACATGAAGAACATTTTGAAATGAGAAAGGTGCACCAATATGCTGTCATTAACCCATTACTGCCCAAAATCTACATTTTATCACTAAAAAGTACACGGAACGGGCCGGAACGCTACCCTAATATATAAAACAGCAGCGAAACTCGCCTGAAAATCATGCAAACACACATGAAGAACATTTTGAAATGAGAAAGGTGCACCAATATGCTGTCATTAACCCATTACTGCCCAAAATCTACATTTTATCACTAAAATGTACACGGAACGGGCCGGAACGCTACCCTAATATATAAAACAGCAGCGAAACTCGCCTGAAAATCATGCAAACACACATGAAGAACATTTTGAAATGAGAAAGGTGCACCAATATGCTGTCATTAACCCATTACTGCCCAAAATCTACATTTTATCACAAAAAGTACCCGGAACGGGCCGGAACGCTACCCTAACATATAAAATGGCAGCAAAAATCACCTGAACATGATGCAAACACACATGAAGAACATTTTGAAATGAGAAAGGTGCACCAATATGCTGTCATTAACCCATTACTGCCCAAAATCTACTTTTTCACACGAAAAAGTACCCAGAATGGGCCGGAACGGTACCCTAACATATAAAATGGCAGCAAAAATCAGCTGAAAATGATGCAAACACACATGAAGAACATTTTGAAATGAGAAAGGTGCACCAATATGCTGTCATTTACCCATTACTGCCCAAAATCTACTTTTTCACGCGAAAAAGTACCCGGAACGGGCCGGTACGGTACCCTAAAATATAAAATGGCAGCAAAACTCACCTGAAAATGATGCAAACACATATGAAGAACATTTTGAAATGAGAAAGGTGCACCAATATGCTGTCATTAACCCATTACTGCCCAAAATCTACATTTTAGCACAAAAAAGTACCCGGAACGGGCCGGAACGCTACCCTAATATATAAAACGGCAATGAAACTCACCTGAAAATCATGCAAACACACATGAAGAACATTTTGAAATGAGAAAGGTGCACCAATATGCTGTCATTAACCCATTACAGCCCAAAATCTACATTTTATCACGAAAAAGTACCCAGAACGGGCCGGAACGGTACCCTAACATATAAAATGGCAGCAAAAATCACCTGAACATGATGCAAACACAAATGAAGAACATTTTGAAATGAGAAAGGTGCACAAATATGCTGTCATTAACCCATTACTGCCCAAAATCTACATTTTATCACAAAAAGTACCCGGAACGGGCCGGAACGCTACCCTAATATATAAAACAGCAGCGAAACTTGCCTGAAAATCATGCAAACACACATGAAGAACATTTTGAAATGAGAAAGGTGCACCAATATGCTGTCATTAACCCATTACTGCCCAAAATCTACATTTTATCATGAAAAAGTACCCGGAACGGGCCGGAACGCTACCCTAATATGTAAAATGGCAGTGAAACTCACCTGAAAATGATGCAAACACACATGAAGAACATGTTGAAATGAGAAAGCTCCACCAATATGCTGTCATTAACCCATTACTGACCAAAATCTACATTTTATCACGAAAAAGTACCCGGAACGGGCCAGAACGGTACCCTAAAATATAAAATGGCAGCAAAACTCACCTGAAAATGATGCAAACAAACATGAAGAACATTTTGAAATGAGAAAAGTGCACCAATATATATGCTGTCATTAACCCATTACTGGCCAAAATCTACATTTTATCACAAAAAAGTACACGGAACAGACTGGAACCCTACCCTAATATATAAAACGGCAGCAAAACTCACCTGAAAATGATGCAAACACACATGAAGAATATTTTGAAATGAGAAAGGTGCACCAATATGCTGTCATTAACTCAATACTGCCCAAAATCTATTTTATCACAAAAAAGTACCCAGAACGGGCCGGAACGCTACCCTAATATATAAAACGGCAACGAAACTCACCTGAAAATCATGCAATCACACATGAAGAACATTTTGAAATGAGAAAGGTGCACCAATGTGCTGTCAATAACCCATTACTCCCCAAAATCTACTTTTTTCCACGAAAAAGTACCCGGAACGGGCCGGAACGGTACCCTAAAATATGAAATGGCAGCAAAAATCACCTGAAAATGATGCAAACAAACATGAAGAACATTTTGAAATGAGAAAGGTGCACCAATATGCTGTCATTAACCCATTACTGCCCAAAATCTACATTTTATCACGAAAAAGTACCCAGAATGGGCCGGAACGGTACCCTAACATATAAAATGTCAGCAAAAATCACCTGAACATGATGTAAACACACATGAAGAACATTTTGAAATGAGAAAGGTGCACCAATATGCTGTCATTAACCTATTACTGCCCAAAATCTACTTTTTCACACGAAAAAGTACCCAGAACGGGCCGGAACGGTACCCTAACATATAAAATGGCAGCAAAGATCAGCTGAAAATGATGCAAACACACAGGAAGAACATTTTGAAATGAGAAAGGTGCACCAATATGCTGCCATTTACCCATTACTGCCCAAAATCTACTTTTTCACACGAAAAAGTACCCGGAACGGGCCGGTACGGTACCCTAAAATAAAAAATGGCAGCAAAACTCACCTGAAAATGATGCAAACACACATGAAGAACATTTTGAAATGAGAAAGCTCCACCAATATGCTGTCATTAACCCATTACTGCCCAAAATCTACATTTTATCACGAAAAAGTACCCGGAACGGGCCGGAACGGTACCCTAACATATAAAATGGCAGCAAAAATCACCTGAACATGATGTAAACACACATGAAGAACATTTTGAAATGAGAAAGGTGCACCAATATGCTGTCATTAACCTATTACTGCCCAAAATCTACTTTTTCACACGAAAAAGTACCCAGAACGGGCCGGAACGGTACCCTAACATATAAAACGGCAGCAAAAATCAGCTGAAAATGATGCAAACTCACAGGAAGAACATTTTGAAATGAGAAAGGTGCACCAATATGCTGCCATTTACCCATTACTGCCCAAAATCTACTTTTTCACACGAAAAAGTACCCGGAACGGGCCGGAACGCTACTCTAATATATAAAACAGCAGCGAAACTCGCCTGAAAATAATGCAAACACACATGAAGAACATTTTGAAATGAGAAAGGTGCATCAATATGCTGTCAATAACCCATTACTGCCCCAAATCTACATTTTATCACGAAAAAGTACCCGGAACGGGACGGAACGGTACCCTAACATATAAAACCGCAGCAAAACTCACTTGAAAATGATGCAAACACACATGAAGAACACTTTGAAATGAGAAAGGTGCACCAATATGCTGTCATTAACCCATTACTGCCCAAAATCTACATTTTAGCACGAAAAAGTACACGGAACGGGCTGGAACGCTACCCAATGTATAAAACGGCAGCGAAAATCACCTGAAAATGATGCAAACACACATGAAGAACATTTTGAAATGAGAAAGGTGCACCAATATGCTGTCATTAACCCATCACTGCCCAAAATCTACTTTTTCACACGAAAAAGTACCCGGAACGGGCCGGTACCATACCCTAATATATAAAAAGGCAACGAAACTCACCTGAAAATCATGCAAACACACATGAAGAACATTTTGAAATGAGAAAGGTGCACCAATGTGCTGTCATTAACCCATTACTGCCCAAAATCTACATTTTATCAGGAAAAAGTACCCGGAACGGGTCGGAACGCTACCCTAATATATAAAACGGCAGGAAACTCACCTGAAAATGATGCAAACACATATGAAGAACATGTTGAAATGAGAAAGCTCCACCAATATGCTGTCATTAACCCATTACTGCCCAAAATCTACATTTTAACACGAAAAAGTACCCGGTACGGGCCGGAACGCTACCCTAATATATAAAACGGCAGCAAAACTCACCTGAAAATGATGCAAACACAAATGAAGAATATTCTGAAATGAGAAAGGTGCACCAATATGCTGTCATTAACCCATTACTGCCCAAAATCTACATTTTATCACAAAAAAGTACCAAGAAACGGCCGGAACGCTACCCTAATATCTAAAACGGCAACGAAACTCACCTGAAAATCATGCAAACACACATGAAGAACATTTTGAAATGAGAAAGGTGCACCAATGTGCTGTCATTAACCCATTACTGCCCAAAATCTACATTTAATCACGAAAAAGTACCCGGAACGGGCCGGAACGGTACCCTAACATATAAAATGGCAGCAAAAATCACCTGAAAATGATGCAAACACACATGAAGAACATTTTGAAATGAGAAAGGTGCACAAATATGCTGTCATTAACCCATTACTGCCCAAAATCTACATTTTATCATGAAAAAGTACCCGGAACGGGCCGGAACGCTACCCTAATATATAAAACGGCAGCGAAACTCGCCTGAAAATGATGCAAACACACATGAAGAACATGTTCAAATGAGAAAGCCCCACCAATATGCTGTCATTAACCCATTGCTGACCAAAACCTACATTTTATCACGAAAAAGTACCCGGAACGGGCAGGAACGGTACCCTAACATATAAAATGGCAGCAAAAATCACCTGAAAATGATGCAAACACAAATGAAGAACATTTTGAAATGAGAAAGGTGCACAAATATGCTGTCATTAACCCATTATTGCCCAAAATGTACATTTTATCATGAAAAAGAACCCGGAACGGGCCGGAACGCTACCCTAATATATAAAACGACAGCAAAACTCACCTGAAAATGATGCAAACACACATGAAGAACATGTTGAAATGAGAAAGCTCCACCAATATGCTGTCATTAACCCATTACTGACCGAAATCTACATTTTATCACGAAAAAGTACCCGGAACGGGCCGGAACGGTACCCTAACATATAAAATGGCAGCAAAAATCACCTGAAAATGATGCAAACACAAATGAAGAACATTTTGAAATGAGAAAGGTGCACAAATATGCTGTCATTAACCCATTACTGCCCAAAATCTACATTTTATCACGAAAAAGTACACGGAATGGGCCGGAACGCTACCCTAATATATAAAAGGGCAATGAAACTGGCCTGAAAATCATGCAAACACACATGAAGAACATTTTGAAATGAGAAAGGTGCACCAATATGCTGTCATTAACCCATTACTGCCCAAAATCTACATTTTATCACGAAAAAGTACCCAGAACGGGCCGGAACGGTACCCTAACATATAAAATGGCAGCAAAAATCACCTGAACATGATGCAAACACACATGAAGAACATTTTGAAATGAGAAAGGTGCACCAATATATATGCTGTCATTAACTCATTACTGGCTAAAATCTACATTTTATCACAAAAAAGTACACGGAACGGGCTGGAACCCTACACTAATTTATAAAACGGCAGCGAAACTCACCTGAAAATGATGCAAACACACATGAAGAACATTTTGAAATGAGAAAGGTGCACCAATATGCTGTCATTAACCCATTACTGCCCAAAATCTACATTTTATCACAAAAAAGTACCCAGAACGGGCCGGAACGGTACCCTAACATATAAAATGGCAGCAAAAATCACCTGAACATGATGCAAACACACATGAAGAACATTTTGAAATGAGAAAGGTGCACCAATATGCTGTCATTAACGCATTACTGCCCAAAATCTACTTTTTCACACGAAAAAGTACCCGGAACGGGCCGGTACGGTACCCTAAAATATAAAATGGCAGCAAAACTCACCTGAAAATGATGCAAACATACATGAAGAACATGTTGAAATGAGAAAGCTCCACCAATATGCTGTCATTAACCCATTACTGACCAAAATCTACATTTTATCACGAAAAAGTACCCGGAACGGGCCGGAAAGCTACCCTAATATATAAAACGGCAATGAAACTCACCTGAAAATCATGCAAACACACATGAAGAACATTTTGAAATGAGAAAGGTGCACCAATATGCTGTCATTAACCCATTACTGCCCAAAATCTACATTTTATCTCGAAAAAGTACCCAGAACGGGCCGGAAAGGTACCCTAACATATAAAATGGCAGCAAAAATCACCTGAACATGATGCAAACACACATGAAGAACATTTTGAAATGAGAAAGGTGCACCAATATGCTGTCATTAATCCATTACTGCCCAAAATCTACATTTTAGCACGAAAAAGTACACGGAACGGGCTGGAACGCTACCCAATGTATAAAACGGCAGCGAAACTCACCTGAAAATGATGCAAACACACATGAAGAACATTTTGAAGTGAGAAAGGTGCACCAATATGCAGTCATTAACCCATTACTGCCCAAAATCTACATTTTATCACGAAAAAGTACCCGGAACGGGCCGGAACGGTACCCTAAAATATAAAATGGCAGCAAAAATCAGCTGAAAATGATGCAAACACACATGAAGAACATTTTGAAATGAGAAAGGTGCACAAATATGCTGTCATTAACCCATTACTGCCCAAAATCTACATTTTATCATGAAAAAGTACCCGGAACGGGCCGGAACGCTACCCTAATATATAAAACGGCAGCGAAACTCGCCTGAAAATGATGCAAACACACATGAAGAACATGTTGAAATGAGAAAGCTCCACCAATATGCTGTCATTAACCCATTACTGATGGAAATCTACATTTTATCACGAAAAAGTACCCGGAACGGGCCGGAACGGTACCCTAACATATAAAATGGCAGCAAAAATCACCTGAAAATGATGCAAACACAAATGAAGAACATTTTGAAATGAGAAAGGTGCACAAATATGCTGTCATTAACCCATTACTGCCCAAAATCTACATTTTATCACGAAAAAGTACACGGAATGGGCCGGAACGCTACCCTAATATATAAAACGGCAATGAAACTGGCCTGAAAATCATGCAAACACACATGAAGAACATTTTGAAATGAGAAAGGTGCACCAATATGCTGTCATTAACCCATTACTGCCCAAAATCTACATTTTATCACGAAAAAGTACCCAGAACGGGCCGGAACGGTACCCTAACATATAAAATGGCAGCAAAAATCACCTGAACATGATGCAAACACACATGAAGAACATTTTGAAATGAGAAAGGTGTACCAATATGCTGTCATTAACCCATTACTGCCCAAAATCTACTTTTTCACACGAAAAAGTACACGGAACGGGCCGGTACGGTACCCTAAAATATAAAATGGCAGCAAAACTTACCTGAAAATGATGCAAACATATATGAAGAACATGTTGAAATGAGAAAGCTCCACCAATATGCTGTCATTAACCCATTACTGACCAAAATCTACATTTTATCACGAAAAAGTACCCGGAACGGGCCGGAACGGTACCCTAACATAAAATGGCAGCAAAAATCACCTGAAAATGATGCAAACACAACAATGAAGAACATTTTGAAATGAGAAAGGTGCACAAATATGCTGTCATTAACCCATAACTGCCCAAAATCTACATTTTATCACAAAAAGTACCCGGAACGGGCCGGAAAGCTACCCTAATATATAAAACGGCAATGAAACTCACCTGAAAATCATGCAAACACACATGAACAACATTTTGAAATGAGAAAGGTGCACCAATATGCTGTCATTAACCCATTACTGCCCAAAATCTACTTTTTCACACAAAAAAGTACCCAGAACGGACCGGAACGGTACCCTAACATATAAAATGGCGGCAAAAATCAGCTGAAAATGATGCAAACACACATGAAGAACATTTTGAAATGAGAAAGGTGCACCAATATGCTGTCATTTACCCATTACTGCCCAAAATCTACTTTTTCACACGAAAAAGTACCCAGAACGGGCCGGTACGGTACCCTAAAATATAAAATGCCAGCAAAACTCACCTGAAAATGATGCAAACACACATGAAGAACATTTTGAAATGAGAAAGCTCCACCAATATGCTGTCATTAACCCATTACTGCCCAAAATCTACATTTTATCACGAAAAAGTACACGGAACGGGCCAGAACGCTACCCTAATATATAAAACAGCAGCGAAACTCGCCTGAAAATCATGCAAACACACATGAAGAACATTTTGAAATGAGAAAGGTGCACCAATATTCTGTCATTAACCCATTACTGCCCAAAATCTACATTTTAGCACGAAAAAGTACACGGAACGGGCCGGAACGCTACCCAATATATAAAACGGCAGCGAAACTCACCTGAAAATGATGCAAACACACATGAAGAACATTATGAAATGAGAAAGGTGCACCAATATGCTGTCATTAACCCATTACTGCCCAAAATCTACATTTTCACACGAAAAAGTACACGGAACGGGCCGGAACGGTACCCTAACGTATAAAATGGCAGCAAAACTCAGCTGAAAATGATGCAAGCACACATGAAGAACATTTTGAAATGAGAAAGCTCCACCAATATGCTGTCATTAACCCATTACTGCCCAAAATCTACATTTTATCACGAAAAAGTACACGGAACGGGCCGGAACGCTACCCTAATATATAAAACAGCAGCGAAACTCGCCTGAAAATCATGCAAACACACATGAAGAACATTTTGAAATGAGAAAGGTGCACCAATATGCTGTCCTTAACCCATTACTGCCCAAAATCTACATTTTATCATGAAAAAGAACCCGGAACGGGCCGGAACGCTACCCTAATTTATAAAACGACAGCAAAACTCACCTGAAAATGATGCAAACACACATGAAGAACATTTTGAAATGAGAGAGGTGCACAAATATGCTGTCATTAACCCATTACTGCCCAAAATCTACATTTTATCATGAAAAAGTACCCGGAACGGGCCGGAACGCTACCCTAATATATAAAACGGCAGCGAAACTCGCCTGAAAATGATGCAAACACACATGAAGAACATGTTGAAATGAGAAAGCTCCACCAATATGCTGTCATTAACCCATTACTGACCGAAATCTACATTTTATCACGAAAAAGTACCCGGAACGGGCCGGAACGGTACCCTAACATATAAAATGGCAGCAAAAATCACCTGAAAATGATGCAAACACAAATGAAGAACATTTTGAAATGAGAAAGGTGCACAAATATGCTGTCATTAACCCATTACTGCCCAAAATCTACATTTTATCACGAAAAAGTACACGGAATGGGCCGGAACGCTACCCTAATATATAAAACGGCAATGAAACTGGCCTGAAAATCATGCAAACACACATGAAGAACATTTTGAAATGAGAAAGGTGCACCATTATGCTGTCATTAACCCATTACTGCCCAAAATCTACATTTTATCACGAAAAAGTACCCAGAACGGGCCGGAACGGTACCCTAACATATAAAATGACAGCAAAAATCACCTGAACATGATGCAAACACACATGAAGAACATTTTGAAATGAGAAAGGTGTACCAATATGCTGTCATTAACCCATTACTGCCCAAAATCTACTTTTTCACACGAAAAAGTACCCGGAACGGGCCGGTACGGTACCCTAAAATATAAAATGGCAGCAAAACTCACCTGAAAATGATGCAAACATACATGAAGAACATGTTGAAATGAGAAAGCTCCACCAATATGCTGTCCTTAACCCATTACTGCCCAAAATCTACATTTTATCATGAAAAAGAACCCGGAACGGGCCGGAACGCTACCCTAATTTATAAAACGACAGCAAAACTCACCTGAAAATGATGCAAACACACATGAAGAACATTTTGAAATGAGAGAGGTGCACAAATATGCTGTCATTAACCCATTACTGCCCAAAATCTACATTTTATCATGAAAAAGTACCCGGAACGGGCCGGAACGCTACCCTAATATATAAAACGGCAGCGAAACTCGCCTGAAAATGATGCAAACACACATGAAGAACATGTTGAAATGAGAAAGCTCCACCAATATGCTGTCATTAACCCATTACTGACCAAAATCTACATTTTATCACGAAAAAGTACCCGGAACGGGCCGGAACGGTACCCTAACATAAAATGGCAGCAAAAATCACCTGAAAATGATGCAAACACAACAATGAAGAACATTTTGAAATGAGAAAGGTGCACAAATATGCTGTCATTAACCCATAACTGCCCAAAATCTACATTTTATCACAAAAAGTACCCGGAACGGGCCGGAAAGCTACCCTAATATATAAAACGGCAATGAAACTCACCTGAAAATCATGCAAACACACATGAACAACATTTTGAAATGAGAAAGGTGCACCAATATGCTGTCATTAACCCATTACTGCCCAAAATCTACTTTTTCACACAAAAAAGTACCCAGAACGGGCCGGAACGGTACCCTAACATATAAAATGGCAGCAAAAATCAGCTGAAAATGATGCAAACACACATGAAGAACATTTTGAAATGAGAAAGGTGCACCAATATGCTGTCATTTACCCATTACTGCCCAAAATCTACTTTTTCACACGAAAAAGTACCCAGAACGGGCCGGTACGGTACCCTAAAATATAAAATGCCAGCAAAACTCACCTGAAAATGATGCAAACACACATGAAGAACATTTTGAAATGAGAAAGCTCCACCAATACGCTGTCATTAACCCATTACTGCCCAAAATCTACATTTTATCACGAAAAAGTACACGTAACGGGCCAGAACGCTACCCTAATATATAAAACAGCAGCGAAACTCGCCTGAAAATCATGCAAACACACATGAAGAACATTTTGAAATGAGAAAGGTGCACCAATATTCTGTCATTAACCCATTACTGCCCAAAATCTACATTTTAGCACGAAAAAGTACACGGAACGGGCCGGAACGCTACCCAATATATAAAACGGCAGCGAAACTCACCTGAAAATGATGCAAACACACATGAAGAACATTTTGAAATGAGAAAGGTGCACCAATATGCTGTCATTAACCCATTACTGCCCAAAATCTACATTTTCACACGAAAAAGTACACGGAACGGGCCGGAACGGTACCCTAACGTATAAAATGGCAGCAAAACTCAGCTGAAAATGATGCAAGCACACATGAAGAACATTTTGAAATGAGAAAGCTCCACCAATATGCTGTCATTAACCCATTACTGCCCAAAATCTACATTTTATCATGAAAAAGTACACGGAACGGGCCGGAACGCTACCCTAATATATAAAACAGCAGCGAAACTCGCCTGAAAATCATGCAAACACACATGAAGAACATTTTGAAATGAGAAAGGTGCACCAATATGCTGTCCTTAACCCATTACTGCCCAAAATCTACATTTTATCATGAAAAAGAACCCGGAACGGGCCGGAACGCTACCCTAATTTATAAAACGACAGCGAAACTCACCTGAAAATGATGCAAACACACATGAAGAACATTTTGAAATGAGAAAGGTGCACCAATATGCTGTCATTAACCCATTACTGCCCAAAATCTACATTTTATCACGCAAAATTACTCAGAACGGGCCGGAATGCTACCCTAATATATAAATCGGCAGCGAAACTCACCTGAAAATGATGCAAACACACATGAAGAACATTTTGAAATGAGAAAGGTGCACCAATATGCTGTCATTAACTCATTACTGCCCAAAATCTATTTTATCACAAAAAAGTACCCAGAACGGGCCGGAACGCTACCCTAATATATAAAACGGCAACGAAACTCACCTGAAAATCATGCAATCACACATGAAGAACATTTTGAAATGAGAAAGGTGCACCAATATATATGCTGTCATTAACCCATTACTGGCCAAAATCTACATTTTATCACAAAAAAGTACACGGAACGGGCCGGAACGGTACCCTAAAATATAAAATGGCAGCAAAACTCACCTGAAAATGATGCAAACAAACATGAAGAACATTTTGAAATGAGAAAGGTGCACCAATATATATGCTGTCATTAACCCATTACTGGCCAAAATCTACATTTTATCACAAAAAAGTACACGGAACGGGCTGGAACCCTACCCTAATATATAAAACGGCAGCGAAACTCACCTGAAAATGATGCAAACACACATGAAGAATATTTTGAAATGAGAAAGGTGCACCAATATGCTGCCATTAACTCATTACTGCCCAAAATCTATTTTATCACAAAAAAGTACCCAGAACGGGCCGGAACGCTACCCTAATATATAAAACGGCAACGAAACTCACCTGAAAATCATGCAAACACACATGAAGAACATTTTGAAATGAGAAAGGTGCACCAATGTGCTGTCATTAACCCATTACTGCCCAAAATCTACATTTTATCAGGAAAAAGTACCCGGAACGGGCCGGAACGGTACCCTAACATATAAAATGGCAGCAAAAATCACCTGAAAATGATGCAAACACACATGAAGAACATTTTGAAATGAGAAAGGTGCACCAATATGCTGTCATTAACCCATTACTGCCCAAAATCTACTTTTTCACACGAAAAAGTACCCGGAACGGGCCGGTACCATACCCTAATATATAAAACGGCAACGAAACTCACCTGAAAATCATGCAAACACACATGAAGAACATTTTGAAATGAGAAAGGTGCACCAATGTGCTGTCATTAACCCATTACTGCCCAAAATCTACATTTTATCAGGAAAAAGTACCCGGAACGGGCCGGAACGGTACCCTAACATATAAAATGGCAGCAAAAACCACCTGAAAATGATGCAAACACACATGAAGAACATTTTGAAATGAGAAAGGTGCACCAATATGCTGTCATTAACCCATTACTGCCCAAAATCTACTTTTTCACACGAAAAAGTACCCGGAACGGGCAGGAACGGTACCCTAACATATAAAATGGCAGCAAAAATCACCTGAAAATGATGCAAACACAAATGAAGAACATTTTGAAATGAGAAAGGTGCACAAATATGCTGTCATTAACCCATTATTGCCCAAAATGTACATTTTATCATGAAAAAGAACCCGGAACGGGCCGGAACGCTACCCTAATATATAAAACGACAGCAAAACTCACCTGAAAATGATGCAAACACACATGAAGAACATGTTGAAATGAGAAAGCTCCACCAATATGCTGTCATTAACCCATTACTGACCGAAATCTACATTTTATCACAAAAAAGTACCCGGAACGGGCCGGAACGGTACCCTAACATATAAAATGGCAGCAAAAATCACCTGAAAATGATGCAAACACAAATGAAGAACATTTTGAAATGAGAAAGGTGCACAAATATGCTGTCATCAACCCATTACTGCCCAAAATCTACATTTTATCACGAAAAAGTACACGGAATGGGCCGGAACGCTACCCTAATATATAAAACGGCAATAAAACTGGCCTGAAAATCATGCAAACACACATGAAGAACATTTTGAAATGAGAAAGGTGCACCAATATGCTGTCATTAACCCATTACTGCCCAAAATCTACATTTTGTCACGAAAAAGTACCCAGAACGGGCCGGAACGGTACCCTAACATATAAAATGGCAGCAAAAATCACCTGAACATGATGCAAACACACATGAAGAACATTTTGAAATGAGAAAGGTGTACCAATATGCTGTCATTAACCCATTACTGCCCAAAATCTACTTTTTCACACGAAAAAGTACCCGGAACGGGCCGGTACGGTACCCTAAAATATAAAATGGCAGCAAAACTCACCTGAAAATGATGCAAACATACATGAAGAACATGTTGAAATGAGAAAGCTCCACCAATATGCTGTCATTAACCCATTACTGACCAAAATCTACATTTTATCACGAAAAAGTACCCGGAACGGGCCGGAACGGTACCCTAACATAAAATGGCAGCAAAAATCACCTGAAAATGATGCAAACACAACAATGAAGAACATTTTGAAATGAGAAAGGTGCACAGATATGCTGTCATTAACCCATAACTGCCTAAAATCTACATTTTATCACAAAAAGTACCCGGAACTGGCCGGAAAGCTACCCTTATATATAAAACGGCAATGAAACTCACCTGAAAATCATGCAAACACACATGAAGAACATTTTGAAATGAGAAAGGTGCACCAATATGCTGTCATTAACCCATTACTGCCCAAAATCTACTTTTTCACACGAAAAAGTACCCAGAACGGGCCGGAACGGTACCCTAACATATAAAATGGCAGCAAAAATCAGCTGAAAATGATGCAAACACACATGAAGAACATTTTAAAATGAGAAAGGTGCACCAATATGCTGTCATTTACCCATTACTGCCCAAAATCTACTTTTTCACACGAAAAAGTACCCAGAACGGGCCGGTACGGTACCCTAAAATATAAAATGGCAGCAAAACTCACCTGAAAATGATGCAAACACACATGAAGAACATTTTGAAATGAGAAAGCTCCACCAATATGCTGTCATTAACCCATTACTGCCCAAAATCTACATTTTATCACGAAAAAGTACACGGAACGGGCCGGAACGCTACCCTAATATATAAAACAGCAGCGAAACTCGCCTGAAAATCATGCAAACACACATGAAGAACATTTTGAAATGAGAAAGGTGCACCAATATTCTGTCATTAACCCATTACTGCCCAAAATCTACATTTTAGCACGAAAAAGTACACGGAACGGGCCGGAACGCTACCCTAAAATATAAAATGGCAGCAAAACTCACCTGAAAATGATGCAAACACACATGAAGAACATTTTGAAATGAGAAAGCTCCACCAATATGCTGTCATTAACCCATTATTGCCCAAAATGTACATTTTATCATGAAAAAGAACCCGGAACGGGCCGGAACGCTACCCTAATATATAAAACGACAGCAAAACTCACCTGAAAATGATGCAAACACACATGAAGAACATGTTGAAATGAGAAAGCTCCACCAATATGCTGTCATTAACCCATTACTGACCAAAATCTACATTTTATCACGAAAAAGTACCCGGAACGGGCCGGAACGGTACCCTAACATAAAATGGCAGCAAAAATCACCTGAAAATGATGCAAACACAACAATGAAGAACATTTTGAAATGAGAAAGGTGCACAGATATGCTGTCATTAACCCATAACTGCCTAAAATCTACATTTTATCACAAAAAGTACCCGGAACTGGCCGGAAAGCTACCCTAATATATAAAACGGCAATGAAACTCACCTGAAAATCATGCAAACACACATGAAGAACATTTTGAAATGAGAAAGGTGCACCAATATGCTGTCAGTAACCCATTACTGCCCAAAATCTACTTTTTCACACGAAAAAGTACCCAGAACGGGCCGGAACGGTACCCTAACATATAAAATGGCAGCAAAAATCAGCTGAAAATGATGCAAACACACATGAAGAACATTTTGAAATGAGAAAGGTGCACCAATATGCTGTCATTTACCCATTACTGCCCAAAATCTACTTTTTCACACGAAAAAGTACCCAGAACGGGCCGGTACGGTACCCTAAAATATAAAATGGCAGCAAAACTCACCTGAAAATGATGCAAACACACATGAAGAACATTTTGAAATGAGAAAGCTCCACCAATATGCTGTCATTAACCCATTACTGCCCAAAATCTACATTTTATCACGAAAAAGTACACGGAACGGGCCGGAACGCTACCCTAATATATAAAACGGCAATGAAACTGGCCTGAAAATCATGCAAACACACATGAAGAACATTTTGAAATGAGAAAGGTGCACCAATATGCTGTCATTAACCCATTACTGCCCAAAATCTAATTTTTGTCACGAAAAAGTACCCAGAACGGGCCGGAACGGTACCCTAACATATAAAATGGCAGCAAAAATCACCTGAACATGATGCAAACACACATGAAGAACATTTTGAAATGAGAAAGGTGTACCAATATGCTGTCATTAACCCATTACTGCCCAAAATCTACTTTTTCACACGAAAAAGTACCCGGAACGGGCCGGTACGGTACCCTAAAATATAAAATGGCAGCAAAACTCACCTGAAAATGATGCAAACATACATGAAGAACATGTTGAAATGAGAAAGCTCCACCAATATGCTGTCATTAACCCATTACTGACCAAAATCTACATTTTATCACGAAAAAGTACCCGGAACGGGCCGGAACGGTACCCTAACATAAAATGGCAGCAAAAATCACCTGAAAATGATGCAAACACAACAATGAAGAACATTTTGAAATGAGAAAGGTGCACAGATATGCTGTCATTAACCCATAACTGCCTAAAATCTACATTTTATCACAAAAAGTACCCGGAACTGGCCGGAAAGCTACCCTAATATATAAAACGGCAATGAAACTCACCTGAAAATCATGCAAACACACATGAAGAACATTTTGAAATGAGAAAGGTGCACCAATATGCTGTCAGTAACCCATTACTGCCCAAAATCTACTTTTTCACACGAAAAAGTACCCAGAACGGGCCGGAACGGTACCCTAACATATAAAATGGCAGCAAAAATCAGCTGAAAATGATGCAAACACACATGAAGAACATTTTGAAATGAGAAAGGTGCACCAATATGCTGTCATTTACCCATTACTGCCCAAAATCTACTTTTTCACACGAAAAAGTACCCAGAACGGGCCGGTACGGTACCCTAAAATATAAAATGGCAGCAAAACTCACCTGAAAATGATGCAAACACACATGAAGAACATTTTGAAATGAGAAAGCTCCACCAATATGCTGTCATTAACCCATTACTGCCCAAAATCTACATTTTAGCACGAAAAAGTACACGGAACGGGCCGGAACGCTACCCTAAAATATAAAATGGCAGCAAAACTCACCTGAAAATGATGCAAACACACATGAAGAACATTTTGAAATGAGAAAGCTCCACCAATATGCTGTCATTAACCCATTATTGCCCAAAATGTACATTTTATCATGAAAAAGAACCCGGAACGGGCCGGAACGCTCCCCTAATATATAAAACGACAGCAAAACTCACCTGAAAATGATGCAAACACACATGAAGAACATGTTGAAATGAGAAAGCTCCACCAATATGCTGTCATTAACCCATTACTGACCGAAATCTACATTTTATCACGAAAAAGTACCCGGAACGGGCCGGAACGGTACCCTAACATATAAAATGGCAGCAAAAATCACCTGAAAATGATGCAAACACAAATGAAGAACATTTTGAAATGAGAAAGGTGCACAAATATGCTGTCATTAACCCATTACTGCCCAAAATCTACATTTTATCACGAAAAAGTACACGGAATGGGCCGGAACGCTACCCTAATATATAAAACGGCAATGAAACTGGCCTGAAAATCATGCAAACACACATGAAGAACATTTTGAAATGAGAAAGGTGCACCAATATGCTGTCATTAACCCATTACTGCCCAAAATCTACATTTTATCACGAAAAAGTACCCAGAACGGGCCGGAACGGTACCCTAACATATAAAATGGCAGCAAAAATCACCTGAACATGATGCAAACACACATGAAGAACATTTTGAAATGAGAAAGGTGTACCAATATGCTGTCATTAACCCATTACTGCCCAAAATCTACTTTTTCACACGAAAAAGTACCCGGAACGGGCCGGTACGGTACCCTAAAATATAAAATGGCAGCAAAACTCACCTGAAAATGATGCAAACATACATGAAGAACATGTTGAAATGAGAAAGCTCCACCAATATGCTGTCATTAACCCATTACTGACCAAAATCTACATTTTATCACGAAAAAGTACCCGGAACGGGCCGGAACGGTACCCTAACATAAAATGGCAGCAAAAATCACTGAAAATGATGCAAACACAACAATGAAGAACATTTTGAAATGAGAAAGGTGCACAAATATGCTGTCATTAACCCATAACTGCCTAAAATCTACATTTTATCAAAAAAAGTACCTGGAACGGGCCGGAAAGCTACCCTAATACATAAAACGGCAATGAAACTCACCTGAAAATCATGCAAACACACATGAAGAACATTTTGAAATGAGAAAGGTGCACCAATATGCTGTCATTTACCCATTACTGCCCAAAATCTACTTTTTCACACGTAAAAGTACCCAGAACGGGCCGGTACGGTACCCTAAAATATAAAATGGCAGCAAAACTCACCTGAAAATGATGCAAACACACATGAAGAACATTTTGAAATGAGAAAGCTCCACCAATATGCTGTCATTAACCCATTACTGCCCAAAATCTACATTTTATCACGAAAAAGTACACGGAACGGGCCGGAACGCTACCCTAATATATAAAACAGCAGCAAAACTCGCCTGAAAATCATGCAAACACACATGAAGAACATTTTGAAATGAGAAAGGTGCACCAATATTCTGTCATTAACCCATTACTGCCCAAAATCTACATTTTAGCACGAAAAAGTACACGGAACGGGCCAGAACGGTACCCTAACGTATAAAATGGCAGCAAAACTCAGCTGAAAATGATGCAAACACACATGAAGAACATTTTGAAATGAGAAAGCTCCACCAATATGCTGTCATTAACCCATTACTGCCCAAAATCTACATTTTATCACGAAAAAGTACACAGAACGGGCCGGAACGCTACCCTAATATATAAAACAGCAGCGAAACTCGCCTGAAAATCATGCAAACACACATGAAGAACATTTTGAAATGAGAAAGGTGCACAAATATGCTGTCCTTAACCCATTACTGCCCAAAATCTACATTTTATCATGAAAAAGAACCCAGAACGGGCCGGAACGCTACCCTAATTTATAAAACGACAGCGAAACTCACCTGAAAATGATGCAAACACACATGAAGAACATTTTGAAATGAGAAAGGTGCACCAATATGCTGTCATTAACCCATTACTGCCCAAAATCTACATTTTATCACGCAAAATTACTCGGAACGGGCCGGAATGCTACCCTAATATATAAATCGGCAGCGAAACTCACCTGAAAATGATGCAAACACACATGAAGAACATTTTGAAATGAGAAAGGTGCACCAATATGCTGTCATTAACTCATTACTGCCCAAAATCTATTTTATCACAAAAAAGTACCCAGAACGGGCCGGAACGCTACCCTAATATATAAAATGGCAACGAAACTCACCTGAAATTCATGCAATCACACATGAAGAACATTTTGAAATGAGAAAGGTGCACCAATATATATGCTGTCATTAACCCATTACTGGCCAAAATCTACATTTTATCACAAAAAAGTACACGGAACGGGCCGGAACGGTACCCTAAAATATCAATGGCAGCAAAACTCACCTGAAAATGATGCAAACAAACATGAAGAACATTTTGAAATGAGAAAGGTGCACCAATATATATGCTGTCATTAACCCATTACTGGCCAAAATCTACATTTTATCACAAAAAAGTACACGGAACGGGCTGGAACCCTACCCTAATATATAAAACGGCAGCGAAACTCACCTGAAAATGATGCAAACACACATGAAGAATATTTTGAAATGAGAAAGGTGCACCAATATGCTGCCATTAACTCATTACTGCCCAAAATCTATTTTATCACAAAAAAGTACCCAGAACGGGCCGGAACGCTACCCTAATATATAAAACAGCAACGAAACTCACCTGAAAATCATG
This sequence comes from Ambystoma mexicanum, assembly GCF_040938575.1. Lineage (NCBI taxonomy): Eukaryota > Metazoa > Chordata > Amphibia > Caudata > Ambystomatidae > Ambystoma > Ambystoma mexicanum. The sequence continues at coordinate 257,298,042 of NC_090922.1, forward strand.
CAAACACACATGAAGAACATTTTGAAATGAGAAAGGTGCACCAATGTGCTGTCATTAACCCATTACTGCCCAAAATCTACATTTTATCAGGAAAAAGTACCCGGAACGGTACCCTAACATATAAAATGGCAGCAACAATCACCTGAAAATGATGCAAGCACACATGAAGAACATTTTGAAATGAGAAAGGTGCACCAATATGCTGTCATTAACCCATTACTGCCCAAAATCTACTTTTTCACACGAAAAAGTACCCGGAACGGGCCGGTACCATACCCTAATATATAAAACGGCAAGAAACTCACCTGAAAATCATGCAAACACACATGAAGAACATTTTGAAATGAGAAAGGTGCACCAATGTGCTGTCATTAACCCATTACTGCCCAAAATCTACATTTTATCAGGAAAAAGTACCCGGAACGGGCCGGAACGCTACCCTAATATATAAAACGGCAGCGAAACTCACCTGAAAATGATGCAAACACATATGAAGAACATGTTGAAATGAGAAAGCTCCACCAATATGCTGTCATTAACCCATTACTGCCCAAAATCTACATTTTAACACGAAAAAGTACCCGGTACGGGCCGGAACGCTACCCTAATATATAAAACGGCAGCAAAACTCACCTGAAAATGATGCAAACACACATGAAGAATATTTTGAAATGAGAAAGGTGCACCAATATGCTGTCATTAACCCATTACTGTCCAAAATCTACATTTTATCACAAAAAAGTACCCAGAAACGGCCGGAACGCTACCCTAATATCTAAAACGGCAACGAAACTCACCTGAAAATCATGCAAACACACATGAAGAACATTTTGAAATGAGAAAGGTGCACCAATGTGCTGTCATTAACCCATTACTGCCCAAAATCTACATTTTATCACGAAAAAGTACCCGGAACGGGCCGGAACTGTACCCTAACATATAAAATGGCAGCAAAAATCACCTGAAAATGATGCAAACACACATGAAGAAATTTGAAATGAGAAAGGTGCACAAATATGCTGTCATTAACCCATTACTGCCCAAAAGCTACATTTTATCATGAAAAAGTACCCGGAACGGGCCGGAACGCTACCCTAATATATAAAACGGCAGCGAAACTCGCCTGAAAATGATGCAAACACACATGAAGAACATGTTGAAATGAGAAAGCTCCACCAATATACTGTCATTAACCCATTACTGACCAAAACCTACATTTTATCACGAAAAAGTACCCGGAACGGGCAGGAACGGTACCCTAACATATAAAATGGCAGCAAAAATCACCTGAAAATGATGCAAACACAAATGAAGAACATTTTGAAACGAGAAAGGTGCACAAATATGCTGTCATTAACCCATTATTGCCCAAAATGTACATTTTATCATGAAAAAGAACCCGGAACGGGCCGGAACGCTACCCTAATATATAAAACGACAGCAAAACTCACCTGAAAATGATGCAAACACACATGAAGAACATGTTGAAATGAGAAAGGTGCACCAATATGCTGTCATTAACCCATTACTGCCCAAAATCTACTTTATCACAAAAAAGTACCCAGAACGGGCCGGAACGCTACCCTAATATATAAAACGGCAACGAAACTCACCTGAAAATCATGCAAACACACATGAAGAACATTTTGAAATGAGAAAGGTGCACCAATGTGCTGTCATTAACCCATTACTGCCCAAAATCTACATTTTATCAGGAAAAAGTACCCGTAACGGGACGGAACGGTACCCTAACATATAAAATGGCAGCATAAATCACCTGAAAATGATGCAAACACACATGAAGAACATTTTGAAATGAGAAAGGTGCACCAATATGCTGTCATTAACCTATTACTCCCAAAATCTACATTTTCACACGAAAAAGTACCCAGAACGGGCCGGAACGCTACCCTAATATATAAAACAGCAGCGAAACTCGCCTGAAAATCATGCAAACACACATGAAGAACATTTTGAAATGAGAAAGGTGCACCAATATGCTGTCATTAACCCATTACTGCCCAAAATCTACTTTTTCACAGGAAAAAGTACCCGGAATTGGCCGGTACGGTACCCTAAAATATAAAATGGCAGCAAAACTCACCTGAAAATGATGCAAACAAACATGAAGAACATTTTGAAATGTGAAAGGTGCACCAATATATATGCTGTCATTAACCCATTACTGGCCAAAATCTACATTTTATCACAAAAAAGTACACGGAACGGGCTGGAACCGTACCCTAATATATAAAACGGCAGCGAAACTCACCTGAAAATGATGCAAACACACATGAAGAATATTTTGAAATGAGAAAGGTGCACCAATATGCTGTCATTAACTCATTACTGCCCAAAATCTATTTTATCACAAAAAAGTACCCAGAACGGGCCGGAACGCTACCCTAATATATAAAACGGCAACGAAACTCACCTGAAAATCATGCAAACACACATGAAGAACATTTTGAAATGAGAAAGGTGCACCAATGTGCTGTCATTAACACATTACTGCCCAAAATCTACATTTTATCAGGAAAAAGTACACGGAACGGGCTGGAACGCTACCCAATGTATAAAACTGCAGCGAAACTCACCTGAAAATGATGCAAACACACATGAAGAACATTTTGAAGTGAGAAAGGTGCACCAATATGCAGTCATTAACCCATTACTGCCCAAAATCTACATTTTCACACGATAATGTACCCGGAACGGGCCGGAACGGTACCCTAGCGTATAAAATGGCAGCAAAACTCAGCTGAAAATGATGCAAACAAACATGAAGAACATTTTGAAATGAGAAAAGTGCACCAATATATATGCTGTCATTAACCCATTACTGGCCAAAATCTTCATTTTATCACAAAAAAGTACACGGAACAGATTGGAACCCTACCCTAATATATAAAACGGCAGCGAAGTCACCTGAAAATGATGCAAACACACATGAAGAATATTTTGAAATGAGAAAGGTGCACCAATATGCTGTCATTAACTCATTACTGCCCAAAATCTATTTTATCACAAAAAAGTACCCAGAACGGGCCGGAACGCTACCCTAATATATAAAACAGCAACGAAACTCACCTGAAAATCATGCAATCACACATGAAGAACATTTTGAAATGAGAAAGGTGCACCAATGTGCTGTCATTAACCCATTACTCCCCAAAATCTACTTTTTCACACGAAAAAGTACCCGGAACGGGCCGGAACGGTACCCTAAAATATGAAATGGCAGCAAAACTCACCTGAAAATGATGCAAACAAACATGAAGAACATTTTGAAATGAGAAAGGTGCACCAATATGCTATCATTAACCCATTACTGCCCAAAATCTACATTTTATCACAAAAAAAGTACACGGAATGGGCTGGAACCCTACCCTAATATATAAAACGGCAGCGAAACTCACCTGAAAATGATGCAAACACACATGAAGAATATTTTGAAATGAGAAAGGTGCACCAATATGCTGTCATTAACTCATTACTGCCCAAAATCTATTTTATCACAAAAAAGTACCCAGAACGGGCCGGAACGCTACCCTAATATATAAAACGGCAGCAAAAATCACCTGAAAATGATGCAAACACACATGAAGAACATTTTGAAATGAGAAAGGTGCACCAATATGCTGTCATTAACCCATTACTGCCCAAAATCTACGTTTTCACACGAAAAAGTACCCGGAACGGGCAGGTACCATACCCTAAAATATAAAATGGCAGCAAAACTCACCTGAAAATGATGCAAACACACATGAAGAACATTTTGAAATGAGAAAGGTGCACCAATATGCTGTCATTAATCCATTACTGCCCAAAATCTACAATTTCACACGAAAAAGTACACGGAACGGGCCGGAACGCTACCCTAATATATAAAACAGCAGCGAAACTCGCCTGAAAATGATGCAAACACACATGAAGAACATTTTGAAATGAGAAAGGTGCACCAATATGCTGTCATTAACCCATTACTGCCCAAAATCTACATTTTATCACTAAAAAGTACACGGAACGGGCCGGAACGCTATATATAATATATAAAACAGCAGCAAAACTCGCCTGAAAATCATGCAAACACACATGAAGAACATTTTGAAATGAGAAAGGTGCACCAATATGCTGTCATTAACCCATTACTGCCCAAAATCTACATTTTATCACAAAAAGTACCCGGAACGGGCCGGAACGCTACCCTAATATATAAAACGGCAATGAAACTCACCTGAAAATCATGCAAACACACATGAAGAACATTTTGAAATGAGAAAGGTGCACCAATATGCTGTCATTAACGCATTACTGCCCAAAATCTACATTTTACCACGAAAAAATACCCCGAACGGGCCGGAACGGTACCCTAACATATAAAATGGCAGCAAAAATCACCTGAACAGGATGCAAACACACATGAAGAACATTTTGAAATGAGAAAGGTGCACCAATATGCTGTCATTAACCCATTACTGCCCAAAATCTACTTTTTCACACGAAAAAGTACCCAGAATGGGCCGGAACGGTACCCTAACATATAAAATGGCAGCAAAAATCAGCTGAAAATGATGCAAACACACATGAAGAACATTTTGAAATGAGAAAGGTGCACCAATATGCTGTCATTTACCCATTACTGCCCAAAATCTACTTTTTCACACGAAAAAGTACCCGGAACGGGCCGGTACGGTACCCTAAAATATAAAATGGCAGCAAAACTCACCTGAAAATGATGCAAACACACATGAAGAACATTTTGAAATGAGAAAGGTGCACCAATATGCTGTCATTGACCCATTACTGCCCAAAATCTACATTTTAGCACAAAAAAGTACCCGGAACGGGCCGGAACGCTACCCTAATATATGAAACGGCAATGAAACTCACCTGGAAATCATGCAAACACACATGAAGAGCATTTTGAAATGAGAAAGGTGCACCAATATGCTGTCATTAACCCATTACTGCCCAAAATCTACATTTTATCACGAAAAAGTACCCAGAACGGGCCAGAACGGTACCCTAACATATAAAACGGCAGCAAAAATCACCTGAACATGATGTAAACACAAATGAAGAACATTTTGAAATGAGAAAGGTGCACAAATATGCTGTCATTAACCCATTACTGCCCAAAATCTACATTTTATCACAAAAAGTACCCGGAACGGGCCGGAACGCTACCCTAATATATAAAACGGCAATGAAACTCACCTGAAAATCATGCAAACACACATGAAGAACATTTTGAAATGAGAAAGGTGCACCAATATGCTGTCATTAACCCATTACTGCCCAAAATCTATTTTATCACAAAAAGTACCCAGAACGGGCCGGAACGCTACCCTAATATATAAAACGGCAGCAAAAATCACCTGAAAATGATGCAAACACACATGAAGAACATTTTGAAAAGAGAAAGGTGCACCAATATGCTGTCATTAACCCATTACTGCCCAAAATCTACTTTTTCACACGAAAAAGTACCCGGAACGGGCAGGTACCATACCCTAAAATATAAAATGGCAGCAAAACACACCTGAAAATGATGCAAACACACATGAAGAACATTTTGAAATGAGAAAGGTGCACCAATATGCTGTCATTAATCCATTACTGCCCAAAATCTACAATTTCACACGAAAAAGTACCCGGAACGGGCCGGAACGCTACCCTAATATATAAAACAGCAGCGAAACTCGCCTGAAAATGATGCAAACACACATGAAGAACATTTTGAAATGAGAAAGGTGCACCAATATGCTGTCATTAACCCATTACTGCCCAAAATCTACATTTTATCACTAAAAAGTACACGGAACGGGCCGGAACGCTACCCTAATATATAAAACAGCAGCGAAACTCGCCTGAAAATCATGCAAACACACATGAAGAACATTTTGAAATGAGAAAGGTGCACCAATATGCTGTCATTAACCCATTACTGCCCAAAATCTACATTTTATCACTAAAATGTACACGGAACGGGCCGGAACGCTACCCTAATATATAAAACAGCAGCGAAACTCGCCTGAAAATCATGCAAACACACATGAAGAACATTTTGAAATGAGAAAGGTGCACCAATATGCTGTCATTAACCCATTACTGCCCAAAATCTACATTTTATCACAAAAAGTACCCGGAACGGGCCGGAACGCTACCCTAATATATAAAACGGCAATGAAACTCACCTGAAAATCATGCAAACACACATGAAGAACATTTTGAAATGAGAAAGGTGCACCAATATGCTGTCATTAACGCATTACTGCCCAAAATCTGCATTTCATCACGAAAAAGTACCCAGAACGGGCCGGAACGGTACCCTAACATATAAAATGGCAGCAAAAATCACCTGAACATGATGCAAACACACATGAAGAACATTCTGAAATGAGAAAGGTGCACCAATATGCTGTCAATAACCCATTACTGCCCAAAATCTACTTTTTCACACGAAAAAGTACCCAGAATGGGCCGGAACGGTACCCTAACATATAAAATGGCAGCAAAAATCAGCTGAAAATGATGCAAACACACATGAAGAACATTTTGAAATGAGAAAGGTGCACCAATATGCTGTCATTTACCCATTACTGCCCAAAATCTATTTTTTCACACAAAAAAGTACCCGGAACGGGCCGGAACGCTACCCTAATATATAAAACGGCAATGAAACTCACCTGAAAATCATGCAAACACACATGAAGAACATTTTGAAATGAGAAAGGTGCACCAATATGCTGTCATTAACCCATTACTGCCCAAAATCTACATTTTATCACGAAAAAGTACCCAGAACGGGCCGGAACGGTACCCTAACATATAAAATGGCAGCAAAAATCACCTGAACATGATGCAAACACAAATGAAGAACATTTTGAAATGAGAAAGGTGCACAAATATGCTGTCATTAACCCATTACTGCCCAAAATCTACATTTTATCACAAAAAGTACCCGGAACGGGCCGGAACGGTACCCTAACATATAAAAAGGCATCAAAACTCACCTGAAAAGGATGCAAACACACATGAAGAACATTTTGAAATGAGAAAGGTGCACAAATATGCTGTCATTAACCCATTACTGCCCAAAATCTACATTTTATCATGAAAAAGTACCCGGAACGGGCCGGAACGCTACCCTAATATGTAAAATGGCAGTGAAACTCACCTGAAAATGATGTAAACACACATGAAGAACATGTTGAAATGAGAAAGCTCCACCAATATGCTGTCATTAACCCATTACTGACCAAAATCTACATTTTATCACGAAAAAGTACCCGGAACGGGCCGGAACGGTACCCTAAAATATAAAATGGCAGCAAACTCACCTGAAAATGATGCAAACAAACATGAAGAACATTTTGAAATGAGAAAAGTGCACCAATATATATGCTGTCATTAACCCATTACTGGCCAAAATCTACATTTTATCACAAAAAAGTACACGGAACAGACTGGAACCCTACCCTAATATATAAAACGGCAGCGAAACTCACCTGAAAATGATGCAAACACACATGAAGAATATTTTGAAATGAGAAAGGTGCACCAATATGCTGTCATTAACTCAATACTGCCCAAAATCTATTTTATCACAAAAAAGTACCCAGAACGGGCCGGAACGCTACCCTAATATATAAAACGGCAACGAAACTCACCTGAAAATCATGCAATCACACATGAAGAACATTTTGAAATGAGAAAGGTGCACCAATGTGCTGTCATTAACCCATTACTCCCCAAAATCTACTTTTTCACACGAAAAAGTACCCGGAACGGGCCGGAACGGTACCCTAAAATATGAAATGGCAGCAAAACTCACCTGAAAATGATGCAAACAAACATGAAGAACATTTTGAAATGAGAAAGGTGCACCAATATGCTGTCATTAACCCATTACTGCCCAAAATCTACATTTTATCACGAAAAAGTACCCAGAATGGGCCGGAACGGTACCCTAGCATATAAAATGGCAGCAAAAATCACCTGAACATGATGTAAACACACATGAAGAACATTTTGAAATGAGAAAGGTGCACCAATATGCTGTCATTAACCTATTACTGCCCAAAATCTACTTTTTCACACGAAAAAGTACCCAGCACGGGCCGGAACGGTACCCTAACATATAAAATGGCAGCAAAAATCAGCTGAAAATGATGCAAACACACAGGAAGAACATTTTGAAATGAGAAAGGTGCACCAATATGCTGTCATTTACCCATTACTGCCCAAAATCTACTTTTTCACACGAAAAAGTACCCGGAACGGGCCGGTACGGTACCCTAAAATAAAAAATGGCAGCAAAACTCACCTGAAAATGATGCAAACACACATGAAGAACATTTTGAAATGAGAAAGCTCCACCAATATGCTGTCATTAACCCATTACTGCCCAAAATCTACATTTTATCACGAAAAACTATACGGAACGGGCCGGAACGCTACCTTAATATATAAAACAGCAGCGAAACTCGCCTGAAAATCATGCAAACACACATGAAGAACATTTTGAAATGAGAAAGGTGCACCAATATGCTGTCATTAACCCATTACTGCCCCAAATCTACATTTTATCACGAAAAAGTACCCGGAACGGGCCGGAACGGTACCCTAACATATAAAACCGCAGCAAAACTCACTTGAAAATGATGCAAACACACATGAAGAACATTTTGAAATGAGAAAGGTGCACCAATATGCTGTCATTAACCCATTACTGCCCAAAATCTACATTTTAGCACGAAAAAGTACACGGAACGGGCTGGAACGCTACCCAATGTATAAAACGGCAGCGAAACTCACCTGAAATTGATGCAAACACACATGAAGAACATTTTGAAGTGAGAAAGGTGCACCAATATGCAGTCATTAACCCATTACTGCCCAAAATCTACATTTTCACAGGAAAATGTACCCGGAACGGGCCGGAACGGTACCCTAGCGTATAAAATGGCAGCAAAACTCAGCTGAAAATGATGCAAACACACATGAAGAACATTTTGAAATGAGAAAGCTCCACCAGTATGCTGTCATTAAGCCATTACTGCCCAAAATCTACATTTTATCAGGAAAAAGTACCCGGAACGGGCCGGAACGCTACCCTAATACATAAAACGACAGCGAAACTCACCTGAAAATGATGCAAACACATATGAAGAACATGTTGAAATGAGAAAGCTCCACCAATATGCTGTCATTAACCCATTACTGCCCAAAATCTACATTTTAACACGAAAAAGTACCCGGTACGGGCCGGAACGCTACCCTAATATATAAAACAGCAGCAAAACTCACCTGAAAATGATGCAAACACACATGAAGAATATTTTGAAATGAGAAAGGTGCACCAATATGCTGTCATTAACCCATTACTGCCCAAAATCTACATTTTATCACAAAAAAGTACCCAGAAACGGCCGGAACGCTACCCTAATATCTAAAACGGCAACGAAAATCACCTGAAAATCATGCAAACACACATGAAGAACATTTTGAAATGAGAAAGGTGCACCAATGTGCTGTCATTAACCCATTACTGCCCAAAATCTACATTTTATCACGAAAAAGTACCCGGAACGGGCCGGAACGGTACCCTAACATATAAAATGGCAGCAAAAATCACCTGAAAATGATGCAAACACACATGAAGAACATTTTTAAATGAGAAAGGTGCACAAATATGCTGTCATTAACCCATTACTGCCCAAAATCTACATTTTATCATGAAAAAGTACCCAGAACGGGCCGGAACGTTACCCTTATATATAAAACGGCAGCGAAACTCGCCTGAAAATGATGCAAACACACATGAAGAACATGTTGAAATGAGAAAGCTCCACCAATATGCTGTCATTAACCCATTACTGACCAAAACCTACATTTTATCACGAAAAAGTACCCGGAACGGGCAGGAACGGTACCCTAACATATAAAATGGCAGCAAAAATCACCTGAAAATGATGCAAACACAAATGAAGAACATTTTGAAACGAGAAAGGTGCACAAATATGCTGTCATTAACCCATTATTGCCCAAAATGTACATTTTATCATGAAAAAGAACCCGGAACGGGCCGGAACGCTACCCTAATATATAAAACGACAGCAAAACTCACCTGAAAATGATGCAAACACACATGAAGAACATGTTGAAATGAGAAAGCTCCACCAATATGCTGTCATTAACCCATTACTGACCGAAATCTACATTTTATCACGAAAAAGTACCCGGAACGGGCCGGAACGGTACCCTAACATATAAAATGGCAGCAAAAATCACCTGAAAATGATGCAAACACAAATGAAGAACATTTTGAAATGAGAAAGGTGCACAAATATGCTGTCATTAACCCATTACTGCCCAAAATCTACTTTTTATCACAAAAAGTATCCGGAACGGGCCGGAACGCTACCCTAATATATAAAACGGCAATGAAACTCACCTGAAAATCATGCAAACACACATGAAGAACATTTTGAAATGAGAAAGGTGCACCAATATGCTGTCATTAACCCATTACTGCCCAAAATCTACATTTTATCACGAAAAAGTACCGGGAACGGGCCGGAACGGTACCCTAACATATAAAATGGCAGCAAAAATCACCTGAACATGATGCAAACATACATGCAGAACATTTTGAAATGAGAAAGCTCCACCAATATGCTGTCATTAACCCATTACTGCCCAAAATCTACATTTTATCACGAAAAAGTACACGGAACGGGCCGGAACGCTACCCTAATATATAAAACAGCAGCGAAAAGCAGCTGAAAATGATGCAAACACAACAATGAAGAACATTTTGAAATGAGAAAGGTGCACCAATATGCTGTCATTTACCCATTACTGCCCAAAATCTACTTTTTCACACGAAAAAGTACCCAGGACGGGCCGGTACGGTACCCTAAAATATAAAATGGCAGCAAAACTCACCTGAAAATGATGCAAACACACATGAAGAACATTTTGAAATGAGAAAGCTCCACCAATATGCTGTCATTAACCCATTACTGCCCAAAATCTACATTTTATCACGAAAAAGTACACGGAACGGGCCGGAACGCTACCCTAATATATAAAACAGCAGCGAAACTCGCCTGAAAATCATGCAAACACACATGAAGAACATTTTGAAATGAGAAAGGTGCACCAATATGCTGTCATTAACCCATTACTGCCCAAAATCTACATTTTATCACGAAAAAGTACACGGAACGGGCCGGAACGCTACCCAATATATAAAACGGCAGCGAAACTCACCTGAAAATGATGCAAACACACATGAAGAACATTTTGAAATGAGAAAGGTGCACCAATATGCTGTCATTAACCCATTACTGCCCAAAATCTACATTTTCACACGTAAAAGTACACGGAACGGGCCGGATCGGTACCCTAACGTATAAAATGGCAGCAAAACTCAGCTGAAAATGATGCAAACACAAATGAAGAACATTTTGAAATGAGAAACCTCCACCAATATGCTGTCATTAACCCATTACTGCCCAAAATCTACATTTTATCACGAAAAAGTACACGGAACGGGCTGGAACGCTACCCTAATATATAAAACAGCAGTGAAACTCGCCTGAAAATCATGCAAACACACATGAAGAACATTTTGAAATGAGAAAGGTGCACCAATATGCTGTCCTTAACCCATTACTGCCCAAAATCTACATTTTATCATGAAAAAGAACCCGGAACGGGCCGGAACGCTACCCTAATTTATAAAACGACAGCGAAACTCACCTGAAAATGATGCAAACACACATGAAGAACATTTTGAAATGAGAAAGGTGCACCAATATGCTGTCATTAACCCATTACTGCCCAAAATCTACATTTTATCACGAAAAATTACTCGGAACGGGCCGGAATGCTACCCTAATATATAAATCGGCAGCGAAACTCACCTGAAAATGATGCAAACACACATGAAGAACATTTTGAAATGAGAAAGGTGCACCAATATGCTGTCATTAACTCATTACTGCCCAAAATCTATTTTATCACAAAAAAGTACCCAGAACGGGCCGGAACGCTACCCTAATATATAAAACGGCAACGAAACTCACCTGGAAATCATGCAATCACACATGAAGAACATTTTGAAATGAGAAAGGTGCACCAATATATATGCTGTCATTAACCCATTACTGGCCAAAATCTACATTTTATCACAAAAAAGTTCACGGAACGGGCCGGAACGGTACCCTAAAATATAAAATGGCAGCAAAACTCACCTGAAAATGATGCAAACAAACAAGAAGAACATTTTGAAATGAGAAAGGTGCACCAATATATATGCTGTCATTAACCCATTACTGGCCAAAATCTACATTTTATCACAAAAAAGTACACGGAACGGGCTGGAACCCTACCCTAATATATAAAATGGCAGCAAAACTCACCTGAAAATGATGCAAACACACATGAAGAATATTTTGAAATTAGAAAGGTGCACCAATATGCTGTCATTAACTCATTACTGCCCAAAATCTATTTTATCACAAAAAAGTACCCAGAACGGGCCGGAACGCTCCCCTAATATATAAAACGGCAACGAAACTCACCTGAAAATCATGCAAACACACATGAAGAACATTTTGAAATGAGAAAGGTGCACGAATGTGCTGTCATTAACCCATTACTGCCCAAAATCTACATTTTATCAGGAAAAAGTACCCGGAACGGGCCGGAACGGTACCCTAACATATAAAATGGCAGCAAAAATCACCTGAAAATGATGCAAACACACATGAAGAACATTTTGAAATGAGAAAGGTGCACCAATATGCTGTCATTAACCCATTACTGCCCAAAATCTACTTTTTCACACGAAAAAGTACTCGGAACGGGCCGGTACCATACCCTAATATATAAAACGGCAATGAAACTCACCTGAAAATCATGCAAACACACATGAAGAACATTTTGAAATGAGAAAGGTGCACCAATGTGCTGTCATTAACCCATTACTGCCCAAAATCTACATTTTATCAGGAAAAAGTACCCGGAACGGGCCGGAACGCTACCCTAATATATAAAACGGCAGCGAAACTCACCTGAAAATGATGCAAACACATATGAAGAACATGTTGAAATGAGAAAGCTCCACCAATATGCTGTCATTAACCCATTACTGCCCAAAATCTACATTTTAACACGAAAAAGTACCCGGAACGGGTCGGAACGGTACCCTAACATATAAAACGGCAGCAAAACTCAGCTGAAAATGATGCAAACACACATGAAGAACATTTTGAAATGAGAAAGGTGCACCAATATGCTGTCATTAACCCATTACTGCCCAAAATCTACATTTTATGACTAAAAAGTACACGGAACGGGCCGGAACGCTACCCTAATATATAAAACAGCAGCGAAACTCGCCTGAAAATCATGCAAACACACATGAAGAACATTTTGAAATGAGAAAGGTGCACCAATATGCTGTCATTAACCCATTACTGCCCAAAATCTACATTTTATCACGAAAAAGTACACGGAACGGGCCGGAACGCTACCCAATATATAAAACGGCAGCGAAACTCACCTGAAAATGATGCAAACACACATGAAGAACATTTTGAAATGAGAAAGGTGCACCAATATGCTGTCATTAACCCATTACTGCCCAAAATCTACATTTTCACACGTAAAAGTACACGGAACGGGCCGGATCGGTACCCTAACGTATAAAATGGCAGCAAAACTCAGCTGAAAATGATGCAAACACAAATGAAGAACATTTTGAAATGAGAAACCTCCACCAATATGCTGTCATTAACCCATTACTGCCCAAAATCTACATTTTATCACGAAAAAGTACACGGAACGGGCTGGAACGCTACCCTAATATATAAAACAGCAGTGAAACTCGCCTGAAAATCATGCAAACACACATGAAGAACATTTTGAAATGAGAAAGGTGCACCAATATGCTGTCCTTAACCCATTACTGCCCAAAATCTACATTTTATCATGAAAAAGAACCCGGAACGGGCCGGAACGCTACCCTAATTTATAAAACGACAGCGAAACTCACCTGAAAATGATGCAAACACACATGAAGAACATTTTGAAATGAGAAAGGTGCACCAATATGCTGTCATTAACCCATTACTGCCCAAAATCTACATTTTATCACGAAAAATTACTCGGAACGGGCCGGAATGCTACCCTAATATATAAATCGGCAGCGAAACTCACCTGAAAATGATGCAAACACACATGAAGAACATTTTGAAATGAGAAAGGTGCACCAATATGCTGTCATTAACTCATTACTGCCCAAAATCTATTTTATCACAAAAAAGTACCCAGAACGGGCCGGAACGCTACCCTAATATATAAAACGGCAACGAAACTCACCTGGAAATCATGCAATCACACATGAAGAACATTTTGAAATGAGAAAGGTGCACCAATATATATGCTGTCATTAACCCATTACTGGCCAAAATCTACATTTTATCACAAAAAAGTTCACGGAACGGGCCGGAACGGTACCCTAAAATATAAAATGGCAGCAAAACTCACCTGAAAATGATGCAAACAAACAAGAAGAACATTTTGAAATGAGAAAGGTGCACCAATATATATGCTGTCATTAACCCATTACTGGCCAAAATCTACATTTTATCACAAAAAAGTACACGGAACGGGCTGGAACCCTACCCTAATATATAAAATGGCAGCAAAACTCACCTGAAAATGATGCAAACACACATGAAGAATATTTTGAAATTAGAAAGGTGCACCAATATGCTGTCATTAACTCATTACTGCCCAAAATCTATTTTATCACAAAAAAGTACCCAGAACGGGCCGGAACGCTCCCCTAATATATAAAACGGCAACGAAACTCACCTGAAAATCATGCAAACACACATGAAGAACATTTTGAAATGAGAAAGGTGCACGAATGTGCTGTCATTAACCCATTACTGCCCAAAATCTACATTTTATCAGGAAAAAGTACCCGGAACGGGCCGGAACGGTACCCTAACATATAAAATGGCAGCAAAAATCACCTGAAAATGATGCAAACACACATGAAGAACATTTTGAAATGAGAAAGGTGCACCAATATGCTGTCATTAACCCATTACTGCCCAAAATCTACTTTTTCACACGAAAAAGTACTCGGAACGGGCCGGTACCATACCCTAATATATAAAACGGCAATGAAACTCACCTGAAAATCATGCAAACACACATGAAGAACATTTTGAAATGAGAAAGGTGCACCAATGTGCTGTCATTAACCCATTACTGCCCAAAATCTACATTTTATCAGGAAAAAGTACCCGGAACGGGCCGGAACGCTACCCTAATATATAAAACGGCAGCGAAACTCACCTGAAAATGATGCAAACACATATGAAGAACATGTTGAAATGAGAAAGCTCCACCAATATGCTGTCATTAACCCATTACTGCCCAAAATCTACATTTTAACACGAAAAAGTACCCGGAACGGGTCGGAACGGTACCCTAACATATAAAACGGCAGCAAAACTCAGCTGAAAATGATGCAAACACACATGAAGAACATTTTGAAATGAGAAAGGTGCACCAATATGCTGTCATTAACCCATTACTGCCCAAAATCTACATTTTATGACTAAAAAGTACACGGAACGGGCCGGAACGCTACCCTAATATATAAAACAGCAGCGAAACTCGCCTGAAAATCATGCAAACACACATGAAGAACATTTTGAAATGAGAAAGGTGCACCAATATGCTGTCATTAACCCATTACTGCCCAAAATCTACATTTTATCACAAAAAGTACCCGGAACGGGCCGGAACGCTACCCTAATATATAAAACGGCAATGAAACACACCTGAAAATCATGCAAACACACATGAAGAACATTTTGAAATGAGAAAGGTGCACCAATATGCTGTCATTAACGCATTACTGCCCAAAATCTACATTTTATCACGAAAAAGTACCCAGAACGGGCCGGAACGGTACCCTAACATATAAAATGGCAGCAAAAATCACCTGAACATGATGCAAACACACATGAAGAACATTTTGAAATGAGAAAGGTGCACCAATATGCTGTCATTAACCCATTACTGCCCAAAATCTACTTTTTCACACGAAAATGTACCCAGAATGGGCCGGAACGGTACCCTAACATATAAAATGGCAGCAAAAATCAGCTGAAAATTATGCAAACACACATGAAGAACATTTTGAAATGAGAAAGGTGCACCAATATGCTGTCATTTACCCATTACTGCCCAAAATCTACTTTTTCACACGAAAAAGTACCCGGAACGGGCCGGTACGGTACCCTAAAATATAAAATGGCAGCAAAACTCACCTGAAAATGATACAAACACACATGAAGAACATTTTGAAATGAGAAAGGTGCACCAATATGCTGTCATTAACCCATTACTGTCCAAAATCTACATTTTAGCACAAAAAAGTACCCGGAACGGGCCGGAACGCTACCCTAATATATAAAACGGCAATGAAACTCACCTGAAAATCATGCAAACACACATGAAGAACATTTTGAAATGAGAAAGGTGCACCAATATGCTGTCATTAACGCAATACTGCCCAAAATCTACATTTTATCACGAAAAAGTACCCAGAACGGGCCGGAACGGTACCCTAACATATAAAATGGCAGCAAAAATCACCTGAACATGATGCAAACACAAATGAAGAACATTTTGAAATGAGAAAGGTGCACAAATATGCTGTCATTAACCCATTACTGCCCAAAATCTACATTTTATCACAAAAAGTACCCGGAACGGGCCGGAACGCTACCCTAATATATAAAACAGCAGCGAAACTTGCCTGAAAATCATGCAAACACACATGAAGAACATTTTGAAATGAGAAAGGTGCACCAATATGCTGTCATTAACCCATTACTGCCCAAAATCTACATTTTCACACGAAAAAGTACCCGGAACGGGCCGGAACGGTACCCTAACATATAAAAAGGCATCAAAACTCACCTGAAAAGGATGCAAACACACATGAAGAACATTTTGAAATGAGAAAGGTGCACAAATATGCTGTCATTAACCCATTACTGCCCAAAATCTACATTTTATCATGAAAAAGTACCCGGAACGGGCCGGAACACTACCCTAATATGTAAAATGGCAGTGAAACTCACCTGAAAATGATGCAAACACACATGAAGAACATGTTGAAATGAGAAAGCTCCACCAATATGCTGTCATTAACCCATTACTGACCAAAATCTACATTTTATCACGAAAAAGTACCCGGAACGGGCCGGAACGGTACCCTAAAATATAAAATGGCAGCAAAACTCACCTGAAAATGATGCAAACAAACATGAAGAACATTTTGAAATGAGAAAAGTGCACCAATATATATGCTGTCATTAACCCATTACTGGCCAAAATCTACATTTTATCACAAAAAAGTACACGGAACAGACTGGAACCCTACCCTAATATATAAAACGGCAGCGAAACTCACCTGAAAATGATGCAAACACACATGAAGAATATTTTGAAATGAGAAAGGTGCACCAATATGCTGTCATTAACTCAATACTGCCCAAAATCTATTTTATCACAAAAAAGTACCCAGAACGGGCCGGAACGCTACCCTAATATATAAAACGGCAACGAAACTCACCTGAAAATCATGCAATCACACATGAAGAACATTTTGAAATGAGAAAGGTGCACCAATGTGCTGTCATTAACCCATTACTCCCCAAAATCTACTTTTTCACACGAAAAAGTACCCGGAACGGGCCGGAACGGTACCCTAAAATATGAAATGGCAGCAAAACTCACCTGAAAATGATGCAAACAAACATGAAGAACATTTTGAAATGAGAAAGGTGCACCAATATGCTGTCATTAACCCATTACTGCCCAAAATCTACATTTTATCACGAAAAAGTACCCAGAACGGGCCGGAACGGTACCCTAACATATAAAATGGCAGCAAAAATCACCTGAACATGATGCAAACACACATGAAGAACATTCTGAAATGAGAAAGGTGCACCAATATGCTGTCAATAACCCATTACTGCCCAAAATCTACTTTTTCACACGAAAAAGTACCCAGAATGGGCCGGAACGGTACCCTAACATATAAAATGGCAGCAAAAATCAGCTGAAAATGATGCAAACACACATGAAGAACATTTTGAAATGAGAAAGGTGCACCAATATGCTGTCATTTACCCATTACTGCCCAAAATCTATTTTTTCACACAAAAAAGTACCCGGAACGGGCCGGAACGCTACCCTAATATACAAAACGGCAATGAAACTCACCTGAAAATCATGCAAACACACATGAAGAACATTTTGAAATGAGAAAGGTGCACCAATATGCTGTCATTAACCCATTACTGCCCAAAATCTACATTTTATCACGAAAAAGTACCCAGAACGGGCCGGAACGGTACCCTAACATATAAAATGGCAGCAAAAATCACCTGAACATGATGCAAACTCACATGAAGAACATTTTGAAATGAGAAAGGTGCACCAATATGCTGTCATTTACCCATTACTGCCCAAAATCTATTTTTTCACACAAAAAAGTACCCGGAACGGGCCGGAACGCTACCCTAATATACAAAACGGCAATGAAACTCACCTGAAAATCATGCAAACACACATGAAGAACATTTTGAAATGAGAAAGGTGCACCAATATGCTGTCATTAACCCATTACTGCCCAAAATCTACATTTTATCACGAAAAAGTACCCAGAACGGGCCGGAACGGTACCCTAACATATAAAATGGCAGCAAAAATCACCTGAACATGATGCAAACACAAATGAAGAACATTTTGAAATGAGAAAGGTGCACAAATATGCTGTCATTAACCCATTACTGCCCAAAATCTACATTTTATCACAAAAAGTACCCGGAACGGGCCGGAACGGTACCCTAACATATAAAAAGGCATCAAAACTCACCTGAAAAGGATGCAAACACACATGAAGAACATTTTGAAATGAGAAAGGTGCACAAATATGCTGTCATTAACCCATTACTGCCCAAAATCTACATTTTATCATGAAAAATTACCCGGAACGGGCCGGAACGCTACCCTAATATGTAAAATGGCAGTGAAACTCACCTGAAAATGATGTAAACACACATGAAGAACATGTTGAAATGAGAAAGCTCCACCAATATGCTGTCATTAACCCATTACTGACCAAAATCTACATTTTATCACGAAAAAGTACCCGGAACGGGCCGGAACGGTACCCTAAAATATAAAATGGCAGCAAACTCACCTGAAAATGATGCAAACAAACATGAAGAACATTTTGAAATGAGAAAAGTGCACCAATATATATGCTGTCATTAACCCATTACTGGCCAAAATCTACATTTTATCACAAAAAAGTACACGGAACAGACTGGAACCCTACCCTAATATATAAAACGGCAGCGAAACTCACCTGAAAATGATGCAAACACACATGAAGAATATTTTGAAATGAGAAAGGTGCACCAATATGCTGTCATTAACTCAATACTGCCCAAAATCTATTTTATCACAAAAAAGTACCCAGAACGGGCCGGAACGCTACCCTAATATATAAAACGGCAACGAAACTCACCTGAAAATCATGCAATCGCACATGAAGAACATTTTGAAATGAGAAAGGTGCACCAATGTGCTGTCATTAACCCATTACTCCCCAAAATCTACTTTTTCACACGAAAAAGTACCCGGAACGGGCCGGAACGGTACCCTAAAATATGAAATGGCAGCAAAACTCACCTGAAAATGATGCAAACAAACATGAAGAACATTTTGAAATGAGAAAGGTGCACCAATATGCTGTCATTAACCCATTACTGCCCAAAATCTACATTTTATCACGAAAAAGTACCCAGAATGGGCCGGAACGGTACCCTAACATATAAAATGGCAGCAAAAATCACCTGAACATGATGTAAACACACATGAAGAACATTTTGAAATGAGAAAGGTGCACCAATATGCTGTCATTAACCTATTACTGCCCAAAATCTACTTTTTCACACGAAAAAGTACCCAGCACGGGCCGGAACGGTACCCTAACATATAAAATGGCAGCAAAAATCAGCTGAAAATGATGCAAACACACAGGAAGAACATTTTGAAATGAGAAAGGTGCACCAATATGCTGTCATTTACCCATTACTGCCCAAAATCTACTTTTTCACACGAAAAAGTACCCGGAACGGGCCGGTACGGTACCCTAAAATAAAAAATGGCAGCAAAACTCACCTGAAAATGATGCAAACACACATGAAGAACATTTTGAAATGAGAAAGCTCCACCAATATGCTGTCATTAACCCATTACTGCCCAAAATCTACATTTTATCACGAAAAACTATACGGAACGGGCCGGAACGCTACCTTAATATATAAAACAGCAGCGAAACTCGCCTGAAAATCATGCAAACACACATGAAGAACATTTTGAAATGAGAAAGGTGCACCAATATGCTGTCATTAACCCATTACTGCCCCAAATCTACATTTTATCACGAAAAAGTACCCGGAACGGGCCGGAACGGTACCCTAACATATAAAACCGCAGCAAAACTCACTTGAAAATGATGCAAACACACATGAAGAACATTTTGAAATGAGAAAGGTGCACCAATATGCTGTCATTAACCCATTACTGCCCAAAATCTACATTTTAGCACGAAAAAGTACACGGAACGGGCTGGAACGCTACCCAATGTATAAAACGGCAGCGAAACTCACCTGAAATTGATGCAAACACACATGAAGAACATTTTGAAGTGAGAAAGGTGCACCAATATGCAGTCATTAACCCATTACTGCCCAAAATCTACATTTTCACAGGAAAATGTACCCGGAACGGGCCGGAACGGTACCCTAGCGTATAAAATGGCAGCAAAACTCAGCTGAAAATGATGCAAACACACATGAAGAACATTTTGAAATGAGAAAGCTCCACCAGTATGCTGTCATTAAGCCATTACTGCCCAAAATCTACATTTTATCAGGAAAAAGTACCCGGAACGGGCCGGAACGCTACCCTAATACATAAAACGGCAGCGAAACTCACCTGAAAATGATGCAAACACATATGAAGAACATGTTGAAATGAGAAAGCTCCACCAATATGCTGTCATTAACCCATTACTGCCCAAAATCTACATTTTAACACGAAAAAGTACCCGGTACGGGCCGGAACGCTACCCTAATATATAAAACAGCAGCAAAACTCACCTGAAAATGATGCAAACACACATGAAGAATATTTTGAAATGAGAAAGGTGCACCAATATGCTGTCATTAACCCATTACTGCCCAAAATCTACATTTTATCACAAAAAAGTACCCAGAAACGGCCGGAACGCTACCCTAATATCTAAAACGGCAACGAAAATCACCTGAAAATCATGCAAACACACATGAAGAACATTTTGAAATGAGAAAGGTGCACCAATGTGCTGTCATTAACCCATTACTGCCCAAAATCTACATTTTATCACAAAAAAGTACCCGGAACGGGCCGGAACGGTACCCTAACATATAAAATGGCAGCAAAAATCACTTGAAAATGATGCAAACACACATGAAGAACATTTTTAAATGAGAAAGGTGCACAAATATGCTGTCATTAACCCATTACTGCCCAAAATCTACATTTTATCATGAAAAAGTACCCAGAACGGGCCGGAACGTTACCCTTATATATAAAACGGCAGCGAAACTCGCCTGAAAATGATGCAAACACACATGAAGAACATGTTGAAATGAGAAAGCTCCACCAATATGCTGTCATTAACCCATTACTGACCAAAACCTACATTTTATCACGAAAAAGTACCCGGAACGGGCAGGAACGGTACCCTAACATATAAAATGGCAGCAAAAATCACCTGAAAATGATGCAAACACAAATGAAGAACATTTTGAAACGAGAAAGGTGCACAAATATGCTGTCATTAACCCATTATTGCCCAAAATGTACATTTTATCATGAAAAAGAACCCGGAACGGGCCGGAACGCTACCCTAATATATAAAACGAGAGCAAAACTCACCTGAAAATGATGCAAACACACATGAAGAACATGTTGAAATGAGAAAGCTCCACCAATATGCTGTCATTAACCCATTACTGACCGAAATCTACATTTTATCACGAAAAAGTACCCAGAACGGGCCGGAACGGTACCCTAACATATAAAATGGCAGCAAAAATCACCTGAAAATGATGCAAACACAAATGAAGAACATTTTGAAATGAGAAAGGTGCACAAATATGCTGTCATTAACCCATTACTGCCCAAAATCTACTTTTTATCACAAAAAGTACCCGGAACGGGCCGGAACGCTACCCTAATATATAAAACGGCAATGAAACTCACCTGAAAATCATGCAAACACACATGAAGAACATTTTGAAATGAGAAAGGTGCACCAATATGCTGTCATTAACCCATTACTGCCCAAAATCTACATTTTATCACGAAAAAGTACCGGGAACGGGCCGGAACGGTACCCTAACATATAAAATGGCAGCAAAAATCACCTGAACATGATGCAAACATACATGCAGAACATTTTGAAATGAGAAAGCTCCACCAATATGCTGTCATTAACCCATTACTGCCCAAAATCTACATTTTATCACGAAAAAGTACACGGAACGGGCCGGAACGCTACCCTAATATATAAAACAGCAGCGAAAAGCAGCTGAAAATGATGCAAACACAACAATGAAGAACATTTTGAAATGAGAAAGGTGCACCAATATGCTGTCATTTACCCATTACTGCCCAAAATCTACTTTTTCACACGAAAAAGTACCCAGGACGGGCCGGTACGGTACCCTAAAATATAAAATGGCAGCAAAACTCACCTGAAAATGATGCAAACACACATGAAGAACATTTTGAAATGAGAAAGCTCCACCAATATGCTGTCATTAACCCATTACTGCCCAAAATCTACATTTTATCACGAAAAAGTACACGGAACGGGCCGGAACGCTACCCTAATATATAAAACAGCAGCGAAACTCGCCTGAAAATCATGCAAACACACATGAAGAACATTTTGAAATGAGAAAGGTGCACCAATATGCTGTCATTAACCCATTACTGCCCAAAATCTACATTTTATCACGAAAAAGTACACGGAACGGGCCGGAACGCTACCCAATATATAAAACAGCAGCGAAACTCACCTGAAAATGATGCAAACACACATGAAGAACATTTTGAAATGAGAAAGGTGCACCAATATGCTGTCATTAACCCATTACTGCCCAAAATCTACATTTTCACACGTAAAAGTACACGGAACGGGCCGGATCGGTACCCTAACGTATAAAATGGCAGCAAAACTCAGCTGAAAATGATGCAAACACAAATGAAGAACATTTTGAAATGAGAAAGCTCCACCAATATGCTGTCATTAACCCATTACTGCCCAAAATCTACATTTTATCACGAAAAAGTACACGGAACGGGCTGGAACGCTACCCTAATATATAAAACAGCAGTGAAACTCGCCTGAAAATCATGCAAACACACATGAAGAACATTTTGAAATGAGAAAGGTGCACCAATATGCTGTCCTTAACCCATTACTGCCCAAAATCTACATTTTATCATGAAAAAGAACCCAGAACGGGCCGGAACGCTACCCTAATTTATAAAACGACAGCGAAACTCACCTGAAAATGATGCAAACACACATGAAGAACATTTTGAAATGAGAAAGGTGCACCAATATGCTGTCATTAACCCATTACTGCCCAAAATCTACATTTTATCACGAAAAATTACTCGGAACGGGCCGGAATGCTACCCTAATATATAAATCGGCAGCGAAACTCACCTGAAAATGATGCAAACACACATGAAGAACATTTTGAAATGAGAAAGGTGCACCAATATGCTGTCATTAACTCATTACTGCCCAAAATCTATTTTATCACAAAAAAGTACCCAGAACGGGCCGGAACGCTACCCTAATATATAAAACGGCAACGAAACTCACCTGGAAATCATGCAATCACACATGAAGAACATTTTGAAATGAGAAAGGTGCACCAATATATATGCTGTCATTAACCCATTACTGGCCAAAATCTACATTTTATCACAAAAAAGTACACGGAACGGGCTGGAACCCTACCCTAATATATAAAATGGCAGCAAAACTCACCTGAAAATGATGCAAACACACATGAAGAACATTTTGAAATGAGAAAGGTGCACCAATGTGCTGTCATTAACTCATTACTGCCCAAAATCTATTTTATCACAAAAAAGTACCCAGAACGGGCCGGAACGCTACCCTAATATATAAAACGGCAACGAAACTCACCTGGAAATCATGCAATCACACATGAAGAACATTTTGAAATGAGAAAGGTGCACCAATATATATGCTGTCATTAACCCATTACTGGCCAAAATCTACATTTTATCACAAAAAAGTACACGGAACGGGCTGGAACCCTACCCTAATATATAAAATGGCAGTGAAACTCACCTGAAAATCATGCAAACACACATGAAGAACATTTTGAAATGAGAAAGGTGCACCAATGTGCTGTCATTAACCCATTACTGCCCAAAATCTACATTTTATCAGGAAAAAGTACCCGG
Source organism: Ambystoma mexicanum (assembly GCF_040938575.1). Lineage (NCBI taxonomy): Eukaryota > Metazoa > Chordata > Amphibia > Caudata > Ambystomatidae > Ambystoma > Ambystoma mexicanum. Next base: position 257,322,735 of record NC_090922.1, read on the forward strand.
AACGGGCCGGAACGGTACCCTAACATATAAAATGGCAGCAAAAATCACCTGAAAATGATGCAAACACAAATGAAGAACATTTTGAAATGAGAAAGCTCCACCAATATGCTGTCATTAACCCATTACTGCCCAAAATCTACATTTTATCACGAAAAAGTACACGGAACGGGCTGGAACGCTACCCTAATATATAAAACAGCAGTGAAACTCGCCTGAAAATCATGCAAACACACATGAAGAACATTTTGAAATGAGAAAGGTGCACCAATATGCTGTCCTTAACCCATTACTGCCCAAAATCTACATTTTATCATGAAAAAGAACCCAGAACGGGCCGGAACGCTACCCTAATTTATAAAACGACAGCGAAACTCACCTGAAAATGATGCAAACACACATGAAGAACATTTTGAAATGAGAAAGGTGCACCAATATGCTGTCATTAACCCATTACTGCCCAAAATCTACATTTTATCACGAAAAATTACTCGGAACGGGCCGGAATGCTACCCTAATATATAAATCGGCAGCGAAACTCACCTGAAAATGATGCAAACACACATGAAGAACATTTTGAAATGAGAAAGGTGCACCAATATGCTGTCATTAACTCATTACTGCCCAAAATCTATTTTATCACAAAAAAGTACCCAGAACGGGCCGGAACGCTACCCTAATATATAAAACGGCAACGAAACTCACCTGGAAATCATGCAATCACACATGAAGAACATTTTGAAATGAGAAAGGTGCACCAATATATATGCTGTCATTAACCCATTACTGGCCAAAATCTACATTTTATCACAAAAAAGTACACGGAACGGGCTGGAACCCTACCCTAATATATAAAATGGCAGCAAAACTCACCTGAAAATGATGCAAACACACATGAAGAATATTTTGAAATTAGAAAGGTGCACCAATATGCTGTCATTAACTCATTACTGCCCAAAATCTATTTTATCACAAAAAAGTACCCAGAACGGGCCGGAACGCTCCCCTAATATATAAAACGGCAACGAAACTCACCTGAAAATCATGCAAACACACATGAAGAACATTTTGAAATGAGAAAGGTGCACCAATGTGCTGTCATTAACCCATTACTGCCCAAAATCTACATTTTATCAGGAAAAAGTACCCGGAACGGGCCGGAACGGTACCCTAACATATAAAATGGCAGCAAAAATCACCTGAAAATGATGCAAACACACATGAAGAACATTTTGAAATGAGAAAGGTGCACCAATATGCTGTCATTAACCCATTACTGCCCAAAATCTACTTTTTCACACGAAAAAGTACCCGGAACGGGCCGGTACCATACCCTAATATATAAAACGGCAACGAAACTCACCTGAAAATCATGCAAACACACATGAAGAACATTTTGAAATGAGAAAGGTGCACCAATGTGCTGTCATTAACCCATTACTGCCCAAAATCTACATTTTATCAGGAAAAAGTACCCGGAACGGGCCGGAACGCTACCCTAATATATAAAACGGCAGCGAAACTCACCTGAAAATGATGCAAACACATATGAAGAACATGTTGAAATGAGAAAGCTCCACCAATATGCTGTCATTAACCCATTACTGCCCAAAATCTACATTTTAACACGAAAAAGTACCCGGAACGGGTCGGAACGGTACCCTAACATATAAAACGGCAGCAAAACTCAGCTGAAAATGATGCAAACACACATGAAGAACATTTTGAAATGAGAAAGGTGCACCAATATGCTGTCATTAACCCATTACTGCCCAAAATCTACATTTTATGACTAAAAAGTACACGGAACGGGCCGGAACGCTACCCTAATATATAAAACAGCAGCGAAACTCGCCTGAAAATCATGCAAACACACATGAAGAACATTTTGAAATGAGAAAGGTGCACCAATATGCTGTCATTAACCCATTACTGCCCAAAATCTACATTTTATCACAAAAAGTACCCGGAACGGGCCGGAACGCTACCCTAATATATAAAACGGCAATGAAACACACCTGAAAATCATGCAAACACACATGAAGAACATTTTGAAATGAGAAAGGTGCACCAATATGCTGTCATTAACGCATTACTGCCCAAAATCTACATTTTATCACGAAAAAGTACCCAGAACGGGCCGGAACGGTACCCTAACATATAAAATGGCAGCAAAAATCACCTGAACATGATGCAAACACACATGAAGAACATTTTGAAATGAGAAAGGTGCACCAATATGCTGTCATTAACCCATTACTGCCCAAAATCTACTTTTTCACACGAAAATGTACCCAGAATGGGCCGGAACGGTACCCTAACATATAAAATGGCAGCAAAAATCAGCTGAAAATTATGCAAACACACATGAAGAACATTTTGAAATGAGAAAGGTGCACCAATATGCTGTCATTTACCCATTACTGCCCAAAATCTACTTTTTCACACGAAAAAGTACCCGGAACGGGCCGGTACGGTACCCTAAAATATAAAATGGCAGCAAAACTCACCTGAAAATGATACAAACACACATGAAGAACATTTTGAAATGAGAAAGGTGCACCAATATGCTGTCATTAACCCATTACTGTCCAAAATCTACATTTTAGCACAAAAAAGTACCCAGAACGGGCCGGAACGCTACCCTAATATATAAAACGGCAATGAAACTCACCTGAAAATCATGCAAACACACATGAAGAACATTTTGAAATGAGAAAGGTGCACCAATATGCTGTCATTAACGCAATACTGCCCAAAATCTACATTTTATCACGAAAAAGTACCCAGAACGGGCCGGAACGGTACCCTAACATATAAAATGGCAGCAAAAATCACCTGAACATGATGCAAACACAAATGAAGAACATTTTGAAATGAGAAAGGTGCACAAATATGCTGTCATTAACCCATTACTGCCCAAAATCTACATTTTATCACAAAAAGTACCCGGAACGGGCCGGAACGCTACCCTAATATATAAAACAGCAGCGAAACTTGCCTGAAAATCATGCAAACACACATGAAGAACATTTTGAAATGAGAAAGGTGCACCAATATGCTGTCATTAACCCATTACTGCCCAAAATCTACATTTTCACACGAAAAAGGACCCGGAACGGGCCGGAACGGTACCCTAACATATAAAAAGGCATCAAAACTCACCTGAAAAGGATGCAAACACACATGAAGAACATTTTGAAATGAGAAAGGTGCACAAATATGCTGTCATTAACCCATTACTGCCCAAAATCTACATTTTATCATGAAAAAGTACCCGGAACGGGCCGGAACACTACCCTAATATGTAAAATGGCAGTGAAACTCACCTGAAAATGATGCAAACACACATGAAGAACATGTTGAAATGAGAAAGCTCCACCAATATGCTGTCATTAACCCATTACTGACCAAAATCTACATTTTATCACGAAAAAGTACCCGGAACGGGCCGGAACGGTACCCTAAAATATAAAATGGCAGCAAAACTCACCTGAAAATGATGCAAACAAACATGAAGAACATTTTGAAATGAGAAAAGTGCACCAATATATATGCTGTCATTAACCCATTACTGGCCAAAATCTACATTTTATCACAAAAAAGTACACGGAACAGACTGGAACCCTACCCTAATATATAAAACGGCAGCGAAACTCACCTGAAAATGATGCAAACACACATGAAGAATATTTTGAAATGAGAAAGGTGCACCAATATGCTGTCATTAACTCAATACTGCCCAAAATCTATTTTATCACAAAAAAGTACCCAGAACGGGCCGGAACGCTACCCTAATATATAAAACGGCAACGAAACTCACCTGAAAATCATGCAATCACACATGAAGAACATTTTGAAATGAGAAAGGTGCACCAATGTGCTGTCATTAACCCATTACTCCCAAAAATCTACTTTTTCACACGAAAAAGTACCCGGAACGGGCCGGAACGGTACCCTAAAATATGAAATGGCAGCAAAACTCACCTGAAAATGATGCAAACAAACATGAAGAACATTTTGAAATGAGAAAGGTGCACCAATATGCTGTCATTAACCCATTACTGCCCAAAATCTACATTTTATCACGAAAAAGTACCCAGAATGGGCCGGAACGGTACCCTAACATATAAAATGGCAGCAAAAATCACCTGAACATGATGTAAACACACATGAAGAACATTTTGAAATGAGAAAGGTGCACCAATATGCTGTCATTAACCTATTACTGCCCAAAATCTACTTTTTCACACGAAAAAGTACCCAGAACAGGCCGGAACGGTACCCTAAAATATAAAATGGCAGCAAAACTCACCTGAAAATGATGCAAACACACATGAAGAACATTTTGAAATGAGAAAGCTCCACCAATATGCTGTCATTAACCCATTACTGCCCAAAATCTACATTTTATCACAAAAAACTATACGGAACGGGCCGGAACGCTACCCTAATATATAAAACAGCAGCGAAACTCGCCTGAAAATCATGCAAACACACATGAAGAACATTTTGAAATGAGAAAGGTGCACCAATATGCTGTCATTAACCCATTACTGCCCCAAATCTACATTATATCACGAAAAAGTACCCGGAACGGGCCGGAACGGTGCCCTAACATATAAAACCGCAGCAAAACTCACTTGAAAATGATGCAAACACACATGAAGAACATTTTGAAATGAGAAAGGTGCACCAATATGCTGTCATTAACCCATTACTGCCCAAAATCTACATTTTAGCACGAAAAAGTACACGGAACGGGCTGGAACGCTACCCAATGTATAAAACGGCAGCGAAACTCACCTGAAAATGATGCAAACACACATGAAGAACATTTTGAAGTGAGAAAGGTGCACCAATATGCAGTCATTAACCCATTACTGCCCAAAATCTACATTTTATCACGAAAAAGTACCCGGAACGGGCCGGAACGGTACCCTAAAATATAAAATGGCAGCAAAACTCACCTGAAAATGATGCAAACAAACATGAAGAACATTTTGAAATGAGAAAAGTGCACCAATATATATGCTGTCATTAACCCATTACTGGCCAAAATCTACATTTTATCACAAAAAAGTACACGGAACAGACTGGAACCCTACCCTAATATATAAAACGGCAGCGAAACTCACCTGAAAATGATGCAAACACACATGAAGAATATTTTGAAATGAGAAAGGTGCACCAATATGCTGTCATTAACTCAATACTGCCCAAAATCTATTTTATCACAAAAAAGTACCCAGAACGGGCCGGAACGCTACCCTAATATATAAAACGGCAACGAAACTCACCTGAAAATCATGCAATCACACATGAAGAACATTTTGAAATGAGAAAGGTGCACCAATGTGCTGTCATTAACCCATTACTCCCCAAAATCTACTTTTTCACACGAAAAAGTACCCGGAACGGGCCGGAACGGTACCCTAAAATATGAAATGGCAGCAAAACTCACCTGAAAATGATGCAAACAAACATGAAGAACATTTTGAAATGAGAAAGGTGCACCAATATGCTGTCATTAACCCATTACTGCCCAAAATCTACATTTTATCACGAAAAAGTACCCAGAATGGGCCGGAACGGTACCCTAACATATAAAATGGCAGCAAAAATCACCTGAACATGATGTAAACACACATGAAGAACATTTTGAAATGAGAAAGGTGCACCAATATGCTGTCATTAACCTATTACTGCCCAAAATCTACTTTTTCACACGAAAAAGTACCCAGAACGGGCCGGAACGGTACCCTAAAATATAAAATGGCAGCAAAACTCACCTGAAAATGATGCAAACACACATGAAGAACATTTTGAAATGAGAAAGCTCCACCAATATGCTGTCATTAACCCATTACTGCCCAAAATCTACATTTTATCACAAAAAACTATACGGAACGGGCCGGAACGCTACCCTAATATATAAAACAGCAGCGAAACTCGCCTGAAAATCATGCAAACACACATGAAGAACATTTTGAAATGAGAAAGGTGCACCAATATGCTGTCATTAACCCATTACTGCCCCAAATCTACATTATATCACGAAAAAGTACCCGGAACGGGCCGGAACGGTGCCCTAACATATAAAACCGCAGCAAAACTCACTTGAAAATGATGCAAACACACATGAAGAACATTTTGAAATGAGAAAGGTGCACCAATATGCTGTCATTAACCCATTACTGCCCAAAATCTACATTTTAGCACGAAAAAGTACACGGAACGGGCTGGAACGCTACCCAATGTATAAAACGGCAGCGAAACTCACCTGAAAATGATGCAAACACACATGAAGAACATTTTGAAGTGAGAAAGGTGCACCAATATGCAGTCATTAACCCATTACTGCCCAAAATCTACATTTTCACACGAAAATGTACCCGGAACGGACCGGAACGGTACCCTAGCGTATAAAATGGCAGCAAAACTCAGCTGAAAATGATGCAAACACACATGAAGAACATTTTGAAATGAGAAAGCTCCACCAATATGCTGTCATTAAGCCATTACTGCCCAAAATCTACATTTTATCAGGAAAAAGTATCCGGAACGGGCCGGAACGCTACCCTAATATATAAAACGGCAGCGAAACTCACCTGAAAATGATGCAAACACATATGAAGAACATGTTGAAATGAGAAAGCTCCACCAATATGCTGTCATTAACCCATTACTGCCCAAAATCTACATTTTAACACGAAAAAGTACCCGGTATGGGCCGGAACGCTACCCTAATATATAAAACGGCAGCAAAACTCACCTGAAAATGATGCAAACACACATGAAGAATATTTTGAAATGAGAAAGGTGCACCAATATGCTGTCATTAACCCATTACTGCCCAAAATCTACATTTTATCACAAAAAAGTACCCAGAAATGGCCGGAACGCTACCCTAATATCTAAAACGGCAACGAAACTCACCTGAAAATCATGCAAACACACATGAAGAACATTTTGAAATGAGAAAGGTGCACCAATGTGCTGTCATTAACCCATTACTGCCCAAAATCTACATTTTATCACGAAAAATTACCCGGAACGGCCCGGAACGGTACCCTAACATATAAAATGGCAGCAAAAATCACCTGAAAATGATGCAAACACACATGAAGAACATTTTGAAATGAGAAAGGTGCACAAATATGCTGTCATTAACCCATTACTGCCCAAAATCTACATTTTATCATGAAAAAGTACCCGGAGCGGGCCGGAACGCTACCCTAATATATAAAACGGCAGCGAAACTCGCCTGAAAATGATGCAAACACACATGAAGAACATGTTGAAATGAGAAAGCTCCACCAATATGCTGTCATTAACCCATTACTGACCAAAACCTACATTTTATCACGAAAAAGTACCCGGAACGGGCAGGAACGGTACCCTAACATATAAAATGGCAGCAAAAATCACCTGAAAATGATGCAAACACAAATGAAGAACATTTTGAAACGAGAAAGGTGCACAAATATGCTGTCATTAACCCATTATTGCCCAAAATGTACATTTTATCATGAAAAAGAACCCGGAACGGGCCGGAACGCTACCCTAATATATAAAACGACAGCAAAACTCACCTGAAAATGATGCAAACACACATGAAGAACATGTTGAAATGAGAAAGCTCCACCAATATGCTGTCATTAACCCATTACTGACCAAAATCTACATTTTATCACGAAAAAGTACCCGGAACGGGCCGGAACGGTACCCTAACATATAAAATGGCAGCAAAAATCACCTGAAAATGATGCAAACACAAATGAAGAACATTTTGAAATGAGAAAGGTGCACAAATATGCTGTCATTAACCCATTACTGCCCAAAATCTACTTTTTATCACAAAAAGTACCCAGAACGGGTCGGAACGCTACCCTAATATATAAAACGGCAATGAAACTCACCTGAAAATCATGCAAACACACATGAAGAACATTTTGAAATGAGAAAGGTGCACCAATATGCTGTCATTAACCCATTACTGCCCAAAATCTACATTTTATCACGAAAAAGTACCGGGAACGGGCCGGAACGGTACCCTAACATATAAAATGGCAGCAAAAATCACCTGAACATGATGCAAACATACATGCAGAACATTTTGAAATGAGAAAGGTGCACCAATATGCTGTCATTAACCCATTACTGCCCAAAATCTACTTCTTCACATGAAAAAGTACCCGGAACGGGCCGGTACGGTACCCTAAAATATAAAATGGCAGCAGAACTCACCTGAAAATGATGCAAACACACATGAAGAACATGTTGAAATGAGAAAGCTCCACCAATATGCTGTCATTAACCCATTACTGACCAAAATCTACATTTTATCACGAAAAAGTACCCGGAACGGGCCGGAACGGTACCCTAACATATAAAATGGCAGCAAAAAGCAGCTGAAAATGATGCAAACACAAAAATGAAGAACATTTTGAAATGAGAAAGGTGCACCAATATGCTGTCATTTACCCATTACTGCCCAAAATCTACTTTTTCATACGAAAAAGTACCCAGAACGGGCCGGTACGGTACCCTAAAATATAAAATGGCAGCAACACTCACCTGAAAATGATGCAAACACACATGAAGAACATTTTGAAATGAGAAAGCTCCACCAATATGCTGTCATTAACCCATTACTGCCCAAAATCTACATTTTATCACTAAAATGTACACGGAACGGGCCGGAACGCTACCCTAATATATAAAACAGCAGCGAAACTCGCCTGAAAATCATGCAAACACACATGAAGAACATTTTGAAATGAGAAAGGTGCACCAATATGCTGTCATTAACCCATTACTGCCCAAAATCTACATTTTCACACGAAAATGTACCTGGAACGGGCCGGAACGGTACCCTAGCGTATAAAATGGCAGCAAAACTCAGCTGAAAATGATGCAAACAAACATGAAGAACATTTTGAAATGAGAAAAGTGCACCAATATATATGCTGTCATTAACCCATTACTGGCCAAAATCTACATTTTATCACAAAAAAGTACACGGAACAGACTGGAACCCTACCCTAATATATAAAACGGCAGCGAAACTCACCTGAAAATGATGCAAACACACATGAAGAATATTTTGAAATGAGAAAGGTGCACCAATATGCTGTCATGAACTCATTACTGCCCAAAATCTATTTTATCACAAAAAAGTACCCAGAACGGGCCGGAACGCTACCTTAATATATAAAACAGCAACGAAACTCAATGAAAATCAAGCAATCACACATGAAGAACATTTTGAAATGAGAAAGGTGCACCAATGTGCTGTCATTAACCCATTACTCCCCAAAATCTACTTTTTCACACGAAAAAGTACCCGGAACGGGCCGGAACGGTACCCTAAAATATGAAATGGCAGCAAAACTCACCTGAAAATGATGCAAACAAACATGAAGAACATTTTGAAATGAGAAAGGTGCACCAATATGCTGTCATTAACCCATTACTGCCCAAAATCTACATTTTATCACGAAAAAGTACCCAGAATGGGCCGGAACGGTACCCTAACATATAAAATGGCAGCAAAAATCACCTGAACATGATGTAAACACACATGAAGAACATTTTGAAATGAGAAAGGTGCACCAATATGCTGTCATTAACCTATTACTGCCCAAAATCTACTTTTTCACACGAAAAAGTACCCAGAACAGGCCGGAACGGTACCCTAAAATATAAAATGGCAGCAAAACTCACCTGAAAATGATGCAAACACACATGAAGAACATTTTGAAATGAGAAAGCTCCACCAATATGCTGTCATTAACCCATTACTGCCCAAAATCTACATTTTATCACAAAAAACTATACGGAACGGGCCGGAACGCTACCCTAATATATAAAACAGCAGCGAAACTCGCCTGAAAATCATGCAAACACACATGAAGAACATTTTGAAATGAGAAAGGTGCACCAATATGCTGTCATTAACCCATTACTGCCCAAAATCTACATTTTATCACTAAAAAGTACACGGAACGGGCCGGAACACTACCCTAATATATAAAACAGCAGCGAAACTCGCCTGAAAATCATGCAAACACACATGAAGAACATTTTGAAATGAGAAAGGTGCACCAATATGCTGTCATTAACCCATTACTGCCCAAAATCTACATTTTATCACTAAAATGTACACGGAACGGGCCGGAACGCTACCCTAATATATAAAACAGCAGCGAAACTCGCCTGAAAATCATGCAAACACACATGAAGAACATTTTGAAATGAGAAAGGTGCACCAATATGCTGTCATTAACCCATTACTGCCCAAAATCTACATTTTATCACAAAAAGTACCCGGAACGGGCCGGAACGCTACCCTAATATATAAAACGGCAATGAAACTCACCTGAAAATCATGCAAACACACATGAAGAACATTTTGAAATGAGAAAGGTGCACCAATATGCTGTCATTAACGCATTACTGCCCAAAATCTGCATTTCATCACGAAAAAGTACCCAGAACGGGCCGGAACGGTACCCTAACATATAAAATGGCAGCAAAAATCACCTGAACATGATGCAAACACACATGAAGAACATTCTGAAATGAGAAAGGTGCACCAATATGCTGTCAATAACCCATTACTGCCCAAAATCTACTTTTTCACACGAAAAAGTACCCAGAATGGGCCGGAACGGTACCCTAACATATAAAATGGCAGCAAAAATCAGCTGAAAATGATGCAAACACACATGAAGAACATTTTGAAATGAGAAAGGTGCACCAATATGCTGTCATTTACCCATTACTGCCCAAAATCTATTTTTTCACACAAAAAAGTACCCGGAACGGGCCGGAACGCTACCCTAATATATAAAACGGCAATGAAACTCACCTGAAAATCATGCAAACACACATGAAGAACATTTTGAAATGAGAAAGGTGCACCAATATGCTGTCATTAACCCATTACTGCCCAAAATCTACATTTTATCACGAAAAAGTACCCAGAACGGGCCGGAACGGTACCCTAACATATAAAATGGCAGCAAAAATCACCTGAACATGATGCAAACACAAATGAAGAACATTTTGAAATGAGAAAGGTGCACAAATATGCTGTCATTAACCCATTACTGCCCAAAATCTACATTTTATCACAAAAAGTACCCGGAACGGGCCGGAACGGTACCCTAACATATAAAAAGGCATCAAAACTCACCTGAAAAGGATGCAAACACACATGAAGAACATTTTGAAATGAGAAAGGTGCACAAATATGCTGTCATTAACCCATTACTGCCCAAAATCTACATTTTATCATGAAAAAGTACCCGGAACGGGCCGGAACGCTACCCTAATATGTAAAATGGCAGTGAAACTCACCTGAAAATGATGTAAACACACATGAAGAACATGTTGAAATGAGAAAGCTCCACCAATATGCTGTCATTAACCCATTACTGACCAAAATCTACATTTTATCACGAAAAAGTACCCGGAACGGGCCGGAACGGTACCCTAAAATATAAAATGGCAGCAAACTCACCTGAAAATGATGCAAACAAACATGAAGAACATTTTGAAATGAGAAAAGTGCACCAATATATATGCTGTCATTAACCCATTACTGGCCAAAATCTACATTTTATCACAAAAAAGTACACGGAACAGACTGGAACCCTACCCTAATATATAAAACGGCAGCGAAACTCACCTGAAAATGATGCAAACACACATGAAGAATATTTTGAAATGAGAAAGGTGCACCAATATGCTGTCATTAACTCAATACTGCCCAAAATCTATTTTATCACAAAAAAGTACCCAGAACGGGCCGGAACGCTACCCTAATATATAAAACGGCAACGAAACTCACCTGAAAATCATGCAATCACACATGAAGAACATTTTGAAATGAGAAAGGTGCACCAATGTGCTGTCATTAACCCATTACTCCCCAAAATCTACTTTTTCACACGAAAAAGTACCCGGAACGGGCCGGAACGGTACCCTAAAATATGAAATGGCAGCAAAACTCACCTGAAAATGATGCAAACAAACATGAAGAACATTTTGAAATGAGAAAGGTGCACCAATATGCTGTCATTAACCCATTACTGCCCAAAATCTACATTTTATCACGAAAAAGTACCCAGAATGGGCCGGAACGGTACCCTAACATATAAAATGGCAGCAAAAATCACCTGAACATGATGTAAACACACATGAAGAACATTTTGAAATGAGAAAGGTGCACCAATATGCTGTCATTAACCTATTACTGCCCAAAATCTACTTTTTCACACGAAAAAGTACCCAGCACGGGCCGGAACGGTACCCTAACATATAAAATGGCAGCAAAAATCAGCTGAAAATGATGCAAACACACAGGAAGAACATTTTGAAATGAGAAAGGTGCACCAATATGCTGTCATTTACCCATTACTGCCCAAAATCTACTTTTTCACACGAAAAAGTACCCGGAACGGGCCGGTACGGTACCCTAAAATAAAAAATGGCAGCAAAACTCACCTGAAAATGATGCAAACACACATGAAGAACATTTTGAAATGAGAAAGCTCCACCAATATGCTGTCATTAACCCATTACTGCCCAAAATCTACATTTTATCACGAAAAACTATACGGAACGGGCCGGAACGCTACCTTAATATATAAAACAGCAGCGAAACTCGCCTGAAAATCATGCAAACACACATGAAGAACATTTTGAAATGAGAAAGGTGCACCAATATGCTGTCATTAACCCATTACTGCCCCAAATCTACATTTTATCACGAAAAAGTACCCGGAACGGGCCGGAACGGTACCCTAACATATAAAACCGCAGCAAAACTCACTTGAAAATGATGCAAACACACATGAAGAACATTTTGAAATGAGAAAGGTGCACCAATATGCTGTCATTAACCCATTACTGCCCAAAATCTACATTTTAGCACGAAAAAGTACACGGAACGGGCTGGAACGCTACCCAATGTATAAAACGGCAGCGAAACTCACCTGAAATTGATGCAAACACACATGAAGAACATTTTGAAGTGAGAAAGGTGCACCAATATGCAGTCATTAACCCATTACTGCCCAAAATCTACATTTTCACAGGAAAATGTACCCGGAACGGGCCGGAACGGTACCCTAGCGTATAAAATGGCAGCAAAACTCAGCTGAAAATGATGCAAACACACATGAAGAACATTTTGAAATGAGAAAGCTCCACCAGTATGCTGTCATTAAGCCATTACTGCCCAAAATCTACATTTTATCAGGAAAAAGTACCCGGAACGGGCCGGAACGCTACCCTAATACATAAAACGGCAGCGAAACTCACCTGAAAATGATGCAAACACATATGAAGAACATGTTGAAATGAGAAAGCTCCACCAATATGCTGTCATTAACCCATTACTGCCCAAAATCTACATTTTAACACGAAAAAGTACCCGGTACGGGCCGGAACGCTACCCTAATATATAAAACAGCAGCAAAACTCACCTGAAAATGATGCAAACACACATGAAGAATATTTTGAAATGAGAAAGGTGCACCAATATGCTGTCATTAACCCATTACTGCCCAAAATCTACATTTTATCACAAAAAAGTACCCAGAAACGGCCGGAACGCTACCCTAATATCTAAAACGGCAACGAAAATCACCTGAAAATCATGCAAACACACATGAAGAACATTTTGAAATGAGAAAGGTGCACCAATGTGCTGTCATTAACCCATTACTGCCCAAAATCTACATTTTATCACGAAAAAGTACCCGGAACGGGCCGGAACGGTACCCTAACATATAAAATGGCAGCAAAAATCACCTGAAAATGATGCAAACACACATGAAGAACATTTTTAAATGAGAAAGGTGCACAAATATGCTGTCATTAACCCATTACTGCCCAAAATCTACATTTTATCATGAAAAAGTACCCAGAACGGGCCGGAACGTTACCCTTATATATAAAACGGCAGCGAAACTCGCCTGAAAATGATGCAAACACACATGAAGAACATGTTGAAATGAGAAAGCTCCACCAATATGCTGTCATTAACCCATTACTGACCAAAACCTACATTTTATCACGAAAAAGTACCCGGAACGGGCAGGAACGGTACCCTAACATATAAAATGGCAGCAAAAATCACCTGAAAATGATGCAAACACAAATGAAGAACATTTTGAAACGAGAAAGGTGCACAAATATGCTGTCATTAACCCATTATTGCCCGAAATGTACATTTTATCATGAAAAAGAACCCGGAACGGGCCGGAACGCTACCCTAATATATAAAACGACAGCAAAACTCACCTGAAAATGATGCAAACACACATGAAGAACATGTTGAAATGAGAAAGCTCCACCAATATGCTGTCATTAACCCATTACTGACCGAAATCTACATTTTATCACGAAAAAGTACCCGGAACGGGCCGGAACGGTACCCTAACATATAAAATGGCAGCAAAAATCACCTGAAAATGATGCAAACACAAATGAAGAACATTTTGAAATGAGAAAGGTGCACAAATATGCTGTCATTAACCCATTACTGCCCAAAATCTACTTTTTATCACAAAAAGTATCCGGAACGGGCCGGAACGCTACCCTAATATGTAAAACGGCAATGAAACTCACCTGAAAATCATGCAAACACACATGAAGAACATTTTGAAATGAGAAAGGTGCACCAATATGCTGTCATTAACCCATTACTGCCCAAAATCTACATTTTATCACGAAAAAGTACCGGGAACGGGCCGGAACGGTACCCTAACATATAAAATGGCAGCAAAAATCACCTGAACATGATGCAAACATACATGCAGAACATTTTGAAATGAGAAAGCTCCACCAATATGCTGTCATTAACCCATTACTGCCCAAAATCTACATTTTATCACGAAAAAGTACACGGAACGGGCCGGAACGCTACCCTAATATATAAAACAGCAGCGAAAAGCAGCTGAAAATGATGCAAACACAACAATGAAGAACATTTTGAAATGAGAAAGGTGCACCAATATGCTGTCATTTACCCATTACTGCCCAAAATCTACTTTTTCACACGAAAAAGTACCCAGGACGGGCCGGTACGGTACCCTAAAATATAAAATGGCAGCAAAACTCACCTGAAAATGATGCAAACACACATGAAGAACATTTTGAAATGAGAAAGCTCCACCAATATGCTGTCATTAACCCATTACTGCCCAAAATCTACATTTTATCACGAAAAAGTACACGGAACGGGCCGGAACGCTACCCTAATATATAAAACAGCAGCGAAACTCGCCTGAAAATCATGCAAACACACATGAAGAACATTTTGAAATGAGAAAGGTGCACCAATATGCTGTCATTAACCCATTACTGCCCAAAATCTACATTTTATCACGAAAAAGTACACGGAACGGGCCGGAACGCTACCCAATATATAAAACGGCAGCGAAACTCACCTGAAAATGATGCAAACACACATGAAGAACATTTTGAAATGAGAAAGGTGCACCAATATGCTGTCATTAACCCATTACTGCCCAAAATCTACATTTTCACACGTAAAAGTACACGGAACGGGCCGGATCGGTACCCTAACGTATAAAATGGCAGCAAAACTCAGCTGAAAATGATGCAAACACAAATGAAGAACATTTTGAAATGAGAAACCTCCACCAATATGCTGTCATTAACCCATTACTGCCCAAAATCTACATTTTATCACGAAAAAGTACACGGAACGGGCTGGAACGCTACCCTAATATATAAAACAGCAGTGAAACTCGCCTGAAAATCATGCAAACACACATGAAGAACATTTTGAAATGAGAAAGGTGCACCAATATGCTGTCCTTAACCCATTACTGCCCAAAATCTACATTTTATCATGAAAAAGAACCCGGAACGGGCCGGAACGCTACCCTAATTTATAAAACGACAGCGAAACTCACCTGAAAATGATGCAAACACACATGAAGAACATTTTGAAATGAGAAAGGTGCACCAATATGCTGTCATTAACCCATTACTGCCCAAAATCTACATTTTATCACGAAAAATTACTCGGAACGGGCCGGAATGCTACCCTAATATATAAATCGGCAGCGAAACTCACCTGAAAATGATGCAAACACACATGAAGAACATTTTGAAATGAGAAAGGTGCACCAATATGCTGTCATTAACTCATTACTGCCCAAAATCTATTTTATCACAAAAAAGTACCCAGAACGGGCCGGAACGCTACCCTAATATATAAAACGGCAACGAAACTCACCTGGAAATCATGCAATCACACATGAAGAACATTTTGAAATGAGAAAGGTGCACCAATATATATGCTGTCATTAACCCATTACTGGCCAAAATCTACATTTTATCACAAAAAAGTTCACGGAACGGGCCGGAACGGTACCCTAAAATATAAAATGGCAGCAAAACTCACCTGAAAATGATGCAAACAAACAAGAAGAACATTTTGAAATGAGAAAGGTGCACCAATATATATGCTGTCATTAACCCATTACTGGCCAAAATCTACATTTTATCACAAAAAAGTACACGGAACGGGCTGGAACCCTACCCTAATATATAAAATGGCAGCAAAACTCACCTGAAAATGATGCAAACACACATGAAGAATATTTTGAAATTAGAAAGGTGCACCAATATGCTGTCATTAACTCATTACTGCCCAAAATCTATTTTATCACAAAAAAGTACCCAGAACGGGCCGGAACGCTCCCCTAATATATAAAACGGCAACGAAACTCACCTGAAAATCATGCAAACACACATGAAGAACATTTTGAAATGAGAAAGGTGCACGAATGTGCTGTCATTAACCCATTACTGCCCAAAATCTACATTTTATCAGGAAAAAGTACCCGGAACGGGCCGGAACGGTACCCTAACATATAAAATGGCAGCAAAAATCACCTGAAAATGATGCAAACACACATGAAGAACATTTTGAAATGAGAAAGGTGCACCAATATGCTGTCATTAACCCATTACTGCCCAAAATCTACTTTTTCACACGAAAAAGTACCCGGAACGGGCCGGTACCATACCCTAATATATAAAACGGCAATGAAACTCACCTGAAAATCATGCAAACACACATGAAGAACATTTTGAAATGAGAAAGGTGCACCAATGTGCTGTCATTAACCCATTACTGCCCAAAATCTACATTTTATCAGGAAAAAGTACCCGGAACGGGCCGGAACGCTACCCTAATATATAAAACGGCAGCGAAACTCACCTGAAAATGATGCAAACACATATGAAGAACATGTTGAAATGAGAAAGCTCCACCAATATGCTGTCATTAACCCATTACTGCCCAAAATCTACATTTTAACACGAAAAAGTACCCGGAACGGGTCGGAACGGTACCCTAACATATAAAACGGCAGCAAAACTCAGCTGAAAATGATGCAAACACACATGAAGAACATTTTGAAATGAGAAAGGTGCACCAATATGCTGTCATTAACCCATTACTGCCCAAAATCTACATTTTATGACTAAAAAGTACACGGAACGGGCCGGAACGCTACCCTAATATATAAAACAGCAGCGAAACTCGCCTGAAAATCATGCAAACACACATGAAGAACATTTTGAAATGAGAAAGGTGCACCAATATGCTGTCATTAACCCATTACTGCCCAAAATCTACATTTTATCACAAAAAGTACCCGGAACGGGCCGGAACGCTACCCTAATATATAAAACGGCAATGAAACACACCTGAAAATCATGCAAACACACATGAAGAACATTTTGAAATGAGAAAGGTGCACCAATATGCTGTCATTAACGCATTACTGCCCAAAATCTACATTTTATCACGAAAAAGTACCCAGAACGGGCCGGAACGGTACCCTAACATATAAAATGGCAGCAAAAATCACCTGAACATGATGCAAACACACATGAAGAACATTTTGAAATGAGAAAGGTGCACCAATATGCTGTCATTAACCCATTACTGCCCAAAATCTACTTTTTCACACGAAAATGTACCCAGAATGGGCCGGAACGGTACCCTAACATATAAAATGGCAACAAAAATCAGCTGAAAATTATGCAAACACACATGAAGAACATTTTGAAATGAGAAAGGTGCACCAATATGCTGTCATTTACCCATTACTGCCCAAAATCTACTTTTTCACACGAAAAAGTACCCGGAACGGGCCGGTACGGTACCCTAAAATATAAAATGGCAGCAAAACTCACCTGAAAATGATACAAACACACATGAAGAACATTTTGAAATGAGAAAGCTGCACCAATATGCTGTCATTAACCCATTACTGTCCAAAATCTACATTTTAGCACAAAAAAGTACCCGGAACGGGCCGGAACGCTACCCTAATATATAAAACGGCAATGAAACTCACCTGAAAATCATGCAAACACACATGAAGAACATTTTGAAATGAGAAAGGTGCACCAATATGCTGTCATTAACGCAATACTGCCCAAAATCTACATTTTATCACGAAAAAGTACCCAGAACGGGCCGGAACGGTACCCTAACATATAAAATGGCAGCAAAAATCACCTGAACATGATGCAAACACAAATGAAGAACATTTTGAAATGAGAAAGGTGCACAAATATGCTGTCATTAACCCATTACTGCCCAAAATCTACATTTTATCACAAAAAGTACCCGGAACGGGCCGGAACGCTACCCTAATATATAAAACAGCAGCGAAACTTGCCTGAAAATCATGCAAACACACATGAAGAACATTTTGAAATGAGAAAGGTGCACCAATATGCTGTCATTAACCCATTACTGCCCAAAATCTACATTTTCACACGAAAAAGTACCCGGAACGGGCCGGAACGGTACCCTAACATATAAAAAGGCATCAAAACTCACCTGAAAAGGATGCAAACACACATGAAGAACATTTTGAAATGAGAAAGGTGCACAAATATGCTGTCATTAACCCATTACTGCCCAAAATCTACATTTTATCATGAAAAAGTACCCGGAACGGGCCGGAACACTACCCTAATATGTAAAATGGCAGTGAAACTCACCTGAAAATGATGCAAACACACATGAAGAACATGTTGAAATGAGAAAGCTCCACCAATATGCTGTCATTAACCCATTACTGACCAAAATCTACATTTTATCACGAAAAAGTACCCGGAACGGGCCGGAACGGTACCCTAAAATATAAAATGGCAGCAAAACTCACCTGAAAATGATGCAAACAAACATGAAGAACATTTTGAAATGAGAAAAGTGCACCAATATATATGCTGTCATTAACCCATTACTGGCCAAAATCTACATTTTATCACAAAAAAGTACACGGAACAGACTGGAACCCTACCCTAATATATAAAACGGCAGCGAAACTCACCTGAAAATGATGCAAACACACATGAAGAATATTTTGAAATGAGAAAGGTGCACCAATATGCTGTCATTAACTCAATACTGCCCAAAATCTATTTTATCACAAAAAAGTACCCAGAACGGGCCGGAACGCTACCCTAATATATAAAACGGCAACGAAACTCACCTGAAAATCATGCAATCACACATGAAGAACATTTTGAAATGAGAAAGGTGCACCAATGTGCTGTCATTAACCCATTACTCCCCAAAATCTACTTTTTCACACGAAAAAGTACCCGGAACGGGCCGGAACGGTACCCTAAAATATGAAATGGCAGCAAAACTCACCTGAAAATGATGCAAACAAACATGAAGAACATTTTGAAATGAGAAAGGTGCACCAATATGCTGTCATTAACCCATTACTGCCCAAAATCTACATTTTATCACGAAAAAGTACCCAGAACGGGCCGGAACGGTACCCTAACATATAAAATGGCAGCAAAAATCACCTGAACATGATGCAAACACACATGAAGAACATTCTGAAATGAGAAAGGTGCACCAATATGCTGTCAATAACCCATTACTGCCCAAAATCTACTTTTTCACACGAAAAAGTACCCAGAATGGGCCGGAACGGTACCCTAACATATAAAATGGCAGCAAAAATCAGCTGAAAATGATGCAAACACACATGAAGAACATTTTGAAATGAGAAAGGTGCACCAATATGCTGTCATTTACCCATTACTGCCCAAAATCTATTTTTTCACACAAAAAAGTACCCGGAACGGGCCGGAACGCTACCCTAATATACAAAACGGCAATGAAACTCACCTGAAAATCATGCAAACACACATGAAGAACATTTTGAAATGAGAAAGGTGCACCAATATGCTGTCATTAACCCATTACTGCCCAAAATCTACATTTTATCACGAAAAAGTACCCAGAACGGGCCGGAACGGTACCCTAACATATAAAATGGCAGCAAAAATCACCTGAACATGATGCAAACACAAATGAAGAACATTTTGAAATGAGAAAGGTGCACAAATATGCTGTCATTAACCCATTACTGCCCAAAATCTACATTTTATCACAAAAAGTACCCGGAACGGGCCGGAACGGTACCCTAACATATAAAAAGGCATCAAAACTCACCTGAAAAGGATGCAAACACACATGAAGAACATTTTGAAATGAGAAAGGTGCACAAATATGCTGTCATTAACCCATTACTGCCCAAAATCTACATTTTATCATGAAAAAGTACCCGGAACGGGCCGGAACGCTACCCTAATATGTAAAATGGCAGTGAAACTCACCTGAAAATGATGTAAACACACATGAAGAACATGTTGAAATGAGAAAGCTCCACCAATATGCTGTCATTAACCCATTACTGACCAAAATCTACATTTTATCACGAAAAAGTACCCGGAACGGGCCGGAACGGTACCCTAAAATATAAAATGGCAGCAAACTCACCTGAAAATGATGCAAACAA
Source organism: Ambystoma mexicanum (assembly GCF_040938575.1). Taxonomy (NCBI): domain Eukaryota; kingdom Metazoa; phylum Chordata; class Amphibia; order Caudata; family Ambystomatidae; genus Ambystoma; species Ambystoma mexicanum. The sequence continues at coordinate 257,343,632 of NC_090922.1, forward strand.
ACATGAAGAACATTTTGAAATGAGAAAAGTGCACCAATATATATGCTGTCATTAACCCATTACTGGCCAAAATCTACATTTTATCACAAAAAAGTACACGGAACAGACTGGAACCCTACCCTAATATATAAAACGGCAGCGAAACTCACCTGAAAATGATGCAAACACACATGAAGAATATTTTGAAATGAGAAAGGTGCACCAATATGCTGTCATTAACTCAATACTGCCCAAAATCTATTTTATCACAAAAAAGTACCCAGAACGGGCCGGAACGCTACCCTAATATATAAAACGGCAACGAAACTCACCTGAAAATCATGCAATCGCACATGAAGAACATTTTGAAATGAGAAAGGTGCACCAATGTGCTGTCATTAACCCATTACTCCCCAAAATCTACTTTTTCACACGAAAAAGTACCCGGAACGGGCCGGAACGGTACCCTAAAATATGAAATGGCAGCAAAACTCACCTGAACATGATGCAAACAAACATGAAGAACATTTTGAAATGAGAAAGGTGCACCAATATGCTGTCATTAACCCATTACTGCCCAAAATCTACATTTTATCACGAAAAAGTACCCAGAATGGGCCGGAACGGTACCCTAACATATAAAATGGCAGCAAAAATCACCTGAACATGATGTAAACACACATGAAGAACATTTTGAAATGAGAAAGGTGCACCAATATGCTGTCATTAACCTATTACTGCCCAAAATCTACTTTTTCACACGAAAAAGTACCCAGCACGGGCCGGAACGGTACCCTAACATATAAAATGGCAGCAAAAATCAGCTGAAAATGATGCAAACACACAGGAAGAACATTTTGAAATGAGAAAGGTGCACCAATATGCTGTCATTTACCCATTACTGCCCAAAATCTACTTTTTCACACGAAAAAGTACCCGGAACGGGCCGGTACGGTACCCTAAAATAAAAAATGGCAGCAAAACTCACCTGAAAATGATGCAAACACACATGAAGAACATTTTGAAATGAGAAAGCTCCACCAATATGCTGTCATTAACCCATTACTGCCCAAAATCTACATTTTATCACGAAAAACTATACGGAACGGGCCGGAACGCTACCTTAATATATAAAACAGCAGCGAAACTCGCCTGAAAATCATGCAAACACACATGAAGAACATTTTGAAATGAGAAAGGTGCACCAATATGCTGTCATTAACCCATTACTGCCCCAAATCTACATTTTATCACGATAAAGTACCCGGAACGGGCCGGAACGGTACCCTAACATATAAAACCGCAGCAAAACTCACTTGAAAATGATGCAAACACACATGAAGAACATTTTGAAATGAGAAAGGTGCACCAATATGCTGTCATTAACCCATTACTGCCCAAAATCTACATTTTAGCACGAAAAAGTACACGGAACGGGCTGGAACGCTACCCAATGTATAAAACGGCAGCGAAACTCACCTGAAATTGATGCAAACACACATGAAGAACATTTTGAAGTGAGAAAGGTGCACCAATATGCAGTCATTAACCCATTACTGCCCAAAATCTACATTTTCACAGGAAAATGTACCCGGAACGGGCCGGAACGGTACCCTAGCGTATAAAATGGCAGCAAAACTCAGCTGAAAATGATGCAAACACACATGAAGAACATTTTGAAATGAGAAAGCTCCACCAGTATGCTGTCATTAAGCCATTACTGCCCAAAATCTACATTTTATCAGGAAAAAGTACCCGGAACGGGCCGGAACGCTACCCTAATACATAAAACGGCAGCGAAACTCACCTGAAAATGATGCAAACACATATGAAGAACATGTTGAAATGAGAAAGCTCCACCAATATGCTGTCATTAACCCATTACTGCCCAAAATCTACATTTTAACACGAAAAAGTACCCGGTACGGGCCGGAACGCTACCCTAATATATAAAACAGCAGCAAAACTCACCTGAAAATGATGCAAACACACATGAAGAATATTTTGAAATGAGAAAGGTGCACCAATATGCTGTCATTAACCCATTACTGCCCAAAATCTACATTTTATCACAAAAAAGTACCCAGAAATGGCCGGAACGCTACCCTAATATCTAAAACGGCAACGAAAATCACCTGAAAATCATGCAAACACACATGAAGAACATTTTGAAATGAGAAAGGTGCACCAATGTGCTGTCATTAACCCATTACTGCCCAAAATCTACATTTTATCACAAAAAAGTACCCGGAACGGGCCGGAACGGTACCCTAACATATAAAATGGCAGCAAAAATCACTTGAAAATGATGCAAACACACATGAAGAACATTTTTAAATGAGAAAGGTGCACAAATATGCTGTCATTAACCCATTACTGCCCAAAATCTACATTTTATCATGAAAAAGTACCCAGAACGGGCCGGAACGTTACCCTTATATATAAAACGGCAGCGAAACTCGCCTGAAAATGATGCAAACACACATGAAGAACATGTTGAAATGAGAAAGCTCCACCAATATGCTGTCATTAACCCATTACTGACCAAAACCTACATTTTATCACGAAAAAGTACCCGGAACGGGCAGGAACGGTACCCTAACATATAAAATGGCAGCAAAAATCACCTGAAAATGATGCAAACACAAATGAAGAACATTTTGAAACGAGAAAGGTGCACAAATATGCTGTCATTAACCCATTATTGCCCAAAATGTACATTTTATCATGAAAAAGAACCCGGAACGGGCCGGAACGCTACCCTAATATATAAAACGAGAGCAAAACTCACCTGAAAATGATGCAAACACACATGAAGAACATGTTGAAATGAGAAAGCTCCACCAATATGCTGTCATTAACCCATTACTGACCGAAATCTACATTTTATCACGAAAAAGTACCCGGAACGGGCCGGAACGGTACCCTAACATATAAAATGGCAGCAAAAATCACCTGAAAATGATGCAAACACAAATGAAGAACATTTTGAAATGAGAAAGGTGCACAAATATGCTGTCATTAACCCATTACTGCCCAAAATCTACTTTTTATCACAAAAAGTACCCGGAACGGGCCGGAACGCTACCCTAATATATAAAACGGCAATGAAACTCACCTGAAAATCATGCAAACACACATGAAGAACATTTTGAAATGAGAAAGGTGCACCAATATGCTGTCATTAACCCATTACTGCCCAAAATCTACATTTTATCACGAAAAAGTACCGGGAACGGGCCGGAACGGTACCCTAACATATAAAATGGCAGCAAAAATCACCTGAACATGATGCAAACATACATGCAGAACATTTTGAAATGAGAAAGCTCCACCAATATGCTGTCATTAACCCATTACTGCCCAAAATCTACATTTTATCACGAAAAAGTACACGGAACGGGCCGGAACGCTACCCTAATATATAAAACAGCAGCGAAAAGCAGCTGAAAATGATGCAAACACAACAATGAAGAACATTTTGAAATGAGAAAGGTGCACCAATATGCTGTCATTTACCCATTACTGCCCAAAATCTACTTTTTCACACGAAAAAGTACCCAGGACGGGCCGGTACGGTACCCTAAAATATAAAATGGCAGCAAAACTCACCTGAAAATGATGCAAACACACATGAAGAACATTTTGAAATGAGAAAGCTCCACCAATATGCTGTCATTAACCCATTACTGCCCAAAATCTACATTTTATCACGAAAAAGTACACGGAACGGGCCGGAACGCTACCCTGATATATAAAACAGCAGCGAAACTCGCCTGAAAATCATGCAAACACACATGAAGAACATTTTGAAATGAGAAAGGTGCACCAATATGCTGTCATTAACCCATTACTGCCCAAAATCTACATTTTATCACGAAAAAGTACACGGAACGGGCCGGAACGCTACCCAATATATAAAACAGCAGCGAAACTCACCTGAAAATGATGCAAACACACATGAAGAACATTTTGAAATGAGAAAGGTGCACCAATATGCTGTCATTAACCCATTACTGCCCAAAATCTACATTTTCACACGTAAAAGTACACGGAACGGGCCGGATCGGTACCCTAACGTATAAAATGGCAGCAAAACTCAGCTGAAAATGATGCAAACACAAATGAAGAACATTTTGAAATGAGAAAGCTCCACCAATATGCTGTCATTAACCCATTACTGCCCAAAATCTACATTTTATCACGAAAAAGTACACGGAACGGGCTGGAACGCTACCCTAATATATAAAACAGCAGTGAAACTCGCCTGAAAATCATGCAAACACACATGAAGAACATTTTGAAATGAGAAAGGTGCACCAATATGCTGTCCTTAACCCATTACTGCCCAAAATCTACATTTTATCATGAAAAAGAACCCAGAACGGGCCGGAACGCTACCCTAATTTATAAAACGACAGCGAAACTCACCTGAAAATGATGCAAACACACATGAAGAACATTTTGAAATGAGAAAGGTGCACCAATATGCTGTCATTAACCCATTACTGCCCAAAATCTACATTTTATCACGAAAAATTACTCGGAACGGGCCGGAATGCTACCCTAATATATAAATCGGCAGCGAAACTCACCTGAAAATGATGCAAACACACATGAAGAACATTTTGAAATGAGAAAGGTGCACCAATATGCTGTCATTAACTCATTACTGCCCAAAATCTATTTTATCACAAAAAAGTACCCAGAACGGGCCGGAACGCTACCCTAATATATAAAACGGCAACGAAACTCACCTGGAAATCATGCAATCACACATGAAGAACATTTTGAAATGAGAAAGGTGCACCAATATATATGCTGTCATTAACCCATTACTGGCCAAAATCTACATTTTATCACAAAAAAGTACACGGAACGGGCTGGAACCCTACCCTAATATATAAAATGGCAGCAAAACTCACCTGAAAATGATGCAAACACACATGAAGAATATTTTGAAATTAGAAAGGTGCACCAATATGCTGTCATTAACTCATTACTGCCCAAAATCTATTTTATCACAAAAAAGTACCCAGAACGGGCCGGAACGCTCCCCTAATATATAAAACGGCAACGAAACTCACCTGAAAATCATGCAAACACACATGAAGAACATTTTGAAATGAGAAAGGTGCACCAATGTGCTGTCATTAACCCATTACTGCCCAAAATCTACATTTTATCAGGAAAAAGTACCCGGAACGGGCCGGAACGGTACCCTAACATATAAAATGGCAGCAAAAATCACCTGAAAATGATGCAAACACACATGAAGAACATTTTGAAATGAGAAAGGTGCACCAATATGCTGTCATTAACCCATTACTGCCCAAAATCTACTTTTTCACACGAAAAAGTACCCGGAACGGGCCGGTACCATACCCTAATATATAAAACGGCAACGAAACTCACCTGAAAATCATGCAAACACACATGAAGAACATTTTGAAATGAGAAAGGTGCACCAATGTGCTGTCATTAACCCATTACTGCCCAAAATCTACATTTTATCAGGAAAAAGTACCCGGAACGGGCCGGAACGCTACCCTAATATATAAAACGGCAGCGAAACTCACCTGAAAATGATGCAAACACATATGAAGAACATGTTGAAATGAGAAAGCTCCACCAATATGCTGTCATTAACCCATTACTGCCCAAAATCTACATTTTAACACGAAAAAGTACCCGGAACGGGTCGGAACGGTACCCTAACATATAAAACGGCAGCAAAACTCAGCTGAAAATGATGCAAACACACATGAAGAACATTTTGAAATGAGAAAGGTGCACCAATATGCTGTCATTAACCCATTACTGCCCAAAATCTACATTTTATGACTAAAAAGTACACGGAACGGGCCGGAACGCTACCCTAATATATAAAACAGCAGCGAAACTCGCCTGAAAATCATGCAAACACACATGAAGAACATTTTGAAATGAGAAAGGTGCACCAATATGCTGTCATTAACCCATTACTGCCCAAAATCTACATTTTATCACAAAAAGTACCCGGAACGGGCCGGAACGCTACCCTAATATATAAAACGGCAATGAAACACACCTGAAAATCATGCAAACACACATGAAGAACATTTTGAAATGAGAAAGGTGCACCAATATGCTGTCATTAACGCATTACTGCCCAAAATCTACATTTTATCACGAAAAAGTACCCAGAACGGGCCGGAACGGTACCCTAACATATAAAATGGCAGCAAAAATCACCTGAACATGATGCAAACACACATGAAGAACATTTTGAAATGAGAAAGGTGCACCAATATGCTGTCATTAACCCATTACTGCCCAAAATCTACTTTTTCACACGAAAATGTACCCAGAATGGGCCGGAACGGTACCCTAACATATAAAATGGCAGCAAAAATCAGCTGAAAATTATGCAAACACACATGAAGAACATTTTGAAATGAGAAAGGTGCACCAATATGCTGTCATTTACCCATTACTGCCCAAAATCTACTTTTTCACACGAAAAAGTACCCGGAACGGGCCGGTACGGTACCCTAAAATATAAAATGGCAGCAAAACTCACCTGAAAATGATACAAACACACATGAAGAACATTTTGAAATGAGAAAGGTGCACCAATATGCTGTCATTAACCCATTACTGTCCAAAATCTACATTTTAGCACAAAAAAGTACCCAGAACGGGCCGGAACGCTACCCTAATATATAAAACGGCAATGAAACTCACCTGAAAATGATGCAAACACACATGAAGAACATTTTGAAGTGAGAAAGGTGCACCAATATGCAGTCATTAACCCATTACTGCCCAAAATCTACATTTTATCACGAAAAAGTACCCAGAACGGGCCGGAACGGTACCCTAACATATAAAATGGCAGCAAAAATCACCTGAACATGATGCAAACACAAATGAAGAACATTTTGAAATGAGAAAGGTGCACAAATATGCTGTCATTAACCCATTACTGCCCAAAATCTACATTTTATCACAAAAAGTACCCGGAACGGGCCGGAACGCTACCCTAATATATAAAACAGCAGCGAAACTTGCCTGAAAATCATGCAAACACACATGAAGAACATTTTGAAATGAGAAAGGTGCACCAATATGCTGTCATTAACCCATTACTGCCCAAAATCTACATTTTCACACGAAAAAGGACCCGGAACGGGCCGGAACGGTACCCTAACATATAAAAAGGCATCAAAACTCACCTGAAAAGGATGCAAACACACATGAAGAACATTTTGAAATGAGAAAGGTGCACAAATATGCTGTCATTAACCCATTACTGCCCAAAATCTACATTTTATCATGAAAAAGTACCCGGAACGGGCCGGAACACTACCCTAATATGTAAAATGGCAGTGAAACTCACCTGAAAATGATGCAAACACACATGAAGAACATGTTGAAATGAGAAAGCTCCACCAATATGCTGTCATTAACCCATTACTGACCAAAATCTACATTTTATCACGAAAAAGTACCCGGAACGGGCCGGAACGGTACCCTAAAATATAAAATGGCAGCAAAACTCACCTGAAAATGATGCAAACAAACATGAAGAACATTTTGAAATGAGAAAAGTGCACCAATATATATGCTGTCATTAACCCATTACTGGCCAAAATCTACATTTTATCACAAAAAAGTACACGGAACAGACTGGAACCCTACCCTAATATATAAAACGGCAGCGAAACTCACCTGAAAATGATGCAAACACACATGAAGAATATTTTGAAATGAGAAAGGTGCACCAATATGCTGTCATTAACTCAATACTGCCCAAAATCTATTTTATCACAAAAAAGTACCCAGAACGGGCCGGAACGCTACCCTAATATATAAAACGGCAACGAAACTCACCTGAAAATCATGCAATCACACATGAAGAACATTTTGAAATGAGAAAGGTGCACCAATGTGCTGTCATTAACCCATTACTCCCAAAAATCTACTTTTTCACACGAAAAAGTACCCGGAACGGGCCGGAACGGTACCCTAAAATATGAAATGGCAGCAAAACTCACCTGAAAATGATGCAAACAAACATGAAGAACATTTTGAAATGAGAAAGGTGCACCAATATGCTGTCATTAACCCATTACTGCCCAAAATCTACATTTTATCACGAAAAAGTACCCAGAATGGGCCGGAACGGTACCCTAACATATAAAATGGCAGCAAAAATCACCTGAACATGATGTAAACACACATGAAGAACATTTTGAAATGAGAAAGGTGCACCAATATGCTGTCATTAACCTATTACTGCCCAAAATCTACTTTTTCACACGAAAAAGTACCCAGAACAGGCCGGAACGGTACCCTAAAATATAAAATGGCAGCAAAACTCACCTGAAAATGATGCAAACACACATGAAGAACATTTTGAAATGAGAAAGCTCCACCAATATGCTGTCATTAACCCATTACTGCCCAAAATCTACATTTTATCACAAAAAACTATACGGAACGGGCCGGAACGCTACCCTAATATATAAAACAGCAGCGAAACTCGCCTGAAAATCATGCAAACACACATGAAGAACATTTTGAAATGAGAAAGGTGCACCAATATGCTGTCATTAACCCATTACTGCCCCAAATCTACATTATATCACGAAAAAGTACCCGGAACGGGCCGGAACGGTGCCCTAACATATAAAACCGCAGCAAAACTCACTTGAAAATGATGCAAACACACATGAAGAACATTTTGAAATGAGAAAGGTGCACCAATATGCTGTCATTAACCCATTACTGCCCAAAATCTACATTTTAGCACGAAAAAGTACACGGAACGGGCTGGAACGCTACCCAATGTATAAAACGGCAGCGAAACTCACCTGAAAATGATGCAAACACACATGAAGAACATTTTGAAGTGAGAAAGGTGCACCAATATGCAGTCATTAACCCATTACTGCCCAAAATCTACATTTTATCACGAAAAAGTACCCGGAACGGGCCGGAACGGTACCCTAAAATATAAAATGGCAGCAAAACTCACCTGAAAATGATGCAAACAAACATGAAGAACATTTTGAAATGAGAAAAGTGCACCAATATATATGCTGTCATTAACCCATTACTGGCCAAAATCTACATTTTATCACAAAAAAGTACACGGAACAGACTGGAACCCTACCCTAATATATAAAACGGCAGCGAAACTCACCTGAAAATGATGCAAACACACATGAAGAATATTTTGAAATGAGAAAGGTGCACCAATATGCTGTCATTAACTCAATACTGCCCAAAATCTATTTTATCACAAAAAAGTACCCAGAACGGGCCGGAACGCTACCCTAATATATAAAACGGCAACGAAACTCACCTGAAAATCATGCAATCACACATGAAGAACATTTTGAAATGAGAAAGGTGCACCAATGTGCTGTCATTAACCCATTACTCCCCAAAATCTACTTTTTCACACGAAAAAGTACCCGGAACGGGCCGGAACGGTACCCTAAAATATGAAATGGCAGCAAAACTCACCTGAAAATGATGCAAACAAACATGAAGAACATTTTGAAATGAGAAAGGTGCACCAATATGCTGTCATTAACCCATTACTGCCCAAAATCTACATTTTATCACGAAAAAGTACCCAGAATGGGCCGGAACGGTACCCTAACATATAAAATGGCAGCAAAAATCACCTGCACATGATGTAAACACACATGAAGAACATTTTGAAATGAGAAAGGTGCACCAATATGCTGTCATTAACCTATTACTGCCCAAAATCTACTTTTTCACACGAAAAAGTACCCAGAACGGGCCGGAACGGTACCCTAAAATATAAAATGGCAGCAAAACTCACCTGAAAATGATGCAAACACACATGAAGAACATTTTGAAATGAGAAAGCTCCACCAATATGCTGTCATTAACCCATTACTGCCCAAAATCTACATTTTATCACAAAAAACTATACGGAACGGGCCGGAACGCTACCCTAATATATAAAACAGCAGCGAAACTCGCCTGAAAATCATGCAAACACACATGAAGAACATTTTGAAATGAGAAAGGTGCACCAATATGCTGTCATTAACCCATTACTGCCCCAAATCTACATTATATCACGAAAAAGTACCCGGAACGGGCCGGAACGGTGCCCTAACATATAAAACCGCAGCAAAACTCACTTGAAAATGATGCAAACACACATGAAGAACATTTTGAAATGAGAAAGGTGCACCAATATGCTGTCATTAACCCATTACTGCCCAAAATCTACATTTTAGCACGAAAAAGTACACGGAACGGGCTGGAACGCTACCCAATGTATAAAACGGCAGCGAAACTCACCTGAAAATGATGCAAACACACATGAAGAACATTTTGAAGTGAGAAAGGTGCACCAATATGCAGTCATTAACCCATTACTGCCCAAAATCTACATTTTCACACGAAAATGTACCCGGAACGGACCGGAACGGTACCCTAGCGTATAAAATGGCAGCAAAACTCAGCTGAAAATGATGCAAACACACATGAAGAACATTTTGAAATGAGAAAGCTCCACCAATATGCTGTCATTAAGCCATTACTGCCCAAAATCTACATTTTATCAGGAAAAAGTATCCGGAACGGGCCGGAACGCTACCCTAATATATAAAACGGCAGCGAAACTCACCTGAAAATGATGCAAACACATATGAAGAACATGTTGAAATGAGAAAGCTCCACCAATATGCTGTCATTAACCCATTACTGCCCAAAATCTACATTTTAACACGAAAAAGTACCCGGTATGGGCCGGAACGCTACCCTAATATATAAAACGGCAGCAAAACTCACCTGAAAATGATGCAAACACACATGAAGAATATTTTGAAATGAGAAAGGTGCACCAATATGCTGTCATTAACCCATTACTGCCCAAAATCTACATTTTATCACAAAAAAGTACCCAGAAATGGCCGGAACGCTACCCTAATATCTAAAACGGCAACGAAACTCACCTGAAAATCATGCAAACACACATGAAGAACATTTTGAAATGAGAAAGGTGCACCAATGTGCTGTCATTAACCCATTACTGCCCAAAATCTACATTTTATCACGAAAAATTACCCGGAACGGCCCGGAACGGTACCCTAACATATAAAATGGCAGCAAAAATCACCTGAAAATGATGCAAACACACATGAAGAACATTTTGAAATGAGAAAGGTGCACAAATATGCTGTCATTAACCCATTACTGCCCAAAATCTACATTTTATCATGAAAAAGTACCCGGAGCGGGCCGGAACGCTACCCTAATATATAAAACGGCAGCGAAACTCGCCTGAAAATGATGCAAACACACATGAAGAACATGTTGAAATGAGAAAGCTCCACCAATATGCTGTCATTAACCCATTACTGACCAAAACCTACATTTTATCACGAAAAAGTACCCGGAACGGGCAGGAACGGTACCCTAACATATAAAATGGCAGCAAAAATCACCTGAAAATGATGCAAACACAAATGAAGAACATTTTGAAACGAGAAAGGTGCACAAATATGCTGTCATTAACCCATTATTGCCCAAAATGTACATTTTATCATGAAAAAGAACCCGGAACGGGCCGGAACGCTACCCTAATATATAAAACGACAGCAAAACTCACCTGAAAATGATGCAAACACACATGAAGAACATGTTGAAATGAGAAAGCTCCACCAATATGCTGTCATTAACCCATTACTGACCAAAATCTACATTTTATCACGAAAAAGTACCCGGAACGGGCCGGAACGGTACCCTAACATATAAAATGGCAGCAAAAATCACCTGAAAATGATGCAAACACAAATGAAGAACATTTTGAAATGAGAAAGGTGCACAAATATGCTGTCATTAACCCATTACTGCCCAAAATCTACTTTTTATCACAAAAAGTACCCAGAACGGGTCGGAACGCTACCCTAATATATAAAACGGCAATGAAACTCACCTGAAAATCATGCAAACACACATGAAGAACATTTTGAAATGAGAAAGGTGCACCAATATGCTGTCATTAACCCATTACTGCCCAAAATCCACATTTTATCACGAAAAAGTACCGGGAACGGGCCGGAACGGTACCCTAACATATAAAATGGCAGCAAAAATCACCTGAACATGATGCAAACATACATGCAGAACATTTTGAAATGAGAAAGGTGCACCAATATGCTGTCATTAACCCATTACTGCCCAAAATCTACTTCTTCACATGAAAAAGTACCCGGAACGGGCCGGTACGGTACCCTAAAATATAAAATGGCAGCAGAACTCACCTGAAAATGATGCAAACACACATGAAGAACATGTTGAAATGAGAAAGCTCCACCAATATGCTGTCATTAACCCATTACTGACCAAAATCTACATTTTATCACGAAAAAGTACCCGGAACGGGCCGGAACGGTACCCTAACATATAAAATGGCAGCAAAAAGCAGCTGAAAATGATGCAAACACAAAAATGAAGAACATTTTGAAATGAGAAAGGTGCACCAATATGCTGTCATTTACCCATTACTGCCCAAAATCTACTTTTTCATACGAAAAAGTACCCAGAACGGGCCGGTACGGTACCCTAAAATATAAAATGGCAGCAACACTCACCTGAAAATGATGCAAACACACATGAAGAACATTTTGAAATGAGAAAGCTCCACCAATATGCTGTCATTAACCCATTACTGCCCAAAATCTACATTTTATCACTAAAATGTACACGGAACGGGCCGGAACGCTACCCTAATATATAAAACAGCAGCGAAACTCGCCTGAAAATCATGCAAACACACATGAAGAACATTTTGAAATGAGAAAGGTGCACCAATATGCTGTCATTAACCCATTACTGCCCAAAATCTACATTTTCACACGAAAATGTACCTGGAACGGGCCGGAACGGTACCCTAGCGTATAAAATGGCAGCAAAACTCAGCTGAAAATGATGCAAACAAACATGAAGAACATTTTGAAATGAGAAAAGTGCACCAATATATATGCTGTCATTAACCCATTACTGGCCAAAATCTACATTTTATCACAAAAAAGTACACGGAACAGACTGGAACCCTACCCTAATATATAAAACGGCAGCGAAACTCACCTGAAAATGATGCAAACACACATGAAGAATATTTTGAAATGAGAAAGGTGCACCAATATGCTGTCATGAACTCATTACTGCCCAAAATCTATTTTATCACAAAAAAGTACCCAGAACGGGCCGGAACGCTACCTTAATATATAAAACAGCAACGAAACTCAATGAAAATCAAGCAATCACACATGAAGAACATTTTGAAATGAGAAAGGTGCACCAATGTGCTGTCATTAACCCATTACTCCCCAAAATCTACTTTTTCACACGAAAAAGTACCCGGAACGGGCCGGAACGGTACCCTAAAATATGAAATGGCAGCAAAACTCACCTGAAAATGATGCAAACAAACATGAAGAACATTTTGAAATGAGAAAGGTGCACCAATATGCTGTCATTAACCCATTACTGCCCAAAATCTACATTTTATCACGAAAAAGTACCCAGAATGGGCCGGAACGGTACCCTAACATATAAAATGGCAGCAAAAATCACCTGAACATGATGTAAACACACATGAAGAACATTTTGAAATGAGAAAGGTGCACCAATATGCTGTCATTAACCTATTACTGCCCAAAATCTACTTTTTCACACGAAAAAGTACCCAGAACAGGCCGGAACGGTACCCTAAAATATAAAATGGCAGCAAAACTCACCTGAAAATGATGCAAACACACATGAAGAACATTTTGAAATGAGAAAGCTCCACCAATATGCTGTCATTAACCCATTACTGCCCAAAATCTACATTTTATCACAAAAAACTATACGGAACGGGCCGGAACGCTACCCTAATATATAAAACAGCAGCGAAACTCGCCTGAAAATCATGCAAACACACATGAAGAACATTTTGAAATGAGAAAGGTGCACCAATATGCTGTCATTAACCCATTACTGCCCCAAATCTACATTATATCACGAAAAAGTACCCGGAACGGGCCGGAACGGTGCCCTAACATATAAAACCGCAGCAAAACTCACTTGAAAATGATGCAAACACACATGAAGAACATTTTGAAATGAGAAAGGTGCACCAATATGCTGTCATTAACCCATTACTGCCCAAAATCTACATTTTAGCACAAAAAAGTACACGGAACGGGCTGGAACGCTACCCAATGTATAAAACGGCAGCGAAACTCACCTGAAAATGATGCAAACACACATGAAGAACATTTTGAAGTGAGAAAGGTGCACCAATATGCAGTCATTAACCCATTACTGCCCAAAATCTACATTTTATCACGAAAAAGTACCCGGAACGGGCCGGAACGGTACCCTAAAATATAAAATGGCAGCAAAACTCACCTGAAAATGATGCAAACAAACATGAAGAACATTTTGAAATGAGAAAAGTGCACCAATATATATGCTGTCATTAACCCATTACTGGCCAAAATCTACATTTTATCACAAAAAAGTACACGGAACAGACTGGAACCCTACCCTAATATATAAAACGGCAGCGAAACTCACCTGAAAATGATGCAAACACACATGAAGAATATTTTGAAATGAGAAAGGTGCACCAATATGCTGTCATTAACTCAATACTGCCCAAAATCTATTTTATCACAAAAAAGTACCCAGAACGGGCCGGAACGCTACCCTAATATATAAAACGGCAACGAAACTCACCTGAAAATCATGCAATCACACATGAAGAACATTTTGAAATGAGAAAGGTGCACCAATGTGCTGTCATTAACCCATTACTCCCCAAAATCTACTTTTTCACACGAAAAAGTACCCGGAACGGGCCGGAACGGTACCCTAAAATATGAAATGGCAGCAAAACTCACCTGAAAATGATGCAAACAAACATGAAGAACATTTTGAAATGAGAAAGGTGCACCAATATGCTGTCATTAACCCATTACTGCCCAAAATCTACATTTTATCACGAAAAAGTACCCAGAATGGGCCGGAACGGTACCCTAACATATAAAATGGCAGCAAAAATCACCTGAACATGATGTAAACACACATGAAGAACATTTTGAAATGAGAAAGGTGCACCAATATGCTGTCATTAACCTATTACTGCCCAAAATCTACTTTTTCACACGAAAAAGTACCCAGAACGGGCCGGAACGGTACCCTAAAATATAAAATGGCAGCAAAACTCACCTGAAAATGATGCAAACACACATGAAGAACATTTTGAAATGAGAAAGCTCCACCAATATGCTGTCATTAACCCATTACTGCCCAAAATCTACATTTTATCACAAAAAACTATACGGAACGGGCCGGAACGCTACCCTAATATATAAAACAGCAGCGAAACTCGCCTGAAAATCATGCAAACACACATGAAGAACATTTTGAAATGAGAAAGGTGCACCAATATGCTGTCATTAACCCATTACTGCCCCAAATCTACATTATATCACGAAAAAGTACCCGGAACGGGCCGGAACGGTGCCCTAACATATAAAACCGCAGCAAAACTCACTTGAAAATGATGCAAACACACATGAAGAACATTTTGAAATGAGAAAGGTGCACCAATATGCTGTCATTAACCCATTACTGCCCAAAATCTACATTTTAGCACGAAAAAGTACACGGAACGGGCTGGAACGCTACCCAATGTATAAAACGGCAGCGAAACTCACCTGAAAATGATGCAAACACACATGAAGAACATTTTGAAGTGAGAAAGGTGCACCAATATGCAGTCATTAACCCATTACTGCCCAAAATCTACATTTTCACACGAAAATGTACCCGGAACGGACCGGAACGGTACCCTAGCGTATAAAATGGCAGCAAAACTCAGCTGAAAATGATGCAAACACACATGAAGAACATTTTGAAATGAGAAAGCTCCACCAATATGCTGTCATTAAGCCATTACTGCCCAAAATCTACATTTTATCAGGAAAAAGTATCCGGAACGGGCCGGAACGCTACCCTAATATATAAAACGGCAGCGAAACTCACCTGAAAATGATGCAAACACATATGAAGAACATGTTGAAATGAGAAAGCTCCACCAATATGCTGTCATTAACCCATTACTGCCCAAAATCTACATTTTAACACGAAAAAGTACCCGGTATGGGCCGGAACGCTACCCTAATATATAAAACGGCAGCAAAACTCACCTGAAAATGATGCAAACACACATGAAGAATATTTTGAAATGAGAAAGGTGCACCAATATGCTGTCATTAACCCATTACTGCCCAAAATCTACATTTTATCACAAAAAAGTACCCAGAAATGGCCGGAACGCTACCCTAATATCTAAAACGGCAACGAAACTCACCTGAAAATCATGCAAACACACATGAAGAACATTTTGAAATGAGAAAGGTGCACCAATGTGCTGTCATTAACCCATTACTGCCCAAAATCTACATTTTATCACGAAAAATTACCCGGAACGGCCCGGAACGGTACCCTAACATATAAAATGGCAGCAAAAATCACCTGAAAATGATGCAAACACACATGAAGAACATTTTGAAATGAGAAAGGTGCACAAATATGCTGTCATTAACCCATTACTGCCCAAAATCTACATTTTATCATGAAAAAGTACCCGGAACGGGCCGGAACGCTACCCTAATATATAAAACGGCAGCGAAACTCGCCTGAAAATGATGCAAACACACATGAAGAACATGTTGAAATGAGAAAGCTCCACCAATATGCTGTCATTAACCCATTACTGACCAAAACCTACATTTTATCACGAAAAAGTACCCGGAACGGGCAGGAACGGTACCCTAACATATAAAATGGCAGCAAAAATCACCTGAAAATGATGCAAACACAAATGAAGAACATTTTGAAACGAGAAAGGTGCACAAATATGCTGTCATTAACCCATTATTGCCCAAAATGTACATTTTATCATGAAAAAGAACCCGGAACGGGCCGGAACGCTACCCTAATATATAAAACGACAGCAAAACTCACCTGAAAATGATGCAAACACACATGAAGAACATGTTGAAATGAGAAAGCTCCACCAATATGCTGTCATTAACCCATTACTGACCAAAATCTACATTTTATCACGAAAAAGTACCCGGAACGGGCCGGAACGGTACCCTAACATATAAAATGGCAGCAAAAATCACCTGAAAATGATGCAAACACAAATGAAGAACATTTTGAAATGAGAAAGGTGCACAAATATGCTGTCATTAACCCATTACTGCCCAAAATCTACTTTTTATCACAAAAAGTACCCAGAACGGGTCGGAACGCTACCCTAATATATAAAACGGCAATGAAACTCACCTGAAAATCATGCAAACACACATGAAGAACATTTTGAAATGAGAAAGGTGCACCAATATGCTGTCATTAACCCATTACTGCCCAAAATCTACATTTTATCACGAAAAAGTACCGGGAACGGGCCGGAACGGTACCCTAACATATAAAATGGCAGCAAAAATCACCTGAACATGATGCAAACATACATGCAGAACATTTTGAAATGAGAAAGGTGCACCAATATGCTGCATTAACCCATTACTGCCCAAAATCTACTTTTTCACATGAAAAAGTACCCGGAACGGGCCGGTACGGTACCCTAAAATATAAAATGGCAGCAGAACTCACCTGAAAATGATGCAAACACACATGAAGAACATGTTGAAATGAGAAAGCTCCACCAATATGCTGTCATTAACCCATTACTGACCAAAATCTACATTTTATCACGAAAAAGTACCCGGAACGGGCCGGAACGGTACCCTAACATATAAAATGGCAGCAAAAAGCAGCTGAAAATGATGCAAACACAAAAATTAAGAACATTTTGAAATGAGAAAGGTGCACCAATATGCTGTCATTTACCCATTACTGCCCAAAATCTACTTTTTCACACGAAAAAGTACCCAGAACGGGCCGGTACGGTACCCTAAAATATAAAATGGCAGCAACACTCACCTGAAAATGATGCAAACACACATGAAGAACATTTTGAAATGAGAAAGCTCCACCAATATGCTGTCATTAACCCATTACTGCCCAAAATCTACATTTTATCACGAAAAAGTACACGGAACGGGCCGGAACGCTACCCTAATATATAAAACAGCAGCGAAACTCGCCTGAAAATCATGCAAACACACATGAAGAACATTTTGAAATGAGAAAGGTGCACCAATATGCTGTCATTAACCCATTACTGCCCAAAATCTACATTTTAGCACGAAAAAGTACATGGAACGGGCCGGAACGCTACCCAATATATAAAACGGCAGCGAAACTCACCTGAAAATGATGCAAACACACATGAAGAACATTTTGAAATGAGAAAGGTGCACCAATATGCTGTCATTAACCCATTACTGCCCAAAATCTACATTTTCACACGTAAAAGTACACGGAACGGGCCGGAACGGTACCCTAACGTATAAAATGGCAGCAAAACTCAGCTGAAAATGATGCAAACACACATGAAGAACATTTTGAAATGAGAAAGCTCCACCAATATGCTGTCATTAACCCATTACTGCCCAAAATCTACATTTTATCATGAAAAAGTACACAGAACGGGCTGGAACGCTACCCTAATATATAAAACAGCAGCGAAACTCGCCTGAAAATCATGCAAACACACATGAAGAACATTTTGAAATGAGAAAGGTGCACCAATATGCTGTCCTTAACCCATTACTGCCCAAAATCTACATTTTATCATGAAAAAGAACCCGGAACAGGCCGGAATGCTACCCTAATATATAAATCGGCAGCGAAACTCACCTGAAAATGATGCAAACACACATGAAGAACATTTTGAAATGAGAAAGGTGCACCAATATGCTGTCATTAACTCATTACTGCCCAAAATCTATTTTATCACAAAAAAAGTACCCAGAACGGGCCGGAACGCTACCCTAATATATAAAACGGCAACGAAACTCACCTGAAAATCATGCAATCACACATGAAGAACATTTTGAAATGAGAAAGGTGCACCAATATATATGCTGTCATTAACCCATTACTGGCCAAAATCTACATTTTATCACAAAAAAGTTCACGGAACGGGCCGGAACGGTACCCTAAAATATAAAATGGCAGCAAAACTCACCTGAAAATGATGCAAACAAACATGAAGAACATTTTGAAATGAGAAAGGTGCACCAATATATATGCTGTCATTAACCCATTACTGGCCAAAATCTACATTTTATCACAAAAAAGTACACGGAACGGGTTGGAACCCTACCCTAATATATAAAACGGCAGCAAAACTCACCTGAAAATGATGCAAACACACATGAAGAATATTTTGAAATGAGAAAGGTGCACCAATATGCTGTCATTAACTCATTACTGCCCAAAATCTATTTTATCACAAAAAAGTACCCAGAACGGGCCGGAACGCTCCCCTAATATATAAAACGGCAACGAAACTCACCTGAAAATCATGCAAACACACATGAAGAACATTTTGAAATGAGAAAGGTGCACCAATGTGCTGTCATTAACCCATTACTGTCCAAAATCTACTTTTTCACACGAAAAAGTACCCGGAACGGGCCGGTACCATACCCTAATATATAAAACGGCAACGAAACTCACCTGAAAATCATGCAAACACACATGAAGAACATTTTGAAATGAGAAAGGTGCACCAATGTGCTGTCATTAACCCATTACTGCCCAAAATCTACATTTTATCAGGAAAAAGTACCCGGAACGGGCCGGAACGCTACCCTAATATATAAAACGGCAGCGAAACTCACCTGAAAATGATGCAAACACATATGAAGAACATGTTGAAATGAGAAAGCTCCACCAATATGCTGTCATTAACCCATTACTGCCCAAAATCTACATTTTAACACGAAAAAGTACCCGGAACGGGTCGGAACGGTACCCTAACATATAAAATGGCAGCAAAACTCAGCTGAAAATGATGCAAACACACATGAAGAACATTTTGAAATGAGAAAGCCCCTCCAATATGCTGTCATTAACTCATTACTGCCCAAAATCTACATTTTATCACGAAAAAGTACTCGGAACGGGCCGGAACACTACCCTAATATATAAACAGCAGCGAAACTCGCCTGAAAATCATGCAAACACACATGAAGAACATTTTGAAATGAGAAAGGTGCACCAATATCCTGTCATTTACCCATTACTGCCCAAAATCTACATTTTATCACGAAAAAGTACTCGGAACGGGCCGGAACACTACCCTAATATATAAAGCAGCAGCGAAACTCGCCTGAAAATCATGCAAACACACATGAAGAACATTTTGAAATGAGAAAGGTGCACCAATATGCTGTCATTAACCCATTACTGCCCAAAATCTACATTTTCACGCGAAAAAGTACCCGGAACGGGCCGGAACGGTACCCTAAAATATAAAATGGCAGCAAAACTCAGCAGAAAATGATTCAAACACACATGAAGAACATTTTGAAATGAGAAAGTTGCACCAATATGCTATCATTAACACATTAATGGCCAACATTTACATTTTCACACGAAAAAGTTCCCGGAACGGGCCGGAACGGTACCCTAACATATAAAATGGCAGCAAAACTCAGCAGAAAATGATGCAAACACACATGAAGAACATTTTGAAATGAGAAAGGTGCACCAATGTGCTGTCATTAACCCATTACTGGCCAAAATCTACTTTTTCACACGTAAAAGTTGCCGGAATGGGCCGGAAAGCTACCCTAATATATAAAACGGCAGCGAAACTCGCCTGAAAATGATGCAAACACACATGAAGAACATTTTGAAATGAGAAAGGTGCTCCAATATGCTGTCATTAACCCATTACTGCCCAAAATCTACATTTTCACACGAAAAAGTACCCGGAACGGGCCGGAACGGTACCCTAACATATAAAAAGGCAGCAAAACGCACCTGAAAATGATGCAACCACACATGAAGAACATTTTGGAAATGGGGAAGGTTGAACAATGTGCTGCCATTAACCTATTACTGCCCAAAATCTTAATTTTAATGCGAAAAAGTAGGACTACCCTGCCTTTTCACTACTTAGTTGGAAAGAGGTCTTCAAGTGGACAGAGCCCAGCCTCGTATGTGAAACAGCAAGGATCATAAAATGTCTTCAAGGTGGCTCAGCAGCTTATAAACACATTTCATGCAAACAAGGAAGCATGAATGCCTAAGAAGGGGCCCTTAAAAATCAGACAGATCATCTCTTATATGGAGAAACCTAGATGTGCACCATGAAGAAAGCTGTTTCATTGTTTTCTTTGTGTAATGTGTTATTTCTTGCTTTGTCCCCTGCTCCTGTGTTGTGAGCCTGGGTGCTGTGGAATGCTTGTAGAATGCCTGCCTCTGGAATGTTGATAGAGTGTTTGAGAGCTCCTTGCAGCTTGGAGGCCGGGGCTCGAATGATGGCATTGAGGCTTCAGCGGCCAATCAGAGAGGATGTTGTGACGTTGCTAATGGCTGAGGATGTCGAATGATGTGCCATTGAGGGTCATGGACAGCATCATGCACTGTACAACGGTTTGCCGGTGCACGCCTCTAAGAGTTTGAAGTGAGTCTCAGAGGAGGAGGTGTGTCCTGATAGTAATGCTGCAGAAAAGAAAAAGCGTCAGGTAACATCTAGTGGGGGCACCCAGCATGGAATGCTATCCGAGCCGGAGCTGGGAGCTGTTTCAGGAGAGCGTGTGCGTGCTGTCAGCATAGTGAACAGCTGGGTGCTGTGTTTGGAGAGCTGTGTGGGCACAGTCAGCTCAGTGAACAGCTGGTACCTGAAGCAGTCAAGTTGGCAGTGATGGAGGTTCGTCCCAGTGTGTGTTGGGGTCAGTGTCACAGGTACCAGCATGACAGCTGATCCGGGTATGGTGTGGATTGCACTATCCTGTATCCGAACTACATCTCTGAGAAGCAGGAATTGACTGTTCGCCGGGAAGAGTGCTGTGGATTTTGCCGTGGTTGTGGGGCTGACCTGGGTGATCCAAGAAGTGAACAACTGCCAACATCCTGTCTGAACTTGGCCTGACCCAAGGAACCAATGCGCCTACTCATAACAAAGGGAGAATATTAGATTGGGTGGCCGAATATAACTGCTACACTCTAATAGCTCCTCCATCTCCCCTCAAGTCTGGACAGACCACTCCCAAGTAAGCCTAAACCCCATCTGAACAAGTGGTTCACACCACATCTAAAAAACTTATGGCAAAAAAAAGAAACTCTAAGGCTTCCTGGAGACTACTCCACTCTGAAGCAAACAGAACCAAACTCATCAAGATCTCATCCCTTTACAAAAAAGAAATTTGCCTGGCCAAACGTGAATCCTACAACAACCGTATCTCTCAAGCCAATTCTAGTATGAAGGAATTATTTATGATCCTCAAAGAACTAGAGACCACTACCCCTGTGCCAGACACCTGCACTAAAGACATAATTTGGTGCTTTGACATCCAACATGCGGTCTCTAACAAAGTAACTACCCTCCTAAATAAAATATCAATAAAAAAAGCATCTCTAAATTCCTCATCCCCTCTTAACAAGACCCTTCCGACATCCCTCCCAACCCGCTTCAACTTTTCTAAAACCTCTATTCTTGAGGTAAAAAAAGTCATACTTTCTCTTAAACCTTCCAACTGCCAGTGCAACCTTTATCCAGCCCAGCTTATCAAGGATGCAGCTAGGCTATCTAGCTCCCTTCATATCTAAGCTCATTAATGCTTCATTCGCGACTGGCACCATCCCCACCAACCTCAAAGAATCGTGGGTGCTCCCATTGTTAAAAAAACAAACCATAGACCCTCTGATACCAACTAATTGCCGGCCAATCACAACAGTACTTTTTCTCTTAAAAATATTAGACAAAGTTGCATACATACAAATTCAGAAATACTTGGAACTACACCACCTTTTAGGAGCACGTCAATCAGGTTTCCGTCCCAAACATTGAACAAAAACTGCCCTCATTGACCTGAAGGCCCAAGTCGATGAGCTAAGGGACAAGGGGAAATCAGCCCTCCTTCTCCTCCTCGACCTCTCAGCTGCATTTGACTTTGTGGATCACAAGGTATTATGCAGCCATCTAGACTCAGCAACATACTTCTCCAAAGAGGCCATAGCCTGGATTGAGTCATTTTTAAGTGATAGGACCATGAGGGTCTTCTCTCCTTCAGCAGCTGCAGACCCTATTCCCATTACCTGCAGGGTGCCCCAGGGATCCTGCGTCTCTCCTACTCTGTACAACATATTCACTAAGCCCCTTTTCGACGATCTGGACCATCTTGGTATCACCTACACCAACTATGTAGATGATACTCAGATTCTCCTCCCACTTACAGGGGATTACGTTAAGGATTTGGCCTTGGTGAATAGAGTTTACCCATCATCCAGGCATGGATGGCAACGCGCGGTCTATGCCTGAATGATGACAAAACAGAGCGCATCATCCTGGGTACCCCCTCTAACCTCAAAAAATTAGGCCATGAATATTCCTCCTTCATAATGGACGGCAACCTCATCAAAGTGGCCAATGAGGTAAAAACTCTAGGCTTTTACCTCAACTCCACTCTATCCTTTACTAAACAAGTAAATGCTCTGGCCTCCGCTAACGCTTACACTTGTAACCCTATCAGAACCGGCAAACCCTTTCTTTCCAACAACAGTTGCATCATCCTGGCCAGAGCCCTCATTCTGTCCAGGTTGGATTATTGCAACACCCTTTATATAGGTTCTAATAAATCTATCATCAGGAGAATCCAAACCCTCCAAAATAATGCCCTTAGAGCGGCCCTCAGAGTAGCTAGAAGAGCTCCTATATCTGAGATTAGGCAACAACAACAACAACAAATGGCTTTCTACCAACGAAAAAATCCAGCTAAAAACTGCATTGCTTATTCACAAATCTTGGAATAATGCCGTTCCCAGCTATCTCTCTGAGAGATTCCACAGACAGACATCCACCAGACCCTCTAGACTAGTCATCACTAATTGTCTTTCCACTCCCAGATTTAAATTATCTAAGGTTAGAGGCAGCAGCTTTCCCATCAAAGCGGCCCAGCTATGGAACTCCCTGTCTTCCTCACTCCGAGAAGATCAATCATACCAGAGCTTTAGATCTAACTTTGTTAACTGGCTCAATTCAACAGATCAGTAAGGCCTGGCAGCCCTCACCACTTTGTCCATAGCCCTTATGTTGCTGCCACTATGTTTTTAACATAGTTCTCCTTGCTTGTGCGCCTCTTTTGTAAAGAATCGTAATTATCTTCTGTGCCTTTCTATGTCCATATTTGTTTGCCATATGTAATGAAGCTCTGTATCCTAAGCCGTGTACCTTCCTGTAACCTCTGCACCCTGATACCCTAGGGTCTGGTGCGCAATACAAATAATAAACAAACAAACAATCAATATATGGCAATTTTCCACAAGCTACATCAGGGCTTTATGTCATTTTTCAGAGAGCTGTCCATGCTGAACCGTGAATATTGATCAACAGTATTATGTGAAGTGAAGCCTGTTTGGATGTAAGTTGTCCATTGGTATTTGTGGATTGTGGTGGATCTGGGACGTGTCTGGTGTATTTTGGTAAAGACGTTACCTCTGTTAGTTAAAGGAAGTTGAAATTTGGTTTGTTCTCGCATGTTGATTTAACTTTTGCCTCCACAGGTCTGTCAGAATATGGATGTGAGAATAGGGCATGGATTTACGGGGGGTTACTTGTGTATGTGGTGCGTGTTGTGCTCACTCGGTGGCCTAGCAAACCACCTTGTGGGGTTAGACAGTTTTGTTTGTGCTTTGTGTGGCAGGGTAGTGCCAGCCACCTGGGCTGCTAGCTGCCAGCACATGGCACACCCAGCACTTTGGGGCGGTATTATGTGCCCGTGCCATTTGTGTTCAGGGTTGTGGTTTGAGAAAGGTTGTTGAGCGTAGTTTACCTCATTAGTTTGTTTCTGTGAAGGTGGACCTTGCACTCACATGTTTTTTTTTTTTGCCATTTGGTCAAGTGTGCTTTGCCATTGTGCGTTGGGAGGACCCCAGTACCCTTTGTGGGGGTGTCGCTCCCACACCTTGGATGTGGTGGTCTCAACCTATGTGTTGTTCTTGTGGTTGGGGTGCTCCTTGTTGGGGCACTGGTGGTGAAATTTCGTGTGCCATCTATTTGTGGTGGTTTAGTGTTGCTTGTCTGTCGAGCAGCCTGAGTTCTGGTTTGGTTAGTTGATAAAGTGGTTTTGTTTGGTTGAGGTGGGTAGTCGGCAGTTGTTCCGAGGGGTGTGGGGCCAGTGCCCTGTGTAGGTTCCTACTGTTTGGTGAACAGTGTGGATGGTGACGTGTTTTGGGTTGTGATGTTTTTCTAGCATTTCATTGGTAGGACGGTTGAGGGGATTTTATTTATTTTAATTTTATTTATTTACTTAAATATGGTGCTGAAGGCACGCAGGCATTGATTGGGGCTCCAGGTAACATCAACACCAAAAGATATACAGAAAGATGGGGCAGAAGTCAGGAAAGTTGGGTAATTTTAAAGGGAGCATTACTTAAAAAGAAAGGTTTGTAGTTGTTGTCGGAATCTTGTATTGTTTTGTTCTTGTCTCAAGGTCAGGGGGAGAGAATTACAAAGTTTGGCTGAGAGGACTGGGAAGGATTTTCCCAGTGTGTTAGCCCACTTGACGCTTGAGATGGTTTGAGTGGCAGGTTTCTGTGTTCTGAGCAAGTTTTATAGTGACTGAATATTGGACCTGTCATGGGTCACTTTGAGATGGTTGGTTTTTTGGGATTGTTCTTTTGTCTCTCTGTTCCATTCCCTTACTCTTGTTGGTTTTATGGCAGCTGATGTGTTATGTCTTG
The DNA here is from genome assembly GCF_040938575.1 of Ambystoma mexicanum. Lineage (NCBI taxonomy): Eukaryota > Metazoa > Chordata > Amphibia > Caudata > Ambystomatidae > Ambystoma > Ambystoma mexicanum. The sequence continues at coordinate 257,369,534 of NC_090922.1, forward strand.
CTTGCTCCCCTGTTCCTGTGCTGTGACCCTTGGTGCTGTGGAATGCTTGTAGAAAGATTGCCTGTGGAATGTTGAGAGAGTGTTTGTGTATGTGTGTTCCTTGGGGGTCAGTTGGAAGTGGGCTGCTGGATTGAGTGGGTGCTGGTGAATGTCTCCTATGTGTTTCTGTACTTGAAGATCCTTTTGTACTTACCTGCTACCTAATATCCTGGAAACTTGTATGTAAGTAAAGAAGATACCTACCCCTGCCTGGCCTCCCTGTGTCATCACTGAAGTACCCAATTAACATAATGCAAAAGAAGTGAAACATTTCACCTCTTATATCAAATACTACTGTAACAGTGCAGAGGTAGTCTATGCATGTTGTGCCAAATCCCAAGCTATTTCCCATGAGGCCAGGGAGGTGAGGCCGCTACCTGATTGTCCCCCTGGGGGTGGTACTCAGTGGGTGGATTGCATGGGGAGGGAAACCCCTCATGGGGCCAGTGACGATCCACTTGGGAGAATGCGGTGTTCCCCTCCTTCACTTCTGTGCTCTACTTCCCTTCACCCAACTCAGTCCCCACTTTCCTTATCTTCTATTCAGACCATTCTGGTCCCCCATACTTTTGTATGTTACAGTGGAGTGGAATGTATAATTCACACGAATGGGATGAGGAAGAGGGAGACTCACCCTAGCTTAATGCAAAGGATTACTGAGATGAAGGAGGCAAAATCCCACTGCGGAACCAACACACACGGTACAGTTGTCAAGAAGCAATCCCAATCATAAAAAGGGACGAAGGACTAAATGGTCTGTGGAATCTGCCCTGGAGGAGCAAGAACAAGATGCTTGTTCTATGCCAGAGAATACAAAGGCTAAGAGCTGAGACGCAGAGACGTGTAGCAAGGAGAGAGGCCCAAGCAAGGCGGACCTGGCCAGAGGCAGGGAGAAAGGAAGCCAAACCGCCAAAAGCAGACCGAGAAGGAAGACACAGGCAGCCAGAGACACAAGTAAGAATCCAGAGCTGTGGAACCGCGGGAAAGAGAATGCCAAACGCAGCTGCAGCAGACAAACTCCGCTCCACCACTGATGAGACCCGAGACAACCCAGACGCTTCCCAAAGGTATGGAAAGTGTTGGGCTGGTGGCAAGGGCATTAAGAGAGCTAGAGCAGCTGAAACCCCACAGAAGTGACAACAACCCATCCAGACTACTATATGCAAAGAATCGAATTGAAAAATATAATACTGGACAGCATTGTAACTAAAAGGTTATGTTTCAATATGAAGTAATATGACATATACCTCTAATCCATTCTCTTGCTAAACATAAGGAGTTTCTGCATATTAGCTACGCAGACATGTGATAAGTGAGTTCTGTATGCTGCGCACAATTTGAGGCAGTAAATGATTAAACCTTCCTAGGAGCCCCATGCAGAGGTGCAGGGATCCTGGGCATGGGATGAGAAAACAACCATTAACAATGTTTGGTTTTTTAAGGTAGCCTTATTTTTATTTCTTAAATGACTTTTTCTTGTAAATTTTTGTAAAAACAAACATACAATTAGAATCAAAAGTATAGAGAAAGAGTAAAGCATGGAAAGCACAGTCAAGCACCAAGGTTTTAACGTCGCATAATTCAATCACAAACTGGTAAAGAACTGTGTTGTAGCAACAAATGAGGAGTTTCACAGTTTTCTAAGTCAATTTATCACATGTCTGCGTAGCTAATATGCAGAAACTCCTTATGTTTAGCAAGAGAATGGATTAGAGGTATATGTCATATTACTTCATATTGAAACATAACCTTTTAGTTACAATGCTGTCCAGTATTATATTTTGCAATTCGATTCTTTGCATATAGTAGTCTGGATGGGTTATTGTCACTTCTGTGTAGAAATAGTTTTAATGATAGTGGCCAGCCAAGGCTTGTCCAAGACCGAGAGAGACTGGTCCAGTACAAATTATTGTATTGCATTAAGTCCCTATTATAGCTGGGCTATATCTGGAATATTTATAACTGGAGGGGTAGCCCTAGAGAAGGACAGGATATAGTGGGCTAAATGAACTAAGTATGTATACATTGGGTGGTCCTGTCCTCCCTGAGTTCTGTAACCTTCCTGTAACCTTCCTAGGAGCCTCATGCAGAGGTGCAGGGAAGAAATAAAAATAAGGCTACCTTAAAAAACCAAACATTGTTAATGGTTGTTTTCTCATCCCATTCCCGGGATCCCTGCACCTCTGCATGGGGCTCCTAGGAAGGTTTAATCATTTACTGCCTCAAATTGTAATCAAAGGTATGGAATGGAATGGAATGGAATGGAATAGATGGAATGGAATAGATTTTGTAAAGCGTAACATTTGCCTAAGGGCATCTTGGTGCTCCCTACAGAGTAGTGAAAGAGATAACCTAGAAAAGAAACATTTTCAGAGCTTTGCGAAAAGCCAGAGGAATCGGAGTAGCTCTGAGAGAAAGAGGTAGAGAATTCCAGAGAACAGCCATAGCCACTAAGAAAGCGCGGACACCCCACGCAGCTATACCTGACCGATGGAACAGTCAGCAAGCAAGCGATAGCTGACAGCAGAGCTTGGCTCGTGATGTAGGGCACGAAGTTCGCCATGAGGTGTTCCACCCCCTGGCCATAGAAAGCTTGGTGGACCAGTCAAAGGGCCTTGAATTGAATATGTTTGGCCACCAGCAGCCAATGGAGTTTGCGGAGAACAGGGGAGATGTGACAGCCACGAGGAGTAGAAGTCACCAATCGCGCAGCAGCATTCTGGAGGACTTGCAGGCGATGAAGTATATAAGCAGCTTGGCCAAAGTACAGAGAGTTGCAATAGTCCAGTGAGGATGTAACCAGAGCAGAAATGACAAAGACACAGAGATGCTCTTGGATATAAGGGATGACCCAACACAAGAGCATCAGCTGAAAATGCCCAGCTGGCACACAGAGCTGACTTGTGACTCCATGGACAAGGATGCAATGAGTTTAACCCCAAGGTCCTTGACCATTGAGACTGGCTGAGGGAAGGGGTCCGGGGAGGCAGGCCAGAAAGCTGGCATCCAATGAGTAGCAGCTGCAGGGGGGGCCACCACCAAATCCTCGTTTTTTATCACCGTTCAACTTAGCCCAGTTGGAATGCATCCATTCTCCCACGGCCTCCAGACAGGCAAGAAATCTGGCAGCTGACTCAGGGCTGGAGAGATCCAGATGAACCAGTATCTGCGTGTTGTCAGTGTAAGAATAACGGAGGAAGCCGTGAGAGAATATCAGTTTGATCAAAGGCTGGATGTAGACCTTAAATATGACCGGGGAGACGGTGGACCATAGCCGCAGAAAAAAAGGAGGGAGTGATAGAATTTGACAATGGGCGGAGAGGATGGAAGATAACCAATCAAGGACGGTGCCCGAGGGGCCGGCACCTTCCAAGCGGCCTAGCAGGACTAAATTATCAATGGTGTCAAAGGTGGCTGATGGGTCCAATAGAACCAGAGCACTGATGCTGTCCCCGTCATGAGTCCGCGCCAAGTCATCCATGACAGAGACCAGGACACTCTCGGTACCACGTCCTGGGCGAAACCCCGATTGTGAGGGGTGAAAGAAAGAGGATTCCTCAAGAAAAGTGGAGAGTAGTGGACAGACCAGGGATTCAAGAAGTTTCTTCAGGAAAGGTAAAAGAGAGATAGGATGGAAGTTAAAAGGGATCAGTGGATCCAACAAGGGTTTCTTTAACAGTGGGATCACAGTGGCCAGTTTAATGGAGGCCAGGATCACTCCCGCAGAGAGGGATGTATTAACTGTTTCTGTCAACAAATAAGCAATGTGAGGAAGGATATCCTTAATAAAATGAAGAGGAGTAGGATCAAGAGGGGATGATGACCTGAGCTTAGTAACAGCAGTGGTCACCTCCAGAACAGAGAAAATAGGAAACACTGACCATGAAGCGGCCGGCAGAGGCTCAGATGGCCCAATATCATTTGCTGCTATTTTAAAGTTAGCTGTTTGTACCATTTGCTGCTATTTCAAAGTTAGCTGTTTGTACCATTTGCTGCTATTTCAAAGTTAGCTGTTTGTACCATTTGCTGCTATTTCAAAGTTAGCTGTTTGTACCATCTGTTGCTACTTCAAAGTTAGCTATTAGTACCATGTGCTGCTATTTTAAAGTTAGCTGTTTGTACCATCTGTTGCTACTTCAAAGTTAACTGTTAGTACCATGTGCTAATATTTTTAAGTTAGCCATTAGTACCATTTGCTGCTACTCTGAAGTTAGCTGTTAGTACAATTTGTTACTACTTCAAAGTTAGCTGTTAGTACCATTTTCTGCTATTTTAAAGTTAGCTATTAGTACCATGTGCTGCTTTTTGTGACCTTGGCTGCACCAAGTGACTACCCTGTGCTACCCCATACTGCATTTCAACCATCCTCTCTCCCCCTAGCCCCTCTACACTACTCTCCCTTTTCTTTGCTCTCCTCCATGACACCTATGGCACTCTCTGTCTCTCCTGTTTTTTTTCTAACGGTTTTTCTATTGACTATCCTACCCTTCTCACTAAGTCTGGTAGGAAGAAGTTTAAAAGGGATATCTTGGACTCTAACCCTGGTCTCCCTATCGCTGACACCTACTCCAGCACTTCCTCCAGACAGACCCTCACCGACATCCTCTTTGTTGTTCCTTCGCCAGACCTTTGGACTCCTCTTATGGTCTCTGTGCTCTCTCCCTTCTCTTCCTCACCCATTAATGGTGGCACCCGGTGGGAGGCACTCCTGGACCCCTTCCACTCCTCTAAGGTAATCATTAATGTCTACTTTAATGGCACCGTCATGGTCCAAGTCCCTCAGGTCAACCTGCTCCTCTTTGATAGATGCTTCCCACGCCTCTTCAATTTCCTTTCTTCTCCTGCTGTCCCGTCCCTTCATGGGCTTCCTTGCCCCCCTCCCTCTGTGTCCTCCTTGGCTACCTTGCCCTCTCCTCCTTCCTCTTCTGCCCCCCTCGTCTCCTTCTACACCTCCGCAGGGCGTATCTCTGATTTGTACCCCTCCCCGGAATTCATTAATGGATGGCAACCTTCTCCATATTGCCACTCTAAACTCTCGCTCAGCTGTCAAACACTCCTCTGACATCTGCCGCCTCCTGGAAGAACTTGACCTAGATGTCCACGGTCTCACCGAGACATGGTTCACGGCCAGCTTGGTCACAAGCTTTGACACTCTCCTCCCCGATGACTGTAAGATCCTCTCCACGCCCAGATCCAACCATTCCGGAGGGGGGGTAGCCTTGATCTTCCCGGCGTGGATTCCTGCCTCTGACATTCCTATGCAGGCCTACTCAAATGCCTTGTCTGAGGCTTTCTCTCTCTCCTGGCCACTCTCTTACCATGGCTACTATCTATCAGCCACCTGGTCAAATCACCTCCTTCCTCTCTGAGTGGGCAGACCTCACCTCCTCCCTCCTGGTCTCAACCACCCCACTCCTCCTTCTTCGAGAATTCAACATCCATCTGGATGCTTAATGTCCCTCCTCTGGACTCTTTCGTGACCTCTGCGACTCTCTCTATCTTTCTATTCTCCCCTCTGGCCCATCTCACTCTGTTGAGCACACTCTGGATGCTCTGATCTATTCAGGCGTCCCCCTCTCTATCCCTCTGACCACTCCTCTCTCCTGGAGTGATCACTCTCTCCTTTCCTCCCATCTCTCCCTCTCTACCCATCAGGTCAAGCCAACTCCAACACTGCCACGTACCTTCTCGGTCATCCGACCCATGAAGCGTGTGCCAGTTGAGACTTTCATTTCCACTCCCCCCCCCCCTCCTCCTCTGGCTGACTCACATCCTGACACAGCCCTTTCCATGCTCGACTCTTCTATCTCTGATACTCTTGATGTTCTTGCCCCTGTCATGAAGATCCGCTTGAAGCCCAAAGCCAAGTACAACACTTGGTATGACTCTGACCTAGTTACCCTTAAACGCAAGTGTAGGGTGGCTGAGAGGAAATGGCGGGCTTCTTGTGCATCCTCTGATAAACTGGCCTGCGCCTGCTTCAAAGGCAATACCACCTCCTTGTCCGCACTAAGAAGGGAGCCCATATCCAAGCCTGCATCTTTGTGGCATCTAACAACGTGGCCGTACTCTTTAAAATCTGCAAGGAGCTGGCCAACCCTGATACAGTCTCTACTTCTCCTGTCGCCTCCCAGGTCATCTGCATGGCCCTGGCCTTTCATTTCATCTAAAAAAAACAGGACATCCTTTCCACCCTCTCGCCCTCTCGTCCTCTCCTCCTCTCTTCCTCCTCCCACTTCTCTCTCCGTTACCTTTGGCCCCCCTGAAGCTGCCTCTCCTCCCCCTTTCTCATTTTTTCCTCTGTTCTCCCTTGACGAGATTTCCAGAAAGTCAAATCTATGAAAGTATCATCAAAACAGGTTATTTCCTGTTCATCCAAAACCATCAAGGACCACATCAACACCCTTGCTTCTGCTCTTGTCGACTTCTGCGACTACTCCTTTGCCCGGGTTACTATCACCCGATCTCTATCACTCCATTCCTGGGCAAACTCCTGGAAAAGCTGGACATCTCCCAGCTTAATCTTCACTCCGATTCTGTTGGTTGTCTCTATGACCATCAGTCTGGCTTCAGAGCTGCCAGAAGCACGGAAAGTGCTCTCCTGAACATCCGTGAAGACTTGTTCTCCAACCTTCATTCTAATATCACATCTGTCCTCATCCTACTAAATCTTTCTTCTGCCTTTGACACGGTCAACCATGTCATCCTGCTCAATCGTCTCCGTGATAAACTTGGTATCACTTATCAGGCCCTGGCTTGGCTGACACCTATTCTCTCCAACCGACCCTCCTAGGTCCAACTTGGGTCCTTCCTTTCCTCTATCTCACTTTGTACCTGTGGTGTTTCCCAGGGGTCTAACCTCTCTCCTTGGCTTTTCAACCAATACCTGGCACCGCTCACACACTGCATTGCTGCTCTCTACTCAAACCTTCAGTGCTATGCGGATGACACCCAACTTGTTTTCAGGCTCCCCTCTGCCACCTCTTCTCTGTCTCTCATCTCTGACTGTGTGTCTGCAATCCAGGTGTGGTGCGCCACCAACTACCTCTGTCTTAATGCCAGTAAGACAGAGATCCTCCTCATCGGCACACCTGCACCTTCCTTTCCTGTCACTCTCTGGTCGGCCTCCCTTGGCCCTCTCCCTGCTCCCACTTGTGAGGCTAAGAACCCCTGGGTCATCTTCGACTCTGCGCCTTCCTTTTCTCCACACATCTCTGACGTCTCAAAAAAGTCTAACTACCAACTGCACCTCCTCAGAGGTATACTTCCTTGCCTGTCCTTCCCCCAGAAGCTCATTGTATCCAGAGCTCTGGTTCTCTCTTGGCCGGACTAATGCAAGAGCCTCTTTCTAAATCTGCCTGCAACCACTATCCGCCCTCTGCAGCTCATCCAGAACAGGACTGCAAGACTTGTCCTTGGCCTCAAGCCCTGCGATCGTATCTCTCCAGCCCTGAAATCTCTTCATTGGCTCCCAGTGTCTGCAAGGATTATATTCAAGACCCTTTGCATTATCCACAAGGCTTTCTGGGGCCTGGTTCCACAATACCTTGAACTCTCCCTTCATAAATACCTTCCTACTTGAGCTCTTCACTCCTTCACCTCCATCTCCCTCAGGGTCAGTTGCTTCTCCAAGCAACGAATTGGGGGTAGATCCCTTTCCTCTGCTGGGGCATCCATCTGGAACAGCCTCCCTGCCTCTCTCAAACTTGAGGAGAACCATCTTCGCTTCCGGAAGCACCTCAAGACCTTCCTCTTTGCTTCTGCCTTCCCTCTTCCTCTCCCCTGATAAACTGTCTGCTATGGCACTGGACACCTGGTTACCCTCTGATATCGGCCCCAGATCCCTGCCCTCCATGCCACACACCCGCACTGCCTCCTGGAAACCCTTGCACTTGGGTCTGTATCTGCTACCCTACAGTCCCCTTCCAGCACTTATCATTCACTGTTGTCTACACCTTATTTTTGCACTTACCACCTGCTGGCCGCACTACCTGTGGTTGTTCAATCACATGTTCAGCAAAATCCACTCCTCCCCTGCCCCTCGCATTTCCCCCTTGCCTCTCCCCTGCACGTGCACGTTCTCAATGTCACTGTGCCTAGTAAGATTCTTGTTTTGTCCTCCCTTGTTTCCCCTCTCTTGCCCAGTTGCGCTCTGAAACACTTGTGTATGGGCGCAATACAAATAAAATATCATATCATATAAATATCAGTCTCAGAAGAAAGGTGAGTAACAGCAATATTCGATTGAATAGAAATAATTTCATCCATAAAACATGTGGATAAGGAATCACAAAGGGCCTGAGAAGAGGAACGGGTAAGCTAGTAGAGAGATTACGAACCACTTTGAACAACTCCCTGGGGTGATTCACAGAAGTTTCAATAATAGATGCAACATAGACATGTTTGGCACATGAAATGTCAAGGTGATACTGGGAGGTGACCAGAGAGAAGGCAAGCTTGTCCCTTGGTATATAAGAGCGCCTCCACTTTCACTCCATCTGTCTGCGTTGTAGGCAAAGGGCACGCAGCTCGTCCATGAACCACTGCTGAGAGGGGCGTGAAGATAGCCTAGATGTCTTGAGCAGAGCAAGGCTGTCTGCAACTGCGGTCAGAGTACTAGTTAAAGAATTCATGCTACAGGGGACAGCCCTGAAAGTCGGGCAAGTATAAAAGAGGTCATATCAGTTTTAAATACTGAGCGCCATCCACGCAGCTGGACCAATTTGGCTGGTGGAGCAAATGGTGGGCCCTTAATTCCCCAGGTGAAGGAGACAAAGAAATGATCAGACCACGGGATTTAAAAGGCCACAAAAAGAGTGATCTCAGAATCTGCTGAGAAAATCAGGTCCAAGGTGTTACTTAAGGAATGGGTCTGTTCATTAACCTGCTGGGGGGGGAAGAGTTCTTTCATAGAGGACCGAAAGCTTTGAATCTTAAAGTTCTCCACCTCATTGACCTTAAGATTAAAGGAACCCACAATTGTAATTGGTTATTTATAACGTGCTTAATACCCAGAGGTTTCTAAGCGAGGACCCGGGTATCGAACCTGTGTTGCTCCGCGTCGTCTTGCTACCAAGGCGAGCACTTTGCCCCGGAGCTATCCTCCCAACACAATGGCATATCATCCTGACAAAGACAGTTTTTGGTTACTTGAAGGAGACGAATGTAAAACCTGTTCTTACTCCAGGAGTAGTTGGAACATATCACTTCTTTTGGTACATTGTTGATACAACTGAACTTTTTATTATCAAGTTATGAAACCGCAAGAACTGTGATGGAACTTTGAGGCAAAACAGAATTTCCTGATTTCTTTTGAACTGTGGAGCAAAACCTTGCTCAAACCTGGGGAAGGGGAATTAACCCAGGTTATGAGAAGAGGCAGTGGCCATATTGTGAATGTGGTTTTATGTTATATATAATTGTTGGATTAAACTGCCATACATTTCCTTATTGATTTAATGAGTATACAAGTGTGAGGGACAGCTATCCTTTTGTAATAGTATTTTCTTTAGTTTATTCTAGGCAGGAAAATCCTTGTCAGGGTGGGGATAGAGTGGCGTTTATCCTACCTTTTTATTTAATAAAATGGCTAAAGTTGAAAACTCTTTACAAAGTTGTCCGCCTCACATTTTTTACCCCTCACAACAGATTCTGAGATGCTGCATGGTTGGGGAAATCCAAGGTTCAGGACACGGGCAAGAGGGATAATGGTATTCAACGAGAGCACTAGTGCTAGGTTAAAATCTGGGAAGGCCTTCTCACTGGAGTTGGTAACAGATGGAAAGATCACCTAAAGGAAGGGCCTGACTTTATTTAGTTGCAGAGTTATTTAGTCCAGTGAGTTTCAGAAAAATTGGGTCGACTGATTGTGGGAGGGGGACCAGAAAATTGTCATAGTGTGAGGAGTCAAGATGAAGACAGTGGCCGTAGTCATGTTCGGCAGGTTGAATTGCCAGGAGTTCAGTGGCATAGATTTGATTAAGAGGTCCAAGTCATTGGAAAAGAGAGATTGAAGACTCAAGGAGGCCAATAGATGAGAATTATGCAAGACGAGGTGGAGCAAGGAGCTGAATACAAATGTACTCAAAAGAAAATGAGATTAAGTCATTGGGGAGAGAGGTGGATGGTGTGAGCTCCAGGGCAGCCTTGCCTGAACAGCCATCAGCTAAGGACGAGAGGCAAAGGGAATCGCCCTCCAGAGCAGCTCCATTCCTTTTTGCCCTTGTTAGCCCATGGACGCCAGACGTAGACAACCTACAGTGACTGACAAGGTAAGAGTGGTGTGGGCGGGGAGTAAAGCCATTGCTGTACTCCAGTAAAACACCACCACTCTTTTTACCTAAAATCATATATCTACCTGCATTCCATGTTTTGCATTTAGCCTAAATGTGTAAGTTAGACATGTGTTTCTTCTAACTAACGGTACTAAAAACAATCAAATTCTACATACTCAACTGCAATCTCTGAACTGGACACAACCATACCTCTACCGCACCGCAACCCAGATGCACTTCACAACACCCGACCCAGCATAAAATCAAACCATGCACAATCATACCTCAACACCACATGCCGGCTACCAACTGAAAATGCACCAATGCCCATTGACCGGTTTCTCCGAACTGAAGCTGTCAACAGTACCTCAAAGCACTCTTGCTCTTTTCTCTCTCAATCCCACTAACAACCCCCACCCCAACACTCCTTATATTGCAGATCTGCCAGTGTGCCAAGAGACCACACCAGTGGCAACAGTGTGCGGTACAAGATCTCATAACATTAACATCATTTGCCAGTGTTGGCATCAAATGCCCAGCTTCTTACACCATATGCGCAGGCACTTCTGTGATAAGACTGTGCTCTTCTACCATACAGCATACCCTCATACCTTTAACTGACAAGTCCTACTCCATATATTCAGGTACTGGCAGAGACATCACTATAGACCATGTTCGTGAGTAATGATGTGAGTTAATGACAGGCATTGTTTAGCCTTTCTCATTTCAACATGTTCTTCATGTGTGTTTGTATCATTTTCAGGTGGGTTTCGCTGCCGTTTTATATATTAGGGTAGCGTTCCGGCCGGTTCCGGGTACTTTTTTGTGGAAAAATGTAGATTTTGGGCAGTAATGGGTTAATGACAGCATATTGGTAGAGCTTTCTCATTTCAACATGTTCTTCATGTGTGTTTGCATCATTTTCAGGCGAGTTTTGCTGCCATTTAATATGTTAGGGTACCGTTCCGGCCCGTTCCGGGTACTTTTTCGTGTGAAAATGTAGATTTTGGGCAGTAATGGATTAATGACAGCATATTGGTGCACCTTTCTCATTTCAAAATGTTCTTCATGTGTGTTTGCATCATTTCCATGTGAGTTTTGCTGCCATTTTATATATTAGGGTACCGTTCCGGGTACTTTTTCGTGATAAAATATAGATTTTGGGCAGTAATGGGTTAATGACAGCATATTGGTGGAGCGTTCTCATTTCAACATATTCTTCATGTGTGTTTGCATCATTTTCAGGTGATTTTTGCTGCCATTTTATATGTTAGGGTACCGTTCCGGTCCGTTCCGGGTACTTTTTCGTGATAAAATGTAGATTTTGGGCAGTAATGGGTTAATGATAGCATATTTGGGCACCTTTCTCATTTCAAAATGTTCTTCATGTGTGTTTGCATCATTTTCAGGTGAGTTTTGCTGCCATTTTATATTTTAAGGTACCGTTCCGGGTACTTTTTCATGTGAAAAAGTAGATGTTGGGCAGTAATGGGTTAATGACAGCACATTGGTGCATATTTCTCATTTGAAAATGTTCTTCATGTGTGTTTGCATCATTTTCAGGCGAGTTTCCCTGCCATTTTATATATTAGGGTAGCGTTCTGGCCCGTTCCGGGTACTTTTTCGTGATAAAATGTAGATTTTGGGCAGTAATGGGTTAATGACAGCATATTGGTGCCCCTTTCTCATTTCAAAATGTTCTTCATGTGTGTTTGCATCATTTTCAGGTGAGTTTCGCTGCCGTTTTATATATTAGGGTAGCGTTCCGGCCGGTTCCGGGTACTTTTTTGTGGAAAAATGTAGATTTTGGGCAGTAATGGGTTAATGACAGCATATTGGTAGAGCTTTCTCATTTCAACATGCTCTTCATGTGTGTTTGCATCATTTTCAGGCGAGTTTTGCTGCCATTTAATATGTTAGGGTACCATTCCGGCCCGTTCCGGGTACTTTTTCGTGTGAAAATGTAGATTTTGGACAGTAATGGGTTAATGACAGCATATTGGTGCACCTTTCTCATTTCAAAATGTTCTTCATGTGTGTTTGCATCATTTCCAGGTGAGTTTCACTGCCATTTATATATTTGGGTACCGTTCCCGCCCGTTCTGGGTACTTTTTCGTGATAAAATGTAGATTTTGGGCAGTAATGGGTAATGACAGCATATTGGTGGGGCTTTCTCATTTCAACATATTCTTCATGTGTGTTTGCATCATTTTCAGGTGATTTTTGCTGCCATTTTATATGTTAGGGTACCGTTGCGGGTACTTTTTCGTGATAAAATGTAGATTTTGGGCAGTAATGGGTTAATGACAGCATATTGGTGCACCTTTCTCATTTCAAAATGATCTTCATGAGTGTTTGCATCATATTCAGGTGAGTTTCTCTGCCGTTTTATATATTAGGTTAGCGTTGCGGCCCGTTCCGGGTACTTTTTCGTGATAAAATGTAGATCTTGGGCAGTAATGGGTTAATGACAGCATATTGGTGCACCTTTCTCATTTCAAAATGTTCTTCATGTGTGTTTGCATCATTTTCAGGTGAGTTTCGCTGCCGTTTTATATATTAGGGTACCGTTCTGGCCCGTTCCGGGTACTTTTTCGTGATAAAATGTAGATTTTGGGCAGTAATGGGTTAATGATAGCATATTTGGGCACCTTTCTCATTTCAAAATGCTCTTCATGTGTGTTTGCATCATTTTCAGGTGAGTTTTGCTGCCATTTTATATTTTAGGGTACCGTTCCTGGTACTTTTTTATGTGAAAAATTAGATTTTGGGCAGTAATGGGTTAATGACAGCACATTGGTGCATCTTTCTCATTTCAAAATGTTCTTCATGTGTGTTTGCATCATTTTCAGGCGAGTTTCCCTGCCGTTTTATATATAAGGGTAGCGTTCCGGCCCGTTCCGGGTACTTTTTCGTGATAAAATGTAGATTTTGAGCAGTAATGGGTTAATGACAGCATATTTGTGCGCTTTCTCCTTTCAAAATGTTCTTCATGTGTGTTTGCATCATTTTCAGGTGAGTTTTGCTGCCATTTTATATGTTAGGGTACCGTTCCGGCCCGTACCGGGTACTTTTTTGTGTGAAAATGTAGATTTTGGGCAGTAATGGGTTAATGACAGCATATTGGTGCACCTTTCTCATTTCAAAATGTTCTTCATGTGTGTTTGCATCGTTTTCAGGTGATTTTTGCTGCCATTTTATATGTTAGGGTACCGTTCCGGCCCGTTCCGGGTTCTTTTTTGTGATAAAATGTAGATTTTGGGCAGTAATGGGTTAATGACAGCATATTGGTGCACCTTTCTCATTTCAAAATGTTCTTCATGTGTGTTTGCATCATTTTCAGGTGAGTTTCACTGCCGTTTTATATATTAGGGTAGCGTTCCGGCCCGCTCCGTGGTCTTTTTTGTGTTAAAATGTAGATTTTGGGCAGTAATGGGTTAATGACAGCATATTGGTGCACCTTTCTCATTTCAAAATGTTCTTCATGTGTGTTTGCATCATTTTCAGGTGAGTTTTGCTGCCATTTTATATATTAGGGTACCGTTCCGGCCCGTTCCGGGTACTTTTTCGTCTGAAAATGTAGATTTTGGGCAGTAATGGGTTAATGACAGCACATTGTTCATCCTTTGCCATTTCCAAAATGTTCTTCATGTGTGTTTGCATCATTTTCAGGTGAGTTTTGCTGCCATTTTATATGTTAGGGTACCGTTCCGGGTACTTTTTCGTGTGAAAATGTAGATTTTGGGCAGTAATGGGTTAATGACAGCATATTGGTGCACCTTTCTCATTTCAAAATGTTCTTCATGTGTGTTTGCATCATTTTCAGGTGAGTTTTGCTGCCATTTTATATATTAGGGTACCGTTCCGGCCCGTTCCGGGTACTTTTTCGTCTGAAAATGTAGATTTTGGGCAGTAATGGGTTAATGACAGCACATTGTTCATCCTTTGCCATTTCCAAAATGTTCTTCATGTGTGTTTGCATCATTTTCAGGTGAGTTTTGCTGCCATTTTATATGTTAGGGTACCGTTCCGGGTACTTTTTCGTGTGAAAATGTAGATTTTGGGCAGTAATGGGTTAATGACAATATTGGTGGAGCTTTCTCATTTCAACATGTTCTTCATGTGTGTTTGCATCATTTTCAGGCGAGTTTTGCTGCCGTTTTATATGTTAGGGTAGCGTTCCGGCCCGTTCCGGGTACTTTTTCGTGTTAAAATGTAGATTTTGGGCACGAATGGGTTATTGACAGCATATTGGTGCACCTTTCTCATTTCAAAATGTTCTTCATGTGTGTTTGCATAATTTTCAGGTGAGTTTTGCTGCCGTTTTATATATTAGGGTACCGTTCCGGCCCGTTCTGGGTACTTTTTCGTCTGAAAATGTAGATTTTGGGCAGTAATGGGTTAATGACAGCATATTGGTGCACCTTTCTCATTTCAAAATGTTCTTCATGTGTGTTTGCATCATTTTCAGGTGAGTTTCGCTGCCGTTTTTTATATTAGGGTACCGTTCTGGCCCGTTCCGGGTACTTTTTCGTGATAAAATATAGATTTTGGGCAGTAATGGGTTAATGATAGCATATTTGGGCACCTTTCTCATTTCAAAATGCTCTTCATGTGTGTTTGCATCATTTTCAGGTGAGTTTTGCTGCCATTTTATATTTTAGGGTACCGTTCCGGGTACTTTTTTATGTGAAAAAGTAGATTTTGGGCAGTAATGGGTTAATGACAGCACATTGGTGCATCTTTCTCATTTCAAAATGTTCTTCATGTGTGTTTGCATCATTTTCAGGCAAGTTTCCCTGCCGTTTTATATATAAGGGTAGCGTTCCGGCCCGTTCCGGGTACTTTTTCGTGATAAAATGTAGATTTTGAGCAGTAATGGGTTAATGACAGCATATTTGTGCGCTTTCTCCTTTCAAAATGTTCTTCATGTGTGTTTGCATCATTTTCAGGTGAGTTTTGCTGCCATTTTATATGTTAGGGTACCGTTCCGGCCCGTACCGGGTACTTTTTTGTGTGAAAATGTAGATTTTGGGCAGTAATGGGTTAATGACAGCATATTGGTGCACCTTTCTCATTTCAAAACGTTCTTCATGTGTTTGCATCGTTTTCAGGTGATTTTTGCTGCCATTTTATATGTTAGGGTACCGTTCCGGCCCGTTCCGGGTACTTTTTTGTGATAAAATGTAGATTTTGGGCAGTAATGGGTTAATGACAGCATATTGGTGCATCTTTCTCATTTCAAAATGATCTTCATGAGTGTTTGCATCATATTCAGGTGAGTTTCTCTGCCGTTTTATATATTAGGTTAGCGTTGCGGCCCATTCCGGGTACTTTTTCGTGATAAAATGTAGATCTTGGGCAGTAATGGGTTAATGACAGCATATTGGTGCACCTTTCTCATTTCAAAATGTTCTTCATCTGTGTTTGCATCATTTTCAGGTGAGTTTTGCTGCCGTTTTATATATTAGGGTAGCGTTCCGGCCCGTTCCGTGGTCTTTTTCGTGTTAAAATGTAGATTTTGGGCAGTAATGGGTTAATGACAGCATATTGGTGCACCTTTCTCATTTCAAAATGTTCTTCATGTGTGTTTGCATCATTTTCAGGTGAGTTTTGCTGCCATTTTATATATTAGGGTACCGTTCCGGCCCGTTCCGGGTACTTTTTCGTCTGAAAATGTAGATTTTGGGCAGTAATGGGTTAATGACAGCACATTGTTCATCCTTTGCCATTTCCAAAATGTTCTTCATGTGTGTTTGCATCATTTTCAGGTGAGTTTTGCTGCCATTTTATATGTTAGGGTACCGTTCCGGCCCATTCCGGGTACTTTTTCGTGTGAAAATGTAGATTTTGGGCAGTAATGGGTTAATGACAGCATATTGGTGGAGCTTTCTCATTTCAACATGTTCTTCATGTGTGTTTGCATCATTTTCAGGCGAGTTTTGCTGCCGTTTTATATGTTAAGGTAGCGTTCCGGCCCGTTCCGGGTACTTTTTCGTGTTAAAATGTAGATTTTGGGCACGAATGGGTTAATGACAGCATATTGGTGCACCTTTCTCATTTCAAAATGTTCTTCATGTGTGTTTGCATAATTTTCAGGTGAGTTTTGCTGCCGTTTTATATATTAGGGTACCGTTCCGGCCCATTCTGGGTACTTTTTCGTCTGAAAATGTAGATTTTGGGCAGTAATGGGTTAATGACAGCATATTGGTGCACCTTTCTCATTTCAAAATGTTCTTCATGTGTGTTTGCATCATTTTCAGGTGAGTTTTGCTGCCATTTTATATATTAGGGTACCATTCCGGCCTGTTCCGGCCTATTCCGGGTTTTACCCCGGTCCAATAATTCGTGCCATTACATTGTTAATAGTTAAGCAGGAGCAGACACGCTGATTCAGTGAATCACTGCGCGGTATCTCCCCCTGTCTCGGTTCCCTTATCTGCCAAACCTGGGAACACTTTAAAGGAACATAAAGAAACGCACCGCGCCTCGCGCACTTCGATTCGTTTTCTAGCCGCATTGCTAAAGCGGAACTCGGAACAGCAGAGTACCGTCGGGGTACTCGTGATAAAGTCTCGCTTATAGGGAATGCCTTCGTTTAGCTCATGGGTGCACAACATACGGCCCGCGGGCCAGTTGCGGCCCGCCATGCTCTTTTGTCACTGGCCCTCATTGGCTCAGCAAACACACGCATCACGTCGCTCCTACGAGCCACGTAATGCGTGTGTGCTGCACCAATGGAGGGCCAGTACTACGGCTGGCGTGGACCATAAGGCTTGATGCCGGAAGGCATTTTAGCCTTGGACCACGCCAGCCGTAGTACGAGTCCAGCGTTCCTGCTTACCTGCCGCTTACCTGCCTGCCTTCCAGCACGTCTCCGGTAAGTGGTCTGTTTGTGTTTGTGTGTCGGGTCTGTTTTGCTTTGTTTGTGTGTGTATGTTGCGAGGGGGTGTCGGATGTGTGTCGGATGTGTGTCGGATGTTTGGATCTGTATGTATTTTGTGTGTATGTTGAGATGCGGGGGTGGGGGGGTGTCGGATGTGTGTCGGATGTTTGGATCTGAATGTATTTTGTGTGTATGTTGAGATGTGGGGGTGGGGGGGTGTTGGATGTGTGTCGGATGTTTGGATTTAAATGTATTTTGTGTGTATGTTGAGATGCGGGGGTGGGGGGGTGTTGGATGTGTGTCGGATGTTTGGATTTTAATGTTTTTTGTGTGTATGTTGAGATGCGGGGGTGGGGGGGTGTTGGATGTGTGTCGGATGTTTGGATTTTAATGTTTTTTGTGTGTATGTTGGGGTGGGGGGGTGTTGGATGTGTGTCGGATGTTTGAATCTGAATGTATTTTATGTGTATGTTGAGATGCGGGGGTGGGGGGGTGTTGGATGTGTGTGGGGGTGGGGGTTTGGGTCTGTATGTTTGCATGTTTGAGAGTGTGCTGAGTTGGGGGGAGGGGTTCGGGTCTGGTTGAGTGCTTGTGTGTGTGTGCTGATTTGGGGGGTGGGGGTTTGGAGTTGGGGGGGTGGGGGGTTCGGGTCTGTATCGGTGCATGTTTAAGAGTGTGCTGAGTTGGGGGGTGGGGGTTCGGGTCTGGTTGGGTGCTTGTGTGTGTGTGTGCTGATTTGGGGGTGGGGGTTTGGAGTTGGGTGTAACGCTCACCTGATTCTCGCAGAGGCGCCGGTCTTGACTGGGCGACTACCGTATCTTCAAAGGTGATGTGTAGCACCCGGTTGGCTCTTTGGGCTGGACCTCTGTGCACTGTATGCCTGACGTGTAGAGTAAGATGTCTGCAGATAGAAAATATTGGGTTAATGGACTGGGGTTATTGGGGTGTCCCTATCTCTTTCCTCTTCTCCTCTCCTGTAGACCCCCAAAGGTTAACGCTCTCACCTTAGGTAAGTGAATGCCGAGCTCTCCATCTGCCTCAGGGCAGGGTGCTGTAACCAGTTTCTTCACTGGATAGGTAGCGCAGGCCTCTTGACTTCAGAGGACTGCTGTCCGTCGTTTACTGCACGAACGGTAAGTTTCGAGTCATTCAAATGTCTTTAAAGTCTTTAGTAATGATGTCTCTTGTTTTGCAGGGTTCCGGCGATGGCGGATGACGGGCTGAAGTGAGTTGAAGATGGAGCCCGTGTGATGAATAGAAGCGCCTGGAAGCACGTAAGTAAGCGCTTGTTGCCTGCTTCACTATGCGCTCTAACTGTCTTTTTATTTTGCAGGTACGAGTTCGGAGCGGCTGCAGGGTGCCGGAATACCCACTGGATTAGATGTGGAAAGGAGTAATGGCACGTGAGTATTAAAGTTCCCCAATGTCTTTAAACGCACCTTGTTTTGTCTTTCAGATGCGGGATGCAGCGCCGAAGGCCTCCGGAGCGTGCGAAGAGTTGGTAAACTTTTGTCTTTCAGATGCCGGAATGCAGTGTGAAGACCTCCGGAGCGCACGAAGAGTAGGTAAGCCTTTGCCTTTCAGATGCCGGAATGCTAACCTGTTCTTTCTTGTCTTTAAAGGTGTTGCTGAAGACTGGATTCAGGATGGTAAGCCTTTGCCTTTCAGATGCCGGAATGCTAACCTGTTCTTTCTTGTCTTTATAGGTGTTGCTGAAGACTGGATTCAGGATGGTAAGCCTTTTTCCTTAGGCCCAGGACCGGATGCAGAAGACACGATGAGCGTTCTGCTGCAGAGGTTGCAGAATAACGCAAAGCAAGATTCATCCACCGGGTGTGGTTTAAATAGCCTCCTGTAGTGCTTAGGTGTCTCCTTCCACAGCCACGCCCAAGTAAGAAAAGAGTTCCTGGTAAGAAAAGAGTTCCTGCCTTCCAGAAGAGTTCCAGTGTTCTGAATCTAGGGAGTGGCTCCAGCCCCACCCAACAGGAAAAGTAGTTCCAAACAGAAGAGGATCAGAGGCTCAACTGGCAGGCAAGTAAGCAGCATGGTCTGCTGAAGGTAAGTCCACCCAAGCATTATGAGCCCGGCGCTTCCAGCGCTGGGACTGGGCATATTTATGAGCCTGGTGCCACTGGCGCCAGGACTGGGTCCAAAAGGTCCCAATTGGGACTGGTTGGCACTCGGAACCTGGGTTATGGATCTGCTTCCAAGGGAGTTGGGAAAACCCTGACCTTTTGGAAGCAGAGATCATGACATTGGGGGGGTGGGGGTCTGTATGGGTGCCTGTTTGTGTGTGTGCTGATTTGGGGGGTGGGGGTTTGGAGTTGGGGGGGTGGGGGGTTCGGGTCTGTATGGGTGCATGTTTGAGAGTGTGCTGAGTTGGGGGTGGGGGGTTCGGGTCTGTATGGGTGCATGTTTGAGAGTGTGCTGAGTTGTGATGGGGGGGTTCGGGTCTGGTTGGGTGCGTGTTTGAGAGTGTGCTGAGTTGGGGGGTGGGGGTTCGGGTCTGGTTGGGTGCGTGTGTGTGCTGATTTGGGGGGTGGGGGTTTGGAGTTGGGGGGGGTTCGGGTCTGTATGGGTGCATGTTTGAGTGTGCTGATTTGGGGGGTGGGGGTTTGGAGTTGGGGGGGTGGGGGGTTCGGGTCTGTATGGGTGCATGTTTGAGAGTGTGCTGAGTTGGGGGTGGGGGGCTCGGGTCTGTATGGGTGCATGTTTGAGAGTGTGCTGAGTTGGGGGGTGGGGGTTCGGGTCTGGTTGGGTGTGTGTGTGTGCTGATTTGGGGGGTGGGGGTTTGGAGTTGGGGGGGGTTCGGGTCTGTATGGGTGCATGTTTGAGAGTGTGCTGAGTTGGGGGGTGGGGGTTTGGAGTTGGGGGGGTGGGGGGTTCGGGTCTGTATGGGTGCATGTTTGAGAGTGTGCTGAGTTGGGGGGTGGGGGTTCGGGTCTGGTTGGGTGCTTGTGTGTGTGTGTGCTGATTTGGGGGGTGGGGGTTTGGAGTTGGGGGGGTGGGGGTTCGGGTCTGTATGGGTGCATGTTTGTGTGTGTGCTGAGTTGGGGGGTGGGGGTTTGGGTCTGTATGTTTGAGTGTGTGCTGAGTTGGGGGGTGGGGGTTCGGGTCTGGTTGGGTGCTTGTGTGTGTGTGCTGATTTGGGGGGTGGGGGTTTGGAGTTGGGGGGTGGGGGTTCGGGTCTGTATGGGTGCATGTTTGTGTGTGTGCTGATTTGGGGGGTGGGGGTTTGGAGTTGGGGGGCTGGGGGGTTTGGGTCTGTATGGGTGCATGTTTGAGAGTGTGCTGAGTTGGGGGGTGGGGGTTCGGGTCTGTATGGGGCATAGTGTTTGGTTGGGGGTGAGGGTGCCATGGGGCATAATGTTTGGTTGGGGGTGAGGGTGCCATGGGGCATAATGTTTGGTTGGGGGTGAGGGAGCCATGGGGCATAATCTTTGGTTGGGGGTGAGGGACATGAGGCATAATGTTTGGTTGGGGGTGAGGGAGCCATGGGGCATAATGTTTGGTTGGGGGTGAGGGAGCCATGGGGGATAATGTTTGGTTGGGGGTGAGGGTGCCATGGGGCATAATGTTTGGTTGGGGGTGAGGGAGCCATGGGGCATAATCTTTGGTTGGGGGTGAGGGACATGGGGCATACTGTTTGGTTGGGGGTGAGGGAGCCATGGGGCATAATGTTTGTTGGGGGTGAGGGAGCCATGGAGCATAATGTTTGGTTGGGGGTGAGGGTGCCATGGGGCATAATGTTTGGTTGGGGGTGAGGGAGCCATGGGGCATAATGTTTGGTTGGGAGAGAGGGACATGGGGCATAGTGTTTGGTTGGGGGTGAGGGTGCCATGGGGCATAGTTTTTGGTTGGGGGTGAGGGGGCCATGGAGCATAGTGTTTGGTTGGGGGTGAGGGAGCCATGGGGCATAATGTTTGGTTGGGGGTGAGGGACATGGAGCATAGTGTTTGGTTGGGGGTGAGGGTGCCATGGGGCATAGTGTTTGGTTGGGGGTGAGGGGGCCATGGAGCATAGTGTTTGGTTGGGGGTGAGGGGGCCATGGGGCATAATGTTTGGTTGGGGGTGAGGGGGCCATGGGGCATAATATTTGGTTGGGGGTGAGGGACATGGGGCATAGTGTTTGGTTGGGGGTGAGGGGGCCATGGGGCATAGTGTTTGGTTGGGGGTGAGGGGGCCATGGGGCATAATGTTTGGTTGGGGGTGAGGGAGCCATGGGGCATAATGTTTGGTTGGGGGTGAGGGACATGGGGCATAGTGTTTGGTTGGGGGTGAGGGTGCCATGGGGCATAGTGTTTGGTTGGGGGTGAGGGGGCCATGGAGCATAGTGTTTGGTTGGGGGTGAGGGAGCCATGGGGCATAATGTTTGGTTGGGGGTGAGGGACATGGGGCATAGTGTTTGGTTGGGGGTGAGGGTGCCATGGGGCATAGTGTTTGGTTGGGGGTGAGGGGGCCATGGAGCATAGTGTTTGGTTGGGGGTGAGGGGGCCATGGGGCATAATGTTTGGTTGGGGGTGAGGGGGCCATGGGGCATAATGTTTGGTTGGGGGTGAGGGACATGGGGCATAGTGTTTGGTTGGGGGTGAGGGGGCCATGGGGCATAGTGTTTGGTTGGGGGTGAGGGGGCCATGGGGCATAATGTTTGGTTGGGGGTGAGGGAGCCATGGGGCATAATGTTTGGTTGGGGGTGAGGGTGCCATGGGGCATAGTTTTTGGTTGGGGGTGAGGGGGCCATGGAGCATAGTGTTTGGTTGGGGGTGAGGGAGCCATGGGGCATAATGTTTGGTTGGGGGTGAGGGACATGGAGCATAGTGTTTGGTTGGGGGTGAGGGTGCCATGGGGCATAGTGTTTGGTTGGGGGTGAGGGGGCCATGGAGCATAGTGTTTGGTTGGGGGTGAGGGGGCCATGGGGCATAATGTTTGGTTGGGGGTGAGGGGGCCATAGGGCATAATATTTGGTTGGGGGTGAGGGACATGGGGCATAGTGTTTGGTTGGGGGTGAGGGGGCCATGGGGCATAGTGTTTGGTTGGGGGTGAGGGGGCCATGGGGCATAATGTTTGGTTGGGGGTGAGGGAGCCATGGGGCATAATGTTTGGTTGGGGGTGAGGGACATGGGGCATAGTGTTTGGTTGGGGGTGAGGGTGCCATGGGGCATAGTGTTTGGTTGGGGGTGAGGGGGCCATGGAGCATAGTGTTTGGTTGGGGGTGAGGGAGCCATGGGGCATAATGTTTGGTTGGGGGTGAGGGACATGGGGCATAGTGTTTGGTTGGGGGTGAGGGTGCCATGGGGCATAGTGTTTGGTTGGGGGTGAGGGGGCCATGGAGCATAGTGTTTGGTTGGGGGTGAGGGGGCCATGGGGCATAATGTTTGGTTGGGGGTGAGGGGGCCATGGGGCATAATGTTTGGTTGGGGGTGAGGGACATGGGGCATAGTGTTTGGTTGGGGGTGAGGGGGCCATGGGGCATAGTGTTTGGTTGGGGGTGAGGGGGCCATGGGGCATAATGTTTGGTTGGGGGTGAGGGAGCCATGGGGCATAATGTTTGGTTGGCGGTGAGGGAGCCATGGGGCATATTGTTTGGTTGGGGGTGAGGGTGCCATGGGGCATAATGTTTGGTTGGGGGTGAGGGAGCCATGGGGCATAATGTTTGGTTGGGGGTGAGGGACATGGGGCATAGTGTTTGTTTGGGGGTGAGATTGCCATGGGGCATAGTGTTTGGTTGGGGGTGAGGGGGCCATGGAGCATAGTGTTTGGTTGGGGGTGAGGGAGCCATGGGGCATAATGTTTGGTTGGGGGTGAGGGACATGGGGCATAGTGTTTGGTTGGGGGTGAGGGTGCCATGGGGCATAGTGTTTGGTTGGGGGTGAGGGGGCCATGGAGCATAGTGTTTGGTTGGGGGTGAGGGGGCCATGGGGCATAATGTTTGGTTGGGGGTGAGGGGGCCATGGGGCATAATGTTTGGTTGGGGGTGAGGGACATGGGGCATAGTGTTTGGTTGGGGGTGAGGGGGCCATGGGGCATAGTGTTTGGTTGGGGGTGAGGGGGCCATGGGGCATAATGTTTGGTTGGGGGTGAGGGAGCCATGGGGCATAATGTTTGGTTGGGGGTGAGGGGGCCAGGGGGCATAGTGTTTGGTTGGGGGTGAGGGACATGGGGCATAGTGTTGCACTCCAAGAGTGAACCCAATAATAAAGCTAAAACAGGCACAGTTGGGAGATGTTCATCTTTGGCTTTTTGAGGAAACCTGACTCAATGAAGGCCATACTCCTCTTGGGCAACCCAAATAGCAAACTGTAGCAGTCCAAAATGACGGCATGTCCAATCTAGGGTCAATAAAATATATATAAGTTAACTAAACATGCGAGATACAATAACTAAATAGAAATAGATTATAACAATGGAAAATGTGTAGTACAAAATGTAAGTTTGAAATGCAAATAAAAATCGTTACCCCTCAAAAACATTATTTTTCCATGTGTTTAGTAGAAATTGGGGGTTTAAAAAGCCTCCTGCCATGCCCCGCCTACAGCCCCGCCCACATTTACTTTTCGGCCCACTATAGCCCTCGTGTAAGGTACTTTCAGCCCTCTGTCAAAATCAGTTGTGCACCCCTGGTTTAGCTGTTTCCTGGTCGAATTCCCATTTTAAGAAAACAAATACGGGTTCATTCATACGTGGAAGAAATGCCATATTTCACTTACCTCAGATAAAGAGCTATGCCCCTCCCAATCTTGGCCCCTCCATCCCTTTTTGCCGCCTCACAGTGCGTGCTCTCTCCTGTCCTCTCTCGCATCTACCGCACCCTGTGCCCTACCTCTAGCTTTTCCGCCAAGCCAGTTTCTTGTATTTTTGTTTCATTTTTCATTAAGGACCGGCGCCGCTATAGTGTGAACACTCTTTGAATGACAGGGGTTCAGGGCATAGTGGTGCAAGCATTGTGCATTACACACCAGAGCCAAAGGCTGCGATAAAGGGCAATGCTGCCGGCGCGGGCGTTTTCTTTTTTTTTTTTTACGTATTCCAGCGCGGTTCATGGTCTTCGGCAGCTGACTCTGGCCAGATCCCGAGATCCGGCTCCATTTCTGGTGCCGGATCGCGGATCTGCCGAGAGCCGGCCCAATGACCAGCACTGGCTGGGATCTGAAACACAGTATTGTTGAGAAGGGGGGTCGGAAAGCTGAAATACTAGAACATGTGAGCGTGCATTTTGCTTCCAAACCAAGACCGTTTTTGTTATATTTGTCGGCTTTTTCATGCTTGTATAGGGACACATGTGCTTTAAAATGTGCTGTTCACAGCCATTCTTGAAAACTTTCTTGGACAGAGAACCCCAAAGCTCTGCCTAGTGAGGTTTGGCTTTCTCCCGTACCATACACATTCGGTTCCCAGTTCACTGCTGAACACAGTGATTCCTTAGATACGAGGTTAACCATGTATTGGCGCGGGAGACAGAAGCGACGCAGAGCTGCTGAGACATCGCACCCGCACTGATACCCCAATACTGGGCCCGAGGTTTTGGCATTTTTTTCCTTTTGACGTTTGCAACATAAATGCCACAGCCAATATTAAAGGGGTAATTCATAGAATTCAGCGCAGAAGTAGCGCACGCGGGCAGCGCAGAGAGGGAGCGTGCGCCAGCCGTGTGCGCCAAACAGCATTCTGGTGCACCACGTATTTGTGGATTTCCCAAGCCATTTGCAGCCTTGGCGCAGCGAACATCCCGCAGCGCCAGTTACGCCCCCAAGAACGCCCCTTGCGCAAGGAAAAGCCATAGAAATTCCCAGTACAGCGCAAAGGGCCGCGCTAACCCTGGACCATTTTACAGGTCCCCTACACTGTAATCGCGTGAAAAATTACGCGTACCCCGCTCGCGGCAGATAAAACTCGTGAAAATGAACTTGCGCACCCCCTACAATACGCGTATTCCGCCTGCGCCAGGCACATTGTGTGCAAAAAGTCCCCCCTGTGGTGTGGGCTGCCTGCGGGTAATGGTCAGGGGTGATGTGCTGCATGCAGGTCATGGTCAGGGTGGATGGGCTGGCTGTGGGGCATGCTCAGGGGTGTAGGGTGGTCCCCTGTGGTGTAGGCTGCCTGCAGGGCATGGTCAGGGGTGATGGTCTGGCTGCAGGGCATGTTCTGGGGTGTAGGGGGGCCCCCGTGGTGTGGGCTGCCTGCGGGGCATGGCCAGGGGTGTAAGGTGGTCCCCCGTGATGTGGGCTGCCTGCAGGGCATGGTCAGGGTGGATGGACTGCCTGTGGGGCATGGTCAGGGGTGTAGTGGGGGGCCCTGTGGTGTGGGCTGCCTGCAGGGCATGGTCAGGGGTGATGGGCTGGCTGCAAGGCATGATCAAGGGTGTAGGGGGCCCCTGCGGTGTGGGCTACTTGCGGGGCATGCCCAGGGGTGTAGGAAGGTCCCCTGTGGTGTGGGCTGCCTGCACGGCATGGTCAGGGTGGATGGGCTGCCTGTCGGGCATGGTCAGGGGTGTAGGGTGGTCCCCTGTGGTGTGGGCTGCCTGCAGGGCATGGTCAGGGTGGATGGGCTGCCTGCGGGGCATGGTCAGGGGTGTAGTGGGGGGGCCTGTGGTGTGGGCTGCCTGCAGAGGGTGAATGTGGCTCCTCACCACACTGGTGCGCGAATCTGAGGGTACACAAGTGAGTTTTACATGCGATGTTGCTGGCGCGGTGTCACTGGCGGGAGCGGGGTACGTGTATTCCGGGATACGCGAGTGAGCTTTTCACGTGATGTCGCTGGTGGGAGCAGGGGACATGTATTCTGGGGTACGCAAGCGAGCTGTTCACACAATGTCACTGGTGGGAGCGGGGTACATGCATTCTGGGGTACGTGAGTGAGCTTTACACGCGATTTCACTGGCGCGAACGGGGTACGTGTATTCCGGGGTATGCAAGGGAGCTTTACACACAATGTCGCTGGCGGGAGCGGGGTACATGTATTCCGGGGTACGCGAGTGAGCTTTACACGCGATTTCGCTGGCGCAAGCGGGGTCCGTGTATTCCAGGGTACGTGAGAAAGCTTAACAGGCGATGTCGCTGGCGGGAGCGGGGTGCGTATATTCCGGGGTACGCGAGTGAGCTTTACATGCGATTTTGCTTGCACGAGTGGGGTATGTGTATTACGGGGTACGCGAGTGAGCTTTACACGTGATTTCGCTGGCGCAAGCAGTGTACGTGTATTCCGGGGTACACAAGTGAGCTTTACACGCGATTTCGCTGGCGCGAGCAGGCTACGTGTATTCTGGGATACGTGAGTGAGCTTTACACGCAATTTTTCTGGCGTGAGCAGGCTACGTGTATTCAGGGGTACGCGAGTGAGCTTTACACGCGATTTCGCTGGCAAAAGTGGGGTATGTGTATTCCGGGGTACGGGAGTGAGCTTTACATGCGATTTTGCTGGCGCAAGCGGGGTACATGTATTCCGGGGTACGCGAGTGAGCTTTACACGCGATTTCGCTGGCATGAGCAAGGTACATGTATTCCAGGGTATGCGTGTGAGCTTTACACGCGATTTTGCTGGCACGAGCGGGCTACGTGTATTCAGAGGTACGCGAATGAGCTTTAGACACGATTTCGCTGGCAAAAGTGGGGTATGTGTATTCCGGGGTACGGGAGTGAGCTTACATGCGATTTTGCTGACGTGAGCGGGGTACATGTATTCCGGGGTACGCGAGTAAGCGTAACACGCGATGTCGCTGGCGGGAGCGGGGTACGTGTATTCCGGGGTACGCGAGTGAGTTTTACACGCGATTTCACTGGCACGAGCGGGCTACGTGTATTCTGGGATATGCGAGTGAGCTTTACACGCGATTTCACTGGCGGGAGCGGGGTACGTGTATTCCGGGGTACGCGAGTGAGCTTTACACGCGATTTCACTGGCACGAGCGGGCTACGTGTATTCTGGGATATGCGAGTGAGCTTTACATGTGATTTTTCTGGCACGAGCGGGGTACGTGTAATCCGGGGTACGCGAGTGAGCTTTACACACGATTTCACTGGTGCGAGCGGGCTATGTGTATACCGGGGTACGCGAGTGAGCTTTACACGCGATTTCGCTGGCGCGAGCGGGGTACCTGTATTCCGGGGTACGCAAGTGAGCTTTACACACAAATTGGCAGTGCGGGCCCTCCCGGGTGTGCCCTTCCCATGCCCCTCAGGCAGCCCACACCACAGGGGACCACCATACACCCCTGGGTATGCCCTGCAGGCAGCCCACACCACAGGGGCCCCCAAAAATCCCTGACTATGCCCTGCAGCAAGCCCATCACCCCTCCCCATGCCCTGCAGGCAGCCCACACCAAAGGGGGACCCCTGCAACCCCTGACCATGCCCCGCAGGCAGCCCATCCACCCTGACCATGCCCTGCAAGCAGCCCACACCACGGGGGACCACCATACACCCCTGGGCATGCCCCGCAGGCAGCCCATCCACCCTGACTATGCCCTGCAGGCAGCCCACACCACAGGTGACCACCCTACACCCCTCTGCATGACCCGCAGGCAGCCCATCCACCCTGACCATGCCCTTCAGGCAGCCCACACCACAGGGGACTACCCTACACCCCTGGGCATGCCCTGCAGGCAGCCCATCCACCCTGACCATGCCCTGCAGGCAGCTCACATGGCACCATGCACTTGTGAGCCCCAACACAAGTCCCCCCCACCAGTGACGGCACCTGCCAGCAGGCCCCGACACATGTCCCTCCACCCCACCCCCGTTGACGGCAACCTGCCAGCAGGCCCCGACTCATGCCCCCCCCACCAGTGACGGGCTCCTTCCAGCAGGCCCCGACACATGTCCCTCCACCCCACCCCATTAATGGCAACCTGCCAGCAGGCCCGGACTCATGTTCCTCCACCCCACCCCCATTGACGGCAACCTGCCAGCAGGCCCCGACACATGTCCCTCCACCCCACCCCCATTTACGGCAACCTGCCAGCAGGCCCCGACACATATCCCTCCACCCCACCCCCATTGACAGCAACCTGCCAGCAGGCCCCGACTAATGTCCCTCCACCCCACCCTCATTGACGGCAACCTGCCAGCAGGTCCCGACACATGTCCCTGCATCCCACCCCCATTGACGGCAACCTGCCAGCAAGCCCCGACACATGTCCACCACCCCATATACATTATCATATACAACAGTGGAATCAAGTAATACTGAAAGTTCGACCAGCCTTTACCTTCAGGGCCTCATCACGAGTTGGGCTGTAGCCCTTAAATGCGGTGCTAACGGTATTACCACTGCATTTAAGGGCTGGCCCTATCACGAGTTGGGCGCTAAATCGGCTGTTTTACCTCCAGCTTTTTTCTGGTGCTGAAAATCCCTGTTTTCTGCGGTATTACAGCCGGCTGTATTAGCCCGCAATATTAGCACCTAAAATTCCCCATTAGATCCAATGGACCCAATCAGGAATGGGGATTTACTGTTAAAGCCCAACCCGTGATCCGGTGGTAATACCACCGGGCCGGTCGGTGCTAGGGCTATTATAGTCGGCGGTATTACAGCCAGGAATACAGCCCAACTCGTGATGAGGCCCAAAGTGTTGTCTCAAATGTAAAAAAAAGCTGAGATCTGCTTTTTGTCGGCCTGCAAGATGGGTGTTTAAAACAAAATACTCCCGACTAGTCATCATCTGTGTCTGTCTTTTGCACATCGTGCGTTCCCTCCCACGGAGGCTGGAAAACAGGAAATTATTCTAAGAAATAGCCCCTTTAACACTCTCAGTGCCAGACCCACAGCTCCTAGCGGCCAGTATGAGATTTGTAGGT
This sequence comes from Ambystoma mexicanum, assembly GCF_040938575.1. Classification (NCBI taxonomy): domain Eukaryota; kingdom Metazoa; phylum Chordata; class Amphibia; order Caudata; family Ambystomatidae; genus Ambystoma; species Ambystoma mexicanum. The sequence goes on from NC_090922.1 coordinate 257,398,526, forward strand.
GCCTCCCCACCCTCGAATGTTCTGGCCCACATGCGCATAGTAGGCCTAGAATAAAATGCCATGCCACAATAAAATGTAGCTGAACTGGCTGCCCCAAAATGCCAGTCGAGCCAAGTAATAACACATAGCATGCTTGCTTTATCATAGATGCCCAGAAAAAAAGTCATGCCACATTAAGAAAGGTCTAGACTGGCAGCCACAAAATGATAGTCTAGCCAAGTAATACAAGATATCATGCTTGGTTTATAATAGATGCCAATACAAAATGTCATGTCACAGTAAGAAAAGGCTGACCCAAAATGCCAGTCTAGCCACATAATGACACATAAAATGCTTGTTTTTATCATTTAATGGATGCCCATAAAAAAATCCCTGTGCCATTATGACGCCCCATCCCTAGCCCCCCTCCTGCCCAAACGAGCTCTCCGCAGCCGGCCCAGCACAACACACGCATACACCCATTTACACAACATTCACTCGCTCATCCATACACTATTCACTCGCTCTTTCACATACGCACCCAGGTGATGTGGTACGCCAGTTATTGTTTACGACCCTGTGTGGCTTCACCACTCAATCGCCCCTTAAGTCGGCCCTGCGCACACTGCTTTGACGTGGGAGTTAATGAGTCACATGCAGGTCTGGGTTTACCATCCCCACTCTCTAGTTATCAATACAAGTCATGGTTTTATTTATTTACAAACACAAGAGCAGCCAATGGTTTTACCACATATACTGCGAATCAGCCCGTTTTTACAGTAAGAAAAAGATTATTACATCCTCAAAGACCAAAATAGAGCTACCCCGAGTCAACCATGTATGATTAAAAACAGTCATGCCACTTCTGTTTAGGCCTGAAAAGTGCATGGGATTCATGTGCTGAAATTCAATAATTTCATGATTCACTGCCAGAGGAGCATTGAACAAATAGAAAGATACCCAAGAAAATATGAAAGAGTAATCTGAAAATCAGCAGACCAAAATCATCAGAGACTTACTATAGTAGTGAAAGCAAACCACAAACCTATTTATCACATGTATTTAATGGCTGTTTATAAAGTGCCCATTAGCAAAACCATGGATGCTTGCAAAGAACCTGCCCCAGGATGCACGTGCAAGTTCTGTTAAGTTGGGCTGCAGCTGTGGTATTTTCAACTTTTATGAACAGAGCCAGAGGGCCATACAGTAGTAAGAGGTGAGAAGGACAGAGGGGCATGGTAGGAGGTTTGAGCAGCTGGCCTCCTATTTGATGGCAGGGGTGAGGCTGCCCTGTAATGCCCTGGCTGGTTCTGCCTTCCTTACCACCTAGCAACCTAATGATGTGGTGTAAGAAAACAGACAGCAGTGCTGTGCCTGCCTGCTTGGTGTAGTGATATGATATGATATGATATGGCATTTGTAACGCGCCTACACACAAGTGTTTCAAGGTGGAAAGGAACACAGAGGGCGGGAGTGAGAGGAGGGGGAACGAGTGTTAGGCAGAATCTTGTGCAGTGCCCTTAGGGACCACTACACACAATTAACACTACAAGTGGTAATACAAGTTCACCTTTGGTACAAGCCTGTACTACTATGTTAAAGTGGTAGCAGTAGCGGAGCAGCCAGGCCTATCTCAAGAGTATATGAGCAGTAGCAGAGATTACACAAAGGGACCACAATTACTGTGACTCAAGCAAACACTGACTCAAGGTTTCAGGTAAAAATATAAGTACATTTATTTTTAAACCATTTGTTATAAACACAACACTTCTATTAATTCAAAATCACACGTAAAATATACTACAACCAACCAATTCACTTTGGTACACTCTAACTCAAGGTAAGTACCCTATGTTTTAATGGACCGGTGTTGTGAAACAAAAGACGTTACCGGGAATACGTATGCGATCACTTTTTGACAGTAATGACAGTTCGGTCTTACTAAAGATACGCGTATCCGCGACAAGAAATGTTACCGGGGCAAAAACACACTTAGCACCTGAGTTAACCAGAGAGAGTTGGGGGAATAAATCATAGGCAATACTTTTGGCAAGGCAGACAGAATCAGAGAACACTCGTTGACAGAAATTCAAGAGTCAATAGGCCGGAGCCAGTGTCAAGTGGAACCCGGTTCCTGTTGTCGAGGATCACACAGTCGGACAGTTCAAGATTCAACGTTGCCAGGAGTACTTGGATATTGTCAACAGAGGAAGCAAAAGTTATAAGAAGGAGGGAAGACAAGGGCAAGCCTTGGAGGCTAAGAAAAGGGATTCACCCTAATTATCTCAAGCAGAACACAGTACCTTATTCAATGAAGAAGCTGGTGCCACGGCAGTTGTTCCTGATAGTTTCCTGCAGACCCACGGTTCCTGGAGCTTCGGTACGAAGGAGGACATCTGGAGGGGTCTGCACCACACAGGATGAGGCCTGCAGCAGGACAACCACCTCAGCCAATCATGGCAAAGTGCGACTTGGGTTTCCTAGGATACCATGTGCAGGGGGGGACTACACCCCTCCCTCACATTCAGCCCACCTAGGCACCCAAGCGCCTGGAGGAGGGCTTCTTGGCAGAAGCCCGCCAAAAGACAGTGAACAAAGGAGGCAAACCTGGTTTGCCACGCAAAGTAAAACACAAGAAGAACTTTAACAAAAAGAAATGGTGAATAAACCCGACCGGAGCCAAAAGAAAGAGTATTTGGTCAAGCGGGTTTATGTTCGGGGCTAATATAATAGCCTAAAACAATACCACGTTTATATAATATAATCGCGGTAGAAAAGGTAGGGTAGATACCACTGCCACCAGCCAAGTCTAAATGTTAAAAGAGCAAAACAATGCTCTAGGAGGTACAGATAAAAAGGGCTAAGGATTAACCCTTTCCAGTACTCCATGTAAGATGGGGTGTACCGGATCTGTGGTTAAATGACTAGGTAAAGTTAATGGCAACTTTACCTTCTTCTGGGGGACTGTAGTCAGCCTCAGAAATGGAGTCGGTGGGAAGTCTAAAAGACAACCCTGTGTCACTGCACTGAAGGTGCTTTGTAACGCACAAAAGAAGGGGGCTACTGAAGTTGTGTACTCCAGAGTCTACAATCATAAAAGCAGAGGAAATACGCATGGCAAAAACACAGGTAAGAGTGGGAAAAAGAGGCACACTCTTACCAAGTGAAAAAAATAACTCTAGAAATCCAGCAAAGCTGCTGGGGGACTCGGTAGGTAAGAGAAATTAGCCATAAAATGAGAATTCTCCCTAACAACGAGCACAGCCTCCCACAGTGCACGGTGCAGGAGCCATCGTGGTGCAGTTATTAAAATGCACTTCCATTCATCACGTCAAATATACTTGAGTACAGGTGCTCTCCTTTAGGTTGGAGAAGCCCAGGTTCTGAAAGAGAACAATTTCAAGTGCAGGCACTGAGAGCCGCCTGGGACCGGCCCATTTAAAGCACTGTATATGTGTCATTCCTAAATGGTCTTATTGTCAGCTTCTAGCCAGGGTGAGTTAGTTCAGTAGGTTAATGCATCTGCTGCAGAAATTGCTTGCAATCTGCAGATCTTGGGTGTAAAGCCCAGTAGGTGACCTTTTATACATCAGCTTAATTGTATACTACTTTTGGATACGACTGTCCAGATAGGTATTCTGCTAATACTAACCCTTTTGTCTTTTAGAAGTCAAAAGTTAAAACTGATGCTCATCAACTGATGATTTCAGATTTCTAAAACACTAGTTCACAAATGTACCTTTTATCATCTGAAATGATAATATTGCTTGCTAATAAGTTGTCACGTTTTGGCTTTGTTGTATTGAGTCATACTTTCCAACATTCTGTGACCAAAAAGATGTAGGATTTTTTAAGTTTCAAAAATAATAATTCCCATAACAATTACATCACAGGAAAATACAAAAAAAAACATATTTGGCACCATTGAAGCATTCTAAAGTATACAACCCATCAAACAACACAACATGGAAAGATGTTGAAATTTTAAAGATTTATAATTCTGAATGGTAACTTAACACCAAATTCAATTACCTAACTTCACAGAAGGTAATCACACAGAGCTGTTAGGCAACGTTTGCCATTGCTCTGTAGCGGCAGCCCAGGCAGTACATATTTATTGCAAGTTGAACACTGAATGACATGGTGACTGATACCCCCCTCAGTCTGATAGGCAGATGATGTGTGATGGTGTTATACTCTGCCACTTGCCTTCACTGGTGGTTCATCTAAGGGTTGTCTCGGCAAGAGTGCAGGACAGAGTCAAGTAGCTGTCAGGTCAGTGGATTGGTCTGAGCCACATGAGCCAAATCACAGTAATCACCTAACAGTCCACTGTATAGACAGACTAATGTGTTGCATGCTTTGTCCTGGAGCCGGCCTTAGAGTCATATAAATTACTTGCCAATGTAAAAAGCAGTAGGATCTGTCACTGAAATCTGTAGGCTTTAGGAATGCTTAGAAAGCAGTAGACTTCTGCCTAAATCTGTAGGGTTGGCAAGTAGGTTGATTGCGCACACCATGCTGATGTCCAGAAAAGAGGAGAAAGAACCATGGGGAGACCCATTATATAGCTTTCATTATGATCAGGTGCCCAAAGGTCCATGCCAGTGAAATGGACTAGTGCATACTATGCAGATGGCTTCAAGTACCCATAGTTTGGCGCTTAATAGTGGGGTGTACCGAACCTTGGCTTCGAGTGAGAATTCGGCTTTAGTTTGGCTGAAATCCAGCTATTTGTCGTTGGCTGCATACTTTCTGAAGTCGAAGTCCACTTTCTATGATTACTATTTTCTCTATGTTTGAGAGATGATAGCCAGTCACAGAGAGTGGAACTGCCGAAGGAAAGCTGCACCAACCACTACGCCGTTTGCTTATAGGCTGCTGAAAGGCACACCAGTGAGGTTGTCATTTGCAGCAGCCAATAAGCAAATAGTTTATTGGCTGCTGCAGCCCTCCCCCTGACAATATTTTGCCAAAAATTGCTTTGCTCACAGGTCGTCTCCAAAGGACCTCCCAGCACACCATTGAAAGTGGCCTTCACATGACGCCACCTTCACTGCTGTAGCGAATGTATTTTGCTCATGGAGGATCTCTAAGAACTTCCTTTGTAGACTGTCCGTGAGCAAAATAAATCTAGCAATCAGACACCAGTGAAGGCGATGTTTACACAAAGGTGGCACGTACATAATGTTGCTTCAAGCAGAGGAAAGTTATGTATGTGCCACCTTCACTGGTGTGCAGAATGTATTTTGCTTACAATGGGTCTCCAAGGAAATACATTCAACACACAGGAGCTCAGGGGCCAGCCAGGCCAGATGGTAGTGGGTTGGGAGAGAGGTCCGGTTCAGTGCCGTCCCTCTCTCCCAACATGAGCATATTTTATTATTTTTCTGCAGTGGAGGGTGCCGTGGGAGGGAGATCAGGGCCACTGGTTCGGGAGCAGTGATCGAAGTGAGTGGGAGCGGATGAAACAGTGGCCATTTTCTAATTGCTGCAGTTAAACTTACACTGCTTTATTTAGATGTGTGCCTCTTTTTCTAGAGGAAATGAAGGAAGGAAGGGAGGCTGGTAATGGGCAGAGTAGAGGAGTTAGAGTAGAGAGTAAGATCAGAAAGTTGGAGGTTGATGAAGGGAGGAGCAGAGCAGGTAGATGTGAGAATACGAGCAGAGAAGGAGGAAGTTACCAGAGGAGGACGTAGTAAAAGAAGGAGCAGATGTGATTGCAAACAGAACAAAAGAAGACGAGGAGGAGGTGGTGAAAAGAGTCAGCATAGAGAAGATGTTCTAAAGAGGAGGTAGAAAACAGATGAGTGAAGGAGGTTGTTTGGCGAGAGGGGCAGATGCGACCCACATTGAAGGAGTGTGTGAAATAGGTTGGAGGGGGTAGAGGCACATGGCATAGCATCAATGAGATTCCCAAGGAGACCCTACAGATCTAGGGGCTTGAAAAGGGTCGCCCTAAGCGTGAGTTTATGTTGGGGAAATAAGGAAGAAAGACGTTGGGGGCGGGTGGGTTGTAAGCTTAGAACTCTGAGAGTGACTTTCGTGAAAGGGAGCAGCAACTGGCCCTAGAAAACCTAAGAGACTTTTGTTTCTGCTGCAAAGTGAATGATTTTTTTGTATCTCAGATACCTTTATGTTGAAAGGACTGCTTTATTTGTCCCTCCAGAAGGACAGTTCAGTGCTGTCCCTCTCTCCCGACCCAAGCATATTACACGCTCGCAAGTTACTGGCATACATTTTCTCTTCCCACTGGATATACAGAAGTGTTATTATATAGATACATATCCATTTGGAAAATGGTGTGCTGTATATGTGCAATTGAGGTGGTAAGTGATTTGTTATGGCTGGCTAGTAGTTTGCGACTTGAAATGTTCACCCCTGTATCCCATACCCCACCTAGCTCTTAACACATCTTTAAGCAAGGGATGTTCATGATAAGACCAGTAAATGATAAGAGTATCTGTGTAATGTCTAGGAAATGGTCTGAATACCAAGCATATGAAGAATACCATAAATGGGATCCCACTTGTGTGTGCATACTCCTCGTAGTGCCCTGGTTTCTTAAATGCTCGACTTCCTAGCCTCTTAGAAGGAATGTGCCCGTATCAGTATTCCACTATTCCACTTCCTTCAACCTCAAGTTTCATTCTTTCCCTGATGCATCCTTCTCTTAGTAGCCTACCTGCTCTAGCTTTGTAAACATTCTCTAACATGTGAATGCCTGTTCCTCATTCCCTAGGGATTCATCTGTCCACAAGAGAACCAGGTGACTGAAATCCCACCCAGACAACCCAGAGACATCCAGGAAGTATTGTTTCCAGACTGCTCAAGGTAAGAGAACGTCGGAAGAAAAAAAAAAGAAAAAAAAAAGGTAAGAGAACAAGTTTGTATCTCTTCCATATGTTATTAGTGATAAAGCACTTGAAGGAAGACACCATTCAGTCTGTTTACATAGCTACTAGTCCGTCCCACGTGGCTCCTGAATGTGTAGAAAGCAGCTGCAGATTACCCATGGTGTAGCTGTTGTGGTGGTGTATCCGCTTGCCTCTCAGATCATGTGTACAATTAACCTGCCATGTTTTTTGTGGGTTGTGGCCTGTGGGCTGAGATTCTACACTCCATTTGTTTCCCAAAGAGTACACATATGGCCACTTAATAAGGCAACATTTGACACAGAGCTGCAGAAAAGGCAGGACTTTTTCATTAGCAGGGCCATAGTGTCATGACCGCTGCCTCCAAAGAGTCAGACCCAGCCCAACATTCTTGGAAGCAGGGTCACAACTTCCATTCCAGGCACCAGTCGGTCCCCACAGGGGCCTTTTGGACCTTGTCCTGGCGCCAGTGGCGCCAGGCTCATAAGGGAACCGAGTCCCGGCACAGGAAGCGCCGGGCTCATATTGAGAGGAATGGTGCTTGGGTGGACTTACCTGCTGCAGACCATGCTGCTCACTTACCTGTAGGATGATATCCTCATCCATTCCTGGCTGGAACTACTTTACCTTCTGGGTGTGGCCAGCACCACTCCCTGGGACTGGATACTGGAACTGTTCTGGAAGCTGGAACTTCTTTCTTGCCTGGGCGAGGCTGTGGAAGGAGACACCTAAGCACTCCAGTGGCCTATTTAAACCACACCCGATCAGTGCAACGTGCTTCGCGTTATTCTGCCCTAGCAGCAGGACGCTCACCGTGTCAGCTCCAGAGAATCTTCAGCTTCTGCATCTGTGAACAAGAAATCTTCAGTCTTACCTCCTGGAAAACCAGTCTTCAGTCTTCAGCAGCGTCTGAAAGAGAACAAGGACACCAGGTTAGGACAAGGCAAAACCAGCGCTGCACTTGCCTCGTCCATCGGTGCATTCCGAGGCCGCGTACCGCACTCTTCATACTCCGGCAACCCTGCGGAAACAAAGAACAGTGGTTAGTGAACCTCCGTGATAATTTTGCTTACCTGTGCCACGTACGCCTCGATCTCCGCCAAGCGCTGTTTAACCGCACCTGCAAAAACAAGAAGGACATCATTAAGGGCACTGTACGCCATCACTACTCACGTGCCTTCTAGCTGTAATCTGCTTGCCCCTACTCCGGCACGTACCTCGGCGTCCATCTCCAACGCCGGCTGCTACGGCTACCTGAAAAAGGGAAAAGAGACATTAAGAAGTGCATTTAACTTCGAATAACATTCTTTTGCTTACGTGCCTTCACGAGCTCCGGCATTCTTCTCGCTTACCTTATCGGCATACCGGACCTGCAAAGGCAAGAGACATTTAAGGGGACATATAAATAAAACTCCATATACAAGCAATTACCGTTCGTGCGGCTAACGACGGTCTTGCTCCCCGACTTCATCCTCTGCAATCAAGAGGCTGGGCTATTAACCAGTGAAGCAACTGGCATTAGCGCCCCTGCACAGACGCAGGATGGAGAGCTCCGCTTTCACCTATCTAAGGTGAGCACATTCAGTCTACGAGTAACGTGGGGAGTCCAGAAAGGGGAAAGTCAGATTGGCCAACCAGACATACATTAACCCCTTGTTCTCCTACTTGCAGACACCTCACCCTCCAGGTCAAAATTACGGTGAGGAGAGGGCCCATCCAGGGTGTTACCAGAGGCCTGCGCGTGACCCTAGAAGACACTGAAATCTCCCAGCCCGGACCTGCGCCTCCAAGGGATTCAGGTGAGCGTTACAGAACGCGAAGCCTACCGCAAATTTCCGACCCAGGCGCAATGGAAACCTCGGACACAGATCAATTGGCCCAATTGCTTGGGGCACTGAGAGCTGAAGTACAGGCATCCCGCCAAGAGACAAATGCTTTACGAAGGGAGTTGATCGTTTCCAAAGAGCGAACGGATGATCTGGCCAGACAGTTGTTACAAACACAAGCGGGACAGACGCCTCCGCCTGCCTCGGGAGAGAGCTACACTCCTACAACCTCAAATAATCCGGTGCAAATTAATCTGCCAGGGAATGTGCCTTTGGCCCCGTCCGAACATTTTTCAGGTGATCCAAAACGGTTTGCAGTATTCATCAACCAATGCCGCTTGCACTTTCTATGTAGACCCGCCGCATTCCCAACTGACCAAACCAAAGTAGCGTTCGTACTTTCCTATCTTAGCGGTAGTGCGGCAGATTGGTCCATTCCTCTTGTGACACAGGATGATCCGATCCTCCATAACTTTCAAGATTTCCAGACCAGTATGGAAAAGTTGTTCGCAAGACACTCACAGGGGCAGGCCTTGGACAATGAACTCCTATCACTAAGACAAGGGAATCAGGATCTCCTGGCATACATAGCATCTTTTAACAGACTGGTGGTTGAGACTAGGTGGCCTGAGGATAAGAGAATCACGCTTTTCTACAGAGGGCTGCATGGAGAACTTAAAGATGTCTTAGCACAGGTGGTGAATCCTCCGCAAGATTGTTCCGATTATATCGACCTAGTAGTCCAATTAGATCACCGGCTACAGAACAGGAAGACCGATCGTTCCAGATTTGAAACCCAAATATTTTCAAGACCTCAGAGCTCCGCTAAAGGAAAAGATTCCGTGGAGCCCATGCAGATAGGGGTTGTTAAAGGACCATTAACCCAAAAGGAACGGGAAAGGAGAAGACAATTACAGCTGTGCCTCTACTGTGGGAATTCCGGACATTTCCTTCTTGATTGTTCAGTGAAACCGGTCAAGAAGGCTGTAGGAGCTTCCGATAAGAATGCTGAATAACTAGAATCGGGAAACGACCTCGCCCGACAAGTGTAGAGGTCCGCTTGCCGAGCGTTAAAACCAGTTCCTTGACCTCGCATTTGGTAATGCCTATGGTCCTCATAAGTCCAGATCGACCAGATCGCATGCATGCTATTAAAGCATACATTGATAGCGGAGCGATCGGTAACTATGTAGATCAAGATATGGCAACCAGGATGAATCTTCCTCTATGTTCTAAGATGGTTAAAGACGTAATCACTACAGTGGATGGTACAGAAATAGCTTCCGGACCGGTTTCTCACACCACCATGGAAGTGACGTTGCTATGCCAAGATGGACATCGGGAGAAGATCGTGTTTGATGTAATCAAGGCCCCGCAGTTTCAAGTAATCCTGGGAATTCCTTGGTTGGAAAAGCACAATCCTCAGATAGACTGGCGAGCCAAGGTAATCCGGTTTCCAGAATGCGCCCCAACTTTCTATCCTCGAACCGATAACAGGTTAGCAGCCATCGCTTCCGAGAGCCCCCAATTGCCTCCAGAATACCAAGAGTTCCGCGACGTCTTCCAGAAAGATCAGGCCAACACCCTGCCCCCGCATCGGTCATACGACTGCCAGATAGACCTAGTACCTGGATCTACTCCTCCGTGCAGTAGAATATATGCTCTCACTGAGCCAGAAAATCTCCATCTCAGGCAATACTTGGACCAGTATCTGGCTAACCGATTCATTCGTCCCTCGAAATCTCCAGTTTCTTCAGCTTTGTTCTTCGTTCCGAAAAAAAAAGATGACCTGAGAACATGTATTGACTATCGCGCCCTGAACCAGATTACAGTCAAAAACAGATATCCTTTGCCTCTGATTCCCGAATTATTGGACCAAGTTAAAGGAGCCTGCATATACACAAAGCTAGATCTTAGAGGAGCTTACCACTTGGTACGCATTAAGGAGGGTGACGAATGGAAGACGGCCTTTCGCACTAAATACGGATTGTTTGAGTACCAAGTAATGCCCTTTGGACTATGTAACGCTCCGGCCGCCTTCCAGTTCTTTATGAATGACGTTTTCCGAGAACTTATTGATGTATGCGTAATTGTTTATATCGATGACATCCTGGTATACTCATCCTCAGAAGCTGATCACCGAAGACATGTCACAGCGGTTCTACAGAGACTTCGCCAACACTGTTTGTTTGCTAAATTGGAAAAGTGTACTTTTCATGTAAAGGAAGTCGAATTCTTGGGGTTCATCTTGTCACCCAATGGAGTTCACATGGACTCAAGAAAGGTGGACGCTATCACCAAATGGCCGTCCCCAACTTCCGTGAAAGGAGTACAGAGCATGTTGGGCTTCGCTAATTTTTACCGGAGATTCATTCCAGAATTCTCTCGAGTAGTTCAACCCATCACGGCCCTTCTGAAAAAGAATAAAAAATTTGAGTGGACTCCAGAGGCCGAACAAGCCTTCCAAGAATTGAAAGCCAAATTTATCTCCGCTCCAGTCTTAAAGCATCCTCGTCCAGAACTTCCTTATATCGTCGAGACAGACGCATCCAGCCTCGCAATGGGGGCTGTGCTATCACAAAGAAATCCCGAAACACACCAATTACACCCTGTGGCATTTTGGTCCCGCACATTTTCGGCCCCTGAAATCAACTACACAATTACGGACAAAGAACTTCTGGCAATTAAGTCCGCCTTTAAGGCCTGGCGGCATTATCTCCTGGGAGCCCGGCACACTGTTACTGTAATCACTGATCATCGTAACCTCCAGTATCTGAAGTCAGCCAAGGCCCAATCTTCGAGACAACTCCGCTGGGCATTATTCTTCGCGGAATTTGATTTTGTGATCACGTATCGGCCAGGCAATAAGAACGGAAAAGCAGATGCCCTTTCCCGAATAGGGATAGACGAACACACAGCTAATGCAGAGCCGGTACCAATAATCCCCAAACAAAAGATACTGGGAGTAATCAACACGCTATCCCTTGAAGATATCGAAGCGAAAGTCAGTCAACTAATAACTCCTGAAGATTCATTGAATTGGCAACTGAAAGGAAAAGATTTTACTATAGATCAGAATCTATTGTATTTCCAAGGAAGACTATATTTGCCATGTGTTGACTTACAGAAGCAGGTCATCACCTGCTACCATGATTCTCTAATAGAAGGACATCCGGGAGTTGCCAAAACCTTAGAGAAAATCAAAAGACATTATTGGTGGCCATCTTGGAGGAAAGATATGAAAGATTTTGTGGCTTCTTGCGGCATCTGCGCACAAAACAAGGGTCAGAAGGAAAGACCAGCAGGTCTGCTACATCCAATAGACATTCCACCATGCCCTTGGCATACTCTCTCAATGGATTTTATCACGGATTTACCCCCCTGCTCCGGATACAACACAATTCTAGTAATCGTGGACCTTTTTTCAAAAATGGCTCATTTTATTCCACTGAAAGGTTTACCCACAGCTCCCGTTTTGGCCCGAGAATTCCTTGAAAACATCGTCCGGTTGCACGGTTTCCCTTCAGTGTTAATCTCCGATCGAGGGAGCCAATTTATTTCCCATTTTTGGCGAAGTTGTTGTCGTTTAGCGCAAATTGATGTACGACTTTCCACCAGCCATCACCCCCAAACTGACGGGCAGACTGAGAGGACTAACCAAACTCTGGAACAATATCTACGCTGCATGTTGCAACAATCGGAGGGCACTTGGAAGGATGTCCTTTGGATTGCTGAATACGCCTACAACAATTCAATCCATTCAGGAACTGGAAAAACCCCTTTTTTTCTGCTGTATGGGATTCATCCTCGAACCTCTAATTTGGATCCACCTCAAGCTCTCGGAACGCCCGCTGTAGACCATCTGCATGCGACAATAACTCAAGCATTTAAGGAAGCCACAGCCCACCTTCAACGAGCCAAGGAAATGTATAAGAAAGGAGCGGATCAACATCGAAAAGAGGCCCCTCAATACCAAGTAGGAGATCAAGTCTGGCTGTCCACTAAGCATTTATCCCTAAAAGGACCACGCACCTTCAACCCAAGGTATTTAGGACCCTACACGATCACGGCTGTGATAAATCCGGTGGCTGTGAAATTGGAACTACCTACTCGGATGAAGATACATACCGTTTTCCATGTTTCTCTCCTAAAACCTATGCATCCCGGAACCCGTTTGACTAAACCTCCAGAGCCAATCCAGGTTGATGGAGAACTCGAATTTGAAATTCGAAACATCTTGGATTCCAAAATTTCCAAATCGAAACTGTACTACCTGATTGATTGGAAGGGATTTGGCCCCCAGGAGAGATCTTGGGAGCCTTCAGAATATGTCCATGCACCTCGTCTAGTCAGGAAGTTTCATCGGACTTTTCCCAACAAGCCAAAGCCTCCGGAGAAGACAAGCTTGGGAGGGGCCTTGAGGGGGGGTGCTGTCATGACCGCTGCCTCCAAAGAGTCAGACCCAGCCCAACATCCTTGGAAGCAGGGTCACAACTTCCATTCCAGGCACCAGTCGGTCCCCACAGGGGCCTTTTGGACCTTGTCCTGGCGCCAGTGGCACCAGGCTCATAACGGAACCCAGTCCCGGCACAGGAAGCGCCAAGCTCATATTGAGAGGAATGGTGCTTGGGTGGACTTACCTGCTGCAGACCATGCTGCTCACTTACCTGTAGGATGATATCCTCATCCATTCCTGGCTGGAACTACTTTACCTTCTGGGTGTGGCCAGCACCACTCCCTGGGACTGGATACTGGAACTGTTCTGGAAGCTGGAACTTCTTTCTTGCCTGGGCGAGGCTGTGGAAGGAGACACCTAAGCACTCCAGTGGCCTATTTAAACCACACCCTATCAGTGCAACGTGCTTCGCGTTATTCTGCACTAGCAGCAGGACGCTCACCGTGTCAGCTCCAGAGAATCTTTAGCTTCTGCATCTGTGCACAAGAAATTTCAGTCTTACCTCCCGGAAAACCAGTCTTCAGTCTTCAGCAGCGTCTGAAAGAGAACAAGGACACCAGGTTAGGACAAGGCAAAACCAGCGCTGCACTTGCCTCGTCCATCGGTGCATTCCGAGGCCGCGTACCACACTCTTCATACTCCGGCAACCCTGCGGAAACAAAGAACAGTGGTTAGTGAACCTCTGTGATAATTTTGCTTACCTGTGCCACGTACGCCTCGATCTCCGCCAAGCGCTGTTTAACCGCACCTGCAAAAACAAGAAGGACATCATTAAGGGCACTGTACGCCATCACTACTCACGTGCCTTCTAGCTGTAATCTGCTTGCCCCTACTCCGGCACGTACCTCGGCGTCCATCTCCAACGCCGGCTGCTACGGCTACCTGAAAAAGGGAAAAGAGACATTAAGAAGTGCATTTAACTTCGAATAACATTCTTTTGCTTACGTGCCTTCACGAGCTCCGGCATTCTTCTCGCTTACCTTATCGGCATACCGGACCTGCAAAGGCAAGAGACATTTAAGGGGACATATAAATAAAACTCCATATTCAAGCAATTACCGTTCGTGCGGCTAACGACGGTCTTGCTCCCCGACTTCATCCTCTGCAATCAAGAGGCTGGGCTATTAACCAGTGAAGCAACTGGCATTAGCGCCCCTGCACAGACGCAGGATGGAGAGCTCCGCTTTCACCTATCTAAGGTGAGCACATTCAGTCTACGAGTAACGTGGGGAGTCCAGAAAGGGGAAAGTCAGATTGGCCAACCAGACATACATTAACCCCTTGTTCTCCTACTTGCAGACACCTCACCCTCCAGGTCAAAATTACGGTGAGGAGAGGGCCCATCCAGGGTGTTACCAGAGGCCTGCGCGTGACCCTAGAAGACACTGAAATCTCCCAGCCCGGACCTGCGCCTCCGAGGGATTCAGGTGAGTGTTACACATAGATGGCTGCAGCCATCCCCAATCTTAACCAGAGTCGTTGAAGTCCCCCACTCTGGTAACCAGTCTACTCAAATCACTGCTAAGGTAAAAAGAGAAATAGATCTGGGTGATCAGAATTAAGCATAAATCCATTTGCCATGCAAATTGGTCTCCATTTCTCACCCTTCCCAATGAATAGGTTTTTGAATATCTAAATCTGACATATAGCCCCACGAGGTAGGGCTATCTCTTTCCTGAATAGTTCAACTCAGACCTATATTGTACAGGTGAATCCCAGATAGGGGAAAACCCTAACACAAGTGGATTGATTAAAGAGACAATAAAAACATTGTGAAATGCAACTTGAATATCTGTCCTGCCATGCAACATTAATGTATTGTACACAACTGGATGATTCATTTATTGGAAAAACACATTGATGTAATAGGCCACAAAACATGGAGACACTGTTCGCTGTGACCTAGTGAATATTCGCTGTGGGCGAGTAAGAAAGGCTGTGTTTTTTGAATTTGGAGAATTGGCTTTCATTAATAATTGCAAGTGACGTGTATGTCTAGCTAGTAGCTTATAACGAGCGTTTGTAAAAGTATCTTTCTTTACAAAACTATTTACATAGGATGCTAAAGTGGCTACAGAAGAGAAATGCTGCAGCTACATCTATGGAAACAGCTCAAAAGAGCTCAGATGTCAGAGTAGAAGACCCAGCAGTGGCAGAAAATCTAGGCGGGGAAATCATCTTTAGTCCAGTGCCTGCAAGTAGAACAGATGAAATGCTTAAGGTACCTGAGAAAAAAAGAAAAGTACCCTCTGAAGATGTTATGCCAATGATGATAGAAGCTTCCGATGAGAGAGACAGTGTAATGGACTTGGTCCTTGGTGAAGAGGAAAATGTGAGGGAGGAGGAGGAAAGAAGTGAGCATCTTGATTGCTGGTCCTGGGAACAGTATGAAAACAAATGCAAAGAATACCCTTGGCTTACTTCTTCCAAAGGGAAGCTTGGATGTAAAATCTGTAGGGAAGTTAAAAATCTTGGAACAGAAATAAATCAAGGGGTGCATTTCTCTCTGGAATGGGTGAATTCTTCAGTCAGCTCGTATGGTCCCCCTAAAGAGTAACAACACAGTGCCCTGCTTAAAAAAATGTTTCTCCATAAGAGCAGCGCTTGCCATTTGAAAGCAGTGGCAATTTTAGATGTAAGGACTTGTGAAACCATTACTCAGTTAAATTCCTGAATGCAAGTTAAATTATATGAAGAAACATGCTGTGTATTTAGAAGTGCCTACAAAATAGGTAAACATTAACGTCCTTTTACTGATCTACCATTGGATGTAGATGTTCAAAGAATGAATGGTGTTGATTTGGGAAGAGTGCTGCATTCTGACCACAGCTGTGCTGAAATTATTGAGCACATTGCAACGACGATGAGGGCAAAACTGGTTCACCATATCTTGCAAAATGAATCAAAAATATCTGTATTAATAGACGAATCCACCACCTTCAGTAAACAAACAACTTTAATTATTTGTATACGAGCATGCATTGAGAAGGAGGATCCACCTTTGACCTTTTTCTTGGACCTTGTTGAACTGCCTGGTACTTCAGCAGAAATAATTTTTGATAAGTTATTGGCATGCTTGCAGAGTTATGGCCTTACAGATGACTATCTAAGAATGCATTTGATTCAGCGAGTGACTGATGGAGCTTCTAACATGATAGGAAGGAAGTCGGGTGTAGGAACACTACTTAAGATTAATTATCCACAGTTGACTATTTGGCACTGTGCTAACCACAAATTAGAGCTTGCGGTTGGCGATGTTTCAAAAGAAGTCACAGGGATTAATCAATTTAAGATTTCTTTTGACAAGCTATATGCAACTTACCGTGTCTCCCCAAAAAATCAGCGCAAGCTAGGGGAATGTGCAACACAGGTAGAAGTGAGGCTTCTCAAAATAGGAAAGGTTTTAGATATACGTTGGGTGGCCTCCAGCGAAAGGTTAGTAAAGGTTGTGTGGAATAATGATAAAGCTCTAAACAAGCATTTTGGTGAATCTTCTTGTGACAAAGCGAAGAGTGGAATTGAGCGTAACAAATACTGTGGCTTAAACAGAATGCTAACATCTACAGTATTTGTGGAGTACCTCGGGATAATTTTCGATGCCCTAACAGAACTGGGTGACTTATCCAGACAACTGCAGCGTCGTGACATGACGTTATATGAGGCAGACCGAATAATCCAAACGCTTATTTGTGTCTTTGAATCAATGGCATTGTCACCTGGGCCTTATGCTACAGCCACAGCTACTGCTGTGGAACAAATGCAATTTGATGGGATACAACTGCAGCAGAGTAACACCAAAAGTTGTATTAGCATATCAAGAGCTCAGTTCTTTAGGAGTTTGACAAATAATATTTGCCAAAGAATGAGAACAGCCACAGCATCAAATCTTTCAAAGAATACCTCCACCAGAGAGGGAGATATTGAGTGCACACAGCTGATAGATGCAATGAAGCTTCTGAATCCACATCATTGGCCATTTCCTGTGGATATTCAGTATGGTGATGCTTATTTGCGGGCATTTTGTGATAAGTTACATGTTTTTGATGCCCGACAGTACATCAACGCTTTCAGGCATTACAAACAAAACAAAGATTGCATGATACATACCTATACAGTTGAAAACTTTAGCAAGAATTGTGGAAACATTTTCCACATCCACTGCTGATTGTGCGCGTGGCTTTAGCATGATGAATTATGTGCTTACCCCATTGCGCAATAGGATGTCAGTTACTAGATTGTCCTCTGTAATGCTCTTAAAAATTGTTGGGCCTCCAGAGACAGAGTTTATCCCAGACTGCTACGTAAAGAAATGGTTGCAAAAAGGCAGGAGAAGCGCTGATGCCACAAACTGTATGGCTCGGCAGACAAGTTGTTAATGAATCAGCTTATAAGAATATCTGGCACATTCTGGCCAGTAAATAAAAAAATGTTGTTACAGTTTTGCATTCTAACCATTTACATAACAGGTGTAAACTTTCATGATGTATGTTACTTTCTGAGCACAAATTCCCTTTGCAACAAAACTATTCTGAATAAAGGTCCGTTAGCATCAGCGTACATGGAATACAACACAGTATCATTGCACTCTGTACCAATGTTTAAATACATATTTATGTCAGTACTACTGCATGTAAGCTTAATTAACAGCTGCCTCTGTTGGAAGTGTAAAATAAAATGTAATTCAACTATTAAGTTGGTATGTTGTTGAATGAACCAAGCTCATATGTATTGTACAGCTGCTACAGCTTTATGTTGACAAGGCAGTGCATGCAGCACCAATCAATGCAGCCAAACCTACATGCTTTTTCTAGAGCCAGCCAGGCAGTTCTTAGCATCCAAAATCAAGCCTTCAATGGATTAATAGTACAATATTTTCCTTTTCTTTGAATGGATACCTGTGCATCCCTTATAGTAGTTCTAGCTAAGTGAAATATTGCCAAAAATCATCACTAGAAGGATAGATCTGAATGATTTAGCTATGCCCCCAACAAGCCTCCTGCATAAAAACAGGAGCAGACCGTCTGAAAAGGGATTCAGGGTGTGAACCTGCCGGATGCCACACATTATAGGCAATCCACCAAAATGTAATGAGGAAGACTCGTTTCCGTTTAATCTTCAGTCCCTCAGAACTCATGCCCAATAAGCAAAGCAAGGCCAGGGTATTTTGATTCCTCAGTCTTGTATGGCCCAATCGGGATGCAGGCTGGAAAACTGCAGGTTCAAATATGCCGCGAGGGTGCTCCTGCACCTCACCGTGCATTTCAGTTTATGTGGCTGTGAGATGTAGGTACTGTGATTCTATCACACATGTCAGGACCCAGGAAGCTCACCCTGCTTTCTGGTTCCTATATGTGTGGAAACCTGGAGCTGGAAGCCTGGATTGAAGAGCCTCGCTGAGTTCAGATCTGCGGGGAAAACAAGTAATGGGTAAAAAAAGCATTTTTGAATTTGTGTATTCATCTGTGGATGTCAGATGTGAATGCATGTCTTTTGGCAAGGGGTGTCTGTATTAGTGGATATATAAGAGAGCAGTGCCACTGGTGGGCATGGGTGAGCATGCAAATACAAATGTAGTGTGAATATTCTGTGCGTGTGTGAATGATTGAGAGAACTTGTATGGGTGCATGCCTGCAGGTGTGAATGTGGATGAATATGTGTTTGCATGGAAGGTTGGGGCTAAAGAGGGTGTTGGTGCACTGAAATATTTTCTCAGGTGGCATAGCAGGGAAAGCAAATTAAATGAACATTCTTAAATTGCAGTAGCATTTATGCATCAAGATGAAACATTATTTCTTATCATAAATTGCATTTTATACTGGGGTTAAGCGCAAAGCCAGTATAAGTGTTCTTATGTGGCCAATCTGGAAAGGGTTTATTACTATGGCATGGCATTTTGATCTGTGTGGAGAGGTCAAAGCCATCATGAAGTGTATCCATAATATGGGTGTTGTGGGCATTTGTAATTCGTTCTTCCAGCACGGACATGTTTGATTACTGTGGCATGCCATCTTAAACTGACGTTAAGGGCAAAGCAAACATGATGAGCGTTTTCTATGTGGCCTCACCAGCCAACATGGTGCAGCCAGTCAGGACATGTTTCAATTGCCAGTATGGGCATGTTTCCCTATAGTATCTTTCCTGATAATATGGTCAAAGCAAAGACTAGCACTGTTGCTGATTCTGCCTCAAACTGATTTTTCAAGACTTACCCTAGAAATCTCTGAAAATGTGCTGCAAGAAAAGCACTTTTTAACCCATTATTTAAAAATAATTCTCATGGGCAAAACCCTCTTAACCCATCTCATTTATTTTAGGCTCACTCGCTACGCTCGGTTGCTACCACGTATTTATAGAAATGTTTATTCCCAGACCGCCCATTTAAAAAATTCACCAGCCGTCACTGGAAACAACTCCAATTTTTCTACAAAATCCATAGCCCCACTACTATTTTTCCCCCACTTGGACCACTGCTCAGGTTGCTGTGACATCCTGCCACAGCATACAATAGAGGCACTGTGTTGTTAACCTAGCTATTCATTGCAAACAGACACATGCCCTTATGCCAGCAAAAATAATGTGGCAGAATCTATAGCATCTATAGACGGCTTCAAGCATTGTAGGAGGTGACAGGGAGCAGAGGTACCGCATGGCCACTGAAAGGAACGCAAGACCTTTTTTAGTACACACCCCCATGCAGAATGCGGTGAGCATCTTGCATAATATGCCCTTGACCCACTTTCAATTCACAGCTTTTATTTGTTTTGCTTGTACCCGCTCAACGTCACTACCAGACCTGAGCTTGCATCTGTACCTTTCCTTGCTGCCATCTCCAAGTGAGCTCTCAGGCTGCACTGCACTTCTTGGTGCCACGTCCAACCTTGACCAAATCCCAAATGGCATAGGTTGAAATGCATGTGAGTGCACTGCCATGTTTTCACTTCCGGTGCAGGGAAGCAGCAATGCTGGATTGGGAGGATAGGCATTCCACACATGCGTTTACCCTGGTAGAGGAGACAAGCAGCACCACTGCATCAATTAAACACATTTTAAACAACATACTGTGAAATACATTTATCAAAAGTATTATCATAGTATGTGTGTGTGCAGGGACAGGAAAGGGCAAATGGTGCAGCCATGTGTCCTAGGAATGCTTTCTGGTAGAAACATATAAGCCTGAAATGAATTTGCAGGGCATAGGACAATATATTATTAAGGTTGAATTGGCACAAATTGATGATTTGTGGACAGCAATGTCAATGACAAGGCTTCAGCCTGAGGTGAAGAGAAAATGTGAGCTGTGTGCGGGGGGGGGGGATAAAAGCAAAATATACAGAATATTTAATCGAGAGTCAATATATTAGCAATAAAGTAAATAATTACCTCTCCCTTTAGTTTTGTGGCACTCGTCGCCTTGCTTTCTCTGTGTGAATCAGAGCCTGCAAGAGCTTATGGAAATGCATAGGGCGTGAATCGCCAAGCGTTTTAGTGGGATTTTGTGTTGTGAAATGAGAACTGCAACTCCGAGAGAATTGTTTGTACAGAGATTTATTTAACAAACAGGAAATATTTACAGGGAACAGTTTGATTCACTGTTCCCATGGTTAGCGGCAGTCACTCAACTTTATTCTTTGAGCAAACAGTATAAGTCCCGCTCAGTCAGGAGTGCCAGACAGCACCTTCTGCTCCACCTCTACTGGCCGTTGATCTGCGCACACTCTCCTTACCTCGTGCTCTCCTTGCCTCGTGCACTTCTCGTTTTGAGTCTCGCGATGCCCCACTCAGCACAGGCTCTCGAAAGTCCCTCTCACCACATTTTCCCATTAAAAAGCGTGCCTTGAATCAGGCTCACAGTGTTCAATGTCCAGGCACAAAACCAGGGAGCAAATCTGAAAAGCAATGGACCAACGAGAGTTAACTTATGCTTATATGTCTGCAGTTCCCCGCAGGAGAAGCCACTGAAGCCAGCAGGTAACAGACACCAACAAAAACTGTATGTGTGGCTTGGGTGGGGTGTAGAGCAATTACTCTACTCCAGAAAGACCACGCCACTCTACCTTACCTTTCCATAACATAGACTTCCATAGACTTCCACCTTGTATACTTATAAAGATTTATGACCGCCAGCCTGAATATGTTCATGACAGGATTGTACATGTTACCTTGCATTGCATACTAACATACTTGTCAATGTTAACACGTGCCACACCTAGAGAAAATTGTGAACATTAGCCTGCGTCGCATCTAGATAGAAATGTGAATGATAGCATTTACCACACTTAGATGAAATTGTGAATGTTAGCATGCGCCACACTTAGATGGAATCATGAACACTGGCCTGCATCGCATCTAGATAGAAATGTGAATGTTAACACGTGCCACACCTAGAGAAAATTGTGAACATTAGCCTGCGTCGCATCTAGATAGAAATGTGAATGATAGCATGTGCCACACTTAGATGAAATTGTGAATGTTGGCATGCGCCACACTTAGATGGAATCGTGAACACTGGCCTGCGTCGCATCTAGATAGAATTGTGAATGTTAGCATGTGCCACACTTAGATGAAATTGTGAATGTTAGCATGTGCCACACTTAGATGGAATCATGAACTTTAGCCTGCGTCGCATCTAGATAGAATTGTGAATGTTAGCAGGTGCCTCACTTAGATGGAATCATGAACTTTAGCCTGCGTCGCATCAAGATAGAATTGTGAATGTTAGCAGGTGCCTCACTTAGATGAAATTGTGAATGATAGCATGTGCCACACTTAGATGAAATTGTGAATGTTAACATGTGCCACACTTAGATGGAATCATGAACCTTAGCCTGCGTCGCATCTAGATAGAAATGTGAATGTTAGCAGGTGCCTCACTTAGATGGAATCATGAACATTAGCCTGCGTCACATCTAGATAGAAATGTGAATGTTAGCATGTTTGTTTGTTTGTTTAATATTTATAATGCGCGCCAGACCCGAGGGTATCAGGGCGCAAAAGGCATAAAGAGGGTTGTTCAGCTTCGGTTACATTGCTGTAAAATATCATACATTATATACACATTGCTGTAAATTATCATACATGATATACACAGTATGGCAAGAGACATCGAGAAACAGTTATATACAATATATACATGCAGGGCAGGTGATGTAAACAGAGTGTAGTAGTGTGTCAGATGTCATGTTCCTTAATCCAATGGATGAGGTTAGATTTAAGCGTAGATAGGGTAGGTCTTCCCTTAAGGTAGGTGGGAGCGAGTTCCAGTATTGGGCAGCTTTGACCGGGAAGCTGCTTCCACCAGTCTCCATCCGTTTAAATCTGGGCACTAGTAGGAGGTTGGCGTTAGTTGTTCTCGCAGGGCGGTTGGAAGATTGTCTCGAGAATCTGGCAGTGAGGTATTGTGGGGCGGCATGGTGTAGGCATTTATGTGTCAGGGAAGCTGTTTTGAGGAGAATTTTGTCTTTTGTGGAGAGCCAGTTATTGGATCTTCTGAGGTCAGATGTATGGGCTTTCTTGGGAATACTAAGGGCTGCTCTCATTATTTTGTAGAATCTGGATCTTATTGGTAATGTATTTGTTACTCCCTACATATAAGGCATTACAGTAATCCAGTTTGGATAAGACAAGGGCTCTTGCTAGGGTGATGCAGGTATTAGATGAGAGGAAGAGTCTAGATAGAATCCAAGTGTTTTGACTTCCTTGGCTACTGTGATATTATTGTTGTCTATTCTGAAATTCGAGTAGAGATGGCCTAGTTTGCTGAGGTTAGCAGGGGTGCCGAGAATGAGGAGTTTTGTTTTGTCATCATTCAGGCATAGTCCATGAGATGCCATCCATGCCTGGATGATGAGGTACACTCTGTTCACAAAGGCCAAATCCTTGTTGTAATCTCCCGTCAACAGGATGAGGATCTGTGTATCATCCGCATAGTTAGTGTAGGTGATACCCAGGCCATCTAGATCATCAAAACGGTGCTTTGTAAAGATGTTGTACAGAGTAGGCGAGAAGCAAGAGCCCTGGGGCACACCGCAGGTGATAGGTATGGGGTCACCGGCTGCTAAAGGTGAGAAAACCTGCATTGTTCTATTGTCAAGGAAGGATTGAATCCAGCCTATGGCTTCTTGTGAGAAGTGAACGGCAGAGTCCAAGCGGTTACAAAGAATCTTATGGTCAACCAGGTCGAACGCCGCTGAGAGATCAAGTAGCAGTAATAGTGCTGTCTTACCATTGTCTCTCAGGGTGTCTATTTGTGCTTTAAGGTCGATAAGCGCAGTTTCCGTTCCGTGTTGTGGTCTGAAACCTGACTGACGTACTCCTAGAAGGTGGTTGCATTCCAGATATTGTTGGATTCGGAGGTATGCCGTCTTATCTAGGATTTTAAGCAGGAAAGGAACTGTGGTGATGGGGCGATAATTGGTGGGTATAGATGGGTCAAGTGTTCATTTTTTAAGAAGTGGGAGGACCCATGACTGTTTCAGGTTCTTAGGAATGATGCTGGTGGAGAAGGAGGCATTTATGAGCTTGGCAATGAAAGGGGAGAGGTCACGTGCGGCATCTTTTATAATTTGTGCTGGGCAAGCGTCGCCATGGCAGTTGGACGGTTTGAGGGTTAGGATGACTTTTTCAACTTCTAGGATGGATACTTTCTTGAAGTTGAAGAGGGGCGTGCGTGGAGTGGGGAGAGTAGGAGGCAGGGTGGTCAGGGGCAAGGGTGCCAAACTTTTGTTAGGAGTAGGGGCAAGGAGGAGAGTTTCTTTTTTATTGTTAATCTTAGTCTGGAAATTCGTTATCTTGTTAGATAGGGAATTCTGAAAACTGGTGCACCAATTTTTGTCCTTGAGGCAAGTGTCAGGGGCTTGGATAGGCGTTTCTATCTCTTTGAGGATAGTGAACAATTCTTTGGTATGAGAGTTGGCTTGGGTAATATGCAGGTTATATGACTCTTGTTTGGCAAGGATGATTTCTTTTTTGTAGAGGGAGGCTAGTTTGCTGAGATTGTTTTTATAGTGTCAGATGGCTCTAGTCTACAAATGTGTTTGCTTTTATGTTTCTCTAGTCTGATTGCTTTCAGGTGAGGAGATAACCATGTATTTACATGTTTTTTCGGTTTGCTCTTTCTGATTTTCAGTGGTGCTATGGCATCTAAAGCAGATAGCATTACTTTGTTGTATTCTTCAACCAGGATACATGGGTCTGTGTGGGCAGGTAGAGAATTCAAAGTGGGAAGAATCAGAGGAGCGAGTTTATCAGCTTTAATGTTTTTTTTGTTTCTAGTGAGAATGACAGGAGCTATGCTATCAGCGTGTATGGGAGCTGCAACCTCTAAGAAGAAGGAGATCAAGTGGTGGTCGGACCAGGGCAGCAGTGTTATGGAGGTGATGGATGTCTGGCATTTGTGCTCTGCTATCCAGTCGAGGGTCCTACCTTTGGTATGGGTCGCACCTGTTACCTTTTGGGTGAACCCTTATTCCTCAAGGGAATTGTTAATCTGTGTAGCGTTAGGCTCTGATGGGTCTTTGAATCCAAGGTTGAGGTCTCCTAAGAGAAGGCATAGTGAGGAGTTTTAAAGGTTAGCAGAAATAATATTAGTCAAATCTTCTTCGAAGGAGCCTTGTGGGCCCGGGGGTCTGTAAATGAGGTGATGAATGGATAAGGTCTGGGTGTCCGAAATGGTCAACTTGGCAGTAAGGGATTCGGATGAGTCTACATTTAGTGTGGAGGTGAGTCTCAGTGCTAGACTAGTTTTTGCAATTATGACAAGGCCTCTGCCTCGGGAGGTGGTGCGATCTATTCTTAGAAGGGTATAGTCCTCGGGGATGGCTAACATGATCGCTGGGCCAGCTGCTGAGTGATGCCAGGATTCAGTGATAGCAAGGAAGTCAATTATTTCTGTTAAGAGTAGATCAGCTATATCTGTAGCATGGGCCACCATAGAACGGGCATTTATCAGAGCTCCTTTTATGGCAGTCTGAGTGGACTCCATGGGTAGTGCCCAGGTGTTGTGGTGGTGTCTTGGGTGGGTATTACGGTCTTGGGTGAGTCGGCTATTGAGCTGGAGTGGATGCTGAATGTTAGTGGCTTTGTGAGAGGGGGTTTTAGTGATAGGCTGAGGTCCGCTTAGGTATCTGGTGGTATTGTTAGAAGGAGGATATAAGGTTTTGGCTAGAGGTTCATAGATTTTGGTAAGTCTAGCGCAAAGTTTAAGGTTTCTTTGGAGGATACTGCAGGGTCTTGTGGTGGGGTCATTTTGACTGAGGGGTTTGTTGGGGAGAGTCGCATACGCTGATAAAGACAGAGTGAGTGCCATGGTAGGGTCTAATGGACTAAATAGGTATAAGATAGTCCTCAGTAGGACAGTGTAGATTGCAGGCATAAACATGGTTTGTGCCTGGAGTGGCTAGCTAATTGTTGAAGTGGCATTAAAGTTGGTTGAGGGGTGTCCAAGCGCAGGCGTAGGTAGCAAGGTAGGGTAGTATTATGGCAACTATAGCAGGTATGTGAGTGGATAGAGGCAATCTGTCTAGGGTAGGGTGATGGCAATGAATCAATAAATGCCCAAGTGTCTAGAATCAATACTTTCACAGTGGTCACAAGGTTAAGAGCAGTGTAGGCACAGGGGCTAGGATTAAAATATGCACAAGTATCTAAATTCAAAAATAAGCACAGGTGATGCTTTCATGGGGGTCACATGGCTAGGAGAAGAGTGTGCACAAGGCTGAGTTCAAAGTGTGTGCAGGTAACTAGATTCAAAAGTGAGCACAGATGATGCTTTCATGGTGGTCACAAGGCTAGGAACAGAATGTTCACATGGCTGCTGATGGTGAATTATACAGCGGAGTAGGTGCAGACTGTTAGCTGCAGTCTGGAGGGTAGTGGGGCTAACCTCAGGGTACAGGCAAAATATGGAAGGCGCCCGTGGAATATGGGCTAATTTTGCCGGCGTCTAGCATCTAGCAAAATGCTAATGTGATAAAGAAGAGGCATATTCAGTGGGCTAGTCCCAAATAGCATACTTACCAGTGTAGGGGTACGCTAGTCCCATAAAACAAGGCCAAAAGGGTGCAGTAGGCTGATTCAGCAGGGCATGAAGACATCAGTGCGTGGTACGATGTTCACATGGAGGCAATCAGGAGTAGGAGTGCGAGTCCATGCATTAGAGCGCGATAGGTGTATTTAGAATGGCAAATGCCGTGTGCTAGCGCTGGTTAAAGTTTATAAGTTTGTATGGATCACGCAGACAGTAGGGGCACAGCAATGGAACTGTTGGAGGACGTACTTACATGTGTAAGAGGCCAGCTCAAGGCGATCAGCTGAGGCGGGATTGCTCTCAATCAGGAAGCGAGCAAGCATTTTTTTTTTATAGAGCACATAGATCAGTGCTCCGGGTGCGAACAGGTGCAAACAGGGCTGCAGGCCTTATAGAGGCCTTGGATGTGGCCGCCGGCTCTTCCGCCTGCCGGCGGATGTTAGGGTAATTTAAACAAAAATAAACACACGTTGCCTAGCAACACCTATGAAGCCCAGCCTCGTTCTCAGGCTGCATCACGCCCGACATTTGTGCCACACTTAGATGAAATTGTGAATTATAACATGTGCCACACTTAGATGGAATCATGAGCATTAGCCTGCGTCGCATCTTGATAGTAATGGGAATGATAGCATGTGCCACACTTATTTGGAATCGTGATCACTAGCCTGCATCGCATCTAGATAGGATGTTGAAGGTTAGCAAGTGCCACACTCAGATGGATTAGTGAATGATAGCAAGTACCACACTTAGACATAATTGCAAATGTTAGCATGTGCCACACTTACATAAGATTGTGAACAATAACCTGCGTCACAACTAGATAGGATTGTAAACGTCGGCCAGTGCCACAGTTAGATAGAATAGCGATTGTTAGCCTGTGCCAAGCCTAGACTGCATCGGGAATACTATCAAGGCCAGATTTAGATAGAACTGTGTATACTAGCTTGCTTCACATATAGACAGGATTTTAGAAGGTGTGTCAGTGCCACATTTGGATACAGTGGCTGAATATTGATGAGCGTCATATATAGAAACAATTGTGAATATTAGCCAGTACCGGTTCTAGATAGAAATACAGAGATATTCACGTGCCACTTCTAGAAAGAACATGGAAATTTAGGACTTCACTTCTAAACAGCGATGTCAATAACCAACCCACTAACAATTTCACCCCTCTGCATACACCTCTCAAACCCTAACCAAACACAACCACAACCCTATAGCACAACAAACCGCACAAACTTCACTACACCGCAACTGTTAAACCGTAATCATATAGTACCTCCTTATTATGAATATTGGCATGAGCCCATCCGTGTTGCAAAGTTTCGATTTTCGGGATAACTTCACCACCATTTTAAGACTCATCCACCATTTTGATTTCAACTCATGTTCCATGTTCTAAAATGGTGGACTGTGTTTTCGACTTGCAGTCGAGCTGAACGACCTTTGAGTTTCGTTAATGTTTAGGTTGACTGAGAGCCGACTGTTTACCCTGTGTAAAGAAACCTTGCGCTTCATACGAACTGCCATTTAAGTGTTGTCTGCGGTCACAAGCCTCATCCTCGCATAAACACCGAAACAATGAAGGTTAAACTTCAATCGTATGCTTTAGCCAAACTGCATTTTAGTGACTCTTGGAATAAGGCTTACCGTGGATTCGAGAACCAACAGTAATGAATGTTCATGGACATGTAAACTTGTTTAATCCTTTGTATAATACTGTAACATCTGTCATGTGAACTAGGCACAAACTCTAGCCAACGACTTATTAACTTGGAGAGAGGATGGACAATATTGCAAAAATCTTATAAACATGTCTGTGTTTAGATGTCCAGCACTCTCATTCCTCACTGTGTCTGCTGGTACACACTGCGAGGTGTTGGGACCCAGATAGCTATCTGTTTTGCTTTGTAAACTGTACAGTAATAAAAGATACTTGTATCTTTTCAGCCTGTGATTGGTGTATTTAATTTGTGGTACTAAGCCTCAATATTTCTTTGGTCTTTCAGATGGCGCCCGAATAGGAACCCTCATGATTGATGCCACCTCGTTGAAGAGAATATGTGGCCATCAGATTGGGATCGGACGGTGAGAAAAAGGGGGCCCCTTTGTATGAGATACAACCCCTCGACAATACTGCATGATCCGATCCCTGAACGGTGAGCACACGGTCCGAGAAGGCAGCTTGAGGAGGGTCCACATATTGAGGCGTGCAGTTTTACCGAATTCACCAACCACAAGGGTCCTTTGTCCTTTGTAATCCGATCGGACCTCCTCATTCCTTTTTAATCAAGTGAGTCGTGCCCCGATTCGTA
The DNA here is from genome assembly GCF_040938575.1 of Ambystoma mexicanum. Lineage (NCBI taxonomy): Eukaryota > Metazoa > Chordata > Amphibia > Caudata > Ambystomatidae > Ambystoma > Ambystoma mexicanum. The sequence continues at coordinate 257,427,007 of NC_090922.1, forward strand.
AGTATCCTGATATTTGGTTGCAGTTTTCTCCTCATGAGCACAAACGACGCCAGGTAACACCAGTGATCTGACATGCCTGGGAAATTGTCTGCCTGTTTCAGGGGTTTATTCCGCAAAGACAGACAATCTTTGGAATTTGGCCGACCGACACCACAGGAGGGGTCGCCGGCATGTACTGTGTACTGTAAGTATGGCATTGGTAGTATAGTATTCAACGATATTTGGCAAAGGCAAACAAGACATGCTTCCGAATTTCAGTGGCCAGTCAATGATAGTTTTGAGATTGCCCGACTAGAGTATTTAGAGTCCATATTGTTAAAGAAAAAAGCTAGACCTGCAGCATTTTGTCAAATGAGAAATTATATCGTGCCTCCTATTGCAATGAATATATGTATATTGGCCTATGCCAAGCTGCTTGTAAGTCACTTGCGAAGACCCGTGTTGCAAGGTCCTGACCTTAAAATCAATGAAAGCGGCCATTTCAGGTCAATCCGCCATTTTAGGTTCGCTTTGTAAAGTCACCCTGTGAGTTAAAATGGTGGACGATGTCATTCCGAAATAGAACATGGCCGTCTTGACCTCTGTGTGTAATTAATGTATAACTTGCCTGCAAGCCACTTGTTGAGGTCGTGAACTGAGACCTTGTCCTTCGTTGACCTGTGTGTAAAGGATTACTCGTGCAATGAAACTAATCCGCGAGCATATGTTAAGAACAATGTATTCAAATACTGAACTAAGAATACTTGTTTAACTACATTGTATTAATGTTTGAGAAGACCTGTATGGGAAATCCCAAAACACACAGTTGGCGAGTAGGCTTGTTGACGTATGTATTAAAGGCAAACTAGTTACATGTGGATACGTGAACTCGGCATGAACCCTAGATCAGTGATGTATTAGAGGAATATTAACTCGAAGTAAGGTTGGACATCGTGTTTGCAAATAGTATAAAAGAGCAATGAATTCTAATGTACAGGGTCTCTCACTGAATACACTCAACCACGCTGGAGTTCGCTGTGTTGCACTGAGGGCCGATAGCTATCTGATTTTGTTCTGTTCTTTGTAACTGAATTCAGTATAAATTAAAGTACTTTGTATGTTCCTTTGTAACCCGTGTCCGGTGTATTTCCTTTTGGGGTATTCAGCTTCGATATTTTGATTTTGTTTTCACAGTTGGCGCCCGAACAGGGACCCTCAAGATTGATGCCAGATTATCGAAGGTTGACCCTCGCTATGAGACCGGGATCGGACGGTGTGACAAAAAGGGGCCCCACTGAACGAAACACGACACCTCAGCAGCGCTGCACAACCCGATCCCTGGACGATTAGCTTGTGGTCCGAGAACGGCATCTTGACGAGGGTCCACTTATCGAGGCGGGCAGATTTGCCGAAATCACCACACACGAGGTAAGATTAGTTAGGTAAGATTCTTTGAAATCCGATCGGACCTCCTTAGGCTTGATCAGGTGAGTCGTGACCCGACTCTTAATATAATCCTGATAATTTGATTTTGGCGTATTGTATCTGCAGACACAATTATTGACCAGGTAACACCAATAATTTGATATGCCTGGGAAATTGTCTACCTGCTTCAGGGCGTTGTTCCGCAGCAATAGGCAATCTTTGGAATTTAGCCATCCAGCACCACAGAAGGGGTCGCCGGCGTGTACTATGTACTGTAAGCAAGGCATTTGAAGTATAGTGTTTAATGATATTTGGCACAGACAAACCAGACATGCCTCCGAAATTCAGTGGCCAATCAATGGTAGTTTCGAAATCCCTCGTATTGAGTATTTAGAGTCAATTCTATTAAAGAAAAAGGCTAGACCTGCAGCATTTGATGTTTTGCAGAATTGGAAAAAAGAAGCGTTGCAGCAACTTAAATGTAGAGAAAAACATGCGCGCCGTCATAAAACGAATGCTGAAAAAGCATTATTGTATGACCAAGATAAAAATTCTGAATCGACTAGGAATATGGATAGGGCTTTCTCACTTGGAATTCAGAAAATCTATCCTTCTAAAGACCTTCATGCTTCCGACGAATTCATAGACAAATTGTTAAATGAACGAAGGCCTGGTGCCTCTGCGCCACCTCCGTATGTTCCTCTTCCTGCTGCTTTGCCTCTTCCTCCTGCTATTCCTGCTCTACCTGCTGTTGTTCCCATTGTTCCTGCTCCTCCTAATGTTCCTCTTCCTCCACCTCTTATCGCACCAGTAACAGTACCTCCATTGAATTTGCCTGCTCCCTCTCTTCCAAGTGGTCCGGTGCCGCTTGTAGTTGATCAAGGTGCGGGGTCGAAGGTTGCACTCGCAATACTGTACCACCAGAGAAGAAACGTGATTTGATTGCATGGGCTAAATATTGTATGGAGAGGGATGATCAAGCTAATGTTTTTGCCACACTTCATAATATAGATAATTTTCCTGAGAAAAATGTTTTTATTGAAGGTTTAGGGATTAATTTATGAGTAATGTGGGACAAATTAAATCAAACAGATCTCCCGCAGGGGTTAAGGGATCTACATACTTTAGTGTTTTCAAGAGACACTGTGGAGAAAGTAAATGAGCATGTCAAGAGGTTATTTGAGTATAGAAAGGAGTTGGAAAGGTTACAGAATGAGGATGACGAGGGGGAAAGTATGTATGTACAGAAACGGTTCCTTCCTTGTCGAAAATCAATATCTGAGGAAGCACGAATTTGTACGAAGGGCGAGCTTAGATGGATTTCAGATATGTCGATAACTCCAGTTGAGGTATATGACACATATAGTCAGTATACACCAGAAATGCAGAGGAAAGTGATACAGGTAATGATAGAGTACCTACAGGATGATTGTGTAAAAAGAAAGATTAGTTGTCCGACAGAGTTATTGAGTATTTATAAGAGAGCTTTTTCACTTGACACTTCTTCGACTGCTTTAGCGCTCGACTTAGCTCTGTTGCTTAGTAAGCGTTCGGAGTCACCTACTTCTCAGTTGCCTATGAGAGAGGTTCCTCCAACATTTGTCCCGAAGGTTGAAGTTGCGGCCGATGCTGCACAGGGTATAGTTGCTGTGAACCTTCCTGCACATTATATATCACAGTTTGTTCACATCCCGTTCTCATGACAAGAAGTGAATACTATTAGACCATCTATTCCTGATATTAGGAAAAATCCGACAGGATAGGACTATAGACGATGTGCCAGGGTTGGGAGATACATGGGCAAATATAACTAGATTTGATGGAGAAAGGCCAGCTGGTGAAAGACCGCCCCAGGTGATACTAACTTTCCCTGATAGAATCATTGCAAAATTGATAACCATAATTCCAGAGAAAATAATTATTTGGGACAAACTTAAGGCCTGTGTCCAAGGGAAGTCTGAAGGTGCTACTGAGTTCTTTAATCGGTTCGAACAGGTATTCTCGGATTTCAGCGGACAAGACCTAGGCACAGATTCTGGGAAAAGGTTATTTGTGGACAAATTTGTGCGTGGATTGCTGCCTGACATCCAGTCACAAATTATGTCTTCTGAGGGCGCTTGGCAGGCGAAGTCCCAATCAGAAGTCCTGCACATGGCTCAGTACTACGAGAATCGGGTCAATAATGAAAAAGATAGAGTTGAAAAACGAATAGGTGATTTAAAGACTAAAGTACTATTACAGCAAATTTTTAGAGGTCCCAGAGGGGGGTAGTTCGCAGATTAGAGGTCAGTATGTTCCTCAAGGGAATGTGCCCTTGGGTCCTGTGAACATTAATCAGTGTGCCTATTGTTGTCAAGAGGGTCATTGGCGTGCACAATGCCCCGTCCTTCGACAGAGGTCAAATAACACATTTGGGAATATGGGTAGATGATCCAGAGGTCACCCGGGTGTAGGGGGCCCTGGTAGAGGTCAGTTTGCACAGGATCCTCAGCAACCTTTTTCACAGGATAATCAGACTCCGAGTGTGGATACTAGGAACATATTTGATCATCCTTCTGCTGCATATTTATCTGAAGAGCTTCCTTTTGATGATATTCTGTTTCGTTAGGATTGCCCGAAGCAGGGTTTGGAACCTATACCTATTCCCGTCAATCAGAAAGGTCCCTACGTTGAAATGGTGGTGGTGAATGGGAAACATCAGTTTTTGATAGATACTGGAGCACAAAAGTGTTCCATTGATCATTCACGTGTTCCAAACATTCCACTGTCAGGGCAAACCAATGTTTCTGTAGGGTTTTCTGGCACGCCCGTTGTTTGTCCAGTTTCTTCACCGGTACCTATTTCTTTGGTCCACTTTCTTTGGACCACTGTCCATTCCTGTTGACTTCGAATTGAGGGGAAAATTTGCTGGGGTTGAACTTGTTAAAAGAATTAAATGCAGTGATTTATTGTTCTTCTGATGGAGTGCGCTTGATGATTTCACCACAGCAATTTTCTGTCTCGCAATTCTTGACTAGACCTTTGCCGCTAGAATTCATTGATGTACCAGAGAGCTTATGGGCTGTTGACGACAACGATGTTGGTGTTTTACAGATTGAGCCTGTTAAGATGGTTTTGAAACATGGAATTGAGCTGCCACGCATTCCCCAGTATAAGATTTCAGTTGAGGGGAAGCGAGCTTTGAAATGCATTGTTTCCGATTTTGTGCATCGCAGGGTGATTGAAGAAATTTCAGGAAGTTTGTGCAATAGTCCGATTTTACCAGTGTACAAGAAAGGCGATAATGCAATTCCATTCCATTTCATAATTGATTTACGTGCCATTAATAAAGTCGTTGCGCCGCAATTTCCAATTGTGCCTGATGTGACGACAATATTAACCATGATTCCAGCTACAGCTACTTACTTTAGTGTTGTGGATCTAAAGAATGCTTTCTTTAGTATTCCTATACACAAGGATAGTAGATACTTGTTCGCGTTCACCTTAGGGGGACGCTCGTTCACATTTACTCGTGCACCTCAAGGGTACACAGAGAGTCCTAGCATCTATAGTAGGGCTTTGAAAGAACAGCGTTATGCCCTTGAATTGCCCTCTACTTGTACATTGCTTCAATATGTTGATGACTTGCTTTTAGCTGCTGATTCTGAGAGCGCCTGTAAGCAGGGCACTGTGTTATTGCTTATTCATCTAGCTAAGCATGGTCACAAAGCTTTGGTTAAAAAGTTTCAATATTGTTTCCAGGAGGTCGCCTATTTAGGCTATCTCCTGTCAATGGAGGGAAGAAGATTGACACCTGAAAGAATAAAACACATTTCTGGCATGTCTGTCCCAAATACACAGAAGGAAGTTAGAGCCTTGATAGGTATGGCTTCTTACTGTAGGTTGTGGGTCCCAAATTTTTCACTAGTGCTCAAACCGATGTTGGCTTTGACAAAGAAGGGCATTTCTTCACCGTTGCCGTGGAACGCGGAACACCAGCCATCCTTTGATTTGCTCATGACTGCATTATGCTCTGCACCAGTTTTGGGCACACCAAACTATGAAAAGGCCTTTGTGTTGTTTGTGCATGAATGTGATGGATGTGCTTTGGATGTATTAATGCAGGAACATGGAGGGAAGAATAGGCCGTGCGGTTACTTTTCTTCCGCCCTTGATCATGTAGCATGCGGTTTGCCAAGATGTTTGCGAGCTGTCGCTGCTGCTGCTGCGTCTGTAAAACAGAGTAAGGGAATGGTCCTCGGCCATGATCTAACCCTGATGGTGCCTCACTCTGTAGATGTTCTACTGGACCGAACCCAAACGCAACACCTCACTTCCGCACAGTTGACGAGCTATGAATTGATCTTGTTTGCTCCTCACATCCAAATTAAGAGGTGTTGTGTTCTTAATCCGGCTGAACTCCTACCTTTCCCGCAAGATACTACTTGCGGCGATGAAGAGTGACATGACTGTCTGTATACTACCAAACAAGAGACAAAGGGTAGAATTGATTTGAAAGACACTCCTTTGGATAATCCGCAAGGAGAGCTGTTTTGTGATGGCTCTTGCTTCAAACTTCCGGATGGTACATCCACAGCTGCTTATGCAATCACCACATTAAGCACGGTTGTGGAAACCAAGAGAATCACGCATAACTCTGCGCAGGCCGCAGAGATTATAGCATTGACCCGAGCTTGTGAACTATCCGAAGGGCTGGCCGTAAAAATATATACTGATAGTCAGTATGCCTTTGGGGTGGTTCACAATTTTGGGAGACTTTGGTCAGAGAGAGGGTTCTTAACTTTGCATGGTACCAAAATCCAGTATGGCTCCCTAATAGTACAACTGCTCTCAGCGCTTGCACTCCCTACTCAGTTAGCCGTTATGAAATGTGCAGCACATCGAAAGATTACAGATGACATAGGAAGAGGGAATGCTTTCGCTGATCAGATAGCTAGACAAACTGCTACCGATTGTCACAGGTTTCCCCTTTTCTCATCTGTTTTCTCTGTTTTGCGGAGTGCTTTGTCGGGGTTTTCTTCCGAGCAGTTTGGGTCTTGTACAAGCCCGCTCGGCCGTCTTCGGATTCCAGGATTCGTTCAGCTTCTTCGTCCGGGGTCTTATGGAAACTCCAGGAAGCTTGGAATGGAGGCAGCACACGGAGGCGGTCTGCGCGGATCGCGGAAGAACAGGATCAAGGAAGGTAGAAGGAAAGGAAAAGGAGGAAGATCCGGGAACCAGGAAGCAACACAGTTCAGGAGAACAAACTATGGAGCACGTCATGCCACAGCTATCAGTAGCGTTGAGACACGCGGAACCGCAGGGGAGTGGCTAATTTATAGAACGTGCTGCATAGGATGTAAAGGTCGATAGTCCGCGTTCCGTGTATACGGCCATGTTGGGTGTACTACAGCGAGTAACCCCTGATGTGCCAGGGACCAGGAAGACCAAAAAGGGCGTGATCAACGGATCATGACAGCATGCCCCTTTCTAAAACCCGTTCCACTGGGTTTACCTGGATGAATTTGGTGGAACCTTCTGAGCAATCTGGGGGAGTTCAAATTTGAGATTGGTTCCCAGGTACGTTCGCTGGGTGGATAACCTTTCCATTCCACCAGGTATTGAAGTTTGCCTCGTCTATATCGGGAATCACAAATACGAGAAACTTCACATTCCAGCTGGTCATTGACAAGCACAGGACTAGGTCTAAGAGTAGTCCGGGTAGTTTGGACGAAAGGCTTCAACAGGGATTTGTGAAAAACTGGATGTATCTTCTTCCAGGAGTCCGGGAGTTGGAGTCGAAAGGCCACAGGATTGATGATTTCTTTTATAGAGAAGGGTCCATAATACCGGGCAGCCAACTTATTCGGTCTGAGATGTCGGGGTAGAAGTTTCGAGGATAGCCATACTTTATCCCCAATGGAGTATGAAGGCCCTGGTCTTCTCCTTGAATCTGCATAGTGTGTGGTTTGGATTCGCGCTTTTTCGAGATGTTCCTTGGCTTCTCTCTGAACATTTATGAGTGTTTCAATCCAGGAATCGACAGTAGGAACAGGTGTAGGGTGTGGAAGAACAGAAGGTAAGACCGAAGGGTGAAATCCTTGGCTACAGAAAAAAGGGCTGGTCTTAACAGCCGAATGGTCCGAATTATTGTAAGCGAATTCGCCTACTGGTACTAAAAGTGACCAATCATCCTGGACTTTGGTAGAGAAACAATGAAGATATTCATCAAGGGTTTGATTTACTCGTTCTGTGACACCGTTGGTTTGGGGATGATATCCCGAGGAGAGAGCTTGTTGAATCCCTAGTATCCTGCAGAGGTGTTTCCAGAATTGAGATATATACTGGGGTCCTCTGTCCGATATGATCTTGGAAGGAAGTCCATGCAGTCGGAAGACGTGTTCCAGGAAAATACCAGCAAGTTCTGAGGAGGATGGTAATTTATACAGAGGGGTAAAGTGAGCCATATGAGTGAATAGATCAATGGTGACCATGATAGTGGTATAACCTCTAGAAGGCAGCAATTCCACAATGAAGTCTGTAGCAATGATTTCCCAAGGTCTGGTTGGTGGTGTAGGCTGTAATAAGAGACCTGCTGGTTTCTGGTTATCTATCATGTTTGTTCTGATTACAGACGGAGCAAGATTGAATATACAGTTGTACATCGGTCTTCATCTTGGGCCACCAAAATTGTCTTTGTATTAGACGGAGGGTGTTGGAAATACCACGATGACTGGAATGAAGAGTATCATGGCAGAGATTTAGTATTATTTGTTGTAATTTTTGGGTAGGAATGACCAGATTGGTATCTTTGAACAAGTATACGTCCTTAACTCTCAAGTTCCATTGATTCCTTTCTGAAATTCCTTTCAAAAGTTCCGAAGTCTGAGTTTGTATACGAATCTCTTCCAGGAGGTTGTTTGCTTGAGCTACGAATATGGTATGAGGAAACATCTTGGGATACGTCCGATCTTCTGGAGGTTCATAGTCTGGACGACGAGAAAGTGCATCAGCTATTACATTTTGGGTTCCAGGGACGTGGTCAATCTGAAACTGATATTGGGCAAAAAAGAAGGCCCACCGAGCTTGGCGACTATTTCTACATTCCAGGGCTTGCAACACTTGTAGGTTTCGATGATCTGTGCGGACATGGACCGGAAATTTGGCTCCTAGAAGTAAATGACGCCATTCTGTGAAGGCTTGACGGATGGCTAGCAGCTCTTTCTCTAGGACGGAGTAATAGGTTTCACTAGGAGTTAATGTCCGAGAAAGCTAGGCGATGGGATGTTCCAAGCTATCCTCGAATTGCTGTCTTAAGACGGCTCCAATGCCGTAATTGGAGGCGTCTGTCTCCACTATGAATGGTCGATTAACATCAGGCTGAGCAAGAATGGGAGCTTGTGTAAATTCAGACTTTAACTGTTGGAAGGCTTTCTCTTGGGCCATGGTCCAATGGAAGGGAACATCTTTTTTCAATAAGGCAATTATTGGTTGGACAATCTCGGAAAAAGGAAGGTATGAATTTCCTATAGAAATTAGCCAAGCCCAGGAAGGATTGTATCTGTTTCACCGAGGCGGGGCTAGGCCAGGATAAAATAGCCTTAACTTTGGATTGATCCATACCGATACCATCGGGAGTAAGGACAAACCCTAGGTAGTGAACAGTAGAAGTATGTAAGATACATTTCTCGGGCTTCGCCAGGAGTTTATTTTTGCGTAAGCGTTGTAATACTACTTTCACATGTTCTTCGTGCTTGAGGGGGTCCTTCGAAAATATTAGAATATCATCCAGATAGACAATCACAAAAAGGAACAGCATGTCCGAGAACACTCGATCCATGAAACGTTGGAACACCGCTGGGGCATTAGCAAGTCCAAAGGGCATGACTAAGTATTCAAAATGCCCAAAGGGTGTTCTAAAGGCTGTCTTCCACTCGTCACCTGCCCTGATACAAATCAAATGATAGGCGCCCCTGAGATCCAGCTTGGTGAACACAACTGCGCCTCTTACTGCCTCCAGGATGTCTGAGATCAAGGGCAACGGATAGCGGTCCTTGAGAGTACATTGATTTAGACCTCGATAATCCAGACACGGTCCGAGTTCTTTAGTGTCTTTTTTAGGAACGAAGAACAGGGAGGCCCCTGATGGAGATTTAGATGGTCGTATGGTGCCATTTGCAATATTTGTATCCAGGTATTCACGAAGGGCTTTCTTTTCAGGTTCTGATAGGATGAACATCCTTCCAAAAGGAATCACCGCGGAAGGTTCCGTTTAAATAGCACAATCTTCAGGTCTGTGGGGAGGTAAGGCCTGAACAATGGCAGAGGAGAAAACATCGGAATATTACTGGTAAGCCTCCGGAACCCGGATGATGTTTGAGACTGAGTTTGTGTTTTGACGAGTTGTAGGAAATCCCTTCAATGGTGTAGGATCAAGGTCTGGATGTAAGCAGTGGGACATACAAAACTCAGAACCCAGGAACAAGGATCCTGCTGCCCAATTGATATAGGGGTTGTGTCTTTGAAGCCAGGGCATTCCCAAAACCATGGGGTAATGGGCTGACTTGATGATGTCAAATCTTATCCTTTCTCGATGTTGATTTATAGCAAGCTCGATCTCCTTGGTCTGCAGGGTTATAGGTCCAGAAGAAAGGGGTCTTCCATCAATTGCTTCTACAGGTTGCATGATAGTCTGGGATTCGTAAGGAATATGGTGTTTTAGGACCCATTCATGATCTATGAATACCCCCATAGCTCCACAGTCGACCAGTGCCAGGATGGGGGATATTTCTTTCTTGGATGTTGTCAAGAAGGCCTGTAAGATTACCAAGGAATTTTGTCCAGGAGAGTTCAATGATGGAATAGAGGTGGAGCAGACATCTCTCTCCCGAACCTGCGCTCCGTTTAGGATCGGGAGCTGGCGTTTCCCGAGCGCCGTGGGGGGGCAATCGGACATTCTCTTACTAAATGTTTGTCGGATGCACAATACATACATAATCCAGTATGAATCCTTCGCATCCTCTCTTGGGAGTAATGGGTCCACGGAAGGCCCCTAATTGCAAAGGTTCAGGCTCATTGCTTGGAGTAGAAATGCCTTCTGGGCTCGAAGGGGTTCCAATGGGGTTTTTCTGGAGTGGTAACTTGGTTTTCTTTTTTTCTGCCTTTCTCTCCTGAATGCGAAAGTCAATCTGTAGAGCGAGTTCCATTAAGTCTTGAAAGGAACCCAGGCGTGCCACTCTGACTAGTTCGTCCTTGATCTCTTCGTTTAGCCGTCTTCGAAATAAAGTAAAACAAACTTCAGAGGACCAATCCGCTTCCTTAGCCAGCTGTTTGAAGCGTGTGACATACGAGAGCAAATCCTGGGTACCCTGATGAAAGTCGAGTAAACGTTCCTGGGCACTGTAAACTTGTTCCGGGCCTTCGAACATGGTCTTGAGGGCCTCTATAAAACCGTCATAGTCATCCAGGAGAGCATCACCAGAGTTAACCAATGGTGTGGCCGAGGTCAAGGCATTCCCGGAAAGATGCGAAATAATAAAGCCCACTTTAGCACTGGGCGTAGAAAAATAATAAGGCTTAAATGTAAAGTGAACCAAACAAGAATCTAGGAATCCACGAAGGCTCTTTGCTGAACCGTCGTACTTGTCAACGACGCCGCCTAGAATTACACTCTCCATTGTGGCGGAATCACGGGATAACACCAATTGTTTTAACGCAGCGTTTTCCGCCTTTAAGTTTTGCACTTCGGTCGTCAGCTCTTGGATGCCACGCATAAGATCCTGGACGGCCGCTTCCATGTCTGTATCGAGATTGGTCAGGTGGCGTCTCAATCTGTCACAGGTTTACCCTTTTCTCACCTGTTTTCTCTGTTTTGCAGAGTCCTTTGTCGGGGTTTTCTTCCAAGCAGTTCGGGTCTTTCACAAGCCCGCTCGGCCGTCTTCGGATTCCAGGATTCGTTCAGCTTCTTCGTCCGGGGTTTTATGGAAACTCCAGGAAGCTTGGAATGGAGGCAGCACACGGAGGCAGTCTGCGCGGAACGCAGAAGAACAGGATCAAGGAAGATAGAAGGAAAGGAGAAGGCGGAAGATCCGGGAACCAGGAAGCAAAACAGTTCAGGAGAACGAACTACGGAGCACGTCAGGCCACAGCTATCAGTAGCATTGAGACGCGCGGAACCACAGGGGAGTGGCTAATTTATAGAACGTTCCGCATTGGACGTAAAGGTCGATAGACCGCGTTCCGTGTATACGGCCATGTTGGGTGTACTACAGCGAGTAACCCCCGATGTGCCAGGGACCAGGAAGACCAGAAAGGGCGTGATGGACGGATCATGACACCGATCTCCGTACGGAGATGTATGTTTCGAGGGAGAATGCAAATGCTTATGCAATGCATGAGGGTGTTGGGTTTGTACGGGATATCCAAGCTGATGCCACGTTAGAAGTATCCAAGAGGTGGGCTGAAGGCTTGGGGAAACTTGATGATGATGGGTGTTGGGTGGACATAGTTGAAGGGCCAATGGCTACTCACTGACGCGTATGTAATGATGATGGTCATCATGGCCCATGGTCCTACGCATGTATGTGCCTAGAAAGTTTGGGCAAATGACCAAAATTTCGAAAATTGCCCAGCGCTATGTCCAGGATTGCATGATTTGCCTACAACACAATGTGGGAAAGGGGACAGCAACTCCAAGGGGAAGTTTTGGCCCACCCTCTGTCCCCTTTGAGGTCATCCAATTTGATTTTATTGAAATGGAACGGTGCAATAATATGAAGTACGTACTAGTGGTCATCTGTGCTTTTAGTAAATGGGTTGATGCTTTCCCTGTCAAAGATGCTACAGCCATGACTACTGCGAAAACCATGTTAAAGGAGTACTTCCCATGGTTCGGGCTACCAAGAGTCATCTGGTCGGACAATGGTCCACATTTTGTCGCTACTGTAATTCTGCAGATATGTGCGGCATTGCAGATCGACAAACGGTTCCATTCGGCAAGACACGCTCAGAGCGCCGGACTAGTAGAAAGACACAATGGTATCATCAAGAACAAGCTTGCTTAAACGTGTGCCGGCACTAAATTAAAATGGCCGGACGCCTTACCGATCGTGTTATTATCCATGCGTACAACCCCTCAAACTAAGACTGAGCTCCCTCCATTTGAGGTGGTAATGGGGAGACCTGGCAATATCTGGAACCTTCCTAAATGTAGCTCTTTGAGAAACGTTGAAAATGTATTACTTTCAGATTGTTGCAGCTAGTTGACTAAAAACCTGTATTTGATTTGTCACCAGGTGTGAGAGGCTTTACCTGTGCGATACGAGGGCCCGGGCCACAGCATACGGCCTGGAAGCTGGGTGCTTATTAAGGCATTTGAGTGCTCTTCCTGCCTTGCACCTCGCTTTGCGGGCCCGTTCCAGGTCCTGTTGGTCACCCAAACAGCGGTGCGGGTTTCTGGAAGAAAGAATTGGATCCACGCGTCGCACGTCAAGAAGCTTCCTCACCCAGTGCCACACGATACAGAAGAAACAGAACCCCTCGCTAACGCTGCAACCAATGATCCCAAAGCAGTAAATAGCGCCGAGAGTGTGTTGGAGAATCTTTCTGAGCCCGTGAGGCTTGGGGAAGCAGCCATTTTGTCTCCACACTCTCCAAAAGTTTTGCATCCGGAAACTGCTGTTTCAAATTCGACATCTTCACTTGTCTCTGATACGTTGCTTCCAACAGGAAGTGACGACAAATTGTTTCCGGATCAATCAGTACCGGGAAAAGCAAGGTACAATCTGCATTCAAGAAAATAGACTTACGGCACGATTTTGCTGTGCATCTGATAGACTTACGGCATGGTTTTGCTGTGCATCTGATAGACTTACGGCACAGTTCGGCTGTGCATTCGGAGAAGGAAAGGATCATCGAAGGCTTGTTTTTGCCCAAATTTGAGAAAGGGGTTTCTGTTGGCTAGGGTAGTGGAAGGACTAAGAAGTCGCGCGGCCGGGAGGTCACCAGCAATGAACATTGGGGGTTTCCGCTTAAAGACTACAATGCCTGCCACCGCTACCGCTCGTATGGGACTTGTAAATGATTGCGTGACCAACCGGGACAAGGGACAATGCACCCGGGCCTCGAAAACGTATTGCTGTGTTTTTATAATAATATTTGCTTTTATAATAGTCACTGTCTTAGGTTTATGGTACCTTGAGAAAAGCCATCCTTTAGAGTCATTGTTTCCGACTGAAAATGTACCTACTGTTCCTACTCCCTTTGTACATTCACATGCTCTGTCCCCTAGGGTCTCCCAGCATAGACAAAGGTACCACAATAATACTCTGCTACTTATTATGAATGCTACGCATGCCATTTTTAATAAGTCTAATTGTTGGGTCTGCTCACATTTACCGCAACACGGGGATAAGGGGCTAGGTTGGTATATTCATCCTTTACCTTTGACAACTGCTTGTTATGCTTCTCTTAGAGCACTGTTCTTTGGCTGTTGGAACGATAGCATCTCGGGGAACTTTGATGGCACTAATTTGAATAGTTTTGAGAAACGTGTTTTGACTCCCCTGGGATGCTCGCTTTTTGCAAATAGGAGTAAGCCCAACGTTGCTTCTATTAGGCCTTCTGATAGATTGTCTCGTCCTTTCCAATCTTTGATTTCCTTCAAGATGGCTCCGATAGGCAATAAGGATGCCCTGCCTCCTTCTTACACTGTTAACCATAGCCCCGATTCAGTTTCTTTTTGCATACAGAGGAATGGTACTCAGTCAATGGCAGATTTTAAAGGTTGTGCCAACGTTGCAAATTTGACTGAGGAAGACAGACCTTTGTATGTAGGTGAACCTGTCTACTTTGTTTGCGGTAATGTAGCATTTCCATGGTTGCCCAGGGATTGGCAGGGAACCTGTTATTTAGGGATCCTGTTACCTGGGGTGTTTATAGCCAGTACGATAGAAGTTTCAAAGGCTCGTCCACAGCGGGACGAGAACGGTGACACTCCAGCACAAATCCTGGGAGATATAGCAAAATCAGTTGTGCCATTTTGGGGGCAGATAGCGAATTCCGAAGATATCAGCAGACTTGCGAGAGTACTGGAGAGAACCATCAACCGGACCACAGACATACTCTATAATATGACATTAGAACAAAAAGCGATAAGACTAGTAGCGCTTCAGAATGGATGGCATTAGATGTCATTCTGGCTGAACGTGGTGGAGTGTGTAAATTAGTGGGGTCCGCTTGCTGTGTTTTTGTGCCAGATTCCTCCCCAACTATCTTCAAAGCAATACAGAATCTGCACGTCCTTAGTTCAGAAGTGCATGTTCCTGAGGGAAACTGGGATCTTATCGCTTGGTTCTGGGACTTCTTGCGATCTTGGGGTTGGAAGGTACTTTCTGATTTACTGATCATTTTGGGAATTCTGTTGTTCCTTTGTTGTTGTATTCAGTGTCTACCGAGTATATGTTCAATGCTAGGGGGATGTTGCGCACAAGCGATAGGTACAATAGGACATAAAGTGTATGCCCCAGATAAAACTTCCAAGGAATATGTGTTAAAAGAAATTTTAGCGAATTACCTGATGGCAATAGATATTTCTGACAGCGATTCAGGGTGCATGGACGATGATGCATGGAGTTATTTGCATGGAGATCCGAAGTAGTTTAGCACTTGGCATAGGCCAAAAGGAGGGTTTGCCAAATGAGAAATTATATCGTGCCTCCTATTGCAATGAATATATGTATATTGGCCTACGCCAAGCTGCTTGTAAGTCACTTGCGAAAAATTGTGTTTCAAGGTCCTTACCTTAAAATCAATGTAAGCCGCCACTTTAGGTCAATCCGCCATTTTAGGTTCGCTTTGTAAAGTCACCTTGTGAGTTAAAATGGTGGACGATGTCATTCCGAAATACAACATGGCTGTCTTGACCTCTGTGTGTAATTAATATATAACTTGCCTGCAGGCCACTTGTTGAGGTCGTGAACTGAGACCTTATCCTTCATTGACCTGTGTGCAAAGGATTACTCGTGCAATGAAAATAATCCGCGAGCATATGTTAAGAACAATGTATTCAAATACTGAACTAAGAACACTTGTTTAACTATATTGTATTACTGTTTGAGAAGACCTGTATGGGAAATCCCAAAACACACAGTTGCCGAGTAGGCTTGTTGACGTATGTATTAAAGGCAAACTAGTTACATGTGGATACGTGAACTCGGCATGAACCCTAGATCAGTGATGTATTAGAGGAATATTAACCCAAAGTAGGGTTGGACATTGTGTTCGCAAATAGTATAAAAGAGCAATGAATTCTAAT
This sequence comes from Ambystoma mexicanum, assembly GCF_040938575.1. NCBI lineage: Eukaryota > Metazoa > Chordata > Amphibia > Caudata > Ambystomatidae > Ambystoma > Ambystoma mexicanum. Next base: position 257,442,704 of record NC_090922.1, read on the forward strand.
GTACAGGGTCTCTCACTGAATACACCGAACCACGCTGGAGTTCGCTGTGTTGCACTGAGGGCCGATAGCTATCTGATTTTGTTCTGTTCTTTGTAACTGAATTCAGTATAAATTAAAGTACTTTGTATGTTCCTTTGTAACCCATGTCCTGTGTATTTCCTTTTGGGGTACTCACCCTCGATATTTTGATTTTGTTTTCACAATTTGATGTAATTCAGAATTGGAAAAAAGAAGCTATGCAGCAACTTAAGAGTAAAGAGAAGCATGCACGTTGTCATATGTAGAATTCAGAAAAGGCATTATTGTATGATCAACAGAAACAGTCTGAGTCTGTTAGAAACATGGATAGGGCTTTCCAACTTGGTGTACAAAAAATATATCCGTCTAAAGATATTCATGTTTCAGATGAACTAATTGCTAAACTTTTAAATGAACGAAATGCTGGTTCCACTGAACCACCTCCTTATGTACCTCTTCCTGCTGTCTTACCTCTTCCCGCTGTTGCACCTCCTCCCATAGCTATCCCTGTTATTTCTGTTGTTCCTCCACTGCCAGCTCTTGCTCCTCTTCCTATTGATGCTTCTCCTTCTGTATCTCCACCTTTACCGACCATTACTGTTTCTGTGATTCCGTCTTTGGTGCCAGCGGTAGTGTCTCCACTACCTGTTGTGCAGGATTTGCCTACTCTCTCTTTCCCAAGCGGTTCTGCTCCGCTTGTAGCCGATGAAGGTGCGAGTGCTGAATCAAAAGTAGTGACTCATAGTACAGTTTCTAAAGATAAGAGAGAATTGTATGCATGGGCTAAGAAATGTATAGAGAAAGGTGAAAAATCAGCTGTCTTAGCTACACTTCTTGATTTAGAAAGTATTACCAAACAGAATGTTATTATTGAGGGGATGGCAATACACTTGGCTTTAATGTGAATAATTTTATGGACATGGATGTCCCACAAGGGTTGAGGGATTTGAATATCTTATCTTATTCAAGGGATACTGCAGAGAAAGTAAATGAGCATTCCGAGAGGGTTTTTGAGTTAAGAAGGGAGTTAGAACAGTTACAGAATGATGAAGTAGATGGTGATAGATTGGACGCTCTGTATGTGCAGAAACATTTACTTCCTCCTTGTAAATCAGCGAGTGAAGAGACGCTAATTTGCACAAGGGATGTGCTTAGATGGATTTCGGATGTGTCGATATCTCACATAGAAGTATATGATATGTTTAGTCAGTATACTCCAGAAATGCAGAAGAAAGTGTTACAGGTAATGGTAGAATACCTGCAGAATGAGTGTATGAAGAAAAAGATTTGTTGCCCTGCAGATTTGATGATTATTTATAAGAGAGCATTTGCGCCCGATACTACTTCGACCACTTTAGCGCTCAATATGGCTTTATTGCTTAACAAACATTCAGAGTTGGCCACTTCTCAGTTACCTATGAGAGAGGTTCCGATATTTGTTCCTAAATGTCATGATCCATGCCCCTGACTCCCTCGGGTATAACAGCCCCCTGGCAGCAGTGGGGCTAAAGCCCTTCACACTGACCCCAAGGGCCTTAAACTCCATCAGAAACATACATGGAGTCAGTCCTGATGCCTTTGGCGCCAGGCTCATTATGAGGAATAAAGCAATACCAGTTTTGGACCTTAATCCAACATGGAGGCCTATTACACAGCTCAGTTCTTTAGAACCAAGCCATGCGGTCTATTGTTTTGGGTGTGCCTGGGCCTTGAACTACTTGGCCTGGAACTACTTTACCTGGGCTATTTAAACCACACCCAAAACAGCAGAACATGCTTCGCGTTATTCTGCACTCCTGCAGCGTAACGCTCACCCTGTCCAGCTCTTGCTTATCTGCTTCTCTGGCGGCACGATCCTGAAGCGCTAGATCTGGATTCCATTAATAACATGGAAAAACAAAAACGGCGTCAGCGAGCAAGAACACTTACCTTTGAAGTAACCGGTCTTGAATCCATCCTGCGCTTCGCTTACCTCGCCTATCTCCGGAGTTCGCCGCAACCTGCAAAGGTAAAGAAACAAGGACAGAATTAATAACAATTCTTACGTGGGCAAGCAGCAAGTCCTGGCAGCACCCTGCACTTCTCTTACCTCACCCATCTCCGGGTTTCACTGCAACCTGCAAGGGAGAAGGAACAAGGTCAGCATAAATAAAGCACTTACCTGGGCAAGCAGCGCTTCGATCGCTCATCACTCCGGAACATCACTGCAACCTGTACAAAGAAGGGAAGAGAACACAGGTTATCAATTAACACCAATAAACAGCGCAGCGCTCCACAAAATCAATAACTCACCGTGATCTTCGCCATCGGTGCGGCAACTCCGAGATTGCAACCATCCCTGTGAAAACAAAAAGAGACATTGTTAGGGAACAGCGTAGTGGAGCAAGACGCTGAGAAGACAGAGAAAACGGAGGGAAAGAAAGAGACAGAATAAAGACGGAAAAGACATTATAACTCACCTGGAAGACAGCAAGCAGAGTCGGAGTCAAAGCCGGTCTGGACCTGACATAAGGGCACATGGACCAGTGAAGCAACTAGGTCCATGGAATGCCCGCACCAACAACGCGCCCCTGCACAGAGATGCAGGACGGAGAGTTCAACGACAAAAACCTAAGGTGAGCAATAACCCCAATGGAGGGGATTTGAACCAGGGGGAGGTGGGAGTCCACCCATCACAGAACCAGTGTCTTAACCCTCCATTCTCCTGTAATAGGCGCTACCCAACATCTGGCACATAACCAAGCAGAGAGGGGTCCGGAATATCGCTTAGACCTCCATCCATTATCGTGTGGCGCCCCGTGGATACCAGGTGAGCGTAACAGAATGCAAAGCTTCAATTAAATACATCGACCTGGGCGTCCTGGAAACATCAGAGACTGACCAACTAGCCCAGTTACTGGGAGGATTATGGGCTGAGGTGCGCTCCACCCGGCAAGAAACCAACACCCTTAGGAGGGAGTTGATTGTCACCAAGGACCGCACCAATGAATTAGCCAGACAATTCGTCCAAACACAGGCTGGGCAGGCTCCGTTGCCAGGAAGTATTCAGTCGGCTCCAGCGACATCCATCAATCCAGTGCAGGTGGTCCTCCCTGGGGCAGTTCCTTTGGCCCCACTGGAACGTTTTACGGGGAACCCAAGAAAATATGCAGTATTCATGAACCAGTGCCACCTCCATTTATTTTGTAGACCCAGAGCCTTTCCTAACAATCAGTCGCGGGTTGCCTTCGTTCTGCCATATCTGAGTGGCAGTGCCGCGGATTGGTCCATACCGTTAGTAAGCCAGGATGACCCACTCCTGCAGGATTTCATGGGGTTTCAACAGGAGATGGAGAAGCTGTTTGACCGGCATACCCAGGGCCAAGCTCTGGATAACGAACTTCTGTCCCTCCGCCAAGGCTGCCAAGATTTGTTAACATATATTGCCACTTTTAACAAACTTGTCGTTGAAACTGGGTGGACTGAGGAGAAACGAATAACGTTATTCCATCAAGGTTTACGGGGGGAATTGAAAGACGTCCTAGCTCAGGTCGTAAACCCGCCAAAAGAATGTGCAGAGTTCATCAACCTAGTGGTGCAGCTAGACCACAGGCTGCAAGATTGAAGGGCAGATCGAGCCAGAACGGAGAATCAGACTGTGTATGTACGCTCAAAGGAGAACATTCCGTATTCATCAGAAAACACTTTGGAACCCATGCAAATTGGGGGGGGAACTGAGCCCATTAACCAAGGCCGAAAGAGACAAAAGGAGACAACAGCAATTATGCCTGTACTGCGGGAAATCAGGTCACTTCCTCAGAGAATGTCCCGTAAAACCTCCTATGAGAACAGTTGGAGCTACAGAGAAAGAAGGAGGAGAACAAGAGTCGGAAAACTTCCAGGCCCGGCAAGCATAGAGGTCCATTTGTCGAGCGAAGGAAAAGAGCCACAGACCTCACACCTTGCCCTGCCTGTGATTTTGATCAGTCACCAACAACCATCTCAGATGCATGCTTTGGAGGCATACATAGACAGCGGAGCCATTGGTAACTACATAGACCAAGGCCTGGCAACAAGGATGGGGCTTTCCCTCTGTCAGAAAACGACAACTGAGAAAGTCACCACTGTCGAAGGCACAGAGTTAGCTTCTGGTCCTGTAACTCAATGCACAGCAGAATTGATCCTTCTGTGCCAATACGGACACCGCGAAGCCATTGCCTTTGAACTTATCAAGGCCCCTCAGTTCCGGCTGATTCTAGGGATGCCGTGGTGGGTGGCTCACAATCCTAACATCGACTGGCGAGCAAAAAAATTAGCCTTCTCCAATGAGTGTGCTCATCTGTACTAAAAAGTGGAAATGCCATCGTCTGACCCAGAGACACCTGTCCAAGATAAAGAGGCGTTGGTACTAGGTGTACCAAGTACACTACCAAGCGAATACCACAATTTCCAAGATGTTTTTCAAAAAGAACAGGCTAATACCTTTTCCCCTCACAGGCCATATGACTGTCAGATCGACCTTGTACCTGGTGCACAAATCCCGTGTAGTCGAATTTATGCACTCACCGAACCTGAAAATCTCCACTTGAAATCATATCTGGACCAATACCTGGCAAACGGTTTTATCCGCCCGTCCAAATCCCCGGCAGCCTCGCCCCTTTTCTTCGTACCCAAGCCAAGAAGGAGGGGGACTTGAGAACGTGCATCGACTACCGTGCACTAAACCAGTTAACAGTTAAAAATCGTTATCCTCTACCCCTTATCCCATAACTCCTGGACCAAGTCAAGGATGCCCAAATTTACACCAAATTGGACCTCAGGGGGTTGTACGAATATCAGGTGATGCCCTTTGGGCCTTTGGGCTTTGCAATGCTCCTGCCGCGTTCCAGTATTTCATGAACGATGTACTACGGGAATTGATCGACGTATGTGCCCTAGTTAACATCGACAACATCTTGGTGAACTCCTCTTCTTAACAGGACCATGTCAGGCAAGTTCACTCCGTACTTGCAAAACTCCGACAGCACCAGCTATACGCCAAACTTGAAACATGTTCCTTCCATGTCACCAAAAACGAGTTCCTTGGTTTTGTCCTCATTCCCAGAGGCGTCTGGTTGGATATGGTTGGATATGCTCAAAGTAGACGCCATTATTAGCTGGCCATCACCTTCTTCAGTCAAAGGTGTCCAAAGTATGCTCGGCTTTGCAAACTTTTATCGCTGATTCATCCTGGGTTTATCCCAGATTGTTCACCCAGTCGCTTCTTTATTACGAAAAAACAACAAACTGCTCCAATGAACAGAAGAGGCGGAAAAGGCCTTCCAGGAACTGAAGAAAAGATTTACCTCAGGCCCGGTGCTACCACACCCCCGCCCAGATCTCCCATATGTAGTGAAAACAGATGCCTCCAGCATGGCAATGGGGGCTGTTCTTTCCCAAAGGGATCCCGAAACAGGGCAGTTACATCCCGTGGCCTTTTGGTCATGAAAATGTACTACACCTGGAACAAACTGTTCCAATGAACAGAAGAGGCGGAAAAGGCCTTCCAGGAACTCAAGAAAAGATTTACCTCAGGCCCGGTGCTACCACACCCCCACCCAGATCTCCCATATGTAGTGAAAACAGATGCCTCCAGCATGGCAATGGGGGCTGTTCTTTCCCAAAGGGATCCCGAAACAGGGCAGTTACATCCCGTGGCCTTTTGGTCGTGAAAATGTACTACACCTGAACTTAACTATGCAATAACAGACAAGGAACTCCTAGCGATCAAGGCAGCCTTTAAGGCTTGGCGGCATAACCTCTTAGGCGCCAGACATACCATCACATTAATCACCGACCATCGCAACCTACAATGCCTCAAGACGGCAAAGGCTCAATCATCCCATCAACTCCGATGGGCTTTATTCTTTGCAGAATATGAATTTGAAGTCAAGGACATCCTAGATTCTAAGCTCACCAGGTCCAAGTTATATTACTTAGTGGACTGGAAGGGATACGGCCCTCAGGACCAGACATGGAAGCCTAGCGAGCACGTCCATGCGACACGCCTGGTAAGACGATTTCATTGGATGCATCCGACCAAACCAGGGCCAGATGGAGGAAATACCTTGAGAGGGGCCTTAGGGGGGAGTGCTGTCACGATCCATGCCCCTGACCCCCTCAGGTATAACAGCCCCCTGGCAGCAGTGGGGCTAAAGCCCTTCACACTGGCCCCAAGGGCCTTAAAACTCCATCAGAAACATACATGGAGTTAGTCCTGGTGCCTTTGGTGCCAGGCTCATTATCAGGAATAAAGCAATACCAGTTTTGGACCTTAATCCAACATGGAGGCCTATTACACAGCTCAGTTCTTTAGAACCAAGCCATGTGGTCTAGTGTTTTGGGTGTGGCTAGGCCTGGATCTACTTTACCTGGGCTATTTAAACCACACCCAAACAGCAGAACACGCTTCGCGTTATTCTGGACTCCTGCAGCGTAACGCTCACCATGTCTGTTGTACCTGAATAAAGGGACGCAGCTCCTTTAAGGGAGAGGACACACACCAGGGCGGGAGGAGGGCAGAAGGGGAGGGACAGGGGAAGGGAACGGCAGTTGAAATATGTTACGGAATAAAGAAGGTTAATGCGAGACACGGCTCCTACCATTCTTAATGAGGTCAGTACGAAGGAGTGAGAGAGTTCACCCCAACAACTGGCGACGAGGCCGATAAGAGTCCATGCTCCGCAGCAGTGACGGAGGGCCCGTGTGCCCAGCAGAGGAGGAGCCCAGGAGGAGGGCCTGTGAGCCCAGCAGAGATCGAGGGCCTGTGTGCCCAACAGAGGAGGAGCCCAGAAGGGGGGGCCTGTGATCCCAGCAGAGATCGAGGGCCTGTGTGCCCAACAGAAAAGGAGCCCAGGAAGGGGGCCCAGGAAGGGGGCCCGTGAGCACAGCAGAGTCCGAGGGCCCATGTGCCCAACAAAGGAGAAGCCCAGGAGGAGGGCTTGTCAGCACAGCAGAGAAGACCCGCCGCCCCACAGTGACATACCCAGCAGCAGAGCGACGCCGCGTGACCACGGCCAGCAACAAGAAGTGGAGCTGCTACCGGACCGTGACCCAGCGACCCTGCAGGAGGATCAGAGGACCGGAACATCGCAGGGCCCAGAACCACCGAGAACTGCGGCGCATGAGCTGGGGTTCAACTGCGGTGAAGACCCACGCCCACCCAGGACCCACGTCAACTGCGGAAAGCAGCGGGAAAACACCAGAGAGTGTCAAACCCCAAACTGAGGAACAAAAAAAACAGTCCAAGCCCAAAAAGAAAGCAGAGGAGCACACAAGCCTCCTCCTCTAGCCACACATAGTGAGCAAGCCAACAGCATACAAAAATAAGCCACGGCAGAAACCTCTACCACGGCAAGTCACAAGGGAAGAGGACAACACTCACACCAGAGAGTGTCAAACCCCAAAGTGGAAGAAAAAAAAGGGCCCAAGCTCAAAAAGAAAGCAGAGGAGCACACAAGCCTCCTCCATTACGAGGCCAGAATTCATTTTACCGCCATCACATCCCTTGGTACAACAAGCACTCCTACGTGCGACACAGGATTAAAAGCTCCACTTGAATACTGCTAACAGCTCCAACCTACCACAAAGCCAACAAAGCACCTAAGGTGCAACCATGACTGACCCAGCCCAGTCAGCCGCAGCACAGGCAGCTGCAGATGCAGGAACACCCCGCACTGCCAACGCCAGCCTTAACTTGCATGCCAGCCTCATGAGGAGACCAAGCCCATTCACGCTCAACCATCACCATGACCAAGGTCAGCGCAGGGTAGAGTGGGTTGAGGAATTCGAAGACTTGGTAGGTGCCATTGGCACCCAGGACGCTCCGAACAAAATCAGCATCTTCACCAATGTCGCAGGAAGAGAAATCAAAAACATCATACGCATGATTCCCCCACAAGACCGTGCTACTTATTCGCGCCTCCTGGAAGCCATCAACGAAAAACTTGTCATAACACCCAATCGTGACTATGAACGCTATACCTTCAATCAATGTGCTCAACTCCCCCACGAATCGATAGGGGAATTTGTCATCCGCCTTCAAAGGAAGATCATAAAGTGGTACTTCGCCAACTTTAACGACAACGAATCGTTTAGGCTGCGCATAATAGAGGGGTGTATATCCTCAATGTTCAGGAAACATCTTCTGAAAAAGCCCCTATCCCTCAAAGAAGTACTGGACTTGGCCAGGGTGTGCGAAAGGATTGATGTTCAAGTGGCAGCCATAGAGAACCCCAAAAAGGGCGACGTCATCGCGGACATAACCCCTTAGACCCGATGCCCGAATGCTCAAAGCAGGTCAACTCCCAGATATTCCTCACAACGCACACAAAGTGACCGACAATGCTACCGCTGTGGGTTCGAGTAGCCACACAGTGGACGACGCCCTGCGATTGGCCAACGGTGCATGCTATGTGGACAAGAAAACCACTTCCAAGCCATGTGCAAGGAACAACTCCCGTAGGTGAGCCCAATCCGCCAACAGAATGCCAGTCGCCACCAGAGTCCCACAGAGAACAGCATGACCAGCGCTCCACAAACGTCTACCAACGCCCGAACACGGTGAGAGCGCTAGAAGGACTACAAATTGAACCCGCCAGGAAAGCCCATGAGCTCTAAGACTTCCGTCACCGTGACCCAGTACAAGTGACAGCGCAGGAGAGAATGTATACGAGAGAACCCTCGCCACCTCACGAACAAGACAGCCCTGCCCAGCCGTTCCCACTAGTCATCGACCCATACGACAACTCTCCACCAAGGCATCATCAGGAGGAAATACAACAATTCCAGTACCTACAAGACAGATATGACAGAGAGTACGTCTGACTCCTTAGCATTGACACTGAGGACACGCCAGCCCCCAAAGTCATGATACAAATGGGAGACACCAAAAACCAATTCGTCGTTGACACCGGGGCGACAGTGAATGTTATGAGTGAAGAATTATACCAGGAAATCGCAGCCCTCTACCCTCTGCGGAAGTCCAGAACGCACATCTTCCAATGGGGCGCAGCCCTGCCCATGACGTTCAAAGGACAATTTCAATGTGACCTGACACATCGTGATCTCACGATATCCACCACAGTACACGTCATAAGGAGTCCCTCCGTAGGGCGTTGCCTTCTCAGCTACAGCACGGCTAGAGCCCTGGCACTCATCGACCTGCAATACGACCAAACTGAAATGATAAAAGGACGCCCATCAGAACGCAGCACCATCATGTCAATAACCTGCCGACCCCTCACCAAAGAGGATCTTATGGCCCAGTTCCCACAACTATTTGAAGGGGTAGGAATGCTAAAAGATTCCGTTGTTAAGCTACACATCGACCCCAAAGACACTGTTGCCACAACACCCCTGCAAGGTGGGTTTCCACCTCCAGGCCCAAGTCTCAAAGGAGATCCAACTCCTCCTCCTCAACAACATCATTGAAAAGGCAGAGGGACCAACACCATGGGTATCCCCCATAGTAATAGTACCCAAGGACAATGGACGCCTGCGCATATGCGTTGACATGTGCATCTCCAACATTGTGATTCAAAGGGAGAGGCACCCAGGTCCAAGCCTAGAGGACATGCTTATCAGACTGAACCAAGCGACACATTTCTCAAAACTAGACCTTAATCAGGGCTATCACCAGCTCGTCATAGACCCCGCGTCGAGACCAATCACCACCTTTGTGACACACGAAGGGCTGTTTAGATATAAACGCCTCAACTTTGGCATATCTTCTGCCGTAGAAATCTTTCAGGAAACAATCAGACGCCTAATATCATCTGAGGTGAATGCCCTAAACTACAGCGATGATATCCTGATCTTCAGGAGGGACCAAGACCAACACGACAGGGCACACACAGCTGTCTGCAAGATCCTCCAAGAGGCGGGTTTGACGCTGAATGGACCCAAATGCGACATCAACAAAACCAGCCTCAGATTCTTTGGACATATATTCTCAGACAAAGGCATAAAAGCTGACCCAGACAAGATAAAAGCAATCACTGATCTCCAAGCCCCCACAACAACTGAGGAACTGCGCTAATTCCTGGGGATGGCGGGATACTGTGCATGCTACCTCCTAAATTATGCCACAATTACCGACCCACTTCGAACTCTCCTCAAAAAGGACCAGCCATTCCTATGGGACTCACACTGCCAGACGCCATTCTCAGCCATCAAAGAGAACCTTGCCAACCACCGCCAGCTAGCATACTTCCATCCGGAGTGGCACACCATCATCACAGTGGATGCCAGCCCAGTTGGCCTTGGAGCCATCCTAGCCCAAACAGACACCAAGGACAACACGCGACATGCAGTTGTAGCCTACGCCAGCCGCGCCCTATCTCACAGCGAAAAGGCTTACTCCCATACCGAACGAGAAAGCCTTGCAGCAGTATGGGCCTGCAAAAAGTTCCACCACTTCGTAATTGGCCGAAAGTTCACCCTTGTAACGGACCATCAAGCGCTCCTTTTGATATTTGGGAACCCCAAGACAAAAATGCCTCCCCGAATAGAGCGCTGGGGGATAAGGTTACAAGAATATGACTATGTGATCATCCACAAGCCTGGAGGAGAGGCCAACCCGGCAGACTACCTGCCAAGGCACCCACTGATAAGAAGTGATGATACCTTAGCCCATGAGGCCAAACAATACATCTCATACCTATCCTCCAACTCCATGCCACCAACGATATCAACAGCAATATTTGCAGAGAGAAGCAAGGCTGACCCGACAATCAAAGCCGCTGTACGCCTCACCCGCTCCAACAAATGTAGAGAGTGCCAGGAAAGAAGAAACGGAGGGGCGGGGGCGGACAAGAAGGACCTAGACTGTCTAGCAAAAATACACAGGGAACTGGTAGCGACAGACCAAGACATATTGCTACGTGGAAACAGGCTAGTGGCCCCAAAAGACCTACAGAAGACGCTTGTAACGCTAGCCCATGAGGGCCACAGAGGAATTGACAATACAAAAAAGATCCTAAGAAACCACATCTGGTTCCCCTACATGGACATCGTAGTGGAAGACATGCTGGCACACTGCAGACCCTGCCAACTAGCTGTGGGGAAATCACCCCGAACCTCCTACAACCAACGACACTTCCAGTGAGGCCCTGGCAAAAGGTTGCAATGGACTTCTATGGACCCCTGGAAGAAGGCGGATACTGATCGTAATTATTGATGAATACTCAAGGTTTCCTTTCATCAAGCAAACACCGTCGACATCATTCTCTGAAACGGCGCCCATCATAGATGAACTATTCAGTGGGCCTCATCACGAGTCTGGCGGGGTGGTCGGTCAAAATCTCGAAAAAAAAATCTCGAATTACAATAAGGTCGAAAAAACAATCTCGAAAAAAAAGTCGAATTACTCTTTTTTAATTATATATTTATTTTGGGGTCCGGGATTAAAAAAAAATGGGTAAAAAAAAAAAAAAAGGGGGGTTGGCGGGGGAACCCCCCCATTTCGAATCAAAAACGGCATTAAAAAAAAATTAGACTTTTTTTTTTTACCTTTTTTTTTCGACCTTTTTTTTTCGAGATTTATCTTTTCGATTTTAGCACTATAAACCATTTGGCGGTAACCCTTAAATCCGACGGTAGCGCTACTACCGCTGGATTTAAGGGTCCGCCAAATCAGGGCTTCGGCGGATTTCTCCCCAGCTCTGAGCTGGGGGAAATCCACCGAAAATTCGCACTCATACCGCCGGCGGGAAATCCGCCGGCAGTATGAGCGCGAAAATTCCCCATTGATCCCAATGGGGAATGGGGCATTCCCGAATGGGTTCAGTGGGGAATGGGGAGTTCCATTACCGCCAAACCTGTGATCAGGCGCTAATAGCGCCGGGGGTTTAGCGGTAGGGCAGATAGCACCAGCGCTATTAGTGTCATGTACAGGCTTGCAAGCAGTGCTAAGAAACGGCTGCATAGCCCTTTAAGAACGCTGCAACCAGGTGCCTGGAAGTTGGCATGGCAACGCTGGCGTCCTCTCAGCGCTTCGTACCTTGTGCATTGTATCTTGTTCCCTTAAACCCCTGTTGCAGTACCCTTCCCTCCTCCTTTCCTCCTGTGTTCCTGGTTGCCTCGTTTCCTCGACCCGGACCGTTACCTGGCTTCGATTCTGGACTGCCTTGTTCTTGTTTGCTGCCTGCATCGTGCTTCGACCTCGGACTGCTCACGGACATCTTTGCCTTCGCCCATTTGTTTTAGTTACTCTTCGTTTGTCTTCTGGATCCTCACTCACCTGGATTGCATCTGGGTAATTTAGGGATTGTTGAACTTTGGAACTTTTCAAACTTTTGGATTGTTGAACTTTGGAACTCAAACTTTTTGGATTGTTCACACTTGATACTTGGATTTCCTTGCTACATACACTAACAAGTGTGTATTAGGCGTCCTCGTGTCGGCGGGATAGGTGGTTCGGCTTTTCTTGGATTCTGGATTGTGGACTTCGGATTTGCTTCCCTTCCTTTTTTCCACCTGACTCTCCCCGGCGTTGATCAGGATAAAAAACAGGGTAAGCCATAGTCTTGCATGGGAAGGGGGTTGTTATTGGAATTTGACCAACACGTATTGCATTCTTAAACTGTTGTGTTCGGGTCTGGTCAGAAGGGCGGTTGGTTATACTTTCTGTGTTGTGTTAACCCCTCACTTGCAGATCCAACGCCTGTCCTCGGCCACTCGTACCACCCTGACTTCACCGATAACAACTCCTGCGGCACGTGTCTTCATCTGGGTCGTCTGGGTCTCATCTGGCATCCTTTCTTTCCTCTGATTGATCGCTCTGGCAGTCTATTCCTGGAGCCAGAGGGTTCCAGCAGGAGGAAGATCTCTTCGGCTACACGACGTGGGCAACTTGCATCTGACATAATCAGAAGCCCTTAATATGGATGCCAATGAGACGTTGACCAATATTTTACAATTGGTGGCCGACTTACGCAATGACATGACTGCGGCTCATTCAGCCACGCAGCGACGCATTGATGAGTTGCAAGCAGGGTTTCAACCCCTTGGGGCAGCTGCGCCTCCTTTGCCTAGTGTCTCTGGGGCAGGTGCTGGTCCTCCCCAACAGGGTGCTGGACCAGTTTATATGACTGCCCAGTTCCCTTTGGCTCCGCCGGAACGGTTCAATGGAGACCCCAAGACCTATAGGACCTTTTTGAACCAATGTAGACTGCATTTTCTGTGCCGTCCTGCCTCTTTTCCGGATTCCACTACCAAGGCGGCGTTTCTGTTATCCCATTTAGGGGGTACCGCAGCTGCTTGGGCCAATCCGTTGTTGGAAGATGGCAGCCATCTTCTTTACAATTGTGATGCCCTAATTGAGGCTATGAGTCGTGTGTTCGACACACGTTACGCCACACAAGCTACTGATTTGGAACTGCTCGGTCTCCAACAAGGCAGTTCGCCTCTCTTGTCTTATCTAGCCAAGTTCAATCAGCTGGTGGCGGAAACCGGTTGGCCCGAAGAAAAGAAGGCCTCTCTCTTCTATAAGGGGCTATCCGACTCCCTAAAAGATACACTGGCCACCGTCCCGGTAATCCCTACAGCTTTTTCGGAATTATTGGATATGGTTCTCCAAATCGATTCCCGACAAGCAGCACGGAGGGGTGAAAAGAGAACGGCTCCTCCTGTTGCTCTCTCCGTTCCTTTACCTGCCGCTGGGTCCACGGAACCCATGCAGATCGGGGCACTTAGAACTCCTTTGTCGGCAGAAGTTAGGGAACACCGGAAGAAGAACGGCCTATGTTTCTACTGCGGAGGATCAGACCACTTACTCCGAGAATGTACCAAAAAACCCACTAAGAAACAGGGAAACGCCAAAACCCGGTGACTGAAGGGGTCCAGATGCCGGGTGGTTCTTCGATAGATCCCACAGTTTACAGTCCTTATTGTCTGTCTGTTTCCCTGTCGTTCCCCGGTTCTGAGAAATGGGCCGTGATGTTGGTGTTGGACTCAGGAGCCACGGGGAACTACGTGGATGCCGCTTATGCCCGGGATTTGGGTCTGCCGGTTATGCATAAAACATGTCCTGAAGTGGTGAATTCGGTGGATAGCTCTTCCTTGGTTTCTGGGTTAGTGACGGAGCGGACCACTGATCTCACCATGATCACAGACTGCGGTCATCAAGAGAGCATATATTTTGACCTCATTGCGGCACCGCAGTTCAAATTCATTCTTGGCTTACCATGGTTAAAATTGCACAATCCCTCTGTGGATTGGCATTTTGGGGAGGTATGTTTTCTCTCGGAATACTGTGAAAATAAGTGCCTAATTATCAGTTCAGAGACCACCAGTCCAAGTCATGCTCTCGCTGAAACTACCCGTACTGTGGGGGCAGTAGTCAACACTGTCCTTCCTATGGTGTACAGGGAATATCAGGACGTATTCGACGCACGTGGGGCAGAGGTACTTCCGCCACACAGGCCCTATGATTGCCCCATTGAACTGATTCCTGGAGCCAAGATTCCGTCTGGGCGGATATATTCCCTGACCCCTAAGGAGGACGTGATTTTGAAGGAATATATTGACAAATCCTTGAGTACTGGCTTTATTCGTCCGTCCCGTTCACCTGCTGCCTCCCCCATGTTCTTTGTCCCTAAAAAGGAGGGGGACCTGCGTCCCTGCATCGATTACTGTGCTTTGAATGCCGTCACGATCAGGAATCAATATCCAATACCTCTGATTTCAGTCTTATTGGACCAATTGGGTGCAGCTAAGGTGTTCACTAAACTGGATTTGAGGGGGGCCTACAATCTCGTACGGGTTCGCGAAGGCGACGAGTGGAAGACTGCCTTCAAAACCAAATATGGCCTCTTCGAATACTGCGTTATGCCCTTTGGCCTGTGTAACGCTCCAGCGACCTTCCAATACTTTATCAACGACGTATTTCATGACATGCTAGACCAATATGTAGTTGTTTATCTAGACGACATCTTGATCTACTTTCCTTCAGTTGACACTCACGTCGTCCATGTCTCTAACGTTTTGCAACGTTTAAGGGAGAACCACTTGTATGCCAGGTTGGACAAATGCAGGTTCCATGAAACCGAGGTGGAGTTCCTAGGCTATGATATCACTAGCCGGGGAGTGCAGATGAGCCAGTCTAAGGTTACCGCGATATTGGAGTGGCCTTGTCCTAGTACCTTGAAGGCCCTGCAATCCTTTCTAGGTTTTGCAAATTTCTATCGGCGGTTTATCCAAGACTTCTCAGCCATTGCCTCTCCACTTACTAAACTAACCAGCACCAAATGCTTGTTTAAATGGAACGAGGACGCTCAACGGGCTTTTGAGACTTTAAAGTCTGCTTTTACCACTGCTCCCGTCCTTCAACATCCGGATCCGTCTTTGCCTTTCATTGTAGAAGCAGATGCGTCAGATGTTGCACTGGGAGCCATCCTGTCCCAACTTTGCCCAGAGTCCACTGGTTTACATCCTGTTGCGTATCACTCCAAAAAACTCACCTCTTATGAGAGGAACTATACGATCACAGAACGGGAATTGTTATCAGTGAGGGACGCCTTTATGGTATGGAGACATCATCTTTTGGGGTCCTCCGAACCGGTTCAAGTGTTTAGTGATCACCGAAATCTCTTGGCGCTGCAATCAGTGAAGTGTACCACGGCACGCCATGCCAGGTGGCATGAATTTTTTGCCATGTTCAACTTCACCATTACCTATCGCCCTGGGTCTCTGAACTCGAAGGCGGATGCTCTCTCCCGTATCAATGGAGTCCCTGAACCATCTGAGCTCAAGGGCGCCCTTCTATTACCTAATCAAGTGGTGTGTGGGTGTACCTTGCGCCCCTCTCTGAAAACAAGGATCCAAGAGTGGGTGAGAACCACTCCCTCCGAGATTGCTAGCCTGGGATTGGAGATCATCCATTCATTGCCTTATAAAAAGGGTAAAATATATGTACCTGACTCCGACACGAGACACATAGCCATACAATGGTGTCACGATTCAGCGGTAGCTGCACATCCAGGTACTGGGAAAACTATCGACCTTTTGAGAAGGTGGTGCTGGTGGCCCTCCATGTCACACGACGTTAGGGAATACATTGTCTCTTGTGCCACTTGTGCGCAGTGCAAACATCAACCGGGCAAACCTGTGGGCCTACTACAACCCATGCCTATACCAGATAGACCTTGGCTTATGGTTTCTATGGACTTCGTAGTAGAGCTTCCAGTAGTCGACGGCTACGACACTATATGGGTGGTCGTGGACTACTTCACAAAATCAGCCTTGTTTGTACCCTGCCAGGGGATTCCCTCTGCTCTTGTTTTGGCAGAGCTGTTCTTGAAGAACGTCTAACGAAGATTTGGTCTGCCCTCCGTTCTCGTTACTGACCGGGGACCACAGTTCACTTGTCGCTTTTGGAGAGCATTGACTAAGACGCTGGGTATAGACGGCAGGTACTCCAGTGCATACCATCCACAAACTGATGGGAAAACTGAGAGGCTGAATGCCACTATGGAGCAGTATCTACGATGTCTTACCCTCCAACGCCAAGATACGTGGGTTTCCGTTCTACCACTGGCGGAGTTCGCCTACAACAACTCTCTGCACACGGCGACAGGTGTATCTCCATTCTTTGCCTTGTATGGCCAACACCCCCGTTCTTTGCCCAGTATTGCTGATTGGCCGTTACACAATCCGGCTGCCTCTGGTTGTCTTAGGAATCTATCAGATACCCACGCTATGGTCAAGAATCAGCTACTACAGGCCCAGTCATGTACTAAGTCTTCTGCAGATGCACATCGCTCCCCGGCTCCTAGCTACCAACCGGGGATGAAGGTCTGGCTGTCCACAAAGAACCTACGCTTGCCTGATCGACGAGCCTTGTTACCTCAGTTTGTGGGTCCCTACAGCATTCTGCAGGTTATTAACCCTGCTGCCCTCCGATTGGCCCTTCCTACTAAATGGAAGGTACATCCGGTATTCCATGTCTCTCTAGTGAAACCATGCCACCCATCTACCAGACTACCTGTTCGTCCTCCACCGATTAAGGTGCGCGGTTTTGATGAATTCGAGGTGGGTGCGATCTTGGATACCAAGGTTCGAAGGGGCAGGCGTCTCTATCTGGTCGATTGGAAGGGCTATGGACCCGAAGACCGTACGTGGGAACCTGCGGTGAACGTCCATGCTCCGGCCCTTTTGTCTCGTTTCTGGTCTGCTCGGGGGGTGAGACCCCCTTTGAGGGAGGATACTGTCATGTACAGGCTTGCAAGCAGTGCTAAGAAATGGCTGCATAGCCCTTTAAGAACGCTGCAACCAGGTGCCTGGAAGTTGGCATGGCAACGCTGGCGTCCTCTTAGCGTTTCCTACGGCCGACGCTGGAAGCTGCGGAACGCTGTCATGTGACCTCTCCTTTTTAGGCACCGCCTTCACTTTGTATTGGTGCTTCTGATTGAGAATTGGTGGCGCTTCGTACCTTGTGCATTGTATCTTGTTCCCTTGAACCCCTGTTGCAGTACCCTTCCCCCCTCCTTTCCTCCTGTGTTCCTGGTTGCCTCGTTTCCTCGACCCGGACCGTTACCTGGCTTTGATTCTGGACTGCCTTGTTCTTGTTTGCTGCCTGCATCGTGCTTCGACCTCGGACTGCTCACGGACATCTTTGCCTTCGCCCATTTGTTTTGGTTACTCTTCGTTTGTCTTCTGGATCCTCACTCACCTGGATTGCGTCTGGGTAATTTTGGGATTGTTGAACTTTGGAACTTTTCGAACTTTTGGATTGTTGAACTTTGGAACTCGAACTTTTTGGATTGTTCACACTTGATACTTGGATTTCCTTGCTACGTACACTAACAAGTGTGTATTAGGCGTCCTCGTGCAGGCGGGATAGGTGGTTGGGCTTTTCTTGGATTCTGGATTGTGGACTTCGGATTTGCTTCCCTTCCTTTTTTCCACCTGACTCTCCCCGGCGTTGATCAGGATAAAAAACACGGTAAGCCATAGTCTCGCATGGGAAGGGGGTTGTTATTGGAATTTGACCAAAACGTATTGCATTCTTAAACTGTTGTGTTCGGGTCTGGTCAGAAGGGCGGTTGGTTATACTTTCTGCGTTGTGTTAACCCCTCACTTGCAGATCCAACGCCTGTTCTCGGCCACTCGTACCACCCTGACTTCACCGATAACAACTCCTGCGGCACGTGTCTTTATCTGGGTCGTCTGGGTCTCATCTGGCATCCTTTCTTTCCTCTGATTGATCGCTCTGGCTGTCTATTCCTGGAGCCAGAGGGTTCCATCAGGAGGAAAAACTCTTCGGCTACACGACGTGGGCAACTTGCATCTGACAATTAGCGCCGGCGTTATCGCCCAACTCGTGATGAGGCCCAATGAGTGGGGCATCCCCAACATCGTTAAGTCAGACAATAGATCCCCGTTCCAAGGACGCGAATTTGCCAAACTTACAGCCCACCTCGGCTTCCATCATCAGAAGGTTACACCACTCTGGCCCCAAGCCAACAGAATGGTGGAACGGTTCATGGCCACCATAAAACTAACCAGACAGAAGGCCCTAGCCGAGCAAGTACCTCAAGCACAGGCCATCTGCAGCATGCTCAGAAGCTACATGGACACCCAGCATGATGCGACGGGGAAAATGCCAGCTGAACTAATGGTGAGGTACCGACCCCGAACACGCATCCCCCAGTGGGAAGAGTACAAACCGGAAGAAGACGCAGCTAAAAGGGAACGGGATGCTGAAAAGAAGAGAAAAGCCAAAGAATGGACCGACAAAAAGAGGAATGCAAAAGACCCCAAAGCGAATAGCACCAAAAATGGCCGCCAAGCATAAAGAGGACACAGTGACATCATCACATTGCACGTAAATATGGGGCGCGCAGCGTGATGTTGTAACCACGCCACCCGCGAGCTATAAATAGTGTAACTTTTAACACAGAGGCCGCGCAACCTGCCGGCAGCTGTCTTCTGCTTATCAAGGCCACAAGGACGTATGCAGATCCCATTTGATGCATAATAAATAGAAGGTAAGAACTAGAGGCTCCCTCCAGCAGTCCTATCTGCTTAACTAACAACTATGCTTGTCTCCAAGCTTGACTAAAAGCAACAATAGGTATAAAAATTAAACATAAACCTCATTAAGCCTTCTCTTTCTAACAGATTATTCACAAAGATACTTGAAACAAGTTGAATACATTAACATTTGGAAAGCAGCATCACTATATCATTATAAAATATCAGGACAAACTTAACTGGAAAAATCCAAGGCACTTAAAATTGCACCTCAAGAAATTAAAGGGCGAGTCAGAACATTGAATTTACAAGCAATGATTACCAATTCAGTAAACTTGTCATAAATTAACATGTATTTGAAACAAGAAAAATGCATATAATTCTGTACTGTTTTCTTTTCTCTCTTTTCTCCTATTATTTTTTTTGATTAGAAATTATTCTCTCTCCTGATGAACCATTGAGAATTTCAATGGGGAAACACGTGTTGAGTGAGAATGACTGATAATTTGACTATTCAGTAAAAATTTACTTGCAAACCACCAGGTGTGATGATAACACTTGGACCCACAAATATTTGTTGATTTCTTTGATTTTCTACAACTACATATATAATTAAAGAATCTAGAAAAACACTATTGATATGGAATGAAGTTTATTTCTCATTTAACAAGAAACTAGATTCAAGATTTGGGAACTATAATTTCAGCTGACTCACCAACATTAACCTAAAATTCTAAGTTGGCGCATTTGAGTAAATCTTTTTCTCATTTCAACCTATTTTGTACTAATATGTGTGTAGCAGCCACACAAGGATTTGGGAATTACTCATGCAGACAACAATATAACTTAAGGAGCAGGCGCCAAGGGAGAGCTTTGTTGGTAGCAACATTCTTTTTTCAGCAGCAGCCACTACTATTGAAGCTCACTATGTATCGCATTTGTTCATGTCCTGTTTTCCAGACAGGAAGTGAACACTATTAGGCAGTTGATTCCAGACATTAGGAAAAATCCAACAGGGTTTTATAAAGAAATAGAATCTGTCTTGCATTCATCAGTTTTCACCTTAGGTGATATAGACTTGTTGTTTCCTGTGATCCTACCTGCTGATTTATGGAAACAAATTAGGACTGTAGACGATCAAGCAGGACTGGGTAACAGGTGATACTGACTTTGCCAGACAGAATAGTAACAAAACTAAAATCTCTGGTTCCCGAGAGAAGGATTGTTTGGGACAAACTCACTGCTTGTACCCAAGGGAAATCTGAGGGTGCTACTGAATTCTTTAATCGGTTCAAACAAGTATTTTCAGATTTTAGCGGACAGGATTTAAGCACTGAGTCAGGGAAAAGGTTGTTTGTGGATACATTCGTGCGTGGATTGTTGCCTGATATCCAATCATAAATCATGACTTTCGAAAGTGCCTGGCCAGCTAAATCACAGTCCGAAGTATTGCATATGGCTCAGTATTACGAAAATAGAGTCAATAATGAAAAAGAGAGGATTGAAAAGAAAAAGGGAGACTTGAAAACTAAAGTATTGTTGCAACAGATAGTTAGAGGGACTAGAGGTGGAAGTGCACAGTTTCGAGGCTAGTTTGTTCCACAAAGTAATACACAGGGCCTCATCACGACTTGGGTGGTAACGGTAATGCTATTAGCGTGGGCGGTATTAGCCCTACCGCCGAACTCCCCGGCGCTAATAGCGCCGGATCACGAGTTCGGCGGTAATGTAAGTCCCCATTCCCCACTGAGCCCATTCGGGAATGCCCCATTCCCCATTGGGCTCAATGGGGAATCTTCGCGCTAATACCGCCGGCGGATTTCCCGCCGGCGTTAATAGCGCAAATTTTTGGCGGATTTCCCCCCAGCTCAGAGCTGGGGCGAAATCCGCCGAAGCCCTGATTCGGCGGACCCTTAAATCCGGCGGTAATAGCGCTACCGCCGGATTTAAGGGTTACCGCCGAAGTCGTGATGAGGCCCACAGTTGGGTCCTGTGCCCATGAACCAATGTGCTTATTGCAGACAAGAGGGTCATTGGTGAGCACAATGCCCGATCCTTCAGCAAAGATCGAATAACACATATGGTATCATGGGTAGACGATCCAGAGGCCGCCCTGGGGTAGGGGGTCCTGGTAGAAGCCAGTTCGCTCAAAATCCACAGTCATTCTTTCAAGAAAGTCAGCAACCTAGTATAGACAGTAGAAATATTTTTGATAATCCTTCAACTGTCTATCTTTCTGAAGATCTTGTCTTTGATGATATATTGTTTCGCTAGGACAGCCCGAAGAAGGGTCTGGAACCAGTACCTATTCCCGTCAATCAGAAAGGACCCTACATTGAGATGAAGGTAGGGAATAGGAAGCATCTATTTTTGATAGATACAGGAGCACAGAAGTGTTCCATTGATCATTTACGGGTTACAGATATTCCACTGTCAGGGCAGAATAACATTTCTGTAGGGTTTTCTGGCACGCCAGTGGTTAGTCCGGTTTCTCAGCCGGCACGATTTCACTCGGGCCATTTACAGATCACTGTCCATTTCTTCTAACGACAAATTGTGGTGAGAATTTGTTGGGGTTGAATCTGTTGAAGGAATTAAATGCGGTAATTCATTGTTCCTCAGAGGGAGTACGTTTGCCGATTTCACCCCAGCAATCTTCTGCCTCACAGTTTTTGACTAGACGTTTACCGCCGGAATTTAGTGAAGTTCCTGTGTGTTTATGGGCTGTTGATGACAATGATGTTGCATTTTGCAAATCAAACCTGTTAAAATTTTTTGAAGCCAGGAGCTAAGTTGCCACGTATTCCACAATATAAGATTTCAGTTAATGGTGAGCAAGCTCTGAAGAGCATAGTTTCTGATTTTGTCCATCGTGGAGTAATCGAAGAAATTGCAGGAAGTTTGTGCAATAGTCCGATTTTACTGGTGTATAAGAAAGGGGATAATTATTGATTTGTGTGGTATCAATAAGATTGTTGCTCCACAATTTCCAATTGTGCCTGATGTAACCACGATATTAACAATAATCTCAGCTTCTGCTACTTATTTCAGTGTGGTGGATCTTAAGAATGCCTTCTTTAGCATTCCCGTACACGTGGATAGTAGATATTTGTTCGCGTTCACAATAGGAGGATGCTCGTTTACATTCACTTGTGTGCCACAAGGGTACACGGAGAGTCCGAGCATTTATAGTAGAGCTTTGAAAGAGCAGCTTGATACACTTGAATTGCCTCCCACTTGTACATTGTTGCAATATGTTGACGATCTTCTCTTAGCTGCAGACTCAGAAATCGCTTGCAAAGAGGGTACTGTGTTGTTGCTTATTCATCTAGCAGAGCATGGGCATACAGCTTCATTGAAAAAGTTTCAGTATTGTCGACAGGAGGTTTCCTATCTAGGCTATCTCCTGTCAAAGGAGGGAAGAAGATTGACACCTGAACAGATAAAAAGCATCTCTAGCATGTCTGTCCCAAATATACAGAAAGAGGTCAGAGCCTTGATAGGAATGGCTTCTTACTGTAGACAGTGGATCCCTAATTTTTCACTAGTGATAAAACCAATGTTCGCATTGACAAAGAAGGGCTTTTCTTTGCCATTACTGTGGATCTTGGAACACCAGAAAGCTTTTGATCTGCTCAAGGCTGCACTGTGTTCAGCACCAGTTTTGGGCATACCAAATTATGACAAGGCCTTTGTGTTTTATGTGCATGAATGTGATGGATGTGCTTTGGCTGTGTTAATGCAGGAACATGGGGGGAAGAATAGACTGTGCGGTTATTTTTCCTCTACACTTGATCCTGTTGCATGCGCTTTGCCAAGATGTTTGAGAGCTGTCGCTGCTGCTGCTGCGTCCGTAAAACAATGTGAGGGTATGGTTTTAGGTCACTCTTTACCCGTATTGGAACCCCACTCCATAGATGTTCTATGAAACAGAACGCAAGCGCAACACCTTACTTCCGCACGATTAACAATATACGAACTGATCCTATTTGCACCACATATTCAAATTAAGAGGTGTTGCGTATTGAATCCGGCTGAATTATTGCCTCTTCAGCAAAACATTGTTTGCAGTGACAAAATGTCACATGACTGCCTTTACACTAGAGAGCAAGAAACCAAAGGAAGAATTGACTTAAATTATACACCATTGAAAGAACCACAAGGGGAGCTGTTTTGCGATGGCTCTTTCTTCAAACTTCTGGGTGATACATCCACTGCTGCTTATGCCATCACTACATTAAGCATGATTGTGGAAACCAAGAGAATCACGCATAACTCCGCGCAGGCCGCAGAGATTATCGCATTGACTCGAGCTTCTGAACATTCTGAAGGGCTTAGAGTAAATATATTTACGGACAGCCAGTATGACTTTGGGGTGGTTCACAACTTTGGTAGACTATGGGCAGAACAAAGTTTCTTGACCTCACACGGAACTAAAATCCAACATGGTACTTTGATAGTTCAGCTACTCTCAGCACTTGTGTTTCCTACTCAACTAGCAATCATGAAGTGCGCCGCACATCAGAAAGTGACAGACGATGTAGGGAGAGGAAACGCTTTTGCTGACAGGATAGCTAAACAGGCTGCCAGTGATTTATGTTCAGAAATGTATATAACGAAAGAAGTTACGAATACCTGTACAATAGATGAAGGAACCGATTCAATAAAAAATATCCAAGCTGATGCCACTCCAGAAGAACTTAGACACTGGGCTGAGGGTTTAGCAAGTTTGGGTGAGGAAGGTTTTTGGGTGGACAACACAAGGAAAAGATGGATGCTACCCGATGCTTATGTCACCGCCATGGTTACAATGGCTCATGGTCCTACTCATATATGTGTTAAGAAAATCTGTAAACTGCTAGAACCTGTTTGGGTAAATGTAAATATTTCAAAAACTGCTGAGCGTTTGGTCCAAAACTGTATGGTATGCTTCAAGCATAATGTGGGGAAGAGTACAGCGACACCTATGGGTAGTTTTGTTCCCCCCTCAGTGCCTTTCAAGGTAATACATTTCGACTTCATCGAAATGGAACGCTGCTACAACTACAAGTATGTTCTGGTAGTCATTTGTGCCTTTAGCAAGTGGGTTGAAGCCTTCCCTGTGAAAGATGCCACAGCAATGACAACGGCAAAAACCATGCTTAAGGAATATTTTCCTAGGTTTGTTGTGCCGAGAGTCATCTGGTCGGACAATGGTCCACATTTTATCACTGCTGTTATCCTGCAAGTGTGCGTGGGATTGCAGATCGATAAATGGTTCCATTTGGCTGGACACGCTCAGAGTGCCGGACTTGTAGAACGCCATAATGGTATCCTAAAGAACAAGCTAGCAAAAGTCTGTGCTAGCAGTAACTTGAAATGGCCAGATGCCTTACCAGTAGTTTTACTGTCCATGCGGACGGCCCCACAGACTAGAACTGGACTCTCGCCGTACGAGATCGTGATGAGGAGGCCAGCTAATATTTGGAACCTACCTAAACCCAAAATACTGAAAGACGTGGAGCATTTGCTTCTTGCTGAATACTGTAACGCTCACCTGATTCCCACGGAGGCGCGGGTCTTGGCAGGAAGGTGTCCGTAACACGAAACGTGATGTGCAGGATTCGGTTGGCTTCTGGGGTCGAACCTCTCCGCACTGTGTGTCGAACTCGAAAGGTGAGGTTTCTGCAGGTGAAATAATATGGGGATTAAAGGTCTGGGTTGTTGAATGTCCCTATCTCTCTCCTCCCAGCTTGTCTGTTGAACCCCCCTCCCAGGTCAACTTGCTCACCTTAGATAGGTGAATGCTGGGCTCTCCATCTGCGTCTAGTGCAGGGTGCCGTTGCCAGTTCCTTCACTGGTGAAACGTTAGCCTCTTGACTTCAGAGGATGAGTACCGTCGTTGTCTGCACGACCGGTAAGTTTCTGGACACCTTTAGTCTTTATAGTCTTTTATGCGTGGCAGTGAAGCGCCTGGAATTGAGCAAGTATGGCAAGTGCTCTTACTGTCTCTTTCTTTGTCTTTGCAGGCGACGATGCAGAAAGAAGAAATCCGGAATCCGCCACGTGCCGGTGAGTGCTGTTGTCTATGCAGGTGAAGATGCAGCGTGAAGAATCCGAAATGCACAGCGTGCCGGTAAGTAGAATAATGCTGTTTATCTTTGTGCAGATGCAGCGTGAAGAATCCGGAATGCACGGCGTGCCGGTAAGTAAAATAGTGCTGTTCGTCTCTGCAGGCGAAGGCGCAGCGTGAGACACGGCCGCTGCCGATGGATCAGGTAAGCATACACTGTGTGTGAAAGTTCGTTCTGCTAACCTGTTGTTTCTGATCTTTTGCAGGTGATGATGTTGCTCGGGTACCGGAATGGTGAGTATAATTCTTGCAGGTTCAGGATCTAAAGAAGAAAAGCTGGAGCAGACTCGGTGAGCGTTCTGCTGCAGATGCAGAATAACGCGAAGCACGTTTCATCAATCGGGTGTGGTTTAAATAGCCTTGGAGTGATGAGGCGTCTCCTTCCACGGCCCCGCCTAGGTAAGAAAAGAGTTCCTGCTTCCAGAAGAGTTCCAGTGGAGTGGTGCTGCCCCACCCAGGTAAGAAAAGTAGTCCCAGTTCACCGAGGACTTTTAAGAGTCTGGCAAGTCAGCAGCATGGTCTGCCGCAGGTAAGTCCACCCAAGCATCTTCACACCAATGATGAGCCCGGCGCTTCCAGTGCCGGGACCGAGGCTTCTGATGAGCCTGGTGCCACCGGCGCCAGGACAAGGTCCAAAAGGTCCCTGTGGGGACCGGCTGGTGCCTAGGATCAGGGTTAGGGGCCTGCTTCCAAGGACGTTGGGCTGATCCTGGCTCCTTGGAAGCAGTGATCATGACAGTGTATCCCCCCTCAAGGCCCCTCCTAAGTGTGTCTTCTCCGGGGGCTTTGGCTTGTCGGGGTGATTCAGATGGAATCTCTTGACCAGACGAGGTGCGTGGATGTGTTCTGAGGGTTCCCAAGACCTTTCCTGGGGACCGTATCCTTTCCAATCAACCAGATAGTATAATTTAGACCTGGAAATTTTGGAGTCTAGGATGTTCTTCACTTCAAATTCGAGTTCTCCGTCTACCAAAACGGGTTCCGGGAGTTCAGTCAATCGGGTTTCTGGTTGTACTGGTTTTAATAAGGAGACATGGAATACTGGATGTATTTTCATATGCGTAGGTAATTCCAATTTGGCAGCCACCGGATTAATTATGGCAGATATGAGGTAGGGCCCAAGGTATCTCGGGATGAAAGTGCGGGGTCCTTTTAAAGGCAGGTGCTTAGTGGATAACCAGACTTGATCTCCTACAGCGTAGTGAGGGGCCTCTTTACGGTGCCGATCGGCTGCCTTTTTGAATTGAGCTTTAGCTCTTTGCAGATGGGCAGTGGCTTCCTTAAAAGCACAGGTGATCTCCGAATGCAAGTGATCCACAGCAGGTGCTTCAATTTCTTGGGGAGGATCCAGGTTGGAGGTTCTAGGATGGTGTCCATATAACAAGAAAAAGGGAGTCTTCCCGGTTCCAGAATGAGTCGAATTGTTGTACGCGTATTCAGCGATCCAAAGAATGTCCTTCCAGGGGTTTTCTGTTTGTTGGAGCATGCAGCGTAGATATTGTTCTAGTGTCTGGTTTGTCCTTTCGGTTTGTCCGTCAGTTTGGGGATGGTGACTGGTCGAGAGTCTTACATCAACTTGGGCTAGACGACAGCAACTGCGCCAGAAGTGGGAGATGAATTGACTTCCCCTATCGGAGACTAAAACCGAAGGGAAACCGTGTAAGCGAACAATGTTTGCCAAGAATTCCCGGGCCAATACTGAGGCTGAAGGCAGACCCTTCAAGGGTATGAAGTGAGCCATTTTCGAGAATAGGTCCACGACTACTAAGATGGTAGTATATCCCAAGCATGGAGGTAAGTCCGTGATAAAATCCATGGACAGGGTATGCCATGGACAGGGAGGGATGTCAAGTGGCTGTAATAGGCCGGCTGGTCTTTGCTTTTGACTTTTATTCTGGGCACACACACCGCAGGAGATTACAAAGTCTCTAATATCCCTTTTCCACGATGGCCACCAGAAATGTCTTTTGATCTTTTCCATGGTTTTGGTGATGCCAGGGTGCCCCTCCATTAGAGAATCATGATAACCGGAGATTACTTGTTTTTGTAGTTTCTCACAGGGCAAGTGCAATCGTCCTCGGAAATATGGTAGGTCTTGATCTACTGAGAAATCTTTTCCCTTTAATTGCCAGTCCTGCAAATCGGTCGGAGTTAGGAGCGATTTCACCGTGGTCTTGATGTCTTCAAAAGATTGAGTGCTGACCAAACCCAAAATCCTTTGTTCTGGGATTATGGGTATTGGATCTGGATTGATCAAATGTTCATCTACTCCCATCCGGGAGAGGGCATCCGCTTTTCCGTTCTTACTGCCTGGTCGATAAGTAATTAGAAAGTCAAATTCTGCTAGAAACAGAGCCCAACGAAGTTGTCTGGAAGACTGAGCTTTGGCTGTCTTTAGGTATTGTAAATTGCGGTGGTCAGTCATTACGGTGACTGTGTGTCTGGCTCCTAGAAGATAATGCCGCCAGGCTTTAAAGGCCGATCTGATGGCCAAAAGTTCCTTGTCTGTAATTGAATAGTTGATCTCAGGAGGCGAAAACTTGCGGGACCAAAAGGCAACCGGATGTAGTTGGTTTGTGACCGAATCTCTTTGTGATAACACTGCTCCCATAGCAAGACTAGAAGCATCCGTTTCCATGATGTAAGGTAGTTCTGGGCGAGGGTGTTTTAAAACAGGTGCAGAAATGAATTTAGCTTTTAGATCTTGAAAAGCTTGTTCCGCTTCAGAAGACCACTCAAAACGTTTGTTCTTTTTCAACAGAGCGGTGATGGGCTGGACTATCCGGGAAAATTCAGGAATGAATCTGCGGTAAAAGTTACCGAATCCTAACATGCTTTGAACTCCTTTTACAGAGGTTGGTGATGGCCACTTGATAATCGCATCAACTTTCTTTGAATCCATATGGACTCCGTTAGGTGACAGTATGAATCCCAGGAACTCGACTTCCGTTGCGTTGAAGACGCATTTCTCAAGCTTAGCAAAAAGACTATGTTGACGCAATCTCTCGAGAACCTTTTTAACATGTCTCTGATGTTCTTCTTCAGATGATGAATAGACGAGGATGTCGTCAATGTAGACAACTACACATACGTCAATGAGTTCTCTGAGGACATCGTTCATAAAATATTGGAAAGCAGCAGGAGCATTACACAGTCCAAAGGGCATCACTTGATATTCGAATAGCCCGTACTTGGTGCGGAAGGCCGTTTTCCATTCATCGCCCTCTTTGATCCGTACCAAGTGGTAGGCTCCTCTGAGATCCAGCTTTGTGTATATACAGGCATCTTTGACTTGGTCCAGGAGTTCAGGGATCAAAGGTAACGGGTATCTGTTTTTAACAGTGATCTGATTCAGGGCGCGGTAATCTATGCAAGTCCTAAGGTCTCCTTCCTTTTTCGGAACGAAGAACAAAGCCGATGAAGCTGGAGATTTTGAAGGACGGATAAACCCGTTAGCTAGGTATTGGTCCAGGTACTGTCTGAGGTGAAGGTTCTCTGGCTCGGTGAGGGCATAGATCCTGCTGCAAGGAGGAGTTGTTCCAGGTATCAGATCTATTTGACAGTCGTAAGACCTATGAGGAGGTAGGGTGTTAGCTTGATCCTTCTGGAAGACGTCTTGGAACTCCTGGTATTCGGGAGGCAATTTGAGAATCTCCTCAGAAGAGATCGTCGCCAGTGAAACATCAGGTCGAGGATAACAAGTGGTAGAACACTCTGGAAACTGAACCGTCTTTGCTCGCCAATCAATCTGAGGGTTGTGCTTCTCTAACCAAGGGATTCCCAGAATGATCTGGAACTGAGGGGCCTTGATTACATCGAACACTATTCTCTCCCGGTGTCCATTATGACTTAACAGCGTCACTTCTTGGGTGGCATGCGTTACTGGTCCAGAGGCTATCTCCGTGCCATCCACAGTAGTGATGACGTCTTTTACTGCCTTAGGGACAAGGGGTAGATTCATCCTTGATACCATTTCACGGTCCACATAGTTACCGATTGCTCCGCTGTCAATGTAAGCTTCAATTGCATGCAAACGATCCGGACGTTCAGGACTAATGAGGACCATGGGTATCACGAAATGCGAGGTCACGGGACAGATCTTAACGCTCGGCAAGAGGACCTCTACTCTTGTCGGGCGAGGTCGTTTCCCTGCTCAGAACTTGTGGTACAGGTATCAGCGGCTCCTACAGTCTTCTTAGCTGGTTTCACGGGACAGTCCCGAAGAAAGTGTCCTGAATTACCGCAATAGAGGCATAATTGCAGCTGCCTTCTTCTTTCCCGCTCTTTCTGGGTTAAAGGTCCTCTCATGCCCCCTATTTGCATGGGTTCCACAGTGTCAGCTCCCTTATTCGAGGTCTGTGGTTTGGAAAACACTCGGGTATCAAATCTGGAACGATCTGCCTTCCTGTTCTGTAGTCTATGGTCTAGTTGGACAACTAAGTCAATATAGTCTGAACATTCTTGTGGAGGATTCACAACCTGCGCTAGCACATCCTTGAGCTCTCCACGCAGGCCTCTGTAGAAAAGCGTTATTCTCTTGTCCTCGGGCCATTGTGTTTCCACAATGAGTCTATTGAAAGAGGCTATATAAGCCAAGAGGTCTTGGTTACCCTGTCGTAATGAGAGAAGTTCATTGTCCAAGGCCTGCCCTTGTGCATGTCTTGCGAACAGTTTCTCCATGCTGGACTGGAAGGCTTGAAAATCGTGTAAAACCGGATCATCCTGGGTGACTAAAGGGATCGACCAATCTGCAGCACTGCCACTGAGATAAGAAAGCACGAAAGCTACCTTGGCCTGGTCCGTTGGGAATGCAGCTGGTCGACATAAAAAATGCAGGCGGCACTGGTTGATGAACACTGCGAATTTCTTTGGATCACCAGCAAAGCGTTCGGGCGGAGCCAAGGGCACATTACCGGGCAGATTGATTTGCACTGGATTTGAAGCTGATGCAGAAGGATAACTCCCTCCTGGAACGGGCAAAGGTGTCTGTCCTGCCTGAGTTTGTAACAACTGCCTAGCAAGGTCCTCTGTTCGCTCCTTAGAAATGATCAGTTCTCTTCTTAGAGAGCTCGTTTCCTGGCGAGCTGCATGTACTTCTGCTCTTAATTCCCCAAGCAACTGGGCTAGTTGATCGGTATCTGAAGTTTCCATTGCGCCTGGGTAGGAGTTTAGTGGTGGGCTTCGCGTTCTGTAACGCTCACCTGATTCCCACGGAGGCGCGGGTCTTGGCAGGAAGGTGTCCGTAACACGAAACGTGATGTGCAGGATTCGGTTGGCTTCTGGGGTCGAACCTCTCCGCAATGTGTGTCGAACTCGAAAGGTGAGGTTTCTGCAGGTGAAATAATATGGGGATTAAAGGTCTGGGTTGTTGAATGTCCCTATCTCTCTCCTCCCAGCTTGTCTGTTGAACCCCCCTCCCAGGTCAACTTGCTCACCTTAGATAGGTGAATGCTGGGCTCTCCATCTGCGTCTAGTGCAGGGTGCCGTTGCCAGTTCCTTCACTGGTGAAACGTTAGCCTCTTGACTTCAGAGGATGAGTACCGTCGTTGTCTGCACGACCGGTAAGTTTCTGGACACCTTTAGTCTTTATAGTCTTTTATGCGTGGCAGTGAAGCGCCTGGAATTGAGCAAGTATGGCAAGTGCTCTTACTGTCTCTTTCTTTGTCTTTGCAGGCGACGATGCAGAAAGAAGAAATCCGGAATCCGCCACGTGCCGGTGAGTGCTGTTGTCTATGCAGGTGAAGATGCAGCGTGAAGAATCCGAAATGCACAGCGTGCCGGTAAGTAGAATAATGCTGTTTATCTTTGTGCAGATGCAGCGTGAAGAATCCGGAATGCACGGCGTGCCGGTAAGTAAAATAGTGCTGTTCGTCTCTGCAGGCGAAGGCGCAGCGTGAGACACGGCCGCTGCCGATGGATCAGGTAAGCATACACTGTGTGTGAAAGTTCGTTCTGCTAACCTGTTGTTTCTGATCTTTTGCAGGTGCTGATGTTGCTCGGGTACCGGAATGGTGAGTATAATTCTTGCAGGTTCAGGATCTAAAGAAGAAAAGCTGGAGCAGACTCGGTGAGCGTTCTGCTGCAGATGCAGAATAACGCGAAGCACGTTTCATCAATCGGGTGTGGTTTAAATAGCCTTGGAGTGATGAGGCGTCTCCTTCCACGGCCACGCCTAGGTAAGAAAAGAGTTCCTGCTTCCAGAAGAGTTCCAGTGGAGTGGTGCTGCCCCACCCAGGTAAGAAAAGTAGTCCCAGTTCACCGAGGACTTTTAAGAGTCTGGCAAGTCAGCAGCATGGTCTGCCACAGGTAAGTCCACCCAAGCATCTTCACACCAATGATGAGCCCGGCGCTTCCAGTGCCGGGACCGAGGCTTCTGATGAGCCTGGTGCCACCGGCGCCAGGACAAGGTCCAAAAGGTCCCTGTGGGGACCGGCTGGTGCCTAGGATCAGGGTTAGGGGCCTGCTTCCAAGGACGTTGGGCTGATCCTGGCTCCTTGGAAGCAGTGATCATGACAGTGTATCCCCCCTCAAGGCCCCTCCTAAGTGTGTCTTCTCCGGGGGCTTTGGCTTGTCGGGGTGATTCAGATGGAATCTCTTGACCAGACGAGGTGCGTGGATGTGTTCTGAGGGTTCCCAAGACCTTTCCTGGGGACCGTATCCTTTCCAATCAACCAGATAGTATAATTTAGACCTGGAAATTTTGGAGTCTAGGATGTTCTTCACTTCAAATTCGAGTTCTCCGTCTACCAAAACGGGTTCCGGGAGTTCAGTCAATCGGGTTTCTGGTTGTACTGGTTTTAATAAGGAGACATGGAATACTGGATGTATTTTCATATGCGTAGGTAATTCCAATTTGGCAGCCACCGGATTAATTATGGCAGATATGAGGTAGGGCCCAAGGTATCTCGGGATGAAAGTGCGGGGTCCTTTTAAAGGCAGGTGCTTAGTGGATAACCAGACTTGATCTCCTACAGCGTAGTGAGGGGCCTCTTTACGGTGCCGATCGGCTGCCTTTTTGAATTGAGCTTTAGCTCTTTGCAGATGGGCAGTGGCTTCCTTAAAAGCACAGGTGATCTCCGAATGCAAGTGATCCACAGCAGGTGCTTCAATTTCTTGGGGAGGATCCAGGTTGGAGGTTCTAGGATGGTGTCCATATAACAAGAAAAAGGGAGTCTTCCCGGTTCCAGAATGAGTCGAATTGTTGTACGCGTATTCAGCGATCCAAAGAATGTCCTTCCAGGGGTTTTCTGTTTGTTGGAGCATGCAGCGTAGATATTGTTCTAGTGTCTGGTTTGTCCTTTCGGTTTGTCCGTCAGTTTGGGGATGGTGACTGGTCGAGAGTCTTACATCAACTTGGGCTAGACGACAGCAACTGCGCCAGAAGTGGGAGATGAATTGACTTCCCCTATCGGAGACTAAAACCGAAGGGAAACCGTGTAAGCGAACAATGTTTGCCAAGAATTCCCGGGCCAATACTGAGGCTGAAGGCAGACCCTTCAAGGGTATGAAGTGAGCCATTTTCGAGAATAGGTCCACGACTACTAAGATGGTAGTATATCCCAAGCATGGAGGTAAGTCCGTGATAAAATCCATGGACAGGGTATGCCATGGACAGGGAGGGATGTCAAGTGGCTGTAATAGGCCGGCTGGTCTTTGCTTTTGACTTTTATTCTGGGCACACACACCGCAGGAGATTACAAAGTCTCTAATATCCCTTTTCCACGATGGCCACCAGAAATGTCTTTTGATCTTTTCCATGGTTTTGGTGATGCCAGGGTGCCCCTCCATTAGAGAATCATGATAACCGGAGATTACTTGTTTTTGTAGTTTCTCACAGGGCAAGTGCAATCGTCCTCGGAAATATGGTAGGTCTTGATCTACTGAGAAATCTTTTCCCTTTAATTGCCAGTCCTGCAAATCGGTCGGAGTTAGGAGCGATTTCACCGTGGTCTTGATGTCTTCAAAAGATTGAGTGCTGACCAAACCCAAAATCCTTTGTTCTGGGATTATGGGTATTGGATCTGGATTGATCAAATGTTCATCTACTCCCATCCGGGAGAGGGCATCCGCTTTTCCGTTCTTACTGCCTGGTCGATAAGTAATTAGAAAGTCAAATTCTGCTAGAAACAGAGCCCAACGAAGTTGTCTGGAAGACTGAGCTTTGGCTGTCTTTAGGTATTGTAAATTGCGGTGGTCAGTCATTACGGTGACTGTGTGTCTGGCTCCTAGAAGATAATGCCGCCAGGCTTTAAAGGCCGATCTGATGGCCAAAAGTTCCTTGTCTGTAATTGAATAGTTGATCTCAGGAGGCGAAAACTTGCGGGACCAAAAGGCAACCGGATGTAGTTGGTTTGTGACCGAATCTCTTTGTGATAACACTGCTCCCATAGCAAGACTAGAAGCATCCGTTTCCATGATGTAAGGTAGTTCTGGGCGAGGGTGTTTTAAAACAGGTGCAGAAATGAATTTAGCTTTTAGATCTTGAAAAGCTTGTTCCGCTTCAGAAGACCACTCAAAACGTTTGTTCTTTTTCAACAGAGCGGTGATGGGCTGGACTATCCGGGAAAATTCAGGAATGAATCTGCGGTAAAAGTTAGCGAATCCTAACATGCTTTGAACTCCTTTTACAGAGGTTGGTGATGGCCACTTGATAATCGCATCAACTTTCTTTGAATCCATATGGACTCCGTTAGGTGACAGTATGAATCCCAGGAACTCGACTTCCGTTGCGTTGAAGACGCATTTCTCAAGCTTAGCAAAAAGACTATGTTGACGCAATCTCTCGAGAACCTTTTTAACATGTCTCTGATGTTCTTCTTCAGATGATGAATAGACGAGGATGTCGTCAATGTAGACAACTACACATACGTCAATGAGTTCTCTGAGGACATCGTTCATAAAATATTGGAAAGCAGCAGGAGCATTACACAGTCCAAAGGGCATCACTTGATATTCGAATAGCCCGTACTTGGTGCGGAAGGCCGTTTTCCATTCATCGCCCTCTTTGATCCGTACCAAGTGGTAGGCTCCTCTGAGATCCAGCTTTGTGTATATACAGGCATCTTTGACTTGGTCCAGGAGTTCAGGGATCAAAGGTAACGGGTATCTGTTTTTAACAGTGATCTGATTCAGGGCGCGGTAATCTATGCAAGTCCTAAGGTCTCCTTCCTTTTTCGGAACGAAGAACAAAGCCGATGAAGCTGGAGATTTTGAAGGACGGATAAACCCGTTAGCTAGGTATTGGTCCAGGTACTGTCTGAGGTGAAGGTTCTCTGGCTCGGTGAGGGCATAGATCCTGCTGCAAGGAGGAGTTGTTCCAGGTATCAGATCTATTTGACAGTCGTAAGACCTATGAGGAGGTAGGGTGTTAGCTTGATCCTTCTGGAAGACGTCTTGGAACTCCTGGTATTCGGGAGGCAATTTGAGAATCTCCTCAGAAGAGATCGTCGCCAGTGAAACATCAGGTCGAGGATAACAAGTGGTAGAACACTCTGGAAACTGAACCGTCTTTGCTCGCCAATCAATCTGAGGGTTGTGCTTCTCTAACCAAGGGATTCCCAGAATGATCTGGAACTGAGGGGCCTTGATTACATCGAACACTATTCTCTCCCGGTGTCCATTATGACTTAACAGCGTCACTTCTTGGGTGGCATGCGTTACTGGTCCAGAGGCTATCTCCGTGCCATCCACAGTAGTGATGACGTCTTTTACTGCCTTAGGGACAAGGGGTAGATTCATCCTTGATACCATTTCACGGTCCACATAGTTACCGATTGCTCCGCTGTCAATGTAAGCTTCAATTGCATGCAAACGATCCGGACGTTCAGGACTAATGAGGACCATGGGTATCACGAAATGCGAGGTCACGGGACAGATCTTAACGCTCGGCAAGAGGACCTCTACTCTTGTCGGGCGAGGTCGTTTCCCTGCTCAGAACTTGTGGTACAGGTATCAGCGGCTCCTACAGTCTTCTTAGCTGGTTTCACGGGACAGTCCCGAAGAAAGTGTCCTGAATTACCGCAATAGAGGCATAATTGCAGCTGCCTTCTTCTTTCCCGCTCTTTCTGGGTTAAAGGTCCTCTCATGCCCCCTATTTGCATGGGTTCCACAGTGTCAGCTCCCTTATTCGAGGTCTGTGGTTTGGAAAACACTCGGGTATCAAATCTGGAACGATCTGCCTTCCTGTTCTGTAGTCTATGGTCTAGTTGGACAACTAAGTCAATATAGTCTGAACATTCTTGTGGAGGATTCACAACCTGCGCTAGCACATCCTTGAGCTCTCCACGCAGGCCTCTGTAGAAAAGCGTTATTCTCTTGTCCTCGGGCCATTGTGTTTCCACAATGAGTCTATTGAAAGAGGCTATATAAGCCAAGAGGTCTTGGTTACCCTGTCGTAATGAGAGAAGTTCATTGTCCAAGGCCTGCCCTTGTGCATGTCTTGCGAACAGTTTCTCCATGCTGGACTGGAAGGCTTGAAAATCGTGTAAAACCGGATCATCCTGGGTGACTAAAGGGATCGACCAATCTGCAGCACTGCCACTGAGATAAGAAAGCACGAAAGCTACCTTGGCCTGGTCCGTTGGGAATGCAGCTGGTCGACATAAAAAATGCAGGCGGCACTGGTTGATGAACACTGCGAATTTCTTTGGATCACCAGCAAAGCGTTCGGGCGGAGCCAAGGGCACATTACCGGGCAGATTGATTTGCACTGGATTTGAAGCTGATGCAGAAGGATAACTCCCTCCTGGAACGGGCAAAGGTGTCTGTCCTGCCTGAGTTTGTAACAACTGCCTAGCAAGGTCCTCTGTTCGCTCCTTAGAAATGATCAGTTCTCTTCTTAGAGAGCTCGTTTCCTGGCGAGCTGCATGTACTTCTGCTCTTAATTCCCCAAGCAACTGGGCTAGTTGATCGGTATCTGAAGTTTCCATTGCGCCTGGGTAGGAGTTTAGTGGTGGGCTTCGCGTTCTGTAACGCTCACCTGATTCCCACGGAGGCGCGGGTCTTGGCAGGAAGGTGTCCGTAACACGAAACGTGATGTGCAGGATTCGGTTGGCTTCTGGGGTCGAACCTCTCCGCACTGTGTGTCGAACTCGAAAGGTGAGGTTTCTGCAGGTGAAATAATATGGGGATTAAAGGTCTGGGTTGTTGAATGTCCCTATCTCTCTCCTCCCAGCTTGTCTGTTGAACCCCCCTCCCAGGTCAACTTGCTCACCTTAGATAGGTGAATGCTGGGCTCTCCATCTGCGTCTAGTGCAGGGTGCCGTTGCCAGTTCCTTCACTGGTGAAACGTTAGCCTCTTGACTTCAGAGGATGAGTACCGTCGTTGTCTGCACGACTGGTAAGTTTCTGGACACCTTTAGTCTTTATAGTCTTTTATGCGTGGCAGTGAAGCGCCTGGAATTGAGCAAGTATGGCAAGTGCTCTTACTGTCTCTTTCTTTGTCTTTGCAGGCGACGATGCAGAAAGAAGAAATCCGGAATCCGCCACGTGCCGGTGAGTGCTGTTGTCTATGCAGGTGAAGATGCAGCGTGAAGAATCCGAAATGCACAGCGTGCCGGTAAGTAGAATAATGCTGTTTATCTTTGTGCAGATGCAGCGTGAAGAATCCGGAATGCACGGCGTGCCGGTAAGTAAAATAGTGCTGTTCGTCTCTGCAGGCGAAGGCGCAGCGTGAGACACGGCCGCTGCCGATGGATCAGGTAAGCATACACTGTGTGTGAAAGTTCGTTCTGCTAACCTGTTGTTTCTGATCTTTTGCAGGTGCTGATGTTGCTCGGGTACCGGAATGGTGAGTATAATTCTTGCAGGTTCAGGATCTAAAGAAGAAAAGCTGGAGCAGACTCGGTGAGCGTTCTGCTGCAGATGCAGAATAACGCGAAGCACGTTTCATCAATCGGGTGTGGTTTAAATAGCCTTGGAGTGATGAGGCAGCTCCTTCCACGGACCCGCCTAGGTAAGAAAAGAGTTCCTGCTTCCAGAAGAGTTCCAGTGGAGTGGTGCTGCCCCACCCAGGTAAGAAAAGTAGTCCCAGTTCACCGAGGACTTTTAAGAGTCTGGCAAGTCAGCAGCATGGTCTGCCGCAGGTAAGTCCACCCAAGCATCTTCACACCAATGATGAGCCCGGCGCTTCCAGTGCCGGGACCGAGGCTTCTGATGAGCCTGGTGCCACCGGCGCCAGGACAAGGTCCAAAAGGTCCCTGTGGGGACCGGCTGGTGCCTAGGATCAGGGTTAGGGGCCTGCTTCCAAGGACGTTGGGCTGATCCTGGCTCCTTGGAAGCAGTGATCATGACAAATACTGTGACCAGTTAACTCAAAACAAGTGCGAGAAGCCCTCCCAGTTAAATACGAGGGGCCAGGTCATTGACTTCGACCTGGGGACTGGGTGCTAACAAAAGCTTTTGAAAGAGCATCCTGTCTCGCACCGCACTGGAGAGGACCGTTCCAGGTCCTGTTGGCCACACAGACCATTGTACGAGTAGCAGGAAAGCGACACTGGGTACAAGCGACGCACGTCAAGAAAATACCTTTTCCTTTGCCACTCGATGAAGAAAAAAAGAAGGAAACTGTTTGTTCTGCTTCGCATGATAAGCCTGTCTTGAACAACACCAAAGGTGTCTCAGAGATTCTTCCTGAGCCCGTGGAGTCTGGGGAGACTGTTGCTTTGTCTTTGTATTCTTCTTTGGATCTTTCTGCACCCTTGAGCAATCTTGCTTCTGTTTCACCACTTTCATCAGGGAGCAACGACACTCTGATCACAGATCACACCTTACCTGGAGTCTTGAGATACGATCTGCATCCATGGCACTAGACTTACAGCACAGCACGGCTGTGCCCATGATGAATCACTGTTGAGCCAGTCCCCTGCCACTCTCTCACTGAAACATAAGTAAGTGGCCGGGACCGGCAAAATTACCTTCGAGCAAGATAAGCCACATGGTCAGGAGATCACCAACGGACGAACTGAAAGAGTCTGTCGCAGAAACATTTTGAAATGAACTTTGAGGGACAATGCCCGTCGCTAAATCTACTCGTACGAAGCAACCGATCGGTCTTGTGGCTAACAAAGACATTGAGCATCAAAAATCATGGTCCTTGAGGACTTACTGTTTTCTTCTAATAATATTAACTGGTCGAACAGTTGTATTTCCATTTGGGTTTTGGTATATTGAGGGGGTGCGTCCACTTGAGACTTTGTTACCTACCAAGAGTGTTCCCACTATGTCGTCACCTTTCGTGCATCTGCACACTCTACCTTCTAGGGATTACCAACACAGACAGAGTTACCACAATAATACACTTCTATTAATTATGAACGCAACCCATGCGATTCTAAACAGAACGAATTGCTGGATATGTTCGCATTTGCCACAGCATGGGGAAAAAGGGTTGGGCTGGTATATTCATCCTCTTCCTTTGACTACTGCAATTTAGGCCTCTCTAGGGGCACTACTCTTTGGTCGTTGGAATGAAAGCATCTCTGGGAACTTCGATGGGACTAATTTGAATGAATTTGAAAGACGAGTCCTGACGTCTCTGGGATGTTCCCTTTTTGCAAATAGTAGCAAACTCAATGTTGCTTCTATTAGGCCTTCCGATAGACTTTCTAGACCTTTCCAATCATTGATTTCTTTCAGGATGGTTCCCGTAGGCAACCGGGATGCCATGCCTCCTTCTTACACTACCAATCATAGCCCCCAACTCTTTTTCCTTCTGCATACAAAGGGATGGTTCTCAGTCAATGGGTACTTTTGAGGGTTGTACCAATATTGCGAATCTGACTACTGAGGACAGACCTTTGTATGTACGCAATCCCATTTATTTTGTCCGTGGCAATGAAGCTTATCCTTGGCTACCTAGAGATTGGCAGGGTACTTGTTATTTGGATATCTTGCTACCAGGGGTATTTGTAGCCAGTACCTCTGAGGTCTCTAGAGCTCGTCCAAGGTGGGACAAGAATGGTGATACTCCTTCACGGGTTATGGGTGATGTAGCGAAATCCTTGGTGCCATTTCGGGGACAGATCATGAACTCCGAGGATATTAGGAGACTGGCAAGAGTATAGGAAAGAACCATCAACAGAACCACCGATACACTATACAATATGACGTTGGAACAGAAAGCAATTAGATTAGTGGCTCTACAGAACAGGATGTTGTTAGACATCATCCTAGCTGAGTGTGATGGAGTATGTAAATTGGTGGGATCTGCTTGGTGTGTTTTTGTGCCTGACTCCTCCCCTACCTTATTCAAGGCAATACAAAATCTGCACATTCTAAGTACGGAAGTACATGTTCCCGAGGGAAATTGGGATCTTAGTGCTTGGTTCTGGACTTTTTACGGTCTTGGGGATGGAAGCTCTTTTCAGTCTTAGTGGTAATCCTTGGTATTCTATTGTTCTGTTGTTGTTCCATACAATGGCCCTCATTACGACCCTTGCGGAAATCGGAAAACGATGGCGGAAATGCAATACCGCCATCGAATAGCGCTCGGTGCGACTATGACCCGTCACCGCAAAGTACGAAGCCATTAGCGACACCGTAGTGAACGCCAACGCTAACTGCACCAAGCACGCGCGCGCGCGCCATGCGAAACCGCAAACACCACCATGGCGCAACGGTACGCCAATTCCGACCCTAGCGGACATGTACCTAACGCCATCAGGCATGGCGTAATGTACCATTCCGCCATGGTGAGAAGTACGGCATCGCGAATCAACCGTAAACGGCCCCACTGAGTGCCTGTACACCGCTCCCTGCCCACAAAGTACAACTCCCCGTAGGTGCAATGAAGCCACAATGCAACCATTGAAATGCACAAGTCACCCATGCATGGCAACGAACAAAAGAAACACAAGAGGGGCCAATGGGAGCTGCAGGGCACAGATGGCACGAACACAGAAGCCATCCCAATGGACATGACCACAGTCCCCCACCAAGAAACGCACGCAAACACAGGCACCTGTGACCAGCCATATTCCGAGAATCACATCATTCCACCAGTCCACCTGGCTGACCGGCATCTGTTACACAAAACCCAATCCCCCGCCCCTGAGCATGACAACATTCAAACTGTCATATTGGCAGCCCCCATCCCTGACCTCACGGGCTTAGTAGGCAAACGCGCCCAGTACAGTACCACGCAACTAAACTCCGAAGCTGGAACCCAATGCAGATCTCCTCACAATACATCGCCCCCCAAATAGGCATATGCCACATCACTTGCAAAGAAAAACGCTACACGGGCCAAATCAGAATAGAAATTTAATGCACATCAAAGTCACCAAGCCCATACAGCCATCAGGCCATGAACTCCTAAACACCAATCACCATTGTGGGCTGCATCCGCAAGAAATGACCAGCCACTACTTGTGTGTCGTCCTGTTCCCTCATGGTACACAGAGCCACATTCACGTACGAAAAGGCAACATGGAAGCGCACAGAACCGCAGGGCCGTCCCAATGGGGAGGCACTAGTCCAGCCGAAAGGCCGAAATGTTGCTCCGAGCCACCAGTACAGCGTAAGGGCATGTGGGCCATTGGCGATCGTCCCATAAGATCGTAATGCTGCTCCACTGATTAACACGAAGCAGCAGGTGTCGGGAGTAAAACCCATCTGCAGGAGTGGCATACAGATGGCAGTGGCAAAAGGGGAGGAGATACCTGTCAACCAAAAGAAAAGAAAAAGAACAGAATGGCCATCAGAACTACATTCCAACAACTCACTTCAATGATCACACGAAATCCACAGCCATATGCATGCTAGCCCACTCCAAAGGATCATCACCACCCCAAAACCACTTGCGACTCCTAACCATCTATATCGAGGTGCAAACACCATCACAAACGAGTGTACCTGTGCATGCGTCTGTCAAAACAGAATCCATCAGATGGGAATGTTAATGTGCATGGACACAAGTGTCTGAGGGCGTGTCGAGACAGGGAGGGCTCAACAAGGCCAGATAGACGATGGTCCCACCATGGCAGCCCTGCATCACATAGCGTAGGGGAGGCGGATAGATCCCAAGAAGCCCTGTACATGGCAAACTCTGCATCAAATCACCTGCCCATGCATCCATTCATCATTCCCTCATCCCGGAATCAAAACGCCTGAATAATTACTCACATAACATTAGAAACATCCATTGAGTCTGTGCGTTATGCAGCCTGCAAAATCCACAGTGCCCCAGCCCGTAATTCCAGTGTTGTGAAGTAACATGTATCTGGGAACGGCCCGCCTCATCGCCCACGTAGCAATTGCGCATCCCAAACTATTCATATCAATCATTGCTTCCTCGCCATGGGCCCTGTCTCAAGGACATTGAACAACAGAACGTTATATTTGCAGTCAGACCTGTGGGCATCTCCTCGCCGCTAGCTGGAAACCGAAAGCGCCGCCCTTGGAATTCCACATTTGCAACATCACGCCGAAAAGGCATCTGTGGCCGTTTGAAATCACTAATTATTCCATCGAGTGCGGCTGTGTGTGAAAATGGCAACTGCCTTCACCCACAAATGGGACGCCCCGCCCGTCATTGCAACTCGGTAAAGTGATGCATGAGGGCCCACCGTTACTCGAGTACTACGTTCCACTGACCCTTCACAAGTCTGTTCGCGACTGCACAGATAGTATGTGCAACAATGGGACCACAGCAGAATGAACATGTCAACCAATGTTACACGGCCATCGGGTACAAATACATGATTGCAATAGCAAGATGCCATTCCCAGATTTGCAGCGTTGTGCGCGGGACGTGCTCGGCCAAAGGGGAGAGCAGCTTGCACAGGTGGAATTAATCACCACAGGTGGAGGCCATACAGCCTGAAAACACATAAATTGCACAGCCAGTCTCCTCCCACAACCACACCGAAATGCTACCGGCAGGACTCGCGATGTTGGCCCTGGGGGACCTGATAGCACTGCAAGTACTCCAACTCCAAGAAGAAGACGAACACCAACTACAACCGGCCGCACGAAGGAGACGCAGGAGGAGGAGGAGGGCAAGGCAGGGCCAGCAAGGGCCGCCAGCACAGCCACTACCACCACGCAGGCAGCCCGCAATCACACGCCTCCGAGCACATCCGTTCAACCTCACTGATGAGCAGATCCACACCCTCTACCGTCTGGACCGGGACACCATAGCCGCCATTGTGGACATGACACAGGCTGACCTTGTCAGCATGATAGATAGCCCAAC
The DNA here is from genome assembly GCF_040938575.1 of Ambystoma mexicanum. NCBI lineage: Eukaryota > Metazoa > Chordata > Amphibia > Caudata > Ambystomatidae > Ambystoma > Ambystoma mexicanum. The sequence goes on from NC_090922.1 coordinate 257,485,021, forward strand.
CGCCATCCCACCCCTACTGAAGGTGGTGTCTGTACTCCACTTCCTGGCCACAGGCACCTACCAGCACACAGTCGGACAGTTGCATGGCATTTCTCAGCCACTGTTCTCACGGACACTATTGCAAGTGCTCGATGCCCTCCTGCAGCACGCAGACGACTACATCTCTCTACCACGCTCGGAGCAGGAAATTACCAACACAAAAGTGGGATTCCATGCACTTGCCGGCATACCGGGTTGCATTGGTGCCATCGACTGCACCCATGTGGAATTGGTCGTCCCACATGCAATGGAGGCCCAGTACCGCAACAGAAAACAATTTCATTCCCTGAATGTACAAATGGTGTGTGACTCCAACAGGATCATTACACATTGTTGTGCCCGATTCCCTGGATCTACCCATGATTCTATGGTCTTGAGGAACTCTACAATACCACGCTACATGGAGCGACACGCAGGGAACAGATCCTGGCTACTCGGTGAGTCTCATTACATGCATGATTATGTGGGGAATGTGATTTGGCAATGACCTGGCAGGAAGGGGGGGGGTGTGCGTACGTAGCAATGGCATTCCACATCATAGGTTTCTCGTCCACATACAGGTGATGCTGGATATCCACTGAAGAGATGGCTCCTCACACCAGTCCGGAACCCACGGGACCAGCATGAGGAGGACTACAACCATGCCCACTCACGTACCCGTGTAGTCATTGAACAGGCATTCGGCCTACTGAAGACTCGTTTCCGCTGCCTCAGCAGGTCTGGCGGGGCACTCCTGTACCGCCATGAGAAGGTTGCAAAGATGGTGATGGCATGTGTCATGCTCCACAACATGTGTGTACGTAGAAATGTGCCCATGCCCCCTGACGCAGAACTGCAAGCACCTGATGATGGTCATGATGAGGGTGGGGATGTGGCAGCACCTCATGGAGTCTGCGAGGCACCGGAGGCCCGTGACATTCGTCAGCATCTCATTGATGTATGCTTCTAGCACTCACGCCTGGTGGCTGATACATGGACACGGGACTCGTGGCACTGTGCGTGTCTGGGACATGCACAATATGGACTGTACGCCTATGATGGCCTAGTACACAAAAATCAATGTCCACACATCTCATTGGTTGATCGTGCACTTTATATGGCATATGTGATGTCATGTTGAACACCCTATAGACCCGCCACCCAAGTGAGCCCAACACACCCCCTCCACCCTCCTACCTCCCCCCCGAACCCCAGTGTCCAAAGATGCTCATTGTCAGTGGGCTGTCGCTATTGCAAGCCCCCTCTGCGGGTATCAGGGGCACCCCTGCCTGTGGAGCGCAGGTTCCTTCCAGATCTACGTTGGGGGCTGCCCTGGACGGAACTTGCAACGGATGATGTGTCTGCCTGCTCACGTCCATGCATGTCCCTAAGGGTTTGCGAGAGCTCAGTGAGCACACGGCGCACTGCGGCAAGTTCGGCACATACGTCTTTGGACGTCGCATGCAGTTCCCCCCTCAGGCTCTCGGTGCTTCTCTCCATTTGGACTCTCAGGCTCTCGGTGCTACTCTCCATTTGTGCCCTTAGCGTCTCTGTGCCTCTCTCCATTTCTGCCCTAAGTGTCTCAGTTGATGTTTCTATGTCTGCCTTAGTGCCCCCACATTCATCGGCATGGTCCTTGAGGAGCGTGGCCATTTGCTGCTGTTGCACGATTAACTTGTCGAGGGACTGTTGCCTCTGCTGGGCCATGCCCATTTGCGGAGGTGTCACAGAGGGGCTGTTGTCCTCATGTTGCCTTGCCACAGGGCTTGTGGGGGATGGCCAGTCGTTGTCTTGTGGGTGCCCCTGCGTGGTATCCTCATGTTGTACGGGATGGGACAGACAGGGGGATTGGGACAGGTCATGGATGGATCTGACTTCGACATCCCCGTTTTCTGTGTCGGAGCATGCTGCCATCAATGGGGTGTCACCTATGGTGCTGCTGCCACCAGAGGCAGTGCCTTCTGTGGCATCCATTGGGGGGACCTGTGGTGGTGGTGTTGTGGGCATGCTGGCTGCTGGGGTGCCTGTTGATGTTCCCTCCTCTGTGCTGCCACCTGATTTGTGCTGCTGCCGTGTCTTGATGCGTGCAGCTGAGGTGGAGGGTCTCTGGCCGTTGGTCTTGGCCCTCTTTGCAGGTGTGCTGGTAGGGGTGTCCTGTAGCTCGTCGTTTGGATCGGACCCTGTGGTGGAGTAAAGGAGGGCGAGGGTTAATGATGGGTCTGTGGGAATTGGAATGGCATTGTATCACATGCTCTGGGGTGGTACCTGAGGGTGATTTGGGTCGGGTCCTTGGAGGTGCTTTGATTTGTGTGTGGAGTGAGGGTGCAGTTGTTTGGCAGCCTGCAGTTAGGGTGTGCCTGCTGCACGTGTAGTGCGTGTATTAGGGGTTTTTAATTATTTATGTATTTATTGTGGGTTTTAACGTGCGCTATCAGGCCGATGTGTGTGGCCGTTCTCCTGGACATGTGTTTCTGTTGCACTATGTGGACGCATGGTACTTCACATGGATGGACTGTGTGGATTTGGCATTGTTTTATCTGGTACACCTACCTGAATCTTCGGATGTCTGCACTCCTTTCTCCATCCCTCCGACTCCCTCTATGCTCTCCATTCCGATGGTGGAGGCACAGATTTCTTCCCAGGGGGTCAACTTGATGGGTGATTCAGGACCTCCCCCGGTGGCTGTGGCAATGTTGCGGTTGGCAGAGAGTATGCTGCGGACGCGTATCCGCAGGTCGTCCCATCGCTTGCGGCATTGCTGTGGGGTGCGGGGTGCGGTCCCCACCGCACTTACCCGCTGTGCCACCAGAGCCCATATGGTCTTCTTGTTTGCAAGTGCCGTTCTGGTCATTTGCGTGGAGAAGACGACGGCAGCATTCTCCTGGAGGGTCTCTGTTAGCACGGTGAGTTCCTCGCGGGAGAAGTGGACCTGCCGCTTGCGGTCGCACGCTTTCTTCGCTACTTTTCCCATTTGTCTTGGTTTCGCTAGGGTGGGTGACGGGTTGGGGTGTGTTTCAGGGTAGTGATTTTAGTGGTTGTGTGGTTTTAGTGGTTTTATAGGTGTACGCCGGGATGTTTCCCGTTCCGGGCCCATGTTTTAACTTCCGTTTCCGTATATTTCCGGTCACCGTACTTTCCGGTAGGCGCACACTGCGGTGACCGCTAAGAGGGGTGGCGGTATTGCACCTAGGGCGCCGTACGGCGGCGGTGTGGGCCGTTTTGGGGTCATTTCCGCCATCGCGGATTTTGCACTTCCGCCGTGGCGTGGTGCTCGTGCCCGATGGGTCGGAATGGGCCGCACTTTGCTCCTTCGTGCAATGGCGGAAACGCTATTTACGCTGTGGCGCTCCGGTCAGTCGCTTTCCGCAAGGGTCGTAATGAGGGCCAATGTCTTCCGGCCATATGTTCGATGTTAGGGGGATGTTGTGCGCAAACTGTAGGTACATTGGGACCAAAAATACATGCACCTGAGAAAATGACTTATGTTTTTTTAATGAAGGATATCACTATCAAGGATCTAATGGCGATTGATATATCTGATGAATGTGATTCAGGATGTACGGACATTGAGACATGGGGTTTTGAGTAAAGCAAATGGTTGAGTAAAGCTCTTGGCTTAGGCCAAACTTTAACGGTTTGTTAAACTATAATCATATAGTGCCTCCTTATTATGAATTTTGGCCTAAGCCCATTCGCGTTACGCAGAAAACCACTTTGCAAAGTTTAAATTTTCGGGTTAACTCCGCCGCCATTTTAAGACTCATCCGCCATTTTGATTCCAACTCATGTTCCATGTTCTGAAATGGTGGACTGTGTTTTCTACTTGCAGTCGAGCCGAACGACCTTTGAGTTTCGTTAATGTTTAGGTTGACCGAGAGCCGACTGTTTAACCTATGTAAAGAAACCTTGCGCTTCATACAAACTGCCATTTCAGTGTTGTCTGCGCTCACAAGCCTCATCCTCGTATAAACACTGAAACAATGAAGAGTAAACTTCGATCGTATGCTTTAGCTGAACTGCATTGTAGTGACTCTTGGAATAAGGCTTACCGTGGATTCGAGAACCAACATTACCATTCAATGTTCATGGACATGCAAACTTGTTTAATCCTTTGTATAATATTGTAACATCTGTCATGTGAACTAGGCACAAACTCTAGCCCACGACTTATTAATTTGGAAAGAGGCTGGACAATATTGCAAAAATCATATAAATATGTCTGTGTTTAGATGTCCAGCACTCTCACTCCTCACTGTGTGTGCTGTAAACTGTACAGTAATAAAAGATACTTGTATCTTTTTAGCCAGTGATTGGTGTATTTCATTTGTGGTACTAAGCCTCGATTTTTTTTGGTCTTTCACAACAACAAAACAAACCACACATAGACTTGCACAACAGCACACGAAGGCTACCGGCCGGAAAGCACCCCAAGCCCAGTCAACAGGTATTAACCAGGCTGAGGCTGCCAACGGTACATCACTGCTCTCTTGCACTTTTCCCAGTCGTTCCCACTAACTCACCCCCCCACCCTTTACAGAGCCACCAGAGTGCCAGGGGACCACTCTTGTGGTGATACTGCACGGTACAAATATCCTTCAGCATTAACATTAACTAGTCAGCTGATTCACAGCAGAGCCCCCGAGAGATGTGCATGTCCCTGGTTAATGTTTCTCACTGCCATCCATGCGCTACCCAGTCCATTCTCTTCTTCGAGTTCAGCTACCCCTTGTACGGACACCCTTCACAGTGACTGCCTACTTTATCAGTATTGTCTCCTTTGTACACGACTTTTAATCAAAATGACATTCCTAATACTCAAAAAGTACAAATACTTAATTGTGCCCCTCATTATCAGCCTCCGAGTTATGAAATGCACATTGAGGATAAACTCCTATAAGCTATATTGCTAATTATATTTTAGTTTGCTATCTTCTCAAGGAAAGGTTCAAACACTAAGGCTGGCACAGTCAAATGCAATTCTGAAGGGGGCGGGGGAGTGGAGTGTTAATTCAGAAGCTAGGCCTAGCCAGAATATGTTCCATGTGCCAGACTAGGCTATGCAAGAGCTGCGTCTAGGATCTGTGTAGTTGCAGTGTACAGGTTGCTGCCTTTTTGGTCTTGATACAGGCTGGCTGTTTAGCACTGGTCTTATCACCCTGCGGGTGGTAGCCAGCCAATCAGGAGGCTAGAAACGTGGGCTGATACTACCGATCTAGCACGCATTCCAAGAAGCCCGATGTCCGGCTCCCTAGCACACCATCTTCCCCCACCACTGCAGTCATTTTGCCCCAATCCCCACTTACCTGTTTGCTGTGGTGGCAGTTGGGCCTCCGCAGAGGTGCTGGGGGTGCTAATGGTGTTAACCTGTTCCATGGGTAATACCAGGGTAACGTCCCGGTGCACTCATTAAACACCCTTGTGAACTCGTGCTGCCGGGCCGTTAACCCCGGTATAGCCTGTGGAATGGGTTAACAATGCCATATAAAAGTGAAAAATGGGACAGCCGGCCCTGCACAGGCATGGATAGTGAGTGACGAGGTAGGATGCCTTGTGCCACCAGGCCAAACGTGCTTAATGTGATTGGACTCTTGGCTGTACTGTGTGCAAGTGTGTCCATATATATTCACAAGATAACCTTTGTTATGTACGGTAATCATTAACCTTAATTTCTAAAACCCCAAATGTACTGAAACATCTTTAGTTGAAGGGACATTAGGGTTGCAATTCAGCAGTGGCACACGTGACATCATAGATGTCGCCTGTCACGCCATGTTTGGATAGGCATATAAACATTTGCATAACTCACCAGTTCCGCTGATGCAGCTCCCTGGATCTGATAACCCTGCAGGCAATGGGGCATTTCCCCATAGAAATGGCTGTGTTACACACCTTGCCCTTTTCATCCCCAAAGTTGGGGCATGCCTGATGGGGCTGCTAAATGCCCCCTTCAAATCTTTTCTCAGCACCAGATCCACAATGGCAGGAAACCAAGTATTTTCATCCTCGATTTCACCCACTCACAATTCTGGATTCAAATTTGAATTTGGGTAGACAGATCTCTAACGACCCTTTAGTCGAAATATGGCTATTATTTGTGCCACCTTTTTAAAATCTTGAGGAGCATGTGTGTCTGCACAGCTGCCAACGTCTTCTTGTGCAACGTGTGATGCGAATCCACCTTCTGTTTTTCTCTTTTCGTGAGAGCAAACATGTTCACTTGGAAATTATAATAGGAAATGCCATTTATACCCACCCCTCTTATTCCTTTGACCTGATGAAAGCAACTTTATGAAACTTTCTAGAATTCAATGTATATTTGCTGGAGAAGGTTTCATGCAATCCCAGAAAGTGCTTATCCCCTGGGGACTTCAATTTAACCCTAAATACAGTCGCTTTCACTAAATTTTTAACGGATGTGTAATATTATGCATCAATGTGCGCCTCCTGGCACTTTGCTCCTTGCATTCTTTTTTTTAATTATTAAGTTTATTGAAGTTTACATAAAATTATATATGACATTAAATTTATCAGTATCATAACTTTTGAATTCACCGCAAATAATCCACACACCCACTACCATCCCCAACCTTAACCAAAAGCAATGTAAAAACAGACCAACCTATCATTACATTTCTTCCAAAAATCTACCCACATTTGATCAAACAATTTCTGTTTTTTGTTTCTGCGAAGAATAACCTTCTCAATCCTGGAAACCTGCCTCAAGTCCTCCACCCATTCTGAATAGGTCAGCCTCTCATCACATTTCCATTTTCTCAAAACAATTTTCTTCGCTGAATTTGCAGCCCTGAAAAACCAACATTTCTGTGAATAAGTGAGTTCTTCTACTTTATCATCCTCACCCCAGATGATAGTATTGTAGTCAAAATCTTCCGGCAACAATAAAACCTCATTAATCTTCTCAGTGACATTCCTCCAAAATGTTCTTAGCTCATAACACTCCCAGATCATGTGTTCAAAGGAACCAACTGCATGTTTACATCTCCAACAAGCCTCTGAAGCAATCATCCCTCTCGCATGAAGTCTTTGGGGAGTCCAAAACACTCTATTAAGAATTTTGATTTGTCGGCATTGCTCTCCCAGATTAACGGAAGTCAGGGTCACATTTTTACAAAGGAACCTCCACCTCTCCACAGACATATCATAGCCAAGGATCTCAGACCACTTAGTGTTACTCGTAATCTTTTTACTCTCTGGAAAAATCCCAAAATGCGCACCCGTCGGTAAAAACAATACAACAAGGCCTACCTTGTCTTCGTCCAAACATGAAGAAAGGATAGATCTACCTGGAACCTGCTTCCGACCCCTTCTAACTCAGGTATCGAAAGGAGACTCCCGGGAAACCCTCGTGGGGGAGAAAACCCGGCTGCCGGTAGAGAGCGTTGGGTACAAAGCTGGTGTCACACTCTCAAAGATCTTGCGGGATGAAGTCTTCTAATGGTAAGTAAGTCGTTGTCTATGAAGTATCAGGCTCAGTAGAGATCTGGGAATAAACGTATAGAAGTTAGCGAAGGTAATGGTGTCGGACTTCCTATGAGGGTTGGGTGAGAATGATAATACCTGCAAGTGGTAGGGACTGGGTGCCGGCAGAGGATTTCCGATCGCTGTTTGTAAGAGTGTGTGCCTTTAAAGATGGATCCCAGACGGGGTTCCGATAAGGAGCAGGACGGTAAGCTGAAAAACTGGGTTTCTTTGGGAGGAATAAGGAAAGAGTAATTTAGAAAGGTCTGAACTATATATCTGATAACCGGGGGTAAAGCAGAAAGAAGCTTACATGAGTGAAGGCTGAGACACACCGGTGGTCGAATGGAGTCGATAATGCAAGCGTGGTTGACAGAGGAGGAGGGGCTTCTCTGCTCGAAAAGGAAAGGAGAGAAATCAAGGGTTAGTAGATGCAAAGGTTCTAAAGCAATAGTAATGAGAGGTACCTAGCGGCAACTCACGAAGCGAAGCCTCTGATAGCAGTAGCAACGCGTTGTTGTTCAGGAGCCGTGGATTCTTGTAGTGTTTCCGGGATGGGAGGCGGAGCTTCGCTTCCGTCTCCCGTCCTGACAACTAGACCATTGACACCGAGTAGAGGTGCCATGTTGGAGGAACACAGCCGCAACTTAGGTTGAAGCCACCAGCGGTTCCATAATAGACCGCGTCGGAGACCCATCGTAACAGTATGCCCCCTTCCAAGGGAGGAAAATCCCGGTTTACCTGGGTGGAAGCGATAAAAAGCACGAACCAACCGCGGAGCATGAACCGCGGATGCAGGTTCCCAGGAGCGGTCGGCGGGGGTGTAACCCTTCCAGTCCACAAGGTATTGAAGAACCCCTCTATGGTAACGGGAGTCACAAATCCCCGAAATCTCATACTCCGGACCTGAGTCCGTCATATCAGGAGGGGGAGAACCACACGTAGAGTGGTGGAATTGGTTACGCACATCTGGCTTTAGTTGTGAGACGTGAAAGGTGGGATGAATGCGACTCCAAGACCTAGGGAGTCTCAGTTTGAAGGCTACCGGTCCGAATCTGGCAATGATGGGAAAAGGACTGAAATATTTGGGTGACAGTTTAGAGGGAATGAGTCGCCTGGGGAGAAACTTGCTGGCCAGCCACACATGATCCCCGATGTTGAATTGTGGGGTAGGAGTTCGATGTCTGTCGGCTTGTTTCTTGCTCCTGGTCTGGGCTTCTTGTAGGGGCAGACCTGCTTTGATATGACCCTGGTGAATGGTATCGATCAAAGCGTCGATGTCCGGGAATTTGGTAAGGGTGGAGGTCACATGAGGAAAAACTGAGGGATGAAATCCATATGTGCAAAAGAAGGGACTGGTCTTGATGGAAGAATGTGCCGTATTGTTATAGGCAAATTCTGTTAAGGGTAGCAGATCCTTCCAGGTGTCCTGGGCCGACGAGACATAACAGCGAAGGTACCCTTCCAGGGTCTGATTCAGCCTCTCCGTCTGTCCGTTGGTTTGCGGATGAAAGCCGGAGCTTAATGCTCTCGAAATTCCCAATGCCTGACAGATGTGTTTCCAATACCTCGAAGTATACTGTGGTCCTCTATCAGAAATTATAGTTTCTGGGAGGCCATGAAGAGAGAAAATGCGTTCCAAAAAAACCCGTGCCATAATGGCTGCTGAGGGAATAGTAGGCAAAGGGATAAAATGAGCCATTTTAGTTAAACTGTCCACGGTGACCATGATGGTGCTACACCCCTTAGAAAGAGGTAAGTCCACTATGAAATCAGTAGAGATTATCTGCCAGGGTTTGACTGGTAGTAGAGGTGTCACCAATTCCCCCAAAGGGGAACACCGAGGTGTCTTGGTTTGTAGACAGACAGTGCAGGAAGCGAGATAGTCTTGCACATCAGTGCGTACCGAAGGCCACCAAAAATGTCTCTGAATGAGTTCCAGGGTATTAGTAAACCCTCGATGTCCTGCCGCTTGAGAATCATGGCATAATCGTAACACCTCTTTTTGGAGTTCGGGATCAGGAATGTAGACTTTTTCTCCTTTGAACAGAAGACCCTGACTTCTCGTTAATCCATAAGTCGATAGTAGGGTAGAGTCTAGGATCTCGAGGTCTTTGGATTTATTTTCCAGTCTTTGTAGAAAGAGACGGACTACAGATATGGACATTGTCCTTGGAAACATAGGTTCGGATTTAAAAGGGACCTTTTCTTGAGGAGTCTTTCTGGATAAAGCATCTGCCTTCAAATTGGTGTTTCCTGAAACAAAAGTAAATTTGATCCGATACGGAGAAAAGAAATAGGCCCATCGGGCCTGCCGACTATTGCAGGTTTGTGTGTACTGTAAAGATCGGAGGTTATGATGGTCAGTCCTGACCTCTATAGGGTGTTGGGCCCCTAGAAGAAGGTGACGCCATTCTTCAAAAGCCCGTTTGATGGCTAGGAGTTCTTTCTCCAACACCGTGTAGTGCAGTTCAGCCGGTGAGAGAGTTTTAGATAAATAAGCCACTGGTCTTTCTATGTTCTGCTCGTCTGGTTGAAGTAAGACGGCCCCTAAGGCATACTGGGATGCGTCGGACTCCACAATGAATCTTCGACTTTGATCTGGTACTTGTAAAATAGGAGCCTGAGTAAAAAGAATCTTGAGTTGTTCAAATGATCTCTGTGTCTCAGCGGCCCAAACAAATGGGATGTCTTTTTTCAGCAGATACGTTAAGGGTTTGGTCATCAAGGAGAAATGAGGGATGAATCTTCTATAAAAGTTGGCGAAACCTAGAAATCGTTGAATGTCTTTAATAGATCGAGGAGAGGGCCATTCTGTGATTGCCGATATCTTGTCAGGATCCATTGCAATACCTTGTTGAGCAAGAACGTAGCCTAAGTAAGAAATGGTGGTTTTGTGAAACTCACACTTCTCCAGTTTACAGAACAGATGATTCTGTTGCAGTCGTGTTAACACTTCCTTTACATGTAAAACATGTTCTTCCCAGGTAGAAGAAAAAATCAAGATGTCATCCAGATAAATGATAACATAATGTAAGCTGATGTCTGCAAAAATGTGATCCATAAATCTTTGAAAAACTGCTGGGGCATTCATAAGTCCAAACGGCATGACTCGATACTGATAATGACCAAACGGCGTGCGAAAAGCCGTCTTCCATTCATCCCCAGCCTTTATTCGAATTAGGTGGTAGGCTCCTCTTAAGTCAAGCTTGGTGTAAACTTTGGCTCCTTGTACTGCTTCTAATATATCGGGAATGAGAGGCATGGGATATTTGTCCGGGATGGTGATTTTGTTTAAACCCCTAAAGTCGATGCAAGGACGGAGCTCGGTGGTGTCTTTTTTTGGTATAAAAAACAATGAAGCTGCTGCGGGGGAAGTGGACTCGGAAATCAGACCGTTCTTGATATGTGTGTGTAGATATTTTTTTAGTACTTCCTTTTCTTTGGCTGATAGGATATACATTCTCCCGAAAGGGAGTGGACGATCTGGGATGAGGTCTATCGCACAATCGTCCCTCCGGTGAGGGGGAAGTTCTGAAAACTCAGACTGAGAGAAGATAGAACGGAATGAATGATATTCTGCTGGTAGGGAAGAGACTTCATTTACAATAGTATTGGCAATCCCTGCCTCCTGCTCCGGATTTGGTGAAGGGGGTTTCGCTAAAAAGTGACCGTGAACACAATGTTTGGAACCTAAGAAAAGAGTACCCGCCGTCCAGTTGATGTAGGGGTTGTGGACCCTTAACCACGGGATACCTAGAATGAGCGGATAATGAGCGGTCTTAATGATGTCTAGCTCAATGTTCTCATGATGGGAGACCACCGTCATCTTTAAGGCTCTTGTGTGATCCTTAATAGGCCCAGATATAAGGGGCTACCGTCGACGCTTTCCACGGGGATGGCTACGGTCTTAGTAGTACGTGGGATAGCATGTTTCTTAGCCCAAACATCATCAATAAAGTTGCCCGCGGCTCCGCTCTCAATTAAGGCGGGCACGTTAACAAGACACATGTTATCCCAAGCTAATGAAACACTTAAAGTAATCATGGTGTTTCCATCTGCTAGGGTAGAAGGACTGATAGTGTAATTTGGAAGGGGACTAATAGTAGTTAAAGAACCCAACGCCGTTGTCCCCTTTACGGTCGGGTATTGGCGTTTCCCGGTTTCCTCGGGGGTGCAACCGTACATTCTTTAACAGTATGACTGTTTGATCCACAGTACATACACAATCCTTGTGTCTTTCTCCGTGTACGTTCTGCAGGAGAGAGAGGACCCCTTGCGTTACCTAATTGCATGGGCTCCTATTCGATTTATGAGGAGAAAAAAAAGATTCCATATGGTATCTAGGATTCTTTCCTTTTCGCTTTTCTCTGTTCCTTTCCTGGAGTCTATAATCTAACTGCATCACTAGAGCAATAAATTCAGTCAGGTTGGGAGGTCTCGGAACTCGAGACACTTCGTCTTTTAGTTCTTCCAATAACCCTCTTCTAAAGAGAGTAATCAGTGCATCGTCTGCCCAAGAGGTGTCGGCGGCCATCCTTTTAAAAGTAGTTATATAGGCTAGGATATCCAGGTTCCCTTGTTTTAAGTCAAGGAGCCTTTCCTGAGAGGCGACGACCACCTCTTGTCTGCTGAACATGCTGCAGATACTGTTGCAAAATGCCGGATAGGAGTCCAAAATGGGGTTATTATTGATGACTAAAGGAGTGGCCCATGCTAAGGCTGCTCCTGTCATTTGTGCAATCATATGGCCCACTTTGTCTCTGTCCGTGGGAAAAAAGGCTGCCTTAAAGGCAAACTGCACTGTGCAGGATTCAAGGAATTCTTTCACGGCTTGGGGATTGCCATCAAATCGACCGCCTGGTAAAGGCCCGGGAGGGACTTCTGAGCTTCGGGCTGTCTGTCCCCCTTGCTGACGTAATGCAGTATTTTCCAATTTTAACTGCTGGACCTCTGCAGAAAGGGTCTGCATGGCGGCCATCATTTGTTGTAGCTGTTGTTCCATTGTTAATGCCCGTCGAGTATCCCCTGTGAGTCCTCCAGAGCTTTATTTTTATTCGGGCGTTGCTAACTGTTACTCGTAATCTTTTTACTCTCTGGAAAAATCCCCACATGCGCACCCGTCGGTAAAAACAATACAACAAGGCCTACCTTGTCTTCGTCCAAACATGAAGAAAGGATAGATCTACCTGGAACCTGCTTCCGACCCCTTCTAACTCAGGTATCGAAAGGAGACTCCCGGGAAACCCTCGTGGGGGAGAAAACCCGGCTGCCGGTAGAGAGCTTTGGGTACAAAGCTGGTGTCACACTCTCAAAGATCTTGCGGGATGAAGTCTTCTAATGGTAAGTAAGTCGTTGTCTATGAAGTATGAGGCTCAGTAGAGATCTGGGAATAAACATATAGAAGTTAGCGAAGGTAATGGTGTCGGACTTCCTATGAGGGTTGGATGAGAATGATAATACCTGCACGTGGTAGGGACTGGGTGTCGGCAGAGGATTTCCGATCGCTGTTTGTAAGAGTGTGTGCCTTTAAAGATGGATCCCAGACGGGGTTCCGATAAGGAGCAGGACGGTAAGCTGAAAAACTGGGTTTCTTTGGGAGGAATAAGGAAAGAGTAATTTAGAAAGGTCTGAACTATATATCTGATAACCGGGGGTAAAGCGGAAAGAAGCTTACATGAGTGAAGGCTGAGACACACCGGTGGTCGAATGGAGTCGATAATGCAAGCGTGGTTGACAGAGGAGGAGGGGCTTCTCTGCTCGAAAAGGAAAGGAGAGAAATCAAGGGTTAGTAGATGCAAAGGTTCTAAAGCAATAGTAATGAGAGGTACCTAGCGGCAACTCACGAAGCGAAGCCTCTGATAGCAGTAGCAACGCGTTGTTGTTCAGGAGCCGTGGATTCTTGTAGTGTTTCCGGGATGGGAGGCGGAGCTTCGCTTCCGTCTCCCGTCCTGACAACTAGACCATTGACACCGAGTAGAGGCGCCATGTTGGAGGAACACAGCCGCAACTTAGGTTGAAGCCGCCAGCGGTTCCATAATAGACCGCGTCGGAGACCCATCGTAACACTTAGGTAATAATCCTTCTGCTGGTGTATGTTGTTGGCCCAGATTCTTATACACCTTGGACGCCATGCCACCTCTTGTCCTATATTCAGGCAACCATAACTGCCATCCACCGCCATTAGCTGTACTTTCGTTTCGCAATACATTTCTCAATTTCCTGTATTCTCCCAATGTGCAGTCTCTGAGATCTTTAATTTGTGCAAGTCTTTTATAGCTGATCCATTTGCCGTCTTCGATCAAGTCGCTCAGCCATAGCACCCCACTCAGGAGCCAATTCAACCACAATAGCTGCCTCCCCTTCAATAGTATTCTTGGATTTAACCAGATTGGGATGAAATCATTATCACATACCTTGCGTTTACTCTTCTTCCATAGCCCATTCCAACAAGTTCTTAGGAATTTTGTTGGTGGAAATGATCGACATCCAGGCCCATCCACCGTGGACAGCATGGCCCTAGGCGGCAACGGAGATGAACAACTTGATTCCGCCTGCGTCCATACGTCCTCCGAATTTTCAATAAATGGAACCAGATGCCTGGCTCCAAAGGCCAAATGGTAATTTTCAAAATCCGGGACCCCTAAACCCCCACAGTCTTAGGGTAACTGTAATTTCCACAATCTGAGGCGTGCTTGTTTGTTCTCCCAGATAAAAAATTGGATTAAACTCTCAATTTTCTTCCAAAAGCCTTTCTTTACGTCCAGGGGAAGTACAATAAGCACATAGTTTATACGTGGCGTCGATGTCATTTTGATGGCATTCACCCTTCCCCAGACACTCAATTTAAGCGCACTCCATCTCTTCAAGTCAAGCTCCAGGGATTGAATCACATGTGTAATATTGACATCCATAATTTTTGAGACATCATCCGTTAACCAAATCCCAAGGTATCTCATCTTACTCGGACACCACTTACATGGAAAGTTCCTCATCCTCAAAACAGTGCATGCGGTCGATGCCGGCAGCGCTTCCGACTTGACCCAATTGATCTTGTATCCGGATTCTCTGATGAACACACCAATCACCTCCATCATCACAAGAATGGAGCTCTCCACATTCTGAACCACCAACAACATGTCATCCGCATATAACCAAACTCTCTGGTAGGCCGCACCATAGCGTACTCCTTGAATTCTATCTTCCTCTCTTATCCTCAGAGCCAACAGTTCCATAGCGATTACAAACAAAATCGGCGACAATGGACAGCCTTGCCTCGTGCCTCTCTCAAGTTCAAAAACGCCAGAGCTCATGCCATTAGTCCGAACACTTGCCATTGGATGTGAATACAGCAGTCTAATCCATCCGATCATGTTATCTCCAAATCCAAAACCTTTCAATGTACTTAAAAGATATGTCCATTCAATATGATCGAAAGCTTTTTCAGCATCCAGTGATAACGTCACCACATCATTCTGGCGTTCTCTGCTTTCATATAGAGTCAGCAACAGTCTTCTCATGTTATCTGATACATGTCTTCCTTTCACGAAGCCGGACTGACCAACATCTATAATATCCATTAGAGAAGCTTCAATCCTCAAAGCCAATGCCTTGGCTAAGATCTTGTTGTCAGTGTTCAGTAAGCTGATTGGCTTATAGCTGCCGGTTTCTACCGGGGGTCGCCCCTCCTTTAGAAAAACAGAGATTGAAGCGTGCCTTGTTCAACCTGGAAGGCACCCATCCCTCACGATGCGCGCAGCATTTCTAGCATCAATTCAAAAACCTCTTCCGGGAAAATTTTATAAAGTTCTGCAGGTAGACCATCTGGGCCCGGGCATTTACCAGAATTCAACGCATAAGCTGCCGTCCTGAGATCCTCCACGCATAATTCTCTCTCCATGCACTCCAGAGATTCCGAACTCACTTTCTTCAAATGGTAGTCTTCAATTAATCGACAAATTTCACTCTCAGATAAGATGGTTTCTGAAGAGTAGAGGGTTTTGTAGTATGACTGAAACGCTGCATTAATTTTCATAGGGTCAAAAGTCACTACCCCATCCAGTCTCTTCACTACATTTACAGTTCTGTCATTATCCATGACCCTCAACCGATGAGCAAGAAGCCGATCACATTTTTCGCCTCTTTCAAAATAGCTGCTTTTGGTTCTAAAAAGCAGCCACTCAGCCTTTGAAGAAAACAAATATTACAATCTCTCTTTTTTCAACTTTAATACTCTCAAAGTATCACTTGAAAAGTTTTGCATATTTCCTCTCTCGAGATCCTGCCAAATTCAACTTGTTAAATGTTTACTGTACTGTTACCCACATGTATATATATTTGTTTTCAGAATGATTGTTGTCTTGTGCTCTGCCAACTTGCAGCGTGCCATTGTGACAGTTGCAGCTCAGTGAAAGGCCTGCCGGCAATGCCAGTGTGTGCATACACAATCACAGAATGCGACCGCAAACGGACCATTATAGATCAAGGGGTGACGTCCCGCGCATGTTGATGCTGAGGGAACAAAATGGGATTAATAAATTACACACTTACATGACAGGATTAAATGAAGGAATCCCATGGCAACATCTCTCTGTATGATAAGAATATTGTTGAGAAGACAAATGTGTGTAATCGACTGCAAAAGAAGGTATGACATGTCCCCATTACACAAGACATTTGAACATACTTCACCGTATAGTTGCGGTTTCTGTGACCAGTTACACAAGCCAGTTTGGTCGTGCTTACAGTCAAAGATGGGTTATGCATCATACAAAGCACTAGCATAACAATTTCCATAATAGATTAGATACAACCTTTTATAGTGAATGATGCAGCGCAAGTGCAAGTAAATATCCAGATATGTAAAAAAAATAGAAGTACCAGGAAACTTCGAACTAGGCTCCAATTTCTTAAAAGTACAACATCGTTTGCACATTTTTCTGTAATATATAGCAGCATTTCTAACAGCAAGTCCCTTATATCGTGCTTCCCATGTACAGGTGGTATTTGTGTCTTTGAGTGCATTCCAGTCCAAGATGGCAAAGTTAGAACACACAAACATAGGATGTCTGCAATGGGCTTACTTTTCCCGGTCATGTGACCACAATGCCTGTCCCACCAATTACAATGTAGCACGCTACTCATACTGACAACTGCAGGAAGGCAAGACGGACTGCGGCAGCTCTACAGATAGACACAGTGAGTGCAATCCGCACATTAATCACCATGACTAAGACACCCAGGGCCGACCTTAGGGCAGGGCCGGCTGGCCGACCGCCTGGGGCGCCAGAGCCTTCCTAGGGCACCATTAGCCCCCACAACGCCGGCTCGGGGGAGTCTTTCAAGGGCTCCCCTGAGCTGGCGTAGTGGGAGAAGGTGCGGTAGGGGAAATGCCCCAAAAGACTGTATCCATTTGTACGAATGTACAAAAGACCGAAAAAGGCCTGTACCATTCGTACGAATCTGAAAAAATACTCAAGATGCGGAGAAAGAGGGGGAATAAAGTTTAAACAAAATACATGAAAGGACTCTGGGGTGCCAGTTCCAAAGCATGTAAGTCAAGGGAACCGGTGTCACAGGGAGTCGGTGGCACACAACAAGGTGTGATGCCAAAAGCAAAAGGTAAGTAAGGGGGGAGTTTATTTGTGGGGTATGTTTGGCAAGGCATTTACTTTGGGTTGTTTAACTTAACGGTCAAGTTAGGTACAGTCTTTTCGGCCACAAACATTTCCATTACGGGCAAACAACCGAAATCCCTGCCTTTTTGTCATTAAATGCAGTGGGGCTTTTAATAACAATAGGGTGCTGATGCTTTTCATCAGCACTCTATTGAGATGAGACCTCCCTGCTCTGACGTGAGAGTGAGGTGGTTTTCATGAGAATAGGGTGCTCATGCAATAGCATGAGCACTCTATTCCAGTGATTAACTCCCTGATCAAGCGCCAGAGCGGGGAGTTAAAAAGAAAATTTACGCTACCACCCTCCCCGACCCCCCTCAAAATCACCACGAGCACCAAAACATCCATTGACAAGCCTCGCTCATTCATGACTGCAGGTAAGCCATACCCAAGTGTATGTGATTTTTGGTTGTTTTTTTTGTTGCTATACCCAAAAGCTGCCTGAAATCAAGAACAGTTGCCACCCCCCAACAGACTATTTAATCCACTTTCAGGCATGAATGTGAAGTCCAGCTCCTGATGCTTTATTCCTGATGGGGTCAAGCCTTTACAAAATCATGCATAAATAGAGGTCTAACAACCAATTCGACATTCTCAGATTGACACATTTTGTATATAATGCACTGGGCAGGTGGTGTAAGTCCCCAAACAGCTTAATTTAAGAGCACATCTGTTATCTCTTTTATGTCTCCCTCCAGAGAGTATTCAGCATGGCACCAAGGTCGTGTCCCAAAATTGGCAGATACATTTTAGGGGATCAGTAATGACAAGTGACCTGGTGAAGGTGGAAAAAACTTCACTGACTCCGGTAGACAACAGAATTGGATGTGTCCATAATGTTCTACACACCAGCTGCAAAGTAATCAGACAAAGCTTGCAGGAATAAGCAAACACTATTAAATGCCATTTTGTGTTTTAATACTTGGGAGCAGGTACAAGTGTCAACATGGTCGTTCGACCGACTCCTCATTTTTTAACATTTTGTGGGTAACAAGCGGGCAAAATAAAGCAATAGCATACTGTTAGGCAAGATTGTGGGCAGTACCCTTTGGGAGACTACAGCAACCAGGGTCAGATTGACCAACTGGCCAGTCAGCCTGTGTTGGAGCCGAAATCATGGCAAGTCCCTGTGGCATTCAGAATTCAAATAAATAAGGTAATAAACATAAGAAATAAATATGAAACTGCCAGAGATTTAGTTATGCTAGTTAATAACAGGAGCAATAAGAGATGTTGTGTTCCCCCACCCTTTGCTGTGATTTTCAGGGATTTTAGGAACCCACTAGAGGCCTGTAGCAGCGGGCGTGCATACTATATTATAGCATAGGTAAGGACATTGCCTATACGGTGAAATTGTAAGTACATTTGTACCCCAATATGCCCAGCAAAATGGGAAGTAATATCCTGATAGTGAATAAAGTTAGTCAAAAACTAATGAAGATATTCAATCTTTTATAAAGGATCAGGTAATTAAAACCCTTGCCTATATGTCGTTACAGGAGACAACACCTTGCAACACCAGACCTGAGAAATAATTGTAAACACAGAAATGCAGCAATCAAATCAGCTAATAGCTTAATGAACAGAATAAGTCTCCTAAACAAAAAGGAGCGGATGCAATATTTACAAAAAAGGACTGCAGAAAGGGGAACAGTGTTCCCCTGAAGAATGTCCTTAAACAAATAATTTAGAATGGATGGAAGGAATGAAACATGTTGGGATAAATGTAATGAGATGGAATGATAAGTGTGGAAGTGAGAATGAATGAGAGAATATTTTTTACTGCTGAGTTTTAGGATATAATGCATTTTTAGATGTTTAAAAATTCTTTTTGCACTGTTGCCTGAAAAATCACTGGTACTCATTCATTTATGTTCAAGGAGAATAATAAATGTATTGAGATACGTGCATACAATAAAGTTAAAAATCAATATATGGGTATATTGGAATTTATATAGGAGAATATTGTATGTAAGTGAGAAAGGCCTATGAATGAGGAATGAGTAGGAAGTATTGCGGTGAGAACCCAAGACAACAAAAGACCATTAAAGCACTTATAAGTATTAATAACAGATTTTTGCTAACCATTCATGTTCCGTTGGGAAGACTTGTTCTTCCACTTCCTGGCCACTACTAGGATAGCAGCCAACACTAAGATCACATATGTTTTAAATTGTGGTCTAATTTGTGGGGTTGCTTCCCTGTCCCAAAGGCCCAAGAGGTACGTTTCCATTCCTAGAGTAAAGTTTGTTTTGAGCATATTATTATTTGAAGACATTACCTGTTCCCAAAATGGTTGAATGATCAGACAGGTCCACCAAATGTGGGCCTAATCTCCCCTTACTTTACAGGCCCTCCAACACTCGGCTGATGTATCTGGAAACATCTTCTGCAACCTCACCAGGGTACAGTGGCATTGGAATAGTATTTTGTACCAAATTTCCTGTATTTGGATGGATCTGGTCAATTTAGGTATATTAACAATATTACAATATCATTACCCAGCATCCCTTCATACTTGCTCATCTATAGCCAAGTCCTGATCCCAGAGTTTTCCGTTATGATTTTCTATATGTACGATACCAGATGTTGTTCCCCCAACCGGCTGGTGATGTATTTTTCTAATAAAGTCAACTGTCTATTCACAGCAGACTTATTGTGTGGATATGTTAAACAGGGTCACAATTGGTAGTAACTAAGTCTGTCTCTTTCCCCCAGGCCAAAGTTCTGTTTGCGCAGTTTGAAAGACTGTACTTCCTGCTATTGCATAATATATCTTAAACAGTAGACACCCCCCTCTCTCCAGTGTCTAAAGCAGCTTCCCTGCATTATCAGGGGAGAACTAAGTATTGCGAAACAAGGGTGTGAATGTGGCAGGTATTGACGAGATACCTTTGTTTTTCACAAATTCATCCCATATATCTTCCTTTAATGCAGTGATTTTACATGCATGCATACTACCCGGTCTCTCTGTTTTTGCAAGCCATAAGACCTCAACTAATGGGAAACCTACCACGCCCTATCCATTTTGACCCACTGCTTCTTTACATTGGTTAGCAACCATTGGTACATGACCCTCATTTATGTGACTTGATAGTAATGGTAAAACATTGGGACTGCCATATTTTTTTCAAGCCCTGCAGATTCCTCTTCCCAAGACTTTCTTTAGAAAATTGAACAAGCTCTTAACTGCATTTATTTGGAACAATGAAAAACCAAGGGTGGTCCTACAATTACTAATGGCACGAGATGGCAATCGGGTGGGAGTCTTACATTTGGAGATTTTCTTCTACAAGATGGCTCACCCTCTGGATATTATTGAGTGCTTAATGAGATGTAATAAATCCGGATTGATTGGGATATATGAGATCAAGGAGCAGGCCCTCCAATCTAGTCGCCTGAATATTTGTATATATTTTAGCATCAATATTAATGAGGGCAATAAGAGCCACATAGTGTGGGATCCTTATTAGTCCTTGCGAATACATAACGTTTTGCTTGGTCCATCGACTCTGATATACTTCCCGACCGTCCCAAATGAATTGAATGAAGATGTTAACCTCGGAGTAAGTACCAGTCAGTATTTCTTATAGAACATTGCTGGGAAGCTGTCCGGCCTCAGCGCTTTATTCATGGGTAGTTGCCTACTGTGGATATTAACAACTTCTCCTAGAATGTCCATTTCCAGAGATTTTCTGTCTTTGTTCAATAGGGTCCTCAGCTTGATAAAGTCTGAGGGCCTCATCATGAGTTGGGCTTCATCCCGGCTGTAATACCGCCTGACTGTAAAAGCCTTAGCACCCACCGGTCTGGCGGTATCAGCGCCGGATCACGGGTTGGACGTTAACAGTAAATCCCCATTCTCCATTGGGTCCATTGGATCCAATGGGGCATTTTCAGTGCTAATACTGCGGGATAATACAGCCAGTGGTAATACCGCCGAATACAGGGCGCTAAATGGGTCCTCTAGAAAAAAGCTGGAGGTAAAACAGCACATTTTGCACCCAACTCGTGATAGGACCAGCCATTAAATGGGTAAAATGGTAATACCGCATTTAAGGGCTACGTACCAACTTGTGATGAGGCCCTAAGTATTCTCCTTGGGGCACCTCCTGAGAGTGTTCGGACGAATATAGGGACCTGTAAAAATGTTTAAATAGTTTCACCATTTTCCATTCTCTGTCCCTGTTTGCCCGGCGTCATTTTGTAGTTTCATGATGGTTTGAGACGCTACCTTTTTCCTACGTTGCCTGTCTAATAACATATCTGCTCTATTCCCTTTATGTAGAAATATTGCTTCATATTAAGCAGACTCTTCTCAGCCCATTTAGCCCTCAGTAAGTCCAATTCACCATGTGTTTCCCTATACTGTTTCAGAGTATCCCTGTTTGGTTGCCCCCTTCCCCATTTTGAGCATAATCTCTTTCAATTTGGATTCCAAATCCTGCTCTAGCGCCCTTCTCCGTTTGTCACTGGAGGCTTTCAGGCTTATTAGTTCCTCTATATCACTGTCTTACAGGCATGCCACCAAATCCCTGGGGATGTATCCGACACCCCATTGTCCAACAAATAATCTTTAATCTTATCCCTTACCACTTCCGAGAATACACCATTTTGATAACAGCATCCGAGAAAGCCCATTTCCTTGGTTGCACAGGAGCGTGGTGAATATTTAGTGCTGTAGTGAATGCTAGTTTCAACTTCTGGAAGGCTTCTTCAGCTTCTGTCGACCAATGGAACGTTTGATTTTTCTTTAACAAGAAGGTAATTGGATGTACAATTTGTGAAAACCCAGGTATAAACCGACGGTAAAAGTTGGTGAATCCGAGCACACTTTGCACTCCTTTCATGGATGTTGGTGAGGGCCATTGGAGGATTGCATCCACCTTTCGTGTATCGATATGTACTCCTTGAGGTGTGAGCAAGAAACCGAGAAACCCGACCTCCGTTACATGGAAAAAACATTTTTCCAACTTGGCATACAATTGGTGTTGTCAAAGCTTCTCTAAGACTGCCCGGACATGGCTTCATGTTCTTCCATGGAATTTGAGTAGATAAGAATGTCATCATTGTAAACAAGAGCGCAAACGTCCAGTAGTTGACGGAGTACATAATTCATAAAGAATTGGAACGCCGCTGGGGCATTGAATAGCCCGAATGGCATGACCTGGTATTCAAAGAGGCCGTACTTCGTGCAGAAGGCCATTTTCCACTCGTCTCCCTCTTTTACTCTTACAAGATGGTATGCTCCTCTTAAATCCAGTTTTGTGTAGATTTGAGCATGTTTCACTTGCTTCAGGAGCTCTGGTATAAGTGGTAAAGGATATCGATTTTTTTACTGTGATCTGATTGATGGCTCTATAGTCGATAGAAGTTCTTAAATCCCCCTCCTTTTTAGGCATGAAGAATAAGGGCGAGAAGGCAGGTGACTTGGACGGGCGAATTAAACCGTTTGCCAGGTACTGATCCAGGTAAGTTCTAAGATGCTGATTTTCCTGTTCTGTAAGAGCATAAATTCGGCTGCAAGGGATCTGGGCTCCGGGTACAAGATCTATTTGACAATCGTAGGGTCTGAGCGGGGGCAGAACGTTGGCTTGCTCTTTTTTGAAGACATCCTGGTAATCTTGGTATTGAAGCGGTAAGGAGCTGATGAGTCCCAACACGATTCCTTTCTTCGGTTTCAGATTGGTCATCTTTTTTGTAACATGTGTCGGCACAATCATGAAGAAATGTCAGAACTCGTTTTCGCCAGTCGATCCTAGGATTGTGGGTCTCCAGCCAGGGCATTCCCAATACCATCTGGAACTGAGGAGCACCGATGAGATTGAAAGTAAAAGTCCTCTTGATGCCTGTCCTGACACAGAAGCTTGACTTTCTCGGTGTATTGTGTCACCGGGCCGGATGATAGCTGAGAACCATCCACAGAAGTGATGTTTTCCGATTTCTGCTTCTCTCGGAGAGGAAGGCCTATTCGGAGAGCCAAATCTTGGTCAATGTAGTTACCCACAGCTCCATAATCAATATATGCCTCCAAGGCATGTATTTTTGATGGTTGCTTGTGATTCACCAAAAGCACTGGAAGGACTAGATGTGAGGTTTGTATGGTTTCCTTTTTCATGCTCAACAAGCGAACCCCTACACTTGCCGGGCATTGGCGTTTTTTGAGTTCTGTTCTTCTTCTTCATCAGTTTTGTCTGTTGCCCCAACAGTTTTCTTGGGTGGTTTTACCGGGCAGTCACGGAGGAAGTGACCTGCTTGTCCACAATATAAGAAAAGCTGTTGTTGTCTTCTTTTTTCTCTTTCTGCTTTGGTAAGGGGACTTCGTAATCCACCAATTTGCATTGGCTCCGACTGTTCATGTGGTTTAGTCTGATTCTCACAAGGTCGTACGTAAACTGACCGTCCCTCTGATCTAGCTCGATCCATTTTCCGATTCTGCAACCTTTGATCGAGTTGCACCGTCAGGTCAATGTAGTCCGCACAACTCTCAGGGGGATTCACCACTTGCGCCAACACATCCTTAAGTTCTCCACATAACCCTCGATAAAAGAGTGTAGTCCTCTTCTCTTCTGGCTAGTTGGTCTGGGCTATGAGACAATTGAAGGTTGCAATATAGGATAATAGATCTTGACTCCCTTGTCTGAGTGACAACAGCTCGTTGTTCAGAGCTTGTCCTTGAGTATGACGGGCAAACAATTTCTCCATCTCATGTTGGAAATTCCCAAAGTTCCGAAGTAAAGGGTCATCTTGATTTACCAAAGGTATAGACCAGTCCGCCGCACTACCTCCTAAATACGAGAGTACAAATGCCACTATGGCTTGGTCATTAGGAAAGGCTCCTGGTCTGCACAAGAAATGAAGGCGACATTGGTTCATAAATACAGCAAACTTGTTTGGGTCGCCGATGAAGCGTTCAGGAGGGGCTAGAGGCACTGCTCCTGGAAGAACCACCTGAACCAGTGTTGATTGTTGTGGTGTGGAAGAATGAGAAGAATGTGTCAATCCAGGAAGTGGAACCTGTCCTGCTTGTGCTTCTAGCATTTGTCTTGCCAATTCGTCAGTTATTTCCCGAGTTACAATAATATCCCTCCGTAATGCATTGGTTTCCTGTCTTGAAGCATGTACTTCAGCCCGTAATTCCCGTAGTAAGAGAGCTAACTAATCTGTTTCTGAAGTTTCCATAATGCCCAGGCAGAGAGTATAAGAGGCTTTGCGTTCTGTTACGCTCACCTGGTCTTTGCAGAGGCGTTGGGGCCCAGTTGCAGCACTCCCTGTACTTGAATCACCCCCTTCAGGCCTCTCCCTCCGTAGAAAAGCTGTGAGCGGTGGTACGTGGTGATCCTGCTCCTGTGAATTATGGAAGATAAGCTCTCCGTCCTGCTGCTTCTGGCAGGGGCGCGTTGAATGGGATCTAGTTCCTTCACTGATCCCTGATAAGGATTAGTCCAGTCCAGCTGTGACTATGCTTCTCCTTATGATTGGTAAGTCTTTCTTGAGCTCTTGTGATGCTGTTCGTTCTGTTTAATGCCTTTATATGTTGCTCCTATTTATGGCCGCAATAATGTCTCTCTTCTGTTTTCTTCCCTTAGACAGAAATGCGGCCTCAATGCAGCTGTGAAATGCGGCCAGGTGGAAGATGGATGCTACCGCAATGTTCGACAGCAGGTAAGTGATGGTTTAAGGAAAAGCGCGAAGTATGGCGAAGCGCAACCTTAAACTGACTGTTTTTTCGATGTCTAACCTTGTCTTCTGTTTTTCCTTGCAGGCGCTGCTGTCGACGATGGAGCGTGTCGTGCTGCGGTGACAAGATGAAGATTTCGGCGTTACGGAAAGTGTAAAGATGAATGCTTGGTTCGCCAAAGAGATGTACAGGTAAGAACAGCTTCCCCCAGTTGGTAAGTATGCTGGCAGGAAGCAGGATGTCCAAGAAGCAGGATCTTCAAAGGTAAGTCTGACGCTCCTTCACCTATCAGGGGCAGGCACTTTATTTCCCCACTACAGAGAGCCGCAAATACGGAGTGGGGGGGAGTATCTGTACCTTTTATGAATCTTATTTCATGGGGGGGCAGGGCCACGCGGTGTTCAGCATGTCTTTCCCTGACCCGCCACCATCTTGGAATCCCGTAAAACAGGTTTAATGTAGAAAACTCTTAATGTAACATGCATATCACACTATGAGATTGTTATGTCTGCAGATACAGGAAGGTGGCTAATGGTTTCAAATGGAAACATTGAAGATGTTTTTACAGTTTGTTACTTTTTTACTATGTTAACATTTGTCTTCTGGAAAAGAAGAAGTGTGGGGATAATTTCTTATGGCTGCGACACAGGATTATGACCAAAGGACAAGGTTGCAGGGGCCCGATTAGGTGCATTTAGTACTGGTGTAGCAATCTAATGTGGCTGATTTAGTTATATGGGAAAGAGCAAACCAGTCTACTCCAGTCCACATAACAATGCTTTGAAACTCCAGCAATGGTGCAGGGTGTCACAAGTCTCTCCCCTTCTCACCTGTCTGTATTGTTTACTCGTGATCTTCGGAGATGTCTTCTTTCGCACAGTTCGGGATTTATATAATCCCGTGCGTAGGTCCTCGGATTCCAGTGTGTGGTTCGTAACACAACCCCAGGATACATTCAGATGCCCAGGACGGAGACCAGGAAATAACGAGGTTTGCGATAGAAATCCAGGATATGGTAAGGTAAGGATAAGGGGAAGGAAGGAAGAAGAGGAATTCAGGGAACCAGGAACCAGGAATCAAAAGTAAGCGCTGAACGAGCTCCGGCAACACACGTCCGACTACTGCAAGCGGTAGCGTTGAGACGCGCATAGCCGCGGGGGCATGTCTGCTTTGTAGAACGTAGAGCGTGTGATGCAGAGACTGGCAAACTGTGTTCCGCGTTCAACGGCCATGTTGGGAGGACTACTGAATTCAGTCCCCTATGGGTCAGGGACCACGAAGTCCAGAAGGGACGCAAACGGCGGTTCATTACAGCATGCCTCCTCTGAAACCCAGCTCCTCCGGGTTTGCCCGGATGTATAAGGTGGTATCTTCAAAGCAGCCTGGGGGCATTGATGTTTGAGACGGGTTTCCAGGTGCGTTCACTGGGAGGGTACCCTTTCCACTCAACCAGATACTGTAGCTGACCACGTCTGTACCTAGAGTCACATATTCTGGAAACCTCATATTCTAGCTGATCATTGACAATCACAGGGGTAGATCTTGGAGCAGTTCGAGAGGACTGGACGTATGGTTTCAACAGAGAAGTGTGAAAGACTGGGTGGATCCTTTTCCAAGATTCTGGTTGTCGGAGTCGAAAGGCCACAGGGTTAATGACTTCCTTTATGGAAAAAGGGCCGTAATACCTGGGAGCCAATTTATTTGGTCTTAGGTGTCGGGGAAGAAGTTTCGAGGAAAGCCAGACCTTATCAGCTATTGAGTAGGAAGGCACTGGTATTCTTTTGCAGTCAGCATGATGTTCAACGTCTCTTCGGGCCTTTTCTAGGTGTTCCTTTGCTTCTTTGTGCACGTTGATAAGGGTTTCAATCCAGGAATCAACCGTAGGAACTGGGGTAAGATGTGGGAGAAGGATGGTAGAACCGAAGGGTGGAATCCTTGACTACAGAAGAAAGGGCTGGTTTTGATAGCCAAGTGATCCGAATTGTTGTAGGCGAATTCAGCCACAGGTATTAAGAGTGACCAATCGTCCTAGACCTTGGTGGCGAAACAGCGAAGATATTGTTCCAGAGTTTGGTTTACGCGTTCAGTAGCTCCATTGGTCTGTGGGTGACAACCTGAGGATAAGGCACGTTGGATTCCCAGTATACGACATAATTGTTTTCAGAACTGGGATATGTACTGGGGTCCTCTGTCAGAAATGATCTTGGAGGGTAGCCCGTGGAGTCGGAATATGTGTTGCAGGAAGATTCCGGCAAGTTCAGATGAAGATGGAAGTTTATATAAGGGTGTAAAATGAGCCATGCGAGTGAACAAATCAATGGTAACCATGATAGTTGTGTAGCCCCTGGAAGGCGGTAGTTCCACGATATAATCTGTGGTGATGAATTCCCAAGGTCTTGTTGGTATCGCTGGTTGGAGTAGCAGACCTGCCGGTTTCTTGTTATCATGTTTGTTTTGATTGCAGACTGCACATGTTTGGATATAAATCTGGACATTATCCTTCATCTTCGGCCACCAAACCTGTCTTTGTATTAGACAGAGGGTGTTGGTGATGCCACGGTGTCCTGAATGAAGGGTATCATGACATAGGCTTGTGATCTTTTGTTGCAGTCTCGGAGTGGGAATGACCAAGCGATTGTCCTTGAACAAATATCGGTCCTTCGTTTTGAGATTCCATCGATTATTACTATTAAACTCCCTCCAGGTCTCAGAGGACTGAGTTTGAATCTGAATATCCTCCAGGAGGTTGATTGCATGGGCAACAAATATTGTGTGGGGAAACATCTTTGGGAAGGATCGATCTTCAAGGATTTCGTAGTCAGGACGTCGGGATAAGGCATCGGCTATTATGTTGTGTGTTCCAGGAACATGATGGATTTGAAATTGATATTGAGCAAAAAAGAAGGCCCAACTGGCTTGACAACTGTTTCTACATTCTAGGGATTGCAGGACTTGAAGATTCCGATGGTCAGTGCGGACCTGAACAGGGTGTTTTGATCCCAGGAGTAGATGACGCCAATCAGTGAAGGCTTGACGGATGGCTAGCAATTCCTTTTCTAGAACGGAATAATGGGTTTCACTAGGAGTCAAGGTGCGAGAAAGATAGGCGATGGGGTGCTCTAACTTGTCATCCAACTCCTGTTTCAGGACTGCACCGATGGTGTAGTTGGAGGCATCAGTTTCCACAAGAAAGGGTCGATCAATGTCAGGTTGGGCTAAAATGGGGGCTTGTGTGAACTCCGACTTTAACCGTTGAAACACCTTATCTTGGGCTGCTGTCCAGTGAAAGGGGGTATCCTTTTCCAACACTGTAATGATTGGATGTACAATCTCCGAAAAAGAGGGTATACATTTCCAGTAGAAGTTAGCAGGCCCCAGGAAGGATTGAATTTGTTTTACAGTAGTTGGAATAGGCCAGGATAGAATGGAATCTACTTTCGAGGGGTCCATTCCAATTCCTTTTGGGCTAAGGATGAATCCAAGATAGTGAACGCTAGATACATGGAAAAGGCATTTCTCGGGTTTAGCCAGGAGCTTATGTTCACGTAGATGTTGTAAGACTGCCTTTACATGCTCTTCATGCTTCAGATGGTCCTTAGAGTATATCAGTATGTCGTCTAGACATGTGGAATTGGATGAAATGAGAAGCCTGGAATTGTTATCATTATTAGAAATCATAAGACTATCTGTAGAAGAACCATTGCCCATTATTAGACTCACTGTTAGAGAATCATTAGAATTACCATTGCCTACATTGTTACTCTTTGCTATGGAATCATTCCATTATTGCTATTCCATTATTGCATTCTGTTTAGTTCTGATTAGTACATTGCTGAAGTAGAACTGTCCACATATTAGACTGTCACCTTTGTATGCATTTGCAATTTGCTTAGAGATTGACATATTAGGCATGTGAAGAGATAGGCCCTGTTATATGAAGGGTCTTCTTATAGATTGATATGTTTGCATATAGCGCTTGCCATGAGAAACATTAAGCCATTTTGCACTTTGCCATTTGCAATAGAATGACACTTACGCCATATATTTGAAGTGCCATGGTAGTGTTTTAGAGACACCGTATATTTGACATGTAGAGAATGATATGCTATGCATCTATGTTTGCATTAGATATAGCGCTTAGGCTGAGAGAGAAAATGCATTACTTGCACTACACACACAGGCATATTTGAAATGCCATGAAAAGTCATTTAGTATAACACACATTGTTATGCTTTGTAGAGATACATTTAGAGACTGTCATGTATGTATGTTTGTATGTTGAGGCACTTAGAATGAGTTTGCATTATGTAGTTAGTGCTTGCATTGTGAGAGAAATTGTAAACGCTAGAAAGCATTAGGCTGGCATTTGAATCCATTCTGATGGAGCAGAAGTTGCTTGCGCCACTGGGCTCAGTGCGGAGAATTGTTTTGTAAACATTGGCAGAGAGTACAGATAACATGGACCCTTGTCCTAGTAGAGACGGCCTAGGAAGCTTATCAGCTTGGCTGGTGTGCTTTGCGGAGACAACCCAAGGGTGGGGGCTGCGCCCAGGAACGAGATAGACACATGGAGGGAGTGCTTTTGTATGAAAGGGACGGGGCCTAAAAGTGCATTTTGTAATGCAGAGAGAGCCTACAGTGAAGGAGAGAACGGGTATGAACAGTGAATAGATGGAATCAACAGACTCAGAAGGCCAAGGCAGAGAGATATGAGGTCACGCTGACAGCACACGAAGTGACAGAACATGCCGTGAAAGTACACGCGACAAGAACACGACAGGAACACATAACACAGACAGGCAGGCATTGCTATATGCTGAAGGAGAGACATTCTTAGACATTCTGTGCGTCATTGGAGACTATAACCAGGAGGGCTGGAGAGAAAGGAATTAGGAGATCGGAAGTTGCTAGCTCGAGGGAGTTCGGGAGAGCCAGAGAGTTGCGGGGAGTTCCAGTAGTTGGTTGTTGAAGGAGTTCGAGAGAGTTGCTGAGGTTGTTGGCTGTTGGTTGGAGATGGTGCAAGCATTGCAGCAGACCCTGATGAGGCAGAGAGAGAGCTTGGCTTTGATGAGATCGAGGGCTTGGAAGTTGGCAGTTACCAGAATTGAGGCCTGCCACTGACTGGCTGATTGCAGAGTTGTGCAGAGATGGCAAAGACAGAGCTGGGAACACATGAAAATGGGAAGTATGGGTTTGACCTAGACTGACTGATTGATCAGAATAGACACTCACATAAGGGAAGAAGGGGAAACCTGACAGGGATAGTTTAGAGTGTAAAGATGGTGTGGATTGGGGTGGATTTGCCCATGAAGGTGATGGATGATTGGCGCTTGCATTAGATTGCATTAGAACCACACACTTGCAGCACAGGCTTACATAGTTACTGCATGGTATCTTTGCACCAGAAGTATAAAAGGTGCAAATTAGACATAGCATCAGAACTGCCTGCATTGTTATGCATTATGCTTAGCTGTGTGATCATAAATAAATGTATCCCATTGTTATAAATTGAATCGATTCTTTGTGTTTTCTTTGTGTCTTAATGTTATTTGTTATTTGTGTAAGTAAACACAGTGCACATAGGGCCTGATACGAATGCAGTCAAGGGGGGGTATAGTGATCCATAACCCCCTAAGAGATTGTCAGAGATTGTCTGAAGACCGGAGCGTGCTTGCCCACCCAAGGGAGGGGTGGGGGGATCAAGGGGATGATAGGGAATTTGGTTTTTTCAGACTGACAAAATGGAGGGGACACCCGGATCTTCACTAATGTGGACTGATAAAATGGGAGTGCAGCTGGTCTGTTGATCCACTTATCGGGTTTTGCAAGAGTCGAAGTTTGAACATCTTGTGCAACTGTGTAATTGTTTTTTGTTTTTCTGTTAGTTCGTCGTGGGAATAGAGATTTTTTATTTTTTTTCATGTTTTGTCTGTCTTGGGGATGTTTAGAGCATGCTGTCTGCAATTTTGTTCGTCGTAGGAAGGGGAACGTAATTGTTTGACCTTGGTTGCCGGAATTGGTTGACATTAGTCACATTTGATTGTATGAATAAATGTACATTAATTCACAGAGTGAAACAGTTTTTTTCTTGAAGACGCTCATGTTATTTTGTTTGGAAATTGGAGAAATAATTGAAACTGCAGAATGAGTTCATTTCTTAGTGACCTGAAGGCAATAAGAAATCGGCTTAAAAATACACTTGAGTCCTGGGATGTATCACAGGAACCAACTGTATTGAAAGTGAAAAGTGTAGCTACAGAAGGGAGCCCACATATTGTTGACTTGCACTCAGTAATATGTCGTCTTAGTGATGTGATTAGTAACTGGGAAAATGTCCCATTAAAAGCATCAGACCCATTGAATTCAAGTTCATCAGCAGTGATGGGCAGGAATACAGTTCCTAGAATAATGCATGTTGTTCATGGGGAGAAAAAGTTAACTCGGAACAGTGGAAGAGATAGTACAGATTTGACAGACATGTGCAGTGTGCCTAGAGAATTGGCTAGAGGAATGCATAGAGAGTTTGCCTATGAAGATCTGAGGCTTTGTGAAACTGTGTTATTAGAGAGATTCCTGCATGAACAGAGTTATGTGCAGATCTTTGATTTGAACAGAGAGAGAGACCGTTTTTGCAGTGGTAACATCAGCACTTTGCCTACGTTTTCGAGTGAAAAAAAAATATTGGCCAATGACCTAGATATTTTGAGAACTGTACAAGACAAGATTGATAAAAGGAATCGTGCTAAATTTGGATGTTTTGAAAGCTTGCATTCCTGGAATTTTCGTAGTTTTAATGTGTGCATGGAAAGCATGTTTGTTGACATTGGAGAACGCGCGGGACTGGTAGACTGCTTATTTGAAGCACGAGTTAGCAGTGCATGTGTGAATGTGAATTGCATTGTGTATGAGAGAGGTTTTTTGAATGGAACATATTTGATTTTTCAGCATGTAATTATTCAAAGTTGTGAATTATTAATGAAGAAAAATGGGGAGAGTGTTGTGACATCTAGAGGACATGGAAGTGATACAGAAGGAAATGCAGGAGTGGAATTGAATGCAGTTGTGACATGGTTGAAGTATGTGAAACTGATTGTTTTGTTTTGTTTTGAAAAGGATAGGGATGGAATGGCAGGAGTCATGCATTAAGCATGCATGCATTATGAGGCATGGTTAGACAGGAACAACAGTAGTTATATGCACTGACACATTGATGAGACACTGGAGGGAGATAGAATGTATGTCATTGAGAGAAATGGGAAAGTGTAGAGATAGTAATGTGCACTTCAACGCACAATGAGAAATGCTGTTTTTTTTGGCTTGAAAAACACCTGAAACTGAGTAAGACTGATTCTTGCACTTTTGTTTCTTTACATGAAATCTGGAGAGACACCTTGACCAGACAAGATGGCATCGCCGCATGAAATGACCAGACCATGAGACAGCAGCATGACGCCTGAGAGCAGCATGTCCAGATGACCGGCATGATGACCAGATGAAATGACCAGACCTTTTTGACCGTCTGTTCGAGATCAATGATGGCTGACACCTTGTGACTTTGCATGGCTGTTTTGAAGCAGCACCAGAAAGAGACTGGCTTTTGTCACCTTGTAATGTGACTTTGCATCATGGCTGTTTGTTTGCAGCAATGATGAGACATTGACATCTGACATTTGACGCTTTGCAGCAGCACTCTTGGGGAATGCCGACCGACTTGAGGCCTTAGGGTGTTGCCTTGTCCAATGGCTGTGCTCTGAGAATGTACCCAGAACATCTACTTGCTACCCAGACTGAAGAGACTTTGTGGCATGACACCTATT
Organism: Ambystoma mexicanum; assembly: GCF_040938575.1. NCBI lineage: Eukaryota > Metazoa > Chordata > Amphibia > Caudata > Ambystomatidae > Ambystoma > Ambystoma mexicanum. Next base: position 257,517,693 of record NC_090922.1, read on the forward strand.
GCCATGGGAAGTGAAGATCGTGACCGACTGTGCAGAGAGAAACTTGCAGCATCCTGTGCCAAGAAGTGAGAGAGGAAGAGCAGCAGTGAGAAATTGTCAGCAGTGAAGCAGCAGCAGAGGAGAGCAGAAGAAGAAATTTGAATTGCTTTATAATCTGCAGTGAGAAGAGAATCAATTTGGAATACCTTTTGCACCAGACAAATTTGTGCCTGAGAAGCAATGAGCAGGAATACACGCTCTGAAAGCATTTCTTGCCTGATCCACGTTTGGAGATGCAGTGAAGCTCTTGTTCTCTTGAGTGAAGGAGACAGAGCATATGGTGCTTTGAAAGCATTTGCACTTGCATTTAACCCTGGCTGTCCCTCATTTGAAGAGCATGGGACTGGCTGGCATGGCAACAGCATGACAACAGCATGACCTGGCAAGAGAGGAGAGAATTTGAACCTGCTAGAGATGGGCCTATGGGGAAGGGCCACACTGTGTCCAGAGGAGAGTAACCACCTGCAATGTCTTGCAAACACTCTGAATGAGTGCACCTGTCGCCTTTGTTCATGAAGTGAAGGGAAAAAGGAGGCGTTATCATCGATTGGCATCAATTGAAAGTCCTGACACGCGGTTTTTCCCTGTGCTACCTTTGAAGTGAAGGGCATGTGTGATCACTCCATGGGGACGAGTGGGGCTCATATGGTACCTGACACTTGCTTGCTCCTTGATGGAGCTCTGTGCGAGAAAATCTCATGCTGCCATATATCAAGCAGGCCAACCTGAATTGGGCTTGTACACATTTCTGCTGCCTGAACACTATTGGCTTGAACACTTTGCTGCTTCACGTTTGTTCACACGTTTGCTGTTGTGGAGAACCTTCACTACCTGAACTTTGACCTTTTGCTGAACACACTGATATGCTCTTAGTGAACACATGATCCGTTTGTGAACACTCGCTTTGTTGACATTGCATCTTTGTTGACATTCCTTGGCTGAAACCTTTTTGCATTAGAATTTGTACTGTGCACGGTTGTGAGGACACAGATACCTCATGTGACTTGGAAATACCTTAGACTGGAATATAATTGAATGGCCTATATGACCAATACACTGCATATATACACTGATATGTATGCATTGATCAATGGAATGTTTGGCCTGTTTGGCTACTGACATCTGTACTGACCTTTGACACCTGTGAAAGTGATTGGCATATTTTGTGCTTGAAACACCTGTATGCACAGTACCTATGCATTGATTCTATGCATTGCATTTTCGTTTTCTGCTTGTAGAGACACTTTCACACCTTTGGCTTGTAGACACTTTTGACTTCTGACTTTTTACTCGACTTTTGACATTTGGCTATGTTATTCTGATTTATGACACATTTGCAGTTTTGTATTTGAATATTTTAGCTTGCCACTGATAGAGTGAAATGCTTGCAATTTTTAGAAGGGTTTTTTGCATCATGAAATATATGCTTTTTTCCTTCAGTAACTTTGCTCGGTATTAGCATACCACGATTGCTATGCTATGTTTTGTTATGTTATGATTTATTTAATGATAAAAGGGAGGATTGTGGAATTGGATGAAATGAGAAGGCTGGAATTGTTATCATTATTAGAAATCATAAGACTATCTGTAGAAGAACCATTACACATTATTAGACTCACTGTTAGAGAATCATTAGAATTACCATTGCCTACATTGTTACTCTTTGCTATGGAATCATTCCATTATTGCTATTTCATTATTGCATTCTGTTTAATTTTGATTAGTGCATTGCTGTCAATAAGGCTTGATGCCAGAAGACATTTCAGCCTTGCTACGCCAACCGTAGTACCAGAAACTTCGCCAGCGTTCCAGCTAGCCTGCCATGCAGCACATCCGGTAAGTACATATTTTGGGGGGGTCGGGTCTGTCCTGACTGTATGTTTGTGTGTTGGGTCTGTCCTGCCTGTTTGTTTGTGTGTGTATGTTGAGATGCGGTGGTGGGGTGGATATGTCGGGTCTGCCTGTATGTTTGTTTTTGTGCATATGTTGAGATGTGGGGGTGGGGGGGTTTTGGGCCTGCCTGTTTGTTTGTTTTTGTGTATGTTGAGGTGGGGTGTGGGGGGTGTCGGGTCTCTCTGTATGTTTGTTTTTGTGTGTATGTGCAGTGTATGTTGAGATGCGAGGGGGAGGGGTCCACGCTCTTTAAATCACAGATTGTTTCAGTCATTTTTAGAAGAGGTAGAGGCGGATTATGGTGATGTCCTTTATCACACTGATGTTCGATGGCTTAGTCGTCGCAATGTCCTGAAGCAATGCTTTGCTTTATGGCAGGAAATAAAAGCATTCCTTGATGAAAAGGGAATGGACACTTCGGACATGCAAGATATTGACTGGGTAGCTGACTTTGCTTTTCTGATTGACCTGACAGGCCATTTGAATGATTTAAATTTAAAGTTGCAAGGAAGCCAACATCTAATATCTGATCTGTTTGATGCAGTTTGTGCATTTGAAATAAAGTTAAGGCTTCTGACAGCCCAACTGGAGAAAGGGATGCTGGTACACTTCCCCGAATGTGCAGAGGTTGATCACCATGACAAGTATGTAGGATGGTTTCAGCATGTGAAGGTCCTGAAGGAACTACAAAATGTTTTGGAGAATCGTTTCACACAATTCAAATCACAGTAAGTTTCTTTTAAACTTTTTGCAGATCCTTTCTCTGCTGATGTTGACAGTGTGCAACCTGAACCTCAACTGGAAGTGATTGAACTTCAGTGCTGTAGTGCCTTCACAAATAAACAAAGACAGATGCCTTTATTAGCCTTTTATCAGTCTATGAACACTGCTCAATTCTCCAATCTGTCACAGGAAGCATTAAAGATGGTATCTATGTTTGGCAGTACTTACATTTGTGAGCAAGATTTTTTTGCAAATGAAACTACATGAATCCAGCCTAAGGACAAGACTCACTGACCAACATCTTCATGCTATCCTGAGAGTAGGAACAACATCACTGGAGCCCGAGATCCAGAAACTGACACCTGAGAAATGCTGCAATGTTTCTCACTGATCAAGTATGCCAGGTTCACTGTTCCATCCTGTATGATTTGCATATTTATTCTAGTGCCAATATGTCCTTTGCAAAGAAAGAAATTATAAAAGTGGAATTGAAAATGTGTGCTACAAAATGTAAGTTTTAAATACAAATAAAGACCGTTACACCTCCAAAAAGGTATTCTTTTTCCATGTGTCGAATACAAATTGGGGGTTGAATAGGCCTCCCGCCACTCCCCGCCCCTGCCCCTCTCACATTAACTTTTCGGCGCACTATAGACAGAATGTGAGGTACATTAGGCCCTCTCCCAAAATCAGTTGTGCACCCCTGAGTTCTAGATTAATTACCCATGTGAAGAGCATGTCTCCCTTTGGGTTCTCTACATTGATGATGTTTTCATCATGTTCAATGGTGATCAAGACACATTAAAACAGTTCCATATGTGGCTTAGTTCCCGAAATAGGCACTTAACAATTTACCATCAATTTTAGCAAAAAGGCTGTCCAATTCCTGGACTTGTTGGTGTCAGTGGAAGAGGTAATACTTCAGGGATGTCATTTCACCAAAATGCCAGGGGTAGCAGAAGTGACATCACATGACGCTTGACCTCTGATGACATCACAGGAAGTGATGTCATTTGATCCCACCTGAAGTGACATCATGGGAAGTGATGGAACACAACCGTTTACCCTTGACAAAACAGGAAGTGGCATCACATAGCATTGTTTCACTATGAAAAATATGGTTACACTATTACTGTAACGTGATATACATTTCATACAAGAATGGATCACCATATGTATCGGCAGAAGAAACATGCTATAGATGCAACTTGCGAAAAAGCAAAATACGTAGTCCGAAATGGATGCTTATTCTACTCTAAATGATTTTTGGAGGATTGTGTCTGCATTGTGAATTTGAGGTATTTAAGAACAGACTAAATCAGCAGTGACTCACCCCTGAAGTGTGCCTGAAATAAACCTTTAATGAGTTTAGCAATTATTGTATGGAATTCCAGAAAGACAAATAGCTCAAATAGTCACATGGCATTGGCCACAGCCCAGGAGCTTCAATTGTTTTTTGTTTTTTAGGGACAGCAAGCGAGACCACTGGGGTAGCAAGGGAGACTCAGGGGTCGCAAGTGCGACCCCTGGTGACCCCTAAATTACATCTCTGGAGTACTTAGCACAACAGTGTATCATAAACCAGCAGATCGAAAGTCATTATTGCAGTATGACAGTTATTAGCGACGCACATTGCAGATGACTTTCCCATTGGACAATTTCTCTGATGCCCGAGACATTCTATGACAAGACGGAGGCGAGCATTATGCTTTACTTCTTTATTACTGTTCCCACAGCAATTTAAAGAAACTTTATATATAAGAAATGTTTTTTTTTTTTAATTTATTTAAAACTTTGTAACATTTTGTTCCTCCCAGGGACTCCTGGAGGTGTAGTAACACAAACATAAAGTTAACACAGTTTGAAAAAAATTTCCATAACTTATCACAACCTGAAGGAAAATGTCTCTGGACTACCACTACCCATAGTCCCCAGGTCCTCTGTAGTCCTGCATCATCCTCCTTAGCCAATCCGGGCTAACCTGCCCTTATAAGATAACCTTGTCCTCTTCTCTACTCCTCTTTCTTTGTTGCTGATTCCACAGATAAGTACCTTTCACATACATGTTAAATAGTTTGTTTTGTCAGACCTTATATGAAGCGTTGCACATTTACTCTGATGCTCTAATTCATGAAATTATAGGCGTATATTGATAGTACGCGCGCACGTAGTCAGTACGTGACTTACAGAAGTAGATCCTGTAGGAGCGTCTCCGCTCCACGACCATATCTTTTTCAGCCTCGCATAGTATAGGGAAGGAGAGCAGGGGCCGGAGCCGCGAGCGAACGCACTCGCATTAGGCTCCCGGACCCTCCTTCCGCAGCGACGAAGTAATAGACCTGCGGGCTCCCGCTCGGTGGGGCTAGGACCCAGCGGGAGCCAGCAGGCGCAGATCGTGCCCCAGAAGCCATCGCGTGCGCTCAACCGTCATTCCAGTCATTAGTTTGGAGAGCGGTGGAGCGTGAAGCGAATGGCGACATATTAAGGCAGTTATCTTCAGAAATAACTGCAGTAGACACTTCATCTTAGTGCTTAAGCACAGTGACTCGCTCCGGTGAGCGCGTTCGAAACTGCAAGGCAGCCCGACCATCACTAGGCGGTAAAGCTGCAGAATTCTCACGCTCAATTGACAAAAAAAAATAAAATACATTTTTTACTGGTGGAGAGGTCGCATTTCAGGGCATATTAACTGGGGGAAAAAATAATAATAATAATAATAATTTTGATTAAAAAGCTGAGGTGCCAGCCTTTGAGGAATATGGCACAGTTTACAGAGCCCAGGGCGTCTAGGTCTACTACCCAAGAATGGAGTTCGGATGAATGGGCGGAAGAACCCACTCACGATGAACAAGATCTCTCGTAGAGCTTTAAAATGGTCCTGGGAGACTCACTTTCTCACGCTGTAGCACAGGGTGTGCTCCCTCTTACACAGAGGCTAGACCATCTAGAGGCCATTCTGAATGCGCAGAAAGCAGAGGAGAGATCCAAGAAGAGGGTGCTCAGCCCTGGCGAGGGCACCTCAGCAAGACACCCTGACCAAAGGGTTGATACCAAGGGCAGTAAAAAGGCTTGGCAGAGTTCAGACTTTAAGACGCCCCCGAGCCAACCAGAAGGGGTAAGTTTAAGGCCCCAAGAGCCAGTTGACCCAGTGAATAGACTGAAGGAAGCCTTCTTAAAAAGGGCAACAGTGCCAGGCTCTCGACCCCCGACCCCAGGGGTGTACAATGTGGGGAAGAAGTGGATGCTGGTTACACACCGGATGAGGAAAGCGGGGAGGAAGAAGTTCCCTCACACCAACTAATAGAACAGATCCCAGAAGATGAGAATTTGGGAAAAATGTTCGATCCGGAGGCAATCCGGCATCCAAGATCAATGGACTGGGTACCATCACCCAGAGGGGCCCAATATATGACCCTCCAAATAAGAAAACCCCTCGACGAGAGATCATTTCAAAGATTAGAGCGGAATGCCCCAGGCCCGAGCTGCCGGGTAAAGTTACTGACACCCCAGATCTCAACCCAAAAATGGTCACTTTTGTCACAAAATCTGCCAAGGATCTACGAAAAGGAGTTGACAGAGCTTGGCGGGGTTGTCAAGATAAGCTTTTAGACCTTTCCGGTCCCCTAGCAAAAATTATGGACTTAGCCGAAAAGGGCTATAGATACAGGCACTCCAGTAGATCCCCAAGTGTTGGCCAATTGGGCCCAGTGAGCAGTCTGCCTTCTAAGGAACGCAAATTGTGCTCTTTCATCAGAGAGGAGACACGGGGTGCTGTTAAAAATAGACAGTAAGCTGATCGACCTGTCATCATACGAGACAGGGGAAGGCGCAAAGGGCATGCTTTTTGGAGAGGCTTTCGCCAAAGAAATGAGCCAATTTGTGGGCACGTACTCTGCACTGGAGAAGGCCCAATCTTCCATAAGAAGAATCTTTCCCGGACGTGTTTTTGCCGGGACCGGACGCCAAAGGGGTCGAGCGTCCGGTCGCTTCTCCTCTCAAAGAAGACCCCAAGGTCTGAGGTGCCAGTAATGGGAGTCGCGGCAGCAAGATAATTTCTTCCCGGCGCAAAGCTGTTTCCCAAGGAACAGGAGAGGAAGAGGAGCCTACAGGCACCAAAACGCCCCAACCGGTGAGTACGGGGAATGTAATGCACAAAATTGGGGGCAGGACAGCCAGTTTTTTGCATGCATGGCGCAATTTATCCAACGATGCGTGGGTCCTACAAGCAGTGTCAGGAATGACGTTAGAGTTTGTAGGTACCCCCTCTCAAGCGCTAGAACCAAGCCCAATGCTCAAGGCGCAGAGCGAAGAAGCACTGCTTCACAGCGAATTAGGCAATTTAGCAAGCAAAGGAGCGATAGAGCGAGAGACCCAAAACAAACCAGGTTTTATCAGCAATATGTTCCTGGTGCACAGAGGGGACAAAGTCAGGCCCGTAATAAACTTGAAAGGCCTGAACGAATGGATAGTATACAGGCACTTCAAGATGGAAGGGATTCACCCTCTACGGGATCTACTCAGGATGGGAGTTTGGTTAGTCCGCCTAGATCTCAAAGATGCCTATTTTACGATCTCTATCGCAGATCATCACCGGAAATATCTTCGGTTCAAATGGAACGCAGAGATGTGGAGGTTCACATGTCTTCCCTTCGGACTAGCGTCCGCCCCATGGGTGTTTACCAAGCTCATAAGACCTGTAGCGGCAGCTATTCGGGAAAGGGAAATAAGGATAATTATCTACCTAGACAATATTCTGATTCTAGGTCAGAGCGCTACGCTCCTTCGAGAGCAAGCAACTTGGGTATGCAACCTAGTAACCTCCCTCGGCTTCATCATCAACGAAGAAAAATCAGACTTACATCCCGCACAGCGAATAGAATTCCTGGGGTTCATAATAGACACAAAGAGAGCCTCTCTGGAATTACCAGCTTGGAAAGTTCGAGAAATTCGGAAAGAACTGAGGACAGTTTTAGCGAAGAGAGTTATTACCCTTTGCAACCTGGCCTGCATAATAGGTCTGATAGCAGCCTCGATTCAGGCGATATTTCCAGGGCCCCTACACTACAGAGCCCTGCAGAGGTTGAAAATCAGATACCTCAGAGGCGGACTAGGTTATCACCAATTGGTTTCCCTAGACCAAGACGCCATTACAGAGCTCCAGTGGTGGTTACAGAATATGGAGCCCTGGAACGGCAGAGCGATATTCGGAGACACGGCAGATCTAGTGATAGAATCAGATGCCAGCGGAATAGGCTGGGGAGCCCGATGCGGAGGGCTGCAGACAGGCGGGAAATGGTCACAAGAGGAGCTCAAACTGCACATAAACTGCTTGGAGCTTTTGCAGGTTCCTTCGCAGTGAAAGCATTCACCCGGGACTGGGTGACCTGCTGTGTTCTTCTCACAATGGACAACATCTCAGCGGTCCGCTACGTGAACAAACTCGGAGGGACATTATCCAAGATGCTGGCAGAACTAGCCAAAGACTTCTGGCATCACTTTTTGAACCAGCAGATATCAGTATCAGCAGAATATTTATCAGGTGTTCAGAACACGGTAGCGGACTGGAATTCGCGATATCCGGTAGACTCCAGCGATTGGAGACTGCTCCCGAGCGTCTTCGAGTGCATCCGACAGCTTTGGGGACCTTTAGATCTCGATTTGTTCACCAGCAGGCTCAACACCCAGCTCCCCAAGTTCTACAGCTGGAGGATAGACCCAGAGGCATCAGGGACGGACGCGTTATTGCAACAGTGGTCAGGAGCCCTCCACTACGCCTTTCCCCCATTCATCATGTTGACGAGGACAGTAGCGAAAGTGAGGAGAGAACAAGCAGAGCTAGTGCTCATAGTCCCATTGTGGAAGTCCCAGCCGTGGTTTCCAGTAGTGATGGAACTTTCTACGGATTTTCCGAGAGTGATTCCTCACAAGGCGAACCTTCTACAGAACCCTGACGGCTAGTGTCACCCGCTCATAGCGGAGGGCTCACTGACCCTGCTGGCATGCCGGGTTTCAGGCAACGTTGGGAGCTGCCAGGAATTTCACAGCTCGCTGCAGATTGCATCAGAAGCTCATGGGCTCTTTCCACCATTAGGAGCTATGGTGCCGCTTGGGACCGATGGGAGACGTACTGCGTGACCATCGGTATTCATCCCATTTCAGCCCCTCTAGTGCACATGCTAAACTTCTTAGCCCAAAGGTTCGAAGACGGATGTGCCTACAGAACAATAGGAGTCTAAAGGTCTGCAATTTCAGCAGGTCATGACAAACTAGAGGGGCATCCGATAGGAGAACACCCTGCCGTAGTCTGGCTATTGAGAGGTATAAAGTTAAGGAAGCCACCCAAGGCCAAATACTCGGTTCTATGGGACGTACTCAAAGTTTTTCAGTTATTCTCAGATTGGCCAGAGAACAAAGATCTTTCACGATCACAGCTATCGGGCAAACTAGCTATGCTTCTATGTCTCATAGCATGCAAGAAGAGCATCAGATGTCAAAGCACTTGAGATAGATCAAAAAATGTTCTACCCAGAGGGAGTAGCATTCAATGTAGCAAATAGGACGAAATCCGATTCGACAGTGATTTCTTGTCCGTACTTCCCCAACAATGCGAAGTTATGCGTAGCACAGTGTATCAAAGATTATGAGAGAGCTACAGCAGCGCTAAGGCCCACAGGAATGACACAACTGTTAATTGCGCGTAGGAAACCCTTCATGCAGTAGCGACAGCCACCATAGCAAGATGGGTCAGAGAAGTGATGCAGTGGGCTGGAATAGATTTATCACAATTTGGCGCGCATTCAGCGAGAGGCGCGATGGCATCCAGCACATTTGCAGCAGGCGTTCCCTTACAGGATATTATGAAAGCAGCCGATTGGTCCAATGAATGTACCTTTAAGACTTTCTATTTTAAGCCTGTCTCTCAAATTGCAAACAGAGTAATACATAGCTTTGAACAAGCATAATTCTCGCCTCCGTCTTGTCATAGAATGAAGATTATCCAGGCTTACAGCTCAGGCAGTCTTGATTCTATTAATGACAAGGAGGCGAGCATTATATCCCACCCTTGGGAACAAAAGGAAATCATGTATTGCATAATGACCATGTGTCAAGTAAGGACCCACCCTTATAATCACGTCTCTATTCATTGCAGGAAAAGACCAGAAGACGTCTTGAGTACGGCCAAACATCCTCATTGTTATGAGCTGCATAGCGAAGTTCGCAAGGTGACAGCACACAGCCGAATTCCTGGGGAGATGCTCAGTTGCAGTGGCTCCAATTGTTTTCAAGTTATCGGTTAAAGACATTCAGGCACAGATTAGCAGCCAAAGAAAGAGGAGTAGAGAAGAGGACAAGGTTATCTTATGAGGGCAGGTTAGCCCGGATTGGCTAAGGATGATGATGCAGGACTACAGAGGACCCAGGGGACTATGGGTAGTGGTAGTCCAGAGACATTTTCTTTCAGGTTGTGATAGGTTATGGACATTTTTTCAAACTGTGTTAACTTTATGTTTGTGTTACTACACCTCTAGGAGTCCCTGGAAGGAACAAAATGTTACAAAGTTTAAAAAAAACGAAAAATAAATTCTTATATATAAAGTTTCTTTAAATTGCTGTGGGAACAGTAATAAAGAAGTAACGCATAATGCTTGCCTCCTTGTCTTTAATAGAATCAAGACTGCCTGAGCTGTAAGCCTGGACAATCTTCATTGTTCCTGCTGAATAGAAGATGACAAACAGGCACATTTGTTGAGTCACAAGCTCACGGCACAGGCTTACCCTAGAAAAATTGGGAAAAGGACAGCCAAACGAGCCCAAGGTGCAACATACCACGGGAAAATACGCTTGACCAACAATTAAAAGACCAGCCCACATCTGCAACAATCACAGCAGTCATGAATTACTCTCCCCTGTTGAACAAACTTAAAAAGGAGATTAAACGCCTTTAGCCACTATTGAATGTAGATCAGTAAGCATTTATTTATTTATTTTACTTAATTTGTAAGGCACGTATGCATCAAGTACATTGTGTTTCAAAGCACCCACAGGGGAACAGTGAGGGAACATGGGAATGAGAGGCAAATCTTCTTAAGTACACCACAATCACGGTAGAAACATGGCGGGCCCATATGGTAAGAGGAGACAAAATATCAATAACAGTGGCAATGGTCAATTTCTACAGACAGGTACTGGAAAAAGCACTGTTCTTGAAGAATCAAGGCTGATTAACTTTGGACTAGTAAGTTGATGGCCTAATGCGTGGAGGACTGCCTCCTTGAGGAGTACGTATGAGATCCATTGAAGAACATTTTGGGTTTGGTGTTGCTAAAAGTTTTATTTTGTTAACTATAAAGCATTTTAATTAAAAAAAATATATATATATATAATAACAATGAAGAGAAAGAAAGAGGCAGGCCCTGTGAGCATTCAGAACGTGCAAGTGCAGAGAGAGAGAGAATGGACGAGGGAAGGGGGTAAGTGCTAGGAGTTCCACATAGGGAAGTGCTAGGGAGTAAGTTGCAGGCAGCTATTAAGTGCCTGGCAAAGATCACTTGGTAAGTGTGGTTATCTGCCAATAATAAGTGCAGGCCTGTGAGACAGCACAGGCCAGTGGGCGCAAAAAGGCAAGTGCTAGGGGTGGGCGGAGGCTAAAGGCAATTGGGGGGAAACCCAGGACCCAGATGGACACATAAGGGCCCTGGTCACCAATCTCAGCGACTGTGGGGATGAGCAATGGTGGCATAGGGGGAAGGAGGAGGTGAAAAGGAAAGCATTAAGGGGCTTCCGGAATTTGAGGAGATCCCTTCACAATTAACAACAGCTACCAAGGCACACAACAATATAGTGTAGGACAAATACATTTGTGGAATTTACCAAAAGCCTTGGGACGTGCCCCGTGGGGCCAATGTTCCAATTGTGGGCAGAATAAACACAGTCAATCTATAGATATTGGCTGGCGGACTCCATGGGAGCAGAGGAATTTCACAAATTGTCATTCAAGCCAGGTCATTTATCTCATCACGTATGTGAGAATAACAGTGCGAAAAAGGTTAGAACACAGATTATCGAACATAAATCCTGTATCCACATAAGAAACGTACGGCCCCACTTGTCACCCGCTTTGTGCAAAATATGCACACCGAGCTCGATCTCAGATGGACTATTCTTGAATAAATAAAATTGCCCAGAAGGGGTGAAGATATAAATCGACTCCTTTTGCTAAAAGAACAGAACAAGATTTTTAGACTACAAACTGAGAGTCTTGAGTTGAATTTAGGGAACCCCTGGCAACACCTGGCAATTGTCAGTCTGCAGCATATTTGTTAGGCGCCTATAGTGTTTCTCTGGGCTGAGCCAGCATAACAGAAGGACAGCAAGAACGAATTTGGGCTGGAGTGATGTGTGAGCGCTTTACAATCTGCATTGTCAATTTCAGTCGTACTTCCATAAATGGAATGTTATTCCTATAGGATGTTATCTTGGTTTCTCTACAAAGTATCACAATTGTAGGACAAATTAGAACAGAGGCAATACAGTGGACATGCTTTTAAATATTGCATTTATGCGCCCTCATTATGAGGATTTATTTTGCATGTTGGACTGTTTTCAGGTGTGCCAAATAACATTGTATTGTCTGCACTACTGGCAATGTCACTCTTGCCTCCATGGACGGAGGGCTATTCATATATGGCCTTACTGTATAGTGACGCAGTGTGTAAGCAGTGTGTTTTGTGGCATGATGGTGCTGGGACCCCTGACAATGCTTTGCTTTCCTGGACTGCGGTCTCTCTTCACTTTCACTGCTTTTCATTGAAGACTCGTGGATAAGACCACCACGCATGCACGGTGTGTAAGCAGTGTGTTTTGTGGCCCCAGGACCCCTGACAACGCTTTCCTTTCCTCGACTGCAGTCTCTCTTATTTTTCACTGGTTTTCTTTGAAGACTCTGTTGCCTAGGGATCTAGGCCTAATGAAGGACGCACACACGGAGAGATAGGAGGAACTTCTTTATTCTCGTACAACCAAGCAAGGACTGACGCTTACCGCGCACGTGCCCCATAACTCCCTTGCCCAGTCAAACTCCGCCTTTCCAACGGAGGGGGCTCATGAGCGTTAACCCGTTGAGCCCCGGGTAACACTACCCCCGAACAATATGTCCAAACATCAACTTGACACTCTGTGTCCAAACAATAACTCAACACTCTTCAACAAGTCTCATCGGCTTCCTTATGAGTCGTCTCGGCTTCTCACCTCGAGTCCCAGGATCTGGCTCCTCTTCAGTCGCTCCACTCTGGCTCATGTCCCCGGGGTCTCCTTCTGGGGGAAACCATTCATCATCCCTCTGCATCCTTGGTTCTGGTGAGAGTGCCCGCTGAGGTCCTTCTGTGTTTTCTCTCCTTGCGTATTGCCTGAACTGCTGACAGTTTCTGGTGACGGCCCTATTCTGGTCTTCAGCCGTTACCATCGTCCCTTTCACTGCAACTATCCTCATGGGGCCTGGAGCAAACCGCGGGTCTGTCTTTCTAGCCGTCGGTTGTTGCACCAGGACTTCATCTCCTACCTGGAACTCCGGCAGCACCGCTCCTCTCCGTGCATCGGTATGGAGCCTCGCATTTTCTTTTGCCACCGCGTCTCTCTGGAGCAGATCAAGGTCAGCCGGCTCTGCCTGCGCCGTACTTCTCGGGATGCGGGTTCGCACCTCATATCGGAACATGAGCTCGGCGGGCGTCTTATTCGTGACCTCATGAGGAGTGTTCCTATAGTCTCTTAATAGACGGCATAGCACTTGGTGTGTATCGACTGCGTCAAGCCGTGCCCTCTGTATAGTCTTCTTGATCGACGCCATGAAGCGCTCGGCCATTCCATTTGCCTGGGGGTGGCGAGGTGTGATCTTCATGTGCCTGAACCCCAGGTGCTCTGCCAGTGTCCCAAACTCATGTCCACAGAATGGTGGTCCGTTGTCAGACTTGACCCATTTGGGGATCCCCCACTCGCTAAAAACCTCTTCTATCGTCGCCGCCACTTGAGTGAACACCGTGGAATTGACCACCTTGGCTATCGGGAACCTTGAGTGCTCATCTATGAAGAGTAAGATGTAGTCACCCGCTTCGGTCGGCCCGTAGAAATCCATGGCTACTCGTTCCCATGGGTGATCAGGTATTTGAGTATACTGGAGTGGGGGCGGCCGTTCGGCAGGGGCTGTGCACTGACAGGCGTGGCAGTTCCTTACCCACTCGTCAACGGCTGCATCCAGGAGAGGGAACCACACGTGGCACCTGAGCTGCTTTTTTGTGTTCTCGGCTCCTCTGTGGCCTTCGTGGGCTATGCTGACCACCTCGCTCCTGAGTGTGGTGGGGATGACGATCCTGCACCCTCTGAGCAGAATATTGTTGTCCTTCACCGCAAGTTCACCATGTACTCGGGCTAGCCGCTCGATTTCTTGTTTGTTCACCCCCGGGTGTGCTAGGATGGCTCTGTGGTGGTCTTTCCATTTGCTGGCCGTCGTGAGGCTGATCGCCAGGGCTGTCGTTGGATCGGCTGCTGATGCGGCGGCTACTCTTTCAAGGGACAACGCCGGAGGCAGCGATTGGGCTGCCACATATTGCACATAGGCGACGTCACCCTTCCGCGCGAGCGGGGCCCCTACGGGGTGTCGTGAGAGGTAGTCCGCGGGGTTGAGGTCGCCCCCCGGGCGGTGTACAATGTCATAATCGTATTCCTGGAGGCGGATGCCCCACCTCTCAATCCTCGGCGGCATCTTGGTGTGCGGGTTCCCAAACAGTGATAGAAGTGCCTGGTGGTCGGTGATCAGCGTGAACCTTTTTCCGATGATGAAGTTGTGGAAATGTTCACACGCCCAGACTGCTGCCAAGCTCTCCTTCTCGGCCTGGGAGTAGGCCAGCTCAGGCGTCGACAGCGCTCGGCTCGCGTATGCAACCACGTGTCTGGGGTTAACATCCGCGCCACTGGTTTGGGCCAGGATGGCACCGAGGCCTACGGGGCTGGCATCCACCACCACCTCGGTGTGCCACTGTGGGTTGAAGTATGCGAGACGGTGAGCTTCCGCGAGGGCTTGCTTGATGTCCGCGAAGGCCTGTTGGCAGGCCGGTGTCCATTCGAACGACGACTCCTTCTGCAACAGTTTCCTCAGCGGGTCTGTGATGGAGGCGTAGTGGGGGATGTACCTCGCACAGTATCCCGCCATGCCGAGGAACGAGCGGACGTCCGCCACCTGCCGGGGCTCGCCGAGGTTGGTGATCGTGTCGACCTTCTCGGGGTCGGGCATCATGCCATCCTTGGAGAAGATATGTCCAAAGAACTTGAGTTTCGTTTTACTGAACCGGCACTTCGAGATGTTAAGCGTGAGGCCGGCTCTCTGAAGGGCTTCGCACGTGTCGTGTAGTGCCCTGTCATGGGCTTCCTTGGACGATACAAAAACGAGTATGTCGTCGCTGTAGTTTAGAGCCCCTTTTACAGGTCTGATGATCTGGCGTATTGCCTCCTGGAAAATCTCAGCGGCCGATGAGATTCCAAAGTTCAGTCTCCGGTATCTGAAGAGCCCATCGTGAGTCGCAAACGTGGTGATGGGCCGGGAGTCAGGATGGAGCTCCAACTGATGGTATCCCTGATTTAGGTCCAGTTTGGAGAACATCTGGGCACTGTTCAGCAGCACGATCATGTCTTCGATACATGGTCCCGGGTGTCTCTCCCGTTGTATTGCCGTGTTGGCCACCCTCATGTCCACACACAACCGGATCTTTCCCCCTTCCTTGGGTACCACCACAAGGGGGGACACCCACGGCGTCGGCCCCATCGCCGGTTCGATGATGCCGTCGCGGAGCAGTTGCTGGAGTGCCTCCGATACTGTCTCCTGAAGGTGGAAACCAACCCTTCTGGGGTGCTGCGGCACTGGCCGTACGTTGGGGTCGATGTGGAGCTTGATGGGGGGTCCCCGGAGCTTTCCTAGCCCCTCGCAAAGTTTTGGGAAGGCACTCGCGATGTCGTCTTGTGAGACGGGCGATTGAGTCTGCTGAGAGGCTATCGACCCTACTACGTTCCCCGGGCTGGGGTTGGCTGCTGCGGCGGTGATTACGTCTCCCACATTCACGTGGATCTCGATCAGCCCCAGGTGCGATGCCGTGTGATAGCTGAGGAGGCATCGACTCCTGGCGAGGGATCGTATCACGTGAATGGTCGCCTCCACTTGCCGCCCATTCAGGAGAAGGCACTGGGTGAATTGGCCCACCGTCTGTAACGGGGTGGCGGCTCCCCACTGGAAAATTCTGGAACGGGACGGATTGAGCTGTGGTGGGCATGGTATGCGGCCATAGTCTTGTTCACCCATGATGTTCACAGTGGCCCCAGAATCAATCATAAATTGAAATTGGCAATTCCCCATCTTGAGCGGGATTTGCGGGGCCTCCCTGGCCTCTTTGTTATTGAGTATAAGGTTCACAAACTCGTCGTGGTCGTATTGGTCCTG
This sequence comes from Ambystoma mexicanum, assembly GCF_040938575.1. NCBI lineage: Eukaryota > Metazoa > Chordata > Amphibia > Caudata > Ambystomatidae > Ambystoma > Ambystoma mexicanum. The sequence goes on from NC_090922.1 coordinate 257,533,828, forward strand.
CGGTGCGTAGTAGGCCATCGCCTGGTCCTCTTGGTAGAGGGTCTCGGGCCTGTAGTCCGCAGGAGGATTGACATATTCGTCCGTGAGGTGTCTAGGCTGTTCGGCCTGATCGTACGGTGGGGCATATCCTGCCGCTTGGTATTCATCCATCGCTCTGACGTAGCGCCTCTGCCCGAGGCCCTGTTGGTATGGTCTTGGCTGACTGTACTGTAGGGGCTGCGGCCGGAAGAGCATTCTGGGGGCCGCCTGGGGTCGCATTGGGGGAAAAGGTACGCCCTCCCTGCAGACGGAGTGAAAGTGTCCTTCTCTCCCGCAGTTGGTACAACGCTGAGACAGGGCTGGGCATGACCCCGAATGAGGGAAGGACATCCCGCAGCGGTAGCACTGTCTTTGTGGACGCGGGGTGGACGTCGAAAAGGTTGCCGGTGGTCTGTATGGCTGGGGGCCCCTGTCTCCTTGACGGGGCGGTTGTATGGCGGCTACAAGTTCCCCCATGTCTGATTTGGGGTTGTTGGAGTGTCCCATGGCTGAGGCCTGCGCATCCACTCTCTCATGGATGCGGGCAAGTTCGCTCACCTCGGGCATGGTGAGCGGTTTTTTGAGTAGCTGTTTCTTGAGAGCGGGGGAGAGGCAACCTTCGATCACCCTCAGCCGAATGGCTTCCTCTAGTGAGAACGCATCGAATTGGCAGTTTGCCCCTTTCACTCGTAGGCGTGTGATGAATTCGTCGACAGTCTCTTGTGGGAGTTGGGTGCACTGGTTGAACAAGTATCTTTCGTAGTCCCGATTGACCTCGATGATCAGCAGTTTGTCCAAAGCACCAATCAACTTGGGAAACGTGTCTTGGTCTGTGTCCGGAATAGCCTTCACAACCGTTTTGATTTCCCCCCCTACCAGGTTGAGGAAAATGTCTCTCATGTTGGGGGAGTCTCCGTCGCCGGATCCTCTCACGAAATGACGAAAATCATCCATCCAGTCGGTTCACCTGGGGGCTTTGGTGGCTTGAGGAGTCATGGTGAACGGCGGGGGCAGGCGTAGTTGTATCGACTTCGCCACCCGCGGTAGTTGAGGAGAGCCCTGGCTGGACCCAGGGTTGGAGGGTGGGGTGCTCATGGCGCCTGGGAGACTGGGCCCGCACGTGTGTAGGCGGCGCGTGGGGCGAGGTAGTCGGGCCTAGAACGAGCCCACGTGCACCCGGCGTCCGGCAAAGGGGGTCCACCGCTTCTGCCGATTCAGGCCCCTTTCAGGCCAGGCGTCGACGGGCAGGGTATAGGATGGAGGCGCGGGTGGGATCGCTTCCGCGGAGCTTCGGAGGAGGAGGTCCGGCGAGGCGGATCCGGCGGACTGCCGTGTTGCGCGGAGGAGGAGCAGGAGGAGGAGGATCGCTGGGTTGCCCACCACGCGGGAGTGGAAAGCAGCGGACTGCTGCAGGAGGAGGACTCCAGTGTGCGGGAGAAATCCTCGTCGCCAAATGTTGCCTAGGGATCTAGGCCTAATGAAGGACGCACACACGGAGAGATAGGAGGAACTTCTTTATTCTCGTACAACCAAGCAAGGACTGACGCTTACCGCGCACGTGCCCCATAACTCCCTTGCCCAGTCAAACTCCGCCTTTCCAACGGAGGGGGCTCATGAGCGTTAACCCGTTGAGCCCCGGGTAACAGACTCGTGGATAAGAACACCAGGCATGCACGGAGCGCTGCGCGCTGTGTAAGCAGTGTGTTTTGTGGCATGGTGGTGCTAGGACCCCTGACAACACTTTGCTTTCCTGGACTGCAGTCTCTCTTCACTTTCACTTCTTTTCATTGAAGACACGTGGATAAGAACACCACGCATGCGCGGAGCGATGCGCAGAGTGTAAGCAGTGTGTTTTGTGTTTGGTGATTGGAGACTGGAACCTGGAGCAAACTGTGGTCTTGACCACCCCAAGTGATGGTGAGATGTTAACTGATGTGATCTGGCTATAGTCTGAGTCATGTGTACGTTCAGGACTTTGTATACCAATACCTCACCTGCATGTTAAATAATCACTCTCGCATATTCATATTTGGGAGTGTGAGTTATCTCATAGCCCTTATATGCTTGTTATGAAATAGGGGTTTGGGAGTGAGAGCCTTTATACAACTAGCTCATAACACCTCTCCAATAACACAGACCTGTGTCTTCCATTTTCTTTTTTTTCTTGTGTGTTAAACACGAGCAGTCCTACTTCTTGACACTGCTTGTTTTAAATTGGAAGCATTCAAATCCACTACCATGTGTGAACTTCGCAGAGGCACAACTCTGACTTGTTCAACTAAAACTGATCAGTATATATCCGACACAGAGATGCTGGTTGCACTTAACTTGACTCTTACCCCTTCCCCTGATGCGACTCAGGACTGCTTTCATCCCTCCTATAATCTTAAGATTGAAGCACCATTGAGCGAGGTCGTAACGGCTTCATCACGTATAAACTATCAACAACTTCCGATTCAGAATAGCATGAACACATTGATTACTTCTTTTTTCCCCTCTGAGGGGAAAATTAAGACTGGGGTAAATTCGACATGTGCTTCTTCGCAAACACAGGTAGTCCACGGAATACTATGCTGAAAGAGGTGGTAATGTGCGATATTGAGGTTTCTGCAGAGCATAGTTTTGCAGACCCCCCCTCCAGACATTGTCATCGACTCTTCTTCTGCTATGGATTCCTTTTTTGATTCACCCCCAGCACCAGCGCAGCAGAGACGCCTATCTTCTTTGACTCCAGGACTGACTTGTCGGTGGAATTCCCCTTCGAATCAGGCCTTGATTGAAATAAACCAGGTTCTGTGAATCCTGGTTTCTTGTTTTGAAAGATTGAAGACTGAAGTCAAGTCAAACTCGAAAGCCCTGCAGTCTTTGCTGTTAAAGTTTGATAATATAAAATTACAAATAGCAGCAAAGGAGTTTCTCTTTCAACGAGGGGGCAGGCTTGACTTAAAGATTGCAGGTGGTGATCACATGATTGCTTCTGATAACTTGAGGTGGGGGCATGGAGGTGTCGAATCAAATCCTATGAGGGCCTCTGGGAACACAGCTAAATCGAGCGGGGGAATTGATGGGGAATCTGGTGCTGTAAACCTCCCTAGTGAAGATGAACTTACAGGGCGGGCTCCTCCTGTTACATCTAGTAAGGAGTCCCCACCAGTGGTAATATCCGATTCAGCGTCTGATGAAGACAAGCCATGTGTGATTTCGCCACACCCACTACCTATTTTTAATATTGATTCTGACACAGAGGCTATCTGTTCTGTATCGTATGTTTTTCTATGCCTATTGTAACAACACCTGTCCATGCTAAGAATTCTGGACAGAAAAATGGTGTAAAACAACGGAAAACTAAGAATTTACCCACTCAAAAAAAAGAAATAATCAGTCATTGAGACAGTTTTTTCATTCTTTTCTTAATCTTAAAACTCCCATATCCCAGTGTTGGACCTGGTAAAATAGTCTGATGGCTGAGAATGCTAAGGCTACTGTGACTGAAGTTACCAAGCATGGCATAGCTAAACCATGTTTTGTGAGGTACGGAACAGATGTAGGAATGTCTGACCAATATATTGTATATCCAACAAGCAGCTTCATTCTACAGGAGTATACCTAACAGTCGAACTTTTGATGGGGCCATATTGATGGGAAAGAGGGGAAATGCTAATTTAGCTTATAATAGCAAATCAGTAAATACCCATATGGGTTCATCTCAAGATCTCTCTCTCTGGGGATGGCGGGTCAAGGTCTTTCCCTCTCTGATGGCCCAATGCGTATTGAAGACACTTCTCTCCATGCCAATATGGCGATAACCCACTGTTTGGTACAAATGGGTGGGTCGATACGAGGCAAGCATAACTCCATCGATTGTAATACTATTCATAAGGGAACATCTGAAACATTTGACTTGTTGCAACCAAACTTAAAATTTGCTAAGGGCTTCTTTTTCAGAGATCAGAGTAAAAATCTAAATGCTAATCATGTTTCCATTGTGAGTACCAGAGATCTATGGACTAACGCCGGTAGGTCCTGCTGTTGTAAAAATGCAAGCGAAACATTCCAACTTGTCACAACCTGGGAGGTTAGCAAACGAGAGAGCTATACCAAAAGAACTACTTTGTGGAATCATATTTGAGGGAATATTACTGGAAAATGGTTTGGTGATTTTGAGAAGAACTGCAATTTTACAGTTGTTTTTGGCTTTTTACAGAGGGTAGATTACATCGATCGCCCAAGAGCAGATCACTCTATAGTCTTTGTTAAATCAAAATTCATTTGAGACTGTATTATGAATGAATAGAGAACTTTATAATCCTTGATTTTGATATTTCCCAGTATCTGTGGCCAATTGAGAATAGTAATGAAATATGTGTGGGGCAGTGGAATTTGAACCCAAGAGCTGAAATCCAGCACCTGAAAGACATGAATCAGACCTCTGAACAAACCAATAATTGGTCTTGTTTATTGAAAGCGTCCCAACAAAAATGATCTATGAGCATCTTGGATTACCCTGATCTCTTGGACTACCAGGGGCCATATGCAACTTTTTTCAAATGTTGAATTGGGTAATAAGAGTCAGACCTTTACAGTTGTTGCTCTTCAGGAGACATGGTTGCTGGAGGTACCAGCTATGGACGGCTACCATGTATCCTGGCAATTGGCTAAGCGGAATGCCGCTGAACACCCTTCTGGCGGCTTATTGACAGGTGTTAGTGCCTCTCCTTCAATACATATCATTGGATCAACTGAGATATGCCACAGAACTTTGGCTACCCATATATGATCAATGAATAGGACCCCTTTAGACTACCTGATTTTGAATGTATGTTGGCATGACAAAATGGGCGATCTGGATGTTATGTTGAAATTGTTGATGAATTATCTGGAGGAATGGTGTTCCTGTTTTCCGGGTGCCCATATAACTCTAGCTGGAGATTTGAATTCCAACTGTATCACTCCAGAACTGCTTCGTGATGTGGGGCCGAAGGGAATTTGGGATCTCAACAAAAGGGGAAATGGAAGGTACTGGCTTAAGTGTTTGAATGGATTGGGTCTAGAGATGTTGAATGACTATTTTTCCACTTCAACTATAGTAGAATCAACATGGTCAGATGGATCTCGATCCTCAACCCTCGATTATATCTTTGTTAGTAGCTGGTTGTATTACCGCTGTACTGGGTTTGTGGTTACACCGACCCAGTGCAGTGATCATGCCATGTTGGAAATTGCCTTCAATATTGAATTGGAATTTGACGGTGTATCACCAACGGGCCCTAGAGACCTGACCATGAATAGGGCAGGCAATAGGATTATGTGGAATGCGGGCAATGCAACTCGAATAAATAATCATCAATCACACTTCCTTCAATCCTCCTCTGAGGATTTGAAGAGTAGAATCCTTGCGGTAGAAACATTTGGGCTGTTTGTTAAAACTCTCATAGGCTTTTCTGGCACTACTAGGTATGGTGGAAGTCTACCAAAGTGTAAAAGCGAAGGTCAACTCCACTCATACAGTGAGGAACTACTAACTGGAAGGCAAGTCATGAGGAAGACAATAAGATATTTCAAGTCCCATTCGGAACTACCTTGGGAATGTAAGTGATTTCCATCCAGCATGCACCCAAGTCACGCCCAGCATGTAGTGCACAATTGAAACCCTGATTTATTTTTATCTATAAGTTCACTATTCTGAACGATATACCACTTGTATCACACCCTTCTCCTGAGACCCCCGGTCACACTGAACCAGGAATCAGGCTAGTTTGCAAAGGTAAATATTTATTTATGTATGTAGAATTTAATCACAATATATTTTAATAGGTAACAACAATCACCAATGGGGTGACAGAACACTTAATAATATTTTTAATACACTAGGAATAAGTAATGAGCACAAAAACACATGTGGCACAGAAAAGAACACTTTTGTGTTGGTTTGGAACAGATGGCACTATGGTTAGGAGTTCCCCCTGCAACACCCTTCAACCCCCCAATAGGCAATGAATACATGTGATGAGAGAGCAGGTATTTAGGAATAGCACAAATCAAACAGAATATCAGTCCCACTTCCCCCTTCAAACACAAGAGAACACAGAATTAACTTTTCAGCTGTCACAACGGCTTTGAAATTGTCTTTGGAATTGACTGAGCAAAAACACCAAATGTGGTCACAAATACTTAAATTGTTACAAATTCCAATGGGAGCCACCTTGAATAGGTGCAAACAATCACAAGCAATGATTTAGTCAGAAGAAAACATTTGAAATCTTAAGGTCCAAGTCGGAAACAAATTAAAGCTATTTCACAGGTGTAAACTTTTTCAGAATGTAAAATCGCGGCAAACCTTTACTTGCGCAATATACGCGATAATGGGAGAATCACGCAGTTCCGGCTGCTATGGATAGCTACGGATGTTAGGTACAAGTAGGAGTTGAAATTTCGTTTCTATCATAAACATTGAGGGAGTTATAGAGGTTTTAGTAAAGGTCGTTTTTGTAAAATAGGCACAAGAAGGAAACAGAAATCGGGTTTAGAAATGACAGGTAGGTTTTCTTATGCTATATTAAGGACTACAAAAAGGAGAATGCCACACAGGAAGGTCATTCACGGCCGATCATAACAATTCATGTGTGATACTCTAGTTTCCGTTTGGTTTGGGAATTACTTTTCTTATTCAATCAATAAGAAGTTAGGGTTTAGGAACACAGATGAGAGAAGAGTCAGCGCAAAGATGGTACTAGCAACACTATGGTTCTGAATTCAAAATGGGATGGGTTTGAGATAGGGATAAAACAAGGCAAAAATACTATGGGTCACAGTTCTTCCTATTAATACTCACAGGATAAATTATTAAATTGGACCGTCAGTTCTGGTCATGGATTCTATCTGGTCTAGGAAGAACAGCACATCAGGCACGGGATCGGTTCAGCTAGGCCGGTCACCAGATTTGCACAGGATCTGTCCTTCTTATTTGTGGATATTTCAATCAGCTGGATAGCGAGTTCCTCAGGCAAGCCTAGTGGTAGCAAGCCAGAGAATTTCAGGATCTTAGTTCAAAAGGCCTTCTCACACCCAGCGCTTCACTGGGTTGCAAGAATAACTTTGAGGATTAGGCCTTACAGAAAGTCAATAGTTCTCTACTGCTTGCAAGAGTCTTGGCATCTGGAAGGATGTTAAAGGCTGGATGTAAAATGCTGGATCAGAGTGCTTTGAATGAATCAGTGAGTCCCTATGTGTTGTCAGCTGTCTCTATTTATGCTTTAAAATGACATCACAAAGTGAGAGAATGGGCCAGCTTAGCTAAGCCTGCCCCACTGAGCTGGGATTGGATCAAAAATTCATCTCCGCCTTGCCTTTGAGTGATTGGATCAAGGCTGGATGATGTCACATTTTATGGTTTGCTTTAAAGTTCTCAGAGACCTCCCTTTAGCAACTGGTCTCAAAATTGGATTTTCTACTAACTACACATTTCTGCATTGGTCACTTTTACACAAATCACACATAAAGATTCCATATTTCATCAAAATCTCGCAGCTGTAGGATCTTGTTTCAACTTTCTACAGAATTTTGTCATTTTTGCTATGAACACAATTTCCAAACTTTATGCAAATTTCCACAAACGTGTGTATTTAACATAGGGATGTGGGTGTAACTTTTCACAATTCTAGGATTAATACATTTCATATAAAACCACATATATTGCCATTCCTGTCCAGAACATGTCACACGGTTCTGCCGCCTCTTAAAACGTGCAGCCAGAAATTAGATTAACAGATATGTCTTTGGTGTATTTTTCACCACTTTGAATCATAAGTTATGAGTCTTTGAAAATTGTTCTTTGTTCATGTTTAACAGCAGATGGTTGCTTGGCTCCACCCCTTTGTCTCTCCTGGGAGTCCATGAGCATCCCTCTCCTTGTTTGTTCATTTCAGGAGCCATTTATGAACCTCTCACACCTCATTTTCCTGGGCTGAAGGGCCTGCTATTGTTCATTCTCTTTCTATAGACAAAAGTCTGGGGCAACCCACATTTAGAACCTCCCCGTGAGTTTCAGCTGAGAGGATATCCGTCCCCCTGGGAAAAACCTGTTTGTCCACTTCCAAAGTGTGGCAGCTCAGCCAAGCTAAATGTATTCTTAATTAAAAATCCAGGAATGACCCAACTTGTTGCATCAAACATAAATACATTACTTTTTTAGCTTTACTTTGTGGGATAAAAAGCAACTGAGATCTGTATTCTTCTCCACAATCCTTTTTATGTTTGCTAATCCAGCAGACTTTTTTAGTTTAGATCACTTTAAAGTTTCATCAGTAAATCATCTGACAGCTGTCATTCAGGTAGCCCAATGTACTGCACCCAGGTGTTGGCAGGGGCTGTCAGTTTACAGACAATCCAGTTTGTCTGATGAATGTTTTGCTCTTCACATTAGGACTGTGTATGTTCGCAATGCTTCATTAGATTACATGAATTTTAGCGCCAAGCAAGATTGTGAATGTTAAGAAGTGTTGTATTATAGGCATTTTGGAGTTTTTTGCAACAAAGCAAATGTCATTTATAGACGCATTTTGGGGTTTCACTTGCAAAGTGCTGCTTCTCTCTCTGCACTCTGTTTGCTGGTCATGGAGCCCACTGGTACATTTTCTGCAGGGTGTGCTCTATTCCACCACGCATGCACCATGGGTGGCTGGTTGTGCATCCATCTTTTTGTGTGCTTGAGAACGTGTTTTTTGTAGGTTTCTGGCACGCACAAGAGTTTTGCCACCATTGTTGCAGTTTCTTGTGCCATAACTATAAGAGTGATACCACATAGCACAGCAAAGTGGGTCAATACATCCCACAGAGCCCCCCCTCCTGACTTGATTTTAAACTCCGGTCAAGGGGAAGTCGGGAGATTGGGATTTTCTTTTCTGTCTGTGTGGAGAACTTCAGTCGCTTCTCCCGTCGGTGATTGAGGCGACCCGCTCTCCTCGCCGGTTCTGGTCGGGAGTATTGCTGGTTCTGGTTGGGAGTCTGGAGCAGCACTCTGGGCTCCTTGGGTCTTTCCTCCCGGTCCCTGAGTGGTCCTCCTTGTTAATTCTTGGGATGATTCTTAGTCCAAATGCTAGAAGATAGAACATAGCATGGTTATGGAAATGTTCCTGCTACTGTGTTCACACATCTTCGGGGGGATGTCAGCAGTGGGAAAGACACTTGCATTGGTTAACAATTTGCAATATTCCCCACCTATGTTTACTAACGGTCTTAACACTCTTCTCGCACATACACAGTGAACATTCAGTAATTCTTTTATGTCTCCAGATTTTCCCCCTCTGGGTTTCCGGTTGGCTCCTCTATTTGCCGCAAAGTATGCCTGGGATGGCAACTCTTCAGCTGGTTTATGTGGACCCACTTGTCTTCCCCCTCTGCCAAACTGCCCTTGGGGATGCGGATTCTGTAGGCGACTGGTGAGATTCTGTCCACAATCTCAAAAGGTCCACGCCAAGTTGGGAGGAATTTGCGCTCCTTGGCTTGGTTCCTTTGGAAATTGTACAAGTAGACCCGGTCTCCTACTTGATATTCCTTTTTAGTGGTCTTAAGGTCATAGTGGGTCTTCATACTGTCTGCAGATCTTTCTAGATTCAGCTGAGCATAAGCAAAAGCATGTTGAAGGTGTCCTCTCAGATTCTCAACATACTCATTAGTTGTGGAGGTATTTATCAAGGTCTGCTCTTGGGTTCTGTAGAGCAGATGCTGGAGTAGCACCATCCTTCGTCCAGTTATCAGCTCAAATGGAGACATTTTTGTTGCAGAAGAAGGGGTAGATCTGATGGCCATCAGGACAAGGGGTAATCAAATGTCCCAACTTGGCCCAGAATCTGCCACAAACATTTTCTATATGCTCACAATAGTTTTATTGTACCTCTCAACTCCACCACTAGAGGGCCGCCGGTAGGCAATGTGTAGTTTCCTTTTGACCCCAAGTATCTCCCACATCTTTGTCATCAATTAGCTAGTGAAGTGGCTACCTCGGTCTGACTCAATCCTTTGGGGTAGTCCAAAACGCGAGAAGATGTAATTGATCATAAGGGAAGCTGCTGTTTCTGCCTTGCAATTTGGGGCCGGGAGACATTCCACCCATTTAGTGAACAAGCATGTTACGGTCAACATGTACTTGTTCCCCCTAGAGCAGCGAATAATGGGCCTGATAAAATAGACTTGCAAATCTGACCAAGGTAGTGTCATCCCCCTCTTTTGGAGGGGAGCACGGTGTGTGAGTGATGTTGGCTGAAATTTTGCACACACAAGACACCCCTTCAAGTATTGGTCGAGGTCCTGCCTCATGTGTGGCCAGTATGCAACCTCTCGCAAGATTTCTAATGTCGTATGAAACCCCCGATGACCGGCTGTGGCCGCATCATGGGCGTGACTTAGCATCAGGCTTCGGAATGAGGTAGGGACCACCCACTGGTCATGGCCAGATATGGATTTCCACACCAACAATCCGTCTTGGATTCTAAACATTTTTGGACATTTCATCAACACTCTGAGGTTCTCTTTCCCAATGTAATCGTATCCGTCAGGGGAAAGTTCTCAGGATTTTCAATGTGTTGATAAAACTTACCAATTATTGGATCCCCTTTTTGAGCCGTAATCAAATCAGCATCTGGGGTCTACTTACTCCATTGTGCAGTTGAGAGTTCATTGTGAGCATTTGTCTGGGACCTAGTGATAGCAGTGACCTGGATTTCCCCCAACAGGGACTCGATCTCAGGTAAATCCCCTTGGATGGCTCTGGTTTTGGCCAGCTGATCAGCTAGGTCACTTCCAGTTTTGTCTGGTCCCTCTACTTTAGAATGACCCTTAATCTTTTTCCAGTAGATGGTCATCCCATTCGAGGTGACCAGATCATCAATATTTTGTATTAACTTTCCGTGTTTTAGTGGTTTATTATTAGCACATAGCATGCCTCTGGTTTTCCAGTTAACCAGGTGCTCCACGAACCCGTTCCGTACATAGTCTGAATCAGTGATTATGACCAGTTCGTGGAGATGGTGTTGGACAGCAGTGAGGATGGCTTGATGCAGAGCCATCAGCTCTGCCACTTGACTACTTCAGGGACAGATTTTGTACCCAGCGGAGGGTTCTGGTGCTTCATTCACCCATGCATTCCCTAAGCTGGCCAAAAGTTCCTTTTCCCCGTTGATGTCAACATGGTATGAGCACCCATCCACATAGACAGTAGGCATTCCCTCACACTGGTCTTCTTCATAGACTTTGTGTGGGGAATTATGGTATGCCTCCATGTTGTCCTTGATTTTAAGACTTTCGTCCTCGAGACAGTTTTCTCTGGCACAATCATGCAAGTCAGCCAGACCTTGCGCGAGGGGACTCTTCTTGTTTTGGCCACATCTGACCTCCACAGGAAAGCCTTGCATTGACAGAACCCAGGAAGTAATTTGGGAATTTTTTACATTTCCGACCCGGATTCTGTCACTTTGAAGATATTGCAAAGGTTGGTGTGGAGTCTCCACTATAATGTGTTCCCCCTGGATAAACTGGCGGTAATTATTCAATGCCCACACCGTTACCAGGAGTGCCTTCTCACAATCGTTGAATTTTTCCTCCACATAGGATAAAGTCTTACTCGCATAGGAGATTACTTTATTGACCTTGTCATGCTTTTGGTATAGTACTGCAGTCAAGCATGTATTTGAGAACACTGTCTCCAAAATTAACTCCTTGTTTTTGACAGGGTAAGCTAGGCAAGGCGCTCTTTGGAGTTGTCTTACTGCCTTGGCTTGTTCTGGACCCCACTCCCACTTGACCCCCCCCTTCAACAGATGGATCAGGGATCTTGTGATCTCTGCGTAGTCCTTGATGAACTTTCTGCTGTAATTAGTTAGTCCAAGGAGGCTCCTTAGTTCCCGCAGAGTTGTGGGGTCTTTTATTTTCTGGAGTGCTTTCACTTTTTTTTCCTGGGGGCAGAGACCCTCAGGAGTCATCTCATGCCCCAAGAAATTGACACGGGTCCTGCACCACTGTGCCTTTTGGAAAGAGAGTTTTGCTCCGGCAGCCCTCAACTGGGTCAGAACATAACGGATCTCCGCTATGTGTTCCTCCACAGTTGAGCTTTTGATTAGAACATCATCTACATAGGCCAGGTTACCCCTTTCACCCAAGTCGTGCATGGCTTTATGCAGAAAGATGTTAAATTCATTGCCGGAGTTGAAGTATCTGAAGGGAGTCCGGGTCCAAGTGTACTGCTGCCCCCGAAGGTAAAGGCCAGCTTGTATTGGTCCTCCCTACTGACAGGTACAGTCCAGTACCCATTTGTCAGGTCAATGGCAGTGTATACCTTTGACCCCTGGATCTGGGCCAGCCCTTGGTCAATATAGGGAAGAGGCCATCGGGAAGTGTGGACCCGTTTGTTGAGCTCCCTTAGGTCAGCACAGAGTCTCCACTGGCCGTTTGGTTTCAAAATCCCCAGCACTGGATTATTGAAGGTGCTGTGGACTGGACGAATTATCCCACGGAACTCAAGGTTCTTAACTATTTCAGTAAGGGACTCCATCGATGCGAGAGGCAAGCAATATTGCTTCACAAACACTGGAGTCATGCCCGGGTCCGTGGGAATTGTTGTTGTGTGGATGTCGGTGCAAGTCCACTGCAAAGAGATCTTGAAAATCTAAGAAAACTTGTTTCAATTTTTGCTTTTGCTCCAGAGTCTCAGAGGCATCAGCTAGGTTGACTCTCTCTTCAACCATCTGCCTGAAGCCCGGAAAGACTTCTGGTTTGGCTATCTCAGCGGCCTCCTCCAGCTGGGTGGAGAAGTCCCTGGTCAAAGTACTGACTTGGACTGATGGCTTCAGGTGGGGAAGGCAGTCCTGGTGGACTTGAAAGATCACCTCATCCCTCCTGAAGTCACAGGTCACATTTTCCTTACCATAAGGGCAGGAGGAGTACACCAGGAAATTCCTCCCATGGCGGGTGAAGATCCTCTCTGGTGTTGTGTCATTGTCGCGATCACTGTCAAAACAGTCATTGGGGATTGGTCCTAACAGTTCGTTACCTAAATCTATGGAAAAATGTCGGTCATCAACTGCCATTCCAATAATGGTGCCTGTGCCCAGAGTGATACTCTTTGGTTTGCTGTTATCCACCTCTATTGGAATGGTGTTGTGTTCTATACTGATGAGTGGTGTTGAGTTTACCCCCAACCCTTGCTGTTGGAAATGAGCATTGAGATGAAAATAGGCATCAGGATTTTTCAGTTTCTGTCCTCTTTTAATTTTTACTTCAAGTGAGATTTGTCGGGTCCATTCTGGGATGGTGACTTCCTCTCCAATCTGAATTTCAACTGCATATGGCAGCAATTGAGCTGACCGAAATGCTTTCTCTGGGTCATCAAAGTCCATGGGATTACCCGCTAATCGGGACCAGGCTTTGAAGTTTATTAGGTCCAAACTAATGGCAAAGCGATTGAGAATGTCACTGCCTAAATAAAATGCAGCAGGGACATCTTGCACGACCCAACAATTATGGACTATGCTCTTGTTGCCTATGGACATTTTGAGCATGCACCTGCTAGGCAAGAGATGTTTGGAATTGAGTGTCTCCAGGTCCATTTCCCATTTGTCTATCAATTTAAATGTGGGAATGGCTGGATCTTTTGGGAGTTTACAGAACATGGCTTCGCTAATGAAGCTCTTACCGTTGTTCACGCACACTCTGGCGAGAACACAGTCCTTCCCCTCATTTAATTGAATAGGGATGAACAACTGCTCTCCAATTTTCTGAATGTCAGCCAAGCTTTGAGCTGATTTCTCATCATTTTGGACTATAGGAGTGGGATTTTCTGATTGTGAATTTGTATAGAATTTCAGAGTATTCCCTTCCATTGTGGAATGCCACTTGAGACTGAAAGGAAGGTTGATTTTCAGAAATAGAGAGTACTTCCCATCACCAGTTTCCTGTCCTGCTGTAATTACTGTCACGTCAGGGATTTGGTTATTTTGGAAATGGAATTCAATTTGGTCAGGTTTTTGTTCAACCATGTGGCATGTGCCATTTAAGCTAACATGGTGGTCACTATGTTTTAATTTTATTGGTCGGTTAGTCTGGGCCCAGAGGACCTAGTTTACACAATCTATGAGGGGAGACAATCTACGCAGGATGTCATTCCGTAGTAAACATGGTGTGCCCTCTGGAGTCACAACTATGACCGGGTGCTTCACCTTGTGTCGCCCAATTTTAATATCTAAATCCGCAGTCCCCTCGACAGGAATTTCATTCCCATCGAAGTTCTGAAGTAATCCAGGAAAAGGGGTGAGAGAGATTTGGTATTTCTCCCCCCTTCCCGAATTCAGCTGATCAAAGCCCCTTTTTGACAGAAGGGTGGCTTGGGATCCAGTGTCCACTAGTGCCAAAAATGTACATTGCCCCTGTATTTGGACCGGGGCATACAATCTTCCCTCCTTTTCCTCAAGGGGGAAAAGATAATGAGCATTTTTGGCCAATTGGTGGGTTAATTTCTTTGCTTTGGATTCTGACAGAGGGGTGATTTGGGCAGGATTTTGTTTGGGATCTTGGGAACCTGTAAGAAAAAGGTGGCAGTTGGAGATGGGGGGAGTTTTGGGCTCCCCTGGTTCTGATTCTGGGCTGCCCCCCCTTTTTGGAGGCAGTCAACAGAATTGGTTTGAACAAGGTGACTTTCTTGCTGGTCATTATGGGGTTCAATGTTGGGCGGTTCTAACTCGGTCCCCACATCTACCCAGTCATGATCAGGATTTCTTGGGACCCATTTTTCTTTGGGAGGAGTGCCCCCATCCCTTAAGGAGAAGATCCTTTTCCCAGAATCCTCTGAGGACCCCTCTCCTTCAAATTGGAAGATTCGAACCTCCTCCACAAAATGGGCCTTTGTAGGCTCTTTATTTCTCCTACCCGCCCTCTGTTCAATGGGTGGCAGATTTTCTGGGGCAGGAGATTTTGGTTCCAGTTCCAGGGTTTCCAGGGGCTTTTCACAAGTGGGGAAGGAAGCTTCCTCTAAGGCTTTACACCCGCCTTCCCCCTGTGCCTCCTCCCTGGGAACTGGTGGGTTGGCGGGGTTGTCTCCCCGTCATTGCTCCGGAGCACCAGACCCTTGATTTGAGGGGTTGTGGGCCGCCGTGTTCATCTGAGAGTTCTTCTGAGCCCTCAACTTGCGACCCAGATCCTGTGCCAAGTTCTGGGCCTGGCTCTCCAGTTGAGACACCCGCTCTGGCTGGTACTGGGTCCTTTTGTCTACCCTAGGTTGATCATGGGAAGGGTAACTGTCCCTTCTCCAATAATACCCTTGGTTGGGATAGTTTTGGTACCCCTCCACCCTTGGCCTCCCCTCCCCTGGATTGGGCTGTCTGGGCTCAGGAAAGTGGGGAAAGAAAGAAGGGTTGTTTTGGGTGTTGGTGTTTGGCGGGTACCGGGGAAAGAATTTCAACCCGGTGTTTGGGGGATTACTGCCCTCCTGGGGAAAGTTGGGAGGGAAGTTTCCTGAGTTGGCGGCTGCCTGGTTAGATCCCCCCGCACTTGGGCTGGGGGAGTCCACACATAGCCCAGGATGGGTCTGTTGCCCTTGTAACGGGGGCTGATGTAGTCAGGGGAGTTAGGGGTCCCATTTGTGGGGTTACCTCCCTGACTCCCTGTTTGGGATTGGCCCGAGGGCCTTCTGGGTCTTTGATTGGTGGGATTTTGCGCAGGAATGTTTTTAGGCCCCCCCATCTCCAGATCTAAAATGGGGGCAACCTTCACCTCCGCCACCTTAGCAGCAGCAGGGGTGTTGGTTGGTTTTGGGCTTTTATTGGCACTTTTATTTTCTACTGGCTTCTGCACTTCGTAGATGCGAGTTGCTTGTTCAATGACCCAGTCTAGTGATCTTTTCTCATGAAAGTCCCTCACCAACTGGGTCATAATGTATTTAGGGAGGGCATGAAAAAAGGTATTGATACATTCCCTACTGTCGGTGCGCACCCTCCTGGTGGTCTGCGCAAGGCACATTTCAGCTCTTGGACACATTCTTGTGGGGCCTGGTCTTCCCCACATTGCAGATTGTAGGCCGCCTTGCGGACCTCTTGAGGGTTTCTGTGTATTGAGAAATGCTTTAAAATGGCCGCCCTATAGGTGGACCATCTTGAATGGTTCTGATCCTCCAGCCCCGCAAAGAAGCTGGAGTATTCAGGTGAAAATGTCCACTTGACATACTGAATACAGCTTTGGCTGTCCTTCAGGTGGAAAGTCTCCATCATTTGCTCAAACAATTCGAGGTGCTCCCAAACTGAATGTTTAGCATTTTTATGGTAGGGCGTTATGACGCTCCTAGTAGCCTTGATTTGCTTCAAGGGATCTTTCAGTAGGGTTCTCTTAATTTTGTTGGCCTTTCTAGTTTTGGTCACCCTTGTCCACTCATCCTCTGACTCAGAGGCACTGCTACAAGAGGTGGCTGTCTGATCCTCTAGGTTCTCCCTGATTCTGCGGGCTTGTGAATGGCTGGCAGAATGTTCACAATATATTTTAATAGGTAACAACAATCACCAATGGGGTGACAGTTCACTGAATAATATCTTTAATACACTAGGAATAAGTAATGAGCACAAAAACACATGCGGCACAGAAAATAATACTTTTGTGTTGGTTTGGAACAGATGGCACTATGGTTAGGAGTTCCCCCTGCAACACCCTTCAACCCCCAAATAGGCAATGAATAGATGTGAGGAGAGAGCAGGTATTCAGGAATAGCAGGAATAGCACAAATCAAACAGAATATCAGTCCCACCTTCCCCCTTCAAACACAAGAGAAAAACGGAATTGACTTTTCAGCTGTCACAATGGCTTTGAAATTGTCTTTGGAATTGACTGAGCAAAAACAACAAATGTGGTCACAAATACTTAAATTGTTACAAATTCCTATGGGAGCCGCCTTGAATAGGTGCAAACAATCACAAGCAATGATTTAGTCAGAAGAAAACATTTGAAATCTTAAGGTCAAAGTCGGAAACAAATTAAAGTTATTTCACAGGTGTAAAATTTCTCAGAATGTAAAATCGCGGCAAACTTTTCCTTGCGCGATATTCGCGATAATGGGAGAATCACGCGGTTTTGGGTCCTATGGATAGCTACGGATGTTAGGTACAAGTAGGAGTTGTAATTTCGTTTCTATCATAAAAATTGAGGGAATTATAGAGGTTTTAGTAAAGGTCATTTTTTTGTAAAATAGGCGCGAGAAGGAAACCGAAATTCGGGTTTAGAAATGACAGGTAGGTTTTCTTATGCTATATTAAGGACTACAAAAAGGAGAATGCCAAACAGGAAGGTCATTCACGGCCGATCATAACAATTCATGTGTGATAGTCTAGTTTCCGTGTGGTTTGGGAATTACTTTTCTTAATCAATCAATAAGAAGTTAGAGTTTAGGAACACAGATGAGAGAAGAGTCAGCACAAAGATAGTTCTAGCAACACTATGGTTCTGAATTAAAAATGGGATGGGTTTGAGATAGGGATAAGACAAGGCAAATATACTATGGGTCACAGTTCTTCCTATTAATACTCACAGGATGAGTTATTCAATTGGACCGTCAGTTCTGGTCAGGGATTGGATCTGGTCTAGGAAGAACAGCACATCAGGCACAGGATCGGGTCAGCTAGGCCGGTCACCGGATTGGCACAGGATTTGTCTTTCTTATTTGTGAATATTTCAATCAGCTGGATAGCGAGTTCCTCAGGCAAGCCAAGGGGTAGCAAGCCAGAGAATTTCAGGATCTTAGTTCAAAAGGCCTTCTCACACCCAGCGCTTCACTGGGTTGCAAGAATAATTTTGAGGATTAGGCCTTGCTGAAAGTCAATAGTTCTCTACTGCTTGCAATAGTCTTGCCATCTGGATCTGGAAGGATGTTAAAGGCTGGATGTAGAATGCTGAATCAGAGTGCTTCAACGGAATCAGGAAAGTGAATGAATCAGTGAGTCCCTATGTGTTGTCAGCCGTCTCTATTTATGCTTTAAAATGACATCACAAAGTGGGTGTATGGGCCGGTTTAGCTAAGCCTGCCCCTGTGAGCTGGGATTGGATCAAAAATTCATCTCCGCCTTGCCTTTGAGTGATTGGATCAAGGCCGGATGATGTCACATTTTATGGTTTGCTTTACAGTTCTCAGAGAACTCCCTTTAGCTACTGGTCTCAAAATTGGATTTTCTACTAACTACACATTTCTTCATTGATCACTTTTACACAAATCACAAACAAAGATTCCATATTTTATGTAGTAGCTGTTCATCAAAATCTTGCAGCTGTAGGATCTTGTTTCAACTTTCTACAGAATTTTGTCCTTTTTGCTATGAACACAATTTCCAAACTTTATGCAAATTTCCACAAACGTGTGTATTTAACATAGGGATGTGGGTGTATCTTTTCACAATTCTAGGATTACTACATTTCATATAAAACCACATATATTGCCATTCCTGTCCAGAACATGTCACACGGTTCTGCCGCCTCTTAAAATGTGCAGCCAGAAATTAGATTAACAGATATGTCTTTGGTATATTTTTCACCACTTTGAATCATAAGTTATGAGTCTTTAAAAATTGTTCTTTGTTCATGTTTAACAGCAGATGGTTGCTTGGCTCCAACGCTTTGTCTCTCCTGGGAGTCCATGAGCATCCCCTTCCTTGTTTGTTCATTCCAGGAGCCATTTACAACCCTCTCACACCTCAGTTTCCTGGGCTGAAGGGCCTGCTATTGTTCATTCTCTTTCTATAGAAAAAAGTCTGGGGCAACCCACCATTAGAACCTCCCCGTGAGTTTCAGCTGAGAGGATATCCCTCTCCCTGGGAAAAACCTGTTTGTCCACTTTCAAAGTGTGGCAGCTCAGCCAAGCTAAATTTATTCTTAATTAAAAATCCAGGAATAACCAAACTTGTTGCATCAAACCTAAATACATTACTTTCTTAGCTTTACTTTGTGGGATAAAAAGCAACTGAGATCTGTATTATTTTTTAGCCACAATCCTTTTTATGTTTGCTAATCAAGCAGATATTTTAGTTTAGATCACTTTAAAGTTTCATCAGTAACTCATCTGACAGCTGTCATTCAGGTAGCCCAGGGTACTGCACCCAGGTTTTGGCAGGGGCTGTCAGTTCACAGACAATTCAGTTTGTCTGATGAATGTTTTGCTCTTCACATTAGGACTGTGTATGTTCGCAATGCTTCATTAGATTACATGAATTTTAGCGCCAAGCAAGATTTTGAATGTTAAGAAGTGTTGTGTTATAGGCATTTTGGAGTTTTTTGCAACAAAGCAAATGTCATTTATAGACGCATTTTGGGGTTTCACTTGCAAAGTGCTGCTTCTCTCTCTGCACTCTATTTGCTGGTCATGGAGCCCACTGGCACATTTTCTGCAGGGTGTGCTCTATTCCACCACGCATGCACCATGGGTGGCTGGTTGTGCATCCATCTTTTTGTGTGCTTGAGAACGCGTTTTTTGTAGGTTTTTGGCACGCACAAGAGTTTTGTCGCTATTGTTGCAGTTTCTTGCGCCATAACTATAAGAGTGATACCGCATAGCACAGCAAAGTGGGTCAATACATCCCACAGGAATAGGCTCTTGTACAAATTAGCAAAGCTCGACAGTCCTACAAAAATTGGACGCGGAACTCACGAGCCAAAAGACTTAAGGAAGATTCGAAAGCTATACTGGCCAGCTTAGTAAACAAAGACTCGAAAGCTTTTTGGAGGCTGGTTACCAGCATCGATATTTCACAACCCAGCTTGCAAATCAATGCAGTAAATGAAATGGCGTGGGTTACTCACTTTCGAAATATTTTCTCAGTTAAGGAAGATCATGAATCCTGTCCCGTGGTACTATCCCATGTAAGTACCACAATTTTGAATCGTGAAGACTTTGGGCCTGAAGCAGTGTTTCCTGCACATTTGCACCTTAGTTCCTCCCGTGCTCCTGGCCCCAGTGGGCTTACTAATTATCTATTCAGAAGCGACCCTGACTTAAGGGCTGAAACCTTATCTACCTTGTTCCAGAAGATTGTGATATCTGGTAAAATGCCTGATTCCAGGTCTACTGCATATGTAATCATAATCTAAAAAAGAGGGAATTGATCTTGTCCGCTAAATTATCATCCGATTGCAATCGAAGACGCTGAAAGTAAGGTTTTTGCATCGATCTTGCTGACACACCTACAATCTTGGATGGCAGATTACCAGATTTTGAGCAAATGGCAAACAAGGTTTACCTAGGGACCTCCTTAAATGGACTCATGCTAAATTGTCTGCAACAACTGGCTTGAGCGGGCCCTATGAGTCTATTTTTGGGGCGTCGCTCAATCTGGCATCTGCCTTTGATGCAGTCGACCGTAATAAACTGTGGTTGAAACTGCAAGCATGGGGCATCCCCCCAGACTTGCTGAGAATCATTGTGGGATTGTATAATGACACGAAAATAGAGGTTGACCTAAACCATTCTGGTGGCCTATCCAGAACTATTACTACCTCATATGGGGTTAGGCAAGGATGTGTTTTGGCGGCCTGTCTGTTCAATTTATATCTTGCTGATGTAGACAATTCATTGAAGTCTTCAGTTTTTGTATCACCTAAACTGAGTAAACTATGAGTAAGATCCTTGGCTTATGCTGATGATTTCTTACTTTTGATTGTAACGGGGTGGGCCTTCAGCAACTGATTAATTCCTCTGTTAAATATATTGAGGATCACTCTCTGAAGGTCAACTGTGAGAAGACTAAGATAATGCAACTTTCTGGGTGGAGGATTAAGAGCTCCTATCAATGGAAGATACGTGATATAAAACTTGACACAGTATCATCCATGACTTATCTAGGATTCATGATCAATGCTAAGCCCTGCATTGGGAAATTAAGATTGCGGTTTAAAGAAAGAGTGCATGCTCTCTCTTCTCAGTTAATAAAGATCGATCAGAAATTCTGTACCTTTTCCTTGAAACCTGCTATTAAATTCTATGAAAGTAAACTTGTAACAAAGCTGCTCTACAGTATCGAAACTTATCCTCCTAATGTAATAGATGGCATACCGACTTTAGAACTGATATTTTCGAGGAGAAAACCAAGGCTCCCAAACTCACTGCCAGTAGGTCTTATACGATATAAGTTGGGAATTATATCTCTAAAAGAAAGAGCTAATTGGAGAATTCTTTCTTTATTCCATAAAACTCTGTTTCCCAGTAAGAAATTCTTCACACTCATGGATGTGCTTGGATGAATTTGAGCTTGGAAAGAAGCACGGCTATTTTAGCTGCTACCAACTGCACAATTGAAGATCTGGTGCACACTCCTGTTCGGGTTAAACTATCATTATATAACTGTGACTGGATAAGAACATCTGATGTTTTACACTCATCTCCCTCTTTGAGCCACCTTGACAATGATCATAAGAAGCTGGGAACTACAGCTCTCTTTTTATGTATCTACCCTGAAGGTTAACAATGGCCATCTTCTTATGATTTAATGGGAATTTGATATTAACAAAATAGATTCTTGTGAGGTATGGCCAAATTCCAAAGGAACATGTTATGTGTCGATTTTGTGGCACTGTTTGACTGAGTGTAATCTTCTGTTGGGCAAACATCAGTTATATTTTGAGAGAATTTGCCCATAAATACATCTGTGGACCTGGAACAATTATGGAATATATGCTTAGCTGGGAGGACAACCTCTGTAGTATTGGCTGCAGTGGGATTTATAAAATCTCTTGAATCGGCAGAAAACACCCCTTCAAACAATCTATAATTGTATTGGAGATCGAGGTGCTTAAAATAGCGGCTCGCCCAATAATGTCATCAGTGAAGTCAACATGATTTATCTCGCACGCATATTAGAAATATATATATATCCAGTGTCAGAAGTCGTGCCATACAGTTATACTACAACTTCTGAACGACAATAGAATGAAGAGTAAAAGTGCAGACACAGTGATTGGTTTAAAGGAATGTAGTCACAGTTTAAAATATAATCAAATCAAATAAAAAAATGGTACAAACATTGTGCGTATATGTTCATGATAGAATTAGATCATGCATGGACCTAAATACAAAACAAAGATGTTTAGCTTTACAATGTCTTACATACAAATGGGTCCATCACAACATGGCGCTCTTCAATCTAAGGCGTTATCATTGTGCAATAAGGGTTGAGCATGCTACTTAATTACTATCACTTGTGTATACAAGTGGCACGCAGATTAAAAGTGTAAACAACGTTCTAAGAGGCAGAAGCCTTTCAAGTGAAATGGTGAGTGATTTTGTAAGAATATATGTTGGTTTAGACAACACAAAGGATATTTATAAAGGAATTAGTGGTTTGACCTGGCAGGGTCTCTCCCTTTTTGCTGTTTTTCACAGAAAGTTGGACCACAACAGTTGGTAAATTGCATGTGTAGTCGTTTGAAGAACACTGTCACAGGCAGTGTGGTGCAACATATTTGGTATTGATGAATTTGGTAGAACAGTGCGCATTATTCATACAATCTGAACGTCACATCTAATATAATAGGGTGGGCTTTGCTTCATGATTTGAATGAATTTGAACATTCAGGATATGTTGAATTTCAATGGTTAATCTGTATATTATATTCGTTGTGCTATATAATTAGCTAAAAACCCAGTTAGCACTAAAGGCATTATGGGTAATGTAGTCCCTTACAAATAGCTGCCTTTCATAATAAAATCACAATTTATGTGCATTTTTCTTTTTCTGTCCCTTGCAGATATGGCATCATGAAGCTATGAAATTTCATTTTGGCAGATATGGCAGAATAATAGAAGGGGTTCTCAGAATTCAGACAAGAATCCCCCATCTTGAAGAAGGTGGTTCATCACTGTATCCACTGAAACCAGTTCAGAATAAGTATACAACCGGGACCTTTTTTCTGGAGACTGCATATTTAAATATACAATTTGCTTTCTGAGCCCCTATTTAACTTACCATTTATTTGCTTTTTAGGTGGCCATTGTCATATGGTTCCTATAATTAAGTTATTGAAATTATATCAAGCACTAAGAATGAGTACCAACTGAGTTGTTTGTTGGCACGCTTATTTTGTATGTTTTTTGTGATTTGTACATTTAGACTTTTTACCCATGGCATATGAACGGTCATAATTACAGTTACAAACATCGTATTTCAGAACCATTTTTAAACAATATTTTCCTAAACTTTTTAAAAAATGTGTTTTATCTTTTCCTATTAGAGTTAACAATTGAAATATCTGGCTCTAACCCAGTCAAAAGATTTGAGAATAGTGTAGAGGGGCAGGTGGACACCATCTACCTGGTCTCTGCCTCCTTAGCACTATCACATTCAAATGAGAGAGAAAGAGCCACAATTGGGAACCCGTGCATGAATGCTTGCAACATTTCTGTACCATGTCGAGTGTATGAGAGACGATATGCACTCAGGCAACCATTTAGAATGTACCATAGTGGAGGAAAGCTACCAAGAAGGATGCCCTTTGCTGAGCTGTTGAAATGCAGCCATGAACAGAATGGATGTACGTTAAAACAAAGTTTGACGACAACAAAGGAATGTCATAAAGAAGATATAAGAACCTATGCTGAAACTAGATGAAAATACTTAAGGATGATGATGTAACTGCAGCACTAAGTGAAACATGTACCCAATGATACAGTAATCATGAACACGAAGAAGAATGAAGTGACTCACTAGTCAATAACTGTAAATAGGCGGTAAAGCAAGGTAGAAGGAACACTTAGAAGCTTGCTTAGAGGAGGTATATATTCAACGTTTAGGACGACCATTAGAACAAGATGGACAACGGCTTATGTCTATCAACCCAGCTACCTCAAAATACGAGCCCAGGATCCTGAAGTAAAAAGACGATGAAGAGGCTGCTTTTCCCTTGCAAAATTAAGGAGTACATTGACCTGAGACCAAGGATGCTATTCCGAGAGATGAAGGCAAAGTATTAAGGGAGTGTAACGAGCAGACCATGTGCGAAAAACGTATTTCTCAAGATTAGGAGGAACAAGAACATTTACAGATGCCAAGTATTTGACAACTAAAGGCGTATAAAGCTTCTATGGGATGAGCAAGTCTCTAAAGGCCAAGAGAAGCAACTGCGCCCAGTACAATTGAATCGAATAGTGTTAAATATATACTGTCGACATTGACACATTTGTGGTCTCTAAACACGTGATAAAGAGCTTGCAAACAAAGGCAATTCATTAGGCTTGAAACTAAGATAATGGTGTGCCTACACTCCTTTGAATGTTCAAGGACAGTGCAGACCGCCAAGGCCAATCTTCAAACTAAGGACAAAGGCATGAAGCCTACCGATGAGAGAGGGTAGACTAATCTGGAAAACAAGGGAAGAGCTGACGTATCTCAAAGCACCTGGGTTTTGTTTCTATGTACATGCTGCTAGCGAGCCAAATGTCCAAGTATGGATTTAGGTTGCCAACCAATCAGAAAAGACTGCCATGCACTTTTACATACAATGTTTCAAGTATTATTCTGCTGCCATATTATTGGCTGTAATCAGTATGCTACGTATGTAGAAGTAGCTCAGGGTTTGTCCTACAGACAAGGGACCTCCAATGAGAGACTAATACTCATGCATTCAATATGTAGACGTATTCCCCTAATCCAATCCCACCCCTCGATAGGTTTTTATAATATGCCATGTAGGGTGACGTTATAGATGACGCATCTAGCATTATATAAACTAAGTAAAAACGAGAAGACAGTGTGATCCTCCATGAATCAATTTGATGAATTACGAATAACACTGCTTTCCTTCATTGAGATAAAATCAGTATTTTATCATCTTATTTGTGTCTGTGCAGTTATTTGGTCTTAGACATTTTATTGGTAATTCCATCTAGCACTTAGACGCTTCAAGGTGCGAGAGCACATTTTGGTAGCAGCTTGGATGGTTCAGGTCTAATCGACCTAGAAGCTAGACCCATATTCCAGGACGATCGATGGCTCCCGCCACAAGCCAGATGATCATAGAGTTTCCTGTGGATAGCAGCGCTTAAATAGAATCACATGATCAACATACGGGCGGCAGGTCTCCGTGTGACAGAATTCCTGTCTGGTCCCCCCGGGTGCCTGGCAGATGAAAGGCGAACTGGTCGATTGTGGGAGAGTCGATGCCGAGGGACTCGAGCTGAGTGATGGATGTGAGTAGACCTTTGCAGCTGATAAAAATATAGAGGGGGACGGACTATGATTGTGTTATGTTGTATATATAAGAGACATAAAGAGTAACATGATTTTGGGGATTACAAAAGAAAGAGTGATAAGAATACCTCAAATTCACGGGCCCGAGACGGCCAGAAAGGGCACACGCTAGAGCTCCATATCAGAGTATTAAGGATTTCTAAAGGCAGAGCCAATTAGAAGAGTTGTGTCAAACTCCCAGAGGGAGTAACAAAAAGAGAGGAGTTACATTTAATAAGATAGTAAAGGAAGACGTACGTAAGGGGAATTTATATATGTATTGAAAGTACACATATGTAAGGCGTATAATTTGTCTGTATGAAGGATAACGTGTTTAAAACGAACGACAAAAAATAAGAAATGACAGCACAAATAAATAAATAAATAACAATTTTTTGCTTACATGTTTTGGACAAAGGATTCATGTCACTCAAATCGCTAGAATTAGATGCAACCAAAATATAAATAAAGAAGACAGCTTAAAGATACTAAAAAACAAAAACGATATAAAAATAATTAACGTAAAGTGTAAACGAAGGAGGAGAATAACAGTGTCAATAGATTTCTTTTTAAAACAGTACACAAAGGTAGGGAAAATATTCAGATTTTCTGGGATACGAGCCAAAAATATTCAGATTTTCTGGAATATGACCAAGCTGCCAGCAGACATTCAAAATGAGAAATCATTCCCTACCTTTAAAATTCATACTAAAACCTGGCTGTTCACAAATACCAGTAGCTAACACACCTTGCTATGTTTGTTTTGCTGTCATTACTACTCTCAATGTGTCTTACAATCTGTATCATGTGCGAACGCTGTCATACCCTTGGGTCTGGGCGTTGCCAAAAATGAAAAGAAACATTTATAAATAAAATAGATTGATGGTGCCTGCTCAAATATATTAAAACGATATATTTAATAAATTTGGAAGGAAGAGGAAAAAGTGGGTAAGTATTGGCAGTCTGAATTGACTTGTCATCATGGAAGAAACACCTCTCACACATTTATGCAGAACATTACCAAATACAGTATTATGTAATCTGGTGACCTATTTACATGCTAGACATAAGGGAAAGAAGCTAGAGAAAAGATTGGCAGTGCTAGAGCTTTGGTAAATGTACCAGAATGAGAAACAAGATCCAGTCAATAGGAAGTGGTGCTTAATCAGCATAAAGGGGACATTGTAACACCATCAGCTCCTCTTTTTCCTCCAGAGGAACAAGACATAGAGGATAAAGAGAAGGGATTTTACCCTCTAAAGGAATTAAAAGCAGCAGCGGGTATGTTAATTCATAATACAAACCCCCTGCCTATACCAGTGAAAAGACTGAGGAAGAGAGCAAAAGCAGAGAACATAAATATACACAGACATGCAATGAAAGTAAACAGCATGATAAGAAAAAGGATAGACAGAATAAACAAATAGAGATAGAGGAAGAAGCAGAGAAACAAAAAAGAATAAAAGATACAGCTAAAGGTATAACAATAGTACAGAACGAATGGATGCTAGGACAAATATTGCTTAAACTAGATGATAAAGGTATTGATGGAGTACGAGAAAGAGAGGCAAGGGAAGAGCGACATAAGCAAGAGAAGCAAGAAGAGAGACTATACAAACAAGAAAGGGACAAAGAATGGAAGCAACGGGAAGTATGAAGAAATCATGAGGCAAAAAGAGAAAAAGAGAGACTAAAAGATTAGAAACGAGAAGAAGCAGAAGCCCAAAGATAGAAAGTACGTAGGTTGCAAAGAAGGCGAGAGGACGAGCACTTAATGGAAATAAAGAGAAGAGAGGCATAAATGAATAGAAGTAGGGGATTTAAGGATGATGAGGGCGAATATCTATGCCATAGAAGCATGATACCCATAGAAATGGAAGAGCAAACTGAAAAGGAGAGAGGGTCACAACTGTCCCGTGGAGGGTTGAAATGATTTTTAGACATTCCAACAACGATGAGAAGAAGACACCAAGACCATAGGGACAAGAATGGGGACATTATAGAGAAATGAGGGCTAAGGAAGGATATAGAACTCAAGAGGGTGAATAAGGAGCCTCCTTTAAAAGAAACAGGAGGAAGCTTAGATGACGTCAGAAAAGCCGATCATAGAACATTATCTTAAAGTAGGTTAGATCTTTATGACACGCAAGAGGACAATAGTCATACGAGTTGCGGCGTAATAATGTCCGACGAACAAAGAAAACAAAATGAGAGAACGCGAAAATAGGGTGCATATGGATTTTCAAGAGAATCAAGTGTAGACAAAGGTCAGATTTAGAGGACCCTATAGGAAGAAAACCAGAACCAATACCATATACTGACCGACCGCAGGTACGATCGCATAGTACAGGAGATGTATCCCCGCCTTATATGAGCAGACTAAGGGCATTGCTAGGAAGAAAACAAGCAGGTGATGATAATGCTCCCTGGAGAACAAGGAGTGTGGGTAGGTATGACCAAGGACAAGGGTTTTCCCAGTTGCCACTATTGGAGAAAAGAGGGGATCGACCACAATATATACCGTGGGCCCAGATGGATAAGGAAAATGTAAAGTGCACACTGCCGAGTTTGACTTCCGGTGTGGGAAAATGGATCAAAGAATTATAGAAAACGAAGTCAGGAATTATGTTAGTTATAGGCAATATAAAAGGCATTTTGTCAGCTATCCTGGGGAGAGCGCTGATGACATTTGGAAAAGAGCAGGATATCCAAAAGTAACGGCGCAAAGCACAGTGCACAATGGAGCGCCATTTAATAATTGTAGAGCAGACATATGGCAAGCGGTTAGAGTACAATATCCAGATACATCGGATATTGGGGCGATAATGACTAGGAAGATGAGGGAGGATGATGACCCCATTGCTTCTATTCAAACTACTCAGGACAGATGGAGTTCGGAAACGCACGAACCGTGGGATAAAACGGTAGCATGATTTTATCACATATTATGTCAAGGACTGCCAGAGCCAGTACAAAGGCAGTTAAAGAAACAGGTGGGAATGGAAGCAAAACCATGGCTAGAGATACAATTTGCAATCGTTCATTATTACAGAATGCTAATAGAAAAAAACAAGAAGAAAGCTGAGGGTAGAAAGCAAGAAGAGGCGAAGTTGGTGCAGAAGAAATCATCAAAATTCGCCAAAGAGGGAGCGGTGTTGATAAGTAATGAAGGAAGCATGGTGCAAGTAGTGCAGTTACCACAGCAAAACAGTAAAGCCAACGGCCAGGATCAGAATGGGTATAATGATATGCCAAGAGGCAGAGGGAATGGGCCTCGAGGAGGAGGATGAGGAGAATTTCAAAACCCTACAGGAAGGGAAGTATCGAATTGCAGACAGCCACTAATATGCTGGAATTGTTGAAAAATAGGACACATGGCTAGAGCATGTAGAAGCAGAGGAGGCATGCAACAACAGAATTGGCAATCTCTAAGAGGGTGGATGGAATATGTTCCACAATACAATATAGATTCACAAGAATATGATGCCCAAGATCACACGCCGATTCAAGGAATAAGCGCCACAACCACAGCAGTTTCAGCAAGTGCCAGTACAGACACAATTGTCACAACCCCAGCAATTCCAACAAGCACCAGTGCAGACACAGTCCTTACACGGGCAGCAACAGCAAACACCTATGCAAATGCAATAGGCACTGTGAGAAACCTGAAGGTGTCTCACCCACTAGTCCCTGGAGAGCTGTCATCCAGGTGGCCAGGACTTGGCCATCGCTATTGGATCCAGTTCCAGGGAGTGGACCCGTGGGGGAGGATCACCTGGATGGTGGGTCTTCAGGGAGTGGAAGTGGGACACTGATGGGTGAGACACGGTACTCCCTTCCTTATAACACCTTTTCCCCATGCTACCCCACAGGATACTTAGAAGCTCTACCCCCCCCCTTTCTTACACAAACACTTCTTACACCGTGAAAGACAACAGACTAACACCACAGCTGTTTACATGACATGTCCCAACACAAGGGTCAGGCAGAGTCAGGCAATTGACAATAACTACAGACACCTGACTTACCTTTACCTTCCCCACAGTGATAAAAGGAGGAGCACAAGAGCACACTTTGAGCAAGGATAAACACATGAGGAAGCAGCTATTCCAGGATGGCAGCTCCAATGGAGAAGAAAGGCAGTGAGACCGAAAAGGACAACAAGGAGGGAAGTGCCCTTGCCCTTTCCGACCCAGACCTGCAAAACCTCTGTAAAAAGAATCATAAAACCGGGAAATACAGCTGACGTGTGGTGTAACAGACGTCAACGGTGCACGGGACCCTCCCGCTCTGATAACCGAGGCGGGAATGCGCACTTGCTACCATGGTACCGTCCTTGACTCCAGAGACAAGAAAGAACAAGAAGTTCACCACAGCCGGTGAGTCGGAGGAAAAACTGATAGTAAACACGGATGGTGTTGAGTGAAGGTTGCAAATGGCAACATGATATGAACACAGAACTTGTGTGCTACTGAACTTTTAACGCACAGGGAAAGACCAGTTGCAGAGTGGTCCGGAGCCACCTGGAAATCCATTCGAAAGACTCTGGCTGGTCTCCTTTTCTTGTGAACATTATAGTAACAAGAGAACATAGGAAAGGCTGGAATAAAGAGTTAAGGTGGTCATTCAAGGGTCGAACCAAAATCCTTTGTACAATTGAAAGTCCTTAACCCATTACCAATGTTTTGACATTGTGAAACTGGCATGTGCACCCGGCTGAGGGAAACGCTGTATGAACGATAAATAAGGAAAGCCTGACTGGGGGCTTAAGAGAAAGACTGACTGCAGGCTTAAGAGAAAGCCTGACTGGGGGCTAGAAAAAGCTAATGGAAGTGAATCCTGAAAGGTATTACAAATAAGTAAACTGTGTAAAATTGGCAAATGTGAACCTGGATGAGGGATGGCCGTGAATGAGAGCAAAACGTAACACCCCGTAAACTGTGTGTCAACAAGTGTGAACCCGTCTGAGGGATGTCCACAATGAACGTTTGTTTAATAGACATTTTGGGCCTCATTACGAGTTTGCCCGTCCAGATACAACGGTACTGGTAAGCTTACCGGTACCGTTGTATCCGGACTGGCAAACTCCCAGTTGTGCTCGTGGGTGCCTTTCATTCCGCCAGGTCTGACCTGGCGGAATGAAAGGCACCCGCGAGCACAGCTTGCCTGTAGCACTGGCATGGTAATGAACCGTGCTGGTGCTACAGGCATACCCATTCCCGATTCTGGCACCCATAAAAGGGCAATTACTGGGTCCGGCAGGGCCAGAATACCCCGATAATTGCCAGGTGCAGGACTTTCTTGCAAGTTTGGATGTAGCCTTGCGGTTTTACCGGCAAGGCTACCTCCAACCTTGTAATGAGGCCCATTGAGTCTCTTGAATGTTACAAATTGCTGATATCCTGAACGAAAGACTGAAGTGAACCTGACTGAGGGAGACCTATGTTGCAAAAGGAGCAGAGCGCGGTTAGGGGGGATCCACGGGTGAAGGGAAATCAACCAACGGGAAGATTACTGAAAGGAACTTTCGTTTTGTTGTTTATAACACATCAGGCCCTCTGAGGCAAGAGACCTGGTGTAAAAGGGACTTGGCCACAAAAGGCCCGATACTTTAGAACCGAACTGTAAGCCTGTGCTGGAGAAGCCCAGGATTGTGCTGTGCTCGTTAGTCCTGCGTTGCCCTGTGCTAAAAAACTTCGGAAAGGGAGACCCCAGTCATACCATCCTGTCTTATCATTTTATAAACACTTCTTTCTTTTCTGGTGAACATTATCCCACACTATTTTGCAACTTAGCAGTAAGGATTGGCAATATTATATTTTTAGCATAGGCCCTTTTTATATGACAGGACATCACTGGGACTGCCTTATTATTATTTGATGGTTGTAGCTTACTTCCATCTTAGATTTAGGTTTAGATCAGGTGTTTTTCTCACCCATTTATACAGTTTAATAAACACACTTGAATTTTGATCACTTGCATCTGTCTTTACTGTTGCATCATGAGTTCCTTACAGCACCCACTTAACAAATGCAATACATCCAAACGCAACAGACAGGTGCATCACAATGGCAAATGGACACAGGAGCTACACAAGTAAAAACCCAAATTTGGGAGTGTGACTGTGGTAGGAGGGAATCCTTTCACAGGCATGGGGATGAATGCATACCCACAATAGGATATCCCACAGGACGACCTGATGTGTTCAGTAGTATCTGTAACACCCGACCCACAAGAGAAACCAAGGGTCAAGGTGATGATAGGAGGCAAGACATTTTCAATTCTTATAGATCCTGGAGTGACTTGTTTCTGTGTCCGTGAGGAAAGATATCCAATGTCAGGCATTGCCATGAAGGCTCATGGATTTGCTGGGGTGACAAATTTAGTTACATTTACCGATGAATTACCTATTTCTATAGGAGAACACAAAATGTCTATGCCATTGCTGTACTTTAAACAGATACCGGTAAACATACTAGGATGTGATTTAATGACAAAGCTTAACATGACAATATCATTTACTGACAAAGGAATAGTGTGTTCAACCCTGGGGATATATTATATGAATTTGAGAGCATTTATATTAGCCTTTACAGGAAAGAAAGCCTTCAAGGGAGTCCGTCTAGATGAGGACATATTTTTATATGGAGTGACTGTTTTGTTATCATGGATACCTAGATAGATTAGATTCAATTATTAAGGATACCTGATACATTTTTATTCAGGCCAGAAATTCCTATGGATGATGAGGACGGGCAAGTTATTCCTTTGGAATTAGAAGCAGCAGTGGTAAGAAAAGAAAGGGTGATGCTTCATGTGACAGATGATGAGGGAAGGGGATGGAGAACGGTGATAGCCCTCAATGAAGGATATAGACTGACAAACTTGACAGATTAAGAATTGTTTAGGGCTGACTATTCAGATGATGAGTAGGTTTTCTTTATAAGTCTCACTTATTGGATTAAAGTTGAGAACATAGAGATATCACAGAGAAAGGCGTTGGTAAAAAAGAAACCACCATTTTGTTATGGACCACAAGTCCATATGACGTGGGTCTACTGAAAGGAGTGGGACCAGTGAAAATTAAGATTAAACCAGGAGTGATTATGCCACATGCAAAACAGTAACCAATGTACAGAGAAGCAGACGTGGGGATATTCAAAACTATATCCGCCTTAATGAAACAAGGCATTCTAGTACCATCAGATTCTCTATGTAACACAGCTATGTACCCTGTCAAAAAAATCAAGGGTGGGGTCGTGGAGATTCATACTAGATCTTGGCCCCCTAAACAATATAGTCAAAGCAGAGTTTCCTTTAGTTGCAAACCTTGCAACAATATTCCATCAACAGCCAGATAATTTACTGATATTTATTTGAATATTTTGTTTTTCTCAATTCCACTACACGTAAAAGATTCATAGGATTTGACTTCCTTTTCATATAGAGCGATTCGCCTGAACCATACTTGTCTGCACCAGGGGTACTGGCTATCCCCTTTGATTTTTAATAGAGTTCTTCAGATGGACTAGGGAAATGTCAAGCTTGTAAGCACCATAATTCAATGCATGGATGACTTTTTAGTGTGCAGTGAGACAGAAGAAAAATGTAGAGAATACTCTGTCGAAGTTATGACGATACTCGCAGAGAAAGGGTATAAGGTGGACAAAGAAAAATTACAATATTGTCAAGAAGAGTATTATACATGGGACTGTTAATCTCGAATGAAGGAAGAAAAGTGACACCTGAAGGAGCAGAAGCCATTATGAGAACTGTGCCACCAAAAATAGTGAGACAAATGCAGCCATTTTTAGTTGTATGCAATTATTGCAGGGCCTGGGTCTTTGACTACAGTATATATATTCAACCACTTTTAAAAGCGCTTAAAGCGGTACAGGTGGCTAAAACTAAATTAGTGTGGACAGAAGACATGACTGAAGGAT
Source organism: Ambystoma mexicanum (assembly GCF_040938575.1). NCBI lineage: Eukaryota > Metazoa > Chordata > Amphibia > Caudata > Ambystomatidae > Ambystoma > Ambystoma mexicanum. Next base: position 257,567,018 of record NC_090922.1, read on the forward strand.
TTAATGAATTAAAAAACATGAATAGTACAGCTCCTGTATTAGGGATTCCAAATTATAGTGAAGAATTTTACTTTTTTTCCTATTCAAATGGAGAAGTCATGACAGCAGTCCTTACACAGAAAAAGACAATAGGACATGGTCATAAACTATTAGCTTATTATAGATCTAGTTATGAAAGGACACTATCCCTGTGAACAGTCTTTGGCAGCTGCTGCATTTGCTATAGAAAAGGTTTCAAGTATAACTACAGAGTGTTCTGTAACTCTATTTGGAGAAGCATGTATTACTTGCCATTTTAGAAAAACCCAAAAGTACATTGACTACTACTCAAAGAGCATTGGAGTACGACACAGTTATATCAAACCCTGTGTCATGATCTCTGCTTCCAAAAGATCAGGACTTGCCCGACTCCCTTGGAAGCAGACCCATAACCCCGGTTCCGAGTGCCAGCCAGTCCCAATTGGGACCTTTTGGACCCTGTCCTGGCGCCAGTGGCACCAGGCTCATAAAGATGCCCAGTCCCAGCGCTGGAAGCGCCGGGCTCATAATGCTTGGGTGGACTTACCTGCAGCAGACCATGCTGCTTACTTACCTGCCAGTTGAACCCCGGATCCTCTTCTGTTTGGGACTACTTTTCCTGTTGGGTGGGGCAGGAGCCACTCCCTAGGTTCAGAACACTGGAACTCTTCTGGAAAGCAGGAACTCTTTTCTTACCTAGGCGTGGCTGTGGAAGGAGACACCTAAGCACTACAGGAGGCTATTTAAACCACACCCGATGGATGAATCTTGCTTTGTGTTATTCTGCATTCTCTGCAGCAGAACGCTCATCGTGTCTTCTGCTTCTGATCCTGGGCCTAAGGAAACAAAGGCTTACCATCCTGGAATCCCGTCTTCAGCAGCACCTGTAAAGACAAAGAAAGAACAGGTTAGCACTACGGTCTTCAGTGGCAGCGCATCTCTTACCTGGTCCATCGGCTGTCACCAACGCCTCGCGCTGCATTCCGGCATCTGAAAGACAAAGGCTTACCTACTCTTCGCATGTTCCGGAGGTCTTCGCACTGCATTCCGGCATCTGAAAGACAAAAGCTTACCAGCTCTTCGCACGCTCCGGAGGCCTTCGGCGCTGCATCCCGCATCTGAAAGACAAAAGAAGGTGCGTTTAAAGGCATTGGGCAACTTTATTACTCACGTGCCATTACTCCTTCCCACGCCGAATCCAGTGGGTATTCCAGCACCCTTCAGCTTCTCTAAAGCTCCAAACTTGTACCTGCAAGATAAAAGGGACAGTTAGTGCGCATCGTGAAGCAGGCTACAAGCGCTTACCTACGTGCTTCCAGGCGCTTCTATTCCTCACGCGGGTTCGATCCTCAACTCTCATCAGCCCGCCATCCGCCATCGCCGGAACTCTGCAAAACAAGAGATATCATTACAAAAGACTTTTAAGACATTTGAAGCGCCCAGAACTTACCGTTCGTGCAGTTAACGGCGGACAGCAGTCCTCTGAGGTCAAGAGGCCTCCACCCTTATCCAGTGAAGGAACTGGTTACGGCACCCTGCCCCGAGGCAGATGGAGAGCTCGGCGTTCACTTACCTAAGGTGAGGGCGTTAACCTTTGGGGTTCTACAGGAGAAGAGAAAGGGAAGAGGAGAGAGGCACCCAATAACCCCAGTTCATTAATCCCATATTTTCTATCTGCAGACATCTTACTCTTCGAGTCAGACATACAGTGCACAGAGGTCCAGCCCAAAGAGCCAACCGTGTGTTACACATCACCTTTGAAGATACGGCATTCACCCAGTCAAGACCGGCGCCTCTGCGGGAATCAGGTGAGCGTTACAGAACACAAAGCCTACCGCAAAACTCCCACCCAGGCGCTATGGAAACCTCGGATACCGACCAACTAGCCCAGTTACTTGGGGAACTAAGAGCAGAAGTGCATGCAGCCCGTCAGGAAACGAATGCTCTAAGAAGGGAACTGATTATTTCCAAGGAGCGAACAGATGATCTCGCTAGACAATTGCTACAGTCACAAGACGGACAAACTCTGTTACCCGCATCAGGGGCAAATCTTCCTTCAACATCCTCTACGAACCCAGTGCAGATCAACCTACCTGGGAATGTACCTCTGGCTCCGCCCGAACGATTTTCTGGTGACCCAAAGAGGTTTGCAGTATTCATTAATCAGTGCCGGTTGCACTTCTTATGCCGGCCTGCAGCCTTTCCAACTGATCAAGCTAAGGTAGCTTTCGTGCTTTCGTACCTTAGTGGCAATGCGGCAGACTGGTCGATCCCTCTAGTTAATCAAGATGATCCGGTTCTCCATGATTTTCAAGCTTTTCAGCTCAGTATGGAAAAACTGTTTGCAAGACATTCACAGGGGCAGGCCTTGGACAAGGAGCTCCTTTCATTGCGACAGGGTAATCAAGACCTTTTGGCTTATATTGCGTCTTTCAACAGACTGATAGTGGAAACTCGATGGCCTGAGGACAAAAGGATTACGCTGTTTTATAGAGGTCTACGTGGAGAGCTCAAAGATGTGTTAGCCCAAGTAGTGAATCCCCCGCAAGACTGTTCGGACTATATTGACTTAGTCGTTCAAATTGACCACAGACTGCAGAACAGGAAGGCCGATCGTTCCAAGTTTGATGCTCGAGTATTTTCCAAACCACCAACTCCTACCAAAGGAGTAGACTCCGGGGAACCCATGCAAATAGGGGGCCTGAAAGGACCACTAACACAAAAGGAGCGGGAAAGGAGAAAACAGCTGCAATTATGCCTCTATTGCTGAAACTCGGGGCACTTTCTTCGAGACTGTCCGGTGAAACCAGCCAAGAAGGCAGTAGGAGCTGCAGTTACCAGGGTCACAAACTCTGAGCAGGGAAACGACCTCGCCCGACAAGAATAGAGGTCCTCTTGCCGAGCGTTAAAACCAGTTCCGTGACCTCGCATTTCGTGATACCTATGGTCCTCATTAGCCCTGAACATCCGGATCGATTACATGCGATTGAAGCTTACGTCGACAGCGGTGCCATTGGCAATTATGTGGATCATGAAATGGTTTTGAGGATGAATCTGACTCTTTGTCCAAAGGCTGTAAAGGACGTCATTACTACGGTGGATGGTACGGAGATAGCCTCCGGACCAGTAACGCATACCACCCAAGAAGTGACGCTAGTAAGTCAAGATGGACACCATGAGAAGATCGTGTTCGATGTGATCAAGGCCCCTCAGTTCCAGATTATTCTAGGAATTCCTTGGTTAGAGAAGCACAATCCTCAGATCGATTGGCGAGCAAGAACGGTTCAGTTTCCAGAATGTGTCTCTACTTGTCACCCTCGACCTGGTGTTGCACTGGCAGCAATTTCCTCGGAGGCTCCCCAGTTACCTCCTGAATACCTAGAATTCCAAGATGTTTTCCGGAAGGATCAGGCTAACTCTCTACCTCCTCGTAGGTCTTATGACTGCCAGATAGACCTGATACCTGGATCTACTCCTCCTTGTAGTAGAATTCATGCCCTCACTGAGCCTGAGAATCTTCACCTCCGACAATACCTGGATCAATACCTAGCGAATGGGTTTATTCGTCCTTCCAAGTCCCCTGCTTCCTCAGCTTTGTTCTTCGTTCCAAAAAAAGAAGGGGACCTTAGAACTTGTATAGATTTTCGCGCCCTGAACCAGATCACCGTTAAGAATAGATATCCGTTACCTTTGATCCCTGAACTCCTGGAGCAAGTCAGAAAAGCATGCATATATACAAAGCTGGATCTTAGAGGAGCCTACCACTTGGTATGAGTAAAAGAGGGCGATGAATGGAAGACGGCCTTCTGCACCAAGTATGGGCTATTTGAATATCAGGTCATGCCCTTCGGACTTTGCAATGCCCCGGCCGCCTTTCAATATTTTATGAACGATGTCCTCAGAGAGCTCATGGATGTGTGTGTTGTTGTTTACATTGACGACATCCTCGTTTATTCTTCATCGGAAACTGAACATCGGAAACACGTGAAAATGGTCCTCGAGAGATTGCGTCAACACAAACTTTTCGCTAAGTTGGAAAAATGTGTTTTCAACGTGACTGAAGTTGAATTCTTGGGATTCATATTATCACCTAGCGGGGTGCGTATGGATTCAAAGAAGGTCGATGCAATTCTCAAATGGCCATCGCCATCCTCCGTAAAAGGTGTTCAAAGCATGTTAGGCTTCGCTAACTTTTACCGCAGGTTTATCCCCGAATTCTCTCGAATAGTCCAGCCCATCACCGCCTTGTTAAAGAAAAACAAACGTTTTGAATGGTCTACCGAGGCAGAACAAGCTTTCCAGAATTTGAAGACTAGATCTATCTCTGCACCGATCTTAAAACATCCTCGCCCAGAACTCCCCTACATCGTTGAAACTGATGCTTCGAGCCTTGCCATGGGGGCAGTTCTATCACAAAAGGACCCAGTAACCAATCAGTTGCATCCCGTGGCATTTTGGTCCCGCAAATTCTCGCCTCCTGAAATCAATTACACTATTACTGATAAGGAACTTCTAGCTATCAAGTCCGCCTTTAAGGCTTGGCGGCATTATCTTCTGGGGGCCCGACACACCGTTACTGTGATTACAGATCACCGAAACCTGCAATATTTGAAAACCGCAAAAGCTCAATCCTCTAGGCAACTCCGTTGGGCACTATTCTTTGCCGAGTTTGACTTCATAATTACCTATCGACCTGGTACAAAAAACAGTAAAGCTGATGCCCTTTCTCGGATGGGAGGGGAAGAACATTTGATCAATCCTAAACCTGTACCTATCATTCCCGAACAAAGAATTCTAGGTGTAATCGCCACACAATCCATAGAGGAAGTTAAGGATAAAGCCAGGCTACTGGTAACTCCAGAAGACATACAGAATTGGCATCTGCAGGGAAAGGACTATACGGTGAAGGACAACCTATTATATTTCCAAGAACGGTTATACCTGCCCAGCACAGATTTACAGAAAAAGGTAATCTCTTGTTATCACGATTCTTTAATGGAAGGACATCCCGGTATGACCAAGACCTCGGAAAAGATCAAGCGCTACTTCTGATGGCCGTCTTGGAAAAAAGATATCAGAGACTTTATAATGTCCTGTGGAGTATGCGCCCAAAACAAGAGTCAAAAGGAAAAACCAGCCGGCCTCTTACGCCCTATTGACATCCCGCCTCGCCCTTGGCATACGCTTTCTATGGACTTCATCACCAATCTACCTCCATGCTCCGGATACAATACGATCCTAGTAATCGTGGACCTATTCTCCAAGATGGCGCATTTCATTCCACTCAAAGGCTTACCAACAGCAGCAACTCTGGCCCGAGAATTTCTCGAAAACATCGTCCGACTGCACGGTTTTCCTTCAGTTCTAATTTCGGATCGAGGTAGTCAATTTATTTCTCATTTTTGGCGAAGTTGCTGTCGGTCGGCTCAAATTGATGTGAGACTTTCGACCAACCACCACCCTCAAACCGACGGACAAACCGAGAGGACCAATCAAACTCTGGAACAGTATTTGCGCTGCATGCTACAACAAACTGAAAAAACTTGGAAAGATATCCTTTGGATAGCCGAATATGCCTACAATAACTCTGTCCACTCGGGAACTGGGAAGACCCCGTTTTTTCTTTTATACGGTAGTCACCCTCGAACCTCGGAGTTGGATCCACTCCAAGATCTTGGAACACCAGCAGTAGACCACCTGCATTCTACAATCACCCAAGCCTTTAAGGAAGCCGTTTCTCACCTTCAAAGGGCTAAAGAACAATACAAGAAAGGAGCAGACCAACATCGGAAGGAAGCCCCCCAATATCAAGTAGGAGATCAAGTCTGGTTATCCACCAAATATCTACCTCTAAAAGGACCACGCACATTCAACCCAAGATACCTTGGTCCCTATTCCATCACTACCATAGTAAATCCAGTAGCGGTCAAATTGGACTTGCCCCCTCACATGAAGATACATCCGGTCTTCCACGTCTCTCTATTAAAACCCGTGCAACCTCAAACCCGACTAACTACATCTCCAAAACCTATTCTAGTTGATGGAGAACTCGAGTTTGAAGTCAAAAGCATCCTGGATTCCAAGATCTCCAAATCTAAACTATTTTACCTGATTGACTGGAAAGGCTACGGTCCCCAAGAAAGATCCTGGGAACCTGCAGAATATGTCCACGCGCCTCGTCTAATCAAAAGATTTCATCGAACATTTCCTAACAAGCCCAAACCCCCGGAGAAGCCCGGTTTGGGAGGGGCCTTGAGGGGGGGTGCTGTCATGATCTCTGCTTCCAAAAGATCAGGACTTGCCCGACTCCCTTGGAAGCAGACCCATAACCCCGGTTCTGAGTGCCAGCCAGTCCCAATTGGGACCTTTTGGACCCTGTCCTGGCGCCAGTGGCACCAGGCTCATAAAGATGCCCAGTCCCAGCGCTGGAAGCGCCGGGCTCATAATGCTTGGGTGGACTTACCTGCAGCAGACCATGCTGCTTACTTACCTGCCAGTTGAACCCCGGATCCTCTTCTGTTTGGGACTACTTTTCCTGTTGGGTGGGGCAGGAGCCACTCCCTAGGTTCAGAACACTGGAACTCTTCTGGAAAGCAGGAACTCTTTTCTTACCTAGGCGTGGCTGTGGAAGGAGACACCTAAGCACTACAGGAGGCTATTTAAACCACACCCGATGGATGAATCTTGCTTTGTGTTATTCTGCATTCTCTGCAGCAGAACGCTCATCGTGTCTTCTGCTTCTGATCCTGGGCCTAAGGAAACAAAGGCTTACCATCCTGGAATCCAGTCTTCAGCAGCACCTGTAAAGACAAAGAAAGAACAGGTTAGCACTACGGTCTTCAGTGGCAGCGCATCTCTTACCTGGTCCATCGGCTGTCACCAACGCCTCACGCTGCATTCCGGCATCTGAAAGACAAAGGCTTACCTACTCTTCGCATGTTCCGGAGGTCTTCGCACTGCATTCCGGCATCTGAAAGACAAAAGCTTACCAGCTCTTCGCACGCTCCGGAGGCCTTCGGCGCTGCATCCCGCATCTGAAAGACAAAAGAAGGTGCTTTTAAAGACATTGGGCAACTTTATTACTCACGTGCCATTACTCCTTCCCACTCCGAATCCAGTGGGTATTCCAGCACCCTTCAGCTTCTCTAAAGCTCCGAAATTGTACCTGCAAGATAAAAGGGACAGTTAGTGCGCATCGTGAAGCAGGCTACAAGCGCTTACCTACGTGCTTCCAGGCGCTTCTATTCCTCACGCGGGTTCGATCCTCAACTCTCATCAGCCCGCCATCCGCCATCGCCGGAACTCTGCAAAACAAGAGATATCATTACAAAAGACTTTTAAGACATTTGAAGCGCCCAGAACTTACTGTTCGTGCAGTTAACGACGGACAGCAGTCCTCTGAGGTCAAGAGGCCTGCACCCTTATCCAGTGAAGGAACTGGTTACGGCACCCTGCCCCGAGGCAGATGGAGAGCTCGGCGTTCACTTACCTAAGGTGAGGGCGTTAACCTTTGGGGTTCTACAGGAGAAGAGAAAGGGAAGAGGAGAGAGGCACCCAATAACCCCAGTTCATTAATCCCATATTTTCTATCTGCAGACATCTTACTCTTCGAGTCAGACATACAGTGCACAGAGGTCCAGCCCAAAGAGCCAACCGTGTGTTACACATCACCTTTGAAGATACGGCATTCACCCAGTCAAGACCAGCGCCTCTGCGGGAATCAGGTGAGCGTTACACCCTGCGATCAAAATTGTTAGGTGTAGCACTGTGAATCCAGCAATGTTTATAGCTGAACCAGTGGCAGAAAATGATGACATGCATTACTGGATTACATACACTGAATGTTACAATGATATTACACATTTTAGAGACAATGCTGTAGGAAGGGGGGAAGTTGGTTTCATTGATGGTGCATCTAGAATCGACCATAAAACAGGGGTGAGACATTCAGGATCAGCAGTAGTAAAGATGGCCCAGGGGGAGCATTTGAAATATTGATAAGTAGAAGATTGCTGTGAACCTATTCAGTGCAGGCTACAGAACTAGCCACGCTTATTGATGCACCATGAAGTTTTGAGGATGAGGAAGTGACGGTGTACTCTGACTCCACCTATTTGACGTCAACCGTGCATGCAGGCCTGTCATGTTGGAAAAGGAGGGGCTTCCTCTGTTAAGACAGCACTCCTGCAACATGCAGGACTATTAGATAAACTCATGGAAGCCTTAAGCTTTCCAGAAACCATAGCCATCGTGAAGTTCGCAGCCCATTCATAAAGTACAGATTTAATCTCTTGCTGGAACGAAGCTGCAGACTTAGAGGCCAAACGTGCCACATAATAATCAACCATATTTGAAAATGAGTCGAAAGATACAAACAAAGTTGAAGGACGATGCAAGTTGATTAAAGAAGGGCTTAATATGACGTCTATTGTACAGTTAATTGAGATACAAGGATAAGTATTGCAAGAAGAGAAGGAGCTATGGAAAAAATGGGGGTGTTCTTTATCCCCCAATGAGGCAATTTGGAGGCAGGACAGTACAGGAAAGCCAAATATGCCTCTAGCATTGTTGAGAGTAGCATTGGAGTAGCTCCATTACCCAGTGCATGTGACTCGAGAGAGTCTAGCTGCTACACTAGTAGAAGACTGGTTCATACCGAAGCTCAGTGAACATTTGACACAGTTCATTGTAAACTGTATTGTGAGCAAAAATGTATGGCAGGACACACTCTGCAAACGGTGAGAGGAGCAATCCATAGCCCTAATGGCCCCTTCCAAATCTGCATATAGTTTATGTGGATATGTTGCAAACATGTAATGGTTATCGATACATGTTAGTTGTAGTATTTCCAGTTTCTAGATGCATTGAAGCATGTCCGTGCATGCATCCTGATGCTGCATGCACTGCAAAGTTTCTAGTCTGCAAAGTATTTCCAAGATGGGGGGAGTGTGAAGTTTTTCAATCCAACAATGGGCCGCCCTTTGTGAATGAACTTTTTGAAAATATAGTCTCACTCTTAGGCATCAAGCATAGGTTTGCTTCGGCCTATCACCCGCAAGCCAATGGAATATGTGAGAAATTAAATGACCTTCTGAAGGAGAGAATAGCAAAGCTTAAAATGACATTAAAAAAGGGATGGCTACATTGCCTATTCCTTCCATTATATGCATTACGCAATCAACCTGGTTCAGATCACAATTTAACACCCCATGAGTTGGTGACTGGACAATGTATGAGAACTCCTCTCACCCACCTCCAATAAATACAGATGCCCACAGTGTAGCGAAGGCATTAGGTGATGAGATGCATAGTTATTCGAAAACAATGACTCAAAGTATTTCTTTTATTTCTCAACAGATCAAGAATCAACAGGAGGGGTCAAAAGTAAACCAAACTGATAATGTGTCTATTAGTTTTGAAGACTCATTAAAACCTCCAGTACTTTACCCTGGGGACCAGGTGTTAGTAAGAAAATGTGCGCATACCTGGAATACCCCTTGATTCATTGGACCTTATGAGGTGGAGGAGGTAAGCTTTACTGCTGCGAAGCTCAAAGGCTGATGTGCTTGGATCCATCTGCATGATATCAGGCCCTAAAAGGGTGAAGCATTGACCTCCCCTGCATCTACCCCAGTGAAGCAAGTGCCCCATTGAAGCAAGAGAAGAATGGCAACGGATGACAACGCCATCTATGACTAAGAACACAGATACAGAAGCCAAAACATTTTTAGATTAGGGTTGTCTTATAAACTGATTGATTATTAGTGATCTTGGAACACTTTCCCTAGACAAGCCTTAAGAAACAATGAGAGAAGAGTTTGAGCTGTGAAAGAAAAAGAAAAGAAGAAATAATTTCTGATCTTTGTTCTTGATACCGATTATTACATTGGTATATACATTCTTAGGTATTCTTTTTTCCCTACATTTCTCAAATGTATCCAGCTTTGATTCGTAGAGGAATAATACACATTGTTGCATTCCTGGAGAACCCAAAGAACAATTGGATTCTTTGGAGAGTGATAATTGAAATAATACTCCAATTTCTGATATAGAGGTGATTAAAAAAGGAGGTAACACATTTGCATATTCATCCAATGGAGAGGCTTCAACATCTCACAGATTCATTACCATCTAAACAATTGATAGGGTTTCATGTGATATTGCTGGTGATATCAGATGGTATTGTGATTTGTGTTTTTCTCATTATTATGGCATTACAAAGTGTTGCAGAAAAGGGCACTAACATTAAGGGCATTAATGGAACTGATATGAAGTGTATTAATGAAACACTTATAGTCCCCACTAAAAGCACAAATAGCATTTTATATAATATAACTAGAAGGATATTTCGCTTTAAAAGAAATATTGAGGAGAACCATGAAAGTACAAATACATATCTTGAAAATTCAGTTCACTTAAAGAGTAACTCATGGTACCAGCACATGAAAGAGGTGGGTGAAAGAATGTCAGACAAATGTTATGTTTCTTCCTTAACACCTTATGTCATGAATGCGGCAAGAACCTTTATTGCAAGAGAAATGTTACGATGGCAAACAAAAGTGGCATTTCCATATGAAGATACCTATGTGAAAACAAGAAGGATGGAAAATAGATTAGGATGAACAAGCAAGAAACTCATGTAGCCATCTCAGATAGGATATCGAATAAAGGTTGTCCAGATGAAGAAGTTGAATTGCTCAGCAATCACTGAAAAACCAGGACAGCCAAGATGTTGAGGTAGACCTCAGCTAGTGATATACAGATGTGTTTTCACTAGTACTGGATGGGAAGAAGGACTATTGGCCTGCCCTGCACATCTATTGAAGATGGAATCAGTAAGTATAGTGCAGATAGTGAGTGACAAATATCTGGAATCATGGGCCACGTATTCAAAATTACTCATAGGTCGTTGATGAAGCAGAACCAGTTTCTATAATACCACTGAACAATGCAACTACATGCTTTAGGAATGATGGCCTGATCCTGGTTGGGAAAAATAAAGGATGTGGACAGATAATTGAAGTCCCAGGAATGAATGGAGGAACTGCAGTGTTAATGGATCGTTAATGGGCCTGTGGATCCAGACCCTACATGCAGTTGCCTAAGAATTGTGGAGGAATAAGCTCTATGATAATGCTACATGTACCAGCATTAGTGATTTCCCAAAGTGACCTCCATGGATGAACATTTAAGGAGGAAGTGATCACCTGAACTCTGCTGACTGAAGAGAAGTAACAATATTTCCCCAAAATCAATGGAGTCTTAAGACAATATCCGACAAACACTTATGTATAGGCGTGTTATAAATGCCATATCATATCATATCAGATGAGCATAAATTGTTCAGCAAGACGGCAATGATAATGACAGCTATATTCTTGACAGGACTTTAAGCTGCAGTAAACGCCAAGATTACAAGATGGGAGCTGCTGCAGACAATCAATGCAACAATAAAAGGATTCAATGCAATCAGAGAAGAATTAAAAGCCATCCGGTTGATGACTCTTCAGAACAGGTATGTCCTGGACTTAATTACAGCAATGGAAGGAGGCGTGTGTGCCAAGGTCGGGCCTTCTTGCTGTACATTTATACCATCTCATGATGGATTAAATGGAACTCTGACAGAAACAATAACCATGCTGTCAACATTGCACCCAAAGATGGTGGAGGAAGTAGATGAAATTGAAGAAGATGATTGGCTTACATCTCTGTTTTCATGGATTCCGACCTGGCTAACAAATGCTTTAAAAATGCTTGGAGCAATACTAGTGTTTGTATTGCTAGGATTCTGTCTCATAAGGATCATCGTACATGGTGGCCATTATTCTCGTGTGGCACTTTTGGAGCTGGTGGCAGCAAAAGCAGTATTTCCACTTGATTTTGTTATGGTTCTTTCTCCTACTAAATCAGCTCAGGCTGTATCCGCATTCTATGTTAAGTTACTTAATTTGCGTTTGCTGGTAGCGTACGCCAGCCATGTTTACAGATTACTCTGCAATGATGGTCCTGATCTGCTTTGTATAACTGAGACAAGGTTGATTGATTCCTCGGCTCCCATGTTCTCACAATTTTTGCTGGATGGCTATAAAATTGTCCACATTGATAGAGTCGCCTCCCATCCTGGAGGAGGGTTTAATATTCTCTTCTAAATCAGCTTTTGGAGTTAATTTGGTGCCTCCTGTTCATACTTTGGGTATGGACTCACTGTTGGGTAATTTGGATTTATCTGCGTCACAGTCGGTTCATTTTCTTCTTGTTGATCGTCCTCCTGGAATGTGTTCACTTTTTCTATGCTCTTTCTTGGAACTGGTAGCCTCACTTCAATTGAAATATTTGAATTTAGTTGTCTTGGGTGACTTTAACATTCGACTTAACTCACCTTTAGCCCCTAATCTTGGTCAATTTCTGGAAGTTTTTCTAGGCATGAAACAACATCTGGCCAAATCCACTCACCGGCTTGGTGGAATTCTGGACTTAATTCTTACAGCCATTCCAGGGGTAGTGGTTCTTTCTCTTATTCCACTCATCTGGACAGACCATTTTTTTATCTCCTTCTCGGTGCTCCTTAAGACCCATTTTTAATCCCCTGTCAAGCAGACTATTCTTAGGAGAACTGGCGTAATTTGGTCCTGCCTCACATAGCATCTGTTATGGCAAATTGCCCTAGTGATAGGCATACTGAATATTCTATTTTGTCTGAATCATTGTTGAATGCTGCCGATCAACTTGTGCCTCTTAAGCTTACTAGTGTTTGTTGCCGGCCCTCTTAACCTTGGTTCTCTGCCGAACTTAAAGCAGCTAAACTCGGTGTTCGTCAAGCTGAGAGTAAATGGCGCTCTTCCTATAGCCCCTCTGACAAAGTTACACTTGTTTCTCTATTAAGGAAGTATCATCTGGCGATTAAAATGACCAAGCAGTATTTTTTTGCACATAGCATTGAATCTGCTCTTAACCAATGTAAGGAGATTTTCTCTGTTGTTAAATCTTTTTCATCCACTGCTTGTTTCTGTCCTACTGCTCCACCATCTCAGTCTCACTGCGATATGCTAGCTGATTTATTTCATTCTAAAATCGCTGGCATACGTGACAATATTGAATCTTATCTCCCTGTTACTAAGGCGAAGGCTGTTGACATCCACCCATCTGTGACTACCGTTTGGGCTTCCTTTCCGGTATTCACCGATGAGGTCATCCTTTCTGCCATCTCCTGTCTTAAATCGGCAGCTCCGTCCGTCCCAGTTCCTCTATCTATTCTAAAGGATCTTTTGCCTATGATCATTCCATTGGTAACTCAGGCTGTGAATCTCTCCTGTGACCTAGGATTTATTCCTAATGAACTTAAACAGGCTACTGTGGTCCCCCTTCTAAAGAAACCGCCCCTGGGTGCTTCTGTTGTTTCTAGTTTTCGTCCTGTTTATTTACTTCTCTTCTTTATGAAACTTCTTGAGGCTTTAATTTCTCCTCTTTTGTCTTCCTTTTTGGAGTCTTTTTCGGTACTCGGCCCTTTTCAGTCTGGGTTTCACCCTGGAAGTGGTACACAGAGCGTCTTAGTATCAGTAACGGATGACTCAACCAGGCTTGTTGATGACATGGGCATGGGGGCCCTGATTCTGCTTGACTTATCAGCAGCTTTCGACACTGTTGACCACCCCCTCCTGCTCTCTCGACTGGCATCCATCGGACTCTCGGGTCCCGTACTGGCCTGGTTCACCTCGTTCATAACCAGTCATGGTCAGTCCATATATCTGCCTCCTTTTCTCTGCTCTTCTTATTCTCTTTCGTGTGGAGTCCCCAAGGGTGCCGACCCTGTTGCGGATGTTGTTTAACATCTATGTTTGTTCTCTGGTGGCCCTTATCCTCTCCCATGGCTTTAGGTGCTACACTTATGCGGACAACATGCAAATCTTGGTCCGATTAGATCTTGACCGGGACGAGGTGACGTCTCGCTTATGTGATTGACTGTCAGCCGTGGGGGACTGGATGGGCACCAGTTGGCTTCAGCTAAACGGGGATATGACAGTGGTCCTGGTAGTAGGGATCTCCTCTGCATCGGCTTCCTGGTCCTCTTCTTTTTGGCCTCATTCACTGGGTGTATTTTCCACTCTGGTGACGGTGGTGAAGAACCTAGGGGTCTATCTGTCTGCATCAGTGTCTATGGCCTTGCAGGTGTGTGCGGTATGCCAGTCTGGACATTTTCTGTTTCAGGTTCTCCCCAAGATCTTACCTTTCCTTCCCCTTTCGCTGCATCCATTAGTGGTGGCTGTTCTTGTTTCTAGTAGGCTTGTTTATTGCATCGCTCTTTATTTGGCTCAGCCGGTTGGTCTTATCCATCAGCTGCAACTATTACAAAATCTGTCTGCTCAGGTTGCCACTGCAACCCCATATGGTTCCCATATCAGCCCAGTTCTGCGTTGCCTACATTGGCTCCCAGTACATCGACATATAGCTTTTAAATCTCTATGCTTGGTTCATCGAGACTGATATCAGGTTGGTCCTGAATTTCTCCCGGATAAGTTCCAGCCTTATATTCCCCTCCGAACTATTCGCTCTGGTGCTGACCGGCTTGTCGAAGTTCCCAAGTTCCGCCTCCTGAGAATTGGTGGCAGGGCCTTCTCTGTAGCAGCCAGTAAACTTTGGAACATACTTCCGCTTAAACTTAGACTGATTGAAAACAATTTGGCCTTCCGTCATTTACGTTAAACTATTTCTTTTTGCTAAACCGTTACTGGCTGTTGTGTTTTCCCTTGAGCCAAGATGCCTTCGGGTGAACGTGCGTGTAAGAAATTCTCCTAACATAAAATCATAGGACAATGTGAAAAGACAATCAAGAAAGCTATTGGAATGAAGATAATGATTGACATGGATACTGCAAATGGTGAACAAGTGCAAAGCGAAGACAGCATTCGTGAGAACATAAAGAAAAGTACCCTTGCCCCTCCAGGAACTAAGTTCTATTATCCAAAACATCGGAAGAAATAAGTGGGACGATGGATATTCTGTGCACCAGCAGGAGATTGTTGTCTGATGACCTGGAGTGTGGATGAACATATACAAAATGCTGGCCACCTGATGGGGTTGGAAGGAGACACATATATGGGCCCCAAAGAAAAAAAAATATGATGAAATGATAGAAGACAAAACAGGAATTGCAGAAGAGCAGGTGAACTCGATCAGAGGGGGAATGTAGAGGAGCAAGTGGACACCTTCTCCCTGGTCTGTGCCCCCTTAACACCACTCAATCGGAATGACAGACAAAGCCACATTTCGGAACCAGTGTATGAATCCTTGAAACATTCCTGTACCACTTTGAGTATATGAGAGACGATATGTACCCAGGCAACCAATTAGAGTGTACCTACAAGCTAACATAGTATAGGAAAGCTACCAAGAAGGATGCCCTTTGCTGAGCTGTTGAAATGCAGCCATGAACAGAATGGATGTACGTTAAAACAAAGTTTGACGACAGCAAAGGAATGTCATAAAGAAGATATAAGAACCTATGCTGAAACGATATGAAAATAATTAAAGATGATGATGTAACTGGAGCACTAAGAGAAACATGTAGCCAATGATACAGTAATCATGAACACGAAGAAGAATGAAGTGACTCCCTAGTCAACGACCGTAAAATATGCCTTAAAGCAAGGTAGAAATAACACATAGAAGCTTGCTTATAAGAGGTATATATTCAACGTTTAGGATGACCATTAGAACAAGATGGACGACGGATTATGTCAATCAACCGAGCTACCTTAAAATACGAGCCTAGGATCCTGACGTGAAAAGACGATGAAGAGGCTGTTTTTCCCTTGCAAAATAAAGGAGTGCATTGGCCTGAGACCAAGGATGCTATTTCAAGAGAACAAGGCGAAGTACGAAGGGTGTCTAATGAGCAGACCATGAGCGAAGCACGTATTTCTCAAGATTAGGAGGAACAAGAACATTTACAGATGGCATGTATAGGACAATTAAAGACGTGTAAAGTGAGCAAATCTCTAAAGCCCAAGAGAAGCAACTGCACCTGAATCAAATAGTGTTAAATACACTGTCGAAATGGAGAAATTCGTGGTCTCTTAACACATGATGAAAACCTCGCAAACAAGGGCTATTCATTAGGCTTCAAACTAACATAATGGTGTGTCTACACTCCCTTGAATGTTCCAGGACAGTGCAGACTGGCAAGGTCAATCTTCAGAGTACACTGGCATGAGGTTTACTGATGAGCGAGGGTAGACTAATTGGGAAAACAAGGGAAGAACTGACGTATCTCAAAGCACCTGAGGTTCGTTTTTACGTACATGCTGCTAGCAATCCGAATGCCCAAGGTTGGATTTGGGTTGCCAACCAATCAGAAAAGCCTGCCATGCAATTTTACATACAATGTTGCAATGATTATTCTGCTGCCATATTCCTTGCTGTAATCAGGGTGCTACATATGTAGAAGTAGCTCAGGCGCGATCTATAGACAAGGGACTGCCAATGAGAGACTAATAATGCATTCTATATGTAGACATGTTCCCCGAATCCAATCCCACCCCTCAATAGGCTTGTGTAATATGCAACGTAGGATGACGTCATAGATGGTGCATCTAGTATTATATGAACTAAATATAAACGAGAAGACAGTGTGATCCTGCATGAATCAACTTGATGAATGGAGATTAACCCTGCTTTCCTTCAATGAGAGAAAAGCAGTATTTTACCATCTCTTTGAGTCTGTCTGGTTATTTGGTCTGAGACATTTTATTGGTAATTCCATCTAGCACTAAGACGTTTCAAGGTGCAAGAGCGCAATAGGGTCAATTTCTAAAACGTTTTAGACGTTTATTAAGAATACGGGTGCCACATTTGTGAAAGAACTTTGAAGTTTTTCCCAACCGAGCTGTATCTTTCTCATTTTAATATGCGTTGCCCATTTTCCGTTCTTCTTAGACCCAGACAACAAAACGAGCCCACCATGTCTAATTTGTATTCTTCGAATACCACGCATGTTTATTTCCCCCTTCCCGAAAACCATGTTTGTTTTTTGCATGTTTAATTTTAACCCATTAATACGGAAATGGCATTCTGCATATTCAAGGCTCTTATGAAGCCTCAGAGGAGTCAAATCTAGCCAAGCTGTATCATCCGCAAATACAAGACATCCATAGGTCTATATGTGTAAATAGGAGGGAAAGTTTTGAGACCGCTCGTTTCTGGGTTAAAATCTGAAATGTATCAAATAAATGGGAGTGGGGTAGTGAACATCCTTGTTTTACACCTTTGTTTGTTAGAAGATTTGAGGTAATTGCCCCTTCCCGCTTCCCAAGGAGCAGCGCACAGCCGCAAATGTGTTTACATAACAGACTTGGATTAACTTTAGAAATCCTTTGGGGACTGTGTCACAGCATCCATTTTTCTCCATAGAATACTCCGATCTATGGAGTCAAACGCCTTTTCCAAGTCTAAAAAAGTGACATCGAATTTTCCCCCTCTAATCTTACAGTACTTTTCAACCAAAATGTTCAGTATAAAACAATGGAGGAGTGTGGAGAATCCCTTTCTGAATCCAGCTTGAGAAGTGTTCAAAATATTACTCAAGGTGGCCCAATGCTCCAGTCTATGCATTAAGCATTTACTGAAGAGCTTGTTTGTGGAATTGAATAAAGAAATCGGGTGGTAACAGTTGGGAGTCTGTAAGAAAGGCATGGTATCAAAGTAAGACAGACACAAGTGACCACAGTTCAAGTGTGTTTATTGAACTTTATCAAGGGTGTGAAAAACACCTATCTAAACCTATATCTAAAGATGGGAGCAAGCTACGAACATCAAATAATAATAACATAGTCCTAGTGGAGTCTCGTCAAATTAAAAGGGCCTATACTAAAAAACCTATTGCCAATCCTTACTGCTAATTTACAAATAGTGTGGGGAAATGTTCATTAAAAAAGAAGGAAGTCTTCACAAAATGATAAGTCAGGATGTTCAGGCCGTTGGTTTCCCTTCCCCATGTTTTCAGCACGGGACAAGGTGGTTCACTCGGGCATATCACACTCTTGGACTTCTTCAGCACAAGGACCCTTGTTTCTCTACAGGAAAATCAGATACGAGGGGGTGGTCTGCTTCCTTTAGGTTCCTCCCTTTAGCTTTTGACTTTGTTTTTGGGGTCAGATCTCTTGATTTCTAGTCTTTCTTTTGGTATCCATTCCTTGATTCGGTATGACCCTCCTTGTTTATCTACTCCCTGAGGTTGAGGTTGGTGGATAGGTTTATAATCTTTCTGTTCCTCCCCTCGATGTGCCGGGTGGAAGTGTTTGACTGCATCTGAGTGGTTTGTGCAGTTTCAATGGCCATGGTGTTAGACAGAAACCTGTGCAGTTCCCTTAGGGACCACTGCAAAACGTTTAAGACTACAAGCGTTGGCAGTAAACCCAATTGGTAGCAGTCTGTACCACCCAGATTTACCTGGTAGCTGTGGCTGAGCAGTCAGACTTCTCTCAAGAACAGTTAGACAGTATATAGAGTATACACATTAGGTACAAAAGCACAGTAGCACAAGCAAACACTGACCAGAGCTTTGGTATAAAAGTATATAATTATTTATTTAAAAACACACTTGTAAAATATACACTGGCACTAATATGTCAAGCAAGTTCAAAACACAGTCACTAGAAATATATACACCTCCCTGATTAATTATTCGACAAGTCTTAGGAAAAGAACACTACTTATTATCAAACAGGGGTGAGCGCTTAACCAAGATGGCACTCCAATAATTATTTAAAAAGGGAGGAAAACGGCAGAATTAGGAAAGCACACAATACCCACAGTTTTAAAAGAACCACAGCAAGTCAAGAAAGGCAGAGTCTACTGTAGAGAAAGAAAGTCATAAGCCAGGCCCACTCTTGGAGAGAGCAAGGCGGAATGTGCCAAAGATCACACAGTTGAAGTAACTTAAAAAGTCTTGCAGATAGTTCAAAAAGGAGTTGGTTCAGTTCAGAAAAGTTAGTTAACAGGTCCCAGGTCACCCCAGGATAGAGAGTCATGGATTTACGGGACACCTTGAACAGTCTGTTGCAAGGGAGACCAGGTGGGACACAGTACCTGAAATGGTGAGAAAGCTCCAGCGGGGGCAGTTGTTCCCGGCAGCGGGTGCAAGTCGGTGCTTCGTCCAGGGGAAGAGAAGATCTCGACGTGGAGGAAAGCTGGAGGTCGTTGCACTGCCAGGGAAGAAACCAGCCGCGGTATTTCACGATTAAAAGGTACGATCCTTTTATTCGCTGTAGTGGTGAAGCGTGGCTATCCGGCCACCAGGGTGCTTGGCACGGGCGATTCGACCACGAGACGATCCAGGAGGTAAAAAAGAGGTGAAGTGGTTAACCCCACCAGCTCAGAGGAAGAAGACTCTCCTGGATGAAGATCTTCTCTGTCGTTGGGAAGTGATGAGACGGTTCAGCAGGGCTCCATCGGTGGTGTCGTCGTTGCAGGTCGGCTCAGCTTCTGCCTCTTTGGATTCTCCGAAGCTATACTAACCACACCTGGGCAATGCCAGATTTCTTGATAGTGACTAATCCATTTGCCTGGGGTAATATGCTCCTCAATAGAACCTTCCAGATCATGAAAGCCTTTAGCTACTAGGTTCCAGAAATGTTTAACACCTTCAGATACCTGATGATGTTAAGTTTGTGTATTGTGAAATCTTTAAATAAAATCAAATAAAAAGGGAGGAAGAGGATGGGGAAAAGTGGGAGGATAGAGAGCACTTGGGGCGAGAAAGCACCCCGGTGCAGAAATCACTGGTGGCAATAGTGCACAGGGAAGAAGCAGAGAATGGATTCGGGTGTGAAAGAGCACACAGCCGGAGAGAAAAGGAGAATATGGGTCGAGATTTACTCACCTGGGACGAGATAGAATGCACAGACGTGTGGGGAAGGGGAATGGGAGAGGGTGGGGGACAGAGTGGGAAGGGGAGAGGGAGGGGACAGGGGAGAAGGATGGGTAGAGGGAAAGGGAGGAACGAGAAAAAAAAGTTAAAGCAGTACAAGAGAAGGCACAGTAACGGGAAAGTGAGCCAAGAAGGGGAAAACCTCATCATAGTGCATTGGCATTTATCAGTTTGATGATGGATGGACTTACAAGTGCGTAAGTGTGCATATGGAGGAATAAATGATTGCCTGCATGCTCATGTAGGGAGAGAGAATGTAACAGAGAGATCACAAATTATTTGAGGTTAGGCAAATGAATGGAAATGTGAGGATGGCTGAATGGAAGAGTATGAGGAGGGAGAACACAGAAGGGGAAGAGAGAGCACAAAAGGGAGAGCACGCAGGAGTGAGAGTGAACATTCACAGGCAGGAGAAAGTGAGTGCACACCGGGGAACAAGGACCATGCAGCACCAAGACATGGCACCTAAGGATGACCTTGGACAGGTGGGTGCTGAGAGCCAAGCACTGTAGAACAGCAATCACAAGCCAGAGAATTGGTGAGGAAGCACACATTGGGTAGATAAAGAACGCACACACAGAATGATAAAGAGACACAGAGAGATGGATCACAGAAGGGAGAGAGGTAGAGAGAGAATACAGTAAAGGGTTGTCCAACTCCAGGACTCGGGGCCCAGAGTCCTGACGGGTTTTAAGAATATTCCTCGTTAATATTCATGAAAACAAAATATGCATACATTTAGAATCAGTGTGTGCAAATTGATCTCATGAATATTAATGATGAGTATCCTGAAAATCTGACATGTTTCTGGCCCTTGAGACATGGAGTTGGACAACTGAGAGGCAACTGAGAGGGACAAATTGCACAAAGGTAGGGAGCATGTGAGTGTGCCAAGCCGGATAAGGAAACAAGAAACCAAACAAAGGGAGTGTGAGCAACAGAGTACACAGGGTTGAAAAAGTGAGCACAGAAACAGTAATCAAGATCTTATGTTTGTTGTATGTTTTTGAAAAACATAAATAAAAAAAAGCTGTGTGAGAGCTCTGTGCGATGAAATAATTCCTGCTAAAGACGTTTAAAGCTAGTTACTATGCATCAAGGGCAAATCAAGCATTGATATTGATATTTTATTTCTATCGCGCTCGTACACAAGTGTTTCAGAGCGCGACAAGGCAAGGGAGGGGGACAAGAGAGAACAAAACAGCGATCTTACTAGGCCCAGTGACATTGCGAACGCACAAGTGCATGGGAGAGGGAGACGGGAAAAGTGCATGAAAGGGGGGAGAAGTGGAAAGTGCAAAGCAGAGGAGAAACAGATAAATAATAATACATAAATAAATAAATAATAAAGGCAACAAACAGTGGTAGTGCAGCCAGCAATTTGCAAGTGCTAGGTTTAAGGCAGCAGACAGGGTAGGTCTGATAAGTGCAGGAAGAAAAAGGGGGGGCTGTATGGGTACATATACTGACCCCAGTGCAAGGGGTGGCCTGGAGGCAGTGCAGGAGGGTGGCAGGGTGAGCAGGTACCTGGGCCCGGAGGACAGAGGGTGGCCAGGTGCACGGTGCCAAGAGAGAACAGATCAGCAGGGGAGAGAGAGGAGCGAAGGCAGAAGAAAAGAGGAAGGTCTTGAGGTGCTTCCGGAACCGGAGATGGTTCTCCTCAAGTTTTAGAGTGGCAGGGAGGCTGTTCCAGAGGGAGGCCCCAGCCGAAGACAGGGATCTACCCACAGCTCGTTTCTTTGAAAAACGACTGACCCTGAGGGAGTTAGAGGTAGAGGAGCGAAGAGCTCGAGAGGGGAGGTATTTGCGGAGGGATAGCTGAAGGTATTTTGGACATGACAAATGTTATGTAGCTAGACTGTCCTACATTAGTGGTGCAGTGTGAATATACTTTCTTATTGTGGCATGGCATTTTTTACTTGGCATCAAGGATTAAGCAAACATGATATGTGCTTGAAAACTGACTAGACTGGATTACATTGAACGTACAACAGTCTGGCCAGGTAATAACACTTCTCAGGTTTGCTTTAAGTTTCATGCCAAGTAAAAAATTCAATGCTACATTAAGAAAGTATATGCAAATTGGCACTATCACTGGTACTTTCAACTTGGCATTGAGGAAAAAGCAAACATATGTGTTATTACGTGGCTAGACTGACCTACATTATACAATGACTGCAGCGGAGCAAGTTTGCGGCTGTTTGGCGCCACATAGGGAGGACATGCCCCCTGTCTAATTTCTTTCTCCACAAGGCTCGCAGCTGTGAAACCTGCAGTGGAGCAAGGGTGTGGCAGTTAGGTGCTGTTTGGCGCTGGTATGCAAAGGTGGTTGCAGTTAAAATCTAAGAATCTACAAGTCAACAGGACAGTCTGGTGGCACCCAGATTCTCCAATCAACGGTGAACACCACACACCGTGGGTAATAAGCAGCGCTCAGATGCCTGAGGGTTCGTAGCGCTGTAATAATACAAAAAAAACCAAAATAAATACTCCGGTATACTTCTGTATATGCAGGAGTACAGGCCCATTGCCTGACAAAACCCTGCAGTCATAGTTCCGAATACCATCAGGTGCTTTAATATCGCGGCGACAAAGGCTTTTTTTAATGTTATAATTTAACTGTGGCTAGATCACAACATTTTAATATTGATTACATTTTGTTTATTTAAATTGTATAGCACTCTATTTTTAACTGACCAACACTCAAAACCTTGGCATTGCATGAACAATGTAAATTGACTTTGCTTGCTGAGATTTGCACCTGCATAACTTCCTGATAACCCTCCCTTTCCCCTAGCCTGGAAACTCCCACATGGGGCATTTTATAGCTTATATCATTGAACGACCTTGATCAAGGGAGTGACAGAACTTTCGCTGTATGGCCCAAATAATACAGGCAAACTATCAGGAGATGAAAAGTGCAACGTCCTGGTTTATATCTACTCTGTTAACTTGGCTAAACTTGTTCATTTGCACAACTGCTTCCTGCTGGAATCAAACCAAAGTGGGGGCGGGGGGAACCGACTAAGGCAGCCCCTCAAGGCAATCTGGCGTTTCCCCCTGTGTCTCAGCAGCCGTTAAATATTTAGCCAAATTTGAACAACCTCTTTTATTGGTAAATCGTCCATTGTTGAAAAAAAGCCATGGGGGAGAATTACTAAGGCAGCCCCCCAAACGCAATCCACCTGTGCACCCATGGAATATCCGTGTTACTCACTTTTGTTAACTTTGCACGTTATTGATAATCTCCATAAATGTCTATTGTTTGACGCAAGAAATAGGGGGGAGGAGGAGGGATTCAGGTAGCCCTTTTTAGTTATTCAGCGCCCATGTCCTTACAGGTTGTTTGCGTATTCGTTTATCAATGCGCTAGTGTTAAATCAGTGTATGTGCTATGTCTTAAGGCAAGGCTATAATGCAGCAGCACATGGTGCAAAATGAACAGCACGATTATCCGCCCCATAACATAAGTGAACATATTGATACATTAAATTGAGATACTTCTAGATGATAGCCCCCAGGAAATGGTGGTTAAGGGGCATTCCCCAGTGGTGGGAAAACAAAAGCGGGCTGGGGAAAACGACCCAGTTAACAAAAGTCTAAAAATGGGGAAACTTCAACATACTTACATTTGCAATGGCAAAACAAACTCCCCCCATGGATAAGAAAAATACATGTTTTGAGTATAATCCGATAGCAAGCCCCAGGTGAGAAAACCAGATGGGTGGGAGCAATTCTATATTTCCAGCGAAGATGCATGAAAATGTGAATGGCAAGGGCGAGGGTCAGGTGGTTGTAAATGACATTCTCCTTCCCAGTGGAAATACCCAAACAAAGGACAAAGACAACCACGCTACCCCTTCTACTTCCTTTTGTGTTTTAAATGAAGAGACATGTGGCGGGCGGCCCGCCACAAACAATCATGCTGACTCCTAAAGTAAATTCAAGCGTGTTTATTAATGACTTTTGATGGTCAGAATGGTTAATTCACAAGTCTGGGGTCTAATGGGGCTGGAGAATTTGGTGCTTTCTTATCCCCATGCAGGTGGGGCCTTAATTCCCCTTCTTGGGCCCCTGCGTGCAGCAGCGCCGAAATGAGGGACATGGAGCCAAGAGAACATGAAGCCTTCTTTATTCTTACTTTCTCCTTTCGGCCGTGAACGCGGCAAATCCCCTTGCGCATGCGTGAGCGTGCACTCATTCAATTGGTGGTGTCCAGCGTGATGAAGCTTCTCATCATGCCAAGTTAACCGTGTCCATACCGGACACGACATCTTCCTCTCTCGGGAAAAACAGTATCCCGTTACTCACAGTTGGCCTTCCATTTCCTCAATCAGTCTCACAGGCCTTGTAATGCATCACTTTGGTTTCAACGACATCTCCACAGGCTGCCTATTCTCTGTCAACGCCACATACTCATCTCCTGACCTTTCTTGACAAACTTCCTCGACTCTCTCCTCATCCTCGCACGCCTTTTCTCCCTCTTGTTAGAGCCTGAATTGTGACACATTTCGTGTGATCCCTCTGCCCGGGTATCGGGCCTTCACCATAGATCCCTTGATCTGCGTGATGACTAGATGACCAGGATCAAATCTTGACTCTGACATCCGTTCCTGCTTTCGACACACAAGAACTTTGTCCCCAGTTTGCAGTGTTGACACCTTTTCTCCCCCCTTTTCATCAGCATATCTTTTCATCTTGCATTTTCTCGTCACATCCTCGGCCTGTAGCATTGTCAGTTTGCAGGAGCTCTTCTCTGTGGGGCAATCCTTCCTTCACTTTTCTTTGAAACACCAACTCTGACAGGCATCTTCCCGTTGTTTCATGTGGTGAGTTCCAGTAATCCCGCAGCATGCTGCACACTGCTTGGTTTAGCGACATCTGACTCATCTTGTTTTGTTGCAACTCTTTCTTCAAGCTCCCCTTAAACTTCTCAATCAATCCGTTGGCTTGTGGCCACAAAGGTGTGATTTTCCGGTGGCGTATGCCCATGTGACTCATGAATCGCACAAATTCCAGACTGCTAAATGGGGGCCCATTGTCTGATTCCAGCGTCTCAGGAATGCCCCATGCCGAGAATATGATGTCCAACTCAGGGATGACAGTTCTGGCTGCTGTGGACGAGATCATCTGTACAAGAGGGAACCGAGAGAATTTGTTCATTACCATCATCCAGTACTTTCCACCGCCAAACGGTCCAAAGAAGTCAACTGCTACAGGGGTCCATGGAGCTCCTGGCCGTTCCGACATTCTGAGTGGGTCCAGATTGCTGGGTTTCAACGTGAACGGACATAAGTGGCATCTTTTCACTGTGTTTTCCACCATTCCATCGATCCCAGGGAGGCACATAGTATCTCTTATCTGTTGCTTGGTTGGCCACCATACCTCAATGTCCCTAGCGCGCCAGATCCAACACTTGCTGTCGTAGATCTGTGGGTATAATGAATTGCCTCCCGCACTTCACAAGGCCTTCCACAGTAACTGACAGCTCATCTTTCACTTGTCTGAAAGCTTGCATTTCTTGCTTCACGGTCTTTTGCGTCCCTTGTGTGTATTCTAGCTCACTGTCTCTCCACCTTCGCAATGTGATAAGCTCTTTCACCTTCTGCAGTATCCGATCAACCATGGTGTGCTCTCTCACCATGCTCGTTGTAAGTGGCTTTGGAGGTCCCTGCTGAGCGAGGAAGTTTATGTATGTCTCCGCCATGGACGGATCACAATCTTGTTCACAAGCGGGTGCCAAGACATGAAGTCCGCCGGATTGTTTTCCTTTCCTGACTTATGAATGATGGTATGAATGATGGACAAGTTGAAGTTTTGCAATCTGAACCCCCACCTCTCAATCCTATGAGGCATTTTACACAGAGGGTTTCCGTAAATCGTGACTGGTGCCTGGTGATCAGTCACTACTGTGAACAGTTTTCCCAATAGGAACATCTGAAAGTGCTCACATGCCCAAAAGACTGGCAGCCCAGCTTGGCGGGCCTCGTCCTGAGGAGTCCACGGATCATCCTGTGGCTCCTTAGGTTCGGATTCAGGCTCAGGAGGGGGTAGTTTGCAATCCTCTCTTTTGATGACATGTTTGAACTGCGAACTGTTTCTTGTGACTTCAAGGTCTGCGTTTTGAGCAGCCACAATGGTTCCTTTGATTTCTGTGCATACTTTGCATTTGTCTTCCTTTTCATGGTTTGTTGAACTAGGACCTCGTCTCCCATGTGGAAGTCTATGGGCACAGCTCTTTGTCTCATGTCTGAGTCCGCCTTTGCCCGTTCTTTCCTTTCAATGTCTCTTCTTATGATTTCTGCGTCCCCTTTTTCCTGGGCAGTGGGATGTCTCACGACCTCGTAGCTAACATTAGTTCTGCTGGTGTCTTGTTGGTGGCTTTATGTGGCGTGTTACAATCGTCTCGTAATAGCATGCATAGAGCTAGATGTGGGTTGGTGCCTTCTATGCAGGCTCTTTGGTTTGTCTTCTTGATGGACGCCATGAAGCGTTCAGCCATTTCGTTGGCTTGTAGTAGTCTGGGGTAATCCTTTGGTGTGTGAACCCCATATGTTTTGCAAAATCTGAAAATTCATGGCCGTTGAATGAGGGCCTGTTATCTTATTTGATAGACCTAGGGATGCCCCACTCACTGAGTACTTTGTCGAATGTTGCGGCCACTTGAGAGTATGCAGTTGTTGTCATTTTCTTGACAATGGGGAATCTTGAATATTAATCGATTAACAGCAGAAGATATTCACCCGACTCCATCGGTCGATTGCTACTCTGTCCCATGGCCGGTCTGGAATGTGCATTGACTGAAGTGGGATGGGGCTTCCGCTCTTGCTGTACACTGGCATGCCCGGCAGTTCTTGACCCAGCTGTCAACCAGTGAGTCCATGAAGTGGAACCATTTGTGGCACCGCAGCTGCCTTTTCGTGCTGTCTGCTCCTCAGTGCCTTTCATGAGCCGTTTTAAGGATCACTGCTCTGAGCATCACAGGGATGATTAGCCAACACCCTCTCAGTATAATGACGTGGTCTTTGCCAGTTCTGTGTGTATTCTTGCCAATCTCTCCAACTGTTCTTTGCACACCCCCGGCTGGTTTAGAACTGCACAACAGTAATATTTATACTTGTTGTTGCCCGTCAAACTGATGGCTAGCGCCATGGATGGGTCGGCTGTGGATGCAGCTGCAACTGGCATGCTTGATAGTGCTGGAGGATGTGCGATTGCAGCCACGTGGTTGATGTATTCAGTGTCACCTGCTCGGGTGATCAGCGTACTTGCCAGATGGCGAGATAAGTAGTCAGCCGGAGTTTGATCCCCACCAGGCCTGTGGATAATGTCATAGTCGTATTTCTGAAATCGGATGCCCCATCTCTCTATCCTGGGCGGCATCTTTGTGTGTGGATTTCCAAAAAGGGACAAGAAACGCCTGGTGGTCCATGATGAGTGTGAATTTCTTTCCAATTTCGAAGTTGTGGAAAAGTTCACAGGCCCAGACTGCAACCAGGATCTCCTTTTCGGCTTACGAGTATGCAGATTCAGGGCCTGACAGGGCCCTACTCACATAGGCGACAATATGCCTGGGGTGTGTATTGTCCCTGCTCGTCTGCACCAGGATGGCCCCAAGTCCTACAGGATTTCCATGTGCAAGTTGGGGTCAAAGTAAGCCAGGCAGTGTATATCTGCCAGGGCCTTCTTGATGGAATTGAACACCTCCTGGCAGGCTGTGGACCAGATGAACGCTGATTCTTTCTGCAGCAGTCTTCGTATCGGTTCAGTGAGGTACGCGCAGTGAGGGATATAGCGTCCACAATAACCGGCCATCCCCAGGAATGTTCGGACATCTGCTACTTGCGTTGGTTCCTGTAGGTTGGTGATGGTACTGACTTTGTCGGGGTCAGGTGTCAGGCTGTCGTCAGAGAAAATGTGACCAAAAAATGTCCGTTTCTTCTTGCTGAAACAACACTTTTCAATGTTGAGCGTTAGGCCGGCCTTCTGTATTGCTGTGCATGTTGCTAGCAGGGCTGCACCGTGGTCCTCCCGTGATGTGCCGAATACGAGTATATCATTGCTGTAATTCAGCGCGCCCTTGATGGGTCTGATCACCTGTGTTATGGCCTCCTGGAAGATTTCGGCCGCAGAGGAAATGCCGAAATTGAGGCGTCTGTACCGAAATAGACCTTCATGGGTGGCGAATGTGGTGATGCCCCTTGATTCAGGGTGCAGTTCCAGCTGGTGGTACCCTTGAATTAGGTAGAGTTTCGAGAACATCACAGACTTGTTGAGCTGGACGATCATGTCTTCTATGTACGGCCCAGGATGGCAGTCTCTTTGTATGACAGTGTTCGCCATCCTCATGTCTACACACAAACGTAGTTGTCCACCTTCCATGGGCACAATAACCAGAGAGCATACCCATGGGGTGCGGCCCGTCGCTGGCTCGAAGATATCATCGCTAAGTAGTTGGTTCAGTTCTCTTGAGACAGCCTCTTGTAGATGAAATCCCACCCTTCTTGGGTGCTGGGCAACAGGACTGACGGATTCATCTATGTGTAATTTATCAGGAGCTCCTTTGAGTTTCCCTGCAAATGGATTGGAAGTGGCCTTCTCTCCCGCAGTTGGCACATCTTTGCGAGAGTGTGGGGCAGGCCCCGAGTGTGGGAAAGCCATTCCACAGCCGTAGCATTGCCTTGCAGTCTGGGCCCAGTCTGGATGGTCACTTTGTAGGATGTGACCCCTCGGTCTCCTGGTCAATGGGCTGCTGGTTGGACAGCGGCAATAAGTTCGGTTTTGTCCTGTTTTGCGTTTGGGGTGTCTGTCGTGGAAGCTTCTTGTTCGTTAACTCTCTCAAAAATTCTCGCTAGCACGCTCACTTTGTCAATCGAGAGAGGCTTTTTCAGCAATTGTTTCCTGAGGGCTGGTGATAGGCATACCTCTATCACACGTAGCTGTATTGCTTCATCCACGGAGAATGCATGAAACTGACAATGTGCACTCAAAGGCGGGTGATGAATTCGTCGAAGTCTCTTCCACCCTCTGCGTACACTGTCTGAACATGTATCTCTCATAGTCTCGGTTTGGTTCAATTATGAGTTTTCTGTTTAGGGCGGTGATTAGTGAGGCGAAGTCTGGTTGGTCTTCTGGAGGAATCGACTTGACAATGGTCTTTATCTCACTGGAAACCAGGTTAATGAACATATTGAGTAGGTTGGGTGATTTCTCCTTCCCCGCCGCTTTTACAAAATGGTTAAAGTCCTCCATCCACTCACTCCACCTTGGGCCCTTATCCGCTTGAGGTGTCATGGTGAATGGGAGTGGCATGCGCAGTAAAACTGTTTTGGACGTGGGTGCAGGGGGCAGTGTCCCTAGGTTGCTCATGGTGGCAGGTGTGATAGTTGAGGTACGGATAACATCCCTGCTCTGGCTTTCTTTTGTGGTCGACGCAGCAGTGTTCTTTTAGGGGTTAGGAAGCCGTCTGTGGTCCTATTCCATGTGTGGGACTAGGGCCTGGGCGATTTCCTGTATGTCTGGCTGCCGTTTATCATGCACGTTTGTCTTATGAGTGCTGGTCATTGTACAAGGACTCTTTGTGGGTTGACATTTCCGAATTGTTCATTTATTCTCTTTAGTATCTTTTTTTTTCTTAGGAGTTAATGCAGAACTCAGCATGGGTTAACATGTCCTGGAAGTTCAAAATGCACCCTCTATTTCTTCCCTGTTGTAGGTGGTGGGAGTTCACTTTGGTATATGCGTTTCTGTGCCTTTCTGTTTTCCAGTCTTTGCTTCTAGGGAGCAGTCGTCATGTGTAGGAGACAAGCTGTCAATGAAGTGGCGGCACCATGCGTTAATTGTGGAAACAGCGTGCAAATAACAGACCTGGAATGCGCTGTGCACTAGCATGTCTCAGCCTCACGTGGAACCGAGGAAAGCCACTGGCAGACAGCAGTGTCTCACACCCTCCTGTGGAGTGCTGCGGGGAGGACGTCTTGATTACTGACTTCCTCCCGCCTGAGATCGGGCATGGTATTGTGCCGCAGGATCATCGGCACCTGAGGAGATACGCGGGATGCGCCAGGCCGTCTGGATGGATGGGCGGCGCGGTGGGATCACCTGCCAATTACTGGAACTCCGGTCCTTTGTAAATAGCCTTGTCGCCAGCTGTTACACGGAATGTACGGTTCAAATAAAGGACACAGCACCGGAGTTTATGGACAAACGTCTTGCTTTATTGAATCTTAACTATGTACTACATTTTCCTTCTCAACTACTCCCCTTCCACTTTTGTTCCCCTTCCTCCCACCAGGCTCATGTCTCCCCCTTAAAGGGGCAGAGACGTGTAACAGTGATAAGGTTGCATAGCTTCTGAAAGGGAGATCATGCGTTGCACTGTTGCCGCTGCAGGGCATAGGTAATGCAGAGTGGATATAGCATGTAAATTAGTGGTTTTGCATAAGTGGGTTAACTTCTGTGAGACGTAGTTTGCATGCAAGCTGCCTGCTAAATGGAGCTATGAGTCAAAAGCTCTGACTTTTCTCCTGTTTCCAGAATGATTGGCAATATAAAGTAGCTGTGAAAGGACATTCAAAAAATTGTGCGACAAGACAAGCATTGACAATAGTTTTGCCTGTTATATTGTGTCTGCCAGGAGCTCAAGGTAAGGGGGCGTGGAGGGATCGGATCCCAAAAGAAATGCAGGCCAGAAGCAAGCAAGAAGGAATGAGAGGGGGAGGCATGGTGGGTGGACAATTGTAAAGTAGAGAGGACGAGGGTTATTTCATAGGGCTGCAGGGATCTGTGAGCTGGGTACATCCTTGAATGCCTGGATATATGGGATAATATTCCCCTTTCCGTACAGTCTAAGGATATTTCAAGTCACTGAGGACTTTCGTGATCAACAAGGTCGAAGGCCAAGTTCCTTTATAAGCTCACAGAACTCCAAGGTGGCTTGAAATATCCTTTTGATTTATGGTAGGGGGTATTTTATTCCTGATAATACATGGCCACACAATATCACTCTCCTAACTACCTCGTCTCTTGCTTAATATGATGTAAGAGATCTTCCATTTGCTGAGCCATTTAATCAATATTAAATCTAATTTGATTAAAAACAGCAAAAATGCAGCTCCTAATGTGCTGCAGAAAAATAGTTCAAGCAGTTTAATAAAATGTATTTAAAAAAAGCTCATTTTGTGTTTTAAAATTACCAGGTTACTCACCGTAGTGACCACCTTACTCCTAGTCAATAGTCCCCTTTCCTCCATACTTATGGGACATCTCTCCATCCTGTGGGACGGGACCGGAGCACTTTGTAAAAAGCATCCAATTTTTTTTCAAAAATGTGTCCCTCCTCTCTTTCCTGCGCGGGGCCCGGCACGCGGCTGTAACCCCGCCCACCTTAGCTCCGCCCCGCGCATCGCCCTTCAGTCCTTTTCTATCGCAGGGTCTAAGACCCATTAGCAATGGACTAGGAGTAAGGTGGTCACTACGGTGAGTAACCTGGTAATACTCCTACGTCCCATCCCCTTTCCTCCATACTTATGGGAGATTCCCAAGCACTCCTTACAGGAACTATGGGTGGATGGAAATACCCCTTACTGAAACAGGTTCTTCAGCACAGCCTGGCCGAACTGAGCGTCGGCCCTAGAGCTCATATCAAGGCAGTCATGCTTACAGAAAGCATATGGGGAGGCCCAGGTAGCCGCTCTAGCGATGGACTCCCAGGGAACATACTTCTGAAAAGCAACCGCAGCTGCCTTGCCTCGCACCTGATGTGCATGGATACCCTTAGGTGGTTTCAGCTTTTGGACGGTGAAAGATTCCGTGATACAGGCAGCAATCCATCTGGAAATGGATGCCTTAGACACCGGCCTGCCCTGGGGTTTACCGAAGGTCACAAACAGTTGGGAAGAGCTCCGAAGCTCAGCAGTCCTGTCGCGGTAGAACTTAAGAGCTCTTCGGACATCCAGGCAGTGTAGAACCCTTTCCGCCTCCGAGGCAGGGTTCGGAAAAAAGACCGGAAGGGAAATCGACTGATTCAGATGGAATTCGGTCACTACCTTTGGTAGGAAAGCTGGGTTTGTCCGAAGGACTACCTTGTCCGTGTGAAAAACCAAGAAAGGATGCTCTACCGACAATGTCTGGAGCTCACTCACTCTCCTCGCTGACGTAACCAGACCAGAAAGGACACTTTCCAGGACACGTACTTGAGGTCAACCGTAGCCATTGGCTCGAAAGGTTTATGGCACACCGCTGTCAGGACTACGTTTAAGTCCCAGGGCGGGTGCAGAGTACGAACCGGAGGGTAGATGCGTGTCAAACCAGCAAAATGTCTCTTCACCAACGGGTTAGTTAACGAATAAGAACACCGGTCTGTAGAGAGGTAGGCGGAAATCGCCGAGAAATAAGTCCTGCAGGACAAGACATGAACCCCTGACTCTGCTACGGAGGAGACAAAGGACAGCACCGTGTCAATCGTCGCCACCCTCGGGTCCAATTCTTTCTTCAAACACCAATGACAGAACCCAAAGGCTCTAGCGCCGTGAACTCAGGCACCATGCCGCCAAGTTGAGCGATTTTGGGGAGGGGTGCCACATCTGCTGTTCCCCTTGGTGAAGAAGATCGGGAGTTACTGGTAACCTGATCGGCGGACACACCGACAGGTGTTGAAGTTCTGAAAACCAAAACCTGGCCGGCCACCACGGAGCTATCAGTAGAAGAGAACATTTGACAGAACTTTTCAACTTCCAAATTGCTCGATGAACCAGAGGAAGAGGCGGGAAGGCGTATGCTCTCATGTTGTGCCATGGGATCTCGAGTGCGTCCCCCAGAGAGGAGGCTCCCAGCCCCCCTCTGGAGGCGTACTGAGGAAGCTTCTTTTTCATCGCCGTGGCGAAGAGGTCCACCTCCGGTGTGTCCCAACGCGGGAAAATCCATGATAGGATCTCCGCCTTCAACTCCCACTCCTAGCTGACCACTGTCCGCCGGCTGAGGGCATCCGCGGTGACATTCAGCCGGCCCGGGATGTGCACTGCAAGCAGCCAGACCCCATGAAGCACGGCCCAATCCCAAATCTGAATGGCCAGATCCACGAGAGGGGGAGACTTCGTTCCCCCCTGCTTGTTTATGTAGTACATTGACACCACATTGTCCGTTCTTATGCGGACCACCTTGTTGACAATGAGAGATCTGAACGCCTTGAGCGCCAGAAAAATCGCCAGAAGCTCCAATTGATTTATGTGCAGGAGCTTGTCCTGAGGTGACCAGAGGTCCGAGACCTGAAGAAGATCTAACGTCGTACCCCAACCGAAAAGGGGGGAGTCTGTCGTGATCGTCACCATGGGGCTTGGGTCCTGGAACCCGACACCCACTGACAGGTTGCTGAGAGAAGACCACCAGTCCAGGTCCACTCTCATGGAATCCGGAATCATTATCCGTTTGGAATCCGGGTCCACAGCCTGACGCCAGGAACTCCGAAGAGCCATCTGGGTCCACCACATTTTGAGACGAGCAAGAGGAAGAGCCAGTACACACAAGGCCATGAGGCCCAGAAGCCTCTGGAACCACCAAGCCGACATGCTCTCCGACTGCGTAAACATCTGACACGTGGCCAACAGATCCGCCATTCTGTCCCCGGTCAGATACACACAGCAGTCTATCGTGTTCCAACGAAAACCCAGGAAAGTCAGGTCCTGTGAGACCGTCATGGAGGATTTCCGCCAGTTCACCGACAGCCCAAGATGGAACAGGAGCTGAAGGAGAGACTGGAGGTTGCCCGCTGCTGCCAACGGGCAAGGTCTGCGTAGGAGCCAGTCGTCCAAATAGGGATACACATGGATACCCTGGAGACGAAGATGGGCCGCGATCACCGACATCATCTTCATGAAGACACGCGGCGCCGAACTGAGGCCAAAAGGAAGCACCCGAAACTGGAAGTGCTCCTCTCCCAGAGAGAAACGGAGATATCTCCTGTGTGGGTTCCAAATCAGGATATGCATGTACGCATCCTGAAGATCCACCACGCTGGGCCAATCGCCCGCCTGCAACGAGGAGCGAATTTGGCCGGGCGTGATCATCTTGAATTTCTCTTGGGGTAGGGAAAGATTGAACTGGGAAAGGTCTAGAATGGTGCGCAGGCCAGCCTGGTTGGGTTTGGGCACCGAGGGTTGAGGGGTGGGGTAGGGGGTAAAGGTAAGCGGAAGCCCGCTCGAGCGACTGACAAGACCCATCTGTCTTCTGTGATGGTCTGCCACGCCTCCCAATGAGATGCAATGCGTCCTCCCACCGGGGTCTCGTGCGAGCACGGAAAACCCTCATTTGGCAGGTTTATAGGTGGCGGTGCCACCTGAACCTGATGAGGAGGCTGAGGAGCGGGAGAAATACCGCGTACGCTGTTGTGTACGGTGGTTATTCCCCGCAGGAGTATCCACTCTGCGATTTTTGCGGTCGAGGAAGCCCCTAAAACCAGAGGAAGGTCGACCTTGCGACAACGGCCTTTGAGTCTTGAAGGGAGGTTTAACCAGAACAGACAAAGATTTAGCCGTCGGCGTGCTGTCTTTGGTTTTGGTGAGCTCTACATCAGTAGAAGAGTGAAAAAGCTCCTTACCATCAAATGGAAGGTCCAGGACCTTGTCTTGCACCTCCTTCGAGAACTTAGTGGCATGCAGCCATGCTTGCTGCGAGGTATCAACCCCTAACATCAGACCCCGAGCCTAGGTGTCTATGTGATGAGCCGCAGCCTCCAGGAGATCCTGGGCGAAGACCCTGGCATCGGAAAGGCCTCCTCTGAAGTCCTCCAGCTTCTCGACCGGGATATGCTCCTCAAACTCTGACCGACCTCTCCACATCCGCATGTTAGCTCCCGCCAAAATCAATTCTGCATTGGCCTGCCTGAGCTGCAAAGCCGAATTGGCAAAGATTTTCCTCCCTAGGGAGTCCAGGAGCTTGTCCTCCTTTCCCAAGACCTGAGTCGCCGTTGCGCAGGAGGAAGCTGCAGGTCTGGATTGCAACGTGGCCGCAGCCACCACTGTGGAGGAGGGAGGCGGACAAGACGACAAGGCCACTTCTTCCGAGGAATGTAGCCTGTACCTCGC
The DNA here is from genome assembly GCF_040938575.1 of Ambystoma mexicanum. NCBI lineage: Eukaryota > Metazoa > Chordata > Amphibia > Caudata > Ambystomatidae > Ambystoma > Ambystoma mexicanum. The sequence continues at coordinate 257,602,040 of NC_090922.1, forward strand.
GTCAATCTTTTTATTGACAAAAAGTCCCGAGTGTGGCTTTTCCCAAACTCTTCGGACCTCGGCCAGAACGTCCTTCTGCAAGAACAGGCCGGTACGCTCCAAAGGAGACAAGGTGAACCCCCCAGAAAGCACGCCCTCCTGCGGAGCAGGTGCCTCGGGCACCGGAACATCCAAGAAGCTCATCATGTCCAGTACCCGGTCATGGAAAGCTCTGGTAGAGCGGGGCAGGTCCTCGTTGTCCTGATCGCCTTGAGGGTCATCTGACAGGTCCGGCTCCTGCTGAGCCGAGTCAGGCATTGCCTTGTCCACTGGGGACAATGGCGGCACAGGCGGAAGCGCAGGGGGAGGCACCACGGGCAAGGGAGGCGCCGGCGGAACCACCGACGGGACAGTTGGAGCCGGAGGCGCGGATGGACATATCTCCTTGAAAAGCCCCTTGAAATATTCCCTCATGGGGTCGGTGCGCATAAGCACTTGAAACTTACCGAAAAAGGCGTCCTCAGGAGATTGTTTCAGAACCTGAGGAGGCCTCTCATGAGGTGGACAAAACCAGGGACGCAACGGGGACGGGTGCCACACCGGCCCCTCTGCCGACGTATCCACATAAATCAAGGGAGCCGCCCCGATGGGCAACGAAACATTGTGCGGAAGAGGCATCCGGGCGTTCCAATCAAAAACTGGCCGGTAAGGATGCGCACAAGGGACCTTAGGTTCACCCGAAGGACCGGACCCTACACCAGGGGCCGATGGTGTAGTTGTAGGGGTAGTACCTAAAATGGCCGCCGTGGTCGTGGCGGGAACGGGCGCCATTTTGTCCTCATCTGAGGGGAACTGCGGCACGTGAGGAAGTGAGGCAAGGGTCCCCGTCAATGGATCAGGGGTCTAAATTTTAGCCTTAACGTAAGGAACCTCGGCAGAGCTGGTACTATGAGGCCTGGAATGTTTCTGCGACATACCAACTGCCAACTGAGCCTTCGAAGGAAGAGCCTCAGCACTGCCGGTAAAAGAAGAAACCTTCTTCTTTGCCCCCTCAACAGATCTGGTGTCACCACAAGAGCGGGAACGGTGCGCTGTCACCGACAGGGCCTTGCCCGGCCCCTCAGAACTGTTGGTAGCCTTAGCCTCTGTACAAGGGACCTCGGACCTAGGCCCGGTAGAAGCCTTATCGGCACGGGCCTCGAACATGCGTTCGGTAACCTCAAGCCCAGCCAAGACCTCGGGGCATACCCCGGTTTTGTTTTTGAGGGAAACTGAAAGAACGGCCTCAGAGCAAGCTCCGGTACCCCACGACTCAGTAGAACTGGGTCTACACACAGCCCCCACAGGAGGGGCCTCGGAGTGTACTCCGGTGAACACAGGCACCTTACGGAGACCCTCGGAGTAAACTCAGGTAGAATTATTTGGCCCGACAGGCACCTCAGGGCGAACACCGGTAACAGAGCGATCGACGCCCCTCCCGGCTCGAGAGGAACCCGGAAGGTATCCCCTGGACGGGGTGCTCTGAAAATCAAAGAACTTACCGGACGTTTTTTCTTCTCATCGATGAACGCCTGAAAATGTGAAGGAGTCCGTCCAAACACCTCCTCCCACCGCTCCAACCGACGTTGAAGAGCCCGGACCGAAAGGGAGTCACAGTAAAAACAGGAGTCCCAACGGTGTTCCGGACCCAAACACTCTAAACAAAGAGGATGGGGATCCGCCCTCGCGAAGCGACGGTGACACGATGAACAGTCTGGAAAATCTAGTTTAAAAGACATGAGCCCTCATTACAAGTCGGGCGGTGGACCATGGTGCTATTAGCACCATGGTCCATGCCAGATTCCGCCATGGTGGATGGCGGAATTACCGCCCCATTCCAAGGTGAGTGGGGCGGTAATTCCCCATTCACCATTTGCCCTTCCCCATTCCCATTTTTGCCCCATAGGGCATAATGGGGATGGGAAAGGCGCTAATTACGGCACCGTAAATTACGGTGCCGTAATTAGCACCAAGGTCGCTTAGCGCCTTGGACTTTAACGCCTGCAAAAAGCAGGCGTTAAAGTGTGAATCAGGCGTTAAGGGTTTAACGGCGCCGACGCTCTTTACGGCGCCGTTAACCCCTTAACGCCTGACTTGTAATGAGGGCCATAGACAGACTAGTAAACGAACGCTAGCGAGAGCCAGAGAGGGAAAAACTGAAGAAAATCTTCTGAGGATGCAAGTGCGTCCGGCCCCGATCGTGCAGAGAAAAGGACTGATGGGTGATGCGCGGGGCGGAGCCAAGGTGGGCGGGGTTACGGCCGCGTGCCGGGCCCCGTGCAGGAAAGAGAGGAGGGACACATTTTTGAAAAAAATGTGGATGCTTTTTACAAAGTGCTCCGGTCCCGTCCCACAGGACGGAGAGATGTCCCATAAGTATCGAGGAAAGGGGACGGGACGTAGGAATATAAGTAATAACATGCAAAGTCTTATTCATAGAAGTAAAACTCCAGCAGTGGCCAAATGAAACATTCTACTATAAACAATCCTTTGTCAATTACTGGCTGCAATAAACTACTCTGCAAGCAAGGAATTTGAAAGGCTTTTCACAGCTTTAATTAAGTGCAGCAGTGACAGCTGATATTCTCTCTGGAGGCTCAAGCAGGAGGCATTGGGATGTCAAAACCGAGGTGTAATAACTTGGTACAGAGCATGCCGGGTATATGAAAAAACATGTGCACATACTCACACACTGAGCCGGAGGGAGTGGTCATTTGAGTAGTACAGCATTTTAGTAAACCTTGGATTTCTGTTGTATGATATTTAGAGCAATTTATTAAATTGTAACCACTCACCAGGAACAGATTTTGGTCTACCATTTACTTAAGTGTTTGTTGATCAACAGTGTTGTAATTGAATAGTCATTCTAATGTCGGGAAAGGTCAAAATGGATCTACTCTGTAAACTTGCTGCAGAAACTTCGTACTTATAGATTGCAATTACTTGTTTTCAAAAATATTTTATGTCACGTTATTTACATTACAAAAGGGCATTTTCAATCTTGCGTAGACTCATTTTTAAAAAAGAATTCTATTAAGTGGCGCAGAAACCTTTGCATTAGAGTACAGCTAGGGAGACATGGCATATGAGGAGGGATGAAAAGCTTGCAGGCGTTCTTTGACTACTTAACCACCCATTGACTTTCCCTATGGCCATTTCCACGAACTTCCTGCGCCTCCCTGCACAAAACACATCCTCTTGGGATCTCTTTGAGCTAGCTTCAACAAGCCTTACTATCAAACTTTGTGGTCAAAGTGCTTGACAGTGTGTTTTCAAAGAAGTCTTCTGAAAGTTAATTTAATGACTTAATTGGAGCTGTAGACAGGCTACTGTTGTAATAAAGATGTCTCATCAGGTCTACCTTCAGCCACTTGATTTATAAGCCCTATGCTAGTCCTTCACTGAAGTCCTGTCAAAAACAATCATTGGCAAAGCCAACAGTTTTGGCTTGTGTATAAGTAAATGGGAATTTGCAAGGCCCTGCTATTATATGCCCGATTACTTGAAACATTTTACAGCATCTACCATGTAATACCACTACGAAATAGCTTGGAAAATGTCCCATTCCTACACAAAAGTCAAAACTGTTTGCATTGCCGATGCTTGTTGTAAATTTGTAAGGGGCAGTTTAATAGACTGTACCCACTTTGGCTAAAACACATTGGGCCTCATTACACGGAAGGCGGTGATCCAGGGTGCTATTAGCACCCTGGACCATGCCGGTAAATTACCGGCACCGCCTTGGCGGAAAGGGGATTTACCGCCCCATTCCAAGGTTGGTGGGGCGGTAAATCCCCCTTCCGCCATTGCCCTTCCCCATTCCCATTTCTGCCCCATAGGGCTCTATGGGAATGGGGAAGGCGCTAATTACGGCACCGCAATTTTGCGGTGCCGTAATTAGCTCCGAGGTCCCTTAGCGGGTTGGTTTTTAACGCCTGCAAAAAGCAGGCATTAAAGCACCAACCCGCTAAGGGACCTCGTAGTAAGGCGGTAATGGTTAACGGTCACCGTTACCATTAACGGTGGCCGTTAACCATTACCGCCTTCCGTGTAATGAGGCCCTTTGTGTCAGTGAAATAAAGCCTACATGAAGCAGACGGGGCATACCACAATGGTGTTCTACCCTCTGCGAAAAAATATACACAAATACTGCACAGGCTCCAACCTATTATTTGATCCCAGTTTTATTGCAATTTATGATATACTAACCGCACTATTAAATGTACATAGTGTTTTGCTGTGTGTTTTTGGCAATGAAGTAAAACATATGCTAAGAAAGTGTATCAAAGTAATTTTTTTATTTTATTTTTTTATTTTTTTATCATCTTTATTTAATTTTAAATCAACATAACAATAAAACAACGGTGAAGGTCATAAAACATGAACAATTTGAAGCAACATCTCAAATATACAAAAATGAATAATCCATTTAGAAACCATCCTATTCCAAAAACCCCACCCCCTGTCCCAATTTCAATACAAAACTCCACAAACCACAACCACAAACAAACAAAAACACTACAACATCTACCGCCCACCCCAACCCACAACAATCCAATCCAAATTCTCTACACCTTACCCAAATAAATCATTAAAAGAATCCCAATTCTCACAATATTCAGTCTCCCGATGTAACCGACTAGCACGAGAATGTTCATATCTTGACAACAATCGCAGATCTGAAAGGGGCCCCTAGGGGTCCCTCGTGTTTATGGAAACAAGGCAAATCACCACTCACGAAAGATACGCCAGACACGAGGTTGTATTCCCAAAGCTAGGGTTTATTGCAAAGCAAATAGTCTCAGTTGGCCAACCCGGTCTCACGCCCCGCGACGTGTATCTCTAGACCTCGAGGGACGCAAGAGAGCAAATATTGTACATCAGTTACAAATATACAAAATGCACATCATACAATCAGTTGTGACATGTTTAACACCGCCCTTTATTGGGTTTCTTTGAACTTAGTGTGATGATGGACAGTTTCAACGAATATGACATCTTCAAACATCTATTCTATTAACAATATGCAACAATATGCAACTCGGCAAGCATAGAGACATTCTTCTGTTGTTGAACAGAACATTGTGCTTCTGTTCTTGTAAGCGGCTACCTACGGGGGATGAGTCACATTTCAGACCTTGCTATCTGTGAGTAGCTATTCGTGTCCTGGGAGCCGACACGCTCTAAAGGGCTGGCGAAAGGGGGCCGTAAGAAAACTATAATTCAAGCCTCTAGCTGCCTTATTCTAGTATTTTTCTGTTATTTAACGAGACTGGCTGGCAGCTGCAAAATGATTAAATGTTCTGCGGCTTTCCTTCAAGGCTATAGAGAGGGAGTGTGGGCATTTCTCTCTGGGCTGCTTCCCGAGGAGTTTCAACAAACTCCTCAGTCTCGCGGCCTTGCCCTTTCATATTCAGACAACAATGTTAACAGCCAAGCAGAGTATGCAGAATTCGCAAGAATTGCAAGCTGCAAAGCAGTTTTAGACAGAAAGCAATGAGCAATGGTTAGAAAGCAAAATGGCGATTCTTGCTATATTCAAAATGGCCGTTCATTAGTCAAGCATAGCAATCTGTATTTCTATCATTCTGTACATAAAACGGTTTGGTCTTCGGCCACCAAAATACATTTGCCGTTCCATTTTTTTCTAGACCGACAGATCCACCAACCAACCCTCAACATGTGGCTTTTTCCGTGACTTTCATACTTTCATAATATGTTTAACTGCCATCATCAATGCCCTATTAACCCAATCAGTACCACCACAATTCAAGAGGAAAACCGCAGACAGAAAAGTCTGAGGCAATGAAATATCCGACACCAAATCTACCCGATCAAGAAGATCTTTCCAAAAAGTAAGCACCCGTTCACATTCCCACAACATGTGTAAATACGTTCCCTTTGAACGAGTACAACGACAACACAAATCTGAATCCATCAAACCCCTCTCCTGCATTCTCACTGGGGTCCAATAAATGCGTCCCAAGATTCTTTGATGAGTATATCTCAAATTCAAATCCATTTTATCTCTCACCGTTACCCTCCAGGCTCTATCCCATTCCTTTCCTGACAAATCCTGACCCAACTCCATTATCCACTTCATACATAAAGTCTCCCAAGCAACCTGCATACATTCGTGAATAGGCATCAATTTAGTAAACGTAGAGACTACATTCGTTGCAGCACCATACAACACACATACTTGCGGACAATCACCAAACAGTTCACAGAGCAGTAGATAGCTTTCTGATAATAATTGCCTCAGGGACAGATACCTATTAAACACATTATTACCCTATCCATACTGGCACACTAAGTCTTCAAAAGCCACCATCCTATCACCTCTCCACACATCCACAATTTTCAGGATTCCTTTTTTAGCCCAACTCCTCCAGTATAACATTTTATTCTCAATCTGCAAACCCGGATTTGACCAAATGGGAGCATTATTGTAAAAATATAATGCTTGACCACAACCCTGAATAAACAAAACTAAAGCAGTTTTTGTAGCCTCCAATGCCTCCATTCTCACCCTAGGTTTCGGAAGCTTCCCATATGAATATAAACAATCAATAGGAAGTGGGTACAACTTCTCTTTTTCCATCCGAAGCCAGTATGGATCAGGACACCCATCATCTCTAAAATAATGAAAAGCTTTCTTTTCAAAGTAATTTTGCTGGTGCAGTACAATTGTTCTGGATAGCTACCAAAAACCAGAATGGAAATGTATAATTCTGCAATAGGGCGAATAAGCAAGAAAGAAAACACTCAGTTTAATATTAAGTGCATCCTATCTAATATCCTCCTCAAATTGCTGTGATTTTCTGCTGACACATTCATATACATGTTTTCTTTGGTATAGTTGATCATATGCATGAAACGCTCATTATTTCCACCTCACAGCATGTTATGTTAGCGTTGTATGATTGCTGGCTCTTATCTGGATCTTGCCATTGACAGATTGTTTTGGTATCTTTGACCCACCTATAAAAAGGTATTTAATTGCTTCATGGTCACTTTATTTTGGAAACGACCCAATCCCAGCCATCTGTTATTGTAGAGTCTCTATTTTGTTAAACATAGCTTCCATCCTGAGGAAAGCAGAAAAGCCGAGTGTCTTAGAACATACCTTTCAAGGTTAATATCTTAAGGGGCTCTCTGCAGCTTTAAAAGAACAGTGAGAACATCAAATGATATTTCAGCATCTAAGATGGCCACAAGTGGAACTAGGTGGCTGCCACCTTGACATGCTGCTGCTGAAAATGCATAGAACAAACCGTATAGCAAATGCAAGCTCTTTGTGGCATTCTCCAGGCAAGTAACATTTCTTTTCATGTTATGCAGTAAACATAGCACAAAACAGTCTGATTCATGTTTGCCCTAGTGCAAACGATTTTAGATAAATCAGATTGTGACGAAACCTGTTTTCTCCATTCGGCATTATGAAAGCATTAATCTGGCTGCCCAGTCTATGGCCCCTGTTCTCCTAAGGACTGCTGCACTAACGTATTTCTGGAATGTCAGATGGTGAAAAACCCGTTGGGGCAGGAGAAGCTGCAGGTATGCCAGGCGATGCCACCAATTCCACTTTAGCGATGCCCCAAAAATGAATTAACCAGGGTGAGAAAAAAATCCCTCTACATAATCTCAAGACCCTGTAAACCCCACCAGCAGCCAGCAATGAATTTGTCTTCCTCTGAGCCCTACGGATTGGATAACAACATTGTTTTAGCTTTACATCACAAACCAGATTTAATCTAGTGTTAATATGTTAAGTATGGAAAGCATCAAGAGGTTATGTTGCATGTACAATTACGCCAGGTTGTAGATTTTATAAGGAGTCTGGACTTAAAACCATGGACTCTGGGTTCAAACTTGAAATCACTGCAGTTGGGATCTTCACTTGGAAGTCACGTAAAGTAAGTTCCTGTTCGGGTTCCATGAACAACTCTTCCTCTGAATTATATCAGCTGCCGCCAACCTAACTATAATTCAAATTGGAAAGGTATATTCCAAGTAGTATTACTGTTATTAGGGGCTTTAATGAGCACGGACCTAGCTTCGAGAACTTATGACGTAACCTATGTGTTTACCCATCTGGCAGATTTTAGACACTGATGGGTTTCCTTCATAATTGCCTTTTGCTCTTCCATAACCAACGCCTAGTGCCATGTCTTCCACGAACCATCGAGAAGAGGCGTCAGATCAGCATCAATCCCAATCCATTCTGGAAGGTAAGTGGTCTTGTAAGATAAGTACTTCGGAAGTGTTGACCCTGGGCCAGTGTAGTTACTGAGATAGATCACTTCTCCTCCAGCCAGGTAACCTGCCCACCAGCCAAAACTGCCAATAGTCATGACGGTGTGGTTACAGTTCACAAGTAGAGCAAAGTCATTTTCTGGCGACGCTTCATTACTATCCCCTGCAAAATAAACATCTCCTTTGGAGGCATTGATGTTTTCTTTGCACCACGGCATCCCGTTGCTGGCCACCACAAATATGGGATCTTGATACTTTTTACGGAAATAGCCCATGGCCTGATCTAGGTAGGCTTTATCCCCAAGCACCCCTTTCCAATCTCTGGGATTATGCAAAACATAGTCTCCTCTTCGAACATGTACCCCAACAAAGGTCACATTTGTCCGTGAGCCCTTCAACCTTTGGAGCTTTTGTTTGGCATTTGCATCTATGAAGTCATGTAAGGCGAACTCTGTGCGGATCTCATCTTGCAGGTGATGGAAGAAGGTCCAGGAAAAGGGACTTGACATTAATTTGATGTATTCCCCAGTGATGTTCTTGTACTCTTCTAACATCCAGTTCTTGAGATAATATCCCCTCCATTTTGTTTTTTGGTCCACAGTATTGTGCAGAACTGGAATAGTGATTTTAAACATGGGGGATAGGAAGCCATGCATTTTAGATTGAATATATGGCTGTTTCCCATGCATCTTGGCCAGGGCATACAGTGCTGCATACCCATCCATCTGGTTACCCAAGCGGTTGACTGAAAGCACAGTCCACATCCCATCACCTTTTCCCTTTGATTCTATTGTGTGGGTGGGGGTGTTTTCCGCCAGACTGTCGCAAGGGCAGGTTTGAGGCATCGAATATTCCTTTGTCTCTCGACTATTGATGTAAAGTGACAGAAGTGTGATGGATCCGAGAAGTGCCACTACGAAAAGTACCCTTCTGGGATGAAATTGCGCCAGCACGCCCATGTTCTTTTTTCTTTACGGGGAGTGCCTTCTTCTGATTACCTAAACAAGAAAAGAAAGTTATTATTTTTATATGGCTGCATAAAACCCATTGCTCTCCTCTCCCACCAGTGTTTTCACTCATTCTAGCACCAGATATGCTAGCAGGCATACAGAAATCAGTTTAGGACTCAGTTTGCTTTACTTCAAAAAGCTGTACACATTTAGCAGACTATGTAGGTAGAATATTCCACTAGGTTTTATTCTGAGAAATCATTCAATATTGTACATTTTCTACTGCGTGCGCCAATTTTTGTGTACTTCCTCTCACATTTAACAAATCAAATGCCTTTTCACCCTTTTCTGCTCCATTTCCAGAATTCCTGTTCGTCTCGAATAAAAAAAACTCTAAGATAGTAGTTAGCCTACCCTTAAAGGCTTTCTAAAAAAAGTTACACCTTAACAAATGAAATACAACTTTGCAATTTTAGTCCCAGACTACGTTATGATCTTGATGGATATCATTTTCTTACCATACTGTGAATTTGTGGTCATGTCTGTTATGTATTAGTATTTTTGTTAAATCTGTTGTGTTTCTGTTCATGTGATCTGTTCCTTCAGGGATCTTGGATATAGCACGATTGCACTCGGTCCTTACTTACAGTTTCATGAATTTTGAATTACATTATTAAAAAAATACCCTATCTAAAATATGAGTACATTCTTTTTGTATTAATTACATTTGTTCCATAAAAAATGTTGTTGAGGAGTGTGATGAATTAAGTTTCCAGAAACACTTTGTTCTCAGGGAAGATTCTGGAACATTACTGCTAGGCCTCCTGCCACACTCACCCTGCTTCCTGCCAAAGCAATGTCCCTGGACATGAACGTTTAGTCCTGCGTCACTGTCCATAACTGGATATGGCGCATGTTTCTTTGGGCATGGTTTTACCGGTCAAGTGGATCCCAGACGGGGGGTGTAAATCTACACCCACCATTACAATTTCCAGTCTCTCCCCCTCAGCCAAGCGGCATTGGACTTCCACCACTTGGAGGATTTCCAATGTCTATGAACATCCCATTGTCTGATCTGGTCCAAACTAGTTTTTACCTCTGTACCCAGGTCTCCGACCTTGTCCCGGTAACCCAGGCTGGTCAAAGACTTATAATTATTGATCCTTATGTGCATGCATGAATGAGTCCATAGTTAGAACAAGCATTGCCAATGGCAAAGAATGTGATGGGGTGGCCTAATAGAGTCCAGTTTAAGGGCCTTATCACAAGTCTGGCGGTATCCCGGCAGTAATACCACCAGTGCAAATAGTGCTACCACTACTCGGTCCGGCACTATTAGCGCCGGATCACGAGTAGTGGGTGAGAGGTTACTGCCCATTCCCCATTGGGTCCACAGGACCCAATGGGGTTAGGGGCGCTATTATTGCCAGCGGAGAAGGAGTGGAGTGGTTTACTGTGGTCCTGCCCTGCTACACTGCATTCAGAGTCTTTTCACCATCTTGCCAGTTACTGGAGGCGGACCCTTTCACTGACTTTGTGTGTTTGCTATATATTCTTCCAGTAGCGCGAAGAAGGTGTGGAGGTTGAGTGGGTTACTGTGGTCCTTCCCTGCTACACTGTATTCAGAGTATTTTCACCATCTTGCCAGTTCCTGGAGGCGGACCCTTTCACTGACCTTGTGTGTTTGCTACATATTCTTCCAGTAGCGCGAAGCGCGGAGAAGGCTGGAGCTCGAGGGGTTTAGTGTGGTCCTCCCCTGCTACACTGCATTCAGAGTCTTTTCACCATCTTGCCAGTTCCTGGAGGTGGACCCTTTCACTGACTTTGTGTGTTTGCTACATATTCTTCCAGTAGTGTGTGGCACGGAGCAGGAGTGGAGGTCGAGTGGTTTACTGTGGTCCCGCCCTCTTGCACTGCATTCCGAGTCTTTTCACCATCTTGCCAGTTCCTGGAGGTGGACCCTTTCACTGACTTTGGGTGTTTGCTACATATTCTTCCAGTAGTGTATGGCACGGAGCAGGAGCGGAGGTCGAGTGGTTTACTGTGGTCCCGCCCTCTTGCACTGCATTCCGAGTCTTTTCACCATCTTGCCAGTTCCTGCAGGTGGACCCTTTCACTGACTTTGTGCGTTTGCTACATTTTCTTCCAGTAGCTGAGAAGTTTGAGAAGGAGGGACGGTCGAGTGGTTTACTGTGGGACACCAGGTAACGACACACCAGTGTTTAAAAACTTTTAAAAACATTTTTTTGCTAGTAAATGTTTGGACTGCGCAGCCGGTGTAAACATTCAAGGAAATCACTGCACAAGCAAATTTTGAAAATGGCGACAGACCTGCCACTGCCTCCTTCCCCGCACGCTATCCACAGGGGAGATCAATTATTCATCTCTCCTCTGGGTTCGGGCTCTAAGGGTAAAATTGGTTCCCCTGTGGAAGTCCCGGCACACGAGGGCATCTCTAATGCAGTAGAACATGAATCGAATTCTAGCAGAATTGACTATGTGCCAGACTCAGTGCATCCGTCTGACGTGGAGCTTGTAGCTGCTGTCGAATATGAATGAACAGTTACCAATCCTCGTGGAGTATTCTCCCAGTATTTTTACTCATACTCTGATGAAGATGCAGTGGAGGTTGTTAGTTCTGTCGATACTAGCACCTCTTATGTTTCCACTCCACGACCTGCCTCCAGACGCAGCTCCTTCAGTCGTTCCATTTGTCAGAACACAAACAGTGAAACACAAGCCCAGGCAGCACTCTCTTCTATAAATCAAGTAATTGCAGGAGTGACAACCCCTTCACCAGAGGTGATCAATGCTACCACCACTCCCATAACTGTTCCTGACCCCAGTGGGGCACCGGCTAACCAGCCTCTCAGGAAGGGGTCGGGCAAAAGTGGAAAGCAACAGGGGAAAACGAACAAAGGCCTGGGGCAGAATAACACCCTGCCTAAGTTCTTGGATTGTCCAAAACGCAACGGCACTACTCCTGAGCTTTTGGCAGCAAAAACACAGTTCCGGCTGCAGTGGAGGACATGCAGCAAGTCAATCCTGTGAACAACAGAGCAAGCTTGCAATGTTCTAAACACTGTCAGGTGGCAGGGACGAAACCATCCAAGAACAAATTGCCTTCCATCGTTCCAATAATGAAATTGATCTACACACAGTGCAATGGACTAATGGACATGGTGTATGCAAGACACCTTTCGCAAGCAATATAGCCCAATACCCCGGGAGTACAAGTACAGGTATGAGTAGTACCCAAACGCCTTAGCTAATTAAAATACGCCTGCAGATACATGTAGCCCTAATGTCATTATTTTATTACTATTTTTTATGTAGAGTCATACCAAGAGGCTTGTTGGATGAGAAGAATAACACTAAGGTTCCCCTCCTCCTTTGTTACCAGTTCTGAGGAAAGCATGAGAATAGCTACCACAACAATTGTAGAGACTCTACTCATGCTGGAAACAGCAACAGTGTCGACTTGATAGGTGTATTGGAATAAGAGCAACACATTGACTCACTATATACTAACCCTTTTCACTGCGTGTTCAAGCACCCTATAATAGCACTATATGAATGTGAATATAGTGTTTTTAGGTGCCCAGAAAATTGATTGTACAGAAATATGTGTGTGTTACAATTGAGAGCCTGAGAACTGGCCTTTTTTAACAGTGTATGATGACAAATAAAATTATATATTTTTTGTAGTAACAAGTAGTGATGATCTGCTATATGAAGAATACAGAATAACTTAGTGATCTGTTTGAGTGGTGTACACCATACCTGTAGGTGTAAAAGGAAGGGGTAGCCTGTGTCCTTTTCACATATACTAATGGACATGGAAACACAACGGACGTGTATTGATCCTAGGGGAACTTCAATCATACCTCCCGAATCACATCAGAAACACACGTCACAGTCAGACATGACTTGTTAGACCACTAATAACTGGGAATTTCTGCTGTCAGCGGCAGCCTCATGCTCATTACTCACCTCAACCCACAATTATTTCCACTCTATTCAATATAATGGAACCAGAAACGCTTGCACTCGCCCCATGCATACCAATGGGGGATATACTGTTCCTGGAGAAGATGCCTCGTCAAGGGTGGAGCCTGTTTTGAATTATCGAGGGCTGCAACCTTTAGGGGAGCTGGTTGCCAATGTGGCACTTAAATGCAAATGTATTGTCTGAGGCACCCCCACCAACCCTCATTCAACTCACTCATTTGGGGACATTACCCGTATGGTAACCTTAAGTGGGTCATCAAGGGGTGAGCCAGCTATAATCAATTTGGAGAGGAGACATCTCCCTAGACTTCAGTATAGTGTGCACTCCGATTTATGGGACCAACAAACAAACTATGGTTCCGAATGGAGTCTCAAGAACAAACCTTTCAACACAAGCAAAGAGGAAGAGCCTACTGATAACATGCTTGGTCTTAATGGGGCACAATGTATTTACCAAAAGCTATGCAACCCAGGGAAATTCCCACTGTACAAAAATGAGGGAGGCATCAGTCCACTTGATTTTGTGAGATGCTAAGAGTAGAGGAATCTCGCTGTCCTCCTGCTGGGGCTAATGACTGCAGCAATTTGTATGTACCGCACTTTGCTCAGAATGAAGGGGAAAAAAATAATCAGCACCGTCTCAAGTATAAAGCTCCTTTTCAACTTCTCTTGGAAGGGTCATTGCGTTATGATGAGAGCCTTGTACTGATTTGCTCAGCAATGGGGAACTGGGACAGGTCCGCCTTTACTGACGGTGCTGAAGTGAACAGAGACTCCAGACAGCAGGATTGGTCCTGGGCGGCCTCAACAATAAATTCCACCCGCTCTGTTGACAAGACACCTTGTAGGCTCTAGCGCTCTACACAATCTTGCTAGCAATATGGAACACTAGAGTTCATAATCCGCTCTTTCCAAACTCAGAGGTGGGACTAATGCTACATAGTCTGGATATTATATACGTTCAGGAGACATGGCTGACCGAACCTTTGGTACTTGATGGCTAAAATGCTATTTCCCAATTGGCTAATAAGGGCCTATGGGGTAGGCCTAGCGGAGGCCTCATTATGTTGTGCAGACCTGACTGTGCCATACAATGTACATAATGGTTTGATGTCACTAATGGCTTTTTGGCTGTGGGAATGTCAGGGCTATATGGTAGGATGACTATGCAGTTTCTACTGTGTAACATTTATTGGCATGAAGATGTATGCCAACTAAGCACATTCTTGGAAACTTTGTCCAAAGGTACAGTGAAGGTCATATTATAGTGGCAAGGGACTTTAACTACCTGTGTTATAAGGTTGAAAGGGATCACAGTGCCTGAATATGAACCGTCTATGGGGAGATGGCCCTATGTACTAACACCCCTGGGACCTGTGAGAAAGGTATCAAATGGAATAATTGTATGAGTAGTTTTAGACTAAAACCTGTAAATGGTTCTGTCGAAGGGGAGCTTGGGGAATGCACTTCTTGGCATAGTGCTTCTTGTAGCTCCGCTCTGGACTATATCTTCCTAGATACCTTTTTATTGGCCACCTGTGAAGATTGTGAATTTCTGAGAAATGTATGGAGTGATCATTGTTTATTTATATGTGCAATTGATTGGCAACCGGTCATTGTAGGTGAAAGCTTTGAGGAACCCATTCTCCTCAACTCGGCTCAAAACAGAATTGTGTGGAATCAACACTAGATAGATCATGTGAATAATGAAATACAAGGGCTCCTTGATCGCACTGATTATGAATGGAAACTGAAGACAGTTACGCATTAAAACGTTGGTGCTTTTATGCTGGAGTCTTTAGAACTAGTCACTAGTGGTAACTATAAAATAGATTGTGGGAAAAATCCTAATCATAAGAAAACACATTTATTTGATGAAGCCGTTGCTGGAAAAAAGGGAATTAAGACAACGCATTCGGGAAGTACGAATGCTTGGCCCACCATGTGTGGATTGTCCTGACTCTATAAAGACACTTAGACAGAGATATAAAAACTGGGTCAGAAACCATTGAGCTCAATTGATTCAGTTAGACTCTGAGGTAATGTTGGCCACCTTCAAAAGAAAGAGTCTCTCTCCTATTGGGCAATAATGAATGTTCACGGTAATGGTCTAGGAGAAAACATTATTAATGCTGTTTCAGAAAACGACTGGGTGACGCACTTTGGGGACGTATATGGGAAGATCCCCTCGGACTGCTCCAGCACTGTGAGTCCTAATAATAAAGGTCTTGGGATAATTAGGGCATTTGCCATTGAACTACAGGATGTATTGGATGCTATTAAAGGAGCTGGTGACTCTAGAGCTCCCGACCCCAATAATAATTCTAACAAATTGTTTAAGGGTGCACCGCTGGTGTGGGCTGGAATGCTGAAGTTCCTCTTCGATGACGTCTAAAGAGAGGCATGTATCCGTTTAGCTGTGGGACTGCCTACATCATCCCGATATTCAAAAAGGGGGGAAGATCATCCCCAACAAATTACCGACCAATAACTATTTTGGACTCTGATAGCAAAATATGTGCAACCATTATATTGAAGCATCTGGAGTCTGGGCCAATAGTAATGATTTACTCTCACCTTTCCAAACGGGATTCAGGAAATCTCACTGAACCAATTTGAATGGGTTCCTGTTGGGCTGTCTTCAGGACTCTGTCAACAGGGGAACTTATCCAGTGATACATTTGGCGGCATTGGACTTATCCACTGCCTTTGACACCGTCATTAGAGCCAGATTGTCGGAGAAACTAAGGCAGTGGGGAATTCCTGACGGTCTTCTTAAACTGATCATTCTGTTACACGAAGACACCCATGTCAGAGTACGATTGAACCAGGAGGGTTCCCTGATTAGAAAGATTCCCACGTATAACGGCCTGAGACAGGGGTACATATTGGCCTCCTGTCTATTTAATCTTTATGTGGCCGAGGTGGGTAAATCTTTGGAAGTGGTCTCCTTTGTTCCCCCAAAATCGGACATTTACCAATCTGCTGGATGGCTTACGCTGACAATTTCATCACAATTGATTGTACTTAAACAAGGCTGCGCCAGCTATTGGAGGCCTTTGAAGCTTATGCAAGGGAAAACAACTTAATCTGAGTTTTTTGGGGATTCATTTGTATCTCCATGGTATCAAGAAAACGTAAGACCAACTTGAGTTACACTTTAAATGGAATGGCCTTGAAAAGGGTTAATTCCATTATTTATTTGGGATCCCCATGTTTTCGCTGTCTCGATAAGGCATCTCTTAAGAACCATCTGAGAGCAAAAGCAGAATTCTACATTCCCCAAATGAAAAACATTAAGAATCGATTCAGTACATTTTGATTAGAATTGATCATTACATTTTTTGAAGGAAAGATCTGCCCCAAACTCCTGTATGGTATTGAGTTGTTGGGCAAATGGGCCCTGGACTATCTCTCTCTAATTGAAGGTGTGATTTGGCGAAACATGCTGGGTGTTTCAAATTCAGTACCATTAGCAGTCATCCGACAATAATTTGGTCTTTCCTCACTAAAAGTAAAGGGTCAATGGCGACACCTATCTTTATTTGGAAAGTTTATCCAACCTTGTAGAAAGCTCTTATACTGGGAACTTGCCGAGGTCATGAACCATGAACAAGATCAGACTCTTGGGATATTTAGAGCACAATGTGAAAAAATACTAAATGATCTTGAACTTACTTCTGATTATTTGGTATCTAACTCAAACAGGACGAAACACAAGTTGTTGGATCAAGATTGGTCCTACAACACAGAAAGATTGCATGGTTACAACTCTCTGTCACATCTACAATTTGATCACAAGCATAGAGGGACTCTCCCCTCTTACTTGGTTAGGTTCCCATGCAGTAGAAATAGAAATGTATTCATTTGTTTCAGATGGAAACAACTTTTGACCAAGGAAGTACTCAATAGAAGGAATGTGGCATCTGTTAATGAGGTCCAATGCAGGTTCTACCAACAGGAATAAAGGGTTGAAGCATTGAGGCATTTGTTGGTGGAATGTCCACAACTGAGTTCTCAGAGGTATCAGTACTTCAAAAGAATCTTTGATGCCTGTGAGAGCATTGATCAGGATTTTTTGGCAAACATGTACTACTGGTTCCAAAACATCAACTGTGGTTTCTGTGTAGGGCCTCATCACGAGTTGGGCTGCACCCCTTAAATGCAGCGGTAACAGTATTACCACCGCATTTAAGGGCTGGCTGTAACGCTCACCTGGTTCCCCCGGAGGCGCGGGTCTTGATCTGGCGAGGATACTGTCTTCAGTGTTAGGCGCAGGGTTCGTTTTGCTCCCGGACTGGGCCCCCTTCCCACCGACAGTTTAAGCTGAAGAGAGAGATATCTGCAAGGGTAAACCAAGGTATTAGTGTTTGGAGGTTCGGAAAGTTCCTAGCCCCTCTCGCCCTTTCTTTCCCCGTGGAACTGGGTTGATATTGCGCTTACCTTATATAGGTAAATGCCGGGCTCTCCATCCTGCGTCTTATGCAGGGGCGCTGGATCCAGTTGCTTCACTGGATGCGAGCTCTGCCTCTTCATAGCAGAGGATTTGCTGAGAGTGAAGACGCCGTTAATGCACGAGCGTGCCTTGTAAGTATTAAAGTTCCTTTTGCCTTGCTTTCTTCTCTTTCAAAAGTCTTAAGTCTGTAAAGTCTATGTCTTTCCCTTTTCAGAGGCTGTGACGATGAAGATTATCCTTCTAATGGCACGTAAGTAGAAAGACTGCACTAGCGCTGGAGAATGCTCCGTAATGTCTCTTTTGTCTTTGCAGGTGCTGAGGTGCAGCGCGAACAGATTGAAAGCGAGCATAACACAGGTAAGCAGTCTTGTAACTAAGCGTTACTAACCGATGTATCTTGCCTTGCAGGTGCCGGAATGCAGCGCGAGCTGAGTTGGAACGGGCGTAACACAGGTAAGCAGAACTTGTAGTTGAATATTACTAACCGATGTTCTCTCTCTTTGCAGATGTCGGATGCCGGAAGAGAAAGGCAGAAAAAGGTGCCTTGGATGCTGCCGTTGGATTAGGTAAGTAGATTCACTGCCTTTACTTTAACCTAACCTGTGCCTTTGTTCTGCAGGAGCTGCAGGAGACTGAAGAAGACTGCAGATTGGATTCCAGCAGGTTATTTCGTGTTCACAGGAACTGGAGCTGGAGATTTCCTGGAGCTGACACGGTGAGCGTCCTGCTGCAGATGCAGAATAACGCGAAGCACGTGAAACCAATCGGGTGTGGTTTAAATAGCCTTCTGTAGTGCTTAGGCGTCTCCTTCCACGGCCCCACCCAGGTAAGAAAAGAGTTCCAGATTTCAAAAAGAGTTCCTGTGTTCTGCTTCCAGGGAGTGGCTCCTGCTCCACCCAGACAGAAAAAGTAGTTCCAGGCAGAGAAGGATCAGGAGACCAGTTAGCTGGTAAGTAAGCAGCATGGTCTGCTACAGGTAGGTCCACCAAGCACTCTTATCCAATATGAGCCCGGCGCTTCCTGTGCCGGGACCAGTCACCATCATGAGCCTGGCGCCACTGGCGCCAGGACAAGGTCCAGAGGGTCCCTATAGGGACTGGCTGGTTCCTGGGATCAGAGTCATGGGCCTGCTTCCAAGGTCGTGGGGCAAGTCCTGACCCCTTGGAAGCAGGGATCGTGACAGCACCCCCCCTCAAGGCCCCTCCCAAGGTTGACTTCTCCGGAGGTCTTGGTTTGTTAGGAAATGTCCGATGAAATTTCCTGATCAGTCGGGGAGCGTGTACATGTTCTGCAGGTTCCCAAGATCTTTCTTGGGGGCCGTAGCCTTTCCAGTCAATTAGGTAGTGTAGTTTTGATTTGGAGATCTTGGAATCCAGGATATTTTTGATTTCAAACTCAAGTTCTCCGTCAACTAGGATAGGTTCAGGAGATTTAGTCAATCGGGTTTCTGGTTGAACAGGTTTTAGTAGTGAAACATGGAAGACTGGGTGCATTTTCATGCGAGGGGGTAAATCCAACTTGACCGCTACTGGATTTATTATGGCAGTAACAGAGTAGGGTCCCAGGTATCTTGGGTTAAAGGTGCGTGGTCCCTTTAGGGGTAAATATTTGGTGGATAACCAGACTTGATCTCCTATTTGGTATTGAGGGGCTTCCTTTCGATGTTGATCTGCTCCTTTCTTGTATTGTTCCTTGGCCCTTTGAAGGTGGGTAGTAGCTTCCTTGAAGGCTTGGGTGATGGTTGAATGTAGGTGGTCCACTGCTGGTGTTCCAAGATCCTGAGGTGGATCCAGGTTAGAGGTTCGAGGATGATTACCATACAAAACAAAAAACGGGGTCTTTCCGGTTCCAGAGTGGACTGAGTTATTGTAAGCGTACTCGGCTATCCAAAGGATGTCCTTCCAAGTTCCTCCTGTCTGTTGCAGCATGCAGCGTAGGTACTGTTCTAAAGTCTGATTGGTCCTTTCTGTCTGACCATCGGTTTGTGGGTGGTGACTGGTGGAAAGCCTCACATCAATTTGAGCTAACCGACAGCAACTCCGCCAGAAGTGGGAGATGAATTGACTTCCTCTGTCTGAGATTAAAACTGAAGGAAAGCCGTGCAACCGAACGATGTTTTCAAGAAATTCTCGAGCCAGGATTGCTGCTGACGGTAACCCCTTTAGTGGGATGAAATGTGCCATTTTTGAAAATAAGTCTACGATCACCAGGATTGTATTGTATCCGGAACAGGGAGGTAAGTTGGTGATAAAGTCCATGGAAAGGGTATGCCAGGGATGAGGTGGAATTTCAAGTGGTTGTAAGAGGCCTGCTGGTTTTTCCTTAGGACTCTTGTTCTGGGCGCACACTGCACAGGACATGACAAAGTTTCTGATGTCTTTTCTCCAAGATGGCCACCAAAAGTGACGCTTGACCTTTTCCGAGGTCTTGGCCATACCCGGGTGTCCTTCCATTAAGGAGTCGTGATAACAAGAGATGACTTGAGTTTGTAAGCTGGTACAGGGTAGATAAAGTCGTTCCTTGAAGTATAATAAGTCGTCCTTTACTGTGAAGTCTTCCACCCGAAGTTGCCATTTTTGTATGTCCGTTGGAGTTACAAGTTGTTTAACCTGGGTTTCAATTTCTTCAATGGATTGCATGCTGATCAAACCCAGGATTCTTTGTTCAGGAATAATAGGTACGAGCTCGGGGTTAACCATGTGTTCCTCTACTCCGATTCGAGAGAGGGCATCCGCTTTACCATTCTTATTGCCTGGTCGGTAGGTGATTATAAAATCAAATTCGGCAAAAAATAATGCCCAGCGAAGTTGTCTGGAGGATTGAGCTTTGGCTGATTTAAGATACTGTAGATTACGATGGTCAGTAATGACAGTGACTGTGTGGCGGGCTCCTAAGAGATAATGCCTCCAGGCCTTAAAGGCGGACTTAATAGCCAACAGTTCCTTATCGGTAATGGTGTAATTGATTTCTGGGGCTGATAATTTGCGAGACCAAAACGCCACGGGGTGCAACTGGTTGGTTTTTGGATCTCTTTGTGAAAGCACTTCTCTAATTTTGCAAAAAGTTTGTGTTTGCGGAGCCTCTCCAGTACTGCGGTTACATGTTTTCGGTGTTCTGCCTCAGAGGACGAATAAACCAGAATGTCGTCAATGTATACAACTACACACACATCAATGAGTTCACGGAGCACGTCATTCATAAAGAACTGGAATGCAGCCGGTGCGTTACACAACCCGAAGGTCATCACTTGATACTCGAACAGTCCATACTTGGTACGAAAGGCCGTCTTCCATTCATCGCCCTCCTTTATTCGCACCAAATGGTAGGCTCCTCTGAGGTCTAACTTAGTATATATGCAGGCGTTTTTGACTTGGTCAAGTAGTTCTGGGATCAATGGCAATGGATACCTGTTCTTAATTGTAATCTGGTTCAGGGCACGGTAGTCTATACACGTTCTTAAGTCTCCCTCCTTTTTTGGCACGAAGAACAGAGCTGAGGAGGCCGGGGACTTCGAAGGACGGATGAATCCGTTAGCCAGGTACTGGTCCAAATATTGCCTTAGGTGGAGATTTTCAGGTTCAGTAAGGGCATAAATCCGACTACACGGAGGAGTGGATCCGGGAATCAGGTCTATCTGACAGTCGTATGATCTGTGGGGAGGCAAAGAATTAGCTTGGTCTTTCCGAAAGACATCTTGGAATTCCTGGTATTCAGGAGGCAGTTGCGGACTCTCAGAAACAGTTGCAGCTAGTTTGGTGGAGAGCTGAGGGTAGCAGGTAGAGGTGCATTCTGGAAACCGGATTGTCTTTGCTCGCCAATCAATTTGAGGATTGTGTTTCTCCAACCAAGGAACTCCCAAGATGACTTGAAACTGAGGGGCCTTGATCACATCAAACACGATCTTCTCTTGATGCCCATCTTGGCTTACTAACTTTACTTCCATGGTGGTGTGAGTTACGGGTCCGGAAGCTATTTCCGTCCCATCCACGGTGGTAATGACGTCTTTCACCGTCTTTGGACAAAGAGATAGATTCATCCTGGCGGCCAGCTCACAGTCCAAGTAATTCCCGATTGCGCCACTATCAATGTATGCTTTAATGGCATGCATACGATTAGGTTGTTCAGGACTCACGAGGACCATGGGCATGATGAAATGCGAGGTCAAAGAACTGGTTTTAACGCTCGGCAAGCGGACCTCTACACTTGCCGGGCGAGGTTGTTTCCCGGCTCAGAATTCTCAGTACCTTTATCAGACGCCCCTACTATCTTCTTCTTGGGCTTCACTGGACAATCTCGAAGAAAGTGCCCTGAGTTTCCGCAATAGAGGCATAATTGCAGTTGTCTCCTCCTTTCCCTCTCCTTTTGGGTTAAAGGTCCTTTTACACCCCCTATTTGCATGGGTTCCACGGAATCAGTTCCTTTCGTAGAACTTTGCGGCCTTGAAAAAAGTCGGGTTTCAAATCTGGATCGATCGGCTTTCCGATTCTGTAGTCGATGATCCAATTGCACTACCAGATCGATATATTCGGAACAGTCTTGTGGAGGATTTACCACTTGAGCCAGAACGTCTTTTAATTCCCCACGCAGACCTCTGTAAAACAGTGTGATCCTCTTATCCTCCGGCCATCCGGTTTCCACCACTAGTCTGTTAAATGATGCAATATAAGTCAGAAGATCTTGATTGCCCTGTCGTAGTGAAAGAAGTTCATTGTCCAAGGCCTGTCCCTGATAGTGCCTTGCGAACAGTTTCTCCATACTGGCTTGGAAGTCCTGGAAGTTATGGAGAATGGGGTCATCTTGAGACACTAAAGGAACAGACCAATCTGCGGCACTGCCACTGAGATAAGAGAGCACGAAGGCCACTTTAGCCTGGTCCGTTGGAAAAGCGGCGGGTCTGCACAAAAAGTGCAAGCGACATTGATTGAAGAACACAGCAAACCTTTTTGAATCACCTGAAAAGCGTTCGGGCGGAGCCAAAGGTATATTTCCTGGTAGATTGATTTGTACCGGATTCGAGGAAGCTGGAGGAGCGTGGCCCCCACTTGGGGTTGGTAGAGGAGTTTGTCCAGCTTGGGCTTGCAGCAATTGTCTAGCCAAATCGTCTGTTCGCTCTTTGGAGACCACTAACTCCCTCCTTAGGGCATTTGTTTCCTGACGTGCAGCGTGTACTTCCGCCCTCAACTCCCCGAGTAATTGGGCCAACTGGTCTGTGTCTGAAGTTTCTATTGCGCCTGGGCGGTAATTTTGTGGTAAGGCTTCGCGTTCTGTAACGCTCATCTGGTTCCCCCGGAGGCGCGGGTCTTGATCTGGCGAGGACACTGTCTTCAGTGTTAGGCGCGGGGTTCGTTTTGCTCCCGGACTGGGCCCCCTTCCCACCGACAGTTTAAGCTGAAGAGAGAGATGTCTGCAAGGGTAAACCAAGGTATTAGTGTTTGGAGGTTCGGAAGGTTCCTAGCCCCTCTCGCCCTTAGTAGGTCGAGATTATTTTCTAGTATAAGGTCATGGGTCTCAATAGCATGAGCTCCAAGTGAGTGAACATTTAGAAGTGCACCTGTAAAGCTTTGTGTTGGTTCTGGGAGGGGCTGGGTGGGAATTGTGGGCTGAGACTATAAGGTCGTAGTCAGTGTGAGTTGTTCAGGTGCCATGTTAGGCTGTAGTATTAATTTGCTGGGTGGTGGTAAATGGGGTGTAAGGATTAGATTTCTTTCCCCGTGGAACTGGGTTGATATTGCGCTTACCTTATATAGGTAAATGCCGGGCTCTCCATCCTGCGTCTTATGCAGGGGCGCTGGATCCAGTTGCTTCACTGGATGCGAGCTCTGCCTCTTGATAGCAGAGGATTTGCTGAGAGTGAAGACGCCGTTAATGCACGAGCGTGCCTTGTAAGTATTAAAGTTCCTTTTGCCTTGCTTTCTTCTCTTTCAAAAGTCTTAAGTCTGTAAAGTCTATGTCTTTCCCTTTTCAGAGGCTGTGACGATGAAGATTATCCTTCTAATGGCACGTAAGTAGAAAGACTGCACTAGCGCTGGAGAATGCTCCGTAATGTCTCTTTTGTCTTTGCAGGTGCTGAGGTGCAGCGCGAACAGATTGAAAGCGAGCATAACACAGGTAAGTAGTCTTGTAACTAAGCGTTACTAACCGATGTATCTTGCCTTGCAGGTGCCGGAATGCAGCGCGAGCTGAGTTGGAACGGGCGTAACACAGGTAAGCAGAACTTGTAGTTGAATATTACTAACCGATGTTCTCTCTCTTTGCAGATGTCGGATGCCGGAAGAGAAAGGCAGAAAAAGGCACCTTGGATGCTGCCGTTGGATTAGGTAAGTAGATTCACTGCCTTTACTTTAACCTAACCTGTGCCTTTGTTCTGCAGGAGCTGCAGGAGACTGAAGAAGACTGCAGATTGGATTCCAGCAGGTTATTTCGTGTTCACAGGAACTGGAGCTGGAGATTTCCTGGAGCTGACACGGTGAGCGTCCTGCTGCAGATGCAGAATAACGCGAAGCACGTGAAACCAATCGGGTGTGGTTTAAATAGCCTTCTGTAGTGCTTAGGCGTCTCCTTCCACGGCCCCACCCAGGTAAGAAAAGAGTTCCAGATTTCAAAAAGAGTTCCTGTGTTCTGCTTCCAGGGAGTGGCTCCTGCTCCACCCAGACAGAAAAAGTAGTTCCAGGCAGAGAAGGATCAGGAGACCAGTTAGCTGGTAAGTAAGCAGCATGGTCTGCTACAGGTAGGTCCACCAAGCACTCTTATCCAATATGAGCCCGGCGCTTCCTGTGCCGGGACCAGTCACCATCATGAGCCTGGCGCCACTGGCGCCAGGACAAGGTCCAGAGGGTCCCTATAGGGACTGGCTGGTTCCTGGGATCAGAGTCATGGGCCTGCTTCCAAGGTCGTGGGGCAAGTCCTGACCCCTTGGAAGCAGGGATCGTGACACTGGCCCTATCATGAGTCTGGGGGGTTTACCCCGAGCTCGTAGCAGGGGGTAAACACGCTGAGAAAATGCCCATTTTCGGCGCAATTACTGCCGGTGGTATTACCGCATGGTAATCGCGCCGGAAATTCCCCATTGAGTCCACCGGATCCAATAGGGAATCGCATTAACAGTTAGCACCGTACCTGTGATTACCGCCGGACCGGTGGGCGTTAACGCCAATATAGTTGGGCAGTATCGCAGCCAGAATACTGCCCAACTCGTGATCAGGCCATCAGGCCTTTCTCTCTCAGCACAGGTGGTGATTCAATGTATGTTCATTTGGTGAATCTGTGATTTTAATGTTTTACTTCGTTTTTTTCTTCTTTAAACATTAATTGTGTTGCATTGTTAAGGTTGAATTCATTTTAACCAATAAACAATATTAAAAAAAAGTAATTGCGCCGGCGGTAATAGCACTGAAAACGGGCGGAAAGCAGGATAAAGCTGGAGGTAAAACTCCTAACTTTCCGCCCAACTCCAAATAGGACCAGCACTTAAATGCAACGGTAATGGCATTGCCGACACATTTAAGGGCTACCGCCCAACTCGTGATGAGGCCCTAAGGAAAGAATACGAAGGACCATGGTAGAATGACTTCACTGCCAGGGCCGGGAGACAGGCTCATTATATTCATTAATGTTTTTATAAAGGTCCACCTGCAAAGGAAATACCTCCCACCCCTCCTCCATTACTCAAGCTTGATTTCTTTATTAAAATGATCTGCTCTCACACTCCTTTGCCTCTATATTGTTAACGTTGGCCAAGAGCTGGCTATACTCTCCACAGAGGTGGATGAGCCGGTGAAGATTCAAAATAGCAATAGTAATGACCAAGTAATGACCAAGGAGGGGATGTGAAAATACATCTTTACTAATAATCCCAAACAATTGATTAAACACAATAAAAGCCCACCCCATCAAAGGAATACACAGTAAATGCCAGCTGATTTGCTATCTGATTAGGCAGACATATACTGGGAATTATTGGAAGCGGGAGCCAGAAGTTAAAATGGTAGAAAAATGCAAAAACACAAACATGGTTGCTTAACTGTCTTTGGAGAAGGTAGGGAAGAAAACAGGATGGTGGCCTGTGCATTTTACACTACCCTTGCACCTTTGCTTGGCTTGTTACTCATGTTATTGTGCTCCAAATAATGTTAATTATCCAGAATGATAACTGTTTTGTTCTAGATAAACCACATGAAAGCATCTAAAGCTAACTAAACTTTCTGTCTCACCCAAGGTAAGGCTACGGGTGATGCTGCAAATGCCTGTGAAAGAGCACCTAATCTACTTACCTTAGTGCCGGTCAGTCTTTGGTAAACGGCATTGAGCCAGTCTTCCAGACAGTGGCAAGCTAGTTTGATTGTATTCCAGCACCCTGGCATCTATCGGCAAACACTGTGGCTCAATGGAGTCTTTAAGTCGGCACGCGTCGGCAGTCTCAATAGACCACTCATTTGTGGGTGAAGCGGAAAGGTTCGGATCAGGTGTTTTGATGTGAAAAAAGACTGTATAACTTGCACAATGCTCCAGCTCACCTGGTGTTTGGATTTCGCTGTACCCTTCACATCATTCTCATTAAACTCCACTGGTTCACTATTGCACAGCAGATACAGTTCGATATCTTGCTCATTGACTTACACTACCTTTCTGGAGTGGTCCTCTCTTTTTCTTGCAAGGAGACTTACTCCTTATTACCCTAACAGAATGCTGCATTCCTCTCGCTTGAGCATTCTTACTGTACTGTGACAAATCCAGGAAATTCTCCCCTTAGCCCCAAGGGAGATATAAACCTCATTGTTTATGGGTTATATGACAATTTAACCATATTATAATTTAGAGGGCCGTTTAACTGGCATAGGCTTGGCTGCTGACCCTATTCTGTCGGCCTCTGGTTCAGGAGACGCAGAACCAATCCTGTTTCTTCTCTTGATTCACAGCAGATTGTAAAATGAAGCAAGATCATACCTGCAGGAGAGGAGTGAGTCTGAGCCAGCCAGCAGACTGTGGAAGCGTGAGCTGTTACACTGGTTGGATCGATCATAACAGATATTTGGTGGGCTGAGGAATCCCAGAGCCTGAAGAAAGCTGACAAGTCTAGAAGGGCAGAGTGCCCCACAGTCCCAGGTCCCTTGAAGCAGGAGACTGAACCTGAAGAGGTGATGCACAGGCGATCTCAATCAACGACCCGAGTTGAGGATCCACTGTGTATGAGCTGATGACCATGAAAGTGCGGCTCCGCAGCCACTGCCCCCTTTGACGAACAAACACCAGCTAAACACAGTTAAGTGGCAGATACGGAGGAAAGGAAGGAGGGCAATGAAACTCCAAAGCTCCCCAAGAAGGAGTGAGAGCATTGTATCATGCACACAGCCACAGAAGCCAAGAAGCCCATGAGGGCCTGAAAGACCAAGTACCGATGGAGGAGGTGAGAACATTGCAGAACGCAGACGACCAACATCATTTGCGCCCTGATGCCCCCGAGGCCTGGTGGTGCGCGTTATAAATAATAAAAATACAAAAATACAAAATCATCGAGCAGCCCACAATGCGGTGAGAGACCCAAGACCCCTGGAGGGGGTGAGAACATTGTATCACACATACGACCAGCAATGCTGAATAGCACAAGAGGAGCAGAGAGGCCCGGTACCTCTAGAGGGGATGAGCACATTGTATGACTCTGGCCAGTGAGGCAGTAACGCCCACTAGGGGCTGAGAGACCCAGGACACCTGGAGGGGCTGACAACATGGTTTCATGCATATGGCCAGCAAGGCAAAATAACCCACCAGATTAGGGATTTGGGATTTTACCCTAAATTACCCAGGGTAATCCAGATGTGGACCTTGTTAACTGTCCTTAGACAGCTTCACCTCACTGAGGAGGCCCAACAAGGCGGAAACACATGTCTGGGGTTGCTGTTGGTACTATTGTATGGAGAATTGCCTAGTAGTGGGGGCAGGACTTCCCTTGTGGGGCAAAACGTAGCTGCAGGGCCATTTATGAGATTAGCTCTACACTGTGTGAGAAACCAGTCCTTGGCTCCAGGATCAAAGCAGCGCAAGAGAAATCAACACAGCCGGTGAGTTGTGGAGACCGATGCAAGACCGGTCTGTGTCAAAGTCAAGATTGCAAGCGGCAACATTGTATGAGAAGCGCAAGAGCAAAGAATATTAACGCGTGTGATAAAAGACGCAAATAAAGCGCAATTGCAGATGGATGTTTGAACTTTAATCTGAATTAGAGAAGGTACGAGACAAAGTAACAATGTGGTCCGGCACCACGGGTGTGCTCAATCGAACGTCAGTGTTATACCCAGCCAAGAAGTGGCAGAAACAAAGTAGTAATGTGAAAGTAATGAATGAGTGAATCGAAGTGGTCATGCAATCGTTTAAGAGAAATCCATCACACAGTCGAAAGGTCTGAGCCTGAGTGAGGGAGACCGTGGTCTGAGCCCGACCGAGCAAGACCAATTGTGAACTTGTGTTTAAGGTGGTCCAAGCCCGATCGAGGGAGACCAACTGTGAACTTGCATTTAAGGGAGTCTGAACCCGACTGAGGGAGACCCGTGATGAACAATAAACCCGGGAACTTGTGAATGTGAAATCCTAAAGAGAAAGGAACTTTGGTACTTGTTTTGTTACACCAGAGACTCTGCAATAAGAGAATTGTATTGGGAAAGAGACTTTGGCGCAGAAGGCCCATATACCTATGTTTGAATGGCATGCTGTGGCAGAGAAGCCTGAGTGAGTGCAAAGCTCGAGTGTGCCACCTTCTCCCGTGCTGAAAATGTGCAGAAGGGAAGCCAACTGCTCAACTATCCTGAAATATTATTTCTTGAACACTTATCTTTTGCATACATCGTTTTCTCACACCATTTGTATTTAGAAGTAAGGATGGGCAATATGTTTATTAGTATAAGCCCTTTTATTTTGACAGAGACTCCACTAGGATTGTATTATTATTATTTGATGGTTGTAGCTTGCTCCCATCCTTAGATTTAGGATAACATAGGCGTTAAACCAACCCATTGAAGTTCAATAAACACCCTTGAACTGTGATCACTTGTGTCGGTCCTCACTGTTTGATACCATGCCTTCCTTACAACTGACAACCAGTTAAGTGCAGGGTACAATTTAAGCCACTCTTATTCGGCCACTGGGCCTTACACAGTGAGGGGCAAGGGGGGGGGTTTCCAATGGAATATACTACCATACAATAGAACGATAGAAATCCAAATTATGGAAAACTGCGTCCCCTGCACACTTTCAATCAGGCCAATGGCCTAAATGAATTAAATGAAAAGACTTTTTTCAAGAATCGGTCAAAAATACAATTAAATGTCACTTTACGATTCAGATTTCAAATATGTAGACATTCTTAAAAAGGAAAAATTCCAGGAGTCGTTTTCTTTAGAGAAAGATGGTCTTCTCTGATTTATTGATTTTTTCTAGTTGCCCAACGCGTTTCGAGATAACATTCTCTCTTCATCAGGGTCTTAAGTTTCAACATCACAAGCATCTACAAAAAAACATATATTGAAAATAGTTCAGTCTTATTCAAAAGATTTCATACCTTAACAGTAAAATAACTCATATTGCCTCAAGCTACCTCACTTGTCCAGGTAGAGCTTAATTTAAACAAAACAATGTTTCATTTTTCTAAATCATAGGATACTCTCGGATGGATAACATGTCCTTTCTGTTGTAGGTTGTCTAAAGATACCTTGTTCTAAACCGTCTGATAATCCAACACGTCTTTTTTGGGAAGAAGATATATTTGACCAGAGCCCATCTTAAAAACCGAAAGGATAGCAGATTAAAAAATGGACCATCCTACTTGGGCTGTGTGAGCCTAAAGGGTCTTTCAAAGGAGTAAAAGAGAAGGACTCACCCTTCTTCCAAAGTCTGGGAAAGAGAAAGTAGGTGCCAGGGCTGGGAGCTGGTAATCTCCCAGGTATAATCAGTACAGTGGAGACAACCAAGTCTCAATTGATGAAAGGTCAGAATCCGACTCCTAAGGGAGTTAAGAAAGTGCATGGTGACAAAAGTGAAAATAGTAAATAGGAGCGTGTAATAGAGAAAGTGGAGATCCAAATTACCTTATTTCTGTAGGCGGCAGTAACAGAGAAGCAGTCAGCAAGCGGAGCTTTCCGACTGCCTCCGTTGCGCCTCTGTTATATGATATGTGGGGCCTATGACGTCACCTGCGCATGCGCGAGCGGCGTCAGAAGAGATGACGTCACCCACGCATGCGCGGGCGGCGTCAGAGATGATGTGAGCTGTATGGGTCCCATGACGTCACCCGCGCATGCGCGAGCGGCGTCGAAAGTGATGACGTCACACCCGCATGTGCGGGTGGCGTTGGAGAACGTATCAGCTGACTCATTGGTTGAAAAATAAGATAGCAGCATATAACAAAGATTGTAAGGATAACCTGTATGTACCCGTGGCCAAAGAGATAGTGGCGCCACTCATGGAACTGATACCCATCTGGTAGGGTATGTAAAGTCTATTTGGATGACGTAAAAAAAGATGTGTGTAGGAACTACGGATGAATGAGGGCTCGAAAAATGAGAGCTGGGAGTAGTTTGGAAAGAATAGGTAGTACTGGATATAGTACATCCCATATGAGAATGGTGAAAAAGCCTGTGGAGACTGGGTGTGCAAGAAACAGAGAAATTAGTTTAAAAATCATGCAAAATGAAGTCACATGTTTGTAGTAAGACAAAGAATTGTTTTGCATAAAAAGAAGTAGAGTGGAAATGGAATAAGTCATTTTCCAGCGTTGTCTAGCCCCAAGACTTATGGGTGTACAATCTTGTGTTCATCACAATCGGCCTCTGTAGCATTCCAAACATAAGCTGCTCTAATTAGAACATACAATACAAAGTCAGTTTCCGATAGTATCTTACCCCTAGGCACATGGGTGTACAATCTTGTGTTAATCATAATTGGCATCTGTAACATTCCAAACTAAATGTGCTCTACTTACAACGTTCATGTAAAGGTCAGCGACACCAAGTGGTCGAATTCGGGGAAATAAAAGATAGACTTTGTACGTGTTATATGCTTGTATGCCTACATGAATGGACCTAAATAGTATTCTTCATTCAGTCTCAGGGGATTCATAGCATCAAGTTTATTGATCCAAAACAGTTCCCTTTGTGCCAGTAATTTGGGTAAATTACCCCCTCTGCTGAATGGACGTATAACTTCCAATATTGCCAGTCTCATTTGAGAGACATTGTGTCTCATATCTCGAAAATGTCTGTAGACGGGTGAACTTATGTTTTTAGTCCTTATGCATGATTTGTGCTCCGTCCACCTGTCCTTGGCCCTTCTGTTCATTTTCACAACATAGTATTTACCACAGGGACATCGTATCGCGTAAATGACGTTTTTTGTGTCACATGTCGGAAAATTCTTTAAAACAATCTTTTTGCCTGTTTGTGGGTGACGTATGTGATCTCCTTTGATCAGATTATTACAGTGCTGACAGTGTAGACAGGCAAAAGTGCCAACTTTTGGTTTGCTTAACGTCCTTTGTGTTGTTGGTTTCGCTCTTTCCGCTCGTATCAATTGGTCTCTAAAGTTCCTTCCTCGTTTGTAGGCCATCATGGGAGGATCAGGGAAGAGTTGTGATAGAGTTTCATCTGATTTAATATGTTCCCCATTTTTGTGGATGATTCTTTTAACCTGAAAACTCTGACTTGAGAATTTGAGCGTGTGTATTAAGTTTTTCTCTTCTTTCTTCTTCTGTGTCCCTTGTATGAGAGCATTTCTGGCATGAGTTTCAGTCCGTTCGATAGCTTTATTGATAGTATCTGGAGGGAATCCTCTGTCCATGAATCTTCTTCTCATGGTGTTGTATTTGTCCTGTAGTGTGTTGGTCTCTGATGTGATCCTTTTTACTCGCTATAACTGGCTGTAAGGTAAATTGTCTTTCAAGTGTTTCGGATGGTGACTCATGTGATGTAGGCAACTATTCACATCCGTAGGCTTTTGAAAAATCTTGGTTTTGATGTTTGTGCCCGTGTATTCCAATGTGACATCGAGGAAGTTGACCGCAGGTTTACCAATTTCAATCGTGAACCCTATTCTGGGGTTACACGTGTTAAAATAGTTCCAAAATTCAAGAAGTTCTGTTTCAGTTCCTTTCCAAATTCCAAAAATATCGTCGATGTATCTCAACCAGATTAGTATTTTGTTTTTCCAATTGGGGTTGTCCAGTACATGTATTTTCTCATAGTGGTACATGAAGATGTTGGCGTAAGATGGGGCCACTGCGGACCCCATTGAAGTACCCGAGGTCTGAAGATAGTATCGTCCATTGTACCTAAAATAATTGTTGTAAAGGATAATGTGAAGTAATTCCAAAGCAAAAATCTTATGGATGTTAACCTCTCTGTGGGACAGCAGGAACCATTCCATAGCCTCAATACCTTCCAGGTGTGGAATGGAAGTATATAGGCTATTCACATCCATTGTGAAGAGTAGTAAGTTTTCTTCTGGTAACTGTAATGACTGTAGAATTCTCAAAAAAGGTGTAGTATCCTTAAGGTATGTGCT
Organism: Ambystoma mexicanum; assembly: GCF_040938575.1. NCBI lineage: Eukaryota > Metazoa > Chordata > Amphibia > Caudata > Ambystomatidae > Ambystoma > Ambystoma mexicanum. Next base: position 257,634,278 of record NC_090922.1, read on the forward strand.
TATTGATTGTACAAGTGGTTGAAGAGCAGTATCAAGGTAAACAGCCAAAGGTTGGAAAATGCTGTCCGTTCCTGCAACAATAGGACGGAATGGTGGATCACTGGTATTCTTGTGTATTTTTGGAAGTCCGTAAAAAACCGGAGTAACCGGGTGTTTCTGGATTAAGTAGTCTGCTGTTTTTTCAGAAATCCAATTCATGGTTTCGGCTTTTTCGACTGTTGTTTGAATGATGGCAATTGTGCCTAGTCCTGGATCATTATCAAGTAGTTTGTAGGTACGTTCATCTTCTAGAAGTTTCATGCATCCCTTGTCGTAAAGTGTGGTGTCAATGAGTACCAGGGCACCCCCTTTATCCGTCTGTTTGAGAGTAAGAGTGTTGTCCTCTGCTAATTGTTTAATGATTTTAAGTTGATGTTTCCTGATGTTACATCTTTTGGGGGAAACGTATTTGATGCGTTTTAGATCCTTCATAGTTTTCTGTTTGAACAGATTTATAAGAGGATGGTTCACCTGAGGGTGAAATGCACTCTTGTTTTTCATTTCCAGATATCCTTACAATCTTTGTTATATGCTGCTATCTTATTTTTCAACCAATGAGTCAGCTGATACCTTCTCCAACGCCACCTGCACATGCGGGTGTGACGTCATCACTTTCGACGCTGCTCGCGCATGCGCGGGTGACGTCATGGGACCCATACAGCTCACATCATCTCTGACACCGCCCGCGCATGCGTGGGTGACGTCATCTCTTCTGACGCCGCTCGCGCATGCGCGGGTGACATCATAGGCCCCACATATCATATTTAAACAGAGGCGCAACGGAGGCAGTCGGAAAGCTCCGCTTCCTGACTGCTTCTCTGTTACTGCCGCCTACAGAAATAAGTCGAAAAAGCCGAAACCATGAATTGGATTTCTGAAAAAACAGCAGACTACTTAATCCAGAAACACCCGGTTACTCCGGTTTTTTACGGACTTCCAAAAATACACAAGAATACCAGTGATCCACCATTCCGTCCTATTGTTGCAGGAACGGACAGCATTTTCCAACCTTTGGCTGTTTACCCTGATACTGCTCTTCAACCACTTGTACAATCAATAAGAACATACCTTAAGGATACTACACATTTTTTGAGAATTCTACAGTTATTACAGTTACCAGAAGAAAACTTACTACTCTTCACAATGAATGTGAATAGCCTATATACTTCCATTCCATACCTGGAAGGTATTGAGGCTATGGAATGGTTCCTGCTGTCCCACAGAGAGGTTAACATCCATAAGATTTTTGCTTTGGAATTACTTCACATTATCCTTTACAACAATTATTTTAGGTACAATGGACGATACTATCTTCAGACCTCGGGTACTTCAATGGGGTCCTCAATGGCCCCATTTTACGCCAACATCTTCATGTACCACTATGAGAAAATACATGTACTGGACAACCCCAATTGGAAAAACAAAATACTAATCTGGTTGAGATACATCGACGATATTTTTGGAATTTGGAAAGGAACTGAAACAGAACTTCTTGAATTTTGGAACTATTTGAACACGTGTAACCCCAGAATAGGGTTCACGATTGAAATTGGTAAACCTGCGGTCAACTTCCTCGATGTCACATTGGAATACACGGGCACAAACATCAAAACCAAGATTTTTCGAAAGCCTACGGATGTGAATAGTTGCCTACATCACATGAGTCACCATCCGAAACACTTGAAAGACAATTTACCTTACAGCCAGTTATAGCGAGTAAAAAGGATCACATCAGAGACCAACACACGACAGGACGAATACAACACCATGAGAAGAAGATTCATGGACAGAGGATTCCCTCCAGATACTATCAATAAAGCTATCGAACGGACTGAAACTCATGCCAGAAATGCTCTCATACAAGGGACACAGAAGAAGAAACAAGAGAAAAACTTAATACACACGCTCAAATTCTCAAGTCAGAGTTTTCAGGTTAAAAGAATCATCCACAAAAATTGGGAACTTATTAAATCAGATGAAACTCTATCACAACTCTTCCCTGATCCACCCATGATGGCCTACAAACAAGGAAGGAACTTTAGAGACCAATTGATACGAGCGGAAAGAGCGAAACCAACAACACAGAGGACGTTAAGCAAACCAAAAGTTGGCACTTTTGCCTGTCTACACTGTCAGCACTGTAATAATCTGATCAAAGGAGATCACATACGTCACCCACAAACAGGCAAAAAGATTGTTTTAAAGAATTTTGCGACATGTGACACAATAAACGTCATTTACGCGATACGATGTCCCTGTGGTAAATACTATGTTGGGAAAACGAACAGAAGGGCCAAGGACAGGTGGACGGAGTGTCATGACCGCAGCCTCCAAGGAGTCAGGTTTAGCCCAACTGCCTCAGAAGCTGGGTCACAACTTCATTTCCAGGCACCCATCGGCTCCCATAGGGGCCTTATGGACCTTGTCCTGGCGCCAGTGGCGCCAGGCTCATAAGGGGACCCAGTCCCGGCACAGGACGTGCCGGGCTCATGATGTAAGGAATGGTGCTTGGGTGGACCTACCTGCTGCAGACCATGCTGCTCACTCACCTGCAGGATGAAATCCTCATCCATCCATGGCTGGAACTACTTTACCTTCTGGGTGTGGCCAGCACCACTCCCTGGGACTGGGTACTGGAACTATTCTGGAAGCTGGGACTTCTTACCTGGGCGAGGCTGCTGTGGAAGGAGACACCTAATCACTCCAGTAAGCTATTTAAACCACGCCCGATCAGAGCAACGTGCTTCGCGTTATTCTGCAATAGCAGCAGGACGCTCACCGTGTCAGCTCCAGAGAATCTTCAACTTCTGCATCTGGGGAAGAGAAATCCGCAATCTTACCTTCCGAAATACCATCTTCGTCTTCAGCAGCATCTGAAAAGGGAAAAGAACACCAGGTTAGCACGAGATGAAAACCAGTGCAGCACTTACCCAGTCCATCGGTGCATCTCAAGCCACGGGCTGCAGCTTTCCATTTTTCCGGCACCCTGTGGAAGCAAAGACATTGGTTAGTAAACCTCTGTGAAACTTTCCTTACCTGCGCTGCATTCTTCTCGCCTCCGCCGACGCTGCTACTCGCATCTGCAAAACAAAAGGACATCATTAAGAAAGACAAAACTCCATCTATACGCACGTGTTTTGGGCAGCGCTCATCTTTCTCACTCCTCGGTGCATTCCTCGACATCCATTTTTCTACCCAGCTGCTTCTGCGACCTGAAAAAGGAAAAGAGACATTAAGAAGTGCTTTTAACTTCGAATTGACATTTTCTACTTACTTGCCTGCAATACCTTCGCCATTCCATCGCTCTCCGGACCTTCATATTCAAGCAACCGCCGTTCGTGCTGCTAACAACGGCCTAGCTCCAAATCTTCATCCTCTGCAACCAAGAGGCTGGACAATTAACCAGTGAAGTAACTGGCTTTGGCGCCCCTGCACAGACGCAGGATGGAGAGCTCCGCTTTCACCTACATAAGGTGAGCACATTTAGCCTACGAACTACTTGGGAGTACCAGGAAGGGGAGGCAGCTTACCCAGTCAGGCTTATATATCCATATTAACCCCTTGCTCTCATAATTTCAGACACCTCACCCTTCAGATCAAGATCTCAGTGAGGAAAGGGCCTTTCCAGGGTGGCATTCGAGGCCTGCGCGTGACCCTAGAAGACTCCGAGAACCCCCAGCCCAGACCTGCGCCTCCGAGGGATTCAGGTGAGCGTTACAGAACGCGAAGCCTACCGCAATTTTCCCACCCAGGCGCAATGGAAACCTCGGACACAGATCAACTGGCTCAATTGCTTGGGGAACTAAGGGCAGAAGTACACGCATCTCGCCAAGAAACAAACGCTTTACGAAGGGAGTTGATCATTGCCAAGGAACGGACGGATGATCTGGCCAGACAGTTGCTACAGGCTCAAGCGGAACAGACGCCACTGCCTCCCTATGGAGGGGGCGGCACTCCTACAACCTCAAGTAATCCGGTGCAAATTAATCTGCCAGGGAATGTGCCTTTGGCCCCGCCCGAACGTTTTTCCGGTGATCCAAAGCGATATGCAGTATTCATCAATCAATGCCGCTTGCACTTTCTGTGTAGACCCGCCGCATTCCCAACGGACCAAGCCAAGGTAGCGTTTGTACTTTCCTATCTTAGCAGTAGTGCTGCAGATTGGTCCATTCCTCTCGTGGCACAGGATGACCCGCTCCTCTATAACTTTCAAGACTTTCAGACCAGTATGGAAAAGTCATTCGCAAGACATTCACAGGGGCAGGCCTTGGACAATGAACTCCTGTCACTCAGACAAGGTAATCAGGATCTCCTGGCTTACATAGCGTCCTTTAATAGACTGGTGGTTGAGACCAGGTGGCCTGAAGATAAGAGAATCACGCTCTTCTACAGAGGTCTACGTGGGGAACTTAAAGACGTTTTAGCACAGGTGGTTAATCCGCCGCAAGACTGTTCAGATTATATCGACCTAGTAGTCCAATTAGATCATCGGCTACAGAACAGGAAGACCGATCGATCCAGATTTGAAACCCGGGTACTTTCAAGACCTCAGAGCTCCGCTAAAGGGAATGACTCCGTGGAACCAATGCAAATAGGAGTAGTAAAAGGACCATTAACTCAGAAAGAACGGGAAAGAAGAAGGCAATTACAGCTGTGCCTATACTGTGGGAATTCTGGACATTTCCTTCGTGATTGCTCAGTGAAACCGGTCAAGAAGACCGTAGGAGTTTCTGATAAAAATGCTGAGAAACTGGAATCGGGAAACAACCTCGCCCGACAAGCGTAGCGGTCCGCTTGGCGAGCGTTAAAACCAGTTCCTTGACCTCGCATTTGGTAATGCCTATGGTCCTCATAAGTTCCAATAGACCAGATCGCATGCATGCTATCAAAGTATACATTGATAGCGGAGCAATCGGTAATTATGTGGACCAAGACTTGGCTATCAGGATGGATCTTCCCCTACGTCTCAAGATGGTAAAGGACGTAATCACTACAGTGGATGGTACTGAAATAGCTTCCGGACCAGTTTCTCATACCACCAGGGAGGTAACGTTGTTATGTCAAGACGGACATCGGGAGAAGATCGTGTTTGATGTAATCAAGGCCCCGCAGTTTCAGGTGATTCTGGGAATGCCTTGGTTGGAAAAGCACAATCCTCAGATAGACTGGCGAGCCAAGGTAATTCGGTTTCCAGAATGCGCTTCAACCTGTTATCCTCAGCCCGAAATCAAGCTAGCAGCCATCACTTCCGAGGACCCCCGATTACCTCTGGAATACCAAGAGTTCAGCGACGTCTTTCAGAAAGATCAAGCCAACACCCTGCCTCCGCATCGGTCATACGACTGCCAGATAGACCTAATACCTGGGTCCACCCCTCCGTGCAGTAGAATATATGCCCTCACTGAACCAGAAAACCTCCATCTCAGGCAATACTTGGACCAGTACTTGGCTAACGGATTCATCCGCCCCTCGAAATCCCCGGCTTCCTCAGCTTTGTTCTTCGTCCCGAAAAAGGAAGGTGAACTAAGAACTTGTATCGATTATCGCGCCCTGAACCAGATTACAGTCAAAAACCGATACCCGTTGCCCTTGATTCCTGAATTATTGGACCAGGTAAAAGGCGCCTGCATATACACAAAGTTAGACCTCAGAGGAGCTTACCATTTGGTACGCATTAAGGAGGGCGACGAATGGAAGACGGCCTTTCGCACTAAATATGGATTATTTGAGTATCAAGTAATGCCCTTCGGACTATGTAACGCACCGGCCGCTTTCCAGTTTTTCATGAATGATGTCCTCAGAGAACTTATTGATGTGTGCGTAGTCGTGTATATTGACGACATCCTGGTATACTCAGCCTCAGAAACTGATCATCGTTACACGTGTTAAAATAGTTCCAAAATTCAAGAAGTTCTGTTTCAGTTCCTTTCCAAATTCCAAAAATATCGTCGATGTATCTCAACCAGATTAGTATTTTGTTTTTCCAATTGGGGTTGTCCAGTACATATATTTTCTCATAGTGGTACATGAAGATGTTGGCGTAAGATGGGGCCACTGCGGACCCCATTGAAGTACCCGAGATCTGAAGATAGTATCATCCATTGTACCTAAAATAATTGTTGTAAAGGATAATGTGAAGTAATTCCAAAGCAAAAATCTTATGGATGTTAACCTCTCTGTGGGACAGCAGGAACCATTCCATAGCCTCAATACCTTCCAGGTGTGGAATGGAAGTATATAGGCTATTCACATCCATTGTGAAGAGTAGTAAGTTTTCTTCTGGTAACTGTAATGACTGTAGAATTCTCAAAAAAGGTGTAGTATCCTTAAGGTATGTGCTTATTGATTGTACAAGTGGTTGAAGAGCAGTATCAAGGTAAACAGCCAAAGGTTGGAAAATGCTGTCCGTTCCTGCAACAATAGGACGGAATGGTGGATCACTGGTATTCTTGTGTATTTTTGGAAGTCCGTAAAAAACCGGAGTAACCGGGTGTTTCTGGATTAAGTAGTCTGCTGTTTTTTCAGAAATCCAATTCATGGTTTCGGCTTTTTCGACTGTTGTTTGAATGATGGCAATTGTGCCTAGTCCTGGATCATTATCAAGTAGTTTGTAGGTACGTTCATCTTCTAGAAGTTTCATGCATCCCTTGTCGTAAAGTGTGGTGTCAATGAGTACCAGGGCACCCCCTTTATCCGTCTGTTTGAGAGTAAGAGTGTTGTCCTCTGCTAATTGTTTAATGATTTTAAGTTGATGTTTCCTGATGTTACATCTTTTGGGGGAAACGTATTTGATGCGTTTTAGATCCTTCATAGTTTTCTGTTTGAACAGATTTATAAGAGGATGGTTCACCTGAGGGTGAAATGCACTCTTGTTTTTCATTTCCAGATATCCTTACAATCTTTGTTATATGCTGCTATCTTATTTTTCAACCAATGAGTCAGCTGATACCTTCTCCAACGCCACCTGCACATGCGGGTGTGACGTCATCACTTTCGACGCTGCTCGCGCATGCGCGGGTGACGTCATGGGACCCATACAGCTCACATCATCTCTGACACCGCCCGCGCATGCGTGGATGACGTCATCTCTTCTGACGCCGCTCGCGCATGCGCGGGTGACGTCATAGGCCCCACATATCATATTTAAACAGAGGCGCAACGGAGGCAGTCGGAAAGCTCCGCTTCCTGACTGCTTCTCTGTTACTGCCGCCTACAGAAATAAGTCGAAAAAGCCGAAACCATGAATTGGATTTCTGAAAAAACAGCAGACTACTTAATCCAGAAACACCCGGTTACTCCGGTTTTTTACGGACTTCCAAAAATACACAAGAATACCAGTGATCCACCATTCCGTCCTATTGTTGCAGGAACGGACAGCATTTTCCAACCTTTGGCTGTTTACCTTGATACTGCTCTTCAACCACTTGTACAATCAATAAGAACATACCTTAAGGATACTACACATTTTTTGAGAATTCTACAGTTATTACAGTTACCAGAAGAAAACTTACTACTCTTCACAATGAATGTGAATAGCCTATATACTTCCATTCCATACCTGGAAGGTATTGAGGCTATGGAATGGTTCCTGCTGTCCCACAGAGAGGTTAACATCCATAAGATTTTTGCTTTGGAATTACTTCACATTATCCTTTACAACAATTATTTTAGGTACAATGGACGATACTATCTTCAGACCTCGGGTACTTCAATGGGGTCCTCAATGGCCCCATCTTACGCCAACATCTTCATGTACCACTATGAGAAAATACATGTACTGGACAACCCCAATTGGAAAAACAAAATACTAATCTGGTTGAGATACATCGACGATATTTTTGGAATTTGGAAAGGAACTGAAACAGAACTTCTTGAATTTTGGAACTATTTGAACACGTGTAACCCCAGAATAGGGTTCACGATTGAAATTGGTAAACCTGCGGTCAACTTCCTCGATGTCACATTGGAATACACGGGCACAAACATCAAAACCAAGATTTTTCGAAAGCCTACGGATGTGAATAGTTGCCTACATCACATGAGTCACCATCCGAAACACTTGAAAGACAATTTACCTTACAGCCAGTTATAGCGAGTAAAAAGGATCACATCAGAGACCAACACACGACAGGACGAATACAACACCATGAGAAGAAGATTCATGGACAGAGGATTCCCTCCAGATACTATCAATAAAGCTATCGAACGGACTGAAACTCATGCCAGAAATGCTCTCATACAAGAGACACAGAAGAAGAAACAAGAGAAAAACTTAATACACACGCTCAAATTCTCAAGTCAGAGTTTTCAGATTAAAAGAATCATCCACAAAAATTGGGAACTTATTAAATCAGATGAAACTCTATCACAACTCTTCCCTGATCCACCCATGATGGCCTACAAACGAGGAAGGAACTTTAGAGACCAATTGATACGAGCGGAAAGAGCGAAACCAACAACACAGAGGACGTTAAGCAAACCAAAAGTTGGCACTTTTGCCTGTCTACACTGTCAGCACTGTAATAATCTGATCAAAGGAGATCACATACGTCACCCACAAACAGGCAAAAAGATTGTTTTAAAGAATTTTGCGACATGTGACACAATAAACGTCATTTACGTGATACGATGTCCCTGTGGTAAATACTATGTTGGGAAAACGAACAGAAGGGCCAAGGACAGGTGGACGGAGTGTCATGACCGCAGCCTCCAAGGAGTCAGGTTTAGCCCAACTGCCTCGGAAGCTGGGTCACAACTTCATTTCCAGGCACCCACCGGCTCCCATAGGGGCCTTATGGACCTTGTCCTGGCGCCAGTGGCGCCAGGCTCATAAGGGGACCCAGTCCCGGTACAGGACGTGCCGGGCTCATGATGTAAGGAATGGTGCTTGGGTGGACCTACCTGCTGCAGACCATGCTGCTCACTCACCTGCAGGATGAAATCCTCATCCATCCATGGCTGGAACTACTTTACCTTCTGGGTGTGGCCAGCACCACTCCCTAGGACTGGGTACTGGAACTATTCTGGAAGCTGGGACTTCTTACCTGGGCGAGGCTGCTGTGGAAGGAGACACCTAAGCACTCCAGTAAGCTATTTAAACCACGCCCGATCAGAGCAACGTGCTTCACGTTATTCTGCAATAGCAGCAGAACGCTCACCGTGTCAGCTCCAGAGAATCTTCAACTTCTGCATCTGGGGAAGAGAAATCCGCAATCTTACCTTCCGAAATACCATCTTCGTCTTCAGCAGCATCTGAAAAGGGAAAAGAACACCAGGTTAGCACGAGATAAAAACCAGCGCAGCACTTACCCAGTCCATCGGTGCATCTCAAGCCACGGGCTGCAGCTTTCCATTTTTCCGGCACCCTGTGGAAGCAAAGACATTGGTTAGTAAACCTCCGTGAAACTTTCCTTACCTGCGCTGCATTCTTCTCGCCTCCGCCGACGCTGCTACTCGCATCTGCAAAACAAAAGGACATCATTAAGAAAGACAAAACTCCATCTATACGCACGTGTTTTGGGCAGCGCTCATCTTTCTCACTCCTCGGTGCATTCCTCGACATCCATTTTTCTACCCAGCTGCTTCTGCGACCTGAAAAAGGAAAAGAGACATTAAGAAGTGCTTTTAACTTCGAATTGACATTTTCTACTTACTTGCCTGCAATACCTTCGCCATTCCATCGCTCTCCGGACCTCCATATTCAAGCAACCGCCGTTCGTGCTGCTAACAACGGCCTAGCTCCAAATCTTCATCCTCTGCAACCAAGAGGCTGGACAATTAACCAGTGAAGTAACTGGCTTCGGCGCCCCTGCACAGACGCAGGATGGAGAGCTCCGCTTTCACCTACATAAGGTGAGCACATATAGCCTACGAACTACTTGGGAGTACCAGGAAGGGGAGGCAGCTTACCCAGTCAGGCTTATATATCCATATTAACCCCTTGCTCTCATAATTGCAGACACCTCACCCTTCAGATCAAGATCTCAGTGAGGAAAGGGCCTTTTCAGGGTGGCATTCGAGGCCTGCGCGTGACCCTAGAAGACTCCGAGAACCCCCAGCCCAGACCTGCGCCTCCGAGGGATTCAGGTGAGCGTTACAGAACGCGAAGCCTACCGCAATTTTCCCACCCAGGCGCAATGGAAACCTCGGACACAGATCAACTGGCTCAATTGCTTGGGGAACTAAGGGCAGAAGTACACGCATCTCGCCAAGAAACAAACGCTTTACGAAGGGAGTTGATCATTGCCAAGGAACGGACGGATGATCTGGCCAGACAGTTGCTACAGGCTCAAGCGGGACAGACGCCACTGCCTCCCTATGGAGGGGGCGGCACTCCTACAACCTCAAGTAATCCGGTGCAAATTAATCTGCCAGGGAATGTGCCTTTGGCCCCGCCCGAACGTTTTTCCGGTGATCCAAAGCGATATGCAGTATTCATCAATCAATGCCGCTTGCACTTTCTGTGTAGACCCGCCGCATTCCCAACGGACCAAGCCAAGGTAGCGTTTGTACTTTCCTATCTTAGCGGTAGTGCTGCAGATTGGTCAATTCCTCTCGTGACACAGGATGACCCGCTCCTCTATAACTTTCAAGACTTTCAGACCAGTATGGAAAAGTTGTTCGCAAGACATTCACAGGGGCAGGCCTTGGACAATGAACTCCTGTCCCTCAGACAAGGTAATCAGGATCTCCTGGCTTACATAGCGTCCTTTAATAGACTGGTGGTTGAGACCAGGTGGCCTGAAGATAAGAGAATCACGCTCTTCTACAGAGGTCTACGTGGGGAACTTAAAGACGTTTTAGCACAGGTGGTTAATCCGCCGCAAGACTGTTCAGATTATATCGACCTAGTAGTCCAATTAGATCATCGGCTACAGAACAGGAAGACCGATCGATCCAGATTTGAAACCCGGGTACTTTCAAGACCTCAGAGCTCCGCTAAAGGGAATGACTCCGTGGAACCAATGCAAATAGGAGTAGTAAAAGGACCATTAACTCAGAAAGAACGGGAAAGAAGAAGGCAATTACAGCTGTGCCTATACTGTGGGAATTCTGGACATTTCCTTCGTGATTGCTCAGTGAAACCGGTCAAGAAGACCGTAGGAGTTTCTGATAAAAATGCTGAGAAACTGGAATCGGGAAACAACCTTGCCCGACAAGCGTAGAGGTCCGCTTGGCGAGCGTTAAAACCAATTCCTTGACCTCGCATTTGGTAATGCCTATGGTCCTCATAAGTTCCAATAGACAAGATCGCATGCATGCTATCAAAGTATACATTGATAGCGGAGCAATCGGTAATTATGTGGACCAAGACTTGGCTATCAGGATGGATCTTCCCCTACGTCCCAAGATGGTAAAGGACGTAATCACTACAGTGGATGGTACTGAAATAGCTTCCGGACCAGTTTCTCATACCACCATGGAGGTAACGTTGTTATGTCAAGACGGACATCGGGAGAAGATCGTGTTTGATGTAATCAAGGCCCCGCAGTTTCAGGTGATTCTGGGAATGCCTTGGTTGGAAAAGCACAATCCTCAGATAGACTGGCGAGCCAAGGTAATTCGGTTTCCAGAATGCGCTTCAACCTGTTATCCTCAGCCCGAAATCAAGCTAGCAGCCATCACTTCCGAGGACCCCCGATTACCTCTGGAATACCAAGAGTTCAGCGACGTCTTTCAGAAAGATCAAGCCAACACCCTGCCTCCGCATTGGTCATACGACTGCCAGATAGACCTAATACCTGGGTCCACCCCTCCGTGCAGTAGAATATATGCCCTCACTGAACCAGAAAACCTCCATCTCAGGCAATACTTGGACCAGTACTTGGCTAACGGATTCATCCGCCCCTCGAAATCCCCGGCTTCCTCAGCTTTGTTCTTCGTCCCGAAAAAGGAAGGTGAACTAAGAACTTGTATCGATTATCGCACCCTGAACCAGATTACAGTCAAAAACCGATACCCGTTGCCCTTGATTCCTGAATTATTGGACCAGGTAAAAGGCGCCTGCATATACACGAAGTTAGACCTCAGAGGAGCTTACCATTTGGTACGCATTAAGGAGGGCGACGAATGGAAGACGGCCTTTCGCACTAAATATGGATTATTTGAGTATCAAGTAATGCCCTTCGGACTATGTAACGCACCGGCCGCTTTCCAGTTTTTCATGAATGATGTCCTCAGAGAACTTATTGATGTGTGCGTAGTTGTGTATATTGACGACATCCTGGTATACTCAGCCTCAGAAACTGATCATCGTAGACACGTCACAGCGGTTTTACAGAGACTTCGCCAACACCGCTTGTTTGCTAAACTGGAGAAGTGCACCTTTCACGCAAAGGAGGTGGAATTTTTAGGGTTCATCTTGTCACCCAAAGGAGTTCACATGGACTCAAGAAAAGTGGATGCTATCACCAAATGGCCTTCCCCAACTTCCGTGAAAGGTGTACGGAGCATGCTGTGCTTCGCTAATTTTTACCGAAGGTTCATTCCTGAATTCTCTCGGGTAGTCCAACCTATCACGGCTCTTCTGAAAAAGAATAAAAAATTTGAGTGGACTCCAGAAGCCGAACAAGCCTTCCAAGAATTAAAAGCCAAATTTATCTCTGCTCCAGTCTTAAGGCATCCCCGTCCAGAACTTCCCTACATCGTCGAGACAGACACTTCCAGTCTTGCAATGGGGGCGGTGCTGTCACAAAGAGACCCCGAAACGCACCAATTACACCCTATAGCCTTTTGATCTCGCAAATTTTCGGCTCCTGAGATCAACTACACAATTACGGACAAAGAACTCTTGGCAATTAAGTCCGCCTTTAAGGCCTGGCGGCATTATCTTTTGGGAGCCCGGCACACAGTAACTGTAATCACGGATCACCGTAACCTTCAGTACCTGAAGTCAGCTAAAGCTCAATCTTCGAGGCAACTACGCTGGGCTTTATTCTTCGCAGAATTCGATTTTGTAATCACATATCGACCAGGCGTTAGGAACGGAAAAGCAGACGCCCTTTCCCGGATAGGGGTAGACAAACTTACAGCTAATCCGGAGCCAGTGCCAATAATTCCTGAACAAAAGATACTAGGAGCAATCAACACACTATCCCTGGAAGAGATTAAAGCAAGGGTCAATCAACTCATGACTCCCGAAGATTCATCGAATTGGCAATTGAAAGGAAATGATTTTACAATAGATCAGAACCTATTGTATTTCCAAGGAAGACTATTCTTACCCTGCGTTGACTTACAAAAACAGGTCATCACCTGCTACCATGATTCTCTAATGGAAGGACATCCTGGAGTTGCCAAAACCTCAGAGAAAATTAAAAGGCATTTTTGGTGGCCATCTTGGAGGAAAGATGTTAAAGAGTTTGTGGCTTCTTGTGGTATCTGCGCACAAAACAAGAGTCAGAAGGAAAAACCAGCAGGATTACTACTTCCAATAGACATTCCACCAGGCCCTTGGCACACGCTCTCGATGGATTTTATCACGGATTTACCCCCTTGCTCCGGATACAACACAATTCTAGTGATCGTGGACCTTTTTTCAAAAATGGCTCATTTTATCCCACTGAAGGGTTTACCTACAGCTTCCATTCTAGCCCGAGAATTTCTTGAAAACATTGTCCGGTTGCACGGTTTCCCTTCAGTACTAATCTCTGACCGAGGGAGCCAATTTATTTCCCATTTTTGGCGGAGTTGTTGTCGTTTAGCACAAATTGATGTACGACTTTCCACCAGCCATCACCCTCAAACCGATGGGCAGACTGAGAGAACTAACCAAACTTTAGAACAATATCTGCGCTGCATGTTGCATCAATCCGAGGGTACTTGGAAGGATGTCCTTTGGATTGCTGAATACGCTTACAATAATTCAATCCATTCTGGGACGGGAAAAAACCCTTTTTTCCTGCTGTATGGAAGTCATCCTCGAACCTCAAATCTGGACCCACCTCAAGCTCTCGGAACACCTGCTGTTGACCATCTGCATTCGACGATAACTCAAGCATTTAAAGAAGCCACAGCTCATCTTCAACGAGCTAAAGAATCATACAAAAAAGGAGCAGACCAACATCGAAAAGAGGCTCCTCAATATCAAAAAGGAGATCAAGTCTGGCTGTCCACTAAACATTTATCTTTAAAAGGACCACGCACCTTCAACCCAAGATATTTAGGACCCTACTCGATCACGGCCGTGATTAACCCAGTGGCTGTCAAACTAGAATTACCTACTCGAATGAAGATACATCCTGTCTTCCATGTTTCTCTCCTGAAACCTGTGCAACCCGGAACCCGTTTCACTAAACCTCCTGAGCCAATCCAAGTTGACGGAGAATCCGAATTTGAAATTCGAGACATCTTGGACTCCAAAATTTCCAAATCAAAACTATACTACCTGATTGATTGGAAGGGATATGGACCCCAGGAGAGATCTTGGGAACCCTCAGAATATGTACATGCACCTCGTCTAGTCCGAAAATTTCATCGGGCTTTTCCCAACAAGCCAAAACCTCCGGAAAAGACAAGCTTGGGAGGGGCCTTGAGGGGGGGTGCTGTCATGACCGCAGCCTCCAAGGAGTCAGGTTTAGCCCAACTGCCTCGGAAGCTGGGTCACAACTTCATTTCCAGGCACCCATCGGCTCCCATAGGGGCCTTATGGACCTTGTCCTGGCGCCAGTGGCGCCAGGCTCATAAGGGGACCCAGTCCCGGCACAGGACGTGCCGGGCTCATGATGTAAGGAATGGTGCTTGGGTGGACCTACCTGCTGCAGACCATGCTGCTCACTCACCTGCAGGATGAAATCCTCATCCATCCATGGCTGGAACTAGTTTACCTTCTGGGTGTGGCCAGCACCACTCCCTGGGACTGGATACTGGAACTATTCTGGAAGCTGGGACTTCTTACCTGGGCGAGGCTGCTGTGGAAGGAGACACCTAAGCACTCCAGTAAGCTATTTAAACCACGCCCGATCAGAGCAACGTGCTTCGCGTTATTCTGCAATAGCAGCAGGACGCTCACCGTGTCAGCTCCAGAGAATCTTCAACTTCTGCATCTGGGGAAGAGAAATCCGCAATCTTACCTTCCGAAATACCATCTTCGTCTTCAGCAGCATCTGAAAAGGGAAAAGAACACCAGGTTAGCATGAGATAAAAACCAGCGCAGCACTTACCCAGTCCATCGGTGCATCTCAAGCCACGGGCTGCAGCTTTCCATTTTTCCGGCACCCTGTGGAAGCAAAGACATTGGTTAGTAAACCTCCGTGAAACTTTCCTTACCTGCGCTGCATTCTTCTCGCCTCCGCCGACGCTGCTACTCGCATCTGCAAAACAAAAGGACATCATTAAGAAAGACAAAACTCCATCTATACGCACGTGTTTTGGGCAGCGCTCATCTTTCTCACTCCTCGGTGCATTCCTCGACATCCATTTTTCTACCCAGCTGCTTCTGCGACCTGAAAAAGGAAAAGAGACATTAAGAAGTGCTTTTAACTTCGAATTGACATTTTCTACTTACTTGCCTGCAATACCTTCGCCATTCCATCGCTCTCCGGACCTCCATATTCAAGCAACCGCCGTTCGTGCTGCTAACAACGGCCTAGCTCCAAATCTTCATCCTCTGCAACCAAGAGGCTGGACAATTAACCAGTGAAGTAACTGGCTTCGGCGCCCCTGCACAGACGCAGGATGGAGAGCTCCGCTTTCACCTACATAAGGTGAGCACATTTAGCCTACGAACTACTTGGGAGTACCAGGAAGGGGAGGCAGCTTACCCATTCAGGCTTATATATCCATATTAACCCCTTGCTCTCATTATTGCAGACACCTCACCCTTCAGATCAAGATCTCAGTGAGGAAAGGGCCTTTCCAGGGTGGCATTCGAGGCCTGCGCGTGACCCTAGAAGACTCCGAGAACCCCCAGCCCAGACCTGCACCTCCGAGGGATTCAGGTGAGCGTTACACGGAGCACAAATCATGCATAAGGACTAAAAACATAAGTTCACCCGTCTACAGACATTTTCGAGATATGAGACACAATGTCTCTCAAATGAGACTGGCAATATTGGAAGTTATACGTCCATTCAGCAGAGGGGGTAATTTACCCAAATTACTGGCACAAAGGGAACTGTTTTGGATCAATAAACTTGATGCTATGAATCCCCTGGGACTGAATGAAGAATACTATTTAGGTCCATTCCTGTAGGCATACAAGCATATAACACGTACAAAGTCTATCTTTTATTTCCCCGAATTCGACCACTTGGTGTCGATGACCTTTACATGAACGTTGTAAGTAGAGCACATTTAGTTTGGAATGTACAGATGCCAATTATGATTAACACAAGATTGTACACCCATGTGCCTAGGGGTAAGATAATATCGGAAACTGACTTTGTATTGTATGTTCTAATTAGAGCAGCTTAAGTTTGGAATGCTACAGAGGCCGATTATGATGAACACAAGATTGTACACCCATAAGTCTTGGGGCTAGACAACGCTGGAAAATGACTTATTCCATTTCCACTCTACTTCTTTTTATGCAAAACAATTCTTTTTCTTACTACAAACATGTGACTTCATTTTGCATGATTTTTAAACTAATTTCTCTGTTTCTTGCACACCCAGTCTCCACAGGCCTTTTCACGATTCTCATATGGGATGTACTATATCCAGTACTACCTATTCTTTCCAAACTACTCCGAGCTCTCATTTTTCGAGCCCTCATTCATCCGTAGTTCCTACACACATCTTTTTTTACGTCATCCAAATAGACTTTACATACCCTACCAGATGGGTATCAGTTCCATGAGTGACGCCACTATCTCTTTGTCCACGGGTTCATACAGGTTATCCTTACAATCTTTGTTATATGCTGCTATCTTATTTTTCAACCAACGAGTCAGCTGATACTTTCTCCAACGCCACCCGCACATGCGGGTGTGATGTCATCACTTTCGACGCCGCTCGCGCATGCACGGGTGACGTCATGGGACCCATACAGCTCACATCATCTCTGACGCCGCCCGCGCATGCGTGGGTGACGTCATCTCTTCTGACGCCGCTCACGCATGCGCGGGTGACGTCATAGGCCCCACATATCATATATAAACAGAGGCGCAACGGAGGCAGTCGGAAAGCTCCGCTTCCTGACTGCTTCTCTGTTACTGCCGCCTACAGAAATAAGGTAACTTGGATCTCCACTTTCTCTATTACACGCTCCTATTTACTATTTTCACTTTTGTCACCATGCACTTTCTTAACTCCCTTAGGAGTCGGATTCTGACCTTTCATCAATTGAGACTTGGTTGTCTCCACTGTACTGATTATACCTGGGAGATTACCAGCTCCCAGCCCTGGCACCTACTTTCTCTTTCCCAGACTTTGGAAGAAGGGTGAGTCCTTCTCTTTTACTCCTTTGAAAGACCCTTTAGGCTCAAACAGCACAAGTAGGATGGTCCATTTTTTAATCTGCTATCCTTTCGGTTTTTAAGATGGGCTCTGGTCAAATATATCTTCTTCCCAAAAAAGACGTGTTGGATTATCAGACGGTTTAGAACAAGGTACCTTTAGACAACCTACAACAGAAAGGACATGTTATCCATCCGAGAGTATCCTATGATTTAGAAAAATGAAACATTGTTTTGTTTAAATTAAGCTCTACCTGGACAAGTGTGGTAGCTTGAGGCAATATGAGTTCTTTTACTGTTAAGGTATGAAATCTTTTGAATAAGACTGAACTATTTTCAATATATGTTTTTTTGTAGATGCTTGTGATGTTGAAACTTAAGCCCCTGATGAAGAGAGAATGTTATCTCGAAACGCGTTGGGCAACTAGAAAAAATCAATAAATCAGAGAAGACCATCTTTCTCTAAAGAAAACGACTCCTGGAATTTTTCCTTTTTAAGAATGTCTACATATTTGAAATCTGAATCGTAAAGTGACATTTAATTGTATTTTTGACCGATTCTTGAAAAAAGTCATTTCATTTAATTCATTTAGGCCATTGGCCTGATTGAAAGTGTGCAGGGGACGCAGTTATCCATAATTTGGATTTCTATCGTTCTATATTCGTATCCCAGCCTAGATACCAAGGCTGAGCCATTCTCCCCTTACTAACCAATCTTTTACAATTACCCATGTTTTCGTGGAATCCTGTTTGAAAATTGGTGTGCAAGTGTTACCTTGTGTTTTATATACTACCATACAAACCTACCTGGAAGCTTTGATTTTGGTAGGTCTGCCAGCTAAACAGTTGTCCTTGATGACCAAGGAACTCTGCACACTAGGGGATCACCTAGATTTTCGGAAAACGTTCAAGACCTGGCTGTTCACTCAGCTGTCGACTAGCTCACACAAAGAACACAGACAGCATTATGCTGAATGATTTGATATGGGTTAAGCGCACACACGCCCAAAGGCACCTTGGTGCTATAGAACCAGCAGAAAAGAAGCCATCAACCGACCTCAATAAAAGAGTAGGGTTGTTACGGTCTGGCAAAAAGCAAGGTGATTCTCTGTAACCCACCGTCCCCTAGGTACCGAGTTCCAAAGCTTGGCGGGCGCAACTGAGAAGGCGCGGCCACCAATGAGGGGGGCCGGATCTTAGGCAACGAGACAAAAGTGTTATCCTGAGAGCAAAGCACACAGCTGGGGACATACGAAAATTCTGTTGCTAAGCAAAGACATTTAAACTTTACTTGTTTCTCAATGGGAAGCCAGTGGAGCTGGTGAAGAACCAGAGAAATATGAGAAGAGAAAGGGACGTGAGACACCACTCGCACCCCATAGTTTTTTAAGACTCTGGAGCCGTCGTAGAAGATATAGCGGCTGGGCCAGGTAGAGCGAGTTACAGTAATCTGATCCACTCAGAACGAGTGAGGCGACCACGGGGGCGTGAAGATAAGAAGGAATCTAATGGAGAACTTTCTGCAGAATCTTAAGCTTGCAATGTCCTGCCTGGCAAACAGCTACCACCTGTGCATCAAGAGAAAGTGAGCCAGATCATTTGACACCATGGTCCTTCACCACTAGAACAGGGGGAGGAAGTGGACCAAGAGAATCGGGCCAAATGTCAGAGGACCAGAGAGAGGTAGCAGAGAACCCACCACCAAGACCTCCATCTTGTCCCCATTCAGCCTAAGCCAATTATCATTCATCCACCATCCCACGGCACCCAGACACTCCCGCAGATGAGACGCAGCTTGCAAATGATGGAGATCAATGTGAACAACAATCTGCGTGTCAACGGTATACGAGTAGCAGCAGAGGCCATGGACATGGATGAGCTTGATCAAAGGCTGAATATACACGTTAAACAGTATAAGGGACACGGCAGAGCTCTAAGGAACACCACAGGAAAGAGCAAGAGGGGCAGAGTGGAATGAGGAAAGGGAGAGGGATTGAGTGTGACCAGTAAAAAAGGACTACAGCCAAGCCAACACCCAGCCAGACACCGTAGCCTTGATCAAACGAGCAACCAGGATGGATTGGCCGACAGTGTCAAATGCAGCCGACCGATCCAGAAGTATCAGAGCACCCACCCCACACTGAACACACTACTAATGCTTAATGGCTAACACCCTTGAAAATGGAGAAGTTATCATCTGGCCACAAGAAGCATACCTAAGATCCGGGGCACAAGCCAGGCTGAGGAAAGAGAAATTAAGGAACCTATCATCCAACAACAGAAAAATATAACCTGGGCCCGGGAATGCAGGCCAGAAAGAAGGTTCTGAAAAACCATTGCTCCCTTGGCAGGGCTAGAAACTGCCACAGACTGCAGTAATAATCTTGAACAAACCTGTCCAAGCCCTGCTGCTTCTCTCTGTTTTGACTGTTTAACACTATAGTTTCTCCACACCCCCACACTACTCCACAAACTCAAAGTAAACTACCACACAACAGTGCCTGCAACTTCATTTAACCTTGTACTCCATCTTCACGCAAACCTCCTCCACATCATTATGTTTATGTAGGCCTGTAGAGGCCTCTGTAAAACAGCCAGAAAGAAGCAACAAGCACCAGAGCACTTGCTTTACAATATATACATGCAGTGGTGCATTATCTCGCATATATCTTGCACCACCTTTATTGCAATGGTTCTAAGTGATTTCATCATTAGGCATTTTTACGACGGGTGTTTTTAAGAATGCATTTTACTGAAAAAAGTCAACATTACATTTTTTGGGGGATCCCCCAAACTGCCGCTCCCCCTCCTCTTTTATCCTGTTTCCAACCCCCCTGCCTCTTATCTGCCCTACCCCTAAAAAAAATGTAGATGATTTTTTTTGGCAATGTTTTCTTAAAAACACCAGCCAAAAAAAAAAAGACTGTCGATAAAAAGCCGTCGTACCATTGCAACAACAGCTTTTAGTTTGCCTGCAGCAGATCCCAGTTTCAATAAGCCTTGCACCAATGCTTGTCGGTGCTCTGAGATCTGCTGCCATCTAGTGGCCAATTATGAGACATGCACTGGAATACAGGAGGAGCATTTAGTAGCGCTTGCTAATTCTGGAAAAAAGATTGCCAGGCACTGATTAAGTGCCACCAGAAGCTAATTTGCGCTGTGAGACAGGCAGCGTACCAAAAGAGACACAGACTCAAAGATAATTGTTCCAATCTTTTATTTTACTAAAGTTCCTGGGTTGGTGTAATGCCTAACTGGCCCTAACACTAAAGGGATAGTTCCCTTAACTGATGTTTCTAAGGGCCGTCGAAGTCTGGAAGCCCAAAATAAAAATCCATCTGTGTCTAAACCTATGCTTGCCCTCACTCTTTGACAACAACGTGCTAGGAAGTCTTTATAAAAGTAAAAAGTGGTGGTTCAACAAAAATAGGAAACCAGGATTTGTTTCAGGTGGTCTTCTCACCAGCTGTAGGTTGGTCGGCTTCAAAAGGACAAGCTCACTCAAAAGGCATTGTTCATATAACTTTCATAGTTCAAACAATGCAATGGTCTTCATGCCCTGGGGTTCCATTCTCCAAGTTTCAATTCCTTGGGTAACATCAAATAATCAAGATTCCACTGTGATAGGCATCAGTGACCTCATTTAGGGGTCGCCAGAGGTCGCAACTGCGACCTCTGAGGTCTCCCTTGCGACCTCTGTAGTGTCCCTTGCGACGTCTAAATAAAAAAAACTAAAAAAAACTTTTTTTTTGTAATGCAAACTCCTGGGCTGTGGCCAGCACCATGTGGCTCTTTACTTCTGGAGTGGCTGACTTTCTTGTTCAGGCCCCTTAAAAAAAAGAAGAAAAATAAGAACAGGAGTGCCACAAGTCTAACACTTTCAGCACTGACCCTAAATAAGAAAGAATAGGAATACCAAATAATGTGTCTTTCTGACATTCTATACAATAATTGCTAGACTCATTAAAGGTTTATTTCAGGCACACTTCAGGGGGTGATTCAGGGGGCGCCTCAACTCAGCTTTTCATCCTTCTGAGATCGATAAATGAGTACCAATACAGGTTGGGTGATATTGGGTGTATATTTTTTCTATATAAAGCGCTTAAGTGCTATATAATAACACATCATTATCATTTGGTCATGGCCGTCTGCTTGCATTCACAGTAATTTGGTAATATGGGCCTATACACACTGATCTTAACGATACATATGGCGATCCATTCTTGTATGAAATGTACGTAATCATATTTTTAGTAGTGTTCAATGCTATGTGATGCCACTTCCTGTTTTGTTAACGGCTGGAAGGTTGTGTTCCATCGCTTCCCGCAGTATCACTTTGGGGTGGGGTCAAATGACATCACTTGATGTGATGTCGTGTGATGTCACTTCCGCTACCCCAGGCATTTTGGTGAAATGACGTCCCTGATAGGCCTCTTAGTGTTCCCTTCCCCAAGCGTAGGCCTCTACCTAGTTCAAATAATAGGTTTAGCTTTTAAGCCTCTCAGGGTTCCTTTCCTGTAACGCTCACCTGGTATCCACGGGGACGTCACTCAGCCTGTTCTGACCTCTTACGACCGCGAACCCTTCCCTGTAGTCTACTCGACTGGAGACTGGGCCTGAAACACAGGATTGGTAGAGTTTAACTCCCTATTGTCTCTGTGTGCTTGAACTCCTTCTTCCCCGGGGTCCAACCCTTACCTTTGATCCACAGCTCACCTTGTTTTCTTGGAAAGTGTGCTCTCCGTCCTGCTTTCAGCGCAGGGGGGCGTTGATTGATGCGGGCTCGTTGCTGCCTAGTTACTTCACTGGCAATAGTCCGACAGGTAAGTATAATGAATCTTTTGAACAGTTCTCCAACTTCGTTCCTTTCCTTCCTTAGATGATGGCCGGCGTCCGGGGAGGGCGACGTGCTGCTGAGATGAGTAGCGCTGAAGGTGAGTGAGAGCGTGATGCGTGATGCGACCCTTTTGTATTTGTATTAAACTGAGTTCTTTTTCTGTGTCTTTTAGGTGCCGCGACGTTTTCAGCGTGGATGCCGGTTATGAAGAAGAAATGCGGTGAGTAAGCGCGGTATGCGGCGCCTCTAGATGTTTCCACGCTAACCTGGAGTGTCTTTTCCCTCTTGCAGATGGATGAGAAGTTCCGGAGACAGAGTTCCCCCAGAGCGGCTGGGATTCAGGTAAGCGTTTGAAGCTCGTACAGTCTTTAAAAATAAGCGAAGATTTGCTGAATGCTTACTAATGCCTTTTTTCTGTTCTTTTCCCTTTTCCTTAGGAAGCGGCGTGCCGGGATCGGAATGACACTGCCGAAGATGCCAGCAGAACAGAAGAAGCGATGAATGATGGGCAGGAGCGCCGCAAGGTAAGGCTGTTCCTAACAGTGTTCTTGTTCTTGCAGGAGCTGAGCGCAGAAGAAAGATGCAGGCCTACTGGAGACCGATCCGAACACGGTGAGTGTCACGCTGCAGGTGCAGAAAACACAAAGCATGTTTCTCAGCCTGGGCTTGGCCTTAATAGTCTCTGGGTATCCCAGGTGTCCCTGGGCTGAACCACACCCAAAAGACTAGACTGCACATGCAGTTCTGGGAACCGAAATATGTGGGGGAATCCATCTTGTCCCCATCAATGCACTACAAGTCCAATCCCCAATGTTATCCTATGGGAGTGAGTGAGTCTGGTGCCACAAGTGCCAAGTCTGACTCCAAGTGGGTCTTTGGAGGGATGGAGAGGCCCTTGAGGGCCATGTAGGTGATCGTGGCCTGGCTCCAGCCTGACATCTTGGAGGGCTGGGGACATGAGGGGCAGGAATCATGACACTTCCCCAAACTGAGGCCTCTCTTGCATTTCAAAATACTCGTTCAGTTTCTCAGGATGTACCTTTTTCATTCTTAGACAGTTCTTTCAAGGGGTAGCATCTGAGACATTAGAAAACGCCAGGTTCTTAGCTCCTCCTTAGCTTGACCACTCCGAGCTATAACCCCTCTCTTTTATTTTGGCTTTCTGCACCACTTCTTCTTCCCCTCTATTTTCTTGATTGCTTTCTCGTGCCCTCTTTCACCTTTCTTTCCTTCTCCTGCACACTTGCACCTTCCTCGCCTTCTTGTGCCCACTGCTAAATTTTTTCAATTTCCTCCTTGCACACTTGCACCTTTCTGTGACCACTGGCACCCTTTTCAGCTTTCCTTTGCACACTTCCGTACTTACTGGCACTTTTTCAACATTCCCGTGCACACTTGCACACTTTTCAATCTGCTGGGTTGCTTGCACCCTTCTCTCTCTCGTTTTGGGTTTCTCGCACCCTCTTTAACATAGTTCCTTTACTTCGTGCCCCTTGCACGCTCAGATTTTCTTTCTTTCTTTTACTTTCTCTTAAACTTGGTTGTGAGGGCCTGAGGTCAGGGTCTCACCACCTGCCCCTCAGACATACTTGGGGCCGGCACAGGCCCCAAGTAAACAAGCAATGTTCTGACCGCTAAAAGCAGCCTGCAGGATACTTAGCTCCGGCTCTCTGGAGACAAGGCTCACTAGCCATGCTGCAGCCCCTGACAAGCACCGAGCCAGCGTCTTGGCACGCTGTTCTCCTCTGGGCCTTAGATCTTGCTGCTCTCTGCTCCCTGGCATCTCTGGCCCAAACAACATCGCCAGCTCGTGCTCTCAACCGTGTAAACCACACCTTTTATAGTTGGGAAAGCAGTCAAGTGGAATCAGGTGTGAGTGATGGAACAAGTTACTTACCTGTAACTGTTGTTCTCCAGCATGGGTCTGGCATGGATTCACATGCTCATGAATATTCCCCGTCGTCAGGCTGGGAATCCTCGGTAAAGAAAAATCAGTATCAGTTTCGTTTCTGATCTGTCTTTCGTAGTAGTAACCAATCACTGATCTCTGCGTCATACTGACCACAGCCAATGACTGCCATCTCCCTAAGCCCCGCCTCCGGCAGCCATCTTCAGATTTGGTAGCACGTGAAGTGGCAGTATGACCAAGTGAAGAGCCGCAGAGGGGTAGGCGGAAGGGTTCGCATGTGAATCCATGCCAGACCCATGCTGGAGAACAACAGTTACAGGTAAGTAACTTGTTCCTTCTCCAGCATGGGGTCTGGCATGGATTCACATGCTCATGAATAAAAGAATACACAGCAGTACACACATGCACAACCACGGGAGGTTGCAAAGGCTCAACATTAAGCATTACATCAAAACTCAACATTA
The DNA here is from genome assembly GCF_040938575.1 of Ambystoma mexicanum. Lineage (NCBI taxonomy): Eukaryota > Metazoa > Chordata > Amphibia > Caudata > Ambystomatidae > Ambystoma > Ambystoma mexicanum. Next base: position 257,658,923 of record NC_090922.1, read on the forward strand.
AGCAATTCTTACCTCCTCACCAGGCTCACCTTAGGCGAACAGGTTGCGCAGCACTGCTTGGCCGACCCTGGACTCCTCCCTGGAATCCCGATCGACGCAGTAGAATTTCGTGAAGGTGTGCGTCGACCTCCACGTAGCAGCCCTGCAGATGTCCAGCAAGGCACACCAGATAGGAACGCTGTGGTAGCTGCGATTGCTCTGGTGGAATGGGCTCTCGGACGGCCAGGCAGCGGTCGGTTTGCCAACCGATGACAGTACATGATACAGCCGGAGAGCCATCTGGAAATGGAAACCTTCGAGAGAGCCTGATTGACAGGTCCAAAGTTCACAAAAAGTTGCGACGTCTTCCGAAAACTTTTCGTGCGTTCCACGTAGAACTTCAGCGCTCTAGCCACATCCAGCGAGTGCAAAGTTCTTTCAGCCGGCGACGAAGGCGACGGGAAGAAAACAGGCAACACCAAGGGTTCGTTGAGGTGGAAGTCCGACGGCACCTTGGGCATGAAGGAGGGGTGCGTCCTGAGCACTACCCTCGTGTCGTGAAAAGTCAAGTACGGGGGCTTGCAGGAAAGGGCCCGGATCTCTCCCACCGTTCGTGCGGAGGTGATGGCCACAAGAAACGCTGTTTTCCACGACAAGAACTTCAACGGAGCTGAGTGGAGAGGCTCGAACGGAGGTCCCATGAGCTTGGTCAGCACCACGTTAAGCTCCCACGCCGGGGCCAGGGCCTTCACTGGCGGGAACGATCTGAACAGTGCCTTCATGAATTCTTTCACCAGACGATGAGACCACAAAGACGTCCGTCCCGTGGTTCTGGTGTATCGGGAGATCGCAGCAAAATGAATCTTGATGGAAGCGTGCGCCAGTCCAGCCTTGGCCAGCGTCCGCAGGTACGGCAGTACTTGAGGAGCCGTAATCCGTAGAGGGTTATTCTTCTGTGCGTGGCACCAGACAGAGAACCTCTTCCATTTGTGTCCGTAGCATTTAAGAGTCGAGGACGCCCTGGCCTTTGCAAGAACCTCTTTGCAGTCGGCCGGTATGTCGTAACCTCCAAACTCTAACGCCGAAGGAGCCAGGCCTGCAAGTTGAGCGACTTCGGGTCGTGATGGAGGATGGCGCCTCCTTCCCTGGAGAGAAGATCCGCGTCCACTGGCAGTTTGATTGACAGTGATGCTGACAAGTCCAGAAGGTCCGGGAACCATATCTGTCTCGGCCACGCAGGTGCGACGAGGATCATCCTGCACCGTGACCTCTTGAGCTGGTTGATGAGCCGGATCAGCAGTGGCAATGGAGGGAACGCATATAGGAACAGGCCCTCCCAGGGGAACAAGAACGCATCGCCCATGCTCCTCGGCTGGGGAAACCTGCTGGCGAACCTCCGCCACTTGGAGTTTGTCGCCGTCGCAAACAGATCGATCTGGGGTGTGCCCCACCGTCGGAAGAGGCGGTCCACTAGATCCTGTCGTAGTTCCCACTCGTGGCACGAGCGCAGCTCTCTGCTGAGCGAGTCGGCGATGGTGTTTTTTATTCCTGCCAGATGAAACGGCACCAGAAACATCCCTTGGGCGACGGCCCAATGCCACAGATTCTGCGCCTCCTTGGACAGGGCTGGGGATCTGGTACCGCCCTGCTTCCTGATGTAGAACATGGTGGTGGTGTTGTCGGTGAAGATCCTCACCACCTTGCTCTTGAGGGACGGAAGAAAAGACCTGAGGGCCCAAAACACTGCACGGAGTTCCAGGACGTTGATATGTAGGGACTTCTCCGCCGGCAGCCAAAGACCCCTCGCGTGCAGGTTTTCTGTGTGCGCTCCCCACCCTTCCAGGGAGGCATCCGTGGTCACTGTCTTCTGGTGGCCCGGGGTCTGGAAGTCCATGCCCGCCGTCAGATGCGCGCGGGTGCCCCACCACCGGATCGCTCGTCGGAAGCTCTCGTCGAGTGTGATCCTGTCCTCGAAGCTGCCCGTCGTCTGGATCCAGCGGGCGTCCAGGAACTCCTGTAACGGGCACATCCGAAGCCTGCATAGGCGGATGAGATAAATGCAAGACGACATCATTCCGAGGAGGGACTTCATGGACCTCACCCTGGCCGCGTCCGCAACCAGCATCCGCTGCACCTTGCCCAAGATGGCCCTCGTCCTTTCCTCCGACGGAGAGGCCAGAAGCGACACTGTGTCGAGCTTCGCTCCCAGAAACAGTGCGTCTTGCGCGGGCACCAGGTGGGACTTGGCGTAGTTTATGGAGAATCCCAGGTCCGTGAGTAGTTGGACGGTCCTTGCCGTGTGCTCCGCGGCGAGCTCCTTCGTCTTCGCTCGGATGAGCCAGTCGTCCAGGTAGGTGTAGACGTGGATCCCCTCCAGGCGCAGGCACTTGGTGAACACCCTGGGTGCCGACCTCAATCCGAAGGGAAGGGCTCTGAACTGGTAGTGACGCCCTTGGACCACGAATCTGAGAAACCTTCGGTGTCCCTTTAGGATGGGGATATGGAAGTAGGCATCCTCCAAATCCAACGACGACAGGAAACGGCCCTCCTCCAGTTGGCCCAGGACGTGCTGGAGGGTGACCATCCGGAACTTCTGTGCCTTGATGAATTTGTTCAGTCGTCGTAGGTCCAGGATGGGACGCCATCCTCCCGTCTTCTTCTTCACGAGGAAGTATCTTGAGTAAACTCCGGAGCCCCGAAGCCCCTTTGGGACGAGCTCGATGGCGCCTTTCTTGAGCATCGCCTTTACCTCCAAGAGAAGTTGAGGGACGTGATGTTCCTTCCTGGCCACGGGGGGGACGCGCGGGCACTTCTTTAGAAACTCGAGCGCGTGACCCTGGGCCAGGGCGTCAAGCACCCAACGGTCGGTTGTAACGTTCACCTGGCTCCCACGGAGGCGCGGGTCTGGTCTGGATAGCTGCGACCTCTTCTAACGTGATGCGCAGGACTCGGAACACCAACTGTACTCAACCCCCAACTCTGGCTTGTCTGGCCCGTAGGAAGATCCTTCTGCAGATGGAGAAAGGGGATTAACTCTTTGCCGAGTAGTGTGCTTACTCCCACCTCCCCCTTCGCTCTTCTTTGACCACCTCCGAAAGTTCCCTGCTAAGGCTCACCTTATGGTTTGAAAGGATGAACTCTCCATCCTGCTTCTGATGCAGGGGCGCGTTGTGATCCAGTTACTTCACTGGATCATGGATTGTAGAAATTCAGGTGAGTTTGTTTGATGAGAGGTTCCTTTAGTGTCCTTGCATTAATGCACTAATGCTTGTGTCTTTTTTCCCCATAGGGGCCGGGGTCCGGAAATGCCGGAGATATGGCACCGACCCGAAGTGAAAGGTGCAGTTCCAGTAGATATCAGGTAAGTCTTTAATGAGCGTTCAGGTAATGTCTTAGCATTCGCTCACTAACGCTGATGTCTTTTTTCCCCTTAGGGGCCGGGGTCCGGAAATGCCAGGATGCGGCACCGACCCGAAATGAAGTGGGAATGACCCAACAGGTAAGTCTCAAAATGACTGATTACGGTTTTCTTATTCTCTTTCCTAGCTCACCTTTGTTCTTGTCTTTTTCTCCCTAGGCGCTGAAATATGGTTGCGGATTCAGATGGTCGCTGATGAACATGAGGCGCCTAGTAACGGTGAGTGGAATGCGGCGCTGCAGCGATCGATGCAATGTGCTTTTAAAATGAATGTCTTCCTTTTCAGGATCGTCGGCGAAATGTCTCCTGAATGCACATTTAGCAGGTAAGGGCTCTTCTGCCTCCTATTCTCTTCTCTTCTCTTCTCCCTTTGCAGGTGTTCCAGGATGCTGGCGGGCGTGGCAGAAGTCAGGATGCAGGAGCAGACACAGTGAGCGTCCAGCTGCTAGATGCAGAACAACGCGAAGCACGTGTGGCAGTCCGGGCGTGGTTTAAATAGCCTTGGAAGAAGTTCCAGGTAAGTATTCTTCCACGGTCCCCACCCAAGTAAAATAGTTCCTTTAATAAAGTAGTCCCTCCTAAGCCTCATTTGGCTTGAGGCTTTATGCAGCATGGTCTGCGTCAGGTAAGTGCACCAAACACCTTCTTTTATGAGCCTAGCGCCTTTGGCGCCAGGACTGATGTCCAATATGAGCCTGGCGCCAAAGGCGCCAGGACAAAGTCCAAGAGCCCCTATTAGGGGCCGCTGGGTTTTTTCCCGAGGGCATGATGCCTGCTTCCGGGGGTGCTGGGCCTGTCCCGGTGCTCTGGGGGCAGGCATCATGACAGCACTACCCCCCAAGGCCCCTCCCAAGGTCGTTCCTTCTGGAGGTTTCGGTTTGTTTGGGAAATTCCGATAGAACCTTTTTACCAGCCGAGGTGCATGTACGTGGTCGCTGGGTTCCCAAGACCTTTCCTGAGGCCCATACCCTTTCCAATCAATTAGTTTTGATTTTGAGATTTTAGAATCCAAAATGTCTTTTACCTCGAATTCAGGTTCCCCATCTATCTGAATTGGTTCTGGAGGCTTTATTAATCTGGTTCCTGGTTGCACTGGTTTCAAAAGTGACACATGAAAAACGGGATGAATCCGCATGCTGGTTGGCAGCTCGAGCTTGACTGCCACTGGATTAATGATAGCTTTGATCGAATAAGGGCCTAAATACCTTGGATTAAAAGTTTGAGGTCCCTTGAGCGATAAATGTTTTGTAGCCAACCATACTTGATCTCCTATTTGGTATGAAGGCGCCTCCCTCCGATGCTGATCTGCATTTTTCTTGTATTTCTCTTTCGCTTGTTGCAAATGGGCAGTTGCATTCTTGAAGGCTTGAGTTATAGTGGAATGCAAATGGTCCACTGCAGGCATTTCGAGGCTCAGAGGAGAGTCCAGGTCTGAAGTACGAGGGTGATGTCCATATAGGGTGTAAAAGGGGCTTTGTCCAGTTCCAGAGTGCACCGAGTTATTGTATGCATATTCGGCCACCCATAACAAATCCTTCCAATTACCCTCCGATTGGTGCAACATACACCGTAGTTATTGTTCAAGGGTCTGGTTCGTTCTCTTCGTCTGACCATCGGTCTGTGGGTGGTGGCTGGTTGAGAGTCTTACGTCGATTTCTGCCAGTTGACAACACTTTTTCCAAAAGTGTGAAATAAACTGGCTTCCCCGGTCGGAGACTAATATGGACGGGAATCCATGCAAGCGGATAATATTTTCGAGGAATTCCTTGGCAAGGACAGAAGCTGAAGGTAATCCTCTCAACGGAATAAAATGAGCCATTTTTGAAAATAAATCCACCACAACCAGAATGGCATTGTTATCCATTACAAGGAGGCAGGTCTGTGATAAAATCTAGTGATAAGGTGTGCCAAGGCGCTGGTGGAATGTCTAAAGGCTGAAGAAGACCGGCGGGTCTTGTCTTTTGGCCTTTGTTTTGGGCGCACACTCCACAGGACATCACAAAAGATTTAATATCCTTTCGCCAGGAAGGCCACCAGAATTGTCGTTTAATTTTTTCCTCAGTTTTGGCAATGCCAGGATGTCCTTCCATCAGGGCATCATGATGACGGGAAATAACCAGTTCTTGTAATTCCTTTTCTGGCAGAAATAAGCGTCCTTGGAAGTAAGGTAGGCCATTGTTGACCGAAAAGTAAGATCCTCTTTGGATCCAATCCTTTAAGGCGGTAGAGTCCAGGAGTTGTTTTACTCGTGCTTGAATGTCTTCGAAGGTTTGTAAGGAGGTCAATCCCAAAATTCTTTGTTCGGGAATGATCGGCACAGGTTCTGAATTAGTGTCTATTTCTCCCATTCCTATTCGAGATAGTGAACTCAGCAAAGAACAAAGCCCATCGGAGCTGACGTGACGATTGAGCCTTGGCAGTCTTTAAGTATTGCAAGTTTCGGTGATCAGTGATCACGGTAATGGTGTGCCTGGCGCCAAGAAGATAATGCCGCCAAGCCTTAAAGGCGGACTTAATGGCTAATAATTCCTTATCAGTAATTGCATAATTTATCTCAGGCGGTGAGAACTTTCTGGACCAGAATGCTACAGGATGCAGTTGGTTGGTTTCAGGGTCTCTCTGAGACAGGACAGCTCCCATGGCTAAACTGGATGCGTCAGTTTCGACTATGTATGGGAGATCGGGACGCGGGTGCTTCAAAATCGGTGCAGACGTGAATTTAGCTTTCAATTCCTGAAAGGCCTGTTCAGCTTCCTTGGTCCATTCGAAACGTTTATTTTTCCGCAAGAGTGCAGTGATGGGTTGTACTACACGTGAAAATTCTGGAATAAATCTGCGATAAAAATTGGCAAAACCAAGCATGCTTTGGACCCCTTTCACCGAACTAGGAGATGGTCATTTGAGGATGGCCTCCACTTTCCGTGAGTCCATTCGGACCCCATTAGGTGTCAGGATGAATCCGAGAAACTCAACCTCGGTGGTCTGGAAAACACACTTTTCCAGCTTAGCAAACAGTTTGTGCTGACGCAATTTCTCAAGGACGGCCCGGACATGCTTTCTGTGATCAGATTCCGAAGAGGAGTACACAAGAATGTCATCGATATATACGACAATACAAACATCGATGAGTTCCCGAAGGACATCGTTCATGAAGAATTGGAAGGCAGCAGGCGCGTTGCACAACCCGAAAGGCATCACTTGGTATTCGAATAATCCGTATTTTGTACGGAAGGCGGTTTTCCATTCGTCGCCTTCCTTTACTCGCACCAGATGATAAGCCCCCCGGAGATCTAACTTGGTGTATACGCAAGCGTCCTTCACCTGGTCAAGGAGTTCAGGGATCAGAGGTAGAGGGTAATGGTTTTTAACCGTTATCTGGTTCAATGCGCGGTAGTCGATACAAGTTCTAAGGTCGCCTTCTTTTTTGGGCACGAAGAACAAAGCCGAGGATGCCGGAGACTTTGACGGGCGAATAAAACCCAAATATTGTCTCAAATGCAGGTTCTCAGGTTCATTAAGGGCATAAATCCTGCTACAAGGGGGTTGTGCACCGGGCACCAGATCGATTTGGCAATCGTACGATCTGTGGGGAGGTAACGTGTTGGCCTGTTCGTTTTGGAAGACGTCCTGAAAGTCTTGGTATTCCGGAGGTAGTTGCATGGAGGCAGAGGTTACAGATGCTAAACTAATCTTCAGATTTTCTGGGTAGCAGGTTTGTGCACAATCCGGGAAGGTTATTCTCTTAGCTCGCCAATCAATTTGAGGATTATGTGTCTCTAACCAAGGAATTCCAAGAATAACCTGAAATTGTGGAGCCTTGATTACTTGGCAAGGAAGGTTTTTGGTATGGTGGGCATAGTCTGGGGGCGGGATTAGGCACATGGTATGCTAGCAATTTATATGGTGGGTATGCGTGGGGGTACAGATGTTTGGGAGCTGCTGGTAAGAAGCGGGAGGCGACAGTATGGTGGAATTCACATACTGGCAACTGGGAGATGCTGCCGGAGTGGCCATTAAGTCCTCCTTTTGGCTTTGGTTAGAATACTGACTTGGAATGTTAGGGGATTGGGCTCATATATCGGCAGGAACGAGTGTAATCCGACCTGCGCAGAAAGAAGGTATCCATTGCCTTACTGCAGGAAACACATTTATTACCCCAGGAACAAGACACGGTTATTGCTTGTTGGGGTGGATTTGGTAATGGCTCTACGTAGTCAAAGTTTACCTGAGGGGTGCCGGTATGGAGAGACGTGGCAGTCTAGTTCCACCTTCCAGTGGTTGAGTTAGATACAGAGGGAAGTTATGTGGTGCTACATGGCTATGCGGATCAACAGGAGCTATGTATTGTAAATTCCTACTTCCCTAATCACATGATCCCAGCTCACGTGCGTTCAATGTGTAGCCGGCTTGTCTTTAGATGGAACGCTTTGTTTCTGTCGGAGGAGACTTCCACTGTGTTTGAGATTTCTTGTTAGACACGTCATTCCCCTTGCAGGGAGGGCCCTCACCTGCCTTGGAGGCCCTTAACGCTGCTCTGTGTGAGCTAGCCTTGGTGAATATCTGCAGGGAATTGCACCGAGATACTAAAGGATTTTCCTTTTATTCGGCCCTGCACAGACTGCACACTAGAATTGATTATCTGTTTGTCTGGACTGAATTTACTGATGCAGAATATATGGGATGCACCATATCTGATCACTCCCCATTAATGGCTGTATGGGCATATAGAGGATCCAGGAACACAATCCTGATGTGGTGCATGCCCATGGATGCCCTGCGAGATGACCTATTTAGGGAACGACTCAGAGACCTTGGAGCACTTTCTCTTGCTCAAACTGTCTGGGAGACCCTAAAGGTGGTAATTAGAGAGGAAATAATAGCTGGCACTGGCGGCATTAGAAGACAGCTGCAGGAAGATCTAGGTGCCATTGAAGATCAGATTTGCACTCTAGAAACCGTGCACTCTGGTGCACTGGTGGCAGAATCAGACCTTATGGCGATGCGGTTACAATGCACACAATCTTGGAAGAAACTGTAAATTCGATCACACAGCACAGGTAGCATGACTATACGCTGAGGGCGACAAATCTGAGAGGATACAAGCGCAGCTGTGTAAAAGGGAACAACCTAAACCCGCAACCACGTTATTGTATGATGAGTGTGGTTCCCCGTGGGGTCCCAAGCTGCAATAAATGATATCTTTAATACATTCTCCACCCAACTGTACAGACATGAAACAAAGGTTTTCCTGGAATAGCTAGGAGCTATGTTTTCCCTAATTCGACTCCCGAGGCTCACGGCGGAGCAGGTGGACATTCTTGATCAACCTTTCACTACAGAAGAGCTGGGGGAGGCGATCACCTCCCTGTCCTCTGACAAGACGCCGGGAGGCGATGGACCTCCGAGAGAGTTTTATAAATCATACAACTTCACACTTGCCCCAGTTCTGTTGAAGGTCTTTGAAGAGGCCTACGAGAAGGGCATGCTTCCGACCCAGTATCAGGGAAACAATGGTGGTCCCCATCCCTAAGCCTGGGAAACCAACTGAACGGTGGGAGTCTTATCGACCTCTAGCCATGCTGAACTATGACATGAACATACTCTCCATGTTACTGGCTGGATGACTGCGTATAGTGATTAACACCCTGGTGCTAAATGTGGACCAAATGGGTTTTGTGCCCAGTCGCAGTACCTCATTAAATCTCTACAGATTATAGCATGTCATTGACCAAACCAACTACCAAGACTCTCTGTATATGGCAGCGTCCCTCAACGCCATCAAGTCCTTTGATTCTGTATTTTGGGAATGGATGGATGAGGAAATGCAGAGCTTTGGGTTTGGAAGGGCTGCATCTGCTGGGTAGGCTACTCTATATAAAACCGGTTGCTAGAGTGAAATGCAGCAGACAGTCTATGGTTCATAAAGAGAGGGACATGTCAGGGGTGTCTGCTCTTGCCGATGCTGTACATACTAGCATTGGAGCCTTTGGCAGTGTACCCACAACAGGAATACCTGGAAGCTGGCATAGAGATCGGAGGCACCAGCCATCTCATATCTCTCTATGCGATGATATCCTCTTGTACCTATGCGAAACAGTACACATCCTGCCCATCATCCTTGATGTACCTGACGACTTTGCCAAACTTTCCGGAATCCCTTTCAGTAGACAGAAATCATGCCTTTTTCCGCTAGCGGCCTTTGGGAGTATGACATTGCAGAACTACCAGACGTAGGGTTGCAATGGGAACCACATACATTCATGTACCTGTTTATTCACATTGCACATATACCAGAATACATGCACATTGGCAATACGGTAAGGGCCGTGGAAGGAGTGAAAATATCCATGACATTCTGCACCAAAATGCCACTCTCACTTATGGGACGGTTTGCCATGGTTAAAATGATTGTTCTCCCCATGCTACTTTATGTTTTTGTAAACACACACTCTTGCATTTGTGCTGCCTTTTTCCGTGCTCTCGATACCAAACTTCTCTGGAGACAGAGCCGACACAGGATAGCCCTAAACGCTTTGGGTTTAAATGACTGTGATTGGGGGATGGGGTTACAGCTCCCCGTTTTGGAGCTTTACTCTCTATCTGCTCAACTAGGGCTACTGACGGCATGGCTGTCAGACGACCCCACCCCAGAATCAGGGTTACTTCAAACACTGACCTGCATAGATGTATTAACAACAAGGCCGACTAGGCCCAGGCCTAGGGCGGCAGATTGACAGAGGAGCAGCAGTTTATTGCAGCATATTTTCATTTTGCTGGTTGTCATTTTTTAAAAATAAAACCAATTTTGTTTCTCCGGGTCTGGCTGATCCACAATACTGCAAGTAATTTTGAGCTGTTAGCAGTCATTCCACACTGACAGTTAATGTTGTGATGGCCAAACTTGTATGCGTGCTTGATATTTACAAAAGCTTAGTTGTTAGGGTGACTTTAGGTTTTTAGTGATACAGTTATAAAACTTTTACAGACATATATGACAGATATAAAGCTCTTTGGTCAGTCTTATCTTCCCAAAATGCTCTTTAATATGCAAAACAGCCAAAACCTCAATATTTTTATTTGTGCCACTTCACATTACTGTTGGAGTTATTTCTAATCAATACACACATAAACAGTGTTAGGCAATCACTTCTATATTCAAACACAACATGCATTTTTTAAACCGTTACAAAAATGAACGGAGGATAGCACAGGGGCAACGTGCTGGTCTTGAAAGCAAGACTACGCAGAGCAACAGAGGTTTGAATCCTGGATCTGCGCTTAGAAACATGAGATGAGATCACAAGTGAAATAAATTTTGATGAAAAGTCCCTACAAGGGGTTGTGTTTATATTGTTGGTAACAAGATGTCAGAGGTGATCGAGAGACCTATCATGAACTACTTAATCTATTAAAGAATGTACTCATCTAAAATCATTCGATTGGAGTGTTGTTGTTAATGTAGGAACCTAATCATATATAAACAAAGGCAAGGACCTCAGCATGCACATAGAAGTACAATATTTATAATCTTGTAATTTTGGATAGTACAAAAATGAACGCTACCTTTTCAGAGTTTTCAGTAATGTTAAACATATAATAACTAACTAACAATTTAAGACTTACTACACTTGTGCGTGAAGAACCTCAATGCATACAAATCAGAGGCACATACAGGGAAACTAAAGCATGGAAGAAAGAAACAGCATCATTAAAGTTTATCTTCATGTATACAAATCAATTGTATGTTTGAGGCCTACTTATTTCCCCATGTATATGCTCCTTGAGCTGAGACCAAACCCTAATGAAAGTACTTTAAGAACTTATGACAAGGTTAACGTCTAGTTATAAAGCACCTTTTCAATTTTAATATTTGGACTGTCAGTGAAAAAAAACACCTGGCCTAGATATGTCAGTGAACAAAAACAAGTGGCCCAGATATGTGATGTCATCTTTGATGTCCTGGATGTTAGTCTTAGCAGTGCACGGTGGTGGCGCGAGTTATGGTTGCTTAGCTTACCATAACTGGCGAATTCCTGGGGGTTTTCGGTTTTACTTGTAACCATAACGTCCCTTTACCAAAGTTTTTTCATTGAATTTCATAGGTTTTTATAAGTGTAATTTAACCATAATGTACCTTTAACAAATATTTGTCATTGAATTTCATAGGTTTTTATTAGTGCAACTTAACCATAATGTCCCTTTAATAAAGTTTTTTCATTGAATATATATATATACATATATATATATATCTATATACAGTTGAAGAGATATCATCAGAAAGGTAAGTACTATCACAATTAGCAAACACAATGTCAAACCAAGACAACATTTCTGGTAAGTAAACCACAGTGTAAAAGACTTATAGAATGGAAGTATGCCATTCAAGGTAAGTAAAAACCACTTGGTAGTAAACTTTGCAGATACTTTTTAGAATAGTAGACACAAGAACTTGTCAATTACTTTTCAGAATGACAATAGGCAATTCAAAATTGAGAAATAACTTTGCAATACTTTGTTTCAGATCCTTATGACAGAAGCAAGCCCAACACAAGGTAAGTTACCAAGCAATCTTTTCACATAACCTATGCTTTAGGAGTCCTTCCCTATCTAGTTCTGAGTCTCTTTCAGGGTCAGACTGGAGGTCAAAAAGGCAAGCACAAGCTGTAGAAATGTCAAGAGTTCCTGTGAAAATCTTCTGTAGCAGGTAAGTAACAGTTCTTAAGGGTAAAAGGGTTCAGATACTTCATAGAACGCTCCATGAATTCGTTCCATCATTAGGGCTGGGCGAACGTGTATGGGTGAACTCCCTACTACACGAATTACCCCCCCCAGCCACACATTAGCGGCAAAATTACTCTAGGTAAGTATTACCTCGAGTCTCACAGTACCTTGGCAATGAAGAAGATGATGCAGGCGGACACCTCATGATGCAGCAGCTACATGACCCGGGCACAGGATTCTTGGTCTTCAGCCGAAAGAACGGACACTGGATGGGATTTTGCTGCAGCAGTTGAGTGGAAAGGCTTCCAGCCAAGGACTATTGGTTTTGGTACCCTTTTCAAGACACCATATGAAGAACAGTAGTCGTCTGAATAATTTGCCTCGCTTTCTGGGTCCAGCACTCTGGTGAGGGGACTTCAAGGAGTGGAAGCTTGCCTCTGGAAGGAGTCCACCAACGATTCAGGAGGATTTGTTCTTCGTAAGACGGTGCACTGCAATTAGGCTCGAGGTCCCAGGGTATGGGCGGTTTAAGCCCAGGAAGTTCACAGCACGTCGTTGGATTGGCTGGAAATGCAGGTCTTCGCCACCTGTACAAAGGAAGGAGACATCCTCTTCAGGTCTTTTCTGTCACATGGGAGAAAGGGTCAGCACAGCAGCTGTCACTCAGCAGGCATCTCCGGTTGCTTGAAGTAGCTACAGGTGTCTTCTCTTCTTCTTCCTCATCGGATTTTGCTCGCGTGGTTGACTTGTCTTTAGGCTCAGGATCCAAGCCATTTATCCAGGAACCCAGCCAATTAGCACTCATGCTACATTTAAACTCCTTGTTTCCTGTCTTCATAGACACTTGGGGCCCCGGCGGGCTTCACAAAGGATTCCTGCTGAAGACAAAAGTCAAACCAGGACCTCCCTCACCCAGCACGAAAAGGAAAGGTACGGATAAAAAGTATCCCTCTATCCTTGGGAACATTAGTTCTCACAACGAAAATAAGAGAACATAAAAAGGGACGCTCCCTAGCAACACTACACAGAATGTGCTGTGCAAAAGTGAAATGGAAATGGAGGAAATTATGACTCCAAAAATAAAAGTATGGAGAGGCATACAAATGACTTCCATAGCCAAAGTAAAAGAAAACGTGTGTGGGGCAAAAGTTCCCACTCACCCAGGAACATATGTTAAAAAACAAACGTCCAGCAAAACGTGCTGGGGGTCTCACAAGTGTGGGTGATTTGGCATAAAATGAAAAATCTTGCCTAACAACATGCATTATGTAAACTGCAGGCTGCAATTGCAAATATTATATGCATGCTGCATCACTGTCAGTCAGCGTTGCTGCAGTAATCAGCTGTAGTTTTGCACTGGGGATAGCCGAGATGGGGTTGTTTGCCATGGAAATGGAACTGGAGCCGTCATTAAAACAGAAGTGGTGTGAAATTATGGTAAACACGCTCCATCATGGACACATGGCTGCCAGCCAGGGCATGCCAAGCCTAGGCGTCCTTCCTTGAGCATATTATTTGGCAAATTAGGAGTGGGACAGACAGGAGGAGCTCTGAGGAGCATACTTCTGATTTGGCTGGTACTGGTCTAAATTTTTGATGTCAGCATTTACCCACCTGAGTGTCAGCATCAGTTTGAGCATATGCATCAGAGTGGTGCTTGTACCTACAGCACAAGCCTGGTTTAGCATGGTGTAACACAGTATATATTTGACTTTAGCCGGGTTGGGCTGGCAGCGCTGCAGCAGCATACCCCTGCAGGTGGTATAACCATCCTCCACAAACCTCACCTCACACCCTTATAGGTTAAGAAACAACCCTGCAATGATGACTGTGAATCTCTGCTAGTTAAATTCCAATCCACTCCTCCTTTCTCCCTCAGTTTTCTCCTCCTTTACAGACCCCGGGCTATAACAGAAACTTCATAGACTCCCTGAATGACTCTGTATCAGCCATACTGCTCTCATCCGCCTCTCAATATTTGTGGTGATCTAAACATCTAGTCCAACACCCCTCCAGGCCAATGACCTGTCATCTCATTGACCATATGGAAGCACTAATTCTGGCCCAACTCACATCAGGCACCACAAATATTACAGGTCACTCCTTAGATGTAGTGTTCAGCTCGTGGAACCTGAACTCCCCCCTCACCCGCCCCCTCATCTGACTGATCACTCGCTTATCCCCTTCTCAGCCCTGACTCCCATGCCCCCTTTCCCTCCCTGCCTCCCACCCTCTGCCACCACCCCCAGGATCCCGTTCTAGAACCAGGTAACCATATGCCCTGATCTTTCCTTCACCCTACTCTCCTCCCTTCCCAATCTCCCCCTCCAGGGAGGAAATCCCTCCCCAGACCTGTTCGACAAATGGCTCTCAGACGCTATGCCCCCCTTAACCCCAACAAAACCCCCATCCCAGTGCAGCAGGTGCTTCCTCCAGGTGGTTCAACCCTCATCTCAAATTCCTCAAAACCCTCAATCACTGCCTGAAATGACACTGGCGGACCAACCCTTCCGTCCAACACAAGGCCACTCTGGCTAGACGGACGAGAGCCTACACATTCGAAATTAGGAAAGCCAAAAATGTCTTCTACACCTCCCACATTGCCAATGCAAACAACCCAAGAAAATAACTACACAAGATTATATCTGAGTTCAAGACGCCCTTCTGCTCTACCTCTCCGCCCCCGTCTCTCAGGCGCTGTGCGGCACCCTTTTCAACCATTACTTCAACATAGCAATTGAAAGGAACCGTAGCATCCATGCTAAACTACCAACCCCTTATGGCCCCATACCGATAACCCCCTTCCGCTGCCCTCCAACACGCATCATCTTCAGCTACTTCTAAGGAATCTCCTGTTCTGAGTTCTCAAAGCTTCTCTTCAATAGCCTCCCCTCATGTTCCCTGTGAGACCACTGCCCCCAGACCTCCTCAAAAACATCCTTTCCTCCACCTGTGCAGGCACCCATTCTAGATATACAATCAACCACTCACTACCAGCAGGTATCTTCCCACCAGCATACAAACCTCTCACGTCAAACCACTACTAAAAAAAGGTTAAATGTCTTTTCATTGAAAGATGTTTCATCAAAAAATGTTTCATGGAAAGAGTTTTCATTGAAATGTTTTTCACTGAATGTATATTATTGACACTTCATCGAAAATGTGTACATCGAATTTCTAATTGGGGTAGTCTGGGAGGTCCCCCAAACTCCCATTTGCTGCCCTTCAAAACACCCCAAACATTCCCAAATATTTTTTTTATTGGGGTGTCCTTCCCAAACCCTGGTCTTCCAAATGTAACCCTTTACCCCACCCAAACATACATACATTCAATGAAAGATTTTTTCGATGAAAAATGTTTTCGATGAAACACCTTTCACTGAAACATTTTAGATGAAAAGACTGTATAACCTAAAAAATCCCTGTCTTGACCCCCTCCTCCCCTCCAACCACCGCCCCATCTCCAACAACCACTTCATAGCCAAATTGCACAGCATACTTCCAGCTCACTCTGCTCACTGAGGCTCACAGCTTCCTTGTCCCCTGCCCAGTCTGGCTTCAGACCCCTCCATGGAACTGAATCCTCCCTAAACTGTATCTGGGACAAAATGAAAAGAACAGCAGAATCTGAGGGCTGCACTGCTCTCATCCACATTAACCTCTCTGCAGCCTTCGACATGATTAACCACTCCATACTCACAAATAGACTCTTTCACCTAGGCATAAGGGACTCCACCCTCAGATGGATCTCTGCTTTCCTCTCTGACTGCTCCCAAATCACCTCTCTCCATCCTTTCTCCTCTGCCCTCCTTGGGGTCCCCCAGGGAACCTCACTCTCCTCCCTCCTCTTCAACCTCTACCTTTCACCCCTCCGCAAGCTCACCCGTTACCAGAATCTCACCTGTTACAACTATGCTGACAACACCCAGATCATCCTCAAGATTCCCAATTCCCCCTCATCTCCCCACCCAGACTTAACATCCAGCCTCTTAGACATTGACCCTTAGATGATGAACAATCACCTGCTCCTCCAACTTGGAAAAACCGAAATCATAATCTGCGGCAAAACAGCTCTCCTTCCCCAACCTATCCTATGGCCGCATTCACTAGGACCCGCACCCACTGCATCCCCCTCAGTCAAAAACGTAGGGTGCACTTTTAGCTCAGACCTGACACTCTCCTGTCACATCAATGCAGTCTCCAGATTGTGCACCTACCAGCTCTGCATCCTCAAGTGGATCTTTCCTCATCTCTCCTACCCCCATAGAGTTTCTGCAATCATGGCCCTCATCCTCTTGTGCCTAGACTACTCTAACTTCCCTCTACCTAGCCGGCCTACATACCAATTGAGAAAGCTCCAACGGATTCAAAACTCCACAACAAGGCTCCTACTCACACTTTCCCCCAGAGAACACATCTCCCCCGCACTCAGGACACTCAACTGGCTGCCAATCAGCCGACGGGTCTCCTTCAAAGCCTTGTGCATTACCCACCACAGAATTCACAAGAAAGGCCCGGAATTCCTCTAAAAGAAGCTCACTTGCTACCACTCCAGCAGAATCCTCAGATCAGGCTCTGCACACCTTCTAGTAGTCCCCCCCTTTCAAGTTCTCCAGATTAGGAGGTACCTGTTTCTCTGTCCTTGCACACACTTAATGGAACTCCCTTCTCCTTGTGCTCTGCCTCATAGAGGGCCACCTTGCCTTCAGGAAAGCCCTCACAAATGGCCTGTTCTCCCTGACTTACTGATCCCCCACCTCCCTGTGCCTGGCTGGTCTGGGCATATCTGGCCAAGCATGTGTTACTTCAAGGAGCATAATGGGCCCACACAGCAAGGCTTGCATGTGAGACCCCTCAATCTTTGTGCGACACTCATGTTGGTATTGGATCAGGTAATCCTTTCTGTATTTTGACATTAATTTCTTTGAAACTCTTTGTTGTAGGTGTCTACTAGTACAAAGAAATGTTTTCTTGAAGTCTCTCTCAATACCGCTCTATCTGAAACAGCTCCAGAAACCTGCTGTAGCCTGCCAGAAGAATATTTGTCATAACCCACCCAATTAATGTGTGGTGTAAAAAGACAGTACCAGAACAACAGAGATGGAGAGGCCATGCTAGCCCCCATTGTGAGAGTGAAGCTGGCTAAGTGGGGAGTTCAATTGAAATATAATAAAAGCCAGTGCAAAACAGTGATTATGACATAAGACCTAGTGAATGAGTGAGAATTGGCCTTCCTCCATTTTGTTAGACTGTACAGGTACTCGGCTGAAGAAAAGTGTGATTCAGATCTGAAATATTACTAACATTGTCTAATGTATTCCAAAAATACATGTGTGCTTCAATTGCTGACTTCGTGTAGAGACACATGTGACAGATTTAAAGCTGTAACAGTGCACATGGAAAGAAAATATACATTTTAAACACTGGGAATTGGGAAGCTAAAAAGGAGGAATAATACCTTACATTTAAGAAATAAAATTGAATGACCGATCGCATTGTCAGGAATAAAGAGACTTTATTTCAGCACATAAAATTACAACATTTATAGGAAAAGGCATATTTCATTTAGTGTAAAAGTGAACACTGGCTTCTTATGCAACTATGGCCTATCGGTGTGACTAATATCCAGAGGGAACTTATTTCTGTTCAAACATTATGTAAAGAAACAGTTTATTTCTTGCCAGTAGGTCCTGGTGCAGTATTGAAAGTTACATGTACACAGTGGGTACATTTAATATGCTAGCCTTTCAGAATTGTGAACTGCAACTTGTTTTACTCTCTGAGCTGAAACTTCAACCCCAATACCTTTGGGGCTGGGTTTATCAGGAAACAGGCTTGCAGCTTCAGTTAAACATATATGAAATATTGCAAGAGAGAATGGACTGCAGGGATTTACAGATAACATAACCAACAGAAATGACCTTTAAGGTCAGGTCCCCCATTAAGTGTGCATTAGCCCCGAGCAAAGACCCTTTGAATCTCAGGAAAAGAGGGTAGAATAAACGTTGGCCCAAACAGATGGCCTGGACACATGTTCAAGGAGAAATGGAAACTTAGAGGGGAAAAGGTGGGGTGGTCTGAAAGTGAAACTACCTCTCCTATGATGCATTGCCATATTTTTAACATTGAACACATTTTCCTAAATGAAAAGGGCATCATGTGTCCCAGTGAGCCCAGCACAGATTCATATTAAAGGGTATAAAGATCACGTCGGCACCATGCAAAAACGACCTTTTTGCGATGTACATAACTCAAGTTATTATCATGATTATGATCCTGGCAATTTCATAGGTCTGAGGAACTGGAAAATGTGTGAAGTGGTAGATGGTGACATTAATGTTGGAAGTATGTAGTGTCAGAGTTGTAACTTTTACAGTGCAGCCACAACGTGTGAAAAATTGTGGTTCTGCCCAGGAAGGGTGTGCCAAAATAAAATTAGTATTTTCCTACTCGCCATAAAATGTAGAATTAAAGAATATATAGATTTATGTAGCTTTCTGAAAAATCAGCCCAGCTGCCATGTTGTTAGATTTTTAGAACCCAAAAAGGTAAAACCCACCTGTCATTTTTTGATGATGTATTTTTCCTCCTTCTTCAGCTTCCATAACCCATACCTCCCAACTTCTGGTCGTATCAGCACCCAGTGGGCGTCTTGGAGGGTGGTGAAGGGAGAGTGCTAGCAAATCCTTACTGTGGGAATTATGATAATGTAGGAGTGTCATCAGCCCTATAAGAGGTCCATTTTGCATCAGAACAGGGCCTTTTCAGTTTATTCCTGGAGGTAGCCTGCTGCCGGAATCTTGCGAGGATCAACTAGCAGAGAGGCCTCAATCCTTGCATTGGAGACAGTGACAGGGAAATCTACAAGGTAGATGGGTACCCATCAGAGGAGCAAGAGGAAGTCTGGGTGCAGGTGAAAATCCTTGGCTGAAGCCCTGACCAGATCTGTGCTGTCCTCAGAGGAGCCCTGCTATTTTCCTCAATGCCCCATAATCAAGGCATGAAGTAGATTAATCCAATAGCCATCAATTGTGTGGGGAGCTACCTGACTTTATCCCTTTCCATTAGTGGGTAGAGGGCTGAAACTGGATAGGCCCTTGGCACATTGTATTAAATCCAATTCAAATTAATTTCCCTATAGAACATCACCCTATCCTTTCCATTCATTTGTGGGTAGGGGGAAGCAGTGTAGATCCTTACCACATTGAATTTAAATCAGCTAATTCCCATATAGAAAATCACGGGATAAGTGTTGCTAGAGTTTGAAACTAACAAAGTTCATGCCCAGTATGTTAGAGCCGGTATAGACAATATAGACTTGGGTGACTGTTCTTCTGAAACCCCTGACTTCTGTCAAAAAGGGGGGGTCCTGAATCTGAAAAGAGGTAATCCTAAAACACTACCTTTCAAGGGAAAGGGGAGGGGGCACAATTCCTGTATCTGAGACACCACAAGAAGTATGTGGGAAGATAGGTCTATTGCAGTCCAAACGGACAATGTAGTCTCATGACCTGGAGTGTTGATGAACATGTGAAATCAGCAGGATCCTTGAAAGGAGTAATGAAGATATGGACTCCAAAGAAGCACTTTTTCAGAAGAGGATGTCTAGATGTGAAGACTGATGGGAGAGTGGTTGATGAATCGCCCAAAGGGGGGAGTGCAGAGGAGGAGCCAAATGCCTATACCAGAAGTCCCGCCCCATTTTGCCTATATGTTGGCAGCTGGAAATTGCGACATGAACAACACCAGTATTAGTGCCTATACTTCAAAGAGTCATTGAAACAAGGTATCCATTGAGAAAACCCTATATGTTACGCTCACCTGGCTCCCACAGGGGCGTCGGTCAGACCCGAACTGCTGCGGCCTCCACCCACGTGATGCGTAGTGCAGCGATGACTGACTGGATCTGCCCTCCTAATCTTGTCAGCTTGACCCGTAGAAATATTCTCCTACAAGTGGAGAGATGGATTTAGCCACTTGTGGATTCAAGTGATAGCACCCCCACTGTGCTCCCCACTAATCACCTCTGAAGCGCCCTCTCAGCAATCTCACCTTATATTCTTGAAGGATGGGCCCTCCATCCTGCGAAGCACGCAGGGGCGCATTGATGACCAGTTACTTCACTGGCCTGAGGATATTGGAAGAGTTGTAGACAAATCCTGACTCCAAAAGGTCCTGGTGAAGAGCTGTAAGTATATAGTTCATAAGAGTTCAAAATGTCTGGAGATCACTCCTGTCCAATTCCTCTTTTATCTTGCAGCTTTGAAGAGTAACAGCTCAAAGCGGTCCGGTAAAAGTCTGTGTTACCCAACACTGTCCGGTAAATAATGCCAAGGGTTAAACTTGCTGCTTTCTCCTTATTTCACAGGTGCGGCATACGAAGATGTGGCGTGCTGATGAATTATACCTCTGGCGGTAAAATCAGGTAAGCATATGGCGGCTAAAGAGATTGTCTTAGTCTGTTCTCTCTGCTCACCTTGTTGTTTCTTGTCCCCCTTAGGTGCCGGGATTCGGCGATGTCAGGATGGAGACAGCGCCAGATCGAAGAGATGCTGCGTGGAACGGTGAGTATGGCGCGGCGCTGCTGCTGACGATGCTCAGCGTTTAAAACAAAGTCTTTCCTCTGGTTTGAAGATGCGATGAATCCGGAATCAGGTAAGAAATCAGGTAATTCTCTTGTTCTAACCTTTGCTTCTTTCCTTCTTTCTAGGTGCTCCAGGTTTGAGGCGGGCGTGGCAGAAGGCTGGATGCTTCTGCTGGCACGGTGAACGTTACGCTGCTGGATGCAGAATAATGCGAAGCATGTGCTGCTCTTCGGGCGTGGTTTAAATAGCCTTCAAAGTAGTCCCAGGTAGGTATTCCTCCCCGACCACACACGAGTAACAAAATAGTCCTAAGGTAAAGTAGTCCCTTCCAGGCCTCACATGGGCTTGGATCTTCTTGCAGCATGGTCTGCATCAGGTAAGTGTGCACTTATGAGCCTGGCGCATAAGGCGCCAGGACTGATGTCCCATATGAGCCTGGCGCCATAGGCGCCAGGACTGAACCCAGACAGCCCCTAGCAGGGGTTGCTGGGTTTTCTCAAGGCAATATGGTGCCTGCTCCCGGGGCTGATGGACGTGGTCTGGATGCCCGGGGGTATGCATCATGACACTATATGATGTATCCACTGAGAAATTACAATCTTCTGAATGAAGTTCCGGAAGAAGTGTGAAGATGAATGAAAGAGAAGACATGAAGCAGAAGTGACACAACCAGAAGAGATGCCAAAGAAGAAAAGTATACAGACTGTATAGAATCTGATGGCGAAGTAAAGAATTGAGCAACATTTCATGAGCAAAATTAAGATTGCACGTGCAGAGAGCACTGAAGAAAATGCAGAGTCATTTTATAATTCTACAGATGCAGTAACGCAAGTAGACTAAGTAATCATAAGCCTGGCTATGCATAGTGAATAGACTGCAGGCAGTACCGCCAATATATATATTTGTGCATAGAATCTGGATGTTCAACAACGCATTTTGGCAAAATGAGATCCCATGGAAGAGAAGGGCTGAAAGTGTGGCGCAGTTGAATAAAAGAGGTGATGGCGAAGGAAGATTCAATAAGGCTTGTCTGGCGCAGTGTCAAGGGTTGAGGCAGCCAAGAAACTGGTTATCTATTCGAGAACATACAATGAATCTGAGAAGCAAGACATGCTCCTGTTGAGGTGTAATGGAAAAACACTAGACGTGCCAGGTTTTATTCATTTAATAGTGTTAAATACAACGAAAGAGCTCAAAACATGGTCTCCTGTCACCGAAGATGAGAATAGACTTTGGGAGAGGTACAGCGAGACCAGAAGATAAGGCCATGCTCACACTCCCTTCTATTCTCAGGTACAGTAATCCTTTGCAAGGCTGAGTTCAAAGACCAATTGACTGGCAGACAGTAGGAGTGATGATGGATGTTGGGCTATTTGGGTGGGGAGGCATGACCAAGCCAACCCTCCAGCATCTGGTGTACAAGCTTGCGTGTTGCTAGTGAGTGGAATATTCCAGAAGGGTAAAAGCATGCCAACCAATTGTGGAGGGCCACATAGCTGAAGATTCCTATAGTTTAAAAGACAATAAAACATCATGTATTTTCATGACGCAGAAGATGACTTGCACTAGGGGTGGCCTTAGCTGTCCACCTGACCTCACAGACCCAATCACAACCCCATACCCCATAGAAAGTATACATAGAAGTTCCCTTTAAGCCAACCACAACCCCAATTAGGTTTTCTTATTTTGCCACGTAGTATGATGTCACTCATGACAGGTTTTTGCTGTAAATTTTTGTTTTTTCATGAAAATCATTGAGAATGCTTGTGAGGTGTCCGTAGATGCCCATTGTACTTTCTGTTTTAGAAAATTGTTATTAAAATAGTTGAGTTTTGTTAACTTCCTGAGTCGACCTGATTATTGATGTACAAGTAAGATCTGCATCCCCATCCATCTCAGATACTGGTACCTCATTTTAAACGACCTCCGGGTTCACTTTGTCTGCATGATTATCTACCTTAAGAACCTGGTGAATGCTTTAGACCCCAGAGCATCCCCAAACTACTTGCGACCCTCAAATTGAAGCTTCAACACAGCTGGCTTCTGAGATCCCTCCACACTCCAATCCAGAAGACACAAATGCTGTCTGCCAGAGACAGTGGAACTCAAGGTCATTGCTGTCCCCCACACACCATCATAAAACAGGTCTGAAAAGTACTTGGTCTGATGCTGCATGTCCGGCAGGAGCTGGCAACAGCCAGTGCCATCATCCGGAGAGTGCTGCAGTGTCCGAAAGCCAGCCAACGCAGTGACTGCAGGATAGGACCCATAGGTTATGGACCTCAAAGCCAGAGGAGGCCCCAAGTAGGTTTTCTTGAGGGCAGATTCCACCTTCTTATCCACCGGATCCCTGACAGCCGCTTCATCCACAGACACGAAGGAACGGCCCGCCAGGCTAGCCAGAATGTCACCCACCTCCACAGTGGCAGGAAGCCGGGTTTCCTCAACCCCTGGGGGATACAACTTTGCCATAAACGGGGCATGGAGATCTGCTCCAGCCAGGTCCCCTCCCTGCAGGACCTTGTCCCAAATGTCTGAAATCAAATGGAGGCCCAGATTAGGGAAGTTTATACTGATGAATAGATGGTCCTGAAGCCTGCTCCACTACCGACAGCACCTGAAACTCCATAGAAAGGTAGATATGGTCCATCACCAGTTGTACCTCCTCCCAGTCCAAGTACATCCCGGTGGCCTCCTCCTCATCAGGTGAACGGGAGGATCCAGCTGCATCTGAAGAAGAGCAGGACGAAGAAAGACAGAGGAACAGACTACGACCCCTCTATCGCCGCCACACGACTGGCCAGAAACTCCTTAAAAATGGCCTCAATCTTTATATCTGTCTGCTTTTTCATGCTTGTGTAGGGACACATGTGCTTTAAAATTGGCTGTTTACAGCCATTCTTCAAAAGTTTCTTGGACAGAGAACGCCCAAGTTCTGCCTATTGAGGTTTGGTTTTCTCCCGCACTGTGCACATTCTATTCCTAGTTGACCCCTGAACACAGTGCATTAACCTTGTATTAGTGGCACGGGAGGCAGAGGCGACAGAGAGCTGCTCAGACGTCGTAGCCGCATTGATGCCCCAATACTGGGCCCGAGGCTTTGGCATGTTTACATTTTTATGTCATAATCATTTATTGTTCGCAAGAGGTTCGTAAATTAGATGTCACAGCGAATAGCAAATGTCAAAACCGAAAAGCTAGTATCTAACATGGATTAAGGCACCGTTTACATTTGAGCAGGACGCTTCCACACATTTTACAATGTGTAACTACTCAATACCACACCCTTTACATTATCAGTATTATAATGCACGTTCTTGCTGACCTCTGTTCAATTTAACTACTTCAAATGATGAAAGGATGAGTCCAGGGGATGAGTCCGCTGCCAGGGCTAAATCCTGTGGCTGGTCGGGCTCTAGTCAGAGGACCACCTATGGCGGCCACTTTGTCCTGCATGTAGCCAAGGCACCCTAGTCATGACTGACACCCTTCACTCTTTCCAGAGGAGGGTTGAATCGCTTATGAACGACTAAAAGAATGCAAGCACCTAAAGGCAGGGTAGGTTTTGGCGGCTGCAGGAATTCCTGCTGCCGTGTCGAAACGCCCAATTAGCAGGTGCAGCAAGAACATGGCCGACCAAGTACTGGGCAATATATGTAGTGATTGAGCAGGACCTGTCAACGCACATTCTCTGCGCAGTGAAGAGATTAGTGACTATTTGAGTTCCACACCACCGTGCATACATTGTGCCAACAATCAGCACACGGCACCATGGGAAATACCCGGCTGCAAGCAGATCTTCTAAGGAAAATGTGCCTACACACAATCCCTATAAAACTCACCCTCACATTCCAGTCGAGACGTGAATGTAAAGTTGCAGAATACACGGATGGCAGACAAAGAAGAACACCTGGAAACTTGCAAACTGCTCTATTTGTTGAACAACAGAAAAATGATGTTTGTTTGCTGCACAAATCTGAAGACGCTTCTGACTGGTGGGTGCGGCTGCTGCTTTAGGACCAAGCACACTTCCAGCAGGCATGTACTTGTGTGCATTGGCAGAGCCAGGGGTGGTGGTGGAGGTGGGGGGTGTCTCCCCTCTGGTGGTAGTCTAGTGCACACTCTGGTGCCCTATAGACTGCCACCACGCCAGAATCTCCCTCCGCTACTGCTTGTGCGCATGCTCGAAGGCCGGGTAAATGCAAAGCCAGCACCTCTGAGGAAATATAGACTAGTGCGTGTGTTTGGGTTCCACAGAGAATGCAAGAATTGAATCGTCACAGTGGCAGTTGGTGCATTTTTTGATTAGAGGGTCAGGAGAAACCGAGCGTAGCAAGGGAGCCCAACAAATCAATGGTTGCTTTAGGGAGGTCTTCCTGTGAAATAATAGATACAATCGGTGCATTTTTCAGCACAGTTTCGGTGAAATATTGGGTAAAAAGCTACACGGTTTACAAACAATTTTGTGGAGTGACATGAACAAAATCAAGAGATGCAGGTCACCAACAGTGCACAGCAGCATTTCCCAATGCATATAGCAATTTAAACAAAAGATTTACAGGCCGATTCATGGAATTAATGTGCGCTGAAAATTACAGCGCAAACGTGCGATTCTCAGTGAAAGAGCGAAAATTGCAGTGCAAGTGCGAATATCGCAGGGAAACCAGCGCACATCTATTCATGGAAGTCCGTGTGCAAGTAAAATCTGGGATGTGCGCTGAAAAAGTGTGCGGCGCACGCCGGCGTACAGGTCATCTAACGGCGTGCGCTAAGGCCCCAGCGAAAGCGCACATAGCGCGGCGCACATAACAAAAGTAGGCGGAACACGGGGCGTAACACTCGGAATGGGGAACAACTCGTGAAAATGTGGGCGTCACGGGGGAAGTACAGGAGGCAAGTGCGCGGAACGCCCACACGCTCGCCTACAACACGTATTCATGGAATCGAATAGGGCAAACCAGCGCACGGGCAAAGACACGCCCAGACCCAAACCCGTCCGCCACACGAAGGCAGGCGGTAGCGGCCCTGCAAAGGAGAAAAATGTGCGCCAAAATGTGCGCTAACAAAAAGCACGAATATACAGCTCTGATGAATGACCCATACTGTGGCCCCCTAGGACAAATGACGTGCAAAGGGGTACGCGACAAACACGGACACCCGCTGTGTGAAAAATAGCGTGTGCGTGTATTTCGGGGGTGCGCGGGAAGTTTTACACGCGATCGGGCCTGGGGGAGCGGGGTACGTGTATTTCAGCGGTGCGCAGGAAGTTTTACACGCGATCGGGCCTGGGGGAGCGGGGTACGTGTATTTCAGGGGATCGCGTGAAGTTTCACACGCGATTGGCCTGGTTACGTGTATTTCAGGGGTGCGCGGGAAGTTTTACACGCGATCGGGCCTTGGGGAGGGGGGTATGTGTATTTCATGGGTGCGCGGGAAGTTTCACACGCGATTGGGCCTGGGGGAGCGGGGTATGTGTATTTCAGGGGTTCGCGGGTAGTTTCACACGCGATTGGCCTGGGTACGTGTATTTCAGGAGTGCGCGGGAAGTTACACACGCAATTGGGCCTGGGCGAGTGGGGTACGTGTATTTCAGGGGTTCGCGGGTAGTTTCACACGCGATTGGCCTGGGTACGTGTATTTCAGGGGTACGCGGGAAGTTTCACATGCGATTGGGCCTGGGCGAGTGGGGTACGTGTATTTCAGGGGTGCGCGGGAAGTTTCACACGCGATTGGGCCTGGGCGAGTGGGGTACATGTATTCCTGGGGTTCGCGGGAAGTTTCACACGCGATTGGCCTGGGTACGTGTATTTCAGGGGTGCGTGGGAAGTTACACACGCGATTGGGCCTGGGCGAGTGGGGTACGTGTATTTCAAGGGTTCGCGGGTAGTTTCACACGCGATTGGCCTGGGTACGTGTATTTCAGGGGTGCGCGGGAAGTTTCACACGCGATTGGGCCTGGGCGAGTGGGGTACGTGTATTTCAGGGGTTCGCGGATAGTTTCACACGCGATTGGCCTGGGTACGTGTATTTCAGGGGTGCGCTGGAAGTTTCACACGCGATTGGCCTGGGTACTTGTATTTCAGGGGTGCGCGGGAAGTTTCACACGCGAATAGGCTGGGTACGTGTATTTCAGGGGTGCGCGTGAAGTTTTACACGCGAATGGGCTGGGTACGTGTATTACAGGGGTGCGCGTGAAGTTTTACATGTGAATGGCCTGGGTACGTGTATTTCAGGGGTGCGCGGGAAGTCTCACACGTGAATTGGCAGTGTGGGCAGGTGGCCCCTCTACCCCCTCCACGGCCCCTGCAGGCAGCCCACACCACAGGGGACTACCCTGCACCCCTGGTCATGTCCCGCAGGCAGCCCATCCACCATGGGCATGCCCCCCAGCCAAGCCACATGTCACGTTGCAATATGATCACCAACTCATGTCTCCCAGCACACCCACCCCCCAGCAGTCAGGGGCACCTGCCAGCAGGCCCCCACACATGTCCCCCTGCACCCCCACCCCCCAGCAGTCAGGAGCACCTGCCAGCAGGCCCCCACACATGTCCCCCTGCACCCCCACCCCCCAGCAGTCAGGGGCACCTGCCAGCAGGCCCCCACACATGTCCCCCTGCACCCCCACCCCCAAGCAGTCATGGGCACCTGCCAGCAGGCCCCCACTCATGTCCCCCCCAACATGACATGAAGATTCACAATCATGGGCCTCATGTCCACCAAAATACCACAGAACGCCACCCCAGTCTTGACACGCAATGATCTTCCCAATCCACCCCACACTGACTTGACCATCTCAAGACAGAAGTCAACTATGTACATCAACACATGTCCGTCACAAACACACACTGGTTGCCATTGATACTGTAAACCCACATTTTGACATGCATGAACCCAATGAGCAAATCACACACATGGAAGTAAAATATAAAAATGTATCATGACCAAAATCAATGTATAAAAAGAAAAAGAATGAAAAAGAAAAGTATAAGCAATCCAAAGAAATCCTAATGATCCATTGTCCAAACTCTCCGTCCACCAAATCAAATCCAAAGGAAACGTAAAAAGTAAAATCCATTGCTCCATGGTGAAATCCAAATAATAAGTCCACATGAATCCAATGTCCAACTATTTACAAGCAATGGTCAAGGGTCCATGAGCCCGACGAAAGAAAAGAAACCTACCTAAGAAACTACCTACGAAAAAAACTATATACAAAAAGGTGGGGCATTGTCCAAGCGCCCCAAATGAAATGAAAACCAAAAGGAAACCTAACACTAATTAACTATATACAATGGCAGCGGGCTAGTCCGATGGCTCACTTCCTGATTTCCCGGGCCAGGGCATCATCGAACTCCTGCTCGATGTCCCGGAGGCGGTCCACTTCCATGGCCCCGAGGGTTCGCAGGGACGATGACATCCGGACCCCCAGGTCCCTGCGAATGGCCTCGAGGCACTCGGCCTGCCTCAGGGCCCTCCGCATGGAGTTCTCCGCCCTGACCATTGTGAGCCCTGCCTCTTCCGCCCGCTGCTGATCCGCATCTATGGCGTGGCCCAACCGCTGCCACATGGAAGACACTTCCCATCCTGGGTCCTCTTGCCCTCTGGCCGATGCCTGCCCCTCCGATGTCGAAGGCCCCGAGCCATCATGGCTCCCACCTTGTTGCCGCTGCTGCTGCTGTGCCTGTGCCTGTGCCCTGGCTCCTGCTGCCTGCACATCCTCCTCCGGCTGGGGTGCAGTT
Organism: Ambystoma mexicanum; assembly: GCF_040938575.1. Taxonomy (NCBI): domain Eukaryota; kingdom Metazoa; phylum Chordata; class Amphibia; order Caudata; family Ambystomatidae; genus Ambystoma; species Ambystoma mexicanum. The sequence goes on from NC_090922.1 coordinate 257,687,368, forward strand.
GTTGAGGTGGCCACCCCTGCTGGACGTCCGACTCCCGACTGTGGCAGGGATCTTTCCTCCACCAGCCTGGCTGCACGGTCAGAGGCAGCTCCACAGGGCACCCAGGTGATACATGGGTGGGAAGATGGCACGGAGGACGACTGGCGCATAGGGGGTTCAGGTGAGGAGGGGGTCGAAATAAGTTCCAGTAAACGGAGGAATCCGGCCTGGGTGACCTGTCCCAGTAGGCTGACGTGGTCAACGAGCCATTCGAGATGACGTGCAGTCTCCCCATGAAAAGACTGCAGGTCACCTTGCATGGCCCGTTGACGCATCGCCACCCCACCCAGGACAGGCTCAACCCGGTCCCGTATAGCCACGTCCGCAGAGAGAGGAAGGCCAGTTGTTGTAAGCTCATCCCCTCCCTGAAAACGGGTCTGGACGGAGGCATCCCTGCTGGTGCAGGATGATGCAGTCACAGGATCGGGGACAGGATTACACACAGGCACCTCCGCGTCGGCCTGTGCTGCCTCCTGTCCCTGCCCCTGCGCTGCACCACTAGCACCAAAGGAATCCCCACCTCCAGACCCCGTCTCTGTCCCTTGCACGGCCTCCTCCTCCACCAAACCCCCCACCAACCTGGATGACTCTGTGGCATCTTCCGCCGTCGGACCCTGTGGGGTCTCAGCTGCCCCTTCTGCTGTCGAGGAGTCCAACTCCGACCTCCGCCTCTTGGACCTTCCCTCGGCAGCTGTGGCCTGTGATGCGGCACCGGACTCCTCACTCCCCGACAAGATGACAACATGGGAGGGGATCCGGGCCTTGCGTCTCCGGCTGGTGGTGTGATCCCCGCCGCTGTGCTCCACAGCACCCTCTCCGCTCTCTTCATCAGTTGACGCTGCAGACAGGGAGAGATAGGAGACAGGCATCATGACACTGTACAACGGACTGATACACACATGACAGTTGCACATGAGTGGCAGTGTCAGACTGCAGACATGGCATCACAATCCCCAACACACATGGCATGTCAACTCACACACATGAGCAATTCCACAGCCATATGGCAACAGCTAGCAACATCCATACACATACAACCGCATGAGCAGCCAAAGGTGAGCCAGACATCACATGAAACACAAGGAGTGCACTAGACATGCACACACGCCACCACACCTACATGCATGTGTACACCTCCACCAACTGTCGCAGTGATGAGATTTGCACCCATGCCACATCAGGCAATCAGTCTCCTACATATCAGTGTCCCAAGCATCCATGTTGCATCACTGTTGCACCCTTGTGAAATACACACACATGCACATGTACACGGTGCAGATACATGCAGCTGAAACCGACATCCATGTGTGACACCACAACCATGACAACTTACATACACAGTCATTCAAACATGTGTGCTCAGACATCTGCATTTGGCATGCAAGCTTACACACACATGCACCATCAATGTGTCTCACACAAGAGAGGACTCGCATGTGTTAGCCCCACGGCCCTGTACATACACATCCATACATGGCCCTCCAAAAACACATGTGCAACCTGCACACTAAAGGCACACCACCACACGCACAGCTTACAATCAGTATGCATGTACACTTACCGCTCGACTCCAGACAGGACTGCCTCTCAAGGACCTGGACATGGAGCGCTGGGGATATGCGTTCCAGGACCCTCATCTGATGTTCTGACAGGTGGCCCCGGCGCCCCTTATCATCCGCTGGCTTCACGAGGCGCCGGGCCTTGTTGAGGGTCCTGGACCTGAAGTCCTCCCAGCGCTTCTTGACATGTTCGAAGTCGCGGACTGCCACCCCCTCCGCGTTGATGGCAGTCACGATGTCCGTCCAGATCCTGGTCCGTCCTTCCTTGTCAGTGCGCAAACTTCCGTAGAGGGCATCATACTGCCCCAGGACTTGCTCCACCAGGACACCAACTTCGGTGGCACTGAAGCTGGTGGCCCTCTGCCTCTCTGGCTGGGGGTTGCCAGTGCTGCCAGATGGTGTGGTGCCCGACATGGCAACCCCAGAGGCAGGAGTGGGTGGGCAACTGGGTCCTGGGGCTGGGCTGTGGAGCGATGTAATCCCAGTCGGGAGTCTTCGGTTCCAGCAGGGGTTCAGCTGCATCAGCAACTGCACCCCTGGCTGATGTACAGGCAGCAAATAGCAGGGCACGTGGGCAGCAGCCAGTCAGGCAGCAGCAGATGGCAGGTGGGAGGCTGCTCGGGGCTCTGGGGGGAAGTGATTCGGCCTTCTGGGCAGGAGCGTGGTCTTCCGTGTGCTTATGCGTGGCCAGCTTGATACGGAGTGATTTGGCACGTGAAAATCTTGCACGTCAGCGTGTAATTCGAGGAAAGGGCCTTAGCGCGTAAGCGCGTCAGCACGCATACACGATTTCATTGGACCAAAGGCCTTTAGCGCGTAAGCGTGTCTGTGACGTATTGCGCACGGGCGTTGCCCTGGCAGGGCTTGAAGATCCCACGTGCCTTTCCATTGCTCTGTACGTGCTTTTTGTGGGGTGCGGTGCGTGTGTTTTCCAGGTGTTGGGGTTCACACGCTATTACTTCACAGCGGGTGGGTGTTGGCTACGCGTTCTTCTACACGCAAGGCAGAAGGTGAGTGGTACCCCGCTCCCCCAGGTCCGATCGCGTGTGAAACCACCCGCGAGCCCCTGAAATACACGTACCCCTCTCCCCCAGGCCCGATCGCGTGTGAAACCACCAGCGAGCCCCTGAAATACACGTACCCCGCTCCCCCAGGCCCGGTCGCGTGTGAAACCACCCGCGAGCCCCTGAAATACACGTACCCCGCTCCATCAGGCCCGATCGCGTGTGAAACCACCGGCGAGCCCCTGAAATACACCTACCCCACTCGCCCATGGCCTATCACGTGTGAAACTTCACGCGAACCCCAGGAATACATGTACCCCGCTCCCCCAGGCCCGATCGCGTGTGTAACCGCCCGCAAGCCCCTTGAAATACAAGTACCCCGCTCCCCCAGGCCCGATCATGTGTAAAACTTCCCGCGCACCCCTGAAATACACGTACCCAGCCCTTTCGCGTGTGAAACTTCCCGCGCACCCCTGAAATACACGTACCCAGCCCATTCGCATGTGAAACTTCATGCGCACCCCTGAAATACACGTACCCCACTCGCCCATGGCCTATCGCGTGTGAAACTTCACTCGAACCCCAGGAATACACGTACCCCACTCGCACAGGCCATTTTGCGTGTAAAACTTCCCACGCACCTCTGAAATACACGTACCCAGGCCAATCGCGTGTAAAAATTCACGCGAACAACAGTTATACACGTACCCCACTCGCACAGGCACTTTTGCGTGTGGAAGTTACCGCGAAACCCGTAATACACGTTCCCCGCTTGGCGTTTGCTGTTTGGCAGTCCGGTAAACTGGTCCAGGTTTGGCGCAGCCCTTTGCGCTGGATTGGGGATTTTGATGGCTTTTCCTTGCACGAGGGTGTTCTTGGGGGCGTAACTGGCGCTGCTGCAGGGTTGCTGCGCCACTCTGCGCCACGGCTGCTTTTGGAGCCTAAAATCCATGAATACGCTGTGCACGGAAATCGATTTTAGCGCACGCGGCTGGCGCAGACATTTGCACGGGTACACTGTGCGCCAGCCGCGTGCACCGCTTTTGTGAGAATTTCTATGAATTACCCTCTTAATGAATTGTTATCATGGCCAGTGAGGTGTTTTATTTGTCCTGTAGGATGTCATTATTTTTACTAAACCAGGTGAAATTAGGCCCAAGTCAATTACTTTATTATAAATGGGTTGTATACGAATTGTTCGTTTTACAACTGTTCGAATTACAATTGAGCTTTTCACAATTGACCGAATTGTGAAGGTCAATTATAACATATATGTGGGGGGAAACCCCCCACAACCCCCCACCTAACGCCAAACCCCCCAAAGCCCCTATATATATAAATAAATATATATTACCAAACAGATATATATATATATATATATATATATATATATATATATATATATATACGGTCAATTGTGAAAAGGTCAATTGTGACCCTTTAAATTCGGTCAATTGTTCATTCGAACAATTGTGAATGAACAATTTGGGTAATACCTATAAATGTACGGCACGCTACTGAATTGTTTAATGATTGTCATCAGTTCTTATTGTGATTATGTATGGTCAAGTTTTTTTTACTGTTGCTGCATACTATTATGGTTTTTGCTACCGAAATAAAGTAACTAATGAAAAAGAAATGTTAAGTTGGCTATTACAATAAATGTCCAGGCAGGCTGCACCAATATATGCCAATATTACCCTATAAGAACATAATGCTGTTTGCTTTGCCGGTAAAAAAAGCCATGCCACAATAGAATACTATAGCCAGATAGGCTGCACCAATGTACACCAGTATGACAGCCGGTACCGCCCAAGAAGTGACCTAAGATCCAGCAACAACCTACAAATAGCGACAAAACATTACAAAAAAAGGAAATTCGGCGGTAACAGTGTTCTGACGTCTAATTACTAACCCCTGCAACCCCATGCCCAAAGAAATTAGAACCACAGAAGACCACATCACCTTCAGGAAACAACTCAAAACCTGGCTATTTTTCAGACAATGACAATCGCAAAGGGACACCAGCACCAATAACATCACAGACAAACAACTAGAGTGGAGGTGAGATGGGCCAACGAACCACAACCAAGGACCTGGCTAGATACCATCAAGCGGCAACCAAAATGTCAGACCAGTGTCTCCAACAAACCGACATACTTACCCACGTCCCCGTCCTGCTCCTCCAACATAACCAAGGCCACTACAAAGAATCAATTCTATGTTCACACCCATCATCTCTGAGATGCTGCAAGCACACCCAGAGTGAATCACCCCACATAGTCCACAAAACCGTCAACAACACGAGTACACACACCAAGACACCAGATAGTCTTACAGCTATGGCCAACCACGACTCTGGGGCCCTTATGGACACCATCTAACCAGTGCACACAACCACAACCCACCACAACATACCAAACTAACACAAACACTATCACACACCGAGGCAATACATCTTACTCATACAGTTACAACGCATGGGGCCTCCCGCACCAACTCCCACATGTAAAACAACACTCACAGATGCCAATTCCTCCTGGTTCTGAACCTATCCTCTCATCCTATCCTCACTAACCTCCCCACCCCCATCTCGTGCAGAGTCGAGACTGCCCCTGGGTGGTAGAAGTGCGTTATAAATCCATATAACATAACAAAACATAATATAAAAACACTCATCATGTTGGCTTTACCCTTTAGGCCAGTAAAAAATGCCCCGCCACAGTCAATAAATACATCTAGACTGGCTGCACCAATGCAAGCCTACCATAGTGAAGAAAAAATATAAACAGAAATTGACTCCCTCTCTAGTGAGCAACAGAAAGCTCTGCACTTGGCACATACAACCCGTAGAAACAATGAGAAGCATTATATGTGGTGAGTGACCTTATTGTACACTCTAGTCAGCTTAAATGTGTGCACATTGTAGTTAATGTGAGCTGCAGTATGAACTTTAAACCACAATAACCCCTGCCACAAGCCTTCCTTATTGTGTGTTTTGGCTTTCACCAATGTGTTATATTCTGTGTACAGCTGAAGAGAGCGATGCCCCTGAGAGTAGAGACTGTAAACCCCTTCTCAGCCACTTCATGGAGAAACTGCAAAATGTTCGGCAGACCACAGATCAGCGCCTTCACACCCCTCGGGGAACACCATGTAAAATAATTAGCCCAATGACGGTCATAAGACTTAAGCATAGAGGACCAATGCAGCCCCTGGACCATCCCAGCCACATTGGCCGAAAGTCATAACACATGCAGACCAAATCCCTCAGTTTCCTGAACCCCCAATGGACGAGAAGTGGGGATCAACCCCTCTGCAACAGAGTTGTTCAACCACCCCCTCAGAGGCCAGTAAGAGTCTGCCAAGACAAACACCCCCGGAGACACCCTGATCTTGCTGATAACCCTCGGAATCAGGAGAACTGGGGCGAAAGTATAAAGAAGCTCCGGCAGTTAGGCCAGGAAAGAGAGTCCACCACCCTGGGCCTTGGGGACGGAGTCCGCAAACAAAAAAACAGGTAAACTGAGTGTTGCAGGGGGAGGCAAATAGGTCCATCCAGGGATGCCCGAACCGCTGACACACCTCCTGAAAAGCCTCAGTGCATAGAGACATCTCCCCTGAGAACGGAAACACCCTGCTGAGCTAGTCTGAAGTCACATCATCTGCCCGCCGGATATGGACTGCCCACAAGGAGACAAGGCGAGCCTCAGCCCAGGCCATGATGGACAATGCCAGATCCTTCAGAGGGTGGGACCCTGTAACGCCTGATGGTTGGCATAAGCCAGAGGTCTGGTATTGTCTGTCCATACCAGAACATCCTTCCCCAGGATCGAAGGTCTGAAGACCACCAAAGTCCTCAGAACAGCAGCCAACTCCTTCCAATTTGAGGACCTGCCTTTGGTCTTAAGAGGCCACTTTGCCTGATGAGACAAGCCCTGGAGAGTTGCTCCCCAGCCCAAGCCGCTGGCATCGGTGGTAAGAATGATCAGCAAGGCCGGGACAAGGGCACATCCCTCCGGAGATGGGACCTGACCAACCACCAGCGAAGAGGCTTCTGTAGGGGAGAGGTGACCTGGATCAAAGAGTTGTATTGAACCATCCCAGCCATAGTGGCCGAAAGTCCTAATGCCTGCAGCCCCCAATTCTCAGTTTCCTGACCCCCCATCAGATGATAAGTGGGGACTGACACCCTCCGCAACAGAGTCGGCCAACTGGACAACACCCATGCAGGAGTGTACTGCATCCCTAGAAGACTCGGGAACCACCCCCTCAGAGGCCAGCAAGGGTCCACCAGGACAAACACCCCCAGAGACACCATGATCTTGCTGATGACCATGGTAACCAGGGGAACCGGGGAAAAAGCATAAAGAAACTCCAGCAGCTAAGCCAAGGAAAGAGAGTCCACCACCCTGGGCCCTGGGGCCGGAATCCGCAAACAAAACCAGGGAAGCTGAGTGTTGCAGGGGGTGGCAAAGAGGTCCACCCAGGTAGGCCCGAACCACTGACACACCTCCTGAAAAAGCTTGGTGCATAGGAACGTCTCCCCCGAGACCGAAAACACCCTGCTGAGCCGGTCCGCAGTCACACTGTCCACCCCCCGGATATGGACTAGCCACAAGGAGACAAGGCGAGCCTCGGCCCAGGACCTAATGGACAACGGCAGATCCTCCAGGTAGCGGGACCCCGTACCACCTTGTGGTTGGTATTCGCCAGAGCTGTGGTATTGTCCATCTGAACCAGAACATTCTTCCTCAGGATCGAAGGTCTGAAGACCACCAAAGCCCTCAGAGCAGCAGCCAACTCCTTCCAATTGAAGGACCGCATCTTGTCCTGAAGAGACCACTTCACCTGATGAGAAAAGTCCTGGAGGGTTGCCCCTCTGCCCAGGCTGCTGGCATCGGTGGTATGAATGATCAGCAAGGCCGGGGACAAGTGCACACCCCTAAGGAGATGGGACCTGACCAATCAGCAGCAAAGAGACTTCTGGAGGGCAGACGTGACCAGGATCAAAGAGTCGTATTGAAGGGATGCCGGGTGCCAATGGGACAGCAGATGACGCACCAACAGTCTCAAAAGCAGTGGTTCCCATTGGACCACAAAGACACAGGAAGTCATTTGACCCTGGAGACACAACCAGTTCCTGGCCGTAGCCCAGTTCCTGTGAAAAGATACCTCAAGAGTGATAGGAGCCATGAGGCCCTGTCCAGCGGCAGCTGGACCATCCCCTCCTGAGTGCACTGATGAACTGGAGAGTCTGAGAGGGGGACAAGTGCAACTTTGGGAGATTGAGCAAAGAAACACACCGGACCAGGTACCGGCAGACAACCTAAAGATAGGCCAACACCTGGAGCCGAGACCCAGCCTTGATCATCCAATCAGCCAAGTAGGAGTACACCTGAATACAGACCAGGTGCAAGTAAGTCACCCAGGGAGCCAGCAACTTCAGGAAGACCCATGGAACAGACTTGAAACCGAAGGACAGAACACAGAAATGAGAATGCTCCTGCCCCACAGCGAACCGCAGGAAATGCTGATGACTGCAAAATATCGGGACATGCTAATATGCGTCCTGCAGGTCTAGAGAAACCCATCAGTCACCCCGGGACACAGCCAGGATGATGACTGCAGGGTCTCCATATTGAAGCGCTGCATCAGAACAAAAGCATTCAGGCCCCGTAGATTGAGGAAGAGCCGGAAGGAGAACCCTCCTGGCTTGGGGACCAGAAACACTGTGGAATAGAAACCTGTCCCCCACTGGCCCAGACAATGACCGGCTTCTGAAGAAGGTCCTGGAGCAGTGGTCGAAGTGGGTGTATGCAGTCGGGAGCAGTGCTCCTCTACTTTTTTAAATTACGTTTCACTGTTTCTATACTTTTATTCAAAAAAGAAAATGTTCCGGAATTGTTTTGTTTTAAAGTAAAACTGTAAGAAGAAGTTGAAACTTGCACTTCAGTGCACTGCATTGAACGTTCCCTTAAACAGCAGGTGCATTTGTTAGGGATTTGTGGCGCGTGGGAGGGGCGTGCAATGGGGTTTGTGGGGAGCGGATACAAGCCAGCAGGGAACATAGTTCCACTACGTTTTTTCATACACTTAGACCACTGTCCTGGTAGGGCAATGCGCCAGGCCACATGGTGACAGACGTCCCTGGGAAGAGGAGTCAACCGGAGACCGTACTCCAGAGGAAGAGAAACAAAGTCCAGCCGGTTTCCCAGGCGAACAGTGCAATGAGCCCAGGCGTCGAATGCCAAGAGGTCTCAGATCATGGAAAAGCGAGGCAAACACCCTCCCACCAGCCCACAGTGAGCATCAGGACTTCTGAGACTAAGGAGGGGATCTGGGATGATGGACCGGAACCAGGAAACCCGGCTTCTTACGATCAATCCGGGGACGAGGATCATAAGACTTGCAAAGAGGCTGAAAACTCCCGGCTGACACAGATGACACTTTCTTCCTCAATTTGTCTGCATGATTGTGTGCCTTAAGCACCTGTGAACGCTTTAGAACCCAGAGTATCCCCAAACAACTTCCAACCTTCAAATGGACGCTTCAACACAGCGGGCTTCTGGGATCCCTCCGCACTCCGATCCAGAACACACAAATGCTGCCTGCCATAGACGGTGGCGCTGAAGGAAACTGCAGGCCCCCACACACCATCATGAAACAGGTCCGAAATGTACTTGGTCTGATGCTGCATGTCCGGCAGGAGCTGGGAACAGCCAGTGCCATCATCCGGAGAGTGCTGCAGTGTCTGTAAGCCAGCCAACACACTGTCTGCAGGGTAGGACCCATAGGTTTTGGACCTGAAAGCCAGATGAGACTCCAAGTAGGTTTTCTTGAGGGCACCTGTGCGCCACGAACCACACCAAAAGAGCACAGGAGGCAGCCCCTGCCCTGCCTCTGTCCAACATGAGCCATAGGGTTCCAGGAGGCGCAGTGGCGAAAGCTGTGAAACCAGAACCCTCGCCACCACCCCCAACCCAGACTTACCAGAGTCTCAGGGCAAGGCCCGGAACCCCCCTGCCATAAAACCAGATATGGACCATGCCCATTGGCCAACGGGCCCACCTCACATTGCCCGAGGATACCGCACACCCATCCACCGGACCTCAAAGCCCTGCAGGGAGCCCGACGGGAATCCTGTGCCCGGCCAGCATCCAAGCCCCACAGTGGAGCTGCCGAGCGAGGATCACCAACCGTTGCGCCTCACACGCCCAGCATGGAAAGGATCCAGTGGTTCTGGCAGGAACAAAAGAGCTGCTGTGTGGTGTGTAAGTAGGAGGCTATACCTCCTGTGAGGTGAGGGGCCAGTGGAGGTGAGCTTGAAAAAAGCTCCTGTGAACATGGAGCATACTCAAAGGTAAGTACTGGGTCGAAGGAGAGGGACATGGAGGTAATGGCTTTAAGAGCTCTCAGTATTGGCCAGGGAATTCGATATTGTTAACAGTACAACTAAAACATGCCATGCTATGTTACATTAATAGTCTGTATGCCAAGACTTAACTTCCCATCTAATGTGGCAATTGAGTGAACACATAGATCTTAAAACATAATAAACCAAACCAACCACACATTACCTATCATCACCTGGGATAACGGAGGGATGGAGTCAATTAATTTGCGGGCAGGGCTTCTGGTCCAGTTTTTGCATTAAGCGAAGGTGTTAAGCCGCCTTCAAGTGTTCCCATGTTGTGCATCAAAAAGTTATTCAGTGCTGTTGTTTCATGAAATTCAGGGACTTGTAGCTTTCCTTCATTTAAAATGGGAAAGAAAAAACGACAATTTCCAATGTATAAAGAAAGTAACAAGACTGGATGACTGTCTCAAGCATGGTTTGGGGACACTTGAGAGCTCTTTTAAGGTCAGTGCCCGGATGCTCGTCGTCCCAGGTGAGGTGCTTTCCCGGGGTGTGTTTTTCCGCCCGCCCCACAATCACGGTGCCTTGTGCTTTGGTGCAGCACGCTTGGCACTGGCCGTTAGGCACGCCTTTTATGGCTTTGATGGCTGCGGCCAGAAGGGCACAGGGACCTGCACGTTCTGTGCACAGATTGCTGTGTCACGCATGTTATTTTTGCTGGACACAACAACCTATTTATGCTGGGATGGTGCACTTACAGGACAGCTCCATGTACTTGGCGGCTAACCAAAACAGTGCGGTTGACAATATATTTAGGCAAACTTAAATATGCTAGTGAGCAAGTCCCTGTGCACTGTAGGCTGTGGCCAACAGAGTGCCTGGCAGCCATATAAGGCAGGGATCTAAACTGGGCTTTAAGTGGGCCAGGGCTAGTCTGGACTCAGCCCTGGCAGTCTCCCAATATTGCCCCTGAGCCAGGGCTCTGCCCGGGCTCCCCAAACGGACCTTTGTCACCAAATTTCTTTTAAAAAAGTGAGTGGCAATACTGCTCTTTGCCAGTAAATGTCACCTTTGGTAATGTTTCGAATCACAACATCAGTTAAAGAAATGTGAAATTAGGTACTTTGCAAACAGGAAAGGGAAATTACAAGAGAAAACATTGTTTCATTAAAGTATTATCATTAGAATTCCTTCAATTAGGATGTATGAATAATGGATTGCTTTCTGAAGAACTGTGGGATTGCATGCTGTACTGACCCCCTTTTGATTTGATGTTCTGTTTCATATTTGAATATATTTATTTTGGTCAAACTATGTACACACATTAACTATATTGAAATACATCGTTTGACCAAGAATTGTTGCGCTTTCATTTCACACGTGGAAACTCGATTGGCTCTGTTAAGTCACCACTTTAATTACACAGGCGACTCCTCATTTAAAGCTTTTTTTAGCTACTTGGGATTTGCGACTGCGCACGATCCTTTGGCCCCAAATATTGCATCCTAACGTATTAGAGCCCCCCTCGATTCTGATCCCACGTAAAGCGCTAAGTCTGGCTATGTGGGCTGGTATCCACTGGACCACGTAGGTGGAGAAACTTAAAGAATTGTACCTGCAAAAGTAAATCTCCGATTCATACTTTAATAAAAAAAGAGCAGCCTTTTTGTTTAGCTCACCAAGAATCGGGTCAACTAGTCGAGTGATATTATTTCAGCTGATTCAAAGCAGAGAAGAAGACCTTTCTGCCGTTAAGGTTTCCTACAGCCTCTCGGCGCCCAGTGCAGGTGTCCTGCTAATGTGCCACGGTGCATTGGGTGAGAACAAATGCCGTGCTGCCAAAAAGCGTTTCCCGTGCACCCCGATTCCAGGGCACTCCCATTTAATGTGGGGAGACATATTATTAGTCTTGAACTTCACAGGTCGCTGTGCGCATTTTACACACAAAATAGCACCGCGGCCTGAGAAACGCAAGTGACCCCGAACTCTGCCTTTCAGCTTCGGGGAGAATCATTCGTGCCATTACATTGTTAATAGTTCAGCAGGAGCAGACACGCCGATTCGGTGAATCACTGCGCGGTATCTCCCCCTGTCTCGGTTCCCTTATCTGCCAATCCTGGGAACACTTTAAGGAACATAAACGCACCGCGCCTCGCTCACTTCGATTCGTTTTCTAGCCGCGTTGCCAAAGCGAAACTCGGAACAGCAGAGCACCCTCGGGGTACTCGTGTTAAAGTCTCGCTTATAGGGAATGCCTTCGTTTAGCTGTTTCCTGGTCGAATTCCCGTTTTAAGAAAACAAATACGGGTTCATTCATACGTGGAAGAAATGGCATATTTCACTTACCTCAGATAAAGCCCCTCCCAATTTTGGCCCGTCCATCCCTTTTTGCCGCCTCACAGTGCGTGCTCTCTCCTGTCCTCTCTCGCATCTACCCCACCCTCTGCCCCACCTCTAGCTTTTCCGCCACGCCAGTTTCTTGTATTTTTGTTTCATTATTCATTAAGGACCGGCGCCGCTATAGTGTGAACACTCTTTGAATGACAGGGGTTCAGGGCATAGTGGTGCAAGCATTGTGCATTACACACCAGTGCCAAAGCCTGCGATAAAGGGCAATGCTGCCGACGCGGGCGTTTTCTTTTTTTTTTTTAACGTATTCCAGCGCGGTTCATGGTCTTCGGCAGCTGACTCTGGCCAGATCCCGAGATCCGGCTCCATTTCTGGTGCCGGATCGCGGATCCGCCGAGAGCCGGCCCAATGACCAGCACTTGCTGGGATCTGAAACACAGTATTGTTGAGAAGGGCGACCAGCACTTGCTGGGATCTGAAACACAGTATTGTTGAGAAGGGCGGTTGGAAAGCTGAAATATAGAAAATGTGAGTGTGCGTTTTGCTTCCAAACCAAGACCGTTTTTGTTATATTTGTCGGCTTTTTCATGCTTGTATAGGGACACATGTGCTTTAAAATGTGCTATTCGCAGCCATTCTTGAAAACTTTCTTGGACAGAGACCCCCAAAGCTCTGCCTAGTGAGGTTTGGCTTTCTCGCGTGCCATACACATTCGGTTCCCAGTTCACCCCTGAACACAGTGATTCCTTAGATACAAGGTTAACCATGTATTGGCGCGGGAGATAGAAGCGACGCAGAGCTGTTGAGACGTCGCACCCGCACTGATACCCCAATACTGGGCCCTAGGTTTTGGCATTTTTTTCCTTTTGACGTTTGCAACATAAATGCCACAGCCAATATTAAGTGGTTAATTCATAGAATTCAGCGCAGAAATAGCGCACGCGGGCAGTGCAGAGAGGGAGCGTGCACCAGCGTGCGCCAGCCGTGTGCGCCAAACAGCATTCTGGTGCACCAAGTATTTGTGGATTTCCCAAGCCATTTGCAGCCTTGGCGCAGCGAACATCCCGCAGCGCCAGTTACGCCCCCAAGAACGCCCCTTGCGCAAGGAAAAGCCATAGAAATTCCCAGTACAGCGCAAAGGGCCTCGCTAACTCTGGACCAGTTTACAGGTCCCCTACACTGTAATCGCGTGAAAAATTATGCGTACCCTGCTCGCGGCAGATAAAACACGTGAAAATGAACTTGCGCACCCCCTACAATAGGCGTATTCCGCCTGCGCCAGGCACATTGCGTGGAAAAAGTCCCCCCTGTGGTGTGGGGTGCCTGCGGGTCATGGTCAGGGGTGATGTGCTGTATGCGGGTCATGGTCAGGGTGGATGGGCTGCCTGCCGGGCATGCCCAGGGGTGTAGGGTGGTCCCCTGTGGTGTGGGCTGCCTGCAGGGCATGGTCAGGGGTGATGGTCTGGCTGCAGGGCATGTTCTGGGGTGTAGGGGGGGCCCTGTGGTGTGGGCTGCCTGCGGGGCATGTCCACGGGTGTAGGGAGGTCCCCCTTGGTGTGGGCTGCCTGCAGGGCATGGCCAGGGGTGTAAGGTGGTCCCCCGTGGTGTGGGCTACCTGCAGGGCATGGTCAGGGTGGATGGACTGCCTGCGGGGCATGGTCAGGGGTGTAGTGGGGGCCTGTGGTGTGGGCTGCCTGCAGGGCATGGTCAGGGGTGATGGGCTGGCTGCAGGGCATGGTCAAGGGTGTAGGGGTCCCCTGTGGTGTGGGCTACCTGCGGGGCATGCCCAGGGGTGTAGGATGGTCCCCAGTGGTGTGGGCTGCCTGCAGGGCATGGTCAGGGTGGATGGGCTGCCTGCGGGGCATGGTCAGGGGTGTAGGGTGGTCCTCTGTGGTGTGGGCTGCCTGCAGGGCATGGTCAGGGTGGATGGGCTGCCTGCGGGGCATGGTCAGGGGTGTAGTGGGGGGGCCTGTGGTGTGGGCTGCCTGCAGCGGGTGAATGTGGCTCCTCACCACACTGGTGCGCGAATCTGAGGGTACACAAGTGAGCTTTACATGCAATGTCGCTGGCGCGATGTCGCTGGTGGGAGCGGGGTACGTGTATTCCGGGATACGCGAGTGAGCTTTACATGCGATTTTGCTGGCGCGAGCGGGGTCCGTGTATTCCGGGGTACGCGAGTAAGCTTAACACGCGATGTCGCTGGCGGGAGCGGGGTACGTGTATTCCGGGGTACGGGAGTGAGCTTTACATGCGATTTCGCTCACGTGAGCGGGCTACGTGTATTCAGGGGTACGCGAGTGAGCTTTACATGCAATTTCGCTGGCAAAAGTGGGGTATGTGTATTCCGGGGTACGGGAGTGAGCTTTACATGCGATTTTGCTGGCGCGAGTGGGGTACATGTATTCCGGGGTACGCGAGTGAGCTTTACACGCGATTTCGCTGGCGTGAGCGGGGTACGTGTATTCCGGGGTATGCGAGTGAGCTTTACATGCAATTTCGCTGGCGCGAGCGGGGTCCGTGTATTCCGGGGTACGCGAGTAAGCTTAACATGTGATGTCGCTGGCGGGAGCGGGGTAAGTGTATTCCGGGGTACGCGAGTGAGCTTTAGACGCGATTTCGCTGGCGCGAGCGGGCTACGTGTATTCTGGGATACGTGAGTGAGCTTTACACGCGATTTCACTTGCGTGAGCGGGCTATGTGTATTCCGGGCTACGCGAGTGAGCTTTATATGCGATTTTGCTGGCACAAGTGGGGTATGCGTATTCCGGGGTACGCGAGTGAGCTTTACATGCGATTTTGCTGGCGTGAGCGGGGTACGTGTAATCCGGGGTACGCGAGTGAGCTTTACACACGATTTCACTGGTGCGAGCGGGCTACGTGTATTCTGGGGTACGCAAGTGAGCTTTACACGCGATTTCGCTGGCGCGAGCGGGGTACGTGTATTCCGGGGTACGTGAGTGAGCTTTACACGCAATGTCGCTGGCAGGAGCGGGGTAAGTGTATTCCGGGGTACGTGAGTGAGCTTTGCACGCAAATTGGCAGTGCGGGCCCTCCCAGGTGTGCCCTCCCCCCTCCCCATGCCCCACAGGCAGCCCACACCACAGGGGACCACCATACACCACTGGGCATGCCCTGCAGGCAGCCCACACCACAGGGCCCCCCCAACATCCCTGACCATGCCCTGCAGCCAGTCCATCACCCCTCCCCATGCCCTGCAGGCAGCCCACACCAAAGGGGGGACCCCTGCAACCCCTGACCATGCCCCGCAGGCAGTCCATCCACCCTGACCATGCCCTGCAGGCAGCCCACACCACGGGGGACCACCATACACCCCTGGGCATGCCCCGCAGGCAGCCCATCCACCCTGACCATGCCCTGCAGGCAGCCCACACCACAGGGGACTACCCTACACCCCTGGGCATGCCCTGCAGGCAGCCCATCCACCTTGACCATGCCCTGCAGGCAGCCCACATGGCACCATGCACTTGTGAGCCCCAACACAAGTCCCCCCCACCAGTGACGGGCACCTGCCAGCAGGCACCCACTCATGTCCCCCCCACCAGTGACGGGCACCTGCCAGCAAGCCCCGACACATGTCCCTCCACCCCACCCCCATTGACAGCAACGTGCCAGCAGGCCCTGACTCATGTCCCCCCCACCAGTGACGGGCTCCTGCCAGCAGGCCCCGACACATGTCCCTCCACCCCACCCCCATTGACGGCAACCTGCCAGCAGGCCCCGACATATGTCCCTCCACCCCACCCCCATTAATGGCAACCTGCCAGCAGGCCCCGACTCATGTTCCTCCACCCCACCCCCATTGACGGCAACCTGCCAGCAGGCCCCGACACATGTCCCTCCACCCCACGCCCATAGATGGCAATCTGCCAGCAGGCCCCGACTCATGTCCCTCCACCCCACCCCCATTGACGGCAACCTGCCAGCAGGCCCCGACACATGTCCCTCCACCCCACTCCCATTGACGGGAACCTACCAGCAGGCCCCGACTCATGTCCCTCCACCCCACTCCCATTGACGGCAACCTGCCAGCAGGTCCCGCAACACATGTCCTTCCACCCCACCCCCATTGACGGCAACCTGCCAGCAGGCCCCGACATGCCCATGAATAAATGTCCTACAGAGCCACAAAGTGGCAACACATGACTGAGGCAATGCTCATAGAAACATGCACCAAACCAATGAGAGTAGACCACACCAATAATGAAGATTTATGAAATGTATTAAAAAGAGAACAAAATGACGAAAATGAAAACCACACATGCAAATGAAGAAATAATTAATGCAATATGAAAAAGAAAGTAAAATCTAAGGAAAAATCAGAATCCAAGACATGAAAAATGAGAAGTGGTCCATCGCCAAAGTCCATAGAAACAAATTCAAAATTGAAAAGCATAAAAAACCAAAAAAGAGAAGAAAAAAAAAGAAATCAAAAATGCCCATGGGTCGACTTGCGGGAAACCACCCAGGAGGGAGGAGGAGGTGCAGGGTGCACCCAACACCCACATGCGTGGATGTTGAGAAAAAATAAAAATACCCTCCATGTGCTCATGGCCTGCAGGGGTACCCGATAGTGGGAGAACTGCCGTCGCTGTCATCCCCCTCCGCTACATTAGAAGGTGTGCGTGGTATGGGAAGCAGACCATGCAAAGCCCTGGCATGCTCCTCCATGGCAGCAAGCATGCGGGTTTGAAAGGTTTGGTTCTGCAGGATGATGGTCCGGAGGTCCCCATGCAGCACCTCACGGGTAGCACGGACTTCTGCCTGCAAGGCCTCATTTTATGCACGGATCTCCTCACGGGTTGCCTGGAGCTCAACTGAGATTGTGCGTGTTAGCTGCTCCAGCTGCTGTTCTAACCTTGTACTCTGGTACACCTCAAGTGCACCCAGAGTAGCTGTGAGGGAGCTGTTTTCTTCCATCAGGGCATCTCTGTGGGCCCGTGCCTCTGCAGATATGGCTGTGCACAGAGCCTCCAGTTCAGCCCATCGGTCCCTGTTGGTGGCCAACATGTCCTGCCTGTGTGAGCGGCACGTAGACAGCATTGCCTGCTGCTGGAACTCCACCTGCCTTTTGGGGGGGGAGAATGGAAGTGGCCACCCTATCCACAGCCTGAGCCATCATCTCACATGATGCCCCCTGTTGTTCTGCAATTGCATAAATGGAGTTCTCCCTCACAGTATTGTCCGGTGGCAAACGGCCACCGCGTTGCCGGACACGACACCTGTTGGCCCCAAGGTGATGTGCACCTTGCTGTGCTGGCACTGCCTGGGGCTGCAGGACTGCATTCCTCCTTTGATCTGCTGCCCCAGGAACAAGAGCAAATAGGGGAGTGTGACCCCGCATCTGTAACCGCCACAGGCAGACATTCCAACACTGAATGGGCCATTGAGGGGTTTACCCCCAGTGCAGGTGCATTGGACAGAACAGCATCCCTGCCAGAAACACTCACCTGCGACGGGACATTTGTTTCAATGTCTGATTCAGCACCTGAGGCATAGAGATCATCGGAGGTGTACCCAGAGACACTCGTGGACAGGATGGTCTGTGGGACCAATGGATTTTCATGCAACACCACCGCACATCCTCCAGTGTTGTTTGGTTGGGGCTCTGAGTACTCCTGCCCCTGCGCCATCTCCTCCTCGTCCACAGCATCTAGTGCCTCATCACGTGCACAAAATGAAAAGAAAAGTAATGAAGGCACGCATGAACAGCATAGCCGACACACATAGGCATCACAATGTACACATCCAATACATTAATCACACATGTCACAAATGACACAAACTCAGCCATGCTTGCAGTGGCAATGAAGTGGAAGGGGGCCCTAAATGCAGACACTGATGACTCAGAAATGGAAAAGCAACACATGTGCTGCATGGTGCATAGCACCTGCATCACACATTAGCCTGTGAGTGGCATGGACCATCCGCAAACATGACACATGCCAGCACACAGATGCATGTAGCATAGCCATGCCAGAACTGACAAGGACACCCAGATGGGAATTAATCACTACTGTCCCCCATCCATGTCAAACGCATATCATCAAACAGAACATGCAAAAGAGTGGAACAAAACACACATGTGTCACACGCTGCAACAACGCCAGTGTGTTCAAATACAGTGATGGGAGGCACATGGATACATCAATGGTAGGTCACTTGGACATGACACAAGTCAGTTGTCATGTTGAAACTTCAAACAGGGCTCAGAAGTGATCGGGTGCAGTGCATGTTTAGGTGCACAGCAGCCAATTAGCCTGATTGATTAAATCATTTGCGTAAAAAGTGCACATTTGTGGGGCTTTGTGGGGGAAAATCCCTGTCTGAAGTATGGTGATTTTGGGGCAGAACGGCACACAAATCTGCGTTTATCATGCTAATGATTCCATCAATCAGGCAGAATAAAGAGAAAAAACTGTATTAACAATGTTGTGGCATGATGGCAGTTTAAGGGCAAGTGCAGTCATCATGTCCAAAGTGTTTGCAGCGGTCAGTAGGGATACAGTGAACCCCAAACCCAAGGGCGGGGGATGGGTTGGAGGCACTACATGGGTCACATATAGCAGTTATGACTACACAGCCTGACCTGGCACTCAATCACAACACATCACCCAAGCAACATACACATGGTCTGGACACACACGCATGGGGACTCACCAGACATTGTCTCAAGATCTGGTAGGTCTCCCCGCCTTGGATCTGATCCTCTGTGATGAACCCTCCAGCAGTTGCCTCATGTTCTGTGAGTTCATCCTCTTCTGGTGGTGACCCACTGCTTATGCCACTGTAGGGGCTGAAGCGCAGGTGGACTGGCCACTGGAAGCAGGCAACGGCACGATGACCAAAGGTCTCATTGCAGGTATTGGCTGCTGGGTGCTGTTGCCAGGACCAAGTGGCACAATTGCCTTGGTGTGAGTGTCTGGGACCAACATTGTCCCAGCTGGGTGACTCAGAGCCGGGGTGGAGTGAGCTGCAGCCGCCCCTGCAGCCTCCTCACCCTGGCTACTCGGGGCAGCAAATGACATTGCTGCCCCAGAGCCACGTGGCCTGGTGACAGCAACTTTCACCGCCACACGTGGCTTGGACTTCGTGACACGGAAGTCGGCCTGTGAGTCATCCCGTGCCAGTTCGGTGACCAATCCGGGCTGGGCTAGCAGGGCCTGAGCTGGGATGGTGTCAGCTGCATCTCCCTGACCCACTGGGGGCAAGTGGTGCATAGGTGTCCCTGAATGGGCCTGGACACACTGCCCTCTTGGGCCACCCTGCCCACGTTGCCCACCACTGCCACCTTGGCCACCCTGCTCATCCTGGCCATGTTCCCTAACGCGGCCACCTCTTGGAGGTCGGCCACCTTTGCCTCCCTTACTATTTGGTTGCCTTCCAACCATGGCACTGATGTTCTTGTGCGAATGGGAGGTGCAGAAAACTATTGTCCTGGGCAATTGGAGTGAGGGGGGGCAGGGTACTAGATGTAATGCGTACCCCTGTGCCCTTTCAAGGCTGTCTGCGACCCCAGGGGGAAAATGACGGGTCACGCAACGCTCAGGCTTCCCAAAAACAAAAATAAACATGCATGCGACCCCTCGGTAGCCCACGTGCGTGGAATGAAGGACCCGCAGTACGCTGTGGCACCCAGAAACACAAAAAATGCGTACACGTGATACACGCAGGCTACAATGACCTCTGAATGGGTACGCGACACACGGGGGCAACACGGGGGCAACCACAGTGGAAAAATATGTGCGCCACTCACCATTTGCCTGGAAAATGAACGTAAAAAAGATACACGTGTGCGCCTTGGCAACACCCCCGCCAAAAGAAGAATTGTCTCAGTAAACAAGGAGTACGCACTGCAACCATTGTGAAGTAATCGCGTGTGAACCGACAAGAAGTACAAGAATCACATGCTCGCTCTCCACAAAAAGCACGTACAAGAAAATGGCATCCTACGTGGACCTTTAACCCCTGCGCACAGCAACGCCTACGCGTGCCACGTCACTTACGCGCTAAGGGCTTTTCCTCAATTTTCACGCAAACGTGCGGATTTTTCATGTGCGGATTCACTCTGCATCAAGCTGGCCACGCAACAACACATAGAAGACCAAGCTCCTGCCCAGAAGGCCATTTTCCTGCCCCCCAGAGCCCCGAGCAGCCTCCCACGAGCCATCTGCTGCTGCCTGTCTGCCTGCTGGCCATGTGCCTGTCATGATCTTTGCTTCCAAAAGGTGAGGGTTTTCCCAACTCCCTTGGAAGCAGATCCATAACCCAGGTTCCGAGTGCCAACCAGTCCCAATTTGGACCTTTTGGACCCAGTCCTGGCGCCAGTGGCACCAGGCTCATAAATATGCCCAGTCCCAGCGCTGGAAGCGCCGGGCTCATAATGCTTGGGTGGACTTACCTGCAGCAGACCATGCTGCTTACTTGCCTGCCAGTTGAGCCTCTGATCCTCTTCTGTTTGGAACTACTTTTCCTGTTGGGTGGGGCAGGAGCCACTCCCTAGATTCAGAACACTGGAACTCTTCTGGAAAGCAGGAACTCTTTTCTTACCTAGGCGTGGCTGTGGAAGGAGACACCTAAGCACTACAGGAGGCTATTTAAACCACACCCGATGGATCAATCTTGCTTTGCGTTATTCTGCATCCTCTGCAGCAGAACGCTCATCGTGTCTTCTGCATCTGTTCCTGGGCCTAAGGAAAAAGGCTTACCATCCTGAATCCAGTCTTCAGCAACACCTATAAAGACAAGAAAGAACAGGTTAGCATTACGGTCTTCAGTGACAGCTCTTCACTTACCTGGTCCATCGGCTGTCACCAACGCCTCGCGCTGCATTCCGGCATCTGAAAGACAAAGGCTTACCTACTCTTTGTGCGCTCCGGAGGTCTTCACACTGCATTCCGGCATCTGAAAGACAAAAGCTTACCAACTCTTCGCACGCTCCGGAGGCCTTCGGCGCTGCATCCCGCATCTGAAAGACAAAACAAGGTGCGTTTAAAGACATTGGGGAACTTTAATACTCACGTGCCATTACTCCTTTCCACATCTAACCCAGTGGGTATTCCGGCACCCTGCAGCCGCTCCGAACTTGTACCTGCAAAATAAAAAGACAGTTAGAGCGCATCGTGAAGCAGGCAACAAGCGCTTACTTACGACGTGCTTCCAGGCGCTTCTATTCATCACACGGGCTCCATCTTCAACTCACTTCAGCCCGTCATCCGCCATCGCCGGAACCCTGTAAAACAAGAGACATCATTACTAAAGACTTTAAAGACATTAGAATTACTCAAAACTTACAGTTCGTGCAGTAAACGACGGACAGCAGTCCTCTGAAGTCAAGAGGCCTGCTCCCCTTATCCAGTGAAGAAACTGGTTACAGCACCCTGCCCCGAGGCAGATGGAGAGCACAGCGTTCACTTACCTAAGGTGAGAGCGTTAACCTTTGGGGTTCTACAGGAGAAGAGAAAGGGAAGAAGAGAGAGACATTCAATAACCCAGTTCCTTAATCCCATATTTTCTATCTGCAGACATCTTACCCTTCGAGTCAGACATACAGTGCACAGAGGTCGAGCCCAAAGAGCCAGCCGTGTGTTACACATCACCTTTGAAGATACAGTATACGCCCAGTCAAGACCGGCGCCTCTACGGGAATCAGGTGAGCGTTACAGTGCCCTGCTACTTGGTGCCTGCACATCAGCCATCTGCAGGGGTCAAGTTGCTGCGACCACCCCTGCTGGAACAGAAGACTCCCGACTGATGTTCCATCGCTCCACTGCCCAGCCCCAGGACCCAGTTGCCCACCCACACCTGACTTGTGGGTCGCCATGTCAGGGCAAACACCATCTGGGACCACTGGCAACCCCCAGCCAAAGAGGCAGAGGGCTGTCAGCTTCTCAGCCACAGACGTTGGCATCCTGGTGGAGCAAGTCCTGGGGCATTATGATGCCCTCTTCAGATGACCGTGCGCCGACAAGGATAGACGGAAGAGGACCTGGTTGGACATCGTGGTTGCCATCAACGTGGAGGGGGTGGCAACCCATGACTTCAAACACGCCCAGAAGCGCTGGGAGGACTTCAGATCCAGGACCCTCACGAAGGCTGGGCTCCTCTTGCATGCAGCAGATGCAGGGGGGTGCCAGGTCCAACTCTCCATCGACCAGATGAGGGTCCTGGAACACATCGACCCAGTGCTTCTCCACCAGGTCCTGGAGAGGCAGACCCATCTGGAGTCGAGCGGTGAATGTCTGGGCTATCCCATTCCACACAGTGCATGTTGAGGTGTGGCAGGAGTGTGCAGATTGGCCATATGTCTGACATGGCCCATGTATGGATGTGTGTGTGTGCAGGAACATGCCCATGCTGCATGTGTGTGCAGTCATGTGTGATGCACATCAATGATGTATGTGTTCCAATGCATGATGCCCAACTGCATGTGGAGATGCACACATGTTTGCATTTCTGTGCATGTACTATGCCATGGTTGGGGTGTGACATGGATGCTGGTTCCACCTTCATGTACGTGTACGGTGTACATGTGCGTGTGTGTGATTGACATGTGTGCGACTGTGATACGCCATGGATGCGTGTGACCCGGACATGTGGGTACCTGATTGGCAGATGTGACTTACTTGCGGATGATTGCACTCTGACAGGTGTACAGATGCATGTACGCCTGGTGGCGTGTGTGCATGTGATCGGCACTCCCCATGTTGCTTGTGACGTCATGCCAACTTTTGGTGGGTCAAGCAGTTACGTGTGTATGGATGCTGATGCCTGTTGCACGATACCAGTCTATTTGTACATGTGGGTGTGTTCAAATGATATGAGTGTTGGGGAGTGTAATGCCATCTGTGAAGTTTGACACTGCCACTCATGTGCAACTGTCATGTGTGTATCAGACCATTGTACAGTGCCCTGTTGCCTGTGTACTATCTCTCCCTGTCTGCGGCGTCGACTGATGAAGAGGGCGGAGACGGTGCTGTGGAGCACAGCGGCAGGGATGCCACCGCCAGCCAGAGACGCAAGGCCCAGCTCCCCTCCCAAGTACTGATATCCTCCGGGAGTGAGGAGTCTGGTGCCGCATCCATGGCCGCAGCTGCCGAGGGAAGGGCTGAGAGGCGGAGGTTGGAGGTGGACTCCTCGGCAGCAGAAGGGGCAGCTGAGCCCCCACAGGGGCCTATGGAGGAAGACGGCACGGAGTCATCCAGGTTGGTGGGGGTTTGGTTGAGGAGGAGGCTGTGACATCCCCACGCATGGGGCCTGGAAGGGGGGATTCCACTGGTGCTAGTGGTGCAGTCCAGGGGCAGGGACAGGAGGCAGCACAGGCCGCCTCGGAGGTGCCTGTGTGTAATCCTGTCCCCGATCCTGTGACTGCATCATCCGGCACCAGCAGGGATGCCTTAGTTCAGACCCGTTTTCAGGGAGAGGATGCGCGAACAACTGGCCTTCCTCTCCCTGTGGACGTGGCAATCCGTGACCGATTGAGCCTGTCCTAGCTGGTTTGGCGTTGCACGCACATGGTATTCGGGTTGACGTGCAGGGTTCTCGTCAGGACAATGCACGTCATTTCGAATACCTGTTCGGGCGCGTCGAACTACTAGGACTGGGTTCCTCCATGTGCTGGAGGTTCTTGCGACCTCCTCCTTAACTAAACTCCCTATGCGCCAGTCATCCTCCGTGCCACTTTACCGCCCAAGTATCACCTGGGCCCCCTGTGGAGCTGCCCCTGAGCCAGTGGCCAGGCTGGTAGAGGACACCTCCCTACCACAGTCGGGAGTCTGAGGTCCAGCAGGGGTGGTCACCCCACCAACTGGACCCCAGAAAATGGAGGACGTGCAGGCATGAACAAGCAGGGCGCGTCCACGACGGCACCAGAGGATTCCATCAGCCTGGATGCCATTGTGGTGCCAGAGGCAGTTGCATTGTAGGCAGCAGCAGGCTCAACGTGGGAGGCATCATGGCTCAGCGCCATCACCATCCCGGGGGCAGGCATCGGCCGGTGGGCAGGAGGACCCAGGATTGGGAGAGTCTTCCGTGTGGCAGCGTTTGGGCCAGCAAATAGATGCAGAGCGGCGGCGGGCGGAGAGAGCACGGCTCACAATGGTCAGGTCGGAGAACTCCATGTACCGGGCTTTGAGGCGGGCTGAGTGCCTCGAGGCAACTAGCAGGGAGTCGGAGGATGCCATGGCTGCACCTCTGCAAGACCTCGAGGCCAGGGAACAGGCCCGCCACTGGAACATCGACATGGAGTTCGATGATGCCCTGGCCCGGGACATCAAAAAGTGAGCCGTCAGACTAGCCCGCCGCCTTTGTATATGGTTATTTAGGTTTAGGTTTCATTTTGTTTCTTTATGATTTGGAGTACACGGACTTTGCTCCACTTTTTGTATATAGTTGTGTTTTACATAGGGTTTTTTGTGGGTTTCATTTTGTTTTGGGATCATGGACACTTCCGACTTTCATTGTAAATAGTTCCGGACATGTACATGCTTTCTTTTTTACGTCATCCCATGGAGTGATGGTTTTTTATGCTTTTCAATTTTGAATTTGTTTCTATGGACTTTGGCGATGGACCACTTCTCATTTTTCATGTCTTGGATTCTGATTTTTCCTTAGATTTTACTTTCTTTTTCATATTGCATTAATTATTTCTTCATTTGCATGTGTGGTTTTCATTTTCGTCATTTTGTTTTCTTTTTAATACATTTCATAAATCTTCATTATTGGTGTGGTCTACTCTCATTGGTTTCGTGCATGTTTCTATGAGCATTGCCTCAGTCATGTGTTGCCACTTTGTGGCTCTGTAGGACATTTATTCATGGGCATGTCGGGGCCTGCTGGCAGGTTGCCGTCAATGGGGGTGGGGTGGAAGGACATGTGTTGCGGGACCTGCTGGCAGGTTGCCGTCAATGGGAGTGGGGTGGAGGGACATGAGTCGGGGCCTGCTGGTAGGTTGCCGTCAATGGGAGTGGGGTGGAGGGACATGTGTCGGGGCCTGCTGGCAGGTTGCCGTCAATGGAGGTGGGATGGAGGGACATGAGTCAGGGCCTGCTGGCAGATTGCCGTCTATGGGGGTGGGGTGGAGGGACATGTGTCGGGGCCTGCTGGCAGGTTGCCGTCAATGGGGGTAGGGTGGAGGAACATGAGTCGGGGCCTGCTGGCAGGTTGCCATTAATGGGGGTGGGGTGGAGGGATATATGTCGGGGCCTGCTGGCAGGTTGCCGTCAATGGGGGTGGGGTGGAGGGACATGTGTCGGGGCCTGCTGGCAGGAGCCCGTCACTGGTGGGGGGGACATGAGTCGGGGCCTGCTGGCACGTGCATTCATGTTACAGTGTGTTGCTTTGTGTGGCCACCCGTAGGCATCCACTGTGTGTTCCAGCTAGGCCCATGCAGGCTTGTCTTGTGTTTGAAGCTCGGGGTCCAGACACATATGCCACTCCTGCTTCCCCTTTCCATGGGCTCGCAAGGGTGGCACCGTGTGACAGTAACTTACACAGAGGCATTGGGCTTCCATCAGTTGTGTGGCCAGTCTTTAGTCCAAACTGTGTATACACCCCTAGTGGGGATTACTGATGATTTCTCCACTGCATGGTTGATTTGTATATTGTATTCGATATTGCTCATTATGCATAATTGCATTTAGCTTCTTCATGTCTTACATTGCCTCTCTCCATTCCAGAGGCAGTTCATGTTGTATGCAGTACCTGCCACATTTACCTACCAGCAACACACTGGAGATGGAAGGAGTCGATGTGCTGCCTTTGTCAGGTTGTGACACTTGGACTATTGTGACTGGTTACTGTCAGACGTTGCCACTGTTGGGTCCTGTATTCATGTTTTGTCATGCTGGTAAGTATATGTTCATGTGTGCTGTTTCTTTTTCATAGGTGAGAGGGAATTGTCTGTGGCCTGTTTCCATTTGTGACGGTGCACTTTGTGACAGTTGTGTAATGTTTTGTGCATTCATTTGGTTGCTTTCACATTGCATGCCATGGTGTCTTGGGTGGGTGAGATGGGGTTTGGGAGGGGTTGGGTGACATACCAGTATTTGGGTGTGCTGTTTTGCAATGGGGTAGTCCTTCATGCAGCATGAATGTGTGCCTTTTACTGACACAGCATTGGGTCTGTTTAAGTAGCTAGGGATGCACACAATGTAGCACTTCCAGGGAATCAATCTCAGGGTGGTATGGTTGTGACAGTTGACTGTCCCTTTGTCATCATCAATTTTCAGCTGATATGTGCCAGGCATGTGTGCACTCTGCAAGGGTGAGATTATAGGTGAAAAATGTTGCCACAAGCTGGGTACGGGCTGCCTCGCCACGTGCTCTTTCCCCTCCTAGGTGCAGCAGCCGTGCATGTGGTTGGGGATGTGGGGGCACCACCATGTCCACCGGTACGCCCCGCCGGGTTGCAACATTGTGCAGGACACATGCTGCCACTATAATCCTGCACACTACTGGGGGCGCATATAGCAGCTGGCCGCCAGAGTGGTCAAGGGAGCGGAAACTTGACTTCAGCACTCCGAATGTGCGCTCCACTATGCCCCAGGTTGCAATATGTGCTGCGTTGTATCTTACCTCGGGTGGTGTGGTGGGGTTCCGTATTGGCGTCATCATGTAGGTGCTCAGAGGGTAGGCACTGCCCCTGGGGAGGTGCTAATGGTTGTCATTAGTTGGGTTTTGACATTTCTCTGTGTGTGACATGCATGCATGTGCAGAGGCATTTTTACTCAACAATGAGCCATGTGTCGCCATGCCTCCCAGCTTCTAGGTCCCGGTTTAGGGGTGACATTCTGAATATGAAACTATCATGGCTGGACCCCGGAGAGTTGGCATATACAGAGGTGATGATTTCCTTGGCATCACATACAACCTGCACGTTGATGGAATGCAAGCGGTTGCGATAGATGTGCTCAGTGGCCCTAGGAGGACGGAGAGCCACATGGCTGAAAAAAATAAATAAAGAATAATTCTTCCAAAAGAACATGAGTAATTTGTGGCACCTAGCACTTTGGGGAAGTGTGCCACCCGTAAAAGTCCTGGACCACGGCCTGCATTTCTGCGGGTGTTCTGGGCATGTATATGTGCCTGCGGACTGAGGGGCATGCAGTCATGATCACCAACACCTGGTGTAGGCAGCATGACTGCGTGGCCTGTGAGATGCCCCCAGCTATGGCACTTGTCCGCTGAAATGACCCGGTGGCCAAGAAATGCAGTACATTGAGCACCTTTTCCAAGGGGCTCAGTGCTTGGGAGCACAGGATGGGTGATGTGAGGTCATCCTCCCACTCAGCAACCAGGTCTAGGATGATATGGGGTGGAAACCTATACCTGCCATAGACCTGGTCATCAGGCATCCCAAAAAGGCTGGTCCTGGGTCTCCTCCTCCCCCTGCGGTTTCCCACGACCACTGCTGCGAGGAACGGTATATTCATCGTAGCGTATGAGCTTGTTTGTTGTTTGAGTGCACTTTAATGCTGCGCTTCGGCCGCTTACGCTAACTTCCGCCTGGCGAACGTGTTTCCGGATTAGTGCGTCTTTTGTGGCACGTGGGTTTCCCCTGTTCGATTCCATGAATACATGTTGTTAGTGCGTGTGTGGGCATTGCGAGGATTTAGCAGCGGTACTTCCCCCGTAACGCCCACATTTTCACGTGTTGTTCCCCATTCCGCATGTTCCGCTGCCTTCTTAGGTGTGTGCGCTGCCCTGTGTGCGCCTTCACTGGCCGTCTTGCGCACAGCCTTCGGGATGTCGCAATGACGTGTGCACCACACGCAGATTCAGTGCAGATCTCAGGTAAGCCACGCGCAGCGCCTTCCATGAATCGACAAACGGCTGCATGCGAGGGTTTCGCACGCGTGCGCTGTGATTTTCACGCTTGCGCCCCCGTTTTCAGCGCACATTCATTCCATGAATTACCCTCTCTATGTCGAAACTGAAATGCTGGTATCTAACACGGATTAAGGCACCCATTACACTTGAGCAGGACGTTTCCAAATATTTTACGTCGTGTAACTATTAAATACCACACCCTTTACATTATCGGTATTATAATGCACGTTCCTGCTGACTTCTGTTCAGTTTAGCTGCTTCAAATGATGAAAGGATGAGTTCTGGGGATGAGTCTGCCGCCAGGGCTAAATCCTGTGGCTAGTCGGTCTCCAGTGAGCGGACCATCTATGGCTGCCACTTTTCCCTGCGGGTATCCAAAGCACCCTCGTCACGACTGACACCCTTTATTCTTTCCAGAGGAGGGTTGAATCACTTATGAACGAATAAAAGAATGCAAGCACCCTGTGGAGTAACTTTGCTGAAAATGTTGGGGGGACATGACATCTGAAGAAAAGGTGCCCAAGTCAAATGAATGGTGACAAAATGGTGTGCCATGAAAGTTGGGGGGTACAAACTCCCCTGTACCACCCTAAAATTACGCCCATGCAAGCACCTAAAGGCAGGGTAGGTTTTGGCGGCTGCAGGAATTCCTGCTGCAGAGCCGAACCGCCCAATTAGCAGGTGCAGCAAGAACATGGACGACCAAGTACTGGGCAATATATTTATAGTGATTGAGCAGGACCAGTGGATGCCCATTCCCTGGGCAGTAAAGAGGTTAGTGACTATTTGAGCCCCCACCACACTGCATACATTGTACCAAGAATCAGCACACGGTACCATGGCAAATAGCTAGATGAAAGCAGATCGCCTAAGTAAAATGTGCCTACCCACAATCCCTATACAACTCACCCTCACATTCTGGTCGAGACGTGAAGGAGCAGTTGCAGATTACTGGGATGGCAGACAAAGAAGAACACCTGGAAAGGGGCAAACTGCTCTATTTGTTGAACAACAGAAAAATGATTTTTGGTTGCTGCACAAATCTGAATACGCTTCTGACTGGTGGATGCTGCTGCTGCTTTGGGACCATGCACACTTCCAGCGGCCACCCCCCCTGGTCGCGCACTGCGGAAGTGACAGGTAAGTGGCTGTTTGCTGGCTAAAATCACTGTCCCTGTGCTCCTGTGGAATCTGCAGCACTATTGGACTTTACTTATGGTAGCAGAATACGTGGCTCCTCTCCTCCTTAACTGCTCATACTACACATACAGACGGGCGCGTGCACCAGCGTGCGCGCACTGCGGAAGTGGCTGTTTGCTGGCTAAAATTATTGTGTCCCCGTGCTCCTGTGGAATCTACAGCGCTTTTAGACTTTACCTGTGGTTTGCGCTGAGGCTAACCAGAGAGACTGTATATGTGGACATTTAGTACTATTCAAGATATCATTATTCACTGTGGAGTCTAATACTCTTTATTGACCTTAACAGGTAGCAGAATACGTGGCTCCTCCTCCTTAACTGC
This sequence comes from Ambystoma mexicanum, assembly GCF_040938575.1. Classification (NCBI taxonomy): domain Eukaryota; kingdom Metazoa; phylum Chordata; class Amphibia; order Caudata; family Ambystomatidae; genus Ambystoma; species Ambystoma mexicanum. The sequence goes on from NC_090922.1 coordinate 257,717,046, forward strand.
TCATACTACATATACAGATGTGCACGCGCGCTAGCACGTGCGTACTGCAGAAGTGGCTGTTTGCTGTTCGCTGCTCGCAGCGAGAGTGAGAATGGGTGAGAGCGTAGCGATTTTGGATTTTTGCTTTTTACTGATACTGCTGATGTATTGCAATTTACAGTACGTCAACTGTGTCGATTACAATTAAACTCTACAAAACTTCCCCGCATGTAATAGCAAATGAGCCGGAGTTAGCTGGGTTATATATCGCTTGATATATTGTAATCTTGTTATCGTATTTCCACATCACGTGCGGTGGTCATAAGCCAGTGGATTTTATCCCACGGTGCTGTTGCAATATAAAAGCGGAGTTGTTGACTTTTCTTTAAGTAATTTTCCTGGGGGACGAAGTATCCTACTGACTCACTTTACATATTATCAGCATATTGAATACTGAAAGTAGCTTGTTCAGCTTAGCCTGATAATAGAACTGGAGCAAGGGTATATATTGACATGAATTGCTAAATAACGACTTTCCATTTCATATTAGTCTGGGGATATTGTATTCAGTCCCTGGTGGCTGGGAGATATATTTCTATATTTGCCCAGTATACAGTGGACCTGAAACATGGGGCATAAGCTTCTCTCCCACCTTAATAAAAGGAAATTAGGTGACCGTAGTGTCACACCTCCAGACATGTCTTCCCCGCAAAGGGTATTAAAGAAAATAAAGGGGAAAAGGGATACGCATAATCAGAAAATTAGACCCAGCACAACCAAAGATATCTGGCGTTGTAACAGTGGGAGGGAGTAATAACATGGCGGATCTGACTATTGGTGTCTCGGGAGGGTAGCTCAGCGGCAAACGTGCTCGCCTTGGAAGCAAGACGACACGAAGCAACACAGGTTCGATCCCCGGGTCCGTGCTTAGAAACCTCTGGGTATTTAAGCGCGTTATAAATATGCAACTAAGACAAAAAAATAAAACAAATACGTAACAGCTTTAAAAATGCAAAATAAATAAAATAAAAATGAGAGTCAACATCTTGAACAGAGGGGCAGGGGGGTGAGTCTGTGGATTCATGTGAAGGGATGATTAATAGTATGATACCCCATATATGATACCCCATAGGAGATATGTGCCACTGCCACAAATTTTGTAGACAATCTATGGTGGTGAAAGGGGTGCCGGGTCAGGTATGTCAATATAGAACCAGCAGCCAATAATATTGAAGATACTGAAGATGATAGTTATTGGGAGTGAAAGATCAATGAGTATGTCAAATACAATAGAGGTCATGGCTGCAACTTTGGATGCAGCGTTTGCCCTAAATGCCCTAAATGTATTGATATGTAGTATCACTACATATGGGAAGGTGAGCCACCGTGGTGCGGAACAAATAATTGAAGAGGGGGTTAACATTGGTGGAGGTGATGATGGTTTGAGTGACCTCTAGCAGAAGATGATTGTGAAAATGGCACAATTGAGATAGAAAGTATAGAGGAAAAGATACAAATAGATATTGTGTTCGGGGACGAAAATAGTATTACATTTGGAAGGAAGAAATGTACCAGTCGCAAACGTAATCACAAAAAATAGCATAAAGCAGAGGTGTAAGAGGGGAAAAATAGAGGGAAAGTGGTAAGCAGAGCGAATGTTGCTTCATTGGAGGAGATGGGGAATGATGTGGTATGTGACTTTAAGGGGAATAGCTATGACCTAACAAAGGTAGATAAGATACAAAAGGTGAAAAAAGCACTGGTGATACCCACAGCAACAACAATCAATGATCAAGGACTGTTTGATAATTGGTTAAACGGTACAGCAAATGAGATTTAGATGGTGGGAGACTACTTGTTGAATGCAACAGAAATTGAAATAATCCCAGAGCTTGGTGCGAAAAGTGTTGTGCAGTGGGTAGGACATGTGAAATAACATGACTGTACTCAGTAGGAAGAAAAGGTATAGCCAATACATTCTGATGAGATATGAAACTGATATAACAAAAAGTTACATGACAAAAATGTGCAACCCTGTATTGTTACGTTTTATTTTAATGCTCCGGTTCAATGTATTACCTTGTTATGAATTTGTGGGGAGCTGGGAGGCGGTAAAGTACCAGGATAGATTGTGCCGGTCGTGTAAAAAGGAGGTGGAAACCAGCAGACACTTGCTGACAAATTGTATAAATTGCCAAGAATTGTATAACAAAGGCTACAGAGATCTGGTGAGCGACCTTAGAATGGCAGCATCGGATCAATTTTGTTGTTATGTAATATGAATTGTAGTTCTTAATGGAATCTTTACTTTCTCTTAACAATGTGTATATATTAAGTGTATAAGGTTTGAATTATCCAATTTGCACTATAAATACATTAAAAAAAAAAGACGCTTCTGACTGGTGGATGCGGCTGCTGCTTTGGGACCGAGTACACTTCCAGCGGCCACCCCTGCTGGCTCCCCCTGGGTGCCCAGTGCACCCCCAGCCTCCCGCTGGCACCCTACAGGCCGCCCCCCGGCACCAGAAGATGTCTCCACTAGTGCTTGTGTGCATGTCCCAGAAGGGACATGCACACAAGCATGTGAGAATGGTCAGTGGTAACATGCTCACCTTGGGAGCAAGAGGACACGAAGCAACACGGGTTTGATCCCCGGGTCCACGCTTAAAACCTCTGGGTATGAAGCGTGTTATAAATAACCTATCATGTCATATCATGCTTAACGGACGGGTAAATGCAAAGCCAGCACCTCAGAGGAAATATAGACTAGTGCGTGTTGTTGGGTTCCACAGAGAATGCAAGAATTGAATAGTCACAGTGGCGGTTGGTGAATTTTTTGATTAGAGGGTCAGGAGAAGCCGAGCGTAGCAAGGGAGCCCAACAAATCAATGGTTGCTTTAGGGAGGTCTTCCCGTGAAATAATAGATACAATCGGTGCTTTTTTCAGCACACTTTCTGTGAAATATTGGGTTAAAAGCCACACGGTTTGCAAGTAGTTTTATGGGGTGACGTCAACAAAATCAAGAGATGCAAGTCACCAACAGTGCACAGCAGAATTTCCCAAAGCATTTTTCTGATGCCTGTATAGCAGTTTAAACAAAAGATATAGGGCCAGATTCATGGAAGTGTTTTATAATGGCGCAATGCCATAGGAAAACGTTCTGTGAATCAGCCCCATAATGAATTGTTATCATGGCTAGTGAGGTGTTTTATTGGTCCTGTAGGATGTAATTGTTTTTACTAAACCAGGTGAAATTAGGCCCAAGTCTATTACTTTATTATAAATGTATGGCACACTACCGAATTTTTTAATGATTGTCCTCAGTTCTTATTCTGATTATGTATGGTCAAGTTTTGTTTACTGATGGTGTATACTATTATGGTTTTTATACAGAAATAAAGTAATTAATGAAAAAAAGAAATGTTATGCTGGCTATAACCATACATGTCCAGGCAGGCTGCACCAATACATGCCAGTATAACCCTATAAGAACAGCATGACAGCCGGTATCGCCCAAGAAGGGGCCTAAGATCCAGTAACGACCTACAAAAACATAAGAAAAAAAAGGAAATTCGGTGGAAACAGCGTTCTTACATCTAATTGCTATCCCCTGGAACACCATGCCCAAAGAAATTAGAACCACAGAAGACCACATTAGCTTCAGGAAACAAATACAAATCTGGCTATTCAACAGACAATAACAATCGCAAAGGGAAACCAGCAGCAATAACATTACAGACAAACAACTAGAGTGGAGGTGAGATGGGCCGACGATCCACAACCCGGCACCTGTCTAGATACCATCAAGCGGCAACCAAAGTGTCACACCAGAACTCCAACAAACCGACAGACTTAGCAACCCACTTGCCCTTCCTGCTGCTCCAGTATAACCAAGGCCACTACACCAGACCTTGGGCTAGCCACACTACACATAAACAAAGCAATAATAAATTCTATGTTCACACCCATCATCTCTGAGATGCTGAAAGCACACTCAGAGTGAGCCATCCCACATAATCCATAAGACCGTCAACAAGGCAATTACCCACCAAGACACCAGATAGTCTTACAGCTATGGCCATCCGCGACTCTGGATCTCTTATGGATACCATCTAACCAGCGCGCACAACCACAACCCACCACAACACGCTAACACCAACACAAACACTATCAAACACTGAGGCACTAAATCTTACCCATACGGTTACAACACATGGGGCCTCCCGCACTTACTCCCACATGTAAAATAACACTCACAGATGCCAGTTCCTCCTGGTTCTGAACCTATCCTCTCATCCTATCCTCACAAACCTCCCCGCCCCCATCTCTTGCAGAGCCACGTGAGCGCCTGGGGACTGCCCCTTGGTGGCAGCAGTGTGGTATAAATCAACATAACATAATATAACAATACTCATCATGTTGGCCTTACCATTTAGGCCAGTAAAAAATGCCATGCCGCAGTAAATACATCTAGACTGGGTGCACCAATGCGTGCCTACCATAGTGAAGAATAAATATAACCAGAGATGGACTCCCTCTCTAGTGAGCAGCTAGAAGCTCTGCACTTGGCACGTAAAGCCTGCAGAAACAATGGGAAGCATTATATGTGGTGAGTGACCTTATTGTACACTCTAGTCAGCTTAACTGTGTGCACATTGCAGTTAATGTGAGCTGCAGTATGAACTTTAAACCACAATACCCCCTGCCACAAGCCTTCCTTATTGTGTGTTTTGGCTTTCACCAATGTGTTATATTCTGGGTACAGCTGAAGAGAGCGATGCCCCTGACCCAGCGCTGGCTTTGTAGAGTCAGTGAACTTGATTATTTTAACTTTTTATTTTGAGCAAAGCTGCTCACTTGGATGTTACTGTGGGCTGCCTTTTCCCATAAACAGCTTCTATAGTTTATATAATGTCAGCTTTTTATATGTAGCTCTTCATGCCTGGTTCCTCCTGCTTCAAAGGGCTGAAACAACTGGTGTTATTACTACCACAAGTAATGATACTCAAGTCAATTTATCACCCTCAGAAGGATGAAGGGCTGAGATCTGAACTTTGCAAGTGCATGCTGGCACGTGCCAGAGTTGAGCATTTAACATGCTGAGCTATCCACGTGCACTACACTATGTATAATGGCCTGTGCAGTTCAAAATAAATATTTAAGATACATATATCCACCACCCTCTCCATACTTGCCAACATTCTGTGACCAGAAAGATGTAGGATTTCTCAAGTTTCAAAAATAATGGTGACATCACAGAAAAATAAAAAACATACTTTGTTGGCACCATTGAGGCATTCTAAAATACACAGCCCATCAAACAGCACTGCATGGAACGAGGTTCAAATGTTAAAAATGTATAATTCTAAATGGCAAGTTAACACCAAATGCAATTACACCGAAGGTAATCACACAGAGCTGGTAGGCAACGTTTGCCACTGCTCTCTAGCAGCAGCAGCCTGGGGAATACATATGTATTTCTGCAGTGCAAGTTGAACACTGAATGACAGTCTGATAGGCAGATGCTGTGTGATGATGGTACGCTCTGTCACTTGCCTTCACTGGTGGTTTAACTTAGGGTTGTACCAGCAAGAGTGCAGGACAGAGTCACGTAGCTGTCAGGTCAGTGGATTGGTCTGAGGCCAAAGTAATCACCTACCAGCCCACTGTACAGACAGACTAATTACTGTGTTGCAGCTTTGTCCTGCAGCCTGCCTTATAGTCACATAAATTACCTGCCACTGTAAAAATCAGTAGGATCTGTCACACAAATCTGTAGGCAGTAGGACTACTTAAAAAAGCAGTAGCCTACTGCCTAAATCTGTAGGGTTGGCAAGTATGCCTCTCCAATACCTACAGACTCCTCTCTTTTTTATATAATGTGTCATGACATATTCCCCCTGCTTCGTGGCACTGTAACAATAGGTGTTACTTATTAATAAGAAACAACGCAGCCCCCAGAGTCAAGGCATTACCTGAAGCTGCCCGTATACACATTTTAAGAAGGAATATTTGGCAGGATGGCTCAGTGGGATACGCAGCAGGAATATTTGGCAGGATGGCTCAGTGGAATAAGCGCTTGCTGCTGCGAGCCAGGTGTGACCTGCAGGTGACGGGGTGGAATCCTGCGCTTCTGCAGCAGTTCAACACTTTATGCTCCTGATCTCTTGTATCTTTCTATCTTTCGCCTGTTATCTTCCTGTTGTTGTGCTTGACTGCCCCTCTTTCTCTCTTTACCCTCTTCCTGTCTCTTTTTTATTTTTGGAATGTTTTATTTCGAGGATTCAAGTGAAACATGTACTTCTGCGTAATATAGGCAATCTAATGAGCCGAGCAGTGAGATGTGACTGTATGTACAGCTTCCTTGTGACCTGGCTGCTGACTGACAGGTGCATTTTGTGTTGCCGGGAACATAACTGTGGCTGTAGTTAGTGTAGGAGTGTGGTGAGGATTTTACTCTGTGTGGCTCCTTATTTTGGTCTGGGATTTTTCGGGGTGCGGCGGTTGCCGGAGACAGGCAAATCACAAGGGGCTGACATAGTGTGCATCTTAGAGAGAGCAAGCCTACAGAGCATGGCAGCTGCTTCTCTGGACTGACCGCATGCCTGCAAGTTCGGCCCAGTGCTGGAAATGGAAAACAGTTACTCTGGTAATCTTCTCCTCCACGAGTGCATGGCGGTATCTCTTCCTGTAACTCAAACTGGTTTCTGACACCTTTTCTAGAGTAGCCACGCTGGTAAAGCGGGACTCGGAACAGCAGAGCACCCTCGGGGTACTCGTGTTAAAGTCTCGCTTAAATAGGGAATGCCTTCGTTTAGCTGTTTCCTGGTCGAAATCCCGTTTTAAGAAAACAAATACGGGTTCATTCCTACGTGGAAGAAATGCCATATTTCACTTACCCCAGATAAAGAGCTCTGCGCCTCCCAATCAAGGTCCACGTACACCCACCCTTCTTTGCCGCCTTAGAGTGCGTGCTCTCACCTGTCCTCTCTCGTATCTATCTACGCCACCCTGTCCCGTACTTTTCCGCCACGCCCCTTTCTTGTATTTCTGTGTCATTTAAGGAGAGGCGCCGCCATTGTGTGAACACTCTTTGAATGACAGGTTCGGGGCATATCTCCAGTGTGCTGGGATCTGGAACACGGTATGGTTGAGAAGGGATGGTCGGAAAGTTGAAATACTACACAATGCGAGCGTGCGTTTTGCTTCCTGTCACTACAAGGAATGAATCGTTTTACAGCATGTTTTTACTTAATCTTAAAAAGATTCCTCAATCTGTTTTTTTTTAATATTTAGCTGCTTGTTCATGCTTGTATAGGGATACATGGAAACCAGTTACTCTGGTGATCTTGTCCTCCTTGAGGGAAGAGGAGGGGTGGCAGTATATCTTCCCGTAACCCAAACTGGTTTCTGCATGCAATCTCTGGTGCCGAGTTAGTCTTCTGAAACCTGGGCTGCTCTGCTTGGAAACAGTCAGGTCTGGGAGTTTTATTTATGTATGTATACTGCATTTTTTAGGCACTTATACAGTAAGCCAATTCCGTTTCAAGGCGCCCGAAGTTTCCTGGCCTAGTCCCCGGGCCACTGAAGGAAGGAGTGCTCTACCAGCACAAACCTGGCCTCTTAACTTTGTTAAATTCCTTCTAGGCGCTGCGGTTCGGAGCTCAGTAGGGAGGAGCGCGTGCAGTCAAGCAGCACGTAAAAGCATTTACCGTGAAATGTAACACATGACATATCAGGGCCTTGCTTTAGTGGATGCGGCTTTGCTGTTGGTGGATGGAAATGTCTTTTGTTAACTTCGGCTGATGAATGGAGTAAAAGTAGTGGAATTTGGGGTGCAAAATTGGCATTGCTTCCAGGTAGGAACGAACGTTCAATGTTTCGCTGGTCGCATATTCAGGGACAGCAAAGTGGGTGTGAAAGGGTTCAAAAACAGGCCACAATAATGAAAGGGAATGAGCACAAGTGTTTGTTTGAAGGAAAACATGCACGTACCAACAACTCTTTAGGGAGTCAAGGCTATGACAACGGGCGTCGGCCTCCTAGGGGTCTATAGCACAGCTACTGTGGGATCTTGGGTTAAAGATACAAGCAGCTGTGTTTACACCAAAGCAATTAAGTAATGTGTGGAGGTGATGCCGCTGACCATCAGAGGCATTGTGGGATGACTGAAGTATTTAGAATCAGGGACGGCCCTAGGAATTGTGGGGCCAAGTGCAGCAAACTAATTGTGGGGCTTATTAACTTGCATATGACATCAAAGGAAGTGACATCACTCCAAGCTGAACTCGGAAGGATGAAACCTGAGGGGATTGGAACCCGTGGCCAGCAGTTTAAGCATAGATCTCAGCAGTAGGCACATTAACCTAATGGCTATAATTGCTGCATGTATATTGATATAAAGATACTTTGTCGTCTACCTGCCCCTTTACCCCAACACACACATAGACACTTGCTTTTTATGGCAGACTATGTGCTATACAAGATTCAATAACATTGCATAACTGGGCATAGCAAAATGTTTCACTCATTCTCTGTTAGGCAGTACTTTGTATGGCCCATGCCACTTTGGTCACTAGCAGCAACATGAGATCAAAGTTAACGATGGCTCTGCCTATACTACAAGGGATGATTACCTTATTGTCCACAGTGAATCGGGGATATTAACCCATGCACAGTTTAACCACTTGAAGACATACCTTCCAAGCTCGACTTGGCACAAATATTTTAAGTTTGTATTTCAAGACCTACAACAATGTCTGGTAGAGCAGAGCTCTCCAGCTTCCCATGGCTATGCAGGCAAATGCCACCCAGTCCTCATTTTCCCTGGCATTTTGGGACTTAAGTTTCTCTGAATTGCAAACCAGAGAGAAAAAAGTACACGTCCGAGGATCAAAATGGAACTAATAAGACTTCAAGACTTATCCTTGGCCTCAAACCCAGGGACAGCCTCTCTCCAACTGTAAAAGCTCTCCACTGGCTCCCGGTTGCTGCGAGGATCAAGTTCAAGACCCTCTGCATCATCCACAAGACTTTCAGGGGCCTTGGACCCCTCTACATCCAACTCTCTCTCCCTAAATACCTCACTGCTAGAGCCCTTCGGTCTTCTAGCTGAAATTCTATGCAGATCAGACGGTTTTCCAAGCAGAGAATGGGGGGTTGATCTTTCTCTTCGGCAGGAGCCTCCTTCTGGAATGGCCTCCCTGCCCCTCTCAGGCTTAAGCCGGATCTCCTTAAATTTCGGAAGCTTCTCAAGACCCTCCTTTTCTCTTCTTTCTTCCCTCCCCCACTCCCCTGCTAATGCCCCCCTCTGCCGCATTGACCAGCTGGTCCCTTCTGAGTCCTACAGGGCACCAGACCCTCCTCACCCAGTCTACCCCTGCACCACCCCTAGCCTGCACTTGTTTTTTTGGGACCCCTTTGCCCAACTAGCCTGGCGGGGTGTGCATCCCTACCAAGCCTGGTCCACCCCCGCTCTTGCACTTAGCATGTGATCCTCTCTCCCTGCACTCCCTGGCACCTGCCCACCTGGCCTCCCCTTAGCACTTTCCAGGCCCCATGGTCCTCTTCTTACCCCTCCTCCTCTCCTCCCCTGCACTTGTATGCTTCCACTCTGCCCCTCACTTCCCTCCCACCCTAGCATTATCCCCTCTGCCCAGACCTGCACTCCCTTGCCCCCTTCACTTCTTGTTACTGCACTTGCACGATCTGAATGACACAAGGCCTAGTAGGACCATTATTGTCGTTTTCTTCCCTGTCCCCCCTCCCTTTTTTTGTCTTTTGGCGCCTTGAAACACCATTTGCTGTATAGGCGCTTTATAAATACTCAAAAAATAAAATAAATAAAAAAAATGCAAAAAACAGGAACTTCATGGCCTTCTCACACGTGGCCCTGAGAAACTTCAGAGCTCGGATAGTTTACTTATAAAACAGACATATCTGATAGCAACATTACAATACATTAATCCTTAGACCGACTTGCTAAAGCAAAAGAATATTGTTGTTGCTTTATTTTCCACATCCTGAATGGAAAACTCGAAGGCCCACAATGCATAATATTAAAAGCCTGAAGCAAAAATCTTTTTTTTTTATACCATTCCTTGGATAAGAGTTACTTTTGTCACAACATTCCAGCAGGCTATTGAGCAAGTTGTTAAGAGCGTTTGCATATTCACATAAGGCAACCCCTGACATCATGGCAAACCTGTAAAGGGGTGCTTTATTTTAGTGAACACCTTCTTGCTAAGGTCATGAATAAGGTTGTTAAATAAAGGGTGTGCTGGATAAGAGAAAGGGGCATGTTGCAGGTCATTAAAAAGTCACAGGCAGCTAAGTTCAGAATGCTGCATGTGGGCTTGCTAAAGAATGGCAATCCGCCTGAGCTTTGAACTGCAGTGACCTTCTTGGCCTGCCGAGGCTTCTTTCACAATATAAACACACAAAAGAACGAAAGTCCCACCCTCTTTCGATATGAGTTTACATTGTGAAAGAAGCCAGACATGGTTGAGCAATGTCAGGCAGCCGCACAATGGCTGGATTCCCCTTTGACTACAGCACCTGGGCGGCGTAGGCGACAGGGCCATTGAGGGACACCAAAAACATCCAGAAACAAATATTCTTTGCTAGGTAAAAAGGTTGCATTTCTTACATTTCTTACATCATCAACAAATGCGATGAAGCCATACATGAATCACATCACCACATTTTTACATCACCATTAAGTCATAGTTACATCATCAATTATGTCTTTTACGTACTTGAGCGTGGGGAGTGGCAGTGGCCATTGGCCCCCATGCAGCAGGATGGACCCGAGGTGAATATGTGACACCCTAAACTGACAAGACCTGCCCTGGTGGACCGGTGAGGACCGCACTATGGGCCCCTGACATGACACCTCTCCAATCTACGCCAAACCTAGGACCATAACCTACCTCAGAATTACATCTCCTCTCCAGTGACCCAAATGGTCGAGCCCGTATCTCAATTCAATGCAATGTGCCCCAACCTACCACAACACACCAACAAACCCCTGATCTAATAGGGTGGGTGGGAAAATAAACAAATGCTGCTTTCGCAGCTCACCGATGCCAGGCAGGGCAAAAGGGAGGCAGAGAACCTCGCCCCCCCGCCCCTCATTATACCTGCCAGGGACCCTTTGGCTCCAACTTCCATTGCTTGCCAGTGACATCCCATGCCGCCGGCGCCGGTGTGGTGACCCTCTTTCTGGTGCCCCTCCCTTCTTGGCCCGCCACCACGCCTCCCAATCCGTCTACCTGGCTTCATGCCAGGGCATCTCTTGCAAAATTCTCAGACGCTGCCCCTCTGAGAAAGAGGGTCAGCCTCTCCGCGGGTCCCCATGAGCATGAGGCCAAGTGCAGCTGCACTTGCCTGGTGCCAGCCCTGTGTAGAATGCATTGGTGTGTGTGTGAAGAAATGTGTTTACGTCATCCAGGGTTTTTACACACAGAATCACATCATTGGTTACAAATGTGCTTCATGGGATCCATATAGAAGGCGTGGCTTTCTGCCACGTGCTTTCGTATATGCAGTGCTTGAAACAAAAAGAAAAGAAGCGCAGGTACTCGCCTCCTGTGCAGGTTTATGTGGTTGGGGGAGCTGGGGGCTCGGCCCACAACAGTGTCCACATATTGCTCTTGTTCTTGGGCATTGACAGAACTACCCGCCCCTCTGTTATTAATCTCACTCCATGTCGCTCTCGATTTTTGTAGTTTTCCATTTCACTTGCATTCCATGTGTGCGCCCCTCTTTTTGTCTCACTCTTCATGTCTCGCTCTTCGAGAATGTCTCTGTGTGCGTTTCTATTTGAAAGTCATAACCCTTTTGCCCCATCCCCCCTGTTTGCACAATATCGGATATGACATCTGGCAGTAGGCAAAAAACATTACACATTGAAGAGCAATAATGTGTATTGACAGCATTGGGCAGGGGCGTTGCTAGGGGGGGGCTAAGGGGGCTATAGCCCCTGATCTTTTGGCTGTAGCCCCGGATAGAATCTCAGGAGCTACAGCCAAAAGACTAGCTAGCCCCCAGTCCCAACAGTTCTGACATCAGCTTAGCCCCTGGTCTTTTCCAGACCTAGCAACTCCCCTGGCATTGGGTCATCATGACAAGTAACACCGTTAAAGACATCCACTGATATAGTGAACGATGATGTAGTGCTGGGCAGAGCTACTGTTAGGCGTGATAGGATGTAACATTCTGGAGGCGCTATTGTGCATAACGGTGATACAGCATGCCACTACTCGAAGCACACAGGATGTAACGCAGCCTGACAATACCACTAACGGATCTCAAGTAGTTTGCCATGACCCCTTTCTTAGCAGAGCATATGTCGCCCAGCATTGCAGGGCACCCAGCTAACCGGCCCCTGTGTCATGCTCCACCCTAAATAGAATTATTTACTAAATTCTGTGTGGTGGATAGTGAGCAGTGAGAGTTACATACGAAACAGAAAAAAAACACAAAAGACAATTAAGCTACATTGTAAGCACTACAATAATTGTTTGAAACGTGCTCTTGAAGAGGAGTAGGCCCTGCCTCCCTCTGGTGACAGACAGGTGAATATGTCATTTAGGGCCCATATTCCGCCCCTGGTACAATAGTGCAAATGTGAGAAGAGTTATGCACTCAAACAACTGTATTATCCATAACGTAACCAGAAACAGTGAGGATAAACATGGTATGAGCCACTAATGGCAGGAGTGAGTGATGCCCTCTCACCTACGACACATGTAGTTGCATAAGACACAAGGCAAATATGTATTCATTACAAAATAACACAGACTGTGTTTAGATATGAAGGATATTAGCCACACTCAATAGATGGGAAAATGCAGTGCTCAAATACATGCAGAAAATAGTTTCCTGACGTAGACATAGCACAGCACTGGACGTCCATTCTTTTTAAACTGGATTCTACAGCATGCATTACAGGCAACTATAGGCCTTAACTCTCATGGAGAATCACAAGTGCTTAAAATCACAGAAATACAGAGTTGGGAAAAAAGACAAATAGAGAAGAAACCCAATCCAAGGTTGACTGAAAGCAGGCTTGGGGCAATTTGGCAGCATCAAAAACCAAATAGATGGTCTTTCAACAGTGTTGCTCACAAATGAAACTGGCATAGAGTCAGAAAAAAGATAAGCTGGGTGAAGTAACCAATGCGAAACTCGACAACTAATTTACATCCTTGAAGGTTGTCTAGAAACGTGCGTCGTTCTCCAAACTGCTTTTTTCTAGTTTAAGGGTGCAAAATATATCTTGTGTTCAATGAAATACCACGAGTCATTTTAACATGGGATATTAATGCCAGGACATGGATAGGGGGAGTTTACATCTTAAAAAATATGTTTACCCAATGTGAAAAGGTGATGCATTTCATGAATAGGAGTTTGACCAATGAAATTATAGAAATTATGCTAGGACAGAAATGATGTATTATTTTTTGCAGTATTATTATATACTCTTCCTTTCTCCCATTATCATATACAACAGTGAAATCAAGTAATACTGAAAGTTCGACCAGCCTTTACCTTTATTAGACATAGGGCCTCACCATGAGTTGGGCTGTAGCCCTTAAATGCGGTGGTAACAGTATTACCACCGCATTTAAGGGCTGGCCCTATCACAAGTTGGGCGCTAAATCGGGTGTTTTACCTCCAGCTTTTTTCTGGTGGTGAAAATCCCTGTTTTCGGCGGTATTACAGCCGGCTGTATTAGCCCGCAATAGTAGCACCGAAAATTCCCCATTGGATCCAATGGACCCAATCAGGAATGGGGATTTACTGTTAAGGCCCAACCCGTGATCCGGTGGTAATACCACTGGGCCGTTCGGTGCTAGGGCTATTATAGTTGGCGGTATTACAGCCAGGAATACAGCCCAACTCGTGATGAGGCCCGATAAGTGTTGTCTCAAATGTAAAAAAAAGCTGAGATCTGCTTTTTGTCGGCCTGCAAGATGGTGTTTAAAACAAAATACTCCCGACTAGTCGTCATCTGTGTCTGTCTTTTGCACATCGTGCGTTCCCTCCCACGGAGGCTGGCAACAGGAAATTATCCTAAGAAATAGCCCCTTTAACACTCTCAGTGCCAGACCCACTGCTCCTAGCAGCCAGTATGAGATTTGTAGGTGCCTCCCCACCCTCGAATGTTCTGGCCCACATGCGCATAGTAGGCCTAGAATAAAATGCCATGCCACAATAAAATGTAGCTGAACTGGCTGCCCCAAAATGCCAGTCGAGCCAAGTAATAACACATAGCATGCTTGCTTTATCATAGAAGCCCAGAAAAAAAGTCATGCCACATTAAGAAAGGTCTAGACTGGCAGCCACAAAATGATAGTCTAGCCAAGTAATACAAGATATCATGCTTGGTTTATCATAGATGCCAAACAAAATGTCATGTCACAGTAGGAAAAGGCTGACCCAAAATGCCAGTCTAGCCACATAATGACACATAAGATGCTTGTTTTTATCATTTAATGGATGCCCATAAAAAAATCCCTGTTCCATTATGACGCCCCATCCCTAGCCCCCCTCCTGCCCAAATGAGCTCTCCGCAGCCGGCCCAGCACAAAACACGCATACACCCATTTACACAACATTCACTCGCTCACCCATACACTATTCACTCGCTCTTTCACATACGCACCCAGGTGATGTGGTACGCCAGTTATTGTTTACGACCCTGTGTGGCTGCACCACTCAATCGCCCCTTAAGTCGGCCCTGCGCCCGCTGCTTTGACGTGGGATTTAATGAGTCACATGCACGTCTGGGTTTACCATCCCCACTCTCTAGTTATCAATACAAGGCATGGTTTTATTTATTTACAAACACAAGAGCAGCCAATTGTTTTACCACATATACTGTGAATCAGCCCGTTTTTACAGTAAGAAAAAGATGATTACATCCTCAAAGACCAAAATAGAGCTACCCCGAGTCAACCATGTATGATTAAAAACAGTCAAGCCACTTCTGTATAGGCCTGAAAAGTGCATGGAATTCATGTGCTGAAATTCAATAATTTCATGATTCACTGCCAGAGGAGCATTGAACAAATAGAAAGATACCCAAGAAAATATGAAAGAGTAATCCGAAAATCAGCAGACCAAAATCATCAGAGACTTACTATAGTAGTGAAAGCAAACCACAAACCTATTTATCACATGTATTTAATGGCTGTTTATAAAGTGCCCATTAGCAAAACCATGGATGCTTGCAAAGAACCTGCCCCAGGATGCACGTGCAAGTTCTGTTAAATTGGGCTGCAGCTGTGGTATTTTCAACTTTTATGAACAGAGCCAGAGGGCCATACAGTAGTAAGAGGTGAGAAGGACAGAGGGGCATGGTAGGAGGTTTGAGCAGCTGGCCTCCTGTTTGATGGCAGGGGTGAGGCTGCCCTGTAATGCCCTGGCTGGTTCTGCCTTCCTTACCACCTAGCAACCTAATGATGTGGTGTACGAAAACAGACAGCAGTGCTGTGCCTGCCTGCTTGGTGTGGTGGAAAGGAACACAGAGGGCGGGAGTGAGAGGAGGGGGAACGAGTGTTAGGCAGAATCTTGTGCAGTGCCCTTAGGTACCACTACACACAATTAACACTACAAGTGGTAATACAAGTTCACCTTTGGTACAAGCCTGTACTACTATGTTAAAGTGGTAGCAGTAGCAGAGCAGCCAGGCCCATCTCAAGAGTATATGAGCAGTAGCAGAGATTACACAAAGGGACCACAATTACTGTGACTCAAGCAAACACTGACTTAAGGTTTCAGGTAAAAATATAAGTACATTTATTTTTAAACCATTTGTTCTAAACACAACACTTCTATTAATTCAAAATCACACGTAAAATATACTACAACCAAACAATTCACTTTGGT
This sequence comes from Ambystoma mexicanum, assembly GCF_040938575.1. Lineage (NCBI taxonomy): Eukaryota > Metazoa > Chordata > Amphibia > Caudata > Ambystomatidae > Ambystoma > Ambystoma mexicanum. Next base: position 257,732,923 of record NC_090922.1, read on the forward strand.
ACACTCTAACTCAAGGTAAGTACCCTATGTTTTAACGGACCGGTGTTGTGAAACAAAAGATGTTACCGGGAATACGTATGCAATCACTTTTTGACAGTAATGACAGTTCGGTCTTGCTAAAGATACGCGTATCCGCGACAAGAAATGTTACCGGGGCAAAAACACACTTAGCACCTGAGTTAACCAGAGAGAGTTGGGGGAATAAATCATAGGCAATACTTTTGTCAAGGCAGACAGAATCAGAGAACACTCGTTGACAGAAATTCAAGAGTCAATAGGCCGGAGCCAGTGTCAAGTGGAACCGGGTTCCTGTTGTCGAGGATCACACAGTCGGACAGTTCAAGATTCAACGTTGCCAGGAGTACTTAGATATTGTCAACAGAGGAAGCAAAAGTTATAAGAAGGAGGGAAGACAAGGGCAAGCCTTGGAGGCGAAGAAAAGGGATTCACCCTAATTCCTCAAGCAGAACACAGTACCTTATTCAATGAAGAAGCTGGTGCCACGGCAGTTGTTCCTGGTAGTTTCCTGCAGACCCACGGTTCCTGGAGCTTCGGTATGAAGGAGGACATCTGGAGGGGTCTGCACCACACAGGGATGAGGCCTGCAGCAGCGATGATGAATAAAAGGTGTGCTCCTTAAAAACAGGAGAGGCTCTTCCGATAGCTATCCGGACCACTACAGCAGTGTGCAGCGATTTCGACCAAGAAGAGGATCCTCTGGCTGTGGAAGATGAGCTGGTTATCCCCACCAGGCTCAAGGGAAGAAGACTCCGGACTGGATCTTCTCTGGTCGTCGAAGGGTAGATAGCTCAGGACTGCAGCAGGGCTTCACCGGGACGGGGTAGTTGCAGCAGCCATCTTCTTCTCCGCTTCTCTTTGGTTCCTTGTAGTTCCAGTGGCGACTCTGACTTCTAGCCCAAGAGACCCGCCTTTTATGCGAGAATCCCCCATTCACACAGCCTGGCTGTCAATCACGCAGCAGGGGGGTTGTCCAGCCCGGACAACCACCTCAGCCAATCATGGCAAAGTGTGACTTGGGTTTCCTAGGATACCCTGTGCAGGGGGTGACTACACCCCTCCCTCACATTAAGCCCACCTAGACACCCAGGCGCCTGGAGGAGGGCTTCTTGGCAGAAGCCCGCCAAAAGACAGTGAACAAAGGAGGCTAACCTGGTTTGCAGCGCAAAGTAAAACACAAGAAGGACTTTAACAAAAAAGAATTGGCGAATAAACCCGACCAGAGCCAAAAGAAAGAGTATTTGGTCAAGCGGGTTTATGTTCGAGGCTAATATAATAGCCTAAAACAATACCACGTTTATATAATATAATCGCGGTAGAAAAGTTAGGGTAGATACCACTGCCACCAGCCAAGTCTAAATGTTAAAAGAGCGAAACAATGCTCTAGGAGGTACAGATAAAAAGGGCTAAGGATTAACCCTTTCCAGTACTCCATGTAAGATGAGGTGTACTGTGTCTGTGGTTAAATGACTAGGTAAAGTTAATGGCAACTTTACCTTCTTCTGGGGGCAGTAGTCAGCCTCAGAAATGGAGTCGGTGGGAAGTCTAAAAGACAACCCTGTGTCACTGCACGGAAGGTGCTGTGGAACACACAAAAGAAGGGGGCTACTGAAGTGGTGTACTCCAGAGTCCACAATCATAAAAGCAGAGGAAATACAAATGGCTAAAACACAGGTAAGAGTGGGAAAAAGAGGCACACTCTTACCAAGTGAAAGAAATAACTCCAGAAATCCAGCAAAGCTGCTGGGGGACTCACTAGGTAAGGGAAACTAGCCATAAAATGAGAATTCTCCCTAACACTCGCCCCCCCCCCCAGACTAAGGGAGAGGAGGATTTAATCCACTCCTGGATGGATCTCATACCTCTAGTCGGTTATAAACATCCTAGAGAGACCATCAGCATTTTGGTGGTGACTTCCTGCTCTGTGCTCAATGGAAAAATCTAATCCTTGTAGGCAGATTGACCATCTGAGTAACTTTGGGTTTTCCCCCTTCATTTGCATCAGCCATCTCAAGGGTTGGTGGTCAGTCTGAATGATGAAGGTAGATCCATACAAGTATGGTCTAAACCTCTTCAGTGACCACACAATAGCAAAACATTCATGTTCTATTGTTGCCCACCTTGTCTCAGGATCCTTTAACTTCCTGCTGATGAAACAAATGGGGTGTTCCCTACCTTTCTCAATCAGTTGACTAAGGACTGCACCTATACCTACATTAGAAGAATCAGTTTGTACAATGAAGGGTTGGTGACAGTCAGGAGCACTTAGGACTGGAGCTTGACAAAGGGCTTTCTTCAGACCTTCAAAGGCTTGATTGCACTCCTCATTCCACCTGACCTTTTTAGGAAATTTGGGAGCGGAGATGACATTCAAGGGAGAGGCTATGGTCCCATAGTTCTCTATGAAGTTCCTGTAATACCCAGTGAGACCTAAGAAGGCTCTCACTTGGGTTTGAGTAGTAGGGGTGGCCCAGTTTTGTACAGCTTGTACTTTGCTAGGCAATGGCCTTATTTCACCTGCTCCTACCTCATGTCCAAGGTAGACCACTGAACTCTGACCAATTTGACATTTGCTTGCCTTTATGGTCAGATGGGCCTGTTCCAGAGCCTGCAATACATATCCTAGGTGTTCAATATGTTCTTTCCATGTAGGGCTGAACACTGCAATGTCATCCAAGTATGCCATGCAGAAGTCCTCCATCCCATTTAGAACTTGATTGACCATCCTCTGAAATGTAGCAGGTGCATTCTTTAGTCCAAAAGGCATTACCTTGAATTGGTAGAGGCCAGCTGGGGTGGAGAATGCAGTTTTCTCCTTGGCATGGTCTGTCAGGGCTATTTGCCAATAGCCTGACGTTAGGTCAAATGTGCTGAGGTACTTGGCTGCGCCAAGTTTGTCCACCAGCTCATCTGTCCTAGGCAAAGGATGGGCATCAGTCTTTGTGACTGCATTTAGAGCTCTATAGTCCACGCAGAATCTCAACTCCTTGGATCCTGCCTTTGGTACAAGCGCAACTGTGCTAGACCATGGGCTAGTAGAGGGCTCTATAACCCTGAGATCAAGCATCTTGTTGACCTCATTCCTTATATGGGTTCTTACATTGTCTGACATTCTGTACCCCCTGCTTTTGACAGGCAAACAGTCACCAGTGAGTATATCATGCTGGCCCCAAGGGGTCAAGCCTGGTGAAAGTAAGAACAGGGAGGCAAACTGATTTAACAGTAATTTGCACTCATCCTGCTGGTCAGAGTTAAGACTGGAAGAGAGATGAACTCCTTCCACTTGCCCATCTAAAGGTATGCCTCTGAGGAGGTCAGGCAGAGGTTCATTCTCCTCCTCCTCCTGAGCTGAAGCTAGAAGCAGAGCTCCTATGTCAGGTCTAGAGACATAAGCCTTTAAACGGTTGGTGCGAAAGACTCTGGGAGCCTCCTTAGGATTGCCTAAATCCACCAGATAGTTCACCTCTCCAAGTTTACCCACAACTTTGAAGGGTCCTATCCATTTGTCCTGCAAGGCCCTCTGTCTTGTGGCGACCCTAACAAGACCAAGCTGGTCTTGAGAGAACTCAACCATGTTAGCCTTCTGGTCATGCCAATGCTTGACCAGTGCTTGACCAGCCTTCAAGTTATCACTTGCCTCTGCCATCATGTGTGACATTCTCCTCCGGAGACCTATCACATAGTCAGTCACTCTGACTGGCTTGGGGGAAGGAGCACTCTCCAACCCCTCCTTAATCAGGGCCAATGGACCTCTGACTGGATGGCCATAGAGAAGTTCGAAGGGACTGAATCCCACTCCCTCCTGAGGGACTTCTCTATATGCAAAGAGAAGGCATGGCAGTAGAAGGTCCCACTTTCTTCTAAGGGTTTCTTCTAAAGCACCTATCATGCTCTTCATAGTTCTGTTAAACCTCTCCACCAACCATTGGTTTGGGGATGGTAGGCAGTTGAGAACTTGTAGGTGACTCCACAGGGTTTCCACATGGCTTGCATGTAGTGGGACATAAAATTTGATCCCCTATCAGATATCACATCCTTAGGAAAACCTACTCTGGTAAAAATACCAAGTAGGGCCTAGCCACAGCCGGAGCCGTAACAATCCTCACAGGTATGGATTCAGGGAACCTAGTGGCATGATCCACTACAACCAGGATAAACCTGTTGCCTGAAGATGTGGGAGGGTCAAGAGCACCAACAATGTCAATCCCAACCCTCTCAAAAGGAACTCCCACCACTGGGAGAGACACCAAGGGTGCCACATTCCTGGCTCCACTCTTGCCAGAAGTTTGGCAAGTGTGGCAGCTCCTGCAGAACTTGTCTACTTCTGGACCCATTTTAGGCCAGTAGAAGTAAAGAGAGAGCCTTTCCTTGGTCTTCTTAAAACCTAAGTGACCAGCCAAAGGTATCACGTGGGCTAACTGCAGAAACTGGAGTCGGTTCACTAGAGGTACTACACGTTTCTTTCAGTCTCCAGGGGTTGACTCAGTCGGTTCACTGTAGAAGAGGCCATCTTCCCAGTGCAACCTATACTTCCCAGGATCAGTCCCATTGAGCTGAGAAGCTGCCTGTAGGCGAAGACCTTCCAGGGTAGGACACTCTCTTTATCCTTTGCTGAAATCTGCCCTGTTGGGTCCACCTTCTGCCAGTAAACACTGCAGCTCAGGATGGTCAACAGGGTCAAGATCTCCTACCAGAGTAAGATCTTCTTCTAGATCTGATTCCTCAGTATGTAGCTGAACCATACAGGGTTGAACCTCACACTCAGCCTCAGCTGGTGGAGGAGTCACAGATGTGACTTTGGACAGTCTCTGAGATGTCCTTCTGGGCACAGGGGTGCTTGCTGGTTTCTTGCTGGCAGACTTGGGTTTCCCCTTTGTCTCTTTCTGTCCTGCAATAGCAGTAAGTAAGTACTGTGGACTTGGGGTGATAGTCTCCTCTATCATGTCCCCAGGAGAGCCTCTCAAGGTTCTCTCCCTTGCAGACCTAGTGAGCTCCTGCTTCCTTCTACTGGAGGGCCTGGGGGTACTAGACACAACTCCAAGAGTTGTATGGTCATTACCCAGCCGAACCCTGCCAGGTACGTTATTTTGCACACTTACAGGTATTCTGACAGTCATGTCATTACACTGGATGAGAGCTGGTAACTGGGGAACCATTTGCACAGGGCCTCTGGCTAACTTGGTTAGGTGTTTGGGTGCCTTAGCAACATCCTCCACTTTGAAAAAACATTCATCAACCACAGTTATGATGGCTCCAGTGTCTCTGATGGCAGGGGTTTCCTGACCATTCACAAGAACACTATCTTTGTAATACTCTTTAGTATTATCTGGGATTGAGTTATAGACATCTAAGTTCTGTTGTTCCCAAAGACCCAAGGACACTAAAGAAAGACTAGCTGAGACTCTCATGGGCTCATCAGCTAGTAACTGAAATTTTCCACTGGCTATAGGTACTTCATCCACCTGGGAGAAGGCTAAGGAGACAGTGTGGACCCCTGAAGGTTTACCCTTACATCTGGGATTTCCTTTCACATGGTCAGTTAACCCACAAACAAAGCATTTCCCAAATGCTGTCTGGAATGGGTGCTTGTTCTGAGCTCCACCTGGTTTGGGACCAGATGGTACACTAGCCTGATTCGGTTTCCATTGTGGCTTACCCTGGTTATGTTTGTGGCCCTCTTTTGGATTGGAGTTATTGGAATTCTCTTTGTTGGCTTTCTTGGGCTGCTTCCCCTCATCCTTTTTCTGAGTAGCCCCAGAATCCTTGTGAGTAGCCCTGTTGGCAACCCACAAGTCAGCAGCCTTAGCTAGCTTCTTATGATCTATCTCCTTTGAATCAGCCAAGTGCTGTCTAAGCTCCGGAGAGCAGACATCAAAAATAGACTCCAACATTACAAGATTCCTCAAACCTTTATAAGTGTTCACTTTGTAACCCTTAACCCAACCATCTAAGTTTTTCAAACATTCACACACCCAGGTAGCCCAAGGGGTACCATCATCCTTTTTGAGGGTTCTAAACCTCTTAAGATACTGGGAAGGGGTCTTCCCAAACCTAGCTATTAATGCTAGTTTCACACACTCATAATCCTGTTTATCCTCCTCCCCCAACTCCATTACAGCATCACTTGCAACAGGGGGAAGCCTAGAGAAAAGCCAGGGAATCAGCTGATTCCCTGAGATACCTTGAATCCCATGATTGTGCTCAAACATTGCTAACCAATACAAAACATCAAGTTTAGTCTCATACATACCAATCATTTCCTTTGGCATACGGGGTCTCTTAGGGCTGGAAGACCTAGAAGACTCTGGGAAAGAAGCATTTTCTACAGACAATTTCTTCATCTCTAGTTCATGATTCAGCTCCATTTCTCTGAGCCTCAACTCTTGATGTTTCATGGCAGTTTGTGCATCAATACATTTCACTTCCAATTCAAGTCTCATTTTCTCAAGTGCAATAAACCCAGGAGTAAGTGTAGGACCTGTGGGGGTCCCCGTGGACAGAGGTTGTGCTTTCTGAGCAGGCAAAGGAGTTGTAGGGTTTCCTAACAAGGACTCATCTACTTCTTCTAAAGTAACACTCTCATAATCAGAAACATCAGTATCCACATTTGCTGGAGGGTTAGGCTCTTCTGACCCACTCTCCAGACTTTGTTTTCCCATTAACTTTGCAACCAATTCAGATTTCTTTCCTTTACCAGAGAGACTTCTCTCCCTACACATGGTTCTCAGAACCTCAGCAGTGTAGTTTAAGACACCCTTTTCAGTGTAGCTTTCCATATTTGACATGATTTCTCAGTTAAATGGAATTAGTGGTGTTTAGCCTTGTGGTTAGTTGAACCCAAGCAACAGCAGCACTCTAAGTGTAATCACTCTACTTCCAAATCCTCACCGCTGTACACCAGTGTTAGGCAGAATCCTGTGCAGTGCCCTTACGGACCACTACACACAATTAAGACTACAAGTGGTAATACAAGTTCACCTTTGGTACAAGCCTGTACTACTATGTTAAAGTGGTAGCAGTAGCGGAGCAGCCAGGCCTATCTCAAGAGTATATGAGCAGTAGCAGAGATTACACAAAGGGACCACAATGACTGTGAATCAAGCAAACACTGACTCAAGGTTTCAGGTAAAAATATAAGTACATTTTTTTTAAAACCATTTGTTATAAACACAACACTTCTATTAATTCAAAATCACACGTAAAATATACTACAACCAACCAATTCACTTTGGTACACTCTCACTCAAGGTAAGTACCCTATGTTTTAACGGACCGGTGTTGTGAAGCAAAAGACATTACTGGGAATACATATGCGATCACTTTTTGACAGTAATGACAGTTCGGTCTTACTAAAGATACGTGTATCCGCGACAAGAAATGTTACCGGGGCAAAAACACACTTAGCACCTGAGTTAACCAGAGAGAGTTGGGGGCAAACATCATAGGCAATACTTTTGTCAAGGCAGACAGAATCAGAGAACACTCGTTGACAGAAATTAAAGAGTCAATAGGCCGGAGCCAGTGTCAATTGGAACCGGGTTCCTGTTGTCGAGGATCACACAGTCGGACAGTTCAAGATTCAACGTTTCCAGGAGTACTTAGATATTGTCAACAGAGGAAGCCAAAGTTATAAGAAGGAGGGAAGACAAGGGCAAGCCGTGGAGGCGAAGAAAAGGGATTCACCCTAATTCCTCAAGAAGAACACAGTACCTTATTCAATGAAGAAGCTGGTGCCACGGCAGTTGTTCCTGGTAGTTTCCTGCAGACCCACAGTTCCTGGAGCTTCAGTAAGAAGGAGGACATCTGGAGGGGTCTGCACCACACAGGGATGAGGCCGGCAGCAGCGACGGTGTATAAAAGGTGTGCTCCTTAAAAACCGGAGAGGCTCTTCAGATGGCTATCCGGACCACTACAGCAGTGTGCAGCGATTTCGACCAAGAAGAGGATCCTCTGGCTGTGGAAGATGAGCTGGTTATCCCCACCGGGCGCAAGGGAAGAGGACTCCGGACTGGATCTTCTCTGGTCGTCGAAGGGTAGATAGCTCAGGACTGCAGCAGGGCTTCACCGGGACGGGGTTGTTGCAGCAGCCGTCTTCTTCTCCGCTTCTCTTCGGTTCCTTGTAGTTCCAGTGGCGACTCTGACTTCCAGCCCAAGAGACCTGCCTGTTATGCAAGAATCCCCCATTCACACAGCCTGGCTGTCAATCACGCAGCAGGGGGGTTGTCCAGCCCGGATAACCACCTCAGCCAATCATGGCAAAGTGCGACTTGGGTTTCCTAGGATACCCTGTGCAGGGGGTGACTACACCCCTCCCTCACATTCAGCCCACCTAGACACCCAATCGCCTGGAGGAGGGCTTCTTGGCAGAAGCCTGCCAAAAGACAGTGAACAAAGGAGGCAAAGCTGGTTTGCCACTCAAAGTAAAACACAAGAAGGACTTTAACAAAAAGAAATGGTGAATAAACCCGACCGGAGCCAAAAGAAAGAGTATTTGGTCAAGCGGGTTTATGTTCGGGGCTAATATAATAGCCTAAAACAATACCACGTTTATATAATATAATCGCGGTAGAAAAGTTAGGGTAGATACCACTGCCACCAGCCAACTGTAAATGTTAAAAGAGCAAAACAATGCTCTAGGAGGTACAGATATAAAGGGCTAAGGATTAACCCTTTCCAGTACTCCATGTAAGATGGGGTGTACTGGATCTGTGGTTAAATTCCGACTAGGTAAAGTTAATGGCAACTTTACCTTCTTCTGGGGGACAGCAGTCAGCCTCAGAAATGGAGTCGGGGGGAAGTCTAAAAGACAACCCTGTGTCACTGCACTGAAGGTGCTTTGTAACACACAAAAGAAGGGGGCTACTGAAGTGGTGTACTCCAGAGTCCACAATCATAAAAGCAGAGGAAATACACATGGCAAAAACAAAGGTAAGAGTGGGAAAAAGAGGCACACTCTTACCAAGTGAAAAAAATAACTCCAGAAATCCAGCAAAGCTGCTGGGGGACTCACTAGGTAAGGGAAATTAGCCATAAAATGAGAATTCCCCCTAACAACGAGCACAGCCTCCCACAGTGCAGGGTGCAGGAGCCATCGTGGTGCAGTTATTAAAATGCACTTCCATTCATCATGTCAAATATACTTGAGTACAGGTGCTCTCCTTTAGGTTGGAGAAGCCCAGGTTCTCAAACAGAACAATTTCAAGTGCAGGCACTGAGAGCCGCCTGGGACCGGCCCCTTTAAAGCACTGTATATGTGTCAATCCTAAATGGTCTTATTGTTAGCTTCTAGCCAGGGTGAGTTAGTTCAGTAGGTTAATGCATCTGCTGCAGAAATTGCTTGCAATCTGCAGATCTTGGATGTAAAGCCCAGTAGGTGACCTTTTATACATCAGCTTAATTGTATACTACTTTTGGATACGACTGTCCAGATAGGTATTCTGCTAATACTAACCCTTTTGTCTTTTAGAAGTCAAAAGTTAAAACGGATGCTCATCAACTGATGATTTCAGATTTCTAAAACACTAGTTCACAAATGTACCTTTTATCATCTGAAATGATAATATTGCTTGCTAATAAGTTGTCACGTTTTGGCTTTGTTGTATTGAGTCATACTTTCCAACATTCTGTGACCAAAAAGATGTAGGATTTTTTAAGTTTCAAAAATAATAATTCCCATAACAATTACATCACAGGAAAATACAAAAAAAACATATTTGGCACCATTGAAGCATTCTAAAGTACACAACCCATCAAACAACACAACATGGAAAGATGTTGAAATTTTAAAGATTTATAATTCTGAATGGTAACTTAACACCAAATTCAATTACCTAACTTCACAGAAGGTAATCACACAGAGCTAGTAGGCAACGTTTGCCATTGCTCTGTAGCGGCAGCCCACGCAGTACATATTTATTGCAAGTTGAACACTGAATGACATGGTGACTGATACCCCCCTCAGTCTGATAGGCAGATGATGTGTGATGGTGTTATACTCTGCCACTTGCCTTCACTGGTGGTTCATCTAAGGGTTGTCTCGGCAAGAGTGCAGGACAGAGTCAAGTAGCTGTCAGGTCAGTGGATTGGTCTGAGCCACATGAGCCAAATCACAGTAATCACCTAACAGTCCACTGTATAGACAGACTAATGTGTTGCATGCTATGTCCTGGAGCCGGCCTTAGAGTCATATAAATTACTTGCTACTGTAAAAAGCAGTAGGATCTGTCACTGAAATCTGTAGGCTGTAGGAATGCTTAGAAAGCAGTAGCCTTCTGCCTAAATCTGTAGGGTTGGCAAGTAGGTTGATTGCGCACACCATGCTGCTGTCCAGAAAAGAGGAGAAAGAACCATGGGGAGACCCATTATATAGCGTTCATTATGATCAGGTGCCCGAAGACCCATGACAGTGAAATTGACTAGTACATACTATGCAGATGGCTTCAAGTACCCATAGTTTGGCGCTTAATAGTGGGGTGTACCGAACCTTGGCTTCGAGTGAGAATTCGGCTTTAGTTTGGCTGAAATCCAGCTATTTGTCGTTGGCTGCATACTTTCTGAAGCCGAAGTCCACTTTCTATGATTACTATTTTCTCTATTTTTGAGAGATGGTAGCCAGTCACAGAGAGTGGAACTGCCGAAGGAAAGCTGCAGCAACCAATACGCCGTTTGCTTATAGGCTGCTGAAAGGCACACCAGTGAGGTTGTAATTTGCAGCAGCCAATAAGCAAATAGTTTATTGGCTGCTGCAGCCCTCCCCCTGGCAATATTTTGCCAAAAATTGTTTTGCTCACAGGTCGTCTCCAAAGGACCTCCCAGCAGACCAGTGAAAGTGGCCTTCACATGACGCCACCTTCACTGCTGTCGAGAATGTATTTTGCTCATGGAGGATCTCTAAGAACTTACTTTGTAGACTGTCCGTGAACAAAATAAATCCAGCAATCAGACACCAGTGAAGTCGATGTTTACACAAAGGTGGCACGTACATAATGTTGCTTCAAGCAGAGGAAAGTTATGTATGTGCCACCTTCACTGGTGTGCAGAATGTATTTTGCTTACAACGGGTCTCCAAGGAAATACATTCAACACACAGGAGCTCAGGGGCCAGCCAGGCCAGATGGTAGTGGGTTGGGAGAGAGGTCCGGTTCAGTGCCGTCCCTCTCTCCCGACATGAGCATATTTTATTATTTTTCTGCAGTGGAGGGTGCCGTCGGAGGGAGATCAGGGCCACTGGGCCAGGCCAGGTGCCCACTGGTTCGGGAGCAGTGATCGAAGTGAGTGGGAGGGGATGAAACAGTGGCCATTTTCTAATTGCTGCAGTTAAACTTACACTGCTTTATTTAGATGTGTGCCTCTGTTTCCAGAGGAAATGAAGGAAGGATGGGAGGCTGGTAATGGGCAGAGTAGAGGAGTTAGAGTAGAGAGTAAGATCAGAAAGTTGAAGGTTGATGAAGGGAGGAGCAGAGCAGGTAGATGTGAGAATACGAGCAGAGGAGGAGGAAGTTACCAGAGGAGGACGTAAGTAAAAGAAGGAGCAGATGTGATTGCAAACAGAACAAAAGAAGACGAGGAGGAGGTGGTGAAAAGAGTCAGCATAGAGAAGATGTTCTAAAGAGGAGGTAGAAAACAGATGAGTGAAGGAGGTTGTTTGGCGAGAGGGGCAGATGCACCCCTATAGCATTCTCACACAACCCGTTCTAAAAGGGCAGCAGTCTACAAAACGGAGTACTTGGCCTAAATAATGAAAGAACACATAATTGAAAATGGATGCATGTCGTGATGTGCTGATGTGAGTCTGATCAACGTGCATGCGTAATACACTGCATGATCCCCATTGCAGCAGGGCAGCCCATTACTTAAGAGCTACCCCCAACGGGAAGCTATTGGGCACCCTCTTTTATCTCAAACTTATTGTTACTTTATTGGGGACGTGCGCAGTCGAAAGTAATTTACGTGTACAATTTCTATATGGGATTTCAGCTGATGCCTATTTCATTTATTTATTTGTTTTTCTGTAACACACTACATACTTTTCATTGCTCCAGAGTGGATTGCTGGCAGAAGGGAGAGTTTCTGTGGCCGATTCTTTGGGAGAGAATGTAATGGTTGGGGGATGCAAGCAACCATAATAAATAGGTCAAAGGAGGGTAATGTGGCGACTGCAGAGAATGTTATGTAATCAAAGGATAGTCTCCCAATATGACCAGCACACACTTTTATGCTTCTAAAGTTAACAAAAATGAGTACTTTTGAATACATTAATATTAATGTCATCCGTTACTACAGGATCTGGAAACACCCTAGGTTTGAACAGTATACAAAAGCAGTATTATTTTCGTTACCTAAAACGTATTTCTTTTCAAGTTGATGAGCTTTGGAAGCAGTGATGTGTGGGTATTTCAGCAGCTTCCTACCTAACCCCACAAATGCAGAAAAACAAAGTTCAATGGAGGGAAATATTTCTGGCAGCACAGTGGAGTTCCTAAATAAAATGCATTGAGCTGTGACAGGGAAGGCGTCAGGGCCTTTCAAACTTTCATGTCAAGTGGACCCCCCCAGCAACAGTTCCTGTGTTGCCAGTCATCAGTTTTGTAGCACTGCAATATATTAATTTCTCTATTTTCGTTCTGGGGCTTGAAATGTGCACTTTACAGTGCTCACTGTGTTTTCTCTTCCCACTGGATATACAGAAGTGTTATTATATAGATACATATCCATTTGGAAAATGGTGTGCTGTATATGTGCAATTGAGGTGGTAAGTGATTTGTTATGGCTGGCTAGTAGTTTGCAACTTGAAATGTTCACCCCTGTATCCCATATCCCACCTAGCTCTTAACACATTTTTAAGCAAGGGATTTTCATGATAAGACCAGAAAATGATAAGAGTATCTGTGTAATGTCTAGGAAATTGTCTGAATATCAAGCATATGAAGAATACCATAAATGGGATCCCACTTGTGTGTGCATACTCCTCGTAGTGCCCTGGTTTCTTAAATGCTCGACTTCCTAGCCTCTTAGAAGGAATGTGCCCGTATCAGTATTCCACTATTCCACTTCCTTCAACCTCATGTTTCATTCTTTCCCTGATGCATCCTTCTCTTAGTAGCCTACCTGCTCAAGCTTTGTAAACATTCTCTAACATGTGAATGCCTGTTCCTCATTCCCTAGGGATTCATCTGTCCACAAGAGAACCAGGTGACTGAAATCCCGCCCAGCCAACCCATAGGCATCCAGGAAGTATTGTTTCCAGACTGCTCAAGGTAAGAGAACGTCGGAAGAAAAAAAAGAAAAAAAAAAAAGGTAAGAGAACAAGGTTGTATATCTTCCATATGTTATTAGTGATAAAGCACTTGAAGGAAGACACCATTCAGTCTGTTTACATAGCTACTAGTCCGTCCCACGTGGCTCCTGAATGTGTAGAAAGCAGCTGCAGATTACCCATGGTGTAGCTGTTGTGGTGGTGTATCTGCTTGCCTCTCAGATCATGTGTACAATTAACCTGCCATGTTTTTTGTGGGTTGTGGCCTGTGGGCTGAGATTCTGCACTCCATTTGTTTCCCAAAGAATACACATATGGCTACTTAATAAGGCAACATTTGACACAGAGCTGCAGAAAAGGCAGGACTTTTTCATTAGCAGGGCCATAGATGGCTGCAGCCATCCCCAATCTTAGCCAGAGTCTTAGAAGTCTCCCACTCTTGTAACCAGTCTACTCAAATCACTGCTAAGGTAAAGAGAGAAATAGATCTAGGTGATCAGAATTAAGCATACACCCATTTGCCATGCAAATTGGTCTCCATTTCCCACCCTTCCCAAAGAATAGGTTTTTGAATATCTAAATCTGACATATAGCCCCACGAGGTAGGGCTATCTCTTTCCTGAATAGTTCAACTCAGACCTATATTGTACAGGTGAATCCCATATAGGGGAAAACCCTAACACAAGTGGATTGATTAAAGAGACAATAAAAACATTGTGAAATGCAACTTGAATCTCCATCCTGCCATGCAACATTAATGTATTGTACACAACTGGATGATTCATTTATTGGAAAAACACATCGATGTAATAGGCCACAAAACATGGAGACACTGTTCGCTGTGGCCTAGTGAATATTCGCTCTGGGCGAGTAAGAAAGGCTGTGTTTTTTGAATTTGGAGAATTGGCTTTCATTAATAATTGCAAGTGACGTGTATGTCTAGCTTGTCGCTTATAACGAGCGTTTGTAAAAGTATCTTTCTTTACAAAACTATTTACATAGGATGCTAAAGTGGCTACAGAAGAGAAATGCTGCAGCTACATCTATGGAAACAGCTCAAAAGAGCTCAGATGTCAGAGTAGAAGACCCAGCAGTGGCAGAAAATCTAGGCGGGGAAATCATCTTTAGTCCAGTGCCTGCAAGTAGAACAGATGAAATGCTTAAGGTACCTGAGAAAAAAAGAAAAGTACCCTCTGAAGATGTTATGCCAATGATGATAGAAGGTTCCGATGAGAGAGACAGTGTAATGGACTTGGTCCTTGGTGAAGAGGAAAATGTGAGGGAGGAGGAGGAAAGAAGTGAGCATCTTGATTGCTGGACATGGGAACAGTATGAAAACAAATGCAAAGAATACCCTTGGCTTACTTCTTCCAAAGGGAAGCTTGGATGTAAAATCTGTAGGGAAGTTAAAAATCTTGGAACAGAAATAAGTCAAGGGGTGCATTTCTCTCTGGAATGGGTGAATTCTTCAGTCAGCTTGTATGGTCCCACTAAAGAGTAACAACACAGTGCCCTGCGTAAATAAATGTTTCTCCATAAAAGCAGCGCTTGCCATTTGAAAGCAGTAGCAATTTTAGATGTAAGGACTTGTGAAACCATTACTCAGTTAAATTCCTGAATGCAAGTAAAATTATATGAAGAAACATGCCGTGTATTTAGAAGTGCCTACAAAATAGGTCAACATTAACGTCCTTTTACTGATCTACCATTGGATGTAGATGTTCAAAGAATGAATGGTGTTGATTTGGGAAGAGTGCTGCATTCTGACCACAGCTGTGCTGAAATTATTGAGCACATTGCAACCACGATGAGGGCAAAACTGGTTCACCATATCTTGCAAAATGAATCAAAAATATCTGTATTAATAGACGAATCCACCACCTTCAGTAAACGAACAACTTTAATTATTTGTATACGAGCATGCATTGAGAAGGAGGATCCACCTTTGACCTTTTTCTTGGACCTTGTTGAACAGCCTGGTACTTCAGCAGAAATAATTTTTGATAAGTTATTGGCATGCTTGCAGAGTTATGACCTTATAGATGACTATCTAAGAATGCATTTGATTCAGCGAGTGACTGATGGGGCTTCTAACATGATAGGAAGGAAGTCGGGTGTAGGAACACTACTTAAGATTAATTATCCACAGTTGACTATTTGGCACTGTGCTAACCACAAATTAGAGCTTGCGGTTGGCGATGTTTCAAAAGAAGTCACAGGGATTAATCAATTTAAGATTTCTTTTGACAAGCTATATGCAACTTACCGTGCCTCCCCAAAAAATCAGCGCAAGCTAGGGGAATGTGCAACACAGGTAGAAGTGAGGCTTCTCAAAATAGGAAAGGTTTTAGATATACGTTGGGTGGCCTCCAGTGAAAGGTTAGTAAAGGTTGTGTGGAGTAATGATAAAGCTCTAAACAAGCATTTTGGTGAATCTTCTTGTGACAAAGCGAAGAGTGGAATTGAGCGTAACAAATACTGTGGCTTAAACAGAATGCTAACATCTACAGTATTTGTGGAGTACCTCGGGATAATTTTCGATGCCCTAACAGAACTGGGTGACTTTTCCAGACAACTGCAGCGGCGTGACATGACGTTATATGAGGCAGACCGAATAATCCAAACGCTTATTTGTGTCTTTGAATCAATGGCATTGTCACCTGGGCCTTATGCTACAGCCACAGCTACTGCTGTTGAACAAATGCAATTTGATGGGATACAACTGCAGCAGAGTAACACCAAAAGTTGTATTAGCATATCAAGAGCTCAGTTCTTTAGGAGTTTGACAAATAATATTTGCCAAAGAATGAGAACAGCCACAGCCTCACATCTTTCAAAGAATACCTCCACCAGAGAGGGAGATATTGAGTGCACACAGCTGATAGATGCAATGAAGCTTCTGAATCCACATCATTGGCCATTCCCTGTGGATATTCAGTATGGTGATGCTGATTTGCGGGCATTTTGTGATAAGTTACATGTTTTTGATGCCTGACAGTACATCAACGATTTCAGGCATTACAAACAAAACAAAGATTGCATGATACATACCTATACAGTTGAAAACTTTAGCAAGAATTGTGGAAACATTTTCCACATCCACTGCTGATTGTGCGCGTGGTTTTAGCATGATGAATTATGTGCTTACCCCATTGCGCAATAGGATGTCAGTTACTAGACTGTCCTCTGTAATGCTCTTAAAAATTGTTGGGCCTCCAGAGACAGAGTTTATCCCAGACTGCTACGTAAAGAAATGGTTGCAAAAAGGCAGGAGAAGCGCTGATGCCACAAACTGTATGGCTCGGCAGACAAGTTGTTAATGAATCAGCTTATAAGAATATCTGGCACATTCTGGCCAGTAAATAAAAAAATGTTGATACAGTTTTGCATTCTAACCATTTACATAACAGGTGTAAACTTTCATGATGTATGTTACTTTCTGAGCACAAATTCCCTTTGCAACAAAACTATTCTGAATAAAGGTCCGTTAGCATCAGCGTACATGGAATACAACACAGTATCATTGCACTCTGTACCAATGTTTAAATACATATTTATGTCTGTACTACTGCATGTAAGCTTAATTAACAGCTGCCTCTGTTGGAAGTGTAAAATAAAATTTAATTCAACTATTAAGTTGGTATGTTGTTGAATGAACCAAGCTCATATGTATTGTACAGCTGCTACAGCTTTATGTTGACAAGGCAGTGCATGCCTGTAATACTCTGAGCAGCACCAATCAATGCAGCCAAACCTACATGCTTTTTCTAGAGCCAGCCAGGCAGTTCGTAGCATCCAAAATCAAGCCTTAAAGGGATTTATAGTACAATCTTTTCCTTTTTTTTGAATGGCTACCTGTGCATCCCTTATAGTAGTTCTAGCTAAGTGAAATATTGCCAAAAATCATCACTAGAAGGATAGATCTGAATGATTTAGCTATGCCCCCAACAAGCCTCCTGCACAAAAACAGGAGCAGACCGTCTGAAAAGGGATTCAGGGTGTGAACCTGCCGGATGCCACACATTATAGGCAATCCACCAAAATGTAATGAGGAAGACTCGTTTCCGTTTAATCTTCAGTCCCTCAGAACTCATGCCCAATAAGCAAAGCAAGGCCAGGGTATTTTGATTCCTCAGTCTCGTATGGCCCAATCGGGATGGAGGCTGGAAAACTGCAGGTTCAAATATGCTGCGAGGGTGCTCCTGAACCTCACCGTGCATTTCAGTTTGTGGCTGTGAGATGTAGGTACTGTGATTCTATCACACATGTCAGGACCCAGGAAGCTCACCCTGCTTTCTGGTTCCTATATGTGTGGAAACCTGGAGCTGGAAGCCTGGATTGAAGAGCCTCGCTGAGTTCAGATCTGCGGGGAAAACAAGTAATGGGTAAAAAAAGCATTTTTGAATTTGTGTATTCATCTGTGGATGTCAGATGTGAATGCATGTCTTTTGGCAAGGGGTGTCTGTATTAGTGGATATATAAGAGAGCAGTGCCACTGGTGGGCATGGGTGAGCATGCAAATACAAATGTAGTGTAAATATTCTGTGCGTGTGTGAATGATTGAGAGAACCTGTATGGGTGCATGCCTGCAGGTGTGAATGTGGATGAATATGTGTTTGCATGGAAGGTTGGGGCTAAAGAGGGTGTTGGTGCACTGAAATATTTTCTCAGGTGGCATAGCAGGGAAAGCAAATTAAATGAACATTCTTAAATTGCAGTAGCATTTATGCATCAAGATGAAACATTATTTCTTATCATAAATTGCATTTTATACTGGGGTTAAGCGCAAAGCCAGTATAAGTGTTCTTATGTGGCCAATCTGGAAAGGGTTTATTACTATGGCATGGCATTTTGATCTGTGTGGAGAGGTCAAAGCCATCATGAAGTGTATCCATAATATGGGTGTTGTGGGCATTTGTAATTTGTTCTTCCAGCACGGACATGTTTTATTACTGTGGCATGCCATCTTAAACTGACGTTAAGGGCAAAGCAAACATGATGAGCGTTTTCTATGTGGCCTCACCAGCCAACATGGTGCAGCCAGTCAGGACATGTTTCAATTGCCAGTATGGGCATGTTTCCCTATAGTATCTTTACCGATAATATGGTCAAAGCAAAGACTAGCACTGTTGCTGATTCTGCCTCAAACTGATTTTTCAAGACTTACCCTAGAAAGCTCTGAAAATGTGCTGCAAGAAAAGCACTGTTTAACCCATTATTCAAAAATTATTCTCATGGGCAAAACCCTCTTAACCCATCTCATTTATTTTAGGCTCACTCGCTACACGCTCGGTTGCTACCACGTATTTATGGAAATTTTTATTCCCAGACCACCCATTTAAAAAATTCACCAGCCGTCACTGGAAACAACTCCAATTTTTCTACAAAATCCATAGCCCCACTACTATTTTTCCCCCACTTCGACCACTGCTCAGGTTGCTGTGACATCCTGCCACAGCATACAATAGAGGCACTGTGTTGTTAACCTAGCTATTCATTGCAAACCGAGACATGCCCTTATGCCAGCAAAAATAATGTGGCAGAATCTATGGCATCTATGGACGGCTTCAAGCATTGTAGGAGGTGACAGGGAGCAGAGGTACTGCATGGCCACTGAAAGGAACGCAAGACCTTTTTTTAGTACACACCCCCATGCAGAATGCGGTGAGCATCTTGCATAATATGCCCTTGACCCACTTTCAATTCACAGCTTTTATTTGTTTTGCTTGTACCCGCTCAACGTCACTACCAGACCTGAGCTTGCATCTGTACCTTTCCTTGCTGCCATCTCCAAGTGAGCTCTCAGGCTGCACTGCACTTCTTGGTGCCACGTCCAACCTTGACCAAATCCCAAATGGCATAGGTTGAAATGCATGCGAGTGCACTGCCATGTTTTCATTTCCGGTGCAGGGAAGCAGCAATGCTGGATTGGGAGGATAGGCATTCCACACATGTGTTTACCCTGGTAGAGGAGACAAGCAGCACCACTGCATCAATTAAAAACATTTTAAACAACATACTGTGAAATACATTTATCAAAAGTATTATCATAGTATGTGTGTGTGCAGGGACAGGAAAGGGCAAATGGTGCAGCCATGTGTCCTAGGAATGCTTTCTGGTAGAAACATATAAGCCTGAAATGAATTTGCAGGGCATAGGACAATATATTATTAAGGTTGAATTAGCACAAATTGATGATTTGTGGACAGCAATGTCAATGACAAGGCTTCAGCCTGAGGTGAAGAGAAAATGTGAGCGGGGTGCGGGGGGGGGGAAGGGGGATCAAAGCAAAATATACAGAATATTTAATCGAGAGTCAATATATTAGCAATAAAGTAAATAATTGCCTCTCCCTTTAGTTTTGTGGCACTCGTAGCCTTGCTTTCTCTGTGTGAATCAGAGCCTGCAAGAGCTTATGGAAACGTATAGGACATGAATCGCCAAGCGTTTTAAAGGGATTTTGTGTTGTGAAATGAGGACTGCAACTCCGAGAGAATTGGTTGTACAGAGATTTATTTAACAAACAGGAAATATTTACAGTGAACAGTTTGATTCACTGTTCCTATGGTTAGCGGCAGTCACTCAACTTTATTCTTTGAGCAAACAGTATAAGTCCCGCTCAGTCAGGAGTGCCAGACAGCACCTTCTGCTCCACCTCTACTGGCCGTTGATCTGCAATCTGAAATATTTACAGTGAACAGTTTGATTCACTGTTCCTATGGTTAGCGGCAGTCACTCAACTTTATTCTTTGAGCAAACAGTATAAGTCCCGCTCAGTCAGGAGCGCCAGACAGCACCTTCTGCTCCACCTCTACTGGCCGTTGATCTGCGCACACTCTCCTTACCTCGTGCTCTCCTTGCCTCGTGCAAATCTCGTTTTGAGTCTCGCGATGCCCCACTCAGCACAGGCTCTCGAAAGTCCCTCTCACCACATTTTCCCATTAAAAAGCGTGCCTTGAATCAGGCTCACAGTGTTCAATGTCCAGGCACAAAACCAGGGAGCAAATCTGAAAAGCAATGGACCATCGAGAGTTAACTTATGCTTATATGTCTGCAGTTGCCCGCAGGAGAAGCCACTGAAGCCAGCAGGTAACAGACACCAACAAAAACTGTATGTGTGGCTTGGGTGGGGTGTAGAGCAATTACTCTACTCCAGAAAGACCACGCCACTCTACCTTACCTTTCCATAACATAGACTTCCATAGACTTACACCTTGCATACTTATAAAGATTTATGACCGCCAGCCTGAATATGTTCATGACAGGATTGTACATTTTACCTTGCATTGCATACTAACATACTTGTCAATGTTAACACGTGCCACACCTAGAGAAAATTGTGAACATTAGCCTGCGTCGCATCTAGATAGAAATGTGAATGATAGCATGTGCCACACTTAGATGAAATTGTGAATGTTAGCATGCGCCACACTTAGATGGAATCATGAACACTGGCCTGCATCGCATCTAGATAGAAATGTGAATGATAGCATGAGCCGCACTTAGATGAAATTGTGAATGTTGGCATGCGCCACACTTAGATGGAATCGTGAACACTGGCCTGCGTCGCATCTAGATAGAATTGTGAATGTTAGCATGCGCCACACTTAGATGAAATTGTGAATGATAGCATGTGCCACACTTAGATGAAATTGTGAATGTTAGCATGTGCCACACTTAGATGGAATCATGAACTTTAGCCTGCGTCGCATCAAGATAGAATTGTGAATGTTAGCAGGTGCCTCACTTAGATGGAATCATGAACATTAGCCTGCGTCGCATCTAGATAGAAATGTGAATGTTAGCATGTTTGTTTGTTTGTTTAATATTTATAATGCACGCCAGACGCAAGGGTATCAGGGCACAAAAGGCATAAAGAGGGTTGTTCAGCTTCGGTTACATTGCTGTAAAATATCATACATTATATACACATTGCTGTAAATTATCATACATGATATACACAGTATGGCAAGAGACATCGAGAAACAGTTATATACAATATATACATGCAGGGCAGGTGATGTAAACAGAGTGTAGTAGTGTGTCAGATGTCATGTTGCTTAATCCAATGGATGAGGTTAGATCTAAAGCATAGATAGGGTAGGCCTTCCCTTAAGGTAGGTGGGAGCGAGTTCCAGCATTGGGCAGCTTTGACCGGGAAGCTGCTTCCACCAGTCTCCATCCGTTTAAATCTGGGCACTAGTAGGAGGTTGGCGTTAGCTGTTCTCGCAGGGCGGTTGGAAGATTGTCTCGAGAATCTGGCAGTGAGGTATTGTGGGGCGGCATGGTGTAGGCATTTATGTGTCAGGGAAGCTGTTTTGAGGAGAATTTTGTCTTTTGTGGAGAGCCAGTTATTGGATCTTCTGAGGTCAGATATATGGGCTTTCTTGGGAATACTAAGGGCTGCTCTCAGGGAATTATTTTGTAGAATCTGGATCTTATTGGTAATGTATTTGTTACTCCCTACATATAAGGCATTACAGTAATCCAGTTTGGATAAGACAAGGGCTCTTGCTAGGGTGATGCAGGTATTAGATGAGAGGAAGAGTCTAGATAGAATCCAAGTGTTTTGACTTCCTTGGCTACTGTGATATTATTGTTGTCTATTCTGAAATTCGAGTAGAGATGGCCTAGTTTGCTGAGGTTAGCAGGGGTGCCGAGAATGAGAAGTTCTGTTTTGTCATCATTCAGGCATAGTCCATGAGATGCCATCCATGCCTGGATGATGAGGTACACTCTGTTCACAAAGGCCAAATCCTTGTTGTAATCTCCCGTCAACAGGATGAGGATCTGTATATCATCCGCATAGTTAGTGTAGGTGATACCCAGGCCATCTAGATAATCAAAACGGTGCTTTGTAAAGATGTTGTACAGAGTAGGCGAGACGCAAGAGCCCTGGGGCACACCGCAGGTGATAGGTATGGGGTCACCGGCTGCTAAAGGTGAGAAAACCCGCATTGTTCTATTGTCAAGGAAGGATTGAATCCAGCCTATGGCTTCTTGTGAGAAGTGAACGGCAGAGTCCAAGCGGTTACAAAGAATTTTATGGTCAACCAGGTCGAACACCGCTGAGAGATCAAGTAGCAGTAATAGTGCTGTCTTACCATTGTCTCTCAGGGTGTCTATTTGTGCTTTAAGGTCGATAAGCGCAGTTTCCGTTCCGTGTTGTGGTCTGAAACCTGACTGACGTACTCCTAGAAGGTGGTTGCATTCCAGATATTGTTGGATTTGGAGGTATGCCGTCTTATCTAGGATTTTAAGCAGGAAAGGAACTGTGGTGATGGGGCGATAATTGGTGGGTATAGATGGGTCAAGTGTTCATTTTTTAAGAAGTGGGAGGACCCATGACTGTTTCAGGTTCTTAGGAATGATGCTGGTGGAGAAGGAGGCATTTATGCGCTTGGCAATGAAAGGGGAGAGGTCACGTGCGGCATCTTTTATAATTTGTGCTGGGCAAGGGTCGCCATGGCAGTTGGACGGTTTGAGGCTTAGGATGACTTTTTCAACTTCTAGGATGGATACTTTCTTTAAGTTGAAGACGGGCGTGCGTGGAGTGGGGAGAGTAGGAGGTAGGGTGGTCAGGGGCAAGGGTGCCGAACTTTTGTTAGGAGTAGGGGCAAGGAGGAGAGTTTCTTTTTTATTGTTAATCTTAGTCTGGAGATTCGTTATCTTGTTAGATAGGGAATTCTGAAAACTGGTGCACCAGTTTTTGTCCTTGAGGCAAGTGTCAGGGGCTTGGATGGGCGTTTCTATCTCTTTGAGGATAGTGAACAATTCTTTGGTATTAGAGTAGGCTTGGGTAATATGCAGGTTATATGACTCTTGTTTTGGCAAGGATGATTTCTTTTTTGTAGAGGGAGGCTAGTTTGCTGAGATTGTTTTTATTAGTGTCAGATGGCTCTAGTCTACAAATGTGTTTGCTTTTACGTTTCTCTAGTCTGAATGCTTTCAGGTGAGGAGAGAACCATGTATTTACATGTTTCTTCGGTTTTCTCTTTCTGATTTTCAGTGGTGCTATGGCATCTAAAGCAGATAGCATTACTTTGTTGTATTCTTCAACCAGGATAAATGGGTCTGTGTGGGCAGGTAGAGAATTCAAAGTGGGAAGAATCAGAGGAGCGAGTTTATCAGCTTTAATGTTTTTTTTGTTTCTAGTGAGAATGACAGGAGCTATGCTATCAGCGTGTATGGGAGCTGCAACCTCTAAGAAGAAGGAGATCAAGTGGTGGTCGGACCAGGGCAGCAGTGTTATGGAGGTGATGGATGTCTGGCATTTGTGCTCTGCTATCCAGTCGAGGGTCCTACCTTTGGTATGGGTCACACCTGTTACCTTTTGGGTGAACCCTTATTCCTCAAGGGAATCGTTAATCTGTGTAGCGTTAGGCTCTGATGGGTCTTTGAATCCAAGGTTGAGGTCTCCTAAGAGAAGGCATAGTGAGGAGTTTTAAAGGTTATCAGAAAGGATATGTCAAATCTTCTTCGAAGGAGTCTTGTGGGCCCGGGGGTCTGTAAATGAGGTGATGAATGGATAAGGTCTGGGTGTCTGAAATGGTCAACTTGGCAGTAAGGGATTCGCATGAGTCTACATTTAGTGGGGAGGTGAGTCTCAGTGCTAGACTAGTTTTTGCAATTATGGCAAGGCCTCTGCCTCGGGAGGTGGTGCGATCTATTCTTAGACGGGTATAGTCCTCGGGGATGGCTAACATGATCGCTGGGCCAGCTGCTGAGTGATGCCAGGATTCAGTGATAGCAAGGAAGTCAATTCTTTCTGTTAAGAGTAGATCGGCTATATCTGTAGCATGGGCCACCATAGAACGGGCATTTATCAGAGCTCCTTTTATGGCAGTCTGAGTGGACTCCATGGGTAGTGCCCGGGTGTTGTGGTGGCGTCTTGGGTGGGTATTACGGTCTTGGGTGAGTCGGCGATTGAGCTGGAGTGGATGCTGAATGTTAGTGGCTTTGTGAGAGGGGGTTTTAGTGATAGGCTGAGGTCCTCTTAGGTATCTGGTGGTATTGTTAGAAGGAGGATATAAGGTTTTGGCTAAAGGTTCATAGATTTTGGGAAGTCTAGCGCAAAGTTTAAGGTTTCTTTGGAGGATACTGCAGGGTCTTGTGAGGTCATTTTGACTGAGGGGTTTGTTGGGGAGAGTCGCATACGCTGATAAAGGCAGAGTGAGTGGCATGGTAGGGTCTAATGGACTAAATAGGTATAAGATAGTCCTCAGTAGGACAGTGTAGATTGCAGGCATAAACATGGTTTTTGCCTGGAGTGGCTAGCTAATTGTTGAAGTGGCATTAACGTTGGTTGAGGGGTGTCCAAACGCAGGCGTAGGTAGCTAGGTAGGGTAGCATTATGGCAACTATAGCAGGTATGTGAGTGGATAGAGG
Organism: Ambystoma mexicanum; assembly: GCF_040938575.1. Taxonomy (NCBI): domain Eukaryota; kingdom Metazoa; phylum Chordata; class Amphibia; order Caudata; family Ambystomatidae; genus Ambystoma; species Ambystoma mexicanum. Next base: position 257,757,584 of record NC_090922.1, read on the forward strand.
CAATATGTCTAGGGTAGGGTGATGGCAATGAATCAATAAATGCCCAAGTGTCTAGAATCAGTACTTTCACAGTGGTCACAAGGTTAAGAGCAGTGTAGGCACAGGGGCTAGGATTAAAATATGCACAAGTATCTAGATTCAAAAATAAGCACAGATGATGTTTTCATGGTGGTCACAAGGCTAGGAACAGAGTGTTCACATGGCTGCTGATGGTGAATTATACAGCGGAGTAGGTGCAGACTGTTAGCTGCAGTCTGGAGGGTAGTGGGGCTAACCTCAGGGTACAGGCAAAATAAGGAAGGCGCCCGTGGAATATGGGCTAATTTTGCCGGCGTCTAGCATCTAGCAAAATGCTAATGTGATAAAGAAGAGGCATATTCAGTGGGCTAGTCCCAAATAGCATACTTACCAGTGTAGGGGTACGCTAGTCCCATAAAACAAGGCCAAAAGGGTGCAGTAGGCTGATTCAGCAGGGCATGAAGACATCAGTGCGTGGTACGATGTTCACATGGAGGCAATCAGGAGTAGGAGTGCGAGTACATGCATTAGAGCGCGATAGATGTATTTAGAATGGCAAATGACATGTGCTAGCGCTGGTTAAAGTTTGTAAGTTTGTATGGATCACGCAGACAGTAGGGGCACAGCAATGGAACTGTTAGAGGACGTACTTACATGTGTAACAGGCCAGCTCAAGGCGATCAGCTGAGGCGGGATTGCTCTCAATCAGGAAGCGAGCAAGCATTTTTTTTTATAGAGCACATAGATCAGTGCTCCAGGTGCGAACAGGTGCAAACAGGGCTGCAGGCCTTATAGAGGCCTTGGATGTGGCCGACGGCTCTTCCGCCTGCCGGTGGATGTTAGGGTAATTTAAACAAAAATAAACACGCGTTGCCTAGCAACACCTATTAAGCACAGCCTCGTTCTCAGGCTGCATCGCGCCCGACATTTGTGCCACACTTAGATGAAATTGTGAATAATAACATGTCCCACACTTAGATGGAATCATGAGCATTAGCCTGCGTCGCATCTGGATAGAAATGGGAATGATAGCATGTGCCACACTTATTTGGAATCGTGATCACTAGCCTGCATCGCATCTAGATAGGATGTTGAAGGTTAGCAAGTGCCACACTCAGATGGATTAGTGAATGATAGCAAGTACCACACTTAGACATAATTGCAAATGTTAGCATGTGCCACACTTACATAAGATTGTGAACAATAACCTGCGTCACAACTAGATAGGATTGCAAACGTCGGCCAGTGCCACAGTTAGATAGAATAGTGATTGTTAGCCCGTGCCAAGCCTAGACTGCATTGGGAATACTATCAAGGCCAGATTTAGATAGAACTGTGTATACTAGCATGCTTCACATATAGACAGGATTTTCGAAGGTGTGTCAGTGCCACATTTGGATACAGTGGTTGAATATTGATGGGCGTCATATATAGAAACAATTGTGAATATTAGCCAGTACCGGTTCTAGATAGAAATACAGAGATATTCACGTGCCACTTCTAGAAAGAACATGGAAATTTAGGACTTCACTTCTAAACAGCGATGTCAATAACCAACCCACTAACAATTTCACCCCTCTGCATACACCTCTCAAACCCTAACCAAACACAACCACAACCCTATAGCACAACAAACCGCACAAACTTCACTACACCGCAACTGTTAAACCGTAATCATATAGTACCTCCTTATTATGAATATTGGCCTAAGCCCATCTGTGTTGCAAAGTTTCGATTTTCGGGATAACTTCGCCACCATTTTAAGACTCATCTACCATTTTGATTTCAACTCATGTTCCATGTTCTAAAATGGTGGACTGTGTTTTCGACTTGCAGTCGAGCTGAATGACCTTTGAGTTTCGTTAATGTTTAGGTTGACTCAGAGCCAACTGTTTAACCTATGTAAAGAAACCTTGCGCTTCATACGAACTGCCATTTAAGTGTTGTCTGCGCTCACAAGCCTCATCCTCGTATAAACACCGAAACAATGAAGGTTAAACTTTGATCGTATGCTTTAGCCAAACTGCATTTTAGTGACTCTTGGAATAAGGCTTACCGTGGATTCGAGAACCAACAGTAATGAATGTTCATGGACATGTAAACTTGTTTAATCCTTTGTATAATACTGTAACATCTGTCATGTGAACTAGGCACAAACTCTAGCCAACGACTTATTAACTTGGAGAGAGGATGGACAATATTGCAAAAATATTATAAACATGTCTGTGTTTAGATGTCCAGCATTCTCACTCCTCACTGTGTCTGCTGGTACACTGCGAGGTGTTGGGAGCCAGATAGCTATCTGTTTTGCTTTGAAACTGTACAGTAATAAAAGATACTTGTATCTTTTCAGCCCGTGATTGGTGTATTTAATTTGTGGTACTAAGCCTTCATATTTCTTTGGTCTTTCAGATGGCGCCCGAATAGGAACCCTCAAGATTGATGCCACCTCATTGAAGAGAATATGTGGCCATCGGATTGGGATCGGAAGGTGAGAAAAAGGGGGCCCCTTTGTATGAGATACAACCCCTCGACAGTACTGCATGATCCGATCCCTGAACGGTGAGCACGCGGTCCGAGAAGGCAGCTTGAGGAGGGTCCACATATTGAGGCGTGCAGTTTTGCCGAATTCACCAACCACAAGGGTCCTTTGTCCTTTGTAATCTGATCGGACCTCCTCATTCCTTTGTAATCAAGTGAGTCGTGCCCTGATTCCTAAGTATCCTGATATTTGGTTGCAGTTTTCTCCTCATGAGCACAAACGACGCCAGGTAACACCAGTGATCTGACATGCCTGGGAAATTGTCTGCCTGTTTCAGGGGTTTATTCTGCAAAGACAGACAATCTTTGGAATTTGGCCGACCGACACCACAGGAGGGGCCGCCGGCATTTACTACGTACTGTAAGTATGGCATTGGTAGTATAGTATTCAACGATATTTGGCAAAGGCAAACAAGACATGCTTCTGAATTTCAGTGGCCAGTCAATGATAGTTTTGAGATTGCCCGACTAGAGTATTTAGAGTCCATATTGTTATAGAAAAAAGCTAGACCTGTAGCATTTTGTCAAATGAGAAATTATATTGTGCCTCCTATTGCAATGAATATATGTATATTGGCCTATGCCAAGCTGCTTGTAAGTCACTTGCGAAAAATTCGTGTTGCAAGGTCCTGACCTTAAAATCAATGTAAGCGGCCATTTTAGGTCAATCCGCCATTTTAGGTTCGCTTTGTAAAGTCACCCTGTGAGTTAAAATGGTGGACGATGTCATTCCGAAATACAACATGGCCGTCTTGACCTCTGTGTGTAATTAATATATAACTTGCCTGCAGGCCACTTGTTGAGGTCGTGAACTGAGACCTTGTCCTTCGTTGACCTGTGTGTAAAGGATTACTCATGCAATGAATCTAATCCGCGAGCATATGTTAAGAACAATGTATTCAAATACTGAACTAAGAATACTTGTTTAACTACATTGTATTAATGTTTGAGAAAACCTGTGTGGGAAATCCCAAAACACACAGTTGGCGAGTAGGCTTGTTGACGTATGTATTAAAGGCAAACTAGTTACATGTGGATACGTGAACTCGGCATGAACCCTAGATCAGTGATGTATTAGAGGAATATTAACCCGAAGTAAGGTTGGACATCGTGTTCGCAAATAGTATAAAAGAGCAATTAATTCTAATGTACAGGGTCTCTCACTGAATACACTGAACCACGCTGGAGTTCGCTGTGTTGCACTGAGGGCCGATAGCTATCTGATTTTGTTCTGTTCTTTGTAACTGAATTCAGTATAAATTAAAGTACTTTGTATGTTCCTTTGTAACCCGTGTCCGGTGTATTTCCTTTTGGGGTATTCAGCTTCGATATTTTGATTTTGTTTTCACAGTTGGCGCCCGAACAGGGACCCTCAAGATTGATGCCAGATTATCGAAGGTTGACCCTCGCTATCAGACCGGGATCGGACGGTGTGACGAAAAGGGGCCCCACTGAACGAAACACGACACCTCAGCAGCGCTGCAGAACCCGATCCCTGGACGATTAGCTTGTGGTCCGAGAACGGCATCTTGACGAGGGTCCACTTATCGAGGCGGGCAGATTTGCCGAAATCACCACACACGAGGTAAGATTGGTTAGGTAAGATTCTTTGAAATCCGATCGGACCTCCTTAGGCTTGATCAGGTGAGTCGTGACCCGACTCTTAATATAATCCTGATAATTTGATTTTGGCGTATTGTATCTGCAGACACAATTATTGACCAGGTAACACCAATAATTTGATATGCCTGGGAAATTGTCTACCTGCTTCAGGGCCTTGTTCCGCAGCGATAGGCAATCTTTGGAATTTAGCTGTCCAGCACCACAGGAGGGGTCGCCGGCATGTACTATGTACTTTAAGCAAGGCATTGGAAGTATAGTGTTTAATGATATTTGGCACAGACAAACCAGACATGCCTCCGAACTTCAGTGGCCAATCAATGGTAGTTTCGAAATCCCTCGTATTAAGTATTTAGAGTCAATTCTATTAAAGAAAAAGGCTAGACCTGCAGCATTTGATGTTTTGCAGAATTGGAAAAAAGAAGCGTTGCAGCAACTTAAATGTAGAGAAAAACGTGCGCGCCGTCATAAAACGAATGCCGAAAAAGCATTATTGTATGTCCAAGATAAACATTCTGAATTGACTAGGGCTTTCTCACTTGGAATTCAGAAAATCTATCCTTCTAAAGACCTTCATGCTTCCGACGAATTCATAGACAAATTGTTAAATGAACGAAGGCCTGGTGCCTCTGCGCCACCTCCGTATGTTCCTCTTCCTGCTGCTTTGCCTCTTCCTCCTGCTATTCCTGCTCTAACTGCTGTTGTTCCCGTTGTTCCTGCTCCTCCTAATGTTCCTCTTCCTCCACCTCTTATCGCACCAGTAACAGTACCTCCATTGAATTTGCCTGCTCCCTCACTTCCAAGTGGTCCTGTGCCGCTTTCTGAAAACATTCTGAACATTCTGAAAACATTCTGAAAACATTCTGAATTGACTAGGGCTTTCTCACTTGGAATTCAGAAAATCTATCCTTCTAAAGACCTTCATGCTTCCGACGAATTCATAGACAAATTGACAAACATAGACAAACATTCTGAAAACATTCTGAAAACATTCTGAATTGACTAGGGCTTTCTCACTTGGAATTCAGAAAATCTATCCTTCTAAAGACCTTCATGCTTCCGACGAATTCATAGACAAATTGTTAAATGAACGAAGGCCTGGTGCCTCTGCGCCACCTCCGTATGTTCCTCTTCCTGCTGCTTTGCCTCTTCCTCCTGCTATTCCTGCTCTAACTGCTGTTGTTCCCGTTGTTCCTGCTCCTCCTAATGTTCCTCTTCCTCCACCTCTTATCGCACCAGTAACAGTACCTCCATTGAATTTGCCTGCTCCCTCACTTCCAAGTGGTCCTGTGCCGCTTGTAGTTGATCAAGGTGTGGGGTCGAAGGTTGTCACTCGCAATACTGTACCACCATAGAAGAAACCTGATTTGATTGCATGGGCTAAATGTTGTATGGAGAGGGATGATCAAGCTAATGTGTTTGCCACACTTCATAATATGGATAATTTTCCTGAGAAAAATGTTTTTATTGAAGGTTTAGGGATTAATTTATGTGTAATGTGGGACAAATTAAATCAAACAGATCTCCCGCAGGGGTTAAGGGATCTACATACTTTAGCGTTTTCAAGAGACACTGTGGAGAAAGTAAATGAGCATGTCAAGAGGTTATTTGAGTATAGAAAGGAGTTGGAAAGGTTACAGAATGAGGAGGGGGAAATTATACATGTACAGAAACGGTTCCTTCCTTGTCGAAAATCAATATCTGAGGAAGCACGAATTTGTACGAAGGACGAGCTTAGATGGATTTCAGATATGTCGATAACTCCAGTTGAGGTATATGACACATATAGTCAGTATACGCCAGAAATGCAGAGGAAAGTGATACAGGTAATGATAGAGTCCCTACAGGATGATTGTGTAAAAAGAAAGATTAGTTGTCCCACAGAGCTATTGAGTATTTATAAGAGAGCTTTTTCACTTGACACTTCTTCGACTGCTTTAGCGCTCGACTTAGCTCTGTTGCTTGGTAAGCGTTCGGAGTCACCTACTTCTCAGTTGCCTATGAGAGAGGTTCCTCCGACATTTGTCCCGAGGGTTGAGGTTGCGGCCGATGCTGCGGCCGATGCTGCGGCCGATGCTGCACAGGGTATAGTTGGTGTGAACATTCCTGCACATTATATATCACAGTTTGTTCACATCCCGTTCTCAAGAAAAGAAGTGAATACTATTAGACCATCTATTCCTGATATTAGGAAAAATCCGACAGGATAGGACCATAGACGATGTGCCAGGGTTGGGAGATACTTGGGCAAATATAACTAGATTTGATGGAGAAAGGCCAGCTGGTGAAAGACCGCCCCAGGTGATACTAACTTTGCCTGATAGAATCATTGCAAAATTGAAAACCATAATTCCAGAGAAAATAATTATTTGGGACAAACTTACAGCCTGTGTCCAAGGGAAGTCTGAGGGTGCTACCGAGTTCTTTAATCGGTTCGAACAGGTATTCTCAGATTTCAGCGGACAAGACCTAGGCACAGATTCTGGGAAAAGGTTATTTGTGGACAAATTTGTTCGTGGATTGCGGCCTGACATCCATTCACAAATTATGTCTTCTGAGGGCGCTTGGCAGGCGAAGTCCCAATCAGAAGTACTGCACGTGGCTCAGTACTACGAGAATCGGGTCAATAATGAAAAAGATAGAGTTGAAAAATGAAAAGGTGATTTAAAGACTAAAGTACTATTACAGCAAATTGTTAGAGGCCCCAGAGGGGGGTAGTTCGCAGATTAGAGGTCAGTATGTTCCTCAAGGGAATGTGCCCTTGGGTCCTGTGAACATTAATCAGTGTGCCTATTGTCATCAAGAGGGTCATTGGCATGCACAATGCCCCGTCCTTCGACAGAGGTCAAATAACACATTTGGGAATATGGGTAGACGATCCAGAGGTCACCCGGGTGTAGGGGGCCCTGGTAGAGGTCAGTTTGCACAGGATCCTCAGCAACCTTTTTCACAGGATAATCAGACTCCGAGTGTGGATACTAGGAACATATTTGATCATCCTTCTGCTGCAAATGTATCTGAAGAGCTTCCTTTTGATGATATTCTGTTTCGTTAGGATTGCCCGAAGCAGGGTTTGGAACCTATACCTATTCCCGTCAATCAGAAAGGTCCCTACGTTGAAATGGTGGTGGGGAATAGGAAACATCAGTTTTTGATAGATACTGGAGCACAAAAGTGTTCCATTGATCATTCACGGGTTCCAAACATTCCACTGTCAGGGCAAACCAACGTTTCTCTAGGGTTTTCTGGCACGCCCGTTGTTTGTCCAGTTTCTTCACCGGTACCTATTTCTTTGGTCCACTTTCTTTGGACCACTGTCCATTCCTGTTGACTTCGAATTGTGGGGAGAATTTGCTGGGGTTGAACTTGTTAAAAGAATTAAATGCAGTGATTTATTGTTCTTCTGATGGAGTGCGCTTGACGATTTCACCACAGCAATTTTCTGTCTCGCAATTCTTGACTAGACCTTTGCCGCTAGAATTCATTGATGTACCAGAGAGCTTATGGGCTGTTGACGACAACGATGTTGGTGTTTTACAGATTGAGCCTGTTAAGATAGTTTTGAAACATGGAATTTAGCTGCCACGCATTCCCCAGTATAAGATTTCAGTTGAGGGCAAGCGAGCTTTGAAATGCATTGTTTCGGATTTTGTGCATCGCTGGGTGATTGAAGAAATTTCAGGAAGTTTGTGCAATAGTCCGATTTTACCCGTGTACAAGAAAGGCGACAATGCAATTACATTTCATAATTGATTTACGTGCCATTAATAAAGTCGTCGCTCTGCAATTTCCAATTGTGCCTGATGTGACGACAATATTAACCATGATTCCAGCTACAGCTACTTACTTTAGTGTTGTGGATCTAAAGAATGCTTTCTTTAGTATTCCTATACACAAGGATAGTAGATACTTGTCCGCGTTCACCTTAGGGGGACGCTCGTTCACATTTACTCGTGCACCTCAAGGGTACACAGAGAGTCCTAGCATCTATAGTAGGGCTTTGAAAGAACAGCTTTATGCCCTTGAATTGCCCTCTACTTGTACATTGCTTCAATATGTTGATGACTTGCTTTTAGCTGCTGATTCTGAGAGCGCCTGTAAGGAGGGCACTGTGTTATTGCTTATTCATCTAGCTAAGCATGGTCACAAAGCTTTGCTTAAAAAGTTTCAATATTGTTTCCAGGAGGTCGCCTATTTAGGCTATCTCCTGTCAAAGGAGGGAAGAAGATTGACACCTGAAAGAATAAAACACATTTCTGGCGTGTCTTTCCCAAATACACAGAAGGAAGTTAGAGCCTTGATAGGTATGGCTTCTTACTGTAGGTTGTGGGTCCCAAATTTTTCACTAGTGATCAAACCGATGTTGGCTTTGACAAAGAAGGGTATTTCTTCACCATTGCCGTGGAATGCGGAACACCAGCCATCGTTTGATTTGCTCAAGACTGCATTATGCTCTGCACCAGTTTTGGGCACACCAAACTATGAAAAGGCCTTTGTGTTGTTTGTGCATGAATGTGATGGATGGGCTTTGGATGTATTAACGCAGGAACATGGAGGGAAGAATAGGCCGTGCGGTTACTTTTCTTCCGCCCTTGATCATGTAGCATGCGGTTTGCTAAGATGTTTGCGAGCTGTCGCTGCTGCTGCTGCTGCTGCTGCGTCTGTAAAACAGAGTAAGGGAATGGTCCTCGGCCATGGTCTAACCCTGATGGTGCCTCACTCTGTAGATGTTCTACTGGACCGAACCCAAACGCAACAGCTCACTTCCGCACAGTTGACGAGATATGATTGATCTTGTTTGCTCCTCACATCCAAATTAAGAGGTGTTGTGTTCTTAATCCGGCTGAACTCCTACCTTTCCCGCAAGATACTACTTGCGGCGATGAAGAGTGACATGACCGTCTGTATACTACCGAACAAGAGACAAAGGGTAGAATTGATTTGAAAGACACTCCTTTGGATAATCTGCAAGGAGAGCTGTTTTGTGATGGCTCTTGCTTCAAACTTCCGGATGGTACATCCACAGCTGCTTATGCAATCACCACATTAAGCACGGTCGTGGAAACCAAGAGAATCACGCATAACTCTGCGCAGGCCGCAGAGATTATAGAATTGACCCGAGCTTGTGAACTTTCCGAAGGGCTGACAGTAAACATATATACTGATAGTCAATATGCCTTTGGGGTGGTTCACAATTTTGGGAGACTTTGGTCAGAGAGAGGGTTCTTAACTTCGCATGGTACCAAAATCCAGTATGGCTCCCTAATAGTACAACTGCTCTCAGCGCTTGCACTCCCTACTCAGTTAGCCGTTATGAAATGTGCAGCATATCGAAAGATTACAGATGACATAGGAAGAGGGAATGCTTTCGCTGATCAGATAGCTAGACAAACTGCTACCGATTGTCACAGGTTTCCCCTTTTCTCACCTGTTTTCTCTGTTTTGCGGAGTCCTTTGTCGGGGTTTTCTTCTAAGCAGTTTGGGTCTTGTACAAGCCCGCTCGGCCGTCTTCGGATTCCAGGATTCGTTCAGCTTCTTCGTCCGGGGTCTTATGGAAACTCCAGGAAGCTTGGAATGGAGGCAGCACACGGAGGCGGTCTGCGCGGAACGCGGAAGAACAGGATCAAGGAAGGTAGAAGGAAAGAAGAAGGAGGAAGATCCGGGAACCAGGAAGCAACACAGTTTAGGAGAACGAACTACGGAGCACGTCAGGCCACAGCTATCAGCAGCGTTGACACGCGCGGAACCGCAGGGGAGTGGCTAATTTATAGAACGTGCTACATAGGACGTAAAGGTCGATGGACCGCATTCCATGTATACGGCCATGTTGGGTGTACTACAGCGAGTAACCCCTGATGTGCCAGGGACCAGGAAGACCAGAAAGGGCGTGATCGACGGATCATGACGGCATGCCCCCTTCTAAAACCCGTTCCACCGGGTTTACCTGGATGAATTCGGTGGAACTTTCTGAGCAATCTGGGGGAGTTCAAATTTAAGATTGGTTCCCAGGTACGTTCGCTGGGTGGATAACCTATCCATTCCACCAGGTATTGAAGTTTGCCTCGTCTATATCGGGAATCACAAATACGAGAAACTTCATATTCCGGCTGGTCATTGACAAGCACAGGACTAGGTCTAAGAGTAGTCCGGGTAGTTTGGACGAAAGGCTTCGACAGGGATTTGTGAAAAACTGGATGTATCTTCTTCCAGGAGTCCGGGAGATGGAGTCGAAAGGCCACAGGATTGATGAATTCTTTTATAGAGAAGGGTCCATAATACCGGGGAGCCAATTTATTCGGTCTGAGATGTCGGGGTAGAAGTTTCGAGGATAGCCATACTTTATCCCCAATGGAGTATGAAGGCCCTGGTCTTCTCCTTGAATCTGCATAGTGTTTGGTTTGGATTCGCGCTCTTTCGAGATGTTCCTTGGCTTCTTTCTGAACATTTATGAGTGTTTCAATACAGGAATCGACAGTAGGAACAGGTGTAGGGTGTGGAAGAACAGAAGGTAAGACCGAAGGGTGAAATCCTTGGCTGCAGAAAAAAGGGCTGTTCTTAACAGCGGAATGGTCCGAATTATTGTAAGCGAATTTGCCTACTGGTACTAAAAGTGACCAATCATCCTGGACTTTGGTAGAGAAACAACAAAGATATTCTTCAAGGGTTTGATTTACTCGTTCTGTGACACCATTGGTTTGGGGATGATATCCCGAGGAGAGAGCTTGTTGAGTCCCTAGTATCCTGCAGAGGTGTTTCCAGAATTGAGATATATACTGGGGTCCTTTGTCCGATATGATCTTGGAAGGAAGTCCATGCAGTCGGAAGACGTGTTCCAGGAAAATACCAGCAAGTTCTGAGGAGGATGGTAATTTATACAGAGGGGTAAAGTGAGCCATTTGAGTGAATAGATCAATGGTGACCATGATAGTGGTATAACCTCTAGAAGGCGGCAATTCCACAATGAAGTCTGTAGCAATGATTTCCCAAGGTATGGTTGGTGGTGTAAGCTGTAATAAGAGACCTGCTGGTTTCTGGTTATCATGTTTGTTCTGATTACAGACGGAGCAAGATTGAATATACAGTTGTACATCGGTCTTCATCTTGGGCCACCAAAATTGTCTTTGTATTAGACGGAGGGTGTTGGAAATACCACGATGACTGGAATGAAGAGTATCATGGCAGAGATTTATTATTCTTTGTTGTAAGTTTTGTGTAGGAATGACCAGATTGGTATCTTTGAACAAGTATCTGTCCTTGACTCTCAAGTTCCATTGATTCCTTTCTGAAATTCCTTTCAAAAGTTCCGAAGTCTGAGTTTGCATACGAATCTCTTCCAGGAGGTTGTTTGTGTAACGCTCACCTGATTCCCACGGAGGCGCTGATCCCGGCTGGGCTGCTATAGTTTCTTCAATTGAGAAGCGTAGAGCTCGGACGACTCTCAGGACTGGGCTTCCTCTTATCGAATGTCTGACTTGCAGGGTAAGTTTTCTGCAGGTGGAAGAAAAAGGGTTAATCACCGTTTGATGGGATTCCTTCTTCCACCAATCGCCAGTTTCTCCCACAGCCTAGCTTTCTACTTGTCTCGGCGAGCTCTCACCTTAGGCGTATAAATGCTGAACTCTCCATCCTGCGTCTGGTGCAGGGGTGCGTGGATTCCAGTTACGTCACTGGATGAGTTCAGTGTTGAGGCTCAAGTCTTTTGCGGCCTTAGTTGTGGCACTGGTGCTGGGATGCCGAAGAGCGATGCCGCCGTTACTGCACGAGCGGATGCCTGTAAGTATACTGTAGTCTTTAGGCTTTAAAAGATGGGCACCTCAATAATGTCCCTTTTCCTTTGTTTCAGGCCTCGGGATGCTGTGGGTGTAGTTTTCCGTTGCCGCTGCACGTGCCGATGCACGTAAGTATAATGTTCGTTGGCCGCTTTTAATGGCACCTCTAATAATGTCCTTTTTCTAGTTTTCAGGTGCCGGGATGCTGCAGGCTTTATATCCGTTGCCACTGCACGTGCTGATGCACGTAAGTATAATGATCGTTGGCCGCTTTTAATGGCACCTCTAATAATGTCCTTTTTCTAGTTTTCAGGTGCCGGGATGCTGCGGTTGATGCGGCCGCTTCTGCGCGTGCAAAAACTGGTAAGTTAAGATGAATGCGACTGCCTTCACCCGAACCCCTTTTTAATTATGTCCTTGTCCTTTCAGATGCAGAGAAGCTGCCGAAGAGAAGGCCGCGGTTAGCTCCATTGCAATCACGGATGGATCAGGTAAGCGGGCGCGGCTGCGAGCGAGTTGCACTTTTCTAACCTTATGTTTATTCGTTGCAGGTTTTGCCGGTGACTGGATTCCGGGATCTGGTAAGTATTGTTCTGTGTCTTTCTTCATCCACAGGTTGCTGCGTGGAAGCTGAAGATGACTCTGGACCTGGAATGCAGGAGCCGACTCGGTGAGCGTCCTGCTGCTGCTGCAGAGTAACGCGAAGCACGTGTTTTCCATAGGGCGTGGTTTAAATAGCAGAGAAGTGCTTCCAGTGTGTGTTCTTCCACCGGTTCCACCCAGGTAAGAAAAGAGTTCCTGAATGGAGGGAATAGTTCCTCCCAGCCCTGATGGCTGGGGACTTCAACCAGACTGGATTGTTCTGGGTAAATATGCAGCATGGTCTGCCTCAGGTAAGTCCACCCAAGCATTATTACACTGTTTATCAATATGAGCCCGGCGCCTATGGTGCCGGGACTGAAACCCTTCATGAGCCTGGCGCCAAAGGCGCCAGGACACGGTCCAAAGGGCCCCTGTAGGGGTCTGCTGGGTCCGGGGTAGTGGAAGACGGGTCTGCTTCCGAGGGCGCTGGGCCAGTCCTGGCCCCTCGGGAGTAGCGCCCATGACAGTTTGCTTGAGCTACGAATATGGTATGAGGAAACCTCTTGGGATACGTCTGATCTTCTGGAGGTTCATAGTCTGGACGACGAGAAAGTGCATCAGCTATTACATTTTGGGTTCCAGGGACGTGGTGAATCTGAAACTGATATTGGGCAAAAAAGAAGGCCCACCGAGCTTGGCGACTATTTCTACATTCCAGGGCTTGCAACACTTGTAGGTTTCGATGATCCGTGCGGACATGGACCGGAAATTTGGCTCCTAGAAGTAAATGACGCCATTCTGTGAAGGCTTGACGGATGGCTAGCAGCTCTTTCTCTAGGACGGAGTAATGGGTTTCACTAGGAGTTAATGTCCGAGAAAGGTAGGCGAAGGGATGTTCCAAGCTATCCTCGAATTGCTGTCTTAAGACGGCTCCAATGCCGTAATTGGAGGCATCTGTCTCCACTATGAATGGTCGATTAACATCAGGCTGAGCAAGAATGGGAGCTTGTGTAAATTCAGACTTTAACTGTTGGAAGGCTTTCTCTTGGGCCATGGTCCAATGGAAGGGAACATCTTTTTTCAAGAAGGCAATTATTGGTTGGACAATCTCGGAAAAGGAAGGTATGAATTTCCTATAGAAATTAGCCAAGCCCAGGAAGGATTGTATGTGTTTCACCGAGGCGGGGCTAGGCCAGGATAAAATAGCCTTAACCTTGGATTGATCCATACCGATACCATCGGGGAGTAAGGACAAACCCTAGGTAGTGAACAGTAGAAGTATGGAAGATACATTTCTCGGGCTTCGCCAGGAGTTTATTTTCGCGTAAGCGTTGTAATACTGCTTTCACATGTTTTTCGTGCTTGAGAGGGTCCTTCGAACATATTAGAATATCGTCCAGATAGACAATCACAAAAAGGAACATCATGTCCGAGAACACTCGATCCATGAAACGTTGGAACACCGCTGGGGCATTAGCAAGTCCAAAGGGCATGACTAAGTATTCAAAATGCCCAAAGGGTGTTCTAAAGGCTGTCTTCCACTCGTCACCTGCCCTGATACGAATCAAATGATAGGCGCCCCAGAGATCCAGCTTGGTGAACACAACTGCGCCTCTTACTGCCTCCAGGATGTCTGAGATCAAGGGCAACGGATAGCGGTCCTTGAGAGTACATTGATTTAGACCTCGATAATCTTTAGTGTCTTTTTTAGGAACGAAGAACAGGGAGGCCCCTGATGGAGATTTAGATGGTCGTATGGTGCCATTTGCAAGATTTGTATCCAGGTATTCACGAAGGGCTTTCTTTTCAGGTTCTGATAGGATGAACATCCTTCCAAAAGTAATCACCGCGGAAGGTTCTGTCATGATCTCTGCTTCCAAAAGATCAGGACTTGCCCAACTCCCTTGGAAGCAGACCCATAACCCCGGTTCCGAGTGCCAGCCAGTCCCAATTGGGACCTTTTGGACCCTGTCCTGGCGCCAGTGGCACCAGGCTCATAAAGATGCCCAGTCCCAGCGCTGGAAGCGCCGGGCTCATAATGCTTGGGTGGACTTACCTGCAGCAGACCATGCTGCTTACTTACCTGCCAGTTGAGCCCCTGATCCTCTTCTGTTTGGGACTACTTTTCCTGTTGGGTGGGGCAGGAGCCACTCCCTAGGTTCAGAACACTGGAACTCTTCTGGAAAGCAGGAACTCTTTTCTTACCTAGGCGAGGCTGTGGAAGGAGACACCTAAGCACTACAGGAGGCTATTTAAACCACACCCGATGGATGAATCTTGCTTTGCGTTATTCTACATTCTCTGCAGCAGAACGCTCATCGTGTCTTCTGCTTCTGATCCTGGGCCTAAGGGAACAAAGGCTTACCATCCTGGAATCCAGTCTTCAGCAGCACCTGTAAAGACAAAGAAAGAACAGGTTAGCACTACGGTCTTCAGTGGCAGCGCATCTCTTACCTGGTCCATCGGCTGTCACCAACGCCTCGCGCTGCATTCCGGCATCTGAAAGACAAAAGCTTACCTACTCTTCGTATGCTCCGGAGGTCTTCGGCGCTGCATCCCGCATCTGAAAGACAGAAGAAGGTGCGTTAAAAGACATTGGGCAACTTTATTACTCACGTGCCATTACTCCTTCCCACGCCGAATCCAGTGGGTATTCCAGCACCCTTCAGCTTCTCTAAAGCTCCGAACTTGTACCTGCAAGATAAAAGGGACAGTTAGTGCGCATCGTGAAGCAGGCTACAAGCGCTTACTTACGTGCTTCCAGGTGCTTCTATTCCTCACGCGGGTTCGATCCTCAACTCTCATCAGCCCGCCATCCGCCATCGCCGGAACCCTGCAAAACAAGAGATATCATTACAAAAGACTTTTAAGACATTTGAAGTGCCCAGAACTTACCGTTCGTGCAGTTAACGACGGACAGCAGTCCCCTGAGGTCAAGTGGCCTGCACCCTTATCCAGTGAAGAAACTGGTTACGACACCCTGCCCCGAGGCAGATGGAGAGCTCGGCGTTCACTTACCTAAGACATCTTACTCTTCGAGTCAGACATACAGTGCACAGAGGTCCAGCCCAAGGAGCCAACCGTGTGTTACACATCACCTTTGAAGATACGGCATTCACCCAGTCAAGACCGGCGCCTCTGCGGGAATCAGGTGAGCGTTACAGAACGCAAAGCCTACCGCAAAACTCCCACCCAGGCGCTATGGAAACCTCGGATACCGACCAGCTAGCCCAGTTACTTGGGGAACTAAGAGCAGAAGTGCATGCAGCCCGTCAGGAAACGAATGCTCTAAGAAGGGAACTGATTATTTCCAAGGAGCGAACAGACGATCTCGTTAGACAATTGCTACAGTCACAAGCCGGACAAACTCCGTTACCCGCATCAGGGGCAAATCTTCCTTCAAAATCCTCTACGAACCCAGTGCAGATCAACCTACCTGGGAATGTACCTCTGGCTCCGCCCGAACGATTTTCTGGTGACCCAAAGAGGTTTGCAGTATTTATTAATCAGTGCCGGTTGCACTTCTTATGCCGGCCAGCAGCCTTTCCAACTGATCAAGCTAAGGTAGCTTTCGTGCTTTCGTACCTTAGTGGCAATGCAGCAGACTGGTCGATCCCTCTAGTTAATCAAGATGATCCGGTTCTCCATGATTTTCAAGCTTTTCAGCTCAGTATGGAAAAACTGTTTGCAAGACATTCACAGGGGCAGGCCTTGGACAATGAGCTCCTTTCATTGCGACAGGGTAATCAAGACCTTTTGGCTTATATTGCGTCTTTCAACAGACTGATAGTGGAAACTCGATGGCCTGAGGACAAGAGGATTACGCTGTTTTATAGAGGTCTACGTGGAGAGCTCAAAGATGTGTTAGCCCAAGTAGTGAATCCCCCGCAAGACTGTTCGGACTATATTGACTTAGTCGTTCAAATAGACCACAGACTGCAGAACAGGAAGGCCGATCGTTCCAAGTTTGATGCTCGAGTATTTTCCAAACCACCAACTCCTACCAAAGGAGTAGACTCTGGGGAACCCATGCAAATAGGGGGCCTGAAAGGACCACTAACACAAAAGGAGCGGGAAAGGAGAAAACAGCTGCAATTATGCCTCTATTGCGGAAACTCGGGACACTTTCTTCGAGACTGTCCGGTGAAACCAGCCAAGAAGGCAGTAGGAGCTGCAGTTACCAGGGTCACAAACTCTGAGCAGGGAAACGACCTCGCCCGACAAGAATAGAGGTCCTCTTGCCGAGCGTTAAAACCAGTTCCGTGACCTCGCATTTCGTGATACCTATGGTCCTCATTAGCCCTGAACATCCGGATCGATTACATGCGATTGAAGCTTACGTCGACAGCGGTGCCATCGGCAATTATGTGGATCATGAAATGGTTTTTAGGATGAATCTGACTCTTTGTCCAAAGGCTGTAAAGGACGTCATTACTACGGTGGATGGTACGGAGATAGCCTCCGGACCAGTAACGCATACCACCCAAGAAGTGACGCTAGTAAGTCAAGATGGACACCATGAGAAGATCGTGTTCGATGTGATCAAGGCCCCTCAGTTCCAGATTATTCTAGGAATTCCTTGGTTAGAGAAGCACAATCCTCAGATCGATTGGCGAGCAAGAACGGTTCAGTTTCCAGAATGTGTCTCTACTTGTCACCCTCGACCTGGTGTTGCACTGGCAGCAATTTCTTCGGAGGCTCCCCAGTTACCTCCCGAATACCTAGAATTCCAAGATGTTTTCCGGAAGGATCAGGCTAACTCTCTACCTCCTCATAGGTCTTATGACTGCCAGATAGACCTGATACCTGGATCTACTCCTCCTTGTAGTAGAATTTATGCCCTCACCGAGCCTGAGAATCTTCACCTCTGACAATACCTGGATCAATACCTAGCAAATGGGTTTATTCGTCCTTCCAAGTCCCCTGCTTCCTCAGCTTTGTTCTTCGTTCCAAAAAAAGAAGGGGACCTTAGAACTTGTATAGATTATCGCGCCCTGAACCAGATCACCGTTAAGAATAGATATCCGTTACCTTTGATCCCTGAACTCCTGGACCAAGTCAGAAAAGCATGCATATATACAAAGCTGGATCTTAGAGGAGCCTACCACTTGGTACGAGTAAAAGAGGGCGATGAATGGAAGACGGCCTTCCGCACCAAGTATGGGCTATTTGAATATCAGGTCATGCCCTCGGACTTTGCAATGCCCCAACCGCCTTTCAATATTTTATGAACAATGTCCTCAGAGAGCTCATAGATGTGTGTGTTGTTGTTTACATTGACGACATCCTCGTTTATTCTTCATCGGAAACTGAACATCGGAAACACGTGAAAATGGTCCTCGAGAGATTGCGTCAACACAAACGTTTCGCTAAATTGGAAAAATGTGTTTTCAACGTGACTGAAGTTGAATTCTTGGGATTCATATTATCACCTAGCGGAGTGCGTATGGATTCAAAGAAGGTCGATGCAATTCTCAAATGGCCATCGCCATCCTCCGTAAAAGGTGTTCAAAGCATGTTAGGCTTCGCTAACTTTTACCGCAGGTTTATCCCCGAATTCTCTCGAATAGTCCATCCCATCACCGCCTTGTTAAAGAAAAACAAACGTTTTGAATGGTCTACCGAGGCGGAACAAGCTTTCCAGAATTTGAAGACTAGATTTATCTCTGCACCGATCTTAAAACATCCTCGCCCAGAACTCCCCTACATTGTTGAAACTGATGCTTCGAGCCTTGCCATGGGGGCAGTTCTATCACAAAAGGACCCAGTAACCAATCAGTTGCATCCCGTGGCATTTTGGTCCCGCAAATTCTCGCCTCCTGAAATCAATTACACTATTACTGATAAGGAACTTCTAGCTATCAAGTCCGCCTTTAAGGCTTGGCGGCATTATCTTCTGGGGGCCCGACACACCGTTACTGTGATTACAGATCACCGAAACCTGCAATATTTTAAAACCGCAAAAGCTCAATCCTCTAGGCAACTCCGTTGGGCACTATTCTTTGCCGAGTTTGACTTCATAATTACCTATCGACCTGGTACAAAAAACGGTAAAGCTGATGCCCTTTCTCGGATGGGAGTGGAAGAACATTTGATCAATCCTAAACCTGTACCTATCATTCCCGAACAAAGAATTCTGGGTGTAATCGCCACACAATCCATAGAGGAAGTTAAGGATAAAGCCAGGCTACTGGTAACTCCAGCAGACATACAGAATTGGTATCTGCAGGGAAAGGACTTTACGGTGAAGGACAACCTATTATATTTACAAGAACGGTTATACCTGCCCAGCACAGATTTACAGAAAAAGGTAATCTCTTGTTATCATGATTCTTTAATGGAAGGACATCCCGGTATGGCCAAAACCTCGGAAAAGATCAAGCGCTACTTCTGGTGGCCGTCTTGGAAAAAAGATATCAGAGACTTTATAATGTCCTGTGGAGTATGCGCCCAAAACAAGAGTCAAAAGGAAAAACCAGCCGGCCTCTTACGCCCTATTGACATCCCACCTCGCCCTTGGCATACGCTTTCTATGGACTTCATCACCGATCTACCTCCATGATCCTTATACAATACGATCCTAGTAATTGTGGACCTATTCTCCAAAATGGCGCATTTCATTCCACTCAAAGGCTTACCAACAGCAGCAACTCTGGCCCGAGAATTTCTCGAAAACATCGTCCGACTGCACGGTTTTCCTTCAGTTCTAATTTCGGATCGAGGTAGTCAATTTATTTCTCATTTTTGGCGAAGTTGCTGTCGGTCGGCTCAAATTGATGTGAGACTTTCGACCAGCCACCACCCTCAAACCGACGGACAAACCGAGAGGACCAATCAAACTCTGGAACAGTATTTGCGCTGCATGCTACAACAAACTGAAAAAACTTGGAAAGATATCCTTTGGATAGCCGAATATGCCTACAATAACTCTGTCCACTCGGGAACTGGGAAGACCCCGTTTTTTCTTTTATACGGTAGTCACCCTCGAACCTCGGAGTTGGATCCACTCCAAGATCTTGGAACACCAGCAGTAGACCACCTGCATTCTACAATCACCCAAGCCTTTAAGGAAGCCGTTTCTCACCTTCAAAGGGCTAAAGAACAATACAAGAAAGGAGCAGACCAACATCGGAAGGAAGCCCCCCAATATCAAGTAGGAGATCAAGTCTGGTTATCCACCAAATATCTACCTCTAAAAGGACCACGCACATTCAACCCAAGATACCTTGGTCCCTATTCCATCACTACCATAGTAAATCCAGTAGCGGTCAAGTTGGACTTGCCCCCTCACATGAAGATACATCCGGTCTTCCACGTCTCTCTATTAAAACCCGTGCAACCTCAAACCCGACTAACTAAATCTCCAAAACCTATTCTAGTTGATGGAGAACTCGAGTTTGAAGTCAAAAGCATCCTGGATTCCAAGATCTCCAAATCTAAACTATTTTACCTGATTGACTGGAAAGGCTACGGTCCCCAAGAAAGATCCTGGGAACCTGCAGAATATGTCCACGCGCCTCGCCTAATCAAAAGATTTCATCGAACATTTCCTAACAAGCCCAAACCCCCGGAGAAGCCCGGTTTGGGAGGGGCCTTGAGGGGCGGTGCTGTCATGATCTCTGCTTCCAAAAGATCAGGACTTGCCCAACTCCCTTGGAAGCAGACCCATAACCCCGGTTCCGAGTGCCAGCCAGTCCCAATTGGGACCTTTTGGACCCTGCCCTGGCGCCAGTGGCACCAGGCTCATAAAGATGCCCAGTCCCAGCGCTGGAAGCGTTGGGCTCATAATGCTTGGGTGGACTTACCTGCAGCAGACCATGCTGCTTACTTACCTGCCAGTTGAGCCCCTGATCCTCTTCTGTTTGGGACTACTTTTCCTGTTGGGTGGGGCAGGAGCCACTCCCTAGGTTCAGAACACTGGAACTCTTCTGGAAAGCAGGAACTCTTTTCTTACCTAGGCGAGGCTGTGGAAGGAGACACCTAAGCACTACAGGAGGCTATTTAAACCACACCCGATGGATGAATCTTGCTTTGCGTTATTCTGCATTCTCTGCAGCAGAACGCTCATCGTGTCTTCTGCTTCTGATCCTGGGCCTAAGGGAACAAAGGCTGACCATCCTGGAATCCAGTCTTCAGCAGCACCTGTAAAGACAAAGAAAGAACAGGTTAGCACTACGGTCTTCAGTGGCAGCTCATCTCTTACCTGGTCCATCGGCTGTCACCAACGCCTCGCGCTGCATTCCGGCATCTGAAAGACAAAAGCTTACCTACTCTTCGTATGCTCTGGAGGTCTTCGCACTGCATTCCGGCATCTGAAAGACAAAAGCTTACCAGCTCTTCGCACGCTCCGGAGGCCTTCGGCGCTGCATCCCGCATCTGAAAGACAGAAGAAGGTGCGTTAAAAGACATTGGGCAACTTTATTACTCACGTGCCATTACTCCTTCCCACGCCGAATCCAGTGGGTATTCCAGCACCCTTCAGCTTCTCTAAAGCTCCGAACTTGTACCTGCAACATAAAAGGGACAGTTAGTGCGCATCGTGAAGCAGGCTACAAGCGCTTACTTACGTGCTTCCAGGCGCTTCTATTCCTCACGCGGGTTCGATCCTCAACTCTCATCAGCCCGCCATCCGCCATCGCCGGAACCCTGCAAAACAAGAGATATCATTACAAAAGACTTTTAAGACATTTGAAGTGCCCAGAACTTACCGTTCGTGCAGTTAACGACGGACAGCAGTCCCCTGAGGTCAAGAGGCCTGCACCCTTATCCAGTGACGAAACTGGTTACGGCACCCTGCCCCGAGGCAGATGGAGAGCTCGGCGTTCACTTACCTAAGACATCTTACTCTTCGAGTCAGACATACAGTGCACAGAGGTCCAGCCCAAGGAGCCAACCGTGTGTTACACATCACCTTTGAAGATACGGCATTCACCCAGTCAAGGCCGGCGCCTCTGCGGGAATCAGGTGAGCGTTACAGGTTCCGTTTCAATAGCACAATCTTCAGGTCTGTGGGGAGGTAAGGCCTGAACAATGGCAGAGGAGAAAACATCGGAATATTCCTGGTAAGCCTCCGGAACCCAGATGATGTTTGAGACTGAGATTGTGTTCTGACGAGTTGTAGGAAATCCCTTCGATGGTGTAGGATCAAGGTCTGGATGTAAGCAGTGGGACATACAAAACTCAGAACCCAGGAACAAGTATCCCTCTGCCCAATTGATATAGGGGTTATGTCTTTGAAGCCAGGGCATTCCCAAAACCATGGGGTAATGGGCTGACTTGATGATGTCAAATCTTATCCTTTCTCGATGTTGATTTATAGCAAGCTCGATCTCCTTAGTCTGCAGGGTTATAGGTCCAGAAGAAAGGGATCTTCCATCAATTGCTTCTACAGATTGCATGATAGTCCGGGATTCATAAGGAATATGGTGTTTTAGGACCCATTCATGATCTATGAATACCCCCATAGCTCCACAGTCGACCAGTGCCAGGATGGGGTATATTTCTTTCTTGGATGTTGTCAAGAAGGCCTGTAAGATTACCAAGGAATTTTGTCCAGGAGAGTTCAATGATGGAATAGAGGTGGAGCAGACATCGCTCTCCCGAACCTGCGGTCCGTTTAGGATCGGGAGCTGGCGTTTCCCGAGCGCCGTGGGGGGGGGCAATCGGACATTCTCTTACTAAATGTTTGTCGGATGCACAATACATACATAATCCAGTATGAATCCTTCGCATACTCTCTTGGGGGGTAATGGGTCCACGGAAGGCCCCTAATTGCATAGGTTCAGGCTCATTGCTTGGAGTAGAAATGCCTTCTGGGCTCGAAGGGGTCCCAATGGGTTTTTTCTGGAGTGGTAACTTGGTTTTCTTTTTTTCTGCCTTTCTCTCCTGAATGCAAAAGTCAATCAGTAGAGCGAGATCCATTAGGGCTTGAAAGGAACCCAGGCGAGCCACTCTGGCTAGTTCGTCCTTGATCTCTTCATTTAGCCCTCTTCGAAATAAAGTAAAACAAGCTTCAGAGGACCAATCCGCTTCCTTTGCCAGCTGTTTGAAGCGTGTGACATACAAGAGCAAATCCTGGGTACCCTGATGAAAGTCGAGTAAACGTTCCTGGGCACTGTAAACTTGTTCCGGGCGTTCGAACATGGTCTTGAGGGCCTCTATAAAGCCGCCGTAGTCATCCAGGAGAGCATCACCAGAGTTAACCAATGGTGTGGCCCAGGCCAAGGCATTCCCGGAAAGATGCGAAATAATAAAGCCCACTTTAGCACTGGGCGTAGAAAAATAATAAGGCTTAAATGTAAAGTGATCCACAAAGGCTCTTTGCTGAACCGTCGTACTTGTCAACGACGCCGCCTAGAATTACACTCTCCTTTGTGGCGGAATCACGGGATTACACCAATTGTTTTAACGCCGCGTTTTCCACCTTTAAGTTTTGCACTTCGGTCGTCAGCTCTTGCATGCCAAGCATGCCACGCATAAGATCCTGGACGGCCGCTTCCATGTCTGTATCGAGATCGGTCAGGTGGCGTCTCAATCTGTCACAGGTTTACCCTTTTCTCACCTGTTTTGTCTGTTTTGCGGAGTCCTTTGTCAGGGTTTTCTTCCAAGCAGTTCGGGTCTTGTACAAGCCCACTCGGCCGTCTTCGGATTCCAGGATTCGTTCAGCTTCTTCGTCCGGGGTTTTATGGAAACTCCAGGAAGCTTGGAATGGAGGCAGCACACGGAGGCGGTCTGCGCGGAACGCGGAAGAACAGGATCAAGGAAGGTAGAAGGAAAGGAGCAGGAGGAAGATCCGGGAACCAGGAAGCAACACAGTTCAGGAGAACGAACTACGGAGCACGTCAGGCCACAGCTATCAGTAGCATTGAGATGCGCGGAACCGCAGGGGAGTGGCTAATTTATAGAACGTGCTGCATAGGACGTTAAGGTCGACAGACCGCGTTCCGTGTATACGGCCATGTTGGGTGTACTACAGCGAGTAACCCCCGATGTGCCAGGGACCAGGAAGACCAGAAAGGGCGTGATCGACGGATCATGACACCGATCTCCGTACGGAGATGTATGTTTCGAGGGAGAATGTAAATGCTTATGCAATGGATGAGGGTGTTGGGTTTGTACGGAATATCCAAGCTGATGCCACGTTAGAAGAATCCAAGAGGTGGGCTGAAGGCTTGGGGAAACTTGATGATGACGGGTGTTGGGTGGACATAGTTGAAGGGCCAATGGCTACTCCCTGACGCATATGTAATGATGATGGTCATCATGGCCCATGGTCCTACGCATGTATGTGCCCAGAAAGTTTGGGCAAATGACAAAATTTCAAAAATTGCCTAGCGCTATGTCCAGGATTGCATGATTTGCCTACAACACAATGTGGGAAAGGGGACAGCAACTCCAAGGGGACGTTTTGGCCCACCCTCTGTCCCCTTTGAAGTCATCCACTTTGATTTTATTGAAATGGAACGGTGCAATAATATGAAGTACGTACTAGTGGTCATCTGTGCTTTTAGTAAATGGCTTGAGGCTTTCCCTGTCAAAGATGCTACAGCCATGACTACTGCGAAAACCATGTTAAAGGAGTACTTCCCATGGTTCGGGCTACCAAGAGTCATCTGGTCGGACAATGGTCCACATTTTGTCGCTGCTGTAATTCTGCAGATATGTGCGGCATTGCAGATCGACAAACGGTTCCATTCGGCCAGACACGCTCAGAGCGCCGGACTAGTAGAAAGACACAATGGTATCATCAAGAACAAGCTTGCTAAAACGTGTGCTGGCACTAAATTAAAATGGCCAGACGCCTTACCAATCGTGTTATTATCCATGCGTACAACCCCTCAAACTAAGACTGGGCTCCCTCCATTTGAGGTGGTAATGGGGAGACCTGCCAATATCTGGAACCTTCCTTAATGTAGCTCTTTGAGAAACGTTGAAAATGTATTACTTTCAGATTATTGCAGCCAGTTGACTAAAAACCTGTATTTGATTTATCACCAGGTGCGAGAGGCTTTACCTGTGCGATACGAGGGCCTGGGCCACAGCATACGGCCTGGAAGCTGGGTGCTTATTAAGGCATTTGAGCGCTCTTCCTGCCTTGAACCTCGCTGGCGGGGCCCGTTCCAGGTCCTGTTCGTCACCCAAACAGCGGTGCGGGTTTCTGGAAGAAAGAATTGGATCCACGCGTCGCACGTCAAGAAACTTCCTCACCCAGTGCCACACGATACAGAAGAAACAGAACCCCTCGCTAACGCTGCAACCAATGATCCCAAAGCAGTAAATAGCACCGAGAGTGTGTTGGAGAATCTTTCTGAGCCCGTGAGGCTTGGGGAAGCAGCCATTTTGTCTCCACACTCTCCAAAAGTTTTGCATCCGGAAACTGCTGTTTCAAATTCGGCATCTTCACTTGTCTCTGATACGTTGCTTCCAACAGGAAGTGACGACACATTGTTTCCGGATCAATCAGTACCGGGAAAAGCAAGGTAGAATCTGCGTTCAAGAAAATAGACTTACGGCACGATTTTGCTGTGCATCTGATAGACTTACGGCATGGTTTGGCTGTGCATCTGATAGACTTACGGCACAGTTCAGCTGTGCATTCGGAGAAGGAAAGGATCATTGAGGGCTTGTTTTTGCCCAAATTTGGGAAAGGGGATTCTGTTGGCTAGGGTAGTGGAAGGACTAAGAAGTCGTGCGGCCGAGAGGTCACCAGCAACAAACATTGGGGGTTTCTGCTTGAAGACTACAATGCCTGCCACCGCTACCGCTCGTATGGGACTTGTAAATGATTGCGTGACCAACCGGGACAATGGACAATGCACCCCGGCCTCGAAAACGTATTGCTGTGTTTTTATAATAATATTTGGTTTTATAATAGTCACTGTCTTAGGTTTATGGTACCTTGAGGAAAGTCATCCTTTAGAGTGCTTGTTTCCGACTGAAAATGTACCTACTGTTCCTACTCTCTTTGTACATTCACATACTCTGTCCCCTAGAGACTCCCAGCATAGACAAATGCACCACAATAATATTCTGCTACTTATTATGAATGCTACGAATGCCATGTTTAATAAGTCTAATTGTTGGGTCTGCTCACATTTAGCGCAACACGGGGATAAGGGGCTAGGTTGGTATATTCATCCTTTACCTTGGACAACTGCTTGTTATGCTTCTCTTAGAGCACTGTTCTTTGGCTGTTGGAACAATAGCATCTTGGGGAACTTTGATGGCACTAATTTGAATAGTTTTGAGAAATGTGTTTTGACTCCCCTGGGATGCTCGCTTTTTGCAAATAGGAGTAAGCCCAACGTTGCTTCTATTAGGCCTTCTGATAGATTGTCTCGTCCTTTCCAATCTTTGATTTCCTTCAAGATGGCTCTGATAGGCAGTAAGGATGCCCTGCCTCCTTCTTACACTGTTAACCGTAGACCCGATTCAGTTTCTCTTTGCATACAGAGGAATAGTACTCAGTCAATGGGAGATTTTAAAGGTTGTGCCAACGTTGCAAATTTGAATGAGGAAGACAGACCTTTGTATGTAGGCGAACCTGTCTACTTTGTTTGCGGTAATGTAGCATTTCCATGGTTGCCCAGGGATTGGCAGGGAACCTGTTATTTAGGGATCCTGTTACCTGGGGTGTTTATAGCCAGTACGATAGAAGTTTCAAAGGCTCGTCCATGGCGGGACGAGAATGGTAACACTCCAGCACAAATCTTGGGAGATATAGCAAAATCAGTTGTGCCATTTTGGGGGCAGATAGCGAATTCCGAAGATGTCAGCAGACTTGCGAGAGTACTGGAGAGAACCATCAACCGGACCACAGACATACTCTATAATATGACATTAGAACAAAAAGCGATAAGACTAGTAGCGCTTCAGAATGGATGGCATTAGATGTCATTCTGGCTGAACGTGGTGGAGTGTGTAAATTAGTGGGGTCCGCTTGCTGTGTTTTTGAGCCGGATTCCTCCCCAACTATCTTCAAAGCAATACAGAATCTGCACGTCCTTAGTTCAGAAGTGCATGTTCCCGAGGGAAACTGGGATCTTAGCGCTTGGTTCTGGGACTTCTTGCGATCTTGGGGTTGGAAGGTACTTTCTGATTTACTGATCATTTTGGGAATTCTGTTGTTCCTTTGTTGTTGTATTCAGTGTCTACCGAGTATATGTTCGATGCTAGGGGGATGTTGCGCACAAGCGATAGGTACAATAGGACATAAAGTGTATGCCCCAGATAAAACTTCCAAGGAATATGTGTTAAAAGAAATTTTAGCGAATTACCTGATGGCAATAGATATTTCTGACAGCGATTCAGGGTGCATGGACGACAGTGCTTTAAGTGGGCCGGGGCCTGCCGGGGCCGGGCCCCGGCAGTCTCCAGAAAGTGGGGCTGAGCCGGGGCCCAGCCGGGGCCCCCGTCCCACACAACATTGGCGGGATGCATTATCCCACCACGGCCGAAGCCGCGACGGGAAATGCGCCCGTCATTATGTCGGCCAAGCAGACAGAAGTGCCAGCCAGCCACAGCTATGCTGAGGCTGGCGGCACTTCTGTCAGTGTAACTCCCTCTGATGACCCCTCATCAGGGTCATCAGAGGAAGTTACTGTCCCTTTGTTTTCCCTCCCCAGGTCACTGACCCCCGCGGGCTCCGTGATCTAATATGCAGATTAGATCACGGAGCCCGCGGGTTCGCAGAGGGTGAAAGACGCCTCGGCTCAGTGATCTATCTGCTCAGAGCAGATAGATCACTGAGCCCGAGGTGCCTTTCTCCGTCGGCAAAGCTTTATAAAAGATGCCTTGAACTGTGTACGTTTCAAGCCATCTTTTACAAAGGTAGAAATATTTATATGTTTATAAAAGACGGCTTGAAACGTGCACAATTCAAGGCATCTTTTATAAAGCTTTGTCGACGGACAAAGCCACCTTGCGGTTTGTTTTGTCTGTCATCAACGCTTTATAAAAGATGCCTTCAATTGTTTACGTGTCAAGCCATCTTTTAGAAACATAGAAACATGTTACAAATATCTATGTTTATAAAAGGTGGCTTGAAAAGTACACAAACCATAGTAAGGTAAGCACACAAGTGTGCGTAACTTACTATGGTTTGTGCACTTTTCAAGCCACCTTTTATAAACATAGAAATATGTAACATTGCTATGTTTATAAAATATGGCTTGAAAAGTACACACACCATAGTAGTACGCATACAAACATATAAATGCTCACATACATTTATATATTTGTTTGCGCACCTTACTATGATTTGTGCACTTTTAGGCCACGCCCACAATGAAAGCCACGCCCCCAAACGAGGGCCCCCCCCTCAATTTCTTACCCCACTTAAAGCACTGATGGACGATGATGCATGGAGTTATTTGCAAGGAGATCCGAAGTAGTGTAGCACTTGGCATAGGCCAAAAGAAGGGTTTGTCAAATGAGAAATTATATCGTGCCTCCTATTGCAATGAATATATGTATATTGGCCTACGCCAAGCTGCTTGTAAGTCACTTGCGAAAAATCTGTGTTGCAAGGTCCTGACCTTAAAATCAATGTAAGCGCCATTTTAGGTCAATCCGCCATTTTAGGTTTGCTTTGTAAAGTCACCCTGTGAGTTAAAATGGTGGACGATGTCATTCCGAAATACAACATGGCTGTCTTGACCTCTGTGTGTAATTAATATATAACTTGCCTGCAGGCCACTTGTTGAGGTCATGAACTGAGACCTTATCCTTCATTGACCTTTGTGTAAAGGATTACTCGTGCAATTAAAATAATCCGCGAGCATATGTTAAGAACAATGTATTCAAATACTGAACTAATTACACTTGTTTAACTACATTGTATTACTGTTTGAGAAGACCTGTATGGGAAATCCCAAAACACACAGTTGCCGAGTAGGCTTGTTGACATATGTATTAAAGGCAAACTAGTTACATGTGGATACGTGAACTCGGCATGAACCCTAGATCAGTGATGTATTAGAGGAATATTAACCCAAAGTAGGGTTGGACATTGTGTTCGCAAATAGTATAAAAGAGCAATGAATTCTAATGTACAGGGTCTCTCACTGAATACACCGAACCACGCTGGAGTTTGCTGTGTTGCACTGAGGGCCGATAGCCATCTGGTTTTGTTCTGTTCTTTGTAACTGAATTCAGTATAAATTAAAGTACTTTGTATGTTCCTTTGTAACCCATGTCCGGTGTATTTCCTTTTGGGGTACTCAGCCTCGATATTTTGATTTTGTTTTCACAATTTGATGTAATTCAGAATTGGAAAAAAGAAGCTATGCAGCAACTTAAGAGTAAAGAGAAGCATGCACGTCGTCATATGTAGAATTCAGAAAAGGCATTATTGTATGATCAACAGAAACAGTCTGAGTCTGTTAGAAACATGGATAGGGCTTTCCAACCTGGTGTACAAAAGATATATCCGTCTAAAGATTTTCATGTTTCAGATGAACTAATTGATAAACTTTTAAAAGAATGAAGGCCTGGTTCCACTGAACCACCTCCTTATGTACCTCTTCCTGCTGTCTTACCTCTTCCCGCTGTTGCACCTCCTCCCGTAGCTATCCCTGTTCTTTCTGTTGTTCCTCCACTGCCAGCTCTTGCTCCTCTTCCTATTGATGCTTCTCCTTCTGTATCTCCACCTTTACCGACCATTACTGTTCCCGTGATTCCGTCTTTGGAGCCAGCGGTAGTGTCTCCACTACCTGTTGTGCAGGATTTGCCTACTCTCTCTTTCCCAAGCGGTTCTGCTCTGCTTGTAGCCGATGAAGGTGCGAGTGCTGAATCAAAAGTAGTGACTCGTAGTACAGTTTCTAAAGATAAGAGAGAATTGTATGCATGGGCTAAGAAATGTATAGAGAAAGGTGAAAAATCAGCTGTATTAGCCACACTTCTTGATTTAGAAAGTATTCCCGAACAGAATGTTATTATTGAGGGGATGGCAATACACTTGGCTTTAATGTGAATAATTTTATGGACATGGATGACCCACAAGGGTTGAGGGATTTGAATATCTTATCTTATTCAAGGGATACTGCGGAGAAAGTAAATGAGCATTCCGAGAGGGTTTTTGAGTTAAGAAGGGAGTTAGAACAGTTACAGAATTATGAAGTAGATGGTGATAGATTGGATGCTCTGTATGTGCAGAAATGTTTACTTCCTCCTGTTAAATCAGCGAGTGAAGAGACGCTAATTTGCACAAGGGATGTGCTTAGATGGATTTCGGATGTGTCGATATGTCACATAGAAGTATATGATATGTTTAGTCAGTATACTCCAGAAATGCAGAAGAAAGTGTTACAGGTAATGGTAGAATACCTGCAGGATGAGTGTATGAAGAAAAAGATTTGTTGTCCTGCAGATTTGATGATTATTTATAAGAGAGCATTTGCGCCCGATACTACTTCGACCACTTTAGCGCTCAATATGGCTTTATTGCTTAACAAACATTCAGAGTTGGCCACTTCTCAGTTACCTATGAGAGACGTTCTGATATTTGTTCCTAAATGTCACGATCCATGCCCCTGACCCCCTCGGGTATAACAGCCCCCTGGCAGCAGTGGGGCTAAAGCCCTTCACACTGACCCCAAGGGCCTTAAAACTCCATCAGAAACATACATGGAATCAGTCCTGATGCCTTTGGCGCCAGGCTCATTATGAGGAATAAAGCAATACCAGTTTTGGACCTTAATCCAACATGGAGGCCTATTACACAGCTCAGTTCTTTAGAACCAAGCCATGCGGTCTATTGTTTTGGGTGTGCCTGGGCCTTGAACTACTTGGCCTGGAACTACTTTACCTGGGCTATTTAAACCACACCCAAAACAGCAGAACATGCTTCGCGTTATTCTGCACTCCTGCAGCGTAACGCTCACCGTGTCCAGCTCCTGCTTATCTGCTTCTCTGGCGGCACGATCCTGAAGTGCTAGATCTGGATTCCATTAATAACATGGAAAAACAAAAACAGCATCAGCGAGCAAGAACACTTACCTGTGAAGTAACCGGTCTTAAATCCATCCTGCGCTTCGCTTACCTCGCCTATCTCCGGAGTTCGCTGCAACCTGCAAAGGTAAAGAAACAACGAAAGCATTAATAACAATTCTTACCTGGGCAAGCAGCAAGTCCTGGCAGCACCCTGCACTTCTCTTACCTCACCCATCTCCGGGTTTCACCGCAACCTGCAAGGGAGAAGGAACAAGGTCAGCATAAATAAAGCACTTACCTGGGCAAGCAGCGCTTCGATCGCTCATCACTCCGGAACATCACTGCAACCTGTACAAAGAAGGGAAGAGAACACAGGTTATCAATTAACACCAATAAACAGCGCAGCGCTCCACAAAATCAATAACTCACCGTGATCTTCGCCATCGGTGTGGCAACTTCGAGATTGCAACCATCCCTGAGAAAACAAAACGAGACATTGTTAGGGAACAGCGTAGTGGAGCAAGACGCTGAGAAGACAGAGAAAACGGAGGGAAAGAAAGAGACAGTTTAAAGACGGAAAAGACATTATAACTCACCTGGAAGACAGCAAGCAGAGTCGGAGTCAAAGCCGGTCTGGACCTGACATAAGGGCACATGGACCAGTGAAGCAACTAGGTCCATGGAATGCCCCCGCCAACAACGCGCCCCTGCACAGAGATGCAGGACGGAGAGTTCAACGACAAAAACCTAAGGTGATCAATAACCCCAATGGAGGGGATTTGTACCAGGGGAAGGTGGGAGTCCAGCCATCACAGAACCAGTATCTTAACCTTTCATTCTCCTGTAATAGGCGCTACCCAACATCTGGCACATAACCAAGCAGAGAGGGGTCCGGAATAGCGCTTAGACCTCCATCCATTATCGTGTGGCGCCCCGTGGATACCAGGTGAGCGTAACAGAAATCAAAGCCTCAATTAAATACATCGACCTGGGCGTCCTGGAAACATCAGAGACTTACCAACTAGCCCAGTTACTGGGAGGATTATGGGCTGAGGTGCACTCCACCCGACAAGAAACCAACGCCCTTAGGAGGGAGTTGATTGTCACCAAGGACCGCACCGATGAATTAGCCAGACAATTTGTCCAAACACAGGCTGGGCAGGCTCCGTTGCCAGGAAGTATTTAATCGGCTCCAGCGACATCCATCAATCCAGTGCAGGTGGTCCTCCCTGGGGCAGTTCCTTTGGCCCCACCGGAACGTTTTACGGGGAACCCAAGAAAATATGCAGTGCCGCCTCAATTTTTTTTGTAGACACAGAGCCTTTCCTAACAATCAGTCGCGGGTTGCCTTCGTTCTGCCATATCTGAGTGGCAGTGCCGCGGATTGGTCCATACCGTTAGCAAGCCAGGATGACCCACTCCTGCAGGATTTCAGGGGGTTTCAACAGGGGATGGAGAAGCTGTTTGCCGGCATACCCAGGGCCAAGCTCTGGATAACGAACTTCTGTCCCTCCGCCAAGGCTGCCAAGATTTGTTAACATATATTGCCACTTTTAACAAACTTGTCGTTGAAACTGGGTGGACTGAGGAGAAACGAACAACGTTATTCCATCAAGGATTACGGGGGGAATTGAAAGACGTCCTAGCTCAGGTCGTAAACCCGCCAAAAGAATGTGCAGAGTTCATCAACCTAGTGGTGCAGCTAGACCACAGGCTGCAAGACTGAAGGGCAGATCGAGCCAGAACGGAGAACCAGACTGTGTATGTACGCTCAAAGGAGAACATTCCGCGTTCATCAGAAAACACTTTGGAACCCATGCAAATTGGGGGGGGAACGGAGCCCATTAACCAAGGCCGAAAGAGACAAAAGGAGACAACAGCAATTATGCCTGTACTGCGGGAAATCAGGTCACTTCCTCAGAGAATGTCCCGTAAAACCTCCTATGAGAACATTTGGAGCTACAGAGGAAGAAGGAGGAGAACAAGAGTCGGAAAACTTCCAGGCCAGGCAAGCATAGATGTCCGTTTGTCGAGCGAAGGAAAAGAGCCACAGACCTCACACCTTGCCCTGCCTGTGATTTTGATTAGTCACCAACAACCATCTCAGATGCATGCTGTGGAGGCATACATAGACAGCGGAGCCATTGGTAACTACATAGACCAAGGCCTGGCAACAAGGATGGGGCTTTCCCTCTGTCAGAAAACGACAACTGAGAAGGTCACCACTGTCGAAGGCACAGAGCTAGCTTCTGGTCCTGTAACTCAATGCACAGCAGAATTGATCCTTCTGTGCCAATACGGACACCGGGAAGCCATTGCCTTCGAACTTATCAAGGCCCCTCAGTTCCGGCTGATTCTAGGGATGCCGTGGTGGGTGGCTCACAATCCTAACATCGACTGGCGAGCAAAAAAATTAGCCTTCTCCAATGAGTGTGCTCATCTGTGCTAAAAAGTGGAAATGCCATTGTATGACCCAGAGACACCTGTCCAAGATAAAGAGGCGTTGGTGCTAGGTGTACCAAGTACACTACCAAGCGAATACCACAATTTCCAAGACGTTTTTCAAAAAGAACAGGCTAATACCTTTTCCCCTCACAGGCCATATGACTGTCAGATCGACCTTGTACCTGGTGCACAAATCCCGTGTAGTCGAATTTATGCACTCACCAAACCTGAAAATCTCCACTTGAAATCATATCTGGACCAATACCTGGCAAACGGTTTTATCCGCCCGTCCAAATCCCCGGCAGCCTCGCCCCTATTCTTCGTACCCAAGAAGGCGGGGGACTTGAGAACGTGCATCGACTACCGTGCACTAAACCAGGTAACAGTTAAAAACCGTTATCCTCTACCCCTTATCCCAGAACTCCTGGACCAAGTCAAGGATGACCAAATTTACACCAAATTGGACCTCAGGGGGGCTGTACGAATATCAGGTGATGCCCTTTGGGCCTTTGGGCTTTGCAATGCTCCTGCCGCGTTCCAGTACTTCATGAACGATGTACTACAAGAATTGATCGACGTATGTGCCCTAGTTTACATCGACAACATCTTGGTGAACTCCTCTTCTAAACAGGACCATGTCAGGCACGTTCACTCCGTACTTGCAAAACTCCGACAGCACCAGCTATACGCCAAACTTGAAAAATGTTCCTTCCATGTCACCGAAGTCGAGTTCCTTGGTTTTGTCCTCACTCCCAGAGGCGTCTGGATGGATATGCTCAAAGAAGACGCCATCCTAAGCTGGCCATCACCTTATTCAGTCAAAGGTGTCCAAAGTATGCTCGGCTTTGCAAACTTTTATCGCTGATTCATCCTGGGTTTATCCCAGATTGTTCACCCAGTCGCTTCTTTATTACGAAAAAACAACAAACTGTTCCAATGAACAGAAGAGGCGGAAAAGGCCTTCCAGGAACTCAAGAAAAGATTTACCTCAGGCCCGGTGCTACCACCCCCCCGCCCAGATCTCCCATATGTAGTGAAAACAGATGCCTCCAGCATGGCAATGGGGGCTGTTCTTTCCCAAAGGGATCCCGAAACAGGGCAGTTACATCCTGTGGCCTTTTGGTCGTGAAAATGTACTACACCTGGAACAAACTGTTCCAATGAACTGAAGAGGCGGAAAAGGCCTTCCAGGAACTCAAGAAAAGATTTACCTCAGGCCCAGTGCTACCACACCCCCGCCCAGATCTCCCATATGTAGTGAAAACAGATGCCTCCAGCATGGCAATGGGGGCTGTTCTTTCCCAAAGGGATCCCGAAACAGGGCAGTTACATCCCGTGGCCAATGTACTACACCTGAACTTAACTATGCAATAACAGACAAGGAACTCCTAGCGATCAAGGCAGCCTTTAAGGCTTGGCGGCATAACCTCCTAGGCGCCAGACATACCATCACAGTAATCACCGACCATCGCAACCTACAATGCCTCAAGACGGCAAAGGCTCAATCATCCCATCAACTCCGATGGGCTTTATTCTTTGCAGAATATGATTACATAATCACATACCGACCGGGAGTCCAGAACGGAAAAGCTGACGCCCTATCTGCATGGGTATTGATGAGAACGCATAGTCAACCCCAGACCCGGTGGCCATTATTCCAGGTGACAAACTACTAGGACTTAAAACATTGTTATCTCTGGACGAACGCCAAAAGGAAATTCGGCTCCTAATGAACACTGAGGCTCTACAAGACTGGACCACTCAAGGTGAACATTACACAACAAAGAACCAACTCCCGTATTTCAGAGGGCGTTTATATCTACCGAATAAAGCACTACAAGAACAAGTAATTTCTGGTTATCACAACCCCCTGATAGAAGGACATCCAGGAATTGCCAAGACCCTAGCCAAAGTGAAAATGAATTATTGGTGGCCGGCACAGCATAAATCCCAGAAACAAAGATCTGCAGGCCTTCTTCAACCCCTGGAAATTCCACCTGCACCTTGGCACACACTCTCCCTCGATTTCATCACAGATCTGCCTCCCTGTCAAGGGTTCAACACTATCCTAGTGGTTGTTGACCTATTCTCTAAAATGGCCCATTTCATTCTGCTTAAGGGTCTACCAAACGCATCCAGTCTGGCAAAGGTGTTTTTAGAGCAAATCATACGATTACATGGTTTCCCCTCCGTCCTGATTTCTGACCGGGGGAGTCAGTTTGTGTCTAACTTCTGGAGGAAGATGTAACGCTCACCTGATTCTCGCAGAGGCGCCGGTCTTGACTGGGCGACTACCGTATCTTCAAAGGTGATGTGTAGCACCCGGTTGGCTCTTTGGGCTGGACCTCTGTGCACTGTATGCCTGACGTGTAGAGTAAGATGTCTGCAGATAGAAAATATGGGGTTAATGAACTGGGGTTATTGGGGTGTCCCTATCTCTTTCCTCTTCTCCTCTCCTGTAGACCCCCAAAGGTTAACGCTCTCACCTTAGGTAAGTGAATGCCGAGCTCTCCATCTGCCTCGGGGCAGGGTGCTGTAACCAGTTTCTTCACTTGATAGGTAGCGCAGGCCTCTTGACTTCAGAGGACTGCTGTCCGTCGTTTACTGCACGAACGGTAAGTTTCGAGTCATTCAAATGTCTTTAAAGTCTTTAGTAATGATGTCTCTTGTTTTGCAGGGTTCCGGCGATGGCGGATGACGGGCTGAAGTGAGTTGAAGATGGAGCCCGTGTGATGAATAGAAGCGCCTGGAAGCACGTAAGTAAGCGCTTGTTGCCTGCTTCACTATGCGCTCTAACTGTCTTTTTATTTTGCAGGTACGAGTTCGGAGCGGCTGCAGGGTGCCGGAATACCCACTGGATTAGATGTGGAAAGGAGTAATGGCACGTGAGTATTAAAGTTCCCCAATGTCTTTAAACGCACCTTGTTTTGTCTTTCAGATGCCGGAATGCAGTGTGAAGACCTCCGGAGCGCACGAAGAGTAGGTAAGCCTTTGCCTTTCAGATGCCGGAATGCTAGCCTGTTCTTTCTTGTCTTTATAGGTGTTGCTGAAGACTGGATTCAGGATGGTAAGCCTTTGCCTTTCAGATGCCGGAATGCTAACCTGTTCTTTCTTGTCTTTATAGGTGTTGCTGAAGACTGGATTCAGGATGGTAAGCCTTTTTCCTTAGGCCCAGGACCGGATGCAGAAGACACGATGAGCGTTCTGCTGCAGAGGTTGCAGAATAACGCAAAGCAAGATTCATCCACCGGGTGTGGTTTAAATAGCCTCCTGTAGTGCTTAGGTGTCTCCTTCCAAAGCCACGCCTAAGTAAGAAAAGAGTTCCTGGTAAGAAAAGAGTTCCTGCCTTCCAGAAGAGTTCCAGTGTTCTGAATCTAGGGAGTGGCTCCAGCCCCACCCAACAGGAAAAGTAGTTCCAAACAGAAGAGGATCAGAGGCTCAACTGGCAGGCAAGTAAGCAGCATGGTCTGCTGAAGGTAAGTCCACCCAAGCATTATGAGCCCGGCGCTTCCAGCGCTGGGACTGGGCATATTTATGAGCCTGGTGCCACTGGCGCCAGGACTGGGTCCAAAAGGTCCCAATTGGGACTGGTTGGCACTCGGAACCTGGGTTATGGATCTGCTTCCAAGGGAGTTGGGAAAACCCTGACCTTTTGGAAGCAGAGATCATGACAGTACCCCCCCTCAAGGCCCCTCCCAAACCGGGCTTCTCCGGGGGTTTTGGCTTGTCAGGAAATGTTCGGTGAAATCTTTTGATTAGGCGAGGAGCGTGGACATATTCAGCAGGTTCCCAGGATCTCTCTTGGGGGCCGTAGCCTTTCCAGTCAATTAGGTAGAATAGTTTAGATTTGGAGATCTTGGAGTCCAGAATGCTTTTGACTTCAAACTCGAGTTCTCCATCCACTAGGATAGGTTTTGGAGATTGGGTTAGTCGGGTTTGAGGTTGCACAGGTTTTAATAGAGAGACGTGGAAGACCGGATGTATCTTCATGTGCGGGGGCAAGTCCAACTTGACCGCTACTGGGTTTACTATGGTAGTGATGGAATAGGGACCAAGGTATCTTGGGTTGAATGTGCGTGGCCCTTTTAGAGATAGATATTTGGTGGATAACCAGACTTGATCCCCTACTTGATAGTGAGGGGCTTCCTTCCGATGTTGATCTGCTCCTTTCTTGTATTGTTCTTTAGCCCTTTGAAGGTGAGAAACAGCTTCCTTAAAGGCTTGGGTGATTGTAGAATGCAGGTAGTCTACTGCTGGTGTTTCAAGATCTTGGAGGGGATCCAACTCCGAGGTTCGAGGGTGACTGCCGTACAAAAGAAAAAACGGGGTTTTCCCAGTTCCCGAATGGACAGAGTTATTGTAGGCATACTCGGCTATCCAAAGGATATCTTTCCAAGTTTTTTCAGTTTGTTGCAGCATGCAGCGTAAATACTGTTCCAGAGTTTGATTGGTCCTCTCGGTTTGTCCGTCGGTCTGAGGGTGGTGACTGGTCGATAGTCTCACATCAATTTGAGCCGACCGACAGCAACTTCGCCAAAAATGAGAAATAAATTGACTACCTCGATCCGAAATTAGAACCGAAGTAAAACCGTGCAGTCGGACGATGTTTTCGAGAAATTCTCGGGCCAGAGTTGCTGCTGTTGGCAAGCCTTTGAGCAGAATGAAATGCGCCATCTTGGAGAATAAGTCCACGATTACTAGAATCGTATTGTATCCGGAGCATGGAGGTAGATCGGTGATGAAGTCCATAGAAAGCGTATGCCAAGGGCGAGGTGGGATGTCAATAGGGCGTAAGAGGCCTGCTGGTCTTTCCTTTTGACTCTTGTTTCGGGCGCATACTCCACAGGACATTATAAAGTCTCTGATATCTTTTTTCCAAGACGGCCACCAGAAGTAGCGCTTGATCTTTTCTGAGGTCTTGGCTATACCGGGATGACCTTCCATTAAAGAGTCGTGATAACAAGAGATTACTTTTTTCTGTAAATCTGTGCTGGGTAGGTATAATCGTTCTTGGAAATACAATAAGTTGTCCTTTACTGCAAAGTCCTTTCCCTGCAGATGCCAATTCTGTATGTCTGCTGGAGTTACAAGTTGCCTGGCTTTATCCTTAACTTCCTCTATGGAATCTGTGGCGATTACACCCAGAATTCTTTGTTCGGGAATGATTGGTACAGGTTTAGGGTTGACCAAGTGTTCTTCCACTCCCATCCGAGAAAGGGCATCGGCTTTACCGTTCTTTGTACCAGGTCGATAGGTAATTATGAAGTCAAACTCGGCAAAGAATAATGCCCAACGGAGTTGTCTAGAGGATTGGGCTTTTGCGGTCTTCAAATATTGCAGGTTTCGGTGATCCGTAATCACAGTAACGGTGTGTCGGGCCCCCAGCAGATAATGCCACCAAGCCTTAAAGGCAGACTTGATAGCCAGAAGTTCCTTGTCAGTAATCGTGTAATTGATTTCAGGAGGCGAGAATTTGCGGGACCAAAATGCCACAGGATGCAACTGATTGGTTACCGGGTCCTTTTGTGATAGAACTGCCCCCATGGCAAGGCTTGAAGCATCAGTTTCCACGATGTAGGGGAGTTCGGGGCGAGGGTGTTTTAAGATTGGTGCAGAGATAAATTTAGTCTTCAAATCCTGGAAAGCTTGTTCCGCCTCGGTAGACCATTCAAAACGTTTGTTTTTCTTTAACAAGGCAGTGATGGGCTGGACTATTCGAGAGAATTCGGGGATAAACCTGCGGTAAAAGTTAGCGAAGCCTAACATGCTTTGCACACCTTTTACGGAGGATGGTGATGGCCATTTGAGAACTGCATCGACCTTCTTTGAATCCATACGCCCTCCGCCAGGTGATAATATGAATCCCAAGAATTCAACTTCAGTCACGTTGAAAACACATTTTTCCAACTTAGCGAAAAGTTTGTGTTGACGCAATCTTTCGAGGACCATTTTCACGTGTTTCCGATGTTCAGATTCCGATGAAGAATAAACGAGGATGTCGTCAATGTAAACAACAACACATACATCTATGAGCTCTCTGAGGACATCGTTCATAAAATATTGAAAGGCGGCCGGGGCATTGCAAAGTCCGAAGGGCATGACCTGATATTCAAATAGCCCATACTTGGTGCGGAAGGCCGTCTTCCATTCATCGCCCTCTTTTACTCGTACCAAGTGGTAAGCTCCTCTAAGATCCAGCTTTGTATATATGCATGCTTTTCTGACTTGGTCCAGGAGTTCAGGGATCAAAGGTAACGGATATCTATTCTTAACGTGATCTGGTTCAGGGAGCGATAATCGATACAAGTTCTAAGGTCTCCTTCCTTTTCTGGAACGAAGAACAAAGCTGAAGAAGCAGGGGACTTGGAAGGACGAATAAACCCATTTGCCAGGTATTGATCCAGGTATTGTCGAAGGTGAAGGTTCTCAGGCTCGGTGAGGGCATAAATTCTACTACAAGGAGGAGTAGATCCAGGTATCAGGTCTATCTGGCAGTCATAAGACCTATGAGGAGGTAGAGAGTTAGCCTGATCCTTCCGGAAAACATCTTGGTATTCTAGGTATTCGGGAGGTAACTGGGGAGTCTCTGAAGAAATTGCGGCCAGTGCAACACCAGGTGGAGGGTGACAAGTAGAGACACATTCTGGAAACTGGACCGTTCTTGCTCGCCAATCGATCAGAGGATTGTGTTTCTCTAACCAAGGTATTCCTAGAATAATCTGAAACTGAGGGGCCTTGATCACATCGAACACGATCTTCTCATGGTGTCCATCTTGACTTACTAGCGTCACCTCTTGAGTGGTATGCGTTACTGGCCCGGAGGCTATCTCCGTACCATCCACCGTAGTAATGACGTCCTTTACAGCCTTGGGACAAAGAGTTAGATTCATCCTCAAAACCATTTCATGATCCACATAATTGCCGATGGCACCGCTGTCGACGTAAGCTTCAATTGCATGTAATCGATCCGGATTATCAGGGCTAATGAGGACCATAGGTATCACGAAATGCGAGGTCACGGAACTGGTTTTCACGCTCGGCAAGAGGACCTCTATTCTTGTCGGGCGAGGTCGTTTCCCTGCTCAGAGTTTGTAACTTTGGTAACTGCAGCTCCTACTGCCTTCTTGGCAGGTTTCACCGGACAGTCTCGAAGAAAGTGCCCTGAGTTATCCCGCAATATAGGCATAATTGCAACTGTTTCCTCCTTTCCCGCTCCCTTTGTGTTAGAGGACCTTTCAGACCCCCTATTTGCATGGGTTCCCCAGAGTCTACTCCTTTGGAAGGAGTTGGCGGTTTGGAAAATACTCGAGCATCAAACTTGGAACGATCGGCCTTCCTGTTCTGCAGCCTGTGATCTATTTGAACGACCAAGTCTATATAATCCGAACAGTCTTGTGGGGGATTCACTACTTGGGCTAAAACATCTTTGAGCTCTCCACGTAGACCTCTATAAAACAGCGTAATCCTTTTGTCCTCAGGCCATTGAGTTTCCACTATTAGTCTATTGAAAGATGCAATATAAGCCAAAAGGTCTTGATTACCCTGTCGCAACGAAAGAAGCTCATTGTCCAAGGCCTGCCCCTGTGAATGTCTTGCGAACAGTTTTTCCATACTGAGCTGAAAAGCTTGAAAATCATGGAGGACCGGATCATCTTGATTAACTAGAGGGATCGACCAGTCTGCCGCATTGCCACTAAGGTACGAAAGCACGAAAGCTACTTTAGCTTGATCAGTTGGAAAGGCTGCTGGCCGGCATAAGAAGTGCAACCGGCACTGATTGATAAATACTGCAAACCTCTTTGGGTCACCAGAAAATCGTTCGGGCGGAGCCAGAGGTACATTCCCAGGTAGGTTGATCTGCACTGGATTCATAGAGGATGTTGAAGGAAGATTTGCCCCTGATGCGGGTAACGGGGTCTGTCCGGCTTGTGACTGTAGCACTTGTCTAGCAAGATTGTCTGTTCTCTCCTTGGAAATAATTAGTTCCCTTCTTAGAGCATTCGTTTCCTGACGAGCTGCATGCACTTCTGCCCTTAGTTCCCCAAGTAACCGGGCTAGGGGGTCAGTATCCGAGGTTTCCATAGCGCCTGGGCGAGAGTTTTGCGGTAGGCTTTGCGTTCTGTAACGCTCACCTGATTCTCGCAGAGGCGCCGGTCTTGACTGGGCGACTACCGTATCTTCAAAGGTGATGTGTAGCACCCGGTTGGCTCTTTGGGCTGGACCTCTGTGCACTGTATGCCTGACGTGTAGAGTAAGATGTCTGCAGATAGAAAATATGGGGTTAATGAACTGGGGTTATTGGGGTGTCCCTATCTCTTTCCTCTTCTCCTCTCCTGTAGACCCCCAAAGGTTAACGCTCTCACCTTAGGTAAGTGAATGCCGAGCTCTCCATCTGCCTCGGGGCAGGGTGCTGTAACGAGTTTCTTCACTGGATAGGTAGCGCAGGCCTCTTGACTTCAGAGGACTGCTGTCCGTCGTTTACTGCACGAACGGTAAGTTTCGAGTCATTCAAATGTCTTTAAAGTCTTTAGTAATGATGTCTCTTGTTTTGCAGGGTTCCGGCGATGGCGGATGACGGGCTAGAGTGAGTTGAAGATGGAGCCCGTGTGATGAATAGAAGCGCCTGGAAGCACGTAAGTAAGCGCTTGTTGCCTGCTTCACTATGCGCTCTAACTGTCTTTTTATTTTGCAGGTACGAGTTCGGAGCGGCTGCAGGGTGCCGGAATACCCACTGGATTAGATGTGGAAAGGAGTAATGGCACGTGAGTATTAAAGTTCCCCAATGTCTTTAAACGCACCTTGTTTTGTCTTTCAGATGCCGGAATGCAGTGTGAAGACCTCCGGAGCGCACGAAGAGTAGGTAAGCCTTTGCCTTTCAGATGCCGGAATGCTAGCCTGTTCTTTCTTGTCTTTATAGGTGTTGCTGAAGACTGGATTCAGGATGGTAAGCCTTTGCCTTTCAGATGCCGGAATGCTAACCTGTTCTTTCTTGTCTTTATAGGTGTTGCTGAAGTCTGGATTCAGGATGGTAAGCCTTTTTCCTTAGGCCCAGGACCGGATGCAGAAGACACGATGAGCGTTCTGCTGCAGAGGTTGCAGAATAACGCAAAGCAAGATTCATCCACCGAGTGTGGTTTAAATAGCCTCCTGTAGTGCTCAGGTGTCTCCTTCCACAGCCACGCCTAAGTAAGAAAAGAGTTCCTGGTAAGAAAAGAGTTCCTGCCTTCCAGAAGAGTTCCAGTGTTCTGAATCTAGGGAGTGGCTCCAGCCCCACCCAACAGGAAAAGTAGTTCCAAACAGAAGAGGATCAGAGGCTCAACTGGCAGGCAAGTAAGCAGCATGGTCTGCTGAAGGTAAGTCCACCCAAGCATTATGAGCCCGGCGCTTCCAGTGCTGGGACTGGGCATATTTATGAGCCTGGTGCCACTGGCGCCAGGACTGGGTCCAAAAGGTCCCAATTGGGACTGGTTGGCACTCGGAACCTGGGTTATGGATCTGCTTCCAAGGGAGTTGGGAAAACCCTGACCTTTTGGAAGCAGAGATCATGACAGAAGAGTTGTGCAATTGCCCAAATCGATATTTGTTTGTCCACTAGTCACCATCCCCAAACTGATGGCCAAACGGAGCGGACAAATCAGACACTAGAGCAATACCTACGGTGCATGTTACATCAAGTGGAAGAAAGCTGGAAGGATGTGCTGTGGATAGCCGAATATGCCTACAACAACTCGCTACACACCAGTACGGGACAGAGTCCATTCTATACCGTATATGGAAGGCACCCATGTACTTCCGAATTAGATACCCGCGTGGCCTTTGAAATGCCCACGGTGAAGACTTTACATACGACCATCACCCAAGCCTTCAAAAAAGCAGCAGAACACTTGATCCAAGCCAAAGAAAGACAGAAAAGATTCTCTGATCAACACCGAAGAAAAGCCCCAGACTACCAAGTCAGAGATGAAGTCTGGTTGGCGTCTCAGCACGTGCCCATAAGAGGAACTCGAAAATGTTGTCCCAGATATGTAAGCCCTATACCATCAAGGCTATTATAAATCCTGTGGCAGTAAAACTAGCTTTACCACCAAATATGCAGATCCATCCCGTATTCCACGTGTCACTCTTAAAACCTGTTCTGCCTAGAACTCGGGTCAAAACACCACCAAATCTGGTACTGGTTAACGGAGAACCTGAATTTGAAGTCAAGGACATCCTAGATTCTAAGCTCACCAGGTCCAAGTTATATTACTTAGTGGACTGGAAGGGATATGGCCCTCAGGACCGGACATGGAAGCCTAGCGAGCACGTCCGTGCGCCACGCCTGGTAAGACAATTTCATTGGATGCATCCGACCAAACCAGGGCCAGATGGAGGAAATACCTTGGGAGGGGCCTTAGTGGGGAGTGCTGTCACGATCCATGCCCCTGACCCCCTCAGGTATAACAGCCCCCTGGCAGCAGTGGGGCTAAAGCCCTTCACACTGGCCCCAAGGGCCTTAAAACTCCATCAGAAACATACATGGAGTTAGACCTGGTGCCTTTGGCGCCAGGCTCATTATCAGGAATAAAGCAATACCAG
Organism: Ambystoma mexicanum; assembly: GCF_040938575.1. Taxonomy (NCBI): domain Eukaryota; kingdom Metazoa; phylum Chordata; class Amphibia; order Caudata; family Ambystomatidae; genus Ambystoma; species Ambystoma mexicanum. The sequence continues at coordinate 257,801,068 of NC_090922.1, forward strand.
TTTTGGACCTCAATCCAACATGGAGGCCTATTACACAGCTCAGTTCTTTAGAACCAAGCCATGCGGTCTAGTGTTTTGGGTGTGGCTGGGCCTGGAACTACTTTACCTGGGCTATTTAAACCACACCCAAACAGCAGTACATGCTTCGCGTTATTCTGGACTCCTGCAGCGTAACGCTCACCATGTCTGTTGTACCTGAATAAAGGGACGCAGCCCCTTTAAGGGAGAGGACACACACCAGGGCGGGAGGAGGGCAGAAGGGGAGGGACAGGGGAAGGGAACGGCAGTTGAAATATGTTACGGAATAAAGAAGGTTAATATGAGACACGGCTCCTACCATTCTTAATGAGGTCGGTACGAAAGAGTGAGAGAGTTCATGTCATGATCTCTGCTTCCAAAAGGTCAGGGTTTTCCCAACTCCCTTGGAAGCAGATCCATAACCCAGGTTCCGAGTGCCAACCAGTCCCAATTGGGACCTTTTGGACCCAGTCCTGGCGCCAGTGGCACCGGGCTCATAAATATGCCCAGTCCCAGCGCTGGAAGCGCCGGGCTCATAATGCTTGGGTGGACTTACCTGCAGCAGACCATGCTGCTTACTTGCCTGCCAGTTGAGCCTCTGATCCTCTTCTGTTTGGAACTACTTTTCCTGTTGGGTGGGGCAGGAGCCACTCCCTAGATTCAGAACACTGGAACTCTTCTGGAAAGCAGGAACTCTTTTCTTACCTAGGCGTGGCTCTGTGGAAGGAGACACCTAAGCACTACAGGAGGCTATTTAAACCACACCCGATGGATGAATCTTGCTTTGCGTTATTCTGCATCCTCTGCAGCAGAACGCTCATCGTGTCTTCTGCATCTGATCCTGGGCCTAAGGAAAAAGGCTTACCATCCTGAATCCAGTCTTCAGCAACACCTATAAAGACAAGAAAGAACAGGTTAGCATTACGGTCTTCAGTGACAGCTCTTCACTTACCTGGTCCATCGGCTGTCACCAACGCCTCGCGCTGCATTCCGGCATCTGAAAGACAAAGGCTTACCTACTCTTCGTGCGCTCCGGAGGTCTTCACACTGCATTCCGGCATCTGAAAGACAAAAGTTTACCAACTCTTCGCACGCTCCGGAGGCCTTCGGCGCTGCATCCCGCATCTGAAAGACAAAACAAGGTGCGTTTAAAGACATTGGGGAACTTTAATACTCACATGCCATTACTCCTTTCCACATCTAACCCAGTGGGTATTCCGGCACCCTGCAGCCGCTCCGAACTTGTACCTGCAAAATAAAAAGACAGTTAGAGCGCATCGTGAAGCAGGCAACAAGCGCTTACTTACGTGCTTCCAGGCGCTTCTATTCATCACACGGGCTCCATCTTCAACTCACTTCAGCCCGTCATCCGCCATCGCCGGAACCCTGCAAAACAAGAGACATCATTGCTAAAGACTTTAAAGACATTAGGATTACTCGAAACTTACCGTTCGTGCAGTAAACGACGGACAGCAGTCCTCTGAAGTCAAGAGGCCTGCTCCCCTTATCCAGTGAAGAAACTGGTTACAGCACCCTGCCCCGAGGCAGATGGAGAGCACAGCGTTCACTTACCTAAGACATCTTACCCTTCGAGTCAGACATACAGTGCACAGAGGTCCAGCTCAAAGAGCCAGCCGTGTGTTACACATCACCTTTGAAGATACGGTATACGCCCTGTCAAGACCGGCGCCTCTACGGGAATCAGGTGAGCGTTACAGAACGCAAAGCCTACCACAAAACTCCCGTCCAGGCGCTATGGAAACCTCGGATACCGACCAGCTAGCCCAGTTACTTGGGGAACTAAGGGCAGAAGTGCATGCAGCCCGTCAGGAAACGAACGCTCTAAGAAGGGAACTGATTATTTCCAAGGAGCGAACAGATGATCTCGCTAGACAATTGCTACAGTCACAAGCCGGACAGACCCCGTTACCCGCATCTGGGGGAAATCTTCCTTCTACATCCTCTATGAATCCAGTGCAGATCAACCTACCTGGGAATGTACCTCTGGCTCCGCCCGAACGATTTTCTGGTGACCCAAAGAGGTTTGCAGTATTTATCAATCAGTGCTGGTTGCATTTCTTATGCCGGCCAGCAGCCTTTCCAACTGATCAAGCTAAAGTAGCTTTCGTGCTTTCGTACCTTAGTGGCAATGCGGCAGACTGGTCGATCCCTCTAGTAAATCAAGATGATCCGGTCCTCCATGATTTTCAAGCTTTTCAGCTCAGTATGGAAAAACTGTTCGCAAGACATTCACAGGGGCAGGCCTTGGACAATGAGCTTCTTTCGTTGCGACAAGGTAATCAAGACCTTTTGGCTTATATTGCGTCTTTCAACAGACTGATAGTGGAAACTCAATGGCCTGAGGACAAAAGGATTACGCTGTTTTATAGAGGTCTACGTGGAGAGCTCAAAGATGTGTTAGCCCAAGTAGTGAATCCCCCACAAGATTGTTCGGACTATATAGACTTAGTCGTTCAAATAGATCACAGACTGCAGAACAGGAAGGCCGATCGTTCCAAGTTTGATGCTCGAGTATTTTCCAAACCGCCAACTCCTTCCAAAGGAGTAGACTCCGGGGAACCCATGCAAATAGGGGGTCTGAAAGGTCCTCTAACACAAAAGGAGCGGGAAAGGAGAAAACAGTTGCAATTATGCCTCTATTGCGGAAACTCAGGGCACTTTCTTCGAGACTGTCCGGTGAAACCTGCCAAGAAGGCAGTAGGAGCTGCAGTTACCAAAGTTACAAACTCTGAGCAGGGAAACGACCTCGCCCGACAAGAATAGAGGTCCTCTTGCTGAGCGTTAAAACCAGTTCCGTGACCTCGCATTTCGTGATACCTATGGTCCTCATTAGCCCTGAACATCCGGATCGATTACATGCGATTGAAGCTTACGTCGACAGCGGTGCCATTGGCAATTATGTGGATCATGAAATGGTTTTGAGGATGAATCTAACTCTTTGTCCCAAGGCTGTAAAGGACGTCATTACTACGGTGGATGGTACGGAGATAGCCTCCGGGCCAGTAACGCATACCACTCAAGAGGTGACGCTAGTAAGTCAAGATGGACACCATGAGAAGATCGTGTTCGATGTGATCAAGGCCCCTCAGTTTCAGATTATTCTAGGAATACCTTGGTTAGAGAAACACAATCCTCTGATCGATTGGCGAGCAAGAACGGTCCAGTTTCCAGAATGTGTCTCTACTTGTCACCCTCCACCTGGTGTTGCACTGGCAGCAATTTCTTCAGAGACTCCCCAGTTACCTCCCGAATACCTAGAATACCAAGATGTTTTCCGGAAGGATCAGGCTAACTCTCTACCTCCTCATAGGTCTTATGACTGCCAGATAGACCTGATACCTGGATCTACTCCTCCTTGTAGTAGAATGTATGCCCTCACCGAGCCTGAGAACCTTCACCTTCGACAATACCTGGATCAATACCTGGCAAATGGGTTTATTCGTCCTTCCAAGTCCCCTGCTTCTTCAGCTTTGTTCTTCGTTCCAAAAAAGGAAGGAGACCTTAGAACTTGTATAGATTATCGCTCCCTGAACCAGATCACCATTAAGAATAGATATCCGTTACCTTTGATCCCTGAACTCCTGGACCAAGTCAGAAAAGCATGCATATATACAAAGCTGGATCTTAGAGGAGCTTACCACTTGGTACGAGTAAAAGAGGGCGATGAATGGAAGACGGCCTTCCGCACCAAGTATGGGCCATTTGAATATCAGGTCATGCCCTTCGGACTTTGCAATGCCCGGGCCGCCTTTCAATATTTTATGAACGATGTCCTCAGAGAGCTCATAGATGTGTGTGTTGTTGTTTACATTGACGACATCCTCGTTTATTCTTCATCGGAATCTGAACATCGGAAACACGTGAAAATGGTCCTCGAAAGATTGCGTCAACACAAACTTTTCGCTAAATTGGAAAAATGTGTTTTCAACGTGACTGAAGTTGAATTCTTGGGATTCATATTATCACCTGGCGGAGTGCGTATGGATTCAAAGAAGGTCGATGCAGTTCTCAAATTGCCATCACCATCCTCCGTAAAAGGTGTGCAAAGCATGTTAGGCTTCGCTAACTTTTACCGCAGGTTTATCCCCGAATTCTCTCGAATAGTCCAGCCCATCACTGCCTTGTTAAAGAAAAACAAACGTTTTGAATATTCTACCGAGGCGGAACAAGCTTTCCAGGATTTGAAGACTAAATTTATCTCTGCACCAATCTTAAAACACCCTCGCCCCGAACTCCCCTACATCGTGGAAACTGATGCTTCAAGCCTTGCCATGGGGGCAGTTCTATCACAAAAGGACCCGGTAACCAATCAGTTGCATCCTGTGGCATTTTGGTCCCGCAAATTCTCGCCTCCTGAATTCAATTACACGATTACTGACAAGGAACTTCTGGCTATCAAGTCTGCCTTTAAGGCTTGGCGGCATTATCTGCTGGGGGCCCGACACACCGTTACTGTGATTACGGATCACCGAAACCTGCAATATTTGAAAACCGCAAAAGCCCAATCCTCTAGACAACTCCGTTGGGCATTATTCTTTGCCGAGTTTGACTTCATAATTACCTATCGACCTGGTACAAAGTACGGTAAAGCTGATGCCCTTTCTCGGATGGGACTGGAAAAACACTTGATCAACCCTAAACCTGTACCAATCATTCCCGAACAAAGAATTCTGGGTGTAATCGCCACAGAATCCATAGAGGAAGTTAAGGATAAAGCCAGGCAACTTGTAACTCCAGCAGACATACAGAATTGGCATCTGCAGGGAAAGGACTTTGCAGTAAAGGACAACTTATTGTATTTCCAAGAACGATTATACCTACCCAGCACAGATTTACAGAAAAAAGTAATCTCTTGTTATCACGATTCTTTAATGGAAGGACATCCCGGTATGGCCAAGACCTCAGAAAAGATCAAGCGCTACTTCTGGTGGCCGTCTTGGAAAAAAGATATCAGAGACTTTATAATGTCCTGTGGAGTATGCGCCCAAAACAAGAGTCAAAAGGAAAGACCAGCAGGCCTCTTACGCCCTATTTACATCCCACCTCGCCCTTGGCATACGCTTTCTATGGACTTCATCACCGATCTACCTCCATGCTCCGGATACAATACGATTCTAGTAATCGTGGACTTACTCTCCAAGATGGCGCATTTCATTCCGCTCAAATGCTTGCCAACAGCAGCAACTCTGGCCCGAGAATTTCTCGAAAACATCGTCCGACTGCACGGTTTTCCTTCGGTTCTAATTTCGGATCGAGGTAGTCAATTTATTTCTCATTTTTGGCGAAGTTGCTGTCGGTCGGCTCAAATTGATGTGAGACTATCGACCAGTCACCACCCTCAGACCGACGGACAAACCGAGAGGACCAATCAAACTCTGGAACAGTATTTACGCTGCATGCTGCAACAAACGGAAAAAACTTGGAAAGACATCCTTTGGATAGCCGAATATGCCTACAATAACTCTGTCCATTCGGGAACTGGGAAAACCCCGTTTTTTCTTTTGTACGGCAGTCACCCTCGAACCTCGGAGTTGGATCCCCTCCAAGATCTTGAAACACCAGCAGTAGACTACCTGCATTCTACAATCACCCAACCCTTTAAGGAAGCTGTTTCTCACCTTCAAAGGGCTAAAGAACAATACAAGAAAGGAGCAGATCAACATCGGAAGGAAGCCCCTCAATATCAAGTAGGGGATCAAGTCTGGTTATCCACCAAATATCTACCTCTAAAAGGGCCACGCACATTCAACCCAAGATACCTTGGTCCCTATTCCATCACTACCATAGTAAACCCAGTAGCGGTCAAGTTGGACTTGCCCCCGCACATGAAGATACATCCGGTCTTCCACGTCTCTCTATTAAAACCCGTGCAACCTCAAACCCGACTAACTAAATCTCCAAAACCTATCCTAGTTGATGGAGAACTCGAGTTTGAAGTCAAAAGCATTCTGGACTCCAAGATCTCCAAATCTAAACTATTTTACCTAATTGACTGGAAAGGCTACGGCCCCCAAGAGAGATCCTGGGAACCTGCTGAATATGTCCACGCTCCTCGCCTAATCAAAAGATTTCACCGAACATTTCCTGACAAGCCAAAACCCCCGGAGAAGCCCGGTTTGGGAGGGGCCTTGAAGGGGGGTACTGTCATGATCTCTGCTTCCAAAAGGTCAGGGTTTTCCCAACTCCCTTGGAAGCAGATCCATAACCCAGGTTCGGAGTGCCAACCAGTCCCAATTGGGACCTTTTGGACCCAGTCCTGGCGCCAGTGGCACCAGGCTCATAAATATGCCCAGTCCCAGCGCTGGAAGCGCCAGGCTCATAATGCTTGGGTGGACTTACCTGCAGCAGACCATGCTGCTTACTTGCCTGCCAGTTGAGCCTCTGATCCTCTTCTGTTTGGAACTACTTTTCCTGTTGGGTGGGGCAGGAGCCACTCCCTAGATTCAGAACACTGGAACTCTTCTGGAAAGCAGGAACTCTTTTCTTACCTAGGCGTGGAAGGAGACACCTAAGCACTACAGGAGGCTATTTAAACCACACCCGATGGATGAATCTTGCTTTGCGTTATTCTGCATCCTCTGCAGCAGAACGCTCATCGTGTCTTCTGCATCTGATCCTGGGCCTAAGGAAAAAGGCTTACCATCCTGAATCCAGTCTTCAGCAACACCTATAAAGACAAGAAAGAACAGGTTAGCATTACGGTCTTCAGTGACAGCTCTTCACTTACCTGGTCCATCGGCTGTCACCAACGCCTCGCGCTGCATTCCGGCATCTGAAAGACAAAGGCTTACCTACTCTTCGTGCGCTCCGGAGGTCTTCACACTGCATTCCGGCATCTGAAAGACAAAAGCTTACCAACTCTTTGCACGCTCCGGAGGCCTTCGGCGCTGCATCCCGCATCGGAAAGACAAAACAAGGTGCGTTTAAAGACATTGGGGAACTTTAATACTCACGTGCCATTATTCCTTTCCACATCTAACCCAGTGGGTATTCCGGCACCCTGCAGCTGCTCCGAACTTGTACCTGCAAAATAAAAAGACAGTTAGAGCGCATCGTGAAGCAGGCAACAAGCGCTTACTTACGTGCTTCCAGGCGCTTCTATTCATCACACGGGCTCCATCTTCAACTCACTTCAGCCCGTCATCCGCCATCGCCGGAACCCTGCAAAACAAGAGACATCATTACTAAAGACTTTAAAGACATTAGGATTACTCGAAACTTACCGTTCGTGCAGTAAACGACTGACAGCAGTCCTCTGAAGTCAAGAGGCCTGCTCCCCTTATCCAGTGAAGAAACTGGTTACAGCACCCTGCCCCGAGGCAGATGGAGAGCACGGCGTTCACTTACCTAAGACATCTTACCCTTCGAGTCAGACATACAGTGCACAGAGGTCCAGCCCAAAGAGCCAGCCGTGTGTTACACATCACCTTTGAAGATACGGTATACGCCCAGTCAAGACCGGCGCCTCTACGGGAATCAGGTGAGCGTTACAGTTCACCCCAACAACTGGCGACGAGGCCGATAAGAGTCCATGCTCCGCAGCAGTGACGGAGGGCCCGTGTGCCCAGCAGAGGAGGAGCCTAGGAGGAGGGCCTGTGAGCCCAGCAGAGATCGAGGGCCTGTGTGCCCAACAGAGGAGGAGCCCAGGAGGGGGGCCTGTGAGCCCAGCAGAGATCGAGGGCCCGTGTGCCCAACAGAAAAGGAGCCCAGGAAGGGGGCCCAGGAAGGGGGCCCGTGAGCCCAGCAGAGACCGAGGGCCATGTGCCCAACAAAGGAGAAGCCCAGGAGGAGGGCTCGTGAGCACAGCAGAGAAGACCCGCCGCCCCACAGTGACATACCCAGCAGCAGAGTGACGCCGCGTGACCATGGCCAGCAACAAGAAGTGGAGCTGCTACCGGACCGTGACCCAGCGACCCTGCAGGAGGATCGGAGGACCGGAACATCGCAGGGCCCAGCACCACCGAGAACTGCGGCGCATGAGCTGCGGTTCAACTGCGGTGAAGACCCGCGCCCAACCAGGACCCACGTCAACTGCGGAAAGCAGCGGGAAAACACCAGAGAGTGTCAAACCCCAAAGTGAGGAAAAAAAAACAGTCCAAGCCCAAAAAGAAAGCAGAGGAGCACACAAGCCTCCTCCTCTAGCCACACATAGTGAGCAAGCCAATAGCATACAAAAATAAGCCACGGCAGAAACCCCTACCACGGCAAGTCACAAGGGAAGAGGACAACACTCACACCAGAGAGTGTCAAACCCCAAAGTGGAAGAAAAAAAAAATGGCCCAAGCTCAAAAGGAAAGCAGAGGAGCACACAAGCCTCCTCCATTACGAGGCCAGAATTAATTTTACCGCCATCACATCCCTTGGTACCACAAGCACTCCTACGTGCGACACAGTATTAAAAGCTCCACTTGAATACCACTAACAGCTCCAACCTACCACAAAGCCAACACAGCACCTAAGGTGCAACCATGACTGACCCAGCCCAGGCAGCCGCAGCACAGGCAGCTGCAGATGCAGGAACACCCCCCACTGCCAACGCCAGCCTTAACTCGCATGCCAGCCTCATGAGGAGACCAAGCCCATTCACGCTCAACCATCACCATGACCAAGGTCAGCGCTGGGTAGAGTGGGTTGAGGAATTCGAAGACTTCGTAGGTGCCATTGGCACCCAGGACACTCCGAACAAAATCAGCATCTTCACCAATGTCGCGGGAAGAGAAATCAAAAACATCATACGCATGATTCCCCCGCAAGACCGCGCTACTTATTTCCGCCTCCTGGTAGCCATCAACGAAAAACTTGTCATAACACCCAATCGTGACTATGAACGCTATACCTTCAATCAATGTGCTCAACTCCCCCACGAATCGATAGGGGAATTTGTCATCCGCCTTCAAAGGAAGATCATAAAGTGGTACTTCGCCAGCTTTAACAACAACAAATCGTTTAGGCTGCGCATAATAGAGGGGTGTATATCCTCAATGTTCAGGAAACATCTTCTGAAAAAACCCCTATCCCTCAAAGAAGTACTGGACTTGGCCAGGGTGTACGAAAGGATTGATGTTCAAGCGGCAGCCACAGAGAACCCCAAAAAGGGCAACGTCATCGCGGACATAACCTCTTACACCCGATGCCCGAATGCTCAAAGCAGGTCAACTCCCAGATATTCCTCACAACGCACACAAAGTGACCAACAATGCTACCGCTGTGGGTTCGAGTACCCACACAGTGGATGATGCCCTGCGATTGGCCAACGGTGCATGCTATGTGGACAAGAAAACCACTTCCAAGCCATGTGCAAGGAACAACTCTCGTAGGTGAGCCCAATCTGCCAACAGAATGCCAGTCGCCCACCAGAGTCCCACAGAGAACAGCATGACCAGCGCCCCACAAACGTCTACCAACGCCCGAACACGGTGAGAGCGCTAGAAGGACTACAAATTGAACCCGCCAGGAAAGCCCATGAGCTCTAAGACTTCCGTCACCGTGACCCAGTACAAGTGACAGCACAGGAGAGAATGTATACGAGAGAACCCTCGCCACCTCACGAACATGACAGCCCTGCCCACCCGTTCCCACTAGTCATCGACCCATAGGACAACTCTCCACCAAGGTATCATCAGGAGGAAATACAACAATTCCAGTACCTACAAGACGGATATGACAGAGAGTACGTCTGACTCCTTAGCATTGACACTGCGGACACGCTAGCCCCCAAAGTCATGATACAAATGGGAGACACCAAAAACCAATTCGTCATTGACACCGGGGCGACAGTGAATGTTATGAGTGAAGAATTATACCAGGAAATCGCAGCCCTCTACCCTCTGCGGAAGTCCAGAACGCACATCTTCCAATGGGGCGCAGCCCTGTCCATGACGTTCAAAGGACAATTTCAATGTGACCTGACACATCGTGATCTCATGATATCCACCACAATACACATCATAAGGAGTCCCTCCGTAGGGCGTTGCCTTCTCAGCTACAGCACGGCTAGAGCCCTGGCACTCATCGACCTGCAATACGACCAAACTGAAATGATAAAAGGACGCCCATCAGAACGCAGCACCATCATGTCAATAACCTGCCGACCCCTCACCAAAGAGGATTTTATGGCCCAGTTCCCACAACTATTTGAAGGGGTAGGAATGCTAAAAGATTCCGTTGTTAAGCTACACATCGACCCCAAAGTCACTGGTGCCACAACACCCCCGCAAGGTGGGTTTCCACCTCCAGGCCCAAGTCTCAAAGGGGATCCAACTCCTCCTCCTCAACAACATCATTGAAAAGGCAGAGGGACCAACACCATGGGTATCCCCCATAGTAATAGTACCCAAGGACAATGGACGCCTACGCATATGCGTTGATATGTGCATCTCCAACATTGCGATTCAAAGGGAGAGGCACCCAGGTCCAAGCCTAGAGGACATGCTTATCAGAATGAACCAAGCGACACATTTCTCAAAACTAGACCTTAATCAGGGCTATCACCAGCTCGTCATAGACCCCGCGTCGAGACCAATCACCACCTTTGTGACACACGAAGGGCTGTTTAAATATAAACGCCTCAACTTTGGCATATCTTCTGCCGTAGAAATCTTTCAGGAAACAATCAGACGCCTAATATCATCTGAGGTGAATGCCCTAAACTACAGCGATGATATCCTGATCTTCAGGAGGGACCAAGACCAACACGACAGGGCACGCACAGCTGTCTGCAAGATCCTCCAAGAGGCGGGTTTGACGCTGAATGGCCCCAAATGCGACATCAACAAAACCAGCCTCAGATTCTTTGGACATATATTCTCAGACAAAGGCATAAAAGCTGACCCAGACAAGATAAAAGCAATCACTGATCTCCAAGCCCCCACGACAACTGAGGAACTGCGCTAATTCCTGGGGATGGCGGGATACTGTGCATGCTACCTCCTAAATTATGCAACAATTACCGACCCACTTCAAACTCTCCTCAAAAAGGACCAGCCATTCCACTGGGACTCACACTGCCAGACGCCATTCTCAGCCATCAAAGAGAACCTTGCCAACCACCGCCAGCTAGCATACTTCCATCCGGAGTGGCACACCATCATCACGGTGGATGCCAGCCCAGTTGGCCTTGGAGCCATCCTAGCCCAAACAGACACCAAGGACAACACGCGACATGCAGTTGTAGCCTACGCCAGCCGCGCCCTATCTCACACCGAAAAGGCTTACTCCCAAGCCGAATGAGAAAGCCTTGCAGCAGTATGGGCCTGCAAAAAGTTCCACCACTTCATAATTGGCCGAAAGTTCACCCTTGTAATGGACCATCAAGCGCTCCTTTTGATATTTGGGAACCCCAAGACAAAAATGCCTCCCCGAATAGAGCGCTGGGGGATAAGGTTACAAGAATATGACTATGTGATCATCCACAAGCCTGGAGGAGAGGCCAACCCGGCAGACTACCTGTCAAGGCACCCACTGATAAGAAGTGACGATACCCTAGCCCATGAGGCCAAAGAATACATCTCATATCTATCCTCCAACGCCATGCCACCAACGATATCAACGGCAATATTTGCAGAGAGAAATAAGGCTGACCCGACAATCAAAGCCGCTGTACGCCTCACAGGCTCCAACAAATGTAGAGAGTGCCAGGAAAGAAGAAACGAAGGGGAGGGGGCGGACAAGAAGGACCTAGACTGTCTAGCCAAAATACACAGGGAACTGATAGCGACAGACCAAGACATATTGCTACGTGGAAACAGGCTAGTGGCCCCAAAAGACCTACGGAAGACGCTCGTAACGCTAGCCCATGAGGGCCACAGAGGAATTGACAATACAAAAAAGATCCTAAGAAACCACATCTGGTTCCCCTACATGGACATCGTAATGGAAGACATGCTGGCACACTGCAGACCCTGCCAACTAGCTGTGGGGAAATCACCCCCGAACCTCCTACAACCAACGACACTTCCAGTGAGGCCCTGGCAAAAGGTTGCAATGGACTTCTATGGACCCCTGGAAGAAGGCGGATACTGGGGCATTCCCGAATGGGCTCAGTGGGGAATGGGGAGTTCCATTACCGCCAAACCCGTGAACCGGTGCTACTAGCGCCGGGGCTTTAGCGGTAGGGCAGATAGCGCCAGCGCTATTAGCACCGGCATTACCGCCCAACTCGTGATGAGGCCCAGTGAGTGGGGCATCCCCAACATCGTTAAGTCAGACAATAGATCCCCGTTCCAAGGACGCGAATTTGCCAAACTCACAGCCCACCTCGGCTTCCATCATCAGAAGGTTACACCACTCTGGCCCCAAGCCAACGGAATGGTGGAACGGTTCATGGCCACCATAAAACTAACCCGACAGAAGGCCCTAGCCGAGCAAGTACCTCAAGCACAGGCCATCTGCAGCATGCTCAGAAGCTAATGGAAACACCCAGCATGATGCGACGGGGAAAATGCCAGCTGAACTAATGGTGAGGTACCAACCCCGAACACGCATCCCCCAGTGGGAAGAGTACACACTGGAAGAAGACGCAGCTATAAGGGAACGGGATGCTGAAAAGAAGAGAAAAGCCAAAGAATGGACCGACAAAAAGAGGAATGCAAAAGACCCCAAAGCGAATAGCAACAAAAATGGCCGCCAAGCATAAAGAGGACGCAGTGACATCATCACATTGCATGTAAATATGGGGCGCGCAGCATGATGATGTAACCACGCCACCCGCGAGCTATAAATAGTGTAACCTTTAACACAGAGGCCGCGCAACCTGCCGGCAGCTGTCTTCTGCTTATCAAGGCCACAAAGACGTATGCAGATCCCATTTGGATGCATAATAAATAGAAGGTAAGAACTAGAGGCTCCCTCCAGCAGTCCTATCTGCTTAACTAACAACTATGCTTGTCTCCAAGCTTGACTCAAAGCAACAATAGGTATAAAAATTAAACATAAACCTCATTAAGCCTTCTCTTTCTAACAGATTATTCACAAAGATACTTGAAACAAGTTGAATACATTAACATTTGGAAAGCAACATCACTATATCATTATAAAATATCAGGAGAAACTTAACTGGAAAAATCCAAGACACTTAAAATTGCACCTCAAAAAATTAAAGGGCGAGTCAGAACATTGAATTTACAAGCAATGATTACCAATTCAGTAAACTTGTCATAAATTAACATGTATTTGAAACAAGAAAAATGCATATAAATCTGTACAGTTTTCTTTTCTCTCTTTTCTCCTATTATATTTTTTGATTAGGAATTATTCTCTCTCCTGATGAACCATTGAGAATTTCAATGGGGAAACACGTGTTGAGTGAGAATGACTGATAATTTGACTATTCAGTAAAAATTTACTTGCAAGCCACCAGGTGTGATGATAACACTTGGACTCACAAATATTTGTTGATTTCTTTGATTTTCTACAACTACATATATAATTAAAGAATCTAGAAAAACACTATTGATATGGAATGAAGTTTATTTCTCATTTAACAAGAAACTAGATTCAAGATTTGGGAACTATAATTTCAGCTGACTCACCAACATTAACCTAAAATTCTAAGTTGGCGCATTTGAGTAAATCTTTTTCTCATTTCAACCTATTTTGTACTAACATGTGTGTAGCAGCCACACAAGGATTTGGGAATTACTCATGCAGACAACAATATAACTTAAGGAGCAGGCGCCAAGGGAGAGCTTTGTTGGTAGCAACATTCTTTTTTCAGCAGCAGCCACTACTATTGAAGCTCACTATGTATCGCATTTGTTCATGTCCTGTTTTCCAGACAGGAAGTGAACACTATTAGGCAGTTGATTCCAGACATTAGGAAAAATCCAACAGGGTTTTATAAAGAAATAGAATCTGTCTTGCATTCATCAGTTTTCACCTTAGGTGATATAGACTTGTTGTTTCCTGTGATCCTGAGGAAAAAACAATGAGGAGATCCCAAACGTCCACAAGTGTGGAATCCTACCTTAAATTTGGGAGAGTTAAAGGATTAGCAATATAAGAAAGGTAGGAAAAGGGAATTGTCAACAGTCACTTATTCTCTAAGTGATAAATTCACATTTAGAAAAGATATAAAAAAACTTTAATAGTAATTATTTTAAGTTAAACATTGTACATATATAGATACACAAAAAATTTCATTTTCGAACACTCTAAAATGCATGCATGGTCAAAACCTTTACAAAGACTAATTAAGACTCATAGTTCTAAAAAAATTAGGAGCATATGGTGGTCTAGCTGTTAGTATTTAACCTAAGCTTTGGGTCCTGTAGTTTATCGTAGGGTATTAGATCTTGTTAGATCTCTAGCTATTTCTATGCAATCTAGTTAGACTCATAGATTGCCAACTCAACATGTTTCAGTCCTCTATATCGGGTGTAGGGACTTTCTTCAGGAGTAGTCTTAAACATCCATATTGAGTGATCAGGCAGATGGTCTGGAATCTTCTTTAGATGAAGAGTCTTTAGTTAAAAAGAGAGGTGACTGTTGACAAAACCAGAAAACCAGAGTCAATATTATATAGTATTCTGGTAACACAATTTAGGGTGTTATGAAGCGGAATTAGATAGATAAATTACCTTTCCGTTCTTGTGTAGGGGCTCCCTTTGTTGGTAGAGATAAATCCACATATGTTGGACACGTTCTCTTAGGGGAATATGTATTATTCCTTAGGTACCTGAAATGGGTTAAATAAGGGAGTCATTAGATCCGTTTTTCTCTTTGGGTCGGGATTAGCCAGAGTCCTAGGTAAACAACCTAATGTTGATTTAGTAGCCATGATGTAATTGGCGTATATTGCCTTTCATTCCTACCTTTTCAGGCGTGGGTAGGGTATTTCTTTCTAGTCTCTAACGGACGCTTGGAAAAGTCGTCGCTGCGGGGCGGGCCATTTGATTTTCAAAACTCGTGTGCGGCGTCTAGAGGGTCAAAAGTACCTATTAGTTATGCCGTTGTGTCGAATGTTATGATGCGGAAACCTGTTGTTATTATAAAACTGTTTACCTTTGTTTCGCGGCAAAATTGCGTGTTTGTGCCCTTTCCTGGTCAATCCCTTGTTCCTAACTTGCGGAGGGTGTTCTCCTGGGCGGTCTGGTTGATGAGCCGCCGAACGTCTGTTGGTGCCGTTGGGAAACCTGAGTAGGCTGCCATGTTGGGTGTATAAATACATGAGTGCCTAGTTCTCTGTGTTAGTCCTTCTTTTGTGGTGTTGTAACGTCCTACGAGGATAGCTGGCTAGTGTCTTATTTTACTGGCAATCAGGTTCGGTGTAGTGAGAAACATTAGTAGATCTCTAGCAAAGTAGTTCTATTGGATGTCGTTTTTTCCAAATAATTCAGAAATGAGTATTTAGATTTTAAGCCATTCAATGGACTCGTTAAGTCCTTTCTTATCACTTTGTGTTATAAAGATGAGTCTTTGTTCTTTTTTAAGAAGAATTCTACTTTTAGTATGGTGATCGTTCCCTTTGATCATTAGCAATACGGTCCATTTGAAATCTTCGTATCCGTGTTTGGCTTCTGAAAAATGTTTTACTAGAGGGGCATTTACTGTTTTGTTCTTAAGACAGCTTTTGTGTTCTTGCATTCTTACTTTTACTTTTCTGTTTGTTTTTCCTATATAATGTTTGTTGCAGGGGCAGGTAATCATATAGAGGACATATTCCGAATTACAATTTGTGAACTTTTTTTGTTTCCACATTTCTGGTAGTCCTATATCTACTTCTTTAGTTTTTTGTGTTTGTTTACACATCATACATTGACCGCATGGATAATGGCCCACAATTGGGTCGTAGCCCCAAATTTGTGTGAGGCTTGGCGTAGAGGGTCTAATAGTCTTTAGTTTGCTATTGCTCACTCTGTTACCTATAGTGGCTGATTTTTTATATGCAAACATAGGTATTGGTATAGATGAATTGCCCTTTTCAAAGATTTTCCATTGTTTCTTAACTATTTGATTGATTTTGAGACTCAAGTTAGTGAAGGTATTCACACATACAAGGCGATCGTTGGTAGGTTGTTTACACTTATCTTCCAATAAGGCGTCGCGGTTGTTATTGAATGCTCTCTTTGCGGATTTCCTCACTAGTTTTTTAGGATACCCTCTTTGTCTAAGTTTTGCAGCTAGGTTCTTGGCTTCTTTTTCAAATGCTGGTTTTTGGCTGCTATTCCTTTTTAGACGTAAAAATTGGCCATAGGGTAAATTGTCTCTTAAATGTTTAACGTGATGGCTTTCGTAATGTAACAGGGAATTTTTCTCTGTGGGTTTGTGGAAAGGTTTCACTAGTAGTCGGCCTTCTTCATGATAGATAGTAAGGTCTAAGAAGTCGATCGAGTGTTTTTGAATGTTGATAGTAAACTGCAGATGTCGATTGCAGCTATTAAGCCAGTTGAGGAATTCTTCAGCTTTTTCTGCTGTTCCTGTCCAGACCATAAGTATATCGTCAATATACCTTGCCCACGATTGAATATTGTCTTTAAATGGGTTTGTCATGTAAATGTATTGTTTTTCGAAGAATTCGACAAACAGATTTGCTAGGCTGGGGGCCATAGTGGCTCCCATTGCTGTGCCCTCAACCTGTTGGTAAAAGGTTTCGTGAAATTCAAAATAATTTCGTGTCAGTGCAAGTTCTATGCACCAAAGGATGAATGAACTTGGTACAGGGTCGTTGTCTAGTCTGTTGAGTAGAATTTCGCTTATTGTTTCTAATGTGGCTTGTTGTGGAATATTGGTGTATAAAGAAACAATGTCTAACCCTATTAAGTAGGAATTCTCAGGGTTATATGGTAGATTTTCATACTTAATTATCACGTCTTTGGTGTCTTTTAAGTATGATTTCATTTTAACCACGTAGTCTTTCAGATAGTGGTCCGCGAATTTAGAAAGAGGTTCCAAAATGGAATTAATACCCGAAACTATAGGCCTACCCGGTGGATTAATTAATGACTTATGTATTTTGGGTAGGCAATAGAATTTTGGTACGCTGGGTTCTGGATTGTTTAAAAATGCCCATTCTTGTTTGCTGATCCAATTCCTTTCTAGAGCTTTGGTGGTCTTCAGTTCTATCATTTGTTGTAAATCTTTAGTGGGATCCTTACTTAGTTTTTTGTAATAGTTTCCATTTGCTAGTTGTTTTTGACATTCTGCGATATAGTCGTTCTTATTGAGCATTACGATCGCTCCGCCTTTATCAGCTCTCTTGATGATAATTTTGTCATTAATCGCTAGTGATTCCATGGCTAGTCTTTCTTGTGTCGTTAGATTATGGTACATTGGTATATTCTGTTGTTCTAACTTGGTAACATCTGCCAGGACTTTCTTCTCAAAAATTATTGATTCTGGAGAATAAGTGTAAGTTGGTGGACAGAAGGTTGAAGGATTCCTTAGGCCTGAATGGTTCACTGTATTAGGTTCTTTTGGTGTGGCTGGTTCTGTGGCGAAAAACTCTTTAAGTCTAATCTTACGCATGAATTTAAAGAATTCCATGCGGAACTGGAAAGGGTCGTGTTTATTAGAGAATACAAACCCTAAACCTTTCTCCAAGAGTTGTTTTTCAGTGTTGGTTGGTTCATAAGTAGATAGATTGACTAAAAGTTGTTGCCGCTTCGGAGGTATCTCTGGTCTCCGTTCCGATTGCCCCTGTTGGGGCCTTTGTATAAAAAAGGTTGTGTACTTGGATTCCCTCTTCTTTGTCTATAGTTCGGGTTACCTCTTCCTCTAGTTGGTGGATTACCGGAAGGGCCTGGGTTGGTATTATCTGGGTCATTACTGGAGTTACTCGAACTATATGATGTAGCTCTAAATCTAACTCGTCTATTTTGGCGTGGCTGGCCATATGTAGGTATTGCTTGTGTTTTATATCCATCTTTAGTGTAGGGGTATGCTTTCTCGTGTGAGTAGTTGGCAAGGTCTTTTTTAAGTCTTTGTATTCTTTCTAGGGTGTTTGTTTGTTTGAAATCTTTCATTTCTTTGTCGATTTCTTCTATTCTTTTCTTTAATGCATCTAGAGCGATCAGTTTTTTAATGTCGTCTTCTAATTTTTTAAGGTCGATCTCTATTTTGCTTGTGGTTTCTTTGGCTGTGTCTATTATGAGTATAAGCCAGTCTCTCCCGCAGCGATTCGCAATATAGCTCCATTGTAATACGAATTTAGGGTTGTCTAGAAATAGTCGTGGTTCATTTGGTACAGTTAACCCTTGTGGTAGGGCCTTGTTTTTAAGATATTCTAGCATTATGGCTCCATGTAGTTCTGTTCTGATCAGTCTTTTACGTAATTGGATTATTTCATCCCAATCGTTAAGTTTGTCACTATTTTCTTCTAATTCGCTATTGTTAATGATCGAGATGGCATTCATAAGTGCCGTGGCATAATCATCGCTGTAAGCGAGTAGTCTTTCGTCTGTCATTTTGAACAGAGCTAAAGAGGTGTATATCTTAGGTATTTAGTAAAGTCTGTAGGCTCTGGGGTCCCTCTCACAAAGAGGAAAGAACGGATCACTACACTGAGTGAGTCTCCGTGACTAATTAGCCACTATAGAAGAGGAAAAAACAATGAGGAGATCCCAAACGTCCACAAGTGTGGAATCCTACCTTAAATTTGGGAGAGTTAAAGGATTAGCAATATAAGAAAGGTAGGAAGTAGTTAGACCTTACTATCTATCATGAAGAAGGCCGACTACTAGTGAAACCTTTCCACAAACCCACAGAGAAAAATTCCCTGTTACATTACGAAAGCCATCACGTTAAACATTTAAGAGACAATTTACCCTATGGCCAATTTTTACGTCTAAAAAGGAATAGCAGCCAAAAACCAGCATTTGAAAAAGAAGCCAAGAACCTAGCTGCAAAACTTAGACAAAGAGGGTATCCTAAAAAACTAGTGAGGAAATCCGCAAAGAGAGCATTCAATAACAACCGCGACGCCTTATTGGAAGATAAGTGTAAACAACCTACCAACGATCGCCTTGTATGTGTGAATACCTTCACTAACTTGAGTCTCAAAATCAATCAAATAGTTAAGAAACAATGGAAAATCTTTGAAAAGGGCAATTCATCTATACCAATACCTATGTTTGCATATAAAAAATCAGCCACTATAGGTAACAGAGTGAGCAATAGCAAACTAAAGACTATTAGACCCTCTACGCCAAGCCTCACACAAATTTGGGGCTACGACCCAATTGTGGGCCATTATCCATGCGGTCAATGTATGATGTGTAAACAAACACAAAAAACTAAAGAAGTAGATATAGGACTACCAGAAATGTGGAAACAAAAAAAGCTCACAAATTGTAATTCGGAATATGTCCTCTATATGATTACCTGCCCCTGCAACAAACATTATATAGGAAAAACAAACAGAAAAGTAAAAGTAAGAATGCAAGAACACAAAAGCTGTCTTAAGAACAAAACAGTAAATGCCCCTCTAGTAAAACATTTTTCAGAAGCCAAACACGGATACGAAGATTTCAAATGGACCGTATTGCTAATGATCAAAGGGAACGATCACCATACTAAAAGTAGAATTCTTCTTAAAAAAGAACAAAGACTCATCTTTATAACACAAAGTGATAAGAAAGGACTTAACGAGTCCATTGAATGGCTTAAAATCTAAATACTCATTTCTGAATTATTTGGAAAAAACGACATCCAATAGAACTACTTTGCTAGAGATCTACTAATGTTTCTCACTACACCGAACCTGATTGCCAGTAAAATAAGACACTAGCCAGCTATCCTCGTAGGACGTTACAACACCACAAAAGAAGGACTAACACAGAGAACTAGGCACTCATGTATTTATACACCCAACATGGCAGCCTACTCAGGTTTCCCAACGGCACCAACAGACGTTCGGCGGCTCATCAACCAGACCGCCCAGGAGAACACCCTCCGCAAGTTAGGAACAAGGGATTGACCAGGAAAGGGCACAAACACGCAATTTTGCCGCGAAACAAAGGTAAACAGTTTTATAATAACAACAGGTTTCCGCATCATAACATTCGACACAACGGCATAACTAATAGGTACTTTTGACCCTCTAGACGCCGCACACGAGTTTTGAAAATCAAATGGCCCGCCCCGCAGCGACGACTTTTCCAAGCGTCCGTTAGAGACTAGAAAGAAATACCCTACCCACGCCTGAAAAGGTAGGAATGAAAGGCAATATACGCCAATTACATCATGGCTACTAAATCAACATTAGGTTGTTTACCTAGGACTCTGGCTAATCCCGACCCAAAGAGAAAAACGGATCTAATGACTCCCTTATTTAACCCATTTCAGGTACCTAAGGAATAATACATATTCCCCTAAGAGAACGTGTCCAACATATGTGGATTTATCTCTACCAACAAAGGGAGCCCCTACACAAGAACGGAAAGGTAATTTATCTATCTAATTCCGCTTCATAACACCCTAAATTGTGTTACCAGAATACTATATAATATTGACTCTGGTTTTCTGGTTTTGTCAACAGTCACCTCTCTTTTTAACTAAAGACTCTTCATCTAAAGAAGATTCCAGACCATCTGCCTGATCACTCAATATGGATGTTTAAGACTACTCCTGAAGAAAGTCCCTACACCCGATATAGAGGACTGAAACATGTTGAGTTGGCAATCTATGAGTCTAACTAGATTGCATAGAAATAGCTAGAGATCTAACAAGATCTAATACCCTACGATAAACTACAGGACCCAAAGCTTAGGTTAAATACTAACAGCTAGACCACCATATGCTCCTAATTTTTTTAGAACTATGAGTCTTAATTAGTCTTTGTAAAGGTTTTGACCATGCATGCATTTTAGAGTGTTCGAAAATGAAATTTTTTGTGTATCTATATATGTACAATGTTTAACTTAAAATAATTACTATTAAAGTTTTTTTATATCTTTTCTAAATGTGAATTTATCACTTAGAGAATAAGTGACTGTTGACAATTCCCTTTTCCTGCGTTTCCTGTGATCCTACCTGCTGATTTATGGAAACAAATTAGGACTGTAGACGATCAAGCAGGACTGGGTAACACGTGGGTTAACTTGATGCAGTTAGATGGAGAAAGAAAAGCTGGTGAGAGACCACTGCAGGTGATACTGACTTTGCCAGACAGAATAGTAACAAAACTAAAAGCTCTGGTTCCCGAGAGAAGGATTGTTTGGGACAAACTCACTGCTTGTACCCAAGGGAAATCTGAGGGTGCTACTGAATTCTTTAATCGGTTCAAACAAGTATTTTCAGATTTTAGCGGACAGGATTTAAGCACTGAGTTAGGGAAAAGGTTGTTTGTGGATACATTTGTGCGTGGATTGTTGCCTGATATCCAATCACAAATCATGACTTTCGAAAGTGCTTGGCCAGCTAAATCACAGTCCGAAGTATTGCATATGGCTCAGTATTACAAAAATAGAGTCAATAATGAAAAAGAGAGGATTGAAAAGAAAAAGGGAGACTTGAAAACTAAAGTATTGTTGCAACAGATAGTTAGAGGGACTAGAAGTGGGAGTGCACAGTTTCGAGGCCAGTTTGTTCCACAAAGTAATACACAGTTGGGTCCTGTGCACATGAACCAATGTACTTATTGCAGACAAGAGGGTCATTGGTGAGCACAATGCCCGATCCTTCAGCAAAGATCGAATAACACATGGTATCATGGGTAGACGATCCAGAGGCCGCCCTGGGGTAAGGGGTGCTGGTAGAAGCCAGTTCGCTCAAAATCCACAGTCATTCTTTCAAGATAGTCAGCAACCTAGTATAGACAGTAGAAATATTTTTGATAATCCTTCAACTGCCTATCTTTCTCAAGATCTTGTCTTTGATGATATATTGTTTCGCTAGGACAGCCCGAAGAAGGGTCTGGAACCAGTACCTATTCCCGTCAATCAGAAAGGACCCTACATTGAGATGAAGGTAGGGAATAGTAAGCATCTATTTTTGATAGATACAGGAGCACAGAAGTGTTCCATTGATCATTTACGGGTTACAGATATTCCACTGTCAGGGCAGAATAACATTTCTGTAGGGTTTTCTGGCACGCCAGTGGTTAGTCCGGTTTCTCAGCCGGTACCGATTTCACTTGGGCCATTCACAGATCACTGTCCATTTCTTCTAAAGACGAATTGTGGTGAGAATTTTTTGGGGTTGAATCTATTGAAGGAATTAAATGCGGTAATTCATTGTTCTTCAGAGGGAGTACGTTTGCCGATTTCACCCCAGCAATCTTCTGCCTCACAGTTTTTGACTAGACATTTACCGCCTGAATTTAGTGAAGTTCCTGTGTGTTTATGGGCGGTTGATGACAATGATGTTGCATTTTGCAAATCAAACCTGTTAAAATTGTTTTGAAGCCAGGAGCTAAGTTGCCACGCATTCCACTATATAAGATTTCAGTTAATGGTGAGCAAGCTCTGAAGAGCATAGTTTCTGATTTTGTCCATCGTGGAGTAATCGAAGAAATTGCAGGAGGTTTGTGCAATAGCCCGATTTTACTGGTGTATAAGAAAGTGGATAATGCGATTCCTTTCTGTTTTATTATTGATTTGTGTGGTATCAATAAGATTGTTGCTCCACAATTTCCAATTGTGTCTGGTGAAACCACGATATTAACAATGATCTCAGCTTCTGCTACTTATTTCAGTGTGGTGGTTCTTAAGAATGCCTTCTTTAGCATTCCAGTACACGTGGATAGTAGATATTTGTTTGCGTTCACCATAGGAGGATGCTCGTTTACATTCACTTGTGTGCCACAAGGGTACACGGAGAGTCCGAGCATTTATAGTAGAGCTTTGAAAGAGCAGCTTGATACACTTGAATTGCCTCCCACTTGTACATTGTTGCAATATGTTGACGATCTTCTCTTAGCTGCAGACTCAGAAATCGCTTGCAAAGAGGGTACTGTGTTGTTGCTTATTCATCTAGCAGAGCATGGGCATAAAGCTTCATTGAAAAAGTTTCAGTATTGTCGACAGGAGGTTGCCTATATAGGCTATCTCCTGTCAAAGGAAGGAAGAAGATTGACACCTGAACAGATAAAAAGCATCTCTAGCATGTCTGTCCCAAATACACAGAAAGAGGTCAGAGCCTTGATAGGAATGGCTTCTTACTGTAGACAGTGGATCCCTAATTTTTCACTAGTGATAAAACCAATGTTGGCATTGACAAAGAAGGGCTTTTCTTTGCCATTACCGTGGATCTTGGAACACCAGAAAGCTTTTGATCTGCTCAAGGCTGCACTGTGTTCAGCACCAGTTTTGGGCACACCAAATTATGACAAGGCCTTTGTGTTATATGTGCATGAATGTGATGGATGTGCTTTGGCTGTGTTAATGCAGCAACATGGGGGGAAGAATAGACTGTGCGGTTATTTTTCCTCTACACTTGATCACGTTGCATGCGCTTTGCCAAGATGTTTGAGAGCTGTCGCTGCTGCTGCTGCGTCCGTAAAATAATGTGAGGGTATGGTTTTAGGTCACTCTTTAACCGTATTGGAACCCCACTCCATAGATGTTCTATGAAACAGAACGCAAGTGCAACACCTTACTTCCGCACGATTAACAATATACGAACTGATCCTATTTGCACCACATATTCAAATTAAGCGGTGTTGCGTATTGAATGCGGCTGAATTATGGTCTCTTCAGCAAAACATTGTTTGCAGTGACAAAATGTCACATGACTGCCTTTAAACCAAACCAAAAAACCAAAGGCAGAATTGACTTAAATTATACACCATTGAAAGAACCACAAGGGGAGCTGTTTCGCGATGGCTCTTGCTTCAAACTTCCGGGTGGTACATCCACTGTTGCTTATGCCATCACTATATTAAGTATGATTGTGGAAACCAAGAGAATCATGCATAATTCCGCGCAGGCCGCAGAGATTATCGCATTGACTCGAGCTTCTGAACGTTCTGAAGGGCTTAGAGTAAATATATTTACGGATAGCCAGTATGACTTTGGGGTGGTTCACAACTTTGGTAGACTATGGGCAGAACAAAGTTTCTTGACCTCACACGGAACTAAAATCCAACATGGTACTTTGATAGTTCAGCTACTCTCAGCACTTGCGCTTCCTACTCAACTAGCAATCATGAAGTGCGCCGCACATCAGAAAGTGACAGACGATGTAGGGAGAGGAAACGCTTTTGCTGACAGGATAGCTAAACAGGCTGCCACTGATTTATGTTCAGAAATGTATATAACGAAAGAAGTTACGAATACCTGTACAATAGATGAAGGAACCGATTCAATAAAAAATATCCAAGCTGATGCCACTCCAGAAGAACTTAGACACTGGGCTGAGGGTTTAGCAAGTTTGGGTGAGGAAGGTTGTTGGGTGGGCAACACAAGGAAAAGATGGATGCTACCCGATGCTTATGTCACCGCCATGGTTACAATGGCTCATGGTCCTACTCATATATGTGCTAAGAAAATCTGTAAACTGCTAGAACCTGTTTGGGTAAATGTAAATATTTCAAAAACTGCTGAATGTTTGGTCCAAAACTGTATGGTATGCTTCAAGCATAATGTGGGGAAGAGTACAGCGACACCTATGGGTAGTTTTGGTCCCCCCTCAGTGCCTTTCGAGGTAATACATTTCGACTTCATCGAAATGGAACGCTGCTACAACTACAAGTATGTTCTGGTAGTCATTTGTGCCTTTAGCAAGTGGGTTGAAGCTTGTGAAAGATGCCACAGCAATGACAACGGCAAAAACCATGCTTAAGGAATATTTTCCTAGGTTTGTTGTGCCGAGAGTCATCTGGTCGGACAATGGTCCACATTATATCACTGCTGTTATCCTGCAAGTGTGCGTGGGATTGCAGATTGATAAATGGTTCCATTCGGCTAGACACGCTCAGAGTGCCGGACTTGTAGAACGCCATAATGGTATCCTAAAGAACAAGCTAGCAAAAGTCTGTGCTAGCAGTAACTTGAAATGGCCAGATGCCTTACCAGTAGTTTTAATGTCCATGCGGACGACCCCACAGACTAGAACTGGACTTTCGCCGTACGAGATCGTGATGAGGAGGCCAGCTAATATTTGGAACCTACCTAAACCCAAAATACTGAAAGACGTGGAGCATTTGCTTCTTGCTGAACACTGTGACCAGTTAACTCAAAACTTGTATTTGATTTATCAACAGGTGCGAGAAGCCATCCCAGTGAAATACGAGGGGCCAGGTCATTGACTTCGACCTGGGGACTGGGTGCTAACAAAAGCTTTTAAAAGAGCATCCTGTCTCGCACCGCTCTGGAGAGGACCGTTCCAGGTCCTGTTGGCCACACAGACCGTTGTACGAGTAGCAGGAAAGCGACACTGGGTACACGCGACGCACGTCAAGAAAATTCCTTTTCCTTTGCCACTCGATGAAGAAGAAAAGAAGGAAACTGTTTGTTCTGCTTCGCATGATAAGCCTGTCTTGAACAACACCAAAGGTGTCTCAGAGATACTTCCTGAGCCCGTGGAGTCTGGGGAGACTGTTGCTTTGTCTTTGTATTCTTCTTTGGATCTTTCTGCACCCTTGAGCAATCTTGCTTCTGTTTCACCACTTTCATCAGGGAGCAACGACACTCTGATCACAGATCACACCTTACCTGGAGTCTTGAGATACGATCTGCATCCATGGCACTAGACTTACAGCACAGCACGGCTGTGCCCATGAGGAATCACTGTTGAGCCAGTCCCCTGCCACTCTCTCACTGAAACATAAGTAAGTGGCCGGGACCGGCAAAATTACCTTCGAGCAAGATAAGCCACATGGTCAGGAGATCACCAACGGACGAACTGAAAGAGTCTGTCGCAGAAACTTTTTGAAATGAACTTTGAGGGACAATGCCCGTCGCTAACTCTACTTGTACGAAGCAACTGATCGGTCTTGTGGCTAACAAAGACATTGAGCATCAAAAATCATGGTCCTTGAGGATTTACTGTTTTGTTCTTATAATGTTAACTGGTCGAACAGTTGTATTTGCATTTGGGTTTTGGTATATTGAGGGGGTGCGGCCACTTGAGACTTTGTTACCTACCGAGAGTGTTCCCATTATGTCGTCACCTTTCGTGCATCTGCACACTCTACCTTCTAGGGATTACCAACACAGACAGAGTTACCAAAATAATACACTTCTATTAATTATGAACGCGACCCATGCGATTCTAAACAGAACGAATTGCTGGATATGTTCGCATTTGCCACAGCATGGGGAAAAAGGGTTGGGCTGGTATATTCATCCTCTTCCTTTGACTACTGCAATTTAGGCCACTCTAAGGGCACTACTCATTGGTCGTTGGAATGATAGCATCTCTGGGAACTTCGATGGGACTAATTTGAATGAATTTGAAAGACGAGTCCTGACGTCTTTGGGATGTTCCCTTTTTGCAAATAGTAGCAAACTCAATGTTGCTTCTATTAGGCTTTCCGATAGACTTTTAAGACCTTTCCAATCATTGATTTCTTTCAAGATGGTTCCCGTAGGCAACCGGGATGCCATGCCTCCTTCTTACACTATCAATCATAGCCCCCAACTCTTTTTCCTTCTGCATACAAAGGGATGGTTCTCAGTCAATGGGTACTTTTGAGGGTTGTACCAATATTGCGAATCTGACTACTGAGGACAGACCTTTGTATGTACACAATCCCATTTATTTTGTCCGTGGCAATGAAGCTTATCCTTGGCTACCTAGAGATTGGCAGGGTACTTGTTATTTGGATATCTTGCTACCAGGGGTATTTGTAGCCAGTACCTCTGAGGTCTCTAGAGCTCGTCCAAGGTGGGACAAGAATGGTGATACTCCTTCACGGGTCATGGGTGATGTAGCGAAATCCTTGGTGCCATTTTGGGGACAGATCATGAACTCTGAGGATATTAGGAGACTGGCAAGAGTGTAGGAAAGAACCATCAACAGAACCACCGATACACTATACAATATGACGTTGGAACAGAAAGCAATTAGATTAGTGGCTCTACAGAACAGGATGGTGTTAGACGTCATCCTAGCTGAGTGTGGTGGAGTATGTAAATTGGTGGGATCTGCTTGTTGTGTTTTTGTGCCTGACTCCTCCCCTACCTTATTCAAGGCAATACAAAATCTGCACATTCTAAGTATGGAAGTACATGTTCCCGAGGGAAATTGGGATCTTAGTGCTTGGTTCTGGACTTTTTACGGTCTTGGATATGGAAGCTCTTTTCAGTCTTAGTGGTAATCCTTGGTATTCTATTGTTCTGTTGTTGTTCCATACAATGTCTTCCAGCCATATGTTCGATGTTAGGGGGATGTTGTGCGCAAACTGTAGGTACATTGGAACCAAAAATACATGCACCTGAGAAAATGACTTATGTTTTTTTAATGAAGGATATCACTATCAAGGATCTAATGGCGATTGATATATCTGATGAACGTGATTCAGGATGTACGGACATTGAGACATGGGGTTTTTAGTAAAGCGAATGGTTGAGTAAAGCTCTTGGCTTAGGCCAAACTTTAACGGTTTGTTAAACTGTAATCATATAGTGCCTCCTTCTTATGAATATTGGCCTAAACCCATTCGCGTTACGCAGAAAACCACTTTGCAAAGTTTCAATTTTTGGGTTAACTCCGCTGCCATTTTAAGACTCATCCGCCATTTTGATTTCAACTCATGTTCCAAGTTCTGAAATGGTGGAGTGTGTTTTCGACTTGCAGTCGAGCCGAACGACCTTTGAGTTTCGTTAATGTTTAGGTTGACCGAGAGCCGACTGTTTAACCTATGTAAAGAAACCTTGCGCTTCATACGAACTGCCATTTAAGTGTTGTCTGCGCTCACAAGCCTCATCCTCGTATAAACACGGAAACAATGAAGAGTAAACTTCGATCGTATGCTTTAGCTGAACTGCATTGTAGTGACTCTTGGAATAAGGCTTACCGTGGATTCGAGAACCAACATTACCATTCAATGTTCATTGACATGCAAACTTGTTTAATCCTTTGTATAATATTGTAGCATCTGTCATGTGAACTAGGCACAAACTCTAGCCCACGACTTATTAATTTGGAAAGAGGCTGGACAATATTGCAAAAATCATATAAATATGTCTGTGTTTAAATGTCCAGCACTCTCACTCCTCACTGTGTCTGCTGTAAACTGTACAGTAATAAAAGATACCTGTATCTTTTTAGCCAGTGATTGGTGTATTTCATTTGTGGTACTAAGCCTCGATATTTTTTTGGTCTTTCACAACAACAAAACAAACCAAACCACACGTAGACTTGCACAACAGCACACGAAGGCTACCGGCCGGAAAGCACCCCAAGCCCAGTCAACAGGTGTTAACCAGGCTGAGGCTGCCGACGGTACATCACTGCTCTCTTGCACTTTTCCCGCTCGTTCCCACTAACTCACCCCCCCTCCCTTTACAGAGCCACCAGAGTGCCAGGGGACCACTCTTGTGGTGATAGTGCGCGGTACAAATATCCTTCTGCATTAACATTAACCAGTCAGCTGATTCACAGCAGAGCTCCCGAGAGATGTGCATGTCCCTGGTTAATGTTTCTCACTGCCATCCATGCACTACCCAGTCCATTCTCTTCTTCGAGTTCAGCTACCCCTTGTACGGACACCCTTCACAGTGACTGCCTACTTTATCAGTATTGTCTCCTTTGTACACGACTTTTAATCAAAATGACATTCCTAATACTCAAAAAGTACAAATACTTAATTGTTTATCAGTCTCCGAGTTATGAAATGCACATTGAGGATAAACTCCTATAAGCTATATTGCTAATTATATTTCAGTTTGCTATCTTCTCAAGGAAAGGTTCAAACACTAAGGCTGGCACAGTGAAATGCAATTCTGAAGGGGGGGGATGGAGTGTTAATTCAGAAGCTAGGCCTAGCCAGAGTATGTTCCATGTGCCCGACTAGGCTATGAAAGAGCTGCGTCTAGGATCTGTGTAGTTGCAGTGTACAGGTTGCTGCCTTTTTGGTCTTGATACAGGCTGGCTGTTTAGCACTGGTGTTATCACCCTGTGGGTGGTAGCCGGCCAATCAGGAGGCTAGAAACGTGGGCTGATACTACCGATCTAGCACGCATTCCAAGCAGCCTGATCCCCGGCTCCCTAGCACACCATCTTCCCCCACCACTGCAGTCATTTTTCCCAAATCACCACTACCTGTTTGCTGTGGTAGCGGTTGGGCCTCCGCAGGGGTGCTGGGGGTGCTAATGGTGTTAACCCGTTCCATGGGTAATACCAGGGTAACGTCCCGGTGCACTCATTAAACACCCTTGTGAACTCGTGCTGCCGGGCCGTTAACCCCGGTATAACCTGTGGAATGGGTTAACAATGCCATATAAAAGTGAAAATTGGGACAGCCGGCCCTGCACAGGCATGGATAGTGAGTGCCAAGGTAGGATGCCTTGTGCCACGAGGCCAAATGTGCTTAATGTGATTGGACTCTTGGCTGTACTGTGTGCAAGTGTGTCCATATATATTCACAAGATAACCTTTGTTATGTACGGTAATAATTAACCTTCATTTCTAAAACCCCAAATGTACTGAAACATCTTTAGTTGAAGGGACATTAGGGTTGCAATTCAGCGGTGGCACACGTGACATCATAGATGTCGCCTGTCACGCCATGTTTGAATAGGCATATAAACATTTGCATAACTCACCAGTTCCGCTGATGCAGCTCCCTGGATCTGATAACCCTGCAGGCAATGGGGCATTTCCCCATAGAAATGGCCGTGTTACACACCTTGCCCTTTTCCTCCCCAGAGTTGGGGCATGCCTGATGGGGCTGCTAAATGCCCCCTTCAAATCTTTTCCCAGCACCGGATCCACAATGGCAGGAGACCAAGTATTTTCATCCTCGATTTCTCCCAATCACAATTCTGGCTTCAAATTTGAATTTGGGTAGACAGATCTCTAACGACCCTTTAGACGAAATATGCCTATTATTTGTGCCACCTTTTTAAAATTTTGAGGAGCATGTGTGTCTGCACAGGTGCCAACGTCTTCTTGTGCAACGTGTGATGCGAATCCACCTTCTGTTTTTCTCTTTTCGTGAGAGCAAACATTTTCACTTGTAAATTATAATAGGAAATGCCATTTATACCCACCCCTCTTATTCCTTTGCCCTGATGAATGCAACTTTATGAAACTTTCTAGAATTCAATGTATATTTGCTGGAGAAGGTTTCATGCAATCCCAGAAAGTGCTTATCCCGTGGGGACTTCAATTTAACCCTAAATACAGTCGCTTTCACCAAATATTTAATGGATGTGTAATATTAGGCATCAATGTGCGCCTCCTGGCACTTTGCTCCTTGCATTCTTTTTTTTTATTATTAAGTTTATTGAAGTTTCCATAAAATTATACATGACATCAAGTTTATCAGTATCATAACTTTTGAATTCACCGCAAATAATCCACACACCCACTACCATCCCCAACCTTAACCGAAAGCAATGTAAAAACAGACCAACCTATCATTACATTTCTTCCAAAAATCTACCCACATTTGATCAAACAATTTCTCTTTTTTGTTTCTGCGAAGAATAACCTTCCCAATCCTGGAAACCTGTCTCAAATCCTCCACCCATTCTAAATAGGTCGGCCTCTCATCACATTTCCATTTTCTCAAAACAATTTTCTTCGCTGAATTTGCATCCCTGAAAAACCAACATTTCTGTGAATAAGTGAGTTCTTCTACTTTATCATCCTCGACCCAGATGATAGTATTGTAGTCAAAATCTTCCTGCAACAATAAAACCTCATTAATCTTCTCAGTGACTTTCCTCCAAAATGTTCTTAGCTCATAACACTCCCAGATCATGTGTTCAAATGAACCAACTGCATGTTTACATCTCTAACAAGCCTCTGAAGCAATCATCCCTCTCATATGAAGTGTTTGGGGAGTCCAAAACACTCTATTAAGAATTTCGATTTGTCGGCATTGCTCTCCCAGATTAACGGAAGTCAGGTTCACATTTTTACAAAGGAACCTCCACCTCTCCACAGACATATCATAGCCAAGGATCTCAGACCACTTAGTTAATAATCCTTCTGCTGGTGTATGTTGTTGGCCCAGATTCTTATACACCTTGGATGCCATACCACCTCTTGTCCTATATTCAGGCAACCATAACTGCCATCCACCGCCATTAGCTGTACTTTCGTTTCGCAATAAATTTCTCAATTTCCTGTATTCTCCCAATGTGCAGTCTCTGAGATATTTAATTTGTGCAAGTCTTTTATAGCTGATCCATTTGCCATCTTCAATCAAGTCGCTCAGCCATAGCACCCCACTCAGGAGCCAATTCAACCACAATAGCGGCCTCCCCTTCAACAGTATTCTTGGATTTAACCAGATTGGGATGAAATCATCATCACATACCTTGCGTTTACTCTTCTTCCATAGCCCATTCCAACAAGTTCTTAGGAATTTTGTTGGTGGAAATGATCGACATCCAGGCCCATCCACCGTGGACAGCATGGCCCTAGGTGGCAGTGGAGATGAATGACTTGATTCCGCCTGCGTCCATACGTCCTCCGAATTTTCAATAAATGGAACCAGATGCCTGGCTCCAAAGGCCAAATGGTAATTTTCAAAATCCGGGACCCCTAAACCCCCACAGTCTTGGGGTAACTGTAATTTCCACAATCTGAGGCATGCTTGTTTGTTCTCCCAGATAAAAGATTGGATTAAACTCTCAATTTTCTTCCAAAAGCCTTTCTTAACGTCCAGGCGAAGTACACTAAGCACATAGTTTATACGTGGCGTCAATGTCATTTTGATGGCATTCACCCTTCCCCAGAGACTCAATTTAAGCGCACTCCATCTCTTCAAGTCAAGCTCCAGGGATTGAATCACATGTGTAATATTGACATCCATAATTTTTGAGACATCATCCGTTAACCAAATCCCAAGGTATCTCATCTTACTCGGACACCACTAAAATGAAAAGTTCCTCATCCTCAAAACGGTGCATGCGGTCGATGCCGGCAGCGCTTCCGACTTGACCCAATTGATCTTGTATCCGGATACTCTGATGAACACACCAATCAACTCCATCATCAAAGGAATGGAGCTCTCCACATTCTGAACCACCAACAACATGTCATCCGCATATAACCAAACTCTCTGGTAGGCCGCACCATAGCGTTCTCCTTCAATTCTATCTTCCTCTCTTATCCTCACAGCCAACAGTTCCATAGCGATTACAAACAAAATCGGCGACAATGGACAGCCTTGCCTCATGCCTCTCTCAAGTTCAAAAATGCCAGAGCTTCTGCCATTAGTCCGAACACTAGCCATTGGATGTGAATACAGCAGTCTAATCCATCCGATCATGTTATCTCCAAATCCAAAACCTTTCAATGTACTTAAAAGCTATGTCCATTCAATACGATCGAAAGCTTTTTCAGCATCCAGTGATAACGTCACCACATCATTCTGGTGTTCTCTGCTTTCATATAGAGTCAGCAACAGTCTTCTCATGT
This sequence comes from Ambystoma mexicanum, assembly GCF_040938575.1. Taxonomy (NCBI): domain Eukaryota; kingdom Metazoa; phylum Chordata; class Amphibia; order Caudata; family Ambystomatidae; genus Ambystoma; species Ambystoma mexicanum. The sequence goes on from NC_090922.1 coordinate 257,833,582, forward strand.
TATCTGATACACGTCTACCTTTCACGAAGCCGGACTGACCAACATCTATAATATCCATTAGAGAAGCTTCAATCCTCAAAGCCAATGCCTTGGCTAAGATCTTGTTGTCAGTGTTCAGTAAACTGATTGGCCTATAGCTGCCGGTTTCTACCGGGGGTCGCCCCTCCTTTAGAAAAACAGAAATTGAAGCGTGCCTTGTTGAACCTGGAAGGCACCCATCCCTCAACGATACGCGCGCAGCATTTCTAGCATCAATTCAAAAACCTCTTCCAGGAAAATTTTATAAAGTTCTGCCGGTAGACCATCTGGGCCCGGGCATTTCCCAAAATTCAACGCACAAGCTGCCGTCCTGAGATCCTCCACGCATAATTATCTCTCCATGCACTCCAGAGATTCCGAACTCACTTTCTTCAAATGGTAGTCTTCAATGAATTGACAAATTTCACTCTCAGATAAGATGGTTTCTGAAGAGTAGAGGGTTTTGTAGTATGACTGAAACGCTGCATTAATTTCCATAGGGTCAAAAGTCACCACCCCATCCAGTCTCTTCACTACATTTGCAGTTCTGTCATTATCCATGACCCTCAACCGATGAGCAAGAAGCCGATCACATTTTTCGCCTCTTTCAAAATAGCTGCTTTTGGTTCTAAAAAGCAACCACTCAGCCTTTGTAGAATACAAATCTTCCAATCTCTCTTTTTTCAGCTTTAATACTCTCAAAGTATCACTTGAAAAGTTTTGCATATTTCCTCTCTCTCGATCCTGCCAAATTCAACTTGTTAAATGTTTACTGTACTGTTACGCACATGTATATATATTTGTTTTCAGAATGATTGTTGTCTTGCGCTCTGCCAACTTGCAGCGTGCCATTGTGACAGTTGCAGCTCAGTGAAAGGCCTGCCGGCAATGCCAGTGTGTGCATACACAATAACAGAATGCGACCGCAAACGGACCATTATAGATCAAGGGGTGACGTCCCGCGCATTTTCCTGCTGAGGGAACAAAATGGGATTAATAAATTACACACTTACATGACAGGATTAAATGAAGGAATCCCATGGCAACATCTCTCTGTATTATAAGAATATTGTTGAGAAGACAAATGTGTGTAATCGACTGCAAAAGAAGGTATGACATGTCCCCATTACACAAGACATTTGAACATACTTCACCGTATAGTTGCGGTTTCTGTGACCAGTTACACAAACCAGTTTGGCCGTGCTTACAGTCAAAGATGGGTTATGCATCATACAAAGCACTAGCATAACAATTTCCATAATAGATTAGATAAAATATTTTATAGTGAATGATGCAGCGCAAGTGCAAGTAAATATCCAGATATGTAAAAAAATAGAAGTACCAGCAAACTTCGAACTAGGCTCCAATTTCTTAAAAGTACAACATCGTTTGCACATTTTTCTGTAATATATAGCGGCATTTCTAACAGCAAGTCCCTTACATCGTGCTTCCCATGTACAGGTGGTATTTGTGCCTTTGAGTGCATTCCAGTCCAAAATGGCAAAGTTAGAACACACAAACATAGGATGTCTGCAATGGGCTTACTTTTCCCGGTCATGTGACCACAATGCCTGTCCCACCAATTACAATGTAACACGATACTCATACTGACAACTGCAGGAAGGCAAGACGGACTGTGGCAGCTCTACAGATAGACACAGTGAGTGCAATCCACCATGACTAAGACACCCAGGGCCGACCTTGGGGCAGGGCCGGCTGGCCGACCGCCTGGGGCGCCAGAGCCTCCCTAGGGCACCATTAGCCCCCACAACGCCGGCTCGGGGGAGTCTTTCAAGGGCTCCCCTGAGCTGGCGTAGTGGGAGAAGGTGCGGTAGGGGAAATGCCCCAAAAGACTGTATCCATTTGTACGAATGTACAAAAGACCGAAAAAGGCCTGTACCATTCGTACGAATCTGAAAAAATACTCAAGATGCGGAGAAAGAGGGGGAATAAAGTTTAAACAAAATACATGAAAGGACTCTGGGGTGCCAGTTCCCAAGCATGTAAGTGAAGGGAACCGGTGTCACAGGGAGTCGGTGGCACACAACAAGGTGTGCTGCCAAAAGGAAAAGGTAAGTAAGGGGGGAGTTTATTTGTGGGGTATGTTTGGCAAGGCATTTACTTTGGGTTGTTTAACTTAACGGTCAAGTTAGCTACAGTCTTTTCGGCCACAAACATTTCCATTACGGGCAAACAACCAAAATCCCTGCCTTTTGTTATTAAATGCAGTGGGGCTTTTAATAACAATAGGGTGCTGATGCTATTCATCAGCACCCTATTGAGATGAGACCTCCATGCTCTGACGTGAGAGTGAGGTGGTTTTCATGAGAATAGGGTGCTCATGCAATAGCATGAGCACCCTATTCCAGTGATTAACTCCCTGATCATGCGCCAGAGCGGGGAGTTAAAAAGAAAATTTACGCTACCACCCTCCCCGACCCCCCTCAAAATCACCACGAGCACCAAAACATCCATTGACAAGCCTCGCTCATTCATGACTGCAGGTAAGCCATACCCGAGTGTATGTGATTTTTGGTTGTTTTTTTTGTTTCTATACCCAAAAGCTGCCTGAAATCAAGAACAGTTGCCACCCCCCAACAGACTATTTAATCCACTTTCAGGCATGAATGCGAAGTCCAGCTCCTGAAGCTTTATTCCTGATGGGGTCAAGCCTTTACAAAATCATGCATAAATAGAGGTCTAACAACCAATTCGACATTCACAGATTGACACATTTTGTATATAATGAACTGGGCAGGTGGTGTAAGACCCCAAACAGCTTAACTTAAGAGCACATCTGTTATCTCTTTTATGTCTCCCTCCAGAGAGTATTCAGCCTGGCACCAAGGTCGTGTCCCAAAATTGGCAGATAAATTTTAGGGGATCGGTAATGACAAGTGACCTGGTGAAGGTGGAAAAAACTTCACTGACTCCGGTAGACAACAGAATTGGATGTGTCCATAATGTTCTACACACCAGCGGCAAAGTAATCAGACAAAGCTTGCAGGAATAAGCAAACACTATTAAATGCCATTTTGTGTTTTAATACTTGGGAGCAGGTACAATTGTCAACATGGTTGTTCGACCAACTCCTAATTTTATTAACATTTTGTGGGTAACAAGCGGGCAAAATAAAGCAATAGCATACTGTTAGGCAAGATTGTGGGCAGTACCCTTTGGGAGTCTACAGCAACCAGAGTCAGATTGACCAACTGGCCAGTCAGCCTGTGTCGGAGCCGAAATCATGGCAAGTCCCTGTGGCATTCAGAATTCAAATAAATAACGTAATAAACATAAGAAATAAATATGAAACTGCCAGAGGTTTAGTTATGCTAGTTAATAACAGGAGCAATAAGAGATGTTTTGTTCCCCCACCCTTTACTGTGATTTTCAGGGATTTTAGGAACCCACTAGAGGCCTGTAGCATGGGCGTGCATACTATATTATAGCATAGCTAAGGACATTGCCTATACAGTGAAATTGTAAGTACATTTGTACCCCAATATGCCCAGCAAAATGGGAAGTAATATCCTGACAGTGAATAAAGTTAGTCAAAAACTAATGAAGATATTCAATCTTTTATAAAGGATCAGGTAATTAAAACCCTTGCCTATATGTCGTTGCAGGAGACACCACTTTGCAACACCAGACCTGAGAAATAATTGTAAACACAGAAATGCAGCAATCAAATCAGCTAATAGCTTAATGAACAGAATAAGTCTCCTAAACAAAAAGGAGCGGATGCAATATTTACAAAAAAGGACTGCAGAAAGGGGAACAGTGTTCCCCTGAAGAATGTCCTTAAACAAATAATTTAGAATGGATGGAAGGAATGAAACATGTTGGGATAAATGTAATGAAATGGAATGATAAGTGTGGAAGTGAGAATGAATGAGAGAATATTATTTACTGCTGAGTTTTAGGATATAATGCATTTTTAGATGTTTAAAAATTCTTTTTGCACTGTTGCCTGAAAAACCACTGGTACTCATTCATTTATGTACAAGGAGAATAATGAATGTATTGAGATAAGTTAAAAATCAATATATGGGTATATTGGAATTTATATAGGAGAATATTGTATGTAAGTGAGAAAGGCCTATGAATGAGGAATGATTAAGAAGTATTGTGGTGAAAACTCAAGACAACAAAAGACCATTAAAGCACTTATAAGTATTAATATCAGATTTTTGCTAACCATTCATGTTCCGTTGGGCAGACTTGTTATTCCACTTCCTGGCCACCACTAGGATAGCAGCCAACACTAAGATCACATATGCTTTAAATTGTGGTCTAATTTGTGGGGTTGCTTCCCTGTCCCAAAGGCCCAAGAGGTACGTTTCCATTCCTAGAGTAAAGTTTGTTTTGAGCATATTATTATTTGAAGACATTACCTGTTCCCAAAATGGTTGAATGATCAGACAGGTCCACCAAATGTGGGCCTAATCTCCCCTTACTTTAGAGGCCCTCCAACACTCGGCTGATGTATCTGGAAACATCTCCTGCAACCTCACCAGGGTACAGTGGCATTGGAATAGTATTTTGTACCAGATTTCCTGTATTTGGATGGATCTGGTCAATTTGGGTATATTACCTCTAAGAAATTCCCAATCTTGTTACAATATCATGACCCAGCATCCCTTCATACTTGCTCATCTATAGCCAAGTCCTGATCCCAGAGTTTTCCGTTATGATTTTCTATATGTACGATACCAGATGTTGTTCCCCCAACCGGCTGGTGATGTATTTTTCGAATAAAGTCAATTGTCTATTCACAGCAGATTTATTGTGTGGATATGTTAAACAGGGTCACAATTGGTAGTAACTAAGTCTGTCTCTTTCCCCCAGGCCAAAGTTCTGTTTGCGCAGTTTGAAAGACTGTACCTCCTGCTATTGCATAATAGATCTTAAACAGTAGACACCCCCCCTCTCTCCAGTGTCTAAAGAAGCTTCCCTGCATTAGCAGGGGAGAACTAAGTATTGCGAAAACAAGTGTGTGAATGTGGCAGGTATTGACGAGATACCTTTGTTTTTCACAAATTCATCCCATATATCTTCCTTTAATGCAGTGATTTTACATGCATGCATACTATCCGGTCTCTCTGCTTTTGCAAGCCATAAGACCTCAACTAATGGGAAACCTACCACGCCCTATCCATTTCGACCCACTGCTTTTTTACATTGGTTAGCAACCATTGGTACATGACCCTCATTTATGTGGCTTGATAGTAATGGTAAAACATTGGGACTGCCTGGCCCCTCTTACATCTCGGGCCAATAGTAATTGTAGGACCACCCTTGGTTTTTCATTGTTCCAAATAAATGCAGTTAAGTGCTTGTTCAATTTTCTAAAGAAAGTCTTGGGAAGAGTAATCTGCAGGCCTTGAAAAAAATAAAGAAACCCTGGGATGGTCACCATTTTAATTGATGCCATCCTGCCCATCCACGACATGTTAAGGGTATTCCATCGTTCCATATCCCCATTTTGTATTGGTGAAAAGGTGTGTGTAATTTTCTCCGTATAAGGAGGCGAATTACTTCATGATAGTAACACCCAAATACTTGATCCCATCCTTCGCCCACTGAACACAGAACAGTTCTGCACCCTCTCAAACACTTCCCATGTTAGAGACAAATTAACAATGTCCGACTTGTTTATATTTATTTTTATTCATGCCACCTTGCCAAACGCCTCTACCTCCACCACCACCTCAGTGAGCAAAGTGACCGGATCTGAGAGGGCCAGCAACATGTCGTCGGCAAAGACCATCACCGTATGTACATCACCTCCAAATATTGTACCGTGTTTTAGGGGTCTCCCCCAGTCGCTGCAGAAAAGGTTCAAAGTATATGGCATACAATAATGGCGAGAGGGGGCATCCCTGTTTCGTCCCTTATTCCATGAAAATGTGTTGCCAGAGTTGGCCGTTCACTATAAGTCTCATATTGGGTGAGTGACAATTGGCTCGTGCAATCTGCAGAAACCTATTCCTGAATCTCATACAATTCATAGTGTGGAAAAAAATGACCACTCCACCCAATCAAACGCCTTTTTGCATCAAGAGATAGCAATCGGGTGGGAGTCTTACATTTGGAGATTTTCTTCTACAAGATGGCTCACCCTCTGGATATTATTGAGTGCTTAATGAGATGTAATAAATCCGGATTGATTGGGATATATGAGATCAAGGAGCAGGCCCTCCAATCTAGTCGCCTGAATCTTTGTATATATTTTAGCATCACTATTAATGAGGGCAATATGAGCCACATAGTGTGGGATCCTTATTAGTCCTTGCGAATACATCCAGTTTTGCTTGGTCCATCGACTCTGATATACTTCCCGACCGTCCCAAATGAATTGAATGAAGATGTTAACCTCGGAGTAAGTACCAGTCAGTATTTCTAATAGAATATTGCTGGGAAGCTGTCCGGCCTCAGCGCTTTATTCATGGGTAGTTGCCTACTGTGGATATTAACAACTTCTCCTAGAATGTCCATTTCCAGAGATTTTCTGTCTTTGTTCAATAGGGTCCTCAGCTTGATAAAGTCTGAGGGCCTCATCATGAGTCGGGCTTCATCCCGGCTGTAATACCGCCTGACTGTAAAAGCCTTAGCACCCACCGGTCTGGCGGTATTAGCGCCGGATCACGCGTTGGACGTTAACAGTAAATCCCCATTCTCCATTGGGTCCATTGGATCCAATGGGGCATTTTCAGTGCTAATACTGTGGGATAATACAGCCAGTGGTAATACCGCCGAAAACAGGGCGCTAAATGGGCCCTCTAGAAAAAAGCTGGAGGTAAAACAGCACATTTTGCACCCAACTCGTGATAGGATCAGCCATTAAATGGGTAAAATGGTAATACCGCATTTAAGGGCTACGTAACAACTTGTGATGAGGCCCTAAGTATTCTCCTTGGGGCACCTCCTGGGAGTGTTCGGACGAATATAGGGACCTGTAAAAATGTTTAAATAGTTTCACCATTTTCCATTCTCTGTCCCTGTTTGCCCGGCGTCATTTTGTAGTTTCATGATGGTTTGAGACGCTACCTTTTTCCTACGTTGCCTGTCTAATAACATATCTGCTCTATTCCCTTTATGTAGAACTATTGCTTCATATTAAGCAGACTCTTCTCAGCCCATTTAGCCCTCAGTAAATCCAATTCACCCTGTGTTTCCCTATACTGTTTCAGAGTAGCCCTGTTTGGTTGCCCCCTTCCCCATTTTGAGCATAATCTCTTTCAATTAGGATTCCAAATCCTGCTCTAGCGCCCTTCTCCGTTTGTCACTGGAGGCTTTCAGGCTTATTAGTTCCTCTATATCACTGTCTTACAGGCATGCCACCAAATCCCTGGGGATGTATCCGACACCCCATTGTCCAACAAATAATCTTTAATCTTATCCCTTACCACTTCCGAGAATACACCATTTTGATAACAGCATCCGAGAAAGCCCATTTCCTTGGTTGCACAGGAGCGTGGTGAATATTTAGTGCTGTAGTGAATGCTAGTTTCAACTTCTGGAAGGCTTCTTCAGCTTCTGTCGACCAATGGAACGTTTGATTTTTCTTTAACAAGAAGGTAATTGGATGTACAATCTGTGGAAACCCAGGTATAAACCGATGGTAAAAGTTGGTGAATCCGAGCACACTTTGCACTCCTTTCATGGATGTTGGTGAGGGCCATTGGAGGATTGCATCCACCTTTCGTGTATCGATATGTACTCCTTGTGGTGTGAGCAAGAAACCGAGAAACCCGACCTCCGTTACATGGAAAAAACATTTTTCCAACTTGGCATACAATTGGTGTTGTCAAAGCTTCTCTAAGACTGCCCGGACATGGCCTACATGTTCTTCCATGGAATTTGAGTAGATAAGAATGTCATCATTGTAAACAAGAGCGCAAACGTCCAGTAGTTGACGGAGTACATAATTCATAAAGAATTGGAATGCCGCTGGGGCATTGAATAGCCCGAATGGCATGACCTGGTATTGAAAGAGGCCGTACTTCGTGCAGAAGGCCATTTTCCACTCGTCTCCCTCTTTTACTCTTACAAGATGGTATGCTCCTCTTAAATCCAGTTTTGTGTAGAGTTTCACTTGCTGTTTCTACATTCTAGGGATTGCAGGACTTGAAGATTCTGATGGTCCGTGCGGACCTGAACAGGGTGTTTTGCTCCCAGGAGTAGATGACGCCAATCAGTGAAGGCTTGACGGATGGCTAGCAATTCCTTTTCTAGAACGGAATAATGGGTTTCGCTAGGAGTCAAGGTGCGAGAAAGATAGGCGATGAGGTGCTCTAACTTGTCATCCAACTCCTGTTTCAGGACTGCCCCAATGGCGTAGTTGGAGGCAGCAGTTTCCACTAGAAAGGGTCAATCAATGTGTTACGCTCACCTGGTTCTCACAGGAGCGTCGGTCGGACCCAGACAGCTGTGGTCTCCACCAACGTGATGCGTAGCGAAGAGATGACAGTCTGGACTGGCCCGCCTAATCTTGTCTGCTGGACTTGTAGAACTATTCTCCTGCAAGTGGAGAAAGGGATTTAGCCACCCGTGGACTTAAGTGATGGCCCCCCAACAGTTCTCGTTCTCCCCACTAATCACCTCTGATATCCCCTTTTGGTAACCTCACCTTATGTTTTTAAATGATGAGCTCTCCATCCTGCATGGCATGCAGGGGCGCGTAGATACCAGTTACTTCAGTTACTTACTACTAGGTACTAGGTACTGGAGGCGTTCCAGAGGAATATTGACTCCAGTGTCTATAAAGTTCAAAGAGTTCAATATGTCCGATGTTCACTCTTGTTCCATTCCCTCATTAGGTTGCAGCTGGGTCCAAAAGAATATTGCCTGGAGGCAGCTGATGGCGTTCAGGTAAGAGTCTGTATTACCAAACACTGTCCGGTAAAAGTTGCATGAGTTTAACTTGCTGTTTTCTCTCCCTTTGTAGGTGCGGCATAGGAAGATGCGGCGAATTAAAGAATAATACCTCCGGTGGTAAAGCAGGTAAGCCTATGGTGGCAAGAGATTGGCCCTCATTACGACCCTGGCGGAAATCGAAAAACGATGGCGGAAATGCAATACCGCCATCGAATAGCGCTCGGTGCCATCATGACCCGTCACCGCAAAGTACGATGCCATTAGCGACACCGTAGTGAACGCCAACGCTAACTGCACCAAGTACGCGCGCGCGCGCCATGCCAAACCGTAATTACCACCATGGCGCAACGGTACGCGAATTCCGACCCTAGCGGACATGCACCTAACGCCATCAAGCACGGCGGAAAGTACCATTCCGCCATGGTGAGAAGTACGGCATCGCGAACCAACCGTAAACGGCCCTACTGAGTGCCTGTACACCGCTCCCTGGCCACATTGTACAACCCCCCGTAGGTGCAATGAAGTCACACAATGCAACCAGTGAAATGTACTAGTCATCCATGCCTGCCAACGAGCAAATGAATCTCAAGAGGGCCCAATGGGAGCTGCAGGGCACAGATGGCACGAATACAGAAGCTATACAAATGGACATGACCTCAGTCTCCCACCAAGAAACGCACGCAAACACAGGCACCTGTGACCAGCAATATTCCGATAATCACATCATTACACCAATCCAACTGGCTGACCGGCATCTGTTACACAAAAGCTAATCCCCCGCCCCTGAGCATGACAACATCAAAACAGTCATAATGGCAGCCCCTATCCCTGACCTCACTGGGCTTCGTAGGCAAACGCGCCCAGCACAGTACCACGCAACTATACCCCGAAGCTGGAACCCAATGCAGATCTCCTCACAATACATCGCTCCCCAAATAGTAATATGCCACATCACTTGCAAAGAAGAACGCTACACGGTTCATATCAGAATAGAAATTTAATGCACAACAAATTCTCCAAGCCCATACAGCCATTAGGCCATGAACTCCAAAATACATTTCACCATTGTGGGCTGCATCCGCAATAAATGACCAGCTACTTCTTGTGTGACGCCCTGTTCCTTCATGGTACACAGGGGCTACATTCTCGTACGAAAAGGCAACATGGAAGCGCCTAGAACCGCAGGGCCGTCCCAATAGGGAGGCACTAGTCCAGCTGAAAGGCCGAAATGTTGCTCCTAGCCACTAGTACTGCGTAAGGGCATGTGGCCCATTGGCGATCGTCCCATGAGATCGTAATGCTGCTCCACTGATTAACACGAAGCAGCAGGTGTCGGGAGTAAAAGCCATCTGCAGGAGTGGCATACAGATGGCAGTGGCAAAAGGGGAGGAGATACCTGTCAACCAAATGAAATGAAAAAGAATAGTATGGCCATCAGAACTACATTTGAATTACTCACTTCAATGATCACACCAAATCCACAGCCATATGCATGCTAGCCCACTCCAAAGGATCATCACCACCCAAAAACCACTTGCGAATCATAACCATCCATATCGAGGTGAAAACACTATCACAAACGAGTGTACCTGTGCATGAGTCTGTTAAAACAGAATCCATCAGATGGGATTGGTAACGTGCATAGACACAAGTGTCTGAAGGTGCGTCGAGACAGGGAGGGCTCAACAAGGCCAGATAGACGATGGTCCCACTATGGCACCCTGCATCACATAGCGCAGGGGAGGCGGATAGATTCCAAGAAGCCCTGTACATGGCAAACTCTGTATCAAATCATCTGTCCATGCATCCATACATCATTCCCTCATCCCGTAATGAAAACGCCTGTTTCCATACTCACATAACATGTGAAATTTCCATTGAGTCTGTGCGTTATGCAGCCTGCAAAATCCACTGTGCCCCAGCCCGTAATTCCAGTGTTGTGAAGTAACATGTATTTGGGAACGTCCGGCCTCATCGCCCACGTCGCTATTGCGCATCCCAAACTATTCATATCAATCATTGCATCCTCGCCATGGCCCCTGTCCCAAGGACATTGAACAATAGAACGTTACATTTGCAGTCAGACCTGTGGGCATCTCCTCGCCGCTAGCTGAAAACCGAAAGCGCCGCCCTTCGAATTCCTCATTTGCAACATCACGTCGAAAAGGCATCTGTGGCCGCTTGAATTCACAAATTAATCCATCTAGTGCGACTGTGAGTGAAAATGGCAACTGCCTTCACTCACAAATGGGACGCCCCGACCGTCGGTGAACCTCGGTACAGTGTTGCATGAGGGTCCACCGTTACTCGAGTACTACGTTCCACTGACCCTTCACAAGTCTGTTCGCGACTGCAAAGATAGTATGTGAAACAATGGGACCATAGCCGAATGAACATATCAACCAATGTTACACTGCGATCGGGTACAAATACATGATTGTAATAGCAAGATGCCATTCGTCGAATTGCAGCGTTGTGTGCGGGACGTGCTCGCCCAAAGGGGAGAGCAGCTTGCACAGGTGGAATGAATCACCACAGGTGGAGGCCATACAGCCTGAAAACACATAAATTGCACACCCAGTCTCCTCCCACAACCACACCCACTCCGAAATGCTACCGGCCGGACTAGCTATGTTGGCCCTGGGGGACCTGTTAGCACTGCAAGTACTCCAACTTCAAGAAGAAGACGAACACCAACTACAACCGGCCGCACGGCGGAGACGCAGGAGGAGGAGGAGGGCAAGGCAGGGCCAGCAAGGGCCGCCAGCACAGCCACTACCACCACGCAGGCAGCCCGCAATCCCACGCCTCCGAGCACATCCGTTCAACCTCACTGATGAGCAGATCCATACCCTCTACCGTTTGGACCGGGACACCATAACCGCCATTGTGGACATGACACAGGCTGACCTTGTCAGCATGATAGATAGCCCAACCGCCATCCCACCCCTACTGAAGGTGGTGTCTGTACTCCACTTCCTGGCCACAGGCACCTACCAGCACACAGTCGGACAGTTGCATGGCATATCACAACCACTGTTCTCACGGACACTATTGCAAGTGCTCGATGCCCTCCTGAAGCACGCAGACGACTACATCTCTCTACCACGCTCGGAGCAGGAAATTACCAACACAAAAGTGGGATTCCATGCACTTGCCGGCATACCGGGTTGCATTGGTGCCATCGACTGCACCCATGTGGAATTGGTCGTCCCACATGCCGTGGAGGCCCAGTACCGCAACCGAAAACAATTTCATTCTCTGAATGTACAAATGGTGTGTGACTCCAACAGGATCATTACACATTGTTGTGCCCGATTCCCTGGATCAACCCATGATTCTATGGTCTTGAGGAACTCTACAATACCACGCTACATGGAGCGACACGCAGGGAACAGATCCTGGCTACTCGGTGAGTCTCATTTCATGCATGATGATGTGGGGTACGTGATGCGGCAATGACCTGGCAGGAAGGGGGGGGGGGTGCGTACGTAGCAATGGCATTCCTCAGAATTCCTTTATTGTCCACATACAGGTGATGCCGGGTATCCACTGAAGAGATGGCTCCTCACACCAGTCCGGAACCCACGGGACCAGCATGAGGAGGACTACAACCATGCCCACTCACGTACCCGTGTAGTCATTGAACAGGCATTCGGCCTACTGAAGACTTGTTTCCGCTGCCTCAGCAGGTCTGGCGGGGCACTCCTGTACCGCCATGTGAAGGTTGCAAAGATGGTCATGGCATGTGTCATGCTCCACAACATGTGCGTACGTAGAAATGTGCCCATGCCCCCTGACGCAGAACTGCAAGCACCTGATGATGGTCATGATGAGGGTGGGGGTGTGGCAGCACCTCAAGGAGTCTGCGAGGCACAGGAGGGCCGTGACATTCGTCAGCATCTCATAGATGCATGCTTCTAGCACTCACGCCTGGTGGCTGATACATGGACACGGGACTCGTGGCACTGTGTGTGTCTGGAACATGCACAATATGGACTGTACGCCTATAATGGCCTCGTACACAAAGATCAATGTCCACACATCTCATTGGATGATCGTGCATTGTTTATGGCATATGTGATATCATGTTAAACACCCCATCGACCCGCCACCCAAGTGAGCCCAACACACCCCCTCCACCCTCCTACCTCCCCCCCGAACACCAGTGTCCAAAGATGCTCTTTGTCAGTGGGCAGTCGCTATTGCAAGCCCCCTCTCTGGGTATCAGGGGCACCCCTGCCTGTGGAGCGCAGGTTCCTCCCAGATCTACGTTGGGGGCTGCCCTGGACGGAACTTGCAACGGATGATGTCTCTGCCTGCTCACGTCCATGCATGTCCCTAAGGGTTTGTGAGAGCTCAGTGAGCACACGGCGCACTGCGGCAAGTTCGGCACATACGTCTTTGGACGTCGCATGCAGTTCCCCCCTCAGGCTCTCGGTGCTTCTCTCCATTTGTACTCTCAGGCTCTCGGTGCTTCTCTCCATTTCTACTCTCAGGCTCTCGGTGCTACTCTCCATTTGTGCCCTTAGTGTCTCTGTACTTCTCTCCATTTCTGCCCTAAGTGTCTCAGTTGATGTTTCTATGTCTGCCTTAGTGCCCCCACATTCATCGGCATGGTCCTTGAGGAGCGTGGCCAGTTGCTGCTGTTGCACGATTACCTGGTCGAGGGACTGTTGCCTCTGCTGGGCCATGGCCATTTGCGGTGGTGTCACAGAGTGGCTGATCACCTCATGTTGCCTTGCCACAGGGCTTGTGGGGGATGGCCAGTCGTCGTCTTGTGGGTGCCCCTGCGTGGTATCCTCATGGTGTACGGGATGGAACAGACAGGGGGATTGAGACAGGTCATGGATGGATCTAACTTCGACATCCCCGTTTTCTGTGTCGGAGCATGCTGCCATTAATGCTGTGTCACCTATGGTGCTGCTGCCACCAGAAGCAGTGCCTACTGTGGCATCCATTGGGGGGACCTGTGGTGGTGTTGTTGTGGGCATGCTGGCTGCTGGGGTGCCTGTTGGAGTTCCCTCCTCTGTGCTGCCACTTGATTTGTGCTGCTGCCGTGTCTTGATGCGTGCAGCTGAGGTGGAGGGTCTTTGGCCGTTGGTCTTGGCCCTCTTTGCAGGTGTGCTGGTAGGGGTGTCCTGGAGCTCATCGTTTGGATCGGACCCTGTGGTGGAGTAAAGGAGGGCGAGCGTTATTAATGGGTCTGTGGGAATTGGAATGGCAATGTATCACACGCATTGGGGTGGTACCTGAGGGTGATTTGGGTCGGGGCCTTGGAGGTGGTTTCATTTGTGTGTGGAGTGAGGGTGCAGTTGTTTGGCAGCCTGCAGTTAGGGTGTGCCTGCTGCACGTGTAGAGGGTGTTTTTAGGATTTTTAATTATTTATGTATTTGATGTGTGTTTTAAAGTGTGCTATCAGGCCTATGTATGTGGACGTTCTCCTGGACATGTGTTCCTGTTGCACTATGTGGGCACGTGGTACTTCACATGATTGGACATTGTGGTTTTGGCATTGTTTTATTTGGGACACCTACCTGAATCTTCGGATGTCTGCACTCCTTTCTCCATCCCTCCGACTCCCTCTATGCTCTCCATTCCAATGGTGGAGGCACAGATTTCTTCCCAGGGGGTCAACTTGATGGGTGATTCCGATCCTCCCCCGGTAGCTGTGGCAATGTTACGGTTGGCAGAAAGTATGCTACGGACACGTATCCGAAGGTCGTCCCATCGCTTTCTGCATTGCTGTGGGTTGCGGGGTGCGGTCCCCACCGCACTTACCCGCTGTGCCACCAGGGCCCATATGGCCTTCTTGTTCGCAAGTGCCGTCCTGGTCATTTGCGTGGAGAAGACGGCGGCAGCATTCTCCTGGAGGGTCTCTGTGAGCACGGTGAGTTCCTCACGGGAGAAGTGGACCTGCCGCTTGCGGTCGCACGCTTTCTTCGCTACTTTTCCCATTTTTCTTGGTTTCACTAGGGTGGATGACGGGTTGGGATGTGTCTCAGGGTAGTATTTTTAATGGTTGTGTGGAATTTGTGGTTTTATAGGTGTACGGCGGGATGTTTCCCGTTCCGGGACCATGCTTTTACTTCCGTTTCCATATATTTACGGTCACCGTACTTTCCGGTTGGCGCTCACTGCGGTGTCCGCTGATATGGGTGGCGGTATTGCACCTAGGGCGCCGTACGGCGGCGGTGTGGGCCGTTTTAGGGTCATTTCCGCCATCGCGGACTTTGCACTTCCGCCATGGCGTGGTGCTCGTGCCCGATGGGTCGGAATGAGCCGCACTTTGCTCCATCGTGCAATGGCGGAAACGCTATTTACGCTATGGCGGTCCGGTCGGTTGATTTCCGCAAGGGTCGTAATGAGGGCCATTGTCTTTGTCGGTTTTCTCGGCTCACCTTGTTATTCCTTTTGTTTTCCTCCCAGGTGCTGGGTTTCGACGAAGAAAATGATGGAGGCAGCGCCGAGTCGAAAGATGCGGTGGACTGGTGAGTATAACGCGGCGCTGCTACTGGCGAAACGACGCGTGCTGAAATAATGTCCTTTCCAGACTCGGAGATGTGCTGGGTCCGGAATCAGGTAAGGAATCAAATAATGTCCATGATCTAACCTCTTCTCCTTTCTTTTCCTTTTGTCTAGGAACTCCGGAATCGAGGCGGGCGTGGCAGAAGGCTGGATGCTGACTTGCAGACACGGTGAGCGTCATGCTGCTGGATGCAGAATAACGCGAAGCATGGGCTGCTGTTCGGGCGTGGTTTAAATAGCCTGCAAAGTAGTCCCAGGTAAGAAGTTCCCCAGAACCACACCCGAGTAAAAAATAGTCCCTGTAATAAAATAGTCCCATCCAGGCCTCACGTTGGCTTGGACTCATTTGCAGCATGGTCTGCCTAAGGTAAGTAAAGTCTAAGAGCCTGGTGCCTATGGTGCCAGGACTGATTTCTATGATGAGCCTGGTGCCTGAGGCACCAGCACTGAATCCAAACAGCCCCCAGCCGGGGCTGTTGGGGTTTTAATGAGTATCTGGATGCCTGCTCCCAGGGCTGATGGACTCGATCCAGATGTCCGGGGGTAGGCACCATGACACAACGTCAGGTTGGGCTAAAATGGGGGCTTGTGTGAACTCCGACTTTAACCGTTGAAACACCTTATCTTGGGCTGCTGTCCAGTGAAAGGGGGTATCCTTTTTCAACAATGTAATGATTGGATGTACAATCTCCGAAAAAGAGGGTATACATTTCCAGTAGAAGTTAGCAAGCCCCAGGAAGGATTGAATTTGTTTTACAGTAGTTGGAACAGGCCAGGATAGAATGGAATCTACTTTCAAGGGGTCCATTCCAATTCCTTTTGGGCTAAGGATGAATCCAAGATAGTGAACGCTAGATACATGGAAAAGGCATTTCTTGGGTTTAGCCAGGAGCTTATGTTCACGTAGATGTTGTAAGACTGCCTTTACATGCTCTTCATGCTTCAGATGGTCCTTAGAGTATATCAGTATGTCGTCCAGATATACAATGACGAAGAGGAACAGCTTATCGGAGAACACCCGGTCCATAAAACGTTGGAAGACCGCTGGGGCATTGGCAAGTCGAAGGGTATAACCAAGTATTCAAAATGACCAAAGGGTGTTCTAAAGGCTGTTTTCCATTCGTCACCTTCCTTTATACGGATAAGATGGTAGGCACCTCTGAGATCTAATTTTGTGAACACTACAGCTCCTCTTACCGCTTCCAAGATTTCCGAGATGAGGGGCAACGGGTAGCGGCCCTTGAGGGAGCATTGATTATGGCTATGGTAATCTAGACAGGGCCTAAGCTCCTTGGTATCTTTCTTGGGAACGAAAAACAACGAAGCTCCCACCGGGGACTTGGATGGTCGTATGGTACCATTTTCCAAGTTAGTATCCAGGTATTCTCGGGGGGCTCTTTTCTCAGATTCTGATAGAATAAACATCCTCCCAAAAGGAATCACTGCTGAAGGTTCAGTATCGATGGCGTAGTCCTCAGGTCTGTGAGGGGGAAGAGCTTGAACTATGGCGGTCGAAAATACATCTGTATAAGCCTGATAAGCCCTGGGAATCTGGATGATATTAGAGGCAGTGAGTGGACCTTGCTGGTTTGCTTGCGAGTCTTCAGAGGATCTTGACAGGGAGTCTAGGGATAAACAGTGGGACATACAATGTTCAGAACCAAGAAACAAGCATCCTGCTGCCCAGTTGATGTAGGGGTTATGCTTCTGTAACCAGGGCATGCCAAGAACCATTGGGTAATGGGCAGATCTTATGATGTCGAATTTGGTTCTCTCTTGATGGTGGTTTATAGAAAGCAGGATCTCTTTAGTTTGAAGGGTTAGGGGTCCTGAAGAGAGGGGTCTCCCATCAATAGCCTCCACAGGTTGCATGATCTCTCGAGTTTCATATGGAATATTATGAGTAGTGACCCAATCATGATCTATGAATATCCCCATGGCCCCACAATCCACTAATGCCAAAATGGGGTAAGATTCTTTCTTGGAAGGCGATAGAAAGGTCTGCAGAATCACAAGGTTGTTTTGTCCAGGAGAGTTCAAGGATGGAATAGATGTGGAGCAAACATCTCTCTCCCAAAACTGTGCTCCATCTAGGATCGGGAGCTGGCATTTCCCGAACGCCGTGGAGGAGCAATAGGACACTCTCTCACAAGATGTTTATCAGAGGCACAATACATGCGCAGACCAGTGTGAATTAGTCGCATCCTTTCTTGGGGGGTTCTGGGTCCGCGGAAGGCCCCAAGTTGCCTGGGTTCTGGGTCCGTGGTCGGAGAAGCTGAAGGCTCAGGTCTAGAAGGATGGTCTGTAGTGGCCTTTTGGAAGGGTGACTTAAATTTCTTCTTCTCCGCCTTTCTTTCCTGGATACGAAAGTCGATTTGCAAGGAAAGATCCATGAGAGCCTGGAAAGAACTTGGGTGAGCTACCCTGGCTAGCTCATCCTTTATCTCTTCATTCAAACCTCTTCGAAAGAGGCTGAAGCTGGCCTCTGGGGACCAGTCTGCTTCCTTGGCGAGTTGTTTAAAGCAGGTCACATAGATAAGCATATCCTGGGATCCTTGTTGAAATTCTAGTAAACGCTGTTGAGCACTGTAAACCTGCTCTGGGCGATCAAACATGGCCTTTAGCGCCTCCACGAAGCCATCATAATCATCCAGGAGGGCGTCGCCCGAATTAACTAAGGGAGTTGCCCAGGACAAGACATTACCAGTGAGGTGTGAGATCATAAATCCCACCTTTGCTCTGGGAGTGGAGAAGTAGTAGGGTTTAAAGGTGAAGTGCACTAAACATGAATCGAGGAAGGCACAAAGGGTCTTCGAAGAACCATCATATTTATCCACTACTCCTCCCAATATCACGCTTTCCTTGGTTGCGGTGTCACGTGACAAGACCAGCTGTTTCAACGCAGTATTCTCAGCCTTAAGATTTTGGACTTCTGTTGTTAATTCTTGAACTGCGGCCTCCATTTCTGTAACTGTATCAATTTGTTGGCGTCTCAATCTGTCACAAGTCTCTCCCCTTCTCACCTGTCTGTATTGTTTACTCGTGATCTTCGGAGATGTCTTCTTTCGCACAGTTCGGGAATTATATAACCCCGTGCGTAGGTCCTCGGATTCCAGTGTGTGGTTCATAACCCAACTCCAGGATACGTTCAGATGTCCAGGACGGAGACCGGGAAATAACGAGGTTTGCACTCGGAGAGCCGAATGCGATAGAAATCCAGGATATGCAAAGGTAAGGATAAGGGGAAGGAAGGAAGAAGAGGAATTCAGGGAACCGGGAACCAGGAATCAAAAGTAAGCGCTGAACGAGCTCCGGCAACACACACCCTACTGCAAGCGGTAGCGTTGAGACGCGCAGAGCCGCGGGGGCGTGTCTGCTTTGTAGAACGTAGAGCGTGTAACACAGAGACTGGCACACAGCGTTCAGCGGCCATGTTGGGAGGACTACTGAATTCAGTCCCCTATGGGTCAGGGACCACGAAGTCCAGAAGGGACGCAAATGGCAGTCCATGACACAGGGTGGTGCATTTGCAATAATTTAAGAGCGCTTATTTGAAGGCACATGGGTTCTTTGCAGAAATATTTTGAAACATATAGCTGTGGCATTTTCTTGATATGTTTGAGATGGTAAAAATGTGCCAAAACAAACTGTGGCGGTGAGTGGCTTATTTATGGCAGCCTTTATATTAACTTAGCACCTATAGCAGTTACTAATTGCTGATTGATAGCTGGATATGTAATGATTGGAAGACATGCAAATTACTCAATAAACTGTGGATTTCATAACTTGAGAGCAGGTGACGCATATTGGAATACACCTCTGCTGAGTTCCAACATGAAAATCTGCATTCGAGTTAATAGATATGATGTGTGAGTACCTTAATTCGTGAGAGTGAATGCTCCACAACATTGTAATAACCCTGTAATAAATACCATACTGTAGTTGTATTAATAGTGATACCGTTCCATGTGATTTTCAGCAGGGTCAGTCTGAATGCCTCGCCTATCCCACTTTGAGGTCTTTCCATGCAATGATATGCTGGAAATATTTCTAGAGTCCAAGGAATATGGGCACTCTATATATGCAAATGAAACTCTCAACTAAATAAGAAGACAGTCCTGAAGAAGGTGCTGCAAACAAGACAGCCCACTGAAACCGATCGACAAAACAAGTGGAGACAGCAGGGATTTTCCCACTGCATTCCTCGTTTTTCGGCAATAGGGAGATCCACCACTCAACGGATCAACCCTCACCAGCTGAGTCTTCACAGCAATCCTTTCTTTTAAACCACTCAAATGAGAGTGTTTATTACCGATGGCATACTCAGCCCCAGCACTGGCCAATAAAGTAATCATTGCCTAAATACTGGTGGAGAGTTGCCTGGACTCCAGCCCCACTGTTTTTTAGTTCCACAACAACCAATAGCCCTTCTTTGGCTTCACTTGTCAGCATCACAACTATCAAAAAATACATAAGAAGTTAAGGGGTTAGAGTCTGAAGCTACAATGAAACATAACGCATAAGACAACTGAGAAATAAAAAATGTAAGTGTTTCTCTCTGGTCTTCTTATTCTATCCACTATAAGATAGGCGGCCCACCAGGTATAGTGGCCTAGAGAGGCAGGGATAGATAGAACCTTATATGTCCTCTACTTTTTCAACATCATCTGTTGAGTAGTCTCTTTACCATAACAAGCAGAGGAATGCATTCTTCCTAGACTGTGACAGTGACAGGTAGTAAGTAACCAGTTGTCTCTGCTCCTCCTAAGCTGAGACATTTTCCGAATGTCCAATCAGCAAGGAGCATTATATATGCCTCTCACATACAGACATTTTAGCTGTATGGGTGGTATGCCCACAGAAAGGCTTTCAAATTGTAATCTTATATTTGGGAAGTTAGAAACACGAAAAGGGTAAGGTTTTCAAGTATAACTTTTTTGTGGCACTTTTAGGCATACTAAGCAACATTAAGCACTTCCAACAAGTGCCTAATTTGAATAATTTGCAGGTTGGGTCCTAAAATGACAGGGGATTCAAGGATACATATATATGACAATGCATTACTTACCGTAAAAGCATTTCTGATGGTTGTATCTGCTTAGATTCACATGCTGTGCATAGGTCCGACATCCAGTGGTCACTGCGGAGTATTGCATTTTGTTTTTCGTAGTCGAAAAGGGGACGTCGACAAGGCGTGTCTGTAACACTATCCCTATGGTGACGTGCGTTGTACCCATAATCCCTCACACGTCGAGGTCCCTCTGTTTGTATTTCTCTGCCCTGAGGGAGCCTTCTAGACGTGAGTGAGTACAGAAAAGAGAGAGATATAGAAAAGGATGTCTATGTTCCTTCCATCCGAGCGGGGAGGAAGGGTGGGCGCATGTGAATCTAAGCAGATACAACCATCAGAAATGCTTTTACGGTAAGTAATGCATTGTCTTCTGATGTTTGTTAATCTGCTTAGAATCACATGCTGTGCATAGACTAGCGAGCAGTACCCGGAGTTGGAGGTGGGTTGTGAGAAGGAACAGTAGAGAAAAGATGTCTTAATACTGCTTGTCCCACCTGGGAATCAGATCTAGAGTGGGCATCTAGACAGTAGTGTTTTGTAAAGGTGTGTACAGAACTCCAGGTTGCCGCTTTGCAGATGGACTCAAGGGGAACATTTGCAATTAATGCTATGGATGCCCCAGTGCCTCGAGTAGAGTGTGCTCTTGGCTTGAAGGGTAGTTCTCTCTTAGCAAGAGTGTAACAGAGAGTGATGCATTGTACAATCCATCTAGATATAGTGGATTTTGAAACTGCATCTCCTTCTCTTCCTGCTGCCACCGAGACAAAGAACTGATTAGTCTTTCTCAGTGGACTAGTTCTTTCCATGTAAAACATGACAGCTCTGTGCACATCAAGTGTATGCAGGCTTTTTTCTCCTAGATTTGAAGGATTTTGAAAGAACGTTGGTAGTTCTATAGACTGGTTGACATGGAATTTGGAGATGAATTTCGGTGCGAACCTTGGGTGTGTGCGTAGAACCACTTTATCTTTGTGAACTGTTACAAAGGGGTCTAAAACCGAAAGGGCCTGTAGTTCACTTACTCTCCTAATGGAGGTAATAGCGATTAGGAAAGCAGTCTTAAGAGTGAGATCTTTAAGAGTTGCCTTGTGCATGGGTTCAAAGGGTGACCCCATGAGCCTGGTGAGTACCACATTTAGATCCCAGCCAGGAGCTGGGTTTGCTATTGGAGGGTATATTCTCTTTACCCCTGCCATGAAGGCTCTGATTACTGGGATCTTCCACCACGATACTTTGAGTTGTGAAGTGGTGTAAGCCGAAAGCGCTGCCAGGTGTACTTTAATAGAATTGAATACTAGACCCGAGTCCAGTAAATGGGTCAGGTACAGAATAATTTGTGTGGGAGAGCAGTCAACGGGGTTGATACTCTTCCCTCTACACCAGATGACAAATCTTTTCCATTTGCTAGAATAGCAGTGACGAGTGTTAGGCTTTCTGGCCTCTCTGAGGATGTCCATGCACCTCTGTGGAAGTTGTAAATGTCCAAATTCTATGACCTCAGGAGCCAGGCTGCTAAGTTCATGGTCTGAGGGCATGGGTGCAGTGTCCTGCCCCTGTCTTGTGACAGCATGCTGTACGGGCAGGGCAGTTTCACTGGAGGAGATAGAGACATCTTCAACAAGTGAGCGAACCATGGCTGTCGGGCCCACATAGGGGCCACCAGTATCATGGTAACTTGTTCCTGGTGCATCTTGTGCACTATCTTGTTGGGAAGGCGAGTCGGGGGAAAAGCGTAAACAAATTTCCCTGACCATGGAATCGATAGACCGTTCCCCTTGGACTGGTTCTGGGGGTACCTGGAGGCGTAATCTTGGCATTGAGAGTTTTCCAGAGTTGCGAACAGGTCTATTTCTGGGAAACCCCACTGTGTGAAGACGTCGAAGACGATGTCTTCTTGTAACCGCCATTCGTACTCTACGGGCAGGGGGAAGTCTCTGCTGAGTTTGTCTGCTAGCAGATTGAGTTCCCCTGGTACATGTTGTGATAGTAGGAACATGTTGTGTTTGAGAGCCCACTTCCAGATGTTCTGGGACAGCTTGGACAGTCCTGGAGAGTGAGTGCCCCTTGCTTGTTGAGGTAGTACATGGCTGTGGTGCTGTCTGTGAGGACCATCACTGTCTTTCCTTGTAGGTGTTCCTGAAAGGCTTTCAGTGCTTTGAACACCGCTAGTAGTTTGTCGCGCTTCGTATGTTCCACGATCAGTCTGAGAGATCACTTGGGCTAGATGCCGCTAAAGTAATTCAGACTTCCTTCCTGAGAGCACAGCTTGCAGGGAAAAGAACACCTGTCAGGCCAAGGGCTCAGGCAAAAAGGCAGAACGCACAGCGGAGCTAGAGGGAAGAAAACAAACAAAGCAAAGATTACATACCGTTTGTTGACAATTCCAGTCCCTCTACCCCCTCCGAGCCCCACAAGCTTACCTGTGTATTCCTTTTTCCAGCGGAATACCTACTTGTGACAAGACACAAGACTGGGAGTGAGTGAAGGTCAGGGGAAGTGTTCTTGCTTGAAAGAAAGGGGGACCAAAGACTTCCCCCAATGATGGATCAGTGATGTTAACAGCAAAGCGTCCCCCAATCCAATGAGTGAAAGCAGAATCCAATGTTCCGAAAGCAAATAAGCGGGAAAAAACAGCAGAGCGTCCCACAATCCAAGGAGTGAAGCCAGGAGCCAAGTGTCTCAAGATCCAAGGGGGCGGAGCAACACAGCAAAGCGTCCCACAAATAAAGAACCAACAAGTGTGTAGTTAAACAGCGCCGTACTTGCTAGCGCGGAAAACGACACTCCGGGAGAGATTAGAAGTGGTGTTTCTTTCTTCGCTCGGGGAGCGGATGGTAAGGAGCGATTGGAAAATCCGGGATTGAAGGGAGCCGGGAGCCAGACATGAGGAGCAGAACCCAAAGCAAGTCCAATGTGTATTCCGTGGTCGGGCAGGGGAGTTGATCAAAGACAGGAAAACGGATAACAAGGATAACAAGGTCCAAGGCAAAGGTGGAATTCAGCAACCAGGTAAGCAAGGAAAGAATAACTTATCCCAGGAGCGTAGCTCGCGTAACGCAATGGTTTAGGAGCACCGGCTTACTGGGGGTGTGGCCAAATATAGGAAGTGAATACAAAGGAGGCGTGAAACGCACGCAAAATGAAAGTGAAAACATTCCAAAGGTTCCTTGCAGGCACGTTCCTCTTGGGAGATGTAGTTAATTACCGGTGGTGGCGTCGGCGTTGCTGTAAACGCCAGGGCAAACGCCATGGGCTTCTCCCCTGAGCATAAGAATGTCCTAGGAAGCCGGAGGGCGTGACAGTACCCCTCCTCAAAGATGGGCGTCCCCCGAGTCTCGAACCACGAGAGCGGAGAAACGCCCGCAAAAGATGTGGAGCGTGAAGATTCGAGGCGGGTTCCCAGGTACGATCTTCGGGGCCCTAGCCTTTCCAATCCACTAGATAATACCGGGTGCCCCGGGCCACCCGGGTATCCAATATAACCTGTACCTCATATTCCTCTTCTCCCTGGATCGTAATGGGAGCGGGACGATTGCCCAAGCGTGTACCGGAAACATAAGGCCGTAATAGGGAGACATGGAACACGGGGTGGATCTTCCAAGGTGAGGGTATGTTCAAGCGATAGGCTACTGCGTTAATACATCGCGTGATGGTATAGGGACCCACGTAGCGAGGGTTAAGTTTACGCTTGCCCAGTATGCGAAGGTGCACAGTGGATAGCCAGACCTTATGCCCCAGGTGATACTCCGGGGCTGACCTACGATGCCTATCAGCATTTCGTTTTGTGCGATCCTGTGCTTGGTGTAGATGCCGAAGCACAGCGGCACGGATAGACCGTAATGACAGGGCTGTTGCCTGAGCTGCGGGTACTCGTGCCACCGAAGGAAGGATGGATGGTAGAACTCGAGGATGTAAACCGTACATGGCATAGAAGGGTGAACAACCGGCTGATGCATGGCAGGCATTGTTGTAAGCGAATTCCGCAGCCCCCAATACGGACAGCCAGTCCGATTGATATTGTAGACATAAACATCGAAGATACTGCTCCATAGTGGCATTAAGACGTTCTGTCTGCCCGTCCGTCTGAGGATGGTATGCTGAGGATAGGCGAACGTCAATGCCAAGAAAACGAGTGAGAGCCAACCAAAAACGCGAGGTGAATTGGGATCCACGGTCTGAGATAAGGACCAGAGGGAGGCCGAATAGGCGAACCACCTGCTCGAAGAACAACTTGGCCAATGCAGGAGCAGAAGGAACACCTTTGCAGGGGATAAACCGTGCCATCTTGGTGAAGGTATCTACTACCACCAGGATAGTGGTTAACCCCTGGACCGGTGGTAGCTCTACCACAAAATCAAGTGACACAGTGTGCCATGGGCGTGACGGGATGGGCATTTTTTGGAGAAGCCCCACCGGTTTTCCAGGCACCGTTTTGCATTGCGTACATATGGCACATTTGGATACATACTCTGCCACATCCCGTTTCATATTGGGCCACCAACACCACCGAAGGAGTAGGTCAGTTGTCTTAGTTTGTCCTGGATGGGCCGCTAGGCGAGTATCATGGGACCAGTTTAGGGCCTGTAACCGAGTCCGGGCATCAGGGATATATAGGCGTTCCTGTACATAAGGTAATCCCGATATCAATCGTGCTTTTAGCCTTTGAAGCACCTCCCCATGTTCTGCAGCCCAATGACGGATCCGTTCTAATAATGAACCGGTTGCAGCACAAACACACATAACAGTGTTGTGCGGCAAAACAGGAAGGACTGCCTCCTCGGAGGGGATATCAACTCCGATGCGAGAAAGTGCATCGGCCTTGCCATGCAAGGGACCCGGTCGATAAGAAACCGTGAAGTTGAATTGTGCAAAAAACAAATGCCACCTGATTTGTCTAGAGTTGGTACATTTCACCGTGGATAGAGCTTGTAGGTTACGGTGGTCCGTATAAACCGTGACAGGGTGTCGACCCCCCAGTAGATGGTGTCTCCACTCCTTAAAAGCAGCTCGAATAGCCAGTAGCTCACGTTCCATTATAGTATAATGTTTTTCCGGGGGAGTCAATTTCCTGGAATAAAAAGCTACAGGATGTAGCTGCCGAGTCGTGGGGCATTTTTGAGACAAGATAGCCCCAAGGGCAAGGGCAGAGGCATCAGCTTCGATGATGAAAGGCAATAGGGGGTCTGGATGTAGCAAGACCGGAGCCGTAGTAAATGCCTCTTTCAAGGTCTGAAAGGCGTCCTGAGCCTGAATGTCCCAACAAAAGGGAACGGAAGGACCGGTAAGGCGTGTCAATGGGGCTACTATGGCTGAAAAGGATGCAATAAAACGTCTATAGAAATTAGCGAATCCTAGGAAAGATTGCAAACTCTTAAGCGAAGTGGGAGCAGGCCACTCAAGGACTGCTCGCATCTTTGCATCGTGCATATGAACACCCTGAGAGGATATCACGAACCCTAGAAACTCCACAGAGGAAACGTGAAAGACACATTTTTCAGCCTTTGCATATAACCCATGTTCCCGAAGACGGAGCAACACTGTCCGGACATGGTCCTCATGTTGTGATAACGTTTCAGAGAATATTAATATATCATCCAGATATATCACAACAAAAACATCCAACAGATCTCGGAAGATGTCATTAACAAAGTGTTGGAACGTTGCGGGGGCGTTACATAGGCCAAACGGCATTACTTGATATTCAAAAAGGCCGTATTTGCACTTGAAGGCAGTCTTCCATTCGTCGCCCGCACGCACTCTCACCAGATTGTAGGCCCCCCTTAAATCTAGTTTCGTAAAGAGTTTGGCGGTAGAGAGGCGATCCAACAACTCCGAAATGAGGGGTAATGGATACTGGTTTTTTATGGTCACAGCGTTAAGTGCACGATAATCTACACAAGGCCGGAGATCCCCTTCCTTTTTAGGGACAAAAAAAATTGGAGAAGCAGCTGGAGAACGGGAAGGTCTTATATGGCCCAGTCTCAAAGACTTCTCAATGTACTCCTTTAGGTGTTCTTCCTCGGGCCGTGCCAAGGAATATATCCGTCCGTGGGGGAGAATGGCATTGGGTACCAGATCAATCGGGCAATCGTATTCCCGATGCGGCGGCAGTTGTTCAGACAAACCTTTGTCAAACACCTCAATCAGGTCCTGATATGCAGAAGGTATTTCCATCGTCGCCCTAGTAGTCGCGTTACAAGTGAGTATACTTGAAACCAGAGCCCTGCATGGAGAGGGGAGGGATGTCCCCTGAACCGGAAAGCATTCCTTCAAACACAAGGGAGAAGAAAAAAGTACTGTTTGTTCTACCCAATCAATGATAGGGTTATGTTTACGCAACCACGGGAGGCCCAAAATGACCCCAAATTGCGGTGCGGAAATGAGATCGAAGGACAGGTGTTCTGTATGCCCTTCCGTTGTGCTCATTCGCAAGGGTTGTGTTTGTTTTACGACATGACCCGAAACCAAACAGGAGCCATCTACTGCATAGACAAGTTCTGGTGACTCCTTAGGGTCTACTGGAATACCATAGGTTGCTGCCAGATGTTCATCCATATAATTGCCTGTTGCCCCGGAATCTATCATGACTGGACTAGAAAAAACTTGAGAGTTGGGCAACATAAAAGACATATCTAAGTATATGTGCGCGGCAGCTGTCTGAAGGAATGAGCCATTGGAAGGCTGACCCGTCACATCGGCTCGATTTAGGGACGGGCCGTGGCGTTTCCCGCCCGTTTAGCAGGGCGTTTAGGGCAGACACAAATGAAATGTCCCGTCTGTCCACAATACAGACACAGATTGTTTTGCATTCTTCTCTCCCTCTCTGCCTTTGAGAGGGGACCTTTTACTGCCCCAATTTGCATGGGTTCTACCTCTCCGGAGGCTGGAGAGGATCCCAATTCGGGTTTGCCAGGACGTAGATCAAGTTGACGGCGTTCTCCACGCCTTTGTTGCAGCCGAGCATCGACCTGTAACACTAAATCAAGCAATTCAGAAAATACTGAAGGGACAGAAGGGACAACAGATAACGCATCCTTAAGTTCGTCTGATAATCCCTTATAAAAGACTGCCGCCTTTTTTGATTCAGGCCAAGAGGTTTCTGCGGCCAGCTGATTGAATCGGGCTAAATACGCCAAAAGGGGTTGTTTCCCCTGGGATATTGCCAAAAACTCTAAGTCCGAAGTCTGAGCCTTATATCTGGTGTCAAAGACCAGATTCATGGCGACTAGAAGGGCATCGAAATTGTACAAAACCGGGTCATCGGACTCCAGCAACGGATTCGCCCAGGCCGCAGCCATACCCCCTAGGTGAGAGAGCACAAAAGCTGCTTTTTTTTCAGAAGTAGGGAATGCCAAAGGACGGCATAGAAAACGTAAACGACATTGATTGACAAATGTCCTATACGTTTTGGGATCTCCCGTGAAGCGTTCCGGTGGTGCCAATGGAAAAGGACCCGGCAATACCACAGGGGCTAGGGGTGTCGGGGGAACGGGTGGTGGTACAGGAGCGGGAACATCCCCAAACTCCTCATCCACCGGCAAGGGTTGCACAAAGCTTTGCATGACATCCATGCGTTGGTGCAAAGCGGCATGTGCTGCTGCCATGTCTGTGCGTAACGTGGTAAAGGCTTGCATCATAGCAGCCATAGGATCTGCATTAGGATCCATTTCGGACAGACAGGCACCAGTATTGGGCTCCTAAATCTGTCGCGCTTCGTATGTTCCACGATCAGTCTGAGAGATCACTTGGGCTAGATGCCGCTAAAGTAATTCAGACTTCCTTCCTGAGAGCACAGCTTGCAGGGAAAAGAACACCTGTCAGGCCAAGGGCTCAGGCAAAAAGGCGGAACGCACAGCGGAGCTAGAGGGAAGAAAACAAACAAAGCAAAGATTACATACCGTTTGTTGACAATTCCAGTCCCTCTACCCCCTCCGAGCCCCACAAGCTTACCTGTGTATTCCTTTTTCCAGCGGAATACCTACTTGTGACAAGACACAAGACTGGGAGTGAGTGAAGGTCAGGGGAAGTGTTCTTGCTTGAAAGAAAGGGGGACCAAAGACTTCCCCCAATGATGGATCAGTGATGTTAACAGCAAAGCGTCCCCCAATCCAATGAGTGAAAGCAGAATCCAATGTTCCGAAAGCAAATAAGCGGGAAAAAACAGCAGAGCGTCCCACAATCCACGGAGTGAAGCCAGGAGCCAAGTGTCTCAAGATCCAAGGGGGCGGAGCAACACAGCAAAGCGTCCCACAAATAAAGAACCAACAAGTGTGTAGTTAAACAGCGCCGTACTTGCTAGCGCGGAAAACGACACTCCGGGAGAGATTAGAAGTGGTGTTTCTTTCTTCACTTGGGGAGCGGATGGTAAGGAGCGATTGGAAAATCCGGGATTGAAGGGAGCCGGGAGCCAGACATGAGGAGCAGAACCCAAAGCAAGTCCAATGTGTATTCCGTGGTCGGGCAGGGGAGTTGATCAAAGACAGGAAAACGGATAACAAGGATAACAAGGTCCAAGGCAAAGGTGGAATTCAGCAACCAGGTAAGCAAGGAAAGAATAACTTATCCCAGGAGCGTAGCTCGCGTAACGCAATGGTTTAGGAGCACCGGCTTACTGGGGGTGTGGCCAAATATAGGAAGTGAATACAAAGGAGGCGTGAAACGCACGCAAAAAGAAAGTGAAAACATTCCAAAGGTTCCTTGCAGGCACGTTCCTCTTGGGAGATGTAGTTAATTACTGGCGGTGGCGTCGGCGTTGCTGTAAACGCCAGGGCAAACGCCATGGGCTTCTCCCCTGAGCATAAGAATGTCCTAGGAAACCGGAGGGCGTGACATAGTTCCAGCAGGTTTATATGCTTGGATGCTTAGCTCGGAGTCCACGCTCCGTGAGCAGTCTGATGGGATAGGTGAGCCCCCCATCCTGTAAGGGATGCGTCTGTGGTTAGAGTGGCTTCCACTGCGGGTGTGGCAAAAGTTTTCCCTAATAACAGGTTTTCTTTTGTCCACCACCGTAGCAAGAGAACCAAGGCCTGCGAGACCACCACTAGATCGTCCCATTGTCCGCTGGCCTGACACCACTGGCTGTTGAGCCACTCTTGCATTGGGCGCATGCGCAGGCGCGCGTGAGGTACCAAATAAATACATGACGCCATCATTCCTAGCAAGCGCATTGCTTTGCATACCGTCACCTCTCGACCTGCCCCATAATGGGAGATCTGAAACAGCATGTTTTGGACCCTCTCATTGGAGGGGAAGACGAGGCCGTCCTTTGTTCGAATTAGAGCCCCTAGGAATTGTTTGATTTGGCTGGGGTCTAAGCTGGACTTCTTTTCATTGATGGAGAAGCCCAGTTGGAACAAAAGGTCTACGGTCTTTTGGGTATTGGAGAAACATGTTTCGTAAGAATCCCCTGTTATGAGCCAGTCGTCGAGGTAAGGGTATACCGGATGGATAACCTGCGCAGGTGGGCCGCTGCCACTGCCAGTACCTTCGTGAATACCCTTGGTGCAGATGCTATCCCGAAGGGTAGTACTCTGAACTGGTAGTGTTTGTTCTCTATCTTGAACCTGAGGTATTTTCTGTGCGCTGGCAACATTAAAATATGAAAGTATGCATCTTTCATGTCCAGTGTTGTCATGTAACCCCCCTGTGATAACAGTGGGATTACTTCCTGCAAGGTCACCATACGAAACTTTTGGGGTTTGACAAACTTGTTCGCTGGGCGCAGATCTAATACAGGGCGCATGGTTAAGTCCTTTTTGGGTACAAGGAAGTACACTGAATAAATACCTTCTGTTACCTGAGATAGGGGGACAGCCTCTATAGCTTCTTTTTTCAGTAGCTCTTCTACTTCTTGTAGAAGAATGGTGAGGTGTTCCGGTGTCATGCGTCGGTTCCGTGGGGGTCTGTACTTCGGGGAACCGTTGAATTCGATGCAGTATCCGTGGGCTATGGTGGATAATACCCAGCGGTCTGACGATATTCCCTCCCATGCTGAAAGGAACGATGTTAGCCGGCCCCCGACCGGTGATGCATGGGAGGGGACCCGAATCTTCGGGTCATTTGTTGGTATTGGGCGTGGAACCTTTGGGGCTGGAGCCGCGACCTCTTCCCCTGCCACGGCGTTGGCCTCTTTGACTGAACTGGGTGTTGTTACCCTGGTTAGAGGGCCAGTTGGTAGCAGAGTAAAATTGCTGTTGGTTTTGCTGCTGGCGTTGGCCACGAAAGGAGCGTCTATTGCCATAGCCGCGTCTGTTAGGGGGCCTAGAAATTTGGTCAAGAGTTTTGATGGTATCAAACTCTTTCTTCGCATGTTCTAGGGCCTCATCAACTGCTTTCCCAAACAGATGTGTTTCTTCTATGGGCTTATTTATCAGGGAAGCCTGGGTTTCCGGCTTAAATCCCGAATTGCGCAGCCAGACATGGCGTTTGAGAAGTGTTCCCTGAACCAGGGAACGGCCAGCCATCTCTGCGGCATCTAAGGAGTTCTTTACGATGCCCTGGTTTACAAGAGTTCCCTCTGAGATTGTAGCTAACAGGCGTGAACGCAGGGGTTCTGGTGCGTCCTCTGCTTCGCTGCGAAGCTTGCTCCACTGTGCATCTGCGTAGCTAGCTAGTAGGGAATTGTTATTTGCAATCCTAGTTGAAAAGGCGGCGGACGTCGTGATTCTCTTCCCAAGTGCGTAGAGCTTTTTGCCCTCTTTGTCAGGTGGTGCCTCACTAGTGGATAGTGGTACCCCTGCTCTTTTCCTTGTATTAGTAACTACGAGGGAGTCCGGAATAGAATGGCCTCTGATGTACAACGGGTCAGAGGGCGAAGGGCTGAAGAGCTTTTCTATCCGAGGGTTGACCCCTCTGACTAAGGCAGGATTGGAAAGGGAAGGAGTTATTCTTCTCTTTATAGAAGCCAGGAGCGGAATAGACTGACTAACAGGGGGTTTTTCTTTAATAACTTTCTCTACAAAGTCTATGTCAGGAAGAGTCTCCCCTGTGTCTATTTCAAAATGCGCTGCTGCCTTGCGCAATAGTGCATTAAGTAAAGGTTGGTCATCTATGGGAGAGGTGTTTCCAATAGGTGAATCCTTGGGAGGAGAAGGGTGAAAGACATCAGGGTCTGAGTGCACTGATGGGGATTGCCAAGGCTGCGAGGTAGCTGTATCTTCTTCGAAAGCTCCTGCACTAGTGTAAGGATCTTCTTCAAACCCCTCTTCCTCATGTTCTTCCTCTCCACCCAAACACTCATCATCCTCCTGGAGGTATTGCTCCTCTTCCGTGAGGTCATATACGTCTGTAGAAGGGGGAAACAGCCTAGGAATTTTGACCCTAGGGTCATCCTGGGGCCATTCTCCCAGTCTTTTGGGTGTGGGTGGGTTTTGGTTTCCCAAAAACCTTTCCATTTTCTCCATACAAGAATGGAGTCTTTCAAGGGTCTCATGGGGGACCCCTGAATAGTATAGAGGGGGGGAAATCAGTGTTTTCACCTTCAAAACGCTTAGAACGCTCCAACAACAACGAATAAAGGTTTCCGTCGCCATCTGAAAAGCCCTCCGGTAGTTCCGAAGTGCCCTTAGATGAAAGGGGCAGTTCCTGGCTACTCTTATGCTTTTTCGGCGTTTCTATAGCTTTTTGTGCGGTATTCGACGTTTGTTTCGTCGTCCGCTTACGTGTGTCTTCGGAAACAATTCTCGCCAGGCTCTTGACAACGAGTTTGTCAGTAGAGGACTCTGGTGTCGACGTTGCCTGCGTTACGCGTTGTTCCTCGACGGCCGCTCTATGCAGCGTTATGTCGGATGATTTTGGGGTAGCGCCCGTGTTTGATGAAAGCCCAATCGCTGGTCGCGGCTGCGTTTGCGGGTGGGGCTTGAGACCCTTACGGTCTGAGGTAGACGCCGGAGTGCCCTGCGTCCCCTTCGGCGCTGATGGATCCTTCGTCTTCGACAAAGAAGAGCCGTGGGTTGTGTGCTTAGGCCTATGGGGTCTGTGTGCGTCCTTGTCGCCGGGGTGTTCATCCCCATGAGCAGGGCGTGAGCCGAGCCCGTCGGGGCCGGGGACGGACGTCGAGGAGCGCGAGCGCTCCTTCTGGGGGTTAATGACTTCCGTAACGGACGTCGAGTTATCACCCTCCTCGTCACTTTCTGTAACAGCGGCGGCAGGTGAGGAAACTGACTTCGACATAGCGTAGTCCGCCCACCTCTTAACTTTGCGTTCTTTAAGAGTTCTTGGTTTCAAGAGCTTACAGGCCACACAGCTGTCCTCCTTATGATCGAGGGGCAAGCAGCGATTACAGAGCTTGTGTTTGTCCTTCCAAGTGTATTTGCCCCTACAGCGTGGGCAAAACCTAAAAGGTGTCCTCTCCATAGCTGAGGCAATAATAACTGGTGATAACAACCCCAAGGGAAAGATAGGGGAGAAAGAAAGACATTCTCAAAGAGAAGATAAAAGTTCGAACCCCCACTCTCCCTACTGTATGTTGGCCGGCGAGGCCAGGCCACGTGTTCGGCAGCGCCGAAGGATCTCCTCCGTCTCTTCCCCTCCGTCGAAAACTTGCTCGGCGGAGAAACAGCTTCACAGCTAACGTCGAGGGGAGGGATCTTTAACAATATAATAAGTATAATTAAGGACCGAGGTCCGTAGTAAGTATTTGCAATGTCTCTCTAGGAGCTCCGCGTAAGGCGACCAGAAGCTGGGCGGAAAAAAACAACCTGAGGGACCTCGACGCGTGAGGGATTATGGGTACAACGCACGTCACTATAGGGATAGTGTTACAGACACGCCTTGTCGACGTCCCCTTTTCGACAGCATGTGATTCTAAGCAGATTAACAAACATCAGAAATATATATATATATATATATATATATATATATATATATATATATATATATATATGTAAAGTTTCGAAGCACATGGTTTATGTTTTGGCCCTTTTAGACAAATTAAACAACGTTAAGCACTTGTGTAATAAATACTGCTTAAAATCAAGAACTAGCAATTTTTGTCACCAAAGATTATGGAACTTTTTAGCATGCTATTGGAAGCATGCAAAATTGAAAGATACAAGGTAAATATTTTATATGTTGGCACTTTTAGACAAATGAAACAACTAGAAGAACTCAACACAGTGATAAATAGGAATCATTTGTGTGTTGGATTACAAATAGCTACAGCATATATTGCATATATTTGGGAGTAAAAATATAATGGAGCTCGTTGTATTTAAAATGTAAATTGCCTGGAGAGGACTGCTTCCATTTGCACTTATGTGCAAACAGGTCCCCGCTGGGCAATTTCCACCATTTGCACCCCAGAGTACAAATGAGAAGTGTAAAGAGATGGCAGAAGCATCTTTATACTTTTCTTTTGTACTCCGCAGTTCAGATAGAGTAAACTCAGATAGAGTAAACGCTGCCAGCCATGTATGCATGGCAGGCAGCGTTTACAATGGTTTCTTATGAAATCTGCCTGCTTTTTGCAGCAACAAAAGTCTAAAGGAAATTATTGGTTTTAAGCCAGCATGAAAATCACATGGTGGCGTAAAACCAAGCTGTTTTTAAAGGCAGAGGGCAAATGGCAGGTGGAAATTAAACTCCCTTTCCACCCCTACCCTCCAGCATCACAAACAATGAAAATCCCCCAGAGCGTGAATGGTGGCATTAAGGCAGGTGTAACAGTGTTATGTCTGTCTTTAGCCCCTCAATTTACACTCTGGGGGACTCCAGAACGAGCTCCAATATGTTTAAAATATTTAGGCATGTGATGTGTTCTGGAACCCTTAGGCACATTAATGCCTAAAATAATGCTTAATGTACCTAATTTCCAGATTGGTCCACCAAATGATATAGTTTACATGATATTTTGGGCAGTTGAAAACATAATGGGGCTGCTTTTGGAGTTGCCTGTCGTTTGACAGCGGGAACCTGTTACATTTAGATCTCAGCATAGACAGGTCCCTGCTTCCAAATGTTCAGCATTTGCACAGTGGAGGGCAAAAGGATGAGTACAAGCACCTTGTGCCCTCCCCTTTTACACTCCGCCATGTAAATTGGGTATACACGGCCACCATTGGCTCTTTCAAAACATTTCCTTCCACTTCCCATTCTCTCCAACACACAGTCACATTCCACCTCATCCTTAGAACACCCAAGTCCAACTCCTCCTCATGAAAGACATCACAGACACCACCATGTCTCTCATGCACACCAATAACATCTTCCTCTACAACTTCAACATCCCTGGCAACCCTGAAACCAAGGCAATGAATGAAGATCTCCAATGCCTAATCAACTCTCTGAAACTCATACACCACACGAAAGACCCCACTCACAGGAAAGGAAATATCCTCAACCTCATCTTCACTGTCCTGTCCATCCTCCATCACAGCTCTCCAATCCAGTTTAACTGGTCAACCTATCTGATAATCCCCTTCGACATTAGGCCCACTACCCCAGTCATGTAAACAAAGAAATGTACCCTTCCTAGTGGACAAAGCTCAAGGCAATTATGCTATATAGAAACAGGGTTATGGGCCTGTCCGCAAATTAGTGTGAAGGTTGGCCGGCTAAGTAGCAGATCCAAACCTGAGGTCAAAGGTGTGCTAACCGCTCACTGAGCTGAAAAATAGAGAGAGTAGCAAGCAAATATTTATTTGCTAGTCATACAAACAGAAATTTAGTACATAAAAAACTTGAGAGAGATTGTTGGGAGGTGCAACATACATAAACAAAGAGTAATAACAATGAATGATACCATCAATTTAACAAAAAAGAGAAAAGTGCAATATTTACAACAAAGTGAACAAAATAATATACTGTATTATTTAGTATACAGATAAATCTGAACAAATATTTCATTATTGCATAATAATGTATCTATTCGTTTGGACACATAGGTCCTTTGTAAATGAATCCCAAGGCCAGAAATTAAAGGCAAAAGAGGCTATATCATCGCCCAATTTCATAAGGGTGTCCTAATTGGTGGAAAGTTTCTTAGTCAGTTTCCTAGTTTCCTTTCAGTGTTATTTCTAGTTACAACAATATATGTTCCAGGGTCCTATGGAGAATAAGATATATTTTAAAGCCAAGCCAACATGGCAGAGACTGAATAAACAGAGTCTGGTTCAAACGGGAACCACTACACGCAGCTGTTCCCAGATTGACACGTTTCGGCGGATGTGCAGTGAGGTAGCGTCCGCCTTCATCAGGGCTCCGTAGGGGCGACCCTGCAATGTGTATAAAGAGCTACAGTGAGTAATTTAGATGAATGCCAATGGTCATTGGGCATAAATGACAATATACATGTTCTCACAAGCACCATGTCGGCGGCTTACCTGCCGGTGCTGTAATCCCAAAAACTCGGTAGTCAATCACCGAAGGGCATGGGGCTGAGCATGGAGGGTTCTCGAATGGGTCCTGCTGGAGGGTGTGCGGGCTCAAGGCAGTAGTCGTGGTCTGCAACGTTATTCTGTGCAGGGGACAAAATGGAGATTGGAGTGATATAATGAGGGCTGTTGTGTGTACCTCACTGCTGGCTACAGTATCTTGCAGGCAAAGATCATTGAGCGGTGAAACAAATACATAAGGTAGGTACCTGCAGGTCGAAAGGTGATGGGTCACTGAGTGATGGGTAAATTAAGGTTGAAGCATAGAAATTCTTCATAAGCATAAGGCGTATTTGCTGAAATTAGTCCTAGGGAAATCCGGGACAAAGAAGCAGAAGAAAAACCCAAGGTAAGGTGGGAAACCAAGGCTGACTATCAAACGAATGGTTGAAGTGCTAGTAACATGCGCTAGCCGTGCTGTGTGGAGGGAACATGAATGCATGGCGAGAGATTGCACCACGGTCGTGTTACCAGTGAAGGACTAACAACAGACACTAATGGCATGCGCGTCATTGTCTGAAAAAAGAGGGAATCAAGCTATCCCCTGACGTCCTTATGGTGCTTACAAGCCGAACGTTCGTGACCGTGTGCTGAAAGTGCAGATTATAGCTTGAGTGAGCTGTGGCCAAATATTTCACCCGATGTGTATCGGTTCACAAGCAGGCGAACTCAAAAAAGCTGGGAGTTAGATTACCTTTGTGAGCGGCTCAGGCATTCCAGCCGCGCGCAGGGAAGAACGCTGTCCGGCTGGCGGAGGCCGCGAGTACACGTTGTAAATGGTGGCGCGGGCGCTGAGTGCCGTTGTAGAAGAAGCGGCGTCCATGGCAACCGCGCGTTCGCGGGGCCCGAAGCTCCGTGACGCTGGCCTATCCCCTGCAACACGGAAGCGGTGTCGAGCGAGGTTAGGGAAGCGCGTTCTCGTTTGTTGATATGGTGGTGGCCATGGGAACCCTGAGGCGACGCGGGGCTGCAGTCGCTGGACAGCTACTCATGGAACGACAGAACCTCGTCCCTCGGGGCTGATAAAGGTAAAAAGGGGGGGTGATAATAACGCGTCCCTGTACGAGGCTGATGGGTCCCTGCACGATGATGTGTGGGACATAAAAAAATAGTTAGTGGTAACAGGGCACATGGGTCGGAGACCTCATGTGCGGTGTACCGACGCCCCAAAATGCGTGGCTGCTGGCATGCAAGTCCACGGGGGCTGTAAGAGCCCGTTGAGGGCAAAGTGCACATGTGGTGCTGCAAAGTGTCTGGGGATGAGGGTGGGGGGTTTGTTTTAACGCAAGGCAAGGTGCATAGTGAGGTGCACTGCAACAGGCTCCTCATTGAGGTTATTGCTTAATTGAGAGGCTGAAAAATCTCATTCAGACCGTGGTGGTATGTGTCTAGGCGGTGGATCCATCTGGATTCTTTTTTTAGAAGACTATGTTGGATGTCCGCTCCGCCTTTCGCTTTTTCCACCACCCACCACAGAATGTCGTTGGGGGTGTGGTTCATAGTCAGATAATGCTCCACTAAGGGAGCTGTCAGATTTTTACATCTGATTTTAGAACGGTGTTCCGAAATGCGAGTGTTAACAGCCCGGGTGGTCTGGCCTATATATCTAAGGCCACATGGGCACTCAATACAATAGATCACGTTGTAGCTTTTACAGTTGGACAGATCTTTTAGGGTCCATTGTCGAGCACCGATTGAGAAGGATTTTATCTTCTTTGTAAATTTGCACGCGACACAACTGCCGCATGGATGATGACCTTGTAGGGGACGAAGCGTGCGGGAACTGCCGCATGTGGTATCTGGTTGGTAAAGAGAATGTACCAAATGTTCTTTAATGTTCTTAGCACGTTTAAAGGTGAACCTTGGGAGTTGTTCATCCGGTAGGTTCAAACGTACTATGTGCCAATGTTTCTTGACAATTTTCTTCAATTGTGCCGTGTGTGCACCAAACGTTACCACACATGTCATGCGGGTCTCGGTGGGCGGGTGGTCTTCCCGTACTGGATGGATGAGAATGTCTCGATTTGTGTGCCGGGCTAGTTTCCTGGCCTGTGCAAGTTGTTTCCTTGGGTAGCCTCTAGCTCGTAAACGAGCAGAGAGGTCTTCCGAGTGGCGCTTGTAGTTCACAATCGAGGTACAATTCCTCTGGATGCGGAGGAATTGTCCGTAGGGTAGATTGTCTCTTGTATGGGATGGGTGGTTGCTAGTATAATGCAAAAGGGTGTTCCTGTCCGTGGGTTTACGATAAAGGTCACATTGTAAAGTTCCCTCCTCGTGTCTGATAGTTAGGTCCAGAAAATGAATCTCCGAGTTACTATTGTCAATAGTGAATTGTATGTCCCTGTTGCAGGTGTTTAGCCATGTCCAAAAAGTTGTTAGCTCATTACCCCAGTCAAGCACACCCATCAGAAACAAACCATCATATTCAAGAACTTCCCTGTGGAGTGTCTCATGGTAGACCTTGCCAACATCCACCTAACATGTACCGATCTACCTCAGACAAACCAGGACTGTGACTAATTTCTACCAGATCTCAACACTACCTTAATAACCAATATCAACCGCCAGTGACACAATGCACCCTCAAGCCTAAACCATCTGCACCCTGGTAGACTCAAGAACTCAACTTCAACAAACCATCAGAAAACAAGAAAAGCCAGTCCGATAGCCGGTCCGATAGCACAGTGAGTAGAGTGCTCGCTTTGACATCTGTGCAGAGCCTGCTGACACAAGTTCGAATCCCGGCAGGGCCAAACTCAGCCTTTCATCCTTCTGAGGTCGATAAATGAGCCCCGCACACCCTGGGTAATAAAAAGCAGCACTCAGATACCTGAGGGTTCGTAGCACTATATAAAGGCTAAATTATTACATTATTAAAAGACTTGATGAAAATCCTGCAGTGCATCCAACCTTTCCTTGCTGAACGAACTCTGTGCTACACTTAGATGAACGGTCACCACTGCTAAGGCCAACTTCTACCAAAACACTGTAGCCAAGGACAACAATTAAAGCAGAGCCCTCTTCACACCCATCAAGCACTGCATCAACTCTCTGCCTGGCCCACTCGTATCGCACTCCATTGGAAAAATCCACCCCATCAAGTCTTTTTTTCTTCAACAAGGCCAGCATAATCCACGAACACATACACCAACGCCATGACTGACAACACATTGCACATCCCATCTCACAAAACAACAACTATTTCAAGACAGTCACTATGGAATAGCTCACTGACACCCTAGTGTCCCTCAAGGTCACATTGTATGTGGGCGACATCCTCCCTACCTCAGTACTCAAGAACCTTTCAACTGAAGCTCTCTTCCCTTACCTGACAATCATCAACAACTCTCTAATTCAAGCCACCTTCCCCTCAGCCCTCAAGGCTGGGCGCACTGTCCCACTTCTAAAGAAACCAAAACTGGACCCTGACTACCACAGCAACTAGAGTCCCATCACCCATCTCCCCTTTCTAGTTAAGATCCTTTAGAAAGCAGTAGCCACACATATCCTCCAACACATCAAAGCCAACAACCACCTTCAGTCCTACCAATATGGCTTCAGACCCAGATTCAGAAGAGACATGGCTATCATCAAGGTGATCGACAATGCCCTAAAAATCTTTGATGATGGTATGCTCGTCTCGTGGTTTGCCTTGACCTCTAAACAACATTCAAAACAGAAGACTACCAGACACTCACCAACATTTTACAACGTTTCATGAGGATTAGCAAGATCGTTCTCAGCTGGTTCAAATCCTACCATGCTAACTGCCACCAGTTTGTACAAATGGATTCCTCCAGATCAGCAAGTCTATCCATTACTTGTGGAGTCCCACAAGGATCCATCCTCTACCCTGTGATCTTCAATCTTTACATGAAACAACTCAGAACTCTCTTGGCTCTGCAGAACATCCACCAATATGCAGGTGACACGCAGCTCTACCTCAAGATATCTTCCATCAAAGACATCCACAGGTTTAAGACCTGCCTCACATTGATCTAGTCTTCAATGTTCAATGCTTATCTGTAGCGCAACCCCTCCAAAAAGAATTCCTGCTGCTGACCAAAAACACTGAACACCCTGATATTCAGCCCTGGTTCTCTGCTGTGAACCCTGAGGGATTCACACCCCAGTTGGCCACCTGTGCCAAGTCCCTTGGATTCGTCATTGAAAGACACCCTTCCTACAAACAGCAAATAGAAAGGAAGACACAAACGGGTTGGTACCAATGTTCTATCCAGTGGATAAGCAAGTCCTTCATTTCAGAAAACAACTTCAGATCTGCTGTCCAAGCTATGGGACTCTCCCACCTGGATGGTGGCAATGCTCTTTTGGAAGGCCTTCTGGTGACTACCCTGGCACCCCTGAAATGTCATGACGCAAAGGACTACGGAAATTCAACCACATCACCACAACCCTCATCAAACTTTAATGGCCCCCACATCAATCGCATATCATCTCCACATCCTGCTACATCAATCTCACATGCTGTCACCCTCGAGTCCCAAAGCTTTCACTGAGAAACACAACAACTCTGGAGACCTATGCTACATCAGAAGTAAGTACATGTGCAGACCTGAACTCCGCTGGTACAGGAAGTAAAAAACCAGAAGAAAGTGGTAAGAGGGTCTGAAAAGGCCAAATTGCCCCCTAACCGGCATTTGTCAAAAAAGGGACAACACTGAGTGAGGTATGCTGAATGCAAGGTAACCAGTTTATTGCAATATACTGGGGGAAAAATCAAGATTAAAAGCCAAGCTCTCACTCCAGAATTCTCCAACGTTTGAACAGACAACTGGAGTTTATATAGCACAAAAATGGTCATTGTGATGTCACAGTTATGGAAACCTATCCCTCCTGCACATTGGCTCCCTCTACTAAGCTACATAAGGAACCTATTTGTGTACAACTAGGGATTGGACAATCGTTATCTAAGACCCCACCCACGGACCTTTCCTTAGAAAAGTGCTAACTCATCATATCTGGATATTAATTGGTAGGCCCTGAATTACTTCTGCAGTGAAAAAAGACATGTGCTAATTGGTTACAATGTGGTCACACTATCCATGAACTGGCTGCATGATGACAAATTACTGAGAGAGCAAGAGACAAGCGTGTCGCCTTATTTGGTGGTCAGTCATAATTTCGACAGTAAAAATGTCGACAGTCAAAATTTCGAAAAATAAATGTCGAAAAAAATAATGTCGACAAACAATAATGTCGACATTTTTTCAATATTTTTTCGAAATTTTCTATTTATTGTATAAATAAATAAATAAATATATATATAACTAAAATGTGTTGAGTATGAGGGGTGAGAGGGTGGTGGGGGTGTGGGGGGGGTGGCAGGGGGTGTTGGGTGAGGGGGGTTGGGGGGACACCCCCATAGTAAATGATACTCTTTTTGTTTATTTATTTATTGAAAAAATAAATAAATAAATATATAATTACTATGTGTTGAGAATGAGGGGTGAGAGGGTGGTGGGGTGGTGTGGGGGGGGTGGCAGGGGGGTGTTGGGTGAGGTGTTGATAGTTCTAATTGACATTTTTTTGTGGACATTTTTTTTTCTAAAAAATGACTTTTTACATTATATGTCGACATTATTGTTTTCTACATTTTTTTTCGACATTTTTGTTTGTCGACATTTTTTTCTCGACATTATGACTATAAACCGCCTTATTTTAATTAAATCAAATAGCCCATGTTTACCTCCCATGCCAAGACTGCCCAGGCTCAAGCCCTTGTTCGCAATCCGTAATCGCCATCCTGCTCTTGACAGATTTATGAATCATTATTTTGTGAGTCATCCTAAGATTTCATTGCAGCATTTTAATTGTTTTTTCTTTAGCCGCTGCAGAATACATTAATTTGTCAACTCCTTCTGATTTCCTGGGATGTTATAAACTTGAAACGGTTTGCCGTGTCTTTGCAACATGATTTATCTGACAGCTGACCGAAAAAACAATAATATCTTATTCTGCCATGTACACTTCCTGCAAAGGTTCAACCTCGACATTCCTTTTGCTAGTCACCATCCAGCCGGGTTCAGCATTTTCCCTGTTCAACTGGGCTTTTCTTAAAGTTGCAAAGCCGAATTCTCTGCTGGTGCAATTTTTAAAATGGCATCTTGTCATGTCATGTTACTTCTGCAACACACTTTAGCTCTGCATTTATTTGCTGCCTACCGAGAACCTGGTACATGTCTCGTACATAACATTTCTACATATAGGTACGCTGCAACCTCACCTCTACCTATAGAAAGACTGCCCTACTAGTATCGTGACTCCCAATCTTGGTGCACGCTTTCCTGCCACCTAGTCTATTCCATTTAAAAAGACACACTAATTGTGCAAGCTAATGCCTCCTCTGTCCCTACTTGTGTAGCGAAACTTACTATTTTTTGGGCCAGCTACATTTCCAGGAGGATTTAAAGTGCAGTTTCAAATGTGTTCTTTCTGATTTTATAATTCTGTGTTTTCTGGAGAAGGCAGGGGGCCCCACTACAAAAAGTCTTGTCTGTTTATGCTCCAAAGCTCTGCACCCTTCTCCCCATTAACAGCAGACTCACCCCTCATTTCTACATTTCAGGAAGTATCCTCGAAAACCTCTTCTTCAAGGAATGGCTCCTCACTATTACCTAGCGCCTCACACCCTCCACTTCCCACCCAACCTGAGACTGGGTAATCTGCTGAGAGTACACAATGCCCTAGGGAAATGTTCACTCCTGCAGGGCCCTCACGGACTCATAGCCAGTGACTCAAAAAAGGTGTTTGACTTCATATGATGGGATTTCCTGTGGGCGTCATGGAAAGCTGGGTTTGGACCATGCTACACCTCATGGGTCAAACTACATCGCACTAACACCATGGCAAAGGGCCGGGTAACACATCATGTCAATTCCCCCTGCAAAGAGGCACGGGCCAGCTGTGTCCACTCGCACTGCTGTTTTCTTCTGATAGCAATTGAGCCATTGGCAGAGAGAATCAGAAGGGACCAAATACTTAAGGACTTCAGGTGGTCTGGTGGTGGGAAAGGCCCTATAACATTATATGCAGATATGTTATCCTAGCTGGGCGACCCAAAGATCTCCTGCCCCACGGTGATGGAGCTGATCGAGGAATTTGAGGAACACAGTAGGCAGAAGATTAACTCAGGGAAATTGGTACTATTTACGGTTAAGGGAGATGCATAGGCGATCACTGAGGACTTCCAGCTGAAAACCACCATGGAACCCTTCAGATATCTGGGCATTTAAATAGATGCAGAAGAGGTTGACTTTATGAAAGGGAACTTGCAACTGGCACTCTCAAAACTT
The DNA here is from genome assembly GCF_040938575.1 of Ambystoma mexicanum. Lineage (NCBI taxonomy): Eukaryota > Metazoa > Chordata > Amphibia > Caudata > Ambystomatidae > Ambystoma > Ambystoma mexicanum. Next base: position 257,876,766 of record NC_090922.1, read on the forward strand.
CAAGATGGTATCAAACACTGCACTAACTTACCTATATCACTTATTGGTAGAGCCAACCTCTTTTAAATGTTGGCCCTGCCAAAACTGCAATATATGTGCTCCAAAACACCACAGTAAGAATTCTGAGAGGCAGCTTGCAAAGGATCGAGAATGTACTATTTGGGGATAAGGAACTCTCAGAATAGCTCTTAAACCCCTGAAACGATTGGTTTGGGAAGGGATCTAGGGCTACCAGACATTCAAAAGTATTATTGGGCTTTGCAGGTCCTGACAGCAAATGAATGGATGTTTGTGTGGACCCGACACAGCCCACATAAAACTAGAGGAAGAGATGATGGAGGGTCATCCCCCATTGCATATTTTCTATGGAAGCCCAGGGGGATAAGCGCTGCCATCTTTAGGCAGAGCATAATTCACATAAGAAGGGAAGCGACTTAAGCAATGGAATGGGAGGGAAACTAATGCTGGAATCGCCATTATGGGAAAGCCAGCCTGAAATCAAGAAACTAGGCAACCAGCCATGCTGGATCGCTAAGGGGATAAAGAAAGAAGGAGATATTATTCAACAGAAGAAATGAATACTCTCTCAGGCCTAGCAGGCAAATACAGTTTGACAAATGAAGATATATACACGTACATACGTTGGAGGCATGCAGTGAACTTCGAGCTGCAAGATAGCTGGCAAGTCCCCGAAGGCACACGACTGGAGGGAAATTTGTCAACGGAGGAAGTGAAAGAAAAGGCTATTAATATACTATACCAGGCCATTATTAATACACTGTGCGCCCATGAGTAAAGTGGAAAAGTAAATGGGAGGCGGATCTGGGCACTCTGAAGGAGGAGGATTGGATAGCAGCACAACTAATATCTCCAGTAGCTTATGGACCGGTCCAGTATAAGGTACAGCATAAAATCTACTATACCAGGGAGGGTTTATTCCGCATGGGGAGAGCCACAGATGCAAGCTGTCTCAGATGCAAGGTGGCAGTGGGAACATTTCTACACATGATGTGGAGTTGCCTGAAGGTGAGAGTATTAACTATGATGTCAAGAGTAATGGGTCTCAAAATCCAAAGGTGCCCCAGGACGGTGCTTTTGCATGTCTGGGGGGAACGTGATTTCTCAAACTGGGAAAAGAAATTGCTATAAACTGTTTTGATGGTGGCCCAAAGGGACACTGCAGCAAAATGGGGTGGGGGACTGTATACCGTGGAGGGAGGTATGGAGGGTGTGGGTCAATGCTGAAAAGAAAGGGTATGTAGTTCAAGAGGGTGCTCGACTAAACACCATTATGGGGGTAGTGGGCAGGAATGGACAGAGGCCGGTCGGTCTGTAAACCCTGGCCTGCAGGATTGTAATCCCCCCTGTTTTAAACTGGATATGAATAAGTGATGGATGAATGGAGGAGATGGGGGAGGGGAGTACCAAGTGGCTGGGGGAGGGTTGAGGGACATGATTTATGAATATACATTTTATGCTGAATTGTTTATGCATTTAAAAGAAAACATTGGTTATGTTAAAAAAAGGTTGTCACCAAGTATGCCACGTTCAGTTCAATGGAGATCTGTACAAATAGTAAATTACCCTGTCCTAAATGAAAATCAATTTGGATCACCATTATTTTGTTACTCAGACAACCAGCATCGTTGTATAGGATTCAGCTGCTTCAAGTCTTGCCAGCCATTACACGAAGTATTCGTATGAATTTTTGTCTGAATTAGTGCTTTCACAGATGTAAATCAATTAGGATCACAAAGATTTACTTTGCTACTCACACAACATGCATTTCTCTGTGACATTAGGATTGGATTCAGCATGTGCCAAACAATTGTCAAGACAGTTGGCACCAAAAGAATGATGTTGATAGTTATACAGTTGGAAGCACTCTACACAACTCCTTTGTAAATTGCCTGAGCCAAGACAGAATTGTCAAGAAATACGGCACCAAAGATGCCACCTTCAGTTCAACATGGGTCTACGGAGGTATGTCCAAAAAAACACATTGCCCTTTGCTGTTGGAAAATCAATTTGGTGCACCAGTTTCTACATTGGGTTAGGCCCGGCAGCCCCCACTGCATGCTTTGTGTCGGTGTCTGTCTTATTTAAAGGAATGATTCGGTCAACATTTTTTATTGTCCCTACGAGTCGGCCATGTGTTTTTAAGCCTAAGTCGCACGATTTTAGAAAGATTTCCTATGGACCTTACCTGAGTTTTCATCCATTAAACGCACACGAAAACAGGCACCAAGGCGCTGCTATTTTGTGATAATCTTATCACTTGCCCCATCGCCCTTGCTGACCTGCTTTTGCGGCACTAAATCATATCCCCCGCCCCTGAGCGTGAAATTATCAAAACATTCATATTCCCCGCCTCTCTCCGTGACGTTACTGTGCTGCGTAGGCAAATGCGCCCAGTCGTCTTCTACGCGACTTCACACAGAACCCGGAAACCAACACAGATCAACTCACAACACAGCGCGCCACAATTCGGAATATGAAACTGTACTTTAAAATCAAACAGCAACACAGTACATTTGGTAAAGTACATTTATTTGACATTAAATGTTTATAGAATATTCATAAATTTGCATATTAAATCGGAATGTGATTTTTTTCTTTTCTCTCGATCCGCAAATCCGTAAAAGTTTATCGTGAGTCACACGCTGTTCCTTTATGGTACACAGGGTGTTGGTTTTCGTTAAAAGAAGCACTTTGGTCGCACGGTAAACCGTAAAGCTGTTCCATCAACTAGGCACTAGGCCAGCGTAAAGGTTGATATGTTGCTTCTAGCCGCTAGTACCGCGTAAGGGCATATGGGCCCTTGGCGATCGTCCCATAAGATCGTCAAAGTGGTGCAGTTGTTTACGAGAAGCTGCAGCTGGCGGTTGAAAAAACCATCTGCCGGGGTCTGAAACTGGTGGCAGTAGCAGTAGGGTAGGATATACCTGTTTTGAAAACATAAAAATTATAAATAGTCTCGCCAGCCGATCTTTATTACTATTATTCATTTTATTTATTACGGCCGATCAGAAACTATTTGCTTGCAAGGATAGTGCAATGGAGAATGTTCGGCTCTTAAATCAATGCGAATAAAAAAATAAATCGAGGTTAACACACAATGAGAAACGACTGTTTGTCTACATGCGTGTGGAATGTGGACCTGCATGCCCATGTGCCCGGTACAAAGACGATCCCACAAACGTTTTACTTGCTCTTCATTCATTCATTCATTCATTCATTCATCCATTCATTAATTCTTCATTCCGGTATAATAGCGTCTAAAGAGTTACTTACATTATATTTGCAAGTTCCATTGTGTCTCTGCGTAATGCAGTCCGTAAATCCCACTGTGCTTGTGACAATGATTTTTCGTATACTGAACTAACATGAAACTCGGTCTAGTTTCTGAATTTTCTGCCTTATCGTCTCTTACGTTATTGCCCACCTCCTTCAAATGAAGTCCTTTCGGCATGGTCCCTGTCTCTCAAGGTCAAAAAACAATAAAACCTTATACTGCCAGTGCGAGTTGTGGGCCTCTTCAGGCCGCGAGCTGAAAATCAAAGCCGCTGACCTTCACTCGAAATGAGCATTCATTCTTACTTTGCAACATCCCGTAGTAAAGCCATCTGTGAGAACTTGAATTTTCGAATCCATCTATGTACTGGGCCTCAATGTGCAAATGCGAACTGGCTTCTCTCCCATTTGCAACGGCTCGCTTGGTGCGTTCTAAGGCCCCCAATTTTGTCCTCGTTGTCTGAGAGCTTTGCAGCCCTACAGAACCATAACTATGGGGATATTGACTTTTTGGGGGAAGGTCAGGGAAAGTATAAAGTACCTGAGGAGTTGAGTTGAAAGTGAGATTTATTGTTTGTTTGTTTTATTATTTGCAATACGCAAGCCTCCCCTCGGTTAACAGTGCGCAGCATTTACATGAGATTGCGAAACTTATTTACTTCAACAAAAATATATACATACACATATTGACAAGGTCAGCGATATGAGGTGAATAGAGAGAGAAGTCAAAGATGACACCCAGGTTGTTCGCCACCCAGGATGGTGAAGGTAGGGGTTAGGGTTTGCATACTTTGGGCCTCATTACACGGACGGCGGTAAGGGTTAACGGTCACCGTTAATGGCAACGGTGACCGTTAACCCTTACCGCCGTACTACGAGGTCCCTTAGCGGGTTGGTGCTCTAACGCCTGCTTTTTGCAGGCGTTAAAAACCAACCCGCTAAGGGACCTCGGAGCTAATTACGGCACCGCAAAAATGCGGTGCCGTAATTAGCGCCTTCCCCATTCCCATAGAGCCCTATGGGGCAGAAATGGGAATGGGGAAGGGCAATGGCGGAAGGGGGATTTACCGCCCCACCGACCTTGGGATGGGGCGGTAAAACCCCTTACCGCCAAGGCGGTGCCGGTAATTTACCGGCATGGTCCAGGGTGCTAATAGCACCCTGGATCACTGCCTTCCGTGTAATGAGGCCCTTTGTATGTACACTGTACAATAACATTTTATTACAAAAAGACAATCAGATTATAATGATTTAAACCGGGATTTGTACTTCTCAACAAGTTCTTCTTTGGGTGGACATGGCACAGTGGCAATGTTTGGACATGGCACAGTGGCAATATTTGGTGGCAATTGCCCCATTGGCGTGGGATACCTTTTGAAGTGTACATGGTGTTTGGCACCTTGGCCGTTATCGCCGCTGACAGCACCCCATGGCAGTGCTCATCCAGGTGTGCAAAATGCCTTTGATAGGGGAGGGGGGGGTGGATGGATGGGCCGGTGGGCGTGCAGACAAGGCACAGGAAGACTGCTGAATGGAGACACACTTATGTGGATTGCTGGGGGGTGGCCTGCCTCAGGGGAGGCCTGCTTGGAGACACAGGGTCTGAGGAGGCCATGTGAGCGATTGCCCCTTTGGCGTGGGATACCTTTTGAAGTGTACATGGTGTTTGGCACCTTGGCCGTTATCGCCCCTGACAGCACACCATGGCAGCGCTCATCCACGGGTGCGAAATGCCTTTTATAGGGGAGGGGGGGTGGATGGATGGGCCGGTGGGCGTGCAGACAAGGCACAGGAAGACTGCTGAATGGAGACACACTTATGTGGATTGCAGGGGGGCGGCCTGCCTCAGGGGAGGCCTGCCTGGAGAAACGGGGTCTGTGGAGGCCATGTGAGCGATTGCCCCTTTGGCGTGGGATACCTTTTGAAGTGTACATGGTGTTTGGCACCTTGGCCGTTATCGCCCCTGACAGCACACCATGGCAGCGCTCATCCACGGGTGCGAAATGCCTTTGATAGGGGAGGGGAGGTGGATGGATGGGCCGGTGGCCGTGCAGACAAGGCACAGGAAGACTGCTGAATGGAGACACACTTATGTGGATTGCAGGGGGGCGGCCTGCCCCAGGGGAGGCCTGCCTGGAGACACGGGGTCTGAGGAGGCCATGTGAGCGATTGCCCCTTTGGCGTGGGATACCTTTTGAAGTGTACATGGTGTTTGGCACCTTGGCCGTTATCGCCCCTGACAGCACACCATGGCAGCGCTCACCCAAGGCTGCGAAATGCCTTTGATAGGGGAGGGGGGGTGGATGGATGGGCCGGTGGGCGTGCAGACAAGGCACAAGAAGACTGCTGAATAGAGACACACTTATGTGGATTGCAGGGGGGCGGCCTGCCTCAGGGGAGGCCTGCCTGGAGAAACGGGGTCTGAGGAGGCCATGTGAGCGATTGCCCCTTTGGCGTGGGATACCTTTTGAAGTGTACATGGTGTTTGGCACCTTGGCCGTTATCGCCCCTGACAGCACACCATGGCAGCGCTCATCCACGGGTGCGAAATGCCTTTGATAGGGGAGGGGGGTGGATGGATGGGCCGGTGGGCGTGCAGACAAGGCACAGGAAGACTGCTGAATGGAGACACACTTATGTGGATTGCAGGGGGGCGGCCTGCCTCAGGGGAGGCCTGCCTGGAGACATGGGGTCTGAGGAGGCCATGTGAGCGATTGCCGTTTTGGCGTGGGATACCTTTTGAAGTGTACATGGTGTTTGGCACCTTGGCCGTTATCGCCCCTGACAGCACACCATGGCAGCGCTCATCCACAGGTGCGAAATGCCTTTGATTGGAGAGGGGGGGTGGATGGATGGGCCGGTGGGCGTGCAGGCACGTGTGTGGGAGGGAAGGGCCATCAGGCCCCTCTCATCCTTTACTTCTCAGTAGAAACTCGGACCAAGTGCCTCCAGTAGTGGGTTCGCCCCTTGCCCTTATGTGATGTTAACTTTGGTTGACATTCACGTAGATGGGACCACTGAGCAGGACATGGGGCATCCATTTTTGTACCCCCTTTCGACTCCATCTTGGTGACCGGGACTCACTGCGATAGTACAGCACGCTGAGCACATGGCCCCCACCCTCGTTCCCACTCTGACTGGAGAACTCTGGAGGTATTTACAACAGCTAATAAATGTAACACATCACTCTTCCTCTGAGATCACTGTCCTGCATGTGAACCAGCCTGAACTAAGCACATAGCTCGTTCATCTCCACAAACGTGTCCACGCACCCTCGCCAGTGGAAACTTACTGACATTCTAACCCTGTGTCCCTTCAAGGTATTCTATTCATGTGCCAGACCACTGACCACGCCATGATGCCCACCTAGAAGATCCCCAACTAACATTAGACCCCTACCACAGTATATCGTTGCCTATCAACAAGAAATGACACATACCAGAGATTCTTGTGAGCACAGACCCACACTTCAACCAGTGTATTATAGTGGTCAAGACCCTTAACCTAAGGCCTGTATAATCCAATGTTAATTGATAGTATAGATATATGTGTGGCTTTTATAGAGACATAACCTACTGAAAGACTTTGAACAAGTGTTATTTAGTGCATGCATTATTGAGAATATATTTTGTTAGCTTGGATAGTGACCACCCCGCTTCACAGCGACCTGACCTTCACCCATTCGGAGCACGGATGTCTGACGTCCATCCTTGAATGGAGACACACTTAATTCATTTAAAAAATCGAAACAACCGTTGTTGAAATATATGTGGTGTTTTATTTTGTATCTTATTTTGATGGCACAAAAATACAAGACTTTACACATTGTACAAGTCAGGTTGCAGCACAGCGAGGGAAAATCCCCTGTACTGACCGCTGTCACTCGGGAAAGTTTCTCTTATGGCATGAACGGCACAGGCGGATATTACTCTTCAAACGCAGTGTCCAAGCCTCCCGTGAAGCCACCATGTAAAGGAACGATAGGCCACCAGCCGGTACCACCTGTGAAAAAGAATGATACAAACTGTTTTTAAATGAGCAAGATAAGTTTATTAAACGTTTGTTGTCAATGACAATTCTTGTAACTAATGGCATTCTGCTTGGACAAATGCTATCTAGAGACTGCACACTATTGAATGACTTTCATGCGTTAACATGATACGTATATGTAATTTTGGATATAGTAGAAGACCATGAAATAGGAGTGGCATCACAAGCAGAGTATACTATACTTACTCGTTACTCGGATTACGAGGACGAACAGTTGCGCGAAGTTCGTGCGTAAGCACCATCATTATCCTCAACACAGACCGTGTGAGGCAGGCTGCCCTGAAATCTGGCAGCTCGGTGATGCATTGCGGTCGTGGCTCGCCTTCCGAGATGTAGGCCACGCATCCCGAGTTTTCACAGCAGCACCAGTTCTCCTCCTTGGTTGGCATTAGCTCGCACCGATTGCATGTGCACCAGGTGGAAATACCGTCCATGCGACTAGGTCCAGTGTCGGCATCCGTTGATTCGTCCTGCCAACTGCCGTCCGAAGCCCAATCGTTTTCGCGTGTTTCCCTTTCCAGTAGTTCCTCCTCGGTATACTCGGGCTCATACATGTAGGGCATTATTGTAGCCATTGTGTGGTAAACAAACTAAAATAATTTATAGCGATGGTACAGGTGTTCACACGGGCTACAAGCGGCAAAGGTAGCTGACCAGAGCAAAGAAACGAGTCACAGAATACTCAAAGTAACACAGAGAGAGGAATGGAATCGAAAATCTGTTGCTGTGTGTTGTGAAACGGTCTGTTTATACTTATTGAGTAAAGAGGCCTCCTGCCGTTTCCATGGCGACACGTCATTAGCTCAAGCGCAGCGATTGTTGACACGAGACGTGCTTTGGCGTTGTGAAATGGGCAGTACGCGTCTGCTGATGACAGGCTCAGGGGCGGGGGATATGATTTAGTGCCACAAATGCAGGTCAGCCAGGGGGATGGGGCAAGTGATAGGATTATCACAAAATGGCAGCGGCCTGGTGCCTGTTTTCGCGTGCGTTTAATGGACGAAAACTCGGGTAAGGTCCATAGGAAATTTTTCTAAAATCGTGCGACTTAGGCTTAAAAACACATGGCTGACCCGTAGGGACAATACAAAATTTTGACCGAACCATTCCTTTAACGGATGACTTTCTCCCATGCTACTCTAATACTGACTGGGGAACCCTGCTAATATAGAATCAATTGTTAACCTCCTAAAAACGACCATTGTGGATTAGTGCCTTCTAGCCGCTAGCCTCGCATAGTGTTAATTTGCACCTTTCAGATGGGTGAGTCCTTCCTACTTGGGATGCAAACGTCAATTGGCCCTGAATAAGGTGCAAAACCATGCTAGCTGTATTCAACCTGCCGTTATTAGAAAAAATAAAACCCCAGTGTTTGGAGCGCCTTGTGACCACACTCCTCCTTCCCCAGCACCAAATATCACCCACCTCCCACATAGAACTGGGCTCAGGAAATCCTCCAAGCAACCTGCCACACACATTGTGTCTATTGAGAGGGCTCATGTAGATGCATACATGCATGTCAGGGGACAGATGGACAGCGAGGGGACTGGAGAAAGATACATGAGCAGTAGCGTGAGTGTTAACAGAATTCAGTCTGTGTAGTGTTCATGAAATTATACAACTGTGTTCACATCTGGCAGCTTTCCAGCATCCAGCATCTGATAACTGCATCCATGTTGTTGCCCCAAGGCTTCTTTACAGCAGTTTTACTATGTACATTTATAAATAAAATGTGCATTGGTCTCATTGATCACATTAAAAAGTCATGCTCTCGACCCTCACTTGTATTCTACGATCTTCGGTCATTGAAAGTGGTGATGCGTTGCCCTTGCTGCTTCTGTGTGCAGGTAGACAGTGGGATGACTGGATTATGAAAACCTGTTACTTGGGATGATGTCTGCGACAGAAACCAGTAAGATGCAAATAAACCATGACACAAAATTCTGTACGTGTGACGCGGTCAGGGTCGAGACCCCAGCAGTGGGGCACAGGTACCCCTCTTGACTAACGCAGGAGACCTATCAGGGTTTTCACCAGAGCCAGTCCTGCCCCAGAGGTGGGGAGATGGAGTTGATAGGGCCCCAGTCTCTGGCCTCTCTACATATGCCAAGCTTGCTGAAAATTGTACCACTGTTCATCATCCATAGCCTGCAAAACCGAGTCTGGCTAGAAGTATTTTTGTTTCATTACAGAACTACCAGTCCCAGAAGACCATACAGTAACTGGAAGTCACCACGTCCTGCAGAATGAAGCAACAAAACTTGCAAGTGATTCAGGAACTGAAGCTTTGGTCAAACAGCACTTCTAAACAACAAAAGGGGACTCTGCGACAGCAGCCCAGCAACTGAGACCCGCACCAGAGAGAATAACTCAACCACTTTGCACGAAAAGGAGGCAGGTCTAGATGGGGATTTTAAAACCTCCAGGTGTTGTGACCAACATGGGGGAGGGGCGAGTAAGCCCAGATGTGTCTGCAGAATCAGATGAGCAGGCTAACCAATGGAAGTGGGAAGAAAAGGAAGACAATGGGCCACATTACAAGTGTGCCGATCTGGAAAAAATACTGATACTTCTGGCTCCAGCATTTATTCTGGCCTGGCACAGACTTACCAGAAGTTCAGGCCCCTACCTGCAAATGAATGCCTGAATCACTGGCACTATTACCAACGGTGCAAGTGATTCAGGAAACTTACAGACACTCCACCACCCGTAATATCCTGGCAATACTGGGATATTGGGCGGCGAAGATGGTAAGGGCAGTTTGCTAGTATCCCACGGGAGGGATACGGGCAAACTTAGAATGAGGGCTAATGTCTCTAGAGTAGAGGAGAGAGGGGATGAGGGGAGGAGAAGAGAAGGGCGATGAGGGAGAGGAGAGCAGAAAGGATAGAAGGGAGGAAAGAAGAGTGGATAGAAAGTGTGAACATTGGAGGGACAGAAGGGAGAGTGCAGAAAGATGACTGGAGGGAGTGAGACAGGATGGGAGTAGGGTAGAGCGGGAGAGTACAGTAGAAGGAGTAGTAATACCAGGGAGAGGAGAAAAAGGGGGGCACTGATGGACGGAGTGAAGCAGATTGACATTGGCACATTACTACCATCATTCCCTGTAGAGAAATCTGTGCTGTGTTAGGCTACGGCACTCCTACGAAATCCCTGAAGGGAGCCAGATAGATAAGGCTTTTTGCCTTTAGGCCCTCGCCTGTAGTGAGACTTGGATAGTAGGTGTTATTGATCGCTAATGGGGAAAACTGGGGTTTAGGGACACCTTGGTAAGCGTGGAGGGTGCCCACAGGAAGTTGAGAGAGGAAAGCCCATTAAGTATCCTGCCCACACCCTGACCAGAATAAAAATCATGATTTTGGACATTCTTTAAATAGAAACCCCTTGAACCATCTTTCAGAGTCTGGGCGTTATTGAAGCCATCTGTGACAAGCATCTCTACTTATCTTTTGGTGGTTCTTCAATGCTATTGTACAAATTGGAGATGGCATGCCAGCCACAGCACCACTACTATGGAATACTGTGGAAGACATTGCAGACTTCACATCTATTATCATAGTTATAGACCACCCCTGTACTGAACACTAATTTAGATGTATTTATTTATTTGTTTATTTATATAACGCACCAAACCCTTAGGTATCTAGACGCATTTCTTAAAGTTGCATATGTTACGTATTTACATACAGTTAAGACAGTACAGGAATTCAAATAAAGTGCATCACAAGTAGGTACAGAGATGAACAGTGAAGTAAGACATACAGGTTATTGTCCCTCCTGCGTGAGAAGCCACATTTTTTCATTTTTCCTAAAATGTAAGTAAGATGTCTCTTCTCTTAGGGCTAGTGGCAGCGTGTTTCACATTTTTGCTGCTAAAACCAGGAAACTGCTGCCCCCTGCCTTCTGTAGCTTAAACCTAGGGATCTTAAGGCAGTGTGGTTGTACGGATCTTTGTGGTCGATCTGAAAGGTTTCGTGAGAATTTGTCAATCAGGTATTTGGGCGCTAGGTTAGAGAGACATTTGTGGGTGAATGATAAGGTTTGAACTCAATTCTCTGATTGACTGACAGCCAGTGCACACTACGTCTCAGCTCCGATGTATGGTGAGATCTGGGGATATTTAATGCAGATCTAAGTGCATTATTTTGGAGTATTTGCAACTTTTTTAGGTTACGCTGGTTGGTTCCTAAGAATAGGGCATTTCAACAGTCTAATTTGGATAGGATGAGCGCCCTAGCTATGGGGGTGCAATTGGCTGTGGACAAGAACGATCTGCAGTCATTAATTAGTTTACAGGTGTAGGCTGTGGCAGAGGCTGTCACATTGACTTGTCTTGTCAAAGTTAATGAGGAGTCACTGTAATTGCCTATCATGTTCACTTCCTTAGAGAAATGTATGTTGTTGCAATCAATATTAAAGGAGTTGAACTGTCTATTAAGTCTTGTTTCGGATCCTATGAGGAGTAGCTCTGTCTTATCATCATTAAGACAGAGTCCATGTTTAGCCATCCAAGATTGTATGATTAGGTATATATTATTTAGTAATTTTGAGTCAATGTTGTAGTCGCCAGTGATGGGGATGAGAATTTGAGTGTCATCCGCATAGTTACTGTAGGTGACACCCAAATGGTCTAAGTCCTCTAAGAGGGGTTTTGTGAAAATATTGTAGAGCATTGGAGAGATGCAAGAGCCCTGGGGGACTCAACATGTTACTGGTGCTGGCTCAGCCGACGCATTAGGTGCAAACACTCTCGTGGTTCTGTTATCCAGGAATGACTGGATCCAGGCGGTCGCTTTGTCGGAGAAGTGGGCTGCAGTCGAGAGATGGTTGCATAAGACTTTATGATTCACCAAATCAAAGGCAGTCGATAAGTCTAGTGGCAGTCTGAGGGCTAGATTGCCATTATCTTTTATGCCATTCATTTGTGTTTTTAAATCTATCAGAGCTGTTTCGGTGCTGTGTCTGGGTCTAAAGCCTGATTGTCGCCAGGCCCAGGAGGTTATTACTTTCAAGATGTTCGTGGATCTGAAGGTAGGCTGCCCTGTCAAGGATTTTCAAAAGGAACGGTACTGTAGTGATTGGTCTGTGATTTGCAGGGATGTTAGGATCGATGGTAGGTTTCTTTAATAACGGGAGGACCCAGGCCTCTTTCAGATTAGTGGGGACTATGTTAGTTTCAAATGATGCGTTGATTATTGAAGTAATGAAGGGTTCAAGGTCCCTTTCTGCCTCTTTAATGATTACTGCTGGGCAGATGTCCCCCTGACATCTTGAAGGTTTCAGATTCATTATTATACCCTCATCGTCCTCAGTGGAGAGAGGTGAGAACTTGAACAGATTCTGTGGAATGGGTGAGGATACTGAAGGCAGGAGTTGGGATGTATATGATGTAAGGCTGAGTTTTTTAGATTCTATTTTGGTTTGTAGAAGCTCAATTATGTCTAGTAGCACTTTCTGTATATTGGTACACAATGCAGTGTCTTTAGTGCAGGTCTCTGGTAGTGGTGCAGGAGATTCCAGCTCTCTAAGGATGTTGAATAATTCTTTAGTACTTGATTTAGCGTGAGTGATACTATCATTATAATTGTCACTTTATGTTTGGTGGATTGCTCGTTTATAGTTGAGGGAGGCTTTTGTTTTTGTGCAGGCTTCCTAGGTGAGGGGTGAACCATGTATTTATGTGAGCACAGGGTTTGGCTTTGTGAATTTTCAGAGGGGCTATTGTATTAATGGCATTGAGCAGTGCACTGTTGTACAGATCTACTAGAGAGGAGGGGTAATTCTTAGGGATAGGGTGGTTGATGATAGGTTGTAACAAAGGGAGATGTTTCTCTACTGTTATATTGCAGTTATTCCTAGCAAGTGTAGGCAGTGTTAGTGGATTGCTGTGGTTGGGACGGTTGCTGTTCTGTAAGGTAAATGAGATGATATGGTGGTCAGACCAAGCACAAGGTGAGTTAGAGAGTATATTAAAGGAATGGTGCGGTCAGAAATATTATTGGCCAAAAAGATGGGCAATAATAAAACAAATATCTAAAATATATATATTTTTTAAGTCCCTAGGGAAAGTATTGAGCAAATGAAGCTCAAACTTTAAAATTGGAAGCACTAGGGGGCATCCATTTTGTGATTTCAGGCAGCCTCCTCAGCTCTGCCCTTGCGGCACTAAACAAGCAGCAAAAGCCTCCTACTGGGAGCTTTTGCTTACTGCATCCTGAGCACAGCTGAGGAGGCTGCCTTCACTTTCATTTTACGTTTTCTGTGCTCCCCAAACCCAGGGAAGCACAGAAAACGTTAAATAAAGGCAAAAAGCCGAGGCGCTCCAATTAAAAATATAACATTTTGTATTTGTGATTGCCGTGGTTGGAAAACCACAGCAATCACAAATACAACAACGTTGTTATTCTGACAGCGGCAGCTTTCGCCTGGAGTCTCCTGGGCTCCCCCAACCCTGCAGGAGTCCAGGAGACTCCCAGCGAAAGCTGCCACATTCAGAATAACAACGTTTTTGAATTTGTAAATACTGCAGCATTTACAAATCCAAAAACATTGTATTTCTCACTGCGGCAGCTTTCGCTTGGAGTCTCCTAGACTCCCTGTTACGCTCACCTGGCTCCCACAGGGGAGTCGACCAGAACTGGACAGCTGCGGTCTCCACCAATGTGACGCGTAGTGCCGAGATGACGGACTGGACTGGCCCACCTAGATTCGTTTGCCTGGCTCGTAGGAATATTCTTCTGCAAATGGAGAAAGGGAATTAACCACCCGTGGAGTTGAGCGTTAACCCCCCCAACCCCACTGATCACCTTTGATGTCCCCTCTTATAGTCTCACCTGATGGTTTGGAAAGATGAGCTCTCCATCCTGCATTGAGTGCAGGGGCGCGTAGATAACCAGTGGCTTCACTGGCTCAAAGGAATTGGTGAGTTCCAGAACAATATTGACTCCGTAAGTATGTAGTTCGTAAGAGTTCAAATGCCTGATTTCACTCTTGTCCAATTCCTTGCAGGTTGCAGCTTGACCCAAGCGAAGAGTTCCTCGTGGCAACCGGTAATATTCAGGTAAGGATTTGTATTATCCAACACAGTTCGATAAAATAATGTCAGTATGTAACCTGTTGCTTTCTCCCTTATTCTGTCAGGGATGGCACTCTATTAAGAGTGGCACAGGACACCCAGAAAGGGTTTGGGTGGTTGTGCCAAATAAAGTGGACAGATAAGAACACACACAGCGGAAAGGAAAGAGAACGAAGAGTAGGCAAGAGTAGCAAGGGAAAAGATACAGAATGAATACCCTCTTGGGGTGTATGCAGATATAGGAAAAGAGTATTCCACGAACCTTGGAAATACTCTAGCCTTCTGCACAGTTTGCTATAACAGAGGCCCACGCTGATTGCTCATGACTTGGAACAGCAGCTCTGGGTGTCTGTAATGTAGAAACAGGACAAGGGAAGGGGCAGAGGTTGACTGATGGGAACCAACAGACAGGCTCTGTACAAAAGGGTCTACAAACAGTACAAGAGAAGATACTACAGACAAATCCAGTAAATGAGGTGATAGCAAACTAGCAGAAGGAAATGAAAGGAAAGTCGTGTAACAGGATAGGATAGCAGAGGACAGTAAGGAACAAGGTTGAGAGCTCAGAGGAGCAGGAAAGCAATGAGTAAGCCCACAGGGGTAGGACTGTAAGGTAGAACGCCCAGAGGAAAAGGGCTTAGGGCAGCAGAGTAAAGCAGACTGCACGGCAAGGATCCCGTAAGGGCCGGGCAGTAAGGAGTGAACCCTGAGGGACAGGGCCGATGAACGTAGAAGGTAGCAGAGGACTGTAGAGAGCTGCTAGGCCGAGAACCCAGCAGAAAAGGTAGGTAGTAGGCAGCGAAGCGGGATAAGCTGCAAAGTAGGAAGGCCCAGAGGACAAGGGTTGTAGGTAGCCAGAGAGAGGTAGGCTGCAGAGCAGGGAGCCCCAGAGGACAAGGGCTGAAGGCAGCCGGAGTGAGGCAGGCTGCAGGGCAGGGAGCCCAGAGGACAAGGGCTGAGGCAGGAAAGCAGCAGAGCGTGATCAGCTGCAATGTAGAGGGTACGCAGGGCAAGGGCGGAGGCTGGAAGGCAGCAGTGCGTGATCGGCTGCAATGTGGAGAGCCCGACAGGGCAAGGGCGGAGGCTGGAAGGCAGCAGAGCGTGATCGGCTGCAATGTGGAGAGCCCGGCAGGGCAAGGGCGAAGGCTGGAAGGCAGCAGAGCGTGATCCGCTGCAATGTGGAGAGCCCGGCAGGGCAAGGGCGAAGGCTGGAAGGCAGCAGAGCGTGATCGGCTGCAATGTGGAGAGCCCGTCAGGGCAAGGGCGAAGGCTGGAAGGCAGCAGAGCGTGATCCGCTGCAGTGTGGAGAGCCCGGCAGGGCAAGGGCGAAGGCTGGAAGGCAGCAGAGCGTGATCCGCTGCAATGTGGAGAGCCCGGCAGGACAAGGGCGGAGACTGGAAGGCAGCAGAGCGTGATCAGCTGCAGTGTGGAGAGCCCAGAGGAGCAGGGCTGTGAGGCAGGGAGCCTGAAAGGCTATGGCTGGAGGCAGCAGGGTGGAGCAAGCAACAAGGCAGGGTCCAAGCAGGAGTGAAGGTAAGCAGCATACAATTCCGTAGGAAGATGCAAAAGGTGGAGGAAGGACTCTCAGATGCAAGAGGCTGAGCCACTGCAGGCAGCAGACTTTATACTGCCTAGCCCAGCACAGAGGCAGGCTAATTGGTTGCACCTGGCTAAACACACCTGCAGGCAATCGGCCACCTCCCTTTCTGTTCCTGGGCTGGTGGAAGCAGGGCAAGTCTCTAGGGCTTCTGGGTGGTGTAGTTCCATTGATAACCAATAGGAACAGCCAGGAATCAATGCTTGTAGCCAGGTGCATTATGGTATGCGTAGTTTGTTGGAAATAATAATTAAGCAGCAAAGTCTCGCAAATGGGAAATAAAGTTTCCAAAGTAAATATAGATAGATCCAAGAGTCTGTTGTAAATAAATGATAAACATATAGTCAAAATTGAGCGTAAATGGATGCGCCCACGGCGCAGGCATGACAGTATGCCCCTCTCCAGGTCCCTCTCCAGGTTCCCTGAAGACCGACCTATAGGAAGAATGTCTGTCACACCGTACAAGAGTCTTACTCCAAAAAGGCAAAACATGAAGCACCAGAAACGGGTTGCAAGGTGAGAGTCTTGAATGGCTGTAGAGAGTATCAAGGCGGTAGCAACTGGGTGTGTGGGTGTCATGAGAGAGCCAGCGGGCTGGAACGCACCTGAGACTGGTACAGTAGAGTCTGGCAGTCTTAGTGCTATAGATACACCAGCGGAAACGACTAGAGCAGTAGTCTTAACAGGAAAACCCTTCGCTGACCCTGCAACAGTTAGCATGGCGGATGTAGGATCAGGAAGAGAAGGTGCTGAGGGATCAGGTTGTGTAGCAGAGGATTCTGCTGCAGCGAGCACAGCTGCGAAGGAAGTAGAAATCTGGGCATCGGGAGCATCAGAATTAGCAGTAGCTTCAGGAATCACAGTAGCTATAGCAACCTCAAGATTTGCCGCAGAGACTTGAGGAGTCTCAAATGTGGCAGGGAGTTTAGGAACCACAGCAGCAGGAAGATCATGGATTGCAGTTGGAAGTTCGGGTGCTGTAGCAGCTACAGATAGTTCAGGTGTTGCAACTACTGGTAGATCGGGTACCACAACCACTGGCGATTCAGGGGGTATCGAAGAAACTGAAGATGTTGATTGCTCAAGAGTGTTGTCTGATAGCACAGCCACTCTTTGGCAAGACCCGCTTGCCAACTCAGCATGCTCGGTGTGAACTGCGCCAGTCTCTTCAGCTGCCATTGTCATTTCAGAAGAGGTTGTAAGTGTGAGTACTGGACAATAGGCAAGGGTGAGGGCGGAACCATCCTTTGACTCAGAGGGATTTCCAATCAGAAGACCACCCTTGTTTTGTGGTGTAATGGCTGTGTGCGTGATTTGACCCACCGGAGGAGTTAATTCTTTTCTGTCAGTACAACAACCTGAGTTTCTGTGGCTGGAAGATGAAAGAGCTGTGTCAGTCTTTAGAAGGGATACATATGCTATATTTAGGTCTTCCATCTGCTTGGTATAAGTCTGTATACTTTTCTGTATGGCAATTCCAGGCCTTATCAAGTCGATCTCTAAAGATAAGATGTCAGGTGTTGGACATAGTGTCAGATGGTCTGGTGACTTGTGTCCCTTCATAAGATTCTTATAATGCAAATAAACAAAGTCATCATAGAGGTCTTCAGTCTTTCTTTTAAGGCGTAGGAGTTTTTCTTGTAGCAGGTAAGTATCATTAGTTTGATCTAAAGCTTCAGAAGCTGGTGTGGCAGAAAATTCGGTTGTAGCAATGGGAAGACTGATCTTAGGGTTATTGTGGTTAGTAGATACTGTGGAAGCATCAAGACAACCGATGGTTAGTATAGGTCTTTTGTACCCAGGACCAGATGCACAAACCTCAGGATAATGACTGCCTTGTCCTGTCAAATAAGGGTTTCCAGCATTCTGGGGAGCTTGCCAAGCTGATCTTGCGCATATCACTCTGGCAACAGCGTATTCTGGTTTAGAGTCTCCCACAATGAGTGCTATATCCTTGGCTGTTGCGGTGTTGGAAGGCTTGTCAGAAGACGCAGGAGTGTCTTTCACTGTTTGGTTTAACAAGATCTGTAAGAATTCATTATCTTGCTGTAGCTCTGCAACAGATAAGGACTGCGGGTCATAGTCGCAGATGTCATAATAATTGTACATGGAAGAAGGGTCAGCTAGCCAGTGAGTATAGTACCGTGTTTGTAAATCTTTGTTTACTGAGGCGAGACTGTCCTTTAGACTAAGGTTCTTGTTTGCTGTCTTTAGGGAAACCATAGGTTTATGCAAAGGTTTCTTTACCCGAAAGGAAAGCATCTTTGTTCTGTATGTGCCTTTCCGGCCTATGGAACAAGACATTTTTGGCTCTTGCATTCTCTCAGGGATGGCACTCTATTAAGAGTGGCACAGGACACCCAGAAAGGGTTTGGGTGGTTGTGCCAAATAAAGTGGACAGATAAGAACACACACAGCGGAAAGGAAAGAGAACGAAGAGTAGGCAAGAGTAGCAAGGTAAAAAAATACAGAATGAATACCCTCTTGGGGTGTATGCAGATATAGGAAAAGAGTATTCCACGAACCTTGGAAATACTCTAGCCTTCTGCACAGTTTGCTATAACAGAGGCCCACGCTGATTGCTCAGGACTTGGAACAGCAGCTCTGGGTGTCTGTAATGTAGAAACAGGACAAGGGAAGGGGCAGAGGTTGACTGATGGGAACCAACAGACAGGCTCTGTACAAAAGGGTCTACAAACAGTACAAGAGAAGATACTACAGACAAATCCAGTAAATGAGGTGATAGCAAACTAGCAGAAGGAAATGAAAGGAAAGTCGTGTAACAGGATAGGATAGCAGAGGACAGTAAGGAACAAGGTTGAGAGCTCAGAGGAGCAGGAAAGCAATGAGTAAGCCCACAGGGGTAGGACTGTAAGGTAGAACGCCCAGAGGAAAAGGGCTTAGGGCAGCAGAGTAAAGCAGACTGCACGGCAAGGATCCCGTAAGGGCCGGGCAGTAAGGAGTGAACCCTGAGGGACAGGGCCGATGAACGTAGAAGGTAGCAGAGGACTGTAGAGAGCTGCTAGGCCGAGAACCCAGCAGAAAAGGTAGGTAGTAGGCAGCGAAGCGGGATAAGCTGCAAAGTAGGAAGGCCCAGAGGACAAGGGTTGTAGGTAGCCAGAGAGAGGTAGGCTGCAGAGCAGGGAGCCCCAGAGGACAAGGGCTGAAGGCAGCCGGAGTGAGGCAGGCTGCAGGGCAGGGAGCCCAGAGGACAAGGGCTGAGGCAGGAAAGCAGCAGAGCGTGATCAGCTGCAATGTAGAGGGTACGCAGGGCAAGGGCGGAGGCTGGAAGGCAGCAGAGCGTGATCGGCTGCAATGTGGAGAGCCCGACAGGGCAAGGGCGGAGGCTGGAAGGCAGCAGAGCGTGATCGGCTGCAATGTGGAGAGCCCGGCAGGGCAAGGGCGAAGGCTGGAAGGCAGCAGAGCGTGATCCGCTGCAATGTGGAGAGCCCGGCAGGGCAAGGGCGAAGGCTGGAAGGCAGCAGAGCGTGATCGGCTGCAATGTGGAGAGCCCGTCAGGGCAAGGGCGAAGGCTGGAAGGCAGCAGAGCGTGATCCGCTGCAGTGTGGAGAGCCCGGCAGGGCAAGGGCGAAGGCTGGAAGGCAGCAGAGCGTGATCCGCTGCAATGTGGAGAGCGCGGCAGGACAAGGGCGGAGACTGGAAGGCAGCAGAGCGTGATCAGCTGCAGTGTGGAGAGCCCAGAGGAGCAGGGCTGTGAGGCAGGGAGCCTGGAAGGCTATGGCTGGAGGCAGCAGGGTGGAGCAAGCAACAAGGCAGGGTCCAAGCAGGAGTGAAGGTAAGCAGCATACAATTCCGTAGGAAGATGCAAAAGGTGGAGGAAGGACTCTCAGATGCAAGAGGCTGAGCCACTGCAGGCAGCAGACTTTATACTGCCTAGCCCAGCACAGAGGCAGGCTAATTGGTTGCACCTGGCTAAACACACCTGCAGGCAATCGGCCACCTCCCTTTCTGTTCCTGGGCTGGTGGAAGCAGGGCAAGTCTCTAGGGCTTCTGGGTGGTGTAGTTCCATTGATAACCAATAGGAACAGCCAGGAATCAATGCTTGTAGCCAGGTGCATTATGGTATGCGTAGTTTGTTGGAAATAATAATTAAGCAGCAAAGTCTCGCAAATGGGAAATAAAGTTTCCAAAGTAAATATAGATAGATCCAAGAGTCTGTTGTAAATAAATGATAAACATATAGTCAAAATTGAGCGTAAATGGATGCGCCCACGGCGCAGGCATGACATATTCAGGCGCTGAGAGAAAGTATGAAGTCTCGGGGAATAATGCCTCCGGCGGTAAAATCAGGTAAGTCTATTGTGGTGAGGAGGTTTCCCCTTGCTTGTCCCTTTGTTTCACCTTGCTGTCCTTTTGTTCCCCTTAGGGGCCGGGGTACGGCGAGGATGCAGTGGAGGTTGCGCCGACCCGTGAAGAGGAATAGTACCCCCGGTGGTAAAATCAGGTAAGTCTATGGGGGGTAACTAATATTGCCTCTGTTTATTCACCTTGCTGTTCTTGTGTTCCCCTTAGGTGCCGGAGTGCGGCGGGAACATGCAGAAGGATGCGGTGGAATGTGAAGATGTTGTGAAGGCCGGTGAGTTGAGCGCGGCGCTGCAGCAGGCGAGGCGACGTGCATAAAATAACTTCTTTCTTCCAGCTCGAAGGCGCAGTGGATCGGGAATTCAGGTAAGGATCAAAGGTATTGCTCTTGTTCTAACCTTTTCTCCTTCTTTCTCCCTTTTTCTAGGAGCTCCAAACTCGAGGCGGGCGTGGCAGAAGACTGGATGCAGACTTGCAGGCACGGTGAGCGTTACGCTGCTGGATGCAGAATAACGCTAAGCGTGTGCTGCTCTTCGGGCGTGGTTTAAATAGCCTCCAAAGTAGTCCCAGGTAAGTATTCCTCACCAGCCCCACCCGAGTAAAAAAATAGTCCCTAGGTAAAGTAGTCCCTTCCAAGCCTCTTTTGGCTTGGAGCTCTTGCAGCATGGTCTGCATCAGGTAAGTTTGCAGCATGGTCTGCATCAGGTAAGTTTTAATCTATGAGCCTGGCGTCTATAGTGCCAGGACTGACTCTCCATATAAGCCTGGCACCATGGACGCCAGGACTGCACCCAAATAGCCCCTAGCAGGGGTTGTTGGGCTTGCTTGGAATAACTTGATGCCTGCTTCCGGGGTTGCTGGACTTGGTCTGGGTCCCCGGGGGTAGGCATCATGACAGCACTCCCCCCCCCAAGGCCCCTCCTAAGGTCGTTCTTCCCCGTGGTTTCGGTTTGTCTGGGAAATTTCTGTGGAATTTTTTCACCAATCGGGGTGCATGAACGTGATCACTAGGTTCCCATGACCTTTCCTGTGGTCCGTAACCTTTCCAGTCGATTAAATAAAAATGTTTTGACTCAATCAGCTTGCAGTCCAGGATGTTCTTAACCTCAAATTCGGGTTCCCCGTCTACAAGGATGGGGTCTGGTGGCTTGGTTAGTCTTGTCCCTGATTGCACTGGCTTCAAAAGTGACACATGAAAGACGGGGTGAATTCGTATATTAACAGGTAAGTCCAACTTGACAGCCACCGGGTTGATAATGGCCTTAATAGAGTAAGGTCCCAAATATCTGGGGTTAAAGGTCTGTGTTCCTTTTAGAGGTATGTGTTTTGTGGCTAACCATACTTGGTCCCCTATCTGGTATTGTGGAGTATCACTTCTATGCCGATCAGCATCTTTCTTGTATTTTTCTTTTGCTTGTTTTAAATGTGCAATTGCTTCCTTAAAGGCTTGTGTAATCATAGCGTGCAGATGGTCCACTGCGGGCATTTCTAAGTGTTGGGGTGAGTCAAGGTCTGAGGTTCGAGGATGGTGCCCATATAAGGTATAAAAGGGGCTTTGTCCAGTTCCAGAATGTACTGAATTATTGTATGCATATTCGGCAATCCAAAGAATGTCTTTCCAATTACTCTCAGTCTGATGTAACATACAACGCAAGTATTGTTCGAGAGTCTGGTTGATCCTCTCCATTTGACCATCGGTTTGGGGGTGGTGACTGGTCGATAACCTCACATCGATTTGCGCCAATTGACAACATTTCTTCCAAAAATGTGAAATGAATTGACTGCCCCGGTCAGAGACCAATACGGACGGAAATCCGTGTATGCGAACAATGTTTTCGAGGAACTCCTTGGCCAGGATTGAAGCTGAAGGTAATCCTTTTAAAGGAATAAAGTGGGCCATCTTGGAAAAAAGATCCACAATAACTAGGATGATGTTAAATCCATTGCATGGGGGTAGATCAGTAATAAAGTCTAACAATAAGGTGTGCCATGGTGTAGGCGGAATGTCTAAAGGTTGTAAGAGTCCAGCTGTTTTTTTCTTCTGACTTTTGTTTTGGGCGCAAATCCCACAAGACATTACAAATGATTTAATATCCTTTCGCCAGGTGGGCCACCAGAATTGTCTCTTAATTTTAGCTTCAGTCTTTGCAATACCTGGGTGCCCCTCCATTAGGGTATCATGATAACGGGAAATGACTAGCTCTTGTAGTTCCTTGTGTGGCAGAAATAGCCGCCATTGGTAATAAGGCAGGTCATTGGTTACAGAGTAGTCCGGCCCTTTCTTTACCCAGTCCTGCAGGGCTGTAGGTCAAAGAGTTGCTGGATCTTTACCTGAATGTCCTCTAGTGTCTGTAGAGTAGTCATGCCAAGAATCCTTTGTTCGGAAATTATAGGTACTGGTTCTGGGTTCACTTCAGCCTCTCCCATCCCTATTCGGGATAAGGCGTCTGCTTTACCATTCTTATAACCTGGTCGATAGGTTATCACGAAATCGAACTCGGCTAAGAACAATGCCCATCGGAGTTGGCGTGACGATTGGGCCTTGGCTGTTTTTAAATACTGCAAGTTCCGGTGATCGGTGATCACAGTAATGGTATGCCTGGCACCGAGAAGATAATGCCGCAAAGCCTTGAAGGAGGATTTAATGGCTAATAACTCCTTGTCGGTAACCGCATAATTTAACTCGGGTGCCGAGAACTTTCTGGACCAAAATGCTACTGGGTGAAGCTGGCCAGTTTCAGGGTCCTTTTGGGACAGACAGCTCCCATGGCTAGACTGGATGCATCAGTTTCCACTATGTATGGAAGTTCAGGGCGTGGGTGCTTTAATACAGGCGCAGACGTGAATTTCGCTTTCAGCTCTTGGACGGCATTTTCAGCTTCTTCAGTCCACATAAAGCGTTTATTTTTTCGCAAGAGTGCTCTGATGGGATGTACCACATGTGAAAAATCCGGGATGAATCTGCGGTAGAAATTGGCAAAGCCGAAAATGCTTTGTACTCCTTTAACTGAACTTGGTGATGGCCACTTAAGGATTGCGTCCACCTTTCGTGAGTCCATTCGGACTCCTCTTGGGGTCAGGATAAACCCAAGGAATTCAACTTCTGTGGCATGAAAAATGCATTTTTCCAGTTTTGCATATAGTTTGTGCTGGCGCAATTTCTCAAGGACTGCTCGGACGTGCTTCACATGGTCAGATTCTGAAGAGGAGTATACTAGAATATCATCGATATACACGACAACACACACGTCAATGAGTTCACGAAGATCATCGTTCATAAAATATTGGAAGGCTGCTGGTGCATTGCACAACCCGAAGGGCATCACCTGGTATTCGAATAATCCATACTTAGTGCGAAAAGAAGTCTTCCATTCGTCGCCCTCTTGTACACGTACCAGATGGTATGCCCCCCTGAGATTTAATTTAGTCTATATGCAAGCGTCCTTCACTTGGTCTAGTAGTTCAGGGATCAGAGGCAATGGGTATCGGTTCTTAACAGTTATCTGGTTCAATGCGCGGTAGTCTATGCACGTTCTGAGGTCACCTTCCTTTTTGGGCACGAAGAACAAAGCTGAAGATGCAGGGGACTTGGATGGGCGAATAAAGCCATTAGCAAGGTACTGATCTAAGTATTGTCGTAGGTGAAGGTTCTCAGGTTCCATAAGGGCGTAGATCCTGCTACAGGGGGTTGTGCACCGGGTATGAGATCGATTTGACAATCGTATGATCTGTGAGGTGGTAAGGTGTTTGCCTGTTCTTTTTGGAAGACATCCTGGAATTCTTGATATTCTGGAGGTAGTTGCTCGACTGTTGTGGTTACTGTGGCCAGGCCTGCGTTCAGGTTTTTCTTTGGGTAACAGGTTTGTGCACAATCCGGGAAGGTTATTCTCTTCTCTCGCCAATCAATACAAGGATTATGTGTTTCCAACCAAGGTATCCCCAGTATTATTTGGAACTGTGGGGCTTTGATTAGATCAAACACAATAGTCTCTCGATGCCCATCCTGACCCAATAGTGTCATCTCTGCGGTGGAATGAGTTACAGGCCCAGAGGCAATTTCAGTTCCATCGACTGTGGTGATGACATCTGAGGTGGTTTTTCGGCAGAGAGGTAGATTCATCCTGGAAGCCAATTAGTAGTCCACATAGTTTCCTATGGCCCCGCTATCAATGTATGCCCTTACTGCGTGCATACGCGATGGCTGCCTTGGATCTACGAGGACCATTGATATGATGAAATGCGAGGTCTGAGTATCCTTCTTCAAGCTCGGCAAGCGGACCTCTACGCTTGTCGGGTGTGGTTGTTTCCCGAGTCTGACTCCATATGGCTTTTATCAGCAGCTCCTACCACCTTCTTGGGTGGTTTTACAGGGCAATGCCGTAGAAAATGCCCAGAAGTTCCACAATATAGACACAATTGCATTTGCCGTCTCCTTTCTCTTTCCTTCTGGTTAAGGGTCCTTTAACCCCTCCGATTTGCATGGGTTCTGAAGCATCTGCTCCTTTGGGGTTAGCGTGGGTTTTGACCAACACCCGATTCTCAAACTTGGCTCGATTAGCCTTTCTGTTCTGAAGTCTGTGATCTAACTGGACCACTAAGTCTATATATTCAGCGCAGTCTTGAGGTGGGTTCACGACTTGAGCCAAGACATCCTTGAGTTCTCCTCAAAGCCCTCGATGAAATAACGTGATTCGTTTTACCTCAGGCCATCCAGTTTCCACTATCAACCTATTAAAGGTCACGATGTAGGATAGAAGGTCCTGGTTACCCTGTCGTAGGGACAAAAGTTCGTTATCCATGGCCTGTCCTTGGGAGTGCAGGGCAAATAGTATTTTGCATGCTCATTTGAAAGCTCTGAAAATCCCGAAGAATTGGGTCATCCTGAGTAACTAGTGGAATTGACCAATCAGCTGCACTGCCACTGAGATATGACAATACAAAGGCTACCTTGCCTTGGTCGTTTGGGAAGGCTCCAGGTCTGCATAAAAAGTGCAAGCGGCATTGGTTCATAAACACGGCGAACCTTTTGGGGTCCCCGGCAAAGTGTTCGGGCGGAGCTAATGGAATAGTTCCTGGTAGGTTTATTTGCACAGGGTTACTCGATGACACAGGAGCTGGATTTCCCCCGGGTCCTGGTAGGGGTGCTTGTCCAGCCTGGCTTTGCAGTAATTGCCTAGCAAGGTCATCAGTTCGCTCCTTTGACAAAATCAGTTCTCTCCTAAGAGCATTGGTTTCTTGACGGGCGGAATGCACTTCAGCCCTCAGTTCCCCTAGTAAATGGGCCAATTGGTCAGTTTCTGAGGTATCCATAACGCCCGGGTGGGAATTTGTGGGTAGGCTTCGCGTTCTGTTACGCTCACCTGGCTCCCACAGGGGCGTCAATCTGAACTGGACAGCTGCGGTCTCCACCAATGTGACGCATAGTGCCGAGATGACGGACTGGACTGGCCCTCCTAGCTTCCTTTGCTTGGCCCGTAGGAATATTCTTCTGCAAATGGAGAAAGGGAATTAACCACCCGTGGAGTTGAGCGTTACCCCCTCCCCCCTGCTGTTCTCCCCACTTATCACCTTTAATGTCCCCTCTTATAGTCTCACCTGATGGTTTGGAAAGATGAGCTCTCCATCCTGCATTGAGCGCAGGGGCGCGTAGATAACCAGTTGCTTCACTGGCTCGAAGGAATTGGTGAGTTCCAGAACCATATTGACTCCGAGATTTCCGGCAAGACGCCGTAAGTATGTAGTTCGTGAGAGTTCAAATGCCTGACTTTCACTCTTGTCCGATTCCTTGCAGGTTGCAGCTTGACCCAAGCGAAGAGTTCCTTGTGGCAACCGGTAATATTCAGGTAAGGATTTGTATTATCCAACACAGTTCGATAAAATAATGTCAGTATGTAACCTGTTGCTTTCTCCCTTATTCAGGCACTGAGAGAAAGTATGAAGTCTCGGGGAATAATGCCTCCGGCGGTAAAATCAGGTAAGTCTATTGTGGTAAGGAGGTTTCCCCTTGTTTGTCCCTTTGTTTCACCTTGCTGTCCTTTTGTTCCCCTTAGGGGCCGGGGTACGGCGAGGATGCAGTGGAGGTTGCGCCGACCCATGAAGAGGAATAGTACCCCCGGTGGTAAAATCAGGTAAGTTTGTGGGGGGTAACTAATATTGCCTCTGTTTATTTCCTAGGCTCACCTTGCTGTTCTTGTGTTCCCCTTAGGTGCCGGAGTGCGGCGGGAACATGCAGAAGGATGCGGTGGAATGTGAAGATGTTGCGAATGCTGGTGAGTTCAGCGCGGCGCTGCAGCAGGCGAGGCGACGCGCATAAAATAACTTCTTTCTTCCAGCTCGAAGGTGCGGTGGATCGGGAATTCAGGTAAGGATCAAAGGTATTGCTCTTGTTCTTACCTTTTCTCCTTCTTTCTCCCTTTTTCTAGGAGCTCCAAACTCGAGGCGGGCGTGGCAGAAGACTGGATGCAGACTTGCAGGCACGGTGAGCGTTACGCTGCTGGATGCAGAATAACGCGAAGCGTGTGCTGCTCTTAGGGCGTGGTTTAAATAGCCTCCAAAGTAGTCCCAGGTAAGTATTCCTCCCCAGCCCCACCCAAGTAAAAAAATAGTCCCTAGGTAAAGTAGTCCCTTCCAAGCCTCTTTTGGCTTGGAGCTCTTGCAGCATGGTCTGCATCAGGTAAGTTTGCAGCATGGTCTACATCAGGTAAGTTTCAAACTATGACCCTGGTGACTCTCCATATGAGCCTGGCGCCATAGATGCCAGGACTGCACCCAAATAGCCCCTAGCAGGGGTTGTTGGGCTTGCTTGGAATAACTTGATGCCTGCTTCTGGGGTTGCTGGAGTTGGTCTGGGTCCCCGGGGGTAAGTATCATGACACTCCCTCAGGGTTGGGGGAGCCCAGGAGACTCCACGCGAAAGCTGCCGCAGTGAGAAGCACTGCAGCATTTGTAAACAGCCGTGTTGTGTTTCCCGGGGGGAGCCCGAGAGCCCCAAAGTGAAAACTGCTGTAGGCAGAAACACTGCAGAATTTCTAAACACCTGCGTTGTGTTTCTGCCTACAGCAGCTTTCACTTTGGGGCTCTCGGGCTCCCCAAGGTGAAAGCTGCTGCAGGCAGAAACACTGCAGCATGGAAACACAACCGCGTTGTGTTTCTGCCTACAGCAGCTTCCACTTTGGGGCTCTCGGGCTCCCCCGGAGACACAAAGTGAAAGCCAAGGCAGGAAGAAACACAACGTAGTTGTGTTTAAAAAATGCTCCGGCTCGGAGGAGCACGAGAAACTTAGAAAGAAAAACTGCAGCGTTTTTGAAACACAACAATGTTGTATTTATGTTTGCGGTAGCTTCAGCTTGGAGCCCAGAGGGCTCCAAGTTGAAGCTACCGCAAACATAAATACAACGTTTTAAAAGCTGCAGTTTAATTTCTAGGTTTTCCGGGCTCCGCCAGCCCGGAAGCAAAAGCCACCCAGTGGTAGCTTTTGTTTACTACAGCTGGCTGGCTTTTGCTTCATTAGTGCGCAAAGGCAAGCACAGGCGGCATCCATTTCACAAAATGGATGCCCCCTAGTGCTTCCAATTTTAAAGTTTGAGCTTCATTTGCTCAATACTTTCCATAGGGACTTACAAAAAATATGTATTTTAGATATTTGTTTTATTATTGGCCATCTTTTTGGCCAATAATATTTCTGACCGCACCATTCCTTTAATGTCACAGTTGATGTCTGCAATCCAATCTAGTGTTCTCCCTTTGTTGTGGGTAGGCTTAGAGAAAAGATGTACGAAGCCTAGTTCTGATATGGTGTTAGCGACAGCTAGAGCACTGACATCTTTGGAGTCCTGTAGTCCTAGGTTGAGGTCTCCTAACAGCATCATTTGAGACCCTGGTTTGGTGTTAGCTGTATGAAGTAGTGTAATGTCTTCCTCAAAGCAGGTTAGTGGTCCTGGTGGTCTATGCATAAGGTGGATGGTTGTTGTTGTTCGAGAAACAGTGATGGGTAACTTGATAGCTAGTAGTTCTCCTGACGGAATGTTTGGTTTGGTATGGACTCAAGGCCTAGTAGGGTTTTTGCAATAAAGGCGACACCGCCACCTTTAGAGGATTCTCTATCTTGTCTGATGATAGTGTACTCATCCGGTATGGCGAGTGAGAGTGAAGGCCCTGCCGCAGCGTGAAGCCAGGTCTCAGTTATGGCTACAAAGTCAAGGTCATTCTTGGTTATAATGTCTGCAATATCTAGTGCCTGAGCTGTCAGGGATCTAGCGTTTATGAGCGCTCCCTTAATGAGAAAGGGAGCGCTCTCTATACGTTTCTATCTAACTTAATTTTTGTAGTGCGCTGTTTTCTCGCAAGGATGGAACATTAGTGACTTTACTGTTGAGAGGGTCAGCTATTTTTAATCTTGTAGATGAGGATTTAATGTTGGTTTTATTTTTACAGTTAATTAGTATAGGACTGGCTGTTGTGAATCTGGAGCCTATTCTGGAATTCCTGATTTTTGTTGGGCACGGTTGATTAGGAGTAGGTCTTGTGGCGAAGAGATTGATCCTTGGGCTGGGATAAGTGGCTGAGAATTACTTGGAGCTGTCTGGGAAGTATGATTGGGTTTGGTTGCCCCTAGACGGAAGGAGGGTAGAGATTTGGTTGAAGTGATGCTGTCAGACGGTGGTAGTCTTGAGGCCATAGATAGGGAGATGCTGGGTGTCCTGAACGAGGCGTAATGGGCTGTAGTAGATGCCTGAGTGTCATTACCTTTGCCATTTGCAATGGTGACTGATGCGTATGATGCCATTGTGGGTAATAGTAAAGGGGTAAATGTGATTAGAGTGCCTGTGATAATTAGGGTGAACATGTACATGACTAGGCGCGCTAGAGCTAGGATAAGTTCGGTGTCACATATCAGGATCAATAGCTAGTGGTGATATGTGTAAGGATCAGTAGTTAGCATAGTGCATATAACAAATAAAGCAGTATGCTGAATAATACGTCGATAGGGCTAGCAAGGAGCATTTGACATGGAACAATGACTAGTATGAAGTGATCAGCTTTGATGAGATGCTAGGAATGGAGCAGTTAGTATATGACACAGAGGCTAGAGTCAGTACATATAGGCCATAAATGAGGTGAGGCAGTATAACAGGATATGCTAGTGATAACAGGCTACAGCAGGTGCGTGAAGTGCTATGCACTATGTAGGCTAAATACTGATCACTTTGTCTGGCTATAATGCCTAGCAGGCTACAATATGCATAAGAATAGTTGTACATAGAAATCAAGAAGCGACATTAAGGTGCAGTTCAAATCGTGAGTAGATCAATTAGCAATTGGCAATTAGAGTGGGAGCAGAGCATTTAGGTTAGTGAGATATACGCACTGGAGAATATCGGCAAGCATAAATCGCATTTGAAATGGCACACAGTTAGATATTCACATTAGGGAGTATGGGCAAGCAAGAATCAGATGCACAATGCAGCACGTAGGCACGGTGTGCATCTAGAAGAGATGGTTAAGGAGTTCCGCAGTAGAGCATTACACTTTAGCAAAGGCGCATATAGGTAAGCAGTTGTCGTGATGTTGTATCACTGTAAATGGGAGGTAGCGCTGGGTCGGGGCAGCAGTCTACTTGCATTGGGGCAGCACTTGCATTAGGTCAACACTTACCGTAGCGATTTTGTTCAAGATGAGCGCATGTAGATTGAATGCAAGGCACAATTGTACGTCATGGCGGCAATGTGCGGCTAGCAGGTGTTGGAGGTGCCAATGACATTCATCAGTCTTACGTGTAGTTTTGCGAAGATGCAATTGTATCGAGGCCTTGTGGATCTGGTGTAACTGAACGAGAGGCGCAGATTATGTGGCTTCGGATGCGCTTTAGCAGAGTGCAGTAATCAAGGTTTTGGCTACTGGGCAATCGAACTTGTATCTGGGCCACTGCAGATGGTCTTTTCTTACTGCTGTGCCAGATGTGATCAGCCGAAACGTCGTATGGGGTCTCGCTGGTGATCGTTGTGATACAGTATTTAGGCAGGCGTTGGTAGGGTGGATAAGTGGTAGAAGGGAAGAGGGGTGGGTTGGGCAGCGTAACGTGCCCGAGACCCAGTGCCCGGACAGGTTCTAGCCTTTTGCTGAGGGCCTTCTGGTGTGGGGTCGGCTTCCACCTGCCGGTGGCACTGATTGGGCCAAGTAGAGAGTCGCGGCCAATCAGAGCGATTGGATCAAGCTATAAGTGCTGCATAGCAATGCATACGAGGCACAGCGTTGGCCTTTTCCGAATGGTTGTGTCGTGCTACTTCAAGGCAGCAAATTTAAATTTAGAAGCTCGAGAGGCTACACATAGGGGATCAGTCGA
The DNA here is from genome assembly GCF_040938575.1 of Ambystoma mexicanum. Taxonomy (NCBI): domain Eukaryota; kingdom Metazoa; phylum Chordata; class Amphibia; order Caudata; family Ambystomatidae; genus Ambystoma; species Ambystoma mexicanum. The sequence goes on from NC_090922.1 coordinate 257,907,447, forward strand.
ATGCCAGAGTCGTAGAAATGCCTTGCATGAATGATAAAAAGCAAATATGCAGACGGAGTCACGAAGCAGAGATGCAGATGCACCTCCGCCTTACCAGGGAGAGTATGGCAGTGTGTGTAAAGGTCAAGCTTCTCCTGAAGCCGACGTGGGGATGGTGAGGGATGGGCTCATGCCCTCCCGACGACGATGGTGAATGAGAAGATGTTTAACGTTTCTAAATATGCACTGTTATTCTTCTTATGCTGCGGTATCATTATGCCAGCCGATGGCATGTACCTGATAGATGTTATCTGTGCAGCTGCCAATGGGACACACATTAGTTCTTATGACTTGAGATGAACAAACACTCATCTGCACAAGAGTAGGCCTCATTCTGATAAGCGACACCATTATTTCTGCCACTCTGGCTGGAGAATGTGAACCGTAGAGAGGAGGTTTTTAGTCTTTGGCCCTCATTACGAGTTTGGCAGTATCCATGGAGCTATTAGCTCCATGGCTGCCACCAAACCGGGCTCGTTTACCGGGTTCCTGCAATGAGGAATAACCGGGTCATTCCAACATTGGAGGACCCGGTAATTCCTCCCTGCAGGAACCATTCCCCATTCCCATTTGAGCCCCCACAGGGCTCAATGGGAATGGGGAGAGAGGTAACAATGGGCACATTACAGGTGTCCCGTTGTTACCTCCTTCTTCCCCTCGCGGGATACGGAAAGCACGCCTGGTTTTACCAGTCAAGTGTTCTCTAATACGGATTCTAAGTTGAAGAATAGTGCTACCCACGTAAAGTTTGCCACAAACACATATGATGGCATACACCACGTGTGTTGTCTTGCAATTAATGAAGTCCTTAATGACCACTCTAGATCCAAACATGTCTGTGAAAGTTTGACATTTGGAATGAGCCCAAGGAAACGGATTACAGTTCCCACATTTGTGAAAACCGGCAGGTTGACGTAGCCAAGGAAGGTTAGCCACTTTGTTATCAAAAAATGAGGACTGACCTGTGACTTAATAGTAGGTGATCTCAAAAAAGTGAATTTAGGTTTAGATGTCAGAAAAGGTTCAAGATCCTTGTCGAGTCTCAGGATGTGCCAATGTTTAGCGACCATTTTATACAACATAGAAGAATCGGCCGTGAATGGGGTAACCAAAGAGATATGTTGTAGGGAGTCTTTAGGTTTGGGAGCCTTGTTCAGGAGGTCCAGCTGAGTGACATTGGTAAATTTGGCATAAGCTTCATTGATAATAGAGGTTTTATATCCTCTATTTAGAAAGCGCTGATTGATGATATTACATTCCATATCATAATCTATAGGGCGAGTACAGTTACGCCTAGCCCTATGAAATTCTCCCGAAGGGATATTGTTAATGGTGGTTCGCCGGTGATTACTTTGTGCTGCTAACATAGAGTTCACCTCTGTGGGTTTCCCTCAACAAATATATGTAAGTCCAAGAAATCAATTTGTTTGCAATCACATTTGCTGGTTAAATTGATCCCAAATGAATTAGTATTAGCAAAAGTTAGAAAGTCATTAAAGGTATCTTCAGTACCTTTCCAGATCAAAAAAATGTCATCAATGAAGCGTCGCCAAGTGATGATATTGGAGACACGTCACTAAAAGGAACCCTACAGTCTTCAGCTGATTCCGGCGCTACTCCTATATTTGATAATGAGTCTAAGAGCGGCAGAGGCAAAGATCTATTACCCTCAGACTGGAGAGGGAAAGAACTGCGAGTATATGAATAGATCTTATTGTGCTCCGCGCTCTAACAGAAAACAAACTTATTCAGTCGGCAATTATTCCAAATATGCAGTTTTTGCATATTTCGGACATAAATAAAGATCAGAAAGTTGGTAAAAAGGACACAAAAATATGTAGTTAACTTAGCCTTGGTTTATTCCAAATAGCAACTTGAGGGGTTTCTTGAGTTGAATTAATTCGTTCAAACCATTCTCTTTCTGCCAACATAATTCCATTTGGATGTAATTGGTTAACAGTTCATTACATCTAGCTTGTACCCGACACGTATTTCCCCGCCTTCTATTCTGCGGTTCTTCAGGGGTTACAAAATTAATTCCAAAAATAGCACAGATCACTCTCTGTGTTGATCATTATATCTTAAACATTAGTACCTAGTATCAAAAAGACAAAAAAAGTGTGAAACAAGAATCGTTTTAAAAGATATGAGATACGAACTTCATGACATGTTTTGAAAGCATGTTGGTACAGTAACATAAAAGTTTTTAAACTTACATGTTCTGCCAGATGATGTTTGTGTTTTAAATGGAGGATTCGCGGTTGATAGGTAGCGATATAGCTCATGAGATTCTTTCTGTGTTGACACTAAATATAAAAAAATAAAAAAATAAAAGAAATATAAACGAAAAAGGAGGCATATGTGAGTGCCTTGGGAGTCGTACGTTCCGAGAAGTTATGGTTAGCATCAAATACCCTTGGTTATTTGTATGGACTGTATTGTATATCTATATGTGCTCGCCTATACTAGTTTGCACAAATTGCTCTGTACACTTTTTATCTGTTATAGTCAACAAGTACACATTCGTAGATCTTACCTTATCTATAAATTATAAGCGCGTCCGGTGCGATTGCCTTTCCAATGTGTTTCTTGCCTTGATTTTTGACCCGGAAGTTAAAATGTATTAAGTCAGTGTCGTGGACGTAATACGTCCGCTGTGTAATAAGTCTCCTTACCCGGCGCCATGTTAGAATGGGGCATTAAACTAACATTTCTCGTGTCTGTGTCAGCGCGACAACAACTGGAATATTATTGTAAGAGAAAAACATATGATTCGTGAAGCAAGGTGTATTGGTTCCTATGCTTGTGTGAGAAGAGATTCTATTTCTATACGTATGGTGTTTTTGTGCCTCGAGTTGAGTAGGTGTAGTTTGTATAATCAAATGAGGCATGCCATGTGCCCTGTGATGTGTTATTTGTAATACATATGGTGTACTTGAAATGTGCAAGAATAAACGGGTCATGAAGATCCTAAATTCGTGTATTAACTCCTGATATAGGCTAAAGTTATGTCCAAGGAGAATTTTAGTAACATTAATTAACATACGGAGGCGGATATGTGTGTGCCATAAAAGCGAACAAATCAAAGATATTCACCCCATGAGGGAGTATTGACTCTTACATGCGAAATGAAAGGTATATAAAAAATTAATTAAAGTCAGGAATTAGGATACTTTTGCAGGATGCTGCCAGTGTTCCTACACATTTTAGCAAATCCATGGAGTATTGACATGATAACTAATAATGGTATAGAGAGCAGACATCTTGGAAAAAGGAAAAGAAGAATAGAAAGAAAAATATTCCTGAGTTTGTTCAAAAACATTGCAAACAAAATTGTAAACATAGCGGTACAAAGGGAAAGGTACTTAGAGGAAATGGTATAGTTCTTGGTCCACATTTAGACCGCTATAGATTGTGTCCATAGACCATATCCAAAAGGCTTCTCTTTTTCTGAGTATTTTCTCCAAATTCCCACCTCTTTTAGGATGAGAGAGTTTCTCTAACCCGTAGCATTTGATTTTCATTATATCTAAGTCCAAGTGATGTTGTTGGAAATGAAAGGCTAGAGGAGATTTCATATCCTTATTCTTGATCGCTCTCAGATGTTCTCCAATCCTAACTTTTAATTTCCTAATTGTGCTGCCGATGTACGTTTTTTCGCATGCACAAATTAGAGTATATATGACAAATTGACTGTTGCAATTGATGTTGTTTGATCTTCATTTTTCTACCGTTTGGTTGTACGAATTCTTTCTTAGCATTGCACATGTGTGGGCAGATCTGGCAGTGGCTGCATCTGAAATTCCCTTGGATCTGTTTTGTGAGCCAGGATTCTGTGTTTTTCAGTTGTTTTTGTTTATACAGTTCATATTTTTTATTGTCAAAATGTGAAGGGCTTATTATTCTTTTTAAATTCATACAGTTCCTAAGGACCATGTTGGGTTTTTTGTCCAAAAAAGTATTGAGTTCGGCATCTGTTTTTAAAATGTTCCAATTTTTCTGAAGAATCTTTTTGATCACATGGTTATTGGTGCTAAAAGTCATGATGAACCTGGGTTTATCTGGTTCTTGTACTTTCGTTGGTTTGTCTTGCAGTAGGTCCGGTCTGGATCTTTCTGTGGTTTTAAGTACCATTTTTTTCAAATGCTTTGGACTATAGCCACGGTTTTTGAATTTTGTAATTGTTGCTGTTTGATGTTTTATGAATTCCAAATCCGATGTACAGTTTCTTTTGATGCGTAAAAATTCCTCAAACAGAATGTTTTGAATGATGTGGTGGTGATGATAGCTTGTCGCATGCAGAATGCTATTGACAGCGGTCTCCTTTGTGTATAATGTGCTATATATAATTTAATGAAGTAAGATGAAGAACAGCCGACACGTGTTTCGACACTTGGGTCGTCTTCAAGGCTGAATGACAAACAGCAATTACATAACATAGTAGACATATTCAGGGAATAACATTAAATAAGAATATTGTGCATCAGCATATGTCACAAAATGAGAAAAATAAAATAAATGAAGAACATACCAAATCGGGTAAGGAGGGTAGGGCAGCAGTTACGGATCAATGTGGGCACACAACATAACAGGAAAAACAGAACAAGAATAGGGAGATATTCATCAGCGTGATTCAAATTAATACTGTGTCATCACATTAGGCCAATTATGAGCGGAATCAACTGAGCTACAGAGGGCTTATCGAAATATTTGGATGAAGCGCTTAAATCATTTGTAGTTCAAATGAATTCCTATATAGGAGACAGTACTCACATTCTCCAGGACCGCCTTACAATTACATGGCAATCAGACTTTATGTTAGTTACCATTGATGTTGTTGCTTTGTACACCAATATTAATCATGATCTGGCATTGCTCACATTAGACCATGTCTTTAGAGACAGCTCGGCATCATTTCTTGAACATGTTTTCATGCTTAAACAATTTCTGAAATTTGTCTTAGCCAATAATGTTTTCCTCTTTAATGACCAATTTTATCTCCAATTGAAGGGGGTGGCCATGGGGGCCAAATTTGCGCCTTCCTTGGCCAATCTCTTCATGGCATACTTTGAAGAAACCCATATCTTGAACCAAATTCAGGTTGTCTCCAATATCATCACTTGGCGACGCTTCATTGATGACATTTTTTTGATCTGGAAAGGTACTGAAGATACCTTTAATGAATTTCTAACTTTTGCTAATACTAATTCATTTGGGATCAATTTAACCAGCAAATGTGATTGCAAACAAATTGATTTCTTGGACTTACATATATTTGTTGAGGGTCAACAGCTTTTGACCCGCACTTACAGGAAACCCACAGAGGTGAACTCTATGTTAGCAGCACAAAGTAATCACTGGCGAACCACCATTAACAATATCCCTTCGGGAGAATTTCATAGGGCTAGGCGTAACGGTACTCGCCCTATAGATTATGATATGGAATGTAATATCATCAATCAGTGCTTTCTGAATAGAGGATATAAAACCTCTATTTTCAATGAAGCTTATGCCAAATTTACCAATGTCACTCAGCGGGACCTCCTGAACAAGGCGCCCAAACCTAAAGACTCCCTAAAACATATCTCTTTGGTTACCCCATTCACGGCCGATTCTTCTATGTTGTATAAAATGGTCGCTAAACATTGGCACATCCTGAGACTCGACAAGAATCTTGAACCTTTTCTGACATCTAAACCCAAATTCACTTTTTTGAGATCACCTACTATTAAGTCACAAGTCAGTCCTTCATTTTTTGATAACAAAGTGGCTAAACTTCCTTGGCTACGTCAACCTGCCGGTTTTCACAAATGTGGGAACTGTAATCAGTGTCCTTGGGCTCATCCCAAATGTCAAACTTTCACAGACATGTTTGGATCTAGAGTGGTAATTAAGGACTTCATTAATTGCAAGACAACTCATGTGGTGTATGCCATCATATGTGTTTGTGGCAAACTTTACGTGGGTAGCACTATTCGTCAATTTAGAATCCGTATTAGAGAACACTTGACCAGTCTCCGGATGTGTGAACCTAAATCCCCCTTAGCAGTTCACTGGCAACTAGAACATCAATTGGATCCAACCTCTGATTTGCGCTACATTGGACTGATGAAAGCGCATAATGGGAAAAGAGGCGGGAATCTTCAACTTAAATTGCGGCAGATGGAAGCCAAATTAATTTGTCTACTGCGATGCACCACTCGTGGATTAAATTCTGACCACGAGATGCATGTCTTTTTGTGAATTTGGCTTACTTATAAATGTTAACTTGTGTGTACTGCTGTTTAAATGCTTTGATTTGCTCATCCAGTCATCTATAATAATTAGGTGTCCATTACTTGGATTTAGCCAAATGTACTTATGCAGCCAGTTATCACCGTGGCACATCCCCAGTGTCCGTTTACTTACCAGCACTCATCTTTGCATTTAGTAAGAACGTAAATGGTATCATTTAATCATTTTTCATTTTCTGGTTATTGATTCTTTTCTATTTTGTCTGGTAATTCCCATCTGTTCTTCGATTACTCAATCAATTTGGGTTTCAGGCTTCAGCTCACCCTTGCCATTTATTTTGTTCAGTACTTTGTGATATCTATTTTTGATTTACCCGAGTTCCGTTCAAAATAATCCATTTCATGCATATTTTATTGCAAGTTCATGAGATCAATGACTAATATCAGTTTTCATCTTACTCTTCAACTGTACGCGGCAATCGCGGTTACTTTGACTGCACTATGGTCCCTTGTTGACATTATACGTCATCATTGTGACTCTAGTTACTAATGCCTCTGTCAACGTCACATTGTTGACATCATACGTCATTGCTGCGACGTAACGTGCTAACGCCTCCGCTAGCGTCACCTCCGTGACGCACGCGGTAGCTTCCAGTATTTCTGAGCGTTTCAGGCCATTAACGGTTGGATTTGTCCATTTCTACTTGTCTCACACTCGATTTACCGAGTAAGTAGTATTTTCCTTTGCCCTTGGATTTTAACCCCTTATATCTACGTTTCAGTTCCTCATCTATTTGGCTACTTTTCAGGCGATATATTCTGGCCGGCCAACGTGGCGTCTCCCATTGATTTCACCATTCCTAATACTCCCTTAATCAAGGGTATGACCTAATCAATCCCCAACTGGTGATTTTTTTCAATTGACTCCTATTATTTGATCCCAGATAAATCGATGACTTCAACAATGTTTAACCTTAGCCTATGTTCGAACAGGATTTTTCTACTTAGCTGTCATTCGTAATTCTCTTTGGTAAGTGCATTTTCATTGGTTATATTATTTTCTCATCGACTTATTATTCCTTACTGATTCCGGGCTTATGTGGTTTCTTGAAATGGTTTCTCCATTTTATTTGTTACTCACTAATGGACATTGTGCTTAATTTCATTTGTCTTTCCCCATATTGCAATTTTTGACTCCATAACTCAAGTTACGGGTGCTAGACATCCTATATTGATGGCTATCGGCTTCACTGTCAGTTTGATCACTTTCCAATGTTTGCTCATTCACTTTCTTCCTATTTTTACTATGCTGGTGCTTAGATTTGCATGGGGTTGTGCCGCAGTGTGTGTATGGCATAAATAATACTTGATGATGACACAGTATTAATTTGAATCACGCTGATGGATATTCTCCCTATTCTTGTTCTGTTTTTCCTGTTATGTTGTGTGCCCACATTGATCCGTAACTGCTGCCCTACCCTCCTTACCCGATTTAGTATGTTCTTCATTTATTTTATTTTTCTCATTTTGTGACATATGCTGATGCACAATATTCTTATTTAATGTTATTCCCTGAATATGTCTACTATGTTATGTAATTGCTGTTTGTCATTCAGCCTTGAAGACGACCCGAGTGTCAAAACACGTGTCGGCTGTTCTTCTTCTTACTTCATTAAAATATTGTATTTTGATTGTTGTTTTTTATCTTAATGGTGTCAAGCGCAATTCCACCATATAACTGAATCTGTATTCGTGTCTCCGAATACAGTTCTTTTATGGCCTGGATGAAACTATGAGGGCAGCCTCTCGATTTTAGTTTCGCCCATAATGTTTTGCGATCTACTCCATCATAGGCATTGGCTAAATCTATAAATGCCGAATAGACTTTATTGCCTGATTTAATGGCGTCTTTTTTTTAGCAAATTCAGAATACGAAGATTTAGACTACATCCTACACCTTTTACGAAGCCTGTCTGTCGTACATCGAAGACCTTCTTTAACTTTATCCATCTCGTTAGTTGAATTAGGAGTAGACTTGCAAAGACTTTCCCTACCACATCCAAAAGGGCTATAGGTCGATAATTAGCTGGATTTGTGTGGCTGCCCTTTTTGAAAATGGGAACAATGATGCCTAGTTTCCATGTTGTTGGGATGCAGCCTTCTTTTATTATGTTCTGAAAGAGTACATTGCAAAAGTCTGTCCATTCTTCAATGTTGTTTTTGAGCATGGCATTCGAAAGCCTGCCTGGACCTGCATCTCTTGAAGAACTGCACTTTTGTATGCAATTCCAGATCTCACCTCGTTCAAAGGCTAGATCCCACGGATAATTTACATTCAGACATGGGCAAGAAGTTTCTTTCTTTTTTTCAAATAAAAGACTGTAATGGCTTGTCCATTGATCTTCATTCACCATATTTGTTAAGGCAGCTTTTTGTGGATTCTCTAGCTCTTTCACCAACGAGCAGAAGCTTCTTGGATTATTTTGATTCATAGCCTCTAGAATGACTTCAGCATCTTTTTGTTCGAGTAGCCCACGATATGCTTTGATCCAGTTATTATAGTTGTTCTTCACTTTTCTTGTTTCATAACTGAAATCAAGATTCGCTGCACGGGCAATTCTTCTTAAGTCTGAACGCAGGTCCCTTTTTTTTTGGGTGACCTGTGGATCAAAATTATGTCTCTGAAACGTTGGTTTTTTGCGAGAGCTTTTTTCTGTTCTGTAGACCTCCAGTAGAGCTTGATATTCAATAGGATCAATCATCTTTTCTCCAATTTTTGTTCTTATTTGTTCAGCCAGTAAGGGTATATCTCAAGATCTCCAACGTAAACGATTGCGACCTGGTTCTAGCGATATTTGTAGCTTCAATTGCTCCAAGGTTTTATGGTGTCTTTGCTTCCATTCAATTGTCACCATGTTATGGTCACTTTGTGGTGACTTTGTTACGTGTAAGGACTTAATGTCTCGTGACATTATTTCCGATATAAAGAAATAATCTAAAATTGATTTTTGGGAGCCTCTTTGCCAGGTTACCTTGGGGGGGATGTCGCGGCTCCATTCATCATGTGCACATTTCGGTTAGGCATTTCTTCAAGCCAGGTTTCTCTTTTTATGATCTCCTTATGTTTTGGACCATTTTTAAGAATAAATGTTCCCAACAGCTTCATATTGAAATCACCACATAAAACGATTTGCGGGGTCACATTTTCTGTCATTATACTGTCTATGGTATCCAAAAGTTCCTCTTCAAACTTTTGATGCTCTGCTGCGGAGTTGTTCCAATATATATTTAACAAATGTGCTGTGTTTCCCATTCCATTTAATCTTTTTTTGGCTTCTATTCTAGCGTATTGAATGTGCTGCGAAATGATCTGTGCTTTTTTTTATACTGAAACCACTTTTTCGCTTCACCAAAATTAGCTGTCAAGACATTGATCTACACTTGCGTTGCACAATTGATGGGTTTAAAGCCACTTCAAAACCATCTACACATGGCATCTTATCTAGCCACGTCTCCTGAAGACAAATTATGTCAGCCGACACCAAGACTTTTGGGAAAGACTTGACTAAATGAGAAAAGCCCCTTGCATTCCAAGTGGCCAGCACAATACTATTCGTTTGCTCTTGGCATTAGCTTTCTGAACTTTCATTTAAGGCTGTTGCTACCCAGGCCCAGCAATTTTTTACTTCACCTGGGAGATCGGTCATATCAGCTTCAGATCTCTCTGCGATGTTGGTCTTAAGGTTTCCCACTGTGATCTTAATTTTCTTCATTTTCAGTCCTTCTGGCAAACCCGCCGATGGTTGTGCGGGTTCTTTTATTTTCTCATCACTTATCTTTTGTTGTTCCTTTGTTGGTGTCTTTGTCAGTATGCTATTTCTTGTTAGCGACCTTGTACCTTTGTTTTGGACACTTGCCTCTGAACACTCAATTAGTTCATTTTTTGCTAGAGCATTATCCACCTCATATACTTGGAAGCCTGCATCTATCAACTGTCTCTCGCACATCATCACTGATTGAGCGAGTTTCCGATCTTTGATGTGTAGCAAGGCACAATTATGGATTGAGTCCTCCAAGATTTCAACATGTTTCATTCCTGCACCTTTTATTGATCTCAACACTGTTATGAATTGAAACAGCTGTAGTATCAGGTTTCTGTTTATCGGCTGGTCACCCCTTTTGTACTCCATTTGTTCGATCAAGATTCTGTACGATGGAGTCACATTAGTTTGCTTTTTAGAGCAGGGATTTTGTTTGTTATTCCTTGCGGCAGCCAGGTGCATTTTATTTTGTTCAAGGACTTGCAAATTCCTTCCTTTATTGAGCAGCTGCTCATTGCGAATGTCGTCATTTTTCCGTTCTCTCAACAATGCTTCACTTACCAATAGGTGCTCTGCGTCAATCACCTGCTGCACTGTAGTCCGTTTTTGAATACTTTGGTTACGTTTCTCTTCAATAGTTTGGAAGACTTTTCTTTTCCTTTTTTCTCAAGTCTCCTATATTTTTCTTGGCAGTTTTTTCAGGCATCGGCGACCATGTTATCACCCTTTTCATCATTTGAGCCCGCTCTTTAGGCTTGTAAAACCCGAAGAGGGTGTCGTATTCCGTCCGCCTTTGCTGGTTCTAGCTCAAGAGGAATGTTTCCTTCAATTATCCTTGCATTGGGCCTACTTGGAGTCTCTTCCTCGCCATCCTCCTCAGATATACTATATGTCGACATGTTTATCAACTCATCATCCTCATTAACCACATCCACACTCTCTTCTGTATCTTTAGTACTGTTCGTCCCTCCACTTTCATAAAACATCTTCAGTGACATGGCATTTCTTTTAACTTCAGTTGTCTCCTTGGCCACTTCAACATTTGATGTATCAGGATTATTAAAGGTAACATTCAAAGCTTTAATGTTCCTGAAGAAGTTATCTGAATTTCGAGCCTTTCTGTTTTTTGCAATGGGATGTTTTTAGTTTTTTTCTTGCATTTGCCTTGTTTCAATTCATTTTCAATGCTTTTCGTCAATTTCTGTGTTTTGTTTGTTGATTGTGACTTTTCAAATATGTCAAACCATTCGGCTTCTTTCTGTTCTGTAGGGCCTACTATCGGCTTAGTCTTTGAACGTACAATTTGGTCATCTTCCACCACACAGCTTGAAGAGGCTACTGGTTCTGAACTTTGCGACTCCCCAGGCACAGTTGGCAAAACCGTGGTTATCGTAAGATCTATGGTGGCAGGCGCGCCGTCTTCCCAACACACGCGAGATCCTTCGCATGGGGAGCAGACTCTCTTTTCGACCTTCCATCAGAACCTTTAACCTCTATTATCAGCAATTTTGCTAGTTATTTCTCTTTGTCTAAATTTGGCTGAGATTCCAAGTTCTCCTTAGCAATCTCTTTTTCATTCCAGCTGGCAGTCGGAATGGAGCTTGGCACGGGTCCAATCTCAACAGATTGCACCGAATGGGACGCCGATAATTGTCTCATGTTCAGATTTCGGTTTGGTTCTAAACTAGCCCTTCCATCTTGTTCCTTCTGTAGTAAGTTGAGGGCCTGTCTTGTAACTTCTGCCAACAGTATTTTGTCTTCCACATTGTTTTTCAGGGAATCCTTCAGTACTGCTAGCGAGATATCATTACCTCGCCTTGTGACTGTGATTTGCGTCATCATGTCGACCAGATCTGCTTCCAATTTCACAATTTTAGAATTTAGCAGGGCTATTAACATCGTCTAATCTCGATAATTCTCGTTCAAATTTTCAAAAAGCTTTGTTAAGGGAGGCACTGCTATTGTGCTGGCTGACATCAATATTGGATGAAGTTCACTGATTATTTTCTCCACGATCACAACTGTTGACTGATGGCCACCTTGCTCTTTTGTCCCTTGGGACTTAGAGTCGTAATACATCTGTTGTCTTTTATTTGGTGAGCTATATTCATCATCTGAGGATGAAGAAGAAGATGCCGTGTCTGCTCTCCTTTGATTCTGCGTTGACACTAGCGCTACTCTTGGCGCATTAAAGTTGTTAGGCGTCAACTTTCCACTCTGGCTCTTAGAACGTTTTTGTGAGCCGCAAACTTCGCTTTCTGGACTTAGTTCATGTCTGGTCCTTTTTTGAGATAACACAATTTCATAATTTCTAGTTTCAAATGAAGGGGTGTTCGATTCCAAACTAACTAGAAATCTCATGGCTTTATCCTCATGATACAGACCGGCTTCCAGTTTTAATGGCAATACACTTGACATTTTTATATTTATTTTCATTGAGCTGGTCAGCTTGCTGTTCATGTCTGTCAGGTCCCTGATGACCTGTTCTGCGATTATCAACGAGCTGCGCCGAGTGGTATGCTCATTTGACTTTAGAATTTCTTCTTGGACCCTCTGAGAGCCCAAGGGTTCCCATGCTTCTTCATGTCCCTCATCCTCTTCTTCGAGTAAGTTGTCTAAAGATACCATAGGAATTCCGTGCAACTGAGCTTGTGTTAAACATAATTCACTGCTGGGCATAGACCGACTGGATATTTCACAGGCAACAGATTTGGGCGTTGCTTATCTAGCTTTGCAACTTTCTTCCACGCCATTATTTTTAATGGGGGAATAGTTGCTGTGATACTGCCTCTCGTCGTTGCCGGTTGTGGGAGCAATTCAAGCATATTGTCTCTCCACCCATCGAGTCTGAGCGAAGCGGTGGCTCGCAGAGAACGCTCGCCCTCGCTTTCACTTTTGCTTTCTTCTGGCGACGCCCCCGAGTGAGCCCGACTCGGCTCCCCTCTACTCACCCCGGGGCAGGAGCACTCTCTACTGGGGTCCGGAGGCCGCACCCCCTCTGCCTCTGCCTGCGGCTCCCCACTCCCCCGCCTGGACCACCCCACGCCAACCCCACCATCAACTCCACAATCCGAGGGAGAGGCGGAGCTGGGCTCGCGGCCAGAGCACAACGTCGTCAGAGACCGCAGTAAGGACTTTCCGCTAAATGTCACAGTGTTTTGTGAAGTGGCATGTGAACTGCCGTGGATGATATCAATGTCTTGTAAGGTATCGGCAAATGGCAAACCCGCTCCTCCTCCACTACCTAAGCTATATGTATCTTGGATGCCTGGAGAAAATGAACTGACCAAGATCTGAAAATACTGCTCTTTAGAGATAGAGGGGAACATCCTGGAGGAGTAGCATTGGTGGGGCCAGGAGTGCAGGCGGGTAGTGAATGTAAATGGCAGAGCTGTCATACTAGAATCCAGCTTGGGTCAGTATCTCTGCTCACGTCCAATCTCTACAGAGTCATTGTTACAGAGTCATTGTGCTGGTCTTGTTGCTGGTCTTGTGCTGGTCTTGGTGAAGTTGGTGGGTGTCAGAGTCATGATCTGGCCAGCTCTCGGCACGTCCTCAAATATCTGTTCACAAAGACCATACAATATGGTGTCGCTCTCGTTCACAAAGAAAAACTCATTCTGCAAACATAATCTCATGTTGAAAGCCTACAACATATCTTTTTTTAGCACTCTACTCTGAATATCTATGCCATAATCAGGACTAAATCTATAAGGTTTATGGCTGGGTCTCTGAGCACACCTCCTGTTCCTGACAAATGCCCTTCCATCTGACCGACTGAGTTTTTTTTAAACCTTAAGGATCCAGTTCTAAATTGACTACATATTTGAACAGAATGTTGACCATCACATCTGGAGATTACAGAGTAATGACTTTCAATGGGTAGTCTTGGAATAATGGCACAGGGCAAGTGATCTATGTTATAAGAGGCACCACCGGGTTACTTGGGGGCCCATGTCCAGTACACATGGATGTGGTAGTGTGGGGTAAGTGAAGCAACACTGAAGGGTGCTGGCTGTAAAGATTTAAATCAATCATAACAACAGGCATTGCTAAGGAACCCTCAAGGTTAATGACTTCAAGTCTGCCACGCTATAACAGAAAGGTAAAACCATATGCAAATCAGGTTTGGTTGCACTTCAAAAGGGGCAGTCCAGCTAACACCTGCTAGGTCAACACCCTTCTGAACGAGGCCAAAATATCTGAAAAATATTTTGGGATCATATAGCTTGTTCGCCTCTGCAATGGCCAATATGGGCTAAAAAACAATGGTACGGTGTAGAAGGTTGCCCAGAGCAATGCCAGTGAGTAAGATTCATTCGTAAGCTTCCACCCATCATAATTCGTGCTCATGCTGTCGGAGAAGCTATCACGCGATGCTGTCAAGCAAGGCGGTGTCATGGTTTTCAACAGTCATCTAAGGTGAGCATGGCGTTTAGGTGGGGCACTAGTGTGAAGGCTCAAGGTATGATGGTGAAAAAAGTCTGATGATATTTGTGGGTGTTTGGGTGCATGGAATGGAGGGCTGAAGTAGAATGTATGGCTTTTTCTTACCAGAGTGTTTCTACAATTATAAATTGCGAATCCAGCCTGTGTTTCCCCCTGCTGCTTGACATATTCTGCAAGCTCCTCTGCTACTTTTCTATATAGTGTGGTAGGTCAGAGATAGGCCGCAGACAACTGGACATTTTTGCCAAAACGTCCAAGTTTTTTAAAGTGAAAGAAAAGCTCTCACCTAGCCCTATTACTATGGTGGAGGTTCCCTATTCTAAAAAAAGAAAAAACAAAAGGTGGGTGTCAGGACATCGTACAAAACTTAACCTGTCCTCTGTCCAAGCCTCTGCTATCTTTATAACTGGCCTTACCATTAATAAGGGAAAACCAAAACTTAGCTCAAAGTGTTCTTGTTTCCCTTGCTTGGTTCATGTCTTTGGCCCTCATTACGACCCTGGCGGAAATCGAAAAACGATGGCGGAAATGCAATACCGCCATCGAATAGCGCTCGGTGCGATTATGACCCGTCACCGTAAAGTACGATGCCATTAGCGACACCGTAGTGAACGCCAACGCTAACTGCACCAAGTACGCGCACGCGCGCCATGCGAAACTGTAATTACCACCATGGCGCAACGGTACGCGAATTCTGACCCTAGCGGACATTTACCTAACGCCATCAAGCATGGCGGAAAGTACCATTCCGCCATGGTGAGAAGTACGGCATCGCGAACCAACCGTAAATGGCCCTACTGAGTGCCTGTACACCACTCCCTGGCCACATTGCACAACTCCTCGTAGGTGCAATGAAGTCACACAATGCAACCAGTGAAATGTACAAGTCACCCATGCATGCCAACGAACAAATGAATGTAGGGGCTCCAAGTGCCTTGTGAGTGGCCATCCATATTTGCCATGGCACCATTGCCGTACTGATGCAGCACAGGCATGTGAAGGTTCAAGTACAGCAACATGAACTGAAATATGAGACAAACAAAAACAGGCCCCCCCATCGCTTGACACCAGTGTAAGGCAACATACAAAGCAGCATCCTGAGGGAGACTGCACCAGCCCTGTACTCCTGCCAGTAAACAAACCAACTATCAGCATAAGCATGTACCACACAAGTTGGCAGAGTGACTGAGCAGCCAGGCCCATCTCAAGAGGGGCCAATGGGAGCTGCAGGGCACAGATGGCACGAATACAGAAGCTATTCCAATGGACATGACCTCAGTCTCCCTCCAAGAAACGCACGCAAACACAGGCACCTGTGACCAGCCATATTCTGATAATCACATCATTCCACCAATCCACCTGGCTGACCGGCATCTGTTACACAAAAGCTAATCCCCCGCCCCTGAGCATGACATCATTAAAACAGTCATAATGGCAGCCCCTATCCCTGACCTCACTGGGCTTCGTAGGCAAACGCGGCCAGTACAGTACCACGCAACTATACTCAGAAGCCGGAACCCAATGCAGATCTTCTCACAATACATCGCTCCACAAATAGGAATATGCTACATTACTTGCAAAGAATAACGCTACACGGTCAATATCAGAATAGAAATTTAATGCACAACAAAATCACCAAGTCCATACAGCCATTAGGTCATGAACTCCAAAATATATTTCATCATTGTGGGCTGCATCCGCAATAAATGACCAGCTTCTTCTTGTGTGACGCCCTGTTCCTTCATGGTACACAGGGGCTACATTCACGTTCAAAAAGGCAACATGGAAGCGCCTACAACCGCAGGGCCGTCCCATTAGGTAGGCACTAGTCCAGCTGAAAGGTCGATATGTTGCTCCTAGCCACTAGTACTGCGTAAGGGCATGTGGCCCATTGGCGATCGTCCCATAAGATCGTAATGGTGCTCCACTGATTAACACGAAGCAGCAGGTGTCGGGAGTAAAAGCCACCTGCAGGAGTGGCATACAGATGGCAGCGGCAAAAGGGGAGGAGATACCTGTCACCCAAATGAAATGAAAAAGAATAGTATGGGCATCAGAACTTCATTTGAATTACTCACTTCAATGATCACACTAAATCCACAGCCATATGCATGCTAGCCCACTCAAAAGGATTATTCCCACCCAAAAATCACTTGCGAATCATAACTATATAAATCGAGTTGAAAACACTATTACAAACGAGTCTTTGTGTGCATGCGTCTGTTAAAACAGAATCCATTAGATGGGATTAGTAACGTGCATAGACACAAGTGTTTGAAGGCGCGTCGAGACAGGGAGGGTTCAACAAGGGCAGATAGACGATGGTCCCACTATGGCAGCTCTGCATCACATAGCGCAGGGGAAGGGGATAGATTCCAAAAAGCCATGTACATGGCAAACTCTCAATTAAATCATCTGTCCATGCATCCATACATCATTCCCTCATCCCGGTATAAGAACGCCTGATTATTTACTCACATAACATTTGAAATTTCCATTGAGTCTGTGCGTAATGCAGTCTGCAAAATCCACTGTGCTCCAGCCCGGAATTCTAGTATTGTGAAGTAACATGTATTTGGGAACGTCCTGCCTTATCGTCCACTACGCTATTGCGCATCCCATACTATTCATATCAATCATTGCATTCTCGCCATGGCCCCTGTCCCAAGGACATTAAACAATAGAACGTTATATTTGCAGTCAGACCTGTGGGCGTCTCCTCGCCGCTAGCTGAAAACCGAAAGCGCTGTCCTTCGAATTCCTCATTTGCAACATCACGTCGAAAAGGCATCTGTGACCGCTTGAAATCACAAATTCATCCATGTAGTGCGGCAGTGTGTGAAAATGGCAACTGGCTTCACTCACAAATGGGACGGCCCGCCCGTCGGTGAACCTCGGTACAGTGCTGCATGAGGGTCCACCGTTACTCGAGTACTACATTCCACTGACCCTTCACAAGTTTGTTCGCGACTGCAAAGATAGTATGTGAAACAATGGGACCATAGCAGAATGAACATATAAACCAATATTTCACTGCCATCGGGATTAAATACATGATTGTAATAGCAAGATGCCATGCGTCAAATTGCAGCGTTGTGTGCGGGACGTGCTCGCCCAAAGGGGATTGCAGCTTGCACAGGTGGAATGAATCACCACAGGTGGAGGCTATACAGCCTGAAAACACATAAATTGCACACCCAACCCCCTCCCACAACCACACCCACTCCAAAATGCTACCGGCAGGACTAGCGATGTTGGCCCTGGGGGACCTGATAGCACTGCAAGTACTCCAACTTCAAGAAGAAGACGAACACCAACTACCACAACAACCGGCCGCACAGAGGAGACGCAGGAGGAGGAGGAGGGCAAGGCAGGGCCAGCAAGGCCCGCCAGCACAGCCACTACCACCACGCAGGTAGCCTGCAATCCCACGCCTCCGAGCTCATCCGTTCAACCTCACTGATGAGCAGATCCACACCCTCTACCGTTTGGACCGGGACACCATAACCGCCATTGTGGACATGACACAGGCTGACCTTGTCAGCATGATAGATACCCCAACCGCCATCCCACCCCTACTGAAGGTGGTGTCTGTACTCCACTTCCTGGCCACAGGCACCTACCAGCACACAGTCGGACAGTTGCATGGCATTTCACAGCCACTGTTGTCACGGACACTATTGCAAGTGCTCGATGCCCTCCTGAAGCACGCAGATGACTACATCTCTCTACCACGCTCGGAGCAGGAAATTACGAACACAAAAGTGGGATTCCATGCACTTGCCGGCATACCGGGTTGCATTGGTGCCATCGACTGCACCCATGTGGAATTGGTTGTCCCACATGCCATGGAGGCCCAGTACCGCAACCGAAAACAATATCAATCTCTTAATGTACAAATGGTGTGTGACTCCAACAGGATCATTACACATTGTTGTGCCCGATTTCCTGGATCAACCCATGATTCTATGGTCTTGAGGAACTCTACAATACCACGCTACATGGAGCGACACGCAGGGAACAGATCCTGGCTACTCGGTGAGTCTCATTTCATGCATGATAATGTGGGGTATGTGATGCGGCAATTACCTGGCAGGAAGGGGGGGGGATGCGTACGTAGCAATGTCATTCCACAAACATCCTTTATTGTCCACATACAGGTGATGCCGGGTATCCACTGAAGAGATGGCTCCTTACACCACTCCGGAACCCACAGAACCAGCATGAGGAGGACTACAACCATGCCCACTCACGTACCCGTGTAGTCATAGAACAGGCATTCGGCCTACTGAAGGGTCGTTTCCGCTGCCTCAGCAGGTCTGGCGGGGCACTCCTGTACCGCCATGAGAAGGTTGCAAAGATGGTCATGGCATGTGTCATGCTACACAACATGTGCGTACGTAGAAATGTGCCCATGCCCCCTGACGCAGAACTGCAAGCACCTGAAGATGGTCATGATGAGGCTGGGGATGTGGCAGCACCTGAAGGAGTCCGCGAGGCACAGGAGGGCCGTGAAATTCGTCAGATTCTCATAGATTCATGCTTCTAGCACTCACGCCTGGTGGCTGATACATGGACACGGGACTTGTGGCACTGTGTGTGTCTGGAACATGCACAATATGGACTGTACGCCTATAAAGGCCTCGTACACAAAGATCAATGTCCACACATCTCATTGGATGATTGTGAAATGTTTATAGCATATGTGAAATTATGTTACACACCCCATCGACCCACCACCCAAGTAAGCCCAACACACCCCCTCCACCCTCCTACCTCCCCCCCGAACACCAGTGTCCAAAGATGCTCATTGTCAGTGGGCAGACGCTATTGCAAGCCCCCTCTCCGGGCATCAGGGGCACCCCTGCCTGTGGAGCGCAGGTTCCTCCCAGATCTACGTTGGGGGCTGCCCTGGACGGAACTTGCAACGGATGATGTCTCTGCCTGCTCACGTCCATGCATGTCCCTAAGGGTTTGTGAGAGCTCAGTGAGCACACGGCGCACAGCGGCAAGTTCAGCACATACGTCTTTGGACGTCGCATGCAGTTCCCCCCTCAGGCTCTCGGTGCTTCTCTCCATTTGTACTCTCAGGCTCTCGGTGCTTCTCTCCATTTGTGCCCTTAGTGTCTCTGTACTTCTCTCCATTTCTGCCCTAAGTGTCTCAGTAGATGTTTCTATGGCTGACTTAGTACCCCCACATTCATCAGCATGGTCCTTGAGGAGCGTGGCCAGTTGCTGCTGTTGCACGATCACCTGGTCGAGGGACTGTTGCCTCTGCTGTGCCATGGCCATTTGCGGTGGTGTCACAGAGGGGCTGATCACCTCATGTTGCCTTGCCACAGGGCTTGTGGGGGATGGCCAGTCGTCGTCTTGTGGGTGCCCCTGCGTGGTATCCTCATAGTGTACGGGATGAAACGAACAGGGGGATTGAGACAGGTCATGGATGGATCCTACATCGACATCACCGTTTTCTGTGTCGGAGCATGCTGCCATTAATGCAGTGTCACCTATGGTGCTGCTGCCACCAGAAGCAGTGCCTTCTGTGGCATCCATTGGGGGGACCTGTGGTGGTGCTGTTGTGGGCATGCTGGCTGCTGGGGTGCCTGTTGAAGTCCCCTCCTGTGTGCTGCCACTTGATTTGTGCAGCTGCCGTGTCTTGATCCGTGCAGCTGAGGTGGAGGGTCTTTGGCCGTTGGTCTTGGCCCTCTTTGCAGGTGTGCTGGTAGGGGTGTCCTGGAGCTCGTTGTTTGGATCGGACCCTGTGGTGGAGTAAAGGAGGGCGAGCGTTATTGATGGGTCTGTGGAAATTGGAATGGCAATGTATCACATGCATTGGGGTGGTACCTGAGGGTGATTTGGGTCAGGGCCTTGGAGGTGGTTTCATTTTTGTGTGGATTGAGGATGCAGTTGTTTTGCAGCCTGCAGTTAGGGTGTGCCTGCTGCACGTGTAGAGGGTGTTTTTTGGATTTTTAATTATTTATGTATTTAATGTGACTTTTAAAGTGCGCTATCAGGCCAATGTATGTGGACGTTCTCCTGGACATGTGTTTCTGTTGCACTATGTGGACACATGGTACTTCACATGATTGGACATTGTGGATTTAGCATTGTCTTCTTTGGCCCACCTACCTGATTCTTCGGATGTCTGCACTCCTTTCTCCATCCCTCCGACTCCCTCTATACTCTCCATTCCAATGGTGGAGGCACAGATTTCTTCCCAGGGGGTCAACTTGATGGGTGATTCCGATCCTCCCCCGGTAGCTGTGGCAATGTTACGGTTGGCGGATAGTATGCTCCGTACGCGTATCCGCAAGTCGTCCCATCGCTTTCTGCATTGCTGTGGGTTGCGGAGTGCGGTCCCCACCGCACTTACCCGCTGTGCCACCAGGGCCCATATGGCCTTCTTGTTCGCAAGTGCCGTCCTGGTCATTTGCGTCGAGAAGACGACGGCAGCATTCTCCTGGAGGGTCTCTGTGAGCACGGTGAGTTCCTCACGGGAGAAGTGGACCTGCCGCTTGCGGTCGCACGCTTTTTTCGCTACTTTTGCCATTTTAATTGTTTTCACTAGGCTGGATGACGGTTTGGGATGTGTCTCAGGGTAGTGTTTTTAATGGTTGTGTGGGAATTCTGATTTTATAGGTGTACGGCGTGCTGTTTCCCGTTCCGGGACCATGTTTTTACTTCCGTTTCCGTATATTTACGGTCACCGTATTTTCCGATTGCCGCTCATTACGGTGACCGCTATGATGGGTGGCGGAATTGCACCTAGGGCGCCGTACGACGGCGGTGAGGGGCGTTTTGGGGACATTTCCGCCATCGCGGACTTTGCACTTCCGCCATGGCGTAGTGCTCGTGCCCGATGGGTCGGAATTAGCCGCACTTTACTCCGTCGTGCAATGGCGGAAACGCTATTTACGTTATGGCGGTCAGGTCGGTTACTTTCCGCCATGGTCGTAATGAGGGCCTTTGTCTTCTCGCACATTTCAAAGAAATAACAAGTTCCTTGGGTTTTGACGCAAACACAAAGGATACAACATTCCACTTGTTTTCTCTGGCTGTAGCTTTCTCACACAGTTCACAAACAACAAGACCCTTGCGGTTTCAACACAAAGGATGAAATGCTCCTCTTAGTTTCCCAGGAATTTGCCTGCGCGCCTGGTTCAAAATAACAACAATTTCCTGGTGCAGTTCAAAATAAATTTGCTTCGTTTTCAGCAAAGACCAAAGGGACGACTCATCTGCCCCTCCTCAAAGTTTTGGCTAACTTGGAAAATAAAAGTTCTGTCTAATGCGATTTCCCTTAGACTGGTCACGTAGTTCAACATTTAAGTCACTTAATTTGCAACATAACAAAAAGGGCAACCTCCTCTGCCCCTCCACAAAGTCCTGGTTAACTTTAGCAGTTATTCCTTAAATGCACAACTTGGAATTGTAAGATTTTCAGTTGTTCCGGTACTGTCTATTGCTCACCCCTGCAGGGGTTTTCAGTTACATGCAGGTAATAACTCTTTGCTGTCCCACTTGAATCTACTTACTCTAATTCAAGTAAGTATTTATGGTTCTTCACCTTCTGTGAGTGGTTTTAGCTCACAGCTGGGACTGGTCTCTTGGCCCTCAGCCGGGTTTTCCTTTCTTGAGGAATCCGACTTTCATACACTACCCTCTCGGGTCCTTCTATCTCTATCGGGATTCTAGTAAACCCTTGTAGGGTATTAGCTTTAGGTTACCACCCTTTGGGGGGTTTGCTTACTTCCTGGTTTCTAGTAATTCCCTTCTGGGTATTGGATTCTTTTCCCCCTTCTCGGGGTATTTGTCTTAGTCCCTCTAACATATCCAAGGGGCTCTATGCCCGACGGGCCCCTTGGATATTTTATCCGCTCTGACATTCCAGCTCTCTGTTAGAGCGCCACAGAGCTTAACCGATCCTACTCCCTGTCCTTGCTGAGAACCATGTACCTGCTGTCCCATGCTGTCCTTTGCTGGGGAAGGTGTTCACTGCTTCCACGGTGGTACCTTGCATCTCAGGTTGTCAGTTTCCATCTCTCTGGTGCGCGTTTTACAGTTTGGGCATATCAGTGTTGGTCGTGGGTTACTATCTCTCCTTGAGAGACCTCTGAGCTTGGGGCTTCCAGTGCTGCCGGGCCCTGCAGCATTCCTACGGCTCTCTGCCCATCACGTATGCATCTTGGTGCTCCTCCTAGGTCATGCATCAGCCTCCAGGCTGCAGCGGGACGGCTGCTTTCTGGTTGGCTCGTCCCCAGTGGTCGACTCTTTCCGCATCGGCTCCTCGACACCAGGAGTCAGGGGGGCACCATGGAATACAGGGATGATTTTGAGTTAACACTTAGTATATAACACAAAGCGAGTACATATCAGGTTGATCTATGAAGATCCAGGTGTTTGTAGAAACTGCAGGGGCAGGAACCTACTGTAAGCAAAAAGGACACAGAGAAACAGAAAAGGTAAGCAAATATACTGGGTAACACGGATTGATCAAGGTACGGGGTCCAGTGGAATGTCATATTGAGTCTCCCGGGATTAGGGGGAGCCATTGGGATTGATACCAGCAGATTACTTTTAACAACAGTCATACTGCAGCGTCATTGGTTGGACATTCTGAAAAGACGGTTGTGCTCAGTGTAAGGGTAAAGCTGGAGACCATATACTGAGAGAGGTAAAACTCCAATGGACCAAATGTTATGTTATGTTGACTTATACCGCGCACCGCTACCACCCAGGGGCAGTCCCCAGCTCTCGCGTGGCTTTGCAAGAAAGAGGATGGGATTGGTTAGTGAGGGTAGAGGGATAGAATAGGTACAAAACCAGGTGAAACTGTTGTCAGTTTGTGTTGGATTGTAGTTGGGTTGATTGTGTGCACTGGTTTGTTGTATCCATAAGGGTGCGGCCCAATGCCTGGGTTGATTTTTGTATGTGAATACCTGTAATGTTGGGTGTGTTTTGTGTGTAAATTGGATGGTATTTAAGGTTGCAGTTGAGCGCACTGGCTTGTGTACCCATAAGGGTTAGGCCCAGTGCCTGAGTTGTTTGTTGTGTGTGAATGTCTGTTATGTTAGGTGTGTGTCTGCGTGTTTTAGGTGTAAATTGGCTGGATTTAAGGTTATGGTTGTGCGCACTGGCTGGTTGTTTCCGTAC
The DNA here is from genome assembly GCF_040938575.1 of Ambystoma mexicanum. Lineage (NCBI taxonomy): Eukaryota > Metazoa > Chordata > Amphibia > Caudata > Ambystomatidae > Ambystoma > Ambystoma mexicanum. The sequence continues at coordinate 257,931,142 of NC_090922.1, forward strand.
GGGTAAGGTCCAGTGCCTGTGATTGTTGTTGTATGCGCGTGCTAGATATGTCGGATGTGTGTTTATGTGTTGTTTGGCTAGTCCTTTGGCTAGATGAATGCAGCAGAAGTATTTTCCTTATATGATCTTAACAGAGACCAGGCCCAGGAATTATGCTATATATGGATACGGAGCTGAGGCACAACAGTGGACCTATTTGCAATTAAAGTGGAAGCAGAGTGGATAGAATAACTATGTGCAGGATAGGCAGAAAAGAAAGCACCAAACAGAGACTGTAGACAGAGGATGAAGATAGAAGCTATGCAAGCAGTACCCCAGAAGGCACACAGGAATGTTGATACAAAGGACATCATGGGCCAAGAATCAAAAAGGTACCAGGAACTAGCAGGGAAGAAGACAAGGAAGGCTGCAGCACGAAAACACAGAATCCTAGCATGCTATGAATATTGGGAAACACAGACAAGACAGGTTGCTTCCAACTTAGGGAATAGTTGAAACAAGAAGGAACTCGGCATCTAAAAGAAGACTGCAAAGCTAGAAACAGGAATGGCAGGGAAGCACAGAAAGGAACTAAACAAGGAAAGTTTGTTTAGGGGAGGGAACTCACAGACAACCACAGTGTTTGTAGCAGGATAGAAACATTTCTGTAAAGGGAAAGGCTTATCGACAAACAGGGTGTTTGCAAGAAAACAGGGAGGTAGTACAATTACTCACAGAGGTGTTAGTCAACACAGCAGGACTGGGTGCTGCACTATGCAGCCGGCACAGGGAGACAGGGTGCTGCTTAAACAGGCAGTGTTTTGCCTAGCAGGCACACCTCCCTATGCTCAAAGGGGTTCACACCCGAATAGGAGGAAGGGATGAATTCCCTGGATTCGTCACATACCCCCTCAGTTTAATCATACCCTCCTGTATGGTTCATTACTCATGAGGATCTCTGGCTTCCTCTGAGAATTCTTTCCAGGACGATAAAGGGATGTATTTCTATGGGTTTCCATCTCAGGGTTCCGGATGTAAAAGGTCAGGAGAAGTAGAAACATCAGTCCCTATGATGACTTCCCCTGGTAAACCTGGGACGATTGCCACTTTTAGGTCAGTGAAGTCTCCTCTGATCTCTAAGGTGAATGGGACCTTGGTATACACTTCCGGGTTCACATGGACCCTGGTTATCATGACGGCCTCAGCCATTTTTATGATGTCCGGATAGACCAAGTCCAAATAGCCATCTGTTGGCTACTGGGTCAATTTGGGATTTAGCCCAGGTCATATTTACTCAGACGGTTCACAAGCTTGGAAGGGCTGGTGGCTGCAGTAACACACCTCCACATTCTCAGTGTCTTCCTCCCTATTTTCTTTGCAGCCTTGCCATTCCTTGACCCCTGCTCAACCTATCTCCATGTTCTCTTCAGGTATATTCTTGGGGCTGGCCCAGGCAAAATGCCCTTTTTTTCTCCACATGAAAAACAGGTGGGGAATATAGGAGGAAGTGGTTTGGTTCGCCCGGGATGCTCTCTTGTTACTACCCTGGGTTTTGAAGGGAGAGGGACATTGGTCTCCTTAAAGTCTCCACTTTTTGTTTTGCAAGGAGGAGTGGCAGCGAATATCCTTTAGACAGGGTAGGGGCAACATCTCAGACAGCAGATTTCAGGTCTCTTCTCGACTCAGGAGGCTTTCCATGGTCTTGTCACATATACTTGAAAGCTTGAGAGTGTTACTGGGTTCTCTAGATTGCAGACTCTAGAGTTTGAGGCTATTAAAACACAGCCACTGAAGAGGGTGTGTGAGAGTAGAGCATTGACAAATTGCTCCAAAGTGAGGGTTTCCAGGACCTTGCACAAGGTAGTTTTCCTGAGCCACTGATTAGTATGATTATGGACTCTACAGGCTAGTTATGGACTCTCCCTCACTTGGGAGAAATTGACTATTCATGAGCTTTCAATGGAATAAAGATTCAGTCTGCCCAATCTTCCCCAGGAGGGTGGCTTTTATATAACTGGAGATGACTTTCTGGTGAGATAGCTGCAGTTCTCCTTTTAGTAAAGGGGCCAGATAGCAGGTCTTGGGGGTGTCATCCCAATGAAATTGGGTCATCAGCCTTTCAAAATGTATGAAAGAAACATTTAAATAGTCTCCATCTTGATATGGTTCTAACAACCCATGAGGGAGAAGTTAACCACTGGGACTGTCCCCTAACCGCTTGAGACTTTCCTGGTGTCACCGGTCTGCTCTTGCCTGAGCCTCAATGATCCTCTCTAAGAGAGTTTCAAGGGATGGAGAAGATTACATTTTCACCCACGCAAGGTCTTGACTAGTGGTTTTATTCTCTATGTATTTGGAAAAAGATTCTGAGCTGGGGAACTTGAATTCTTCCTTGTCCTCTCATTCAGACTTTTCTTCATAGAATTGCATTGAACTACACTTGCAATATTTGGTGCCAAATATCTTGACAAATCTTGCTTAGCTAAGGAAAAATATACACGTTTTAGGTAGAGGGCTTCCTAATATATACATATCAACATCTAAGCTTGGCGAAGTAAGTTATTTATTTGTACATATCTTCATAGGAAGAAATTGGAAAACGTGCATCAAATTCTGTGTTTTGTGAAAGATAGTGTTTGCATAGGTTAAGTATACCTGAATCTCGCAGAGGGATGCTTTGTGAGTGAGGAGCAATAAAAACATATGTGCACCAAATACATTTTCCTATAAGAAATGCAAGCTCCTCATTCGGACCTGTCTCCAAAATATTGCATTGAACTGACGGTGCCATATTTGGTGCCATTTGGTGCGAAATATCTTTTCTTTGCTTGCTTTTCTCAGGGATATTATACAAGTTTTAGTTAGATGGCTTCCCAATTTATACATATCAACATAGAGGCCTGTGAGTCAAGTTTATTTTTAAAGAGGAATGAACTGGTTATGTATTCAGATATATCTTCATTGGAATACATTGAGTAACATGTGGCACTTTCCCCATTTTGTGATAGATCGTTTCTGGCTCCCGCTAAATACAAATGAATCTCATACAGGATGTCTTGTGAGTGAGGAACAATACATTGGTATGTGAGCCATACTGATTTTCCTATAAGAAATGCGAGCTCCTCTTTCAGACATATCGCCATAGAAATGCATTGAAATGAGCATGACCTATTTGGTGCCAAAATTCTTGACATTTCTTGCTTGGCTAAAGGGAAATTATACATGTTTTACACGGTACAGGGCTTCCCACTATATGCATATTAACAGAGATATCTGCGAGCCAAGTTGAATTTTATGGAGGAAAGGACTGGTTACTTATTCAGACAGATCGTCATATGAATACACTGATTAACACGTGGCACATTCTCTATTTTGTTAGAGAGAGTGTTCAGTTTAGGCGATACACACCTGAATCTCATAGAGGTATGCATTGTGAGTGAGGAACAAGAAATTGATATATGAGCCAAATCAATTTTCCTATTAGAAATGCGAGTTCCTCAATCGATCATATATCCCTAGAATTGCATTGATTTGATTGATCCATATTTGGCGCCAAATATCTTGACTATTTTTTCTTGGTTTAGGGAAATGATACACATTTTAGGTAGAGGGCTTCCAAATATATAGATATTAACATAGAGACCTGTGAGCCAAGTTGATTTTTGAGGAGGCAAGCACTTGTAACTTATTTGGACTTATCTTCATAGGAATAGATTGTGTAACATGTGGCACGTTCCCCGTTTCATGATAGTGTTTGGCTCAGTCTAAATACACCTGCCTCTCATAGAGGGATGCCTTGTGAGTGAAGAACAATAAAAAGATGTGTGAGCAAAATCAATTTTCTTATAAGGAATTTTAGCTCCTCATTCAGACATATCTCCATAGAATTGCATTCAACTGAGCGTGCCAAATATCTTTACTTTTCTTGCTTGGCTCAGTGAAGTCATCCAAGTTTTAGTTAGAGGACTGCCCAATACTGATTTAAGAAGAAATAAGACTGCGATGTTAGTCAGAGTAGTGTAGTACTAAACAGGGACAACAATGAATGTGTTCTGTATGTGTGAGAAGTAACGTGCTGATGGAGAACCCTGTGCCTGTTTTGTCTCGACCCAGACCTTGTCACTTGAAATCCTCAATGTGCAATGCAAGTTGCAACCCTGCTTTACATTTCACACTCTCCTCTATCCTAGTACGGTAGCTGTAGTAGGCTGTATTTCTACCGATTATGCGTCTTGTCTTTGACCCTTACCTACCAATGTCTTTGAAGAAAAGGAGCAGAGAGGAAGGAGCAGAGAGTGCCGCCGCCGCCGCAGAAATAAGTTAAGTGAGGGGTTGGAAGGGACAAAAAAAACAGGACGGAGGGACGGAGGGTGGGAGGAAGATGGTGGCGGGGAGACGGCCGTCAGGTGGGATGGATTGCAGGCTTTCACTGGCGGTTCAAGCCCGCGTTCCTAGCCAACTGATTGACTGGCTTTCCCCGTCAGGGTGCTTATGTGATTTAGGTCCAGCACTAGATGATGGGCACTACTAAGGACACAAGCCCATTCCATGGTGCTGTGGGACCGATCACCATTACCATACACGAGTTGTACGGTATTCAGGCAGCTTATTACTGATATAAACATCACATTTTTAAAGGAAATGTGGTTTATAAAATCCTATTGCAGATTCCAGTCTTATAACATGACTGCATACTGTCGGGTGGGAGGGTTGGTGGAAGGGGGGGTTACCCCGATAAATTGTGAATACAAATAAATATATTATTCGAATGGGAAAAGAGCATACTATAAATAGTTTAACTGACATCTTATGATGGAATAGTCCACTAGATGTACAGCATGACAAACAATCTGTTCATGCCCTGTGCTGTTCCAATTGCCTAACTTTACTGTAACGTACCCGATGTGACCTGAAACCCTGTGCTGTACCACTTGCCTAATGTGATACACTGTAACCGTAACCTTACGTACTAAGAGTAACATGTATGCAACATAGCCATGATGCCTACCGGTTTAGTGTGCTTTATGAATGTAAAAATTAAATACATTGAAAAAACGGAATCCTGCTCTGCATTGTTGGTAGAATAATGGGGGAAATAAACTGTGATACAGCAGTTAGCTGAATCTGACCAACACCTGTAAGGCAGAGAAACGGTGCCCATGGGACACCTGGCCCACCGAATAGACATGGCAGAACGATTAAGTTCATGAGCTGTACTCTCATGTCTCTGCATCTCTGCCTTTGGGTGGCACTGTCTGCAGACCTGCAGGGTATTCTCTACCATCTCCAGAGAAGACCCTAACTCATTATTTAGCATTTCCTTTCACAAATCTGTATATCCAAAAACATGGACTTGAATTCTCATAATGCACCTGCAAGATACTTGGAAATCCCAGCAGCTGAATCTGGAGACGCTTTTGGAATCTGTGTTGCATGCAGACTGTGATGGGAAGCAGAAAGACTCCTTTCAATGGACTCAATGGACTCCAACATTCAACATGCCACAACAATTATTGTGCTTTTGTTTCACTACTAAAGCTCCTGGTGTTTGTCAGCATGGATCCGCTCCCAAATTCTATTTCAGAGATTCCCTTTTACCACACCTGTGACTGATTGCCCAATCATGCAGCTCCACCATCCCTTTCCGCCCTGCTAGCACTGCTTGTAAGCTGCCATACCCTCAAGTGTCCTTGTTCTTGCATCACATTCTGAAAATCGTGCAGCTGTGACCCATTTGGTATCTCTCTGCTTTGCTGACTATTTTGCCTTGTGCTTTTCCTCCGACTCTTCCCTGCTCCTTTTCTGCCTTTCTACATATCTTTAAGCCTTGCCTTGCAGGCTCAGTCCTGCCCCCTCTCCCTGCTCTGCCAATTCCTTGCTTTCAGCTTTTCCCCATTAATTAGTCCCTGTTTATCTTGCCTTTGTTTGTATCCTGCTCATTCACCTTGTTCCAGTATCCTGTGTCTGTTACCTTATACCAGCTCCTCTCCTTGCCTCAGTTACCTGGTATCAACCCCTTGCCTCAGTTACCATGTACCAGCTCCTTGTCTCTGTTACCTTGTACCAGCCACATGCCCAAGTTACCTTGTACCAGCTCCTTGCCTCTGTTACCTTGCACCAGTTCGTTCCCTCTGTTACCTTGTACCAGTTCCTTGCCTCTGTTACCTTGCGCCAGTTCAGTATTATAGTGTTCTGATTTTCTAGTTCCTGTTTTTCTGTTCTGACTCTTGTTTCCCTTTTGGGGTTCTTAGTGTCTGGTAAGGGTTGTATGGTGTCCGCACCCGTGCCCCTGTGTATTCCTTTGTACAAAGATTGCCTCCTATGTCATAGGAGGCAATCTCTGCCCCTTCCTTTGTCTCATTTTACTTGTAGTCTATAATCTATCTAATATAACATTGTGTTGTGTTCTGTTCCCACAGAAGGCATCTACTGTATATGCCGACTGGACCCACACCAGCTTGCTTTGTGTAGGTACACCCCTTGTTTGTGTTTTGGAGTCCAGATACAGAAGGCACTCTTGCTGCCCTCTTTCACGGGCTTGCAGGGTGTGGTGCCTGTAAGTATAACTTAAACAGAGGCATTGAGCTTCTCTTATATATGAGGGTGGTCTCCATCCAACCTGTGTGTACACCCTCAGTGGGATTCCTCATCGTTTGTCCAGTGCATGTTTCCCGTCCCTTCTTGTTCACCATTGAGGTCTGCGCTTTCTTTCTGTTCTGTTGTTCTAAATAGAACAACGGAACCTTGTCTATTCATCCTTCTTGTTTAGCCTCCTGCACACTATGCACTTGCCTGTCACATTACATCAGCAGAGCCATCCCAAACCTACCTGGGTTCTGTGTGTAGCTTCTGACACGTACATACACAGCCAGCAACGAGACTCTATAATGAACTTGTGAACAGCTTTCGAGAAGAAGGGCTCACGTATACAGCAACACCAGTGGAATAGCTACCTCGATTGGTATACTGAGAATACTAAAGCATGGGCACTAAAGGACTCGCTGATAAAGCTCTGGGAGCAAGTAAAACTCATGTAGAATGAGTGTGCAAACCTGCAGGTCACAAAACTGTATACAAACGAGTATATCCAGTCCTTTAAGGGCTCAGCCCCCACCAAAAGAAAGCCCGGAAGACATTCTGAACACTCACAACCCAGCCATTTTGAATAACCCACCAAATCAGCGAGCCGATAACCCAGATTCCCCACAACCGCCTATCTACCACCAATACATACCCAGACAACCAACAGAGGGCCTGTTCACCCCTGAAATGAGAGTTCAGATTTCTAAGTTTTTTTCACCATCCTCTGGGGCGTTTCAAGGCTTCCCACTCCAGCACTGAAGTATTCCAACTCAGACAGACCCCGGGAGGGGGTGACACCCTAGCCATAGTACATGCCCCTTGGAGCACCACTGACTTATTTAACTTGGTCCAGATATTCCCCAAAATATGAGAAGATCTTGTTAAATTCCACAAATTCCAGGAAGAGCTCCAAGTAATATTAGACTGTTACCACCCAACTTGCGTAGACTTGAACCAGGTACTGCAGGCAGTGTTACTCCAGACACATTTGCTCTGCTTAAAATAGGGAAAAAATTGGCCAAAGAACCCACTGCTCCCGGAGATTTAAAGACCTTTACTAATAGAATGGTACAAACTATTCTCACAATTGTCCTCAGAAAACTGATTGGGCCAAGATTAACTCATGCAAACAGGCCAAGGGAGAACACCCTGCAGACTATCTTGAACGACGGAAACAATGTTTTGAACAACATTCAGGGATTGTGGATGCTGTGATTACCTCACTGCAGGCTGTAGTGCACAGTTCATTATGGGGTTGCAACCCAATGTAGGTGAAGGGATTAAGGCTGTAATGAATGGATGAGAAGGAAAGGGGTTTGTTGAGATTTTGTTGGCCGCACAACATTTTCATGAGAAGATCAAGAAGCAGAAAGAAACAATAGAAGCCAAGCTTATGGTGCTACAAATACAGAGTTTACAACTTTCTCAAGGAAGAGGAGGGTTTCGGGGATGGGGGAAAGGCCGGGCACAGGGAAGGGGGGCTCCCAAGTAATTTCAGACAGGACAAGCTGCCAAAGGATATTACCCAAACACAAACATCGACAGGTGCAATTATTGCAAACTGTCCGGGCACTGGAAAGCTGAGTGCTGAAATCAGTCTCAGGATGATGGTCAGGACAGATAGACGACTGCCCCAGAAGGGGTGGTACAAGGTCTGCCCCCACAGTCGTTACCTATGACCGATGCATAGGATTGAATAGGGATCCGAGAACTTGTAGCATCGCTTATATCGATTGATCCTGCTGCCGCCTGTCGAATGTGAGGTAGATGGCCAAAAGGTTTCATGTTTGGTGGATTAAGGGGCTTCGCGCTCCACTGTAGGAGCATGCAAGTTTACCGAGGCACCCCATTCAGAAGAGATAGTAGATGCCATGGGCAAAGGTTGTATGTCAATATCTCACCCTGTGTCAACCCCTTTGATGGTCACGTTAGGACCTATTTGCAAACAGCATGCATTTTTACTAAGCCCCTGTTCTCCTGTGAATTTGCTTGGCTTAGATTTGTTGTGTAAAATGAGTTGTACCATTCATTGGTCCCTCGATGGTGTGTATTTGGATATCCCCATTCAAATAGAGCACAACGTGATAGCTGTGTTGCAAGAAGTAAGCCACTCAAAACCTGACCACTGGAACACTACCCCCTGTCCGTAGAAGATGCTCTTGCACCAGGACCCAGGCTGCTTATGGTCAACCCATGCAAGTTCTGACCCAGTTAAGATTACCTTAATTCCCACCAAACCTTTGAAATGTGTGCCCTAGTATCCTATTTCCCAACAAGCAGAAAAGGGTATTAGCCCAGCAATAGAATCCCTGCAACAAGGTATCATTGTGCCAACCCACAGTTCCAATGAAAAAGCCAGGGAAAGAAGTATACCATTTTATTTAGGACCTGTGCACAGTGAATGCCGCCAGGCTGCCATCTTTTCCTATGGTACCCAGTCCTGCAAAAATCCTGTTGTGTATTCCCTACAGTGCCAAGAATTTCATAGTTGTACATTTGGGTTCAGTATTTTTGTCTATGCCTACACACCAGGAGAGTCAGTATCACTTTGCGTTCATGCCTAAAATGACACAATATGTGTTCACTCATCTACCAATTAGGTATGTAGAAAGCCCCACATTTTTCTCCCAAATTCTAAAGAAAGATCTTGATTCGGTGCAGTTCTAAGGAGGTATGGTGTGGCATGGTAATGTTTATTTATATAGCGCCTATACACAGGCAATTGTTTCAAAGCGTGCAAGGAGGGAGGGGACATGAGGAAAAAACAACAGTCGCTCAGAGCCCTTGAATTTCTGAGACGATAATGGTCTGCACAGGCAGATTAAGTGAATATGAAACATTTAACAGCTTAGATACAGCAAATAGGCCTGTCAGCGATTCTTTAGTTTTTCCAAGTGCACATTAAGGGGTGTAGACAAGGGAGAACAGACAGACGATCTTCAGGCAGGGCTGTATACAGATCGTGCAAGTGCAGGAGGGCAGCGAGGTGCAGGGGACCAAGCGCGTCAGTATAGATTGGAGAAGTGCAGGGAGAGAAGCTCTCAGGGTTTTTTATTACAAGTGCAGTGTGGTGCAGGGCCTTGTGGCAAGTGCAGAGGGACGTGAAGGGGTGCCTGGGACCTGTGAGACTCTGAGGTGCACCAGGCAGCCAGTCAATAAGCTGTGTGGAAGGAGGGAGATAAGGAAGAGTAGAGAGCTAGGTTAGCACGGTAGGGTGAAAGAGAATGAAGAGTAGAAGAGGAAGGTTTTGGGGTGTTTCCGAAACTTGAGAATTTCAGGCTCAAGACAGAGGGTGGCAGGGAGGCTGTTTCATAGGGAGGTGGCTGCTGAGGAAAGGGTTCTCCCTCCAAATCTGTGCTTGGAGAACCGGCTCACTCGCAGAAGGTTGGAGGTAGATGAGCGGGGGGCTCGAGAGGGATAGTATTTAGGAGGGCAGCATTGAAGGTAAGTAGGATCGACGCTATTGCAGTATGTAGACTATCTGCTCATAACCTCCCCCTCCTGGAAAGCACGAAAGGAAGACATACTGGTGCTGTTGAAACCACTTACTGAAAAGGTTCATAAGACATTGTGAGGGGTCAAAAATGAGTGATGGACACAAGGGACCTCATTACGAGTTGGGCCCAAAGGGATACCGGGCACCGGTAAGGACACCGGTGCCGGTAATCCCTTTGCGCCCTATTCCGAGTTCCCTTAGCGGGTCCCTTCCTTAACGCCTGGTTTTACCAGGCGTTAAGGACGGGACCCGTTAACGGACTTTAGAGCTAATAACGGTACCGCAATTTGCGGTACCGTTATTAGCGCCTTTGTCATGATGCCTACCCCCCGGGCATCCGGATCGAGTCCATCAGCCCCGGGAGCAGGTATCCAGATACTCATTAAAACCCCAAAAGCCCCGGCTGGGGGCTGTTTGGATTCAGTCCTGGCACCTTAGGCGCCAGGCTCATCATAGAAATCAGTCCTGGCGCCATATGCGCCCGGCTCATAGACTTTACTTACCTTATGCAGACCATGCTGCAAATGAGTCCAAGCCAACGTGAGGCCTGGATGGGACTATTTTAATACAGGGACTATTTTTTACTCGGGTGTGGTTCTGGGGAACTTCTTACCTGGGACTACTTTGCAGGCTATTTAAACCATGCCCGAACAGCAGCTCATGCTTCGTGTTATTCTGCATCCAGCAGCGTAACGCTCACCGTGTCTGCAAGTCAGCATCCAGTCTTCTGCCACGCCCGCCTCGAATCCAGAGCTCCTAGAAAAAAGGAAAAGAAAGGAGAAGAGGTTAGATCACGGACATTATTTGATTCCTTACCTGATTCCGGACCCAGCACATTTCTGAGCCTGGAAAGGACATTATTTCAGCACGCGTTGATTTGCCAGCAGTAGCGCCGCGTTATACTCACCAGTCCACCGCATCTTTCAACTCGACGCTGCCTCCATCATTTTCTTCATCGAAACCCAGCACCTGGGGGGAAAACAAAAGGAATAACAAGGTGAGCCGAGAAAAACGACAAAGACAATCTCTTTGCCACCATAGGCTTACCTGCTTTACCACCGGAGGTATTATCCTTTAATTCGCTGCATCTTTCTATGCCGCACCTATAAAGGGAGAGAAAACAGCAAGTTAAACTCATGCAACTTTTACCGGACAGTGTTTGGTAATACAGACTCTTACCTGAACGCCATCAGCTGCCTCCAAGCAATATTCTTTTGGACCCAGCTGCAACCTAACGAGGGAATGGAACAAGAGTGAACATTGGACATATTGAACTCTTTGAACTTTATAGACACTGGAGTCAATATTCCTCAGGAACTTCTCCAGTACCTTCAAACCAGTGAAGTAACTGGTATCTACGTGCCCCTGCATGCCATGCAGGATGGAGAGCTCTTCATTTAAAAACATAAGGTGAGGTTACCAAGAGGGGATATCGGAGGTGATTAGTGGGGAGAACGAGAACAGTTGGGGGGGTGGTCATCACTAAAGTCCACGGGTGGCTAAATCCCTTTCTCCACTTGCAGGAGAATACTTCTACGAGTCCAGCAGACAAGATTAGGCGGGCCAGTCCAGACTGTCATCTCTTCACTACGCATCACGTTGGTAGAGACCGCAGCTGTCTGGGTCCGATCGACGCCCCTGTGGGAACCAGGTGAGCGTAACAGAACACGAAGCCTATCTACAAATCCCCACCCCGGCGTAATGGAGACCTTAGAAACCGACCAACTAGCCCAATTGTTAGGAGAATTTAGGGCAGAAGTCCACCGACTTCAGAATAGAAAAGCTGATCGAGCTAAGTTCGAGAATTGGGTATTGGTTAAACCCTAAACCCAATGTTACTCCCAAAGGAACAGATGCATCAGAACCAATGCAGATCAGGGGGGTTAAGCGACCCTTAACTCAAAAAGAAAGAGAAAGGAGACGACAGATGCAGTTGTGTCTGTACTGTGGTGCCTCAGGACATTTTCTACGGGATTGCCCTATAAAACCATCCAAGAAAGTAGTCGGAGTTGCTGATAGAAATCAAACAGAGCCTGATTCGGGAAACGACCACGCCCAACAAGCGTAGAGGTCCGCTTGCCGAGCTTAAAGAAGGACACTCAGACCTTGCACCTAATCATACCAATGTCCTTATTGATCCAAGGCAGCCATCACGTATGCACGCAGTTAGGGCATACATTGATAGTGGGGCCGTAGGAAACTATGTGGACCACGAATTGGCTTCTAGGATGAATCTACCTCTCTGCAAAAAGACCACTTCACAGTCGATGGAACTGAAATTGCCTCTGGGCCTGTAACTCATTCCACCACAGAGATGACACTGTTGGGTCAAGATGGGCATCGAGAGACTATTGTGTTTGACTTAATCAAAGCCCCGCAGTTCCAAATAATACTGGGGATACCTTGGTTGGAAACACATAATCCTTGTATTGATTGGCGAGAGAAGAGAGTAACCTTCCTGGAGTGTGCACACACCTGTTACCCGGAAAAAACCTTGAACAAAAGCCTGGCTACAGTTGCTAATCCAGTCATGCAGTTACCTCAGGAATATCAAGAATTCCAGGATGTTTTCCAAAAAGAACAGGCAAACATCTTACCACCTCATAGATCATACGATTGTCAAATCGACCTCATACCCGGTGCACAACCTCCCTGCAGTAGGATCTACGCCCTTACGGAACCCGAAAACCGTCACCTACGACAATACTTGGACCAATACCTTGCTAATGGCTTCATTCGTCCATCTAAGTCCCACGCATCTTCAGCTTTATTCTTTGTGCCCAAAAAGGAAGGTGACCTCAGAATGTGCATAGACTACCGCGCATTAAACCAGATCACGGTGAAGAACCGATATCCATTGCCTCTGATCCCCGAACTACTAGACCAAGTAAAGGATGCTTGCATCTACACTAAATTAGATCTCCGAGGGGCATATCATCTGGTAGTGTAAAGAAGGGCGACGAATGGAAGACCACTTTTCGCACCGAGTACGGATTATTCAAATATCAGGTGAGGCCCTTCGGGTTGTGCAATGCACCAGCAGCCTTCCAGTATTTTATGAACGATGTCCTTCGTGAACTCATTGACGTCTGTGTTGTCACATACATAGACAATATTCTAGTGTACTCCTCCTCAGAATCAGACCATGTTAAGCACGTTCATGCAGTCCTTGAGAAACTACGCTAGCACAAGTTATATGCAAAATTGGAAAAATGTGTTTTTCATGCTACAGAAGTTGAATCCTTGGATTTATCCTGACTCAAAAAGGAGTCCGAATGGACTCTCGAAAGGTGGACGCAATCCTCAAGTGGCCATCACCCAGTTCAGTTAAAGGGGTGCAAAGCATGCTTGGATTTGCTAATTTCTACCGCAGATTTATTCCTGACTTCTCATATGTTGTACACCCCATCACAGCACTTTTGCGAAAAAACAAACGCTTCTTGTGGACCGAAGAGGCTGAAAAAGCCTTCCAAGAACTGAAATTGAAATTCACTTCGGCACCTGTCTTAAAGCATCCACGCCCCAAGCTCCCATACATAGTTGAAACCGATGCATCCAGTTTAGCCATGGGGGCTGTGATGTCCCAGAAGGATCCGGAAACCGGTCAACTTCATCCAGTAGCATTTTGGTCCAGAAAATTCTCGGCCCCCGAATTAAACTATGCGGTTACCGATAAAGAGTTGTTAGCCATCAAATCCGCCTTCAAGGCTTGGCGGCATTATCTTCTCGGTGCCAGACATACCATTACTGTAATCAACGATCACAGGAACTTGCAGTATTTAAAAACAGCCAAGGCCCAATCATCGCATCAACTTCGATGGGCCTTATTTCTTGACGAATTCGATTTCATGATCACTTATCGACCAAGTTGTAAGAATGGTAAGGCAGACGCTCTATCCCGAATTGGGATGGGAGAAGTATATTCGAACCCGGAACCGGTGCCTATAATTCCTGAACAAAGAATTCTTGGGATAACTACTCTACAGACCTTAGAAGATATTCATTTAAAGATCCAACAACTTTTTGATTCAGCAGCCCTGCAGGACTGGGTTAAAAAGGGCCCAGATTATTCAGTTGTCAATGACCTACCTTACTATCAAGGGCGTCTATTTCTACCACACAAGGAACTACAAGAACAAGTCATCTCCAATTACCATGAAGCTCTGATGGAAGGGCACCCAGGTATTGCAAAAACTGAAGCTAAAATTAAAAGACAATTCTGGTGGCCCACCTGGCGAAAAGATGTAAAGTCATTTGTACTGTCTTGTGGCATCTGCGCCCAGAACAAAAGTCAAAAGAAGAAACCAGCTGGTCTTTTACAACCTTTACATACTCCACTCACACCATGGCACACTTTGTCTTTAGACTTTATTACAGATCTACCGCCATGTAATGGATTCAACACCATTCTAGTTATTGTGGATCTTTTTTCCAAGATGGCCCACTTTATTCCTTTAAAAGGATTACCTTCTGCTTCAATCTTGGCCAAGGAATTTCTCAAAAATATTGTTCGAATACATGGATTTCCTTCGGTATTGATCTCTGACCGAGGTAGTCAGTTCATTTCGCAATTTTGGCAGAAGTGATGTCAATTGGCACAAATCGACGTAAGGTTATCAACCAGTCACCATCCCCAAACCGATGGTCAGACGGAGAGAACCAACCAGACTCTTGAACAATACCTACGTTGTATGCTCCACCAAACCGAAAGTAATTGGAAGGACATTTTATGGATCTCTGAATACGCATACAATAACTCTGTACATTCAGGAACCGGACAAAGGCCCTTTTATACCATATATGGACATCATCCTCGAACCTCAGAACTCGATTCGCCCCAGCATTTAGAAATGCCGGCAGTAACTCATCTGCATTTTACTATTACACAAGCTTTTAAAGAGGCAACAAAACATTTGAAACAAGCAAAAGAGAAATACAAGAAAAATGCTGATCAACATAGAAGTGAGACCCCACCATATCGAATCGGAGACCAAGTTTGGCTGGCTACAAGACATATACCTCTGAAAGGAACTCGGACTTTTAATCCTAGATATTTGGGACCTTAGACCATTAAGGCCATTATCAACCCGGTGGCCGTCAAATTAGAATTACCCTCTAATATGCGGATTCATCCTGTCTTTCATGTTTCACTTCTAAAACCAGTTCAACCTGGGACAAGATTAACCAAACCATCCAACCCCATCCTAATAGATGGAGAACCTGAATTCGAGGTAAAAAACATCCTGGACTCTAAAATGGTTAAATCAAGACTTTTTTATTTAATCGACTGGAAGAGTTACGGACCACAACAAAGGTCATGGGAACCTAGTGACCACGTTCATGCTCCTCGATTGGTGAAAAAATTCCATCGGGACTTCCCAGACAAGCCAGGGCCAAGGGGAAGAACAACTTTAGCAGGGGCCTTGGGGAGGGGAGTGCTGTCATGATGCCTACCCCCTGGCATCCGGATCGAGTCCATCAGCCCCGGGAGCAGGCATCCAGATACTCATTAAAACCCCAACAGCCCCGGCTGGGTGCTGTTTGGATTCAGTCCTGGCGCCTTAGGCGCCAAGCTCATCATAGAAATCAGTCCTGGCGCCATAGGCGCCAGGCTCATAGACTTTACTTACCTTATGCAGACCATGCTGCAAATGAGTCCAAGCCAACGTGAGGCCTGGATGGGACTATTTTATTACAGGGACTATTTTTTACTCGGGTGTGGTTCTGGGGAACTTCTTACCTGGGGCTACTTTGCAGGCTATTTAAACCACGCCCGAACAGCAGCTCATGCTTCGTGTTATTCTGCACCCAGCAGCGTAACGCTAACTGTGTCTGCAAGTCAGCATCCAGTCTTCTGCCACGCCCGCCTCGAATCCGGAGCTCCTAGACAAAAGGAAAAGAAAGGAGAAGAGGTTAGATCACGGACATTATTTGATTCCTTACCTGATTCCGGACCCAGCACATCTCCGAGCCTGGAAAGGACCTTATTTCAGCACACGTCGCTTCGCCAGCAGTAGCGCCGCGTTATACTCACCAGTCCACCGCATCTTTCAACACGGCGCTGCCTCCATCATTTTCTTCGTCGAAACCCAGCACCTGGGGGGAAAACAAAAGGAATAACAAGGTGAGCTGAGAAAACCGACAAAGACAATGTCTTTGCCACCATAGGCTTACCTGCTTTACCACCGGAGGTATTATCCTTTAGTTCGCTGCATCTTTCTATGCCGCACCTATAAAGGGAGAGAAACCAGCAAGTTAAACTCATGCAACTTTTACCGGACAGTGTTTGGTAATACAGACTCTTACCTGAACACCATCAGCTGCCTCCAGGCAATATTCTTTTGGACCCAGCTGCAACCTAACGAGGGAATGGAACAAGAGTGAACATCGGACATATTGAACTCTTTGAACTTTATAGACACTGTAGTCAATATTCCTCCGGAACTCCTCCAGTACCTTCAAACCAGTGAAGTAACTGGTATCTATGCGCCCCTGCATGCCATGCAGGATGGAGAGCTCATCATTTAAAAACATAAGGTGAGGTTACCAAGAGGGGATATTGGAGGTGATTAGTGGGGAGAACGAGAACAGTTGGGGGGGGGGCATCACTAAAGTCCACGGGTGGCTAAATCCCTTTCTCCACTTGCAGGAGAATACTTCTACGAGTCCAGCAGACAAGATTAGGCGGGCCAGTCCAGACTGTCATCTCTTCACTACGCATCACGTTGGTGGAGACCGCAGCTGTCCGGGTCGATCGACGCCCCTATGGGAACCAGGTGAGCGTAACAGCCTTCCCCCTTCCCATTGAGCCCTATGGGGGCTCAAATGGGAATGGGGAATGGCTTTTTCAATGGGGACTTACCGGTCCCGCAAAAGTCGGAATAGACCGGTAAGTGCCCATTGAACAAGGGCGGACTCGGTACCGGTATTGGAGGTAGTCATGGCGCTAATAGCGCCATGATTACCTCCAAGCTTGGAATGAGGCTAAAGGTGTTTGTATTCTTAAGTTAAGACATTTTATTACATAAAAATGGGTTGTAAAAATGCCTCTCTAGCCCTATTCTAAAGAGGAACTTCCCTACGTAGAAACTAAAACTAAGGATCTGTCTGTGTCGGGATGACAGTAACTGAAAAGCTGTCTTTGTGTCCAAAACAGCATATCATGACTCCCACACTTATAAACAAACAACAAAAGGTGCAAGGCATGTCTTTAACTTGATGTTACAAAAAGTGTTCAAAACCAAAGTTTCAGAATGCCTGAAAATGTTCTTTAAGGTAAAAACCATTGGATCCAGAATGTGGTTCTGTGACCCTGGATTCTTAAACAGAATGGCACATTGTCTCTTTAGCTAACAGTTCCTTGGTGTCTTCAATGGACTCACAAGGTTCTTGTTTAACTAAAAAGTTCTGTTCAAGGAAAAGTTCTGTGGTAGTCTCTTTGTGAAAGGTTCTTGTATCTTGACAGATTATCTGGTATACTCCCCTCTCAGGAATCATTGTACAATTTCCAGCTGCCTGGTGTACTCGCCTGCCAGGAGGTTTTCTTTAGGATTCTCAGATTATCTGGTTAACTCTCCTGCCAGGAATCTTTGTACAACTTCAATTGCCTGGTAAACTCACCTATCAGGACTTCTTATATGTTTCAAAGTTCCTTGAGATGCCACAATAGCATATAACATTTATTGCTTAGTATATCTATTTGTGGTGTTGCTTTGTACAAATATACTTGCTCAATCTTCTTCCCCACCTTGACATTTAATACATCGGTATTTGATTGGGGTTTTGCTTTTATACTGTGTCTTGTCTGCATTCAAACATTCTTCTTAGTGAATCTTGCCTTTGAAATTTGTCTTGGCCACATTCAAACAAACTTTATCTTTACGTAATTTCTGCATCAAAAATTCTTGTTTTTGGGTGATGAATATATACTTTTTCCTGACTGCATTTAAACAAATTTTGCCTTTGCATATTTTCTACATTTGCAATCTTGTACCATTCAATCACTCTTTGGCTCGGTGGTCGGTATGCCCTGGGGTCCCCAGTTGCTTCATGTGGCCTCTCTAGTCTTTTCCTGTTAGGCATCCAGCATGGCTCTGCACTCACCTGCCAGCATTCCCTCATGGGCCTCAGTGAAGACTGCTTTCTGGTCATGCAGCCCAGCCTCCAAGAGCTTCTGCACTGCTCCCGGTTTCTCCACATTCTTCCTCGCTTGCATGCGGTGCCTCTCTCGCTTCCCCAGTAACCTTCTCTGCTTCGCCAGCTTTCTCGGGGAGTACCGTATTTAGAAGCTTTTGCGCGGATTACAGCGTCCCTTTCTGCACAGCTTGCTGCACCTCTCTCCTTATCAATGCGTCTGACACTTCTAAATGTCCTGCTCATTACAGGTTTGGAAAAACAACTAATCTGCATGTTGCATTTCGAGTTCCTGTCATCTTGCACAAACTCCTCTGTCGTCCTCCTCATCCCAGTACCTGAGTGGTTATGGGAGTTGAACTCCATCACTTTCTTTGGGCTTTTAAATCCTGAATGATTTGTCTCATGGACTTCACAAAAAGGTGCATCATGATCGAAAGATGTTATGTGTGAGTATTGGGTGTTTGTGTGCAAGGTTGACACCTGACTAACATGGCAATAGGCCATTAACACCTGGGTATCTTCTTCTCGGGGCAGGGGGCAATTCTGACTCCTCCAATGAAGTCATGATATCTCCCCAGTAGCTGTCTCCTCCTATGTGGTCCTTCCTCAATTTACCACCCCCTGGGTCAGGATCAGTTAGCAGCTGACATCTACAAGCCAGATAGGAGGAGGTCACCGCCGGGCACTCAGTGATGACTCCACTGGATTAATCACAACATCTAAAGACAAGTTAGAGTTATGTCTGCCCCGAGTGCGATGTGTGGGCCATAAGATTTCTGCTGGGAAAAGACACCTATTTTAGGATTGAATTTCCATGATCCAGAAAGTCCCTAAACCCAGAACCAAGAAACAGATGAGAGAGCTCATTGGGATGGTTAGTTACTGTAGGCAATGAACCTCACCCATCAAGCCGAAGATGCTTTTGCCACCAGATTATAGCAAGCCCTTTGTTTTATTTTGCGATGAACACAATGGGTTTGCTCAAGTTGTGTTCATCGAGTTGGACGGGGACAAGCATTGACCTATATCTTACCACAATGTAGACCTGGACTCAGTGGTGGCGGGGTTCCCAGCTTGTCTGAGGGCTGTCGCTGCTGCTCTCATATTGATTGAGGAAACTGGCTCCTTTGGCCGAAGGCATCCCACAGCTATTTCTTTACCCCACACTGTATTGTCATTATTTCTTAAAATAAGACCCAGCATGTATTTAATTCCCACCCTACGAGATACGAGAAGCTGCTCATTTCCATTGCAGATGTGACCATAAATTGCTGTCCTGTCCTTAACACTTCCTCATTGTTGCCAACTCCTGAAGATGGGGAGCCTCATGACTGTCAGGTGGTTGTAGAAACACTGCTGCCCCAAGCACTGATTTGGCAGATATACCCCTGTTGAATCCAGAGCTCATTCTCTTCACGGATGGGTCTCACACCTGTATTCCAGAGACTGGAGAGTTGGTTTCTGGGTACGCCATATGCACACCTCACTCAGTCTAAGAAGCCTACAGATTGCCCATAACTAAGTCAACACAAGAAGCCAGCTTGTGGCCCTCACCCGATCAGTAATGATCTACACTGAATCCAGGTATGCCCACGGGGAGGTCCACAACTTCAGTGTCCTCTGGAAACAGCATGGATTCTTAACATCCACTGGAACCCCAATTCAGAATGGAAGATATGTGGCAGCTCTATTAGGCGCATTGCTCCTCCCAGTAGCCGTAGTGAAATACTGAGGGGACGACCCCTGGTAGTCCTTTACTGCTTTAGCACATGCTTTAGCTGCTTGTGCTGTCTTGTTTGCGTTGCATTTCCATAGTAACACATCCATTCTTTTGCCAGCCTGGTGATCCTCCAAGATCAAGCTCTGGAGACTGAGAAGATGACCTGGACTCTGTGTCGGTATACCCTGGGGGCAGACTCCTTATGGCGCTCCCTAGATGGCAACCTGCTGGCACCCAAGGTGCTGTTCCCTTACCTGGTCCATGAAGCACATGGCGTGGCCTATTCAGGTAAAAATGCCATGATCACGTTACTCCAGAGGGGCTGGATAGCACCTGTGTTAGCTTTGATGCCCCAGCACTATCATGAACATTTGTGACATTTTCATCATAAAATATCGGGAGAGCTGTGTCCAGGAAGCTATCAGCACGTTCTATACCACAAGGTCCATTGTTTACCATGCAGATAGATTTCATACAACTCCCGGCATGCATGACGTAGCTCTACTGTTTAGTGGTAGTAGATGTGTTTTCGGGGTGGGTAGAAGTCTACCCATGTAGAAAGACAAATGCAATGACTGTAGCCAAGAAATTGCAAGGTGAATTTATACTTTGGTTTGGACTGCCTCTTTGCATAGACAGCGACTGAAGTACCCACTTCACCAGTCAGGTTTTTCGGAAAGTATGCAAATCACTAAGAATAGTACAGCAGTTTAATTGCATTTAGCCACCCACATCCTAGTGCGAAAAGAGAATGCTGCAACAGTGACCTAAATTGAGATTAAGAAAAGTGTGTAGATCAACTGGGCTGTAGTGGCCCCAGTTCCTCCTGTTAGTCCTTTTGGCCATGAGAAATAATCCACAGTGAAAGCAAAGTCTGTCCACCCATGAAATCCTCACAGGATGCCCAATGAGAATGGGAACTGATCCACCAGCAGTTCCCCGTATCCTGAGTTTAACGCTAGAGGATGACACATTAATCAAGTACTGTTGCATGTGTTAGGAATGTTTGATGTCTCCATGCACAGCTCTGCAAAGCATTGCCAGAGCCAGCCATAGTACTGTGCCACCCTCTGTAGCCAGGACACTGGGTCCCGGTGAAAATCCACCAATGGAATACATTGCTTTAACCAAGTTGGCGTGGCCCCTACCATATCCTCCTCACCAGGACCTCAGAATGGATCCACATGTCGTATTGCTGCAAGGTTCATGCTCCATCTGATGACATCTCACCAAGACCACTGATCTTCCTCTGACAAACTTTGGAACTGCCAAGACCACCGACACCACTATCTGTGATGCCTCCAGCCCCGTTTCATTGCAAGAATTGTCCTGTGTTTCAGTTGGAGACCGAACTGTACCAGAGAGCAAGGCCCCGACCCGCAATCAGCCAATACGTTCACATGCTGAGACAGAACCCACAACTGGCGAGTCATTTTACCACAGTGAGGCCCTGCAGGAGCTACTGCTAAAGCTCCTCCAGCAGGCGGTCACAGTGTTGGAGGGAACTGCCCCAATTCAAGTTCCGCTGATGGCTCACCACCTGCACAGCCTGACACCCCTGAATCTCACAATGCAACCAGTCAGAGTTATGCTGTGCTATCCTGAGAAGAATTCCAGAGGTACCAAAGCTTTGAGCAAAGTGGTGACTGGTTCAGTTATTTACCACTGGATCTAACTCACCAATGACAATGAATCCACCACCTTAGGCGGTTCCCGGACCAAGGGTAGATCTAATGGCCCCCAGCACCTATGAGTGGTTGCCACTGCTGCTATCACGTGTTGGTTATCATCTTCGTGACCATGACCCTCCTTTTTTGTCTAGCTGTGGTACTTGTGAATGTTGTAGTGCAGGTACCGGTAGAAGGAGCCTGGAACTTTGGAACATATGAACTTTGGAACAGTTGAACTGTGGCGCTTTGCCCCACTCCCAGCATCGCTAGTGTCGAGGGCACATTTTGCATACTGGTCTATAGAATTGGCAGTGTATCCTAAGGTGGATTTGCAAGTTGTCTGGTTGCAAACTCTTATGGTGCATTTGGGTGTTGTTGTCATGTGACATGGGCAGTGGGGTTAGTGCCTTTGCATGGGATTTTCTGGTAAATCTGACCAGTTTATGCATTTTGGATGTGGTAGTCTTGGTCATTGCATTTGTGTCGAGTGATATGGTAAAATGCCATGTCTGTCATGGTGGTAGACTGGACAGGTTAGACGGTTGCAGCTTAGGTGGCAAACCTCAAACATCATTTCAAAGATTGTCGGAGGAGAAAAATATTGAAGAGCGGAGTAATATAAATTGCAGTCAAGGAGTCATGCAGCCATCTGGCATGTTACTGTTTATAGGTAAAAGAGCGAAACACCACTGAGAAGAGAAAGCATGTCATGGAGCAGTTGCAAAATGTCAGTCATTGATATAAATGCACGTTTGGTAGCTTGGGGTAAATCCACCAAGTAGATTTTTTAAAGATTCCCCTTCTCCCAAAAAACATGCCCCATGGTGCATGGCAGCAGAGAGGCTTGGTTAGGTAAAGGTTACCTCACAAGTGATACTCACGGGAATAGAGGACCACAGTAAAGAATTTAGCAGTAGAGATGAATGCAGGAATAGGAAAGGGAGGGAGAAAGTGTGAAATCCATATCCTATGGACCACTTAGACTTGGCAATAGTCTTTCAAACCTGCATAGAGGTGTAATCACATCTGCAGGGCAAAGGGATATGGGTCCTTTGGAAAAATTGGTGCAACATGTACATTGGGCATGGCCAAAGGTTGTGGCCACAACCTATGGCCTTCAACCGTGTCTATTGGACTTCAAGGCCAATGGCTACATTTTTAATATTCAGGGAAAATGGACAGTGGGCATGGCCGGGCCATGACTAGTGGGTCACTGGCAAATGCTGAAGGGTGTTGACCCTGAGGCTGTTGGCCAGGGACTTCAGCAATGGCTAGTGAAATCGGGTTGGGTAATAGGGAGAGGGTATGATCCTCAGCCAGGTACAGTGGACATGGCTGAAGGCTGTGGCCATTGGACTCTGAGGACATGCGTAAGGTGAACTTGTTCTTGACATTTGGGCCAACATGAACAGTGGGCATGGCTGTGGCCACTGGACATAGCCAAAGACCATGGTTAGTGTGCCACTGGAAGTGGTCAAAGGGCAGTGAACCCTTAGGCTGCTGGCAGAAGACTTTGGATATGGCTAATGGTATGTGGTTGTGTGTCAGGGAGGACGATATAGGTCTCAGCCGGTAGACTGGGGCCAGCAATTTCATGTTATGTGGCATTTTTATAGCACCTGCTGCCATTGGTATATCCTCAAAGTACAGTGAGGATGAACGCCATTCGGAAGATTGTAGTCAGAGGTTGAGAACTGATGAAAGTAGTGGTAAAATGCATGTGTGCATTTGTAGCCAGACCGAAGCGAGGTAGGGAGTGGCTATGTCCCTAACAGAAGCCCATATCCTCAGATGAGAGGGTGGGTGCTGTGTCAATAGTCAGAAGAGTCAAGAGTTAATTTAATGGCTAGACCGTATTTTGCATCAGACTCTGCTATATTCTGTGGGAGGCAAGTGTGGCAAAACACAACAGTGGTGAGATTCAAAGCAACACACATACCTATGGAACTCTCTGGGAAGATAAACACAATTGAGGCACAACACAACAGTGGCAAGATTCAAAGCAGCACAATTACACATGGAAAACCCTGGGAAGAAAAATGTAAATGTGGCAAAACGAAACAGTGGCAAGATCCAATGCAACAAAATATGCCGCGGTCTTCAGAACACTCTGGGAACAAAAAATGCAGGTGTGGCAAGACACAACTAAGGCAAGACTAAAAGCAGCAAACCCACCCTTTGGTACACTATGGGAAGAGAAGATGCAAGTGTGCCTAAACAAAACAGTGGCAAGATCCAAAGCAGTGGCGAGATTTAAAGTGCCACTTAAATTAGGAGCCCTAGTTGGATAAAATGCAAGTGTGTCAAAAATACAAACAGTGGCGAGTTTCAAAGAAAACAAACCCGCAATTGGAACACTCTGGGAAGCAGTATGCAGGTGTGGCAAAACACAATGCAGGTAAGATTCAATGAAGACATCCCTTACCTGAAAGTAGCTCTAGATGGAAAGTGAGGTACCTGACAGGTATAGGGTGCCAGGTGAACAGACAAAAGAGGATGGAAGGCACCCTAAGGAAGGCACCTTCAGCCTGTGCCATAGAGGAGGTTCCCTTAGCCTGTGCTGTTAGTCGGCTGCCCAGGCAAAGCTGCCCCGAGGGAAGCTTCAAGTGTGGTATTCCAGCTCTCGTGACCTGGGAAACACCAATAGGATGCTGCAAGGGAGGGGGGAGGTGGAGCTGGCTCTGAGGTGGTCACTGACCTGGCCCATTTTTAAAATCATTGGTGCAACACAAACAATGGCCAAGCCAAAAGGACTAGTGGGACCCAAAGAAACAATAGTGTTACAAAACCCTTGCAGTTCATTGAAAAAACTTTAGTTAAGAGTTAAGGTGATTTGATTCATCACAGGGGAACTCAACGGGGTGGACACTGAGTTAAGATGCTCATCACTTCCCACACCTGTTGTATTTCAAGGTTCTTATTGGGATCCATCAGATCGCCTTCACTCTCTTTTTTCACTGAAATGGGAATCCAATTAATGGCATCCGCTGTGATACAAAACCTGGGAATACTAATGGACAACCGACTCTCACTAGAACCACAATTCAACACAATAACAAAGAAATGCTTCTACCTCCTGTGTATAATCAGAGGGATACTTCCCTAGCTCACCTTCCCACACAGTACCATTGCAATCATCTCCCTGGTATTACTGTGACTAGAGTACGCAAACAACCTCTACCTTGGAATGCCAGTATGTCTCACAAAAAGCTCCAACACATCCAAAATACCACAGCAAGACTACTCCTGAGACTAAACAGAAGATATGATAGGATATGATAAGGCATTTCTAACGCGCCTATACACAAGTGTTTCAAGGCGCGAAGAGACCACATGACACCAGCCCTGAGAAGCCTACACTGGCTTACAGTAAAAAAATGCATTAACTTCAAAGTCCTCTGCATCACGCACAAATCACTACATGGACAAGGAGTTAAATTTCTCTGCTACCAGCCAGGAAGAAACCTAAGATCAAGCAATGACATCCAAATCGAAACCAAACACTACGAGAAAAGGTCATTCAGAGGAAACGCATTCTTCCATTTGATAGCCAAACTATGGAACATGTTACAGAAGGAAATAAGAATGACAGAAGACCACCTAACATTTCAGAAAACTACAGAAAAACTAGTTATTCAATTTACTAAGACAAACATAAAAATGGGCACCTCGCACAACTCCCACCCCAGACCCAAAGCAATCATGGGAAAGTACGGATCCAGGAACCAACAATAAAACAACCACTAAATACTAACTACCCCCTGCTCTTTGCTCCTCTTCCGCATATCTGCCACGTCCCACACATGTTCAAAGGGCTATCAATACTGCACACAAAACACACAAGCCACATATCCACCACAAGAACAAACAGATGCAAACAACAAACAACTCAGACGCTGGACGTTACCCTTCTGGGCACAAACTCAGTGCAGGCAATCCAAGCACACTCAGAAAGCCAACACACACAGATGCCAGTTTCTCCAGATTCTGCAAACATCAACAGAAGAGCACAAGCTCTATCCTAGTGCCTGGAGACCATTTAAATGGTATCATTGCGTGGTATAAATCAGCAAAACATAACACCCACCAAACTACATCTGCTATTTGGAGTAAAGGGACTGGCCTTAACCAAACCCCTCTCTTGCACCCTGCCTCTCACCGGGGCCCGACTAACTGAACTGAACAGGGTACCCTCACCTCAAACTGTTCACTCCAAAGAGCCCGAAGGACCTCAGAGTCAGAAGAGTGCACAGAAAGCCACAATGAGGCCACCATGTCTGGGTATCTGTCCTTTATTGTTTTAATTATAGGATTAATAATGGTCTCCGATGTAAATTTGTTGTATTCTTTCTGCACTTCTTGTCATGATAATGAGGGTTCCTCTGCACACCCCTGGACCCACACCACAAACACCTACTTGCACCTCTCGTGGCACTATGCCTGTATTTTCAATCTTGCTGACTGCTGGGTGTGCACCCACCTGCCTAGTCTGCCCAGTTTCCCATTGCCACAATTCATTTCCAGTGGGATAACCTCTGCCTGGACCTCAAGCTGACTACCCAGTCCTTAGGCCCCAGACCCAGCCAGGATGCCCAGTCACACGTGTGGCTCAAGGGGCTGCCAAAATTCCCTACCCCAGATCAGTACAGACCAAATCTGCTTTGCCTCTCCTCTAATGCAACTGGGCTCCTATGCTATACCAGTCAAAGAGGGAACGAGCAATTGTCAGCATTACATAACAACCCATGCTAGTGTAGTAATCAACAATGTCACATTTGCATTTGAGCCCGGGCTCATGTTCACTCAAACTGGGGACACAACATATTCCGGAACTTACTTCATTTGCGGAGATAAGGTTTATGCATGATTGCCTTTCACCTGACGAGGGAGCTCTTACTTGAGATATATCTTGCTTGCAGTGTGCCACCCCCTCACTTCCCCCACTCTACCCCGTTCCAGGAGAAACAATGATTGGGAGTCTTTTGTTGCTTGATTGCGGTACCTGATACCAGCCCTTGGGGTCAAAATAAACCACAACCGCTATCCTTGTTATGGTTCTATATGATTTTACAGAGAACATTTTCAGCGAAGCATGATTTACCGAAAAAATGTAATTGAAAATATCACTGAATTATATTTTATTTTTTATTTGGGGTGGTCCCCACCCAAGCCCGCATTTCCCTATGTTCATAACCCCACTCCAAACCCCTCTCCACCAGTTTTAACCCCTTACCCAGCCCCATATATATATATATATTTATTTAAATTGTTGTGTTTTCGATTAATTTGGTTTTTATTTAAATGATTCTCTTAAAATGCTTTCGGTAAAATCACTGGATACCCCAGTTAGTGGACTTTGCAATGACACCACTGCATCCCTGTCTTTGCTCTCCCCTGAACAGCTGTCCATCCGCACAACTGTACACCAGAACCGTATGGCCCTAGACATCATATTAGCCTCTGAGGGGGGCACCAGTGCTGTCATAAAAAGTGAGTGCTGTACCTTTACACCAGATTACACAAACATCATGGACATCATCACGCACATTCATAATATCGTAACCTGCTTACACAGCGCCGATGAGTCTGCCTGGTTCTTTGGGTCATGGATTGAAGGATTATTGAGGCCATTCAGGGCGTCTGTTGGACAGATCCTGCTCATAGCTATAGTCATACTTCTAGGGCTGGCCTGTCTGTCCATGGTAAGTAAATGCTTTTGCAAACGTGCAGTGTGCTCCTGCTCCGATGTTTCCCCAACTGCTCAAGTAATGTACTGTCAGGTTACTGAAGATACAATTTGTTATCACATGCCTGGATCTGTGCTAATTTAAATGTGTGTAATGTGACTGGAGTGATGGTCTCATAGAAGGAATTGTGGGGGAAAAATTGAATAAGGCATGATCATATAAGTACCGCTGTTGCCCTACTACTGTGTGACTGTATATTCTGCTTGTCTTTAGGACCATGTTTAAACCACTGCCTCTGGCCTGCATGAAAGGTGGATGGTGCACTGCACTGCGCATGTCACCCTTGGAACAGTGCTAGACACACCACTTAAGAATTCTCACCTTCACTGTTCACGCTTCTGACACATATCCGTTTTGGCATATCCAAGCGTGCTCCCTGCTCTCGCCTTATACTGAAAGGCGGTTTTATTACTAGACCCCTTGCCTGCCTCGAGATGAGTGTGAAGTATTCAGGAGTGTATTCACCTTGAATAAAAGCCTTGCACTTAACTGCTTTTACTGATAACACTAACAAATGCTGCCGAGTGTAGCTAGCATCGAAAGACTGTACAATGAGGTTTTGTCTCATTCAGCAAATCAAGTTGCAAGGTGTGACCTTGTAAGGCTGAGACCAACCCCCCTTCCATTCACAATCATGTAATCATGTATTCCTGTGAGTATAAGAGTATAAGAGATCTGAACCAAGTAGGGAGGGGGGTTCACTTGCGCCGAAGTTTTGTGTTGCCATTGGTTATTTGTTTGTTTACTGCTTAACTAATAAAGTGTTCATCAAACTACCGGAATCGTGAGTGGTTGTTATTTTCCACAACACGTGTTTCATGAAAGATGTGTTTGGCTCAGTCTAAATACACCTGCCTTATGAGGAGTGAGGAGCAATAAAAAGAGATGTGAGCAAAATTGATTTTCCTATAAGAAATTAGAGTTTCTCATCGGACCGAAGTACATAGAATTACTTGAACTGAAGGTTCCAGATTTGGTGCAAAATAGCTTGACTATTCTAGCTTGGCTCATGGAAATTACACAGATTGTTTAAATTGAGGGCTTACCAACATATGCATACCAACACCGATATCTGTGAGCCAAGTTGATTTTGGCACATTGTGAAGAAATTAGATTTTTTGGGTTCCAAAGGTTTGTTGATTTAAAAAGCACGATGTGGGCCAGGCTGAATTTCACAAACAAAATACAGAGAATCTGGAAATTACCTTGCTTCCCTCACCCGAAAGACTGAAGACTGGTCTAAATTGCCGATCACGCTAGCCGGGAGGTTGGGTGTTCTCAAAATGATTGTACTCCCACACCTTCTATACAGATTTCACAATGTCCCGCTCTGCCCTGGGAGTGAATTCTTCAAGTCACTGACCCGGACGGTCAATGCCTTCTTGTGGCACTCTAGTGCTGTCCACCTCAAATTGGACATGTTGGCTACCCTTTTTGCACAGGGTGGGTTTGCTGCCCCTAATTTTGAGCGATACTGGATCGACGCTCAAGCCCATTTTGCCGCATTTTGGTTTGAATCTAGCGGATCCACCCATGTCAAACTTGAGCGCCTAGCTGCCGGTGATCTGGATATGCGCTCTCTGGTTTGCCCTTCTTTAAGTCTTAAACTAGACCCTATTGACCCCAACGGATGACGGCATGGAATAGACTTTGGAAACAGGTAGACACCCCTCATCCATTTCATGGTGATCTGTGGAACTGTCTCCCTGAGTTTCCTCGAGTGGATGTCGCAACAGTTCACCACTGGTCCGGGAATGGCTTTGACACTATACAGGATGTTTTCACTATGGGAACCTTTACAGAGTGGGAGGACCTGCCGGAGTCCCTGAGAGAGCGTCCCTCCCGATGGCTACAATACGCAGGCCTGCGCCGGGTGCTCAAGGGCAGGTGGCATGAATTCCCCTCGATTCCCCCATGATGATTCGCTACTATCTGAAATTATGATGGGCACCACAGCAAGGGGGAGGGTCACCAGGCTGTATGGTCTTCTTCAGGGGAGAATAGGCCATTCATGGGATAGGCTTCGGGGAGCTTGGAGTAGTGACTTGGGTATAGAAATAACTGACCAGAAATGGTAATTTATATGCGCACGCACCCAGGAAGTCTCCCTTAACTCTAGATTTAAACTGATACATTTTAAAATACTCCATAGATACCACTATACCCCAGCCAGGCTCCATTGCATGTCAAGGGATCGGCCTTCTGAATGCCCGAGATGCAGTACAGACGACGCTGACTATATACACATGCTCTAGTCCTGTCCAAAACTCACTTCATTCTGGGAGGAGGTGTGCGAGTGCTGTTTCTCAAATACTAGATTGTACTATTAAACCGTCCGCTATGACTTGTTTTTCCCACGAGTTCCCCTGCACCGGCTGCAACCTCAGGAGGCTGGCTGGTCTCTGTATGTTGCTCGCAACCCTCTCTGTGTTGTTGCTCTGGTTGCGCCCTAGTGCCCCCACATTCAACCAATGGCTTCAGACCGTAACTTTGGCCTTTGATGTGGGAGGAGCGCTGGTCCGCTATGCAGCTGGCAACGAGTAGATGCAGGAACATCTGGGCCCCTTTTCGATCCTATTTATTCTCCTGGGCTGCTGAGGATGAGGGAGACAGTGACAATCCACTGTCGCCTGGCCTTTGCCCCAATTAATGTGTCTAGTTGTATATTTGGTATCCGGTCATTCCAACGAATGTAAACGTTTCGAATGGCAAACCTTCGACCTTTTTGTTGTCGAAATGCCATTCCATTGAATGACCATTTTGTTGAAAAAGATTCGATGGTGCCATCGACATGTAATGGTAAGTATTGGTGCAGGCTGGGGCCAGGGTTAGGGTTTGGGCTTGGGTTAGTTTAGGGGTTAAATTAGGGTTAGGGTTGGGGCTAGGAATAAGATTTAGGGTTAGGGTTGGGGTTAGGGTTGGGGCTAGGGTTAGTTTAAGTGTCAAAATAGGGTTAGGGATGGGGCTTGGGTTAGTTTAGGGGTTAAATTAGGGTCAGGCTTAGGGTTGGGGCTAGGGTTAGGATTTAGGGTTGGGATTGGGGTTAGGGTTGGGGCTAGGGTTAGTTTAAGTGTTAAAATAGGGTTAGGGTTGGGGTTTGGGTTAGTTTAAGGGTTATATCAGGGTTAGGGTTGGGGCCAGGGCTAGGGTTAGGGTTGGGGCTTGGGTTAGGGTTGGGGGCTGGGGAGTGGCGTGGGGTTTGGGGCTGAACCCCCCCAATATACACAAAAACTTTAAAACGTTACAAGGGGCTTGCCAGTGCTGAGATTTCATGTAACATTTTAAAGTTACAAAAAAGCATTGAAATGCTACTTTTAACATGTGAAAGGGTATTTCAATTGAAACCAGTCCATGCCTATTGTCGATGGATTGGCTTCAAAAGAAATGCATTTGTGCATGTTAAATATAGCTTGTCAAAGCTTTTTTTTCAAAACTTTGTTTTCGATGGTTTTGTGATTCGAAACTTTTTTTTTTCCCGAAGGAATCACTATGAACCGTATATTTGGGTACCTACCAGCATGATGTAATGCTTATAACTTCCTCTATTAAGACCCTGTGTGGTCACACTGCCTGTTTGTGTACTCTCTATGTGAGATTTTGATGATTCTTGCAATGCTTGTTGCTCTCTGTTGTACTGTGAAGCAAGTTAAATAAGGTTTTTTCTTAAATGAAGAAACAAAAATACAGAGAATCCCAAAAACTCAAATTCATGTCTCACTTGATGCAGAGAAATGAAAAACAAACCATTCAGTAAAATTGAAATATTTTATTAAGATGCAGCTTGAATGAAAATGTTTTAAACCAATTTAAAACATTAAGCAACATTAAGAGCTCTAACAAAAGTGCACATAATTATTTCTCAGGTTGGGCCACCATAAACCATGCAATTTACCAGTTATGTTTAGGAAGCCAGGAACATGCAATATGCAAAGTTTCTGGGTAAATGAGTTACGTTTTAACACAATTTGTCACAGTCAGGGACATTAAGGGCTCTAGGAAAAGGGCTTAACGTGAATCATTTTCAAGCTAAGGCACCAGAAACCATGGAATGTACCAATTATGTTGAGAAAGTAGGGGCATGTAATGTGCAGAGTTTCTGTGTAAATTTATGTTTTGGCACATAGGGTAAAAAGATTGAAGAAAGATCTTACCAATTTCTCTCACGAGAAATCTTTTCCATTTGTTACAGAGGGTTACAAATTTGGCAATACATCTCAAACTCCGAGAAATAATAGACGGGTACACTTTCGAGATACTTCCTACAGTTCGAGTGAAGAAAGCATGACAGGAGATAATGATCCTGGAGCACAGGCCAGTGTGAGTAGAGGAAGAGGAAAGGGTCCCAGAGGGGGCAATAGACAAAGACAAAGGATGCCTTTTTTAGGACAAGGCCCGAATCGGGGAGACTGGGACAACCAGGTCAGGACAAGGAGTCGTACAAGGAATCAATGGTGATAAATTTGTCTTCTCATGTCCTCTCCTCGGAAGAGGAAAGTACCCTTAATAAGGGTCTGAGCTTTGTCATTACTAAATCACATGATCCTTTTGAATTTAGAACAGAGTTTTTTGCGTTTATGCGCAAAGTACGTCTGAACGAATACTTCAGTGAACATGAGGGATATGTCAGCAACAATTTCAGTGGGTTGCGTAATGCATCTACGTTCTGTGCTCCTAGTCATTCCCATACCGCCGAATCCATTGTCTTTGAAAGACAGGTTTTGGCAGAGGTTCTCAAGTTAGAATCCAGTGAAAAGTCTCGCAACTCTAACTTTAGTAG
Source organism: Ambystoma mexicanum (assembly GCF_040938575.1). Classification (NCBI taxonomy): domain Eukaryota; kingdom Metazoa; phylum Chordata; class Amphibia; order Caudata; family Ambystomatidae; genus Ambystoma; species Ambystoma mexicanum. Next base: position 257,963,249 of record NC_090922.1, read on the forward strand.
GCTACAAAAAGCATCGGCACTAAAGTTAGCAAAAGATAATAACTTGATTATCAGACAAGCGGATAAGGGAGGAGCAATTGTGTTGATGAATCGTAGTGATTATGTAAGAGAATGTGAAAGACTACTATCAGATAATGTGAGCTATTTGAGACTTGCTAATGACCCCTCTGCTAAACTTATGAATATTATCAAAGAAAAGGTGACTTCAGCGTTTGACGCTGAAATGATCAGTAAGCAGGAATGTGAATTTCTAATTAGGGATCACGGAAGGGTACCTGTTTTTTACATCTTGCCCAAAGTACATAAGAGACTTGTTGATCCCCCTGGCAGACCCATAGTATCTGGTGTTAATTCAATTTTGGAACCCTTGTCCAAATTTGCAGACTTTTATCTAAGACCATCTGTTTTGAAAATGAAAAGTTATTTGAGAGACACCACTGATGCTATTAACAAAATAGAAAGCATAGAGTTTATTCCGGGCCATTCTCTACTGATAGGCTTGGATATTCAATCTTTGTACACTGTGATACCCCAAAGAGCCACACTAGAGGTGGTTGAAGAAGTGTTGATGAATAGAGAGGATGGTCATCCTGTGAGCAATGCATTTATTTTGTGGTGTACGGAGTTTGCCTTGACCCAAAACTTTTTTCAATTTCAAGGTACTTTTTTTCAACAGATTTAGGGTACTGCTATGGGTGCTGCCATGGCTCCCAATTTAGCTAATCTCTACGTCGAGTATTTTGAAAAAGCAGTGATATACCCAGCCACCAACCCCTTTATCCATCATTTGAGGAAGTGGCTGAGGTATATAGATGATATACTGATTGTATGGGATGGCTCAAGAGAAGAGGCTGATAGTTTTGTGACATGGCTCAACCAACAAAACCGGTTTTTGAAATTTACTGGGTCTATATGTGATTTGGAGACCCATTTTTTAGACATTACCATTTTTCATCACAATGGTTTTTTGAAAGTGAAGCCCTACAATAAGACCACTGATAAGAACTCTTTATTACACTTCAACAGCCATCATGCCAAACATTTAAAGAATAATTTGCCATTCGGACAATTTTTGAGGCTGAAGCGTAACAGTAGTCTAAAAGATGATTTTGCTCAAAGTGCGGATGTATTGACCAACAAACTGTTGGCCAAGGGTTATCCGTCTAGAGTAATAAGAAATGCTTCAAAAAGAGCCTACAATAACAATCGCGAGGCATTGCTGGAGAAAAGTAACAAGACTACTAAAAAGATTGGCACTGTTTTTGTTAACACTTTTTCAAATTTGTCCTATAAAATCAAAACCATTGTGATGAAAACTTGGAAGAAAGTCTATTGTGGTAAAGAAGTGTTGCCTCCTTTAGTGGCGTTTAGAAAAAGTCCGAATCTACGGAATATTCTAATCAGAAATGATGTGACAGAAATGCGAACTCCACAGGTTAGACAAACTAGACTGTGGGGTATGCCTGAAGTGAAAGGACATTTTCCATGTGGGAATTGCAGCATGTGTGGACAAACAAAAGAAACTAGAGTATTGCAAATTCTACCTGATGTAAAGTGGGTCTTCAGTGAAATGACAAATTGTAACACAGCCAATGTTGTATATTTAATCACTTGCCCGTGTGGCCTACATTATGTGGGAAAAACGAATAGGCAATGTAAAGTTCGAATGGTGGAACATCGCAGCTGTCTCAAAAACCAGGTGATTACTGCTCCCCTTGTCAAACACTTTATTGAAAAGAAACATGGTTTTAATGATTTCACATGGCTGATTTTGAAAAAGGTGCATGGACATACCAAAATTGAAACGGATCGAAAATTATTGTATGTAGAGCAAAAAATTATTTTTAAATTACAGAGTAATGTGCTAGGTCTCAACGAAAGCATTGATTGGCATTTGGTCAGCCAAGTATGATTTTTGACAGTGTGAGATGCATATACCATATTGTGTTGGTGCCAGCATATCATTGTTTTAAAAAACACCTGTTTAGTGCTCGTGGTGTCCACTAATCTGTTCTACACCAGTAGGCTTCAGGTCCGTTCCAATATGGCCCTTCCCTTTGATGGACTTTTTTTCCAACACTGAGTAGTGTAGTCCTTTTTCTATGTTGCCGGGTCCGTTCCAACATGGCCCTTCCTTTTGATGGACTTTCCTTCCTACACTGAGTAGTGTAGTCCTTTCTTTGTGTTGCCGCACGACCATAGACGTACTGTTAGTGTGCAGCAGTTTTTGGTTTCACTGAATTCAGTGTTGGCTGTGTGCGTTTGGAAGCTGCCATTAGAGTGATTTAATCCCTCTGAGTGTACAGGTGAGTCATTAGCATTGTGGTTCTGTGTGTGATAATTTTCCCACTGCCGGTACATTCCCTTCCTGTACGCGTGGGGTAGTTTGGTTATCTTTTGCCATGGGTTTCCCACGTTGTGTAGGATGGACAGCATGGAAGTTTTTTCTGCATTCTATATATTGTACGGGCACTTAGTCTTAATCACGAGGGTGAAATAAAAGCACTCCCATCGGTACATGTTGAAGGGTGATGCCAGACATATGGTGTTCATTGCCATGCATCCATTGTTTTCCAGATTGATACTTTACGGCTTGACTGTGTGGATTTCTCCTTTGCAAACACGTTGATTGCTGCTTTGCTTGTTACAGTCTTGATCCCTACATCTGTGAAGGTAATTTATTTTATGATATTTGGAGCCCTGTTTTCATGTGTAATTGCATTTTGAAGCCCCTTTCTGGATATAACAGAGCATGTGGTCTCTGTGTATTGGTTCTGTCTCATTTAGGTGTGGCGATACTTTAGCGGACTATGACGCTTTTGTGAAGTAGTGGTCTCTCATTTGGCGAGAAACCAGCGAATTTGTCATCCTGTGACGCGCTTTGAAGTTTCACCATTTAAAGGTAAATTTGTGGGTGCCCTGTTGGGACCCGTGTGAGTGTGGCATAACCTCTATGCCATGTTCTTTTTCTACATTTTGTAGTACTTCCTTTCCCTCTTTTTGGAACTCATTAGTTTTTCCTTTTACTCTTACAGGCTCGGAGGTTCTTTCCTTCCTTTGCCTGTATAGAAGTTTGAATCTACCCTTTCAGCACGGTGTTGAAGAGATTAGTGGATGCTTTTTTAAAAAAAATTTCCCCTGAAGAATGTTCGCCCGAACTGGGCAGTGAAGAACAGAAACATGTTGGGATGGTTGTTGTTTTAGAGACACATTGAGATTTTTTTGTGTTATGTTATGTGATATCTTTTGTGTCATGCAAATAAGTGAACTTTGTATTTCATGTTTTAGTAACTGTTTTTTAGTGTTTAGTACACTGTGTTAGGTGAGGGTAGTGTTTTATGTTTAAATTCAGTTCGAATTATTTGAATAAAAATTTGTTATACACATTTTTTAATCAATCATAGCAGACGGTCCATTTTTTCAGGACTAGTGATGCCGGAAAACCTTATAGAGTTCCTGTGTAAAGGGGGTTGGATGTAAGTAAAACAAGACGTGTTATCTTACTCTTTATTGTATTATACATATTGATATCCCTGTCAGTAGAGTAGGATGTTATTATAGGGACTGTTTATACCTATTTGAACATACTTGGCACATTACGCAACATTAAATGATTTAAGGGAAGTAGTTAATGTGAATAAAGTATAGGTTGGGCCATCAAAATAACAAGGTACTTTGTATCAATGTTTAGCATGTGAGAAACCTATAATATTGAGAGCTTAACTGCTTTACGGAACATGCTTAATGTGAATTATTTGCAAGTTGGGACAACAAAAACCATGATCATTTTTACTTATTCTTAAGAAGAAACAAATAATGTGCAGAGTTTCCGGGTAAATGATTTATGATTGGAACATTAATCGGCGTTAAGTGCTCTAAGAAAAGTGCTTAACATGAATAATTTTCCGGTTGGCCCCCAAAAACCATGGATCTTACACGCTGGGTGTTGCAAGTCAGAAACCTGCAATGTGCCCAGGCTCTGGGTAAATTATTTATGTTTTGACACCATTCGTCGCATCATAAAGTGCTTTTGGAAAGGTGCTAAGCGTGAGTAATCTGCAGGTTGGGCCACCAAAACCACAGACATGTTTACTTATGCTTTGGAAGTGAGAAACATGTAGTATACAGGGTTTCCGGGTAAATGATCTATGTGCTGACACAGTTTGGTATATCAAGCAATGTAAGGGTGCAACGGTGTTTTGGTATGAAGTCAGAAAGGAAAGGCAGCGGCACTCTGTATCACTGCAATACACAGGAGATAATATAACTGCAATTGACATGTGTAACCCAGTCTACCATTGCGTCGCTCTAGAGAGGTGTGTGTCTGTGCTGTGGCGTGTGTGTGTGTGTGTCTGTGCTGTGGTGTGTGTGTGTCTGTGTGTGTGCGTCTGTGCTGTGGTGTGTGTGTGTGCGTCTGTGCTGTGGTGTGCGTCTGTGCTGTGGTGTGTGTCTTTGTCTGTGTGGTCCATCCAGATAGGCCTAGTTGGAAATGTTAATTTCATTTATATGGTCTACTATTTAGTGCAGTGATGCAAAGTGGCTCTGTGCTTCCTTCAGATATAGCCTAACCTGAACAATGTCAGGCGTGCAGTCATCAGTCTATTCTTGTTACTTTGTAAAAGTTGCCAAAGTGTAGCAAGGATTTATGCTAAAATGGCTCCCCATATCTGATCACAGGGATCAATTTGTGGGCTTACTTTGGGGGTTAATGTATATATGAACATAAAGGCTATTGCTATTGTCCAAAATGCCACGGATGGCTACACCAATCTTTAAAAAAGAAAATGGTACATGATACAACTCTCACTTCTGTCTACCTGCTGACCCCCACAGTCTTACAGCTATGTGATGTCACGTTACGCGATTATCTCCACAGTCACAGGATGTGCCACAGGACTCGCCCCCAGAAAATCTAAAAGTTGCTGCAACGCTGCATCCAGGATTTCTTTGGTGTTTCTAGGACAGAGAGCGGTCCCCAGACTTAACCCAACCCTGCCGATTCCAATATGGGACCAATATGAACAAGAATGAGCTTCCCCAGTATCCCACAGTGCACCTCGGCCTCCGTGTGCCCACCGCCAGTCACTGTTTTCTGTTGTCCCCCCACATAACCACTGTAACCATGTAGTCTGATGCCCCTGCCCCAAAAACACTGTTTCTATTTGCCCCCTTTTGCACCCTGCTGGCTGCTGTCCTTGCACAGCGTAGAACAGAATCAAGGGGCCGCGGGAGGGGATGGCATTAGGCGACAGTGGCTGATATTCCATTTATTTCATTGCAAAGGAGAACTGGGGCCTGGCAGGGCTCACTTTCCTAGACCCTCTCACAAAGTGCCCCACGAATATTGCTTGCTGCCAGTTCAAGACACCTTACTACAGGCATTACAATGAGAACGATTATGTTAAGTATGCAGCAAAGCGGTACTAGCAAGCACTATATAAATACTCTGGAGCTGTCCTATGAAGTTCCCAGAGCTTGCGACCAGCATATCAGTGGGTTTGAATCACGCACCAGTGGGGGCGAACATCCAATGTTCATGCTCACCTTGACATGTTGACCATGTTGTTCTCCATACCAATGTATGAAACACTCTAGGACATAAATGGTGTGACTTCATATGAATTGTTTCATCTAAATTAACTTCAGTGAATGTATTCAAAGTCTGAATTCTGAATTATTATTATCTATTTATTTGCTTTCTTTCTGAAAAGCCTTTACAAGTTTAACATCAAAATTACACAATAATCATCATTTCGAACAGTATGAAATATAAAAAAAATAATTAAAACAATCTGTCAATCAGACATTCTTTTAGTACTGGCAGTGGTCGCCTTATGTTACATAAATTCCACCAGCCATTTACAGGCCAAATTCGTAGGACTGTGGGTAGGGTAATACCAACCGCCTATCTTAAGCAGTTACCTGCTATTATCGTCTATCTGTATTCTTTGTGATTTTGCCAAGAGTTTAACAAATTGACGCCATAACTATATTCACCTGTCTGGAGTTACTGTTCAGGCAGTAATACCAAAATTAATACCTACATCTCTCCTAGCCAAGGCTTCTAAAGCCGTACAAAATCTTTGGGCAATAGCTTTGTTTGTATAGTGCAAATATTTCCTTGATTGTGTAGCCTGTGGTCTGATTTGCAAATTTGGCTATCATGTGTGTCAGTCGATGGACCTTGTTCTTCTTTTCTTTAATAATATTTATATATCCCTTTTTTGCACTCATCATGAGGCCCAAATAAGGGTATTGGTTAACATAATCCAAGTTGTATGGGTTGATTAACTTTTTTGGCCGTTATCAGCATGACCTTTTCTTTTTCCATGTTTATGGTCAGATCATTTTCTGCTGCATACTTAACCAGCTCCTCAAATATCCCCCTTGCTCCACAGTAAGTGTGGTTGAGGATAACCAAGTCGTCAGCAAAGAGCATACATGAAATAAGGACACCTCTAATTCTGGGGCAGCATCCCATAGTGGCTAGGAGCTTTTAGGGGGGGGGGAATCGGCCATGTATAAATTGAATAGCACAGGGGCCAAGGCACATCCTTGCTTGACCCCCTGCCAATCACAATTCTAGCCGACAAATTACCTGCATCGTCCAATCTCACTTTTCCCCCTCTCTTGTGGTGTAAGCCCTTCAATATCAATAGCAACCACTCTGTGCATCCCGATTCCTACATTTATTTCCAGAGCTTTGTTTGATTTACAGCATCAAAAGCCACCCCGGAAATCTACACAGATGACATATAATGGGTCCCTGCCTGGTGTTGCGCGCTGGTTAACAAGGAGTCTAGGATCCTGAGATTATGGGTGGTCGAGCTACCCGAATGAAAACCTGTCTGCACAAATTGAAGTAAATGGGATTTCTAAACCCAAGTCTGTAGGGTCCTCAGTAAAAGTGTGGAGAACATTTTGCCCGTCACATCTTATGGTGACAGTAGCATATAATTTTCAGGTTTCATTCAATCTCCTTTTTTGTAGGCTGGGAGCAGGACTGATTGCTGCCATGAATACAGGATCATATGTTATTGACATACCTTATCAAATAAGATCTCCAAGATCTTAGCCCTCACCCTCGGGTCATGTTTCAGTACTATACTTGTTAGTTCATTTGGGCAAGGGGCTCTGGAGTTCTTAAATTCAACAATCGTGTCCTCAATAATGCTCCATGTATACGGCAGTGCCTCCCATCTCCCCCCAGGCAATCTTGTAGACCCGGCTCCTGAAAGAGATCATCATCTTTGGTGTGCAGGTATTCCAGCCCCACTTGTTCCATAATTAGGTTTAAAATGTGCTTTTTACTGTCATCCTTGGTCCGCGCTAGAGTTGTCCATATATTTCTAGTGTTCTTACTTTATACACATATCATATTTTGCCATTTCTTCTTATTAATCGATAATCTCCAATGTTTTAACCATTGCTTATATTCTCCCTTAATCACCTTTGTTATACAGTTCACCTCTCTTTGTGCTACTGCCGCTGACCGTATGTCTCTCAGCCTCCTTCTCATTTCCCTTTTTGCATCTCGATTGGAGGGATAGAATTCATTTGCATGTTTATCCATAACTGTTAAATGACCTGAAGGAAGAGTACCTGTTTTGTGCGTAATCGTCTCAGCCAGAATTCTATTTGGTTTGCGTTCAAGCTGCACAGTTGTCTATAGTTAGAGGTGCTGAGTTCGGAAATAGCCTGGTTCGCCCGAACTACATGTCTGCTCGTCCAATAAATACGATTCCCTGAGTGATTCGACTGCAGACCTGCAACACTACGATCTGAGTCTACGGGCCTAGACATGCATATGCTCAATACCAGTATATCATGATCGCTGAATTCATTTGAGACCACTTTCAGGTGTACTATCCCTTCAATGCATGGATTGTTACCAAAGAAATAGTCCAGGGTAGGACAACAGTTATTCTGTCCTGGTGACTATTGTGCTGACTATCCCCCTGGTTCGACCATTCAATAATATAATGTCTCAGACTCTAAAATAGTTTATATATTCTCCAAAAAAGAAGGTATGCTGATATGTGTCTGAAAACCACGATTTCCTATGAAAAAGGTATGTCTATTACCCCAAAATTCTCTTATAAACCTTCAAATGTCTTTTTATTAAACACATAGATAATAGTACTCATAAAATGATCACATTACATAAAACTCCATAAAAATATGAAAACAATTTTTTCACAAAACAAGACACAAGAATAAACACATACTGTAGGTTACTTCTCTTGATCACTAGATCAACATCATGTGAAACTTCACATTGGCGTTGTATTTCTTTTTTTTATCACACACTGATTTTCTGATTGTTTCCTAGACCCTACTTGCACAAGTTTCTGTCCCTAAACGCACATATAAATGTAGGACATTCATCAGGGGTATTTCGTTACTTGTGTTTCTATAACCGTGATAGTCTTCTTTCCTATCACTTATTTTCTTTGTCAGATGTGTTCAGTGATTTGTAAATCCTGTGGGTTAAAGACAACCTAATAGGGTTTTTATTTTTATTTGCACATATCTACTATCGTAGAAATCTTATAAATAGACTCCAATAGTGACACCCCCGATCCACCAAGGGGGATACGTATGCTTCACTCTTACATACCTTCCAAACTGTGGTGACGACGTCCCACAGACGGCGAATTACCACCAAATGGTAACCAAAAGGGGAAAAACAAGATTTCCTTTTCTTTGGGAATATCTCTCCAAATGTCTTCTATTCTAGAAAAATTGGGTAAACATAAAGGATACTGTTTCAGCGAGGGAGAATGTATATTGCGTATAGATAATTCTTTTACCACCACCATTTGGTGGTAATTCGCCGTCTGTGGGACGTCGTCACCACAGTTTGGAAGGTATGTAAGAGTGAAGCATACGTATCCCCCTTGGTGGATCGGGGGTGTCACTATCGGAGTCTATTTATAAGATTTCTACGATAGTAGATATGTGCAAATAAAAATAAAAACCCTAATAGGTTGTCTTTAACCCACAGGATTTACAAATCACTGAACACATCTGACAAAGAAAATAAGTGATAGGAAAGAAGACTATCACGGTTATAGAAACACAAGTAACGAAATACCCCTGATGAATGTCCTACATTTATATGTGCGTTTAGGGACAGAAACTTGTGCAAGTAGGGTCTAGGAAACAATCAGAAAATCAGTGTGTGATAAAAAAAAGAAATACAACGCCAATGTGAAGTTTCACATGATGTTGATCTAGTGATCAAGAGAAGTAACCTACAATATGTGTTTATTCTTGTGTCTTGTTTTGTGAAAAATTTGTTTTCATGTTTTTATGGAGTTTTATGTAATGTGATCATTTTATGAGTACTATTATCTATGTGTTTAATAAAAAGACATTTGAAGCTTTATAAGAGAATTTTGGGGTAATAGACATACCTTTTTCATAGGAAATCGTGGTTTTCAGACACATATCAGCATACCTTCTTTTTTGGAGAATATATAGCTTAACCGTGTGGTAAGAAGCGTATGATCCCCCTCTACACGGTCCAGGCCGATTGAGAACAGTGTCTAAAATAGTTTACCCATTGGGCACCCTTGCTATGGCTAATTTTCTGTGCCATCTCACTTCTCCTTAACCAACACATTCTTGTTCATCAGTGCAGCGCGCATTAAGATCTCTGCCTAAGAGTATTAGATGTTTTTTGGGTGCCTCCCCCCAAACCTAAAAATGGGATCAACTAAAAGTGCCTACAACTCGTCCAAGCTATGGGTACCGGGGAGATGTATAAATTTACGAGCAGCAGGTTTTCCCTCTTAAACTGGACATCCAGTGCCATTTCGATGGCCAGAGCTACTACCAACAGGGAGCACTATGGGTCTTGAAACAATGGGCCTCATTACAGGTTTGCTGGTCCGGAAACAATGGTGCCGGTAGCACTGTACCGGCACCATTTACCAGACCAGTACATGGCATAAACACTGTCACCGCAAAGTGACCCCCACGGTGCTACCGAACCCGGTAGCCCCGTGACTGCAAGCTGTGGGACGAATCGTCAGACGTCCTTGAATTACCGGCACAGCGTTATACCAGGTCCATTACAAGTACCATGTACACGGAAACAATGCCATAAAAATTGCAATAGCACCGTGAACACTGCACCTGTAATACCGGCACCGCGGACCAGGCGTTAAACAGTGGCAGGTGAGCAGCAACAAGCCCCAAGTGTACAAAAGTAGCATAGCTGCACATCATTGGCCACTGGGAACCTACAAAAGGACCACATCCAACCCACCTCCCAACACAACCATGCTGGCAGTCGGTCTAGCAGCAATTGAGATGGGGAACCTGCAAGCAGCTATGGAGTTAGAGCAGCACTGAGGCAGAGGAGGAGGCGTAGTTGCAGGAGGCAAATGAGGAACCCAGTGGCCATTCCAAACATCAATTTACAGCAGGTACCACCCCGCAGGCAGCCACCAATACCCTGCATCAGGGCCTCAACCTGGAACCTGACCCCAAGTGAAATCCACACATTATTCCGGCTTGAAAGGGCCACAATAATGTCAATTGTCGCCCTCATAAATGATGACATCAGCAGCATAATGAACATACAGACTGATATTCCACCCTTGCTGAAGGTAGTCTCGGTACTGGACTTCCTTGCAACTGGAACCTATCAGCACACCGTTTGTGAGTTGCACGGGCTGTCACAACCCTGTTTTTCTAGGATACTCTTCCAGGTATTGGGTGTGTTGCTGCGCCATGTGTCAGACTACATTGCTCTACACAGGTCAATGCCTTCAAAGTGGCCTTCCATGCCCTTGCCGGCATGCCCAATTGCATTGGTGCATTAGATTGCGCGCATGTGGAGTTGTCTGCCACACATGCAATTGAGGTGGTCTCAATCGAAATCAGAAGCAATTTCACTCCCTCAATGGGCAGATGGTCTGTGATGCACAACAACTCATCACGCATTGCTGTGCACGTTTCCTGGGGTCGACACACGACTCAATGGTATTGCGGAACTCCACGTTGCAAGGGGACATGGCATTTTATGTGGGAGAAAGCACCTGGCTGTTGGGTGAGTAGAACGACCAATGCATGACCTCTGTGTAGTGGGGGGGAATAGACACTCACCAGAGTGCCCCTGGCTGTTGGGTGAGTGGATCGACCAATGCATGACCTCTGTGTAGTGGGGAGGGGGCAATAGACACTTTTGGGTTAGTAGAACGACAAATGCAATGCCTCTCTGTAGTGGGGGGCGGGGGCAAAAGACACTCACCAGAGTGTCCCTGGCTCTTGGGTGAGCAGAATGACCAATGCATGACCTCTTTGTAGTGGGGGTGCAATAGACACTCACCAGAGTTCACACAGTATACCACTGCAATAGCTAATGGCAGTATGCCATGTCACAGGAATACATACACTTGCAAATGTAACCCCCCCCCCCTAGCCAATGAGTGGCACACCATGCAATGGCAACATGTGTAAGGGAATATAGTCACTGGTGATGAAGTAGTAGGTGCACCCATGTGCTTGATGGCTATTTCTCATGCCCTGCACAGTGGTTTCCACAATTGTGTGTGCTGTGTCTGCCTGACGCTGATTTAGCCTGCCCCTTACAAGACATGAGGCACCTAGTACACATGAACACACCATTGCACACATTGAAAGGAATGCGACATGTAGTTGCCTAGGAGCACATCACAAATGGAGACATTGCAGGCCAAACAGTCTAAGTAGTAATTTGTGAGCCAAGTCTGTAATATGGAACAGTTGATCCAAGTCAATTTAGCAGAATGCATAATGAAATCTGTGGCCTGTACTATGTTGTGTGCCAACATCATAGTGACTGTGTACATGCTATCATCGCCAACACCAAATTCCTACCACAAACATCCTATTACCTTTCTGTCACTCCCATGCAGTTGATGCCAGATACGCCCTCACGCCATGGCTGTTGACACCCATCAGATGACCACAAACAGACACGTGGAGGCCTACAATCGGGCATACATATGGACACGGCGCATGATAGAGCAGACCTTTGGACTGCTGAAGGCCATGTTCCGCTGCCTCAGCCGATCTGGTGCGGCTTTGCTGTACAGCCCTGTAAAGGTTGGCAAAATTGTGCTGGCATGTGCCATGCTGCAGAATATGTGTATATGCAGGAACATTCCACTGCTCTCGGTCATGAAACCCAGCAGATGAGGATGAAGAGGATGAGGACGATGATGATGAGATGGGTGTACAACCAGGGCGGGGTGACATGGATGGTCTACAAGCACAGTGAGCACTTATAAACAATTTTTTCCAATTCAATTCTACTGCACATAGAGCACACTATTTTGTGACACTTACATTAAATGATTGAAACACACACGGAAGAAGATTGTCCACTCGTAATTTGATTTTGCAACCCAGTTTATTAAGAAAAAACATATAAGAACAGGTGCAACAAGAATAATCACCTACACGCAACCACCCACCTCCCAAACGTACCCACTCTCCAGCCAGGCCCTAACTACCTATTTCCACTGTGGACCACCCCCACCTCCCAAATGTACCCAGCCTCCAGCCAGGTAACAACTACCTATTCCCACTATGGACCATCCCCACCTCCCAAACATACCCACCCTCCAGTCAGGCCCCAACTACCTATTCCCATTGTGGACCACCACACCTCCCAAACGTACCCACCCTCCAGCCAGGCCCCAACTACCTATTCCCACTATGGACCACCCCCACCTCCCAAATGTACCCACCTTTCAGCCAGGCCCCAACTACCTATTCCCACTATGGACCACCCCCACCTCCCAAACGTACCCACCCTCCAGCCCCAACTCCCAATATGACAACATGTGAAAATTTCGAAAATGGAATTACAATCTATTTCTTCCCATGCTTGGCCCCATGTATGTCCCTCTGAGTAGCCCCAGGCAGCCGCATGGACCTCCTCCTGGGGCTGCCTGCCTGCGAGCCCGAAGGAGTGGTGCTGGTGGAGGGCATAGTGGTGTCCTGTGGGGGTAGGTGGCTCATGATGGCCTGCAGGGCCAGCGACATTGTCTAAGCAATGTTCGACTGAATGCTGTTGACCTCACAGACCCTTTGCGACATCAACATGTTCGATGTGGCACAATGCCCAATGGCACATGAAACCCAGCAGCCTATTTTTTGGTTGCTCTCACGCTGCATGCGGGATTCCTCACGTTGGAGCCTGGACTCCCGCCAGCATGTCCAGCCGTTCCTCTATGCGCTGGAGACGGCTGTTATCTCCTGCAGTGATGGTGTTGAGAGGGCATAGGACTCCTTAGGCTCATTGGGCTAAATTTGCCCAGTTGATCAGGGGTGTGGGGGTTGTCCTCGTTGTCTGATCCTGGTGCCTCACCTGCCTGTTCACCTTGAGTGCTGTCTGTTAAGAAGGATTTCTGAACTCTGTCGAGGAGGGGCAGAGGTTCAGAAGGCCAACCTAGTTTCTTGGAACAGGGTAACCTCTGGACAAGCCAGACCAATCAGGGTAGCTATGGCAGGCGGTCAAGACTAAGTCTCAGGAGGGGTGAGGGTGACTGAAGGACCTCAATGAGCACGCAGAGCAAGGACACTTACAAATTACTTGAGACAGGTGTTATATAAAAAATATAGACACATTTCTTACAAGGCCTTTGTAACACAGACTATAGCAGAGAATCACAGTAATACTAAGTAAACCAATACATCACACTCAATACAATATATATACAAGACCAGGGGGGTCCAAAGTGATGACTGCGCGAAATATGTTGACAACCTAGAGGGGACGAAAACAGGCAGTGCAGTTAATCTTTAGACCCAATTCAACATCAGTTATTCATCTAACTAAGAGGCAGTCCAAACCCTAAGAAGAGTGGAGGCTTGTACTCATTAGTATATGTGTGCCAATGCATGCAGTTGTTTCAATGGACAAAGTAGGGTCTCTTTAGGGGTCTCTAGAAGCTCGGGAAGGTGGATAAGGCGATGAAGAATAAGTTCCCACTATTCAAGAAGGACCTCCACTTGAAGGCAGAGGCAGTTCAAGAGTTTGGGATAGAGTTGCTATTTCCCAATAGCAGTGGACAGGAGAAGGGCCCCTAGGGGCCACTTGTGCATAAAGTTGGGCTCTGGCACTAGGGGCCACCGGTTGGGGTAAAGATAACTCACCGGTCCCTGAGGAAAGGAGACTCAAACTTCGGCAGGTTTGCCCAATTCGGTTGCAGGTTCGATGGTGGCAAAAAGGACGTCATGGCACATTTTAGCTCCTGAGATCCAGCGAGGATTCCCAAATGGGACAGTGGCAATTTCTCCGCTCCGGGGGATCAATCACCCAAGTTTCACTGCAGCAGGCTTCAGGGGCAAAGGGTCACAAATGCAGCAGACTTGCAAAGGACGTCGCCACAGCAGGGCAACACAGTAACCGCGTTTACTCCGGTCCGGGCGCACTCGTCTCACTTCAGACCTGGGAATGCCAAGTATACGGAATTTGGTGTGAGGGTGCCGTGGACACAGAGGTAGCACACAGTATACCAAGTTTCGAGGGCCTCCTCGAAACGATGGCAGAGACATAGCAAAGGTTCTGCGTAAACTGGTCAGCCACTGGTTGGCCCAGGGACACTTCCGAGAAAGCTTACTTGCAGGTTTTGGTGAAGGTGCCGAGAATAATTGGTCTCACTATTCCAATGGGTTGAAGCGTCTTCGCAGACCTTCTAGGACGACCAGATGCAGAGGGGTCCCACGGGACGACAACGGGCTCAGGGTTCCAAACCTTCCAGCGGGTCACCAGCGGTTCCTCGTTTCAGCTTCGTAGTTGCAGGATACTTGGATGCTTCCTTTGTTCAGTGAGAACTCAGGAGATCAACCTGGTAGTGGTGTTTCCAGCCTCCTCTTATCCAAAGTTGCCTTTGCGCCAAAACGGAGAGGACCCAATGGGAGATCTGCTCACAAACACTCACTCCATACGTGGACCAATCATAGACCACATTGGTCTCAGGCATTCAGGACACTCCAGACTATCTGGCACCCAGGATGTGTATTGGGACCAGACATCCCAACCCACATCCTGGAGGCACACACACACACAAGGCACACAGAAGCCCGCGAAAGCATTGGGATTCGTGGGAAAATGCATGACCAAATAAGGACCGGCTGGGGATGGTGAAGGGGCAAGATGGCCAAAAGACAGGACAAAGAACCTTGTAGAATGGCAATTTTTGAGCCAAGCCACCTATTCGTGCCAAACGCGGATATCGCGGTTAACATGGCAGGAAAGGGTTAAACAATTTTGCAAAACGATAGCTGCCACCAGTCCTGTCCATGACACATCTGCACAGTTCATAAAAAGTCCAGCAAGAGTATCTAGGGCCTTTGGAAATGACTATAGACCCCAGTGTGCTTTATGGTAAGATACACTTCACACTCATTACATGTTGCACAAAAGTTGCAACATGAGGATAGGACTAAGGGAAACAAAGTCTCCCAGTACTGACTGTCTTAAGGGCATGTCAGTTTCCCCATGAAAAGTGATTGCAAGCCCAGAGGAGTGCAGCAGAAGGCTGTGCTTCTCTGGCAAAGTCAGTCAATGGTGTCTAACAGCAGCAGAACGTTTGTGGGCTAACACATGGAGGGAAGATTACATACAATTATGAAATCTTTCCTAACACTCGCCTCTCCCAGACTAAGGACAGGGGGAACTAATCCACCTCTGGATGAGTTTCTTGTTCAGGTCGGTTAAACATTCTGGACAACTCATCAGCACTGGGGAAACACTTGTGTATAGGCGCGTTACAAATGCCATATCATATCATATCATTGCTATGTTGGATACCTGGTCTATGCTCAATAGTGAAGTCCACGCCTTGCAGACTTATGGACCACCTAAGCAACTTTGGATTCTCTCCCTTCATGTTCATTAGCCACTTTAAGGGTGTATGGTCAGTTTGCACGGTGAAGTGGGTCTCATAGAGGTAGGGCCTCAGCTTCCTTAGAGCCCACACAACAGAGAAACATTCTTTCTCTACTGTGGACCATCTGAACTCTCTGTCCTTAAGATGGCGACTAATGAAGCCAGTAGGGTGTTCCGTACCCTTCTCATCTGCTGTGATAGTACAGCTCCTATCCCAGTGTCAGAGGCATCTGTCTGCACGATAAAAGGTCTTTGGTATTCAGGGGCCCTGAGAACAGGGGCCTGGCACAAGGAGTCTGGCACAAGGAGTCTTTTAAGCCATTGAAGGCCTTCTCACACTCTACAGACAAAGTTACCTTCTTGGGTTTCTTTGGAGGAGTGAGAGCAGTCAGAGGGGCAGCTATGGTACGATAGTCTGCCATGAAATTTCTGTAGTACCCAGTGAGTCTCAAAAAGGCTCTCACTTGGGTCTGTGTAGTGGGGGTAGGCCAGTCTTGTACTGCTTGTACTTTAGAGGCTGTATCTTCCCTCCACCTACTTCATGTCCAAGGTAGACCACTGATCCTTGTCCAATCTGGTACTTAATGGCCTTTATGGTCAAGTGGGCCTTCTGAAGAGCCTGTAACACAATCCCAAGTTGTTTCACATGGTCTTCCCAGGTGGAACTGAAAACTGATATATCATCCAGATATGCAAGACAGAATTCATCCAACCCATTCAGCACATGATTCACAAGTCTCTGGAAAGTGGCAGGGGAATTCTTCTAACCCAAAAGGCATTACACTGAACTGGTAATGACCCTCTGGTGTTGAGAAAGCTGTCTTCTCCTTGGCATGTTCTGCAAGGGCTATTTGCCAATAGCCTGCAGTGAGGTCAAACCTGCTGAGGTACTTTACTTGGCCCTTACTAAATTCTTCCCTGTCAGGACATCTTCTACTAACAAATCATTTAGTTCAGGATGGTCATGGGGGTCAATTACTTCAGGTATCACCACCTCCTCGTCAGGTTCTGATGATTGACCAACTACCTCCACCTCAGTGGTAGGTGAGTTAGGGGGAATATTTTCTTTCCCTCTTTTGGATTTTCTTACTCCTTTAGCCTTCGGTTTCCCCTTTGGCTGGGGCATCACAGTGGTCTGGGCCAGGGCTGCACTTGTTTGAAACCTTGTGCAGGGTCTTTCAGCTGTATCTCCCACAAGCCCTAAAGCTCCAAATCATTTCCCAGCAAGACCTTTCCTGGGACACTCCTCTGTATGCTCACTGGAATTCTGATTGCTGTACCATTGATAGTAAGGGTTACAGGTATTACATGAGAGGTGGTTCATCAGACAACTTAGTGGGTACCAGAGGAGCTCTGGCAACTTCCTCTGGATCTACTAAGATAGAATCCACTACAGTTCAACTACACCCACAATCCCTAAAAGCTGGAGTGACTACTCCATTGATCAGCACGCTGTCTTTAAAGTAGTGCTTGGTATTATCTGGAATCCTAGCACAAGCCTCTGAGACTTTTGGGCTCCCAGGAACCCAGTGAAACTAAAACTACCTCTGCTTCTATCCCACTGGGGAAGGAGTTTGAGGAGAAGGATGCTCCTGTAATCTCTTCTTCCTCATAGGAGGAGAAGGCCAGATTAGCACAGTGGACCCCCAAGGTTTTGACCTTACATCTGGGATCCCCCTTCACATGGTCAGTTGCTCCACAAGCAAAACAAGATCCACTGGGTCTGTTTACATAGGGATGCTTACTATAACCAGAGTTCTGTTTTGGAGGCTGACCTGCACTACCCTGTGATTTCTCTTGTGTCTTACCCTTATTTTTCCTTTTGTGGCCCTTCTGGGAGGAAGTTTTATCAGATTCCCCACCATCCTTATCTTTGGACTTTTTCCCCTCCTCCTGCTTACCAAGATGAGTCTTGTCCTTATGGGACAGCATATGTGACACCCACAAATCTGCTGCTATGGCAAGCTTCATATGATCTATCTCCTTTGAATCTGCCAAGTGCTGCATAAGCTCAGGGGAAGAAGATGCAAAAATATGTTCCAGCATGATAAGACATATCATACCTTCCAAAGTAGAGACCTTATAACCTTCAACCCAGCCAGTCAAGTTCTTTAAGGATTCAGTTACATAAGATACCCAAGTACCACCTTCTTTCTTTTTGTACTCTCTGAATCCTTTTAAGTATTGGGCAGGAGTCTTTCCAAACTTTAAGATGAGAGTTTGCTTCAACATTGCAAAATCTGCTCTCTCAGCTTTTGACATTTCTGTCATGGGTACCAGGCAGGTAGTTGGGGCAAGCTGGGTGGAGGCTTGGCAGGCCTGGCATAGGCACACAAAAAGACCATAGCAGATACCTCCACTTAATTCCTTCCTAGTGTTTGTAGTAACTTCCTGGTTACCACTTCCTGTTGCCAAACAGAAATATATAAGCCACACCCAAGATTCTTCCAGTGCTTCGTGTTGCTCACTGTGAGCTGCATCAGCAACACACTTGCCGTGCTCTGGATCAGCCAGCTTCTGCTTACCTGCTCCGGATCATCCTGCTTCAGCTTACCTGCTCCGGATCATCCTGCTTCAGCTTACCTATCCGGAACATCCTACTTCTGTTTACCTGCTCCGGATCCTCCCGCTTCTGCTTACCTGCTCTGGATCATTCTGCTTCAGCTTACCTGCTCCGGAGGACCCTCCGTGCTTTCTCCACGCCGCAGCTATCTCCGGTCAAGAGGGGACTTCTACACCGGCACCTGTAAGAACAAAGAATAACTGTGTTAGCACACGCATTTCAGTAACCCTGCGCATACACACCGAATCTTCCTGCGACGCCGGAATCCAGGTCAGTTGTATGAGCGCACAAACCCCTGTAAAAGAAAGAAGAGACATTAATCATTGCACTCGCCCCAATAACGCAGAGACTTATTTCACTGCACTCTCTCTCACAACACAGTGCACACTTACCAAAGCCTCAGTGCACACCTACCAAACCTCCAAGTCTCCGCCATCGCTGAACCCGGACTCGAGGCGCTAATACCACATAATCCACTCCTGCAAGGGAAAGGGAGAGACATTACAAGGCGCGCTCGATTTTAAGACACAGTGCTTACCTACCAGCAGCTGACTTCTACACGCAGCGCTACTCACCCACAAATACCTTGGCAAAAAAAGACAATACGGACAATTCAGGACATTAAACATCCACCGCGCAACGTTCACTTGTGGAAAGGACTTTCTACGCAGTGAAGAAACTGGTGCCTTGAACACTCGGCCTCGCTGTGAAGGCATATAACAGTGTGTGGCATCTGAACTCAGCCAACAGACATCAGCATCATTCATATGAGTGAATCGCGCCCCTGCGAATGCAGGATGGAGTGCACACCCTACTAAAGATCAAGGTAAGCCTTAGGGGACATCACAGCACACAGTAAAGAGAAGGGAAGGGCCCAGGGGAATCAGGGGAATTCAGGTCTGAGTGTACATCTTGTATTTGACAGGTATACCTCTGGGTGAAACAGGGGAAGTGAGAACTCGGGGTCAAGGGAGGCTCATCCATCGCTCCTGCAGAGACACAGGTGAGTGTGACATGTCCATAATGGCACTGCAGCCAGAATGGGGCAGCCTGCTAAGTAACCAAGCAATGTTATCAGCATTGTCAACTTGTTGAACTTCACATGCATACTCCAATGTATTCAACCAGTCCATAATGTCATTCTTTTCCTCATACACACTGAGCAGATCCTTAGAAAATCTTGGATGAGTGGAGGACCCAGACCCATGTCCAGGACCCTTGGATCCATTGGCAACCTGAAGCTTGGCCAGTTCTAACTGACTGGTGATCCCTGTCTTTTTGTTTTTCTGCCTGCTCTATCTTCAGTTTGGCCATGTTAAATTCAAGCTCCTTCTGCCTAAACAGCAGTTTTTGTTTCTTGAATTCAAGCATGGCCTCACCTTCAGCACTGGCATAGGAAACATTAGACATTATATCCTCCAAATCCTCATGATCTCTATGAATCAGTGCTGCGGCAGAACTACCAGTTCTGCCAGTGGGAGCAGCCCCACCTCCTTCTGCACTGTCATCAGAAGCTATGACACTAAGCTGAGCTTCTTGCCAGTCCATGATTCTTTGGATCATTTCCATTGTTGTGCAATGAGCAGAGACACCTCTCTCAGCACACATCTTTCTCAATGTTTCAGATTTAGAAGCATTTAAAGTTAACAAGGTACTTGTTTCCATATTGTTAAATAGGACTATGGCCTTTTTCAGTTATACTACAGTAATTCACCAATTATCCTGGTAGAAATAACTTGAAATGCCTTCACTAGTATGCAACACTGGATACCTTCAGTCCTATCCCACCGCTGTACACCAATTTGTTAAAATTGATTTCTAAACTCTGACCTGGTGGGCAGAAGTTCAGAAGGCCAGCCTAGTTTCTTGGAACAGGGTATCTCTGGACAAGCCAGACCAATCAAGGTAGCTATGGCAGGCGGTCAAGACTAAGGGCCTCATTACACGGATGGCGGTGAACCATGGCGCTTTTAGCGCCATGGTTCATGCCAGTAAAATACCGGCACCGCCTTGGTGGAAAGGGGAATTACCGCCCTATTCCAAGGTTGGCAGGGCGGTAATTCCCCCTTCCACCATTGCCCTTCCCCATTCCCATTTTTGCCCCATAGGGCTCTATGGGAATGGGGAAGGCGCTAATTACGGTACCGCAAATTGCAGTACCGTAATTAGCTCCCTGGTCCCTTTGCGGGTTGGTTTTTAACGCCTGCAAAAAGCAGGCGTTAAATTCCCCAACCTGCAAAGGGACCTCGTAGTAAGGCAGTAAGGATTTACCGGTACAGGTAAAATACCGGTACCGGTAAACCCTTACCGCCATCCGTGTAATGAGGCCCTAAATCTCAGGAGGGGTGAGGGTGAATGAAAGACCTCAATGAGCACACAAAGCAAGGACACTTACAAATTACTCCAGACAGGTGTTATATCAAAAATATAGACACATTTATTACAAGGCCTTTGTAACATAGACCATAGCAACAGAATCACAGTAACACTAAGTAAACCAATGCATCACAAACAATACAATATATATACAAGACCATTAGGGTCTAAAGGGGGCAATGCACGAAATATGTCGACAACCTAGATGGGAAGGAAACAGGCAGTGCAGAGATTCTTTAGGCCCAGTTCAACATCGAATAGAGGCAGTCCAGGCCCTAAGAAGAGAGGAGCCTTATGCTCAAAAGTACATGGAATGCAAACGCATGCGGTTGTTAGAATGGTCAGAACAGGGTCTCCCCAGGGGTCTCTAGCAGCTCGGGAAGGTGGATGAGGCGATGCAGAACAAGTTCCCACTATTCAAGAAGGACCCTCACTTGAAGGCAGAGGCAGTTCAAGAGTTTGGGATGGAGTCGCTATTTTGCAATAGCAGTGGAAAGGTGAGGGGCCCTCAAGGGGCACTCGTGCGTAAAAATGGGCCCTTGCGCTAGGGGCCACCAGTTGGGGTATTGAGTACTCACCGGTCCCCGAAGCAAGCGGACCCAAACTTTGGCAGGTCAGTCCACTTCGCTTGCAGGTTCGAATGCGGCAAAAAGGACGTCGCGGCACCTTTTAGTTCCTGAGATACAGAGATGATTCCCAAATGGGACAGTGGCGATTTCTCCGCTCCGGGTGTATGAATTGACCCAGTTTCACTGCAGCAGGCTTCAGGGGCAAGAGGGTCACAAATGCAGTGGGCTTGCAAGGGACGTTGCCGTGGCAGGGCAACACAGTAACCGTGTTTACTCTGGTCCTGGCGCACTTGTCTCACTTTAGACCTGGGAACGCCAAGTGTACAAAATTCGGTGTGAGGGTGTCGGGGACACAGAGCTAGCAGTACACCAAGTTTAGAGGGCCTCCTCAAAACGGCAGTGGTGACATAGAAAAGAAACTGGGTAAGCTGGTCAGTCCCCTGGTTGGCCCAGGGACACTTCTGAGAAAGCTTACTTGCCGGGTTTGATGAAGGTGCCGAGAATAGTTGGTCTCACTATTCCAATGGGTCGAAGCATCTTCGCAGGCCTTCTAGGATGATCAAATTTAGAGGTGTCCCACGGGACGACAGTGGGATCAGGGTACCAAACCTTCCAGCGGGTCTCCAGTGGTTCCTCGACTCGGCTTCGTGTTCCAGGATGCTTAGATACTATCCTTTGTTCGGTGTGAACTCAGGAGATCGACATGGTATGGGTGTTTTTAGCCTCCTCTTATCCAAAGTTCCCTTCGCGCCAAAACAGGGAGGACCCATTGGGAGATCTGCTCACAAACACACACTGCATACGTGGACCAATCACGGACCACGGTGGTCCCAGTCATTCATAGCACTCCAGACTCTCTGGCATCCAGGATGTGTATTGGAACCAGACGTTCCAGCCCACATCTTGGAGGCACACACACAAGGCATGCAGAAGCCCGCAAAAGCATTGGGATTCGCGGGAAAGTGCACTACCAAATAAGGACTGACCCAGGGAAGGTGAAGGGGCAAAATGGGCACAGGACAGGACAAAGACCCTCGTGGCATGGCCATTTTGGAGCCAGGCCACCTATTTGTGCCAAACGTGGTTAACGCGGTAAACATGGCAGGAAAGGGTTCAAAAGAATGCAAAAAGATAGCTGCCAACAGTCCTGCCCAGGACACATCTGCACAGTTAATAAAAAGTCCAGCGAGGTTTCTAGGGCCTTTGGAAAATGACTATAGATCCAAGTGTGCTGTATGATAAGATACATTGCACACTCATTACATGTTGCAGAAAAGTTGCAACACGAGGAAAGGACTAAGGGAAACAACGTCTCCCAGTACTGACTATCTTAAGGTCATGTCAGTTTCCCCATAGAAAGTGAGCGAAAGCCCAGAGGAGTGCAGCAGAAGGCTGTGCTTCTCTGGCAAAGTCAGTCAAGGGTGTCTAAACAGCAGCAAAAAGTTTGGGGGGTTGACACATGGAGGGAAGATTGCATACAATTATGAAATCTTTCCTAACAACATGTTCATCAAGGAGCCTTTTCCAGTACATAATGCTAATTGGTGCACACTTCATCAGAGACATTTCATTACAAAGTGCCTCTAAAGCATCATCTTCATTACATGCCGCAATGTTAACCGAGTCATGCAGCCACAGTGAAGAGGAGGCCAAATGGTTTGTTGCTTCCATCCTGAGGCGTAACTTTGGCTGGGCTTTCACCCCGGAGAGGCAAATTTAAGTTTTCTGTCACCATGTCCGGCGGCAACTTTCGTCCGCCCCTTAGCACTTTTTCTGTTTGAACACCTTGTAGGAGGGCTGGGTCGGATGGGGAAAGCCAGAATATAATCAGCCACTTTTGTGGTTATGAATTTTAGTTCATGTTGTTCAGTTGCCAGTGCTGTGCAAAGTAAGAGTAATGCCTCCATTTTTGCCACAATGGTGTTTATCATGGAAAGCAGTGGAGCATGTTCCACCACGTGGTCCGCTCTGTGGGAGATATGTCCATCGTTTGTTACAGGTGCTTTCATCACTAGTAGACTCCAAACGCGAGATCAATGCTGTTAAATTAGGGCTAGTGGACAAATTAGAACCTATGATGTTTTTACAGTTCTCTGTGAATGGGCCCATCGAATTGTGTTTTAAATTATGACATAACGCAAGCAGCGATCCATTGTTGTCAATTAACATAAGTGAGCTGGACACAGCTTTTTCTGGGTCCTCTATTTGTCCAGTAAGACAGGTCTGAGTGGATTGTCGGAGGAGCGCTGCACCCGATTGTCTATTTAGGTCACTCTCATCTTGGCGTATGGCATTGCTCTGGAATCCTGTAAGGCCATCTCTATCCCGACAGGTATCTTGCATTTAATAATTGTTAAAGCCATTTGAGTGGTTTGTAGGGCTCCGTGGGAATTGCCCACCTTTATTGAACCACTGCGAATTCCCGATCTTCATGATGCTTTGAGCTTAGTCATAACCAACACAGTTTTAATGGCACCAGATATCCAACAATGCTGTACACCTCAAACTATAGAAACTTGCACCCAGCACCGTGTTTATGTTATCCAACACAAACCACTAAGGGCACAGAGACAGGTAACACTGGGACACTGTGGTTTTAGGGGGCAATGGGCGAGTTTAAGTATTGTAAAACACTAAAGTAAGGCGGATCAGGGCAAAGGCACTAAAGCAGTCTGGGCCTACCGTAGCTACATGCCTAAACCGTGGCACCGTCTTACCGGTCTTATCGGTTGAACACTGGCCATAGCACCAGATCTTCAGGACTCAAAGTCGCAGTGTTCAATATGGCAGTGCCCTTCTCCAATTACCTTTTGCCCATGTTTGGCCCCAATTGGCTTGCCCACACACCAGCCGTCAGCTTGCCGCCCCAACGAACCCACACAGGACATGGGGAAATCCTCAGACTAGAGTGAGGGCATACACGGCATCAGGCCGCAATTGCTCCCACACTAGCGCACGAGTCCCATGATCAACGTGTGTGCATATGCGTATGCAGCCGCTTCCGACACCGCGAGCGCTCATATCCCACTGACCCCCCAATTTTGAAAGGGCCCAAAAATGCTTTCTCCTACCCAGCACATACGGCGGGGTGCCGAATGCACTCACTGCCTCAATCCGTGTCAGAAAGCTTACCTTCGGTCACCGTTGACAGCCCAGCTTCCACACAGTGGTCTGGGAGATTAGACTGGGGAGCTTGTGTTCACTTCCCAACCGAGGTTCCATATTTTAGCTCCCAGCTGCTTAAAGTGATTCTCTCGCAGCCTTTCCCGCTGCCGCTGCCAATGCTACCCACAGTCACTTCTCTAAATGTTCGTTAGAGGAAAAGTATGAGAAACGTACACAACGCATGTCAAGCCGCACTGCTCAGTCTGACGACACATGTCACAGCCGCTTTCGACACTCAAACAAGAAGATCTGCATGAAGAATAGCAACAATGATAATCCTGGATAACCTCCTTCCAGGATAAACTTGACCAAAGTTCAATTGAAAGTACCATACCGTACCTGAGCATATACAGGTCTAGGCCAGTAGACTCATATCGTAGTGTTGCAGGTCTGCAGTCGAATCGCTCTGGGAATCGTACTTGTTGGATGAGCAGACATGTAGAGGGGCAAACCAGGCTATTGCCAAACTCAGCACATGTGACTATAGACTTCTGTGCAACTTGAACGCAAACCAAATGGAATGTTGGCTGAGATGATTAGCGTACAAAACCGGTACTCTTCCGTCTGGTAATTTAACAGTTTTGGATAAACATGCAAATGACTTTGATCCCTTCATTCGAGATGCAAAAAGGGAAATGAGAAGGAGGCTGAGTGACCTACAGTCAGCAGCAGTAGCACAAAGTGACAGTAAAAAGCACACTTTAAACCCAATTAGGGAACAAGTGTGGCTGGAATACCTGCACACCGAAGATGACAATCCCTTTCAGGAGGCAGCTCTACAACATTGACTGGGGGGAGGAGGGTGGGGTAAGCGTCTACAACATTGCCCAGGGTATGGGGAGGCATGCTTTACATTCTGAATGATCGTAAATTAGTGCTAATGTAAGGATTCTAAAGGAGATAATCAAATGTAATCAAAACCCTGTTCAAAAGAAAAGAGTGTTTTTAATTAGTTTACATCTCTATTAATTCAAATCAATGATTTACTATAGCGGCAATAAGGTATGTTGGCAGGCATTGCAAATTGATAACCCTTAATGGTAACTTAAAATACTCCAATTTCATATAGTGGTGACCTGACATTAGGCCAGTGTGTCGGAGGACAATTTGTTTGTCCGCATACACACACCGTTCTATGTGTGCACTGCCAGCATGCATAAACCGAGGGGGCTGGGGTACTCGAATCAAACTCGAATAAACACAAGCACATTGCAAAGCAGAGAATTGACATTCCAAATTCCTGATGCAGTGATCCCAAAAGCAACAGCGTTTCTTCTTTATCTAATGATCACTGTCAATGATATTGTCTGACAGAGCCTCCGCTGCTCGCGTGCTAGGTCCTCACTTTAAGACCTTTCATGTCTTGATTTCGGCCAGGTTCTACAGGTTGGTCAAACGCCATTTGGGAAGAGTCCTGTTTTCAAATCACATTAGAGTGAAAGGTAAGGAGGTTCTGAAGCATTGCATGGCTAGAGTATGGCCCACTTTAGGATGTACATATGAAGATTAGCAGCTTCATCCCTGGAAATAGACTGAGGGTCTTTCCCAATAGGCTGCTTTGGTGCTTTGTCCCTTATGTTAAGCTGTTCGTGTGCCTTATTTGCTTAGATTGGGGATAATGGTGGCTTCCGCTTTGTGTACATTGGTGGGCACTGCAGAAATTAAGGGGATGTGTTATGCCTCAGATTTATGTTCAAATATGGGGGACAAATAGGTTCTGAAATTAAATACTTCTGAAAAATGGTGGGCGGTCCTTGTAAGAAAATCTGAGTATGTCATTAAAATGAAAAGAATGTTGCTGGGTTTGCCCACAGTTATTGAGCAACAAGCAGGGATGGCCGACTTTTAATTGTGCTGTTTGTTGAAAAGTAATTTAGTTCAGAATGTTTCAATTAGATGGGGCCTTGTGCAAAGAGTCTGCTGGCACAGTAGTCCAGTTTAGAGAAGACAAGAATAGGTAAATAGGTGCTTGGCAGTGTTCAAAGGAACCTCCTAAATATTAGAAAGATCAATGCAAGATCAATGCAATTTACATATTGGTTTTAACAATCCGTATTTAAGGGCATGTCTTATCCTATGTAGAGAGCCGTTGGCATTGATGGGCATCAAAGTGTATCTGGATAGAAAAGCTAGGATTTGTCTTTTATTTGATTTCTCGCATGACTCCCTACTCCCTGATAAGGTATTCACAGAATGTTGGCACTCTCAGGAGGAGAGTAATGATAAGGAAACCCCCAATAATGCCCGGCAGCCAGGGCCAGATCCGAGGCAGAAGGGAGTAGAGATATACAAATGCTAGATCAGTTATTGAAGCCCTCACTGCACGCTCAACAACCGGTTTATGGTTGCATGGCTTTTATCCTGCCTCTGAGTCTCTAGTATGGAGAGATAAAGGAAAGACCTCACAGATAAAATTGATATCCTGGAATGTGGCAGGAATTAAAGGGAAGCTAGAGGATGGGGAGTGGCTATCCTTTTTAGAAAGCTATGCTATCATTTGTTTACAAGAGACATGGGGCCTCATTACACGGATGGCGGTAAGGGATTACCGGCACCAGTAAGGGCACCAGTGCCTGTAATTCCTTACCACCCTACTACGAGGTCGCTCAGTGGGTCCTGTCCTTAACGTGTGGTCAGACCACACGTTAAGGAAGGGACCCGCTGAGGGACTACAGAGCAAATAACGGTACCGCTAATTACGATACCGTTATTTGCTCCTTCCCCATTCCCATTGAGCCCTATGGGGGCTCAAATGGGAATGGGGAAGGCCATGGTGAATGGGGAATTACCGCCCCGCCAACCTTGGAATGGGGCGGTAATTCCACCATTCACCATGCTGGACACCGGCGGCAACCATGGCGCCAATAGCGCCATGGTTACCACCATCCGTGTAATGAGGCCCATGGTCCCAAGGTGAGATTACTCTTGATGGCTATAACAGCTAATTATTCTGAGAACAGGGACCAGGGTAGGCCCACCAACTTTGATGAGAAGCTCCCTCATGTTAAGCCAGAGAGAGTAAATGTGGAGTCCAAAGATGTTCTGGGGCGGTTTTAAAAGGTGCAGAGGAACAGGAGGAATGGTTTATAGTGAATTTTTATTCCCCCCTTCCCCAAACAAGGGTAAATCTACTGTAGAGGTTTTGAAGATATTGACCGAGGCCATTTCCAATTATAGGAGGAGCCTTACCCTTATAATGACAGGGGATTTTAATGCAAAGCTTGGAAATTTTGGTGGGGGACATGAGGAGAGACATTTAATTTAAAGTATATGTAATATATTCCCCTGGAATCTTACAAACTAAAGACATTATCGTGGGGCCAGGGGGGGGGCTTGACTCCTTTATTTATTTATTTTTTATTTTATTTAGATTTGTAGAGCACACTGCAGCCCTTAAGCATCGAGGAGCTATAAGCGGAGCTTAAGGAGGCTTGATTCTGGGTTACATGAATGCTGCCCATGGAAGGTTCTTAGACAAAGGTACAGGGTCATACAACATACTTGTGACAGGGTTACATATTTTAACGCTGCGATGGTCAAAGCAAGTTTAGTACAGACATACCAGACAAAGAGCATAGTTTTGATAGCCTTACGGAAGGCTGCATGAGAGTCAATCAGTCTGATGTGCTGCGGTAGGGAGATCCAGTTGTAAGCAGCCTGAGTGGAGAGGCTGCTTCCGCCTGCACAAATTTGGTGTAGGGCGTTCTGGATGGCCTGGAAGAGAGGGGCTTGGAGATCCTCTGGGCCAGGTAAGGTGGGGGGGCAGGTAGTGGAGACACTTGTGGGTAAGTGCAAGGGTCTTGAAAATAATTCTCTCCTTGACTGGGAGCCAGTGAACCTGCCTCCTGAGCCCTGAGATGTGTTATCTGCGTGAGAGACCCATGGCGGCCCTCAGGGCGTTGTTTTGAGCAACTTGTAATTTACCTATGTTTTTTTTTGCTGTGGTTCCAACAAGAAGGGCATTGCAATAGTCCAATCTTGAGCCAATTATTGCCCTCGCAATGGTGAGACAATTTTTCTGGGAGAGGAACTGCCTAACTGAGTTGATAGGTTTAGATGGTATAGGCCAAAGAGGATGCAATGGCGTTAACATGCCTTTCCATGGTTAGGGTGGGTTCAAGATAAACGCCTAGGGTCTTGATTGCCTGGGTCACCGTGATGGAAATATTGTCACCAGAGAAGCAATTGTATTGCTTGTCCAGCTTGCCCAAGGTGGACGGGGATCCAATCAGCAGAAATTCAGTTTTCTTGCTATTGAGGCATAACCAGTCATCTGCCATCCAGGACTGGTTTGTGGAGTAGATGGAATTTAGGGTGTTCGAATCTGACGCGTAATCGCCCAATAGGCATAGTGTCATCTGCATAGTTTGTGTACAAGATGCCCAGGGTGTCCAGGATTTTGAACAGGGACCTGGTGAAAAGGTTGTACAGGGTAGGAGCAATGCATGAACCCTGGGGAACACCGCATTTAATGATGCTGGGTGTGGCACATGAGGATTCAGAGAATATCTTCATTGCTCTCTCCTGAAGGAAGGAGGTTATCCAGTTGCAGGCACAAGGCAAGAAGTTGGCAGCGGTGGTGAGATGTTGGCACAGAGTCTTGTGATCTACTAAGTCAAAGGTGGCTAATAGTTCGAATAGGAGAAGGAGCGCTGGTTTTCCAGCATCTCTGAGGTCATCCATTTGGTTCTTAAGGTCAGGGAGGGCCGTTTCAGTGCCATGTCGTGGCCAAAACCCTGACTGACGGAGACCAAGGAGATGGTTGTCTTCTAAGAATTTATGCACTTGCAAATAAGCTGCTTTGTAACATATTTTAAGTAGGAAGGGGACGGTGGTGATGGGCCTATAGTTCCCTGGGACCGAAGGGTCAAGGGTAGGTTTTTTTAGGAGCTGATGAACCCATGCTTCTTTGAGTCCAGTTGGGATGTGGCCTGACTGGAAGGAGGCATTAATGAATGCCGTGATGAGAGGGGCAAGCGAGGCAGTGCAGTTCTTGATGACTTGTGCTGGGCATGTGTCTCCTTTGCAGTTGGATAGTTTGATGGATTTAAGGAGTGTGATGACTTCAGGGACAGTCACGTCTTTGAATTCAAACATAGGAGAGTGAGACAGAGTGGTAGGTGGGGGAGAGCTGCTATGGCTGTTGGCTATAAGATTAGAGATTGCTCGTTGGTGGGCGAGAACTTTGGAGTGCAGTGTGTCAAGTTTGTCCAACATGGCTGACTGAATACTATTACACCATGCTTCATCCTTGAGGAGGGTAGGGGTTGAAGGGGCAGGGTTCTCCAGCTCCCTGAAGATGGCAAATATTTATTTTGTCCCTGGCTTGGCATTAGAGATTCTGGTGTTGTAGGAAGTGGCTTTGGCTTCGATGATGGCAGTTTTGTAGTCTTTAGATAGTGCCTTGAAGGCTGCTAGGGTTATCTCCTTGGGGTTGTTTTTCCAATTAGATAGTGCAACCATTTTTGTCGCGCATAGCTCTAGGAGCCCCTGGGTGAACCAGGCGTTGGCGTGCTTGACTTTTTTGGCTTTTCTGAGGGTGAGTGTAGCCACAATGTTAATGGCCTGGGAGATGGTAGTCTTAAAGATATTTGCTAATACCTCAGGATCATTGGAAAATGGGGGCAGTAGTGCCAGCCCCGAGAGGTGTTGGGTGAGATTTTCCTTCGTGAGCTGCCTGAAGCTTCTCAAGAGCGCAGCTGGGAGAGGGATATTAGGTTTAGGCTGATCTCTGGTGTTAATGATATCGAACTTAATACAGTGGTGATCAGACCATGGGATGGGGGTGATCTCTTTTACAAGTAGTGGGCAGTTGTGATGGGACACCCAGTCTAGAAAGCGGCCCTTGATGTGGGTGGACTGAGAGATGGCTTGGGAGAATCCAAGTGTGGAGAGTGCTTTGTGGAGGGCATTAGTGTGAGAGTTTTTGGGGTCATTGAGTCCTAAATTAAGGTCACCAAGGAGTATTATTTTGGAAGACTTTTTGAGGTTGTCAGAGAGGGAGTGGATAAGAGCTTCCTGAAAGTCGGTGGTAGGACCAGGGGGTCGGTACACTACGTGGAAGGCAATAGTACAGTTGTGGGAGACTTTTAATTTGAGCAGGAGAAGGTCAGAGCTCTGATCAAGGTCACCCTGTAGTTTCCTGATCTGGAGGGTGTCCTTGGCAATGGCTCCTCTACTGCCTCATCTGTGAGAGAAGCGGTCTTGTCTATAGATGGTGTAGCCATCAGGGATGGCGAGGGTGAGGGCAGGGCCGGAAGTGTCATTTAGCCAAGTCTCGCCAAGGAAGACTATGTCGAGGCTGATACATACTGCTGATGAGGTCATGCACGTCAAGGGCGTGTGCTGGTAGAGAGCGGCAGTTGATAAGGGCACATTTGAGTGGGGCATCCACCACAGGGAACATATTAGAGGTGGGCTGGTGGGGTGTGGCAGGGTTGAGATGAGCAGGGGCGGTGAGCATAGGTGCAGAGGGGGTATGGCCAACCACATTGGCGGTGACTGTGCCATTGGGCCCCTGTGAGGTGGGTAAGGGTGGCGGGGGGCAGGTAGCAGTAAGGTTTCAGCTGTAGGGGAGAGCAAGGTATCAACATATGAATCATACGGTATGCTTTGCATAATAAAATCGGCGCTTTCACAAGGTACCATAGTAACATCAGCAGGGCAGTGCAGTGCATCACAAGAGGCGTTACAGGCTAATGTAACAACTTTAGCAGGGCAGGGCGAGATAACGGCAGTAATATTAGCAAGGCAGTGCAGGGTGGCATTCATAGTATTTGCGTTAGCAGGACAGTAAGTATTTCCTGACATGGCAGTATATTTCGCAGTAGTGACATATGCAGGATGGGTGCAAGACTTCGATGGGCGCACATTCTGATACTTATGCAGCAGTTCATTTCCTCTTCAAAGGGTCATTTTACACAGAATTTTAGAACTAATAAGGGGGGTAAATAAGTCTGCCCGCTGGCCACACTTCTATTTATTCTTTTGCTCTCTGATTTTAGTCCTGGGCAAAGGGGGTCTAGAATAGTCCCACCAATACTTCAAACAGTGCCCTATGGATCCCTCCTATTTGTGGAAGATACTGCATTATTCGATCTTACCCCGGGGGGAGGGCGGTGGGGGGCCTCCAGAGAAGCTTGGAATATGCTGATAATTATTTTTGTATTAACATCTTAACAGCTTTCAACTTAACAAGTGGAAAATTCAAATAATGGTATTTGGGAAAAACAAAAACAGCCATCACTGGAGTCTAAACGGCTTAAACATTTGAAGAGGTGAGGTATTTTTGCTATTGGGGCTCACCTTCGATAAGTTTGGAAATTGGGCTTCATATATTAAAGTAGTCGCTGCAAAACTGAAGCAGAGGATGGCAGGCCTGATGAGGTTTTATTCTAAATATTGGGCCTTTTGTCTAAATAAATGCATAGAAGTATATTAGGCTAAAGTAGGGACAAAGCTCCTTTATGGGAGGAAGATCTGGGGACACACAAAGTGTGAGCAGTTGGGGGTGGCCCAGAATAAACTGCTTAAGAACTTAACTGGTCTTCCCCCGTGCCCACCCAATAGTGCAACTAGGTTGGAGCTAGGGATCCCAAACATAGCCACTTTGGCAAAACTTCGTTTTTCTATTAAAGACGCATGTGCCGGGTCCGCAGAACCCCAATATACTGAATGCACTGGGAGAGATGGTCTGTTCCAATTCTGGAAGTAAATATATTTTGCATAACAAGGGCTGTGCTCTCAAACAAGTGGGAACAAGAAGGAGTGAAGGGAATGCACATGGATTCAAAAGAATAAAAAAGAAATTGATGAGTAAGGCAATTTCTTTTGCTAGAGAAAATGACAGGATTAAGGGGCCTACATTATCCTCCCTTACACTGCATCAGGCCATACGACTGAATTCTGAAGCCGGAAGAGAAGTTAGTAATATGAACTCCCATGAATGCAGGAGATGTATCTGAATGATTAAACTTAATGTTCTCCCTTTGAATGTTCGTAATATCTGGGAAAGGGTGACAGAGTCTACGAAATGTAACTGTGGTATGGGAGCCAAGGAATAATCGGGGCATTGTCTACTTGTTTGTGGGAATTACCTTGCACAGCGGAAAAGGTGGCTTAGGCTCCACTTCCCGAAAGGTGAAAATTAGAACCTACCAGGAGGCTCTAGTTCTTATGATGAATTGCAATTGAGATGATTTCATATTTTAATCCGTGTGAATATTTATAAGAAGCCTTCCCTATCAGGAAGGAAAAACTGTGTTTATTAATTTTATATGGTTTTAAAACCAAATTTTGAAGGAAGAAACAGTTTTAAGGACGTTTTTCTTACACTATGATGGGTCAATTTGGGATGTTGGGAGAGTTGCTTTATCTTATTAATTGTATGTTGTGAACGTGTTTTTTAATTTAATGGAGAAACCTAATAAAGATATTTGCCTTGACTTGACATTACTTTCCTTTTATGTTACATATCTGTCAGTTATGTTTGTGGTTTCTTAGAGACCCTAGTCTCATTTACCCTGTTTTCCTTATCCATCAGCCTCCAGTGCCCTTCCCTGGAACCACATCCTGGATGCCCTTTCACCCCATACCCTTCATAATACATTTTCAGACATCTGGTCCCATTTTGCTCCATCCTCACATGAACCCCCTGCCCTCCCCCGTATTGGTCAGTAACCAATTCCTTGCCATGCACCACTTTCTGTTGCCCTGGCTCACATGTAGTTTGTAGACCACCTTGATTTGCGAGTCAGTCTCTGCCAAACATGACAACAAACTGTGGTCGCGGTCTTGCTGGTAATTGTTGCGTTAGGGTCCACACTTTGACAATGTAGATGGAGAGACAATGAGGAGACTTGGTTTTCTTTGTGCTCTCAGGTTGGACTTTCTTGGAAGGTCGGCTGCAATTTTCAATGAATGGAGGTAGAGAAAATAGAATGCAGAGTCGCCTGGGAGCTGGTGATGGAGAGGGAGTAATAGTGACCTACTATGTTGATTTGCTTTTCAAGGAAGATGTAGTGTGTGTTTCAGGCTGTGTGACTGTGACTTATGTTTTAGTGTATTTATAACTGTCTAAAGTAGATGTGGAAGGATGTGTCTATGTTTGTGTGATTATATGTCTATATATGTATGTCATTGCTTTGTATGTGTGCTTTTGTTGTTCACATAAGAGCTTTCTAGACAAGACAAACTATCAGAGACTTAGTTTGTAGTGTACAAATAATGATAACCTGAAGGTTACATCTTTCTAGCTGTGTTATTCAACTGTGTCCAAAAGAGAGAACCGCAAACAATGCAACAGCCATTTCTGCAACCGCTACAAGGTAACATGCATGGGTGCTATTGCTGGTGCTAGTGAATTATTTTTGTAATGACATCACCAGTGATCAATAAATTTACCAGAACACAGGTACAGCAGTCTTACAGAATAAAATCAAGGACATGATGTAATAAAATAAATAAACATACTTCCTCTGCATCAAGGAATCGTGATACGCTGCTGAGGAGTGTAGCAGACTAATCGTGTATTCAAATGCTTGCAGTGCCTTTGCGTGGTATGAGCATGCAACTGCTGCTTAGGCTCTTCTTACAGTGGAGTGCCACATGTTGGGGGGGGGGCATCCAGGCACATTTGCAATATTGTTGAAATCAACACAAGAGCCTCACACCGTGTACAGGTACAGGCCTTGCGGCACGCGGTTCCTTTCAGGCAAGCGTCATTCTGAAGAATTGTCTCTTTTCTCAATTTTTTGTTTTACATATTGCAGCTCTGGCCCAATGAGAATCCTCCCTGCCATCCCAAGGGGCGTATTCCTCCTCCCTCACTTTCCAAGCCCGCCCTGGCTAAAGCTGATAACAGCTGTAACGCAAGCTATTTTGCAAACTCCAACATTTATTTCACAACAAACATAAGCATTCAAACACATTGTGATGCTGCTTTGTCTCTTTAAAGGAATCCATTAGGCTTTGCTGTTTTTTGTACTTAATGGCAACTTGTCTGGGTTTTCGCTCCATGTTTACCTCTTTTTTACCACACAATGCAGGGGCGACCCTTCCACCCCTCAACCCCCCTTTGTATACCGTACCCATACTTGCCATCAGAGTAAAAAATTAAAATAAAAAACAAATATAAAAGTAAAATAATCTGTGAAAAAATACATTTGGGAAAGTTGCCAATTGGGAAAAGTGAGGTATACCATTAAAAGATGTCCCAGTTGCACTATGGGTGCAATTAACCATTGCGCCACTGTTAGGACTGATTTTCTATACTCTGGCCTGGAGGACAGATGTATAGAAGGCCAACCTATATTGTGACAGGAACAACTCTGGAAAGCTGTAGCCAAATGAGTTTAGGTAGCAGTGACAGGCGGTCTAGGCTAAGTTCTTCAGAGGGGGTGAGCTTGTAAGGAGTCCACAATGAGGTCACAATGGGAACTACAGATTACACTTAGACAGGATGCATAAAAATACAGTTATTTATTTATGACCAAAACACACTATAGAAAAATGACTACTAGCAGGTAGGCGTTTCACACAACACAATCAAACTAAATACATATACATTTACTTTGTTATGGGGCATAATACATATCAGAAACTCCTGCAAAGGAAAGGATAGACAGGTTTTATGCACAAAAAGGTCCACAGAGATGATGCCTAACTAAAATTGTCCAGCCCTAATTTGCCTGGGGCCTGTTGCCCAATAGTTCAGGTTACAGTTCCACAGAAATTAGGATGCAAGAGAAAATGCAGTTAAGGTCTCTGGGGTCCAGTGAAGGGTTCTTAGGGTTAGGGTTCAAGTTACACTAATGCCCAAAAGTAGCCCCAATAGTCAGATGTATTGCACAAGCAAGCAGTGGCAAAGCCAAAATTATAAGCCCATTGATTTATAATGGGAGTATAGGGGTAGGTTAGAAACTTTGTAACTTACCCCCTTACTCCGATTCTTCTGCAGCCTTGGCAGAACAAGGGAAGAGTGTCTGATGTTGCTTTTCCCACCAAAAGTCGCAGTCCTCGATTCCCAGGGGTTGCAGGTTCGAGCTGATCTCCTGTTGGTGTCTTTTTCTGTTGCAAGGACTCTTGGTTGCAGAATGCAGATAAACTTGATGTAGCACCCCTCTCAGGACTGGACTTGGGTCAGGTAAGCAATTTTCGGATGGTGTTCACCACGCACGGTGACGCAAAAGCAGTCAGCAGTCACGGTTGGACTTTCCTTTCTATCTCGCAGACATTTTGCAGGAGGTAGTCTCATAGGGCTAGCTGATGATCTCCCAAGTTTCAGGCCAAACTTGATACGGTAATGCCAGCAGCACGATAGCCCAAAAACATAGCTCGTCAGCCACAGGACGGTTCCAAGGCACTTCCAAAGGCTTCCTTTGGCATGGCACCGAGCAGACGTTGGGAATGGATGGTCCCCCCACTCTAAGGGTCGTAGCTCTTTCGCAGGACTAATAAAGATCATGAGCAAGACAGGGCCTCTCCAGGACAACAGCAGAAATTGGTTGCCAGGACTCCTCCAGTCAGGTCTCAGGTTTGTTCGCAGGTCTCACAGCTGGACAGAATACTTGGCTCCTTCAGGTTTCTCCAGGATCTCTGAAGAATGGGTGAAGGTGTCCTCTTCTTATCCTAAAAGCCAGGTAAAAGCTGCTGCCCTCACTAGCCAATAGCAAGACTAGCCCACACACACACCCCAGCAGTGGTCCAATCAGGACCACTGGCAGGAACATTCATGCATACCACTCAGACACATTGAAACTAGTTTGTGGATTGGAGTCCGACAGACCCAGCCCACATCCTACCAGCAAACAAACACAGCCGTCCAATAGCCAGCCAAAAGCTCCTGTTTTCCTGGGTGCTGAAAGTCATTATAAGGATTTTACTGGGCTCTCAGGCCAGGAAGAAGGCTAAAAGACAAGATGGCAAAAGAACAGGTGAGAAATCTCGTGGCCATGTTTGACCAGTAGCCACAGTTAGTAGCCAAACGTGGTAAACGTGGTGAAGTTAAAACGAAACTCCCCAAAAAGTGGGGAAAAGTCACTGCTGCCACCAGCCTATCCTTTTAGCACAATACCGTACCCAAAAGTCCTCTGAGTGTTAGTCTAGGGCAAAACAAAAATGCACCCCATTGTACTGCAGTGTAAGCTGCATTGTACAATGATAAAAAGTTACCACAAGTGATACAAAAGTAACCAAATGTAGTAACACAGTAACATGACTAAGGGACATAATGTTTCCTATTACTGACAGCCTGAAGGACATATCAGTTTCCCCATAACATATGAGCAAAGGCCAGTGCAGTGAAGCTTAAGGC
The DNA here is from genome assembly GCF_040938575.1 of Ambystoma mexicanum. Taxonomy (NCBI): domain Eukaryota; kingdom Metazoa; phylum Chordata; class Amphibia; order Caudata; family Ambystomatidae; genus Ambystoma; species Ambystoma mexicanum. Next base: position 258,000,130 of record NC_090922.1, read on the forward strand.
CTACGGCATCACTGCACTGCAAAAAGTACAGGTCAGATTAAAAAATGAAAGTAACAAGTTTGGGGGTTCCATAAAGATGGAAGGAAAGCTGCAGTAAAGAGATATATTTCCTACCAGCCACTACTTGCATTGCTCCTCATTTCATACATTTTAGCTATAAGCAAATTCACCCCTCTCCAACTCTTCACTGAGCACCAGTTTTGCAGAGCAGGCCAACCTCAGCCCAAAAAACTACAATTAACCGATCGCTAAAGCAGGCAACGCCCAAAAGGAAAGGTTTAACATCAAAAACAAGAAACCCATCGAGGTGCAACAAGACACCGACCCCTCAATAAAAAAGATTTAATGACCTTGGTGATCATTTTAAGAACAAAATCACCAACATTCAACAAATCATACAAAGCAGGCTAAATAAATGCAAATACCTCCCCAACCAGCCAACACCGGAGCCAGTGACCAGATTAACAGCCTCCCCCAATCTCAACAGATAAATTCAACAGCCTTGTGACCAAAAACCACCAAGCAGGTTCCCCAGTAGATCCCTGTCCATCAAACTCCTACAAAACCATCTGTTACGCTCACCTGGTATCCACAGGGACGCCACCCAGCCGGTTACTCGCTGGTATGCTTCTCAGCTTTGCCCTGATGTGGTCTGCGGGGAAGGTTCTGCCTGAAAACACAGGAGGACTGTGTTCAAGACTGACCCACTGGGGTAAGTATCCTCCCCCGTATGATTTCAGTCCCTCTGGCGCCCTCTCCTCACCTTGTGGTAGAATTAGGTGTGCTCTCCGTCCTGCCCTCTTTGCAGGGGCGCGCTGTCTTTCATGGGCGAGTGCGGTCCAGTTACTTCACTGACGCCGGCCCATTTGATATTGTTTAGGTAGGTCTTATTGCTGTTCTTTAGTTTTGTTGCTATCCTGCATGCCTTTCTTTGTTTAAAATGTCTCTTTTTTTCTCCCTTAGGTATGCAGAGCTTCAGCGCGGCGAACTGGCTTGGTTGAGCCCCGATGGTAAATGATGGCGCATTAAGAGTGCTATGATGCGGTAAGTAAGCGCTATGCGCAGCGCTGCGATGTCTTGCCTTTGCTAACCTGTGTTTTCCTTCCTTGTAGGAATGTCCGGAGTGGTGCCAGCCGAGAGCCAGGTAAGCCTTTTGAGCAGTTCGTAATTTGTAAATGTCTCTACTGCTTTCTTTAATGTTGCCTCTATCTTCCTCTTTCAGGTCGTTCTGTCCGGGAGGCGTGCAGATTCGAGGACGCTGTTCTCAGTAGCTGCGAGTGTTTAAAGATGAAGACTGCAGGTAAGATGCTGCTGCTAATGATGTTCCTTTTGTCTCCTTGCAGGTTCTGCTTCTCCAAGGTTCGAGGGAATAGCTGGACACAGTAAGCGTCACGTTGCAAGCTTCAAAGTAACGCAAAGCGTGTTGTCTTGCTCGGGTGTGGTTTAAATAGCCCCAACAAAATAGTCCAGGTAAAGTAGTCCCTAGGCTACCACATGCAAACACTAGACCGCATAGCTTGGTACTTAGGTACCAAGCTATGTGGATGCATCCATGTTGGCTGACAATACAATAAAGTAGTTCCAAAGCACATTGTTTTTCATGGTGTATGAACCTGGCGCCATAGGCGCCAGGACTGGCCCCATGAGGGCTTTTGAAGAGGATGCCAGGCTCTAGAGACCCGAGTCCTGACTCCACCTGGCCAATGGGTTTGCCAGATGGGGTTTTGGGCGAGGGTCTTGACACCATCCTCTCGCAGTGATCAGGAGCAGAATACTATCTCAATCTCTTCAACTTCTCACTAGCAAAAGGAACAGTGCCACAAGCCTTCAAATTGTTTTTTATCAAACCACTCCTTAAAGACCCCATGGGAAACATGGATGACCTTACCAACTAACAACCAATTTCAAATATCCCATTGCAGATATCAGAGAGCTATGTCTACGAACACATTTTGGAATACTTGGAAAACAACCATCTGCTAGATCAGGCGCAGTAAGGCTTCAGACCTATGAGAGGAATGGAAACTGATTTACTATCCATCTGGGAGGATATAAAGAACAACGCTAAATCCAACACCAACTCAGGACTAATACTACTCGATCTCTCAGCAGTCTTCGACACGGTCAATTACAACACTCTCATCAAAAGACTAGAAGATATTGCGATCAGCAAGACAGCTCTAATCTGGTTAAAATCATTCCTGACAGAAAGAACAGAAACAACTTGGCTAGTGCCATTCAAATCAACACCTCAAAAAACAACATATGGAGTCCCACAGTGCTCTTCGCTGTCACTGCTATTCTTTAACATCTACATGGCACCCCTGACCATGTCATGAACCGAGGAAGCTGGCGGTTGTGGCCCCGTTGGCGTATGAGCCGCCATTGAGATTGCCGCCACGCTCCCATCCACCGTACTGTGACGGTCTAGTTTTTCGGAATACGCCGTCGCAAGCCTATTTCTTTGCGTTCAACCCGGAAGCCGACGCGTTGCAACCCTTCGCGTTTAGGCTTTCGGGTTAACACGCTGTTTTCCTCTAGCTCTCGCTTCTCTTCCCCCTTCCTGCTTTCCGCCTTGCGATTGCTGGACTAGCACTCCTCTCTCTTCTTCTGTCTACTCCCCCATCTTTCTCCGCATTTATTTACTCTATTCCTCCAACGTACCTTCCACCGCCCAGTGCACGTCCGCTGGAACGACCAAGGAACTCCTCCACCGGAACCCTCAGATTCCTGCGGTTCTCCTCTACCATCCATCAAGACAGGGGTTTTTTATGCCGTAAGGCTTTTTCCCCGGACCGGTCTGCTGCGGAAGGAGTGCCCCTCCTGGACCTCCTAATAACGGGTTCAGGGTGGCTTCCTCTCGCGGCCGGCCTTATCTGCACAGCAAAGAAAAAACATTGTGGCGGAAGAGGTTCGGAGCAAAACCGGAATTTGAACCAGGTGAGGAGGAGGATTGGGAGCGGGGGAATCAGGAATTGGAACCATTACAGCCCGAGCCTGATAGACCAACCTCATCAAAAGACATGGTCTCACAAGCTACAACTACACAGATAATACCCGAATCATCTATAAAATCAGCGCTAGTGAAGAGGAAAACCCAAAGCTAACGACTGCCTCAAGGAACTAAACCAATGCATGAGCCCCAACAGCCTTAATTTTTACCTGGAAAAAAGTGAAATCATGATTACACGCAATGACATGGCAAACAACCATTACTTTACATGGCCGTCCAAACTGGGAAAATCACCAGTACCATCCAAGGTGATCTAAAATCTTGGAATCCTAATGGACAACAAGCTATTGCTAGAACCACAAGTCAATGCGATAGTTAGGAAATGCTTCTTCCACCAGCACGCGATCATGAAAAAACTTCCCTTCTTCTCCTTCTCAGACAGAACACTTAACATCATCTCTTTCGTCATGTCAAGAATAGACTATGCCAACAGCATCTACCTGGGAATGCCAGATTACATGTTGAAAAAGCTACAACAGCTACATAACGTAGCAGCAAGACTACTCCTTAAACTCACCAGCAGAGGACACATCCCGCTGCCATTAAAACGCTGAATTGGCTGGCCGTCAAAAAAAAAATCTTCTTCCAAACACTGCATAACACACACAGCAATCCATGGCCAAGGAACATAATTTATACAGGAAAAAGTCATCATCTATCCAGTTCAAACACTAAGATCCAGCAACCACATGTGCCTTGAACCGAAATAATACTCAAAACAGAAATGTGGAGGATCAGCATTCTTCAGCATAGCAGAGAAGCTCTGAAGCTCACTCCCAAAGGAAATACAAATAACAGAAAATCAATTCAACTTCAGGAAGCAGTTAAAAACCTGGCTCTTTAACTATCCAAACTGTAGAACACACCAGAGTAACAAATTCCATCCACCGCAAAACAAGAGAAATCTGCGAGAATGGGTTGTTTATTGCCACAGGAAACATTTCTGTTGGTGGGCAATGTACCGAGCTTGGGTGCATTTGAGGGTGGCCAGTGAATTGGATCCAGATGTGTTAGAGGATGTCCAATATTTTGAAATTGGATATGGTTGAGGATGATCAATGTGTGGATCCTGGACATAATTCAAGGGTAGGCAGTGTGTGGAGTCTGGATGTAATTCAGGGGTGGCCAATGGTACTGAATTTGGGTGTATTTCGAGAGCAGCGAATGTTTGGACTTGACTGAGCGTGGGGTGATCAATGTACTGAACTGAGAAGAACGTGATACAACTGTCCTCGAACCTCTAACAACGCTCAAACTCTCAAATATTCTGCATTCTCACTCTAAACACAAGACTATATAAAACATACCTCTAATGCATCAAAACATATGGCCATCACACACCACAACGAGCTACACACACCACATAAGAAAACAACCCAACCACACAAACACACCCGCACACCTAGCACAGCACAACCACCAAATTTCACAAACAAGCACAGAGTGATCGTTTTTTCCGAACTTAAGTTACCAACAGCACATCAAAGCTCCTGTGCTTTTCCCTCTTTATCCCACTAACAAAGCCACCTCCAGCCCTCCTTCCTTTACAGATCCGCCAGGGCGCCAAGAGACCGTGCAAGACCTCATAACATAGCAAAACTCGTGCCCTGCAGTGACCTCCACTGTGATAAAAATTGGCAGCGTGTAGTTGTTAAGGGAACAGGTCACAGAACCCTAACGCAACAAAGTACACATATAAAAGTGCCACATTTGAAAAAACACCACTATCCCAACCCAAAACCAATAAAGTACCACGCAAATAAAACAAATATACTGTAAGGCAATTGCATAAAAGAATATTACATTTTCATAGATTGTCTAAAAGCAGTGCCTTAAAAAAAGGTATCCAGGTGAGGAGTCAACGGAAGGCAATTCCCAATGCTCCCTTTCAATCAGTAGAACATGGGAAGGGAATGCAACGTGATGTAATGTAGTGCTAAATGGTCTTGTATAGGGCAGCTTCTGCCATTTTGCAGTCTCTTGGCATATTAAGTCACAGAAGTAAAGGCGTGACCAGGTCTCTGTAGCCTCTACTTTATAAGCCATGGGACAAGCACAGTAAATGGCAACAGTACCTTAAAGCCACTTTAACTTTGCATTTGTATGTAGCACTGTACCAGCCTTCCTCTCAGAGGATGAAGGACTGACTGTGAGCACACATTAATAGTGGCTGCAGATCACACACACAAATAGAGGATGCAAGAAATTAACCTCCCCCTCTCCCGTCCCCAACACTCTATCCCTGAAGTGACTATTACAGACCACTGGAAGAGTGAAAGGTTAAAGGTCATCGAGGTTGGGATTAGGATGTGTGATGGCAGACACCACACACATACCTCGCTACCTTGTCTGAATATATGGAAAATATATATGCATGGCTCCCAAAGGCCTTAGCATCGCATCGTTCAAAATAGCAGTCCAAGAATCTGATCGACGCTTCACCTTTGACGAAAAACCAAACCTGCAGCGTGTTTGAAATTAAGCTAGCCAGTTGGAACACTAGGGGCTATAAACATCTTACCTCGATCAGTGATTCAAACTTGGGCTCCTTTGATATATTGTGTCTCCAAGAATCTTGGCTGTCTAAAACACACACACTCGATGAATATAATCTTTTCCTGGCCCTGGCGACAAAAGGCCAAATGGGCCGCCCTTCCTCTGGTCTGCTTACCGGTTTGCGAATGGATAGATGCTTTGCAGTAACTAACATCATCATCTCAAACTACTCTTTATTAGCACTTTTGCTAACTTGGTCATCGCTATCATCAGACGGAGTTTATTACCATCCTATCTCCGTAGCGATTTTCAACGTATACTGGAACCCTGCAGCAATCGCCCAAATTAAATTCTTAAAACTGATCGAAAACACGATCAACGAGGTACGATCGATTTACAACACCTTGCATATTATAATATGTGGAGACATGAACGCTTGCTGCACCCAGAAAACAATCAAAAAACAATCCCTGATTGAAGACCGAGGAAACCAATGGATGAAACTGATGAACTCAAGAAACCTACATAACCTTGACGAAGTATACAAAAAGAATAATCGATTACCAACTTGGACAAACGGGCAACTAAAGTCAACTATTGACTATACTTTTGTCTCAGAACCCATCCTGCTGCTAACGACCTCCTTTGATGTTGTTCACACAACATCTAGTGATCATAATATTCTTCAAACCACTTTGAAAACTTCCTATTCAAATCCTGATAGGTACGAAACTGCGGTTGAACAAACTCCTCAAGGCACTAGACTGCATTTAACAGCACACAGTATTCGAGACCTCACAAACCTATACATAGACTCGCGTTCTACATCGACCTTTGAATTGGTCGACTATGCCCCTTTGTTGAACACCTATAGAATACCGAGAGGGAAATCTAACAAAAACTCGCAAACATTCCTACATTTGTACGATAAAGTGCTGGTCCAGAAACGAAGGGCTTTCAGAAAAGCCAAAATAAATGCATTAAAACTAACGACGATGGAAAGATCTAAAACAATCAAAGAAATTACTAGAAATTATAAAAACTGGGTGAGATCATATAGATGGAAACTTCACCAACAAGATGCAGAAGCCATACTAAAATCGATTTGTTCAACAACTCAAAAGAATTCTGGTCTCTGTTGAACAAATCATCTTCATCCAACGATTTGAACATGGCGAATAGTATTAGCGAATTCACCTGGGCTGCCCACTTCAGCTCGCTCTTCGAAAATCCTACACCAAACTCAACGACTTGCAGCACCTCTCAGATGACGCTAGCCGTACCTAAAAACACAAGGACAATTGACTCCTGGACGCAACTTGATGACCTGGAAGACATATTAGACATCCTTAAGAAACTGAAAAAGTCCAGGGGCCCAGGCCCTGATGGGATTACAAATTTCGACTTGAAAACCCATCCGGACGAGTGGGCTAAATTTATAAGAATTATTCACCAGATGTGTGGCATCTCAATCTGTCCCTCCTTCATGGCTGTCTGCCATAGTGGTACCAATTTACAAAAAAGGATACAAACAAGATCCAACGAACTATCGCCCCATCGCTTTATTGGACCCCATAGGGAAAGTCTTTGGGACATTACTTTTGAAAAAATTCCAAGTCTGGGCGGCCAACGCGCCATGCAACCACAATTTCCAAACAGGATTCAAAAAAACATTGGGAACAGCTATTAACATCTTTACAATATCTATTCTGAAAGCTAAAGTAAAGGAGGGAAACCTGAGAATATTCATGGCCTTTATCGACTTCTCTAAGGCTTTCGACAAAGTGACCGTTCTAAACTCTGGGAGAAACTGACAATGTGGAAATGCCCAAGGGCAATCTTAAATCCCATCATAGCTCTCCACTCAGACACCAGCATTAAGATACGGCTGAACCAACAAGGAAGCCTTTCCACCGAAATCGTCACCAAGAGAGGTGTCAAACAGGGCTGCCCTCTGGCCCCAGCACTCTTTCTTGCCTATATGGGAGATTATCAGTATACAGAGTCGTCGATCAGATCATTTCCACCAAAACTTGTGAAAACGAACATCAGCAGATTATTCTACGCTGACAACCTCATTTTACTTGATATGACCCCCATAGGCCTTCAACGACAACTTTCTAATTTACAAGAATATTGCTCCGAAAACAACCTGGAAATCAACATCGAAAAGACAAAGATAATGGTGTTGGAGACCTCGACCAAAAAACAAGAAAAATTCGACTGGAACATCGATAAAATAACGATTGAAAAAGTCAAGAATTTTAAATACTTGGGTGTTGTCTTAGACACCTCAACAAAAAAGCTGGCCATGCAAGAATTTCTCTGGGACAAAACTCGTAACTTAGCTACAAAAGGGAAAGCTATTGATAGAAAGTTTGGAAAATTTTCGACAATTCCACTGCTAAACTTTTACAAATCAAAGGTGGTCCCTACTGTGACATACGGCGCTGAAGCCATGCCCTATCAGACAAAAACACTCTGGCCTAAGCTGGAAGCTTATTTTTGGAGGTCAGTTTTCTCTTTACCGAATTCAACTCCGGTTCCTTTGATTCGTCGAGAACTAAGCTTGCTATCTCTCCAAGGTACGGTAGACTGTAACACAATCATGCTCTATAGAAAATGTATACTCCCAGACTGCACCTATATCCACGGTCTGATACTTAAAGAACTTCAAACATCAAACGGTAAAATGCTCACCCGATGGAAAAAAGAAAATTTAGATCTGCTGAAAACAATAGACTTTGCTGAAGAGGAACTGATAAACAATCCAACAAGGATACTTAAGAAACTAAAAAAGATGGATTGGATCAACACGCAAAATCTATCGACTGATTATAAACTTACCTCACATCTTCCCCCTATGGCAACGAAACTGAACGTTCTGCAAAATTACATCAAAAAATTTCCGAGCCGACCAGCGTGTAACTTGATAATCCGAGCGAGATTGTACTTGCTTGACTGCAATGAAATACGCTACATTAGAGGTCTGTCATTATCTAACAGCTGTAGATTCTGTAACGAAGACAAGGAAACAATTCGTCATTTACTGCTTTCTTGCCCTGCCACAAAGGAAATACGTTTGCCCTATCTGAAATTCCTTCTGCGATATTCGCAAACAACTGATGAAGAAACATGGTGGGCACGGATGATCAGTGGCCATCGAACATCATGGCAACTAGCTACTTTTAAGATTCTACAACAGCTAACAGAAAAACTAGAGCTCAAACGAATTGAACATAATTAAGACCTTGTGCTGTTTTGGATCAAACAAAATAATTTCGCCACGAGACAGCCAGAGGACTAAAGAGAAAAGAGAAAAGAGAAATAATAACCCATTTTACAAAGAAAAATATGTTGCAAAAAATCAAGTATTTGATTATAAAATGTCAACAATAAAAGAAAATTAAAAAAATTTTTTAAAAAATATGGAAAATGATGTTAGATTCTGGTTCATTCTTTTTTTTAATTCACCGTCAACATTTTGGCAGGTTTGAAAAAGATCCCTTCGGACAGCAATGTGATAGCGGAATAGGCCATTTCAGCTAAAAAAAAAACACATGCGTAGACAACCACCTAGTAGCCATCAATGGAAGTTCACCTCCAGATCACAGCCAAACATGGGTATGCAAATTAGCTGAAATTGCCATTGTCCTATAGGGCAGTACTATAATACATCCTACATTACTGAAAGTTTACAAGCAATTTCATATCATAAACACTTGTGTATGAGCACGATAGAAATAAAATATCAATTCAATTCAATATCTAATCAAATCCATTTATCTGACACCAGGACTGTGAAATGCACAGCAGAGGAACCTCTGAGATACCAGGAAGCACCTAAAAGTTGTATCTTGCTGGATGCTTGTTAGGGAGAATTCTCATCTAATTTCCCTCACCTAGTGAGTCCCCCAGCAGCTTTGCTGGACTTCTGGAGTTTATTTTTTTCCACTTGGTAAGAGTGAGAGCTTTTCCCCCACTCTTACCTATGTTTTGCTATGTGTTTCTACCTGTTTTTGTGATTATGGACTCTGAAGTACACCACTTCAGTAGCCCTCTCCTTTTTGTGTGTCACACAGCATCTTCAGCATCTTCAGTGCCGTGGCACAGGGTTGTCTTTGAGACTTCCCTCGACTCCATTTCTGAGGCGACTACCGTCCCCCAGAAAAGGGTAAAGTTACCATTAACTTTACTTAGTCAATCTACCACAGATCCAATACACCCCATCTTCCATGGAGTGCTGGAAAGGGTTAATTTGTATCCCTTTGTATCTGTACCTCCCAGAGCATTGTTTCGCTCTTTTAACATTTAGACTTGGCTTGTGGCAGTGGTATCTACCCTAACTTTTCTACCGGGATTATATTAGATAAACGTGGTACTGTTGTTGGCTATTATATTAGCCTCGAACATAAACCCGCTTGACCAAATCGGCTTTCTTTTGGCTCCGGTTGGGTTTATTCGCCGTTTCTTTTTGTTAAAGTCCTTCTTGTGTTTTACTTTGCGTGGCAAATTAGGTTCGACTTCTTTGTTCACTGTCTTTTGGCGGGCTTCTGCTCAGAAGCCCTCCTCAAGGCGCCTGGGTGTCTAGGTGGGATGAATGTGAGGGAGGGGTGTAGTCACCCCCTGCACAGGGTATCCTAGGAAACCCAAGTCGCACTTTGTCATGATTGGCCAGGGTAGTTGTCCGGGCTGGACAACCCACCGCTGGGTGATTGACAGCCAGGCTGTGTGAATGTTTTTTTTTTCGCATAAAAGGCAGGTCTCTTGGGCTAGAAGTCAGAGAGTCGCCACTGGAACTAAAAGGAACCGAAGAGAAGCGGAGAGAACGACAGTTGCTGCAACTACTCCGTCTCGGTGAAGCCCTGCTGCAGTCCTGAGCTATCTTCCCTTCAACGACTTAGATAAGATCCAGTCCGGAGTCTTCTTCCCTTGAGCTTGGTGGGGACAACCAGCTCATCTTCTACAGCCAGAGGATCCTCTTCCTTGGTCGAAATCGCTGCACGCTGCTGTAGTGGTCCGGATAGCCACCTGAAGAGCTTCTCCTGTTTTTTTTAAGGAGCGCACCTTTTATTGCTCATCGCTGCTGCCGGCTTCATCCCTGTGTGGTGCAGACCCCCTTCAGACGTCCTCCTTCACAACGAAGCTCCAGGAACCGTGGGTCTGCGGGAAACCAACAGGAACAACTGCCAGGGCACCAGCTGCACCATTGGAACAAGGTACTGTGTTCTACTTGAGGAAACTGGGTGAATCCCTTTTCTTCATTTCCCAAGGCTTGCCCTTGTCTTCCCTCCTCCTTATAACTTTTGCTTCTGAACATTGACAATATCGAAGTACTTTTGGCTACGTTGAATCATGAACTGTCTGACTGTGTGATCTTCGGCAACAGGCCCCGGTGTCTTTCGACCCTGGCTCCGGCCCTTTGACATTTGAACTCCTGTCTCTGAGTTTTTCTTGATTCTGCCTCCCTAACCAAAATATTGCCTGTGATTTTCGCCTCCAACTCCCTCTGGGTATCTCAGGTGCTAAGTGTGTTTTTGCCCCGGTAGCATTTCATGTCACGGATATGCGTTTATTTGGTAGACCAAACTGTCAAAAAGTGATCGCAATCGTATTCGCCGTAACTAGTTTTGTTCGTAAAACCGATTCATTCAAACACAGGGTACTTACCTTGAGACTTACTGTACAAAGTGAATTGGTTAGTTGTAGTATATTTAACGTGTGGTTGTTATTTGAGTTTCATAGAAGTGTTGTGTTTATAACGAATGGTTTAAAAATAAATGTACTTATATTTTTTACCTGAAACCTTGAGTCAGTGTTTGCTTGAGTCACAGTAATAGTTGTCCCTTTGTGTAATCTCTGCTACTGCTCATATACTCTTGAGATAAGCCTGGCTGCTCCGCCACTGCTACCACTCTGACATAGTAGTACAGGCTTGTACCAAAGGTAAAACTTGTATTGCCACCTGTAGTCTTAATTGTGTGTAGTGGTCCCTAAGGGCACTGCATAGGATTCTGCCTAACAATGCTCCAACCTTAAGGAGCAGCTTCAGCAAAACAAATCAGAAGGCAGCTTGCTGCTGGGTCAGTTGGGAGTCGAAATGACGACCTCTCGGAATCAAGAGAAAGCAGACAAGAAGCTTAACCAGCATCCCATCCACCTCAGGACAGACATCTGAAAACAATGGCTGAGCTCATGGGTCTACTCCTAGAAATACCTTCCACACACATTTAATTCAGGTGCATGTAATTAAACTTGAATTTCCCAGGTGGACGGTGTAGTTTGTGCACATAAAACAGCAATGCTGCATGTGAATCAATTTACTTGTTCAGATTAAGGGAGGAATTACTTAAACAATATTAAATGAATGAAGGGTTGCACAAAAAATGTTTTTATTGTATACTAGGAGGGCTCCACTCCCTTGGCACCTTTGGCACCCAACCCCGCAAAGGGCTCGCTTCGCTCACCCCCCGGTGACTGCGGCGCATTGAACTCGGCGGCTTGGTGTCGTTTAGGGATACTCCACCAAGGGCTCACTTCGTTCGCACCCCCCCTTTGGGGGATTGGAAAGTTGGACAGTATTCCAGCAAAGTTGGAGAAATGTGGGACGGAATGACTGCAGACCCATCTCTTTAGGGCATACAATGACCCCATTTCAAAGTGTTATGGTACTGCCACTTATCGCAAGTTAATCACACATCTGCACCAGTTAATGTCAGTTAATAAACTTCAAATGCCTTAGTGATTGTATATTTGGACAGTATACCATCAAAGTTGGATGCGTGTGGAACAGAATGCTACCAGACACACATGAAACGTTACACGAAATCGTCACTCATACACAACTTCATCAGTGAATGAACTCCAATGAATGGCCATCAAACGCCTTAGGAATTACAGATTTGGACAGCATACCATTAAAGTGGGCTAAATGTAAAACAGAATGACACCAGACCCATGTCTGTAGGACATACGATGGCACCAATTTCAAGCGTTACAAAACACGTTACATAAAAACGTCACTTATGATTTTATATTATAGGGTGGATTTATTTAATGATTGGTAATGTGCCACATGTGATAGGAGACATCAGAGGGTAAAACAGGGATGTATAACATAACATTGGAAGATCAGCGATTTAGCTCCACCAAAGTGGAGCGATGTGGGTGGCAATGAGTGTATTCTACTGGAGTTGTCATGAATTGTGTGATCCTCGGCAAATCACTATATCAGCTTGTGCCACAGTGCCCGTATGTGGCAAAATTGTGAGCATTTTATGATTAGTACATTCTGATACTCTGTGATATTAAAAACAAAAACAAAACATTTTTTCACGTCTCATCACTCATTTTGATTCGTATTCCAGCAGTTTTGATAAGTCTGACTGATCGGGAAAGCAATCTTTGCGGTGTATGACAGTGACAATGTCAGTCTCAAGTTGCACGCCTTTCAGTGCACCCTGATTCATAGGCTGTGGTTACAATGATAGTTCAACTTTATACCGGCTCCGAGTATTATTAAAAACCTTGTTTCACTCACCTCATATCCAACGAGCACTTCAGTCCCGTACCCTGGTGCACACATGTCTCCCGCCTGAGAGTGAGTGTGTCTTGAGTCCCTGCAAAAAAGGCTGAACACCCGGGCTACTTACTCACAGCGGAATCCTCCCCGTCTCCTCCCAAACACACTAGTGCCTTGGTGGGGACCTAGATTCATCATAGTGAGGCATCAGGGCTGGCCGATGAGTGCTCGTTTGTTTCAGGGGATCGTGCTAGGGCTTAGGGCACCCCTCAACGGGGGGCATTGTCACTGAATGAACTGTGTTCACATCACCCAACTTGCTCAGGAGGTCGGACTAGGACGGTCGACCCTCGCTAATTCATCACAGGAATGCAAATGCGCAGCCTTTTAGTTTGAGCAGACCAGGGGGGTTTCCTGCCTCATTTGTTTTCAACGAATTCGCTCTACATTTACATTAAAGCAATGAAAAATAGGGGACATTTAAGGGAAAAACTAAGTGTCATTATATTTTTGAAGTGACTGCATGTTCCAGAAAAAAGCCCACAGATTTCTCATGACACGACAAATTGACACTTGTTGTAACCTCGTATACTTGTTATTAATGTTTGTTGTCAGGGAGCCAAGTCTCCTTTCTGTTATTCCCATTGTTGTGGGCTACGCCCCACGTGTACGCGGGAAGAGGTGTGGTTTCTGCCTTGAGCGGCAGTTGGCGCTAGAAAATAAAGAAGACAAGTCCTGCACCGAATCGCTCTCCGTGTCTTATTGCATTCTGCCTCATTTGCTTTGCTGCATTGTAGACTGCCTTTCCCGTTTGAATTGAAACCACAACAATGGCGAGGAGGATCATCTAGGGAGCATCGGACGCTCCCTGCAGCACCCGCAACACCATGTCATGGGCAGGTTGCGAGGTCCGCATCCGCGCCGTAAACTTACCCACGGCAACACCCACTTCCGTGACTGCTTCATGGCCCTATTTATGATCGGAGGATTCGTCTGAGCTGGCGGTGCCGCCACAGAGGAAGAGCAGCATTGAGAGGGCATGTTTCTCATCACACCACCCGCTCACTGCAGGGTGAGTGTCTCACCTTCAGCACCGCCACAGAGGAAACTAGCAGTGTCACATGTAACTGATAACGCTTGCACGTGAATGACAAACGCTCCACGTCTCTCATCACATCTCCTGAAGTGGCAAAGCGTGCCTTCAAGCACCCTACTGTGCAGACACATGGAAAACGCTATCCACGGCTAGTCCAGAGCAGCATTACCATAACTCCAGTGACAGCATTATGTCAGAAGGCAATTCTGACAGTGGGCTTCAAAGACCCCAGGCTAGTTCCACTCCCAGACATGCCAACACCAGAGAGTAGGGAAATCAGAATCCCTACAACTTCAAGCAATGCCACATTTTGAAATGTTGGACACCAGTAGCCTGGCACCCAGATGGGCCAGGTGGTTGAAGGACCTTCAAATCTACTTGACGCCTCAGGGGTAAGAGAAGAACGGGACGAGGCATCCTGCTGCACTCACTGGGACCCACAGTATGTGACATTGTATTTGAAATGCCTGACACCAGCAGACTCATTTCGGGGCATAATTGACTCATTAAATACATATTTTGCGCCTTTAAGAAATGTTGATTATGAAAGACATATTTTCCACACTACCACACAGAAAAGAATGAAAGCATGGACAATTTTGTCATGAGATTAAGGAAAAGAGCCAAATATTGTGACTTTGACAGATATTCTACTGATGAAGCTCTCAAATCCCAGGCTATTGCAGGATGGGGGTCCCCTGAATTTTGCAAAAAGCTACTGCAGAAAAGCAGAACATTGGAAGAAATCCTCCAAATTGCAAGAGCCGATTCAGCACTAGCACTACAGACCGAATCTCTTGGTAACATCACAATCACACAGACCGCCAATGCAGCAACCGTGTGCCCCATTCTTACCCCTAGCGACTCGACAGATCAAACGAAATGCTACAGATGCGGCTTCAGATTTCCTCATGTAGGGCCGTGCCCCGCGATAGGTCACCACTGCGACAAATGTGGGGGAGAAAACCATTTTCAGTCTGTCTGTATAAACATAAAATTCTTCCAAAGTAACAACGTCAGCAGAGAATCCTGGAGACAAGATGGTCGAAATTCAAGGCGGGAAAGCCCGCACCGGCGCATGAGTCAATTCACAGTGCCCAGCAGGCGTCACTCACATAGCTCATCCCGTGAAAAAACACCCTTGACACGGAGACGGGAAGAAAGGAGAGACAGCTCCAGCCATCACAATAGCAGAAATGATTCCCAGCACCAGAAACCAAGACAAATAATAAAATACCTGGACAAGTCACTGCAAGGAAGACAGGCCGCGCACTCGTCGTCGTCCAGTGGAGATCGAAAAAGGGCCTACGTACACGCTATTGGACAAAATTTAGAGTTCCTAATTGACACTGGAGCTACAGTCAATGTAATAAATGACGTAGTATACCGTTCTCTCAATGTGAAGAAAGAGCTGAAACAAGCTGACACCTTAATATATCGCCATGGCTCCAACAAACCTCTCGACTGCAAAGGCATGTTCACTGCCACGTGTCAATATAAAGAACAGCACCAAAAGGTACAAATCTATGTCATCAAGGGAGAAGTCCTGGGTGGAAGCATATTAAGTTTCAAGACAACCATACAAATGGGTCTAATCAATATTATGTACCAAATCATGTCCGCCTACACCTCCAGTTCAAAGGACATGATCCAAAAGATGTTCTCATCACTCTTCAAAGGCCTGGGCCGATTAAAAGACAGACAAATTAAACTACACATCAACAAACAGATACCGCCCACAGCTCAACTCTACCATGGAATCCCGCTCAACATACAGCAAAATTTTGAAGATATAATACAGCCACTGCTACAACAGGACATCATTGAGCCAGCATCTGGGCCAACGTCATGGGTGTCACTGATCGTACCAGTACCCAAAAAGGTCAACAAATCAAGCATACGCATTTGCGCTGACATTGCCGCCCCAAACGTGGCCATAGAAAGAGAACGGCAACTTGCACCATGAATGACCGATATGATGCACCTTTTACACAGCGCCACAATCTTCTCAAAGATTGATTTGAACAAAGGCTATCATCAACTTGAGCTACATCCATAATCACGGTACATCACCATATTTTCCACAAATCTGGGCTTGTTTAGATACAAGAGACTGAGTTACGGAGTATCATCAGCTGCTGAACTCTTCCAGAACGAAATACATAAAGTAATCAAACACATCCCCAACTGTTTAAATTATAGCGATGATATCCTCATATTTGGCACCTCTCAAGAAAATCATGATGACACACTGAGACTAGTCTGCATGGCACTGGAGAACGTGCACCTTACACTCAACCCAAAAAGTGCGAAATTAGTAAATCCAAACTAAAATTCTTTGGACACATATTCTCCAACAAAGGCATGCAACCAGATCCGGAGAAGGTACAAACACTGGTAGACGCGCCCACCAAAACCTCCACATCAGCAGTACGCTCTTTTCTAGGGATGGCCAGTTATTGCATGAGATACATCCAAGATTTTGCATCAGTGAGCACTCCCCTAAGACTTCTCACAGGTAAAAACCAAGACTATCACTGGACGACTGAATGTGAGGAGGCATTCCAAGAAATCTAGCGCCGCATTGCATCTGCCTCGTGCATGGCATATTATGACCCTAATTATGACACAGAACTCACAGTAGACGCCAGCCCTGTGGGACTTGGAGCCATCCTGGCACAATCCAGACCAGGAGCTCCGCCCAACTTGCCAAAACATATAGTGGCATACGCGAGCCGGAGTCTGTTGCCCGCGGAATGCGCGTACTCCCAGCCTGAAAAAGAAAGCCTAGCAGTAGTATGGGCATGTGAACACTATCAACTCTTCTTGTACAGCCACCCTTTCAGTGTCATCACAGACCACCAGGCACTCACCTCCATCTACGAAAAACCTCCTGCCAAAGGCCACCTCGAATAGCCCGATGGGGATTGAGGTTACAAAAATACTCATTCAACATCTATCTTCAGAGAGCTGGAGACCCCTACCACACCCCCTCTTCTCTCCTCAAGGATAAAGCCTGGTGTAACACAATCCAGTCTGCCATGCTGAATAAGCTTGAAACATTGCAGGCAAAGATCATCGCTCATCAAAAAGCTCTCGCCAACCTCATAGCTAAGAATCACAATAACCCACCTCCACCAATGACTATTCCCAGTTGCTCACCAGTGTTCGACTTTAAAGACATGAATGAAACAGAAGTCATCACACTTCTCCGTCCATGAAACCATCAAATTGTAAAGGTGATGCCTGCTTGGCACAGGTCATCAAAGACTGCGCACCCTCCCTAGCCCCCTTCATCATGGCATTCATCAACGCCTCCTTCCGGTCTGGCCATGTCCCCCTTGGGCTCAAAGAAGCATGGGTTTGTCCGCTCCGTAAAAAGCCTTCCCTGGACCCCACCATCCCAGGAAATTACAGGCCTATAACCACTGTCCCCTTCCTCTTACAAAATCCTGGACAAAGCAGCCTACCTGCAAGTTCAGAAATTCCTTGAAGAGAACCATCTTCTTGGCCTACGGCAATCAGGGTTCAGGCCCCGTCACGGCATGGAAACTGCCCTCCTTGACCTGAAAAACCAGATCGATGACCTCAGAGACGCAGACACACCTGCACTCCTTCTGCTCCTAGACCTCTCTGCTGCGTTTATCTAGTTGATCACAAGACCCTTTGCCATAACCTTTCCACAGCAGCAAACTTTTCTACCAGGCATGCAATTGAATAACCTCATTTTTGCAGGACAGAGCAATAAGAGTTTTCTCAGACTTCTGCACTGCAAATCTCAGCAGCTGTATTGCCCCTACTCTTTACAACCTCTTCACTAGGCCTCTGTTCAAAATCCTGGATTCCCTGGGGATCTCATATACAAACTATGCCGATGATACCCAGGTGCTCAACCCCCTCACGGGTGATTACATGTCCGACACTAACATCCTCAACTCTATCTATGCGACTATTCAATCCTGGATGGCAGAAAACTGGCTCTGTCTCAATAGTGAGAAAATCGAGCTCCTGCTGGTTGGCTCCCCCACCACCCTGAACAAACTAGAACAACAATACTCCTCCTTCACCATTGATGACATCGCTATAACTGTCTCACAATCAATCAAAACACTGGGTGTAACCTGGAACCTAACGTATCTATGGACAGACAGGTCAACGCCATTGCGTCCACTTCTGCTTACCACTCCAAACTCATCAATACTATAAGACCCCTCCTGTCACAACAAAATTGCCTCACCATTGCCAGGGCCATAATCGGATCCAAATTGGACTACTGTAACGCCCTCATAGTAGGCACCTCGGCCAAAAATCTTGCTAAATTACAAATTGTTCAAAACAATGCGCTCAGGGCCGCCACTGGACTCTCGTGCAGGGAGCACATCTCTGCACTTCGAAGACAGGTCCACTGGCTACCAGTCAAAGAAAGGATCATATTCAAAACCCTTGCCCTGACACACAAGTGTCTTAATGGACAGGCACTCCCCTACCTGGCCCAAAGAATCTTAAAACCCCCCACCTCCAGGCCTACCAGAACTCCCTACTCCAACTTGATTGCTGTTCCTAGAACACGCAAAGCCCGGGCTGGCGGCACTAGCTTCCCAACTCTGGCAGCCACCCACTGGAATTCACTCCCCCCTCACATTAGGACTATTGACTCCCATGTGGCTATCAAAACTAGTCTCTTTGTATGATCTGTATTGTGCAACCGCATTCCTTGCAATGTACCATGCTCTAGATCTGTATGTAACCCTTTACCATGCACTGTACCTTCACTAAGTCTATCTACCTGGGCGGCTTCACTGTAACCCTTAAGCGAGCCTTCTTTAAGCACTGCTATAGCGCCTCAATGCCTGTTGGGCTGTAATGCGATCTACAAATACAAAAAACAAAATAAAATAAAATAAAACATCATCCACCGTCCAGGGAAAGACAATAACCCAGCAGATCTCCTGTCCAGATATCCACTACCAGCTCAAGAAGAGTGTCAGTCAGCAAAAGCAAATCAGTACATCAGCTACCTTATTGACAATGCACTCCCAAAATCCATAACCCCAGCTCAACTGCTGGCGGCCACGAAAAACAACAAACTCCTACAAATTGTCCAAGAGTGTGTAAAATCAGGTACGTGGCACAGGAGACGTCATGAAACGCCCAGCCTATCTGACAAGGAAGAAAAACAACTGCTCACGTTCAAACTCATACGACATACCCTGTCCACTTCCCCAGAGGGATTACTAAATCAGGCTGGTCATTCCATCCAGTTTACAAGATCAGATTTTAGACATAGCTCACTCTGGACACCGAGGAATGGTATCAACAAAGAGACAACTCAGGACAAAGGTCTGGTTTCCAAAAATGGATGTGAAAGTGGAAGGACTTCTGAACAACTGCATTGCATGCAAAGTCGTTGCCCCACGAACGTTCCCTGCGCCACTAAAACCCTCGGAAATGCCACTACAAGAATGGGACGAAGTGGCAGTTGACATGTTCGGACCATTGGCCAATGGGAAATATGCACTAGTAATCGTAGATGAGATGTCCCGCTTCCCGGAAGTGCATCCACTCCACCAGTGCGCAGGCAGTGATAGCAGCATTGGACAAGACATTCGCAGACTATGGAATCCCATTGACGGTAAAGTCGGACAATGGATCACCTTTCAGTGGTCATGACTTTGCAATGTTTGCAGAGCACCTGGGCTTCCAGCACAGAAAAATCATGCCACTGTGGCCACAAGCCAACGGCAAGGCCGAAAAATTCATGAGTAACCTCAAACGGACCCTCCAAGTCTGCTCCATCACCAATGGGTCATTTATGCAAGCCATCTGCATGCTACTCAGGGAATACCGAAACACCTTGCACAGCTCCACAGGTGAATGCCCATCAACCCTAATGTTTGGCCGAGTCATACAGACAAGACTTCCCCACAACCCTCTGGTCCGTCCGCCTGTGTCCATCATTGAAGACGCCCGGGCTAAAGACAAAGCGAGCAAGGAGAAAATGAAAAAGTATTCTGACCACAGGAGACAAGCAAAACCAAGCCACATTCAAATAGGTGATCAGGTGCTCGTCAGACAGACACAACATGCCAAAGACACACCAGCATTCAAATCTGACCCCATGACAGTAACCCACACCAATGGGTCCATGCTAACAGCGGCCAGCCCATACAGAACTATCATGAGAAACTCTTCGTTCTTCAAAATCTTTGAGGGCAAACAAGAACCTGAGCTCCAAACTTGACTGCAACCTACGAGTCCTCAGACCTAGACTCTGAATATAGAGAAGATTGTGACGCAGACAACAGCGACAGTGATACCTCTCCCAGCCTGACATCAAGGCCAGTGCGGAGCCCATCAAAAAGAACCATATGTAAACCCACAAGGTGGATTGAAGAGATGAACTGACAATCCCAATCAACCGTTTAAGTGGGGGGAAGATGTTGTGTCCTCTTTTACTTGTTATTAATGTTTGTTGTCAGGGAGCCAAGTCCCCTTTCTGTTATTCCCATTGTTGTGGGCTGCGCCCCACATGTTTGAGGAAAGAGGCGTGGTTACCGCCTCGAGTGGCAGTTCGCGCTACAAAATAAAGAAGACAAGTCCTGCACCGAATCGCTCTCCGTGTCTTATTGCATTCTGCCTCATTTGCCTTGACGCATTGTAGACTGCCTGTTACGTTTGAATTGAAACCACAACAACACTCTGTAGTTACACGTAGAGACAGTCAGAGCAAGCATTGGCAGAGCCAATCGGTCTGCTTTTGTAAATGTAGAGCCCAATTCTGTGTTGCAGGTGAGGTCAGGCTTTACAAGAAAATGTCTTACCATCTACTTATATACAGCCAGACCCTTAGGCACTGATACATGGGGGTAGAGGGGCACTTGACTCCAAACTTTTGTTTACAGTATGTCAGTGAAGGACACGCACGATGCATCCCTGTCCCCCGGACATCTACAAATCAATCCTCGCACAAGGAACGCCAGCAGAATACTACAGAAACCTTCTAAATCTATCACTAGCAACAGGAACCGTACCAAGGATCTTCAAATCAGCTTACATCAAACCACTTCTGAAAAACACAAGTGGCCACGTTGATGACCTCTCCAACTACAGACCAATCTCTAACATCCCCTACCCGGCAAAACTCCTCGAAACCTACGTATACAAACTAACCCAAGAATACGTTGAAAAACACTACCTGCTAGACAAAGCTCAAGTCGGCTTCTGACCCACAAGAGTTACAGAAACAGCACTACTATCCATCTGGGACAACCTAAAAATGAACGCAGACTCCAACACAACATCAGCCCTTATTCTGCTCGACCTCTCCGTCGACTTCGACACAGTTAGCCATGACACCCTAACCAAAAGACTGGAAGAAATAGGCATAACAGACACAGCACTACGCGGGACTAAATTATTCCTAGCAGACAGAACAGAAACCGTTTGGATTAAACCCTTCAAATCCACCCCATGAGTTAACGACTGTGGAGTGCCCCAAGGATCCTCACTATAACCACTGTACTTCAACATATACCAAACCCCAGTTATCAGAATCTTCAAGAAACACATCACATGCTACAACTACGCAGACGATAGTCAAATCATCTACAAAATCAAAGACACCCAAGCCGATCATTCAAACCTAACCTACTGTCTAAAAGAAGTCTTCAACTAGATGAATGCCAACACCTGAAAATCAACCCAGGAAAAACAGAAATCATGATCATATCCAAAGACCAAGAGAAGGAAACCACCATCCCGTGGACAACGGAAATGGGAACCGCACCATCACCGTCTAAGGTAGTAAAAAATCTAGGTGTCCTGATGGACAGCACCCTAACCTTAGAACTGCAAATAAACGCAACAGTCAAGAAATGCTTCTTCCTCCTCCACACGACAAGAAAAATACTACCTTTCCTCTCCTTTACACACAAAACACTCACTATCGTCGCCCTCATCATGTAAAGAATCGACTATGCAAACAGCCTCTACCTCGGAATACCGGAATACCTGCTGAAGAAGCTACAACGGATCCAAAACACAGCAGCCAGACTACTCCTCAAACTTTCCGGAAGAGAACACATCACCCCTGCCCCTAAAAACACTACACTGGCTCACAGTAAAACACTGTATCACCTTCAAAACAATGTGCATAACGCACAGGGCAATCTGCTGAGAAGGAGCAGAATTCCTACAAAAGAAAATAACAATCTACAAGCCAACAAGACTCCTCAGGTCAACCAACGAAATATGCCTGGAACTAAAACCATACATCAAGAAAAAACTTGGAGGAACCACCTTCTACCACTTAGCCGCAAAAACCTGGAACAACATCCCAAAAGAAATAAGAAACACCAAACATCACCTAAAATTCAGAAAATTACTAAAAACCTGTCTCTTCAATACCAGACACTAAAACCGAATCAACAATAAGATAAAATGACAAAATGGGAAAGGACATTGACAAGCTCCCAGAACCGACTGAGAAGCACCCACGGCACCTGGACGGGTGTCGCCGGACAGAGTGGTTCACATGCAAGACCCATGGAGACGGAGGCAACAACCCCAGCCAATCCTAACCAACATCCCCAACCGCCCGTTTAACTGCTACTAGGTACCACTGGGTTGTGGAACTGTCGAGATACTACCAATCACCACACTAACTGGGGTGTGGACACTGGCAGGTGCACTAGCCATATAAGTGGGAGTGAGGAACATGCAGGGTTGTTGACGGAGTGGGCGGAGGAGGCAGCGAGATGTTCAAGAGGGCTCGATTGTAAAACGGGCACAGACCTTCCAGAGGCACAGGGTGCCCAAGCACCCCATCGGGGAGATTACGCAAGCTCAACTCCTCAATTCAGGATAGAGATGCCAACTAACTAATACCACTAACAATATCCTCCTCTGCATACACCACTCAAACTCCAAACCAAACACAACCACATACCTCCAGCACAACAAACCACACAAACTTCACTACACTGCAACAACAAAACAAAAACACACATAGACTCGCACATCAGTACACGACGACTACCGGCCGCAAACACCCCAGGCCCAGCCGACAGACCCACCGGGCTGAGGCTGCCAACAGCACATCACTGCACTCTCGCACTTTTCCAGCCTCCTCCCACTAACTCACCCTCCCTCCCTCTTTCAGAGCCGCCAGAGCACCAGGGGACCACTCCGGTGGTGATAGTGCGCGGTACAAATGTCCTTTAACATTAACATTAACAGTGTTTATAAATCGAGTGGCTGAAGGCTAACATGGTCCTTTGTTAAAACGTCACAAGCTGTGATGTAATGTTCACATACTAATAGTTTGTTCTTCTTCCCCCCGACCCCCCGCACCCCTTTTCCTCTCTCATATGCTATGCAGTACCAAAAACATTTGTTTCTCTATCTATGATGTTAACATTTCATTTGTATTGTTTCTTATTTAATTTTGCTTTTCATTACATTTTCCCAATATTATTCACATTTGTATATTTGGTTTGTTTGTGTGTTCTCTGGCCGGTGTTCCTCCTTTTGGTCCACCACGGGTTGGGGAGTCAACCTGGATGGGATGTCCCCCTCCTTCGTCCTTCGTCTTCCTCCGGGTCCATGTCCCCCATAGTCTCATAGTCTCTGTCTTTGGTTTGCCCAGCCACTTAAAGAAATTGGCGTTTCTGGTGACCGAGGCTGTCCCGTCGGATGCAGTCACCATGGATCCCTTGACCGCCACTACGTCCAACGGCACCGGCTCATAGGTGAGGGACAGCTTGCCCTGCGGGTGGTGATTCCTCTCTAGCACCTCATCGCCCGGAGCAAGCCTTGGTGGTCTTAGGCCTCTTCTGCTGTTTTCCATTTCAATCCTTGCCCTTCTCTCCGCTTCCACCTGGTCATTGTCGATGACGGCCGGCTCTCGCTCTCCCACCTCAGGTATTATGTCCCTCGGGCAGCGCTGGAAGAGTGCCTCCGCTGGCGCCACTCCTGTGGATGAGTGCGCAGTGGCCCTGTATCCCCGCAGGAACACGTATAGGGCCCTTTGTAGGCACTCACCCTCCCCTTGTGTGATCCTGAAGACCTTATTCAGCGTGCACATCATCCGCTCAGCTTCACCGTTCGCACGAGGCCACAGCGGAGTCACCTTCCTGTGGTGAATGCCATAGTCCTTCATGAGGTCGGTGAAGCTTTCACCCTGGAATGGTGGCCCGTTGTCAGAGCACAGTACATTTGGCAGTCCGTGGGTGGCAAAGATCTTTTCCAACACTACCACCACTCTCTCGAACGCCACCGACTCCACAAATTCCACCTCAGGGTATTGGGACCATTCGTCCACCACAACCAGGAAATGGGTGCCTCTGGTCGTGGCCCCAAAGTCTGCGTGCACCAGCTCCCACAGCTTTGTGCCTAGGGCATGGTCTTGATGGATGGCTCACGTTGTGCCGGCGAGGCTGCTGGCACCACACACAAGAGGCCACAAACTCGTCCACTCTCCTCTCTAGCTCAGGGAACCACACCTTCTTCCGGAGACGAGCCTTTGTTGTGGGGGCCCCTTGGTGTACCTGGTGAGCCAGAGCGATGATCTGTTGGATCTTGGCCTGGGGGACCACAATTCTGTCTCCTCGCAGCAGTAGCCCGGAGTCAGAAAAAGACAGTTCTTCACGAATCCGCCAGAGCTGTTCCAGGGCCACCCTTGCGTTCTTGGTTCTTCTGCTTAAGGACTCCAGCACTGTTTTCCAGACTCCCTGTTCCATGGCCGCTTTCAGGATCCCAAAGCACTCCTCCCCTTGGGACGCCAGGTCTAATTCTTCCACCTGCACCGAGTTTGGGGTTGCTGCCTCAATCACCAGCCTTTCATGCTCATCAGCCTCCTCTGCGCCTGCGGACGGCTGAGTACCCCACTCGGATGTCTGGAGAGGTAATCTGCCGCATTGTTGCTGCCCAGGCGGTAGACCAAGGACACCCCATACTCCAGGAGTGCCAGCATCCATCGCTCTATATGCACAGGTAGTTTGGACAACGAGCCCGCCAAGATGGGAAGCAGGGGCTTGTGGTCGGTGATCACAGTGACTGGTCTCCCCAATATGTATAGGCGGAAATGTCTACAGCCCCACAGTACAGCCAGCGCCTCCCGTTCAATTTGCGAGTAGTGCTGTTCGGTGTCGGAGAGGGCCTTGCTGGCGTAGGCTATCGGGCGAACTTCTTGATTACTGCCCACTTGCATGAGGACCGCCCCAGGCCGTAGGGGCTAGCATCCATGATTATCTCAGTCTGTAGGGTCGGGTCGAAAAACACCATGGTGTCCTCAGCAGCTAGGGCGCCCTTGATATCATCGAAGGCTGCCTGCTCGAGCGGCCCCCACTGCCAGGTGACGTCCTTTCTGGTAAGTGTTCGCAGCGGCTCAGAGCGGGATGTTAGGTTTCCGATGAAGGGGCCACAATACATGACCATCCGCAGGAAACTCCTCACCTCAGCCACATTTTCCGGCGGCCTGGCCTCCTTGATGAGTTTCACCTTGCGCGGGTCAGGAGACATGCCATCTGCCTTAAAGATAAAGCCGAAAAACTCAATCGTGGTTTTGAGAAATGTGCACTTGTCCCTGTGCAAGGTGAGTCCCATGGAGCGCAGGCGCTCGAATGTCTTTGCTAGGCGTGGCAGGTGTTCGGCCTCTGATCTTGCGAACACTAGAATATCATCACTGATATTAAGTACTCCTTCTAGGTCCGCAAGGGCCCCTCTGGTGATTTTCTGTAATGATTTTCACCGTTGAGGAGACCCCAGAACTGAGTCTTTTATATCAGTACAGCCCCCGGTGGGTGTTAAAGGTGGTTATGTAGCGTGAATCGGGGTGTAGGACCACCTGATGGTACCCAGCCCTGAGGTCCAACTTGGAGAAGAACCTCACACCCTGCAGTTCCGGAATTATGTCGTCAAGCGTGGGGGTTAAGTGTCTCTCCCGCTTAATGGCCTTATTGGGCAGGCGCATGTCCATGCAAATCCTCGCGGCATCCGGTTGCTTGGGCTTGCGGACAATCACAATGGGAGACACCCACAGGGTAGGGCCCTCCACCTTTTTGATTATGTCCAGCCCAAAAGGTTATCCAGTTCTTTATCCACCAGATCTCTGAGATGGAATGGCACCCGTCGATGTTTGAGCGCCACCGTTGGATGGACTCATCGATGTGGAGACGGATAGGTTCACCCACCATCTGTCCTATGCCCTCAACAGAGGTACGTGCTTGCTCAGTAATACCTGGATGTCGTCTAAGTACACTGAGTATGCAAAAGTCAAAATGCCAAGGGCCTCCGCTGCAGCACAGCACAGGAGGGTGTTGGTACTCACTGGAGTGACGTACAACCTGGCCCTGACGGATGTCTCACCATACTTTACATTCGCAATGAAGGCACCGTCCAACGGCATTGGTTGTTCACCCCCGAATGTGAAGATGCGCGCCTTTGGCGCAGACAGGCCAGGTGGGGATTGCATGGTGTCATAGTGTACCCTGGCCATGACGTTGACTGAGGCACGAGTGTCCACTAGCATTGATATAGAATCCCCATTCACCAGGACATTGCACCTGGGCTGACGCTTGGAGTTGGACTTCAGGACACCCACACTGGACACAAAGAAGACGTTTTCTTCTTCTTCTTCCTCTTCATCCCCTTCAGGACAGTTGCCGTCATCCCCTTGGTCCACTTGTGCCATATTTGGTGATCGCTGTGTGCGGAAGAAACTTGTCCTGACGGGGCCTCTTGGAACCACTGTCGGTGTCACAGCCCTACACATTCGGGAAAAGCGGGCAGCCCCACTGCAGTGGCCGCACGACTTTCCCATGGCCGGGCACTACGCTGGATGTGGGAGATCGTATCCGCACTTTAGACATGAACTGTTCACCGCTTGCCCCTTTACACCCTGGTTGCCAGCCGGGCACCTAGACCCTCGGCCCCTGCCAACAGAGCAGATGTCTTCTCCTTTGCTGGGGTGCACTCCTGCCTCCATTCTGGTTGCCCGCAGCTCAGAGACCTCATGGCACCTTCCCAGTTCTAGGATGCGGGGAAGGGTGATGCCTGGCTCCCTCAGGATCTGACGGCACAGCTTGCCAGACACACACCCTTGGATGAGTTGGTCTCTTATCATGGTGTCTGGGTCATTCCACGTACACGACGCTGCCAATCTGCGCAGCCTCCCATAAAACGCATCTAGAGTCTCATCATCTTTTTGGCGTGCTGTACTCATCAGGAAGCGTTCATAATCTGCGTTAGCCATGGGCAGAAAATTATTGTGGAGCACATCATTGGCTGCTGCATATGATTCATCTGCTGTTTGTAGGGACAGGAATATCTCATGTACCGCAGGGCCAGCACAGTATAAAAGGTTTGCCAACTTACTGTCATCACTCGTCTCCATGGTGGCCCTAAAGTACATTTCTAACCTGTCCATCCACATTTTCCACCTTGGTCCTAGGCTTGATGGTGTGCACGAGACATCAAACTCAGGCATGGGCTGCATGGCACCAGGTGGTTTGGGCAGAGGTCGAGGCGGTAGAGCAGGTGGAGGTTGTTGGCCCACTACAGGGGCAGCCGGTTGCTGGGCAGCAGCTGCAGCTTGTCCTTGACTCATGATGGCAAGCGCACAGGCACCCCAGAAGTACAAAGAAAAATGGAGCCGCAACTCACCACCACACTTGTAGGAAGTCCTTTACAGTGGACAGGCTCCAGATGTGACCAGCTGGCAATCCCACAGTCACTCCCAGGCAACACAGCAGATGCAGGTCCACAGATGTGGCAGGGCAGATGCCAGGCAATGTAGAGGTTCCAAAAATTTAGCAGGGTGGGCCCAAGGATTACACATACACAGCAGTTCTTCCTTGGTTCCTCACCCAAACTTGACGAAAAAACAGTGAACATATGAAAAAAATCAATTCCAAAATACAGGTACTGTTTCCTGTGGCTGTCCGTCACAAGATGTCCCAAAAATTGAGGCTGGATGGCTCACCAACGCTTTTCTAGAAGCCGTGACCTCCCAGGGTTTACTAATCTAAAATGGCCGCCAACCGCGTGGATTCTTCCCCTCTCTGCGGCATGCTCTGATAGGTGCACCTCAAATAAATCATTTGCACACTTCACAGAGGTTACCGCCTTTCCCGGGTTGGAATTTGCAGCTTCGTCGCCACTGTTAGCGGGCTGAGACCTGCTGCACCCTGAGCCCCCCCACTCCCGACACACACAGACACGGGACACAGGTGTGTGTACTGCGGGCTTCCCGGTGGCTCTGAGGCTACTGGGAACGCCGCGTTTATTTATATCCGCACACGACGGAATGGATGTCACTCTGTGGCGTGCATGCCCTTAAAGGGCCAGCGCCACAACTAGTGCGAGATATCTGGTACGAAGTGAAAAGATCTATTCATAAAGATCTTAAAAAAAATATCTATTTAGAGGGACCGCTCTCATAGCTCTCAACTCACATGCTTTTGGCGGGGGTCACCCACCTTGTTAAGGGCTGAGTCACCCGCCAAGCCTCCTGCACGCCCATTCATTCCAATGGGCGTCTCACCTGCCAAAAACAAAATCGGGTGAATTCACCCACCTTGTGGACACAAATGGTTGAGAGCTATGCGCTCTGTGCCCGAGCAGAGCGGTCTTTCTAAATCGATCTGTCGTCGGCCCCTGTGACGCACCTGAGTGCGTGCGCAGGGGATGACGGGCACAGCGAGACAGAGGATGGACGAGCTGCGGGAGTGCCAGGTGAGTATCTGTGCGTGCAATATTTCGTGAAATTGACATGAATGTGTAGTGTGTGTGTGTATGCCGTGGGGGAGCGGAAACCCCCGAATTAAAGGGGAAAAACGGTAATGTTCTGCTTTCTCAGGGCCGCACAGTCTTTTTTATGTGCGACCTTTACATAGCGTTAAAATGACATAGAATCTGATATCCGGGTGAAACCCTTTACTACCACTTTAAAGTAGGAATGCTGCCACGTGAGCGGTCCTTGTGTGCCTTCATTGCTGGTTGGAGAGGAGAGGGTGGACAGGCCAAGTTGCTTGGCAGGCACAGAAGAAGTAGGAGACAGCTGGAGATCCAAAATTGGAATGCCGAAGAAAGACATACTAACACATGAGCCCTCATTACGACCCAGGCGGTAAGTATCGAACATTACCACCATGGCGTAATTTACGTTTACGCCCTGGCCCCATGTCGTAAAGTGCGGCACATTCCGACCCATCGCGCACGAGCATTACACCATGGCGGTAATGTAAAGTGCGCAATGCCGTAAATGACCCCAAAACGGCCCCTACCGGCATCGTACGCCGCGCAAGGTGCACTTCCGCCACCCATCATAGCGGTCACTGCAATTAGCGGTGACCGTAATTAGCGGTGACCGTAAATAAGCGGAACCGGAAGTAGCGTCATCGTGGCGGAACTGGAAAGAGCACGGCGGCAATCTTTAAAAACACAATCCATTGCCATCCTCCCCAACCACTCCACATCCGAACCTGAGACCCGTCATAACCCATTACCCACCCATTTACCAACTTGAAAATGCCAAAAGCAGTCAAAAAAGCCTGCGATCGGCAGCGCCAGGACCGCTTCTCCCGTGAGGAATTCACCATGCTTGCGGAGACCCTCCAGGACAATGCTGCGTTGGTCTTCTCCACGCAAATGACCAGGCCGGCAATTGCCAAGAAGAAGGCCATATGGGCCCTGGTGGCAGAGTGTGTCAGTGCGGTGGGAACCGTACCCCGCAACGCACAGCAGTGTAGAAAGCGGTGGGACAACCTGAGGCTCCGCGTCAGGAGCATCCTCTCGGCGAATAGGAACCTGGCCACGGCAACCGGGGGAGGATCTGATTCACCCATCAAATTGCAAGTATGGGAGGAAATCTGTGCCTCCACTATTGGAATGGAGAGCATAGAAGGAGTAGGAAGGATGGAGAGAGGAGCCCCGACATCAGGAGATGCAGGTAGGTGGCTCAAATCAAGGCATGCAAAATTCACCAAAGTCCAATCATGTGAAGCACAATGTTGCCCCAGAGTGCAAATGCAACACAGCAGCAGGAGACTGCCCACAGACACATCCAATCTCCACCCTGTACACATGCAGCATGCACACCTTAACTGCCGGCACCCACATACCTCCATGCTACTTCCACACAAGAGGCAGACAACCTGTATGCCCCTGCCTCAAATGTGCTGCATGTACTAACTGATAAGATGCCATTCGTCACAATGTAGGCCCAATGTCCGCTGACCCATCAATAACACTATCCCTCCTTTGCTCCACCACAGGCTCAGATTCAGACCCTCAGGATGAGGACACCACTGCCTCCACAGCCACCAAGAGGGCCAGGACAACTGTGCCAAGACCGCAAGCCTCCACCTCTGCCGTCCCGATGAAAACACCACAGCAGCCACAGTCCATGCCAGGGAAAGAGGACAGGGCACTGACAGCCACCACAACTGTCACCACAGAATCAGCAGCAGCAGCGCACAT
This sequence comes from Ambystoma mexicanum, assembly GCF_040938575.1. NCBI lineage: Eukaryota > Metazoa > Chordata > Amphibia > Caudata > Ambystomatidae > Ambystoma > Ambystoma mexicanum. The sequence goes on from NC_090922.1 coordinate 258,030,736, forward strand.
TACACCAATCATGCCCACCGAAGGGACAGGCTCTGCTGCAAGCAGCACTCTTGGCGAAATCGCAGCCATTGCAGCCTCCTCCGATAGTGAAGCTGGGATCATTGAGGAGATTGAGGATGCAAGCCCCACTGCCCACCTACATTCCCCCTACATATCCCCAAGAAGCCTGCATGCGGATGCCACACAGGTGCAGTTAGGGTACAAGGATTGGCCAGCCACCCCATCCCCGCTGCCGGAGGTGAGCAGCCCAATGGGTATGCCAATGCCATCTGTCATGAGCCAGAGGAATGAACAGACCCTGGATGAGACAGTCACCTGGCAGCAGCAACTATCCTCGCTCCTCAATGAGCACGTTGCAGAGTGTGGGGGGGCAAAGGATGCAATGGAGAGATGTGCAGACAGAGTCACGGCTGCCATTGAGTCCTCCACGAAGGACATCTGCACAGAACTCGCCGCTGTGCGGCACGAAATCTCAGAACTGGTGCAGACCATTCGGGACATGCGTCCAAATGTGCATGCAGGAACCTCCTCGTCAACCAGCTCGGCACAGAGCAGCCCCATCCGACGATCAGGTAGGAACCTGCGCAGCACGGGCAGGGGTGCCCCGGGGGCCAGGGGAGGGGACTGTAATTAGTGGCTGGACAGTGGAGAATTACTGCATCACACACTGCTGCACAGACTCACTCACACCTTCGTAGGGATTCCAGGTGGGAGGGGGGAGTGGGTGTCTTTGGGTGTTAAGAGGGGAGGGGGGAGTGGGTGTGTTGGGGTGTTCAGGGGGAGGGGGGAGTGGGTGTGTTGGGGTGTTCAGGGGGGAGGGAGGAGGAGGGAGTGGGTGTGTTGGGGTGTTCAGGGGGAGGGGGGAGTGGGTGTGTTAGGGTGTTCAGGGGAGAGGGGGGACAGGGAGTGGGTGTGTTGGGGTGTTCAGGGGGGAGGGGGGAGGGTGGCGTGGGTGTGTTAGGGGGGAGTGGGTGTGTCATACCTTTTCACATTCATAATACACTTTTTCGTTTAGCACAAATAAAATGTGTGGACATTGCTCATTGCGTATGTGTGCTTTATTGTTGTACAGTCCACAGTGTGCATGTCCCAGACACACACAGTGCCCCAAGTGCCGTCTCCATGTTACACGCACATGCCGTGTGCGCTAGAAGCATTGGTCAATGAGATTCTGACGCATTTCACGCCCCTCCTGTGCATCGCTGCCTCCTTGAGGTGCTGCCCCATCCCCACCCTCATCATCCTCATCGTCAGGTGGTTGCAGTTCGGCGTCAGGGGGCAGGGGCACATTTCGTATGACGCACATATTGTGTAGCATGACACATGCCATGACAATCTTCGCAACCTTATCATGGCGGTACAGGAGTGCCCCGCCAGACCTGCTGAGGCAGCGGAAAGGTGCCTTCAGTAGGCCGAATGCCTGCTCAATCACCACACGGGTGCGTGCATGGGCACGGTTGAAGTCCTCCTCATGCTGGTTATGTGGGTTCCGGACTGGTGTAAGGTGCCACCTCTTAAGGGGATAGCCTGCATCACCTGTAAGTGGGCAACAATGTATGTGTCAGGGATGAGATTGATTTCTGTACATGACGTGCCACCATGCCTTGCATTCAACTGTTACTTTGCACCACTTTTAGTTGCGCTAATGGATTCACACTATGCAACTGGTATATGTTCATGGCTCTCATGTACAGTTTTGCATGCCAAGACACAATGCAGGAGGGACAAGTGCCTTGTGAGTGCCCATCCACTGTGTCCGTTCAGGCCGTTTCTTTAGGTGACCTGGCACGTGTCCTGTGAGGTCAACGCTCACATAATTGCAACATTGCTGTCTGCCTCATTATGACCCCAGTGAACAATACTGATGTCAATAGGGACAGTTTGTGAGCCTTGCTGTCTGTGTTGTGGTGTATTGATGTTCCTGTCCGTCATGTGCCTCCTTTGTGCGCAGTTATGGGGGACAGGCCTTTCAGTTGATGGTGTTTGGTGACTTGCATGTAGGTGCTTTTCGTTGAAGTCACTGAGGTCACATTTTTTACAATGCACTTGCAGATGGTTGTGTCATGGTTGGGAGACACCTTCATTCCCATGTTAGGGCTGCTTAGGTCAGGCATCATGTATACAGTTGTCAGATGACGTAAGTGCTGCCTCAAGGTACGATCTGGCTACTGCTAGTCGCAGCCAGGTGAAGTATGCATCATCCCCCCCTTCCCGTTTCTGCCAGGCGAAGTATGCATCATCTCCCCCCCTTTCTGCCAGGTGAAGTATGCATCATCCCCCCCCTTTCTGCCAGGTGAAGTATGCATTGGTACGTCGATCACCTACCCACTTCACATTTCCATGCTCATGACATTAGACTCACCGAGTAGCCAGGATCTTGGGCCTGCATGTCGCACCATGTAGCGTGGTATTGTGGAGTTCCTCAGGACCATTGAATCATGGGTTGATCCGGGGAATCGGGCACAATAATGTGTGAAGATCCTGTTGGAGTCACAGACCATTTGCACGTTGATTGAGTGAAATAGTTTACGGTTGCGGTACGCTACCTCCATGGCATGTGGGACCACCAATTCCACATGGGTGCAGTCGATGGCACCAATGCAACCAGGTATGCCAGCTAGTGCATGGAAACCCACTTTGGTGTTAGCAATCTCCTGGGCAGACCGTGGCAATGAGATGTGGTTGTCTGTGTGCTTGAGGAGGGCATCGAGCACTTGGAACAGTGTACGTGAGAATAATGGTTGTGATATGCCATGCAAGTGCCCCACTGTGTGCTGGTAGGTGCCTGTGGCCAGGAAGTGGAGCATGGAGACTACCTTCAGTAGGGGGGGGTGGCGGTGGGTGATTCAATCATGCTGACGATGTTGTTGTGTATCATGTCCACAATGGTGGTGATGGTGTCCCAGTCCAGTCGGTACAGGGTGTGGATCTGCTCAGCGGTGAGGTTGAATGGACTGGCTCTGATGGGTGGGATTGGGGGCTGCCTGCGTGGTGCCACTGGCTGTGCTGGTGGGGCTTGCTGGCCCTGCCTTGCCCTCCTTCTCCTCCTGCGTCTCCTCTGTGGAGCCTGTTGTTGTTGTTGTTGTTGTTGTTGTAGTTGAAGTTGTAGCACTTGCATTGCTATCAGGTCCTCCAGCCCCAACATTGCTAGTCCTATTGGTATCATTGTGGAGTGTGACTGGGTCTGGGAAGGGGTTGGGTATGCTCTTTTTCTACTTCCTGAGTCTGTATTGCCTCCACCTATGCTGATTCTGTGCACCTGTGGCAGCTGGATTCACTGCACAAGGCCCTTTACGGTTGGTTCGCGATGGCGTAATTAGCACCATGGCGGTAAGGTACTTAACGGGCTGGGTGATGGCGTTAGGTGCATGTCCGCTTGGGTCGGCATTCGCGTACTTTGCGCCATGCCGGTAATTACGGTGTGGGAGGGCGCGTGCGCGCGTCCTTGGTGCAGTTAGCGGCAGCGTTAACTACGATGCCGCTAATGGCATCGTAGTTAACGGTCACGGGTCATGATCGGACCTAGCGGAAAACGATGGCGGTAACAATTTACCGCCATTGTTTTTCACTTAGCGCCAGGGTCGTAATGAGGGCCATGGGCTCCTGACATGAATTTGCGCAGATCTTCTAATTAGATTATACATTAAACTCTATCTCTTCATAGTGCAGCATTTCATCAAGTTGCTGATTCAAGGTGCAATTATTAATTAATATTATTCAGAAATGCATTCATCTTGACCCCATCAATGTGGCCTCCGTGAAACAGAAATCAACACGTGGCCTCTGATCCAGTATCTATACAAATACATACTGTACAGTGTACACAGTTACAATAATGAATGAATGATGTCAAAAAGTGCCAGTGCTTAAAGTGCAGCGATGTCAGTGCAAATATTGCAAAATATAAAACATAGGAAGGAAAACAATAAAACAGAAAATGAAGCAACCCACAAACAATACATGTGTATCACAAACTACATTAATTGTGTCAGTAATCAAGCACAACAACACATGAAAATCAATGTTAAACGCCTTTTCGATTGCTAATCTGACAGAGCAAGGCTAAAAGAAGGTTTGGGGTGAGCTAGCTTCATAATTGCTATCTTGCACACGCCCCTTCCCTACCTCTATGCAGCTGACCAGGCTCTATGCCTGATGTAGAATGGGGCCCATGGACAGCCCCAGAGACAGATACAAGGGGGCCTAGCCTATAGCCACTACCCAGAGCGCACCTGGAGCCTCTATTCTAATCTTACTAACAGAAGCATGATATCTGTGCCAAACACCGAATGCCTATCCCTAATACAGAACACCTGTGCTGTAAACAGCAATGACGTGTGCAAGTGCTGGGGACAGAACAACAACAAAGCAATACTTAATCAATCGCCTTAACTCCCTCCCATCAGGTCGCAATCTACAGTTTTACGACCCCCCATCCCATTAGATCGCAATCTACGGTTTTACGACCCCCTTAAATTCATCCAGCCGAGGTATGATCTTAAAACCTTCGTGGTTCTACTTTTGATGTTCAGGCTCAGTCATCGGGGAACAAACTCCCGCTTGAATTTAGGCAATCTAAGTCCTGCTTTGAGTTTAAGAAACGTCTCAAAACTATTTTTTTCAACATGGACCCAGATCAGCCTATAGTATAATTAATCATATCTGCTCAGGCTAGTATCCCCTGTATCCGTTCTTGATAATCCGATTTGTTTGCTTTGTCTTGTTATTTTTGTGTCCTTTGAGGCCCACCGCCGAGGAGCACTTTATAAGAACCACACATAATTAATAAATAAATAATAACAAACGGGCTCCAGGCATGAACTTGGCACATATCTTAAAATGAGCTCATACATTAATTAAACTCATACCCTCCTCCACCCGCAATCCTGTCCTAATAGTTAACTCTCAAACGCAGGTGTGCTATTTCTTCTGTTTAAAATGTGCATTGTGTGAGTATTTAAAATTGCATTGTGAAACCTACGACTTTTCCCCACTATTCAGGACTCACAAACTTAGGTGTGTTTTTCTCCTGTTTCAAATTGCATTGTGTAAGTATTTCAAATTGCATTGTATAACCTAGGCCTTTTCCCCACTGTTCAGGACTCTCAAACTTAGGTGTGTTTTTTCTCCTGTTTTAAAATTGCGTTGTGTAAGTACTAAAATCTTAGTGCCAGTTATCTTGCTCATTGTCAACTTTCTCTTCTGTTCTGGCTGTCTCGTCCGCGTGCTCTCTGCCCTGTGCCCTTTCCTAGTGTTCTCCCCTTCTCACTCCCTTCCTCTTCTCTACTCTCCCTACCTACTCTATGGTGCTCTCTGTCTCACCTATCTTTTCCAACTGCTTCTCTATCGACCATCCTGCTCTACTCACTAAATCTGGTAGGAAGAATTTTAAAAAGGACATCTTGGTCTCCAACCCAGGCCTCCCTATCACTGATACCTATACCAGGGCCTCCTCCAGGCAAACTTTCACCGACATCCTCTTTGTTGTTCCCTAACCAGACCTATGGACTCTTCATATGGTCTCTGTGTTCTCTCCTTTCTCTTCCTCTCCCATTAATGGTGGCACCCGGTGGGAGGCCCTCCTGGCCTCCTTCCACTCCTCTAAGATCATCATTAATGTTTATGTGAATGGCACTGTCTTGGTCCAAAGCCCCCAGGCCAACCTTCTCCTCTTCGATAGACCCTTCCTGCGTTTCATCAATTTCCTTTCTTCTCCTGCTGTTGCCTCTGCCCCCTCCATAGCTTCCTCACCTGCTCCCTCCTCCTTGGCTACCTTGCCCACTCCTCCTTCCTTTTCTGCCCCCACTCTGGCTTCTCCTACACCTCTGCAGTGCGCACCTCTGATTTGTACACCTCCCCGGAAGTCTTTCAAGGATGGCAACCTTCTCCATATTGCCACTCTAAACTCTTGCTCACCTGTCAAACTTTCCTCTGACATCTGCCGCTTTCTGGAGGAACTTGACCTCGATGTCCTCAGTCTCATCGAGACATGGTTCACGGCCAGTTCTGTCACAAGCTTTGACACTCTCCTCCCTGACAGTTACAAGATCCTCTCCATGCCCAGGTCCAACTGTTCCAGATGGGGTGTAGCCCTGATATTCCCTGAGTGGATACCTACCTCTGTCATTCCTACGCAGGACTACTCCTTTTTCGAATGCCTCGTCTGCAGGCTCTCGCTCTCTCCTAGCCATTCCCTTACTATACCTACTATCTATCGGTCACCTGGTCAGATCTCCTCCTTCCTCTCCAAGTGGGTGGACCTCACCTCTACCCTCCTGGTCTCGACCACTCAACTCCTCCTTCTTGGAGACTTCAACATAAACCTGAAGGCTCTCTGTCCTTCCACTGGACTCTTCTGCGACCTTTGTGACTCTATCTCACCCACAATTCTCCCCTATGGTCCGACTCACTCTGCAGGGCACACTCTGGATACTCTGATCTCCTCAGACCTTCCCCTTTCTATCCCTCTCACCACTCCTCTCTCCTGGAGTGATCACTTTCTCCTTTCCTCCCATCTCACCCTCTCTACCCCTCAGGCCAAGCCAACTCCAGCATTGGCACCCACCTTCTCGGTCATCCGACGCATGAAGCGCATGTCAGTTGAGGCTTTTGCCACCAATTTCTCACCCCCCCCCCCCTTTGGCTGACTCACACCCTGCCACAGCCCTTTCCATGCTCCACTCTGCTATATCTGATACTCTCGACGTTCTTGCCCCTGTCATGAGGATCCGCTTGAAGCCCAAAGCCAAGTGCAACTCTTGGTACGACTCAGACCTCATCACCCTCAAACGTAAGTGCAGGGTGGCTGAGTGGAAATAGCGTGCTTCTGGTACATCCTCTGACAAACTGGCCTGCCGCCTGCTCCAAAGGCAATACTGGCTCTCTGTCCTCACCAAGAAGAGAGCCCACATCCAAGCCTGCGTCTCTGCGGCACCCAACAACTGGGTTGAACTCTTTAAAATCTGGAAGGAACTGGCCAATCCTGCTGCAGTCTCTTCCTCCCCTGTCCCTTCCCAGGCCCTCTGAACGGCTCTGGCTTCTCATTTCATCTCTAAAACTCAGGACATCCTGTCCTCTCTCTCCTCCTCTCCCTTTCCTCCCTCTACTCCCTGCTCTTCCTCTGGCCCTTCTTCAGCCACCTCTCCTCCCTCCTTCTCTGCCTTTCCCCTGTTCTCCCCTGACGAGGTTTCCATCCAAGTCCGATGTATGAAAGTCTTGTCAAAACAGGTTCACCCCTGCTCCTCCCAAACCATCAAGGACCACATTGACTCCCTGGCTCCTGCCCTGGCCAGCTTCTGTAACCACTGCTTCGCCACAGGAGTCTTCCTCTCCCCCCTGAAGCACTCCCTTGTGCACCCTCTTCTTAGAAACCCTCTGCCGACCCGTCTTGGCCGGCCAACTACCGTCCAATCTTCATCACTCCTTTCCTGGGCAAACTCCTGGAAAAGCTGGCCATCTCCCAGCACCTTATCTTCACACTGAATCTGTTGGTTGTCTCCATGACCATCAGTCTGGCTTCCGAGCTGCCAGAATCACGAAAACTGCTATCCTGAACATCTGTGAAGACCTGCTTTCCAACCCTGACTCCAACACCCCCTGCGTCCTCATTTTACTTGACCTCTCTTCTGCCTTTGATACGGTCAACCATGCCATCCTGCTCAATCATCTCTGTGATAACCTGGGCATCACTGGTCAGGCCCTGGCGTGGCTGACTTCTTTCCTTTCTGACCGACCCTCCCAGTTTCAACTTGTGTCCTTCCTCTCCTCTATCTCTATCTCTACCTGTGGTGTTCTCCAGGGGTCTAACCTCTTTCCCTGGCTGTTTAACCAATACCTGGCACTTCTTGCCTACCGCATTGCAGCACTGTGCCCCAACGTCCAGTGCTATGCGGATGACACTCAGCTCATTTTCAGGCTACCCTCAGCTATCTCTTCTCCCTCTCTCATTTCTGACTGTCCACCATCCAGGAGTGGTGTGCTGCCAATGATCTCTGCCTTAATGCCAGTAAGACTGAGATTCTCCTCATCGGCACACCCGCTCCCTCTTTTCCTGTCACTCTCTGACGGGCCTCTCTTGGCCCTCTTCCTGCACCCACCTGTGAGGCCAAAAACCTTGGGGTCATCTTGGACTCTACACTCTCCTTCTCTCCTCACATCTCTGACATCTCTAAGAAGTCACACTACCAGCTACACCTCCTCAGAGGTATTCTTCCTTTCCTATCCTCCCCTCAGAATCTCAATGTCTCCAGAACTTTGTTTTTTTCTAGGCTGGACTACTGCAACAGCCTCTTTCTAAATCTGCCTGCCTCTACTCTCCGCCCTCTGCAATTTATTCAGAACAGGACTGTGAGACTTGTTCTTGGCTTCAAGTCCAGGGATCGTATCTCTCCAGGACTGGAATCCCTGCACTGGCTCCCAGTGGCTGCGAGGATTAATTTCAAAACCTTCTGCATTGTCCATGAGGCCTTGTGGGGCCTCAATATCTTCAACTCTCTCTTCCTAAATATCTTCCTTCTCGAGCTCTTCGTTCATCCGACATCAACTCCCTCAGGGTCAGTCACTTCTCCAAGCAACGGGTTGGCGGTAGATCTCTCTCTTTGGCTGTGGCCACCCTCTGGAACAGCCTCCCTGCCTCACTGAAACTTGAGGAGAACCATCTCCAGTTCCAGTAGCACCTCAAAACCTTTCTCTTTGCTTCTGCATTTTGTCATCCTCTCCCCTACGGAACCGATGGCTGAAATTGCACTGGTTACCCGGCACCCTCTGATCTCGGGCCCAGGTCCCCTCCACCGCCAGTCGCACACCTACACTGCCTTCCTGGCAACCCCTGCACTCTGGACTGTCGCTGTATTCCCTACAATCCCTCTACCAGCACTTGACACCTGATGTCTGCACTTACCCTTGCACTTGCCACCAGCTGGCCGTACTTACTCTGTTATTAGTCTATTATCCCATGTACTGCACTCTGCCCTCCCCTCTCCCTTGCACTTTCCCCCATCCCCTTCCCATGCACTTGCGCAATCTGAATGACACCTAGCCTAGTTGGATCGCTGTTTGTCTTCCCTCTGTGCCCCCTCCCTTGCCTCGTCGCGCCTTGAAACAGGTTAGGTGACTGTTGCTTAAATGTTATGGGCCCGATTCATGGAATGTTTGCATGGTTCAAAGTGACTTTGCACTACTGAAAAGTAACTGCATAGCTGACACAAACCCTGATTTAGGACCTCTCTTCTCTTTTTATTGTGCTTCTCCTCGTCCCTCCACTGCGCCACGTAGAACCTCAGGCTTTTCCCCGCCCCATCAGTTCTATCTTCCCTGGCACTCGTTTCCTGCAGCAACAAAGAAGTACATCCAGTCGTGGAAGGTCTTACAGTGGAGTTTGTCTCAGGGGTTAGTTGGTCCCACTAACCCCAGGGAAGAAGTCGTCCCTTCTGGAGCTTCTTTTGTCAATCAGAAAAAGGAGTTCCAGCACAGCAGCAGGGCTTCACCGGGAAGTTCAACGGTCCAGGAGGATGCAGCAAGCTTTGTTCACGGTTTCTTCATCGAGTTGTTCTTCCCAGTGGCTGACTCTGTCTCCAGTCCCAAAACCCTCACCTTTTAAGCAGGTTTCTCTCATTCGTACACAGCCTAGCTGTCACTCAAACAGGAAGGTGGCTGTCCTAGAAGGACAGCCAGCCATTCAGGACTGTGTGCATTCAGGTTTCCTTAGAGACGAAAGATGGGGAGTTTCGGTCACCTCCCTCACTTCCTGCCCTTCCAGATACACTGGAGCCAGAGGCGGGGTTCAGTACTGAAGCCCATCAAAGGCAAAATGAACAAAGGTCTCAAACCTGGTTTGGTCCACAGAGTAAAACCCAAGAAAGACCTCACAAACAGAAAATGGATACAAAAAAAGACGGGGGCCATTGTGTCAAAATCATCACCCATGGGTGCTATACTGCAGGTGAGGATTCAGTCTGCGGTAGAAAAGAACAATGGTAGGAAAATTAAACCACTGCCCCCAGCCATTTAAAGTACTTAAGGTAACATAAAACATGTTACATGAGTATGTAGGAAAAGGGGCTACTAAGGAACCCTCCCAGCACTCCACATAAGATGGAGGGTTCCCTACCTACAAAGAGAAAAGGTAAGTAAAGGCAATTTCACTTTACAATTCTTGGGAACAGTAGTTCACCCAAGAAAAGGTATTTAAACCTTAGGAGAAATCTAAAGGTGGGTGCTGGGTGTCACCATACAAAAAGTAGGTTACTATGGAGTTTGTCAGACTCCAAAAACAAAGGAAACACCTAAACCAAGTCAGGTCAATTCACATGAGAAAGTGAGAAAACGGGCTCACTGAGCCTTGGGTCAAAACTAAAAAGCCCTAAAGTCCAGCAAAAGAGCTGGGGGTCTCTAAGGTTGAAGGGAATTAGCACAGATATGAAAATACTCCCTAACACTGTGAAATGTAAGAATCCGAAATGACCCAGGGAGAAAAAAACAAAAGTTATTTTTTTTTCGAAAATGACATTCGCTTTTGTTTCCCACATACATTTCGGATCACTTACTTACCTTCTGACGGCACACAGCGAAGTGTGCCGCCGCCTCCGCATTCCCCCTGCGACGCCGGTTCCCTTCACGCACATGGAAGGGAACTGGTGCCTTAGGGTCCTTTCCTTTTTTTAAAAAGTCTTTTTAGTTTGCTTGCAAATGTCGATCAAGGGGACCGGTCACACCCCTGCAACTCCTGCTCCCCTTGATAGAAATGTTTTCAATATGTTTTTTTTCCAACGCCCTTTTTGGCATTTTCTCCCTTTATTTTTTTTATTCCTTTGTTATTTTGTATGGATTCCGATTCGTAGGCCCAGGCCAGACCAGACCAGACCTTCTTCTTAGTTTATTCTCCAGGGAACCTCCCAGTGGGGTCTCCACTCCACTTTCCTCTGGCCTGTTCCCCTCCTCTCAGCCCATCCTGGCTCCTGGCTTCTCTCAGCACACCATGGGGTTGGATCTCTCTCTCCCTGCCTTGGCGTCTACTTGCTAACACCCCGCTTTGGAGTCACTTTGTTCTCATCCCGCTTCAGGGTTCGTTGGTGCTCACCCCGCCTTGGGGTCTGTCCACTCTCACCCCGCTTTGGGGTCTGTCAGCTCTCACCTCGCCTTGGGGTTCTTGGGCTCACCCCGCCTTGGGATCTGTTGGCTCTCACCTCTCCTTGGGTTTGTCTGATCTCGGACTGACATAGGGTCTGTCTGTTCTCACCCCACCTAGGGGTCTGGTTTGGCTTGTCTGTCACCTCCCAGCTCCCAGAAGCGACCTGGTACCTTCCAGCTCCATGTGGCTCTCCTCTGGGTGCACATTTGGACAGGTTGAAGAGGTTTCTTGGTTCCGGCTTCTTCCGGCGGTTTGGTGTCTTGCACAGCTGGTGCTCCCTTCTCACTACGTTCCTGCAGGGCTTCGGTGTTGGCTTGTCTTGGTACTGTTCAGTTGCTTCTTGGGCCATCCCCACTGCTGGAGATCCTTTGTGACCAGGCCTTTCCTGCCTGTATCTCAGCAGGGGAGCTGGGCTTTTGCAGGCATGTCCTCACTTTGGTTCAACATATCAGGAGGGTGCTTGCCTCTTTCAGCCACACCTCCCAGGAAGAGATCTCTCTTCGTGTGCCGCTCTGTGAGCATCACACTTGCCTGTAGTTTTGTTGGCTACACACCTCTTCTTACACACTGATGATTGGTCTTTTATCTTCCACGGCCTTTCCACCGCTCTTCATCCCAGCTTGAAGACTGTGCCTGAAAGGGATCAGAAATCATACCAGCAATTGTAGTGCAAAGTGCTAAGTCATTATACAAATTAACTCCTATATAAGCAATCAAACCATCAGTTTCCTGGCATAAGGGGGAGGTGATAATTATCCCGAATTAGGCATTGCCTGTCCTCAAAGGGGGCATCTCCATCAGTGGGATACCCTTACCCTGTCCCTTGGAGGGGGGGGGGGGTTAGGCATAGCTTTTCGTCCCAAAGGGAGTGGCTCCCCCTTAATGAGAGGGGATGAATTCTCTGGATTCATCACACAGGGGTTCATTACGTGTGTTCCAGTCCAGTAAAAATGGTGGAAAAAATGCTGGTAATACCGGCTTGAGCATTTTACAAGACCAGCACACTCCAAGTTTGCCGGTATGGGCTCTGATCCACAGGCAGGCCTGACCTGCCGGTAGTTCAGGCCCCTACCGGGAGATATTTGTTACACACACCAGCACTTCTGGTGCCGGTGATTGCAGCAAACCCATTCCATGGATTGCCATGGGACTCCATGGAATGGGAATTTACTATTGTAATACCGGGATATTGAGTGCCAGTAACGGGAAGGCGGGTTTGCCGGTAACCTCAAAGTATTTGTTGCACAACTCAACACTAAACCTGTGAAGCCTACAGAAGGTTACCCACTCTTTCCTCTATCTCTCATACTGGTTGCCCCCCCAGGCCCTAAACCATTGTGCAACCCCTCCCATCTGTCAATCCCACCCCCACATAAATTTGCATTAACCACACAAGTCAACAAGCTATAGCCTCGGCTATAGCCGCGAATAGCTGACATCTGAAAGCAAACTGTGTCACAGAAACAGCATCTGTTGTGGGGGGTAAGGGAGACAGCAGGGGAGGTAAGGAGGCCATCTGGGGAGTGGGGGGAGCAGGCACAGATTATGGGGGACCGTGGTGAGGGCCTGGGAGGAGGAAAGGATTTTTTCCCAGCCATATTGCTGATATTCGTCGCTATATGCGAGGCTACGAAGGACTACAGATATCCGCAGGTAGGAGTAGTTCCATGCCTGTGGCTATATATTTTGGGGTGTCAGTGTTTTATTTTTGTTTAAAGTGATTTTTATAGTTATAGTGATGTCGGGGTGAAAAATCACTGGCCACAGTCCTGGTAGGTATTTGTGAGTCTTTTTTACTTTGGCCGTGTGTTTTTAGAGTTTTGTATATGTGAGAGCTTGGTGAAAAAGAGAAGAAAATAGCTTGATAAAATTATTATAAAAGGGGGGAATCATACTCTAGTTTTGGATGCCCCATACAATGTATTTTAGGTTGTGTATTCTCACTTATGGTATTATAATGTGTTGCTGTGAACTATTTGCCTACCCTGTTTACTGTTATTTATTATTCTCAGATTTCTTTATCTTTAGTTACTTTACAAAGATACATGAGTAGTGGTGTACTGTATTGATCTTTTTTTTTTTAAATTTCAATTTTATTGGTTTTACAGGTACAACAGTGACATTTCTTCAATGCAAACATTTGCGTGGAAAGGGAACATATATTCTTAATACGCCATAGAAACGTGTGGCATTTGATACGCTAGTGACAACAAAAGAAAGACATCCCTGACATCAATCACCCCTCCCTTTCATTTGCATTTCAAATACAAATATGGACGTTTCTCCTGTTACTTATTAGAGTTCTTTACAGAGTTCAGATGTCAGCAATAGGCACGAGTGTCCAAGGGAAATGAGCACAGCATGTTATTCATACAGGCATCAGATCAATCAGCGAGATCATAGTAAGGCCTCACACACACCAATTTTCAAATATTATATTGTGCACGGAAGGCAGCCCATTCTGTTTCCACCGACGTACCATGTCCGTGTAGGGCGGCGGTCAAACTCTCCATTCTGAAGATGTTTCGTGCGACATTCACCCATTCCGTCATGTTGGGGAGGGATGGTCTTTTCCATGCCATTGTGAGGCAAGCTCTTGCAGCCATCAACAAACCCAGAGTCATCTTAGGGGCCTTTGAGATCTTATCGTCATCCTCAATTAATCCAAAGAGGACCAGTATGGGATCTTTTCCTCTGTCTTCATCATCTAGCTCTTTTATCCAACTGAGGACTTCATCCCAATATGTCTGCACCTTGTTACAGCCCCACCACATGTGCCAGTAGTTTGCTTCTTGGCCACAGCCCCTCCAGCATTGTGGGTTGACCCCTTGGTACATTTTAGCAAGTCTGAGCGGGTCGTACTGCCATCTGTGAAGGAGCTTGAGCGCGTGAAGTTTATATTGGCATGATATCGATGCTTTAGCTGTCTGCCTGCACATGCGTAGCCACAACTCGTCATGTAGGGGTCTTCGTAAGTCTGTTTCCCACCTGATCCTCAGCTTGGTTGAGGGGGCTATGTTGGTTGTTATCAGGGCGTTGTACATGGCACTTATCAGACCTTTAGAGCCCTTCCAGGTGTCCAAAATTTTTTCAAAGGGTGTAAGGTCTCTCTGAAGCTGTTCTTTCCACTTTCCTCGAGACATTACTCCTTTCAGTTTTAAGTATTGGAAAACAGATAGAGGGCCTATGTTGAGTGCCTCCTCGAGTTCTTGTATGGTTATGAAGGTCTTATTTCTCCACAATTGTCCTGCCCGCTCTAGGCCTGCTTCGTACCAGGACTGGTAGCTTAGTGGTTCTGATATGTCATCGCATACTCCCGGGACCCACAGGTGGCCCAGGGGAGAAGGCCAGGTTGTAATCCCTTTCATGTTCTTGTTCGGTTTCAGAATAGACCAAATGGTCCCGATTATCGGGTGATTTCTGATACTGTTTCGCAGTTTTGGTCCAGGCACCCATATCCATTCGCCTACAGTATACGGACGGAGGTGAAAATTGTCCAACGCTATCCAATGTAAATCCGTCTGTTGTCTCAGGTGAGGGATCAATATTCGCAGTTGTGCCGCTCTGTAGTATGCCTCTAAGTTCGGGAGGCCCACTCCCGCGTCATCCTTTTTAAGATACAGAAGTGCTTTGGGGACTCTCGGTTTTTTACCTTGCCAAAGAAAGGCCAACAGGGACTTTGTTACTTCAGTGAAAAATTCTTTAGGCATTTTTATAGGCAGCATCTGAAATAGGTATAGTATCTTCGGGAGGATTACCATTTTAATAGCATTTAAGCTTCCCATCCATGAGATTGGCCCACTTTTTCATATCGTTTTGCAATGTTAGTGACAAGGGCGGGAAGTTAGCTTGGTACACGGTATGGAGGTCTCGAGTGACGTTGATGCCCAGGTATCGCAGGGTGGTCAAGCTCACCTTCATTCCTAATGGGGCGAATCTTTCTACTTCATCGTCCCTGCTCTTGTCAAGAGGGAGCAGGATAGATTTCCCAGTGTTGATTTTCAAGCCTGCCATCTGTCCATATTCTTCGATAATCTTTAGAGCTGCCGGGATAGATTTGAGTGGGTAGGTGAGATGAAGCAATATGTCGTCGGCATATAGACCCAGCTTATATTCCTTGTCTCCGACTCTGATCCCTCGTACTCCGGTGTCTTGTCTCAGCCGTTGCGCCAAAGGTTCGAGGGAGAGGACAAACAGGATGGCTGACAATGGGCAACCCTGTCTCGTTCCCCTCTCCAGGGGGAACCATCTAGAATAGCCACCATTGACAGAGACAGATGTTTGCGGGGATGAGTACAGAGCTTTTATGGCAAGGCGGAGCCTCGGGCCAAGTCCCACTTCAATGAGTACCTGTTCTAAAAAGTCCCAATCCACCCTGTCAAAGGCCTTCTCGGCGTCCAGTGACAGGAGGGCGGGGTCTCCTGGCATGCGCCGTGCTTCGTGTATCAGGTGGAGTGTTTTCCTCATGGTGTCTGCCCCTTGTCTTTGGGTCACAAAGCCAACCTGATCCGGATTCACCAGTCGTGGCAAGTGGACTTCCATTCGGGCTGCTATGATCCTTGGGTATATTTTGGCGTCTATATTCAAAAGCGATATGGGACGGTATGATTCGCATAATTTCGGGTCTCTGCCTTCTTTTGGAATAACCGTTAACAGTGCTTGTGCGAAGGAGGGGGGGACTTTCCCTGTCTCA
Source organism: Ambystoma mexicanum (assembly GCF_040938575.1). Classification (NCBI taxonomy): domain Eukaryota; kingdom Metazoa; phylum Chordata; class Amphibia; order Caudata; family Ambystomatidae; genus Ambystoma; species Ambystoma mexicanum. Next base: position 258,046,557 of record NC_090922.1, read on the forward strand.
AATATTTCATTGAAGAGCGTTGTTAAGAAGGGGGCGATGTACGCGGTGAATGATTTATAGAAGCCAGGGGTGAATCCATTGTCTCCCGGAGACTTCCCTGCCTTGAGCCTCTTGATAGCGTAGGTAACTTCTTCTTCGCTAACAGGGACATCGAGCGCCTCAGCTTCAGCACGTGACAGCGATGGCAATTTGACTCCTTTGAGATAATCTTCTATGACGCCCGGCGGGGATGGCGGGTCACAAGTGTATAGGTCTTCGTAGAAAAATGCGAACGCCTCTTGAATTCCTTGGGGTGAGGTTTCGATGGTGTCTAGGAGCGTGCCGTCCCTTCTCTCTATTACATTCACCCACCTTTCAGCTCTCTGTGCGCGTAGTCTTGCTGCTAGAAGAGCATCAGCCTTGTCGCCTTTTTCGTAAAATTTTTGCTTTAAATACTGCAGAGTTTGGTTGATTTTGCCGACTTCTAATATTTTTAGTTCTTCTCTGAGTTCCCTGGCTTCATTGAGGTATTTCGCTCTTTCTCGTGGGTTTGATTGTGCAAGTTTCTCTGCTTCGCGCAATTTCTGCCTGATATTTTCTTCGATCAAGGTTCGCTCTCTCTTTTTGCGGGCCCCTTCTCTAATGAGAATACCTCTCCATGTTGCTTTTGCAGCCTCCCATACCGAACTTTTTGAAATCTCCCCAGTGTCATTGGAGACGAAGAATTGTTTGATTTCATTTTCGAACTCATCTCTGAACGCCGTGTTTGTCCAGAGAGAGTCGTTGCATCTCCATTTTGTGTTCTGGGGGGTGCGTGTCGCCCAGTGTATCTCTGTCAGTACCATATTGTGATCTGACCACGAGATCGGACATATTTCTGCAGCAGAGATTTCTCGTAGCAGGTTTTCTGACAGGAACACGTAGTCAATCCGCGTGAGGGTTCCATGGGGAATAGAGGGGAAGGTGAAGCCGCTATCCGTGGGGTGGAGATGACGCCAACTGTCAGTTAGCCCAAATGTCGAGAGTGCTACTTTCATATCAGTGTCTTCAGCCGAGTGTGGCGGTTTGGGTATGCTTGTTGCACTTTGTCTGTCCAGGGCGGGGTCCATCCACATATTGAAGTCTCCTCCAAGGATCGTTTGCCCCTTCGTCATTTGAAGCACTTTTTCAAGTGCTTTGTGAAGAAACCTCTTTTGACCTTGATTGGGAGCATATACCGTGGCCAGCGTGACAAACTTGTTCTGAATGAATCCTGTAATGATTGCTATTCTTCCCTCTGTGTCCACCCACGAGCCCTGGACCGACATGCGTAGATTCTTGCGAATTACTATCCCCACTCCTGCCTTTTTTGTTATACCGGAACTCCATAGGGTATGGCCAATATGTCTTCCCGGGATTGCTCTCTCTTGCCCTTTCATGTAGTGCGTTTCTTGGACGAATAAGATGTCAATCTTGGAGCGCTTAAATTCTCTTGCAACCAAGGAACGTTTCGTAGGGGTGTTTAGCCCTTTCACATTCAGTGTGCCTATGCGTAAATGCTCCATGTTGTGTGTGGCTGCCATCAGGGCTTACTTAAGAAGATTTCGCTATTCTCTGTGCCTGTCGTGTTGGATTCGTAGATTCTCGTAGGCCAAGTGGTCGAAGTGCGCTCCTTGTCACATTGTGTGAGTGCTATTAGATTGATGCCTGTTTGCATGTGTATCCTGCGTTCTGTAAAAGGAACCTGTAAGAGTCCAACTTTTCTACCCCAAACCCCCACCCTCCCGCCATGAACAAAGTATCCCATTATAGGGTTACTCCTAGACTTTCCCTCCCTCGGCGTCCGATGCAGCTGGTTGGACATCACCCAACTGTTATCGAACCACCAGTGTGAACCGCACAACAAACGGTCCGTATTCAATCAAAACACATCATAACTTAAACTTTCGAGCCCCCCAATCTCATCATTCGATGCCTGAGGGAAGGAGGCCCTCTATATTAACGGTTAACATAGTCTCAAAGACGGCCCTCCCCGCCCAGGTCTATTCGATATCTTAATCATTTCCCCCCCTTTGATCCCCCCCTGTACCTCAGTTCACGTGACACAGCCTGCAGACCTCTTACATGGGTCCAGTTTGGGAGTCAACGTAGTAAAAGTGGCACCCAGTTCGCTTCTGTCATTCGCGTTGCCTTTTCATAGTGGGTGTTCAGAAAGAGGAGAAGTCAATGTTCCATGTCTGATGAGGCGTTCATTCTCCTGAATTTCCTGGAACCTTGCATTCTCCGTCTTCGAGGGCCTTTAGATTGCCAATTTTCTTCCTGGTTCTTCTTTGTCGGGATGGGAGTTCCATCCGGCTGCGGGCCTAGTAATTCAGTGATGGCGTTGGAAATGTCTCTTTCTGATGTGAGTTTCATCTTCGCGCCATCCCATTCGAACGTTAGTGAGAATGGGTAGCCCCACCGATATCTGGCACCTTTATCTTTGAGGAACTTGGTAATTGGTTGGCATTTCCTTCGGAGTGCTAGCGTAAGGGAGGATAGGTCCTGGAAGATGGTGATACGTGACCCCGCCAGGGAAATCTGCGGTGCAAGCCTGGCTTTGTCTAGAATCCGGGCCCTGTCTGCGTGATTGTGGAACCGGGCCAGGATGGACCTCGGGCTGCCCGGTTTTCCTCCGGCTCTGTGGATCCTGTCAATTTTGGGTGCGTCTATTCCGTCGTCTTTGAATAGGAGTTTCAGAATGTCGTGTAGGGTTTGTTTGAGGTGTGTCTCTGATTCTCCGTCCACTTCGGGAACACCAAAGACCCGTATGTTGTTCCGACGCTCTCTATTTTCTAAATCATCGACTTTTAGGCGGAGTTCCTCCTCTCTGCTCTCAATTTCCATTAGGCGGTGGTCGACCTGCATTTCAAGGATGCCTGAGGAGGTCTGGTTATGCTCAACCTCTTCAATTCTTTCCTCCATCTTGTCGATTCTGCTCGTGATCTTGTCGATCTTGTTGCCTATATCAGCTCTCATCCCTTTCATTTCTGAGAGGAGGTCAGCGATGTCGCCCCTAGTCAGCGCCGCCTCTGGGTCTTTGGAGGCCATGATGGAGGGTTTGCGTTGGGGCGATGCTTCAGGGACCTGGTTAAAGCGAAATTTGGCCAATTTCTGTGTAAAGTTCATAGATCTAAGGTAGGTCTGTGCTTCGTTAGGCAGGGTCCCAGTATTACTGGAACGAGACTGTAATGCACCAAAATGGCGGCGGGGGGAGATCTATGTCGCAGTTTGTGGCTCCGTACTTGGGCAACCTTGTGCGTAACACGCAGATCGCCTGATTATCGGAAGTGGGAAAGACTCGTCGCCACGCGTGGGGGGTCTGTCTACCGACGTGATGGACTGGGGCAAGATGTCCAGTGTTTCGGAGGAAGGCACACGCCCCAAGGTTTTGGGGGCCCAACCCTCGGCTTGCCAATTGTCAATTGTCACATCGAACGGGCGAACCTTTATGGAGACACTGTGTAGTTATATGGATAACCCGTGGGTCTGGGTTACCTTTCGACTTTTCCCCGTGGATGTCTCTTATGGATCTTGACCGTGGGCTTGCAAGTTGCCGAGCTGTGGAGTCGGATCTCCTGGGGGCCGCGGCCGTGCGCGCCACCAAGAGGGCGTGGGGTGGCGCAGTGTGGCCTTTCGAGCTCCAGCTCCGAGGTACTGTCCGTGGGTCATCCAGAGGGCCACGCGTGTCCCCTTTACATCGCAGAGGCCGCGCGCAGACGGGGCCTCCGCGACGACCGGGAGCGCACCCCTGCGCACCGCCGGCGCTCTGCTGTCTGCGGCTTCCTTTGCAGATCTGCCACCCGAAACGGTTCGGTGGGGGCGGGCACGGTATGTGCGATGTGTCGTTACAGCCGCCAGCTACTCAAGGTTGTCTGTATTCGGGAGCAAAGCCTCCGCTGGGCACCTGCTAGGCGGGGCCTGCGCTGGGCTCCGCGCGATTCGTGTTGTTTCAAAGTGGAGACGGGGAAGAACTTCAGACGGTCGGTTCAAGGTGAAAACTCCACCGATTCGCTACGGATATTTTGCCACTGGCGGGGGGCACCTTCCCAAAGCCTCGTCTCGAGTCTCAGCCGTGGGGGGGTCCTAGAAGTGGGGGCTCAGACCTCTCGCAGGACCTCTGATGAGCGAGCTCAGACGGGGCACGACATCACCCGTGCGCCCCCTGGCGGCCAATCTGTATTGATCTTTTAAGTTGTATTGGAGTATCAAACCTGAAGTGAACCCTCTTTTTAACCACTTTTGGTAACTGCGGGTGTAATAAAAAACGTGTTTTTGTTTATTTTATTGTATTTGTGTATTTATATGTCATAAGTAGTCCTTAAAAGGACTGTTTTGGGGTACACTGAGTGTAGTATTTTAGCACATCTAGAGTGGTGTCTTGAAGGAACACCGCATTTCCTTCATCAGTTTGGTGTACTCCGTCATGTCTCTAGAAATTGACCATGTAGAACTGTATGTTGTTGTTCACAATCCATAATTGGTTGTGGTCTCTCACGAATGCTTAAACTGCTTTATTAACATCTCTCCAGGATTTTCAATTTTACTATTAAATCTGGTGGTCCATCTCCATTTTTGCCTCTGAGTCAGATTGGAACAGACAAAGATGGTGTGAGGAAATAGTTCCATTAGTTTTTCCAAGTCTTGTTTCACCATTTAAGTAAGGGACACACCTCGTACATTCCACAAATAGTTGCCTCCACAATGAATTAGTATGAACTCTGGCTGCCCTGTACTTCTCACACTTAACAATGTTGGAAAAAGGAACCAACGCATTCCCTGCAATCAAACCATTTAATTGTAACCAAGGTCCCTGTTAATATTTAGTTTCTCACAAAAAGCCAGCAACCAAAACAGCCAACTGTCTCCAATTAGCCAAACAGTTTTCAAACCAGCCATGATATCTGCAGTCATTTGCTGTTTCCAGGAAAATTATTCCTAGTTTGAATGTTCTAATATTTGTATGAGCAGGATGTGCTTGATGTGTGTGTTTTAAAGTTTTTGATTGGTTGCTGGTACTGTTTTGCTTATCCGCGGCTATGCAGCAGCCACTCTTTGCATGGCATTGCTACCCGCGTGTAAATGTGGCACAGTTTTGCAGTCACAGCTATATCATGGCAAATGGGACGTTGTGTATATGTAGTCGCGTCTATTCAAAAAGCATGTGTGTAGTGTGAGAAACCTGAAGGTGTCTCACTTACTAGTCCCCAGGGATCTGTCATCCAGGTGGCCAGGCACGGTAATCGCTACTGGATCCAGTTCCTGGGGGATGGACCAGAGAAGGAGGATCACCTAGATGAGGGGTCTTCGGGGAGTGGAAGTGGGACACCAAAGAGTGAGATGGGGTACCCCCTTCCTTATGACACCCTTACCCCATCCTACCCCATAGGATATCTAGAAATTCAACCCCTCTTTCTTGACACAAACACTTTCTTACAGACCTTTTACCACAAAAGACGACAGACTAACACCAGAGCCGTATACCTGACATGTCCCAACACAAGGGTCAGGTAGAGTCAGGCAATTGCAGAGAATTACACACACCTGACTTCCCTTCCCTTTCCCCATAAGGATAAAAGGCAGAGCACAAAGGCACACTCTGAGCAAGGCCAAACGCATGAGGAAGCAGCTATTCCAGGACGGTAGTTCAAACGGAAGAGAAAGGCGGTGAGACCTGAAAGGATGACGAGAAGGGAATTGCCCTTGCCCTTTTCAACCCAGACCCACAAAGCATCCAAGAAGGGAAAAATAAGACCGGGAATTGCACCTGGCGAATGGTGCGAAGGATGTCAGCGGTAATGGGACCCTCCCGCACTGATAGCTAGGGCGGGGAGAAGCAGTTGCCATTGTGGTACCGTCCTTGGCTCCAGAGGCAGGAGACACCAACAGAGTTCAGCACAGCCGGTGAGTTGGGAAGAGCTGATAATAGATCGGACTGTGTTGGGCTCAAGGTTGAGAAGAGCAACATTGTATGAAGAAAGAAGACTAAAGTATAAAGTTCTTTTGTAAGCAAAATAGGTATCAGTTAGAGTGATCCGGCGCCACGAGGGTGGTCAGTCGAAGGACTCTGACTGATGCCCCGCTCCTGAACAAGGAGAATTTGTTGAACTGAGGAATCGAATTGGCCAAAGGTGGGTTAAGCCAAAGCCCTTGTACAGTCGAAGTCTTTGATTGTTGTTGAAACAACAAGTACAAAGAGGCCCTAGGGGAGGCATACAAGGGTCAAGCCAAAACCCTTGTACAATCGAAAGTGCTTGGCACGTTGCAGTACTCTCTCAGGAATATGAAAGTGTACACCCAACTAAGGGAAATGTGAAACTGGCCTTTGAGCCCAGGTGAGGGGCATCGTGTAAACTGTGATAATTTGAAGTACGTACTAGCCAGAGAAAAACAGAGTGACCCAGTGAGACATGATCGCCCTTCGGGAGTCTTTGTTTGAACTAGAAAGTGCTTTAGGAAGCCAGTTAAGGAAGATCTGAGCCTGGATGAGGGGGACCTAACTAAACTAAATGGTTGTTTAAAAAGACATTGAGACTTTTGAATATTACAAATGAAGAGAGTATGATTGAAAGGCGGTAGTAAACCCAACTGAGTGTCATCAAGCGGAAAGCTAAGGAAAGTGAATCCCACCTTGTGGAAAATCTAAGCTGAGGGAAGTGAATCCCATATTGTGAGAAAACTAAGTGAACAGTGTCATTTTGGCAAATGTGAACCTGGCTGAGGGATGCCTATGAATTAGGGTGAAGAGTAATACATCCGTGAACATTGTGTCAACAAACGTGAACCCGACTGAGGGATGTCCACAGTGAGTTGTTGGTCTGAGCCCAACTGAAGGAGGCTAATATTGAGAGAATGATCGTAGCCCGGCTGAGGGGGATCCAAGGGTGAAGAGTAATTGCCCGACGTGAAGATTAGTAGAAGGAACTTTTGTTTTGCTGTTTATGGCATATCAGGCCCTCTAAAGCAAGAGACTTTGCATGAAAGATTCTTGGATACAGAAGGTCCTGATATTGAGAAAAGTAGCTGTAACCTCTTGCTGGAGAAGCTTAGAAATGTGCTCTGATCAAGAGTCCTGCTTTGTCCCGTGCTTAGTACGCAGGCAAGGGAGACGCTCCCCATAGCATCCTGACATATCATTTTGTGAACACTTCTTTCTTTTCTTGTGAACATTATTCCACACTATTTTGTAGCATAACGGTAACAATTGGCAATAGGTTTTCTTAGTATAAGCCCTTTTTATTTGACTAGATGTTTATCTCACCCGTTTTTACAGTTTATCAAACACCCTTGAACTGTGATCACTTGTGTCTGTCTTCCTTTGATACCATGCCTTCCTTATATGTGGTGTCAGCAGTGGGATTTGATTCAACTGATAAAAAGTGAAACCATGCTGATAATTCTTGTGCTACCAGAAGGGGAAAAGAGAATCATTGAACTGCTTGACTCTGACCGTGTATCCATACTAAAAGAGGAGTTGTTCTCCCAACTTCTTGTCCCGACCAGTCAACATGATCTGTTCTTTAAAACTTAAGTGTTATTAGACACCCTTCCTCTCTCACATTATAATATACAACAGTGGGATCAAATAATACTGAAAGTTCATCCCATCTTTATTTTTATTAGACATATTGCTCAGAACCCCACTTCCAAACCTTTTTTTTGGTACCCAATTGTCATCCATCACAGGCCATCAGGGTTAGAAATTCACTTACCCAGGTCTATTCCTTCGGCAGACTCAGAATCAGAGGACTTTGAAAACGTATCCGAGGGGGTTGAGAGTGGTTTCTTTTCTGATTCAGAACCATCCACTGAAGGAACACTTACACCCCTGGAACAAATGGCCAACCTAGCCAATGTCATCGCTCAGTTAGCAGCCCATCAGATGCAGGCCATAGATTGAGTCCAAGAAAATATAATTAAATGTGTTGAATTAAAAGCGCGACCCTTACTACCACAAAGGGTACTTCAACGATATCTTGAAGACGAAGATTTAGGAATTTTTTTCTTAAACATTGAATGCCTAGCTGAACAACTAGGATGGGAAAAGAACCTCAAAAGATGCTATTTGGCACCTTTGTTGAAAGGCAAAGTACAATCCTCCTATCAACTACTTAATCTTGCACAGGTAGCCATCTTTCTATCTAAAGAGGGACTGTTAAAAACAGTGGGGCAAATCTGCAATTTTGATCGGCAGCAGTTGAGGGCCATTAGATTAAACCCAGGAGAAACCCCCTTAGAAATGGGAGAACGTGTCAAAAACACGGTGGCCCTGTGGCTCAATAGCAAATCCTTAGACAAACTGACAAGAGATGTTAACCCTACAACAATTCTCTAATTCCTTACCGCTTTTTTTGCTGAAAGCCATTCCACAGCTAAATCGACCTACCCTATGCACGTCCATTCACTGCACAAAACCACTCAGATGCAGCTAGCCAATTCCGTTTAGCCCATGGGTGGGAGGAACAGAAGGATCATAGGCCTATCCACCAATCTCAACCTCAGGGAATAAACAAGTGGGGTCATATAGATTTAAAGAAGGGATGCCACGAGAAAAAGTAGAAATCAGAATAACTGATCCTAAAACCAAAGATGAAAGCAGAAAGGAGGAAATAAAAGGAATCAGACCAGCTCCTCTTGTCTGTCTGTTTTTCCTGTAGAGAAACAGGACATGTAGCTAGACACTGTCGAAGGAATCTAAGGGACGAACCTATGGAAATAGGCTGCTTAAAGGGTGAACAATGGGAAGAACCCGAAGAAGAGCTAGAGACCTTTAGTATCTGTTTATGTCAGTCATCTACTGATTTTACATATGAAAAAGCCTTGGTAAATGGGAGGCAAGTAAGGGCCCTAATTGACTCAGGTAGTAAGCAAACTGCTATACGGGCCAATTTAGTTACAACAAAGGACCTGGAAAATGCAGCCCTAGTTAGTGTTACAGGTGTAGACAGGAGAAATGAAGCGCACCCTAAAATACCTGTACACATCACTATCCAGGGCGAATACTGTGAGATATCGTCAGCCATAATTCCTGGGCTCCCCTAAAAATTATTTTAGGGCCTTCTCTACTCTCTTGTAGGAAACTCCACCTCTGTTTGGAGATTTTCAACAGAGTTGTTGGCAAGCAGACTACTACTCCCAAAACTCTCCAATATGGGACTGGGAAAACTCTGAGCCTAGGAAACCTGAAACAATCCTCAAATGAAAAATCATAGGCTGCTGTAGAGGGACTAGTAAAATCACTACACCTCTACCGACACCGACCACAGAAAATGAATGGAATATGTAAGAGTTCCTGGATATCTCACATCCCTGTTCTCTCCCAGGTCTTAACAACGTGCAACCTGGACAACGAACAGGCACATCCACCTTGCATAGGGGAAGGGTATTTGAGGACCCTGAAGGTGTCTCACTTACTAGTCCCCGGGTATCTGTCATCCAGGTGGCCAGGACACAGACATCGCTATTGGATCCAGTTCCTGGGGGTGGACCAGTCCGCGGGGATCACCTGGATGAGTGGTCCTCGTGGAGTGGAAGTGGGACTCCGAAGAGTGAGATGTGGTACCCTCTTCCTCATGACACCCTTTCACCATCCTACCCCATAGGATACCTAGAAACTCAACCCCCCGCCTTTCTTGACACAAACACTTTCTCACAGACCGATTACCACGAAAGACGAAGGACTAACACCAGAGCCATATACCTGACATGTCCCAACACAAGTGTCAGGCAGAGACAGCCAAGTGCTGAGAATAACGCACACCTGACTTCCCTTCCCTTTCCCCATAGGGATAAAAGGCAGAGCACGAAAGCACACTCTGAGCAAGGCCAAACGCATGAAGGAGCAGCTATTCCAGGACAGCAGTTCAAATGGAGGAGAAAGGCGTTGAGACCTGAAAGAACATCAAGAACGGAACTGCCCTTGCCCTTTTCAACCCCGACCCACGGACCCTCAGAGAAGTGAAACTTAAGACCAGGAATTGTAGCTGGCGAATCGTGCAAAGGATGTTAGCGGTACATGGGACCCTCCAACACTGATAGCCAGGGCTGGGAGAAGCAGTTGCCATCGTGGTACCGTCCTTGACTCCAGAGGCAGGAGAGACCAACAGAGTTCGGCACAGCCGGTGAGTCGGAAAGAGCTGATAATAGATTGGACTGTGTTGGGCTCAGTGAAGAGCAACATTGTATGAAGAAAGAAGACTAAAGTACAAAGGTCTTTTGTAAGCAAAAAAATAGGTATCAGTTACAGTGGTTTGGCGCCACGTGGCCTCAATTGAAAGACTCTGACTGATGCCCCGCTCCTGAACAAGGAGAATGTGTTGAACTGAGAAATCGAATTGGCCATACCAGGGTCAAGCCAAACCCGTTTTACAGTCAAAAGTCTTCAGTTGTTGTTGAAACAACAAGCACCAAGAGGCCATAGGGAAGGCCGGCGAGAGGTGTCTGGGTGGTCATACGAGGGTCACGCCAAAACCCTTGTACAATCGAAAGTGCTTGGCACGTTGCAGTACTCTTTGAGGAATATGAAAGTGTACACCCAACTAAGGGAAATGTGAAACTGGCCTTTGGGCCTGGGTGAGGGGCGTTGTGTAAACTGTGATAATTTGAAGTACATACTTGCCAGAGAAAAACAGAGTGACCAGCGAGACGTGATCACCCTTTGGAAGTCTTTGTTTGAACTAGCAAGTGCTTTACGAAGACAGTAAAGGAAGGTCTGAGCCCGGATGAGGGGGGCCTAACTAAATTCCATGGTTGTTTAAAAGGTCATTGAGACTTTTGAATATTACAAATGAAGAGAGTATGATTGAAAGGCGGTAGTAAACCCGACTGAGGGTCTTCAAGCGAAAAGCTAAGGAAAGTGAATCCCACCTTGTGGAAAAGCTAAGCTAAGGCAAGTGAATATAGCATTGTAAGAAAACGAAGTGAACAGCGTTATTTTGGCAAATGCGAACCCGGCTGAGGGATGCCTATGAATTAGGGTGAAGAGTAATACACCCATGAACATTGTGTCGACAAACGTGAACCCGACTGAGGGATGTCCACAGTGAGTTGGTGGTCTGAGCCCGACTAGGAGGAGGCTAACATTGAGAGAAGGATCGGAGCCGGAAGAGGGGGATCCAAGGGTAAAGAGTAATCACCCGATGTGAACATTAGTAGAAATAACTTTTGTTTTGTTGTTTAAGGCATATCAGGCCCTTTGAAGCAAGAGACTTTGCATCAAAGAGACTTGGATACAGAAGGTCCTAATATTGAGAAAAGGAAATATAACCTCATGCTGGAGAATCCCAGGAGTGTGCTGTGCTCAAGAGTACCACCTTGTCCTGTACTTAAAATGTGGGGAAGGGAGACCCCGGCCATAACATCCTGACTTGTCATTTTGTGAACACTTCTTTCTTTACTTGTGAACATTATCCCACACTATTTTGTAGCATAGCGGTAAGGATTGGCAATAGGTTTTCTTAGTATAGGCCCTTTTGTATTTGACTAAACTGCACTTGGACGGTAATTTTATTATTTGATGATCGTAGCTTGCTCCCATCTTAGATTTAGGTTCAAAGCAGGTGTTTATCTAATCCATTTTTAGAGTTTAATAAACACCGTTCAACTGTGATCACTTGCGTCTGTCATGCTTTGATACCATGCCTTCTTTACAGTAGGTACACCAATACTATTTGGCGTTTTATTTGTTGTGGCTGAAACCGCAGGCATATTTAAAAGCTGCTTCTGTAAACAAACCATTTCTGTGCAATAATCATATTTTTATATGGATGCTACAGAACAGAATTTCATTTGGTTGTGTTATTCCACGTACTTAGTTGTTCAATTATATTTTTTGAAGGGCAATTTAGTTTGATTTTGGGCTTGCAGAAAAATAAACTTATAGCCGTGGACACAAAGCAGCCGCGTCAAACAGTCACGGCTATGAAAGAGGCTAGGTGGGAAAAAATAGATTTCTGTGAGTTTCATTGTTCGTTATTGGTTATTGTTGCTGTTCTATTTGTGTAGTTCTTTGTATTTGATTGTAGTGAAAATGTGTCATCCATTTTGGTAGTTTTATTGGTATATAGTCCTCTTTTTTTGGTATTCATTTTGGACTAGTGTCTTTACTCGGTTGAAGACTCTCCAGCATTTTGCAACTGAAAAAAGAAAAGAAAAGATGTCTGCCATCGAATTGGATATGAAGCTTGGGAACATCAATTATGATAAATCATTTGGTGCGAGTTTCTTGTGATAATGTGTATTGGAAATTGCATGAGATGGTCTGGACCATACTGGGCTGCAGCATTTTTTGGCTTATATGTGGTCTTATATCTTTACTGTAGCTGTGAGCGGTGGTTGTGCATAATCAAGCTCCACCGAAAGGTGTGGCTAGCAACCGTCAGAGTCTTCAAACATCTGCCCATTTGAACACTCTATTTGAAGAAATATTAGAAATGCTAGAGTGCTTCAGAAAAGAGGCTTAATTTTTTGTGGCATTATCTTTTTAGAGTTGTCATTTTTGTTATTTTATATTTTCATCAGCAGTTCGACCTTTGGATATGTCTAATATTGTGCAAGAAAACACTAAGACGTGGCCCTTCTTATGTTGCGTCAGAAAGCTTGGGAACATCAATTATGATAAATCACCTGGTGCAAGTCTCCTGGGACGATGTGGATGATGTGTATTGGAAATTGCACGAGATAGTCTGGCCCTTACTGGCATGCAGCCGTTTTTGGCTTATATGAGGTCTTATATCTTCACTGTAGCTGTGAGCGGTGTTTGTGTATATTCAACCTCCACCCATTAAAGGTGCTGCTAGCAACAGCCAGAGTATTCAAACACTGGTAGCACTGGAATACTCTATTTGAAGAGTTATTAGAAATGCTATAGAGGTTCAGAGAGTTGGCTTTTCATGCAGTGTCTAAAGATGTGCTGCTCATATCTCCAGCAGTACCACTTAGATGAGTGAGAGGCCTTTGCAGGATCTTTTCTTTCTGAAAAATGCAACTGCTGGAAGTCTTCCCCCACTTCATCCCGGGGAACTAATAGTGTCTTTATTTGGTTGAAGACAGCCAGCAATTCACAACTGAAATAAACAAAATAGAAAATATGTCCGCCATGGACTGGGATATGAAGTCTGTTCACCCTTTCGATGGTGGCCATTTAAAACAGCAAACAAAAACAAAAAACTAAACAAAGAAGATGGCCACAATGGAACTGGAGAAGGGACTACATATAGTATCATCGTCTCTTCTCCCTTTCCATGACAACAATTAAAAAGATAGAAGAAAAAAAACAAATAACATAGCCGCCATGGAAAGGGAGAAGGTAGTACATGTAGCTCCTTCTCTCATTCCATGGCAGTCCCTCACAGAACAAACACCAAGGGATGGAGTGGTGACCAGTGCCTTTTCTGGATGCTAAGGACCCAGTGAGAGCCATTCAGATTGTTTGTAACAATCAGATTATACCTTGTCTAATACTAATTGTACTTTAAACTGTCTTCTTGGATAACATTAGAAAAATGACCACATTCAAGATATAGTGGAAACACAGAACTGTTACATGATCCAATTACCTGTTACAAACAGGTGTGAAGCAGCATAGCTGCGCAAATGCAGCTTTTAAAAAGATTGGGCCTTTCCTTGACGTGGCTACGGCTAGGTGCAGGTGCATTTTCTCATTGATTTAGACGATTGGTCAATAATTTAGGCACAAACACGTAATTGCGTTTGGGCATACCCGCACGTACAGAAAACACATTCTGGTTCACCACATCACGTAACTGCGGTTGTACCCCTTTCCTAAGCACCTTCTTCCTGTTTTCTATCATTGCTTTTTGTCTCTTGGTGGGTGAACCTCTTTGTAAGCCTTCAGGAATTTTCAAAAGCAGTATGTAGTGACTAAGCTTCCCCTGTACCCTGAGTAGAATGCATGGAATGTTGGAGTGAGTGACAGAGAATGCAGCCTGAGAGAATGTTGATGTATGAGTGGTGATCTGTGAGAGTCAGTTGGAGATGTAGACCCCTGAGAGAGGATGCCGGTGCATGTTGCCCTTAACTTATGTGTACCTGACCTTATGTACCTGATGTAATGTACAAGGAACTTATTAAAGGAGTCACTGGTACATCCCAGGATGTCAGAGTCATCATTGGCCAGGACCCATCTTTACAATGGTGATGAGGATGCCGGCTGTGCTGGGGGGGCAGCACAAAGGCAGGGACATGCACCACTCCCCAACCAAAGAAGAAGATGCCCTCAGGTAGGGGCAGCACTGTTTGCTAGTAGGCGCAGAGAAGGCCAGCGCTGGATGTGATGGATGTAGCGGGCAGCGCCAGGTGCCAGCGAGGTGCCAGCCAGCAGGCAAAAGGGTCATTGGATAAAGGAGTTGTGAAGAATTAGTGCCTGGGTGAGGGTGAGACCCCATGAAATGAAGGGGCTTGGAGCCCATTGCTGCGTTTTGGAGGGGGCTTGGAGCTCAGTTGCAGTAATGAAGGGGCTTGAACCCATTGCAGCACTTTGAAGGAGCTTATATGTCCTCTAGCAGAGCACTTGGAGGGGCTTGGAGCCTACAGCAGCACTTTGGATGGGCTGAGAAGCTCGAATTGTGACTTTGCTTAGGAATGAAAGCACTATAGGAGTAAAGCACAGCATTGTTGATTCAGTACTGTGAGGCTTAAGGGGTGAGCTGGAGAGGAAGTCTTACCTCATTGTGGGTGCTGCTTGTGTGCAGCACTGCCAGGGTGTTGGACAATGCAGAAGATAAAGAAAATGAAGCGAATGCCGGCGAACAACTGCAGTGCGCTGGGCATTCACTGAAGAGTACTGGCAGAATGATTGGAAATGGGCTGGTCAAGAGACCAGTGGGAAGAGGGGCCGTGTCCCCAGAGGTACTTTTGTTTTAAGTTGATGCGGACAGGAGGAGCAGCAATGAAGACAAACTGGTTTATTTGTTTTGGTTAGGGTTACTAGTTGTTATAGTAGTAGTGATGTGAGGCCTGTAGATATTCTATGATGAATGTGATGAGATGGTGAGTGCAAATTATTTTGTGTGCACTGGATGAGTTTGGGAGTCGTGGCCTCTATTAGGAATGCACAGTAGTGAAGTGGATATTTGTGAGTTAATAGTAAAAGTTATGTTTAACAGTCTCTTCCCACAGATGGACTTTATAGATGAATAGGCAGTGTGGACTGGTTAGTTTTGCAGTAAATGGAGTTCAGAAACGTGATTTGTGAAATTTTGCCACACTGATGATTTTTCTTTTACAGGTGGGACTTTTATTCATGATAGAGAACTTGGAAGTTTAAGAATAGAACTTATTATTGGTAGAAATGCAAATTTATTGAAATTGTATGACATATTGAAGTGTTAGTGAAGAAAATTGTTGACCTATGTCCTGTGGTATGATGAATAGTTGCATGATGCGGTGAGTGGTGTTATGAAGAGCTCCCTGTAGTTGAAGAGGTGTTTGTAGAAGGTGTTTTTCAAAATGGGCACATGTGGGATAGTGACACTGAGTGTTGTGGTGTTGGCTATCTGGGTATTCAGAATATCCAGCCTTGTTGAATGGACAGTGTGGTGTGTGCAGCCAGTGAGTTGTGGTATGGAGACGGTTCTGAGGGAGCCGAGTGAATGATGTGATGTTGTGCGCTGTGAGATGAGAAAACATGTAGAAGGGCTGGTATTCCTGATAATGTTTAGGAGTTTGGAAGGGTATCTTTGTTGATGATGTCTCTTCTTTACTGTGTAGAAAAGGGGAGAGACATTGTTTGCAGAAGTAATCGTCCCACAGGGTGAGGACGGTATTAGGGTTTGTGTGTGTGTGTGCAGAGTGTTCCTGTTTTGAGGTAAGAGATGCACCTGCATTGGATGGTGTGTGTTTGTGAGTGTATGTCTTTTTCTGGTAGGTGTTGTTTGTTATTATTAAGGGGGGGGCATATATAGTGACTAAGCTTCCCCTGGACCCTGAGTAGAATGCATGGAATGTTGGAGTGAGTGACGGAGAATGCAGCCTGAGAGAATGTTGATGTATGAATGGTGATCTGTGAGAGTCAGCTGGAGATGTAGACCCCTGAGAGAGGATGCCGTTGCATGTTGCCCTTAACATATGTGTACCTGATGTAACCTACAAAGAACTTATTAAAGGAGTCACTGGTACATCCCAGGATGTCAGAGTCATCATTGGCCAGGACCCATCTTTACACAGTACCTTGATGTAGTCATTCTTTTTTTTACCTTCTTCTTATACCTTTGTCCTGTCTTTGTACTTTATAATTTTTTGTTATTTAAGCTTGTGAAGAAATATATATGGGCAGTAGTCTTGTATATGTTTATTTTAAGATATATTGAGTGCAGTGTTTGTACAGAGTTACGGTAAAAGTTTTATAACTTTCTTTAGATCAACATTAAATATAGATGTAAACACTTTAAAAAGTTAAGCACATATGCAAACAAAGTTTGTTATGAACAGGTTTATTTGGGAGAATTTGGTTGCACAATTTCTTTTTATTTTACTTTGTAGACATGTTACATCGTTTTCATTAGCCCAATTGTCTGTATTATTGATGTCAGTTATGTATGGAATTACAAATGCCTTGAAATTCAAGGCAAAAACTTTAGTTGCAGGGACGTTAATGTGAGAACATAACGCAACAAAACCCCTGAAATTCAGCTAAAGCCCCTTAACTACACGCACCCTGTTACACAGCCTATGACCATAATGATGACATTACAGATCACATCACTGATAACAACACTAATGACATTACAACAGTAACTGGCATTAAGCATGGCCTTCAGCCATGGTCAGTGTGCATGGCCAAATATATTTTAATACATGAATGGGTTCTAACCATGGCCTTCAGTTATGGACAGTGGTCACAACCATCATCCATGTGCCCTGAATATTGTAAAACACTAACAGGCTGCCAACCATAGATTTTGGCGTTTACCAGTGGATGCAGCTTTCAACCGTTTCCACTGTATAGTATATACACTGATCAGGCACCAGCTATGGACTTTAGCACAATACTGGCCAGTCGCCACAATCTTTGGCTCTTCCCAATATATATTCTAACATTAAATGGGCCACTAGCCATGGCTTTTGACGGTGAGCAGTTTGTAGATCTTTTTGCCATTGCCACTGTATATTTTAAATTAATAAAATGCAATAAGCGATGGCCTTTGGCAGTGCCCAGTGCCCACTGTGTATTATACAACACTAACCATCCACTAGCTATGGCCTTCAGCCATGCCCACTGTATATGATATACACTAACCAGCCACTAGCCATGGTCTTCAACACAATACTAGCCAGTGGCCATGGCCTTTGGCTGTGCCAACTGTACATTCTAACATGGTAATGGGCAATAGCTATGGCCGTTAGCCATAGCCACTGACTGCAGCTTTCAGCGTTGCCCGCTATATATCTTAAAACAGTGATGGGTTACTAGGCATGGTTTTTAACCATGTCCATTGGTATTTTTTAACACCAACCGACCACCAGCTATGGCCGTTGGTGCTAGGCCCAGTGACCCCAGCCTTTGTCATGACCAAGTCCACAGCCTAAATTGTTATTAAGGTAATCAAAGTTATCATTAGCTAACTTATAAATTATGTAATTCCAATATTGATGTAATCAGTTATATAGAGAATTTAGTTCGGGTTGTCACCAGTGATGGCATCAGTGATGTGATTTGTAAAGTCATCAGTGTTCTCATACAACATGCAATTAGTGATGTCATCAGTGATGTGATCTGTGATGTCAACATTGTGGTGATAGGCTGCGCAACAGGGGGCATGAAGTTAAGGTGGCTTTAGCTGAATATTGATATGGATGTGTACTAATTGAAGGATTGGTTTAGGGTGTTGTCAATGCGATGTAAGAAAAGATGATTTTTAAGTAAATGTTTGTGTATTACATACTTAATGTATTCAGGGGAGACTCGCATCAATGCAGTAGTGTATTTGCCAATTTGCCAAAGTAAGTAAAATAATAACCTAGCGAAAGCTAGTAATAAACAGTTATAAGGCAGAGGTTTGTGCGTGGTGTGCCTTCCTCGCATGCTGAAGGGAAGGTGTCTGACATGACATATAGATTACTGGATGTCCATAAGCCAGTAATGCCTAACGGCTCATAGATTACTGAATGGATATAAGCCAGTAGTACCAGCCACGAACTGTAGGTGGTGCTCTGAATAAAATCATTGGGAGAATTCTAATAGAAAGGAAAGGTTTGTTTTATGATGGGGTTATAGTATAAAAAGAAGAAAACCATGCTCACCACTATACCACAGAAATAAATACTGCAAAAAAGAAATACCACTAAAATTACGACCAGTAAGCTAACAAGGTATGGTCACTAAAATAATGTGATGCCAAACCCAATCTAAATGCAAGACTAATTTACCACCAAATTACCACCAATAGTTTTACGGTAAGAAAATACCGCTAAATCCCAAATTTACCCCAATAAAAACAAAATCCCTTACAGTCTAGAGGTTCCTTCCTCAAGACAGCACCAAAGTTAATAAAGTCTCAGGTTTCCCTTCCCCAACACTGCAGCTTGTAAACGTGCACTTAGTCTCAATCTCTCAATATTCAAAACCAGTTCCAGCTCAACTTTACAGACCTTCTGTTTTCTTGGCAGTTCATACAGATTGCTTTCTTCTGCTTCACTTCAGCAACCTCTTGCAACCACTTGTCGTTGTTCTCTGTATAGTTCTTTGGCTTTCACAAACAGGGTATCCCTGGTGAAGGCACAGTTGTCAGACCACACGGTCCACCCATTACAGGTCACAATCAGCACCCCTAGGCTTTCTGGCCTACACAAGTTCCTCTGTATCTGTGCCTGTGTGATGGTTCACATTCACTTGTCTTTTCCTTGCCAGCCTCTTGGCGTTGCTACTACGTGTTCTTTTCTTTGCCAGTCTCTGCACTTTGCCACACTGTGTTTTCGCATCCAGTTCACTTTGTTCCTTCACCACATTGCTTTTATACTTTTCTGAAATATCCTATACTTGCTTTCCACTGTATTTCATATGGTTCATGCTTTGTCTTCAATATACTCCATGTGTACTTCACACAAACTTATCATCTGTTCATAGCTTTGCCAAAAGCTGGTATTTAGTTCGGTATTCACTGATTTGATCTTTTACTCTGCAGCTCAGTTTATCTTGTCTGTATCATTCCTCACAACCCATTGCATTGGGTTTATTGCATCTTGAACATACTCTTTCATTCATTCTGCATCTACTTTAGCTTCCCAAAAGTCCCCAGGATGACCCTGAGTGCTCTTCCCTTTTCACTCACCAGTCACAGGTGTCTCCGGGTGGCTACCTTCTCTGTTTTCCCTCCGACGACACTCTTTCTTCTAACCGCGAGCAACCACCCACACATCGTCTTCTCTCGTTTGGTTTGCTGGAAGCTCTGCTTGCTGGTAGCTTGCAGCTTGGAGATCTCTTCTGTGTCCGAAGCTCCTGCTGCTGACACCCAACCAATGAGGCTCCCACTTTTGTGGCCCTCTGCGCCCTGTCTGGGTCTCGGCTCCACAGCTTCTTGGGGTTGCTTGCCAGCATCGTATCTCTCCTGCGGGACCTACCCCGGCCACCTCCTCTGCACAGGATTCTCCCATTAGGTCTACAACGCTTGGCCTGACTTCTCTCCTGTAAGTCTCTCCCACACACTTGTCGGCTCCACCTTTTATACACATGCAACTCGTTGACAGGTTGCAGGTGTGAGTCCAAAGTCTCAGGTACCTGACCATAATGAGTTAAGCACTTTGGACATGCCTGACCCTTACAACAGTCTGCAGGCCTCTTCCTCATCTCAGCACTACATTGATGAAATTACATGTTAGTGTTCACTACTCCTAGTCACCTCTTCTTCGTCCCAGTACTATAATGGTCTGAATGTAGGGAAATGAGGGGTGATGATTTGTCACTGCCTATAAAGTCAGAGGGGGGGTAAAGTTTGTTCTCATAAGGAAAACGAGGATACTGTGTCTCGCCTGCTGATATCCTCTCCCCAAATTCCAAAGACCCTCCACCATATGATCCTCCCTGGCATCTCCACCCCCATGGTCAGGATCCAAAAGCGATGGCCGTTCTCTGGCCACCCGAGAAGAGGATGCAAGGGGAGTAGGTGTGAGGGTACCCTAGGTTTCTCACAGCATCTTATGCTTAAATTGCAATGAAAAGGCTGCACGCACACCAACATCACATGAAACCACCCATATCTCCAGAAAGTGCAACATCAAAGCACATTGAGCATGATCACACAACGCCAGCCCAAAGCTCATGCCTGATCCAGGCAACCAGAGCTTCCAAGAATGTGCGTCCATCATATACCCATACAGGTGTTATTTAGGGTGCAGAAAATGCTCAATTGCAATCCCCATTGAGACAGTTACCAGAAGTGGGTGCTGCGCGGATGGTAACCTAGTAATTGTACATGCCCCATAGACGTACCCTATAGTATTGCAGCGTTTCCAACCCTGATCCGGAGTGCCCCACCCACCACGTCTGGGGCATGATAAACTTCCCGTCAGGTAATAGATCGCCATTGCTTTATATCCCAGCTCGTGCCAGCAGGACCATCTTAAGCACTTTTGGGGCCCTGGGCACGGACATCTTTGGGGCCCCTTCCATCAAACCAAAGGAATCAAGAATACTTGTTGCGCCCCCCCACCCATCGCACTCACAACCTACAGGTTGATGTGCTGTCTCACAGCATAATAAGCACGTTTACTCCCTTTAAGTGCCCTTACCCTCTCTAATCAGAATGATAAACAAGTAGCATTTGAAGACCAGCATTAGCAGTCTACAAAGAGGTTACTGTGCTAGTACATACAGGATACCTTTTATCAAAAGCATCCAAGAAGGATTGCAGCCTGTAGTATTAATGCAGGACGTATGTAAAAGGTACATGTAATCCATAACAGACAGATAACTCACATTTGCTGCCTCACAGAATACAAAAGTGCTCATGCATGGATAGAGGAGACCAATTGGAATGAAGGAGAAAGCTACACATACTGTAGCATGGATAGTGAATGCAGATTTGAAGAATTTTTCTAAAAGTGTTTCCGAGTATCTGGTTGGAGCCATAGAAATGAACAGAGAAGGTAAAGACATGTATTCAGAGTTATAACCGCCCCTGGGCTCACATGAATCAGCTCATGTGGATGATAATGCCAGCAGAGCTGTACCAGCATTTGACTCAAGAGTGGTTGGTTCAAGGAGGATATGGGACATTTTCTGGACTTGAATCACACTAGGGATTCCATAATACAGTTCATTTCAATATTGTGAACACGAAAGAAAGAATAGGCCAAAAGAAAAAATGTAAGCAAAAGAAGGGTGAGTCACCTGAGACTATCCTGATCAACTGAAAAATGTTTTTATGAATCAATCTGACAAGTAAGCCTGCTGAGACAGTGCAAGAAGCTGTTGAAGTAGCTGCATTTATTCAGATGTTGTTACCTACAATTCAGCAGTAGTTCAAAATCATTTGTGCGGGGAAGCAAGCAATGCCCCTATCTCAACTGGTCCCCATAGCAAATCATTGTGTTTCTTGTCAGAATGAAACAAAGAAAGAGTTACGTGAATGCAGATGAATGTGACAACAGTTACAGAATTTCCAGCACCAGTAACAGCAGCATGGGCAAGGACAGGCAGAGTGTATGGATCTGGGTGTTAGTGGACCTGCAGCTTTTTATTTGTTAACCTTTTATTAACACCAACATACAACCACACAGTCAGGAAAAACAGTGTACATTTCTTATACCTTTTCAGGGTGGGGTCGACATACTACATCAACGGCATATTCAGAATTCTGTCATCAAATTGGTTAGCTAGATACGCGTGGAACTCGGACCAGATGTTTTTGGGACAAGAGTGTAGAGGCAGCAAGTTCAATATTCCTCCTCACAAGTTTGTGTCCACGTAAGTGCAGTCAACCACATTTTGAAGGTAGGAGGAGATGGCTGCTTCCAATGCTGAAGTATACACCTCTTGGCAACAACACAGTTTATATTCAGAAAATACATTGTTTTATTCACAGTGACGTTCCACATTCCAAACAAAACCCCCAATGCATCAGGTTCTATGTGAATCCCATTGATTTCTGAGAGCGCTTGTAGGACCTCATTCCAAACCTTCTGGAGCTGGGTGCAGGCCCAAAACATGTGTACGTGGTCAGCCTCCCCAGCTTGGCATCTGGGGCAGGCGTGGAGTGACTGTCGGGCAAACCGGTTACGCCTATGGGCGGTGTCATACAGTCTATTCAGTAGTTTATATTGTATACAGCGTAACCTGAAGTTGAGTGACACTGAACATATGAGGGAGCACATAGATTTCCATTGGCAGTCCGAGAGGTCAGAATCTAACTCGCGAGCCCATGCCTCCCGTACTCTGATCAGTGAGTCTGCGCACTTGTTCACCAGCATTTTATATAGAGAGGAGACTATCCCCCGGGTGCCTTGGGTATTGGCAATGTACTGCAGTTACTAGGATTCGGGGGGTTCAGCCGGGAAGCATGACCACACCGATCGCAACACTGCACGTATCCTATAGTATTGCAGCCTTTCCAACCCTGATCCGGAGTGCCCCACCCGCCACGTCTGGGGGGTGATAAACTTCCCGTCAGGTAATAGATCGCCATTGCTTTATATCCCAGCTCGTGCCAGCACGACCATCTTAAGCACTTTTGGGGCCCTGGGCACGGACATCTTTGGGGCCCCTTCCATCAAACCAAAGGAATCAAGAATACTGGTTGCACCCCCCCACCCATCGCATTCACAACCTATAGGTTGATGTGCTGTCTCACAGCATAGTAAGCCAGTTTACTCCCTTTAAGTCCCCCCTTACCCTCTTCATCCTTGCTCTAATCAGAATGATAAACAAGTAGCATTTGAAGACCAGCATTAGCAGTCTACGAAGAGGTTACTGTGGCAGTACAAACAGGATACCTTTTATCAAAAGCATCCAGGAAGAATTGCAGCCTGTAGTATTAATGCAGGACGTATGTAAAAGGTACATGTTAGCCATAACAGACAGAGAACTCACATTTTCTGCCTCACAGAATACAAAAGTGCTCATGCATGGATAGAGGAGACCAATTGGAATGAAGGAGAAAGCTACACATACTGTAGCATGGATAGTGGATGCAGATTAGAAGCTACCAGAAAGTTGTCTTTCTACAGACAGACTGAGATTAGAAGTGGGATATGGTTTTCAAATAGTGTTGCCATTAGATATCAAAGGAACAAATGCCTGTGGTGTACGATATAAATATGCTCACTATTAAAGTGGAAGCAAACCTTTAGCCAGTGAAACCATGAATAAGGCTTCTATGAAGATCATACCATGAGAAGGAAATCACTCTGAAGGGCTGACAATTTTGAAAGATTTAGGGACTTGTAATATTGAGAGGTTAGGCAATACAAGATTAAATGAGATGCCCAGAATCACACATTGGTTAAGGGGTAAATGGGTGAAGCTGGGATTTGTGCCAACTCTGCAAATCCTGCATTTGAGCACTTTCTTTTCCAGTTCTTACCATGCACTAACACAATCATATTTTATTAAAAAAAAGAATTGGCAAGTAGACAAATCCAATTACCAAACATGACTAAACAAAATATTATAGAAGGGTGTTATGCAAAATGGGAATTATTCAAGCTTCATTCTCTCCATCATCAAGGGAAGTATATAAATACCAGCATACCAATTGATGCGATTTAACACATTTAATCTGGGTTTGTCTTTTGTATTTTAAAGCTTTAAATACTTCCAAAACAATGGCTTGTGACATTTTCATTTATAAACATGCATAAAAACCTTTGAACCTTTACCAAAAAGCAAACCATTTTTTGTGTCAAACAAGCACACCTTAAAATATGCTTATGTGAGGCCTGCAACATCTGGTCTGCTGTCTTTTGTCTACCAACCCTTCCATCCAAATGGCCGACCTAAGAAGAAAGATCAAGTAATGGGCTAAACAATACCAGAAGCATACACGAAGGCAAACATCACAGAAGACAACACAGTAATGTACCAGGATCACTGTATCGTCTGCTGGCAAATCATGAACGCTTTCGTTCCATAGTCTTGAATTTGGATACATATTCACCTCTGGGTCTAACAGTTTATGCCATCGTTGGAGGCGATTGCCTAGGGTTTGCAACACCTCATCTGAACAAACCAATTTCTAGACCTTCACCATACGGATACGTTCGTTTTTATAGCAACCCCTATCTGGTACAGGTACATTGCTGATAAAAGCAGATGTTGTTGCAATGGGTGCTTCACACACTGAGCTAACTGAACCATTGTGGCACTCATTTTATCAATATGCATTTCACCTTTGCACATGATCAACATAATTGCCACAGGAAGGAAATAATTCTACAGAATTGTGCAGTAAGGAACACACAAACTATGTATACAAAAGTGAACACAGAAAACAATACATGATAAATTGATCAAGGCTGACATGTGCTATTTAAGACTGGTGAACAATCAAATCTTACTTCTTCAGATCAAGCAGAAGTGGGGCCCCCCTCCAAGGTAGGGGCTCTGTGCAAGAGGCCATTTTCCCTCCCATAAAAACATCTCTGCGTGCCAGTGGTGTATCAATGCTGGATCATGAGTCGGTTGTAGCCCAGGAAACCTTCATATGGTAAGCCATCTATAGCAAGGGCGTATCTCGTTAACAGAGGGTAATATCTGGCGCCATGCCAATAGCGTAGCAGCTGTCAGGTCCATTGGGGAGTTGTCTTTATAGGTTAAGTTCAATATAAGCGTTTTGAGGTCAGAGTCACCCGCTGCCAGTTGTTCAAGTTTAACATGAGGTGGACGCTGGGAGTCGTCATACCAGAAGGAGGCATATTGGCCCTGCGCTGCTATCCAGTACAACTCCAAGTGGGCGGCTGTGAACCCCTCTCTCTCGTAGGAAAGGGTCATAAAAGCCCATTTCTTCTGCACAGCCCAAGCGTGACATAGGAATTGTGCACACAGAGCATGTAGTTTTGCAAAATATTGTTTCCCAGGCCAGATGGGGACATTTGCGGAAATATATAGCAGTTTGGGCAGCAGGATCATCTTCACCAGGGACAGTCTCCCTGTCATGGTGATGGGATGTGGTCGCCATCTGGTAAATTTAGTCTCGACATAACCTTCCATCGCCCCATAGTTATCCGCTACTAGCATCTGCTTGGCTCCGGATATTTGGACCCCCAGGTATCTAATTCCCTCTGGTGACCAACGGAGTGGGAATTCACATGTCGTTTGAGTGGTATTCTTCATGGGCGGGAAAATCTTAGATTTACTGTAGTTGATCGTGAAAGCAGAAAAGCTTCCCATCCGGATCACATCTCTCAGTATCGGGTCAAGGATCGTGTGCGGATCCCTAATATACAACAGCACATCGTCTGCGTATAAAGATATGATCTCTGTCCTGTCCATCAAGCAGATCCCTCCATGAGCATGCCCAGACATAATCCTGTCAGCCATTGGTTCTATCACCAAAGCGAAGAGGGTGGGGTAAAAAGGAGGACAAAGTGATCTCATCTAGGAGGGAGTGTATGGTGTGTTCATCATATCGTCGGGATGCCACAAATAAGGTTCTATAGAACCTAGAGAATACATTAAGGATCTTGTGGTCAGCCCATTGCGGGACATCATGCACGTCGTTAATGCACACTACCTGAGTATGCCCACCTTCCGATCTAGTCAATCTGGCTAGTGTCCTCCCCGGCCTCTCAACCTCCCCATATCTCCTGGCTACCAGTGGGCGAGTAAAATATCGTATCTCCCTAAGTGCATGTGACTCCTAGAGTTCCAGCACAGCCCGTATTTGTGCTAATTTATCCGGGCTCGACACTGTTGAATACTCCTGCTCTAGTTGTTTAAGTTTAGTTTCTGAGCATTGAAGACCTCTCCTTGTCACTTTCAGTATACCTACTTCCCTCGATATGGACATGCCATGAATATACACCTTGAAAGCTTCCCACCTAACTCCCGCCGTGGTGTCCTGCAACTCATTGCAAGTAAAGAATGTCTCGATTCAGATCTCTGCCTTAAATACAATATCAGAAAGCGCCTCTGCCTTGAACCGCCAGGCACTGCGGCGTGTTGGTGTATAGCCTAACATTAATGACAGCGTCACAGGGGAATGATCTGATAATGTACAGGGCTGTGTCTCAGTGCTCTTGATCTTGCCCAAAAGGGAGCCCGACACTAGGAACATGTCTATCCACGAGGAGCTATCGTGCAACAGAGACATTTTTATGGGAGGGCAAAAGGGGCACTTGCCCAGGGCCCCCACCTTGGAGGGGGCCCCACAAGGCTAGCTGATCTGAAGAAGTAAGATTCCATTGTTCACCATTCTTAAATAGAACATGTCAGGATATTTTATGGGGTGCTGCTGAGGCTCTAAACCCATTGCCTTTCTGTTTTTGCAAGTGCATTCTGCCTTGATCAATTCATCATGTATTGGTTTCTGTGTTCATTGTGGTATACATATACATAGTTTGCGTGTTCCTTATGGCACAACTCTGTAGCATTCTTTCCTTCCGTGTGGGAATTATGTTGATCATGTGCAATGGTGAAATGCATATTGATAAATTGAGTGCCGCAATGGTGCATGGTGCAGAAGTCAGCTCAGTGTGTGAAGCACCCATTGCAGAGATATGAGTTCATATGAAATGAAATGATATTTTATTTATATCGCGCTCGTACACAAATGTTTCAGAGCACGACCAGGCAAAAAGGGAGGGGACCAAGGGAGAAAAAACTGAAAAACAACAATCTTACTAGGCTCAGTGACATTTAAGAAAGCGCAAGTGCATGGAAAAGGAAAAAGGGGGAAAAGTGCATGGAAGGGGGAGTGGAAAGTGCAAGGCAGAGGAGAGAAAACATAAATAAATATTAAATAGAATAAATAATAAATAAGGGCGATAAACCATGGTAGTGCATGTCAGGCAGAAACCTGTGCAGTTCCCTCTGGGACCACTGCAAAAGATTTAAGACTACAGGTGGTTGACAGTAAACCCAATTGGTAGCAGTCTGTACCACCCAGATTTACCTGGTAGCTGTGGCTGAACAGTCAGACTTCTCTCAAGAAGAGTTAGGCAGTATACAGAGTATTCACAATAGGTCAAAAGAACACAGTAGAACAAGCAAACACTGACCAGAGCTTGGTGTAAAAGAGATATAATTATTTATTTAAAAACACATCTAGTAAAACACACTGGCACTAATATCAAGCAGTTCAAAAACATGGTCACTAAAAGATATTGGCCCTCATTACGACCCTGGCGGAATTCGCGGTGCTAAATGCACCGCGGAGCACGGCGGAAAGCCGCCGATAGCGCCATGGGGGTTGGCGGATTTACCACCCCATGCCGACCTTGGCGGAGCGGTAAATCCCCAATCCCCATTTTGCCCTTCCCCATTCCCATTCTTGCCCCATAGGGTATAATGGGAGTGGGGAAGGCGTTAATTACGCCACCGTAAAGTACGGTGGCGTAATTAACAACGAGGTCCCTTAGCGCCATGGATTTCTCCGCCCGGTAAAACCAGGCGGAGAAAGGCTCCATGGCGCTACGGGAACTCGTAGTAGGGCGGACGGGTCCGCCGCGAATAACGCTGGCGGAAACCCACTCCGCCAGGGTCGTAATGAGGGCCATACACTCCCTTCAGCGATTAGTTAGACAAGTCTTAAGTAAAGCAACACTTATTTTCAGACAGCGGTGAGCGCTTAACGAAGATGGCACTCTAATCGATCGGTTTAAAAGGGAGAGAAAGGCAGAGCAAAGATAGAAACAGATCCCAACACTTTCGGAAGAACACAGTAGGAGAAGAAGGCAGGTTAAATACGTAAAGTCAAAGTTAACAAGGCCGGACCCACTTTAAGAGGCTCCGGTCAAAATGTGTCCAAGATCACACGGTTCAAAGTGCCCAAAAGTCTCGCAATAAGCTCAGAAAGTGTTGGACTAAAAAGAAAGGGACCAGTTAGATGGTCAAGGCGGCCAGCCCAGTCCAGAAGGTTAAGGGATTATTGTTACCTTGTAGCAATCTTTAGAAAGGGAGGCTTGGCGGACACGGTACCTTAAAATGGTGAGAACGCTCCAGCGGGGGCAGTTGTTCCTGGCAGCCGGTGCAAGTCGGTGCTTCGTCCGGAGGAAGAGAGGATCTCGTCGGGGAGGAAAGCAGGAGTCTGTTGCACTGCCAGGGAAGAAACCAGCCGCGGAGTTCTCACTTAAAAGGAGCGGTCCTTTTATTCGCGGTCCAGTGGTAAGTGGCTATCCGGTTGCCGGGGTGCTTGGCACGGGCAATTTGACCACAAGACATCCTGGGATGCGAAAAAGGAAGGTAAACTGGTTGTGCCCACCAGTCAGGGGAAGAAGACTCTCCAGCCGGGAGATCTCCTCTGTCGTTGGGTAGTGGTGAGTCGGTTCAGCAGGGCTCCACCGGTGGTGTCGTCGTAGCAGGCCGGCTCAGTTTCTCCCTCGTCGGATTTTCAGGTCCTGTGGCGACTTCTGAAGTTCCAGTCCCAAAAGCCCTGCTTTTATGCAGCACACCCCCATTCACTCAGCCTAGCTGTCAATCAAACATGCTAAGTGGTGAGCCGGCCGGCTCACCACTTGGGCCAATCACACAAGAGTGCGACTTGAGTTACCAAGGTAACTCAGTCCAGGGTGCCTAAACCCCCTCCCACACCCCCTGTGGTACCCAGACAGAGTAGCACCACTTTTGGAGGAAAGTGGAACAAAGGTCTCGACCTTTGGTTTGGAGTTACAGAGGCGAACACAAACGCCATTTTAAAACCGAGTTCTGGCAGAAAATACCAACCGGTGAATTAATATTAAATAAATAAACCGGCGGTATGTTAGAGGCTATGTTTAAAAAGTATTAGCCTCGAACAATGGGAAAATCCCATAGAGATATATTCGCGGTTGAATATAAAAAGTAGTATCCACTGCCACCAGCCAAAACTCGACGAGGGGGAACGGGACAGTGCCCCCTCGAATAACAGACCCAGGGGCAATCGAATTGCCCCTACCAGTACATCCACAATATGATGGTTTGTACTGGTTCTGTTAGTAATTTGGGACTAGTAAAGCCAATGGTGACTTTACATGCCCTGGGAGACAGTAGTCAGTCCCAGGGTATGGAGTCTATGGTGGGGAGGTCACTATGCCACCCCGGTGTTACTGCACGGAGGGTGCTGTGTAACACACATACAAAACATATGAGACCCTGTGGAGTAAAAGACCCCATAGCCCATGAAACACTTTAACATTCAAAGGAACACCATAAATCATGTCCAAGAGTGGGAAAAAAAAGTCTCACTCTTGGCAGGAGAAAAATACAAACTCCAGAAATCCAGCAAAGCTGCTTCGGGACTCACTAGGTTAGGAAATTCAGCCCAAACAGAGAATTCTCCCTAACAGTGCAGCCAGCAAGTGGCAGGTGAAAGTTAGTCAGAAAGGTATATCTGATAAGTGCAGAAGAAAAGTGGGAGGGGGACTGTATGGGTACAGATACATAACCCTAGTGCAGATGGTGGCCTGGAGGCAGTGCAAGAGGGTGGCAGGGTGAGCAGGTACCTGGGCCTGAAAGAACAGAGGTTGGCCAGGTGCATAATGCCAAGAGAAGAAACAGATCAACAGGGGGGAAGGGGGGAAAGGCATAGGTAACATTAGAATATCACATTCCAGCAAGGCTGGCTGAGCCTTTCCTATGTGTGATAAACCTGCCTGCACATGTATTTGGTTTTCCAGAACAACACCTGCTATTATCAGCAATGTACCTGTACCAGATAGGGGTTGCTATAAAAACATATCATCTGTATGGTGAAGGTCTAGAAATTGGGTTGTTCAGGTGGCGTGTTGTAAAACCTAGGCAATCGCCTCCAACGCTGGCATAAACAGTTAGTCCAAGAGGTGACTAAGCATCCAAATTCAAGACTATGGAATGACAGCGTTCAGGTTTGTATTCTGGATGCCAGCAGACGATACAGTGATGCTGGTCAAATCATCTAATATATCTTACATTACTGTGCTGTCTTCTGTGAGGTTTGCCTTCTTGCATGCTGCTGGTATCGTTTAGCCCATTACTTGATCATTCTTCATATGTAGGCCATTTGGGTGGAAGGGTTGGTAGACAGAAGAGAGCACACCATATGTTGCAGGCCTCAGGCAAGCATATTTTAAGCTCTGCTTGTTTGACACAAAAAACGGTTTGCTTTTTGGTAAAAGTCAAAGGTTTTTATGCACGTTTATAAATGAAAATGTCACAAGCCATTGTTTTGGAAGTATTTAAAGCATTAAAATACAAAAGACAAACCCAGATTAAATTTGTTCAATCACATCGATCGGTATGCTGGTTCTTATATACTTCACTTGATGATGCGGAGAAGGAAGCTAGAATCATTCCCATTTTGCATAACACCCTTCTCTAATATTTTGTTTAAAAATGGTCATGTTTGGTA
The DNA here is from genome assembly GCF_040938575.1 of Ambystoma mexicanum. Taxonomy (NCBI): domain Eukaryota; kingdom Metazoa; phylum Chordata; class Amphibia; order Caudata; family Ambystomatidae; genus Ambystoma; species Ambystoma mexicanum. Next base: position 258,077,030 of record NC_090922.1, read on the forward strand.
ATGTGATTTGTGTACTTTCCAAGTCCGTTTTTTAATAAAATGAGATTGTTTTAGTTCATGGTAAGAACTGGAAAAGAAAGTGTTCAAATGCAGAAATCGCAGAGTTTGCACAAATCCCAGTTCACCCATTCACCCTTTAACCAATGTGTGATTCTGGGAATCTCATTTAATCTTGTATTGCCTAACCTCTCAATATTGCCAGTCCCTAAACCTTTCAAAATTGTCAGCTGCTTCCGAGAGATTTCCTTTCTCATGGTATGATCTTCATGAAAGCCTTATTCATGGTTTCACTGTGTTAATAGGGAGCATATTTATATCGCACACCACAGGCATTTGCTCCTTTGATATCTAATGGAAACACTATTTGAAAACAATATCCCATTTCTAATCTCAGTCTGTCTGGATAAATACACCTTTCTGGTAGCTTCTAATCTGCCTCCACTATCCATGCTATGGTATGTGTAGCGTTCTCCTTCCTTCCAATTGGTGGTCTCTATCCATGCATGAGCACTTTTGCATTCTGAGAGGCAGCTAAGGTGAGGTCTCGATTATGGGTTACATGTACCTTTTACATACGGTCCTGCATTAATACTACATCTACGTCCTGGATGTTATTGATAAAAAAGTATCCTGTATGTACTAGAACAGTAACCCCTTTGTAGACTGCTAATGGCGGTGTTCAAATGCTACTTATTTGTCATTCTGATTAGAGCAAGAATGAAGAGGGCAAGGGGACTTAAAGGGAGCAAACATGCTTATTATGCTCCAAGACAGCATATCAACCTATAGGTTGTGAGCGCGACTGGTGGGGGCGCAACCAGTATTCTTGATCCTTTAATTCCTTTGGTCCCAAAGATGTCCGTGCCCAGGGCCCCAAAAGTGCTTAAGATGGCCCTATCGTGTAAAGAGGAGTAATATGAGTACTGCTTCTCTTGAGCATGGAGCATTCTCCAGGCATCCCTCAGTTCCCATGAAGCCATATGCTCAATAGTTTACGGGCTGATCGAGACAGAGATCTAGGGGACGTCCCTGTTCTGTCACACCCTCCATCCAATATCAAGTTCATATCCCCCCCATATGATTGGAACCATGATAAATCCCATTAGAACGGATACCACATTGTCAAGAAATTCATGAGAGTCAACGTTGAGGCAATACGTATTAACCAACAAATACTCAACCCCAATAATTATACAGTGCAATGTAACATATCTTCCCTCAGGGTCTATGTACTCCTTTTTCAGGGTAAACTTTATAGACAATTGTCAGAACCCCCTAGCATGGGTAGAGTAGGTAGTAAAAAATCTGTTTGGTCCCCATGTTGATGCTATACCTGTCGCTGCTCCTCTTGTAGCATTTGTCTCCTGCAGCAGGAGTAGTTTAGCACCATGTCTCTGTGCATATGCCACAATTCTAAGTGCTTTAGTATAATTACCCAACCCTCTGATGTTCCAAGATAACAATTTGGTCTCCATCACACCTTAGTTGGTATTCCATATCTTCTGTACTGGCACTGTGGATACCCTGTCCGTGTTATCCAATTATATACCACCACCCATGCACTCTGCTGCCAACATTTTTACTGTTTTCATTTCTAGACAGTCGCTTTGGCTTAAAACAATGAAACAGTTTCCCCTCCTTCTCGCCACCCTCATCCCCCTCCCCAACCTAGCAGTGTAATCACCCCTCATTCCCATCCCCCCTACGCCGCTTGCCGGCCTGCCCCAACTTGGCCATTTCTCTTCCTCTTGAACCCACATCATGATAGCAACTGCTGTGGGGGTAAGCAGCTGTTGCCAAGAAAATGAAATGAAATGATATTTTATTTATATCACGCTTGTACACAAGTGTTTCAGAGCGTGACCAGGCAAAAAGGGAGGGGAACAAGGGAGAACAAAAAAGAAAACAGTGACCTTGCCAGGCCCAGTGACATTTAAGAATGCGCAAGTGCATGGAAAAGGGGGAAAGTGCATGGAAGGGGGGCAGTGGAAAGTGCAGACAAGAGGAGAGAAAACATAAATAAATATTAAATAAAACAAATAATAAACATGGGCGATGAACCATGGTAGTGCAGCCAGCAAGTGGCAGGTGAAAGTTATTCAGATAAGGTATATCTGATAAGTGCAGAAGAAAGGTGGGAGGGGGACTGTATGGATACAGATACAGAACCCTAGTGCAGAGGGTTGCCTGGAGACAGTGCAGGAGGGTGGCAGGGTGAGCAGGAACCTGGGCCCGAATTAACAGAGGGTGGCCAGGTTCACAATGCCAAGAGAAGAAACAGATCAACAGGGGAGAAGGCGGGCAGAGGCAGAGGCAAAGAAGAAGATCTTGAGATGCTTCCGAAACCGGAGATGGTTTTCCTCAAGTTTCTAGGTGGCCGGGCGGCTGTTTCAAAGGGAGGCACCAGCCGAAGGACAGAGATCTACCCCCAGCTCGTTTCTTTGCAAAATGACTAACCCTGAGGGAGTTAGAAGTAGAGGAGCGAAGGGCTCGAGAGGGGAGGAATTTATGGAGAGATAGATGAAGTTATTTTGGACCCAGGCCCCAGAAAGCCTTGTGGACAATGTAGAGGGTTTTAAATGTAATCCTTTTATCCACTGGGCGTCAATGAAGGGATTTCAGGGCTGGAGATATACGATCCCAGGGCTTAAGGCCAAGGACAAGTCTTGCAGTTCTGTTCTGGATTAGTTGTAGAGGCAGCTAGATTTAGAAAGAGGCTGTTACAGTAATCCAGTCTGGAAAGAACCAGAGCTTGGGAGACAGTGAGCTTTTGAGGGAAGGAGAGGAAAGGCAGAGTACCTCTAAGGAGGTGCAGTAAAAATGTTTACTTTTTGGAGACATCAGAGATGTGTGCGGAGAAGGAAAGTGTAGAGTCAAAGATAAGACCCATTGTTAAACTGTAGTACAGTAACAAACTTTTCACTATGTCTATATGTCAATGAGAACTATGTTGACTATGAACAAAACAGCATTAATAGGAAACCTCTGAGTAGGATTATTAGGAATACATCAATTAGGTTGCGGGATGATCTCAGCCCTCTCGGGATCGTCAGGGATCGTAATCTGTGACTCAATAAACTTGACAGCTTCATCAGGGACCGTGAGGAAATAGAGCTTGCCATGAAATGGGAGTTTCAGTCTGGCTGGGAATAGCGTGGCATATTGAATATTGCGGCTACAGAGCAGCTTCTTAACACCAATGAACTGACGTCGCTCATTTTGTACTGCAGTGCAAAAGTCTGGAAAACGTCTGATCACCTGAGAATCCAGGCATAGCTCCTTCTTGTCCTTTGCAAGGCGAAGAAGATGGTCCCTGTCATGGTAGCTGAGGATCTTAGCTATAATAGGTCACGGAGAGTCACCGGTCTAGGGCGGGGGCTCAAAGCACGGTGTGCACGTTCAGCCACAAAGAGGGTAGAGAGCTTGGGTGACCCCCCAGGAGATCCCTAAGGAGCTTCTCCACTGCCTGTTCCATTCGGCTAGTTAGGGAATCCTCTGGAACTCCCACAATCCTATTATTGTTCCTCCTGGATCAGGATTCTAAGTCATCCCACTTAGCCTTCACCATCTTCATGTCCTTCTTCAATACTCAGACAGTGGTCTGGAGGCTCTGCACCATGTCCTCAGTCGCCCCTATTCTCGTCTCAGCCTCGGTGATACGTCCGGCCTCCTTGGCTGTGTCCTCACGGACGCGACATTGGCAGTAATATTGTCCCGTTTCTCATGGACTGCTCCAAATCCCTTTGTCATAGCTTCCATCATATGCGTGAGGTCTGGGGGAGGGGACGACATCGGTAGAGGTTGCTCCTCAGTGGCTGCAGCAGGAGGATCTGCGGTCCCTCTAGAATTAGGCGTTGTATACCTGTCCATGGCGCCTGTTTTCTTGCTTCCCCAGGTGCCTATGGTCATCTTACTTTGATCAGGAGGTGCTATTTGCACAAGCGGATCAGTTCTGTGGATCACAGAGATAAGGATGGTACTGCAATTCTAGTAGTAACACAGAACGTGCTTTGCTCACACCACATTTGCAGATGGTACGTTACGTGTCATTTATGATCCCACGCCCCAATTGTAACTGATCAGATGGACACCCAACAGTTGAAGTTCAGTACAACCGTACCTGAAATGATGATCAAGATTTTATAACCATGAGGTCACAGTGGGGGTCGTATTAGGCAGTAAACACATATGTCCAATGTATGCCAGCCAGCCGCCGCTGCAGTATAAAGTTCACAAGGGGAGCTGGGTCAACCCAGAAGGCAAGCAAAGAGGCTCAGGTGGCCGACCGCCAGCTATCCCTGGGTCGAGTCCTCCCCAGACATCAACCCCGCAGTATCAACCAGTATGTTCAGGTTCACCCACAGTAGCCAGGTTCTTGTGCGGATGATGTCAGTGAAAGGTATTCTTGTAATAGGTTGCTGCAATTATGTGGAGTCTGGGATGCGGCAGCTTGAAGGGCAGTAGGAGGTCGCTGCACCTACTGGGATGTTGAGGGAGTGGGATATCCCCAGTAGCTCATCTAGGTTCCAGAAGGCCCAGTGATCTTATCAGAGCCTTGCACCGCTCCATGGTAGACTGTGGGGTCCCTGCAGAGGTCGGGTCCGCCACAGTAATACAAAGTCCCGGTCCGGGGCTGACTTACTTCTATGAAAGAGCCTCCCTTCAAGTGTGGAAATGTGGCTGCCGTGAGCCACACCGCACACGATGGGCCGGTGACTCATTACGGCACACACCGTCTGAGCGCTGGTGCCTGGGAGGATCAATGGCGGTATCACCCGCTCACACACACGTTTCTGGCGGGACACGCCACTCGGGTCATGCAGTCCCCCCGGGCGGAAAGCACAGCACGAACGTCGCACCTCAGGCAGACTTTGCTACGCGGCAGCCTGGCCTCTGCCGCAACGGAGCGGGCGGACTCCTCACTCCCTTCAGCAGAGGCCCCAACACAGAGAAGGGTCCCCCACCAAGCACGGAGCCCCGCAGATGGGTGCAGCCCAGTCGGGATCTTCCCTTATGCACAGCCACAGATCCCAGTGTGGACAATCAGAGGGTCGCACCTGCTCACTCCCTCGGATGTATGCACATAAGAACGGGCTCGGCCATTACAGGCGCGAGATAACAATTCATTCCGGCGCAGTCTCCACTGCTCCACACTCCGTTGCAAGCGTTGCAGGGGATCCCGGCTCCGTTTCTGGTCCAGAGCACAGACAGCCCCTGGTGTGTGAAGAGTGCCAATCCAAAAAGTTTGATGAAATTCTTTGGAAATTACAGCTATTTCAATGTAAATAGCATGAGTCTTGGTGGAGGGATGACGGTCAGACCCTCATCGACTTGCGCTCAACAGCGCTCCCCCACCCATGGACCAACAGCTTTAAGTAGAATCGGGCGACTAAGGGAAAGTGATAGAAGTTGCAGAGGTGGTGGCCCGACTAACAAAGAAATCAAAATGTGCTTGTGACAAGTAATGTTGCATGTCACTATTGGAAGCAGGAGGGGCATTGTAGTAGGTTCAAGAGCCTGAATCGTACTGAAGTCTGAGCCACAGAAGTAGATTTGCCTTCTGCCCATCTTTTCCAAACGAGAACTAAAAAAGAATACAGCCATAGGTCAAACAAGAGAATAACAGTTGGGAATGCCATCCATGTGATCATACATACATTGATACCATTAGATCAAGAAGGTCCCTTCATTGAATGCAAAATGAATGTGAACATTTTGCCTTTTTCATAGACGCAGGGGCAAATCGATAAGCTATAATAAGTGAGTGTTCAATTGTCACCAGAACCTTTGAGAGCTGTAGGTATTTCCATTAACCCTCCAATAGTGTTTCCTTAGATATACTAAATGACCAAGAGTTGGATAATGGCAATGTTGCAAGCAGAACCCTTGGGGGAACACATAGGGATGTCTGAGAAGGCAAGGCAAGCATATGTAGAAGAGTGACTGCTGAAAGTGCCCCAAGAGTTGTAGTCGCCACACGTGAATAGAGTGTGTCAGATACGAATTGCCACAGCAGTGCGCATTCAGGAGGATAACACAAAACATTTGCCGAGGAAGCTCCATTATCCCTTGAAACTAGAAGCAGAGGCAAGTATTTCAATAATGATTAAAGCATTGTTAGGTAAAGGGATAATTCTGCCAACTACAAGCTCATGTAATACACCAAGGTTACCTGTAAAGACACCTGGGAGATATATATATATATATACACATTTATTCAAGATACAAAAGCAGTTGACACAGTAGTGGTACCTAATATTTCAATAGTCCTGAATCCAGCAACTGTGTATTCCTCAAGCGGCCAAGTATTTCAGAGTTGTGCGTTTATGTTCTGCCTACGTCTCCATTTTCATACTCGGAGATAGCCAGTAATTGATTGCTTTTTCCTCGTTCCGAGCTCCAGTATATGTGGTGTCCCCGCCCTCCCACAGGGGGGTACAGAGAGCTCCACCCTTTTACCACACATGGAATAAGGATTTAGACAATATTACATTTCTAGAGGCTTCTGTTCTGTTGTACATAATTGCTGACCTACTTATTGCGTTGCCATCCTATATAGCCTGTAAGTAAGACACATTAGTCCTGCTTGCGAAAAAGCGGCATAGAGCTTTCACACGGAAATTACATGACACAACACAGCTGGAAGTGGAACATTAAAGATTCCAACAAGGAAGCTATTTTAAAGCCAATCATGTTTTGTCTAATGAGATCCTGTTTGGGTGCAACTGGGTGCTGCCATCACGTCAGCACATATGAGGAAATGCAAAAGATAAGTGTCAGTTACAGGAAATGACTCCTTTGAATACCAACAAACCTCTGGAGTGGCCAGCAGCAGAAAGGGCATATGTTGAAATCTGGAGTCGTCAGCAGCAGAAAGGGCATATGTTGAAATCTGGAGTCGTCAGCAGCAGAAAGGGCATATGCTGAAATGTGGAGTGGTCAGCAACAGAAAGGGCATATGTTGAAATCTGGAGTAGTCAGCAGCAGAAAGGGCATATGCTGAAATCCGGAGTTATCAGCAGCAGAAAGGGCATGTGTTGAAATGAAGCAAGCCCTTGCGAGTCCACCGGCACTTAGGTTGTCGAATTACCTAAAGACATATTTGTTTCTTGCCATTAAGAAAGGTATAGGCATTGACAGTAATAACACAAGAGCATGGGGACACGCTTTGATTGATTGCGTATTACAGTACTACGCTAGATCCAGTTGAAGCTTGTTTGCCGTCATTAGCCACAGCTGCACTGGTGCTGGGAAGTTTAGGATCACTCCTTATTGCAGCAGTGCCACATGCCGTCACTGCATTGCTGCTCAAGACAAATAACCAACCCAACATGTGTCTCCATCTCAATTTAATAACTATGAGCCAATCGTGTTGCCCAGTGGCCAATGGTGACCTTACTCAATGTTCCACCCATTATTTCCATCTCGTGGGAGCCGCAGGATTACCCGAAGCTACAATAGCACTGGCCAGCCCGGGCCAGGGCTTGCTAGAAATTCGGTTACAATATGTTGATGACGTGTATTACGTTAATGGGTCCAGTTTGACAAATGAAACAGGTGCATCCCCACCACTTAAAAATACACAGCAGGTTAAATGCACTTCTTGAATCATTAATGTTGCCCAGATAATTAGCAATAGCAAAGTGTTGCACAGCAAACCCACGAGATGACGTCATCCAAGGAAATGCCTGAAGGAGGCGGCCAACTGTATTGCTCCACTGTATCTCTCGCTTGGTGAGCTGGCAGGAACACAGAAATGGGCTCCGGGAACAGAGACCAATGTGTGAAGCAGAGCATTGTGTTTCCTTCTCACAGATACGCTTTGGCAATCACGTGAAGGTCACGTAGTGGTTACAAAGCTCCACAGTGTTGCACACATTGCGAAATGGGGAGCGGCTCAGTCACAAAAACAACAGGATGCCCCAGCCAGGCTGTCTGCAAGTATATAAATATTTATGGTCCGTGTGTTTAATGTGCCAACATCCGCATGAGAGCACATTTATAAATGTGTCATGGAGAACACACCCAGCCCTATGGACTCTCTTCGCTCCTTTCGTATTATTTTGTACAGCTGCTGAAAATAGCAGCCATGGAATATGTGCTTGTAATAGCTGATATATTTACCAAATGAACAGAGGCATATGCAACCTGTAAAGCCAACACACAGGCTGTGGTAAAGGCTATAGGATGCAACCTCATGTCATGCCTCGAGGTGCCAGTGAATATAACAGTGATCAAGGAACACACTTCACAGGGAAATTGACAAAGGAGATCTGCAAGAAACGAAGTAGCCAGCAAAAGCTGGATAGTCTATATCACCTTCAATCAGCAGGGACAGTGGAAGGAGAAAATCAGATCCTATAAATATAATGTTCTTAAATAAGCCCAAAATCTTCCTGGGTGTGGCCAGATGTGCTATTGCTTGCGTGGATAACCATGTGAGAAACTGCAGGTCATTTTACAGGATTGAGCCCGCATGGGCGTCTCACTGGCAGTGCAGCCGGCGGATGTTGCTGTTTTCAATTACTGCCAAGAACTAGTAAAGTAGTAAAGTGCATTTATGAGTTGGTACGGGAAGCACTCCCAAAGGAGCCAGCAGTACCTCGTCACCCTCTCCATCATGGAAGTTGTATTTTTATTAAAACCCATGAGAGGACGCATGGTCTGTCAGCGAGTTTGTCCGGCCATTTGAGGTTTTGCTAGTTACAGATAAAGCGGTCAGTGGCAGCTATGTCCCAGCCTGGAACCGCACAAGCTAGTGTCAGCCAGCGATGCCTCCAAATCATGTTGCTGATTCTGTTTAATGTGGTGGTGGCTTCTCTATTTAACTGGAATTCAGGTGAGATACACTTTACAGAGTTTTGTTTCCACTATACTAATACTTCAGCCACAGAAAAGGAGCAAGGTGGCAATAGCCCGTGAAGAATTTAGAAAATAACCCTGCTGGCAATGACATAGAATTGTAGTTTGGCAAGTAAGGCATTGTGGAACTGCATAAGGGGCATGCAGAATTATCTATAACTGAGGGTTTCTCACCGGTGCAAGCGAGTGTACTTTAGAGCAGGTACCATGACCTTCTGGGACCCTGCCAAAATGGATGCCATATGACTGGGACTCTGAGGTTCGCACAAAAGAAGCACCTCATTTAGAGTGGGTAAAACATGAAAAGTGCACAGAAAAAAGTTCTGCAAAATGGGTACCAAAGATTGAAGAATCAGGGTGGCCTAAACCCACACAAGAAAATATATAACCCAATTGTTCCACTCATCTATATTTTATAGAACACAGCCTTTATCCCTGATGAGCAATACAAAAGATGGCCGATGGCAGAAAGAAGGATTTAAAGAATGCATTATCAAATGTTGCTGCCAAATATAAATGAAATCATGATTGCATTCGTTTCTGTTGCTGGCTCCAATGGGGAAGAAAATTCAGAGGGCAGGTGAATCCCTTACATATGTGTGATTGGTACTGAACTGCCTTCGAAATGCTATTTGTTCAACGAGTACTCTATCACCAACAAAGATTACACCTTTGAAAGAAGTGATCACGGTGAAGCCTGAGACACCATGCTACAGAACAAGCAATAATGGGACTAGCCAGGGGAAGATACCAAACTAGTCCTATCCCCTGCTGTATATCTGATGTGTTGTTACCACTGAAAAGCATCTGTAATGTTATGAACCTCTGTAAAGCCCTCTGTTATGTATCTGTATCGGTGGATACCTCTGTAAAGCTGTAAACTTCTATTCATTTGCATTTTACTTTCAACAGTACAGCAGCACCATACGTTCTATCATCAACCAAAAGAAGAGAACACTGCTCTGTTGCTTCTTGAAGCTAAGTCTGCGCTCAACAAATAACAAAATAATAATATACTCTGTGCACTTCTTACTTCTGATATTACATTTTCAAGTGAGTTCTCATTTTCCCAATTGTTCAACAGGAGTGGCGATAGGATTGCTGCTGCAGAAGGACACACTGATGCTAAAAAGGAGAATGAGAAGGCTCCTGGAGGAGTGGATGGGGTGAACCAGTGGCCGTGCCCTGCAATGTAGATCTGGAGGTGTTCATGAGGAAATATTTGGAGAATTAGAGAAAATAACTGGACTAGAAACGGGGTCTCAACTGACCAATGTAAATGCAAGTCTAAGAGAAATGCAAGCCATCAAAGAATTATGCAATAAAACCCAAACCATCCTAATGAGTCTCACATTTGCAGGTCTAAAGCTCGAATAAGACATCACTTGTTGAGAAGTTCAATAATACCTGAAGGACCAGCTAAGATTGATCCCAGATGATGTCAAACACGAGTCCGGACTGAAAGCGTTGAAATGAATTGATATTTTATTTCTATCTTGCTCGTACACACGTGTTTCAGATTGTGACAAGGCAAGGGAGGGCAACATGGGAGAACAAATCACTGATCTTACTAGGCCCACTGACATTGAGAACGCGCAAATGCATGGGAGAAGGGCAGGGGAAAAGTGCATGGAAGGGGGGAGAAGTTGAAAGTGCGGAGCAAAAGAGAAACAGATAAATAATAAGTAAATAATAAAGGCAACAAACAGTGGTAGTGCAGCCAGCAAGTGGCAAGTACTGGTTTAAGGCAGCAGACATGGTAGGTCTGTTAAGTGCAGGAAGAATAAGGGTTTGGAGCTGTATGGGTACAGATACAGACCCCAGTGCAAGGGGTGGCCTGGACGCAGTGCAGGAGGGTGGCAGGGTGAACAGGTACCTGGGCCAGGAGGACAGAGGTTGGCCAGGTGCACAGTGCCAAGAGAGAACAGATCAGCAGGGGAGAGGGGAAGCGAAGACAGAAGCAAAGAGGAAGGTCTTGAGGTGCTTCCAGAACCGGAGATGGTTCTCCTCAAGTTTTTGAGTGGTTGGGATGCTGTTCCAGAGGGAGGCCCCAGCCGAAGACAGAGATCTACCCCCAGTTTGTTTCTTTGAAAAATTACTGACCCTGAGGGAGTTAGAGGTAGAGGAGCGAAGAGCTCTAAATGGGAGGTATCTACGGAGGGATAGCTGAAGGTATTTTGGACTTGGGGCCCCAGAAAGCATTGTGGACAATGCAGAGGATTTTGAATTTAATCCTTGCATCCACTGGGAGCCAATGGAGAGATTTCAGAGCTAGAGAGATACGATCCCAGGGCTTGAGGCCAAGGACAATTCTTGTAGTCCTGTTCTGGATTAGTTGCAGAGGGCGGAGAGTAGAACACGTAGATTTAGACAGAGGCTGTTACAATAGTCCAACCTAGAGAGAACCAACGCTTGGGAGACAGTGAGCTTCTGGGGGAAGGAGAGGAAAGGCAGAGTACCTCTGAGGAGGTGCAGTAGGAAGTGTGACTTTTTAGAGACATCAGAGATGTGGGCGGAGAAGGAAAGTGTGGCGTCATAGGTGACCCTGAGATTCTTAACCTCACAGGTGGGGGTAGGAGGAGGGCTAAGGGAGGCTGGTCAGAGAGTGAGGGGAAAGGATGGTGAAGGTGTGTCGGTAAGGAGGATCTCCATCTTGCTGGCATTCAAACAAAGATCATTGGCGGCACACCAATCTTGAATGGCAGTTAGGCAATCAGAGACTAGGGAGGGAGAGGAGGTGGCCAAGGGCAGCCTGAAAATGAGTTGAGTATCATCAGCATAGAACTGGAAATTTGAGCAGAAAAAGGCAATGCAGTGGGCGAGAGTTGCCAGGTATTGGTTGAAAAGTTGAACAAAGAATCGAGAGTCACAGCACTGTTGTAGCCCCAGAGAAATGCTTGGAAATTGTCCAGCTGTCACTGTGAGATTGAACCAGCTAAGTGTTCTACACATACGAACCTGTTAAAGGAATGTAGGGTCCAATGTAACCAATAATGCCTTGGGAAATGCAATTTTCAGGAGCAGTACATTGCAATGTGTTAAGCATTCCTAAAAAGAAGCGAGACTTGTGGCTCGGGATCATTACAAATGTGAAACCCCCAAAGCACTGTGTTTTAAGGATGTAGAGCAGGTTGTATGATGTCTGTTGAAGGTAAGATCTCCTGGGAAAGGGGCGCCGAGGTTTTGATGCCTAATGTAGGTGAATGTTTCTCTAAATGATAGTTTCATGTATCCAAAGAAATGTTGGAACGTTATACGAGTTTTATATTATTAATTATTACTGAAAGACATGATGTATTCTGGCCAGCGGTATTAAATTATGAAGTGCATTTGAAATCTGAAGTCAAGCACAATTGTTCTTCTATTGTTGCTTTCAATTTTTCAATTTGTGGGAAGCACTCCCTGAAGTGCACACACTTTTTGACATAAGAAAAGAACTCTATGTATTACAGTGAAAGTTTAATCATAAAATAAATCCTTTGAATTAGCACATCAAACAGTAACCCTAGGAACTATGTTGTACTTATCGTGCCATGCCACTAAGATGCTTACATCTTAGCGGCAGAGGTACTATAACTCAGTAGCAATGCGCTCGTCTTGGAGGCAAGGCGACGCAGTGCTTACAAACCTCTTTGGTATTAAGCGCATTATATAAATTACCAATTATAATTGAAATGGCAGATTCATTTAAGTTACTAATACTGATTACGATATTAGTCACTGTACTCACTTTCCCACACTTCCGGTGGTAATGCTGCCACACATACTCTGAGAACTCTCCACATATTCATAATGAAAGGATGCTGTCTCTGCTTATTGATAACACAGAAATAAGTTTGGTTGATTCTAATATTGAGGGTGAAGATGACAGATGAAATGTGGAACATAATGACCATCGAATACTTCTGAAAATTAAATTAAAATGTTTTAGATGCATAGTTGATTCAAATAATACTGTAACACATTAATAGAAAATTGAAATTGAAATAGTCAGGAATGAAGATTGTCCAGGCTTAACAGCTCAGGCAGTCTTGATTCTATTAAAGACAAGGAGGCGAGCATTATGCTTTAACTTCTTTAATTACTGCTCCCACAGCAATTCAACAAAATAACATTTTTTTTTTTTTTAACTTGATAACACTGTTGTACACTTCCAGACTCTCTGGAAGCTTCCCATAAACATAGGGGTATTACAGTTAGAAAAAACACACCATAGTCCTTCTGAACTACCAAATACCCACAATCCTGTGTGTCTAAGTAGTCCTGTAAGCCTCTCCTTTGTCCAATCAGGCCTAACCCGTGGCTATAAGAGGAGACCCAGACTGTCCCCAAATCCTCTTTCTTTGACTGGCAACCAGTCTTTCAGTCCAAACTTCACTGTCAATGCGAACTCAACAAATAGTGCGGCTGCAATCCTTCCTCTCGCCGACCTCTGGTGCAGAGACGATGCTGCACAACTTTCATTCCCAAACTTTATTCTTCTCGAACCACAAACTGTATTCATGTCTGCTTCTGGTCTTCCCCTGCAAGCAATAGGAGACGAGATCATAAAGGGGGGGTTCTTACTCAACACAAGATCATATAACAGTTCATGCCCTTGTCATGACCCACGGGGTGGGATATAATGCTCGCCTCCTTGTCTTTAATAGAATCAAGACTGCCTGAGCTGTTAAGCCTGGACAATCTTCATTCTATGACAAGACGGAGGCGAGCATTATGCTTGTTCAAAGTCGTTCATTACTCTATTAGCAATCTCTAATAAGGGCTTAAAATCGAAAGTTTTAAAAGTGCGTTCATTAGACCAATCGGCTGACTTCATAATGTCCTGCAAGGATACGCCCGCTGCAAATGCGTTGGATGCCATAGCGCCTCTCGCTGAATGCGCGCCAAACTGCGACAAATCTATTCCGGCCCATTGCATAACTTCTCTAACCCATCTCGCAATTGTGGCTGTCGCTATTGCGTGGAAAGGCTTTCTACGCGCAATCAGTAACTGCGTCACTCCTCTAGGCCTCAGAGCCGCTGTAGCTGATTCATAGTCCTTGATGCACTGCGCTACGCAAAGCTTAGCATTATTAGGAAAATAGGGATATGAAATAACGGAAAAGTCTGACTTCGTTCTATTCGCTATGCTGAAAGCCACTCCGTCCGGGTAGAAGATCTTTCTATCTATCTCTAAGGCTTTCACGTCTGAAACTCGTCTACACGCTATGAGACATAGAAGCATGGCTAGCTTCCCTGACAATTGAGAACGAGACAGATCCCTATTATCTGGCCAGGACGTAAATAATAGAAATACCGCACGTACATCCCATAAAACTGAGTATTTAGGTTCTGGAGGCTTCTTTAGCCTCACTCCCCTCAAGAGCCTAATCACTGCGGGGTGTTCCCCTATCGGATGTCCTTCTACCTTGTCATGACCCGCAGATATGGCGGACCTGAGCACTCCTAACGTCCTGTAAGCACAGCCCTCGCTGAACTTCTGAGCTAGAAAGTTCAGCATGTGCACTACAGGGACCGAAACGGGATCAAAACCGATGGTTGAGCAGTACGCCGACCATCGATCCCAAGCGGAACCGTAGCTCCTAATGGTGGAAGGCGCCCATGAGCTCCTGATACAATCTGCAGCGCACTGCGAAATGCCTGGCAACTCCCAACGTCGCCTGAAACTCTGCACGCCAGTAGCGTCAGTGTACCATCCGCTACGAGCGGGTGAGACTGATCGTCGGGGCTCTGCAGTAGGTTCGCTCTGTGTGGAATCACTCTCGGAAAATCCGTAGAAAGTTCCATCACTACTGGAAACCACCGCTGAGACTTCCACATTGGGACTACTAGAACCAGCTCTGCCTGATCTCTCCTCACCTTCGCTAACACTCTCGTCAGCATGATAAATGGGGGAAAGGTGTAAAGGACTCCTCCCGTCCATTGCTGGAGGAAGGCGTCCGTCCCTACTGCTTCCGGGTCTATCCTCCAGCTGTAGAACTTGGGTAATTGCGTGTTGAGCCTGGATGCAAACAGGTCTAAGCTCAGCGGACCCCACAGACGCTGAAGCCTGTCGAAGATGGATGGGAGTAACCTCCAATCGCTGGAGTCTACCAGATATCGTGAATTCCAGTCCGCTACAATGTTCTGAGCCCCTGGTAAGTATTTTGCTGATATCGATATATGCTGGAGTAAGCAGTGATGCCAAACATCCTTTGCTAACTCCGCTAACATTCTGGAAGATGTTCCGCCCAACTTGTTTATATACCGAACCACCGAAATGTTGTCCATCTTGAGAAGGACACAGCAGTTGACCCGGTCTCTGGTAAACGCTTTCACTGCAAAGGAACCTGCCAAAAGTTCCAGACAGTTGATGTGGAGCTTCAGCTCCTCTTGAGACCATTTCCTTCCCGTCTGGAGGTCTCCGCAGCGGGCTCCCCAGCCTGCTCTGCTGGCGTCTGACTCTACTACTAAATCTGGGGTATCTCCGAAGATCGCTCTGCCGTTCCAGGCTTCCATGTTCTGTAACCACCACTGGAGTTCTGTCATGGCTTCTTGGTCTAGTGACACTAGCTGATGATAGCCTAACCCTCCCCGACGGTGCCTGATTTTTAGACGTTGAAGGGCCCTGTAGTGTAAGGGACCTGGAAATATGGCTTGGATCGAGGCTGCTAGCAGACCCACTATGCGAGCTAGATTGCGAAGCGAAATAATTTTCTTCGCTATAACCCCTTTCAGTTCCTTCGTGATCGCTCAAACTTTTTGCGATGGTAATTCCAGGACTGCTTTCTTGGTATCTATCACGAAACCTAAGAATTCTATTCTCTGAGCGGGGCGAAGATCTGACTTCTCGGAATTGACGATGAAGCCGAGAGATGTCACTAGGGTGCATACCCACTCTGCTTGGACTTGTAGCTGTGCGGCGCTCTGACCCAGAATCAGTATATCGTCTAGGTAGATAATAATTCTTATGCCCCTTTCGCGGATGGCTGCTTCTACTGGGCGCATAAGCTTGGTGAAGGCCCACGGGGCGGACGCAAGACCGAATTGTAGGCAGGTGAACTACCACACTTCGGCTCCCCACCGAAAGCGTAGATAGCACCGATGATGCTCTACAATCGGCACTGTCAGGTAGGCGTCTTTGAGATCTAGCCGAACGAGCCAATCTCCCGCTCTGAGAAGATCTCGAAGGAGATGAATACCCTCCATCTTGAAATGTCTGTATACAACCCATTCGTTTAGACTTATCACAGGCCTGACCTTTTCTCCTCTGTGGACGAGAAACATGTTGCTGACAAAGCCCGGTCCCACCTGTAGCTCTCTTTCTATAGCCCCTTTGGCCGCTAGGATGTGCAATTCGCTGAAGAGCTGAGCCTCTTCGCTCTGGGACTTGAACATAGGAATTGGAGCATGCGCTTGAGAGGGAGTTCCTATAAACTCTAGGTGCATGCCCAATACTGTCTGGAGAACCCACGCATCGCTGGATAGCGCGCGCCACACTTGCCAAAACTCGGCTGTCCTGCCCCCTATTCTGACGGAAACTGATGTAAAACTCACCACTCGGGGCTCCCTGCTGTCTGTATGCTCCTCTCCCTCTCCTGTGTCTCGGGAAGCGGTTCCTCGCTGGGAAGAAACTGTCTTGCTGTCGCGATTCCCAGTACTGCGACCTTTGGTTCTGAGGTCTTCTGTTGGAGGGGAAACGACCGGACGCTCGACCTCTCTGGCATCCGGTCCCGGCAAAAACACGCCCGGGAAAGATCCTCTTGATGGAGTTTTGCGCCTTCTCAAGGGCTGATTATGTTCCTACGAATTGGTTCATTTCTTTCGCGAACGTGTCCCCAAACAACATACCCTTAGCCCCATCTCCTGGTTCGTAAGAAGCCAGGTCACTCAACTTACTGTCGATTTTTAACAGATCTCCGCGCATCCTCTCTGAAGAGAGAGCGCAGTTTGCGTTACTTAGCAAACAGACCGTGCGTTGAGCCCAGCTCGCTAGGATCTGGGGATCCACTGGAGTGCCTGTGTCCATGGCTTTTTCGGCCAAGTCCATGATCTTTGTGAGGGGCCCGGAGAGGTCCAGCAACTTATCCTGGCAACCTCGCCATGCTCTGTCTACCCCTTTTCTGACATCCTTGGCAGTTTTCGTTACGAAGGTAACCATCTTTGGGTCGAGGTCCGGTGTATCAGTGACTTTGCCTGGCAATTCTGGTCTGGGACACTCTGCCCGCATTTTTGATCTTACCTCTCGGTCAAGAGGTTTTCTGATGTGGAGAGTCATATACTGGGCGACTCTGGGTGATGGAACCCAGTCTGTAGACCTAGGATGCCTTATCGCTTCTGGATCGAACATGTCCCCCAAAGGTTCCTCTTCTGGGAGCTGATCCTGTGGTCTGGGCTGACGAGGGGTGATCTCCTCATCCCCGCTCTCGTCGTCTGGAGTGTATCCGACATCTTCCTTGTCCCCTAGATTGTACACCCCTGGGGCTGGGGGTCGAGAGCCTGGCACTGTTGACCTTTTAAGAAAAGCCTCCTTCAGTCTACTGACTGGGTCAACTGGCTCTTGAGGTGTCAAGCCTACCTCGTCTGGTCTGCTCGGGGGCATCACAGAGTCTCTGCTCTGCCGAGCCTTCTTACAGCCCTTCTGATCAACCCCGGGACTGGGGTGTCTCCTTGAGGTCCCCTCGCCAGGGCTCAGAGCCCTTCTCTTCCTGGACTGGTCTTGCTCGGCTCTTTGCTTGTTCAGCATAGTCTCCAATTGATCAAGTCTCTACGAGAGAGGGAGAACCCCCTCCGAGACCGCCTGGGATAACGAATCCCCTAGGACCCTTTTAAAACTCAGACTAAGGTCCTGATCCTCTTGAATGTTCTCCTCCACCCATTCCTCTGAGGACCACTCTGGTGATGTAGACCTGGATCTGGGCTCCTTAAACTGTGCCATAATAATGCCAATGGGACCTCAAGGCCTCTATACTCCCTGTATAGATTTTTGAATGAGCCCGTTTAACAAAATTCTTTTTTATTTTTTTATTTTTATCAATGTCTAGCAAAAACAACGCTCCAATATGCCCAAACGACTCTCCTGGAACTTTCCGTTCTAAATTGCAGTTTTCTTAAGCAACTCTTAAGAAACTCTGTCCACTGAGAAAGTGCGTACTCCTCGTGTGCTTCTACCCGTAATACGAAGCCTCGCGCCACGCGTGGAGGCTGCTGGGGCGTGTCAGCTCGCTCGAAAGCTCCCGCTGGGTCCTAGAGACCGCGGGACGGGACGCTCGACGAGCGCCCATATAAGCTGCCTATGAGGAGGCGGGGCTGGGGGCCTTGTGGGAGCGCGTTCGTTCGCGGCTCCGGCCCCGGCTCCTCCAATCTAACAACGAGAAGAAAGGAAATTCTCGGGCCGCGGCGGTGATGTTGTGAGAACCGAACGTCCTCACACAAAGCTTACCCGGCGGGCCGCCTGTCTCCCGCCCTCAGCACTATTAAGTTAGCGCATGTAACTAAACATATAAGCAGGCTAAACGCGCTTAAGGTATAAAGTATTATAAACTTATAGAAATAACAAAGAACGCTGCGTCATGAAGTGTACTTATCTCATGGGAGCAGCAACAAAGAAAGAGGATTTGGGGACAGTCTGGGTCTCCTCTAAAAGCCACGGGTTAGGCCTGATTGGACAAAGGAGAGGCTTACAGGACTACTTAGACACACAGGATTGTGGGCATTTGGTAGTTCAGAAGGACTATGGTGTGTTTTTTCTAACTGTGATACCCCTATGTTTATGGAAAGCTTCCTGAGAGTCTGGAAGTCTACAACAGTGTTATCAAGTTAAAAAAAAAAAAAAAAATGTGTTATTTTGTTGAATTGCTGTGGGAGCAGTAATTAAAGAAGTTAAAGCATAATGCTCGCCTCAGTCTTGTCATACTATAGGCAATACACGTATGAAGAGACCATAGTGGAGATAGAAAGACAACTAAATGAAAAATTAAGAAATAAAACATAGTGGACATAGTGCTGAGAGTTCAAACGGGATGAACTGTGGAGGCCGACAGTATGTTCTTTCTGATGAGTCATGGATATAGAAGAGCCACAGACAGAGCAAGCCCATAGCCATAACTGAGAAATTACACGTTTGTGGTGATGGCGTGGCAAGAGTTCTGATTTTTGGCACACACAGAAAGATAAATAAGGCTGTGTGAAAATAACATTGCTACGTCACAAGTTCACATAGTGACACACTGTGTCACCATTAAAGGCACTTGAAAATCTTTGTTTTGTGTAATGGAAAGATCTGCTGAAGGCAGTGGTCTGTATCACACGGGTAGGCCGAACAGAATGATACAGGTCTTGAATGGTGTTCAGTTATGAAGTTCATTGTTAATGTAACTTACTAAACGTAAAATGGATTATAACGGCTGTATACAGTTCAGTGTATGAAACAACCCTATACAAACTGAGTAAGTGGCTGATCTTCCCCGTAGTGCGTCTTGCAGTGTGTGGCTCTGGCCATGTAGTTTCCTGTCCCCCCTCAGTCCCCCTTCTGTTTTTGTCTGACACTCTGACAATGGAGCCGCTAGTGCTGAATGAGATGCAGTATTTTTTTAAGTCAGTTACCAAATAAACTACACGACAATATATCTGTAATTATATCCAATGATCCCAAACAATCTGGCAGAAATTCCTGGGAGGCACGCTGGAACAAAATCTTGATGTGATTAAAAGTGAAGATAGGAACAGCCACAATATTACTGAGTGACCTGTACCTTTTGAGGAGAATCTACATCCTAGAGTGGGGCTACTATCCTGGGGTGGGGCTTCCATACTGACTATATTAGAGTCGACTGTGGGTGGACTGGCTGACTGGCAACAGTAAGCATCCATCTTAAAATGATTAACTGATTCATCTCTGTGCTGGGTTAGCAGCTAAAGTTTGACTTTTTTCTTTGTTCTAGCATTTGTCTGGAATGACAGGCCCCCAAAATTCAAAATTAGTAATTTTTAATCCAGCATAGATTATTCTGAGATGTGTGTATAATATATATATATATTATATATTACATGGCCTGCGGTAGCGGGCGTGTAATTATGGTTAAGTTGCTAAACTCATAAGAAGATCACTTTTTTGGAAGCTTATAACTTCGCTCCCGCTGGACGAATCCTCACCACACTTTGCAAAAAAAAGTATATGGGGATGTTTCGTGCGGGGGGGAGGGGGTTATAGGCGGGGTCCCAAATGAATTTTTTTTCACATAGACTGAAAGGGGAAACATTTTGCGCATGGCTAAAGCCCGAACGGCTGAACGAATTTTCACCAAATTTGCGGCAGGAACAGGGGCTTGGGTTAGAAAGCGTGCTTTTGTGTGTTTGTGTTACGCTCACCTGGTATCCATGGGGGCGCCACACGATACTGGATGGAGGTCTAAGCGCTATCCTGGACCTCTCTCTGCTTGGTTATGTGCCAGACATTGGGTAGCGCCTATAACAGGAGAATGGAGGGTTAAGATACTGATTCTGTAATGGGTGGACTCCCACCTCCCTCTGGTCCAAATCCCCTCGGTTGGGGTTACTGCTCGCCTTAGGATTTTGTGCATTGAACTCTCCGTTCACTGTCTCTGTGCAGGGGCGCGTGGTTGGTGTGGCCGTTCCGTGGACCTAGTTGCTTCACTGGTCCATGTGCCCTTATGTGGGGTACAGACCGGCTGTGACACCGACTCTGCTTGCTGTCTTCCAGGTGAGTTATAATGGCCCTCATTACGACCCTGGCGGAAAGCAACTGACCTGACCGCCATAGCGTAAATAGCGTTTCCGCCATGGCACGACAGAGTAAAGTGCGGCTAATTCTGACCCATCGGGCACGAGCAGTACGCCTTGGCGGAAGTGCAAAGTCTGCGATGGCGGAAATGTCCCCAAAACGCCCCTCACCGCCGTCGTACGGCGACCTAGGTGCAATTCCGCCACCGGACATAGCGGTCACCGTAAAGAGCGGCAATCGGAAAATACGGCGACCGTAAATATACGGAAACGGAAGCAAAAACATGGTCCCGGAACGGGAAACAGCACGCCGTACACCTATAAAATCAGAACAATCACACAACCATAAAAAATACTACCCTGAGAGACATCCCAACCCGTCATCCACCCTAGTGAAACCAAAACAATGGGAAAAGTAGCGAAAAAAGCGTGCGACCGCAAGCGGCAGGTCCACTTCTCACGTGAGGAACTCACGGTGCTCACAGAGACCCTCCAGGAGAATGCTGCCGTCGTCTTCTCGACGCAAATGACCAGGACGGCACTTGCGAACAAGAAGGCCATATGGGCCCTGGTGGCACAGCGGGTAAGTGCGGTGGGGACCGCACCCCGCAACCCACAGCAATGCAGAAAGCGATGGGACGACTTGCGGATACGCGTACGGAGCATACTATCTGCCAACCGTAACATTGCCACAGCTACCGGGGGAGGATCGGAATCACCCATCAAGCTGACCCCCTGGGAAGAAATCTGTGCCTCCACCATTGGAATGGAGACCATAGAGGGAGTCGGAGGGATGGAGAAAGGAGTGCAGACATCCGAAGAATCAGGTAGGTGGCCCAAATAAAACTATGCTAAAACCACAATGTCCAATCATGTGAAGTACCATGTGTCCACATAGTGCAACAGAAACACATGTCCAGGAGAACGTCCACTTACATTGGCCTGATAGCGGACATTAAAAGTCAAATTAAATAAATAAATAATTAAAATTCCTAAAAACACCCTCTACACGTGCAGCAGGCACCCCCTAACTGCAGGCTGCAATACAACTGCACCCTCAATCCACAAAAAAAAGAAACCACCTCCAAGGCCCTGACCCAAATCACCCTCAGGCACCACCCCAATGCATGTGATACATTGCCATTCCAATTTCCACAGACCCATTAATAACGCTCGCCCTCCTTTACTCCACCACAGGGTCCGATTCAAACGACGAGCTCCAGGACACCCCTACCAGCACACCTGCAAAGAGGGCCAAGACCAACGGCCAAAGACCCTCCACCTCAGCTGCACGCATCAAGACACGGCAGCAGCACAAATCAAGTGGCAGCACACAGGAGGGGACTTCAACAGGCACCCCAGCAGCCAGCATGGCCACAACACCACCACCACCACAGGCCCCCCCAATGGATGCCACAGAAGGCACTGCTTCTGGTGGCAGCAGCACCATAGGTGACACTGCATTAATGGCAGCATGCTCCGACACAGAAAACGGTGATGTCGATGTACGATCCATCCATGACCTGTCTCAATCCCCCTGTTTGTTTCATCCCGTACAACATGAGGATACCACGCAGGGGCACTCACAAGACGACGACTGGCCATCCCCCACAAGCCCTGTGTCAAATCAACATGAGGTGATCAGCCCCTCTGTGACACCACCGCAAATGTCCATGGCCCAGCAGAGGCAACAGTCCCTCGACCAGGTGATCGTGCAACAGCAGCAACTGGCCAAGCTCCTCAAGGACCATGCTGATGAATGTGGGGGTACCAAGGCAGCCATAGAAACATGTACAGAGACACTAAGGGCAGAAATGGAGAGAAGCACCGAGAGCCTGAGAGTACAAATGGAGAGAAGCACCGAGAGCCTGAGAGTACAAATGGAGAGAAGCACCGAGAGCCTGAGGGGGGAACTGCATGCGACGTCCAAAGACGTATGTGCTGAACTTGCCGCTGTGCGCCGTGTGCTCACTGAGCTCTCACAAACCCTTAGGGACATGCATGGACGTGAGCAGGCAGAGACATCATCCGTTGCAAGTTCCGTCCAGGGCAGCCCCCAACGTAGATCTGGGAGGAACCTGCGCTCCACAGGCAGGGGTGCCCCTGATACCCGGAGAGGGGGCTTGCAATAGCGTCTGCCCACTGACAATGAGCATCCTTGGACACTGGTGTTGGGGGGGGGGAGGTAGGAGGGTGGAGGGGGTGTGTTGGGCTTACTTGGGTGGCGGGTCGATGGGGTGTGTAACACAATTTCACATATGCTATAAACATTTCACAATCATCCAATGAGATGTGTGGACATTGATCTTTGTGTACGAGGCCATCATAGGCGTACAGTCCATATTGTGCATGTTCCAGACACACACAGTGCCACAACTCCCGTGTCCATGTATCAACCACCAGGCGTGAGTGCTAGAAGCATGAATCTATGATAATCTGACGAATTTCACGGCCCTCCTGTGCCTCGCGGACTCCTTGAGGTTCTGCCACATCCCCACCCACATCATGACCATATTCTGGTGCTTGCAGTTCTGCGTCAGGGGGCATGGGCACATTTCTACGTATGCACATGTTGTGTAGCATGACACATGCCATGACCATCTTAGCAACCTTCTCATGGCGGTACTGGAGTGCCCCGCCAGACCTGCTGAGGCAGCGGAAACGACCCTTCAGTAGGCCGAATGCCTGTTCTATGACTACACGGGTACGTGAGTGGGCATGGTTGTAGTCCTCCTCATGCTGGTCCTGTGGGTTCCGGAGTGGTGTAAGGAGCCATCTCTTCAGTGGATACCCGGCATCACCTGTATGTGGACAATAAAGGATGTTTGAGGAATGACATTGCTACGTAAGCACCCCCCCCCCTTCCTGGCAGGTCATTGCCGCATCACATACCCCACATTATCATGCATGAAATGAGACTCACCGAGTAGCCAGGATCTGTTCCCTGCATGTCGCTCCATGTAGCGTGGTATTGTAGAGTTCCGTAAGACCATGGAATCATGGGTTGATCCAGGAAATCGGGCACAACAATGTGTAATGATCCTGTTTGAGTCACACACCATTTGTACATTAAGTGAATGATATTGTTTTCGGTTGCGGTACTGGGCCTCCATGGCATGTGGGACAACCAATTCCACATGGGTGCAGTCGATAGCACCAATGCAACCCGGTATGCCGGCAAGTGCATGGAATCCCACTTTTGTGTTCGTAATTTCCTGCTCCGAGCGTGGTAGAGAGATGTAGTCGTCTGCGTGCTTCAGGAGGGCATCGAGCACTTGCAATAGTGTCCGTGACAACAGTGGCTGTGAAATGCCATGCAACTGTCCGACTGTGTGCTGGTAGGTGCCTGTGGCCAGGAAGTGGAGTACAGACACAACCTTCAGTAGGGGTGGGATGGCGGTTGGGCTATCTATCATGCTGACAAGGTCAGCGTGTGTCATGTCCACAATGGCGGTTATGGTGTCCCGGTCCAAACGGTAGAGGGTGTGGATCTGCTCATCAGTGAGGTTGAACGGATGTGCTCGGAGGCGTGGGATTGCGGGCTGCCTGTGTGGTGGTAGTGGCTGTGCTGGTGGGCCTTGCTGGCCCTGCCTTGCCCTCCTCCTCCTCCTGCGTCTCCTCTGTGCGGCCGGTTGTTGTAGTAGTTGGTGTTCGTCTTCTTCTTGAAGTTGGAGTACTTGCAGTGCTATCAGGTCCCCCAGGGCCAACATCGCAAGTCCTGCCGGTAGCATTTTGGAGTGGGTGTGGTTGTGGGAGGGGGTTGGGTGTGCAATTTATGTGTTTCCAAGCTGTATAGCCTCCACCTGTGGTGATTCATTCCACCTGTGCAAGCTGCAATCCCCTTTGGGCGAGCACGTCCCGCACACAACGCTGCAAATCGACGCATGGCATCTTGCTATTACAATCATGTATTTCATCCCGATGGCAGTGAGATATTGCTTCATATGTTAATTCTGCTATGCTCCCATTGTTTCACATACTATCTTTGCAGTCGGGAACAAACTTGTGAAGGGTCCGTGGAATGTAGTACTCGATTAACGGTGGACCCTCATGCAGCGCTGTACCGCGGTTCACCGACGGGCGGGGCGTCCCATTTGTGAGTGTAGCCAGTTGCCATTTTCACACACTGCCGCACTAAATGGATGGATTTGTGATTTCAAGCGGTCACAGATGCCTTTTCGACGTGATGTTGCAAATGAGGAATTCGAAGGACAGCGCTTTCGGTTTCCAGCTAGCGGCGAGGAGACGCCCACAGGTCTGACTGCAGATAGAAAGTTCTATTGTTTAATGTCCTTGGGACAGGGGCCATGCCGAGAATGCAATGATTGATATGAATAGTATGGGATGCGCAATAGCGTAGTGGAGGATAAGGCAGGACGTTCCCAAATACATGTTACTTCACAACACTAGAATTCCGGCCTGCAGCACAGTGGATTTTGCAGACTGCATTAAGCACAGATTCAATGGAAATTTCTAATGTTATGTGAGTAAATAATCAGGCGTTTTTATACCGGGATGAGGGAATGATGTATGGATGCATGGACAGATGATTTAATAGAGAGTCTGCCATGTACATGGCTTTTTGGAATCTATCAACTTCCTCTGCGCTATGTGATGCAGGGCTGCCATAGTGGGACCATCGTCTATCTGCCCTTGTTGAACCCTCCCTGTCTCGACGCGCCTTCAAACACTTGTGCCTATGCACGTTACTAATCCCATCTAATGGATTCTGTTTTAACAGACACATGCACACAAACACTCGTTTGTAATAGTGTTTTCACCTCGATTTATATAGTTATGATTCGCAAGTGATTATTGGGTGCGAATAATCCTTTTGAGTGGGCTAGCATGCATATGGCTGTGGATTTAGTGTGATCTTTGAAGTGAGTAATTCAAATGGAGTTCAGATGCCCATACTATTCTTTTTTGTTTCATTTGGGTGACAGGTATCTCCTCCCCTTTTGCCGCTGCCATCTGTATGCCACTCCTGCAGATGGCTTTTACTCCCGACACCTGCTGCTTCGTGTTAATCAGTGGAGCACCATTACGATCTTATGGGACGATCGCCAATGGCCCACATGCCCTTACGCAGTACTAGTGGCTAGGAGCAACATTTCGAGCTTTCAGCTGGACTAGTGCCTACCTAATGGGACGGCCCTGCGGTTCTAGGCGCTTCCATGTTGCCTTTTTGAACGTGGATGTAGCCCCTGTGTACCATGGAGGAACAGGGCGTCACACAAGAAGAAGCTGGTCATTTATTGCGGATGCAGGCCACAATTATGAGATATGATTTGGAGTTCATGACCTAATAGCTGTATGGGCCGGGTGATTTTGTTGTGCATTAAATTTTGATTATGATATTGACCTTGTAGCGTTATTCTTTGCAAGTAATGTAGCATATTCCTATTTGTGGAGCGATGTATTGTGAGGAGATCTGCTTTGGGTTCGGCCTTCTGAGCATAGTCGCGTGGTACTGAACTGGGCGCGTTTGCCTACGAAGGCCAGTAAGGTCAGGGATAGGGGCTGCCATTATGACTGTTTTAATGATGTCATGCTCATGGGAGGGGGATTGGCTTTTGTGTAACAGATGCCGGTCAGCCAGGTGGATTGGTGGAATGATGTGATTTTCAGAATATGTCTGGTCACAGGTGCCTGTGTTTGCGTGCGTTTCTTGGAGGGAGACTGAGGTCATGTCCATTGGAATGGCTTCTGTATTCGTGCCATCTGTGCCCTGCTGCTCCCATTGGCCCCTCTTGAGATGTGCCTGGCTGCTCAGTCACTCTGCCAACTTGTGTGGTACATGCTTATGCTGCTGGTTGGTTTGTTTACTGGCAGGAGTACAGGGCTGGTGCAGTCTCACTCAGGATACTGCTTTGTATGTTGCCTTGCACTGGTGTCAAGCGATGGGGGGCCTGTTTTTGTTTGTCTCAGTTTTCAGTTCATGTTGCTGTACTTGGAGCTTCACATGCCTGTGCTGCATCAGTACGGCAATGGTGACTTGGCTAATATGGATGGCCACTCACAAGGCACTTGGAGCCCCTACATTCATTTGTTCGTTGGCATGCATGGGTGACTTGTACATTTCACTGGTTGCATTGTTTGACTTCATTGCACCTACGAGGAGTTGTGCAATGTGGCCAGGGAGTGGTGTACAGGCACTCAGTAAGGCCTTTTACGGTTGGTTTGCGATGCCGTACTTATCACCATGGCGGAATGGTACTTTCCGCCATGCTTGATGGCGTTAGGTACATGTCCGCTAGGGTCAGAATTCCCGTACCGTTGCGCCATGGTGGTAATTACGGTTTCGCAGTGCGCGCGTGCGCCTACTTGGTGCAGTTAGCGTTGGCGTTCACTACGGTGTCGCTAATGGCATCGTACTTTACGGTGACGGGTCATAATCGCAACGGGCGGTATTCGATGGCGGTATTGCATTTCCGCCATCGTTTTTCGATTTCCGCCAGGGTCGTAATGAGGGCCAATGTCTTTTCCGTCTTTATTCTGTGTCTTTCTTTCCCTCCATTTTCTCTGTCTTCTCAGCATCTTGCTCCCCTACGCTGTTCCCTAACAATGGCCCTCATTCTGAGTTTGGAGGGAAGTACCGTCCATTACCGGCATGGCGCAAATAGCGTGTCCGAACTGGCAATAGACTGCTAAAAGCACACAATTACGAGTTCGCAGGCACGAGCTATACGCCATGCTGGTAATGAACGCAGCGGCATGCCGCAAAAATGCCCGAAAACCCCCTACCGGCATGAACCGCACCATAGCGAACACTACCGCCATAGAGCAACGCGGCATTAGAGGTGACGGTAAATAGCGGTCACTGTTATTTACGGTCACCGTTAAAATGCAGAACAGGAAATAGCGTCATTGCACAGGAACGGGAAGGAGCACAGCGGCCATCTTTAAAAACACAATCCATTGCTATCCTCACCAGACAGAATCCCTGGCACACTGTTGACCTACCGGAAAGTTACCACCACTACCAAGGAATGCCCAAAGCGCCAAAGAAGGGAGCTGCCCGCCTCCGAAAGGAGCGGGTCAGCCCAGATGAGCTGCAAATGCTTGTGGATACCCTCCACAAGCATGCTGAGACTGTTTTCAGCAACGACATGCGGAGGATGGCAGTGCTTAAAAAAAAGACATCTGGGCACTAGTGGCCCAGAAGGTGCACGCTGTGGGCAACACCCCCCGCACCACAAAGGATTGCCGCAAAAGGTGGGACGACCTACGGCTGAGGGTGCGGAGCATCCTCTCTGCGAATAGAAACCAGGCCTTGGAGACTGGAGGAGGCCCAAGTTCGCCTATGAAACTCATGCAGTGGGAGGAGACATGTGCGACCATGATAGGCTCTGAATCCATTGAAGGGGTCGGAGAAATGGAGTGTGGTGCAACGTCATCCGCTGATGGAGGTGAGGGTCCAAAGTCAATACTGCCAACGCCAATGTTATGAAAGTCACTGCTAAGGTCTGGCCAAGGAGTCACGGCATGGTTGGCCACACCCCTCCCCTGTAAATCATGCCGAAGGAAGTGAGACCCAAGCTAGTGCCAGGTGCAAGGCCGTAACATATATGACACATACCACACAAAGTGGCCAGTTGATGTAAACAGTGTGCATGTTAGACAGCACAGTACCCGGCCAACATGAGTGACACCGACATATGCATGCATTTACCACCCAAATATTGAATGATGTGCTGTTCCCTACCCAAATGCTGGTAACCCACAAATATCTGAATGTGCTATTGTAGCCATGTATAAATGCTGGCTCTCAAATCATCACTCATGCCGTCCCTCTCTTCCACCCCCACAGGCAGTGAGCATGACAGTGAGGAGCAGAGAGCAACCGTCACAGCACTTCCAGGGGCCAAGTCAGGGGCCGCCGTCTCCCAGCGAGGAAGACAACACTTGGACGTACACCACCAGCTCCAGCAAGGCCCGTGGAGGGTGCACCACCCCCACCTCCACCCCTCCCTGCAGTGGATGCAGACACATGCCCAATGCCACAGTCTGAGGAGTCAAGTGTGGCTGGGGAGGTGGCAGCCACGGCCCCCCTCGAAGTTGCTGACAGCCCCAATTCCATCTGTGGAGTGACAGAGGACGACACAGTTTAAGTCGTGCACACCCCTGAAGCCTACTCTAACCCCCAGGTCTCCTTTAGTGACTCGGGTGAGACCGACATACTTGAGCAATCTGACCAAGGACCAACACAGGGACATGCCAGTCCTGTGCCCAGTTCCCTTGAGGAAGCGCCGGCAGGACATGTCAGCCCGATCCCCAGCAGGGCCATTACCTCATCTGCAGATGCATAGCGAGCAGAGCAGCTCACAGCCCTGACCACTGATTTTGTGCAGGACAATCGGCA
Source organism: Ambystoma mexicanum (assembly GCF_040938575.1). Taxonomy (NCBI): domain Eukaryota; kingdom Metazoa; phylum Chordata; class Amphibia; order Caudata; family Ambystomatidae; genus Ambystoma; species Ambystoma mexicanum. The sequence goes on from NC_090922.1 coordinate 258,105,981, forward strand.
GGCCAGGGAGGAGTGGCATGATGAATTGAGGGCACTGGGCCAGATAATAATGGACAGCACCAACTGGCTCTGTGAGGTGCTCGGCCGCATAGCTGATGCTCTGGAGGCTGCTCATCCTGCCCAAAAGCCTCAGCCTGAGGACACCCCTTCAACAAGCAACTCCACCCAGACCAGCCCACTCTGTCGGTCGCTCCATGCCCAGCGCTGCTGGGACATGCCTCCCCCTCTGGCTCTGGGAGCGCAGAGTGACTTTACTGCCAGCCACATGTGGGCTATGTGGACCCTATGGGACTAGTGTTGGGGAGTTGTGGGGTGAGGGGGAGGGGGTGAGGGTGTGTGGGCGACTTGGGTTGGGTGAGGAGGGGGGGGGGCTGAGGATGGTGGAGGGTTTGTTTTTCACTTAGACATTTGCACTTTTAATACACCGGTTGTGTTGCAAAGAAAAACCAGAGTGGACATTCATCACTGCGCATGTGTCATTTAATATGTAACAGTGCATAGTGTACATGTATCCCCACACCCAGTGCCCTATGTCCTCAAATTATGACACCCTCTGCTGACTTGTGTGTCAGAAATCTTGTCCAATCAATGACTGGCGCACGGCACGTCCCTCCTGTGCATCGGCACCCTGATGATGTCCTGCCACATCTTCCTCCTCCCCTTCATCATCATCTGGTGGTAGCAGTTCCATGTCAGGGGGCAGTGGCACGTTCCGACGGATGCACATATTGTGCAGCATTACACATGCCATGGTGATCTTGGGAACCTTCTCATGGCTGTAGAGGAGTGCCCCACCCGACCGGCTGAGGCAGCAAAATCGTGCCTTCAACGGTCCAAAGGTCTGCTCAATCACCACACGTGTACGGGTATGGGAACGATCGTAGTCCTCCTCGTGCCTGTTCTGTGGGTTTCGGACAGGGGTCATGAGCCACAGCTTCGAGAGATAGCCACCATCACCTGCATGAGAGGGGAATGAAGGTAAGTGTTCGTACATTCATGGTGGACAACTGTACTAGTCTCACATGACAGCAGGTAATTTCTGCCCACACGCATATGTCCCTGGATGCAGTTGCCCCATTTCTGGCCACGCTATGTGTCCTGTGCAATGGACTGATGGAGTGGGTTGCATCTTTGAGATGGGTCATGGTGTGCACTGACATCTTGTTGTACGCGCATCGTATATACATGCAGCAGTGCTGGATTAAAACCATTCATGTGTCGTGTCCTGTGAGATTTTGTAGTACGGAGTGTTGGCTGTAGTCAGTACCATATTCGTCATTCTGCACCGATCAGTTCCATGGTGACTTGCAGCGCTCCTATGGGTGTGCGGAACCAGGGACACACTGTGGTATCCCTGGTGAGTCAATTCAATGCACTCCCAGGGATGACTGTCATGTGTGGTGATATGCTGGATACAGCAACATAGTGCATATGCAGTGCATAGTGCAGGATGGCCTTACGGTGTGTGAGGGCCGGCGATGAGTGGTGCATGTGTTGTGGGATGTGTGCTGGTTAACTGTTAGTCATGTAGTGATAGGTGTCAGACTTAATTCATCACTATGGAATTTGGTTGTCATGTGCCGTTTCAGTTGCTTTGGGGCACAGTGTTCGGTGATGTGCACATCGTGCACTGACGTCAACATTGCCACCAAGGTGGAGTATGCATCCCCCCCTTCTCACCCAGGTGGAGTATGCATCCCCCCTTCCCACCCAGGTGGAGTATGCATCCCCCCTTTCCACCCAAGTGGAGTATGCAGCCACCCGCCTCACAACCCCGATGCACTGCCATGGGCCAGTCAGGCAACTCACCAAGCAGCCAGGCACGTCGCCCAGCTTGTTGCTCCATGAAGCGTGGTAGCATGGAGTTCCGCAGGACAAGAGTCATGAGTTGATCCTGGATATCGGGCACAGCAATGTGTGATGATTTAGCTGGCGTTGCATACCATCTGCACATTGATGGAGTGGTATTGCTTGAGGTTGCGATACACCACCTCCATGGCATGAGGGACTACCAACTCCATGTAGGTGCAGTCAAGGGTAACTACACAATTTGGCATGCCTGCCAGTGCATGGAAGGCAACTTTTGTATCGAATATCTCCTGGGGAGTCCGTGTTAGGGATATGTAGTCCCTTGTGTGCGTGAGGAGGGCATCCATCACTTGGTTCAGTATCTGGTAAAATAAGGGTTGTGATATGCCATGCATGTGCCCCACTGTGTGCTGGTAGATGCCTGTGGCAAGGAAGTGCAGCACAGACACTACCTTCAGTAGAGGGGGGATGGTGGTGCATATTTATATGAGGCTCACTATGTTGTTGTGTATCAGGTACACTACAGTGGTGATGGTGTCACAGTCAAGCCGGTACAGGGTGTGGATGTGCTCAGGTGTTAGGTTGAAGGGGGTGGCTCTGATGTGAGGGATCGGGGGGCTGCCGGCGTGGTAGCGGTGGCTGCACTGGTGGGGCATGCTGGGCCTGTCTCACCCTCCTTCTCCTCCTGTGTTTCCTCTGTGGTGGGGGCTGTTGTTGTTGTTGTTGTTGTTGAGGCCTTGCAAGCAGGGCCTCCAGCTCCAGTAATGCTACTACTATTGGTATCATCTTGGTATGGGAGGGGGTGTGGTGTGTGGGTGTGCTCCTTTTGTACTGGCCCTCACTCCATTGCCTCCACCTGTGTTGATTGTGTGCACCTGTGGCACTTCTAAACACTGCTCAAGGTTCTTTACACCTTCTCGGAGATGCCAGTTTTTACACCATGCCGGTAAGCTCTTTTTCGGCCTTCAGGAGGCTGTTATTTGCATGTCCGCATTACTTGGGATCAGCTCCGGTTTACGGCATGCTGCTAATGCCAGCATGGTGTTTCGCGCGTGCACGCATAGTCCGCTATTTACGGCATCGTAAAGTACGATGCCGTAAATAGCGTTCTGGTTGGTCAGAATAACCCGTAGCGGTAAGCGATGCCGGTAATCCTTTACTGGCATCGTTTTTCCCTTACCTCCAACCTCGGAATGACCCCTAAAGTCTCTTTTTGTTTTCACAGGGATGGTTGTGATCTTGGAGTTCGGTGCCGATGGTGAAGACCTTGGCAGGGATGTCATTTAGGGGTCACCAGAGGTCGCAACTGCGACCTCTGAGGTCTCCCTTGCGACCTCTGTGGTCTCCCTTGCGACCTCTAAAAAAAACTACGAAAAAAAAACAAACTTTTTTTTTTTTTTGTAATGCAAGCTCCTGGGCTGTTGCCAGCACCATGTGGCTCTTTGCTTCTGGAGTGCCTGGCTTTCTTGTTCAAGTCCCTTAAAAAAGAAGAAAAATAAGAACAGGAATGCCACAAGTCTAACACTTTCAGCACTGACACTAAATAAGAACGAATAGGAATACCAAATAATGTGTCTTTCTGGAATTCTATACAATAATTGCTAGACTCATTAAAGGTTTATTTCAGGCACACTTCAGGGGGTGAGTCACTAATTTAATCTGTTCTTAAATGCCGCAACTCAGCCTTTCGTCCTTCTGAGACGTCGATAAATGAGTACAAACACAGGTTGGGTGATATTGGGTGTATATTTTTTCTATATAAAGCGCTTAAGCGTAAGTGCTATATAATAACACATCATTATCATTTGGTCATGGACGTCTGCTTGAATTCACAGTAATTTGGTAGTATGGGCCTATACACACTGATCTTAATGATACATATGGCGATCCATTCTGGTATGAAATGTACATCACATTATACTGATATCGTAACCATATTTTTCGTAGTTTACAATGTTATGTGATGACACTTCCTGTTTTGTCAACGGGTGAAAGGTTGTGTTCCATCGCTTCCCGTGATATCACTTTGGGTGGGGTCAAATGACATCACTTCCGGTGATGTCATCAGGGGTCAAGGGTTGTGTGACGTCACTTCTGCTACCCCTGGCATTTTGGTGAAATAACTTCCCTCGACCACGGTGAGTTATTGATGCGCGGAGCACTGCGGTGTTTATTGGTGTTAATTGCTAACCTGTGTTCGATTCTTTGTACAGGTTGCAGTGATGTTCTGGAGTGATGAGCGATCGAAGTGCTGCTTGCCCAGGTAAGTGCTTTGTTAATGCTGACCTTGTTCCTTCTCCCTTGCAGGTTGCGGTGAAACCCCGAGATGGGCGAGGTAAGCGAAGCGCAGGATGGATTCAAGGCCAGTTACTTCACAGGTAAGTGTTCTTGCTTGCTAATGCTGTTCTTGTTCTTCCAGGTTATTAATGGAATCTGGATCTAGGGCTTCAGGATCGAGCCGCTGGAGAAGCAGATGAGCAGGAGCTGGACACGGAGCGCGTTACGCTGCAGGAGTACAGAATAACTCGAAGCTTGTTCTGCTGTTTGGGTGTGGTTTAAATAGCCCAGGTAAAGTAGTTCCAGGCCAAGTAGTTCCAGGCTCAGCCACACCCAAAACACTAGACCGCATCGCTTGGTTCTAAAGAACTGAGCTGTGTAATAGGCCTCCATGTTGGATTAAGGTCCAAAACTGGTATTGCTTTATTCCACATAATGAGCCTGGCACCAGAGGCGCCAGAACTGACTCCATGTATGTTTCTAATGGAGTTTTGAGGCCCTTTGGGCCAGTGTGAAGGGCTTTAGCCCCACTGCTGCCAGGGAGCTGTTATACCTGAGGGGGTCAGGGGCATGGATCGTGACAGCACTCTCCCTAAGGCCCCTCTCAAGGTATTTCCTCCGTCTGGCCAGGTTTGGTCAGATGGTTCCGATGAAATCGTCTTACCAGGCGTGGAGCATGGACGTGCTCGCTAGGCTCCCATGTCCTGTCCTGGGGGCTGTATCCCTTCCAGTCCACTAAGTGATATAACTTGGACCTGGTAAATTTAGAATGTAGGATGTCCTTGACTTCAAATTCATGTTCTCCGTGAACCAGTATCTGATTTGGTGGTGTTTTGACCCGAGATCCAGGCTGAACAGGTTTTAAGAGTGACACGTGGAATACGGGACGGATCTGCATATTTGGTGGTAAACCTAGTTTTACTGCCACATGATTTATAATAGCCTTGATGCTATAGGGCCCTAGATATCTGGGACGAAATGTTCGAGTTCCTCTTATGGGCACGTGCCGAGACGTCAAGCAGACTTCATCTCCGACCTGGTAGTCTGGGGCTTTTCTTCGGAGTTGATCAGAGAATTTTCTGTCTTTCTTTGGCTTGGACCAAGTGTTCTGTTGCCTTTTTGAAGGCTTGAGTGATGGTCGTATGTAAGGTCTTCACCGCTGGCATTTCCAAGGCCATGGGGGTATCTAATTTGGAAATACGTGTGTGCCTTCCATATACGGTATAGAATGGACTCTGTCCTGTACTGTTGTGTAGCGAGTTGTTGTAGACATATTCGGCTATCCACAGCACATCCTTCCAGCTTTTTCCCACTTGATGTAACATGCACCGTAGGTATTGCTCTAGTTTCTGATTCGTCCGCTCCGATTGGCCATCAGTTTGGGGATGTGACTAGTGGACAGACGAAAATATCAATTTGGGCAATTGCACAACTCTTCCTCCAGAAGTTAGACACAAACTGACTCCCTCGGTCAGAAATCAGGACGGAGGGGAAACCATGTAATCGTACGATTTGTTCTAAAAACACCTTTGCTAGACTGGATGAGTTTGGTAGACCCTTAACCGGAATGAAATGGGCCATTTTAGAGAATAGGTCAACAACCACTAGGATAGTGTTGACCCCTTGACAGGGAGGCAGATCTGTGATGAAATCGAGGGAGAGTGTGTGCCAAGGTGCAGGTGGAATTTCCAGGGGTTGAAGAAGGCCCGCAGGTCTTTGTTTCTGGGATTTATTTTGTGCACAAATGCCACATGACAGAATAAACTGCTAAATGTCCTTTCGCCAGGTCGGCCACCAATAATTTCTTTTCACCTTGGCTAGGGTCTTGGCAATTCCTGGATGTCCTTCTATCAGGGGGTCGTGATAACTAGAAATTACTTGCTCTTGTATTGCCTTATTCAGTAGATATAAACGCCTTCTGAAATATGGGAGTTGGTTCTTTGTTGTGTAATGTTCACCTTGAGTGGTCCAGTCTTGTAGAGCCTCTGTGTTCATTAGGAGCTGAATTTCCTTTTGGAGTTGGTCAAGTGATAACATTGTTGTAAGTCGTAGTAGTTTGTCACCTGGAATAATGGCCACCTGGTCTGGGGTTGAATATACGTTCTCATCAATACCCATGCGGGATAGGGCGTCGGCTTTTCCTTTCTGGACTCCATGTTGGTACGTGATTATGTAATCATATTCTGCGAAGAGTAAAGCCCATCGGAGTTGACGGGATGTTTGAGCCTTTGCCGTCTTGAGGTATTGTAGGTTGCGATGGTCGGTGATTACTGTGATGCTATGTCTGGCACCTAGGAGGTAATGTCGCCAAGCCTTAAAGGCTGCCTTGATCGTTAGGAGTTCCTTGTCTGTTATTGCATAGTTACGTTCAGGTGTAGTAAATTTTCACGACCAAAAGGCCACGGAATGTAACTGGCGTGTTTAGGGATCCCTTTGGGAAAGAACAGCCCCCATTGCCATGCTGGAGGCATCTGTTTCCACTACATATGGGAGATCTGGGCGGGGGTGTCGTAGCACCGGGGCTGAAGTAAATATTTTCTTGAGTTCCTGGAAGGCCTTCTCCGCCTCTTCTGTCCATTGGAACAGTTTGTTGTTTTTTCGTAACAGAGAAGTGATCGGGTGCACAATCTGGGAGAATCTCGGGATGAATCGGCGATAAAAGTTTGCAAAGCCGGGCATACTTTGGACACCTTTGACTGAAGACGGTGATGGCCAGCTAAGCATGGCGCCTACTTTGTACATATCCATCCGGACACCTCTGGAAGTGAGGACAATACCAAGGAACTCGACTTTGGTGACATGGAAGGAGCATTTTTCAAGTTTGGCGTATAGCTGGTGCTGTCAGAGTTTTGCAAGGACGGAGCGAACGTGCCTGACATGGTCCTGTTTAAAAGAGGAGTACACCAAGATGTCGTTGATGTAAACTAGGGCACATACGTCGATCAATTCCCGTAGTACATCGTTCATGAAGTACTGAAATGTGGCGGGAGCGTTGCAAAGCCCAAAGGGCATCAACTGATATTCGTACAGCCCATACTTATTACGAAGGGCGGTCTTCCATTCGTCTTTCTTTATATGCACGAGATGGTATGCCCCCCTGTGGTCCAATTTGGTTTCAATTTGGGCATCCTTGACTTGGTCCAGATGTTCTGGGATAAGGGGTAGGGGATAACGGTTTTTAACTGTTACCTGGTTTAGTGCGCCGTAATCAATGCACATTCTCAAGTCCCGCTCCTTCTTAGGTAAGAAGAATCGGGGCGAGGCTGCCGGGGATTTGGACGGGCAGATAAAACCGTTTGCCAGGTATTGGTTCAGATATGATTTCAAGTGGAGATTTTCAGGTTCGGTGAGTGCATAAATTCGACTACACAGGATATGTGCACCAGGTACGAGGTCGATCTGACAGTCATATGGCCTGTCAGGGGGTAAGGTATTAGCCTGTTCTTTTTGGAAAACGTCTTGGAAATCATGGTATTCGCTTGGTAGTGTTCTTGTTACACCTAGTACCAACGCCTCTTTATCTTGGACAGGTGTCTCTGGGTCAGACAATGGCATTTCCACTTGATAGCACGCATGACCACACTCATTGGAAAAGGCTAATGTCTTGGCTTGCCAGTCGATGTTAGGATTGTGAGCAACCAACCACGGCATCCCTAGAATCACCCGGAACTGAGGGCCCTTGATAAGGTCGAAGGCAATGGCTTCCCAATGTCCGTCTTGGCACAGAAGGGTCAATTCTGCTGTGTGTTGAGTGACAGGACCAGAAGCTATCTCCGTACGTCGACAGTGGTGACCTTCTCATTTGTCGTTTTCTGACAGAGGGGAAGCCCCATCCTTGTTGCCAGGCCTTGGTCTATGTAGTTACCAATGGCTCTGCTGTCTATGTATGCCACCAAAGCATGCATCCGAGACGGTTGTTGGTGACTGATCAAAATCACAGGCAGGGCAAGGTGTGAGGTCTGTGGCTCTTTTCCTTCGCTTGACAAACGGACCTCTATGCTTGTCGGGCCTGGAAGTTTTCCGACTCTTGTTCTCCTCCTTCTTTCTCGGGACATTCTCTGAGGAAGTGACCTGATTTCCTGCAGTACAGGCATAATTGCTGTTGTCTCCTTTTGTCTCTTTTGGCCTCGGTGAATGGGCTCCATACCCCCCCCAATTTGCATGGGTCCCGAAGTGTTTTCTGATGAACGTGGACTGCTCTCCTTTGAGCGTACATACACAGTCCGATTCTCCGTTCTGGCTCGATCTGTCTTTCGATCTTGCAGCATGTGGTCTAGCTGCACCACTAGGTTGATGAACTCTGTACAGTCTTTTGGCTGGTTTACAACCTGAGCTAGGACGTATTTCAATTCCCCCCGTAATCCTCGATGGAATAATGTTGTTTGTTTCTCCTCAGGCGACCCAGTTTCAATGACAAGTCTGTTAAAAGTGGCGATATATGTTAATAAATCTTGGCTGCCTTGGCGGCGGGACAGAAGTTTGTTATCCAGAGCTTGGCCATGGGTATGTCGGGCGAACAGCTTCTCCATCTCCCGTTGAAACCGCCTGAAATCCTGCAGTAGTGGGTCATCCTGGCTTACTAACGGTATGGACCAATCCGCGGCACTGTCACTCAGATATGACAGAATGAAGGCAACCCGCGACTGATTGTTAGGAAAGGCTCAGGGTCTACAAAGAAAATGGAGGCGGCACTGGTTCATGAATACTGCATATTTTCTTGGGTCCCCCGTACAATGTTCCGGTGGGGCCAATGGAACTGCCCCGTGGAGGACCACCTGCACTGGGTTGACGAGTGTGGCTGGAACCGACGGAATACTTCCTGGCAACGGAGCCTGCCCAGCCTGTGTTTGGAGCAATTGTCTGGCTAATTCATCAATGCGGTCCTTGGTGACAATCAACTCCCTCCTAAGGGCGTTGGTTTTTTTCCGGGCGGAGTGCACCTTGGCCCGTAATTCTCCCAGTAACTGGACTAGTTGGTCAGTCTCTGATGTTTCCATGACGCCTAGGTGGATGTTTTAATTGAGGCTTTTAGTCCTGTTACGCTCACTTGGTATCCACGGGGGCACCACACGATACTGGATGGCGTCTAAGAGCTATCCCAGACCCCTCTCTGCTTGGTTATGTGACAGACATTGGGTAGCGCCTATAACAGGAGAATGGAGAGTTAAGATACTGGTACTGTGATGGGTGGACTCCCCCTTCCTCTGTTCCAAATACCCTCTCTTGGGGCTATTGCTCACCTTAGGTTTTTGTGCGTTGAACTCTCTGTCCTGCGTCTCTATGCAGGGGCGCGTGGTTGGTGCGGGTGTTCTATGGACCTCGTTGGTTCACTGGTCCGTGTGCCTTTATGTCGGGTCCAGACCGGCTGTGACTCCGACTCTGCTTGCTGTCTTCCAGGTGACTTATAATGTCTTTTCTGTCTTTATTCTGTCTCTTTCTTTCCCTCCATTTTCTCTGTCTTCTCGGCATCTTGCTCCACTACGCTGTTCCCTAACAATGTCTCTTTTTGTTTTCACAGGGATGGTTGCGATCTCGGAGTTGCCGCTCCGATGGCGAAGACCACGGTGAGTTATTGATGCACGGAGCGCTGTGCTGTTTATTGATGTGAATTGCTAACCTGTGTTCTCTTCTCTTCTTTGTACACGTTGCGGTGATGTTCCGGAGTGATGAGCGATCGAAGCGCTGCTTGCCCAGGTAAGTGCTTTGTTAATGCTGACCTTGTTCCTTCTCCCTTGCAGCTTGCGGTGAAACCCCGAGATGGGCGAGGTAAGAGAAGTGCAGGGTGCTGCCAGGACTCGCTGCTTGCCCAGGTAAGAATTGTTATAATGCTGTCCTTGTTTCTTTACCTTTACAGGTTGTGGCGAACTCTGGATATGGGCGAGGTAAGCGAAGCGCAGGATGGATTCAAGGCCGGTTACTTCACAGGTAAGTGTTCTTGCTTGCTAATGCTGTTCTTGTTCTTCCAGGTTATTAATGGAATCTGGATCTAGGGCTTCAGGATCGGGCAGCTGGAGAAGCAGATGAGCAGGAACTGGACACGGTGAGCGTTAAGCTGCAGGAGTGCAGAATAACTCGAAGCGTGTTCTGCTGTTTGGGTGTGGTTTAAATAGCCCAGGTAAAGTAGTTCCAGGCCAAGTAGTTACAGGCCCAGCCACACCCAAAACACGACTGCATGGCTTGGTTCTAAAGAACTGAGCTGTGTAATAGGCCTCCATGCTGAATTAAGGTCCAAAACTGGTATTGCTTTATTCCTGATAATGAGCCTGGCACCAAAGGCGCCAGGACTGACTCCATGTATGTTTCTGATGGAGTTTTAAGTCCATTGGGGCGAGTGTAAAGGGCTTTAGCCCCACTGCTGCCAGGGGGCTGTTAAATCTGAGGGGGTCAGGGGCATGGATCGTGACTGTTTGTTGGAAATCAGACCAGTACTTTTGTTGCAAAGAACCGAAATGTACATCCCAAAAAATGTGTGATATCTGGGTCCGCTCCGCTGACTCATTTCCCTGTTCGCTCCGCGGACAGGATTGTCATTGGCTCATGGTACGGCATGCTGTCAGAGAAGTTTGGACACGGCCGGTGGTTGGCTGGAGGGAAGCATGGTGTGCGTCAACATTTTTGGGGAAAGCCACCATGGTGTATCAGAGGACAGTGCGGCGCCAGAAGGGTCTGGAAAATGTACTGTATGGAATGTGTTGGCAGCAATAAGGGAGGGAACGGGTTGTTGAGTGAGAAGTGGTTCATGTGACACATGTAGGCGAGTACTTTGTGTGGTGATTGGAGGCAGCTGTCAAAACGGCCCCATAGTTTCTGCCGCAACCTGTTTGCAGCAAACTCTTTTCATGTTGAGTGGTGGCAGGTCAATTGTAGAAGGGGAGTGAATTGAACATGACTTAGGTTGGGGTGGGAGCGTGGGTGGCTCTGCACTGCGGACTTATAGATCAGTTCATAGAATTCAGCGCAGAAGTAGCGCACGCAACTGGCGCAGAGAGGGAGCGTGCGCCACACGTGTGCCAGGCGCAGCGCAAAACAGCATTTTGGCGCACCGTGAATTCATGGATTTCCCGAGCCATTTGCAGCCGTTGTGCAGCACAAATCCAGCACCGCCAGTAACGCCCCCAAGAACGCCCCTTGCGCCAGAAAAGGACATAGAAATCCCCAATACAGCTCAAAGGTCCGCACTAACCCTGGACCAGCATACAGCCCCCCTACACCGTATTTGCCTGAAAAACAGCACGTAACCCGCTCGCGGCAGCCAAATTGCATGGAAAGGGCCTTGCGAAACCCTGCAAATTTCGTTCCAGGGTCGCACCAGCAAAATCGCATGAAAATTTGCTCACGCACCCCCTTGAATACACGTATCCGGCTCGCGTCATCAAAATCGTGTGAAAAAGGCCTACCGTAACCCCTTCAATACGTGTACCCCGCTCGCTCCAGCCAAAATGCGTGAAAACTCCTCGCCCACTCCCTTGAATATGCGTACCCCGCTCGCGCCATTCAAATCACATGAAAAGGGGCTTGTGAAAAACCGCGAAATTTCTTTCCCGGCTCGCGCCTGCAAAATCGTGTGAAAGTCTGCTTGCGCACCCCCTTAAATATGCGTACACCGTCGTGCCAGCCAAAACACGTGAAGATTCCTTGTGCACCCCCTTGAATATGCGTACCCTGCTCGCGCCAGACAAAATGCGTGAAAATACCTGCGCACCCCCTTGAATATGCGTACCCCGCTTGCGTGAAACAAAATTGCATTAAAAGCACATCACGTACCCCTGATCTCGCATACCCTGCTCGTGCTTGCCAAATCGCGTGAAAAATGCCTCGCATGCTGGCAGCACCCGCAAACACACCCTGCAGGCAACCCACACCACTAGGGACTCCCCTATCACCCGTGGCCATGGCAGCAGGCAGCCCACACCACAAGGGACCCCTCATCACCCGTGACCATAGCTGCAGGCAGCACACACAACAAGGGACCCCCTCACCCATGTCCATGGCCGCCAGCAGCCCACACCACAAGGGACCCCCCATCACCCGTGACCATGGCTGCAGGCAGCCCACACCACAAGGGATCCCCATCACCCGTGACCATGCCTGCAGGCAGCCCACACAAGAGACCCCTCATCACCCGTGACCATGGCCGCAGGCAGCCCACATGGCACCATACACCACATGCAGGCCCGACTCATGTCCCCCCACCCCACCAGTGATGGCAAGCTGCTGGCAGGCCCCGACTCATTTCCCCCCACCAGTGACGGCAACCTGCAGGCAGGCCCCCACTCATGTCCCCCTACCGCACGAGTGACGGCAACCTGCAGGGACGCCCTGACTCATGTCCCCCCACCAGTGACAGCAACGTGCAGGCAGGCCTCGACTCATGTCCCCACGCCCCACCAGTGACGGTAACCTGCAGGCAGGCCCCGACTCTTGTCCCCCCACCAGTGACGGCAACCTGCAAGCAGACCCCCACTCATGTCCCTCCAACAAACACATTGTCACAACATACAATCATGCAGCAAATGTCCACCCAATGCCACAAAACACTGCCCCTCCACAGTGCAACTCCACACCCATCCATTGGCCCCACTTCCCAGTACAGGCCCCATGGCATGTTATTCACAAAAGCACACATGCATGCACCCAAAGACATGCCCAACATGGCCCCACAGCAGTGACACATGACTGAGCCAATGACAATTGCCACATGCCCCAAACAAATGAGATCAGACAACACATAGATTGAACTGCATGCAAATGTATTAACAAAAGCACAATTTACCAAATGATAATAAAACATGAGAATGAAAATGAAATGAATGCAAAGAGAAATGAAATCCAAATCCAAAAAGAAAATCCAAAAATGTGAAAATCCATAAAGTGGTCCTTGTCCAAAGTAATATCTCCCGTACGAAACGTTAACCAAAAAACACCATTACTCCATGGGTAAAAAATAAAATCCAAAAATCCACAATACTCCAACTATATACAAGGAAATTTTGAAGGGTCCATGTTCCCAAAACCAGACGAAACATCCAAGAAACCCTATAAAAATCCAACTATGTACAAAAAGTGGAGCAATGTCCATGGACTCCAAAGAAAAATGAAAAAGAAAGGAAACCTAACACTAAACAACTATTTACAATGGCAGTGTGCTAGTCCTACAGCTCACCATTGTTGCCAAGAGTTTTGGCCAGGGCATCACCGAACATTGTGTCTATAGCCCAGATGCGGGACTGTGCTCTATCTTCGGGGGCTTTCAGGGACGCCACCATGGTCTCCACCAACTGCAAGTCTCCTCGGGGTGGAGTTCTCCGCCCTGACCAAGGTGAGCCGTGCCCTCTCTGCCCGCCGCCGCTCTGCACCTACTTGCCGGCTCATCCGCTGCCACACAGAAGACACACTTTGTCCCGGATTCTCCTGCCCTTTAGCCGATAGCTGCCCCCATGATGTAGTTGGCCCCGAGTCCTGATGCCTCCTATGTCGAGCCTGCTGCTGCCTTGATGCCATCTGCCTGTGCCACCATGACTGCCTCCGGAAAGATGGCAACGCCCGGGGCTGATGTGCACGTGCCCTGCTCGAAGGTGCCTGCACAACCTCCATTGGCAGGGGTCCTGTTGCTGGGGTGACACCTCTGCTGAACCTCCGACTCCCGACTGTGGCAGGGATGGGATCTCCACCAGCCTGGCCGCGGTGTCTTGGCCAGGTCCACGAGGGGCCCTGGTGGCATCTGGGCCGGAAGACGGCATGGAGGACAACTGGCGCATAGTGGGTGAAGAGGAGGAGGGGGTCGCAAGACCGCCCAACACATGGAGGAAACCCCCGACAATGAGCGTCCTAGCCAGTTCAGGATGGAACACGCCTGTTCATGATGACGTGCATGGTCCTGCCTGAAGCATGCATATCAACACGAATGACGCGTGTGCACATCGCGACACCGACTAGGATGGGCTCAACCCTGTGATGGATTGCCTTGTCCGCAGGTTGAGGAATGTCAGTTGCCCTGGACTCCTCCCCAGCTTGCGGACGGGCCTGTACTGAGGCATCCATGCTGTGTGCAGTGATGCAATCTCAGTTTCAGGGACAGGATTAGGCACAGGCCCCTCCGTGGCGACCTGCAGTGCCTCCTGCCTCTGCCCCTGGACTGCATCACTTGCACCAGTGGCCTCAACCCCTCCGGGCCCCATGTGCGGTTCTGGTGCGGCCTCCTCCTCCTCCTCAACCTCCACCAACCTGGATGCCTCCGCACCGTCTTCCGCATTGTCCTGTCCCTGTGGGGGCTCACCTGCCCCTTCCGCTGCCGAGGAGCCCACATCCAACCTCGCCCTCTTGGGCATCCCCCCTCGGCAGCTGCGGCCAGATCCGCGGACGCGGCACCAGTCCCCTCGCTCCCAGAAGATGATATAACCTGGGAGGGTGATTGCGCATTGCGTCTCTGGCTGGTGGAGGCATCCATGCCGCTTTGCTCCACAGTGCCGGCTCTGCCCTCTTCCACAATCACCGCTGTAGATAGGGAGACATTGAACACAAGCATCAGGGTAGTGAACAGTAGTCTGCTAGCCACAAAGCAAATGCACACGAGTGGAACTGTCAACCGTCACAACCATCATCACCCTTCACAACACTTGGGTCAGTGCAAGCAACACCCATCCTCAAACAAGCATGGCATGTGCAGCAGACATTTGCATCCATGTACAAGGCACTGTGGGAAAATCAGAAGGGGGGCTGAACCTTACATGCATCATGGGACATGCACATCACATGCACACACACCACCGGACAGTCATGCATCTGGCCATGTCTACCTCCTGTCACAGAGCACTCATTGGCAACTGTGCCACATCAGTCAATCAACCGAGATGGACATGTGTCATGCATTCATGGCGATTCCCAGTCACACACTCACCACTCAGACACACGCACATATACAACGTGCACATCCATGAGGGTGACATAAGCATCCATGTATCAGATCACAAACATGGCCGAGTACAGACACAGGCATGCAAACATGTGTGCGTCGTCAAATGCTAGTGCACATCATGTATTGCAACACAGACACCATTGATGTGTAACACATTTGACTGGACTCACATGCAGCACTTTCATGTCCATGCACACAGACATCCATATGGGGCATACCAGACAGACGGCCGAGGTGCCCACTCCTGCCACACCTCGACATGCAGTACGCGGGACAAGAACACATGGACACTTACCACTCGACTCCATACGGGTCTGCAAATGGATGACCTGGTTGTGAAGTGCTGGGCGTGTGCGCTCCAGGACCTGCATCTGGATGTTGCTCAACTGGTCCCGGCGCCCCACTTCTCCACGAGCCACAAAGAGGTGCCGGGCCTTGCTGTGGGTCCTGGACCTGAAGTCCTCCCAGGTCTTCAGGACGCGTTGGTAGTCGCGGGATGCCACCCCCACCGCGTTTATGGCATCCTCGATGTCCGACCCTCCATCCTTCCTTGTCGAGGCGCAATGTCGAGAAGAGGGCATCATAATGTCCCAGGACTTACTCCACCAGGATGTCAAATTCATTGGCAGTGAAGCTTGCAGCCCTCTGCTTCTCTGACTGGGGGTTGCCACTAGCCCCAGAAGGTGTATGGTCCGACATGGCAACCCCCGAGGCAGGTGTGGGTGGGCAACTGGGTCCTAGGGCTGGGCTGTGGAGCGATGGGACAGCAAGCAGGAGTCTTCTGTTTCAGCAGAGGTGGTTGCAGCAACTGGACCTCTGACAATGTCTTCTGTGCAGGAACCAATTTGCAGGGCACGTTGGCAGCAGCAGATGGCTCATAGGAGGCTGCTCAAGTGTTTGCGGGGCAGGTAAATAGCCTTCTGGGCAGAAGCATGGTCTTACGTGTGTAGTCGCGTGGCCAGCTTGATACAGTGTGACTCCGCACGTGAAAAAACACTGCGTTAGCGTGAAATTCTAGGAAAGGCCCTTACCGCGTAAGTGATTTGATGCGCGCGGGCATTGCCTTCGGGACGCGTTAAAGGTCCGCGGGGGACAGCAGTTCGCTGTACGTGATTTTCGTGGAGACCGACACGTGCGTTTCTTCTACTTGTGGGTTCACACGCGATATCTTCACAACGCTTAGAGTTCGTTTTGGCTCGTGTGTTTTTCTTTTCCACGCAAGGCAGATGATGAATCGTGCACGCTTATTTTTCCCACTGTGGTTCCCCCTGTGTGTCGCGTACCCCGTTTACGAGATCAGAGTAACCTGCATGTTCTACGCGTATGCTTCTATTGTGTCCCTGGGTGGCACGGTGTATTGCAGGAGGTTTATTCCACGCACATGGGCTACCGGGGGTTGCGTGCACATTTGTTTTGTTTTTTTGGGGTGCCTGAGCATTACGTGACCTGTCTTTTTTCACCAGTGGTCACAGACTTGCAGGAGCACAGGGGTGCATCTACCATCACGTACCCTGCCCCCTTCACCCCAATTGCCCAGGACAATTGTTGTGTGCACCTCCCATTTGCAATAGTCCATCTGTGCCATGGTTGGGAGGCCACCCAAAGGTAAGGGCAGCAAAGCTGGGCCACCTCCCAGTGTTGGGCATGGTGGGGCACGTGGCCGGGGTGGCCAGGGAGTCCAGGGAGTTGAGGGAGACAAGGGAGGCCAAGGTGGACATGGAGGGGGACGTTGCCAGGCTGTTCCACAGGGGCAGGATGTCCAGCCACATGCTGGGACAGCCATGCCACCACCCACAGCTGCTCAGGGAGATGCTGCTGATGCAGACATCCCCGGCACAAATCTGACCCCACAGCCGGTGTCATCTGCTGGTATGGGCCACCAGGTAGTGGAAGCTGCAGGTGCAGCTGCGGCAACCAACACCCATGCTCGTGGTCAGCCAGTGCAGGCTGCCTTGGCACAGGAGGTCTCCCAGGCAGATGTTCCGGTCAGGAAGGCCAAGCCACGTGTGTCTAAGGTAGCTGTGACCAAGGCACATGTATCTGGGGCAGTGGTGACATTTGCTGCCCCAAGCAGCCAGGTGGTGGCAACTGCAGGGGCGCACAGCACATGATTGCTACAAGCGTTGGACAGACCTCCGACGCTGTGCAAAACAAAAGCGGGCCTCTAATTACACCTTGACTCTGGTGACTGGCAGTGGGCCACCACCAGAGCAGGATGAACTCACTCTGCACGAGGAAATTGCTGCAGAGTTCATCGATCAGGGACTAATCCAGGGAGTGGGAGAGATGCCGGATTATGATGCAACGTCCGGTGAGTGTTGATGCGTGTGTGTCCAGCCCATGTGTGTTTTGCTTGTGCGATGTGTTATGATTGACTTCCAGTTCAGGCTATGTATTCATGAGTGCCATGTGTGACACATGTAATGCTTGACTGATGCGTGCTTGTCATGATGCAGACCGCATGCAGGCCATGTGCTGCACACGGGGGCAGTCCTCATCACCACACATGCACCCTACTTACATGCAAGTCACTCGGCAGCCTCTCCTATCCATGTTCAAGCTCACTGACTGTAACGCTCACCTGATTCCCGTAGAGGCGCCGGTCTTGACTGGGTGTATACCGTATCTTCAAAGGTGATGTGTAACACACAGCTGGCTCTTTGGGCTGGACCTCTGTGCACTGTATGTCCGACTCGAAGGGTAAGATGTCTGCAGATAGAAAATATGGGATTAAGGAACTGGGTTATTGAATGTCTCTCTCTTCTTCCCTTTCTCTTCTCCTGTAGAACCCCAAAGGTTAACGCTCTCACCTTAGGTAAGTGAACGCCGTGCTCTCCATCTGCCTCGGGGCAGGGTGCTGTAACCAGTTTCTTCACTGGATAAGGGGAGCAGGCCTCTTGACTTCAGAGGACTGCTGTCCGTCGTTTACTGCAGGAACGGTAAGTTTCGAGTAATTCTAATGTCTTTAAAGTCTTTAGTAATGATGTTTCTTGTTTTGCAGGGTTCCGGCGATGGCGGATGACGGGCTGAAGTGAGTTGAAGATGGAGCCCGTGTGATGAATAGAAGCGCCTGGAAGCACGTAAGTAAGCGCTTGTTGCCTGCTTCACGATGCGCTCTAACTGTCTTTTTATTTTGCAGGTACAAGTTCGGAGCGGCTGCAGGGTGCCGGAATACCCACTGGGTTAGATGTGGAAAGGAGTAATGGCACGTGAGTATTAAAGTTCCCCAATGTCTTTAAACGCACCTTGTTTTGTCTTTCAGATGCGGGATGCAGCGCCGAAGGCCTCCGGAGCGTGCGAAGAGTTGGTAAGCTTTTGTCTTTCAGATGCCGGAATGCAGTGTGAAGACCTCCGGAGCGCACGAAGAGTAGGTAAGCCTTTGTCTTTCAGATGCCGGAATACAGCGCGAGGCGTTGGTGACAGCCGATGGACCAGGTAAGTGAAGAGCTGTCACTGAAGACCGTAATGCTAACCTGTTCTTTCTTGTCTTTATAGGTGTTGCTGAAGACTGGATTCAGGATGGTAAGCCTTTTTCCTTAGGCCCAGGATCAGATGCAGAAGACACGATGAGCGTTCTGCTGCAGAGGATGCAGAATAACGCAAAGCAAGATTCATCCATCGGGTGTGGTTTAAATAGCCTCCTGTAGTGCTTAGGTGTCTCCTTCCATAGCCATGCCTAGGTAAGAAAAGAGTGCCTGCTTTCCAGAAGAGTTCCAGTGTTCTGAATCTAGGGAGTGGCTCCTGCCCCACCCAACAGGAAAAGTAGTTCCAAACAGAAGAGGATCAGAGGCTCAACTGGCAGGCAAGTAAGCAGCATGGTCTGCTGCAGGTAAGTTCACCCAAGCATTATGAGCCCGGCGCTTCCAGCGCTGGGACTGGGCATATTTATGAGCCTGGTGCCACTGGCGCCAGGACTGGGTCCAAAAGGTCCCAATTGGGACTGGTTGGCACTCTGAACCTGGGTTATGGATCTGCTTCCAAGGGAGTTGGGAAAACCCTGACCTTTTGGAAGCAGAGATCATGACAGTACCCCCCCTCAAGGCCCCTCCCAAACCGGGCTTCTCCGGGGGTTTTGGCTTGTCAGGAAATGTTCGGTGAAATATTTTGATTAGGCGAGGAGCGTGGACATATTCAGCAGGTTCCCAGGATCTCTCTTGGGGGCCGTAGCCTTTGCAGTCAATTAGGTAAAATAGTTTAGATTTGGAGATCTTGGAGTCCAGAATGCTTTTGACTTCAAACTCGAGTTCTCCATCAACTAGGATAGGTTTTGGAGATTTAGTTAGTCGGGTTTGAGGTTGCACGGGTTTTAATAGAGAGACGTGGAAGACCGGATGTATCTTCATGTGCGGGGGCAAGTCCAACTTGACCGCTACTGGGTTTACTATGGTAGTGATGGAATAGGGACCAAGGTATCTTGGGTTGAATGTGCGTGGCCCTTTTAGAGGTAGATATTTGGTGGATAACCAGACTTGATCCCCTACTTGATATTGAGGGGCTTCCTTCCGATGTTGATCTGCTCCTTTCTTGTATTGTTCCTTAGCCCTTTGAATGTGAGAAACAGCTTCCTTAAAGGCTTGGGTGATTGTAGAATGCAGGTAGTCTACTGCTGGTGTTTCAAGATCTTGGAGGGAATCCAACTCCGAGGTTCGAGGGTGACTGCCGTACAAAAGAAAAAACGGGGTTTTCCCAGTTCCCGAATGGACAGAGTTATTGTAGGCATATTCGGCTATCCAAAGGATGTCTTTCCAAGTTTTTTCAGTTTGTTTCAGCATGCAGCGTAAATACTGTTCCAGAGTTTGATTGGTCCTCTCGGTTTGTCCGTCGGTCTGAGGGTGGTGACTGGTCGATAGTCTCACATCAATTTGAGCCGACCGACAGCAACTTCGCCAAAAATGAGAAATAAATTGACTACCTCGATCCGAAATTAGAACCGAAGGAAAACCGTGCAGTCGGATGATGTTTTCGAGAAATTCTCGGGCCAGAGTTGCTGCTGTTGGCAAGCCTTTGAGCGGAATGAAATGCGCCATCTTGGAGAATAAGTCCACGATTACTAGAATCGTATTGTATCCGGAGCATGGAGGTAGATCGGTGATGAAGTCCATAGAAAGCGTATGCCAAGGGCGAGGTGGGATGTCAATAGGGCGTAAGAGGCCTGCTGGTCTTTCCTTTTGACTCTTGTTTTGGGCGCATACTCCACATGACATTATAAAGTCTCTGATATCTTTTTTCCAAGACGGCCACCAGAAGTAGCGCTTGATCTTTTCTGAGGTCTTGGCCATACCGGGATGTCCTTCCATTAAAGAATTGTGATAACAAGAGATTACTTTTTTCTGTAAATCTGTGCTGGGTAGGTATAATCGTTCTTGGAAATACAATAAGTTGTCCTTTACTGCAAAGTCCTTTCCCTGCAGATGCCAATTCTGTATGTCTGCTGGAGTTACAAGTTGCCTGGCTTTATCCTTAACTTCCTCTATGGATTCTGTGGCGATTACACCCAGAATTCTTTGTTCGGGAATGATTGGTACAGGTTTAGGGTTGATCAAGTGTTCTTCCACTCCCATCCGAGAAAGGGCATCAGCTTTACCGTTCTTTGTACCAGGTCGATAGGTAATTATGAAGTCAAACTCGGCAAAGAATAATGCCCAACGGAGTTGTCTAGAGGATTGGGCTTTCAGTAACGGTGTGTCGGGCCCCCAGCAGATAATGCCGCCAAGCCTTAAAGGCAGACTTGATAGCCAGAAGTTCCTTGTCAGTAATCGTGTAATTGATTTCAGGAGGCGGGAATTTGCGGGACCAAAATGCCACGGGATGCAACTGATTGGTTACCGGGTCCTTTTGTGATAGAACTGCCCCCATGGCAAGGCTTGAAGCATCAGTTTCCACGATGTAGGGGAGTTCGGGGCGAGGGTGTTTTAAGATTGGTGCAGAGATAAATTTAGTCTTCAAATCCTGGAAAGCTTGTTCCGCCTCGGTAGACCATTCAAAACGTTTGTTTTTCTTTAACAAGGCAGTGATGGGCTGGACTATTCGAGAGAATTCGGGGATAAACCTGCGGTAAAAGTTAGCGAAGCCTAACATGCTTTGCACACCTTTTACAGAGGATGGTGATGGCCATTTGAGAACTGCATCGACCTTCTTTGAATCCATACGCACTCCGCCAGGTGATAATATGAATCCCAAGAATTCAACTTCAGTCATGTTGAAAACACATTTTTCCAACTTAGCGAAAAGTTTGTGTTGACGCAATCTTTCGAGGACCATTTTCACGTGTTTCCGATGTTCAGATTCCGATGAAGAATAAACGAGGATGTCGTCAATGTAAACAACAACACACACATCTATGAGCTCTCTGAGGACATCGTTCATAAAATATTGAAAGGCGGCCGGGGCATTGCAAAGTCCGAAGGGCATGACCTGTTATTCAAATAGCCCATACTTGGTGCGGAAGGCCCTCTTCCATTCATCGCCCTCTTTTACTCGTACCAAGTGGTAAGCTCCTCTAAGATCCAGCTTTGTATATATGCATGCTTTTCTGACTTGGTCCAGGAGTTCAGGGATCAAAGGTAACGGATATCTATCCTTAACGGTGATCTGGTTCAGGGAGCGATAATCTATACAAGTTCTAAGGTCTCCTTCCTTTTTTGGAACGAAGAACAAAGCTGAAGAAGCAGGGGACTTGGAAGGACGAATAAACCCATTTGCCAGGTATTGATCCAGTTATTGTCGAAGGTGAAGGTTCTCAGGCTCGGTGAGGGCATAAATTCTACTACAAGGAGGAGTAGATCCAGGTATCAGGTCTATCTGGCAGTCATAAGACCTATGAGGAGGTAGAGAGTTAGCCTGATCCTTCCGGAAAACATCTTGGTATTCTAGGTATTCGGGAGGTAACAGGGGAGTCTCTGAAGAAATTGCTGCCAGTGCAACACCAGGTGGAGGGTGACAAGTAGAGACACATTCTGGAAACTGGACCGTTCTTGCTCGCCAATCGATCAGAGGATTGTGTTTCTCTAACCAAGGTATTCCTAGAATAATCTGAAACTGAGGGGCCTTGATCACATTGAACACGATCTTCTCATGGTGTCCATCTTGACTTACTAGCGTCACCTCTTGAGTGGTATGCGTTACTGGCCCGGAGGCTATCTCCGTACCATCCACCGTAGTAATGACGTCCTTTACAGCCTTGGGACAAAGAGTTAGATTCATCCTCAAAACCATTTCATGATCCACATAATTGCCGATGGCACCGCTGTCGACGTAAGCTTCAATTGCATGTAATCGATCCGGATTATCAGGGCTAATGAGGACCATAGGTATCACGAAATGCGAGGTCACGGAACTGGTTTTCACGCTCGGCAAGAGGACCTCTATTCTTGTCGGGCGAGGTCGATCCCTGCTCAGAGTTTGTAACTTTGGTAACTGCAGCTCCTACTGCCTTCTTGGCAGGTTTCACCAGACAGTCTCGAAGAAAGTGCCCTGAGTTTCCGCAATAGAGGCATAATTGCAACTGTTTTCTCCTTTCCCGCTCCCTTTGTGTTAGAGGACCTTTCAGACCCCCTATTTGCATGGGTTCCCCGGAGTCTACTCCTTTGGAAGGAGTTGGCGGTTTGGAAAATACTCGAGCATCAAACTTGGAACGATCGCCCTTCCTGTTCTGCAGTCTGTGATCTATTTGAACGACTAAGTCTATATAGTCCGAACAATCTTGTGGGGGATTCACTACTTGGGCTAACACATCTTTGAGCTCTCCACGTAGACCTCTATAAAACAGCGTAATCCTTTTGTCCTCAGGCCATTGAGTTTCCACTATCAGTCTGTTGAAAGACGCAATATAAGCCAAAAGGTCTTGATTACCTTGTCGCAACGAAAGAAGCTCATTGTCCAAGGCCTGCCCCTGTGAATGTCTTGCGAACAGTTTTTCCATACTGAGCTGAAAAGCTTGAAAATCATGGAGGACTGGATCATCTTGATTTACTAGAGGGATCGACCAGTCTGCCGCATTGCCACTAAGGTACGAAAGCACGAAAGCTACTTTAGCTTGATCAGTTGGAAAGGCTGCTGGCCGGCATAAGAAATGCAACCGGCACTGTTTGATAAATACTGCAAACCTCTTTGGGTCACCAGAAAATCGTTCGGGCGGAGCCAGAGGTACATTCCCAGGTAGGTTGATCTGCACTGGATTCATAGAGGATGTAGAAGGAAGATTTCCCCCAGATGCAGGTAACGGGGTCTGTCCGGCTTGTGACTGTAGCAATTGTCTAGCGAGATCATCTGTTCGCTCCTTGGAAATAATCAGTTCCCTTCTTAGAGCGTTCGTTTCCTGACGGGCTGCATGCACTTCTGCCCTTAGTTCCCCAAGTAACTGGGCTAGCTGGTCGGTATCCGAGGTTTCCATAGCGCCTGGACGGGAGTTTTGTGGTAGGCTTTGCGTTCTGTAACGCTCACCTGATTCCCGTAGAGGCGCCGGTCTTGACTGGGCGTATACCGTATCTTCAAAGGTGATGTGTAACACACGGCTGGCTCTTTGGGCTGGACCTATGTGCACTGTATGTCCGACTCGAAGGGTAAGATGTCTGCAGATAGAAAATATGGGATTAAGGAACTGGGTTATTGAATGTCTCTCTCTTCTTCCCTTTCTCTTCTCCTGTAGAACCCCAAAGGTTAACGCTCTCACCTTAGGTAAGTGAACGCCGTGCTCTCCATCTGCCTCGGGGCAGGGTGCTGTAACCAGTTTCTTCACTGGATAAGGGGAGCAGGCCTCTTGACTTCAGAGGACTGCTCTCCGTCGTTTACTGCACGAACGGTAAGTTTCGAGTAATTCTAATGTCTTTAAAGTCTTTAGTAATGATGTTTCTTGTTTTGCAGGGTTCCAGCGATGGCGGATGACGGGCTGAAGTGAGTTGAAGATGGAGCCCGTGTGATGAATAGAAGCGCCTGGAAGCACGTAAGTAAGCGCTTGTTGCCTGCTTCACAATGCGCTCTAACTGTCTTTTTGTTTTGCAGGTACAAGTTCGGAGCGGCTGCAGGGTGCTGGAATACCCACTGGGTTAGATGTGGAAAGGAGTAATGGCACGTGAGTATTAAAGTTCCCCAATGTCTTTAAACGCACCTTGTTTTGTCTTTCAGATGCGGGATGCAGCGCCGAAGGCCTCCGGAGCGTGCAAAGAGTTGGTAAGCTTTTGTCTTTCAGATGCCGGAATGCAGTGTGAAGACCTCCGGAGCGCACGAAGAGTAGGTAAGCCTTTGTCTTTCAGATGCCGGAATACAGCGTGAGGCGTTGGTGACAGCCGATGGACCAGGTAAGTGAAGAGCTGTCACTGAAGAACGTAATGCTAACCTGTTCTTTCTTGTCTTTATAGGTGTTGCTGAAGACTGGATTCAGGATGGTAAGCCTTTTTCCTTAGGCCCAGGATCAGATGCAGAAGACACGATGAGCGTTCTGCTGCAGAGGATGCAGAATAACGCAAAGCAAGATTCATCCATCGGGTGTGGTTTAAATAGCCTCCTGTAGTGCTTAGGTGTCTCCTTCCACAGCCACGCCTAGGTAAGAAAAGAGTTCCTGCTTTCCAGAAGAGTTCCAGTGTTCTGAATCTAGGGAGTGGCTCCTGCCCCACCCAACAGGAAAAGTAGTTCCAAACAGAAGAGGATCAGAGGCTCAACTGGCAGGCAAGTAAGCAGCATGGTCTGCTGCAGGTAAGTTCACCCAAGCATTATGAGCCCGGCGCTTCCAGCGCTGGGACTGGGCATATTTATGAGCCTGGTGCCACTGGCGCCAGGACTGGGTCCAAAAGGTCCCAATTGGGACTGGTTGGCACTCGGAACCTGGGTTATGGATCTGCTTCCAAGGGAGTTGGGAAAACCCTGACCTTTTGGAAGCAGAGATCATGACACTGACATGTTTGCAGATAGCCTGTGGTGTTGTTCCACCCAACACTCGGCCTATGTCGTCACACGACTGACGGCTATGTGAGGTCACCCTGCAAGCTGCTCCTCCTCACGGGCATGCTTCCTTGCCCCTCCGCCACCCTGCAGCTCACTGTCTCCATTGTACTGGTGATTTCTACTGCAATGGCCTGTTCCCCTTTCCTGTGTACATGCACACTTCCCTGTGCAACCCTGCCAAACCTGTACTGGGGTACATCTTTGTCCTTGATGCAGGGTGTCTCACTTGGACCGTGCAGATGGCACAGGCTCAGAGTGGACCTGAGTGTTCATTCATGGACCATAGCATGCCCTGCAAGCCCCTCTGGGTCCGTGGCAGGCTACTCAATGTACTACATCTCCGGTATTTTATCAGTCTCATGGTATTTGGTCATCCATATTATGCTCACTCAGGGTCACTTCCTCATCACACACATGTTTAGGGTGTCCTTGTCTGTGTCGAGCACAGGCCTCCCTCTGTTACAGCCACCCTGCCTCTATGCAACTGTTGTTGTGGCTTCCGCGTGTATAGATGTACTTGTGATGGTTCCTCATGTGTCCTGCTTTCTGTCCCACTCTCATCTGCTGTAGTCTCAGTTGACTGAGATGATGCAATTGATGCCTGCCAACACTGTCTGCAACTTCACAGTACTCTGGTCAGCCATTCAGAGCCATACACCGCACACACACACTTCTGAGCCATGTTTCACCCTTCAACATGCCTATTCACTTGTTTGAAGTCAAAGTGCCCTGGCATGTGTGCATCCATGTGCCTGCCTTCACTGTATTTCAGTGCACTTGTGTTGTTGCATCCTGTGACGTGTACTTTTTAAAATATTTATTTTTTTGTAGTGCATGTGACATGCATTTTACATGTGTCATGAACAGTTCTATTTAACTTACTGCTGTGGCTATTTGGGAATTCTGCCATGGCTATGCTACGTGCTATCTCTTTGTTGCCAACTGTCATTTTCGGCTAAGATCTATGCATGCCAGAAGGTTGTGTGTGATGCTGGTGATATGCAAAATGCAGTACATGTTTGGGATTCACATTTGACGTGCATCCATGCCTGCTTTCAGGTCTCCTTCCATTTCATTGCCACTGCATGCATGCCAGAGTTTGTGTCGTGTGTGACATGGCTGCTTCATGTGTTGGCTGTCAATATTGTGTTGTGTATGTGTGTGGTATGTGTTGCTGACATGTGTGCTCATGTGTTTTTTATTTGGTTACAGGTGATGAGGCACCAGACGCAGAGGAGGAGATGGCAGACAGGGTGGAGGTTTCAGCCCACCAACCATGCACCAGTGATGGTTGTGGTGTGGTAGACCACGAACATCCATTGGTGCTCCAGGCCATCATATCCAGGGCTGCCTCTGGGTACGGCTCTGAGGATCTCTTTGACTCTGATGTTGAATCGGATGCTCATCAATCCATGCTGTCGACAGTGAGTGATTCTGCAGTGGACACTGTTCTGCCTGCCACACATGCAGTGGGATTAGACCCCTCAAGGGGCCAGTCAGTGTTGGAATGTCCACCTTGGATGGATACGGGTGTAGGGCCACGCTCCACACCATTTGCTCCTGTTCCTGGGCCAGCAGATCGATGGAGGAATGCAGTCCTGCAGCCACAGGCAGTGCCTGCACAGCAAGGACCATGTCTCCTTGGGCCCAACAGGTGTGGTGTCCAGCAACGCGGTGGCCGTGCGCCAACGGGGGACACTGGGTGGGAGAATGCCATGAATGCCATTGCACAGCAACAGGGGGGAGCAATTGAGATACTGGCTCAAAGCATGGAATGTGTGGCCGATTCCATTGTCCCTCTTTATAGGCAGGTGGAGCTCCAGCAGCAGGCAACGCAGTCCATGTGCCGCTCACGTAGGCTGGGCACGGCAGCCTCTAACAGGGCCCGCAGGGCTGAACTGGTGGCTCTGCGCACAGCTATTGCTACATGCCCACAGGGAAGCCCTGAGGGAAGATAACGCCTCCCTCAGAACTACTCTGGCTGCACTCATTATAAGCCAGGGGACACGGGCAGAACAGAGGATAGAGCAGCTGGAACGCACCATCTCAGCTGAACTCCATGCAAGCTGGGTGGAGGTCTGTCTGTCACGTGAGGCCTCGCAGGCAGAACTCTGTGCTACACGTGAGTCCTTTCAGGAGGAACTCCGTGTTTCACGTGAGATGCTGCATGGGGACCTCCGTGCCATATTCCTGCAGAACCAGGCTTACCATGCCCACATTCTTGCTGCGCTGGAGGGGCTTTCTGGGGCTATGCGTGTTCAGGCACCTGTGCCACGCGCACCTCCTGATGTACAACCAGGGGGTGACAACGACAACGAATCTCTAACTCAGGTCTGGCCGTGAAGACCATGAGCCCATGGAGGATTTTCTTTTTGTCTCAACATCCACGTATGTGGGTGTTGAGGTGCAGCCTGCACCTCCCCCTCCTGGGTGCCCCCTCTCACCCCCGGGTCCACTATGGCCATTTTTTTTATTTTCTTTCTATTTTGCATTCATGTCACAGTGTGGTGCTTTGCGGCATCCGAAGGCATCCACTGTGTGTTCCAGCTGAGCCCATACAGACTTGTCTCGTGTTTGTGGCTTGGGGTCCAGACACATATGCCACTCCTGCTTCCCCTTTCCATGGGCCCGCAAGGATGGCACCGTGTGACAGTAACTTACACAGAGACATTGGGCTTCCGTCATATCTGTGGCCAGTCATGTGTATATTCCCTTAGTGGGGATTCATGATGGTTTCTCCAGTGCATGGTTGGACTGCATTTTGTTGAGTATATTGTTGACTGTGCATGATTTCATGTTGCTTATTCATGCATTGCCATGACTGTATACATTGTTGATGCACTTCATGCTGTATGCGGTCCTGTTGGGGAGAAGCTGGACCCCCCCCCCAGGGCAGTGGGGGGCCAGCAGCCATACCCTCACCAGCTATGGGAGGCCCCAACACCTCCCATATGGCCCCCAGAAATGCAACAGAGTCCCAAGCAGGCAGCAGCATGTTTCAAACTGCATTTATTTCTGGGCAAAGAAAAGAAAAAAAAAAACACACAGAGCATCGTGCACATCACGAGTTCAGGCGCCGTCTCCCCCGGGGCTGGCTTGCAAGCCAGCTTTGTAATCACACTGCAGGCTGACCTCACAGAATTGGATCAGCTCCCAGAAACCTATCTCCTCTTGCTATTGGCTGCTAAGTGGTAGGTTACCTATGTAGCCCTTATAGAGAGCCTGACAATTGGGTGTTAGCCTTTCTGCGTCAGTGGGTTGATTTAGCTGTGCCAGCCCCCATTACCTAATTCTATCCTGTTACATTATGACTTTGTTCCCATAACTTTTTAGCTGAACAAGCAGTTCGCACCTGGGCTCTGGGCGCAGATTGGCTGGGCTGCGCCATTCTTGTTACAATTTTATTTTTCAAATGTTGTGCAAGTCCTTGAGAAAATGTCTTTCTTTCCCAGAAAGAAAAAAAAAAGCACACTGGGTTGCCGTGATTTATTCGCATTTGTGGCAGTCTTATCTTGAATGTGCGGCCTTGGCAGTTCGGGGGTTTTGCAAGGAATGTTTGTCTGCAGAAAGCAATTTTATCTTGAATTTGCGGCCTTGGCAGGTCGGATGTTTTGCGAGGAACATTGTTGAAGGCTCCCGCAGCCAGTGTTCAGTGAGTGAAATGAACTTGGCTGTAATTTTCCTGAAACATGGCTTTACACTGTGCATTTAGACCATGTTAATTCATATAGGCATTTGCAAGCCTTTAAACAGGGATTTTTGTGTTTGTAGATTCTGATATTGCAGCATTGATTCTAATGTAGCATGGAAGTTGCACTGTTGGTGAAGTGGGTGTGTTTCAGCATATTTGTCACCCATGGGTGCGCTGGGGCCTGGTTCAAATGATAAGTGCGCTCCTTGTTCTTCCTGCTGTTCTTCTATATATGCGCTTGGGTTGAGGGGGCATGGGTTTGGTCTCGATTTTCCCTCTTCAGTCCCCCCTCTGGTCGACTTTGTCGACCACACCACCAAGCAACATTCACCTCCTTCCGGTCTGCATATCTTTGTCAATTCCTTGAAGTGTCCATAATTTGCTGCATTGTTGTTGATGAACAGTACATATAGGAGTGTTCTCCTTCTGTGTTCCACCACACTCACTTCCCTTCGTACTTCCTCTGATCACAGGGAGTGGCCACCTTTATTACTGCTGGAACCATGTTGCACACCGCTATCTTCTCCCTTAGTCCGGCTCTTCCTTTCACCATGTCTCTTATTTGCATTCCGATAACTTCTTCTGTTGTTCTCTTGCAATGTATCTCTATCTTGCACAATGGTGCTGTGCTTGGTACTCGTCCTTCCGTTATCACCTTCAATCAACCAGGCAGTCATGATGTCATCCATTACCATGCAAGCACTAGCTAGTTCTTTGCTTTCTCTTTTCAGATGCATTTTTTGCTGATCATTCTTTGGTATGCTGGTACTTCACCCAATCATTCTTCTGTCTCGCTCGAGAAGTAATTCCCCCCTCTTTTTACTCCTCTGTCTGTTTCTCTTCTTCCATTGTTTTCCATCTTTGTTAATGTGTCACTCTTCACATCTTCCTTGGTCATCACCAACAAGGGCATGCTGATGTGCACCAATGAACACTCTCCTCCCCAATTCAGTAGTAGTTTCTCTTGATCTTTAGATACATGTGCTCAATAGTAGTCCATAAGCAGTGATGCTCCTGCTCTCATCTCGCAACTTCTCTCAACCTTCTTGCATCCAGCATGATTGTCCACTTCTTGTCACTGTTGTGCTGGTAACATAACGTTGGTACCTTAACATTATACGTCCTTCTTCAGTGACCATCTTTGCTCCTTTCTCTCACTCCGTTAGGCACTTATCATATTTTTGTCTCTTTTATTTTATTTTTTCTTCTCTCTTTTTGTTTTTCTTTCTTCTTTTATTAGTTATTTATTTATTTATTTATTTATCTATTTATTTATTTATTTTCAATCTCAATGTTGCTGTCTTCCCTTGCAATCTTCTTCGCACCTTGTCATACATGGGCGTCGTGCTCTGCTGTATTAATTTCTGTTGTAATCAATTCTCTTCCGGCATATGTTAAAGAACAGTCAGGACAGCTCTCTCCAGTGGTGTCCCTACCAATTTTGTACATGTGTGCATGTTGTTGGTCACTTCTGCTATGTGTGTTATGTGTATGTTTTACTCCCTTTGTGTCTGCCCTTAACTCTCTTTACTTTAGCAGCAGCTTTTCCTTACCCACTGACGCCGTAACTCTTCCTGCTTAGGTTAGGGAATGTTAGCAGGGGATACAGCGGTAATGCTCACTATTACATATAATTTTCAAAGTACCACCCCCATAATTTCGTTCATCATTAATAGTCCCATCGTGAAGGTAAAAGTCCTTATTTGCGTGCCCATAACCACTTACGCTGCTGGGTCCTTGCAGCTGATGAGATGATAAAGTTGCCCGCCTGAAAATCGCAAGAAAGGCGTTAATACGTTAGTACTTGTTAGTAACCTCAAGCTCCGCGAACTAAACAATCACTAAGGGCAAAAATCAAACCTCCCCCTGGACATTTCGCCTTTTCAAAATTTCTCAATATGGGTAGGGAAAATCTTGGGCTATTTATTCAATGGAAGCAAGGAAATATACTTCAGGGAAACATGCTCTAAGGGGTCTGAGGTTCTTGATAGGGTGGGCAATTGAGTGGGGAATGCTACACAATGTTTTAATCAGTAGGCCTCACAGTTTCTAATGGAAGATAACATTAAGGAAATTTCCTACACATTTCTAACAGCATACATACGCAACAACCTGCATGTGCGGGGAAAAGAGAAGAAACAAAACAGTGTTACAGCTGTAGGTGCACAAAATGTAATATGAAACTCAATTAAACTTTGGAAATGCGTGTGTCAGTCCCTATTCTAGTTGCTAGTGTGCGTTGGACCATAGGATGGCCATGTTTCCCTAACTCGGGAGTGTTCGGGCTATTTTGCAGTTCATGAAAATCTCTTGCGTTGGCCCTGTTGATCGTTGCTCCCTCGTTGCCAGGGTGGCCACCGCTTTGTAGGGCTTGACGCCTTACACTTCTAACAAGGTCTGTCAGGAGGGGAAAATGTCCCACTGTAGTCCATAGCCATTGGGTGTTGGTTGCCCGTTGTCTTCAGGCCTGCCCTGGGTCCTTTGTATCTGGCGAGAAATGAAATGGAAGCGCTTGAGACCTGAGAATTTACATAATCTTCAATTTCTTGACCTAACCTCTCTGCACTACTCTCACACTATTGAGTGTCCTAGTGGGAGGAGCCAATGGTACACCTATGCACCATCCTGTCACCACCTGGTGGCGTTCAATGGCGGTCTGACTGTAAATTATTACACAATTCGAAATGTACCCAGAAAATGGGTAGGCACTTAATTTCTGTGAAGATACTCATTACACACTTGGATCATATATATATGCAATTTGGGTGCTAGTGTACAAATGGACCTTTGGATCTTTATATTTACTGTGCTTTTGTTGTAAGCTATTTATAGTGCGTGCCTTTGTCCCGTGGGGCATCAGGCACTGACAAGCTAAATAGGGAAACATCAGGGTGGTAAATTTGTCATATAGGGTGGCTGTGTTTCTAAATTAAGTGCACCATGTTACTTAGTTAAGATAATTGCAGGGTTTTTAAATCCTTTTTTTTTTTTTTCCTATGGCTCCTCTCTCACTTCTCAGGGCGTGCCTCGCAGTGAACTGCAGGCACTTTAAGCTGGTATTAATGAAATCCGCTACCAATTATTCGCTACCTGTCTCTCCCCCCTCTTTGTATTTATTTATTTATTTCCTCTTTTCTTTCAAACCCAACCCTCACAATTTACTCCCATTCTCTCTATCCCACCCCATGTCCACTTTTTAAACCCTACCTACTCTGTTAATTACTCATTTGGTCTAGTATTTTATTACTCCACTACTGTAATTACTGTTACATTTAAACAATATATTTCTCCCCCCAATATCTGCTCTCAAATTTTAATACAACCATCATTCTCCAGTTCGGCAGCAATGACCTCTTTCCCTATGTGTGTTGGCTAATGCATTTGTGCCAGTGCTATTTTCAAAAGCGCTAGTGGCATTACCACTTGCACTGTCATTTTGTCGCCAAATTAATTCTGTTGGGAACATGGATCATCCACCCTTTACCCCTATTTCTCTCCTCCTGTGGTGAACTGTCAATGAAATGTAGGCCTCCCCCTCAAGTGCACCTTCTTCCACCTTGTGTGTCTCATTTAATTGTTCTGTGTTAATCGTGTATTCATGAGCCCAGTCTCCTCACTGAAAGATGTGTGCTCAAAATGTAGCTAAATGTACTCTCTTGTGATGCGCTATCATTATGCACCCCCCTCTGTACCGTGCACCCCCATTATGCTTAAACAATCTTCCTTACTTTCAACATGTGTATGTCTGGTGTTTAACAAGTTATGGATTTCTCTGTTAATAAGGTGGTCATATCCACATTGCTCATGATGTCACAAATCTCTCTTCCCTAATGCATGGCCTAGTCGCCCCACTGTCACCCAGAAAAGAAAATGTTTTGATACCTATCACCACCCCTATGCAATTGTCCTCTGCATTATTAAGTGTGCGTGAGTGTGTGTGTTGGCGCGCGTCTCGCCCGCTCTGTCGGGGAGGTGGAGCATGAGTGTGTGTGGCAGAGTGAGTCAAATCAAGTTCATCTTGGGCTGTCCTATTAGCGGTATAATGTCAATCTATGTCCTTTGAAAGATTTGTTCCCCATCAGGAAGACCCCACCCAGTCATGTAACCGGTACCATTGCTATTGTGTCAGTGCTCTGTATGGGTGCTGGCTGCTGTGCAGTGCCCCTGTGTTGTGATTCTAGTCAGTCCTGGGGTAGTGGTGCTATCATTTGTTGTGTCTGTACATGTAGTGGTAACAGTACCTGCGTTGGTGCTTGTGGTGTCTGCTGAAATGATCCCATCCTGCCCCATGTATCCTCCTCACATGGGCGGTGCATATTGTGGTGATTGTTGACACTACTATTGTTATTCTTGTGCATGTGTGTTGAGGCTGTTCTAACTGCCCCTCCCATTGCATACTTTAATAATTTATTTTGTGCCTACTTATCCTCATCTGCCTTTCTCTGCCCCTGTGTCATCAAATATTACACTCCCGGAGGTTCAGAAGGGTGAGTCACCTCTTCCCTCTGCTCGCGCTGGTTCAACATCAGCTGACCCCTCGCATCTTCCCTTTCCTTCGTGCACACAGTTCAACTGTAGCCATGTGCTTTTAAAGCTATTCCCGTGTAAGTGCTGTGTATGTGTGTCCTTAGCGATTGCTGCACGCTTCTGGAGAAGCCGCCTATGAGCAGCCATGGTCTTTTTTAATTTACCTTCAGTACTTTTGAATCTTTGCACACTATGTTTTACTGACTTACTTCGGCATGGAAGCTGTGTGCTACACAACAGGTGAAGGGGAATCTTTTCTGTATTGTGTGATACATTTTACCTCTATTCAATTCGAAAATTTCGATAGTCCGCTGTTCAGGGAGCAAAAGTTAGAAGATAATTGAACATTTTTCAACTTCTGTGAGCCTTCTTGGCTCCGCACCTTAGCCAGTGCACTCCACGCGCAGCCCATCTTCACCAAACCATTGCCTTCTC
The DNA here is from genome assembly GCF_040938575.1 of Ambystoma mexicanum. Lineage (NCBI taxonomy): Eukaryota > Metazoa > Chordata > Amphibia > Caudata > Ambystomatidae > Ambystoma > Ambystoma mexicanum. The sequence goes on from NC_090922.1 coordinate 258,139,574, forward strand.
CGGCACACCCCCACAATCTTGCGCATGTGTCTTCCACACACCGCCTCTGGGTCACCTATTCTCCAAATCCAAAACCACACCACTATCTCCTCACCATCAAAACTTTGTGTCCTATGCATCAATCTGAAGGTGACGTCACCAAACTAAAAACACAGTGCAAATGAACCGACAAATGTGCATACACAGAACAATAACCCATTTCTCCCAACCCCACAAAAATCCCAAAATAAAACCCCACAATCCCCACAGCTGTCTTCCTGTCTCAACTGGAACAAGGTAAACCACAATAAAACTCTTATAATTGGACTGCACACGCTGCGTCGCCTAGCGTGTGATACGCTCCTCACCAGGGGACCTTAACCAGCCAACTATCATCCACTCACTGAACTAAACGCTCAATTAGCAGGGAACCTCATCTACTCATTGATCTATAACGTCAATTCATAGGAAATCCAGACCCCGTACATGAAATCACCATCCAGACCAATCAGCGCGGCACTCCTGTTCTATATGTAGGGAGTCACTACCCCACCCAATAGGCTCAAAAACACAAGAAGGGACCACTGCCACCGCCCCAGTCTCAACTACAATTCACGTGCCGATCACCACCAATGCGCTGAATTTTGCGACAATGTACAATCACCCACCACCCAATTTACAATCCCTCCCTCAGTTTCTACCCAAACAAAAGAACTTAACATTTCTGCAACATACTAATCAACAATGCATCATAATACTTTAAACATGTCCCCCCTCAAAGCCCATGTTGCTAGTTGACTTACATTTTCCTATGCTGCACTGGCAGTTACTCCGCTGCTGGACACCCCCTCAATGCGCTTCACCGGACCCCTTCTCCTGCAGGGCTCTCACCTGCCCTCAAGCGGGGTATTTCCAAGTGGCCCCCGAAGCCTTTAGCCGGTTACGCGTTTTCCGGTGGTCTTCAGGTGCAGGCGAGGGTCCCACAGCTTCCTTGAGTCGGCGGCAGGGAGCTCAGGTCGACGCAGGGCTTGCGCAGGCAGTGCTCATTTACCCATGTTACAATGAGCAATGAGCCTCACAGAGGGCACCAACTTGTTGGGGAGAAGCTGGACCCCCCCCAGGGCAGTGGGGGGCCAGCAGCCATACCCTCACCAGCTATGGGAGGCCCCAACACCTCCCATATGGCCCCCAGAAATGCAACAGAGTCCCAAGCAGGCAGCAGCATGTTTCAAACTGCATTTATTTCTGGGCAAAGAAAAGAAAAAAAAACACACAGAGCATCGTGCACATCGCGAGTTCAGGCGCCGTCTCCCCCGGGGCTGGCTTGCAAGCCAGCTTTGTAATCACACTGCAGGCTGACCTCACAGAATTGGATCAGCTCCCAGAAACCTATCTCCTCTTGCTATTGGCTGCTAAGTGGTAGGTTACCTATGTAGCCCTTATAGAGAGCCTGACAATTGGGTGTTAGCCTTTCTGCGTCAGTGGGTTGATTTAGCTGTGCCAGCCCCCATTACCTAATTCTATCCTGTTACATTATGACTTTGTTCCCATAACTTTTTAGCTGAACAAGCAGTTCGCACCTGGGCTCTGGGCGCAGATTGGCTGGGCTGCGCCATTCTTGTTACAATTTTATGTTTCAAATGTTGTGCGAGTCCTTGAGAAAATGTCTTTCTTTCCCAGAAAGAAAAAAAAAAGCACACTGGGTTGCCGTGATTTATTCGCATTTGTGGCAGTCTTATCTTGAATGTGCGGCCTTGGCAGTTCGGGGGTTTTGCGAGGAATGTTTGTCTGCAGAAAGCAATTTTATCTTGAATTTGCGGCCTTGGCAGGTCAGATGTTTTGCGAGGAACATTGTTGAAGGCTCCCGCAGCCAGTGTTCAGTGAGTGAAATGAACTTGGCTGTAATTTTCCTGAAACATGGCTTTACACTGTGCATTTAGACCATGTTAATTCATATAGGCATTTGCAAGCCTTTAAATAGGGATTTTTGTGTTTGTAGATTCTGATATTGCAGCATTGATTCTAATGTAGCATGGAAGTTGCACTGTTGGTGAAGTGGGTGTGTTTCAGCATATTTGTCACCCATGGGTGCGCTGGGGCCTGGTTCAAATGATAAGTGCGCTCCTTGTTCTGCCTGCTGTTCTTCTATATATGCGCTTGGGGTGAGGGGGCATGGGTTTGGTCTCGATTTTCCCTCTTCAGTCTCATGCCCCCTTTGGGTGTCGAAGCCACTCTCATGATGGAAGGGGATGTGTGGTGGCAATGTCATATTGTGGCACTTGTGCTATGGTGATTCGTCACTATCTGACACTGTCACTGTTGGGTCCTGTGTTCATCATATGTTATGCTAGTAAATAGATAGCCCTGTGTTGGTTTTCCCAATGATGTGTCACGGGATCGGCAATATGTTTCCGTTGCAGATATGTCCACGACGGAGTACTTCACATGGAAAATGTACGCAACACTGAAGGTTTGTGCATTTCCCATGCTAACGTGCATTGAGTAACCCTGCAAACACACTTCCACAACATACACGACACACCCCCATCCACACTACTTGCCTTCTAAGACATGCTGTGTCCCTGCTACACAAGTTCACTTTGACTTTTGTGATCGTGAACTGGCGCCGGAGCCTCTAATTATTTTTCTTTATATTTTTATACAGCTGCAGGGGTTTCCAGGAAGCAAACGTCACTCACTGTACTTTGTTGAGTAGTGAGCGGGGTGTTGCGGGGGACACCCCTGCAGAACCCGCATTTGCTTGTCGTTTTTGGAATTCTTTGAAATGCATGCCAACAAAGGTTCGAGGTTTTGGTGTTCACACCTTTGGTGGCATGCATTTATGTACTTTTAGTATAGGTTGGATATTTTTGCTCTCTATTTTATTCAGAGTCTGTGTCTGAGGGGATTGTCTGTGGCCTGTTCCCATTTGTAACGGTGCGCTTTGTGACAGTTGTGTCATGTGTGTTGAATTTTTTATTGAAGTTTTCACATTGCATGCCATGGCATGGTGTGTCGGGTAGCTGACATGGGGTTGAGGGAGGTTTATGTGACAAACCACCATTTGGATGTGCTAATTTGCATGGGGGGTGGAATCTGTAGCTTGCATGTGTGCCTTTTGGTCACACAGGATTGTGTTTGTTATAATGGCTAGGGATGCACACAATGCTGCATTTCCAAGGACACATTCTCAGGGTGTTAAGGTTGGGACAGTTGGCTGTCCCTTTGTCCTCAACGAGTGTGCACTCTGCGGGGGGGGGGGTTTAGGTGAAACATGTAGCGACGAGCTGGGTACGGGCTGCCTCACCATGTGCCCTTTCCCCTCCCATGCGCAGCGGCCGTGCATGTGGTTGGGGATGTGGGGGCACCACCATGTCTACCGGTACACCCCGCCGGGTTGCACCGTTGTGCAGGACACATGCTGCCACAATGATCCTGCACACTACTGGGGGCGCATATAGTAGCTGCCCACCAGAGCGGTCAAGGGAGCGGAAACGTGACTTGGGCACTCAGAATGTGCGCTCCACTATGCCCCTGTTCGAATATGGGCTGCGTTGTATCTTACTTGTACATTTGTTACAAACTCTTCTGACATGGTAGTAGTGTATTACGTGGCTAAGTACATACATCAAGCTCAGCTGAGAAAACATCTCTTGGCAGCAAGTTAGATCCAACTGTGCCATACTGATCTTGTTTAGTGATCTGCTTTGTACTTAGTGAAGCATACATTTTGTAATGTGATGATGACAGTATGCAAGCACTTGAGGATTGTAATGCTGCTTTTTACATGTACACATTCTTTATTATTATGGAAATATGGACATTGATGTTTTTTAATTCTTGGATTGTAGATTGGATTAATGGAGTTTTTAATTTTATTTATTTCTCTATGTGTGTTTGTAACATGTGCTGATGACTTCACAGTCGAGTAAAGGATTTGTCATCATCATCAGACTTCATACAGGGAACAATCTCCATCTACAAAACAAAATGAATATTAAGGTCCAACAATGACATTCACTGCAAACAAAAACAATTCTCAAAATGTACATTTGGTAAATGAGCATTCTGCAGAAGATCACCTAAAGTTCAGAAACTGGTTAAAAGCATGACTCCTTAACTCACAAAGTCTAATAGGAAACATCATCGAATGAAAACCGCCAGCACAGCACAATAGAAACACTGAAAACCTGAACACCTGAAACAGGGCCACCCAAAGAAATAAAGCATCCTACCGGAAATCACCATAGAATAATATTAACTCAATTGACCAACCTAAACTTCATAAAAGGACTCAGACGACTGCCCACTAACCACACTAAAAACACTCTAATACTCTGCATATTCATCTTCAAACACTGAAAAAATTAGACATATACCTCTGCTGCAGGAAGAAAAAAAAAACAACACAAACTTCATACACTCCACAACACCCAATAGGATATGATATGACATGATAGTTTATTTATATAGCGCATATACACAATGTGTTTCAAAATGCTTCATGGCAAGGAAGGGAACAAGGGAAAATACAATGACATTTTTACATGCCATGAACCATAAGGATGTGAAATTAACTATCATACTCGGCCTGACAACATTTCAGATAGTGCAAGAGCTAAGACATAAATACAAAGGGAGGGGGAGAGTGGGAAGGAAGTGGAAACAGACAGGAAACAGACAGGCGACTACCGTACTAGGCCTGATGACATTTCTGGTAGAGGTGGAGAAAAACAAAAGGTGTCGGAGAGGGGTGCAGAAAGGGAGGGGAGGAACAAAACAAGCGACTATCGTACTGGGCCTGATGACATTTCGCTGGAGGAGGGGGGACAAGTAAGGGGAATGGGAGGAGACAGAGTAGTTTGCTATCATACTAGGTCCAGGGACAATTCTGATAGAGTAAGTGCATAGAAGAAAGTAAGGGGCGGAGATAGGAAAATGGAGAAAGGGAGAGGAGGAGAGCACAGAGAGTAAGCATTCAAAAAGAGTGGAGAAGCAAGAGGGGAAAGCGAATACAATTGCAGAAGTCAGTAGTAACACATAATGTTGCAAGCCAGGATACAAGATGAAGATGGTAACAGCATGATTTAGGGCGACCATGAGTACAAGATGCAAAGGAAGTCGAGCATGAGAGTTGAGAAAGGGTGACGCACCGTGAATCAATGAAGTCCATAAAAGTCAAATCCAGCATTGGCCACAAGATGGTGATGGTGAAACCAGAATGTATCAGGACAGACTCCTGCAGAAGTAGGCTGGAGGGCGGGGGGGGGTTGAGCAGGGTAGAGGAATCAAAGAAAAAAGGCTACACCTGTGTGGACACTAAACCAATCGCACACAAATCACTTATATACACTCATGCACCAACCACACACATAACATCGACCAACTAAAAACAAACCATCACACGGTGACCGTTTTTTCCAAACTGAAGCTACCAACAGCACATCAAAGCTCCCTTGCGCTTTTCCCTCTGCATCCTAGTAATTACAAATAATACCTAAGAATGTTGGGTGTATATGCAGAACATGTGCAACACCAGTAAGATCAAACATTAAAAAAGCTGAAAATTGCTGAATTTGATTGCATGTATATTATAACTGTATTTATTGAATTACTTTGCAGCATCTCGAACAAAAGAAAGTTGCCATGCTGGCAACATGGGATGAGTTGAAGTTTAAGGAACAATGGCAATCACAGACTCTTTGCTTTCCCTGTGCTTCACATCCTAGCGTAGGAAGGAGCGAGCATCCATTACCGAAACAAGCGCAGGGCGAAACAGGAACCCACTTTCTTGACTTGCTGGCAACTGTGTAAGCGAGCACACATCCCTGACTTAATCATATTAGCATTGATTGATGAAGTCGGTACCGCTTTGAACAGTAAAGATATCCATGGAAAGAGCAACTCTGGCTGCAGCAGTCCAATATTAGGGTTCTTCACATAAGAGCTGAGTGATGCATGAGTATGTTATGATCCAGTTGGTGGAGAGGGAGAATAGTAGTGGAAATACAGCCAACATGCTTACGTGCAGCAGATGGAGCCAGCCGGATATTGAACAGTTGATCTATGCTGTATGTGCAAAAAGGGAGAGGCTATGTATGAGATGGGTCTATGTGATGGGTAGGGATTGTGTTGCCTAAAAGGGAGAGGAGATGGAGTTTGAGGTCCAAGGTGAATGCAGGGATCCTGGTATTATTTTGGATCCCTGGGAAAAAGAGAAATCCAGTGGGAAGAAGGTATCACATGCGAAAGAGAGCCTGAGTTGGGTGCTGGCACAAAACATGCAAGTGGGTGGGTAGCAGATGATAGTGTTGGCTAAGTAGAGGATGGATAGATTTCTGGATTGGTGTGTGAGAAGGACCTGGGAAAGTAAATTGGAGAGGGTGCAAGGGGAGGACAATTATGGGTCGGGCGGCAGATGACGTGTGTCTTAAAGCAAATGGTAAGGAGATAAAAATCCAGTTATCATCAGAGGAGAAAAAAGAGGCACCAAAGGAGGTGATGAGTTTACCCAGAAAGGAAGTATGGAGGGTAAGGTGTAGTGGGACAAGGACAGAAACCTCGATGCATCCACTAAGAGAAAGGTGCCAACAAACTAACCTATATGTACATGCTGTTTTTTATGCAGGTACTTGCTCCTAATAAGTTTGTCTTTTAATTGGCAGATACTAGCAAGGAATGTAATTGACCTGGCCATACTATGGTTTATTGAGAGGAGCCAGCTGCTAATTGATGGCCTCTTCACTCAGATGGCTGATAGGAACCTGTCGTCGACTGATGTGCACCTGCCATTAGTAATTAATTAGCACTCATTACTTAATGATACGTGCACGTTGCAGAGGCATGATGAGGATCCCTCCTTCTTTGATATTGGTTGCTGTTTCTAAATGATATGATGCTTGACTGGGTGAAAACTGCATGCTCCAAAATGATGTGCACATGCCATGACCAACTGATCAATTCATAGACTTTGACACATTATACATTCAAACTATGCACATTTATTTAATGATTTATCCCTGATCAGTAACTCATTGGTGCATGCCTTTAACTATTACCAGGCACCCTCACCTGATGTGCATGCGCTCACTCTAATTAATTGATAGGCACCCACTGCATACTGACATGTGAATTCACTTTGTATTGGATAACCAACCTATGCCAATTGTTGAATACTTTCTCATATTATTGTATAACCACGTTCACTGATCTCCATCAAGACCAGCCAGTTTACTGAGACTAAAACTGGAGCCAACAAATAAGCCCTAACAAAAATCCCATTGCAGTCAGCAGTTCATAGTGGTCACCCAAACTAGGGTCCATTTGAAATATGAAATACATGTGTGCCTATCGACAGCTGACATTCAGCCTTTCAACCATCTCTGAAACCCCTACCATTCATGCCCAGTACAGCTCACCCACAGTTCATTCCTGTCCAAACAGAAATATATTGTCCAAAAAATACTACCATGCACCTAACAAAATTCCTATAGCAAACGACAAACAACCCACCCAAAGGAAAAGCTAGCCTGTCTTTCTCTTAAGCTTCACAGAACATCTGCATTAAGCATTCAGCAGCCACAGCAAGCAATGGACCCATCAAACCCCTGAAACATTCACCAATAACATCAAAATCCCAGCACAAAGCCCTAACTCAAACAATAAGCAGGTAACAGTAGAAGGTATAGAAACACTGCAACCACTGCGACCTCATCAACACTAAAAAAAAGTTAATGTCTCACTGAGACCTGGCTCCTATTATCATCAAATTTCAACCAGTGTTAACTGCTCCACTCGACAGTTACCAGTCTGCAGCACAACAGATCGTGTGGTTGAGCTCACCTTTGACACAAAAACCTACTATTGCACAAAATAGCAGCAGACCAAGCTAGCACTTTCAAACACCTAGTAATCACATTCTGCAAGATGAGCAGATATCAGCAACAAAAAGCAATTTTCTATCTGGCTCTATCTGTCACAATGCCAGCTTTGATGAATTATTCCTAGGGTTGGCTTCAAACTAAGCTTCCTCGTCAACAAATTACGAATACTTGGAAACTTCATCCTATGGATTGATAACAGGGACTCCAAACCAACTCATGAACTATGTAAATCCCCCAAGAAGGCAGCACATATACAGGGAGGCCTACACAGAACTTCATGCTTACACTCATTTCTACAATAACTTGCGGAGTTCGGAGCTGAGTTCAGTCAGCCCAGTCTGTGTTACTATGCAAAGCGTTTTTCTGAGAGGAGCTGCAGCAACTCGTGTATTGGTGTATACAACTTTAATTCTGCAGACTGTCTTTAAAAAAGAACTTCCGGGGCGGAGCGCGGCGCGGAGTTCGGAGCTGAGTTCAGTCAGCCCAGTCCGCCTCAGCACGCTAACAGGACACCGGATGGATCAGCCGTCAGCCATTGACTCTGATGTGGCTCTCACGGCCGCCGGTCCATACATGCGCAATAGCCTATTGCAGCACTGGCAGCAGCATTCAAAGGCTGCAAAGTCAAAGGTAAGCGCGCAGCCTCTGATTCCTAGCGAGCGATCTCTTAGCCTATTGACAATTGATTTAGCAGCGGCTGGCGTTGTAACTGTACCGTCCTTAGTGAGTTGGCCTCAACGGTTTCAGCCAGAGTTTCCTCTGTGGAGACGCGTGTGAAGTCTGTGTTGGCTGGCAGCGACGTTGATGTTGTTGTCGAGCAGGCCGCAGGAATTGCAAAATCCATTCACTTACCGCATCCCTCCTTTCCCGAGTTGCAAGAGGGTGCAGTCCAAACATGCATTGCGGCTGGGAGTTTAAATGTGAAAAGACTGCTGCCTTCCTCGGTTTATCTGGACGCTTCTGATACGTCCTTTACGTTTGACATCACGGATGCAGACTTACTAGCAATGCGGTCACTGTTGGAAGGCGTCTCAACACCGTAGGACATGCTGGCGAGTCCAACTCAGCTGACAATCTCCCTAAACGTGCAACAGGGCCAAGTTGCAACTACCATTGAGCAGCACAAACACAAAGGGCCAGTCAAACATGTATGGTTGGACCAAACAATTAAGTCTTGTCTCAATGTACAAACAGCCACGGAGTCGAGGGAAAAGCAAAGGACATACTCTAATACAGCCCAAGTAATAACGGATGAAAACATTGAGGTGATCTTCGAAGAAAGAATGAAGGGTGCAGCACAGCCTGAAAATCTAGCCTCTCAAGAGGTAACTCCTGGCACTATGTTAAATTATGATGTTGCAGCACACGAAGCCCGCTTGACGGAGCGGTTGAAAGTCGACTTTGTTATAATGCGCGATCGCCTCAATGAAAGTTTCATCAAAAAACAAGTAAACAAGCCGGCAAAAGACAGAAAAGTGAGTACTTCAATGAAGGAGACCAATTATCAAACTCACAGATCATCCAATTTAAATGACTCTGCTGCTGTTGTGGGGCCTATCAACTTAGATCTAACTGACGGCTGTCAGACCAACGGCATTGGCAATATGGACAATGACAGCATTAGATCTTCTGAAGCAGCTAACGTGTCGTCTGCAAGGGATCCAACTCGTTCTTGCCATGTGCAATCCTTGTCAACAAAACAATCAGAAGACCCTTCTAATACTAAAGGAAATATATCCATAGCAGCGGGACTGCAGATTCACAATAATGTATTAGCTGCTACCTCTATTGCCTTGGTGCCCTTTATGAGGTTGTATGAGACCCTGAATGACGCCGTGTGTGACCAAAATTCTTTACTGGCCACGGCAAATAGAAAGTTGATCGCACTGGAAAAATTCAATGAACACCTGGCTCAACAACATGATTTGGAAGTTGCCTCTTCCTGCCAATGGCAATCTCGTCTTAATGAAATAACTAAACGAGAATCACTTGAAAAAGTAGATCTCAGTGAAGCCCTTGTTGAATGCACGAAGTGGAGTAGACACAACATTGCAGTGCGGCCTCCTTGCTACCCAATGAGTAATAACTGTGTTTGCAACAGAAAAAGTAATGACTTGCTAACAGTTGAAACACGTTGTGCACCGATGGTGCAATCAACTAATCTTGACTCGCTTCCATCTGCTGTTCAACTGAATGATCGTAGCAAAAATACAAAAGACAGTGAAAGAAAAAACAAAGAATCAAAAATCAGATTCCGAAAAAGTGCAATCACCTGTGTTGGAAGCCTCTTTGTCTTCGGTGAAATTGACCACTGCAGCTGGCTCGCAAGCAAAGGAGCCAGAAGCTGCCGTATTATCAAATTTACAGAGTGATGATATAAATAAGGATGCAGAGACAAAATACCAAAGTATACAAACTGGGCCTGGAGATATAGCGGTACAGAAAGTCTTGTTTGGTATCTTTACAGGAGCTGCCAAATCGATAAAACCTGCAAGTTCAAAACCCACCCTACTTAAGGAGAAAAAAATTAAGCGGGCGAAAACAACGATGATTGGACCGGCTCAGAAACGTGCACGTTTAAATGATGCGAAGAAATTTATCAGAAATTTGATAACCCCTCCGCGACTAGAAGTGGCCCCAAAAAGTGCAATGATGGCCAGGTCTGTGAAGTTGAACGATAAAAATGACATTGTCAAAGAGACAGAGACAACAACGCAAATATCCACCAATCGAGTGCTTGAAGAATCTATCTCGTCTGACGACCCATCTTCAAATGCCTCGATAGATCTGTGTACCCTTTCAACATACTCAATAGATGATGAAGATGTCTCGGTGACAACTGAGAGCGTGGGTGAGGAACAATCCACGCACAATCTAGAGAATTCATCAAAAACAGACACAAGATATAATGCATCGTGGCACCAGTCAGCACGTGCTTTCTAGAAACCGAGCTACATTGGAAGAAAAAGTGCCGTTGGCCTCCTCTGAAGAACAACATCTTCCAAGAAGAAAAATTACAAGTCTTGAATAAAACATACTGTTGAGGCTTAATCCGAAACAAACATCAGCTCAACATCAAAAACAAATTTACCAAAAAGCCAGAGTGAGAAACTCGCTGTCTGAGCCCTCAAAATTGGGCTGGTGGAAATTGGAGCTGGAAAACATTTTTGTGGAAAAAAACGAGGTAAACTGAAACTGAGCAAATGTGATGAGGTTGTTGCACTATGTCCCAGCGGTACGAAATACAAGATCTGACGACATTGCAATAGTAGAATACAAATCTGAATTAAGAACTGATTGGGTAATTCTACATATGAAATCAAAGTTCCTAGCGAAACCACTACTCGATGCTAAAGAAGATCTATTGTTTTTTGGCTTTGATTTAACGCTGTGCGAAGATCAAATGTCATCTTAAGCTCCAGCGATGAAGATTAACCAGAACGCTTTCTAACCTCCCTACTGATGCAAAAAAACATTTGATGGCACACAAAAGTGCACTCTCTGATGAGCATTATCAAGAAAACAATATCTAGTACAAAGTGGGGTCAAGAGCCTCGACCCAGTTGTTAACTTCGTGGAACACACAAGGATTTGGCCATCTGTTCCAAGAAGGCTGCTCTCAGAAGATTAGGAGCCCATTAATTTGTCCGCAAGAAACGTGGCTCCTCGAATCACCATCTTGTGACGGCTAATCTGTATCTTTCAATGCAGCAGGGAAAAATCTATTCAACCGTCCCTTTTCTGGACTACTAACGCTGATAACGAATTCATCCGGATGGGAAGTGATAAGCGCCCCAAATCCAAATCTGTTTGTGCAAGCTCTAATTCTAGAATCTATCCTCAATGTAGCGCCTAAAAAAAAAACTCTTGATCATAAATACTTATTGGAATCCTGTAATGATCACGGAATCTGTTTATTTAGCATCAATTACAGCCCAAATAGATGTTCTTCTTCTTTTGACGAACCATTCATTCTGGTGTTTGGCGACCTGAACTATTCATGGTGCGATAATGCAAAAGTGCGAAGTACATTTAATAAGTATAAAGTTCCAACTGAATCATCAGATCGAGGCCTCAAGTCGGAATATGAATTAGCTTAACGTCACTGTGTGATGCTAAATGGTTGCACCAGGGGAGACACGCCGGCATCTGACACCTGGTATCGAGGAGAATTAAAAAAAAAAAACTAGATTATATTTGGGTTTCGGAAAACCTGCATTGTCACATTTCAGAGCTAACAACATGGAAAACATTAAAAAGTGACCATGATGCCTTAGTGCTATCCTGGGAGAGGCACCACGAAAGAAGCCAGCCAAGTTACAAAACATCATTAAGCATCAACAGTGCTCAAAACAGATTGCGGATAAATAGCAGATCGACAATTTGACAGCTGACTTTATCCGCACAAACACAATGAGAGTTCAGGCTGACTATGTGTCCTTGTTAACGCAGTTTACATCATGTTCCCACAGGCCCAACATGAAAGTGACAAAAAACAAGCATCAATTCAGTTCTGAAATAAAAATCCGGAGAGAAAAAATTAAGTTCCCTGCTTGCTAAGAGACGCCAACGCTACCGAAATTGGATAAAATCATTTAACATAATCTGGGATCAAGAACAAGCGGAATTAATGTTACGTTTAATAATACAAAAAGAAAGCAGAAACATCTGGCAAATTATAAACACTGGTCATCTAAAGCAAGTTTTCGCACTATCAAATGGTGTGAACGCTGCAAGCTGGGAAAAGTACTATAAGGCTGTTTTTAGTAGTCAAGAACTTGAAGACAGTGCCAAAATAATGTTAGAGAACTATGAATGGAATGTCACCGAAACTGTTGAAGACATTGAAAACGCCATCCAAAATTTGAAACTCTCGAGGGCCGCTGGGCCTGACGGCATATCAAACTCGATGTTAAAAGCAAACAAAGCAAACTGGGCTCAATTCATCAAAGTGTTATTTGACCACATAGCGTCCACATTGGTGATCCCTGACTTGTGGAAAAGCTCTGTGGTAGTTCCGGTGTTTAAAAAGGGAAACCATGATGACCCTGGGAACTACCGCCCAATAGCACTGTTAGACACAATGGGGAAAATATTTGCCACCTTCCTGCAAAAATAAAATTGCAAGGTGGGCTGAGGGAGTCAATTTAGTTGACGAAAGGCAAACTGGATTTACAAAAGGCGTAGGAGTAGAGCTAAACCTGATGCTTCTTGATTTGGTAAAACTGGACGCCATAAAACGCAAGAAAAGGTTGTTTCTTGCATTTGTTGACTTAAAACAGGCGTTTGATAGCATAAATCGCCAGCTCTTATGAAGAAAACCTAAGGCTTGGGGATGTCCACATCAGCTATTGCTCCCTCTGATGGCATTATATTCGAACGCCACTATTTGGGTGCGGCTAAACGCTGAAGGAGATGTAACACAAGACATAAAAACTAAAGGAGTGAAACAGGGCTGCCTTCTAGCAGCCTTGTTGTTCAAGCTTTTCATATCAGTCCTGCCTGCAGCCCTTTTACAAGCAAAGTCATTTCCACCAAATGTCAATGGCAAGCATTTAAGTTGGGTAATTTACGCAGATGACGTGGTTTTACTTGACTCCACTGAAATTGGGCTCCAAAGACTGCTGACAGCATTACAAAACTATCTTGATTCAAATCATCTGGTAATAAACGTGAAGAAGTCAAAAGTCATCTCTTTGGGCCCAAAATGCAAACAAAGAAAGAAACCTTTAAGTCGAAAGTTTATAATGAGGCTCTGACCAAAACTGAATCCATCCGTTATCTGCGAGTCTCATTTAACATCTCAATAAGAGAGTGAAGTTGGACGCACAATGTTTTGTCTCGAATGAGGATTCTTGCTCAGCAAGGAGCAAAATTACATGCAAAGTATGGCAAATTTAACTTACTGCCAGTAACAACCTTTTATTTGCAAAAAGTGTTGCCAGTCGTCTGCTTTGGTAGCAAAGCTGGCTGGAACATTGACGCTGGTTTTTGGCGTCAACTTGAGGGGATATTCTGGCGTAAAGTTCTCAAACTCCCTCACAGTGTTCCAATGGTTGCCATCCGACATGAATTGGGCTTAGACTCTCTATACTCTCTTGTGGTGTGGAAATCAATAACAGTACTTCGAAAAATGCGTTTAACGCCAGTACTGAAACCCTATTTGATTTTGAACGAAAAGAGCAAAGATCCCTCAGCCCTCTTATTAAATAGATGGGAAGAAAAACTGTTATCAATACTACGAGAAGCCGATCTGAGCTCGTCTCTTGTTCTGCAAATCCCGTAAGCTGCGAAAAAAAAGTTCTGGCAATGGAACTGGATAAGCAACATGGAAAAGTGCAGTTCATTAACATCAGCATTAGATCTGGGGACATCGACGCAGAGACTGGGTGAATTGCCGAAGTATCTGTCTAAAGTCCCTTCGCAATATCATCGTAACCAGTTTATAAGATTGCGGCAAAACCTTTATAATACACGTGAGGTTTTGATGAGAAGAAAAGATCCTGTGACCAAGTGCAACAATTGCCGTTTTTGTTTGACTGATGTTGAATCGATAAAACATCTAGTGACTGAGTTCCCTAAAATTGTTGACCAACGCTCATTACATCTAGGGCAATTTGCCCCAAAAAATGGAAACATGCTTGAGTGGTGGAGCTATTTATTTTCGAGGACAAATGTTCAATTAACTTGTGCAATCATTAATTTTATGGATATGATTCTATCAAATACTTAATTGATTCAAATTGCGTGTGAATGTGGTTTGATACGGTTATGTTTTGTCCGATTCGGAAACTGGAGAAAAAAAAAATGTGTTCTTTCTTTTTCTCTTTAATGGAAATTGAGATAATGTGATTAGAATAAGGAATGTCAATAAAAAAAATAACTTGCACATTGCTCTTAAGCCAGACTGATGATCATGGAGGCAACCAACAGATTCAGGGGGTCATTACGACCTGGGCGCAAAGGGATACCGGGCACCGGTAATGACACCGGTGCCGGTAATTCGTTTGCTCCCTTTTCCGAGGTCCTTTTGCGGGTCCTCCCTTAACGCCTGGTTTTACCAGGCGTTATGGACGGACCCGCAAAGGGATACCGGGGCCAAAAACGGTACCGCAATTTGCGGTACCATTATTGCAGCCTTCCCCCTTCCCATTGAGCCCTATGGGGGCTCAAATGGGAATGGGGAATGGCTCTGGTGAATGGGGAATTACCGGTCCCGCCGACCTCGGACTGGACCGGTAATTACTCCCTTCACCAGCCGGAGTCGGACCGATTTTGGAGGCAGTCATGGCACTAATAGCACCATGGCTGCCTCCAAACCCGGAATGAGGGCCTCAGTGTGGAGAGTAAGCTGGGAGATGGCCAGCTTTTCCAGGTGTTTGCCCAGGAAAGGAGTGATAGAAATAAGGCAATAGTTAGCCAGACAGGTAGGATTGCAGAAGGCTTTTATAGGAGGGGATGCACAAGGGAGTGCTTGAAGAGAGAGGGGAAAGATCCAGTGGCGAAATAGTGATTGCAGAAATAGACCAAAGCTGGAGTGAGGGTGGCAATGTTGACCTTGATGGTTCTGCAAGAACAGGGCAGCACCTGCTTGGATGACACTTTCATTGATCAGACTTGTCTAGAAACATCTTCAGGTGTTATCAGAGAGAAGGAGGAAAAAGGAAGCGGAGAGGGAGAGGCGTTCAAAGAGTGCTTGAGAGAGGTAGAGGGAGTGAGTTTTAGTGGTGAAATGATAGGCCAGAGCCATACAGAGGTACTGGGAAGGGACAGGAGAGGCAGAGACTGCAGTAGGATGGTCCAGATTTTAAAGAGTTTGGCTGTGTTGTTAGAGTCCGCAGAGACGTGTGCTTGAATATTGACCCTCATCTTGAAGAGGACAGAGAGTCTGCATTGCCTTTGGAGCAGGCGGCAGGCCAGTTTGTCAGAGGATGCGCCTGAAGCCATCCACTTCCTCTCAGCCACCCTGCATTTGTGTTTTAGGGCTGAGAGGTCGGACTCATAACAAGAGCTGCACTTGGAGGTAGGCTTCAGAGGGATTCTCATGACAAGGGCAAGGATGTCCAAAGTGTTGGAGATTGAAAGATGCAGGTTAGAGAGAGCTGTGGCAGAGTGTGAGCCAGCCGCCGGAGTAGGAGGAGCAGAGAAAGTAGAGGCAAAGGCATCCACTAACACTAGCTTCATGGGCCGAATGCCCGAGAAAGAAGGTGGCAGTGCTGGGGTAGGCTTTGCCTGGGGGACAAGAAGTTTCAGGTGGGAGGAGAGCAGAAAGTGGTCAGTCCAAGAAAGAGGAGTGCTGAGAGGGTTAGAGAGGGGAATGTCTGAGGAGATGAGAACATCCAAGGTGTGCGCAGCAGAGTGTGTCGGACCAGAGGGTAGAATGGAAAGGGAGAGAGAGTCGCTTAAGTTGAGGAAGAGCTTCTTATCCCCAGAGGAGGGATTAGAAGCATTGAGGTGGATATTGAGGTGTCAGAGGAGGAGAATCTGAGAGGTCGAGGCAAGGAGATAAGAGAGATCAGCCCATTCTGAGACAAAGAGGGTGAACTGGTCAAGTGGCCTGTAGATGGTGACCACAGTCAGAGAGGCCAGGAGAGATAGAGAGACTGCAGATTAGGCACTCAAATCAGGAGTAGGCCTGCGTAGGAATGACAGAAGCAGGGATGCACTCTGGAAAGATTAAGCCCACTCGACCTCCGGGCAGGTTGGTTCTGGGCTCGGAGAGGATCTTGTTGCCCTCAGGGAGGAAAGTGTCAAAACCTGTGACAGAGCTGGCCAGAAACCATGTCTCATTGAGAGCGAGGACGTCTAGGTCAAGGTCTTAGAGGTAGTGGCAGATGTCAGAGGAATGTTTTACAGCAGAGCAAGAGTTTAGGGTAGCTATGTGGAGAAGGTTGCCACTTTTGAAAGTCTTCCGGGCTGGGTGCTGCTATGAGGCACACCCAGCAGAGGTTAAATACGGGCCAGAGAGTGGGCATAGGCAGTAGACAGAGGTGGCCTGGGGGCTAGAGTGGAGGTGGAGGTGGGTGCCAGAGAGACGGCGGAGGAGTAGGAGGTGGAAGAGGGGCCAGAGAGATGTTGGAAGGAATGGCAGGAGAAGGGAGGACATTGATGAGACGCGAGAGACGTCCATCAAGGAGGAGGAGATTGGGCCGAGAGCCCTGGACCATGATGGTAGAAATTCAGATAGACATTTATGAGGGTCTTGGAGGATTGGAAGGGTGCCACAAGGACCGTCCACCTTGTGCCACCATTAATGGGAGAGGAGGAGAAAGGAGAGAGAACAAAGACCATATGGGGGTCCATGTTAAGGTGGATTTCTGAACTCTGACCTGGTGGGCAGAGGTTCAGAAGGCCAGCCTAGTTTCTTGGAACAGGGTAACCTTCTGGACAAGCCAGACCAATCAAGGTAGCATTGGCGGCGGTCAATACTAGGTCTCAGGAGGGGTGAGGGTGATTCAAAGCCCACAATGAGCACACACAGTAAACAACACCACAAATTACAATCAGTCAGGTGTATTTGTCAAAAATAAATATACATTTATTAAAGGCCTTTTAACTCAAACACAAAGTAATTCTCAGCAATATTAGCATAACTAACACAACACTAACTAGGAAACATATATACAGTAACTATTGGCGAAAAGGAATATTACACAAGTAGAGATCCACAACCTGCAAAGAAAGGGGTCACACAGTGCGAATATACTTTAGGCAGTCCTTCAACAACTAAAACCCTAACTAATAGGCAGACAAATCCCTAAGAAGTGTGGAGCTTTGTGCTCAAAAGTATGTTCTGTGCGGCAGCACTAGATCATACATTCAAAGTACACACAGGGTCTCTTCAAGGGGCTGTCCTGGCCCAGGAAGGTGGGTGTGGTGATGAAGAATAAGGTCCCACTATTCAAGAGGGTCTCCATAAGAGGGAAGAGCAATTTCCAAGAATTGGGAATAGCTTGGTAGCACAAGCTATCTTAAAAAAGGAGAGTGTCCCTCAGGAGACACTCATGCGTTAAAGTCTATGGATGCCCCAGGGTCCACCGGTAAGAGTTTCAAGCACTTACCGACCCTCAAGGCACTCCGAACCAAACTTTGCCAGTCAAATCCAGTGTGTACGCAGGTTCGAATCCCGCACTTGCGCGTCTCTCTGGCTTTCAGGGGCTGCGTTCTGGGACCTCAGTCTGTGGCGGGACAGTGCCAATTTCTCCGCTTATAGTGAAGGGATCGGGCCAGTTCCACTGCAGCTCGTCTTAGGGCACAACAGGGGGACACAGCAGCAAAGCACCCAATCCTGGCTTTATTCCTGATAATGAGCCTGGCGCCAAAGGCGCCAGGACTGACTCCATGTATGTTTCTGATGGAGTTTTAAGGCCTTTTGGGCCAGTGTGAAGGGCTTTAGCCCCACTGCTGCCAGGGGGCTGTTATACCTGAGGGGGTCAGGGGCATGGATCATAACAGCACTCCCCCCTAAGGCCCATCTCAAGGTATTTCCTCCGTCTGGCCCTGGTTTGGTCAGATGGTTCCAATGAAATCGTCTTACCAGGCATGGAGCATGGACGTGCTCGCTAGGCTCCCATGTCCTGACCTGGGGGATGCATCACTTCCAGTCCACTAAGTAATATAACTTGGACCTGGTAAGTTTAGAATCTAGGATGTCCTTGACTTCAAATTTGGGTTCTCCGTTAACAAGTACCAGATTTGGTGGTGTTTTGACCCGAGATCCAGGCTGAACAGGTTTTAAGAGTGACACGTGGAATACGGGATGGATCTGCATAATAGGTGGTAAAGCTAGTTTTACTGCCACAGGATTTATAATAGCCTTGATGGTATAGGGCCCTAGATATCTGGGACGAAATGTTCGAGTTCCTCTTATGGCACATGCCGAGACGCCAACCAGACTTCATCTCCGACTTGGCAGTCTGGAGCTTTTCTTCTGTGTTGATCAGAGAATCTTTTCTGTCTTTCTTTGGCTTGGATCAAGTGTTCTACTGCCTTTTTGAAGGCTTCAGTGATGGTTGTATGTAAAGTCTTCACCGCATGCATTTCCAAGGCCATGGGGGTATCTTATTCAGAAGTATGTGGGTGCCTTCCATATACGGTATAGAATGGACTCTGTATGGTACTGGTGTATAGCGAGTTGTTGTAGGCATATTCAGCTATCCACAGCACATCCTTCCAGCTTTCTTCCACTTGATGTAACATGCACCGGAGGTATTGCTCTAGTTTCTGATTCATCCGCTCCGTTTGGCCATCAGTTTAGGGATGTGACTAGTGGACAGAAGAATATCAATTTGGGGAATTGCACAACTCTTCCTCCAGAAGTTAAACACAAACTGACTCCCTCGGTCAGAAATCAGGACGGAGGGGAAACCATGTAATCGTACGATTTGCTCTAAAAACACCTTTGCCAGACTGGATGCGTTTGGTAGACCCTTAAGCGGATTGAAATGGGCCATTTTAGAGTATAGGTCAACAACCACTAGGATAGTATTGAACCCTTGACAGGGAGGCAGATCTGTGATGAAATCGAGGGAGAGTGTGTGCCAAGATGCAGGTGGAATTTCCAGGGGTTGAAGAAGGCCTGCAGATCTTTGTTTCTGGGATTTATTCTGTGCACAAATGCCACATGACAGAATAAACTGCATAATGTCCTTTCGCCAGGTCGCCCACCAATAATATCTTTTCACCTTGGCTAGGGTCTTGGCAATTCCTGGATGTCCTTCTATCAGGGGTTTGTGATAACCAGAAATGACTTGTTCTTGTAATGCCTTATTCGGTAGATATAAACGCCCTCTGAAATACGGGAGTTGCTTCTTTGTTGTGTAATGTTCACCTTGAGTGGTCCAGTCTTGTAGAGCCTCGGTGTTCATTAGGAGCCGAATTTCCTTTTGGAGTTGGTCCAGTGATAACGTTGTTGTAAGTCCTAGTAGTTTGTCTCCTAGAATAATGGCCACCGGGTCTGGGGTTGAATATACATTCTCATCAATACCCATGTGGGATAGGGCATCTGCTTTTCCGTTCTGGACTCCAGGTTGGTACGTGATTATGTAATCATATTCTGCGAAGAATAAAGCCCATCGGAGTTGACAGGATGATTGAGACTTGCCGTCTTGAGGTGTTATAGGTTGCGATGGTCGATGATTACTGTGATGGTATGTCTGGCGCCTAGGAGGTAATGCTGCCAAGCCTTAAAGGCTGCCTTGATCGCTAGGAGTTCCTTGTCTGTAATTGCATAGTTAAGTTCAGGTGTAGTACATTTTTGTGACCAAAAGGCCACGGGATGTAACTGGCCTGTTTAGGGATCCCTTTGGGAAAGAACAGCCCCATTGCCATGCTGGAGGCATCTGTTTCCACTACATATGGGAGATCTGGACGGTGGTGTCGTAGCTTCAGGGCTGAGGTAAATATTTTCTTGAGTTCCTGGAAGGCCTTCTCCGCCTCTTCTATCCATTGGAAGAGTTAGTTGTTTTTTTGTAATAAAGAAGTGATCGGTTGCACAATCTGGAAGAAAACCGGGATGAATCGACGATAAAAGTTTGCAAAGCAGAGCGTACTTTGGACACCTTTGACTGAAGACAGTGATGGCCAGCTAAGGATGGCGTCTACTTTGTGCATATCCATCCAGACACCTCTGGGAGTGAGGACAAAACCAAGGAACTCGACTTCGGTGACATGGAAGGAGCATTTTTCAAGTTTGACGTATAGCTGGTGCTGTCAGAGTTTTGCAAGGACGGAGCGAACGTGCCTGACATGGTCCTGTTTAGAAGAGGAGTGCACCAAGATGTCGTCAATGTAAACTAGGGCACATACGTCGATAAATTCCCATAGTACATTGTTCATGAAGTACTGGAATGTGGCGGGAGCATTGCAAAGCCCAAAGGGCATCACCTGATATTCACACAGCCCATACTTAGTACGAAAGGCGGTCTTCCATTGGTCTCCTTTTTTTACATGCACAAGACGGTATTCCCCCCCGAGTTCCAAATTGGTGTCAATTTTGGCATCCTTGACTTGGTCCAGCAGTTCTGGGATAAGGGGCTGGGGATAGCAGTTTTTAACTGTTACCTGGTTTAGTGCGCGGTAGTCGATGCATGTTCTCAAGTCCCCCTCCTTCTTAGGTACGAAGAATAGGGGTGAGGCTGCCGGGGATTTGGACGGGCAGATAAAACCGTTTGCCAGGTATTGGTTCAGATATGATTTCAAGTGGAGATTTTCAGGTTCGGTGAGTGCATAAATCCGACAACACTGGATTTGTGCACCAGATGTGAGGTCGATCTGGCAGTCATATGGCCTGTGAGGGGGTAAGGTATTAGCCTGTTATTTTTGGAAAACGTCTTGGAAATTGTGGTATTCGCTTGGTAGTGTACTTGTTACACCTAGTACCAACGCCTCTTTATCATGGACAGGTGTCTCTGGGTCAGACAATGGCATTTCCACTTGATAGCACGCATGACCACACTCATTGGAAAAGACTAATTTCTTGGCTCGCTAGTCGATGTTAGGATTGTGAGCCACCAACCACGGCATCCCTAAAATCACCCGGAACTGAGGGGCCTTGATAAGGTTGAAGGCAATGGCTTCCCGATGTAAATCTTGACACAGAAGGGTCAATTCTGCTGTGTGTTGAGTTACAGGACCAGAAGCTATCTCTGAGCCATCAACAGTGGTGACCTTCTCATTTGTCGTTTTCTGACAGAGGGGAAGCCCCATCCTTGTCGCCAGGCCTTGGTCTATGTAGTTACCAATGGCTCCTCTGTCTATGTATGCCTCCACAGCATGCATCCGAGACAGTTGTTGCTGACTGATCAAAATCACAGGCAGGGCAAGGTGTGAGGTCTGTGTCTCTTTTCCTTCGCTCGACAAACGGACCTCTATGCTTGCCGGGCCTGGAAGCTTTCCGACTCTTGTTCTCCTCCTTCTTTCTCTGTAGCTCCGACTGTTCTCCTAGGGGGTTTTATGGGACATTCTCTGAGGAAATTACCTGATTTCCCGCAGTACAGGCATAATTGCTGTTGTCTCCTTTTGTCTCTTTCGGCCTTGGTTAATGGGCTCCGTACCCCCCCAATTTGCATGGGTCCCGAAGTGCTGTCTGATGAACGTGGACTGTTCTCCTTTGAGCGTACATACACAGTCCGATTCTCTGTTCTGGCTCGATCTGTCCTTCGATCTTGCAGCCTATGGTCTAGCTGCACCACTAGGTTGTTGAACTCTGCACAGTCTTTTGACGTGTTTACCACCTGAGCTAGGACATCTTTCAATTCCCCGCGTAATCCTTGATGGAATACCGTTGTTCGTTTCTCCTCAGGCCACCCAGTTTCAACGACAAGTCTGTTAAAAGTGGCTATATATGTTAATAAATCTTGGCTGCCTTCGCGGAGGGACAGAAGTTTGTTATCCAGAGCTTGGCCATGGATATGTCGGGCGAACAGCTAAGTGTGGAATACACTTAGCTCCGAATTTCACGGGCCTGCTAAAGGCCAACGTATCCATCTTATTGAAAGAAGATAAAGAATCCTTGCGGAGGTGGTCATCACAAGAAATATTGTGGTTGGGGCGCACCAGCGCTATTAAAATGGTCCTTCTCCCTAGGCTATTGTACACATTCCAGGCACTCCCTATATTGATTCTGGACTGAGACCTCTTAGATCCTCAGAAAGAAATAAGCTGCTTTGTCTGGCAGCATAAAACCCTGCGAATCCAACGAAAACTCCTACCCCGGGGGAGACTGGCGGGTGGTCTGGGACTCCCCTCGGTCCTTAGATACTATCGTGCCGCTCAGCTGGCGCCCATTTTGAGTTGGTCCCATCCACCGGAATCCCCTAAGTGGCACGACATCGAGCAACACGCTACTGAGATCCCCCTGGCTCACCTGCCCTTTCTCCCACGGGAGGAGCGTACCCATGGGGGCTCTCTCCTTCCCTCCACAAAAAAGGCACTTCGTTCCTGGGATAGATCCTGTGCACCGAAAGGAGTATCGTTGGGCTTGGGGCCTCTATCCCCCATAACGCAGAACCCGGCCTTTACTCCGGGGCTCCAACCCAGCTCATACCAGCTTTGGTCAGGGGATGCTCCCCTAAGGCTAGGCAAACTATACATAGACAACTCCCCCTTGACTTTTGCCCAATGCAAAGAAAAATTCAATCTTCCAGAAACTGAAAGATTTAGATATATTCAGCTCTGCCACTGGATTACTATCTTAAATGTTAAAAGGGCTGCCATTAGATCCCCTATAGGGCTGGAACTAACGGCTGTGGAGGGCCAACACACCCGCAGGCTAGCTACGTGTTATCGCCTCTTAGAAGAGGACTCGGTGGATGAGAAAATGCCCCACATGCTTGCATGGGAGAGGGATTTGGGGATAGACATCACTCAGGAGTCCTGACAAAAGATTTGGGGCAGAGCTCATAAATCATCTAGGTGCACGACAGTGAGAGAATGTGTCCTTAAAATATGTTTTCGTTGGTACTTTTCCTGCAGAAACTACACGCGATAAACCCTGATTACCCCAACACTTGTTGGCATGGCAGAGGAGGGAGGGGGGACCTAGGTCATCTATGGTGGTACTGCCCGAATATTCAGTCCTTCTGGCTTGAAATCAGATCAAGGATAAAAGATATCTGTGGAGTTCTTCTCCCCATGGACCCGTTTATAATGCTGTTGGGCGACACTCCAGAGGATGGGTCATATCCGCAGTCAGGCCCTAGAGCGGAACTCAGTTGCTTATGGCAGTCCGCCTTACACGGGCCTGGTTCTGGAAAGACACAGAAGGCCCCCATAAAGCTTACTGGTGGGTGAAGATCTGGGAGCTACTTGCTATGCAGAAGCTAACAGCCACAATAGAAGGCAAGACATCCAGGTTTTCTAAAGTCTGGGGGCCATTCCTGGAACATGTAGCCGAAAGGAAACATATGTTTGTTCAACCAAAATTGATTAAATACTTGCTGAAACCATGACTAATTCGAAATATGGACTCTGAACATCGCACACGCGGAACTCTGACCTTATGTGGCACTCAACCCTGCAGAGGCTAAAACATTGATCACATTCATAGGTGTTGTGGGATGTCTTTTTTTGTTTCTTTGTTATGTTCAGTCAACCTTTCCTTTGTGAGCATTATACTGAGGAAGTTTTATAAACAGATGAATTGTAACAATGAAAATTAAATGTCGAAAAGTTAATTATGTCTTATGGTCGCTAATCTACTTCTATGATATGTTACACGATGAATTTCATGCTTGAATGATGTTTCAATAAAAATATTTTGACAAAAAAAGTGGCGGTATATGTTAATAAATCTTCGCTGCCTAGGCGGAGGGAGAGAAGTTCGTTATCCAGAGCTTGGCCATGGGTCTGTCGGGCGAACAGCTTCTCCATCTCCTATTGAAACCCCCTGAAATACTGCAGTTGTGGGTCATCCTGGCTAACTAACGGTATCGACCAATCCGCGGCACTGCCACTCAGATATGACAGAATGAAGGCAACCCGCGACTGATTGTTCGGAAAGGCTCCGGGTCTACAAAAAAAATGGAGGCGGCACTGGTTCATGAATACTGCATATTTTCTTGAGTCTCCCGTACAACGTTCCGGTGGGGCCAAAGGAACTGCCCCAGGGAGGACCACCTGCACTGGATTGACGGGTGTGGCTGGAACAGAATACTTCCTGACAACGGAGCCTGACCAGCCTGTGTTTGGAGCAATTGTCTGGCTAATTCATCGATGCGGTCCTTGGTGACAATCAACTCCCTCCTAAGGGCATCGGTTTCTTGCCGGGCGGAGTGCACCTCGGCCCGTAATTCTCCAAGTAACTGGGCTAGTTGGTCAGTCTCTGATGTTTCCGTGACGCCCAGGTGGATGTTTTAATTGAGGCTTCGAGTCCTGTTACGCTCACCTGGTATCCACAGGGGCACCACACGATACAGGATGGAGGTCTAAGAGCTATCCTGGACCCCTCTCTGCGTGGTTATGTGCCAGACATTGGGTAGCACCTATAACAGGAGAATGGAGGGTTAAGATACTGGTTCTGTGATGGGTGGACTCCCACCTCCCTCTGGTCCAAATCCCCTCCCTTGGGGTTATTGCTCACCTTAGGTTTTTGTGCGTTGAACGCTCCGTCCTGAGTGTCTGTGCAGGGATGTGTGGTTGGTGCGGGCGTTCCGTGTACCTAGTTGCTTCACTAGTCCGTGTGCCCTTATGTCGGGTCGAGACCGGCTGTGACTCAGAATCTGCTTGCTGTCTGCCAGGTGCTCTTCCCTAACAATGTCTCTTTTTGTTTTCACAGGGATGGTTGTGATCTCGGAGGTGCCGCTCCGATGGCGAAGACCACAGTGAGTTATTGATGCGCAGAGCGCTGCGCTGTTTATTGGTGTGAATTGCTAACCTGTGTTCTCTTCTCTTCTTTGTACAGGTTGCAGTGATGTTCCGGAGTGATGAGCGATCGAAGCGCTGCTTGCCCTGGTAAGTGCTTTGTTAATATTGACCTTGTTGCTTCTCCCTTGCAGGTTGCGGTGAAACCCCGAATGAGATGGGCGAGCTAAGAAGCGCAGGGTGCTGCCAGGACTCGCTGCTTGCAGAGGTAAGAATTGTTATAAGGCTGTCCTTGTTTCTTTACCTTTGCAGGTTGTGGCGAACTCTGGAGATGGGCGAGGTAAGCGAAGCGCAGGATGGATTCAAGGCTGGTTACTTCACAGGTAAGTGTTCTTGCTTGCTAATGCGGTTCTTGTTCTTCCAGGTTATTAATGCAATCTGGATCTAGGGCTTCAGGATCGGGCTGCTGGAGAAGCAAATGAGCAGGAGCTGGACATGGTGAGCGTTACACTGCAGGAGTGCAGAATAACTCGAAGCGTGTTCTGCTGTTTGGGTGTGGTTTAAATAGCCCATGTAAAGTAGTTCCAGGCCAAGTAGTTCCAGGGCCAGCCACACCCAAAACACGACTGCATGGCTTGGTTCTAAAGAACCGAGCTGTGTAATAGGCCTCCCTGTTGGATTAAGGTCCAAAACTGGAATTGCTTTATTCCTGATAATGAGCCTGGCGCCAAAGGCGCCAGGACTGACTCCATGTATGTTTCTGAGGGAGTTTTGAGGCCATCGGGGCTAGTGTGAAAGGCTTTAGCCCCACTGCTGCCAGGGGGCTGTTATACCTGAGGGGGTCAGGGGCATGGATCATGACAGTTTGTTGGAAATCAGACCAGTACCTTTGTTGCAAAGAACTGAAATGTACATCCCAAAAAATGTGTGATATCTGGGTCTGCTCCGCTGACTCATTTCCCTGTTCGCTCCGCGGACAGGATTGTCATTGGCTCACGGTACGGCATGCTGTCAGAGAGGTTGGGACATGGTCAGTGTTTTGCTGAAGGGAAGCATGCTGTGCATCAACATTTTTGGGGAAAGCCACCATGGTGTATCGGAGGACAGTGTGGCGGCGGAAGGATCTGGAAAATGTACTGTATGGAATGTGTTGGCAGCAATTAGGGAGGGAACGGGCTGGGGAGTGAGAAGTGGTTCATGTGACACATGTAGGCGAGTACTTTGTGTGGTGATTGGAGGCAGCTGTGGTAACGGTCCCATAGTTTCTGCTGCAACCTGTTTGCAGCAACCTCTTTTCATGTTGAGTGGTGGCAGGTCAATTGTAGAAGGGGAGTGAATTGAACATGACATAGGTTGGGTAGGAGTGCGGCTGGGTCTGCACTGAGGATTTATAGGTCAGTTTATAGAATTCAGCGCAAAAGCATTGCACGCACCTTGCGCAGAGAGGGAGCGTGCGTCACACGTGTGTCAGGCTCAGCGCAAAACAGCATGTTGGCGCACCATGAATTCATGGATTTCCCGAGCCATTTGCAGCTGTGTCACAGCGAAAATCCAGCAGCGACAGTACCTCCCCAAGAAGGCCCCTTGCACCAGAAAAGGCCATAGAAATCCCCAATACAGCGCAAAGGGCCGCACTAACGCTGGACCAGCATACAGCCCCTACACCGTATTTGCATGAAAAACAACGCGTACCCCGCTCACGGCAGCCAAATTGTGTGGAAAGGGCCTTGAGAAACCCAGCGAAATTTCGTTCCAGGCTCGCGCCAGCAAAATCACGTGGAAATCTGCTCACGCACCCCCTTGAATACGTTTACCCAACTCGCGCCAGCCAAAACGTGTGAAAATCTACCCATGCACCCCCCTGAATACGCGTATCCCGATCGAGCCATCCAAATCGTGTGAAAAAGGCCTACCGTAACCCCTTCAATATGTGTTCCCCGCTCGCGCCAGCCAAAACGCGTGAAAACTCCTCGCCCATTCCCTTGAATATCCGTACCCCACTCGCGCCATTCAAATTGCATGAAAAGGGCCTTGTGAAACCCTGTGAAATGTAATGCCAGGCTTGTGCCAGCATAATCGCGTGAAAATCTGTTTGTGCACCCCCTTAAATATGCGTACCCCATCGCGGCAGCCAAAACACGTGAAAACTCCTTGCGCACCCCCATGAATATGCATACCCCGCTTGCGCAAGCCAAATCACGTGAAAAGGGCCTACCGTAACCCCTTGAATACGCATACCCCGCTCGTACCAGCCAGAATGCGTGGAAAATACCTGCGCACCCTCTTGAATACACGTACCCCGCTCGTGCAAACGAAAGCGCGTTAAAAGCACCTCACGTACCCCTGAACTCGTGTACCCTGCTCGTGCTTGCCAAATCGCGTGAAAAATGCCTCGCGTGCTGGCAGCACCCGCAAACACACCCTGCAGGCAGCCCACACCACAAGGGACTCCCCTATCACCCGTGGCCATGGCAGCAGGCAGCCCACAACACAAGGGACCCCCCCATCACGCTTGACCATGGCTGCCGGCAGCCCACACCACAAGGGATACCCCCATCACCCGTGACCATTGACACAGGCAGCCCACACCACAAGGGATCCCCCCATCACCCGTGACCATGGTCGCAGGCAGCACACACCACAAGGGACCCCCATCACCCGTGACCATGCCTGCAGGCAGCCCACACGACAAGAGACCCCCCATCACCTGTGACCATGGCCGCAGGCAGCCCACATGGCACCATACACCACATGCAGGCCCGACTCATGTCCCCCCATCCCACCAGTGATGGCAACCTGCAGGCAGGTCACGACTCATGTCCCCCCACCAGTGACAGCAACCTGCAGGCAGGCCCCCACTCATGTCCCCCCACCCCACCAGTGACGGCAACCTGCAGGGATGCCCTGACTCATGTCCACCCAACAGTGACGGCAGCATGCAGGCAGGCCCCGACTCATGTCTCTCCACCCCACCAGTGACGGCAACGTGCAGGCAGTCCCCGACTCATGTCCCTCCACCCCACCAGGGACGGCAACGTGCAGGCAGGCCCCGACTCATGTCCCTCCAACAAACACATTGTCACAACATACAATCATGCAGCAAATGTCCACCCAAATGCCACACCACGCTGCCCCTCCACAGTGCAACTCCACACCCATCCATTGGCCCCACTTCCCAGTACAGGCCCCATGGCATGTTATTCACAAAAGCACACATGCATGCACCCAAAGACATGCCCAACATGGCCCCACAGCAGTGACACATGACTGAGCCAATGATGATTGCCACATGCTCCAAACAAATAAGATCAGACAACACATAGATTGAACTGCATGCAAATGTGTTAACAAAAGCAAAATTCACCAAATGATAATAAAACATGTGCCCTGCTCGAAGGTGCCTGCACAACCTCCATTGGCAGGGGTCCTGTTGCTGGGGTGACCATCTCTGCTGAACCTCCAACTCCCGACTCTGGCAGGGATGGGATCTCCACCAGCCTGGCCGCAGTGTCTGGGCCATGTCCACGAGGGGCCCTGGTGGCATCTGGGCCGGATGACGGCATGGAGCATGACTGGCGCATAGTGGGTGAAGAGGGGGAGGGGGTCGCAAGAGCACCCAGCACATGGAGGAAACCCCCGACAATGAGCCGTCCTAGCCAGTTCAGGATGGCACACGCTTGTTCGTGATGACATGCATGGTCCTGCCTGAAGCATGCACATCATCACGAATGATGCGTGTGCACATCGCGACACCGACTAGGACGGGCTCAACCCTGTAACGGATTGCCTCATTTGCAGGTAGAGGAATGTCAGTTGCCGTGGACTCCTCCCCTACCTGCGGACGGGCCTGGACTGAGGCATCCGTGCTGTGTGCAGTTATGCAGTCTCAGTTTCAGGGACAGGATTAGGCATACATGCCAACATTCTGTGACAAAAAATCTGTAGGAATCTTAAAGTTTCAAAAATAGTAATTAGCATAAGGTTGACATCATAGGAAATGATGTCACATTAATGTGACCCAATGAAGTGGCAGGGCGTGACCTCACAGAAAAAGTCACATGAACTTTGGCCTTATGACATCACAGGAAATGGCCTCAAGTGACATATGGCCTTGTAGAGATCATAGGAAAGTTGAACATAATGGTTATGAGGAGATGGCCAGCCAGCAGGCAGCTGAAACAGGAAAGACCCACTGAAAATCTATAAATCCTTCTATGTCAGCAAGTCTCTGCAATTAGGAATGTGTGTGAAAAGCGAGGTGATAACACTTCTATACCCCAAGGGAAGTTACGCTTCTAAGACAATCCCTAGAACAAAAGTGATATAGAGACAAATATATTGCTGTGCCCTTTAGTCCATAACCCAGATGGAGTACATACTGGATGAGGCGATGTGAAGCAAAAAATAGATCATTGTCTTAATTTGCCGCAAAGTTGTTACACAGAAAACGTGAATGTTTCAAGGTGCCAAATGAGTGCTATAAATATAGGCCTCTAATGGGATGGCTCTGCCTTTCATATCACATGTATCTATTCAGAAAGCAGTTTCTCAGGCACATTTCCCCTTGGGCAGAGGAGCGGGAGCGAAGAACCTAGTAATTGAGTGTAGTGCCCCTAACCACAACTGACCCTCCTGTATAGCATGGGTGCCTGAACTTTGCAAGTTTGAATCTAACTCAGCCGTTCGTAAACGCCACTTTATTGCTTTTGAAAACAGCTCTCACCCTTATCCCGAGAAGCAGCCTGTGACGGTACCAAACAATTGATCATCACAAGTAGCTTCCTGTACCACATGGCTCAAGGTATTCAATTTGGCCTGTGGTTTAGCCTGTGAAAAGAACGCCAGAAATGTCCCACAATTTGGAGAAGGGACCCCCAGATTAGCATTTTCCAGAGCCTTTACCACCTCCTTATACAAAGGTGGAGCCTCTTTAATCCATAAATTGTAATACTTTCCTTTACTTCACAGAGCACGCAACACCCTTATTGCAGGGGAAAGGCAATTAGCAGAACATATTCAGCACCAATAAAATATCAACGGTTCCAAACGCCCAGCTAATTTTCCAAAGCCGGAGCATCTGTCCACCACAAACGTGTGTAAAATATCGAAGATAACCTCCAAATGTGTGATGCGCGGGTAGCAACAACGTGAATGTATTTATTTAGGTTTATTTTACGTGTAAAGCCAGGCATCTGCCTCCATTCAAGCTATGAGCAGCAGCTCAGTAGCTCCCTTTATTCGCTGCCCTTCCCTTGCATAGACGGAGTATATAATGCCTGCACATGGGCCTCTAAACAAAACGAAAGGTGTTGGGTGGACGATTTCTACTCAATCAGAACCACGCTAATTGCTCTGGGTTTGATGCAGAACAATGCCCTGCGCACAAACCAATCGCTGCCAGGTCGAAGAGAGCAAGAGGTGGTTCTTCCCTCCTGCTAGGTGAATGGGGGATGGGGGCTCGAGACAAGAGCACACGTGATGAAAGGGGAAGGGGACCCATGCTGGCTTGGTGGGGTGCCAGGAGGTGGGTGCACTTTTTCTGAGTGTTTATGGCAGAGCTTAATACTGCTGTGTCTGACTGAGGGCTGACTGTTTTTTTGGGAGGGGTGAACCGTAGCCACATAGTGGCCTTATGGGGTGGACTTCGCCAGACTCATGTCAGAAGTGACAACAAACAAAGTTTAATGATGTTACCTTTGAATATGGTCATGAACCGGCGTTACAGCAGAGGCAGAGCTCAGCTCACATTCGGAAGAACACTGCTGCTGACCCTGCGAGTGGATTCGGAAGACACCTGGCTGGCAGCTGAGAGGCAAGGGATTTCACGGGCAGCGCCGTCACCCCTCTCTGACACTAAGACTGGCTGCAGTGCGCAGGGCAGAAAGTATCTGTTTTGCCAGCCTGGCCAGGGGCACGCTCACTCTCTGTCATCAATCAAAATAATGACATTATGGCCCATTAACACACCCCTTGGAGATGCTGCAGTGCCCTGCAGCTCTCTGGGCCTCAGACAGAGGCAACCAGGCCTGTAAATCCGTAGCTGTTACATGAAAATCGGTAGGCGTTAGGACTGCTTAAAAAGCGGTATCCTACCGCCTAAATCCGTAGGGTTGGCAAGTATGGATTAGGTACAGGCCCCTCCGCAGCGACCTGCATTGCCTCCTGCCCCTGGACTGCACCACTTGCACCGGTGGCCTCAATCTCTCTGGGCCCCATGTGCGGTTCTGATGCGGCCTCCTCCTCAATCACCACCAACCTGGATGCCTCTGTACCATCTTCCGCATTGTCCTGCCCCTGTGGTGGCTCACCTGTCCCTTCCGCTGCCGAGGAGCCCACGTCCAACCTCACCCTCTTAGGCATCCCCCCTCGGCAGCTGCAGCCGGATCCGCGGACGCGGCACCAGTCCCCTCGCTCCCGGAAGATGATATAACCTGGGAGGGTGACTGGGCCTTGCTTCTCTGGCTGGTGGAGGCATCCATGCCGCTTTGATCCACAGCGCCGTCTCCGCCCTCTTCCACAATTGCCGCTGTAGATAGGGAGACATTGAACACAAGCATCAGGGTAGTGAACAGTAGTCTGCTAGCCACAAAGCAAATGCACGTGAGTGGCACTGTCAAACGTCTTAACCATCATCACCCTCCAAAACACTCGGGTTAGTGGCAGCAACACCCATCCTCAAATAAGCATGGCACGTGCAACAGACATTTGCATCCATGTCCAAGGTACTGTGGGAACATCAGAAGGGGGTTCAACCTTACATGCATCATGGGACATGCACATCACATGCACACACACCACTGGACAGTTATGCATTTGGCCATGTCTACCTCCTGTCACAGACCACTCATTGGCAACTGTGCCGCATCAGTCAATCATGCATCGAGATGGACTTGTGTCATGCATAATTGGCGATTCCCAGTCACACACTCACCACTCAGACACACGCACATGTACACCGTGCACGTCCATGAGGGTGACATAAGCATCCATGTATCACACCACAAACATGGCCGAGTACAGACACAGGCATGCAAACATGTGTGCGTCGTCACATGCTAGTGCACATCATGCATTGCAACACAGACACCATTGATGTGTAACACATTTGACTGGACTCACATACAGCACTGTCACATCCCTGCACACAGACAGCCATACTTGGGGCATACCAGATATACGGCCGAGGTGCCCACTCCTGCTACACCTCGACATGCAGTACGCTGGACAAGAACACATGGACACTTACCATTCGACTCCATACAGGTCTGCAACTGGAGGACCTGGTTGTGAAGTGCTGGGCGTGTGCGCTCCAGGACCTGCATCTGGATGTTGCTCAACTGGTCCAGGTGCCCCACTTCTCCACGAGCCACAACGAGGTGTCGGGCCTTGCTGTGGGTCCTTGACCTGAAGTCCTCCCAGTGCTTCAGGACGCGTTGGTAGTCACAGGATGCCACCCCCACCGCGTTGATGGCATCCACGATGTCCGACCCTCCATCCTTCCTTGTCGATGCGCGATGTCTAGAAGAGGGCATCATAATGCCCCATGACTTGCTCCACCAGGATGCCAAATTCATTGGCAGTGAAGCTGGCAGCCCTCTGCCTCTCTGACTGGGGGTTGCCACTAGCCCTAGATGGTATTTGGTCCGACATGGCAACCCCCGAGGCAGGTGTGGGTGGGCAACTGGGTCCTGGGGCTGGGCTGTGGAGTGATGGTATGGCAATCAGGAGTCTTATGTTTCAGCAGAGGTGGTTGCAGCAACAGGACCTCTGGCAATGTCTTCTGTGCAGGCACCAATTTTCAGGGCACGTTGGCAGCAGGCTGGCTGGCAGCAGCAGATGGCTCGTAGGAGGCTGCTGAAGAGTTTGGGGGACAGGTAAATGGCCTTCTGGGCAGAAGCGTGGTCTTCCATGTGTAGTCGCGTTGCCAGCTTGATACAGATTGACTCTGCACGTGAAAAAACAGTGCATTAGCGTGAAATTCGAGGAAAGGACCTTAGCGCGTATGTGAAGTGAAGCGCGCGGGCGCTGCCTTTGGCACGGGTTAAAGGTCCGTGCGGGACAGCAGTTCGCTGTACGTGATTTTCGTGGAGACCGACGCGTGTGTTTCTTCTACTTGTGGGTTCACACGCGATATCTTCACAACGCTTAGAATTCGTTATGGCGCGTGTGTTTTTCTTTTCCACGCAAGGCAGATGGTGAGTCATGCACACTTATTTTTCCCACTGTGGTTCTCCCTGTGTGTCGCGTACCCCGTTTGAGATCAGAGTAGCCTGCGTGTTCTACGCCTACGCTTTAATTGTGTCCCGAGATGCCACAGCATACTGCGGGAGGTTTATCCCCGGCACAAATCCGACCCCACAGCCGGTGTCATCTGCTGGCATGGGCCACCAGGTAGTGGAAGCTGCAGGTGCAGCTGCGGCAACCAACCCCCATGCTCGTGGTCAGCCAGTGCAGGCTGCCTTGGCACAGGAGGACTCCCAGGCAGATTTTCAGGTTAGGAAGGCCAAGCCACGTGTGTCTAAGGTAGCTGTGACCAAGGCACATGTATCTGGGGCAGTGGTGACATCTGCTGCCCCAAGCAGCCAGGTGGTGGCAGTTGCAGGTGCGCACAGCTCATGATTGCTACAAGCGTTGGACTGACCTCCGACGCTGTGCAAAACAAAAGTGGGCCTCTAATTACCCCTTGACTCTGGTGACTGGCAGTGGGCCACCACCAGAGGAGGATGAACTCACTCCACTCTAGGAAATCGCTGCAGAGTTCATCGATCAGGGACTAATCCAGGGAGTGGGAGAGATGCTGGATTATGACGCAACGTCCGGTGAGTGTTGACGCGTGTGTGTCCAGCCCATGTGTGTTTTGCTTGTGTGATGTGTTATGATTGACTTCCAGTTCAGGCTATGTATTCATGAGGCAGAAGAGTAGTTGGCTGTAGATTTGGAAATTACCTTGCTAGGCTCTCTGACTCAGCAGCACACATGCGCATATATAAACAATAGTGCCAGGTCCACCCAGCAGCACGGATATCCTAGGACACCCATCGCGGGCACCACAAGGCCCGAATGGAGCCACTGTAATCGCAGCGCAAGCACCAGACCTCTGACCAGGACCCCACAGGGGGCTAGAAGTCAGTACCATTATCCTTGATAAAGACCCTCGGGTCGAAACACATGTCGGCTGACAAGGGGGTGCAAGAACCCCCCCAATGTACTACAAGTATATGATAACATAAACCAACCACTTGCACAAATAAAAGCAAAATTACATTGCAGTTTACAACGTGTAAGAACAAATCTTTGAAACCCATAAGCAAGATAGGCAGGAGCGAACCCCCCTTCTCCTACATATTCCTGAATGCCATGTGTGACACATGCAATGCTTGATTTATGCGTGCTTGTCATGATGCAGTCGGCATGCAGGCCATGTGCTGCACACGGGGGCAGTCCTTATCACCACACATGCACTCTACTTACATGCAAGTCACTCGGCAGCCTCTCCTGTCCATGTTCAAGCTCACTGACATGTTTGCAGATAGCCTGTGGTGTTGTTCAACCCAACACTCGGCCTATGTTGTCACATGACTGACGGCTATGTGAGGTCACCCTGCAAGCTGCTCCTCCTTACGGCATGCTTCCTTGCCTCTCCACCATCCTGCAGCTCACTGTCTTCATGGTACTGGTGATTTCGGCGTTGGACTACTGCAATGGCCTGTTCCCCTTTCCGGTGTACATGCACACTTCCCTGTGCAACCCTTCGAAACCGGTACTGTGGGGTACATCCTGTGTCCTTGATGCAGGTTGTCTCACTTGGACCGTGCAGATGGCACAGGTTCAGAGTGGACATGAGTGTTCATTTATGGACCATAGCATTCCCTGCAAGCCCCTGTGGGTCAGTGGCAGGCTACTCATTGTACTACATCTCTAGTATTTTATCCGTCTCATGGTATTTGGTCATCCATATTATGCTCACCCAGGGTCACTTGCTCATCAGGCACATGTTTAGTGTGTCCTTGTCTGTGTCAAGCACAGGCCTCCCTCTGTTACAACCACCCTGCCTCTATGCAACTGGTGTTGTGGCTTCTGCATGTATAGATGTACTTGTGATGGTTCCTCATGTGTCCTGCTTTCTGTCCCCCACTCATCTGCTGTAGTCTCAGTTGACTGAGATGATGCAATTGACACCTGCCAACACTGTCTGCAACTTCACAGTACTCTGGCCAGCCATTCAGAGCCATACACTGCACCCACACACTTCTGAGCCATGTTTCACCCTTCAACGTGCCTATTCACTTGAGTGACGTCAAAGTGACCTGGCATGTATGTATCCATGTGCCTACTTTCACTGTATTTCAATGCACTTGTGTTGTTGCATCCTGTGACACTTGTACTTTTTTAAATATTTATTTTCTTGTAGTGCATGTTGACATGCATTTTACATGTATCATGAACAGTTCTATTTAACTTACTGCTGTGGCTATTTGGGAATTCTGCCATGGCTATGCTATGTGCCACCTCTATGTTGCCAACTGTCATTTTCGGCTAGGATCTATGCCTGCCAGAAGGTTGTGTGTGATGCTGGTGATATGCAACATGCAGTACATGTGTGGGCTTCACATTTGACACGCATCCATGTCTGCTTTCAGGGTCTCCTTCCATTTCATTCCCACTGCATGCATGCCAGAGTTTGTGTCGTGTGTGACATGGCTGATTCATGTGTTGCCTGTCAATATTGTGTTGTTTATGTGTGTGGTATGTGCTGCTGACATGTATGCACATGTATTTTTTTATTTGGTTACAGGTGATGAGGCACCAGAAGCAGAGGAGGAGATGGCCAACAGGGTGGAGGGTTCAGGTCACAACCATGCACCAGTGATGGTTGTGGTGTGGTAGA
Organism: Ambystoma mexicanum; assembly: GCF_040938575.1. Classification (NCBI taxonomy): domain Eukaryota; kingdom Metazoa; phylum Chordata; class Amphibia; order Caudata; family Ambystomatidae; genus Ambystoma; species Ambystoma mexicanum. The sequence continues at coordinate 258,175,625 of NC_090922.1, forward strand.
CCACGAACATCCATCGGTGCTCCAGGCCATTATATCCAGGGCTGCCTCTGGGTATGGCTTTGAGGATCTCTTTGACTCTGATGTTGAATCGGATGCTCATCAATCCATGCTGTCGATGGTGAGTGATTCTGCAGTGGACACTGTTTTGTCTGCCACACATGCAGTGGGGTTAGACCCCTCAAGGGGCCATTCAGTGTTGGAATGTCCACCTGTGGTGGATACGGGTGTAGGGCCACCCTCCACACCATTTTCTCCTGTTCCTGGGGCAGCAGATCGATGGAGGAATGCAGTCCTGCTGCCACAGGCAGTGCCAGCACAGCAAGGATCACGTCTTGTTGGGCCCAACAGGTGTGGTGTCCAGCAATGAGGTCGCCGTGCGCCACCGCAGAACACTGGATGGGAGAATGCCGTATATGCCATTGCACAGCAACAGGGGGAGCGATTGAGATGTTGGCTCAAAGCCTGGAATGTGTGACCGATTACATTCTCCCCCCGATAAGCAGGTGGAGCTCCAGCAGCAGGCAACGCAGTTCACGTGCCGCTCACTTAGGCTGGGCACTGCGGCCTCCAACAGGGCCCATCGAGCTGAACTGGTGGCCTGCGCACAGCTATTGCTGCTGAGGCACAGGCCCACAGGTAAGCCCTGAGGGAAGATAACACCTCCCTCAACATCTATGCATGTGGGTGTTGAGGAGCACCCTGCACCTCCCCCCTTCTGGGTGCCCCCTAACACCCCAGGTCCACTATGGGCATTTTCTTTTGGTCTATTTTGCATTCATGTCACAGTGTGGTGCCTTGCGCCATCCGAAGGCATCCACTGTGTGTTCTGGCTGGGCCCATACAGGCTTGTCTCGTGTTTGTGGCTTGGTGTCCAGACACATATGCCACTCCTGCTTCCCCTTTCCGTGTGCTCGCAAGGATGGCACTGTGTGACAGTAATTTACACAGAGGCATTGGGCTTCCGTCATATCTGTGGCCAGTCTGAAGTCCAACATGTGTATACACCCCTAGTGGGGATTCATGATGGTTTCTCCAGTGCATGGTTGGACTGCATTTTGGTGAGTATATTGTTGACTGTGCATGATTTCATGTTGCTTATTTCATGTATTGCCATGACTGTATACATTGTTGATGCACTTCATGCTGTATGTGCTCCCATGCCCCCTTTGGCTGTCCAAGCCACTCTCATGATGGAAGGGGACGTGTGGTGGCAATGTCACATTGTGGCACTTGTGCTATGGCGTTTCATCACTATCTGACATTGTCACTGTTGGGTCCTGTGTTCATGATATGTTATGCTAGTAAATTGCTAGTCCTGTGTTGGTTTTGCTTATGATGTGTCACGGGATCGGCAATATGTTTCCGTTGCAGATGTGTTTTCCCATTTCCCATGCTAACGTGCATTGAGTAACCCTGGAAACACACCCCCACAACACATGACAGACCCCCACCCCCGACACTACCCCAACATCCCCCCACAAACACACTACTTGCCTTCTAAGACATGCTGTGTCCCTGCTTCACAAGTTCACTTTGACTTTTGTGATCGTGAACTGGTGCCGCAGCCTCTTATTTTTTCCTTTGTTTTTTTATACAGCTGCAGGGGATTCCAGGCCGCAAACACCACTCACTGTACTGTGTTGTGTAGTGAGTGGAGTGTTGCTGGGGCCACATTTTCTTTTCTTTTTTGGAATTCCCCGAAATGCATGCCACCAAAGGTTCGAGGTTTTGGTGTTCACACCTTTGGTGGCATGCATTTACGTACTTTTAGTATAGGTTGGATATTTTTGCTCTTTCTTTTCTTCAGAGTCCGTGCCCGAGGGGATTGTCTGTGGCCTGTTTCCATTTGTAACGGTGCGCTTTGTGACAGTTGTGTCATGCGTGTTGACATTTTTATTGAAGTTTTCACATTGCATGCCATGGCATGGTGTGTTGGGTGGCTGACATGGGGTTGAGGGAGGTTTATGCGATATACCAGCATTTGGATGTGCTAATTTGCATTGGGGTGGAATCTGTAGCTTGCATGTGTGCCTTTTGGTCACACAGGATTGTGTTTGTTTTAGTGGCTATGGATGCACACAATGCTGCATTCCCAAGGACACATTCTCAGGGTGTTAAGGTTGTGACAGGTGACTGTCCCTTTGTCCTCATCGATTGTCACCTGGAATGTGCCAGGCCTGTGTGCACTCCACGGGGGGGGGCGTTTACATGAAAAATGTAGCCACAAGCTGGGTACGGGCTGCCTCGCCATGTGTCCTTTCCCCTCCCATACGCAGCGGCCGTCCATGTGGTTGGGGATGTGGGGGCACCACCATGTCCACCGGTATGCTCCGCCGGGTTGCACCATTGTGCAGGACACATGCTGTCACAATGATCCTGCACACTACTGGGGGCGCAAAAACTAGCTGCCCACCAGAGTGGTCAAGGGAGCGGAAACGTGACTTGAGCACTCAGAATGTGCGCTCCACTATGCCCCTGTTGCAATATGGGCTGCGTTGTATATTACCTGAACATTTGTTACAAACTCTTCTGACATGGTAGTAGTGTATTACGTGGCTAAGTACATACACCAAGCTCAGCTGATAAAACATGTCTTGGCAGCAATTTAGATCCAACTGTGCCATACTGATCTTGTTTAGTGATCTTCTTTGTACTTAGTGAAGCATACATTTTATAATGTGATGATGACAGTATGCAAGCACTTGAGGATTGTAATGCTGCTTTTTACGTGTACAAATTCTTTATTATTATGGAAATATGGACATTGATGTTTTTTAATTCTTGGATTATAGATTGGATTAATGGAGTTTTTAATTGTATTTATTTCTCTATGTGTGTTTGTAACATGTGCTGATGACTTCACAGTCGCGTAAAGGATTTGTCATCATCATCAGAATTCATACAGGGAGCAATCTCCATCTACAAAACAAAATGAACATTAAGGTCCAGCAACTACATGCACTGCAAACAAAAACAATTCTCAAAGTGTAAATTTGGTAGATGAGCATTCTGCTGCATAGCAGCAAGACATTCGAACTCGCTCTCAAAGGAAATACGAACAACAGAAGATCACCTAAAGTTCAGAAACTGGTTAAAAGCATGACTCCTTAACTCACGAAGCATAATAGGAACATTCATCGAAGGAAAACCGTCAGCACAGCACAATAGAAACACTGAAAACCTGAACACCTGAAACAGGACCACCCAAAGAAATAAAGCATCCTACCGGAAATCACCATAAAATAATATTAACTCAATTGACCAACCTAACCTGCAGAAAAGGACGCAGACGACTGCCCACTAACCATACTAAAAACACTCTAATACTCTAATGCATATTCATCTTCAAACACTGAAAATATCAGACATATACCTCTGCTGCAGGAAAAAACAAAAAAAACAACACAAACCACATACACTCCACAACATCCAACAGGATATGATATGACATGATAGTTTATTTATATAGCGCCTATACACAATGTATTTCAAAGTGCTTCATGGCAAGGGAGGGAACAAGGGAAAATACAATGACATTCTTACATGCCATGAATCGTAAGGATGTGAAATTAACTATCATACTCGGCCTGACAACATTTCAGATAGTGCAAGAGCTAAGACATAGATATGAAGGGAAGGGGAGAGTGGGAAGGAAGTGGAAACAGACAGGAAACAGACAGTCAACTACCGTACTAGGCCTGATGACATTTCTGGTAGAGCTGGAGAAAAACAAAAGGTGAGGGAGAGGGGTGCAGAAAGGGAGGGGAGGAACAAAACAAGCGACTATCGTACTAGGCCTGATGACATTTTGCTGGAGGAGGGGGGACAAGTAAGGGGAATGGGGAGGAGACAGACTAGTTTGCTATCATACTAGGTCCAGGGACAATTCTGATAGAGTAAGTGCATAGAAGGAAGTAAGGGGAGGAGATAGGAAAAGGGAGACAGGGAGAGGAGACGAGCACAGAGAGTAAGCAGTCAAAAAGAGTGGAGAAGAAAGAGGGGAAAGTGAATACAATACAATTGCAGAAGTCAGTAGTAACACATAATATTGCAAGCCAGGATATAAGATGAAGATGGGAACAGCATGATTTAGGGCGACCATGAGTACAAAATCCAAAGGAAGTCCAGCATGAGAGTTGAGAAAGGGTGACGCAGCGTTAGTCAATGAAGTCCATAAAAGTCAAATCCAGCATTGGCCATAAGACGGTGATGGTTAAACCAGAATGTATCAGGACAGACTCCTGCAGAAGTAGGCTGGAGGGCGGGGGGAGCAGGGTAGAAAAATCAAGGAAAACAGGCAACACCTGTGTGGACACTAAACCAATCACACACAAATCACTTATATACACTCATGCACCAACCACATACATAACAAGGACCAACTAAAAACAAACTATCACAATGTGACCGTTTTTTCCAAACTGAAGCTACCAACAGCACATCAAAGCTCCTTTGCGCTTTTACCTCTCCATTTTAGTAATTATAAATAATGCCTAAGAATGTTGGGTGTATATGCAGAACATGTGCAACACCATATAAGATCAAACATTAAAAAAGCTGAAAATTCCTGAATTTGATTGCATGTATATTAGAACTGTATTTATTGAATTACTTTGCAGCATCTCAAACAAAGGAAAGTTGCCATGCTGGCAACATGGGATGTGTTGAAGTTTAAGGAAGAGTGGCAATCACAGACTCTTTGCTTTCCCTGTGCTTCACATTCTAGCGTAGGAAGGAGCGAGCATCCATTACCGAAACAAGTGCAGGGCGAAACAGGAACCCACTTTCTTGACTTGCTGGCAACTGTGTAAGCGAGCACACATACCTGACTTAATCATATTAGCATTGATTGATGAAGTCGGTACCGCTTTGAACAGTAAAGATATCCATGGAAATAGCAACCTTGGCTGCAGCAGTCCAATATTAGGGTTCTTCACATAAGAGCTGAGTGATGCATGAGTAGGTTTCATTTGATTTGATTTGATTTATTTATTTATAGAGCGCTTTACACCAAGGCGCTGTACAGTCGAACATCATAATACATGACAACAACAACAAAATAACAATGGAAGCAAAATTACACCATGAATCATTCGACAAAACAGTGCAAAGAGCAATTAACTGAAGGGGAGGAGGGAAAAGGGGAGTGGCATTAGGTGGGGGTGGTGATGAGTTGGACGAGGGAAATGGAAGGAAGAGAGAGGAGGGGCAGGAGACGGGAGAGAGAAAATCAAAGGGAAGGAAGAGGGGGGAGGGGAAGTAGAGAGGGCAGAGGGGGAGGTTTCAAGGAGGAGAATAGAGGAGGAGGGATTTAAGGGAAGTGCAAAATGAGGTGAAGGTCGTGGTAGAGCGGATTGTAAGAGGGAGTGAGTTCCAGTGCAGAGGTGCAAGGAGTTGGAAGGAGCGGAAACGGGAGGAAGCACAGGGGGATGGAGGTACAGTGAGAAGGAAATGGTCAGCGGAACGAAGGGAACGGGAGGGGGAGCGGAAGGAGAGAAGGGAGGAGAGATATGGAGGAGCAAGACCATGGAGGGATTTGAAGACAAGGCAGAGAAAGTGAACTTTTAGCTGTAAGTGAAATGGTAGCCAGCCAAGGTAAGAGAGCGAGGTAGAGATGGAGTCACGGGAGGTAAGGAGACAAAGGGTACGAACAGCAGAGTGGTAGATGGATTTAAGAGGGGCAAGATGAGATGCAGGAAGTATTGTAGAGATGGTATCGGCAGGTGCGAGAGGTAAGTGAAATGTGTTGGGAGAAGGTGAGAGAGGAGTCAAAGAGAATGCCTAAATTACGAGAGAATTAGAGGGGAAGAAAAGGACTTCGGTTTTATCTGTGTTAAAAGAGAGAAAGCGGGAGGATATCCAGTTCTTAATAGCAGTGAGGCAGGAGGAGAGTTTAAGGTGAAGGTCAATTGAGAAGGAGCAGAAAGAGAGAAAGAGTTGAGTATCGTCAGCATACAAATGGTGGGAGATGCCAAACGAGGAGATAACAGGGGCAATGAGGGAGGTGTAAAGAGAGAAGAGGAAAGGACCAAGTACAGAACCTTGAGGAACACCGTAAATAAGAGGGAAGGAAGGAGAGGTCTGGCCACCCCATGATACAGCAAAGGAATGGGAGGAGAGGTAAGAGGAAAGCCAATTGAGAACAGGGCCTTTAAACCCAAAGGAGAAAAGAGTGTGGAGAAAGAGGGGTTGATCGACAGTGTCAAAAGTTGCAGAGAGATCAAGGAGAATAAGGATAGAGGATTGCTTGGCATGTCAAGCAGAGAGGAGGGAGTTAAGGATAGAGGTGAGAGCAGTTTCTGTGGAATGTTTGGGACAGAAGCCAGATTGGAAGGGAGGAAGGAGAGAGGAAGTAGTGACAAAGGATGAAAGCTGAGAGTAGGCAAGGCGCTCAAGAAGCTTAGAAAGAAATGGTAGAAGAGAGATAGGACTGTAGGTAGCAGTGAGAAGTGGATTGCCAGAGTGTTTCTTTAGAATGGGAATAATCGTTGCATGTTTGAAAGCAGAGGTAAAGGTTGATGAGGAGAGGCAGGTGTTGAAGAAAGTGGTAAGGTAGGGGATAAGAAGAGGGTAGATCTTGGGGATAAGAACGGAGGGGAGAGGGTCAGAAGGGGCGGACGTGGGGTGGGCTTTGGATAGAAGAGAGGAGACTTCGGAAGGGGAAACAGGTGAGAAGATGGACATGAAGGAAGAGGGAGGAGAGTGGTGGAGAGGGACGATAGCAGTGGAAATACAGCCAACGTTCTTAAGTGCAGCAGATGGAGCCAGCCGGATATTGAACAGTTGATCTATGCAGTATGTGAAAAAAATGAGAGGCTATGTATGGGATGGGTCTATGTGATGGGTAGGGATTGTGTTGCCTAACAGGGAGAGGAGATGGAGTTTGAGGTCCAATGTGAATGCAGGGATCGTGGTATTATTTTGGATCCCTGGGAAAAAGCGAAATCCAATGGGAAGAAGGAAGTATCACATGAGAAAGAGAGCTTGAGTTGGGTGCTGGCGCAAAACATGCAAGTGGGTGGGTAGCAGATGATAGTGTTGGCTAAGTAGAGGATGGATAGATTTCTGAGTTGGTGTGCGAGGTGGACCTGGGAAAGGAAATTGGAGAGGATGCAATGGGAGGACAATTATGGGTCGGGCGGCAGATGACGTGTGTCTTAAAGCAATTTACAATACAACAACAAAGTACTATCTAGTGGCAAATGGCCAATAGGCCTTGGGATATACAATGGGAGATGTAAGGGATAGAAGAAGGTAAGGAGATAAAAATCCATTTATCATTAGAGTAGAAAAAAGAGGTACCAAAGGAGGTGATGAGTTTACCCAGAAAGGAAGTATGGAGGGCAAGGCGTAGTAGGACAAGGACAGAAACCTCAAAGCATCCACTAAGAGAAAGGTGACAACAAACTAACCTATATGTACATGCTGTTTTTTATGCAGGTACTTGCTCCTAATAAGTTTTTCTTTTAATTGGCAGATACTGGCAAGGAATGTAATTGACCTGGCCATACTATGGTTTATTGAGAGGAGCCAGCTGCTAATTGATGGCCTCTTCACTCAGATGGCTGATAGGAACCTGTCGTCGACTGATGTGCACCTGCCATTACTAATTAATTAGCACTCATTGCTTAATGATACGTGCACGTTGCAGAGGAATGATTGTTTCTAAATGATATGATGCTTGACTAGGTGAAAACGGCATGCTGCTAAATGATGTGCACATGCCGTGACCAACTGATCAATTCATAGACTTGGACACATTATACATTAAAACTATGCACATTTATTTAATGATTTATCCCTGATCAGTAACTCATTGGTGCATGCCTTTAACTATTACCAGGCACCCTCACCTGATGTGCATGTGCTCACTCTAATTAATTTATAGGCACCCACTGCATACTGATATGTGAATTCACTTTGTATTGGATAACCAACCTATGCCAATTGTTGAATACTTTCTCATACTATTGTATAACCATGTTCACTGATCTCCATCAAGACCAGCCAGTTTACTGAGACTAAAACTGGAGCCAGTAAACAAGGCCTAACAAAAATCCCATTGCAGTCAGCAGTTCATAGTGGTCACCCAAACTAGGGTCCATTTGAAATATGAAATACATGTGTGCCTATCGACAGCTGACATTTAGCCTTTCAACCATCTCTGAAACCCCTACCATTCATGCGCAGTACAGCTCACCCACAGTTCATTCCTGTCCACTCCAGAAAAATATTGTCCAAAAAATACTGCCATGCACATAACAAAATTCCTATAGCAAACGACAAACAACCCACCCAAACGAAAAGCGTAGCCCATCTTTCTCTTAAGCTTCACACAACATCTGCATTAAGCATTCAGCAGCCACAGCAAGCAATGGACCCATCAAACCCCTGAAACATTCACCAAGAACATCAAAATCCCAGCACAAAGCCCTAACTCCAACAACAAGCAGGTAACAATAGCAGGTATAGAAACACTGCAACCACTGCAACCTCATCAACATTAAAAAAAAGTCAATGTCTCACTGAGACCTGGCTCCTACTATCATCAAATTTCAACCAGTGTTAACTGCTCCACTCGACAGTTACCAGTCTGCAGCACAACAGATTGTGTGGTTGAGCTCACCTTTGACACAAAAACCTACCATTGCACAAAATAGCAGCAGACCAAGCTAGCACTTTCAATCACCTAATACTCCCATTCTGCAAGACGAGCACATATCAGCAACAAAAAGCAATGTTCTATCTGGCTCTTCTGTCACAATGCCAGCTTTGATGAATTATTCCTAGGGTTGGCTTCAAACTAAACTTCCTCGCCAACAAATTACAAATACTTGGATACTTAATCCTATGGATTGATAACAGGGACTCCAAACCAACTCATGAACTACGTAAATCCCCCAAGAAGGCAGCACAGAAACAGGGAGGCCTACACAGAACTTCATGCTTACACTCATTTCTAGAATAACTTGCAAATTGCTCTTAAGCCAGACTGATGATCATGGAGGCAACCAACAGATTCAGTGTGGAGAGTAAGCTGGGAGATGGCCAGCTTTTCCAGGTGTTTGCCCAGGAAAGGAGTGATAGAAATAAGGCAATAGTTAGACGGACAGGTAGGATCAGCAGAAGGCTTTTATAGGAGGGGATTCACAGGGAGTGCGTGAGGAGAGAGGGGAAAGATCCAGTGGCGAAATAGTGATTACAGAAATCGACCAAAGCTCGAGTGAGGGTGGCAATGTTGTCCTTGATGATTCTGGAAGAACAGGGCAGCACCTGTTTGGATGACACTTTCATAGATCAGACTTGTCTAGAAACATCTTCAGGTGTTATCAGAGAGAAGGAGGAAAAAGGAAGAGGAGAGGGAGAGGCGGCCAACGGGGGCCTGGTAGAGGGAGTGAGGTTTAGTGGTGAAATGATAGGCCAGAGCCATACAGAGGTACTGGGAAGGGATAGGAGAGGCGGAGACTGCAGTAGGATTTTCCAGATTTTAAAGAGTTTGGCTGTGTTGTAGAGGCCTCAGAGACGTGTGCTTGAATATCGACCCTCATCTTGGAGAGGACAGAGAGTCTGTATTGCCTTTGGAGCAGGCGGCAGGCCAGTTTGTCAGAGGATGCGCCTGAAGCCATCCACTTCCTCTCAGCCACGCTGCACTTGTGTTTCAGGGCTGAGAGGTCGAAGTCATACCAAGAGTTGCACTTGGAGGTAGGCTTCAGAGGGATTCTCATGACAAGTGTTGGAGATTGAAAGATGCAGGTTAGAGAGAGCTGTGTCAGAGTGTGAGCCAGCCGCCAGAGTAGGAGGAGCAGAGAAAGTAGAGGCAAAGGCATCCACTGACACTAGCTTCATGGGCCGAATGCCCGAGAAGGAAGGTGGCAGTGCTGGGGTAGGCTTTGCCTGGGGGGACAAGAAGTTTCAGGTGGCAGGAGAGTAGAAAGTGGTCAGTCCAAGAAAGAGGAGTGCTGAGAGGGTTAGAGAGGGGGATGTCTGAGGAGATGAGAACATCCAAGGTGTGCGCAGCAGAGTGTGTCGGACCAGAGGGTAGAATGGAAAGGGAGAGAGAGAGAGTCGCTTAGGTTGTGGAAGAGCCCAGAGGAGGGATTAGAAGCATCGAGGTGGATATTGAGGTGTCAGAGGAGGAGAAGCTGAGAGGTCGAGGCAAGGAGAGAAGAGAGATCAGCCCATTCTGAGACAAAAAGGGTGACCTGGTCAGGTGTCCATAGCCAGAGTGGCCAGGAGAGATAGAGAGACTGCAGATTAGGCACTCAAATGAGGAGTAGGCCTGTGTAGGAATGACAGAAGCAGGGATCCACTCCGGAAAGATTAAGCCCACTCCACCTCTGGGCTGGTTGGTTCTGGGCTCGGAGAGGATCTTGTTGCCCTCAGGGAGGAAAGTGTCAAAACTTGTGACAGAGCTGGCCAGCATCCATGTCTCATTGAGAGCGAGGACATCTTGGTCAAGGTCTTAGAGGTGGTGGCAGATGTCAGAGGAATGTTTGACAGAAGAGCAAGAGTTTAGAGTAGCTACGTGGAGCAGGTTGCCACTTTTGAAAGTCTTCCGGGCTGGGTGCAGCTATGAGGCACACCCATCAGAGGGTGTAGACGCGCCGGAGAGTGGGCATAGGCAGTAGAAAGAGATGCCCTGGGGGCTAGAGTGGAGGTGGGTGCCAGAGAGACGGCGGTGGAGGAAGGAGGTGGGAGAGGGGACAGAGAGATGTTGGAAGGAATGGCAGGAGAAGGGAGGAAATTGATGAGACGCGAGAGACTTCTATCAAGGAGGAGGAGATTGGGTGCCGAGAGCCCTGGACCATGATGGTAGAAATTTAGATAGACATTGATGAGGGTCTTGGAGGATTGGAAGGGTGCCACAAGGACCGTACACCTAGTGCCACCATTATGGGAGAGGAGGAGAAAGGAGAGAGAACAGAGACCATATGGGGGAGGTCCATGTTAAGGTAGATTTCTGAACTCTGACCTGGTGGGCAGAGGTTCAGAAGGCCAGTCTAGTTCCTTGGAACAGGGTAACCTTCTGGACAAGCCAGACCAATCAAGGTAGCATTGGCGGCTGTCAAGACTAGGTCTCAGGAGGGGTGAGGGTGATTGAAAGCCCACAATGAGCACACACAGTAAACAACACCACAAATTACACTCAGTCAGGTGTATATGTCAAAAACGCATATACATTTATTAAAGGTCTTTTAACTCAAACACAAAGTAATTCTCAGCAATATTAGCATAACTAACACAACACTAACTAGGAAACATATATATATAGTAACTATTGGCGTAAAGGAATATTACACAAGTAGAGATCCATAACCTGCAAAGAAAGGGGTCACACAGTGCAAATTTACATTAGGCAGTCCTTCAACAACTAAAACCCTAACTAATAGTCAGTCCAATCCCTAAGAAGTGTGGAGCCTTGTGCTCAAAAGTATGTTCTGTGCGGCAGCACTAGATCATGTGTTCAAAGTACACAAGGGGTCTCTTCAAGGGGCTGTCCTGGCCCAGGAAGGTGGGTGTGCTGATGAAGAATAAGGTCCCACTATTCAACAGGGTCTGCATAAGAGGGCAGAGCAATTTCCAAGAATTGGGAATAACTTGGTAGCACAGGCTATCTTAACAAAAGAGAGTGTCACTCATGCGTTAAAGTCTATGGATGCCCCAGGGGCCACCGGCAAGAGTTGCAAGTACTTACCGACCCTCAACGCACTCCGGACTAAACTTTGCCAGTCAAATCCAGTGCATACGCAGGTTCGGATCCCGCAGTTGCGTGTCTCTCTGGCTTTCAGGGGCTGCGTTCCGGGAGCTCAGTCTGTGGCGGGACAGTGGCAATTTCTCTGCTTCTAGTGAAGGGATCGGGCCAGTTCCACTGCAGCTCGTCTTAGGGTACAACAGGGGGACACAACAGCAAGGCACCCACAAAGATCGTCACCACAATGGGGCAAAACGAGAACCCTGTAGGCTCGGGTTCAGGTGGACTCTCCTAATTCCAGAGTTAGGGATGATAGGTGTACGAAACTCGGCAGGAGAGTACCTTCTACCAAGAGCTTACGATTCTCAAAGGCTCAAGTCGAAACTTGAGACAGCTGCTGATCCATGGCAAAGGTCCCGTACGAGCTGGTCAGTTCACTGGTCGGTCCAGGAACACTTCCAAAAAGGCTTGTTTGCAGTTTAAGCAGGAGGTTCCGAGAGTAGTTAGTCCCACTACTCCAACGGGTCGAAGCACCCTTCCAGGCGTTCTATGAAACAGGGGCTCCGACGGGACAACAGTGGGGTCAGGGTGCCAAACCTTCCAGCGGGTTACCAGAGGTTCCATGGATCTGCTTCTTTGGTTCAGGATACTTGGCTCCTTTACTAAGTTCGGTGTGAACTCAGAAGATCGACCTGGAATGGGTGTAAGGTGCCTTCTCTTATCCAAAATCTCCTTTGCGTCAAAACAAAGAGAAACCAATAACAGATCTGCTCACATTCAGCCATCCCAGACGTGGACCAATCACGGACCACAGTGGTCCCAGTCATCCGAACACACCAGACATCCTGGCAGCCAGGATGTGTATTGGAACTAGACAGCGCCAGCCCACATAATGGGTGCACACACACAAAGCATGCAGAAGCCCGCAAAAGGTTTGCGCGTGGTCTGCATGACCAAATACATACTGCTCGACCTGGGGAAGACAAAGGGATGAAACGGCCAAAGGAAAGAACAAAGGACCTCGTGGCATGGACATTTTATGCACTGGCCACTCCCCTTGGCCAAGCATGGTAAACAGGGTTTGGACCATGGAAAAAGTCAAAAATGCTTTCAAAGTAACTGCTTTCACCAGCTCTGTCCTGGACACACTTGTACATTCACCAAAAATCCTTTGAGGGGGTCTAGGGCTTTAAAAATGAAAAAGAGACCCCAGCTCACTGTACTGGAAGGTACATTGTGCAATGATAAAGTGTTGTTAAGAAGTAGCAACAAAGTGAAAGACTAAGGGAAACAAAGTCTCCCAGTACTGACAGTCTGAGGACATGTCAGTTTCCTCATAACAAGATGAGAAAAAGCCCAGCGGAGTACAGCTGAAGGCTGGGCTCCACTGGTAAAAATCAGGCTAGGATGGTCATACAAAATCAAAAAGTTGGCGTGTTCAACAACAAGATGGAAAAAATTACCCATACATGGAAATCTTTCCTAACAGTCCATAGGTCTAGAGAGGGAACTACAAAGAGGATGTCGTTGAGAGTCTGTATGGAGGAAGCGCTGGAGGAAGCGCTGATGTGGGTATCAGCGATATGGAGACCTGGATTGGAGACCAGGATATTCTTCTTGAACTATTTCCTTCCAGATATAGTGAGAGGGATAGGATAGGAGATAGAGTAATAGTTTAAGAAAATGGGAGAGATTGTGAGCACCATAGGGGGTGCGAAGACGCAAGAGGGGAGAGAGGAGGGAAAGGAAACACAGCCCTCAGCCGTGCACCAAATGGAGCACCAAGGGGGGAGAGGTCACAGAGAAGGAGACACACAGGAGGCAACAAGCTGGCAACACACCACAAGGGAATGCAGGAGCAGTATGGACGGTTATGGAGGGGGGGGGGGGGCAATCTGCAAAACACCCAGATTAGCCTTTCCAAAAAAGGAGAGAAAAAGGCCTAGTTTTGACACAACAGAAATGCAAAACACCCAGATTAGACTTTCCTAAAAGGAGGGGAAAAGATCTGGTGTTGACACAACAGAATGCTAGAAATGCGACTTTCCTGGAGAGAAGTGAAGATGTCTAAACAATACAGTTCCCTGAGCTGCTTAAGAGTGGTGTTATAAGAGGAATACGAGTAATTGGAGGGATGGGTCAGTTTAGTGGTTGCGGTCTGCACCAAACCTACCTTGTCAGTCGCAGCAGGTTGACGGCTGCAGGCTTCATGCTTCCCCGGTAGACACCACCTGGAGATGCTTAAGAAGGAGCTGTCCTTTGCCTCTGGGTCATTCGCCGCAGGGGGCTGACATGGTCAGAGGGGCTGCCCTGGAAGGCAATTTTAAAAAGGGCTAGGTAGCCAATGGGACTCAGAGGAGGGACAGAGGGAGGGGGCAACTGCCAGGGAAAAACACTACCAGCAGACACACGACAAGCACACAGCGCTAAAAAGATAAACTAAAATGCACAAATAATGGATGCAAACCAACTGAAACAGATAGGAGCCAGAACATGAAGTATTAGCAATGCCTCACCTCGGTCCCCTGTGGTGGAATGACGCAACAAGTGATGTTACATGGCTTTTCACCATGACGGCATCATTAACATAAAAAGACGACAATAAGGGCAAGATGAAAAAATAACAAGTTGCTAAAGCAGTGAAAATATTACTTAATTTACTAACAATATAATAAATAGGGTGCTGCCTCTACCAGTAGTGCAGACATAATTTGTGAGGAGAAGGCCCAGCAGAGCCATCATAGGCCAGGCGCACTTCCTTCAAATGCTAGTACAGCCACATTTGTCCAGTTACTGCCATCTAATGTGAATCGTAAACTTACATGCCTTATATAACCTTCATATGCCAAGTGAAATCTCAGATGCCTAGGTACAGCCATAATAAACACAATGGTATCTCATTTACCTAGGAATTGCCATTGTAGTTCAGTTATAGCCACACATGCTGGGTACTGTCACCATATGCTAGGTGAAGACGCACATGCCCAAAGTACTGCAGTCTTATACCAAGCGCAGCCTCACATGTTAAAGCATTGCTATAGCCTTGTAGGTCAGGTATAATCATTATATGCAAGGTACAGCTCCACATACCCAGATGCTGCTGTTATATGATAGTTAAACCCTCCAAAACCTAATTACGGCAGGCAACATGCAGGCCACCATTCTTAGATGCTGCCACCACATGCCAAGTGCAACCACAAATACGTATTGCCATAGTATGCCAGTCAGTTAAAGCCTCATATACCAGGTATAGTCCTCATGTTCAATGTACATATAGAAGAAAGTGGCCTTCATTCACCCAGAACAGCCACAAGCTGGGTTGCAGGACTGGAATCTTCCCATGTAAGGAGGATGTATCGCCTGGGCTGCAGGCAGCCGCGCATTCCTCCACCATTCAGAACAGGTACAGCATGGGCCTGATCACTGAAAATGTCAATTTTGCACAACCGGTCAGCCTAGGCTGCTGCCAGTTAAGCGTCACATACATTAAAATGGAACACTGGGCTGTGCGCATGTGTAACAGGTGCAACATAAGTTAGAACAGTGCAAAGGTCCCTCACATACACCTTAGAGCAAGCTTCCCTTGAATTGAACTTGCAGAGCATGGGCAGCAGCAGATCAATCTCCCCTGAAACACAGAACATCCAGCTAAGGTAAAGGCAGTGCAAGCTCCCCTCACATAGAACCAGTGCATTGGGCATCAACATTGACAGACTAGGCTGTACTCCCTTCACTTTAGCCACAGTAAATCCTTAATTGCATCCTGATAGTGCACATGGGAGGACAGACTAAGGTGCGAACATTGTGCAATAAGAATACAAGTTTTAGGTATTTGATCCTTAAATCTTTCAGCCCATCACAGATAAACAAAAAGTGCATAAAGTCTTCTCTCCCAGCACCACATAGTAGACAAATACTACCGGACCCCCAAGTATCCATTTCCAAATTCGATATACAGAGCTCTGGCATAGTTTGGGGCAATTATATCCAGATAAGGTTCATACCCAAATGAATGTTTAGTAAGCAAATAGTCCATGCCCCGGGATAAGGCAAGACATGCTCCTTCCATGATATATGATATGATATGATATGGCATTTATAACGCGCCTATACACAAGTGTTTCAAGGTGCGACGAGGCAGGGGGGGGGACAAAGGGAGGACAGACAACGATCTACTAGGCCAGGTGTCATTCAGATCGCGCAAGTGCATGGGAAGGGGAGAAAGGAAGTGCGCAGGGGGACGGGAGTGAGGAAAGTGCAGTACATGGGAAGTGGAATAATAAGACAAGTAAAACAGCCAGCTGGTGGCAAGTGCAAGGAAGTGCAGGTAAGGGCACTGAAGGGATACAGAAAAAACGGTCCCCAAGTGCAGGGGTTGACAGGGAGGCAGCGCAGGTGGTTAATTGACGGGGCCTCGCCCAGAGATTAGAAAGGGTGGCCAGGTAACCAGTGCAATTTCAGTCAGGAATTCAGCAAGGGAGGGGAAGAGAGAAAGCAGAAGCAAAGAGGAAGGTTTTGAGGTGTTTCCGGAACCAGAGATGCTTCTCCTCGAGTTTCAGGGAGGCAGGAAGGCTGTTCCAGAGAGAGGTCCCTGCCGAAGAGAGTGATCTGCCACCAACTGGTTGCTTGGAGAAGCGACTGACCCTAAGGGAGTTGGAGGCAGATGAGCGAAGAGCTCGAGAAGGAAGGTATTTAGGAAGAGAGAGTTGAAGGTATTGCGGCCCCAGACCCCAGAAGGCCTTGTGTACAATGCAGAGGGTTTTGAACTTAATCCTCGCAGTCACTGGGAGCCAGTGCAGAGATTTCAGTCCTGGAGAGATACGATCCCTGGGCTTGAGGCCAAGGACAAGTCTCGCAGTCCTGTTCTGGATAAGTTGCAGAGGGCAGAGAGTGGAGGCAGGTAGGTTTAGATAGAGGCTGTTACAATAGTCCAGCTTGGAGACGACCAGGGCTCTGGAGACAGTGAGCTTCTGGCGGAAGGAGAGGAAAGGAAGAATACCTCTAAGGAGGTGCAGCTGGTAGTGTGACTTCTTAGAGAAGTCTGAGATGTGAGGGGAGAAGGAGAGTGCAGAGTCGAAGATGACCCCAAGGTTTTTAGCCTTGCAGGTGGGAGTGGGAGGAGGGCCAAGAGAGGCCGGCCAGAGAGCTGCAGGGAAGGAGGGAGTGGACCTGCCAATGAGTAGAATCTCAGTCTTACTGGCATTAAGGCAGAGGTCGTTGGCGGCACACCATTCCTGGATGGCAGACAGACAGTCAGAGATGAGGGAAGGAGAGGAGGAGGCCGAGGGTAGCCTGAAAATGAGCTGTGTATCATCCGCATAGCACTGAAAGTTGGGGCAGAGAGCGGTGATGCAGTGGGCAAGGAGTGCCAGGTATTGGTCGAACAACCAGGGAGAGAGGTTAGATCCCTGGGGGACACCACAGGTAGAGAAAAAGATGTCAGAGAGGAAGGACCCAAGTTCGACCTGGGAGGGTCGGTCGGTGAGGAAAGAAGTCAGCCACGCCAGAGCCTGACCAGTGATACCCAGGTTATCGCGGAGACGGTTGAGCAGGATGGCATGGTTGACAGTGTCAAAAGCAGAAGAGAGATCAAGCAAGATAAGAACGCAAGGGATGTTAGAGTCGAGGTTAGTGAGCAGGTCTTCACGGATGTTCAGGAGAGCAGTTTCCGTGCTTCTGGCAGCAGCCAGACTGATGGTCATGAAGACAACCAACAGATTCAGTGTGGAGATTGAGCTGGGAGATGGCCAGTTTCTCCAGGAGCTTGCCCAGGAAGGGAGTGATGGAGATTGGGCAATAGTTAGCAGGGCAGGAGGGGTCGGCAGAGGGTTTAAGAAGAGGGTGCACAAGGGAGTGCTTCAGGGGGGAGGGGAAGACTCCAGTGGCGAAGGAGTGATTGCAGAAATCTGCCAGGGCAGGAGCCAGGGGGTCGATGGGATCCTTGATAGTTTTGGAGGAACAGGGGTGAACCTATTTCGACGAGACTTTCATAGATCGGACTTGTCTAGAAACCTTGTCTGGAGAGAAAAGGGGAAAGGCCGAGAAGGAGGGAGGAGGGGTGGTTGCAGAAGGGCCAGAGGAAGAGCAGAGAATAGCGGGAGGGGGGTGAGAGGAGGAGAGTGAGGACAGGATGTCCTGAGTTTTTGAAATGAAGTGAGAAGCCAGTGCCGTGCAGAGGGCCTGGGAAGGGACAGGAGAGGTAGAAACTGCAGCAGGATTGGCCAGTTCCTTGCAGATTTTAAAAGAGTTTGGCCGAGTTGTTAGATGCCGCAGAGACGTGGGCTTGGATATGAGCTCTCTTCTTGGTGAGGACGGAGAGCCGGTATTGCCTTTGCATCAGGCGGCAGGCCAGTTTGTCAGAGGATGAACTTGAAGCACGCCATTTCCTCTCGGCAGCCTTACACTTGCGTTTTAGGGTGACGAGGTCTGAGTCATACCAGGAGTTACACTTGGCTTTGGGCTTCAGGCGGATTCTCATGACAGGGGCAAGGATATCGAGATTATCAGATATAGAAGAGTGGAGCATGGAGAGGGCTGTGTCAGGGTGAGAGTCAGCCAGGGGGGGAGCAGGGGGTGAGAAGGTGGCAGCGAAAGCCTCAGCTGACACGCGCTTCATGGGTCGGGTGACCGAGAATGTGGGTGGCAGTGACGGAGGTGGCTTGGCCTGCGGGGTGGGGAGGGTGAGGTGGGAGAATAGGAGAAAGTGGTCACTCCAGGAGAGAGGTGTGGAGAGAGGGACAGAGAGGGGAAGGTCTGAAGAGATCAGAACATCAAGAGTGTGCCCTGCAGAATGAGTCGGGCCAGAGGGGAGAATAGTGAGTGAGAGAGAGTCGCAGAGGTCGCAAACGAGGTCAGAGGGGGGACAGGAGGCATCCAGGTGGATGTTGAAGTCTCCAAGAAGGAGGAGTTGAGTGGTTGAGGCCAGGAGTGAGGAGGAGAGATCCGCCCACTCAGAGAGGAAGGAAGAAATCTGACCAGGTGGCCAATAGATAGTAGCCACAATAAGGGAATAGCTAGGCGAAAGAGAGAGCCTGCAGACGAGGCATTCAAAAGAGGAGTAGGCCTGCGTAGGAATGACAGAGGCAGGAATCCACTCAGGGAAGATAAGGGCTACACCACCACCAGCGCGGTTGGGCCTGGGCACTGAGAGGATCTTGTAGCCATCAAGTAGGAGTGTGTCAAAGCTGGTGACAGAGCTGGCCGTAAACCATGTCTCGGTGAGACCGAGGACATCGAGGTCAAGTTCTTCAAGAAGGCGGCAGATATCAGAGGAGTGTTTGACATCAGAGCGGGAGTTAAGAGTGGCAATGTGGAGAAGGTTGCCCTCCTTGAAGGACTTCTGGGGAGGAGAACAGATCAGAGGTACGCCCTGCGGAAGTGTAGAGAGCGATTGAGAGGGGGCAGAGAGGGAGGGGGAAGGCAAACTAGCTAAGGAAAGGGGGGAGTGGACAGCAGGAGAAGAAAGGAAGTTGATGAGGCGCGGAAAGCGTCTATCAAAGAGATGAAGGTTGGCCTGGGGGCCTTAGACCAATACGGTCCCATTAGAGTAGACATTAATGATGACCTTAGAGGATAGGAGGAAGGCCAGGAGAGCGTCCCAACTGGTACCACCATTAATGGGAGAAGAGGAGAAAGGAGAACAGAGACCATATGAGGGGTCCATAGATCAGGTGAAGGAACGACAAAGAGGATTTCGGTAAGAGTTTCCTTGGAGGAAGCACTGATGTAGGTGTCAGCGATAGGGAGGCCTAGGTTGGAGACCAGGATGTCCTTTTTAAACTTTTTCCTACCAGACTTAGTAAGGAGAGCAGGATAGTCAATGGAGAAACAGTTTGAAAAGATAGGGGAGACAGAGAGCACCATAGAGTAGGTGGGAGAGGAGGGGGGTCAAAGGGGTAGACAGACAAGACAGAGAGAGGCATGTGCATAGGAGAGTGGGACAAGACGACAGCACTTAGGGGGCGAGCGTAGGAAAGGCACCGGACATTCTAACACACGAAAGAAGACAGACCTACGATAGAGAATACTAAAGAGCGAGAAAAGGCCTAGGTTTCACAATGCAATTGTAGTGGTGGTACTGTTAAGCAATTTAACGACACCTAAGTTCGAGAATCCTAAAGAGGGAGAAAAGGCCTAGGTTTCACAATGCAATTATAGTGGTGGTACTGTTAAGCAATTTAACAACACCTAAGTTTGAGAATCCTAAAGAGGGAGAAAAGGCCTAGGTTTCACAATGCAATTATAGTGGTGATGCTGTTAAGCAATTTAACGACACCTAAGTTTGAGAATCCTAAAGAGGGAGAAAAGGCCTAGGTTTCACGCAATTATAGTGGTGGTGTCTCTCAACTTTGCCCAAGTCTTTTTCATCTCTAGTGATGTAGTTTTTGTAATCAGACTTGGGGTCAGCCAATAACAGGAAAGATCTAATGCTCACAGACATTTCTTCACATGGGCAACCCACAGGACTGTCCGGCCATCTTCCGTATTCATTACTTGGGTTAGTGCTTCACGATATTTGGCAAGTGCCAGATTCCCCCATAGTGTGAACCAATATAGGTCTGGTCTCATGGCAAACTCCCTGTCTATTGGGCAAATATTGCATTCCATACGAACAAGCGCGATCGAGGCCCCCTGGGGAAGTAACAGAATATGTTTTTTAAAATGTGTTTTCAATAGTATTTGTAATCTTGTTCTTAGCTGATCCCCAAATCTCCACACCATATAATGCGTTCAACTTTGCTTGCGCCTTGTAAACCTCCAATAATGGGCAAACTGCTAGGCCACCATGGGAAATAAAAAGGTTTTCCATTGATCTGCAATTCTTACCCCATCCCTCTGCCACCTTATCAATGTGCAGGGCCCACCCACCATTGAAGGCAAAGCGAATACCAAGGTAGTCATACCATGGGCCCTGCTCTAACTTTACCACTCCCACTTCTGCGGACAGGGATTTGTTTGGTGCATTCAGGGGGAAATAACAATGGCCTTTGTCTTTCTGACATTCTGTTCGAGGCCCAGGTCGCCACATTTCTTATGGAAGCATAACAAAGATGATTTCAGACCAGGAGGGGTGGTGGAAAGGAGGACAGCATCTTCTGCAAAGAACAATGCTGAGAACTTGTCCTATGCCAGCCACGTACAATCAAAGTTGTAAAGGCACAGTTCATCCATAATAGTATTGATGTTAATTGAAAATTAAAGGGGGGCTAGGAGACAAGCGTGGCAAACCTCTCTATCCACTGTGTCGCCAGCTAGGCTCCATTGCACTGTCGCCAAGTTAGAAGAATATAGCAACCAAATTGGTGTTAAATGACTCAGGGATGTTCTTAGCCACTCATATGTTCCAAAGCGACTTCCTCGGGACTGTAGAGGAGGAGTCAAGTACCTCTACTGGAATTCCCGCCCCCATGTTGCCTATATGTTGGGACCTGGAAATTGCGACATGCACAGTACGAGTGAGAGTGTCTTTACTGCAAAGAATCCTTGAGACAAGGTATCCATTGCGAAAACCTTCCCGGAAGAAGTGTGAAAATGAAAAAGTAAGAAGACTGGTGACTTAATGCAAAGTAGAACTGACGCACACAGAAGAGATGCCAATGAAGAAAGAATAACGACATTATGGAGAATCTGAGGATGAAGCATCGAAGTAAAGCAACATTTTGGGATCGAAATGAAGATTGCTTGTGGAAGGAAGCAGTGAAGAAAATGCAAAGTCATTTTACAATTGTACAGATGCAGTAACATAAGGAGACAAAGCAATCATGAGGCTGGCTACGTAGTAAATAGACTGCAGGCAATGCGTCAATGTATATGCATAGCAATGTATAGAATATGGATGTTCCATAACACACTTTCGCAAACTCGAAACCCCATGAATGGAAAGGGCTTGAAGTGTGGCGCAGTTGGATAAAAGAGCTGATGGCAAAGGAGAATTCAAGAAAGGCTGGCTGGCCCAGTGTCAAGAGTCGGGGCTACAGTGAGCCTGGTTATCTGTTCAAGAAGATACACAAACACGAGAAAGAAGCAAGTTCCTGTTTGAGGTGTAATGGAAAAACACTAGAAGTGCCAAGAGTTCTTCATTTAATAGTATTTTATGCAAAGAAAGAGCTCAATACATGGTCTACAGTCGCATGGGTAGATGAAAATAGACTTTGTATCGAGCTACACCGAAACCAGACGATAAGACCATGCCTTTGCTCCTTTTTCTTCTCAGGCACAATGAGCCTCTGCAAGGCCAAGTTCAAAGCCTTAATTGAATGGCAGACCGCAGGAGTGATGATAGATGTGGGCTTATTGGGTGGGGAGGCATGACCAGGCCTACCCTCCAAGTACCTGGGGTACCAGCCTGTGTTCTGCTAGCAAGTGGAATATTCCAGAAGGGTACAAGCATGCCAACCAATTGTAGAGGGCCACGTAGTACACAGCCCTATAGTTTGAGAAGCCAATAGGATGTCATGTATTAGTATGACACGGAGGATGACATGCACTTGGGATGGGCTTAGTTGTCCACCTGATCTTAGAGACCCAATCACAAACCCCGGCTATATAGAACGTATACCTGGATGTTCCTTTTAAGCCTATCACAATCCAGCTTAGGTTTTCTTATTTTTCCACGTAGGATGACATCAGTAGGGACACATTTTTAGTATAAGAACGCTGTTTTTTCATATTATGCTTGAGAGAAATCGAGCGAATGTCCGTTGATGTCCGTTGTAACTCCCTGCTTTAGATAAGTGTTAATAAAACAGTATCAGGTTTTGCCTACTTCCTGAGTCGGTCTGATTATTGATGTATGAGTAAGTTCTGCATCCCCATCCATCTCTAGTATTGCTATCTCGCCTTAATGGGCCCTAAATCTAAGGGTTCAGAACACTGTCAAACGCAGTTCTTAAGTCGACAAACACTGCATACAGTTTTGTTCTAGATAGGAGGAGATGCTTCTGGACAATCAAATGCAACCGAAAACCCTTGTCCACAGTGCTCAGGCCAGATCTAAAGCATGCTTGTAAATGGCTCAGCAAATACTCCTCGTCTACCCATTCCTGTATGTTTTTTAGGAGGGCCTTCGCAAACAACTTCCCTGTGATGTCCAAATGGGAGATCGGGCAGTAGTTAAGGGGGCTCTCCCTCCCCCCTTTTTTGTGAATAGGGACGATCTCAGCCATCCACCATGATTCTGGTACCTTCCTCAACGCAATGATGTTATTAAAAACCTTTGTTAAGACCGGTACCCATATGGTTGGCTCTTCCGTAAACATGTCTTCTGGGATTTTATCTGGGCCGACCACTTTCCCCACTCTTTGGGACTTCAACACATCCTTCGCATCCTTCTGTAGAAACTGTAAATGTATCCCCCGGCACCATTTGGTCCCTGAGAACTCTTATTCAGGGTTAGGTTGTTAGAGTCAAGCAGGTCCAAATTCATGTACAGAGATGAGAAATGCTCTTTACACATTACTAGGGAAATACAAACCTGGAGCGACATATCGCCCCCTAATTCCCTATCGGTAATAAGGCTTCAAAATCCCTAGGAATCTCTAGATCGGGCCATCTACAACAGGGCCTCCCACTTATTAGACAAATAGTCTTTCTTTTTTTACCTTTTTAAGGACCTGTAGTCGGCTCTTAGCATTTGTTAATGAGGCCTATCAATTGTTGAATGAGAATTAAGATACTGGACAAGAGCCTGCTTGGTCTCTCTACATTTGCTGTCATACCAAACCTCTTTTTTCTTTGCACGTTTTTGATTTCTGATTTGGCGCTCGTAAGTAAGGGTAAAATTGGTATCCCTGCAAAAATCCCCACCAAAAATATTGTATGACCGTTTGTCTCGCCATAGGCGATATTTTTGGGGAGGAGATTTTGTGGGAGCGGGGATAGTGGGGATGTCCCCCAAACATTTTAAAATAATGCAGCAGTGTCCCCCGCAGGGTCCATGGGTCAATATTGCTGCAAAAATATGGCAATATTTTTGTATCGCGATATTTTTGCGGGATATTAACACATGGAACCGTAAAAAATTGTGGTCAATATTTTTTAAAATTGAGTATCTACCTCATAGCCCATGTAAAACTGGGATTATACCCACGAACTGTTCCGATATCCATTCGTACAGGCTAAGGATTGCTTCA
The DNA here is from genome assembly GCF_040938575.1 of Ambystoma mexicanum. Taxonomy (NCBI): domain Eukaryota; kingdom Metazoa; phylum Chordata; class Amphibia; order Caudata; family Ambystomatidae; genus Ambystoma; species Ambystoma mexicanum. The sequence continues at coordinate 258,199,448 of NC_090922.1, forward strand.
TTAGCTAAAAGTCTTGCCCATTCGATAGCTCAGCGAGCATGACCCATCACCACTAGGTCCAAGGTGGTACCTTGACCCAGAAGTGCAACAGGATTAGGGTCCCCTAGGGACATTACAATTGGCCTATGATCACTTTCCTGCCTGTTCATTACCTCAAAATCCTTAATCTGCGATCAATCCGAGACCACAATGAATATATTACCAATTCTGGACCTCCCATTGGGGCCAAAGTATGCATCCTTTACTGGTCAGTCCAACACAAAATGGCTGTTGCATGGACCAAACCCCAAATTATAGAGAATTTGAATAGTATTGAGGGTACCAGCTGAGGTTCTTTTTAAGGATAGTGCATCAAGTGCTCCTATTCCCCATGCCTCGTCCTCATCTTCCCATAATCATTCCAGTTATTTTAATAGCTCTAGTTTAAGGTTGAGATCTCCCAATACAATCAGAACAAAGGTTCCACCAATTGAATTTTTCCAAAATTGCAATACGTTCTTTGAGCAATAGAATATGGTTTGAGACAATTATTGGGTCTGGGCGATTATAGCAAGGTTTCCCTCCTGGAATTTTGATTACCAGTTGCTGTGCAACCAGCATCAACATTCTCAATCTCCCAATTGAGGCTTGCCTCAACCCACACCAAAAGACGCCCAGGGGTCTCCCCCTTGCCTTTTTTTGGGCCATAATGTTGAAGGACAAGTAACCCTGGATACTGAGATCTTCCATGGCCCATGTTTCTTGGAGGCAGATGATATTAAAACTCTCCAGGAAATGTTCCCACCTACTGTTGGCCAAGTGTCTGTTCACCCAAGCTATGTTCCAGGATAGCACCCTATACGTGGGATTGGGAGTGGGATAAATTATGTTCCTTGACAGTGGATTGCTCTGTGTGTAGTGCAGAGTGTTTTGAAGAAAATGTGTGTTTTCACCGGTAGATAGTGCCTCTCTTTTAGTAAGCCTGATGAGTAGTCTTGCTGCTGCGTCCTGTATTTGTTGCAGTTTTTTCATAAGGTAATCTCGGATTCCAAGATTATATGCTGTTGCCGTAATTTATTCTTGACATGACAAGAGAAATGACGGCAAGTGTTCTGAGTGTGAAGTTGAAGAAGGGGAGTATCCTCTTGGCTGTATGTAGGTGGAAGAAGCATTTTTTTACTGCTCCGTTGACTTCTAGTTTGACTGTTAGTTTGTTGTCCATTAATATTCTGCGATTTAGGCCCACTTTAGATGGTTGTAGTGGGTTTCCCAATTCGGTGGGCCATGAAATGTGTTGATGGTTGATGGGTCACTTAGCGCAATCTTGACTTGTATTTTGTCTGGGTTGAGTTTAAGGCTGTTGGTACTCATCCAATGGTTTATTTCTGTGAGGTAGTTGGTAACGGTTGGGTTTTGTTCTTCGCTAGTATTGCTTTTGTTGATGAGTTGTGTATCGTCTGCGTAGTTGTAGCAGGTGAGGCTGTGTCTTTTGATGAGGTTAATGAAGGAGGTCATGTAGATGTTGAACAGTAGTGGTGAGAGTGATGAGCCTTGTGGGACTCCATATGTTGTTTTGTTGGGTGTTGATTTGAATGGTGTTATGCAAGTCTTTTCTGTTCTTTTTGTCATGAAGGATTTTAGCCAGAGTAGTGCTGTGTTGCCAATTCCTATATCTTCAAGTCTTTTAATGAGTGTTTTGAGGCAGACTGTGTCAAAGGCAGCTGATAGTTCAAGTAGTATTAGTGCAGATTTGACGTTGGAGTCTGCGTTCGTTTTTAAATCGTCCCATATCGATAGTAATGCTGTTTCCCTTCCTCTCATGGGTCTGAAGCCTACTCGTGCCTGGTCTATATGTTCCAGGATTTGTTCGTAGACGTCGCTTTCCAGTAACTTTGCCGGGTATGGAATGTTTGAGATTGGTCAGTAGTTGGTAAGGTCTTCCCTGTTTCCAGATGGGTCTTAAAGGAGCGGCTTGATGTATGCCAGTTTGAAGACTTGTGTCACAGCTCCTGTTGCTAGTGAGTGGTTGAAGAGGTTGAGGAAATATCCTACTGGTGTTTTCTGGGTGAGGATAGTCTTCTATACATCTCGTGGGCGAGGTTCTGCTTGAGAGCTGCTAGTCAGGGGGGTTGTTGGTTTTTTAGGCATGCTATAAATGACTTGCTGGATGTTTGTGATTTTGTTATGGAAGTGGTCTGCAAGGTCATTGCATAGTTTTTGTGATGGGGTTTGTGTGTCGTTGCATGCTGTTGGGTTTCTTAGCTTGTTGATGATGTTGAGTATCTTTCTGGTTGTTGCTTGAGTTTGTGATCCGTTCGTTGTAGAATGTCTTCTTTGCTTTGAGTATTTCAGCTTTGTAAAGTCGCATGTGTCTTTGCTATGTAATTTTTACTGTTGGTCGTAGTTTTTCCTTCATTCTTGTTCTAGTTTCCTGTCTGGTTTTTTTCAGTGCTCTGAGGTGGGGTGTGAACCATCTCACCATTGTTTTCTTTAGTGAGAGGGTGAATGTTTTTTTCTGGTGCAATGTCATCTAGTGTTTTCGTGATCCATTTTCAGATTGTTTCAGTTCTTTCATCTATGCTACTTAAGTCTAAAACAGTGATTGGAGGTTTTTGTGGCTTCCAGTCTGGTGTTTAGGTCTGCGATGCTTATGGATTTCCAGTTTCTTTTCTGACTCAGTGGATGATTTGGGAGGCTAGCTAGTATCCACATTGGCTTTTGAATCATGAAGGGTATTATGAGGTGGTTGCTCCAGAGGATTTTAATTGGGTGTGCAGTTGTGACCATGTTTATGTTGCAGAAGATTGCATCTAGGGTGTGGCCTGCTGTGTGTATGTATGTCGCTCCTTTCACCAGTTGTTGTAGTTGGATTGTTGCTAGCTGGCTTATTAGCGTTTTGGGTTAATCAATGTTTTCTTCTTCGAACCAGATGTTGGCATCTCCCAGTATGATTAGGTGATCGTGTTTAAAGGTGATGTTGGTGATGGCGTCCACAAACATGTCCATTAAAGTAGAGTTGTATGTCGGTAGCCTGTAGACAAGTAGGAACAATAGGTTGTTTTTATGATGTAATGCTAAGTACCGGTTGGAGTGATTCGCAGTTTGGGATGTTTAGTGGTGGTGCTGTTGTTATCTTAAGCTGGTCCTTGTATGCCACAGTGATAAGTCCTCCCCTTTTTCCATTTCGGTTGGCTTGTTTAAGTTTGGAGTTGTCGGATACGGAATTGTGTGCTGTTACCTGGAAGTTTTGACTTAGTCAGGTTCCAGGGAGGAAAAGCATGTCTGTCTCTCCATCACTTAGTAGTTTGTATATTTCTATTATGTATTTTGAGATTGATCTGGTGGTGACTAGGTTGCAGTGTACCTTTTTGTTTCCTGAGGTTTTATTGTCCTTTGGTGGCGGTGTTGATACTTTGAGATGATATTGACTAATTTTTCCATTAAGTTGTGCAATGCATCACACTTAAACTGCACCTTAGAAATATCACTCAGATCTTCCAGGAGGTGGACAATAATGCACTTTGGATCCCTCATCCATACTCAGCACTGCATGTAACTCTAAAGCACATGAGAGGGGCCATGCCGCCATAAAAAAGCATGAATGGAGAGCCTTGCTCGCACTAGAAGGAACCAGGGTGAGTATCATGTACTCATTTAGCACTTAGATCATCTGTGAAACGTAGCACTGCTCTTGGTACATAGAGGGAGCACAGGATGTAGACATTGTTGTTTGTACAGCAAACCCTTTGTCTCCCCTGGCACACCACACATTCATAGCTTAGCGAGAGGCATAGGCTCATTCTACACACCCTGTATTTGCATATAACACAGACACTACTGAACAACACCTCTACCATTAGAATGAAGCTACTTTTAATGACAAAAATCCAAACTGTAATTGCTCACATAAATCTCCTTAAACACAACCCACACCTCTTTAGTGTATAGTTTACCTCTGCTGCACCCATTTACACGCCATTCAGATATGGGTGACTAGCAGACTCTTGGCCACCCTCACATAACTTTAATGGCTGAAATGCACAGAGGTGTGATAGCACCTCCCAACTTTTTTCTCATTTGGTCTCTGGTCCCTCCAAGGGCATTCAACTAACAGCCACAATTATGGTGAAAGGCGTCATACAAATGATAAAATTAATTAATTAATTTTGTTCTGTTGTTTTTGTTTCTTCGTTGAGATGGTCAGACAGGTTGTGTCTTGGATTGATGTTTTCTTCCTGGTCATCTGTCTGCTCACATTGATGGTTCTTTGTGTAGTACCAATTGTTTGTCATGAATGGTGTTTTGAGGTTGCTTCATTCAGTTGTGTTTCTTTTGATTTCACATGCGCCTGTTGGGTTTCTGCCTATCCTCCTTATGTGCCTACGGTTCATAAGGTTGGATGGTTGTCCGAGTGGGTGGTAAATTGATTGGTAGAGCGATAGGTAGAGTGATTATTGGTCATGTTCTGACAAAGGGGCTCTTTTGCAGTGGACAGGTAGGTGTGTTATTTCTTGGTGTAGGTTGGTTACCTGGTGTGGCATTTTGGAATGGTTGCAATTGTTCCAATTGGTTTATTCTGTTTTGGCTATTTTTTGTGCGTCTGTCTTGTATGGTGCATTATGTAATGTGGGCTTGTTGCTTGGGGTTTGTTTTCTTGATTGTTTCTGTGCTTTCCTGGTGGGTTTTTTGTTTGTCCTCCTGTTTTTTTCTCCTCGCTTGGGGTGTTTATGCTATTCCAGCATGGGGGGAGGTGCTGGGAGCTATCCCAGGGGTGTGATCTATCCCAGGGGGTGTGAGCTATCTCAGGGGGAAACAGCTATTCAGTGGGCATGAGCTATTGCGGGGAATAGCTCATGCGGGGTTGTGAGCTATCCCAAGGACATGAGCTATCCCAGGGACATGAGCGATCCTAGGGTCTGAGTTGCCCCTGGGGCTTAGATGTTTCAGGGCAGAGCTATCTAAGTGGAAGGGGCTATTGCTGGGGAGGGTTGTTCCCGGAGAAGAGCATTTCTAGGGCAGAACTATTTCCTGGCTGGGCTATTTGCCAGAGCGGGATCTCTGGATGGTAAGTGATTACTGTGTTAGGGTTCCAGGTTGTGAGTCCATGTAGCGATGGAGCCTTGTATTTGTGTAAGATTTAAAGTGGTTTTTGCCTTTTAGGGGGGCCCTGTAGAGGTATCAGCTTCACAGTGGGGAAAGCCTCTCTGTGGTGGTTGTATTTCAGTCTCAGAGTCTTGTGGTGCAAGGGAACCCCAGTTTGTCAGGGTTTTGTAGTGGAATCAGGTTTACACTGGTGAAGGCCTCCCTGTGGTGTTGTATCTTAGTCTCCCGACTTTGTGGTGCTTGAGAACTCCAGCTTTACAATAGTAGTGTTGAGGCAGGGAGTTGAAAGTCTCCCAAATTCGTAGTGGGAGGTTCACAGTGTTGGAATCCAAAAAGGTATTACCGCTATAGCTGCAATATCAGTTTGGAGACTTAGTCAGGCAGAAAGGAGGTGTGGCAGACTACAGACATTGGCCAGATTTACTGCAGGAGTACAAACTGGGAAATCTGGTCAGGCAGAATGTCAGTGCAGCGGTTATTAACAATGTCGAGCCCAAAGCGCCTATCTAGATTATGAGCCCCAGTTATGCCAATTTCTGGCGTGGTGGAACATAAGCAGTGGGGAATATCTCAGCAGTAATCTAGGCTGGGAGATTTTTGTCTGGCAAAAGGCGACTGTGGTGAGACACAACCAGTGGTGAGACTCAAGAGTAGCAGCCTAAACTGGTAAATGTAGTCTAGCAAAGAGCAAAGTTGTCGAAACACAAAAAGTGGTAATCCCCAACAAAGCAGTCCAAGTTAGGAGCCCAAGGAAGGCCAAATGCAAGTGTGGTAGAACACAATCCATGCCGAGATCCGGCGCAACAATCCTAACTGGGAAACATAGTCTGGAAAGGGTAAGGTGTTCAAATAGAAACTGTGGGAGATTCAGAGAAGTAATCTAGCTGGGGAACCCAGCCCGGTAGTGTAAGTGTGGCAAAGTACAATCAGTTTAGAGATTGAAAGTCGCAAACAAATCCAACCTACGCATCACTGTGAGAAGAAAGTGCAATGTGGTGGAACACAACAGAAGCGAGATATAAAATGCACAGCTTCACCTCAGTGAGGCAGCCGAACAAGGCCAAATCATGTGTTTGGGGTTGCTGTTGGTACTCTTGTTCAGAGGAGAATTGTCTTGCATTTCGGTGCTGAATTGCCCAGGTGGGTGGGACCAGACTGATATGCAAATGGATATTTCTTCTCTGTGAAAAGTACAGTGACCTCAAATGTGGTTGTAGACCCTCTTGAGTGGGAGCCTGCCCATAGAACAGGGTATTTGGCCTTGTTCATTCTCAGTAGAGGGTCTCCCTGACCTCTGTTGAAATATGCAAACCAACCCAACCAAGGGAGTGCTGTGGGAAGAAAGTGCAATGTGGTGGAACACAAAAATAGCGAGATTCAAAAATGCAAACCCAACTGACTCAATAATGGCAAGAAAAACATATGTTTCCACATGTACTATTGTCTGCTTCTTGTGTTAACACTCTTCAACTGTATGCATGTGAGTAGTTCTCCATTGTTTTGCTACAATTGACAGCGGAATCAGCACAGAAACAAAATAAGTCTTAATAGCAAATGTTTCCAAGTCTTTTCACTATAAAATCAGTTCTTCGTGACAATTCTGCTTCTGATCTCAATGGATCATCATAGTCTTTGGTATCAACTTTGCCTAGCAACAATGCATATCCATTATAGTATGGGTTTAATACGTATCTGAAACATATGCACCACCATCCTTCTACTGGCACATCTAGACGGTATGTGCTGTCCCTTCACCACCCAACGGAAGGCTTGAGAGGGTAAATAGAATTCAATAGGGGTGGAAAGATGTACACAAGGCAGTGTGGAGCTGCCCCAATCTGCATGACACATTTCAGAGACGGGTGGCTGTCGCCTCATAGCTGCCTATACCCACCCTTTCATTGTCTTCCATCTGTCATTGATAAGGGGTGTGAGATCAGCCGCAATCCCAATCCATTCTGGGAGGTAAGTATCCTTAAAATGAAAATACTGGGGAAGTGTGGATTTTGGTGATGTGAAGTTGGTTAGATAGACCACCTCTCCACCAGCCAGGTAACCTGCCCACCAGCCAAAGGTCCCAATGGTCATGATTGTGTGGTTACATTGGACAAGCAGAGCAAAGTCATTTGCCGGCGTGGATTCATTACTGTCACCAGCAAAATAGACATCCCCGTTGGAGGCATTGATGTTTTCTTTGCACCACGGCACCCCGTTGCTGGCCACCACAAAAATGGGCTCTTGGTATTTTTTACGGAAATAGTCCATGGCTTCTTGTAGGTAGGCTCGATCCCCAATGACCCCTTTCCAATCTCTGGGCATATGGACAACGTAGTCTCCTCTTCGCACATGAACTCCAACAAAGGTGACATTTGTCCGTGAGCCCTTCAGCTTTGCCAGCTGCTCGTTGGTGCCGTCTCTTAGAAAGTCATGTAATGTGAATTCTCTGCGGATCTCATCTCGTATATCACGGTACCAGGTCCATGACCAGGGATCGCCTGTTATTTTCACATATTTGCCACTGATATTCTTGTACTCTTCACGCATCCAGTTACTGGGGTGAAATCCCTTCCATTGAATCTTTTGGGCTACACTGTCATGGATCACTGGAATAGTGATTTTAAAGATAGGGGCTAGATAACTGTGCATATGAGACAGAATATAGGGCTGCTTTCCGTTCATCTTTGCAAAGGCATACAGGGCACCATACCCGTTCATCTGATTGCCCAAGCGGTTGATTGAATTCACAGTCCACATGCCATCCCTTTTCACTTTGGTCTCTCTTGTCGGTGTGGATGTCTTAGTAGCCGAATCTTTGCAGAAACAGTTTTCTCTGTTAGAATATTGTTTTCTCCGTTGGCTATTCGCGTATAACGATAGAACCATGATGCACACCAGAAATACCGCAGTGAGAAATCCCCCACGAATAGAAAATAGATTTGGCTGCTTCATGTTCTTTCTTCTTCACTCGAGCTTCTTCCTTTTTCTCATGACCTAAACAGAGAAAGAAATGTACTTTTTTAAATTAAGCAGTTCCTTCAAGTTTTCCCACTCGTTGACTTTCCACCCATCCTATCTTGAGAACTTAGCAACTTGTTTTGCCTGAGATGGTGCAAAGTAATTTCAGGCACCCAGTTCTGATATGTTCACCTTTATTGATATTTGCCAGATTCCTCAATTGCTTTTATGTGGTTCTTGTATTTTTGTATACTGTATGTGTCATGACCTTTCATTGATATTTGAAATGCCGTCCGATGCATTGTTCACCCATTGCCTGGTACGAGACCTGTTTCGCTCAGGGACTTGGGGATCATTTATTTCATTTTTGCTATCACCAATAGACACTAACAGAACGAATGTGACATGTAAAAAAAGCGATGTGTACAAATGTTGCAATTAAGCAATGTAGGTGTGCCACGTGGTCCACAAATACACCCCCGTTCATAAACATTGTCTTTGATTATTACATCAAGGATGCAATCCATGCACCTCGTGCCTTACATTCTGCATCTCCATTTAAAAGTGCAATCACGTAGCAACCAAACAATTCTCTAAGGCTTCGGATCATCGCCTTCTCACCAATGTGGCCAATCACGGCCTGATCTCATTAGTAAATGTACCTCTAGAATTAACCAGGCTATTTAGAGGTGCGTCAATGGATAAAAAAAAATGATATTAAGAGGATAGAAGTCGAGACTGTCCACAGACGTGAATGTTTGCATGGACGAAATATTAAAATTGGCTGACATGGAAAGATCGATTTATTGTCGGAAGAAGTCAATGATCATTTTTTATTTTAATATTATTTGTATTTAAACTATTTAGATTATCTGTTTTGAGTAGATATGGAGTAGATTCCTGACATGTACTAGCACTATTTATACTTTTCTTTATGGGGGAGGGAGTGGGTTTATAAAGACATGTTGACTGTATATTGTATCCGTAGAGAGTTGTAACATGCAAAAACTGCTAATAAAAAAAATAATTATAGAAATAACTGGGCCTAGCATAAATCTGCATCTGGTAGGATGTGCATGTAAAACATTTCCAAAACATGTGCATCAACTCAGTATTGTGTGCATGAAGTCTGCAAGAACGAATCTTCATAATCTTACCATTTATTTGTCTGTGGAAATATGTAGCCTGTGCATTGAGTGATATTGCCTACTCTATAGTTAGCATTCATCTAACGCCTTTAACAGCATAATTACTTTGAATCATTCTTTGTTCATGTTGCGATTTTACTTAATTTTTTTCCCTGGAGTCCAGAGACAATACAATCAAAATGGCGACAAAAGTAGGGTGGGGCATGGGGAGGCTGGGTGTTAAATACATCATTTGCCTTACTCACCCAAAGATGCATGACTTGGTTTTAAAGAACATTAAGTCACATGTAGATTGCAAATCATTCTTAAAAAGTAGACCTCCCAAAACATATTGAGATGTTTCAGAATGTGGGAAGGCCCGAGCCTCACCCGTCTGCCCGTCCCGCTCAATTTCTCTATGTTCATCCATCCGCTCATGACCATCACTCCTACGCAATGGAATCACCTAAGTGAGTATCCACCTATGGAGACAGTCCCGACATAATATCCCCAACTAGAACCAGCAACTAAATGCTCAATACAAAATATACTGAGGTCCAACACTGACATTCAGTTTGCTGGCCGGTATTGTGGTGGCAAAGCCAAAGACTGGATCGCGGATGTCCTATTCACAATCAACCAAATCCACATAAGCTCAGAAACCTTAATACACAGATGCATTCCCTGGGAAACCGAAGCCACTTTCCTGATGGAATCCAATGGGCAATACACACTTTGGAAAATGGCACCATAATGTCTGTGATAATGAGCCTGCCGGCTCGGCAGGCGTGACAGACACGGAGCGGGGCTCTCGCTCCATGATCGTGAAACTGTCGCGGGGAGCGGGAGTTGCGCAGCAATAAAAACAGGACCACAGGTATCGATGCCTAAACCCGGACTGGCGTTTACCCGCCAGTTCCGGTGATGCCTTTATTTCTACATCCGCCTGTAGTGTCACGTGACCCTGCTATTCCGGGACACGTGACACCACATTCCTCCCCAAATTGGAGGTAAAACTCCCATGGGTTGACATTACATTTTACATAGAGTCTTACTTCTAGGTGAGTGAATGTCTCTGTCTCTGCTGTCGTCTTCCTTGGTATATTTCGTCTACTACATATCCTTGAAGGCGGGAGGATGGTCTGGGCCTTTCTCTCAGACTGTATCGGGTGTTTCTTTCACGTGGCGCGTTTTCCGTGGCGGCCTCCACTTCACCATTTGCTCCTTCCGGTACTTCTATGGTCTGCTGTGGCGTGGGTGTTTGCGGTGGGTGTACTACTTCCTCTCTCTGGGGTGACCGTTGTTCTTCCCACATTTCTGGGGGCACTTTCCTGAAATGGGAGACGTTCCTGGTTACTGTCTCTTTTCCGCGGGTTGCCGTAATCATGCTGTGGTTAGTGGTCGTGACGGTCCACGGGCGCGCTTCGAAGTTGAGGGACATTTTCTTCGGTGGTGCCCGGTTCCTGACGAGGACTGTGTCTCCCGGGTTTATGTCTCTGTGGTGTGCTCGTCGAGCAATGCTTTCTCGCTCATTGTGTCTTTCCCGTCTTGTTTCCATCCCGATGATATCTGGGTCTGGCGCTGTCCAGTCTGGGTGTATCGCTAGCTCTGCCTGGATGGGGACTCCGAACATGAGGGCCGCCGGGCTGACCCCTGTGGCTGTGTGTGGGGTTTGTCGGTGTGTCCTCAGAAACCGATATACAGCCTTCAACCAGGGGTGTCCTTGCTCCTTGGCGATCCTGATGATCTTGTTCAGGGATCCCATGAAGCGCTCTGCGTCACCGTTTGCCTGGGGCCATCTTGGGGTGATGCGTTGATGTTTGACGTTGACTTCTTTGAAAAATTCCCTTAGTTCTTGACTGACAAACGATGGGCCATTGTCACTTTTCATTTTCTTGGGAATGCCATGAGTGGCGAATATCTTTTCCAGTGCGAGGATGGTGGTTTCTGCGTTCGTCGAGGCGACATGCTCTACTTCCGGGTATCTGCTATACTCATCTATCACCACTAGCAGGTATCCTTCTCCAGCGATGGTGCAGTGGTCCCACATTCGGGACTTTAGGTAGGCGGTCGACTTGACAATCCCTTGGTGTCCACTGTGGGCCAGCTTGAGCGCTCTGTCCTCAAGGGATTCTGGTAATATGATCCTGTGTCCTTTCAGTATTACTCCTTCAGGGGCTACAGACAGTTCATGTCTGACTCCGAATAGGGCCCTGAGTTTGGCTTGGGCAGTGGTTGTTCGGTGAGACATTGACATGAGGTACGTTTTCCAGTTGCCTGACTGTATGGCTGCGGCTGTATGTTTTAGGACGGTGTCCTCTGCTGTTTCTTGTACCACTTCCTGCAGTGTCAAAGCTCGTGGTCGGGCGCAGGCTATCACGTGACAGACGTGTTCGTCCGTTTCTGTTGCGTGGCGCTGTTCTTCGTCAGTGGCTGGCCGCGGGTGGCGGGACAGGTAGTCCGCCGGATTATCCGATCCTGGGCGGTATTCTACTTCAATGTTGTAGGGTTGAAGCTGCAACATCCACTTCTCAATGCGGGCGGGCGGATGTGGGGCGGAGCCTCGGAATATCGGGACAAGGGGTTTATGGTCGGTGAAAACTTTCGCCTGTTTTCCTAACAGGTAGACTTTAAAGTGGCGACATCCCCACAGAATGGCTAGGGCTTCCTTCTCGATATGAGCATAATTTAGTTCAGGTTTGGTGAGGGCTCTGCTGGCAAACGCGATTGGAAATATCGTGCCATCTTTATCTGTTTGGGTCAGCACGGCTCCTAGGCCAACTGGGCTGGCGTCGACAAGAAGTTCGGTCTGTCGGTCTACGTTGAAAAACGCCATGGTGGTGGTGGCGGACAGGGAGTCTTTTATTTGTTGAAAGGCCTGTTGTTGAACCTCCGTCCACTCCCACTTTTGATCTTTCTTGGTTAGCTCCCTGAGTGGGCTGGCGATGCTTGCAAGATCGGGGATGAATCGGGCACAGTAGGTGGCCATTCCCATAAAGCTTCTCACCTCTGAGGCTGATTGTGGTGGTTCAAATTCTTTTATGTCTCGTACCTTTGCTGGGTCTGGGGACACTCCTGCCGCACTGAAAATGTACCCGAAGAAACAGAGTTCTTTTTTGTTGAATTCACATTTGTCTGCGTTGAGGGTCAGACCGGCATCTTCGAGTCTCTTTAGGACTGCTGCTAAACGTTGGTGGTGGTCGTCTTTGTTTGACGCATATACAAGGATGTCGTCACTGATGTTGGTTGCTCCCTCGAGGCCCGTGATGACTTTCCGGATCTCATGCTGGAATACTTCCGCCGCTGAAGATATCCCAAAGTTGAGTCTCTTGTATCGCATCAGGCCAAGATGGGATGAAAATGTTGTGATGTATCTGGACTCTTTTGATAGTTTTAGCTGATGATAGCCGGACCGGAGGTCGAGCTTGCTGAAGACCGTCGCCCCCGTGAGATCTACAATGAGTTCGTCGATGGTGGGAGTGACATGGCGCTCACGACCGATAGCTATGTTGGGGAGTCGCATGTCGATGCAGATCCGTACCGCACCTGGTTGTTTTGGTTTCTGGGCTACTACCATCGGCGAAACCCACGGGGTTGGTCCAGACGTCTTCTCAATGATCCCTGCGTTTTCGAGCTTGAGTAGTTCCTTTTCCACGGCTTCTCTCAGGTGGAATGGGATTCGCCTGTGCCGTACAGCTTTGGGTTCGATGGTGGGGTCTATGTGCAGCTTGACCGTTCTCCCTTTTAGGCGTCCGATGCCTCGGAACAGCTTTTTGTGTCGCCCTAGGAGGTCGTGTAGTTCATCGTGTTGAGCACTGAAGGCGAAATGTATCAACTCCAGCTTCTCGGCTGTTTTACAGCTTAGGAGGGTTTCGCACCCGGCGTCCACCACGTAAATTCGGGCTCGGCAGCTGGCATTACTGTGAGCGAAATTGGATTTGAATGATCCTCGCACGGGTAGGGGTTTCTTTGATCCATAGGCGTATAGCCTGACTTTCCTCTTCAAGAGCTCTGGTCTGGGGTTCAGACTGTTGAATGCTGTCACGGGCATGACATTTACTGTGGCACCGGTGTCAATGATAACTTTCAGTGGGTCTCCATCGGAGAGGATGGTGCATGTTGGTCTCCTCTTCTGTCGTGATTTCCGTGGGTCCACTGCCGATATTAGGTGCACCCGATGTACTCGCCTCTTCCCTTTCTTTCTCCTTTCTTTGTCTTGTCTTTCGGGGGATGAGTCGCTGTTACTTTCGTCGCTTTCGCTCGTGGTTTGGGATCTGTGTGATTCGTCGACTGCTCTAGCTTTCCCTCTCCGCGTTGGTTGGTGGGGCTCTTTGGGCGCGAATCTCCTGCGTGGTTCTTGTGGTGGCCGCGAGTCTGCGTCCCGGTCGTTCTTGTTCGGTGGGTTTAGGCAGACTGCGGCGTAATGGTTCAGGCGGTTGCATTTTCTGCATGTCGACCCCCACGCTGGGCAGGAATCTCCCTTATGCCATGGGCCTCCGCACCACTTGCATGATTGATCGCGCCTTTGCGGTGGTTGCATTCTTGTGTTTTGTTTCGGGCGGGTGCCCAGGTGTCGGGAGATGGCCGCTACGTCTTCTGTTGGTCCAGGGTTGTCTAGCGGTGGCCTCTGAATGGCTGCTTCCATTACTGCTACTTGGTCCTCTGTTTGCTCGCGGAGTCTTGCCATCTCGAGGATGCGTGATAGCCGCACATTCTTCTCTGATAGTATCGCCCTCCTCAGCTTCTCGGATGAGATGCCGTTGATAATCTGGAGGCGGATGGCGAACTCCTCAACTGGAAATTCGCAGCCTACCGCCATTTCGCGAAGGCGAGCGTGAAACTTGTCCACTGTCTCTGTTTCCCGTTGCCTCGCCATGCAGAAATGAAACCTCTCGTAGTCGGGGTTGAGGTCTGGTTTGAACATGTTGGAAAGGGCGGCTTTGGCTGCAGCGTAGTTGGCATCAGTACCTCTGTTTGGTGTGGCGTTGAATAGGCGCAGGGCGGCAGATCCTATGTTGAGGAGGAGAAAGGTGCGCATCTTTTTGGGCGTAGTGATATCTCTCGCGTCGAGGTGCATCTCGAACTGTTGTAACCATATTTCCCATCTGATGGCTGCTCCGTTGGTAAACGGGTCGAAAGGCGGCATGAACGTGGTTAGCGAGGGGTCAGTGCGTTCCTCGGTGATGCTCCTTCTCGACGTGGACCTGGCGCTGGTCTCTGATGGGCTGGACGTCGGGTCGGACATGGTGTGTTGTGCAGTGTTACGGCGCTGTGTCGCAGCTTACCGTGTGATGGCAGTTGGGCCTGGTGAGCGCGCAGCGCGTGGTCTCACGTGCGGCATCCTGGCAGGGTAGGCCGTGGGTCTCCTGCGTTGATTGCTTTTCCACTTGTCGTGGGGTATTAATTTCTGTTGGATGCAGCTGCCAGGGCTGGGGGCTGTTGCCTGGGGTGTTGTCAGCTATGATGATTTTTTTTTTTTTCCTTCGTTTTTTTTTTTTTCTCCTTGTTGGGGCCCTGGGCACTGGGCCTACTCTCCGCCGCTCTTGGAAGTTGACTGTGATGGTGGGCGGGGCCGGCGTTGTTGTCTTGCCGGCTCCGCGATCGTACAAACGCGGGTCCGTGGGTGCGATGGCCTCCGTTGTTGTCGGGGCTCGCAACTCACTTACCGCCTCGTCGCCAGTGTGATAATGAGCCTGCCGGCTCGGCAGGCGTGACAGACACGGAGCGGGGCTCTCGCTCCATGATCGTGAAACTGTCGCAGGGAGCGGGAGTTGCGCAGCAATAAAAACAGGACCACAGGTATCGATGCCTAAACCCGGACTGGCGTTTACCCGCCAGTTCCGGTGATGCCTTTATTTCTACATCCGCCTGTAGTGTCACGTGACCCTGCTATTCCGGGACACGTGACACCACAATGTCCGTGGCTGGTAACGCTAACCTAGGAGCACTGGATAAACCCTTCTCTCTGCTAATAGGGCAATAGAGATGAATAATATGACCCAGCAATTGACCTGAGAGCTGGCGTTTAATGCAAGTTTCCACTAATCAAGATCATCGGGTTTAATTGCAAAAACAAACCGCTCAGCAGCCAGGACACAAGGAAGCTGTACGTGCAGTCACATCCGGCTGCTCTGCTCATTAGATTCTCTGCCGTGTATTCGAAGTTCAGTAGCTGTCACGTGATCAGCCTCGCTTCCCCCCATCCTGATCTCGAAGCCCGTGGCAAATTGAAGACCACCCCTTTGCTATTTATTGTTGTATGTCCAGGGCAGAGAACTGTAATTGCATATATTAGCATACATGCCAACCCTCCCGATTTAGGGGGGAGACTCCCAACTTTTCATTGAAAAATATAGATATTCTTCACGTTCTCCCGCCTAAAATAATTCCAGTGCCAATGTATTCCTATGGGGTAAATAACGTCTCCCGATTCCCTACACAAAATCTCCCTCATAGATCTATCAGAATGTTGGCATGTATGTATTAGGTAGAAGCAAATATTTCACTTGGATCCCCGAAATGAAACATTCAAAAATAAATAAGAGACAGGAAGAGGGTAAAGAGAGAAAGAGGGGCAGTCAAGCACAACAACAGGAAGATAACAGGCGAAAGATAGAAAGATACAAGAGATCAGGAGCATAAAGTGTTGAACTGCTGCAGAAGCGCAGGATTCCACCCCGTCACCTGCAGGTCACACCTGGCTCGCAGCAGCAAGCGCTTATCCCACTGAGCCATCCTGCCAAATATTCCTGCTGCGTATCCCACTGAGCCATCCTGCCAAATATTCCTTCTTAAAAATGTGTATACGGGCAGCTTCAGGTAATGCCTTGACCCCGGGGTATGGGTTTCTTATTAATAAGTAACACCTATTATTACAGTGCTACGAAGCAGGGGGAATATGTCATGACACATTTCTTATAACGGTGATATATTTTACATTAAAAAAAGAGTGGAGTTGGTAGACACACAGGAGGGGGTGGATATATCGCAAATATTTATTTTTATCTGCACAGGCCATTATACATAGTGAAGTACAAGTGGATAGCTCAGCAAGTTAAATGCTCAACTCTGGCACGTGCCAGCATGCACTTCCAAAGTTCAAATCTCAGCCCTTCATCCGTCTGAGGATGATACATTGGGCCTCATTACGACCCTGGCGGAATTCGGAAAACGATGGCGGAAATGCAATACCGCCATCGAATAGCGCTCGGTGCGACTATGACCCGTCACCGCAAAGTACGAAGCCATTAGCGACACCGTAGTGAACGCCAACGCCAACTGCACCAAGCACGCGCGCGCGCGCCATGCCAAACGGTAAACACCACCATGGCGCAAGGGTACGCTAATTCCGACCCTAGCGGACATGTACCTAACGCCATCAAGCATGGCGGAATGTCCCATTCCGCCATGGTGAGAAGTACGGCATCGCGAATCAACCGTAAACGGCCCCACTGAGTGCCTGTACACCGCTCCCTGCCCACAAAGTACAACTCCCTGTAGGTGCAATGAAGTCACAATGCAACCATTGAAATGTACAAGTCACCCATGCATGCCAACGAACAAATGAAACACAAGAGGGGCCAATGGGAGCTGCAGGGCACAGATGGCACGAATACAGAAGCCATCCCAATGGACATGACCACAGTCCCCCACCAAGAAACGCACGCAAACACAGGCACCTGTGACCAGCAATATTCCGAAAATCACATCATTCCACCAGTCCACCTGGCTGACCGGCATCTGTTACACAAAACCCAATCCCCCGCCCCTGAGCATGACAACATTCAAACAGTCATATTGGCAGCCCCCATCCCTGACCTCACGGGCTTCGTAGGCAAACGCGCCCAGTACAGTACCACGCAACTAAACTCCGAAGCTGGAACCCAATGCAGATCTCCTCACAATACATCGCTCCCCAAATAGGAATATGCCACATCACTTGCAAAGAAGAACGCTACACGGGCCAAATCAGAATAGAAATTTAATGCACAACAAAATCACCAAGGCCATACAGCCATCAGGCCATGAACTCCAAAACACATTTCACCATTGTGGGCTGCATCCGCAAGAAATGACCAGCCACTACTTGTGTGACGCCCTGTTCCATCATGGTACACAGAGCCACATTCACGTACGAAAAGGCAACATGGAAGCGCACAGAACCGCAGGGCCGGCCCAATGGGGAGGTACTAGTCCAGCTGAAAGGCCGAAATGTTGCTCCGAGCCACTAGTACTGCGTAAGGGCATGTGGCCCATTGGCGATCGTCCCATAAGATCGTAATGCTGCTCCACTGATTAACACGAAGCAGCAGGTGTCGGGAGTAAAAGCCATCTGCAGGAGTGGCATACAGATGGCAGTGGCAAAAGGGGAGGAGATACCTGTCAACCAAAAGAAAAGAAAAAGAACAGAATGGCCATCAGAACTACATCCGAACAACTCACTTCAATGATCACACTGAATCCACAGCCATATGCATGCTAGCCCACTCCAAAGGATCATCACCACCCCAAAACCACTTGCGACTCATAACCATCTATATCGAGGTGTAAACACCATCACAAACGAGTGTACCTGTGCATGCGTCTGTCAAAACAGAATCCATCTGATGGGATTGTTAACGTGCATGGACACAAGTGTCTGAAGGCGCGTCGAGAAAGGGAGGGCTCAACAAGGCCAGATAGACGATGGTCCCACTATGGCAGACCTGCATCACATAGCGCAGGGGAGGCGGATAGATTCCAAGAAGCCCTGAACATGGCAAACTCTGTATCAAATCATCTGCCCATGCATCCATTCATCATTCCCTCATCCCGGTATAAAAACGCCAGAACATTTACTCACATGACATTAGAAATATCCATTGAGTCTGTGCGTTATGCAGCCTGCAAAATCCACAGTGCCCCAGCCCGTAATTCCAGTGTTGTGAAGTAACATGTATTTGGGAACGTCCGGCCTCATCGCCCACGTCGCTATTGCGCATCCCAAACTATTCATATCAATCATTGCTTCCTCGCCATGGCCCCTGTCTCAAGGACATTGAACAATAGAACGTTATATTTGCAGTCAGACCTGTGGGCATCTCCTCGCCGCGAGCTGAAAACCGAAAGCGCCGCCCTTCGAATTCCTCATTTGCAACATCACGTCGAAAAGGCATCTGTGGCCGTTTGAAATCACAAATTAATCCATCTAGTGCGGCTGTGTGTGAAAATGGCAACTGCCTTCACCCACAAATGGGACGCCCCGCCCGTCGGTGCAACTCGGTACAGTGATGCATGAGGGCCCACCGTTACTCGAGTACTACGTTCCACTGACCCTTCACAAGTCTGTTCGCGACGGCAAAGATTGTATGTGAAACAATGGGACCATAGCCGAATGTACATATCAACAAATGTTACACGGCCATCGGGTACAAATACATGATTGCAATAGCAAGATGCCATTACCGAATTGCAGCGTTGTGTGCGGGACGTGCTCGGCCAAAGGGGAGAGCAGCTTGCACAGGTGGAATGAATCACCACAGGTGGAGGCCATACAGCCTGAAAACACATAAATAGCACACCCAGTCTCCTCCCACAACCACACACACTCCGAAATGCTACCGGCAGGACTCGCGATGTTGGCCCTGGGGGACCTGATAGCACTGCAAGTACTCCAACTCCAAGAAGAAGACGAACACCAACTACAACCGGCCGCACGGAGGAGACGCAGGAGGAGGAGGAGGGCAAGGCAGGGCCAGCAAGGGCTGCCAGCACAGCCACTACCACCACGCAGGCAGGCCGCAATCCCACGCCTCCGAGCACATCCGTTCAACCTCACTGATGAGCAGATCCACACCCTCTACCGTTTGGACCGGGACACCATAGCCGCCATTGTGGACATGACACAGGCTGACCTTGTCAGCATGATAGATAGCCCAACCGCCATCCCACCCCTACTGAAGGTGGTGTCTGTACTCCACTTCCTGGCCACAGGCACCTACCAGCACACAGTCGGACAGTTGCATGGCATTTCTCAGCCACTGTTCTCACGGACACTATTGCAAGTGCTCGATGCCCTCCTGCAGCACGCAGACGACTACATCTCCCTACCACGCTCGGAGCAGGAAATTACAAACACGAAAGTGGGATTCCATACACTTGGCGGCATACCGGGTTGCATTGGTGCCATCGACTGCACCCATGTTGAATTGGTCGTCCCACATGCCATGGAGGCCCAGTACCGCAACCGAAAACAATTTCATTCCCTGAATGTACAAATGGTGTGTGACTCCAACAGGATCATTACACATTGTTGTGCCCGATTCCCTGGATCAACCCATGATTCTATGGTCTTGAGGAACTCTACAATACCACGCTAGATGGAGCGACACGCAGGGAACAGATCCTGGCTACTCGGTGAGTCTCATTACATGCATGATAATGTGGGGTATGTGATTCGGCAATGACCTGGCAGGAAGGGGGGTGGGGGGGTGGTGTGCGTACGTAGCAATGGCATTCCACATAATCCGTTTATCGTCCACATACAGGTGATGCTGGGTATCCACTGAAGAGATGGCTCCTCACACCAGTCCGGAACCCACGGGACCAGCATGAGGAGGACTACAACCATGCCCACTCACGTACCCGTGTAGTCATTGAACAGGCATTCGGCCTACTGAAGACTCGTTTCCGCTGCCTCAGCAGGTCTGGCGGGGCACTCCTGTACCACCATGAGAAGGTTGCAAAGATGGTGATGGCATGTGTCATGCTCCACAACATGTGCGTACGTAGAAATGTGCCCATGCCCCCTGACGCAGAACTGCAAGCACCTGATGATGGTCATGAAGAGGGTGGGGATGTGGCAGCACCTCAAGGAGTCTGCGAGGCACCGGAGGGCCGTGACATTCGTCAGCATCTCATTGATGCATGCTTCTAGCACTCACGCCTGGTGGCTGATACATGGACACGGTACTCGTGGCACTGTGTGTGTCTGGTACATGCACAATATGGACTGTACGCCTATGATGGCCTAGTACACAATGATCATTGTCCACACATCACATTGGTTGATCGTGCACTGTTTATGGCATATGTGATATCATATTGAACACCCTATCGACCCGCCACCCAAGTGAGCACAACACACCCCCTCCACCCTCCTACCTCCCCCCCGAACACCAGTGTCCAAAGATGCTCATTGTCAGTGGGCTGTCGCTATTGCAAGCCCCCTCTGCGGGTATCAGGGGCACCCCTGCCTGTGGAGCGCAGGTTCCTCCCAGATCTACGTTGGGGGCTGCCCTGGACGGAACTTGCAACGGATGATGTCTCTGCCTGCTCACGTCCATGCATGTCCCTAAGGGTTTGTGAGAGCTCAGTGAGCACACGGCGCACTGCGGCAAGTTCGGCACATACGTCTGTGGACGTCGCATGCAGTTCCCCCCTCAGGCTCTCGGTGCTTCTCTCCATTTGGACTCTCAGGCTCTCGGTGCCACTCTCCATTTGGACTCTCAGGCTCTCGGTGCTAGTCTCCATTTGGACTCTCAGGCTCTCGGTGCTACTCTCCATTTGTGCCCTTAGTGTCTCTGTACTTCTCACCATTTCTGCCCTAAGTGTCTCAGTTGATGTTTCTATGTCTGCCTTAGTGCCCCCACATTCATCGGCATGGTCCTTGAGGAGCGTGGCCAGTTGCTGCTGTTGCACGATTAACTGGTCGAGGGACTGTTGCCTCTGCTGGGCCATGGCCATTTGCGGGGGTGTCACAGAGGGGCTGTTGACCTCATGTTGCCTTGCCACAGGGCTTGTGGGGGATGGCCAGTCGTCGTCTTGTGGGTGCCCCTGCGTGGTATCCTCATGTTGTACGGGATGGGACAGACAGGGGGATTGGGACAGGTCATGGATGGATCTGACTTTGACATCCCCGTCTTCTGTGTCGGAGCATGCTGCCATCAATGGGGTGTCACCTATGGTGCTGCTGCCACCAGAGGCAGTGCCTTCTGTGGCATCCGTTGGGGGGACCTGTGGCGGTGGTGTTGTGGGCATGCTGGCTGCTGGGGTGCCTGTTGATGTTCCCTCCTCTGTGCTGCCACCTGATTTGTGCTGCTGCCGTGTCTTGATGCGTGCAGCTGAGGTGGAGGGTCTTTGGCCGTTGGTCTTGGCCCTCTTTGCAGGTGTGCTGGTAGGGGTGTCCTGATGCTCGTCGTTTGGATCGGACCCTGTGGTGGAGTAAAGGAGGGCGAGGGTTATTAATGGGTCTGTGGGTATTGGAATGGCATTGTATCACATGCATTGGGGTAGTACCTGAGGGTGATTTGGGTCGGGGCCTTGGAGGTGCTTTCATTTGTGTGTGGAGTGAGGGTGCAGTTGTTTGGCAGCCTGCAGTTAGGGTGTGCCTGCTGCACGTGTAGTGGGTGTTTTAGGGCTTTTTAATTATTTATGTATTTATTGTGAGTTTTAAAGTGCGCTATCAGGCCGATGTGTGTGGACGTTCTCCTGGACATGTGTTTCTGTTGCACTATGTGGACACATGGTACTTCACATGATTGGACATTGTGGATTTAGCATTGTTTTATTTGGCCCACCTACCTGAATCTTCGGATGTCTGCACTCCTTTCTCCATCCCTCCGACTCCCTCTATGCTCTCCATTCCGATGGTGGAGGCACAGATTTCTTCCCAGGGGGTCAACTTGATGGGTGATTCAGGACCTCCCCCGGTGGCTGTGGCAATGTTGCGGTTGGCAGAGAGTATGCTGCGGACGCGTATCCGCAGGTCGTCCCATCGCTTTCGGCATTGCTGTGGGGTGCGGGGTGCGGTCCCCACCGCACTTACCCGCTGTGCCACCAGAGCCCATATGGCCTTCTTGTTTGCAAGTGCCGTCCTGGTCATTTGTGTGCAGAAGACGACGGCAGCATTCTCCTGGAGGGTCTCTGTTAGCACGGTGAGTTCCTCACGGGAGAAGTGGACCTGCCGCTTGCGGTCGCACGCTTTCTTCGCTACTTTTCCCATTTTTCTTGGTTTCGCTAGGGTGGATGACGGGTTGGGGTGTGTCTCAGGGTAGTGTTTTTAGTGGTTGTGTGGTTTTAGTGGTTTTATAGGTGTACGGCGGGATGTTTCCCGTTCCGGGCCCATGTTTTTACTTCCGTTTCCGTATATTTCCGGTCACCGTACTTTCCGGTAGGCGCACACTGCGGTGTCCGCTGTGATGGGTGGCGGTATTGCACCTAGGGCGCCGTACGGCGGCGGTGTGGGCCATTTTGGGGTCATTTCCGCCATCGCGGACTTTGCACTTCCGCCATGCCGTGGTGCTCGTGCCCGATGGGTCGGAATGGGCCGCACTTTGCTCCTTCGTGCAATGGCGGAAACGCTATTTACGCTGTGGCGGTCCGGTCAGTCACTTTCCGCCAGGGTCGTAATGAGGGCCATTGACTTGAGTATCATTATTTTTGGTAGTAATAACACTAGTTTTTTCAGCCCTTTGAAGGAGGAGGAACCGGGCATGAAGAGCTACTTATTAAAAGGTGACATTATATAAACTATACAAGCTGTTTATAGGAAAAGGTAGCCCACAGTAACATTGAAGTGTGCAGCTTTGCTCAAATAAAAGGCTACAGAAGTTAAATAATCACATTCGGAAACACAGTTGCGCACGACAGAGATGACAGCCTGATAGAGGAGCTCTACTGCCCGGCATCAATACGTCCCTAAAATCCTTGATTTAAGGGTGCATTATGCTGCAGATTTAAGGGTGTGTTATGCTGCAGATTTAAGGGTATGTTATGCTGCAAATGTGAACTGCCTTGACTGCAGAACACCTGCGCTACTAAACCTGCCCGATCTCATTGAAGTCTGCTGTCCGGGAGCCAGTTGGATCTCTGTGGGCCTGAGAGCACGCTGGTGGCGGTGCACTCCTCCTCCTCCAAATCGTAAAACTGCCAGAGCTGATGGGTGCGGCACGTGGGTGGGCCTAAGATCCCAACTGCTGCAAGTCAACAAGAGGGACGCCTGCTTCAGGGGACAATGGACTACAATGTATCCCCACTGAGGGGCCACCAGGTCAGTCAGGCTGCCACTCGGCCCTGCACGCCTTACCCCTGTCCCGAGACACCCCGCTGCCGTCACACACCCCCACAGTCCGTGAGAGGTGCTGCCACCCCCTATACAGCTATATTAGGAGCCTCCTGTGGTGGATGAGCACTACGCGTTGCCTCCTGCATCTCCCATATTTGAAGTGCCCGCGTTTGGCACAGCAAAGCCCCCATACTGTGAGGAGCAGTACTATGAGCTGAATGCCATCCCCGGTCCCTCCTACAGTGGTACGGGGGCCCACAGACGTTTACTACCTGTGGGTAAGATTCAGTGCCTCGGGTGTGTGATAGTGTTTGTTTTGGTGTTAGTGTGTTGTGTTGTGGTGGGCTGTAGTTGTGTTGCACTGGTTAGATGGTGTCCATAAGGGATCCAGAGTCGGGATGGTCATAGCTGTAAGACTATCTGGTGTCTTGGTGTTTACTTGCGTTCTTGACGGTTTTATGGACTATGTGGGGTGGTTCACACTAGATGTACTTCCAGCATCTAAGAGATGATGTATGTGAACAAAGAAGTGATTAGTGGTGTGTTTATGTGTAGTGTGGCTAGCCTAAGATCCGGTGTAGTGGCATTGGTTATGTTGGAGCAGCAGGAAGGGGAAGTTGGTTAGTAAGTCTGTCGGTTTGTTTGAGTCTCTGGTGTGACGCTTTGGTTGCGCTTGATGGTATCTAGCAAGGTTCCTGATAGTGGTTCTTCGGACCATCTCGCCTCCACTCTTGTTGTTTGTCTGTGATGTTATTGCTGCCAGTGTCCCTTTGTGGTTGTCATTGTCTGTTCAATAGCCAGGTTTGAGTCATTTCCTGAAGATGATGTGCTTTGGCTCTTACCCCTGATTATATACTGCCTCCTATAATAGACACAGACCCTAATGTGATTCATCTCACAACTCCTTCCATCAAGGAGCTTACTAAAACAAGTCAGGATCAGTCTCTGTGTGATAATAACTGCATCCCTGGATCCTCAGAAGGTGAAAATAATGTATCTTTTTATTATTTATTTGCATTTTTAAAGCGCTCACACAGCCCGGGGGCAACAAGGCGCTGTTACAGGAATATGTCTTAGTTGCATATTTATAACACGCTTAAAATACCCAGAGGTTTCTAAGCGCGGACCTGGGGAATGAACCTGTGTTGCTTCGTGTTGTCTTATTTCCAAGGCAATCAGGTTGCCGCTGAGCTATCCACCCGGGACTATCCTACCTCCTTCCAATCAACTAACCTTATCCCTACTGAATACACGCTCTTTGGTGGAACATGCCTTTGAAGTCGCTGATTACATTTGAATGCACAATCCTGATGTTATGGCCCCTTCAGAAACATGGCTATCTGATACAACCCAGATTGCTGTTAACAATGCTTTCCCCCCAGGCTACAAAGTTTTCAGGGCTGATCGTAAAGCTCAACGAGGGGAGGGTGTAGCACTCCCTGTCAAAGATTATTTTGACTGTCATGATTCTCCAGTGCTTACCACTTGGATGGCTGCGAACATCTTATGATAAAAATGAAAATCAATCCAAACTCCTCTCTCATCTTACTGATTATCTATAACCCATCCGCAGGCTGTTCCTTCTTTTGAGGAACAGCTCATAGGATTGCTGAATGGCATCCCTAAAGTACAGTTCGTGTAATGGTTGATTTGATTTTAATATTTGGGCTGATGACTCATCAGACACCTCTGCCATCTCCATCCTACTCTCTTTGGAAGTTATAGGCTATACTCAATTTGTTAAAGTCCCAACTCATCAAGCAGGACACACTTTAAACTGGATATGTGTCAGATATATCTGTTATATCCTCTTCTGCTTGTGAAGAGTCTGATCCCCTGTCCTCCCCTTCCTCCTCACCTCTGATTTTCCGATGTAATGCAAGCTTCGGGTTATCTTGTGTTCGAGTCTTTCCCTTTTTTTTTTGCAGATAAGGACGACCGTGAAAGGACGCCACAGTGACACCCAATGGGTGAACTGTGACTACCCTCCTCAGCCGTTAAACAGTGGGGAAAAAGCCAGAGGCATAAAAAACCCCAGAAAGGAATGCTTCAGCTGAAGAGATGAGTGGATGAGGAATATCCAGAGATGGTTAACCTGGGTGTAGGTCCAGTAGTAGAAAATCTGGGTAGCAACAATACAGTTCAGGAAAATGCAGGCAATCCGTTGGGCAGGCAGGAGTCGGTACACAGGAAGTACAAGAATAAATGCCAATGAGGGTGAGGCAAGGCAGTCCGTTGAACATAAGGTGGTCGATACACGGGAAGGCAAGGCTAAGGTAAAGACGGGGAGGAAAGTAAAGAAAAGAAGGCAAGACAGAGGGATAATAACACAAGACGAGAGGAAAGGACAGGAGGAAGATGGGAGCGGAAGGTAGAAAGAGGAGGGTCAAGGAAACGGAGGCGAGAGGATAAGATGGAAATACAAGGAGGAAGGACGGAAGGAAACGAGGCGAGTAAGAGAGCAAAACACTGAGGAGCGAAGTGCAAGGAGTACGGCAGCGCAGGCGATCAGGAAAAACTGTTTGTTGCAACGCATCCGACCCCGGAAGTGAGTGGCTTATATACGGGCGTCGGAATGCGTAGAAAAAGACTAGACTCGTACTCTGCGCTTCATTGTACGTGAAGGAACCAGTAATGGAGGACGCAGCTTCCATTTAGTCCAAAGTCGCCAGGTTCCCTGAGGTGTGACAGTATGCCCCCTCCTAAGGTCCACTCCTCCTGGCTTGCTCGGATTATTACGATGGAACTTGTACAACAGTAAGGGGGTATTCAAATGAGATCTAGGTTCCCAGGTGTTTTCTGAAATAGGGTATCCTTTCCAACAAATAAGGTATTCTAAGCGTCCTCTATGATTCCGGGAGTCACATATCTGGGCCACCTCATAGACATCTTTAGAAGGGTCTTTGGGTACAGAGTTGCTGCTTGTCTTACGGGTCCATCTATCTTCAAAAAAGGACTTTAGTTGAGAAGTGTGAAACACCGGATGAACTCGGCGTAAGCTTGATGGTAGCTGTAGACGAAAAGCCACAGGGTTTATGACTCGAGTGATCTTGTAGGGCCCAATATATCTAGGGGACAGTTTTGAGGGACGTACCCAACGTGGTAGGAATTTGGTCGACAGGAGTACCTTAGAACCAACACCCCATTGTGGAACTGGTCTGCAGTGTTTATCCGCTTGGGTCCTGTTTCTTTCTTGGGCCTCCTTCAATCCCAGCCTAGCCTGGTTCCTCCTTAAATACAAGGAGGAAGGACGGAAGGAAACGAGGCGACTAAGAGAGCAAAACACTGAGGAGCGAAGTGCAAGGAGTACGGCAGCGCAGGCGATCAGGAAAAACTGTTCGTTGCAACGCATCCGACCCCGGAAGTGAGTGGCTTATATACCGGCGTCGGAATGCGTAGAAAAAGACTAGACTCGTACTCTGCGCTTCATTGTACGTGAAGGAACCAGTAATGGAGGACGCAGCTTCCCGGATGGTCGTCAATGAGGCTTCGGCCGAAGGAACTGAGCTCTCTATGTGAACTAATGGAAGTAGGGTGCGGGGATGGTAACCATATGTACAGAAAAAAGGACTAATCCCGAGGGCAGAGTGTTTGGCGTGATTGTAAGAAAATTCTGAAGTAGGAAGTAACTGGACCCAATTGTCTTGCTGTTGGTTAACAAAACACCGGAGATACTGCTCTAATGTACCGTTGAGGCGTTCCGTCTGTCCGTTGGATTGTGGATGGAATCCCGAGGTGAGAGCTCTCTCTATACCCAAGCCTTTACAGAGAGCGGACCAGAAATGGGATGTATACTGGCTGCCTCGGTCCGAATGATCTTAGTAGGTAGACCGTGTAACCTGAATATGTCTTTCAAGAATATTTCTGCCATACTGGAGGCAGAAGGTACTTTGGGTAAGGGTGAGAAATGCGCCAACTTTGTGAAAGAATCAATCACCACCATGATACAGGTACAACCTTGTGACTCTGGTAAATCAACGATGAAATCAGTAGATACCGTGGACCAAGGCCCAGTAGGAATGGCACAGGGTTCCAACAATCCCAGAGGTCGTTGCGAGTTGGATTTGTTCCGAAGGCAGGTGGTACAAGACTGGACATATTGTTTGGTATCTTCCCTCATGTTGGGCCAAAAGAAGTGTCGTACTAGAAAATCCTGAGTACAACGAATACCACGATGTCCGGAAAACTTTGAGTCATGACACCAGGATAACGCCGTCTTCCTCAAAGCTGGCGTGGGTAAGTACAATTTGTCGTTTACTAGATAAAGTCCGTCTTTAATGACGTACTCCGTCAGGTGGTCATGCATTTCGTCCTCGAATCTTCCTCCTGAATCGTCCCTGACTCGTTGTAAAAAGGTAGAAATAACTCCAATTCTTTCGGACCTAGGAAACATCAACTCCGTCGTGGATTCCGATTCAGACAGATAGTCACTGCGCCGGGACAGGGCATCAGCTACCAGGTTTTGTTCGCCCGGGATATAGGTGATCTCGAAGTCAAACTGGGCGAAGAAATGTGCCCATCTCGCCTGCCTGGTATTATAGCACTCAAATCGACGTAAAACTTGCAGATTTTTGTGATCCGTACGAAGGGTAAAAGGATGTTCCCCACCTTGGAGGAGGTGACGCCATTCAGCACAGGCTAATTTCATGGTGAGTAACTCTCGCTCTATAACAGAGTAATTACGTTGACTGATGTTTAGGGTTTTGGAAAAATAGGACACCGGGTGTTCCTTACCATGGTGTTCTTGTAGTAAGACCGCTCCTACAGCTGCTGAAGAGGCGTCAGTTTCCACGATGAAAGGGCTGTGCTGATCGGGTTGTCTTAAGATAGGAGCCGAACAAAAGGTCCGTTTTAGCTGTTGAAAACTCTTCTCCGCCTGAGGAGACCATTGAAATGGAGAGGAGGATTTCTTCAGAAGAGTGGTCATAGGAAGTACCTGCAGGGAGAAATTTGGGATGAATTTTCGATAGAAGTTAGAAAGGCCAAGAAATCTCTGGATGTCCTTAACCGTCTTAGGGGACGGCCAGTCAAGGATGGAATTGACCTTTTGAGGGTCCATGGCAATGCCCTCAGAGGAAAGGATGTAACCTAAGTAGGAAATGGACTTAGCCGAAAAGACACATTTTTCAAGTTTGACCGAGAGATGATTTTCTTGCAATCTGTGTAATACCTCCAGGACGTGGGTAAAATGTTCTTCTTGGGTGCGAGAGAAAACAAGGATATCATCTAAGTAGATGATTACTGAGTGACCCAAGAGATCAGAAAAGAGTCTGTCCATGAAGCGTTGAAAAATGGAAGGAGCATTGACAAGGCCAAATGGCATTACTTGATATTCATAAAGTCCAAAGGGGGTCCTAAACGCAGTCTTCCACTCATCCCCAGAATGGATACGAAGCAGATGATAAGCGTTCCGTAGATCTAGTTTGGTAAATATTGAGGCCGACTGAACGGCGTGAATGATTTCTGAGATGAGGGGCATGGGATACCTGTCCTTTGTAGTTACCTTGTGTAGTCCCCTGTAATCGATACACGGACCCAGTTCCAGTGTGTCTTTCTTGGGGATGAAGAATAAAGAGGCCCCTGCAGGAGATCTAGAAGGCCTAATCAAGTCATTGGCTAGATTCTTATCTAGATATTCTCGCAGATATCTTCTTTCTTGAAGTGTCAAAGAAAACATCCGACAAAAGGGGACCAAAGCCCCAGGATGTAGATCGATCCTGCAATCTTCAGGTCTGTGAGGAGGAAGCTCAAGAGGTATCTTCTCTGTCACTACATCGGTGTATTCCTTGAGAAAGGAGGGTAAACAATGTATTGTCTTAGATTCTATACCGTTGGCGGTTTGGATAGTAGTAAAGGTAGGTTTGGGCAAACAGCCTTTCTTACAGAAGGTTGAGTGGAAGCTTAAAAGGTTTCTGGTCCAATCTATAGAAGGGTTGTGTCGACGAAGCCAACCTATGCCCAGGATGAGAGGGAAGTGTGCTGCTCGGATAATGTCAAAGGCTAGACGTTCAGAATGTTCCATGATGCACACCGTGAGGATCTCTGTGGAATGAGTAATAAGGCCTGAGCTTAAAGGTTCTCCGTCAACACCCTCTACCTTCTGATCTTCGGTCTTGGCTACTCAGATAAGTCCGTGGCTTTCGGCCCACTGAGTGTCTATGAAATTGCCTGCGGCCCCACAATCCAGGAGAGCCTGGGTCTGAATAGAGGTCTTGCCGATAAGTAGGGTAACTGCCATCACCATGAGTCGGTCATCGTTACTACCTTCCAAGGTAGTGATTGAAAGGGTCACAAAGGGACTAGGACTATTCCCTCGGTAGTGAGACCCCAAACTTACTGAGGGTGCCCGTTTCCCGAGCGTCTCGGGGGTACATCTGGGCAGTCTCGAAGTAAATGAGTCGAAGATCCAAAGTAAATACACAGACTTCCTTCTCGCCTTCTTCTGCGTTCTTCAACCGTGAGAGGGGCGCGGGTAGTACCTATCTGCATAGGTTCTTTTCGCGTAGAGCGTGTCGAGGAAGGCGATGTCAGAGGGAGGGAAACAGGAGGTATAGGGATCCCAATCTTTGTCTTTCGACGCTCTGCTCGTCGTTCGGTTAATCGGAAATCTATCCGCAAGGTGGCTGTGATGAGATCTGTGAAGGTGAGAGGTCTTTCTATGCATGCTAGTTCGTCATTTAATTCTTCTCGCAGACCTCTCCGGAATATGGCGTATTGTGCCTGTTCTTGCCAGCCCGCCTCTGCGGCTATTTGTTTGAACAACGTGATGTAGGACATTAGGTCGGAGTTCCCTTGTCTGATGTCCAACAGGTCCTCGGAGGCCAAATACGTACTCTCAGTACGTAGGAAAGTCTGTTTCATCAATGTCTTGAATGCTTCGTAGTCTTGTAACACGGGATCTGCTCTGTTGACCAGCGGGGTAGCCCAGGCCAGTGCATTGCCTGACATGTGAGTAATCATGAACCCGACCTTAGCATGTCCCGAAAAAAATGTATGGGAACGGAATGAAAAATGTAGGTTACAAGCATCCAAGAACTCCTTCAAATTCTTGGGCGTCCCATCAAACTTCCCTGAGACTAAGGGTAATGGAGGGAGATCCGTGGAAGGTGGGTATCGTTCAGCAACTCTCTGCTGTAAAGCGGCATTAGCGCCTTTAAGGTTTTGAACTTCTAGGTTCAAGTTCTGGACAGCTGCCACTAACTCCTGCACCTGTTGCGGAGTGGCCATAATGATTTGCGGGCGTTGCAATCTGTCAGATATATCTGTTATATCCTCTTCTGCTTGTGAAGAGTCTGATCCCCTGTCCTCCCCTTCCTCCTCACCTCTGATTTTCCGATGTAATGCAAGCTTCGGGTTATCTTGTGTTTGAGTCTTTCCCTTTTTTTTTGCAGATAAGGACGACCGTGAAAGGACGCCACAGTGACACCCAATGGGTGAACTGTGGCTACCCTCCTCAGCCGTTAAACAGTGGGGAAAAAGCCAGAGGCATAAAAAACCCCAGAAAGGAATGCTTCAGCTGAAGAGATGAGTGGATGAGGAATATCCAGAGATGGTTAACCTGGGTGTAGGTCCAGTAGTAGAAAATCTGGGTAGCAACAATACAATTCAGGAAAATGCAGGCAATCTGTTAGGCAGGCAGTAGTCGGTACACAGGAAGTACAAGAATAAACACCAATGAGGGTGAGGCAAGGCAGTCCGTTGAACAGAAGGTGGTCGATACACGGGAAGGCAAGGCTAAGGTAAAGACGGGGAGGAAAGTAAAGAAAAGAAGGCAAGACAGAGGGAAAATAACACAAGACAGGAGGAAGGGACAGGAGGAAGATGGGAGCGGAAGGTAGAAAGAGGAGGGTCAAGGAAACGGAGGCGACAGGATAAGATGGAAATACAAGGAGGAAGGACGGAAGAAAAACGAGGCGAGTAAGAGAGCAAAACACTGAGGAGCGAAGTGCAAGGAGTACGGCAGCGCAGGCAATCAGGAAAAACTGTTCGTTGCAACGCATCCGACCCCGGAAGTGAGTGGCTTATATACGGGCGTCGGAATGCGTAGAAAAAGACTAGACTCGTACTCTGCGCTTCATTGTGCGTGAAGGAACCAGTAATGGAGGACGCAGCTTCCATTTAGTCCAAAGTCGCCAGGTTCCCTGAGGTGTGACAATATGATCCTATAATGTTCATACCTCTGCTATTAGTACTCATTGCTGCCCTTGGTCGGACCATTACACTTCCTATCCCCCCTCCAAGACATGATACCAATGCTAGTTCTAAGATCACTTGTAGAAACATTAAAAAGGTTACACCTACTGCTTTATCCTCCCTTGTATTGTCTAAGCTAGGCCAGAGCGATGCATTTGTGGATACCTCTGATCTAGCTTGTTGTCTATCCTCCACTATTAATGACACTATCAATATATATGCTCCAGAAAAAAACTAAATAGTGAAAGCTGAGACCATTAATAAAACCTGGTTTAATGATGACATTTTGGAGGCTAGGAAAATAGAAAGAGCACATGAACGAGAATGGGGTAGGAATCCTTGCTTGACCGCCTTGGAAAAATATAAAAAATAGGTCTCACATTATAAACATATCATAGTTGAATCAAAAAAGAACATATATAATGTCCATATTGATAATGCAAAACCAGACTCTAGACAATTATTTAAAATTCTCAAAGACTTTGAAAGTAATACATCTGCTTTCCCTTCTTTCCTTAAAGGCTCTGTAGGGTGTCAATCCAGGATGAATTTATGAACAAATTTGTCGGACATCGCTCAGCCATATCCAACCAACTGGCCAGCCTGGACTCCAACAATGATTACATCAATACTGACAGTAAGCGTGTGACTAACATAGCAACCCTTGCAAAATTTTAATTTAATAGTTGCTCTGAAAAGGGGGTCTATGAGATTGTCACCAAAATGAAATCGACTTCTTGTCCAGGTGATTCATGCCCCCTGATATTCTAAAGGGTTACTTGGATGTTCTGATTCCATGTATTACCAAAATGATCAATTCATCCTTCTTGACAAGCCTAGTACCAGTTGCGCTGAAGGATATCTAAGTCGCACCCCTCCTGAAAAAGGACATTCTTGATCCCTCAGTTCCTAAGAATTAAAGGCCAATTACCAACGTCCCATATTTGTTGAACATTCTGGACAGAGTGGCTTATATACAGTGTCAGAAATATATTGAGGAAAATAAACTTCTTAACTCTTAACAGTCTGGCTTTCGTTCCCAGCATGGAACAGAAACAGCCCTTTTGGATCTCAAGTCTAAAATTGTGGGAATCATTGAAAGAAGTCACCCAGCATTACTTTTGCTCTTAGATCTCTCGGCAGATTTTGATATTATCAACTATACAATAGATTGTTAACCATCTCCAACTGCTCAGAAAGTGCCTCCAATTGGATCGCCTGCTTCCTTGGTCTTAGAACCAAAGTGGCCGCTGAGAGGGCTCAAGCTAACCCCACCCCTCTCCCACGTGGTGTTCCGCAGAGTTCATGTCTGTCTTCATTGCTCTTTAACATTTACATTAGACCTTTCCTTGATCTTCTAGACAGTCTTGGTGTCCAGTTTGCAAATTATGCAGATGACACACAGATCCTTTTTGAGTTGTCCGGTGACTACAAGGAGGATGCTGCACCTGTGAATGGTGTTTACCACGAAATTCAAGCTTGGATGGCACATAACTCGCTGGCGCTCAATGATACAAAAACCAAGCTTCTCATCATGACCTCTGGTCCTCATTTGAAGAAACGTAATCCTGAATATGATCACTTTGTGATTGTGGGCAACACAATTACTGTGAACAAATCTGTTAAAACATTAGGAGTTATTTTAGAGCTGACATATCAATGAAGAATCAGGTAGTCCAGATCCGCTCATCATGTGGACATGTAATTAAATTAGGTCATATCTTTCCATAAAAAATAGGTCTCTTATGGCATCATATCTTGTAAACTCACGCTTAGACTATTGCAATAGTCTGCTGATTGGTGCATCATAAGGTAACCTCCAACGTCTTCAGACCACTCAGAATGAGGCCGTTAGGGCTGTATTTGGTTTATCCAGACATGACCACGTCGCTACTTTCAGGAAGAAATTGCACTGGCCTCCAGTGAAGCAGATATTGGGCACAAAATCCTCTTTCTCACTTATAAATGTCAGAATCACAGTGCCCCTCATTATCTCACTAAGCAGCTATCACAGAAACATTTGAGCAGAACACTGCGCTCCTCTGACAACGTTCAGCTTAATCAGCCGCTATCACGTTTAAAAAAATGTGGTGACTGCAGTTTTGAATTCAATTCTCCACGTGAATGGAATGCCCTGTCTCTTGTTATAAGCACTTTAGAATCACTGACAATGTTTAAGAGAAATGTAAAAGCCCTGCTTTTTAACCTTGCTGACTAATTACTGATCTCTTTTTCTTCTCTTCAAACCTTTTTGTCATCTATTCTTCATCCTGCCCTCTTGTGCGCTCTGAGGCCTATGGGCGTGTAGCGCTGCTATGAATTAAAATAAATAAATAAATAAATAAATATCTGAGATGCCAATATGTGGAAAGTTGGAACAAGTGTTGCCATTAGCCAATGAACATTGGTGAAGAAATTAGAAGACATAACTTGAACAAGTCTCCATATAAGAAATGTAAATGTGGGGGAAATTGGAACAAACAGTATCAAAAGCCAATAGAGTATAGACAGTGCAGGAGTATAACTGTGCTATAATGAAAGATTAAAATAATATTAAAAGAAGTCCTGGCAAACAGAGTTCATCAGCCTTTGTGGTAGAGATACCTGGCAGGAGAGTATACCAGGGGATCTGCAGGATCCAGAGGGGGATTCCTGGCAGGGGAGTATACCAGGCAATCCCTGTAAAGTATATGAAAGGAAAAGACATTGTAAGCAGATACCTGACTGTAGACTACACTAGGGGATCTTAAGAATCTACTGAAGGATTCCTGGCAGAGGAGTATATCAGGATGTGATCATTGTAGCATTTTATGATATAAAAGACACACTTTTGGCCATCCTTAAAAGATACACTTTCACCAGCCTTGAGAAGTTATTATATGGAAAAGCATTCTTACTATCTTTAAGAGAACACTGTTTGGAAAAAAACACTTTCATCATCCTTCCTGAAAGAATCCAAGGGAAGAGAACAATCAGCTGGACCCAATGAAGTCTTCTTGGAAGAAAGCATTTTTGTTGGATGTATCTATTTGCTTTCTCTTTGAACCTCTTTTTTGCTAAATCTAGTTCAGAGACAATTTTCCTTACACTTTTTAATTGTGGACACAAGGACAGTTTACTTAATTTTGATGATGAGACACAGACTGATCTTTAATTATAGTCTCTTAGGAAGGGAAACTCTCTTTAGGATAGGGACAGAGAGGACTTTATCCAACCCTTTTTCTTTTAATAAAGATGTTTGATGCTGAGAACACTACTACTTGGTGTCTGCCTCTCATTTCTGACCCCTCACAGTGCATATTGCCTTCAGATATGCATTCATGTTAAAGATTACATGTAAA
Source organism: Ambystoma mexicanum (assembly GCF_040938575.1). NCBI lineage: Eukaryota > Metazoa > Chordata > Amphibia > Caudata > Ambystomatidae > Ambystoma > Ambystoma mexicanum. The sequence goes on from NC_090922.1 coordinate 258,234,190, forward strand.
TATCATGTTGGGGTGCACACACACATTGCTGTATCGCACAGTCCCATCAGCAGTATTTCTGTCAACAAATCTAACCATTTTAAGTACTACTTGGTAGATCCTCTAAAACACCTCCAATTCAAGTGTGCCACTTTCTACAAAAGTCCAGAAATGTATTATGTTGTTACATTCTGGACTTTGCACAAAATAAAGTATAGAATATAGAAAATTGTCAAACTTCTTATGTGTGTAGGTGGCCAAAATAAGGACCAACACAGAATTTAAAAGAAGTGTTTTAGTGACAATTAAGATATAATTATTATACCTCTAACTACATTTCTGGTTATTAGGAAAAAAGGGAATCCACACTATGCTGGGTCCCTACTGTGGAAGAAATATGTTGGTGTTTGGTTATACAATGACTTTTTTCAACTGAACAAGCAATGTAAGTGGTAGTTCAGACTGGATACAAACATGTCTATTTTAGATGGCCGTTGGTGCTGCAATAGCATGAGGCACATTGCACGGTTCAAGCACCAGTTGGTGGAGTTCCTGAGGTACTTAATAATTGCAGTTTACCATTTGGCTGACAAGTTCAGGAAGGTATTCTGCAGTTATATTGGAGCTCCTGTGTAAATGAAGTATTAATAAAGTATATAATTTAGGAAAAACAAATTTGGAAGGTGAAGTATATGTTGGAGCACTTTGTCATTAACTTCTTATGTGTGTAGGTAGCCCAAAGAAGGGCGCACACAGATCATACAAGAAGCATTGAAATTACATTTCTAAGCTAATTTAGCATGTACTACATATTCAGAGATTGAAATGTAGGGTACTTTTTACTGTCTATATATTATTTTAAATAATAGTATAACTATTTCATGAAAAGGTTTGCACTCAAAGTAATTGTACAACGTTGGCATGGCTCTATTTTTTTTGTAAAACTGGTAACATAGTTAGGTTATGTGTCACAGTTTCCTTGATAAGATTGTATAAATTACTCAGCAAATTTTAAATGTAGTAAAATAAAAGAACGTTTGTATAAATATGATACATTGGCTTCTTGTATATAGCTACTGTATGTATGTTCTTTAAAAAAATAAAATTGGAATTTGCTGATGCAAGACCAGGTTCATAGTAACCTGAGTGCTTAGAACAATCACCCTACCCTAAGTGTTGTTTTCTTTCTTTTAATGACACTTGTCCATAAAGTAACTCCTCCACACCACTACTCATTATAAATGTAACACTCCTAGTGTGGAATCCAGTGTGGCTCCACTAAACTCAGATTGAATTTAATGTGTGTGTAAATATTTCTTTTAGTAAGGAGAATCATGTGTAGAAAATGGATGTATTAGAAAATGTTTCTATTTGTAGTTGGAACGCTTACCTTATCTTATATTTTAAGTGGACCACTGCAGTTCCTCTCTCACTCCAAACAGTTAATCCGCAAAGTCTATAAACGTTGTACACCGGTGTGAGGGTCCCTTGGGCTCACCTGGTGCTTATTAATGATGAGCTCTCCATCCTACTCTTGGGTAGGGGCGCATGTTCTGTAGAAAAAACAAAAATGCTGGATGGTGGTGGAGAGTTGAATCTGATGCTTTCACTTGTAGTGGCGACAGTAGTTCAAAACAATGAAGGTTTCTTATGAGGCTTCTCGAAAATGTGATTATGATATAAATGTCTGGTAGAAGTAACAGGGAGACTCTATCCAGTGATGCTGAGGCACCTGAATGTAACAAAAAATCTAAATAAACTGAAAACTTTTGTCTTCCCATAAAAACTATGAGGTTTTGACAGGGAAGGAAAACTATAGAAGAAAATAATATTGGGAATGAATATGGGAAGCTAGTTGTGTAATATTCTGACACGCTTCAGGGAACAGCAGCTTTGCTTGCATGTAGCGAAAACGTGTGTGAATCAAATGCTGTCTTTAGGTAAAAACTTCCGAAAATATTGTGGGAACTGGATCCCGTCAAGAAGTCCTTCTGACTGAAAACGTTTAATTGCAGAAAAACGTCAACGTGCCGCAGAACATTGAAAACTCGGTTGTGGAAAATGCTGCGTCTTTGAATTGTGTTACTAGATCATCTATCTCTATCTAACTACAACAGTTTGCGCCACAACCGTAAAATAAATAAACTCTAAATACCTTTCTTCTTCTATTGCAGATGACGTCGGAGCAAGTTCTAAATCTGCTGCTGAAGGAGAACTCAAAGAGAAAATCAGGAAGGGATGACCACAGCTCTCTTGGAGGGGAAAGCTCAGTCATACAGCGAAGCGGCCGCCTCCTTATGGTAAGTATTGAATAAACTGAACATTTCCAAAAACTAAAATATGCAAGGAATATATATCTTACATAGACCTGCGGAAAGGGAAACTAATGTCTGTGAGCGTTATCTCTGAGAAAACAGGGACAAAATCTGTAGTCAGAAAAAATACAGAGGACCGCAGTAAGCGTTAACACTGCAACTGCAATACAACGCAAAGCGCGGGTCTTGCAGCAGGTGAGGCTTATATTGACAGCCACGCTCGAGATCTAGAATGCTACTAATAACAACTTCATTAGCCACACGGGGCCACCATCTTAGAACTTAGGAATTCACTATAACTCAATATGGCTAGAATGTACTCATAATAATTTAAACCCCCCCTCAGGCATGTCAGGCTAATAACCAGATCAGCCCTAATCTAGGGTTCTCAGCTTTACTAACACCACATGGACCCTGGAGTTGTTTTGTAGGTCTCATGACAGTAGTAGTGATGATGTTTTAGAAAATGTTGTACAATGAAGTCCTGAGTGTTACTAGTACTGTTTTAGATTATTAGTATTGTACAAATAGAAAACAGTTTAGTTAAAGAAGTAAGATTTATCACAGATTTTAGTTTAGTCAGTAGAGGTTTTTTCTCTCCATGAGAAGTTGTTTTCCTCTACAATAACATGATTAATAGTCACAACCTTAATTGGTTGAGTACTAAGAAGACATTCAGTATTCATACAGTATTATTATGAAGAAAAAAACATTGTAATTGTTTTATCCTTCCATTTTGACATATCTTCAATTTTATTTGACAGATCTGTTGGTGAGTAGGCTGACAAAATGGAGAGCAAAAGGAAGAATTTATGTAAGAAATATTGCAAAATATAGTTTGGTTTGTGAATTGTTTTTAATGAATATTGTTAAAAATTAATTGTTTGATTTTTTCTAAGTATTTTTACAAAACATGTAACAAAAAAAATGTTCAAGCTGCGGTATAACAAAACCTTTGAAATTCAGGGAAAAATCTTTAGTTGCAGGGACATTAAGGTCAGAACATCATACAACGAAACCGTTGGAATCCAGCTAAATCCACCTTAACTACAGGCACCCTGTTGCGCAGCCTATGACCACAATGATTACATCACAGAAGGCATCCCTGATGACATCACTGGTGACATCATTGATGACATCACTGATTACATTACAACACTAATTGCCATGGCCAATGGTCATGACCTTCGGCTATGCACACGCTATATTTTAACAAATTAAGGGGACACTAGCCATATTGTTTGGCCATGGCCAGTGGCCATGGCCATGGCCTTCGGCCATGCCCGCTGTATATTTTTCAACACTAACTGGACACTATATATTTTAACACATTAAGGGGCCACTAGCCATGGGCTTCATCCGTGGCCACTGGCCACGGCCTTCAGCCTCGCCCACAGTATATTTCACAACACTAACCAGCCAGTAGCCACGCCCTTCAGCCACCCTCCCTGTATATGTGAACACTTTAAGGGGCAGTTGCACAGCCTTTGGCTGTGCTCATAGGATATTTTCAAGCACTAACGGACCTCCAGCCACGGGGGTTAAAATATATCTCTAAATCTCATAACACATGTTTAAGATTCTGCTGAATAAGAATTAATTCCAACTTTAAAAGATAGAATAATGAACATTAAAAGAGGATCACAAGAAAAAGGCTTCTTAAAAACCTGCAGGGAGCTATAATTAAAAAAAAAACAAAATCACCCAACATCATCCTGGCCCACAGTGCCTCTCGTGCATCCTCAAAAGGAGTATACACTAAACAAGCGAAGTGCCTATCTCTTAGTTCTGTTGTTTACCACAATAGATGACAAATGTTTTAGTGTTTCGATTTCGTGGCTATCATTGCACCAATGGCAGGTTCTGTTTTCCCTGATGATCTCCAATATTGGCCACAGACATTCAAGCAAGCGCAGTTGGTTAAATTTGAATCTCACATACCAATTTCTAATTTTCTGACAGGTGAAGAAATAAATATATTTTGATAGACTAGTTCATTTCCGAATAACTTTTGAGTACTCCCTGTACAGAGAGTATGATTATATGCTGTCAATAGTTAGACATCAATATCTATCATAGAGTTTAATTTTAAACTTGACAGTGTTTAGTTCTCTTCCAGAACCCTGTTATGCAGGAAGCACATTTATTTAATGATTCTTCTTTATTCCCATTTAAGTTGTTATTCAGATCTTGAAATGGCCTTAGGGGTGGGGGATTGCACATTTTAGCATATAAACTAATTTCTTTCCAAATCACCACAGAATGCCTAGCTCATGGGCTAGAATACATTTTGGCATATACTGTGCCAGTCCAAATACCCTCTTCCACAACATTCCCTGCAATGTATTTAGGAAAGGTCCCCTCTCGTAGAGGATGACCTCTAGGCCATAGATAAGGGCCGGTACAACTTTTGTGCAGTAGAACCTGAGTACAGCCATAATAGAAAATGGGCAGTATGTTGAATATATATATGTTTTAGCTGGGCAATCAACAGTGCCACCGTTGCTCATAAAATCTCTTTTATACTATTTAAAAAGGAGTTTTGCTGGATAGTAAATCCCAGATACTTAAGGGAAATAACTCTCCCTTATGTAGATAGTTTATGGTCACCCACTATCTACATCATTGTTTCTGGCAAACATCTACTTGAAATAATTACAATTTTAGTCTTGTCTCCATTAACTGGGAGGTTATTATCAATTTCATATCATGAAAATGTAGACAATTTCCTTTGGAGGCTAATTGAGGTTATATCAAAAAGAAGCAGATCATCTGCAACAGCAAGCCAATGCAGTTCAAGAAGACAGAATCTGAATTAATCAATTTAGTGGATTTCTAACCATATCCCTGCCAAAATACAGAATACTGCACACTGTGCATTGCTTAAAGCCAGATCTGTGGTAAGCAATGCCACCACTATTTAAAATCGTATTAATGTTTATAATCTGGATATTTCATGTGTTACAGAAACCTGGTTGACTGATGATTGTTGCAGCACTCTCCATGTATTTGTCCCATATGGCCATTTGATAAAATTGGCCATTGGAAAAACTTGTTGGGGCACAGGGTATCAGTTATATTTAAATCTAATATTCTTCTGTCGAATATTGAAGTTTTAACTCGGGACGAGATATCCCAAATCTGCTCTCTTTTATTTAAAACTCCACATTCCGATTTAACAAGGGCCGTCCTGGTCTACAGACCATGGCCCTGCTAACAGCTTCTTAGCTGGCTTGGTTGACTTCTTATCCTCTGCCACTCTGCTAAACAACAAACTCCTTATTGTAGGGGATTCTAATATCTGGCATGATTGTTCGTCAGAGGGAGAATCTGCAAAACTCTATAATGCTATGCAATACCCCTTCCTGTTCTCATAACAATGGTCATTGCCTAGACCACATTCTTCCAGGAATGTAGATCTCTGTCTTGTCGCAACCTTACCAGTTCCTTCGATCAACCACTACATCAGGCATTTTTCTTTGAAGATCCACCATTCCCTCACCATCAGAGGCAGTCCCATCCTCTAGGCCCAATGGTCTAAAAATAACCTGCTACAAATCAAGGCAGATGACATTATATCAGCAGTGCCACAGTGCAGTCCTGTTTCCTTGCTGACAAGCTTTTCTATCAATGCTAAGCCTCCTTTCAAATGGTGGTTGATCATGTTGCCCCATTTCTCTCACCCAAGTATATAAAGAGCTGAAATCCCTGGTTTTCATTGACACTTAAATCACTTAAACAAATCTATTGCAGAAAAAAGAAAACCTGACATACATCTAGATATTGTTCTAATTTAAAAGAAGCATGCATGAGAATCATTTCTCATACATAACACAGACATTAGGATAGCTAAATCTTCCTTTCTTCCCCACCTGATTTACTTGGCCATAAAGAAGCCCTCCAAATTCTCCTCCATTGTTGAACATTTTACTAGTCCCACCTGCTTCCTTCAGAAAGTTGTGCCCTCAGCTCATTTGGCCAACAAATTCAATGCCTTCTTTCTTGAGAAGATCCATACGATTTATCAATGTTTTGAGGGTGACATGTTGCCATCCTTGTTAATAGAGCCAGCCACTAGTACTCAGGCTAGATATGCCTTTGTATTCAAAAGAGTGCATGGGGAAGATATCTGTCCTTTACTACATCATCTCAAGCCTGCCCAATCTAGTTTGAGGCCCTTTCAGCCCTCATAGCACAACGTCCTTCCTCAAGTTTGATGAAATGGGTTTCCCATTTAGTCAATTTATCTACCCAACAGGGAATTGTCCCTCAGGATTTAGAAACTACCCTTTTTACACTTCTCTTGAAAAACCCTTCATTAGATCCTAAGGAAATGGGGATCTATCGACTGATTGCAAGGCTTCCTTGGATCGCCAGGATCCTCAAAAAGATGGTGACTTACAAGCAAGGGCTTTTGTTGAGATCAACCAGCTGCTAGACCCCCTGCAATCAGGGTTCTCTCTGGGACATGCGACTGAAACCGCTCTGGTCTCTGAATGGAATAATTTACTAGACCATTTGAATCAGGGCCATATATGCCTCCTTTGACACAGTAGACCACTGAATCCTTTTGTATCGACTATCAACTTTATTGGGGATTTCAGGCTTCACAACTGACTGGTTTTGAAGCTTCCTCTAAAACAGGTACCACATTGTCAGGGTTTGCCCATTCACATCAGCCTCTTCTCTGGTTACATGCTGAGTCCCTCAGGGTTCCCCTCTGTCCCACATTCTATTCAATATTTATGTTTCCCTCATGTTGGCCATCATTTGTAAATTTGATATTTATTGTCATGCTTATGCAGACAATTTACGACATTTGCTCAAGGTCTCTGGACCCCAGGAGTATGTCTCCCATCACCAGTCCGCCCTCTCTGACGTCAAACTTTGGTTGAGTAATACACTTTAACTCAACCCATCCAAGACCGTGCTACAGGACCTAATGCACCCCCTAAAGGATCATCTGAGATGCCCTAGATCACCTATTATGTTTGAACTGCCTACCAGGTATGCTTCAAAGATCAAGAATCCTAAAGTGAAATTAACTAATCAAGTCAATGACATTGTCAGATCATCCTTTTATTGTTTACGCACCTCCTGAGTGGGCACCTTCCCATAGAACAGGCTATTTGGACCTGTTTGTTCTCGGTATAGGGACTCCCAGATCTTTTTTGTGGTTTTTAAACTTGTCCATGGATTGGCACCCAAGTATTTATGCTAAAAATCAAACCATATTTTATAGCGCACCCCCTTTGTTCTTGCAACCAGTGTCTTTTATACATTCCCCCTTCACGTTGTTCAACCAGAGGTGACAGAGAGTGTTCGGTTTTGGGCCCTCACCTTTGGAACAAATTCCAGTTACAGATTCTCTCTCTGAACTCTTTCATGACCTTCAAGAAAAAGGGGAAACAACACCTTTTCTCATAATTGTTTTTTATGATGCTTATTTTCGATTTTCTATTAGCATAATGTTTCTATCAACACCCCCTACGATATTGATGCCCTTTTTTGACATATGTGCCTAGATCCAGGGGTTTTAGCAATCATATTGGAAAGTGTGTCCCAACAGGAAAAACTGCATGTTTTAACAGTGGGAAAAGTCACTTTGGGCTGTCTCATTAGATGACTACTGGGAACGGATAACCCTTGAGAAAGTGTGTATAACTAGCACCTAACGTGGTGTCCTTATGCTGGCTCTCTTCGGGGGGAGAGCCAGCCACCTGTGTTCATTAATAACGCTTAGTAATATGTCCTTGTATCAGCTCTCTGATCTGCAGGAGCTACTACACAATGTGCTAGACACTTAGCATTTGTGTAGAAATCACATATGTTATTCTTTATCACATGTATTAAATATTTCTAAATATACATAATATATACAAAAAAAGTGAATAAAGCAAACTAGAAGTCAAAGTCAAGAGTATGAAGGATCAGCAGATGAGGGGCATGAGAAGGACCATAAGTTGCAGCAAAGTTGACAAGAAAGTAGTGCAAAAACCTGAAGTACTTGGAATGGAGGCAGTCCAGGGACAAAGGAGAGGCACTTTGAGGTGTCAAAGTTCGGAAGACTTTAGACTTTAGGACTGAGATTTAGATGGAAAGGGTTAATGTGGTATAGCCCATGTGGTGCTGGCTATGCCTGGATATTGGAAGCACATAGGAAGGGAGACTGAACACACATTAATAATATGTCGGTGTCTCTTCATTGAGACCCTTCATTTTATCCATAGTCTGTAGGTGGTGAATCTAACTTGAATCCTTGTTAGATAATGTTCTTTGAGGGTTTGAACTGTTTTTCACCACGTCGATCACCCACCATGTTAGGTCATCCGGGGAGTGTTGTGATTCAATGAAATGTGACACCATGGGTGCTGTATGGTTTCTTCACCTAATTCTGCAGCGATGTTCATTAATTCTGATATGTATGGGTCTTGTGGTCTGCCCTACATATCGAAGGCCGCACAGGCATTGAATGCAATATATAACGTTGCTGGTCTTGCAATTTGACATAAAGCGTATGTCCCATTTTTTACTGTTCTCAATTTGAAAACTGGTTGTCTTCTTAGTAAATTTACAGGCCCGGCAGTTGCCACGTGGAAAGTGGCCTACAGTTGGGCTTAGGATCCGGTGGCTGGTATTGGACCATTGCTGGCCAGGAATTGGTCTTTCAAATTTCTTGAACGTTTGAAGGCAAAGAGAGGTTTACCTATGTAGGGTAGGCTGGTGGACATCATGGGCCAGTACTTCATTAAGGCTTTTTTTATTGCAAAGGATTATGTGCTGAATGTGGTGACGCAGGTAATTCTGTTTCATGTGGCAGATTTAATTTTGGGTTTAAGAAGACATTCCCCATCTGTACAATTGTCTCTAAGTCTGAGGAACTGGCTGAATGGCAGGTTATCTTTGAGTGACCTGGGATGAAAGCTTGAGAAGTGCAGAGTGGTGTTTCTGTCTGTGCTTACTTCATACAGAGTGTAGGCAAGATCGTCCAAATCTGGAAGTCCAGAAAATTGATGGATTGGTGGTCATATTCCATGGTAAATTCAATGGTCGTGTGAAAGTTGTTGAGATATGAAAAGAAGTCTTAAGGTTTTAAGACTCCCTTTGCAGATGAAAATAACATCATCTATATATCTGTACCATTTTCTAATCTGAGGTTTGAACTGGTTGGTATCTGAGGGAACAAATTTGTCTTCAAAGTCCGCCATATATAGGATAGCCAAACGAGGTGCAAATGCAGCACCCATGGCCGTACCCCTGATTTGAAGGTAAAACTAGCCAGCAAACTGGAAAAAGTTTTTTTGTAGGGCAATGGACATGAGTTCTACAATGAATCCCGCCGGGACTCATTGTTGTGTGGCATGATGGGTAAGGAAACTCTGTATGGTCTCTATAGCTTCTACTTGGGGTATGTTTGTACAGAGCGATATATATTTTATATCCATGGTGTCTAAAAAGTCTTTTTTGCATCAACGCTCTCTCCTTCAAATATTTTGATTGTAGCAGTCATGTCCTTTAGGTATGTAGTCGTCGCTTTACTTATGGGTTGGAGGAATAGGTCGATGAATTTACATATGGGTTCCAACAGAGAGCCAAAACCCAAAACTATTGGTCTACCCTGTGGTCTGGTAGGGTTCTTATTAATTTTGGGGAGGGCATGGAAAGAGGGGATCCTTTTGTCTGACCTATTGAGATATTCCAGCTTGTATAAACCGCATAAAAATAAAAAATAAAAATAAAAAAAAAGATATTCCAGCTCTTCTTGAGTGATCCAACCCCTGTCTGCTCCAAATTGTGTGACTCCAGGAATGTCTTCCTGAATTTCTCTTGATAGGTCCTTTCGTAGGGGTCGATAGCTTTGAATATCCTTCAATAGGTCCATAGTCATTCTGTTATATTGTGTATGAGGGAAGGCCACTATGTCGCCACCCTTGTCGGCTTATTTAATCACCAATCTAGGGTCTGATGTCAATTCCTCCAATGCCTTTCTTTCACTGTTAGATACATTGTTTCTCGTGTTCTTATTCTGTCCTTGGAGTCTTTTGAGGTCACCCAGGACACATTTTTCAAAGAGCAAAATGTCATGTGCCACTTGGTTATCTGTTGCAGTAAAGGTAGAATGGACACAGAGACCCGTATCTTGACTGTTTTGCTGTTCTTCATGATCTAGGAAAAAATGTCTCAGCTGTAATTTTCTGAAAAATTGTTTAGCTTCGGTCTCTGTGGTGAACCAGCCTGTACGATTGGCCGGGACAAATGAGAGGCCCTTTTCCAAGAGGTTGAGTTGTGTGGGGGACAGTGCAATCTCTGAGAAGTTGAAGACAGGAATGTTCTTATCCAGAGATCTTTCTGTTGCGGGAATGGGAGTATCTTCTATTGGGTGAAGCCCCTCCTGAGCGGTCGTTGCGGTCTCCTCCCTGCCCAGGGCTCCCATTCTGGGTTGAAAAAATCCCCAGGTAGCCTCTGAATTGACCTCTCCCTAAAAAAGGCCTCTGTGCCCTTGGTCTATATTTCTGCTGGTAGCCTGATTGGTATGGGTTGTCTCCTGCCGAGTAACTACTTGTATCTGAAAAAGTCACCCACCCCTGAGGGCCTCTTCTGTTATTCGTGGTTTGTTGCGATCTGTCCTGTTTTTTTGTTGCAAATATTCTGCACTCAAGTAAGGCTAAATGTTTTCCTTCCTAAATTTTTGACTGTCTTTGCCAAGTTTTTTGGTTTTTTTGGACAGGGTTGCTGTACTAAAATCTTCAAAGAGTTTCTCTATCTCTCTGATCCTGTCATTCGCATTGGTAATTAAGGGGTTAGAGTTGAATTTGAATTCTTCTGTTTCTAGCTCCTTCTGTAGAACAATGGCTAGCCTTTGTGCATTAGAGATTGTTAGTACCATTTGATCCCTACTGCATTTCGTTGCAATTTGGCTGAAACCTGTTTTGTATGTCTTGTCCAGCAGCAACAAGCCTGGTGTGTTGCGCACTATCAGGTCTGCTCGGATGATGTTTGCCTTGAGATACTCTCTCAGAAATGGCCGTACAGTACGGTCCTGAAACCCTTTTTCTTAAGATTCAGCAGTTCGTATGCATTAGTATGTGTGAGAGTGGAACCTGTGTTATCTGCTTCATCAAATAGTGAGGGCCCTCTAATGATGTTCAGTATATGTTCTTCGTTGTAGCTTAAAGTAGCGCTTTCTGCCATGACCTTGTGTATGTTGGGGGGACATACAAGTGAGACAGACACTTATAAAAACTTGTAGAACTTGTGCATGTAAGTGCACATTTACCCTGATTTTGTATAAGTATACTGTGCACCACACTACCCCTAAAGACAGCCTGGGTGGGCTGTCAGGGAACTGTTAGACTGGAGGGGATATCCCTTCTCTGTCTGGGACTGGGATTGAGACCTACCAAACAGCAGCATCCTAAAATACTTTGTCCATAACAACTGTTTTCTTAATGGACTTCAGTTCGCTTAACCAATAGGATAATACCTCAACCTCATGTGAATGCTTTATACAGATATAATGAGAGAGTTGCTGTGTACAAATTAGGTCCTGGTCATAATATACTGTATAAGTCAGGCAGCCTTTATGCAACTTGCTTTTGGTTTTGTTGTAAAACTGCTTTGTTTTGGATATTAGTTCTATTTGCTCAGAATTTCCAATTCTTCCTTGCTTCTAACCTTCCTACTCTTGAGTTTGACTTCTAGTTTGCTTTATTCACTTTTTTGTATATATTATGTATATTTAGAAATTGTTATTATACATTTTATACATGTGATAAAGAATTAAATATGTGAATTCTTCACACATGCTAAGTATCTAGCACAGTGTGTAGCTCCTGCCAATCAGAGAGCTGAAACGAGGACATATTACTAAGTGTTATTAATGAACACAGGCGGCTGGCTCTCCCCTCTCAAGAGAGCCAGCATAAGGACAACACATTAGGTGCTACTTATACACACCTTATCAAGGGTGTTCCGTTCTTAGTAGCCATCTAATGAGACAGCCCATTGTGACTTTTCCCACCGTTAGAATACAGTTTTTCCTGTTGGGACACACTTTACCGTTTGATTGCTAGTTCTACATCCCAGTCCCAGACAGAGTAGGAATATCCCCTCCAGTCTAGCAATAGATCCAAGGGATGTCTGCCCGTTACCCTCTGGGTTTAGTGCCATATAAATTAACATAATATAATATAACATCATGCAAAATTTCTGTATATAGGGCAGTGAAAACATTAAAATGCACAGCAAACGAATATGCATTTCCAAACTAGTAATAATATATAAAGGCCCTGATTCATGGAATTATCTGTGCGGGAAATCTGGATTTTGCGTGCCATTCTGCATGCAAAACCCTGTTTGTTGATTCATGGAATGAACTGTGCAGGACTATTCCGGGACTTGTGTGGACTTTGCGCAGGTCTGGCATGCCTCTGAGAGCAGTCGAGCGCTTTGCGCGATACTCCTCGAAGAGTGTGGGCTCGGCCTACGCAGAGTCCAAAATACGGGGCAGAAGATGCAAAATTAGGAAGAACAAGGGAAAATGTGGGTGTGCCGAGGGACGACATGCCACCAGGAGATTACATGCCCAAAACTGTGCAGAACAAATCGTATTCACAGATCTCACAGTGCAACCTCACGTCAGGGAAATGACCACACAAAGCTCCCGATCTAACCGCCACATGAAGGCAGGTGTACAGACACTTGCACATAGGAATCATGATGCAGAAGTAAGTTTGCATTTTGGATTTAGGGGTGCGTGCACGCAGTCCGGGTTCCGATCGGACTTAGGAGTGCACGTAAGCAGTGGATCGGGGTGCAGGCATGGTTTACAGGGGTTTGCACACAGATTGACCGTGAAATTACTTGAGTTATGGAACATGGTGCGCATGTTGTTGTGGTGCTGTTACAGGGGTGTCGCTGAGGTGTTGGCTTGGTTGCGAGGGACCCCACGTATGATTACTGGGGTGCATGAGTTTGCACCCGTTGACTGGGCATAGATGGGTATTAGTGGCTACATTTGTCAGGGGCGTTCTTTGGGACTCTATGGGAATGGCGACATACACTTTCTGCCGCTGATGTCCTGGCTGGCACTGGGAACTCAGGTAGTGGAAACAGTGTTACAAGTCCGGCTGCAACCCGGCAGTAGCACCGGCAGGTTACCACCGGACTTGTAATGAGGCCCAATATCTCAAATGTTGCAATGTGACCCTTAATTTTCACAACAAAGAGCGTGTCACATACACAAACGGAAAAAGAGGGTTCCAGAGGCATAGAATGAGCAGGTTCTCAGTTAGACCAGAAACCAATTTCATAAAACGTGATCAAGAAACTAAATATTAGAACTAGAACAGCAGGAACATAGCGTTCATGTGTTGATAGTATGGCACACACATTAGGATAGTCCATCTCCAGCTAACATCTCTGTCAATCAAAATGTTGAATACCCTAGAGTCCAGACATTAAAAGAAATAAAATGCATTGGCTGGAACTAGCCAGAAGAACCTCAACTGGGTTTTCTTGTTGAAACCTTTCCAGTATAAAAGAGGTCTTGAGACAATATACCTGAGATGCAGTCGGGGCAAAATATGTCAATTGTGATAAGCTCTGAGTAAATAATGTTATCCATATTCCTGAGTGCTATTCTGACGGGGACCCCACACTCTGGCAAGTACATCAACATATTTTGTTGCTGCTGTGAATGCCTGCACTGTCATCAGCGAAGATCAACTGTTCTTAAAAGGGTTACATTGTACCCCAGCACTGACAAACACCCACCTGTCACTGCCACCATTTCAACAATATGAACACCTATTGTTAGTGAAGCAGAAGGTCACAGTCTCAGCAGACTGTCGCCACTGCAATTGTGTAAACATCACTTCCCTTAGGACCCCAAAGAGTACTGCACATAGCCAAGCTTGCACTGCACAAATTCACAGCAGCATGCTTGGAAGAGATTTAAAGTATTTAATCAATACCTCTGCGATTTCAATAATTTTAGTTAAAGTGATAGACATGTCACTCTGTATCAATCTCACACATGCCCCCTTTGAAAAGCTAGGCTGTGATCTATTGATCATAGTACCAGTTGGTGAGTCCAGCGAGCTGGAAGGAAGCCATGTTTGCCACCCTGAGGAGCTACTCTGCACAGGGCAAAACTCCTGACCAACCATCAAATCTGAATTTTAACCTCGTTCTGCCTTACCCTTCTTTGCACTCTATTTGCAGAATATTTGTATTGTCCGCCCTCTTGAGCGCCACTCAGAGCCCTCTGCTGCATACCTGTCCACTAAGCACCCCTGCCAATTACACATCTTGGTCATACCGCGCCAGACTAAGTACTAGCACACGATTATGACAAAGAATCACTTTGCCCATTTGCTCAGAAACTGTGATGACAGAGGTATCTTATTTTTGCTAAATTGATGCAGGAACGTTTGACAGCTACAACCAATAATTGTTGTTATCTACTTCAATTAATTATGTTGCACTTTTGATCCCACAATGCCTTGCTATTTCAGTAAATATGCCATTCAAGCTTATTTGAAAAGAATATGTCATTGTGACAGCGCAATAACTAATGAAGCGTTGTTGCTTCGCTGGATGCCTTCTATCCCATCAAAGAGGCTATGGCCATGCAAAGAGAGGAGCCCCAGTTCCACAAAAGCAACGAATCTGGCCCTGTTGTGCATTGCATGGGAGAGTTATTGACAGAGTGGGAATCAGAGATACCAACTATCCACTCTGTGGCACAGGCAGCTTTTGGTACCAGAGGTGATGGGTCCCCCCTCCTGAGGGCCCACTGGCCCTGCAAAGGACCCAAGGGCAGATGATTTTTTTTTTCGGTGGTGGTCCATTAACAGATCCAATTAGCATGAGCCACTAAGGATAGTGAGAGAAATGCTGTGCCCTATCTGAGGGTCGTGAGGCCCTGTCTCATCTTTCCCTCTCAGCCACACCTATAATAGAAACACAGAGCCACGGATATCTGTGACCTTCTTTATTCCCCTTTACAGTTTCTGCCCTCAGGGGCTCTAGTAGCCCTTCCTCTTCCTCCCCATTCCCTGTGATGTCTCCTTCCTCCTTGCTCTAAAGGTCGCCCTAGGTCGTCCTGTGTTTAAAGCAGTACATGGTCATTTCTGATCACAACATCTCCCCCCCACTTAACATTGCGCTTCACTCTCTTGTGATCACTCCACCGGCTGAGGCCCCTTTGTCCTCCGACTGCTTGGGGTCTTCTAGTTCCACTCCCAGGTGTTTCCCTTTCGTTCTCCATGTGGTTGTGTGTCCATTCTCGAGTACCCATCCGGTGGCTCTGCTTGCTTTCCTGGTTCCCACAGGCGCATTTCGTCCATTGCTCTTGTCATTCTTCTTTGCAAGGGCGGTGTGCCGCTTGGCGGGAAGAGTACTCCATCCCTGCACACCACTTCAAGGTGGTTCTCCCTCCCGCATCTGGTACACTGGTGGCCCATCGCCAGGCACAGTCCCCGTTGGGGGAACGACAGGCCACACATGTAGCACATTCGGTCTCCTTGGCTCTGCTGGGCTGTTATTTGGCTAGGTGCTCTGTCTAAGCTGCATTGGCCCCGGGGCAGTGTAGCACGGTCTGCACGTATTGCAGCGATAGTATCTAGCCTCTTTTGGGCTTTAAATCATTGCAACCTACACGTCTACCCTTTCATGAATACGGGCCAGCTCTAATACCTCCTGCAGCGGCAGAGGTTTCTTGAGGAGGTGCTTTCGAAATATCAGTGATTTGCAGCCTTCTATTGTTCTCAGCCGTATTGCTTCCTCATTGGAGAAGTTGGCAAAGTCGCAATGGGCTGTTTTCTTTTGTAGCCTGGTGACAAAGTCTCCAATTGTTTCATCTGGCCATTGCTGGAATCAGTTGAATTCATATCGTTCAAAGTCTTTGTTTGGCCTTGCAACCATTGTCTTGTTAACGCGGCGATTGCATTCAGAGCATTTGAAGTAGGAGTAAAAAGGCATAAGTTAATAAAACGAATAGTAGAGTTACTCTTAAACAGTGCAAATAGTTTGAGTTCACCAGAGGGGTTGTACCAATGTAATAGGTAGGCCAAAGTCAATGGGCTAGAGTCTTGTATAGGTAAAAACGGTTCTGGTAGTTCAACAGAAAAGTCTTTACCACGGTTCTCAGAAATAGTTCATAGAAGAAAGATTCATATGTCGGGTCACAAGCTGACTAGGCCTGCAAGTTGCCAAAGTTTCACACACTTTCCCAGTGAGAGGTAAGTTCTCTCAGTCAGGTTTTCACAGTACCTTATATTGAAGAAAAAGATGCAGCTGACGACTTCTGTTCCTGGCAGTTCCTGCAGATCTCGCTGTTCCTGAGCCTCAGTCGTGGGGTCAAGAGTGAGGACGTCGGCAGACTCCTGCACTGCAAGGGGACTGGTCACAAAGCTGGCAAACTGGCAAATCTTCGATTCCAGTAGCTGTAGTCAACCACACAAACTGGTGTTGTTCTCCCTTGTTATTCGTTTTCCTGCAGCACTCTGAGGAAAATACAACCAGCTCCGAGAATGGTGTCCAGGTGGCTTACGAGGACCAACTCAAAGGGAGAAGTCGTCCTTGCAGGGCTTCTCTGTCGAGATGAACTTGGCGATTCGGACCTGCAGCAGGGCTTCACCGGGCAAGCCAACAGTCCAGGAGTTGCAGCAGCCGTCCTCTTCCACCTCGTCTTCGGTTCTTTCGTTCCAGTGGTCGACTCTGCCTTCCAAACCAAGAGACTTGTCTTTCATTTAGTTTTCTCCCTTTCATTCCAGCCTAGCTGCCACTCACCCAGCAGGGTGGCTGTCCTTGCTAGACAGTCAGCCAGCCAATCATGCCAGAGTGCATTTGGGTCTCCTAGGAGACTAAGCACAGGGAGATTCGGGCACCTCCCTCACTTCCTGCCCACCCTAGACACTCAGGCACTAGAGGCGGTCTTCAGTCCTGAAGCCCGCCAAAGGCGTAGGAACAAAGGGACCAAACCTAGTTTGGCACGCAGAGACAAATTCTAGAAGGACCTTTCCAAAAAGAAATGGCAAAAAAGAAGACCGGGACATATTTAAACAGAGAAGGCTCAGGCACCATTTTGAAAAACAAGGCTCCCGCGATTTAACGCTACCAGTGTTCACTGTCAGGAAAAATCATGGTAGTTCATTGTAAAACCACTGCCACCAGCCATTTCGAGAGAAAGGGGTAGCATTGGACTGCTACATGAGTCTCTAGACATAGGGTATACTAGGTAACCCCTCCAGCACTCTATTGTAAGATAGGGTGTGCTGGGCCTAGGAATTTACAAAGACTAGTAAAGGCAATTTAAGTTTACTTTCTCTGGGAAACAGTAGTTTATCCCAGAGAAGGTATTTAAACCTTGGGACAGGCTAAAAGGCTTCCCTGTGTCACTGCACCAAGGGTGCTGTGTGACACAAATGAATAGATGATGCCTATGGAGTTATCTTAAAACCCCATAATCAAAGAACACAAGAGTAAAACACACATCAAAATAAATGAGAGAGTGGGAAAAAAAGGGTCACACTCTCTCCAGGTAAAAAAATCAAGTCCTCAAAATCCAGCAAAGTTCCTCGGGGTCTCTAATGTGAAGGGAATTAGCACATTTATGAGAATTCTCCCTAACAAGCTGACAGTTAAAAAAAAAAAACATACTGATGGCAGATGAATACTCCACAAATGCTACATAACAGTAATATTACATTTAAGCAATTTGTATTCACAAAAATATGTAATTAAATACATTGATTTAGAAGAAAGCCCTTACCTTTGGTAGGGACAGTGCTTCCTAATCACTCTCTTCCATTCTCATTGTTCTCCCAACTTTCTGTAATCACCTACATTGTTCCCTCTTTTTGTGCCCACCCTGTTTCCCTTCCTTTAACTCTTCTCTTGGACTCCTATCTCCACTCCTACATTATTCGTCTCCCTCACCTACTTATCTCTCCCTCTCTCTCCTATTTTTATCCACCTCTATTCCTCTATAGCACAGCTCTTTCCTGGTCACATTTATTCCATTTTCCATGGCCATAATTCATAATAGCCTGCAAGATCCTAATTGGTGATTAAACAAAGGCGTTGAGGGTGGTAAGGAAACCTGTTTAAATGAAATCCGAGAATGGTGAAACTAAGAGCCTTCTAACACCTCCTGCCTCAGCTGACTGTATTGTGTGATCCTGGGCAAATCAATCTGGGGCTCAGTGCCTTCCTGCACAAATATTGTGATCACATAGATCACAAGGGGCATCCGCTTCTGTTGAGACATGTAGCGAATAAATTGACCATTTACATTGTGATTTACTTATTTTAAATATGTTCAGACCCATTGCATG
This sequence comes from Ambystoma mexicanum, assembly GCF_040938575.1. NCBI lineage: Eukaryota > Metazoa > Chordata > Amphibia > Caudata > Ambystomatidae > Ambystoma > Ambystoma mexicanum. The sequence continues at coordinate 258,252,827 of NC_090922.1, forward strand.
AATTCTAACTCAGCGGAAAAGCAAATTGAATGGTTTGCCTCGGCCGCTTCCCAATGTAAGGCGCTTTTAGTGTTAAGGTTATGAGCTCTCATTCATTTCACCAGGTCTTGATTCAGTGCTGGGGTTCTCCTTAGCATCCACGTAATTTCTATATGAGCATAAGTAACTTACCTTGCACCGAGCACCTCTCAGCAGTATCTCTCTCCCCTACTGTCGCCACGTCGCCACTCTTGTTGCCAATCCGATACTGCACTGTCAGCTGTGGCTGCCAGGTTTTTCATGCCAACTCTTGCACGCTCTCTTCTTCACAGCCTGCCCTTTGTTCTCCCTGTCTCATACACACCACTCCCACGTCATGCAAGGTGGCATTTTTCCAAGCTGTGCCTGAGGGAGTAGGAGGGGTAGAAAGGAGAGAAGCCGATCAGTGCGAAGAACATGCATTGCTCAGATTGGGTTCTGGCGATGGTCCGGTGGTCTGGAGAGGCTGCAGTCACTGATCTAACGGCGGCTTCCTGTGCACATTGAATGAAGTGGGATTCTGCAACACATTTCCTTACAGCCAAGGGTGTTGTAATACTAAAACAGGTAGATTCGAAAGGAATGTCGCCAGAGTTTAACACCAGCATATTACAAGGTCCTATCTCACCTTGCAAAGCCACCTATTGTTAAGCAGAAAATTGCAGAAAGTCGCTAGAAGTTTATACAAGATTTTTCTGGTGAAGAATTTCTAGCTCACCCTTCAGGCATTCGAGAGGCATGCAAAAGTGTGCATCTTTGATACCGGCTCTCTAAACATCTATACAATAAAATGGTCAGACTTGTCACTTTAGTGCATTCCAGGCAAAATCCAAATGTGTATACCTTTTATTATACTAACAACGTATTATGCTAAAATGGAAGTTCCTTCCATAAGCTTCAGAGTCCCAGAGACCTCTTAATCATATGGTGGGCACACGATAAATGAGCAGAAATAGAAGACGCACACAGAGCTGGATATCACTTTTACATGGAAAAAAGCAAAATGTTAGATTAACAATAATGTATAGTAATCGCATTAGCAACTATTATGCACTGTCCGTTTTCACTCTTGGCAGAACATTCTTGGACATCACTTCAGTTACCACTGAGCAAGTGGTCAAGCTCTAATAGGCAAAGACTACTCAGATACACAATGGTGGTAGTGCTATTTTACTCAAACTAATTTCATGCAGGGTAGAAGGTAAAAGTCACTTTTGCTGAATGGCAACTTTGCTTAATACGTTTTTCCCACATTTCTGTTGTTTATTTACCAAATATTGGTAGATGGTAAGTTGTGGTAAGGTACATATTAGGGTGGGGTGGGTGTTGGAAGAGTGGATATCGGGGTCTCTCCCACTATCTGTGGTAAAATAAAATGGCAAATTTGGAAAAAAAGATAGTTGCCATTCGGCAAAGATAATACGGCGAACCTTCATAGAACCAGGAATACCACTGAAGTTATAATGAAGTCCTTAATCCTTACAACATCGAGTTTATCACACACACTAGGGTAAAAAGAAGTAAAGAAAAGTCCAGAAGCATACAGTGGGCAAGTTCTGCATTAGACCTGAAAGTAATATGGGGAACATAGCTATGGATTCTTTTTATGACCTCTTTTGGTCTAATCTTATACTACTATGCATGGATCCCAGCAATCACTGTCACTCAACCCTATATTTCCCTTTTTGTTGTGACCTACGTCTGCCTGTTTTGTTCTCCACCTCTTAACCTCTCTGCAGAGCCCTGCTGACCCTTTTTCCTCTTTCCTTTTCACCCCAGAGCCCACGGTCTGGTTTAAAACATGGGTGGGGTCACAGTTTGCCGACATGGGTAAGGTTTCAGGTCTTTAAGACAATACAGTGGTGATGTGTGCAGTAGGAAAGCATACACATACCACGACCTACATTATGGACCAAGGAGCAGATCAATCTTGAAACTAGAACTGGAGGAACAAACATTCATCTATGTAGGATTTTTCTGAGCTTCCTATATATCCACGTAAGCAAGTAGCATGTTAGGAAGCGAGTAGTATGCACAGCAATGAAGACATACCATCACTCAAAGTGCCATCGCTGTCAATCAATGTGTTGAATGCTGTGAAAAAGGCCAGGATTGAAAGATATGAAACCCATTGACAGAAACTCGCTGGAAGGACCTAAAATGGCGTTTCTTGTTAACACTGTTCCAGTCTAAATGGAGTGTTGATAAAATCTACATGAGATTCAGTCACTGCACGCTACGCTCAATGTGATAATGAATAATTCATTTTGTCCACATGTATGAGTGTTATCTTAGTATTTGGACTGAGAGTTTTCACAACATATGCTATATAAATATGTTTTTTACTTTCAAGAGATAGTGTGAGGATGAAATGTTGTTGGAAAATGCAAACACATATACAACTCTCTCTCTCTCTCTCTCTATCTCTCTCTCTCTCTCTCTCTCTCTCTCAACGTATCCTTAGGAGCTTTGCACATATTGTTACTTTACAACCTGTATGGCTTTAAAGTGATGCTAGATGTCTGTTTACCCAAAAACAGAAACAAAATGTATCTTGTCCCTGTATTAGAGATTTAAATACACATGGGACAACAGCTGTACACACAACTGCTGTTTCATGGATGAAAACATTCACAGATGGGTCATTAATTTTCCTCGGGAATGTGAAGAAAAGCATCAAAGACGACCAAATATTCACCCTCTTTATGGCTCTTCTGCGTCGTTTTAGTCTAAAAGTGACAGGAATGCGAAAGCAAGTGCCTTCACTTACGGATCAAAAACATTTTGAGCATCATTCAGAGTTTGCTCGTATGTCCTCTGAAAATACCACCAAAATTCATGACCCTTTGTGTATGCGGCAAGCAAGTGGTATGCATTAATGCCGACCCTTCAGTTAATCCCCATAAGACTCCATAGGAATTGGTTGCTGCTCTATGCAGTAATTATCGAATGTGCTAGTCACTGCATGCAGTAAGGGTTTTGCATGGCTGGAGGACATTTCCTCCCACACAAAACTTTTGCATTTTTGAGTTTCGTTTTGAAACTTTGAATTTGGCAGTGTGGTAAAAGGGGTGGTAATTATGTTACCATCACTTTTTTGATACGCCGCCAAACTTTAAATGGGAGCTTTTTTGATGGAGGGGTGATAAAAGAATAGCGTTACACTTTTTGGGTGAGCTTCAATTATGGGCAAATGCTTCAGATTTTTAAGAGGTATACATATCTGAATACGGGTTATGTCAATAACGCCGAATAAGGAAATCATTTCAGTTCCTACGTCCAAAATTAGGAGTGGGTGCAGAGTCAAGATGGCGAGTCACGAAGACTTTCTTTGCAGAGCCTCCTCTCAGAGCTACTTTTAGGCTTGCAAGGGAAGCTCTGATCAGGCACGGAAGAAAAAAACCACAGGGGCGGGGCTCCTAGAGAGGGAGATTCCACCCTGGCGAGGCTTCCTTTGCAAAGCAAATCATAAGGTGGCTGGCGGGGAAAGCCGCAGAATCACAGCTGGACAGACCGCAATGCAAAGTGGTTCAGAGGGGTTGTGTAGTGTGACACGCAGAACGCCCTTAGGCCCCAGAAAGTAACGCTTCTTCGGTACACTCCGGGGGAAGCAGTGCACCACTCTGGTGCATCAAGAGTTCTTCGGAGGCGACTGTGACGGTGTATCAGGCATGAGCATGCGCTCTCCGAGTGGCCGCCATATTTGCAAGGGGGTCTTGGAGTAAACAGACAGTTTGAAAACCAAGGGAGAAAAGGCGGCACCAGGGCAGGTGGCAGCCCCTACCTTTCCCAATCCTCAGCCCAGTGGCGTAACACAAAATGTGGGGGCCCCCCTGCGAGCCATGCTGAGGGGGGCCCCCCATCTCGGCAACAAATCACGGTCGTGCCGCACTCTGGGCCGGCCTAGATTATCACGCTTGCACAATACGCATGAACGTGCTGCTGAAGGGCATGCCGCACACTGTACTAGGAGAAATATATAAATATGTGTTTTAATGCAATATACAGCACACTTTCTGAGAATAATTGGCCAAAAAGCCAGAGTGTTTGCAATTGTTTTGTACAGTAACACCAATCCAATATATGCAAGTCACCAACGGTGCACAGGAACATTAATGCTTTGCTATTAAAAATGCCATGCCACATTGAAAACATGTCCCACTGGCTGCACAATGTAGACCAGAGTAGAAACGTTATGAAATTACAGTAAAGCATGCCAGGCCACATTTATACAGACCTAGACTGGATGCACAAAAATGCCAGTCGAAGCAATTATACTCATCAAGAAGAGAGCACACATTGAAGCCCGGGTCTCTGCTGCCTCGAACAACACGGCCAAACTCTTTAAAATCTTCATGGAACTGGTCAATCCTGTTGCGGTCTCCACCTCTCTGGTTCCCTCCCAGGCCCTCTGTATGGCTCTGGCCTCTCACTTCTCAGCTAAAACTCAGGACATCCTGTCCACTATCTCCTCTTCCTCTCCCTCTTCCTCTCTTGGCTCCCCTTTGGCCATCTCTTCCTCTCCTCCTCCTTTCTCCTCTTTCTCTCTGACAACACCTGACAAGGTTTCTAAGACAAGTCCGATCCATGAAAGTGTCGTCCAAATAGGTTCTCCCCTGCTCGTCCAGAACCATCAAGGGCCATACTGACACTCTCGCTGCACCTTGGCCAATTTCTGTAATCACTCTTTCACCACCGCAACGTTCCCCTCTCCCCTTAAGCACTCCCTTGAGCACCCACTCCTCAAGAAGCAGTCTGCCGATCCTACCAGTCCGGCGAAGTATCGCCCAATCTCCATCACACCTTTCCTGGGAAAGCTCTTGGAAAAAAGCTGGCAATCTCCCAGCTTACTCTCCACGTTGAATCTGTTGTTTGTCTCCATGACCATAAGTCTAGCTCCAGAGCGGCCAGAGGCACGGAAACATCTCTCCTGAATACCTGTGATGATCTGCTCTCTAACCTTGATTCCAGCATTCCTTCTGTCCTAATCCTCTGTGATCTTTCCTCGACTTTCGACACAGTCAACCACGCTATCCTGATCAATCGACTATGTGAGAACCTGGGCATCACACATCAGGGTCTGGAGTGGCTGACCTCCTTCCTCTTGGACTGCCCCTCCCAGGTCCAACTTGGTTCCTTTTTTCCATCACCTCTCTCTGTCTTCCTGTGGCATTCCCCAGGGCTCTATCCTCTCACCCTGGTTTTTCAACCTCTACTTGGCCCTTTTGGCCCACCTGATCTCTACCTTCTCCTCTAACTTTCAGTGTTATGCGAATGACACTCAGCTTTCCTTCAGGCTCCTCATCTCTTGCTCATTCCTGACTGTCTATCTGTGATTCAGGATTGGTGGACCACCAACGATATTGACGTTAGTGCCATTAAGATGGAGATCCTTCTCATTGGGACCCCTGCCCCTGCTTTCCCTCTCTCACTCTGGCCACCCACCTTGGGCCCTCTTCCTTCCCCTTCCTGTGAGGCAAAAAACCTTTTGTGTCATCTTCGACTCTACTCTCTCTTTCTCTCCTCGCATCTCGGACATCGCCAAGAGGTCCCACTACCTACCAGCTGCTTCTCCTCAAAGGGACTGTTCCCTTTCTCACTTTCCCCCAGAAGCTCACTGTCTCCAGAGCCCTGTTTCTCTCTAGGCTGGACTACTGCAACAGCCTCTTTCTCAAGCTACCTTCCTCTTCTCTCCGCCCTCTGCAACTTATCCAGAACAGGACAGCGAGACTTGTCCTTGGCCACAAGCCCAGGGATCATATCTCTACAGCCCTGAAATCTCTCCACTGTCTCACGGTGGTTGCAAGAATAAAGTTCAAGGCCCTTTGCATTATCCACAAGGCTTTCTGGGGTCAGGTCCACACTACAACCAGCGCTCTCTTCCAAAATACCTTTTTTCTCTAGCCCTTCCACCGGCTACCTCCAACTCTCTAAGGGCTAGATGCTTCTTCAGGCTGAGAGTGAGGGTGGTAGATCTCTCTCCTCTGCAGATGCCTCCCTCTGGAATGGCCTCCCTGCCCCTCTCAAACTTTAGCAGACCACCTGATGTTCGGAAGCAGCTCAAAACGTTCCTCTTCTCCTCTGCTTTTGCTCTCTCCCTCCCCTGCGGACCTACCTGACCTACCTGTCTTCTGTACCGACTGGTTGCTTGGCTACCCTCAGAGTCTCACTGAGTCCAGGCTCTTTCTTGATCAGTCACCCTTGCACTGCCGATGGCCTACCATGCACTTAGGGACTATAACTGTAACCCTACAGTCCCTTGTTCTCCTTGCACTACCCAGAGGTGCACAATCCTGGTTGCACTTACTCAGAGCATTACAGCCCTGTTTTCCCCACCCTTCTTCCTTGCACTCCCCCCTCCCTTTCCCCTTCCATTTCTCATTCTCGCACTTGCACGATTTGAATGACACAAGGACTAGTAAGATCATTTGTCTTGTCACTCCCTTTATCTTCACTCCATTGCTTATCGCGCCAAGTCTATTATAACAGGCGTGTTATAATAGACTTTTATCATATCATTTTATCACAGATGCTCAAAAAAATATACAATGCTGCAGTAAGAAATGGCTAGACTGGCAGCACCCAAATGCCAACCTAGCCAGGTAATTACACTTAGAAGGACTGCTTTATCAGAAATGCGCATTTAAAAAAAAGTCATACCAAATTAAGGAATAACTAGACTGGCTGCACCAAAATGCCCCTCTAGACTCTAATAACACATAGCATGCCTGCTTAGTCTGGACATGGACAACCATTATGATTTATCGCACAATCCCACCTCCCACACATGCCGTCTCCCTCCCATGCCCTACCCCAACCTCCAAAATCAGCTGCTTGGCCCAGAATTACCTTCACGTCCCCCCTCCTTGTCCGAGAGCTTACATTTGAGGCTCCTGGCCTCATAGGTAAGTACTGGGATGAGAAAGAGTGGGATTAGGAGTAATGAAGATACAGGGGGCTAAGTCAGGCATTACCCCCCGTGTACCTCTACCTCATCCCAGTGCTTGTGTATGAGGCAAGTACTGCCTCATACACAATTACAGGGACAAGGAAGAGTAGGGCTAGGAGTAAGGACGTTTACCAATAAGTAATTAAGGCATTAAACACAAGTAGGGTCTTAACAATATTCAGTTGACTGGGCTGCAGCACTCGCCCCCAGTAATTTTGGGCTATGTTGACTCAACCTGGATGACCTTCAGAGCAGTTGCCGGACAGAACAGGACACTGATGTTAAACGGCACCTGGGTTAACAAGGGCCAAGCAGTTACTAACGTAAAGCATTTCACTGTTAGTACCTGCATTCAAATGCCAAATCTTTTAGGCAATTGAAATTGTGATGTGTGTTTAGCACTTTCATGGCAGGGAAGTGATTTGAAGTGTAGAAAGGGAACAGGAGACCGTTCATTCTCACAGCAGTTCATAAGTGGGTGCTTTCACACTTAAAGGAGAGAGTTAACTGCTTGTAACATTGAAGCTGCTCTAGAATAGTCTAATTAAAATGTGTAAAGAAGTTAGATGCCCCCACACAAAAAAGTTTGCCTCCCCCACCACCCGTGAAGTTAGCGCCTCCCCCAACATTTGAAGCATCAGCCCCCTGAAATGTAGGTTTTGTTGCGCCCTGAGCACAAGCACAAACACCATTCACCATATACACGCATGCACACCAGCCATCCTTACATTTAAGTGTGCACTCTTTCACCATGCAGGCACACCCAGGCAGCCACCTATACATATAGGGATGCACCGTTTCACCGTACACGCACACACGCGCACACCCAGTCACCCATACATTTGTGTGCACCCTTTCACCATACACTCACACACACGTCGTGGGGTTGAGGGGAGCCCTATTACTTCAAAAAGAAATTGGGCCTCAGTATAAGTTTGCCGGTCCGGTAACAACGGTACCGGTAAGCTTGCCGGTACTGTTGTTACCAGACCGGCAAACTATGGGTTTTGCTCGAGGGTGCCTTCCCGTCTGCCAGGTCTGACCTGGCGGGCATACCGGCACCCGTTAGCAGAGCATGTCGGGTGCACCGGCACCATTTTGAATGGTGCCGGTGCATCCAATCTCCTCATTCCCATTGAACCCTATGGGGATCAAATGGGAATGGGGAGCATTTTTTTCCGCCGCCCGCTAATGGGCAATTGCCAGGTCCGGCGGGGCCGTAATGACCCGGTAATTGCCCATTCGCGGATGCTGGAAAAAAGCGCAATTTTGGCAGCAGCCTGGCGGTTTTACCGGCAAGGCTACGGCCAAACTTGTAATGAGGCTGATTGTTTCTTTTTGAAGTCACTCTGACTTCATAAAGACATTATTTCTGTTACAGAAATAATTTCTTTGTGAAGGCAAAGTGATTTAAAAAAGAAATAAAAAAAAAAGATTTAGAAAAAAATATTTTTTTTCAAGTGGGGCCCCCTCCCACGACATGTGCTAGCGGGGCCCCCCACACCGCAGGGGCTGCGGGAGCCCCTGTTACGCCAGTGCCCCAGCCAGCCCCCCTGATCCCTGATGAGTAGTGATAGTGGGTTTCCTCCAAGACCATGGCATGGATACAATGATTAAGTACATTACAAAGCAAGAAGCAGAGGCCAGCTTGCTATTAAAAACACACAAGGGGCATACAAGGTCGAGGAGCAGCAAGACTGGGTGTGGCTATTGCTACTAAATTTGGGGGGAGCCCCTGTGAAGAGAACTGTGGAAAAGTGGAATAAGGGGTTTGAAGTATTATGTCTTTGGAGACCCAATAAACGCAACCACCAACAAACTCTATGCCTGCCTTAAATCAAGCCCACGAGGGATACCATAGACTCCTTTATTCTCCTGTCTGGGGTAAGAGCTTGCAAATTCATGCCAACTGTACGGCCATAGAGCACGTTTATTCCTTAGGGAAGGGGCACCCGTGTATCCAGAGTGGTCCTTACAAAAGAAGACCTAACTTCCTGCTCCAAAAAAATACCTCAGCAAACTGCCCCCAGAGATTCAACCACTAAAGAAAGACATGAAGAGGGCACTAGAAAACGTACACACATAGATTCAATAATTAGGATAAAGAGTCTCAGCAAACGAGGATGCATTATCTAAAGTAACAAACAAAGTGCCCAAGCTTCAAGAAGCTAGAAGCTTTTCTAACCCATATCAGTTAACCGCAGGACAAATGTGAGGAATTAGACAATCACTCACGAAGAGGCAATATAAGACTAAAAGAAGAAGATCCGTGAGGTTGCAGACTTGCCGGCTTCCCTTCAAGATGTTGTTCTAGCCATCTTACTGGAAAATCATGGAATGGACTTCGCTATAGACCAGGCACACAAAACGGGGCCCAAACCCCCACAACCAGGCCACAAGCCAAGAGAGATGCCACTGAAATGTCACTCTTTCACCACCAAAGTCAGAATCCAACTAGGAATAACCCCCCTCTGGAACATCAAGGCACCAAAGTATGAATATTTCAAGACATAGGGCCTCATTACGACCCAGGCGGTAAGTTACCGCCTGGGTCGTACCCTTACCACCATGGTGTAAACTAGGTTTACACCATGGTGGATGGCGGATTTACTGCCCCATTCCAAGGTGAGTGGGGCGGTAAATCCCCATTTCCCATTTTACCCTTCCCCATTCCCATTTTTGCCCCATAGGGCATAATGGGAGTGGGGAAGGCGCTAATTATGCCACCGTAAATTACGGTGGCGTAATTAGCACCATGGTCCCTTAGCGCCATGGATTTTAACGCCTGCAAAAAGCAGGCGTTAAACTCACCATGGCGCAAAGGGAGCTCGGAATCAGGCGTTAAGGGTCGGTGCCGTTTACGGCGCCGTTAACCCCTTAACGCCTGATTCGTAATGAGACCCATAGTATTGCGCACAGTGTTGAAACAGAGGGAGTTAATAAGGTCACTGACTACCTATGCCTTCACAACATATCATATAGATGGACTTTCCAGCGCAGCCTGGCCTTCTTCACAGCTGCTCTTTTCACAGGGTCTTGTCAGTGGAGGAGGGCTGTTCCATTATAGAACTGACAAATCAAGGCCTTCATCTTCAAATCCAGTAGGAAATGATCGGAAGACCAGGGGAAACAGATGATCATCAGTGACTGGAGGCTGAAGAGGGAAGCAAATGTAGTCAAGAGACTAACACCACCAAAGCATCAGAATACATTGGAGATGGACACTGAAAACAGAAAGCGGGGCCCCCAATAAGATGGAGAAGAAAGACATTGCCAAGTACACAATTATTAAGGACATGACAAAGCAAGGAGCAGAGGAGGTCCAGTGTCTGAGTTAATTAACCGATTCCTTACAGACAGGAGAGGACAGAAGGACCTTATTGAGTTTGGAATACCTTCGCTCAGCATGGTAATCTTATGGAGATTTGTGGGGAGGACAGGCAGGGGGTCATTCTTGCTGCTTTTTGTTCTAACTTATTTCCACTTTGTTTTTCAAACCCGGCCTTAAGTGGAGGGGCACTAGTTTATGTAGCACAGTCCACTTACATGTATAAAATGAAACATTAGGGGACACAACTTCCCTAACAAAAGGGCTTGCTTATTTAGCCTACTCAGAAACAAAGAATGGGGGATAGACTTCTTCCAAGAAACCTACCTGACAAAATAAGATCAATCAGGTTACACTACACACTTTACCCAGGAATAGTATAGTCATCCGCCTTGACGTAGAAGAAGGAAACAGCCATCCTCATAAGGAGGGGGGGGGGGCGATTCCTCAAAGAGGCTAAGGAGAGGGGTAGGGCGGATAGATTTATAATGGTCAGGGGCCTGCTGGCGGGAACCGGAATAACTCTTGCATTGGTTTATGCCCCTTTTGTGGAACAGGGGAAATTCCTCTATACTTTCTCAATGTAGAGTTCACAAGAGGAGCTATTATAATAGGGGCCAAGGAGGTAATTTCTCAGACATTACCCACTCCAGCCATTTTTGGATTAAAACACACACTGTGCAAGAAATAGAGACATTATTTATCTTCCCCATGACTAGCCTGGGAGTTCTATTTAATCAAATATGGTACAACTGAACAAAGAAAGTCTCAAAGTCTGCCTCTCCTTAACATATATTTATAGTAAGACAAAACACAATACATCATTTCTGTTCTGAAATGGCTTCTATAAACTCATTGGTCAAGTTCCTATGAATGAAATCCATTACCTTTTTCTTATTTGGTAAACATGCTTCTGAAATACATCATTATTTCTTATTCTAGTGACTCAATCACTGCTGATCAGCATGACCTATTTTCAATTTCAAATGAATCACTGGAACTTGTTTTGCAACTTATAACTGGTTAGAAGCAGCTTTCAGATGACACATGCTATTTTAAAAACTCTGCCAAGGACATGAGGCCTGCTGCCGTGTTTTCATTGGCCACTTCGTTCTTATCTACTTCTTACTTCCAAATTAATTTATAAAAACTCTTGAGCAACACTGCTAAAGACTGTCTATTCTTCTATTTAATGCTTTGAAGTGGTATCTAGTCAATTAATCTAAACCCATTCCATCTAATACCATTCCATCGAAATGTTTCCATCTAAAAAATGTCCATCTAATGCATGTTTTTGGGGGGTAAAGGGTTAATTTTTGTTCAGGTGCATTTTAAAGGGTAAAAAAACTGGGGTTTTATATATACTACGTATATAACATACACTCTATGTTCTCATATATTGTGCTAGCAGGACATGGGGTTACTATTGCTTAAATTGGTGCTATGCTTGCATTGTGGGGGGGGGGTTACATATATGTTCAGTGTGTATGTCACTCCCTCCCTCTTTGTGGCCATAATGTGAAAAAACCATAACGTGATGTTGCTGTGTTTTAGAAAATCTTGTGCATGATGCCCTCTCTTTCCACATCTCCAAGTTTCCTTCCCGTCATTCCTTCTATGAAACCAATCATCATAGGTACTACTGACCCTCAACATGCCCAATACTTGTGCCACATCCTGCTTTTTTCTGTTTGCAACCTTTAAGTGCTAAATAAACTTACATTGAACAAGCTTTTGTTTGTCAAATTAATCTATCTGTGTTTCTCACCAAGAGCAATCACTGTCCTTCAGTTTTATTCCATCACTTTTGCAGCTCATAGCTTGCTTGCACTCATTGGTCCTTCTTTCTCTTCAATGGGTACATTTCATCAGAATAAAAACTCTGTGGTTAGTCTTAAAAATCTGTCCCTTATGAAGCTAAGTTGAATATTAAACCAAACCTATCTCTTTGGACGATCCCACCCTCAGGGACGTCTTTATGGGAGGGCAAAAGGGGGACTTGCCCAGGCCCCCCCACCTTGGAGGAGGCCCCCACAAAGCTGCTTGATCTAAAGAAGTCAGTTCTCATTGTTCAACAAACTTACATAGCACACACCAGTATATTTTATAGTGTGCAGCTGAGGCTCTAAACGTTTGGCCTGTCTGCTGTTGACAAGTACATTATTCTCTGATCAATTTAACTTGTAATGCTTTCTGTGCTCACTATGGAATGCATGGTTTGTTCATTCACTACAGCACAAGTTGTGCAGCATTCTCAACTTTCCGTGGGAATTATGTTGATCATGTACAACAGCTAAAGTTGAAATGCATATTAATACATTCGAGTGAAGCAATGGTTCAGAAGATTGGTCAGTGTGTTAAGCACTCTTTGCAGAGATCTGTGTTCATATGCAACATTACAAATTCCAGCTGAATGGATAAGTACTTTGTTTTATACTTGTTTTGTAGCACACCAGCTGCTAATATCAGCAATATACCTGCACCAGATAGCATTTGCTATATAAAGTAACATAACATCAGCACAGAGAAGGTCTAGAAATTGGTTTGTAAAACCTAGGAAGCCACCTCCAATGATGAGCATAACGTTTTAGTCCGAGAGGTGATTAGTAATCCAAATTCAAGACTGTGGAACCAAAGCGTTCATGCTTGTATCATGGCTTTGCCAGCAGACAACACAGTGATCCTGGACTAATAATTCCTCTTATAGCATTCACATTACTGTGCTGTCTTCTCTGAAAAGGGATGCAATTTCACATGCTGATGGCATGGTTTAGCCCATTACCTGGTGTTTTTGTTTATGTAGGCCATTTGAGTGGAAGGGGTTCTAGACAGAAGAGAACGGTCCAGGTATTGACGGTCTCTGTCAAGCATACTTAAAGCCTGCTTGATTGTCAAAATAAAAGGTTTGCTTTTTTGTACATTGGAAGATGTGTATGCACATTTATAAATGACAATTTCACAAGCCTTTATTTTATGTTTTTTAAAGCTTTAAAATACAAAAGAGAAACCAAGATGGACTATTTAAAGGTGGCATCAATCAGTATGGTGCTACTTATATACTTCCCTTGATGATGGAGACAATGAAGCTAGAATCATTCCCATTTAGCATAATCAGCTTTTATAACATTTTAATTTTTTATTTGCCATGTTGAGTTATATGATTTGTGTACTTTCCAAGCCAGTTCAATAAAATGGGATTATTTTAGTTCATGCTAAGAACAGGAAAAGAAAGTGGTGAAGTGCAAAAATTGCACAGTGGGTACATATCCCAACTTCACTTCTTTACCAATGTGTGATCCTGGGCATCAGAGTGATTTCGTTCTTAGAGTATGATCGTCAGGAAAGCCTCACTCATGGCTTCACTGGCTATAGTGTTGCTTCCTCTATAATAATAGAGAGCATTGAATTATTGTGCACCACAGCCACTTGTTCCTGTGCTCTCTAATGGCAACACTACTTGAAAACCATGTCCTTCTTCTAATCTCAGTTATTCTGGATATGGACACCTTCTTGGCAGCTTCTAATTTTCATCCACTATCTATGCAATGGTATGTTTAGCTTTCTCCTTGCTTCCTATTGGGTCTCCTGTATCCACGCTTGAGCACTTTTCTATTCCACGAGGCTGCTAATCTGAATCCTTTGTCTATTCTGGATTATGCAAACCTTTTAAAATTATCTGTGTCTCACATTTATAATTTGGCCAGTATACCTTCCTCGTTGCTGCTATTGTTGAACATTGTCCTGCAGCTGTGCTAGAACATAAGAACCCGTGTAGCGGACTGAGAATGTTGACCTTGAAATGTAACTGGTTTATCATTGTAATTAAAACAAGAATGGTAAGGGGACTGAAAAGGAATACCCATGCTTATTGTGTTCACTATGAGGCAGCATATGAAGCTATGGGCTGTGATAGCAATGAGGGAGACGCCCCTAGATATTCTGGATCGCTTAATTCCTTTGGTTCGGTGGAGGGGGCCCCCAAAGGTGTCTCTGCCCCCGGCCCCAAAAGTACTTAAAATGGCCCTGCCCAACCTACAAACTCTCTAATACACCCCACATAAACCTGCACCCTAGCCCAACCCTAACTCTATTTCTTTTGTGTCTTTTAAATTCTGTGCCCCCTACTATCATCCAATATCTCCAAGATTCAAGATGTCCCTACCTGTTTAGCTCACCTTCGCCTCCCATCTCCTGCACAGTTACTCCAACCACCCCTACTATCTCCTTCTTCGGCTGCTTTTCCCCACCTGTCCTGCTGAATTTACAAAACCATTCGTCACAAACCTAATCCAGTACGTGACCCTGTAGACACTTTTGTCATTTCAAACATTTAAGGCACTGGCCACATCACCTCCTCCTACTTTTTATTCCGCTTGCACCACGCTCTCAAAAATGGAAATTTCTGGGCCTCATTTAAGAATGCCACCAGGGCCACTGCAACAATTAGGTGAGCTAGACCCTCGCCGAAGGTGCACTGAAGAGGTGGCATGAGTGCCATGCTATTAGAGGAAAGGCCAGTTAATTGCTTTGTTGTAAACAGACAGGTTCCATGCATTGATAGTGGTGCATCGCCAGGTCAGATGAAAGTGAAACAGAAGATTGGTGCCACCTTTAGAGCTGCAAAAAAGGATCGTAAATGTTGCACATGCGATTGGGAAATGCAACTTGTTGCTGGGCACTTTGGTTGGAGGTGTGGACCATTGCCGGTTGCATCCACAGGGCTGAAGCCGGAGCATCATGACAGGGAGCAAAACCAAGGGACCATTCAGAAAAAAAAGTCATTGTAAAAAACATGTGTTTGTGTGCTTGCATGTGCGAGAGAGACTGTGTGTGAGCGATATAGAGATAGAGAGTGTGTGTTTGTGTGTATGTATGTGTGCTTCTGGGCTTGAGTGCCAACGAAGGAGAGCAATATGGGGCAAAGCCTGGGCAATAATCAGCATGAAATTGTGTTTTACAGTGAATATGCTGGCATACATTAAGGTAAGCCCTTGTGTCTCCCTTTTGCAATCAGTTAATTGTATTTCATCTTGGTTGTCGTTGCCTGTTAACAGCACTGTCACTCTGAACGGGGAGGAAATTAAATTAAGAGTGCATTGTACAACCCTGTTTTTTCCACTGTAGTTGCAAAGACCGTTAGTAAAACAGGCAAGTAGGTTGTGTTGAACTTGCTGATTGTGTCAACAGAAGTAGCGGCATCCTGCATTGCAAGTGTTTTTTCTGAGAATAAATCAGACACTTTCATCATGTATGTTTTATGGAATCAACATTGACTTCTTCATTCAGGTAAGTTTTGGGCCTCATTACGAGGTCGGCGGTAACCTCCTGGTGCTAGTGGCGGGTACCCTCCAACCTCGTAACACCATTCCCGCCGCCTGATATCCCGGTGCCACCAGGACATTACAACTCGCGGCGGCCCGGGATGTCAGGCAGCAGGAACTGTAAGTCCCCATTCCTGTGAAGTCCCATAAGACTCCACAGGAATGGGGACACGGAAGCACCGTCACTGTTGCTAATGGTGCCGGTGCCACCGTGAGAAACATACCTACAGGGGGCGGTACTCCAGGCAGCACAGACATGCCGGGAGATCCAGTCCCTGCAGGCATTCTCGTAGTCTGGCGGTCCAGAAAGTGTGTTGGTACGTTGCTAACGGCACTCTTATTTCCAGACCACCAGACTTGAGGCCCAATGGGGCATGTCAACATTTCTGTCAACAGTATATTCTTTGTAGCACATTCGAGCACCAGAATCTGAAGGGTACTAGATGGGACCTTATCCACACGCGAGGAGG
Organism: Ambystoma mexicanum; assembly: GCF_040938575.1. Taxonomy (NCBI): domain Eukaryota; kingdom Metazoa; phylum Chordata; class Amphibia; order Caudata; family Ambystomatidae; genus Ambystoma; species Ambystoma mexicanum. Next base: position 258,268,913 of record NC_090922.1, read on the forward strand.
GCTCACTGTACATGTGCCGTCTTTTCTTAATTTTTCTATCAATACAGTAAGATCTGTACATGGAATCATCTTATTGTGTCCCTGACATTTTGTCTTTCTTTTTCTTCTTTGGACACAACCATTATAAAAGGGGGCAATGAGGACATACATCGTTATTACAGTTCTCATTAAATTCTTTGGTCACTACAGCATGATATGTAAACCAGGGACTGCATATTTTACTGTGAGAGGCATTGCAATATTCTTTGAACATAACCAGCAAAATGACACAGGACAGGTGCCACAGCCAATCAGGTTGCTCAGATAACAGGCTGAATCCCACAATCCAAGCCCCCGTTGAAATAAACCTGGAGGCTTCTTGCACCTGCTCCACCATCTTTCCCCCACCTTCCCTCAATTCTCCACTCCTCCCACCCCTCCCCTCCTACACCAAACAACTTACCTGATTCTTCTGGTGGTGGGCCTACCGCCACTCCCACCTTCCAGGCCACCATGGAAATTGAAGTGGGGCTTCCTGCAGGCAGCCATCTTAGGTGAGTATTCGTTTGAATGAAAGGGACGATGTGAACGTGCAACCCATCAATTGAAAGTAATACATTGCTTTCAGCACCCTGGATTAAAAACCTGGGTTGCTAAAAGCAATAATACCCTTGCTGGTGGGCCATATGAGTGGTAACAGCACTGGAGCCAATTATTAAGTATAACTTGGGCCCCAGGCCGTTACCACACTGATCTGGCCTGCAGACTCGTATATTATTACTTAATTGAAGGGAGCTAAAGCTGGCATATATAATTCTGGTAAGCATTATTATATTCTTTGGGAACAACCAACATGAAATATGTGAGAGGTCACATGAGATTGTTTGGGCGCTAAGAGAAGGTTGTGGGAGCCTGTGCTGGCAAATATTGTTGCGACAGGCCTCATGATATTCTTTGTGAACTATCAGCAGAAAGTTTGCTTTACATGGGCAGTGCTGGCATATATATTGAGACAGACCTGATTTTTGTTAGGCATGTGGAGTATGAAGATATGTTTTACAGTGCCAATGCTCGCAGGAGCATATTATGGCAGCGTCTCATTTTTTCTCTGGCCTCAGCAGAGGACCAAGTGGGTGGGAACTAAAGGGTATGATGTTCCTCTACTTTTTGGTAAAATCAGCCATCATTCTCTTACTTTTAGTGAAGCGACATGAAGCTTGATATTGATTTTTTGTAAGATGTGAGTAAACGTCCTTGTGGTATAAAAACGACTATTTCCAATGAAAAATTGCGTTGTTCCCTGGGGCATATATGGGTTGTGTGCAATAATTGCCACATTAGTTTTATAGTGCGGCCCGACATACTTCAGTTGGTCCTGGACTCCGTTGGATCACATAATTAATGTCGCCCCTGACTTTTGTTAAAAATACATACAAAAATCTTGTACAATCTGTTAGAGATAAAACATAGTGACAACTCCTATTTGAAGAACAGCGAAGTTACTTCACCTTCCCATTTAGGTGTAAGGAATTGCCATCTGGCAAAGGTGTAGAAGCCATAACTTTTTTCATTTTTATTAATTAATACAAATTATGCAGGTAATTCTGTCTTTGAAAGAGAAATTCACTGATCAGATTCCCTATGCCAAAGGCATGATGCATACTTGTGCCCTGCTGCTTACGTATTATGAATTGCAGCGAATGCTCTACCAGTGGCACAGAACAGGTGCAGAGGTCACAGATGCCCTCTTGACAGCTCCAGTGACTGCAGAGGCTCTGCAGCACATGGGCTGCATTTAAGATACGCACCTCTGTTGCAAAAACAGCATTACATAGGAGGATCATCTCCTGTAAATATAAGCCATACCTGAGTTAGAGTATGGCGGCCAGCATCTCCCATAGTTATCCCAGCCACATTAAATTGATACCACGCATTTGTCAGCCCTGTGGGCCCAGTACAGCTGTGGAAAGGTTATGTGTATTCGTTCCAGGCTAGGCTCCCCCTGCCCACTGACAGGACTGTAGCCTTGGGGGATTGCCTCTCTTTGTTCCTTTGTAAGTGCAGGTAAAAACCTTTTCCCAGGGCCAGCAACTCCATTGGCAAGCCTGGGAACAGGAATCAAAGGGCACACCCATTAACAAAGGGCTAGGCCCCACATTAGGGTGCTGAATTTTTAAAGGCCTTTGATTTTATTGAGAAGGGAAGGGGCTGGTGTTACTGTAGCCAGGGATACATCTGTCCAGCTTGGGGAAGATTCTGCCATTTTGTTTCTCTCTGCCTCTCTCACTCTTTCCTGTCTCCTCCCCTTCCAGTAACACAAAACATTTTGGGTGTAATGTCAGAAGGGCAAAATCCACTCATTTCAAGAGCAGGGATTGGACCCATAAAGCAGGCTAGCTTTAGTCCAATCACCTGTGGGCTTTCTCCTTTGAAAGAAGGGCACTCACACCACTTTTTTGAATCATTTGTAGAATCCATCCCTAGAAGATGATTTCACTGGACCGTGTTGAGAGAGTACTCCTTTCTAAAGTCCTCCAGTTTTGAGATGAAGGTAGGTGTTCCAAGGCAGGGATGAGCTCTGTCCCCTACCCATTCACCAGGACCGTTTGGGGGGGGGGGGGTGGCATCTGCTGCTGGACCAAGACCACATCTCTGCCAGCGACCCTGTGACCTAGGATCTCACTGTTTTGCAGGACCCCTGAAGGTGTGTGCTAGCCTCCCCTTTGTTTGGGAGCCTGAGACCCTGTAGTGGGACTCACAGCTACTGAAAGCCCGAACAGCCAAGATCCCTGTGTTTTTTACACCGACCCACTGCGAGCAGTGATTCAAGCGTGTTCGATGTGGAGCGAACCTCCAGGATCCTTTGAAGCTGCTTTTGGTGTCAATCGCTCTCTGAGCCACTTTTTGCTGTTGGACTCCGTTCATAGCCGCACTGCACCAGCTGAAGCGGGTCATTGCCTTAGCATGAACAACAAAAGTACTGCTGCCTTGCATTTCTTGAGTCACCTTTTGAAGCAGCAGCTTTTTCATCGCCACTCTCGTAAATCGATCCAGCTCACGCTGGTGTCCCTGGAACAGCGACCTCCGAGCCTCCACATTGAATTAACTGGCCTGCGCCTAATGGTACCAGCTCACTGTCGACAAACTTTGACCGCTGACAGAGCCTATTGACGGCTCGATCTGCACAGCTCGAGTACATGCTTCGAGACTGCACCTACCTTCCGTTCGACCCTGCTCGATGCCATTGGGCCATAGTAACTGCCACATCCTTGAACTGAAAAGAGCCCGTGAACGACGCAGAGAAGCTGGTTTCAACACTGTCGAACTGCCAAGCTATTATTGACTAATATTTGCCCCCCTGATCCATCTGGGAACCCTAGAGACTATAATGGTCATTTGAATCCCTTTTTGCAACCTCAAAAACATATATTTTGAGCATTTTTATTTATTTATTTATTGTGCATTTGTAAGGTGCTTATACATCAAGTAATTGTGTTTCAAAGCGCCCATAGGGCAAACAGGGGAGGGAACATGGGACCAAGAGGCAAATAGTATAAACTGATGAACAGGAAAAGGACGGTCCTACTAGGCATTGGGAGCATCCAGAACGTGCAAGTGCAGAGAGAGAGAAAGGACGGGGGTAGGGTGTAAGTGCTAGGAGTTCCACAGATGGTAGTGCCAAGGAGTCAGTTGTGTGCAACAGTAAGTGCCTGGCAGAGATCATTTGGTACAGAGTGATCAATTGCCATTATAATATGTGCAGGCATGTAGAACACAAACCAGTGCTTGCCCAAAGGCAAGTGCGTTGATGGGGCGGAAGGCTGAAGGCGATTGGGGGAAGGCCATGACCCAAAAGGACACATAAGGGCCCAGGCCACCCATATCAGTGACTGTGGGGTATTTAGCACAGGAGTGAAAGGAGGCAGGAGGAAGTGAAGAGGAAAGTCTTGAGGAGCTTCCAGAAATCAGGCTCAAGACGGAGAGGAGGGGGGAGGCTGTTCCAGAGGAAGTAGCCAGCGAGTAGAGAGATCTGCCACCAGCTCGCTGCTTAAAAAAGCACTTGACATGCAGAGAGTTGGAGCCGGAGGAGCATAAAGATCTGGAGGGAGAGCAGGGACATCATTTAGGGGTCACCAGGGGTCACAACTGCGACCCCCGAGGTCTCCCTTGCTACCCCTGTGGTCTCCCTTGCTACCCCTAAAAAAAAAAAGAAGAAAAAATGCAAATTTTATGCAAGCTCCTGGCTGTGGCCGGCGCCATGTGGCTCTTTGCTTATGGAGTGGCTGGCTTTCTTGTTCAGGCCTCTTAAAAAAAATAAAGAACAGGGGTTGCACAAGTCTAACACTTTCAACAGTGTCCATAAATAAGAAAGAATAGGAATACCAAATAATTTCTCTTTCTGGAATTCTATACAATACTTGCTAGACTCATTAAAGGTTTATTTCAGGCACACTTCAGGGGTGAGTCACTGATTTAGTATGCTCTTAAACACCTCAACTCAGCCTTTCATCCTTCTGAGGTCGATAAATGAGTACCAACACAGGTTGGGTAATATGGTATGTATGTTTGTTCTATATAAAGGGCTTAAGCATAAGTGCTATATAATAACACATCATTATCATTTGGCCATGGACGTCTGCTTGCATTCACAGTAATTTGGTAATATGGGACTATACACACTGATCTTAACGATACATATGGCGATCCTTTCTTGTATGAAATGTATATCACATTATAGTGATATTGTAACCATATTTTTAGTAGTGTACTTAGGAACAATGCTATGTGATGCCACTTCCTGTTTTGTCACAGGGTGAAAGGTTGTGTTCCAGCGCTTGCCGTGATATCACTTTGGGGTGGGGTCAAATGGCATCACTTCCTGTGATGTCATCAGAGGTCAAGGGTCGTGTGATGTCACTTCCGCTACCCCTGGCATTTTGGTGAAATGATGTCCCTGGCTTTATCCAATGAATTGCGCAGAAAGTATGTTATTCGTCCTTAACATCATTCAAGTCACATGACGAGAAGGAAGCAGAACGTTTCTACCCTTTGATGGGAAGTAGAAACACGTTCCCATGCGAGAAAGCGCCGTAGAAAGCACCCCACCTCCTCCTTGTGATGTGACCTACTCCTTGTCATGTGACATTATGTTACTTTCATGTATTTTTGCAGCGTCAGACGTCAGCTCCTCATCTCAAGTGGGAAGGAACTGGTAGGAGAGGAATACTGCATTCTGTGAGCTGCTGATGTGGCCCAGAAGGAAACAGTGGATGGGGCACAGGGGGTAATTTAAAAGGGAATCTAACGTTGATTCATGAAGAGGCAGTGGGATGGGAATGTAATGAAGAGGGAGTGGCTATAGGCTAAATAATAGGTGACTAAAATTGGGCACTAGAACAAGTTGATGGGGGCCCGTCAAAGTTTGGAAAACAGTTTCGAAATACAATAGTTTCGAAACAAAAGGATCCATAAAAAATTGTTCAAATGCTTTTTTTAAAAAATATAAATATTATTTTCTTTGCTTTGTATAGTAAAATTAGTGGTTTTTCCACAACAACAAAAAACGGGTTTGGGGGGGAACCCCTCCAAAAAAAAAAAAAAAAAGACATGCATTTGAACATTTTTTTTCTGATCCTTTTGTGTCGAAACTTTTGTATCTCGACACTATGACTGTCGAAAAAATTACCATAAACCTCAGGGTGTGGATCTGAAGGGAAGGATAAGGCATCTGGGTGTGGATCTAGTTGGAGGGATGGGGCATCTGGTTGTGGATATGGATGCAAGGATGAAGGCACCTGGTGTGGATCTGGAGGGAGAGATGAGGCCTTTGGGTGTGGATCTGGATGTGGATCTGGTGGGAGGATGGGGCATCTGGATGTGGATCTGGAGGAAGAGCTGGAGGCATCAGGGTCTGGATCAGAGGGGAGGGATAAGACATGTCGGTGTGGCTCTTGAGCGAGGGAAGAGGCATCTTGGTGTGAATTTGGAGCGAGGGATGGGGCATTTTTGACCAAAGGATGAGGCATCTGGAGGGCGGATAAGGCATATGGGTGTGGCTCTGGAGTGAGGGATGGGGCTTCTGGGTGCGGATCTGGAGGGAGAGATGGAAGCACCTGGATGTGGATCTGGAGAAAGGGATGGGGGAGAGATGGGAGCACCTGGGCGTGGATCTGGAGGTAGGTATGGGCATCTGGATGTGGATCTGGCGGGAGGGATGGGGGATCTGGGTGTGGCTCCGAGGGCGGGATTAAACATATGGGTGTGGCTCTGGAGCGAGGAATGGGGCATCTTGTTATTGGTCAGGAGAGAGGAATGGGGGCATCAGATGTGTATCTGGAGGGAGGGATAGGGCATCTGCGTGTGGATCTGGAGGTAGGGATGGGGCCCTTGGGTGTGGATCTGAGGACAGGGATGGAATTACCTGGGTGTGGATTTGGAGGTAGGATGGGCATCTGGATATTGATCTAGAAGGAGGCATGAGGGAATCGTATGTGGAAGTGGTGGGAGGATGAGGGAACCTAGGAGTGGATCTGGAGAAAGGGATGGGACATTTGGGTGTGGATCTGGAGGGAGGGATAGAGGATTTTCCATGCTTAGAAACCACTGGGTATTAAGCACGTTATAAATAACCTATCATATCATATTATATCACCCGGAGGAGCATCTCGACGTAGGTATGGGCATATGGGTGTTGATCTGGAGGGAGGGATGAGGGCATCAGATGTGGATCTGGTGGGAGGATGGGGCACCTGGATGTGTATCTCAAAGGGATGGATGGGGGCATCTGGATGTTGATCTGGAGGGAGGGATGAGGCATTTGGGTTAGGGCAGTGGTGTTGCTAGGCCTTGAAAATATCTTGGGCTATGCTAATCATGGGACTTAGGGCTAGCCAGCCTTTTAGTGGTAGCCCCAGAGCATCCATCTGAGGCTGCAACCAAAAGACACTGGGCTATAGCCCCCTTAGCCCTTCTAGCAACACCTCTGGGTGTGGGTCTGGATGTGGATCTGGTGGGAGATTAGGGCATCTGGGTGTGGATCTGGAGGGAGAGCTGAAGGCATCAGGGTGTGGATCTGGAGGGAGGGATGGAGCATCTGGAGCGAGGGCTGAGGCATCTGGAGGGAAGCATAGGGCATCTGATGTGGCTGTGGGGTGAGGGATGGGGCTTCTGGGTGCAGATCTGGGGGAGGGATGGGGCACCAGTGTGCAGATCTGGAGGGAAGGAAAGGCCATCAGGGTGTGAACCTGGAGGGCGGGATGGGGCATTAAGGTGTGGAACTGGAGGGAGGGATCAGGACACCTAGGTGTGGATCTGGAGACTGGGATGGGAACACCGGGGTGTTCATCTGGAGGGTAGGTATGGGCATCTGGATGTTGATCTGGATATAGTGATGGGGTATGTGGGTGTGGCTCTGAAGTGAGGGATGAGGAATCTGGTTGTGGATCCGGGAGGGAGGGATGGGGGCATCTGGGTGTGAATCTGGAGGGAGGAATCAGGCATTTCAGTGTGGATCTTCAGGGAGGGATGGGGCATTTAGTTGTGGATCTGGAGGGATGGATGGGACATTTGGGTATGGATCTGGAAGAAGGGATGGGACATTTCGGTCAAGGTCTGTAGGGAAGGATGGAGTACCAGCGTGCATATCTGTAGGGAGGCAAGGGCCATCTGGGTGTGGATCTGGAGGGAGGGATGGAGAAATCTGGGTGTTAATCGAGAGGTAGATATGGGCATCTGGGTGTGGGTCTGGAGGGAGGGATGGGGACACCTGGGTGTGGATCTGGAGCAAGGTATGCGTAACCAGTGTGTGGATCTGGAAGGAGGGATGAAACATCTGGGTGACGCTCGAGAGAGAGGGATGGGGCAACTGGTTGCAGATTTGGAGGGAGAGATGGGGTACTTGGGTGTGGATCTGTAGGGAGGGATGGGTCATCTGCGTGTGACTCTGAAGCAAGGATGGATGCACCTGGGTTTGGATATGGAAGGAGGGCTCTGAAGCAAGGATGGATGCACCTGGGTTTGGATATGGAAGGAGGGATGGGCTATTTGGGTGTAGCTCTGGAGGAAGGGATTGGGACTCTGGTTGTGGCTCTAAAGCGAGGGATGGGGCATCTGATTGCAGATCTGGAGGGCAGGATTCAACCACTGAGTGTGGCTCTGGAGCGAGGAATGGGGCATCTTGTTGTTTGTCAGGAGAGAGGAATGGGGCATCAGATGTGTATCTGGAGGTAGGAATGGGACACCTGGGTGTGGATCTGAGGGGAGGGATGCGATCACCTGGGTGTGGATCTGGAGGTAGGTATGGGCATCTGGATATGGATCTTGAGGGAGGGATGAGGAATGAGGGAATCGTATGTGGAAGTGGTGGGAGGATGAGGTATCTGGGTGTGGATATGGAAGGAGGAACGGAGGCACCAGGGTGTGGATCTGGAGGGAGGGATGGGGCATCTGGGTGTGGATCTGGAGTGTGGGATGAGGGAACCTAGGTGCGAGTCTGGAGAAAAGGATGGGACATTTGGGTGTAGATCTGGAGGGAGGGATGGGGGCAGCCAGGTGAGCATCTCGAGGTAGGTATGGGCATATAGGTGTTGATCTGGAGGGAGGGATGAGGGCATCAGATGTTGATCTGGTGGGAGGATGGGGCACCTGGATGTGTATCTCAAAGGGAGGGATGGGGGCAATGTGGGTGTTGATCTGGAGGGAGGGGTGGGGCATTTGGGTTTGGGCAGTGGTGTTGCTAGGCCTTGAAAAGATCTCCGTCTACGCTAATGTCAGGACTCTCAGGTTTTGGAGCTAGCCAGCCTTTTGGTGGTAGCCCCCGATAATCCATCTGGGGCTGCAATCAAAAGACCAGGGGCTATAGCCCCCTAAACCCCCCTAGCAACGTCTCTGGATGTGGGTCTTGATGTGGATCTTGTGGAAAGATGGGGCATCTGGGTGTGCATCTGGAGGGAGAGGTGGAGGCATCAGGGTGTGAATCTGGAGGGAGGGGTGAGACATCTGGTTATTGCGCTGGAGGGAGGGATGAGACATCTGGATGTGGATCTGGAGCGAGGGATGAGGCATCTGGAGGGAGGCATGGGGCATCTGGGTGTGGCTCCGGAGTCAGGAATGGGGCTTCTGGGTGGGGATCTGCAGGGAGGGATGGGACATTTTAGATTGGGCCTGGAGGTTGGGATGGGACATTTGGATGCAGATCTGGAGGGAGGGATGGGGGCACCTGTGTTTGGGTCTGGAGGAAGGGATGGGGCTTTTGGGTGTATGTTTATTTATTTGTATTGCGCACCAAACCCACAGGTATCAAGGCTCATTGCACAGAAATACAAGTGTTACAGTTCCACATATGGTTAAATACAGTCAAAATGACAATACTGCATGGAAAGACTATTGCCATTACACATAGAGATAAATACAATCCAGAATACAATAATAGACTTAAATAGTAGGCCGACAAGGAAGCGGTGCAGGTCAAAATCAGTGCTCGTCAAATGACACAGGAGATTAAAAAAACATGAGGAAGTCAACTGTCATTCGAGACTAACCATTTTTGGGTGTTTTTTCTAAAGATTTGGAACGTCTGGTCCATTCGCAAATGAATAGGGGGAGAATTCCAGAAATGGGCGGCCTGGACAGGAAAGCTTGTGCCCTCGCTTTTTTCAGGTTTAATCTGGGAACTGTGATGCAGTGCAAGTTTGCAGTCCTGGTGGGACGTGAAGAGGCTTTTTTCATGATTTTATCTTTTAGATACTGAGGTGCAGCGTTGTTTAGACATTTATGAGTGATGGAGACAATTTTGAGTTGGATCCTGTCCTTGATGGAGAGCCAATTGTGCATTCTTCTAACCTCAGAGATATGTTATCTCTTGGGGATGCTAAGAGCTGTTCTTAAGGCATTGTTTTGTAAAATGTGTAGTTTGTTCAGAATTTGTTTGCTAGCTCCCGTATAGAGGGCATTGCAATAATCGAGTTTAGTCAAGATTAGGGCTCTCACTAATGTGATACAGCTACTAGTAGACAAGAAGGGTTTGCACTCCCTTATCAACTTGCACGTGTACACCATTGCAGAAGCCGTTGTGTTGACTGGTTTGCCGAGGTTCAAGGTTGAATCTAGATTGAATCCTAGAGTTTTAGTCTCCTTGGTGACTTTAATGTCGATGCCATCGATATAGAATTAAGTGTATTGGCTGCCCAATTTGATGAGGTTGGTCGGGGCTCCTAGGCTCAAGATCTCAGTTTTGTCATCATTCAGGCAGAGGCCATGGGCTGCCATCCATGCCTGAATGATTGAGTATATTCTATTGACTAGAGCCAGATCCATGTCGTAGTCACCCGAGAGGGGTAAGTGTATCTGGGTGTCATCTGCATAGTTCGTGTAGATGACACCCAGATGATCCAGATCATCGAGCAGCGGCTTTGTAAATATATTGTACATCGTCGGTGAGACGCACGACCCTTGCAGGACACCGCATGTGCTAGGAGAGGGGTCAGCGGCGGCTGAGGAAGAGAAAACTCTCATTGACCTGTTGTTGAGAAAGGATTGGATCAAATCAGTGGCTTTTTTGGAGAAGTTGGCAGCCTTAGACAAGTGTTTGCAGAACACTTTGTGATCGACCAGATCAAATGGGGCCAATAAGTCGAATAAGAGTAGTAGGGTACATTGTCTGTTGTCTTTGAGTATGTCAATTTACATTTTCAAATAAATCAGGTCAGTTTCTGTACCGTGAAGAGGTCTGAAGCCTGATTGTCTTAGTCGTAGAAGGTTATTAGACTCTAGATATTGCTGGATATAGAGATATGCAGCTTTATCTATTATTTTGAGTAAAAATGGGACGGTAGTAATAGGCCTGTAGTTGGTTGGGATAGTTGGGTCCAGTGAAGATTGCTTCAGCAGTGGTAGTACCCATGAATCCTTGAGATTAGTGGGGACATTAGAGGCATGGAATGCAGCGTTTATTAATTTGGTGATAAATGGCGGCAGGTCTCTGGCAGCTTCTTTGATAATTTGTGTTGGGCATGAATCTCCCTGGCATTTCCAGGGTTTAAGCGAGGCGATGATCCTTTCCACCTCTTGGGTAGTGACTTGAGAGAATTTGAATTTTGCTTCAGATTTGAGAGAGTTTTTTTGGAGGTTGTCAAGATTATCTTATTTTGTAAGAATACGTTTCTTGGCTTTGATTTTGTTTTGGAGGGTGGTAATTTTCTTAGCTAGGGCGTTTTGAATGTTGATGCACCATACTTTATCCTTTGTTCACGAGTCCTTTGGGTGAATAAGTGATCCATTTCCCTCAGGATCACAAAGAGTTCCTTGGTACTGGAACTAGCTTTGTTTATCCTCTTGTTGTACGTTTCGCGTTTAGTTAGTAGTATTTCTGCTTTATACTTGGAGATATTTCGTTCAGGTTGTGTTTATTTTCTTTGGAAGGCATATCTTTCCACAAGACTTAGTTTTCTTTTCTCTGCTCGAAGAACTTTTAACTGAGGTGTGAACCACGTGTTAAGGTGGGCTCTGGGTTTACCATTTCATAGTTTAAGGGGAGCAATGACGTCTAGTGCTTGTGTAATAGAGGAGTTATATAGGTCTACTAGTGCAGCAGGGTCTTAGGACTCTGGTGCCAAATTCAATGTGGGGAGCAGGAGGGGCAGAAGCTTGTCAGCTGTGATGCTCCGTTTATTCCTAGTGAGCAGCAGTGGAGCTATGGGGATCGTCTTAGTTGCTGGGCGTTTGGCGAATGTGAAAGAGATTAAGTGATGGTCGGTCCATGATTGAGGTTCGACAGAAGTAATTGCAGTCTTGCAATTAAGATCTGCTACCCAATCTAATATTCTGCCTTTCCCGTGGGTAGGCTGGTTGACTCTTTGCATAAGCCCTAGTTCAGTAAGGGTCTCAGACAGGGTCTTGGCATGTTGGTCGTTGGGATCGAGGAAGCCGAGGTTGAAATCGCCTAACAGTAGTATTTGCGATGTGCGTTTGGTGTCTGCAAGTATGGTCATAATATCTTCCTCAAAGGAGCCAGTGGGACCCAGAGGTCTGTAGATTAGGTGAACTGTTAGGGTACTTGAGTTGGAGGTGGTTAGTTTGACCATGAGTAGTTCGCACAATTTCATGGTAGGGGACGTGACTACACTGAGTCCTAAGTTAGTCTTTGCTATAACGGCGATGCCTCCACCTTTTGAAGTTGTTCGGTCTGCTCTCACAATGGTGTATGTGTCCGGTATGGCCAGTAGCAAGGTCAGGCATGCCGCGGCATGCTACCATGTCTCTGGGCATTTGGGGGAATTGGGTGTGGACCTTGAGTGAGGGATGGGACATTTGGTGTGGATCTGGAAGCATGGATGGAACATTTTGGTGCAGATCTGGAGGGAGGGATGGGGTACCTGGGTGTGGATCTGGAGGGAGGGATGGGAGCACCTGGGTGTGGATCTGGAGGTAGGTAAGGGCATCTGGATATGGATCGGGAGGACGGGATGGTGCACCTGGGTGTGGCACTTGAGCGAGAGGGGAGGCATCTGGGTGCCGGATCTGGAGGGAGGAATCAGGCATATGGGTGTGGATCTGGAGGGAGGGCACCTGGGTGTGGATCTGGAGGAAGGGATGGGGTATATGGGTGTGGATCTGGAGGACGGGATGGTGCACCTGGGTGTGGCACTTGAGCGAGAGGGGAGGCATCTGGGTGCGGATCTGAAGGGAGGAATCAGGCATATAGGTGTGGATCTGGAGGGGGGGCACCTGGGTGCAGATCTGGAGGAAGGGAAGGGCCACCTGGGTGTGGATCTGGATGGAGGGATGGGGCATTCGGGTGTGGATATGGGGGGAGGGATGGAGACATTGGGATGTGGATCTGGACGGAGGGATGGGGACATCTGCGTGTGGATCTGGAAGAAGGTATGGGCACCAGGGTGTGGATCTCGAGGGATGGATGAAACTTCTGGGTGAAACTCTGGCGAGAGGAATGGGCATCTGGGTGCGGATCTGGAGGGACAGATGAGAAACCTGGCTGTAAATCTGGAGGGATGGGTCATCTGCATGTGGCTCTGTAGGGTGGGATGAGGGAACCTAGATGCGGATCTGGAGAAAGTGATGGGACATTTGGGTGTTGATCTGGAGGGAGGGATGGAGGCAACCAGGTGAGCATCTCGAGGTAGGTATGGGCATATGGGTGTTGATCCGGAGGGAGGGCGCAGGGCATCAGATGTGGATCTGGTGGGAGGATGGGGCACCTGGATGTGTATCTCAAAGGGATGGATGGGGGCATCTGGGTGTTGATCTGGTGGGCGGGATGGGGCATTTGGGTTTGGGCAGTGGTTTTGCTAGGCCTTGAAAAGATCTCAGGCTACGCTAATGCTGGGACTGTCAGGACTTGGGGCTAGCCAGCCTTTTGGTGGTAGCCCCCGAGCATCCAGCTGGGGCTGCAATCAAAAGACCTGGGGCTATAGCCCCCTCATCCCTCTAGCAATGTCTCTGGGTGTGGGTATGGATGTGGATCTCGTGGGAGGATGGGGCCCTTGGGTGTGGATCTGGAGAGGTGTGGGACATTTGTGTGTGGATCTGCAGGGAGGGATGAGACATTTCGGTGCAGGTCTGGAGGGAGGGATGGGGTACCAGGGTGCAGATCCAGACGGAGGGAAGGGCCATCTGGTTGTCGGTCTGGAGGGAGGGATGGGGCATTTGGGAGTGAATCTGCAGGGAAGGATGGAGACATATGGGTGTCGATCGAGAGGTAGGTATGGGCATCTGGGTGTGGGTCTGGAGGAAGGTATGGGCTAGTGTGGATCTGGGGGCGGGATGAGGCATCTGGAGGGAGAGATGGGGCCTCTGGGTGTGGCTCCAGAGGGAGGGATAGGGCACCTGGGTTTGGATCTAGAGGTAGGTATGGGCATCTGGATGTTGATCTGGAGGGAGGGATGAGGGAATCATATGCAGATGTGGTGGGAGGATGAGGCATCTGGGTGTGGATCTGGAGGGAGGGATGGCGCATCTGGGTGTGAATCTGGAGGGAGGGGTGGGGCATCTGGGTTGGTGATCTGGAGGGTGGAATGAGGGATCCTGGGTGTGGATCTGGAGAAATGGATGTGACATTTGGGTGTGGATTTGGAGGGAGGGAGAGAGGGAGGCACCCGGATGAGAATCTTGAGGTAGGTATGGGCATATGCATGTTGAATCTGGAGGGAGCGATGAGGGCCTCAGATGTGAATCTGGTGGCAGGATGGGGCACCTGGATGTATGTCTCAAAGGAAGGGATGGGGCATCTGGGTGTTGATCTGGAGGGAGGGATGGGGCATTTGGTTGTGGGCAGGGGTGTTGCTAGGCCTCGAAAAGATCTGGGGCTACATTAATGTCTGGACAGTCGGGACTTGGGGCTAACCAGCCTTTTGGTGGCAGCCCCTGAGCATCTATCTGGGCGATAACCAAAAGGCCCAGGGCATTAGCCCCCCACCCACCCCCCACTAGCAAAGTCTCTGGCTGTGGGTCTGGATGTGAATCTGGTGGGAGGATGGGGCATCTGGGTGTGGATCTGGAGGGAGAGCTGTAGGCATCAGGGTGTGGATCTGGAGGGAGGGAAGAGGCATCTGGGTGTTGCTTCGGAGTGAGGGATAAGACACCTGGGTGTGGAACTGGAGCGAGGGATGGGGCATCTGGAGTGAGGGATAGGGCATCTAGGTGTGGCTACGGAGTGAGGAATGGGTCTTCTGGGCGTGGATCTAGAGGTAGGCATGGGGCACCTGCGTGCAGTTTTGGGGGGAGGAATCAGGCATTTGGGTGTGGAACTGGAGGGAGGGATGGAGGCATCTGGGTGTGGATCTGGAAGAAAGGATGGGGCATATGGGTGTGGATCTTGAGGGAGGGATGGGGTATTTGGGTGTGGACCTGGAGTGAGGGATGGGACATTTAGTGTGGATCTCGAGGCAGGGATGGAATATTTTGGTGCAGATCTGGAGGGAGGGATGGGGTACCTGGGTGCAGATCTGGAGGGAGGGAAGGGCCATCTAGGTGTGGATCTGGAGGAAAGGATGGGGACACCTGGGTGTGGATCTGGAGGGATGGATGGAATCACCTGGGTGTGGATCTGGAGGTAGGTATGGGCATCTGGATATTGTAATGGGTTCTTTATAACGCACTTAATACCCAGAGGTTTCTAAGCACGGACCCGAGGATTGAACCTGTGATGCTCTGCCTCATCTTGCATTCAAGATGAACATGTTGCCCCTGAGCTATCCTCACGAGACTTATGGATTTGGAGGATGGATGGTGCATCTGGGTGTGGCTCTGAAGCGAGGGGTTAGGCATCTGGTTGTGGATCTGGAGGGAGGAATCAGGCATATGGGTGTGGACCTGGAGGGAATCCACCTGGGTTTGGATCTGGAGGAGGGGATGGTGGATCTTTGTTAGGCAGAATCCTGTGCAGTGCCCTTAGGGACCACCACACACAATTAACACTACAGGTGGCAATTCAAGTTTTACCTTTGGTACAAGCTTGTACTACTATGTTAAAGTGGTTGCAGTAGCGGAGCAGCCAGGCCTATCTCAAGAGTATATGAGCAGTAGCAGAGATTACACAAAGGGACCACAATTACTGTGACTCAAGCAAACACTGACTCAAGGTTTCAGGTAGAAAAATATAAGCACATTTATTTTTAAAGCATTTGTTATAAACACAACACTTCTATTAAATGCAAAACCACACGTAAAATATACTACAACTAACCAATTCACTTTGTTCAGTTTGACTCAAGGTAAGTACCCTGTGTTTGAATGGACCGGTGTTATGAAAGAAGACACGTTACCGTGAATACGATTGCGATCACTTTTTGACAGTTCGGTCTACTAAATAAACGCGTATGCATGACAAGAAATGCTACAGGTGCAAAAACACACTTAGCACCTGAGATACCCAGAGGGAGTTGGAGGCAAAAATCATAGGCAATATTATAGTTAGGCAGACAGAATCGAAGAACACTCATAGACAGGAATTCAAGAGTCAATGGGCTGGAGCCTGGGTCAAGGGACACCGGGTGCCTGTTGTTGAGGATCACACAGTCGGACAGTTCACGATTCAACGTAGCCAAGAGTACTTTGATATTGTCAATGTTCGGAAGCAAAAGTTATAAGAAGGAGGGAAGACAAGGGCAAGCCTTGGAGATGAAGAAAAGGGATTCACCTTAACTCCTCAAGCAGGACACAGTACCTTATTCAATGCAGAAGCTGGTGCCCTGGTAGTTGTTCCTGTTGGTTTCCCGCAGACCCACGGTTCCTGGAGCTTCGATTTGAAGGAGGATGTCTGGAGGGGTCTGCACCACACAGGGATGAGGCCGGCAGCAGCGACGATAAATAAAAGGTGCGCTCCTTAAAAACAGGGGAGGCTCTTCAGATGGCTATCCACACCACTACAGCAGTGTGCAGCGATTCCGACCAAGAAGAGGATCCTCTGGCTGTAGATGATGAGCTGGTTATCCCCACCAAGCTCAAGGGAAGAAGACTCCGGACTGGATCTTCTCTGGTCGTCGAAAGGTAGATAGCTCAGCACTGCAGCAGGGCTTCACCGGGACGGGGTAGTTGCAGCAGCCGATTTCTTCTCCGCTTCTCTTCGGTTCCTTGTAGTTCCAGTGGCGACTCTCGGACTTCTAGCCCAAGAGACCTGCCTTTTATGAGAAAAACCCCCATTCACACAGCCTTGCTGTCAATCACGCAGCAGGGGGGTTGTCCAGCCCGGACGACCACCTCAGTCAATCATGGCAAAGTGCAACTTGGGTTTCCTAGGATACCCTTTGCAGAGGGTGACTACACCCCTCCCTCACATTCGGTCCACCTAGACACCCAGGTGCCTGGAGGTGGGCTTCTGAGCAGAAGCCCGCCAAAAGACGGTGAAAAAAGGAGGCAAACCTGGTTTGCCGCGCAAAGTAAGACACAAGAAGGACTTTAACAAAAAGAAATGGTGAATAAACCCGACCGGAGCCAAAAGAAAAAGTATTTGGTCAAGCAGGTTTAAGTTCGAGGCTAATATAATAGCCTAAAACAATACCACGGTTATCTAATATAAACGCAGTAGAAAAGTTAGGGTAGATACCACTTCCACCAGCCAAGTCTAAATTGTAAAAGAGCGAAACAATGCTCTAGGAGGTACAGATACAAAGGGATACGAAGTAACCCATTCCAGTACTCCATGGAAGATGGGGTGTACTGTATCTGTGGTAATATGACCAAGTAAAGTCAAAGACAACTTTACCCTTTTCTGGGGGACTGTAGTCAGCCCCAGAAATGGAGTCGGTGGGAAGTCTAAAAGACAACCCTGTGTTACTGCACTGAAGGTGCTGTGTAACACACAACGAAAGGGGCTACTGAAGTTGTGTACTCCAGAGCCCACAATCACAAAAACAGGAGAAAGACACATGGCAAAACATAGGTAAGAGTGGGGGAAAAGCTCACACTCTTACCAAGTGAAAAAAAATAAACTCCAGATGTCCAGCAAAGCTGCTGGGGGACTCAGTAGGTGAGGGAAATTAGCCATAAATGCGAATTCTCCCTAACAATCTTGAGGGAGGGATGGGGCGTTCGGGTGCAGAACTGGATGGAGGGATGGTTTACCTGGGTGCAGATCTGGAGGGAGGGAAGGGCCATCTGGGTGTGGATCTGGAGGAATAGATGGGGCATTTGGATGAGGATATGGGGGGAGGGATGGAAACATCTGGGTGTGGATCTAGAGGCAGGTATGGGCATGTGGATGTGGGTCTGGAGGAAGGGATGGGGACACCTGGGTGTGGATACGGAAGAAGGTATGGGCACCCGGATGTGGATCTCGAGGGAGAGGGGAAACTCCTGGGTGAAGCTCTGGCGAGAGGGATGGGGCATCTGGGTGCAGATCTGGATGGAGAGATGAGACACCTGGGTGTACATCTGGAGGGATGGGTCATCTGCGTCTGGCTCTGGAGGCAAAGATGGAGGCACCTGGGTTTGGATTAGGAGGGATGAATGGGTCATTTGGGTGTGGCCCTGGAGGAAGGGATTGGGCATCTGGGTGTGGCTGTGGAGCAAGAGATGGGGCATCTGGGTGTTGGTCAGGAGAGAGGAATGGGGGCATCAGATGTGTATCTGGAGGGAGGGATAGGACATCTGGGTGTGGATCTGGAGGTAGGGATGGGGCATCTGGATGTGGATCCTGAGGGTGGGATGGGATTACCTGCCTTGTTGTGGATCTGAAGGTGGGTATGGGCATCTGGATATTGATCTAGAGGCAGGGATGAGGGAATCGTATGTAGATGTAGTGGGAGGATGAGACATCTGGGTGTGGATCTGGAGGGAGGAATGGAGGCATTAGAGTGTGGATCTGGAGGGAGGGATGGGGCATCTAGGTGCGTATCTGCGGGGTGGGATGGGGAACCTGGGAGTGGATCTGAAGAAAGGAATGGGGCATTTGGGTGTGGATCTGGAGGTAGATATGGGCATATGGGTGTTGATCTGGAGGGAGGGATAAGGGCATCAGATGTGGATCTGGTGAGAAGATGGGGCACCTGGATGTGTATCTCAAAGGGAGGGATGGGGCATCTGGGTGTGGATCTGGTGGGAGGGATGGGGCATCTGGGTGTGGATCTGGAGGAAGAGATGTTACGCTCATCTGACTCCCACAGGGGCGTCGATCTGAACTGGACAGCTGCAGTCTCCACCAATGTGACGCGTAGTGCCGAGATGACGGACTGGACTGCCCACCTAGCTTCGTTGCTTGGCCCGTAGGAATATTCTTCTGCAAATGGAGAAAGGGAATTAACCACCGGTGGAGTTGAGCGTTAACCCCCCCCCCACTCCCGCTGTTCTCCCCAATGATCATCTTTGATGTCCCCTCTTATAGTCTCACCTGATGGTTTGGAAAGATGAGCTCTCCATCCTGCATTGAGCACAGGGGCGCATAGATAACCAATTGCTTCACTGGCATGAAGGAATTGGTGAGTTCCAGAACAATATTGACTCTGAGATTCCCGGCAAGACGCTGTAAGTATGTAGTTTGTAAGAGTTCAAATGTCTGACTTTCACTCTTGTCCGATTCCTTGCAGGTTGCAGCATGACCCTAGCGAAGAGTTCCTCTTGGCAACCGGTAATATTCAGGGAAGGATTTGTATTATCCAACACAGTTCGATAAAATAGTGTCAATGAGTAACCTGTTGCTTTCTCCCTTATTCAGGCGCTGAGAGAAAGTATGAAGTCTCGGGGAATAATGCCTCCGGCAGTAAAATCAGGTAAGTCTATTGTGGTGAGGAGGTTTCCCCTTGTTTGTCCCTTTGTTTCACCTTGCTGTCCTTTTGTTTCCCATTAGGGGCCGGGGTTCGGCGAGGATGCAGTGGAAGCTGCGCCGACCCGTGAAGAGGAATAGTACCCCGGTGGTAAAATCAGGTAAGCCTATGGGGGGTAACTAATATTGCCTCTGTGTATTCCCTTAGCTCACCTTGCTGTTCTTGTCTTCCCCTTAGGTGCCTGAGTGCGGCGGGAACATGCAGAAGGATGCGGTGGAATGTGAAGATCCTGCGAAGGACGGTGAGTTCAGTGAGGCGCTGCAGCAGGCCAGGCGACGCGCATAAAATAACTTCTTTCTTCCAGCTCGAAGGCGCGATGGATCAGGAATTCAGGTAAGGATCAAAGGTATTGCTCTTGTTCTAACCTTTTCTCCTTCTTTCTCCCTTTTTCTAGGAGCTCCAGACTCGAGGCGGGCGTGGCAGAAGACTGGATGCAGACGTGCAGGCACGGTGAGCGTTACGCTGCTGGATGCAGAATAACGCGAAGCGTGTGCTGCTCTTCGGGCGTGGTTTAAATAGCCTCCAAAGTAGTCCCAGGTAAGTATTCCTCCCCAGCCCTGTCACGATGCCTGCTCCCGGGGAGCCGGCTCAGGCCCTGAGTCACCGAAAGCGGACATCAAGTCCCCGTGGAAGGTCCCAGCAACCCCTTATAGGGGCCCTTTGGACAGCGTCCTGGCGCCTATGGCTCCAGGCTCATAGAAAATGTCAGTCCTGGCGCCATAGGCGCCAGGCTCATTATGAAAGTGTTTGGGTGCACTTACCTGATGCAGACCATGCTGCAGAACCCCGGCCTCCTTGAGGCCTGAAAGGAACTACTTTACCTGTGGGACTCATTTACCACCAGGGCGTGGTCGGGGAAAGATACATACCTGATTGGAGGAAGGACACATTCTAGGAACTTCTTCCAAGGCTATTTAAACCACACCCGATCAGCCACACGTGCTTCGCGTTGTTCTGCATCTAGCAGCTGGACGCTCACCGTGTCTGCTCCTGCATCCTGACTTCTGCCACGCCTGCCAGCATCCTGAATCACCTGCAAAGGAAGGGAACAAGAGAACAGAAGAAGGAAAAGGCCTTACCTGCTAAATCTGCACCCCGGAGACATTTCGCTGACGATCCTGAAAAGGAAGACATTTATTTTTAAAAGCACATCGCATCGATCGCTGCAGCGCCTCATTCTACTCACCTTACAGGGCGCTTCCATGTTCTGCAGCGACCATCCGGATCCGCAGTCGCGCCCCAGCGCCTAGGAGAAAAAGACAATAACGAAGGTGAGAGAAAGAAGGGAAAAGGGAAGCTAAATCTCCATGTTAAGACTTACCTGCTGGGTCATTCCCTTTTCATTTCGGGTCCGCGCCGCATCCAGGCATTTTCGGACCCCGGCCCCTAAGGGGAAAAAGACATCAGCGTTAATGAGCGAATGAAAAGACATTACCAAGACGCTCATTAAAGACTTACCTGATTTCCACAAGGATTTCACCTCTCATCTCGGGTCGGTGCCTGTTCCCCGGCATTCCGTACCCCGGCCCCTATGGGGAAAAAGACACTAGCATTAGAACATTAATGCATGGACACAAGGGGAACCACTTATCAAAAACTTACCTGGAAGCCAAGCAAGTTTGGTTCTCACCAATCCGAAAATCCAGTGAAGTAACTGGATACCAACGCGCCCCTGCATCAGAAGCAGGATGGAGAGCTCGTCCTTCCAGACCCTAAGGTGAGACGCTACGGGGAAGCACAGAAGGGTTTTGAGGAGGGTGAGAGGGGTAAGTGGGAGGCCGATTGCATTACCCCGCAGACAGTTAACCCCCTATTTTCACCTACAGAAGGATACTTCTGCAAGTCAGGCAAGCCAGATTTGGGGCCCGGTCCAGTCCGTCTTCCGACCCCTGCGCATCACCTTAGACGAGGTCACAACAGCGCAAACCAGGCCAGCGCCTCCGTGGGAGTCAGGTGAGCGTTACAGAACGCGAAGCCTTCCTACAAATTCTCACCCAGGTGCTATGGAAACTTCTGAGACTGATCAGTTGGCCCAATTATTGGGGGAATTACAGGCCGAAGTACATGCCGCTCGTCAAGAGACTAATGCCCTCAAGAGGGAATTAATAATATCAAAGGAAAGAACTGATGACCTGGCCAGACAGCTTCTGCAAAGTCAAGCTGGGCAAACTCCTCTACCCGGTTCCGGAGGGAACCCCGCTCCTGTGGTTCCCAGTAACCCTGTGCATATGAATCTACCTGGAAACATGCCGCTGGCCCCACCCGAACGCTTTGCTGGGGACCCCAAACGATTCGCCGTATTCATGAATCAGTGTCGTTTGCACTTCCTATGCAGGCCTGGGGCCTTCCCTAATGATCAGACCAAAGTAGCCTTTGTATTGTCATATCTCAGCGGCTGCGCTGCCGATTGGTCAGTTCCACTGGTTACTCAGGATGACCCAATTCTCTGTGATTTTCAAGGATTTCAAGCAAGCATGGAAAGGTTATTTGCTCGACACTCTCAGGGGCAGGCTCTGGATGATGAACTTCTATCCCTGCGACAGGGCAATCAGTATCTCCTATCCTACATTGCAACCTTTAATAGTCTAATTGTAGAAACTGGGTGGCCAGAGGATAAGAGAATCACGTTATTTTATCGAGGTTTACGTGGAGAACTTAAAGATGTCCTGGCCCAAGTTGTAAATCCGCCCCGAGAATGCACAGAATATATAGACTTAGTGGTCCAATTGGATCACAGACTCCAGAAAAGAAAAGCAGATCGGTCCAGGTTTGAGACCCGGGTGTTGGTCAAGACCCACCCTAACCCCAAGGGAGTTGATGTTTCAGAGCCTATGCAAATTGGTGGGGTTAAAGGACCTTTAACTCAAAAGGAACGTGAAAGGAGGCAGCAATTAAAGTTATGTCTTTATTGTGGGAACTCTGGACACTTTTTACGAGATTGTCCGGCAAAACCGCCCCGAAAGGCGGTAGGGGCCGCTGATAAAAACCTTGAAGACTCTGTTTCGGGAAACGACTCAGCCCGACAAGCGTAGGGGTCCGCTTGCCGAGCTTGAAAACTAACTCTCAGACCTCGCATTTCATAGTGCCAATGGTTCTCGTAGATCCAGAACAGCCTAAGCAGTTGCATGCAATAAAGGCATACATCGATAGCGGGGCTATTGGAAATTATGTGGACCGTGAGTTGGTCTCCAGGATTAACCTCCCTCTCCGTCCTAAAACCATCAAAGACGTCATCACCACAGTAGATGGAACTGAAATTGCCTCTGGACCGGTAACGCATTCCACTACTGAGGTGACTCTTATTGGTCCCGACGGCCATCGGGAGGCAGTTGTGTTTGATGTAATCAAGGCCCCACAGTTTCAGGTTATTCTTGGAATTCCTTGGTTAGAGACACATAATCCTCGAATTGATTGGCGAGCTAAGAGAATAACCTTCCCGGATTGTGCACAAACCTGTTATCCAGAAAACCTGAAGATTAATCTAGCATCTGTAACCTCTGCCTCCATGCAATTGCCTCCGGAATACCAAGACTTTCAGGACGTCTTCCAAAAGGAACAGGCCAACACGTTACCTCCTCATCGATCGTACGATTGCCAAATCGATCTGGTGCCCGGTGCACAACCCCCTTGTAGCAGGATTTATGCCCTTACCGAACCTGAGAACCTGCATCTGAGACAATATTTGGATCAATACCTCGCCAATGGTTTTATTCGCCCGTCAAAGTCCCCGGCATCCTCGGCTTTGTTCTTCGTGCCTAAAAAGGAAGGCGATCTTAGAACTTGTATCGATTACCGCGCATTGAATCAGATAACGGTTAAAAACCGTTATCCTCTGCCTCTGAACCCTGAACTCCTTGACCAGGTAAAGGACGCTTGCATATACACCAAGTTAGACCTCTGGGGGGCATATCATCTGGTGCGAGTAAAAGAAGGCGACGAATGGAAAACAGCCTTCCGTACTAAGTATGGATTATTCGAATACCAGGTAATGCCCTTCGGGTTGTGTAATGCGCCTGCTGCCTTCCAATTCTTCATGAATGATGTCCTTCGGGAACTCATCGATGTTTGTGTTGTCGTCTATATCGATGACATTCTAGTGTACTCCTCTTCGGAATCTGATCACAGAAAACACGTTAGGGCAGTTCTGGAAAAACTGCGCCAACACAAACTATTTGCTAAACTGGTGAAATGTGTTTTCCATACCACAGAAGTTGAGTTTCTCGGTTTCATCCTGACACCCAAAGGAGTCCGAATGGACTCAAGAAAAGTGGATGCCATCCTCAAATGGCCATCACCTAGCTCTGTAAAAGGGGTTCAAAGCATGCTCGGCTTTGCCAATTTCTATCGGAGGTTTATCCCGGAATTTTCACGCATAGTACAACCCATTACTGCACTCTTGAGGAAAAATAAACGTTTTGAATGGTCTGAAGAAGCCGAGCAGGCCTTCCAGGATTTAAAAGCTAAGTTTACCTCTGCACCTATATTGAAACATCCACGTCCAGATCTCCCGTATGTCGTCGAAACTGACGCATCCAGTCTAGCCACGGGAGCAGTTCTGTCTCAAAGAGATCCCGAAACCAACCAACTGCATCCCGTAGCATTTTGGTCCAGAAAATTCTCGGCACCAGAGATTAATTATGCAATCACTGACAAAGAACTGTTAGCCATAAAGTCCGCTTTTAAAGCCTGGCGGCATTACCTGCTTGGCGCTCGACATACCATCACCGTGATCACTGATCACCGGAATTTACAGTATTTGAAAACCGCCAAGGCTCAGTCATCACGGCAGCTCCGATGGGCTTTGTTTTTCGCTGAATTTGATTTCGTGATTACCTATCGACCTGGCTGCAAGAACGGCAAAGCAGACGCCTTATCCCGAATTGGAATGGGAGAACCTGATACAAACTCAGAACCAGTACCAATAATTCCCGAACAGAGAATTCTAGGCATGACTTCGTTACAGACGCTTGAAGACATTCAAGTCAGAGTGAAACAACTCCTGGACCCTACAGTCCTACAGGATTGGATACAAAAGGGATCAGACTTTACCATAGATAATGGTTTACCTTATTACCAAAGACGCTTATTCCTGCCACACAAGGATTTACATGAACTAGTTATTTCCGGTTATCATGATACATTAATAGAGGGACACCCCGGTATTGCCAAGACAATGGAAAAGGTGAAACGACAATTCTGGTGGCCCTCTTGGCGAAAAGATGTTAAATCTTTTGTGATGTCCTGTGGTGTTTGCGCCTAAAATAAAGGTCAAAAGAAAAGACCAGCCGGTCTCCTCCAACCTCTAGACGTACCGCCAGCACCCTGCCACACCCTATCAATGGATTTTATTACGGACCTGCCTCCTTGTTCGTGATATAATACCATTCTGGTAATTGTGTGTTTTCCAAAATGGCCCACTTCATTCCTTTGAAAGGTTTACCTTCAGCTTCTGTCCTAGCCAAAGAATTCCTCGAAAATATTGTTCGGCTACATGGATTCCCATCTATACTAATCTCTGACCGGGGAAGCCAATTCATTTCCCACTTCTGGCGCAAATGTTGTCGAATGGCACAAATCGACGTAAGATTATCGACCAGTAACCACCCTCAGACCGATGGTCAGACTGAGAGGACAAATCAGACCCTTGAGCAGTACTTACGGTGTATGTTACAGCAATCTGAAAGCAACTGGAAAGACATTCTTTGGATAGCCGAATACGCATATAATAATTCGGTACACTCTGGAACTGGCCATAGTCCTTTTTATACCTTGTTTGGACATCACCCTCGAACCACAAACCTCGACTCACCTCAGAACCTCGGAGTGCCCGCAGTAGAACATCTGCATTCTACCATTACCCGAGCCTTCAAAGAGGCAACCACGCATTTACAACAAGCCAAGAGAAAATACAAGGAGAATGCTGACCTACATCGGAGTGAAGCACCTCCGTATCAGATTGGGGATCAAGTGTGGTTAGCTACCAGACATTTACCGCTCAAAGGGCCCCGAACTTTTAACCCAAAATATCTGGGACCTTATTCTATTACGGCAATAATTAACCCAGTAGCGGTTAAACTTGATTTACCAGCTAATATGCGAATTCACCCTGTTTTTCATGTGTCACTTCTGAAACCAGTGGTACCCGGAACCCGACTACTCAAACCTCCAGAACCTATTCAAATAGATGGGGAACCCGAATTCGAAGTGAGGAACATTTTAGATTCAAAAATGTTTAGGTCAAAGCTTTTCTACCTAATTGATTGGAAGGGGTACGGACCTCAGGAGAGGTCGTGGGAACCCAGTGACCATGTGCATGCACCTCGATTAGTCAGGAAATCCCACCGACTCTTCCCAGACAAACCAAAACCCCCGGAGGGAACAACAACCTTGGGAGGGGCCTTGGGGGGGAGTGCTGTCACGATGCCCGCTCCCGGGGAGCCGGCTCAGGCCCTGCGTCCCCGAAAGCGGAAATCAAGTCCCCGGGGAAGGTCCCAGCAACCCCTTATAGGGGCCCTTTGGACAGTGTCCTGGCGCCTATGGCGCCAGGCTCATAGAAAATGTCAGTCCTGGCACCATAGGCGCCAGGCTCATTATGAAAGTGTTTGGGTGCACTTACCTGATGCAGACCATGCTGCAGAACCCCGGCCTCCTTGAGGCCTGAAAGGAACTACTTTACCTGTGGGACTCATTTACCACCAGGGCGTGGTCGGGGAAGGATACATACCTGATTGGAGGAAGGACACATTCTAGGAACTTCTTCCAAGGCTATTTAAACCACACCCGATCAGCCACACGTGCTTCGCGTTGTTCTGCATCTAGCAGCTGGACGCTCACCGTGTCTGCTCCTGCATCCTGACTTCTGCCACGCCTGCCAGCATCCTGAATCACCTGCAAAGGAAGGGAACAAGAGAACAGAAGAAGGAAAAGGCCTTACCTGCTAAATCTGCACCCCGGAGACATTTCGCTGACGATCCTGAAAAGGAAGACATTTATTTTTAAAAGC
The DNA here is from genome assembly GCF_040938575.1 of Ambystoma mexicanum. Lineage (NCBI taxonomy): Eukaryota > Metazoa > Chordata > Amphibia > Caudata > Ambystomatidae > Ambystoma > Ambystoma mexicanum. Next base: position 258,295,169 of record NC_090922.1, read on the forward strand.
ACATCGCATCGATCGCTGCAGCGCCTCATTCTACTCACCTTACAGGGCGCTTCCATGTTCTGCAGCGACCATCCGGATCCGCAGTCGCGCCCCAGCGCCTAGGAGAAAAAGACAATAACGAAGGTGAGAGAAAGAAGGGAAAAGGGAAGCTAAATCTCCATGTTAAGACTTACCTGCTGGGTCATTCCCTTTTCATTTCGGGTACGCGCCGCATCCAGGCATTTTCGGACCCCGGCCCCTAAGGGGAAAAAGACATCAGCGTTAATGAGCGAATGAAAAGACATTACCAAGACGCTCATTAAAGACTTACCTGATTTCCACAAGGATTTCACCTCTCATCTCGGGTCGGTGCCTGTTCCCCGGCATTCCGTACCCCGGCCCCTATGGGGAAAAAGACACTAGCATTGGAACATTAATGCATGGACACAAGGGGAACCACTTATGAAAAACTTACCTGGAAGCCAAGCAAGTTTGGTTCTCACCAATCCGAAAATCCAGTGAAGTAACTGGATACCAACGCGCCCCTGCATCAGAAGCAGGATGGAGAGCTCGTCCTTCCAGACCCTAAGGTGAGACGCTACGGGGAAGCACAGAAGGGTTTTGAGGAGGGTGAGAGGGGTAAGTGGGAGGCCGATTGCATTACCCCGCAGACAGTTAACCCCCTATTTTCACCTACAGGATACTTCTGCGAGTCAGACAAGCCAGATTTCGGGCCCGGTCCAGTCCGTCTTCCGACCCCTGCGCATCACCTTAGACGAGGTCACAACAGCGCGAACCAGGCCAGCGCCTCCGTGGGAGTCAGGTGAGCGTTACAGACCCAGCCCACCCGAGTAAAAAATAGTCCCTAGGTAAAGTAGTCCCTTCCAAGCCTCTTTTGGCTTGGAGCTCTTGCAGCATGGTCTGCATCAGGCAAGTTTGCAGCATGGTCTGCATCAGGTAAGTTTTAATCTATGAGCCTGGCGCCTATGGCGCCAGGACTGGCTCTCCATATGAGCCTGGCACCATAGACGCCAGGACTGCACCCAAATAGCCCCTAGCAGGGGTTGTTGGTCTTGCTTGGAATAACTTGATGCCTGCTTCCGGGGTTGCTGGACTTGGTATGGCTCTCCGGGGGTAGGCATCATGACAGCACCCCCCCCCCCCAAGGCCCCTCCTAAAGTCGCTCTTCCCTGTGGTTTCGGTTTGTCTGGGAAATTTCGGTGGAATTTTTTCACCAATCGGGGTGCATGAACGTGGTCACTAGGTTCCCATGACCTTTCCTTTGGTCCGTAACCTTTCCAGTCTATTAAATAAAAAAGTTTTGACTTTATCAGCTTGGAGTCCAGGATGTTCTTAACTTCAAATTTGAGTTCCCCGTCTACAAGGATGGGGTCTGGTGGCTTGGTTAGTCTTGTCCCTGGTTGCACTGGCTTCAAAAGTGACACGTGAAAGACGGGGTGAATTCGCATATTAGCAGGTAAGTCCAACTTGACAGCCACCGGGTTGATAATGGCCTTAATAGAGTAAGGTCCCAAATATCTGGGGTTAAAGGTCCGTGTTCCCTTTAGAGGTATGTGTTTTGTGGCTGACCATACTTGGTCCCCTATCTGGTATTGTGGAGTATCACTTCTATGCCGATCAGCATCTTTCTTGTATTTTTCTTTCGACTGTTTTAAATGTGCAGTTGCTTCCTTAAAGGCTTGTGTAATCGTAGCGTGCAGATGGTCCACTGCAGGCATTTCTAAGTGTTGGGGTGAGTCAAAGTCTGAGGTTCGAGGATGGTGCCCATATAAGGTATAAAAGGGTTTTTGTCCAGTTCCAGAATGTACTGAATTAATGTATGCATATTCGGCGATCCAAAGAATGTCTTTCCAATTACTCTCAGTCTGATGTAACATACTACGCAGGTATTGTTTGAGAGTCTGGTTGGTCCTCTCCGTTTGACCATCGTTTTGGGGGTGGTGACTGGTCGATAACCTCATATCGATTTGCGCCAATTGAGAAAAAAATTTCCAAAAATGTGAAATGAATTGACTGCCCTGGTCAGAGACCAATACGGACGGAAATCCGTGTATGCAAACAATGTTTTCGAGGAACTCCTTGGCCAGGATTGAAGCAGAGGGTAATCCCTTTAAAGGAATAAAGTGGGCCATCTTGGAAAAAAGATCCACAATAACTAGAATTGTGTTAAATCCATTGCATGGGGTAGATCAGTAATAAAGTCTAACGATAAGGTGTGCCACGGTGTAGGCGTAATGACTAAAGGTTGTAAGAGTCCAGCTGGTTTTTTCTTTTGACTTTTGTTTTGGGCGCAAATGCCACAAGCCATCACAAATGATTTAATATCTTTTCGTCAGGTGGGCCACCAGAATTGTCTCTTAATTTGAGCTTCAGTTTTTGCAATACCTGGGTGCCCCTCCATTAGGGTATCATGATAACGGGAAATGACTAGCTCTTGTAGTTCCTTGTGGGGCAGAAATAGCTGCCCTTGGTAATAAGGCAGGTCATTGGTGACAGAGTATTCCGGGCCTTTCTTTACCCAGTCCTGCAGGGCTGTAGGATCAAAGAGTAGCTGGATCTTTACCTGAATGTCCTTTAGTGTCTGTAGAGTAGTCATGCCAAGAATCCTTTGTTCGGAAATTATAGGTACTGGTTCTGGGTTCACTTCTGTCTCTCCGATCCCTATTCGGGATAAGGCGTCTGCTTTACCATTCTTACAACCTGGTCGATAGGTTATCACAAAATCAAACTCGGCAAAGAACAATGCCCATCGGAGTTGGCGTGATGATTGGGCCTTGGCTGTCTTTAAATACTGTAAGTTCTGGTGATCGGTGATCACAGTAATGGTATGCCTGGCACCGAGAAGATAGTGCCGCCAAGCCTTGAAGGCGGATTTAATGGCTAATAACTCCTTGTCGGTAACCGCATAGTTTAACTCGGGTGCCGAGAACTTTCTGGACCAAAATGCTACTGGGTGAAGCTGGCCAGTTTCAGGGTCCTTTTGAGACAGGACAGTTCCCATGGCTAGACTGGATGCATCAGTTTCCACTATGTATGGAAGTTCAGGGCGCGGGTGCTTTAATACAGGTGCAGACGTGAATTTCGCTTTCAGCTCTTGGAAGGCATTTTCAGCTTCTTCAGTCCACATAAAGCGTTTATTTTTTCGCAAGAGTGCTTTGATGGGATGTACAACATGTGAAAAATCCGGGATGAATCTGCGATAGAAATTGGCAAAGCCGAGCATGCTTTTTACTCCTTTAACTGAACTTGGTGATGGCCACTTAAGGATTGCGTCCACCTTTCGTGAGTCCATTCGGACTCCTCTTGGGGTCGGGATAAACCCAAGGAATTCAACTTCTGTGGCATGAAAAATGCATTTTTCCAGATTTGCATATAGTTTGTGCTGGCGCAATTTCTCAAGGACTGCTCGGACGTGCTTCACATGGTCAGATTCTGAAGAGGAGTATACTAGAATATCATCGATATATACGACAACACAAACGTCAATGAGTTCACGAAGGACATCGTTCATGAAGTATTGGAAGGCTGCTGGTGCATTGCACAACCCCGAAAGGCATCACCTGGTATTCGAATAACCCATACTTAGTTCGAAAAGCAGTCTTCTATTCGTCGCCCTCTTTTACACGTACCAGATGGTATGCCCGCCGGAGATCTAACTTAGTGTATATGCAAGCGTCCTTCACTTGGTCTAGTAGTTCAGGGATCAGAGGCAATGTGTATCTGTTCTTAACAGTTATCTGGTTCAATGCGCGGTAGTCTATGCACGTTCTGAGGTCACCTTCCTTTTTGGGCACGAAGAACAAAGCTGAAGATGCAGGGGACTTGGATGGGCGAATGAAGCCATTAGCAAGGTACTGGTCTAAGTATTGTCGTAGGTGAAGGATCTCAGGTTCCGTAAGGGCGTAGATCCTGCTACAAGGGGGTATGAGATTGATTTGACAATCGTACGACCTGTGAGGTGGTAAGGTGTTTGCCTGTTCTTTTTGGAAGACATCCTGGAATTCTTGGTATTCTGGAGGTAGTTGCACGACTGCTGTGGTTAGTGTGGCCAGGCCTGCGTTCTGATTTTTCTTTGGGTAACAGGTTTGTGCACAATCCGGGAAGGTTATTCTCTTCTCTCGCCAATCAATACAAGGATTATGTGTTTCCACCAAGGTATCCCCAGTATTATTTGGAACTGTGGGGCTTTGATTAGATCAAACACAATAGTATCTCGATGCCCATCCTGACCCAATAGTGTCATCTCTGCGGTGGAATGAGTCTGAGGCCCAGAGGCTATTTTAGTTCCATCGACTGTGGTGATGACATCCGAGGTGGTTTTTCGGCAGAGAGCTAGATTCATCCTGGAAGCCAATTTGTAGTCCACATAGTTTCCTATGGCCCCGCTATCAATGTATGCCCTTACTGCATGCATACGCGATGGCTGCCTTGGATCTACGAGGACCATTGGTATGATGAAATGCGAGGTCTGAGTATCCTTCTTCAAGCTCGGCAAGCGGACCTCTACGCTTGTCGGGCGTGGTTGTTTCCCGAGTCTGACTCCATATGGCTTTTATCAGCAGCTCCTACCAACTTCTTGGGTGGTTTTACAGGGCAATCCCGTAGAAAATGCCCAGAAGTTCCACAATATAGACACAATTGCATTTGCCGTCTCCTTTCTCTTTCCTTCTGGGTTAAGGGTCCTTTAACCCCTCCGATTTGCATGGGTTCTGAAGCATCTGCTCCTTTGGGGTTAGCGTGGGTTTTGACCAACACCCGATTCTCAAACTTGGCTCGATCAGCCTTTCTGTTCTGAAGTCTGTGATCTAACTGGACCACTACGTCTATATATTCAGCGCAATCTTGAGGTGGGTTCACGACTTGAGCCAAGACATCCTTGAGTTCCCCTCGAAGCCCTCAATGAAATAACGTGATTCGTTTTACCTCAGGCCATCCAGTCCACTATCAACCTATTAAAGGTTGCGATGTATGATAGAAGGTCCTGGTTACCCTGTCGTAGGGACAAAAGTTCGTTATCCAGGGCGTGTCCTTGGGAATGCCGGGTAAATAGGCTTTCCATGCTCATTTGAAAGCCCTGAAAATCCCGAAGAATTGGGTCATCCCGAGTAACTAGTGGAATGGACCAATCAGCTGCACTGCCACTGAGATATGACAATACAAAGGCTACCTTGGCTTGATCGTTTGGGAAGGCTCCAGGTCTGCATAAAAAGTGCAAGCGGCATTGGTTCATAAACACGGCGAACCTTTTGGGATCTCTGGCAAAGCGTTCGGGCGGAGCTAATGGAATATTTCCTGGTAGGTTTATTTGCACAGGGTTACTCGATGACACAGGAGCTGGATTTCCCCCGGGACCTGGTAGGGGTGCTTGTCCATCCTGGCCTTGCAGTAGTTGCCTAGCAAGGTCATCAGTTCGCTCCTTTGACAAAATCAGTTCTCTCCTAAGAGCATTGGTTTCTTGACGGGCGGAATCCATTTCAGCCCTCAGTTCCCCTAGTAATTGGGCCAATTGGTCAGTTTCTGAGGTATCCATAACGCCCGGGTGGGAATTTGTGGGTAGGCTTCGCGTTCTGTTACACTCACCTGGCTCCCACAGGGGCGTCGATCTGAACTGGGCAGCTGCGGTCTCCACCAATGTGACGCGTAGTGCCGAGATGACGGACTGGACTGCCCACCTAGCTTCGTTTGCTTGGCCCGTAGGAATATTCTTCGGCAAATGGAGAAAGGGAATTAACCACCCGTGGAGTTGAGCGTTAACCCCCCCCCACTCCCGCTGTTCTCCCCACTGATCACCTTTGATGTCCCCTCTTATAGTCTCACCTGATGGTTTGGAAAGATGAGCTCTCTATCCTGCATTGAGAGCAGGGGCGCGTAGATAACCAGTTGCTTCACTGGCTCGAAGGAATTGGTGAGTTCCAGAACAATATTGACTCTGAGATTCCCGGCAAGACGCCGTAAGTATGTAGTTCGTAAGAGTTCAAATGTCTGACTTTCACTCCTGTCCGATTCCTTTCAGGTTGTAGCTTGACCCTAGCGAAGAGTTCCTCTTGGCAACCGGTAATATTCAGGTAAGGATTTGTATTATCGAACACAGTTCGATAAAATAATGTCAATATGTAACCTGTTGCTTTCTCCCTTATTCAGGCGCTGAGAGAAAGTATGAAGTCTCGGGGAATAATGCCTCCGGCGGTAAAATCAGGTAAGTCTATTGTGGTGAGGAGGTTTCCCCTTGTTTGTCCCTTTGTTTCACCTTGCTGTCCTTTTGTTTCCCCTTAGGGGCTGGAGTTCGGCGAGGATGTGGTGGAAGCTGCGCCGACCCGTGAAGAGGAATAGTACCCCCGGTGGTAAAATCAGGTAAGTCTATGGGGGGTAACTAATATTGCCTCTGTGTATTCCCTTGGCTCACCTTGCTGTTCTTGTCTTCCCGTTAGGTGCCGGAGTGCGGCGGGAACATGCAGAAGGATGCGGTGGAATGTGAAGATGCTGCGAAGGCCGGTGAGTTCAGCGCGGCGCTGCAGCAGGCGAGGCGACGCGCATAAAATAACTTCTTTCTTCCAGCTCGAAGGCGCGATGGATCGTAATTCAGGTAAGGATCAAAGTTATTGCTCTTGTTCTAACCTTTTCTCCTTTTTTCTCCCTTTTTCTAGGAGCTCCAGACTTGAGGCGGGCGTGGCAGAAGACTGGATGTAGACTTGCAGGCACGGTGAGCGTTACGCTGCTGGATGCAGAATAACGCGAAGCGTGTGCTGCTCTTCGGGTGTGGTTTAAATAGCTCTGGCTCTCCATACGAGCCTGGCGCCATAGATGCCAGGACTGCACCCAAATAGCCCCTAGCAGGGGTTGCTGGGCTTGCTTGGAATAACTTGATGCCTGCTTCCGGGATTGCTGGACTTGGTCTGGGTCCCCGGGGGTAGGCATCATGACAAGAGATGAGACACCTGGTTGTAGATCTGGAGGGAGGGATGAGGTACCTGGGTGTGGATCTGTAGGGAGGGATTGTTAATCTGCGTGTGGCTCTGGAGGCAAGGATGGATGCATATGGGTGTGGATATGGAAAGAGGGATGGCCTAGTTGGGTGTGGCTCTGGAGGAAGGGATTGGGCATCTGGGTGTGGCTCTAGAGCGAGGGATGGGGCATCTGGGTGTTGGTCAGGAGAGAGGAATGGGGGCATCTTTCTGTGGGTCTGGAGGGAAGGATGAGGCACATTGGTATGGGTCTGTAGCAAAGGATGGGGCACATTGGTGTGGGACTGGAAAGAGGGATGTGGGCATCTTGGTGTGGTCTGGGGGGTGGCATGGTGCATCTGTGTGTGTGTCTGGAGGGTGAAATGGGGCATTTTTGAGGGTCGGGAGGGTAGGATGGGGCATCTATTTGGGTCTGGTGGGAGGAAGGGCAAATCAGGTTGTGGGTCTGGCATGGGGGGATGGTTCATCTAGGTGTGGTTTGGAAGGCAGTATGGGGCATCTTGCTGTGTACAGGGAGGGTGGGACATTATGGTATAAGTTTAGAGGGAGGGATGGGGCATCCTAGTGGGGTCTGAATTGAAGTGATGGTGGTATTTTGGTGGGGTCTGGAATGGAGGGATGGGGCAACTTGGTGTGGGTTTGGAATGGAAGGGTGGGGGCATGTGTGTGTGGGTCTGGAGGGAACGATGGCGGTACATTGGTGTGGGTCTAGAGGGAGGTAAGGGAGCATCTTGGTGTGTGTCTGGAGGGCAGGATGGGGGGATTTTTTTGTGTGTGAAGGGAGGATGGGGTATCATAGTATGGCACTAGAGGGAGGGATGAGGGCATCTTGGTGGGGTCTGTATCAGTGGGAGGGGGCATCTTGGTGAGGTCTGAATTGGAGGGATGGGGCATATCAGTGGGGTCTGGAATGGAGGGAAGGGGGCATCAGGGTGTGTGGGTTGGAAGGGTGGGATGGGGCATCTGTGTGTGCATCTGGAGGGTGGGATGGGGCATCTGTGTGTGGGTCTGGAGCGTGGGAACGGGCATCTGTGCATCTAGAGGGAGGGATGAGGTATCATAGTATGGATCTAGATGGAGAGATGGGGCATCTTACCTGGTTACCAGGCCCTCCTTGACCAGTCTATACCAGAACTCCCCCAATCCAGCACTGCCCTTCCAGGCCTCCTTCCCTGACCAGTCTGGAGGGTTTTTATCCCTCCGGAGTCCACACCCATCCTCGAACCTAGACGCCCATCCCCTGGCACTTACCCTCCCCTCACCCCCACCCCTTGAGCTCCCTTCAGCACTTGCCTAGCCTCTGGGCCCCCTGCATTGTATCCAGTTCTCCCCTGCCTCCGTTGCACTTCTCGTTACTGCACTTGCACGATCCGAATGTCACAAGGCCTAGTAGGACTGTTATTGTTATTATCTTCCCCCTTTCTCTCCCCCTTTTTGTCTTGTGGCACCTGGAAACACCATTTCCTGTATAGATGCCTTATAAATATTCAATAAATCAAATAAATACATCTTGGTGGGGTCTGGATTATCTGGATTATCTGGTTCTAGCTCCACCCCCACCGCGCCTTCTGGGAAAGTGCTCTGAGTATTGTACATCAGGAAGGTTCCAGGTGTTCTCTCCCTCAAAGTAGTTCTTGGTTTCTACCCCACCTTGGGGCCTTACATCTCTCACCACGTCTTGGGCTACGGGTTCTGTCGATGCCTTCCAGTTTCATTTCTCTCACCCCACCTTGGGGTCTGGGCTTTCACACCCCGCCTTGGGGTCTTATCTCGTTCAACCCGCCTTTGGGTCATGGTTATCTTACCCCACATTGGGGTCCTGTCCCGCTCACCCTGCCTTGGGGTCGACTCTTGCTCACCCAGACTTGGGAACTGGTTCTCTTACCCTCACCCTTGTGTTTTGTCTTGCTCACCTCACCATGGGTTGTTGTCTTGTTCATGCTGCCATGGGGTGTCCCCTCACTCAACCCACCTTCGTGTTGCCCTCATCTCACACTGTGTTGGGGGTCTTGATTTCGCACCCAACCTTGTGGTCTTTGTTCTCTTACCCTACAATGTGGTCTTGTTTAGCCTAACCTTCCCTCTCTCAGTTCCCTGGAGCAACTGTGTACCTTTTTGTTCTTGGTGGTGCTCCTCGGGTGAGTCAAGTAGTTTGGCATCTGTGTTTCTGACTTTGCAACCGGTTCTCACTGCTCTGCTCGAAGCAGAGTTGGTCAGCGGTCTCGTCTGTCTGCGGTTCCTCTCGGCTAGGCCTTTTTGCTTGCTGTTTCGGTGGGATAGTTAGCCTTCAATGGGCTCAGCCGCAGTCAGCCTCTCCAAGTCTGGCACACAGCCTGCATCTGCTGTCACATCTCCCAGGAGGAGGGTTCCACGTCCCTCAGGCTCCACAGTTGTTGGCTGTCATGCTCTTACCTGCTGCCTTCTGCAGGTATGCCGTGAGCCCACCACTTCCACCACTAGGTCACTCAAAACTGTAATAATGCACACTCTTAAGAGGCCCCATGAAGGGATTGGATGTCCTTACTACTTCCTCCTTCTTCCACCGTGTTATGCGTGATGTGCTGACATCTGCAATTGAAACAAGGAGTAGTAAGCTGAGCTCTTCACTAACCCTCTCCCAGGTTTCCCTATTGGACCCCTCCCCCAGAGCTGACTCGTGGTTTACAAGTTTCTTGGGTTCAATTTGTTAATATCCCCACAACAATATCACCATAAAAGAATGGTGCCGTTTTTTTGCGGCAATACTAACCCATGGAACCTGCGTGGGACACCCCTGCAACCCCCATATTATTTTAAAAGGAGTGGGGGACACTCCTGCAACCCCGCTCCAATTTAAACCTAATATTAACCCTATCTTAATGCCGCCTATGGCCTTTCCCGACGACCATATATATGGCGACATTATTGGTGGGGATAATATTACGTGATACCGTTTCTTCGGACAGAAGAGAGGATAGCAGTGAGAAGCCTTCTCCAAACAGTGAACGCCACTGGATGGACTAGAAGTAGTCCTGCTACTTTGGACCTTTAAGGACTTGTATTGCTCTTCCTGGCCTTGGCTGAAAATGTTTCTTAATGTCTCTGTAATATTTGAATAACTTCAAGATTGTGTATAATGTCTCTATTCACTCTGCTGTAGATTTCCAATGTCTCTATGGCTTGTGCTGTAAATGTCTCTTATGGCTTGTGCTATTCACGTGATTTCCACTGAAATATGTCTCTTTACCTTTTCAGGGCACTTCAGGCACTGTGACAAGGATGCCACTGCGGAGGAATGCTGATGAAGTGATCGCTAAGTAGATAAGAGATATGTTGGCATGCAGCGTGGATACTAGGCGTATTAGTTCAGGACAAGTGTTGCTTCCCTTTTATAATGCAATGATTAGTGTCCTTTGCTCTGCTGATGACCCCATAGAGCGCGGGCTGTGGGGGGCGGCGGGGAATGAAATGGAGGAATGGAACGCTGCAGTTTCTGACCTGTTTCTTGTGTTCTTTCTGTTTACAGGTGTTGGAGGATGAACCAGCTAGCCCCAAACTTCATTGAAGCAGAGCACAGAGAGAACGTGCTGCAAGCAGAATAACAGGCGTCTTGCAAAACAGTAAGGCTTCGGGTGCTGCCAGGGTGGCTGACTAATGGCAAGCATGCCCGTACAATTGGGCGGGGTTGAATTACCCCAGGAGGCCCAAGATGGATTTGGAGAGTTTATAGAGCATGTTGGGAGTTGTGATCCTGTTACTCCAGTATGCTTCGCTGCAGTTCTTCTTCATTGCTGTCTCCATGCCCCGGCCAGTAGTGTCCAGGAAGATGAGGTGGGCAGTGTCCCTCTGTCCCTCCTCCCACATGTACATCTGTAAGTCCCTGCTGCCGCAACCCTAAGTGGAGGTCTTGACATTGTCTCTCTCTCTCTTTCTCTCTCTATCCCTCTCTCTCTCTCTCTCTCTCTCTCTCTCTCAGCCTCTTTATCGTCTTTTCACTTCAGGATCCTGGGCTCGTATTTTGAGGTAGCTGGGTTGATTGACATAAGCCGTCATCCATCTTCTTCTAATGGTCGTCCTAAACGTTGAATATATACCTCCTATAAACAAGCTTCTATGTGTTCTTCCTACTTGCGTTATGGCCTATTTACAGTTATTGACTAGTGAGTCACTTCATTCTCTGTATCATTGGGTACATGTTTCGCTTAGTGCTGCAGTTACATCATCATCCTTAAGTATTTTCATCTAGTTTCAGCATAGGTTCTTATATCTTCTTTATGACATTCCTTCGCTGTGGTCAAACTTTGTTTTAACATACATCCATTCTGTTCATGGCTGCTTTTCGACAGCTCGGCAAAGGGCATCTTTCTTGATAGCTTTCCTCCACTATGTTAACTTGTGGGTACATTCTAAATGGTTGCTTGAGTGCATATCGTCTCTCATATACTCAATATGGTACAGGAATGTTGCAAGGATTCATGCACGGGTTCCCAATTGTGGCTATTTCTCTTTCATTCCAATGGGATGGTGCTAAGGAGGCGGAGACCAGGGAGAGGGTGTCCACCTGCTCCTCTACACTATTCTCAAATGTTTGACTGGGTTAATGTGATGCTGGAAATGCATCGGAGGGACAGGGCTTCCATATCCTTGTCCTTTACTGCTTTTTAACATGTCTTCTGTTGTGTTTTCCATGCAGGAGTTCATGTGGGACTCCTGGAGGTGCAGCTCTCTTTTGGTTTGGTGAACAGACCCATGGGATATCTTTATGGCACCCATGGGGTGGGGGTACAACCCTGTGCCCCTAGTGTATGTTTTTGGGCACCTGTGTGTGGCCCACAGAGCAGGGTATGGGCTGGTGGCAGCTTCATGATGAATTTGACAGGTGCTCTGAATAACCTCCATTTTGGGATACCCAGCCTCTGACAATGGAATCAGTTGATTCCTGATAGGAAACAAGATGGCCCCTGTGGCCTCTTGCTTTCAATTGCCTGTTACCTTGTTTTCCCAAAGTCCTGGGAAGCCCTGACTCTGTCCCTTCCCCCTGACCGTCTGTTGGAAGTTCCATATATGGTGTTGTTGTGAAGTCCAGGCCAGACTGGCTGGAGCCTTCCCAGTGACTGTATGTTGTGGGTAGACCCTGTGGGTGGGACCTGGGTGAATGGAGTGTGTGAAAAATACGCATTCTGTGTTGTGGGTGTCTAGTATCTGGTGTTTGACACAATGACTGAGACAGCCCTGCCCGAAACTAGTATGAATGCAGTGTGGAGTGTTGAATGGCTGGGTACTTGTCCCAATAAACAAAACTTGTTGTGAGTGTCTGGAGAGAAGTGAATGGCCTGAATGCACTATGCATCTGATTGGCTGCCTGCCTGCATGAATGCCCTTCTGACCGATTGGTTGCCTGAGTGTGACCCAGCAGAATGAATGGGAGATCAACTAGTATATCTGGGGGCCTCTCACTGCTAGAATTCGTGTTCAGAAGCTGAAGAGAAACTGGAGTTGAAACTGAGGCTCATCCTTGAGGCCCTGCTAGAAGAGAAGTCTTGCTGCTGCTCTACTTCGTTGATCTGAAAGCTGCTGTGTCTCCAAGGACTGACCCAGAGAGGACCTGGTAAGGCGCCCTCTTCCCGAGCTACGAGGGACCATCGTGCACCAGCTGATCTTTGCCAAAGCTCCCTAGTAGACAGAGCTATGACAGGCTGCCGACCGGAGACGGGGACTGCCGCAGAATCCCAAAGAGAAGTGCCCGGACTGTTGTCCACCACTGTCGACAACCGCCGTTGCCGACTGGAGCTGCTGTGCTCCCGTTTGCCTAAGAACTTCATTTGATCCAAGGAGGCTCTCGTTTGCATCGCCGCCCGCTTTATCCAGCTGGAGAAGGCCCGACCGTCGACGCACTGAGGAATATTCGCCGGTGGGTTTCCCTCCACCTAAAGACCACAGAGATGCCGATTACTCGACGCCCTTGCTGGGCCACAGTTCTTCATCATCTCTTTCCAGAACTATCGTCACCGAGGTGCCCCGCACGCTTCTTCCTTGCAGGACACCAACGCTCCGTCGTTGACGAGTATCGCTACGAACGAAGCTGCCACTTCACTGCCGCAGTTCACCCTGTTCTCCGTCGGTCGTTCGACGACCCGTCACTCCTGCCTTAAAGGGAGGGCACTCAAAAAGGGCTGTCGATTCCCCGACGACGAACGCTACAATTCCAGGAACATTGGGGCTGTAGAACTATTGTAGTGGGAAATAAGACTCATAGAACAATATATGGACTGGGCTTGTGATACATCTTTGCTTTACAGGTTGCCCAGGTGGGGGGATCTCCACACAGAATTGCGCCTAGTTGGTAAAGGCCAGTATTCTGCCAATTGTTCAACCATCTTCCTTTCCTTCCCCTCTCTACTGCTGGTTTCCTCTTTATTGATCTGTGTGACATTTTGACAGTATAGTTGATGCACTTTAATGAGATCTGATAATAATTGTGGTACCACTTTAGAACTGTATATATTTACCATTATTGACTTTCTGAGCACAAAGTGAGTTATTGTGATAGTGTACATAACCTTGAATAATAATTATATAAAGACTGTGTTTTCAGTAATACAGTGTGTGGACATTCCTTTGTGGGGGTTTGGGGACTACACTGTACTTAAGAACCAGCCTGCATCACCTCCTGAGAAGCTGGGCCTTGATTGCTTGACCAGTGCTACCACAATAGAGAATCTTGGCTGGGGTCCTCTATGCCTCTCCTATGCCATATAGAGAGCAGAAGTACAGACCCCCCTCCAGTCTTTACAGTTAGAGCCAGATATTTCAATTGTTAACTCTAATAGGAAAAGATAAAACAAATGTTTTGAAAAGTTTAGGAAAAGTTTGTTTAAAAATGGTTCTGAAATACAATGTTTGTAACTTTAATTATGACCGTTCATTTGCCATGGGTAAAAAGTCTAAATGTACAAATCACAAAAAAAGTACAAAATAAGCAGTCCAACAAACAACTCAGTTGGTACTCATTCTTAGTGCTTGATATAATTTCAATAGCCTAATTATAGGAACCATATGGAAATTGCCACGAAAAAAGCAAATAAATGGTAAGTTAAATAGGGCTCAGAGAGCAAATTGTATATTTGAATATGCAGTCTCCAGAAAAAAGGTCCAGTTGTATACCTATTCTGAACTGGTTTCAGTGGATACAGTGATTGAACCACCTTCTTCAGGGCGGGGGATTCTTGTCTGAATTCTGAGAACCCCTTCTATTATTCTGCCATATCTGCCAAAATGAAATTTCATAGCTTCATGATGCCATATCTGCAAGGGACAGAAAAAGAAAAAGCACAAAAATTGTAATTTTATTATGAAAGGCAGCTATTTAGAAGGGATTACATTACCCATAATGCATTTAGTGCTAACTGGGTTTTTAGTTAATTATATATAACGAATATAATATACAGATTAACCATTGAAATCCAACATATCCTGAATGTTCAGATTCATTCAAATCATGAAGCAAAGCTCACCCTCTTATATTAGATGTGACATTCAGATTCTATGAATAACGCACACTGTTCCATCAAATTCATCAATACCAAATATGTTGCACCACACTGCCTGTGACAGTGTTCTTAAAATGATTACACACGCAATTTACAAACTGTTGTGGTGCAACTTTCTGTGAAAAACAGCAAAAACAGAGATACCCTGCCAGGTTAAACCACTAATTCCTTTATAAATATCATTTGTGTTGCCTAACCCAACATATATTCTTACAAAATCACTCACCATTACACTTGAAAAGCTTCTGCCTCTTTGAACGTTGTTTGCAGTTTGAATCCGCGTCCCATTTGTGTCCACAAGTGATAGTAATTAAGTAGCACGCTCAACCCTTATTGCACAAAGATAACGCCCTAGATTGAAGAGCGCCATTTTGTGATGGACCCATTTGTATGTAAGACATTGTAAAGCCAAACATCTTTGTATTGTATTTAGGTCCATGCACGATCTAATTCTATCAAAAACATGTACACACAATGTTTGTAAATTTGATTATATTCCTTAAAATCAATCACTGCGTCTGCACTTTTACTCTTCATTCTATTGTCGTTCAGAAGTTGTAGTATAACTGTATGGCACGACTTCTGACACTGGATATATACATATATTCCTAATGTGCGTGTGAGATAAATCATGTTGACCTCATTTCTGACATTATCGGGCAAGCCACTATTTAAAGCACCTCGATCTACAATTAAATTATAGATCGTTTGAACGGATGTTTTCTGCCAATTCAAGAGATTTAATAAATTCCACTGCAGCCAATACTACAGAGGTTGTCCTCGTAGCTAAGCATATATTCCATGATTATTCCAAGTCCACAGATGTATTTATGGGCAAAGATCTCTCAAAATATAACTGACGTTTGTTGAACAGAAGATTACACTCAGTCAAACAGTGCCTCAAGGTTTCACAAGAACCATCAAAATTACAAAATCGACACATAACATGTTCCTTTGGAATTTGGCCATACCTCACAATAATCAGTTTTGTTAATATCAAATTCCAATGAAATCATAAGAAGATGGCCCTTGTTAACCTTCAGGGTAGATACATAAAAAGGGAGCTGTAGTTCCCAGCTTCTTATGATCAGGATATGAGTGTAAAACATCAGATGTTCTTATCCAGTCACAGTTATATAATGATAGTCTAACCCGAACAGGAGTGTGCACCAGATCTTCTATTGTGCAGTTGGTAGTAGCTAAAATAGCTGTGCTTCTTTCCAAGCTCAAATTCATCCAAGCACAACCATGAGTGTGAAGAATTTCTTATTCGGACACAGAATCCTACGGAATAAAGAAAGAATTCTCCAATTAGCTCTTTCTTTTAGAGATATAATTCCCAACTCCTATCATATAAAACCTACTGGCAGTGAGTTTGGGAGCCTTGGTTTTCTCCTCCAAAATATCAGTTCTAAAGTCGGCAAGCAGTCTATTACATTAGGAGGATACGTTTCGATACTGTAGAGCAGTTTTGGTACAAGTTTACTTTCATAGAATTTAATATCAGGTTTCAAGGAAAACGTACAGAATTTCTGATCGATCTTTATTAACTAAGAAGAGAGAGCATGCACTTGATCTTTAAACCACAATCTTAATTTCCCAATGCAGGGTTTAGCGTTGATCATGAATCCTAGATAAGTCATGGATGATACAGTATCAAGTTTTATATAACGTAACTTCCATCAATAGGAGCTCTTAATCCTCCATACAGAAAGTTGCCTTATCTTAGTCTTCTCACGGTTGACCTTCAGAGAGTGATCCTCAATATATTTAACAGAGGAATTAATCAGTCACTGAATGCCCACCGCAGTACAATCGAAAGTAAGAAATCATCGGCATAAGCCAAGTATCTTACTCGTAGTTTACCCAGATTAGGTGATACAAATACTGAACACTTCAATGAATTGTCTAATTCAGCAAGATATAAATTGAACAGAGAGGCTGCCAAAACACATCCTTGCCTAACCCCACATGAGGTAGTAATAGTTCTGGATAGGCCACCAGAATGGTTTAGGTCAACCTCTATGTTCGTGTCATTATACAATCCCACAATGAGTGTCAGCAAGTCTGGGGGATGCCCCATGATTGCAGTTTCACCACAGTTTATTACGGTCGACTGCATCAAAAGGCGGATGCCAGTTTGAGCGACCCACCAAAAAAAGACTCATTGGGCCAGCCCAAGGAAGTTGTTGCAGACAATTTAGCATGAGTCCATTTAAGGAGGTCCCTAGGTTTATGTTTATGTTTATTAATTTTATACAGCGCTTTAAACCAAAGCGCTTTACAATAAAACAAGATACAATAATAGAGAAGCAAGTTAACAAACATGAGACAAACCAGCGTAACAATATGTAGAACAATTTCCTAGGATATAGGAGATGATGGAAAGTGAGAAGGAAGGGAGAGAAGGGAAGGGGATAAGTTCAGTTATGTGATATAAAGCGAGTGGCAGTGAGAGGAGGGGAAGAGGAGGTATGGGGGTGGGGGAGAAGGAAGCAGAAAGGTAGGAGGTCAAGGGGGGAGTGGAGAAGAAGGGCTTTCAAGGAGGTGCGGAAGGAGGTGTAAGTGGGGGTGGAGCGGATAGAGAGAGGTAAGGCATTCCAATGTAAGGGGGCCAGAAGCTGGAAGGAGGGGAAGCGGGAAGCAGCACAAGGAGACGGGGGTACAGTAAGTAGAAAGTGGTCAGTGGAGCTGAGAGGGCGAGACAGAGTGTAAAGGGAGAGGAGAGAAGAGAGATAAGGGGGAGCAAGGCCATGGAGAGATTTGAATACCAAGCAGAGAAATTGATATTTAAGTTGGGAGGGGAAGGGAAGCCAGCCGAGTTGATAAAGTGAGGAGGAAATAGAGTCGCGAGGGCCTAGGAGGCAGAGAGTATGAATAGAGGAGTGGTAGATGGACTTGAGGGGGGTCAGATGAGAGGCAGGGAGTCCAAAGTGAAGGGAGGAACAGTAGAAGAGTCGGGAGAAGATGAGTGAAGAGATTAAGAGTTTAGAAGCGTGGAAAGTGAGAGAGGACCTGATCTTGCGGATGTTGTAGAGGTGTTGACAAAAGGAACGAGAGGTAAGAGAAATGTGATGGGGGAAGGAAAGGGAGGAGTCTAGGTGGATGCCAAGATTACAAGCAGAAGTGGAGATAGGGAGATAGGAGGGGGGAAAGTGGATAGAGGGAGGAGGATTAGGGGAAAGAGAGTTAGAAGGAAAAACCCTGTTTGCCATTTGTTCAAAATATGGCAATCTGCCATCCAAGATTGTAGGTGTGTTTGCAAGATCGATGCAAAAACCTTACTTTCAGCCTCTTGGATTGCAATCGGACGATAATTTAGCGGACAAGATCGATTCCCTCTTTTTTTAAATTGGGATTACATATGCAGTAGACCCGGAATCCGGCATTTTACCAGATATCACAATCTTCTGGAAGAAGGTAGATAAGGTTTCAGACCTTAAGTCAGGGTCGCTTCTGAATAGATAATTAGTAAGCCCACTGGGGCCAGGAGCATGGGAGAAACTAAGGTGCGAAAGGGCACGAAACACTGCTTCACTCCCAAGTCTGGAACTTATTACCCAATTCAACAATTGAAAAAAGTTGCATATGGCCCCTGGTATTTCAAGAGATCAGGGTAATCCAAGATGCTCATAGATCATTTTTTTTGGGACGCTTTCAATAAACAAGACCAATTATTGGTTTGTTCAGAGGTCTGAATCATGTCTTTCAGGTGCTGGATTTCAGCTCTTGGGTTCAAATCCAACTCCCCCACACATATTTCATTACCATTCTCATTTGGCCACAGATACTGGGAGATATCAGAAACAAGGATTATAAAGTTCTCTTATTCATTCATAATGCAGCCTCAAATTAATTTCGATTTAACAAAGACTATAAAGTGATCTGCTCTTGGGCAATCGATGTAATCTACCCTCTGTAAATCACTTGAGGAAATTCCAGCCAACGTCAGTAAAGCCGAAAACAACTGTAAAATTGCAGTTCTTCTGAAAATCACCAAACCATTTTCCAGTAATATTCTCTCAAATATGATTCCATAAAGTAGTTATTTTGGTATAGCTCTTTCGTTTGCTAACCGCACAGGTTGTGACAAGTTGGAATGTTTCGCTTGCATTCTTACAACAGCAGGACCTAACGGCGTTAGTCCATAGGTCTCTGGTACTCAGAATGGAAACATGATTAGCATTTTGATTTTTACTCTGATCTCTGAAAGAGAAGCCCTTAGCAAATGTTAAGTTTGGTTGCAACAAGTCAAATGTTTCAGATGTTCCCTTATGAATAGTACTACAATCGATGGAGTTATGCTTGCCTGGTATCGACCCACCCATTTGTACCAAACAGTGGGTTACCGCCATATTGGCATGGAGAGAGGTGTCTTCAACACACATTGGGCCATCAGAGAGGGGAGGACCTTGACCCGCCATCCCCAGAGAGAGAGAGATCTTGAGATGAACCCATATGGATATTTACTGATTTGCTATTATAAGCTAAATTAGCATTTCCACTCTTTCCCATCAATATGGCCCCATCAAAAGGTCGACTGTTAGGTATACTCCTGTAGAGTGAAGCTGCTTGTTGGATGTACTCAGATTGGTCAGACATTCCTACTTCTGTTCCGTACCTCACACAACATGGTTTAGCTATGCCATGCTTGGTAACTTCAGTCGCAGTATCCTTAGGATTCTCAGCCATCAGACTATTTTACCAGGACCAACACTGGGATATGGGAGTTTAAAGTTACAGTTTTCGAAAGAACTGCCTTCACCTTAGGCGGATTAAGAAAAGAATGAAAAAACTGTCTCAATGACTGATTATTTCTTTTTTTTGAGTGGGTAAATTCTTAGTTTTCCGTTGTTGTACACCATATTTCTGTCCAGAATTCTTAGCATGGACAGTTGTTGTTACAATAGGTATAGAAGAGACATGCAACACAGAATAGATAGCCTCTGTGTCAGAATCAATATTAAAAATAGGTAGTGGGTGTGGCGAAATCACACATGGCACGTCTTCATCAGACGCTGATTCGGATATTGCCACTGGTGGGGACTCCTACCTAGATGAAATATGAGGAGCCCGCCCTGTAAATTCATCTTCACTAGGGAGGTTTACAGCACCAGATTCCCCAGCAATTCCCCCGCTTGATTTAGTTGTGTTCCCAGAGGCCCTCATAGGATTTGATTCGACACCTCTATGCCCCCACCTCAAGTTATCAGAAGCAATCATGTGATCACCACCTGCAATCTTTAAGTCAAGCCTGTCCCCTTGCTGAAAGAGAAACTCCTTTGCTGCTATGTGTAATTTTATATTATCAAACTTAAACAGCAAAGACTGCAGGGCTTTCGAGTTTGACTTGACTTCGGTCTTCAGGCTTTCAAAACAAGAAACCAGGATGCACAGAACCTGGTTTATTTCAATCAAGGCCTGATTCGAAGGGGAATTCCACCGACAAGTCAGTCCTGGAGTCAAAGAAGATAGGAGTCTCTGCTGCGCTGGCGCTGGGGGTGAATCAAAAAAGGAATCCATAGCAGAAGAAGAGTCGATGACAATGTCTGGAGGGGGGGGGGGTCTGCAAAACTATGCTCTGCAGAAACCTCACTATCGCACATTACCACCTCTTTCAGCATAGTATTCCGTGGACTCCCTTGTACCTGTGTTTGCGAAGAAGAATGTGTCGAATTGACCCCAGTCTTAATTTTCCCCTCAGAGGGGAAAGAAAAGTAATCAATATGTTCATGCTATTCTGAATCGGAAGTTGTTGATAGTTTAAACGTGATGAAGCCGTTACGACCTCGCTCAATGGTGCTTCAATCTTAAGATTATAGGAGGGATGAAAGCAGTCCTGAGTCGCATCAGGGGAAGGGGTAAGAGTCAAGTTAAGTGCAACCAGCATCTCTGTGTCGGATATATACTGATCAGTTTTAGTTGAACAAGTCAGAGTTTTGCCTCTGCGACGTTCACACATGGTAGTGGATTTGATTGCTTCTAATTTAAAACAAGCAGTGTCAAGAAATAGGACTGTTTAACACACGAAAAAAAAAGAAAATGGAAGACACAGGTCTGTGTTATTGGAGAGGGGCTATGAGCTAGTTGTTTGAAGGCTCTCACTCCCAAACCCTTATTTCGTAACAAGCATATAAGGGCTATGAGATAACTCACACTCCCAAATATGAATATGCGAGAGCGAGTCTTGAACATGCAGGTGAGGTATTGGTATACAAAGTCCTGAACGTGCACATGATCAGACTATAGCCAGAACACAACCGTTAACATCTCACCATCACTTGGGGTGGTCAAGACCCAAATGTGCACCAGGTTCCTGTCTCCAATCACCAAACACAAAACACACTGCTTAGACACTGCGCATCGCTCCATGGATGTGCGGTGTTCTTATCTATAAGTCTTCAATAAAAAGCAGTGAAAATGAAGAGAGACCACAGTCCAGGAAAGCAAAGTGTTGTCAGCAGTCCTAGCACCACCATGCCACAAAACACACTGCTTACACACCGTGCAGCGCTCCGTGCATGCGTGGTGGTCTTATCCACGAGTCTTCAATGAAAAGCAGTGAAAGTGAAGAGAGACTGAAGTCCAGGAAAGCAAAGCATTGTCAGGGGTCCTAGCACCAGCATGCCACAAAACACACTGCTTAACCACTGCGTCACTATACAGTTAGGCCATACATGAATTGCCCTCCGTCCATAGAGGCAAAACAGACATTGCCAGCAGTGCAGACAATACAGTGTTACTTGGCACACCTGAAAACAGTTCAACATGCAAAATAAATCCTCATAATGAGGGAGCATACATGCAATATTTAAAAGCATGTCCACTGTATTGCTTCTGTTCTAATTTGTCCTACAATTATGATAATTTGTAGAGAAACCAAGATAACATCCTATAGGAATAACATTCCATTTATGGAGGTACGACTGAAATTGACGATGCAGATTGTAAATTGTTCACACATCACTCCAACCCAAATTCTTTCTTGCTGTCCTTCCGTTATTTTGGCTCAGCCCAGAGAAACACTATAGGCGCCTAACAAATATGCTGCAGACTGACAATTGCCAGGTGTTGCCAGGGGTTCCCTACATTCAACCCAAGACTGTCCGTTCGTACTCTAAAAATCTTGTTCTTTTCTTTTAGCAAAATGAGTCGATTTATATCTTCACCCCTTCTGGGCAATTTTATTTATTCAAGAATAGTCCATCTGAGATCGAGCTCAGTGTGCATATTTTGCACAAAGTGAGTTACAAGTGGGGCCGTACGTTTCTAGTGTGGATACATGATTTATGTTCGATAATCTGTGTTCTAACCTTTTTTTGCACTGTTATTCTTACATATTTTAAGCCACATGGGTACGTGATGAGATAAATGACCTGGCTTGAATTACAATTTGTGAAATTCCTCTGCTCCCATGAAGTCCGCCAGCCAATATCTATAGATTGACTGTTTATTCTGCCCACAAATGGAACATTGGCCCCACGGGGCACGTCCCAAGGCTTTTGGTAAATTCCACACGTGTATGTGGCCTACACAATATGATTGTGTGCCTTGGTAGCTGTTGACAAAAGCCTCTCTGATGTTCTTACGCCTCTTAATTGTGAAGCAGAGGATCTCCTCAAATTCCGGAAGCCCCTTAATACTTTCCTTTTCACCTCCTCCTTCCCCCTGTGCCACCATTGCTAATCCCCACAGTCGCTGAGATTGGTGACCAGGGCCCTTATGTGTCCATCTGGGTCCTGGCCATCCCCCCAATTGCCTTTAGCCTCCGCCCAACCCCAGCACTTGCCTTTTTGCGCCCACTGTCCTGTGCTGTCTCACAGGCCTGCACTTATTATTGGCAGATGACCACACTTACCAAGTGATCTTTGCCAGGCACTTAACAGCTGCCTGCAACTTACTCCCTAGCACTTCCCTGTGTGAAACTCCTAGCACTTACCCCCTTCCCTCGTCCATTCTCTCTCTCTGCACTTGTACGTTCTGAATGCTCACAGGGCCTGCCTAGTAGGACCGCAACTTTCTTTCTCTTCATTGTTATTATATATATATATATATTTTTTTTTTTATTAAAATGCTTTATAGTTTACAAAATAAAACTTTTAGCAACACCAAACCCAAACTGTTCTTCAGTGGATCTTATATGTACTCCTCATGGAGGCAGTCCTGCACACATTAGGCCATCAACTTACTAGTCCAAAGTTAATCAGCCTTGATTCTTCAGGAACAGTGCTTTTTCCAGTACCTGTCTGGAGAAATTGAGCATTGCCACTGTTGTTGATATTTTGTCTCCTCTTACCATATGGGCCCACCACGCTTCTACCGTGATTGTGGTGTACTTAAGAAGATGAGCCTCTCATTCCCATGTTCCCTCACTGTTCCCCTGTGGGTGCTTTGAAACACAATTTACTTGATGTATAAGTGCCTTACAAATGCACAATAAGTAAAATAAATGAATAAATACTTACTGATCCTACATTCAATAGTGGCTAAAAGAGTTTGATCTCCTTTTTAAGTTTGCTCAACAGGGGAGAGTAATTCATGACTGCTTTGATTGTTGCAGATATGGGGTGGTCTTTTAATTGTTGCTCGAGCGTATTTTCTCATGGTATGTTGCACCGTGGGCTCGTTTGGCTATCCTTTTCGCAATTTTTCTAGGGTAACCCCTTGCTGTGAGCTTGTGACTCAACAAATGTGCCTGTTTGTCATATTCTATTCAGCAGGAACAATGTCTCCGGCATCATAGAAATTGTCAGAAGGGAAAGTCATCCGCAATGTGCGTCGCTGATAACTGTCATACTGCAATAATGACTTTCAATCTGTTGGTTTATGATACACTGTTGTGCTAAGTACTCCAGGGACGTCATTTAGGGGTCTCCAGGGGTTGCACTTGCGACCCCTGAGGTCTCCCTTGCTACCCCTGTGGTCTCCCTTGATATCCTTAAAAGACAAAAAACAAATTGAAGTGCCTGGGCTGTGGCCAATGCCATGTGGCTATTTGAGCTATTTGTCTTTCTGGAATTCCATACAATAATTGCTAAACTCATTAAAGGTTTATTTCAGGCACACTTCAAGGGGTGAGTCACTGATTTAGTCTGTTCTTAAATACATCAAATTCACAATGCAGACACAATCCTCCAAAAATAATTTAGAGTAGAATAAGAATCCATTTCGGACTATGTATTTTGCTTTTTCGCAAGTTGCAGTTATAGCATGTTTGTTTCTGCCGATACATATGGTGATCGATTCTTGTATGAAATGTATATCACGTTAGAGTAATATTGTAACCATATTTTTCATAGTGTACTTTGAAAACAATGCTATGTGACGCCACTTCCTGTTTTGTCAAGGAGTAAACGGTTGTGTTCCATCACTTCCCATGATGTCACTTCGGGTGGGATCAAATGACATCACTTCCTGAGATGTCATCAGAGGTCAATGGTCATGAGATGTCACTTCTGCTACCCCTGGCATTTTGGTGAAATGACATCCCTGAAGTACTCCCTCTTCCACTGACACCAACAAGTACAGGAATTGGGCAGCTTTTTTGCTAAAATTGATGGTAAATTGTAAGTGCCTATTTCGGGAACTAAGCCACATATGGAACTGTTGTAATGTGTCTTGATCACCATTGAACATGATGAAAACATCATCAATGTAGAGAACCCAAAGGGAGACATGCACTTCACATGGGTAGTTGATGTAGAACTCAGGGGTGCACAACTGATTTTGGTAGAGGGCCGAATGTACCTCACATTCTGCCTATCGGGCGCCGAAAAGTTAATGTGGGAGGGGCAGTGTATGGGAGGGGCGGGCGGCTTTTTCAACCCCCAATTTGTATTAGACACATGGAAAAAGAATACCTTTTTGTAGGTGTACCAGTCTTTATTTGTATTTAAAACTTACATTTTGTAGTACACATTTTCAATTACACTTTTATCATTTCTTTCTTTGCCAAGGACATATTGGCACTAGAATAAATATGCAAATCAAACAGGATGAAACATTGAACCTGACGTACTTGATCAGTGAGAAACATTGCAGCATTTCTCAGCTGTCAGTTTCTGGATCTAGGGCTCCAGTGATGTTATTCCTACTCCCAGGATAGCATGAAGATGTTGGTCAGTGAGTCTTGACCTTAGGCTGGATTCATGTAGTTTCATTTGCAAAAAAACTTGCTCACAAATGTAAGTACTGCCAAACATAGATACCATCTTTAATGATTCCTGTGACAGATTGGGAAATTGAGCAGTGTTGAATGTTGATAGACTGATAAAAGGCTAATAAAGGCATTTCTCTGTGCTTATTTGTGAAGGCACTACAGCACTGAAGTTCAATCACTTCATGTTGAAGTTCAGGTTGCACGCTGTCAACATCAGCAGAGAAAGGGTCTGCAAAAAGTTTAAAAGAGGCTTGCTGTGATTTGAATTGTGTGCAACGATTCTCAAAAATATTTTGTAGTTCCTTCAGGACCTTCACATGCCGATACCATCCTACATACTTGTCATGGGGAAAAACCTCTGTACATTCGGGGAAGTGTACCAGCATCCCTTTCTCTAGTTGAGCTGTCAGAAGCCTTAACTTTATTTCCAAGACACAAACTGCCTCAAACAGATCAGATATTAGATGCTGTCTTCCTTGCAACTTTAAATTTAAATCATTCAAATGGCCTGTCAGGTCAGTCAGAAAAGCAAAGTCAGCTACCCATTCAATATCTTGCATGACCGAAGTGTCCATTCCCTTTTCATCAAGGAATGCTTTTATTTCCTGCCATAAAGAAAGGAATTGCTTCAAAACATTGCCACGACTAAGCCATCGAATATCAGTGTGATATAGGACATCACCATAATCCGCCTTGACCTCTTCTAAAAACGGCTGAAACAATCTGTGATTTAAAGAGCGTGCACCCCCTTAACCCCACATCTCAACATACACACACAAACAAACAGGCAGGGCAGACCGGACACACAAACATACAGTCAGGACAGCCCCGACCCCCCCTTCCCAAAATGTGTACTTAACGGACGTGCTGGAAGGCAGGCTAGCTGGAACGCTGGCAAAGTTTCTGGTACTACAGCTGGCGTAGCAAGGCTGAAATGCATTCTGGCATCAAGCCTTATTGACAAAGCCAGCCATTGTGCTGGCCCTCCATTGGTGCAGCACACACGCACTACTTGACTTGTAGGAGCTACGTGGTACGCGTGCACTGAGCCAATGAGGGTCAGTGTTTTGTCTGGCCCGGGAGACTAACAAAGACATTACCTAATGGAGGGGGGCCGATGCTGTTTGCAGGCCGCACTCCATTAGGAAAGTCTTTGTTACTGGTGGGTTGGACAAAACAGCATGGCCGTAAAACTGTCCACAGGCCGTAAGTTGTGCACCCATGATGTATGTGTAGTCATCTTCAAAAGCTCTGACATATAGGTATGCCAGGCTTGGGAGAAGCATTTCAAGTTAATTGGTGAGTGATTTTGTAAGTATACAGTTTGGTTTAGACAACACAAAGGATATTTATAAAGGAATTAGTGGTTTGGCCTCGCTGGGTCCCTCCACTTTTTGCTCTGTTTTTCACAGAAAATTGGAGCACAACAGTTTGTAAATCGCGTGTGCGGTAGTTTGAAGAATGCTGTCACAGGCAGTGTGGTGCAACACATTTGGTATGGATGAGTTTGGTGGAACAGTACAGCATCATTCATACAATCTGAACGTCATATCTAATATAAGAGGGTGAGTTTTGCTTCATGAATTGAATGAATTTGAACATCCAGGATATGTTGAATTTCAATGGTTAATCTGTATATATTATATATTATATTCGTTGGGCTATATAATTAGCTAAACACCCAGTTAGCACGAAAAGGCAGTTGGGTAATGCAGTCCCTTATAGAATCATAGAAGGGGTTCTGAGAATTCAGACAAGAATCCTCTGTCCTGAAGAAGGC
Organism: Ambystoma mexicanum; assembly: GCF_040938575.1. Classification (NCBI taxonomy): domain Eukaryota; kingdom Metazoa; phylum Chordata; class Amphibia; order Caudata; family Ambystomatidae; genus Ambystoma; species Ambystoma mexicanum. The sequence goes on from NC_090922.1 coordinate 258,321,599, forward strand.
TTTTCAATAACTGTATCCACTGAAACAAGTTCAGAATAAGTACATGGAGACTGCATATTCAAATATACATATTCAAATATACAATTTGCTCTTGGAGCCAGTATTTAACTCAGCATTTATTTGTTTTTTCGTGGCCATTGCCATATGGTTACTATAATTAGGTTCTTGAAATTATTTCAAGCACTTATAATAAATACCGACTGAGTTGTTTGTTGGACTACTTATTTTGTACGTTTTTAGTGATTTGGACATTTAGGCTTTTTACTCTGGGTATGTGAACGGTCATAATGAAAGTTGCTCATACCGCATTTCAAAACCTTTTCTAAAGAAATCTATTTTCCTAAACTATTCACTGTTTTTTATCTTTTCCTATTAGAGGTAACAATTGAAATTTCTGGCTTGAACCCAAACAAAACAGTTGAGAATAGGGTCAGCTTCTATGGCGGCCCACCACCGACATCTAGGGCTGGCTTCATACCCTGCCATAGGAATAAGATGAGTTTCTTTTCAGGGACATGTAATAACTAAGCTTTGTCCAGGTTATAATTAGAATTAGAATTGTTCTTTTATAACGCTCTTAATACCGCAGACCAGTTTCTAAGTGCAAGGTTAATTAATTAACGTGGTAATTAATTAATTAACGCTCTTTTTGTGGTAGAAGTACCAAATTTTGGTTGTAGAGGGGATTGGTTTACCCAAACATACCCGTTTGTGTCAGAGTAGAAGTTTATAGAGCCAAAGTAGGTTCAATGATTTTGTACGGGGATAAGATTTGGGACTATGTCAATTGCCAACAACTAGAAGTGGTACAAAACAAAATGTTGAAAAAAATGAACAGGCCTCCCATATAGTGCAATTCATCCAGAATTGGTGGTGCCAAATATACCCACTCTGGCAAACCAGAGGTTGGGACATTTCTTCTTGAAGGCCCATGTGCTAAAGTCAAAAATTCCAAATACACAAAATGCCTTAGTTGATATAGTCAACTTGGAAGGCAAAAACGAATATACATGGTACAATGATTAATGTCGTCCCTTAACCCACTGGAGTCTCCATCATTTGAAGGGTCCTCTGCGCTCCTTCAAGATAGGGCAGTGGATAGGGAAAAGGTGAGCAGCCTACCCTCCCTTAAGCTTTGCAATTCATTGTGATCTCCTTTGGTGACAATGGGGAGATTTGTGAAATCAAATCACATGATTGCACAAGAAGCATGATCAGGATTAGGCATAGCATGCTTCCACTAAATGTACGCAGGGGGTATGTGAATCTGAGATGTAAGCGCAAAATGGGAGTAGATGAAGACATAGGGTATTTTTTTCTAATTTGCAAGAAATGTATTGGTCTTATGGAAAAAGTGGATGAAATCCCATTTTTTTAAGTCCAACACTAGAACCGATCTAGAAGCATTGATTTTAATATTCATTGGTAATTAGGAGAAACGTATTTTTGATTTGAGTTTGTTAGGGAAGCATTGCTTCACTAGGAAGAACTAGCTAGTGGTCATCCCCTTTGACCTTAATTGATATATATCAGTGTTTTAGGTATCTTATGTGTAGTTACGCCTATGCCAGCATTGTATGTAGCATTCCCCTTTATAATATATCTCTGTTGATTTTATTGTACTTTTTCTATTGTGTGTAATTTATGATAGTGGACAAATCTGATTTAATAAAGATAAAGACAGGTATATCGTCCACCTCACACAGTAAGCAAGCATGATACAACATTTCATTAACACAAGTAAATAAATAACAATAAGAGGAAAGGGAAACATGTGTCAGTGAAAAAACAAAACATGAAAACCATTTAAAAAAATTACCCAAAATCAACTGCAAAACTGTGATTTTATAGCCTATCCCCCCTCCCCCTCAACCCCCCCAAAAAAAGAGGCAGACAAGCAAGAGAAGGCAGATTTGGAGAGGGACAATTTGAAACAAAGTCAGACCTTCAGATGAAATTGGGGTTGCCTAAGCAAAGTTCTGGTACTGCCCGATTCCCAGCAAGATAATTGGGGAGCTGAGCTAAAGGGCCTTAAAGATATGACATAAGGTATTGTACTGGATGCATGCAATCAATGGGTGCCAGAGGAGTTGTATGCAAGGTAAAACCTCCTGGATCCAATTCTCATTCTAATGGCAATGAGGAGACTCAACCTCTGAGTTTCAAGAGTGGATTTAGGAAGACCAGCTAGGATAGCAATGCTGCTTTGGGAGAACTAACCAGTAACCAAAAAGCAGAAGCCTGAATAAAAGATTTAATAGAGCAAAAGGAAAAGGCAGTGACAATTTTCAACTTTGACCAAGGACTGAATGTTAGGTTTTAAAGAAAGATGAGATTCAATAATGAAATCCAAAGATTTAGTGGAGTGGGAACAATTGCTTCCAAAACCAGTTCCTAAAGCCAGAGATTTATGAGCAAATAACTATTTTTACCAGATAGAAGCAAAAACAAATTGTTTTGGTAAATCAGCTTGAGGTTGTATCTCACAATCCACTCATTGATCCTGTGAAGGTAGCCCTTCCCACCCCTAAAATCGTCCACCGAGGACACATGCAGGTACAATTGAGTATCAGCAGTATGCTGGTAATGGTGGATGCAAGACCCAGCAACCAGATCTCCCAGTGTCTCCATATAAAAATTGAACCGCATAGATGACAAAACAGGCTCTCTGGGCATACAGATTAGAACTGTGGCAGGTCATGATTCAGACCCACCCAACCTGATCAGCTGTGAGTGGGTGGCTAAGATCTCTTCTCCTTTTCCCCTGTGCTCTCTCTTTCTCTCCCCAGTGTTCTCTTCCAAGTACTCAAACATCCCCAAACTCATTCACCTAACCATCCATCCATCCTCACACTCATGCTATCACCCAACCTAACATTGTCATTCATTCAAGCACCCATCCTTAGAATCATTTATCCATCTAGCCATCCATTCACCACTACATGGTGATTAAAGTGATTAAATAATCCATGCATTCATCCAAATGCACGTTTCTCAATGTTTCATCTATCCACTCTCACGCTATCATTTGCCCTTTCACTTTCGTTCCTTCCTCCATCTTCATATTCTTTCATACATCCCTTCATCACCATATTCTTATGTATGAATCCATTCTGGAACTCATCCTTTCACACTTCCTCACTTATTCACATTACCATCAATCCTCACATTCACATTAATTAATCTACCATTCCTGCATCCTTTCTCTCCCATCACCCTGCCTACCTTCCTTTGGGTATCGCACCCCATCTCTTTAACTGTGGTGATGTACATAAACACATAAACTGTTTTAACCGTACCAAAGTTCATCACCTCTGTTAATACCTGGAAGTATATTGTATTTCAACATTTGTCCAATTCCCAAATATCAGTTCACATTTGTTTAACTGCATTTGACATTGTATTGTGGAGAACAACACAAAACCCTTTTTCTGCTTTTAACCCAGAATTCATCCCACAGCGCTAATTTCCTTTATCAAAAAACACACCCTAATTGTGTGTATGTCACGTCCTTAGCACCTGGATTGCAGTTCTAAGGACACTACACACATGTCCTTAGCACAAGAGGGATTAATCCACCTACATTGCTGCATTGCCTTTTTGAGTTATGCTTTCTCTATTGTGTACTCATTTCTTATTTCAAAGCGAATCATTCTTGTTTTGACTTACATTTTTGTCTATGAACATTTCTATATTTTGCCAGGTTCTTTTGTCGTGTGATTTGGAGATTTGTAAGCCAGCTTGATGGAAGTGCATTGTTCATTGGTGTAAAATTAAGCACAGGACAGATGCCAAATCATCTAACATTTTTATCAGTGCTAAACATTGAGCAAATGCTTAGCAAGTCACCCATTCAAATCCCACACACCCACCTGACCCATCGCCACCTCCACTCACCACACACCATCCGACTCGTAACTCTGTGGTCCATCTTGCATCGCCCACTGCATACCCCCCTACCAACAACCAGTGCTGGCTCTCCTCCAATCTCCAAACCCTCTTTCCCACCCTCCCTCTCAGAGAACCCACAGCCTCCCACATCCTTGCAGCACCGACCCTCTAACTCTCAAACCAGAGGGGGACTCTGGTGTACCCAGAAACAACTGACGCCTGAACCCTTTGCTTCATCTTTTCCCTCCATGTCCCCTCCCCCCTCTCCACTTCCCCAGGCAATAGGCCTTCTCCCTCCCAGAGCATCCCACTGCCCAGTGTCCAACTCTCAGATTAGAGGAACTCTCTGGTGCTCCATTAATCATGGCACCTCCGCCACCTCAAGCCTTGCGCCTTCTTTCATAAACACACCCTGCACCCCTATTGCTGCCCCCAGTCCCTGACCCCCTCGGCTACAAACCCAGAGACCCCCAGATATCTGCCTCAGTTCATCTCTCACACATTGGGAGGCTTCCCCCAACCCAAACACCCCTCCTGTCCCTCAACAGCTTCCAAACAGAGACCCTCCCTCACACACAATCTCAACCTGTCAGGAAGGCACTATGACAGCTTAACCCCAACCCCTCCACTGTCTGGCGCTACCTGCACACCCTTGGCCCCAACCACATTTCCCCGGCAAGCATTGTCCACCGACCTACCACCATCCCCACCACACCGACCACCCACAAGTGGCCTAACCTGGCAAACCCCTTCCCTTCAATGAGTATGGCACATCTTGCCCTTTCCCTGACCATCGCCTCTTCCTGCTTTCCAGCTCACTCACCCACCCTCTCGCACACCCCCTCTGCACCCAAACGCACAAAACTCTGAGGTAGACGATGACCCTCGCATTCAGCTCTACATGCCTCGCCAGCCCTACACCTCTTGATTCACCACCCCTCTCCAACCCCCATTACCATGTTCTTGCAACCACCCCTGCCTCCCACACACCTCCCTGTAGACAGTCTCTCCCTGTATCTCTCCTCCTACACCTTCCTCCCTCCCTTATCCAGCCCCCTTGCACCATCCGGTAAAAACACCTATTCACACACCTCTGTACTACCCAGCTCCTCTCACCACAAACCCTCTACACTCAGCCTTATGCCACCATCCAAACTGCCCATCCCTCGCCACTGCTGAGTCGAAGACCTGCGACTGCCCACATTCTCTTCCCAGTCCCTACCCACCCATGGCCTTCTACACACCCATTACAATATCCCCTCAACCACCCCCGTCCGCCCTGGTATACTGCCCATCCCAATTGACCTTCAACCCTCCACCAACTGCCTCCCTCTGATGACCCTGTCCATCCCAGCTTAGCCAATCTCAGACCCCCGGGGGAAGACTTCTGCCTCTACCTCAGGCAATGTCACCTGCCTCCTCTTTATGCCTGCTCCGTTGCCATCAAAATACAGCTTCTTTGATCTCCTATTCTACGAGAACCCAATCTTATTTTTATTACCAAAACCTGGTTCTCGGACAACCCCAAGCCTATCGCTCACAAAGCATTCCCACCGGACTACTCAATCATCAGGCACAACAGACCTTCCAGAGGAGGTGAATTAGCCATCCTGCACAAACCCCACATCCTTATCACATCAACTTCAACACAACCCTGCACAGCTAACTTCAAATCCATCCTAGTCAAACTCGCTCTCTTGCCACTTTCTCACACAGCTTCGGACTCGTCTACAGGCCACCGGGCTATGACAGACACTTCGCTACCAGCCTATGCGACTTACTAGCAGGCATTCCAGTTAGCCACACAGCACTCACCATACTGGGAGACTTTAACATCTGGTTCGACCTCCCCAACAACTCCATAACTCTACCACTGGTTGACAGCCTTGAGGCAGTCAACCTCATCCAGCCTATAAAGGACTAACTTACACTCAATCCCTCTTCAGCTCTTCCGACCTCATCTCCAAGTCCACACCCTAACCCCACATCTGGACAGACCACTTCCATACCATTCTCCATCCTCACACCGCTGCTACCACACAAGCCATTCTCTACCCCTACAACTCAGTTCAAGTGTTGGAACAAGGTCAAGGTACTAGTGGACCTGAGGCCCTACTAAGAGACCTCCCATCTCATCTGAACACAACTAAACCCTTACCCATTGAACTCTTCGAATCCTGGCTAAAAAATTCCCACATTCCCCTAACCACCTCCATGGCCGCTCCCTCCAAAATAGGACCCACCCCCCTCCTGAAGACTATAAAAACCCATAACTGCTCGCTCGAGCTTCCAGAACACCGCAAAGCAAATCACTACTCACTCTCCACCACAGAAATGACAAATCAGATATCCAAAAGGCCAGAAAGCAAATTATAATAAAAGGACACTGAACTGCCCCGACTGGTTCCTCACAATTGCTCTGTGTGAATACTACCACAAAACAGCCCTAGACAGGACAGCCACCATCAAATCTAAGCTCTCCCTCTTTTCCACCCGCCCTACACTTGCTCAACTAGAGCCAACCTCCCTACGCCTTGAGAACGCTTCTTTCTGCTCCTTCGAGCGAGCAGTTAATGAAACAGCTATCTGCCAGCCTCACTCCTCAAAGAAATCTTCACCTCCAGCTGTGCAGGAGAACTGGCGAGGTCCATTCTGAGAGACTTTCTCACCTCCAGAAACTCCCCAGACTCCTTCAAAACTGCACATGGCAAACCTCTGCTTAAAAAAGCATCCCTCGACCCTCTTCTACTAATCAACTACAGGCTAATCCCCAACATCAGATTCCTGGCAAAACTCATCAACCGCACTTCTTACCCACAGCTCAATGGCTTAGTGGAATCTAGCAATCTCCTAGACCCTGCACAATCAGGCTTCCGCCTTGGCCACGGAACAGAAACCATGCTGATCTTTATCTGGGATAACCTCAAAGTGACAGCAGGCTTAAAAGGATGCATAGCTCTTATCCTTCTTGACCTCTCAGCAGCATTTGAAACCATCACCCACATAATCCTCCTTGACAGACTGCACTCCTTAGGAAGTATACGTGATTCAGCACTCTCCTGGATCGCCTGTTCCCTCTCTAATAGAAATAAAATCACTCATCTCTACACCTTTCCTCTCCCTGGCACACCCAGTAAACATTGGAGTACCCCAACGGCGCATGCCTCCCTTCTCTACCTGACCCCCCTTCTCTACCTGACCCCCCCTACCTGATCATCCGCTCGCACAACCTCACTTGCTACAACTATGCGAGTGACCCACAAATCATCCTGAGAATTCCTAAATCGACCTCCTACGCCAGTCCTGGCCTAGCAGCATGTCTCTCGGACATTGACCGCTGGATGACGACTAACCACCTCCTCCTGAACCCAGGTAAAACAGAGATCATGTTATGTGGAAATTCTGCTCTATTCCCCCATCTGGCTCCCTGGCCACCCTTATTCGGCCTCCCCCCCCAATGACCACCAGCACTGTAAAAAACCTTGGCTGCACAATGGACTGGGACCCAACTCTGTCTCACCACATCAATAACACATGCAAAGCCTGTAATTTCCACCTCATGCTCCTGAAGCATATCCTCCCTTACCTTACCTTCCCGAACAGACTGACTGCAATTATGTCCATTGTCATGCCCAGACTTGACTATGCAAACTCCCTTTGCCTGCGTGCTCCGACCTACCAGTTAAACAAACTCCAAAGAGTACAAAGCTCAGCTGCTAGACTGCTTCTTGCATTGGGACAAAGGGCCCACATTTCACCAGCTCTACGTACCCTACACTGGGTCCCAATTGGACACAGGGCCACCTTCAAATTCCCATGTATCACCCACTGAGCGGTCCACAAAACAGGTCCCAAATTCCTACAAGATAAGATTACGCCTTACCACTTGACCCACACCCTTAGGTCAAACACTGCCCTCCTCCTAGTGCCCCCCCTTCCAATTTAACCAGGATCAGAGGGTCAGCCTTCTCAACCCTGGCGCCAACTTTGTGGAATTCACTGTCTCCCTGCATCAGACACAGCAAAGATTACATGCCTTCCGGAAGGCACTCAAAACCTATCTCTTCGACCTAAAAAACTCACAAGAGAACGCAGTGAACAACCCGACCTACCACCATAACCGACACCTGACATGGTACCCCACTAATTGCGGGCCGTCATAGACTGTCAGGCCTGACGATATCTAACTACACTACCAGACCCTGGGCCCAGATGTGAAACCTGAATCATAGTGGCACCATGACAGAATTCTGTGCATGACAGAATTTATTAATCTCCTCATCTGCAGGAATTCCACACGTTCTAAGGCCTAAAGCTATCTATCGACATTAATCGAGGGCAATGGTGCTAGACTTGTATCCCTTCCACCAAAAACAGTCATAAGCTTCATTAAGGCTATGCAATCTTGCACTACACAATCAGCCCAAGAAGGCACTTGCCTGCTAATTCTTTGCACCTGGAAATCCAGGAGCAGAACTAGATACCTGGGGGCCATCTAGGAGACATTCTGCTTATCACACCTACCACTCAATGTATATAGGACAACTACCCACGGTATTCTATCTAGCAGAACTAGCATTCCGAGCAATAATAGCACTTATGAGCTTGATCATTGCCTACAAATTTGCACTATTCTATCAAACCAGTAAATGGCTCGCTTGATAACCCTACACATCTCGAAATCCCGGATGAGAATTGTACAGCAAGGTACATTTCCAGCACTTATTCCTTACTAAACCCTACTATCTGGGAATGTCCAAGTAGAGCTACATATCAGGGATTCTACTTAGTGAACTGCCGACTGAGGACACCCCTAACACCTATGCAGTAACATAAGCTTTGGGGCAGATCTGCCTGACAACACCCATGAGTCTTTGACAAAACAATTTGACCCATCAAGAAACAGGCCCCCTTCATTACCGGAGCGCCAGCCTTATAATGAGGCCCATTATTTGGTATTCCTATTCTTTCTTATTTAGGGTCACTGCTGAAAGAGTTAGACTTGTGGAACCCCTGTTCTTTTTTTTCTACTTTTTAAGAAGCCTGAACAAGAAAACCAGCCACTCCAGAATGTTTTGTTTTTGTTTTTAGGGGTAGCAAGGGAGACCACAGGGGTAGCAAGGGAAACCTCAGAAGTCGCAGTTGCGACCTCTGGCGACCCCTAAATGACGTCCCTGCTATACACAAGTGTTTCAAAGTGCTTCAAGGCATGCGAGAGAGCAAGGGAAAATACAATTACATTCTTACAAGGCCTTGAGACGTTAAGAATGTGAAATAAACTATCGTACTAGGCCTGACGACATTTCAGATAGTGCAAGAACTTTGACATTGAGAAGGAGGGGAGGGAGGTAGGAGATGAGACAGACAACGACTATCATACTAGGCCTGACAACATTTCTGGTAGTGCTAGAGATTGGCAAAAGGTGAAGGAGAGGGGGGGACGGAGAGGAACAAAACAAGCGACTATCGTACGAGGCCTGACAACATTTCTGGTAGTGCTGGGAAATGACAAAAGGTGAGGGAGGTGGGGGGGAGAGGAACAAACAATCAACTATCATACTAGGCCGCACAACATTACTGGTAGTGCTGGAGATTGACAAAAGGGGATGGGGGTGGGAGGGAAAGGAACAAACAAGCGATAATCATACTAGTTCTGACTACAATTCTGTTTAGGGTAAGTGCATAGAATATAGTGAGGAGAGTGGGGAGAGGAGAGAAGACTGAGAAGCAGTGAGTGTGGCAAGAGAGGAAGAAGCACAGCCGGCGAAATACAGTGTTATAGAGCACATAAGCAAGTTGAGAGAGCACATCAAGTTGCAGAGGTCAGTACTGAACACATAATGTTGCAAGAGATCAGCAGGTGCAAGCCAGGATTCAAGACGTAGATGGGCACAACATGACTCATGGTCACCACGGTTACGTGATGCTTAAGGAAGTCCAGCATGAGAACGACGAGATTCGAGATGGGTGAACCAACATGAGTCACATGAGTCACATGAGTCCAAAAGTCAAATTAAAGCATCAGCAACAAGGCGGTGATAGTGTCACCATAATGTGTCAATGCAAACTCATGGGCATGGAGGGATTGTTAATGCAGGGGGAGATAGCAGGAGAGGGCTGCCTTGGGGCAGGGGTAAGCAAGATGAAGGATTTAAGCATACAGGCATCACATGCATACAACAGGGGCGGACAGCGAAATACAAGGCTAAATCTTCCCTCCGCACCAACAAACAATAGACCCCTCAATTAATTCAGCCTAGCTGCACACCTCCACATTCACTGCAACAGTCTCTAGAAAACAGCTACATGCTTCAAAATCAGTCTAGCTGCACACATAGCAGGGCTAACCCCTACTTCCTCCCCTTACACATTGGAATACATTAGAATAGGCAATGTTTCCTCAAAGTAATTTTGACAGAAACCATTTTCTGATTGGAAAACACATGGTCACTTTATTGGAGTCATCCTGACGGGCGGGTCCTAGCCCGGCTCAGGCCATAAGAATGCCTGGCCTACCAATACTATTCCAGGTGGCTCTGCCATTCCCATGTTACAATGTTTATTTTTAAAAACCGTTGCGCTCTCTTGTTAATTTTTAAAACCTGTGAGCTCTCCTCACTCCGGTTTCCTCACTTGCGAGAATGGCATACCCTGGTATCCAACTGCCAGTTCAGTCGCTCCCATATTATTTCAATGGAGCAAACAAGGCCACTACATTCAGTTGTTGAGGAGTACCAATTGTCCCTACTGGTGTCAGTGTCCCTCTCACCCCATCCTGGCTCATGCAGCCAGCCGGTATAGCTCGCAGGAAGCCTACACCGTGCCTCCTTCTCTAGGACCACCCTTGTAACTCCGCCTGTAACAGACAAATGAATTAAAACTTTGCAAAATTCATTTTACGAACAAAGGGAAATGTTGTTAATACATTGTACAAATTCTTATCCATAGCAATGTTACTGAGTCTGGGTGGGTGGGTGTCTGCTGGTGCCTAGGCTGCAAAAGAGGACTAGCTCTCTTGGCCCAGGCCATTTATGTGCCTACAGGGCAGGCTGTTTCCAGAGGGGTGGCCCGCGTGGGCTAGGGCATCGGCTTAGCGGGGTTAACCCCTACTGCTGCTCCCTTCACATTGGAATACATTACAATACACATTGTTTCCTCAAAATAATTTTAACAGACACCATTGTCTGATTGGAAAACACATGGCCACTTTATAATGTCACATTGTTGGACTCTTCCATTTTTGAGTGTGGGGTATTTTCCTCAGGCTCAGTTCCTCATGCTTGTAATTAGGGAAATTAACAATCCCTCGTTGGTACTTCAGTAGACAAGAAGGGCAGGGTCTCTGTGGGATCCTGAGGGGCAGCTGTTTGAAAGTTTTAAACATTTTTTAGGGGGGGCATGGCCAGAAACCCTTAAGAAGACCTCTGGCTCCGTGCCCCAGGGCTGTAATTAATATGCAACTGGCGAACGCAGGTTTGTTTGACTCACAGGAACCCTAGGAGGCTTTTCTGTGACAGTTGGTGACCGCCCATCTGCAGATGTGGCGCCAATCGGATGTAGGTGTGCTGCATTCTCCGGGATCATGGGGATCAGAGCGGCCTGCTATGGGGTGAGGTTGGACACTGCAAAGATCTGTGGTGGCAGAGCCATGCGTAAACACCCAGTTTGGGCAGTGCCCACAGCGAGTTATTTGGAAGGAGATCCTGGAAGCCAGTGAGGGAGGTATGTGAACCTGGAGAGGCGCTTTATCTACTGAGTGTGCCTCATAGGCCAGCCTGTTCCCGGACTGCCGTTGTTTCATCTAGTGGGCTATTAGTGGGCCTTTTTAGTGTCCCTTAATCACTCTCTGAGTCTAATATGGCAGCCATCTCTGCAGGGTTGGCACAGTGGGATCAATCATTTGTTTGTTTTTGTGAGAATACAGAGACACTCCCATGGTTTCTGGGTGATTGCTGAAGAATCCGCACAGTCTGAGGACAATATACCTTGCCGTTAAAGGACTTTTGAAGGCACAAGCTTTTAGGAGAAACACATCAGTCTTTTACAATCAGTATATTGCGTGGTCTCCAAGGTCAAGGAAGCACACAGTTGCAGCTGCATTACCTACAATTCCCTAGTGGGTCAGACAGTTATAATGGCGTCCAAGAAGACACTGAAATTTGACAATAAGAAATCACCTTGTAGCTCCCCACACATCACGGCTATGCAGGGTATGGCATTGGAACCTTTGCCGGGATAATTGAGTAAGATCATGCCGGACCTGCTGTGCATCCGAAAACTGTATCCAATACCAACGGACACACCCAAATCCGAGATTAAATGAAGTCCATGAGGAAGGATTTAGGAGTGTTTGGAGGCCAATTGGATCACATTGAGGAAAGGATTTCCTCTTTAAAGGATACGCCTGAATGGCTCGAGCACATGCAGCTGCGAGTTGGAGAGCTGGAGGGGGCAGTACCTCACTTGGAGGATAGAAACCACTGAAACAACCTTAGGGTGTTGAGCATACCAGAAAGAGCGGAGGGCATGAATGCTATCCTGTGGCTGGAGAAATGGTTGCCCCAGGTGCTTCAACTTAATTTCTTTCCGTGACTGAATATCCAAATGTCGCATAGAGTGGGATATGTTTCAGGCAGCAAAGATAAGAAGCTGAGGCCCCCTATTACATCCGTTCTCCAGCATTCATAGGTCATCTAGATCCTCGGTGTGGAAGAAGTCTGACAAGCGGTCCTACGAGGGCCATCTTGAATTTTTCAGTATTTTTCTAAGCACATGGTGGACAGAACCACTCAGAGGAGGGCTATGATATGCTCTTTTTGCCCCAGCCAGGTTGGTGATCACTCTTGAGTCGGGGTCTTCTAAGTTCTTTGAAAACCCACATGACCTCTTGGCACCTCATTGAACTCGACCAGCTGTTCAGGTGTGGGTCTTGCTACTGGAGTCAATGCGACACCCATAGGGTCCAAGATCCAAGGGACAAGTCCAGATCCCCCTTGAAGGAGAACAGGTTGCCAGAACAGGCAGTAACATCTTGATGAGTGGCAGCAGGGCAGACTGGACTTGAAGGACTGTGGTGGGCAGAGTCTGGGCATTCCTTCACTGCGCTTATGGGGGAAGGGGTGTTTGTGAGAGATCCGGTGCCGGATGCTTCATATGTGCTGACCTACCCTGGGAAACCTTCGGTATATCTGGATGGGTTGCTGCCAGCTTTTGGAGCAGTCTTTGGATCGCTCTTGCATTTGCCTTTGCTTAACAGAGGAGGGAGGTGTTGGGAGGGAGGTGTGTGGGATGGCAGTGGCTGGAATGGTAGAGTGCACAAGTGCGTGGTGTGGTGTTTATTATTTTCTTTCCCCCTTTGTCTGTCCTCTTGTGTTTTTCCTTTTTTTTTTTACTTTGGTCCGTAGTGGAAATCAGCTGGTGTTCATTGGTAGGGGATCCGGGAGGGGGGGGGTTGAGGTAGTGGGGGAGGTGGTCTCCTGTGGAGAACAGGCCGATAGGCAGGAAGGATCTTGATGGCAGTGTTGTTGACCAGGTCTGGTACTTTATAATTATCCCAGGGTCATGCTCTACATCATCTCTTGTAATCAAGGGCCTGCAGGTGCCAATGTATAGGCAGCAAGTGCTCACTCACCTGCAGTGGCTAAATGCCCATGTTGCCCTTATTCAAGAGGCACATCGCTTGTCAATCTATTCAGGGCGTTTGATGAAACAAGGGCGTTTGATGAAACAATGGGTAGGCCAGGTTTTTGAAGTGCGGCCTGATGGTCGGAAAGGTGGTGTAGCTGTTCTTTTCCACAAGAAGTTGACAGTGGGTGTTTGGGACACCGATCTGGATGAGCAATGAAGGTGGGTGTTAGTGGACTGTGTGGTGAATAATGACCCGGTTGTTATAATGAACGTTTATGGTCCTAATGTGGCTGACCTGCAGTGCTATGGTCCAAAGGATATTTTGCCCAAATATAATTGTGGGTGGTGACTGTAATCTGCCTGTGGACCCATTTTTGGATAGGAAGTCGCAGTGTAGCTTCAGGCCCTCCAGAATGCCTGAAGCATCTAGCAGTTCATTCGCCTTAATGAGTTAGAGGATGTGTGGTAAATTTGAAACCTGTCAGCTTTGGAGTTCTTGCTTTTGTCTCCTGTTCGGCTGTCCCATAAGCAGACTGATTACATCTTCACTAGTAAGGGCCTGATGCACAAGGTGGTTGGGCCGAGATTTCTCCCTTGGTGATATCTTTTTTTTTTTTACACTTTATTTATTGGTTGTGGTACACGTCAATGCAGCAACACCTACATTACATCTGAACATTGTTGGGATGAGTAACTTAGACACACATCGTTTCATACAGTATGCATAGTCAATGCCCATCAGGTCCTCCCGGGGCTTCCTTCGTCTGTGACTATTTTGCATAAATATACCCTGAACGGGCCCCATATATCTTTGGGTCTGCTTGTCCTTGGTAATGTCATCAAGTATTGTTTCTCACATTCATTTACCTATGCGAGTTCCTTGAGGTAATGCTTTACATGTGGCGCGTGTGGACTCTTCCAATTTTGTAGTATACACTTCTTAGACACCACACATGCCACATTAAACAGACTTCTGGTTACTTCTGCTCTTTTTCCTATGTCCCCAAATAAATATCTCTGGGGAGTGAGGTCAGCTGGAACATGTGTTATCTCCTCTATTATCTCGGCCACCTGCCTCCAAAACCCAGTAATGAGTGGACAGCTACATGTGGAGTGAGTCAGCCAACAGATTTCCACACTTCTGGCAATTACTAGGGCAGTCTTGTGTAAATTTAGCGATTTTGGCTTGTGTATAGTGGCGGTGATTCAGTTCATTGAACTGTGTGAGCCGGAGACCGGAATTGATAGATACTTTCTTGGACAACCCACAGTATTTTGACAATTTTTTGTCTTCGATTGCGATCCCCATGTCATTTTCCCAGGAGGCCTTAATCGTGTTGAGTGAGGGTGTGTGTGTTTGTGTTATCGTGTAAAGTTTAGAGACATTAGTACCAGACTGTGAGGACAGCGATACAAAGCATTTATGTGTTGGGGGCTCATCTGGAAATAGTGGCCATCGAGCCCTAAAGGCCAGCACATGCGATGGTATTGCAGTATCCAATGGTGTCGCCCACCCCTCCCACAGCATTCACAAATTCTTCTTGAGTAACAAATTTCCTGTTAGGGAACATATCCTGCATCTTAATTTCCCTGATGGGGTTCCATATCTTCTGCATATCTGTATCGAATGAGGGCGAAATGCTGGGATAGTTCCAGAGAGGAGCATTAGGGTTGTAGGGTGTTTCTAGTTGTAGCCTTTTATTCATTTTAGACCAGGTGTGGACTGTTGTGCTAACTGGGTCAAACTTGTGTTTTAAATAGGCTAGATCGTAAATCAATTGGGAGTGCAGCACGTTTCTCTATGGGAATATGTTGTGCATTGTCTAAAGGGTCATACAAGTGTTTGGCAAACTGAGCCTGCACCACCAGGTAGTACAATTCAAAGTCTGGAGCAACTATGCCTCCTGTATCATATGGTTCAACCATCTTCTCCCACTTCATCCTGGCAGCGCCTCCATTCCAGACGAACGCTATGGCTATGGATCTTAGGGAATCGAAACATTGTCTGCCCGGCCATATGTTACTAAATAGGATTGCAACCCGGTCTATCAGTAACAAAGGGAGTTTGGCCCACAAGTGGAGTTTGGTTGAGATCGTACTCAGAAGTTGTTCATGATTATCCATGTACAAAGAAGTTCTGTCCTTTGGCACGATGATCCCCCGGGATCTTATTCCCGTGGGTGACCCGTGGGTGACCATTTGAGTCCGTAGGTATTTGTTGGACATCTAGTGGCAGGAGTCAGGGGAAATATTTTGGATTTAGAGCTATTGGTTTTATAGCCCGAGTACTCCGTGAACTCGTGTATAGTTTCCATTGCAGGGCCTAGGTTAACTTCAGGTTTGCGGATGTACAGTATAGTATCATCTGCGTATAGGGATATTGACTGGGTCAGTCCGCCCATTATGATTCCTCTCTGTCTCTGGTGTTGCCTAATAGCCGCCGCAACCAGCTCTATTGTAAGTGCAAATACAATGGTGAGAATGGGCACCCCTGTCTGTTACCCCTGCCCAGACTGAACATCTCAGAGTGTTCGGTTGATCAGTACTCTAGCTCCAGGTCCAGCGTACAGTAGCTTGACACATTCTAGGAAATAGGGGCCAATGCCAAACTTTAAAAGTACTGCAAATAGGTATTTCCATGACACAGAGTCAAACGCTTTTTCGACATCCAGGGAAACGGCCACTGCTTGAGCCTCAGGTTTGATCTGGGCCATGGCCCCAAACAACCTTCGTAAAGTCAATGCAGTTGACCTTGTCGGGATAAAGCCACACTGGTCTGGGTGGACCAGCTGGGGCATGTGGGGCAGAGACCTTAGCAAATATCTTGGCGTCACAGTTTATTAACAAAAGGGGTCTATCGGAGGACATGTCATGAGACGGCTGTCTGGGTTTCAAAAGCACCGTTATTATGGCCTCTCTCAGAGTCTGGTAGAGTTCCCTTTTCGATCGCCTCCTCCCACACCAACAGTAATACGGGGCAAGCTCCGCTAAGCTCCTTATACAGTTCTGCTCCCAGACCGTCTGACCCAGGTGCCTTCCCGGAAGATAAGGACTTGATTGCTTCAGTGATTTCTTCTATCATTATAGGATTTTCAAGGGCCATCTTGCTCTCTGGTAGAGGTTTTGGGAGTGTGATAGTATCTAGGTACTTCACTATTTCACTAGTGGGTTTCACACCATGATCGGAATATAATTCTGCATAAAAATCGGCAAACCCCCTATTAATACCCTCCTCACTGGTGATCATGTTGCCGTCTCTTGCCACTATGCCGGAGATTGGTGCATGGTATTGCTCTGCCTTCCATAGATTCGCAAGAGAGCGGCCTGCCTTATTTCCTTCACCATATCGGCGTGCCCTGAGGCGGGGTCGCCATTAGAGTAGCTTCCTATTTGCCAGTTTGTTGAAGTCTTGTAGATGACTGTTGATGTCTACAAGAGTCTTTTTATCATGAGTAGTGCTATACTGTAATTCCAGTTCCTTCAGGCGTCTCTCTGCCTCCGCCAACTCCGATCTAACAGACTTCAGCAATCCCGTGGATTTAGAAATCAGGATCCCCCTCACCCAAACTTTAAAGGTTTCCCATAGTGTTACGTTCCTGTCCACTGTTCCCTTGTTCATTTCCAAGAATTCCTCAACCTCTATGTGTAGTACTTCTGCGACATTTGGATCTTTTAGTACATCGGGTGGCATTCTCCATCTCATCACTGGGGGTTTTACATCATCCAGCATTACTTGTAATGATATTGGGGAGTGGTCTGATAGAGTGCGGGGTGTAACTCGCATTTGCTGATCCCATTGGTGAGGTGAGTGGAGACCAGCCAGTAATCAATGCGAGACTCTGTGTCATGTTAGAGGAGTAAAATGTGTATTGCCTCTCTAGTGGGTGTAGCGTCCTCCAGGCATCGGCCATGGAAATTTGTGGTAGGATTTGTTGTATCGTAGCAGCTGCCCTAGTGGGTGCTCTATGTTTACTAGGGGATCGGTCAAGGGAGACATCCAAAATGGTGTTAAAATCGCCCCCCCCACAGCACACATTCTCCATCCAGTGGGCCTATCTCATGTGCTATGCTTGTATAAAAGTCAGGGTCATCAATATAAGGTCCATATGTATTTACAAGAACCACTTCCCTCCCTGTAATGCTACCCCATACTATAACATACTGCCCCTGCAAGTCAATTTTGCTTTTGATGAATTTGAAACCCAAGGAGTGATGTACCAACGTAAGAACCCCTCTTGCCTGATTTAAGTATTCCGTATAGTATCTTTGCTGTCCCCAGTCCCGAAGGATGCACACGTTTACCTTCTGAAGTGCGTGCGTTTCCTGTAGCATAACAATTTGTGGGTGATGTCGGGCCACATAAGCTCCAAGCCTGATTGTTAAGCCCACGGACATTCCATGTAAGGAGTTTAATTTTTAGCCCATTGGGCATTGCATTTCCGTTTGCCATATACATGTTGTATATTCAATCATACTCATCCCCATTTTCCCCGGGTATGTGTTGTTTGCAGCGACGTGTTCACCATTTTTAACGAACTGAACCCTTCTAACTGGATCCCAAAGTCCCGACTCCCCCTCTTCCCCCCACATATTATCGTAATAGAGCTATCCCTCTCCTTCTGTTTCATCCCCCACCCTGAATCATCACCCCCAACTTGACAATGCTGCCCCTTGAATCTTAAGAACTCCCCAAGGGGCATCCCCTTAACTTGTGGAAATCTCCTATGGGTCACTCGTTGCAGCTACATGGCTGCCCTTGACAGAGGGTCATGACTCCGATTCTAATAATCGTCTATCGGGGCCATCCATCTAAACTAAAGATCTTATGTATTATAAAAGGATATAATGCCCAATGTATCTCATTCTGTGGGATTGTGTCTCTCCTCTCCAGGTCATGGTCTCATATTTTGATCAATTGCCCGGTCTTTTATGGGGGCAGGGGGATGGAGGCCTCTACATGGGCCATGGCCTCCGCATGGTTTTCAAAGAAATGTGCTCTTCCCTCATGTTGGTTTCTCATTTTCACCGGAAAGATGAGGGCATAGGGAATGTGGCACAATCTGAGTTGTCTCTTGACCGGTTCGTATGACCTTCTTTGTATTTGAACATTAACCGAGAAGTCTGGGTATATGTGCACTCTGTTCTCCTCATAATGCAGTGTGCCTTTTACTCTGGATAGCCTCAGGATTGTGTCTCTATCTCTATAGCTAAGAAGGCAGGCTATTATCGTGCGAGGCGGTGCGCCAGACCTGGGAGGTGGTGTTAGGGTTCGGTGGGCCCTCTCAACGAGGAAGTGTTCTGAAAAGGATTCCTTGCCCAGCAGGGTTTTCAGAAGGTTTTCCACATGTCCCTCCATTGGGCCTTTTACAGAAGGACTCTGAAATTCCAACAATCCGGATATTATTTCTCCTGGATCGTGATTAGAGGTCCTCACACTTGTTTTGGGTTTTTTGTAGGTCATTTTTAAGTTGCACTATGTCACGGCTGTGTTCGGTTATCGTGTCTTTGTTTGTACTAATCTGATTTTCTGCTTCCGTGATGCGAGCACTCTCCTTCTCCACCCTTGCCTTTAGGGAGCCGATGGTTGCCACTATATCATCTAGCTTGACATTCACAGCTAAAAAGCCGTTTTGTACAATTGTCGTTAATCGATCTTCTCTTGGGTCAATGGGAGTTTCAGCTTGATTGTCTGACATGGATGATGTCATCGCGGTTGACTCAAGCAGCTGGGAGCTTGCAAAAAAATCCATCGGGGCGGTTTTCTTGGTTCCTGACCCTTTCTTCTCGTGGCGTCCCATATAGCGCAGCTTTCCACCCGAGAGTGGGCTGTGTTCTCCCACGTATTTGTGTCAATATGGGGTTGTTTCGTTCTGGTGTTCTTGGCACAGTGTAGTTGCCACTTAAATTAAGTAGCTAGTTCACACTTTGCTTCCAATCCCTCAAATCCACCCTACCCGTCTCCAATGGCATTGTGCCGCCTGCAACACCTTTGGGATATTAAGAATTTGGCTTAAGGGGGTCCGCCGCGATGTGGGCAGTGAGTCGCTCTGCTCAGCAGTTTGTAGGTGTTCCAAGGGCTAGTATGCACTTCTCCCAAGGAGGGCGCCCACCAGGGCTGATTGTTGAGGTGGGATAAACTTTCAATAAGGGCACTACGGTAGCTGCTGATGACCGGCCTCCTTTATAATAGTGCTCTTTCTAGGGTGCACTGGTGGGAGTATTGTGAGGGTGTGGAGGTAATCTGGAGTGGCCCCCTTGTTTTCAGTCTTTTTTTTGTTGCTTTTACCACGTCGTATTCCACAGTCCTGCCATCCGAAGTGTCACACACACCTGGCTGCAGAGGATTTGTGGTATGGGTGTGAGACTGTGTTTCCTTGTCTGGTTTGCGCCGCTAATTCATTGTTTGTATGGTGCAATTCGCAAATACTTTATGCCGCCTGCATATATGTTCCAGGTGGGATAAACTTTCAATAAGGGCACTATGGTAGCTGCTGATGATCCTCCTCCTTTATAACCATGTTCTTTCTAGGGTGCACTGGTAGGAGTATTGTGAGGGTGTGGAGGCAGTCTGGAGCGGCCCCCTTGTTTTCAGTGTTTTTTTTTTGTTTTTGTTTTTTTTGTTGCTTTTACCACGTCGTGTTCCACAGTCCTGCCATCCAAAGTGTCACACACACCTGGCCGCAGAGGATTTGTGGTATGGGTATGAGGTTGTGTTTCCTTGTCTGGTTTGCGCCGCTAATATGTTGCTTGTATGGTGCAAGTCGCAAGTACTTTATACCGCGTGTATATTTGTTCCAGGTGTTACCTCAACACATTCAATGAGCGCTAAATGTAAAGCCTTCAATGCTTAAATCATCCCACTTGCCAGCTCCCACCGCTTTCGTATAGCTTGTTTGGCCCCTTCCCTTCCAGTAACCTATGCACCAGCCGGGTCTAAGAAGTCTCAGGTGGCTCCCCGTGGCCACAATGGGTAGCTATTACCAAGCACTGTCAATAACGTTTGATCTTCACAGAATATAAATACTTATGATAGTATTTACCCTTTTTTAGCAGTAGTTTCCAGTCTGGCACTCTTTCCGCTGTCCTGATATGTTGGGGTTCCTTATGTGTGTGCCGTTGCACGTACCCAATCGGATGTTGCTTTCAGCGGTCGCCCCGCTCCTCCTCGGTGTGTGCTGCCCAGAGTGCCGTTTTACTGCAGCCGGTGGCGTCTCCAGCAGTGTGGGGCCCCAACGTGTCCCCGGGGTCCGTGGCTGCAGCCCCCCTCAGGCCTTGTTCCGTGTTCGTGGGGGACTGCGGACGGTGCAGTGCATTAGCACCGCCAGGCTGCTCTCCTCCTTGGCGAGTGTGTTCACAGCCGCAGTGGCGCGGGCTGCGTTAGATTTGCGCCCTTCCACAGGCTTCAAGCTCACCTCTGGACACTGCCTGCCCCAGAACGTTCGTTGGTGGATGAAGCCATCTGCTCCCATGGTGCAACCCCAGGATTTTTTCTAAAGTGCGGGGTTCACTGGGTCGCTGTCAGGCCCCGGGTGATTTTTGCGACCCCGGTCCTGAATCTGCTTCTCTCTCTCTGAGTGTCAGATTGTTCAGTTTTCCTGCGAGGCTGGGGTCAGTGATCACTCCGTATGTGGGTTTATCTCATATATATTACTGCTGCTACTGCCATATTATGCGGTCGCTGGTATTGCGACATTTTAGCACTGCCCCTCCCCCATACGGCCTTCCTCCAGTCTCCACCCCCGGTCTAGCGTGGCTGGTCTGTCGAGCTCCCACACGGCTTCTCCCACGCAGTGTAGCCACTCAGGATACCGGGACCGATATCTGTGTGATTAGTTGGCAGATTTAGACAGCGTTTTCAGAAGATATTCTTGGAACTTTCAGGGTATAGTTCCACGTTCCATTTGATGTTTGGATGGCCCCTGGAAGGATACATTTCTATAAAGGATCTTGCTCGGGTCAAGCTCTCTATTCAGGCGACCATTCACTACATGTGCAACAGCGCCCCCCCTCCCTTGTTGATATCTGATCACACCCCAGTGGCAGCCTTGTGGAACTGGCCCTTTCTAGAAACAGTAAGTGGAGGCTGAATATAGATCTATTGGGTTCACCAGTGTCGATTAGCAGGTTCACAAGGGAGTTTTTCTTGTTTTCTTGTTTAATGAGGAAGGGTGTTTGCATCCAACAGTAATCTGGGATGCTTATAAGTACACTCTTAGGGGTCATATATTAGGGTTTGTAGCTGGATGAATAGGCGGGCAAGGGTGTCTGCCTGGGAAATGAAGGCCCTCGAATCACAATACTGGAGAAGTCCTTCAGATTTTATCCTAAAAGAGCTGATTAAAGCGAAATGCAGATATAATAAGGTGAGTGTGGTGAAAGCATCTGGGATGATATTGGAAGTCTAATTCCAAATTCTATGGGGTGGGGGCTAACAAGGTGGGAACCTTGCTGGCGTACTATCTCAAAGCACGTAACCAGAATAACAAGGTAGTGGGCCTCATAGTTGGGGGTAACTTGGTTAATAGTGATGAAGACATAGCAGGGGAGTTTGCAAGCTTTTATGAAGGGCTCTATACCCCAGAGGGCATCCACCTGTGACAGGCATTGACGAATATCTGAGTAATAGTCCACATCTGAGGTGTTCTCGCATCCCACAAGAGGTGATTGACTTGAAAAAGGGCAAAGGCCAAGGCCCTGCCTATAGACATTTATTTTACATTTAGGGAGCTCTTGGTGCCTAGGTTGCAGGCACTTTTGAAGAGCTATAACACTGATAGCAGGGCCAAGGGTATGTTTTACTAGGCCATGATCCACGTTATCCCCAAACCTGGGAAATATTGCCAATAAGTACAGAATAATAGGCCAATTTCATTCATTAACGTGGAATCAAAAATATACGCTAAAGTGTTGGCCATGAGGCTTGAGCCTCTTCTCCCATTGCTCGTGCACAAGGACCAAACGGGCTTTGTATAGGGTTGGTTGTCATCAGCGAATTCAATGCTCATTGTGACATCCTGGAGTTGGGGAAGAGGGTGGGTAAACCATGGGCTGGTGACACGTTGGATGCAAAGATCGCTTTTGATAGGGTGGGGTGAGGAACTTAGATAGAGCTTTGCAATGGAATGAGTTTGGACCTATCATTAGATCTCCGATTATGACTCTGTATCAGTGCCCGTGTGTTGCAGTCTATGTGAATCGTGCCTTTTCCCACTATTTACCCTTGCAGAGAGGGATGATAGTCTTTCCCTGCTTCTCCTTGTTCTATCTTTGGAGCCCTTTTGCATCGGATTCGTGTGAACGACGATGTAAAAGGGGTGGAAACCTGATGATATCTTGGCGTACCTGGAGAATCCGGGACATCCCTCCACTCCTTCTGCATTAAATCTAGACTTATTCAGGGATTTCAGGCTATACACTGAATCTAAGTAAAATGGAAATTATGCACGTAAATAGCCTGTGTTCCAGCACACACGTGGAAGGGTTGGGTCTGACTTGGAAGCAGTGGGGCATTCAATATTTCGGTATTCATTTCTCTATGTAAATTGCAGACACATTGAGTTTTAACTGCACAAGGGCGATGGCCAAGATTGAGGGGCTGGTGGAGAAATGGTCTATGCTGTTGCTCACCTGGGGAGGCGGGGGCGATTCGCTACAATCAAAATGTGTATTTCTCCAGTAGTTATGTACTCCTTGGCAATGCTGCCTCTCCAGTGCCCGGCAGCTTTTTTTGAATATTTGTATAAGGGCTTAAACACATTTCTGTGGGGACGGAAAATACATGGAATTTCGCTTTAGAGGCTCCAGCATCCACCAGCACAGCGCTGGGTTAGGTTTCCCAATGTTAGGCGGTACCTGGTGGCATTTGGCATAAGCCAGGATATGGAATGGCGTCACAGGGCAGATTTGGGCTCACATCTGGTATGGGTGGATCTCCAAGCATCTCTGGAATACCCCTATCATATGCAAGATATCCCTCCCGTTTTGTGCTACGCCATCCTTGCAGACTGTAGAGCTGATATCTTTTAAGTGTGCAGCGCTGAAATTGTCGGGGGTCTCCTAAGGGAGGAAGGGCAGTTCCCTTGTGGTATAACTGCAGCTTGAGGGGTTGTCCTTTTAGCTGGCCTACGTGGAGGGTATGGTATATAATTTCTCCATCAGATCAAGTCAGTAGATGGTCTCCTCTCGTTTAAAGATTTATAGAAGTAATTTGGGCCGCTGCAAGGCAAATTCCTATAATATTGATTGATTTGTTTATTTATAGAGCGCTTTACACCAATATGCAAATGATCAGATGCGTGGAGAATTCAGATGATGAGGGCATATCGGGTTTAATGGAGTGGAAGGGTGCTCCTCGTAAAGTGGCTAGTGTATATATAAGGTCTTAATTCTTAATGCAGAGGAGAGGAATAATCCCAACAGGAACACTGAGCTAGCATAGGAGAGTGTGGGTTTAGGATCCCAGATTCTATGTGGCCAGGGATTTGGCACACAATTACACACACCTCCATGTCAGCATCCACATCCCAGTCTCTTTTCATCATCTATAATAGAGTGTTTTTTATGCCGTCTCAGTTTACTAGAGGGAGTAAGAACTGGGGGGTTCACGCTTTGCTGGTCATGCAGGGAAGAGGTAGGAACGTACTTGTTGTTCAAATGCAAGCTCATAAGAGTAATCTGGGAAGGGATCTGGGCTTATATCCTTCACATCTCTGGTTCTGATATCGCATTCTCTCCTGCCGGGGTTCTGCTTAGGGGCTGTCGCCCTTCTTTTAAAGTTAGGCATTCCATGGGGCAGCTCTGGGACTCCAAAATGGATGTGGCTCACAAAGTGATTAGGTCTAATTGGAAAGACTTCACCAAATTGACTGTGCGAGCCTGGAGGAACCAGGTGGCGTTTGCGCCTCATATGGAATTGTGCATTCTCAGAAAAACCGCAGAGCGCAGAGCTCAGGGGTGGGGGATTCTCCTTGGCTGCCTTTGGAAGAATTTCTTTTCTCCTCTGGGGAGTCCTCTGCATAGGGAGTGAGGGTTTCACCTATATTGCAGAGCAGGATGTGCGAGGAGAGTAGTGACAGGTTCATGTGTCATAAATTACCAAAGCTGGGTGTCCTGCTCCCCTTACATGCCCGGTGTGTACATCGATATTGCAGATTTAACTATGGGGGGTAATTCCGAGGTTGGAGGTAAGGGATAAGCGATGCCGGTAAAGGATTACCGGCATCGCTTACCACTGCAGGATATTCCGACCTGCCAAACCGCTATTAGCGGCAACGTAAATAACGATGCCTCTAATAGCGGCATGGGCGCGGGCACGTGGCGCATCATACCGGCAATAGCGGCATGCCGTAAACTGGAGGACATCACAAGTGAAGCGGACATGCAAATACCGGCATCATGAAGGCGCTAAAAGTGGATTCTGGTATGCCATAAATACCGGCATCTCTGACCAACCGTAAAATACCATGTGCAGTGTTCCCAACTGCCACAGGTGCACACCAGCAGCACAGGTAGAGGCAATGGAGTCTGGGCATGAACAAAAGGAGCACACGCACACACCACACCCCTTTCCACCCCAAGATCAATCCAATAGTAGCATCAACACTTCAGCTGGGGGACATGCATGCATTGCAACACCAGCAACAACACCAACACCAACAGCAGGCAGAGGAG
This sequence comes from Ambystoma mexicanum, assembly GCF_040938575.1. Lineage (NCBI taxonomy): Eukaryota > Metazoa > Chordata > Amphibia > Caudata > Ambystomatidae > Ambystoma > Ambystoma mexicanum. The sequence continues at coordinate 258,346,787 of NC_090922.1, forward strand.
ACGCAGCAGGAGAAGGAGGGTGAGACAGGCCCAGCATGCCCCACCAGTGCAGCCAGTGTAACCATGCAGGCAGCCCCCAATCCCAAACATCAGAGCCAGTCCCTCCAACCCAACCCCGGAGCACAACGACACCCTGTACCATCTGGACCGGGACACCATCAACACCATTGTGGACATGATACACGATTGTCAGCCTCATTGAAATACGCACCGCCATCCCCCCTGTACTGAAGGTGGTGTTGGTGCTCCACTACATTTCCACAGCCACCTACCAGCACACAGTGGGGCACATGCATGGCATATCACTACCCTTATTCACTCGCATCCCGAAGCAAGTGTTGGATGCCCTCCTAAAGCACACAACGGAAAACATATCCCAGCCACAGAGTCCCCAGGAGATTCTTGAAACAAAGGTGGCCTCCATGCCATGGAGGTGGTTTACCGCAATCGCAAGCAATACCAATCCAAACAGGCGCAGATGGAAGGCGACACAAGCAAGATCATCACACATTGTTGTGCCCGATATCCCGGATCAACCACAGGAATGCTGCATGTCACCATGTCAAAAATCAGCACAGAATGCCTAACATTGCAGAGCCTACTGCCAACACTCCCCATCAGGAAATGCTACAGAACACAACATCACTAAATTGACACAAACACCGCTGTATGCGTACACAATACATGAGCTACAAGACGGCAGAGCACACTGCGTATCATCTTGAAGATGTAACCCACACCATTATTCCATGGCACAGGACACATTGAGGGCCTAAAAATGGTGTGCATACAACCAGGGACATGTGCATGTGACCGACAATAATCTGCCGGCATGTGTGACTAGTACAACTGTCCATCATCAATCGACTGACATATAGCTTGTTATGCCTCCCATGCAGGTGACAGTGGCTATCCTTTGATGCCGTGGCTCATCACCCCTGTCCGAAACACACAGAATAAGCATGAGGAGGACTACAATCGATCCCACACCCGTACCCGTGTGGTCATTGAGCAGACCTTTGGCCTGGTGAAGGAATGGTTTCGCTGCCTTAGCCCGTCAGCTGGAGCACTCCTCTCCAGGCATGAGAAGGTGGCCAAGATCATCATGGCATGTGCCATGCTGCACAACATGTGTATCCGACGCAACGTGCCCCTGCTCCCTGACATTGAACTGCAACCACCTGGTGATAATGAAGGGGATGAAGAAGAAGTGGCTGCACATCACTGTGGTGCCGATGCACAGGAGGGACGTGCTGTGCGTCATTCATTGATTGCACAATATTACTGACACACATGGCTGCAGAAGGTGACATGATATTTTTGACAGAGGCCATTGGGTGTGTGGGTACATGCACACCATGCACTGTATATGAATAAATGACACATGCGCAATGATGAATGTCCACTCAGGTCTTGCTTTTGACACAACGGTTGCATTAAATTTAACAAAGAAACTCCCCCACACACCCTCACCCCCCCCCACCTCCCCCCACAACTCCCCCACACACCCTCCTCCCCCTCCCTCCACAACTCCCCCACACATGTCCCATCAAGTCTCTGATGCCTACATCAGGCTGCCCAGCCTATTAATTAGCACTCCTTGGACCAGGTGGAGGCATGTCTGGCCGGCGCAGGGTGCGTGATGACCTGTGGAGCGGGCTCGTCTGGGTCAAGCTAGACGAGTATGGTGTGGCTGCCTGCTCGAATGGGTTTGCCGGACGCCCTGCCTCCATGGCATCAGCTATGCGGCTTAGTAACTGGCGCAGGGCGGATACCTCCTTGCAGAGGCTGCTAGTGTTCTCAGCAAATATTTTGCCCATGGAGGCGGTGTTGTCCGAGATGGTCCTCTCTAGAGAGGTGATGTTCTCCTGCCACTCCTGCTTAGCCTGTGCATTGTCCTCAACGAACTGCCGCACAAGGGCAGTCAGCTGCTCTGCACATTGCGGCCCTGCGGGTGCACCTGTGGAGGTGGATGGTTCCTGGGTGTCTCGCTCGGCCTCAATACTCGCCACTATCGGACTAAAGTACCCTTCAATTTGCTCCTGCACAGACTGTTCCGGGGTAGTGGCGTGGTCTGTCTCAAGAGATGAGTGGGCTGGGCGTGCGCGGTAGTTCTGAGGAATAGTCCTCAATGGGCACCCGTACCTCATCCTTGGCTCCTCCACAGCCTGGGGTGCTGTGGCTGCCACCTCCCCAGCCAAACTTGACTCCCCCGAGTGTGGTGCCTCGGCTGATTCCTCTGGCTGGGCAATCTGTGTTGGGGCTTCCGCCTCTACGGCCATTGGAAGCACCGGTGCACTTGCAACCTGGGGCGTCTTATCTGGTGGTGCACGGCGGCCCCTGGGTTGGCCCTTCGAGGTGGAAGGGCGGTTGGTGTCATCCCGGGACCTCTTCCGGGGTGTGATCTTTGCGGGGGTTGAGTCCTGGCCATCGCTGTGTGGGTTATGCAGGCATACGTCGGGGTCACTCATGTTGGCCAAGACCTATGCTATGTGACATGCATATTTGTTGGGGCCTGCATGCTGTGTGACTTATGGCATTTACATTTTGTGTGGTATGTGTCACATACAGCATTGCCTTGCTGCAGGCATCTGCATGTGTCGCTGATGCGTCCGGCCACTTTGCTGGGAGTGAGTGTGTGTTGGGCCATGGGTTGCCTCTTTGGACGGACATATTGGTTGACTTTCCTCAGAGTCTGCATTACAGCGTTTTCTTAGGACACTCACCTCCATCGGCCGATGTTGTGGCGCCACACTCCATGTCGCCGACACCTTCTATCCCCTCCATGCCAATCATGCTGGCGCAGATGTCCTCCCATGGGGTCATCTTGATGGGGGAGCTGGAACCTCCTCCTGTTGCCATTGAATGGCTCCTGTTCACGGAGAGTATGTTCCTTACTCTGAGCCGCAAGTCGCCCCAGCGCTTACGGCAGTCTTTTGTGGTGTGTGGGGTGTTTCCAACTGCACTCACTTTCTGCGCCACAAGTGCCCAGATCTCTTTTTTCTTTAAAATGGCCTCCCTCTTCATGCTGTTGGCGAACACAATCCCAGCATGTTCCTGCAGTGTCCCGGCTAGCATCTCCAACTCGTCCTCGTTGAAGCGCTCCTTGCGCTGGCGTGGAGCTCCCTTCTTAAGGGCCTTGGGCATTGTGGTGTGTTGGATGAATGTTTTCCAAAAAACAGCAGAGTCCCACAGGTCCTGGCTGCTGAGGATGGCAATGGATTGTGTTTTTAAAGATGGCCGCCGTGCTCCTTCCCGTTCCCGTGCAATGACGCTACTTCCGGTTCCGCTTATTTACGGTGACCGTCATTAGGGGTGACCGCTAATAGCAGTGACCGTTAATGCCGCATAGGTTCATGACGGTAGGGCTATCTGCGCTATGCATGATGCCGCTTAGGGCATTTTACGTGCCTTTAACGGCATGGTGGTAATGACCTTACCGGCATGACGCAAAGCTTGTGCCCGCGAAGTCGTACTAGCCCTCTCTTAGCGGGCTATTGACTACACGGACACGCTATTTGCGCCATGCCGGTAAGGGCTGTTACTTACCTCCAACCTCGGAATGACTCCCTATGTCTTTTGCCCTTTTCCTCCATTTTCTGTCTTCCCCTTTTGTGCCCGTAGGTAGCCCCTGTTTCTACTTGCCGGTTCTCGTGGTTTGTTCAAAGGTTCATAGGGATTAGAGGAATGGTTTGAGCTGGACAAGATGTACTTATGGAATAGATAACTCATGATTGACTTTCTACATATCCGAACTAGAGTTTAATCGTTTTTGTCTGCTGAATGTGTACTGCCAGGTTGCACCGGTTTGTGGAACTAGGTTTGTCTGCCCCAAACCCCTCATGGGGGTCTCTGTCTGACCTGCTTGTGGGGCCCCATAAAGTAGTCCATTGGATGATTATAAATGTGGTATAATAAATGAGTTTTCACTGGTTTAGGGGGGATGGTTTACTGTAGGTAGTGTTGGCAGAGGTGTTAGAATGTACAGGTGTTCTTGTATGTATATATGTATCTTGTATCTCACATATCTGTCGAGCCAGTAGTAGTTCTACACATGTACTGTTAATACTTTGAGTTACTTTTGTATTGCAAGCAGGCTTAAGACCCCAAGATGAAAGATTACGCGTATGTACTCTATAGGGGATGGGGGTATGTTAGATTATCCTATACTATGTTATGTTATCTTATACTATCTTGTATCCTATCATATTATAATGTACTTCCGGTCGCATAGTGGAGTATCCTCGGTGCTTGTCCCCCTTAGGAATTGAGTTTGATTGTTTGGTGTTGTATTGTGCTACTTTACTAATAATAATAACAATAATTAACTGCAAAAAAAGAAAGTATCTTTAGAAATTCAGGGTGGGTGGGAGAGTGGAGAGAAGAATGAGAAGAGCGGGAGGGTGGACAGCACTTCTGATGTCCTAGTCGAGGTTGCTGGGCAGGGAGGGGTGAGCAATGCTATTTTAGCGACTATGGCAGTGTTTGTTTCTAAGGCTGTGTTGTGGAAGTGGTTGGAGAGAGAATTTCAGAGTGAGTGTTTGGTTGTGGGTGGGGGTGGAGACGGTGCATGCTGGGGCATTGAATTCAGAGATAAGCTTGTGGAGTTCCACAGAGGGATTTGGAGCGTTAGTGAATCCATTCCAGTAATAGGTTTTTTTGGCCTTGCGTATTTTTGCTCATTAAGCTTTGAGCTAGCAGGAGTAGGCTATTTCGTTCGACGAAGATGGGTCCATCTGGGAGAGAGGCCTTGTCTGCTAGAGAAGGATCTGACTGGGCTGAGTGCTTCCAAGAGCCAGAGATCAAAGGGGCAGGTGGAGATCTGGACAGCATGGAGAGGCGTGGAGGTCAGGGAGGCAAGGAAGGAATCTGCCAGGTATGGAGTTACTTTGACTTTCTTCCAAAGGCAGGAGCTTATAGGTGGTCTTGGGGCTGCAACAGGGTGAGGTAGGGTCAGCGGTCGAAAGATTGAAGAGGATGGCCGAGTGGTCGGTGCAGATGAGTGGGCAAGGTGACAGCGTAGTGATGAAGTCTAGTGATTGTCTCAAGGGTCTGGCCTGCTGAATGGGTAGGGCCTGAGACTAGCTGTGTTAGATGCAGATTTTCCAAGTTATCCAGTAAGGATTGTGTTATAGGGTTATGTGGATGTTAAACCAGATATTAAAGTCCCCAAATAAAGCGAGCAGGAGGTGGGAGACCATGATGGATGCTAAAGAGTTGCTAAGGGATTCTGCCAGAATATGCTTTAAGATTAATACTATTGTGCATAGATGCCTATACGGACAAGTACCTGAATACTTAAAAGAAGCCTGGTATTGAAAAAACATATGAGTTACCCAGTCTAAGGACTTGATGCATCAGATTCAGTCCAGATGGAAACGAGTAAGAGGCAATGGAGGCTCCTTTGCGATACAGGTAGGGATGGCCTGGAACAAGCTCCTAGTGGAGATGCGTAGGGAAGAAAATAATACCACAATTAGGAAATGTCTTAAGACATTACTGTTTGATTAATTGGTAAACTGTCCGTACTGTCTGCTGTACGTCTGCGCCCAGATGCTCTGGCGCAATATAAACAGAAAAAAAACAAATCTATTGTACCCTGGAGCCCTATATATGCGCAGGAAGCTGTGAGTGTACGAGGGGGAGAACAGACATTTTACCAGGAGGGATTTGCAGTCTGAGTTGAATGAGGAGGAACGATTTGTACAAGATGGCAATGCCACCTGCCATGCTGGTTCTGTTATACACAATAAGATTGTAGCCTGGAGGGACGGCTTCATGTCAGAGGGTCGGAAGTCTTGTGAGAACAAGGTTTTGTTGATGAAGAGGATGTCAGGGCTTCAGAAGAGATGAGGTCATAAATGTTGTGATAAATTTCAGCGACAGACCTGGCATTGACCAGAATGCACTTTGGTTTGATTGGTTGTTTGAAGTAGGGGGTGTAGAATTTGTATGAGAGTTGGAAGAGGGGAGTAGTTTCCCAATGGATGGGGTTGGGATATCAAATGTCACTTACCTCACTGATGGCATGTCACTTATCAGCCATGGCTCTTTCACAGGAAAGTCAAACAAATAATAGATCACAACATAAGGTGGGTGGGAAGATTTTCTGTCACATAGGTTTCAATTTCAATTTTCAATTTTATTGTTAGATATACATCTAGCCAAAAGGCTTTGTATAACACATAGACAAACAACATTAATACAATACACATAAAAGCATTTACATTTCCTATATATATCATTCAATACATTTTAAAATTGCCACAATCTGCAAGTAAAATACAACAATAAAATATATCAGATTAATATCATTTCCTCTCATAAAATGTATCCAATGTTCAGATATATCTGACATCACAATTCCATTATTGTAAGATTTAAAACACACAGTTCTCAATTCATTTAGGCTTTCGCAACGCACAATAAGGTGATAAAGTGACTCTACAACATTGACTCCACAAAGACGACAGTTTCTTAAGGTGTGCTGTATTTCCATGCTCCGACCTTTTGTCTCTAGAGCTTCTGTAGTGTTAAATTTCATCATTAAATAGGATCGAAAGGTACCTGTACTTGGATAGGCTAAAATATATTTAGGAGGCGTATCTCGATTTCGATACTCATCCAAATACGCACCACTAAAACATTTTGATGCCAAGTTTACAATATTTTGTTCATGCCAAAAGTCATGCACTTTTCTTTTTAGTCTCATTTTGCAGGCTAACAATGACATAGTTCCGGGGACACACCCCAATGACCATGTGTGATGTAGTCTTTGTACGGTACCAATTGTACCAATCAACACATTCCCTTAAAGACTAAGATACGCTTTTACATATGGGGCAAAAATAGTGTCGGTGGATAGTGTCACTGCTTTTTCATAGGACAAAACACATTGACAAATATATGCATACCAAAAGCCTTTGATGTTAAACTCCAGGTACAGGTATTCAACACTAACATTTGGGGGGAAACGAAATAATTTTCTAAGGAGTTTGGATTCAAGAACAACAATGCGTTTGACAAACTTATGGCCCCATATTTCCACAGCATAAAGTAGCATCAATCTAATTTTCGCCAGATAGATATTAAGTACTGCAATAGCAGAGAAACAACTATTTCTGCCTATGAAAATACTCAAGGCGTTAGTGGCAACAGTACAGCGGCTTTTGATTGCAGACCACTGGTTATCCCAATTCAACCTTTCATCAACAATAATACTTAGATATTTGTATAATTTCACTTGTTCCACTTTTTTGAGGGCCAGGTTCCAAGAATATTTCTTCAATTTACGTTTCTTTGAAAATACCATAATTTTGCTTTTGTCTATGTTGATGGTCAATCCATTTTCAGAAGAGTAGGCGACCAGGGAGTCAAGCATATGCTGGAGACCTGCTGGGGTATAATCTAATATCAGCAGGTCGTCAGCATAGGCAAGCCAACCAATAGTTACACCATTAAGCCTCACAGGGTTAGCCTTTGGTATTTGAAATGCATTCATCATGTCTGACAGATAAAGGTTGAATAGGATAGCAGCGATCATACAACCATGCTTCACACCACAGCTAGTAGCCATACATTTTGAGAGTTTACCAGCCGCATTGAGCCTTATACGGACAGAGGTTGCAGAGTGTAACAGCATCAACATCTTAAGAAGACCTTGTGGGATCCCGTATGAGTTAAGTTTTTGCCATAATCGATTTCTAAGAAGGGTATCAAATGCGGCCGAAAAATCTATATATGCGCAATATACGTCAAGGTTATTGAAAGGATGCAATAAACTGCCTACAATATGTTGGAGCCTTTCCTCAGAGTATAAAAGGAAAGTAATGCTACTAATTTCTACACAAGGGAACAAGAGTTGTGCTTGGGTGGGAGGCTTGCTTAAGAGTTTGTTTCCGGTAATTCATTTTTGTGCCAAACTGATGTAGGTGCAAAAGTGCAATTTGTAATCAGGGGAGTTGGGTTCAAATTCTGGCTTCCCTATATTCCCAATGTTGAGTGACCCAGAGCTAATCACTTTATCTTTCTGTGCCACCATCCACCACTGTGTCAAAATTGTGGGGTGCATAAGAATTTAACCACCACAAGAAGGGCCAAATGTAATTTAGCATAATAATGTATTGCATTCCATGACCTCTGGCATTAGACACAAAGCAACCAAGGTGGCCAGTGTAGTCATTCTCGAGTGAATGGAGATTTCACAAAACCTCAAAACTGCAGGGGATCTGGCCTGCTGAGTTAGCAGAACATTCAGACCTGGACAGCCCAGACAATAGCTGCACAGCTCTTGCCACGATTCCCGTGGAAGAGACGGTTCAGATTGACACCCAAGAGAGCAGACGCTAAAAGTTCCGAGATGTGCTACACATTTCATTCAGCAAAGAAACTAATAATATTGGAAGATCAGATTCCCAGCAACAAAGGCTTAATATTAGGGAGAAAGTAGCTCGACAAGTCTCTAGACACCGGCATTAATAAGGGCTAAAATCCTAGTACATACTTAGCAGAATAATTCAAAATGTCTTCTCCAAATATGTGATGGAGGATAATATTTGTTGATCAGATTCAGGTATGGACGGGCTGAGGCCTTCGTTCCCATCCAGTTCTCAGGACAAAAGATACAAGGTAATGCAAGGTTACAAGTTAAATGTCCTGGCTTGTGGCCTAGAGAATCAAACAGTAATCTTATTTGTTTCTTTTTGTGAGAATACAGAGATACTCCCCTGGTTTTTGGGTGATTGCTGAAGAATCTGCACAGTCTGAGAACAATATACCTTGCCGTTAAATTACTTTTGAAGGCGGAAGCATTTAGGAGAAACACATCAGTCTTTTACAATCAGTATATTGCGTGGTCTCTAAGGTTAAGGAGGCACGCAGTTGCAGCTGCATTTCCTACAATTCCCTACTGGGTCAGACAGTTATAATGGCGTCCAAGAAGGCACTGAAATTTGACAACAATAAGAAATCACCTTGTAGCTCCCCACATATCACGGCTATGCAGGGTATGGCACTGGAAGAAGTGCCGGGAGAATTGAGTAAGATCATGTCGGACCTGCTGTGCATCCAAAAACTGTGTCCAATACCAATGGACACACCCACATCCGAGATGAAATGAAGTCCATGAGGAAGGACTTAGGAGTGTTTGGAGGTCGATTGGAACACATTGAGGAAAGGATTTCCTCTTTAGAGGATACGCCTGAAGGGCTCAAGCACATGCAGCTGCGAGTTGGAGAGCTGCAGGGGGCAGTGCCTCACTTGGAGGATAGAAACCACTGAAACAATCTTACGGTGTTCAGCATACCAGAAAGAGCGGAGGGCATGAATGGTATCCTGTGGCTGGAGAAATGGTTGCCCCAGGTGCTTCAACTTAATTTCCTTCCGTGCCTGAATATTCAAAGGTCGCATAGAGTGGGATATGTTTCGTGCAGCAAAAATAAAAAGCTGAGGCCCCCTATTGCATGCCTTTACCAGCATTCGCAGGTCATCTAGATCCTCGGTGCGGAAGAAGTCTGACAAGCTGTCCTACGAGGGCCATCCTGAATTTATTTCTCAGTATTTTTTTAAGCACATGGTGGACAGAACCACTCAGAGGAGGGCTATGATATGCTCTTTTTGGCCCAGCCAGGTTGGTGATCACTCTTGAGTCGGAGTCTTCTAAGTCCTTTGAAAACCCACATGACCTCTGGACACCCCATTGAACACGACCAGCTGTTCAGGTGTGGGTCTTGCTACTGGAGTCAATGCGACACCCATAGGGTCCAAGATCCAAGGGACAAGTCCAGATCCCCATTGAAGGAGAACAAGTTGCCAGAACAGGCAGTAACATCTTGATGAGTGGCAGCAGGGCAGACTGGACTTGAAGGACTGTGGTGGGCAGAGTCTGGGGCATTCCTTCACTGCGCCTATGGGGGAAGGGGTGTTTGTGAGAGATCCGGTGCCGGATGGTTCATATGTGCTGACCTACCGTGGGAAACCTTTGGTATATCTGGATGGGTTGCTGCCAGCTTTTGGAGGAGTCTTTGGATCGCGCTTGTATTTGCCATCGCTTAACAGAGGAGGGCGGTGTGTGGGATGGCAGTGGCTGGAATGGTAGAGTGCACAAGTGCGTGGTGTGGTGTTTATTATTTTGTTGCCCCCTTTGTCTGTCCTCTTGTGTTGGTGCTTGTTTTTACTTTGGTCCAAAGTAGGAATCTGCTGGTATTCATTGGTAGGGGATCCGGGGGGTGCGGGGGATGAGGTAGTGGGGGAGGCGGCCTCCAATGGAGAACAGGCCGATAGGCAGGAAGGATCTTGATGGTAGTGTTGTTGACCAGGTCTGGTACTTTATAATTATCCCAGGGTCATGCTCAAAGTCATCTCTTGTAAAGAAGGGCCTGCAGGTGCCAATGAATAGGCAGCGAGTGCTCACTCACCTGCAGCTGCTAAATGCCCATGTTGCCCTTATTCAAGAGACACATCTCTCGTCAATCTATGCAGGGCTTTTGATGAAACAATGGGTAGGCCAGATTTTTGAAGTGCGTGCTGATGGTCGGAAAGGTGGTGTAGCTGTTCTTTTTCACAAGAAGTTGACAGTTAGTGTTTGGGACACCCATCTGGATGAGCAAGGAAGGTGGGTGTTAGTGGACTGTGTGGTGAATAATGTCTCGGTTGTTATAATTAACGTTTATGGTCCTAATGTGGCTGACCCGCAGTGCTATGGTCCAAAGGATATCTTGCCCAAATATAATTGTGGGTGATGACTGTAATCTGCCTGTGGACCCATTTTTGGATAGGAAGTCGCAGTGTAGCTTCAGGCCCTCCAGAATACCTGAAGCATTTAGGCAGTTCATCCATTCTGAGTTAGAGAATGTGTGGTGAATTTGAAACCCGTTGGCTTTGAATTTCTTGCTTTTCTCTCCTGTTCAGCTGTCCCATAAGCAGATTGATTACATCTTCACTAGTAAGGGCCTGATGCACAAGGTGGTTGTGCCGAGATTTCTCCCTTGCTGATATCTGATCACACCCCAATGGTGTCATGATCCACAGAACACGCCCCTTTTGGACTTCCTGGTCCCTATCACAACGGGGCTTGCACACCTTGGTACTCCCAACATGGCCGTCTAACGTGGTACGCCTTCCACCAGCCTCCACGTCGGATGTAGCACATTCTACAAATAGACCACGCCCCTGCAGCCCCGTGCATCTCAACGCTATCGCTGGTAGTGGCTAGGCGTGTGCTCCGTAGTTCACTGAACTATTCTCCTGTTCCTGGTTCCCGGACCCTCTAATTCCCATCTCCCTTCCTCCCTCTTTGCTCTACCTTGCTTCCCGGATTTCGTGTGCCGTCTTCGTGTACACCTTCCTCGTTTCCTGGACTTCCCGGAGCCTCCGAGTATCCCGGAACATTGAACGCACGCTGGAGCCAGAAGAGGCTCGCGCGGGTTTATACAAAACCCGATCCGTGCGCAAGAAGACTCCTCCCAAGAAATCCTGCAAGGATCGATCTCAGGTGAGAAAGGGGGAAATCTGTGACAGTTTGAGACGCCAAACGACCAAAGTTGAATTTAACATGGAAGAGGCCGTTCAGAATCTCATGCGTGGCATGCAAGAATTAACGACCGAGGTGCAGAATTTAAAGGCGGAAACGCCGCATTGAAACGATTAGTTTTGTCCTGTGATTCTGCCACAAAGGAAAGCATACTACTGGGCGGCATTGTAGGACAAATACGATGGGTCTGCAAAAACCCTTTGTGGATTCCTTGATTCCTGTTTAGTCCACTTTACCTTTAAGCCCTACTACTTTTCAACTCCCAGGGCTAAGGTGGGCTTTATAATCTCACACCTCTCCGGAAATGCACTAACCTGGGCTACACCTTTGGTCAATTCTGGAGATGCCCTCCTGGATGATTACGACGGATTTATACAGGCCCTTAAGACGATGTTTCACCGCCCAGAACAGGTCTATAGCGCCCAGGAACGTCTACTTGATTTTCAGCAAGGATCCCAGGACATGCTTACGTATGTAACTCGATTCAAACAATTGGCTAAGGAAGCGGATTGGTCTTCAGAAGCAAGTTTTACTCTTTTCCAAAGGGGCTTAAATGAGGAGATCAAGGACGAATTAGCCAGAGTGGCTTGCCCAAGTTCATTCCAGGGCCTTATGGATCTTGCCATGCAGATAGACTTTCGTATCCAGGAAAGGAAGGCAGAGAAGAAAAAGTCCAAGATGCCCTTCCAGAAGGTGTCCCTTGAGACCTCATCGAAACCTGACCCTACTCCAGTCTCTCTCAATGATCCAGAACCCATGCAAATAGGGGCTTTCCGTGGACCCATATCCCCGCAAGAGAGGATGAGAAGGATCCATACGGGGTTATGTATGTATTGTGCCTCGGATAAACACCTAGTTAGAGAGTGCCCTCTAGCCCCTCCACGGCGTTCGGGAAACGCCAGCTCCCGATCCTAGATGGAGCAAGGCTTCGGGAGAGAGATGTTTGCTCCACATCTATTCCATCCTTGAACTCTCCGGGACAGAACAACCTAGTGATTCTACAGGCCTTCCTATCGCCATCCAAGAATGAGACCTACCGCATTTTGGCCTTGGTGGATTGTGGGGCTATGGGAATATTCATTGATCAAGATTGGGTCTTTAGCCACCACATTCCATACGAAACACGAAGCATCATGCAACCTGTGGAGGCGATCGACGGAAGACCTCTCACTTCAGGACCTATAACCTTGCAGACCAAAGAGATCCAACTCTCGATAGGTGATCAAATTTGACATCATTAAGTCGGCTCATTACCCCATGGTACTGGGCATGCCCTGGTTACAGAAACACAATCCATATATCAACTGGGCAGCAGGATCCTTGTTTCTTGGTTCTGAGTTTTGCATGTCTCGCTGTCTATTCCTGGATTCCTCCTTGACATCTTCCGAAAACACGCCAATAGACCAGCAAGGCCCACTCATGTTTTCTAATACCATACAGGTTCCTAAGGCCTATCAGGAATACGCTGATGTGTTTTCAACTGCTATAGTCCAGGCCCTACCCCCTCACAGACCTGAAGACTGCGCTATAGATACAGAACCTTCAGCAGTGATTCCTTTTGGAAGGATGTTCATTCTATCCGAACCGGAAAAAAAGGGCCCTTCGAGAATACTTGGATACTAACCATGAAAATGGCACCATAAGACCATCTAAATCCCCAGCTGGAGCTTCGTTGTTTTTTGTTCCCAAGAAAGACACTAAAGAGCTTAGGCCTTGTCTTGATTATCGTGGATTAAATCAATGCACCCTCAACAACCACTACCCCTTGCCCTTAATCTGTGATATCCTGGAAGCGGTGAGAGGAGCTGTAATCTTCACGAAATTGGCTCTCAGGGGTGCCTACCATCTGATCCGTATTAGGGAAGGAGACGAATGGAAAACAGCCTTTAGAACACCCTTTGGTCACTTTGAATACTTAGTCATGCCCTTTGGACTTGCTAATGCCCCGCGGTCTTCCAACGTTTCATGGATAGGGTATTTTTTGACATGCTGTTCCTCTTCGTCATCGTTTACCTGGATGATATTTTGATTTACTCCAAGGACCTTCTAAAGCATGAAGAGCATGTAAAGGCAGTCTTACAACGGCTACGTGAACACAAACTCCTAGCTAAACCCGAGAAATGCCTTTTTCATGTCACTTCTGTTCATTATCTAGGATTTGTCCTTAGTCCAGAAGGAATTGGAATGGACCATTCAAAGGTAAAAGCCATACTAACTTGGCCGGTTCCCACTTACGTGAAACAGATTCATTCCTTCCTGGGGCTTGCCAATTTCTACCAGAAGTTCATACCGTCCTTTTCTGAGATAGTTCAACCGATCTCTTGAAGAAAGATACTCCCTTTCTCTGGACCTCCGCTCAAGACAAGGCATTCCAACGATTGAAAACAGAGTTTACTCAAGCCCCATCCTAGCTCAAGCCTATATTAATCAATCATTCCTAGTGGAGACGGATGCCTTTAACTACGCCATACGAGCAGTGCTAAAGCAGGAATTTGAGGACAAATTGGAGCACCCCATTGCTTACCTTTCACAAACCCTAACTCCCAGCGAGACTCATTATTCTGTCTTGGAAAATGAGCCGTTAGCCATCCGCCAAGCCTTCACAGAATGGCGACATCTACTTCTGGGAGCTAAACATCCTGTCCATGTCCGTATGGACCATCGAAATCTCCAAGTTCTACAATCTTTGGAGTGTAGGAACAGTCGTCAAGCCCGTTGGGCCTTCTTCTTTGCCCAGTACCAGTTCCACATCCATCATGTCCCTGGATCACAGAACATAATTGCTGACGCCTTATCTCGATGTCCTGATTACGAAACTCTTGAAGATCGGGCCTACCCAAAGATGTTTCCCCACACAATCTTTGTAGCCCCAGCAGTCAGTCTCCTGGAAGATATTCGAATGCAAACCCAGTCCTCTGAGATCTGGAAAGAATTCATGGGGAAAAAAAAAAATCGGTGGAGTCTTGGAACTAGAGACGGGTACCTGTTCAAGCACAATGCCCTGGTGATTCCCACACAGAGACTGCAACTACGGATCATTAACCTCTGTCATGACACTCTTCACTCTGGGCACCATGGCATCACCAACACCCTCCGTCTAATACAAAGACAATTTTGGTGGCCTAAAATGAAAATTGACATTCAACGGTACATTCAAGCCTGCGCAGTCTGCAATCAAAACAAGCATGATAACAAGAAACCGGCAGGTCTCCTATTTCAACCTATGTTACCTTCTAGGCCCTGGGAATTCATCGCTACGGACTTTATCGTGGAATTACCACCATCTAGGGGCTATACGACTATCATGGTCACCATTGATTTATTCACCCACATGGCCCATTTTACACCCTTATACAAGTTGCCATATTCCTCAGAACTCGCTGGCATTTTCCTGGAACATATATTTCGCCTTCATGGACTACCTTCCAAGATCATATCAGACCGAGGACCTCAATACCTCTCACAATTTTGGAAACATCTATGTCGCATTCTAGGAATCCAACGTGCCCTCTCATCAGGTTACCACCCACAGACTAACGGAGCTATGGAATGTGTGAACCAGACCCTGGAACAATACCTTTGTTGTTTTGCCAGCAAGGTACAGGACGACTGGTCACTCCTTATACCCGTGGCTGAATACGCCTACAACAATTCTGATCACTCGGCAGTCAAGACCAGCCCTTTTTATTGCAGCCAAGGATTCCACCCGTCAGTTCTACCTTCCATTCTCCCACATCCCACACCAGTACCAACCGTCGACTCCTGGATTGAAACTCTTATCAACGTACACAAGGAAGCCAAAGAACATTTAGAAAAGGCCCGAACACACACTAAGCGTTATGCGGATACCAAAAGAAGACCAGGGCCTTCTTATGCCGTCGGTGATCAAGTCTGGCTGTCCTCAAAACTACTGCCTCAACATTTACGACCAAACAAACTGGCCCCCGGATACTATGGCCCTGTTTCCATAAAGGAAATCATAAACCCACTCTCATTCCGGCTCAAGTTCCCAGACTCCTGGAAGAAGATTCATCCAGTTTTTCACACTTCTTTATTAAAACCTTACATCTGATCCTCCCGGAAATCCTTCAGACCGAACCCTGTGGTTGTGGACGACCAGCTGGAATATGAAGTTTCCAGAATATGCGACTCCAGGTATATACGGGGTCAACTCCAATACCTGGTCGAGTGGAAAGGATATCCTCCTAGTGAAAGATCCTGGGAACCAATTTCTAATCTGAATACCACTCGATTGCTCAGACGGTATCATCTCATACACCCGGGCAAACCTGGTGGAACAGGTTTTCGGAGGAGGCATGCTGTCATGATCCACAGAACACGCCCCTTTTGGACTTCCTGGTCCCTATCACAACGGGGCTTGCACTCCTTGGTACTCCCAACATGGCCGTCTAACGTGGTATGCCTTCCACCAGCCTCCACGTCGGACGTAGCACATTCTACAAATAGACCACACCCCCGCAGCCTCGCGTGTCTCAACGCTATCACTGCTAGTGGCTAGACGTGTGCTCCGTAGTTCGCTGAACTATTCTCCTGTTCCTGGTTCCCGGACCCTCTAATTCCCATTTGCATTCCTTCCTCTTCTCTCTACCTTGCTTCCCGGATTTCGTGTGCCGTCTTCGTGTACACCTTCCTCGTTTCCTGGACTTCCCGGAGCCTCTGAGTATCCGGTAACATTGAACGCACGCTGGAGCCAGAAGAGGCTCACGCGGGCTTGTACAAAATCCGAGCCGTGCGCAAGAAGACTCCTCCCAAGAAATCCTGCAAGGATCGATCTCCGGTGAGAAAGGGGGAAATCCGTGACAAATGGCCGATTCTAGAAACAGTAAGTGGAGGCTGAATATAGATCTATTGGGTTCACAGGTGTCGATCAGCAGGTTCACAAGGGAGTTTTTCTTATTTTCTTGTTTAATGAGGAAGGGGGTTTTCATCCAACAGTAATCTGGGATGCTTATAAGTACACCCTTAGGGGTCATATAGTAGGGTTTGTAGCTGGGATGAATATGAGGGCAAGGGCGTCTGCCTGGAAGGAGCTTGGGGAAATGAAGGTCCTGTAATCACAATACTGGACATGTCCTTCAGATTTTATCCTAAAAGAGCTGATTAAAGCGAAATGCGGATAGATTAAGGTGAGTGTGGTGAGAACATCTGGGTTGATATTGGAAGTCTTATTCCAAATTCTATGGGGGGGGCTAACAAGGTGGGAACCTTGCTGGCGTACTATCTCAAAACGCAAAGCCAGAATAACAAGGTGGTGGGCCACATAGTTGGGGGTAACCTGGTTAGTAGTGATGAAGACATAGCAAGGGAGTATGTAAGCTTTTATGAAGGGCTCTATACCCCAGAGGGCATCGCACCTGGGACAGGCATTGATGAATATCTGAGTAATAGTCCACAACCGAGGCGTTCTCGCATCCCACTAGAGGTGATTGACTTGTTAGAGCTAGAGATATCCTCAGTGAAATTGAGGTGGCCATTTGTAAATTGTAAACGGGCAAAGACCCAGCCCCTGCCTATAGACATTTCTTTTACATTTAGGGAGCTCTTGTTGCCTAGGTTGCAGGCACTTTTGAAGAGCTCAAACACTGATAGCAGGGCCAAGAGTATGTTTTACTAGGCCATGATCCACGTTATCCCCAAATCTGGGAAATATATGGAATCAAAAATATACGCTAAAGTTTTGGCCATGAGGCTTGAGCCTCTTCTCCCATTGCTCGTGCACAAGGACCAAATGGGCTTTCTAGAGGGTCGGTTGTCATCAGCGAATTCAGGGCCACTGCTTGCCGGTACATCACAAAAAAACATTAACAGACTCCAAACCACTCAAAACAACACCTTAAGAGCAGCTCTAAGTATACCCAAAAGAGATCACATCTCTCAAGTAAGAAAAGCAGTCCACTGGCTCCCAGTCAAAGACCGCATCACCTTTAAGATCCTTACAACCACACACAAATGCGTCAACTTCACTGCACCCTCCTACCTATCAGATACCCTTTCCAGACCCACATCAACTAGGCCCATTAGAACCCGCTACACTAACCAACTCATCATCCCACGCATCCACAGAGCCAAGGATGGAGGAATAGGCTTCCCATATCTTGCGCCGAAACTCTGGAACGCGCTTCCCTCTGAACTTAGAGCAGAAAATTCTCTTCTTGCATTTTGCAAAAACTTGAAAACAGCACTCTTTAACTAGACACATGCTCTACCCCTCTATCCTCTCCTCACCCTGCCAGCTGAGCCACAAACTATTTGTACCCATATGAGCACAATCTGTTTATTGTTTTCTGCTGTCTATGTAACTAAGTTGTGACCTACCTGTTATGATATCCTTGTAACCAAGTTGTCACCCATCACTGTAACAAGCGCCACGATGCTCCCGAGCTTATGCGCGCTATACAAATTCGAATAAATTAATGAATAAATAATAAATTGTGACATCCAGGAGTTGGGGAAAAGGGTGGTTAAACCATAGGCTGCTGCCACGTTGGACGGAAAGATAGCTTTTGATAGGGTGGGGTGACGGAACTTAGATAGAGCTTTATAATTGTATGAGTTTGGACCTATCATTAAATCTCTGATTATGACTCTGTATCAGTGCCCGTGTGTCGCAGTCTATGTGAATCGTGCCTTTTCCCACTATTTCCCCTTGCAGAGAGGGATGAAACAGGGGCATCTTCTTTCCCTGCTTCTCCTTGTTCTATTTTTGGAGCCCTTGTTGCATCTGATTCGTGTGAATGACGATGTAAAAGGGGTGGAAACCTGATGATATCTTGGCGTACCTGGAGAATCCGGGACATCCCTCTACTCCTTCTGCATTAAATCTAGACTTATTCAGGGATTTCAGGCTATACACTGAATCTAAGTAAAATGGAAATTATGCACGTAAATAGCCTGTGTTCCAGCACACACGTGGAAGGGTTGGGTCTGACTTGGAAGCAGTGGGGCATTCAATATTTCGGTATTCATTTCTCTATGTAAATTGCAGACACATTGAGTTTTAACTGCACAAGGGCGATGGCCAAGATTGAGGGGCTGGTGGAGAAATGGTCTATGCTGTTGCTCACCTGGGGAGGCGGGGGCGATTCGCTACAATCAAAATGTGTATTTCTCCAGTAGTTATGTACTCCTTGGCAATGCTGCCTCTCCAGTGCCCGGCAGCTTTTTTTGAATATTTGTATAAGGGCTTAAACACATTTCTGTGGGGACGGAAAATACATGGAATTTCGCTTTAGAGGCTCCAGCATCCACCAGCACAGCGCTGGGTTAGGTTTCCCAATGTTAGGCGGTACCTGGTGGCATTTGGCATAAGCCAGGATATGGAATGGCGTCACAGGGCAGATTTGGGCTCACATCTGGTATGGGTGGATCTCCAAGCATCTCTGGAATACCCCTATCATATGCAAGATATCCCTCCCGTTTTGTGCTACGCCATCCTTGCAGACTGTAGAGCTGATATCTTTTAAGTGTGCAGCGCTGAAATTGTCGGGGGTCTCCTAAGGGAGGAAGGGCAGTTCCCTTGTGGTATAACTGCAGCTTGAGGGGTTGTCCTTTTAGCTGGCCTACGTGGAGGGTATGGTATATAATTTCTCCATCAGATCAAGTCAGTAGATGGTCTCCTCTCGTTTAAAGATTTATAGAAGTAATTTGGGCCGCTGCAAGGCAAATTCCTATAATATTGATTGATTTGTTTATTTATAGAGCGCTTTACACCAATATGCAAATGATCAGATGCGTGGAGAATTCAGATGATGAGGGCATATCGGGTTTAATGGAGTGGAAGGGTGCTCCTCGTAAAGTGGCTAGTGTATATATAAGGTCTTAATTCTTAATGCAGAGGAGAGGAATAATCCCAACAGGAACACTGAGCTAGCATAGGAGAGTGTGGGTTTAGGATCCCAGATTCTATGTGGCCAGGGATTTGGCACACAATTACACACACCTCCATGTCAGCATCCACATCCCAGTCTCTTTTCATCATCTATAATAGAGTGTTTTTTATGCCGTCTCAGTTTACTAGAGGGAGTAAGAACTGGGGGGTTCACGCTTTGCTGGTCATGCAGGGAAGAGGTAGGAACGTACTTGTTGTTCAAATGCAAGCTCATAAGAGTAATCTGGGAAGGGATCTGGGCTTATATCCTTCACATCTCTGGTTCTGATATCGCATTCTCTCCTGCCGGGGTTCTGCTTAGGGGCTGTCGCCCTTCTTTTAAAGTTAGGCATTCCATGGGGCAGCTCTGGGACTCCAAAATGGATGTGGCTCACAAAGTGATTAGGTCTAATTGGAAAGACTTCACCAAATTGACTGTGCGAGCCTGGTGGAACCAGGTGGCGTTTGCGCCTCATATGGAATTGTGCATTCTCAGAAAAACCGCAGAGCGCAGAGCTCAGGGGTGGGGGATTCTCCTTGGCTGCCTTTGGAAGAATTTCTTTTCTCCTCTGGGGAGTCCTCTGCATAGGGAGTGAGGGTTTCACCTATATTGCAGAGCAGGATGTGCGAGGAGAGTAGTGACAGGTTCATGTGTCATAAATTACCAAAGCTGGGTGTCCTGCTCCCCTTACATGCCCGGTGTGTACATCGATATTGCAGATTTAACTATGGGGGGTAATTCCGAGGTTGGAGGTAAGGGATAAGCGATGCCGGTAAAGGATTACCGGCATCGCTTACCACTGCAGGATATTCCGACCTGCCAAACCGCTATTAGCGGCAACGTAAATAACGATGCCTCTAATAGCGGCATGGGCGCGGGCACGTGGCCCATCATACCGGCAATAGCGGCATGCCGTAAACTGGAGGACATCACAAGTGAAGCGGACATGCAAATACCGGCATCATGAAGGCGCTAAAAGTGGATTCTGGTATGCCATAAATACCGGCATCTCTGACCAAACGTAAAATACCATGTGCAGTGTTCCCAACTGCCACAGGTGCACACCAGCAGCACAGGTAGAGGCAATGGAGTCTGGGCATGAACAAAAGGAGCACACGCACACACCACACCCCTTTCCACCCCAAGATCAATCCAATAGTAGCATCAACACTTCAGCTGGGGGACATGCATGCATTGCAACACCAGCAACAACACCAACACCAACAGCAGGCAGAGGAGACGCAGCAGGAGAAGGAGGGTGAGACAGGCCCAGCATGCCCCACCAGTGCAGCCAGTGTAACCATGCAGGCAGCCCCCAATCCCAAACATCAGAGCCAGTCCCTCCAACCCAACCCCGGAGCACAACGACACCCTGTACCATCTGGACCGGGACACCATCAACACCATTGTGGACATGATACACGATTGTCAGCCTCATTGAAATACGCACCGCCATCCCCCCTGTACTGAAGGTGGTGTTGGTGCTCCACTACATTTCCACAGCCACCTACCAGCACACAGTGGGGCACATGCATGGCATATCACTACCCTTATTCACTCGCATCCCGAAGCAAGTGTTGGATGCCCTCCTAAAGCACACAACGGAAAACATATCCCAGCCACAGAGTCCCCAGGAGATTCTTGAAACAAAGGTGGCCTCCATGCCATGGAGGTGGTTTACCGCAATCGCAAGCAATACCAATCCAAACAGGCGCAGATGGAAGGCGACACAAGCAAGATCATCACACATTGTTGTGCCCGATATCCCGGATCAACCACAGGAATGCTGCATGTCACCATGTCAAAAATCAGCACAGAATGCCTAACATTGCAGAGCCTACTGCCAACACTCCCCATCAGGAAATGCTACAGAACACAACATCACTAAATTGACACAAACACCGCTGTATGCGTACACAATACATGAGCTACAAGACGGCAGAGCACACTGCGTATCATCTTGAAGATGTAACCCACACCATTATTCCATGGCACAGGACACATTGAGGGCCTAAAAATGGTGTGCATACAACCAGGGACATGTGCATGCGACCGACAATAATCTGCCGGCATGTGTGACTAGTACAACTGTCCATCATCAATCGACTGACATATAGCTTGTTATGCCTCCCATGCAGGTGACAGTGGCTATCCTTTGATGCCGTGGCTCATCACCCCTGTCCGAAACACACAGAATAAGCATGAGGAGGACTACAATCGATCCCACACCCGTACCCGTGTGGTCATTGAGCAGACCTTTGGCCTGGTGAAGGAATGGTTTCGCTGCCTTAGCCCGTCAGCTGGAGCACTCCTCTCCAGGCATGAGAAGGTGGCCAAGATCATCATGGCATGTGCCATGCTGCACAACATGTGTATCCGACGCAACGTGCCCCTGCTCCCTGACATTGAACTGCAACCACCTGGTGATAATGAAGGGGATGAAGAAGAAGTGGCTGCACATGACTGCGGTGCCGATGCACAGGAGGGACGTGCTGTGCGTCATTCATTGATTGCACAATATTACTGACACACATGGCTGCAGAAGGTGACATGATATTTTGACAGAGGCCATTGGGTGTGTGGGTACATGCACACCATGCACTGTATATGAATAAATGACACATGCGCAATGATGAATGTCCACTCAGGTCTTGCTTTTGACACAACGGTTGCATTAAATTTAACAAAGAAACTCCCCCACACACCCTCACCCCCCCCACCCCCCCCACAACTCCCCCACACACCCTCCTCCCCCTCCCTCCACAACTCCCCCACACATGTCCCATCAAGTCTCTGATGCCTACATCAGGCTGCCCAGCCTATTAATTAGCACTCCTTGGACCAGGTGGAGGCATGTCTGGCCGGCGCAGGGTGCGTGATGACCTGTGGAGCGGGCTCGTCTGGGTCAAGCTAGACGAGTATGGTGTGGCTGCCTGCTCGAATGGGTTTGCCGGACGCCCTGCCTCCATGGCATCAGCTATGCGGCTTAGTAACTGGCGCAGGGCGGATACCTCCTTGCAGAGGCTGCTAGTGTTCTCAGCAAATATTTTGCCCATGGAGGCGGTGTTGTCCGAGATGGTCCTCTCTAGAGAGGTGATGTTCTCCTGCCACTCCTGCTTAGCCTGTGCATTGTCCTCAACGAACTGCCGCACAAGGGCAGTCAGCTGCTCTGCACATTGCGGCCCTGCGGGTGCACCTGTGGAGGTGGATGGTTCCTGGGTGTCTCGCTCGGCCTCAATACTCGCCACTATCGGACTAAAGTACCCTTCAATTTGCTCCTGCACAGACTGTTCCGGGGTAGTGGCGTGGTCTGTCTCAAGAGATGAGTGGGCTGGGCGTGCGCGGTAGTTCTGAGGAATAGTCCTCAATGGGCACCCGTACCTCATCCTTGGCTCCTCCACAGCCTGGGGTGCTGTGGCTGCCACCTCCCCAGCCAAACTTGACTCCCCCGAGTGTGGTGCCTCGGCTGATTCCTCTGGCTGGGCAATCTGTGTTGGGGCTTCCGCCTCTACGGCCATTGGAAGCACCGGTGCACTTGCAACCTGGGGCGTCTTATCTGGTGGTGCACGGCGGCCCCTGGGTTGGCCCTTCGAGGTGGAAGGGCGGTTGGTGTCATCCCGGGACCTCTTCCGGGGTGTGATCTTTGCGGGGGTTGAGTCCTGGCCATCGCTGTGTGGGTTATGCAGGCATACGTCGGGGTCACTCATGTTGGCCAAGACCTATGCTATGTGACATGCATATTTGTTGGGGCCTGCATGCTGTGTGACTTATGGCATTTACATTTTGTGTGGTATGTGTCACATACAGCATTGCCTTGCTGCAGGCATCTGCATGTGTCGCTGATGCGTCCGGCCACTTTGCTGGGAGTGAGTGTGTGTTGGGCCATGGGTTGCCTCTTTGGACGGACATATTGGTTGACTTTCCTCAGAGTCTGCATTACAGCGTTTTCTTAGGACACTCACCTCCATCGGCCGATGTTGTGGCGCCACACTCCATGTCGCCGACACCTTCTATCCCCTCCATGCCAATCATGCTGGCGCAGATGTCCTCCCATGGGGTCATCTTGATGGGGGAGCTGGAACCTCCTCCTGTTGCCATTGAATGGCTCCTGTTCACGGAGAGTATGTTCCTTACTCTGAGCCGCAAGTCGCCCCAGCGCTTACGGCAGTCTTTTGTGGTGTGTGGGGTGTTTCCAACTGCACTCACTTTCTGCGCCACAAGTGCCCAGATCTCTTTTTTCTTTAAAATGGCCTCCCTCTTCATGCTGTTGGCGAACACAATCCCAGCATGTTCCTGCAGTGTCCCGGCTAGCATCTCCCACTCGTCCTCGTTGAAGCGCTCCTTGCGCTGGCGTGGAGCTCCCTTCTTAAGGGCCTTGGGCATTGTGGTGTGTTGGATGAATGTTTTCCAAAAAACAGCAGAGTCCCACAGGTCCTGGCTGCTGAGGATGGCAATGGATTGTGTTTTTAAAGATGGCCGCCGTGCTCCTTCCCGTTCCCGTGCGATGACGCTACTTCCGGTTCCGCTTATTTACGGTGACCGTCATTAGGGGTGACCGCTAATAGCAGTGACCGTTAATGCCGCATAGGTTCATGACGGTAGGGCTATCTGCGCTATGCATGATGCCGCTTAGGGCATTTTACGTGCCTTTAACGGCATGGTGGTAATGACCTTACCGGCATGACGCAAAGCTTGTGCCCGCGAAGTCGTACTAGCCCTCTCTTAGCGGGCTATTGACTACACGGACACGCTATTTGCGCCATGCCGGTAAGGGCTGTTACTTACCTCCAACCTCGGAATGACTCCCTATGTCTTTTGCCCTTTTCCTCCATTTTCTGTCTTCCCCTTTTGTGCCCGTAGGTAGCCCCTGTTTCTACTTGCCAGTTCTCGTGGTTTGTTCAAAGGTTCATAGGGATTAGAGGAATGGTTTGAGCTGGACAAGATGTACTTATGGAATAGATAACTCATGATTGACTTTCTACATATCCGAACTAGAGTTTAATTGTTTTTGTCTGCTGAATGTGTACTGCCAGGTTGCACCGGTTTGTGGAACTAGGTTTGTCTGCCCCAAACCCCTCATGGGGGTCTCTGTCTGACCTGCTTGTGGGGCCCCATAAAGTAGTCCATTGGATGATTATAAATGTGGTATAATAAATGAGTTTTCACTGGTTTAGGGGGGATGGTTTACTGTAGGTAGTGTTGGCAGAGGTGTTAGAATGTACAGGTGTTCTTGTATGTATATATGTATCTTGTATCTCACATATCTGTCGAGCCAGTAGTAGTTCTACACATGTACTGTTAATACTTTGAGTTACTTTTGTATTGCAAGCAGGCTTAAGACCCCAAGATGAAAGATTACGCGTATGTACTCTATAGGGGATGGGGGTATGTTAGATTATCCTATACTATGTTATGTTATCTTATACTATCTTGTATCCTATCATATTATAATGTACTTCCGGTCGCATAGTGGAGTATCCTCGGTGCTTGTCCCCCTTAGGAATTGAGTTTGATTGTTTGGTGTTGCATTGTGCTACTTTACTAATAATAATAACAATAATTAACTGCAAAAAAAGAAAGTATCTTTAGAAATTCAGGGTGGGTGGGAGAGTGGAGAGAAGAATGAGAAGAGCGGGAGGGTGGACAGCACTTCTGATGTCCTAGTCGAGGTTGCTGGGCAGGGAGGGGTGAGCAATGCTATTTTAGCGACTATGGCAGTGTTTGTTTCTAAGGCTGTGTTGTGGAAGTGGTTGGAGAGAGAATTTCAGAGTGAGTGTTTGGTTGTGGGTGGGGGTGGAGACGGTGCATGCTGGGGCATTGAATTCAGAGATAAGCTTGTGGAGTTCCACAGAGGGATTTGGAGCGTTAGTGAATCCATTCCAGTAATAGGTTTTTTTGGCCTTGCGTATTTTTGCTCATTAAGCTTTGAGCTAGCAGGAGTAGGCTATTTCGTTCGACGAAGATGGGTCCATCTGGGAGAGAGGCCTTGTCTGCTAGAGAAGGATCTGACTGGGCTGAGTGCTTCCAAGAGCCAGAGATCAAAGGGGCAGGTGGAGATCTGGACAGCATGGAGAGGCGTGGAGGTCAGGGAGGCAAGGAAGGAATCTGCCAGGTATGGAGTTACTTTGACTTTCTTCCAAAGGCAGGAGCTGATAGGTGGTCTTGGGGCTGCAACAGGGTGAGGTAGGGTCAGCGGTCGAAAGATTGAAGAGGATGGCCGAGTGGTCGGTGCAGATGAGTGGGCAAGGTGACAGCGTAGTGATGAAGTCTAGTGATTGTCTCAAGGGTCTGGCCTGCTGAATGGGTAGGGCCTGAGACTAGCTGTGTTAGATGCAGATTTTCCAAGTTATCCAGTAAGGATTGTGTTATAGGGTT
This sequence comes from Ambystoma mexicanum, assembly GCF_040938575.1. Lineage (NCBI taxonomy): Eukaryota > Metazoa > Chordata > Amphibia > Caudata > Ambystomatidae > Ambystoma > Ambystoma mexicanum. Next base: position 258,372,581 of record NC_090922.1, read on the forward strand.
ATGTGGATGTTAAACCAGATATTAAAGTCCCCAAATAAAGCGAGCAGGAGGTGGGAGACCATGATGGATGCTAAAGAGTTGCTAAGGGATTCTGCCAGAATATGCTTTAAGATTAATACTATTGTGCATAGATGCCTATACGGACAAGTACCTGAATACTTAAAAGAAGCCTGGTATTGAAAAAACATATGAGTTACCCAGTCTAAGGACTTGATGCATCAGATTCAGTCCAGATGGAAACGAGTAAGAGGCAATGGAGGCTCCTTTGCGATACAGGTAGGGATGGCCTGGAACAAGCTCCTAGTGGAGATGCGTAGGGAAGAAAATAATACCACAATTAGGAAATGTCTTAAGACATTACTGTTTGATTAATTGGTAAACTGTCCGTACTGTCTGCTGTACGTCTGCGCCCAGATGCTCTGGCGCAATATAAACAAAAAAAAAACAAATCTATTGTACCCTGGAGCCCTATATATGCGCAGGAAGCTGTGAGTGTACGAGGGGGAGAACAGACATTTTACCAGGAGGGATTTGCAGTCTGAGTTGAATGAGGAGGAACGATTTGTACAAGATGGCAATGCCACCTGCCATGCTGGTTCTGTTATACACAATAAGATTGTAGCCTGGAGGGACGGCTTCATGTCAGAGGGTCGGAAGTCTTGTGAGAACAAGGTTTTGTTGATGAAGAGGATGTCAGGGCTTCAGAAGAGATGAGGTCATAAATGTTGTGATAAATTTCAGCGACAGACCTGGCATTGACCAGAATGCACTTTGGTTTGATTGGTTGTTTGAAGTAGGGGGTGTAGAATTTGTATGAGAGTTGGAAGAGGGGAGTAGTTTCCCAATGGATGGGGTTGGGATATCAAATGTCACTTACCTCACTGATGGCATGTCACTTATCAGCCATGGCTCTTTCACAGGAAAGTCAAACAAATAATAGATCACAACATAAGGTGGGTGGGAAGATTTTCTGTCACATAGGTTTCAATTTCAATTTTCAATTTTATTGTTAGATATACATCTAGCCAAAAGGCTTTGTATAACACATAGACAAACAACATTAATACAATACACATAAAAGCATTTACATTTCCTATATATATCATTCAATACATTTTAAAATTGCCACAATCTGCAAGTAAAATACAACAATAAAATATATCAGATTAATATCATTTCCTCTCATAAAATGTATCCAATGTTCAGATATATCTGACATCACAATTCCATTATTGTAAGATTTAAAACACACAGTTCTCAATTCATTTAGGCTTTCGCAACGCACAATAAGGTGATAAAGTGACTCTACAACATTGACTCCACAAAGACGACAGTTTCTTAAGGTGTGCTGAATTTCCATGCTCCGACCTTTTGTCTCTAGAGCTTCTGTAGTGTTAAATTTCATCATTAAATAGGATCGAAAGGTACCTGTACTTGGATAGGCTAAAATATATTTAGGAGGCGTATCTCGATTTCGATACTCATCCAAATACGCACCACTAAAACATTTTGATGCCAAGTTTACAATATTTTGTTCATGCCAAAAGTCATGCACTTTTCTTTTTAGTCTCATTTTGCAGGCTAACAATGACATAGTTCCGGGGACACACCCCAATGACCATGTGTGATGTAGTCTTTGTACGGTACCAATTGTACCAATCAGCACATTCCCTTAAAGACTAAGATACGCTTTTACATATGGGGCAAAAATAGTGTCGGTGGATAGTGTCACTGCTTTTTCATAGGACAAAACACATTGACAAATATATGCATACCAAAAGCCTTTGATGTTAAACTCCAGGTACAGGTATTCAACACTAACATTTGGGGGGAAACGAAATAATTTTCTAAGGAGTTTGGATTCAAGAACAACAATGCGTTTGACAAACTTATGGCCCCATATTTCCACAGCATAAAGTAGCATCAATCTAATTTTCGCCAGATAGATATTAAGTACTGCAATAGCAGAGAAACAACTATTTCTGCCTATGAAAATACTCAAGGCGTTAGTGGCAACAGTACAGCGGCTTTTGATTGCAGACCACTGGTTATCCCAATTCAACATTTCATCAACAATAATACTTAGATATTTGTATAATTTCACTTGTTCCACTTTTTTGAGGGCCAGGTTCCAAGAATATTTCTTCAATTTACGTTTCTTTGAAAATACCATAATTTTGCTTTTGTCTATGTTGATGGTCAATCCATTTTCAGAAGAGTAGGCGACCAGGGAGTCAAGCATATGCTGGAGACCTGCTGGGGTATAATCTAATATCAGCAGGTCGTCAGCATAGGCAAGCCAACCAATAGTTACACCATTAAGCCTCACAGGGTTAGCCTTTGGTATTTGAAATGCATTCATCATGTCTGACAGATAAAGGTTGAATAGGATAGCAGCGATCATACAACCATGCTTCACACCACAGCTAGTAGCCATACATTTTGAGAGTTTACCAGCCGCATTGAGCCTTATACGGACAGAGGTTGCAGAGTGTAACAGCATCAACATCTTAAGAAGACCTTGTGGGATCCCGTATGAGTTAAGTTTTTGCCATAATCGATTTCTAAGAAGGGTATCAAATGCGGCCGAAAAATCTATATATGCGCAATATACGTCAAGGTTATTGAAAGGATGCAATAAACTGCCTACAATATGTTGGAGCCTTTCCTCAGAGTATAAAAGGAAAGTAATGCTACTAATTTCTACACAAGGGAACAAGAGTTGTGCTTGGGTGGGAGGCTTGCTTAAGAGTTTGTTTCCGGTAATTCATTTTTGTGCCAAACTGATGTAGGTGCAAAAGTGCAATTTGTAATCAGGGGAGTTGGGTTCAAATTCTGGCTTCCCTATATTCCCAAAGTTGAGTGACCCAGAGCTAATCACTTTATCTTTCTGTGCCACCATCCACCACTGTGTCAAAATTGTGGGGTGCATAAGAATTTAACCACCACAAGAAGGGCCAAATGTAATTTAGCATAATAATGTATTGCATTCCATGACCTCTGGCATTAGACACAAAGCAACCAAGGTGGCCAGTGTAGTCATTCTCGAGTGAATGGAGATTTCACAAAACCTCAAAACTGCAGGGGATCTGGCCTGCTGAGTTAGCAGAACATTCAGACCTGGACAGCCCAGACAATAGCTGCACAGCTCTTGCCACGATTCCCGTGGAAGAGACGGTTCAGATTGACACCCAAGAGAGCAGACGCTAAAAGTTCCGAGATGTGCTACACATTTCATTCAGCAAAGAAACTAATAATATTGGAAGATCAGATTCCCAGCAACAAAGGCTTAATATTAGGGAGAAAGTAGCTCGACAAGTCTCTAGACACCGGCATTAATAAGGGCTAAAATCCTAGTACATACTTAGCAGAATAATTCAAAATGTCTTCTCCAAATATGTGATGGAGGATAATATTTGTTGATCAGATTCAGGTATGGACGGGCTGAGGCCTTCGTTCCCATCCAGTTCTCAGGACAAAAGATACAAGGTAATGCAAGGTTACAAGTTAAATGTCCTGGCTTGTGGCCTAGAGAATCAAACAGTAATCTTATTTGTTTCTTTTTGTGAGAATACAGAGATACTCCCCTGGTTTTTGGGTGATTGCTGAAGAATCTGCACAGTCTGAGAACAATATACCTTGCCGTTAAATTACTTTTGAAGGCGGAAGCATTTAGGAGAAACACATCAGTCTTTTACAATCAGTATATTGCGTGGTCTCTAAGGTTAAGGAGGCACGCAGTTGCAGCTGCATTTCCTACAATTCCCTACTGGGTCAGACAGTTATAATGGCGTCCAAGAAGGCACTGAAATTTGACAACAATAAGAAATCACCTTGTAGCTCCCCACATATCACGGCTATGCAGGGTATGGCACTGGAAGAAGTGCCGGGAGAATTGAGTAAGATCATGTCGGACCTGCTGTGCATCCAAAAACTGTGTCCAATACCAATGGACACACCCACATCCGAGATGAAATGAAGTCCATGAGGAAGGACTTAGGAGTGTTTGGAGGTCGATTGGAACACATTGAGGAAAGGATTTCCTCTTTAGAGGATACGCCTGAAGGGCTCAAGCACATGCAGCTGCGAGTTGGAGAGCTGCAGGGGGCAGTGCCTCACTTGGAGGATAGAAACCACTGAAACAATCTTACGGTGTTCAGCATACCAGAAAGAGCGGAGGGCATGAATGGTATCCTGTGGCTGGAGAAATGGTTGCCCCAGGTGCTTCAACTTAATTTCCTTCCGTGCCTGAATATTCAAAGGTCGCATAGAGTGGGATATGTTTCGTGCAGCAAAAATAAAAAGCTGAGGTCCCCTATTGCATGCCTTTACCAGCATTCGCAGGTCATCTAGATCCTCGGTGCGGAAGAAGTCTGACAAGCTGTCCTACGAGGGCCATCCTGAATTTATTTCTCAGTATTTTTTTAAGCACATGGTGGACAGAACCACTCAGAGGAGGGCTATGATATGCTCTTTTTGGCCCAGCCAGGTTGTTGATCACTCTTGAGTCGGAGTCTTCTAAGTCCTTTGAAAACCCACATGACCTCTGGACACCCCATTGAACACGACCAGCTGTTCAGGTGTGGGTCTTGCTACTGGAGTCAATGCGACACCCATAGGGTCCAAGATCCAAGGGACAAGTCCAGATCCCCATTGAAGGAGAACAAGTTGCCAGAACAGGCAGTAACATCTTGATGAGTGGCAGCAGGGCAGACTGGACTTGAAGGACTGTGGTGGGCAGAGTCTGGGGCATTCCTTCACTGCGCCTATGGGGGAAGGGGTGTTTGTGAGAGATCCGGTGCCGGATGGTTCATATGTGCTGACCTACCGTGGGAAACCTTTGGTATATCTGGATGGGTTGCTGCCAGCTTTTGGAGGAGTCTTTGGATCGCGCTTGTATTTGCCATCGCTTAACAGAGGAGGGCGGTGTGTGGGATGGCAGTGGCTGGAATGGTAGAGTGCACAAGTGCGTGGTGTGGTGTTTATTATTTTGTTGCCCCCTTTGTCTGTCCTCTTGTGTTGGTGCTTGTTTTTACTTTGGTCCAAAGTAGGAATCTGCTGGTATTCATTGGTAGGGGATCCGGGGGGTGCGGGGGATGAGGTAGTGGGGGAGGCGGCCTCCAATGGAGAACAGGCCGATAGGCAGGAAGGATCTTGATGGTAGTGTTGTTGACCAGGTCTGGTACTTTATAATTATCCCAGGGTCATGCTCAAAGTCATCTCTTGTAAAGAAGGGCCTGCAGGTGCCAATGAATAGGCAGCGAGTGCTCACTCACCTGCAGCTGCTAAATGCCCATGTTGCCCTTATTCAAGAGACACATCTCTCGTCAATCTATGCAGGGCTTTTGATGAAACAATGGGTAGGCCAGATTTTTGAAGTGCGTGCTGATGGTCGGAAAGGTGGTGTAGCTGTTCTTTTTCACAAGAAGTTGACAGTTAGTGTTTGGGACACCCATCTGGATGAGCAAGGAAGGTGGGTGTTAGTGGACTGTGTGGTGAATAATGTCTCGGTTGTTATAATGAACGTTTATGGTCCTAATGTGGCTGACCTGCAGTGCTATGGTCCAAAGGATATCTTGCCCAAATATAATTGTGGGCGGTGACTGTAATCTGCCTGTGGACCCCTTTTGGATAGGAATTTGCAGTGTACATTAAGGCCCTCCAGAGTGTCTGAAGCATTTAGGCAGTTCATCCACCTTAATCAGTTAGAGGATGTGTGGTGAATTTGATACCCGTCGTCTTTGGAGTTCTTGCTTTTCTCTCCTATTCAGCTGTCCCATAAGCAGATTGATTACATCTTCACTTGTAAGGGCCTGATGCACAAGGTGGTTGGGCCGAGATTCCTCCCTTGGTGATATCGTATCACACCCCAGTGGTAACCTTGTGGAAATGGCCGATTCTAGAAACAATAAGTGGAGGCTGAACACGGATCTATTGGGTTCACAGATGTCGATCAGCAGGTTCACAAGGGAGTTTTTCTTGTTTAATGAGGAAGGGGGTTTGCATCCAACAGTACTACATCTGGGATGCTTATATGTACACTCTTAGGGGTCATATAGTAGGGTTTGTAGCTGGGATGAATAGGAGGGCAAGGGTGTCTGCCTGGAAGGAGCTTGGGGAAATGAAGGCCCTCGAATCACAATACTGGAGAAGCCCTTCAGATTTTATCCTAGAAGAGCTCATTAAAGCGAAATACGGATATAATAAGGTGAGTGTGGTGAAAGCACCTGGGATGATATTGGAAGTCTAATTCTAAATTATATGGGGGGGCTAACAAGCCAGAATAACAAGGTGGTGGGCCTCATAGTTGGGGGTAACCTAGTTAGTAGTGATGAAGACATAGCAGGGGAGTTTGCAAGCTTTTATGAAGGGCTCTATACCCCAGAGGGCATCGCACCTGTGACATGCATTGACGAATATCTGAGTAATAGCCCACATCCAAGGTATCCTCGCATCCCTCAAGAGGTGATTGACTTCTTAGAGCTAGAGATATCCTCAGGGAAATTGAGGAGGCCATTTGTAAATTGAAAAAGGGCAAAGGCCCAGGCCCTGCCTATAGACATTTCTTTTACATTTAGGGGGCTCTTGGTGTGTAGGTTGCAGGCACTTTTCAAGAACTATAACACTGATAGCAGGGCCAAGAGTATGTTTTACTAGGCCATGATCCACGTTATCCCCAAACCTGGGAAATATTGCCAATAAGTAAAGAATTATAGGCCAATTTCATTAATTAACGTGGAATCAAAAATATACGCTAAAGTGGTGGCCATGAGGCTTGAGCCTCTTCTCCCATTGCTCGTGCACAAGGACCAAACGGGCTTTGTATAGGGTTGGTTGTCCTCAGCGAATTCAAGGCTCATTGTGACATCCTGGAGTTGGGGAAGAGGGCTTTTAAACCATGGGCTGCTGCCACGTTGGACGCAAAGATGGCTTTTGATAGGGGGGTGTGAGGGAACTTAGATAGAGTTTTGCAATGACATGAGTTTGGACCTATCATTAGATCTCTGATTATGACTCTTTATGAGTGCCCGTGTGCCGCAGTCTATGTGAATGGTGCCTTTTCCTACTATTTCAACTTGCAGGGAGGGATGAAACAGGGGCGTCCTCTTTCCCTGCTTCTCCTTGTTCTATCTTTGGAGCCCTTGCTGCATCGGATTCGTATGAACGACCATATAAAAGGGGTGAGAACCTGATGATATCTTGGCGTTCCTGGAGAATCCCGGAACATCCCTCTACTCCTTAGACTTATTCAGGGATTTCAGGCTATAAACTGAATCTAAGTAAAATGGAAATTATGCATGTAAATAGCTTGTGTTTCAGCACACACGTGGAAGGGTTGGGTCTGACTTGGCAGCAGTGGGGCATTCAATATTTCGGTATTCATTTCTCTATGCAAATTGCAGACACATTGAGTTTTAACTGCACTAGGGTGATGGCCAAGATTGAGGGGCTGGTGGAGAAATGGTCTCTGCTGTTGCTCACCTGGGATGGCGAGGGCGATTCGCTACAATCAAAATGTGTATTTCTCCAGTAGTTATGTACTCCTTGGCAATGCTGCCTCTCCAGTGCCCAGCAGCCATTTTTGAAGATTTGTATAAAGGCTTAAACACATTTCTGTGGGGAGGGAAAATACATGGAATTTCTCTTAAGAGGCTCCAGCATCCACCAACACAGCGTAGGTTTAGGTTTCCCAATGTTAGGCGGTACCTGGTGGCATTTGGCATAAGCCAGGTTATGGAATGGAGTAACAGGGCAGATTCGGGCTCACATCTGGTATGGGTGGATCCCAAAGCATCTCTGGAATACCCCTATCATATGCAAGATATGCCTCCCGTTTTGTGCTAAGCCATCCTTGCAGACTGTAGAGCTGATATCTTTTAAGTGTGCAGCGCTGAAGTTGTTGGGGGTCTCCTGAGGGAGGATGGATATACATACTCAAAGGGCAGTTCCCTTGTGGTATAACTGCAGCTTGAGGGGTTGTCCTTTTAGCTGGCCTAGGTGGAGGGTATGGTATATAATTTCTCCATCAGATCAAGTCAGTAGATGCTCTCCTCTCATTTAAAGATTTATAGAAGTCATTTGGGCCACTGCAAGGCAAATTCCTATGATATATGCAAATGATCAGTTGCGTGGAGAATTCAGATGATGAGGGCATATCGGGTTTAATGGAGTCGAAGGGTACTCCTCATAAATTGGCTAGTTTATATATAAGGTCTTAATTCTTAATACAGAGGAGAGGAATAATCCCAACAGGAACACTGAGCTAACATGGGAGAGTGTGGGTTTAGGATCCCAGATTCTATGTGGCCAGGAATTTGGCACACAATTACACATACCTCCATGTCAGAATCCACACCCCAGTCTCTTTTCATGATCTATAATAGAGAGCGTTTTTTATGCCGTCTCAGTTTACTGGAGGGAGTAAGAACTGGAGGGTCCACGCTTTGCTGGTCATGCAGGGAAGAGGTAGGAACATTAGCGGAGTAAGAACTGGGGGGTCCACGCTTTGCTGGTCATGCAGGGAAGAGGTAGGAACGTTAGCGGAGTAAGAACTGGGGGGTCCACGCTTTGCTGGTCATGCAGGGAAGAGGTAGGAACATTAGCGCACTTGTTGTTCAAATGCAAGCTCATAAGAGTACGCTGGAAGGGATCTGGGCTTATATGCTTCACATCTCTGGTTCTGATATCGCATTCTCTCCTGCTGGGGTTCTTCTTGGGGGCTGTCACCCTTCTTTTAAAGTTAGGGCATTCCATGGGGCAGCTCTGGGACTCCAAAATGACTGTGGCTCTCAAAGTGATTAGGTCTAATTGGAAAGACTTCACCAAATTGAATGTGCGAGCCTGGTGAAACTAGGTGGCGTTTGCGCATCATATGCAATTGTGCATTCTCTGAAAAATCCAGAGCGCAGATCTCAGGGGTGGTGGATTCTCCTGGCCGCCTTTGGAAGAATTTATTTTCTCCTCTGAGGAAGGGGTCCTCTGCATAGGGAGTGAGGGTTTCACCTATATTGCAGAGCAGGATGTGCGAGGAGAGTAGTGACAGGTTCATTTGTCATAAATTACCATAGCTGGGTGTCCTGCTCCCCTTACATGCCCGGTGTGTACATCGATATTGCAGATTTCACTATGTCTGTTGCCCTTTTCCTCCCTTTTCTGTCTTCCCCTTTTGTGTCCGTAGGTATCCCCATTTCTACTTGCCAGTTCTCGTGGTTTGTTCAAACGTTCATAGGGATTAGGGGAATGGTTTGAGATGGACAAGATGTATTTACGGAATAGATAGCTCACGCTTGACTTTCTACATAGCCGAACTAGAGTTTGATTGTTTTTGTCTTCTGAATGTGTACTGCCAGGTTGCACCGGTTTGTGGAACTGGGTTTGTCCGCACCAAGCCCATCATTAACAAATAACACATCATTATCCTCATTATCATTATGTATCTTGTATCTCGCATATCTGTCCAGCCAGTAGTAGTTCTACACTTGTATTGTTATTACTTTGAGTTACTGTTGTATTGCAAGCAGGCTTAAGACTGTACCCAAGATGAAAAATTACAGGTATGTACTTTACAGGGGATGACGGTATGTTAGATTATCCTATCCTATCTTATGTTATCTTATACCATCTTGTATCTTATCATATTATAACGTTCTTCCTGCCCCATAGTGGAGTATCCTCAGTGCTTGTACCCCTTAGGAATTGAGTTGGATTGTTTGGTGGTGTATTGTGCTGCTTTACTAATAATAATAACAATAACAATTATTAACTGCAAAAAAAGAAAGTATCTGTAGAAATCAGGGTCGGTGAGAGAGTGGAAAGAAGGATGAGAAGAGCGGGAGGGTGGAAGGCACTTCTGATGTCCTAGTCGAGGTTGCTGGGGAGGCAGGGGTGAGCAAGGCTATTTTAGTGACAATGCCAATGTTTGTTTCTAAGGCTATGTTGTGGAAGTGGTATGAGAGAGAATTTCAGAGTGAGTGTTTGGTTGTGGGTCGGGGTGGAGGCGGTGCATGCTGGGGCATTGAATTCAGAGATAAGCTTGTGGAGTTCCATAGAGCGATTCGGAGGGTTAGTGAATCCATTCCAGTAATAGGTTTTTTTGGCCATGCGTATTTCTGCTCGTTAAGCTTTGAGCTAGCAGGAGTAGGCTATTTCGCTCGACAACGATGGGTCCATCTGGGAGAGAGGCCTTGTCTGCTAGAGAAGGATCTCACTGGGGTGAGTGGTTCCGAGAGCCAGAGATAAAAGTGGCGGGTGGAGATCTGACCTGCATGGAGGGGTGAGGAGGTCAGGGAGGCAAGTAAGGAGTTTGCCAGGTATGGAGTTACTTTGACTTTCTTCCAAAGGCAGGAGCTGATAGGTGACCTTTGGGATGCAACAGGGTGAGGGAGGGTCAGCGGTCGAAAGATTGAAGAGGATGGCCGAGTGGTCAGTCCAGATGAGTGGGCAAAGTGACAGCGTAGTGATCATGTCTGGTGATTGTCTCTAGGGTGTGGCCTGCTGAATGGGTAGGGCCCGAGACTAGTTATGTTAGATGCAGACTTTCCAAGTTGTCCAATAAGGATTGTGTCATAGGGTTATGTGAGATGTTAAACCAGATATTAAAGTCCCCTAATAATGTGAGGAGGAGGTGGGAGACCAAGATGGATGCTAAAGAGTTGCTAAGGGATTCTGCCAGAATATGCTTTAAGATGAATACTATTGTGCATAGATGCCTATAAGGACAAGCACCCGAATACTTAAAAGAAGCTTGGTATTGGAAAAACATACGAGTTACCCAGTCTAAGGACTCGATGCATCTGCTTCAGTCCAGATGGAAACAAGTAAGAGGCAAAGGACGCTCCTTTGTGATACAGGCAGGGATGGCCTGGAACAAGCTCCCAGTGGAGATGGGTAGGGAAAGAAATAATACTACTTTTAGGAAATGTCTTAAGACATTACTGTTTGATTAATTGGTAATCTGTCTTTACTGTCTGTTGTATATCTGCGCCCAGAAGCTCCGGCGCAATATAAACAGAAAAAAAGAAATCTATTGTACCCTGGTGTCCTACATATGAGCAGGAAGCTGTGAGTGTACGAGGGGTAGAACAGCAATTTTACCAGGAGGGATTTGCAGCCTGAGTTGCATGCCTGTTCCTCCGAGTGTGAAATAAAGATGAAGGATTTGTACAAGATGGCAATGACACCTGCCATGCTGGTTCTGTTGTACACAATACGATTGTAGCCTGGAGGGAAGGCTTCATGTGCAATGGGCCGGAAGGCTTGTGAGAACAAGGTTTTGTTGATGAAGAGGATGTCAGGGCTTCAGAAGAGATGAGGTCATAAATGTTGTGATGAATTTTAGGGACAGACCTGGCATTGATCAGAATGCACTTTAGACGTATACATTTTCTGTGTGCCAGTAACATTCTGAGTGAGGTTTGATATAACACGTAGAGAGTGTGTTGCCAGAGGGATGCCAAGAGTTGTTATCCGAACGGTTATTTGCTATTAAAGTCCTTCTGATGAGTGATGTTGGTCTGGTTGGGTGGGGATGCTAAGAGTATTGTAGTGGGTGTAATTTACATGGTGCTAGATTTAGAGGCGAGGCCTGGGGTGTTTTACGAGCAACTATATCACTACAGAGTGGGTGTGTTGCAAGCAGGCCTGTGTAAATAGTACAAGGTGGAAAGTAAAAGAGCAGAGTTGGTTAATGAGATGGAAGGTGGGTGAGGGCAGGTCATGTTTGTGGCTTCCTGCCAGGGCGGAATGTCCTGGTTGCCATTGCATCTCGTTCCTCCTCTTTTGGAATGAGAAATGTTATCAACTTTTTTGGCCTCTGGCTGCACCGTAATTGGCATTTGGGTGTGTCTGATGATTGCGAGTTTATTCCAGCCTGAAGCTGAGGATCCGTGCCATGGACTTTCTTCTTCTTGTGGCCTAGTGAACTGGCATGTTTTTAGGAATTTATGGAAAGTCTTGTGTTAAAAAAAAGTAAGCATTTGGACTAGTTCATCTTGATATGTGGAGCTGTGCTAGTGTGAAAAGTCTCCTCAATTTTCTGTACATCTGTGCAGTTCTTGTCCTGTATTAGTAAAGGTTCCTTGTGGTATTTAAGTTAAGCTGTTGATAGGAAATGAATGTTTCATTCATTACGCTGGCCCCTCCCTTGACACAATGCAACAGAAACGGAAGGTGTGAATCGCTTATGGAATCTGACTCCTCCCCACCACCATATCGTATGTGTAAGAGACGGTACTCAATGAGACAACGCTACTGACCCTACACCCAGGGACGTCATTTCACCAAAATGCCAGGGGTCGCGGAAGTGACATCACAATGTCACGCCCCCAAGAGTGACATCACAGGAAGTGATGTCATTTGACCACGCCCCACGTGACATCACATGAAGTGATGTCATTTGACCACGCCCCCACGTGCCATCACAGGAAGTGGCCTCACATAGCATTGTTTCTAAGTACACTACGAACAATATGGTCACGATAACCCTGTAAATTGATGTACATTTCATACAAGAATGGATCACCATATGTATCGTTAATATCAGTCCGTATAGGCCCATATTACCAAATCACTGTGATTGCAAGCAGATGTCCAAGGCCAAACGATAATGATGCTTTAATATATAGCACTTAAGCACTGCTTGTGCCTCATGCCTCATGTCTGCAGGACACCGTTTCCTGGCTCCACAGAAGACAAGACAAAAGGCGCGTGGAAGTGAAAAGCACTTGCACTTGCAGTAACTTTGCAGTAACTTTGAAACAAAACATGTGCATATCAAAGATCCAGGGACAAAAACAGCGCCTTTGACTCTTGCTAAATGGAAACCACTAAAATCCTATTGCCACCTGGACAGGAGCAGAGGGACGTCTTTGCTCTACACTCAAGCCTGCAGATGTGAAAGCGATATTTGTGCCTGTCAGGAGTGACAAATTACAGGATTGGGGAGAGAAGGTGCCTGAGGAAATACTGCGAAGCTGCCCAGCACTTTTAGAATTCCTACACAGTCCCCCCTGCTGCCTTGCTTCCTAAACGAAGGGTAAAGCACAAGGCAGAGAATAATGTTCACTTAGGCGGGATCATAGTACAAGAGCACGAGACTCCCTAAACCAAATGTTGCTACTCACCACAGTTGTAGGTCTTTTGGAGTACTTCATTACAATGCAGAAAGACCCACTCCGGTACCGCAGTGTGGTCCTTCATCTGCTGATATTGCTTTCCTGGTCGCGCTGTAATGCTGTCTCTCTCGTTATTATGGCACTATGCAGATTCTCTGGTGGGCTGTTCTCAACAGTGGCTGATACTCGGAGACAAAACACGCACTCTCTTGCACGCTGTGCTACAGTAACCGTGGTACCAACAGTGCGCACTGCATGCAGCCCTCACCTTGCTCGGATGCAGTGTGGTTCCGGCAGACCCCCTTGCCGTGCATCAGTGCTTGCAGCGGTAACTTCTCCTTGGCCCGGCCGATTCAGCGCAGCCCCACACGTAGCTCGGAGTGTAGTCCCCACACGGCTCCCCCAGGGCTCTGTAGCAGGCTGGGTTGCAGGGCTCCCCAGGAGCCACTCTGTAGCAGGATTGGTCGCAGTGCTCCTCCGGGCTCTGTGGCAGGAGGGGTTTCTGCAGGGGTCGCTCGAGTGGTCTTCCTCGGGGTGCGTGGTCTGCTCCTCCGCGCATCCAGATCTCCGCCGGTGCAGCCGGGGCATCCCCGCGCCCCCAAGCCCTGGACTCCAGCAGCAGCACCATCAGCAGCCAGCAGTGGGGACACATACTTTGGGGGGTGTTTGAGAGGGAGAATAGGTGTGCTGGGGGTCTGCGTGCGCGCGGCAGCCGGTATTCTGTCTGTGTGTCTAGCTATGACATCAAAGCCGGGCAATGCAGGAAACAAACATAGCGGAGGCGAGGTCAGACCCGACAAAGTTCATGGTTGCCAGGCAACCATGACCTCGAGTGCCAGCCTCCAGACCTAGTGGAGCCGCGCACGCCCCCAGGCAGGCATCATGGAGCCTGCCCTGCAAGTCACTGCGCGCGCGATTCAGCCCGCCAGTGACTTGCCTCATAATTCTTTTTAAAATAATCAGAGTTTGAAAGGCACTGGCAGGTTGACTCGCGCGCACGGCAACCCACATGGTAAACTCCATGACCTCTGCGATGCAGGAAACATAGCGGAGGCGAGGTCGGACAAAGTTCATGGTTGCCAGGCAACCATGACCTCGCGTGCCAGCCTCCAGACCTAGTGGAGCCGCGCCCGCCCCCAAGCAGGCATCATGGAGCCTGCCCTGCAAGTCGCTGTGCACGCGATTCAGCCCGCCAGTGACTTGCCTTGTAATTCTTTTTAAAATAATCAGAGGTTGAAGGCACTGGCAGGCTGACTCGCACGCACGGTAGCCCGCAAGGCAAGCTCCATGACCTCTGCAATCTTTTCGCGACCCCTGATTATTTTAAAAAGAATTATGCAGCAAGGCTTAATCAGAGGTCGCAAAAAGATCACAGAGGTCGCAAGGGAATCACCAGAGGTCGCAGTTGCGACCTCTGGCGACCCCCAAATGACGTCCCTGCCTACACCTGAGGAATTGCAGAAGAGCTGAATCTGCAAGCTATGGAGGATATGAACATGCTGTGATCAAGATGACATAAGCAAATGATAGCACTGCTGAACACTGACATACGTAGGGGCATTAGACACAAAGCAACCAAGATGGACGGTGTAGTCATTCCCGAGTGAATGGAGACTTCATGAAACCTCAAAACTGCAGGGGATCTGGCCTGCAGAGTTAGCAGAACATTCAGACCTGAGCAGCCCAGACAATAGCCGCACAGCTCTTGCCACGATTACTGTGGATGAGACGGTTCAGATCGGCACCCAAGAGAGCAGACGCTAACAGTTCCCAGATGTGCGACACATTTCATTGAGCAAAGAAACAAATAATATTGGAAGATCGGATTCCCACCAACCAAGGCTTAATATTAGGGAGAAAGTAGATTGACAAGTCTCTAGACACCTGCATTAATAAGGGCTAAAATCCTAGTACACACTTAGCAGAATAATTCAAAATGTCCTCTCCACACATGTGACGGAGGATAATGTCTATTGATCAGATTCAGGTATTGAAGGGCTGAGGCCTTCGTTCCTATCCAGTTCTCGGGCGAAAGATACAAGGTAATGCAAGGTTGCAAGTTAAATGTCCTGGCTTGTGGCCTAGATAATCAAACAGTAATCTTATTGGGGAAAAGTAGCACCATGGTGCTGTTCTCACCAACCATTATTATTGCCCATGTGTTTCTAACCTTCCAAAGCACCATGGCTGAGAAAGACACCCCTGACCGATCCCTACCCACCTTTAACGACCATCTATAAATGTTCCGCCAGTCAATTATATTGATTTATGTTTACATGTTTTCACCTGTATCCGTTTAGTAGGTGGTCTCAGGTGAAGCCACCAGATTGAGTGCAGCCAAAACACATACTAACCCCTGTGGAACATATATCTAGTTGATTCCCCTAACCAATCCCTTCCCACCTGAGGTTGCTGTAATCATGAACATGATGACATGTCACTTGTGATGTAATCCTCATTGGAGTAAGCTGAGAGCTCAGAGATTTAATGTCCACAGCGGTCCGTATTTTATACGGGTTGCATTTTTAAAAAGCAGATCGTTGTCACATTTTTGGACTCTTCTGTTTTTTGGGCATGGGATTTTCCCTGTCCTATCCTCTCTGTTTATCCAGCGGGTATCCATCCCTCTTTTAAATCTGGTAACAGAGGATGGTTGGCCAATGTCCTTGGAATTACATTGCTTTTTCCGCACCGTGAGCCTGAGGACTATGAAGTGATCCTTGAGGATCGGATAACCAATCAGGTGTGAACTGAGATGGTCGTCAGGAGCCCCCATTGGAGAAACTCCTGCTCACTCCCCAAGGGACGCACCACAGGCTGGAAGGCAAAGTGGCCGATTGTGGGAGGAGCAATTCCAAAGGCTTTGGCCAATCCACGGATGTAAGTATGAGAGCATAAATTTGACAGACAAAGGTGGGAGGGAGATGTTTGCATATTTTGGGGATTTGGTTGTATAAGTTGTGGGGGAAAGTGACTAAGTGTTTATTCATGAGAGTTTACCTGTAGCCAGAGTTACGGAAGGTGACACCTTACACTATGAGAAGGGGTATTACGTACTAAGAAAAACAAATACAAATTAAAAAACAAAGAAGTATATGAGTTATTCTGTTTTGAGGTCATAGAAGAAGACGTCACACCCCAAGGTCAAGTTTTAAGACAAGAAGGATCCCTTGTCAGAAGTAGGACTGGTAGACGGCAGTGGAGGTTTTGATCATTGTGTTGTTTTGAGGGTGCACTCATATGTTGTATATGTGTAGAGGTTACTGGTGCAAGTGGTAGTTTGTAAATAGATTTTGGAGGATTTACGGGAGAAGTTTGTTTGCCAGTGGTAGTGGACAAGGAGATTGTAGTGAAATGGACAGAAGAAGTTTTGTATATCAGCTGGGTGATAGCTGAAGGGTAAGAAGTCGGCTTGAGGTTGCGAAAAGGAGGTTGCGTTGATATTGGTTTATGTCATAGGAGCACAGGGAGATTGGTTTTTGGCTCAAAGGGCAGAGTCCTGGGTATATGTGGTGCTTGTGGTGCACATCCCAATTGGTAGTCTTAAAGTCAGAGAGGCTTGGTGGAAAGGGCTGAAGAGTGATGAGAATTGGAGAGTATATATGTACACTGTTGGTGAGAAATTGTGAAAATACAGTTCAAATATATTGAGTCCAAAATATTTGAACGTCAGGTGAGAATCTGTAGTCAAAAGTGTGATGTGCCATCATGGGAGATACTCCCGTCATGCATTTGTGCAATCCCTCCAACGCTATAAAACAAAAATGTCCAAGTATAACACATAATGGGCTTGTGAAACAGCAGGGAAAATGGTTAAAGGAATAGTGCGCTCAAAAATATTATTGTCCCGAGCGTACGGGCATGTGTTTTTAAGCGTACGTTGATCGATCGTACAAACATTTCCTATGCACCTTACCGTAGTTTTCCTCACTTTTACACATACGAAATCAGGCAGCAGGGCGCGGTCATTTTGTGCTAATCTTATCCGTTGCCGCATCGCCCTAAGTTGAACTGCCCTGGCGGCACTAAATCATATTCCCTGCCCCTGATGCTGACATTACTAGACGCATGCGGCCCATTTCACAGCGCCAATGCACGTCTCATGTCAACATTCTCTGCGCTTCAGCTAATTATGTATCACCATGGAAATGGCAGGACGCCTCTTTCCTCAATAAGTATAAACAGACTGCTTCTCATCAGACAACATCAGAGTTGCTTTTTCAATCATTTCACTGTTTTCTTTTCTGTGTATCCTGTGGCTCGTTTCTGCTCTGTTCAGCTATCTTCGTTGCTCGTAGCCATGCGAACAGATACTAGTACTATCATTACTGTCCATTTTAATTTTGTCGCATAATGGCAACAATACAGCCCCACCAGTACGAGCCAGGGTATTCCGAGGCAGAATTATTCAAAAGAGAAAGATGCGGAAATGATGGGGCTTCGGACGACAGTTGGTAGGACGAATCACTAGATCAAGAGCCCGAGCCTAGTCACATGGACGACGTCTCCACCTGGTGTACATGCAATCAGTGCGAGGTCATGCCAACAGAGGAGGAGAACTGCTGCTGCTGAGAAAACTCTTGATGCCTGGCCTACATATCGGAAGAAGACACACCTTCGCTATGTATTACCGAGCTGCATGACTTCAGGACAGCCTGCCTCACACGGTTCTTGTTGAGGATTATAATGGTGCTTATGCACGAACTTCGCGCAACAGTTCACCCTCGCAATCCAAGTAACGAGTAAGTGTACTCTAGATGTGATGTCACTTAGGCCATTAACATTTCATGTTTGTCTCCTATATTGTCGTAACTTTGATCTATCACTGCCAAATGAATGTAGTCTTGTAGTTTGTATCTTTCTCTTCCACAGGTGGTACAGGCTGGTGGCCTATCGTGCATTTACATGGTGGCTTCATGGGAGGCTTGGACACTGCGTTCGATGAGTAATACCAGCCTGTGTCATTGGTGCCATTAGAGACACATTCCCCAGTGACATCGGTCAGTACAGGGGATTTTCCCTGTGCTGAAACCCGAAATATATAATGTGTAGTACATTTGTGCAATCAACATCAGCAACAAAATAAAATACAACTGAACTTTTATGAATGGTTGTTGCAGTGAATCAAGGACACGCTCACTTGTCCTGGCAGGGCTGACTGGGTGGGAATGGCCGAGGTGCCAAACATCATGTATACTTCAAATGTATCTTACGCGCAGGGGCCATTGTTCACATTGCCTCCCCAGACCCAGTGTCTCCAGGCAGGCTCCCCTGAAGCAGACCGAGCCCCTGCAATCCATATAATTGTGTCTCTTCCTTCAGCTGTGTTCCGTGCCTTGGCTGCATGCCTTATGCCCATCCATCCACCCTCCATTATCAACGGCAGTTCACAACTGTGGATGTGCGCGGCCGAGGGGGTTGGCAGGGATGGGAACAGCTAACGTGCCAAACACCATGTACACTTCAAAGGTATCTTCCGAGCAGGGGCCATTGCTCACATGGCCTCCCCTGACCCAGTGTGTCCAGGCAGGCTGCCCTGAAGCTGAGCGTGCCCCTGAAAACCACATAAGTGTTCCTCTCCCTTCAGCGGTGTTCCGGGCCTTGTCTGCACGCCTAATGCCCATCCATCCCCACTCCATTATCAATGGCAGTTCACACCTGTGTCCGTGCACTCCCAAAGTGGCTCTCAGAGTGGGAACGGCTGAGGCGCCAAACACCATGTACACTTCAAAGGTATCTTCTGCGCAGGGGCCATTGTTCACATGGCCTCCCCAGACCCAGTGTCTCCAGGCAGGCTCCCCTTAAGCCGACCGCGCCCCTGAAATCCACATAAGCGTGTCTCCGTTCAGCAGTGTTCTGACCCTTTCCTGCATGTCTCTTGGCCGTCCATTCCCCCCTACCCTATCAATGGTAGTTCGCACCTGTGGCCGTGCCCTCCCGAGGGGGCTGGCAGGATGGGAACGGCCAAGGTGCCAAACACCATGTATACTTCAAAGGTATCTTCTGCACAGCGGACATTGCATACATGGCCTAGCCAGACCCAGTGTCTCCAGGCAGGCTCCCCTGAAGCAGGCCGCGCCCCTGCTATCCACATAAGACCACGCCATATACAAGTCACTCATTCACATACACACCCACTTTTCTAATTCTTTCTAACCCCTTGATTTTTATCATGAGAACATCTGTGAGCACTGCAAGTCAACTCGTGATCGTGCTACCTGAGAACATCTGTGACCACTGAAAATCAGCTTGTCATTGTGCTACCTGTGAACATCTCTGAGCAGTGGAAGTCATCTTGTGATTGTGCTACCTGTTCTCCTGCTACTAACTACCCTGCTTGCTGAATCTAACTGTTTGTTGGTCAAGGTAAGGTCAGGTCACCTAATCATCTCTTCTTGATCTCTAAATTTCAATCTATTTCAAACAAATGTACCCAGTAGTGTAATGCTCATTCATCTCATTGCCATTACCATTGACTTCTGTTTAATTTGTTCTGTTCTCGATATTTAGCAATTGTCATCAGTGTCAATTGGGATAGAATGCATCCTTCGCGCACCATGTCTATAAGCATGTTTCCTTTTGATGCATAAAAGTACATTCAACGGACGAGTAATACGTTATATTTTGTGTCACATCAATCGAATCTGTATGAAAGATATCCTAGTGAATAGTCAACTACGCTACACAGGTTTTGCTTCTGAGATCAAAACAAACATTGCATAGAAAAATTATGATATAATTCCATCTTTCTCACGCATTCATGTAAAACATTTTTGTAACTATGTGTACTTTTTTAAACACATTTTTCAAAAATGCCTGCTTCTATGGTTGGCGGTTGCCGTTCTAAGACCCTTGACAAACCTAAGGGCACAATAATGCATATATTCCCGAGGAATATAGATCTAATAAGAGAATGGGTCAGATATTGCAGATTTGCGCCGGACGAGCTTGAATGTCGAGCACAGGAAGTCTTGAGGGACTTAAGGGGAGATCGATTCCGCCTCTGCACCCTACACTTTACCACAAATATGTACGAGGAATCACAGTACGCAAAGAAGCATCAACTCATAACGTCTCGTAAATTGCTTCCAAATGCAATTCCAACTCTATTAATGCACACGCTGCCTCAAATGAGTCACGGTTCATTAATTAGCTGTAGGCCTTGGGGTACTGAAAAGGTAACTATATGGACGGATTGGTGCTTTTCCTGTAAATGTTTCTTACAAAACTTTGCATATTTACCAGATTGTATTACTTTATAATTATAACTCATTTTGCTAGACATCTGTCCCTGGTTTTAGGAGCATCATAGAAAATTATTTTTGGACACAGAAAACTATGCTATAGTGCCCTTTGAAATAAGCATAATCTTTTCACAATTGGTAGCTTTACATGTCAATTTCTTTAGGTTAGCATATTGACTGAAGCACAGACTATCGGTAATGAAGACATCACTGGCACGTCCAGTATACCAATGGTGAGCCATACAGACTTGCTGAAGTTCATATTCTTCAGAGTTGGATCTTCCCACATATCTAATTCAAATCTAATTTTCCCTTTACCACTCCGTGACAATGCACTGAAATTGAAGGAGCAAGATTCTGCATCCATTCATTTCCGGGAGTCAACAACAACTTTGAGCGCCTATCAGTTAGTTTTATTTCGCTATTCGATTAAGGAAATGTATTGTGCATGGAATTTTAGATAATATGAAATAGTTTATGTATCCTGTCATTTGTTTACATAATGTTTGAAGGTCAGGAATTAGAAGAGGAGGCATGTGGATCCGAGGTAACTAACAATTTCGATTACAAAAAGTGGGGTTTGGGCTGGTGTTGTCTTCATAACATGCTTTTTATCAAATCTAAAGTGCTATATACCGTATGCTGGATTTACATTGAACATGTTTTTACAGCCCATCTCCTAACGGCCCAGAAGAAAACGAAGTATGAAGACACAGACAACAAATGAAACCAGAGATACTGCTTGCCAAACAGATTTCACCATGGAGCAAATATTATTTGAGGCGCTGCGTAGTCCAGTCAATAAGCAGACTCAAGATGCTTATGCCCAATGGCCAGAAAATGAATTGAATGTGACCGGCGAAGCAAGCAAAGTGTTTTTGGACCATTTATACAATGTGAGAACTAGACAAGATGAAGACGAAACTGAATGTAAGGAATATGCTTTTGAATTACTCAGTGACCACTTCACACAATCTACACCCGCAAAAAAAGTGGTTTCTCCAATTTGTCTTCCAATAACACAAGCCGAAATAACAGAGACTGAAGCCTCAACGGAATTGACCGAGGAATTAGCCAAAGATCGCGACTTCAGAGTGTCCTGTTCTGCCGATATATCCACCACAGTTGAGTCGCAAACCATGTTCATGCAGGACGATAGTCTAATGAAGGAGCACATATACATTGTATTCTACAGCTGCCTGGTTGAGATTATACTGATGCTGAAATGTGTCCATCCAGTGCGGGGGGAAGTATGCGGGAAGCCATTGGTGAATGTGACTTGTGTATCACAAGGCACTAACCTGAAAATACAAACCACCTCTGATCAGCTCCAAGCTACATTTTCATGGTCCGCTCAACCGATGCTGGGCAAAGTACCAGCTGGAAATCTGCAGTGTGCATCAGTTTTACTTTTCAGTGGCTCTACTTTTAGTAAGGTGTCCAATTTCTGTCAATTTGTGGGACTCCAGTTCCTTTCTAAAATGCAGTACTACAACTATCAACGAGAATATTTATTCCCTGCTATTAGTGAAGCTTGGAAAATTGAACAAATGTCAATTGAAAGGACATTCTCTGACAAACGGTTCAGGCTAGCTTGAGATGGACAGTGTGACATCCCTGGTTTTTCAGCAAAGTACTGCACATACCACTTTCAGGATATGGAAACTAAAAAAATTATCAGTTTGCTGGTCGTGCAGGTTTCCGAATGTAAATCCTCAGTGGCCAGGGAGAAACATGGTTTCATAAAATCCCTGGAAGATCTCCAATCGAGGGGAATGCAAATAGACCTCGTAGCCACCGACAGACATGTTTCAATAGCCAAGGACATGAGAGAGCAGTTTCCAAACACTCACCATCAATTTGATGTATGGCACGTTGCCAAATCAATCAATAAAAACATAACAGCAGCTGGAAAAAAAAGGTTCTGAAAATATTTTACAGTGGTCCCAGTCTTTCAGCAACCATCTTTGGTGGGGCTCCAAAACTTGTGGTGGGTCTGTGGAAATTCTACTTGAAAAATTGTGCTCATTAATGCACCACTGTTCCAACATTCACTCTTGGACAGAAAACCTACATTTTCACCAATGTGCACATGGACCTTTATCGGAGGAGCAGGAATGCAAGAAGAAGTGGTTGGTTCCATCTTCACCTCCACACAAAGCTCTTGAGAAGATCGGGTTTGATAAAACTGTCAAGAGATCTGAATGGACTCGCAGAATTCTGCCACACGGGAGATTTGGAGGTGTTCCACAATGTGTGCCTAAAGTACAGGCCCAAGAGATTGCATTTCGCCATTGACGGGATGCAATATAGGACATTACTAGCAGTCTTAGCGCATAACGAGAACGTGGGGAGAGAACAATCGAGGACTGCTGGAAACTTTGGGATGCTTCGTTACACAATGGCCTTTACGAAAAGAAGCAAACAATGGGTGGTCAAGCCAATAAACCAGGAAATGTAATGTGAAAGATCTCATTTTGACTGTGTTGGACATACATACTCATGGAATCGCTCATGATTTTGTTCCGAAGACACATACATTGCCACAAAAAATTGCAAACGTGCTCTGTCCACCAAAAGCAGACCTTGTGGAACAGTTCACTTCCCGGTTCAAATGATTAGCAGCTATTTGTTTGTTCAACAATGTTTATATAAAGTGTCCGAAAAAAGCGTCCGAATTGTCTTTTGAAATGTATCCTCTTTGTCAATTTATTTAGCAAGAAGTGCCTTTTGGAGGATGCCATACAGTGTTACGCTGTGCTTTCACACTTCCTGCTTTCATCGAGCTCTTGTGGGTCCTTCACTGATCGGGGGAGGGTCAGATGGATATCAGCATGAAAGCAGCTTTGGGGTTCTCCAGTTGCCTTACCAAACACGTGTCCAAATAGCTGAATAAATACGTGCCACACAAAGGACTGACACCTAGAATAGATAAGATACTTGGCATGCAAAAACTACTGTCTGTAACCAAAACAGTGCATCAAAGGGGTTTGTTTGTGGGAAATAGGTGCATTCTGACCTATATTTTTATGGGGGCATGTGTTAGGGGTCGTTGCTATCGGATGCCTTATCAGAGGGGCCGATCTTTAATTTGTGGCCCTCAGAGTCTTACGATTTCAATTGCAGTGGGGGTAGGTGTCAGTGTTACCAAAATATATGACCACTCCTGATAAGGTATATGGGAGGTGAAGTTGAGGTGGTGCGGGGTTATGGTCTGGCGACCAGATGTGTTCAAAGGGAACATGGGTCATGGGTTCAGAGGACCGCAGCCTGGCAGGAGGGGTTTGGAGATGGCATGAGACAGTGAGCTGAAACAGATCATGCACTAAGGTTGCAGCAGGGCTTGCTCTGACATTCTTGTACGAGCACATTTTGTCAGGGCTCGAGACTCGCTACTTGCGAAAAATGTTTATGTCATTTGCCGTGTGAATTGGAGACGGGCGGAGCTGACAGGTGGTGTGGGCTGGCTGTGTGAGTCGCTGGGAGAGTGCGAAGTTCTCCATAGGGACATTATAAATAAGGCATTTGGAAGTAAACTAACTGTAACTTTTCATTAAAAAAATGTAAATGACTGGAAATTTATTGCGCCATTGGTGGATGGCAGTATACAATTCATTTGTTTTTCAAAAATATTTCAAATGCCACTGTGGTCTGAAGGGCTATTCACACCCATTGGGAGTGAAGGTCATCACCTTTGAATTTTGCTTGTGAGCTGAGCACACCCACGCATCGTACACAGTATAAGGTTCGATTGTTTTTCATCCTTGGAAGAAAGGGAGGATTCCGAATGGAATGAATGAAGGGAGGTGTGTAATACTGTCAAATATGATAAGGTTCACCATTCCAAAATTGGAAAAAGGAACATGTTATTTCATTTTATGAAATTTCGCTGATCTGAACGGACACTGCGTTAACGCTGAGAGAATGGAAATGCCGAATATTATGTAAGTTTTACTGTAGACAATTTTATAGACGAACGAGTCAAAGTTTCATTTTCTGACCGTTATTGCTGGCCTACATTGTAATGGGTTGTTGTTTGTGGCATATTGCAACGACACACAAAAACAACCTGTGTGTACTTGTCTTTGTCCCGGGCACATGGGCAGTCTAGCTTCAAAATGCATGTAGTCCACATCTCAGTCCCCCAGGTTCCACCAATGCCAAATTCTACGCTAATATTTCGTTAAAGTGCCGTCTATGTGTTCTTTTGAATTCTAGCGTCAGCTTCCGCATCCCATTGTGAGCTAAATATACTCCATAGCACTAACCTCTCAAGCAAATTGTAGACTACTTTCCACAATGTTTTCTCTGTGTTTCCATTGTTTCACGTTTGTGCTCATCATTAGTTTTCACACAGTGCAGAATTAATGGGTAAATTGATCAATTATAATAAAGAATGGCTACTGAGACACATTTCTGTTATGTTTTCCACACAACTACATCCTGCATTTCTGCGAATGTCATTGATTCCGTATACCAATTGATGGCTTCTTCAGCCGGCAGCTGCAGATACACTTAAATGGCTGGATAACTATGACGTTGTTTTGGGACGATCGCCCCAGGCCGATATGCCCTTTCGCGATACCAGCGATAAGGAGCAACCTGACATCGTTTACGGTGGCGTGCGCCAAGCTGATGCCGAAGCCTTGCCATTCACGGTGCGTCCAATGCGCTTCTTATATCCAAAAGAAACACAGTGTGACTCACGATAAACATTTGTGGATCGAGAACAAAGAAAGAAATTACCAATGTGGTTGAATATGGCAATCGCAGGATGTTCTTGGAGCGTTTATTGTGAAATAAAAGTACATTATAAATTGCAGCATATTGCGATTTCCTTTAAAAATATAGTTTTGCATTCAAAATTGGGGCACGCTGTGTTGTGAGAGGATGTGTGTTGATATTCCGGGTTCTGCGTCAACTGACGCGAACACGTAGGTGATGACTGGGCGCATTTGGCTACACTGACCAGTAACGTCATGGAGATAGGCAGAGAATATCGCTAGATTTGGTGATGCCAGCCTCAGAGGCGGGGTATATGATTTAGTGCTGCCAGGGCAGTTCACCTTAGGGTGATGTGGCAATGGACAAAGATTAGCATAAGAGGGCCGTGCCCTGCTGCCTGATTTTGTATGTGTAAAAGTGAGGAAAACTACGGTAAGGTGCATAGGAAATGTTTGTACGATCGATCAACGGATGCTTAAAAACACATGCCCGAACGGTTGGGACAATAATATTTTTGAGTGCACTATTCCTTTGAAGCCTGGCCCCAGGAGGGCAGTCTTTCTAAAATCTGTGCTGCAACACAAGGCTACATATTTACATGCTACATATAAGGGAACCAGGTTTTGCAACGGGTTAACAAATTATGGAGCTATGCAAGATGTATGGCGAAGAGGTGGAGAACCAAACCCGAAGGGAGTGGATGCTAAATCAGCATGAAATAGAGGGGAACCTCCCACAGCTTCTCCTCAGAACACTGATCCACCCTGAAGGATAGGGTTTTACCCATTCAAAGAGCTAAATGCAGCGGCAGGCTATACTAACTCCTTATAAGCGCACCCTGTGCATGGTAATGAAGATGCAATAAATGGAGCCAAGCTAAGTAACCAAAAGCCAGGGCTCATGCACAATGAATATAAAGAGTGCTGCGAGTTGCAAGAGAAGCTAATGGAGAGTGACAAGAAAGGAACGGCAACTAGCCCGAATGAGTGGGTGGGCGAACAAATATTGCTCAAATTAGAGGGGGAAAGTCTGTGTGACACAAAGGACAGATAAAAGGAAGTCCAGGAGAGGCAGCATAAGGAGGAAAAAGATGCATGGCAGAGAAAGACGTTAGAGAAGGAAGAGAAAGAATGGGTAGAAATAATGGAGGAAGTGGAGGAAAGGGAAAGAAAGGAAATGAAGCAGCAGGACAAGATGAGGAGGGCATTATAGGTGAAACGCATGGTGACACAAGACAGAAACAAATGATCACAGTTCAAGGGTGTTTACTGAACAATGAAAATTGGTATACAGGTTGGAAAAATGCCTCACCTAAACCTATATCTAAGATGGAGACAGGTGTTGACCATCAAATAAAAAATAAGGCAGGCTTGGTGGCATTGTGACAAAATGAAAGGACCTAAACTAAGAAACCTATTGCCAAATCTTACAACTATTACAGAAAAGGGTGTGGGATAGTTCTCAAGAAAAGAAAGAAGTGTTCTCAAATAATAAGTCAGGATGCAGTGGCTTGGGTCTCCCTTCCCCACGTTTCA
This sequence comes from Ambystoma mexicanum, assembly GCF_040938575.1. Lineage (NCBI taxonomy): Eukaryota > Metazoa > Chordata > Amphibia > Caudata > Ambystomatidae > Ambystoma > Ambystoma mexicanum. The sequence goes on from NC_090922.1 coordinate 258,399,197, forward strand.
GTACAGGGTAGGAGGGGAGCTGGTGGAGCACAGTACAGTCTGGGGCTTCTCTAGCACGATACGACAGTTCCAAGGCACATAGTATCAGGACCATCAACGTTCTGGTGTTATTTCCTTGGAAAGTCTCTTGCCTTCAGGCCTGATATGCTTAAACATTGAAACAAAGTTCATTTAACAAATGACAGTTTGTTTCCAAAATATTCACTGGGTGACGGGTTCACCCTTTGGTCCCGCTCTTCTGGGCTGACCCTTGTTAATTGTAATCCAATTTCCAAAAGTAAAAAAACTGTGATGGTTTCACCCCTGAATCCCCCTCTTCTGGGCTGACCCTTCCTTGAATCTCTGTACCTCTGTTATTCTCATTATTCTTTTCTCTTTAAACTTTGGGTGGTAGTTTAACTCCTCGGATAGCCCTCGCTCGAGCTCAGACTGAAAGTCCGTGGGGGATGGCTTGACCCCTGGATCTCCCTTGTTCGGGCTTGGACCTCTCTCGACTGCCAGTGTTCAGTTTAGCTTCACCCTGCATCTCCCTTGTCCAGGGTTGGATGCTTCTTAGTTTCTTTATATCTTTGTAAACAGTTCATTCCTTCGGCATCCCTCCTCCGGATTCACTATTGCCTTTTTACAGCTTTCCACTTTGGGGTGACAGCTTTACACCCTTGAATCCCCCTCTGGCGAGCTCCGACCCATCTCAATTCTCAGCCTGCCTTCACCAGATTTACTATGGCTCTCGGGCAGGGTGATAGTGGCTCCCCACCTGGTTGCCCCTCTTCTGAGCTGACCCCTCTTTATTTTTAATGTTCGCTTTTATACAGTTCAAAGCTTTCAGGATTCACTTCCCTTGCTTTCATGTCAATTCACAAATCAAAGTCTGTTGAATGTACAGGGCTTTTCTCGATCCCTCACGTATGACTACTTTGCATTCCTTTGGCGGCCTTCCTATGGCCTTCTGGTTTCTGTAGTTTCTCAATATGGGGCTTGACCAGAGTCTCTTGAGTTAGCATCCATGTGGTACCGCTTTCCCTCTGTAGCTGATCTCCCCCTCACACTTTCAACAGTTTCTTTAAAGTTCATCAGCTTGGGTTCAAAATGTGGCACTTTGCGATTCTCACTCACCACAGCCTGGTGCTTATTGATTCTCCCCTCGACTCACTGGCTGTGATGAACCACTTGCCTTTGGCTTCTCTGGAGTCAAGGCCAGTACCACAGGCACAGGAGTCTCCTTTGCCACGCTGTATCAGCATCGGCTTGCCCCGTGTACCGTTGACATGTGCAGCAGGACACTTGCTCTATTGTACGTGGTCTCAAATTCCTCTCTACAAAGGTTCTGCAGGCCTGCAGTGAAAAGAGCAAGGTCGTTTCTCTCCTTACCATGCCCTCGCCTCATGCTGCCTTTTTTTGAACTCCTACCTTCTATTAGCCATCGCCTCCTGCTGCCTATCATATCTGTCTTGCTCATACTGTGCTCGTCGTCTCCTCCTTTTACCCCTGTGTGGAAGGGAAAAAGCCATCAGGTGTGTGTGATTGGAGCCAATTGCCTGACTTTGCCTGACCCTCAAGTTGGGACATGCCAGGTACATAGATTTAACAGTGCAAGTCTGTGGTTTTCTATATCCGGGAAAAGTGTGCGTATCAGAAATGATAATTTTTACATTGGAAAGGGGAGAGGTTGGAGAGTCAGAGTGGCCTACAGAACCTGATGGGAAAGGTTTGCAATATTTACGAGAATGACCGGAATGTAGACAAGAACAGAGGGGATGGTGGGAACGCTAGTGACTTGTTAAAGCAGAGTGGGAATGCAGAAAATAATAATAAGAGGGACGGGAAGAATAATAATTTGGAGTATTCGGATCAGGAACAGGAGAGTAGGGATTCTGAGAGAGAGGGGTTTTGGATGCAATGGGATGTTGGAACAGGTGGGAGGGATTGAATTTAAGGAAGCTGGACAGACATATTATAGCCTATAAAGGTTTGAGGGAGTTTGCCTTCCTCCCCTTCACCCTGGCTTGTTCCATAGCGCGTCTCACCTTGGGTATTTCCCCAGGCATAATCGCGGGTTCCCCAATCCAGGTGATCCTCCCCCACTGGTCCAACCCCAGTAACTGGATCCAACAGCAATGGCTGTTTCCTGGCCACCTGAATTAAGGACTTCTAGTAGTCTTACTGGGAGAACACCCTCAGGTTTCTCATAATTTGAAGAAGCAGAAAAGAAGAAAGGAGGGTGGGAAGGGTAAGAGTGAGAAAACTAAAGGAGGAAAGGGCAAGACAGAAAGAAGCGGAGGAAAAGAAAAAGAGGGAAGTAGATGAGGAATGGGGGAGACAAGTACAGCGTAGCTGAGAGAGGCAGAGAAAGGAAGTTGAAAGGCTTGATAAAGAGTGCCTACACAAAGGAGAGAAGAAAAGCAAGGAACAATAGTGGGAGAAAGGAGCTGGGAGAGGTGTTTTCAGACAAATTGAGGTGATAATGAAGAATCACACATTTCCAGTCAAAGATGAGGGAGCAGGGATACGAATAGGTATTGGGACCTTGCATAGAAGCAGGAGGGCTAGCGGTGCTACCCTTAGAGTAAAAAGAAGCATAACGAAGGAAATCAATAAAACATATAAGAAAAAGGGCATATACTTAACAGTTTGAACTTCTATAGTTCAGACTATGCATGATCTTATATCACCATACTGTATTCAACCGAATTTAATTCCAGGTTGTCTGAGGTGGAATTATGGTGTTAACAAACTGAACAAGTTCAATCTGTGTGGATGTTTTTGTTTTAGTTAATAAAAAGTTCCATATTTCTTCTCTAGTACGTGAGCATAGAAATCAACACAATTTGTTAAAATATCTGAATCGAATTGTCCTCAAAGCAGGACATTCAACCACCAAATGACAGAGAGTTTCACTTTGGTAAGGATCATTACAATAGCAATAGGCAGTTTGATCTGTAGGGATCAAATGTCTTCTAGCCAGAATCTGCTTAGTCAAACATAGATTCAGGCGAATGCGTAGCATTTGGGATCTAACGAATTTTGATGGACATTTGACTAAGTAGGTTTCCATAGTGCAGAGCCTTTTGTGTGTGGACATCATAACATTACAATCCACATACTTAAGACATCGTTTACGAGTAGTTATCCAGTCAAAGCGATACAGTTTCATTTTAGCCTTGGTGGGATTCATCAGAAGGAGTTCAATTGTGATATCAGCATCCAATACTGCATCTATAACACATTTTGTCCATGCCTTAGGCAATTTATTCAAGAGATTTTGAAGACCACAAGGCCTTCGAGATAAAAAAAAACTAGGTCATCGGCGTAAAGTAGCCAGGTGATCTTTTGATTACCTAGTTCCGGAGCATCTGAAAGAGTGTCTTCAAAGTTCATACCTATGCTCATGGCATAGCACCATTCAATAATTGTAGGGCAACTGCATGGAAGGTGCTAATAGTACAGTATCCCAACATTTTCAGACATGAACCCGCTGCTTACATTCAGGAGATTCAAGAGCACTGGTGCCTTGATACTCATGAACCGTGGGACAAGACAATAGCCATTTTCTAATCATATATTGTATCAGGGATTACCCGAGCCAGTACAGAGGCAATTGAAGAAACTAGTGGGAATGAAGGCAAAGCCATGGCCAGCGATTCAGTTGACTATAGTTCTCTATTGTCGGTTTCTGCAAGAGAATGCTATGAAGAAGTGTGAGAAAAGAAAGTTTGAAGAAGTGAAGTTAGTTCAGAGAAAACTGGCAAAGTTTTTAAAGGAAGGGGCTATGTTGACAAGTGGTGATGGGGTGGTTATGCAAGAGACGCAGCACGGTCAGCCAATGGTAGGAGGCAGTTTTTAAGGAAGGGGAGAGTGCAATTATTGGCCCCGAGGATGAGGGGGTGTACCCAGAGGAAGAGGGGTTGGGTTTCAAGCTTGTCAAGGAGGTGAGTTTAATGGGGGCAGCCCAGAACTACAGGACCAACTCAGCAATGTTGAACATGTGAGAAAATGAGACACATCGCTCGAGTATGTAGAAGTAGGGGAGTGATTATAATTATAATTTATAATTATAATTGCTCTTTTATAACACGCTTAATACCAGAGACCAGTTTCTATGCACAGGACCAGGATTCAAACATGTGTTTCTATGCATGTCTTGCTTCCAAGACAAACGCGTAGCCCCGGACGTATCCTCTCAACCCTGGGATGCAATATAATTGACAGTACCCAAGAGGGGGACAACCTATCCACCACTATGTAACACTGAGCCACCTGTTTATTATGCTCAAGATCACACACAGTATCAGACATATGCACCACAAATGCAGCAGACACAACAAGCACCCCAATCATTGATGCAAGCACACAGTCTCGAGTGCAACCACAGCAAGCACCCACACAGGCACAACAGACTCAGATGCAACCACCAGCACCAATATAACAGAATACCATGGCAACCTGGAACCCCAGCTTAGATCCTCACACTCAGAATAGGGAAAGTGACTGTAGTGGAATGGAACCCTATCACTGGGATGGGGATGAATCTATACCCACAATAAGAGAGCCCATAGAGTGACTTGATGTGTTCAATCCTATCCGCTACATTGGTGCCACGAGTCAGCATGACCATAGGTCACAAAAAATGTTCTTTCTTTGTAGATACAGGGGCAACCAGATCCTGTGTTCGGGAGGGGAGATACCCAATGTCAGGCATTGCAATGAATGCACAAGGTTTTTCTGGGGCTACAAATTTGGTTCCATTCACTGACAAATTGCCCATTAGTATTGGAGAACATGACCTCACCATGCCTCTATTGTATTCCCACCAGACACCAGTCAACATATTGGGAAGGGATATGATGAGTAAACTCAACATGACCATCTCATTCACTGATCAGGAATAGTGTTCTCCACTCCAGGCATTCATTACAAGAGATTGCATTAGCATTTTATGGTGGGACAGCACAGGGGTGTGCCATGGATCCTGAAGTGTTCCAATATGGGTTGAATCTTTTGCTAGCATGGCTTGCTGGGATTAAGTGAAAATATTGAAACTACCCGCAGAGCTCTTGTTTAGAACAGAGATTCCCATGCATGAGAAGGAAGGACATGTGGTCCCACTAGAATTGGAAGATGCTATAGTAAGGGAACAGTGATTCATTCTCCATGGGAGTGATGACGAGGGAAAGGTATGGCAGGCAGTGATTCCCCTAGACGTGGGACACAGATTGGCTGGCGTGACAGATAAAGAGATTTTTTCTTTATGCTTACTCAGATGATGAAGTGGTGTTTTCCACAAGCATTATTTATTGGGTGAGAATTGAGAACAGGGAAGTATCATAGAAAAGGGCCCTGATAAAGAAAGACACTCTCGAAGATGATTTGACACAGGTGCTAAGCGCATTGTGGACTAGCAGTCCTTATGATGTTGGCCTATTGAGGGGAGTTCAGGCTTTTAAGGTCAAATTGAAACCAAGAGCAATCTTGCCAAGAGTGAAACAATATCCCATGTCTAAAGAAGCAGTTCTAGAGATCCCTGATTACAGTGCCGGATTTTACTTGTTCTCACAAGCGAACAGGGTGGTAATGATAGCAGTGCTCACACAGAAGACTACTTTGGGACACAGACTATTAGCATATTACAGTGGGCTTTTGGATCCAGAGATCAAAGGTCATTATCTCTGTGAACAATCGTTTGCTACTGCGGCCTTTAAAAGTGAGAAGTCAGCAAATATCATGATGGGCTATGAGACAACACTATATGTGGAGCATGCCATGTTCACCATTTTTGAGAAATGCAAAAGGACATTGACCACACAGAGAGCATCAGGGTATGAAGTGATCATTTCAAACCCAGTAATCAAAATAGTCAGATGCAGAGTAGTGAACACAGCAACCTTCATAGCAGAGCCAGTAGGTGAAGGAGACAACATGCTTGATTGCACAAAATACACATGGTATACCCCATGTCCGAGAAAATTTCCCCGGCGGGGGGAATACTCTTCATTGATGGTTCCTCGTCGAGTGACCAGAATTTGAGGGAGATGCACACTGGGAGCGCAGTGGTAAAATTGGGGCAGGATGAAATCTTTGAGGTGGTGGCGAGTGTGAGATGGCCTTTGCATTTTTCAGCGCAAGCAGCAGAATTAGTAGCACTCATTGTAGCTTTAGAAACACATGAGGATGAGGAGATCACAGCCTACTCCACCTATGTGATGTCAACAGTACACGCAGGACTGTCAAGTCGGAAAAGGTGGGGATTCCTGTGCACTGAGGGCACACCAGTGCAACATGCACCATTATTCGACAGACTGATAGACGCACTATCGGCCACTGCCATAGTGAAATGCACAGGCCACACAAGGGGGAGGATGAAATCTCCTGTGGCAACGAAGCCGCTGACACAGAGACCAAAAAAGCAGCATATTTTCCCGAAATCTGTGACTTTGGCATGAACTCAACATGATAATAAAACAAGGCTTTAATTCCTTACCCACCAACCAGATAATAGAGCTACAGGGAATTGCCCTACCAGAAGAGCAGGAGCTGTGGAAAAGAAGGGGGTGCCCAGTATCCCCTACTATTGCAATGTGGTGACAGGATAGTACTGGCAAACCGGTTATGCCCATCACATTACTCAGAGTAGTATTAGAGCAGCTCCACCATCCAGCTTTTACAAGTAGGGAAAGTCTTGTGGTTCAGATTGCAGAAGATTGGTTGACTCCCAACCTGGCAGAGCATGAGATCTAGGTCATTACTCCTGGATCTGTTGTTCGATACAAACGGAAGTGTTAGATACGGCACAGACATAGTAGCATCTTTTTAAGATAAGCAGCCCCAACAAGATTGGTAGCTGTTTTTTGGTTTTAGAAATTCCTTGATTAGTAAAATCAAGGCTTTGAGTACTGGTAGCCGCACAGATCCACGGAGATGACAATAAAGTAAAAATATGGACCTTGATGATGTGGGCAAGGATTGGGATAGTCTTCACCTCCTTTTGTGTACCCTTGACAGGTGTAATATTAGTAACCACCGAGGGCGAGCCCCTTACCTGTAGAGAGGGCCAATTAGCGAATATAGGGACATTTAGTTAGACATAGGCAGGGACGTCTTTATGGGAGGGCAAACGGCACGTGCCCCGGGCCCCCACTCTGGGAGGGGGCCCCCATCTGTCACCAAATCTGGGGGGAAGCAGTATGGGATCCAAATACTTAACATACTTAATTGCAAAATGTAGTGGTTATTTGTTTGCCCAGTATCTGTAACAGAACAGCAGACGTCCTCTTTGATAATGTGGCTGCAAGCAGCACACGTTAACCTTCAAGTCGCATTCAATGGAGGGGCCTGGTTTATGGGCCTAACTTCTGCAAGCATGGCTTGCAGTGCAGCTTGTGAGAAAGCACAGGCCATAGATCTCCATGATTACCTTGTTTTTCTTTTCTGGGACCTGAATTCAGAATGGCTGCTTGTCTTGGAAAGAGCAGGACACAGTAGACCCATACTTTGCAGAATCATTTTTTGAGATGACATTTTGCAGCAGGTAAAAAAAATATATAAAAACAAATAGTATTATGTGTAAATAGATAGCTAAGTATACCTACATGTTGGAAGCTGATTCCCCCAAACCATGGCAATACATGCCTGTGTGATTTATTAAGTCAGAAACCTATTTATTGATAAGATAGCTCAGCGGTTTGAGCGGTTGCTGCTGCGATCTGTGTTTGATCTGAAAGTCACAGGTTCAAATCCTGGCAAGGCCAACTCAGCATTCATCCTCCCGGGGTCGATTGAGTACCAACTTCATTTCGGTGATAGTGTATGTAAATATTTTCTATGTAAAGTGCTTTGGTGAAAGCGCTATATAAATAATACTTCATTATCCTTTGTTTTTGTGCAAAGATGTATATTGTCTGTGATAACCCATACAGATAAAAGTTCTCAAGAGAGATATGTGTGTGCTGAGTAAGGACAGTTTGATTGGTAGTCAGACTCTTACTTTCATATGTTTTAGGCGGTTACACTGAGCTGGGCTAATTTGTTGAAGTCTACATTCGTAGATAACTATGTTAGTGTTTTTTGTGTACTGCATGCAGCTGTATTTTTCCTCACCTTATCTACTCGCAGAACTCTGATAGTTTTGGGTTTCACAACGTGTCCTGTTTTAGTATGTGCACCCTAAATAGCTACACCACTGCCCCCACTCTCTGCGATTTCCCACTGTGACCTTTTGGATATCCGAAAAGCATTTCAGTAAATCTTGGAGTCGAGCGTAGGTTTGCATTCCACATGGGTTACATGTACTCCCTAAACTGGAAGAAGTGTCCCATTTGCCCTGTTATTCAATTGCAGAACAGTACACTGAAATCTTATAAATATTTCAGTGAGGCTTGAATGCTCCTTTATGTTTCTCCCCTTAAATGTGCACACTTGGGCTTTCCTTACTGACACAACAAAAAGCCTTTCTAACAAAGCAACATCTTTGACAATGCCAATTCCAGCTTTATTCCCCACCCCATAATCTCTCACCCTCCTAACTCAAACCTTTCTCACAAACATACCCATTGTTCTCCTCTTTGACACTCCTATCACACCTTCCACGTGCCTCCTCTGTGTTTCTCTCCTACTATGTTACTTCTCTCTTAGAAGCCCTGCACTTGTTTCTAGCTCTCCTTGTCTTCTCTCTCGCTGGTCACCTTTATTGGCCAGTTTACCTCTTTACTTGTCCTCTAGATTTTCACTCCTACATATCCCTCATTGGGCTAACCTTTTGCTTCTCTCGCTACTCACCATCTCACTAAGTCTATCCTCTCCCTGCTCGCCTGCACCTTCTTTGTCACTCACTCATTCCATCCTCTCTCAATTGTCTATCCCTTCATTGTATAGTCTTTCCTCTCCATGATAAGCTTATTTGTCACCCCTCCCTTGTTTCTTCCTCCACTGTCTCGCCATGTCTCTCCTCTCTCTTCCTGCTCCCCATCCCCTTCTTAGTTCTGTCCCTCCCCTCACTCACCTTCCTTACCTCTCTATTATTGCCTCACCATCATTGTTCTCGCTTCCCTTCCTTGTCTTTCCCAAATGTTCTGTCTCTCCTTCCCCTTGGAATCTGTGCCCTCTCTGTTGTCTGCTGCCTTGGACTGCGACTTCAGTTGTATGCGCCCCCTGTTGTCGTTGCCTCGTTTTCACTGTTCCTTATTTTTTCTCACCCCGTATTGGCCTTGCTCCTCCCATGCACCTTCCTTGTCCCTCTATTCTGATCCCCTGATTCACCTTCTTTATCTTTAATTTTTGTCTCCACTCTGAGTCGCAACTCTCTCTCTCTCTCTCTTTCTCTCTCTCTCTCTCTCTGACGCTCCCTATCGCTCGTTGACTTTCCGTCTCTCATTCTCATGCTTCTACTCACTCACACTCACTCCCTCTCTTTCTCTCACCTTTCCTCTCATTTACACTCACTCTCTACCTTTCTCTCCCCTTCCTTCTTGCTCCCTCCTGCTCTTATGAGGTCGTAACCTCCTTGCCTACCCTACCAATCTCTGTTTATCTCCCCCTCTCTCTGCCATTGATCCTCCCTCTCTGCTTCTCTATGCTTTCCACCAGTGGTGTGCCAGGGCACTAGAAGAATGGCTGAATTTGGGTCAATCAGTTGCTCTTTGATTTCCATGCCTGCCCTCATTCCAGTGTTTGCTGCTCAAAGATTAATTGAAGATTAACGACCGAGAATTGGTCACCACTCAACCATAGCAAGACCCACACCTAGTGGGATTCTTTGTCTTGAAGGACTTACATTTTTTAATCCCCCCGTCCTACCTGATTGCATCCCTTTTTCTCGAATTATATGTACACCTATACCACTATGATTATTGGATATATGTATATGTTTGTATTGGTTCTGAACAATGTGATGCATTTGCCTCCACTCACACTGCATTCAAATTAAATGCAGAGTTTGAAACTGTTGTTTGCTTAAAAATGTTTGGTTTATCACAAATCTGAGACTTATGCTCTGATCAATTTGGTTATTCACGGCAAACTGGTGTGTATCACCTTCATTGCTTTACAACCAGAATGATGAGGAACATTAAATAAATCTCATGTTTAAGCCACTCAAATAAGGCTATCAGTGTGTAATTTGTTTACGAACTGTCTGTTTTGCTGTTGCACCTTAATCCCTGATCAAAGTATGGGTCATCATTTTTTTTTGTTAACACCATCACAACCTTTGATGAATAAGTAAAGCATACACAACTAACAGTATGCCATAATTTAGACCAGCGGTTACCCCTCCAGTGACACACCTTATGCTATAGCCCTAGGTTCCGCCTCCAGGGCTTTCCGTTTTGTTACAACTGCTCAAAGATTAACTGGCAGGATATAAACAGGCAAAGGAAAGTATGTGCCGATTGTCAATGCCCTGGTGACATTGGGCCTCATTACACGGTAGGCGGTAAACCATGGCGCTATTAGCGCCATGGTTCATGCCGGTAATTTACCGGTACCGCCTTGGAGGAAAGGGGAATTACCGCCCATTCCAAGGTTGGCGGGGCGGTAATTCCCCCTTCCACCATTGCCCTTCCCCATTCCCATTTTTGCCCCATAGGGCTCTATGGGAATGGGGAAGGCGCTAATTACGGTACCGCAAATTGCGGTACCGTAATTAGCTCCACTGGTCCCTTTGCGGGTTGGTTTTTAACGCCTGCAAAAAGCAGGCGTTAAATTCCCCAACCCGCAAAGGGACCTCGTAGTAAGGCGGTAAGGATTTACCGGTACCGGTAAAATACAGGTACCGGTAAACCCTTACCGCCTACCGTGTAATGAGGCCCATTGACTTTTGAGGGCAAGATTGTTGAATAAGGTTGAATAAGGTAATGCATATTAAGCACATTATACATAAAAAGAAGCTACATTCCGGTGCCAGGTAATAACTACAATGGGCCTCATTACGACATTGGAGGCAGCCATGCCCTTATTGAGGGCATGGCTGCCTGCAAAATTGTGTCCGGGTCCGGGTTCCCTGAATGGGGAAATACCGGGCCATTCTGACTTTGGAGGGCCCGGTATTTCTTCCTTCAGGGAACCCGGACCCGGTCCTTCCCCATTCCCATTCGAGCCCCCATAGGGCTCAATGGGAATGGGGAGGGAGCTATTAACAGGCCTGTTGTTAGCTCCCTGGTCCCCTTGTGGAAACCGCTATGGACGTCTGGTAACAGAGCGGGTCCCGCGAGGGAACCTCGTAATAGGGCGGAATGGGTTTAACGGCGCTGGCACCATTACCCGCGCCGTTAAACCCATTCGGCCCTTCTTGTAATGAGGCCCACTGAGTTGTCTTTAATACACAGACTCTTCTTGGGTCTGCCTAAGTTGTTCATTATGTATGTTAAATGATGAGTGTGGCTTTTGTCGAAAAGCATACACTGTAAACTGAATCACTGCTACGGGCTCACAATTTTGCAGATATGGCAGAGCAAGAGAAAATTATTTGCCCAAGGTCACAAACATTAGTTAAGTAGCGATGCTGGGATTTGAGCCTAATCTGCAATTTAGGCACTTGACCATATATTTTGTCAGCATTGGTCTAATTAAAAAATATATATAATACAACAACCCGACAAATATATAAATCCTTATAGAAATGTGTTAAAAATAAGATTCTGCAGATTCTGAAGAAAAATGTGAAGTTCCTAAAGAGCAATCAGACATCACATAAATGCACTTGACAGTTTAGAAAGGGAGCAAGATATTTATTTACCTTGAGATAAGATACAGATTTCACTCGCCATTTGGAGTATGTGAGAGTTTTTTGCGATGCAAAGGCCAGGGTGCCGCTACCACATCAGTTATTATCACTCAAACATTATTGGATACGAGGGGCACTAGCTGCATGTTACTACTTGGCTAAAGACCTACTTACTCCATCAAACAAGGAGGATGAACATCTTAAAATGTGTATTTGGAAGCTATAATCCAAATGCCGAGGGCAGTGGCGGCACACTACTACTCACTTTTCCCCATCAACTATTGCTACTTCATGCACTCTTGTTTCCTACAAATATGCTGAAATAGAGTTTCAAAATATGATAATGAGCATTTTTAGCACATCATTTGGAATTTATGTTCACCTTAAAAATACAGGATTACAAGTACCAGAATGCAATGTGATGTGCATCTGAAAGCCAGGTCGGGTTTATGCCTTGACTGACAAGAGATCATTTGCAATCTCTACAAACTGTAATATTTATTGTAAAACTTTCAAGACTGATTTCAAGACCTGCTTCTAGGTACTTGTGTAAAGGTAGAGCACTAGAAAAGTCAGTTCACTGCACTGTTCATGGTAGTTAGGGAGTGGAGACATGTTTTGACTCAACAGGGGTCTTTATCAAGGCGTGTGCTTGGGGTATGCATCTATTGCCTTTCTCCCTGGACCATTATTAGTTTCAGTAAATTAAACCTAATTTTAGGAAAGAGTTGGCTGTGTTACTTCTGTTGAATTTGACTTGAGACACGTAATCCATTCAGATCGATGGTTGGGGCAGGTGTTAAATGGGCTAGAGGAGGGGGCCCCCCCAACTCCATCTTTGCCCCGGGCCCCAAAAACTGTTAAGATGGCCCTGGACATAGGGACTCAGACCATAGGATTAAATAATGTGAATAAATTATTTCTGTCTAATGGTGTTAAAACGGAAGGACTGCCACCATTAGAAATGGTGCCAGTGCTTCTGAGTCCCCATTCCCGTGGAGTCCTGTGGGAGTAGACGGGAATGGCGACTTACCAAATCTGACGCCTAACTTCCCGCGCTGCCGGGATTTGTAATGTCCCAGTGGCACCGGGAATTCAGCCGTTGAAAACAGTGTTTCAAGTTAGGCGGCAACGTGCTGGTGGCACCAGCGGATTACCGCCAATCTTGTAATGAGGCCCACTGATTATGTAGACATCATCCAAAAATGTAACAGCTACAGATACATGTTGGTAGTTGTATGCATGTCTTCCTGATGGAGTGAAGCCGGTTCATTCACACATCCTGATGCCATGTGTGCCAGAAAATTACTCGTATGTGAGGCATTTCCAATGTGGGGAGTGTGCAAAGTCGTTCGGTATGATAATGGACCACATTTTGTGAATTCATTGTTCGAGAACACAACAATCCTACTGGGTTTTAAGCGTAAATTAGCTTATCAACCGCAAGAAAATGTAATTTGTGAATGCCTAAATCGTCTGCTCAAAGAGAGAATAGCCACATAAAAGACCCTGATGTTACGCTCACCTGGTCTCTGCGGGGACATTGGGGCATGGTTGGCGCCCTCCCTGGACTTGGCTCCCCTGGATCAGACTCCTTCCCAGCTGCTGTAGTGTGGGCTGCTCTGGTTGCTGGCACTGCCCCTGAGAGAATATGAGAGGCAGTGAGAATGCTGTGGTTGGATTGTGATTTCCGTCGAACCCTTTGTTCCAGAATGAGGTGAGCATGCGTTTACCCATATTGTCTCACCAGTTTTCTTGTGAGGATGAGGTCTCCGTCCTGCTTCTCATCAGCAGGGGCGCCTTTGATGGACCTAGTTGCTTCACTGGTCCATGTGTGTGGCAGCCCAGACCGGCTGTGACCATACCACTTTAGAGGTAAGTGTTCTTAACAATGATTATTGTCCGTATCCTTTTGCAATGTCTTTTCCCCATGATTATTGTCCGTAACCCTTCTAATGTCTTTCCTCTCCCCAATAGGTGTGAAGATGGCCACGCAGAGTCGCAGTGTTGGGAGTGAGTCCAAATGGTGCCAGAGAGCACTGCGGAACTCCCAATTAGAAGATAAGTTGGTTTTCAAGGTCGAACGCAAGGCTTATGTGTTGCGCAGCCAAGCGTAAGATATTTATGAGGTCTCTAACCTTGTGTGCACTTTTCTCTTTCAGGGATGGCCTGGCGGCATCAGACGGGAAGCAGCTATCTGAAGACCTGCCAGCGATTACTGGATGGGTCGATCCGTGAGGATGCTGGGTGAAAAGAAGAGCTCACACGTAGCTAGACGTCCGAAACAGGTGAGGATGCGCCCCGACTCCGATGACAATGGGAATCAGGTAAAATGCGATGCGCTGCAGGCAATGGGATTGCAGGAGACAGGTAAGATGGTGTCACTGGAGTCAGGTAGGCTGCGCGTCGAGCGATGGTATTGCTGGAAGCAGGTAAGGTGCACACTAAAATGAAGTGTTGGAGTTAGGTAAGGTGCACAGAAAGCAGACTAACACGAAGCGCTTGCATGCGGATGGGGCTGGCTTAAATAGCCTGGTCCCATCCACTCCCCTTTGGCCCCGTCTTGTAGCTCCACCTTGCCACTCCCAGAGACTGCTGCACGTGCTCCATAATGTTTCCTAATGGCCACGCCCGGCCTGGATTCACGTGCCCCACAGAGAGGCTATTATGGGAGGGCAAAAGGGGCACTTGCCCAGGGCCCCCACCTTGGAGGGGGCCCCACAAGGCTAGCTGATCTGAAGAAGTAAGATTCCATTGTTCACCAGTCTTAAATAGAACATCTCAGGATATTTTGTGGGGTGCTGCTGAGGCTCTAAACCCATTGCCTTTCTGTTTTGGCAAGTGCATTCTGCCTTGATCAATTCATCATAGTTTGTGTGTTTCTTATGGCACAACTCTGTAGCATTCTTTCCTTCCTGTGGCAATTATGTTGATCGTGTGCAATGGTGAAATGCATATTGATAAATTGAGTGCCACAATGGTTCAGAAGTTAGCTCAGTGTGGGAAGCACCCATTGCAGAGATATGAGTTCATATGAAATGAAATGATATTTTATTTATATTGCGCTTGTATACAAATGTTTCAGAGCACGCACGACCAGGCAAAAAGGGAGGGGACCAAGGGAGAAAAAACTGAAAAACAGCAATCTTACTAGGCCCAGTGACATTTAAGAAAGCACAAGTGCATGGAAAAGGAAAAAGGGGGAAAAGTGCATGGAAAGGGGGGTGGAAAGTGCGAGGAAGAGAAGAGAAAACATACATATTAAATAGAATAAATAATAAATAAGGGCGATAAACCATAGTAGTGCAGCAGCAAGTGGCAGGTGAAAGTTAGTCAGAAAGGTATATCTGATAAGTGCAGAAGAAAAGTGGGAGGGGGACTGTATGGGTACAGATACAGAACCCTAGTGCAGATGGTGGCCTGGAAGCAGTGCAAGAGGGTGGCAGGGTGAGCAGGTACTTGGGCCCGAAAGAACAGAGGGTGGCCAGGTGAACAATGCCAAGAGAAGAAACAGATCAACAGGGGAGAAGGGGGCAAAGGCATAGGTAACATTAGAATATCACATTCCAGCAAGGCTGACTGAGCGTTTCCTATGTCTGAAGTTTATAAACCTGCCTGCATATGTATTTGATCTTCCAGAACAACACCTGCTATTATCAGCAATGTACCTGTACCAGATAAGGGTTGCTATAAAAACTAACATATCATCCGTATGGTGAAGGTCTAGAAATTGGTTTGTTCAGGTGGAGTGTTGTAAAACCTAGGCAATCGCCTCCAACGCTGGCATAAACAGTTAGTCCAAGAGGTGACTAAGTATCCAAATTCAAGACTATGGAATGACAGCGTTCAGGTTTGTATTCTGGATGCCAGCAGACGATACAGTGATGCTGGTCAAATCATCTAATATATCTTACATTACTGTGCTGTCTTCTGGGAGGTTTGCCTTCTTGCATGCTGCTGGTATCGTTTAGCCCATTACTTGATCATTCTTCTTATGTAGGCCATTTGGGTGGAAGGGTTGGTAGACAGAAGAGAGCGGACCATATGTTGCAGGCCCCAGGCAAGTATATTTTAAGCTCCACTTGTTTGACACAAAAAACGGTTTGCTTTTTGGTAAAAGTCAAAGGTTTTTATGCACGTTTCTAAATGAAAATGTCACAAGTGTTTGTTTTGGAAGTATTTAAAGCATTAAAATACAAAAGACAAACCCAGATTAAATTTGTTCAATCACATTGATCGGTATGCTGGTTCTTATATACTTCACTTGATGATGCAGAGTTGATACAAATCCCAGTTCACCCCTTCACCCTATAACCAATGTGTGATTCTGGGAATCTCATTTAATCTTGTATTGCCTAACCTTTCAATATTGGCAGTCCCTAAACCTTGTCAGCTGCTTCCGAGAGATTTCCTTTCTCATGGTATGATCTTCATGAAAGCCTTATTAATGGTTTCACTGTGTTAATAGTGAGCATATTTATATCGCACACCACAGGCATTTGCTCCTTTGATATCTAATGGAAACACTATTTGAAAACAATATCCCATTTCCAATCTCAGTCTGTCTGGATATAGTCACCTTTCAGGTAGCTTCTAATCTGCCTCCACTATCCATGCTATGGTATGTGTAGCGTTCTCCTTCCTTCCAATTGGTGGTCTCTATCCATGCATGAGCACTTTTGCATTCTGTGAGGCAGCTAAGGTGAGTTCTCTATTATGGGTTACATGTACCTTTTACATATGGTCCTGCATTAATGCTACATCTACGTCCTGGATGTTATTGATAAAAAAGTATCCTGTATGTACTAGAACAGTAACCCCTTTGTAGACTGCTAATGGCGGTGTTCAAATGCTACTTATTTGTCATTCTGATTAGAGCAAGAATGAAGAGGGCAAGGGGACTTAAAGGGAGCAAACATGATTATTATGCTGCGAGACAGCATATCAACCTATAGGTTGTGAGCACGACTGGTGGGTGCGCAACCAGTATTCTTGATCCTTTAATTCCTTTGGTTTGGTGGATGAGGGCCCCAAAGATGTCCGTGCCCAGGGCCCCAAAAGTGCTTAAGATGGCCCTAGTGCCCCAGACACAAAGTGTGGAGAGCACACTTTCTCATGAGCCTGGTGCCAAAGGCGCCAGGACTGGGTCCATTTGGACCCTTTAGATGACAAAGATAGTGGCCCTTGTCCTGTGGCCATGACAACACTCCCCCTCAAGGCCCCTCTCATGGGTGTTCTTCTCCCTGGTCCTGGTTTGGCAGAATTGTCACAATGGAACTGTGATTAGTCGTGGAGCATGGACAAATTCAACAGGTTCCCATGTGCGATCTTGAGGTCCATAACCCTCCCAGTCGATAAAGTAGTACAGTTTTGAACGCACTATCTTGGAATCCAGAATGCCTTTGACTTTGTACTCTGGTTCTCCTTCTATGATCTCAGGCTCAGGTGGTGTTTTTATCCGAGTACCTGGTTTCATTGGTTTTAGGAGGGAAACATGGAACACTTGATGGATTCGCATATTGGCTGGTAAATCCAATTTCATGGCAGTAGGCTTAATGATGGCTTTGATGGGATAAGGTCGGAGGTACCTTGGACGGAAGGCCCGAGGTCCCTTCAATGGAATATTTTTGGATGCCAACCATACTTTATCACCTACTTGGTAATGCAAGGCCTCTCTTCTACGTCTGTCTGCAAACCTTTTCTGTTGTTCCTTAGCTCTGATCAGGTTCTTGGTTGCTTCTTTAATGGTTTGAGTAATGGTTTTATGTAAAGAGGTGATTGCTGTCATTTCCAGTTTGTCAAGCGGATCAAAGGAGGACGTCCGAGGATGCCGACCATTCATTGTGTAGAATGGGGTTTGTCCGTTGCTAGTGTGGATAGAGTTATTGTAGACAAATTCGGTTAACCAGAGAACGCTTTTTCAGGACCCTTCAGTTTGCTGCAACATACACCTCAGGTATTGCTCTAGAGTCTGATTGGTCCTTTCAGTTTGACCTTCGATTTGGGGATGGTGACTCGTGGATAGTCGAATATCAATTTGGGCTATCTAACAACACCTCCTCCAGAGAGCTGAGACGAATTGAGTTCCACGGTCTGAAATCAGAACAGATGGGAAACCATGTAATTTGACAATTTTCTCCAAGAATACAGTGGCCAGAGCAGCAGCAGTGGTAAGCCCCTTTAGCGGAATAAAATGCGCCATCTTGGAGAATAAGTCTACTACGACCAGGATTGTATTAAAGCCATCGCAGGGTGGCAGATCGGTAATAAAGTCCATAGACAGCGTATGCCATGGTGCTGGTGGTACAGTTAATGGACACAACAACCCTGCAGCACTTAACTTCTGGGATTTGTTTTGCGTGCAAACACTGCAAATTGCAATAAACTGGGCAACTTCTTTTCACCAGGTTAGCCACCAATAGTTCTTCTGGATTTTGGCCCGAGTCTTAGCAATTCCAGGATGTCCTTACCCTAACAACTCGTGGTAGTTTGCTATTATTTTGTTTTGCATTTCCTTGTCCTGAATATATAGTCTTCCCTGAAAATAGGGTAAGTTATCTTTGATGGAGTACTGGTCTCTGTTAACCAACCTCTCCTGTTGGGCTGTTTGGTCCATCCGAGATTGGAGATCGATCTTCAAGTCTTCCCAGCAGGTGGTTGCAGCGATCTGGTTTTGAATCCGTTCTTTGGGAATAATGGCCACCGGCTCAGATGGTGCAAAAACGTCTTTGTCCTCTCCCATGCGTGACAGTGTGTCTGCTTTTCCGTTGCGCACTCCTGGTCTGCAAGTAATAACGAAATCGTATTCGGCAAAGAAGAGTCCAGCGAAGGTGACGCGAAGATTGGGCCTTAGTGGTTTTCAAGTATTGCAGATAACGGTGATCTGTGATAACTGTGACTGTGAGTCTTGCCCCTAGAAGGTAGTGTCTCCAGGTGTTGAGGGCTCCTTTAATTGCTAGTAGTTCCTTGTCAGTGATTTCATAGTTCATTTCCAGTGCAGAAAACTTACGGGACCAATATGCTATGGGATGTAACTGCCCCATATCCGGGTCCTTTTGTGATACTACTGCTCCCATGGCCACGCTGGAGGCGTCTGTTTCAACCACATAAGGCAGATCAGGTCAGGGATGCTGAAGAACAGGTGCTAAGGTGAAGGCCCGTTTCAATTCCTGGAATGCGTTTTCAGCTTCGGGGGACCAGAAGAACTTTTTATTCTTTTTCAGTAGAGAGGTGATTGGGTGGACGATCTGTGAAAACCTTGGGATAAACCCTCTGTAAAAATTGGCAAATCCGAGCACACTTTGCACTCCTTTGGTAGTTGTTGGGGATGGCCACTGAAGGATAGCATCCACTTTGCGTGTGTCCATGTGAACTTCTCGTGGGGTAAGCATGAAGCCCAAAAATTCAACTTCTGTGACATGGAAGAAGCATTTTTCCAATTTGGCAAACAGCCGATGCTGACAAAGCTTTTCCAGAACTGCCCTTACATGGCCAACTTGGTCATCCTTGGACGTTGAGTAGATGAGAATGTCGTTGATGTAAACGAAGACGCAGACGTCCAACAATTCATGAAGCACATCGTTCATGAAGAATTGGAACGCCGCCGCTGCATTACATAACCCAAAGGGCATGACCTGATACTCGAAAAGCCCATATTTGTTTTGGAATGTCGTCTTCCACTCGTTGCCCCTTTTAAATCTCACAAGGTGATAAGCTCCTCGTATGTCCCAGTTTTGTGTAGATTTGAGCATTCTTCACCTATCAAGCAACTCGGGGATGAGTGGCAGAGGGTATCTGTTCTTAACTGTGATTTGGTTCAGTGCCCTATAATCTATACAAGTTCTGAGGTTGCCCTCCTTCTTGGGTACGAAGAAGAGAGCAGAGGAGGCAGGAGACTTAGACGGGCGGATTAATCCGTGAGCTAGGTAAATCCTCAGATACTGATTTTCTTGCTCAGTTAGAGCGTAAATTCAACTGCAAGGAATTTGTGCTCCGGGGACCAGATCGATTTGGCAGTCGTAAGGTGTATGTGGAGGCAGGGTGTTTGCTTGCTCCTTTTGGAACACATCCAGATAGTCCAGATTTTCAGGGGGTAGGGAACCACAGAGTCCCAGGATATGTTTTGTCTGGAGTTTCAGGCTCTTCACATCTTTGTGGTAGCAACTTTTGGCGCATTCTTGAGGAAAGGTCAGCACTCTTGTTCGACAGTCAATCCTGTGGTTATAGGTTTCTAGCCACGGCATTCCTAGGATCATCTGGAACTGGGGGACCCCAATAAGATCGAAAGAAATGTCTTCCCGATGACCATCCTGACACATCAGCATCACTTTGTCGGTATGTTGCGTAACTGAGTCGGATGACAACTGCATACATGCCAATATTCTGTGAACAAAAATCTGTAGGAATATTAAAGTTTCAAAAATAGTCAGGCGAGGAGGTAATGGTAGGAATAGGGCGCGTGAGCAGCCCATTGTCATTGAGTGAGCCCGCCGCCACGGGTGCATACAATGACAATGAGGCGCCTGCCACGCCTTATGCCACCACGCCAGCTCAGGGGAGCCCTTGAAAGACTCCCCCGAGCTGCTGTGGGCAAAAAAAAAAAACTTGAATTTTTTTTTTCTTTTTTTTCTACAAAATCGGTATTTGTTGCAAATAAATCGGTAGGCGGTAGGACTGCTTAAAAAGCGGTATCCTACCGCCTAAATCGGTAGGGTTGGCAAGTATGCAACTGAGAGCCATCCACTGCTGTGACGTTTTCCGATTGTGGCTTTTGCTGGAGGGGAAGGCCTATCCGTGCGGCCAGATCGTGATTGATATAATTTCCCACCGCTCCACTATCAATATATGCTTCTAAGGCATGTAACTTTGATGGTTGTTGGTGGTGGACCAAGAGTACCGGGATGACCAGGTGTGAGGTCTGTACAACTTTCTTCATTTCGCTCTACAAGTGGACACCTATGCTTTTTGGGCATTGGAGTTTTCCGGGTTTTGTTCTTTCTCTTCGTTGCAGTTGTCCGTTGCACCTACTATTTTCTTGGGGGTTTTATCAGGCAATCCCGGAGGAAATATCCTGCTTTTCCACAGTATAAATAGAGTTGTTGTTGTCTCCTTTTTTCTCTCTCAGCTTTGGAGATAGGGGCCCATAATCCCTCAATCTGCATGGGCTCAGTTGGCTCATGAGCTTTAACTTGGTTGTCCCGGGGTCGCATATAAACCGGCTTCCCTTCAGTTCTTGTGCGGTCCATTTTTCGGTCCCGTAACCTATGTTCCAGTTGTACCCTCAGATTGATGTACTCCGCACAACACTTGGTGGGGTTGACCACTTGAGCTATCACATCCTTTAGTTCACCACGCAATTCCCGATAAAAGAGTGTGGTCCTTTTTTCTTCGGGCCAATTGGTCTATGCTACAAGACGATTAAAGGTGGCAATATAAGTCAGCAGATCGTGGCTTCCCTGTCTGAGGGACAATAGTTTGTTATCTAGGGCTTATCCTTGGGTGTGCCTAGCCAACAATTTTTCAAATTGCCGTTGGAATTCTCCAAAATTTCGAAGTAGTGCATCATCCTGATTTACTAATGGTGTGGACTAGTCCGCTGCGCTGCCTCCCAAATATGAAAGTACAAAGGCAACTCTTGCACTATCATTAGGGAAGGCCCCAGGACGGCACAAAAAGTGAAGACGACATTGGTTCATGAATATGGCATATTTGTTAGGACCGCCGGTGAAACGTTCTGGTGGGGCCAGTGGCACTGCCCCCCGGAGCACCACTTGAACTGGTGGTGATGGTTGCGGCAAAGGAGTTGGTGCAACTCCAGGTAACGGAACCTGCCCTGCGTGTGTCTGAAGCATCTGTCTCGCCAGATCATCTGTCCGTTAACGGGCTACACTAAGGTCTCTTCTCACGGCATTGTTCTCTTGTCTGGAGGCATGTACTTCAGCCCGTAGTTCCCACAGCAATTGGGCAAACTGGTCAGTTTCCGAGGTGTCCATAACGCGCAGGCAGAGATTCAGAGAGGCTTTGCGTTCTGTTACGCTCACCTGGTCTCTGAGGGGACGTTGGGGCATGGTTGGAGCCCTCTCTGGACTTGGCTCCCCTGGATTAGACTCCTTCCCCAGCTTCTGTAGTGTGGGCTGCTCTGGTTGCTGGCACTGCCCCTGAGAGAATACGAGAGGCAGTGAGAATACTGTGGTTGGATTGTCATTTCCCTCAAACCCTTCGTTCCAGAATGAGATGAGCATGCGTTTACCCATATAGTCTCACCAGTTTTCTTGTGAGGATGAGCTCTCCATCCTGCTTCTCATCAGCAGTGGCGCCTTTGATGGACCTAGTTGCTTCACTGGTCCGTGTGTGTGGTGGCCCAGACTGGCTGTGACCATACCACTTTGAAGGTAAATGTTCTTAACAATGATTATTGTCCGTATCCTTTTGCAATGTCTTTTCCCTGTGATTATTGTCCGTAACCCTTGTAATGTCTTTTTTCTCCCCAATAGGTATGAAGATGGCCACGCAGAGTCACGTGCTGGGAGCGAGTCCAAATGGTGCCAGAGGGGATTGCGGAGCTAGAAGGTACGTTGGTTTTCAAGGTCGAACGCAAGGATTATGTGTTGCACGGTCAAGCATAAGATATTTATGCAGTCTCTAACCTTGTGTGTCCTTTTCTCTTGCAGGGATGGCCTGGGGGCGTCAGACGGAAAGCGGCTATCCGAAGACCTCCCGGCGATTACTAGATGGATGAATCTGTGAGGATGCTGGACGAGAAGAAGAGCTCCCGCGTAGCTAGACGTCCAGAACAGGTGAGGATGCAGGCAACGGGATTGCAGGAGACAGGTAAGATGCACATCCGAAGATGGTGTTGCTGGAGTCAGATAGGCTGCGCATCGAGCGATGGTATTGCTGGAAGCAGGTAAGGTGCACGCTAAGATGAAGTGTTGGAGTCAGTTAAGGTGTGCAGAAAGCAGACTAACGCGAAGCGCTTGCATGCGGATGGGGCTGGCTTAAATGCCTGGTCCCAGCCACTCCCCTTTGGCCCTGCTTTGTGGCTCCACCTTGCCACTCCCAGAGACTGCTGCACATGCTCCCCAATGTTTCCTAATGGCCACACCCGGCCTGGATGCACGTACCCCAGACACAAACTGTGCAGAGCACACTTTCTTATGAGCCTGGCACCAAAGGTGCCAGGTCTGGGTCCATTTGGGCCCTTTAGATGACAAAGATAGTGGCCCTTGTCCTGTGGCCATGTCACCTGAATATATGATGGCTCCATTGCCTGCCTTTAGCCATATTTGCATAACGCAATCAGCCCAACTCAGACCATCCCCTGACTCCTTATGAGTTGGTGAGGGGATGCTGTATGTGTATACCTCTTACGCCTCCCACTAGAGCGCTAACTGATGCCACATTGCTGCTGTTTTTTTTGGTTATGAGAAACCTGGTGGTGATGACGGCTAGTGTTTCTTTTATATCGCAACAGCTTCGAGCACGGCAGGGGAGGTCGAAGAAGAATGATGAAGTCGACCCTCAAGTAGATCTGCAGAACCGTCTCAAACCCTCTCCCATATACCCAGGTAACACTGTCCTTTTGCGAAATTTTACAAGTTCATGGCACAAGAACAGTTTTAAAGGCCTGTTTGTTGGTGAGGACATTAGCACCCAAAGCTGTCAAAGTGCTAGACAGGCATGCGTGGATACACATCAGCGACGTCAAACCCTGTCAAGGCGAGACCCCTCTGTCCCAAGTCCCAGAAGTTGCAGCTGAAGAAGTAGAGACATGAGTGCAACCTCGATCTATGACAAGGGACAGACAGCACTTCACAGCGATTTAGTAAATGCCCATTGTCCTTTTTTACACACGCAAATATTTTGCTCACATGAACTACATCCCTGAGAACCTGCAGTGCAAGAAGGAAAAGTACTTTTAATAAAGCAGGAGACAATGGCCCTCATTACGACCCTGGCGGAAATCGAAAAACGATAGCGGAAATGTAATACCGCCATCGAATACCGCTCGGTGCGATTATGACCCGTCACCGTAAAGTAGGATGCCATTAGCGACACCGTAGTGAACGCCAACGCTAACTGCACCAAGTACGCGCACGCGCGCCATGCAAAACCGTAATTACCACCATGGCGCAACGGTACGTGAATTCTGACCCCAGCGGACATTTACTTAACGCCATCAAGCATGGCGGAAAGTACCATTCCGCCATGGTGAGAATTACGGCATCGTGAACCAACCGTAAATGGCCCTACTGAGTGCCTGTACACCACTCCCTGCCCACATTGCACAACTCCTCGTAGGTGCAATGAAGTTACACAATGCAACCAGTGAAATGTACAAGTCACCCATGCATGCCAACGAACAAATGAATGTAGGGGCTCCAAGTGCCTTGTGAGTGGCCATCCATATTTGGCATGTCACCATTGCCGTACTGATGCAGCACAGGCATGTGAAGGTTCAAGTACAGCAAAATGAACTGAAATATGAGACAAAACAACAACAGGCCCCCATCGCTTGACACCAGTGTAAGGCAACATTCAAAGCAGTATCCTGAGGGAGACTGCACCAGCCCTGTACTCATGCCAGTAAACAAACCAACCATCAGCATAAGCATGTACCACACAAGTTGGCAGAGTGACTGAGCAGCCAGGCTCATCTCAAGAGGGGCCAATGGGAGCTGCAGGGCACAGATGGCACGAATACAGAAGCTATTCCAATGGACATGACCTCAGTCTCCCTCCAAGAAACGCACGCAAACACAGGCACCTGTGACCAGCCATTTTCTGATAATCACATCATTCCACCAATCCACCTGGCTGACCGGCATCTGTTACACAAAAGCTAATCCCCCGCCCCTAAGCATGACATCATTAAAACAGTCATAATGGCAGCCCCTATCCCTGACCTTACTGGGCTTCGTAGGCAAACGCGGCCAGTACAGTACCACGCAACTATACTCAGAAGCCGGAACCCAATGTAGATCTACTCACAATACATCGCTCCACAAATAGGAATATGCTACATTACTTGCAAAGAATAACGCTACACGGTTAACATCAGAATAAAATTTTAATGCACATCAAATTCACCAAGCCCATACAGCTATTAGGTCATAAACCCCAAAATATTTTCATTACTGTGGGCTGCATCCGCAATAAATGACCAGCTACTCCTTGTGTGACGCCCTGTTCCTTCATGGTACACAGGGGCTACATTCACGTTCAAAAAGGCAACATGGAAGCGCCTAGAACCGCAGGGCCGTCCCATTAGGTAGGCACTAGTCCAGCTGAAAGGTTGATATGTTGCTCCTAGCCACTAGTACTGCGTAATGGCATGTGGCCCATTGGCGATCGTCCCATAAGATCGTAATGGTGCTCCACTGATTAACTCGAAGCAGCAGGTGTCGGGAGTAAAAGCCATCTGCAGGAGTGGCATACAGATGGCAGCGGCAAAAGGGGAGGAGATACCTGTCACCCAAATGAAATGAAAAAGAATAGTATGGGCATCAGAACTTCATTAGTATTACTCACTTCAATGATCACACTAAATCTACAGCCATATGCATGCTAGCCCACTCAAAAGGATTATTTCCACCCAAAAATCACTTGCCAATCATAACAATATAAATCGAGGTGAAAACACTATTACAAACGAGTGTTTGTGTGCATGCGTCTGTTAAAACAGAATCCATGAGATGGGATTAGTAACGTGCATAGACACAAGTGTTGGAAGGCGCGTCGAGACAGGGAGGGTTGAACAAGGGCAGATAGACGATGGTCCCACTATGGCAGCTCTGCATCACATAGCGCAGGGGAAGGGGATAGATTCCAAAAAGCCATGTACATGGCAAACTCTCAATTAAATCATCTGTCCATGCATCCATACATCATTCCCTCATCCCGGTATAAAAACGCCTGATTATTTACTCACATAACATTTGAAATCTCCATTGAGTCTGTGCGTAATGCAGTCTGCAAAATCCACTGTGCTCCAGGCCGGAATAATAGTGTTGTGAAGTAACATGTATTTGGGAACGTCCTGCCTAATCGTCCACTACGCTATTGCGCATCCCATACTATTCATATCAATCATTGCATTCTCGCCATGGCCCCTGTCCCAAGGACATTAAACAATAGAACGTTATATTTGCAGTCAGACCTGTGGGCGTCTCCTCGCCGCTAGCTGAAAACCGAAAGCGCTGTCCTTCGAATTCCTCATTTGCAACATCACGGCGAAAAGGCATCTGTGACCGCTTGAAATCACAAATTCATCCATGTAGTGCGGCAGTGTGTGAAAATGGCAACTGGCTTCACTCACAAATGGGACGCCCTGCCCGTCGGTGAACCTCGGTACAGTGCTCGCCCAAAGGGGATTGCAGCTGGCACAGGTGGAATGAATCACCACAGGTGGAGGCTACACAGCCTGAAAACACATAAATTGCACACCCAACCCCCTCCCACAACCACACCCACTCCAAAATGCTACCGGCAGGACTAGCGATGTTGGCCCTGGGGGACCTGATAGCACTGCAAGTACTCCAACTTCAAGAAGAAGACAAACACCAACTACTACAACAACCGGCCGCACAGAGGAGACGCAGGAGGAGGAGGAGGGCAAGGCAGGGCCAGCAAGGCCAACCAGCACAGCCACTACCACCACGCAGGCAGCCCGCAATCCCACGCCTCCGAGCTCATCCGTTCAACCTCACTGCTGAGCAGATCCACACCCTCTACCGTTTGGACCGGGACACCATAATCGCCATTGTGGACATGACACACGCTGACCTTGTCAGCATGATAGATAGCCCAACCGCCATCCCACCCCTACTGAAGGTGGTGTCTGTACTCCACTTCCTGGCCACAGGCACCTACCAGCACACAGTCGGACAGTTGCATGGCATTTCACAGCCACTGTTCTCACGGACACTATTGCAAGTGATCGATGCCCTCCTGAAGCACGCAGACAACTACATCTCATTACCACGCTCGGAGCTGGAGATTACAAACACAAAAGTGGGATTCCATGCACTTGCCGGCATACCGGGTTGCATTGGTGCCATCGACTGCACCCATGTGGAATTCGTTGTCCCACATGCCATGGAGGTCCAGTACCGCAACCGGAAACAATATCATTCTCTTAATGTACAAATGGTGTGTGACTCCAACAGGATCTTTACACATTGTTGTGCCCGATTTCCTGGATCAACCCATGATTCTATGGTCTTGAGGAACTCTACAATACCACGCTACATGGAGCGACACGCAGGGAACAGATCCTGGCTACTCGGTGAGTCTCATTCCATGCATGATAATGTGGGGTATGTGATGCGGCAATGACCTGGCAGGAAGGGGGGGGGATGCGTACGTAGCAATGTCATTCCACAAACATCCTTTATTGTCCACATACAGGTGATGCTGGGTATCCACTGAAGAGATGGCTCCTTACACCACTCCGGAACCCACAGAACCAGCATGAGGAGGACTACAACCATGCCCACTCACGTACCCGTGTAGTCATAGAACAGGCATTCGGCCTACTGAAGGCTCGTTTCCGCTGCCTCAGCAGGTCTGGCGGGGCACTCCTGTACCGCCATGAGAAGGTTGCAAAGATAGTCATGGCATGTGTCATGCTACACAACATGTGCGTACGTAGAAATGTGCCCATGCCCCCTGACGCAGAACTGCAAGCACCTGAAGATGGTCATGATGAGGCTGGGGATGTGGCAGCACCTCAAGGAGTCCGCGAGGCACAGGAGGCCCGTGAAATTCGTCAGAATATCATAGATTCATGCTTCTAGCACTCACGCCTGGTGGCTGATGCATGGACACGGGACTTGTGGCACTGTGTGTGTCTGGAACATGCACAATGTGGACTGTACGCCTATAAAGGCCTCGTACACAAAGATCAATGTCCACACATCTCATTGGATGATTATGTAATGTTTATAGCATATGTGAAATTATATTACACACCCCATCGACCCGCCACCCAAGTAAGCCCAACACCCCCCCTCCACCCTCCTACCTCCCCCCCGAACACCAGTGTCCAAAGATGCTCATTGTCAGTGGGCAGACGCTATTGCAAGCCCCCTCTCCGGGTATCAGGGGCACCCCTGCCTGTGGAGCGCAGGTTCCTCCCAGATCTACGTTGGGGGCTGCCCTGGACGGAACTTGCAACGGATGATGTCTCTGCCTGCTCACGTCCATGCATGTCCCTAAGGGTTTGTGAGAGCTCAGTGAGCACACGGCGCACAGCGGCAAGTTCACCACATACGTCTTTGGACGTCGCATGCAGTTCCCCCCTCAGGCTCTCGGTGCTTCTCTCCATTTGTACCCTTAGTGTCTCTGTACTTCGCTCCATTTGTGCCCTAAGTGTCTCAGTAGATGTTTCTATGGCTGCCTTAGAAGCCCCACATTCATCAGCATGCTCCTTGAGGAGCGTGGCCAGTTGCTGCTGTTGCACGATCACCTGGTCGAGGGACTGTTGCCTCTGCTGGGCCATGCCCATTTGGTGCCACAGGGCTTGTGGGGGATGGCCAGTCGTCGTCTTGTGGGTGCCCCTGCGTGGTATCCTCATGGTGTACGGGATGAAACGAACAGGGGGATTGAGACAGGTCATGGATGGGTCCTACATCGACAGCACCGTTGTCTGTGTCGGAGCATGCTGGCATTAATGCAGTGTCACCTATGGTGCTGCTGCCATCAGAAGCAGTGCCTTCTGTGGCATCCATTGGGGGGACCTGTGGTGCTGCTGGTGTGGGCATGCTGGCTGCTGGGGTGCCTGTTGAAGTCCCCTCCTGTGTGCTGCCACTTGATTTGTGCTGCTGCCGTGCAGCTGAGGTGGAGGGTCTTTGGCCGTTGGTCTTGGCCCTCTTTGCAGGTGTGCTGGTAGGGGTGTCCTGCAGCTCGTCGTTTGACTCGGACCCTGTGGTGGAGTAAAGGAGGGCGAGCGTTATTTATGGGTCTGTGGAAATTGGAATGGCAATGTATCACATGCATTGGGGTGGTACCTGAGGGTGATTTGGGTCAGGGCCTTGGAGGTGGTTTCATTTTTGTGTGGATTGAGGATGCAGTTGTTTTGCAGCCTGCAGTTAGGGTGTGCATGCTGCACGTGTAGAGGGTGTTTTTAGGATTTTTGATTGTTAATGTATTTGATGTGAGTTTTAAAGTGCGCTATCAGGCCAATGTATGTGGCCGTTCTCCTGGACATGTGTTTCTGTTGCACTGTGTGGACACATGGTACTTCACATGATTGGACATTGTGGATTTAGCATTGTTTTATTTGGCCCACCTACCTGATTCTTCGGATGTCTGCACTCCTTTCTCCATCCCTCCGACTCCCTCTATACTCTCCATTCCAATGGTGGAGGCACAGATTTCTTCCCAGGGGGTCAACTTGATGGGTGATTCCGATCCTCCCCCGGTAGCTGTGGCAATGTTACGGTTGGCTGATAGTATGCTCCGTACGCGTATCCGCAAGTCGTCCCATCGCTTTCTGCATTGCTGTGGGGTGCGGGGTGCGGTCCCCACCGCACTTACCCGCTGTGCCACCAGGGCCCATATGGCCTTCTTGTTCGCAAGTGCCGTCCTGGTCATTTGCGTCGAGAAGACGACGGCAGCATTCTCCTGGAGGGTCTCTGTGAGCACGGTGAGTTCCTCATGGGAGAAGTGGACCTGCCGCTTGCGGTCGCACGCTTTTTTAGCAACTTTTCCCATTTTGATTGTTTTAACTAGGGTGGCTAACGGGTTGGGATGTGTCTCAGGGTCGGATTTTTGATGGTTGTGTTGGGATTCTGATTTTATAGGTGTACGGCGTGCTGTTTCCCGTTCCGGCCCCATGTTTTTACTTCCGTTTCCGTATATTTACGGTCACCGTATTTTGCGATTACCGCTCATTACGGTGACCGCTATGATGGGTGGCGGAATTGCACCTAGGGCGCCGTACGACGGCGGTGAGGGGCATTTTGGGGACATTTCCGCCATCGCGGACTTTGCACTTCCGCCATGGCGTAATGCTCGTGCCCGATGGGTCAGAATTAGCCGCACTTTACTCCATCGTGCAATGGTGGAAACGCTATTTACGCTATAGCGGTCAGGTCAGTTACTTTTCGCCAGGGTCGTAATGAGGGCCAATAACTAAATGTCACCTTTTCATGTATTCCTCTATGCTATTCTCTCTTTGTAGTGAACAGTTCTAGTGTTTTTTAAAAAAGTAGAGTGCCGATTATTGCCTTGCTCACCAACCCAAAGACGCAATTCATTTTTTAGCAGATTTTCCTATCAATAGCCACACAGTTTTTCTTGCAGGTATCCAGTGTTTGATATTCTACTTGAAAGTATCAACAAAACAAAAAAATGATGAACAGGCTTTTGGCTCACAGACAACACAATGAGCATGCACCATTGTAGCATATGGGCTCATCAGCAAAAATGATTTTAGCAATATTGTTTGCCTTCTGCTATATCTATCTGATTGCCCTCCTAGCATGACACAAAGCAGCTCTTTAACACATGCACGCACCACCATATGCTAATGTGACCTCTGTTTCCCTAGTAAGTGAACTAATGACCCAACCCTTTACCAGCACCATTAGTCACATCAAAAGGCTCAAATCAAGTGCCAACAATAATTTTGAACACATACATCCATATGTGGCCAATTCGGCCAACGTGACCAATAATATGTGGTATCAGCACATAAACCGCGTGGGGAGAGTGACATCAAGGGAGAGCTGCTATGTGTGCTCTCTCATTCCCTATGCCATGACTGTTTCCAGGACATTTGTGGCCTCTGAAATCCCAGCGACTAGAGCACAGTGCCTAATGCATTGGGCACTCTGCACAATTAGGAGCTAGTTTCAAGGGAAATGGGCTACACTGGTGGATGTCACAAAAGACGTTCCACTTTTCTTTATTTATTGTATTAGACATTTGTAAGGCACTTATACATCAAGTAAATTGTGTTTCGAGGTGCCCACAGGGCAAAGGGAAGAGAACAAAGGAAACAGCAAGACATGGAAAATGCAGAATTCTAGGCCTTGTGAACATTTGGATCATGCAAGTGCAGAGAGAGAGAAAGGACAGGGTAGAGGGGTAAGTGCTAGAGCATCCAGAGGGGTGAAATGCCAGGGAGACCATTGCAAGGCAACAGGTAAGTGCAAGAGCCGGTTGCGAAGGTAAGTGCCAGGCAGTGACCACAGGAAGGAAGAGGGGTCACCAGCCCATTCAATAGGTGCAGGCCTGTAAGGCAGCACAGGCCAAGTGGTGCCCGACGACTGCAAGTGCAGGGGGAGTGCGGATGTTGCTGATGATCGGACAGAAGGCCAGGACCCAGAAGGCCACATAAGGGCCCAAACCGCCAATCACAGCTACTGTGTGGTTAAGCAAGGCAGGGCGAGAGGCAAGGAAGAGGAAAAGAGGAAAGTCTTGAGGCGTTTGCGGAACTTGAGGAGTTCTGGCTCAAGATGGAGCAGGGAGCCATCTGAGGAACGGTTGCCTACTCTCTTCTTCGAGAAGCGCTTGACAAGCAGAGAGTCAGAGCCGAAGGATCAGAGGGATCTGGAAGGAGAGTATTTGGTGAGAGCAAGTTGCATATAGCATAGTCCTTGGCCCCATACAGCCTTATGGATGATAGAAGGATTTCAGTTTGATCCTTGTATCAACTGGGACCCAGTGGAGAGATTTTAGGGCTGGAGAGATAGGGCCTCAGTACGGGCATGCCGGTCCAGTAACAGCAGTGCCAGTAAGCCTACAGGCACCGTTGTTACCAGACGGGCCACAGACTTTCCGGGAAGCACTGGCATTGTTGTTATCGGTGTCGGTGCTTCCATCATTCCCATTGAGTCCTGTGGGTCACTCCAGAGATCACTGATATGTCATGCATGCATTTATTATACTTTATTGAAAGAATATGGGATATCTATCTATACATCAATCAATTTCTAGCTATATATGTATTTACTGAAAAAACCTTAGTTAAGGTGCAGTTAATTTGTGCAGGTTTAATGAAACAAAACCCTTGAAATTCACTGGATTTGGGAAGCCATGACTAGCTCAACTCGGCACGCTCGCTTTGATGTCCTTCATAATGCCATTTTGTACGTCATTGTGAATCTGTTCTCTTAAAATATGCATGTGCTCATGGGCTTTGCAATTACGTATGACAATAACATTCTTACTGTCATGTATTAGTGTGCTCTTCCTCCTTAGACATGCCCCTTGACGATGCAGGGGGAGGTTAGGTATGTAGTTATTTATGCATGCTTTCTTCCAATCATGGGTTTTTGTGAATTGTTGCATCAGTGTCCTTAGTTGTTTTTCATCCTGGGTTAGGAAATGCATGTGGTTTCATGGTGAGGGCGAGTAGGAGCTTCACAATAACACTTGAACAGGAGATCATTTGGAGTTTCTGCAAAGGCAACTCAATTTGACCCTGACAATCCATGTCCCAGTTCTGTGGGGTTTTCACCACTTGTGTGCTTGGCCAACTCAGAAGACCCCTTCAATGTCATAACACAATGTTGAAAAGCATCAGCAACACATTCATTTCTAAAAATAAAAAGCCCTTTGGATTCTGCAGGTAAGCATGAGCAAACATTTATTTTAAACAAATTTGTATTAACTGATATTGAAAGATAATGTGCATTTCAATGCACTGCAGGTATGGTCCATTTCCCTGCATACTAGTAAGACACCACACACACACACACGTTCAATACAGTGGGTTTCCCATTCACTGAATCCAAATGACCATTGTCCCGATGAATACCATTTTTACTTTTGGCTAATAGGTGGCACTCAAAGCGCTACCTTTAAGCCGCAACTATTGTCATTAACTTAAGAGCTTTAATATAAGGGCTTTAAATAGGAGCTGTGAAAGAGCGTCTGTAATGTTTTTCAGTGGAGATGACATATGAGGATGGAAACGTAGGCTTTTTTGTGTTGTTTGGTTATGTGTCCACCCATTTAACGATCATTTCTAAGTCAAATCTATATGATTTTTCACCCATTACCACCCATCTCGACCCAAACTACACCGATTTGCACTCGTACCCTGTATTTGTATTGTGGGCTAAATTTGCCAGCCATTTTTACTTCCAAAATGGCGGGCGCTACATGTTAATGTTTGTAAAAAAATTCTTTTACTTGCTTTCTGCCTAAACATATATATATTGGGGCTTGTAAGTTATGCAAAAAGTATGTATTTAAAAACATGTAAAAAAAGAAACAACTTAACATTAAAATCCAGTATAGATATGTTCAGATCGAAAATGTCCATGTACTTAATTGTGGGTGTTGGTCTAGACGAATTCTGATGTATACTGGAGCTGATTGGATGTGGAGCATGTTACTGATGTCAGAATGATTGATTGGCTCTGGAGTCTGTGCTTAGTTCCAGAAGAATATGAACGCAAAACATCTGATCTTAATGTGTAGGCTTATTGTGTATCAAATAGCAAATATCAGCCAAAAGCATGGGCATTTTGGAATTAAGAATCAATAAAAATCAACTTTGCGGTGCATGTTCAATCATGAAATAAGACCACTCTATAAATGCATATTGAAATATTTCCCCACTTATGTCTGTTTCTTCGCAACATGGTACTCGATAGCTATTCGAAACAGAAACGAAACCAATACGTTGTGGGCGCAATTGATGAACAGCTATAATGCTCCCCATTGTAACATGGCCACTGCAGCAGCTGCTCTGTGGTGATTGTCGACCGTGCTTCCTGCTTGAGTTCAACGACTTTCAGTGGGGAGTGTTAACAGTTGTCTGATTGGTAGATTTTCCGTCCTTGGTGACCTCTCCAAACTTCTGGTTGTCATTGCTTGGAGAACCGGTAAGAGACGGGGGAGAGTGTATACATTTGGGTTATGGCAATCTGCACAGGATATGCATTCCGAAGAGGAATAATAATGGTTGCTGTTAGATCCGGCTTCCCTGACGATGCATCGGCGGGAAGCAGGAGATGAGGGCCTCGGGCTACAAGGCCCCGCTGCGCAGCTATAGCGGGAGTAGTGAAGACACAGACACACGTATGTTGCTGTCCTGCCCTGGAACTGCCCACGCGGATCTGGGGTGGGGCTTTTATTCATGACGCCTTATGTCACCGCGTAGCGGGACGTAATGCGGATATAACATTCCTCCTTTATTTTAACTAAACATTAACAAACATGTTATTTCTTTTGACAACTGTTTCAGACAGTGAGTTCGGTAGTCTCTCGGGCTGGTCTTCTACCACTCATAGTCTCTGAGTCAGGCTGGGGGCCGGGGCGCAGTTCTCAGTTCATACCGTTCACCCCTGGGTGCTATCTCCTGACTCCCCTCGGGTTGCTCACCTTCATAGTTTGACTCACCCAACTCTGGTTCACTCGACAGTTCTTCCACTCTGTCGTCCATGGTCATTTCGCATTCCTGGTGATCACGCTCCTCTCCCATTGGCTGGTCCTCTTCTTCTTCAGGTTGCGGCTCACCATCCGTCCATAGATCTTTTGGGACTGTCTTGAACCAAGACACGTTTCTTGTGACTTGTCTTTGTCCCCTCCTGGCTGTTACCATGGTCCTGTGCCTTTGGGTTATGGTCCATGGGACAGAGTCGTATTGTGTGTCTAGTTTAGACTTGGATGGGTTTCTCATCATTACCACCTTGTCGCCTATCCAGTGATGAGACCTCTTGGCGTTCCTCTTGTTGCTCATGTGCTCGTTAGCCACGGTTCTTCTTAGTTCTGTGCGGGTCCTGTCGTATGTGTCTGTGCTTCTGCTCAGGTGATGCGGGATAGATGAGTTGATGATGGTTCCGAACATTATGTCCGCCGGCGGTATCCCCGTTGTGCTGTGGGGGTGTTACTCTGCAGTTCCTCAGGAATCTGTATAGGTCCACTCTCCAGGGGCTTGAGTTTACGCGCGACAGGCACAAGACTTTGTTTATTGTTCGCATGAATCGTTTCCACATCGTCGTTGGCCTGCGGCCACCTGGGCATAATGTGATGGTACTGAATGTTGAGTTCGGTGATGTACTTTCTGAACTCCTCTCCTTGGAATGGTGGGCCATTGTCACTCCGAATCTGCCTCGTGAGGCCGTGAGTGGTGAAAATGTTCTTCATCGCGGGTATGACCACCTCCGCCACCATGGAGGTTACGATTTCGACCTCCGGGTACCTGGAGTGATCGTCGATTGCCACCAATAAGTACAATTCTATCCTGATGGCGTCCCATCTAGAGGACCCTCACTCGGCTGATAGAATGGGCTCGGGATTGGGCGGCGCCCCCATTATTTGGCATGGGAGACATGTGTTGTTGAGTTGCTCCACTTTTCCATCGATCTGTGGGAACCAGACTCAGTGTCTGATCCGGGCCTTGGTTCTTACCATTCCTTGGTGACCCTCATGCGCCAACACCACGACTCTGTCCTGCATGCTCGCGGGGATGACGATTCGGGTCCCTATCAGGATGAGCCCTTCCTCTGTGATAGATAGGTCTTGCCTTACTGTGAAGATTCCCGTGAGGAATTCTTTTGCTTCAGCCGTTCGATTGTGGATATTCCGTAAGAAAGACTTCCATTCCCCCGAGATGATCGTATCTTTCACTAAGTCACAGCATGGGTCGGCTTGCATGGCCTCTACAATGTCTTCAATGCTGATGGTTCTTGGTTTCATTGTGTGAATCACCTGGCAAATGTGTTCTTCCGTTTCTTCCACTACGTGTATTTTCCCCAGTGTGGCTGCTCTCGGGTGTCTAGACAGGAAATCAGCTGGGTTTCCACTGCCTGGCTGATATGCTAGCTCAAAGTCATATTGTTGTAAGTGTAGTAGCCACTTTCCGATCCTGGCTGGGGGATGTGAGGACGAGCCAGTGAAGATGGGGAGTAGCGGTTTGTGGTCCGTGTAGGTCTTGAACATTCGGCTGTACAAATATAGATGAAAATGGCGGCAGCCCTTCAACACTGCGATCGTTTCTTTTTCAATATGGGAGTACCGTTGCTCCGTCGGTGTCAGAGCCCAGGATGCAAATGCAATCGGCATTGATTCTCCTGTCTTGGCCACTTGTATGAGGTTGGCTCCTAGGCCCACTGGGCTGGCATCAACGTACAGTTTGGTCGATAATGTGGGATCGTAAGATGCCATGGCGGTGTCTGCCGAGAGTGATGCCTTGATTTGTTCAAACGCTTCTTGGCAGGTTGGGCCCCAAACCCATTTTGTGCTGGCCTTTGTGAGTTCCCTTAGGGGTTCTGATAGTGTGGCCAGGTTGGGGATGAACCTTCCGCAGTAAGTTGCCATTCCCAGGAAACTGCGTAGCTCTGTTGGGATGGTGGGGGGTGAGGCAGCCTGGATGTCTGATACTTTTTGGGGGTCTGCCGAGAGGCCTGCACTGTTCAAAGTATACCCAAAGAAGGAGATCTCTTCCTTTAGGAACTCGCACTTGTCCTTGTGGATTGTTAGGCCTGCATTCTCTAGCCTGCTGAGTAGCATGTGGAGCCGTCGTACGTATTCTTCCTTGTTCTCTGCGTGTATGAAAATGTCATCACTCATGTTTAGTACCCCCGGGATGCCGCGTATCATCTCCTGGATCATTTACTGAAATACTTCGGCCGCAGAGGAGATCCCGAAACTGAGCCGCTTGTATCTGCGCAGGCCTATGTGAGTGGAAAACGTTGTGATGTATCTGGAATCACGGTGGAGTTTCAGTTGGTGATATCCGGCATTGAGATCGATCTTCAAGAATATTTTGGATCCTGTGAGGTCTGCTACTATTTCGTCGAGGGTCGGGATGATGTGGTGCTCTCGTTTTATCGCTGCATTGGGGAAGCACATATCAATGCATATTCTCTCTTTCGCGGGTTGTTTGGGTTTCTTGGTGACGACCATGGGCGACACCCATGGTGTTGGTTCGGTCACTTCCTCAATGAT
This sequence comes from Ambystoma mexicanum, assembly GCF_040938575.1. NCBI lineage: Eukaryota > Metazoa > Chordata > Amphibia > Caudata > Ambystomatidae > Ambystoma > Ambystoma mexicanum. The sequence continues at coordinate 258,435,822 of NC_090922.1, forward strand.
GCCCGCCTTCTCGAGCACCCGGAGCTCTTTCTCCACCTGGTTTCGTATGTGGAATGGCGTCCTTCGGTGTCGAACTGCTTGTGGTTGGACGGACTCGTCTATGTGCAGCTTGATGGACTTTCCTTTGAGACATCTAATTCCCTTGAGGAGGTTCGGGTACTTCCCGAGAATGCTGTGGATGTCTTGTGATTCGGTAAACTCACATATGAAGCTTATGAGTCCAAGGTCCTCTGCCGCATCTCCACTCAGTAGACACTCAATTCCGGTGTTGACGACGTAGATTTTGGACTGCAGTGACTTGTCACCCTTGCCGAGTGTGGTCCGGAATCTGCCTACGTTTGGGTGTTGTATCTCTGTAATTTAGTGCTGAGATCGGGTACACTTTCTTTCCTTTTTTCCATTTGTTGTTCGCAGCTTCTTGTTGGGTGTGTGTCACATCGTCTCCTTCCTCCTCGGTCGACGAATTGGCAGTCTCGACTCGGCGAGCACTGGCTTGTTTTTTATTTCTTTCCAGAGGTTTTGTCCTGTGGTGTTTGGGGTTGTAGCCGCAGTCCAGACGATCTGCAAACCTTTGCGTAGTGGTCTTTTCTGCTGCATGCCCTGCATGTTTTGCCTTGGGCTGGGCAGTTGCGTCTTCCGTGGCGAGGTCCTCCGCACCACCCACATTCCGTGGTTCCTGGGATCCTTTGTTGCCATCTGGATTGTGTGCTGTTTCCGCTGGCCTCATCCCTCGTGTATTGGCGGTTCGTGATTTGGGATACGGTTGCCATTGTAAGTGCCGGCTGGAGCTTCTGTACGGTCGTGCTCATATGTGCTGCTCTGGCATGTGCCAATTCCCTCTGGCGGCCAAGTTCCAAGATTCTGGTCAGGGGTATGCCTTTTTCACTTAGCACCATCCTTCTTAGCTTCTCTGAGTGTATTCCATTGATGAGCTGACGTCGGATCTCCTTACAATGTCAGTGAATTCACATGAGATCGCAAGTTACCGGAGCCTGGTGTGATAGGCATCCAGTGTCTTGTCCTCCAGCTGAATGGTGGTGCAGAAAATGAATGGTTCATAGTCTGGATTAAGCTGGGGCATGAAGTGGGCCGTCAGGGCATCCTTCATTTGTTGGTAGGCGTCGAGGCCATCTGTGATCGCCAGCGAGTTGAATATTCATAGAACTTCATCCCCGAAGTTCAGTAGGAGGTGCAACCTCAATTTCCTTGACGTGGTAATGTCTTTGCACTCCATGTTCATCTCACATTTTTGTATCCACAGCTGCCACCGTGGGCCAACCGATGATGGGTCGGTGTATGGATCGAAGGGGCTGGGTGCGATGGTGGTCCCTCCTTGCGGGCGTGCTTGCGGCGTGGATGGTGACAGGTTGGCGGCTATTCTGGAGGGCATGCCGGGCCTGGGAGTGGATGTGCCTGTCGCCATAATACATAGATATGGCGTCTGTTGGTGCGCACTTGTGTCAATGCCCCCTTACCTTGTTGCGCTGTAGGCGACTCCACTTGGCTTCCTCGTCGTGTGTCCACTTGTTGGGCACCAGGCTTCTGCTTTCCCTCTCTTTTTTTCCTGGCTGATAGGCCCCAAGATGTCTGCCCCCTAGGTGTCGGGGCTCCCAGCGCTGAAATATGTGGCAGTTGTGGGAAACATTTGTTGTAGTCCACTCTGTTTTCTGGGTTGGTTTGGATAATTTGAGAAACAGAAAAAAAATATATATTTTTTTTTTCAGATGGGGGTTGGGTCCCCCACCGTGGTTCCAAAAATGTCGCCCTTGCTGAGGGCTTTGTATGCTGTGCGGTGGCAGCACGTGTGCCGTTCTGATCACTTTCCTCGTCACCAGTGTTAGATCCGGCTTCCCTGTCGATGCATCAGCGGGAAGCAGGAGATGAGGGCCTCGGGCTACAAGGCCCCGCTGCGCAGCTCCAGCGGGAGCAGTGAAGACACGGACAAATGTGTGTTGCTGTCCTGCCTCAGAACTGCCCAAGCAGAGCGGGGGCGGGGCTTTTATTCATGACGCCTTACATTACCGCGTAGCGGGATGTAAGGTCGAAATAACAGTTGCTACTCTGGTACAAAAGTGAGCTAGGAAGCTCTGTGATTTAAAAACAGTACAAATTGCTCTTTAATCCAAGCAATACATATTTGTATAATGCAGGTTTTCACCTCTTTACTGAGGCACAAACGCGTAAAGTGGATGCAGCCTTATGCAATGAGGACCCATCTGAAATGTCTCCATTTCACTTTCAGGGTGCTAGTTTCTGAGATGGATTTGAGGCCAGGTGGACCACTGTGTTTGCTGTGCAATGCTGCTGCACCACCTGCATCCTGTACCTAGCTCTCAATTCAACGGTTCACTACTTGTAGATTTGTCTGCTTGATAAATTCGTGGATAGGTTAAAACAGCATCATCTCTATTTGCAAAAGGTTAATTTATCCAGATGTGTAGCACCTCGTCTATGTCGCTGTTAGGCAGAATTATATGCAGTACCCTTTGGGAACACTACACACAATTAAGACTACAAGTGACAGTACAATTTCATCTTTGGCACAAGCCTGTACTACACAGTTATAGCGGTAGCAGTAGCAGAGCAGCCAGACTTATCTCAAGAGTAAGTGAGCAGTACAACTGGTTACACAAAGGACAGCAATTACTATGGTTCAGGCAAACACTGACTCAAGGTTTCTAAGTAAAAGAATATATATTTATTTACTCAACAGTTGTATAACATTTCATAAGCAAGTTAAAAATCACAATCATAAATACACCACAACTCTTCCCTTAAATTCCAGACAAGTTAAGCTCACAAAATAAAGTCGGAGCAAAATGGCACTCCAGCAATTTAAAAGGGAGGGAAAGATAAAGTTATTAGAAATTAGGAAAAACCAACAGGTAAGTAATCAGAGCAATTGAACAAGAGAGACTACAAGGTTAAAATCAGATAGAAAAGGCTTAGAGCCAAAGTCAATGGTTCAAAAGTATTTTGCTCAAGATAATACAGTTCAGTGTAGTTCGTGGTTAAGTTTGTGGCACAGATTCCGGACAAGGTTGTTTGGTAGAAAAGTTAGTTCAAAGAGAAGAGAAGGACAAGCCCTCGGATTGGAGAAATATTTCAAACACTTTCACCACGGTTGAACAAAATGGACAACCGGATTTGCACAGTACCTTAAAACGGAGAGGGAGCTGTAGCTGAGGCGGACGTTCCTGGTGGTTCCTGCAGGCTCACGGTTCCTGAAACGACTGGCGGACTGACACGAAGTAGGAAGACTGGAGGGTCCTGCGCAACCCAGGGAAGAAACCAGCAGCAGAGCAAAACAACAAATAAAAGGTGCGCTCCTTAAAACCCAAGCAGGGTCCGACCTTCCTGGGTATCCGGCCCACTGTAACTCTGTACAGCAAATTCGACGAGAGGATGGGTCCTGGCTTGCAGTTTGGGTGAACTGGTTGGTCCCACCAGCTCAAGGGAAGAAGTTTCCTGGAGGATCTTCTCTGTCGTCGGATTTGGAGATTCGGACCTGCAGCAGGGCTTCACCGAGCGGTTCAGTCGTTGTAGGGGTCCTCTTCTTCCAGTTTCTCATTGGTTCTTTCATTCCAGTGGCGACTCTGCTCTTCCAGTCCCAGAGACCAGCTTTTTATGCAGTTTTCCCCCATTCATACATCCTGGCTTTCAATCACACAGCAGGGTGGCTGGCCTGGCAAGGCCAGTCCCCTTAGCCAATCAGACAAGAGTGCGACTTGGGTTTCCAAGGGAACCCATGGCAGGGGTCCAAAGATCCCTCCCTCACATCCTGCCCACCTAGACTATCAGGCGCCTTAAGGAGGGCTTCTGTGCAGAAGCCCGTGAAAAGACAGCGAACAAAGGAATCATCCCCGGTTTGGCACGCAGAGAAAAACATGAGAAAGACTTTAACAAAATGAAATGGCAAATAAACCCAGTCGGAGCCAAAATAAAATGTATTTGGTCAAGCAGGTGTATGTTCGAGGCTAATATAATAGCCTAAAACAATACCACGTTTATATAATATAATCGTGGTAGAAAAGTTAGGGTAGATACCACTGCCACCAGCCAAGTCTCAAAGTTAAGGGAGTGAAACAAGGCTCCAAGAGGCACAGACAAACAGTGATAAGAATGAACCCTTTCCAGTACTCCATGTAAGATGGGGGTGTACTGGGTCTGTAGTTTAAAGTGACTATATAAAGTTAATGGCAACTTTACCTGTTTCTGGGGGACAGTAGTCAGCCCCAGAAAAATGGAGTCAGTGGAAGTCTCAAAGACAACTCTGTGTTGCTCTGGAGTAGGTGAGGCTCCAGTGCCCAAGATCACTCACAAAGTGAAAACACACGTAAGAGTGGGAAAAAGGCTCACACTCTTACCAGGTGAAAAAAATAAACCCTAGAAATCCAGCAGTCCCATGCTGTCCTTTGATAGGAAAGGTGGTCACTCCTTCCGCGGTGGAACCTTGCTTCCCAGGTTGTCAGTTCCCATCTTTCTGGCACGCATGTTACAGTTCGGGCATGTCAGTGTTGCTCGTGGGTTACTATCTCTCCTTGAGAGACCTCGGAGCTTGTGGCTTCCAGTGCTGCTGGGATCTGCAGCATTCTGCCGGCTCTCTGCCCACCACGTATGCATCTTGGTCCTCCTCCCTGGTCATGCATCACCCTACAGGCTGCAGCAGGGGCGGCAGCTTTCTGTCTGGCTCATCCACAGTGGTTGATTCTTTCTGCATCGGCTCCTCGACACTAGGTGTCAGGGGATCACCATGGAATTCAGGGATGATTTGTGAGGTAACACTTAGCATGTAACACAAAGCTTGTACATATCAGGTTGATCTATGAAGATCCAGGTATTTGTTGAAATTGCAGGGGCAGGAAATTGCTGTAAGCAAAAAGGACACAGAGAAACAGCAAAGGCAAGCAAATATACTGGGTAGCAAGTATTGATCAGGGTACGGGGTCTAGCGGAATGTTATATGGAGTCTCCCGGGAATAGGGAAAGCCCTTGGGATAGATACCAGCAGATTACTCTTAACAACAGTCATACAGCAGCATCATGGTTTGGACGTGCTGAAAAGACGGTTGTACTCAGTGTAAGGGTAAAGCCGGACACCATATACTGAGAGAGATAAGACTTCAACAGACCAAATGTTATGTTATGTTGACTTATACCGCACACTGCTACCGCCCAGGGCCAGTCCCCAGGCGCTCGTGTGGCTCTGCAAGAAAGAGGACGGGATCGGTTAGTGAGGGTCGAGGGATAGGATGGGTCCAAAACCAGGAGACACTGGTGTCTGTGTGTGTCGGGTTGCAGTTGGGTTGCGGTTGAGCAGACTGGCTTGTGTACCCGTTAGGAGTTGTGTGTGAATGTTATGTTGGGTGTTTGTCTGCGTGTTTTATGTGTAAATTGGCAGATGTTTAAGGTTATGGTTGTGCGCACTGGCTGGTTGTGTCTGTAGGGGTAAGGTCCAGTGCCTGGGATTGTTGCTGTATGCGCATGCTAGTTATGTTGGTTGTGTGTTTATGTCTAGTTTGGCTAGTCCTTTGGCTAGATGGTGGCAACAGAAGTATTTCCCTTATATGACCTTAACAGAGACCAACTCATGCGTCATACTCTATATGGATACGGAGCTGAGGCACAACAGTGGACCTATTTGCAGTTAAAGTGCAAGCAGAGTGGCTAGAATAACAATGTACAGGATAGGCAGAAAGGAAAGCACCAAAAAGAGACTGTAGACAGATGATGAAGACAGAAACTATACAAGCAATACCCCACAAAGCACAAAGGAATGTTGGTACAGAGGAAAACATGGGGCAAGAATCAAAAAGGTAACGGGAACTAGCAGGTAAGAAGACAAGGAAGGCTGCAACATGAAAAGAGAGAATCCTAGCATGCTAAGACTATTGGGAAACACAGACAAGGCAGGTTGTTGCCAACTCAGCAAATAGTTGAAACAAGAAGGGACAGAGCATCTAAAAGCAGACTGCAAAGCTAGAAACAGGAACGGCAGGGAAGCACAGAAAGTCAAACAAGGAAAGTCTTTTTAAGGGAGGGATCTCACAGACAACCACAGTGTTTGTAGGAGGATAGAAAAGTATCTGTAATGGAAAAGGCTTATAGACAAACAGTGTGTTTGCAAGAAAAGAAGGTAGTATCATTACTCACAGAGGTGTTAGTCAACACAGCAGGACTGGATGCTGCACCACGGAGCCAGTGCAGGGTGCTGCATAAACAGCCACAGCTAAGATTGAGAGTACTGCACAAAAGCAGCCAGAAGCAAGATCTGGTGTGCTGCACAAAAGCAGCCAGAAGCAACATTCGGGAGACCACCCCCATTCCATTGACAATAAGGTATTTTGGTCAGGAAAAGAGATCAGGACCAAGGAGGGAGGGACATCCACTTGCCCCAAAGTCTTTTGTTGCTTTTGCTTATTTGTTTGCTTACTGCTTAACTAAGAAAGTGTCCCTCAATCCATCAAAATCGTGAGTGGTCATTATTTTCAAACACAATGGGCCTCATTACGAGGTTTGCCGGTAAGGCAAAAACAATGCCGGTATGGTAATGCCGGCATTGTTTACCGTCCCGTTGCATTCTGACCCACAAACCCGGTTTTAGCGGCACCCTAAATAACGATGCCGCTAATAGTGGCATAAGCGCGTACACGCGCCCCTTCAGGGAGAAAATACCGGCATGCTGGTAATAGGGGGAAATTCCAACCTACGCAGACATGCAAATACCGGCATAGCGAAGCCGATAATCACGGGCTGCACGATGCCGGCCATACAGGCATGGCAGACCACCCGCAAACCGCAATCAGGATACAAGGCAGCTGCCACAGATACACACAATCCCCACCGGTGGAGTCAATGGAGGCTGGGCCAGTATAAACTGAGCACCCCCACACACCAGCCCCCCCCCCCCCCACAGGTGGAGGCAATGTAGACTGGCCCAGTACAAAAGGAGCACACCTACACACCACACCCCTTCCTACACCAAAATGCTACTACTAGCTGTTGCAATCATGGTGCTGGAGAACATGCCCATACTGCTACAACTACAGAAACAACAGCAACAACAACAACTACAGCAGCAACAACAGGCAGCACAGAGGAGAAGCAGGAGACGAAGGAGGGTGAGACAGGCCCAGCTATTACCACCAGCGCAGGCAGCAGTGCCTCGTAGGCAGCCACCAATCCCTCGCACCAGACCCAGCCCATTTAACCTAACCCCTGTCCACACCCTGTATCAGTTGGACTGTGACACCATCACCACCATAGTGGACATGATACAGAACGACATTGCCAGCCACATAGAAATACGCACTGCCATCCCCCCACTACTAAAGGTGGTGTCTGTGCTACACGGCCACAGGCACCTACCAAAACACAGTGGGCCAGCTGCATGGCATTTCACAACCGCTATTTTCACGCATGCTGAACCAAGTGCTGGATGCCCTCCTGAAGCACGCAAGCACCCACATATCCCTACCACAGACTGCCCAGGAGATAGCTGAAACCAAAGTAGGCTTCCATGCACTGGCAGGCATGCCCAATTGTGTCGGTGCCATCGACTGCACCCATGTGGAATTGGTAGTCCCCCATGCCATAGAGGCAGTGTACCGCAATCATAGGCAATACCACTCCATCAATGTGCAAATGGTATGTGACTCCAGCAAGATCATCACCCATTGCTGCGCCCGATTTCCTGGATCCACACATGATGCCATGGTACTGCGCAACTCTACGCTACCCCGTCACATGGAGCGACATGCTGGACCACGTGCCTGGCTGCTTGTTGAGTTGCACAACTGTCCCATGGCTGTGCTGTGGGGTACTGATGTGTGCGGATGCAGAAGGGGGGGGCTACTGCACCTGGGTGGGAAAGAGGGGTGAATAGTACACCTGGGTGGGAAAGGGGGGAATAGTACACCTGGGTGGGAAAGGGGGGGATAGTTCACCAGGGTGGCAATAGCCAGTGAGTGGAGAATGCATGCAGAGCTAAACACTACTCACCTGAACCAGCCAAACAGAACATGACACATCACTGGGCCACGCAACACAAATAATGCATATGGAAGACAACAAGTAAGAGGCACAACCAGGCCACCATGGTGATGGCAAGCAATGCATGACTGAACAGGATGGCAACTGTGGCAATGTGGCTAGTGTGACCATGCATAGTGAAGAATATACAGCATGAATTGGAGCCTAAACATTGTCGCACTACCACAGCACATCTGCCTCAGCATGCATGATTACACCCCTGCATCATCTATTCAACCTCATCCAGTGTACCACACCTCATTACAGTATACATTGCATCTAGGTGACTATTTTGTATACGTACAGGGACATATGCAAGCCCACACCAAATAGCTGCTGCCATGACTGTGCTCCCTGAAGGTGGCAGTTCAGAGTGACACACACCCATCTGTATCTGCTTGCAGGGGATGGAGGATATCCCTTGAGGCCGTGGCTACTTACCCCTGTGCGGAACCCGCAGAACAGCCATGAAGAGGAGTACAATCGTGTGCACACTCGTACCCGTGTTGTGATTGAGCAGACCTTTGGCCTGTTGAAGGCGCGGTTCCGCTGCCTACGCAGGTCTGGTGGGGCACTCCTATATAGGCCTGAGAAGGTGGCAAAGATCACCATGGCCTGTGTCATGCTGCACAACATGTGCGTCCGGAGGAATGTACTGCTGCCACCTGACATTGACATGCATGGGCCGGGTGAGGATGAAGGGGATGGAGACGGAGGCGAAGGAGCCCGCCTGCCAGTACGTGATGCACGGGATGGCCATGCTGTATGCCAATCACTAATTGATGAATACTTCTGAAACGCAGGGACCATGAAAGTAATGTGCCAGTGACACACTGGCTGCATGTGGACATGCACACTTGTTTTGTTAGAAGTTCGCCACTGTACACCATCACACATTAAATGTACATGCACAAAATGAAGTATGTCCAGCCATTGATTTCCTTGCAAACAACGGGTGTATTTTTCAGACATGTGAAAATGTAAACATATTCCCCTCACAACCCCCAGTGATCTCCCTCACCCACCCTACAAACCCCAATAACACCCCAGTGAACACCCTCACCCACCCTACAAACCCCAAATGTCCCCAATTGTACACCAAACACTGTTCCCTTGACCAACGTCCAATTGTCCAATGGCATTGTCTGCCCAATCTACTTCTTTGCTATTTTGCGATCCGGGGGTGCCATGTCCAAGCGCTGTGCACTCCTCCGTGTCATCCGCACAGGGCTTGATTGGGCTGAGGTCGAAGGGGTTGTGGCAGTGAAGGTGTCAGTGGCCGGTCCCATGCCTGCCCCAAGGTATGGGCGCTGCATTTGAGGCAGGTTTGACATCAGGGCTTGCGTAAGTGCCCCCAGACACTCCCTCATGGCAGTTGTGGATACCTCAACAGCAGCAGTGTTGGCAGCGATGGCTGTGGCAATGGCCCTCATGGAGTCATTACCATCGGCAATTTGTTGCCGCATCAGTTCGAGCATCGACTCCTGTCATGCCTCAACCCTTGACAGGCGAGCCTCGAAGGAGTCGTTGGCAGCAGGAGTGCTGGTGGGCAGGGTGCTGGTAGGCAGGGTGGTGGTAGGCAGGGTGGTGGATGGCACTTGCGTGATACCCACGTCCAGGGCACAGTCCTCCTCAAAGAGGCATATGTCTGACTCTCCAAGGTCCGAGTCGTGGAGGCATGGATTGTCGCTGCTCTCGGCCTCTGTAGGGGGGGGCTGGTAATGGGGCGTAGGGTGGGCGTGGTTGACATGACTGTGTCACCCTCATTCTCCACATCAGCATCCACAACGTACGCGGTGGTTGGCGGAGCGGGAATGGAAACGCCTCCCACTGTCGTGGGTGGCTGCTGCTGGACTCTGGCTGTAGGTGTTTCCTGCTGGCTTTCTGCCCGGGGTGGCACACTGCCTGTTGGTCTGGGCAGTTTCTGGGGCTGGGGGGTGGCGGTGGCGGTGGCCCTGGTCCCTTACTGTGAAGTAGATGCACTTGCACCCCTGTCCTGCCTGCCATCTTCCTCATTGGTGCCTGGGGGATAGAAGAGATGCAGGTCATCAGTGATGGTGTCACATGGCAGAGATAATCTATTGTGCTGTGATATGGTCATGCATTCATGCATCCAATTATTACAGGGATGTGGCATTTGGTGTTCTGAGGGGACATGTGGGCAATCAATGCATGGCTGGTGGCATTGCATTGGTATGGTGTCTGTGTGGTGAGTTACCTGGGCACGGTCGGGTCATGTTGCACATGTGTTGGGATTGGGATTGGCACTCAGCATGCATTTGTGTGTGGCAGGGTGTGGCACACATTCTTGACTGGATATGTTGATGTGGGCCTGGGACATGCATTGTCTGGCCTAGTCTCACTTCCACGTCACTTGTGCCACATCATGGTTTACCCTACATGGATGTGATGGGTCACTCACCTTCTTCTGGGGATGATGCGGCGCCCACCTCCTGATCTCCAATTCCCTCAATGGATTTGGGATCTATAAAGGTACTGGCTGTCTCCTCCCATGGCGTCAACTTCACAGGTGAGTGTGGCCCCCCGCCTGTCGCCATGGTGGCCCTCCTGTTGTCTGCCAGGATCTTCGTCACCCTGAGGCGGAGGTCATCCCACCGCTTGCGACAGTCGCGCACACTCCTTGGGGTGGTTCCCACTGCCGACACCCTCTGTGCGACCTCCTGCCAGACTTCCTTCTTTTTGGTCTGGGCCGCATGCTTCATGTCAGTGCTCCTGATGGTGTCCGCATGCTGGCCCAGGTGTCGGCGAGCAGGCTGAGCTCAGCGTCTGAAAAACACTGTTTGCGCTTCTTGGGGGTCGTCTTCCTGGTTGCCTTGGACATCCTGGTTATTTTCTGCCACAGCACAACACAAAAGGACTGGTGGTTGGGGAGGATGGCAATGGATTGTGTTTTTAAAGATGGCCGCCGGCCCATTTCCCGTTCCTGCGCGATGATGTAATTTCCGGGTCTGTTTTTTGCAAACACGGTATTACCATGGCGGTATTACCCTGCCGATATTTAGGGGTTGGTATGAGGCGGTACCGCTATGGGCGGGTCCCACGATGCCGATATAGGGGTGTTGGAGGCCCTTTAGCGGCAGTGCGGTATTACCATTACCGGCATGGGGGAACACGCGTGCTCGCGCACTCGTAATCACCCGCTATTAGCGGGTTCATACGAGCATGGACCCGCTCCTTCCGGCATGCCGGTAATGAACCCGCCTTTACTGGGCTACTCGTAATGAGGCCCAATGTGTTCCATTAGACCTTGGATCGTGGGCCGCAGGGTGCACTTCCCAGTTATCCCCCTTAGGCCAAAGAAAGGACAAATTCGTCAGAGGGGAGAGCTGGATGGAGCAACCGGAGTACCGAGGGGGGTGGCCAGAGTGGACATGGAAGAGCAGATTGAAAAATCATGGATTGATGAACACAGGCAACTGCGACAATGTATTGTGATGTCAGGTGTTGTATCGTCTGCAACGGGACAAAATATCTGTACTTGTATTTAAAGTATAGAAGCTGTCTTGAGTAATAGGAGGGAAGGTACCCCACCTAAAACTAAAACTAGTTAATTGATGTAAAAAGAGTAAAGCGGTTGGCCACCACAGTTTAAAAAGCAGTGCATCTGCGCTTCTTACTGATTTAAGAAGACATGAGACTACGATGTCAGAGTAGTTTACGACTAAATAGGGACAAAGATGAATGTGTTCTGTATGCGTGTGAAGGAACGTGCTGAAGGAGAACCCAGTGGTTGTCTTGTCTCAACCCAGATCTTGTCACTTGAAACTCTCAATTTTCAATGCAAGTTGTGACCCTGATTTACATTTCACACTCTCCTCTATCCTAGTACGGAAGCTGTAGTAGGCTGTATTTCTATTGATTATGCATCCTGTCTTTGACCCTTACCTACCAACGTCTTTGAATAAAAGGAGTGGAGAGGAAGAATCGGGGAGTGTCGTCGCTTCAGAAATAAGGTAAGTGGGGGTGGAAAGGGACAAACAAAATGGGACGGAGGGTGGGAGGAAGATGGTGGCGTGGGGAGCCGGCCATCAGGTGGGATGGAACGTGGGCTTTCACTGGTGGTTCAAGCCTGTATTCCTAGCCACCTGATTGGCTGACTTTCCCCGCCAGGGTGCTTATGTAATTTAGGTCCAGCACTAGATGATGGACACTACTGAGGACACAAGCCCGTTCCAGGGTGCTGTGGGACTGACCACCATTACCATACACAAGTTGTATGGTATTCAGGCAGCTTCTTGCTGTAATAAACATCACATTTAAAAATAAATGTAATTTATAAAAATCCTATTCAGGTCCTAGTCTTATAACATGACTGGATACAGTCGAGTGGGAGGGTTGGTGGAAGGGGGTTACTCCCATAAATATTTCAATACAAATAAATATATAATTCGAATGGGAAAGGGCATACTACATACAGTTTAACTGTCATGCTATGCTGGAATAGTGCCACAGATGGCACAGCGTGACAATGGGCCTCATTACGACCCAGGCGGTAAGGGGTTTACGGCAGCGTTAACAGCGCCGACCCTTACCGCCTGAGTACGAGGTCCCTTAGCGCCATGGCGCTTTTAACACCTGCTTTTAGCAGGTGTTAAAATCCATGGCGCTAAGGGACCATGGAGTTAATTACGCCACCGTAATTTACGGTGGCGTAATTAACGCCTTCCCCACTCCCATTATGCCCTATGGGGCAAAAATGGGAATGGGGAAGGGTAAATGGGGATTGGGGACTTACCGCCCCGCCAAGGTCGGAATGGGGCGGTAAGTCCGCCAACCACCATGGCGTAAACGTAGTTTACGCCATGGTGGTAAAGTCACGGCCCAGGCGGTAACTTACCGCCTGGGTCGTAATGAGGCCCAATCTCTTTTAACATGCCCGTGCTGTACCAATTGCCTAACCTTACTGTAACTTACCTGATGGGACCTGGCAGCCCCTCGCTGTACCACTTGCCTAATGTGATACACTGTAATAAGAGTAACATGTATGCAACAGAGCCATGATGCCTACGGGTTTAGTGCATTTTATAAATGTAAAAAAATAAATTGAAAAAACTGAATACTGCTCTGCATTGTCGGTAGAATAAAGGGGGAAATAAACTGTGAAACAGCAGTTAGCTGAATCTGACCAACCCCTGTAACGCAGATGAACGGTGCCCATGGGATACCTGGGCCAACAAATAGCGATGGCAGAGCGGTTCAGTTCATGACCCGTACTGTCATGTCTCTGCAGACCTGCCTCTACCATCTACAGAGAAGACCCTAAATCATTATTTTGCATTTCCCTTCACAAATCTGTATATCCGAAAACATGGACTTCACTTCTCATAATACACCTGCAAGATAACTGGAAAACACGGCAGCCGAATCTGGAAACGCTTTTGGCATCTGCATTGCATGCACACTGGTTTCACTGTGATGGGAAGCACAAAGACTCCTTTCAATGGACTGCAACATTCAACATGCCAAAGCAATTATTGTGCTTTTGTTTCAATACTAAAATTCCTGGTGTTTGTCAGCATGGATCCCCTCCCAAATTCCATTCCAGAGATTCCCTTTTACCACACCTGTGACTGAATCATGCAGCTCCACAGTGGCTTTCCACCCTGCTAGCACTGCTTGTAAGCTGCCACACCCTCAAGTTTCCTTGTTCTTGCATCACATTCTGAATCTTGTGCAGCTTTAACCCATTTGGAATCTCTCTGCTTTGCTGACTATTTTGCCTTATGCTTTTCCTGTGACTCTTCCGTGCTCCTTTGCTGCCTTTCTACATATCTTTAGGTCTCGCCTTGCAGGCTGAGTCCTGCCCTCTCTCCCTGTTCTGCCATTTCCTTGCTTTCAGCTTTTCCCCATTAGTCAGTCCCTGTTTATCTTCCATTTGTTTGTATCATGCTCAGTCACCTTGTTCCAGGATCCTGTCTCTGTTACATTATAGCAGCTGCTTGCCTCAGTTACCTGGTATCAACTCATTGCCTCAGTTACCATGTACCAGCTCCTGGTCTCTGTTCCCTTGTACCAGCCCATTGCCTAAGTTGCCTTGTACCAGCTCCTTGCTTCTGTTACCTTGTACCGGCTCCTGGGCTCTGTTACCTTGTTCCAGTTCAGTGCTATAGTATTTGATTCCCGAGTTCCTGTTTTTCTGTTCTGAACTCTTTTGGGGCTCTTAGTGTCTGGTACGTGTTGTATGGTGTCCGCATACGTGCCTCTGTGTATTCCTTTGAACAGTGATTGGCTCCTACACCATAGGAGGCAATCTCTGCACCTTCCTTTGTCTCATTTCACTTGTAGTCTATAGTGTATTTAATATAACATTGTGTTACATTCTGTTCCCACAGAAGGCATCTATTGTATGTGCTGGCTGGACCCACACCAGCTTGTCTTGTGTAGGTACACTCCTTGTTTATGCCTTAGGGTCCATGTCCAGATACAGAAGCCACTCTTGCCGACCCCTTTCATGGGCTTTCAGGGTATGGTGCCTGTAGGAATAACTTAAACAGGGGCATTGAGCATCCCTTATATATGAGGGCAGCCTCCGTCCAACCTGTGTGTACACCCCCAGTGGGATTCCTCATCGCTTGTCCAGTGCATGGTTCCCATCCATTCTTGTTCACCATTGAGGTTGGCACTTTCTTCCTGTTCCGTTGTTCTGAATTACTTTGTCTATTCGTCCTTCTTGTTTAACCTCCTGCACTCTATGCACTTGCCTATCCCATTACTTCAGCAGAGCCACCCCAAACCTACCTGGGTGCTGTGTGTAACCTCTGGCATGTCCCTACACAGCCAGCAACACGAATTTATGGCGTCTCAGTGCAGATGCGATTAGGAACTGACCTTGATCCGTAGTAAGCCATACCTTATCTTAACTCCCCCACCCCCGAGAGAATTAATTCAGAGCAATCTAGACTGAGTCACCTCAGGAAGGCACATTTGATCTAGACAGAATAACGAACTTGCGAACAACATTCGAAAAGAAGGGCTCACGTGTACGCAAACCTCAGTGGAATAGCTACCTTGATTGGTATACTGAAGTCACTAAGAGAATAACTGAATCTAAGACCTGGGCACTAAAGGACTCACAGATAAAGTTCCAGGGGCAAGTCAAATCAATGTAGAACGAGCGTGCAAACCTGCAGGTCACAAAACCATATACAAACAATTATATCCAGTTCTCCAAGGGCTCAGCCCCCACCAAAAGAAAGCCCTGAAGACATTCTGGACACTCACAACCCAGCCATTTTGAATAACCCGCCAAATCAACCAGCCGATAGCCCAGATTCCTAACAACCGCCTATCTACCACCAATACATACCCAGACACCCAACAGAGGGCCTGTTCACCCCTGAAATGAGAGCTCAGATTTCTAAGTTATTTTCACCATCCTCAGGCACGTTTGAAGGCTTCCCAGACATTACACTAAACTCCAGCACTGACGTATTCCAACTCAGACAGACCCCGGGAGGAGGTGACACCCTAGTCATAGTACATGCCCCTTGGAGCACCACTGACCTATTTAACATGGTCCAGATAATCCCCAAAATATGAGAAGATCCTGTCAAATTCCACAAATTCCAGGAAGAGTTCCTAGTAATAATAGACTTTTACCACCCCACTTGCGTAGACTTAAACCAGCTACTGCGGGAAGTGTTACCCCGGACACGTTTGCTCTGCTTAAAATAGGGGAAACATTGGATGAAGAGCCCACTGCGCCTGGAGATTTAAAGACCATTACTAATAGAATGGTAAAAACTATGCTCACAATTTGTCCTCAGAAAACTGATTGGGCCAAGATTAACTCATGCAAACAGGCCAAGGGAGAACACCCTGCAGACTATCTTGAACTACTGAAACGAGGTTTTAACAACATTCAGGGATTGTGGATGCCGTGATTACCTCACTGCAGGTGGTAGTTGCACAGTTTGTTATGGGGTTACAACCCAAGGTAGCAAAAGATTAAGGCTGTAATGAATGTATGGGAAGGAAAGGGGTTGGGTGAGATTTTGTTGGCCGCATAACATTTTCAGAAGAAGATCGAGAAGCAGAAAGCAACAACAGAAACCAAGCTTATGGCGCTACAAATACAGAGCTTACAACTTTCTTAAGAAAGAGGAGAGTTCCGGGGATGGGGGAAAGGCCAGTGACAGGGAAGAGGGGCTCACCAGTCATTTCAGGCAGATCAAGCTGCCGAAGGATGTTACCCAAACACAAACATTGACAGATGCAATTATTGCAAACAGTCCGGGCACTGGAAACCTGAGTGCCTAAATTGGCCTCAGTATGGTGGTCAGGACAAATAGACGACTGTCCCATGAGGGGCGGCACAAGGTCTGCTGCCACAGTCCCTACCTATGACCAATGCATAGGATTCCCAAGGGATCTGAGAGCTTGTTGCACTGTTTATTTCGATTGATCCTTCTGCCCCCTATGTCGAATGAGAGGTGGCTGGCCAAAAGGTTTCATGTTTGTTGGATTCAGAGGCTTTGCACACTACTCTAGGAGCATGCGGGTTTGCCCAGGCACGCCATTCAGAAGAGATAGTAGATGCCGTGGGCAAAGGTTGTATGTCAATACTTCACCCCGTGTCAACCCCTATGATGGTCACGTTAGGACCTGTTTCCAAATAGCATGCATTTTTACTAAGCCCCTGTTCTCCTGTGAATTTGTTTGGATTAGATTTGTTGTGTAAAATGAGCTGTACCATTCATTGCTCCCCAGATGGTGTGTATTTGGATATACCCATTCAAGTAGAGCCAAAAGGGATAGCTTTGTTATAAGAAGTAGCCCACTCGAAACTTGACAACCGGAAACAAAACACCCTGTCCACAGCAGAGGCTCTTGGACCAGTACCGGGCCTGCTTATGGTCAACCCATGCAAGTGCTGAACCAGTTAAGATCACGTTAAATCCCACCAAACCATTGCCATGTGTGCCCCAGTACCCTATTTCCCAACCAGCAGAAAAGGGTATTAGCCCGGTAATAGAATCCCTGCACCAAAAAGGAATCATTGGGCCAATCCACAGTTCCTGTAATACCCAGATACTTCCTATGTAAAAGCCAGGGAATGAAGTGTACCATTTTATTCAGGACCTGCGCACAGTGAATGCCGCCATTCTGCCATCATTTCCTGTGGTACCCAATTCCGTTACAATCCTGTTGGGTATTCACTACAGTGCCAAGAATTTCACTGTTGTAGATTTGTGTTCAGCATTTTTCTCTATACCTATAAACTGGGAGAGTCACTATCTCTTTGTGGCCATTCATAAAATGACGTGATATGCGTTCACTCATCTCCCAATCGGGTATGTAGAAAGCCCCACACATTACTCCCAAATTCTAAAGAAAGACCTTGATTCGGTGCAGTTCCAAGGAGGATTGACGCTATTGCAGTACGTAGATGATCTGCTCATAGCCACCCCCTCCTCGGAAGCATGAGAGGAAGACATGCTGGTCTGTTGAAACCACTTACTGAAAAAGTTCACAAGACAGTGTGAGGGGTCAGACATGAGTGATGGACACAAGGGGCCTCATTATGACTCTGGCGGTAGCCGTGCCGGTGAAAGCGGCACCGCTGCCACCAGACTCAATTTTTTACCGGCACCCGGCAATGGGGAATCACTGGGGCATTACAGTCCCGGCGGTCCCAATAATTCCCCATTGCCGGTAAAAATTACTCCCCATTCCCTTTTGAGTCCCATAGGACGCAATGGGAATGGGGAGGACAGATGCACCAGCACCATTCATGAATGGTGCCGGTGCATCCGTCAAGGTCTGTGAGCAAGTGCCATTACTGCCGCCAGGTCAGACCTGGTGGGCTAACAGGCACCCGCTCATAAACTCGTAATTTGCCGGTCCAGTAACAAAAGTGCTGGTAGCTTACCGGCACCGTTTTTACCGGGCCGGCAAACTTGTAATGGGGCCCAAGGTGTTTGTATTCTTAAGTTAAGACATTTTATTAAACAAAAATGGGTTTGAAAAATGCCTCTCTAGCCCTATTCTTCCCTACCTAGAAACTAAAACTATGGATCTGTCTGTGTCAGGATGACAGTAACTGAAAAGCTGTCCTTCTGTCCAAAACAACTTATCCTGACCCTCACACTTATAAACAAAAAACAAAAGGTGCAATGCAATGTCTTTAACCTGATGTTAGAAAAAGCATTCAAAACCAAATGTTTCTGAATGACTCAAATTAAAATGTTCTTTAAGGTAAAACCCTTGGATCCCAAAGGTGGTTCCCTTGCCCTGGATTCTTAAACAGGATGGCAAAATGTCTCTTTAGTTAACATTTTCTTGGTGTTTTTAGTGGACTCACAAAGTTTTTGTTTAACTAAAAAGTTCTGTTCAAGCAAAATGTTCTGTAGTAGTCTCTTTGTAAAAGGTTCTTGTATCTTGACAGATTATCTGGTATACTCCCATCCCAGGAATCATTGTACAATGTTCAGCTGCCTGGTGTACTCACCTGCCAGGAGTTTTCTTTAGGATTCTCAGTTTACCTGGTGAACTCTCCTGCCAGGACTTCTTATGTTTCAAAGTTCCTTGAGATGCCACAATATCATATACCATGTAGTGCTTAGTATATCTATTTGTGGTTTTGCTTTATTCAAATATACTTGCTCAATCTTCTTGCCCACCTTAACATTTAATACATCTGCATTTGATTGGGGTTTTGCTTTTATACTTTGTCTGCATTCAAATATTCTTCCTAGTGAATCTTGCCTTTGCACGTTGTCTTGGCCGCATTCAAATGAACTTTATCTTCGCGTATTTTCTGCACCAGACATTCTTCTTATTGGGTGTTGAATCTGTACTTTTCCTTGACTGTATTTAACAAACTTTGCCTTTGCATATTTTCTACATTAGTACTCTTGTACCATTCATTCACTCTTTGGCTTGGTGGTCGGAATGCCCCGGGGTCCCCAGTTGCTTCGTGTGGACTCCCCAGTCTTTTCCAGCATCTCTGACATTGCTCACGCCTCTGCATTGTGGCCTCTTCCTCTGCCTTCCAGTTCGGAATCCAGCGTGGCTCCGCGGTCACCTGCCAGCTTTCCCTCGTGAGCTGGAAAGAAGACTGCTGTCCCATCATGCAGCCCAGCCTCCAAGAGCTTCTGCACTGCTCCTGGCTTCTCAACATTCTTCCTCGCTTGTACGCGGGGTCTCTCTCGCTCCCCAGTAACCTGCTCTGCTTCGCCAGCTTTCTCAGTGAGTACCACATTTAGCAGCCTTCGCGTGGATAATAGCATCCCTTTCTGCACAGCTTACTGCACCTCTCTCCTTCTCAATGCGTCTGACACTTTTAAATGCCCTGCTCATTACAGGTTTGGAAAAACAACTAGTCTGCATGTTGCATTTCGAGTTCCTGTCATCTTGCACAAACTCCTTTGTCGCCCTCATCGTCCCAGTACCCGTGTGGTTACGGGAGATGAGGTCCATTACTTTCTTTGGGCTTTTAACTCCTGGATAATTTGTCTCATGGACTTCACAAAAAGGTACATCATGATCAAAAGATGTTATGTGCGAGTTGTGTGTGTTTGGGTGCAAGGTGGATACCTGACTAACATAGCAATAGGCCATTAAGAATATTGTTATCTTCTTCTCTGGGCGGTGGGGGGGACTCTGACTCCTCCCATGAAGTCATGATTTCTCCAAAGTAGCTGTCTCCTCCTGTGTGGTCCTCCCTCATATTACTGCCCATGGGTCAGGATCAGGTAGCAGTTGCCACCCCCTGGCCACATGGGAGTAGGTCACCGCCGGGGAATCAGTGAGGATTCCACTGGATTTATCACAGCAATTAAAGACAAGTTACAGTTATGTCTGCCCTGAGTGCGATGTGTGGGCCATGAGATTTCTGCCGGGAAAGGCACCTATTTTAGGATTGAATTCCATGATCCAGAAAGTCCATAAACCCTGCACCAAGAAACAGATGAGAGAGCTCATCGGAATGGTTAGTTACTGTAGACAATGGGTCCCCAGGTTCATAGCCATAATAAAGCCCCTTCAGAACCTCATCCATCAAGCCAAAGATGTTTTGTCACCATTAAGCAGGTGTTTGCATTGTCTGGCTTTAGGTCTGCCAGATTATAGAAAGCTATTTGTCTTTTTTTGCGATGAGCGCAAGGGGTTTGCTCAAGTTGTGTTCACCTAGATGCATGGGACAAGCATTGACCTATATCTTACCACAGTGTAGTCCTGGACACAGTTGTGGCGGGGCTCCCACCTTGTCTGCGGGTTGTCGGTGCTGCTCCCATATTGATTGAGAAAAACTGACTCCTACCCCATGCTGTATTGTCATTATTGCTAAAAGGTAAGACCCAGCATGTATCTAATTCCCACCTTACGAGATACAACAAGCTGCTCATTTCCATTGCCAATGTGACCCTAAGTGACTGACCTGTCCTTAACCCTTCCTCAATGTTGCCACTCCTGAAGATGGGGAGCCTCATGAATGTTAGGTGGTCGTAGAAACACTGCTGCTCCCCAGCACTGATTTGGCAGATATATCCCTGTTGAATCCAGAGCTCATTCTCTTCACGGATGGGTCTCACACCTGTATTCCAGAGACTGGAGAATTTGTTTCTGGGTACGCTGTATGCAAACCTCACTCGGTCCTACAGCCTATAGACTGCCCATAGCTAAGTCAAGTAGCCATGCTTGTGGCCCTCAACCAATCAGTAATGATCTATACCGACTCCAGGTACGCCCACAGGGTGGCCCACAACTTCACTGTCCTCTGAAAACAGCGTGGATACTTGACATCCACTGGTACCCCAATTCAGAATGGAAGATATGTGGCAACTCTCTTAGGCACATTGCTACTCCCCGTAGCAGTAGGCATAGTGAAATGCTTAAGGCACAACCCCTGGCAGTCCTTTACTAATTTAGGAAATGCTTTAGCTGCTTGTGCAGTTTGCTCAGTGGCCATCAGACGGTCCCATGATCCTAATGAATATTTTGTTTGCGTCGCAGTTCCACAGTAACCCATCCTGTCTCTTGCCAGCCTGGTGATCCTCCAACATCTAGCTCTGGAGACTGGGAAGATGACCTGGACTCAGTGTAGGTAAACCCTGGGGGCAGACTCCTTGTGGCGCCCTCTAGACAGCCACCTGCTGACACCCAAGGTTCTGCTCCCTTACCTGGTCTGTAAAGCACATTGCGTGGCCTATTCAGGTAAAAACTCCATAATCATGTTACTCCAGAGAGACTGGATAGCACCTGTGTTAGCTTCGGTGGCCCAGCACTATTGCGAACACTGTGTGACATGTTTAACATATAATATTGGGAGAATGGTGTCCACGAAGCTATCAGCATGCCCCATAATGCAAGGTCCATTGTTTACCATGCAGATGGATTTCATACAACTCCCGGCATGCATGACGTATCTGTACTGTTTAGTGGTAGTAGATGTATTTTTGGGGTGCGTAGAAGCTTACCCATGTAGAAAGACAGATGCAATCACTGTAGCCAATAAACTTCTACACACTTCACCAGTCAGGTTATTAGAATAGTATTCAAGTCACTAAGAATAGCACATCAGTTTAATTGCATGTACCACCCACATTCTAGTGTGAAAGTAGAATGCCACAACGGTGACCTAAAGTTGAAAGTAAGAAAAGTGTGTAGAGAAACTGGGCTGATGTGGCACAGGCACTCCTGTTAGTCCTGTTGGTGATGACAAATAATCCACAATGAAAGTACAGACTGTCCACCCATGAAATCCTCACAGGATGCCCAATGAGAATGGGAACTGCTCCACCGACACCCCACACCCTGAGTTGAACGCTAGAGGATGACACATTAATCCAGTACTGTTGCATGTGTTAGGAATGTTTGATGTCTCCATGCACAGCTCTGCAAAGCCTTGCCAGTGCCAGCCATAAAACTGTGCCACCCTCTGCAGCCAGGACACTTTGTCCCGGTGAACATCCACCAACGGAATACATTGCTTTAACCAAGATGGGCGGTCCCTATCATATCCTCATGACCACAGCCTCAGTCTAGATCCACATGTCGTATTGCTGCAAGGTCCATGCTCCAGTCGATGACATCACCACAAGACCACTGATCTTCCTCTGACAAGCTTCGGAACTGCCCAGACCACCAACACCACTATCTGTGATACCTCCAGCACTGTGTAATTGTCAGAATTATCCTGTGTTTCAGGAGGAGCCCAAACTGTACCAGGGAGCAAGGGCCCGACCCGCAATCAGCTAAGACGTGCACATGCTGAACACAAAACCCACAGCTGCTGAGTCATTTGACCACAATGAGGCCCTGCGGGGGCTACTGCTAAAGCTCCTCCAGCAGGCGGTCAGAGCGCTTGAGGGAACTACCCCAATTCAAGTTCCCCTGCTGGCTCACCACCTGCACAGCCTGACACCCCTGAATCGCACAATGCAACCAGCCAAAGGTATGCTATGCGATCCTGAGAAGAATTCCAGAGGTACCAAAGCTTTGAGCAAAGTGGTGACTGGTTCAGTTATTTACCACTGGATCTAACTCACCAACGACGATGAATCCACCACCCAAGGTGGTTCCCAAACCAAAAGTAGATCTAATTACTTATATGGCCCCCAGAATCTATGAGTTGTTGCCCCTGCTGCTATCACGTGTTGGTTATCATCTTCGTGATCATGACCCTCCTCCTTGTCTGACTCTGGTATTTGTGAATGTTGTAGTGCAGGTAACAGTAGAAGGAGCCTGGAACTTTGGCACATATGAACTTTGGAACTGTGGAGCTTTGCCCCACTCTCAGCATAGCTAGTGTGGAGTGCACATTTTGCATCCTGGTCTATAGAATCGGCAGTGTATCCTAAGGTGGATATGCACGTTGTTTGGTTGCAAACTCTTATGGTGTATTTGGGTGTTGTTGTCATGTGACATGGGCAGTGAGGTTATTGTCTTTGCATGGGATTTTCTGGTAAATTTCACCAGTTTATGCATTTTGGATGTGGTAGTCTTGGTCATTGCATTTGTTGTAGAGTGCCGAGTGATCTGGTGAAATGTCATGTCTGTCTTGGTGGGAGACTGGACAGGTTAGATGGTTGCGGCTTAGGTGCCAAACCTCAAACATCATTTTGAAGGTTGTCGAAAGAGAAAAATACTGAGGAGCGGAGTAATAAAAATTGAAGCTGAATTTCACAAACAAAATACAGAGAATACGAAAAACTAAAATTCATGTCTCATACGATGCAGAGGAATGAAAAACAAACTATTCAGTAAAAATGAAATATTCTAGTAAGATGCTGCTTGAATGAAAAGCTCATTTCTGCCTGTGAAAAAGAAGTTAACTTCAGTGCCATTTGATGTGCAATGATTTATGTTTAAACCAATTTGACACATTAAGCGACATTAAGTGCTCTAACAACAGTGCTTCATGTGAATACTTCTCAGGTTGGGCCACCATAAACCATGCAACTTACCAGTTATGTTTAGGAAGCCAGGAACATGTAGTATGCAAAGTTTCTGGGTAAATTAGTTATGTTTTATCACAATTTGTCACAGTCAGGGACATTAAGGGCTCTAGGAAAAGTGCTTATCGTGAATCATTTTCAGGCTGAGGCACCAAAAACCATGGAATGTACCAATTATGTTGTGACAGTAGGGGGTATGTAATGTGCAGAGTTTCTGTGTAAATGTATGTTTTGGCACGTTATGCAACATTAAATGATTTAAGGGAAGTAGTTAATGTGAATAATGTATAGGTTGGCCACCCAAAACATGGTACTTTTTTATTAATGTTTAGCACGTAAGAAACCTTTAATATTGCGAGACACGGGATACATTATTTAGCTTATCACACATCAAGCAACATTAGCTGCTCTAAGGAAAATGCTTAATGTGAATTATTTGCAAGTTGGGACACCAAAAACCATGAAAATGTTTACTTATCTTTAGTAAGAAACAAATAATGTGCAGAGTTTCTGGGTAAATGATTTATGATTGGAACATTAATCAGCGTTAAGTGCTTAACATGAATAATTTTCCTGTTGGCCCCCAAAAACCATGGAGCTTACACGCTGGGTTTTGGAAGTCAGAAACCTGGAATGTGCACATGTTCTGGGTAAATTATTTATGTTTTGACACCTTTCGTCGCATCATAAAGTGCTTTTGGAAAGGTGCTAAGCGTGAGTAATCTGCAGGTTGGGCCACCAAAACCACAGACATGTTTACTTATGTTTTGGAAGTAAGAAACATTTAATATACAGGGTTTCTGGTTAAGTGATCTATGTGTTGGCACAGTTTGGTATATCAAGCAATGTAAGGGTGCAAAAATGTTTTGGTATGGAGTCAGGAAGGAAAGGCAGTGGCACTTTGTTTCACTGCAATACACAGGAGACAATGGGCCTCATCACGAGTCTGGCGGTAACCCTTAAATGTGGTGGTAGCGCTATTACCGCCGCATTTAAGGGTCCGCCAGATCATGGCCTTGGCCGATTTCCCCCCAGCTCTGAGCTTTTCTGCTGATTTGCTGATTTTCAGCGCTATTACTGCCGGCGGGAAATCCACCGGTGGTCATAGCGCACATTTTCCCCATTGGGCCCAATGGGGAATGAGGAATTCCTGAATGGGCCCAATGGGGAATGGGCACTAACCGTACCGGCAAACCCCCGGCAGGGGCGGGTGTTTGGCAGTAGGGCTAATAGCACCGGCGCTAATAGCACCGGCCCTACCGCCCAACTCGTAATGAGGCCCAATATACCTGCAATTGACATGTGTAACCCAGTCTACCATTGTGTCTCTCTAGAGAGGTGTGTGTCTGTGCTGTGGTGCGTGTGTGTGATTGATGTCCATCCAGATAGGCCTTGTTGGAAATGTTAATTTCATTTATATGGTCTACTGTTTAGTGCAGTGATGCAAAGTGTCTCTATGCTTCCATTCAGATATAGCCTAACCTGAACAATGTCAGGCGTGCAGTCATCAGTCTATTCTTGTTACTTTGTAAAAGTTGCCAAAGAGTAGCAGGGATTTATTCTAAAATGGCTCCCCATATCTCATCCCAGGGATCCATTTGTGGGCTTATTTTGGGGGTTCATTTACATATTTACATATAGCCTATTGCTATTGTCTAAAATGCCACGGATGGCTACACCAATCTTTTTTTTAAAAGAAAATGGTACATGATACAACTCTCACTTCTGTCTACCTACTGACCCCCACAGTCTTACAGCTATGTGATGAGCCACAGGACTCGCCCCCAGAAAATCTAAAAGTTGCAGCAACGCTGCATACAGTATTTCTTTGGTGTTTCTAGGACAGAGAGAGGTCCAGCGACTTAACCCAACCCTGCCGATTCCAATATGGGACCAATATGAACAAGAATGAGCTTCCCCAGTATCCCACAGTGCACCTCGGCCTCCGTGTGCCCACCGCCAGTCACTGTGTTCTGTTGTCCCCCCACATAACCACTGTAACCATGTAGTCTGATGCCCCTGCCCCAAAAACACTGTTTCTATGTGCCCCCTTTTGCACCCTGCTGGCTGCTGCCCTTGCACAGCGTAGAACAGAATCAAGGGGCCGCGGGAGGGGATAGCATTAGGAGACAGTGGCTGATATTCCATTTATTTCATTGCAAAGGAGAACTGGGGCCTGGCAGGGCTGACTTTCCTAGACCCTCTCACAAAGTGCCCCACGCAGTGCTTAATTTGTGGGGGTGGTTGCCGGTGCCCAACACCGGCACTCTTTTTTGGGCACCGGAACTCATGTGGGGCCAGCACATGTGCAATTGCTATATTTGTTCTTCCACTTTGCTTTGATTATAAATCATTGGGATTTGTCATTCTGATCTCGATCTCTCTTGTGCTTGCAGGATGCAGGCCATGGCTGGCTGGGCCTGGGAGTGGCCTGCAATAGCAATGAACAACAAACTGTTAAAAACAGCCAATGAAAACTACCATTCTGTTGTTACTATGCAGTTTTTGATACATTCTGTATAGTAACACAGAATGTGCAGTTTTCATTGGCTGTTCTTCTGAGCCAGTGAAATTACATGGTGACGTGTTGTTGTTGCCACAGGAGGCAGCGCGGCACCACCTTCATTTCACGAGTTACTGTGAAGTGAAGATGTCGAGGCGTGGCGTCGTCGGTCCTGACTTGTGAGAGAGAGAGCCTACACTGCTGCACTGCGTGGTGCGGTCTAGTTGCTTCCTGGGGCCCCTTATGCCTGCTTTTTCATTTGTGCAGGTGCCAGTGTGCACACCCGACCCTGCCCACCCTGAGGCCTGACAGGAGACCAAGTCCCAGCCGGCAAAGCAGGTAAGTCACTTGTTGTTGCGTGCGGTGCAGCCTGAGCCTGTCACGGTCAAGTGATCAGACAAGGAAGGCCAAGGCCGGGCCCCGGGCGGCGGCACGGTCCACTAGTGGTGTCCTGACTGCCCAGGAGGCAGGACCCCACCAGGGGCCCGTCCGCGCCCGGGCTTCTGTCTGTGTGACCTGTGTGCAGTGTGCTGCTAACTGCAGTCAGTGCCAGGCCCAGGCCAATTTCTGTGACCAGGGGCTGCCGGCTGCCGCAGACTGAGTCGGATGACTCTGCCGTTGGCAGCCAGGCCCGTGGATTGTGCCCAAAAGTATGCGTTTTACTTTTTTCTTTGAAAACCTGACCTTCCGTGGGGCCGGTGGCCGGGGCCCGCCCCCACGGAAGGTAGGTTTTAAAAGAAAATAACTTATTTTGAGTGGCGGCTGTGGCCCATCACTTTGAAAGTGATGGGCCCCAGCCACCCAAATATACGTTTTTTTCTTTTAAAATCTTACCTTCTTGGGGCCGCTGCGCGCCTATTTTTGTCAACATCAGGCTCAGCATGGCCGTGGCGGCCCCACGGAAGGTAGCCTAAGTGATTGAGGCAAGGCAGGGCAAAGCCCAGGACCGGGCGGGGCACGGGCGGCAACGTGGTCCCACTAGTGTCTGTCACAAAAGGAATGAATTGTTGTTTGTAACTTTGGCCACTTTTTCATTGGTGCCGAGCCCGACTCGAGACAATTGTATGCCCCAGTCTGATCCGGGATAGCATTCATCTAAGCGAAACATGAACTGTGAATTTTTGCCTGGGTGTTTCTGTTCTTTTTAATGTTGTCAGCCTCATTAGTTCACAAACGAGCTTCAGAGAGGGGACCCAGAACGGTGTATGAATTGGGCTGAAACCAAACCGGCTGCACTTCGCGAGAAAAGCCCATGCAAAGACGAACTGCTGAAATGCCATTTCAGGCTTAAAGATACACACATGGAAACTAGACGGGGATAAACATGGTGCACGTGCCCACTAATCTGTCATCATAAATAAAAGCACAAGTTGAGTATTTGGTATAATTCTCAACCTTCTTTTGCTGTCATTTTTTAACATAATTCCAGCGCATGTTTTATATCCTGATGTGTGGTTTAAACACCAGATGTGGCCCCTTAACCTGGGTACAATATGCTCCGAGCATGTGCTCCGAATGAAAGCACATGCAATCCTCAGATAGGGAGGTGGATGTCTGTTACACCCTGCCGTTTAGTGAAGTATGTCAAGAACATGTCAGTGGGAAGGAGGTATCCGAAAATGCATTCTCCTCTGGCTCCTGAATATTGGGTGACAAAACATATTTAGTTTTTTAATATGTGTTAAGGTGGAAAGAGGCCCTAAAGCAGAAGTAGCACAGGCCGTTGATTTCACAAGAACAGAACTGCGAGACTTGTCCTTGGCCTCAAGCCCAGGGACCGTATCTCTCCAGGACTGAAATCTCTACATTGGCTCCCAGTGGCTGCGAGGATTAAGTTCAAAACCCTCTGCATTGTCCACAAGGCCTTCTGGGGCCTGGGGCCTAAATACCTTCAACTCTCTCTTCCTAAATATCTTCCTTCCCGAGCCCTTCGCTCATCCGTTTCCAACTCCCTCAGGGTCAGCCGCTTCTCAAAGCAACAAGCTGGGGGTAGATCTCTCTCCGCGGCAGGGGCCTCCCTCTGGAACAGCCTTCCTGCCTCCCTGAAATTTGAGGAGAACCATCTCCGGTTCCGGAAGCACCTCAAAACCTTCCTCTTTGCTTCTGCTTTCTCTGTCCCTCTCCCCTGCTAAATTCTTCATTGAAATTGCACTGAATCTGCAACTGGCCCACTCTCACCGACCTCGGTCCTGGGCCCAGTCACTCTCCACTTGCACTGCCTCCCTGGCAACCCCTGCACTGCGGGACTGTCTCTGTATCCCTACAGCCCCCCTTCCCAGCACTTCTGCACATACCTTGCACTTGCCACCAGCTGGCCCTATTTATTTATTTATTTTATATATTTTTTTATTTTTTATTCTACTTACTTGTTCTGCACTTCCCCCCTCCCCTTCCCCTTGCACTTTTCCCTTCACCTACCCCTGCACTTGCGCGGTCTGAAAGATACCTGGCCTAGTAGGATTGTTGTCTGTCTTCCCCTTGTTCCCCCCTCCCTGCCTCGTCGCGCCTTGAAACACCTGTTTATAGGCGCGTTACAAATGCCATATCATAACTATGTCGTGCAGAAATGACTTTTTCCAAGTTATACAACACCATGCTAATGCTTGAAAGAAGGGTGAAGGGGGATGCATTTATGAGATGTGATGACTGATAAGGGCTTGAGAGGAAATTGATTACACAACACCTGGATGAGGTGACTGAAGAACGGGCTGAGGGGAGGGTGCTCTTCCTGGAGGTAACCGATTTACAATACTTGGTGTATTTTAACAGACTGTCAGATGGGGCAGAAGGTGTAGAGACAAATACAGTGCAACAGTGACTGAAACTTTTTTTTTATTTATTAGCATTTTTAAAGCGCTCACACAGCCCGGGGGCATCGAGGCACAGTTACAGGAGGAGCATGTCTTAGTTGCGTATTTACTACTAGCCTGTGCCAGCAGTTGCTGCAGCGCCAAACATGTGACATGGAGCAGCAGCAGTGTGATGGGTTGGTGGGGGGCCGATCTAGATAGGTCTAGCACTGAACTGGCGTGGCCGGCGTGCCCGCGCTGAGGGTGGCGTTGCGCCCAGCATTATGGGGCCAATATTGTTTGGGCACTGGCACTTACTTTTTTACAAATTAAGCACTGGCCCCACAAATATTGCTTGCTGCCAGTTCAAGACATCTTACTACAGACATTAAAATGAGAACGATTATGTTAAGTATGCAGCAAAACGGTACTAGCAAGCTCTATGTAAAAACATTGGAACTGTCCCATGAAGTGCCCACAGTTTGTGACCAGCATATCAGTGGGTTTGAATCACACACCAGTGGGGGTGAACATCCAATGTTCATGCTCACCTTGACATGTTGACCATGTTGTTCTCCATACCAATGTATGAAACACTCTAGGACATAAATGGTGTGACTTCATATGAATTGTTTTATCTAAATTAACTTCAGTGAACTTATTCGAAGTCGGAATGCTGAATTATTATTATTTATTTATTTGTTTTCCTTCTGAAAGAACCTTTACAAATGTAACATCATAATTACACAATAATCATCATTTGGAACAGTTTAATTTATAAAATAAGATAATTAAAACAATCCCTCAATCAGACATTGTTTTAGTATTGGCGGCGGTCGCCTTATGTTACATAACATTTCATCATCATTAAGATTGCGTCATCATTTCATCATCGTTGAAACAGTGATAAACAATAGAGTCAAATAAAATCGACCAGCCATTTACCAGTAAAATTCCTAGGACTGTGGGTAGCTATTGTGCTAATAGTAGGGTAATACCAACCACCTATCTTAAGCAGTTACCTGCTACCATCGTCTAGATTTATTCTTTGTGATTTTGCCAAGAGGTTAACAAATAGATGCCATACCCAGTACAGAGTTATATGCACCGACTGAAGTTACTGTTCAGGCATTAATAGCAACACGCATTGCCCTTAATAGATTCATAGTGGTGCACATATTTTCCTAGTATAGTCATGTGTGCAACACAGAGTGCTTTACATTCCGTGAAAATATGCCTGGGGGTCTCTATTTTCCCTGGAAATTTACACACACAAAATATCCTTTGGGATAAGGGGATATTAGAGTGTGCACCCATGAAAAAAAACAACGGGAGCGGGTTAGTTCGCAATCTGAGCATTAAATTCCAGCCTGTCGGCTAGTGCTCTATGTCAAATAGCTTTGTATCTTTAGGAATTTATGCGTGACCTTTGAGACGTGTTGATAGGTCTTTAACAGTGATAATCGGGCATAATTATTGGTCCAACCACGAGGGCCTTAATGAAGGCCCCGGGGCATTACCTGAGTCAGTAATACTGCCACCGCGAGGGTCATATTGCTTTTAGTACCCCGGCCCACAAGATTTGTGTGACTGGGGCACTAAAAGCATTTTTTTCTTTCCTGAAAGGTTTCGGGACAAAAACAAAAAAAGAAAACAACCAAGAAAATGGCTGCCGGTAAACAGAGTCCGTTTTCCCTTTCCATGGCGGCCATCGGGAGCGGACGCACTGGAAACAGAAGTGTTCCCAGCGTGTCCGCTCCTGAAAAAAAAGGATAAGAAGGTAAGTGGGGTTGGGAGGGACGAAGCGAAGAAGGGAGGAAAACAAAAAAAAAATGTCCCTGCGTCCCCGGCGGGGGGACGATGGAAGTCTCCAGTCGTGTGGAGGCGTGGAGTGGGTATGCCCCTGCTCCGAGCCTCCACATGGCTTGAGGCTGCCCTCGTCCCCCACCGGGTACAAAGGAGGCAGAATGTAAGTGGGGTGGGGAGGGCAGGGAGGAGGGAGGAAAGGGAAAACAAAAACAAAAAAAGCCTTACCTGAGTCCCCGGTGGGTGGCGAAGACAGCCTCTCAGTCGCGGGGAGGCTCGGAGCGGGTATGGCCCCGCTTCAAGCTTCCTCATTGGCTGAGGGGCTGCCACACCCCCCGCCAGGTACAATGGCCGTGGAATCCCGACCAAGTGATTCCCGGCCGGCTAATACCTCGGTGAGGGCCAATCAGAATGGTTGTTTCATTCTGATTGCGCCATTGCTGGGTACTAATAATATATAGGGCTTTTGGGATAACAAACTGTGTTCCCCAGTCAAAGTTAGGATGCCAATTTATATTACAATATAATTATAATTTTTCTATTCATAATTTAAAATCCCTGCAGCAGTTTTCTACGGCTGGCCCCAAGTCACCCCTACCCCCTACTGCCAACAATTGTCATTTAAGGTTTAAATGAGCTTTTAGGTGCAAAACACCCTTTCGTTCCAGTAACAGCCCCTTAAGGGATACCAGCCCCAGTTCAAGCCTAAAGTATTCAACGGGAGTGGAAGGAGGGAGTTTCAATACTTTTCTCCACAAATAGCCCTCCAGTTTATCTAGCCAGCCTACATCTCTCATGGCCAAGGCTTCTAACCCATACAAAATCATCACACATTAGCTTTGTTTGTATAAGAGGAAGATAGATGATAGGAAGGACCCCAGTTGGACCTGAGAGGGTCGATCAGAGAGAAAGGAGGTCAGCTAGGCCAGAGCCTGATCAGTGATACCCAGGTTATCACGGAGATGGTTGAGCAGGATGGTATGGTTGGCCGTTTCGAAGGCAGAAGAGAGATTGAGTAGAATGAGGACAGAGGGAATGTTAGAGTCAAGCTTGGAGGGCAGATCTTCACGGATGTTCAGGAGAGCAGTTTCCGTGCTTCTGGCCGCTCTGAAGTCAGACTGGTGATCATGGAGACAGCCAGCAGAATCAGAATGAAGGTTAAGCTGAGAGATGGCCAGCTTTTCCAAGAGTTAGTCCAGAAAGGGAGTAATGGAGATTGGACGATAGTTAGCCGGACAGGAAGGATCAGCAGTGGGTTTCTTGAGAAGAGGATGCACAAGGGAGTGCTTCAGAGGGGAGGGGAAGGATCCTGAGGCAAAGGAATGGTTGCAAAAATTGGCAAGGGCCAGAGGGAGGGTGTCAATGTGGTCCTTCATGGTTTTAGAGGAACAGGGATTAGCCTGTTTTGACAAGGCTTTCATAGATCAGACTTGTCTAGCAACCTCATCAGGGGAGAAAAGAGGAAAGGAAGAGAAGGAGGGTGGGGGATTTGTTAAGGGGGGGTTAGCAAGCACAGACAGTGGGAATAGGAGGGGGAGGGGAAGAGAGGGTAGACAGGATGTCCTAGGTTTTTGAGATACAGTGAGAGGCAAGGGCATTGCAGAGAGCCTGGGAGGCAAGAGGAGGGGTAGAGACTGCAGCAGGGTTGGCAAGCTCCTTGCAGATTTTAAAGAGTTCGGCCGAGTTGTTAGATGCCGCAGAGACACAGGCTTGAATGTGGACTCTTTTCTTGGTGCGGACAGAGCCTCGGTATTGCCTTTGAAGCAGGCAACAGGCCAGTTTGTCAGAGGATGAACAAGAAGCCCTCCATTTCCTCTCAGCCTCCCTACACTTACGTTTAAGTGTAGCTAGGTCGGAGTCATACCTGTAATTATACTTGGTTTAGGACTTCAAGTGGATCCTCATGACGGGGGCAAGAGCATCAAGAGTATCAGAAAACGAAGAGCAGAGAAGGGACAGGGTTGTGTCTGGGTGCGAGTCAGCCAGAGGAGGAGGGGGATGAGGGGGAGAGAAGGTGGCAGCAAAAGCATCAACTGACACACGCTTCATAGGTCGAATGTCCGAGAAGGTAGGTGGCAGTGTTAGGGGAAGCTTGGCTTGGGGGGGGAGAGAGTGAGAGACGAGAGGAGAGAAGGCAGTGGTCACTCCAGGAGAGAGGAGTGGTCAGAGGGATAGAGAGGGGGAGGCCAGAGGAGATGAGGACATCAAGTGTGTGTCTTTTGTTTTGACCTTGTGCTCCCATCCCGTTAAAGTTTGCGTTCATATGAATGGATTTTATCCACTCCTCTGTTTGCTGTGGCCTCAGCATGTGCTCGACTGGCCATCGGCTTTCTCCTGCGTGAGCTGCATCGTTGTCTGTCACATTTGCAGGGACCATTAGTTGTTCAATTACCCAGCTATTGTTGGTCAGGTTTATTTTTCTCAGATTAGGCGAACTGATGTCTTTGCCTAGGTCATTTTTTGAGGAAGTTGCCTCCTTGATAGGGGATGCTGTAGTACTCAGATATGTCCATTTGTCCATAGGGCCTCTAAGTGTAACTTGCCTCATAGTGCTGTCTCCCTGTGTTTTAGAGAATGTCTTTGGTCTAGGGGGGGGCTATCTTTGATTTAGTTTTGCTCTTCCCAATGCCTGCGCTGCCTGAGTACTGTGTACCTGGCGTCACTTTACTGTGGGAGGGTAATTTAGAGGCTTTTTGCACATGTTCATCAAGGAGCCTTTGCCAGTACATAATGGTAATTGGTGAGCACTTTATCACAGAAATGTCATTGCAAAGTGCCTCTAAAGCATCATCTTCATTACATGCCGCAATGTTAACCGAGTCATGCAGCCATAGTGAAGAGGAGGCCAAATGGAATGTCGGTTCCATCCCAAGGTCTAACTCTTTGCCTGGGCTTTCACCACGGACAGGCAAATTTACGTTTTCTGTCGCCACATCCGGCTGCAACTTTCATCCGGCCTTTAGCTCTTTTTTCTGTTTTAACACCTTGCGGGAGGGCTGGGTCGGAGGGGGAAGCCAGGATATAATCAGACACTTTTGTGGTTATAGATTTTAGTTCACGTTATTCAGTTGCCAGTGCTGTGCACAGTAAGAGTAATACCTCCATTTTTACCACAATGGTGTTTATCAGGGAAAGCAGGGGAGCATGGCCCACCACGTGGTGCGCTCTGTGGGAGATATGTCCATCGTCATTACAGGTGCTTTCGTCACAAGCAGACTCCCAACTGGAGACCAATGCTGTTAAATTAGGGCTAGTGGACAAATTAGAGCCTATGATTTTTTCACAGTTCTCTGTGAATGGGCCCATCGAATTGTGTTTTAATTTATGACATAACGCAAGCAGCGAGCCATTGCTGTCAATTGACATAAGTGAACTGGACCCGTCTTTTTTCTGGGTCCTCCAATTGGCCTCGCTCTGGAATCCTGTCATGTGTCCCTCTGTCCCGACAGGTATCTTGCATTTAATAATTGTAGGGAAGTAGCCAGTAATCAGATACTGGGGGTTAGACAAATAATGGTCAGAAATGTCAGTTATTATATTGTCTTTCATGTCCTTCTTAGTGGTTGGTACATCCTTAAAGCCATTTAAATGGTTTGAAGCACTCTATGGGCGTTTGCTCACCTTTATTGAACCACTGCGAAGTCCCGATCTTCGTCATGCTTTGAGCTTAATCATTACCAACACAGTTTTAATGGCACCAGATATCCAACAATGCTGTACACCTCAAACTATAGAAACTTGCACCCAGCACTGTGTTTGTGTTATCCAACACAAACCGCTAAGGGCACGGACACAAGTAACATTGGAGCACTGTGGCGCTATAGGTGGCACTGGGCAAGTTTAAGTATTTTAAAACACTAAATTAAGATGAACTAGGAAAAAGGCACTAAATCAGTCCAGTCCTAGCTACATGCCTTACTCGTGGCACCAGTTTAGCGGTTTTACTGGTTGAACACTGGTCATAGCAGCACGTCTTCAGGATTCAAAGTCGCAGTGTTCACTGTTACGCGGCCTTTCGCCTTTTGCCCCCGACTGGCCCCAACTGGCTCTCTCACACACCAGCCGTCAGCTCGCAGCCACAACGGACACACACGGGACCAGGGAAAATCCTCAGACTAGAGGCAGGGCCCACACGGCATCAAGCCGCACTGCTCCCACATTAGTGCACAGGTCCCATGATCAACGTGGGTGCGTATGCGTATGCAGCGACTTCTGACACTGTGAGAGCTAATCTCCCACTGACCCCCCACCAATTTTAGAAAGGACCCAGAAAATGATGCCTCCTACCCGGCACCCATGGCGGGGTGCCGAATGCACTCACAGCCGCAATCCTGGTCGGAAAGCTTACCTTAGGTCACCGGTGACAGCCCAGCTTCCACGCAGGGGTCTGCGAGATTAGCTTGGGGGAGCTGGTGTTCACTTCCCCAACAAGGTTCCTTATCTCAGCTCCTAGCTGCTTAAAGCAATTCTCTCGCAGACTTTCCCGCTCCCGCCGCCAATGCACAGTCGCTTCTCCAAATGTTCCTTAGAGGAAAAGTACAAGAAACGGTACTCTTCCTTCGGGTCATTTAACAGTTGTGGATAAACATGCAAATGACTTTGATCCCATCATTCGAGATGCAAAAAGGGAAATGAGAAGGAGGCTGAGAGACCTACGGTCAGCGGCAGTAGCACAAAGTGAGGTGAACCGTATGACAAATGTGATTAAGGGAGAATATAAACAATGGTTAAAACATTAGAGACTATCGATTTATAACAAGAAATGGCAAAACATGATATGTGTCCTTAAAAGTAATAACACTCGAAATATATGGACAACTCTAGCGCGGGCCACGGGTGACAGTAAAAAGGACACTTTAAACCCAATTAGGGAACCAGTGGGGCTGGAATACATGACGATCCCTTTCAGGAGGCAGCTCTACAACATTGCCTGGGGGGTGCGGGGTGGGGGAAGCATCTACAACATTGCCCGGAGGAGGGCAGGGGGCGTGCTTTACATTCTGAATTATCGTCAGGTAGTGCTACTGTAAAGAATCTAAAGGAGATTATCAAATGTAATCAAAACCCTGTTCAAAAGAAAAGAGTGTTTTTAATTAGTTTACATCTCTATTAATTCAAAGCAATGATTTACTATAACGGCAATAAGGTATTATTATTGATATTTTGGCAGGCATTGCAAATTGATCCTTAATGGTAACTTAAAATACTCCAATTTCATATAGTGGTGACCTGACATTAGGCCAGGGTGTCGGAGGACAATTTGTTTGTCCGCATACACACACCGTTCTAAGTGTGCACTGCCAGGATGCATAAACCCAAGGGGCGCTGGGGTACTCGAATCAAATTATATAAATTACAAACAGATTCAAAGTCCATTAATGCGCAGAGAAGTGAAATTCCAAATTCCTGATGCAGTGATCCCAAAAGCAACAGCGTTTCTCCTTTATCTAATCATCACTGTCAATGATATTGTCTGACAGAGCCTCCGCTGCTCACGAGCTAGCTCCGCACTCAGACCTTTCATGTCTTGATTTTGGCCAGGTTCTACATGTTGGTCAAGCGCCATTTGGGAGGAGTCCTGTTTTCTAAATCAGGTTAGAGTGAAAGGTGAGGAGGTTCTGTAGTATTGCATTGGCTAGAGTGTGGCCCACTTTAGGATGTACATTTCAAGATTAGCAGCTAGACTAAGGGACTTTTCCAATACGCTGCTTTGGTGCTTTGTCCCCATGTTAAGCTCTTCGTGTGCCTTATTTGCTTAGATTGGGGATAATGGTGGCTTCTGCTTGGTGTACATTGGTGGGCACTGCACAAATGAAGGGGATGGGTTATGCCTCAGATTTATGCTCAAATGTGGGGGACAAATAGGTTCTGAAATTAAATACTTCAGAAAAATGGTGGCCGGTCCCTGCAAGAAAACATGAATGTGTCATTAAAATGAAAATAATTTTGCTAGGTTTGCCCACAGTTATTGAGCAACAATGAGGGATGGACCACTCTTAATTGTGCATGTTTGATGAAAGGTAATTTAGTTTGGAATGTTTTAATTAGATGGGGCCTTCAACTAAATGTAATGTTTAATGGGTTTGTTCCACAGTCTTGGGAGAGAGCAAATAGGTAATTTAAGTGGATTCTGCACACACTTATATTGGATGACGAACGGGTGTTGCCTTCAATTAATCTGTTTGATGCAGGCCACAATTATGCGTGTCTGTATGTGGTAATGCATGCATATCTTGTGCAACCCCCTCAATGCGTCACTTGTACACCCTAAATGTATCATGGAATATTAGTTTGCTGGCAGTAGTGCTTAGTGTGTATGAGAAGTACACCAGCAGCTCAAGATACATCAATGAAGTACACACACCATGGGTGGGGTTTGTTTTCTGGATGCTGTGAATTACAGACCTTGTGAAGGCATGCAGTCTTTGCCTGGCTGCGTATATTGCATTTGGGCTGCCCATAGAAGCACTAAGCCCTCCTTTGACGTGGAACTGTCACCTTGCTCAGAGTTTGCCTACAGTTCAGGATTGAGCCATATACACACATGCCTAGGATGGCATGGGGGGCTGGCAGGTAGGCAGCTTTTTCCAAGGCAACATGCAGCACTTTCCTTTAGGGCCAGGGCTGTGAAAGTTCATCCAATATCATTCATGTATATATTGGTGCAAGTTATAGCATTTCTGGATCAGCCAATGGACACTTCATAACACTTTGAGGCAAGCTGCTGTATTCCTGCTGGAGGATATTCAAAGTTGCCTTGCTATTAGTAGTTTCAAATAGAATCCTGTATGCAAAGTTAATGACCTTGTTGAGAGGATAGAAAGTGCAATTGGGGAGTGCAAAGAGGATGCTGGCACAGTAGTCCAGTTTACAGAAGACAAGGATAGTTAAAAAGGTGCTTGGCAGTGTTCAAAGGAACCTCCTAAATATTAGGAAGATCAATGCAATCTACAGATTGGTTTTAACAACCCGCATTTAAGGGCATGTCTTATCCAACGTAGAGAAGCGTTGGCATTGATGGGCATCAACGTGCGTCTGGATAGAAAGGTTAGGATTTGTCATTGATATGATTTCTGGCATGACTCCCTTCTCTCTGATAGGGGAATATTGACACTCTCAGGAGGTGAGTAATGATAAGGAAACCCCCAATAATGCCGACAGCCAGGGCCAGGTCCGTGGCAGAAGGGAGTAGAAATATACAAATGCTAGAGGAGCAGTTATTGAAGCCCTCACTGCACGCTCAAGAACCGGTTTATGGTTGCATGGCTATTTTAAGTGCCACTCAAACAGGGTTTACAAATGATTTTCTATCTTAGATCAATATTTTATTCTGGATGTTTTAATTGAGAAATGTTGCAAAGTTAGAGGGGCTAATCTTTATGTGGCATTCTTCGACCTTGGACAGGCTTTTGATTCCACAGACAGGAGCATCCTATGGATGAAGATGGAAACCCTCAAGGTCCCTAGTGGCCTTTTGAACCTTGTATGTGTCTGTTATTCTGATACTTATGCAGCAGTTTATTCCTCTTCTAAGGGGCATTTTGCACATAATTTTAGAACTAATAAGGGGGGTAAACAAGGCTGCTCGCTGGCCCCACTTCTATTTATTATTTTTCTCTCTGATTTTGGACCTGGGCAACGGGGGTCTAGAATAGTCCCGCAAATACTTCAAAAAGTGCCCTATGAACCCCTCCTATTT
This sequence comes from Ambystoma mexicanum, assembly GCF_040938575.1. Taxonomy (NCBI): domain Eukaryota; kingdom Metazoa; phylum Chordata; class Amphibia; order Caudata; family Ambystomatidae; genus Ambystoma; species Ambystoma mexicanum. The sequence continues at coordinate 258,474,069 of NC_090922.1, forward strand.
GCAGATGATACTGCGATATTCGATCTTACCCCGAGGGGCGGGGGGCTCCAGAGAAGCTTGGAATATGCTGATAATCATTTTTGTATTAACAGCTTTCAACTTAACAAGGGGAACATTAAAATAATGAAATTTGGGGCAAAACAAAACAGCCATCGCTGGAATCTAAACGGCTTAAACATTTGAAGAGGTGAGGTATTTTTGTTATTGGGGCTCACCTTCGATAAGTTTGGAAATCGGGCCTCATAAATTAAAGTAGTAACTGCAAAACTGAAGCAGAGGATGGCAGGCCTGATGAGGTTTTATTATAAATATGGGGCCTGTTGTCTAAATAAATGCATTGAAGTATATTAGGCTAAAGTAGGGACAGAGCTCCTTTATGGGAGGGAGATCTGGGGGCACACAAAATGTGAGCAGTTGGGGCTGGCCCAGAATAAACTGCTTAAGAAGTTAACTGGTCTTCCCCTGTGTCCACCCAATAGTGCAATTAGGTTGGAGCTAGGGATCCCAAACATAGCCACGTTAGCAAATCTTAGAGTGGTGACTTTTGTACTAATGACGCATGTGCTGGGACTGAGGAACCCCAATATCCTGAATGTACTGGGAGAGATGGTCTGTTCCAATTCTAGAAGTAAATATGTTTTGTATAACGAGGGCTGTGCTCTCAAACAAGTGGGGACAAGAAGGAGTGAAGGGAATACACAGGGATTTAAAAAAATAAAAAAATAATTGATGAGTAGGGCAATTTCTTTTGCTAGAGAAAATGACAGGGCTAAGGTGCCTACATTATCCTCCCTTACACTGTATAAGTCCACCCGACTGAATTTCAAAGCCAGAAGAGAAGTTAGTAATATGAACTCTCATGAATGCTGGAGATGTATCTGAATGATTAAACTTAATGTTCTCCCTTTGAATGTTCGCAATACCTGGGAAAGGGTGACAGAGTCTACGAAATGTAACTATGGTGTGGGAGCCAAGGAATAATCGGGGCATTTTCTACTTGTTTGTGGGAATTACCGTGCACAGCGGAAAAGGTGGCTTAGGCTCCACTTCCCGAAAGGTGAAAATTAGAACCTACCAGGAGGTTCTACTTCTTATAATTAATTGCAACAGAGATGATTTATTTTTGTAATCCTTGTGAATATTTATAAAAAGCCTTCCTTATAAGGAATGAAAAACGGTATTTATTAATGTTTAAATTCTGAAGGAAGAAACAGTTTTAAAGATGTTTTCTTACGCTATGATGGGTCAATTTGGGATGTTGGGAGAGTTGCTTTATCTTCTGATCGTTCTGATCGTTGTTTTGGATTTAATGGAGAAACCTGAATAAAGATATTTGACTTCACTTTCCTTTTATGTTACATATCTGTCAGTTACGTTTGTGGTTTCTTAGTGTCATTTACCCTAGTTTCCTTATCCATCAGCCTCCAGTGCCCTTCCCTGGCACCATGTTCTGGATGCCCTTTCAACCCTTACCCTTTATAATTAATGTTCAGACATCTGGTCCCCTTTCGTTCCATCCTCCCACTAACCGCCTCCCGTCCCCCATATTGGTCATTAACCAATTCCTTGCCATGCACCTCTTTCTGTTGCCCTGGCTCACATGTAGTTTGTAGACCACCTTGATTTGCGATTCAGTCGCTGCCAAACATGACAACAAACCGTAGTTGCGGTCTTGCTGGTAATTGTTGTGTTAGGGTCCACACTTCAACAATGTAGATTGAGGAGACTTGGTATTCTTTGCGATCCCAAGTAGCACTTTCTTGGAAGGTCTGCTGCAATTTTCGATTAATGGAGGTAAAGAAAATAGAATGCAGAGTCGGACTGGGAGCTGGTGATGGAGAGGGAGCAATAGTGACCTACTATGTTTATTTGCTTTTCAAGGAAGCTGTAGTGTGTGTGCGCTCGTGTGTGTGTGTGTTTCAGGCTGCGTGACTGTGATTTTATGCTTTAGTGTATTTATAACAGTCTAAAGTATATGTGGAAGGATGTGTCTATGTTCGTGTGACTATGTGTCTATATATGTCATTGATTTGTATGTGTGCTTTTGCGGAACACATAAGAGTTTTCTAGACACTAAAACTCGTCAAATTGGTTAACAGGAGAGATGCACTAAACGAATCCAAGATGCTCATTAGTAGATACGATGAACTCTGTCAGTATTTATGTTACAATATCGGTGCCTAATTCTAATATGTGATATTTTGATAATGCTTTGACAGTCTTGAGGACGACCGGTGGGGTCGAAAAACGTGTCGGCTGATCATATATTGCACTCTACAATGAAGCAACTTCATCTTTGCAATTGAACATATTTTAAATATTGCTTATTAATTTCACAGGGCCTTTTTGAGGTGAAGCGCGATCACCAATTACCCAATTTACTGTTATCTTTTTGCTATAATAGGGGTCAGACGGGTGACCTTTGGTCATTGGTACGCACCTCGCCAACAATTGATTGATATAAAAGTGTTAGCGCTATCCCACTTAGGATCATACCCGTGCATTTGCCTACCAATTACAAATAATGAACACCTGACGGTTACATCTTTCTAGCTGTCTTATTCAACTGCGTCCAAAAGAGAGTACCACAAACAATGCAACAGCCATTTCTGCAACCACTACAAGGTTGGGTGCATGGGTGCTATTGAGGGTGCTAGTGAATTATTGTTGTAATGACATCACCAGTGATCAATAAATTCACCAGAACACAGGTAGCGCAGTCTTACGGAATAAAATCATGGACATGATGTAATAAAATTAATAAACCTATTTCCTCTCCATCTAGGAATTGTAATACGCTGCTGAGAAGTGTAACAGACTAATGGTGTATGGGTCGGATAATCTATCATTCGAATGTTTGCAGTGCCTTTGCGTGGTATGAGCATGCAACTGCTGCTTAGGCTCTTCTTACTGTGGAGTCCCATGTTTTGGGGTGGGGGGCATCCAGGCACATTTGCAATATTGTTGAAATCAACACAAGAGCCTCAAACTGTCTACAGAGAAGCCGAGCAGGCCTTGTGCCTCTAGGTTCCTTCCAGGCAAGCGTCATTCTGAAGAATGGTCTCTTTTCTCAATTTCTTTTTTACCTATTGCAGCTCTGGCCCAATGAGAATCCTCCCTGCCATCGCAAGGGGCTAATTCATCCTCCCTCTCTTTCCCAGCCCGCCCTGGCTAAAGTTGATAACAGCCAACATTTATTTCACAACAAACTTAAGCATTCGAACCCATTCTGATGCTACTATGTCTTTTTAAAGGGGTCTATTAGGCTTTGCTGTTTTTTTTACTGAATGTCAACTTCTCTGGGTTTTCCCCCCATTTTTACCACAGAAAGCAGGGGGAGACCCTTCCACCATTCGACCCCCCTTTATATACCGTACCCATACATGCCATCAGAGCAAAAAATAAAAATAAAAAACAAATAAATAAATAACAAGTTCTGCGAAAATACATTTGGGAAGGTTGCCAATCGGAAAAAGTGAGGTATACCATTTAAAGATGTCCCAGTTGCACTATGGGTGCAATGAACCATTGTTCCACTGTTAGGACTGATTTTCTATACTCTGGCCTGGTGGACGGATGTATAGAAGGTCAACCTATATTGTGACAGGAACAACTCTGGGAAACTATAGCCAAACCAGTTTAGGTAGCAATGACAGGCAGTCTAGGCTATGTTCTTCAGAGGCGGTGAGCTTGTAAAGGGTCCACAATGAGGCCACACAATGCGAATCACAGATCACACTTAGACAGGATGTATGCAAATACAGTTTTTTTTATTTATGGCCAAAACACACTGTAGAAAAATGACTACTAGCAGGTAGATGTATCACACAGCACTATCAAATTAAATACATATACATTCACTTTGTTATAGGGCATAATAGATATCAGAAAATCCTGCAAAGGAAAGGTTAGACAGGTATTATGCACAAAAAGGTCCACAGGGATATAAATACAAATACAAAATTGTCCACCCTAAGTTGCCTGGGGCCTTTTGCCCAATAGTTCAGGTTACAGTTCCACAGAACTTAGGATGCAGGGAAAATGCAGGTAGGGTCTGTGGGGTCCAGTGAAGGGTTCTTAGGCTTAAGATTCAAGTTTTTGACTACTTCCCAAAAGTAGCCCCAACAGTCAGATTTCTTGCACAAGTAAGCAATGGCAAAGCCAAGTGTAACAAATAAGCTTTATTATAAACCCACTGATTTATAATGGGAGTATAGGGGTAGGTTAGAAAACATGTAACTTACTCCCATACTCTGATTCTTCCCCAGACTTGGCAGAACAAAGGAAGGGTGTCCGAAGTTGCTTTTCCCACAAAAATTCGCAGTCCTCGATTCCCTGGGGTTGCAGGTTCGAGCTGACCTCCAGTTGGTGTCTTTTACTGTTGCAAGGACTCTCGGTCAAAGAATGCAGAAAAACTCAATGTAGCACCCCTCTCAGGACAGGTAAGCAATTTTCAGACGGTGGTCACTGTGCACGGTGACGCAAAAGGGCTCAGCAGCCGCGGTCGGAATGTCCCTCCTATCTCAGGTCCTCTTGATGCTAGGACGTCGGAATTCCGCAGGAGTTAGTCTTGTAGGGCCAGCTGAGGAACCCCCAAGTTTCAGGCCAAACTCGGTACAGTGGTGCCAGCAGGATGGTAGCCAAAAATGAAGCTGGTCAGCCAAAGGACAGTTCCAAGGCACTTCCGAAGGCTTCCTTTGGCAGGGCACCGAGCAGACGTCGGGAATCAATGGGCCCTCCACTCCAGTGGTCATAGCTCCTTCGCAGGACTACTAAAGATCACAAGCAATATAGGGCTTCTCCAGGACAGCAGCAGAAGTTGGTTGCCAGGCCTTCTTCAGTCAAGTCTGAGGTTTGTTCGCAAGTCTCACAGCTGGACAGGATACTTGGCTCCTTCAGGTTTCTACAGGATCTCTGAAGAATGGATGCAGGGGTCCTTCTCTTATCCTAAAAGCCAGGCAACAGCTACTGCCCTGACTGCCAATGGCAGGACTAGCCCACAGACACACCCCAGCAGTGGTCCAATCAGTACCACCGGCAGGAGCATTCATGCACACCACTCAGACACACTGAAACGAGTTTGTGGATTGGAGTCAGACAGACCCAGCCCACATGCTTCCAGCAAACACACAAAGTGTGGGGGTTCCATAAAGATGGAAGGAAAGGTGCAGTAAAGAGAAGTCTTCACACACAGAACACTTACCTTCATCTCTCTCGTCATGTCAAGAATAGACTACGCCAACAGCTTCTACCTGGGAATGCCAGATTACCTGTTGAGAACGCTACAACAGACACAGAACGCAGCAGCAAGACTATTCCTTACACTCACCAGAAGAGGACACATCCCACTGGCACTAAGAACGCTGCATTGGCTGCTAATCAAAAAACAAATCTTCTTCCAAACACTCTGCATAACACACAGAGCGATCCATTGCCAAGGAACGGAATTCATACAAGTAAAATCCCCCATCCACTATCCAGTCCAAACACTAAGATCCAACAACCACATTCACCTTGAACCGAAATAATACTCAAAACAAAAATGAGGAGGATCAGCGTTCTCCTGCATAGCAACGAAGCTCTGAAACACGCTACCAAAGGAAATACGAATAACAGGGAATCACTTCAGGAAGCTGTTAAAAACATGGCTCTTTAACTATCCAAACTGAAGAACACATCAGACTAACACATTCCATCCACCGCAAAACAAGAGAAATCCACGAGAATGGGTTGTGCATTGCTGCAGGCAACATTTCTGTGGGTGGGCAATGTACCGAGCTTGGGTGCATTTGAGGGTGGACAGTGCACTGGATCCGGATGTTTTAGAGGGTGTCCAATGTGTTGAAATTGGATATGGTTGAGGATGATGAATGTGTGGGTCCTGGACATAATTCAAGGGTAGCCAGTGTGTAGTTCAGGGGTGGCCAATGGTACTGCACGTTGCCCCTGAGCTATCCTTCTGAGACAAAAACTCCAAGGAGATACCAAATGTGGAATTAGAACTCAGGTACTCTGCATCCCCAGTCCAGTCAATTGCCACCTGTGCCACTGGCCCCTCTAAGGGAACAAGTTACAGAACCCTAACGCAAAAAAGCACACGTATAAAAGTGCCGCATTTGAAAAAACACTGCTATCCCAACCCAAAACCAATAAAGTACCATGCAAATAAAACAAATATACCGTGAGGCACTTGCCTAAAAGAATATTGCATTTTCATAGATTGCCCAAAAGCAGTGCCTTAAAAAAAGGCTCCCTTTCAATCAGTAGAACATGGGAAGGGAATGCAACGTGATGTGATGTAGTGCTAAATGGTCTTGTATAGGGCAGCTTATGCCATTTTGCAGTCTCTTGGCATATTAAGTCACAGAAGTAAAAGCGTGACCAGGTCTCTGTAGCCTTTACTTTATAAGCCATGGGACAAGCACAGTAAATGGCAACAGTACCTTAAAGCCACTTTAACTTTGCATTATTTTTATGTAGCACTGTATCTGCCTTCCTCTCAGAAGGATGAATGGCTCATTGTGAGCACACATTAGTAGTGGCTGCTGATCGCACACAAATAGAGGATGCAAGAAATCAACCTCCCCCTCCCCTGCCCCCTCTACCAGACACTCTATCCTTGAAGTGGCTATTACAGACCTCTGGGAGAGTGAAGGGTTAAAGGTCATCCAGGTTGGGATTATGATGCGTGATGGCAGACTCCACACACATACCTCAGCTACCTTGCCTGAATCCATGGAAAATGATGTTAGATTCTGGTTCATTTTTTTTAAAATTTATTTAAAGTGCATATTGGTTAATTAAAACCTTATACACTAACAAAATTAATTGCATCAGTAACAAAGAACATACATTAATTTCATATTATCCATACATAAGAGCGGAATATCGCACATCAAATCATGTAAATCATACAAACAGGATATCACATTTAAGAAAAAGAAAATATATCACATTCTTAAAATAGAAGAATATAATTTGCCAATAGTTTAAAAAGAAATTGCTCGCTTCCAAATATAAAAGGCTGCCCCAATAAAAACCTTTATTTCACCGTCATAAATTACTGACCAAAATTGATTATATTCAATCATTTGGAGGTCACCAACTAAATTTGAGTACCCTTTATAATACCATTCCTTTAATTTAATACACATAGTTAGAATGTGTCTTACTGTCTCCACCTCTAATTTACAGTGCCTGCACAATCTTTCAGCACGGGGTATATTTGCCCAAGCCCCAATAGTTTCATTACATGGGAGAGTATTCATACGTAACTGTAAAATAAATCTCCTCAGAGTCCTATTTCCCGTATTTAACAAATATTGTTTTCGGAGTGGCTGGTTTAAGACCTTGAAGAGCATACATTGTATATCGGGGGATATTATATTAATAGGACTGATTTTCACACAAATCCCAAATACATGCTTTTTCTTTGAGATTTTTCAAGATACGTACAATATTGTCCTTCCCCGTGAGCTCATTAAAACCTAAAATTTCAAGAAAGGCTAGTACTGTATTTTGTAAACTAACCATGTAGGAATTCTTAAACCTGCCTTCGCTCTTATTTCTTCCTATGAGACCAAGTAGGCTTTCTTTCCCCCCTTTCCCCAATATTATTTTAAAATAAAGTTTACAACATCCTATTTTCCACCACGTGGAGAGGGAAATTATCCCCAACTAGCATATTATTGCTTGTATAGGCACAGCTTTGGGCAACCCAAGAACTGGTCTCCAAAGCTTCCCTTCGAGTTGGTCTAATTTACCCAGATATTTACTTTCCACTGTTTCTATAGCGAACATGATTCCGGGAATAATACAACACTTATATATTTCTAAAAAACCTTCAATGGACTGGCCACCCTTACTGGCCATGTATTTCCTTATCACATTCAATTTCTTTAAAATTTTTAAATTAACTGGCTCTTGGAAAAAATTAATACATGGTTTACTCAGGATGGGCATCCCCAAATAGGGATAGGCATCAACAACTTCTAATTTGATATTATTAATATGCCATCTGGAAATAAGCCTTTTCTTTTCCTGTTTAGTAACTCCAAATGCCATAATTTTTGTTTTATTTATATTAATATTGAGGTTGTTGGCCTCCGAGTAAACAGATAAACCATTCAACATTCTTTGCAGTCCTATCGGAGTTTTATCCATAACGATAGTATCATCTGCATACATAAGTCCACATATAGGTTTCCCAGCCACAATAGGTGGGAAGATGTTTAAGGTCTTAAAACTCTCCCACATATCTAATACATATAAATTATACAGTATAGGAGAGGTAACACAACCCTGCTTAAGACCGGTGTTAGTTCTAATCTCAGATGACAACATCTTTCCTTTACCCAAGCAGATGGTCACCGTAGTATCCCTATACATTTCCTCCAAAAAATGAAGGATTTTTGGGCAAATCTTTTCACTCTCAATTTCTCCCACAAAAGTCCCCTATTAACACAGTCAAAAGCTTTCGAGTAATCTATAAAACATACATATAATTTTTCCCCCTTGTCCTTTGAGTTGGCTATGATGTAGTTCAGCATGGTCAAGTTATCCAGGGTGCTATATCCCTTTCGAAATCCCGTTTGTTGAATAGAGAGTAAACTATTTTCCTCTATCCAATTATTCAAGATGTTTACTAACAAGGAGCAAAAGATCTTGCAGCTACTATCCGCCATTGCTAAAAGTCTGTAATTATCCGGCAGTTTTCGGTCCCCTTTTTTAAAAATAGGGACGACAATAGCTTTCCTCCAACTTTCCGGTATAATACCTGTTCCCCATATACTCGTGAATAGTTGGAGAAAGATACCTGCCGATTTCTTAGGGTTTTGTTTTATAGGAATGTTAGCCAACCCATCCGGCCCTGGGGCACGAGAGGAATTCATTTTTGAGATCACTTTAAGAATATCAATAATATCAAAGGGGATATTGGCCATGCCCCATGGATTTAGGCTAGTATTAGCTGATATGTGATTAGTCTTGAAAAAGAGATTAGCAATGTATTGTTTCCAAACCTCCTGACCAACATCATTAATTTCCCTGTTATCTTCATCCATTAAAAATTGGCGATATAGATACCAACATTTTTTTGAGTCATGAGTTTTACATAACTTATATATGCATCTCCAATTTGCGTTGTTGGTATTGTATTTATAATCCTTTATCCAATTTTTATAATGTGTCTTTATATTACTTATTCTTTTACTTCTCTCTTTATCATCTAAGTCACATATCTGCTTAAGTTCCCGAATATCGCGTTTCATCTCTTTTTTCCTATCATAGATTGCTTGATCGAACTTATGTGTGTGATTTTTCCCCTTTGTAATTTTCAGAATGATATTACTGTTTGTACGACGTATCATACCCAACAGATTGGTAATAGAGTTAAGTCCATTACAAGCTATGTCGTGACCATCAATGACTAAACGATCAAACAGACCATTAAAGGAGGCTAGGTTTCTATCAGACCAAGTAATCCTATTTCCACTGGCTGAAAATTGCATATTCATCTCCTCGCCCCCTCCCCATCTTTGGGGTCTTGGGTCACAGTTAAATTTACCCCGGAGAGGTACATGATCACTCAGCAGGATATCTACATGTTCGAACGAGATGTTTGTGCGTCTTTGGTTTTTATTAACGAACATGTAGTCAAGCCTATAAGAAACCTTTCCATTAGACCAGGTGTTCCTATCCCCTGTACCTATATTTGTTTCCATGTATGTAAGCCCCCAGTCAAACATCAAGTTCATCCATCGACAGCCTAGTAGGGTCTGCTGATTTTTCCCCCCAACCCCTAGACAATCCTGTAATTCTATAGAAGCAAATATAGCAGTTTCCTCCCACAATTCTTTACACCTATTCATATCTTTTGCGACTATATTACAATGGGCATTAAAATCTCCCACTATACAAATATCAGAATCAGGAGATTCCAGAGTCCAACTATCAAGGGTTAGGTTGAGATACTCCCCAATCTCTGGAAAGTTGACCCCATCAGGTTGAGAATAGATATTTATGAGTAGAAGTTTCCTTGTATGGCTTCCTCTATTTATAGATGCACACATGACATTCCAGAGACTCCCATGTTTCTCATATGGTTTACAATTAAAATGATTTTTTATCCCTATACAGAGCCCTCCATATGGGCGACCCTTCTCACCCTTATCGGCAGGTTTTTGCCATATATTATATCCATCCAATAAGATTTCCCCAGTAATCCAAGTTTCTTGGAGGGTAAAAATGCCACTCTCCAAGAGTAGTTTTATACCATCCTTGTGTAAAAGGGAGTTAAAACCCCTACAGTTCCAAGAGAGAAGGGTATATTCATTAGTGTATACCTCATCTCAATTTGAGCATGGGGTATTTCCTTCCAAAATGTTTGTGTCCTTTAAATAACTTCCAGATTCAAAACCTGTTTGAGGATACCCCTCCAAACCCCTATTTGCTGCACTGATGTTTTTATATGGGGGAGAGTTACATATCACAATTTCATATTAATTCCCCCATATTCCATTGGAGTTTTCACGTATAAGGTCAACAAACACAGCAGATCTAAATCGGGCAATGACCCAGTTTTCCCAACTGCCAATTTCTGGTAGTATAATAGATTCAATGTCCCCTGTATCAATATTTTGTAACTGCGGTATAGATGACAATTTATTCAATAGGCATGCCCGGTTTAGAAAGGGGTTTTCATCTGTGGCATCCCTTTCTATAATCTTTATGGTTTTTCCCACTGGAAACAGAGGTTCTTCATTCATTCCAACTAAGTTAGCCATGCCAATTTTATAATTACTGTGCATGACCAGACGCTCCATCTCCCTAATATATGTTTCCTGCTCTGTTTTTGTAAGAGTCATATCATTACTATTCCGAGGTATTGTAACATATTTAAAATTGTTCCCATAAGTGCCCTATCCTTGGGTCCGAATTCCTCCAGCTCCTGCTTATTTCCTTTTAACCAGTCCTGTAAACCCCCGTTTTTTGTTTTCGTTTTTTTACCTAAGTCCAATTTCTGCTGATGTTCAATAATTTCAAAGTGATTCCCCACCTCTACACATTCAGAGTCTGGAGAAGCTGTATCTGCTAAGGCCATCGTGTTCTTTTTAATCTTTTTTGTGGTTATGACTTTAGCCATCGCCACCCTTTTCCGAGTGGGCCTTCTATTTTTCTTTTTACGCCTAGTGCATCTCTTCAAACCTTGAGATACTGTTACTACAACAACACTCTCATTCAGGGTTATTTCTTCTGATGTGTTATCCCTAGGATTGGGCAACTCCTGTGGGGGTAGAGTAGACAGGGCTTGTTCTTTCTTACTTTCATTTTCAGCCGCTAAGATCAATTTGCTCAAATCTCCAAGATCATCACTTATTTCCATTGGATACTCCCCCCCCAATATTCTTTTACCCCAATCTCAAGGGATCTAGTATTATCTATATTCTGTTGTACCATTACCTTAATATCCCTTTGTTCTTTAAGCAACTTAGTACAGATGGTCATTAAAACATCCATCATAGTGGTGAGTGCATCAAATTTTTCTCCAACCTCAAGGGGGTTTTCATTAATCCCACTCATATCTCTATTAAGAGAATTATTAAATGAGTTCTCTGTAGGATTCCATGACACCTCTTCCTCATTACCGATATCTTCTTCTTGTGCAAATTTAGTCATATCTGGAGTGTCAGATAGATTAGATCCAATAATATTATTCATTTCAATATCCTCCACTGCAGAAATGTTATGGTCCTTATATATTCCCATTGATTGGCGCCTCAGATTATGCACTAGTGTCAATAAAGAATTATTATCAATCATTGAACTGTTAGAGGGGAGAAGGAGGGGTTGTTCAGTGTCAGGTACCAATACTTTTTCTTTAATAGTTAAAAAACTAAGTATTTTGGGTTGACCAGGTATATCTTTAATCTCACCAACGAGCTCTTTCTTCTCTCCCTTCCTATTATTTTTTCCTTTCCCCCCTTTCCTAGTTACCATTGTTATATTAGTTGTTGGTGTACTTTGTTTGCCTTTTTTTGACCTAAGATTATGAGTACATGGGCTTGGGGCCATGATAATAGAGGGTACAGAATGTCTATACGACACCAACTTCTAGCCTACCAAACAGTAGGTCAATTTAGAGTTTCACTGGTCTATAAAACCAAACGTCAATTCCAGAGGTAAAATAGTGCTCACAATACACACCTTTCAATATAAATAGAAATGTATAACATAATCTCAATAGATTAAAACCAATAAGAGATCAGTAAAACAAGGTGCCTCAAGCAATATTACCATAAAACAAAATCAAAATATAAAAAATATTTGTTAAAAGGGAGCAATTTGAGACTCGTATTATATAACGAGATCACTACTTAGATGGAGTTTAAAACAAGGGTAGCTATCTACCACAACTGCCAAGCAGATATAACACCAATCTCACATCAGTAAGGAGATACAGATGCAATATTCCACAAGACCACCTTGTATGAGGGTGCCCGGCAGTGTAAGGAGCAAGCTTTAAACCGACTCTCCCCCACCAGTTGGTTATCTTACAGTATGTTTACGAATTTGGTTACATGCACCAAGTCTAAGCCGCCTGGGTGAGAAGAATACTATTACTAACTATCTCAACCTTTATACTTGCGTCCACAGCGCGCCAAACAGCCGCAGAACAGTCGGCGCCCTTTACACCTATCGGGCTTAACGCCGCAAGGGTGGCTGTCTCGTAGTTAAAAGGCGATCAGGGAGTCACGTGATCGTGACGTGCGTGTCCCCAGCCCCGCCTCCTCCAGGAAGCAACAGGCTCTTAGGCACCAGCAAGAGCGTTTACCGGCTCGCAGTGCTGCAGAAGTAAGCAGGAACCGCTGTTATGGTAAGAGCATATGATTGTGTGCAGCAAAAGTTCGCCGCTCGGGCGGCTGTCTCGTAGTTAAAAGGCGATCAGGGAGTCACGTGATCGTGACGTGCGTGTCCCCAGCCTCGCCTCCTCCAGGAAGCAACGGGCTCCTAGGCACCAGCAAGAGCGTTTACCGGCTCGCAGTGCTGGCAGAAGTAAGCAGGAACCGCTGTTATGGTAAGAGCATATGATTGTGTGCAGCAAAAGTTCTGGTTCATTCTTTTGATTAATTTGCAGTTAACATTTTGGTGGGTTTGGAAAAAATCCTTCGGACTGCAACGAATAGTCCATTTCAGCAAAAAAGTCACAGGCGCAGACCTCCACCTAGTAGCCATCACTGGAAGTTCAACTCCAGATCACAGCCAAACATGGGTATGCAAATTAGCTGAAAAGCTTTGCTTTTTACAGCAGATGAGGACATAGTCAGTGTCCTATGGGGCAGTACTATATTATGCAGCCTACATTTTACAAGCAATTTCGATTGAACCCATTTATTTGACACCAGGACTGTGTAATGCACAGCAGGGGAGCCTCTGAGATACCAGGAAGCACCTCAAAGTTGTATCTCACAGGATGCTCTAACCTTAAGGAGCAGCTTCAGCAAAACAAATCAGAAGGCAGCTGCTGCTGGGTCAGTTGGGAGTCGAAATGGCGACCTCTCGGAATCGAGAGAAAGCAGACCAGAAGCTTAACCAGCATCCCATCCACCTCAGGACAGACATCTATAAACAATGGCTGAGTTCATAGGTCTACTCCCGGAAATACATTCCACACACATTTAATTTGGATGAATATAATTAAACTTGAATTTGCCAGATGGACGGTGTAATTTTTGCACATAAAACAGCAATGTTGCATGGAAATCTATTCACGCGTTCAGATTAAGGGAGGAATTACTTAAATGATAATAAATGAAGGGAGGGTTGCAAACAATTGTTTTATTATATAATAGGGGGGCTACGCTCCCCTGGCACCTTTGACGCCCAACACCCGGAGGAGCTCGCTTGGTCCTTCCACCCCACCCCCGGCGACTGATGCGCATCGTACTTGGCGGCTTGGTCGCTTTTGGGGATACTCCACCAAGGGCTCACTATGTCACAGCCCCCCTTTGGGGAATTGGAAAGTTGGACAGGATACCAGCACAGTTGGAGACATGAGGGGTGGAATGACTGCAGACCGATCTCTTTAGGGCATACAATGACCCTAATTCAAAGTGTTACGGTACCTCCACTTATCAATTACACAAGTTCATCACACACCTTCACAGTTAATGTCAGTTAGTAAACTTCAAACACCTTAGGAATTGTAGATTTGGACAGTATACCATCAAATTTGGATGCATTTGGAATAGAATGACACCAGACTCATATGAAACGTCGTCACTCATACACAAATTCATCAGTGAATTAACTCCAGTGAATGGACATGAAATGCCTTAGGAATTGCAGTTTGGACAGTATTGATTGATTGATTGATATTTTATTTCTATCGCGCTCGTACACAAGTGTTTCAGTGCGCGACAAGGCAAGGGAGGGGACCAGGGGAGAACAAAACAGCGATCTTACTAGGCCCAGTGACATTGAGAACGCGCAAGTGCATGGGAGAGGGGGGAGGGGAAAAGTGCATGGAAAGTGCGATGCAGAGGAGAAACAGATACATAACAATAAATAAATAATAAAGGCAACAAACATGGTAATGCAGCCAGCAATTTGCAAGTGCTAGGTTTAAGGCAGCAGACAGGGTAGGTCTGATAAGTGCAGGAAGAAAAGGGGGGGCTGTATGGGTACAGATACAGACCCCAGTGCAAGGGGTGGCCCGTAGGCAGTGCGGGAGGGTGGCAGGGTGAGCAGGTACCTGGGCCCAAAGGACAGAGGGTGGCCAGGTGCACGGTGCCAAGAGAGAACAGATCAGCAGGGAACTGGCCCTGAGGGAGTTGGAGGTAGAGGAGCGAAGAGCTCGAGAGGGGAGGTATTTGTGGAGGGATAGCTGAAGGTATTTTGGACTCAGGCCCCAGAAAGCCTTGTGGACAATGCAGAGGGTTTTGAATGTAATCCTTGCATCCACTGGGAGCCAGTGGAGAGATTTCAGAGCTGGAGAGATACGATCCGAGGGCTTGAGGCCAAGGATAAGTCTTGCAGTCTTGTTCTGGATTAGTTGCAGAGTGCGGAGAGTAGAGGCAGGTAGATTTAGAAAGAGGCTGTTACAATAGTCCAAGCTACAGAAAACTAGAGCTTGGGATACCATGAGCTTCTGGGGGAAGGAGAGGAAAGGCAGAGTACCTCTGAGGAGGTGCAGTCGGAAATTTGACTTTTTAGAGACCTCAGAGATGTGGGCAGAGAAGGAAAGAGTGGAGTCAAAGATGACCCTGAGGTTCTTAGCCTCGCAGGTGCGGGGTAGGAGGAGGGCCAAGGGAGGCCGGCCAGAGAGTGAGGGGAAAGGATGGTGAAGGTGTGCCAATGAGGAGGATCTCCGTCTTGCTGGCATTCAGACAAAGATCATTGGCGGCACACCAATCTTGAATGGCAGTTAGGCAATCAGAGATGAGAGAGGTAGAGGAGGTGGCAGTGGGCATCCTGAAAATGAGTTGAGTGTCATCAGCGTAGCACTGGAAATTTGAGCAGAAAGTGGCAACGCAGTTGCCAGGTATTGGTTGAAAAGCCAGGGCGAGAGGTTAGACCCCTGGGGAACACCACAGGTAGAGAGGAAGATAGATGAAAGGAAGGACCCAAGTTGGACCTGGGAGGGTCGATCTGAGAGGAAAGAGGACAGCCAGGCCAGAGCCCGATCAGTGACACCCAGGTTTTCACAGAGACGGTTGAGCAGGATGGTATGGTTGACCGAGTCGAAGGCAGAAGAGAGATCGAGGAGGATGAGGACAGAGGGAATGTTAGAGTAAATGTTGGAGAGCAGAAGTATACCATTTAAGTGGGCAAAATGTGGAACAGAATGACACTAGTCCCATTTCTTTAGGATATACAATGACCCCAAATTAAATCGTTAAAATAAAAGCTACACAAAATCGTCACTTATAAACAACTTCATCAGTGAATAAACTGCAAACGCCTTAGGAATTCCAGATTTGGACAGCATACCATTAAAGTGGGCTAAATGTGGAATGGAATGACACCACATCCATGTCTATAGGACATACGATGACCCCACAACTACAAGCGTTACAACAATCATTACATAAAAACGTTACATAAAATCCTCACTTATGATTTTATATTATACGGTGGATTTATCTAATGATTGTTTGGTAATGTTCCACATTTGTATACGAGACATGAGAGGGTAAAACATGGATGGGAAGATCAGGGATTTAGTTCCACCAAAGTGGGCAGATGTGGAAATGAGTGTATTCTACTGGAGTTGTCATGAATTGTGTGATCCTCTGCGAATCACTATAGCAACTCGTGCCACAGTGCCCGTATTTGCCAAAATGGTGAGCACTTTAAAAGAGATTAATTAGTAAATTCTGATACTCGGTGACATTTATTAAAAACAGAAAAAATACATTTTCACGGCGCATCACTCATTTTAATTCGTATTCAAGCAGAAAGCAATCTTGGCGGTGTATGGCACGGTCAACGTCAGTCTCACGTTGCACGCCTTCGTTTCAGTGCTCCCTGTTTCATGGGCTCTGGTTACAATGATAGTTGGACTTTATTCCTAGAAAAATAATTATAATTGAAAAGCTTTTGTTTCACTCACCTCATTTCCAACGAGCACTTCAGTCATGTATCCTGGTCTGCCGCCTGACAGTGAGTGTGTGTGAATCCCTGCAAAAAATACTCCCAGCGGCACCCTCCCCGACTCCTCCCAAACACACTAGTGCCTTGTTTGGTGACCTAGATTCACCACAGTGAGCCGTCTCTGACCGGAAGCCAGGCATCAGGGCTAGCTGATGAGTGCTCGTTTGTTTCAGGGGATCGTGCTAGGGCTTAAGGCACCCCTCAGAGAGGGGCATTGTCACTGAAGTAACTCTTCACCTGCGTTCCCCGTGTTCACATCCATCACCCAACATGCTCAGGAGGTCGGACGAGGACGGGTGACCGTCGCTAATTCATCACAGGAATGCAGATGCGTGGGCTTTTACTTTGAGCAGACCAAGGGGTTTTCCTGCCTCATTCGTTTTAAACGAATTCGCTCAACTTTTACATTAGAGCAATACAAAATAGGGGAAATTTAAGGGAAAAGTTAAGCGTCATTACATTTTCAAAGTGACTATATATTCCAGACAAATGCCCACAGAGTTCTCATGACACGACGAATTGACACCATGTCAGACACCTAAGGACAGTCAGAGCAAGTAGTGGCAAAGCCAATCGGTCTGATTTTGTAAATGTAGAGCCCAATTCTGTCTTGTAGGTGAGGTCAGGCATTACAAAAAATGTCTTACCCTCTACGTATATACAGCCAGACCCTTAGGCACTGATACATGGGGGTAGAGGGGACACTTGACTCTGTACTTTTTTTTGTGGCACTTCCCCATTCCCATTTTTGCCCCCATAGGGCTCAATGGAAATGGGGAAGGCGGTAATTACGGTACCGCAAATTGCGGTACCGTAATTATCTTCAAAGTCCCTTTGCGGGTCCCGTACTTAACGGCTGGTAAAACCAGTCGTTATGGTAGGGACCCGCAAAGGGACCTCGTAATAGGGCGGTAAGGGATTACCGGTACCGGTAATCCCTTACCGGTATCGGTAATCCCTTACCGACTGGGTCGTAATGAGGCCGAGTATGTCAGTGAAGGACATGCACAGTGTATATATATAAGTGGCTGGAGGCAGACATAGGGCCTCATTCCGAGTAGGGCGCAAAGGGATACCGGGCACCGCTAAGGACAACAGTGCCGGTAATCCCTTTGTGCCCTATTCTGAGGTCCCTTAGCGGGTCCCGCTATGGGCGCCTGGTTTTACCAGGCGGCCTTAGCGGGAGCCGCAAAGGGACCAGGGAGCAAATAACGGTACCGCAATTTGCGGTACCGTTATTAGCTCCCTCCCTATTCCCATTGAGCCCTATGTGGGTGCAAATGGGAATGGGGAATGGTTTGGTGAATGGGGATTTACCGGTCCCACCAAGGTCGGACTGGACCGGTAAGTCCCCCTTTCACCAAACCAGAGTCGGAACCGGTATTGGAGGTAGTCATGGCGCTGATAGAGCCATGACTACCTCCAAACTCGGAATGAGGGCCATGGTCCTTTGTTAAAACGTCACAAACTGTGATGTAATATTCACATACGAATAGTTTGTTCTTATCTCATCCCCTGCCCCCTTCCTCTCTCATCTAGGCGGTCAACCGAAAAAAAAAATTTCTACATGTATTATTTCATTCTGCTTGTCTAACATTTTCCCAATCTTACTCACATTTGTATATTTGTTTTTTTTGTGTTGGTTTAGCATTGAGGAAGACCCGTGAGGGTTGAAAGACGTGTGGGCTGATTCACTTATTCCTTAAATTACATTGGACATATATTTACCTAGTCATATTTTCTGTGATTATTAATTGGTGTAACTAGTGAGAGTACTAAGTGAAAAGATGTTTTTATAAAGCTCTTTAAAAAAAAAAGATCGATTTAGGAAGACCGCCCTGTGCCCGAGCAGAGCGGTCTTTCTAAATCGATCTGTCAGCCCCTGCGACGCACCCGAGTGCACGCGTAGGGGCTGACAGGCACAGCGAGACAGAGGACGGACGAGCTGCGGGAGTGTCAGGTGAGTGTGCGTGTAGTGTGTGAGTCATGTGAGTTGTAATGTGTATGTGCGTGTAAGATTTCGGGAAATGAACATGAATGTGTGTTTGTGTGTGTATGCGGTGGGGGGAGTGTAAACCCCAGAATTAAAGGGAAAAAACTGGTCATGACCATTTTCTGCTTTCTCAGGGCCACGCCAAAATAACCGAAATAAATTGGTCTGTTTTATGTGCAAACTTTAAAAAGCGGATAAGCGACATATAACCAGATATCCGGGTGAAACCCTTGCTAGGGAGATTTCTCACACAAGTGCTAAATTCCCTCTACTTTAGAGCCCTCCAGCTCTTTTGCTATATTTTGGGGCATTGAACTTTTCATTTTCAATGTGTTTTACTTTTGTGTTCTTTGGTTATGGAGTTTTAAAACACCTCCCTAGGCATCATCTTTCTCTGTGTGTCACACAGCACCCTCAGTGCAGTGGCACAGGGGTGTCTTTCAGACTCCCCACGGTTTAAATTCCTTCTCTGGGACTGACTACCATCTCCCAGAGCTTGACTTTACTAGTCTCTTTAAATTTACTGACCCTGCACACACTATCTTACTATAGAGTGCTGGAGGGGTTGCCTAGCTACCCCTGAGTCAAAACACTCATGTAACAGTGTAATGTTACCGTTTCCTAGTTTAAATGGCTGCTGGAAGTGGTTTAAATCAAATTACCATGATTTTTCCCCGACCGCTAACAACGGTAGCTAAAAATCGGGTCAGCCATGTTTTTCAATATGGCGCCTGACTCCGGTCGACTTTTTTCGCCATTTCTTTTAGGAAAGGTCCTTCTTGTGTTTGTCTCTGCGCACCAAACCAGGTTTGGTCCCTTTGTTCGTTGGCCTTTGGCTGGCTTCAGTGCTGAAGCCCTCCTCTGGTGCCAGGGTGTCTAGGGTGGACAGGATGTGAGGGAGGTGCCCGAAACTGTCACGACCCGTGAACCAGAACCCCACTGGCATGGCCACATGCCAGGTAGGGTTAGGGCTCAGGGTTCATCTGGGGCCCCAAGGGCCTTGCATTGTCACCGGAGACTCTCCTGGAGTCAGTCCTGGCGCCTTTGGCACCAGGCTCATACTTGGAATGGGACTTGAAGGGACTACTTTTCATATGGAGGCCTGCAGCCAGCATGGAGTCACCCACATAGTCTAGTCCCTAAGAACCAGACTGTGCGGTGCAGTGTTTTAGGGTGTGGTAGCCCAGACTACTTTACCTGGACTGCATTACAGGGTAGGCTATACAAACCACACCCAAGGTAAAGAACGAGCTTCGCGTTATTCTGCAGCCAGCAGCGTAACTCTCACCTAGTTCAAAGACCATCACCCTGCGTTCCTGGAATCGCGGACCTGCAGAGGAGACAAAAGAACATTATTAGCCGTTCCATCTTACCTGCAGTCTTCCATCCTTCGATCCCAGCTGCTCGCAGTCTTCCATCCCGTTGGCAGCATCTTCAGGACATTGCGCTTGCACAGGAACGAAGCACCTAGGGAGGAGAGAAAAAGGGACAACGTTAAACAGGTTACTCACGGCAATCTCAGCAGTAACCAAAATCTCCTCACCTGGCCGGGCATATCTTGGCCGGTTCCGCTCCGGAAAACACTGCACGCCCAGAAAGACCATCGTAACCTGAAAAGGAATAAAGAATACAGGTTAGCCCAAAAAGACATTAGCGTGCCGCACTTCGCGCTGAACCTACCTTTCTTTATACGCTACGCGTCCATAACTCCCGGCAGGAGCCGAACCCAAGAAGCGCACCCAGCGAACCTCTTCATACCTAAGGGGGAAACAATCAATGAAGGACATTAATAGCCCACAAGAAAGCAAAGGCCCTCAAAGACTACTATAATCAAACTTACCTCTTTAAAGACACTTGAATGGGTTGGCATCAGTGAAGTTAACTCGGTCGCTTCAACCTGCAGAAACTATGCACCCCTGCGCAGAAAGCAGGACGGAGAGCATGCCAGACATAACAAGGTGAGGAGGGGGGCCTTCAGGTCGAGTCCAAGGGGCTGGTGGGAGGAAACGAAATCTGAACCTAAGCCCAGTCCTCCTGTGTTTTCAGGCCCACCTGCCATAGAAGACATCATCCCGAATTGAGTAAATCTGGGGGAAATCCGGCAACCAGGGCATACAGGCGTCCCCGTGGATATCAGGTGAGCGTAACAGAAACTCCCTGTGCTTAGTCTCCTAGGAGACCTGAATGCACTCTGGTGTGATTGGCCGGCTGGCTGTCCGGCAAGGACAGCTACCATGCTGTGTAAGGGACAGCCAGGCTGGAATGAATGGGGGAAAACTGTTTAAAAGCAGGTCTCTGGAACTTGGAAAGCAGAGTCAACAACTGGAACGAAAGAACCGAAGACGAGCTGAAGGAAGAGGACTGCTGCAACTCCGACGACCAGTGAAGCCCTGCTGCAGGTCCGAATTGCCTCAAACTCCATCGACAGAGAAGCCCTTCAAGGTTAACTTCTTCCCTTAAGTATGGTGGGAACAACCAACTCGCAATCCACATGGACGCCGTCCCCATCTGGTCGAATTTTCATCAGAGTGCTGTTGAAAACCGGATAGCTAGAGGGAAGGAAACCAGCTTGTTGACTTTAAGGCACTCACACCTTAAACTGACGGCTTGCTAAAGTTTTCAGCCTCATCCCTGGGCAGTGAAGGAACCTTCCGACGTCCTCCTTCTTATCCCCACAACTGAAGCTCAGGAACAGCGTGATCTGCAAGGAACAACTGCCTCAGTTACAGCTCTTCTTCATTGACAAGGTACTGTGCAAACGCAGTCCGGAAATCTTTTCGGCCATCGAGAAAGTGCGTGAAACTTCCCTCAGCTACTTAGGCTTGTCCTTCCCTTAACATTCGTCAAGCTTTTCGGCTAGCCAAATTCTTGTAATCTCTGTGGCATAGACTTAACCATTATCTGCCAGAACTGTGCTCTCCTATACAAAGACTCTGAACCATTGACTTTGGCCCAGGTCTATTGAGAAAAAATACTGGTTGTATTTAACTGAAACCCTTTGCCCTGCCTATGAATGTACTTGGGCTGTCTATTCTTATAACCTTGTCTTTTTACCCCTTTATTAAGTATTTGAAGCGCCATTTTGCTCCCACTTCAGGGGAGCTAAACTTGTTCATTTACTTGCTGGTTGTGTATTTGTGGTTTATTAGTGTGTGATAATGAGCTGCTATTGCTAGTGTAATGTTTTGGAACTGACTGAGTAAATAAATGTATATTCTTTTACCAAGAAACCTTGAGAAAGTGTATATTTGAATCAATGTATTGGTTGGTCCTTTGTGTAACTTGTTCTACTGCTCACTTAAACTCTTGAGATAAGTCTGGCTGCTCAGCCATCGCTACCACTTTACTGAGTAGTACAGGCTTGTACCAAAGGTGAAATTGCGCTTGCACGTGTAGTCTTAATTGCATGTATTGTTCCCAAAGGGTACTGCATGTGATTCTGCCTAGCAACCCTTTACTATCACTTTAAAGTAGGAATGGTGCCACACAAGCGGTCCTCCTGTGCCTACATAGCATACTCCCCTTTCCTACCTCAGCTGACCAGGGTCAATGCCTGATGTAGAATGGGGTCAATGGACAGCCCAAGGACAGACACCAGGCGACTTAGCCTATAGCCACTACCCAGAGGGCACATGGAGCCTCTATTCTAATCTTACTAACAGAAGCATGATAACTGTGCCAAACACCGAATGCCTATCCCTAATACAGAACACCTGTGCTGTAAACTGCAATGACGTGTAAAAGAGCTGGGGACAGAACAACAAAGCAATACTTAAACAATCGCCTTACCTCCCCCCCATCAGGTCGCAATCTACAGTTTTACGATCCCCACTCCCTCCCATCAGGTCGCAATCTACGGTTTTACGACCCCCTTAAATTCATCCAGCCGAGGTATAATCTCAAAACGTTCGGTGGTTCTACTTTTGATGTTCAAGCTCTGTCACCCTGGAACAAACTCCCGCTTGAATTTAGGCATCTAAATCCTGCTTTGAGTTTAAGAAACTCTTAAAACTTATTTGTTCAAAGTGGACCCAGATTAGCCTATAGTATAATTAATTTTATCTGCTCAGACTAATATCCCCTGTATCCGTCCTTGATAATCCCTTTTGTTTGTTTGTCTTGTTCTTTTTGGGTGCTTTGAGGCTGGCGGGGCTCCAGGTATGAACTTGGCACATACCTACAATTAGATCATAAATTAAACTCATACTGCAATTATATCCTAATATTATTCAGGAACGCACTCACCTGCTTAGCAGGTTTGGTGACTGTTGCTTAAATGTTATGGGTCTGATTCATGGAATTTTTTCTCAGTTCAAAGTGACTTTGCACTGCTGAAAAGTAACTTTGCACAGCCAACATAAATCTTAATTCATTGCTCAAAGTGTATTTTTGCACTGCAAATTCCTTTTGTACTGCAAATATGACCACTTGCATTGACTTTGTACTGCAAAAATACACTTTGCACAGTTCCACAGAAAATTGCGCAACCACGTTCGAATGGAACATTTTCCAGCCTAACCCAATCAGACTTCTTTTTGTTGAAACATTTAATACCAAGTTATTTATTCTGTTGAGGTAATTCTTTGTTGCTTATCCTTACATGCCATATTGCTTACATGCATGCAGGATGCTCGAAGGTAGAACATATTTTACAGGCAGTACAGTTGTTTCGCTCCCTCTTAGCAGAGCATCACCACAAGGTTTAGTCTGGACGAATGGCATCATGAAAAAGAGCACTTGACCCATTTCTTTTTCGACTACCAGGACCCCTCTTCTCTTTTCATTGTGCTTCTCTTCGTCCCTCCTCTGCACCACGTAGATCCTCAGGCTTTGCCCCGCCCTTTCAGTTATTTTTTTCCTGCCGATGTAGGTCCCAAGGGATCCCATTCGGCGAATCCTGAGGGACAACAAGGAGGCTGAGATGGTCTCAGGGGTGGGTGAAGCCGTACCTTGCTCCACCATGCCAAAGGCTCCCAGGTATCCCCTGCAGAACAGGGAGACCTGGTTGAGGCAGGAACACCAGGGTGGTGGACAGGTGTAATGCCACTTTTTGCTATCTGTCATAAATTCGTATTGGTATGAAAATCTGACAGCATTGGTAATGGCATATTTTCCTATTTGAAAATCCTACCGATAGGAACATTTGACAGTGTAGAATAATTTGACACACATGAATGGTCAGGCCATTTTCTCCTACCTATCACAAATTCCTATCTGCACAGACATGTAAAACACATACAAGTAGGACATTTGACATGGTAGGAAACTCCTACAGCAAAGAGCTTGTCATTTTCTCCTACCCACCAGAAATTTCTACTTGCAGGGAAATATAACAAATTCAGAGGTATGGCAGTTTGACAGGTTAGACAAATTTGACAGATAGGGTCTTTTTATTGTTTTCCTACCCATCATAAATTCCTACTTGCAGGAATATGTGAAACATACAGATGTAGGGAAATGTGTCAAGGTAGGGAAATTGTACTGCAAAGATCTTGTCATTTTCTCTTACCCATCAGAAATGTCTACTTGCAGGTGTTAGGAAAGTTTAACATTTATGTGTAATTTTCCCTTCCTGTGTTAACCCCCCAACCTTTTGCTGCTGGCTGACAAGCCTAGCCTGACTTTTACCAGTGGAGCACGGCCTTCTGCTGCACGCCGCTAGGCTTTTGCTCACTTTGATATGGGGAAACTGACATGCCCTTAAAGACAATCAGTACAGGGAGACATTGTTTCCCTTAGTTCTTCCCAATGTTGCAATTACTTTGCAACATGTTACAAGTGCACAAAGTACCTTACACTACAGTGCACTTGGGTCTAATCTTCGTTTCCAAAGGCCCTAGACTCCCTCAAAGGATTTTTGGGAGAAGTACAGATGTGCCTTGGACAGGGCTGGTGGCAGCTTTTACTTTTGCATATTTTTAACCCTTTCTTGCCATGCTAACCGCATTTACCGTGGTGGAAGAGGAAGGTGACCTGGCTCAAAAATGGCCATGCCACCAGGTTCTTTGTCCTGTCCTATAGCCATCTTGTTCCTTTGTCTTCCCTAGGACGAGCAGACCTGAGTCAGTCCTTATTTGGTCGTGCATTCTCCCGTGAAACGCCATGCTTTTGCTGGCTTCTGCATGCCTTGTGTGTGTGCCTCCAGCATGTGTGCTGGACTGTCTAGTTCCAACACTCATCCTGGGTGTCACAGAGTCTGGTGTGCTGGGAGTGACTAGGACCACTATGGTCCGTGATTGGTCCATGTCTGATGTGCCTGTATGTGAGCAGATCTCCCATTGGGTCCTCTTTGTTTTTGCGCAAAGGAGATTCTGGTTAAGAAACGGCTCCAAACACCCATACCACGTCAATCTCTTGAGTTCTCGGTGAACCTAGGATAGGATCCAAGCATTCTTACACTAAGAAGCCAAGTTGAGGAACTGCTGGTGACCCGGTGGAAGGTCTGTCACCCTGAGCCCGCTGTTGTCCCGCTGTACCCCTTTGCCTCTGATCGAACTTAGAGGGTCTGCAAAGGAGCTTCGGGACATTTGAATAGTGGGAACAACTATTTACAGCATCTTCAAATTAACCTGCAAGTGAGTCTCTTTGGAAGTGTTCCTGTGCCAAACAGCGAACTGACCAGCTTGCGCAGGACCTTTGCTCTGAAACCGCCACCGTTTCAAGTTGACACTCAAAACTTGGTAGATTGTAAGCACTCGGCCGAAGGCACTCTTCTGCCAAGTTTTGTAAACCTAGACGACCTAGGTCTGGAATTAGGCGAATACGACTGAATCTAAGTGCACACGGTTACTGTGTCACCCAGCCCTGGTGGCAAACTTTGCAGGTGCCTTTATGCTGTGCCCCTCTGTGCCCTGAGACCTGCTGCAGTGAAACTGGCCTGATCCCTTCACCAGGAGTGGAGAAAACACCACTGTCCTTCCATGGAATCATTTCTGTAACTCAGCCGCTGAAAGCCGCAGAGCTGCACAATTGCCACATTTGAATCTGCAACCGAAGTGGACTCGACTGCCGAAGTTTGGTCCAGAGTGCACCTGGGGTTGGTGAGTACTTGCAAACCTTACCGGTGACCCCTAGCGCATCCATCATTTGTATGCATGAGTGTCTCCTGAGGGCCACTCACATTTCCACAGGTAGCCTGTGCTACCATCCTATGCCGACTCCAGGAACCTGTTCTGCCCGCTTGGGGAAACCCTCCTTGAATAATAGGAACTTATTCTTCATCGCCTCATTCCCCTTCCTGAGTCACTACAGCCCTTGCAAGAGACCCCGTTTTCACTCTACTGCATGATCACGTGAACCAGCAATCAAATGTACATTTGAGCGCTAGGCTCCACTCTTCGTAGGGACTGGACTGCCTCTTAGTTAGGGATTGATTGATGAAGAACTGCCTATAGTCTATTTGCACTCCTGGGAGAATAGCTCAGTGGCAACGTGCTCACCTTGGAAGCTAGACAACGCGAAGCCACACAGGTTCGATCCCCGGGTCCGTGCTTAGAAACCTCTGGGTATTAAGCGCGTCATAAATAACCCATCATATCATATCATATCATATCACTGTTTGCTCCATTTCTCCATAGGCCACTTGGTAACTATATATATGTTTAATAGTAGTATTGTGTTGGTTTGAATATTACTGTTGATAATTGCTTTGTGTTTGATTTCAAAGGCCTTGAATACATATATACGTATTTTTTACATAGACACCTGACTGGGAGTGATTTGTAGTGTTCATTATTGTGTGTGCTCATTGTGGTCTTTCAGTCACCCTCACCTCTCCTGAGACTTAGTCCTGACCGCTGCCAATGCTACCTTGATTGGTCTGGCTTATCCAGAAGGTTACCCTGTTCCAAGAAACTAGGCTGGCCTTCTCAACTTCTGCCCATTAGGTCAGAGTCCAGAAATCCATTTTAACAAATTGGTGTACAGCGGTGGGATAGGACTGAAGGTACCCAGTGTTGCACACTGGTAGAGGCATTTCAGATTACTGGTACCCAGGACACATAGTGACCTTAGTAGTAAGTAACTGTAAAAGCCAAAGACCTATCTATAATTATGGAAACAATTACCAACATAACCTTAAATGCTTCAAAGTCTGAAACATTGAGAATGATGTGTACTGAGAGAGGCTTGCCTGCTCAAGGTGTAAAGGGTGAAATGATCCAAAGGATCCTGGATTGGAAAGAGTTGCAACTCATTGCCATTACCACAGATGAAATTGCAGAAGTAGGCAGGGCTGCTCTCACTGACAGATCTGACAGATCTGTCGCTGCACTCATCCAAGGTACCTAGGAAGACAGGGATGATGTATTGTCCCAAGTCTTCTCGGCCAGCTCTGATGCTGAGCCCATCCTTGAATTGAAGAAGCAAGAACTGCTATTTTAGTAGAAGGAGCTTGAATTCAACATGGCTAAGCTGAAGGTGGAGCAGGCAGAAAAACAGAGAGACAGTGATCACCAGTTGGAATGGTCCAAGCTTCAAGCTTCAAATGGATCCAAGGGATCTGGACATGGGTCTGGGTCCTCCTCTCATCCCAGGTTTCCTAAAGATCCGCTCAGTGTATATGATGAGCAGAATGACAGTATGGACTGGTTGAATGCATTTTAGTATGCATGTGAAGTCCAAAAGGTTGTGACTGCTGACAAGATTGCATGGTTGCTCAGCAGACTACCCCATTCTGGCTGCAGTGCTATTATGGAGATGTGAAAAGTGGAAAGAGTAAACTTAGCAAAATGGCTGCAGACTCTCATCTTAAAGTTTGGGAAGACTCCTGCCCAATACTTAAAAAGATTCAGAGAGCACAAAAAGAAAGAAGGTCGCACTTGGGTGTCCTATGTTACTGATTCCTTGAATAACTTGACTGGCTGGGTTGAAGCCTATAAGATCTCCACTTTTGATGGTATGATATGTCTTATCATGCTGGAACATATTTTTGCATCTTGTTCCCCTGAGCTTAAGCAGCACTTGACATATTCAAAGGCGATAGATCCTAAGAAACCAGCCATAGCAGCAGATTTGTGGGTCTCACATAGAGTGTCCAATAAAGACGAGACTCATCCTGGCAAGCAGGAGGAGGGGAAAAGGTTCAAAGATAAAGAGGGCGGGGGATCTGATAAAACTTCCTCCCAAAAGGGCCACAAATAGAAATTCAAGGGTAAGTCCCAAGAGAATGTACCAGGGTAGTGGAAGATATCCTCCCAAGCAGAACCCTGGTTATAATAAGCCTTCCTATGTCCCAAGACCCAGTGGATATTGTGTGGCTTGTTGAGCAAATGACCATGTGAAGGGGGACCCCAGATTTAAGGTCAAAACCTTGGGGGTCCACTCCGTGAGTCTGGCTTTCCCCTCCTATGAGGAGGAAAGGATCAAACAGGCATCCTTCTCCTCAGACTCCTTTCCTATTGGGAAATGATCTGAGGTAGTCCTAGTTTCCCTGGGTACCTGGGAGCCTTCTCTGAGGCTTATGCTAGCTTCCAGATAACACCAAGCACTACTTTAAGGACAGTGTGCTGATCAATGGTGTAGACCAAGGTTGTCCAACATACGGCCCGCGGGCCACAATGTGGCCCTCCAAGCCATTTCATGTGGCCCGCGAGGCTGTACAGACAACATTGAACAAATAAAGAAATAAACCGGCCGTGGTGGAGGACTGTTACTGCCTCTGGTGCCCCCTAAAAGGGGGAGGGAGGGTAACAGAGGCAGTAACAGGCCACGGCCCGGTTTATTTATTTATTTGTTCAATGTTTGTCGGGTCCGTGGACCCGATTCATTTATTTATTTCTGCAATGTTGGGCGGACCCAACATTGCAGAAATAAATAAATTAATTGGGTCCATGGACCTGGCAAACATTGTACAAATAAATAAATAAACCAGGCCGTGGCGGAGGACTGTTACTGCCTCTGCCAAGGCCCGGTTTATTTATTTATTTGTTCAATGTTTGTCGGGTCCGTGGACCCGATTAATTTATTTATTTCAATGCAGAAATAAATTAATCGGGTCCACGGACCCGACAAACATTGAACAAATAAATAAATAAACCGACCGTGGTCTGTAACTGCCTCTGGTGCCCCCAGCACCAGAGGCAGTTACAGGCCACGGCCTGGTTTCAGGGGCGCAGAGTATGCGGGTGCTCCGGCCCCCCAGGCCGGAGAGAAGAGACGCAGTATGGATGGTCCTTTGTTCCATCCATACTGTGTCTCTCTCTGGCGGTCCGGGTAAAAGCCGGGTAAAAAACAATGTTTAAAAATTGTGGGACGGATGCAAAGCAAGATGCTCTTGTTTTGCATCTGTCCCTCAATTTCTAAAAATCGTTTTGGTTCGGGCATACTTCTACATCTATGTGCACGGATGTAGAGGTACACCCAACCCAAAACGATTTTCAGAAATGGAGGCACAGATGTAAAGCAAGTCTGTCCCTCAATTTCTAAAAATCGTTTTGGGTTGGATGTATTTGTACATCTGTGCACCCCGCTTAGCAAGAGGGGTGCACAGATGTAGAAGTACACCCAACCCAAAACGATTTTTAGAAATGGAGGCACAGATGCAAAGCAAGTCTGTCCCCCAATTTCTAAAAAATCATTTTGGGTTGGGTGTATTTGTACATCTGTGCACCCCTCTTGCTAAGAGGGGTGCACAGATGTAGAGGTACACCCAACCCAAAACGTTTTTTAGAAATGGAGGCACAGATGCAAAGCAAGTCTGTCCCTCAATTTCTAAAAATCGTTTTGGGTTGGATGTATTTGTACATCTGTGCACCCCTCTTGGCAAGAGGGGTGCACAGATGTAGAGGTACACCCAACCCAAAACGTTTTTTAGAAATGGAGGCACAGATGCAAAGCAAGTCTGTCCCTCAATTTCTAAAAATCGTTTTGGGTTGGGTGTATTTGTACATCTGTGCACCCCTCTGTGCACCCCTTTTGGCAAGAGGGGTGCACAGATGTAGAGATATGATATACCCAGAGGGATCGAACCTTTGTTTCTCCTTGTCGTCTTGCTTCCAAGGCGAGCACGTTGCCCCTGAGCTATCCTCCCGCGACTCTGAAGATCTGAAGTACATTTAATGATACAGAACCAGAACTATTGAGCAAGTCTAACATCATCTTCATCAGCATCAGAATAAATCAACACTGTTGTGGTTATACAAGAGCTAATATATTTAAAGGGATGGAATTACTCCGAATGTAGCAGCACTATTCAATAGCCCAAAGTGCTTAAGCATAGTTAATGTGAAAATATGACACTTCTCACCATTGGGACAGTACTGCCTTGGACAGAGTTTCACAGTGAAGAAGTGAGCAAGTGATCTGGGTTATGAAGCCCACACACACGCATGGCATTCCCATGAACCCACTTACGCTATTTGCACCAAATTAGTGAGATTGTGCTCCAAGGCACACACACAGGCCCTCATTACGACCCTGGCGGAGATCGTGGTGCAATATGCACCATGGAGCATGGCGGAAAGCTGCCAATACCGCCATGGGGGTTGGCGGATTTACCGCCCCATTCCGACCTTGGCGGGGCGGTAAATCCCCAATCCCCATTTTACCCTTCCCCATTCCCATTTTTGCCCCATAGGGTATAATGGGAGTGGGGAAGGCGTTAATTACGCCACCGTAAATTACGGTGGCGTAATTAACAAGAGGTCCCGTAGCGCCATGGATTTCTCCGCCCGAAAAAACCAGGCGGAAAACGGCTCCATGGCGCTACGGGAACTCGTAGTAGGGCGGAAGGGTCCGCCGCGAATACCGCTGGCGTAGACCCACTCCGCCAGGGTCGTAACGAGGGCCACAGTCTTTGCTCTGAGGTTTGACACACTCACAGGATGGGATGGCATTTCGTTCTCCTATCCTAGTTGTGTTTCTCTGCCTTTTGAGGGCTACCACAACCTGGATGATTATAGAGGGGTGGAGTAGGGTCAGTATTGGCCTACTGGAATGCAACTGGAAGGCTTAAACCTCCTTCTTACTTGCCTTTAGTATATGCAATACATGCTAGCCAATGTTTCCACTGTTCTACACCCCCCGTCCCCCTCGCACCAAGTTGGCGACTACATGCAAATGCGGTCATATAAGTGCTGGTTATGTCACTTCCTATATTTGGGCACCCCCCGGGAAATTCATAAGTCGGCTCCCCTGCCCGATTTATTTATTTGTTCAATGTTTGTCGGGTCTGTGGACACAATTAATTAATTTATTTCTGCAATGTTGGGTCCGACCAATAAACCGGGCCGTGGTGGAGGACTTTTACTGCCTCAGGTGCCCCCTGGAATTGGATTATGCTTCTTTCATTACCACAGAAGTAATGAATGTGTATTACAGATATAAGCTGGCATATATATTGGACACACTGCACATGCTCAGGCAGCATCAATCATGCTTTGTAGAGGACAATGCTGGCCTAAATTGGGAACAGCCAGCATAGACATGTTGCTACAGAGGCATATTTTGGGCACAACCAGCATGTCAATGTGTTGTATCAGTGACAGTGCTGTCTTACACTGTGGACACATTGATCATCAAAATGTGTTGTGTTCTGCAATGTTCTTGTCTGCTGTTAGAGACATGGAATGTACATGTTCCCCTTTAGAACTGATTGTAAATTTATGGCTTTTTGGTCACTTTTCCTGCTGTAAAATGCACAATTTCAGCCCCATATTTGGAAAAAAAATCTTGGGGGGGGAGACCCCCCAAACCCTCCCTAGATTGTTATAGCTCCCTCGCTATGCTCGGTCGCCCCCACTATTTTTGAGAAATATCAACACATACACACTGGAATAAATCACAAGAAACTAACCTTTGATCACTGCCCCCGACACCAAAAGCTATCTTTGGGACTGCATGGCTATGCCTGTGATGATATTGTGTCAAAGGTCACACACCATCGCTTTTGAATATACTGCTTTGGGTCAGGGTGTTCACTTTTGGCTCGCCGGCCCTCCGGTTGACAAAAAGTGAATGCTTCGGCCCCACATTCAAAAAGGTTGGACAAGCCTGGTGTAGACACTCCCGCCCTTTGGGATAGTGGGGTCAGCAGAAGAGTAGTGGGTTCTACCTTGGTAGAACCAGAGGAATTTGCCAGACTGTTAGGCAGAATCACCTGCAGTAACCTTTGGGAACACTACAGGTAATTAGGACTACAAGTGTAAGCACAATTTCACCTTCGGTACACGCCTGTACTACACAGTAAAGTGATAGCGATGGCTGTGCAACCAGACGTATCTCAAGAGTTTAAGTGAGCAGTAGAACAAGTTACACAAAGAACCAACCAATACAGTGATTCAAGTAGGCACTTCACTTACTCAAGGTTTCTTAGTAAAAGAATATACATTTATTTACTCAATCATTTATAAAACATTACACTAGCACAAGCAGCTCAATATCGCACACTAATACACCACAAAAATCCAACTGGTAGTAATTGAACAAGTTTAGCTAAAAAATTAAGTGTGGGCAAACGTCATTTCAGATACTTAAGAAGGGAGGGAAAAGACAAGGTTATAAGAATAGACAGCCCAAATACATTCATAGGCAGGGCAAAGGGTTTCAGTTA
This sequence comes from Ambystoma mexicanum, assembly GCF_040938575.1. Lineage (NCBI taxonomy): Eukaryota > Metazoa > Chordata > Amphibia > Caudata > Ambystomatidae > Ambystoma > Ambystoma mexicanum. The sequence continues at coordinate 258,506,264 of NC_090922.1, forward strand.
AATACAACCAGCAATTCTTCTCAATAGGCCTGGGCCAAAGTCAATGGTTCAGAGTCTCTTGTATAGGACAGCACAGTTCTGGTATGTAACGGTTAAGTCTTTGCCACAGATTTTTAAAGGATTTGGCTAGGCGAAAAGTTTGACAAATGTTTAGGGAAGGACAAGCCTTCGTAGTTGAGGAAAGTTTCACACACTTTCTCGATGGCTGAAAAGATTTCCGGAAAGCGTTTGCACAGTACCTTTTAAATGAAGAAAGCTGTAACTAAGGCAGTTGTTCCAGGCAGATCGAGCAGATCTCGTTGTTCCTGAGCTTCAGTCGTGGGGACAAGAAGGAGGACATCAGGAGGTTCCTGCACTGCCCAGGGAAGAGGCCAAAAGCTGTAGCTAGATGGTGGTTTAAGTTGTGAGTGCCTTAAAGTCCCCCTGGTTTCCTTCCCTCTGGCTATCCAGCTTTGAACAGCACTCTGAAAAAAATTCGACTAAAATAGGACAGTGTCCAGGTGGCTTGCGAGTTGCTTGTTCGCACCAAACTCAAGGGAAGAAGTTAACCTTGAAGGGCTTCTTTGTCGTCGGAGTTTCAGGTGATTCAGACGTGCAGAAGGGCTTCACTAGTCATCCAGGAGTTGCAGCAGTCCTCTTCCTTCCTCTCCTCTTTTGTTCTTTCTTTCCAGTGGTCGACTCTTCTTTTCAAGTCCCAGAGACCTGCTTCTAAACAGTTTAACGCCCTTCATCCCAGCCTGGCTGTCACTCACACAGCAGGGTGGCTGTCCTGGCCGGACAGCCAGCTGGCGAATACCCCAGAGTGCATTTAGGTCTCCTGGGAGACTAAGCAGAGGGAGTTTCGGGCACCTCCCTCACATTCTGTCCACCCCAGACACTCTGGCACTAGGGGAGGGCTTCAGTCCAGAAGCCCGCCAAAGGGCACGAACAATGGGACCAAACCTGGTTTGGCGCGCAGAGATAAACACAAGAAGGACTTTTCCTAATAGAAATGGCAAAAAAAGATGACCGGAGACTGTTTTAACAGATAGGTCTAGGGCGCCATATTGATAAACATGGCTACCCCTACTTTTCATATGGAGGCCTGCAGCCAGCATGGAGTCACCCACATAGTCTAGTCCCTAAGAACCAGACTGTGCGGTGCAGTGTTTTAGGGTGTGGTAGCCCAGACTACTTTACCTGGACTGCATTACAGGGTAGGCTATATAAACCACACCCAAGGTAAAGAACGAGCTTCGCGTTATTCTGCAGCCAGCAGCGTAACTCTCACCTCGTTCAAAGACCATCACCCTGGGTTCCTGGAATCGCGGCCCTGCAGAGGAGACAAAAGAACATTATTAGCCGTTCCATCTTACCTGCAGTCTTCCATCCTTCGATCCCAGCTGCTCGCAGTCTTCCATCCCGTTGGCAGCATCTTCAGGACATTGCGCTTGCACAGGAACGAAGCACCTGGGGAGGAGAGAAAAAGGGACAACGTTAAACAGGTTACTCACGGCAAGCTCAGCAGTAACCAAAATCTCCTCACCTGGCCGGGCATATCTTGGCCGGTTCCGCTCTGGAAAACACTGCACGCCCAGAAAGACCATTGTAACCTGAAAAGGAATAAAGAATACAGGTTAGCCCAAAAAGACATTAGCGTGCAGCACTTCGCGCTGAACCTACCTTTCTTTATACGCTACGCATCCATAACTCCCGGCAGGAGCCGAACCCAAGAAGCGCACCCAGCGAACCTCTGCATACCTAAGGGGGAAACAATCAAGGAAGGACATTAATAGCCCACAAGAAAGCAAAGGCCCTCAAAGACTACTATAATCAAACTTACCTCTTTAAAGACACTTGAATGGGTTGGCATCAGTGAAGTTAACTCGGTCGCTTCAACCTGCAGAAACTATGCACCCCTGCGCAGAAAGCAGGACGGAGAGCATGCCAGACATAACAAGGTGAGGAGGGGGGCCTTCAGGTCGAGTCCAAGGGGCTGGTGGGAGGAAACGAAATCTGAACCTAAGCCCAGTCCTCCTGTGTTTTCAGGCCCACCTGCCATAGAAGACATCATCCCGAATTGAGTAAATCTGGGGGAAATCCGGCAACCAGGGCATACAGGCGTCCCCGTGGATATCAGGTGAGCGTAACAGAAACTCCCTGTGCTTAGTCTCCTAGGAGACCTGAATGCACTCTGGTGTGATTGGCCGGCTGGCTGTCCGGCAAGGACAGCTACCCTGCTGCGTAAGGGACAGCCAGGCTGGAATGAATGGGGGAAAACTGTTTAAAAGCAGGTCTCTGGAACTTGGAAAGCAGAGTCAACAACTGGAACGAAAGAACCGAAGACGAGCTGAAGGAAGAGGACTGCTGCAACTCCTGGACGACCAGTGAAGCCCTGCTGCAGGTCCGAATTGCCTGAAGCTCCATCGACAGAGAAGCCCTTCAAGGTTAACTTCTTCCCTTAAGTATGGTGCGAACAACCAACTCGCAATCCACATGGACGCCGTCCCCATCTGGTCGAATTTTCATCAGAGTGCTGTTGAAAACCGGATAGCTAGAGGGAAGGAAACCAGCTTGTTGACTTTAAGGCACTCACACCTTAAACTGACGGCTTGCTAAAGTTTTCAGCCTCATCCCTGGGCAGTGAAGGAACCTTCCGACGTCCTCCTTCTTGTCCCCACAACTGAAGCTCAGGAACAGCGTGATCTGCAAGGAACAACTGCCTCAGTTACAGCTCTTCTTCATTGACAAGGTACTGTGCAAACGCAGTCCGGAAATCTTTTCGGCCATCGAGAAAGTGCGTGAAACTTCCCTCAGCTACTTAGGCTTGTCCTTCCCTTAACATTCGTCAAGCTTTTCGCCTAGCCAAACTCTTGTAATCTCTGTGGCATAGACTTAACCATTATCTGCCAGAACTGTGCTATCCTATACAAAGACTCTGAACCATTGACTTTGGCCCAGGTCTATTGAGAAAAAATGCTGGTTGTATTTAACTGAAACCCTTTGCCCTGCCTATGAATGTACTTGGGCTGTCTATTCTTATAACCTTGTCTTTTTACCCCTTTATTAATTATTTGAAGCACCATTTTGCTCCCACTTCAGGGGAGCTAAACTTGTTCATTTACTTGCTGGTTGTGTATTTGTGGTTTATTAGTGTGTGATAATGAGCTGCTATTGCTAGTGTAATGTTTTGGAACTGACTGAGTAAATAAATGTATATTCTTTTACCAAGAAACCTTGAGAAAGTGTATATTTGAACCAATGTATTGGTTGGTCCTTTGTGTAACTTGTTCTACTGCTCACTTAAACTCTTGAGATAAGTCTGGCTGCTCAGCCATCGCTACCACTTTACTGAGTAGTACAGGCTTGTACCAAAGGTGAAATTGCGCTTGCACGTGTAGTCTTAATTGCATGTATTGTTCCCAAAGGGTACTGCATGTGATTCTGCCTAGCAACCCTTTACTATCACTTTAAAGTAGGAATGGTGCCACACAAGCGGTCCTCCTGTGCCTACATAGCATACTCCCCTTTCCTACCTCAGCTGACCAGGGTCTATGCCTGATGTAGAATGGGGTCAATGGACAGCCCAAGGACAGATACCAGGCGACCTAGCCTATAGCCACTACCCAGAGGGCACATGGAGCCTATATTCTAATCTTACTAACAGAAGCATGATAACTGTGCCAAACACCGAATGCCTATCCCTAATACAGAACACCTGTGCTGTAAACTGCAATGACGTGTAAAAGAGCTGGGGACAGAACAACAAAGCAATACTTAAACAATCGCCTTACCTCCCCCCCATCAGGTCGCAATCTACAGTTTTACGATCCCCACTCCCTCCCATCAGGTCGCAATCTACGGTTTTACGACCCCCTTAAATTCATCCAGCCGAGGTATAACCTCAAAACGTTCGGTGGTTCTACTTTTGATGTTCAAGCTCTGTCACCCTGGAACAAACTCCCGCTTGAATTTAGGCATCTAAATCCTGCTTTGAGTTTAAGAAACTCTTAAAACTAATTTGTTCAAAGTGGACCCAGATTAGCCTATAGTATAATTAATTTTATCTGCTCAGACTAATATCCCCTGTATCCGTCCTTGATAATCCCTTTTGTTTGTTTGTCTTGTTCTTTTTGGGTGCTTTGAGGCTGGCGGGGCTCCAGGTATGAACTTGGCACATACCTACAATTAGATCATAAATTAAACTCATACTGCAATTATATCCTAATATTATTCAGGAACGCACTCACCTGCTTAGCAGGTTTGGTGACTGTTGCTTAAATGTTATGGGTCTGATTCATGGAATTTTTTCACGGTTCAAAGTGACTTTGCACTGCTGAAAAGTAACTTTGCACAGCCAACATAAATCCTGATTCATTGCGCAAAGTGTATTTTTGCACTGCAAATTCATTTTGTACTGCAAATATGACCACTTGCATTGACTTTGTACTGCAAAAATACACTTTGCACAGTTCCACAGAAAATTGCGCAACCACGTTCGAATGGAAAATTTTCCAGCCTAACCCAATCAGACTTCTTTTTGTTGAATCATTTAATACCAAGTTATTTATTCTGTTGAGGTAATTCTTTGTTGCTTATCCTTACATGCCATATTGCTTACATGCATGCAGGATGCTCGAAGGTAGAACATATTTTACAGGCAGTACAGTTGTTTCGCTCCCTCTTAGCAGAGCATCACCACAAGGTTTAGTCTGGAGGAATGGCATCATGAAAAAGAGCACTTGACCCATTTCTTTTTCGACTACCAGGACCCCTCTTCTCTTTTTATTGTGCTTCTCTTCGTCCCTCCTCTGCACCACGTAGATCCTCAGGCTTTGCCCCGCCCTTTCAGTTCTTTTTTTCCTGCCGATGTAGGTCCCAAGGGATCCCATTCGGCGAATCCTGAGGGACAACAAGGAGGCTGAGATGGTCTCAGGGGTGGGTGAAGCCGTACCTTGCTCCACCATGCCAAAGGCTCCCAGGTATCCCCTGCAGAACAGGGAGACCTGGTTGAGGCAGGAACACCAGGGTGGTGGACAGGTGTAATGCCACTTTTTGCTATCTGTCATAAATTCGTATTGGTATGAAAATCTGACAGCATTGGTAATGGCATATTTTCCTATTTGAAAATCCTACCGATAGGAACATTTGACAGTGTAGAATAATTTGACACACATGAATGGTCAGGCCATTTTCTCCTACCTATCACAAATTCCTATCTGCACAGACATGTAAAACACATACAAGTAGGACATTTGACATGGTAGGAAACTCCTACAGCAAAGAGCTTGTCATTTTCTCCTACCCACCAGAAATTTCTACTTGCAGGGAAATATAACAAATTCAGAGGTATGGCAGTTTGACAGGTTAGACAAATTTGACAGATAGGGTCTTTTTATTGTTTTCCTACCCATCATAAATTCCTACTTGCAGGAATATGTGAAACATACAGATGTAGGGAAATGTGTCAAGGTAGGGAAATTGTACTGCAAAGATCTTGTCATTTTCTCTTACCCATCAGAAATGTCTACTTGCAGGTGTTAGGAAAGTTTAACATTTATGTGTAATTTTCCCTTCCTGTGTTAACCCCCCAACCTTTTGCTGCTGGCTGACAAGCCTAGCCTGACTTTTGCCAGTGGAGCACGGCCTTCTGCTGCACGCCGCTAGGCTTTTGCTCACTTTGATATGGGGAAACTGACATGCCCTTAAAGACAATCAGTACAGGGAGACATTGTTTCCCTTAGTTCTTCCCAATGTTGCAATTACTTTGCAACATGTTACAAGTGCACAAAGTACCTTACACTACAGTGCACTTGGGTCTAATCTTCGTTTCCAAAGGCCCTAGACTCCCTCAAAGGATTTTTGGGAGAAGTACAGATGTGCCTTGGACAGGGCTGGTGGCAGCTTTTACTTTTGCATATTTTTAACCCTTTCTTGCCATGCTAACCGCATTTACCGTGGTGGCAGAGGAAGGTGACCTGGCTCAAAAATGGCCATGTCACCAGGTTCTTTGTCCTGTCCTATAGCCATCTTGTTCCTTTGTCTTCCCTAGGACGAGCAGACCTGAGTCAGTCCTTATTTGGTCGTGCATTCTCCCGTGAAACGCCATGCTTTTGCTGGCTTCTGCATGCCTTGTGTGTGTGCCTCCAGCATGTGTGCTGGACTGTCTAGTTCCAACACTCATCCTGGGTGTCACAGAGTCTGGTGTGCTGGGAGTGACTAGGACCACTATGGTCCGTGATTGGTCCATGTCTGGTGTGCCTGTATGTGAGCAGATCTCCCATTGGGTCCTCTTTGTTTTTGCGCAAAGGAGATTCTGGTTAAGAAACGGCTCCAAACACCCATACCACGTCAATCTCTTGAGTTCTCGGTGAACCTAGGATAGGATCCAAGCATTCTTACACTAAGAAGCCAAGTTGAGGAACTGCTGGTGACCCGGTGGAAGGTCTGTCACCCTGAGCCCGCTGTTGTCCCGCTGGACCCCTTTGCCTCTGATCGAACTTAGAGGGTCTGCAAAGGAGCTTCGGGACATTTGAATAGTGGGAACAACTATTTACAGCATCTTCAAATTAACCTGCAAGTGAGTCTCTTTGGAAGTGTTCCTGTGCCAAACAGCGAACTGACCAGCTTGCGCAGGACCTTTGCTCTGAAACCGCCACCGTTTCAAGTTGACACTCAAAACTTGGTAGATTGTAAGCACTCGGCCGAAGGCACTCTTCTGCCAAGTTTTGTAAACCTAGACGACCTAGGTCTGGAATTAGGCGAATACGACTGAATCTAAGTGCACACGGTTACTGTGTCACCCAGCCCTGGTGGCAAACTTTGCAGGTGCCTTTATGCTGTGCCCCTCTGTGCCCTGAGACCTGCTGCAGTGAAACTGGCCTGATCCCTTCACCAGGAGTGGAGAAAACACCACTGTCCTTCCATGGAATCATTTCTGTAACTCAGCCGCTGAAAGCCGCAGAGCTGCACAATTGCCACATTTGAATCTGCAACCGAAGTGGACTCGACTGCCGAAGTTTGGTCCAGAGTGCACCTGGGGTCGGTGAGTACTTGCAAACCTTACCGGTGACCCCTAGCGCATCCATCATTTGTATGCATGAGTGTCTCCTGAGGGCCACTCACATTTCCACAGGTAGCCTGTGCTACCATCCTATGCCGACTCCAGGAACCTGTTCTGCCCGCTTGGGGAAACCCTCCTTGAATAATAGGAACTTATTCTTCATCGCCTCATTCCCCTTCCTGAGTCACTACAGCCCTTGCAAGAGACCCCGTTTTCACTCTACTGCATGATCACGTGAACCAGCAATCAAATGTACATTTGAGCGCTAGGCTCCACTCTTCGTAGGGACTGGACTGCCTCTTAGTTAGGGATTGATTGATGAAGAACTGCCTATAGTCTATTTGCACTCCTGGGAGAATAGCTCAGTGGCAACGTGCTCACCTTGGAAGCTAGACAACGCGAAGCCACACAGGTTCGATCCCCGGGTCCGTGCTTAGAAACCTCTGGGTATTAAGCGCGTCATAAATAACCCATCATATCATATCATATCATATCACTGTTTGCTCCATTTCTCCATAGGCCACTTGGTAACTATATATATGTTTAATAGTAGTATTGTGTTGGTTTGAATATTACTGTTGATAATTGCTTTGTGTTTGATTTCAAAGGCCTTGAATACATATATACGTATTTTTTACATAGACACCTGACTGGGAGTGATTTGTAGTGTTCATTATTGTGTGTGCTCATTGTGGTCTTTCAGTCACCCTCACCTCTCCTGAGACTTAGTCCTGACCGCTGCCAATGCTACCTTGATTGGTCTGGCTTATCCAGAAGGTTACCCTGTTCCAAGAAACTAGGCTGGCCTTCTCAACTTCTGCCCATTAGGTCAGAGTCCAGAAATCCATTTTAACAAATTGGTGTACAGCGGTGGGATAGGACTGAAGGTACCCAGTGTTGCACACTGGTAGAGGCATTTCAGATTACTGGTACCCAGGACACATAGTGACCTTAGTAGTAAGTAACTGTAAAAGCCAAAGACCTATCTATAATTATGGAAACAATTACCAACATAACCTTAAATGCTTCAAAGTCTGAAACATTGAGAATGATGTGTACTGAGAGAGGCTTGCCTGCTCAAGGTGTAAAGGGTGAAATGATCCAAAGGATCCTGGATTGGCAAGAGTTGCAACTCATTGCCATTACCACAGATGAAATTGCAGAAGTAGGCAGGGCTGCTCTCACTGACAGATCTGACAGATCTGTCGCTGCACTCATCCAAGGTACCCAGGAAGACAGGGATGATGTATTGTCCCAAGTCTTCTCGGCCAGCTCTGATGCTGAGCCCATCCTTGAATTGAAGAAGCAAGAACTGCTATTTAAGCAGAAGGACCTTGAATTCAACATGGCTAAGCTGAAGGTGGAGCAGGCAGAAAAACAGAGAGACAGGGATCACCAGTTGGAATGGTCCAAGCTTCAAGCTTCAAATGGATCCAAGGGATCTGGACATGGGTCTGGGTCCTCCTCTCATCCCAGGTTTCCTAAAGATCCGCTCAGTGTATATGATGAGCAGAATGACAGTATGGACTGGTTGAATGTATTTTAGTATGCATGTGAAGTCCAAAAGGTTGTGACTGCTGACAAGATTGCATGGTTGCTCAGCAGACTACCCCATTCTGGCTGCAGTGCTATTATGGAGATGTGAAAAGTGGAAAGAGTAAACTTAGCAAAATGGCTGCAGACTCTCATCTTAAAGTTTGGGAAGACTCCTGCCCAATACTTAAAAAGATTCAGAGAGCACAAAAAGAAAGAAGGTCGCACTTGGGTGTCCTATGTTACTGATTCCTTGAATAACTTGACTGGCTGGGTTGAAGCCTATAAGATCTCCACTTTTGATGGTATGATATGTCTTATCATGCTGGAACATATTTTTGCATCTTGTTCCCCTGAGCTTAAGCAGCACTTGACATATTCAAAGGCGATAGATCCTAAGAAACCAGCCATAGCAGCAGATTTGTGGGTCTCACATAGAGTGTCCAATAAAGACGAGACTCATCCTGGCAAGCAGGAGGAGGGGAAAAGGTTCAAAGATAAAGAGGGCGGGGGATCTGATAAAACTTCCTCCCAAAAGGGCCACAAATAGAAATTCAAGGGTAAGTCCCAAGAGAATGTACCAGGGTAGTGGAAGATATCCTCCCAAGCAGAACCCTGGTTATAATAAGCCTTCCTATGTCCCAAGACCCAGTGGATATTGTGTGGCTTGTTGAGCAAATGACCATGTGAAGGGGGACCCCAGATTTAAGGTCAAAACCTTGGGGGTCCACTCCGTGAGTCTGGCTTTCCCCTCCTATGAGGAGGAAAGGATCAAACAGGCATCCTTCTCCTCAGACTCCTTTCCTATTGGGAAATGATCTGAGGTAGTCCTAGTTTCCCTGGGTACCTGGGAGCCTTCTCTGAGGCTTATGCTAGCTTCCAGATAACACCAAGCACTACTTTAAGGACAGTGTGCTGATCAATGGTGTAGACACTCCTGCCCTTTGGGATAGTGGGGTCAGCAGAAGAGTAGTGGGTTCTACCTTGGTAGAACCAGAGGAATTTGCCAGACTGTTAGGCAGAATCACCTGCAGTAACCTTTGGGAACACTACAGGTAATTAGGACTACAAGTGTAAGCACAATTTCACCTTCGGTACACGCCTGTACTACACAGTAAAGTGATAGCGATGGCTGTGCAACCAGACGTATCTCAAGAGTTTAAGTGAGCAGTAGAACAAGTTACACAAAGAACCAACCAATACAGTGATTCAAGTAGACACTTCACTTACTCAAGGTTTCTTAGTAAAAGAATATACATTTATTTACTCAATCATTTATAAAACATTAAACTAGCACAAGCAGCTCAATATCGCACACTAATACACCACAAAAATCCAACTGGTAGTAATTGAACAAGTTTAGCTAAAAAATTAAGTGTGAGCAAACGTCATTTCAGATACTTAAGAAGGGAGGGAAAAGACAAGGTTATAAGAATAGACAGCCCAAATACATTCATAGGCAGGGCAAAGGGTTTCAGTTAAATACAACCAGCAATTCTTCTCAATAGGCCTGGGCCAAAGTCAATGGTTCAGAGTCTCTTGTATAGGACAGCACAGTTCTGGTATGTAACGGTTAAGTCTTTGCCACAGATTTTTAAAGGATTTGGCTAGGCGAAAAGTTTGACAAATGTTTAGGGAAGGACAAGCCTTCGTAGTTGAGGAAAGTTTCACACACTTTCTCGATGGCTGAAAAGATTTCCGGAAAGCGTTTGCACAGTACCTTTTAAATGAAGAAAGCTGTAACTAAGGCAGTTGTTCCTGGCAGATCGAGCAGATCTCGTTGTTCCTGAGCTTCAGTCGTGGGGACAAGAAGGAGGACATCAGGAGGTTCCTGCACTGCCCAGGGAAGAGGCCAAAAGCTGTAGCTAGATGGTGGTTTAAGTTGTGAGTGCCTTAAAGTCCCCCTGGTTTCCTTCCCTCTGGCTATCCAGCTTTGAACAGCACTCTGAAAAAAATTCGACTAAAATAGGACAGTGTCCAGGTGGCTTGCGAGTTGCTTGTTCGCACCAAACTCAAGGGAAGAAGTTAACCTTGAAGGGCTTCTTTGTCGTCGGAGTTTCAGGCGATTCAGACGTGCAGAAGGGCTTCACTAGTCATCCAGGAGTTGCAGCAGTCCTCTTCCTTCCTCTCCTCTTTTGTTCTTTCTTTCCAGTGGTCGACTCTTCTTTTCAAGTCCCAGAGACCTGCTTTTAAACAGTTTAACGCCCTTCATCCCAGCCTGGCTGTCACTCACACAGCAGGGTGGCTGTCCTGGCCGGACAGCCAGCTGGCGAATACCCCAGAGTGCATTTAGGTCTCCTGGGAGACTAAGCAGAGGGAGTTTCGGGCACCTCCCTCACATTCTGTCCACCCCAGACACTCTGGCACTAGGGGAGGGCTTCAGTCCAGAAGCCCGCCAAAGGGCACGAACAATGGGACCAAACCTGGTTTGGCGCGCAGAGATAAACACAAGAAGGACTTTTCCTAATAGAAATGGCAAAAAAAGATGACCGGAGACTGTTTTAACAGATAGGTCTAGGGCGCCATATTGATAAACATGGCTACCCCTACTTTTCATATGGAGGCCTGCAGCCAGCATGGAGTCACCCACATAGTCTAGTCCCTAAGAACCAGACTGTGCGGTGCAGTGTTTTAGGGTGTGGTAGCCCAGACTACTTTACCTGGACTGCATTACAGGGTAGGCTATATAAACCACACCCAAGGTAAAGAACGAGCTTCGCGTTATTCTGCAGCCAGCAGCGTAACTCTCACCTAGTTCAAAGACCATCACCCTGCGTTCCTGGAATCGCGGACCTGCAGAGGAGACAAAAGAACATTATTAGCCGTTCCATCTTACCTGCAGTCTTCCATCCTTCGATCCCAGCTGCTCGCAGTCTTCCATCCCGTTGGCAGCATCTTCAGGACATTGCGCTTGCACAGGAACGAAGCACCTGGGGAGGAGAGAAAAAGGGACAACGTTAAACAGGTTACTCACGGCAAGCTCAGCAGTAACCAAAATCTCCTCACCTGGCCGGGCATATCTTGGCCGGTTCCGCTCTGGAAAACACTGCACGCCCAGAAAGACCATTGTAACCTGAAAAGGAATAAAGAATACAGGTTAGCCCAAAAAGACATTAGCGTGCAGCACTTCGCGCTGAACCTACCTTTCTTTATACGCTACGCATCCATAACTCCCGGCAGGAGCCGAACCCAAGAAGCGCACCCAGCGAACCTCTGCATACCTAAGGGGGAAACAATCAAGGAAGGACATTAATAGCCCACAAGAAAGCAAAGGCCCTCAAAGACTACTATAATCAAACTTACCTCTTTAAAGACACTTGAATGGGTTGGCATCAGTGAAGTTAACTCGGTCGCTTCAACCTGCAGAAACTATGCACCCCTGCGCAGAAAGCAGGACGGAGAGCATGCCAGACATAACAAGGTGAGGAGGGGGGCCTTCAGGTCGAGTCCAAGGGGCTGGTGGGAGGAAACGAAATCTGAACCTAAGCCCAGTCCTCCTGTGTTTTCAGGCCCACCTGCCATAGAAGACATCATCCCGAATTGAGTAAATCTGGGGGAAATCCGGCAACCAGGGCATACAGGCGTCCCCGTGGATATCAGGTGAGCGTAACAGAAACTCCCTGTGCTTAGTCTCCTAGGAGACCTGAATGCACTCTGGTGTGATTGGCCGGCTGGCTGTCCGGCAAGGACAGCTACCCTGCTGCGTAAGGGACAGCCAAGCTGGAATGAATGGGGGAAAACTGTTTAAAAGCAGGTCTCTGGAACTTGGAAAGCAGAGTCAACAACTGGAACGAAAGAACCGAAGACGAGCTGAAGGAAGAGGACTGCTGCAACTCCTGGACGACCAGTGAAGCCCTGCTGCAGGTCCGAATTGCCTGAAGCTCCATCGATAGAGAAGCCCTTCAAGGTTAACTTCTTCCCTTAAGTATGGTGCGAACAACCAACTCGCAATCCACATGGACGCCGTCCCCATCTGGTCGAATTTTCATCAGAGTGCTGTTGAAAACCGGATAGCTAGAGGGAAGGAAACCAGCTTGTTGACTTGAACGCACTCACACCTTAAACTGACGGCTTGCTAAAGTTTTCAGCCTCATCCCTGGGCAGTGAAGGAACCTTCCGACGTCCTCCTTCTTGTCCCCACAACTGAAGCTCAGGAACAGCGTGATCTGCAAGGAACAACTGCCTCAGTTACAGCTCTTCTTCATTGACAAGGTACTGGGCAAACGCAGTCCAGAAACCTTTTCGGCCATCGAGAAAGTGCGTGAAACTTCCCTCAGCTACTTAGGCTTGTCCTTCCCTTAACATTCGTCAAGCTTTTCGCCTAGCCAAACTCTTGTAATCTCTGTTGCATAGACTTAACCATTATCTGCCAGAACTGTGCTATCCTATACAAAGACTCTGAACCATTGACTTTGGCCCAGGTCTATTGAGAAAAAATGCTGGTTGTATTTAACTGAAACCCTTTGCCCTGCCTATGAATGTACTTGGGCTGTCTATTCTTATAACCTTGTCTTTTTACCCCTTTATTAAGTATTTGAAGCACCATTTTGCTCCCACTTCAGGGGAGCTAAACTTGTTCATTTACTTGCTGGTTGTGTATTTGTGGTTTATTAGTGTGTGATAATGAGCTGCTATTGCTAGTGTAATGTTTTGGAACTGACTGAGTAAATAAATGTATATTCTTTTACCAAGAAACCTTGAGAAAGTGTATATTTGAATCAATGTATTGGTTGGTCCTTTGTGTAACTTGTTCTACTGCTCACTTAAACTCTTGAGATAAGTCTGGCTGCTCAGCCATCGCTACCACTTTACTGAGTAGTACAGGCTTGTACCAAAGGTGAAATTGCGCTTGCACGTGTAGTCTTAATTGCATGTATTGTTCCCAAAGGGTACTGCATGTGATTCTGCCTAGCAACCCTTTACTATCACTTTAAAGTAGGAATGGTGCCACACAAGCGGTCCTCCTGTGCCTACATAGCATACTCCCCTTTCCTACCTCAGCTGACCAGGGTCTATGCCTGATGTAGAATGGGGTCAATGGACAGCCCAAGGACAGATACCAGGCGACCTAGCATATAGCCACTACCCAGAGGGCACATGGAGCCTATATTCTAATCTTACTAACAGAAGCATGATAACTGTGCCAAACACCGAATGCCTATCCCTAATACAGAACACCTGTGCTGTAAACTGCAATGACGTGTAAAAGAGCTGGGGACAGAACAACAAAGCAATACTTAAACAATCGCCTTACCTCCCCCCCATCAGGTCGCAATCTACAGTTTTACGATCCCCACTCCCTCCCATCAGGTCGCAATCTACGGTTTTACGACCCCCTTAAATTCATCCAGCCGAGGTATAACCTCAAAACGTTCGGTGGTTCTACTTTTGATGTTCAAGCTCTGTCACCCTGGAACAAACTCCCGCTTGAATTTAGGCATCTAAATCCTGCTTTGAGTTTAAGAAACTCTTAAAACTAATTTGTTCAAAGTGGACCCAGATTAGCCTATAGTATAATTAATTTTATCTGCTCAGACTAATATCCCCTGTATCCGTCCTTGATAATCCCTTTTGTTTGTTTGTCTTGTTCTTTTTGGGTGCTTTGAGGCTGGCGGGGCTCCAGGTATGAACTTGGCACATACCTACAATTAGATCATAAATTAAACTCATACTGCAATTATATCCTAATATTATTCAGGAACGCACTCACCTGCTTAGCAGGTTTGGTGACTGTTGCTTAAATGTTATGGGTCTGATTCATGGAATTTTTTCACGGTTCAAAGTGACTTTGCACTGCTGAAAAGTAACTTTGCACAGCCAACATAAATCCTAATTCATTGCGCAAAGTGTATTTTTGCACTGCAAATTCATTTTGTACTGCAAATATGACCACTTGCATTGACTTTGTACTGCAAAAATACACTTTGCACAGTTCCACAGAAAATTGCGCAACCACGTTCGAATGGAACATTTTCCAGCCTAACCCAATCAGACTTCTTTTTGTTGAAACATTTAATACCAAGTTATTTATTCTGTTGAGGTAATTCTTTGTTGCTTATCCTTACATGCCATATTGCTTACATGCATGCAGGATGCTCGAAGGTAGAACATATTTTACAGGCAGTACAGTTGTTTCGCTCCCTCTTAGCAGAGCATCACCACAAGGTTTAGTCTGGAGGAATGGCATCATGAAAAAGAGCACTTGACCCATTTCTTTTTCGACTACCAGGACCCCTCTTCTCTTTTTATTGTGCTTCTCTTCGTCCCTCATCTGCACCACGTAGATCCTCAGGCTTTGCCCCGCCCTTTCAGTTCTTTTTTTCCTGCCGATGTAGGTCCCAAGGGATCCCATTGGGCGAATCCTGAGGGACAACAAGGAGGCTGAGATGGTCTCAGGGGTGGGTGAAGCCGTACCTTGCTCCACCATGCCAAAGGCTCCCAGGTATCCCCTGCAGAACAGGGAGACCTGGTTGAGGCAGGAACACCAAGGTGGTGGACAGGTGTAATGCCACTTTTTGCTATCTGTCATAAATTCGTATTGGTATGAAAATCTGACAGAATTGGTAATGGCATATTTTCCTATTTGAAAATCCTACCGATAGGAACATTTGACAGTGTAGAATAATTTGACACACATGAATGGTCAGGCCATTTTCTCCTACCTATCACAAATTCCTATCTGCACAGACATGTAAAACACATACAAGTAGGACATTTGACATGGTAGGAAACTCCTACAGCAAAGAGCTTGTCATTTTCTCCTACCCACCAGAAATTTCTACTTGCAGGGAAATATAACAAATTCAGAGGTATGGCAGTTTGACAGGTTAGACAAATTTGACAGATAGGGTCTTTTTATTGTTTTCCTACCCATAATAAATTCCTACTTGCAGGAATATGTGAAACATACAGATGTAGGGAAATGTGTCAAGGTAGGGAAATTCAGAAATGTCTACTTGCAGGTGTTAGGAAAGTTTAACATTTATGTGTAATTTTCCCTTCCTGTGTTAACCCCCCAACCTTTTGCTGCTGGCTGACAAGCCTAGCCTGACTTTTGCCAGTGGAGCACGGCCTTCTGCTGCACGCCGCTAGGCTTTTGCTCACTTTGATATGGGGAAACTGACATGCCCTTAAAGACAATCAGTACAGGGAGACATTGTTTCCCTTAGTTCTTCCCAATGTTGCAATTACTTTGCAACATGTTACAAGTGCACAAAGTACCTTACACTACAGTGCACCTGGGTCTACTCTTCGTTTCCAAAGGCCCTAGACTCCCTCAAAGGATTTTTGGGAGAAGTACAGATGTGCCTTGGACAGGGCTGGTGGCAGCTTTTACTTTTGCATATTTTTAACCCTTTCTTGCCATGCTAACCGCATTTACCGTGGTGGCAGAGGAAGGTGACCTGGCTCAAAAATGGCCATGCCACCAGGTTCTTTGTCCTGTCCTATAGCCATCTTGTTCCTTTGTCTTCCCTAGGACGAGCAGACCTGAGTCAGTCCTTATTTGGTCATGCATTCTCCCGTGAAACGTCATGCTTTTGCTGGCTTCTGCATGCCTTGTGTGTGTGCCTCCAGCATGTTTGCTGGACTGTCTAGTTCCAACACTCATCCTGGGTGTCACAGAGTCTGGTGTGCTGGGAGTGACTAGGACCACTATGGTCCGTGATTGGTCCACGTCTGGTGTGCCTGTATGTGAGCAGATCTCCCATTGGGTCCTCTTTGTTTTTGCGCAAAGGAGATTCTGGTTAAGAAACGGCCCAAACACCCATACCACGTCAATCTCTTGAGTTCTCGGTGAACCTAGGATAGGATCCAAGCATTCTTACACTAAGAAGCCAAGTTGAGGAACTGCTGGTGACCCGGTGGAAGGTCTGTCACCCTGAGCCCGCTGTTGTCCCGCTGGACCCCTTTGCCTCTGATCGAACTTAGAGGGTCTGCAAAGGAGCTTCGGGACATTTGAATAGTGGGAACAACTATTTACAGCATCTTCAAATTAACCTGCAAGCGAGTCTCTTTGGAAGTGTTCCTGTGCCAAACAGCGAACTGACCAGCTTGCGCAGGACCTTTGCTCTGAAACCGCCACCGTTTCAAGTTGACACTCAAAACTTGGTAGATTGTAAGCACTCGGCCGAAGGCACTCTTCTGCCAAGTTTTGTAAACCTAGGCGACCTAGGTCTGGAATTAGGCGAATACGACTGAATCTAAGTGCACACGGTTACTGTGTCACCCAGCCCTGGTGGCAAACTTTGCAGGTGCCTTTATGCTGTGCCCCTCTGTGCCCTGAGACCTGCTGCAGTGAAACTGGCCTGATCCCTTCACCAGGAGTGGAGAAAACACCACTGTCCTTCCATGGAATCATTTCTGTAACTCAGCCGCTGAAAGCCGCAGAGCTGCACAATTGCCACATTTGAATCTGCAACCGAAGTGGACTCGACTGCCGAAGTTTGGTCCAGAGTGCACCTGGGGTCGGTGAGTACTTGCAAACCTTACCGGTGACCCCTAGCGCATCCATCATTTGTATGCATGAGTGTCTCCTGAGGGCCACTCACATTTCCACAGGTAGCCTGTGCTACCATCCTATGCCGACTCCAGGAACCTGTTCTGGCCGCTTGGGGAAACCCTCCTTGAATAATAGGAACTTATTCTTCATCGCCTCATTCCCCTTCCTGAGTCACTACAGCCCTTGCAAGAGACCCCGTTTTCACTCTACTGCATGATCACGTGAACCAGCAATCAAATGTACAATTGAGCGCTAGGCTCCACTCTTCGTAGGAACTGAACTGCCTCTTAGTTAGGGATTGATTGATGAAGAACTGCCTATAGTCTATTTGGACTCCTGGGAGAATAGCTCAGTGGCAACGTGCTCACCTTGGAAGCTAGACAATGCGAAGCCACACAGGTTCGATCCCCGGGTCCGTGCTTAGAAACCTCTGGGTATTAAGCGCGTCATAAATAACCCATCATATCATATCATATCATATCACTGTTTGCTCCATTTCTCCATAGGCCACTTGGTAACTATATATATGTTTAATAGTAGTATTGTGTTGGTTTGAATATTACTGTTGATAATTGCTTTGTGTTTGATTTCAAAGGCTTTGAATACATATATACGTATTTTTTACATAGACACCTGACTGGGAGTGATTTGTAGTGTTCATTATTGTGTGTGCTCATTGTGGTCTTTCAGTCACCCTCACCTCTCCTGAGACCTAGTCCTGACCGCAGCCAATGCTACCTTGATTGGTCTGGCTTGTCCAGAAGGTTACCCTGTTCCAAGAAACTAGGCTGGCCTTCTCAACTTCTGCCCATTAGGTCAGAGTCCAGAAATCCATCTTAACAAATTGGTGTACAGCAGTGGGATAGGACTGAAGGTACCCAGTGTTGCACACTGGTAGAGGCATTTCAGATTACTGGTACCCAGGACACATAGTGGCCTTAGTAGTAAGTAACTGCAAAAGCCAAAGACCTATCTATAATTATGGAAACAATTACCAACATAACCTTAAATGCTTCAAAGTCTGAAACATTGAGAATGATGTGTACTGAGAGAGGCTTGCCTGCTCAAGGTGTAAAGGGTGAAATGATCCAAAGGATCCTGGATTGGCAAGAGTTGCAACTCATTGCCATTACCACAGATGAAATTGCAGAAGTAGGCAGGGCTGCTCTCACTGACAGATCTGACAGATCTGTCGCTGCACTCATCCATGGTACCCAGGAAGACAGGGATGATGTATTGTCCCAAGTCTTCTCGGCCAGCTCTGATGCTGAACCCATCCTTGAATTGAAGAAGCAAGAACTGCTATTTAAGCAGAAGGAGCTTGAATTCAACATGGCTAAGCTGAAGGTGGAGCAGGCAGAAAAACAGAGAGACAGGGATCACCAGTTGGAATGGTCCAAGCTTCAAGCTTCAAATGGATCCAAGGGATCTGGACATGGGTCTGGGTCCTCCTCTCATCCCAGGTTTCCTAAAGATCCGCTCAGTGTATATGATGAGCAGAATGACAGTATGGACTGGTTGAATGCATTTTAGTATGCATGTGAAGTCCAAAAGGTTGTGACTGCTGACAAGATTGCATGGTTGCTTAGCAGACTACCCCATTCTGGCTGCAGTGCTATTATGGAGATGTGAAAAGTGGAAAGAGTAAACTTAGCAAAATGGCTGCAGACTCTCATCTTAAAGTTTGGGAAGACTCCTGCCCAATACTTAAAAAGATTCAGAGAGCACAAAAAGAAAGAAGGTCGCACTTGGGTGTCCTACGTTACTGATTCCTTGAATAACTTGACTGGCTGGGTTGAAGCCTATAAGATGTCCACTTTTGATGGTATGATATGTCTTATCATGCTGGAACATATTTTTGCATCTTGTTCCCCTGAGCTTAAGCAGCACTTGACATATTCAAAGGCGATAGATCCTAAGAAACCAGCCATAGCAGCAGATTTGTGGGTCTCACATAGAGTGTCCAATAAAGACGAGACTCATCCTGGCAAGCAGGAGGAGGGGAAAAGGTTCAAAGATAAAGAGGGCGGGGGATCTGATAAAACTTCCTCCCAAAAGGGCCACAAATAGAAATTCAAGGGTAAGTGCCAAGAGAATGTACCAGGGTAGTGGAAGATATCTTCCAAGCAGAACCCTGGTTATAATAAGCCTTCCTATGTCCCAAGACCCAGTGGATATTGTGTGGCTTGTTGAGCAAATGACCATGTGAAGGGGGACCCCAGATTTAAGGTCAAAACCTTGGGGGTCCACTCTGTGAGTCTGGCTTTCCCCTCCTATGAGGAGGAAGGGATCAAACAGGCATCCTTCTCCTCAGACTCCTTTCCTATTGGGAAATGATCTGAGGTAGTCCTAGTTTCCCTGGGTACCTGGGAGCCTTCTCTGAGGCTTATGCTAGCTTCCAGATAACACCAACCACTACTTTAAGGACAGTGTGCTGATCAATGGTGTAGACACTCCTGCCCTTAGGGATAGTGGGGTCAGCAGAAGAGTAGTGGGTTCTACCTTGGTAGAACCAGAGGAATTTGCCAGAGTGTTAGGCAGAATCACCTGCAGTAACCTTTGGGAACACTACAGGTAATTAGGACTACAAGTGTAAGCACAATTTCACCTTCGGTACACGCCTGTACTACACAGTAAAGTGATAGCGATGGCTGTGCAACCAGACGTATCTCAAGAGTTTAAGTGAGCAGTAGAACAAGTTACACAAAGAACCAACCAATACAGTGATTCAAGTAGACACTTCACTTCCTCAAGGTTTCTTAGTAAAAGAATATACATTTATTTACTCAATCATTTATAAAACATTACACTAGCACAAGCAGCTCAATATCGCACACTAATACACCACAAAAATCCAACTGGTAGTAATTGAACAAGTTTAGCTAAAAAATGAAGTGTGAGCAAACGTCATTTCAGATACTTAAGAAGGGAGGGAAAAGACAAGGTTATAAGAATAGACAGCCCAAATACATTCATAGGCAGGGCAAAGGGTTTCAGTTAAATACAACCAGCAATTCTTCTCAATAGGCTTGGGCCAAAGTCAATGGTTCAGAGTCTCTTGTATAGGACAGCACAGTTCTGGTATGTAACGGTTAAGTCTTTGCCACAGATTTTTAAAGGATTTGGCTAGGCGAAAAGTTTGACAAATGTTTAGGGAAGGACAAGCCTTCATAGTTGAGGAAAGTTTCACACACTTTCTCGATGGCTGAAAAGATTTCCGGAAAGCGTTTGCACAGTACCTTTTAAATGAAGAAAGCTGTAACTAAGGCAGTTGTTCCTGGCAGATCGAGCAGATCTCGTTATTCCTGAGCTTCAGTCGTGGGGACAAGAAGGAGGACATCAGGAGGTTCCTGCACTGCCCAGGGAAGAGGCCAAAAGCTGTAGCTAGATGTCGGTTTAAGGTGTGAGTGCCTTAAAGTCCCCCTGGTTTCCTTCCCTCTGGCTATCCAGCTTTGAACAGCACTCTGAAGAAAATTCGACTAAAATAGGACAGTGTCCAGGTGGCTTGCGAGTTGCTTGTTCGCACCAAACTCAAGGGGAGAAGTTAACCTTGAAGGGTTTCTCTGTCGTCGGAGTTTCAGGCGATTCAGACCTGCAGAAGGGCTTCACTAGTCATCCAGGAGTTGCAGCAGTCCTCTTCCTTCCTCTCCTCTTTTGTTCTTTCTTTCCAGTGGTCGACTCTTCTTTTCAAGTCCCAGAGACCTGCTTTTAAACAGTTTAACGCCCTTCATCCCAGCCTGGCTGTCACTCACACAGCAGGGTGGCTGTCCTGGCCGGACAGCCAGCTGGCGAATACACCAGAGTGCATTCAGGTCTCCTGGGAGACTAAGCACAGGGAGTTTCGGGCACCTCCCTCACATTCTGTCCACCCCAGACACTCTGGCACTAGGGGAGGGCTTCAGTCCAGAAGCCCGCCAAAGGGCACGAACAATGGGACCAAACCTGGTTTGGCGCGCAGAGATAAACACAAGAAGGACTTTTCCTAATAGAAATGGCAAAAAAAGATGACCGGAGACTGTTTTAACAGATAGGTCTAGGGCACCATATTGATAAACATGGCTACCCCTGATTTTGAACTACCGGTGTTAGCGGTCGCAAAAAATCATGGTAGTTGATCTAAACCACTGCCATCACCCATTTAAAATAGGAAAAGGTAACATTTTACTGTTTCATGAGTGTTTTGACTCAGGGGAAGCTAACCAACCCCTCCAGCACTCTATAGTAAGATAGTGTGTGCTGGGTCAGTACATTTAAAGAGACTAGTAAAGTCAATTTAACTTTACATACCCTGGGAGACAGTAGTCAGTCTCAGGGAAGCTATTTAAACCTCAGGGAGTCTAAAAGATACCCCTATGCCACTGCACTGAAGGTGCTGTGTGATACACAGAAAAAGATGATGCCATGGAGGTTGCTTTAAAAACTCCATTACCAAAGAACACAAAAGTAAAACACACACAAAATACATGGAAAAGTGGGAAAAAGGCTCACACTCTTCCCAGGTAAAAAATCAAATCCTAGAAATCCAGCAGTTACTGGGGGTCTCAAAAGGTAAGGGAAATTAGAAGATTTGGAAAATTCTCCCTAACACAGAGTTCCTTTGATGCCCAATAAGATAGCTGATGGTCACCGTCTCAAGTTCCCAGTAATGTCTGTAAATCTTACTATTATTGGTACTATGGTCAGGATTCCAGTGAGCATTCAGAGGCAAGTCCCAGGTAAGGTCCTGCTTGGGAAAGAGCTCAGAGACTTATGTCTTGTGGGCGACACAGCAGAGAGATCATGCACAAGGTCACAGACAAGGGCTGCACTAGTGAAGTCCAATACAAAGCCCAAGCCAAAGTGGAAACCCAAGGCTAAAGGAGTAAAAAAAGACAGAATAGGGAAAGAATATATTTCCCCTAACTCACCTACCACTGAGGTGGAGGTAGTTGGTCAGACACCTGAACCTCATGAGGAAGAGGGGTTCCCTGAAATACTCAATCCCCATGAGTATCCTGAACTCCAGAGTTTGTTGGTGGAAGGTGGTCCTGATAGGGTTGGGTTCAATAAGGGCCAACGTGAGCCCATTTTTGGAAAGCCTAACGAGACAGGTCTGCTCCCAACTTGAGGGTGAACCTCATGGGAAGCACAGGATTTATTGGGAAGGTGGGCTCTTCTACAGTGAGTCCACAGAGTCTACAGAAGGAGAGCATAGGAGGTTGGTGGTTACCCTTGCTGTAAGACCCTTCCTCTTGCAGTTGGCACATGAAGTCCCCCTTGCTGGTCACCTTGCCATCAAGGAAAAGGTTATCCATGCACTTCTGCTGGCCCAAGATGGGGGTGCAAGTAGAAAGCCACTGCGGAGGTTATGGCACATGTCAGTTATCTGGGAAAGGTGGCACAACAATCCAAGCTCCTTTGGTACCACTCTCAGTTGTGGGGGTAATTTGGAAAGGTAGGGATTGACATTGTTGGTCCCCTTGGCCCCCAAACATCCTCAGGCAATAGGTTAATCTTGCTGTTGGTCAACCATGCCACCAGGTATCCTGAGGCCATCCCATTGAAGACTGTGACTGCCATGTCAGTGGCAAAAGCTTTACTTAGCATTTGTATTATGGTTGGCTTCCCTAAATAAGTTGTGTCTGATAGGAGAAGCAACTTTATGTCAAAGTATATGCAGGCCATGTAGAAGGAATGTGGGGTTATCTATAAGTTTTCATCTGCATCCCACCCACCTACCAGTGGTCTTGTTGAGCGTTGTAACAAAACCCTTAAAAGCATTATTGAGGCTCTGGAAAGAAAATAGGATCTCTTATGACCATGCTTACTTTTTGCCTACAGATAGGTACCTCAGGAGGGTGTTGGCTTCAGTCCCTTCAAGCTTCCTTTTGGTCACTCTGTGAGGGGACCCTTGGCTATAGTCAAGGAGTAGTGGAAGATGCCTACTTCCCCCATCACTACCAATGTGGTGGAATTTGTGCTGGGACTAAGAAAAAGAATGGTACTCCTAATGGATCAGGCTAGTGAGAAGTTGAAAGATGGGCAAGCTCTGATGAAAAATTGGTTTGACCAGAAGGCATCCCCGATCAACTTTTCACCAGGCCAGCAAGTCCTGATCACGAATCCTATAAAGCCTAGAACTTTGCAGGACAAATGGTCAGGCCCTTACACAGTGGTGGAGTCCCTGGGTGAGGTTAACTATTTAGTGAACCTTGGAAGGGCTGGTCAAGCTCCAAAAGTGTTCCATGTAAATAGATCGAAGGCTTTCAACCCAAGAGTTGAAATAGCTGCACTGCTGTTGGCTTCAGATGTAGAAGATGAGTCAGAACCTCGCCCTGATCTGTTTCAGGGCAGTCCTTCAGATGACTCCATTCAGGGTGTCAAAGTGGCCCCTCATCTGACTTCTGTTCAACAAGCTGAGGTGAGAAGTTTGCTGAGCAGTTCTACACCTTGTTTTCCCTAGCTCCTGGTTTGACACCTTGGTGCAAACATGACATTGACACAGGAGATAGTGCACCTACCAAAAGTAGGGGATACAGGATGACAAGGGATTTTCTGGGTCCGGCAGAGAAGTGCCTAGGGTCCGTGGCCTCCCAGCTCATGGAGGGCCCTGACTCCCTCCCGGGTTCTAAGAAGTCGAGGTCCACACAAGGAGCAAGAGTCTACTGCGGTTTAATCAAACATACAGGGTTCAGATGCCAGCAGGGTCTGGGCACTTCACACCGATCTCTGGCTTGCAGGCCATTTTTGATAGTTGGTGACATCACATACTACGCCACCCCTGGCTCCTTCCCTCCAAACCTATCTGCACTCAGGATTGGCCACTGAGTGGTGGGTCCCCTGTACGGACATATAGAAAGCGTTGTTATTGGCTGTACTAAGTCAGGTGGCATGCTTGGAGCATCCCTGAAAATTGTTACTTAAGGAAAATTACATTGGGTGAGCCCTGTCATTCTTGGATTCTTCTTGCTTCTTGCATTTCGCGGTACTAGGATGCTTTCTGTCTAAAACAATTAACATGCAGATATGCATGTCACTGTCCTCTAATCTGTGCGTGCGTATCCAGTTGTGCAGATGTGCGCGTGTGCAATCAGTACGCTTGTGCATGCATGTCCTCTTGCGCGGATGTGAACGTGTGTTTAATTTCTAACACAACTATGTCGTCATGGTGTCGCTAATGACCAGCAACATGGCGTCTGTTGTTCATTTTCTAATCAAGGAGTGTCCAGTCGGTTGATATCGGCTCGCTTCAGCTGGTCATCATTCACCTTAATCAGGGTCTGTGGTCTAATAGGAGCATGTGGCAGGCAAGTCGTGCACTTCCCATGGTGAACACTTGTAATTGGAATGGTAGGAATTGGTATAAACTCATGTGTCCTGCGGTAACAGTGCTGCTGGGCCTTTTTCCAGCTAGGGGTACATTCGGTGCAGGGGACACATTCTGTTTTCTCATCTTCAGTACCCCTCTGGTCGACTTGTTGAACACCACATTATGGTATCTTTTATCTTCTGCCAACCACCATACCTTCGTTATGCCACCCAGATGTCCGTAGTGGTTCATGTGGTCGTCGAATGTCCAATATATGTACTCGAAACCCCCTCCAGGTTTGCAGTGCACCCACTTCCCCACGTATTTCTTTGGGTTGTGAGGGTTTTCCAACTTCATCGTAGGGGGTATTGTGTTATTGGTTGTCTCAGTCACTCACACTCCTTCCGTACTTCATCCATATGCTGATCACCGTCCATGGCCATTAGCAGCTTCATTCTAAGGCCTCTTCCATCTTGCTATGCAGAATTTGACACTGAATACAGACGCCCCATGACAAGTCCTCCGGCTAGCACCTTGAGGCCATCTGATAGCCATGATGGCATCCAAGACCAAAGGTAGGAGAACCAGCTCTTGTCTTTCAGTACCCCCTTTGATTCTTCCTCCGTTTTTGCATGCATTATTTCCAATTGTGCCACTGCGTGGGTCTGGCATCCAAAGAACTCTGCTGCCTGAGAGCGCTCTAACAAACATCACAGTTACATCACATTATATGCAATTTGTGCAGGGTGTCAAAGCGGTACAGGATTGGTTAGTCAAAATAGGCACATATGGCGATGACGATATGGTTCCATCTGGATTGGTTGTTCCTTTGCCGGGAGGATGAACTTCCCAAGATCTGTCACCGGTGTCCAAGAGGAGTGAAGGTCCGGTTGCTGATAGGTGGGGTGATCACTCAACTAAGCTAACATAATACATCTCTATGAAGCATGCACTAAATCATAACTTTCCAATGCGTTTGAACAAATCACTGTAAACCTATAAATGTCTTATATGTATTTACATCGTCAATAACAGAGGGTTATATCGAACATCAGTTTAAAGAGCTTTGACTATCATGATAGCGTTGATTGAAGCCAGGGTCTGGACTCGTAAAGACTCAAAGGCACGTTGACATTTGTTAGTATTAAGAGTCGATATATTGTGACAGGTGTCTAATGTTAGTCGGGGTCTGCTTGGCAGGCATCATGGTGGGTCAAGTAATTGGTACATCAAGTGAATACCTTGCAAGGACACAGGTTTGTACTGGCAGTAATTTTCCAATGGCGAGGGTCAGGGGGCATGGACAGATTTGTGTAGATGGATGTTTGTCTCAAGCCGGTTCACATGCAGGGCAGTGATCTCAGAGGAAGACTGGGTTGTTACATTTGTTCTTTGTTGCAATTACCTCCGGCTTCAGCATGAGAATAGAGCCGCAGAGTTTTCCAGCCACAGTGAGAGAAAAGGTGGGGGCCATGTGTGCTGTGTGCGCGGCCCTGCAAAGTGGAGAGAAGCCTTGTATTATCGCAGTGAGGCCTAGTTACCAAGATGGCGTCAAGGGGGCACAAAGATGGATGCCTTGTGTCCTGCGCGATGGTCTCATCTACGCAAATGCCAACCAGTGCTGAAATTGCATAAGGGCACGGGGGCACCCCCCACCATTGGAGGCACATGGTCCACGTTTGTACTAAGTAAAGGGGGGATAGGGAGTACCTACTAGCCCTTCACTCCCACACATATGATATGGCATTCATAACGCCCCTATACACAAGTGTTTCAAGGCGCGACTGAGGCAAGGGAGGGGAAACAGAGGGAAGATAGATAACGATCCTACAATGCGAGGTGACTTTAAGATCGAACAAGTGCACGGGAACCCTGCACTTGCGCCGTGAAACCTGTGCAGACAATGAAGTTTCCTCAGCCACAGCTGCACACAGAGGGAGGAGGTGAGATTTCCAGAGTGATCGAGGACAACAATGCCCAACAGTCTTGCTTTCAGGTCCTCAACAATTTAGTCCCTCTACTTCTGTAGGTGGAAAGCAATTAAGACTTAGTCAAATGGATAATTATCATCAAAGGAATTTAGGAATATCATGTTTTTTCCGTGAGCCAGGCAGGTAGCAGTTATGTTAAGTGTACATGCCAGTTGCACATGGATGTGTTTGCCTTGGTCACACGATCACAAAAGTGCGGGGTTAAACTTGATGGAACGATGGCAGGTCCGTAGCCACAAACTGAAGGGAAGGGGAGACTACAACTCCTCACTACCACCAAACACAAAACACTCTGCTGCACTCTCCAATACTCTTACTACAAATATATCGTAGTTATCCGAAAGATTACAAGACAATACAAAAAAGCACACAAAACTAAAAAGATGTTTTTAAACAATGATTTATGTCACAAGGGCTACCAAATAGAAAAGAATTGCTCAGCCCAACCGGTTTTGGTGTATTTGTCTTAATTTTGACTCCTTCGGGGACCATTGCTCTAGAAACGTAGCAATCATTAATTGTATCGAAAAAATGTAGACTAAACACTTGCCAGTGCTGGTCGATTGATCCTATATCCAAGCTGTTGTTCAGAAATTCTTTTCTGGCATCTAAATCCGTATGCATGACATAATGGAGAACATTTCACCATAGTCATTTAACTGCAGCTACAAAACAGAAGAGACTGTTGTGTAAGACATAACGTCACTTTAATCCTGCATGTCTCAATATCAAAATATATATTAATACATTCAAATACGTTTGCCAGATACACTACCATCAGCTCATACAGGAAATAATCCAAAAAAGCTGCAAGTACATTGAGCAGACAATGCAAAACATTGCTTCTGAGACAACTACAAGTCAATATAAAACAATTCTTAAACTAGACCTGAACTAAATGCACATAAGAGACTAAATCACATGTTCGACAAAGAACTAAAGTAAGGAGAAGGAAGGGGGGAGGGTTATATTTCTAATCTGAATTTACTCGGAAGGAAACAATGTGCATGTTGCATAACCATTCTTCCTACTGTTTTTATTTTAAATTTAAAAGGAAGAAACTGAGTGAAAAACTGAAAATGAATGGAACTGTGTTGGGTAAATTGTGTTAAAATTAGATCTTAAGCCTAAACTGTCTATATAAAGGGTTTTTAGAAAGATAATGTACATCAGGGGAACACATGTGACTTATATTTTCTTTTAAGTATTTAGACATGTCAAAATGTCGGCACCTTTAATTGACTTCAGGATTAATGTTCAACCCAGTTCCCACCTATGGCGTGCAGCAGGTCCGCAAAACACACAAAATTGAAAAAGTCCAGGAAAATGTATCAACTTACTACATCGTCACATGTATGACACATTCATGTAGCAGCGCTTGGTTTCACAAACCACTTCTGTTTTTAAGTACATGCTAAAGTTCATGGACCGATGTTTCTGGGGCGGTGAGTCGCCCGGTCTATGGAGACTCAGCCGTGAGACGCTTTGCTTACCTTGTTTGTAACATTATAATGCAGCACATCCCCACGTGCTACAGCCTACATGTTCGTGCTAGTAGTGTACCGCTGGTTAAACAAAATGGATAGACTTCGAAAGCAATCCTAATAATTATAATGATGGATGCAGATCCAGTAAGAATGCATACGCAGTTACCTAAGCCCACGCATCAGGGGCGTTGCTAGGGGGGGGCTAAGGGGGCTATAGCCCCTGATCTTTTGGTTGTAGCCCCGGATAGAATCTCAGGAGCTACAGCCAAAAGACTAGCTAGCCCCCAGTCCCAACAGTTCCGACATCAGTTTAGCCCCAGGTCTTTTCCAGACCTAGCAACTCCCCTGCCACGCATAGCTTTTTACTAGTGAGTTCGTGTACTCTGCTGCTTGGTGTATATGTATGGGGGTATCATGTTTCCGATCTGGCTGACCAGCAACTGCAGAACACTGCTGGTACTGTTCAAACCATGGACTTGCCGCAGTGGAAGAATAATGATGAGTTATAGGTTTCGTAGCTCTGCAGTCTCACTGTATTAACGTGTTATATAGCCTTTTGTTATATTTTATATTTAGTTTGGGATGAGTGGGAGGTCCCTGTTAAAGGTAGACATCTAGACAAGTTACAAGTAGTGCCAGTGGTGGCTGTGTGTGAACCCTGGGGTGCTGACTGTGTAGAGCCCCACTATCTTGTTCCCGTTGTAAATTCACTTGTAACACTGTTCCTTTTCATGGTATGGTGCCCCAAATTCAGGTTAAATCAGATGGTTATTAAATCATATACGTTATGGATCATATATGTTCTGTGTAGGGGGCTAGTATAACACCTACTGTAGACTATTGCTCGGTTAGTTTTGCTTTATGACACTAACAAGGCTTAGATGTCAGCTCACTTAAAGGTAAGTCTCTTGCAATTGAAGGGGGTAAATACCCTATTTAAAAGAAAGAAAATCCTTCAGAGGATCACTGGAAGGAATGCAGACATTGTACTCCTCTGAGACACATTTGGTGGACAGCGATGCAGATTATATACTGAAGAAGACAGAATAATCATAGCTCAAGCTGTTACACCACAACAACTACGGGGATGATTGCTCTACTTTAACAAGTATCAGACAACAAACTGGGGAAACAAATTCTATGTCAAGACCTGGAGGTTCGGATTATGCTCTACTCAACTCTTTACTTCTCGTGCAGAAAAACCGTTACTTTAACTTTAGACAAACTGTCAAATGAACTACAACATCCATGAAAAACAGAGAAATGTGAACTTTGTCTCTCATTGGTTTATCTTTCCACGTGATCTCAACAGTCCAATCACGACCCAAAGTATATTTTAAACACTCCTGTCTTGTTTCTTCCTTCTGCTTTCTTTGCTGCTGGTGCAGCTTAGATAAGTGAATTTACTTTATTCTTTATTCTTTATATTGGGTGTGTGAGCGTGACTATGTGCATTAGTTTAGAGAGTTAACGCATTGCTCTTGGTAGCGTTGGCGGAGTTTATCCATGAGATTAGAGAGCGCAACAGGGCTCGGCTCTAGCGCTCAGCAGGCAGTAGGAGGCGGTGCGGCACAGAGGTTTGCTCTGAGCGCAACGGGACATTAGGATGTTCCGGCGGTGGAGCGTTACATCTGTATAAGACCACCTGAGCAGAAAAACACACCAGAGAGTACTCCACACACTAAGAAGTTTATTGAGTTATTTATTCAACAATGGAAACATCCGCTTCAAGAGGCACCTCGTAAGAGGTTTATCTCCGAAGCTTCATTCACGGCACGTCACCAGCTGGTGGCAGGGGCACACCGCAAGTTAAGAACCTGCAAACACATAGGTGGGTGTGATGGGCACAGTCCCACTAGAAACTGCGATCACTCCAGAGGTCAGGGACCAAGGAGTAGCTCCCTACAGATGGGCACAGTCCCAAGATAAACTGTGGATTATCAGCTATCAGACCTGCCTAGCTACAAAGAAATATAAAATGACGGGTGCAGCCAAATTATTCAGTTTATATAAGAGACGGCACAGACAGATAGCATGAGTAGGGATTACTCTGAAGAGGACTCTGAAGGCCCTCACGTAAGTGGCATCAGGATTAGTCAGGCTGTCAAGAGATCTATGAGTGCCGGTAAAGGCTGATGCGGGGGGAGTGACCAGCCGAGGACTGAGTTGCATGCTCTCTTGGTGAGCTCCGCAGCCCACGCTCTGTTTTATGCCCTGAACCCCCCAAATGTAACCCCCAACCTGCCAGAGTCATAGGGCAGAGGTCGGAACCCTGTGCCAACTGCCCCCAACTTTGATAGCAAAACAATAGACTGGGATCCTGGAAAACGAAGCCTGTGGAGCTGCAGAGAGACACTTTTTGAAAATATATATTTTTTTATTGTATACGGTTTATTTAAACCTTTACAAAATTCAATCAACAATATATCAACATTTTTAAATACAGCAGATTTCATAAATCAAATAAAACAAATTGGTCTTAACTTACATATATTACTGATCTTTTTACACACATTAATCTATTTCTATTCATTTCGTTCTTCCTTCATTCTCTTGATTTGTGAGAACAAATTCTATACTTTTTTTCACAAATGTATACCATTTCTATTATTTTATACAGAATTGATTATTTTAACATTATTTTTCATTTCAAGCTGCATATCACCCTCAAAATTTGGGAGCTCGTATTTTCATAACTACAGAGTTACCATGAAGCCTCTCAACTCTGGGGTTGAGAGGCCCGGGCCGGGACACATCTACTGCTGATTGGAAATGTGGGGCAGCAAGGCGGGAGCACCACTGAGACCAGAGGGGGCGCAGAACACATTACAGAGTCCTGGGATTCAAAAAAGGCAGAGGCTCCCTGGGAAATGCCTGCCAGTCTAACCCTTTAACCTATATGGGCACTACTGGCTCAGCATTGGCATGGAATTCACGCGTGGCTAGCAGGTTGAAAGGCGTTCCTTGAAATGACACTCCTGAAGGGAAGAGATAAAAACTGCCACGGGTTGGGATGGATTTATAGCAACAAAAGGGAAAGAAAACCCAGTACGGAAATTGCAGTAGATAAAGGGGATATTGCAGAGCAGGGGGAGAACCCACTATATGAGCACTTCACAAAGATATGAAGGGATACACAGAGCTGGAAGAAGAAATAATGTGGGGGGAAAGACAGCGACCAGTTTCTGCACTCATGAAACATAAAGAAAGGACCAGCAGCGAATAGCCTGCCTGGAGGAGGAAAGTGCACACCGAAGGAAGGAAGGACGGAACCCCTTAGAAGGACGACAGCACAGCGGGGCAATTTACAACCCTTCTCGAAGACTCATAAGTCTTGACAGCTCTGACAGGAGGGAACCACCTGGCCCGCCAACACTTGGCTCCCTTGTAAAATTCCTTGTAAAATTCCTCTGGAAGAAGGAGGTGGTGAACTGAAATCACTCACCAAGTAAAAGAAAGTGTGGGTCACGAAATCCATCACGGAACTGAACAGGCAAGCCTCAGCAAATGAGAACAGGGTGGATGAGACAGAGACGACACTCTGTGATCAAAGATATGAACAAGGAGAATTGGCCAAATGCATGGACTCCCTCGAGCAACAGACCGAATCGGTCGTAGCCAGGCAAGAGGATAGCGAAAATTAGTTCCAAAGGAACAATCTAAGACTCATGGGCATACCAATGACGGTCCCGGAGGTCGAACTTCATGATTATGTTTAAGCATTATTCCAACAGATGTTGGGAGAACTAGCCAGTGAGAAAGTACTGCTGGACAGAACGCACAGAATATATAATGCTTACCAAAAAAAGAAGGATCTGGTGCCGGATGTGCTCACAAGAGTGCATTTCTTCCGCTTGAAGGAACAGATCATGAAGGCTTCACAAGGAATAGAACCAATCATGTTTCGAGACTCCCATATCACCCTCTATCAGGATGTGGCCCAAGTTACATTGATGAGATGAAAGAGGCTGCACATAGTTACAAGCTGGTTACAAGACAAAAGGATCCGCTACAGATGGATCCTTCCTGTGAGGTCTCCGTTTCGAATATCAAGGTACAGCATATCATGTAACAAAAGAGGAGGAAATGGCAGACTTGATGAATAAAGAAGATAGCCCAAGCTCAAAAGACCTGCCACCGGATAGCGAGACTGAAAACTCTCTAGGCCGCTCAGCTAAGAAAGAAGGATGACGACAGGGGTGTCTGTATACAAAAGGAAGAGGGAAGGGCCTAAAACATAGCGAGGCCACTTGAAAAGGACTCGAAGGTGAGGCGTAAAGACATTTCGATACACAGCAGAGAAGGCTTACTTTGGAGGGAAGGGAATTAGAAATTGAGGAGATTGGACAGAAAGGTTCAAAGGGACAGGCTCTGGGGATTTACTGGTTGGCGGGGAAGGGGGGGGCGCAGAGACAGATGTAGTTCCAGATTAGTTTATCCACCAGGATTAGTTGTTACAAGTGCTGGAATATGCAAATGATTGACAAGATGGGGAGGTGGGAGGGGTTGGGGTGAAACACATTTTATTTTCAGAGAGTAGTTATATGCTCAGATCTTATTGGGGATCCGGGATGAAGACACAATGAAATGGCAAATGGGAGGCTTTCAAACCTGTGACAATGGCTGAGATAAAAATAGGAACCCTGAATGTCCAGGGGTTAAACTCACCAATGAAACGTTGCTCTATACTAAGAAGGCTAGTAGACCTTCAAGCAGCTGTGGTATTCATGCAAGAAACACATCTTCTATCTGACGATGAAAGGAGGATGACACATCGCTCCTTTCCCGAACAATATTTTGAAAGAAGTGGGACTAAAACTAAAGGGGTGGCGATTATGCTGGGAACCTCAGTGGTATTCTGGAAGCATTTCTGTTATGGGGAACCCGAAGGGAGATATCTGGTACTCAAAGGAACCATGGGGAATCAAACATACACCTTAATAGTGCTTTATCGGTCAAATGAAAAACAGGATCCCTTTCTGGGCACCGTACTTCAGAAAATAGCGAGCGGTGTGAAGGGCAAGTGATAATCGGAGGAAACTTTAATAGTGTCATGGATCCCATGCTAGATAAAAAAGTGCCCCCCACAACTAACGATAATAGGAATCGTCAGGCCCTGGGGAAGTTCTTCCAAGACTTAGATTTAATAGAAGCATGGCGATTCTTTCACAACACCGAAAGGGACTAAACACATTACTCAGCAATACACAAAGGGTACTCGAGGATAGCTATGGTCCTAGTATCGCCCACTCTAATTCCCCATATAACAGCAATTGACATTGGTGTCAAATATCTCACAGACCATGCTCCGATGATACTACACATTGAGACGCATGGGGGTAAAACTGCACACAAAAAACAATGGAGACTGAACGAAATAATGATAAGCGATATTGCTCTTAGGACACACATGGAGAAAGTGATTTCTAACTACTTTACAGAGAACGATACCGGGGAAGTAGTCAGGCATATGGTATGGGACGCAGGGAAAGCCGTGATACGAGGGGAGTTTATTTCACAGGCTGCGGCAAACAAAAAGGGGAAAGAGGCAGTGCATGAAGCACTGGAAAGGGAGGTCCAAGCAGCAGAAGCACAACACAAATCCAAGCAGACACACAGATCGCTACGAACACTGTGGAAACCTAGGGCGTAGCTAGAAGCACATATGGCAGACCATTCTGCACAAACCTTGCTGAATACCAAACAAATATACAACACCCAAGAAGGTAAAGATAACCGCCTGCTAGCAGCTAAACTGCGGAAACACAAAATCTGAATCTATATCATCAAGCACACTGCGGAAGTGGATGAGGTGCGGATCATGGAACAATTTCACGCAACCCTGCTAAAGCAGGAAGAGATGGACTTGGTTCTCCAGGCAGCCTACATAGGGAATGTCTGGATGCCCTGGCTATCCGTGGAGGAAAAAGAAAAAAACATAGAAAGCCTGTTACGGCAGACGAAATCAACAACGCCATACCTTCCTTGTCGGGTGATAAAACTCCCGGACCGGACGGCTTCGGGAACGGGTATTATAAAATGTTTAGAACACAACTGATATACCCCATGACACAATTATTTAATAGAATTAGGACATGGGTAAATCCACGACTGTGCTGATCCCATTACCCGAAAAAGATAAAAATGTATGCGCCAGTTACTACCCCATATCCTTACTGGATAGCGATGCAAAAATATATGCAAAGGTTCTGGCAGGAAGACTGACAAGAATTCTACCCAGGATAATTCACAAAGACCATGCTGGCTTCATACACGGGAGACACACACAAGATAACATAAGAAGGACGATAGATATAATAGACCTGGGCACTAGAATGTGGCAGAAATGTTCTATAGCAGCCCTGGATGCGAGTGGAGCATTCGACAGTCTCGACTGGGGGTTCCTGGAACCGCTGCTGATAACATTTGGGTGTAAACCAGCATTTGTGCAGATTGTGCTTGCTAATTTCTAACTACCGATGACAAGATTCCTACTAAATAAGCAACTCACGCAGCAGGTCAAGATCAGGAGGGATATACGTCAGGGTTTCCCATTGTCGCCACTAATATTCGCTATGGCTATGAAACCGCTAGCGACCAGGATCAGACAAGATCAGGAAATCCTAGGACTAGAAGGTTGTGGGTGCACACAAAATAGCGCTCTATGCAGATATCTTATTATTCTCGAAGCACACGAAACACACTCTAGCAAAAGTGATGGCAAGATTAAGGGAATTTGCAACAGTCTCCAGGTTCACGATAAATTACAACAACTCTAAAGCCCTTAACATAACGGATGACCAAAATGAAATACTCGAACTGAGCAGGGGTCACCCATTGGCCTGGGAAGATAAAAGCAGTGAATATCTGAGGATAGCTTTAACAAAAGGGTATAATGGGCTATATGGGGAAAGTATACCTCCTCTGTGGGAACGGCTGATATAGAACTTACACAGGTGAGACACACAGGAACTATCATGGTTTGCTAGAATAGCGGCAGTCAAAATGACAATAATACCCAGACTACTACATGTAACTAGCTGGCTCCCCGTAGAAATACCATCCCTGATTACCAAAACCCTGCATTCGGAGATGATCTCCTTCATATGGCATAAGAAGAATCCAAGGATTCAGAGGACAGTTTTCCTCCGCTCGACATGGATGGGGGACTGGGAGTCCCAGATGTGAAAAGGTACATATTAGCAGCCCAATTAGCACCCATACCTTGGTGGTCAGAGTCGTAACCATATAAAGGTTAGAGCAAAATTAAACAAGAGGTGCCTTCCATCCCACTGAGTGCGCTGCGGGCCCTGAGAGATGGGAACAGAGGAGCGAAAGGCCAGTTACTAGAAGCAACAAAGGCATCACTCCAAAGATGGGATCAGGCTCTGAAATGGGGGAAAATTACTCTTGGTTTAGGACCTCGTAGTCCAATGTGTCATAATGCAGATTTCACCCTGGGAATGCACCCCATATACTTGGAAAATTGTGAAGGGTGGGACAAATTGAAATTGGAAGACTTCTATCCAGATGGTGAACCATTACTGTTTGGGGAATGTAAGCAGACATTCCACATAGCAGAAGGTGAGAGGTACAAGTATATACAGATCAGGCACTGAATCTCTCAAAGGGACATAAAGAGACATAAAGAGAGCGGTCACACGCCCACCGGTGGGGCTAGAACTAACCATGTGGGAGGATCCAGAATCAAAGGAATCTCGAGAATATATAAACTATTAGACAAATCACAATCTGCAGATTAGC
This sequence comes from Ambystoma mexicanum, assembly GCF_040938575.1. Classification (NCBI taxonomy): domain Eukaryota; kingdom Metazoa; phylum Chordata; class Amphibia; order Caudata; family Ambystomatidae; genus Ambystoma; species Ambystoma mexicanum. Next base: position 258,541,869 of record NC_090922.1, read on the forward strand.
TCCCCCACATGGTGAATTGGGAGAAAGATCTGGGGGTCATAATCTCCGATGAGGAATGGAGACAAATATGGGGGCCGGCAAATAAGACATCAAAATGTACGATTATAAAAGAATCAGCATACAAAATATGTTACAGGTGGTATCTGGCCCCCCAATGCTTACATGGGATAAACAAAAACTACTCTCCCTTGTGTTGGAGGCAATGTGGGGGAACAGGAGATCTAGGGCATATGTGGTGGTCATGTCCTAAGGCCAAAATGTATTGGAAGGAAGTCCTGGGTCACATTAAAAAGATCACAGAGGTGCAGCTACCTAATTCGCCAGTTGTAATACTGTTGGGGGCAGAGGTTGAAGGCATCTATTCTGCAAATGGGGCCACCGCCACACTCATCACACACCTACTTACGGCAGCCCGAATAGCCCCAGCCCAGAGTTGGGAAACATCGGAAGGTCCTATACTGGCATGTTGGTGGGTCAAAATCTGGGGAGTGCTAGTGATGAAAAAGGTGTGTTCGTTGAAAATGGGACATATCAGACATTTTTGAGGGTCTGGTTCTCCCTTTTTATGAATATGTCAAGGAACAATATTTTCAAAAGCCGAATCTGCTTAAAAGCATGAGGGTAATATGAGACGGAGGGGGGAATAACAGATGTCACTGATGATAAGCAGCCCGAACTAGGGCATCAAACTCATAACATGAGTAATGGAATTTTATGGATTGAAAATATGAGCAGAATTTATGTACTGTAATTAAATGCACAGGACAATGTGTTAACAATAAATAAAGTTTTTTTTAAAAAGGCACGATGCGAGAAAGCAGGGGCATTATGGAAGACCTCGTGGCCTTCTCTCAGGGCATGGCAGAGTTGAGGGGAGAGGCACACAACCCCTCCCCGGGTTCGCCACACACGAGAAGGGGTGGCAAGAGAAAGGCAAAGTCATGGGCCAAATAAGGCTGGGATAGTTCAGAAGAATCCTCTGAATTGAGCTGCCTAGGCAGTGACAAATCAGAGGACGGGAGCATACAAGAGTCAGAAGACTCAATTTCTGGGGATGGCGGAAAACCCAGAAGTAAAAAAAGTAAGCCTATGGGCCAGGAGCTTCAAAGGGACGAATTTGACCCAGATGCTTTAATTCACCCGAGGTCCTCTGAATGGGACCCCCAGACAATATTACAGCCTACCTGAAGAGAAGGCTGAGAGCGCCTTTGTGCAAAGAGGCAAGAAACAAAATGAGGGCGGATTGGCCCAGGCCCAGGGTGCCGGAGGGGGTGTCCGAGACCCGCGAAATTGATGATCGCAAGTTGACCTCAATGGGAAGGCACGGTAAAGACATTAAAAAATGCATCGATCGGTCCTGGAGGACGTGCCAGGATAAGCTGCTTGATGTAGTAGGGCCAATCACAAAGATATGGCAGCTGGCAGAGCAGCAGAGAAAGCAAGCTATCAACCCAGTTGTCGTCTCAGGCTGGGCGCAGAGAGCAATTAGCCTTTTGGGTAATGCAAATAGTTCCATCGCAACAGAGAGAAAATGTTCGAGCCTCATGAAGATCGACTCCAAGTTAGGGGAATTAGCCCCATCAGAAGCAGCAGCGGCTGCCAAGGGTAAATTGTTCAGTGAGACATTCATCAAGGACATGGCAAAGTTCGCTAGTACATATGCCACACTAAATAAAGCCCAAGAATCCCTGAAGAAGATATTTGGGGATAAGGTTTTCGACAGGTGTGGCAGAGGCAGGGGCTGTTCAGCCAGCTGTTATTCTCACTACCAGCCCTCTGGCAACAGAACATACTGGAGCAAGCAGGTCGGCCGGCGAGCCAACCCCTTCTTCCCATACAGAGGAAGGGGCAGGGGCAGGAGCTAGAGAGGAAATGGCAAGCATCAACAACAAAACTCCACAGGTGAAAGAACAATTATCACTAAGGTACGCACAGAACGCACGCATCCCTCCAGTGGGGGGTAAGTGTCACAACATATACAAAAGTGGAGAGAGATATCTGCAGACTCCTAGGTTTTACAGATCGTAGAATGTTTCCTCTTAGATTTCTGTCAAGAACTAGTACAGGTATACTCTTCGAGACCGATCAGGCTCAGCAGGGAAGATGAATTGTTGCTAGATGGCGAGATAGAGAAGTTACGGCAAAAGAAAGCTATCGGACCAGCTGTCAGAGAACAAGAAGGTTTCATAAGAAACATGTCCTTGGTGAAGGGCAAACTCAAGGTCAGGCCATTGATCAACATCAGGGCTCTGAATTCCTTTCTGGTATACATCCACTTCAAGATAGAGGGCATCCCTCTAGTGAGGGATATACTCCAGAAAGGAGACTGGATGGCTCGGATAGACCTCAGAGGCACATACCTGACGGTCCCCATACGTCAGAGCCAATGTCAGCTTCTTTAATCCCTCTGGAAAGGTCGGAGATGGGAGTTTACATGTCTCCACTTCGGCCTAGCATCAGCGCTGTGGTACTTTACAAAGCTGTTGAGGCCAGTAGTAGGACACCTCAGACAGCAAGCTTTCAGATTGATCATATACCTGGACGATTTATGCATTATGTGCCAGGACAGAGAGTTGCTTTCAGAACAGGTAAAGATCATGACAGGCTTGTTACAATAATTGGGCTTTCTAGTGAATTGGGAAAAGTCAGAGCTCACCCCAGCCCATTTGATGGATTTTCTGGGATTTATTTTGGACACTGTGCAGGGCACTCTCAGTTTACCACTAGAGAAAGTGAACTCTATCTAGAGGGAGATAAAGACCATGATGTTGAAGGAGGCGATATCTTTGAGAGGACTGGCCAGGTAAGTAGGCCATCAGTCATCTTCAATTCAGGCCATTATTCTGGGGCCACTTCATTATCGGGCGTTACAACATCTAAAGATCAAACACACCAGAGAGGGCCTGTCATACAAACAGAGAGGTCCTATTTCACAAAAGGCGAGGACAGAACTAGAGTGGTGGAATCACCACATGGATGCCTGGAATGGCAGGGCAATATTTGACTCCTCCACGGACCTGATTACAGAGTCGGATGCCAGCCGCTTGGGCTGGGAGGCCCGATGTGGGAATTTGACAACCGGGGCAGATGGTCATATGAGGAACTAGCCCTCTACATCAATTGCCTCAAGTTGTTGGCAGGATCATTCGCAGTACAATGCTGGACACAAAAAAGGGCAAAGTGCTCCATTCTTCTCAAGATGGACAATGTGTCCGCGGTCAGGTACATCAACCGACTTGGTGGGACAAGGTCCAAAATGCTGGTAGAGCTAGAAAAGGACTTTTGGCATTTGTGCCTCCAGAGAAGAGTCAGTGTGATGGCAGAACATCTGCCAGGTGCGCAGAACCAGATAGCAGACTGGAATTCGAGACACCTGATGGGCTCCAGGGATTGGCAACTGAAGGAGTCGGTCTTTCAGGAGATCAGGAGACAGATCTGTTTGCCTTTAAGGCTGAGCAGGAAACTGTCTCGGTTCTACAGTTGGAGGCCAGACCCGGAAGCATCAGCGACGGATGCCTTTCTCCATGTCTGGGGACCTGCAACAGACTATGCGTTCCCTCAGTTCGCCATGATACCACAAACACTGGCACAAGTCAGAAGACAAGGAGTGAGGGTGATACTCGTGATTCCTGACTGGAGAGGTCAGGCTTGGTTTCCGGATCTGTTGGAGATGTCATACGATACTCCAATTATGCTACCACAAAGAGAGGACATTGTGCTGGCCCTAGCAGTGGAGGGACATCCTCTAGTTCAGGTAGGGAGTCTGAGCCTGGTAGAGTGGGCGATTTCAGGAGAGCCTGTTCCAAGCTGGGTCTTTCGGGAGAAGCTCGGGAATTCATCCGAGAATCTTGGGCTCCCGGAACCAGAAAGGAATACAGAGGTGCATGGCACAAGTGGAGTACTTGGTGCATGGAGAGGGAGGTATATCCCGTTCAAACAGATATAGTTCATGTGGTGAACTTTCTAGCTAATCAAGTGGCTCAGAACAAGGCTTACAGAATGATTAACACTTATAGGTCGGCGATTTCAGCAAGGCACGAATATTTTGAGGGTAACACAGTAGATGAACATCCTTTGATGTGTAGATTAATGAAAGGAATTAAGAGTTTGAGACCTCCAGCTCCAAAATATTTTCGTCTTTGAGACGTGAGTGTAGTGCTGAGAATGTTTGAGTCATGGGCACAAAACTAAAAGCTATCCAGAAAGGCTCTTTGGGCGAAACTAGCTACATTGCTGTGTTTACTTTCCTGAAAGAGGGTTTCTGACATCAAAGCTTTCGAAGTGAACAGGAAGCCCTTTTCACCTATTGGGGTAGCATACTATATAGAGAAAAAGACTAAGGGCCTCATTACACGTTGTGTGGTAACCATGGCGCTATTAGCGCCATGGTTGCCGCCGGTATTTTAACGTGTCCGCCTTGGTGGATGGCGGAATTACCGCCCTACTCCAAGGTGAGTGGGGCCGGTAATTCCCCATTCACCAAGGCCCTTCCCCATTCCCATTTTTGCCCCCATAGGGCATACTGGGAATGGGGAAGGCACTAATTACGGTACCGCAAATTGCGGTACCGTAATTAGCACCAAGGTCCCTTTGCGGCACCCTACTTTAACGGCTGGTAAAACCAGCCGTTAAGGTCGGGTCCCGCAAAGGGAACTCGTGGTAAGGTGGTAAGGGTTTACCGGTACCGGTGCCCTTACCGGTACCGGTAAACCCTTACCACATTCCGTGTAATGAGGCCCTAAAACAGGTATCAAAACTGTAGATTATGCTGCATTTCCCGACTGACCCAGACTATGTCCTGTCAGATGCCTTAAGGTTTATGAGAACGTTGCAGCTCAGCATAGGCCGGCAGGTTTGTTTGTTTGTTTGATTTATTTGTATAGCGCTCCAAACCCAGAGGTAGAAGGCCACTTAAAGAAGACGGTTACATAATTGTCAAATATACAATTTACAGTTATATGTTTAAACAGTATACAATTTGCAATATACAATTTCAATATACAGCCATTTATAGAATATACAGACGTAGTTAAGCAGTGGGAGCTGAACACTTATGTCTGGGTGGTACTTTAGTATCTCATACAGCAGTTTACCAAGCAGAGGGAAGTGAAGCCAGGTGTCAGTGTTGCTACTCTTTGTTCAGGAGCCAGCTGATAACATGCTTCCTAAAGATCTGGAAGGACTCAATAGTTTTGATGGTATGGTAGGGTGTTCCAGAGATGGGAGGCAAGTACTGTGAAGCTAGCCCCTCCAGCTCTTTTTAAGTGGAATCTGGGCACTGTGAAGCATAGAGTGTTGGAAGATCTAGTGGTTCTGGTGGCTGGTTTCCTGGTGAATCTATTAGTTAGATATGGTGGGGCTAGGTGATTAAGGGACTTGTACGTGAGGCAGATGGTTTTCAAATCAATTTTCTGGCGTATGGAGAGCCATTTGCAAGATTTCCTAGCAGTGGAGATATGTTCTCGCCTGGCAATGTTGAGGGCTACTCTCAGTGCGTTATTTTGAAGTACCTGTAATTTGTTAATTATGGATTGGTTAGCACCTAGGTACAGGCTGTTGTAATAGTCCGGTTTGGATTGTATGAGGGATCTGGCAAGAGTGAGGCAGCTATTGGGTGATAGGAAAGATCTACTGGCCCTGATGAGCTTGTCGGTGTAGGCTGAGGCTGAGGCAATCATATTGGTTTGTTTGGAGAGGTTAGTGTTGGCATCAAGGTAGAAGCCGAGGGTTTTCACGCTTTTGGCAATGGGGATGGTGTAACCATCGATCGTGACATTATTGTAGTTGGGATTAAGTTTAGTTAGGTTGCTGGGGGAGCCGACAATGAGGAGCTCTGTCTTCTCATCATTCAGGCAGAGGCCATGAGAGGCCATCCATGCCTGAATGATGGAGAATATTTTGTTGATCCGGGTGACGTTTGCTTGGTAATTGCCTGTGATAGTGAGGAGTATCTGGGTGTCATCTGCGTAGTTCGTGTAGGTGACACCCAGACGGTCCAGTTGGTCAAATAGAGGCTTTGTAAATATGTTATACAAAGTGGGGGATACACATGAGCCTTGTGGGACCCGCATGAAATGGGGATGGGGTCTGCTCCAGCTGTTGTTGAGAAAACCTGTATGGTTCTATTTTCCAGAAAGGATTGTATCCATGTGATGGCAGAGGAGGAGAAGTGAGCTGCGGTGGCTAGGTGGCTGCAAAGAATTTTGTGGTCGACTAAGTCCAAGGCCACTGAGAGGTCTAGGAGGAGTAGAATCACGGCATTGCCTTTGTCTTTAATTTCATCAATCTGACTTTTGAGATCAACAAGGGCAGTTCTGTTCAGTGTTTAGGTCTGAAGCCAGATTGACATATTCCTAGCAGTTGGTTGGATTCCAGGTATTCCTGAATTTGGATGTAGGCGACTCCAGGATTTTTAATAAGAATGGGACTGTGGTGATAGGTCTGTAGTTGGTGGGTATGGCTGGGTCTAGGGATTGTTTTTTTAAGAGTGGGGGAACCCATGATTGTTTTAGGTTGCTGGGGACTGAGTTATTGATGAAAGATAGGTTAATAAGTTTGGTGATGAAAGGGGAGAGCTCTCTAGCTGCGTCTTTTATGATCTGGGCGGGACAGCTGTCCCCTTTGCAATTCAATGGTTTTAAGGAGGTGATGATTTTTTTAACTTCAACTGTAGTAACTTTCTTGAATGTGAAGCCCAATCTGGTGTTGTTGGGCGTAGGTAAGCCAGGGTTGGTGACCTTGTTATTGGAGAGTTGTTGGCGTTTGTCCTCATGTCCTCAATTTTGGTTTGGAGTCCTGTGATTTTGTTGTTAAGGGTGTTTTGGATGCTGGTGCACCAGGGTTTGTCTTTCAAGCAAGTGTCTGGTGGTGAGTTAGGGTTTTCTAGTTCTTTTAGAATTTTAAATAATTATTTAGTGGAGGATCCTGCCTGATCAATCCTGGTGTTGTATGCATCTTTTTTGGTGCAAATGATCTCACTTTTGTATAGATATGATATATTCGTGAGATTAGATTTGTTTTCCGCGGAGGGGTTGGTTTTCCATTTGAGTTGTACTTAAGCTTTCTTTTTTCTGAGTAATTTAAGTTTGGGGGTGTACCACGAGTTCAGATGAGCTTTTGGTTTATCTTTACGTAGTTTCAGGGGGGTAATGGTGTCCATCGCCTTAGCCATGGAGTCATTGAATGTGTCAATCAGTAGGTTTAAATCAGCGTTGGCTGGGAGAGCGTTGAGGGTAGGTAGGACCAAGGGTAGTAGGGCTTCGGCAGTAATGCTGGGTTTGTTCCTGGTAGGACAGGCTGGTGCCAGGGGGCACTTTTTGGGTAGTACATGATTAATGTTGACCTCAAGAGGGATCAGGTGATGATCTGTCCATGTCAGGGGTTGGGGATCCTTACAGGTTGTGTTGCAGTTGTAAGTCGCTACCCAGTCAAGGATTCTGCCCTTTTGGTGGGTGGGGTGGACATTGAGTTGTGCGAAGTCATGTTCTGTTAGGATATTAGCTAGGGATGCAGCATGTGCGTCGTTCGGGTCCTGGTAACCAAGGTTAAAGTCCCAGAGGATAATAATTTGTGCTGAGGGTTTGGAGTTTTCAGCAATGAGAGATGCTACCACTATCAATTATTGATAGTAGTAAAGAAGCAATTAAGTGCAGTATCGTTAGCAACCCTAGCGAGATGGGTGACATGGTGCATGAGCCAGACAGGCATTGATGTTGATCAATTCAGGGCACAGTCGACTATAGGGGCCATGGCATCTACAGCATTCAAGATGGGGGCACGATTAGATGACATTCTGGAAGCGGCAGACTGGTTGAGTGAGTCGACTTCCAAGAATTTTTATTTTAGACCAGTAGATCACGTAGCTACATTGGTGGTAAATAAGCTTTAAACTAGCATAATCCGAGCCTCCAGGTCTTGGCATAGAATACAGATTTTCAATAGATTCCCAATAGAAAGTCATGATTCTATTAAAGGCACAGAGGCAAAGGATTATCACACCCTTTCAATCGTGAAGATAGTTTGACATGACCGAAAATTGATTGTTGATTATACAATGATTCATGCCAGTTCATATGTGATTAATGTCTCTACGATTGCCCTCCTGTTTTAGGATAGTTGGTTCAGTAACACTGTTTATGTTTTGACAGGTGCAAATTCTAAACCTTTCGGGTTCATGAACAATGATGGAATGAGTTTTGTGAGTTCAAGGGCCTCATTACGACCCTGGCGGTAAGGGGTCTACGCCAGCGTTAGCTGCGCCGACCCCTTACCGCCAATTACGAGGTCCCCTAGCGCCATGGTGCTTTTAACATCTGCTTTTAGCAGGTGTTAAAATCCATGGCGCTAAGGGACCATGGAGTTAATTACGCCACCGTAATTTACGGTGGCGTAATTAACGCCTTCCCCACTCCCATTATGCCCTATGGGGCAAAAATGGGAATGGGGAAGGGTAAATGGGGATTGGGGACTTACCGCCCCGTCTAGGTCGGAATGGGGCGGTAAGTCCGCCAACCACCATGGCGTAAACATAGTTTACGCCATGGTGGTAAAGTCACGGCCCAGGCGGTAACTTACCGCCTGGGTCGTAATGAGGCCCCAAGTGTTTACCGGTTAGGATGCAAGTTTTCAGTTGTCAATCAGCTACAGAAAGAGGAAGAAAGTAACAAGATAGGAGTGTTTATAATTTACTTTGGGACATGATTGTCTCTGTTTTTCATGGATGTTGTAGTTCATTTGACAGTTTGTGTAAAGTGAAAGTAACGGTTTTGCTGCACAAGAAGTAAAGAATTGTGTAGAGCATAATCCTTCGCCTCAGGGTCTTTAATAGAATTATGACTTTCTATTACAAATATAATGAAAATCTGTATTTTTATATAGACATGTAGGTTTATCATTGCAGAACTCGTCCTGGAGAGTAGATCGTTAATTATAGCAACTATTAGGGTGACCAGATGTAAAAAGTAAAAAAACGGGACAGGGCAACTAACATAAAAGTATGACTAACTCCTGAAAATAGCTGTCGAGGCACTACACTTCAGTAGCGGTTGGAGGAGAACAAGGCTGGTAGAATAAACACATATTATAATTACATTTTCACAAACTACAATTATCTTAATTCATAAAATGTAGCGTTTCGTCTGTGTGAGATTTTGTATTCCTGCCTGCCAGCTATGAAGACCTACTACCAAAAACCGGGACCCCATAGTTTCCAATGGGAACATAATCTTGAGAAGGAGAGAGAACACCCAATTCCAGGACAACCGTGGCAGAACAGAGACGTCTGGTTACCCTAGCAACTATGTATGCACTAAACTCAGATTGAAGGGAATCAAACAGCCACTTCAATATGAACATGCGCTCACTAAGTGGGGACAACTTTGCACAAGATGATTGGTTGGAGTGGTCCCTTGGGGGCAGGCTTCATACTGACAAGAACCAGAAAAGCACGTAAGCCTGTTTATGGCTCATGGCACTTGGTATGCCCTAGAGATGGTTGTGTCCTTCCTACACAACTTGTCCTCTAGAATTTATTTTTTCCTAATTTCTAAGTTGTTGCTCAGCTATCTACTATTTTATTTTGCACTTATTTATAGCCGTGTGCCAAACCCTCAGGCAACAGGGCGCTAGTTACAATAAGTGCAAAGTGACATTCTTCAAATATAAGACCAAGCACACAGGTTATAGCATACAAGTGGTTTGTGGGGAGTATCAACTGACAAAGCCACACCTCATGGTATGGGGGGCTACATCATGTATACAGGTAAACAGAGACAAATCAGGTAGGTGCATAAACTGGCAAAGTCAGGCCTCATGGTACGGGGGGCTACATCATGTATACAGAGTCAGGCCTCATGGTACGGGGGATACATCAGGTATCCAGGAAAACAGAGACAAATCAGGTAGGTGCATAAACTGACAAAGCCATGCCTCATGGTACAGGGCTACATCAGGTATAGAGGTAAACATACCCAAATCAGGTAGGTGCATAACTGGCAGAGCCCTGCCTCATGGTACGGGTGGGGGCTGCTTTATCAGGTATAAAATTAAACAGAGACACATCAGGTAGGCGCATAAACTGACAAAGCCACGCCTCATGGTACGAGGTGTTACATCAGGTATACAGGTGAACGGAGACAAGTCATCAGGGTGCTTTTTACAGTACAAGTAGGTTCAAGATGTATGGCTACAGGCTTAATATGTGTCTATCCTTCAGGGAAAAGATGTTGTGAAGTGAAAGAGACGATGATTAGCATCTCTGCAGAGACGAAAGTTCAAGCCCTGCCAGCTAGGTCCAAGTGAAAGCACAGAGGTGTGGCAGTGAACCAGCAGGCTAATGTAGGGAATAGGTAATCACAAGTGGCAGCTAGTATAGTTACAGTTCAAAATCGAACCAAGTTACAGGTTACCAGCACAGATATGGTGGGTGGTCGAAATAACAGCAGAATCAAGAATCCGAATTGCAGCAAGACAATGTGATAAAGACGACTGTAGAGAGAAAGCATGCCCTGCCTGTTAGGTCCCGGTGAAATCAGGATGGTACTTTTTGTGAAATTACAGAGCGGCATAACTGTTACATTATATTGAGACAACCCTTAACCTGGGAGTTCCTTCCCACCCTGAATCAAGGAGCCCTGCAATACGCGCTTATGTTTCTTAGTGCTGGCTTTACTAAAGACTTCTATAGAGTCACACAAATCCCCCCCAAACCCCCTATGCCCACAGTGCGCCAAGAACCAGGCCAGTTATAGGAAATATGAGAAATTACCTTCAGGCTCTCCCTCCTTCACAACTGGTCGGGACGCCTGCATCCACAGGCGGGCCTGAAAAGCTGGTTGAAAAAGATAGCTGCCACTTTAAGAGTTTTAGAAGGGGAAGGGCCTACATCACAAGTGCATCACTCCATCACATCACCAACGGTCCACATCCAGTTCCTGTGCTTCCGCCAAGGCAGTAGACTTTAAGTACATACGTACTGTAGGGGATGGCTGGGTGGGTGTTGTGAAGGAAGGAGAGCCTGGACTAAGAGAACCTGACTCCCCATGAAGGGAATTTTTCATTTCTCTGTCGTCCTGGCTCTCCCTCCTTTCCAACTGGTTGGGACCAGACTAAAAACCCTTTGAATAAGCAAAGATGGGTGAGACAGTATGTACATGACTCAAGCAAACAAGTTGCAGAGAACCTCTTGGCCGAATTTTCCATAATTTCTGGACGATGTGTCCATAGCATAGTGCTTGCAAAAGGCAAGTGGGGTATCCAAGGTAGCTGCTTTACAGATGTCTACAATAGGAACATGCCTGGTAAAGGCTACAGATGCTCTCTTGGCTCTAGTAGAATGAGCCTGAAGTCTCTGCGGAGTTGCAAGCCCTTTCAAGTTGTAAGCCTTGGAGTTACAGGAGACAACCCATCTGGCAATAGAAGCCTTTGCTGCTTTATTGCCAGGAGAAGGACCACCAAAGATAACAAAGAACTGATCTGCTTTTCTAAACTGTTTGGTCCTTTCAAGGTAGAATTTAAAAGTTCTTACCACATTTAGATTATACAATTTCTCTTCTGCCACAAACGGGAAGCGCTATTTCCTGGTTTAATTGAAAATCAGAAAGCACCTTAGGCAGACAGGAGGGGACCGTACGTAAGACAACGTTATCTTTACTGAACACAATATAAGGTTTCTTTGAGGAAAGAGCCTGGAGCTCACCAATTCTTCAAGCTGAAGTAATGGCCACTAAGAAGACCAATTTCCAAGTTAGGAGTTCTAAATCACATGAAGCCATAGGCTCAAATGGTTATTGCATTATGGTTGCTAAAAGCATGTTGAGATCCCAATGAGGTGGAGGTTCACGAATAGGGGGATGTAAACATGAAAGGCCCTCGAAGTGCCTTTTAATGGCCTCGTTGGAAAGAGAAAAAGACTTGTGTTCTCTATTCAGGTAAGCGCTGATAGCTGATAAGTAATATTTGCATGTATCTACCTTGACACCAGTGAAAACAAGATAAGACATGAAGGACATAACATTATCAATGGAGGCCCTTACAGGGTTAAGGTTTTGTAGTAAGGCCCAATGACAGAAACATAACCATTTGTTATGATATTACTTCTTAGTGGAAGATTTCCTGGAGGCCGACATAATAATGTTTTGGTCTGACAGATGCAAGTGTGAGTAGGCTAGCTTTTCAGGAACCAAGCCTTCAAGTTGAGAAATTGAGGGGAGGGGTTAAGAACCTATCCCTTCTGTTGAATCAAAAGATCTCTGGAAATTGGAAGATCTAATTCCAGAAGATCTGGAAACCAAATCTGGCAGGGCCAGTACGGGGCTAATAGAATAATTGTCCGGTTGTGTGACATTTTGAATTTCAGACACATCTTGTGAATTAATGAAAGAGGTGGGAAGGCATAAAGTGTTAGATTCGGCCAATACAGTTGTAGAGCATCTCCCAGGGACAGAGGACCCTGCCCTTGATACAAACTGCGGGCAGAGTGTGTTTTGTTGGTTGGCAAAGAGGTCTACTGATGGCCCCACTTCTGAAATATCATGTGAGCTACTGATGGTTTCAGATCCCATTTGTGCGGAGCGGACTATAACCTGCTAAGTTATCTGCCAGGACGTTCTTCTTCCCCTCGAGATGGGATGCCAACAAGAAAATGGGATTTTGAGTGGCCCAATACCAGATTTGTTCTGCTAGGAGACACAGGGGCTGGGAGAGTCCCCTCTGCTTGTTGATATAAAACATTGCAGTCGTATTGTCTGTTTGAATTTTCACCACCTTTCCTTGAAGTGAGGGAAGAAAAGATTTTAGAATGAAAAATATGGCTCTTAGTTCAAGGACATTTATGTGGTCCTTCCTTTCATGTGAGGACCAAAGACTGTGAGATGTTAGGTTTTGACAATGAGCTCCCCAACTGTACTGTAAAGAATCTGTTGTTATAACTATTTGGTGAGTGGGAGGTTGAAAAGGAGATCTTGTTAGCAGGTTCTCTGGGGAGTTCCACCAGTGCAGTAAGTCTTGAACTTTCCCTGGAATTTGGATCTTTATTTCCTGGGGATCGGAGAGCTGCTTTCAGTTGAGAGCAAGATGCCACTGAGGCGTTCTCATATGGAACCTTGCAAGGGGAATTAGGTTTGCAGTCCACCCGAAAGTGGACTGCAAGTGGCTGTTGGGCTGCTGCTTAAGTCCTCCTGGCCCCTGTGAGTCGGCAAGAGGAAGCGCCAAAGTCTCCTGCTGCCCGCAACTTGGATTTCACGCTGCATAAGCTCACTCTCCCATTCGAGTTGGGACACGCCTCCCGCATTAGCTCCGCCCACTTCACCACAGTGAGGCTCGTAGCCTCCTTACTAATACCATCGGGCCCTCGCACCCGCGCACGCACCCAAAAGTGGACTGCAAGTGGCTGTTGGGCTGCTGCTTGAGTCCTCCTGGCCCCTGTGAGTCGGCAAGAGGAAGCGCCAATGTCTCCTGCTGCCCGCAACTTGGATTCCACGCTGCATAAGGTGACTGGGGTTTTGCACGCCCATGGAACAGTTGTGTCCCTTCTTGCATCTTCTCCCTTGCTGAGACTTTTTGCTGAGACTTTTTACTGGGACTTATTGCGGGGTCTTGTTGCTTGTGCCAACCTGTTTTATGTCCTTTCCTTTCCCTGCAGCTCACTTTCCCATTCGAGTTGGGAGACACGCCTCCTGCCTTAGCTCGGCCCACTTCACCACAGTAAGGCTCGGAGCCTCCTTACTAATATCATCGGGCTTGCGCACCCGCGCGTGCACCCGAAAGTGGACTGCAAGTGGTTGCTGGGCTGTTAGGATGGGAGGGTGGGAGGGTGGGGGTGCCGTTGCAGTGGATTTCAAGGGCTTCTGAGTCAAGATTGTAAGTAACTGGCCTTTGAAAGATATATTGCGTAGTCTGTACATGGTTGAGGCTGAACATTTATTAATTCACTTTTTCTCAAATGGTCTACTCTTTACGCAGTAGTCGCTTGCCTCGCACATTAGTAGTTAAAAGCAACCACTCTAAAAAAGCAAACAAAGCTCTAAGAGTAATGCTGCCCTGCATTATTGAAAGTTCTGGTATGGCCCACGCAGGAGAGGATTTAAGCCCACAGCTTAGACCCAATGCGGAGCTCCCTAATGATCTAATTTGCCACAAAGTGGCGTTTGCCTATGCTCGTGCGCAAGGCGAGGCAATGTTGTCCGCTTTGCCCACCCTGGCTGTTCTCCTTCCTATTGCAGGATTAGCTCCTTCGTTATCTACTCACAAAAGCTTTCTTAGCATGAGGATGGATGAGCCCTGCTTGGCTGGGGACAGTAACAATGACGGGATTAGCTCATCCCCTTCAGACAACTCCATTCTGGCTCCGGTGGTTCTTGCAGCCTTGGAAAAACGTGTATGTCTTTCCGTTGGCCCTTCCACCCCCGTCACATTGCCCAGTGGCAGGAGGGCTGATGTGCACATGCACTGCAAAGAGAGAGAAACTCCTGATAATTCCAACTTCTCTCCCGTTTGTGCGGCCTGCAAAAAGCAGCCATTAGCTTCGCCACCTGCTAAGTCATCCCCGACTGCATGTCTAACCATTGCCAATGACTTCATGGCCCCGACAGCAGGTGCTGCCTCTTCTCCAACCATGAAGGCTCCAGTTCCCCCCTTAGGGTTTGATCTCCTAAACTCATCCGAGGACATGCAGTCTCTGGAGGCCTCATATCCGATTCCAACAAGAATTCTTAATTTGTTGGATAGAGGTCACATTATGAAATAAGGGACTACAAGTCCTCGTTACATCAAATAATGCTTAAAATCAATAAATTGAAAGGATTCATCTTCGCCGATTCCCTTCGAAGTGAGGGTGTTGGTCATCCGCCTTGGAAAGGCGTTCCTGTGGGCACTGCTATTGCTGCCACGCAAACTGATGTTATAGAGGAACTGGTGCCTATAGGCCTGCGGTGAGTGGATCCTCCAACTTCCTACTCTTTTGCACAATCGTTTGCCCAAACAGTTGTTGCCCCACAGTCCGTTTCTCTGAATCAGATATTTATTCATGCCCAATTGTGTCAGAAGGTTACCAGCAATGCCGAAAAGATAGAACAGCTGTTATTCTTCATACAGGAAAATCCAAATGAAGTCAAGGATGAGCTCTTAGAGCCAGCTGTGCATATGGAAGCATGCAAAATATTTCACCCAGACAGCCCCTCGGCTCTTACGAAGCTCTTTGAAATAGAGACTCAAGGTGTGATTGCTTCCCCTGAAGGAAAAGTCGGTGCCAATGAGGGTTATTCTGCTAGCGCTGGCCAACTCTTTGCTTCTCGGAAAGAGAAATGTCTTTTTTTCCGTACTTTAAAGAGGAAAGCCGATAGGCAGGCAGCTCCGCCTGCCCTTAACATGGCTGTGCCAAAGTCCAAAAACAAAACAAAAAAACGAAAAAAAACAAAAATTGCGCAAGCAGCCCGAATGGGAGTTCTGCCCATTTGTGTCAGGCCCGTCCAGAGACTGAACAAGGTTTCTCTCTCGAGGAATTATCTGCAGAGAGTAAAAAAGCCCTGCAACATCCCAGCACAGCGGAAGGTGCTAGCACTCTTCTGCATGGCATCAAGGAGATGATACCTGCGGCACGGCTGCATCAACTTGGGATGGTCAAAAATAATTTAGCCCCTTCTACCACTCCTCGGCTGCTCTCAGTCGATAAAACTCCAACAACTGTGCAAACTCACATATCAGCCTTCTACAAGCCTGTTGATAACCAAGTGGTACATGTAGGGAAGGGCCTGTGTCAGGCTCCATATGATGGAGGGCCCGAGCATGCTGACAAACAAACCAATAGTGGCTCTCCTACAGGGAGTGTGCATTCAAACGTACACTCGGAACACCTCCCTGCTTCGACTATTGACGATAGTCCAAAAACTCCTGGGTCTGCAAACAGGTCAGGACCATCATCTGCGTGCCCTCCAAGAGTTTCGCCTGGTAACCCTTTACCTAATGTCAAGCCTGGAGCAACAACTTCTACTATTATTGGATGGGAGACTGATCCTGTTATTTATGAGGCCAAACGCCTGAATAGCTCTGCCCTCTTGCAGGCATTCAAGCAAATTCCGGCTTTGCACACCTTGCATTCGGATGAAATAGAATGGGTTACTCTTCCTCACATTCACAAACGTAGGATGGTGTGCAAAGTTCAATCCATCATCATTACAGATGTAGTGTGGCAGTATAAACGTGAACTTCAATTGATTGGTTTGTCCACTGTGATCTTTGACTCCATTGACGATGCAATCTGTTTTAATGAAACTCCTCTACCTATCCCCACCCAACCCTACCAAAGAATCTTGCTTTAGACGCAGAGGGTGAGTTGAAAACTGCAGTAATTGCACAGCTTGTCTCTCTATCCAATGTTAGTAAAGATTGGTCGTGGCTGACATCATTGACTTCCACCTTAAACCCCGCAATGGGCAATGTCCCCACTCAAATCCGCCTCCTTGACGATTCTGTCTTGGAATTCATGCGGATTTAACAATTTACATAGGTGGTCCAATAACTCCTCTTCAGCAATAAAATGTGACATACTCTTATGCCAAGAAACAATGTCTGTACAAAAGCTCTTGCTGTCCGGCTTTACTGTGCATCAAGTGTTGGCAGAAAGAGTCTTGAACGGGCGTCCGTATGGTGGAGTGGCTATTTGTGTAAACACCAATCTGAATATTAGCACTCAGGCTGTTTATAAATCTACAGAGTATCTATCTGTGTTAATTCTGTTTTCTGAATTCCCTATTGATTTTTACCTCTTCTTTTCTTTATATCACAATCCTGTGCAATCAAAGCTAGTTAACTTATTTGATGAACTTGATGAACTGTTTGATGAAGTTTTGTCTAAGCATCCTGCTTGTCAAATAGTGATGGGTGGCGACTTTAATGCTTCATTGGAATTGCACGACCACAGTGTAGTTGACGACTCCCTCTCTCCATCATCACTCAGAGGCCAATTATGGCAGGAACACTTAGCATTATGGGATATAGCTTTTGTTTCGTTCCTCTCCATGGGTCCCTGTTTTACATGGCGGAGGGGTTCCATTCTATCGTGTATTGATCACTATTCCATCTCAGCAAATCTACAGGCTCGATGTACTAAAATTGAGACGATCGAGCCCAGCCTAGGGGACCACCTTGTTATCCAACTGCTTATTGATGTCACTATTAGCAGCTTAACCCAAGATGCAAACCAATTATTCTTGGAGGGCGATCGCCCTGGACTCTCCATTAGATGAAGTAATAGGCTCTGTGGTAAGATCAATGACTCTATTGATGCCCGGCTTGTCCGTTAAGAGGGTCCGTGTAAGCCCCATTCCTCTGTGAAAATGGAAGCATGGTGGCATTTGAACCTGATAGCAAGTGTGATGGCCAACATCCGTAATGAAAAAAACAGCTTGGGGAATATGAACACAGACCCTGGTTGCATGGAAATCCAACTTGCTAAACGCATCAAAAACGTTTAGCACACATTGTGTAAACTTAAAAGTGTATGCTGCCCATTAGAAAAGTATCACAAGCAGAAAAAGAGGCTTTGCAATGCCTAACACAACAAGTGCATGAATTTGAAATGCCACTTGCACAATCTGTCCAATCAGAAGATGCTTGCCTCACTATATCGTAATGATAGACACACAACCTGGACCATGATTAGGGCTGATTCTCACACTTTGAACACTAATCAGGCTTCCATGATAGCCGCAGATACTTGGCTTGAGTTTTTTAAGTGTAAATTTGCCCTTCCACTGATGTTCTCTAACATTAATAAAAAGAAATTGAAAACTCCTACCAGAATGGACCATTCAGGATATTGAATGTGCAATTAATTCCCTTAAATATTCCAAGGCTGCCGGGCCTGATGGCATCCCCCCCATGCGTTATTAAGCGTAATCCTTTGCTTTGGGCTAGGATTTTTAATTGTCAATTTGATAATATCCTAGTTACGCTTGACATTTCACCGTCTTGGCTATGCTCAATCACAGTCCCGCTACTCAAAAAGGGTTCAAGTGAAAATCCAGCCAATTTTCAGCCCATCGCCCTCATAGATGCTGCCGCTAAAGTATTCGCCATCCTACTGCTTCGTGACCTCCATGGACATTTGAAGCAACATAACATTCTCTCACGCTTCCAAATTGGGTTTCGGGCCCAGATGGGGACAGCTCTTAATGCAACATTAATGGCCCATCTGCTTGCCAAAGCAAAGGTTCCCGATTCTGGGCCACTATATATGGCATCCATAGACCTGACAGCCGCCTTTGATTGTGTGGTTCGGGGGCTGCTGTGGCAAAAAATGTTACTGATGGGCACCCCTTTGCATATTATTTTTCTAATTGCAAAATTGCATGAGAACACTGCCTATTATGTTAGGGTGAACCACACAGGAGCAACCACCAATGCCATCCCAATTGGGGAGGGGGTCAAACAGGGGTGTAACTTGGCAGCCACCCTATTTAATCTGTATTTGTGTGGCATCAATGCAATTTGGGCACAAAATGTCAGCTATCCTGCAAGGTTAGCCAGTTTCAAAATACACTGGCTTGCGTTTGCTGATGATATTGTGATTTTTGATCGGACACCATCCGGCCTGCAAACAAAATTGTCTTTGTTTGCCGATTACTGCAGATCACATAATTTACTCTTCAATGCAGAAAAATCCCATGTATTTATATTCAGGAATCTCAAGAGACGTTCATGTACTTGGAAATGGTCAAACGAAAACATCTCTATTCCCAGAGCCTCCATAATCAGATACTTAGGCTATTCAATCTCCGACTCCATTGCCGTCACAATGTGGAAGGAAGTCTTAAATGCAAAATCCAAAGTCCTTGCCACCCAAATGCGCATGGTTTTTACCAAATATTGTACATTTTCATTACTTCCTCTCTTTGAATTCTAAACCCTGAAAGTTTAGGCAATACTTTGCATGCCTTGGATATGTGTCTAGCAGATATTGCCCAATTTCTCGACCAGCTTCAGGGAGGCCTTTGGAAGGGTATGTTTCAGTTGGCCAAGTCCTTGCCCAATGTGGTTCTAAGGCAAGAGTTGGGTCTCACTTCTTTGTCCGCCAGGTATAATTGTTGTCAATTGTCAAATTTAGGAAAGATGTTATGTCCTCCTAAGAACTCCTTATATGAAGATCTGGGCTTAATGATAGTTGCTGCCAATCTGAAATCTATTGTAAAATATTACAATAAAATGGTTGCTTTACTTGCTGAACTAGCTTTATTTGGAGATTTGGAGTTCGGCAAGCGCATGTAATGCTCCGTCTCTTCGCACATGATTGGTGTAAAACCTTAAACATCATTGAGACATTGAAGAATTACAAAGAATCAGCTAAATTTTGCACAGGTAGACTACCGCAAAATGCATACTTAGTGCAATTTCCGTGCCACAAAGCAAGAGACTCATACTTGAGGTTTAAATTAAACCAACTGCTAACATTGGACAGAATTAAAAACTGGGCTTCATGCAACTCTGTCAACAGAGGGTATGTATGTAGATTTTGCAAGGATGATAGCCAGCATGAATCCGTAAAGCACTTGACCATTTATTTCGCACTTTTTGAAAACGCTCGTCTTGCAGTATTTGGAACTGATAGAGTGGGCGTTTTGCTCCCTAAAAGGGAATGGCTTTGGCTCTCATGTATGTGGGGTAATAGCACCAACGCTATCCTATTGCTCACGAGGTTCCTGAATATCCTAAATGTGGAATTGGAAAAGGAATTCCTGACTGATGCTTGAATTTTCTCAGCGCCTTGGTGCTACACGTATTTCAGCTAAACTATTGCAGCTTGGAGTTGTGGTTCGAGACAGGAATTATGTATTGTATTGAAATGTTCCTTGTGTTGTGCAGATCTTGGAGCTGACAAATTACGGCCTAGGTTGTTTCGTTCTTGATATACGACTATGTTGTTGCCTTAAATGTGGTTGCTATTATGTGTAAATATTTTATCTTAATCAAATGGCGCCAAATGTTATGTGTTTGTTTTCGGTTGATTGGTTCTTTTTTCTTCTTTTTATGGAATGAGAACTGAAAATGAAATGAGAAATGTAAATGAAAGTTGTAACCGTTTTTTGATCGAACTATATACAACAGTTTAAATAAAAAAATAGGTTTATTTCACATCCCTGGAGAATCTCGCAACTCCTTCCTAGCCACGGAAGCCAAATGAAGTTGGCGCCTCCCACCTTGGTTGGCACGGGCTCCTGAATGTTCAATATACAGGGAACCACGAGGTAGTCAATCAGGGAAGAGGGTTAGGGAGAAGTTGTGGATAGGTAGGGGGTGTTCAGGGTAACCGGAAAGAGGGTTAGAGTACTTGAATTGGATAGGTATGGGGAAGAACAGGAAAAACCTTATTTGGCATAACACACCATCTTGTACCTGAGAAATTCCTCCTGCGCCTATTCCTGACATAGGACAACACCCTTCTTAATTAGGATAATGCCTCTGGTAATCTAATATCACACACTTCATCATTCCTAACCAGCAGTTAACAAAAGCACATGATGTGTTAACAGGAATCTCCTGAGAACAGCCTTCGCACACAACATGAAAGGACATAGACATATACATATGCATGTGGTAAGAATACCCATAAGTGTTCTGATAGCTCTTGCCTACCACTGAGTAGAGGTGTTCCCACAGGAATGCATTTTTTTGAACTAATGGTCAGTAACACATATATAACTCCTAATAGGAACGCTCAACAAGTTTTGAAAATGGTCTGCTTTACACAGAGTCCAATGCGGGCATGGACAAGTTCATGAGGACAAACTGCTGTGAAAAACACATGTGGCGGCATTTGTCCCACTGGATTCTAGCGTGCCGATAATTAGTGCATGTACTTTTGCAATCACTTGGTTCAGATGTTCCCAGACGTTATGCAATGTCCCTTCTGGGCCAACATTCCCACCACCTTTCCCTGATCACTGAACTGTGGCCTTGGGGGCCCGACGGCACCACCCGAGGCAATGATTAGCGCAGTGTTGACCGGTTACAGCAGCGCCATCTCTTGATCCGTCTGTCGTGAGGGACGAGGCTCCCACCAGTATCAGCTCTGCCGCCTCGGTACATGCTCACCACTGCAGTCCAGGTCCAAACCGCTCGAACGCCGACTCCCCTCTGGACCGTGCCGCCAACCAAAAATCACCAACAGCGAGGCACGGACCGGGGAGGAATGAAATAGTCTGCGCCCGCATGCCCATTTGCCGGTCAGTAACTCCCAGGGGAATTGGAGTCCTCAAGTCGCCCTAGCCCGTAGATGACGTATTTCGGCCCTGTGGATTCCGCAACCCCCAATTCTTAACATTACCCCTTCTTCTAGGGCCATTGCCATGACCTGGCTTATCCGGATAGGATCACTGAAAAAGTCTTATCAAATGACCAGCGTGAACTGTTTTCCAAAAGTTCCCAAGACCTCCCGACCACAAGCCAACCATGAAATTAAATACCAATGTTTCTTGTCATGCCATTTGGAGTTCAAAATGCATCACACTTCGAATTCCTCTTGACCATCCTGCATCACGCTCAGAGCCTTCTGTGTCATCACACCAGGAGCTGCAAGTTTAACCAGAGACACGTGGAACACAGGATGGATCCTCGTATGTGAGGGCAGACGTAAACGCAACGCAGTGTCTGACACACATCTCACAACCGTATAAGGCCCAATAAAACAGGGCGAGCATTTTTGAGACCCAAACAGCTTGATGATCTGAGTGGATAACCACACCCGATCCCCATCACATACTTAAGGCTAGATCGTCTCTTTTTTGTCAGCTTGGTCTCTTGAGCTCTGTCAAAATGTTGGCATGCCTTTTCCCTTATCGCGAAGGAACTCGCGAGGAATTCCTGCGTGAGCTCAGTCACTACCGGAATCTTATTGAACTCAGGAACCTCCTTGGACAACATTTGATAATTTTGTCCATACAGGCAGAAATGGGGAGACATCCCCAGGGAATCATGTTTGCCGTTGTTATAGCAAAATTCCGCCAGCCATAAAGACCGGACCCATGAGGTTTTTCCCTCCACCAAGAAACATCTCAGATATTGCTCCATGGTCTGATTTACTCTCTCCGCCTGGCCATCTCTCTGGGGATGGTAACTGGTGGAGAGAGCGCAGGAGATTCCAAGCAATTTGCAGAAAGCACGCCAAAACCGAGAGGTAAACTGAGTACCCCGATCTGATACGATGGTTCTCAGCAACCCATGCAACTTCACTACATGTTGTAAGAACAATTCTGCCATTTCATCAGCACTCAGAACACCTTCCCAAGGAACAAAATGAGCCTGCTTAGTTAAATAATCCACCACCACCAAGATCGTATAAAGGCTCCATCTCAGGGTAACTCAGTAACAAAGTCCATTGACAAACACTCCCATGGCTCTTTAGGCATGGGTAATAGCTGTGTCAACCCCGCTTTCCTTAAATGGTCGGCCTTAGACCGCCCACAGGTTTTACACTTAGCTACATACTCTTGTACATCTGTGGTCCAGCCTTCCCACCAAAATTACTGCTTCACCATATCCTGAGTCTTCCTGATACCAGCATGGCCTGCCGTGGGGGAATTATGGCACCAAAACAAGGCCTTCTTCCTCAGACGCTCTGTGGGAAGAAACAATTTCCATTCCTGATAAGGTAAACCCCCTCAAATGAATCTGGCACCACCCCCATTCACCCATTCTATCAATTTCTTATTAGGGAAACACTTATGGACCTCCCCAAGCACCTCCCGAGCCACAGCTCTGACAATTTTCTCCACCGGAATGATACATTGTTTCACTTGACACTGCCCTCCCAAGTTCTTCTGCATGGGCAGTGCATCCGCCTTTCCATTACTCCTACCCGGCCGATATGTGACCACGAAGTCAAATTCTTCCAAAAATTGTGCCCATCATAACTGCTGGGAACTGAAAGTCTTTGCTGACCTCAAGTACTGCAAATTCATGTGACCTGTGATTACCAGTACAGGATGCTTAGCTTCCATTAAGTAGTGATGCCACTCAAAGAAGGCTTCCCTTATTTACAGAAGCTCCTTATCCATGATAGCGTAGTTTGCTCACATCCTGTCAATTTGCCAGAGAAGTAGGATACGGATGTAAAATTCCCTCTCCATCAGTCTGAGACAAAATAGTCCCTATGGCTAAATTGGAAGCATCTGTCTCCACCTGAAACTTTTTTTCCAGATCAGGATGACTTAAAACTGGTGCCTTGGTAAAAGAAGCCTTCCATCTCCAAAATGTTTCCTCAGCCTCCTGATCCCAATGAAACTTAGTTGCCTTCCTCAACAGCCTGGTAATGGGAGTAATAATGGTCGAGATATTGTGGATGAATCTCCGGTAAAAATTGGCAAAACCCAGAAATGACTGAATGTCTTTCACACAATGGGGCGATGGCCATTTGGTCTCTGCCTGTACTTTTCTGTCATCCATCACTATTCCAGAAGGTGTCA
This sequence comes from Ambystoma mexicanum, assembly GCF_040938575.1. Taxonomy (NCBI): domain Eukaryota; kingdom Metazoa; phylum Chordata; class Amphibia; order Caudata; family Ambystomatidae; genus Ambystoma; species Ambystoma mexicanum. Next base: position 258,565,322 of record NC_090922.1, read on the forward strand.
AAATAAACCCCAGGTAGTATGAAACTCACATTTCTCCAGTTTTGCAACCAAATTATATTCCTGTAACCTCGTCAAAACTGCCTTGGCATGATGTACATGCTGCTCAATGGATTCAGAGAAAATCTAAATATCGTCAATATATACAATCACAACCAAATCCAAATACTCTCGTAACACCTCCTACATAAAATGTTGAAAAGTCGCAGGCACATTGCATAAACCAAAAGGTATCACCAAATACTCAAATAAACCAAACTTAGTACATTAGGCCATCTTGCACTCGTCACCTTCCTTCACTCTGATGAGGTGATATACCCCTGTTAAATCCTAGTGTAAATCCTGGCCATCTTTACTTGATCTAACAGCACCGAGATCAAGGACAGGGGAAACCCATTCTTAATTGTTACCTTATTTAAGGCTCTATAGTCTACACAAGTCCTTAAGGTGCCCTCCTTCTCCAGTACAAAAAACAAGGGAGAAGATATAGGTGACTTGGAATGATGAATTAACCCACATGCCAACATCTTGTCTAAGTATTCCCGTAAATGTTGAGTTTCCTTCTCTGATAATGCAAGGTAACCTAGTGAACTGGATAGCCCTGCCCTTTAAAATGAGTAGCAATTACCCTGGAGATGGATGGGGATGCAGACTTTACTCATACATCAATAATGGAAACGACTCAGGTAATTTCACAAAAGGAAGACTGGTTTAATGTCAATTATCTAAAACAGGGAGCATGACGAACATCAACAAACTCGCTCGATCCTCTTACTCAAACATTCGTAGTACAAACTGAGATCTTAGAAGCAAAACGCATCACCAATGATGTCTGACATGCATATGAACCAACGTCATCCTACTGCAAACTACAAAAACCTACATGTATGGGTGATTGGCTCTTAGTGAATGTCTAAGTATACGATCAATACTAGTCTAAAAAAGTGTGAATATGTGATTGGTTACTTAACATCAGGTGGGGCAACTAAGCCCTCCCCCAGAAATGATCACTATGAACATCACTCAATACACAACGTCCCATTGGTTTACACACTATAGGACCCCTAAATACACAGTCCTCTACAATTGTTTGGCACTCTAACCTTCCTCAGTACTTTTCCACCTACATCTAGCAGCCTGCAGGCTGGCTATCCAGGTATTGGTGAGCTCGCCTTAACCATTGCTTCCCACCAATTAGCATATCAATCCATCATCACCTCAGTGGTCTACTGTCAATTGGTCTTTGAAGTTTGGTCTTGAGAGTGTTTTTAGCTCTGAGAAATTTAGGGAGTGAAAAGCACGGCCTGCCCTTGTGCGTAGGTGTGACCATCTCATTCGTCCAACTTCATGCTTCCATTGACTGGAGACCAGTGAATCAAGCCTTTTGGTGGATTTAATGCTATTTTTTGATAGACCTCTGACGTCTTCCTTGTTTTGTTCATGCCTTCTGAACAGGAGTTTTGTTTTTCACACAATTTGTATCCAATGTCAGTTTACTCCAGTTTGATAAGACCTTAGCTCTTGGCTCACCCAGCCTTGTCTGCTGAGCTTCACTTCTGTAATACAGTTTGCTTTTTAACTGCGACTATATATATATATATATATATATATATATATATATATATATATATATATATATATATATATATATATATATATTTAAAAAGAACTCATTACCCGGTCCGTGATGGAGGCGGGATGAAGTTGACGGAATGCACTCCCAAAAACAAATAGAGAAAGCCCCAATGACTCTCTATACTGATATATATATATAGGAGCTTGCCGCAATCTATTCACTATAAGCTAGGCTTAAGATTACTTCATCTGCTTGAGTATCTTTTTCATCTGAACACATGTAAAATGACTTAATGTCTTCATCTGTTGTTCTGGCATACGCTTCTTCACCTTGATACCAAGATGTCACTTATCCTTGATACTTTCTTCATGCCTTTTAGAATATCTGCATTCTCTGATCTCTGCATCTTTTCTAGGTACGTAATTTCAGCTCTGTGTGGCGTATATCGGCGATGGTTGGTGACGTTACCATTCTTCCTTGCCATTTATTGACTCTGCTTCTTCAGGGATTTCATTAAAATGGCCATCATATTTTCTTGTATGCAGGTATAGTTTTCTCAATGGGTACCTTGCCTCCCAGATTCTCTTAGGTATTGGTACTTTCCCTGGTACTGGACAGAGTCCATATTCTGCTCTTTGTTGGTTCAACTGTTCAATTTATGTCACATACTCTGGTTTCCAACATACAGGTAAAAGGGGCGGAACGGTTGTGGTGGGGGCCCTTAGCTCCTCTTCTACACTCCCCCTCTGAGTGATTTATCGACCACTCTCTCATCATCCTTCACATCCACGCATTTAGGTCTGAAGAAAAGCTTCTTTGGGACCCATATCTTAATGACTCACTTCAGACATCCAGCTGATTTAACATGCTCATCCTTATTCCATATCACAAGACTACATTGTTCACTTGGACTGCAATAGATCCATCTTCCTACATATTTCTTGTGATTCTTTGGATACAGGAACTTTGTCCCGTCAGGTGCATGGTTACTGGCCTTCACAAAGTCTTTGATTTCTTCATCTGTCAAGCTCTGGCTTTCCATCTTGATTCAACATTGATCATGATCTTCATCCCTATAGCTTTCTTTTATGTCTTCTTACATTGTGAGATTATTATCTTGATTTCACAAAATCCAAGAGACACCAACACGATCAGGGCTCCAAGAAACTTAAACATGTCTGCCATCCATTGTGGAATCCAAGAGAAGAGTGATCCAAACCAGCTGTCATTAGCAATGTCTTCTACTCCATCTATCATCTGACCATGGAGTTTTGTCAACAAGCCTATGGCCTCTGTCAAGGTGCCATTCTCTTCATCATGCGAAGGTATAAATGTGCAACATGATTCTCCGATTTTTGCACAAACACCTCCATCCATTGCTGTAATCATGTCCAGGACGTATCTGTTCTGAAGAGTCATCAGTTGTATAGCTCTCATCTCTTCTCGGATAGCATTAAATCCCTGTATAGTTGTGTTAATTATCTGCAGCAATTCCCATCTGGTGATTTGAAGCCATTTTGTATTTGCTTCAACCTGGACTCTTGGCATGAAGATCAACGTGAACACTGAAGAGGTCTGGCTGAACAGCCTGTGCTCATAAGGAATAGAGTCAAAATAGTTCTCTCTCTTCATCCTCTTTATCAGTTCCACAGATCTGTTCTTCATCAGGTGAGCATCTGCGTTTGCTAAAAAGTCGAGACTCAGATCACTCTTTGGAATCACCAAAGCTGGAACATGGACATTCACCAATGCGCATATTCCTCCCGAACCCATGGGTAACTTCACGTATGCCTTCGATCCACAAGCCCAATAACGATCCATGGTTACTGCTGTCCCAATGTTCATTCCTGGAGCTTCAAATATTCTCCCACAGTTCTGGTTCTCTCTGACTTTTCGTGTGCCATTGTTTCTGAAACACAGCTTTGCACTCTCCAAGGGCACTATCTGCAAGGGTCCTCCTCTGTCTTCGACCCATGTCAAAAGTTTAGCACGTTTTGACCATAGAGGTTTACACAATATCAGTGCATTCTCAATAGTTGGTTGGTAGTGACCCATTATCACCTTGTCGCTGCAGATCACTACACCTTCTTCCCAGCCATCTGGTGATAGCACAGTTCTTCCATCTACGAATATCTTCTGCAGTTTTTTTTATTTACTTCCCATCTGATTCCAGCTCGTTTAACCCCAGCTTTTTCATATCTGATCACATGATTCTTAGTATGGGCTCTGTTTCTTGTCTTTGTGTCTTGGATATAGTCATCTTCCTCTGGATCTATCCATTCAGATGCCCATTTGAGGTGGGCTGTTCGACCCATGAACTGTCCTCTTGTACTACAGAATGCTAGATGTAATATGCAGTGTGCAGTCAGAACATCTATTTCAATGGCTATAAAGATCTTCGATTTACCCATACTGTATGGCAGGAGTGCACATACTAAGCATTCCTCCACCAAAGTCCTTCTTCCTACCTCTTTCATATGCTGATACCAGATGTTATTTCCCAGGTGAGCTGTGCTGTCCAGGTAATCATTTAATTAAAAATCATCCTCTTTGGTGCTTCTTTTAGGTCTCATCCTCTTCATATGACCTTCTATGATCATATCATGAAGTGTGTTAGCATAGCTCCTTCTGACTGGACCAATTACAGGAACATCTATCAGTGGTCCCTGAGTAGGAGAAAGTTCAGCAAGTTTCATCCTTTCAATATACCATTTAGGCATGGAAATGTCTTGCAAAATCTCCATGTGTGTCTGTCTTCTAGGGATTATCTTCGAGTCATTCATCAAAGGACCAGGTGTGTTTGCATGCATTACTTGTATGGGCTCACTGTCTAACAACCTCATGTCTTGCCTGTCTTGGCACGCCTGTTTCTTGTGCCCTAAAAGGTTCTCCAAGGCACTTCTTGAATGTGACCGATTGTTAGTGACATCTATCTCAGGCTTAGACAATTTGTCATCTTTCTTTGGAACAGGAATGATTACATGGGGTCTTGGGTGCCTAGTAGTTGCCATGATTACACCTTCCTTCTCCTCGGGAAGATTCACAGGAGTCCTAGCTCCATGTACAACAAGGTAGTACGATGCCCGTACTGTAAGTGAAAGCAATATGATTATGAACACAATGCAAGTGTAAATAACACAGAGGTATGTCAATTTACAGCATCTGCTTTGTGGACAACGTGGGTGTCTCTCTGCATATGGCATTCTTATATTACTGTTGATACTGCCCATTTTCAGTACCTAAGGAAGGAAAAAGTAATCTCTAATACATCGGCATCATGTACTGCTTCTGGTAGCTGCTGTCTTGATTCAGCAATTTTGTCCTTGATCTGCTGTCTGCCTACTGGATGATAAGAACAAACCCTCGATGTCTCCCTGGAACCAGTCTTTAACCAGACGAAATGTGGATGCCTCTCCAGCAAGAAGAAAACCGGCCTCGGTAAGTCTAGACGAGTTCTTGCTCAAAATCATTGACAAAATAGCTTACAATCAAATCCAAGTGCATCTTGAACAAAATCACCTCCTTGGAGCTAGACTGTCTGGTTCAGGCCCAACCATAGCACAGAAATGGATCTCCTGGACCTGAAAATCCAGATAGATACCATCAGGAACTCAGTTAAACTCTGCATACTATTGCTGTTAGATCTATCTGCAGAATTCGACTTAGTAGACCATGATAAACTATGCGATACTCTAGCTAATGACTTCTGTTTCTCCAAAGATGCCACCCTCCGGGTGAAATCTTTTCTAGCTGAACACACCTCGAGAGTAAGCATTGGTAAAGAGACTGCCGATCCCATACCAGTCCCTATTGGGGTACCCCAAGGGTCCTATCTCTCGCCCACCTTATATAATGCCTGCCTGCACCAAGCTCCTCTTCTCGGCTTTGGACGACATGGGTGTCATCTCCACCAACTTTGCAGATGACACACAGACCCTCATACCAATCTCAGGGGATTACGCTCAAGACATGAAGATCATTAACAAGATCTATGCAATAATCCAAAATTGGATGGCACTGAATAGTCTCTGCCTCAACGATGAGTAAACAGAGATTCTCAACGTGAGCGCTCCCAAACTAAAATCAGCACCCTCCATCAAGACTATGCAACTATCAACATTGATGGTTCGCTGATCCCAGTATCTAAACAGATTAAAACACTAGGAGTTTATCTAGACGCTAACCTAACAATGACCAGACATGTAAGCGCCCTTTCGTCATCCACATCCTACACCTCCAAATTGATTGCTCTGAGTCGCCAGTACCTGACACCTACTAACTGTGTCACTTTAGCCAGAGCATTAATACTATCTAAGTTGCACTACTGTAACATACTTCTATTAGGGACATCTAACTCCAACCAAGGGGAACTGCAATGAATGCAAAATAAAGCACTACGAGCTGCTCTAGAAATCTAGAAGTCCTACCATATCTCCAACATCAGGAGAGAGACTCATTGGCTATCCATAAGGCTAGAATCATCTTTAAATCATTGTGGGTTACACACAAATGCCTCTCCAACAAAGCTCATATCTACTTAAACAACTCAACTAGCAAAAAAAAACCCAAAGAGAACACTCAGATCCAACAATAAGTCACTCCTTGCTGTCCCCCGTTTCAAAAGCTCCAGAGTTGGAGGCAGCAGTTTCCTAGTCAGGGCCCCGAAAATCTGGAATGAGCTCCCACTTATCATTAAAAACGAAGTTTCCTTCACTTGTTTAAAAAAATCATTAAAAACCTGGCTTTTCAACCAATGCTTACTAAACTGCACATAATCCAAATTATCTACCCGAAGACCCAATTTCATGCCTCCCCAGGATTGATTGTTTCAGAATCTGTAAATAATGTAAGTGACTATGAAATGTATTAACCTATGTAATTTCCTGTACTAATATGTTAGCTGATGTAACCGGAACACTGTGATTTTTTTCTAAGATGTCTGTAACAACGCTATGATACCCGAGGGTATGAGCATTTAACAAATGTAATAAATAAAATAAAATAAAAATACACTAGTTCTCAGTCTACTCCTCGAATCTGCCTTAGACCACATGACGTGATGTATTTCTTTCAGCATGAACAAAAAGTTCTGTCTCGACCAGCAACTTCTCGATCTGTCCCTCAAAGGAAAGTTTAACTTTGATCTCAGATTTCTCGCAGGATATAAACTTACTTGGATTATGATGCCTTCCAAGATTATATTCACGTTTGCAGTGTTTCTTGGGTCCCTTAGAAATGTGAGTAAGAACACCACACTGACTAGTCTGTGTGCGACATCAGTTGATAGGGGCATTTGTGCTCTCCCCACTGTACTCGGGTAACTGCAAAATCTGCTCAGTGATGACTATACGCAAACTTCTTATAACTGGGCCATTCTTAGGATCTTGTAAGAAAGTAAAGATGCAAGTAGTTCTCCCCACAATTGAAGGAATGCGCGCAACACAAACTCATAATAAGCAAGAGTGATCAGCGAAAGGTCATAATTGGGTAACACCATGGGCAAATCCAAACAGGAACTCAGTAAGAAATGAATCAGGATACTGCATCCTTTTCCAATTGTCGAAAATGAACTCCGAATTTGGCATATTTCTCTTCGTATCAAAGCTTAAAGAATGCCCCAGTGCAAAGTTAACAATGCTCCTGTGGCTTTAAGAACAAAAGGTCTTCTTTCACCCTGAAATGACAGCACAGAGTGTTCGCATTAGCTTAGCTTAACCCTTTCAAAGATGGCTAAAAGAGTGTCCCGAACCAAGCCACAGTCCAATGAAACCTTTTCTTTTTACTTGACAGCCTCTGCGTCCTTCTTCCTCGTAATAAATCTTGTCTGCATTTGCTGAGGTTCTTCCCCGATGCTTGCTTTTGTTGGGGGTGTGGGCAGAGGTGTTTCTCCAGTGAAAAGTTTGACATCGCCTAAAAAAAGTCCAAGCACGTCTACCTTGCACTCTGACTGCAGATGGCGTGACGTCTTCCACAATGAAAGGGTCATTAAATCTCAGCTGGTGCCACTTCTTCGTAAAATTTCGGATTAAGACTGCATCTCCGGGGAATAGTTGGGGAAGACATAATTCTTGAGCACGACTTGTTGAAGCATCTCCTTCTGTGTTCTGTACTGTCCCATACCCTTTTCGCCGTAGCTGACCTGAAATGACAGAGATACTTGAAGTCATACATGTAAGATTATTACTTAACTCCATTCCTAACAATTCTGTGTCAGGCTGAGCATCACATCTAACTCTGAATGGAGGCATGAGGGGTGTCCTCATCCGTCTCCCTGTCACTAATTCACGGGGGGTGAGATGGTGGTCAGAACCTGGTTGGTTCCGTAATGCATTTAGTGCCAATGGTAGGCAGTGCAACCACCCTTTCTTCAAGGTAAGCTTCAATTTGGCTATCCTTTCTTTAAGCAAGCCATAGAGCCGTTCACAGATTCCATTTCCTTGTGGATGATAGGCCGAAGAGCACCTGTGCTTTATACCAAGCAATAAGCTGATCTGCTCAAATGTTTGATTCACAAAATGTGGGCCATTATCTGACCTCATTACTTCACATACTCCCCATCTGGGAAACACTTCCCACACTAAGAATTTGGCTGCACAGGTAAAGTCTAGGTGTGTACACGGACCAGCCTCAATCCACCATGAGAAAGGACATACCACAACAATCTTGTATCTATATCCATTACATACTTGCAGCATGTCGACATAGTAAAAATGCAAATGCTGAAAAGGGCCAGTAGGTATCGGAATAACTCCCCTAACTGTGCGCAGTGTGTGCCCAGCTGTATACTTTTGACACACGATGCAGTTCACTACATAGAATGCAACATGTTCTAACAAATTCGGTATGAACCATTCCTCTGCAATAGTTGCAGTGAGATTCTCTCTAGTTGTATGCATGGGGTGGTGTAGCTGTTCCAGCGCCACCCTTAATAAGGCTACAGGCATCACCGGTTTACCATCTTGGGGTGCTTCCCCCTGAACTCACATAAGCTGCGTTTTGGACAAATCACTATGGGCCTCATTACGACCCAGACGGTAAGTTACCGCCTGGGTCGTACCTTTACTACCATGGCGTAAACTACGTTTACGCCATGGTGGTTGGCGGACTTACCGCCCCATTCCGAGGTTGGCGGGGCGGTAAGTCCCCAATCCCCATTTACCCTTCCCCATTCCCATTTTTGCCCTATAGGGCATAATGGGAGTGGGGAAGGCGTTAATTATGCCACCGTAAATTACGATGGCGTAATTAACAACAAGGTCCCTTAGCGCCATGGATTTTAACACCTGCTAAAAGCAGGTGTTAAATCCGCCATGGCGCTAAGGGACCTCAGAATCAGGCGGTAAGGGTCGGCGCTGTTTACGCCGCCGTAAACCCCTTACCGCCTGGGTCCTAATGAGGCCCTATATCTTTTAGATACGTTCATCATTACAACCATTTTCTGAATGGTTTCACTTCATCATCTGCTGCTTGGTTTCCACCTGAGATAAAATCTGCCCTTTTAGTGTGTGCTGCGCATTTAATGACTGCAATGGCTACTGGGAGTTGCAGTGCCTTAAGAAGCCTGTCCAATAAGGCGGCGTGCTGCACTGGTGTGCCGTCCGCTCAGATGTAGCCCCTCCTTTTCCAACGTGCTAAGTCTGCGTGCACCTTTGATGTCATATAGGCAGAATCGCTGTAGACTGTTACTTCCTGGTCTGCATGATTGTTTAGTGAGACAATCAGAGCCACTAGCTCTGCAGCCTGCGCTGAATAGTGAGACAGGAGTCGTGCACTTACCAAAGACTGAAACTCACGATTGGCTGTGCGTTTTACCACAGCCTCACTTGTATATCTCTGTCCATCATTTTGATGGATTCTTTAAGAACCGTCAATAAAATCAATTTCTCTACCTGTCAAGGCATTTTCTTTTCTGTTAGGAATTTTGTCATAGAACTCTTCATAGTTCGTACAATCATGCACATGCTCATCCTCTGCCAGTGGTTCAGCGATAAACATGGCAGAGTTCACTATTCTGCATCAAACTATTTTAATCGACGGATTTGATATGACTACCTCATAGGCAGAAGCCCTTTGAGAAGTCAATGTGCCTTTTGGTTTCTCTAAAATGGCAAATAGTGCGTGCTCAACAAATAACGTCATAGAGCATCCCATAACTATGCTTACAGCTTTCTCTATCGCAAACGCAGCAGCTGCCAGCGATTGCTTGCATGGAAAGTGACCCCTCATTACTGGGTCTAAGGTACCCCAATGTGGTTCTCCGTGTAAGGACTGCTGTCATAACGATGCCATCTGTGTGTGAGAATAAAAATAATTCCTCAGCATAATTGGGAATCCCTAAAACTGGAGCTGTGCAAATTGTTTTTTTCAACTCGTCAAACCCTTCTTCCATTTCCTCAGTCCACACGATTATTTCCTGCGTTGCCTGTGCTTTTTTTAAGGACTGCAATAAAGACATTATACATGAGCTGTAGTCAAAGACCCACGCTCTGACATAGTTACACAATCTCAGAAATCTATGCATGTGTTTTATAGTGTGTGGCTTTGCAGTTTTTAAAATAGCCTCAGCGCTCTCAGGAGTAACCTTCTTTCCTTCATGTGAAATCAATTGGCCTATGTACAACACCTCTTGTTGACAATACTGTAACTTCTCTTTGTCAACCTTATATCCTTTGTCAGCAAGTGTAATCATCAGCTGAACAGAATCGCGTCTGCACTCTTCCTCTGAAGTGCTGCATACTAGAATGTCATCTACATATTGCAACACAACACTTTCTAAATCAATATTGCTTAAGTCCATCTGAGGGCTCTATTGAAAATCAATGGAGACCTACAATACCCTTGAGGCAATCTCGTGCTTTTCAACTTAGTCTGTCTGAACGTGAATGACGTCAGATCCTGCGAGTCATTGTGGAATGGGAATGAGAAAAACACATTTTTCAAATCAATCACAGTGAAAAATCGTGATACAAAGTATATTACATAAGATTGTAGCAGGATTAGGAACTAGAGGGAACTTGGCCTCTACAATCTGGTTTATCAGCCTTAAATCTTGAATTGGTCTCCAAGACCCTCTTTCCCCTTTTTCACAGGATAAATTGCCGTATTACAGGGTGACACTGACATCACTAAGACACCCTGATCCATCATGGCGGAAATTGTCTTAAAAATACCTTCATCTGTGTCACGTTTCCCATTGTGGATGCCCGTTCATGCCCAACCAGATCCACGTCCAGCTCCCGGCCACCTGACTCTGCACCCATCACCCGCCGAGGCCCCTGCAGTCCCCGCATCCACTCACATGTTCGACGACAGCAGCTCACACCAGGCAGGGGAGATGCCTGGCTGGCAATCCAGGATACTTGCGGCCATTCCTTTACTGGCATCTGCCATGGCAGTTTCCTCATGGACAGCGCTACTATACGGGCGCAAGGAGATCCCCACGTCAGGTGACCAAGCACCAACAACTGTTTCCGTCAACATCGCGGGACACGTAACACAGATTTCACGTTTCCCCGTGACTCACGTCATGTGACCATACGATGCAGTCAAAAGGATCGGGGAAATGCGGAAGGAACGCTTCACAGCTGCTTCCTTCGAGTACTGTTTGGCGTTACGAAATTTTGGATTATTTCAGCTTTTTCGACCACGGAACGTTCTACGGATTGGCTTGTTTTTTCCCTGAAGTTTGAGTCGCATCGTTTATCTTTTAGAACTTTCGATTCTTGTCTCTGTTATTGTTACACTCACCTGGATTCCACAGGGGCGTTGAATGAAGCTGGACTGCTCCGGTCTCCACCAGTGTGACTCATAGCGAAGTGATGATCGACTGCACTTGCCCACTCAGTTTCGTCTGCCTGGCCTGCAAGAATATTTTCCTAAAAGCAGTAAAGGGGATTAGCCACCCGTGGTAGAGAGGTTACACTAACACTATTTTCCCTGAAAACTTCCAGTATTCCCCTTCATAAAGTCTCACCTTATTGTTTGGAAGGATGAACTCTCCATCCTGCGTGGAGTGCAGGGGCGCGTAGAAGTTCAGTTACTTCACTGATCTCAAGGTATTTGGCAGAGTTCCAGACAACAATGACTCCGAGGTAAGTAGTTTTTATTATTATTATTAATTAGTGTGTAAACCGAATGTATAGTTTTTTTAGAGTTCAAATGTCTGATAATTCACTCTTGCTCCTTTTATACCTTTTCCCTTGCAGCGTGATCCAAGGAGTGAGTTCGCCTCTATGGATGAAGGTAGCACTTAGGTAAGAGTCAGTTTGTACCAAGCACTGTCTAGCAAGTAATATTGTTCCGAATGTAATTAACCAGTAGTTCTCTATCTTCTTTGCAGGTGCGGCACCTTGCCGAAAATGTCTACGTAGGATGGTGACCAGCGCTGCCTCGAGCGGTAAAATTCTGAGTAAATATCTTGCGGTAAGTAAAAGAATGTCTTTGGTGGAACCCCGCTCACCTTTTGTTTTGTTCTTGTCTTTTCAGATGCTGATGTTTCGGGCGGCGATTCAACGGGTGCTACGCCGGGTCGTTGAGATGCTGCGAAGACAGGTGAGTATGGCGCGGCGCTGCAGCTGGCAATGCAACGCGGTTTATTTTAATGTCTTTTTCCTTTATCCACAGGTGCGGCTGCTCCAGGAAGAGATGATGACCAAATGGAAATCTCCTTGTTCTAACCTTCTCTTCTTCTTTCCTTTTCTCTAGGATCGGCTGCGAACACAAGACGGGTGTGGCTTTAGACTGGATGCTGGACTGCAGACACAGTGAGCGTTACGCTGCTAAGATGCAGAATAACGCGAAGCGTGTGCTGTTCTTCCGCGTGGTTTAAATAGCATCAAAAAAGTAATTCCCAGGTAAGAAGTTCCAGTACCACACCCAAGCAGCAAAATAGTTCCTAAAGGAAAGTAGTCCCTTCATGGCCTCATGATGGCCTGTACATGAGTTCTTTGCAGGATGACCTGCATAGTTTAAAGTTGGCAATATGAGCCCGGCGCCTACGACGCCAGGACTGAACCCATATAGCCCCTAGGTGGGGTTTTGGGAATTCCTGTGTCTTCTTGGGTGCCTGTTCCCTGGACAGATGGACCTGTTCCGGATGTCTGGGGGCAGGCATCGTGACAGCTATCTGGATTCTGGAATAGAATTCTCTTGACTTGGTTACGGCTGGCTTCTGACCTCGGATTGTTTACCAGACTGCCCACGGAATATCCCCTGTACTGTACCTTTGGCTCAGGTGTACTCCATCATTCAGAGTGCTGCCTAGACCCTACCGGCCTGTTGCTACCGCCGGTCCCTTTGTTCTCCATATCTACTAAGATTGCCCTGCCACCACACTGTAGGTAAGCCCTCTTGTATTATCCTATATCTTCTACATTGTTATCCATTTGCCACGTTTGACTTAACCATTCATTGCCTTGCAGTGGTCAGGGGGTCCTTCCGGTGTTCCTGGTTCCAGACTGATGGCACTCTACACCTGTGGCCTCAGAGATTGCGCGGGTAGTGGTTCTACTTTCTACCCATGTGGTATTTGGGGACGGAGGTAACAATAATCTGCACGACCATCAAGATCAGAACATTCTGCCTCTCAAGACATGGGACACTGTCGTGCTTGAGGTAAAATTGCTCCTGGTTTCAATTTAATCTTCACTTCTCCAACCCCCTTTAAGAGGCCTACGTCATAGGGACCTGTAGTCCATAATGAGGTTGGCCCTTTTACCATGTCTTTGTCAAAATACTCAGGACGGTTTTGTGCTAGCATCATTTTCTGAGGCACCTCTTGTTTGATTGCCCTCATCCAATAAGTAATACTCAAATCAAATATTACTTCGTCATCGGATGGATGATCTCCAAATAGATTGTCATCAGTGACGTCAGTTAATCGATAACCTTCCCCGATGGCAATTACTGCACACCATCATCTGCTTCTTTCATCGTTTCCATCAAGCAAAGCAATTTCACCTCGCACTATGGATGCTTGCAACTCTAAGGGAAAAACGTGTCCCTCTTCTTCACGCATAGGTATCTTTGGCGTAAACAGAAATTCATCAGGTATTCTCATTGTTCTGCCTACTAGGCATGGTAGCCATGTCAATAAAATGCATACTACATAATGAAAAACCTTTGGTTCCAAAGGTATTGCTCTCATGGCTATCTGTCCTGAAAAGGCCATAATACATTTGCTCACATTTAAATAATGTATTCCTGGTTTTGAACACACTATGCCTTCATAGGTAAACGAGATTGTCATATTTAACTTTGTCATCAAATCTCAACCTAATATGTTCACAGGTGTCTGCCTGGAATATAGCAAAGGCACCTTCATGTCACATTCTCCCATAGAGACTGGTAAGTCATCAGTAAAAGGAACTCTACTTGTAGCTCCTGAAAAACCCTGAGTATTCATGGCATTGTCAGACATTGAAAACTGTTCCTCTCGTATACATGAGCGTGTTGCACCGGTGACTACTAAAAACGAAACACCTTTGCCTCCTATATTGAAGACTACCCTCAGTTCCTTATGAGGATTCGGCATCACAGATAGTACTGAACACATCAAGTATCCCAGTGAGCTGCCCTATTGTGGGTACAGCCTCATTCCGTTACCTGTGAAAGGATTCCCTCCATCTAAAAAGTGACACCCCCTATTCTAGGGGTCATTAGCTGTCCTGTACTTTGCTGAATCTGCATGGGTGAGTGCTGCGACTGCCCTTGTGGCAGAGCCAGTGCTGCTTGCTGAATTTGCAAGCTTTGCTGCCCTCTCGACGCTTGCTGCTGCTGCTGTATCATATGATTCTGAGCAAACCCATCACCACTCTGCTGTGAATATGCAGGTAGGTTTGAAGTCCCCCCTCTTAAAAACTGTCTGTTTTGCATGAACCCTTGACTTCTACACATGCGAGCAAAATGCCCTGTCATCCCGCATGTCCAACATGTAGGTGGCCTCCTAATCTGCCCATCCTGCATGTTTTGAGCGTCATTCTGAATATTTTGAAACCCACCTTGATTGTTCTGAAAGCTTCCCTGATTATTCTGCCAATTCCCTTGATTATTCTGAAAACCTCTTCCTCGAAATCCACCCCTTCCTCGCGGAGTAAACCCATTATTACTCTGATCAAACTGCCTTTGGTTATTCACATGTGGCATATTTGCCATCTGCTGTGAATTCGATCCATCTACACTAGTCAACATTGCCGCTTCAATGGCATATTCAGACAGTTTCTTCTGCACTCATTTTGCCTCTTTGCTCTTTTTAGCATCATCTGTTTTGCAATTCTTTTCCTACAAGAGTCTGCAGTAATGCGCAATGGTCAACTGAATCTCCGACTACGGTTTGGCTTCTATACCCACTAACTTCTTGAGCTGCTTCTGTACAGGGTCTAGCAGCCCTTGGCACAATATATGATAGAACACAGGTATAGATTTTCCCCAAGATTTATGCGTCTCCAAGCTCCACTCCTCTTGAAAATTCTGAATGTAAACAAGCGGATCATCTCCGTCCTGCATCTTTTTCGTCATTATAGCTCCCATATCAGACGTGTCTGGATACAGTACTCTAAGCGCTTTCCAGACTGCCACCCTACAATTATTCAATGGTGCTCCATCGTGAGCAGTGTTTACTGTAGTAACACCAGCATATCCTGCCCTTGTCCACACGTCATCACCTCTCACCAATTATGGCGATCAGGAGACCATTAATGTCCCCTATAGCTAATGTGTTTCCACCCGTCATTTTTTCTAACTCATATATCCACTTCCCAGCGCCAGAAGTTAAACTGAGGAATTTACACCTTAAATTATCCTTGTCCATCTGGGGCCATGGTATATACTGTGGTCTGGCCCCTCCTTTTTCCAATAAAGGAAACTGTGACGCCCCAAACTCATTCTCATCTCTCATCATTTGTCTGTCCACCACAGGGATAATATTCTCACATCGCCTTCTTCCTGATAGCAATCTTAATCTGTTCATATAAGGTGGTGACGCCCCCCTCTCACCATGGAGTTGCCCTTTAGGTCGGTCTGACTGTGTCAGTGATTCTGATGCCCTAGAAATAGGTGTGTTCAAATCTGACCATCTGAAAAACATCCCTCAGGACCGCATACGTTTCCTCTCTCCTCCCCCACGGATGGTATCCCTGTCTTAGTCTGACATTTATTGTGCACAACTCCTGCAACTTCTCTCATCATCTCTATTCAGAGTCAGTCTATCTAGAGACAGCTCCTTCTGCTTCATACTTCATGAGGCTCCCTCTGTGTCATACAACGGAGTGCTCTCGAGTCGATAATTTTTTCCCTTCCCCTTTAGTTCTAGCTGAGCTCGATCACTTCTCTCTTTATCGTGTCTCTCCCTGTCCCTCGGGACCTTAGGGATACCATCTCTCTCTCTGTACTTTTCTCTGGACCCTCGTCACTACTTTGCGTAGGTGACTGTTATGCCGGTTGCTACACCCTGTCACTGCCTTAAGCACCCTCAATGGGTATAACCCATTGTCTTTCTTGTTCTCATCTTCTATTTCAGCCGGGGTGGGGGGAGCAGAGGGCTCCTCAGCCCCCTCTTTGCATACATTAAGTATCCAATGTACAGGAGGCAGTACATCTCGCTCCTCTTGGTACATCTTCCAGAGCTCTAAGCTCGCTAGGCGCTTGTCTAGCTTTTTTCTTGTGTACGCTGCATGCAAATATGTCATCATGTGCTGCGGAACTGCCTTTGATAGTGACCCTCCTTGTGGCCACAGCATGAACATTTTATCCTCAGTATACTGTCTAAGCTTAGGTGCATGTTTCGGCAACTGCTTGCAGAGATGCACAAGTGGAGTAATAGCCTCCATTCTTGATTTGTCTACTCTTAAACTGTAATCACAGATTTAAAAAGTATGTTTCAGAAAAATAACATAATATGAGTGAGCACCAATCGTCGCAAGCTCCAATCTCGTTAATCACAATTTTGCCTTTAATCTGCTAAAAAACAACCACCAAGTTCAATTTAAACAATCAATGAATTTTTCCGTTTCTGATGTCATCACATAAAACAAGACAGACAAACTCAACTGGTCACATACATTTTCAATGATCTTCTCCTTAAGACTCGTCTTGCCCTCTAAAATACTTCATACAAAGTGTAAATTAACCTCTTTAGATTCACATTAAATCGAATCCGTTTTCTACATCATCCACTACGGGACTCTAGGTTCAAATTTCTTCCGTTACGTTTGTAAAACACGCAGGCCAGGGTGTATTCTCTTATCGTGGCCTCTCTCACGATTTTCTATTGCTTGGCCACACTCAAGTCAATATCTCATTCCCCATATATATATTACTCTATTATCGACACGTTATGTTTATCCAGCCACCCTCTGTTACTCACTTCTTTTCTTCACTTATCACCCATACTTTTGCCAACTCACTCAGATTGTACTCACCACTATCATTTTCGTCTTCTGACTCTTGGGATCGTCCGCCTTTTTTGCCGGCTCTTCAACCTTCCGATCGATCCGCTTCTCGTAGACGTGGGAGGGAATTCTATGGAAAGTAGGGGACCCGTCACACCCAGGTTGCAAGGCTTTTTCAAATTACACTCAGCACTATCTACAGGGAGCTTCACATCCTTTAAGCCGAATGGCAAAGGTCGTCCGATATTTCCGGAACTCTAAAGTTTACTCATGTCGATGGCTTTGAACCATCCTCTGCTACGAAGTGAACTGGATAGCCCAGCCCTTTATGATGAGTAGCAATTACCCTGGAGATGGATGGGGATGCAGACTTTATTCATACATTAATAATTGAAATGACTCAGGTAATTGGCAAAAGGAAGACTGTTTTAATGTCAATTATCTAAAACAGGGAGCATAACGAACATCAACGAACTCGCTCGATCCTCTTACTCAAACATTCTTAGTAAAAACTGAGATCTTATGAGCAAAACGTGTCACCAATGACGTCTAACCTATGTATGAAACAATGTCATCCTACGTGGCAAACTACAAAAACCTATGCGCATGAGTGATTGGCTCTGAGTAAATATCTAAGTATACGATCCATACTAGTCTAAAAAAGTGTGAATATGTGATTGGTTACTTAACAGCAGGTGGGGCAAGTAATCCCTCCCCCAATAATGACCACTATGAACATCACTAAATTCATGACGTCCCATTGGTTTACACACTATAGGACCCCTAAATACGCAGTCCTCTACAATTGGTTGGCACTCTAACCAGGGTTGGACTGTCCCTTTCGGTCATTTGGCCCATGGCTGAACGAAGTTGGGGACCCTGGGGGCCGGTTTTTTGGACAGGAACCCTGGGAAGTTTTTTTGTTTATAATTTTGTATTTTTTGTATTACACTTTGTGAGCAGCGTGCTGCGGCGCTGCCTGCGGCGGGTGGCCCTGCCCACCGCGACCCTATTCATCAAAGCAAGGTAACAGAGATGGTGTTACCTTGCTTTGATGATTGCATCATGCATGCATCCTAATATGATGCATGCATGTTGCAATGCAGATGCATATCATCAAGGTGGCCACCAGCGGGCATGCCGCTACCACTGCTGAGGCTGGCACCGTGCGGTGCTCGCTCGGGCGGGCTGGCCTGGCTGAGGTGCTGATTGCGCAATTAAGCAAAGCAAATTAAAGCATAACACCTCCTGATACTGGGGGGCTGTTGGCTGAGAGCTGGCTGGGCCTGGGGCCCCGCCCCTGGCAATTTCTGCCATTTCACACTACAGTTGATTTCAACTTTGCAGGAAGTAACAACACATTGTTGCACTTCTTTGCAAAGTTGAAACGCAACTTGTGCCTGTGGCTGGGGGGCCGCCATGGAACAACATGGTGGTGGCCAATGAAATGTGGCTGCAGCCCACCCCAATAGACTCTGTGCCACCAGGTGCTGTGCACGTCACTCAGTCACACCACGTGATTGACTCAGTCTCTCGATATTTGCCTTGGGCCTCTGGCCCTGGGCATGATTTTGGCCACCACGGGGGCACGGCGCAGACAGACTAGAGAGCCTGGCCCAGCTGAGCCGCGCACTGCACACCAGGACCCAGAGTCAGAGACCGGACCACCAGGCGAGTCTGAGCGGACTGGAGGCCACCAGTGCCCAGGAGGACCAGGATCACAGGCGAGTCAGAGGCTGGCTCGCCAGTGCCCAGCCACAGCAGCAGCCAGCCAGCCAGCCAGCAGTGCTGCACAATCAGGTAAGGAAGGCTGCATTTCTGGAATGGTATTTTAGGATGGCGTAAAGTAGGATGGCTTTTTTTATAGCATTTTTGATTTTTTGTTTCTGTATTTTAACTTTTAATTTAGGCAAAACAGGAAAATAGTCATATCAATGCCAAAAGAGCAATAAAGGGGCTCTTTGGAAAGGGATTGTCCTCCCAAACCTATTGTTCTACATTGACAGTTTTAGAAAGGAATAGATACATGTTTTCCAAGTGCAAATTAAATTGCAATAGGTGGTGTCCCTGGCTGTATCATTCTGGTTGCCATGCATGCTTGCCACCTTGAACTTCATAAATCTCCAAGCATATATTCACTGCCCGACACACACAGACCGACAAGGGGGGCGAAAGAGGTCTATAATTGCGATGAGACTGTTTATTGCCCTCTGGGCGGCAGAACAAAGAAAGACAGTCAGCAAGGGATCTGAAACAGAAAAAGCCCTCTTACGAAAAGGGTAAGAGACGCAAGAGATGTGGTCACACAACAAGGATGTGGTACTGTTCTTGTATTGGCTGCATCCCTTCCTTGTCAATGTTACATCACATTTGTGACATTTGTGATTTCCAAGCCCCAGCAGTGCACTGATGTGCCTTCATAGCAACATGTGCCACCCTATAATTCACAAAACTAGAAAAAGCATGTTACCGCTCTTGCACTCTCCTTTTGTTAGCTATTGGTGACATATATTGGGGTTCATTCTAGTCTTCTCGGGGCTCCAGCTTGTAAGTGCTGGACAGGGTACCAACCCCATGTAGGACAAGGCCTTGTAGGGTTCGAGTAAGGAAAACTGTGGACTCCTTTGTCACGTTGACGTCTCCAGGACAACAGGGCGGGAGGGAGAGAGAGAGCGGGAGGAACGGGAAGTGACGTGGGAGGGGCGGGGGCAGGGGCAGTTGAAGTTGAATGTTAATAAAGATGCACGTGAATTGCAGAGCTCCGCGTCCGACTAATCTTTGCAGCGTCATGCGCCCTGCTTTGTGCCACAACATAACAATCGCGACAAGGGCGGCTGTACAAGCAGAGCGGCTCTCATGGTGAGAGCACCGCGGTCCGCCCACACCAAACACGCAACAAGAGGCAGAGCGCTCGGAGGCGCGGGCCTACCCAGTTGGCCCATAACACGCAGCCCAGGCCGCGGCAGTGAACGCACACGCGGAGGAGCCGGGAGCCCCGCCTGCAACTACTGAGGCAAGCACAGTGATACACGCCCAGTACAAAGGTACACACGGAAGGAAGTGCCCTCGCAGCTCCAGGCCCACAGGAAGGGGAGGAGTCGCGCACACAGAACATGTGAGCCCACGGAAAGGAAAATCCCTCGTGGCACTCCAAGCCCGCAAAAATAAAAGACTGTGGAAGCTATACAGCACGTGTGCACATCCAAGGAAGGGACATACGCAGGTGCCCTGCAGCAAGGGCTACAGCACGTGGTGCTGTGGAATCCCCACAAAGGGGTGGAGGACAATCAGATGATGCTCGTGCCACCCCAGGTGGCAATCCAACGTCAGTGAGATGCGGAGCCACATCCTGCACAGGAAACCCACACCCAGACCGACGGATGGTGCTCGTGCCCCAGCAGCAGCCATCAAGAAGAGAGAACTACTAGCAACACAGATCCAGTAAGTGAACACACTTTCAAACAGAATGTCAGGTCAAGATGATGGACAAGGAGCACAAGCTCAAGGGAATGGGCCCCCAGCGCCAGCGGCACCAACAGCAGATCACGTGCCATACCAGCTACCAGACACACTGGCAGCCCAGATGCCATGAGCATTTGATGTGACAGACACAAGTAACATGGGTCCCAGATGGACTAAGTGGATCAGGGACTTTGATCTGTATATGGGAGCCTCAGGACCAGTCGCAGACGCAAGGCAAGTGTGTCTTCTAAAACTAGCCGTAGGCTCTGCCACACGCGACATCATCGACGAAATGCCCCAAGACTCCATAGACTCAATCCAAGACCTTAAAGACACTCTGGCAGCCTATTTCGCGCCGCACACCAATGTTGACTATGAAAGACACTTGTTTCATAGCACCAAACAGGCAAAAGGGGAAACCATGGATGCATATGTGATGCGATTACGCATCAAGCTAAAACACTGCGACTTCGCAAACTACTTGAATACCGAGGCCCTGAGGTCACAAATCATATCAGGGTGTGAATCACAAGACATCCGCAGGAAGCTACTCCAGAAATCCTGCACATTGGAGGAAATCCTAGCGCTAGCAAGAGTCGAAAGGGCCATTGACTCCCAAGTAGAAAGCTTCGGGAACACCAATGCCGGAGAGAACCTAAACAGACTGCGGCTAGAGAAGAAGTCGGAAGAACTTTTCTGTAACAAGTGCGGGTTCGAGTACCCACTCGAGGGAACATGCCCCGCAGTCAGACAATGCTGCACTTCCTGTGGTGAAGAAGGACATTTCAAGGCAGTATGTAGGCTTTTCCGAGACCGAGGGAGAGACCGACCCAAAGACAACACTTCTCGCCCGAGAAGTCGGTACGGGGGCCGTCAAATACCAACCCAGCCCAAAGCACTCCTAACACCCAGAATCAACCCAAAGGCGACCAGACAGACAAAGACTCTGGAGAAGACTGACAGAAAAGGAGAGAAAGAAGGAGGTTTGTAATGTGCGCATGACCCGAGCGTAGGTTGAGACGACATGTACGATACTTGGTGGAACAATCCCCCACCGATTCTGACCCCAGCTCATCGGGGAGTGACCAGAAGAGGAAAGCATACGTCTACGCCCTGGGCAACCCCACAGCGACAGCCCACAGTCCACTCATCATCAAACTACAAGAGAGACCAACGTAGTTTCTTATAGACACCGGAGCCACAGTTAATGTGGTAAGTGAAAAGATCTACTCTGAACTTCCCTAGAAACCCAAGCTCCATCCAGCTACAGTTGACATATACGCTTACGGAGCCAAGACACCCTTAAGGTGCCTAGGACAATTCAGTGGGGTCTGCAGCTACAAAGGGCAGGAAATTAGGGTTCTGATGCACGTTCTGGCCACAGAGACAGATAGCGGCTGTAGCTTGAGTTTTAAGGTGGCCGCTGATATGGGTTTGATACACATACTCTACAACATAATGGTCCACAAATACATAGACCCGGTTGAAATGATAAACAATCTATACCCAAAAATATTCAAAGAAATTGGCAAACTCAAAAACAGGCAAGTCAAACTCCACGTGGACAGCTCCATAGGCCAAGTAAGAGAGGACGTGGAACGGCTTTTACTAGTGAAAGACTAGCTGGCTGTGTCGGAAGATCACTTGCTCTTAAAAGACTGCAAACTAGTGATCCCCGAAGCCGTGAGAGCGAAGGTCATTGATCTAGCCCACGAGACCCACAGGGGCATGGTCTCCACCAAACGCATGCTCCGCCAAAAGGTATGGCTCCCGCACATAGACACCCCAGTAGAGGCAGCCCTAAAAGCGTGTCCCACATGCTGTCTCATCACACCAAATCGGCACCCAGAACCACTGCTCATGTCAGAGCTCCTGCAGAAAATATGGGAGGCAGTCGCGGCCGACTTCTTTGGACCCATTGAAGGAGGGAAGTACGTCTTGGCCATGATGCACGAATACTCACGATATCCGGACGTGCGGCTAATATCATCCACGGCTGCCCATCATGTCATCCCAGCTCTAGACCACATGTTCTGAGTTTATGGAGTACCTAAGGTACTCAAGACAGACAGCGGGCCCCCATTTTGCGGACATCAATTCACCCAATTCACAGAATACCTCGGATTCCATCACAGGAAGATCACTCCATTGTGGCCCCAAGCCAATGGGAGGA
Source organism: Ambystoma mexicanum (assembly GCF_040938575.1). NCBI lineage: Eukaryota > Metazoa > Chordata > Amphibia > Caudata > Ambystomatidae > Ambystoma > Ambystoma mexicanum. The sequence continues at coordinate 258,587,916 of NC_090922.1, forward strand.
TTGAGCGATTTATGGCTAACCTCAAACGAGCCCTGCAAGTCACACGCCTGACAGGACAGCCATATGAACAGGTATTGAACCAGCTCATGAGGCACTACAGAGGGACACCCCATAGCATGACAGGAAAGACCTCTGCTGAGCTAATGTTTGGGCAAAACACGCAAACGCGCATCCCCCAGGCTGAAGTTATCAGCCCACGTCCCGCCCTAGACCCGGAAATCAGAGAGCGAGACGAAGCAGCCAAGGCCCGAATGAAAGAGTATGCTGACACCCGCAGGCGGGCGCAGACATCCCAAATAGAAGTAGGAGACGTGGTGGCAGTATGCCAATCGCCAACCCACAAGCACACAGCTGCTTTTCGCGAGGAGCCCCTTCTCATCACGCAACTGAAAGGGTCCATGATCACTGCCCAAGGGTCAGGAGGCCCTGTCACGAGGAACTCGTCCCATTTCAAGGAACTTCCACAGAAGGGAAGCTGGCATCTGAGCGGGAGAGTGCAGGCTCACCTGGACTATGAATCTGATGACCCTTACCTAGGAGACCAGTGGGACTCGGATGAACCAGAGCCAGACAAAGGACAAGGAAACGCTGAGATTGGAACAGCTGCAACGAGCCCGGAACAGACCTCGTCGATGGATTGAGGAAATGGACTAGAGGCTCATCAGACGCCGCCTGTTGCGAAGGGTCTGGCAACTGTTTAAAAAGGGGGAGATGTCACGGTGGCGTCTCCAGGACAATGGGGGCAGGAGGGAGGAATGGGAAGGGGCGAGGGCAGGGGCAGTTTAAGTTGAATGTTAATAAAGACACACGTGAATTGCAGAGCTCCGCGTCCGACTAATCTTTGCTGCGCCATGCGCCCCACGTTGCACCACAACATAACATCCTTGGAGTGGGTATGTGTGACTTCTGTGCATGTCACAGACCCCATTGCTTTGTGTGGTCTCCAAAGAGCTGACCCAACCCGAGCTGTTATTGGTGCACAGTGTAGCCGTTGTAAAGTTCTCCGTGCACAGCAGCCCGCCAGGCGTTTTCTGACAGCACGTTGTACAGATTTGAGCCGGGTATTTGCTGTTTACACTCAGGCACAGTTCCAGCAGGGGGGTAAGGGGGGACAGGCCCTCCCAGAGCCAGCCTCTGGCCCCTCCCCTAGAAAGGAGGCCATGTCAGTGGTGTTATATGCCACTGGTAACCGAGGGAGGGGTGGGGGTGGATGTCACTCTAAACATTTAGCAGTAACCTCAGAGAAATCATTATGAGAGGCTGAATTTCAGGAGGCCCAGCCATGATTTGTTTTCTTGCCCTAGACAATGATTTATGACCCACAGCCATAAAAGTACAACTGACCAGGGAGATGGAGGGCTAGTCACACCTCTAAGTGAGGTAGTACAATTATTCAAGCAGGCTGCTACAAATATTTTCTCAAACCTAAAATCACAATGTGTGTTTCTGTAATTTAAAGTCTGTTTATTTTTTGTGGGAATATAGTGTTATTTCACATCATGCTTAACAAAATAGTTAATTATATCAAACAATAAATGACAGGTTAAGTTGCTTGAACACAGATTTCTGTAGAATGTGCGTCAGCTGACTGGGGGCCCTGACAAATTCCATTCAAAATATATATTCTGCTGCATTAACTACTTGAGTATAAGTGAAAAGATAAGGTTGGTAGTAACAAAAATGTAATTCTATAGGGGAGAGTGTAGTAAAATCAAAAAGTGATAGATGCAAGGCTTTGAATTAAAGATTTCCACTACCGTTGCTGTTCGCAACATTCCATGCCATAATTCTGTAGTATGTCCGTGCGATTAAAGAAGGAGACAAGCCATTAGAAAATGGCTTTCGATGCTGCCACCAAAAGGTGCAGTTCAATCTGAATTGCCAGGCCATGTTCCCTCTCCACTGAAACACAAGCAACCACACACATTTTTAGGCCCTGTGGTCTAACAGTTTGGAATGGCTTCTGACAATAGTGACAGGGCTAAGGCTGATATGCAAACAATGGTATTAGAGGCTGGCCAGATCAATGACAGGGGTTCTAATTTATTCAGAGACTTTTTACCTTTTAGATACAACCAGAACGCATTATGTGGAACGCAGATAGGATGGCAATATAATGTGAGGAGAAACACACATCCTATGGGTGTGTCTGGTCATTTACCCACCTAACGACTAGCCATGGCTATGTCAATGCCTCACCATCAAAACCTAACTTTTCTAGAACTCTTTGCGCAAGCTCTATCAGAATGTAACACCAAATGTGTTGCTGTATAGGGCCTGCCAGTGTTATATCTAAGCATTCTTTTGAGTGCTTAATACCTTAATTGCCTCTGTAAATGATCTCCTGGTGTAGTACAATTCTCTTTGTTTTCAGCCAGTTAATTTTATAAGCAACATATTTGTCAATGCCTCTGTGACATGCACTGAAGTCCTGCCTTAAACAAGCAATCACAAACCCAGTGGTTTTGGCTTACGTATAGGTATTAGCAGACATTTGCCAGGCAATGCCATCATATGCCCAGTTACTGGCACCATGTTCCAGCTGTTCCCATTTTATGGCTAGGTGGTACCCTTATGGCAGTGCTTGGCAAATGCCTATCCATGCCTAATCAAAAGCCCAAGCTGTGGGCTTTGCCAATGCATGTTGGCTTCCATTTGTCTCCCTAAGTGAATGTGTATATGCCCAGATGTGGATGTCTTACTTGCTACCCCTAGGGAATCAAGCTGCACCTCACTGAGCTGGTGCAACAAGGCCCTACCTGAAAATGATAAGGCTAGGTTGGTAAGTATTGACCAGCTTCAGATCTTCTCATGCATACTTACCAGTGGGGTACTGACCTAAATAGAATGTAGCTTTGTTTGGAAGCCAAGTCTACTCTGACTAACATTTCATGATTCAAACTGATAAGTACCGACTTGATAACCTCATTCTGTTTGAGTAACTTTACAGAGTTTGCATGCAAACAGAATGTGTGTTGTGGGGTTTGTTTGGAAAGTATGACGTGAATCCTGGGTGCTCGGTGTTTAGGCAGTGCCAGAAATAAAACATGAACACCCGTAAAATAACAAAAAAGAAGAGCGTTTTCTATAATGTTGTGGGCAAAGTATAAAAGGTGTACATCTTTTATAACTAAAAGCAGTATTTAACTATTTTCTAAAGAGTGCAATCAGAGTTGGATTTAAAATTTGGACAAGGGACACATGCCAATGCCCCCCCCCTTGTCCCTCTGTTCTACTCTCTCCACTCAAATACAAACAGCCAGGGCTGATCAGGCCCACCCAGTGAGATCTTATCTTTTTGACGTGTCTCAGAGACAGAATATTTAGAACAGGTAGTGATTAGAGATGGGAAAAGGTAAAAAGTGTCAGGATTTCACATGTAATTGGGGCCAGTGGTGCTCTAGTCAAACGATGTTCTATGCCCAAACATACTGTTCATGTATTAAAGCATAAGAAATGCATATATTTTAGGACACCGCTTTGTGTTATGTGCAGGAGAAACTTCAAACTAGGGTGTAAGGCCCTCTGGAGGCACAGGGACGCCAAGGAACTACATTACCCATGAGGCTTCTGTGGCCACGAGCCTCCAGAACTCATTAGGACGACGAATCGGCCTTCGCGCATGCGCATTGTGCTCCGGACACCGCCCCAGCTTCTGCGCATGCGCACAACGGACCCGAAGAGCCCTGCTTCCGCTCATGACACCGGAGAAGTCGGACGCATGTCTCGGAGGCTCCTGCAGGCTGCGAATCGCGGGGCCACACTTTGCCTGCTTATCCTGCAGGCCCAGCGCAACACTAGGGATAAGTGATAAAAACTATTACGAACCGCTGTACTTGACTGCGGACCTGTGGGAGGGAGATCATATTGTTGCGTGGGCTCCGGAGAGCGAACGTTTTCTCGTTCGACTTGCCAAACTTAAAAGGAGCATTGCGAGCACTGTGAGGCTCGTTTTCGGGTGGTCCTGGTCAAAGGGGCTTGGGGCTTAAGGCTCATCAGAGCGAAGAGTGTGTATGTGTGTCGGGACTCCGGCACTGATTTTGCCCGCAAGCAGCGGGAATTGGTAGTGTCACCAAGCAAGTGTACAAATGTAAAACTCATACATGCTTTTCTTCTCTTGTAGTGGCAATCCATTCATTGTGAACCAAGAATCGTAGAACCAGAGCCTGTGGCGGAGCTCACCACTTCTGCAGCATCATTCAGAGCTAAGTGCAGCTAAAACGTTAAGCATTGCATGTGTGGTTGTGACTTCAACAATCATTGTGAATAGTGCTACGATTCATCGTGGGGACTATGTTTGAGTGATGTAAAGCTCAAAAGTGTTCATGCATCTGGAACCTTGTTACTAAGAACGTGCTACTGATTACCATGATGTATGCAAGAGTGAGTGGGCAGAGATCGACATCGTAGGAACCCAGGAGGGAGCCTTCGAACAACTCATACCTACCCTACCCCCATCCAAAATTCCTTACCCTACCTCATCCCATTCCTTATCCTAAATTCAACCCGGTTACCCTAATTCCCCCTACCTATCCAATCCAGCGGACCCTAACCCTCTTTCCCCGGCGGGTCGCAGAGGCCTGTGATGGTACTAATCCAGGCACCAAGACCCAACGGGGAGGCAGGTGTACGTGCTGCCTCCACGCAAGGCCAGGATACTTGACAGGAGCGCAAGCCCAAGTATTGTCAGGCGCCCAGGTAGCACGTCACCATGGAGGCGGTATTGGCAGCATTACAGGATCTAAAAAATGAGCTGCATGCCACTAGACAGGATTACGCCTCTCTGGCAGGACAGGTTCATACGCTCACAGTCCAAGCCGCTGCTCAAGCCACACCTTTGCCTAGTGATCATGCTCTACCTACCCCAGTGCAGGTCCATGTGTCAACTGAGCCCCCACTCCCTTTGGCCGCCCCTGAGAGGTATCATGGGGACTCCCAACGGTTCAATCAGTTTATAATGCAATGCCAGTTACATTTCATTACGAAACCCACTGTCTTTCGCACTGCCCAAGCACGCACAGCATTTGTCATCTCATACCTGGGTGGGGATGCCGCATCCTGGGCCACACCACTAGTTGCTAAGGACGATGCACTATTGTATGATTGGGACCGATTCCTGGAGGAGTTTGGTAACATTTGTAACCGAAGGGCAGCAACCTTAATAAAGGACAGGGAATTACTTACCTTGCATCAAGGAGGGAAGGACGTGGTGACATATGTTACCACCTTTAATCGGTTGGCAGTCGAAGCAGACTGGCCATAGGAAAAGCGGTTAGCGCTTTTTTACCAGGGTCTACGTGATGACACAAAAGACCTTATAGCACAAGTGGATCCACAACCTGACACTTGATCTTCTATGATAGATTTGGCATTACGGCTTGACCAAAGGCAAAATGAGAGGAGGCAGGATAGAAGAAAGTGGGACAGCAAACCAGTGGTAAGGTTGGATCAACAACAACAACCAAAACCGAGTAAGGCAAGTGATGAACCCATGCAAATAGGAACCGTTTGCGGCCCCCTGTCCAAGGAAGAGAAGGACAAGAGACGACGAGAAAAACTCTGTCTCTATTGTGGGAAATTGGGACATTTTGTCAGAGAATGTCCAACCAAGCCCAAGAAAGAATTGCCGGGAAATGAGAAAGCTTGCCAGTAAGGGTGGTCCAGGCGAGCCCACCAGAAAACACCCCTAGACTTTTGGCTAATACCTTGCAACCACAAGTGAACCATGTTACAGTTCCTGGCACCATCCTTTGGGGGACCAACGGGTATCGTATCCTTGATGGTGCACTCAGGAGCCACCGGAAATTTCATAGATCAAGCATTAGCAGCTAAATTAGGAATCCCTTTGGTGGACAAAGAACGTAAGGAAGAAGTTCAATCGGTAGATGGGTCGCCACTGACATCGGGCCTAATCTCACAACAAACCATATGGGTGCACTTAGAGTGCAATCCACCACACCAGGAAGAAATCTGGTTCGATGTCATTGCCGCACCACGATTTGGTATTATCCTAGGGTTACCCTGGTTGAGGACTCATAACCCGGAAGTGAATTGGTCCCAAGGGACGTTAAAATTTACCTCAGCCTTCTGTTCCAAGTATTGTGGCATAACCAAGGTTGCGGGGCATGTAATCGGAAGTATAGGAAGTGACTTGCCCGCAGAATATCAAGATTATAGAGATGTCTTTAGTAAAATCGCAGCAGAAACCTTACCACCCCATAGGTCTTTTGATTGCAGAATTGATTTAGAGCCTGGGGCAGCTCTACCATGCAGCCGTATTTACGCATTTACGGAATCCGAAAACGAACACCTGAAGGATTATATCAAGACAAACCTGGCCAATGGCTTTATATGTCATTGAACATCACCGGTATCGTCGCCCTTATTCTTCGTTCCAGAAAGAACTGGGGACCTAAGAACTTGCATAGACTACAGGGCGATTAACCGTATGACGGTAAAGAACCGTTACCCATTACCTCTGATTCCCACTTTGCTGGATAAGTTTCGTGACGCCAAGATATACACGAAGTTGGACCTACGAGGTGCCTACCATTTGGTGCGGGTGCGCGAAGGGGACGAATGGAAGACCGCCTTCAGAACAAAATTCGGCCTTTATGAATACCAGGTCATGCCAGTCGGACTCTGCAACGCACCCGCCGCCTTTCAGCACTTCTTGGATGAGGTTCTACGGGGATACCTAGATGTTTTTACGGTTGTCTATATAGATGACATACTCATCTACTCACGAAACCTAGAGGAACATCGGAAACATGTGAGAGCGGTCTTACACCGCTTAAGAGAACATCAGTTATATGCTAAGATGGAAAAGTGCGAATTCCACCAAACTACAATAGAGTTCCTGGGATTTATTCTTTCTCCAGAAGGAGTGACAATGGATCAGAAGAAGGTGCAGACTATCACAGAATGGCCGTCCCCTACCTCGGTGAAGGAAGTACAGTCAGTTTTAGGCTTCGCTAATTTTTACCGCCGATTTATAGACGGATTTGCGAAGAAAGTACAGCCAATCACTCGTTTGTTGAAAAAGGGAGTAGTCTTCCGATGGGATACAGAGGCAGAAACCACCTTCCAGGCCCTGAAGAAAGCATTCACCACAGCACCTATATTACTCCATCCAGATCCTGCTCGCCCATATGTAGTGGAAACCGATGCCTCCAGTTACGCATTGGGAGCAATATTGTCTCAACGAGATAACACTGGGCAACTACATCCTGTGGCATACTACTCTCGTTTCCTGCTTCCTGCGGAGAGAAACTATATGATAGCCGATAGAGAACTCTTAGCCATAAAAGCAGCATTCAGTGAATGGCGCCACTATTTGATGGGCGCACGGCATACCATCACAATTCTAACTGATCATAGGAATCTACAATGTCTAAGGTCTGCTAAGGCCCTAAATCCAAGACAATTGCGGTGGGCGATGTATTTTGCCGATTTTGATTTTATAGTAACGTACCGACCGGGAGCGGAAAACAAGAAGGCTGACATCTTGTCCCGTTACCCAAAACCTGGCGCTGAGACCATCAAAGAGGAAGAACTGAAACCAATTGTGCCCCCTGCACGTATCATCGGTAGTGTAACAGTCGATGATATGTTCGACGATATTCGAAAGGCGTTAACAGCACAAGAACTAGCACAATGGAACAACCCAGGTATAGGGAGAACAGTTAAAGACGGATTACCCTTCTTGGGCACAGCCTTATATCTTCCAACCACTACCATTCAGCAACGTGCCATTAGATGGTGTCATGATTCTCCTTTTGTGGGGCATCCTGGCACAGCTAAAACCTGTGAGCTCGTGATGCGCCATTTCTGGTGGCCCAAAATGAAACAAGATATTCACCAGTACGTACTTGCATGTGAATGTTGTTTAAGGAATAAGTCTGATCACCAACGCCCTGCTGGTTTATTGCGACCTTTACCCACGCCATCTGTACCTTGGCATACTATATCACTAGACTTGATAGCAGATTTACCAGCTTGCCACGGATTAACCACCATCTTGGTAGTAGTGGGTTAATTGACTAAACTAGCGCATTTCATTCCATTGTAAAGGGGTGCCAACGGCCAAAATAATGGTAGACCTTTTCCTTCAAAACATTGTACGCCTACATGGCATTCCACAGCACATTGTGTCAGATCAGGGGTCGCAATTCACTTCTCGTTTCTGGCGAGCCTTCTGTAGTTCAGAAGGTATTAACCTAAGACTTTCCACCAGTTATCACCCCGAGACCGATGGGCAGACCGAGGGGGTGAATCAGACCCTTGAGCAGTATCTACGGTGTATGACCTATGAAAACGAAGCTACTTGGGCTGATACAATCTGGCTTGCCGAGTTAGCTTATAACAATGTTATACATGCTTCCACTAAAACAACCCCTTTTTCTGGCACGTATGGTTATCACCCTCGATTTCAACCTGTTCCCCATGCCACTCTAGAAACGGTCTCCTCTGCCCTATCACACCAAAAACATCTAGAGGGAGTGTGGCGGGGTATTCTTACCAATTTAGTGACTGCAAAACAAAAGTACAAACTGTATGCTGATAAAAAAAGAAGACCAGGCCCTGCATATGAAGTAGGAGATAAGGTATGGTTGGCAAGACGCAATCTCCGATTGCAAGGTCCCCGGAAGTTCCAACCAAGATATATAGGGCCCTTTCCTGTGGAGAAACTTATAAATCCTGTAGCAGTCCATCTAACTTTTCCCACCCAAATGCGTATACATCCGGTCTTTCATATAGCCTTGTTAAAATCATCTCCGAAGTCCGTCCAACTAAAAAGACCCCCCCCCACAATTGTGGATGGAGTTCCAGAATATGAAGTAAAAGCCATATTGGACTCCTGCTGTCGATTGGGCAAACTGTACTATCTTGTTGATTGGTTGGGTTACGGGCCTGAAGAGCGGTCGTGGGAACCTGCCACTGCGGTTCATGCTTCCCGCTTAGTGCGAGCCTTTCACCGGAGACATCCCGGTAAACCAGGTGCTACTGGAGGGGGGAGTACTGTCAGGATTTCACATGTAAGAGGGGCCAGTGGTGCTCAAGTCAAACGATGTTCTGTGCCCAAACATATTGTTCATGTATTAAAGCATAAGAAATGCCTATATTTTAGGACACAGCTTTGTGTTATGTGCAGGAGAAACTTCAAACTAGGGTGTAAGGCCCTCTGGAGGCACAGGGACGCCAAGGAACTACATTACCCATGAGGCTTCTGTGGCCACGAGCCTCCAGAACTCATTAGGACGACAAATCGGCCTTCGCGCATGCGCATTGTGCTCCGGACACCGCCCCAGCTTCCGCGCATGCGCACAACGGACCCGAAGAGCCCTGCTTGCTCTCATGGACACCGGAGAAGTTGGACGCACGTCTCGGAGGCTCCTGCAGGCTGCGAATCGCGGGGCCACACCCCGCCTGCTTATCCTGCAGGCCCCGCGCAACACTAGAGATAAGTGATAAAAACTATTATGAACCGCTGTACTAGACTGCAGACCTTTGGGAGGGAGATCATATTGTTTCGTGGGCTCCGGAGAGCAAACGTTTTCTCGTTCGACTCGCCAAACTGCAAAGGAGCATTGTGAGCGCTGTGAAGCTCGTTTTCAGGTGGTCCTGGTCAAAGGGGTTTGGGGCTTAAGGCTCATCAGAGCGAAGAGTGTGTGTGTGTGTCGGGACTCCGGCACTGATTTTTCCCGCAAGCAGCGGGAACTGGTAGTGTTACCAAGCAAGTGTACAAACGTAAAACTCATACGTGCTTTTATTCTCTTGTAGCGGCAATCCGTTCATTGTGAACCAGGAATCGTAGAACCAGAGCCTGTGGCGGAGCTCACCACCTCTGCAGCATCATTCAGAGCTAAGTGCAGCTAAAACGTTAAGCATTGCATGTGTGGTTGTGACTTCAACAATCACTGTGAATAGTGCCACGATTCATCGTGGGGGCTATGTTTGAGTGATGTAAAGCTCAAAAGTGTTCATGCATCTGGAACCTTGTTACTAAGAATGTGTTACTGATTACCATGATGTATGCAAGAGTGAGTGGGCGGAGATCGACATCGTAGGCACCCAGGAGAGAGCCTTGGAATAACTCAAACCTACCCTACCCCCATCCAAAATTCCTTACCCTACCTCATCCCATTCCTTATCCTAAATTCAACCCGGTTACCCTAATTCCCCCCACCTATCCAATCCAGCGGACCCTAACCCTCTTTCCCCGGCGGGTCGCGGAGGCCTGTGGTGGTACTAATCCAGGCACCAAGACCCAACGGGGAGGCAGGTGTACGTGCTGCCACCGCGCAAGGCCAGGATACTCGACAAAAAGGGAGTGACCATTGCTGTGGCACTGGTTTTTAAGAAGCTATTTAAGTGTGATTGGTGGGTGATTAGTAAGTAAGGGGATACAGAACAAGCACTGCGAAACAATAACCATGTCATGCATTTCATTTCACTTTGTGTATGTATATGATTTTTTGTAAGTTCCCACTAATTGCTATGCTGGAGCTTGTAGGCTTCTATTCAGGATGGGGAAAATAAAGTTACAGTCATAGGGGATCTTTTTCCAGGTCAAGCGGAGTGGAAGAAGTGGCACTAAATGCATGTAACTCTACTTTTTATGAGCTGCAGGATTTTGCATGATTTGACAGGTGACATTGGAGAGCAGATCGGGCTTAACAAAGGCCCCCTAGCAAATCGGATTGGTATTCCACCAGCATGGATTTTTACGTTGGTGGAAAACCAATTGATTCCTATGGGACCTGCCTAACTTTTACACCTGGAATAAAAGTGGGCAGAGTCCAAAAGAATCCATTGTAGATGGCTCCCACAATCGTTAATTGAGGAAGTGATTTGCACTTTTCCAGACACTTAGTGGTAAAGTAAAGAGCAAAGGCGATTTTCGCCTGTGTTTTACTCTTAACTCGTCCAGCACTTGGTGGAAACAATTAAAATTAATGAATGGCCACTTTTGCAAAAAAGTGTAAACAAGAGAATTCTGATCTGTGCAATTTAGGATTCAAAACAAAATGCCCCCCACCACCCTAATCTTTTCATCAACATGTTTCTACAGTGATGAATACATTGCCAGGCTGGTGTATCATGTGACGTGTGCATTTTTTAAGTAATATGTAGAAAATGTAGTATTATTTTAGATATTCAAAGCCAAACTTCAACACATATTTGTACCAACTTGACTTCGGAAGATGTGTGGTCAAGTAGCTACATTTCCAGCTAGGCTCAAATTATGTCTTTAACACTTGACCAAAGTGTGTGATCCTGGGCATATTTTTTTATTTCACTATGCCTTACCTGTTAAAATGAGGTGCCCCTAGAAGTGATTCAGTTCGCATTATAAGCTATTCCAAAAAGCCTCACTCATGGTTTAATAGATGGGCAGCACAGGGATTAGGACACACACACATCTAACTTTGAAAATCGCTGGGCCACATTTATTGAACACAATTGTGTAATTCAATAGGAAATCAAAGTAAACACATCAAACAAATAGTCATCATTGACAATCGCATATTAAATAACCAGTATGTAAACAGTATGTACCAAACAATGATGTACAGGGGCACACCCCACCAGGAGCGATACCAGGAGGCCACAAACCCCTCAACAAGCACTGTCTGCCTCCTGATGAAGCCCTTACAGCCCTAGCACTCCCTTGCACTCTCAACTCAATTAAAATGTGCTGCAAAAATGCAACAAAAAATAATATTTTGTGTTTAAAATTTAATTTTTGACATAAACCATTGATGGGAGACATTCAGAGTGGGACTACTGTAGGGGTTCAACTGAAAAGGAGGAGGGTTGTGGAATGGATGGGTGAAGGGAGGATTGTAAACATGTGTATGTTATTGGAGGATATGTTGTTGTGCTCGAAATATTATTAAGATCAACAATACTACCTGTATTGATAGAAGTTTGAAAAAAATGTAATTTTGTAGGAAACAAAATCTCCCATTCCTTGCTTCAGTATTCTGGGTGGGCGGTCTATCTTTCACAAGAGGGAGGGAGCACAGGCATCTCCTCCGGGGCCTGCTGGGAGTAGCCACAGTGCTCAGGGAGATATTGTTAGGCAGACACCTTCTGAGATGGTACAAAGACTGGGGACCTCACTGCTCAGCCCTCTCAGAGGAGGAGGAGGAAGAGGAGGAGGGGGAGGCGTCATCACCCTCAATTCTCCTAAGCCAGTCCACGAATGGCATTCTGGGTGCTGGTGTAAATGGGTGGGAGGGGAGGTAAATGAGAACATGGTTAGGGCAGCTGAAGGAAGGTGACTGGACGGTGAAAGGTGAAGGAGGATCAGATATAACAGAAAGGGGAGAGCAGATGGCAAGGGAACATAGGTAGATTGAGGTTGCAACACTATTTTCCTTGCTTCTCTTTTGCTATGTACAGTTTATCTGCGAAGACATTTTTTGCTGGATCACGGATCTGGGAAATTTGTATCAACAGCAGCATTTTGTTGAGGGTTCTCCTAGACCCACACCCAGTGGAATGTGGGCCCCCCTGATCACAACCCTGGCCCACCCAGATGAAAATTCCTAGAGCCGGGCCTGTTTACACTGCGCCCGAATGTCTGTGTGCTGCATGGTCTTCCACTGAACACGGCAGTCAGACGGTGCTGCGTTCTCACTGAGCGGCAGCCCGTGTGGTGGGGTTCTGACTGCTGTTGAGATTCCAAAAGGTGTGGTGGGGTTCTGACTGCTGTTGAGATTCCAGCACCGGCTGTGTGTGAGGGGAGAGTTGCTGCTAGTAAGGTAGAGGGACTGCACACACCGGACCGTGCTCCGTGGACGAGCGACCTGCCTCTGAAAGCGAGAGAATGCCTTGAGGAAGCCATCAGTCGTCCATAACATGCTGTGTGGACTCAAAAAAGAAGTGCAGTCCGACTTTGGGTGAGTGATGTTTTAATATTAGGAGCGTGTCAGCGTATCTCCTAACATACCTATTTACACCACTAAATACTGCCTTAAAAACTGGTACATCGGAAGTGTTCCGAAAAGCCCTTCTAAGAGTGCTTGGTTGAGGTTGTCCGTGCCCTGCATATCACCCCTCTCACTTCTGTCTAGGTCTGGTCCCCTGTCACTCCGTCTGCGTTGAAGGCCGGGATATAGGCGCTATGAGGAGCACGTTCTCTGCTCCTTTTATCAGATTGCAGTTAATGACTGACTGTGAATAAAAGTCCACTGCTGGCCCCTCCCTTTAAGGATGTCTTTTAGTTGCAGTTTTAAGGGCGATTACCCAAATGTATGAAATTCAAATCTACAGATTAAGTTACAAACAATCTTTGCTTTTGAAACGAGAGCAAATAGCTAAGCAGGCTGCTCGAATAACAGGCTTAGAAAGTTTTCCATGCCAGCAGCCGTCTCAACTGCAAGGTGAGCAAAGTCTCGGCCATGAGGGGATTAGTGCCTGCAGCGGCGGGACAAAGACAGGCACGCTGGCGACACACCTAGACACACGACGAGGCTGCTATAGTGACATGATTGTCAATAATAATAATTATTTGTATTGCCATTTTCTTGCACTGCGAGAACACGATTGCCCTTTGTGTGTTAAGGTCAAGAACGAACCACTACGATTCAACACTCTCATGAAACACGATTATTTATAGATAGTGGTTTTAGCCTGTGTTCTGCGAATTTCTGATCTGACCTGCCAGGTGCTAAGAAGGGGTAACACATGCTTCTTGGTGCCAGATTAACAGATTTGGTTAGACCTTTAGCCCAGTCTCTTAGTTGTCTCCTTTGTGCCACCAGTGTGGTCTGCGTCCTTTGGCTCTCCGGATTCATTAGACGACAACTCCCATTAGTCCTAGACCGTGTAATCAATGGTGAGGGTCCATGGGAGTTGTATTCCAAATCATCTGGAAAGCCGTAGGTTGCAGAAGGCTGTTTCCTTGGTGCCACCTTAACAGATTCGGTTCGATTTTTAGTTCAGCCGCTGTCTCCTTGGCCATACAGCCTGAATAATACACGCCGTAGAGGCCACCATTTAGGACCTCATTATTCGTGTGGCTGTATTTCCTAACGGTGCCAAAATGAATGACCCTTTTACCCATGCAGAAATCATAATACACCACACTATGTTTGGTAATGGACCATGGTTATTTTTGAGTCCCAGGGGTGATAAGTGGAATTTCAGCACGCTGGCCTTTGGGGAGGTAACGGTAGTATATAGGTGCTGGACATAATTATGTGGAACGGTAAAATATCGTATCAAGTCGTAGCAAATACAGTCTGCAGGTTTGCTTTGTGGCATGCAATCACGTTGGCAAGCAGAAGAGTACACAGGATATTTTGGCAGTTCAGACTGGTACATTATTTTGCATTGTAAATTATGCGCTCTTGAAATAGCACACATATACTAAGTGAAGCAGTCAAGCAGACCATGTATATTGAAACCCAGCGGGCAAATACATTACGTGTGGCTCATCTAAATGCATTTATTATGACATACTTCGTTTTAGCTGTTCACTTTTGAAAAAAAAGTGTTCTATTGATTTAGGAATTGTTGATACACCCTTTGGGTTTTTGTGTAGGCATGCCCAAGGCACTTGCCAGGCACAGTCGTAGTGGTATTAACTGCCCATTGATGGTAGTAGGTGCAAAATGGTGTGAGCGAGTACCTAGGCATATCATAGCAATGCGTGAGAAATGCCATTTGTGCACAAGTCAAAACTGTTAGCTTTGCCAATGTTTGTTTTTAATAGGACTTCAGAGCAGGTCACACAGAATGCAAATAAATCAAGTGGCTGTAGTGATATTGTATATGTGTAGAGTCAAAAGCAGGGACCTGTGTTTCTATGAGTGTAACAGCTAGCTGGAAGTGTGCACAGTGATCAAACCTTACCCTAACATCCCCAAACTATCAATAACCTCTCCCTAAACCTCATTCCGGTTTCCCTACTCCCCCCCTCCTATCCAACCATTGTCACCCTAACCCTCCTTCCTTGCTGGGGTTGCAGAGCCCTCTGTAAGCATTGACATGCATCAGGTCCCAAAACCGCAGTGGGGGTGGTTGGTTCATGCCACTCCTGCGCCTCAGAGCTGTGGACCCTGTCAGAGAACTGTATGCAAATTAATGTTATTTTATGAGTTGTGTTGTAATGTAACAGACACATGAACCCTCCATACGTAGCATTTTCTACAAAGTCATGAATTGACGCGAATCACGGATGATGGTTTGAGGGCCACTTTTTTTTTAGGGGAGGGGTGGGCCACTTTTTTGAGGCGAGAGGTGGGTCTCTTTTTTGAGGCGATGCGTGTGCCACTTTATTTTTGGTATCTGGGCCTATTTCTTGTCCCAGTCCGATCCTGACTCTAACCTCTGTCAGTACTTTTCCACCTACGTCAAGCAGCCTGCAGGCTGGCTATCCAGGTGCTGGTGAGCTCGCTTAACCATTGCTTCCCACCAATTAGCATATCAATCCATCATCACCTCAGTGGTCTACTGTCAATTAGTCTTTGAAGCTCGGCCTTGAGATTGTTCTTAGCTCTGAGAAATTTAGGGAGTGAAAAGCATGGCCTGCCCTTGTGCGTAGGTGTGTGACCATCTTGTTCATCCAACTTCATGCTTCCATGTGACTGGAAACCATGGAATCGAGACTTTTGATGCATTTAATACTATTTGTTAATAATAATAATAATAATAATAATAATAATAATAATAATAATCTGCAAAGGGACTTTAGAGCTAATAACGGTACCATAATTTACGGTACCGTTATTAGCATCCTCCCCATTCCCATTGAGCCCTATGGGGGCTCAAATGGAAATGGGGATTGACATTTTCAATGGGGACTTACCGGTCCCGCAAAGGTCGGACTAGACCGGTAAGTCCCCATTGAACGAGGGCAGACACGGTACCTTTAATGGTGATAGTCGTGGCGCTAGTAGCGCCATGACTAGCACCAACCTCGGAATGAGGCCCATTGGCTTCTTGGCTCACACAGCCTTGTCTGCTGAGCTTCACTTCTGTAATTCAATTTGCTTTTTACCTGCGACACACTAGAAACAAGGCCTTCCTGCTACTGTCCATCACTGCTATAATGCGTAGTGGAAACATCCATCCTTTACTTATCCATAGATATATGACATGCATTACTTACTGTAAAAGCATTTCTGATGATTGTATCTGCTTAGATTCACATGCTGTGCATATAGTCCAACATCCAGTCGTAACCGCAAAGTATTGCATCTTGTATTTTGAGAATCGAAAGGGGACATCGACATGGGCGTGCCTGTAACACTATCCCTACGTGACGTGTTGTGTACCCAAAATTCCTCACGCGTCATGGTCCCTCCGATTGTATTTTTTCTGCTGTGAGGGAGCCTTAGGACTATCATGAGTGAGTACAGACAAGAGAGAAAGTAGTAAGACGTCTATGTTCCTTCCAGCCGAGCAGGGAGGAAGGGTGGGCGCATGCGAATCTAAGCAGATACAATCATCAGAAATGCTTTTATGGTAAGTAATGCATGTCTTCTGATGCTTGTTAATCTGCTTAGAATCACATGCTGTGCATAGACTAGCGAGCAGTACCCAGAGTTGGAGGTGGGTTGTGTCATGATCTCTGCTTCCAAAAGGTCAGGGTTTTCCCAACTCCCTTGGAAGCAGATCCATAACCCAGGTTCCGAGTGCCAACCAGTCCCAATTGGGACCTTTTGGACCCAGTCCTGGCGCCAGTGGCACCAGGCTCATAAATATGCCCAGTCCCAGCGCTGGAAGCGCCGGGCTCATAATGCTTGGGTGGACTTACCTTCAGCAGACCATGCTGCTTACTTGCCTGCCAGTTGAGCCTCTGATCCTCTTCTGTTTGGAACTACTTTTCCTGTTGGGTGGGGCTGGAGCCACTCCCTACATTCAGAACACTGGAACTCTTCTGGAAGGCAGGAACTCTTTTCTTACCAGGAACTCTTTTCTTACTTAGGCGTGGCTGTGGAAGGAGACACCTAAGCACTACAGGAGGCTATTTAAACCACACCCGGTGGATGAATCTTGCTTTGTGTTATTCTGCAACCTCTGCAGCAGAACGCTCATCGTGTCTTCTGCATCCGGTCCTGGGCCTAAGGAAAAAGGCTTACCATCCTGAATCCAGTCTTCAGCAACACCTATAAAGACAAGAAAGAACAGGTTAGCATTCCGGCATCTGAAAGGCAAAGGCTTACCATCCTGAATCCAGTCTTCAGCAACACCTATAAAGACAAGAAAGAACAGGTTAGCATTCCGGCATCTGAAAGGCAAAGGCTTACCTACTCTTCGGCGCTGCATCCCGCATCTGAAAGACAAAACAAGGTGCGTTTAAAGACATTGGGGAACTTTAATACTCACGTGCCATGACTCCTTTCCACATCTAATCCAGTGGGTATTCCGGCACCCTGCAGCCGCTCCGAACTCGTACCTGCAAAATAAAAAGACAGTTAGAGCGCATAGTGAAGCAGGCAACAAGCGCTTACTTACGTGCTTCCAGGCGCTTCTATTCATCACACGGGCTCCATCTTCAACTCACTTCAGCCCGTCATCCGCCATCGCCGGAACCCAGCAAAACAAGAGACATCATTACTAAAGACTTTAAAGACATTTGAATGGCTCGAAACTTACCGTTCGTGCAGTAAACGACGGACAGCAGTCCTCTGAAGTCAAGAGGCCTGCGCTACCTATCCAGTGAAGAAACTGGTTACAGCACCCTGCCCCGAGGCAGATGGAGAGCTCGGCATTCACTTACCTAAGGTGAGAGCGTTAACCTTTGGGGGTCTACAGGAGAGGAGAAGAGGAAAGAGATAGGGACACCCCAATAACCCCAGTTCATTAACCCCATATTTTCTATCTGCAGACATCTTACTCTACACGTCAGGCATACAGTCCACAGAGGTCCAGCCCAAAGAGCCAACCGGGTGCTACACATCACCTTTGAAGATACGGTAGTCGCCCAGTCAAGACCGGCGCCTCTGCAAGAATCAGGTGAGCGTTACAGAACACAAAGCCTACCGCAAAACTCTCGCCCAGGCGCTATGGAAACCTCGGATACTGACCCCCTAGCCCGGTTACTTGGGGAACTAAGGGCAGAAGTGCATGCAGCTCGTCAGGAAACGAATGCTCTAAGAAGGGAACTAATCATTTCCAAGGAGAGAACAGACAATCTTGCTAGACAAGTGCTACAGTCACAAGCCGGACAGACCCCGTTACCCGCATCAGGGGCAAATCTTCCTTCAACATCCTCTATGAATCCAGTGCAGATCA
Organism: Ambystoma mexicanum; assembly: GCF_040938575.1. Lineage (NCBI taxonomy): Eukaryota > Metazoa > Chordata > Amphibia > Caudata > Ambystomatidae > Ambystoma > Ambystoma mexicanum. Next base: position 258,606,171 of record NC_090922.1, read on the forward strand.
ACCTACCTGGGAATGTACCTCTGGCTCCGCCCGAACGATTTTCTGGTGACCCAAAGAGGTTTGCAGTATTTATCAATCAGTGCCGGTTGCACTTCTTATGCCGGCCAGCAGCCTTTCCAACTGATCAAGCAAAAGTAGCTTTTGTACTTTCGTACCTTAGTGGCAATGCGGCAGACTGGTCGATCCCTCTAGTTAATCAAGATGATCCGGTTCTCCATGATTTTCAAGTCTTTCAGCTTAGTATGGAAAAACTGTTCGCAAGACATTCACAGGGGCAGGCCTTGGACAATGAGCTTCTTTCATTGCGACAGGGTAATCAAGACCTTTTGGCTTATATTGCATCTTTCAATAGGCTAATAGTGGAAACTCAATGGCCTGAGGACAAAAGGATTACGCTGTTTTATAGAGATCTACGTGGAGAGCTCAAAGACGTTTTAGCCCAAGTAGTGAATCCCCCACAAGACTGTTCGGATTATATAGACTTGGTCGTTCAAATAGATCACAGGCTGCAGAACAGGAAGGCCGATCGTTCCAAGTTTGATGCTCGAGTATTTTCCAAACCGCCAACTCCTTCCAAAGGAGTAGACTCCGGGGAACCCATGCAAATAGGGGGTCTGAAAGGTCCTCTAACACAAAGGGAGCGGGAAAGGAGGAAACAGTTGCAATTATGCCTATATTGCGGAAACTCAGGGCACTTTCTTCGAGACTGTTCGGTGAAACCTGCCAAGAAGGCAGTAGGAGCTGCAGTTACCAAAGTTACAAACTCTGAGCAGGGAAACGACCTCGCCCGACAAGAATAGAGGTCCTCTTGCCGAGCGTGAAAACCAGTTCCGTGACCTCGCATTTCGTGATACCTATGGTCCTCATTAGCCCTGATAATCCGGATCGATTACATGCAATTGAAGCTTACGTCGACAGCGGTGCCATCGGCAATTATGTGGATCATGAAATGGTTTTGAGGATGAATCTAACTCTTTGTCCCAAGGCTGTAAAGGACGTCATTACTACGGTGGATGGTACGGAGATAGCCTCCGGGCCAGTAACGCATACCACTCAAGAGGTGACGCTAGTAAGTCAAGATGGACACCATGAGAAGATCGTGTTCGATGTGATCAAGGCCCCTCAGTTTCAGATTATTCTAGGAATACCTTGGTTAGAGAAACACAATCCTCTGATCGATTGGCGAGCAAGAACGGTCGAGTTTCCAGAATGTGTCTCTACTTGTCACCCTCCACCTGGTGTTGCACTGGCCGCAATTTCTTCAGAGACTCCCCAGTTACCTCCCGAATACCTAGAATACCAAGATGTTTTCCGAAAGGATCAGGCTAACTCTCTACCTCCTCATAGGTCTTATGACTGCCAGATAGACCTGATACCTGGATCTACTCCTCCTTGTAGTAGAATTTATGCCCTCACCGAGCCTGAGAACCTTCACCTTCGACAATACCTGGATCAATACCTGGCAAATGGGTTTATTCGTCCTTCCAAGTCCCCTGCTTCTTCAGCTTTGTTCTTCGTTCCAAAAAAGGAAGGAGACCTTAGAACTTGTATCGATTATCGCTCCCTGAACCAGATCACCGTTAAGAATAGATATCCGTTACCTTTGATCCCTGAACTCCTGGACCAAGTCAGAAAAGCATGCATATATACAAAGCTGGATCTTAGAGGAGCTTACCTCTTGGTACGAGTAAAAGAGGGCGATGAATGGAAGACGGCCTTCCGCACCAAGTATGGGCTATTTGAATATCAGGTCATGCCCTTTGGACTTTGCAATGCCCCGGCCGCCTTTCAATATTTTATGAACGATGTCCTCAGAGAGCTCATAGATGTATGTGTTGTTGTTTACATTGACGACATCCTCGTTTATTCTTCATCGGAATCTGAACATCGGAAACACGTGAAAATGGTCCTCGAAAGATTGCGTCAACACAAACTTTTCGCTAAGTTGGAAAAATGTGTTTTCAACGTGACTGAAGTTGAATTCTTGGGATTCATATTATCACCTGGCGGAGTGCGTATGGATTCAAAGAAGGTCGATGCAGTTCTCAAATGGCCATCACCATCCTCCGTAAAAGGTGTGCAAAGCATGTTAGGCTTCGCTAACTTTTACCGCAGGGTTATCCCCGAATTCTCTCGAATAGTCCAGCCCATCACTGCCTTGTTAAAGAAAAACAAACGTTTTGAATGGTCTACCGAGGCGGAACAAGCTTTCCAGGATTTGAAGACTAAATTTATCTCTGCACCAATCTTAAAACACCCTCGCCCCGAACTCCCCTACATCGTGGAAACTGATGCTTCAAGCCTTGCCATGGGGGCAGTTCTATCACAAAAGGACCCGGTAACCAATCAGTTGCATCCCGTGGCATTTTGGTCCCGCAAATTCTCGCCTCCTGAAATCAATTACACGATTACTGACAAGGAACTTCTGGCTATCAAGTCTGCCTTTAAGGCTTGGCGGCATTATCTGCTGGTGGCCCGACACACCGTTACTGTGATTACGGATCACCGAAACCTGCAATATTTGAAGACCGCAAAAGCCCAATCCTCTAGACAACTCCGTTGGGCATTATTCTTTGCCGAGTTTGACTTCATAATTACCTATCGACCTGGTACAAAGAACGGTAAAGCCGATGCCCTTTCTCGGATGGGAGTGGAAGAACACTTGGTCAACCCTAAACCTGTACCAATCATTCCCGAACAAAGAATTCTGGGTGTAATCGCCACAGAATCCATAGAGGAAGTTAAGGATAAAGCCAGGCAACTTGTAACTCCAGCAGACATACAGAATTGGCATCTGCAGGGAAAGGACTTTGCAGTAAAGGACAACTTATTGTATTTCCAAGAACGATTATACCTACCCAGCACAGATTTACAGAAAAAAGTAATCTCTTGTTATCACGACTCTTTAATGGAAGGTCATCCCGGTATAGCCAAGACCTCAGAAAAGATCAAGCGCTACTTCTGGTGGCCGTCTTGGAAAAAAGATATCAGAGACTTTATAATGTCCTGTGGAGTATGCGCCCAAAACAAGAGTCAAAAGGAAAGACCAGCAGGCCTCTTACGCCCTATTGACATCCCACCTCGCCCTTGGCATACGCTTTCTATGGACTTCATCACCGATCTACCTCCATGCTCCGGATACAATACGATTCTAGTAATCGTGGACTTATTCTCCAAGATGGCGCATTTCATTCCGCTCAAAGGCTTGCCAACAGCAGCAACTCTGGCCCGGGAATTTCTCGAAAACATCGTCCGACTGCACGGTTTTCCTTCGGTTCTAATTTCGGATCGAGGTAGTCAATTTATTTCTCATTTTTGGCGAAGTTGCTGTCGGTCGGCTCAAATTGATGTGAGACTATCGACCAGTCACCACCCTCAGACCGACGGACAAACCGAGAGGACCAATCAAACTCTGGAACAGTATTTACGCTGCATGCTGCAACAAACTGAAAAAACTTGGAAAGATATCCTTTGGATAGCCGAGTATGCCTACAATAACTCTGTCCATTCGGGAACTGGGAAAACCCCGTTTTTTCTTTTGTACGGCAGTCACCCTCGAACCTCGGAGTTGGATCCCCTCCAAGATCTTGAAACACCAGCAGTAGACTACCTGCATTCTACAATCATCCAAGCCTTTAAGGAAGCTGTTTCTCACCTTCAAAGGGCTAAAGAACAATACAAGAAAGGAGCAGATCAACATCGGAAGGAAGCCCCTCACTATCAAGTAGGGGATCAAGTCTGGTTATCCACCAAATATCTATCTCTAAAAGGGCCACGCACATTCAACCCAAGATACCTTGGTCCCTATTCCATCACTACCATAGTAAACCCAGTAGCGGTCAAGTTGGACTTGCCCCCGCACATGAAGATACATCCGGTCTTCCACGTCTCTCTATTAAAACCCGTGCAACCTCAAACCCGACTAACCAAATCTCCAAAACCTATCCTAGTGGATGGAGAACTCGAGTTTGAAGTCAAAAGCATTCTGGACTCCAAGATCTCCAAATCTAAACTATTCTACCTAATTGACTGGAAAGGCTACGGCCCCCAAGAGAGATCCTGGGAACCTGCTGAATATGTCCACGCTCCTCGCCTAATCAAAAGATTTCACCGAACATTTCCTGACAAGCCAAAACCCCCGGAGAAACCCGGTTTGGGAGGGGCCTTGAGGGGGGGTACTGTCATGATCTCTGCTTCCAAAAGGTCAGGGTTTTCCCAACTCCCTTGGAAGCAGATCCATAACCCAGGTTCCGAGTGCCAACCAGTCCCAATTGGGACCTTTTGGACCCAGTCCTGGCGCCAGTGGCACCAGGCTCATAAATATGCCCAGTCCCAGCGCTGGAAGCGCCGGGCTCATAATGCTTGGGTGGACTTACCTTCAGCAGACCATGCTGCTTACTTGCCTGCCAGTTGAGCCTCTGATCCTCTTCTGTTTGGAACTACTTTTCCTGTTGGGTGGGGCTGGAGCCACTCCCTAGATTCAGAACACTGGAACTCTTCTGGAAGGCAGGAACTCTTTTCTTACCAGGAACTCTTTTCTTACTTAGGCGTGGCTGTGGAAGGAGACACCTAAGCACTACAGGAGGCTATTTAAACCACACCCGGTGGATGAATCTTGCTTTGTGTTATTCTGCAACCTCTGCAGCAGAACGCTCATCGTGTCTTCTGCATCCGGTCCTGGGCCTAAGGAAAAAGGCTTACCATCCTGAATCCAGTCTTCAGCAACACCTATAAAGACAAGAAAGAACAGGTTAGCATTCCGGCATCTGAAAGGCAAAGGCTTACCATCCTGAATCCAGTCTTCAGCAACACCTATAAAGACAAGAAAGAACAGGTTAGCATTCCGGCATTTGAAAGGCAAAGGCTTACCTACTCTTCGGCGCTGCATCCCGCATCTGAAAGACAAAACAAGGTGCGTTTAAAGACATTGGGGAACTTTAATACTCACGTGCCATGACTCCTTTCCACATCTAATCCAGTGGGTATTCCGGCACCCTGCAGCCGCTCCGAACTCGTACCTGCAAAATAAAAAGACAGTTAGAGCGCATAGTGAAGCAGGCAACAAGCGCTTACTTACGTGCTTCCAGGCGCTTCTATTCATCACACGGGCTCCATCTTCAACTCACTTCAGCCCGTCATCCGCCATCGCCGGAACCCTGCAAAACAAGAGACATCATTACTAAAGACTTTAAAGACATTTGAATGGCTCGAAACTTACCGTTCGTGCAGTAAACGACGGACAGCAGTCCTCTGAAGTCAAGAGGCCTGCGCTACCTATCCAGTGAAGAAACTGGTTACAGCACCCTGCCCCGAGGCAGATGGAGAGCTCGGCATTCACTTACCTAAGGTGAGAGCGTTAACCTTTGGGGGTCTACAGGAGAGGAGAAGAGGAAAGAGATAGGGACACCCCAATAACCCCAGTTCATTAACCCCATATTTTCTATCTGCAGACATCTTACTCTACACGTCAGGCATACAGTCCACAGAGGTCCAGCCCAAAGAGCCAACCGGGTGCTACACATCACCTTTGAAGATACGGTAGTCGCCCAGTCAAGACCGGCGCCTCTGCGAGAATCAGGTGAGCGTTACAGGTTGTGAGAAGGAACAGTAATGAAAAGATGTCTTAGTACTGCTTGTCCCACCTGAGAATCAGACCTAGAATGAGTGTCTACGCAATAGTGTTTTGTAAACGTGTGTACAGAACTCCAGTTTGCTGCTTTGCAAATGGTCTCTAGGGGAACATTTGCAATGAATGCTATGGAAGCACCAGTGCCTCGAGTAGAATGCGCTCTAGGCTTGAAGGGCAGTTCTCTCTTAGCAAGAGTGTAACAGAGTGTGATACATTTGACAATCCACCTTGAAATTGCTGATTTAGAGAAAGGATCCCCTTGTCTACCAGCTGCCTCTGAAACAAAAAAATTGGTTTGTCTTTCTCAGTGGTTTAGTTCTGTCCAGGTAAAACATCACTGCCCTACGCACATCTAATTTGTGTAGGCTTCTTTCGGCCGTGTTAGTAGGGTTCTGGAAAAAAGTAGGTAGTTATACCAATTGGTTCACATGAAACTTGGAGATACATTTAGGTGCAAATCGAGGGTAAGTGCGCAGAACCACCTTATCTCTGTGAACTGTAACAAAAGGGTCTAGAACTGGGAGGGCCTGTAGTTCACTAACCCTTCTAATAGAAGTGATAGCCACTAGAAAGGCTGTTTTAAAGGTGATCTTTGAGACTTGCTTTATGCATAGGTTCAAATGGAGACCCCATAAGTCTGGTTAATACCACATTCAGGTCCCATCCGCGAGTCGGATTATAAATGGGGGGATGAATACTCTTGACCCCTTCCATGAAAGCCTTAATTACTGGTATCTTCCACCACAACACCTTCTGTTGTGACGTAGTGTTGGGTGAGAGAGCAGCTAAGTGAAGCTTAAGGGAATAAAAACCACCCCTGAGTCAAGTAAGTGAGTCAGGTACAATACAATGTCCGTGGGGGAGCAGTCAATGGGATTGCCGCCCTTGGAATTGCACCAGATAACATTTACTGGAATATCAAAATCGGGTGTTAGGTTTTCTCGCTTCCCTAAGTATGTCCATGCATCTCTGAGGGAGTTGCAGGTGTCTGAACTCTATGACCTCAGGAGCCAGGCTGCTAAGTTCAATGTTTGTGGGCATGGGTGGAGTGTCTTCCCTTTGTCCTGTGACAACATGTTGTACGGGCAAGGTAGCTTCACTGGGGGAGAGAGAGACATCTCCATCAGATGAGCGAACCAGGGTTGGTGGGCCCATGTGGGGGCCACCAATATCATGGTGACTGGTTTCTGGTGCATCTTGTGCACTATCTGGTTGAGTAGGGGAGTCGGGGGGAAAAGCGTAAACAAATTTCCCTGACCATGTGATCCAGAGTCTGTTCCCCTTGGAACGGTTCTGGGGGTAACTGGAGGCGTAGTATTGGCATTGAGTATTCTCCAGTCTTGCGAACAAATCGATCTCTGGGAAGCCCCATTCTGCGCAAACGTTGGAGACGATGTCTTCGTGTAATCGCCATTCGTAATCCACAGGTAGTGGGAAATCTCTGCTGAGTACGTCTGCCTGAAGATTGATTTCCCCTGGAACATGTTGTGACAACAGGAACATGTTGTGTTTGAGAGTCCACTTCCAAATGTTTTGGGACAGTTTGGACAGCCCTGGAGAGTGAGTGCCCCCCTGTTTGTTCAGATAGTACAAGGCTGTGGTGCTGCTGTGAGGATCAGGACCATCTTCCCTTGCAGTTGTGTCTGACAGGCTTTCAGTGCTTTGAATACTGCTAACAGTCCCAACAGATTTATGTGGTTGGATGCTATGTCTGACAACCAAACTCTGTGCGCTGTTTGTTGAAGCAGGTGAACTCCCCACCCTGTGAGAGATGCATCTCTAGTGTAAGTGGCCTCCACTGCGGGGTGGTAAAGGATTTTCCCTTCAAGAGGTTCTCCCTCGACCACCACTGGAGCGAGATAACGAGGGCTGGCGAGACAACCACTAGATCGTCCCATTGTCCGCTGGCCTGACACCACTGGCTGTTGAGCCACTCCTGAATTCGACGCAAGCGTAAGCACGCATGAGGAACCAAATAAATGCATGACGCCATCATTCCTAACAGTCGCATAGCCTTGCGTACCTCCACCTTGCAACTGGCTACATAATGAGGGATTTGAAACAACATGTTTTGAACCCTATGTGGGCGGGGAAGACGAGGTTGTCCTTTGTTTGAATTAGAGCCCCTAGAAACTGCTTAACTTGACTGGGGTCTAAACTGGATTTCTTCTTGTTGATGGAGAATCCCAGGCTGAATAAAAGGTCTATTGTCTTTTGGGTATTTGACAGGCATGTCTGGTAAGAGTCCCCTGTTATGAGCCAGTCGTAGAGGTAAGGAAAAACCGGGATGGATAGCCTCCGCAGGTGTACTGCTGCCACGGCCAGTACCTTCGTAAATACCCTCGGTGCTGAGGCTATGCCGAAGGGTAGTACATTGAACTGATAGTGCTTGTCTTGTATCATGAATTTGAGGTATTTTCTGTGCACCGGCAACATTGAAATATGAAGGTATGCATCGTTCATGTCCAATGTTGCCATGTAATCCCCCTGTGTGAGCAGGGGGATGACCTCCTGCAGAGTGACCATACAAAGCTTTTGAGGTTTGACAAATGTGTTCGCTGGGTGCAAAACTAGTACAGGGTACATGGTGAGATCCTTTTTGGGTGCAAGGAAGTACACTGAATAAAAACCCTTGTTTACCTGTAGAAGAGGTACGACTTCTATGAAGCCCTTTTCTGGCAGGGTCTTGACTTCTTTTAGCAGGATACGCAGATGTCCTGGCGTCAGGCGTCGTGAACGTGGAGGTGTGAATTTCAGGGACTGGCAGAATTTAATTCAGTACCTGTGGGCGATGGTCTTGAGTACCCACTGGTCTGTAGTTAGCCCCTCCCATGCTTGAAGAAATGATGTTAGCCGGCCCCCGACTGGGGAGGCATCGGAGGGGACCCGGATCTGCGGGTCACTTTTGGCCTGAGTCCGGGGAGCCTCGATGGGTAGAATTCTGGCCCCTTCCTTTTCCACGTCATCAACCTCTTGGGGGATACAGGGTGGTGTAGCTGCTAGGTCCTTGGGGAGAGGATCAATTATTTCCAGAGCCATATTGGTTCTGAGGGAAATGTTGGTCATGAAAGGAACGTCTAGATCCGCTCCCCCTCCTTGGGGAAGGCCTCTGGGTGATCTGATCCAGGGTCTTGAGGGTGTCATGCTCTTTCTTAGTAGTTTCGAGCGCTTCGTCCACTGCCTTTCCAAATAGATTAGTCTACTCCACCGGCTTATTTATTAGTGAAGCTTGAGTCTCTGTTTTGAAACCAGAGTTTCATAATCATGCATGCCTCTTCAGGTGGGTACCTTGAGCCAAGGACCTGCCAGCTGTCTCTACTGCATCCAAAGTATTTTTTAGGATACTCTGATTAACTTGTCTGTCTTCTGCTACCGTGGGGAGCAGGCAAGCCTGAAGCGGTTCAGCGACTTCTTGAAGGCCCTCTTATAGCACGGTCTGTTGTGCGTCAGCATAGCTAGCCAACAAAGTCGTGTTATTTGCGAAGCGAGTGGAAAAATCTGGGGCAGCCGTGACCCTTTTCCCTATAGCATGTAGCCCCTTGCACTACTTATCCTGGGGTGCCTCCCCAGTTGATAGAGAAACCCCCTCTCTCTTCCTGGTTGTACCAACCTCCAATGAGTCTGGAGTAGAATGGCCCCTGATGTAAAGCGGGTAAGAAGGGGAAGGTCGAAACAATTTTTCTACTCTAGGATTTACTGCTCTAGTTAAGGCAGGTGTCAATAATGAAGGGGCCAACCGCTTTTTTATCGAGTTTAACAGAGGAATAGCTTGGCTGGCCGTTGGGTTTCTCTTTTAAGATGTCTTCGACAAAATCAGCCTCTGGTACAGCTTCCTGGGTAGCAATCTGGAAATGTTCCGTTGCCTTCCTTAATATGGTGTTGAACGGCAGTTGGTCGTCAACCAGAGAGGCCTGTCGAGTGAGTGTGGTTGTGGGGAATCCATGCACAAGGCATCAGGTTCCGGTGTTGGATTAGGTGGCGGCCAAGGCTGAGGATCAACCAGGTTGGGGTTGTCCCCCGAACCCTCTGTGGGGTCGATATGAACATCCTCAGTGTGAGCAAAGGGATATTCATCCTGATTCTATTGGTCCACAGGAACCTCATCTCCCGTGAGGTCATAAGTATCTATTTCTTCTTCTTCTTCCTGCGAAAGATCAAAGACTTTCCCCCACAGGGGGAAAGGAACTATCCTCCCAAGGCCTCTTGGGCGTAGACCTCTCTGAGAGTTGTACAAACCTCTCTAACCTATCCATACATCCCTCAAATTTCTCCCTGGTCCAAATAGATGAACCAGAGGAGTCTAGGGGTGGAAAAGGCGCTTGTAATGTATCTTCCATCGCAGAACGTCAAGATTTCTCCTTTAACGACGAAGAAATCCCTCCAGTGCCTTCCGAAAAGTCCTTTTGCGGGACCAACGGTTGATGTGGGTCCTTGTGTCTGTCCTTAGGCCTCTGCGTGGGGTTACGATGAATCCTTCGGCCTATCCCTGGATTTCGACAAATCCCTAGGTTTGTCCTTAGGTATCGACGAATCCCTGGACCCTTGCTTCTGATTGTCTGCTGAAATAATCCTAGCAATGCTTTTCAGCAACCTCCTCAGAGGTGGAAAGGTGTCTAGTTCGGTCCTGCGGTTGCGTAATTGTTTTCGGTGGATCCGGGGCCTTCGCGACCCTGGACGCCTTCATCCGATGCATCTTGGTGGTCTCCTTAATATTGGGGGCAGCACCCTTCGATTTAGAATGCCCGTTTGCAAGGCGCACATGTGGTTGCGGGGAGGGCTGCCAATCCTGGCGATCGGCAGGCATGGCCGAAAATATCCTGTGTGCCCATTGGTGCTATGGCCCGCTTTGACTGTTTTGTAGAAGACGTCCCGGGGGTTGTGTCCTTAGTGTGTAAAGAGTGTGCGTCCTTGTCTCCGGGGTGTACAGTCCCCATAGCAGGACCTGAGTCTTGCCTGACGGGGCCGGGATGGAAGACGCGGAGCAGCAATGCTCCGCTGAGAGGTCAGTGGCCTCTGAATTGGAGGCCTGTTCGTCACTTAGCTCCTCCTCACAATCAGCGGTTTTGGCAGCGGGAGAACTAGACTCAGCCTGTGACATTCCGTAGGCTGCCCACTGCTTAACACAGCGCTCCTTTAGTGTCTTTGGATGCAGGAGCATGCAAGCCGCACAAGCCATGATTCAGGGGCAGACACCTATTACACTTACAGTGTTTATCCCTCCAAGGAAATTTGGCCTTACAAGAAGAACAAAACCTAAACCGAGTCCTTTCCATAGCTGAAGAAAAATATAGTGACGAAGAGACCCAGGGAACAAAGAGAGAGGAAAGGGAAAGGCATTCTCAGAAAAGGAAATGTCCACCCCGACCGCACTCTCCCTACTGTGTAGGCTGGCCACAAGGCCCGGCAATGTGGTCAGCAACGCCGACCGGAACACTGTACATCGAAGGTTTGTGGAACCGGCTTCAGCATAGATCATGAAACAGCCGTGGAAGGAATGGACGGTAGGATAATATTCAATAACTTTATAATATACGACCAAGGGTCGAAAGGATAACAATAGCAATGTCTCTGGACAAGCTCTGCATAAGGCAACCAGTTTGCTGGGTGGAAAAAACCAATCTGAGGGACCTCAATGCATCAGAAATATATATATATATATATATTGGTGCTTGCCGCAATCTACTCACTATAAGCTAGCTTTAAGATGACTTTGTCTGCTTGCGTTTCTTTTGCATCTGTATATGTGTAAAATGAGTTCATGTGTTCATCTGTTTCTGTGGCATAAGCTTCTTCACCTTGATCCCAATATGTCACTTATCCTTGATACTTTCTTGATGCCTTATAGAATATCTGAATTCTGTGGTCTCTGCATCTCTTCTGGGTACGTCATTTCAGCTCTGTGTGAGGTATACTGACAATGGTTGGTGATGTTACCATTCTTCCTTGACATTTATTCATTCTGCTTCTTCAGGGATTTCATTCAAATGGCCAACATATTTTCTTGTATGAAGGTATGGTTTTCGCAATGGGTACCTTGCCTCCCAGATTCTCTTAGTTATTGGTACTTTCACTGGTACTGGACAGAGTCCATATTCTGCTCTTTGTTAGTTCAACAGTTCTGTGTATGCAACATACTCTGGTTTCTAACATACAGGTAAAAGGGACGGGGCGGTTGATGTGGGGGTACTTAGCTCCTCCTCTACACTAGCATTGGGCTCTAACTCAATAACGCAATCAAATGGTCTGTGAGGTGGTAACTGCAACACACCTCCCTTATCAAAAACCCCAGCAAACTCTTGATATTCCTCCGGCAAGGTTGGGGCCACTGCTGAAATCCTAGCCCCTTCCACCAAAAAGGTAGTGGGACCCCCAATGCCAGTTAAATGGGATCCACACTGTTCCCAAAAGTCAAGGTTCTCTTCTTCCAGTCAATACTTGGGTTATTTGTCACTAACCAGGGCATTCCCAAAATCACCCTGAATTGGGAAGCCGCAATATCAAATGTAATTGTCTCCTCATGGCCCTCCCCACACCAAATGATTATCTCCTGAGTCTGCGTGGTCATGGGACAAGATGTTAAACATGACCCATCAACTGCCTGTACCAACTTACTCTCCTTCTTGATTTGGGTGGGAAGTCCTAACGTTGTCGCCAATGCAATATCAATGAAATTCCCAATAGCCCCAGAATCCACCATTGCTGATACCATTTCCTTACAATTGACAAAAATCCACTTCACTAAAAGATAAATATGAGGGGCTTTGACTTGCATAGTATTTGCTGCTGCCAACGGGAACTCTGCCTCCTTCAGGCTCGGTGTAGTCGTTTCCCTACTTACTGAGCCCCCCTATTTTCCCACCTCTAACTTTTTCTTCTCCCTAATTTGTGCTGGGGTATTAGGGCAATTCCGAATCTAGTGCCCTGATTTTCCACAATAAAGGCACACATTATTTATTTTCCGCTTTTCCCTTTCTTCTGCTGACAATAGTCCTTGGACGCTACCAATCTGCATAGACTCACCTTGCTCACCCCGTGAAGATCCCCTTGTCTCCCTACTCCTATCGAGATGGACAAATGGCATTCCCTCAGTCCTCCTTTTTTCCCCTTTGCGCTCACCTAATCGGTGATCCAACTGTAGGATCAAATCAATCAATGCACTACAAGATTCCGATTGTGGCTCTACATGGGCTATCGCATTTTTCAATCAATCTTTTAATCCTTGATAAAACAGAACTGCTTGTTTTGGTTCTGGCCAGGCGGTCTCTACCACAAGATGATTGAATTGTGTCACATAAGTCACTAAATCCTTGGTACCTTGTCTAAGGGCCAATAACTCTGTATCTTGGGCCAAATACATATTGCACTAATAGAATTGCCAAGGCAGCAATATCGCCTGATAAGTAAGAAATGACAAAAGCCATCCACGCCTGCGCAGATTCAGAAGCCGTAGGCTTGCACAAAAAGGTGGAGAATTTCAGAGGATCCCCAACAAATCTCTCAGGTGCTGCCAGTGGTACCCCTTGATGTTATTGTACTACCACAGTACCTGCTCGACTATATGTTCCTGAAGTGGATGCTGCCGCTTCCCCCTGAAGCAGCATACCTTGTGCTATTATACCACTAATTTGCATCTTTAATTTAGTGGTCTCCTGGCATGACTGTATTAACTGTGCCTGAACATCCTGCAGTCCCTTAAGCACCTCTGTTAAGGTTGGAGGGGACTCCATAAGGGTTGGATGGTGTTATTATCCCACAATGGGGGGTTGGTGATTAAGTCACGCTGCTGGAGTATCTCGCAACTCCTTCCTAGCCACGGAAGCCAAATGAAGTTGACCCCTCCCACCTTGGTTGGCAGAGGCTCCTGAATGTTCAATATACAGGGAGCCACGAGGCAGCCAATGGGGGAGAAGGGTTAGGAAAACATTTTGGATAGTTAGGGGGTCTTTAGGGTAACTGAAAAGAGGGTTGGGGTACTTGATATGGGGAAGAACAGAAAAACCTTATATGGCATAACACACCATCTTGTACCTGAGAAATACCTCCTGCGCCTATTCCTGACATAGGGCAACACCCTTCTTAATTAGGATAATGCCCCTGGTAATCTAGTATCACACACTTCATCGTTCCTAACCAGCAAGTAACAAAACCACATGATGTGTTAAAAGGAATCTCCTGAGAATAACCTTGGCACACAAAATGAAATGACATTACACGGCCACAGTAGTGGCTGTGTAGTTATGGTTAAGTTGCTGTTTCCACAGGAAGAGCGCTCTTTTGGGCGGCTTATAACTCCGCTCCCCCTGGACGAATCCTCACCAAACTTTGCAAATAAAGTATATGGCCCACTCTGAATTTCTTTGCAAAGTTTGGTGAGGTGTGGTCCAGGTTGGGCAAAGTTATAGGGCTGGTCCCAAAAATGTTTTTTCCCATAGACTGAATGGGGAAAAAACTTTGCACACGCCTACAGCCCAAACTGCTGGATGGATTTTCACCAAATTTGCGGTAGGAGCAGCGGCTTGGTCCCGAAAGCGTGCTTTTGTAAATTTGGTGAAAATCCGTCCAGTAGTTTTTTGAAAAAATGACCAAAAAGTAGGTCACAAAAAATTAGTGATATCTATGTCATGTCCGCAGACATGCGACGTGTTCGCTGATTGGATGGCGAGGAGCGTGAAGTGCGTCAGATTTTTGGAAACGCCCACCATCTTGGATTCGCGGACAGCGGCCGATGTCCGCGGACATCGCGGTAAAAATATATGAAAAAACACAGCATTCCACTTGTCAAACTTATCAAATAATCTGTGGGGAGGTAAGGGGTGATGAGGATGGGATGGGATATGGCTGCAAGAAGCAAAAAAAATGGGTGTTTTTTGTCGCGAAAGTCCGTGAACAGTTCTGATGTTCGCGAACAGTCCTGTGAAAGTTCGCGAACACCTTGGGATTACAGGGTTGGTGAAATGCAGTTTTGGATGGCTTATAACTTTGGCGCCACTTGATGCAACTGCATGACATTTTGCATGTATATCCCAGGGCTGAATCTGAGGAGTATGCAAAGTTTGGTGGGATTCTGTCATGAGGGGGCAAAAGTAGAGGGGGAGGGTCCCAAAATAATGAAAAGGTTTATAAATGAGGTGCCATTTGACGAATCCTCACTTAATTTGGGAAACTGATAACACATTTAGATATGAATGTTTTTTCGAAGTTTGGTAGGATTTTGTTAAGAGGGGGCAAAATTAGAGGGGGGGTCCCAAAATAATATAAAGGCTTATAAATGAGGTGCCATTTGACGAATCTCCACTTCACTTGGCAAACTGATAATAGATCAAGATATACATGTTTTTTCAAGGTTTGGTGGGATTCTGTCAAAAGGGAGCAAAATTAGAGTGGGGGGCCCAAAATATTGTAAAAGCTTATACATGCGGTGCCATTTGACAAATCTACACAAAGGTTTGCGGAAAGATTATAGATCTAGATTTAGATGTTTTCGTAAAGTCTGAATGGATTTTGTCAAGTGGGGGCTAGGTTATATGACAATTGTATGTGCATACATTTGACACTTTTGTAAAAATAAAACATGGGTGGATTTCCAGCAAATTTGCAAAAGGAGCATTGGCAAGGACCTACAAGCATGGTTTTGCAAATGTGCCAGTGTTTTATTATTTGAAAAGTGTCATAATGTAGCTTCAAAAAATAGCGGTATACCTTTAGTGACTGAGGGGTAGCCTGTGGCCATGGGCCAGATTGTCCGGGTCATGGAATAAGGTCATGATCCACACAATCTGGCTACTGGCCATGACCACAAGGGACAAAACATGGGATTAAAGGTGCCATGTCCACCTGGGACTGGCTTTGTGGTAACGTTTTTCGAAATTAGGATAGATTTACAAGGGAAGACAAATGTGCTCATGGTAATATGGTCATAGGGCTCTCTTTTCGCCTTCTGCAGGCTGTTATGGAAAGCGAAGAGGGGCCCTGTATGGAACCCTCACTTTCCCTTTCCATGGTGGCCATCCTGGAAAAGGATTTTCCTTCCTACACCGGGACACCGCAGAGCACATTTGTGATGTCATCTTTGATGTCCTGGGTATTAGTCTTAGCAGTGCACAGTGGTGGCGCGAGTTATGGTTGCTTAGTTTACCATAACTGGTGAATATCAGGGGTTTTTTCGGTTTTAGTTGGAACCATAACATCCCTGTAACAAAGTTTTTTCAATGAATTTCATAGGTTTTTATTAGTACAACTTAACCATAATGTCCCCTTAACAAAGTTTTTTCATTGAATAGACATATACATATGCATGTAGTAAGGATATCCATAAGTGTTCTGATACCTTGCCTACCACTGAGCAGAGGTGTTCTCACAAGAATGCATTTTTGAACCAGTGGCCAGTAACACATATATAACTCCTACTAGGAGATATTGACAAGAGCAAGAGGCCACAAACAAGATGTAGCATCAACCCAAGAAACTCTCAGCAATTTCTGAAAATGGCCACTTTACACAGAGTGCAACGTGGTCATGGACAAGTTAATGATGGCACACTGCTGCGAAAAACACACGTGTCAGCAATAGTCCCACCAGATTCTAGCGTGCCGATAATTAGCACGTGTACTTTAGCAATCACTTGATTCAGATGTTCCCAGAAGTTAAGCAATGTCCCTTCTGGGCCAATATTCCCAACACCTTTCCATGATAACTTAACTGTGGCCTGGGAGGGGGCCGACGGCACCACCCAAAGCAATGATGAATGCTGCGTTGAGCGGTTACACCGCCATCTCTTGATCCGTCTGCCGTGAGGGACGAGGCTCCCTCCAGTATCAGCTCTGCTGCCTTGGTACGTGTTCACCACTACAGGCAAGCTCCAGACCACTCAAAGGCGGAGTCCCCTCCAGCCCGTGCCTCTAACCAACAATCACCAACAGCGCCGCACGGGCCGGGGTGGGATTGAAAGGTCTGCGCCCGGTCAGTAACTCCCAGGGCCTCATGGAAATTGGAGTCCTCGAGTCGCCCTAGCCCATAGATGAAGTCTTTCGGCTCTGTGGAGTCCGCAAACCCCAATTCTTAACAGTTTATGCAAGATGCCGTGAAGCCCAAGAGCTTTTGAAACCACCAAGCTGTCAGTGACTGGTGGGTGGAGAACCAAACTATGGTTTGTTGAATGGTTTCCAATCTCTCCAAGGGTGTAACAACTTTGTGCAGAGTAGTTATATCGCTGCTCCCAAGAATTGGATCCTTTGTACGGGACTGAGTTGTGATTTTGTCACATTTATAGAGAACCCCAGGTTGAATAGACTATGGCAAGTAATTTGCAACTTCTGAAGCAATACCCCTGGAGACTGGGCTTTGAGAAGCCAGTAGTCTAGGTAGGGATATAGATGGGTAGCCTGCAACTGGAGGTAGGCTGCCACTGACCACAGAACCTTTGTGATAATATCATTGATCTACTTCCTCTTGGGGAACCAATTCTATCACTCATAGAAGAAGTAGTTTTTGAACCTCTTCCAGGAGCGCCGGGGATGATTTATGGAGCTTGGAGGAGAGGAAGGTGGAATAGCTGGAAGAGCAAGATAGTAACCATGTTGAATAATAGTTACAACCCACTCCTCTTGAGTAATGGTTTTCCAAAAATGAAGGAAGTTGGAAAACCTTCCTGCTTCCGGTGATGTATGCTCCTGGATGATGGTTGGGGCGCAAGGTAAGTACATGCCCGGGGGGAAGTCAAATACACTTCTTTTGCTCTTGAGCAGAATTAGAGGCAGACGGAGGGGTCGATTTATTTTTGGGTCTCTACCGTCGCTTTTTGGCAGAGTAATACGATTTAACAGAAGTGGAAGAACCACTGTTGCCTTGTGTATATGGTTTAAATGCCTAGATGTTTTGATGATATGGTTGTTTCACCGAGATGGAGCTGAAAGTTTTAGCTGCTGTGACACTGGCCTTAAATTTCTGTAGGACCTCATCTGTAGGTGGGTCAAACAATATTTTGCCATCAAATGGAAGGTCAAGAACCGTCTCCTGGATAGCCAGGTGAAGGTAAGAGGAAGACAGATATGCGTGTCTCTGCATGCAGACTACACTATCAGTTGTGTCAGTTAGGTCTTTAATGACTTGAAGCTGTTGCATAGCAGCTTATCTGCCTTCCAAGATCCAGAAAGAGAACTTTTCTGCGGCTTCCTGAGGTAGCATGTCAGTGAAGTGCTCCAGATTCTCCAGATATTAAATCCCGCCAGAACTGTAGTAGTGTTAACCTGCCTAAGTTGTAAGATAGAGGTGGTGTAAGACTTCTTACCTTTGGTCTCCCATGCTTTTGCATTTTTGTCAAGCACTGAAGCTGTAGATGGAGAAGGGCATTTACCTGTTGTGCCAAGGGCAGCAGAGAATACTGCTGATTGAGCTGGAAGATTTCCCATGACTATGAAGGGTTCGTCCTTGTGCACATTGTATTTATTGTCTAGGGCCTTGGAGATGTGGGGATCGGAATGAGGTTTTTACCCAACGAGTTAGAGCTTGCACCATAACAGAGAATTCAATGGGCAGTGGAACCTTAGACTGCTATGATGGCAGTTTCCCAAAAACACCAGCCGTTTCAGACATATCCTTTGGGAGGATTTCAAGAGCCTGCATGCCTTTAGTAACAGTGTCATGGAACACCTTAGAAGGTGAATGAGTGGTGTCATCCTTTGAATCTGAGTCAGTGTCCTTTGCATTTTCTGTTTTTTGGGTGGAAGAGCAAGGACCACATTGTCCACAGGTACCGGTACAGGGTCAGGAATAGGGTCGACTGGAACCGATCCCTGAGGTAGTACTGGTGACATTTTGCCCTTGATGCATTGAGCCAAGACATCGAGGAAGGACTCAGAAAGCATTGTTTCCAGCACAGTGTTAGTGATGTTGTTTTCCATTTGCGATGGGCTAGATAGAGGTTCTTTTGATAGGAGAAGTCAGCCCTATTAAGTTGTTGGCTAGGATTGTAAATGTTCAACACCACTGGTCTAGGCACCTGAATGTTGGTTAGAACCAGTTGGGGTCTAGGTTGTGATGGCACCATTCTAGGTTGACCCAAATTGTCCTCAGACTGAGGAGAAAATTGAGACAAAATGTAAGGGCTGTGAGCTCTCACAGGAGTGCTGAAAAATTGTTCTGATGGAACAGTAAAAAATCTGGAAGCATCAAAGTCTTCTGAGTCAGAAATTAAAGGAATGGTTCACCCAAAAATTATTATTGGCCAAAAAGATGGGCAATAAAAAAAAAAAGATTCACTTTTTTTTTAAAGTTCCTATGTAAAGTTTTGAGCAAATGAAGCTCAAACTTTATAGAAGGAAGCACATGGGGGCATCCATTTTATGAAATGGATGCCCACCTGTGCTTGCTTTTGCTTTTGCGGCACTAATGAAGGAAAAGCCAGCCAGCTGTAGTAAACAAAAGCTACCACTGGGTGGCTTTTCCTTCATTGGTGCCGGGACTTGGAGGACAGAGACCGGAGACTACAGGCAGAAAAGCTGCAGCTGCATCTCGGTAAGTGCTATTTTAAAAAAAATAAATAAACACTAGCTGCGTTTTTTTCTAGGTTTTCCGGGCTGGAGGAGCCCGGAAAACTTAGAAATAAAACAGCAGCTTTAAAAACGTTGTATTTATGTTTGCGGTAGCTTCAGCTACCGCAAACATAAACACAACGTTGTTATGCTTAAAAACACTGCGGTTTTTCTTTCTAAGTTTCTCAGGGTCCTCTTCCCTTGGGTACCGGCAGCAGGTGCTGAAACTAGCACCTCACCTGAAGGTAGAGTCCCCCTCTTACTGATATCTTCCTCCCTCCTGTTCCAAACAAATTCCTCGGTCGCCTTCGGTACCGGTCACAGTTCAGACATAGAGAGAGGACGAGTCTGCAGAGACCTCAAGTGAATTCCACAGCAAAATATGCAGGTAATCACTGGGTGATTTATACCCAGACAGCGGACGCAGGAATGGTGGGGATCGGCCGCTGAAAAATGCTCCTAGTAATGGATGCACTGCTTGAAGCCTGTCGCATATGGCATGCATAGAGGGAGACACCACAAATTGAAAAAATAAAATAAAGAACCAATCACTAGGAAAAAGCAGTGGACAGCCAAAGAAACACCCCTGAAGAGGGAGTCACAGCACAGCAAAACAAATTCCGACCCGCCCATTAGGCCGAAAAGCAGGAACTTGGTGTGGTCCTTTGGTGACGTGAGGGCAAGGTGTGTGTGGACATGCAGAGGGACACTCGCGTGACGTAGGCCCTTACCCTTCTAAAACTCTTAAAGTGACAGCTATCTTTTTCAGCCAGCTTTTCCACCCCGCCTGCATATGCAGGCGTTCCCAACCAGTAGCAAGCTATCCTTGCTACTCCTGTTTGACTTATCAGCAGCCCTTGATCTCGTAGATCACTGTATGCTATGTCAGCACCTCGGTTCAGCAGCTCACTTCTCAGAACAAGGCACTGCCTGGATCTCCTTATTCCTGTCTAACAGTTCCTTCAGGGTTTTCTTTGACTCAGCTTCAGTCCGACCTACCCCCATCTCCTGCAGAGTTCCCCAAGGCTCCTGTGTCTCACCTATACTATGTAATATCTTCACTAAACTATTATTAGACATTTAAGATGACCTGGCTATCTCCTATACAATCTACGCAGACAATACACAAATACTCATGCCTATCACAGGCAACTACACTGTTGACTCCAATGTCTTGAACGCTATTTATCACACCCTCCAAGCCTGGATGGCTACCAACATGTTATGCTTTAATGATGAAAAAATGGAAATCCTCCTGACAGGATCCCATACCACCCTTAACAAACTTGACCCCAAATACAAAGCTTTCACCATTGACAGAAACAAAATACCAGTATCCAGTGCGGTTAAGGCGCTAGGCGTGCACCTAGACGCTACCCTGTCTCTAAACAGGCAGGTTAGTGCCCTTGCCTCCTCGGCGGCATGCACAACGAAACTGATTCATGCATGCAAGACATTCTTGTCTCCCGACAGCTGCTTCACGATTCGAAGGGCGCTCAAAGGGTCAAGACTGAACTACTGCAATGCCCTAGTTGCAGGCACATCTGCTCCAAACCTCCACAAACTGCAGATCATTCAGATTAAGGTTCTCAGAGCTGCTCTGAATATCCCCAGGCATGAGCATATCACAGTGGCTAGGCCAAATGCTCATTGGCTCCCCACTCGACAGCGGATTATGTTACAAACTCTGGCCATCACACACAAATGCATAACCAACACTGCACGCAGCGATCTCTCTCAAAAACGAGTAAAAGCCAAATCGACAATGCCCAGCCGGTCATGCTACAACAACTGCCTGATATCCCCGAGGTACAGACTGGAAAAAGCAGGGAGCACAAGCTTGCCCGTTACTGCCAATGAAACCTGGAATGCCCTCCCACACAAACTCAGAACTGAACAATAATTGTTCTTTTATAACGTGCTTAATACCAATGAGTGGTTTGTCAGCACAGGATCAGGATTCAAACCTATGTTGTGCTGTGTTGTCTTGCTTTCATGACAAACGCTCTGCCCCTGAGCGAGCCTTCCTCCCGAATCATACTGGGTCTTCCGTGGATACCTCAAGACACTGTTGTTTACTCAGGATGTCTCACCCACAGAACCACTACTCTAAGACACTCGCATCATCAGTCACCTGATCCTGCTTCTTTGTTTGTATGATGTACCGTTTGCTTGTAACCAGCGCCCTGATGCCTAAGGGTTTGGTGTGCTTTCCAATGTTAAATAAATAAATAAAAATAAATAAAATAAATCTGTAACCACTTGGCATTCACATTTGTCTGTCTTCCAGGAACAACAGACGTGAAGAACATCTCTGTTCTGCTCAACAGCCTGTGCTCCTCTGGTATCTCATCAAGTGCTGCTTCCATCGTCTAAACTCCTAATCTCCTCCCTTATTTTCTCCCATCTGTTCTACTGCTCCTCTCTTCTCTTTGGACCATCTACCACTCCTCTATCCGTACTCTATGTCTTCTCAGCCCTTGAGACTCTATTTCTACCTCACTCTCCAGACTCAGCTGGCTCCACTTCCTCTCACAATTGAAATTTCAATTCCTCTGCCTTGTCTACAAATCTCTCCATGACCTGGCCCCCCCTATCTTTCCTCCCTCCTCTCATTCTACTCTCCCTCCCGCTCTCTCCGCTCAGCTGACCTATACCCCCACTCTCACTGTACTCCCAGCCCCTTGTGCCTCCTCATGCTTTCGCTCCTTCCAACTCTTGGCCCCCCTCCACTGAACTCCCTACCTCTCTCTATCCACTCCACCCCCACCTACCCATCTTTCCGCTCCTCCCTGAAAGCCCTTCTTCTCCACTCCCTCCCTGAGTCTCCTTCCCTATCTCTTCCCCCCTAAACCCCTGCCCCCGTCCCTTCCCCTCCCTCCTTCCCCCTCCTCCATATGACCTCATATTCGATGCTGTAACCACCTAATGGTGTTAAGATCACCTGGGAACTCCCCCCCTGCCCCTCCTCCTTTGAGTACATTGTTCTATATACTGTACCACTGGTTTGTTTCAAGTTTGTAAATATGCTTCTTTCATTATGTACCTGTTGTTATTCTGTAAAGCGCTTTGGAGTAAAGCGCTATATAAACTCAATAAACATAAACATCTTGCTGGAGATATAATTTCCTCTCTTCGCTCGGTTTAGTTCCAGGGACCTTTTCTTCCTCTGGTGTGCATCCATTTTGGGGAACCCATATAGCTTTGTGTCTTTCTGGGGCACCACAAAGGCTGGTGTGTTCAGGAGCATTCTGAACAACCTCATGTAAGCTTGGAACCACACACCCAATAGTGGTCCATGAGTACTGCTGTGACGACCCTTATACCAGGTATCTTCAAAATGTGTTTGCACCGTCTGTTTTCTACAACCTTTACTGGACAATATGTTACTGTGGTAACAAAGTGATGCATTCTTGAGGGGTACTATGGGTGGAGGCCCTGCTCTGTTTTCCACCCATGTGAGCAACTTTGAATACTCTGCCTAATCCTTGCTAATCCTTTTGGCACTCATCATTTTCTTTCTGTACCACTTACACTGGAAATGTCAGGTGTACTTATGCTTTGCATCCCATCAACCCATCAACCCATTCTTCTTCTGTAAATACATGTCCATATACTTGTAATTGGGGCCTCTCCCAGCATCCAGGCATTCCCCCTTCCTCTTTTCTTTCATTGTTCGGACATTGTAACTCCTTTTGTGTTACTATTTTAGCTTCCCCTCTGTTTGGGCCACCCAGTGTATACTGTATCATTTTATCTGTGCTCCAATAATACTTTATCATTGTTTGTATTTTTATATAGTGATCCTCATAGGGAAACGTCTTTTGTGACATCCATCGTAGTGTAGCCCACTTCCCTTGGAACTGGCCCCTATTTGTACAACGCGCCAGGTGCATAAGGCACTGTGTCCTAGTTGCTGGGATTTCAGTGGCTACGAAAGTCCTGGAGGTGCTCAAGGCATAGGGAATGAGAGAACAAACATAGCGCTCTCTCCTGAAGCCACTCTCCCTACATGGGTCATGTGCAGGTACCACATTTTATTGGTGACATGGGCCTTTTCATGCTTGAAATTGTTGGTGATGCTCCTTTTGACCCTCTTTATCTCTTTAGTGGCACTGGTGAAGAGGTGGGTCATTATTTTAGTTACAAAGGGGACAGGTGTCCCATTAGCATATATTTGTTCATGTACATAATATAATGCTGCTTTCTGTAATGTTAGGAGGGTAAAGAGGAAGCGACAGCAGAATGCAAAACATATTGCTACAATTGCCTTCCCAGTGCAGTTCATGTGTTGCAAGTGTACACACCCATTTCGTTGTCTGTAAGCTATAACTCGAAGCCTAGCTAAATCTACAGCATTGTGTACCATCATCATTTTTTCATGTTTCTCTTCTTTATGTTCTCACCCCTGTTTCTAAATACTAAAAGTCTACTAAATGAATTAAATCAATATTGCCAAAAGTATACGTTAAAAAATAAATTTTGATACGGCCACCAGGGGGTGCACGGATGAGCTACACCTCTGTGTGGGCTCTGAGCCCGACGGTCCAAAAAGTGGTTTGAGACCCCACTATTTGGCCTTCCCCCCACCCCCCGTAGGAGCTTCGACCTGTTTGATATGAATATACCCTCCTGGACCTGAGCCCAAAAACTGAGGAAATCGGTGCTGGAGTCTCTGTGAAACGGAACGCTCAGCATTGACGTATTGAGCCCGCCGCCTGAGCTGCCCAAAGCAAAAGTATAACAGCTCAGGGTGCGCAGCTGGAAATCCCGACGGGAGCCCAGCAGTGGAACACTATCGAAGAGGCGGAGTGGAGGTATCCTCTCTCCCAGGGGTGTCCCATCTCGGGCCAGCAACAGAAATGCCCACCCCCTCCGGTGACATACAGGAGATGGAGACACGGCTGCAGGCATAGCTAAGGAGCAGCACTCTGCGTCGCACCTGAAGGTGAGCCAGCCGGGACCTCTCTCCCCTCCGATCCCGTACTGTGGCCCGACCCCCTCGTCCTGATACACTGCTTGTCCGTACCGAACTCAGCAGACATAACACGGCCCTCTGGGGGGACAGAAAGCCTGCAGAAAACGTAATCCATTCTCATGGGATCCAGGCCCAGAGAGCGGCCGCCCCTGTTATACGAGACCCAGCCGAGGGTTTCCTAAAGCCTGCACTATGATGAGCACAGTGAATTAACAGCAGCCTCCTTATTGGGTGCAAACCGCAGATACCTCGCAACGGAAGCAATGCCCGTTGCCCTGAAACTCATGGTGCCAGGCCAATGTAGCCTCAATCTAGGAAAGGAAGCCTAGAGGACTCCTTCTGAACACGTCACTGCTAGTGCTGGCACATCGGTGTCAAGAAGTGACTGCTTTACCTTGGCACACGTACTTGTGTGGGGATCTCCACTGGCACTCACACCCTGGCCACCCCACGCCCACGACTAAGAACACTGGGGACCAGGAACGCATATATGTTCCTTCACAGGGCCTGACACTCTAGGACACGCACACTGAAGGTAAACAGGGGCCATTCCACAACATTGAAAGCGGGATATAATTAAGGCCAGCAGGAGATAAGCAGGCATCTGCAGAGCGGCACCCAGCACATGAGGACATTCTGAACTGGGTTGCAATCCTAGACCCAACCTGAAGTACATGGTGTCTGATGTCCTGCCACTGTGTTACCTGTGAACATTATGAAATCACAACTGGCAGTCTGTTAGAAGACTTGAAGGCCCGAATATGGGATCTGGGCACGCAGTTGCTTAGCGCATGTAAGCACACGCGCATGGAATCATTCTGCAGCCATCTGACTCCCGAAATTCGTCGCATCTAACTTCACACCTTAGCAGACACTGTGGAGTGACTCACACATCAGGAAGGGGTCTGCATGACGGTGACTCTGCCATAGTAAGTTGAAATACGGGGGAGACCAGCCCCATACCCGGAAGGATATTGTTAAAACAAAATCTCAAGTAAGCACCAAAACCACGCGAGTTGCAGGACCTGGACCACGGGCAACACATCCACAACGACCACCCTATAGGGAGACTAGATTCCATGCCCATTAAGTGAACAAGCTCAGTGTGAACACAAGACAACAACGATCTGAAGCCCGACAGAGTTGTAAAATGAAATAACTGAACACTTTAAGGTAAATCCCATGGCCTGGAGGACCCGATAACTGAGGAAGAAGCAGGCCCGGCTCCAGCAGGGTGGCCAGGGGGGCCAGGCCCCCTCAGAGCCAGTCTCTGCCCGTAGAAAGGAGGCCATGTCAGCACTAGTAACCTAGGGAGTGTGGGGGGTGGATGTCACTCTAATCATTCATCAGTAACCTCACAGACATCATTCTGAGAGGCTGAATTGCAAGAGGCCAAGCCAGGATTTGTTTTCTTGCCCTAGACAATGATTTATGACCCACAGCCATAAAAGTACAACTGACCAGGGCGATGGAGGACCAGTCACACCTCTAAGTGAGGTAGCACTTATTCAAGAAGGCTGCCTACAACTATTTTCTCAAACCTAAAATCACAATGTTGGTTTCCCTAATTTAAAGTATGTTTATTTTTTGGGGAATATAATGTTTTTTACATCATGCTTGATAAAATGGTTAACTATATCAAACAATAAATGACAGGTAAAGTTGCTTGAACACAGATTTCTGCAGAAGGTGAGTCAACTGACTGGGGGCCCTTACAAATTCCATTAGAAATATATATTCTGCTGCATTAACTACTTGAGTATAAGTGAAACGATAGGCTTGGTAGTAACCAAAATGTAATTCTGGAGGGGAGAGTTTAGCAAAATCAAAAAGTGATAGATGCAAGGCTTTGAATTAAACATTTCCACTACTGTTACCCTTTGCAACATTCCATGCCATAATTCTGTAGTATGTCTGTGCGATTAGAGAAGGGGACAAGCCATCAGCAAATGACTTTTGGCCCTACCACCAAAAGGGTCAGTTCAATCTGAATTGCTAGGCCATGTTCCCTCTCCACTGGAACACAAGTAACCACATGCATTTTAGGCCCTGTGGTCTAGCAGTTTGGGAAGGGCTTCTGACATTAGTGACAGGTTGATATGCAAACAATGGTATGGAAGGCTGGCCAGAGCAATGACGGGGGTTCTAATTGATTCAAAGACTTTTTACCTATTAGATACAACCAGAACACAGGGTGGCAATACAATGTGAGGAGAAACACACATCCTATGGGTGTGTCTGGTCATTTACCCACCTAATGACTAGCCATGGCTATGTCAATGCCTCACCACCAAAACCTAACCTAGCTCTATCACAAAGTAACACCAAACGTGTTGCTGTATAGGGCCTGTCAGTGTCATATCTAAACATTCTTTTAAGAGTTTAATTACTTAATTGCCTCTGTAAATGAGCTCCTGATGTAGTACAATTCTCTTGATGTTTTCAGCCAGTTGATTTTATAAGCAATATATTTGTCAATGCCTCTGTGACTTGCACTGAAGTCCTGTTTTAAACACGCAATCACAGACCCAGCAGTGTTGGCTTGCATATAGGTATTAGACATTTTCCAGCCAATGCCATCATATACCCAGTTACTGGCACCATTTTCCAGCTGTTCCCATCTTATGGCCAGGTGGTACCCTTATGGCAGTGCTTGGCAAATGCCTATCCATGCCTAATCAAAAGCCCAAGCTGTGGGCTTTGCCAATGCATGCTGGCTTCTGTTTGTCTCCGTAAGTGAATGTGTATATGCCCAGATGTGGGTGTCTTGCTTGCTACGCCTAGGGAATCAAGCCGCACCTCACTGAGCTGGTGCAACAAGGTCCTACCTGAAAATAAGGCTAGGTTGGCAAGTATTGACCAGTTTCAGATCTTCTCATGCATACTTACCAGTGGGGCTCCGACCTAAATAGAATGTAGCTTTGTTTGGAAGCCTAGTCTACTCTGACTGAACATTTCATGATTCAAACTGAAAAGTAATAACTTGATAACCTCATTCTGTTTGAGTAACTTTACAGAGTTTGCTTGCAAACAGAATATGTCATGTGTGTTGTGAGATTTGTTTGGAAAGTATGATGTAAATCATGGGTGCTGGGCGTTTAGGCACTGTCAGAAATAAAACATGAACACCCGTAAAATAACAAAAAAAAAGAGCGTTTTCTATAATGTTGCGGTCAAAGTATAAAATGTGTACATCTTTTATTACTAAAAAGCAGTATTTAAATATTTTCTAAAGAGTGCAATCAGAGGTGGATTTAACATTTGGACAAGGGAAACATGCCAATCCCCCACGCCCTGCTCTACTCTCTCCCCTCAAATACAAACAGCAGGGCTGATCAGGCCCTACCAGTGAGATCTTATCTTTTTAACGTGTCTCAGAGACAGATTATTTGCAACAGAAAATGATTAGAGATGGGAAAAGGTAAAAAGGCAGTGACCATTGCTGTGGCACTTTAAAAAAACAATTATATAGGTTTTTAAGAAGCTATTTTAGTATGATTGTTGGGTGATTAGTAAGTAAGGGGATACAGAACAAGCTCTGTGAAACAATAATCTTGTCATGCATTTCATTTCACTTTGTGTATGTATAAGATTTTTTGTAAGTTCTGGAGCTTGTAGGCTTCCATTCAGGATGGGGGAAATAAACTTACAGTAATAGGGGATAATTTTCCAGGTCAAGCGGAGTGGAAGAAGTGGTGCTAAATGCATGTAGCTCCACTTTTTATGAGATGCAGGATTTTGTATGATTTGACAGGTGAAGTTGGAGAGCAGATCGGACTTAAAAAAGGTCCCCCTACCAAATCAGATTGGTATTCCACCAGCATGTATTTTTACGTTGGCAGAAAACCAATAGGTTCCTATGGGACCTGCCTGACTGTTACACCTGGAATAAAAGCAGGCAGAGTCCAAAAGAATCCATTGTGGATGGCTCCCACAATCGTTTGTTTGTTTGTTTGTTTGTTTTTATTACTTATATTGCGCACCAGACCCAGGGGTAACCGGGCGCATTTTATAAGACAACTCAAAGCTTGGTTACAGGATCACATGGCAAATAAAGCAAACAGGAAACATATAAAGTAATAATATACAAAATATACAGGAATATACAACAGGCGAAAATGCGGATGCATGTATTTACAGTCCTAATCAGAAGCTCCTGGGATAAATAAGTCTAGGCAGTTGATGATCTATTGTGTGTCTGTATGTTTGATCCACGTTATGAGGTTGTGTCGGAAAGTGAGGAAGGGTTGATCCGTCTTCAGGGAGGATGGAAGGGAGCTCCAGAGTTGAGCTGCTTTCACCTGAAAGCTGCAGCCACCAACTTTAGTCAATTTGACTCTAGGTATAGATATGTTGTTGGAGTTGGCAGATCTGGTGAGTCTTGTAGGTTTTAATCTCGTGAATCTCACAGAGAGGTACTGCGGTGCAGCGCTGTTTAGGCATTTGTGGACCAAAGAGGTGACTTTTAGTTGGATTTTCTCCTGACTAGAAAGCCAGTTATTGGCTCGTCTAAATTCGGTGATGTGGGCTCTCCTGGGAATACTAAGTGCTGCTCTGAGCGCATTGTTCTGCAAAATTTGAATTCTTTTGATGACTTCCTTATTAGCCCCAATATAGAGCGAATTGCAGTAGTCTAGTTTTGATAACACGAGCGCTCTCGCGAGAGTGATACAGCTGTTGTTCGATAGGAAGGGTTTGCCTGCTCTTATCAATTTACAGGTATAGGCGGCTGCGGAAGCCAACGCATTGACCTGCTTGCTGAAAGAGAGGGTGGAGTCCAGGAAGAAGCCCAGGGTTTTTACCGCGTGGGCAGTTGTAATTTGGTAGTTGTCAATGTTAAAAGAGGAGTAGTTGGGGCCCAGTTTTTTGAGGGTGGGGGGTGAGCCCAGGATGATGATTTCAGTTTTGTCATCATTCAGGCATAGTCCGTGAGTGGCCATCCATGCCTGGATGATGAGATACACTCTGTTCACCAAGGCCAAATCCTTGTCGTAATCACCGGTAAGTGGTAGGAGAATCTGAGTATCATCTGCATAATTAGTGTAGGTGGCACCAAGAAGGTCCAGATCATCGAAAAGGGGCTTAGATTAAGGGGTGGGGGCATTTTGTTTTGAATCCTCTGTTAATTGTGGAAGTGATTTATACTTTTCCAGACCCGTAGTGGTAAATTAAAGAGTAAAGGTGATTTTCGCCTGTGTTTTACTCTTTACTCGTCCAGCACTTGGTGGAAACAATTAAAATGAATGAATGGCTCCTTTTGCAAAAAAGTGCAAACAGGCGAATTCTGATCTGTGCAATTTAGGATTCAAAACAAAATGCCCCCCACCCCTTAATCTTTTCATCAACATGTTTCTACAATGATGAATACATTGTCAGGTTGGTGTATCATGTGACTTGTGCATTTATCAAAGTAACTTGTATAAAATGTAGTATTATTGTAGCTATTCAAAGCCAAACTTACTTCAACACATATTTGTACCAACTTGAGTTTGGAAGATGTGTGGTCAAGTAGCTACATTTCTGGCTAGGTTAAAATTATGGCTTTACCACTTCATCAAAGTGTGTGATCCTGGGCATATCTTTTAATTTCACTATGCCTTATCTGTTAAAATTAGGTTCCACTAGAAGTGATTCAGTTCTCATTATAAGCTATTCTAAAAAGCCTCACTCATGGTTTAATAGATGGGCAGCACAGGGATTAGGACACACACACATCCAACTTTGAAAATACCCGGGCCCCATTTATTGAACACATTTGTGTCATTCAATAGGAAATCAAAGTAAACACATCAAACAAAGAGTCATCATAGACAATTGCATATTATATAACCAGTATGTAAACAGTATGGGCCTCATTACATGGTATGCGGTTACCATGGCGCTATTAGCGCCATGGTTGCCGCCTGTATTTTACCGTGTCCGCCTTGGTGGATGGTGGAATTACCGGCCTACTCCAAGGTGAGCGGGCCGGTATTTCCCCATTCACCAAGGCACTTCCCCATTCCCATTTTTGCCCCCATAAGGCTCAATGGGAATGGGGAAGGAGGTAATTACGGTACCTTAAATTGCAGTACCATAATTAGCACCAAGGTCCCTTTGCGGGCCCGTTCCTTAATGGCTGGTACAACCAGCCGTTGAGGTCGGGTCCGGCAAAGGGACCTCATAGTAAGGCAGTAAGGGTTTACCAGTATCGGTGCCCTTACCGGTACCGGTAAACCCTTACCGCATACCGTGTAATGAGGCCCTGTGTACCAAACAATGATGTACAGGGACACGCCCCACCAGGAGCGATACCAGGAGGCCACAAACCCCTCAACCAGCACTGTCTGCCTCCTGATACAGCCCTTACATTCCTAGCACTCCCTTGCACTCTCAACTCAATTAAAATGTGCTGCAAAAATGCAACAGAAAATAACATTTTGTGTTTAACATGTAATTTTTGACATGAACCATTGATGGGAGACATTCAGAGTGGGACTACTGTAGGGGTTCAGCTGGAAAGGAGGGGGTTGTGGAATGGGTGAGTGAAGGGTAGATTGTATACATGTGTATGTTATTGGATGATATGTAGTTGTGCTCGAAATATTGTTAAGATCCACAATACTACCTGTATTGATTGGACATGGTATGTTCTGTTCTTGAAATGTAAAGAAGTTTGAAAAAAAATGTTATTTTGTAGGAAACAAAATCTCCTATTCCTGCTTCAGTATTCTGGGTCGGGGGTCACAACAAGATGGAGGGACCACAAGCATCTCTTCTGGGGCCTGCTGGGAGTAGCCACAGTGCTCAGGAAGATATTGTTGAGCGGACACCATCTGAGATGGTACAAAGACTGGGGACCTCACTGCTCAGCCCTCTCGGAGGAGGAGAAGGAGTAGGAGTAGGAGGAGGAGTTGGCATCACCCTCAATTCTCCCAAGCCAGTCCATGAATGGCATGCTGAGTGCTGGTGTGAATGGGTGGGAGGGGAGGTAAATGAGAACGTGGTTAGGGCAACTGAAGGAAGGTGACTGGACGGTGAAAGGTGAAAGAGGATCAGATATAACAGAAAGGGGAGAGCAGATGGGAAGGGAACATAGGTAGATTGATGTTGCAACACTATTTACAGTTTATCTGGGAAGACATTTTTTGCTGGATCACGGATCTGGGAAATCTGGATGAACAGCAGCACTTTGTTGAGGGTATTCCTAGACCCACACCCAATGAAATGTGGGCCCCCCTAATCACAACCCTGGCCCACCCATATGAAAATTCCTAGAGCCGGCCTGGGAAGAAGTTAAGGTTGCGATAAAGAGGCTGTCACTGGGCAAGTCTCCTGGGGAAGACGGCTATACAGCCGGATTTTATAAATCCTTTTTCTCCCCCCTCCTCCCCTTCATGGTGGGGCTTTCTGATGGCGGTCCTCCCCAAGGTAGGAATAGGCCCAAAACTCAGGGGAGGGATTCGAGCTGTGTATACATCCCCTAAAGCCTCTGTCTTTGTAAATGGGGATTACTCCCGCTGGTTTGAGCTAGGCAGGGGAACATGACAGTGATGCCCCCTCTTGGCCATACTCTTTGCGCTCTCATTAGAACCCCTGGCCCAAAAAATAAGGGATGACCATCGGGTGGAGCGACTCCAACTAGGGGCAACTGAATATAAGGTAGCTCTGTATGGAGATGATCTACTGCTGCACATGTTGAACCCACAACCTCAATACCTAGAGCAATTCAGCTGATGAGGATAGACTTTCTTCCCTAGTGGGCCTCATAGTGGAAAATGTTAAGCTGAAATATCTGGGCATGCAGGTAACGAGGGAGATTAACAAACTCTATGAGGCCAATTCCCCCTCCCTCCCTCCTCCTGAAGTTTCATGCCAATCTTGCAAAGTGGGAAAAACAGACAATATCATGGTTGGGTAGACTCAATGCGATAAAAATGGTATGCTTCCCCCGCTTTTTGTATCCCTTTCAGATGTTTCCCATTCGAATGCCAAAGCTCTTTTTTGATGAGGTTAAAAGGGCTATCACAGGGTTCCTCTGGCAGGGAAAAAGGGCAAGGGTAGCCTATGACACTTTGACACTACCTAAAGATGCCATTGGGATGGGGCTTCCAGATTTGAAAAAATATTACCAAGCCGCCCAACTGCGAATTCTGATTCCCCACCTGCGAAATCATAAAGAACCTCAATGGGTTGCAATGGATAATCACTATCTAGCTCCGGCAACTTCTCTGAATTGCTACGGGTACCGAAAGACAAATTCTTACGAAGACTGAAGGACCACCCGATACTGGGAACCATTTGGGAAATATGGAGGTAGGGAAGTGACATGCGTGAAATAACTTCATGGCCATCCCCCCTGGGTCACCTACGGGCCCCCAGCATCAGAGAAAGCATCCCCAATCTGGAAAGATTCCAACCCTGGTTTGAAGCTGGCCTGGAAAGGTTGGGTCAGTTTTGGAAGAATGGCTCCTTTATTACAATCTCAGAATTGCGTGTGAACCTGGGCTTGGGCCCCCTATCTGTCTTCCAGTTTTTGCAGATCAATGTGGTTTAACAAGGGATGTGTGGAAAGACAACGTAAGTAGAGACTTTACCACTTTTGAGAAACTGTTGAATTCCAGAACAGAAATGAAAGGGTTAATATCCGCCATCTATAGGGAACTGATTGAAGCTGGGAAGGGGTCCACATCGCCCTGAAGTGTAGATGGGAGAACGACCTGGGTGAAGTAGTTGATCCGGACATGTGGGGAAGGATCTGCAAGGCCGCCCCTCAGATTTCTATATCAAGCCAATACAAACGACATGCGATAAAACTCTTACTTAGATGGCAGTATGACCCCCTCAGGCTCTCCGGAATGTTTCAGTCACTAAGCCTGCTGTGCTGGCATAACTGTGGTGGAACCGCTGACTACTGGCACATGTGGTGGAGCGGCCCCCGGATTAGGGTTTACTGGGATGAAGTCCTGGGGTGGATCAAGGATCTAGATGGAATTCAGAAGACAGCAGACCCTTTTTTCACCCTTTTTGGATTTGTGCAATGCGATGATGAACGAAATAGAATTAAGGGTCTAGCAGCTCCTCTCTTGCTAGCAGCCCGTGCCACCCTTGTAATTAAGTGGAAATCTGAAAGTACTCCGAGTAAGGGTGAATGGGTCAATGTAGAATTGAATATTTGTGTTATGGAAAAAATAACTTCAGCCTTGCACGCAAAATCTGTTCAATGTGACATACTTTGGAGAGACTTTGTAAGTAAATACATGCCTGACACTGATAGCCAGAATGTAGACGTAGAGGGGATAGTCACATGTCCTCCCCGACAGAGGTATGTTGAGTTAACGTATTGAAAAAAACCTGCATTGAAACCTTGAGGATACCATACAGAGGCAACCAACCTTAATACAATCAACACGGACACTGCAATGAACACTGATCGAATCTTCTTTAAATAAGTATATTTGGGAAGGAGTGAGTAGAGAATGTTCCAGGGAGGAGAAAACTAGTTTGGATAATAAGGACATATTTTTGAGGGCTGAAAGGTTCAATTGTTTATATATATCTTTGCTGGATCTTGAATATTGTCTTGTAATGTCTTTTTCTATGTTTTTGAAACTCTTAATACATTTGAATAAAAAAAAATAAATAATAATTTTAGTGTTAGGGTTGCTGAGTAAGGCAGTAATGTGTACCTTGCTTTTCTTGAGTACAATATAGCTTTAGCTACATATGTGAGAAAGGCATAGACGAAAAGCTGGAAGGGTAACAGTTGACGTTTGTTATGTTTTTTTTAAATGCTCATCTGGTTTTACTCTCCAGGTAAAACTCTTCTTCTAGAGACACAGTTCATGTGATTACATTGGTTGCTTGTGTAAAGAAAGTGTGCTGCATTCATTCTCTGTTAATGCTAGTCTGCATTTTGTCATGGAATGCGTCTGTACTCTTTGTTCTTCTTTTTCCTCTTGCGCTGCTTCATCTGCAACATGGAGCAGGGGGGGTCTCACCTGTACAGGGTTTGATGTCTACAATATGAAATCACGATCTCCTACCTACCAGTTTAATGACAGTGAGGTGACACTGTCAACAATAAAGGATCTGTAAAAATGTGGCTTGTGCCACACCCTACTAAAGTTTGTCAGCAAAACGGTGTCTCCAGGGTATAGCAGGGGAGTTTCAGCTTTGACATCCCGTGCCGTGCTCAAAGCTGTTGGGAAATAAAAGAAACACTGGCCATCATAGCTGCTAGGTGCTCATGCATTTCAGCTCCTGGGCATCAGTTTGCACTCTAGTGAGGATACGCATGCAGCGTCCTGTCACCAACTCATGAGGGGTTAAGCTGTGGTCAGAGCTGGGCTGGATATGTAGTGCAAAAAGGGCTGGGGGCAATCAATTGAACCAGTCTTTTTTCAGCATCATCTTTAGTTTTGCTATTTTCTCCTAGAGTAGGCCATTGAGGTGCTCACACACTCAATTCAGTTGTGAGTGCTAAGCGCAGGAGAATGTATGCTTAATCCCCAGTAGGTTTGTGATATGCTCAACGACTTCATTCTCAAAATGCGGTCCGTTGTCAGACTGGAGGACTTTGCACACACCACATCATGGGAAAACCTCTCCTATGAGGAATTTTGCAGCACAGGTGGAGTTGTTGGCATGGGTGTATGAACCAGCTTTGATCCAAGGTGAAAAAGGGCATATGACTGCTAGCATGTTTCTGTAGCCAAAACAGATTTGGATCATATCCACGTAACCTATATGCAGATGTTGGAAGGGCCCAGTGGGCCAGGGTATTGCAACTCTCACTACTCGCAACCTGTGTCCTGCTGTGTATTTCTGGCACACGATGCAATTGAAAACAAAGACAGCAACATGCACTGCCAAATCTGTACTTCAAGACTCTCTTCACTTTTATGGTTTGGATGATGGAGTTGATCTAATGCTACCTGCAGTAATGTGAGGGGCATGTGATCACCTAGTGCCATAGGGCATTTGTGGGGGATACTGAACACCCTCTCGTCCTCCAAAGCTCCTGCTCTTCTGGTAATGCTCTTCCCTGAAGATCTATTGTTTGGAAATGGGCATTGAATTAAAACCTTCCTTTAGCATCATATTGCATCATATTTCATGTATTTGTTCATTGGGGTATGTTAGGAACTCATAGTGGCAACAGTAAAGACAGACACAAGTGATCACAGTTCAAGGGTGTTTATTAAACTGTATGCAAGGGTGAGAAAAATGCCTAATCTAAACCTAAAGCTAAGATGGGAGCATGCTACGACCATCAAATAATAATAAGGCAATCCTAGTGGCAGCTTGTCAAATACAAAGGGCCTATACTAAAAGAAACTATTGCCAATCCTCACTACTAAGTTACAAAAAGAGTGTTGGATAATGTTCACCAGAAAAGAAAGACATGTTCACAAAAATGATAGCTCATGATGGTATGGCTGGGTCTCCCTTCCCCATGTTTTAAGCACGGAACAAGGCAGGACATCTGAGCACAGCACACTCCTGGGCCTCGTTATCATGAGGTTCCCAGTTCCAGTTCAATGATATCAAAACCTTCTCAGGCTAAGTCTCTTTCCTGCAAAAGTCTCTTTCCTTAGAAGGCCTGCTGATTCACAATGACAAACAAACAAACAAAAGTTCCTTCAGTGGTTTTTACAACTGGGTGTCTGCTCTTCGCCCTTAGGATCTCCCTCCATTGTAATCGGATCCTCTTTGTAACTTGGGCCTCCCTCCGTCGGATTCACTCTAGCCTTTATTTAACACAGTTCAGGAAATTTCAACACAGTTCATGATTTGCTTATCTTCATCAGAAAGCATTTGTTCCCTTCTCCTAGCTTTCTTTCGGCATCCCTCTGTTGGGTTCACACTTGCCTTATTTCACAGTTCATGATCTTACCAGAAAGCGGGGTTCCCTCCCCCTAGCTTTCTCTCTGCCATGGGTCAGAGTCTTTCGATTGTACAAAGGGTTTGGTGTGACCTTTGTAGGACCACTCTGACATCTCACGTCGCCCTTTCCTAGGGCTTTCTGGTACTTGTATTTTTGACACAAAAGGGGCCAGCGTGAGTCCTTCGACTGAGCACTCCTACGGTGCCTGACCACTCTAGCTGGCCCTTCTCTGGGCTTTTCACATAAAGTTAAAACACACAAGTTTGTTGTTTCAGGTTCCAGTGTTCATACAATGTTGCCACTTGCAACCATCGGTTTGCCATCAGTTCCTTAGGTTCACCAGCTGTGTTGTACCCAATGGCTGGTCTTGTCTCTGGAGTCAAGGATGGTACCATAGTAGCCAGCATGCCTCCCTACCTGTACTATCAATGCGGGAGGCCCCCATGCACCGTTGACATCTGGTCCTCCACCTACCAGCTGTAACTCCCGGTTTTATGATTTCCCTCTCTGAGGCTTTGCAGGTTTGAGTTGAAAAGGGCAAGGGCAGGTCCCCCTTCGTTGTCCTTCCAGGTCTCGCCACCTTTCTTCTCCATTTGAACTGCCGGTTTGGTGTAGCTGTTTCCTCGTGCGTTCATCCTTGCTCAAAGCGTGCTTTCGTGCTGCGCCTTTTATCCCTGTGGGGAAGGTAAAGGGCCGTCAGGTGTGCGTGATTAGTGTCAGTTGCCTGACTCTGCCTGACCCGTGTGTTGGGACATATCAGGTAAATGGCTCTGGTGTTAGTCCGTTGTCTGTTATAGTGTAAGAAAGTGTTAGTGCTGGAAAAGGGGGCAGGGGTAGAGCTTCGAAATATATTACAGGGTAGGATGGGGAAAAGGTTTTACAAGGATGGGGATACCGCGTCTCAACCCTCAGTGCCCCACTCCCACTCCCTGAAGACCCCTCACCCAGATGATCCTCCCCCACTGGTCCACCCTCAGGAACTGGATCCAATAGCGATGGCCATGTCTTGGCCACCTGGACGACAGATCTCCTGGGACAAGCGGGTGAGACACCTTCAGATTTCTTACAGGTGTCAAATTCAGCAATTTCAGGAAAATATGCAGCTCTATTGGCCTCAGCATCTGTGGCTTTGTTGTCTCAGGAGATTAGTGCCTCCCCCCTCGTGTGGGGCATGCACTTTACCATGGCAATGGCCACTGGGAACTATATGCATCTATGAGCCTGTCCAATAAGGGTGCATGCTGCAGCAGTGTGCTGTAAGCACGTAGCAAGACCCGCCTTTTCCAATTTGACAGTCCTACCTTTACAGTTGACATCACATAGGCAGTGTCAGAATACGCTGTGATCTCCTCATCCTCATGTGCCTCAAGAGCAACACTAATGCTACTAATTCTCCTGCTTGCACTGAAAAGTGTGAGGGCAATCTCACGCTCACCACTACCCCAAAGATCCCACTCTGTCTCATTTTCACCACTGCTGTCCCAGTGTGTCTTTCCCCTGAAGTCTGGTCAATTGTCGAAGACCCAACAATAAAGAAATCCCCCGCCGCCCTCTAAGGGTGTTTTCTCTGATGTGGGATATGTCGTCATAGTATTCAGTGTATTTGGCACAGTCATGCACGTAATCTACTTCCTCCACTGGTTCTACTATGAATATTGCTAGATTCACTACTCTGCACCTCACCACCTCAACTGCTGGGTTTGAAAGGATCACTTCATACCCAGATGCTCTCTGTGTTGTCAATGTTCTCCTGGGCTTTTCAAGAAAGGCAAATAGTTCATGCTCCACATACAGCATGACTACACAGTCAATTGTAATATTCGCTGATTACTGCAAAGGCAGCTGCAGTCAATGCTTGTTCACTGGGTTAATGAAACTTCATTACTAGATTTAAAAGCCTGTTGTAGAGGAGTGGCCAAGTATCCCCCTCCAACTGCCTGCCCTTATTACCTATAGAGTGGGAACCAAAGTATGTGACATATGCAGGACAGTTGAACCAGCAAAGAGCAGAGCGTGGACTCTGTGCAGTACCCATAAGAGTACCAGTACCTTAGAGAATCTGGGAGGCAAGGTACCCATTGCGTAAACCATACCTGCATGCAAGACAATTTGATGGCCATTTGAATGAGATTCCTGAAGAAGCAGAGCAGATGAAAGGCAAGGATGAATGGTGACATCACACAGAAAGAGATGATGCACACAGAAGAGATGCAGAGACCAGAGAATGCAGATATTCTATCAGGCATCAAGAAAGTACCATGGATAAGTGACATCTTGGGATCAAGGTGAAGAAGCTTATGCCACAGACACAGATGAAGAAATTAAGCTAGTTTATACGTGTACAGATGCCAGAGAAACGCAAGCAGCAAAGTAATCTTGAAAGCTAGCTTCAAGCTTTATAGTAAATAGATTGTGTCAAGGTCCAATATATATATATAGATGCATATGGACAAATAAAAGATGGATGCTTCCACTACGCCTTATACATAAACAAGAAGGCATCACTTCAGTGTATCGCAGTTAAAAGCAATTTTAATTATAAATGAATCTCAGCAGAAGGAGTTGGATGAGCCAAGAGGCCAAAGTCTTATCAAGCAGGAATTGGCTGACATTGGATAGAAATTGTGTGAAAGAACAGAAGACTCCTGTTCAGAAGGCTTGAGCAAAACAAATGACGTCAGAGGACTGTTAAAAAATAATATCAAATACACAAAAAGGCTCGATTTCATGGTGTCCAGTCACGTGGAAGGAAGAAATTGGACAATGGAGGTGGTCACACCTACGCACGAGGGCAGGCTGTACATTCACACCTTAAAAATTCTCAGAGGACAGTACAAACTCAAGGCCAAACTTTAAAGCACTAATTGTCACTGGACCATTGAGGTGATGCTGGATTGATATATGAATTGGTGGGAAGCTGGTGTTTAGATGTGCCCACTAGTACCTGGATGTTCAGTCTGTGTGCTTTTAGACGTAGGTGGAAAAGTACTGACAGGGGTTAGCAGCCAACCAATTGTAGAGGAACATGTAATCTAGGGTCCTATAGTTTGTGCAGACAATGGAACGTTGTGTATTTAGTGACGTTCATAGTGGGCATTTTGAGGGGAGGGCTTAGTTGCCCCACCTGATATTAAGTACCCGATCACTCTCCTTCATGGGTCTATACCGATATGGAACTCATACTTAGATATTCACATTCAGAGCCTATTCACTTTCCTCAATAGGTTTTGTAGTTTGCCACGTAGATAGTGGTGCAGGTCAATACATCACTGATGATGATTTTATGCAATATAACCTCAGTTTCTACTAAAATGAGTCGAGTAAGAGGACCGAACGAATGCTGATGTTCATTGTACTCCCTGTTTTATATACTTGTTAATAAAACAGACTCCCCTTTTGCCCAACTACCTGAGTTGTTTTGATTATTGATGTATGAATAAAATCTGCATTCCCATCCATCTCGAGGGTATTGCTTCTCATCTTAAAGGGCTGGGCAACCCAGTTCACTTGGTAGCAGAGAAAGAATGGTTCTTTAAAAAGTCCATTGACCGTCTACATAAGTAAACTTGGTAATATTGCATGACATTAGGACGTGAAGCTCCCTGTAGATAGTGGTTAGTGTAAATGAAAACAAAATCCTTGCAAGGAGGGTGTGATGGGTCCCCTTACTTTCTATAAGAATCCCCTGCCACGTCTACGAAGAGTGGAACGGACCACAGTTTGAAGAGGCGGTAAACTGAGGCGTACGATCCCGAGGGTCTGAAGAAGAAAATATGCGAATGGTAAGTAGAAACTGAGGAGTGTGGCAAATTGATGCATGCGTAGTAAAATAAAGAAGGGTAATGGAGAGAGGCGGGATAAACGTAACGTAAGAGTAAGAGTGTCAAAATATATATATATGGGGAATAAGATATTGACTTGAGTGTGGCCTAGCAATATAATAAATAATATCGTGTGAGAGGCCACGATAAAGAGGATGTGCCCTATCCCTAAGTTTTAAAGAACGTTAGAAGAAATCTTAATCTAAAATCCCGTTTGTGGATGACATAGAAAACGGTTCCGATTTAAAACGGACCTAAAGAGATAGATTTAAGTTCTACGAGGAGCATTTTTAGAGGGTAAGACAAGTCTTAAGGAAAAAGATTGTAGGAGATTTTATGTGACCGGTCAAGTTTGTCTGTTTGTTTCATGTGGTTTTGAAAGCATGATGACGTCATAGCTAAAGAAAACATTTATAATAAATAAGAGAAGTGCGAAGTTCAGGAAAAGAAAGTGATTGTTTTAATTGTATTTGATGGTTGTTTTTTAGCAAGACCAAAGTAATACTGTGATTAAACAGGATTGGAGCTTGTGACGATTGGTGCTCGCTCATATGGTATTATTCTCTTGAAACATGCTTTAAACCTGTGCTCAAATGCAAACAAGCGTTAAATAAGTTAAGAATAGACAAATTGAGAATGGAGGAGGTTACTCCATTAGTGCATCTCTGCAAGATTTTGCCAAAACATGCTCCTAAACTTAGACGGTACAGTGCAGAATGGGTTAAAGGAACCGCAGACAAAATGTTTATGCCGTGGCCACAAGTTGGATCACTATCGAAGGCAGTTTTGCAGCATACGACGACATATTTGCATGCGCACATACTGGGAAGAAGCTATACTAGCGACTAGCGAGCTTAGAGCTTTGCAAAATGTATCAACCAGAGAAAGATGAGGAGCCTCCTTTAGATTGGATACTTAATATATGCAAGGTGGGGGGTGATGAGCCCTCTGCTCCAGGTGGATCCCTGTCTGAAATATAAGACGAGAATAAGAAGGATGATGGGTTGTACACATTAAGGGAACTTAAAGCAGCGACAGGGTATAGCAACCCGGCTTATGAGTCACCTACACAAAGTAGTGATGAGTGCCCAGAGAAAAATACTGAGAAAGATGTTATCTCTAAAGTCCTGAGAGACAAGGAGAGACGTGATAGGGAAAGAAGCGATCAACCAACTACATCTCTAGATATAGGAAGAGAAATAAAGAGATGGAAGGGCGAAGGAGATCAAAGTGATGAGATAGTGTTCTTACAGAACGAATGGATGGGAGGTCAGATTTTGCTTAAACTCGATAGTAAAGGCATTGAGGATGTAAGACAAAGGGGATGTCAAGATGAGCAAGATAAAAAAAATAAAGAAAGGGAAGAATGATTAAAAGACGAAGAAGTGAAAAGGAAAGATAGACAGAGACAAGAGCAGTTCTATCAAGACAAGCGAGCTAAAAAATAAGAGAGAGCAGAAGAGCAAAGAAAATGTGACAATAAACAAAGAACAGTTGATGAACAAGAGAGGCTAGAAAGAAAAAGAATAGAAGAAGAGGAACAAAAGTTAAGAGAAAAAGGAAAGGAGAGACGTGATAAGGAAAGAAGCAATCGACCAAGTACATCTCTAGATATAGGAAGAGAAAAAAAGAGATGGAAGGGAGAAAGAGATCAAACTGATGAGATAGTGCTCTTATAGAACGAATGGATGGGAGATCAGATTTTGCTTAAACTCGATAGTAAAGGCATTGAGGATGTAAGATAAAGGGGAGGTCAAGATGAGCAAGATAAAAAAATAAAGAAAGGGAAGAATGATTAAAAGACGAAGAAGTGAAAAGGAAAGATAGACAGAGACAAGAGCAGTTCTATCAAGACGAGCAAGCTAAAAAATAAGAGAGAGCAGAAGAGCAAAGAAAATGTGACAATAAACAAAGAACAGTTGATGAACAAGAGAGGCTAGAAAGAAAAAGAATAGAAGAAGAGGAACAAAAGTTAAGAGAAATAAGAAAGGAGAGACGTGATAAGGAAAGAAGCAATCAACCAAGTACATCTCTAGCTATAGGAAGAGAAATAAAGAGATGGAAGGGAGAAAGAGATCAAACTGATGAGATAGTGCTCTTATAGAACGAATGGATGGGAGATCAGATTTTGCTTAAACACGATAGTAAAGGCATTGAGGATGTAAGACAAAGGGGAGGTCAAGATGAGCACGATAAAAAAAATAAAGAAAGGGAAGAATGATTAAAAGACGAAGAAGTGAAAAGGAAAGATAGACAGAGACAAGAGCAGTTCTATCAAGAGGATCAAGCTAAAAAATAAGAGAGAGCAGAAGAGCAAAGAAAATGTGACAATAAACAAAGAACAGTTGATGAACAAGAGAGGCTAGAAAGAAAAAGAATAGAAGAAGAGGAACAAAAGTTAAGAGAAAAAAGAAAGGAGAGACGTGATAAGGAAAGAAGCAATCGACCAAGTACATCTCTAGCTATACGAAGAGAAATAAAGAGATGGAAGGGAGAAAGAGATCAAACTGATGAGATAGTGCTCTTACAGAACGAATGCATGGGAGATCAAATTTTGCTTAAACTCGATAGTAAAGGCATTGAGGATGTAAGACAAAGGGGAGGTCAAGATGAGCAAGATAAAAAAAATAAAGAAAGGGAAGAATTATTAAAAGACGAAGAAGTGAAAAGGAAAGATAAACAGAGACAAGAGCAGTTCTAGCAAGAGGATCAAGCTAAAAAATAAGAGAGAGCAGAAGTGCAAAGAAAATGTTACAATAAACAAAGAACAGTTGATGAACAAGAGAGGCTAGAAAGAAAAAGAAAAGAAGAAGAGGAACAAAAGTTAAGAGAAAAAGGAAAGGAGAGTCGTGATAAGGAAAGAAGCGATCGACCAAGTACATCTCTAGATATAAGAAGAGAAATAAAGAGAAGGAAGGGAGAAAGAGATCAAACTGATGAGATAGTGCTCTTACAGAACGAATGGATGGGAGATCAGATTTTGCTTAAACTCGATAGTAAAGGCATTGAGGATGTAAGACAAAGGGGAGGTCAAGATGAGCAAGATAAAAAAAATAAAGAAAGAGAAGAATGATTAAAAGACGAAGAAGTGAAAAGGAACGATAGACAGAGACAAGAGCAGTTCTATCAAGACGAGCAAGCTAAAAAATAAGAGAGCAGAAGAGCAAAGAAAATGTGACAATAAACAAAGAACAGTTGATGAACAAGAGAGGCTAGAAAGAAAAAGAATAGAAGAAGAGGAACAAAAGTTAAGAGAAAAAAGAAAGGAGAGACGTGATAAGGAAAGAAGCGATCGACCAAGTACATCTCTAGATATAGGAAGAGAAATAAAGAGATGGAAGGGAGAAAGAGATCAAACTGATGAGATAGTGCTCTTACAGAACGAATGGGTGGGAGGTCAGATTTTGCTTAAACTCGATAGTAAAGGCATTGAGGATGTAAGACAAAGAGGAGGTCAAGATGAGCAAGATAAAAAAAATAAAGAAAGGGAAGAATGATTAAAGACAAAGAAGTGAAAAGGACAGATAGACAGAGACAAGAAAAGTTCTATCAAGACGAGCGAGCTAAAAAATAAGAGAGAGCAGAAGAGCAAAGAAAATGTGACAATAAACAAAGAACAGTTGATGAACAAGAGAGGCTAGAAAGAAAAAGAATAGAAGAAGAGGAACAAAAGTTAAGAGAAAAAAGAAAGGAGAGACGTGATAAGGAAAGAAGCAATCGACCAAGTACATCTCTAGATATAGGAAGAGAAATAAAGAGATGAAAGGGAGAAAGAGATCAAACTGATGAGATAGTGCTCTTACAGAACGAATGGATGGGAGATCAGATTTTGCTTAAACTCGATAGTAAAGGCATTGAGGATGTAAGACAAAGGGGAGGTCAAGATGAGCAAGATAAAAAAAATAAAGAAAGGGAAGAATGATTAAAAGACGAAGAAGTGAAAAGGAAAGGTAGACAGAGACAGGAGCAGTTCTATCAAGACAAGCAAGCTAAAAAATAAGAGAGAGCAGATGAGCAAAGAAAACGTGACAATAAACAAAGAACAGTTGATGAACAAGAGAGGCTAGAAAGAAAAAGAATCGAAGAAGAGGAACAAAAGTTAAGAGAAAAAAGAATGAGAAGACGAAGGGATGTGGAGATACGAAGGGCAAATGAAAGAAGGGATATGAAAAAGAAAGAGGAAGACA
The DNA here is from genome assembly GCF_040938575.1 of Ambystoma mexicanum. NCBI lineage: Eukaryota > Metazoa > Chordata > Amphibia > Caudata > Ambystomatidae > Ambystoma > Ambystoma mexicanum. The sequence goes on from NC_090922.1 coordinate 258,650,184, forward strand.
GAGTGAGAGAGGAAGCTAGAAAGCAAAGAGAATTTGACGAAGATATGGAACGTAAAAGAAGACACCATGCAATCTCGATTACATAGAAAAGGAAGTAAGAAATCTTAAAACAAACGTAGCATGGCAGGATATAGAGGAATTCTTCCCAGAATACGAGTCCTTACCAGGCCCGTCCAGAGCAAATCTAGAAGACGAGTTTGGCTCGAGGAGCATTGGAGAAGCGATCAATAAAGTATACCATGAAATTAGAGCTCAGAAAGAGCCAAGGGGAAGCGAAAAAATGAAGGTCTCGAGAGCACTCAGTTGTATGACACGGAGGAAGCCTCATGTAGTGCGAGACATAAGGAGCTGTCTTTAGACAGACTGACTTTGAATAGAGATGATGAGGAGAGAAGTTGCACGAGTTGGGCACAAGAAATGTCAGATGAAGAAAGGGTAGCCTTCCATGGGGAAGAGAGAGATAACGCATGTAGTTCTGAGGGATGTTTTTCTATGGAGAAGGAAATAAGATGGTCGGATTTAAATGTGCCTATATTTAAGGCGTCAGAGCCATTGACACAGTCAGACTGACCTAGGGGGCAACTCCACGGTCAGAGGGGGGAGTTGCCGCCTTATGTAAGCAGGTTAAGATAATTGCCAGGTAGACAATGATGTTGCAATATTGTCCCTGCAGTGGACAGACAAATGATGAGAGATGAGAATGAGTTTGGGGCGTCTCAATTTTCCTTGTTAGAAAAAGGAGGGTTCAGACCACAGTATATAGCATGGCCCCAGATGGAAAAGGATCATTTAAGGTGTAAGCTCCCAATTTTAACTTCTGGCGCAGGGAATTGGATACATAAATTAGAGAAAATGACGGGAGGAAACACGTTGGCTATAGGGGACATTAGTGTCTTTTAATCGCCATACTTGGTGAGAGTGCTGATGACGTGTGTACAAGGGCAGGGTACCCTGGTGTGACTTCAGTCAGCACTGCTCATGATGGAGCACCATTCAATAACTGTAGTGTGGCATTCTGGAAAGTGCTTCCAGTACTGTATCTGGACACTTCGATATGGGAGCTATAATGACGAAAAAGATGACGGAAGAGATGATCCGTTTGGTATACATTCAGAATTTTCAGGAATCTTGGGCTTTGGAAACGCGCGAATCTTGGGGAAAATCTATACAAGTGTTCTATCATATATTATGCCAAGGGCTGCCAGAGCCAGTACAGAAGCAGCTCAAGAAGTTAGTGGGGATAGAGGCTAAACCATGGTCATAAATTCAGCTGACTATTTCGCATTACTGCAGACTCTTGCAAGAAAGGAATCACAAATAAAGAAAATTCTTGCAAAGGCGAGGAGGCAAAGTTAGTGCAGAAAAAACTATCCAAAAATGCCATTGAAGGGGCAATGTTGACTAGCGTTGATGGATCAAACTCACAGCAGATAGTGGACATGCCGCAAGTGAATAATCAAAAGCAGTTCAATCGAAACAATATTGGAGATACTCCACGAGGAAGGGGATTTCGAGGACGAAGTTGGCAAGGTTATCAAGGGAATTGGCAGAGTAATCAGGGAAGCTTTCAGAATAACCAAGGTGGGTTTCAAAATATGCAGAATGGTAATCAGAGTACACAAAATGGGCAGGTTGGGAGAGCATCATCTATATGTTGGACGTGTGGAATGATAGGGAACTTTCTTCACACGTGTAGAAGTCAAGGGATGGTGCAAAATGGACATTTGTCCAATCCACCTGCATATTCACAGCAGAATGGAGATGGATTTGTGCAGAATCAAACAGTTCCGTAGCAAGCGCCGAGAGTACGGCAAGGCTTGCAACCACAACAGGTAGCAGTTAATCTGCCAAAAGGACATTCGCAGCAATCGCCCATGCAGCTTCAGCAACCCACAAATACAGGTCAGTTAATGACACCCTGAATACGGGATGCCACTGCCATTGAGGGAATCCTTTCACAAGTAATGGGATGAGGCTGTACCCACAATAGGACAGCTCACTGGGAGACCTGATGTGTTCAATACTATCTGTGATGCCAAACCCTCATGAGGAACCAAGGGTGGACATCAGTTTAGGAGGCAAAATTATTGTTTTTAGTAGACATGGGTGCTCATGTATACGAGCGAGAAAATGTTCAATGTCTGGCAATGCCATGAATACTCAGGGGTTCACAAGAGCTACTAGCAGAGTTCCTTTTACTGAAGAATTACCAGTTTCTAAAGGAGAATATGACATGAAGGTGCCACTGCTATATTCGAGGCAAACACCTGTCAATATATTAGGATGAGATTTAGGGGGTAGTTCATAGAATTTAGTGCACAAGTGGCGCACGCGGCTAGCGCACAGTGTGCGCGTGCGGATCCCTGCGCCAGCCGCTTGCGCTAAAATCAATTTCCGCGCACAGCGTATTCATGGATTCCAGCTACCAAAATCAGCCGTGGCGCACAGTGGCGCAGCGACCCTGCAGCAGCGCCAGTTACGCCCCCAAGAACGCCCCTCGCGCTGGGAAAAGCCCTCAAAATCCCCAATCTAGCGCAAAGGGCTGCGCTAACCCTGTACCAGCACGGCAAGCGGGGAAGGTGTATCACTGGGGATCACGGGAAGTTTCACATGCGACTGGCCCTGTGCGAGCGGGGTACGTGTATTACTGGGGTGCGCAGGAAGTTTCACACGCGTTTCCTGCAGGGTAAGTGTATTACTGGGGTGCGCCGGAAGTTTCACACGCGATTTCAGCAGGGTACGTATATTACTGGGGTGCGCGGGAAGTTTCACACGCGATTGGCCCTGTGCGAGCGGGGTATGTGTATTACTGGGGTGCGTGGGAATTTTCACACGTGATTTCAGCAGGGTACATGTATAACTGGGGTGCGCAGGAAGTTTCACATACGACTGGCCCTGTGCGAGCGGGGTACGTGTATTACTGGGGTGCGCGGGAAGTTTCACACGCGATTTCAGCAGGGTACGTGTATTACTGGGGTGCGCGGGAAGTTTAACATGTGATTTCAGCAGGGTACGTGTATTACTGGGGTGCGCAGGAAGTTTCACACGCGATTGGCCCTGTGCGAGCGGGGTACGTGTATTACTGGGGTGCGCTGGAAGTTTCACATGCGATTTCATCAGGGTACGTGTATTACTGGGGTGCGTGGGAAGTTTCACACGCGATTTCAGCAGGGCACGTGTATTACTGGGGTGCGCGGGAAGTTTCACACGCGTTTCCTGCAGGGTACGTGTATTACTGGGGTGCGCGGGAAGTTTCACACGCGATTTCAGCAGGGTACGTATATTACTGGGGTGCGCGGGAAGTTTCACGCGCGATTGGCCCTGTGCGAGCGGGGTATGTGTATTACTGGGGTGCGTGGGAATTTTCACACGTGATTTCAGCAGGGTACGTGTATAACTGGGGTGCGCAGGAAGTTTCACACACGACTGGCCCTGTGCGAGCGGGGTACGTGTATTACTGGGGTGCGCGAGAAGTTTCACACGCGATTTCAGCAGGGTACGTGTATTACTGGGGTGCACGGGAAGTTTCACACGCGATTGGCCCTGTGTGAGCGGAGTACGTGTATTACTGGGGTGCGCGGGAAGTTTCACACGCGATTGGCCCTGTGCGAGCGGGGTACGTGTATTACTGGGGTGCGCGGGAAGTTTCACACGCGATTGGCCCTGTGCGAGCGGGGTACGTGTATTACTGGGGTGCGCAGGAAGTTTCACATGCGATTTCAGCAGGGTACGTGTATTACTGGGGTGCTCGGGAAGTTTCACACGCGATTGGCCCTGTACGAGCGGGGTACGTGTATTACTGGGGTGCGTGGGAAGTTTCACACAGGATTTCAGCAGGGTACGTATATTACTGGGGTGCGCGGGAAGTTTCACACGCGATTGGCCCTGTGCGAGCGGGGTATGTGTATTACTGGGGTGCGCGGGAAGTTTCACAAGCGATTTCAGCAGGGTACGTGTATTACTGGGGTGCGCGGGAAGTTTCACACGCGATTGGCCCTGTGCGAGCGGGGTACGTGTATTACTGGGGTGCGCGGGAAGTTTCACACGGGATTTCAGCAGGGTACGTGTATTACTGGGGTGCGCGGGAAGTTTCACACGCGATTGGCCCTGTGCGAGCGGAGTACGTGTATTACTGGGGTGCGCAGGAAGTTTCACACGCGATTTCAGCAGGGTATGTGTATTACTGGGGTGCGCGGGAAGTTTCACACGCGATTGGCCCTGTGCGAGCGGGGTACGTGTATTACTGGGGTGCGTGGGAAGTTTCACACGCGATTTCAGCAGGGTACGTGTATTACTGGGGTGCGCGGGAAGTTTCACACACGATTGGCCCTGTGCGAGCTGGGTACGTGTATTACTGGGGTGCGTGGGAAGTTTCACACGTGATTTCAGCAGGGTACGTGTATTACTGGGGTGCGCAGGAAGTTTCACACGCGACTGGCCCGGTGCGAGCGGGGTATATGTATTACTGGGGTGCGCGGGAAGTTTCACACGTGATTTCAGCAGGGTACGTGTATTACTGGGGTGCACGGGAAGTTTCACACGTGATTGGCCCTGTGCGAGCGGGGTACGTGTATTACTGGGGTGCGCGGGAAGTTTCACACGGGATTTCAGCAGGGTATGTGTATTACTGGTGTGCGCGGCAAGTTTCACACGCGATTGGCCCTGTGCGAGCGGGGTACGTGTATTACTGGGGTGCGTGGGAAGTTTCACACAGGATTTCAGCAGGGTACGTATATTACTGGGGTGCGCGGATAGTTTCACACTCGATTGCCCCTGTGCGAGCGGGGTATGTGTATTACTGGGGTGCGCGGGAAGTTTCACAAGCGATTTCAGCAGGGTACGTGTATTACTGGGGTGCGTGGGAAGTTTCACACGCGATTGGCCCTGTGCGAGCGGGGTACGTGTATTACTGGGGTGCGCGGGAAGTTTCACACGGGATTTCAGCAGGGTACGTGTATTACTGGGGTGCGCAGGAAGTTTCACACGCGATTGGCCCTGTGCGAGCGGAGTACGTGTATTACTGGGGTGCGCAGGAAGTTTCACACGTGATTTCAGCAGGGTACGTGTATTACTGGGGTGCGCGGGAAGTTTCACACGCGATTGGCCCTGTGCGAGCGGGGTACGTGTATTACTGGGGTGCGCGGGAAGTTTCACACAGGATTTCAGCAGGGTACGTGTATTACTGGTGTGCGCGGCAAGTTTCACACGCGATTGGCCCTGTGCGAGCGGGGTACGTGTATTACTGGGGTGCGCGGGAAGTTTCACACACGATTGGCCCTGTGCGAGCGGGGTACGTGTATTACTGGGGTGCGCGGGAAGTTTCACACACGATTTCAGGAGGGTACGTGTATTACTGGGGTGAGCGGGAAGTTTCACACGTGACTGGCCCTGTGCGAGCGGGGTACGTGTATTACTGGGGTGCGCGGGAAGTTTCACACGCGATTTCAGCAGGGTACGTGTATTACTGGGGTGCGCGGGAAGTTTCACACACGATTGGCCCTGTGCGAGCGGGGTACGTGTATTACTGGGGTGCGCGGGATGTTTCACACGCGATTTCAGCAGGGTACGTTTATTACTGGGGTGCGCGGGAAGTTTCACACACGATTGGCCCTGTGCGAGCTGGGTACGTGTATTACTGGGGTGTGTGGGAAGTTTCACACGTGATTTCAGCAGGGTACGTGTATTACTGGGGTGCGCAGGAAGTTTCACACGCGACTGGCCCGGTGCGAGCGGGGTACGTGTATTACTGGGGTGCGCGGGAAGTTTCACACGCGATTTCAGCAGGGTACGTGTATTACTGGGGTGCACGGGAAGTTTCACACGCGATTGGCCCTGTGCGAGCGGGGTACGTGTATTACTGGGGTGCGCGGGAAGTTTCACACGGGATTTCAGCAGGGTATGTGTATTACTGGTGTGCGCGGCAAGTTTCACACGCGATTGGCCCTGTGCAAGCGGGGTACGTGTATTACTGGGGTGCGCGGGAAGCTGCACACACGATTTCAGCAGGGTACGTGTATTACTGGGGTGCGCGGGAAGTTTCACACGCGATTGGCCCTGTACAAGTGGGGTACGTGTATTACTGGGGTGCGTGGGAAGTTTCACAAGCGATTTCAGCAGGGTACGTGTATTACTGGGGTGCGCGGGAAGTTTCACACGCGATTGGCCCTGTGCGAGCGGGGTACGTGTATTACTGGGGTGCGCGGGAAGTTTCACACAGGATTTCAGCAGGGTACGTGTATTACTGGGGTGCGCAGGAAGTTTCACACGCGATTGGCCCTGTGCGAGCGGAGTACGTGTATTACTGGGGTGCGCAGGAAGTTTCACACGTGATTTCAGCAGGGTACGTGTATTACTGGGGTGCGCGGGACGTTTCACACGCGATTGGCCCTGTGCGAGCGGGGTACGTGTATTACTGGGGTGCGCAGGAAGTTTCACATGGGATTTCAGCAGGGTACGTGTATTACTGGTGTGCGCGGGAAGTTTCACACACGATTGGCCCTGTGCGAGCGGGGTACATGTATTACTGGGGTGCGCGGGAAGTTTCACACACGATTTCAGCAGGGTACGTGTATTACTGGGGTGCGCGGGAAGTTTCACACGCGACTGGCCCTGTGCGAGCGGGGTACGTGTATTACTGGGGTGCGCGGGAAGTTTCACACACGATTGGCCCTGTGCGAGCGGGGTACATGTATTACTGGGGTGCGCGGGAAGTTTCACACACGATTTCAGCAGGGTACGTGTATTACTGGGGTGCGCGGGAAGTTTCACACGCGACTGGCCCTGTGCGAGCGGGGTACGTGTATTACTGGGGTGCGCGGGAAGTTTCACACGCGATTTCAGCAGGGTACGTGTATTACTGGGGTGCGCGGGAAGTTTCACACACGATTGGCCCTGTGCGAGCGGGGTACGTGTATTACTGGGGTGCGCGGGAAGTTTCACACGCGATTTCAGCAGGGTACGTGTATTACTGGGGTGCGCGGGAAGTTTCACACACGATTGGCCCTGTGCGAGCGGGGTACGTGTATTACTGGGGTGCGCGGAATGTTTCACACGCGATTTCAGCAGGGTACGTTTATTACTGGGGTGCGCGGGAAGTTTCACACACGATTGGCCCTGTGCGAGCTCGGTACGTGTATTACTGGGGTGCGTGGGAAGTTTCACACGCGATTTCAGCAGGGTACGTGTATTACTGGGGTGCCCGGGAAGTTTCACACGCGATTGGCCCTGTGCGAGCGGGGTACGTGTATTACTGGGGTGCGCGGGAAGTTTCACACGGGATTTCAGCAGGGTATATGTATTACTGGTGTGCGCGGCAAGTTTCACACGCGATTGGCCCTGTGCGAGCGGGGTACGTGTATTACTGGGGTGCGCGGGAAGTTTCACACACGATTGGCCCTGTGCGAGCGGGGTACGTGTATTACTGGGTGCGCGGGAAGCTTCACACACGATTTCAGCAGGGTACGTGTATTACTGGGGTGCGCGGGAAGTTTCACACGCGATTGGCCCTGTACGAGCGGGGTACGTGTATTACTGGGGTGCGTGGGAAGTTTCACACAGGAATTCAGCAGGGTACATATATTACTGGGGTGCGCGGAAAGTTTCACACGCGATTGGCCCTGTGCGAGCGGGGTATGTGTATTACTGGGGTGCGCGGGAAGTTTCACAAGCGATTTCAGCAGGGTACGTGTATTACTGGGGTGCGCGGGAAGTTTCACACGCGATTGGCCCTGTGCGAGCGGGGTACGTGTATTACTGGGGTGCGCGGGAAGTTTCACACAGGATTTCAGCAGGGTACGTGTATTACTGGGGTGCGCAGGAAGTTTCACACGCGATTGGCCCTGTGCGAGCGGAGTACGGGTATTACTGGGGTGCGCAGGAAGTTTCACACGTGATTTCAGCAGGGTACGTGTATTACTGGGGTGCGCGGGAAGTTTCACACGCGATTGGCCCTGTGCGAGCGGGGTACGTGTATTACTGGGGTGCGCGGGAAGTTTCACACAGGATTTCAGCAGGGTACGTGTATTACTGGTGTGCGTGGCAAGTTTCACATGCGATTGGCCCTGTGCGAGCGGGGTACGTGTATTACTGGGGTGCGCGGGAAGTTTCACACACGATTGGCCCTGTGCGAGCGGGGTACGTGTATTACTGGGGTGCGCGGGAAGTTTCACACACGATTTCAGCAGGGTACGTGTATTACTGGGGTGCGCGGGAAGTTTCACACGCGACTGGCCCTGTGCGAGCGGGGTACGTGTATTACTGGGGTGCGCGGGAAGTTTCACACGCGATTTCAGCAGGGTACGTGTATTACTGGGGTGCGCGGGAAGTTTCACACACGATTGGCCCTGTGCGAGCGGGGTATGTGTATTACTGGGGTGCGCAGGATGTTTCACACGCGATTTCAGCAGGGTACGTTTATTACTGGGGTGCGCGGGAAGTTTCACACGCGACTGGCCCTGTGCGAGCGGGGTACGTGTATTACTGGGGTGCGCAGGAAGTTTCACACGCAATTTCAGCAGGGTACGTGTATTACTGGGGTGTGCGGGAAGTTTCACACGCGATTGGCCCTGTGCGAGTGGGGTACGTGTATTACTGGGGTGCGTGGGAAGTTTCACACAGGATTTCAGCAGGGTACGTGTATTACTGGGGTGCGCGGAAAGTTTCACACGCGATTGGCCCTGTGCGAGCGGGGTACGTGTATTACTGGGGTGCTTGGGAAGTTTCACACGCGATTTCAGCAGGGTATGTGTATTACTGGGGTGCGCGGGAAGTTTCACATGCGATTGGCCCTGTGCGAGCGGGGTACGTGTATTACTGGGGTGCGCGGGAAGTTTCACACGGGATTTCAGCAGGGTACGTGTATTACTGGGGTGCGCGGGAAGTTTCACACGCGATTGGCCCTGTGCGAGCGGAGTACGTGTATTACTGGGGTGCGCGGGAAGTTTCACACGCGATTTCAGCAGGGTACGTGTATTACTGGGGTGCGTGGGAAGTTTCACACGCGATTTGTCCTGTGCGAGCGGGGTACGTGTATTACTGGGGTGCGCGGGAAGTTTCACATGCGATTGGCCCTGTGCGAGCGGGCTACGTGTATTACTGGGGTGCGCGGGAAGTTTCACACGGGATTTCAGCAGGGTACGTGTATTACTGGGGTGCGCGGGAAGTTTCACACGCGATTGGCCCTGTGCGAGCGGAGTACGTGTATTACTGGGGTGCGCGGGAAGTTTCACACGCGATTTCAGCAGGGTACGTGTATTACTGGGGTGCGCAGGAAGTTTCACACGCGATTGGCCCTGTGCGAGCGGGGTACGTGTATTACTGGGGTGCGCAAGAAGTTTCACATGCGATTTCAGCAGGGTACGTGTATTACTGGGGTGCGCGGGAAGTTTCACATGCGATTTCAGCACGGTACGTGTATTACTGGGGTGCGCGGGAAGTTTTACACGCGATTGGCCCTGTGCGAGCAGGGTACGTGTATTACTGGGGTGCGCGGGAAGTTTCACAAGCGATTTCAGCAGGGTACGTGTATTACTGGGGCGCGCAGGAAGTTTCACACTCGATTGGCCCTGTGCAAGCGGGGTACGTGTATTACTGAGGTGCGCGGGAAGTTTCACATGCGATTTCAGCAGGGTACGTGTATTACTGGGGTGCGCGGGAAGTTTCACACGCGATTTCAGCAGGGCACGTGTATTACTGGGGTACGCGGGAAGTTTCACACACAATTGGCCCTGTGCGAGCGGGGTACGTGTATTACTGGGGTGCGCGGGATGTTTCACACGCGATTTCAGCAGGGTACGTTTATTACTGGGGTGCGCAGGAAGTTTGACACGCGATTGGCCCTGTGCGAGCGGGTATGTGTATTACTGGGGTGCGCGGGAAGTTTCACACGCGATTGGCCCTGTGCGAGTGGGGTACGTGTATTACTGGGGTGCGCGGGAAGTTTCACACGCGATTTCAGCAGGGTACGTGTATTACTGGGGTGTGCGGGAAGTTTCACACGCGATTGGCCCTGTGCGAGTGGGGTACGTGTATTACTGGGGTGCGCGGGAAGTTTCACACGCGATTTCAGCAGGGTACGTGTATTACTGGGGTGCGCGGGAAGTTTCACACACGATTGGCCCTGTGCGAGCGGGGTACGTGTATTACTGGGGTGCGCGGGATGTTTCACACGCGATTTCAGCAGGGTACCTTTATTACTGGGGTGCGCGGGAAGTTTCACACACGATTGGCCCTGTGCGAGCTGGGTACATGTATTACTGGGGTGCGTGGGAAGTTTCACACGTGATTTCAGCAGGGTACGTGTATTACTGGGGTGCGCGGGAAGTTTCACACGCGACTGGCCCGGTGCGAGCGGGGTACGTGTATTACTGGGGTGCGCGGGAAGTTTCACACGCGATTTCAGCAGGGTACGTGTATTACTGGGGTGCACGGGAAGTTTCACACGCGATTGGCCCTGTGCGAGCGGGGTACGTGTATTACTGGGGTGCGCGGGAAGTTTCACACGGGATTTCAGCAGGGTATGTGTATTACTGGTGTGCGCAGCAAGTTTCACACGCGATTGGCCCTGTGCGAGCGGGGTACGTGTATTACTGGGGTGCGCGGGAAGTTTCACACACGATTGGCCCTGTGCGAGCGGGGTACGTGTATTACTGGGGTGCGCGGGAAGCTTCACACACGATTTCAGGAGGGTACGTGTATTACTGGGGTGCGCGGGAAGTTTCACACGCGATTGGCCCTGTACGAGCGGGGTACGTGTATTACTGGGGTGCGTGGGAAGTTTCACACAGGAATTCAGCAGGGTACATATATTACTGGGGTGCGCGGAAAGTTTCACACGCGATTGGCCCTGTGCGAGCGGGGTATGTGTATTACTGGGGTGCGCGGGAAGTTTCACAAGCGATTTCAGCAGGGTACGTGTATTACTGGGGTGCGCGGGAAGTTTCACACGCGATTGGCCCTGTGCGAGCGGGGTACGTGTATTACTGGGGTGCGCGGGAAGTTTCACACGGGATTTCAGCAGGGTACGTGTATTACTGGGGTGCGCAGGAAGTTTCACACGCGATTGGCCCTGTGCGAGCGGAGTACGGGTATTACTGGGGTGCGCAGGAAGTTTCACACGTGATTTCAGCAGGGTACGTGTATTACTGGGGTGCGCGGGAAGTTTCACACGCGATTGGCCCTGTGCGAGCGGGGTACGTGTATTACTGGGGTGCGCGGGAAGTTTCACACAGGATTTCAGCAGGGTACGTGTATTACTGGTGTGCGCGGCAAGTTTCACACGCGATTGGCCCTGTGCGAGCGGGGTACGTGTATTACTGGGGTGCGCGGGAAGTTTCACACACGATTGGCCCTGTGCAAGCGGGGTACGTGTATTACTGGGGTGCGCGGGAAGTTTCACACACGATTTCAGCAGGGTACGTGTATTACTGGGGTGCGCGGGAAGTTTCACACGCGACTGGCCCTGTGCGAGCGGGGTACGTGTATTACTGGGGTGCGCGGGAAGTTTCACACAGGATTTCAGCAGGGTACGTGTATTACTGGTGTGCGCGGCAAGTTTCACACGCGATTGGCCCTGTGAGAGCGGGGTACGTGTATTACTGGGGTGCGCGGGAAGTTTCACACACGATTGGCCCTGTGCAAGCGGGGTACGTGTATTACTGGGGTGCGCGGGAAGTTTCACACACGATTTCAGCAGGGTACGTGTATTACTGGGGTGCGCGGGAAGTTTCACACGCGACTGGCCCTGTGCGAGCGGGGTACGTGTATTACTGGGGTGCGCGGGAAGTTTCACACGGGATTTCAGCAGGGTACGTGTATTACTGGGGTGCGTGGGAAGTTTCACACGCGATTGGTCCTGTGCGAGCGGGGTACGTGTATTACTGGGGTGCGCGGGAAGTTTCACATGCGATTGGCCCTGTGCGAGCGGGCTACGTGTATTACTGGGGTGCGCGGGAAGTTTCACACGGGATTTCAGCAGGGTACGTGTATTACTGGGGTGCGCGGGAAGTTTCACACGCGATTGGCCCTGTGCGAGCGGAGTACGTGTATTACTGGGGTGCGCGGGAAGTTTCACACGCGATTTCAGCAGGGTACGTGTATTACTGGGGTGCGCAGGAAGTTTCACACGCGATTGGCCCTGTGCGAGCGGGGTACGTGTATTACTGGGGTGCGCAAGAAGTTTCACATGAGATTTCAGCAGGGTACGTGTATTACTGGGGTGCGCGGGAAGTTTCACATGCGATTTCAGCACGGTACGTGTATTACTGGTGTGCGCGGGAAGTTTTACACGCGATTGGCCCTGTGCGAGCAGGGTACGTGTATTACTGGGGTGCGCGGGAAGTTTCACAAGCGATTTCAGCAGGGTACGTGTATTACTGGGGCGCGCAGGAAGTTTCACACTCGATTGGCCCTGTGCGAGTGGGGTACGTGTATTACTGAGGTGCGCGGGAAGTTTCACATGCGATTTCAGCAGGGTACGTGTATTACTGGGGTGCACGGGAAGTTTCACACGCGATTTCAGCAGGGCACGTGTATTTACTGGGGTACGCGGGAAGTTTCACACACAATTGGCCCTGTGCGAGCGGGGTACGTGTATTACTGGGGTGCGCGGGATGTTTCACACGCGATTTCAGCAGGGTACGTTTATTACTGGGGTGCGCAGGAAGTTTGACACGCGATTGGCCCTGTGCGAGCGGGTATGTGTATTACTGGGGTGCGCGGGAAGTTTCACACGCGATTGGCCCTGTGCGAGTGGGGTACGTGTATTACTGGGGTGCGCGGGAAGTTTCACACGCAATTTCAGCAGGGTACGTGTATTACTGGGGTGTGCGGGAAGTTTCACACGCGATTGGCCCTGTGCGAGTGGGGTACGTGTATTACTGGGGTGCGCGGGAAGTTTCACACGCGATTTCAGCAGGGTACGTGTATTACTGGGGTGCGCGGGAAGTTTCACACACGATTGGCCCTGTGCGAGCGGGGTACGTGTATTACTGGGGTGCGCGGGATGTTTCACACGCGATTTCAGCAGGGTACGTTTATTACTGGGGTGCGCGGGAAGTTTCACACACGATTGGCCCTGTGCGAGCTGGGTACGTGTATTACTGGGGTGCGTGGGAAGTTTCACACGTGATTTCAGCAGGGTACGTGTATTACTGGGGTGCGCGGGAAGTTTCACACGCGACTGGCCCGGTGCGAGCGGGGTACGTGTATTACTGGGGTGCGCGGGAAGTTTCACACGCGATTTCAGCAGGGTACGTGTATTACTGGGGTGCACGGGAAGTTTCACACGCGATTGGCCCTGTGCGAGCGGGGTACGTGTATTACTGGGGTGCGCGGGAAGTTTCACACGGGATTTCAGCAGGGTATGTGTATTACTGGTGTGCGCGGCAAGTTTCACACGCGATTGGCCCTGTGCGAGCGGGGTACGTGTATTACTGGGGTGCGCGGGAAGTTTCACACACGATTGGCCCTGTGCGAGCGGGGTACGTGTATTACTGGGGTGCGCGGGAAGCTTCACACACGATTTCAGCAGGGTACGTGTATTACTGGGGTGCGCGGGAAGTTTCACACGCGATTGGCCCTGTACGAGCGGGGTACGTGTATTACTGGGGTGCGTGGGAAGTTTCACACAGGAATTCAGCAGGGTACATATATTACTGGGGTGCGCGGAAAGTTTCACACGCGATTGGCCCTGTGCGAGCGGGGTATGTGTATTACTGGGGTGCGCGGGAAGTTTCACAAGCGATTTCAGCAGGGTACGTGTATTACTGGGGTGCGCGGGAAGTTTCACACGCGATTGGCCCTGTGCGAGCGGGGTACGTGTATTACTGGGGTGCGCGGGAAGTTTCACACGGGATTTCAGCAGGGTACGTGTATTACTGGGGTGCGCAGGAAGTTTCACACGCGATTGGCCCTGTGCGAGCGGAGTACGGGTATTACTGGGGTGCGCAGGAAGTTTCACACGTGATTTCAGCAGGGTACGTGTATTACTGGGGTGCGCGGGAAGTTTCACACGCGATTGGCCCTGTGCGAGCGGGGTACGTGTATTACTGGGGTGCGCGGGAAGTTTCACACAGGATTTCAGCAGGGTACGTGTATTACTGGTGTGCGCGGCAAGTTTCACACGCGATTGGCCCTGTGCGAGCGGGGTACGTGTATTACTGGGGTGCGCGGGAAGTTTCACACACGATTGGCCCTGTGCAAGCGGGGTACGTGTATTACTGGGGTGCGCGGGAAGTTTCACACACGATTTCAGCAGGGTACGTGTATTACTGGGGTGCGCGGGAAGTTTCACACACGACTGGCCCTGTGCGAGCGGGGTACGTGTATTACTGGGGTGCGCGGGAAGTTTCACACGCGATTTCAGCAGGGTACGTGTATTACTGGGGTGCGCGGGAAGTTTCACACACGATTGGCCCTGTGCGAGCGGGGTATGTGTATTACTGGGGTGCGCGGGATGTTTCACACGCGATTTCAGCAGGGTACGTTTATTACTGGGGTGCGCGGGAAGTTTCACACGCGACTGGCCCTGTGCGAGCGGGGTAAGTGTATTACTGGGGTGCGCAGGAAGTTTCACACGCAATTTCAGCAGGGTACGTGTATTACTGGGGTGTGCGGGAAGTTTCACACGCGATTGGCCCTGTGCGAGTGGGGTACGTGTATTACTGGGGTGCGTGGGAAGTTTCACACAGGATTTCAGCAGGGTACGTGTATTACTGGGGTGCGCGGAAAGTTTCACACGCGATTGGCCCTGTGCGAGCGGGGTACGTGTATTACTGGGGTGCTTGGGAAGTTTCACACGCGATTTCAGCAGGGTACGTGTATTACTGGGGTGCGCGGGAAGTTTCACATGCGATTGGCCCTGTGCGAGCGGGGTACGTGTATTACTGGGGTGCACGGGAAGTTTCACACGGGATTTCAGCAGGGTACGTGTATTACTGGGGTGCGCGGGAAGTTTCACACGCGATTGGCCCTGTGCAAGCGGAGTACGTGTATTACTGGGGTGCGCGGGAAGTTTCACACGCGATTTCAGCAGGGTACGTGTATTACTGGGGTGCGTGGGAAGTTTCACACGCGATTGGCCCTGTGCGAGCGGGGTACGTGTATTACTGGGGTGCGCGGGAAGTTTCACATGCGATTGGCCCTGTGCGAGCGGGCTACGTGTATTACTGGGGTGCGCGGGAAGTTTCACACGGGATTTCAGCAGGGTACGTGTATTACTGGGGTGCGCGGGAAGTTTCACACGCGATTGGCCCTGTGCGAGCGGAGTACGTGTATTACTGGGGTGCGCAGTAAGTTTCACATGCGATTTCAGCAGGGTACGTGTATTACTGGGGTGCGCGGGAAGTTTCACATGCGATTTCAGCACGGTACGTGTATTACTGGGGTGCGCGGGAAGTTTTACACGCGATTGGCCCTGTGCGAGCAGGGTACGTGTATTACTGGGGTGCGCGGGAAGTTTCACAAGCGATTTCAGCAGGGTACGTGTATTACTGGGGCGCGCAGGAAGTTTCACACTCGACTGGCCCTGTGCGAGCGGGGTACGTGTATTACTGGGGTGCGCGGGAAGTTTCACATGCGATTTCAGCAGGGTACGTGTATTACTGGGGTGCGCGGGAAGTTTCACACGCGATTTCAGCAGGGCACGTGTATTACTGGGGTACGCGGGAAGTTTCACACACAATTGGCCCTGTGCGAGCGGGGTACGTGTATTACTGGGGTGCGCGGGAAGTTTCACACGCAATTTCAGCAGGGTGCGTGTATTACTGGGGTGCGCAGGAAGTTTGACACGCGATTGGCCCTGTGCGAGCGGGGTATGTGTATTACTGGGGTGCGCGGGAAGTTTCACACGCAATTTCAGCAGGGTACGTGTATTACTGGGGTGTGCGGGAAGTTTCACATGCGACTGGCCCTGTGCGAGCAGGGTACGTGTATTACTGGGGTACGCTGGAAGTTTCACGCGCGATTTCAGCAGGGTACGTATATTACTGGGGTGCGCGGGAAGTTTCACACGCGATTGGCCCTGTGTGAGCGGAGTACGTGTATTACTGGTGTGCGCAGGAAGTTTCACATGCGATTTCAGCAGGGTACGTGTATTACTGGGGTGCGCGGGAAGTTTCACACGCGATTTCAGCAGGTTACGTGTATTACTGGGGTGCGCGGGAAGTTTCACACGCGATTGGCCCTGTGCGAGCGGGGTATGTGTATTACTGGGGTGCGCGGGAAGTTTCACACACAATTTCAGCAGGGTACGTGTATTACTGGGGTGTGCGGGAAGTTTCACATGTGACTGGCCCTGTGCGAGCAGGGTACGTGTATTACTGGGGTACGCTGGAAGTTTCACATGCGATTTCAGCAGGGTACGTGTATTACTGGGGTGCGCGGGAAGTTTCACACGCGATTTCAGCAGGTTACGTGTATTACTGGGGTGCGCGGGAAGTTTCACACACCATTGGCCCTGTGCGAACGGGGTACGTGTATTACTGGGGTGTGCGGGAAGTTTCACACGCGATTTCAGCAGGTTACGTGTATTACTGGGGTGCGCTGGAAGTTTCACACGCGATTGGCCCTGTGCGAGCGGGGTACGTGTATTACTGGGGTGCGCGGGAAATTTCACACGCAATTTCAGCAGGGTACGTGTATTACTGGGGTGCGCGGGAAGTTTCACACGCGATTGGCCCTGTGCGAGCGGGGTACGTGTATTACTGGGTTGCGCGGGAAGTTTCACACGGGATTTCAGCAGGGTACGTGTATTACTGGGGTGCGCGGGAAGTTTCACACGCGATTGGCCCTGTGCGAGCGGAGTACGTGTATTACTGGGGTGCGCGGGAAGTTTCACACGCGATTTCAGCAGGGTGCGTGTATTACTGGGGTGCGTGGGAAGTTTCACACGCGATTGGCCCTGTGCGAGCGGGGTACGTGTATTACTGGGGTGCGCGGGAAGTTTCACATGCGATTGGCCCTGTGCGAGCGGGGTACGTGTATTACTGGGGTGCGCGGGAAGTTTCACACGGGATTTCAGCAGGGTACGTGTATTACTGGGGTGCGCGGGAAGTTTCACACGCGATTGGCCCTGTGCGAGCGGAGTACGTGTATTACTGGGGTGCGCGGGAAGTTTCACACGCGATTTCAGCAGGGTACGTGTATTACTGGGGTGCGCAGGAAGTTTCACACGCGATTGGCCCTGTGTGAGCGGGGTACGTGTATTACTGGGGTGCGCGGGAAGTTTCACATGCGATTTCAGCACGGTACGTGTATTACTGGGGTGCGCGGGAAGTTTTACACGCGATTGGCCCTGTGCGAGCAGGGTACGTGTATTACTGGGGTGCGCGGGAAGTTTCACAAGCGATTTCAGCAGGGTACGTGTATTACTGGGGCGCGCAGGAAGTTTCACACTCGATTGGCCCTGTGCGAGCGGGGTACGTGTATTACTGGGGTGCGCGGGAAGTTTCACATGCGATTTCAGCAGGGTACGTGTATTACTGGGGTGCGCGGGAAGTTTCACACGCGATTTCAGCAGGGCACGTGTATTACTGGAGTACGCGGGAAGTTTCACACACAATTGGCCCTGTGCGAGCGGGGTACGTGTATTACTGGGGTGCGCGGGAAGTTTCACACGCAATTTCAGCAGGGTGCGTGTATTACTGGGGTGCGCAGGAAGTTTGACACGCGATTGGCCCTGTGCGAGCGGGGTATGTGTATTACTGGGGTGCGCGGGAAGTTTCACACGCAATTTCAGCAGGGTATGTGTATTACTGGGGTGTGCGGGAAGTTTCACATGCGACTGGCCCTGTGCGAGCAGGGTACGTGTATTACTGGGGTACGCTGGAAGTTTCACACGCGATTTCAGCAGGGTACGTGTATTACTGGGGTGCGCGGGAAGTTTCACACGCGATTGGCCCTGTGTGAGCGGAGTACGTGTATTACTGGTGTGCGCAGGAAGTTTCACATGCGATTTCAGCAGGGTACGTGTATTACTGGGGTGCGCGGGAAGTTTCACACGCGATTTCAGCAGGTTACGTGTATTACTGGGGTGCGCGGGAAGTTTCACACACCATTGGCCCTGTGCGAACGGGGTACGTGTATTACTGGGGTGCGCAGGAAGTTTCACACGCGATTTCAGCAGGGTATGTGTATTACTGGGGTGCGCTGGAAGTTTCACACGCGATTGGCCCTGTGCGAGCGGGGTACGTGTATTACTGGGGTGCGCGGGAAATTTCACACGCAATTTCAGCAGGGTACGTGTATTACTGGGGTGCGCGGGAAGTTTCACACGCGATTGGCCCTGTGCGAGCGGAGTACGTGTATTACTGGGGTGCGTGGGAAGTTTCACACAGGATTTCAGCAGGGTACGTATATTACTGGGGTGCGTGGGAAGTTTCACACGCGATTGGCCCTGTGCGAGCGGGGTACGTGTATTACTGGGGTGCGCGGGAAGTTTCACAAGCGATTTCAGCAGGGTACGTGTATTACTGGGGTGCGCGGGAAGTTTCACACGCGATTGGCCCTGTGCGAGCGGGGTACGTGTATTACTGGGGTGCGCGGGAAGTTTCACATGGGATTTCAGCAGGGTACGTGTATTACTGGGGTGCGCGGGAAGTTTCACACGCGATTGGCCCTGTGCGAGTGGAGTACGTGTATTACTGGGGTGCGCAGGAAGTTTCACACGCGATTTCAGCAGGGTACGTGTATTACTGGGGTGCGCGGGAAGTTTCACATGCGATTGGCCCTGTGCAAGCGGGGTACGTGTATTACTGGGGTGCGCGGGAAGTTTCACATGCGATTTCAGCAGGGTACGTGTATTACTGGGGTGCGCGGGAAGTTTCACACGCGATTTCAGCAGTGTACGTGTATTACTGGGGTGCGCGGGAAGTTTCTCACACGATTGGCCCTGTGCGAGCTGGGTACGTGTATTACTGGGGTGCGCGGGAAGTTTCACACGCGATTTCAGCAGGGTACGTGTATTACTGGGGTGCGCAGGAAGTTTCACACGCGACTGGCCCGGTGCGAGCGGGGTACGTGTATTACTGGGGTGCGCGGGAAGTTTCACACGCGATTTCAGCGGGGTACGTGTATTACTGGGGTGCACGGGAAGTTTCACACGCGATTGGCCCTGTGCGAGCGGGTACGTGTATTACTGCGGTGCGCAGGAAGTTTCACACGGGATTTCAGCAAGGTACGTGTATTACTGGTGTGCGCGGCAAGTTTCACACGCGATTGGCCCTGTGCGAGCGGGGTACGTGTATTACTGGGGTGCGCGGGAAGTTTCACACACGATTGGCCCTGTGCGAGCGGGGTACGTGTATTACTGGGGTGCGCGGGAAGTTTCACACACGATTTCAGCAGGGTACGTGTATTACTGGGGTGCGCGGGAAGTTTCACACGCGACTGGCCCAGTGCGAGCAGGGTACGTGTATTACTGGGGTGCGCGGGAAGTTTCACACGCGATTTCAGCAGGGTACGTGTATTACTGGGGTGCGCGGGAAGTTTCACACACGATTGGCCCTGTGCGAGCGGGGTACGTGTATTACTGGGGTGCGCGGGAAGTTTCACACGCAATTTCAGCAGGGTACGTTTATTTCTGGGGTGCGCGGGAAGTTTCACACGCGACTGGCCCTGTGCGAGCGGGGTACGTGTATTACTGGGGTGCGCGGGAAGTTTCACACGCGATTGGCCCTGTGCGAGCGGGGTACGTGTATTACTGGGGTGCGCGGGAAGTTTCACACGGGATTTCAGCAGGGTACGTCTATTACTGGGGTGTGCGGGAAGTTTCACACGCGATTGGCCCTGTGCGAGCGGGGTACGTGTATTACTGGGGTGCGCAGGAAATTTCACACGCGATTTCAGCAGGGTACGTGTATTTCGGGGGTGCCGGGGAGTCCGACACGTGATTTGGCAGTGCGGGTCCTCCCAGATGTTCCCTGTACACCCTCCACGGCCCCTGCAGGCAGCCCACACCACAGGGGACTACCCTGCACCCCTGGTTATGTCCCGCAGGCAGCCCGCCCAACATGGGCATGCCCCCCAGCAAAGGCACATGTCTCCTTGCACTACTGATCACCAACTCATGTCCCCTTGCACCCCCACCCCCCAGCAGTGCAGGGCACCTGCACGCAGGCCCCACTCATGTCCCACTCCTGTCCCCCTGCACCCCCACCCCCCAGCATTGCGGGGCACCTGCCAGCAGGCCCCCACTCATGTCCCACTCATGTCGCCCTGCACCCCCACCCCCCAGCAGTGCGGGGCACCTGCCAGCAGGCCCCCACTCATGTCCCACTCATGTCCCCCTGCACCCCCACCCCCCAGTAGTGCGGGGCACCTGCCAGCAGGCCCCCACTCATGTCCCACTCCTGTCCCCCTGCACCCCCACCCCGCAGCAGTGCGGGGCACCTGCCAGCAGGCCCCCACTCATGTCCCACTCATGTCCCCCTGCACCCCCACCCACCAGCAGTGCGGGGCACCTGCCCACAGGCCCCCACTCATATCCCACTCCTGTCCCCCTGCACCCCCACCCCCCAGCAGTGCGGGGCACCTGCCAGCAGGCCCCCACTCATGTCCCACTCCTGTCCCCCTGCACCCCCAACCCCCAGCATTGCGGGGCACCTGCCAGCAGGCCCCCCACTCATGTCCCACTCCTGTCCCCCTGCACCCCTACCCCCCAGCATTGCGGGGTACCTGCCAGCAGGCCCCCACTCATGTCCCACTCATGTCCCCCTGCACCCCCAGCATTGCGGGGCACCTGCCAGCAGGCCCCCACTCATGTCCCACTCCTGTCCCCCTGTACCCCCACCCCCCAGCATTGCGGGGTACCTGCCAGCAGGCCCCCACTCATGTCCCACTCATGTCCCCCTGCACCCCCACCCCCCAGCATTGCGAGGCACCTGCCAGCAGGCCCCCACTCATGTCCCACTCATGTTCCCCTGCACCCCCACCCCCCAGCATTGCGGGGTACCTGCCAGCAGGCCCCCACTCATGTCCCACTCATGTCCCCCTGCACCCCCAGCATTGCGGGGCACCTGCCAGCAGGCCCCCACTCATGTCCCACTCATGTCCCCCTGCACCCCCACCCCCCAGCATTGCGGGGCACCTGCCAGCAGGCCCCCACTCATGTCCCACTCATGTCCCCCTGCACCCCACGCCCCAGCATTGCGGGGCACCTGCCAGCAGGCCCCCCACTCATGTCCCACTCCTGTCCCCCTGCACCCCCACCCCCCAGCAGTGCGGGGCACCTGCCAGCAGGCCCCCACTCATGTCCCACTCATGTCCCCCTGCACCCCCACCCCCCAGCATTGCGGGGTACCTGCCAGCAGGCCCCCACTCATGTCCCACTCATTTTGCCCTGCACCCCCAGCATTGCGGGGCACCTGCCAGCAGGCCCCCACTCATGTCCCACTCATCTCCCCCTGCACCCCCATCCCCCAGCATTGCGGGGCACCTGCCAGCAGGCCCCCACTCATGTCCCACTCATGTCCCCTTGCACCCCCACGCCCCAGCATTGCGGGGCACCTGCCAGCATGCCCCCACTCATGTCCCACTCATGTCCCCCTGCACCCCCACCCCCCAGCATTGCGGGGCACCTGCCAGCATGCCCCCACTCATGTCCCACTCATGTCCCCCTGCACCCCCACCCCCCAGCATTGCGGGGCACCTGCCAGCATGCCCCCACTCATGTCCCCCTGCACCCCCACTCCCCAGCATTGCGGGGCACCTGCCAGCATGCCCCTACTCATGTCCCACTCATGTCCCCTGCACCCCCACCCCCCAGCATTGCGGGGCACCTGCCAGCAGGCCCCCACTCATGTCCCACTCATGTCCCCCTGCACCCCCACCCCCACCCCCCAGCATTGCGGGCACCTGCCAGCAGGCCATGACACATGTCCCCAGCCAACACGTCATCACAATTTAGATCCCTGGCCCTTATGGGCAGCCTCCACATGCCAAACACCCACCCAAGTATTGCATCCACCCACTTAGAAATGCCAATTACATGATACAACCCCAATGGCAAGTATGTAAATGAATACATGTCCCTCACATACACACAATGGGTGTAAGTGAATGTCAAAACCCATATCATGATATGCATGAAACCAATGAGATGATACTACACATTGAAGTTTGATGGAAAAAATGTATTAAAAGCAACATAAATGGAATTAAAAACCAAAAGCAGCATGTCCGTAAAATAATGAAAAGCCACAAATCATAATCCAAAGGAAAGGTGTCCAAAGTCACAGTTCAAAAAAGTAAATCCAAGGGAAAAACAAAACCGAAAACCATTGCTCCATGGGTAAATCCAAAAAAAAAACTATAATCCAACAGTCAACTATATACAGATAAACAATCCAGGGTCTATGATCCCAACTGAAGAAATGAAACCTATCTAAAAATACTACCTAATAAAAAAACTATATACAAAAATGTGGTCCATTGTCCAAAAGGTCCAAAATAAATAAAAAAGCAAAGGAAACCTAACACTAACTACATAACTATTTACAAGGGCAGCGGGCTAGTCCGACGGCTCACTGGTTGATGTCATGGGCCAGGGCATCATCGAACTCCTGTTCAATGGCTTGGAGGCGGGCATGTTCCCTGGCCCCGAGGTCTCGCAGGGATAATGCAGTGTCCAGCTCCAACTCCCTGCGAATACCCTCGAGGCACTCAGCCCGCCCCAGCGCCCTCCACATGGAGTTCTCCGCCCTGACCATTGTGAGCCGTTCCTCCTTTGCCCGCTGCCGCTCTGCACCTATCTGCTGGCCCAACCGCTCCCACACGGAAGACACTCCCATTCCAGGGTTCTCCTGCCCTCTGGCCAATGCCTGCCCCCCTGATGTTGATGGCCCCGAGCCATCATGCCTCCCACGTCGAGCCTGCCGCTGCCTCCGACGCAACTGCCTGTGCCAGCACGACAGCATCCAGGCTGATGGAACCCACCGACGCCGTCGTGCACATGCCCTGCCCGATGATGCCGTCACATCATCCATCTGCTGGGGTCCAGTTGCTGGTGTGTCCACCCCTGCTGGACCTCCGACTCCCGACTGTGGCAGGGATGGGATCCCCACCGAGTTGGCTGCGTTGGTCGGGGCAGGTCCACAGGGGCCCTGGTGGCATCTGGGCCGGAAGACGGCATGGAGAACGACTGGCGCATAGCCTCCACAGAGGAGGAGAGGGTCGCCAGAGTGCCCGACACATGTACAAAACCCCGACCATGGCTGCTCCCAACTGGGCCACGTTGGCACGGTGCTCTTCGTGATGACGTGCATGCTCCCCCCGGGAAGCACGCACGTCATCACGAATGACACATGTGCGCAACGCGACACCAATCAGGACCTTCTCCATACGGCCAGGGGTCCCCTCGTCTGCAGGTAGAGGGGAGTCAGATGACATGGACATCCCCCCTACCTGCGGACGGGCCTGGGATGGGGCATCCCTGCTGGTGCATGGTGGTGCAGTCACAGTGTCAGGGACAGTGACATGCACAGGCCCCTCCATGGCGACTTGTGCTGCCTCCTGCCCCTGGACTGCACCACTTGCACCAACAGGGATGCCCCTACCAGGTCCAATGTGCGGCTCAGTAGCGGCCTCCTCCTCTGTGGAAACCACCAACCTAGATGGCTCCACCCCGTCTTCCGCCGTTACAAGCCCCTGTGGGGGCTCACCCACCCCTTCCACTGCAGCCGTGGGGGCATCCCCGCTGCTTTGCTTCACAGCGCCGTCTCCGCCCTCTTCTTCACTTTGCGCTGTGTAGAGGGAAACATAGAACACAAGCATCATGGTACTGTACAATGGTCCCCGAGACAGGAAGCAATAGCAGATGATTGGCACTGTCAAAGATCACTTCCATCATGTCCCTCCACAACACCTGGGTCAGTGCAGGCAAAACACATGCAGTAACAGGCATGGCGCATGCTATGGACATTAGCAAACATGTCCAAGGAACTCTTGAAACATACAATGTTGTTTTGGAACTCACATGCATCATGGGTCATGCCTATCACATGCACACACTTCACCGTACTTTCATCCATCTGGACTCGTACACCCCAGACACAGTGGATGCAAGGATAACTAGGCTGCATCAGTGATTCTGAACATTGTCACAGACATGTGTCATGCATCCATGGCATTTACAAGTCACAGACACGCAGGTCATACACACAGACATGTACACCATACATGTACATGGCATCAGCACCCATCCCTCACCCCCACCCATGTCCAGGAACAGAGACTGCATGCTCTCATGTGTCCATTCCGCATAGGGCTCCGCATGTTGCATTTAAACACATACACCAACCGTGTGCTTCACACATTACTGGTCTCACATGCATGACCATGATGTCCCTGCACACACACACGCGTACATGGCCTATGTCACACATACAGGCAAGTATCAGACAACCAGCACACTGCAACATGCCCTGTCTCACACAGCAATGCTTGGCCACTTACCGCTCAACTCCAGACGGGTCTGCCTCTCAAGGATCTGGGTATGGAGCGCTGGGCATACGCGTTCCAGGACCCTCATCTGGATGGTACTCATACTGCCCCGGCCCCCCTCCACGAGGCGCCAGGCCTTTATGAGGGTCCTGGACCTCAAGTCCTCCCAGCGCTTCTTGACTTGCTTGATGTTCCGGTTGCCACCCCCTCCGCGCTGATGACAACCACAAAGTCATCCCAGATCCTGTCCCGTCCTTCCTTGTCGGCACGTGATGATCCGAAGAGGGCATCATAATGCCCCAGGACAAGCTCCACCAGGACACCAACTTCCTTCTGACTGAAGCTGGTGGCCCTCTGCCCCTCTGGCTGGGGGTCGCCAGTGGTCTCAGATGGTGTTTGCCCCGACATGGCGATCCCCGAGGCAGGCGTGGGTGGGCAACTGGGTCCTGGGGCTGGTCTGTGGAGCTATGGTATCCCAGTCGGGAGTCTTCTGTTCCAGCAGGGGTGGACACAGCAACTGGACCCCTGCAGATGGCTGATGTGCAGGCACTAAATGGCAGGGCACGAGGGCAGCAGGCAGTCAGGCAGCAGCAGATGGCAGGTGGGAACGTGCTCGGGCTCTGGGGGGCAGTGATTCGGCCTTTTGGGCAGGAGCGTGGTCTTCCGTGTGTTTTCATGTGGCCAGCTTGATACAGAGTGATTTGGCACGTGAAAAAATTGCACGTCAGCATGTAATTCGAGGAAAGGCCCTTAGCGCGTAAGTGCGGCTGCACGCAAATGCGATTTCATTAGACCAAAGGCCCTTCAAGCGTAAGCGCCTCTGTGAAGTGACGCGTGCGGGCGTGCACGGGTGTTTCAGCGCACATGAAAAACTGCACGTCCGTGCGGGAATGCGTGTAATCCGAGGAAAGGGCCCAATGGTGTAAGTGACGTGACGCGCGCGGGCTTTTCCCTCAGCACGGGTTAAAGGTGAGCGGGGGCAGCAGTTCTCTGTACGTGCCTTTCGTGGAGACCGACGTGTGTTGCTGCTTCCTGTTGTTTCGCGCGCCATCACAAGTTCACAGCTATCAAGGACGTATCTCTTCTTTTGGCGGGGGTATTGGCTACGCGTGTTTTTCTGCATCGCGCTAGTCAGACGGTGAGTCGCACACGCTATTTTTCCAACTGCGGGTGCCCCTGTGTATCGCACCCATTTTCGAGGTCATAGTAGCCTGCGTGTCCCACGCGTATGCGTTATTCGTGTTACTGGGTGCCACCGCGTACTGCGGGAGGTTGATTCCATGCACGTAGGCTGCAGGGTTGCATGCACGGTTTTACTGCAGTTTTGGGGTGCCTGAGCATTGCGTGACCCGTCACTACATCACCGGGGTCACATACAGCCTTGCAGGTGCAGGGGGGCTGTTAACATCTTGCTTCCCACCCCAATTGCCCAGGTCAATTGTGGTGTACACCTCCCATTGGCACTACTCCATCTGTGGCGGCACTACTACATCTGTGCCATGGTTGGGAGGACACCAAAGGTGAGGGGCGCCTCAGCTGGGCGTACTCCTCGTGGCGGGCGTGGTCGGGGACGTGGCCGTGGTGACCAGGGAGTAGGGAGACTCCAGGGTGTCCAGGGCAGCCACAGAGGGGGAAGAGGCAGAGGTGCGCCACTTGAGCACAATGTTGTGCCATGTGTTGGTGCAGTCATGCCACCACCCCCTGTGGTTCCAGGGGATGCAGATTCTGCATCTGGCACTGGCGCCCGTGTGACCCGGCAGTCCGTTCCATCGACTGCCACGGGCCCAAGGGTAGTGGTAGCTGCAGGTGCAGCTGTGGACACCGCCACCCTGGCTCAGGGTCTGCCAGCGCAGGCTGCGTTGGCACTTGAGGAGCCCTTGGTAGATTTCCAACAGGCCAGGAGGGAAACCATAGGGGCACGCAGGGCTGCTCTGAACAAGACACGTGTCCCTGGGGCAGTTATGTCATCTGCTGCCCCGAACAGCCGGGTGTTGGCAAGTGCAGGGGCAGATGCACCCAAAAACACCCCGGTTGTGAGTCTGCCAACCAGGACCGTTGCGGTCAATGACCCTGCCACAGCGGATGTTGCTGCGCAGGGTCCATTAGAGGGCACCCAGATGCCACTGACACAAGTCAGGCCTTTGGTCGTCCCTCCACCTGCTACTCCCTTGGCTCAATCCACTGAACCCACTGGCCATTCTGGTCAGGGCGGCATTAGTCAGCCAGGGTCTGCGCCACAGTCCAAGAGGAGGAAGGTTGCACCTGAAGCACAGGCTGGGACCCAAAACACAGCCACGACCTCCTACACGTCGAGGAAGAAGCCATTCTCCAAGCAGAAACTGGACTTCCTCGTGGATTACGTGCGGGGCCACAGCCGTGACATGGTAGTGGGTGCCAATAGTCAGACTATGGCTGCCCACCGTGACACCCACTGGAAGCATGTTGCGGAACATGTCAGTTCATTCGGCCATGAGGTGCGCACGGCGCAAGAGTGCAAAAAGCGTTGGAATGACCTCAAACGCAGCGCTAAGGCTAAGCGTGCCTCAAATCACAACTTGACTCTGGTGACTGACGGTGGGCCTGCACCAGAGGAGGAAGAGCTCACTCCGCATGAGTCACTCGTTGCAGAGTTCATACCACCTGAATTGGTCGAAGGAGTGGGAGAGATGCTGGACTTTGATGCCCAGTCCAGTGAGTGTTGATGCGTGTTTGTTGAGGACGTGTGTGTTTTACTTGTGGGATGTGTTGTTCATGATTGCCACTACATGTGAGGTGTACATGGTTCTGATGTGTAAGTAATGCAATGCTTCCGTGATACATGTCTGCTCTGCTGGATGCTGGACATGTGGAGCAGACGTGGACTGTCCGCATCACCACTATTGCACCCTACTCACATGCTGGTTACAAGTTTACCCCTCCGGTCCATGTTCCAGCTCACTGGCCCTTCTTCATGTGGCGTGGGGTGACCTTCCTCTCAGCCCAGGCACAATGTCATTGCATGACTGATGTGCATGTGTCCTCTGCCTGCATGCGGGTACTCCATGTAGGCATGCTCCCTTGCCCCTCCTCCGCCACTCTGCACCCCAGTTCCACCTTTGCACTGGTCTGCTTCAATCTTGCCATTGTGTACTTTCCTGTTCATGCGTCCTGTGTACATGCTAACTTCCAGCGTACAATCTGCCAGACATATGCTGTGTGCTACAGCCTTAGTACTTGATGCAGGGTATCTCACTTGTACTGTGCATAGGTCAGATGTCCCACAGGGACATGAGTGCCCATTCATGCTCCATGTGCATTGCACGCATGCCCCTATGTGCCTTGACTGGATGATCACTGTAATACAAGTCCTGGGTGACATACATTGCATGGCATCTCATCAGCCTTCCCATGTCAACTGTGGCTCAGTACTGCGTTGCACACATGTTTAGGGTCTGACAATCTGTGTGGGTCACAGGCCTCAGCCTGTTTTATGGCCAATGACTCTGTCCGACTGTTGTAGTGTCTTCTTCACACGTGGGCAGAGTTTTCATCATGTGTCCTGCTTACTGTCCCATCATCATTTGCAGTGTTGTCACTTGAATCACATTAAGCTGTTGATGCCAGTCAACACTGCCTGTCAATACACAGGTCTATGGTCAGCCTTTTGATACCATGCTAGGCATCCCTGCTTTTGTACTTGGGTGGAGGGGTGCATTGCTTGTAGATATGCTACCCATTGAATGCACAGTGCACGTGATGCCTGAATTTGCCCTTGCACTGCCTTCACATTTCCTGACACACACCATGGAGTCCTTGTACATGTAGGTAGTGAGTGACATACACATTTTCTGCGCTGCATAAACCCACTTCTATGCAAACTGCCACCTTTCAACAGTTCTGATCACAGAAGCAATTCAAAGTTGACCCAGCATGCATGCCAGGTTCTATGTTGTGTGTCACATGTCTGCCTGATGTGTTTGTTGTCGGTGTGTGTGTGTGTTGTGTGCTTCTGACATGTGTAGTGACCTTTTTTCTCTCTATTTTTCAGGTGCTGACGCAATGGAGGCGGAGGATGGTGTTGTCATGCCAGACACAGGGTTGTTACCACTACATCAACCCGGCACAAGTGGGGGTCGTGGGGTGGTAGGCCACGAAAAACCCCAAGTGCTACAGTCCATCTTGTCTCTGGCTGCCTATGAGTCCAGCCCTGATGACGACTCTGACGTCCATGTCGAGTTGGATGAGCATCAAGTCCATGTGTCAGGGGTGAGTGATTCTGATGTGGACACTCCTCTGTCCGCGACACCTGCACTGAGGGATCAGACAGTCTTGGTTCCTCTGCCCATGGTAGATCGGGACGCAGGGTCACACTCCACACCAGTCACTGATGTGCCTGGGACATCATGTCGACGGGGGCATGTAGTCGTGCAGCCGCAGGCGGTGCCAACACAGCGAGGACACCCAGTCCTTGGGTCCCGCAGGGGTCAAGCCCAGCAACGCGGTCGCCGCGCGCAACCGCAGTATACTGAGTGGGAGCAAGACATGACTGCCAATTCAGAATGTCAGGGGGCAGCAATGGAGAACATCGCTGAGAGCATGGAGCGTGTGGCCCGATCTGTGCTCTCCCCTGCTAGGCAGGTGCTTCTCCAGCAGCAGGCGGCACGGTCCATGGCCGGCTCACTCAGGCTGGGCATGGCGGCCTCAGACAGGGCACGCCAGGCTGAAATGTCGTCTCTGCGTAAAGCAATTGCTGCTCACGCAGAGGCGCACATGGATGCCCTGAGGGAGGAGTTTGCTTCCCTCAAATCCACTCTGGGTGTCCTTATGATGTCCCAGAGGCAGCGGGCAGAGGAGAGGTTTGCACAGCTTGAGCGTACCATCTCGGCTGAGCTACAGGCTTGCCGGGAGGTGCAGCGGTTGTCCAGCCAGGCCTTGCAGGAGGAACTCCGTGTTACATGTGCTACCTTGTAAGAGGAAGCACATGTATCACGCGAGGTTCTGCATGCAGACCTACGTCACATCGCCACACAGAACCAGGCTCACCCATCCGGCAGACTTGCTGCCGTCGAGGGGCAAGCTGCGGCTAGGCGTGGCCAGGCTACTGTGCCACGTCCTCCTTTCCAGGATGAGCCCGACTCGGACGACCATCTATCTCCCACATAGGTCGGGCTGTGCAGGCGTTGAGCCCATGGAGGGTTTTTTTTGGCTCAGCATCATCGCATGTGGGTGTTGAACAGCACCCTGTACCTCCCCCCTCCTGGGTGCCTCCACTTCCCCCTGGGTAGTATGTGGCCATTTTTGATTTTTTTTTAGTTTAGTTAGTTAAGTTTCTGTTTGATAGTTAGTTTAATTAGATAATGTAGGTTTTTCATAGTTAGTGTAATTAGTTAATATAGTTTAAAATTGCTTGTCTATTGTGCTTTCATGTGATGGTGCGGTGCTTTGTGGCTTTTGAAAGCATCCACTCTCTGTTCCAGCTGGGCCCTTCAGGCTTGTCTTGTGTATGTGTTTGCTGCTTGGGGTCCTTGACTCACATATGCCACTCCTTCCTCCCTTATCCATGGGCTTGCAAGGATGGTTCGGTGTAACAGCCTATTACACAAGGGCTTTGGACTGTCATATCTGTGACATGTCTGGTGCTGTGTAACTTGTGTTAACACCCCTAGTGGGGATGATTGCGGTGTTATTGACCACTGTTCTGCTTTTGCTAGATGGGGTGTTTCATGATTAATGTGTACATTCATTGCTATGCATTGTGTAGTATGTTTCTTATCTTTACTGTACACGTGCTTGTTGCAATTCATGCCGTAGATAGTGTGTTCCACACTTTGGATGTGAAAGACGGACTGATGGTGTGATTTCTGATGTACGTCTCTGACATGGTCCAGTAATGAGATGCCTGAAGAGACACACACAGATGACTTTAAAGCATTAATCATGTGTTTCATGCCCTTTCTGCAGGGGGATGAGCCTCCAGACCACCTTTGCCAGCAGACATGGCCCATTGGAGGTCTGGATTCTGGACACGTTTGTTGGTGCCCACATGCACATGTGTGCGCAAGCAGAGGCACACGGATTGCAGAATAACATCCTAGAACTGCTGACGTGTTGCAAGGAACTCCAGGCAAGGTGAGCAGCACAGGGGGGCCACAACACAGCAAAGCTTCCACCAGGCCAGTTGCACATGCAGGCTTAGTAGCAGCACTGAGGGTGAGCTTTGACGAATATTGGTGTTGAAGCACACAATACAGCTCAGATGTGTTGGTGGACTGATGGCTGTTGATTGTAAGGTTGTCTGGGGCACCTGCAGGGGCAGTGGCACATACCCTCCGGTACACCAAGGTCCATTGAGGCACTTTTATCACCCATGTAGCCTTCCGAGACATGGAAAGGAGCAGCTCACATGGACATACAGCAAGGGACATACTCGGGTGCAGTGCATTTCATTTCCATGTACATTTTGAAACATGCACTGCCTACTTTGTTTCGGTCATGGTGGAACATGTCTTGTTCTGAAGTCATGCCTTGCTATATGGGTCTGTCTGCTTACCCAGGGAACATTGCATGTTGTGGGAATTGTG
Organism: Ambystoma mexicanum; assembly: GCF_040938575.1. Lineage (NCBI taxonomy): Eukaryota > Metazoa > Chordata > Amphibia > Caudata > Ambystomatidae > Ambystoma > Ambystoma mexicanum. Next base: position 258,681,179 of record NC_090922.1, read on the forward strand.
ACACATTGGTGTTCCATTTGCTACCCACCCACCGGCGGCTGACTTACTGCATTGACTGTGTATGACTCATCACAGGGGTAATGTTACATATGGGTACGAAGCATCCACACCAGATTGTCTGTTTGTAGAGTAGTTTTTTGCTATGGGGCATATTTGGTGGTGTGTTTTTGTGTTATGGGCACGCACAGATTATTAACTGTGGCTCTCTTTGCAGCATTGAAGTGCTCCTGTAACCGGACTGAGAGTGCGCAGGCAGGAGGCCAGCACTCAAAACCAGAGCTAAGTGTCTTGTTGTTTTTCTTTCAAACTGCTCTGCATAGGCTTGCTGGGGGGTGCACTAATGCATGGATGAATGTGTAATTCAATTTGGTATGTTTTTTTCCCCTAATCACCCGGAGTCCTATCCAATTCTAAACCATGTACCCTCACCCGGTGTTCCTGCTTCCCGTACCTATCCAACCAACGTTCCCTAACCCTCTTTCCCCGCTGGGGTTGCAGATGTCTGTGTAAGCCCCAAGCTTGCAGGCGCCGAAACCCTAGAGAGGGTGGTTGGTTCGTGCCACTCCTAAGCCTGGACTCCGGAAGGCCCTGACAATGATGTACAAGTTTGTTAGGATTGTGTATGTGTTCATGCAGGTAGTACATTTTCGTGCATTCCCTACTTTCACGTGTCATTCTTCCTCCCCTCTCCTGCCACTCATTCCAGTTATCCAGTGTGCCAACGCCTGTCCCGACTGCATATCCCTGACCCTCCTTCCCCACCAGGCTCTCAGAGGCCTGTGTGAGTTTGACCTTGCAGGCACCCGGGCCACGGTGGGGGTGGTTGGTTCGTGCCACTCCTGCGCCTGTACACGGGAGCTGTGACAGTGCACATCCGTTCGTGGTGCATCATTCTATGTTATGTACCACACATGGTTCACATCCTGTTGTGACATTGTTTTACTGTGCTACCTTGGTTGTTACATCATTGTGGTAGTACTTGGCCTTTGTGAGGTACTGCTACTTCAAGTCATCTACTGGAGGCTGTTCTGGTTCGTTTTTCTGCCTTGGATTTTGTGTTTTTGCAAATGAAGGTGGACTCTGAGGGTGAAGGCATCTTTTTACACACAAGGTGGGAGATGGTGACGAAGGGGAAGGGTGATCCTGTGGCCAGGTGAAATTCAGGGTTGAAGGCTCCATGAGCCAGGTGCAGTTGTTCAGTGGGTCATGGTGATTTGTGAGGGAGGGGGGGTGTTTTGTTGTTGATAGTTGCCTTGCCCTGCAGTGTGATGGAAACCCTGACATTGTAATTGTGGTATCCTATGTACATGATGTATTCGGCTGATCAATGCCTGTTCATGTGTTGTGTTTACCTTTCAGGTGTGAGGGGATAGTTGTGGTTTGACATGCTGGGGTGTACACATGGTGAATGTTCACATGTGATGTGTAGAGGACACTGATGGTCACTTGATTGCACATGCATATGTTGAGTGCATGTCCTTACTGACCCACACACTCGCACTATGATGCACTACATGTACAACCACCCTTGTATATCCATGTGTACACTTTGTTTGCCTTCTGGTGCCCACTGTGTCCCTGCAGCACATGTTCTGTGACCAATTATGGATCCTGTACATGCCTAATTTGCTTTTTGATGTGGTTTGTCGCTTAGATGTGATGCTCAGGGTGTTCATCACACACAATAGCTGTTCACTGTGCTGTGCACTGAGCAGTGTGTTGCAGGAGCTGGACACAGCACACAGAAGCTGCAGTGTTGATTTTGCAATGCACAATGTGCATGTAGACAGGCATTCATTGTTATGTTACGGCTACAACTTTTGTAATGCATTTGGGAATGACTTATTTTGGGTGGGAGGTTGTTGGTCAGTCATTTCATCTGATTCCATGTCAGGCATCATTGTCTGATGCCAATGTACATTTTTAACATGGCAATGTGTACCTTATTGGTACTGTGTTGGTGTATGGCTATTGCTTGCCATTTCATGTTGCGGTTTGGGAGGGTTTGAGTGACAGAACAGTGATGGTCATGGCCTGTTTTGCATGTCAGGGTCAGCCGCTTCTTGAAGCAACGAGCTGGGGGTAGATCTCTCTCCGCGGCAGGGGCCTCCCTCTGGAACAGCCTTCCTGCCCCCCTGGAACTTGAGGAGAACCATCTCCGGTTCCGGAAGCACCTCAAAACCTTCCTCTTTGCTTCTGCTTTCTCTCTCCCTCTCCCTTGCTAAATATTTCACTGAAACTGCACTGAATCTGCAACTGGGCCACTCTCACCAACCTCGGTCCCTGGCCCAGCCACTCTCCACTTGCACTGCCTCCCTGGCAACCCCTGCACTGTGGGACTGTCTCTCTATCCCTACAGCCCCCCCTTCCCAGCACTTGTCTGCACTTACCTTTGTAGTTGCCACTAGCTGGCCTATTTATTTGTTTTTTATTCTACTTACCCTGTACTGCACTCCCCCCTCCCCTTCCCCTTGCACTTTTTCCTTCCCTACCCCTGCACTTGCGCAATCTAAATGACACCTGGCCTTGTAGGATCGTTGTCTGTCTTCCCTTGTTCCCCCCTCCCTGCCTCGTTGCACCTTGAAACACTTGTGTATAGGGACGTTACAAATGCCATATCATGTCATGTCATATGTCACATGTGTGCCTTTTGGTCACACAGGATAGCTTGTGTTTAAGTAGCTAGGGATGCAGACAATGTGGCACTTCCATGGCAACAATCTCAGGGTGGTAAGGTTGTGACAGTTGACTGTCTCTTTGTCATCATCGATTGTCTCCTGGTATGTGCCAGGCCTGTGTGCCCTCCACAGGGGTGGGAGTTTACGTGAAAAATGTGGCCACAAGCTGGGTCCGGGCTTCCTCTCCACGTGCCCTGTCCCTTCCCATCGGCAGCGCCTGTGCCTGTGGTTGGGGATGTGGGGGCACCACCATGTCCACCGGTACGCCCTGCCGTGTTGCAACATTGTGCAGGACACATGCTGCCACAATGATCCTGCACACTGCTGGGGGTGCATAGAGTAGCTGCCTGCCAGAGCGGTCAAGGGAGCGGAAACGTGACTTGAGCACTCCGAATGTGCGCTCCACTATGGCCCTGGTTGCAATATGGGCGGCGTTGTATCTTACCTGGGGTGGTGTGGTGGAGTTCCGGATTGGCGTCATCATGTGGTTGCTCAGAGGATAGGCACTGTCCCCTGGGGAGGTGTAAATGGTTGTGATTATTGGGGTTTGTGTATTTGTGTGTGTGTGTGTGACATGCATGCATGTGCAAGGGCATTTGTACTCACCTAGGAGCCATGTGTCGCCATGCTGCCCAGCTTCCAGGGCCCGGCTCAGGGCGGACATTCTGTATATGAAACTATCATGGGTGGAGGCAGGGTAGTTTGCATAGACAGAGGTGATGATTCCCTTTGCATCGCATACCACCTGTACATTGATGGAAGGCCAGTGCTTGAGGTTTCGGTAGATGTGCTCAGTGGCCCTAGTTGGACGTAGGGCCACAGGGGTGCAATCTATGGCACCGAGCACTTTGGGGAAGTGTGCCACCCTGTAAAAATCCAGGACAACGGCCTGCCTTTCTGCAGGTGTTCTGGGCATGTATATGTGCCTGCGGACTGAGGGGCGCGCTGTCATGATTGCCAGTACCTGGTGTAGGCAGTGTGATTGCGTGGCCTGTGAGACCCCCCCCCCACTATGGCAGTAGTCCGCTGAAATGACCCAGTGGCCAAGAAATGCAGGACATTGAGCACCTTCTCCAAGGGGCTCAATGCTTGGGAGCAAAGGGTAGGGGATGTAAGGTCATCTTCCCACTCCCTGACCAGGTCTAGGATGATATGGGGTGGAAACCTAGACCTGCCGTAGACCTGGTCGTCAGGTATCCCAAAAAGGCTTGTCCGTGGTGCGAAAATGCGTGCCCTGGCTATTCTCCTCCTCCTGTGGTGTCCCACGATCAGTGCTGCGACAAATGGGGCATTCATCATAGCTGTATATACGTGTTTGTTGTTTGCGCGCACTTTTATACTGTGCGCGGGGACGCTTCCGCCTGCCTTCGTGTGGCGGACGCGTTGATGCCTGTGTGCGTCTTTTGCTGTGCGTGGGTTTCCCGTATTCGAATCCATGAATACGGTTGTTCGCATGCGTGTGGGCGTTCCGTGTAGTTCCCTGCAGTACTTTCCCAGTTACGCCTTCTTTTTCACGCGTTATTCCCCATTCCGCGTGTTAGGCCCACTGTTCCGCCCACTTTGGTTGTGTGCGCCGCGCTATGTGCGCTTTTGCTGTGCGCGTAGCGCATGCCGTTTGGTGGAGTGTGTGCCCGCGTGCGCCATGCAAGGATTTGGAGCACGGACAGCGGGAAACACGCGCAGCGTCTTCCTTGAATCGCACGCGTGCGCTGGGTTTCTCATGCTTGCGCCACCTTGCGCCTGCTTGCGCTGGGATTTGCACGTTTGCTCCATGAATCGACCTCATAATGACTAAGTTGAATATGACAATCTCGTTCACTGATGAAGGTATGGTGTGTTCAACAACAGGAATGCATTATGTAAACGTGTGCAAAATGATTATGGCATATGCAGGACAACGAGCTATGAGAGCAATTCCATTAGAACCAGAGGTTTTTCACTATGGGGTACTCATTTTGTTGTTAGGGTTACCAGGCCTAGCAGGCAGATCAATAAGAACTCCAGATGAATTTTTGTTTAGACCAAAAATACCTATGCTCCAAGAAAAGGGATATGTTTTTCCCTTAGAGATACAAGCAGCCACAGTGTGAGAGGAAACGGCTTTGCTTGATGGAGATGATGATGAAGGAAAACAATGGCGTGCAGTAATCGCCATCGGGGAGGGTTACAGATTAACTGACGTCACTGATGAAGATCTGTTTGAAGATCATTCATCTGATGACGAAGTAACATTTGAAAGGTGCATTACTTATTGGGTAAGAGTAATTAAAAGAGAAGTTCCTCAAAAAATGTTGATAGCACAAAAAAGTCGAGAGTATTTTGATGAAGATATGGTGAAAGTACCAATTTTGTTATGGACCACCGGCCCCTATAACGTAGGCTTACTAAAGGGGGGTGGAGAAGTGAAGATTTTAAGTCATTTCTAAAAGGGTCAAGGAAAAACTAGTTTGAACATTCTGTGCTGTCATTTAAGAGTGAAAGTAGATATTTTTGTTCTTAAAGCCATAGTAGCGTATTGACTTTGGACGCAGGCATGCTTAAGCCTTGATAAGAAGAAAAGTGATAAGAGGTTATAAACTTTGGACTGAGGCATGCTTAAGCCTTGATAAGAAGTGTATTATGCCAGATTTTTATCGTGGACACAGCAATTGGAAAAGGGTACAATACCCAGATTTGTTTGACACTGGGTTCCTGTTTGGATTTAACTATGGTGTTCCCAGTAATGACCTTTCTAGGCACATTCTTACTTATTTCGAGTTGGTGCTTTGCGCTTACCCTTCGCTAGTGGAGAGAACCACTCGCATTCCAGCTTTTTTTTTACAAAATCCTAAGAATGAAGAAGATTACTCATAGTCATCACTGAACAATTCTTGCAGCTACCTGAGTACAGTGAGGAGAGTACAAATGCCCCTATCAAACGAAGCAGCTCATAGACTAGTCAGTGTGGTGTTCTTTTGTCAGATTGAAGAGTATTCGTACCTTGTTGGCAGGTACACTGATGTGCGCACCTTTCTAAGGCATCCGAGAAACACTGCAAATCTGAATGTGATCCTGGAAGGTATTATCATCCACGTGAGAATCTATTCTGAGTGAAATCACAGGTTGGTGTAGAAATGTTCCTTTGAGGGACAGATCGAACGGTTGCTGATAAAGGTAGACATTTGGTTCCTGTTGAAGAAATTCGACATGTCGTCTGGGCTGAGGGAGATTCGAGGCACAGATTGGGAGATAATCTATGCCATAGAGCTTGTTTAGTATGGAACAAAGAAGGGCTCCAACCACAGATATACTTGTCAACACTCTCCTAATGTTGGAGTGTCTTAATCATGCTATTTTAAGGAAACTTGAACATAGAGCTTCAAAACGTAAGCACAATAACCTTTAAATATCTTGTTAAATCATCAAACAAAGAAAAAGCTGAGAGGCTAAGAAATAACTTCTACTCAGTAGTACTTAAATACAATTTGTTGGTGTTTTCAAATTCACCAAAAAGAAATAAATATACACCCCAAAACTGTCTCATTCCTAAACAGAGAAATAAGGCACTATTAATTGTTTGCACAGTAGAGCTTGTTTAGACTTACTGAGGTCATTTTTCTTCATACTAAAGAGGCGTCTACAGTTTGACTGGTGAAAGACTCATTACAGAGACACAGAGAAAGTTGTTTTTGTCATCCAGTAAGCAAACAACTAATCAAGGATGAGCTGCTGAGTCAAGATAGCAGCTCCAAGAAGCAGTTCACAATGTTGATCTATTAAAGTCTTACGTTTTTTCCTTCCTTAGGTAGGCAAGATGGGAAATTTAAGCAGTAATATTATATAACCGCATGAAGACAAACGCTCATGTTGTCCAAGAAGTAAATGTTGTAGGCTGATGTATCACTGTATCATCTACACTTGCATTGTGTTCATAATCGTACTGCTTTCATTAACTGTGCGAACAGCATTCTATATTGGTGCAAATGGAGCTAACACTCCTGTGCATGTTTCTGAGCAGAGGGAAAATGCACGCGTGGCAACTACTAGGCAACCTAGACCCTATGTAGTCATTCCTGTTCCAAAAAAGGATGGCAAATTGCCTGAGCTTGAGATGGATGTCATTAGCAATAACACACATGCAAAACGTGTCCTAGAAACTGTTTCTGGACATCAAATACAGGCTCAGTGAAGCAGGCAAGGTAAAGGGTTGATAAAAGGTGAGCCTACACAAATAATACATGCAAATACACCTGGTCCAGTGACAATAGACCCAAAACAGTTTCAAAGAGATCACAAATAGAGATTATGCGAGACATTTTCATACCTAAAGAACTTGTTGAGAGAATAAGGCTCACTGGCTGAACTTTCTCCTACACAGGGAACCCAGATGGATGTTCCTGTGATTAATTCAGTCAGAAGAAGCTATGTTGGTACACTCCTTGATATGATTATGGAAACTCATATGAAAAGAATGAGACCTAAAAGAAGCACACAGGAAGACAATTATGAATTCAATGATTCCCTGGACAGCACAGCACACTTGGGAAATAAGATATGGTACGAACACATGAAGGAAGGTGGGAGAAGAACTTCAAAGGAGGAATGCTTCGTATGTGCACTCCTACCACACAGCATGGGGAAGTCGAATATCTTCATAGCTGTTGAAATAGATGTTGACACAGCACATTTTCTTTGACACATAGCACTTTGCAAGACCAGAGGCCAGTTCATGGGAAGTGATGTTTCTCTCAAATGGGCAACTGAATGGACAGATCCATATGAAGACGATTATATTCAAGATATAAAGACAAGAAACAATGCAAAGACAAGGAGTCTTGTGATTAGATATGAAAAACCTGGAGTAAAAGGAGCTGAAATCAGAAGGGAAGTGAATAAAAAACTGAAGACCGCAGGAAAATCTGCAGACGATATTCAAATTTGGAAGAACAGAGGTCAGATGCAGATGTGGGGATCAGTGTTATCACCAGATGGATGGGAAAAAGGAGTGGTGATCTGCAGAGTCTGGATGGTAACTAAGCGTCCTGAATCCACTATTTTGAATGTACAAGAGGTGTGCAAACCATTGTGGCCAAGACTTTCTAAACTACTGACATGGGTCGAAGACAGAGGAGGACCCCTGCAAATAGTGCCTTTGGAGAGCTCAAAGCTGTGTTTCAGAGGGAATGGTACAAGAAATGTTGGAGAAAATCAGAAGTGCAATCATATCTTTGATACATCAGGGATGGTGCTTGGAACAGCAGTAATCATGCATCATTATTGGGCTTGTGGATCAAAGGCCTACATAAGGCTACGTAAATACTGGGAGGAATATGCACATTGGTGAATGTCCATGTTCCAGCATTAGTGATTCCAAAGAGTGATCTGAATTTTGACTGTTTCCCAAAAGCAGATGTTCACCTGAGGAAGAAAAGATCTGTGGAGCTAATAAAGAGGATAAAAAGAGAGAACTATTTCTCAGCCAAGTCAATAGAAGCTTTTGACTCCACCCCATATGAACACAGACTGTTCAGCCATACTTCTTCGGTGTTCACGTTGATCTTTATGCCAATAATCCAAGTTGGAGCAAATACCAAGTGACTTCAGATAACCAGATGGAATTGCTGCAAAATATTAACACTACCATAAAGGGATTCAATGCAATAAGAGAAGAGATGAGAGCAATAAGACTGATGACTCTCCAGAACAGATACGTCTTGGACATGATCACAGCTATGGATGGAGGTGTTTTTGCAAAAATTGGAGAATCATGTTGCACAGTCATACCTTGTCATGATGACGAGAATGGAACCTTGACAACGAAACTCCATGGCCAGATGATAGACAAAGTAGAAGATATTGCTGATGGCAGCTGGTTTGGATCACTCTTCTTTTGGGTTCCACAATGGATGGCAGATATGTTCAAGTTTCTTGGAGCCCTGATTGTGTTAATATTGCTTGGATTTTGTGTGATCAAAATAATAATCTCACAGTGCATGAAGATAGCAAAGAAATCTATAGGGATGAAGATTATGATTGATGTTGATTCAGGATGGAAGCCCAGAGATCTGACAGATGAAGAGATCAGAGACTTTGTGAAGGCCAGTAGCCATGCACCTGAGGGAACAAAGTTCCTGTACCCAAAGAACCACAAGACATCTGTGGGAAGATGGATATAACGTAGTTCAAGTGGATAGTGCATGCTCATGACATGGAACAAGGAGGAGCATGTGAAATCAGCAGGTTGTATGTGTCACGATCTCTGCTTCCAAAAGGTCAGGGTTTTCCCAACTCCCTTGGAAGCAGATTCATAACCCAGGTTCCGAGTGCCAACCAGTCCCAATTGGGACCTTTTGGACCCAGTCCTGGCGCCAGTGGCACCAGGCTCATAAATATGCCCAGTCCCAGCGCTGGAAGCGCCGGGCTCATAATGCTTGGGTGGACTTACCTGCAGCAGACCATGCTGCTTACTTGCCTGCCAGTTGAGCCTCTGATCCTCTTCTGTTTGGAACTACTTTTCCTGTTGGGTGGGGCAGGAGCCACTCCCTAGGTTCAGAACACTGGAACTCTTCTGGAAAGCAGGAACTCTTTTCTTACCTAGGCGTGGCTGTGTAAGGAGACACCTAAGCACTACAGGAGGCTATTTAAACCACACCCGATGGATGAATCTTGCTTTGCGTTATTCTGCATCCTCTGCAGCAGAACGCTCATCGTGTCTTCTGCATCTGATCCTGGGCCTAAGGAAAAAGGCTTACCATCCTGAATCCAGTCTTCAGCAACACCTATAAAGACAAGAAAGAACAGGTTAGCATTACGGTCTTCAGTGACAGCTCTTCACTTACCAGGGCCATCGGCTGTCACCAACGCCTCGCGCTGCATTCTGAAAGACAAAGGCTTACCTACTCTTCGTGCGCTCCGGAGGTCTTCACACTGCATTCCGGCATCTGAAAGACAAAAGCTTACCAACTCTTCGCACGCTCCGGAGGCCTTCGGCGCTGCATCCCGCATCTGAAAGACAAAACAAGGTGCGTTTAAAGACATTGGGGAACTTTAATACTCACGTGCCATTACTCCTTTCCACATCTAACCCAGTGGGTATTCCGGCACCCTGCAGCCGCTCCGAACTTGTACCTGCAAAATAAAAAGACAGTTAGAGCGCATCGTGAAGCAGGCAACAAGCGCTTACTTACGTGCTTCCAGGCGCTTCCATTCATCACACGGGCTCCATCTTCAACTCACTTCAGCCCGTCATCCACCATCGCCGGAACCCTGCAAAACAAGAGACATCATTACTAAAGACTTTAAAGACATTAGAATTACTCGAAACTTACCGTTCGTGCAGTAAACGACGGACAGCAGTCCTCTGAAGTCAAGAGGCCTGCTCCCCTTATCCAGTGAAGAAACTGGTTACAGCACCCTGCCCCGAGGCAGATGGAGAGCACGGCGTTCACTTAGCTAAGGTGAGAGTGTTAACCTTCGGGGTTCTACAGGAGAAGAGAAAGGGAAGAAGAGAGAGACATTCAATAACCCAGTTCATTAATCCCATATTTTCTATCTGCAGACATCTTACCCTTCGAGTCAAACATACAGTGCACAGAGGTCCAGCCCAAAGAGCCAGCCGTGTGTTACACGTCACCTTTGAAGATACGGTATACGCCCAGTCAAGACCGGCGCCTCTACGGGAATCAGGTGAGCGTTACAGAACGCAAAGCCTACCACAAAACTCCCGTCCAGGCGCTATGGAAACCTCGGATACCGACCAACTAGCCCAGTTACTTGGGGAACTAAGGGCAGAAGTGCATGCAGCCCGTCAGGAAACGAACGCTCTAAGAAGGGAACTGATTATTTCCAAGGAGCGAACAGATGATCTCGCTAGACAATTGCTACAGTCACAAGCTGGACAGACCCCGTTACCCGCATCTGGGGGAAATCTTCCTTCTACATCCTCTATGAATCCAGTGCAGATCAACCTACCTGGGAATGTACCTCTGGCTCCGCCCGAACGATTTTCTGGTGACCCAAAGAGGTTTGCAGTATTTATCAATCAGTGCCGGTTGCATTTCTTATGCCGGCCAGCAGCCTTTCCAACTGATCAAGCTAAAGTAGCTTTCGTGCTTTCGTACCTCAGTGGCAATGCGGCAGACTGGTCGATCCCTCTAGTAAATCAAGATGATCCGGTCCTCCATGATTTTCAAGCTTTTCAGCTCAGTATGGAAAAACTGTTCGCAAGACATTCACAGGGGCAGGCTTGGACAATGAGCTTCTTTCGTTGCGACAAGGTAATCAAGACCTTTTGGTTTATATTGCGTCTTTCAACAGACTGATAGTGGAAACTCAATGGCCTGAGGACAAAAGGATTACACTGTTTTATAGAGGTCTACGTGAAGAGCTCAAAGATGTGTTAGCCCAAGTAGTGAATCCCCCACAAGCTTGTTCGGACTATATAGACTTAGTCGTTCAAATAGATCACAGACTGCAGAACAGGAAGGCCGATCGTTCCAAGTTTGATGCTCGAGTATTTTCCAAACCGCCAACTCGTTCCAAAGGAGTAGACTCCGGGGAACCCATACAAATAGGGGGTCTGAAAGGTCCTCTAACACAAAAGGAGCGGGAAAGGAGAAAACAGTTGCAATTATGCCTCTATTGCGGAAACTCAGGGCACTTTCTTCGAGACTGTCCGGTGAAACCTGCTAAGAAGGCAGTAGGAGCTGCAGTTACCAAAGTTACAAACTCTGAGCAGGGAAACAACCTCGCCCGACAAGAATAGAGGTCCTCTTGCCGAGCGTGAAAACCAGTTCCGTGACCTCGCATTTCGTGATACCTATGGTCCTCATTAGCCCTGATAATCCGGATCGATTACATGCAATTGAAGCTTACGTCGACAGCGGTGCCATCGGCAATTATGTGGATCATGAAATGGTTTTGAGGATGAATCTAACTCTTTGTCCCAAGGCTGTAAAGGACGTCATTACTACGGTGGATGGTACGGAGATAGCCTCCGGGCCAGTAACGCATACCACTCAAGAAGTGACGCTAATAAGTCAAGATGGACACCATGAGAAGATCGTGTTCGATGTGATCAAGGCCCCTCAGTTTCAGATTATTCTAGGAATACCTTGGTTAGAGAAACACAATCCTCTGATCGATTGGCGAGCAAGAACGGTCCAGTTGCCAGAATGTGTCTCTACTTGTCACCCTCCACCTGGTGTTGCACTGGCAGCAATTTCTTCAGAGACTCCCCAGTTACCTCCCGAATACCTAGAATACCAAGATGTTTTCCGGAAGGATCAGGCTAACTCTCTACCTCCTCATAGGTCTTATGACTGCCAGATAAACCTGATACCTGGATCTACTCCTCCTTGTAGTAGAATTTATGCCCTCACCGAGCCTGAGAACCTTCACCTTCGACAATACCTGGATCAATACCTGGCAAATGGGTTTATTCGTCCTTCCAAGTCCCCTCCTTCTTCAGCTTTGTTCTTCGTTCCAAAAAAGGAAGGAGACCTTAGAACTTGTATAGATTATCGCTCCCTGAACCAGATCACCGTTAAGAATAGATATCCGTTACCTTTGATCCCTGAACTCCTGGACCAAGTCAGAAAAGCATGCATATATACAAAGCTGGATCTTAGAGGAGCTTACCACTTGGTACGAGTAAAAGAGGGCGATGAATGGAAGACGGCCTTCCGCACCAAGTATGGGCTATTTGAATATCAGGTCATGCCCTTCGGACTTTGCAATGCCCCGGCCGCCTTTCAATATTTTATGAACGATGTCCTCAGAGAGCTCATAGATGTGTGTGTTGTTGTTTACATTGACGACATCCTCGTTTATTCTTCATCGGAATCTGAACATCGGAAACACGTGAAAATGGTCCTCGAAAGATTGCGTCAACACAAACTTTTCGCTAAGTTGGAAAAATGTGTTTTCAACGTGACTGAAGTTGAATTCTTGGGATTCATATTATCACCTGGCGGAGTGCGTATGGATTCAAAGAAGGTCGATGCAGTTCTCAAATGGCCATCACCATCCTCCGTAAAAGGTGTGCAAAGCATGTTAGGCTTCGCTAACTTTTACCGCAGGTTTATCCCCGAATTCTCTCGAATAGTCCAGCCCATCACTGCCTTGTTAAAGAAAAACAAACGTTTTGAATGGTCTACCGAGGCGGAACAAGCTTTCCAGGATTTGAAGACTAAATTTATCTCTGCACCAATCTTAAAACACCCTCGCCCCAAACTCCCCTACATCGTGGAAACTGATGCTTCAAGCCTTGCCATGGGGGCAGTTCTGTCACAAAAGGACCCGGTAACCAATCAGTTGCATCCCGTGGCATTTTGGTCCCGCAAATTCTCGCCTCCTGAAATCAATTACACGATTACTGACAAGGAACTTCTGGCTATCAAGTCTGCCTTTAAGGCTTGGCGGCATTATCTGCTGGGGGCCCGACACACCATTACTGTGATTACGGATCACCGAAACCTGCAATATTTGAAAACCGCAAAAGCCCAATCCTCTAGACAACTCCGTTGGGCATTATTCTTTGCCGAGTTTGACTTCATAATTACCTATCGACCTGCTACAAAAAACGGTAAAGCTGATGCCCTTTCTCGGATGGGAGTGGAAGAACACTTGATCAACCCTAAACCTGTACCAATCATTCCCGAACAAAGAATTCTGGGTGTAATCGCCACACAATCCATAGAGGAAGTTAAGGATAAAGCCAGGCAACTTGTAACTCCAGCAGACATACAGAATTGGCATCTGCAAGGAAAGGACTTTGCAGTAAAGGACAACTTATTGTATTTCCAAGAACGATTATACCTACCCAGCACAGATTTACAGAAAGAAGTAATCTCTTGTTATCACGATTCTTTAATGGAAGGACATCCCGGTATAGCCAAGACCTCAGAAAAGATCAAGCGCTACTTCTGGTGGCCGTCTTGGAAAAAAGATATCAGAGACTTTATAATGTCCTGTGGAGTATGCGCCCAAAACAAGAGTCAAAAGGAAAGACCAGCAGGCCTCTTACGCCCTATTGACATCCCACCTCGCCCTTGGCATACGCTTTCTATGGACTTCATCACCGATCTACCTCCATGCTCCGGATACAATACGATTCTAGTAATCGTGGACTTATTCTCCAAGATGGCGCATTTCATTCCGCTCAAAGGCTTGCCAACAGCAGCAACTCTGGCCCGAGAATTTCTCGAAAACATCGTCCGACTGCACGGTTTTCCTTCGGTTCTAATTTCGGATCGAGGTAGTCAATTTATTTCTCATTTTTGGCGAAGTTGCTGTCGGTCGGCTCAAATTGATGTGAGACTATCGACCATTCACCACCCTCAGACCGACGGACAAACCGAGAGGACCAATCAAACTCTGGAACAGTATTTACGCTGCATGCTGCAACAAACTGAAAAAACTTGGAAAGACATCCTTTGGATAGCCGAATATGCCTACAATAACTCTGTCCATTCGGGAACTGGGAAAACACCGTTTTTTCTTTTGTATGGCAGTCACCCTCGAACCTCGGAGTTGGATCCCCTCCAAGATCTTGAAACACCAGCAGTAGACTACCTGCATTCTACAATCACCCAAGCCTTTAAGGAAGCTGTTTCTCACCTTCAAAGGGCTAAAGGAAAATACAAGAAAGGAGCAGATCAACATCGGAAGGAAGCCCCTCAATATCGAGTAGGGGATCAAGTCTGGTTATCCACCAAATATCTACCTCTAAAAGGGCCATGCACATTCAACCCAAGATACCTTGGTCCCTATTCCATCACTACCATAGTAAACCCAGTAGCGGTCAAGTTGGACTTGCCCCCGCACATGAAGATACATCCGGTCTTCCACGTCTCTCTATTATAACCCGTGCAACCTCAAACCCGACTAACTAAATCTCCAAAACCTATCCTAGTTGATGGGGAACTCGAGTTTGAAGTCAAAAGCATTCTGGACTCCAAGATCTCCAAATCTAAACAATTTTACCTAATTGACTGGAAAGGCTACGGCCCCCAAGAGAGATCCTGGGAACCTGCTGAATATGTCCACGCTCCTCGCCTAATCAAAAGATTTCACCGAACATTTCCTGACAAGCCAAAACCCCCGGAGAAGCCCGGTTTGGGAGGGGCCTTGAGGGGGGGTACTGTCATGATCTCTGCTTCCAAAAGGTCAGGGTTTTCCCAACTCCCTTGGAAGCAGATTCATAACCCAGGTTCCGAGTGCCAACCAGTCCCAATTGGGACCTTTTGGACCCAGTCCTGGCACCAGTGGCACCAGGCTCATAAATATGCCCAGTCCCAGCGCTGGAACCGCCGGGCTCATAATGCTTGGGTGGACTTACCTGCAGCAGACCATGCTGCTTACTTGCCTGCCAGTTGAGCCTCTGATCCTCTTCTGTTTGGAACTACTTTTCCTGTTGGGTGGGGCAGGAGCCACTCCCTAGGTTCAGAACACTGGAACGCTTCTGGAAAGCAGGAACTCTTTTCTTACCTAGGCGTGGCTGTGGAAGGAGACACCTAAGCACTACAGGAGGCTATTTAAACCACACCCGATGGATGAATCTTGCTTTGCGTTATTCTGCATCCTCTGCAGCAGAACGCTCATCGTGTCTTCTGCATCTGATCCTGGGCCTAAGGAAAAAGGCTTACCATCCTGAATCCAGTCTTCAGCAACACCTATAAAGACAAGAAAGAACAGGTTAGCATTACGGTCTTCAGTGACAGCTCTTCACTTACCAGGGCCATCGGCTGTCACCAACGCCTCGCGCTGCATTCTGAAAGACAAAGGCTTACCTACTCTTCGTGCGCTCCGGAGGTCTTCACACTGCATTCCGGCATCTGAAAGACAAAAGCTTACCAACTCTTCGCACGCTCCGGAGGCCTTCGGCGCTGCATCCCGCATCTGAAAGACAAAACAAGGTGTGTTTAAAGACATTGGGGAACTTTAATACTCACGTGCCATTACTCCTTTCCACATCTAATCCAGTGGGTATTCCGGCACCCTGCAGCCGCTCCGAACTTGTACCTGCAAAATAAAAAGACAGTTAGAGCGCATCGTGAAGCAGGCAACAAGCGCTTACTTACGTGCTTCCAGGCGCTTCTATTCATCACACGGGCTCCATCTTCAACTCACTTCAGCCCGTCATCCACCATCGCCGGAACCCTGCAAAACAAGAGACATCATTACTAAAGACTTTAAAGACATTAGAATTACTCGAAACTTACCGTTCGTGCAGTAAACGACGGACAGCAGTCCTCTGAAGTCAAGAGGCCTGCTCCCCTTATCCAGTGAAGAAACTGGTTACAGCACCCTGCCCCGAGGCAGATGGAGAGCACGGCGTTCACTTACCTAAGGTGAGAGCGTTAACCTTCGGGGTTCTACAGGAGAAGAGAAAGGGAAGAAGAGAGAGACATTCAATAACCCAGTTCATTAATCCCATATTTTCTATCTGCAGACATCTTACCCTTCGAGTCAAACATACAGTGCACAGAGGTCCAGCCCAAAGAGCCAGCCGTGTGTTACACATCACCTTTGAAGATACGGTATACGCCCAGTCAAGACCGGCGCCTCTAAGGGAATCAGGTGAGCGTTACAGTATGAAAGGAGTAATAAAGATATGGATCCCTAAGAAACATTTCTTCAGACCAGGATGTCTAGAGGTGAAGGAGGATGAGAAAATGGTTGATGAATCGCCCAGAGTGGGGAGTGTAGAGGAGGACATATCGGAGGGGGTGCTGACCACACAGACTGCGCTCAGGCAATCCTAATGTGCTTTAAGTTTAATTGTAAATAATAGCAATTACAAAACAACGTAGTTCAATAAAGTTTTGTATTGAAATGCAGACAACAGTCTGTTAGGAAATACAAATGAAAAGTCGTATTGACTTCATACAATATTGACTTCAGACATTTGCAATAGTATTGACTTCATACAGTATTAACTTCATACACTTGCAATGTTATTGTTTACATTTGTTTGACCATTTTGCACTTAATAACATATACCATGAAAGTGAGTTCCTGCTGAGTTTTAACACATTTTAAACCCAAATGGTAAGTATCCAGCTGGAGGGGGGGTACTGAGGCAAACTCAAAGTCAATGAGTAAACTTACAATTGTATTCGATCTGACCACAAAATGCCAAAATAAATTCTTGTGCATTCATGTAGTGGCTCTCTGGAGTGGAGCACATTATTCCTTGCTCGGTAGATGAGTAATATTGAGTTCACTCATCATGCCCCTTCTTCCCATTATGTTCACTGGGGTCTGGTGGGAATATAATAGTGGCATGGTGAGATCGTGTTGGCATAGGTTCATACCTGTCCTGGTGAAAGGGTTCCCTCCCACTACCGTCACATTCCCTATTCTGGGTGCGGAAGTCTGTACTGCGGTATTTGGATTCCGTGTGGCCACAGTATTCTGTGGAATCTGTGCTTGTGGTTGCGGTTGCCGTTGTTGCATCTGTATGGGTGCCTGCTGTGGTTGTATCTGTGGCGGTTGTGGCTGTACTGACACTTGGGGAGCCTGCTGCATTTGTGGCGCAAATGTCTGATATTGTGTGATCTTTGGCATAATAGTCAGGTGGCTCTGCACTGTATGCTGGTGGATATGTTGCTCCCCTCCTTGGGTCTTGCCAGTTCTGCTGCATGACTCCCCTACTTCTGCACACCCAAGTTATGTGTCCCATCTTCCCACATGCCCAACATTGCTCTGGTGGCCTCATGCACCTGGGCTGTCCTCCGTTAAACCCTCCTCCTCCTTGAGGTGTGTGAAATCCAACCCTTCTCCCTCTGGGCACACCCCCTCTTCCCCAGGCCAATAGTTGTACTCTCCCCTTACTGCGAATTGTCCTCCTGCCATTGGCTGATTGTGCTGAGTGTCTTGTATTACCACTCTGTGATGCTGGAAATGCATCGGTGGGACAGGGCCTCTGAATCCTTGTCCTTTATTGCCTTACCATGTATGTTCTGTCTTGTTTTCCGTGCAGGAGTTAATGCGGGACTCCTGGCGGTGTGGCTCTTCCTGTATTTGTTTTGGTGAACAGACCCTTGGGCTACCCTTATGGCACCCATGGGTGAGAGTATGGCCCTGTACTCCTAGTGCATGTTTCTGGGCACCTGTGTGTGGCCCACAGAGCAGGGTACGGGCTGGTGGCAGCTCTGTGATGAATTGACAGGTCCACTGAGCGTCCTCCATTTTGGGATGCCCAAGCCCTGTCATTGGAATTGGTGGATTCCTGATGGAGACAACATGGCCCCCGTGGCCTCTTGCTTTCCATCACCTGTAACCTTGTTTCCCGAAGTCCTGGAAAGCCCTGACTCTGTCCCTTCCCCCCGACTGGCTGGAGTTTCATATATGGTAGTGTGGGGAAGTCCAGACTGGCTGGAGACTTCCCAATGACTGTATGTTGTGGGTACGCCCGTGGGGTGGGACCTGGGTGAATGGAGTGTGTGATGAATACGCATTCTGTGTTATGGGTGTCTAGTATCTGGTGTTTGACATAGGACAGCCCTGCCCGAAACTGTTATGAATACAGTGTGTAGTGCTGAATGGCAGACTGCTTGTCCAAATCCACATTCTGCGTTGTGAGTGTCTGGATGGAGAAGAATGGCATGAATGCACTGTGCTCCTGATTGGCTGTTTGACTGCTTGAATGCCCTTCTGAGTGATTGGTTGCCCGAGTGTGACCCAGCAGAATGAATGAGAGTCCAACTAGTATATCTGGGGGCCTCTCACTGCTCGAAATCGTTCAGAAGCTGAAGTTGATACTTGATGCTTACTCTCGAAGCGGAGCCAGAAGAATAAGTTGAACCGCTGTTCCCTTCCTTGCAATCTGAAAGCTGCTGTGCCTTCAAGAACTGATCCAAGAGAGGACCTGGCTAGGAGACCTCTCCCCAAGCTACGAGAGACCATTGTGCACCAGCTGATCTTTGCCAAAGCTCCCTGGTAGACAGACCTATGAAAGGCTGCCGACCGGAGAAGGGGACCGCCGAGGAGAATGAAGAAAAGCACTGGACAGCCGTCCACGTCAATAACCGCCGTCGCTGACCGGAGCCGCAGTGCTCCCTTTGCCTAAGAATATTTGATCCAAGGACTTCCTTGTTCACCCTTGTCGACTGCTTTCATCCTGCTGGAAAAAGTCACGGTCGTCGACGACCGAGGAGAATCTGCGCTGGGTTTCCCGCCACCCGAAGACTTCAGAGACGCAGACGAAGCTAGTGAAGCCAGCCGGGTTCATGTCCCGTTCGCCGACGCCAGTCGCCGATGACCCGACGCCGTTGCTGGGTCAATGTTTTTATTAACTCTTTGCAGCAATGAACCATCGTCGTCAAGGAGCACCGCACGCCTCACCTGTTGCAGGACGTTTTTGATCACTCGTCTACGAGCAGTGCAAGGACCGAAGCTGCTGCCTCAATGACAATGTTCACCCTTTTCTTCATCTCGGAAGTTCGATGACCCATGGCTCCTGCTTGAAAGGGAGCACACTCCAGAAGGGCCCGTCGATTCCCACACGAAGAACTCTACAACACAAGGTACATTTGGGTTACAGAACTATAGATGAAGATAAGACTTTAATAGACAATAGATGGACTCGGCTTGTAGAGCATCTTCATTTACAGGTTGCCCAGGTAGGGGATCCTTATACAGAACTGTGTCTAGGTATCAGGGCCACTATTCTGCCAATTGTCTAACCAACTTGTCTTCCTCCTAAATCTATGGTTGATATTGTTTTGCTGTATTGACTCGTATGCTATTTGAACTGAGTACAGTTCATGCATTTTAATGGAATCAGAGTAATAGTGGTACCACATAGAACTGTATCCTTTCTTTTGCGTACTCCTCTTTTTCTTCTCCTTATCCGGTACTCACGGATATCTTAGCTCAATGGCTTCCTCAACTTCACTCCATTCTTTCTCTACCCATTTTTCAGTTTGCTGATAGGCTGATATCTGCTCAACAGAGGTCTTCTCTTCACCTGCATGCGTAGTTGGTTGTCTCATTTCCGCAGTTTGAAGCTCCACCATCATATCTGCTTGTTTCAAGGATTGATCTAAGATACGCAGGTGGTCATTGATACGTGATAGACTGAGGTGCTTCTGTTGAGCAATTTTTATGGTCACATCAGAAAGTTCCTTCGCCAGGTGTGCGGCGAGGCCTGCGTTCTGGCTGCTTTCTGGAGACCATATCACCTCGCACACATTAACTTCTGGATCGTTGCTACCTTGCCTATCGGGGCATGTTTCCACTGTCTCATTTCATATGTTTTAGCCTTTTCAGTCTTCTGGCACTGTTCCACACTTTTTTCATCATTCCAACTATTGCTCTGAGTGCAATTAGAGTTCACAGGCCCTTTTTGCACACATGTAAAAGTATTTTTCCCTTCCCGGTTTCTATCAATTGTGACCCTCTGCGCAGCTACAACATTATCCATTGCAATATTGTCAATTTGATTCAAATTATCCCTCTTAAGCAAGCCTACTTGCTCCGGTAGAATGTTATTGCAGTTTGCACACCCTCCTTCTCCATATCGGCTGAGCGATGTACATCTACAAAGGCACCACCCACCTTCTACATATCGGCCGAGCGATGTACAATAACAGAGGCTTCCAAGCCAGCATTTCCAATAGGAGGGTCTGATTCTTCTTTCCCTCCAGATAAATCAAGTCTCCCAACCTTGTTGATATTGACAAAACTCTCCCCCGCCTTACCTGGAGGGTGTTCTCGCACCAGGGTGACTAGATGCCGTCAGCATTCCTCAGTTGATAGAACAATTGCTTAAATGCTCCCCTCTGTGAACTCTGGCTAACTTATCTTTGCTCCGCTTTGCGGAGGAAGGAGTTTATGTAGCTTGGAGCAGTCAAGTTGGGCAGGCAATGAGGGGCTTGCGAACTGCCAAGGATCTTTAAAGAAACAGCAGTGCTCCTCTTCGCGGCTTCACAAAAGCAATAGTCGGCAATCAGACAATCAGGCAACTCCGGCTAACTCCACTTGGCTCCACAAGATCAATTTTATGCCTTGGTCTAGGCCACACAGATTCATCTGGTTTTGCTTGATCCATTTGGGTGGTAACAATAAGAGGCAGCATCAGGTTAGGCTGCGTTGGTGTTTGCGGTTCAATGGTAGTGACAGATAATAACTGTGCTAGTTCTCATATGAAATACAGTATGAAGGGCAGTGCACACCAGGACAACCTGTCCCACTGGACACTTAGCAGTAGTTGGAAGACAACCTAATATATGGTCTACTCCATAATACTATGACCCACAGTATGCACAGTTTTCACCCTGCCAAACAACCTCCCTCTTCTTCCTCTTCCACTATTGCCAACTGCTCACCTCTGCAGTGGTTATGCCATAATTTTAAATGAAAATTTGAGACAATTTTATCAAATAAGTCTCTTGTTTCAAATCAACAGTTTTATGACAGAAACCCCAACCATAGTTCTTAAGTTGCATTAGGAGGTGAAAAACATCAATAGATGAATGAAACCATAAGCAGCTAGGGTTTCACCTTTGGGAACTTTGGTTTTCTTACAAAGAACGAAATGCACCAGCTAGGTAGCTCCTTTACCTATACTGATGGATTTAGCCCAGGTCTTCTTGTGGGGTATATTTATATAGCAACAATTAATTGCAGAGAGTTTGTACCCCTATTAAAGTGCCACACACATATACCTGTGGCTATAATTCAATCTAGCCTTGTATGTGAACCATATAACACCACTTCTATACCTCACTCATTAGCAACAGATAAGCCAAGAATCAGGCCAGTGTGTGGAAAGAATATATGTATTAAGAAATAGAAAAATTAATATTTACACAAAATCACACAACACTCCACCTTACTCTGTGGTACAAAACAAAGCTTCAATACAAACACGTTAAACCCAACTCGCTGTTATGTGTCAACTAAAACTCAAACAACCCCTTTCACAGTAACATTTACAATTTTCATTTCGGGTTTCAGGTAGAAAAACACACAGGCCAAATAAACTCTTGCTATACTTTTGGGTCGCTCACAAAAATCTCTTAATGTAAAGAACCATGCAGCACCTTGAAACATGACTGGATCATATGTTTGGCAATATACTTTACATAAAGTTTGATTTAAATAACATGCAACACTTTTCTATTAGTCAAAAACATGTCACACATGCAGCACTCTTCATTTTGATCTCCCTGAGCACAACAAACATTTAAAAACAAAACCCTTTTTATATAGATGGAACCCTTCTTCCTACGCCACTATTGAATCTCTATTCTACCAGGAGTCACTGTCCCACTGTCTATACCCCTTTCTATAGAGAGTCTGTTTTTAAATCAGGGACTTCACTCTTAATTTTGCAAGACACTTTTCTGCGCCAGCACAAACTTAGATGCTAAGTTTACTATGAAAACCCCTCTGCTTTATGGCAGGGTCTGAGGAATGGGGAGCAGCAGGGAATATCGTTTTTTATACATCCCTCCACTTTAGGGAATTTTAGAGTTGGCCACAATAAGGTAAGCGATACCCACTAAGTTTAAATGACTATGGGCTCTATCACGAGGTTGGCGGTATCCCAGCGGTAATTGAGCCGGGATACGGCCAATTCAAATAGCCTTACTGCTACTTGGTCCGGCACTATTAGCGCTGGATCCCGAGTAGCTGTAAGGCAGTAAATCAACATAGTGTTATTAGCGCTGGCGCAATTAGCGGTGTGCTAATAGCGCCAAAAGCGGACAGAAAGTGGAGATTCTTACCTCCAGCAAAAAGTTGGAGGTAAGACTGCAAACTTTCCACCCAACTCATTATTGGGACAACCCTTAAATGCGGCAGTAATAGTATTACCGCTGCATTTAAGGACTTCTGCCCAACTCGTGATGAGGCCCATAACTCTAATCAGCGCTGGGAGATAGAACAGTGGTTTCAAACTCCCCCGAGCTCATCCCACGTTCTTTGACTGTATTGGAGTTAATAAAATGATTATTTAGTAAAAATGATAAGCATCTGCTTGGTCTGCCCACCCAATCAATAAGGGGAAGGTATTAAATCAAACAGATCCTCACAAGACTTGGTTCTGTTGGACAAGTTCACTTACATTGAACAGCACTGGGTTTTGTGCTTGGGGAAAAGCCATCAAGGCTTCTGGATATTCAGGGAAAAACATAGGGACTTGGTTACTCTCCAGATTCCCTCCTGATTTTAATCTTCCTCCTGGTCTAATCCACCTCCCAGGCAATGCTGGTTCCCCAACAATGTTTCCAGCATTTCCTACTCAGATGAGTTCAGATGAGTTCAGACAGCTTCACTTTTTCCCATTGTTCGACCCCTTATATCATTTAAACCACACTCACAAAATATCGAAATAATCAGGTACCAGCTTATTGGCTCTTGATTTTATTGGACTTCTACTGTCCCTCCTTTTTCTCTGATTGGTTAATTTCAGCTTGTATGCTCCATTCTTGGTAGTTTATGACTCCATCCCCTTGAATGATCTTTCTGAACAATTTTACATTAGTAAAATCGTCAACATAGCCTTTTTTTCAAATTATAAATAAGCATATTAAAATATAGATATCTGAATTGGTCTAATCGTGCCAGACTTAATTAAATGTGTCTGGCGTCAGCAGGATGCTGCAGCTCGAATGGCAGGTTTTTGTAATTCGTTCAAAAAAATATAACAGTTATCAACTCAAAATGTTCTATAAGGATATCTAATTCAACAAGATATAATCTCCCCAAATCTCTGCTTTGTGACATTATCTTGGAAGCTACCATCACATTTCAGCGTATAACTTTAGTTCTCCAGGTCACATTTTTATCAACAAACTGATCTCAGCAGATAAGTGTTCTTAAAAACTAGTCAAGCATAATTGAGTCATTTTTGTGTGAATTTTGGTTCCCAAAATAATCAACAGAATGTGATCCCCCATAAACCAATGGCCACCCTTAATAACATGTATGATTTTAACTTGAATGATATTCACATTTCTTCTCCTCAAGAACCTTAACATATAGTTTAGGCCATCTGCTCCTTTGTTGACAAAGCCTACTATTTAGTCATTAGCTCCTTTCAAACAGCATGACTGTTCATCAAGGTACGTGCTCCTCAGTCCATCTGACTGTAATGATATAATCATCACCCCTTATCCACTATGCAGACTTACTCACTGCAATAACAACAACACTGGCATTACCTATCATTATTCAGAGTTTGCCCCTTGTAACACATCCTATGTTCTTTGCTCAACGTACCAAAAATGCTGTCCCCTAACAAAGACAATGGGCCTCATCACGACTTTGGCGGTAACCCTTAAATCCGGCGGTCGCGCTATTACCACCGGATTTAAGGGTCTGCCAAATCAGGACTTCGGCGGATTTCGCCCCAGCTCTTGGCTGGGGGGAAATCCGCTGAAAATTCGCGCTATTACCGCCAGAGGGAAATCCGCTGGCGGTAAGAGCGCAAATTTTCCCCATTGAGCCCAATGGGGAATGGGGCATTCCTGAATGGGCTCAATGGGGAATGGGGAATGGGGAATTACATTACTGCCGAACTCGTGATCCAGGCACAATGTGTGCAACACCATCCTTTTGTTTCTTGTGAGCACTGGATTATGGCAGATGTAGTCCTCAGTCTCTGCGCAAAGCCTTTCTGGCACCTGCTTCACATTTCTGTTCCCTTCATTTTCCTATTGTGGCCCAGACTTGTCTACCATACAGCACTGCCGATGTAGCCCCAGTGAGGCTGGATGCCGCTTTTTGTCTAGCAGGTGCTGCTGTTGGACTCACCATGGCCTCTGTCACTGCCTATTGGTCCCTACACCTGCCCGTTGGGCTCCTTCTCGCCGACTGTTGCCTTATATGTATCATAATTGCACCTTTTACTGCTGTTCAAAACGGCCAAGTCCTGTTCCTGCAGCCATGTTCTGTTTTCACAACTAAACATACCAGTAACATCCCAGATATGACCTGCAGCCTGTGCTGCCCATCAGGGGAGTTGCTAGGTCTGGAAAAGACCCGGGGCTAAGATGATGTCAGAACTGTTGGGACTGGGGGCTAGCTAGTCTTTTGGCTGTAGCTCCTGAGATTCTATCCGGGGCTACAACCAAAAGATCAGGGGCTATAGCCCCCTTAACCCCCCCTAGCAACGCCCCTGCTGCCCATAGATTTAAACGTACCTGCAAGATCCCGGACTTGACCTGCAGCCTGTGCTGCACATGTCATCTTTAACTTGTCTTTAACACACCGGATTGATCTGCAGCCTTGCGCTGTATATACAACTGAACCTACCTGTAACATACCCATTTGGTTCTGCAGCCTGTGCTGCACATGTAATCTTTAACATAACCTGTCTTTAACATACCAGATTTGTCCTGCAGCCTTGTACTGTACCTGTAATCTGTATTTGGCTGTAATATACCGGCTTTGACCTGCAGCCTTGCGCTGCAAGTACATTTGAACCCACCTGCACTTGACCTGCAGCCTGTGCTGCTCATGTAATCTTTAACATACTGGTTTGGTCCTGCAGCATCATGCGGTACATGTAATCTGAACTTTTCTGCATCATACCTGACTGACTTCATCCATTGTAACTAGCAATGAGATGCCCTTGGGCTTTGTGCGCTGCTATAAATGCGAAAATAAATAAATAAAGTTAATAGCCATGCCATTGATAATGATATTGATATTTTATTTCTATCGCGCTTGTGCACAAGTGTTTCAGAGCGTGACAAGGCAAGGGAGGGGAACAGGGGAGAACAAAATAACAATCTTACTAGGCTCAGTTACATTGAGAACGTGCAAGTGCATGGAATAGGGGGAGGGGAAAACTGCATGGAAGGGGGGAGAAGTGGAAAATGCGGAGCAAAGGAGAAAAAGATAAATAATAATAAATAAATAAATAATAAAGGCAACAAACAGTGGTAGTGCAGCCAGCAAGTGGCAAGTGCTGGGTTTAAGGCAGCAGACAGGGTAGGTCTGATAAGTGCAGGAAGAAAAAGGGGGACTGTATGGGTACAGATACAGACCCCAGTGCAAGGGGTGGACAGGAGGCAGCGAGGGAGGGTGGCAGAGGAGCAGGTACATGGGCCCGGAGGTCAGAAGGTGGCCAGGTGCATGGTGCCAAGAGAGAACAGATCAGCAGGGGAGAGGGGGAGCGAAGGCAGAAGCAAAGAGGAAGGTCTTGAGGTGCTTCCGGAACCAGAGATGGTTCTCCTCAAGTTTTAGAGTGGCAGGGAGGCTGTTCCAGAGGGAGGCCCCAGCTGAAGACAGAGATCTACCCCAGCTCGTTTCTTCAAAAAACGACTGACCCTGGGGGAGCTAGAGGTAGAGGAGTGAAGAGCTCGAGAGGGGAGGTATTTGCGGAGGGATAGCTGAAGGTATTTTGGACCCAGGCACCAGTAAGCCTTGTGGACAATGCAGAGGGTTTTGAATTTAATCCTTGCATTCCACTGGGAGCCAATGGAGAAATTTCAGAGCTGGAGAGATGCGATCTCAGGGCTTGAGGCTAAGGCAAGTCTTGCAGTCCTGTTCTGGATTAGTTTTAGAGGGCAGAGAGTAGAGGCAGGCAGATCTAGAAAGAGGTTGTTACAATAGTCCAACCTAGTGAGAACCAGAGCTTGGGAGACCATGAGCTTCTGGCAGAAGGAGAGGAAAGGCAGAGTACCTCTGAGGATGTGCAGTAGGAAGTTTGACTTTTTAGAGACATCAGAGATGTGGGCGGAGAAGGAAAGTGTGGAGTCAAAGATGACCATGAGGTTCTTAGCCTCGCAGGTGGGGTAGAAGGAGGGCCAAGGGAGGCCTGCCAGAGAGTGAGGGGAAAGGGTGGTGAAGGTGTGCCGATGAGGAGGATCTCAGTTTTGCTGGCATTCAGACAAAGATCACTGGCGGCACACCAATCTTGAATGGCAGTTAGGCAATCAGAGATGAGAGAGAGAGAGGAGGTAGCCGAGGGCAGCCTAAAAATGAGTTGAGTGTCATCAGCGTAACACTGGAAATTCGAGCAGAATATGGCAATGCAGTGAGTGAGAGTTGCCAGGTATTGGTTGAAAAGCCAAGGTGAGAGGTTAGACCCCTGGGGACCACCACAGGTAGTTAGGAAGATAGAGGATAGGAAGGACCAAAGTTTGAGCTGGGATGGTCGATCAGAGAGGAAAGAAGACAGCCAGGCCAGAGCCTGATCAGTGATACCCATGTTATCACGCAGATGGTTGAGCAGGATGGTATGGTTAACCGTGTCGATGGCAGAAAAGAGATCGAGTAGGATAAGGACAGAGGGAATGTTAGAGTCAAGGTTGGAGAGCAGATCTTGACGGATGTTCAGGAGAGCAGTTTCCGTGCTTCTGGCAGCTCTGAAGCCAGACTGGTGGTCATGAAGACAGCCAACAGAATTGGAATGAAGGTTAAGCTGAGAGATCGCCAGCTTTTCCAGGAGTTTGCCCAGAAAAGGGAGTCATGAAAATTGGGCGATAGTTAGCCGGACAAGAAGGATCAGCTGTGGGTTTCTTGAGAAGAGGCTGTAAAAGGGAGTGCTTCAGAGGGGAGGGAAGGATCCTGAGGCAAAGGAGTGGTTGCAAAAATCAGCAAGGGCCACAGCGAGGGTGTCAATGTGGTCCTTGATGGTTTTAGAGGAACAGGGATGAACCTGTTTTGATAAGGCTTTCATAGATCGGACTTGTCAAGTGACCTCATCAGGGGAGAAAAAAGGAAAGGACGAGAAGGAGGGTGGGGGGGTGGCTGAAGGAGGGTCAGCAAGCACATATGGAGATGGGGGAGGGGTGGAGAGAGTGGACATTTTGTCCTTGATTTATAGATAATGTGAGAGGCAAGGGAATTGCAAAGAGCCTGGGACACAACAGGAGGGGTAGAGACTGCAGAAGGGTTGGCCAGCTGCATGCATATTTTAAAAAGTTCAGCTGAGTTGTTAGATGCTGCAGAGACACAAACTTGAATGTGGACTCTCTTCTTGGTGAGGACAGAGAGTCGGTATTGCCCTTGGAGCAGGCGACAGGCCAGTTTCTCAGAGGATGAACAAGAAGCCCTCCATTTCCTCTCAGCCGCCCTACACTTAAGTTCAAGTGTAGCTAGGTCAGAGTCATACCAGGAATTGCACTTGGCTTTGGAATTCAAACTGATCCTCATGACAGGGACAAGAGCATCAAGAGTATAAGAAATTGAAGAGTAGATCAGAGACCGGGCTGTGCCAGGATGTGAGGCAGCCAGAGGGGGGGGAGTAGGTGGCAGCGAAAGCCTCAACTGACACACTGTCAAGGAGTTCCCCCCTTCTCACCTGAGTTCGATCTTTGCTGGATTTCTTGGTCGATTCCTTCTTGCGGACGGATCAGGTCTTGAATAAGGCTGCACGAGTCTCTTCCGACTCCAGCGTGCGTTCAAAGTTACGGGATGCAACGATCCAGGAATCCGGGAATTTAACAGAGTGCGCTACTCAGCACACAAGTCCAGGAATCAAGAAAGGAGGGAAAGGGACTAGGAATGGGGTTGGCTGGGAAAGAACCAAGGATACAATACAGCGAGCTACGGAGCACACGTCCGGTCGCTACTTCGCAATAGCATTGAGACGCGCAGAGCCGCGGGAGGCGTGGTCTATTAATAGAACACGCTATGTCCAACATGTAGAGCGAGGAAGGTGTTTCACAGTGGACGGCCATGTTGGGAGTACCAGGGAGTGTAAGCCCCGTTGAGACAAGGACCAGGAAGTCCAAAAGGGGCGTGTTCTGTTGGTCATGACAGCATGCCTCCTCCGAAGACCCGTTCCTCTGGGTTTGCCCGGGTGTTTAAGGTGAAATCTTCTGAGCAGTCGAGGGGTCTTGAGATTAGAAAGTGGTTCCCAGGTTCTTTCACCAGGAGGATATCCTTTCCATTCAACCGGGTATTGAAGCTGACCCCGTTTATACCTCACATATTCGGGATACTTCATATTCCAATTGGTTGTTGACCAGCAGAGGAGGGGGTCGACAGGATTTCCGGGAGGATTGGATGTAGGGTTTTAATAAGGATGTGTGAAATACTGGGTGAATTTTTATTCCAGGAGTCTGGTAGTCTGATCCGGTATGAAACTGGATTTATAATTTCCTTGATGGGAAATGGACCATAGTACCCAGGGGCCAACTTGTTTGGCCGTAGATGTCGGGGTAGTAATTTCGAGGACAACCAGACTTGATCACCAATTGCATAAGAAGGGCCTGGTCTTCTTTTGGAATCCGCATACCTCTTAGTCTGTGTTCTGGCCTTCTCTAAGTTTTCTTTGGCCTCCTGGTGTACGTTGATGAGGGTTTCGATCCAGGAGTCGACAGTAGGTACCGGTGTAGGATGAGGGAGAACAGAGGGTAGAACCGATGGATGGAAACCTTGGCTACAACAAAAGGGACTGGTCTTAAGTGCTGAATGATCGGAATTGTTGTAGGTGAATTCAGCCACGGGTATCAGGAGCGACCAGTCATCCTGAACCTTGGTGGCGAAACATCGAAGATACTGCTCCAGGGTCTGATTAGCACGTTCTGTGGTCCCGTTGGTTTGGGGATGATAACCAGATGAGAGGGCGCGTTGGATTCCCAAAATGCAACAGAGATGTTTCCAGAATTGTGAGACGTATTGAGGTCCTCGATCAGATATGATTTTGGAAGGAAGTCCATGCAGACGTAATATGTGTTCCAG
Source organism: Ambystoma mexicanum (assembly GCF_040938575.1). Classification (NCBI taxonomy): domain Eukaryota; kingdom Metazoa; phylum Chordata; class Amphibia; order Caudata; family Ambystomatidae; genus Ambystoma; species Ambystoma mexicanum. The sequence continues at coordinate 258,710,488 of NC_090922.1, forward strand.
GAAGATGCCAGCAAGTTCGGACGAGGATGGTAGCTTACACAGGGGTGTAAAATGAGCCATATGAGTGAACAAATCTATGGTAACCATGATGGTCGTGTATCCTCGGAAAGGTGGTAATTCCACAATGAAGTCTGTAGCAATGAATTCCCATGGCCTTGTTGGCAGTGTAGGTTGCAGTAGAAGACCCGCCGGTCTCTTGTTATCATGTTTATTTTGACTACAGATAGTACAAGCTTTGATGTACTGCGGTACGTTGGTCTTCATTCCAGGCCACCAAAACTGTCTTTGTATGAGGCGCAGGGTGTTGGTTATGCCATGATGTCCGGAGTGAAGGGTATCATGACAGAGGTTTATTATTCTTTGTTGTAATTTCTGTGTAGGAACGACCAGTGCATTGTCTTTGAATAAATATCCTTCCTTAACTCTTAGGTTCCATTGATTCTTCCTTGAAATATCCTTCTAGAGATCAGAGGATTGGGTTTGCACTTGAATTGCCTCCAGGAGATTGACTGCTTGAGCTACAAAGATCGTGTGGGGAAACATCTTAGCATAGGCCCTATCATCAGTAGCTACATAGTCAGGATGTCGAGATAAGGCGTCAGCAATCAGGTTTTGTGATCTGGGAACATGAGTGATGTGGAACTGGTACTGGGCAAAGAAGTAGGCCCAAAGCGCCTGACAACTGTTCCTACACTTCAATGACTGTAGAATTTGAAGATTCCGATGGTCTGTGCGGACCTGAACTGGATATCTAGCACCCAGAAGTAGCTGTCGCCATTCAGTGAAGGCTTGGCGGATGGCTAACATTTCCTTTTCCAGTTCGGAGTAGTGTGTCTCCCTGGGAGTCAGGGTTCGTGAAAGGTAAGCAATGGGGTGTTGTAGTTTATCCTCAAATTCCTGCTTCAAGACCGCTCCTATGGCGTAGTTAGAGGCATCCGTTTCCACTAGGAATGGTCGATTTACGTCAGGTTGGGCCAAGATGGGGGCTTGCGTGAACTCTGCCTTTAAACGTTGGAATGCCATATCTTGCGGTGTAGACCAGATAAAGGGGGTGTCTTTCTTCAAGAGAGCAACGATCGGCTGAACGATCTCGGAAAAGGTGGATATGAACTTCTGGTAGAAGTTGGCAAGCCCCAGGAAGGATTGAACTTGTTTCATGGACGCGGGAGCGGGCCATGCCAGTATGGCCTTTAACTTTGAAGGGTCCATACCAATTCCTTCTGGGCTAAGGATGCATCCTAGGTAGTGAACAGAAGTAACGTAAAACAAGCATTTTTCGGGTTTGGCTAAAAGTTTGTGTTCACAGAGTCGTTGTAATACTACCTTTACATGTTCTTCATGCTTTAGAAGATCCTTGGAAAAGATCAATATGTCGTCCAGATAGACAATGACGAAGAGGAATAACATGTCAGGAAACACCCTATCCATGAAACGTTGAAAAACTGCGGGGGCATTAGCTAGTCCAAAGGGCATGACTAGATATTCATAGTGACCAAAGGGTGTTCTAAAGGCTGTTTTCCATTCGTCTCCTTCCCGGACACGGATCAAATGATAGGCACCTTGGAGATCCAACTTTGTGAATATTACGGCGCCTCGCACAGCTTGCAGGATATTCGAGATCAAGGGCAGTGGGTACCGATCTTTGAGGGTGCATTGATTTAAGCCACGATAGTCGAGGCAAGGTCTGAGTTCCTTGGTGTCCTTCTTGGAAACAAAGAACAACGAAGCACCCGCTGGAGATTTTGAGGGTCTTATGGTGCCATTTTCAAGGTTGGTATCCAGGTATTCCCGGAGGGCCTTTTTCTCAGGTTCGGAAAGGATGAACATTTTGCCGAAGGGAATCACTGCTGAGGGATCTGTTTCTATGGTGCAGTCTTTAGGTCTGTGAGGGGTTAAGGCCTGCACTATGGCAGTTGAAAATACATCAGCATATCCCTGATAGGCCTCAGGGACTTGTATGATATCGGAAACCATGAGTGGTGTTTGCTAGTCTCTTGGTGGTTCTTTAGGGGCTGTCAAGGAGGGATCCAGGAATAGACAGTGGGACATACAAAACTCTGAGCCTAGGAATAGTGATCCTGCTGTCCAATTGATATACGGATTGTGCTTCTGTAACCAGGGCATACCCAATACCATGGGGTAATGAGCTGACTTAATGATGTCGAATCTAATCCGCTCTTGGTGATGGTTTATAGAAAGCTGGACCTCTTTTGTCTGCAGGCTTATGGGTCCTGAAGTGAGGGGTCTTCCGTCGATTGCTTCCACCGGCTGCATGGTGCTTCGTGTCTCGTATAGAATATGATGACTAACAACCCAATCTTGATCAATGAAAATTCCCATAGCTCCGCAGTCTACCAAGGCCAGAATGGAATAGGTCTTATTCTTGGAGGGCGATAGGAAGGCCTGTAGTATCACCAAATTGTTTTGTCCAGGAGAGTTCAAGGATGGAATTGATGTGGAGCAAACAGCTCTCTCCCGAAGCTCTGCTCCATCTAGGATCGGGAGCTGGCGTTTCCCGAACGCCGAGGAGGGGCTAGAGGACACTCCCTAACCAAGTGTTTGTCTGAGGCACAATATATGCACAACCCCCTATGAATCCTTTGCATCCTTTCTTGCAGGGATATAGGTCCACGGAAGGCTCCTATCTGCATGGGTTTTGGTTCAGTGACTGAGCCTGGGTTTGTGTCCGTCTTGGTGGTGCTCTCAAAGGACACTTTCAGAGGATTACCTCTGGATTTCTTCTTCTCTGCCTTCCTTTCCTGGATACAAGGTCCATTAGTGCCCCGAATGAGTTTGGGCGAGCCACTCTGGCCAACTCGTCTTTAATCTCCTCATTCAGTCCTTTCCTGAAAAGGGTAAAACTCGCCTCAGGGGACCAATCAGCTTCCTTGACTAATTGCTTGAATCGGGTTACATAGGTGAGCATATCCTGGGATCCCTGCTGAAAGTCTAAGAGGCGTTCCTGGGCACTATAGACCTGCTCTGGGCGGTCAAACATGGTTTTAAGGGCTTGAATGAACCCATCATAGTCGTCTAGGAGAGCATCACCGGAATTAACGAGGGGCGTAGCCCAGGTTAAGGCGTTTCCTGAAAGGTGAGAAATTATGAAACCCACCTTAGCCTTGGGAGTCGAAAAGTAGTAGGGCTTAAAAGTAAAGTGGACCAAACATGAATCCAGGAATCCACAAAGGGTTTTTGCCGACCCATCGTATTTGTCCACTATGCCGCCCAGCAACACACTTTCTTTTGTGGCAGAATCACGGGATAGAACTAATTGTTTGAGAGCAGCATTTTCCGCCTTTAGATTCTGCACCTTGGTTGATAGCTCTTGCATGCCACGCATCAGGTCCTGGACGGCCGCTTCCGTGTCCATATCGAGTTCGGTCGGGTGGCGTCTCAAACTGTCAAGGAGTTCCCCCTTCTCACCTGAGTTCGATCTTTGCTGGATTTCTTGGTCGATGCCTTCTTGCGGACGGATCGGGTCTTGAATAAGGCTGCACGATTCTCTTCCTACTCCAGCGTGCGTTCAAAGTTCCGGGAAGCAACGATCCAGGAATCCGGGAATTTTACAGAGTGCGCTACTCAGCGCACGAGTCCAGGAATCAAGAAAGGAGGGAAAGGGACTAGGAATGGGGTTGGCTGGGAAAGAACCAAGGATACAATACAGCGAGCTACAGAGCACACGTCTGGTCGCTACTTTGCAATAGCATTGAGACGCGCGGAGCCACGGGAGGTGTGGTCTATTAATAGAACACACTACGTCCAACGTGTAGAGCGAGGAAGGTGTTTCACAGTGGACGGCCATGTTGGGAGTACCAGGGAGTGTAAGCCCTATTGAGACAAGGACCAGGAAGTCCAAAAGGGGCGTGTTCTGTAGGTCATGACACACACGCTTCATGGGCCAGATGACAAGAAGGTAGGTGGTAGTGTTGGGGTAGGCTTGGCTTGGGGGAAGAGACGGAGAGAAGAGAGGAGAGGAGGGAATGATCGCTACAGGAGAGAGGAGTGGTCAGAGGGATGGAGAGGGGGAGGTCAGAGGACAGCAATACATCGAGTGTGTGCCCTGAAGAGTGAGTCGGGCCAGAAGGGATGATGGACAGGGAGAGGGAGTTGCAGAGGTCATGGAAGAATACAGAGGTCACTGAAGAGGAGGAGTTGAGTGGTAGAGACCAGGAGGGAGGAGGAGAGGTCCTCCCACTAAGAGAGAAATGAGGTGATTTGACCAGGAGGCCGGTAGATGGTAGCCACAGTAAGAGAATCGGTAAGAGAGAGAGAGAGAGACTACATACAAGGCATTCAAAAGAGCAGTCGATCTGAGTGGGAGTGATAGAGGCAGGAATCCACTCAGGAAAGATCAGAGCTACCCCACCACCGGACCAGGAGGATCTGGGTGTGGAGAGGATCGTGTAGCCATCAGAGAGGAGAGTGTAAAAGCTTGTGACAGAGCTGGCCATGAACCATGTCTCAGTAAGACCAAGGACATCATGGATCATGGGTCTTCTTATCTTGTCTGAACAGAGGAAGACAACTCCACCCACTCTCTCATGTGTCATTCTCTGGTACATGTCATTTGTCAGTCAGATCCTGAACCTCACCAGGAATCAAATTTAAATTCTATTAGCCTCATTACACGGTAGGCGGTGGACCAAGGTGCTATTAGCACTATTAGTAAAATACCGGCACCGCCTTGGAGGAAAGGGGAATTACCGCCCTATTCCAAGGTTGGCGGGGCGGTAATTCCCCCTTCCCCCATTGCCCTTCCCCATTCCCATTTTTGCCCCATGGGGCATAATGGGAATGGGGAAGGTGCTAATTACGGTACCGCAAATTGCGGTACCGTAATTAGCACCCTGGTCCCCTTGCGGGTTGGTTTTTAACGCCTGCTTAAAAGCAGGCGTTAAAGTACCAATCCGCAAAGGGACCTCGTAGTAAGGCGGTAAGGGTTAACCGTCACCGGTACCATTACCTGTGACCGTTAACCCTTACCGCCTTCCATGTAATGAGGCCCTATGTATTTTTAAGAGTTCACCTCCATTAGCTGGGTGTTATGTTTTCCCAGTGGTTATCTGTTCACCCCATAAAACTTTAGTCTGGCACAAGTCATGTCCCTTTCTTGGCTCTGTGAACTTCAAAGAGATATTTAGATAGAGAGATAAGGCAGTGCTTGTCCTTTTGGCTTGTTGTGGTAAAGTCACTGAGCTCAGCACTGAGCTTGGCACAGCTCTTCGATTAGTTCCTATGAACAGCAAATAAATGATGCTTTTACATTCTGACTTTTCTACATGGTACTTGCACTAATGTCTTGAAATATAAAATATAAGTTTTTCCATCTTCCTTCTAGAAGTTTCTTTTAAAGCAGTTGTGACAAGCCACCATGATGTGTGCAATTGAATTTATTTCTGTCAATAGGAGCTTCATTTTCCATGGCTAATTTCCATCCAAGTTGCAGAATACAGACATTTCTCCTTGCAGCCCCGTTTTAGTAAACTTTACTTGTTGGCCTAGTCATTCGAATATGGGTCCCATTTAATTTTATTTTTCCTTTTTCTGACTACCCTGTTGGGGTATTCAGCAGTGTTGAAATGTACATGCTGTCCTTTCGGTCTGTCAGTCAACATTGTGCTTTGAAATTACAAGAAAGTATTTCTGCACTTTTAAGCTCAGCCCGCCAGACGCAGTTTCCTTGGGGCCATATTTGCCTCACATTCTATTGTTCGTACTGTGAATGCTACATTGTGCTACTGAAAGTTAATCCGCCCTGTCTCATTATATGCCTTGGTCCACTTGCTATTAATCATCCAATCTTGTCTCTTCACTGCCTATGTGGATTGTGAGTGGTTTGGGCAGCATACTCTCTTTTGTCTTAAGTGGGCCTTACATATTTCTCCCATTACCTAGCCTCCCAAGTGTGTTCCCCAGTCACTATTATTGCTTACAGGCACTACAAACTGGGTCATAAAGTATGTTATTACAATTTTTAATACAGTCTTTGCATTAGCCTTGCGAGAGGTAAACACCTTAACCCACCCTGAATTAGTGTCTACCCGGACCAATGCATACTGACACCAACAGCCCTTCTGCAGTTGATTTAGGCCCACCAGAATTGTGTTGAATGAATGGCTCCCTGGGATGTGGGTACTTGCCTTGGGTTTGTTTGTTTGTTTGTTTGTTTATTTGATTTATTATTTATAATGTACGATCATACCCTCAGGTAACAGGGCGCAGCAGTTACATGTATATGCAAAGCTTAGTTACAACAGCGAGATTATATACATACATACAGTTATAGTAGGATTATATACATAAATTCAGTAAAAAAAACTTTGTTAACGGGACGTTATGGTTAAGTTGCGGTACTAAAAACCTATGAAATTCAGTAAAAAAACGTTGTTAACGGGACGTTATGGTTAAGTTGCGCAACTAAAAACCTATGAAATTCAGTGAAAAAACTTTGTTAAAGGGACGTTATGGTTCCAAGTAAAACCGAAAAACCCCTGAAATTCGCCAGTTATGGTAAGCTAAGCAACCATAACTCGCGCCACCACCGTGCACTGCTAAGCCTAACACCCAGGACATCAAAGATGACATCACAAATGTCATTGATGACATCACTGATGACATCACATGTCTGACTCCCCCTTTTTTCCTTTCCTGACATATCTAGGCCACATGATTTTCTTCAGTAACAGTCAGGAACTAAAAATGATAAATTACTATATTCGTAGACTTATCCTTCAAGTATGTTCTTAGAATAATTCCCTTATGGTCCAGTCATATCATATGAAACATATACATAGGGGAAGACACAACCTTGAAAGACAGCAATCCTTTTTGTGCATTAAAATTATCAGTAGATTTATCAGCACTTTCTGATACTTTTGATGTTTTTTTATTACTGTACTTTCCCTGTATATGCTCATATTTTTATATGTTGTACTCACACTATTTTCCTTAGGGTCCAGACACATCATGTGATATATATAGATAGGGTAAGTAACAGCTTTGAAACAGAGCAATCATTTCTCTCGGTAAAGGTAATCAGTTAGGTTATGAACACTTTCTGCTACTATTGCTGTTTCTTTTTCTTACTTCAATTCCCTTGTATATATTCATATTTGTATCTGGTGTTGTCTCTTTGTGATTTGTCTATAATAATGCAATTATGTAGTAAGTGGGTTGTATTACCTACTTATCACAAGTTTCACTGTACGCAAAACTCTAATATGAAAACAGTTATCATTTCAATATTCAACATGGCAAGCTTATGAATATTGCACCTCCATCATGTATGCTGCACACAATGCCTCTGTTTCTACATGAGTACCTTAGTATACTGGATTGAAGTTAATAATAGAATGCTATTTATATCAATGCATAGCTTAATGCACTGATTAGCACTTGATATTTATTCCAATAATCTTTGACACTTTTTGTATTAACATTACACTAAGGATCCCTTGTACAGACTTTTCATAAAAGGAAGGAGGGGTGCAAAAACATAAGAGACGATAAGGATGACATTTCTGAAACTAAACCGCTTTTATATATTATATCACTATGAGAAAGATTGTTGGCACAGACAGAGTCGTATTTAGAGACTGCATTACACGTAGACAATGGAAAATGCCAATATAATGTAAGTAATCCTTTAGATTATTTTATACCGGAATATAATAACAATAGCGTGGCGTTAAAGCCCGGTTAAGTTGTACTTGTTCGTTCAATGTGGCATATTGTTTTGTACCGTGCACTATCACCGCCGAAGTGGTCCCCCGGCGCTCAGACGGCTCTGAAAAAGGCAGACGAGAGAGGGTGGGTTAGTGGGAATAAGTTAACATACTCCGTTGCACTATCCTCGCTAGCAAATAGTTTCACGCCCTAATAAATCAAATGAATATTTTTAATGAAGATCGGCTCGTGAGACTAATTTATGTTTTTAAAACAGGTACATCCTTCCCTACTGTCAATGCCACGATTTTCAGACCCCGGCCGACGGATTTTTTAACTGCCAGGTGCAGCTACTTCTAAACAACTTCATGACCCTCACCATTTTATGGGACAATCCATCATGCACCTCCATCATGTATGCTGCACACAATGCCTATGTTTCTACATGAGTACCTTAGTATACTGGATTGAAGTTAATAATAGAATGCTATTTATATCAATGCATAGCTTAATGCACTGATTAGCACTTGATATTTATTCCAATAATCTTTGACACTTTTTGTATTAACATTACACTAAGAATCCCTTGTACAGACTTTTCATAAAAGGAAGGAGGGGTGCAAAAACGTAAGAGACGATAAGGATGACATTTCTGAAACTAAACCGCTTTTATATATTATATCACTATGAGAAAGATCGTTGGCACAGACGGAGTCGTATTTAGGGACTGCATTACACGTAGACAATGGAAAATGCCAATATAATGTAAGTAATCCTTTAGATTATTTTATACCGGAATATAATAACAATAGCGTGGCGTTAAAGCCCGGTTAAGTTGTACTTGTTTGTTCAATGTGGCATATTGTTTTGTACCGTGCACTATCACCGCCGAAGTGGTCCCCCGGCGCTCAGACGGCTCTGAAAAAGGCAGACGAGAGAGGGTGGGTTAGTGGGAATAAGTTAACATACTCCGTTGCACTATCCTCGCTAGCAAATAGTTTCACGCCCTAATAAATCAAATGAATATTTTTAATGAAGATCGGCTCGTGAGACTAATTTATGTTTTTAAAACAGGTACATCCTTCCCTACTGTCAATGCCACGATTTTCAGACCCCGGCCGATGGATTTTTTAACTGCCAGGTGCAGCTACTTCTAAACAACTTCATGACCCTCACCATTTTATGGGACAATCCATCATGCACCTCCATCATGTATGCTGCACACAATGCCTATGTTTCTACATGAGTACCTTAGTATGCTGGATTGAAGTTAATAATAGAATGCTATTTATATCAATGCATAGCTTAATGCACTGATTAGCACTTGATATTTATTCCAATAATCTTTGACACTTTTTGTATTAACATTACACTAAGAATCCCTTGCACAGACTTTTCATAAAAGGAAGGAGGGGTGCAAAAACGTAAGAGACGATAAGGATGACATTTCTGAAACTAAACCGCTTTTATATATTATATCACTATGAGAAAGATCGTTGGCACAGACGGAGTCGTATTTAGGGACTGCATTACACGTAGACAATGGAAAATGCCAATATAATGTAAGTAATCCTTTAGATTATTTTATACCGGAATATAATAACAATAGCGTGGCGTTAAAGCCCGGTTAAGTTGTACTTGTTCGTTCAATGTGGCATATTGTTTTGTACCGTGCACTATCACCGCCGAAGTGGTCCCCCGGCGCTCAGACGGCTCTGAAAAAGGCAGACGAGAGAGGGTGGGTTAGTGGGAATAAGTTAACATACTCCGTTGCACTATCCTCGCTAGCAAATAGTTTCACGCCCTAATAAATAAAATGAATATTTTTAATGAAGATCGGCTCGTGAGACTAATTTATGTTTTTAAAACAGGTACATCCTTCCCTACTGTCAATGCCACGATTTTCAGACCCCGGCCGACGGATTTTTTAACTGCCAGGTGCAGCTACTTCTAAACAACTTCATGACCCTCACCATTTTATGGGACAATCGCCAAGGACCAATATGCCCTTACGCGATACTAGCGGCTAGAAGCAACATACCAACCATTATGGTGGTCTAATGCCTCGTTGTTGGAACAGCCTTCCGATTATCAGTGCGACCATAGTGCTTCTTTTGTCATAAACCAACACCCTGTGTACCGCAAAGGAACAGCGCGTGACTCAAGATGAACTTTTGCGGATCGACAGCAAAGACAAATGCAAATCGCTGAATATTCTCTAAACATTTGATGTCAAATAAAAGTACTTTACGAAATGTACAATCTTGCTGTTTGCTTTTAAATCACAGTTTCATATTCCGAATTGTGGCGCGCTGTGTTGTGAGATGATCTGTGTTGTTTTCCGGGTTCTGTGTAAAGTCGCGTAGGACTGGAGACGACTGGGCGCGTTTGGCTATGCACCCTGTAACGTCACGGAGAGAGACGGGGAATATGAATGCTTTGATAATGTCAGGTTTAGGGGCGGGAGATATGATTTAGTGTCGCAAAAGCAGGTCAGCCAGGTCGATGGGGCAAGTGATAGGATTATCACATAATGTCGGCGCACAGCAGACTGATTTATCGTTTGTTTAGTGGACAAAAAGTCAGGTAAGGCCCATAGGAAATTGTAATGTCAACGGACATAAGGAGGGTTCTTAGAACACTTTCAACCTGACAATGAACAATACGAACAGCGTTCTCAGAACACCCCCATTTTGTTTAATTGCAAACATTACCTCCACGTCAACTCTTCCTCGTCCCAGTACTTACTTCATGAGGCCCCTGCCTCCGACACAGGACCTTCTTCTATTTCCTTAAATTCTTATAACTCCTCCCCCACATCCACATCACTCAGTTTCATATTACCAAGCCGGAGCATGGGACCTTCCCCGCAGGGAGGGTGAGGAGGGTCGTCAGTACTGTGACGAGGAAGAGTAGGACTAGGAGTAATGAAGATTACCGGTAAGTAATCAGAGCATTTCAGGACACCGCGAGTGTTCTTAGAACACATTCAACTTGCCAGAGTACAATACGAACAGTGTCCTCAGGACACCCCCATTTTGTTTATGTACGAACATTTAAGGACACCGCAAGTGTTCTTAGCTCAATTTTAGCTTGCTTGCGAACAAAACGGACACATACTCCGTCCTCAGAACACCCCACCATTTAGTTTATATAGAACATTTCAGAACAGCTGTGTTGTCCGCAGACAAATCGAACACAACAAAAGTGTCTGGCATATAAAAAAAACAGAACATTGAACCTATCTCATACTCCTCCACCCTCCCCAAACACTCTTACACACCAACACACTCCACTAAATACAATTTTTAATCCAAGTTTCATTGCGCTGTCCGCGGTCGTCGGTGAATGCAAGATGGCGGGCGCCACAGAAAATCTGAGGCGCTTCACGCACCACGCCGTCCAATCAGCAAACACGTTGCATGTCCGCGGACATCACGCAAGCCGCTCGTCCAATCAGGGCACTGTCCGCAGAGCGAACCGGGAAGTCCGTCCGCGGAGCGAACGGAGATATCACAAATTTTTTTGCCTTACATTTTGGTCATTTTAAAAAAAACTACTGGACGGATTTACACCAAATTTGCAAAAGCACGCTTTCGGGACCAAGCCCCCGCTCATGCCGCAAATTTGGTGTAAATCCATCCAGCGGTTTGGGCTGTAGGCGTGTGAGTTTTTTCCCATTATGTCTAGGAAAAAACTAAAGTTTTGGGACCCCCCCTATAACTTTGCCCCCCCTGGACCAAACCTCTCCAAACTTTGCAAAAATAATTCCGAGTGGCCTATATACTTTTTTTGCAAAGTTTGGTGAGGATTTGTCCAGAGGGAGCGAAGTTATAAGCCACCCAAAAAATGCTCTTCCTATGGAAACACCAACTTAACCATAACTACATGGACGCTACCGCGTCCATGTAATACAGATATGGGTACACTAAATGTAAAAGATAGACTATTGGAACAGACAGACCACTTACTAACATTGGAAGTAAGAGCAAGTAAAGGTTAGATACGCTATGTACAGATTGACACTGGGGTTGCGGGGCGATGCTCCTCGCGGTAGGACCTGGCCGCGTGTTTCATGAAATGATCCTACATTTTCAACCATAGGACAACATTAGTCTGGAAGTTATGGTAGGGCATTCTGTATTAAAAATCCAAAAAACCAAAAAGGACTAGATAAAAAAATCTAGTCCAACAGCTGCTCTCTGTACAAACCCCAAATGGGTGATATAATTTAAACATGGATTCCAACAATGGAGATGTAAATTCTTTTCTTCTTATGTATGAGTTCAATAGAAAAACACTGAATTCAAAGTAGAAGTGACGGTAATATGTTTATCAAAAACATGGATTCAAATCAAGGAGGAAAATCACTAATAATGTCTTAGTGAGGATTCAGCTGTCACTTCTCATATTTTAAATAGACTTCTTTTACCAATGCATTTCGGAGCTTATAGCTCCTTCATCAGGGTGAGTCTAATCTAATTACATAGAATACAAATATATAACGCAACACGTGAGAAATAACACAATATATAAAAAAAGACAAGGTAAAAATTGAAAATCACATACCAAAGACACGATGTGGGTTCAGGATGGAATATGTAATGAAAAAATGAAAAAAATAAAGAATAAATAACTGAAAGTAGCATGGATAATATGACCAGGTAAACGAAGGGAAAATAATGTAAAAGGACTCACGAGACGTGTTTGGCCTCGTAGAGACGAGAATCCACAGTCAAAAAGCAGATGTGTGGTCTGCTGTCAGTAACGGCAGCGTGCAGAGCACAGACAGATCAATAAACCTATTGGAAACAAAAGTGTGCATTAAGAGGAGTTTCGGGAGCGTAGTGGTGCTATAGTTACAAAGGAACATCTACAATGGTTACCTGGAGGATAATCAGGGTCTGTATCGGCTAAGAAAACGCCGTTCTGCATCGCTGTAAGCAAACGTTGCTAATGGTAACGCTGCTAAAAATACCCACGTGACAGCATCGCATCGGGCGAGCAGCGTGATGTGGCACGTACATATAAGCGAGACTGCATTAGAGATATATGGGCATGTATGGAACTATAAATATAATTGTCAACACTCAGGTAAATGAAAGAAGGAAAGTGGATAAAAGAAAAATAAATGTGCAACAATATCATAGACATAGAAAAATTACTATCAAAAAATACTATAAAAAACAGAGATAGTAGTAGAAGAAAAACATACAACCACACAGGCTCCAAAGATGGCAGCCCATGGAAAAATAAGAGAAAGTAAACATGCATCTCAGCCGTAGTGGGTGGCACCAGAGGTGTCACCTTGGGTCCCAAAGTTGGCAGAATCTTATTGCCTGTACTAGGATGGTATACGGTGTTGCCCGTGATGACTAAGTTACAATTAGTACAATGGAGACAAGGGTATGGCTTAAATGAAGAAATCAATTATCATTGTTATCTTTGAATTTGATGCACCTATGTTGATTTCATGTGACACTGTATAATGTTTTTGCATGTATTATTGATGATTATTGATGATTTTGCATGTTACATGTAATGGCTAGACTGTTAATTGACAACTAATGTGGTCCTAGACATTTGTCAGGACCAACTTTGCTAACGCCAGTATCCTTAGGCATTGATAATATCCATGTAGTGTTCTTGATCACCTAAGTCGTTAGTTTAAGATTTGCTAATTCTCTAAATTGCTTCATTTATGTCCAAGCATCATGTCAGCCTTTCCCGGACATCCGTCTGGGACCCAAGGTGACACCTCTGGTGCCACCCACTACGGCTGAGATGCATGTTTACTTTCTCTTATTTTTCCATGGGCTGCCATCTTTGGAGCCTGTGTGGTTGTATGTTTTTCTTCTACTACTATCTCTGTTTTTTATAGTATTTTTTGATAGTATTTTTCTATGTCTATGATATTGTTGCACATTTATTTTTCTTTTATCCACTTTCCTTCTTTCATTTACCTGAGTGTTGACAATTATATTTATAGTTCCATACATGCCCATATATCTCTAATGCAGTCTCGCTTATATGTACGTGCCACATCACGCTGCTCGCCCGATGCGATGCTGTCACGTGGGTATTTTTAGCAGCGTTACCATTAGCAACGTTTGCTTACAGCGATGCAGAACGGCGTTTTCTTAGCCGATACAGACCCTGATTATCCTCCAGGTAACCATTGTAGATGTTCCTTTGTAACTATAGCACCACTACGCTCCCGAAACTCCTCTTAATGCACACTTTTGTTTCCGATAGGTTTATTGATCTGTCTGTACTCTGCACGCTGCCGTTACTGACAGCAGACCACACATCTGCTTTTTGACTGTGGATTCTCGTCTCTACGAGGCCAAACACGTCTCGTGAGTCCTTTTACATTATTTTCCCTTCGTTTACCTGGTCATATTATCCATGCTACTTTCAGTTATTTATTCTTTATTTTTTTCATTTTTTCATTACATATTCCATCTTGAACCCACATCGTGTCTTTGGTATGTGATTTTCAATTTTTACCTTGTCTTTTTTTATATATTGTGTTATTTCTCACGTGTTGCGTTATATATTTGTATTCTATGTAATTAGATTAGACTCACCCTGATGAAGGAGCTATAAGCTCCGAAATGCATTGGTAAAAGAAGTCTATTTAAAATATGAGAAGTGACAGCTGAATCCTCACTAAGACATTATTAGTGATTTTCCTCCTTGATTTGAATCCATGTTTTTGATAAACATATTACCGTCACTTCTACTTTGAATTCAGTGTTTTTCTATTGAACTCATACATAAGAAGAAAAGAATTTACATCTCCATTGTTGGAATCCATGTTTAAATTATATTACCCATTTGGGGTTTGTACAGAGAGCGGCTGTTGGACTAGATTTTTTTATCTAGTCCTTTTTGGTTTTTTGGTTCAAGAGTCAGGGTGTCTCCAGACTTATTGCAGCCAGCTCCTGTAAGCATCTATTTGAGCGTCAATTTATCTTCATTTTTCGACTCAATTTTTCTTAGTGTCTGTGGTGCCCACTTATCTTTGCCACTTAGGGCATTCTGTATTTACAGTCTTGTCCACATTGTCCTCCTGACATATGATGGATTGCCTGCAATACTTTGGACTGTTCAAGATACATTTGGTGCAAACCAGTTCTTATTGAGGGAAGCAATCATACCCCCCTTTCCTATGTGGTCAAGTCCATGATAAATGTGAGCCACGCAGGATAACAGTACCTTCAACCTTATGAGGTGATCATTTTTGCCAGGACCCACCATCTCATATCAGAACCTACTTCATAGTGCGTAAAGCCTGGTGGCTGCAGCCTCATATTAATATTTCGAGCTGTCAGCGTTTTCTATTTCTTCTATTCACATTCAAGTGAACTGCAAGGAATGGAATGATTTGTCCCCACACCTCCTCAAAGGCTGGGCCTATCTCCAGGGGCCTGCGCATGGGAGTCCTGATTATTTCTTCTCAGAGGTTTGCAGGTACTTGTTTAGAACTGCTTCTTTCAATTGTATGTGCTTCACTCCTGATGCGGGCCGAGTCTCTAAATAGCTAGTCGGCCATCTTGCTTTTGTCAGAGTTGCACATGCACAATGGAGCACAGATGCGCGGCCCAGGCAGCTGGGCTGGTGCCCCCACTGTCCTCTTCACATCGCGCTCTCCACAGTTGCAGTGAGCGTGATCACGCACACCCTGCATGGTTAGCTTTTTGCGTGTTGCGCTAGCGGGTGATCATTTAATTTGTATTTCCTGCATCTTTTCCTCTTGCTGAATATTTTTAAAATAAAAGAATTCTGAAAGGCTTGAGAAATTTGTTGAGACCCATGTTATGTAATCAAAACAAAAAATCCACCATCAAATGGGGAATGCTTTTGAATAAATGCCAGCTAAATGTGTTGTAATTAACCATTAAAGAATTACAGATTACACGAGGTGCACCCCATATACAAGTCATGGACATAGAGAAAGACTTAAGGCAAGAACAGTAATTGAAGGATTGGTTAACAGAAAAAGAGAGATTAGATTAGTTAATTAAAAACATATCCATCAGAGCTGTTATAAACTAAGCTTAAATTGAATTATCGTTGCCACAGTATACACATGTTTTTGAATGAAAAACCATATGATATGTCGTCAGGCCGAGTACGATAGTTAATTTCCACATTCTTGTTGTTCATGTCCTGTAAGAATGTCTTTGTATTTTCCCCTTGTTCCCTCCCTTGCCATGAAGCGCTTTGAAACACATTGGGCCTCATTACAACTGTTGCGGTAAGGCAACAATGGCGCCGGTAGTGCTACCGGCGCAGTTGTTGCAATGCCATAACATTACGAGTTTGCTCGTGGGAGTCGCTCTGGACGCCTGGTCAGACCATGCGTGCAGAGCGGCACCCGCGAGCAGACCAGGATGGTAGCAACGGTACCGTTAAGAACGGTACCGTTGCTACCATCCTCCCCATTCCCATTGAGCTCTATGGGGGCTCAAATGGGAATGGGGACGTACTGGCTCCAGGTCCCGCGCAAGAGGAGTTACCGGGTCCTCCAAGGTCGGAATGGCCCGGTAATTCCCCTTTCGCGGGACCCAAAGCCGACCCGAGTTTGGGGGTAGCCATGCCCTTATTAGCTTTTTGCTTGTTGCGCTAGTGGGTGATCATTTAATTTGTATTTCCTGCATCTTTTCCTCTTGCTGAATATTTTTAAAATAAAAGGGCATGGCTATCTCCAACCTCGTAATGAGGTCCATTGTGCATAGGTGCTATATAAATAAACTATCATATCATATCATAGAGGAGGAAACAGCAATACTTCTTAAAACATACAGGCCCAAGTGCTGAATCATTTTCCTCATCATCTGTCTCATCAGATGCAGATTCTGAAACTGACAGAAACTCAGTCTCATCCTGATTCACAACGTTCAATCATTTCTAAATCCCTACAAAAATCTCCTTTAGACATAGGAAAACCAAAAGAAGCAAAAGACAAAAACAAAGAGCAAAAATGCATGACCCAAAATAGGTTGGAAATCCAACCGTGAGTAATATATCGAATCGAGCCTTGACCAACAACGAGATTTAAGTATTGCAGAAGTATTCCTCACTAAGCCCAACCCCCAAACCAAATAATGTGTTCCAAATTTGCAATGTCAACACATATGCTTGACTTTAAACTCAAACTTATTTTTGCAAGGAATCCTCAAGAATATAAATAGGGTAGATTGGTCAAGAACTTAACATCAAAAATAGTTTTTACCTACATAACTCAAGTCAAACTAGAAACATTTCAGAAGAGTGTCTATCCAAGTGAACAAACTACATAGAAAAGTTATGAAACATCACAGTTTGAGGAAGGAGGAAAGGATTGCTGTTCATAAACCCAAGAATGACGCTTCAATTGTTATAAAAAGAAAAAGCCAATAAGGGAGGGGAAATATGGGCATTGAATTTAAGAAGTGGAACGCAACAGAGTGACACCACAACATATGCAAAATTTAACTATAACCTCAATGAACGAACCATTAAGCCAATTATGGTGACAGGACGTTTTTATTTAGTTAACCAAAGATTCATAGGTCCTTAGTGTCTCTAGCATGAAGACCAATTGTATTCCAATGCAGCAGTATTTTTAACATATATTCATAATGTTGTATTACTATCTGCAGAACCTTATCGCATGAGGAGAACATTTTACAATCGGCATAACAGACTTTTTGAGGCTCATTACAAGTCCCCCAGCATCCCACTGGTGATACCGGCGGATACCAGAGGACTACCATACAGTCTCTGCTGCCCAAGATCCCTGTTATATTAGGATATTGCGGGTGGCGGAGATGCCAGTAAATCCCCACTCCCAGGGATTTCAATAGGACTCCATGGGATGGGGATGCCCCAATTACAGGCACCGGTATTACCTGTGGCGGTGATTGCGACAATTGTCTGCCGCTAGAGGCCTGAACTACCAGCAGGTCAGGCCTGCCAGTAGATCACAGCCCCTACCAGCAGGCTTGGGAATGGGGAACAACACAGTTACCGGCGCCTGACTTACCGGCAGCTGGAGTTCTAATACCCCGGTGTTACCAGCAAGCCAGGTGTCGGTAATTGTTTATGGGTCCGGTGGCAGCCTGCCGGATTTACGGGCACAGCTACCGCCGGACTTGTAATGAGGGCCAATGTGTTTTTATAAACAAACAAACCACAAAAAGAAATCATGTCAGTAATAAGTTACTTGTTACACAACACAGAGGAAGCTGAACCTGATCATGCATTTGCAATGACATTGCTTGGTACAGTATTAAAAAACACATTTTTCAGAGACCAGAAGACATTTGACATACAAATAGTGTCTCATTGGGAGCAAACTTTTCACCCAACTTGGCGAACATTTTCATGCAGTCTTTTGAATTGACATACATTTAGCCAAATTAATTAAGTCGCCATCTGATTTTTGTAGTATCGGAGATGGTAAGAAGACATCTGGATTCAGGTAAGGTACAGGAGACCAGTATATATAAAAGGAGTAAGTTTATTGTTTAGTTACAGGGCTTGTTGGTTAGAAAGGCAGGGAGATAAATACATGACATCCTTTCAGTAAGGTACTCCCATCCCGTGTCCCCAACTGTAGCTCTTGGAACTTTCAGGTCCCATAACATTCTATGTGACACAACTATATTCTACCAGCAGCACTGTGAGCACACAGTGCAGATAGATACCTACAATACTACACATCTCCCTCTCTTCAATTGAACACACAAACGAGATATCACAACTGCATCACACCCAACTTCATCACACTACATCACACCACCATCCATCTCAGAAACACCTGTCATTTGCGCCATCAGTATTGATTCACATACACACCCTGCCATAGAAAACACTGAAAAGTAGGAAAGGACAGAAAGGAGAACTCACAAAACAAAGATCACATTAACACGACGCAGCTGGGAAAGAACAGCGCGTGAAAAAAAATGAACACTGCGAAAGAGACCAGTAAGATCTGAATCCAGGAGCAAATTGATCTTTCAAAAATATATATTAAAAAAAAATTGTATGCGTATACGCAACATTCATGTCACATTTACACATTGGAGCTCACTCTCATTCAATATAGAGATCATTCGACACATTCACTAATCTGTCACATCTCATTTGGAATATGTAGTGCCAACATCCAGAACACCTTCCAAATACCAACATGACACAAAACATGTATTCCATGGCAACAAACGATGCTGTGCCACTAATATTGCACTTTTACATGACATCAGAACGATGCTGTGCCACTGTGCCATTACACTATCATATATTCCATGGTACAGAACGATGCTGTGCCACTAATGTTGCACTTTTACATGGCATCAGAACGATGCTGTGCCACTGTGCCATTACACTATCATATATTCCATGGTAAAGAACGATGCTGTGCCACTAATGTTGCACTTTTACATGGCATCAGAACGATGCTGTGCCACTGTGCCATTACACTATCATATATTCCATGGTACAGAACGATGCTGTGCCACTAATGTTGCACTTTTACATGGCATCAGAACGATGCTGTGCCACTGTGCCATTACACTATCATATATTTCATGGCAACAAACGATGCTGTGCCACTAATATTGCACTTTTACATGACATCAGAGCGATGCTGTGCCACTGTGCCATTACACTATCATATATTCCATGGTACAGAATGATGCTGTGCCACTAATGTTGCACTTTTACATGGCATCAGAACGATGCTGTGCCACTGTGCCATTACACTATCATATATTCCATGGTACAGAACGATGCTGTGCCACTAATGTTGCACTTTTACATGGCATCAGAACGATGCTGTGCCACTGTGCCATTACACTATCATGTATTCCATGGTACAGAACGATGCTGTGCCACTAATGTTGCACTTTTACATGGCATCAGAACGATGTTGTGCCACTGTGCCATTACAATATCATGTATTCCATGGTACAGAACGATGCTGTGCCACTAATGTTGCACTTTTACATGGCATCAGAACGATGCTGTGCCACTGTGCCATTACACTATCATATATTCCATGGTACAGAACGGTGCTGTGCCACTAATGTTGCACTTTTACATGGCATCAGAACGATGCTGTGCCACTGTGCCATTACACTATCATATATTCCATGGTACAGAACGATGCTGTGCCACTAATGTTGCACTTTTACATGGCATCAGAACGATGCTGTGCCACTGTGCCATTACACTATCATGTATTCCATGGTACAGAACGATGCTGTGCCACTAATGTTGCACTTTTACATGGCATCAGAACGATGCTGTGCCACTGTGCCATTACAATATCATGTATTCCATGGTACAGAACGATGCTGTGCCACTAATGTTGCACTTTTACATGGCATCAGAACGATGCTGTGCCACTGTGCCATTACAATATCATGTATTCCATGGTACAGAACGATGCTGTGCCACTAATGTTGCACTTTTACATGGCATCAGAACGATGCTGTGCCACTGTGCATTTAAATTTATACATGTGATTACCATTAGGATTACTCACAATATCAGTATATATATTAACAATATATATATAATCCAGAATTTGAAAACCTGAAATTCCTATAAAATAGTTAAACACTACACAAAAAAAACTTTTTTCTTTCTTCGTGTCGTTTGTTGGTTGTTGTAATTCAATATGTATAATTGTGCATACAACATGCACAAGTTGCCTTCTCAGCCAGGCACACCAATTAGCATAAACATCCAACCTCATTAAAAATTGCAACCACAGCGTCATTCCTAGTAGTGCATTTAACTAAATGCTCAAAATATAGATTCATGAATCCAACATACCAATTGTCCATGAATAGCACGCAGAATTAAAATTGCAAAGAAATAAAATGACTATCAGAGTAAAACTCAAGGTAGCCCATGAATTTCACAAAGAACATAGATGGCAGTCAAGCTATAAAAATACATAACATTCCTTTTATCAATGCATACAGAAAGCATAGCTAGTGCTTCCCACATGTAATATTTTCAAACGCTGCATGTATAACAAATTAAACAACACAGTACCTTAAATGGCCGTGTCATTGCAAAATTAAAATGATTACAGTGCAGCATCAACCTACCAAATAATTGAGAAAATGAATCACCAAATGTCAGCATTCTTAATATTCTTAAAACAGCATAAACTCTGCACCACAAATAACCGAAATGAATTCTTCCAGATAATGCTGTCATGCCGTGCATTATTTCCACACTGAGAAGCTAATAAAATAGATCCCCGTAATGCACAACTGTGCATGCTAATAAAATAGATCCCTGTAATGCACAACTGAGCATATAAATTTCGCAAGTACTTTTAAGAAGATTAATAGTCCATATACTGCAAACTTCACCAAAGCATCATCAAAGCAAGAACTTGCTTCCTTGACAGTGCGCCCATCAAAAATTACAACTGCCTTAAATGCTTGGCAGCATTTAAAACACATGCATTCAACAAACACATCACTAACTCCACCAAGTAGTCCTTTAAAATAATGTCACAGCATTCAATACAATCTTGGCCGCACCCACATCCTAACAAATACAACATGGAAGCATTGGTAGCACTAAAAACCGCTTCACCGTAAATAATATCATAAACACTCCATCACGGGAAACGGTAAGAAATATTTCATGCATTCCAAATCCTTTCAAATTTGAGAAACATCACTTGTATGAAAACTGTAAATTGTCCATGAATTCCACGAAACAATTCAAACACAGCACAGACAAATTCAGAACATTGCTCTTTGTGCATTATCTATGCGGGAAACAATGCTAATGCCCATAGTGCTTCCATTGATGTAAAATGGTTTCGTCAAAGTGAAAGACATTGTTAATGCCACATCACATTACAGTGTTGCATCATCAATAAAATAGTACCTGTGGCATCCTGTCATTAAGGAAACACAGAAATTGTACACTGCAATTGCTGTCGGTGGAAACACATACTATCCCTTGTGTCCTGGTAACCATTACTATTGTACCTTCATATTATTATTGCAGTGTTCAAACTGCTAAAACCATAAAGATATGCATTCTATATTTTGATTTTGAATGTATGTTATGAATCACAGATTGACTAAATTCCAGTGTTTTCAAATTTGTATGACACTTTGCACATGAACATAACCCATGAATATCACATTAATTCCATGAATTTCACGTAGCAAAAGAACAACCATAACATGCCTATAAGGACTAGCGCCAATCAACTATAACATGGCAGTATCAGCATTAATGGAAGTATTAAAGGCAACACATAACATTTAATTTTGTTACTACTAAAATATCATAAAAATGTACTGCATTTATAATACAATGTATACAAAATGGATCACTGTGCAAACTTATTTACAGTCCATAATTTGCACGATGACTGTAACTGCATTTGAAGCACATGAGGAAAACATAACATTTCCTTTTATCCATACATGCGGGAGGCCTTACCAGCATTCTCTCCCATGTTGTATTATTAATAGCTGCCGGCATGTTCATTATGGATACATTTAACACACAGTACCTTTTCACACAGCAGAACAGGAAAATTTCCGATGCCCTCACGTCCCATTACAATTAGTTGCTGTAACATAGTCGTGTCTCCATACACGCTGCCCCCATGGCAACACCATGACTGATGAGAAAAATGAGAAAACATTAAACCTATTCAGGTAGCTCCAATTGCGGGACCATGGCCGCATAACACAAAATATTTTCATCTGCGAGATCTGCCGGTGGGGTATCAACTTGCTTGCATTCCTTCCTGTATCGCAAATCCTGAGGTCACGTCATCACGTGAGTAACGTCTCAACGTCCTTTCCTTTAATGTATCTTCCGCTCAGCATAACAGGGAACGGAGACTACGACGCTGTCCAGCAATGGAAAAGGAACCTTCAGAGACACAGCATTCTGACCTCCGCCATTCCCTACAGCCAAGGCATTGCATCATCATTAAGACAAATGTTCTCAGGCCGCACAGTGCTCCTGACACGCAACTGTTCCAACAGTAGACGCTATGCTTCAGCACTCTTTGATGACCCAATTCAGTCACATCCATATGGTAAAAAGCCAAATATTAAACTCTGCCGTGTGCCCACAATTATTTTCTTTGAAGTTGATATTTCCAGATTATAAGCATTATATTGCCGGTTTATAAGCATTTAAAAGAAGCATAATTCTCGATGGAAAACAGGATGCGCCAACAGCTTCCAGCGCGCAGAACAACAATTCAGCTGGCCCATGACCACACGCTGTGATGATCACTTCATGCACAGTAATTGATCAGCGACAGCATTATAAGGGAATGTAAATCCTTCTCTAGCCCTGTAACTTAGTCATTGTAGATAACATCCCTTATTTTAACTATTGCTGCAACGCCTCATCCGAAAACACAGTACCTTAAAGTATGGAAGTAAACAACTTCTCCAGCAGACGCTGCGTATTGGCTGCCTGCCATAGATTCACAGGACTTACACCTTGCACAGATGATTCATTCAGTCACCTCACATGGAAGCTGGCGCTGGGCTCTGCCACTACTGGGCTCATCAAAGACGTCTTCCATAAGCATTTCCATCATGTCAGGAGACAACAGAGCCTCTTCAGTGGGTCCTTTTAACTTGGGATCAACAGGCAAATATATATCCGTGCAACAGGAACCAGCAAGCACCTGTTGATCCCATCCTCGTCGCCATTTGTAGTATCGGAGATGGTAAGAAGACATCTGGATTCAGGTAAGGTACAGGAGACCAGTATATATAAAAGGAGTAAGTTTATTGTTTAGTTACAGGGCTAGTTGGTTAGAAAGGCAGGGAGATAAATACATGACATCCTTTCAGTAAGGTACTCCCATCCTGTGTCCCCAACTGTAGCTCTTGGAACTCTCAGGTCCCATAACATTCTATGTGACACAACTATATTCTACCAGCAGCACTGTGAGCACACAGTGCAGATAGATACCTACAATACTACAATTTTTAACACCAGATACATTGAAATCTTTTTAATATGAACCGGTACTAGAGCAGATTTAGATTCATTTTGCAAAGGTTTATATATGGCCCATGTCTTGAGGAGATTCACTGTTGAACGTTCTTCAAAAGTGGTCAATATTTTGGACACATGGGTTTATATAGAAAGCAACCACTCATTAAGCAGAGTGAAATATAGCAGGAACATCAGGCAGGTCCCAGCACAGTTACTTAAATCAGCTTCAGTAAGTTACATTAAGATGTCACAGTAAGAACCACTGTCTCCCAACACCCCGGCAGGTGCTCTCCAACTCCTGAGTCTAGAATCTTTACTACAAGCATTCCCTCACTCACACAATAGCATTCTCATTGTCACACCAAACATTCTCTCTTACATCACCAGGCTTCTACATCCATCCAAAGCACTATATAACACAGCTCCCTTCCTTCCAGCTCTCATCACATCACAATGAAGCACATCACATCACATCACATCACACATCCTTTATTTATTTATTTATTTATTTATACATTTATAGCAGTGCGCATAGCCAGTGTGCGGTTATTCTGGCATCTGAAATATGGTCCCGTTTGCCAATGTCAACGTTGGCTCTGAGTGCACTGGGTTGTTTGGAGTTTGCAAAGGTTTTTTCAGAAGTACTGCAAAGTAGGGAGTTGCAATAGTCAAGTTTCGAACATATAAGTACTTGTGCAGCTTCCAGACGCTTAGTGGTAGAGAGTGAAGGCAAGTCCCGCTATACGTACACTCCAGAGTAAATACAATCCACTAGGGAAATAAGCCAGGAGGTAGCTTTGCAAGGATAACAACGTTTACTCGTACAGAATACAAGTGCCAGCAAAGAACTCTGCTGCTCGAGAGCGCTGTGGTCTTACATTAGCAACCATGGGTTTATAAACATAGACATTGTCATTCACACAAGGGATGAGTTGGTGCCACTGATTGGAGGCACCCTACACATGGGCCTGCTCCCTAGGGGATGCCAGGCGGTAATTGGCAGGTTCTTCCTCGTCGATATTGGCACACGTGGGTCAGCTGGGCTCATCCTCGTGGTGAAGGTCAGGGCATGCACAAAGTACAATGTTTCTGACTAAACTAAACAACTAAGACGGACTATTCATTCACTATGTCAGGCACCTGGGCGGCACAGGAAAGGGGTGCCAGGGAGAGGGGAGAATAAAATACAGTCTTGCTGACCCATACATTCGGGGCTTCATTGATACCACAGTTCCCGAACTCCATGTCTCCCCCCCGGGGATTGATCTTTGATTTACCCTCCCCGGTACCTCCTGTTACAGGAGACGTGTGCGTCAGTTCAAGAGAAATACAGTCATGTGGGCTTTTAGGTCTTGTGTTTATCAAAAATGCAGAGGTGTGGGGGTCCAGTGAGTGGTGTGGGGCTGGCTCCATGCTGGCTGGGTTGGGGTTAGAGGCCTGATGACAGGTTAGTGGAGATGAATGGACACAGTGCAGAGCCTGGTGCTGTCTCATGCTCCTCGCCGGACCGCATTCCTAGAGGCGATACTAAATATTCGCAGCACTGAAGGGATGAGAGGGAAATGGACTTCCGTGGGACCAAGGCTCAAGCTGAGCCAGCATGTGGTGTAGAAATTGGGCTTTGTGGTTTGGGAACATGAGCAACGTGAGCCTGCAGCCTGTTCCTTTTGGGCCTAACACAAAATGACATCGCAGAGTGTGGGTATTTCTAGTGCTAAGCACCTACTTCCATGCGCTGCAGCGTATTTGGATGGCATCTGGTGATGCATAGTTTCCCCCCTTGTAGGTTATATTGCCTTATATGGGGTTTGCCTTATTTGGAAGCACCTAGGGTGTGGGGTAGACTCATTTCCATCCCAACAACAAAAATGGTTTGCTGGCATTGATTACTTTATTCACATACCCTGATGTTGAGGCATTGTGGTTGACATGGTGGGACATGGAGAGAGAAGAGTCAAGTTAGACCCTGAAGGTCTTAACCGAATATGTGACAGGGATCTTGTGGCCGTCGATGACAAAGGATGTGTATTCCTGGGGGGGACTCTTCAGGCAGGATGTGGGTCCAACAATGAGAAGTTTGGTCTTTTCATCATTAAGGCAAAGGCTATGTGCAACCATCCAAGATTGGATAGTTTCGTACATTTCATTATTCCTGAGGGTGTCTTTAAGGTAGTCGCCAGACAGGGGGATAAGGTTTTGGGTATCATCCCTGTAGTTAGAATACAGGATTCCCAGGGCATCAAGAAGGTCAAACAGGGGATTAGTGTATTCATTATACAGAGTAGGTGAGACAGAAGAGTTGGGTGTCGGTGAGGCAGTGGCCTTGCCCGAAAATATTCTGGAGGATCTATTTGACAAAAAGGAGGCGATCCAGCTGGAGGCTTCTGGGGAGATGTGGGCAGCAGATGTGAGAGCTTGGCAGAGGATCTTATGATATGATATGATATGATATGATAGTTAATTTATATAGCGCCTATGCTCAATGTGTTTCAATGCACTTCAAGGCAAGGGTGGGAACAAGGGATACTACAATGACATTGTTACAGGCCATGAACATTAAGGATGTGAAATTAACTATCGTACTCGGCCTGACGTCATTTCAGATATTGCAAGAGCTAAGACATAGAAGGACGGGAGGGGGAGAGTGGGAAGGAAATGGAAACAGACAGGTGACTACTGTACTAGGCCCGACAACATTTCTGGTAGAGCCAGAGAAAAACAAAAGATGAGGGAGAGGGGTGAAGAAAAGGATGGGAGGAACAAAATAAGCGACTATCGTACTAGGCCTGACAACATTTCAGATAGTGTTGGAGGGGGGGAACAGTAAGGGGTGGGGGAAGGAGACAGATGAGGTTGCTATCATACTAGGTCCAGTGACAATTCTGATAGAGTAAGTGCATAGAAGAAAGTAAGGGGGAGGAGGGAAGGGGATAGGAAAAGGGTGAAAGGGAGAGGAGGAGAGAACAGAGAGTAAGCAGTCAAAAAGATTGGAGAAGCAAGAGGGGAGAGCATTTACAATTGCAGAAGTCAGTAGTAACACATACTATTGCAAGCCAGGATACAAGATGAAGATAGGATCAGCATGATTCAGGGCCACCGTGAGTACAAGATGCAAATGAAGTCCGGCATGAGAGTTGAGAAAGGGTGACGCACTGTGAATCAGTGAACTCCATAAAAGTCAAATCCCGAATTGGCCAGAATGTATCAGGACAGACTCCTACAGAAGTAGGCTGGGGGTGAGGGAGCAGGGAAGGGGGTGGGCACAAGGGAACATAACGGGGGACTAGAGGGGGTGGGGATGGCTTGTGGGGACAGAGGGTGTAAACACATGTTGGTGCATGCTTACCTGCTGTCTGAGCAGGGGGTCAGGCCCTGGGTCCACTTGGTCCGAACAGGTCCAAACAGGAATTGACCTTTTCTTTGTCTGCTCTTCACTTCGGACGGCCGGGCGGGAGACGCCCTTGATCTAAGAGTTAAGACCAGGAAGGAAGAGGCAGGGCTAAGAAGGTGGGTTGTGCTTAGGCCAGGTGACCTAGATCCACTTGCACCTGCTCCCCAGCTGCAAAGGAAAAGAGGCTGGAGGACTTCTTAAATAGGGAAAAGAGCGGCAAGCAGGAAGGCACCAGGTGGGCGGGGCTTGCTAAGTGGTGAAAAAGAGCAGCAACCAGGAAGTCACCATGTGGGCGGGGCTTAGGGCAGGTGACCTAGATCCACTTGCACCTGCTCCCCAGATGCAAAGGAAAAGAGGCTGGAGGGCTCCTTACGTAGGTAAAAGAGCAGCAAGCAGGAAGGCACCAGGTGGGCGGGGCTTGCTAAGTGGTGAAAAAGAGCGGCAACCAGGAAGGCACCATGTGGGCAGGGCTTAGGGCAGGTGACCTAGATCCACTTGCACCTGCTCCCCAGATGCAAAGGAAAAGAGGCTGGAGGGCTCCTTACATAGGTAAAGGAGCAGCAAGCAGGAAGGCACCAGGTGGGCGGGGCTTGCTAAGTGGTGAAAAAGAGCAGCAAGCAGGAAGGCATCAGGTAGGTGGGCTTGTTAAGTGGTGAAAAAGGGCGGCAACTAGGAAGGCATCATGTGGGGAAGGCTTAGGCAAGATGACCTAGATCCACTTGCACCTGCTCCCCAGCTGCAAAGAAAAAGAGGCTGGAGGGCTCCTTAAGTAGCGTTATGCTCACCTGGCTCCCACAGGGGCGTCGATCTGAACTGGACAGCTGTGGCCTCCACCAATGTGATGCGTAGTGCCGAGATGACGGACTGGACTGGCCCACCTAGCTTTGTTTGCTTGGCCCGTAGGAATATTCTTCTGCAAATGGAGAAAGGGAATTAACCACCCGTGGAGTTGAGCGTTAACCCTCCCCCACTCCCGCTGTTCTCCCCACTGATCACTTTTGATGTCCCCTCTTACAGTCTCACCTGATGGTTTGGAAAGATGAGTTCTCCATCCTGCATTGAGCGCAGGGGCGCGTTGATAACCAGTTGCTTCACTGGCTCGAAGGAATTGGTGAGTTCCAGAACAATATTGACTCTGAGATTCCCAGCAAGACGCCGTAAGTATGTAGTTCGTAAGAGTTCAAATGTCTGACTTTCACTCTTGTCCGATTCCGTGCAGGTTGCAGCATAACCCGAGTGAAGAGTCCCTCGTGGTAACCAGTAATATTCAGGTAAGGATTTGTATCATCCAACGCAGTTCGATAAAATAATGTCAATATGTAACCTGTTGCTTTCTCCCTTATTCAGGCGCTGAGAGAAAATATGAAGTCTCGGGGAATAATGCCTCCGGCGGTAAAATCAGGTAAGTCTATTGTGGTGAGGAGGTTTCCCCTTGTTTGTCCCTTTGTTTCACCTTGCTGTACTTTTGTTTCACCTTAGGGGCCGGGGTTCGGCGAGGATGCAGTGGAAGCTGCGCCGACCTGTGAAGATGAATAGTACCCCCGGTGGTAAATCAGGTAAGTCTACGGGGGCTAACTAATATTGCCTCTGTGCATTCCCTTGGCTCACCTTGCTGTTCTTGTCTTCCCGTTAGGTGCCGGAGTGAGGCGGGAGCATGCAGAAGGATGCGGTGGAATGTGAAGATGCTGCGAAGGCCGGTGAGTTCAGCGCGGCGCTGCTGCAGGCGAGGCGACGCGCATAAAATAACTTCTTTCTTCCAGCTCGAAGGCACGATGGATCGGGAATTCAGGTAAGGATCAAAGGTATTGCTCTTGTTCTAACCTTTTCTCCTTCTCTCCCCTTTTTCTAGGAGCTCCGGACTCGAGGCGGGCGTGGCAGAAGACTGGATGCAGACTTGCAGGCACGGTGAGCGTTACGCTGCTGGATGCAGAATAACGCAAAGCATGTGCTGCTCTTCGGGCGTGGTTTAAATAGCCTCCAAAGTAGTCCCAGGTAAGTATTCCTCCCCAGCCCCACCCGAGTAAAAAATAGTCCCTTAGGTAAAGTAGTCCCTGCTAAGCCTCCTTTGGCTTGGAGCTCTTGCAGCATGGTCTGCATCAGGTAAGTTTTAATCTATGAGCCTGGTGCCTTTGGCGCCAGGACTGACTCTCCATATGAGCCTGGCGCCACAGGCACCAGGACTGCACCCAAATAGCCCCTAGCAGGGTTTGTTGGGTTTGCTTAGCATAACTTGATGCCTGCTTCCGGGGTTGCTGGACTTGGTCTGGGTCCCCGGGGGTAGGCATCATGACAGCACTCCCCCCCAAGGCCCCTCCAAAAGTCGTTCTTCCCTGTGGTTTCGGTTTGTCTGGGAAATTTCGGTGGCATTTTTTCACCAATCGGTCCCTGTGGTCCGTAACTTTTCCAGTCGATTAAATAAAAAAGTTTTGACTTTATCAGCTTGGAGTCCAGGATGTTCTTAACTTCAAATTCGGGTTCCCCGTCTACAAGGATGGGGTCTGGTGGCTTGGTTAGTGTTGTCCCTGGTTGCACTGGCTTCAAAAATGACACATGAAAGACGGGGTGAATTTGCATATTAGCAGGTAAGTCCAACTTGACAGCCACTGGGTTGATAATGGCCTTAATAGAGTAAGGTCCCAAATATCTGGGTTTAAAGGTCCGTGTTCCCTTTAGAGGTATATGTTTTGTGGCTAACCATACTTGGTCCCCTATCTGGTATTGTGGAGTATCACTTCTATGCCGATCAGCATCTTTCTTGTATTTTTCTTTCGCCTTTTTTAAATGTTCAGTTGCTTCCTTAAAGGCTTGTGTAATCATAACGTGCAGATGGTCCACTGTGGGCATTTCTAAGTGTTGGGGTGAGTCAAGGTCTGAGTTCGAGGATGGTGCCCATATAAGGTATAAAAGGGGCTTTGGCCAGTTCCAGAATGTACTGATTTATTGTATGCATATTCGGCGATCCAAAGAATGTCTTTCCAATTACTCTCAGTCTGATGGAACATACAACGCAGGTATTGTTCGGGAGTCTGGTTGGTCCTCTCCGTTTGACCATCGGTTTGAGGGTAGTGACTGGTCGATAACCTCACATCGATTTGCGCCAATTGACAACATTTTTTCCAAAAATGTGAAATGCCTTGACTGCCCCTGTCAGAGACCAATACGGACGGAAATCCGTGTACACGAACAATGTTTTCGAGGAACTCTTTGGCCAGGATTGAAGCTGAAGGTAATCCTTTTAACGGAATAAAGTGGGCCATCTTGGAAAAAAGATCCACAATAACTAGAATGGTGTTAAATCCATTGCATGGGGGTAGGTCAGTAATAAAGTCTAACGATAAGGTGTGCCATAGTGTAGGCGAAATGTCTAAAGGTTGTAAGAGTCCAGCTGGTTTTTTCTTTTGACTTTTGTTTTGGGCGCAAATGCCACAAGACATCACAAATGATTTAATATCCTTTCGCCAGGTGGGCCTCCAGAATTGTCTCTTAATCTTAGCTTCAGTTTTTGCAATACCTGGGTGCCCCTTCATTAGGGTATCATGATAACGGGAAATGACTAGTTCTTGTAGTTCCTTATGTGGCAGAAATAGCCGCCCTTGGTAATAAGGCAGGTCATTGGAGACAGAGTATTCCGGGCCTTTCTTTACCCAGTCCTGCAGGGCTGTAGGATCAAAGAGTTGTTGGATCTTTACCTGAATGTCCACTTGTGTCTGTAGAGTTGTCATGCCAAGAATCCTTTGTTCGGAAATTATAGGTACTGGTTCTGGGTTCACTTCTGCCTCTCCCATCCCTATTCGGGATAAGGCGTCTGCTTTACTATTCTGACAACCTGGTCGATAGGTTATCACGAAATCAAACTCGGCAAAGAACAATGCCCATCGGATTTGGCGTGACGATTGGGCCTTGGGTGTCTTTAAATACTGTAAGTTCCGGTGATCGGTGATCACAGTAATGGTACGCCTGGCACCGGGAAGATAGTGCCGCCAAGCCTTGAACGGGGATTTAATGGCTAATAACTCCTTATCGGTAACTGCATAGTTTAACTCGGGTGCCGAGAACTTTCTGGACCAAAATGCTACTGGGTGAAGCTGGCCAGTTTCAGGGTCCTTTTGAGACAGGACAGCTCCCAGGGCTAGACTGGATGCATTAGTTTCCACTATGTATGGAAGTTCAGGGCGCGGTGCTTTAATACAGGTGCAAACGTGAATTTTGCTTTCAGCTCTTGGAAGACATTTTCAGCTTCTTCAGTCCACATAAAGCGTTTTATTTTTTCGCAAGAGTGCTGTGATGGGATGTACAACATGTGAAAAATTCGGGATAAATCTGCGGTAGAAATTGGCAAAGCCAAGCATGCTTTGTACTCCTTTAACTGAACTTGGTGATGGCCACTTAAGAATTGTGTCCACCTTTCGTGAGTCCATTCGGACTCCTTTTGGGGTTAGGATAAACCCAAGGAATTCAACTTCTGTGGCATGAAAAACGCATTTCTCCAGTTTTGCATATAGTTTGTGCTGGCGCAATTTCTCAAGGACTGCTCGGACATGCTTCACATGGTCAGATTCTGAAGAGGAGTATACTAGAATATCATTGATATATACGACAACACAAACATCAATGAGTTCACGAAGGACATCGTCACGAAGTATTAGAATGCTGCCGGTGCATTGCACAACCGAAAGGCCTCACCTGGTATTCGAATAACCCATACTTAGTGTGAAAAGCAGTCTTCCATTCATCGCCCTCTTTTACACGTACCAGATGGTATGCCCCCCGGAGATCTAGCTTAGTTTATATGCAAGCGTCCTTCACTTCGTCTAGTAATTCAGGGATCAGAGGCAATGGGTATCGGTTCTTAACAGTTATCTGGTTCAATGCGCGGTAGTCTATGCACGTTCTGAGGTCACCTTCCTTTTTGGGCACGAAGAACAAAGCTGAAGATGCAGGGGACTTGGATGGGTGAATGAAGCCATTAGCAAGGTACTGGTCTAGGTATTGTCATAGGTGAAGGTTCTCAGGTTCCGTAAGGGCGTAGATCCTGCTAAAAGGAGGTTGTGCACCGGGTATGAGATCGATTTGACAATCGTACAATCTGTGAGGTGGTAAGGTGTTTGCCTGTTCTTTTTGGAAGACATCCTGGAATTATTGGTATTCTGAGGTAGTTGCACGACTGCTGTGGTTACTGGGGCCAGGTCTGCGTTCAGATTTTTCTTTGGGTAACAGGTTTGTGCACAATCCGGGAAGGTTATTCTCTTCTCTCGCCAATCAATACAAGGATTATGTGTTTCCAACCAAGGTATCGCCAGTATTATTTGGAACTGTGGGGCTTTGATTAGATCAAACACAATAGTATCTCGATGCCCATCCTGACCCAATAGTGTCATCTCTGCGGTGGAATGAGTTACAGGCCCAGAGGCAATTTCAGTTCCATCGACTGTGGTGATGAAATCTGAGGTGGTTTTTCGGCAGAGAGCTAGATTCATCCTGGAGCCAATTCGTAGTCCACATAGTTTCCTACGGCCCCGGTATCAATGCATGCCCTTACTGCGTGCATACGAAATGGCTGCCTTGGATCTACGAGGACCATTGGTATGATGAAATGCAAGGTCTGAGTATCCTTCTTTAAGCTCGGCAAGCGGACCTCTACGCTTGCCGGGCGTGGTCGTTTCCAGAGTCTGACTCCATGTGGTTTTTATCAGCAGCTCCTACCACCTTCTTGGGTGGTTTTACAGGGCAATCCCGTAGAAAATGCCCAGAGGTTCCACAATATAGACACAATTGCATTTGCTGTCTCCTTTCTCTTTCCTTCTGGGTTAAGGGTCCTTTAACCCCTCTGATTTGCATGGGTTCTGAAGCATCTGCTCCTTTGGGGTTAGCGTGGGTCTTGACCAACACCCAATTCTCAAACTTGGCTCGATCAGCCTTTCTGTTCTGAAGTCTGTGATCTAACTGGACCACTAAGTCTATATATTCAGCGCAGTCTTGAGGTGGGTTCACGACTTCAGCCAAGACATCCTTGAGTTCTTCTCGAAGCCCACAATGAAATAACGTGATTCGTTTTACCTCAGGCCATCCAATTTCCACTATCAACCAATTAAAGGTCGCGATGTGGGATAGAAGGTCCTGGTTACCTTGTCGTAGGGACAAATGTTCGTTATCCAGGGCCTGTCCTTGGGAGTGCCTGGCAAATAGTCTTTCCATGCTCATTTGAAAGCCCTGAAAATCCCGAAGAATTGGGTCATCCTGAGTAACTAGTGGAATAGACCACTCAGCTACACTGCCGCTGAGATATGACAATACGAAGGCTACCTTTGCTTGATCGTTTGGGAAGGCTCCGGGTCTGCATAAAAAGTGCAAGCGGCATTGGTTCATAAACACGGCGAACCTTTTGGGATCTCCGGCAAAGCGTTCGGGTGGAGCTAATGGAATACTTCCTGGTAGGTTTATTTGCAATGGGTTACTCGATGACATAGGAGCTGGATTCCCCCCGGGACTTGGTAGGGGTGCTTGTCCAGCCTGGCTTTGCAGTAGTTGCTTAGCAAGGTCAAGGTCATCAGTTCGCTCCTTTGACAAAATCAGTTC
This sequence comes from Ambystoma mexicanum, assembly GCF_040938575.1. Classification (NCBI taxonomy): domain Eukaryota; kingdom Metazoa; phylum Chordata; class Amphibia; order Caudata; family Ambystomatidae; genus Ambystoma; species Ambystoma mexicanum. The sequence goes on from NC_090922.1 coordinate 258,744,134, forward strand.
TCTCCTAAGAGTATTGGTTTCTTGACGGGTGGAATGCAATTCAGCCCTCAGTTCCCCTAGTAATTGGGCCAATTGGTCAGTTTCTGAGGTATCCATAACGCCCGGATGGGAATTTGTGGGTAGGCTTCGCGTTCTGTTACGCTCACCTGGCTCCCACAGGGGCGTCGATCTGAACTGGACAGCTGTGGCCTCCACCAATGTGACGCGTAGTGCCGAGATGACGGACTGGACTGGCCCACCTAGCTTCGTTTGCTTGGCCCGTAGGAATATTCTTCTGCAAATGGAGAAAGGGAATTAACCACGCGTGGAGTTGAGCGTTAACCCTCCCCCACTCCCACTGTTCTCCCCACTGATCATCTTTGATGTCCCGTATAGTCTCACCTGATGGTTTGGAAAGATGAGCTCTCCATCCTGCATTGAGCGCAGGGGCGCGTTGATAACCAGTTGCTTCACTGGCTCGAAGGAACTGGTGAGTTCCAGAACAATATTGACTCTGAGATTCCCAGCAAGACGCTGTAAGTATGTAGTTCGTAAGAGTTCAAATGTCTGACTTTCACTCTTGTCCGATTCCTTGCAGGTTGCAGCTTGACCCTAGCGAAGTGTTCCTCGTGGCAACCAGTAATATTCAGGTAAGGATTTGTATTATCCAACACAGTTTGATAAAATAATGTCAATATGTAACCTGTTGCTTTCTCCCTTATTCAGGCGCTGAGAGAAAATATGAAGTCTCGGGGAATAATGCCTCCGGCGGTAAAATCAGGTAAGTCCATTGTGTTGAGGAGGTTTCCCCTTGTTTGTCCCTTTGTTTCACCTTGCTGTCCTTTTGTTTCCCCTTAGGGGCAGGGGTTTGGCGAGGATGCAGTGGAAGCTGCGGCGACCCGTGAAGAGGAATAGTACCCCCGGTGGTAAATCAGGTAAGTCTATGGGGGGTAACTAATATTGCCTCTGTGCATTCCCTTGGCTCACCTTGCTGTTCTTGTCTTCCCCTTAGGTGCCGGAGTGAGGCGGGAGCATGCAGAAGGATGCGGTGGAATGTGAAGATGCTGCGAAGGCCGGTGAGTTCAGCGCGGCGCTGCTGCAGGCGAGGCAACGCGCATAAAATAACTTCTTTCTTCCAGCTCGAAGGCGCGATGGATCGGGAATTCAGGTAAGGATCAAAGGTATTGCTCTTGTTCTAACCTTTTCTCCTTCTATCCCCTTTTTCTAGGAGCTCCGGACTCGAGGCGGGCGTGGCAGAAGACTGGATGCAGACTTGCAGGCACGGTGAGCGTTACGCTGCTGGATGCAGAATAACGCGCCGTGTGTTTCTATTCGTGCGTGGTTTAAATAGCCTCCAAAGTAGTCCCAGGTAAGTATTCCTCCCCAGCCCCACCCGAGTAAAAAATAGTCCCTTAGGTAAAGTAGTCCCTTCCAAGCCTCCTTTGGCTTGGAGCTCTTGCAGCATGGTCTGCATCAGGTAAGTTTTAATCTATGAGCCTGGTGCCTATGGCGCCAGGACTGACTCTCCATATGAGCCTGGAGCCATAGGCGCCAGGACTGCACCCAAATAGCCCCTAGCAGGGGTTGTTGGGTTTGCTTAGCATAACTTGATGCCTGCTTCCGGGGTTGCTGGGCTTGGTCTGGGTCCCCAGGGGTAGGCATCATGACAAGTAGGGAAAAAAGCTGCAAGCAGGAAGGCACCAGGTGTGTGGGGCTTGCTTATTGGTGAAAAAGAGCGGCAATCAGGAAGGCACCAGGTGGACGGGGCTTGCTAAGTGGTCAAAAAGAGCGGCAACCAGGAAGGCACCTGGTGGGCGGGGCTTAGGCCAGATGACCTAGATCCACTTGCACCTGCTCCCCAGCAGCAAAGAAAAAAATGCTGGAGGGCTCCTTAAGTAGGGAAAAGAGCGGCAAGCAGGAAGGCACCAGGTGGGCGGGGCTTGCTAAGTGGTGAAAAAGAGCGGCAACCAGGAAGACACCAGGTGGACGGGGCTTAGGCCAGGTGACCTAGATCCACTTGCACCTGCTCCCCAGCTTCAAAGGAAAAGAGGCTGGAGGGTTCCTTAAGTAGGGAAAAGAGCGGCAAGCAGGAAGACACGAAGTCAGCGGGGCTTGATAAGTGGTGAAAAAGAGCAGCAAGCAGGAAGGCACCATGTGGGCGGGGCTTGCTAAGTGACGAAAAAGTGCGGCAACCAGGAAGGCACCAGGTAGGCAGGGCTTAGGCCAGATGACCTACATCCACTTGCACCTGCTCCCCAGCTTCAAAGGAAAAGATATTGGAGGGCTCCGTAAGTAGGGAAAAGAGTGGCAAGCAGCAAGGCACCAGGGGGGCGGGGTTTAGGCCAGATGACCTAGATCCACTTGCACCTGTTCCTTAGCTGCAAAGAAAAAGAGGCTGGAGGGCTCCTTAAGTAGGGAAAAGAGTGGCAAGCAGGAAGGCACCAGGTGGGCGGGGCTTGCTAAGTGGTGAAAAAGAGCGGCAACCAGGAAGGCACCAGATGGGCAGGGCTTAGGCTAGATGACCCAGATCCACTTGCACCTGCTACCCAGCTGCCTGGTCACCAAGTCAACAAGGTCAACAAGGTCAAATGCGGCTGATAGGTCTAGAAGGAGATGCAGCGACAATGATCCTCTGTCATTGGTGCTGTCAAGCTGTTTTTTTTATGTCAAGGAAGGCTGTTTCTGCCCCTTGCTTTGTGCAGAAGCCTGACTGGTGTTAGCCTAGAATGCGGTAGGGCTCTTGGAAAGATTGTATTTGTAGGTAGGCCACTCTGTCCATGAATTGTTAGAAGGAAGGGGACGGTGGTGATGGGCGGTAGTTGATAGGGATAGCTGGGTAAAGGATAGGTTTTTTCAGGACCGGTGCAATCCATTTATTTATTTATTTAGCATTTGTAGATTGCACCTAACCGGTAGGTATCTGGGCGCTGGATATAAAGGGTTGGAAACATTTACAGTTACAGTAGTTACCAAAGGCAACCTGCGATACAGTCATTAAGTCATACAGTACATCTTTACAGTATTTACAGTATATACAATTCAAATATACAATTCACTATCTGAGGTTTCTCAGTGCTCAGTCTCGGTACAGTTTTAGCAAGAATAGATATACAGTTAGCAGTGAGGTGGTTGCAGCAGAAGTGGGATTACAGAGAGAAGAGCCAGGTTTTGAGTTTTCTGCGGAATGAGGAATGGGAATGAGGAATGGGATGGATCAGTTCTGATAGATAGAGGGAGAGTGTTCCAGGTTTTTGCAGCTACTACCGGGACGCTGTGACCCCCATCTTTAGTTCTTTTGAATTTGAGAATAGCGAGAAGGTGAGCTGATGTAGCGTGTGTGCGCTTAGTAGTTTGTGTGTGGATGAGCAGGCTGGTGAGATATTTGGGTGCAGTGTTGGTTAGGCATTTGTGGAAAATCGTCAGGGTTTGAAATCTGATTCTGTTCTGGACTGGCAGCCAGCGTGCATTGCGTCTGGTTTCTGAGATATGCTCTCTTCTGGGGATGTTTAAGGCAGCTCGGAGGGCATTGTTTTGTGTGACTTGAAGGTTTTTGATACTGCTGGTCGAGGCGCCAGCCAGAAGAACATTACAATAGTCGAGTTTTGACGGGATGAGGGCTCTGGCCAAGGTGAGCCAACTGTCAGGTGAGAGGTAAGGTTTACATGTGTTAGTGAGTTTAGCCATATAAGCTGCTGATGAGACTGTTACGTTGACTTGTCTAGTTAGGGTTAATGAGGAGTCAAGGTATACACCCAAGGTTTGGACTTCTTATGAGACGGGTATAGTGTTTCCATCTTTTGTGAAAAGTTTGTACCTAGGGTTGAGTTTTTTTTAGGCTTGTTTGAGTACCCACGAGTAGTAACTCAGTTTTGTCATCGTTTAGACAAAGGGCATGCTGTGCTATCCAAGACTGGATCATTTGATAGAGGTTGTTAAGTATGAGAGAGTCTTTGTCATAGCCTCCCGAGAGGTGCACCAGGATCTGCGTGTCATCCGCATAATTGGTGTACGACACTGCAAGTTTATCTAGGCAGTCGAACTGGGGCTTGGTAAAATGTTATACAATGTGGGTGACATGCAGGATCCTTGGGGCACACCATGGAGGATTGGGGCAGTTAGAGAACACTCTCCATGATTAAGTGCAAGAGGGACAGAACATGATGTGATGGAGGAGTTGATAATGATGGTGATAAGGGGGAGTACGGGCTCTACACAATCTTTGACCAGGGAGGCAGAGATTGAGTGCCCCTTGCACCAGGATGGCTTAAGCCCAGCATTGATATTTGCAAGGTCGATGTTACTGATAGGTTGAAACTATAAAGGTGGGATGCCTACATGAGTGGGCTGGGAATGAGGCCGTCGATGGGCTGAAAAGCTTGTTTAGCATGAATTTTGGATTGGAGCTGTGAGATTTTTCCTGTCATGGTGTCTTATATAGTGTTACGCTAAGCGTTATCTTCAATGATGATATCCGGGGGGGAGATAGGGGTTTCTAGCTCTCAGAATATGTTGAAGAGTTCCTGAGATCTAGAAGGTGCATTAGCAATTCTTTCATTTTAGGTGGCAGCTTTGGGTGTGAGGATGAGCTGTTTGTATTGGTGGGAGAGTGAGGAGAGGTGGTTCTTATTCGTTGATGTGGGAGTTTTGTGCCAAATGACTTCTGTTGTTCGTTTAGCGGCTCTGGCGGAGCGCAGTTCTGGGGTTAACCGTGAATTAAGATGTGTGAGGTTCTTAAATTTCTTTGCTTTAAGGGGTGCAAAGAGGTTGACGACATTGGTGAGTCAGTAGTTATAGTGGTCCACTAAGACTGAGGGGTCTTGTGAAGAGGGTAGTGGTGAATTAATGTGAGGGATGATGTTGGTGATAGTTAGGTTTCGTGAGCTATGAGCCATGGTGATTTTGGTGGTGATGACTGGCTTGGCACATATGCTAATGGCTGGGATGGTGAAGAAGATAGTGTGGTGGTCTGACCAGGGGCAGGGACGGTATGAAGAGATGGTGGTGTTAGAGTTGTGGTCTAGCAGCCAATCAAGGATGCAGTTGTGAGAGTGCGTTGGTTCAGTGATGATTTGGGTGCAACAAAATGGTGCTATGGTGGTGGTTATGACAGTGGTGTTGGTATCGCTAGCGCAATTGAAGCCAAGTTTGAGGTCACCGAGAACTATGAGTTGAGACGTAGGTTTGAGGTTGGTAGTGAGAAGTTGAGTGAGGACATCTTTGAAGGACATGATAGGGCCAGGGGGACGGTATGTGAGATGTAATGTTAGTGTGTTGTTTTGTGAGCAATTGATTTTGGCTGACAATGCTTCACAGTTGGGGATTGAGGTAGATTGAGATGTGTATATTGGGAGGGAATCTTTGTGGACGATGGCTACATCACCACCTTTTCTGTCTTGCCTGTCACAACAGAGAATGGCGTAGCATGATGGGATGGCAATGGCAATTTCTTCACATAGAGCACAAACACACGGGTTGTCACACACCAACAACATACACAAAATAACATAGTGCACCCTTTTTACGAGAGACACAACTCAGAAAGAATAACATTACAGAAGGCGTCCCCCCTTTCTACTCGGGCTGCATCTCTGCATGACAGCCACTCTCAAATGACGTCCCCCCTTTTCTACTCCAACTAGATCTTTACAGAACAGCCACTCTCACACTTTACACCTTTGGGGAAGGCATACGTGCCCCCTATCTACTATGACGTGGCCAGATCTTCACAGAACAGCCACTCTTCACGCTTCACACTTTTGGGGAAGGCATACGTGCCCTCCTATCTACTATGGCTTGGCTAGATCTTTACAGAACAGCCACTCTCACACTTTACACCTTTGGGGAAGGCATACGTGCCCCCTATCTACTATGGCGTGGCTAGATCTTTACAGAACAGTCACTCTCACACTTTACACTTTTGGGGAAGGCATACGTGCCCCCGTTTCTACGATGGCGTGGCTAGATCTTTACAGAACAGTCACTCTCACACTTCACACTTTTGGCAGAAGGCATACTTACCCCCTATCTACTGAAGCTGAATCCTCACATATCACCCACTGTAACATGGCAGATGGATTACAATAGTCCCATTCCTTTTCCGCTTGGTAACCTCACACACACAGCCGTCCCACATTACTTACCAATGACTACCTCACACACACACACAAGAGGAGAGTCCCATACTTTTTACCACTCACTACCTCACAATAGATTATAGTGCCAAACTCTTTGCACACCTTTTTAAAGAGTGGTGTCGCTCCTAATGGAAATAGTCCCATTCTTTTGCCAATTACATTTTGTTATATTTTCCTACAAGTCACATATTTTCCTACAAGTCACAGCTCTATTCCTACACATTTTTAAATTGGTTAACTCTATCTCCATTCTCACTACAACAGAGTTTACAAATATTTTTACATGTTATTTGCTACGCCAACGCTTCCACTTCATAATCAGAAATACCTATAACCTAAAGACCAACCGCACAGAGTAGTCCCTTACTTCTTTCCACTGAAAGCCTCAGAGATGGTCCCATGCCTTTTTACCAATTACTACACAGACAGTGGTCCCATACTTATTACCGATGACTACACATACAGTAGTCCAATACTTTTAGAACAATTACTACAACACACGTTTTTGCTGATTCAAACACACCTTTTGTTTACCAATGTCTACACACAGAGTAGTCCCATAATGTTATGCCCTTGACTACCAGACACAGTAGTCCCATATTTGGTACCAATGTCTACACACACAGTAGTCCCATACTTACATCACCAGGCTTCTTATTGTGTCTATGTTGGTGGTGTGTGACAACCTGTGTGTTTGAGTGCCTGTTGGATGTATGTGCTGTGTGAAGAAAGGACATGTGATGTGATGTGCTTTGTTGTGAGGTGTTGAGATCTGGAAGGAAGGGAGATGTGTTGTGATGTGCCTCGTTGTGATGTGGTGAGATCTGGAAGGAAGGGAGATGTGTTGTGATGTGTTTTGTTGTGAGGTGGTGAGATCTGGAAGGAAGGGAGATGTGTTGCAATGTGCTTTGTTGTGATGTGGTGAGATCTGGAAAGAAGGGAGAAGTGTTATATAGTGCTTTCAATGAATGTAGAAGACTGGTGATGTAAGCGAGAATGTTTGGTGTGACAGCGAGGATGTTATAGTGTGAGTGAGGGAATGCTTATAGTAAAGGTTCTAGACTGAGGATTTTGAGAGCCCCTGCCGGGGTGATGGGAGCCAGTGGTTCTCAATGTGACATCTTAATGTAACTTACTGAATCGGATTAAAGTAACTGTGCTGGAAACTAGCTGATGTGCCTTAGGATCCTGCTTGTTTTGCCCCAAATTTCACTGCCTTTTTTTGTTCACCCTAGGTGATCTCCTTACACCTGGCACCCCTACCTCTGGCCATATTTCTTCATCCTGGGTCTCTTTGGATACTGCACACTGCGTCCATGCCCTGGCACTTCTAATGGAAACAGAGCATGCCCTTACTTTGCTTTCCCCTGGGTCTTCCACTGTGGCAACAGCTCCCTCTTAACTTCGTCAAAGCTCTCCCCTCCTTCATCTGTGTGATTGGACTTACTTAAGATGAACATTCTTCTATGAATCAGGGTTTGTGTAGGTAGTGCAAAGCCACTTTTCAGCAGTGCAAATTCCCTTTGAACCGGGCAAATATTCCATGAATCAGGCCATGTATGTGTGCTTTGATTACAAATGTTGATGGCCGGCGCTGTACATGGCTCACTATGAGGGGTTCGGGGTGGAAAGGGTCTAAGTGCAGGGGAAGCGTTTGAAGTCTCCAAGATGATCCAAGCTTTACCGTAGATTGAGCCAAAGATGTGAGAACGAGGTTGACCTGGTTCTGAGGTTGGATCAATGTTTGTGTGAATGAAAAGTTAATCGAAGACATTGTGGGTCACGCACATTTAGAACTCCTAGAGAGCCATCCAGTGAAGTGATGTAGACATATCAGGGGATCCCACATGCGCGCCAATGCAGATGGGGGAGCAATGGGCCGCTTAGTAGGGAGAGGGAACTGAACGCAAAAGGATTGATTGTGCTTCAATTGTCGGAAAGAAGGCCACATCATAAGGGACTGTTCCACTAAAACATCTAGCTCGGTGGTGGGAAATGGGGTGGGCCAGCAGTAGATGGGGGAGGGGGGCTTATTATTAGACATTTCAGAAATCAGTTATTACTTACCCTCCCATGCATTGTAGTTGACACAGTAGATAGTTGGGAAACCACAGGCATTTATATTGTATAGTTGGGTACCTAGCAACCTCTTGGATTTGAAGAAGTAGCATCCTTAGTGTGTGAAGTTGATGCATGGCACATGCTTTACCAAAGGCCCATCCCACAAAGCACACACAAGCTTGAACTTTGGTGTCCTGGAAATTACGAACAAAGAACTCATTTTTTTTAAACTTTGTTTATTAAGGGAACGGTTCACAGCAAGACAATTCTCATAAGCAGTGCGACATAGCATGTGCATAATTTCGACAGTGACATATATCTATGGCAATGAGGCAGGCATCGTCACCTGAGTAGGTGTTGCATCAGCATCAGACATCAGATCACACAGGTACAGACGTAACAGCGGCCATATATCTTTGAGACGACAAGGCGTCAGGACCGATAAGACAAAAAGTCCCTCATCGTCATTCACCATACATAAGTCTTTCAGGAAGTTGGATCGGGTAGGTCCTGCGGCAGATTTCCAACATTTAAGTATGCAGCGTTTGGCCATAACACATGAGATATTAAAAAATCTTCTTGTGGTTTCCTTCACCTTTCCAATGTCACCAAACATGTATTTCAGGGGAGACAGAGTGGCTTGGATCGCCGTTATCTCCTCAAGGAGCTCAGCCACTTCTCGCCAAAAGTCTGCAATAACAGGGCACGACCAGTACGTATGGTACGCTCCAGCATCGGGGGCGCCACATTTCGAACATGTCCCTGTGCAACCCTCCACAAACTTAGCCAGCCTAGCTGGGGAGTAATGTAACTGATTCAGGATTTTATATTGAATCAGTTGGAGTCCTGAGTTCATAGAGACCGATTTGGTGAGTTGACAATATCGGGCCCATCTCACGTCATCAATCTGGGTACCCACATCCCGTTCCCAGGTTTCTCTAATAGTGTTTCGTGAGGGGGAATATGTTTGCACCAAGGTGTATAGCGACGAGACTCCCTTACTATGACCATCCGTCGTCACCACAGCTCTAATGCATTTGTGTGTCTGGGGCTCTGCCGGGAAGGAAGGCCATTTAGCAGCAAAAGCTGTTCTCATACGATAGTATTGAAGGCACCTTAGCTGGCCACCCCCCACTGCACTCAGGAAATCTGTGAGTTCACAAAACATGCCATCGGGGAACATGTCTCGCATCCTGAAAAGTTTATTCGGGTCCCAGGTTCGCTGAAGGGCCTTGTCAAAGGTCGGGGAAATACTAGAGAAGTTCCACAGGGGTATATCTGGGTCATAGGGAATCTCCAGGCCAATTCTCTTGTAGATCCAGGACCAAGCTCGTGTGGTGATGTATACCGGGTCGAATGGGCAGATGTTACCATAAGTGGGGTTCAGGAGGACAGATCGTATATCATTAGGGCGGACTGCATGCTTTTCAAGAAGAATGTGTGGGGCTGTGTCTTTGGGGTCAAACCAATGTTTCACAAATTGTGCCTGTGCTGCTATACAGTATAATTCAAAATCAGGTGCTGCAATACCGCCCTGTGAGTATGGCTCCACCATCTTGTCCCAGCCTAGCCTAGCAGTTTTCCCGTTCCAAATAAAGGGAGACTCCAAAGATTTAAGTTTCGCAAAAAAGGGTTTACCGGGCCAAATCGGGATATTGTTGAAGAAATATAAGAGTTTGGGTAGAACTACCATTTTAAGTAGGGCCACTCGGCCACATAAGGACAGAGGGAGATTAGCCCATAGTTGGAGCTTGGTCATAAGGGTGAGAAGTAGGTCGCCGTGATTATGCGAGTACAGCAGCTGTCTATCTCTGGCCACCATGATTCCCAGGTATTTTGCCTGCGAGGGGGCAGGCTTAAACCCTGTCATATGAGATAGGTCACCTGTATTGGCGGTCAATGGAAATATTTCATATTTTGGGACATTGATTTTATATCCTGAATATTCCGAGAACTCGTGTATATCAGACATAATGTGTTGCACATTCTCATGTGGGTCCTGGACATATAACAACGTATCATCCGTGTACAGTGATATAATTTGGGAAGGGCCAGTCATCCTGAGACCTCTGTGCGAGTGGTGCTGACGGATGTATTCTGCCATCGGTTCAATTGTGAGTGCAAAGAGAATGGGTGAGAAAGGACAGCCCTGTCTGGTCCCTCTATGTAAATGGAAAGAAGGGGACAAGGTGTTATTAGTTAGGACCTTGGCAGATGGTTGGGTAAATAGCAGCCGGACGCATTTAGTAAAATATGGCCCAAGTCCAAACCTCTCGAGTACCAGGAAAAGGTATGTCCAGGAGACGGAATCAAAGGCCTTTTCAGCATCTAGGGCCACTTCAGCCGCTTTTGCCTCCGGATCTATTTGCGCCAGAACATTAAATAATCGTCTCAGGTTTAAAGCTGTAGATCTGGTTGGTATAAAGCCAGCTTGGTCAGGGTGGACCAGGATTGGCATGTACAGCAGGAGTCTGGTGGTCAGCACTTTGGCGAAGATTTTCACGTCAGTGTTGATTAGAGAAAGGGGTCTGTAAGAGGCCATATCCTGTGCTGGTCTGCGTGGCTTCAGAAGGACTGTAATGACTGCTTCACGCATCGAGTCTGGAAGGAGAACACGATTCATAACCTCTTCCCACACCTAATAGTGGGGCCAGCTCACCCTGAAATGCTTTGTACAGTTCGGCGGTCAGGCTGTCTGAGCCGGGGGTGCGGCCACCGGTTAGAGATTTAATGGTCGCAGTGAGTTCTTCGATAGTAACGGGTTGATCCAAAATGTTTTGTGTCGTTTGGGTAAGTGTTGGTAGATCGAGGGAGTCTAGGTACCTGAACGTGTCTTCCCTGGTTTTAACATCATGATCAGAGTACAGAGCAGAGTAGGAATCAGCAAACGTGGAATTAATGTTCCTTTCTTTATTGACCATGACCCCAGCCGGGTTCTGGATACTAGCGATTGGGTTAAGGTGCCTGTCTGTTCTAAGCATGTTAGCCAGAAACCTCCCCGCTCTATTACTCTCCCCGTACCTGCGGGCCTTAGCTGGGGCAGCCATGTATAAGACTTCCCTGTTGGCTAGCTCATTGAATTCCTTGAGGGAAGCGTGAATCTTAGATAGTGTTTCCTTGTTCAATGTGGCGCTATATTCCGTCTGTAGTGCGTCTATTGTGGCTTCGGCCACACCCAGTTCCCTTCTCACCGCTTTCAGCATACCCGTAGATTTACCCAGAATAGTACCCCAAATCCAAACATTGAATGCCTCCCATAGGGTAGCATAGGTGCTCACCGAACCCTCGTTCAACTCCAGAAATTCCTCAATTTCAATATGTAGTGCTTCACAGATATTGGGGTTCCTAAGGATCGCAGAGGTCATTCTCCACCTTTTAGCCGGAGGTGGGGAGTCATCTAGGCAGATATCTAGTGTTATCGGCAAGTTGTCTGAGAGCGTGCCGGGGTGTATTGCACAGGCAGTGATCGACCCAGAGAGGGATGAACTAATGGACCAATAATCTATACGGGAGTGGGAGTCATGAACAGATGAGTAGAAAGTGAATTTCCTCTCATATGTATGTAACGTGCACCATGCGTCAATTATATCGGTCTGTTCCATCATCTGTCTAACAGCAAGTGCCGCTTTGGACGGGGCCCTGGGGGGGTAGATGAGCGATCCAGGGAGTGATCAAGTATCATATTAAAATCCCCACCCCATATTATTTGCGCCTCCCCCGATGTGGACAGCATATCAAGGATTGTGCAGTAGAATAGCGGATCATCTATATTAGGACCGTATGTGTTGATCAGTAATATTTGCCGTCCCGCCACCTCCCCCCATACCAACACGTATCTACCTAGAGGGTCTATCTTACTGGAAAGATACCTGAAGCATATCTTGGGATGTATAAGTGTCAGGACTCCCCTGGACTGTGCTGAATACTCTGTGAAGTACCTATGAGGACCCCATCGTGGGAGGAATTTGGTATTGATACTCCCCAGCGCATGTGTTTCCTGTATCAGAAGGATGTGGGGGTCATGGCGTGTAATGTATGCAGCAATTTTCCTTGCCTTGACTGGATTGTTGACACCCCGAATGTTCCAGGAGAGTAGTCTAATGCTTAAGCCACTTTTAGTCTGTGCCATAGTTGCCTATCGAAAGGAGCCTTTGCCAAGTATGGCGCCATTGTCTTAAGTGATGTAAGAGTCCTGCTGGAAAATAGTCCCCTGATTTTAACTTTGTAACATCCCCAACCATGCCTGGGATAGCGCCAGGAAAAACTTTTACCTGTTTCCCCCGCCAACCCCCACCCGCATCATCAACCCCAACCCGATGATGTATCCCATCAACCATAAAGTGGGAAGTCTCCTGGGGGTATGAGCTGTACTCACGTGACTGACCACCATGGGGGGGGCTCACGGCCCTATGACAACATATGGTGGACAGGGCCACCTCGCTGTCAATGGGTTATTGAACCTGTGGCAAGGCAGTGCGGAGTAAGTCTTATCAGCCAGCATGGTCCTCTGGTTCCGCCACCGGCCGGGGAGGCAAGTTGCGGTCAGTCTCCCGGCTCCCTGGGGAAGTGGGATTGAGGCCTCGACATACATCATGGCCTCTGTAGGATTCTCAAAAAAGTGTACTCGGCCTCAGTGTTGGATGCGCATTTTAGCCGAGAAGACAAGTGCATATGGGATCTGGCGTAGCCTCAGCTGTCTCTTGACCGGTTCGTAGGACCTCCTCAGCGTTTGCACATTAGTTGAAAAATCCGGATATATGTGTATCCTGTTGTCTTCATAATGTAGAGAGCCTTTTCCCTGGAAAGTCTCAGGATAGCGTCTCTGTCTCTATAATTTAGGAGTCGGGCAATGATCGTGCGGGGCGGTGCTCCAGTTTTAGGAGGGGGGGCCAGGGTGCGATGGGCCCGCTCCACGAGAAAATGATCGGAGAAAGCATCGGGGCCCAAGAGGGATTTCAGGAGGTTTTCCACCTGGCGTTCCATGGAATCTTTTCCGAAGGATTCGGCTACCCCAACCAGGCGGATGTTGTTTCTCCTGGAACGAGATTCCAAGTCCTCGCACTTATTCAGGGTTTTCTGCAGGTCACCCTTTAACTGGGCGATATCGCGGCTGTGTTGTGCTATCGAGTCCTCGTTGACTCCAATTCTGTTCTCCGCCTCCGTAGTGCGTGCACTTTCCTTGTCAACCCTTGCCTTCAGAGAGCTGATCATGATCCCTATATCGTCCAGTTTGCTGTTAACCACCAGGAATCCACACTGGACTATCGATAATAGTTTGTCCACTCTCTCATTCATTGGAGATTCCGGTTGGCCGCCCGGGGGCTCAGTGGGTGTCTCGGCAGACCCATGTGGCTGGGAGCTGGCAAAGGAGTCCATCGGACCAGTTTTCTTGGGGCCCATACTTTTCTTTCGCTGCGGCCCATATATTAAATCTGTTGGGTTGCGTCCACACACGTTCGGGTGCCCATTAGTAGTCGGTTGTCAGCGATCGCCGGCACTTAGGCATATGACTCAATCATCAGCGTAGTTTGTGGGCAGTATGTGCTGCATACAGGGAGGCAAGGGCAACACTGCTTGTGTGGCAGGTATGTGTGGAGGAAATGTGCCAGAGCATCCCGGGAGGGGCTACGGCAAGGACACCCACGTTCTGATGTTATCAGCAGGCCCCGACGAGCGAACGCAGCTGGCACGCCGCCGTTGGCAAGGTCCGACTCGGTTGTCAGTTTAAGGATCAGCTCGTGGGGCAGCAACGGCTCAGGAAGCGGGTCGGTGCCCCGCTGAAGAAAAGTAATGTTCCGCCCGGGCCGGGCTTGCGGTGTACACCCGGGAGGAGAACCGGGGGCCAGCAGGATATATTCACCGGCAACTCTGAAGTGTATCAGGAAGGCACCCGGCAGCAAAAAGGCACGCAGCGTGGCTCCTCCCCTCTCTGACCTGTAGGCAAGCTGACACCTCCGGCTGTCGCGTGATTTCTCTGGAACTGTGGTCTGGGTATGCCGCCGCCACGCTCACGGTGTAGGTGTCCAGTCCGATATTTCAGGATTGATCCAGCGTTTCTGCAGGGGAATCAGTGGAATGATGCCGCAGGTCTTCCGCTGCCGATAACAGATGTTTATTGGCGTGTAGGTGGCCCCAAACAGGATTAATTTTATGGTAGGATATGTTATGGGCCGGAGCTCTCCCTTCAGGCGGCCATCGACGTTGTGCGCAACAGCGCCCCCGAAAGAACAAAGAACTCATTTTGACTTAACATGTACCCTCCCTCGGTTCAAGAGTGTTCTAAGTATTGCTTGGCTGTCAGTACATAATACGGGCATAGATGTGCAACAAAGGTGAGTAAGCTTCTCTTCTGGACATAGTCTCAGCTATTATCTGCAAACCCACTGGGCCACGACAGCTCAGGGACAGTGATGCGCCCAGCATCTTTTGCAAGAAATAATCCATGAACAGCTGCTTAGCACTACTACATTGGAGGATGGGACACTTCATTCTCTGTACATGTCTTTTGTGTGAGGAGGGGTTAAGCACGGGGATCTTCCTTTCTTCCTTTCTCTGCCCTTCCAGAGATGGAGCCTGCATTTCTGATACTCACATGGCCTTCTCTGCTGGATCCCTCACCTGCTCTCCCTGCCCCCACCGGAAGCACAGGACTGCAATGCTGTTCCTGCTGGCTTCCCCAACAAAGGCAGGGGCTGTACTAATTGTTTTCTTTTTTATTGTGTCCCCCTGATAAAACAAGCAACACATCCTCCTCCCTTCCGGCATGCTGCAGTGTGGTTGGGTGCCGGCAGGGGTACATGACATGCTCTGCTATTTTGCTGTAAATTGTGCTCCCATCAGCTATCCCACATGCAACCTCACCACCCTTCTTCCATTCACCCACACCCAACCTACTTTACCCTCACCCTATTCTACCACAACTACACTTTACCCCATACCCCCCACTTTACTCACACCAATTCTACCCCACCGCCACCCACTCTATTCCTACCCAGCTCTTCCCCAACCTTCTCTAACCCACCTGAATACTCTATCCCACCACTCTACTCCACCCCTGTATTTCACCCACTCCACCCCAAATTACTTCACCCAACCCCAACCTCACCTCACTGTACCCCACCCCCTCAATCCTCAGATCACTACTCTACCCACCCCACTACTCTAGATTCTCCACTACTGAGGTCCACTACTGAGATGATATTTTATTTGTATCACTCTCATACACAAGTGTTTCAGAGCGTGACGAGGCAAGGGAGGGGACCAAGGGAGAACAAAAAACAATGATCTTACTAGGCCCAGTGTCATTGAGAACGCGCAACAAAAGGGGAGAGGGAAAGGGGGAAAGTGCAAGGGAGAGGGGAGAAAAAACGAGAGTGCTAAGCAAGAGGCACAATAATACAAAAATACAAAAAGGTAGTGCAGCCAGCAAGATGGTGAGTGCAGCTATTGAGCGCAGACAACTGGTGTCTGGTAAGTGCAGGTGAGGGGGCTTTAGGGTAACAGATACAGACCTAAGTGCAGGGATTGGCTGGGGCAGTGTGGGTGAGTGGCTAGGTGGGCATGAAATCAGAGGGTAAACCAGGTGCACTGTGCCGAAGCAGACGGATCAGCAGGGGAGAGGGAGAGCGAAGGCAGAAGCAAAGAGAAATGTCTTGAGGTGCTTCCGTAACCGGAGATGGTTCTCCTCAAGTTTCAGATTGGCAGGGAGACTGTTCCAGAGGGTGGCCCCTGCTGAGGAAAGAGATCTACCACCAACTCGTTGCTTGGAGAAGCGACTGACCCTGAGGGAGTTGGAGGTGGAGGAGCGAAGAGCTTGAGTAGGAAGGTATTTAAGGAGGGAAACTTGAGTGTATTTTGGACCCAGGCCCAAGAAAGCCCTGTGGACAATGCAAAGGGTCTTGAATTTAATCCTTGCAGCCACTGGGAGCAAATGAAGAGATTTCAGGGCTGGAGAGATACGATCCCAGGGCTTGAGGCCAAGGACAAGTCTCGCAGTCCTGTACTCTACCCCACCTCACTGTTCCACCTCCTCCAAAACCACCAACTCCACCTCATCTCATCCCACTCTGTACCCACCCACACCACCCCCTTAGCCTGTCCCACCCCACTACTTTACCCCACCCCACTACACTACCCCAGTGACTACTCTACCCTACCGCACTATTCTGGCCCACTTATCTAGTGCACCCAGTTACGCTTCCTCAGTACCCCAACCCACTTCTCTACGGCACCGTAACACTGTAACGCCACTTCAAAGTCTAGTGCAATTGCTCTTAACTTGTCAGGAATATGGTGAATTGAAACTGTGTAGAACAAGGTTGAACATATGCTATGTGAAGTAATGTTCATGCTCCCGCAGTTAGCTCCTAATTTTGCAGTCCTTACTGAACTCAATCAGGGGTATTTTGGGGATAGGTTTGCAGGAAGACCAATTCAAATATGCATTTGGATTTGGTCTAACCATTTTGTTTCTTTTTGGTAGAAATGTTTGCATGATGTGTGCTCCAGAGATGTTTGAGGGAAGACGCCACTAACGGGAAGTTGCATTCATGACGGTATTTCCTCATCAATTGGTGACCCTGGTTCACATCCTCCAAATACCCGACAAAAGAACGACAGGCGCGGGACCAAGAGATTATTTCAAGTTGAAGGAAGATGGAAAATCGGTGGCAAAGCAACGGGTCACTAATGCGTGCTTCCTCCTCTCTTGACTCTCTGCAGCAATATTCAGCGTAGTTGCTGGAATCGGCATCAGGAACATGGGTATCACTTTCCCATCTCAATTCTTCACTTATTGGAAGCACGTCCGACATGGGGGCAGCACGCTCCGTGTATAATATTCGTGCGTGCCCCTTCTGTCCCAACTCTTCACCTCGAAGAGACACCTGTGCCTCAGTTTCTATATAATGTCAACCTGCTTTTTACCTACAATTACCCGCTGGCCCTGTTGTGGCTTTGGCGCTTAGTGTTTTTTTTTCGCACAGCGCTCTGGATCAGGAGTAGGGAAGGCTAATTTGGTGTATGTTTCATTATGATTATGCCCCAATTTTTTTCAATCTAAGCGGCGATTTTATTTTTTATGTTTTGTCTATGAATTTATTTTTGAAAGTTACAATTACGTGTTCCTTTTACATCAATGTGTACAAATGACACGGACGAACTGGTCAAGGCGAGTTCTTAAACTCTTGAGACGTGTATAATCTGCTCTATGACATGATGTTGTTGTTATCGTATACTTCCCAACATAAAGTACTTCTTAACTTGAAACAAATACACCCCTCCATGTAGTGATCCGGCTTCTTTCTTGGCCGAGGGGGGATGGGACAGGAATTAGGATTCAAGAAGCATGACAGCGGTGGCCACGTGGGGGAAGAGTGGGGGAAGTAACACGGCACGTGTGGTCCGTGGCCCGGTGGGGGAAGTAACACGGCACGTGTGGTCCGTGGCCCAGTGGGGGAAGTAGCACGGCATGTGTGGTCCGTGGCCCCATTGGGGAAGTAACACGGCACGTGTGGTCCGTGGCCCAGTGGGGGAAGTAGCACGGCATGTGTGGTCCGTGGCCCCATTGGGGAAGTAACATGGCATGTGTGGTCCGTGGCCCCATTGGGGAAGTAATATGGCACGTGTGGTCCGTGGCCCTGTGGGGGAAGTAACAAGGCACGTGTGGTCCGTGGCCCAGTGGGGGAAGTAGCACGGCATGTGTGGTCCGTGGCCCCATTGGGGAAGTAACATGGCACGTGTGGTCCGTGGCCCCGTGGGGGAAGTAATATGCACGTGTGGTCCGGTCAGGATTTGATCTTGGCTGTCGAGCAGCTGCAGAATGTAGTGCCTGCACGGTACCTCGAATTTTACGGCTGGGACACAAGCACCAAAGTAGGCTATGAAGCGGGCAGGAGGGTTCTATGTTCCTTCATCGCCAGTCTTTTTCTTTCGATGTTTTTTTTTACGATGATTTTCTTTCTTGAAAAAACTAGAATCAAATGGGTTCTTTTTGTATTTTTGGGTGCATCCCCCAACCCCTTTCCCTTTTTATTTTAGACAACACCCTACCTCCTCCATCCATATGTACCCTTACCCATCCCCCCATAGATTTTTTGATGTGTTTAAAAAAATAAAATCACCCCCACCCCTTCTGCCCCCCCCTTCTCGCACACAGGTGTTGCCTGTTTTGCTGCAGTCTTCTACCTCCCCCCCCCCCCTTCAGCCTACCTCTGCACAAGTCTGTCCTGATACATTCTGGTTTCACCATCACCGTCTTGTGGCCATTGTTGGATTTGACTTATGGACTTCATTGATTCACAGTGCGTCACCCTTTCTCAACTCTCATGCTGGACTTCCTTTGCATCTTGTACTCATGGTGGCCCTGAATCATGCTGTTCCCATCTTCATCTTGTATCCAGGCTTGCAACATTATGCGTTACTACTGACTTCTGCAATTGTATTGGCTCTCCACTCTTGCTTCTCCACTCTTTTCTCACTACTTACTCTCTGTTCTCTTCTCCTCTCCCTTTCTCCCTTTTCCTATCTCCTCCCCTCCCCCCTTACTTTCTTCTATGCCCTTACTCTATCAGAATTGTCCATGGACCTAGTATGATAGCAACCTCATCTGTCACCTCCCTCCCTTTACTCCCCCGCCCACCCCCTCCAGAACTATCAGAAATGTTGTCAGGCCTAGTACGGTAGTCACCTTTCTGTTTCAATTTCCTTCCCACTCTCCTCCTCCCTTCCTTATCTATGTCTTAGCTCTTGTACTATCTGAAATGTCATCAGGGTGTGTACGATAGTTCATTTTACATCCTTACTGGTCATGGACTGTAAAAATGTCATTGTATTTTGCCTTGTTCCCTCCCTTGCCTTGAAGAGATTTGAAACACATTGTGTATAGGCGCTACATAAATAAACTATCATGTCATATTCGAGAAGAAAAAAAAAACATTGAAAAAAGGACTGGGATAAATGAACATTGTACAGGCAGGAGAGTTGAAATGAAGAGGGAGCCCAAGGAGAAGAACCCCCTCACCACCCGACCTGGCTCCTCCACTGTACCCGCATTGTTATGTTGGCAAGGAATGAGTTTGGGCAAAGGGAAAATAGGAACTGCACAGGTTGCACAGGAAAATGCTGGTCATGGGAGATTACATATGTAAATAAATAAAGAGATTGGTATGTTATGCAACACCTCTGTCTTTATGTAGTTATTGGATGCAAACATCACACAGATCTTCAAATTAATTGCCTGTTACCCGACCATTATCACCCCCTTAACGATGCAGCGCAATTAGTAGCAGGGTTTGATGCTATTTTGTTTTCTCCAATTGGACCCAAAAACGAGCTCAATCTATCCCAGCATCAGGCCAACCTATCATTATCAATATTACACATGCAGAATACTTTTTTTCCTGAATAGGACTCAGGCGGTACAACTGCATACATGTAAACATAACATTTCATGGGTGAGGCATGCATGAAGTAAGTCTTTTCACTGAAGCAAAAGTCAACATGCAACATATTTATTTTAGAGAAAAGGACCCTTACTGTTTTCCTAAAGCATCACAAAAGAATGGCGTATACACAGCTCTTCATGTGCCTCCCGTCACGTGCAGACATCGTGGGGCAATAATATATAAAACCCTACAAGTCCTATGTTGGAATAATACCTTAGCTTGGAAAAAAGGAGATATGGTTTATATCAAAAGCCCCAGATTTTCTCCCAAGTGTATTGAGAGCAAATTTATTGTGCCAAAAAGAATTTCTGTAGTGAGGGGAAATGTAGCCATCATGGAGGGAGGTGAGTGCTGGTCTATGTCAAGGTTGGTGAAATGTAACAACAATTGCCCGGTTGACGACTGTGCAGGTACTGAGGGTGACAATGATGATGATTTGTCATCTAGTCCAAATGCAAACAAGAGTGCAAACAAAAGTGTATTAAAGGATAACTATGAGAATTTGGAGAGAGTGAGGAGTAAACCTCTCTGGTTAAGAGATTATTATCTTGAATGATTTCAACATTGTAAGGGAGGAGATGTGTTGGAATAACAACTTTATTACTTGTATTAAGCATCAGTTCTTTATGGTCTAACATGTATCTGTACATGTAATCTTTTGTACATTGATTCATTCCTATTCTGTTCTACTGTGAGGTAATGTATTCTGTTCAGAGTGTTGCTCTTTGAGAGTTGTCCATATAGAGAGTTGGTGCCTGCTGCTTGAGGCAGTGCCTGCTGTCACCATATGTCAAGCTAAATAAATAACTTATTGTGCTCACTGTTGACCTGACCCTAATTCTTAACATCCTAGAATGCAAAGCAAAACGCAGTAATGAATCTGCCGATCCACCCTACAAGACAAAATGAACAACTCTTTGCACACGAAAATCTCCCTGAAAGTAAGCATTTAACGACAGGCGCGTTTGCTTCATTCCAAACCCTTATTGACACTTTCTGAAAAAGGAAACATACCAACTTCACGGGTACGTTTATTTCTAAATGAACACATAAATCCCCCTGCAAGCACAGTGCTGAGACAGCCTCTCCAGTTAGAAGCACTGCCCCTGTAAATGGAAACGTCATCACCCATTGCAGAAGTGACTCTGTCATGCGGTAATAGAGAGATGAATGATCCCATTTAGCAACACCGCCCAAACGCTTCAGATCCGCCCACTGATTGTAATGGTCAATCTGCCTTTTCCACCCTTTCCACTGACCCTCCCCTAAACCTACATTCCGCTACATGGCTATACCCAGTGCTGGTCATTGGGCCGGCTCTCGGCGGATCCGAGATCCGGCACCAGATGTGCAGCCGGATCTCGGGATCCGGCCAGAGTCAGCCACCCAAGCCCATGAACCACGCTGGAAAAAAGAAAAAAAAAAAGCGTCCGCGACGGCAGCATTGCCGTTTACCGCGGCTTTGGCACTGATGTGTAATTCACAATGCTCACTACATGTACAACTGAAAGGAGTCAGTTGTACATGTAGCGAGCATTGTGCTTTACACACCAGTGCCAGAGCAGCATAAAAGGCAATGCTGCCCTCGCGGGCGTTTTTTTTTTTCGTTTTCTTTATTTGGCACAACAAAATGAGCCAAGGGTCATCAAGGGGGCCTGACCTAACTGCAGGGATCCTGCTGGCCCGTTAGGCCACGCTCCCCCGAGGAGCCCCGGCTCAATGGGTCACTGGCACCCCTGCCAGGCAGCCTTTTGTAGTGATCAACACCCTTTCCCCTTTGGGGAGAGGGTGTTGATCTCTGCATTCATTTTCTATAGGCTTGCCTGGCAGGGGACAGGGCCTCGCCTATTCAGCCTTAATGGTGGCGCTGCCCCTTGCCACAGGAGCTTCAGTATTTAGTAAGCAAGGCCTCTGCTTCCAGCAGCCTCACATTTTCTCCATAATGGTGGCGCTGGCCCACGTGCATCACTTGATTAAAGGGATGCCTCGCAGGTGCGACGCCACCATTATGGCTGAAAGGCATTTTTTCCTGGAGCCTGAAGCTTTCGCACACGAGGGAGAGCTTCAGGCTTCAGAAAAAAATCCTTTTCGTGTAGTGGCCGGGGGTGGCAGGGGAGATTAGTGAGCCCCACAGGGCCCTGCCTCAATTCGAAATTTTCGGAGCCTGCTGGGGCTGAGCCCCGGCAGGCCCTGTCCCACTTAAAGTCCTGGCCGGCGGTAAAAGGCAATGTTGCCTTTGTGGGTGCTTTTTTCTCTTTCTTTTTTGAAGTATTTATCTGACCGGATGGCCACTACCAAACCCGCCCCCTCTAGACCACACCCCCTTTGCCCCCCCCCAACTCTTCCCCCACCCCGGCACTTGTGGGATCCCCCACCACATTTTTTCCATTTCCACCACTGGCTATACCCTTTACCCTCTTCCTCAGCAAGGGCAATTGTGGATATCTTTTCTACAAAGGGAGTTCAGTTGAAAAGTAGCCTAAATATAAATCACAAAACAATGAAACCGTGTTGGGGGTATGCAGTGCCAACCTAAAACAGATTTTTTTTTTTTAGAAATGAATGTTATGGCTATTCTCCTTTCTGCAGTAAGGTCAAACTGAATTTGATTTATGGTGAACTGTCAGTAGTTATTGGGAGAAAAAAAGCTGTAACACCTGAGACAACCTATGTAAACATTAGAACGAACCACCGCCCCCCCCACCCCAATCTTGCGCGTCCACTTCAGTTAATTTTATCAAAGAACTCTTAAACCGTACTCATTGTATGTAGATATATTAATGCAAGGTTTGTTGTGTCTTCTAATATCCTAATTTACACATTGTAAAACATTTGTTAGTTGAATTCACAATCCACCATACTTTATGGTTTAATGTGAACCCATCAACAAATTAAAAGTAAAATGCTATTGGAGCTGTGTCTTACATGGACGCTAGATGGAAGCATTGTATATAATAACAGAATGCATAGTCTGAGCATGTAAAGTTGTCATATTTATAGACAGGTCTTTTGCCTTTGAGTTCATCAGCGAAGAAGGATTTCGCGCCTTACCTTATAGTCTAATCAAAAGTTGACATACTATGTATTTTTCTTTTTGGTATCAAAGCGATATTATCTGCGAAATTGTAATGTCTATGTTATAGACACGTGCATTGTTTTGTCATCGTTTTTAACGTATATTTTAAACACAAATACTTTTAAAATGCCGGCTGATAGGTGTAATAAAATGCCGTCATTTTTTTGTGAGGAGTATTCTGTGTGAATTAAATATTCCTTTTGGTGATTTGTGGCCCTGTAGTAAGAGGTTTTAATCAACAAGATTCTAGCAGCACGTGCCACTTTGACTAGAGAACGGATTACATGGACGGAACTTTTCGTTTTTGAATTCTGGTTATCCCACCCTCCGCGCACCTGAAAAACAGGGAGCTTCATAATACACCCATATACCATAATGTTTCCCACATACCACAAAAGCAGAGTGCAACGTATGACATTTGTTCTCCTTTAGACACACAATTGAATGACCAAGGGAATCAAAGGGCAAAGAGACCTGGCCACATGCCACCTATCACATTATGCCCCAGTGCCAGCTTCCAATCTTACCCCCAGATAGATTTTCCAAGTCAGCCCTGCGTCTGTTGGGGTATTCATCAGTATGGAAGCATACTTGCCAACAAAAAAGGTGTAGGATATTTTAAGTTTAAAAAATAATAATTCCCATAACAATGACATCACAGGAAAACACAAAACATACCTTGTTGGCACCATTGAATCATTCTAAAGTACACAACCCATCAAACAGCACAACATGGAAAGATGTTGACATTTAAAAATGTATAATTCTGAATGGTAACTTAACACCAAATTCAATGAGCTAACGTCACAGAAGGTAATCACACAGAGCTAGCAGGCAACGTTTGCCACTGCTCTGTAGCGGCAGCCCAGGCAGTACATGTTTATTGCAAGTTGAACACTGAATGACATTGCGCTCTGCCACTTGCCTTCACTGGTCATCTAAGGGTTTTCTCAGCAAGAGTGCAAGACAGAGTCAAGTAGCTGTCAGGTCAGTGGATTGGTCTGAGCCTAATCAAAGTAATCACCTACCAGCCCACTGTGCAGATAGACTAATTACTGTGTTGCATGCTTTGCCCTGCAGTCTGCCTTAGAGTCACATACATTACCTGCCACTGTAAAAAAGCAGTAGGATGTGTCACTGAAATCTCTAGGCGGCAGGACTGCTTAAAAAGCAGTAGCCTACTGCCTAAATCTGTAGGGTTGGCAAGTATGTGGAAGGAGGTGCAGGGGGCCTCTGCTGCTTGAGGATTATTTTGTTCTTTAAGACCGTCAGTCACATATCTTGGCGGGCCTCACAGTTTCAGCTTTTGTCATTTGATGTTGCGACCTGTGATGTCACTTGTGCTTGTGATGGCGGTGCTTTCATCTCCCGAGTAAGGAAATCAGACGCATGATGATGAAGAGGTGTGTCTCCTCCTCCCACCAGTCTTCATGTGCTCTTTGTTGTTTTGACATGATCAACGCAACACTAACGCAGGTCCCCCATAGAGTGCCCTTATTGCTCAAAACCGTAAATTGCACTGCAATGTAAACGTTGCCCCACTTCCAAATTTTTGTTATTTGCACAGTCAAGTGCAAAGTGCAGGGCAAAATGTGTGTTTGCCGCCTTTTGCCCTGCACTTTTGTACTCCAGCGTGCAAAGTTTGTAAACACTGCCTGGCATGTTTGCATGGCAGGCAGCGTTTACTTTTAAATGTGAGCGCTGCTTGCCATGCACACAGGGCAAGCAGTGATTACAATTAAACCAATCCCCGACATGCAAGTATGTTGGGCAGGGTTTAATTTCAATTGTGAACAATGCTTACCATGTATGCTTGGTAAGCATTGTTCCCAATTACAATTAAACCCTGCTTGACATATTGTTAATTGTACTTCGTGCCTGCCATGTGAGGCTGCATGCTTTATGCTGGTGTATAAAGCAGGCGGACCCCATAGGAATCTCCAGCATCTGTGCCGCAATGCAAATACATGCTGGTGCAAATGCTGAATGGTAGGGAGAATTCTCAATAAATGTCTGATTCCCCTTACCTAATGAGTCCCTCAGCAGCTTTGCTGGATTTCTAGGGTTTATTTTTTTCACCTGGTAAGAGTGTGAGCCTTTTTCCCACTCTTACATGTGTTTTGCTGTGTGTGTTTTCACTTTTTGTGTGATCTTGGGCACTGAAGCCTCACCTACCCCAGAGCACCACTTTTTTGTGTGTGTTACACAGCACCTTCAGTGCAGTGAAACAGGGTTGTCTTTGAGACGTCCCCCTGACTCAATTTTTCTGGGGCTGACTACTGTCCCCCAGAAACAGGTAAAGTTGCATTCACTTTATATAGTCACTTTAAACTACAGACCCAGTACACCCCATCTTACATAGAGTACTGGAAATCGGTTAACTCTTATTCCTTTTTGTCTGTGCCTCTTGGAGCCTTGTTTCTCTCCCTTAACTTTAAGACTTGGCTGGTGGCAGTGGTATCTACCCTAACTTTTCTACAGCGATTATATTATATAAAGGGGGTATTTTTTTTGGCTATTATAGTAGCCTCGAACATAAACCCGCCAAATACATTTTATTTTGGCTAGGGCTGGATTTATTTGCCATTTCTTTTTGTTAAAGTCTTTCTCGTGTTTTTCTCTGTGCGCCAAACCAGGGATGATTCCTTTGTTCGCTGTCTTTTCGTGGGCTTCTGCACAGAAGCCCTCCTTAAGGCGCCTGATAGTCTAGGGAGGTAGGATGTGAGGGAGGTATCTTTGGACCCCTGCCATGGGTTGCCTTGGTAACCCAAGTCACACTCTTGTCTGATTGGCTAAGGGGACTGGCCTTGGCAGGCCAGCCACCCCGCTGTGTGATTGACAGCCAGGCTGTATGAATGGGGGAAAACTGCATAAAAAGCAGGTCTCTGGGATTGGAAAGGCAGAGTAGCCACTGAAACGAAAGAACCAACAAGGAGCTGGAAGAAGAGGAACCCTATCACGACTGAACCGCCCGGTGAAGCCCTGCTGCAGGTCCTAATCTCCAAATCTAACGACAGAGAAGATCCTCCAGGAAACTTCTTCCCTTGAGCTGGTGGGACCAACCAGTTTGCCCAAAATGCAAGCCAGGACCCCTCCTCTGGTTGAATTCACTGTACAGAGCTACAGTGGGCCGGATAGCCAGGAAGGTCGGACCCTGCTTGGGTTTTAAGGAGCGCACCTTTTATTCGTTGTTTTGCTCTGCTGCTGCTTTCTTCCCTGGGTGGCGCAGGACCCTCCAGTCTTCCTACTTCGTGTCAGTCCGACCGTCGCTTCAGGAACCGTGAGCCTGCAGGAACCACCAGGAATGTCCACCTCAGCGACAGCTCCCTTTCCATTTTAAGGTACTGTGCAAATCCTGTTGTCCGTTTCGTTCAGCCGCAGTGAAAGTGTTTGAAATCTTCCTCCAGTCCGAGGGCTTGTCCTTCTCTTCTCTTTGAACTAACTTTTCTACCAACCAACCTCGTCTGGAATCTGTGGCACAAACTTTACCGCGAACTACATTGAACTCTATTATCTTGAGCAAAAGACTTTTGAACCATTTACTTTGGCCCTAAGCCTTTTCTATCTGATTTTAACCTTGTAGTCTCTCTTGTTCAATTGCCCTGATTACTTACCGGTTGGTTTTGCCTATTTTCTTATAACTTTGTCTTTCCCTCCCTTTTAAATTGCTGGAGTGCCATTTTGCTCCCACTTCATTTTGTGAGCTTAACCTGTCTGGAATTTAAGGGAAGTGGTGTGGTGTATTTATGATTGTGATTTCTTAACTTGCTTATAATAGTGAAAATGTTATACAACTGTTGATTAAATAAATATATATTCTTTTACTTAGAAACCTTGACTCAATGTTTGCCTGAACCATAGTAATTGCTGCCCTTTGTGTAACCATTTGTACTGCTCACTTACTCTTGAGATATGTCTGGCTGCTCCGCTACTGCTACCACTATAACTGTGTGGTACAGGCTTGTACCAAAGGTGAAATTGTACTGTCACTAGTAGTCTTAATTGTGTGTAGTGTTCCCAAAGGATACTGCATATAATTCTGCCTAACACTGGAGCATTTGTATGGAGGGAGAGGAAGAGGTGGCATAAACACAACTTGTGTTCTGCACCTCCTCTCCGACATACAAATAAATGAAAGTGGGGTAATGTTAATGGAAGACGTAAAAGCCTTACACAAGGCTTTTAGGCATTCGATTAATGCCACAACCCTATATGACACCAGCCCCAAATGTTGTTTCATGGTGATAGTATTGTTAAGGTATTCAGGCGCATCGTGGTAGATGCAACGGTGCACAATAGTCACAGCTTTAAAATTGATGCAGGCTTTTATGGGTAGCCAGTGGACTTCTCGCCTGATTGCAGAGATATGGTCGGAGCGGTTTACTCCCATGGCAGCACATGGTGCTGTGTTCTGGAGCAGTTGAAGTTTAGCCAAGTTAGCTTCAGTGATGCCCATAAGTAGGACGTTGCAGTAGTCTAGTTTGTTCAGGATGAGTGCTATGCCGAGAGTGAGGCAATTATTGGGGGAGATAAATTGTCTGCTTATGGATATGAGTTTGGAAGTGTGGGCAGTGGTTGATTCAAGTGCATTAATATGTTTAGACATGGAGAACTCTGCTTGAAGGTAGACGCCAAGAGTTTTGCTACGTTTGAGGACTGTAATGATGGAGCCATCAATGCAAAAGTTGGAGAATGAAGTATCAAGATATTTTTGCAGGTAAGGTGAGCCTTCTATAAGCAACTCTGTTTTGTCATCATTGAGGAAAAGGTTGTGGGATACCATCCAGTTCTGAATGGTACTGTAGGTTTTGTTTAGGGTAATCGAGTTGCAAGTCCGATTGCCAGAGATGGGGATGAAGATTTGTGTATCGTCTGTGAAATTAGTGTAGGTAACTTCTAGGGAATCGAACAGATCGAAGAGTGGCATAGTGTAGGTATTGCAGAGGGTAGGGGAGAGACAGGAGCTTTGGGGAACCCCAAGAAGTACTAAGATAGGAGCTGCCTCGCCAATGAAGACCCTTGAAAGGCGATTGCTGAGGAATAATTTAATCCAAATTGTGGCTTCAGCTGAGAAATGGAAGTGTGCGTTGAGGTGTTGGCATAAGGTGTTGTGATCTACTGGATCAAATGCAGCAGAGAGGTCCAAGAGGAGGTGGATTTCTAGATTCCCTGAGTCGCATATTTGGTCCATTTGTATCTTTAAGTCAAGCAGTGCTGTTTTGGTGATATGCTTAGGTCTAAAACCAGATTGTCTGGTGCCTAGTAGGTGATGTTGTTCAAGGTATGTTGGGACTTGGGAATAGGCAATCCGGTCTAGAATCTTGAGTAGCATGGGGACCGTAGTGATTGGGTGGTAATTAGTGGGGATGGCAGGGTCGAGAGAGAGTTTCTTGAGGAGGGGGTGACCCATGCAGATTTAATGCAGACTTTGCTCATAGGGAAGGAGGCATTCACAAAATGTGTGATGATTGGAGTCAGTGTGGGTGCGCAGAGTTTGACTATGTGCTCTCGACAGGAGTCACCCTTAAAGTAAGAGGGTTTAAAGGCAAGTATGGTTCTTTGAACTTTCTCATGTTTAATAGATACAAAGGAGAAAGGAGATGGCAGAGGGGAATCATCCGTGAGTGAGCGCTTAGGAGTTGTGGATGTGGGGGGTTTGGTTGCCAGAAGAAGTATTTTTGTCGATATTTTTGTTTGTGGTAGATACATTTTGTCAGAAAGATCAGCTTGAATAGTGGAGCAGCATGTTTTGTCAGCCTTGGTAGGGGCTGTAGTAGTTAGTGGTGGGGTTTTCTAACTCTCTAAGGATGGCGAAGATTTCTTTAATGTTAGATCCTGCCTTAGAGATTCTAGCATTGAGTGTACCAACTGATTTCTGCATGGGAGAGATTTTCGAGATTGTGGGGGATAGAGTGTCTGATGTAGAGATGTTCAATGGCTCTTTTCTTCTGCATTGGGTGGCCACTTCCTCTAAGAACCAGGCATTGGAGGGTTTGTGGGGCTTCAGTGTTTTCGCTTTGAGTGGGGTGTGCTGATCCATTGTGCTGCACAGGCTCTGGTGGTAGTGATTAGCTACATTTTGTAGACTGTAAGTGATAGGCACAGTATTTGTAGTGAAGTATCTGAAATGGTATAGATACACAGCTGACGTTAACTTATGGGTATATATAAAAGGTTAAGGAAAACATGGGTGCAGAGGAGGTAACACAACCCTGACACCGAGTTGGAAAACCAATAGCAAAATATCCCAGATATTCAGCAACACAGTGTGCAGGGTATGGGAGTGTTTGTTATCTTTCAGAGGCCATCGGTTTTGCTACGTAGTGAGCAAGGTGATGAGTGTGGGCTTGAGAGTGTCATGGGTAGCTTAGGTGTGTTGGGGATGAGGACTGGTAGGGCAAGGGGTGTGATTAAGGTTGTGTCACGCCCCCATCCACATCCACAAGCCCCCCTATTGCATCCCGGCAGAATCTTTGTACACCACAAGGCATCACACGCACCATTGCACACTCTCGCCTTCAGGTTTGCCGACAGGGGGCTGGCCGAACTCTGCGACGCTGGGGTATGCATCGCTCTCCATTCCTGCATTGGCGGTTGCCGTGGAGACGCGCCATAAGCATTCCGCGTCTCCGCTGCCGACGCTTGGACGTTCTTCCTCCACGCGTCCAATCGCGTGTACGCCTATCACGTGTGTGAGTCACGTGATCACTGGAGCGAGCATTCAAAAGTGACGCGCGAACTTCCATCCACGCTTCATAGCTGATCTTGGTTGGACTACGGACGCTGCTCTTGTATCTCGCATGGATCTGCTTTTTCCTGGTTTTTGACCTCGGCTATTCCCACGGACTGCCTCTTGGATTTCCCTTGTTTGGTACCTTGTCTTGAACTGCTCCCCCTGGACCCGACCTTGGCTTTTCTCCTGGACTGCAATTGGATTATCCTTTGGTTTGAACTTTTTGCATCACATACTTTGTTTGCCTCACAGTACCAGGTTCCGCATCAGGTGTTGATTCCGTCCATCAAACGTTTGCCAGGCTTCAACCTTGTCGTCAACCCTGTCGGCCCTCAGACAGACACCTACATCACATTCCAGACAACCACTCAGGGTAAGCTCCTTATAGTTAAACATTTAGGATTGTGCACAGGGTGTAATTGTTATCTAACCCACGTGTTTGCCTTACAGTGGTCAGGGGAAACATCTTCCGGCATTTCCTGGTTCTGGTTGACGACATTCAACACCTGTGGTCTCAAGGGCTGCTCGGACAGTATAATTACTGTTTGTTCGAGTGGAACTTGGGGACAGAGGTATCATCGCCTATACGACCATCAAGTCTTGACAGACTGTGAAGCCTCTTCTGGTCGTTCAGGCGATGGAATCCGCTGCCGGGGATCCCGTGGCCGCTCTAATGCAAGCGGTCGCAACTCTTAGAACGGAAGTGGCGGCTGCCACGACCGCTATTCATCATCGCTTAGACAACATCCAGAGCAACCGCAACCCATTACCGCCAGATGCTGAATTTGGGGATCCAGCACCACTTACCCCGGGGCCCTCTGCACCACCCACACCACCTACTCCTGTGGTATTGCCCTCTCAGTTTCCTTTGGCACCCCCTGAGAAGTTCCAGGGGGACCCCAGAAAATACCGTACCTTTATCAATCAATGTAAGCTTAATTTCCTTTGTCGGCCTTTAATCTTCCATGATTCCACCACGAAAGCCGCCTTTCTGCTTTCCCATCTGTCCGGGGTTGCCGCTACTTGGGCTAATCCTTTCCTTGAAAGCAATCACCCAGCCCTTTATGATTTCGACCTCCTGGTGAGTGAGTTGGCAAAAATATTTGACACCAGGTATAAAACCCAGTCCCGGGACCTGGAGCTGCTAGAGCTATCCCAAGGCAGACAGTCTTTGATAGAATACATCACACATTTCAACCAGTTGTCAGCTGAAACCTCATGGCCAGAAAACAAGAAAGCCGTGGTGTTCTACAAAGGCTTATGTAACGCTATGAAGGACGCTCTTTCTGTTGTACCTTCCCTCCCTGACATCTATTCCGATCTGGTAGACCTAGCCCTACAAGTAGATGCTCGGAAGTCTGAACGCCGGATGGAGTCGGGCCTTTCTGTGAAATCCTTGCCCTCTACCCCAGAAGGTGCTGGGGAGCCCATGCAAATAGGGGGTCTCCGAAGTCCTATTACCCAAACCGAAAGAGAGCGTCGAAGAACCGACAATGCATGCTTCTATTGTGGTCTCAGTGGACATTTCGTCAAGGAGTGCCCTCGTCGTCCAAAGAACAAGGCTTCGGGTTTTCAGAAAGCTCGCCCTTGAGTACGGGGGACAAGGCGAGCTCGGTTGTTAACCCCGGGGTTCCTTCATTCGGTCCGATAAGGCCAGTAATCGTTCAAGCGGTTCTTCAACCGGCTAAAGAGCGTTCACATGAAGTCCACATTGTCATAGATTCAGGAGCTACTGGTTGCTTCATTGACATATCATTGGCCAAATCACTGAACCTTCCTTTAGTAACCAAAATACATCCCGAACCGGTCCAGACAGTGGATGGGTCCTCCCTCGTATCCGGTCCGATCAAGCAACAAACCACCCTAATGGACGTGACCATCCAGGGCAACCATAAGGAACAACTGTCCTTTGATCTGATATCCACACCTCAGTTCGGGATAATCTTGGGTCTTCCCTGGTTGAAAAAACATAACCCTCTCATCGATTGGGGTTCTGGTCAGGTTTTTTTTTAATCTGAGGTATGCCAACATTTTTGTCTACTTGACGACGGTGTTTTCATCAGTCCCGCAAGGGCACTCGGGGGGCTACGCATAGAGGTTGAGAATCCTCCTGAAGGGGCACACACAGTGGGAGCCACTATGTCAGGGGTACCCCCGGAATACCACGATTTTCATTCGGTTTTCGACAAAGTCTCTGCCGAAGCACTACCGCCCCACAGACCTTATGATTGTCCCATTGATCTGATCGATGGGGCAACGCTTCCCAAGGGGCGCATATATTCGCTGTCACCATCACAAGAAATGGCCCTGAAAGAATACATAGGTCATGCTCTGCAATTGGGTCATATCAGGCCTTCTTCATCCCCTGTGGCCAGTCTCATATTCTTCGTTCCGAAGAAGGAGGGGGACCTCCGTCCATGTATAGATTACAGACGTCTGAATGCGGTCACCATAAAAAACCGCTACCCTCTCCCACTCATATCGACCTTGTTAGACAAGTTGACCAATGCTACTGTATATACCAAGTTGGATCTACGGGGAGCATACAATCTGGTCCGTATGCGTTCTGGTGACGAGTGGAAAACAGCATTCTGCTCCCGTCAGGGGTTGTATGAGTATATGGTGATGCCTTTTGGCCTTTGTAATGCCCCTGCCACTTTTCAACGGTTCGTAAACGACATATTCAATGATATTCTGGACATATATGTCGTAGTATATCTAGATGACATACTAATCTTTTCCCAGACTATGGCCGAGCATGTCCTTCATGTTAGGGAAGTACTCACACGACTTAGGCAACATTCCTTATATGCCAAACCTGAGAAATGCCTATTTCACACAGCCGAAGTCGAATTCCTGGGGTTTCATATATCCCCTGGAGGGCTGACTATGAACCAATCCAAGGTCCGAGCTATCATAGACTGGCCGATCCCTGTCACTGTGATACAACTGCAGTCTTTTTTGGGGTTTGCTAACTTTTATCGGAGATTCATTGCGAATTTCTCTTCCATTGTGGCACCCCTAACCGCATTGACCAGTCCCGCGGTGTTGTTTGACTGGACCTCTAAACATCAGGTAGCCTTTGATACCCTCAAAACCTCGTTCACCACGGCTCCTGTCCTGCAACACCCGGACCCAGAACTCCCGTATGTTGTGGAAGCAGATGCCTCCTCGTTTGCTTTGGGAGCCATTCTGTCCCAATCATGTCCTTCCACCGGAGCGCTACACCCGGTGGCCTACCATTCCAGGAAATTCACACCGACCGAGACACACTATACGGTCACCGAAAAAGAGCTCCTAGCTATCAGGGATGCTTTGCTGGTCTGGAGACATCATCTCCTGGGAGCAAAGCACCAAACTACTGTCTACACTGACCACAAAAATCTACAGGACCTAGCGTCATTGAAATGTGTTAACAGTAGACAAGTTCGTTGGCACCTTTTCTTTTCTGCCTATGATTTCATTGTCAAGCATAGACCTGGGACGATCCATGGAAAAGCCGACGCCTTGTCTCGTTCACCAGGGGGGGTACCCCTTCCTTCTTATCCTGAAATGCTTCTAGGCGAAGGCCATGTAGTTTGTGCTTGCACACCACCCCCACCTATGTTGACTGCTATTCGACAATGGGTTGCACAACGTCCCCAGATACTAGCTGACTGGGATCCTGACATACAAGACGGCTTGCCTTTTGTTCAAGGGAAGCTATTCCTACCCACCACTGATATACGTAACCAGGCTTTGGAGTGGTCCCATAATGCTCTCATCAATGGTCACCCAGGTCAACGACGAACCCTGGAATTGTTGAAACGCTGGTGCTGGTGGCCATCGATGCGACGAGATGTGGAGTCTTATGTCAACACTTGCACTATATGCGCACAGTGCAAAACACAGAGAGGCCATCCATTGGGATTACTACAGCCCCTGCCTATACCCCCAAAACCTTGGCATACGGTGTCCATGGATTTGATAACTGAATTACCACGTAATCGAGGTTTTGACACAGTTTGGGTAGTAGTGGACTCATATACCAAAATGGCCCGCTTTATACCATGTAAAGGTATCCCCACCGCTCCTTCTTTGGCTCAAATGTTCTTCAGGTCTGTTTTCTGTATGTTCGGCCTGCCATGTGTCATTGTGTCAGACCGTGGAACACAGTTCACGTCACGTTTCTGGGTGGCCCTTACCAAACTGCTGGGGATTGACGCATGTTTCTCATCGGCCTACCATCCCGAAAGCGATGGTCAGACCGAAAGAGTTAACCAGGCCCTGGAACAATACCTACGTTGTTTAGCCTTACAGTTTCAACACACCTGGCTTGATTCCCTACATTACGCAGAATTTGCCTACAACAACACCATGCATTCATCCACTGGGTTCTCTCCTTTTTACTCACTCTATGGCCAACATCCACATACTCTCCCTTTTTCTGATTCTGACTTTTCCCTACAGACCGGGAATCCGGCGGCAAATGACTGTGCCCGGGATCTCGCTTCTGTACATGCTCAAACCCATGTCCATCTCCGAGAAGCACAAGAGTTGATGCGGACAGCCGCTAACAAAAGGAGAAAGGAGGCCCCTTCATACTCACCGGGCGATCGGGTGTGGTTGTCTACGCGTCACCTGCGCATACCGGGTTCGCGTAAGCTACTACCCCGTTTCGTCGGCCCATATAGGGTCTCCAGGGTCCTGAATCCGGTTGCTTACCGTCTTGCTGTCCCCACTTCGTGGAGGCTGCACCCTGTTTTTCACACGTCCCTTCTCAAACCCTGCCCTGATGCCACTCGCATATCGTCCACTCCCGGTCCTGTTCCGCTGGCCTCCCAGGAGGAATATGAGGTTAGCGCTGTTTTGGGATCCCGGGTTGTCAGGGGACAGTTGCAGTACCTGGTTGATTGGTTGGGCTATGGTCCGGAGGAACGGTCCTGGGTTCTGTCTCTTGACGTCCATGCTCCATTGTTGGTGGCTCGGTTCCACAGGGAGAACCCTTCATGCCCACGGGGTCGTGGGCTATTGAGGGGGGGCTCTGTCACGCCCCCATCCACATCCACAAGCCCCCCTATTGCATCCCGGCAGAATCGTTGTACACCACAAGGCATCACACGCACCATTGCACACTCTCGCCTTCAGTTTTGCCGACAGGGGGCTGGCCGAACTCTGCGACGCTGGGGTATGCATCGCTCTCCATTCCTGCATTGGCGGTTGCCGTGGAGACGCGCCATAAGCATTCCGCGTCTCCGCTGCCGACGCTTGGACGTTCTTCCTCCACGCGTCCAATCGCGTGTACGCCTATCACGTGTGTGAGTCACGTGATCACTGGAGCGAGCATTCAAAAGTGACGCGCAAACTTCCATCCACGCTTCACAGCTGATCTTGGTTGGACTACGGACGCTGCTCTTGTATCTCGCATGGATCTGCTTTTTCCTGGTTTTTGACCTCGGCTATTCCCACGGACTGCCTCTTGGATTTCCCTTGTTTGGTACCTTGTCTTGAACTGCTCCCCCTGGACCCGACCTTGGCTTTTCTCCTGGACTGCAATTGGATTATCCTTTGGTTTGAACTCTTTGCATCACGTACTTTGTTTGCCTCACAGTACCAGGTTCCGCATCAGGTGTTGATTCCCTCCATCAAACGTTTGCCAGGCTTCAACCTTGTCGTCAACCCTGTCGGCCCTCAGACAGACACCTACATCACATTCCAGACAACCACTCAGGGTAAGCTCCTTATAGTTAAACATTTAGGATTGTGCACAGGGTGTAATTGTTATCTAACCCACGTGTTTGCCTTACAGTGGTCAGGGGAAACATCTTCCGGCATTTCCTGGTTCTGGTTGACGACATTCAACACCTGTGGTCTCAAGGGCTGCTCGGACAGTATAATTACTGTTTGTTCGAGTGGAACTTGGGGACAGAGGTATCATCGCCTACACGACCATCAAGTCTTGACAGGTTGCAGGTTTGGCAAGCGAAAGTCTGAATTCTGGAAGGGCGTGTCATCGGTCCATTAAACTATGTTGACTGAGGTGATGGATAAGGAGGCAATAGCCATAAGGATCCAGTCCAGAAAGCGGGCTTAAGTGTGGTTGGGGGAGGAGATGAATTGAGAGAAGTTCATGTCCCCTAAATCTTGCATGAGGGTAGTTACCGTTAAAACCGAGGTGGAAATCACCCAGGAGGATACATTTGGATGTGGGTTTGAGGAGTGGAGTGATCAAATGTGGAATGTCTAGATCTGGTTGACTATGGCAGTTGGGCTGGCGGTATATGAGGAGCACTTTGATAGTGGACTGGGGGTCTGTAGGGAGCTTGAGGAATAGGATTCCGCAGTCTTGGATGGGCGGAATGGGGATGGGTCTGATTTGGCAGGATAGTTTAGCAAGGAGAGCGTCAGCTCTGCAGATAGTGTAGTTGGGGAGGATGGCCTGGGAGAGCAGTGGGCCTGAGGCACTGTGGAGCCAGCGTTCAGTGATAGCCAGGATGTCCAAGTGATGGTCCATAATAGTGTCATGGATTTCAATGGCATTAACTCCTAACCAGCGTATCTTTATTTGAGCACAGTTGATATCAGCTTATGGTTTAGTGTCTGCACTGTGGAAAACTGCATCAAGTAGTTGAGGGGAACCCACGTGGGGAGGGTAGGTGGAATGGTGGGTTTGGGCGGTGCGAGAGTTGAGTCTGGTGCATCTGAGCTCTCCTAATATGGGAGAGGACGGAGTGGGCAGCGATTTTAGTGAATGTGTTGTTTTAGATCCGAGTTTAAGCAGTCTGGGGGTGTCCTTGCAAGGGTATGTATGAGTCTTTGTCAGAGTGGACGAGGCCCTGTACATCCCTAGGTGTATGTTGAGTACAGATTTAGTTGCGAGGGGTTGGGAAGTGGATCAGAACGGGGAAGATTGGATGGATGAGTAGTGACTGTAGTGGTGTGAGAGGCCTGTCGGGTGTGGTAGTTGTCTTGGCGTAGTTGCTGAGGGAGCAGATCGTGGCTGTGGTAGGAGGTGAGTCTTTACCTGAGGGCTGTAGGAGTGGTGTTATTATGCAGGCCAAGGGGCTTGCCTGGAAGCCTGTAGAGGTATGTGCTAGGGATGGTGTTCTAGAACTGGGCAGCAGCAGAGTTAGTCTGATAATAGAGATACTGCGGACCGAGGGAGATTTCTGGTGGCTTGAATGTTTTTGTTTTGGTGGTTAAGGGCGGAGTGGTTTAAAAAGTTTGGTAGTATAGACTTTGTTGCCTGTGGTAATTGATTGGGAACAAGGTGTGGCCCTGTGCTTTGTTGAACTAATGCAGGCGTTTTTAGTATCTTGTGAATAAGTAGCGGCATGCAAGACAGGGGATATTGTTCAGGAAACAGAAGGGCTATTTATAATGGCACACCATTTAGACAATGGGTGAGGAGTACAGCAATATAAAGGTGATGAAACTGCACAGAGGTTGGGAAGACCCATGCACTCTGTGTGATCTGGGGGACACCATGGGTTTAGGGCTGAGCAGAGATTAGGAAGAGCTATGCACTCTGTACAATTTGGGGGACACAATGGAGTTAGGTCTGAGCAGAGATTGGGAAGAGCCATGCACTCTGTGTGATCTGGGGGACACCATGTGGTTAAGGCTGAGCAGAGATTAGGAAGAGCCACCCACTCTGTGTGATCTGTGGAACATGATGGTGTTAGGGCTGAGCAGAGATTAGGAAGAGCAATGCACTCTGTACAATCTGGTGGACATGATGGCATTAGGGCCGAGCAGAGATTAGGAAGAGCCATGTACTCTGTACGATCTGGGGTACGAGATGGAGTTAAGGCTGAGCAGAGATTGGAAAGAGCAATGCACTCTGTGTGATATGGGGGACACCATGGGGTCAGGGCTGAGCAGAGATTAGGAAGAGCCATGCTTCATGTGCGATCTGGGTGACATGATGGCGTTGGGGCTGAACAGAGATTAGGAAGAGCCATGTACTCTGTGTGATCTGTGGGACACGATTGAGTTAGGTTTGAGCAGAGATTAGGAAGAGCCATACACTCTGTGCGATCTGGGGGACATGATGATGTTAGGGCTGAGAAGAGATTAGGAAGAGCCATGCACTAGGAGTGAGTTGAAGAGGGCGTGTAGATCATTGGCATGGGAATCAGTTGAGTCATAGGGTGGAGTGTGGTGAGTAGGTGAAACAGCACAATAGGGGTTTTCGGAGCCAGTATCTATGTCCACAGCCAGACAAAGCCAGACAAGTGAATCAGGCCTTAAAAGTGGACCTTGCAAAGGGGCCTGATGCCACCTGCTGGCTCTCTGTGGTTGGAGCTTCTTGTTTTGTAGGCAGCCTGTCAGAGGCATGCACAGGCAATCCGGGTGCTCTGGGGGCATCCAGGCAGGGCCCCTAGATTAGCATCTGCTCATTCATTCACTTTCACAACCACACATCAACATTTATACAGCATCATTCATTCTTCCTTCACTCACACATCAGCACTCATAAGGCATCATTCATCATTCTTCATTCACTCACACGCATATGCATTCATATGGCATTCATTCATACCCACATTCACAATCGCACCTATACAGCATTCACATGCTCTTAAATAAATGCGATCACCCAAACAATATACACTCTCTCATTCATGCACCCACTTACAAACACAAACCCTTGCATGAATCCACACACAGATATTTGTTTGTATTCTCTTACCTGCAGCCCTGCTCCAGATTCCGGTCTTCTTGACATCAGGCTGTCTTCTGTATTGAAGGCATCCGGCTCCCGCTCAGCTTACGACAGGTACCAGGAACCATAGAGTGTTTCCTGGTTCCTGCATATGTGGGCAGGAGCCGGAACTGGAAACATCCCTGCCCAACAGAAATGAGACACCCAACACCGGACCTGCCAACCCCAGGTGGAGTTCAGGTGAATTAGGGAGCAACAGAAAGAGAACTGGGAGTGAGTAGAGAATGCAGGGGGATATGAGAGACACGGAAACCCTCCCCAAATCCGCATTGGCAACCATAACTCACCAGCAGCAGAGGAAAGCCAAAGCAAGAACAAGCAGCCTGAGTTCCTGGCTGCTATCCCACATTCAGAGACTGAAAACAATGTGCTGGAAAAGGAGGAGGGGCTTAGATGGATTTTAAAGCCTCTCACTTGTGTAAACCAGCCCTTGAGGAAAAGGTAGGTACCTATTTAAGCAATAATCCCCGAACCAGGGGGGCACTGCCGAGTCAGGTAATGCCCCCAGCCCATAGTTACACTCGGGCCTTAAGGAAGGCCCCCCCCCCCAGAGAGGGGAGTATTGCTATTAGTACCCCAGACCATTGGACCGGGGTAGAGCATCTCGGAAAGGAAGAAAAAAGAAAAAAGAAATAAAATGTGCACCCGGGAAGGGTAAACAAAGCAAAGTTAGTTTTTCCTTTCCATGGCGGCCATTGAAAATAATAAAAAAAGTAAACAAATAAAATGGCCGCTATGGAAAGGTAGAAGAGACTAGACATAGTCCATTCTCTCTTTCCATGACAGACATTCAAAAAATAAGAAAAACAGTAAAAAAAAAGAGGGCCGCCATGGAAAGGAGAGAAGGGAATTCATGTAGTCCCTTTTTCCTTTCCATGGCGGCCTGTCACAGATCGGGAGCGGGTGTGCTGTTTCCAGCGCATCCGCTCCTGATGACGAGCAAAAAAGCAGGTATGTGGACGGAAGGGGAGAAGGAGGAAGGGAAATAAGTGGAGGGGGAGGGGAAAGGCGAGCAGGGGAGCACTTACCAGAATTTCCGGTGGGGGAAGATGGCAGCCTCCAGCCATGAGGAGGCTTGGAGCGGGGGGGATTACCATGTGGTAATTCCCCCGTTCCGTGCCTCTTCATTGACTAGGAGGCTGCCACCCTCCCAACCCCCATTCCGGGTTCTAATGGTTCCTAGAGGTAGGTGAGCGTTGGAGCCAGTGGAAAGGGGAGAGGGGAGAGAACGAGCAGCGTCACAGTACAAAAGGAGACAGACAGAGATGCAGAGGGTGGGTTGCAGGCATGAAGTCAGGAGATATGAAGGTGGACCGAGGGACCAGGCAGTGGAAGCATTAAAGGTGAATGAAGGAGAAAGAAAGGTAGAGGGAGAAATGCAGGGGAAATCAGAGAGAAAGTAAAACTGATGGGGAAAGTGTAATGTTGGGAGTGGAGAGAGTGCACAATGGTAATGAGAGTAGTGGTGAGGGCGTAGTGAAGCAGAAGGGGGTGTAGTGAGAGGTCAGAAGAGGTCAGGAGGGGGCTTAGTAAGAGGTGAGAAGATTGGTACAGTAAAAGGGAAGGATAAGTCCTGAACATTCCCCATATATCTTGTGGACAACCTCAGTGATCACATAGCCGTCTATAGCCGGCTTCTATAGCATTGATATTATTATCTTACATCCAATCTATCCCTTGGGCAAGTGTTTCCTCAACCAAAATTAAGGACAAGACCAAGGTTTGTCTCACAAACCTAGAGTTTAACTTGCGTGCTGTGGTGAAAATGCCAAACTAGCACCCCAAGGAGTCCAGAGGATCTACCTGCCAATTATTTCACCCAGGTTTCATGTTACATGTACATGTTGCCAGTGCACTCTAATAATCCTGTGTTGCTCGTTTTGCGTCTGAGACATTCTTGTTCAGTCCGCATAATGCAGTAGGTCTGGGGAGTTATAGAAACTATGGATCTATTTAAAGTGGACAAAGCGTACCCTCGGGCTAATCGAGATATTTTGTGTTAGGTCACAGATCTCCCTCCATGTTAATCATCCAGCACATCAGGAAATTCAGCACTCAACTTTTGGAAGCCTGCAAGCCTGCGGCTGATATCAGTTCCCTAACACAATACATCTGTCCACACAGGGGCGCCGAGTACGGGGGGCTCTGGGGGCCGAGCACCCTCCGGCAAAATCAGGTTGGGCTGAGCCCCCGAGAGAGAAGTGATGCAACATCGATGGCCATTTCCTTCGATGCTGCATCACTTCTCTCCGGCCGGGTACAATCGCGAAAATGTACGATTAAGCCCTCCCCTCTAGGACTCATTGGTGTATGGTCCTGGAGGGGAGGGTGTAGGCGCAGCAGTATTCAAACTGTGGGGCGCGCCCCTCTGGTGGGCCTCAGCCTCATGCCCAGGGGGGTGCACATCCACAGTTTGAAAAAAAAAAAAAAAAAGGATAAATGACCAAAGGGTCGGGCTGTTGCTTCATTAACAAGCAGCCGCCCGATCCACGGCCCCTGCCACACATGCTTAGTGCGACAGGGGCCGGGCCTTTGTGAGGTCTCAGGCTCCATTAGGAGCCTATTTATAAAGACAAAAGAAAAAGCGCACACCTTCTTTTGCCTTGATGATGGTCATCCCGGCAAAAGAATGTGTGTGCTTTTTTTTGTCTTCATGAATAGGCTCCTAATGGAGCCTAAGGCCCACAAAGGCCCGGCCTCTGTCGCACTATGGGTGGTGGCAGCAGGGTCGGATTGGTCCCTGGCTGGGCCAAAATAGTCCCTGGGGAGTAAGGGCCGGTTTCAGGCCATGCTTGGGCCGGTTTGAAAAAAATGAATCGGAAAAATTAATTTTTTTCTAATTTATTTTTTCATTTTTTATTCTTCAAAAACCTTTCATCCTTCTTGGGTCGATATAAGTACCAACACAGGTTGGGTGATATTTGTATGCATATTTGTTCTAAAAAGAGCTTACGGGTAAGTGCTATATAATACCATATTATCATGTGGCCTTGGACGTCTGCTTGGAGTCACAGTATTTTGACAATATGGATCTATACACACACATATTAATGATACGTATGGTGATCTATTCTTGTGTGAAATGTATATTACCTTAGTGAAATCATAACCATATTTTTCGTAGTGTAGTTTACTTAGGAACAATGCTATTTGATGCCCCTTCCTATTTTGTTAAGGGGTGAAAGGTTGTGTTTCATCGCTTCCCAGGATGTCACTTTGGTGTGGGGTCAAATGACATCACTTCCGGTGATATCATCAGAGGTCAAGTTTCGTGAGGCGAGGGGTGGGACACTTTTTTGAGGCGAGGGGTGGGCCACTTGTTTTTGGGTGACCGGGCCTATTTCTTGTCCAAGTCCGACCCTGGGTGGCAGCAGTGCTGTGGAACTGCCCAAGTGTCACAGAAGTGCTAGAACATATTTGGGCACAGGCACCTACTGTTTAACAAATTAAGCACTTGGTATACACATGCAGTTGCAATTAAATGTTCATTAAAAAAGTATGCCCTCAAGAGTATGCTATAACAGAGAAACGGGGACCCCAAAGCCAGTTCAACTACACACTCCCAGGTGTGCTACTGAACAGGTAGATGTAAGTTGATAGCCAACCAACCTCTTTCTCCTATCTGTGCTACTCTACCATACAAATAAGGGGGAATCGCTCTCCTGCAGCCTCTCTCCCAGTCATCGATTCTTGATGATTTACTGGTGCAGTCAAAAAAAAAAAAGATTTTTTGAGGGTTCATTTTGTTTACAAAAGTAGCGCATTGCTAAAACCCCCTGGCTGCCAGTTCATTGTCCTTGGAGCGTCCCAGGCTCCCTACCCCCTGAGAGCCACCAACCTTGGGTGCTGTTTTATAACAAATGAAAGACGCAGACAGAACAATAACTGTGTGAGTCAACAGAGAGATGAATGCACTCATGCTCCATTCAGAGAGAGGCTTTGAAAATGTAGCTCTGACAAATCAGAGAATCAGGGGGGCAAAGAAGCACTGCACATCTCCGCTCCCTCTTCATGGGTTTACGGTTGCCACCTGAAAGGTTGCTATCAGCTAACCTGCCATCCTGTCCCAACTCCATGCCTCGTGTGCTATTCCCTGGTCAACCAAACCCTGTGAACTCATAGGCCGCATAAGACCCACAGAAGTCTTTTTACCGTCCGTCCTGAACGTTTCTTGCAGTAGTGCTATTAACGCGTGCAGCTCCAAGGTTTAATATTAACAACCAGTGTTTGTGGGTAAAGGGCCGGCATAAAGTCTCTATTTCAGAGCC
Source organism: Ambystoma mexicanum (assembly GCF_040938575.1). NCBI lineage: Eukaryota > Metazoa > Chordata > Amphibia > Caudata > Ambystomatidae > Ambystoma > Ambystoma mexicanum. Next base: position 258,786,536 of record NC_090922.1, read on the forward strand.
AGAGTCAAATGATAAGGTGCTTGTGGCAGTATGGAGTTCCAGGCCTCTGCTTGGACGCCGGGTTCTGCAAACTTTAGCTCTGCAGATGTGTTGGACTACAATGCTCATCATCCCCAGCCAGCATAGTCATTGGTGATGGATCATAGGAGTCGTAGTCCAAAACATCTGGAGAGCCACATGTTTAAGACCTCTGGCTTTAAGGAACAGGAAGTAAAATAATCCATGAAAGTAACAGGAGTATGACGTTCCTGGATCTACATGGGTAGAATAAAAGTAGACTAGAAGAACAGCCTGGGGGCATCAAGTTTATGTAGGATGGAATGGTTGGGGTCTGAGTCACCTGAGGAGACAGTGCCTGATAATCCCAAAATTCTCTGTAATTTTGTGCAAAACTGAATTTTATTTTTATAAGGTTATTTTACTCACTGAATGCTGATCAAGTGTTTTAAGTCTGGACTTCATTAACTGGGTGCTTGTAATTGCAGCACAAGCACTCTTTACAATCTAAACTAGAGGTGTGTTTACAATGTTGATTGTTCCAAAATACATCTCCTAGTGTGCTGCTTTGGGTCAGGTGGCCCCCTTTAAGCTGTACACAATGATACATTGTCTGGTTGACATACTATGTGATTTGTGTATTTTATAAAGGAAACTAAGACCACTAGAACTCACCACCCCAGAAACTCCCAATCCCACCTTTGGGGGCATTTCTGTGGACACGAGAACACAGAGGAAATAATTAATAAAGACGTATTTGCCTTCAAGAGGAAGGTAGACCTTTGCAAAAGAACAGTTGGAGCTGGGCAAGCCACCGAGCAACATTAAGGTCCAGCTTTGATGAATACTTCCCTGAAGTAAATGCTGGCATTAATGACTGGGTGATGCAGACTTTTCTGGCAGAGGAGGTGGTGCATAATCCATTTGATGCCCAGGAAGAGCTGATTGAGGTTCAGTCGGACACTACTCTGCAATCTGAATTTAGGAACATTGCAGTGGGTGAATTTTGACTGAAGGTAATCCTGGAGTATCCTACATTGGCATGGTCTGCTATACAGTCGCTCTTACCCTTTGGGTCTTACTACTTGTCCGAAATAGGCTTTTCAGCATTGGCTTTTTTACTGACTCCTTCATTTTTTGAATAAGGGGTGTTTCAAATGAATGTTGAAAACCCGTAAAGTGGGAGTTTTTAAAACATGGAGTCAACCATGGCTACAACATTTAGACGCGAGTGCTTCCATCAGTCCCAAACATCACCTGGGTGCAGGGTGAGCCTGGGCAACTGCTTTTTAACATTGTACACTACTTTACCAGAATTTCTGGTAAACTACAATGTTAAAAGCGGTTAACACTCTTCCCCCCAAGTCTGAAACCACACTTGATTGCATTATACTTCAGCCAGGATTGCATTATACTTCAGCCAGGATTGCATTATACTTCAGCAGCACATCTGATGTGGCCACTGAAAGGTTTAAGATTAAGCTACATCCCTAACTCTATCTGGTTACCCAGAGGTAACATCTTAGCAAATGTCACTTGTGGCTGGCCAATCTACAGCAGCACTATTGTAAGTTTGAATTGTTGATGTTTTAATGAACTATGGCACCACACACGTCTTGCTTGGTAGTTTTTATCGGGAAACGTCTTTACTTCTCGTCCCCATCCCCCCCACCCCCCCATGAAATTCATAAGTCGGCTCCCCTGGTCGCAGGTTATTTCTTAAATCGGGGATTTCCAGCATCCAAGGGAAGGGGAACAAGGTGTAAAGTCGTCCATCATGGTCCCTACTTGGCGCCACGCACAGTGCCTTGATATAACAGGGTGCGCTGCCCTAGATAGGCTGTCAGCTCCCTCTGAGACCACTGCTCCAAGGGAGCATGTGGCGGCCCCGCATCCTTCCCGTCTAGTATAGTGCAAACTGGGCTGCTATTTGTATATGAATACATTCAGGAATCACATTCCCTCAAGCACAAATGGTTTCTTAAGGAGGGCCCACATTACCCCGGGGTGCCTGCCCGTCCATTTCATAGATTTCAGTTCAGCGTCCCAATTGTTTGGGCAGCTAGAGTGCAGCAGAATGTTTTCAAGTAGATACAATAGTTTTGTTAAGACGAACATCTTTCTCGCTGTTGCTCTGCCCGTCTTGGACATTGGTAGATTGACCCATGCTTTCCTTCGTTGCTCAAGTTGCTTGAATACGGTGGTGTAGTTTAGGGTGAACACAGTGCCCGCGTCACGTGTCCCTTACAAGGCGTTTCACACGAGTCCAGACCCCATCTAATGTCTCCCTGTACTGGGCTGCAAGCATCTCTTTCAGTCAAGAGAAACGTTTCAGATTTTCTCCAGTTGCTTTTAAGAGCCACCCATCTCCCAAACTCTGCTATCTCTGATACAATGGGTGAGAGGTTGATCTGTGGATCTACTGGATGGCGTATAGTGCCATCTAAGTGGCATATATAGCAAGGTTAGCCTACTCTCTCTACCTACATGCATTCCCCTGTGTAGTGTTTCTGTCACAACAGTAACGCTAGGGGCTCCACAGCGAAAGCAAACAGGATACGTGATAACAGACATTACTGCCATGTGCCCCTAAACAGCAGGAATGAAGGTGAGGCGTCGTTATTGGTAGATAATCTAGCTCCATACATCAGTTTGATCCGAGTGATGATAGGCTTGAACCAAAGCTCCGCAGTGTCCTCCACAGGAACCAACACTCTACTGAGCTAAATGTTATCTCTGCATCTAACATTGCTACTATTGAATGTTGTTCAGGCCCTAGTTCTGCAATTGAGAGACATATTCGGTATTAGTTCAGGTGGGTACAGTGAAGTAAAAATCAGAAAATGTGGGGGCCACCCTGTGAGCCATGATGAGGCACCCTCCAGCTCTCCAAAACAGTACGGGCTGCTCAGCACTATGGCAATCCTGGACCACCACACATGGCAACGTCTGCATGATGATCATTCTGTTCCAGGGGCACGTATGCACTGCACTAGGTGAATCATGCAAGTATGTTTTTAAATCAAAGCTTAAATGGTTCGCCTAGCGTAGAAACCAAGGGGCGGGGCCTAAGCCCTGTCACTCAAGTGTACGCCTGGTGAATTTTTTAATTTGAGGGGCGTAAATATTTGGCACGAATATGTGATAGCGATGGAGCCTGAACCAACAAAAGGTGGTTTGTGGGGGATTCTCCCCCCAAGAACATCTTTTGAATAATGCGGTAAAATGGTGCATTGTACAGCACATTCTCGGTCAACAATTGGGGAAAAAGCCGGATAGTTTCCAATCGGTTTTGTAGCTCATGAAATAATCAAATAGATGCAAATCACCAACATTGCACAGGAGCATTTCTCAATGCATTTTCATGCCTTTCTCCACACTATTTGACAGTATAAAAAAATGTTCACACTGGCTGTGCTCATACATCTCCTTGCTGGATGCACCAATATATGCCAGCATTCCGATATAAGAACATACTTGAGTTTGCTTTGCACATAATTCCAGTAATGCTGCTATAAGAAAATATGTTTAAGCTGGCCCAGTCAATATATGCCAGTACCCCCACATAAGAACATACTTCTATTGGCTTTGTCATTAAAAATTCCATTCCACAATAAGATAAAATGGCCAAACGGGCTCCGATGTAGACCAGTCTAGAAATGTAATAACAGTTATCATGCTTGCCTTATCACAGATGCCTAGTGAGAAATGTCATGCCACAGTAAGAAATAGCTAGACAGTCTGCACCACAATGCCATTTGTTAGGGGGAATTCTCTGTTAAGGCTAATTTCCCAAACCTAGTGAGTCCCCCAGCAGCTTTGCTGGATTTTCGGGGTTTCTTTTTTTCTCCTGCTAAAATTGAGACTCTTTTCCTCCCACTCTTAGGCATGATTTGAGATATCCTTTGACTTTGTAATGTGTTTCATGGGCTATGGGGTCTTTTACTCCATAGGGTTTTATGTGGTTTTTGGAGAGTGTGTTACACAGCACCCTCAGTGCAGTAACACAGGGGTGTTATAGTGACCCCCAAACATAGACTCCATATCCTGGGACTGACTACTGTCTCCCAGGGTATGTAAAGTCACCATTGACTTTACTAGTCTTAAATTGGGAACAGAACCAGTGCAAACCATCATATTGTGGAAGTACTGGTAGGGGTAATTAGATTACCCCTGGGTCTGTTTTTCGGGGGGGGCACTGTGCAGTCCCCCGTCGTCGAGTTTCTGGCTGGTGGCAGTGGTTACCACGCGAAATATTCCACCAGAATATTTTCTATGCGATTTTCCCATTCATTTTAAACGCACCACTTTTTGGTGCAATGTTAAAGATACCGCCGGGTTATTTATTTAATATTTATTCCCCGGTTGGGTCTTTTTGTCAGAACTCGGTTTTAAAATGCCGTTTGTGTTCGCCCCTGTAACTCCAACCCAAGTCGAGCCCTTTTTTCCACTTTTTGGCGGGCTTCTACACAGAAGCCTCCAAAAGTGGTGCCACTCTGTCTGGGTCTACAGGATGTGTGGGAGGGGGGTTTAGGCACCCTGGACTGAGTTGCCTTGGCAACTCATGTTGCACTCTTGTATGATTGGCCCAGTGGTGAGCAGCCCGGCTCACCACTTAGCATGTTTGAATGACAGCTAGGACTGATGAATGGGGGTTTTCTGCATAAAAACAGGGCTTTGGGGACTTGAACTTCAGACGTCGCGACAGGGCCTAAGAATCCAAGGAGGGAGAAGCTGCGCTGACCTGCAACGACGACACCACCAGTGGAGCCCTGCTGAACCGTCTCACCACTTTTCCCGACGACAGAGAAGATCTTCATCCGAGGAGTCTTCTTCCTTTGACTGGTGGGGATAACCAGTTTGCCCGTATTTTCGCCTTCCCGGATCATCTCGTGGCCTCCTTGCCTGTGCCAAGCACCCCAGCAACCGGGATACCACGATTTACCACTACCGCGAATAAAAGGGCAGTACCTTTTAACCCGAGAACTCCGCGGCTGGTTTCTTCCCTGGCAGTGCAACGACCTTCAGCTTTCCTCCACGTCGAGATCTTCTCTTCCTCTGGATGACGCTGCGACTTGCACCCCCTGCCAGGAACAACTGCCCCCGCTGGAGGATCCTCTCCATCTTAAAGGTACTGTGTCTGCCTAGCCTCCCTTGCAACGGTCTGTACAGGGTGACTACTAAATCCTCGATTTACCACCTGGGCTGACCCTAGGCTGGCAAACTGAACTTTTCTGAGCTGAACTAATTCCTTTTTGAACTTTCTGCAAGACTTTTTCAAAGCCTCTTAAATTGGGCGCATTGGTGTTCTGTTCTCTCCAAGAGGGAGCCTGGCCTCTGAACTTTTTGCTCACTAGTAGACTTTGACTTTCCTGCCTTGCTGGGTGCTTCTAAAGTATTGTGTTGTGTGCTTTTCTAATTTCTGCCTTTTCCCTCCCTTTTTTGATAACTTATTGGAATGCCATCTTTAGTTAAGCGCTCACCTCTGTCTGGAAATAAGTGGTGTTAACTAAGACTTGTCTAATAAGGAATAAGGGATGTATATATATTAATAGTGACTGTGTTTCGAACTTGCTTACAATAATAGTGCTGGAGTGTTTCTATAAGTGTGTCTTTAAATAAATAATCACATACTTTGATACCAAAGCTCTGGTCAGTGTTTGCTTGTGCTACTGTATTTTGGTACCTATCTTGTATACTCTATATACTGTCTAACTCTTCTTGAGAGAAGTGTGGCTGCTCAGCCACAGCTACTAGGTAAATCTGGGTGGTACAGACTGCTACCAATTGGGTTTACTGCCAACACCTGTAGTCTTAAGCCTTTTGCAGTGGTCCCTAAGAGAACTGCACAGGTTTCTGCCTAACACCATTCTAGCCACATAGGAACACTTATCATGCTTGCTTTTTAAAACATGCTCAGTAAAAATAGCATATAGCTATAAGCAATCGCTGAACTGGCTCTACCAAAATGTCATGTCACAATAAGAAAGCATGTCCAAATTGGCTCAAATGCAGGGCAGTCTAGACATGTAATAACACTTATTATGCTTGCTTTATCACATATGCCTAGTAAAAAAATGTCATGCTACATTAAGAAATAGCTAGACTGGCAGCACCAAAATGTCAGTATAGCCATGTAATAGTACTCATCAAGTTGGTGTTATCCTAAAATGGTAGTAAACATGTCATCTCATTTTAAGGAAAGGATAACAATGCCCCTGCCCCCCCAAACACACACACACACACACACACACACACACACACACACACACACACACACACACACACACACACACACACTCTCTCTCTTTCTTTCTCTCTCTTTCTCTCTCTCTCTTTCTCTCTCTCTCCCTCGCTCTCTCTCTCTCTCTCTCTCTCACACACAGACATTCACTCACATGTGCTCCCAGAACATCCGTACTGCATTCTCCACATGTGCACCCACCCGGTAAATTCATCACACCATCACATTCATACCTTTTCACCCACCATTCACTTACCCATAGACCTTCTCTCACAGTCATTCAAATGTGCACCCAGAACATTCACTCTTTATTCTCCACATACACACACACTCAGAACATTTCCACACAATCACATTCTTACCCATTCACCCAGCAGCCACTCGCAGATACACCATTTCTTACATTCACTTATACGCACACCCAGAACATTCATACTGCATTCTCCACTCGGGCAACCACCCAGAAAACTCACACACACACTACAGTTTCATTCACATGACACACAAACTCACACCTATACATGCATGCATACATACACCATCCACAAGCATGCATGCATATATATTTACATATATACATACATACACATACACACACTCGTAATACACACATACACCACGTTCAGTGCGCTGCAGTTGATGCTTTGTCACTCCAGGCCTCCTGCTCCCACGCTGCATAGAGACAGAACCCACGAAGCAGGGAGAGCTTCCTGATTTCTCTCTGACATGCACAGTGGAGCCAGAGGTGGATGTCTCCCTTTCCCCACCGCTAGCCAGCCACTATTTGGCCCCACCCAGCTGAGGTGGGACCCTCCCCTGCACTTGGAGCGGTCACCCCCCCCCCCCCAGACTAGTCTGGGTGTATCAGGCCCTGCATCATTGGTGTAAGATGGCTAGCTATTATTTTGGCTAGCAGTTTCTAGTCAGTATTGGGCATAAACTGTAGGTGGTATGAGCCACAGAAGTCTGGGGGTTTGCCAGACTTCTTAAGCACAACGATCGTTCTTTAATGAAGCCGAGGGGCAATGACATCCACATATGTCTTATAGAATTCTGTAGTAATTCAATCAAGCCCAGGTGATTTACCATTTGGAAGCTCTGCAGTAGTATAAGGTCATTGCCTTAGTGTGATACTTTCATTTAGTTTGATCATTCTTTCAAAGGGTATTGTGAGAAACCAAAGGGTGTCTCACAAGCAAGTCCTCAGGGATTTGTCACTCAGGTGGCCATGGCACAGCCGTCGCCTTTGGAACCAGTCCCTGAGGGTAGACCAGTGCGGGAGGATCACCTGATTGAGGGGTCCTCCGGTAGTGGGGTGGGGACATCCAAAGGTGGGACGTGGTATTCCCCCTTTGCCAACACTTCTATTCCATCATATTTTGTAGGATACAAAGGGCCTCATTACAACTCTGGCGGTAGCCCTGCCGGTAAAACTGGCATGGCTGCCGCCAGAGTTGCATTTTTTCCGGCACCCGTGAATGGGCAAGAACCTGGTCATGTCGAGTTCGGCGGACCCGGTAATTGCTCATTTTCGGGTGCCGGAAACAAGGGCCTCCCCAATCCCATTCTGCCCCATTGGGCTGAATGGGGATGGGGACATTGGATGCACCGGCACCGTCTTGAACGGTGCTGGTGCATTCGTCGAGTTGTGCTCGCGGGTGCCGCAAAGCCTGGCAGGAAAAACCTGGAGGGATGTACGGCACCTGCAACCACAACTCGTAGTATGGCGGTCCAGGAACTGCGGTACCGGCATGCTTACTGATACCGTAGTTCCCAGACCGCCAGTGTCGTAATGAGGCCCTATGACTTCCCAACTCCCCCCTTTTTTTACACAAACACTGAGACGAGGAAGAGAGGGACTGAGAGGATGAAGAGTACTGACAAAACACACACTAAGACACAGAAGTCTGACTCTTCCACCTGGACATCAGTCTGTGCTTGTTAATGAGGACAGGCAAAGTCAGGCAGGCCCAACCCTAACCACACACCTGCAACACTTTAACCTTTCACAGGTGTTTAAAAGCAGTCTGCCAGGGAAGAGAAGTCAGTCGCTCTTGGGAAGACAGGATCGAGGCTGCAAGACTCACAAACAGACAACCAGCAGGACTGGGCACTTGAGAGAACAGCTCTTCCTCGACTGATGCAAATCGGGCTGAGGAAATTAATTTACCCTGGGACTGAGCAAAAGCTAATGAGAGCCAGAGAGAGCCAATCAAAGGGAATTACATTTCCAAGAGGCCACAAGGTTTTCAAGAGGCGAGACCCAGAGAGTGGAGGAAGTCCCTCCTTGGAGGTGCCACACAGATGCCTGCTTTTCTCTCCCAGGTGAACGGCAGAGTTGGGGAGGACGGACAACCAAGTATTAATACAGCTGGTGAGTTGCACAGAATTCGACTGATATGGAGAAAGTGAACCAAAGTGTTAAATGAATGAGGCTTGCGCCCAAGAGAGGGAAGCCTATGCAAGTTGTTGAAAAGGACTCAAAGTACCAGAAAGCATCTGGGCAAGAGAGAGTGAAGTTGACACGTATACCAGATGGGTGCGAATGAAAAGAAAATAATTGAATTGTGAAGTGAAGAAAACAATTAAACTCCAGAGAAGGGGGAAAGCGTGAACTGTATCAGAAAGTCGAAGTGGTCCTGCAAAGGTCTTTGTAAAAATCCAACACGCATTTGAAAGTGTTCGACATCCAAAAAGGGAGCCTGGCAGAGGGAGACCCAAAGGAACATACGCTTGTGGAAGGTAGGCTTGTTTTTGTTGAATTGAAACCAAAAGGGGTCCGGTCCCCAAAAGAGGGGGACCCGAAGCATGGTCAGCTGGGGGAAGGGAGCCCGTTGCTTATTTGTATTTTAACTTTATTTTTTGGAGAGGTCTGAGCCCGGCAGAGGGGGACCTGCAAGAACTGTGTAGTACAAGATATGCGCCTGAGAGAGGGGGTCTTTGCGAACTGGTTTGATGGAAAATTGTTTGGAAGTCCAAGAAAAGAGACTTAACATGGAAGGCCAGGTGGGCCTCGATCCACATGTTGAACTTCTCACTGTGCAAGAAACTGAGTCTAAGGGTGCCACCTTGTCCCGTGCTCAAAACGTGGGGAAGGGAGCTTCAGAACTCAGTCATTCTGACATATAATTTCATGAACACTATTTAGTTTGCATACACTATTTTCCCACACCCATTTGTTATTAAAGTAAGCATTGGAAATAGGGTTTTTAAGTATAGGCCCTTTTGTTTTGACAGACTCCACTAGGACTGTATTATTTATTGTTTGATGGTTGAGACTACTCCCATCTTAGTTATAGGGCTACAGGTGTTTTACCACCCCATTCAAGTTCAATAAACACCTTTGAACTGAGATCACTTGTGTCTGTCTTCACTGTTTGATACCATGCCTTCCTTACAGTATACACCATCTTCATTTTAGAGATTTCATTCAGCTCAAAGAAGCAGTTTATGGTTTCTAGAATCTCAGACCTAAAAGATGGCCTGTGAGTGTGTGTGCCTTGAATTTCCAGTGGCTGAACCCACTATGGTCTGCTGGTAGATTGGCAATTAGCTTGATCTGTCTGTGGTCAGAGAGTGTTCTGGGTAGAACTATCCAATCATCTATCAAGGGTGTCCCATCTGCTAAAATTAGTATCTAATCTACTGAGAAAATGATTAACATTTTGGGTATAGGTTGTGCCAGCTCATCAAGATTTATATATTCGTATCAACTTTCCTTTCTCAATGTGTTTATTCAGAATCAATTTCTTGAACCATGCCAAAACGTATTTCAATTTATGCTCACTTCATCAGGGCTTAATGAATTATTATGCAATGTTAGTAATTAGGCAACATCCCAGGCCAACAGGAGAAACCCAAAGCCCACTGCACACACTCCCGCAGCTGCAGTGACTGACACAGAGGGCACGCCTCCTGGCAGGGCAACTGCTGATACACAGGGGGACATCAGCCCAGTGTCACCACCTGCAAAAGGGCCACAAATCCCCAAGAGCCCTCACCACCGCCAGCATGCCCAGACACCTGGGATGGACATCAACACGACATCCTATGGCTCCCCAGAACCCAGCCCAGAGCCACTGCACACCCCCCATCCCATACAGCACACACCACCAAGCAACACTGTGCTGCAGAGGCTGGAGGAGATGGGTAGGTGACAGAGGGAGATGGAGGCAATAGGGCATACACATTTGGAACACCTCCAGGTGATCCGTGACTGCCTGCAAGGGGTCACCCGCAGGATTGTGCGGGCCATGTCAAGTAACATGGGTAGAGGTAGCTGCCAGCACTGCCACCTTGACTGTCTATGGGCAGAGGATCAGGAGATGACTGAAGGGGTCTCGGCCCTTGCGGTGACCATCCGCCAAAGCACAGAGGTCACACTCCAGCACATTGAGACACTTTCTGTCCTCAGTGGCAGTGCTGGAGTGTTAGTGGTGGAAGGGGGAGGGAAGATAGTGTGCTGGGGACTTGGCGGTGGGAGGAGGGAGGGAGGATAGTGTGCTGGGGAGCTGGTGGTGGGAGCAGGGAGAGGAGATAGTGTGCTGGAGAGTTGGTGGTGGGAGATGGGAGGGGGGATATTTGGTGCACATTCTTCAATTAAAACTGTTGAACTTCATCAATTCAAGGACATTCCTGATTGTGCCATTGTGGTTTTTATTAATAGAGGTGAGTGTCATACAGTTGTGCTTGACTTGTGCCATGTGAATGTGTCAGAAGAAATTGTCTATCAGTCCCTGGTGAGCAAGTCTCCCTTCCCTCACGTCATCTCTGGCAATGCATGCATTTGCCTCTGCCACAGGAAATGCATCCGCATCCTCAGGGGAAGGCATGTCCACATCAGGGGGTAGCGGAAGATTTCTCTTCAGGCAGATATTGTGCAGCATGGCACACACAAGCACAATTTTACCCACTTTCTCTGGAGCATACATCAAGTCTCCACTGCTACAGTCAAGGCAGCGGAATTGTGCCTTCAGGAGGCCGAAGGTACGCTCAATGCACACACAGGTCCTGCTGTGGGCGTGGTTGTAGGTTATAGCCTGCTGTGTTTGTGGATCATGCACAGGGTCATTAGCCAGGGCAGCTGTGGCTATCCGGAGTCCCCTGCATGCGGATGCAGATGGGGATTCATTTAGTAGCATGTGTCTGTACAATGTCTGTGCATGCTCTGTCACTCGTATCATGCATTGTTTTAACTTCACATGCCCCCTATTCCCTATCAGCAGATGATATCTAAGGTGTTTGTCAGTTTCATGTGAAGCTGACATGGTGGCTGTCTTGTGGCTGTGTATTGCTCCCGCACATGTGGCATGCTGGGTTTACCATTGGCCGTCACTAGGCTTCTGGGGCCACCAGGTCAGCATTGCGGGCAGGGTGCACATGTGTGCATGGTTGTGGTACTAGCAGGGTTGCTGTTGTGTGATGCGATGTGGCCATTTGTCTGCATTGCTTTGGATTGTGCATGTTGCATTGTGGTACCTGTAGTCATGTTTGTCTTAGAAGTTTCTACTGTATGTGTTAATCAGCTTCTCCATACAGATATACCCATCATGTGCAGGCTTCCTGGGCTGTACCGTGACATTGGTGCGGGAGGTGGCCAGGTACGACTTTTGCATTTGCTTGTCATGCCATGCTTTGTGCAGTTATTCACATCCCCCATTTGGTCAGGTGCGTCAGAGTAACTACGTGCACAGTTATACTCACCCACTATCCATGTCCGTTGTCCTCTGTGCCTCTCCATGTAACCTGGAACTGTACTGTTCCATAGGAGCATGGAATCGTGGGTGGAACCAGGGTAGCAGGCACAGCAATGTGTGATGTACAGGTTGGGGTCACAGGTCACCTGCACATTCATGGAGTGGTAGTGCTTCCAGTTACGGGACACAGCTTTGTGTGCCTGCGGGGCTGCCAATGCAACATGGGTACAGTACAGGGCTGCAATCACATATGGCATTTGGGCACCGGCATAGAACTGTGCCTTCATGGCATTGACCTGGGCTGGGATGGTAGGCAGTGGGATGTGCCATTCCACTTACTGCAGGAGGACTTCAAGCACCTGGGCCAACACTGAACATAATGTGGGCTGTGCCATGCTTTGCATCATGGCCACAGAGTGCTGGAAGGTGCCAGTTCTCAGGAATTGTAAAATGGACACTAGCTTAGGCAGTGGATGCACAGCTGTCCAGATATTGATCCTGCTCCCTATGTTGTCCTGTATTGCGGTGAGCAGCTCAGTTTTGGTCTCCTGTTGAGGTAGTACAGGGTGACCAACTGAGTCAGTGAGGGTCCAGAGTGAGGGCCTGACCCTGGGGATTGGTACACGCCTTGCTTCGGCTCTCCCCCTCCCTGTACTTCCTGTGCCATGGACTGGTTGTCCTGCATCTCTACTTCCAGGCGCAGCATGAGCAGCTGCCTGTCCTAGCTCACAGTGGCTAATGGCAGTATGCTGTTGAAAACAGTGTTTGGGGTAGGGGTGTGCCTTATGTAGCTCTCTGGAGTGCATTGGGATCACATGTCGCTTCATTTCGAACACCTGTGTTCATTTACTTCCAGCTTTCCTAACCACATAAAGGGCCCAGGGAATCATGACATCCCAATTTCTACCATCGGCCTCTACCAACTTGTGGAGTATTCTTTTTCTCCTCTGGCTAAACAATTCCACAAGGCCATATATCTGTGGGTGATACACAGAAGTATGTAGGATTTTAATGTGCAATATTTCTTTTGCGTCCCACATGATTTTAGACATAAAAGTGGTAGCTTCGTGAAAGGAAGGGAAGTAGATGTTTCAGGATTTGTTGACTGGTATTTTTCCTAAGAGGAAGTGTTTTGGGATGCCGAGTAGCATAGTCAACAATCACAAGTATGAATTTATTTCCCAATTTAGATGTTTCTAGCTGGACCACTATGTCCGTTGCTATGCAGGAAAAAGGTACTTTGATGATGGGAAGGGGTTGTAACAGGGTCTGGGGAACTGGAGTGGCTGAGGTCTTTTGACAAATCTCGCAGGTAGAGACATAGTTCTTCACATCTGTGAACACTGCAGGCAAGCAGAAATGGGGTATTCCCTGGCTTTGGGTTTTTTCTATTCCCTGATATGTGGTCGTTAGATGGGAAGGGGCCAGCTCCAACACTATCCTCCAAAGTCTACGTGAGATTACCTATTCTGGTTGGTTAAGCCCATCTTTCCCAACATCCCCTCGATAGAGTAACCCTTTCTTTATAAAGGAGAAGGGATCGGCTTGACTATGTCCTTTGCGTCTCTAAGGTTACCCTCGCAAAGGCCTCTGTTAGGGTTGGGTCATACCATTGGGCAAAGGCCAGATTGGGCAATGGGGCAATGTCTTCAGCTTCTCCCCTACTGGTTTAATCTCTAACGAGGTCGGCTTCTCTGAATTGCAGTGACCCTATATCTATTTTGGCTAGGTTTCCTACCTCTTGGGGTACTGGGGTGATGGATTTTTCAAGGATGCCTTGGGCTACGGCTTCCCCCTCTTTATACAAATAGGCTCTAGTCCCATGATTATGGAGGATCACCTTCACCATGCCCCTATAATCGGGATCTATCGCACCTGCTGAAACCTCTTTTGCATGTCGCCAGGCAAGTCCAGATTCAGTCGCTAATCTGATGAATGTTCCAGTGGAAGCAAAAGACGTATGGGTTCATTACAAGTTTCCCCGTTTCCTGTCGGTAATTACGGCGGGATACCGGGAAACTGCTGCTACCATCTCTGCCTCCTGATATCCCGGTATTACCGGGATATTACGGGCACCAGAGACGGTGGTAAATTCCCATTCCATGGAGCCCATTAGGACTCCATGGGATGGGATTACTGGAATGACCATCACCAGTAGTACCGGTGCCAGTGATTCTGGCATTTCTTTGCTGGTAGGGGCCAGATCTACCAGCAGGTCAGGCCTGACTGTAGATCAGAGCCCCCATCGGAAAACTTGGATTTCCCAGGCCCAGTTAAAATGCTGGTATTACCAGCAATTTTCCTGGAATTTTTACCGGACCGGGGATCTTGTAATGAGGCCCTTTGACTTATCAGTATTAAGTGCCTTTTGTTTGGCGGGATAGGAACTTGTTCGGTACTACAGACATGAAATCCGATGGACTGTGGAGTTACTAAAGTAGGGGTTTTTACATTCTCTGACAACTTTGAGAATAGCAGGGGTTCCCAACATATATCAGCTGGCATACATCTCACTCTGCAAAAAACAAGGGGGGGGGCCTGGGAGTCCCTCTGCCAGACATTAGTCCCGGTTACGAGAGACTTACCCAGAGTCCTAATCTCACTCTCTTTCACAGAGGAGAACTATCTAAAACATATCAGTCTTTGTCCTGCCCTACGGCAGTCCAGCACTGAAACACAAAGCAATTCTCCTCTGAACAAGAGTACCAACAGCAACCCCAGACACGTGTTTTGGTCTGGTTGGACCTCATTACTAGGGTGGAGCTGTGCCTCTCTAAGAATAGTGAGAAAGGGGTCCACGTCTGGATTCCCCTAGTCACTTAGGGTGAGACCCAAAGTTACTTAAATATGCAAAAAAACAAGGCGGGTCCTGGGAGTCCCTTGGCTGGACATTAGTCCCGGTTATGAGAGACTTACCCAGAGTCTTTAGCTCAACATCTTTCACAGAGGAGAAATATCTAAAACATATCAGTCTTTGTCCTGCACTAGGGCAGTCCACCACCGAATTGCTAAGTAATTCTCCTCTGAACATGAGTACCAACAGCAACCCCAGACGCGTGTTTTGGTCTTGTTGGACCTCATCACTAGGGTGGAGCTGTGCCTCTCCAAGAATAGTGAGCAAGGGGTCCACGTCTGGATTCTCCTAGTAACTTAGGGTGAGACTCAAAGTTACTTAAATATGCCAAAAACAAGGAGGGTCCTGGGAGTCCCTCTGCCAGATATTAGTCCCGGTTACGAGAGACTTTCCCAGAGTCTTTAGGTCACTATATTTCACAGAGAAGAAATATCTAAAACATATCAGTCACTAAATGTCAGGACCAAGACTGATATGTAGTGGAAATGTCTCTTCTGTGAAAAGATGGTGAGCTAAAACTCTGGGTGAGACTCGAACCCAGGATATAGGCCGGTTGTAGAGAAACTCCCACAACCCGCCTTGTTTGTGCATATTAAGTGGCTTTGGGTTTTCACCCTAAATTACAAGGGTAATCCAGACGTGGAACCCTTGCTCACTGTTCTTAGAGAGGCACAGCTCCACCTCACTGACGAGGCCCAACCAGGCCGAAACACGTTTCTGGATTTGCTGTTGGTACTCTTGTTCAGCAGAGAATTGCCAGGCATTTTGGTGCTGGACTGCCCTTGGGCAGGACAAAGACTGATATGTAGTGTACTTTTCTCCTCTGTGAAAGGATTGTGAGTTAAAGACTAAATGAGACTCTAACCCGGGATATAGGCCGGTAGTAGAGAAACTCCCAGAACCCCCCTTGTTTATACATCCCACTCTGACACCATATATGACAAACCAGAAGATGGAGTCGGACTAAGTAGTGACATGTTCAATGGTGTTTATTAAAATTAGAAGGACAATGCCTATGTGTTGGTATTTTGGGGCAGGCAATGGGTTGCAAATAGATTTATTTTGGGACAGGCAGTGTGTTGCACTTAGATGTATTTTGGGAGCAGGCAGGGTCTTGTACTTGGATGCATTTTGGGAACGGGCAATGTGGGGCACTTGGGGAAATGTGGAGGGTAACCATTGTACCAAACTTAGCTGGGCTAGATGTAGCGGTGCACCATCTATTGTCAAGCCCCAACTATCCTGAAACGTGCAGAAAGCCCTGTATCACACTCAGTAGAACTGTGAAGGTTAGACCTTGTATTGCACTTGGAGGGAATATGCAGTTTGCCCTGTATCACACTCAGAATAATTGTGAAGGATATACCATGTATCACACTTAGAAGAATGGAGTAGAACATAGACAGTGCATTAAGCATGATGACCATACAATCCATCCAGTGCATGATATCTAGGTGAGGGTAGAATGTAGCTAAATCAAAGACTGTAGGTTAATGTTGAATGTAGCCACAGCACTGTGGCACTCATTAATTTATAGCCAATGCTTTTAAACCTGTTGCACTCCAGGCTTATGGAACTTTGAACGAGGGGATAACCACAGACTGCATGCATCTGTAATCATACACCATTCAAAACCTTTTGCACAACAGCTCGGCCACAATAATGCAACTATTTGATAAATAGCTGCACACAAAATAACTATCCTGCTCTTACATACCCCCTCTAGATTGCCTCTCAAAACCCATCCACATGCCAGCTCGACATGGGTGGCTAGCAGGGGCTTGGCCTCCCCTCTATAACTCTGTAATGGCTGGTTTGCACACACGCATTATCACTTCTTGAATTTTACGATACCTCAACTTCGTTCCCCCGAGGGCGTTCAACCTACAGAGCATTGTGACCATACCAATGGTGAAAGGTGCTATACATATGATGCAATACAATACTATCTGGCTCTACTGCTATGAGTGAGGTTTCCTGCCTAACCAAACTACACATATGTGTGCTCATCAAAGTCCAAAGAAAATAGTCCTTAGTCCAAATCCTATTAGCTAACTGGCCCTATCACTTAGGAAAAATAACACAAAAAAAAGTGGGACAGAGAAATAGCCTCTGTCCTTAGCTGTACCTGACACAATGACTTGAATCCCTTTCGTAAGAAGGCTTGTTTTAAACATTCATGAATTTCCCATCAGTACAGTTCTCAGTCTCTCTGTATGTCAAATCTTAATTCTATATGGTTCATCTGTCCCAGGGAGAAAAGATTTTCTTAACACAATTCCACCATTTTCACCTTGCTGCTTGACAATATGCTGGTTTTGTGCTTAAGATCTGGAACCATCCAGGTTCTCTCTTTCTCCAGTTCTGCTTGTTGTATTTCGTGTTTCCTGGGTTCCTCAAATCCCTCTGGCTCACTAATAGGCTTGCTTTAAGTTGGTTTCCATTGGGTGTCTGCCCGCTCAGGTTTGTCAGGCTCCCATAACCCTTGTGGATCTCCCAGCCTCTAATACCACTGTTTGTCTCTCTCAGTGGCGTCACCTCTTCGGGAGCATTCCTGTCCCTTCGGCTGCCTGGCTCAGCAGCTAATACGCTTTGTATGTGGAGGTCAGGAATCCAGTCTCTCCACTGCGGTCTGCACTCGGTATCAGTTAACGGGCCCCAGACCCACCACAGCTTCTGTGTGTTTGTGCCAAAAGGAAAGATGGTTGCCATCTCTGTTTCTGTCTCGACTCTGTCTTCTTTGCCAGTCAGGACACAAGCCTTTCAGTGACTCTCCACACTACCACCGGCTCCATGGGCTAGCTTGGCTCTGCCCCTCCATGACATCTTCCCGTCAGAGACTCGCCTCTGTGCTGGATTCTCTCTTTCCAATTCCAAAGTCTTTGTGGTTTTATGTACATCATCACAAAGAAAGGGCACATGTCCTTCCTCTTTGACTGTGGAGTTCAGGTGGACCCAGCATTACCTGATGCGAAAGAGTTTGAAGAAACATTACAATTTGGAAAGTCCAAACCAGAAGTAACAACAATATTTCTGATATCCATGTAGGTAGATGATGTACTCTGGACAGGGAGTTCCTTCCAGGAAGGGAAGGCCTTGTCCCCAAGAGGAGAGTCACTCCCAGTGAGGTCCCACTTGCCCAGACCCCTAGGTAGTGTCTTGCTGAGCGGACTCACCTTCCTAGCCTCAAAGGGGTGGCACCCCTCTGGGGAGAAGGGATGAATAGTCTAGAATTGTCACAGCCCGAACATCGGGACAAGAAATATGATAGATATGCAGACTATGGCATGATAAACATATGAGCGATTAGAGATGTTTATGAATGAATGCCCTGGAAGGTTGCAGCCAATCTCATCTCAGTGTTTAGTTTGTACTATTACGTATAACTAAGAACTAAACATTATTTTAGTCATGCCATAATATCATATGTACAATAAACAAATGACAAGATGGAACTTTTTTATTACAGTTTTAAGCTCATCTTGGTTTAGTCCTTTCTAGTAGGTACCGTAAGCGACCAAGAGTAAGGGTCGGACACAGTGGCATGTTAGATGTTGGTTATTGAGTTTTATTGTCAAAATAATAGGAGTGGTTGCATGAATCCTGTCTATCATTAACTCTATGAGGGGTTTCCCTGCCTCAACAAAATTAAGGAAAGTCTGTGTCTGGATGTTCAATAAATAAAGCTTCCTCAGTCCTGTGTCCAAAACCCTAAACTGACCCTTACATGCTAAACTAAATACAAGGGGAAAAGGGGGATTCCTCTGAGCTATAAACCTGTAGTTTATTCTTGAAATGTTAAACATAAAGTTCTAAAGTGCAGAAATAGAATGGAATAAAGTTCTTCCAGGAAAGGGGTTCTCCCTTCCCCTATGTTTCGTCTTGTCTCTCAAAATGTGTCTGGTATTTCCTGTAAAGTCAATAATAGTCCAATCTTTCACAAGGAGATTACGCTCTCATTGAATATTCCTTTTTATCCACTTTGATATCTCACAGTTAAAAGGGCAGCCGGGAACTTTGGCCGTGTACGAGGGCCAGTTACTTCACATCCAACTGTGTCAATTATAAATAGCAATCAGGCATCTAACTGTTAAGCAGCTGAAAATGTTGAATGCTTTGTCGGTGCGTATTGAGTCTTTTCTGCACTGAACACCATCATTATGGACTTGTTGATGAGCCTGATCTGAAATGTCACAACCACAGGTGAAGAAATGGAGTTCGATAATTTTTGTTCAGAAGTTTATGACTTCCTCAATGCACAGTTGCTAAGAATTTGTGAGGATGTGCAACTTCAAATCTGGCTCAGAGAGCTCACTGAAGAGCCTTCAATGGCGGCTGTTTTGAAAGTATTCAAGCTGAAAATGGCAGTGTTTTAAATGTTCGTTTCAAGCTTATGGACCCATCGAAGAAGTTTGGACTTTGACTAGTTGGATACTGCCCAGGTGTTGGGCAATATATTACTGGGCCAGAACCTATTCACAGAAATGTGAGCAGATAAAGACTGTCTGAGGGGCAAGCCTAGAATATTCGTGCTCAGTGCCCCAGAAATAACGCTGGATGTATGGTTAGGTATTAAAACCAACAGGCATTTATGGACCTTGGAACTGCCCCAATTGCAGTATGTCCGAAAAATGAACTAGGTCAGATAGTAGTAGTGGTTAATATGATATGTTACAAGAGATTAGGTTATGAGTTTTCTTAGAGGGAACTGAGTCAATGATAGTTGCATTTCGGTTTGTGTAGACCCTCCGGACGCACACCCTATATTGGTTAGCTGAAAGGAAAAGGTGTAATACACTCGGAAATGTCCCTAGCTGAAAATAGATACATTATTTACAATTATTCATCCTTGGTGAGAAACATTGAATGGCAAATGCATTCAGGCAATCTCATTACCATGAAGCTACCAGAAACTTCGAATGAAACCAATGTTTTGTGACTGGGCTCATAAAAAGTCCATGACACACTTGATATGTGCAGTGAGGATCACAGAAGGCAAACAAGGCAAACATTACATCTGCAAGGCACTAACATTTATTAAAGTGCTTTACACATAACCTGTGCGCTGCAATGTATTGCAGTGCTATTATTATTGTAGAGAATTACTATGCAAAAGAGAACCGTCAAGTTCAACAGTACAATTAGTATCATAAAGCCACAATACAAAACTTAGTTCAATCACATGGCGGACTGGCACAATGAGGTCTCGTCTGGAAAGGAATGCATGCAGAGTGAAATAGAGGAGAAGTCAAATCACATAGAACAACTAGTAATGCCAAAGTATGTCCGGACCACTGCTGTTATGCTGCTTAATGGTCCAGCAAACCTCGGAAATAGGTAGACACTCATTATACAAAATATTAATGATGTCAAGAGAAAAGCCTTAGAAACCACAGACCAGTCTGCTACCTTGTGAACTATTTCTGATATTTTGCGGATCACTCTAGAAAGTATTAAGAATAAACCATTTAATTTGTTGGGAGCTGGCATGGTAATAATACTAATAATATTTAAGATTTGGGTTAATGCACCATATCACAAGCGCATAACCTGTTGATTGTCTGCTATTTATTTGGATGATCCTATTCAGGTAGTAGTTGAGAATGGCAATCTGGTAAATTCAATAATCTCAAATAATCATATCATCATTAGTTTTGTCGTGTAGTGTAAGAAACAGGTTTAATGCTAGTGTTCAAACATCATTTGTAGTGTCAAATACTACTGATGCCCTTTGTGGCAACACGTTTCTACCTTTTCCACATCTTTCTCAAGACTGGGCTTTTCTCTAGTGGTTTGTCGGAAGTAATAGAGAGATCTTGTATGATAAGGCCTTCCGTTGGTACTCCTAAGCCAAAAATAAAAACCTATATGCTGTTAGTTGGCCTCCACTTAAAGTGATGGATTATGAGAAAAGAACTATGCAACCTTGTTAGGTGGGATTCCAAAATAATGGCAAAACTCCGGCCTAGCAGCCTAGAGCTGCATCAGCCGGAAAGAGAAGGTAAAGAAGGTTGACTCAAAATACAGTCTGAATTTATTTCTTAATTAGAATGTCAGCCTAAGTTCAGAGCAAAGATGATTAAGGCTTCTGGTACCCCAAAGGAACGTGACATCTTCAAATAAAGATACATGTATTAAATGAACTTTGAATTGCGGTTCTAATTGTTGGGTCGAGGCACTGGCAATTGCTTGTATGTTATCTCTAGCTATGAAATATGTAGCATCACAACCTAAATAAATATGTATCAGACCACCCTTCCTTGTTAAACATAAAGATTCATGAGGTGGATCGCTGTGGTCCAGAAATGTGTCTATAGCTGTCTGGGAAAATTTCCCAAGGAATCGGCATGGCTGTGCTAGACTTTATCCAATTATTTACCAATGATAACCTGAGATTTAAAATAAATATACGCTTATCATTTTTGGTTAAAAATGTGCCTTCGTCACACAGATCATAGTCGCTGTCTTTATTCTGAATGACCTTTTTCTGCATCCAAATACTTTTATCAAAGCATCCTTCATCTCTTTGTTCCTCAGGGTGTAGATGAATGGGTTCAACATTGGAGTTACTATTGTATACACTACACTCACAACTCTATCATAGTCAAGGGCAAAACTGGAGGAAGGCCGGAAATACATGAAGAGGACAGTGCCATAAAACAGACCCACAACTGCCAGGTGGGAGGAGCATGTGGAGAAGGTTCTGCGTCTTCCCTCCTTAGAACGGATCTTTAAGATGGTGGAGATGATCTGTGCATATGATAGCACAATAAAAAGAAAGGGGCTGAGCAAAACTAACCCCCCTTCCATGAAAACAACAAGTTCATTGATGAATATATCTGAGCAGGACAGCTCCATGAGTGGTGGAATGTCACAGAAGAAATGGTGGATGGTGTTAGGACCACAGAAGGACAACTGGGACGTCATTACAGTGTGTAACAATGCGTTCAAGAGGCTCACCACCCAGGAACAAGCCACCAACTGCAGGCAGACAGTCTTCTTCATGATCATGGTGTAATGCAGAGGGTCGCAGACTGCCACATAACGGTCGTAAGCCATGACTGCCAGAAACAAGACCTCCATACTTCCAAACCACATGAAGAAAAAGAGCTGTGTGAAGCAACCATGGAACGAAATTGCTTTACTCTCCAGAAGAAGGTTGATCAGGATTTTAGGGACTGTGACAGAAGAGAAGGCAATGTCCACCAATGAGAATGTCCCCAAGAAGAAGTACATTGGCTTGTGCAGTCTTGGGTCAGCCTTTGTGACTGCAAGTATAGCAAAATTCCCTGCCAAGGTTATAGTATACATGAGCGAAAATATGAAGAAGAGAAATATCTGCTGATCTGGCCGCTCTGAGATACCCAAGAGGATAAACTCTGTGACACTGCTCAGGTTGTCATGCTTCATTACCTGAACAAGTAAGAAAGGGGTAGACTTAATGCTCCCATTTTATATCAGAGTGAGCTGTCCAAGACAATCATCGTCACACATTTTCTTCAGATTAACCCTTTAAGCACCACTCAACCACCTCTGTCACCCCTTCGCTCACCAGCAGCTAAAACAATATATTTTGGCCAAAGACACAGGATCTGATATTATTAACCCTTTAACCTCTCCCACCCATCCCCACCTCTGTCACCCTCCAATCAAGACTGCAATGGCCCAATCAAATACAATGAAAGGTAAAAATTGAAATCGGACCTCTTGTTGTAAATATATGTTCTATCGTAGTCAAGAGTTAAACCTTTCTTTTACATACAAGATGAAATAATAACTGGTGTTTTCAGTGGCATCTGTACAAAAATGTATATTTCTCCTTAACTCCTTTTCATATTCATGTAGGAGGCCTTCCAAACCAGAATATGTGATCATCATCATGAGCCCAATTAGCATGGAGGAAACACATTTTCAATGTTTAATGGAGGACCACAAATTGCTGAGCTAACACAAAAGAGTGGCAGTACACAACAGAAATGAATATGTTTAGTCAGTCTCCTGCTGCACCAGGACTTTGAATGCATTAGGGACACGTCTTTGAGTACTGAAATTCTTCCTGGATCCTTTGGCAGACCCTAGAGCTCTGCCTCAGATGGGTAAATTCATATTCTGACCCTGCTCTTCCCTTACCAGCCCCGACACATGACTACTGAGGGCTCATCTCTGGGTTTCTGCTTAGGGGATCTCTACACAGCTTAACCTTTTAAAGTTCTAATGATGGTCTCCTGACATTGAAATGCTGATCTGATTCAAACTTTATATTCAAATGCTTTAAATTCAAGGAATAATCTGGTGGGACCTTGAATGAAAATTGTATTTTTCTGCTAACAAAGAAATGTTAAGCATTATTCAACACCCTCTAATTTGAGAGACCTGGATTTACTTCATGAGGAGTTACCAGGATGCCGAGTTGGGGATCACTGTCAGTTCTAAATGTGTCCCTTCTCTCTTCTCTTAATTTTTCAGCTCTGAGCATCTCCTAGCGAGGCAGACAGTTCATCCCACGTAAGAGTCCAGCACCACTCTAAAATATCCATCTTAGTCCTGTATTGGCTAACATGATGTGTCAGGCTCGGGCCTGTGTGAACTATTCAATCCTTTATCCTCCCACCTGCCTGCCAGAATGATCTATCGATTTCCAAAAGCTGCATACCACAATCTTTTTACTATGAATCCGAAGAATATGATCGAGGATAAGGAGGTTGAGTAGTGGTCAAGTAACAAACTGATTGGATGCAGTTAAGACACTCAGTTTACAGCGTGAGGAATCCTATGGATCCCTCACTAAAACCCTGCTTAAAGTCTCCTCCCTGGTTGCCAGGGAAAGGCTGACGCTTATTGATCCTGACCTTGGGGGTGGTTGCTGCGGGAAGATCACCTGGGAGAAGACATGGCCTAGGGTGGTGAAGAGATCCCGTGGGAGGAGACACAGTTTTTTTTTTCTTGAAAGGGAAGAACCTTTCAAAGGTACCAAGACAAGTCATGGCTTATTATCGTTATGATGTGTTTGAGCCACATATTATGTCTGTTGATGTGGGCAAAGTTGGTGCAACATCTTTACATACCACAAGGAAAGGGAAACCGTTTGAGACTTCTAAGGTTAAACATCCCCCTTACTCCCAGAGGTACAGTGAAAAGAAATATATGAATAATGGCTTGAATGATCTGCCTTCCTCTTTTCAAGTAAACTTTTGTGATTCTTCTTTAAATACATTTAAGACAAATAGATATGCATTTAAAATGAGAAAACTGACGAGAAAGCCTAATTCTGTTGGTTGGGACTACAAATCCCATAATCCCCTAAACACTGGGACGAGGAAGAGGGCTGAAGAGCAATTATGCAGTCGTAGTCAGGCTGTTAAGCTTTATGACCCACACCTGAAGGAAGCAGAGAGGATTAAAAGACCGATCAGGTGCAGGTCATTAAGTCTAGATTGCGAACGAGCTGTAGATGGAATGGTTGCAGCAGTAACAGCAGTAGAAGCAGAGCACACTGTTGGAAATCCAAGCAAAAGAGGGTGAACAGAAGGGATGCCATGACTTTGACCAAGCAGATTCCAGCTACCTGTCTGGACAGGGTCCTGTTTCCCCAAAATCTGAAGTGCAGAGGTTGCACAGCAGAAGACGTGAAGGAAGACTGCTTTTCCCAATGTGAACCTAATTGCAGAGTTTGCGCAGCCAGAATGTGCCAAACACAGTGGTTTAGTGTTGGTGTGCAGCCGAGGGTCTCAGAAGTGAGAGGAGCTCTGTTCCTGCATAGCAGGGTCATAGACAACTTCACAGAGGAAGGGTGTGTGTCCAGACAAATCCTGAAGCAGTGAAAGTCCTGGAAGTCACGAAGGGAGCAAGACCGAAGCCAGTGAGTGTTACTGAGTGTTCTGAATCCTTCTGCCAACAAAGACAGGTAACTGTAGCCAAGCAGAATCACTCGTGCACGAGTGAAAGCATTTATAAACTAACCGTTGATTGTCAGACAATCAGAGGTTACAAAAGCAGGACTTGCATATGAGTGAACTCTTTTTAATACTCACGTAAGAGTAAAACCACGTTAATTGAAATTTAAACTTCTGAAAACAACTAATAGACTGATTGTGTGTGCGTAAAAGGTAACTCTGAGGAAAAGGTTAACCGAAGAGTCCATTATGAAGTTGTTGAAGATGATGTTTCACTGAAGTAAAGTGATTAAACATTGCATTGTGAGTTAAGGGAACAAGCATTGTCTAAGCCAAGAAGGAAACATGCATTTCCTAAGCCAAGAGTGAAACAGACACTTTCTAAAGGGATACAAGCATTGCCCAAGCCAAGAATTGTGCAAATATTGTCTTCAGCCCAAAGAGTAAGGGAACAGCATTGCCTGAACCAAGAGGGAATTGCGCATTTCATAAGCCAAGAGTAAAACAAACACGTTCCCAAAGCCAATAATGGTGCAATTGTTACCGCCTCAGGCCTAAAGGGATACCAGCAGTGCCCAAGCCAAGAACTGTGCAAGTATTGTCTTCAGCCCAAAGAGTCTAACACCAGACATACAAATAAGCTGCTTTGGTGGGCAGAGAGAGCAAGAGCGACTGCAAGGTTGTGAAAAGGTGAAGCTCGCTTATAGTAAATGGTTAATAAAAACTGGTATAACTCACATTGCCAAAGTCGTCAAGAACAAATGTAGAATTAAAGACAATATTGGTTCTCGATGTTGCAGAAAGAGAAGGATGGCAAAAAGGCTGCCTTTCTGAAAGGTGAAGGCTCATTGGAAGAGTGCCTTGCCTACATGATGGTGTTGTGGAACACTAATGTGAATATCGTCTTTGCTGGAAAGTTGATAAAGTCCATTATGAAGTTGTTGAAGATGATTTTTCACTGAAGTAAAGTGATTAAACATTGCATTGTGAGTTAAGGGAACAAGCATTGTCTAAGCCAAGAAGGAAACATGCATTTCATAAGCCAAGAGTGAAACAGACACTTTCTAAAGGGATACAAGCATTGCCCAAGCCAAGAATTGTGCAAATATTGTCTTCAGCCAAAAGAGTAAGGGAACAGCATTGCCTGAACCAAGAGGGAATTGCGCATTTCATAAGCCAAGAGTGAAACAAACACATTCCCAAAGCCAATAATGGTGCAAGTGTTACCGCCTCAGGCCTAAAGGGATACTAGCAGTGCCCAAGCCAAGAATTGTGCAAGTATTATCTTCAGCCCAAAGAGTAAGGGAACAGCATTGCTTGGACCAAGAGGGAATTGCACATTTCATAAGCCAAGAGTGAAACAAACACGTTCCCAAAGCCAATAATGGTGCAAGTGTTACCGCCTCAGGCCTAAAGGGATACCAGCAGTGCCCAAGCCAAGAACTGTGCAAGTATTGTCTTCAGCCCAAAGAGTCTAACACCAGACATACAAATAAGCTGCTTTGGTGGGCAGAGAGAGCAAGAGCGACTGCAAGGTTGTGAAAAGGTGAAGCTCGCTTATAGTAAATGGTTAATAAAAACTGGTATAACTCACATTGCCAAAGTCGTCAAGAACAAATGTAGAATTAAAGACAATATTGGTTCTCCATGTTGCAGAAAGAGAAGGATGGCAAAAGGCTGCCTTTCTGAAAGGTGAAGGCTCATTGGAAGAGTGCCTTGCCTACATGAAGGTGTCGTGGAACACTAATGTGAATATCGTCTTTGCTGGAAAGTTGATAAAAGTCACAACGTTGGCAACTATGAGAGCTGTGATAAAAATGTGGTTGCCAGTAGATTTAAAACATCAGAATCCTAGTTGAATGGGAACACTATGGGGCTAGAGAGTAATCCTGCATGGTGAATCCTTACAGAAGTTAATCTGGTGTGAGAGTTACCCAGGTAGAAGCAGTGGTGCTGTGAAGTAATCCTGACAAATATATGTACTGTAATTCTAATGTTATAAAGAGACTTAAGAAGTTCTGCCAGAAAGCTGGGATTCTTTTTCCCTTGCCAGAAGTTGTGTTTCTTTGAATCTGACAAGGAACTGTGTTTGTCTATGACATTTCTAAGATGTGAAAAAGCACTGTGACCCAGAACCTCATTGATGCTATTTGATGAAGTGGAAATTATTACTCAAGGAAGGAGAGAAATCTTTCTGTTGGTTGAACATTGGTTAACAGGACTCCATTTGACAAAGTGAATGAGGCAAGAACTGAATTGGAACTTTGCTGCAAACCTGGATTTCCTTGTTTCTTGTTGTTGAACTTTGGAACTAAACCTAACTTGAAACTGGGGAAGGGGGCGTTTGCCCAGGTTATCAGGGGAGACTGTAAATATATTAGAAATGCCATTGTTAAGATTTGTTTGCCATATATTTTCTTGTTTATTTTATGCTTAAGTGTGAGGGCCAGATATCCTCTGTTATAGTGTTTTCCTTTAGTATTGATAGGCAGGAAAATCCTCGTCAGGTTAGGGGTAGTGAGGCGTTTGATGAAAATGATAATTTAATAAAATGGCACAAATTGAGAAAACATCCAAGTGTTGTCTGCCTCACATTTCTGACGCGTCACAATGGCCACTCACTTTATGGCTTGTACTACTACAGCTATTATTGTTAGTGATAGTACCACTCCTACTTCTACCACTAAAGTTAGTAATACAACTGGTACTACTAATACTATTATCCTCTGGCCCTAATGGTTGCTGTATCTGAGCGTTAGAGGGGGATATGAGGTTGTTACCTGTCCCATCCGAAGGATATCGTGAGATGTAGTTCTCTAACTACAGAAACCTCCTACCGCAATGGCCATGTTGATTATGAAGTGGGAAGGCCCACAGTTCATCAGCAGAGGTGCAGTGAGAGTCAATGCAGCAGTTTTGGACTATTGCAGGGCATCTGTGTCTGCTCTGTCTTGGAAGGAATTTGTGGCCTGACTGGTCTCTATGGCTTCTTCTTTTACTTCCTTGTCTTCTGTCTTTGCTCGTCATGCTAAAGTATGGCTGGCTGTGGAACAAATACTTCAAATCCCCAAGACCGCTCTTCACTGGTGGGCTCGTTAGAGGCCTTTTTACATATGTCCATTTCTGGACTTTCCTTTATGGTATGGTGCACGTCTATTGAAGCAGTCTTAGTGTTTTTTCATGAAATGTGAGGACTATTGCTCAGTTCATTTAATCAACCAAATCCAGATTCCCTATTCATTTTTATTTTTGTTTAATTGTGTGCCTATGCTGTAGTAACTTATGTTGTACATGGTTTCTGTTTACCAAATTAAATACTAGTAATACTAGTATTACAGATATTAGGAATAGTTGTATTATTACTATTATCAGTGCTAATAATACAACTAATGTTGGTAGTTATGTTATGTTATGATGATTTATACCACGCACAGCTGCCATTTGCATGGTCTCCAGGAGCTCACATGGTTCTGTGAAGTGGGTGTGGGTTGGCTTGCGGGGGAAGAGGGATAGGATAGAGGTTGTGCCCTTCTGTTGATGCTTGCAGAACCATGAGAAACTGACCTCTGTGGGTGTGAGCTTTTGGGTGTTTTTTATTGTGTGTGCTGGCCTTGTTGTGTTCGCAGGGGCAGCATACAGTGTATGTGTTGTTTGCAACTATTTGGTTTTGTGCCATGGTTAGCAGTGGGTGTGTGGTTTACATGATTTTTGGTGTGCGGTTTTGCCAGTATTTTTTGGGTGTTTGTAGTACATGAGAGGTATGCGGGTGTGGAAAAGAGGAGGGGGTGGTTAGTTGGTTTCTGATTGGCTCTCGGTGTGTGGTGGTTATGTTGTTGGTTGTTCAATCCGTATTGTCCCATGTTTGCTTTGGTCTCAGAGTATGGTTTGCATGGGTGTGTGGTTTTATGCTTGTCTCAGTGAGTTAAATAGCCAGGTTTTCAGTCGTTTTCGGTAATAAGTTCCATAGTTTGGCTATTAAATAGGAGAATGCAGTTCTCCTAATTTTCTATTCTTGTAGTGTTTCGTTTCGATATGGACGTTGTTGCTCTGTCTTAGGTTTCTTCCTGGTTGGTAACCGTTGATTTTAGCTTGGACTGCATCAAACAGAATAAAATGATGGAAGTAGCCTGACCAGTGCCCCCGGATAAGACACCTGGACCCATGCAACTGGACCCCTTGATAATGACAACTTTACGATGATGTATGGAAAAAGCCACGTATTGCATAACTGCCTTCCTGTGTCCCGACCCAGGTATTAGATTGATGTGTTAGCAGTTTTACATAACAACCTGGTATAGATGAGTTTGATGAATGGGAATGAAAGGCCACAAGGGCAAGCTTCTAGAACCACAGTGGTGAATCTCCGTTTGACAACCAGTGCCCAGGAGCTCCACCCTGATGAGACCAGTTGACCCAAGCTCTTCGTGATGCCACCACGTGGATCCCCACCAATCACAGAGCACCGGACATACAGCCTGTATAGTAGGTAGACGTCGCCATCCAATCCCCGATACTATGTGGCCCCTACAGAGTAGATTATGCATGGCGTGTTTTTGTAATATAACTGACTGTCTTTGGCATTGGCAGACAAAGCGCTCTCAGAGTTTGCAGAGTCCTTTGCATGCCCTATATTGATTAGATAAAAAACCTTTTAACTTCAACCGCACTTGGTCCTGGTCTCATTCCCTCTCAGGGTGTGTCCTTTATTGCCTAGTGGGCAACACTTACTTTCAGTGGTGACTCCTTAGACGTGATTCGTCTTTATTGTTCCCTTTTGGCACGAGACGTCCCCGGCCACAGTGGAGACGCACGGCGCGCCCGCTCAAGAGAGCTGCCCACCTACAGCAACTGGTACGCTTAGACGTGCGCAGTAGGGCGAAAGGACACGGGTCCCGCTCCAAAAAACCCTTAGTACCGCTCGCCAGAGCCAAGGCCGGCCACTGTGTGTGAGGCAGCGCCGCCTGGATGGACCAAATCCAGAGAGTCTCGGATCAAGACGGGCACGTGAGTATTAAGTGCGAGTGACACTAAATGAAGTGGGACATAGATAAGGGGGTACGAGGTCAAGACAGAAGAAAGGTGTTCTTTTAGGAGTAAAGTAACTGGTGCTTTAATACTTTTCTCTTTTCTGTTGCATGTGGCCATTAGGACAAGTTAAGGAGATTGCAAGGTGATAAAAGGAAGACGGGAACCTAGCTCTGCAAGGGGATAGAATTGCTATCTTGACTAGTACTGGGAATAAGTTGAATTGTGGAAAATAGAAATAAAAGTGCCTGAAAAGAGAGAGACACAGAGTACAAATTAGCAAATGCTTTTTTCCTCTTCTTTATTCTGGGTGAACTAAAACTAGGGAATATTATATAAACGGTGGAAGGGAATAACTGGGTGAGGGACAGAGGTTCTGCTGTAAAGAAAAAATTGTAGGACAAGGAAAGGGAGGGTCTTTGTTACATGTTGTATGTTAAATGTTTGTTGGTTGTTTTTCGTAAATTGACTGCGCTATGTTCTTGTAAATGAAAATTTTGTACTGCAAAGTAATAAAGTTAAATTAATGGCACCAAAGGTTTCGGTCAAATGGTCATTGTAAGTGTGGCCCAGTAAGATTTAGGGTAGATATATTGCGTTGAAATATTACAGTAGTGGTGAATTGTTAGTACTAACACACATACACATACATAAGCCACAGTTATAGTCACAGGTGACACAGGAAGGTAAACAGTGAGAGAACAACATGGGGGCTGAAACACCCCATGCCCACATTTGCAGAACGCATAACAAAGTACCATGACCAGTGGGTCACGGAGTTGAAGGGAGAATGGTTGCCCCAGGTATGGCCCCAAGGAGGGTCGTTTGATAAAAGTGTCCTGGACATGGTAGCCACATGCATATTCATAAAATACAAGGGGAAACAATTCCATAATAGAAGAGAGATACTAGATCTATGGAGGCTGTTTGAAGAGGTACCCTCACTTAAAAAGAAAGACATAGCACCCGCCCAGCCCACCACTACCAGTACTCCCCTGGCAGCAAACAAAACTGAAGGGGAGGGTAAGGGGAAAGAGGGATCAATAGAGGTAACACGATTGTTTCCCCTCCTAAATAAGCCAGTACCCGCCAAAGGGTATAGTGATCCTGTGTATGTATCCACACCTTCCTCTGCAGTTGCCCCACGGCCCACTGCACCGCCACCATATGACTGCCCCCGAACTAGTTGACAGTTAAGTACCCCTACAGTAGATATTGAGAAATTAACAGAGGATTTAGATTCCAGACTCTCAATGGCTCAGAACAAGCTATCTAGAATACAAAATATATGTGAACAGGGTGGAACGAGCATGGCAAGAACAGAGCACACACCAAGGACACAAGCACTTGACAGGTCTTCCGAGGAAGGGTGGAAAAAGGGTGAAATATTATCCCAAATACAGGAAGAGCCAACTCGGATAATGGAATTGGAACCACATGCACTCGGGGAAAATACAGGGGATGAAGGAATGGCCAAATGGGGAATGGAAGAGCTTTGGTGTGACATAGAGGACGATGAGCTTGTTACACTCACCTGGCTCCCACAGAGGCGTCGATCGGAACTGGACAGCTGCGGTCTCCACCAATGTGACGCACAGGGCCGAGATGACGGACTGGACTGGCCCACCTAGCTTCGTTTGCTTGGCCCGTAGGAATATTCTTCTGCAAATGGAGAAAGGGAATTAACCACCCGTGGAGTTGAGTGTAAATCCCCCCACCCTCGCTGTTCTCCCCACAGATCGCCTTTGACGTCCCCTCTTATAGTCTCACCTGATGGTTTGAAAAGATGAGCTCTCCATCCTGCATTGAGCGCAGGTGCGCGTTGATAACCATTTGCTTCACTGGCTCGAAGGAATTGGTGAGTTCCAGAACAATATTGACTCCGAGATTCCCAGCATGACGCCGTAAGTATTAAGTTCCTACGAGTTCAAATGCCTGACTTTCACGCTTGTCCGATTCCTTGCAGGTTGCAGCTTGACCCTAATGAAGAGTTCCTCGTGGCAACCGGTAGTATTGTGGTAAGGATTTGTATTTTCCAACACAGTTCGATAAAATAAAGTCAATATGGAACCTGTTGCTTTCTCCCTTATTCAGGCGCTGAGAGAAAGTATGACGTCTCGGGGAATAATGCCTCCGGTGGTAAAATCAGGTAAGTCTATTTTGGTGAGGATTTTTCCCCTTGTTTGTCCCTTTGTTTCACCTTGCTATCCTTTTGTTCCCCTTAGGGGCTGGGGTACGGCGAGGATGCAGTGGAGGTTGCGCCGACCTGTGAAGAGGAATAGTACCCCCGGTGGTAAAATCAGGTAAGTCTATGGGGGGGTAACTAATATTCCTCTGTGTATTCCCTTAGCTCACCTTGCTGTTCTTGTCTTCTCCTTAGGTGCCGGAGTGCGCCAGAACATGCAGGAGGATGCGGTGGAATGTGAAGATGCTGCGAAGGCCGGTGAGTTCAGTGCGGCGCTGCAGGAGGCGAGGCGACGCGCATAAAATAACTTCTTTCTTCCAGCTCGAAGGCGCGATGGATCGGGAATTCAGGTAAGGATTAAAGGTATTGCTCTTGTTCTAACCTTTCTCCTTCTTTCTCCCTTTTCCTAGGAGCTCCAAACTCGAGGCGGGCGTGGCAGAAGGCTGGATGCAGGCTTGCAGGCACGGTGAGCGTTACACTGCTGGATGCAGAATAACGCGAAGCGTGTGCTGCTCTTCAGGCGTGGTTCAAATAGCCTCCAAAGTAGTCCCAGGTAAGTATTCCTCCCCAGCCCCGCCCGAGTAAAAAATAGTCCCTAAATAAAGTAGTCCCTTCCAAGCCTCTTTTGGCTTGGAGCCCTTGCAGCATGGTCTGCATCAGGTAAGTTTGCAGCATGGTCTGCATCAGGTAAGTTTTAAACTATGAGCCTTGCGCCTATGGCGCCAGGACTGACTCTCCATATGAGCCTGGAGCCATAGGCGCCAGGACTGGACCCAAATAGCCCCTAGCTGGGGTTGTTGGGCTTGCTTAGGATAACTTGATGCCTGCTTCCGGTGTTTCTGGACGTGGTCTAGGTCCCCGGGCGTAGGCATCATGACAGCACTCCCCCCCAAGGCCCCTCCTAAAGTCGTTCTTCCCTGTGGTTTCGGTTTGTCTGGGAAATTTCAGTGGAATTTTTTCACCAACCGGGGTGCATGAACATGGTCACTAGTTTCCCATGACCTTTCGTGTGGTCCATAACCTTTCCAGTCGATTAAATAAAAGAGTTTTGACTTTATCAGCTTGGAGTCCAGGATGTTCTTAACTTCAAATTCAGGTTCTCCGTCTACAAGGATAGGGTCTGGTGGCTTGGTTAGTCTTGTCCCTGGTTGCACTGGCTTCAAAAGTGACACTTGAAAGACGGGGTGAGTTTGCATATTAGCAGCTAAGTCCAACTTGACAGCCACCGGGTTGATAATGGCCTTAATAGAGTAAGGTCACAAATATCTGGGGTTAAAGGTCCGTGTTCCCTTTAGAGGTATATGTTTTGTGGCTAACCATACTTGGTCCCCTATCTGGTATTGTGGAGTATCACTTCTATGCCAATCAGCATCTTTCTTGTATTTTTCTTTCGCCTGTTTTAAATGTGTAGTTGCTTCCTTAAAGGCTTGTGTAATCGTAGCGTGCAGATGGTCCACTGCGGGCATTTCTAAGTGTTGGGGTGAGTCAAGGTCTGAGGTTCGAGGATGGTGCCCATATAAGGTGTAAAAGGGGCTTTGTCCAGTTCCAGAGTGTACTGAATTATTGTATGCATATTCGGCGATCCAAAGAATGTCTTTCCAATTACTCTCAGTCTGATGTAACATACAACGCAGGTATTGTTCAAGAGTCTGGTTGGTCCTCTCCGTTTGACCATCGGTCTGGGGGTGGTGACTTGTCGATAACCTCACATCAATTTGCGCCAATTGACAGCATTTTTTCCAAAATTTGAAATTAATTGACTGCCCTGGTCAGAGACCAATATGGACGGAAATCCGTGTATGCGAACAATGTTTTCGAGGAACTCCTTGGCCAGGATTCAAGCTTCCCTTTAAAGGAATAAAGTGGGCCATCTTGGAAAAAAGATCCACAATAATTAGAATGGTGTTAAATCCATTGCATGGGGGTAGATCAGTAATAAAGTCTAACAATAAGGTGTGCCAAGGTGTAGGCGGAATGTCTAAAGGTTGTAAGAGTCCAGCTGGTTTTTTCTTTTGACTTTTGTTTTGGGCGCAAATGCCACAAGACATCACAAATGATTTAATATCCTTTCGCCAGGTGGGCCACCAGAATTGTCTTTTAATTTTAGCTTCAGTTTTTGCAATACGTGGGTGCCCCTCCATTAGGGTATCATGATAACGGGAAATGACTAGCTCTTGCAGTTCCTTGTATGGCAGAAATAGCCGCCCTTGGTAATAAGGCAGATCATTGGTGACAGAGTAGTCTGGGCCTTTTTTTACCCAGTCCTGTTGGGCTGTAGGATCAAAGAGATGCTGGATCTTTACCTGAATGTCCTCTAGTGTCTGTAGAGTAGTCATGCCAAGAATTCTTTGTTCGGAAATTATAGGTACTGGTTCTGGGTTCACTTCTGCCTCTCCCATCCCTTTTCGGGATAAGGCGTCTGCTTTACCATTCTTACAACCTGGTTGAAAGGTTATTACGAAATCAAACTCGGCAAAGAACAGTGCCCATCGGAGTTGACGTAACATTGGGCCTTGGCTGTCTTTAAATACTGTAAGTTTCGGTGATCGGTGATCACAGTAATGGTATGCCTGGCACCGAGAAGATAGTGCCACCAAGCCTTGAAGGCGGACTTAATGGCTAATAACTCCTTGTCGGTAACCGCATAGTTTAACTCGGGTGCCGAGAACTTTCTGGACCAAAATGCTACTGGGTGA
This sequence comes from Ambystoma mexicanum, assembly GCF_040938575.1. Taxonomy (NCBI): domain Eukaryota; kingdom Metazoa; phylum Chordata; class Amphibia; order Caudata; family Ambystomatidae; genus Ambystoma; species Ambystoma mexicanum. The sequence continues at coordinate 258,821,126 of NC_090922.1, forward strand.
AGCTGGCCGGTTTCAGGGTCCTTTTGAGACAGGACAGCTCCCATGGCTAGACTGGATGCATCGGTTTCTACTATGTATGGAAGTTCAGGGCGTGGGTGCTTTAATACAGGTGCAGACGTGAATTTCGCTTTCAGCTCTTGGAAGGCATTTTCAGCTTCTTCAGTCCACATAACGCGTTTATTTTTTTCGCAAGAGTGCTGTGATGGGATGTACAACATGTGAAAAATCCGGGATGAATCTGCGGTAGAAATTGGCAAAGCCGAGCATGCTTTGTACTCCTTTAACTGAACTTAGTGATGGCTACTTAAGGATTGCGTCCACCTTTCGTGAGTCCATTCGGACTCCCTTTGGGGTCAGGATAAACCCAAGGAATTCAACTTCTGTGGCATGAAAAACGCATTTTTCCAGTTTTGCATATAGTTTGTGCTGGCGCAATTTCTCAAGGACTGCTCGGACGTGCTTCACATGGTCAGATTCTGAAGAGGAGTATACTAGAATATCATCGATATATACGACAACACAAATGTCAATGAGTTCACGAAGGACATCGTTCATGAAGTATTGGAAGGCTGCTGGTGCATTGTACAACCCGAAAGGCATCATCTGGTATTCGAACAACGCATACTTAGTGCAGAAAGCAGTCTTCCATTTGTCACCTTCTTTTACACGTACCAGATGGTATGCCCCCCGGAGATCTAATTTAGTGTATATACAAGCGTCCTTCACTTGGTCTAGTAGTTCAGGGATCAGAGGCAATGGGTATCGGTTCTTAACAGTTATCTGGTTCAATGCGCGGTAGTCTATGCACGTTCTGAGGTCACTTTCCTTTTTGGGCACGAAGAACAAAGCTGAAGATGCAGGGGACTTGGATGGGCGAATAAAGCCATTGGCAAGGTACTGGTCTAAGTATTTGTTAGGAAAGATTTCGTAATTGTAGGTAATTTTCCTTCCATGTGGCAACCCCTAAACTTTTTGCTGTTGTTTTTCACCTTGTTCTCGACTTTGCCAGAGAAGTGCAGCCTTCTGCCGCACGCCTCTGGGCTTTCGCTCCTTTCTTACGGGGTAACTGACATGCCCTTAAGACAGTCAGTACTGGGAAACGCTGTTTTCCGTAGTTTCTTTTATCATGTTGCGGCTTTCGTGCAACATGACACAAGAGGGCACTGAAAGCTAAGTTACAGCTCTCTTGGGTCTCTAGCCTTCTACAGGCCCTAGATACTCGTTTAGGATTGTAACTGATTGGTGCAAGTGATTCACGGACGGGAATGGTGGCAGCGATCGTTTCTTGTGTTTTGAGCTCCTTTATGGCGTTCTAAGCGTGTTTCTCGCGCTTAACCGAAAATGGTGGCCTGGCTCCCAAAATGGCCAGACCACGAGGCTCCTTTGTCCTGTCCGCTGACCGTCTTGCTCCCTTCACCTTCCCCAGGTCGACCCGACCCGGGGCCTTCCTTATTTGGGCATGTACTTTCCCGCGAAACACGGATGCTTTCGCGGACTTCTACATGTCGTACTTGTGCCTCCAGGATGTGGGCTGGGATGTCTGGTCCCAATACACATCCTGGGTGCCAGAGAGTCTAGGGTGGTGTGAATGCCTGGGACCACCATGGTCCGTGATTGGTCCACGAATGGTGTGAGTGTTGATGAACGGATCTCCCATTGGGTCCCCTCCGTTTTGGCGCGAAGGGAACCGTGGATAAGAGGGGGCTGGAAACACCACTACCATGTCGATCTCCTGAGTTCTCACGAACGAAGGAATACAGGAGCCAAGTATCCTGCAACCAAGAGGCTGAACCGAGGAATCTCTGGTGACCCGCTGAAGGACTGCTCCTCTGCACTGCTGTCGCCTTGTGAAACCCTTTTCACCTTTGATCGAACCAGAAGGCCTGTACTGGTACTTCGACCCTTGGAATAGCGGGAACAGCTATTCTCGGCATCTTCACCATCTCCTGCTAGTAACCCTTCGGAAGCGTCTCTGGGCCATCCAGCAGACTGACCAGCTTACACCGCAGTCCTGCTCTGTAACCGCTGCCAGGTTGTGTAGTATTTCGAGTCCTTGTCACTCTCACACACTTCGTACACTTGGCGTTCCCAGGTCTGAAGTGAGTGGTGTACATTTGGCTCAGATACACACGGCCGCTCCGTTGCCCTGCTGTAGTAACAAACTGTGCGGGTTTCTTCGATTGGGACGTCTTTTACTCAACTCTGCTGCCGCAGACTCAACACGACAACGAGACGTTCCCTGCTCTTCTGAACCTGCCAGCGACTGAAACTGACACGGAGAAGCCTGGGTCTGCTTGCATCGGGGACCGGTGAGTAGCATAGCTAGGAACTGGTCGCCCTCCTGCAGGAGCCCATAGCTTTTCCCCGCTGTGTCAAAACGGCACCCTTTTCCGTACTCGTGCTCTGCTTCTGCCCACAGTGGAGGCTGCGCTTGAGTCGCGGAACTTGTTCTTCTTCATTTGTGCACTAAACTGAACTGCCTGATTTCCCTCGAAGAGACTCCCTTTTGCCCGTTGGTACCAGCGTGTGCAGGTACTTTTGAGCACAAGGCTCCACTCTTCGCAGAGCTCGGACCTCCTTTTAGTTAGGTGCCTCTGAAGGCGGACTGGGTCTAAGCATTATTTCGCACTGCCTGTTTTCCCTCCCTTTTAGGTGGACTACACATTTCGTGCATCTAACGCTTGAGACTTGTTGTATTTGTATATATATTGTATTGGTATGGTATGTGTTGGTTTAGTAGAATTGTATTGTGATTTCTCGCTACGGTCATTGTTTTAAAGGCCTTGGAATAAATGTGTATATATTTTTAATATAACACCTGTTTGGAGTAGTTTGTAAGTGTCCTTGCTTTGTGTGCTCATTGCGGGCTTTCAGTCACCCTCACCCCTCTTGAGACCTAGTCTTGACCGCTGCGATCGCTACCTTGATTGGTCTGGCTCGTCCAGAGGTTACCCTGTTCCAAGTAATTAGGTTGGCCTTCTGAACTTCTGTGCCACCAGGACAGAGTTCAGAAATCCGTCTTAACAAATTGGTGTACTGCGGTGGGATACGACTGAAGGTATCCAGTGTTGCGCACGAACTAAGGCATTTCAGGTTATTCCAACCAGGACACGTAGTGAATTGTTGTAGTATAACTTTAAAAAGGCCACAGTCCTATCTAACAGTATGGAAACAAATACCTTGTTAACTTTAAATGCTTCCAAATCAGAAACATTGAAAAAGATGTGTGCAGAGAGAGGTGTTTCCTCTCAAGGCACGAAATTGGATATGATCCAAAGAATCGTGGCGTGGCAAGAAGCGCAGCTTGACGCTATAACTTCTGAGGACAGTGCGGAAGGAGGTGGGGCTGCTCTCACTGGTAGAACCGACGGTTCTGCCGCTGCACTGATCCACCGCGACCACGAGGACAGGGAGGATGAGATGTCTAATGTTTCCTCTGCCAGTGCTGATGGGGAGGCTATGCTTGAATTCAAGAAGCAAAAGCTGCGGTTTAGGCAGCAGGAGCTTGAATTCAGCATAGCCAAACTAAAAATCGAACAGGCAGAAAAACAGAAAGACAGGGATCACCAGTTGGAACTGGCCAAGCTTCAGGTTGCAAATGGGCCCAAGGGTCCTGGACATGGGTCTGGGGCCTCCTCTCATCCACTGTTTCCGAAAGATCTGCTCAGTGTGTATGAGGAAAGGAATGACATTATGGACTGGCTGAATGCGTTTGAGTATGCATGCGAAGTTCAACAAGTTGACAATGCTGATAAGATTGCCTGGTTACTCAGCAGGCTGCCCCATTCTGGCTGTAGTGCCATTATGGAAATGTCGAAGGCTGAGCGAGCTGATTTCGCAATGTTAAAGCAAACTCTCATTTTAAAGTTTGGGAAGACTCCGGTCCAATATTTGAAACGATTCAGAGAGTATAAGAAAAAGGAAGGTGGTACTTGGGTATCTTATGTCACTGAATCCTTGAAAAACTTAACTGGCTGGGTCGAAGGTTATAAGGTTTCTACCTTCGAAGGCATGATAAATCTTGTCATGCTGGAACACATTTTTGCATCTTCTTCCCCGGAGCTTAAGCAGCATTTGGCCGATTCGAAGGAGATAGATCCTATGGCCATTGCAGCAGACTTATGGGTGTCACATCGAGTGTCCCTTAAGGACAAAACTCATCCTGGTAAGCAGGAGGAAGGGTAAAAGTCCAAAGATAAGGAGGGTGGAGAATCTGATAAATCTTCTTCTCAAAAGGGCCACAAAAAGAAAAATAAGGGTAAGACACAAGAGAACTCACAGGGTAGTGGAGGTCAGCCTCCGAAACAGAACTCTGGTTACAATAAGCCTCCCTATGTAAACTGACCCAATGGATCTTGTTTTGCTTGTGGAGCAACTGACCACGTGAAGGGGGATCCCCGGTGTAAGGTTAGACCTTTGGGGGTCCACTCCGCTAATCTGGCCTTCTCCTCCTACGAGGAAGAAGAGATTACAGGAGCATCCTTCTCCTCAGACTCATTTCCCACCGGGATAGAGGCTGAGGTAGTTTTAGTTTCCCTGGGTTCCTGGGAGCCTAAAGTCGCAGAGGCTTATGCTAGGATTCCAGATAATACCAAGCACTACTTTAAAGACAGTGTGCTGATCAATGGAGTAGATACTCCAGCTCTTAGGGATAGTGGGTGCAGTCGCACTGTAGTGGATTCTACCTTGGTAGACTCCGAGGAAGTTGCCAGAGCTACTCTGATGCCCACTAAGTTGGCTGAAGGCCCACTCCGTATGTTCCCAGTAATACCTGTAAATCTTACATTAAATGGTACAGCAGTCAGGATTCCAGTGAGCATTCAGAGAAACGTCCCGGGAAAGGTCTTGTTAGGTAATGATCTCAGAGCTTTAGGGCTCGTAGGAGACACTGCCGAAAGACCCTACACACGGTCTCAAGCACGGGCAGCATTGGCCAAGACCAATACGCCGCCCCAGCCGAAGGGGAAACCCAAGGCGAAAGGAGTCAACAAGTCAAGACGAGGGAAAGAGAATATTCCCCCGAGCTCGCCTACCACTGCGGTGGAGGAAGTTGGTCAATCGCCCGGGCCTGACGAGGAGGTGGCGATGCCTGAAGTATTTGACCCCAATGACCATCCTGAACTAAAAGACTTGTTAGTTGAAGGAGGTCCTGATAGGGACAAATTCAGTAAAGGCCAATGTGAGTGCCCATCTCTGGAAGGCCTAAGGAGACAGGCCTGCTCCTAGCTTGAGGGTGAACCTCCTGGGACGCATAGGATGTATTGGGAAGGTGGACTCCTGTATAGTGAGCCCACAGAGTCTACAGAAGGAGACCATAGGAGGTTGGTGGTTCCCCTTGCTGTTAGGCCCTTCCTCCTGCAGTTGGCGCATGAAGTGCCCCTTGCTGGTCACCTTGGTATGAAGAGGACCAAGCAAAGGTTATCCATGCACTTCTACTGGCCCAAGATGGGGGTGCAAGTAGAAAGTCACTGCAGGAGTTGTGCCTCCTGCCAGTTGTCTGGTAAGTTTGGCGCGACAATCCAAGCTCCGTTGGTACCGCTCCCAGTTGTGGGGGTACCATTTGAAAGGGTAGGGATCGACATCGTTGGTCCCCTTGACCCGCAAACATCCTCGGGCAATAAGTTTATCCTGGTGCTGGTCGACCATGCAACCAGATATCCTGAGGTCATCCCATTGAAAACTGTAACTGCCAAGTCAGTTGCAAAAGCTTTACTTGGCATATTTACTAGGGTTGGCTTCCCTAAAGAAGTTGTGTCGGATCGTGGCAGCAACTTTATGTCAAAGTATATGCAGGCTATGTGGAAAGAATGTGGGGTCACTACAAGTTCTCTTCTGCATACCACCCCCAGAGCAATGGTCTGGTAGAACGTTTCAACAGAACGTTAAAAAGCATGATTGGGGCTCTGGAGGAACCTCAGAGAAGAAAATGGGATCTTCGTTTACCATGCTTACTGTTTGCCTACCGAGAGGTACCACAGGAGGGTGTTGGCTTCAGCCCCTTCGAACTTCTGTTCGGTCATCCTGTACGGGGACCCTTAGCCATAGTCAAAGAGGGATGGGAGATGCCCACTCCCCCTGTTACTACCAACGTAGTTGATTATGTGCTAGGGCTCAGAAAACGGATGGTACTTCTGATGGGCTTGGCTAGTGATAAATTGAAGGCAGGACAAGCGCTGGTGAAACATTGGTACGACCAGAAAGCTTCCCTCATCAACTTTACACCTGATCAGCAAGTCCTGATCACGAATCCCATAAGGCCTCAAGCTTTACAGGACAAATGGTCAGGCCCTTACACAGTGGTGGAGCCCCTGGGTGAGGTTAACTATTTAGTGGACCTTGGAAGGCCTGGACAGGCTCCAAAAGTGTTTCACGTGAATAGGCTGAAGGCTTTCGTCCCATGAGTCGAAATCGCAGCACTGCTACTGGCTTCAGATGTTGAGGAAGAGGAGTCGGAACCTCTCCCCGACCTGTTCCAAAGCGGTCCTTCAGATAGCTCCTTTGAGGGTGTCCGAGTGGCCCCTCACCTGACTTCTGATCAGCAGGCTGAGGTGAAAAGTTTGCTTAGGCAGTTTTCCCCCCTGTTTTCACAGTCGCCTGGTTTGACACCTTGGTGCAAACATAACATAAACACAGGAGACAGTGTACCTACCAAAAGTAGGGGATACAGGATGTCAGACAAAGTACGGTCTTATATTAAGACCGAGGTCAACAAGATGTTAGACCTTGGGTTGATTGAACCCTCCAGTAGTCCTTGGTCCAGCCCTGTGGTTTTGGTTCCAAAGGCAGGCACTTCTGAATTGAGGTTCTGCGTGGATTACAGGACCCTGAATGCTGTCACCAAGACAGATGCACACCCCTTGCCTCGAACAGATGAGCTGGTGGATACTTTGGGTGCCTCCAAGTACCTCAGCACGTTTGACCCCACTACTGGCTATTGGGAAATAGCTTTAGCAGAACATGCCAAGGAGAAGACAGCATTTTCTACTCCAGGCGGCCTTTACCAATTCCGGGTAATGCTGTTCGGGTTGAAGAATGCACCTGCCACTTTCCAGAGGCTTGTGAATCATGTTTTGAATGGGTTGGACGAATTCTGTCTTGCATATCTGGACGATATAGCAGTTTTCAGTGCCACCTGGGAAGACCATGTGAAACACCTCGGGATTGTGCTCCAGGCTCTTCAGAAAGCACAATTGACCATAAAGGCTAGTAAATGCCAGATTGGACAAGGCTCAGTGGTTTACCTTGGACATGAAGTAGGTGGAGGGAGGATACAGCCTCTTCCCAGTAAAGTACAAGCAGTACAAGACTGGCCTACCCCCACTACACAAACCAAAGTGAGAGCCTTCTTAGGACTCACGGGGTATTACCAAAATTTCGTGGCAGACTATGGCACCATAGCTGCCCCTCTGACTGCCCTCACAACTCCGAAGAAACCCAAGAAGGTAACTTGGACCGACGAGTGTCAGAAGGCCTTCAATGGCTTAAAAGACTCCTTGTGCCAGGCCCCTGTCCTCAGGGCCCCTGATTATCAAAGACCTTTTATCGTGCAGACGGACGCCTCTGACACTGGGATAGGAGCTGTAGTATCACAAGTAGATGAGAAGGGTAAGGAACACCCTATTGGTTTTATTAGCCGCCAGCTTAAGGACAGAGAGCTCAGATGGTCCACGGTAGAGAAAGAATGTTTCTCTGTTGTGTGGGCCCTAAGGAAGCTGAGGCCCTACCTCTATGGGACCCACTTCACTGTGCAAACTGACCATAAGCCCTTAAAGTGGCTAATGAACATGAAGGGGGAGAATCCAAAGTTGCTTAGGTGGTCCATAATTCTACAAGGCTTCGACTTCACTATTGAGCATAGGCCAGGTGTCCAACATAGCAATGCTGATGGGTTGTCCAGAATGTTTAACCGACCTGAAAAAGAGACTCATCCAGGGGTCGATTAGTTCCCCCTGTCCATAGTCTGGGAGGGGCGAGTGTTAGGAAAGATTTCGGAATTGTAGGTAATTTTCCTTCCATGTGGCAACCCCTAAACCTTTTGCTGTTGTTTTTTACCTTGGTCTCGACTTTGCCAGAGAAGTGCAGCCTTCTGCCGCACTCCTCTGGGCTTTCGCTCCTTTCTTACGGGGAAACTGACATGCCCTTAAGACAGTCAGTACCGGGAAACGCTGTTTTCCGTAGTTTCTTTCATCATGTTGCGGCTTTCGTGCAACATGACACAAGAGGGCACTGTAAGCCAAGTTACAGCTCTCTTGGGTCTCTAGCCTTCTACAGGCCCTAGATACTCGTTTAGGATTGTAACTGATCATTGCAAGTGATTCACGGACAGGAATGGTGGCAGCGATCGTTTCTTGTGTTTTGAGCTCCTTTTGGCGTTCTAAGCGCGTTTCTCGCGCTTAACCCAAAATGGTGGCCTGGCTCCCAAAATGGGCAGACCACGAGGCTCCTTTGTCCTGTCCGCTGACCGTCTTGCTCCCTTCACCTTCCCCAGGTCGAGCCGACCCGGGGCCTTCCTTATTTGGGCATGTACTTTCCCGCGAAACACGGATGCTTTCGCGGGCTTCTACATGTCTTGTGTGTGCCTCCAGGATGTGGGCTGGGATGTCTGGTCCCAATACACATCCTGGGTGCCAGAGAGTCTAGGGTGGTGTGAATGCCTGGGACCACCGTGGTCCGTGATTGGTCCACGAATGGTGTGAGTGTTGATGAGCGGATCTCCCATTGGGTCCCCTCCGTTTTGGCGCGAAGGGAACCGTGGATAAGAGGGGGCTGGAAACACCACTACCATGTCGATCTCCTGAGTTCTCACGAACGAAGGAATACAGGAGCCAAGTATCCTGCAACCAAGAGGCTGAACCGAGGAATCGCTGGTGACCCGCTGAAGGACTGCTCCTCTGCACTGCTGTCGCCTTGTGAAACCCTTTTCACCTTTGATCGCACCAGAAGGCCTGTACTGGTACTTCGACCCTTGGAATAGCGGGAACAGCTATTCTCGGCATCTTCACCATCTCCTGCTAGTAAGCCTTCGGAAGCGTCTCTGGGCCATCCAGCAGACTGACCAGCTTACACCGGAGTCCTGCTCTGTAACCGCCACCAGGTTGTGTAGTATTTTGAGTCCTTGTCACTCTCACACGCTTCATACACTTGGCGTTCCCAGGTCTGAAGTGAGTAGTGTACATTTGGCTCAGATACACACGGCCGCTCAGTTGCCCTGCTGTGGTAACAAACTGTGCGGGTTTCTTCGATTGGGACGTCTTTTACTCAACTCTGCTGCTGCAGACTCAACACGACGACGAGACGTTCCCTGCTCTTCTGAACCTGCCAGCGACTGAAACTGACGCGGAGAAGCCTGGGTCTGCTTGCATCGGGGACCGGTGAGTAGCATAGCTAGGAACTGGTCGCCCGCCTGCTGGAGCCCATAGCTTTTCCCCGCTGTGTCAAAACAGCACCCTTTTCCGTACTCGCGCTCTGCTTCTGCCTACAGTGGAGGCTGCGCTTGAGTCGCGGAACTTGTTCTTCTTCATTTGTGCACTAAACTGAACTGCCTGATTTCCCTCGAAGAGACTCCCCTTTTGCCCGTTGGCACCAGCGTGTGCAGGTACTTTTGAGCACAAGGCTCCACTCTTCGCAGGGCTCGGACTTCCTTTTAGTTAGGTGCCTCTGAAGGCGGACTGGGTCTAAGCATTATTTCGCACTGCCTGTTTTCCCTCCCTTTTAGGTGGACTACACATTTCGTGCATCTAACGCTTGAGACTTGTTGTATTTGTATATATATTGTATTGGTATGGTATGTGTTGGTTTAGTAGAGTTGTATTGTGATTTCTCGCTACGGTCATTCTTTTAAAGGCCTTGGAATAAATGTGTATATATTTTTAATATAACACCTGTTTGGAGTAGTTTGTAAGTGTCCTTGCATTGTGTGCTCATTGCGGGCTTTCAGTCACCCTCACCCCTCTTGAGACCTAGTCTTGACCGCCACGATCACTACCTTGATTGGTCTGGCTCGTCCAGAGGTTACCCTGTTCCAAGTAATTAGGTTGGCCTTCTGAACTTCTGCGCCACCAGGACAGAGTTCAGAAATCCGTCTTAACAGTATTGTCGTAGGTGAAGGTTCTCAGGTTCCGTAAGGGCATAGATCCTGCTACAAGGGGGCTGTGCACCGGGTATGAGATCGATTTGACAATCGTACGATCTGTGAGGAGGTAAGGTGTTTGCCTGTTCTTTTTGGAAGACATCCTGGAATTCTTGGTATTCTGGAGGTAGTTGCATGACTGCTGTGGTTACTATGGCCAGGCCTGCGTTCTGACTTTTCTTTGGGTAACAGGTTTGTGCACAATCCGGGAAGGTTATTCTCTTCTCTCGCCAATCAATACAAGGATTACGTGTTTCCAACCAAGGTATCCCCAGTATTATTTGGAACTGTGGGGCTTTGATTAGATCAAACACAATAGTCTCTCGATGCCCATCCTGACCCAATAGTGTCATCTCTGCGGTGGAATGAGTTACAGGCCCAGAGGCAATTTCAGTTCCATCGACTGTGGTGATGACATCTGAGGTGGTTTTTCGGCAGAGAGGTAGATTCATCCTGGAAGCCAATTCATAGTCTGCATAGTTTCCTATGGCCCCGCTATCAATGTATGCCCTTACTGTGTGCATACGCGTTGGCTGTCCTGGATCTACGAGGACCATTGGTATGATGAAATGCGAGGTCTGAGTATCCTTCTTCAAGCTCGGCAAGCGGACCTCTACGCTTGTCGGGCGTGGTCGTTTCCCGAGTCTGACTCCATATGGCTTTTATCAGCAGCTCCTACCACCTTCTTGGGTAGTTTTACAGGGCAATCCCGTAGAAAATGCCCAGAAGTTCCACAATATCGACACAATTGCATTTGCCGTCTCCTTTCTCTTTCCTTCTGGGATAGGGGTCCTTTAACCCCTCGGATTTGCATGGGTTCTGAAGCATCTGCTCCTTTGGGGTTAGCGTGGGTTTTGACCAACACCAGATTCTCAAACTTGGCTCGATCAGCCTTTCTGTTCTGAAGTCTGTAATCTAACTGAACCACTAAGTCTATATATTAAGCGCAGTCTTGAGGTGGGTTCCCGACTTGAGCCAAGACATCCTTGAGTTCTCCTCGAAGCCCTCGATGAAATAACGTGATTCGTTTTACCTCAGGCCATCCAGTTTCCACTATCAACCTATTAAAGGTTGCGATGTAGGATAGAAGGTCCTGCTAACCCTGTCGTGGGGACAAAAGTTTGTTATCCAGGGCCTGTCCTTGGGAGTGCCGGGCAAATAGTCTTTCCATGTTCGTTTGAAAGCCCGGAAAATCCCGAAGAATTGGGTCATCCCGAGTAACTAATGGAATTGACCAATCAGCTGCACTGCCGCTGAGATATGACAATACAAAGGCTACCATGGCTTGATCATTTGGGAGGGCTCCAGGTCTGCATAAAAAGTGCAAGCGGCATTGGTTCATAAACACGGCAAACCTTTTGGGATCTCCGGCAAAGCGTTCGGGTGAAGCTAATGGAATATTTCCTGGTAGGTTTATTTGCACATGGTTACTTGATAACACAGGAGCTGGATTTCCCCCTGAACCAGGTGGGGTGCTGTCCAGCCTGGCTTTGCAATAGTTGCCTAGCAAGGTCATCAGTTCGCTCCTTTCACAAAATCAGTTCTCTCTAAGAGCATCTCTGAGGTATCCATAACGCCCGGGTGGGAATTTGTGGGTAGGCTTCACGTTCTGTTACACTCACCTGGCTCCCACAGAGGCGTCGATCGGAACTGGACAGCTGCGGTCTCCACCAATGTGACGCGCAGGGCCGAGATGACGGACTGGACTGGCCCACCTCGCTTTGTTTGCTTGGCCCGTAGGAATATTCTTCTGCAAATGGAGAAAGGGAATTAACCACCCGTGGAGTTGAGCGTAAATCCCCCCACCCTCGCTGTTCTCACCAGAGATCGCCTTTGATGTCCCCTCTTATAGTCTCACCTGATGGTTTGAAAAGATGAGCTCTCCATCCTGCATTGAGCGCAGTTGCTTCACTGGCTCGAAGGAATTGGTGAGTTCCAGAACAATATTGACTCCGAGATTCCCTGCAAGCCCCCTTAAGTATTAAGTTCCTACGAGTTCAAATGCCTGACTTTCACTTTTGTCCGATTCCTTGCAGGTTGCAGCTTGACCCTAATGAAGAGTTCCTCGTGGTATTCTGGTAAGGATTTGTATTTTCCAACACAGTTCGATAAAATAAAGTCAATATATTACCTGTTGCTTTCTCCCTTATTCAGGCGCTGAGAGAAAGTATGAAGTCTTGGGGAATAATACCTCCGGTGGTAAAATCAGGTAAGTCTATTGTGGTGAGGAGGGTTCCACTTGTTAGTCCCTTTGTTTCACCTTGCTGTCCTTTTGTTTCCACTTAGGGGCCGGGGTTCAACGAAGATGCAGTGGAAGCTGCGCCGACCCATGAAGAGGAATATTACCCCCGGTGGTAAAATCAGGTAAGTCTATGGGGAGGTAACTAATATTCCTCTGTGTATTCCCTTAGCTCACCTTGCTGTTCTTGTCTTCTCCTTAGGTGCCGGAGTGCGCCGGAACATGCAGGAGGATGCGGTGGAATGTGAAGATGCTGCGAAGGCCGGTGAGTTCTGTGCGGCGCTGCAGCAGGCGAGGCGACGCGCATAAAATAGCTTCTTTCTTCCAGCTCGAGGGCACGATGGATCGGGAATTCAGGTAAAGATTAAAGGTATTGCTCTTGTTCTAACCTTTTCTCCTTCTTTGTCCCTTTTTCTAGGAGCTCCAAACTCGAGGCGGGCGTGGCAGAAGGCTGGATGCAGGCTTGCAGGCACGGTGAGCGTTACGCTGCCGGATGCAGAATAACGCGAAGCGTGTGCTGCTCTTCGGGCGTGGTTCAAATAGCCACCAAAGTAGTCCAAGGTAAGTATTCCTCCCCAGCCCCGCCCGAGTAAAAAATAGTCCCTAAGTAAAGTAGTCCCTTCCAAGCCTCTTTTGGCTTGGAGCTCTTGCAGCATGGTCTGCATCAGGTAAGTTTTAAACTATGAGTTTTGCGCCTATGGATCCAGGACTGACTCTCCATATGAGCCTGGCACCATAGGCGCCAGGACTGGACCCAAATAGCCCCTAGCAGGGGTTGTTGGGCTTGCTTAGGATAACTTGATGCCTGCTTCCGGGGTTGCTGCACGTGGTCTGGGTCCCCGGGGGTAGGCACCATGACAGCGCTGGAAGCTGGAAGATTGGGGGTAGCAGCACGGGGAAGGTCAGAAAAGTTGGATGAGACACCTCTAGGGAGGGCCATGGAAGAAGAGTGGGCTGGGAGGTTAAGAAACAGGATGGGAAGAATGGCCACGGTAGGGAGAAAAGGGTCAAAGGTAAGTATTGGGAAAGGAGTCAAAAACAAACTACAGATCCCGCTGACACATAGAGGACGTGGAAGGCCAAATTACATACCCTGGGCTCAGATGGATAAGGCTAACCTATTAAAAGCATTGCCCCTGCTGTTGGGAGGAGCAAGCAAGTGGATATACGCATTTGAGAAGCATACAGCAGGGGTGCCATTAGCAGTGGGTGATGTCAAAAGTGTGTTGGTATCAGCTGTGGGTGACCAAGCAGATAGAGTTTGGGCAAAGGCTGGTTTCCCGGGAATAACACTAGATTGTGACCGCCATGATGGAGCCTTCTTCAATACAGTACGTGCAAGAATCTGGAATACTTTTAGAGAGACCTTCCCAGACACGCCAGATTTACAGTAAGTAATGCAATGTACCATGAATGATGGGGAAGATGCTATGGATTTCATTTTACAGGTACAGGAGATGTGGAGAGCGGCGACAGGTACAGCCTGGGATCAATCAACATCCCTATTTTACTTTATAATAACGAGAGGGCTCCCAAAAGAAGTTCAGAAAACACTCTACAATATAGCAGGGATTGAAGCGAAAGGTTGGCCCGAAATTCAAAGTATAATAGTACACCATTGCAAGAGAATTAAAGAAAGAGAGAAGGAGATAGCACAGAAAAGGTTGGCAGACGAGGCAAAGTTAATACAGACAAAACTAGTGAAGGTCGCTGCAGCTGTAGAAGCACTCCCCACGGAGAGGGGTGCGGAGGAGGAGGAGGGATCAGTAGTGATACAAGGAAGGATGGTAGCTGGGCTGGCAATGGGCAGGCACAGTGGAATGGACAGGCGCAGTACGGAAGACCGCAGTGGTAAGTGTGGAGTCTCCGGGGAGGAAGAGGTGGATACAGAGGGTGCAGAGGGGGTGGCCTGGGGTATGGAGGAAATGGCAGGTATGGGGGGCAAGGACCAAGAGGAGGGCAAGGAAATTGTTGGAAATGTGGGAGATGGGGACACTTCTCACGCGAATGCAGGAGCAGGCCAAACAATAATTACCAAGATGATCAACATTATGGTCAGCCGCACCCAGGGAGCCCATACGGGTTACCTATGGGACAGGGACAGCAAGAAGAAAGAAGGACCACAACAGCAAATGGTGCACCTGCACCATATGGAGGAGTGGCAATGGTATCAGGAAATTTTCATTCAAGGGGGGACCACGAGACATCCAGCATAGGACAGCCCACAGAGAGCACTTGCATGTCCAGTACTATCGACGACCCTCAATGCAGCAGAGGATCCATTGATAGGGGCGGAGATAGGGAACAAACAATTTATTTTTATGGTGGATTCGGGAGCTGAAAAATCATGCTTATGTGAGGCCAGGTTTCCGTTATCTAATCGTAAATTGGAGACGCAGGGGTTCTCTGGGGCGGTGGTCAAAGTTCCTTACACAGAAGAATTAGATGTAACAGTAGGGGGTAAAACAGTAAAAGCACCCCTATTGTACTATGAACAATCGCCGATTAACTTATTGGGGAGGGATCTCCTCAGTGAGCTTAATATGACCATCTCCTTTACAGAAACAGGAATAGTATGCTCAACACCAGGGATTTGCCCTATGCGAGTAATGCTGGTAGTGCACGCGCGAGCAACAGCGCCAGAGGTGCGCGGCATACCAGTGGACCCAGACATATTCATCGAGGGGTTAAAAGTATTGGCACTGGTGGTCCCAGAATTGATGCGCCTAGAATGGAGGGTGCCTGCAGAGTTTGTTTTCCGCCCCATAGCACGTCCGACATAGTACCCAGAACGGTCATGTCCTTAGACTTACATGCGGTCCAAGTATCAACCCAAAGAATAGCAGTAATTGCAATGGACATACATGGCTGCGAGTGGCGCGTAGTGTTGTGCATCAATGCTGACATTGCACTGCGAGTTTTATCAGATGAAGACCTCTTCACAGATTCAGATAGTGATGGGGAAATAATAATGGAAATAGCCATCCCCTGTGATATCATGATACAGGAAAGACAAGTGCCAGTACAACTAATGGCAGTGGTAGGAGCACCACCTTCCTTCTTTGATGATGATATGCAATCAGTGCCAGGGGAGCTGTGGACCACCGGCCCCCATGATGTGGGACTGTTGCACGGGGTGACCCCAATTAAGATAAAACTCAAACAAGGAGCCATACTGCCCAGAGTAAAACAGTACCCCCGTCCCGGGAAGCAGAAGAAGGGATAAAAGAGACAGTTAGCGCATTACTAGCACAGGGAATAATAGTGCCCTCAACCTCACAATGCAATACTTGTATCTACCACATTAAAAAAGCTAAGGGAGGGGCTTGGAGGATGATCCAAGATTTATGCCCACTCAATGAGGTCATCCAAAAAGAGTTCCCCTAAGTCCCCAATCCTGCATCCATTCTACGCAGCATCCCAAAAGATGCATCTCACTTCACAGTGGTGGATTTGAAAAACGCATTCTTCTCCATACCACTTGCAGAAGAGTGCAGATATCTAACAGCATTTACTTTGGGAGGGAAAAGGTATGAGCACTGCAGACTACCCCAGGGTTACTGCGAAAGCCCAAATATATTCAACAGAATTCTACGTGAAGATCTAGGAAATGTGACACAGACAGCACAATTATTCAGCATGTGGATGATTTGCTGATCTGCGGGAAAAATGAGGAGGAGTGCAGGAAAGATTCTATCACTCTCTTGACATTGCTGGCCCACAAAGGGTACAAGGTGGACAAAGGAAAGTTGCAATATTGCCAACGAGAAATGTTGTACCTGGGACAGCTAATTTCAAAAGACGGTAAAAGAATCATACCAGACATGGTAGCAGCCATCACAGCAGTAGACAGACCGAAAACAGTGAAGGAAATGCAAACATTTCTCGGCATGTGCAATTACTGCCGAGCATGGATACTAGATTACGCAGCATATACAAGACCCTCATTGCAGGGACTCAAAGAAGCTCAACGAGAAAACACTGAGGTACAATGGTCTGCAGAACTAGATGATGCTGTCACATTACTCAAGGAACTAATTTCAAGCGCACCAGTACTTGCGAACCCAGATTATGAGTGCGAGTTCTATTTGTTTTCACATTGTAAGGGGTCCCTCATGACAGCAGTACTAACACAAAAGACATCGCTGGGACACAAGCCCCTGGCATATTACAGTGGCACACTGGATGCTGTAATGCAAGGACGCTTCGCTTGCAAGCAATCTCTCGCAGCTGCAGCGTTCGCAATTGAAAAAAGTGCAACGATAGTGATGGGAGGTTCTGTGACACTGTTCGTGGAGCACTCACTATTCGCAATCCTGGAACGATCAAAAAGCACACTCACGACACAAAAAGCCACTGCGTATGAAATTATTCTGTCTAGCGCAAACATACACATAGTGAGATGCAACCCAGCACGATTCATTACAGAGCCATGCAAAGTAGAGGACATGCAAGCACACGATTGTGCAACATACAAGGATGAGGAGGGAGAAACAACCACGGTAAGTGAAAACGCACTAAGTGAGGGAGAGGTATTCTTTATAGACGGGCCCGCATTAATAGATTCTGAGACAAGAGAGAAACACGTAGGAATAGCTGTTGTAAGGTCAGAAGATGGTGAGTACGAAGTGCTAATACAGCAGCACCTGCCTGCCCATTACTCTGTACAAGCTGCAGAATTAATAGCCCTGATTGAAGTATTGCATGCAGCAAAGGGGTGTGCGGTTAAAATTTACACAGATTCGGCATATATGACTAGTACTGTGCACGGGGGATTGGCAAGATGGGGGCGGAGAGGGTTCCACAGAACAGATGGCTCACTGGTACAACACGCAGAGCTTCTAAAATAACTGATAGAGGCATTAAAAAACCCCACGGTGGTAGCCATAGTGAAGTGCCAGGCCCATACAAATAATACAGATGTGATCTCTTTGGGAAACGCGGCAGCGGACGCTGCTGCCAAGGAAGCCTCTTACTTAATAAAGGAGAGAACAGGTAAGTACTTGATACAAAAACACGTAGAAGAGGATCTCCCAGATGGCTATAATGCCATGCCTGTGTCACAAATACTGGAGCTACAAGATGGGGTAACAAAAGAGGAAAAGGAGCTGTGGGAAAAAAGGGGATGTAGCCAGTCAGCGACAGACCTCCTATGGCGTCAAAACAACACAGGTAAAACAGGCATGCCAATCAAACTATTAGAAGTAGCTTTCCAGCAGCTACATTTCCCAGCACATAATGCAAAACAGCATATCGCAGCAGAGATCCAGGAGAATTGGTTTGTCCCAGGTCTACAGGAGCAACTTTCAAGAATGGCAATGGAATGTACAACATGCCAAACATATAATTCAGGAATGACACTGAGAATGTTACGAGGGACAATACCAAAACCTACAAGCCCCTTTAGAGAGCTTCATATTGACTATGCGGACATGGGAGAGAGGTGTAATGGGGCATGTTACATGATAGTAGTGGTTTGTCCATTTTCATGATGGGTCGAGGCAGGACCATGTGCACATCTGGATGCCAAGTGTGCTGCAAAGTTCTTGGTGAGGGAAGTATTCCTGCGCTGGGAGATTTGCAACGTAATTCGCTCAGATAATGGCACACATTTTGTCAATGATCTTTTCAAGGAAGTAACAGCATTGCTAGGAATCTAACACAAACTATGCTCGATTTATCACCCGCAAAGTAATGGCGTGGTTGAGACGATCAATGGCCTCCTCAAAGGGAGGTTGTCGAAATTGTGTTTCTCACTGAAAAAGAACTGGGTGCACTGTTTGCCCTTGGCCTTGTTTGAGCTGAGAAATCAGCCTAGCAAGGACCACCATCTTCACCACACGAAATTGTGACAGGAAGGCGCATGCACACGGCACACTCCCCATTATGCAGACATTCAGATGCCCATAGAAATGCCACTGTACTAAGTGAAGAGTGCAATGAGTATTTAACGAAACTCACCAAAGTGGCCCGGATGATAGCAAGACAGCTTGTGCCCCCATTCACACACGAGGAAGGAAATGAAGCGATAAAAATAACAGAAGAGCACCCGACAGGTCAACTAATGCCAGGGGAGATGGTATATGTAAGGAGTTTTGTGCGTAGGTTGAATGCCCCAAGATTTCATGGCCCGTACGAGGTAGTGTATTGCACACCAATGGCAGTGAAGGTAAAGGGCCTGAGATATTGGATACATTGTACAGACGTGCGATAAGCCTATGAAAATGTCACACAAGGACAGGACGAAGGGGTACAGAATACAGACGCAGTGTCACAATAGATGGAGGGAAGAAATGTAGCTGCAGCCTAGTGGTATACGTTAAAAATAAACAACTGAATAAGAATAATTGTGGAACATGTAAAAATGTACAAAATAATCATGTAATATGTAAAATTAATATATGTATATTTTTTTAAAGTGACGTGAATCTCTCTCTCTCTCTCTCTCTCTCTCTTTCTTTCTCTCTCTCTCTCTCTCTCTCTCTCTCTCTCTTTCTCTAATGAAAATAACATACATAGTTATATGAGTATGCTTAATGCACTTTTATGTTTCAACATATAGGAGAAACCATGGCAACGAAAGGGCAGCCCACACAGAATAACGTTAGGGTAGATAGAAATAGCAATGAGTGCTTTGATTTGCAGAGATATTCATATGAATGTAGTCTGTTCGTATGTGCAGTTATATTCTTCACAATGATGTTTGGCCTAATATTGTATTGGGCTATTACATTCATCTCTATTGAGATGAATGAGGGGGGAGGGAATGGAACCAACATGGGTAATGGAAGGAGGATGGTTAAAGAATGGGCCTATCTAACCTGGGGTGGTGTTCAGCTCATATGAGATATGACACTCCCCCTGATCATGCACAAAACCGAAATGACACCGGCAATAAGATGATCCAACTCCCTACTTCCTCGTACAACACCTCTGAATATAGTATTTATTGATTAAATGACAAAACCCTTCTGCTTTATCTTGGTTATATGACACCACCCTGCCCGCACCAACAACCACTCCAATCATAGAACATGAAACCCCCACAAGGAGAAAGGAAGAAAATGCAGCGATGACCAAAGATTTCTGACTCTATATGATGAGTGGGAAAGGGGGGGCGGGTAAACAGGGGACAACACTGCAAGCAGCAAGAAATGCAAAAAGCTACCTAAAAAGCAGCCGACGGAGGAGGGAGGTTGGGAGGAGAAAATATGATGAGTATTCTGGCCTGGGGCTAGACACAATAGAAGACCCTAGACATCCACATCAGTCAAATAGATGGCATGCAGATTTGAGTTCTACCGCAAAGCAAACAACAAATGAGAGCTGTTATATAAGCTCCATGAATCCCCACGCCTCTGGCATACCTAAGGTATTACTGCCTCAAGAATTGCCTATCGCAGTCGCCTAGTGTCTCCTTCATCTCACCCTATGTAGAATTAAGAACACCTTCCAGGCACACACAGTTTCTTTTGAAATGGTACAAAAAGAGAAAACGTGCTACTCAAGAGCCAAACGAGTGATTTGTCTAAAAGAGCCATTCTTAGTGATTAAAGGAACATTGTTTTCAGAAAATAAGTGGAAGGAGGAAGTAGTAACATGCAAAGCAGAAGCACTACGAGGATTGCCAGATGAAAAACTGGAATGGATCGAGAAAACATGCACACCAGTTTGGATGAAGCATATCGCAAAGCTAACCTGGGTAGCAGCCATAGAAAAAACATTCAAATTGCAAAAAGAAATAGCATGCAAACTATGTTTCTATTGCGAGGGGAAAAACAACATGGGCACGAATAAGAACTGCAAAAGAATGCTCATTATCCCTGATATGAAGAAAGGGACTGCAGCCCTTATGGACACTTACTGGGTCTGCGGTAAACAGGCATACTTGCACCTCACACAATCTTGGAGGGGCACATGTTCTTTGGCAACGCTACACTCTGCCCTGATGGTGATCCCAGAGAGCCACATCGACGGAGATGAGGGACTGCATGCTGCCCGTCGCCCAGAAAATTCGCAGCCAACAGAGGAACCACGGATGTATGTCCTGTGCGCAGACAACACGCGAGGTGTGATATCCAGAAAGCGGAGATCATCCAATTACATATCGAAGGCCTCCACAGAACTACTGGCACAAATCCCTGACAGGTAGCGGCTATTCAGCTCCGTTGAAACATTCTTTGCCTCCCTTGTCCCGAGTATCCAGACGCGAGCCAATGCAAAATGGCTGCAAATAACGCGTTGGGAGCTGATCCAATTGGCCAACGACACTGAAGAAGGGTTAAACATGATCAAGGTGGAGCTAAGGGCCCTAAGGCTAATGACAATGCAGAACAGATATGTCCTAGACCTGTTAACGGTGATGGATGGAGGTGTTTGCCAAAAAATCAGGAGCGCATGCTGCACATTTGTGCCTTCGACAGATGTGGATAACGGAAAACTATCACACGTTATAACAGCGGTGCACAATTTGGGTGAGTGGATGAAGAAAGAAGGTGGAGCGGATCCAAGCTCTTGGTTCGACAAAATGTTTTCCTGGGTATCATCCTGGCTAGGATTGACCGTCAAAATGCTGGTACCCATCATCGTATTTTTACTCCTGATTTTTTGTGTGTGCCAGTTAGGTCTTCGGTGCTGCGCAAACGCAGTCCCTAATGGTGCAATGATGATGGTGACAATGGGCAACGCTAGAGGAACAGCACAGATCATGCAGGAGGCACAAGTACAAACAGGTGAGGACCTTGAACCCAAATATAGAATAGTGCCATTATACTATGACGGGGACATAGTGGATAGGTTATACCACACAACAATAAAAGAACCTCTGGAACAGGAATGATACAGGAGGTGTGGGTAGATTTGGAGGGGGATGGGGGATGTATATACATGACCTGCACACCGGACGATTATGCTAGGAGGGGGGAAGTCTCTGAGGGGTGTGTAGAGCTTGGATGCCAATAAAGGGGACACCAGCGTGGGATGCAGCAGTTGCTAATGAATGAAAAAGAATGTCAGAGGTTGGGCGAATTACAGTATTCGTTACTTAAGTAATGAAAGGGGGGAAATGTATGGGAGGATGGGTCTGTAGGACCCCCCTCCCCCACATTGCCCACCTACGTGAGGCTCATGACTCATCGGCAGCCCCCCATGCACCTGGGCCCGGGAGGCAGGGTGGCTGCGGATTGACACGTGAGGCTGCACGGCCCATAGTTTAGCATAACCTAGGCACCATTTTGTAATAAGCAAGACTCCATTTTAAGTATACAGAACCCAGGCCACAGCCGAATATCCTGCATACAAAAGCTGCAGCCCGGCCCCCACTTGACCACGCACAGAGAGGCCTGCACTTCCCCCAGCCTCCAGCCCATGGCAGATCCGCTGAAAGCCCGTTCTCACGAGCAATTAGACACAAACAAGTAACAGAACAAACACTGTATCATTTACCTTCCACAGCACACCATTGCCCTAGAAGTGACCGGACTTGTAGTTAGAGTCTGGAAAAGAACAGAAAACCCTCCCTGCCAAGCATACCCCGACCCCACACCTAACCTCTGCACGGGTAATATATGGTGTCCATGACTCCCTATCCCGGTTCCCCAGATGAAGTGTCAACCATACATACTAACCCCTCGAGTTCCTCAGTCTTATTCATGCTGCTAAAGAATGTGTGGTAAATAATTCTAAACATAGAACACAAATTACTCATATTAAAGCAAAGTGACCCCACCCACCCCTGTGATACCTGCACGTCCCAAGGCCCAGTGTATGCCTATTTGAATATCCATTTTGTACCAGCCAATGTTTGCTGCTATTGTAAAAAGGGTAATTGAAAAGCAATCTATAAAATGCTTGGATATCCTGTGCCAAAATATGTTATATTGCATGTAAGCCACGTAGGGCATTGAGTTAGCTTGTATTGTAATCGAGATGTTAGCTTAACATGTTGTTCTCTTGCTCCGGAGTATACAATCCAACCTGATACTACCTCACGTTTGTTATCCGTTTGCCTTTCTCATGAACTATAAGTATTAGACCAACTAACAGTATGAACTGTATGTGCCAATGAACACCTACATTGCTATGAACCTAGTAATGTAAACACATGTAAACGGCAGAAATGTGTATTTCCCCTAATGCCCCCCAGCTTTAACATCTATCCCCTCCAATGGTAGATTGTGCAGCCTAGTGAACAGAGAATCGCTCGAAGCTACAAGGCCACCTCCCACTCCTCCCGCCAAGGCCAGCCGGGGCTCGCTGGTGTTCGAGCAGCACAGCCTCACCTCCCCACATTCCTGCTGGACCCGCTTCAAGTATTTATCTCCCCCAAGTCAGAGGCCGCCATGGCCCGGCCAAGTGAATTATGAGCTACCCGGTCCTAAATCCCACCGCTTTTGAGGTTCCAGCAAGGTGCCCCCTTTGACCTAATGGTATTCCAGTTCACCCCAAATTCAACAAACCACAAAGGCAGTTATCTGTCCTTGTGCAAACATCCCCCAAAGCCATTATGCACTGCATCAAACAGAATAAAATTATGGCGGTAGCCTGACCAGTGCCCCCAGATAAGACACCTGGACCTCTCCGACTTGACCCCTTGATAATGTCAACTTTACGATGATGTATGGAAAAAGCCACATATTGCATAACTGCCTTCCTGTGTCCCCACCCAGGTATTAGATTGATGTGTTAGCGGTTTTACATAACAACCTGGTATAGATGAGTGTGATGAATGGGAATGAAAGGCCACAAGGGCAAGCTTCTAGAACCACAGTGGTGAATCTCCGGTTGACAACCAGTGCCCAGGAGCTCCACCCTGATGAGACCAGTTGACCCAAGCTTTTCGTGATGCCACCACGTGGATCCCTGCCAATCACGGAGCACATACAGCCTGTATAGTAGCTAGACGTTGCCATCCAATCCCGAGACTATGTGGCCCCTATAGAGTAGATTATGCATGACATGTTTTTGTAATATAACTGACTGTCTTTGCTATTGTCAGACATAGCGCTCTCAGAGTTTGCAGAGTCCTTTGCATGCCCTATATTGATTAGATAAAAAACCTTTTTACTTCACCCGCACTTGGTCCTGGTCTCATTCCCTCTCGGGGTGTCTCCTTTATTGCCTAATGGGGGACACTTACTTTCAGTAGTTATCTAGCTACGCCTGGCAGGTGAGTGTGTGAGAGGAAATTAGTTCCTTATAAAATCAGTAGAACTCCTGCGTTATCCCAACGTCATCAAATCTCTCTGCTACCTGCATGGCTGTTATTGACAAGACCCGTCCCCTGTGAGACTCCAGCTTTGCGGCCCTCGCTAACAGTCTGCCTGGTTTCTGTCCCTCCCCATATTGCCCCCATCCTAGCAGTTTTGTCTCTCTATGCGCTAATGTATTAAACTGCTCCATGTGTTGCTTTATTTCTGCTTGTTGACGAGGGGTCGCCAGGGACCCAGCCGCCTGCAGTGTGATAAATATATATAATATATGATATTTTATTTGTATCGTGCTCGTACACAAGTGTTTCAGAGCGCGACAAGGCAAGGGAGGGGAACAGGGGAGAACAAAACAACGATCTTACTAGGCTCAGTGACATTGAGAACGTGCAAGTGCATGGGAAAGGGGAAAAGTGCATGGAGGGGAGAGAGTGGAAAGTGTGGATCAGAGGAGAAACAGTTCAATAATAATAAATATAAATAAAATAGATGATGCAGCAATAAACAGGGGTAGTGCAGCCAGCGAGTGGCAAGTGCTGTGATTACGGCAGCAAAACTGGGTAAGTCTGATAAATGCATAAAAGAAGAAAATGGGGGTTGGAGGACTGTATAGGTACAGATACAGTCTGGGTACAGATACAGTCCCCAGTGCAAAGGGTGGCCGGGAGGCAGTGCAGAAGGGTGGCAGGGTGAGCAGGTACCTGTGCCCAGGGGACAAAGGGTGGCCAGGTGCACAGTGCCAAGAGAAAGCAGATCATCAAGGGAGATGGGGGGCAAAGGCGAATGCAAAGAGTAAGGTCTTGAGGTGCTTCCGGAACCAGAGATGGTTCTCCTCAAGTTTTAGAGTGGCAGGGAGGCTGTTCCAGAGGGAGGCCCCAGGCGAAGACAGAGATCTACCCCCAGCTCGTTTCTTCGAAAAACGACTGACCCTGAGGGAGTTTGAGGTAGAGGAGTGACGAGCTCGAGAGGGGAGGTATTTGCGGAGGGATAGCTGAAGGTATTTTGGACCCAGGCCCCAGAAAGCCTTGTGGACAATGCAGAGGACTTTTTGATTTTTGTTTTTACTTTTATTTTTTGCGCCAGAGGCACACAGCAGGCACATAAATTAAGGCATCAATTGTACATAGCAGGTATACTTTGGAGCAACACATTGGACACAATACAGTATTCACTGCAATATCAACAGAACATCACATGAGAGGAAAGGGGTATAAGGACTTATGATATAGGAGTAGTTCCTGACCGGGCAAGGGACAGGCCAGACCCGGGTGTGCTTTCACCTTGATTGTTAAAATAGGTATTGAATTCAACCCAGATGTTCTTGGGGTGAGAGTGGGCGGGGAGCATGGTCAGGTATTCTTTCATACAGTTTCGGGACTGAGTAAGCAAGCTCAGCCATTTCTGAAAGACCAGGGGGTGGGGGATTTTTCCAACTCTGGAGTATACACTTTTTAGCAATCATACAGCTTATGTTCAGAAATGTAGCCATACGTCTGGTGTCATCTGTTCTCCATACTCCAAACAGGACAGCTAGGGGGTCAGGAACAATCACAGTGTCCGTTATTACAGTGAGTGTTTCTAAGATGCTTTCCCAAAATCCAAGCAGTTCATTACAGGTCCAGAACATATGTAAGTGATCCGCTTCCTCCGCTCTGCAACAGGGGGAGGGGTGCACAATGGTGTGGGTGATCTTCGAACTCCTATGTGGGGTATAATAGAGCCTGTTCAGAAGTTTATACAGCATAGCATGGTAGCGGAAGTTGAGTGAGACCTTTTGAGTGTGTAGGCACATTTTCTCCCAAATTTGATCGGTTATTTCCAGGCTCAGTTCCACTGCCCATTCGTCTCGTGCCCTGAGAGCCCGAATCGGGAAAGTGTCCTGTAGGATCTTATACAATGAGGAGACGATGCCACGGGCGCCGCCCGAGTTAGCAATGTATGCGATCGCCAGATTATCTGGGGGCTCATCCGGAAATGAGGGCCATTTGCTGCGAAATGCAGCCCGGAGTCTGTAATATTGGAGGGTCTCCATGACGGATCTGATGTGCCCTGGTTTCCATGTCTGGGGGTCAATGAACCTGCCATCGGGGTAGAAGTCAGACAGTGCCTGGTATCCCAGAGCCCCCCCAGTGTCGCGCCAGAGCGTTGTCATGTGTAGGTTCCAGGCCAGGGAAGGCCCACACAGGGAACCATTTATAGTATGGAAAGGACTCAGTTGTAGGGTGCAGCAAGCGTGTCCAGACCCAAAGAGTTGTGCCGATTGGATCAATAGGAGAGTCAGGTGTGTACTGTTGGTGCAGTATAAGGGACATTATGTTGATGCCGGCCGCTGCCAGCCCCTCCAATTTAACATGTGGACGCTTTGGAGAGCCAGGGTACCAGTGAGAGGCGTGTTGGGCCTGGGCCGCAGTCCAATATAGTGTTAGATCAGGAGCCTTGAATCCCCCATGTTTGTATGGAAGCATCATGTCGGTCCACTTCTTGCGCACTGCGCCAGAGTGCCACTGTGCGCATAGTGTGTGCAGTTTGGGAAAGTATTCCCTCCTAGGCCATACGGGTATGTTACTAAAAGTGTAAAGGAGCTTGGGAAGTAGAATAATTTTAATGAGGGAGAGCCGACCAGCCATGGATAATGGAAGAGCACACCACCGTGCTATTTTTGCCTCAACTGTTTGTGCTACCGCCAGGTAGTTATCGGCAAGCAAGGTGGGTTTGGTTAGGCATATCTGAACACCCAAATACCTGACACCACACGGGGACCAGCAAAGAGGATATTCGGTTGTGGGTTGTTGGGTAGATCTAGTGAGCGGGAACATCTCAGACTTTGAGTAATTCATTGTGAACCCAGAGTGGGTGCCAATGCGATTGATGTCTCTCAGTATGGTGTCAAGATGGGTAGTGGGATCTCTGATGTATAATAGTACATCATCCGCATATAGGGATATAATTTCAGGGTCATCTTTCAATCTTATTCCCTTGCGGGCATGGCGTGCACGGACATAGCCTGCCATTGGCTCTATTACTGGGGAGAAGGGGCATCCCTGTCGGGTACCCCTAAAAAGAGTGAACAGGTTAGATGTCAATGAATTAGCTCGTACTCGCACCACAGAGGAAGCATATAACAATTGAATGTACCCAATCATGTTTGGGCCGACACCCATTGTCTCCAACACTAGCCACATGTACCTCCACAAGACCATATCGAAGGCCTTCTGAGCATCTAGGGTGACCGCCACAGCCTACACATCTTGGTCAATGCGGGACATTAGATTAAACAGCCTCCTGATGTTATGGGAGGTGGTCCACCCTGGGACAAAGCCTGCCTAGTCCTCATGAACCAAGTATGTAATGATGGGGAGAAAGCGATTCGCTATGATTTTTGCAAAGATTTTTGTATCCAGGTTCATGAGAGAGAGAGGCCTATATGATCCACATTCATCGTCAGGCTTACCAGGCTTAAGTAATACCGTTATGGCAGCTTCACGCAAGGAGGGAGGAAGAATGGAGGCACGGAGTGATGCGTCCTAAACTTCGAGCAACCTGGGGGCCAGTATAGCGATGTGTTCCTGATAGAATTCTATAGTAATCCCATCCGGGCCCGGCGCCTTACCTTTGGGCAAGTCTGAGATGGCAGTGACTATCTTGTCCAGCGTGATTGGGGAGTCAAGTTGGTCCCGGTTGAGAGGGGAGATGCATGTGGTGGGAATCTGGTCAAGGAGTTCACGCATTTGTTGTTCGGTGTGTTCAGCAGGCTGGGAGTAGAGGGACCTGTAAAACTCGGTGAATGTGTCTAGGATTTGCTAGTCCGCCCACTGTGCGTTACCTTGCTCGTCTTTGATGGATGCAATTTGAGCTCGGCCAAGTTCCCTTCTTACAAGTGTCACTAATGTTTTCCCCGGCCTGTCCCCCTCACCATATTTCCGGGCGGCCTGTGGGCGGCTAAAGTATTGGACTTTGTTAGTAGCAAGTGCATTGTAAGTCTGGAGTTCTCTGCTGATTTGGGCGAGCATGGCGGGGTCAGCACCCGTGGAGCACTGCAACTCCAGCTGCCTCAGTTTGACTTGGGAACGATCAAGGCCAGCTCTAATAGCTTTCAGAACTCCAGCTTCCCTTGATATAGACATACCCCTAATGTACACTTTGAAGGTGTCCCACCTAACCCCAGCAGACGTGGCTTGGAGGGAATTGTTCTCAAAAAAAGTCTCAATATCAGCCAGAATTTCGGCCTTAAACACAATGTCCTTAAGGGCTTCGGATTTAAAGCGCCAGGTGCTGAATGTCGGGACAGATGTTCCCAACTCCACGTATAGTGTAATTGGGGCGTGGTCTGACAATGTGCGGGGCAACATCTGGGACTCCCCAACCCTACCCATGATTTCCCTTGATACGAAGAACAGATCTATTCTGGATGAACTATCATGCACCGTCGAGTAATAAGTATATTCCCGCCGTTGGGGGTATAGCGTCCTCCAGGCATCACAGATGTTAAGGTTTTCAATGTGGCCATGTAGCCTGCGTGCAGCACTAGATAGAGATCGGGTGGCAGTCCCATTTCTGTCCAGAACAGAGTCTAGAATAAGATTCAGGTCCCCTCCCCATATAACCTGGATTCCCACATAACCTAGCAGTATGGTGGCCACAGTGTCAAAGAACTCAGGAGAGTGAACGTTAGGGCAGTAGGTGTTAACAAGCAGGTACTTCTGTTTACCAGTGTGCAGTGTAGTATGATATATCGCCCCTTGGGGTCTATGTAACTTTTGTGTAGTACAAATTTAATAGATTTATGGACCATCGTGAGCATACCCCTGGATTGAGTGGAGTAGGAAGTGAAGTATCCAGCGGGGGCCCACGGCGGAGTCATGGTCCTCGGTGTATAACCATTGGAGTGCGTTTCTTGTAAAAATTGTATTTTACAGCTATGCCTTTTAGCATAGGCCATGATCTTACGGGCCAATGCAGAGGATTTTAAATGTAATCCTTGCATCCACTGGGAGCCAATGGAGAGATTTCAGAGCTGGAGAGATACGATCCCAGGGCTTGAGGCCAAGGACAAGTCTCGCAGTCCTGTTCTGGATTAGTTGCAGGGGGCGAAGAGTAGAGGCAGGTAGATTTAGAAAGAGGCTGTTATAATAGTCCAACCTAGAGAGAACCAGAGCTTGGGAGACAGTGAGCTTCTTGGGGAAGGAGAGGAAAGGAAGATTCCCTCTGAGGAGGTGCAGTAGGAAGTTTGATGTTTTAGAGAACTCAGCTATGTGGGCGGCGAAGGAGAGTGTGGAGTCAAAAATGACCCTGAGGTTCTTAGCCTCACAGATGGGGATAGGAGGAGGGCCAAGCGAGGCTGGCCAGAGAGAGAGAGGGGAAAGGATGGAGAAGGTGTGCCGATGAGGAGGATCTCCGTCTTGCTCACATTCAGACAAAGATCATTGGCGGCACACCAATCTTGAATGACAATTAGGCAATCAGAGATGAGAGAGGGAGAGGAGGTGGCTGAGAGCAGCCTGAAAATGAGTTGAGTGTCGTCAGCATAACACTGGAAATTTGAGCATAGAATGGCAATGCAGTGGGCGAGAGTTGCTAGGTATTGATTGAAAATCGAGGGTGAGAGATTAGCCCCCTGGGGAACACCACAGGTAGAGAGGAAGACAGAGGATAGGAAGGACCCCAGTTGGACCTGTGAGGCTCAATCAGAGAGGAACAAGGTCAGCCAGGCCAGAGCCTGAACAGGGATACCCAGGTTCTCACAGAGACGGTTGAGCAGGATGGTATGGTTTACAGTGTCGAAGGCAGAAGAGAGATCGAGTAGCATGAGGACAGAGTGAATGTTAGAGTCAAGGTTGGAGAGCAGATCTTCACGGATGTTCAGAAGAGCAGTTTCTGTGCTTCTGGCTGCTCTGAAACCAGACTGGTGGTCATGGAGACAGCCAACAGAATCAGAATGAAGGTTAAACGGAGAGATGGCCAGCTTTTCCAGGAGTTTGCCCAGAAAGGGAGTAATGGAGATTGGGTGATAGTTAGCCGGACAGGAAGGATCAGCTGTGGGTTTCTTGAGAAGCGGATTCACCAGGGAGTGTTTCAGAGGGGAGGGCAAGGATCCTGAGGCAAAGGAATGGTTGCAAAAATCGGCAACCTATGCGTAACTCTATATCATCCAGCTCCCGCCTAATTTGTTTTAGCATCCCCACCTCTCTCAAAATGCACTCCCCTCTCATCACTCATTTAAAACTCTCCCAGAGGGTCCCTGCTGATTCCACCGATACGACATTGGTTTAAAAAAAAAAAGGTGTCTATTGATCCCAATAGGCCTTCTCAAAATAGTGTATCCATCAGTTCCTCACTTTTAAACCACCAGGGTTTTCTCTCCCTTCCCCTGCCTGTCAATTCCATGTTCAGTAATACCAGGGGAATGATCTGAAAGCGTGCAAGCCAGGATTGTCACCTCCATTATAGCCCCATTAATGCCGGGAAATCAGAAAGAAATCCAGGCGAGATGCAAAGTTATGAGCTGATGTGATAAATGGAAGGTGTATTTCCTCACCCCTTGGTTCTTGAGCCGCCAAACGTCTTCTAGCTCCCACGTTTGACACATACCTCTCAACTTGCCAGTTCCCCTAATCATGAGGAGGGGGGCCTGCTGTGCAGTCGAAAGTCTGGTCCATCACCGCGTTAGAATCTCCAGCCCAGATAATATCTCCTGGTGGTGCATCCCCCGAAGTGAAGGGTAAGCCATTCCAGGGTTGTCACTGTGTCCTGATTCGGACCGTAATAATTAACAAGAGTGTACTATCAGCCTTGGATCATACCCCGCACTATTAGGCCCCTCCCCTTGTGGCCCTTAACCATGAATATCAAGTTAAATCCTACTGCACTATGAACAAGGATGCCCACCCCTCTCGCATATGATGAAAAGGAAGAGTAATATCAGTGACATCCCCAGCCTCTCCTGAATTTGGATTCCACCTCTGGTGTCAGATGCATCTCTTTATAAGAACACAATTCCCACTTGATGATGATGCAAGTAAAGGAGGACCTTACGGCACCTATTATTTGTAGGTTATTTCTCCGGGACCTCGATTATAAATCATCTTGTTTCTCAGTTAGTTGTTTTAACGCTCTCTTCACTTGTTGCAAGCCCCTGAATGTCGATATCGCTTCAACTTCGACCGTTGAGATCCTTCCCTCTGCTTCATTCAATCTTTCTCTCTGTTTATCTAGGCGAACTTGCATGGGGTCCACCTTACATGTTAACGTATCCATCTTCCCGTTGAGGGACTCTATAGTGTTCTGTAGCTGGTTAAACATCTCTTTTATGTCACAGAACACAGCTGAAGCATCTTGAGCGAGTGGCTGGTTACATCCTTCTTGGAGGTCCATAGTCTCGTTGTGCTTGGACTGAGAAGAAGCCTTGAAGTGGAGTTTGGTTGGCTGCTTATGGCCCTTATTTGCCTTGGCCATCTTCCACACTGCCGTTCTTCACTTATGTCTCGTCCCCGTTAGGGGTTGAGTTCCTTTATGGACTATTTGTCTCTTCCCGGTGACTGGGTGTTAATTTCCACTTGGTAATCGGGTCTAGAGATGGTAACTGTTCAGCAGGGTCTAACGCTTGCGGTAATGGTTTCCATGACTCTTTGTCATGCACAACACCAGTGCCCCCATTGGTTCCCCGGTATCACATTCCACTCCTTCAGGTAGACATTCTGCTAAGATTTCCCCGTCAGCCATTAGCGCCAATCCACTTGTGCTGCAGGGGTCACGTGAACAGTTTCTGCATCAAAATAAAGGCCGTTTTCAGCTTTGTTTGTCTCCTTAACGGCGTTGGCAGCTGACGTGGAGGTTACGGTCAGGCAGAGTCAGGCTGTTATGCCATCTTCCAGATCACGTGACGGTATCCCGAGCACGTGATTCCATTCCTGCTCGTCTGATTGGAAAGCAAGCCGGATAAAAGCTACGACCACATAAGTGGTCTTTGCTTCACAGCTTTTCCAGTAACTCTGTTCGGCATTTTCGATTCACTCGATTCATCTTTGACTTCACTGACTTACGGATCACGGCTTACGGACTTTTGGACTTCTTCTTGGATAATCCTTGGCATTGTTCTTTTCTACATCCACCCAGCATCATTGGACCTCGGCTTGCTATACTGACTTCTTTGCTGAACCCTATTGATTCTCCTAGTACTACGCTTCCATCAGAACTACGTCTTGCATAAAACACCAAAGACCCGCTCAGGTGTGTGCAGTCGGCACTTACCATCCTTCAGTTCGACTGAAGTTGCTGTTCACGTGCCCTCCCTGCAAGTATCCCAGGCCTATGTTACAGCATTGGGTAGCCCTCTTTTAGGTAAGACTTTTTCCCTTGTGCTCATTTGCCTGTTGATATTTACTGTGCCTGTCTGTGCTAATACCTGGTTTCTTTACAGCGGCCTTGGGGTTATCTGCGTAGCGTGGTTCCAGCATCTCTTCATCCACACCTGTGGCATCAAGGACCGCACAGAGAGTATTTTTACTCCTCTCTGTGGGTAACTTGGGGACAGAGGCCCCTATACTCTTCACGACAGATCAAGACTTGACAGACTGTGAAGCCTTTATTGTGATTTTGGGTATGGAGGGATCAGCGGACCCTGTGGCCGCTTTGGTGCAGGCAATTACAGTACTACGGGCGGACATGGCAGCAGCCAATACCGCTATACACCAACGCCTCGATTCAATTCAGAGCGCCCAACATCCCTTACCTGCTGATTCAGAATTTGGGGATTCCACGGCCCAACCCTCTACTTCACAACCCCATGTACCAAGTGCCACACCACAGGTCCCTGTAGTCATCTCTACCCCGTTCCCACTGGCAGCCCCGGAGAGGTTTCATGGTGAAGGCATAAGGCTCAGTCCCGTGACCTCGAGTTGCTAGACTTACACCAAGGAAAATACTCTCTTATCGAATACATCACCCGATTTAATCAGTTAGCAGTCGAGACTTCATGGTCTGAGAACAAGGAGGCAGTGGTATTTTATAGGGGGCTAAATAACACTATGAAGGACGCCATGGCAGTAGTACCCTCTTTACCGGCTCAGTACACTGAACTAGTGGATCTTTCTTTACAGATTGACGCTAGGCGATCAGAACGAAAAACCGAAGCCGGGTTTTTCAACACAGCTCAGGCCTCCCCCTCAGAGACAAGTGGTGAACCCATTCAAGTGGGTGGGATTCGCAGTCCCATCTCTTCCACAGAGAGGGAACGTCAGAGAGTTGACAATGCCTGCTTCTAGTGTGGCTTGAACGGGCATTTCGTCAAAACCTGTCCCCGACGTCCAAAATTAAAGAACCAGGTTTTTCAGAGTGCTCGACCCTAGTTCCGGGGACCGGATCGAGCATGCCATGTCTTTCCTCGGAAACAAGACCTGCGTTTGGCCGTATCAGGCCTGTGTTGGTACAAGCCATTCTGAAACCCACTCCAGACACCTCTCTCCCAGTCACTATTGTTATCGATTCAGGTACCACCGGGAATTACATCGATATCATGTTAGCTACATCCTTGAACCTCCCGTTGATCAATAAGCCCCATCCGGATCCCGTTCAAGCAGTGGATGGCACGGCCCTAACATCCGGACCAATCAAACAACAAACTACCCCCCTTAAATTTATTATTCAGAGTGCCCATCAAGAGTCCATCACCTTGGTTTTGATTTGCATGCCGCAGTTTGGCCTGATCTTAGGCATTCCGTGGTTGAAAGAACACAACCCGCTGATCGACTGGAGATCGGGGCAAGTACATTTCGAGACCGAGTTATGTCAGAACTTCTGTCTCACATCACCTGAAGGGGTTGGTTCACCATCACAAGCATTAGGCGCCATTGCTCACATTTCACAGAACGACAACGATGCTTCTGTTCCGGATTCACATCTGGTAAGGGTCAACGCAATCGGGGTTCCCACAGTATACCAGGACTTCAAGGAAGTCTTTGACCAAGGATCTTCAGAGGTACTTCTGCCACATCGTTCTTACAATTGTCCCATTGATCTACTCCCCGACTCCTCAATACCTTCGGGTCGCATCTACTCATTGTCCCTTTTTGAAGAACAGGCCCTGAAGGAATACATCCAGAAGTCCTTAGAACTAGGGCACATCCGTCCCTCCACCTCTCTGGCCGCTAGCCCAATCTTTTTTGTCCCCAAGAAGGAGGGCGATCTACGTCCTTGTGTGGACTACCGTCGCCTGAACTCCATCACAATAAAGAACCGGTATCCGATACCACTGATCACACCGTTGTTAGATCGCTTAACCCATTCCTACATTTATACGAAGCTCGATCTTCGGGGTGCTTACAAGTTGGTCAGGGTCCGTCAGGGGGATGAATGGAAGATGGCGTTCTGTACTCGTTATGGGCTGTTCGAGTATACGGTCATGCCGTTCGTACTCTGCAACGCACCGGCCACTTTTCACCGATTCATGAACAAAGTATTCAGCAACTTGCTGCACATGTGCCTTGCGGTATATCTGGATGACATCCTCATATATTCACAAAACATGGAGGAGCACGTGACACATGTTCGGGAAGTATTGTCCCGCCTCCGTCAGTATTCCCTTTTTGCCAAACCCGAAAAATGCCAGTTCCACACCGACAAGGTCGAATTCCTGGGGTTTCACATAACTCGGGGGGGGGGGTTGGCCATGAACCAATCTAAAGTATGGGCTGTATTGGACTGCCCCAGACCTGGTAATCTCAAAGCACTGCAGTCCTTCCTAGGGTTCGCGAACTTCTATAGAAGATGTATCTATGGTTGTTTCTGGTCCATTGTAGCACCCCTCACTGCTTTGACCAGCCCCAGTGTACCGTTCCTTTGGTCGGAAGTTCATCAAGCCGCCTTTGAGACACTGAAATCCGCTTTCACCACTGCCCCGGTTTTAAAACACCCAGATCCGGAGTTACCCTTTGTGGTGGAAGCTGATGCCTCCTCCTTTGCACTAGGGGCTGTCCTGTCCCAACATTGCCCTGCTTCGGGTCTTCTACACCCGGTAGCCTTTCATTCCCGAAAGTTCACATCCACTGAATGTCATTATACAGTTACAGAAAAGGAGTTGATGGCAATCAAGGATGCCTTTCTGGTATGGCGGCATCATCTTTGGGGGCCAGACATCAGGTCACCGTGTTCACTGATCACCGCAGGATTTGGCCTCTCTTAAGTGCCTCAATCGACGCCAGATGCGCTGCCATCTGTTTTTTGCATCCTACAATTTCCAAATCAAACATCGGGTGGGGCTGGCGCATGGGAAGGCAGATGCTTTGTCTCGTTCTCCTGGGGGGGTTCCTTTGCCCACATATCCTGAGACCATACTGGGAAAGAAACACGTCATCTGTCTCTGCACTCCCCCTGTATCTCTTTTGTCTTCGATCCGTAACTGGGTGGCTCAACATCCGGATCAATTGTCCGATTGGGATCCTGTATTTCACGATGGTTTACTGTTTGTTCAGAAAAAGCTAGTACTGCCCACAATGGATACTCGCAATCTCGCCCTAGAATGGTCCCATGACATTGCAATCAATGGTCATCCCGATCAGAAACCAACACTAGCACTCCTTAATCGCTGGTGTTGGTGGCCGTCTATGAAACGGGATGTCAAGTGCTATGTGAACACCTGTTCGATTTGTGCCCAGGATAAACACCGTTGGGGACATCCCTTGGGTCTATTGCATCCTTTACCTGTACCTCCTAGACCATGGCACACCCTGACTATGGACTTTGTAATCGATCTGTCCAGGGTATTGACAGGATATGAGTGGTGGTTGACTCATTCACTAAAATGGCTCGCTTCATTCCCTGCTCAGGTGTTCCCTCTGCTCCCGTGTTAGCCGGCCTTTTCTTCAAATCCATTTTTTGTCTCTATGGTCTGCCTACCATTGTCATCTCTGATAGGGGCTCTCAATTTACGTCCCGCTTCTGGCGGGCGTTAACGAAACTCCTTGGTATGGACACTCGGTACTCCTCGGCCTATCATCCGGAGACGGATGGTCAGACCAAGAGGGTGAACCAAACTATGGAGCAATACTTACACGGGGTCTCATTACGACCCAGGCGCTAAGTGGTTAACGGCGCTGTAAAAGGCTGTGGCGCCGTTAACCACTTAGCACCTTACTACGAGATCCCTTTGCGGGACCCGACCTGAACGGCTGGTCTGGACCAGCCGTTAAAGTAGGGACCCGCAAAGGGACCTCGCAGGCAATTACGGTACCGCAATTTGCGGTACCATAATTGCCGCCTTCCCCATTCCCATTGAGCCCTATGGGGCAAAAATGGGAATGGGGAAGGGCCATGGTGAAATGGGGAAATACCACCCCGCCAACCTTGGAATGGGGCGGTATTCACTCCTCTCTGTGGGGAACTTGGGGACAGATGCCCCTATACTCTTTAGGACAGATCAAGAGTTGACACTCTTTGCGGTGTCTGAGTGGTGGTCACTGTGCTCTCCTCTGTTTAGATGGCTGTATCCATTTATCCAGTGGCGCAAGGGTATGTCAGCCCAGTGGCTTTGTCTAATCTTGCCGGGATGATTTAGTGAGGCAACATCCCCACCGAATAGTTGAGGGGTGATGATCCTCAGTGTTGTGGATTCAGAACTATTGAGCAATAGGGCACATTGACTTCTTTGGGCTGTTTGACTAGGTGTCCCCCTCGTGCAAGGCAAGGGCCGACCTCGGCTGCCAGTCAATCATCAGACCGTAGTTTGGGGTGTTCTCCATGGCCCCAGCAATTGCCACACGTGGCAGATACCCCCATCTGCTTATCCTGACTGTGTCTTACTACTCTGGCAGCCTACAGATGTGGAGCACTCTGATGTTCAGTCTACTTGGGCCAACACCTTGCCCCTGCTTCTTGATTGCAAGCCAATGTGGGCTGGGTAGGAATGTGTTTTTTGGCCCGAGCTCCAATGAGGCCAGAAGCAGGCCTCAAGCGTAAAGGTTACTCGGGGAGTAGCGGCTCAGAGCTGGGTTGTAGTTCAATTGCCCTGATGTGGTATTCTACTGCTTGCCATGTTTTACCACAACATATCTCCCCGTTGTTGGCACTGAGTCCTTTGCCACACTGGTGTGCAGTTTGGTGAGCACTCTGTGTCCTGCTGTGGGCTCAGACGTGTCTCCGCTTTGCGGAGTTGGGTTGTCCCCCACGACACAGCCACTGGTGTCTCCCACCTCCCTGCAAGCGGTCTCTAGTGCCAGGTCTGGACTGCCACTCCGTGGAGCTGGCTGGGGCTGCACATACATCTTTCTGAGGTACTACGTCGTCCCTCAGGGCTGGATTCCTGCAGCACTGCATTGGTGTCTCCTGTCTGGGGCATGGGAATCTCCCTCGATTCCTCCTGCGAGTGATGGCAGGTACCGGCTCTGCCTCTCCTCCATTCATTGGAAACCATGACAAGGCGGGACCCCCAGTCACCAGGTGCCCCCTGATGGTCTACAATCTCAGCCGTGCATGCTGTTTGAGCTGTCAGGCTGCAGGAGTTGCTGTTCGTCCAGAGGTGGGGGAGACCCTGTGGTGAGATGCAGTGCCGCCCTGGCCGTCCCCTCCACTAAACGCCCCAGGTGATGATGGGACTAGTCCCCTCAGGACAGATTGGGTCTCTCTGTGCGGTCGTTGCATGCCAAGGTCTCTCGACCCGCTCACAGGTGCACGGGCACAGTAGCCAGCTGTTTACGTGGTGTCCCTCAAACTGCCTTGCTCTGCATTAGCATACTTCCTCTGTGCGAGCCAACACGCCCAGGACTTCCCCTCAAATGGGGTTCTAAAGAAGTCCTCCTGGTGTCGCACCATGGCTCTGTGCAGGGTTCCCCCTGGTCCTGTGGCCCCTTTTACACAGCTCAAATCTTTGTGGTGCAGGGCTCTGCAATCTCTGGATTACGGCACTTTATAATTGAGACCTTCTGTAAGCCAGTCATCCTCCTTAAATGTAACATTTGGCCGGTGGAATGGCCAGATCTTTCTATCGTAGTGCTTAGAGCTCACGGCCATCTTGGTTAGTCTCTCCAGCACCCTCGTTAACCAGCTTATTCTTGATAGTACAATTTTGTCGATCTACTGCACCTGCTTATTGGGGATAGTACAGGAAGTGGAGATTATGTTGTACATTGAGAGCTGTTAAACTTTCCTTCATAATTTTGTTGACAAATCTGTGCCTTGATCGCTGTTTATGCTAACAGTTTTCCCAAACCTTGGCACAAAATTCCTTATGCAAGTCTTAACCATTGTAATTGCTTCGGCACACTGGCAGGGAGCCTCTTTCCAGCCAGGAGAAATGTCTAACACTACCAAAATAGATTATTACTTCATTGGAATTGGAAAGAGTTGATCTGTAAACTGACAAATAGGCAATAACGGAGTGGGAGTGCTAGTTGAGTGGCAGGGACTCTTCCCCGCATTCTTTTGAAGGAACATAACATGTGTCGTACAATAAACATGTCCCATAGCCTCAAATTTGGGGGTGTACTAATACTACAATAACATCATTATCATCGTCCCCTTTTGCAAAATGCATTCTTCCATATTACAGCTTGACTAGATATGAGAGCATTACCTTCAGGGTGGCCAAGCAACCTTGTCGATCACTCCACACAGAGTACTCATGTAATTGACACCCTTTGCTACCCAGCTTTCTTTTTCAATTGAGGGTTTGAGTGCCAACTCTAGAAGAGTCTAAAAGGGGGATGATTCAGAAACCTTTTTGTATTAGAAGGATGTAAATCATCCTGGGACTCTTTAACTGCTGGCAGCTTTGTGGTAGAGTCTGCAATGTCGGTACCACAACGTATTTCATCGGCTTTCATGTAGTGCTGATTGTTAATAGGAGACCTCTACTAACTCGCATTCTCCTGTGAGTGCCACATGCTCGGCAATCTGTGCCAAAGTTTTCCTTGGAGTAATATATCACTCTCTGAAACTTCCCCTAGGGACCATATGGCATACCCTGCCACCAATTTACCATTTTGATCTCAATAAGAAGAACCATCCATTAAATATATCAGGTCTGCATTATGTAGGGGAGTGTCAGTTAAAACACTTTGTGGTAAAAGAAAGCCATAGCAACGTAATTATGGGGCTTTGTTTAGTGACATTCACCTTCCTTGGGTGTGGGAACTAGGTATACTGGGTTCAGCACTGGGTATTGAGC
The DNA here is from genome assembly GCF_040938575.1 of Ambystoma mexicanum. Classification (NCBI taxonomy): domain Eukaryota; kingdom Metazoa; phylum Chordata; class Amphibia; order Caudata; family Ambystomatidae; genus Ambystoma; species Ambystoma mexicanum. The sequence goes on from NC_090922.1 coordinate 258,859,855, forward strand.
CAGGGAAATGTTGGAGGAGTTTAACAACCGCACATCAAACTTATTAGCACGGGACACGGAAATATGGTGTGTTTTTGTTTTCAGTAATAAAGACACTGCAGAGCGTGGAACAGCTACTTTAAAGGGGCATCTAGCACAATATTTACATGCAGCTATCGCAGCTGCAGCCACTGACCGCAAGCAAAGCAGCATTCCTGCTGCTACCAGATCTAATTCTATGCTGTGATATGCATAAGCCTTGGGTGGAAACCATGCTTTTGTATCAGTACATCAAGATAGATCAAATCAGTGCCTCTCATGATAGTAAAGAGTGAATTTATTCATGTAGTTGCACAGACCTAAAGCGGGTGCTTCAAGGAGTTTCCTCTTTATGTCGATGAATGCCTTTTCAGCTTCAGATAACTATTGTAAACGCCCTACAGTGTTGAGATTTGTATAATGTTGTAGGGAGCTTTACCAACTTCCTAAAGTAGCCCACTCTGCCTAGAAATGCTCTCATATGTGTAATTGTCTGTGGTTTGGGGATTTTGTGTATTCCTTGGAGGACCTATTACAATATCATGCCCCAAATAAGGTACCTTTTCTCTATGCAATTGTAATTTCTTATTTGAAACCGTATGTCCATTATTAGCCAGTGCAGCCAGTAACACCTTTGTATCCATTTTGCAAGCCTTATATGAAGGGGATGCTAATCGCCCGTGCAATTGTAGGAGCAAAAATTAACTATTGTTGTAGCTTATTGTCTGGCCTTAATAAATCAGACATGAACAGACTCCAAGACATTCAGAACGGGTGTTTGAGTGTTCTCAGGGCTCCGGCGCCACAATCACGTCTCGGCTGCAAGAAGGGGCCTGCATTGGCTACCAGTGGAAGCCCGAATACAATACCGGTTTATGGTGATTACTTATAAGTGCGTCAATGGCACTATGCCTGACTATTTGAGGCAATTCATTTTGGAAAGAATGCAAAGTCGTTCTCTGAGATCAAATAATCAAAAACTTCTGAGCATTCCTAGAAGTCGAACCAAAAAGTCTGAAAAAGGAGCGTTCTATCAGCCCCAAGGCCTGGAACAACCTCCCTCTTGATCTCAGAGACCAACCTGACCTACAATCTTTCAAGAAGAAAGATTTGATTGGTGGCCTAGCCCCCTCTTCTTCACTGGCTTTCTTCCTCGTATGAGTTTATATTCTGTCCCCCGCCCTCATGCCTATGGGTTCACAGCTGCGCTATATAAATGTTGTAAACTAAACTAACAACAGATCACCTACATATTGTACCAAAACTGATTTCCCTGGGAACTTTATTTCGTCCAAATCTCTTTTCAATTCTTGGGAAATAAGAGTGGGTACACAGTGTACCATAGTGTCAGCCTTGTCCATGTGTACTGAATTCCTCAATTAGAAAATGTGAATAAACACTGACACCCTGATTCATGGAATTATTTGCGTGTAAAACACACATTTCTGTGCCATTCTTCCCGAAAATCCCCATACCTCAAACAGGGATTTTCGGACAGAAAGGCGCGCAAATGTGCATTTTACATGCAAATAATTCCATGAATCAGGCTGTGATTGTCTCTGTGTAGAGGAAAAGAAGAGAAAAGGTAGGGATGATAATACCTTGTTTCAGGAGTGATTCAATAACAGGGATTATAACTTCCTGAACTTCGATTTTGAGGGGATATTGAGGAATTGTAAGGAGCCACGAATGAGACGCAGACACAGAGGACTCACAGTGATTGTTATAGATGTTTATCGAAATGATAAAGGGGTTGGAAAATGCCTCACTTTCCCTAATCTAGGAGATATTTCCCTACCTCAACCAAAACAAATAGTCTGTCAAGTGTCAATATGTTTAATGCAAAAATGTCCTGTGTCTGAATACCTATCCTAGCCCTCACATTCTAAACCTAACTCTAAGGTGTTAAAGGTATTGTCTTTTGTTCAGAATGTGCACAAATGTTCAAGTTCAACAAAAGGTATAACTCCAACAAAAGTTCCAAATGGATAATGTTCACAGGTCCAGAGGGAATGACTCCCTTCCCTAGGATTCTCTCCACCAAAACAAAGGTTCAATACAATTTCAATCTTAATGGCATAGGTCTTCTTTAGATTTCACCTTCTAAGATAACACAACTTGGGTGTGTGTCCCAGACTCGCAAAACACCTGGTATACTCCCCTGCCAGTTTCTCTTGTACGGTTTCTTTACACAATTTGGGTGCAAATCCCAGACTCGCAAAATACCTGGTATACGCCCCTGCCAGGTTCTCTTGTACAGTTCCTTTACACAAATTGGGTGCAAATCCCAGATCCGCTCTTCACCTGGTATACTCTCCTTCCAAGACTTTATATTTCAGTCTCTCTTTCTCATTCAGTACACATGGACATGGGTCTTCCCCAGGTTACTTTATGGCAAAGTACTGTGATGATGAAGATGACACTGATTCCAATGAGCATTCCTCTCTCCTCCACTCTTGGCAACCAATTCACTCTTTCAGGGTCTCTTTGCCTTAGTTTTAACATCGCCTTCTCTACTTTGTGTTCACCAACATCACCTTTGTTCTCTCACTCCAATTGTACACATTCGGATACTCGCCTCAATATCTGCTAGCCTCGAGCAGCTTTTCCTAGTTAGTGGCATGGAGCATTCTTGCTCCTCACATCGGAATGAAGCCGGTCCTGGCTTCCAGTTCCTGCTGCAACTTCCTTCTTCTTCTTCTGGCAGTTCCCCAGTTGACCGGCACCACTTCCTTACGCAGCCGGTCTGGAGCGCATCTGTGCTTCTCTCACCAATGGTAGTGCTCTGCAGCCACGCTCACAGTCCCGTCAACTTCCTGCTCTGCCTGACCGGCCAGGAGTGCTTTAGTCGGCTCCCTCTCTCGCTGCCTCTACTCGCCTGCCTTCGGGGCTCATTCCCGGATTGAGACACCGTCTGCACTGCACCCTGCGTCTCTCGTCGGTCTCCAAGACGGCGCTTGGAAAAGGAAGTTCTGTCCATTTTCTTGTAGCAGCTGATTTAAACTCCCGTCTCCATGTTGGGAATTATTTGGACCAATTACGGTCTTCACAACGCTAGACTGTGCGTTATGGTTCACACTCTTGCTCATTGCAGTCCTCTTCCTCCTCTTAGTATATGTTGCTTCACAAGGTGTTAAATGTTCATGATTTCTGTCCGTAGTTTTAACAGGATGTTCAGAGGGATTCTCACAATATGCCATTAAGGCATGGGGAATGGAGGGGATATCAATAAAGGGAAAGGGGGCTACCATGTCTCATATGATGATGCCTGTCCATCCCTCTGAGAGTCGCCTCCCCTCATGTCATCCTCCCTCGCATAACCACCCCCAAGGTCAGGATCAGGTAGCGGCTGCCATCCCCTGGCCACATGATGAGAGGCTACCTCTGAGAAAAGAGTTGCGACATCATCGGATTCATCACAGAATGCTGGTCATCTTTTGGAGGGATCACAAGCTCAGTATTGTGGATATAAAACAGCTTAGATATTCTTGCTAGGAACACTTAAAACACTCCTTCTGATTGTATAATAGCTAGTGCACCTGATTTTACAAAATAGATCTCTACCTTACGGCGGCAGGGAGGCCAAGAAGGAAAGCAAGCATTTCATTTATGGCACCTAAAGTGACTGTAAGGGATTATGTGCCTTGGTGCACTACTCGGATGTAAGAAATTGTGGCTGCCCTCACTGTGTCTGTTGATAAAAGTGCATTAGGAAAACATTCAGAGTGAATGGAAAATTTGCTAGAGCCATTGTCAACAAATCTGGGAATAGATTTGCCTTCTACCTCACATTGCACATATTGGCCTTCTTCTGCCACTGGTATAAAGAGGCTAACAGTGAGGTCCTCTCCTGGGCTGAGTCACAGTGGATCCTGGTCGGTTTGTGGTGTTAAAGGATGACTAGCGAGTTTGGTGCATTGGGGTTCATGAAGGGATCAGGTGCATTCACACTGGTATTGGGGAAAGGGCCTTATGCACTCGTCATGGGTTTTGGGGTGGAACTCTGTCCCTGGGCATTTGGGAGCATATTTCCTTTTAGCCTATAGGGCCAGTGTCCAGATTGTTTACAGTAATTGCACACTGATGGGTCGACATAATGCCCCTGTTGTCCCGGATATCCAGACTGTCCCTGATACCCTTATTCCAAGTCTAAGTAACACAGATCCTGCCTCTATCCAGGACCCACCTAACTGACCTGACCCACACACCAGACATGTTACCTTTGTAGGTGATCGGACACCTGACCAGGGAAGATTTGAGAATGTCACTAGTAGGCCTTCTAGCACACTTATCTCACCTCCTGCCAACTGCCAAAACAATAGTCCCATTCATACAATTTTTGGGTCCATCGTTAGGGTTCATGGAAAGAAGTGACATGTGGTGATGCAATTCTGGTCAAGTGTGACCTGTCAAGGGGAGTGATACTCTTCCTCCGGGGTCGCTTCTAGTCTTGTGCCACCGACTGAGGGGTATAGGTCCTCCGCTCCTACTACAACGTCTGAGTTTACTCAATGGTCTATTGTTCCATCCAGTTTATTCTGGATTGCTCTGCTGGGCTCAGGCCTGCACTCTGCTCCAGTAACCCAGAAGGGGGTCAGAGCCCACTGTTCTCAGTCCTGATGCACATGTGCCACCCAGTTCCTGATGAACAAGCACTGGCTTCAGACATCATAAGGAGGAGTGGCCTAATAAATGGCTGCTAGAGAAAGAAATCTAAGGGGCATATGGGTGACAGGATATCATAGAGACAAAGTGATAATGTCTTCTATAGTGTCTTTTCCCCAAGAGTCCCCCTACAAAGAAACCAGCTCACTGTGTCTCCCGGATATGCATATTATTTATTTATTTATTTATTCATTGTAACAATATATACTCACACAATTGGGCCAGCACCATTGCTAGATATTAAAACACCTACTGTGGAGGTAATAACTAGCTATACGCTGCTCATTATGCTTTCATGGGTGCAAATAGCATATTTTAAAGTTGTGTAAAGGTGCAATTGGTGTTTTACAAGTAAAATAAAAACTATGAATCAAAATGATCACAGACGAAGAGGGTGAAGGGAGCTACTCCTATTTTCTTCCCCCTTTGCATGGAGACAAGCCCATAGGAGCTGGAGGAGTGACAGGAGCTTCAGCAGCGGAGGTTGGGCTAGCAGGTCGTGGCAAGGGGTGAGCAAAGAGGTGAGCAAACAGGTGTAGAGGGGGAGGAGGGCAGAGGGGTAGTGGGGGCAAAGGCAGGTATGAGACCTGGAGGGTAGATGGTGATATCCCACTCATCCGGTGCAAGGGGTGAGCAAAGAGGTGAGCAAACAGGTGTAGAGGGGGAGGAGGGCAGAGGGGTAGTGGGGGCAAAGGCAGGTATGAGACCTGGAGGGTAGATGGTGATATCCCACTCATCCGGTGCGATGACCAGGCTTGATTTGCATATGGTCTTTCCCCTTCTGCAATGGCAGAGAAGGCTGGAATGCTAAGGCTGTGATGATGACCCAGTGCAAGGTAAAGTGGTTTAAATTCATTCAAACCTTTCAACTATCGCACGTCAATGTTACATTATTCGCCATAAGTGTGGCGGACATGGCCAGACATGGGTATTGGGCTTGCTGTGCCCAGAGACCCAACCTGCACCTCCTTGATGATATCCAGTCATAATAAAGTATATCTGGGGTTGCTTATGGTTTCAATCTTAGGGATTTGAACTAGGTAAGGTTTGTATATTGTATTTCTCCTTTTGCATCAGGAAGGAAGGTCAAAACGATAGTTTGGATCATTGCACGTAGCAATGCCTGAGGTTTGGATTTATTCAAAACCTTCCGTCCATCACTCTTCAGGTTCACATCAGTCACCTTAAGTGGTGCAGGTTTTCCCAGACATGGTTCCCAAGCTTGCTGTTACTATAGATCCAAGCTACACCTCACAGATGAAGCCCAATGTGGCCGAAACATGTCTAGCTTTGCTTGTGGTCTGATGTAGATGTGATCTAGCAGTTTGGGCTGGACTGCCCTTTTTGGGATGGGACGAGGATCATTTGCCATTGATATTCCCCCTTATGTAAATTCAGATCAGGATAAACATTGATGGTTTGGGGGTTTCCCAAAGCAGACTTTGGTTTGGGTTTATTCAAAACCTTCCATCCATCACTTTTCTTTTTTTTTATTTATATTTGTATTTATTTGTTTTGGTTTTAAATGAAAAACCTTTACAAAACCTCAATAATACAGAAGAACAAATACGAAAAAAAAGGAAGAAAATTGGGATAACAAAGAAGAAAATAAAAAAAATAAAAATAAAAATAAAAAGCCAGAGATAACCAGGGGCAACCAAGCTAAGACTGAACGAGGCCCCCATTTTGCTCATGCGATTGGCAGGTGACTTTTGAGCTTGAAAGTATGGAAAACTTTTCCAAAACATTTACTATTGTGGCCGTGAGCATGATTTCTTGACCAGCAAACAATCTGTCCCAGAATAGGTCAAACATTAAGCTCTCCTCTTTAGCCACAAATCTTCCGAGTAACGACAGTCTTGTTTCCCAAGTGCCTTTGCACTCCATTAGCAGATGTCTGAGGGATCGGTGGCTTGGAGGATCACAATATTTGCAGAGTTTTTTTAACTTTGTCCCCCTGGTTTCTCCTAGCCAAGATTTCCCCCGAATGGGCTATATTGAGTCTTAATCTCATAAAATTGCTTCTTATAGCTCTTTCTGGAAACTTTTGGAGATAGCGAGGGAGAGAACCAAGTTTTCTATCCGCCTTGATAAAAAGGTTTGGAGTGTTAAGGTTTCTTACTCCGTCGATGGTAGTGATCCAGTCTCTTTTTTTCCAAAAGCTTTTTTACTTTCATGGGATTGCAGGCAAGGATTTCTGGTGTTAATTCGAGCCTGAGCAGAATGCCTCCCACTTTCTTCTCCAGACCATTGAGTTGCTTTGATTTTGCTTTTTTAAGATGTTCATTTACATCAAAGTAAAGGGTAGACTGGACAGCTGTTGTTATTTCACGGTAAAGAGAAAGGAGTTTCCAATCAGTTCGACAACCCAATGAGGTCAGACCCAACTCAAACCTAAGGCTCACTAGTGGGGTACACATTGGGAGATTTAGTGATTTTTTCCACAGAAGACTTTCGATTTTGTCCCAGTTGTAATGCCAAAGCAGAGGCTTTGCTTCCAGTCCATACAAGAGAACCGGGACTGCTTTGGCCGAGTAGTATTTGATAAGAGGGAGAAGTGAAAATTTACAGAATTTACCATTCAGTTTCTTCATTTGCGAAATGATCTTGGAGGCTTTGTCCAAAATGGCCGTAGATACTTTATTCTGAGCAGGAGAGGCTAAGATTTCATAACCCAGGTAAGTAAGTTCTTCGACTCGGGGGACTGCTTTTCCATCCAAAACCCACTTTCTAGAGCCTAGATTCTTTTTAGGATGTTTAAAGATGAGAATCTTGGATTTCAGGGGGTTGATTAGCAGCCCATTTTGTGTAGCATATTCCCCTAATTTGGACAGGAGCCGCTGCAGACCAATCGCCGAGCTGTCCAGCAAAACTAATCGTCCGCGCAGGCCAGCCAATGTATTCTCCTTCCATTTATCCTGGGGCTGGCCATTGATGATGAAGCCAGAAAATCTCCTAGGTCTGACAGAAATAAATTGAAGAACAGGGGGGCTCCCAGACAACCTTGCCGCACCCCTTTAAAGACCTGTATTATATCTGACAGGTGACCCAAATTGTCCAACCTCAGTTTTATAGTAGCGTTCCTATGGAGTTCCATAAGCATTGCTAGTAGAGAAGCTGGAATCCCCCAACTATGGAGTTTCCGCCACAGAAGGGATCTATCCACTAGATCAAAAGCTTTGGACAGGTCGACCCAAGCACCATAGAGGGGGGGCACCCTCTTTCTCATTTGTCTTTTCGCTGAATAGGTTCAGAATGAGGCCGTTAAGGCTGGTAGAGAGCCCTTTTCTGAAGCCTGTTTGGTGCTGTGAGAGGATCTGCCTGGGGTCCACCCAGAATGTGAGGTCTTTTAGCAGCAGCCGCATGTAGAGTTTGCTGTCAATATCAAGGAGGGCGATAAGGCGATAGTTTGCCGGACTTAACCGATCGCCCCCCCTTGAAAAATGGAATGACTAATGAATTCTTCCATGATGGAGGAAAAACCCTATTTAGCAGAATTTCCTTGAAGAGGCGGTTTAGCAGCTTGGCCCACATTTTCAGGTTATTTTTAAGGACCTGGTAGGTAAGACCATTGGGACCTGCCGCTTTCGACATGGAAGAATATAGTATGAGTTCCACGATGTCCTGTTCATCGAATGAAAGAGTCCTATGTGGGTCTGATGGCTAAATAAAATCTGTGGACCCAGTTGGTTTAAAGTTGTCTGACAGATGTGCCACCCACTCTTGCTCTGGGACCAGATTACAAAGAGAACTGTTATGACCGGTCTCTAATTGGCTCAACACCGCCCAGAAGTTTCTGCAATTGTTTGCGTTGAGTAGATAGAGCATTCTCTCTCCATCTCCCTGCAGTTTCTGGTGTTTATGATTTTTTGACCAATTTCTATAGGTCTGTTTGGCCAATCTTAGATCTTCTTTACATGTAATAGGATCATTCTGGCCATTTCTTATACGACGCAGTGTTTTTCGCAAGATTCTCTTTCTCTTTTGTGTTTCTTCATCGAAAAGATGAAGATGTTCTTGATTACCTGCAACCTTTGTTTCGCTTGGCGGGAAGATAGACCAAACAAAATTCCTGAATTTCTCCTGATGGAATTCATCACACCATATTAAGGGGGGAACTGCTTCAAGTCGTTTATTCAGCATTTTCCCGCTGTGTTTATACTTTACTACTCTCAGTTTTCCTTTGAGACCTTCGAGTTGCTGCGTATTGTTGAGGTGCCGAGACTTCTGTATATCGGGAAACAGGAGTTCCAGGCTTGCATGATCGCTTCCCCCCCTTCCAGTTTAAGGAAAAATTTGGGCAAAGGACTGAGAGACCGGGAGATACGAAGATGTAGTCTAGAGTGGACTCAAGGGTCCCTTGATGCCAGGTAACTCCCACTTTTTCATCTCCCTTGAATTTTACTTGAATCATTTCGAGATCCCAAGAGGTCAGAAAATCCCTCCATAGCTTTCCTTTTCGCAGTTTACTCAGCTTCGGTTTCACAAACATTCTACTCTAAGGTGGATATAATCTGCATTTAGGTCCCCTGCTAATAGAATATGTGCTCCCTCATAGTCGGTCTTCACCATTGTTATTACGGAGTTCAGAGTTTCTAAAAAGTACTGGAGTTTTGAGTTGGCGTGATTCTAGTAGATGTTGATGATTGCCACAGTGAAATGAGGGACATCCATTTACAAGCTTGGATCCCCACTTCGTTGTTGCATAATGGTGTGATCTCTTTTATATCAGAGTTTTTGAATGCAGTTATCATCCCACCTGCTGGTCTCCCTTTTAGTTTTTGTGAAGCCCGGAGGTTTAGAATTGTGAAGCCCTCTACCTCAATAGGATTGACAAGCCACGTTTCCTGGAAAAGCAGAATGTCATTAAGCCCTAAAAGTTCCTCCTTCACTTTTTTGCTTTTCAGGAAACTTGGGCCTCTCGTATTCCAAGAAACTACTCTTATGCCCCTTTGTCTAAAGGCTGTTTTCCTCAACTCCTAGTTTCAGGATTATTTGGGAGATAATCCCTGGGAGTTTAGCTATGAGATTGTCATTTATGCTTGATCTTGCTTGTTCTTATTTTGTTTGACCAGCCTCAGCCACGCCTTTGGAATTTTGAAGTCGACCACATCAAGTTAATAATTTTTCATTGCAGGTATAAAGGGCGAGGGTCTATCGTTCCCCTGGGTGAGAGGTGCAAGATTTCTAAATTTCCCCAAGCCATTCCAGCTGTCGTTCTCATTTGGTATGGGCCTTAATAACCCTTCCTCTTGAATATGGGTCAGATGATGAGGAACAATCTGGGCCATGGATAATACTGGTTTTACCGTAGGTTTCAAAAAAATAGGAGCCATTTTCACAGCAGTCTTTATGGCCACTTTTGTAGTCTGCAGGATGGAATTTTCTTGTTGGGTTTTTCGTGCCTTGTATTTTAAAAATATAGGAGCAATCTTAATGTTTCCAAGTCCCATTTTTTGACATTGAGTCTTCGAAACCTTTTTCGGAGAAATTACGGGGTCTGTTTGCAGAGCCAGTGTTTTGATGCGAGAGGCCCTTCTTTTTTCCTTTTTTCCCAGGGGCTGGTTTGGTAGGGTTGATTTAATTTGGGATAGAGCTCTGTAACAATTCAGGAACTGATATAACAGGTGCAATGGTTTCTGGTATTTTCTCGTCAGTTGGTAGAGCAAGGTTTTTTAGGAAAGAGTTTGTTCCTGTATTTTTTATGGCTGAATATTTTAGATTTTTGGACTCTTTTCGACTGCAGGAATGAAGTTGTGGATTTTGCACAACCGCCCTATTTTCCGTTTTTGCCTCTTTCTCCCTTTAACATTTTGAGAGGCCACTGGATTCCAGTTTATTTCATTACAAGAAGGACCTTTAGGGGCCTTATCCTTCGCTTCCAAAGAACTGACAGAGATCTCTTCTATCACATCAATGTGCACGTTGGCGAGTCTCCTGAATTCTTCCAAAATTGATTCTGATAATGGGGTATCAAAGATTGAATTATCCTTAGGGGCCTCTTCACTGATGGACTGAACATTGGTTTTGAGGTTTAGAAGTTTCCTTGGAAGATCTTTAAGAAGTTCCTGTGTCGCGACGTTTCCCTAGGTCTCCTCCTTAAGTGAGCTGTAAATTTGGGTGATGTCCAAACCTTGTTTCACACCTTCAACTTGTATTTCTTTTAAAGTGGGGATCAGGATGGTGTTCATGATATTACTTAGAGACACCATTGCCGATTCATTCTTCGACATTTCGTTAGATAGTTCCAACAATAAGCCGGCTTGAGTCTGCACCTCCGATTTTAAAAGTTCGAAGACTGAGACCAAAGAATTTAACACAAAGCTAAGAGCTGCCAGTGTGCCGTCAGTAGCTTGAGTGGAAGCACTAGTGGAGGCAATAGCGGATCCATCAGGAAGATCCTGAGAAGTGGAAAATATTGCCTCATTTTGCTTGCTTATATCTGATGCCAGAGGAATATTCTGAAGCCTTTCGAGGGAGGGTGCCCTTTCTTCGCCCTCTTGGGCATAATCAAAGGGCTGCCATGTACTGTCAGATATTTTGGTCAGGTCATTCACCCTTTTATTTCTTTTCCTGGGGAAATTATTGTTTATTCTACTCTGGATCTTCTTTGTTGTGATTGTGTATTCTAACCCCTGCTTCCATACTTTCTGGTTGAGGGAGAGGGGGGCAGTTTCCCCCATTGTGTGCTGACCATGCATGTGAATGAGAGCTTGTACAATGACCGGGGCTGGCTGAGTTGGGTTTGGAACGGGAGTGTTTTGAGCTACAATCCCTGTCCCCTCCCCTCCGCCCAAATATGAGCCTTCCTGATCAGGCATGTTTTCTATATCAGGAGAACTACAAAGTCTCATTTGGTGCCTTGATGGTAAGAGGGTATATTGAAAGAGCAAACCAAATCAACCAAAGGATGCTAGCGCGATGTAGAGTTTATTTTTTTAATGTGGCCTTCCTTAATGTCCCGGATTTCCATCTCCCAGCTGAAGCACTTTGCTAATGCTCAAGGCAGGGGGCTGCTATAGCTCGTTTTTGGGCATCTGGCAGATGATTAGCACTTCAATAATAAGTATGTAAAGGCCAAAGTACAGTTTCCTCCGTGTCACGCTCCTCCAGCGCCTAACAGCCGCACAAAAGTCAGCGCCCTTTACCCCGTCGGGCTTAACGCCGCAAGGGTGGTTGTGTCGGGGATAAATAGGGATGGAAGTCACGTGATCTGTCACGTGCTGGTCCCTGGACCCACCTCCTCCAGGAAGCAAATATGAGCAAGAGCCCACCTCGCTCGCAGTGCTGGTACAGTTTAAGAAAGTTCTTGTGCAAACAAACGCTCCTCAGGAAATGCACAAAATACACTGCTCGGGCGGATGTGTCGGGGATAAATAGGGAAGCAAGTCACGTGATCTGTCACGTGCTGGTCCCCGGACCCGCCTCCTCCAGGAATCGAATATCAGCAAGAGCCCGCCTTCGCTCGCAGTGCTGGTACAGTTTACGAACGTTCTTGTGCAAACAAATGCTCCATCCATCACTTTTCAGATTTTGATTAGTCAATGGGCATGCCCAGATGGGGTGGGAGTTTGCTGTGCATAGATACCCAAGCTACACCTCACTGATGACACCCAGTGGGGACAAAACCATGTCTGGGGTTGCTTGTGATCTCATGCAAAGGCAGTGTGACCTACTAATTTGGGCTGGACTGACCCCTTTGGGGTGGGCCCATGCCTGATTTGTATATGGTGTTTCCACTGCTGTAATCACATGTTCGACTTAACAATCAGGATTTTTAAGGGTGTATTTGAAAAATACCAGTGGTTTCCATTAACCTTCAGGTAGGTGCTGTGCACTTAGCAGAGTCTCTATATTTTAGTTATAGATGTCTCAAAAGTTTCATCACATATGTCAAAAGGTCATTTTCCAATCAGTCTGCATTTGATGGGAGTTTTAGATCTTGGTGCAGTGTGAAGCCGCCCTGTGTGACTCTTTCCTGACCACAGCCTGGATCCTGGGGCAGCCATAACTTTGATCTAAAACACCTTTATTTGCGTCTTTTAGAATCATCTCAGAAAAGGACAAATCTAAGCTCTGTCTTTGAAAGCAATAGCACATTTATTTGACAGGAATAAGAAGAGTGGTCTGTTACAGACTATTTCTGGATCAATTAAATGCTCCAAAGTTGTTATTTTACCAGAATCAAAGCAGAACACCCCAGCCGTGATTGCACCAAATACTGGGTGATGTTTGCACACACATGTTGATGCTAAAATACCTTGGGCAAAGAGGCTTGCATTCACAGTTGCAGACTTGTTACATACAAACCAAAAAGGCTTTGTGGCTTTGCAGGCCAGCAAGGATGCATCAATATAAGACACGTCCTGAAATTGTGTGCACCACATTGCACTAGACCGGAGTGTGATGATGGGGAATCCACTATTTCAATTTCAAATTGAACTTTTTGTAATATGGGTCCAAGAAGAGTTTTATTTTGGGGGGGATCTTTGATCCTTTAGTCATTGTTTCTTGATTTAATTTATAATAGCAGTGGGCTACGTTCAGAAAAGATGTACATCTATAAAGGTAAACTGGCAAGAGTGTCCTTTGTTTAACCTGCGATTTAACATGCTTTTGGGCATTTGGCTGTTTCTATAAAAAATAATTATCAGTGGTTTTAAAATGGGTGGGTATTTATGCTAATCTTTTCTTTTGGAGATGACTTGCTGATGTGTATTTGTTTAGCTCAGGCTTCGGTACCAGCCTTATTATCAAGGGCTAAGGATGTTGGCACCTAATGTAAAAACATGATGAATTGTATAAAACCGGCAGTACTTCCATTATCTAAGAGACAGCACGGGTATCATCATGATGCCAACTGAGGCTTGCTAAACGTCCCTGGGCATTGATATCACAACAAACCCAAAAAGGAAACTAGCAGTGAATATCAACAATGTTATTAAAAGAATCATGCTGTTGGTGTCTCACCCGTAGAATTCACAGATGACTCAAGATAAAGTAAAGGGTTATTATGGTAGGCAAAAAACAAACATGCTTGACTGAACCCACAGAAGAGGTAAAGAGAGGGCACATTGAACTTATGTGTCTTTTTCTTTTTCAGGTTTACTGCTTTAGGGCTGTGGTTCTCAGTTCTTCCATTTCTCCTTTACCTCAAAATCACCTACTTGGAGAGTTAAAAAGTCACTCTGTTGTTTCATAATGTCCCAAGTTAGCACCAGATTATTGTTTCATATGTGAAAGGGACCCCAAAACTGAGTGAAAAGAGCTCTTATGTCAGAGTAAGAGGTCCAGGCGGCTAACAACGCACTTTTAGGGTGAAGCCTGAGGACCCTGGCTGTAGCCACTGACCCAAGAATGCAAACCCTACCCATAGCAAATTTCTGTCAACCTCAAGAGGAAGCCCTGTTTCCTCCAGAGCACCAAGCTCTGACTCTTCTGAGTTAGAGAACAATGAGGCTATGCCGATACACTTTGGTTACTTCTCCCAATCCTGGGTTACAGCTACCACTTGAGGTGGCTGCCCAGCCCATGGCAAAGCTCTGCTGATACTGGGAGGAGCCCATCCTCCTATGCATTGCCAAACTCTGGCTCATCAAGGTAGAGATCCAAGATGGCCTACAGGAACCTTTTGGTTGCTATCAATGGTTGAAGCACCAGGCTCTGGCCCAAGGTACTTTCCAAACAGAGAGCAGAATTCTGCAAACCCATGGAAGAGTTTCAGTCTTTTCTGCAGTGTGAAACTCTAACTTTTGCACAGTCACACATGGGTTGCTGTGCCTGGGCTTCAGCCACCAACCCAATGTGGCTACTCCTTCTAAGGGCAATGGTCTGCAAATCACAAGAGTACTCCAAGCCTCCTTCAAGGAACAAAGATCTGATTCATCTAAGTACGAGCTGCAGGAGAACCAATACACACCTTTGGGTCAGTTCTTAAAACCCTGGGAGAATGTGTATCCCCTTTGAGAGCTCCAAGTTAGACCTTGCCTTAGTTGGACCCCCAGTAGGTCCATAGGCTCATGAGCACTGCTGTCCTTGCTCTTATGCTCAAGACACTAACCTAATGTTGCCACCCCTACCCTGGAAAGTGGTCTTCACACCCCAGGGCTAGTCCCAGCATCCTTCAAGGAGACAGGATATGACTCATTTGAGTAAGAACCCCAGAGGAAACTGCACATAACTTTGGGTTATTTGCTCTCTTTTTGGGCTCTAGATATTGACTCTAGATGCTTTCCTCTACCCAGAACAACATCTCCAAACCTTGGGAGAAGATGCATCCTCTTCCAGAGCTCCAATTTCTTAATTTTTCTTTCAATGCTTTATTTCCGCGTTAAAACCATTGAAGCCACAAAAACAAAAGCGTAAAATTGGCTATATAATAAAAATGATAAGAACATTAAAAAGACAAATTGCATTATTAACACTCAATAAAAACCATTCATCACAATAATGTAATTCATTTTACATGAGCAACAGTCAACTTCGAGGAGAGCACGGCTCACAACCTTGGACGTTAGAAACAATTTATACCGATCGGTAAGAGCGAGCTACTCGCCATTTTACTGTGGAAAACAACTGATCCAGCCCTTATATCATACGTCTTACGCTTATTCCGAATTCTTGTTCTTAATAGCCATGCTCTATGAATGTCTCTAGATGAAACAATTACACTGGCTCTAGGACTGAGGTAAATAAAACAAAGCTTTTCTTAAGTGTTGAATCCCAGTCGAATTTAGTAAAGGTTTCAAATATCTTTTCCTAAAAGACAGAGTTTTTTTTCACAAGTTAGCAGAAAGTGTGTTACATTCTCGTGGAACTCTCACACATCGGACACATAGCTGACCCGTGCGCCCTTCATGAGTGTGTGAGACTTGCGACCGGTAATAACCCCAGTCTAAAACGAAAATATAGTGATCTTTCGTACGTCAGGAAAATGACGTCTATATAAAGATTAACACCTGCCAGCAATCTACGTTCAACATACTCAAAACCAGCGTTTAGTTTTAACACTAAGAGATTGTGAGTGAGAAACCTTATACTGGATGTGCGCAGCCACTCGTGAATACAAATTTGCAAGCAATAGGAAAGTGTGCTGCAGTAGTGAGGAAAACAGGTGACTTCTCACGTTCATCTTAACAACTATACCAGAAAGATGTATGTCCTCACATTCCGCACTCACTGGCAAATGTAATCTGAAACCAGTTGTGAAAAAACGCCTTGCGGCTGGGGTTTATTGTAAGAGATTAAAAGTAAATTTGTTAACCTCACAAAATGTCTAAAACAAGCTGTTGAGTAACCACGCTATGTCACACTGTCATATTTTGACAAAATAGTATACATTTGTTAACTTCACGAATTTACGTTCTCCAAAAAGTTTTGTACACAAGGTTATACAAAGCTTTTTGGAGTACGTAAATTTGTGTTACTCAACAGCTTGTTCTTGAAATTTTGTGAGGTTAACAAACTTACTTTTTGTTAAGCCTCTTTTTCCCTGTTGTTATACAGCTCCTGGGTTTCTAAGGTTCAAATAGGTTCAACAATGTTGTACATGATTGATCCACGTAATACATTTACCTCCGTTCAGACTCAATAAGTGGGTCAGAGCATCTCAGTATGGGTCCAGACCATCCTGGCGCCACCATCTCACCCAGTATCTGACAGGATTATATTTTGCCAGTGCTCCAGCTGGCAAAGTGTCAAGCCCAAAATGGATTAGAGGCGCAGGGGTGCTCTGTGGTAACAGTAACATTTTCTTAAGAAACTTACGTTCACATGCAAGTCGTGTTGTTAAATTAGTATGCCCCCAAACCTGTAAGCCATAATAGGTCGCTCTCACTGATTGTTTTTGAAAAACCTCAAGGGCGGGGGAAATAGCTCCGCTGCCGTGAAGGAGGTAGTGGCCCCATTGTATTTGTCCATACTGATATTGGACTTTACTATCTGTGAGGACCAACTCCTGGATTCATGAAACCTGATTCCCAAGTAATCAAAATGCTTAACTCCTTCAAGTGGGACGTTATTAATTTTAAAAGGCACTAGCTTCCGTTTATTTGGCCTGAGAGTAAAAGTCATGAATTTGGATTTTGCAACATTCAACTCGAAGTGTAACTCTCTACACTTAAAAGAAAAAGTTGATGAAGCCCTTTCAAGAACAGCAGGAGTTGTTGACAAAATCACTGCATCATCAGCATAAAAAAGTTCTGGGTATTTTACTGATCCCATTTTTGGACGGTCCTGGCACTCCATTAATAAGACATCAAGAATTTCCTGAACATGTATATTAAAAAGAAGGGGTGCCAAGACACATCCCTGTCTCACGTCCCTCTGCACATCAAAATCTCTCGTTAATTCTCCCACTAGGGCATAATGTACCTTAGCTTGGTTGTGTGAATACAATGCTGACATTATCCAAATCAACTCTCTAGGAGCATTGCGTGCTAAAAGGATTCACCAAAGAGTAATTCTCTAGACTGAATCAAGTTCGTTTTCTAAATCTAAAAAAGCAAAGTACAACTTAATCTTAAATAAGACTATGGGCCTCATTACAAGAAGGGCGGAATGGGTTTAACGGCGCCGGTAATGGTGCCAGTGCCAGTAAACCCATTCCGCCCTATTACGAGGTTCCCTCGCTGGACCCGCTCTGAACGTCTGGTCAGACCACACTTCCTTTGCAGGTCCCCAAAGGGGACCAGAGAGCTCATAACGGGCCTGTTATGAACGGGGCTCAAATGGGAATGGGGATGGGTTTTTTGAATGAGGAATTACCGGGTACTCTACGGTTGGAATGGCCCAGTAATTCCTCATTCAAGGAACCCAGACCCGAGTTTGGAGGCAGCCATGCCCTTAGTAAAGGCATGGCTGCTTCCAAACTCGTAATGAGGCCCTATGTATTTCTGTATGAACAGAGATAATAAGACGCATTTATCCACTGCGCCTCTACCTTATCTAAACCCAGACTGATGAAATCTTACTATATTATTATTGTCTGGCCAGACCTGGAGATGTCCTAGGATCGCTTTAGCAAATATTTTTCCCACCCAACAGTGAGATGGGGCGGTAATTGGACGGCTAATCCCTTCCTCTTTTAAATAGGGAGTTATTACTACAGATTTACACCATGAGTTTGGAACTAGACCCGTTTTTCGAATAGCATTAAAGACCTTACAGAGAACTGGTGCCTACCTCCTCCTTAATATATCAATAGGGATCCACCTCTTTGGTGCTAAAACTCAAATGCGACTCTAGCTCCAATTTATAATCTGCCCCCATTTTGCACCACCAGCAGGTCCACAGGGACATGAGGATTGCTGTCTGCTCTTGGGCTGGAGACATCAAACAGAAATAGGCAACCCTAGTCAGGGCAGAGTTTCACATACCATGAAACAGAGACCTAGCCTCGGTTTGGGATCCATGCTTTGACTTGTTGGAGTTACACTTGTAGGATGTCCTCAGTCATGCTTGGGTTGGTGCCCATAGTTCGGGGTTCCAAAGGCCTGAGGTGTCCACATCTACCCACAGCATATTTCTATGATTCCTCGGAGGATTCCCAGCCTATTCTGGAGTGCCAAGTACTTACTTGTATGTGTTAGAGTTCTTTGAAGTCCACAAGTGCACTTGTGTTGCTTCCCATGGTCTGGGGCTCCAGCCATCAAACTGAGGTAGATGTTTCTACCCAGGTCATTGTGTCTCAAATACCAGGACTGCCATCCTTCTCTGCAGCGTCAAACGTTAGAGCACCAGGTGGCTGACTGGTGAACTTCTGCTGCTTCTGAAGGTCCTGAGTTCCATCCAGCAATCCACACTGGCTGACCATCCCCAAGGCAGTGCCCCACAAACCCCACAAGGGTTTCCAGCCCCAATCGGTGAGTGGAGCTTTCACTCATCCAAGTTAAAGCTCTAGGATTGAACAAAGCTATACTGGTGTGAACTTCACAGGTCGCAGGGTCCAGGCACAGACCTGAAGTGGCTGCTTTTGGCAGGGCAGAGTTTCCCAACCCATGCGAGAAGTGCCAGCCTTCTTGCAGGAGTTTACATCTTACTTGTCTGAGTTAAAGTTCCAGTAGGACCCACAAGTAGCTTTGGATTACATCCCGTGTTCCTGGACACCTACCACCAACCCAAAGTTGATGTCTGTCAAACCAATGACCCATGGTTGCCGTCCCTAACCTTGGCAGTGGGTTGCAAACCCAGAGAGGAGCTCAACCTCCTCTTCCAGAGCACTAAAATGTGCATTTTAGAGTGCTGGAAATCCCACAGGAGCATTGGGTTACTGCCCATGGCCCAGTTCTCAGGGTACCAACCCAAGGTGCCTGTTCCTAATGAATGCAGAGTGCAACAAAAAACACAATGAATTCCAGCCTCCTCTTCAAGCTAAAATGTAACTTCGATAAATCTGCAAATTGGACCATGACTGTTTGTTTGGTGATCTCTGTCTTCTAAGCATTCACGTTGGCAACTACATTCTCATTGAAGGAAGTGTACATATGGAACTTGCCAACGACAATACAAAAAGAAACTAAAGCGTTCCCATTAACTGAGATTTGACTGATACCAGTGTCCCTCACTCAAGGAGCCCTCACCAACATAACAAATTGGAAGAGCTAATTCAGGCCATTCTGAAGTTTGCATTTCTAGGCTTTCAATGATCTCACATCAAGAACTGAGCAAAAAAATAGAATAGTTTTTCACTGCTAAGACTGAGTGCCTTCGATGGAGATGCTAACATGTAAAACGAAATGCTTTATTACACTACAGGAACCCCAAAACATCAGTTCCATTTCTCACTCTTGACTCTAGCTGCACAATACAAATTGAACAGTCTTTAGATGCAGACATCTCCCCTTTTTCACATGCAAATTCTCAAGCAGTCACACTCTGTATTACTGAGGGGCCGGCCAATGATTGCATAGAGATGCTAGGGAAGGGTACCTGAGTCATGTCAAAAGACACAAATGTCTTCCCTCTCCCCAAAATGCTGATTTTTGTCTCCTCCTCGACTTAAAGTTTCCTGATGTCACCATATAGCTACTCATTCCCCCTTCCCTGATTAAGGGTAAATAGGAAAAATATGGTGATCAACAATTGCAGTTGCAGATGTTTCACTGGATCCTTCCAAAGAGGCAAACTTGCTAATGGTCTGGAAGCACAAGTCCCCCTCTGCAGTTGAAAGAAACCTTATCATCCTTTCACGCCATTCTTTTGAAGAAACTGAAATCCATGTATGAGTTGTTTTGAAAAGTGTTTGGATCGGTTGAAAAGCTTCCCGGTGGGAATTCTGAGGTCTGGCAGTTCACCTGTGTACCTGCGCCTTCAATTTTCGGGTTCCACCTGGTTCACATCTCTGCGCGTCATGTTTAGTGCCTAAGTCCCCTCTCACCAAGTTATTCATACACATAGAATTCCCTTTACTCCTTTGTGGACGATGCCCAGTTTATCTTAAACCATTGGCTATAATGCATCCAGGACTGCCTGACCCGAGGTTATACACAAGTACATGGAATAATCCCGTCATGCTATGCTTGATGGCCCCTTCACTCTCCAACCTCTTTTAAGAAGGATATCTCTAGGCGTAAATGCCTAGAGTAGGGCTCCTATTGTTGAATACTTTAACCTGGAAAAGTCGCGAGATGTAAAATTGAATGCATGTTCTTTCTAAGTGATGATCCAACGGAACGTTCGCTTTGGGTCCACTCATTAGCTATTAGACTAATGTAATTACAACTGTTTATAACTCAGCTTTCAGCCAATAACGTGCTCTCACAGATTAAAGAACTCTTCCATTGGTGGCGGTGCTAAAATAAGGCAGTTCCAGGTTACTGTCTAGCGAGAACCAGCAGAGCGGTAACGAGCGGTCCATTTCCTGTCCTAAAAGTATCAAATCTGGCCTCCTCGAAAGGGATGAGGAAACATTGAGCTTTGTCTTTGGTAGTATAAATCCCCACACAGGCAGAATTTCTGAAACCACCATACTGCTAAACTCGAGATCATACCAAAATAAAGTATGCAGAAATGTCAAAGCCCAAAATGCCGAAATTCGAGATCCCCATTTTACAACATATATATGTGGACTGAGTGAGGGGGTTAAGTGAATACAAAAGGTGGAGGGGTATTGGGGGAGCAGCAGGGGGTCTTCCCCCACATATATATGTGGTAAAAAGGGGTCATAAAATCTGAATTTTCTGCTTCAACATTTTTTTGCTGCAGTATTCACATAGATCCCTAAACCTATGGCCGGATCCCAGGGTTGGCTGAAGAGGCTATGGGGCCCCTTCCAACACGACAATTAGGGCGCCCCCTTGCTTAGACACCAAAACAAAAGTCTGAGCCACCCGTGGGGTACATAGAGTATAATCGAGACAAGGGGGTCTATAACCTTGGATTATCAGGAGACGGTCACACAGCAGGGAGCTGAAACACTTAACATCGCTGGACAGGGCGCTTAGTCTGCAACTCCCTGCTCGCTGGGCGTCTCATGATTAGTCTTTCTTTGCCAGCGAGGGGCTAATGTAGAAAAAAAAGGTGCCACAGAGGCTCGAGGTGATGCCTTGAAGGGCTACAGCAAATGCAGCTTGTCATGTGTGCGCTGCAAAGCGCACATTTAAAGTCCTGAATGAAAGGTGAAGATTGCCGTGCAATAAGACTGCTGAATGCCGATATTGGGGCAGTTGCTGGGGGCCCCCATAGGCCCCATGTCCCTTTCAACTCAAATAGCTGAAAAGCCCTGACGCCGCCCCCGCGGGTACCAGTACGATCCAATGCTTTTAGTGCATGAATCATCCATACTTGTCAACTTGATCAGCTCCAAACATATTTCACAAAAAGGTCTCGGAGCCCCTCTACCAAGAACACACACAGCCAAATAACCTGTTCTATGGGAAGGTGCCCACCCGCGAGGGTCTACGACCACGTTTTAGCTCACTGTACCTTTCACAGGAGGAGGAATAGCCATTTGCATATTTGTCTTTGTCCCACCCACAAGGGCAGTCCAGCACCGAAATGCTAGGCAATTCTCCTCTGAACAAAATAACCAACAGCAACCCCAGACACGTGTTTCGTCCTAGTCAGGCCTCATCAGTGAGGTGAAGCAGTGCCTCTCTAAGCACAGTGAGCAAGGGGTCCAGGTCTGGATTACCCAGGGTAACTTAGGGTGAAACCCCAAGTTCCTAAACATTTCACAAAAAGGTCTGGGAGCCCCTCTACTGAGAACGAATATGAACAAATAACCTGTTCTTTGGGAAGGTGCCCACTCGGGAGGGTCTTCAAACACACTCCCCCACTCCTTTGTATCACCACCAAACATACCTCACTGGAAAAATACGATCATACTGTGAGGAGGTGACTGGCAGAACAGACTTAGAAGCGTAAATAATGCATTAATTCACTCTTGACCCAGGTTTCCACAGCATCAAATTCTGCTATAAACCAGCAAAGGCAAGAGTTTCAGTTACAAAGAGGCTACCATATCATTTGCTTGGCTCAGCTTAAGGCTGTGGGTAGCAGTAAACAATAGGTAGAGTAAAAATTACTTCGGAGAGAAAGAACGTAAAGCTAGACAAAGAAATGTACAAAAGTGATATACTATAAATGTACTAAGTAGTAGCTACTAAAAGGTCACGGAAAAAAGTGTAGACAAGCAGGACAAAAATGCTGTCACACACCAATAGTAATTAAATATGGGACACTATAATAAAGGCTTTTCCCCGAGGGCCCATTAAACATTTAGGCAAACGAGCAGTGTTGCTGCTAAGAATTCCTGTGCAAGACCCACCCAATGAAGGGTGCGTTCTACATACTCCCGAAAATACCGAAAAATTTAGAGCATCCACCAGGGAGACCTATAGTCTCGGTGATTGACACTTTATTGGAACCACTGTCTATATACACCGAATATTTTCTCAAACCATTTGTCGAATGTATGCCTGCATACATTAAAGACGCAACAGACGTGAATGGAACAAACTGGTGACCGCATAACTCCAGGTCCTACTAGACCACTTTGGGATGCCGACACGTGAGATTGACTCCTGGTCCACCCCTTCCATCACGGGTGCTACAAAGTGGTGTGTTCACCATCAATTGGTGTGAGTGTGCTCTGGGTTAGTGCCAGACTTTCTCTATGGCACCCTGTCCCTAAGCTACTATGTACTTTAAGCCCATATGAGAAGTCAGCACCATATCGACCCAGAGATGAACCCCCCACACACACACTCGCGGCAGGGTGTGATTTTTGCTTTGGCATCTCCAGTTTTTGGGTTTGCCAGTAACACAGACTATTTATGCTACCTTTAAAAGCGGCGTGGCATGTTTCAGCACCAGCCCCAAGAGTATGTGACAGACTGGTGACAGTGCAGTGACTACTAAGAAATGTATGCAGCAAACCAGTATTGGCCCCAAGAACACGCAACATACTGGCGATCACAGTCCATCTCACTATTGCCATATGTACAGAATCAAGAAGAACTGAGAATTGCATGCAGTAAATTAGGAGGCAAACATTTAGTATTGGCCCCAAGAGCATGCGAGAGACTGTTGAAGGTGTGATGATTTTTCACTACACAGTTCATTTTATGATAATTTAATGTACAGATTTATGAGGCATGGCATGTAGTAAATCAGGGGTCACTATGACGCCCATACTGAACTGCAATTAGTCCTACTTTGATGTCCCTGTATATGAGGCAGGATTCAGCCACGCCCATTTCTTCACGGGCGTTTAGTGATTCTGCCCTACCCCTGGACGGACGCATTCAAGGCGCAGGTCTGATGTTTTGAACTGTAAGTACTGAATACATTATAGACTGTTTCATGGTGTATGCATGGGGAAATTTATTATTAAAAAGGACCCGGGCCATTGAAAACACGAGACACGCAAGCAAGCTCATGCTGGGCTGTGCTCGCGACATGCTGTTCCGTAGTTTGCAACAAGATAAATGCCACGGATCAGACCACAGGGGAGTAGCCTGGTGTTTAAAAGACTATACACGGAGTGGTAGCGCATAGTTAGTGACCCTCTCAGTATGTGCCCAGAACTTTGACAGGTGTCCGTCCAGCACTGACACTACCTCCACTATTGTTGTTTGGCGGTGAGTGCCAGCGAGTATAGGCATTAATGAACATATACACACAAGTGAAATGTGTCGATGAAATTAGAGATTGGAGTCATCATATAATGCAGTATTTGTTTGTCTTTAGATACATGCCAGATGACATTTCCCACCAGATGATACACTGGGGCAGGTTTTATCAACAACCTACCCACATCCTGAAGAAGGTCGCCCAACATTGCGGCTCAATAGCCACTACTTGACGACCGAAACATATGTCGATATCATTGAATAAGCAGATTGCTATTTGATTTATTGTTGTTTTTCTTGGACACCCATTGAGAGTGGATATATGTGCAAGGAATGTTTTTAATATATGAATGTTGTAGGGTTCTTGAATAGCCTATAGAGTGTAAAATGTACATTTATGAGTGTATGATTGAAGAGTGATGAGAATGGTGGAATACATGTGTGGATGTTGAATTAGTTACCAAGCAAGAAATATGATGTATGAACAAAAATTGCCAAACTATGTATAAGTAAATAGATATAATTTGTGATATTAGCAACATAGAAGTTGTCTGTATAAGAGAGTCTCCAATCTCACTTGCTGAGGTCCATTGTATTATTGTTTTCTATGGTCATGTTTCCGACAGCATCTGAGCTTCAGCACTACAGAGACCATCAAAAGATAAGATCAATGTATTCTGGATTCAAGGTTGAATTCACAACTGTTGAGTTTGCAGAGGAAGAAGCCTTCAAAATTCAAATCAGCGGGGTCGTAACTTTCCAAGGCCCTCCTCACACTCAATTTCTGCCCATTAATTGTAGAAATCAGACTTCCATCTACAATGTCCCATGACTCGGCAACAGTGACCTTCCAAAGACCTGCTGCGCCTGTGTCCACTCTACCCCCAACCGTGCAGGAGCACTTGTACCGAGATACACTGTCAGCTGACTAGAGTCTGAGAACTACAGATGCCTAATATTGGACTACAAGAACCAAACTACTCCCCTGTGGTGCCAGAATTCGTAGGAATTGGTTCATACCTGCTTGTCATTGCTGGAGTTCATCTGCTCCCTTCTGCCAGCAAAGCTGCCTCTCCATCTGAAATGTCTGTAGTATCCCCCAGCTTCAGAAGCTCCATCTCCTGAGACCACCAACTGCTCCGTCATCCTGCGGGGGCCTGATGCAGGAGAGTAGTGAGGGGCCCACCTGGCCAAACTGCTCGCAATAGCCAACCTTAACTGAACCAAAGCCACTCACATGGCAACAATGGCCAGGAGTAGGGGAAGGGCATGACCGTGAGGTCTGAGAGAGATCATATCCAACATCTTGATAAGTAAGCATGGCTGACTGCTCACTCATTCATTGTGGACACTATGTGCAGTCCTGTGGATTAGGCAGCATTGAGGATTCATGAAGTTAGTTGCAATTTCTCGGACAGTGCTCCTTATGATAGCCACTATCCAATTACCAGTTCCATTGTTCACATACCTGTTTGTCAGTCCAGGAAACGAATGCACGGGCATTTGCCAGAAATGTCTTTACGTGTTTAAACGTAAATGGACTGGACAATCCTGCTTCAATCTGAGTATCAGTAAGATTTAACCTCTTGTTTCTTCATAGAGGCATGGTCTGTTCCCGTATTAATGTACTGGAGGGGTTAATTGTGGCACGATTACCTTATGTAACATCGTTTTCATTGGTTCAAGTTACTACTCTCAATTAATGTCGTACTGTTTTCTGTCGAATATAAATATTCGGTCGTAACAGTTCGACCAGAGAGTAGCATTTCTTCCAGAATCTACTGTCTGCCAAATTATTCTTTTCCCGTTCTTTTATTTTAAATATATATGTTTTTAAGACACGCTGGGGATCAACATCTCTGGGTAAATTAAACCCTTTCTGCCGCCATTTTAAAGCCGCAGTTCAACCGATAGTGCTCTCCCATGCTGACGACGGAAGTGCTTTATGAATTAACGCGATAAGAGCCTGGTGCGCACACAACCAGTCACATTTCTCAGCACACGCTATTTAATGCAGGACCGCATTGCAGGCAATACAAACCATATTCACAAACCTTTGCTTCCTGGTGAATTATTGGCTCTTATGGACATCCCTGTTAAAAAAGAAAACATCTCCGAGCTGACCTTTTCTAGTGCTACTAGAAGTTCTGTGACACTCTCCCATCTCCCCATGGACTTCATTTTATTTATTTATTTATTTATTTACTTACCATTGTTTACAGTTCAACAAGGAAACGTTTGAGCTATTTTACTCACATATAAGGGATTTTGTACAACACTGATAGATATTTAAAGTGTTTTTATGATCTGTAATTTGTTTTATATGTGTGTGCCTATCACAAAAATCGTATTTGTTTAGCGCAGTGCTTCGCTTTGCGGTGGACTAAATGAATAGGAATACTACATACGTTAAACATTAAATGATGCTTCCGTTATGAACCCCATATTGCGAAACTCGTAGGACATTATGTGGGAGTATAAACCCAGCGGCGAAATGCGCGGCTGGCAACATTCTCACTTTTAGGGATTTTCCTGCAGGCGTTGCACTGCCCTTACCTCGCCCTCCCGCCACCATCTGCACTTCTGACCTGTTCTGTATGTACAAGAGAGATCACAGGGATTCTGCCAGCAGGCTATGATGCTGCAAAATGACCCCAATGATTGCCAGCCACACTAAAGGTCAACTCTCCATTCATTTCTATCATGTACCTGGGCTCTTCAGATCATGAACCCCTTAATTTAAATATGGGCGCTGGAGTCACTGTATATAACTGCATGCCTACTGTCTCTAAAGCTCTGGTTATCTCTAGGCTGGACTATTGTAACAGCCTCTTTCTAAATCTGTCTGCTTCTACTCTCCGCCCTCTGCAACTCATCCAGAACAGGACTGCGAAACTTGTCCTTGGCCTCAAGCACTGGGATCATAACTCTCCAGCCCTGAAATCTCTTCATTGGCTCCCAGTGACTGCAAGGATTAAATTCAACACCCTTTGCATTGTCCAAGTGGCTTTCTGGGGCCTGGGTCCAAAATACCTTCAACTCTCCAACCGTAAATACCTTCCCACGCGAGCTGCTTGCTCCTCCAACTCCCTCAGGGTCAGTCACTTCTCCAAGCAGCGAGTTGGTGGTAGATCTCTTTCCTCGGCTCGGGTCTCCCTCTGGAACAGCCTCCCTGCCACTCTGAAACTTGAGGAGAACCATCTCTGGTTACGGAAGCACCTTCCTCTTTGCTTCTGCCTTTGCTTCTGCCTTCACCCTTCCACTCCCTGCTAATCTGTCTGCTTTGGCACCGTGCACCTGGTTACCTTCTGATTTCGGGCCCAGGTCCCTGCCCACCCTGCCACACACCCACACTGCTTCCTGGCAACCCTTGCACTTGGGTCTGTATTTGTAACCCTACAGTCCCCTTACTTGCACTTATCAGACACCCCTGGTCTGCGCTTCAAACCTTGCACTTGCCACCTTGCTGGCTGCACTGCCATTTTTCTGCTGTTTTTATCCCTTGCTCAGCACTTTCCACTTCTCCCCACTTCCTTGCACCTCCCCCCTTCCCTCTCCCCTGCACTTGCGCGTTCTCAAGGTCACTGGGCCTAGTAAAATCGTGGTTTTGTCCTCCCTTGTTCACATCCCTTGCCTCATCGCGCTCTGAAACACTTGTGTATGAGCGCCATACAAATAAAATAGCATCTCATATCATGTGCTCCCTGTATCCCCTCTTTTGTGCACATCACACCATTTGGTTTTAAGAATGAGACATTCACATCCTCCATATTGAGATCTGAGACTCTAATGCCTCGTACTCCTCAATTTATGACCAGCACACAATTTGTTTCTAGGAGTGAGTCACTGACACCAAGAGCATTTAGGGCCAATAGCGCCAAGCCCTCTGTGCCCCACCCTCCCTGTGGCGCCTAGTATGTCTCTAGAACGGAGAGCCCCGACCCTCGCATTATCCGGTTTCTCTGCCCGTTAGGATTGCTGCTTCTCACCTTGTGTTTCCAGCCTTGCTCCTTGCGTCACGTCTAATTTACGTGTACTGTTCTGATGATCTCATGCGTGCTGTAGCCCACCTATGATTGAGGGCATGTCACCTTTAGTGGCCAGGCTTCAGATTCTCGTGACTTCTGGACCCCGACTTTTGTGTACATCTTAGAGTTTGCTACCATTAGTGTGTGTCATTAGTGTGTGTCCAGGTCGAAGAGTGCCATGCTTTTTGTATCCGTTTTTGTATTTTCAGTGTTAAAATGTTACAACCTTCCATGCCTAAGTATCACACTCTTATAACTGCTTTATCCCATCTATGTTTTCAGGGTACCCAGTCTTTTTTACCGCATATTTTCCATCCGAGTATATTTTGAACTCTGATTTTTTGGCTGATTTTTTTGCAGCAAAATTGAGGCGGGGAGGGGTTGTTTAGGTAGGACAATTTTGGTTGGGGGAATGGGTGGGGCTTGTTGGGTGGTGAACCGGTAGAGGTTGAGGAGGGGTGGGTGTAGGGTGGTGCGGGAGGTATGCCCCCACATTTTGCGGCAAAAAGGAAACACATCAGCGGTGAATAATTGCTTGGTAAAAACACATAGAAGCATTGAGGGTAGGCAACCTTCAGTGTTCAGTTCTAATACCCGGTGCTGGCCGTTAAGCCGAATTTAAATATCTCCCGGGCCTCTGATAACAATGTGTGCCAATTAATGTGAACTGGCTGCTTTTGTGCCAGTGGCCGCAATTTGAACTCGTATCACCCGAACCAAAGTCGAGTGATTTACCGTGCAGACCACTGGAGCGCGTGCAGATTACTGGAGCGCGTGCAGAAAAGACTCATGAATACTCTTCTCCGCAGGAAAGACTCAAGTACAGACGTGCACCTTACCTAATGTGCGTGCACGATTATAGGAAACGCTCCGCCTTAGTTTTATAATTTATGAATTAATCTCCTGAAATGTAAATGTTTCTTTGAGGGGGTGGGATGGGGGGGGGGTGGCTGAGAAAAATCTCTTGAGTTCCCCCCTCTAGCATAATTTTCATCTCAGCCCTCCTCACCGCCCCTCCTCACCTGCCAAGGGCCCTGGGTGCTGAACCTCATGACTGGTTACCCTGGTGAACCCCATACCTTTTACAATCATGCCCAAAACCGTCACCACCCCATTACCCAGGCCCGAGCCCCCCATTCCTTCATTATTCAGGTTTGCAATGCCGACCGCTTTTGTTATCTGCCTGCACCAGGCACGTTGCTGAGCAATTCACTAGTATACACCTCCCTTAAAAGGTTATCTTGGAGTCAGTCACATGCAACACACACAGTATGTGCATAACGTTTTCATAAATAATCATGACATATGCTCAAAACAACACAAGATTATTTGTTTTTATGAAAAGTGTAATGAGATCACCCCCCCTATCACCCCCTATTACATTGAATTGTATCAGGTTATGGGGTGACACCATTACTTTATAAGGTTCACTGCCAAAACAAGCTCACTCACCCGTTTTCCGTGTTGAAGTAGGAGGACTTTGAAGAAAATGTCCCAGGTATTAGCTTCTACTAATTTTAATAGGATCTAATAACGTGTATCAAAGCACATACATATGCATGTATATCCAGTAGCATCACTCATGACAAAGTGAACCATTTAATAGGCATCTGACGAAGGCATGACCTCCATTCTGCAAATGATGGCGCGCTCCATTTCACTGCAGTTTATAATGCTCTGATGGTCTTTGGGGAAGAGCGCCTGCAGTTCCAGGGAGAATCCAGGCGCAGATGAGATGGGCTCTGTTTCTTATACCGGGACAAAACAATTAATACAACATCTTTTTTTATATTTATTTATTCATTCAGGCACTCGGCGGTGTAGCCAAGAAGTCTTGCTCGGGCGGGTCTGCACAATATACTCGTGGGCCTATGGCAGCGGACTTTTCAGCAAAATGCCACACCTGCATTTTATCATACATGTTCCCATAGGCCAAAGATGGAAACTCTAAAGGCTATTGAATACTAGTTCAAAAACACAGTTCAACTAAATGCCCATTTCCATTGTACTAGAACCCAAGGTCCTGTGAGCCCAACAGAAATCTCCTTGGTTTTAGTGCTGTACTTTCCAGATACACAGCAACATAAATGGAGTGATATAGGCACCTCCTTGTAGGCAGTTTTACAAGGGCATGCAGTTTGTTAGCTGTGTGCTAAAACCTCAAACCATTCTTGTTGGCCTAGTAAGCAGACATTATGGAAATGAATGAAGAAGTTTAAAAGAAAGGGGTTTTACGTTATGATTCATGGAAGATTAGATTTGTACCTAGGGTCGGTTTGGGCTTTGAGATCTGATGCACCCATTGCATTGCAAATCACTCGAACATTCACACATACCAGGAAGATGTGTCACAGCCAATGATATAAATGAAATACATAACAGTGAGTATCAGTAGCTCCACAACATTTAAGGGTACTAGATGACTCCACCTGGAACACCATGCCCAAGTGTTGGGCTTTCATATTTTCACTAACTGTGGTCTGCGACTTGTAGTCCTGAGCTGCTCCAATTGGGCAAAATAGATATCAATGAAACTGAACTAAAAGCAACACACAGAACTGGAGTTGTGTGCCCTCAGTGACATGGACTCATCTGTTAAATCAAAACACTACAAACAAAAATCTCCTTAAAAAAAGACTCTCTAACCCCCAACGAGACACCACTCATCACCTGCCCGACGATAACTAATTGACCAGGCCCTGAACAATTCAAATTTGCCAAAATCCCTACTCAGGACACTGATAGGATTATTGCATCCCTCAAACCCTCAAACTGTATGGGTGACAGCTGTCCAGCCGAGCTTATTAAGGATGCTGCAAGGGACTTAGCCCCCTTCATAACCAAACAGATCAATGCATCCTTCTCCTCTAACACTATCCAAAGCAACCTAAAAGAGTCTTGGGTTCTACCTCTTCTCAAGAAGCAAACCCTAGACCCCGCTATTCCCACTTACTACAGGCCCATCACCACGGTACCGTTCCTTCTCAAGATAATAGACAGAGTAGCATACTTACAAATCCAGCACTATCTTGAAACCAACCAACTCCTAGGTGCCGGCCAATCAGGATTCAGACCACAGCCCGGCACAGAGACAGCCTTAATTGATCTCAAAGCACAGATCGACAAGCTCAATGACAAGGGAAACACCGCCATGCTACTCCTCCTTGATCTGTCGGCGGCCTTTGGTCTGGTGGATCACACAGTCCAGTGCGAACACCTGGCATCGGCTGCCCACTTTTCAACCGAGGCCGTGGCCTGGATCCAATCTTTCTTGGACAACCGCACAATGAGAGTCTTCTCCACATTGGCATCAGTAGACCCTATCAAAATAGCCTGCGGTGTACCCCAAGGTTCTCGTGTCTCGCCAACTCTGTACAATATCTTTATCAAGCCCCAATTTGACAAATTGGACAGACTAGGTATCACCTACACTAATTACGCAGATGACAATCAGATCCTGATTCCCCTTTCGGGCATTTTCGACTCTGATAGGGCCTTGGTAAACAAAATATACCTCATCATTCAAGCATGGATGGCCACACATGGCCTATGCCTGAATGATGATAAAACAGAAATCTTGCTCCTCGGATCCACTGCCAACCTAAAAAAACTCAGCCCCAACTACTCAGCATTTAATGGTTTATAGTCATAATTTCGACAACAAAAATGTCGAACGCCAAAATATCGAAAAAAAAGTCGAAAAAAAAATGTCGACTTTTTTTTTCAATGCATTTTTTTTTAAATGGGGGGGTTCCCCCCCAGCCCCCCTTTTTTAATTTTTTTTTAAATTTTTCCCTTTTTTTTAACTCCCGAACCCCTAAAATAAATATATAATTAAAAAAAACGAAAGTCGACATTTTTTTTTCGACATTTTTTTGTCGACATTTTTGTCTGTCGACATTTTTTTTTTCGAAATTATGACCACCCACCGCATTTAATATTGATGGCAATATAATCACAGTTGCCAAAGCAGTGAAAACACTAGGCTTTCACCTTGACTCAGCCTTAACATTAAAGAAACAAGTGAACTCCTTAGCATCATCTACTGCCTACACGTGCAAGCTCATTAGGGCAAGTAGAGCTTTCCTCACCCAAGCCAGCTGCATCATCCTTGCCAACGCCCTAATACTCTCCAAACTTGACTATTGCAATGCCCTGTATTTAGGAGCTAACAAATACATCATTGACAGAATTCAAACATTGCAAAACAATGCCCTTAGAACTGCCCTCAACCTACCTTCCAAAGAACACATTTCAAACAAAAGAAGAGAACACAAATGGCTCAGAATCTGCGACAGACTCTCACTTAAAACGGCATCACTCACCTTTAAATATCTTAACAACGCTGCCCTGGCAGCGAGAATAGTGAGAAATACGTCGACTCGCCCCACCAGAACCGCTAATTGCTACTGCCTACAGATACCTACATTTAGACTGAAAAAAACAGGCGGCAGCAGCTCCCCAGTTAAGGCAGCTCAATACTGGAATGCTCTCCCACTTGATATTAGAGCAGACCAATCCTACTATAGCATTAGACGAAATATTCTCACATGGCTACACTCTAACGACCCCCAAGAATAACCATGTTTCAATTAACACCCATAGATCCCACTGTCTGACTGTATATATATATATATATATTTTCTTTAATTGATTTGTCGAGATGTAATGCTTCATATTTAAACTGTGCCTTACTTTACTTCCTTTATTTACCCTACTTTATTTTCTTTAATTGATTTATTGAGATGTAATGCTTCATATTTATACTGTGCCTTACCTTGTAATTAAGCTTTTAAGTAATCATGTTTTTCTGCTCTTTGTTGCACCCAGTTACCTTTGGGTTTGGCGCGCCATACAAAATCAACAAACAAACAACAGTTGATATACGCCAGAAACGAAATACTATATCAATGAATATCTTTCTACTTTACTTAAATACTGTCAACCTATTCTTCTCTGCTTATTTTGATCAATAATTTAATGAATATATCATGTGACCGCATTCAGAAACAGATCAATGGCATTTTCAGTCCAAAAAATGACTTACATTTATATTTTTCCTTCTACCCTTCATTAGTTAAATGTTTGGATTCTATGTCCATTTCACGAAGGATACCAATGCTGTCAATCTCCTCATCGGGGTTCCTGCAGGGACGTTAGTGCTTGTGTGTTTTCTATATCTGTGACCCTTAGGTCACTATCTGGTCCCTGTCTATTCATTTGAACAAAGGCTTTAGGGCTAAAGGAAAAATCTAAGTTTACACAATTTTTTGGTACTGAAAATGCCATTGATCTGTTTCAGAAGGCGGTCGCGTGAGATATTCATAACATTATTGATCAAAATAAGCAGAAAATAACAGGTTGCCAGAATTTAAGTAAACCAGCAAGATATTAATTGAAGAAACTATACCAAAATTGTTATCAAGCAGGCAGATAAAGGTGGAAATATTGTAATCATGAATAAAGAGGTTCATCTTACAATTACTTACATCCATTTGGATCTACCAGGGTGCTATGAGAAACTGAGCACCATGTTGAAGTTATAGGCAGAAAATGTGGTTACTAAATGGTTAAATGTTACTTACTGATGAAGACTCCTAAAATACTGACAATATACTTTCTACCGAAAGTACACAAGGCATTTGAAACCATACCAGAAGGAAGACCTATAGTGAATGGTATTGGGTGGATCACGGAAACATTTTCGAAATACATTAATGCTATTATTGTTAAAGCGGTGCCAAAACGACTGGCATACTTAAGAGATACTATGCATCTTTTGCAGATTGTGGAACATTTTGAAGGGGAGGATGGTTTTGTTGTTGTGATGCTTGATGTAAAGGCCCTTTATACTTGCATCCAACATGATATGGCATTGACAACACTGGATTACATATATGCCGAAAAATCAGTGCCACACCTGTTGCATGTAATGATGGTTAAGGACATGTTAAAGTTTACACTTAAAAACAATGTTTCCTTGTTTAATGTGAATCTCTTTAGACAAACCAAGGGGGTGGCAATGGGAGTAAACTATGCTCCAGTCGTTGGCAAACTTGTTCATGGCCATGTACGAGAACGAATATGTTTACTCTGACAATTTACATAGAACGCAGATCAAGTTGTGGACAAGATTCATAGATGATGTTTTTTTGATCTGGCAAGTGAGTATTGGTTGTTTAAATAACTTTGTGGATTACCTCAATGTTAATAATTTCAGTATCCAATTTACCTGTAACAGTGTTATCACTGAGATAGACACTACTCTATATATCAAAGGCAATAGGATTTCTTCCAAAACATCGGAAGTTAACTCTGTCTTGTTGGTTAGCAGCTGCCATAAATCGAGTATAATCAACAACATCCCAACTTGGGAGTTTAGCAGAGCAATAAGAAACTGCAAAGAACTTGCATAATTTGAAAAGGAATCTAACATATTGGATCAAAGATTCAAAGAGAGGGGTTACGCAGTGGATATTGTGAGAAAAGCTAGAGAAAGTAGTTCACAACTCAATTGTTCAGATTTACTTAAACTAAAAGAAAAGATGCATAAAGATAACATGCAAAAAGTGAGAATGATAACCCAATTTTAGAGTGATGCTCGCCTACTGTACAAGTTTGTGTATAAACACTGGAAAATACTGACACTGGATTCTGATCTAATGGATTATATAGAGGATAGACCAAATGTGGTTTATACCAAAGCTCCTCCTTTGAGTAAGGCATTAAGTCCATCATTTATGCAACCTTTCCAGCAACCCAAGACTTAATTGCACCATAATTTGATTGTTTTTTTTAGATGTGGAACTTGCAGTATGTGTCAGTATACTTTAGAATGCAAAAGTTTAAAAATTAATATTGAAGTATAACTGAAGATAACAGAGTTCATTAATTGTGAAAGCAAATTTGTTGTATAGGGCATTGTGTGTCCATGTGGCCTCATATATTTAGGAGGCACAATACGTGAACTCCGGGTAAGAATCTGTGAGCATGTGAATACATTATATAAGGAAGATATAAGACGGCCGTTAACAGAACATTGGAAAGTTCATCACCAGATGGACGATAAGGCTAAAATCAGGTGTGTGGGCCTAAAGAGCCTATCAAGCAACCCTAGGGTGGTGATAGGCAGAAGGAGTTAAGGAAATTGGAGGCCAAATTGATTTGTAAACACAGAACGGTGTTGAAAGGATTACATTCTGATACAGAAATGTATTTTTTTTTAACTGTTGGAAGGATTGGTATTCAAGAATCATGTTCATAATATTCAAGCAAAGGTTTGGTTGGTTGTTTGTGGATTGTGTGTAAATCAGATGAGAGACATTAACAACAATCGTGAATGCTAGAAAAAATATTTTGTAAAACGTTTTGGGAATAAACATCTGTAAAATTGGTTTGGGGATGTACACGGACAATATTTGAATAAATGCGTATTTCAATTCTTTGATTCATCAACATTAACATGAGATACTTACACGATCTCAAGATGAGTGTGTATTCAAATTCCAAACAATTCTACCTGTGAGGTAATATACCTCAATCTAAAATTAATGTTTTATGTGCCGGCAAGAATGATGACATTGTTGGCATTAACAAGCCATAAAAATAGAAACCACATAGATTATGCCAATCGGGGGCTGATCCTTGACAAGGCAAATAGGGCTCACGTAATTATTTATCAGAAGGAATGATGGCAGCGTTGGCATCAATAAGCCAAAAAATGTGAAATTATATGGAATGTGCCAATCAGGTCAGTATGCGTCATAGTATAAATAGGGCACACGCAACTATTTGCTAATAATAGAGTGGCGCATATGCTCAGTATGGCCAAGAGGTTCAGGCATCTCAGGAATGCTGAGTAGACGCTTCACCTGTTTCAAGCTGGGAAGTCAATATTAGGTTGCAGCATAAGTAACCAGTGTTTGAGGGTAATTTGTGAGCATAGCCCATACGGATGTTTACATATGGAAATGAGGCGCGTGATTAATGGACAACACACTTCCTTAGAGCCTTGTAAATGAGGCAGTGTTCCAAATGGCACCCTTGCACCACACGGAATGCTGTGATTCTTGAATTGGAGTAACTTCACAGGTAACCTTCTAGACAGGAATAGTTAAGGTTGGCGTTTGTGTTCTATGGGTCGTAGGTGTTGTGGTATTTGTAGAGAATATTGTTTTTCATACAGTAAAGAATATTACAATTCAAGAAGGAATAATTAAAAAATGTTGCTAATAGAGGAAGTGCTATACTTTGATTGAGATTAACCAATTAACGGATGGATCCTGAAAGAAAGAGATATATTGGGGTCATTCCGAGTTGGGCGGTAAGGGTTAATGAGCACCGGTAAGGATGCCGCTGCCGGTAAACCCTTACCACCCAATTCTGAGGTCCCTTAGCGGGAACCGCAAAGGACGTGTGGTCAGACCACACGTCCTTAGCGAGTCCCGCTAAGGGACCAGGGCGCTTATTACGGTACCGAAATTTGCGGCACCGTTATTAGCGCCTTCCCCATTCCCATTGACCCCTATGGGGGTTCAAATGGGAATGGGGAATGATTTACTGAATGGAGACTTACCGGGTCCTCCAGGGTCGGAATGACCCGGTAAGTCCCCATTCAGCCAGACCGGACCCAGACCCGGTATTGTAGGCAGCCATGGTGCTAATAGCAATAATCAGCACTTGTGCAAATGTGAACATTTGTTCGGTTTTAGACAAGCACAACCGCAAAACATGAAAACGCAGCAAGGATTTGGGGATTTTGCAAATTTTTACTGCAGATTCATATGCATTTTTTATCGTATCGCTAAAGCACTAACCCAACTTACCAGACCTTCCATTACATTGGTATGGACGGAAGATGATCAAGCCGCCTTTGCAGCCTAAACTACAGCTCCTCGATTACAACATGCCAATCCAGAACTGCCTTTCATATTAGTAACAAACCCACTTGAGCTATCAGGGTGTCGTTGTCAAAAAAAATGCAGAGAAACTGTATTATTGCATCCAGTCGCATATTCCTATTGTAAATTAACACCTGTGGAATACAACTACAACATAACCGAGCAGGAATTATTGGCATTAAAGGAAGCATTCTCAGAATGGAGACACCATCTATTAGGGGCAAGGTATAACGTTGTTGTCTTCTCAGACCATAGAAATCTACTGGCATTGAGCCTGATCCGTGGTGCCATTCATAACCAGGCCAGATAGTCTCTTTTTGAACCCCTTGATTTTGTAATCACCTTTTAACCAGGTCAAAAACATCCTAAAGCAGATGCCTTAACTCAAATGCATGGTGGATGAGACCTTTGCAATTACAAGAATGTGGTCGACAGAAGCAACATAGTCGAGAATGGGGACATCTGCATTTTGAGAATGACTTGCCTTACTTCCAAGACAAGCTCTTTATTCCCGCTTTGAAACAGAGAAGATAGGCAATGTCATGGTCCCATGATAGTCACTTGGCAGGGCATGTAGGAGTTGCAAAACCTGAAAGCTCCTAAGGAGTTGGGCATGGTGATCAAGCTTTTCTAAATATGTGGTGGGATACATGCAAACTTGTTCTGTGTTTGCCCAAACAAAACTAGTGACTGAAAAGACTCCAGGGTTTTTGCAGTTAATGGCTCTCACTCCCCATCCGCGGCACACGATCAGCTTTGATTTTATAGTAGAATTTTCAGAAACACATACTTCTGCAACATAGTAGGGGGGACCCTTTCTCTACGTTGGGGCATTTTATTCCTTGTACTAGAAGGGCCCGCTTTTCATCTAGTGGGGTGACCACGAATGAGCTATGGTGGGCTGGTAGGCTGGTAACGAACGCTGAGACCTAATCAGCGGAGGGAGCCCGAGTCCCTAACCTCCACATACGTTGGACAGTAGCTATGGAGACAAGTAGTCATGGGGAAAACTGATGAGGTTACGGGAGCCTTTGAAACCCGAGGGAGAGCATACCGTTACAAGGTACAAATATTGTGAGTACCGGCTGTGGAAGCTATTAAGGTTACGGGAGCTTGAGAAACCCAAGTGTGCAAATCCCCTATGAGAAGGGGATCAATAAAAATACGAACATTGTGAATAACATCTGGGCAGCTATCAAAGTTACGGGAGCCTGAGAAACAAGAGTGTGCAAATATCCTATGAAAGGAGGATTGAGAAAGTTATATGAAGACTTTGAATTAAGGCTGAGAAAGCAACAGAAGGTATGGAACTCTGTTACGACAGGGTAGACCGCCGCTATCTGAAACAACTTGGATAAAAGAAAATGAGGGAAAAACCCAAAGCCTCGAAGGAAGAGGTCTTTATTTTGTTTGTTTACAAGAAATCCTGGAAAAATTTAAATGTTCACAAGAGACAGTTTTCTTTGCTAGCAGGAGAAAGTAGACACTTGACTTATTTACTAAGAAGAAAACCCTGTGGTCTGAAAAGGAACTTTGAAACCCAAGAGCACACTAAATATAAATTGGGCCAGGCAGATGCCCTTTTGAGGGTATTGTACAAAGCCTCAAAAAAGGAAGAAAAGTAGGCACCACCTGAACTTCTTCTAAGTACGCAAAACTTGTTCTCAATTAGGATGTGGTATTTGGTACTGGCTTCAAAAACCTTAATTGTACCTTTCCAGGTAAATATTGCATGAAAGAAAACTGGGGGATCCCCTCGAGTGTTTGGCTGCACCATAGTAGTAAACACTACTGAATATAAAATAATGGTATCCTTATAGCATACATTTTCACAAAATGGCATCATCAATGAGAATAAATGTCTGTATTCACTTCATATGTAGCACTGCGACCTTGTTTGAAACAATTTTGCATGCAGAGTCGGGCCCTGAGAAAGGACTGGTGGTGCGAAATGCATTGGTCACACGTTGCCTCTGATTGACAACATATGAAGCATTGTGAATAAAGACACAAACATTTTTATTGATGACGCTATTTTGTGAAAATTCATGCTATAAGGATATCATTCATTGTACAAAGCCTCCGATTCTCCTTTCATTTCGATGTTTTTTCTAAAGTGGTACGGCCACTAAGTTGAATAGGATTCAGACAAAAGAACTTTATTTTGGACTTGAAAGCACGCCCTTAGCTTTGTTTTATTAGGTAGGGAAATTCCTTCATAGCAATAAGGCTAGTTAGGCATTTTGATCCTTTTTATTTCAATAAAACGTCTTGAGAATGACCTCAAATTGTCTGAGTCCTTCTTCTGTTTCACCACAGAGACTACAGGTGGTACCATAAGACACTCGCTGGAACCAGCAACAAATGTCCATGCAATCCAACTTGTAACTCAGATCCATCATTGGCACACATCCTTTGCAGCCCTGGATCATTATGGGCACATTGCACCATTCGGTACGAGTCCGGGGATATCCACGGAAGGGTTGGCAATTGTTAACTTCAGTAGCCAACCACGCTCTCTCCAAAAGAAAGGACTAAATTATCAAAACACCTGCGCAACATACAATATATGCTTGAGGAAGTTCAATAAGTGGAAGGCCGAGACTGCCACATGCCTATGCTACTTGTGGTATCTGCATCACCCCTCTTTTGATTCCTATGTGACTTTTCTTTGTTCTACTCGCTGTCCCTTCCCTATGTGTATTTCCCTCCCGTAGGGTGAAGCGATACATCTAAAAGTCGTTTGTAGTCTGGTTTAATGTGGACCATGGCTTGTTTCTAT
Organism: Ambystoma mexicanum; assembly: GCF_040938575.1. NCBI lineage: Eukaryota > Metazoa > Chordata > Amphibia > Caudata > Ambystomatidae > Ambystoma > Ambystoma mexicanum. The sequence goes on from NC_090922.1 coordinate 258,899,321, forward strand.
TTACGGACTGCAACGGATCATCGATTGAGCTCCTAATGACCTGGCATGGCGTACATTGGACTTTTATCTTTGCATCACAGGTTGTTCTTTTCTACAAACTCTGTTCTGCATAACAAACTGTGGATTCAGACTTTTCTGTGAACTTGTTTCTTGTTCTTGGTCCCAGCTTTGTTCCCTTTACAGTAAGATCCAGAGATACCCTCTTCCTTTAGCGCCCGACACTAAGGAAGAAATAGTATGGTTGCAAGTTTGCGTACCTGCATTTCTTTAAGCCTAATCTTTTGACATAATAATTTGTTCTCTTGCAGCCCAGCTTGGGCAAGGAATTCAGTGTTAGCAGATCCTCCTCTCCTATGCACCAGTCAGGATGTCATGTGCTATAAAGACCCTTGCCTCCTCTGGGTTAAGGTTTGTGAGGGCAAACATCAAATCACTCTCAAAGTCCTGACAGTTTCAAATTGTATTAAAGTTTGATAAATATTAAAGCAGTGCAGCAAATGATGTAAACGTAAACAATTTCTAATAACAGCTGAATGTACGGTTATAAACCATCGATCCCAAAGCTTAAATTTGGACAAAGCAAATGTAAATGTAGGATCAAAGTTCACGCAGATGGAATGAACTATGTATATTTTTTCTGAATTTCAACCCTAAGTGGAATATATGTAATAAACATGGATGTTTCAAAAATGACAGCTCATATTACATTGCAAATGATATTTGCTAATCATTTACCAAACATGGAAGTTTCTAAAGAATAGTTAAAGTAAATTCTAAACCTTAAATCTAAACCCAGAAATCAAATCAAATCAAAAAATAGTACTTCAGTTGTATAAAAAGATACTGCAAAATGTAAAGCGTAAGTATAGGTGGGCGGGGTCTGCAGCCCACAAGAAGGCTGAATTCCGTAGCACCCCTCTCTCCCCAAAACATGTTGCTTACTGCCGAATGAGGCATAAGAAAATCGCATCTAGTGGCAGCTGGTAGTATGCAGATAGTATGCAAGGGTGTTGAAGCCGTAGCATTTCATTTTTGATTAATGATAAAATGATGCTGGTAGTTCCATCTCAGGAGGAGTGGTCTGTTAATCAGACACCCCTTTTCTCAACTGTGTCAGAAGCATAGTTGATATACATGACATATTGTTTCAGTATATTGATCTGCAGTGCCTGCTCTTCAGTGGAACAGAGCAGTTCAGAGGTCACAGGTGTCCTTTTGACAGCTGCTCTGACCGCCAACTCACTGCAGCACAGAAGTTGCACTTAAATCTCTACATCTGTTCCAAAACTACATAATTATGATGAATTATCAACCTGGTGGCACTTTGATCTTTAAACATAAGCCAAACCTCAGTTGGAGTATGGTAGCTGATTATTCACACAATTAATAAAGACACATCTGATCTGTATCATGCATATGTGAACCCTGTGAACCCAAGCCAGATATGGACAGTCTGTATGTATTCACCCTAGAATGGCTGTCTCTGCTGCACATGACAGGGCAGTAGACAGTGGGTGCTGCCTCTCTTTTATTCTTTGTGTGGCCAGGAAATACTTCTCTCCGGCACGTGAGCCCTTCAGGAGGAGCTGTCCCGGGAAACCAGAATCAAGGGGCACACCCTAAACAAAGGGACTAGCCTCACACCAGGGTGTTGCATACCAAAGGTTATTGGATGCTCTGGGTCTGAAAATGGTGGGGTTTGTGTAGTCAGACAGAGTAAATAAAGGAGTGTGTCCCAACAGGAAAAGGATTTAAGGTATACTAGTCAAACCAATTAGCTGCATCCTGTCTCTCTATGTAAGCAAACCCCTCCAAACACTCTCCTAAGTAGGCGTGTGGTATAAATTCTAGTCTTAATTGCTAGAACATGAACCCTTGTCAACCATATATGCCGACAAGGGCCCGTCTCATGTGTTGATCAATCACACACTCTATGTTTCAAAAACAACGGTACATTTATTTGTACGAAGTACTATATTTAGAAACACATAGAACTTGATTATCTAGAAAAAAATCTACAATTTATTATTAAAAATTCGTCAAATACACAAACAAAAAAGTTTGTTGTGAAGGAATAATATTCCCAAGCTGTTACTTCAACATAGACTCAACGTGCTAAAACAAAGACCAAAACAAAAGCATTTTAAGATATTAGCATGAAATAATTTTACAAGCATGAATTCATTTAATACAGTTGAGCTGCTATTTAGTCATTCATAACAGGTCGGTATCTAAAAATACAAGCAATACAACCCAATGGTTACATTTATTGCGAGGTGGTATGAATTATTCAGACTCAAGAAAAGAAATGTTCAAGATTATGCTTGATAATCAATAAATCTACTCGGGGTCTACGTGGAGTGGCTGCACGAGGTAGAGCACAGCCATCTGCCACCCGCTTGGTTGAGTATTACAAAAGCAGGTGTATCCTACGTTTCGGCGTTGATTGGTGTATGTAACGCCTTCCTCAGGACCAGAGTCAGATGTAAAAAAAAGGTGACCCCTGAGGAATAAATTAAAATTAAAAGACACTGAGTATGTGTGATGAAAAAAGATTAAAACAGGGACAACTAGCTACTGTGTAGAACCTCAAGCGGATTACACAGTCTATACTAAAGCCAGTGCTCCTCGGGTGATAATAATGGTGCAAAATCTAATCAGACACACCTCAGCACAGTTTGAAAGCCTGTAGCTTGTTTCTCTCTGTACCGCTCCTTCCTTCCTATCTCCTACACTTCCTTTAGCACAACACACTTTGGATATGATGGAACCATGCAAGGACCACTTGTCACAAGGACTGGGATTGGACCACTTCAAGCAGGTATGCTTTCATTCAATCCTGTGGACCCTTTGCCTTTAAGAAATTGGGTCTCCCACCCTTTGTTTGATCCAGTTTTTGATCATCCAGGATTCAAGGAAGAATTCATTTGGACCTCTTTCGGGAGAGTTGATGAAGGAGTGATCCACAGCAAAGGCAAACTCTGCACCCCACCCACTCCCAGGGCACATTAGCGGTGACTTTTGCTGAGGACCAGCACCTGCCACTCTGCTTGTAAACCTCTCTAGTCTGGGGGAGCAGAACCTGAAAGGATTCCCCCTGCCCTAGAGCCCCTGCAGTGGGTCTCACAGCACCTGGAGAGCCAGGATCCCTGTTTCACTGCATCAAACTGGTTGAACCACACTCAAACCATGTTCACCGCACTTGAACTAGAGGGACACGCCAGTGCTGCTATTTGCACTGTACTGAACTTTAAACGACCAATGTTTTGCATCCATCTAAAAGGCTCTCTGCTGCATCATGCCAAACAGGGCACATCAACTGCTTGAACAACCAGCTCACAGCTGCGGACAAACTTGAACTGCCACTTCTTCCAACATTTCATCAAACGGAAACTGCACTGGTTACCTGGCCACCCTCTGATCTCAGGCACAGGTCCCCTCCCCCGCCAGTCGCACTCCTGCACTGCCTTACTGGCAACCCCCGTACTTGGGGACTGTTTTCTGTATCCATACAGTCCCACTATCAGCATTTGACACCTGATGTCTGCACTTACCCTTGCACTCACCTGCTGGCCGTACTTTTACTTTTGTTATTTATTTTATTATCCCATGTACTGCACTGTCCCCTTCCCCCGCATTTTCCTCCTTCCCCTTCCCATGCACTTGCGCGATCAGAATGACACTTGGCTTAGTAGTATTGTTGTCTGTCCTCCCTCTGTTCCCCTCCCTTGCCTCGTCGCGCCTTGAAACACTTGTGTATAGGCGTGTTATAAATGCCATATCATATCAGCTTATCAAGGTGACCGTTTCAAACTGCCGGTCTTCGATTACAGCATCATGTTACTCGACAACCCAGACCAACGTTTACCAACATTTCAAAAGGACTCAACAATTGAATTGGCCCTGGTGAGCATCCGAAATTCATAACCCAAACGCTGCACTCGAACCGCACCGAGCTCCTGCTTACAACCAACTAGATGCCAGGTTATCACTTAAACCAGTACGACTCGCCAAACCTAAGCAGTGTTTGACCCATACCACAGTACAGCTCGAAGGCCAGTCCAACACTATCAAACCACCAAATATTGGAGTACGGTACTTTGAACTGACCCGTTCCACCTGGTAAACCTTTTAGAGCCCTAGAGCCTGGTTAAGTTCAGTTTGTACCGTTTTCCTACAAGACATATCCTTTTTGAATTCTTTGATGAATTTCCAGCTTGTTTTTCATCCCTACTATATACTCAGAGTGCTGCATCCTTACATTCCGCATATCTCTGTCTTCCTTTACAGTGGTGGGTTTTGATATTATTTTTCATAGTTCAGTGTACAGTTGATTTGCGTAAAGTATAATTTCTATAAAGCCCTGATTTGACATACTTCTATTTTGGAACTGTGCACTATTGCTGTTTGGGTTGCTACTGGATCACATTCACACCCTTTCTGAGAGTATAGCCTTCCCTTGACCCACAGTACCATAAAAGGTTGAAGGAAGTATATCTCTTAGCTGTGCTTTTTTTTACCCTTATGATTGGGTTCAGGTTGGTTTGTAGAAATGTGGGACCTACTACTCATCATTGTACTTTGTGACAAATCTGGGCAATTCCCCCCTTCTCCCCGGAGGGGTGACCACCACCTGTGAAACTAAGAAGGTGAGCCCGCACTGCAAGAACCCTCCTTATGGGTCTGGGTAAGTGGAACCTCAGTGGGAGTGACTCCCCTCTAGGGGACAAAGATTACCAGTCTAATGAGGACCTCCCTGAAAGGACTACAGTGTCTGCATACATGGGACTGGAAAGAAATGATTTTTCTCAAATTTTTTACTACAGATACCAGCAATCCTCCTTTCACTCTATTGGCTTCCGATAATGCTGACTGTTATCTGAGTTATCATAACGGAAGAAGGACACACCTCTTCTGATCATGATGACATACGTGCACAGAATAAGAACTGTGAATGGAGAGGGACTAGGGAAGCTGTGCACGACTCCTACGCAGGGAGGAGAATCCACAGTACGCAGAGGTGAGCCTCTGAAACCATGTCCTGGAGTAGCTACGCACTGCAGTGGAGCCACAAAAGCTTAGTGGTGGGCCGGGCACCCAGCAACCAATGCCAAAACCAGAAACAAGCAAGGAGCCTGGGTCTTCGAGCTCCACATGACAACTGCCAGTCCAAGCAGGATGAGCATGAACAGGGAGGCAAATGCTCCCACCTTGAGGATGCCAGAGAAAGCGATAAGCTGTGAGGTCAGAGACTGCGAAACCATTCCCGGTTTGCAACACTGGGAAACCGAAACAGGCACAAGACCCAGGTAATCTGGAATGAGCGTGTTGCGAATATTGCATATCAAGGCTGGAGAAGTCACTGTGAGCGTGAAAGCCTGAAAACATGGAACGGGCATGAGACCCAATGTGAATAGAGTTAAAGAACTACAGTAATTATATGTGAAGGCTGTGGAAGCCGTGTTCAGTATGCAAAACTGAGAGAATTATATTGACACACATCCTGTGGACCCTGGAGTCAAAGGAAAAAGTAAGATTTCTATCCAGGCTGGGGAAGCCAAAAAATATACAAAAGTGCCTGAATTGAAAGACAACAATGGTACCCCAGAGCCACATAACTTTGGGAATCGCAGTGCCACAAGAGGTGGGATATAGGAGAATACATACAAGAATAATCCTGGAGGGATTTTAACTACTGGCAAAAGCAGGGGTCAAGTCCTAAAAATTAAACTGGGGGGACTCATCAACAGACGCTATAGGATGTGACGTCACCAGAAAATAGCACCACCCAAATTGAACAGGACGAATGGCATTTGCCTTTCATAAAATCAACACACACACACACACAAAACCAAGACAGGTTATTTTCTTCTAATAGTGTTTTTGAAAACGTTAAAAGGTGTGAATGTTTTAAACTCCAAGAACCATTACAAACGTTTTCCCTGGGACTTGCAGTACCGAAATGGGATATTTCAACTTATCTTTCATCCCATTATATAGTGCAGCAGTGAAGTGTCAGGCCTACAAACCTGACAACTGCGGTTTGATCCCAGGAGGTCTGCGTTAATTCATCAATTCAAAGAGGACATCCAATATTTCTCTTTTAGCTGGGGGGACTGAGTCCACCCTCTGAATATAGTGGGTGGACTCCGTCCCCCCGTGTGTACCCTCGACGTGAGCCCTGGAAAAGCTGAATTGATCCTTGAGGGATTTAATCTGTGGTGTGAGGGGTGAGAAATGTGCAGCGGACAACTTTGTAAAGAGTTTTCAACTTGAGACATTTTATTAAATAAACAGGTTGGATAAACGCCTCACTATCACTACCCTGATGGGGATTTCCCTTCCTAAAATAAACTAAAGAAAACACTCTAACAGAAGGATATCTGACCCTAACACTTGTACAACAAATAAAGCAAAAAGGAAATATATGGCATTTCAGTTCAATAATAATGTATAACATATGATATGATTCACAATATGATAATGTCTCTTTTCATATCCTGGGTGAGTTTTCCTTCCCTAGACCTGGACAATGTTTTTTCTCCACAGTTCAAAGGAAATAAGAAAATATGGTTTCAGAACAAAGTCCCAATGGAGTTCTTAAGGTTTGGTACTCAATTACATAAAGATCCTTTGCTCCATTAAAGTATCTCAAGAAATCATATGTTCCTACTCATCCTGGAATAAGAACTGTCTCATATTTGTCTTCTCCAAGTAAGCAACAATAATTGTCTTTATTAGGATAATTGTCCCAACTTTTGGTTTCAGAAATAAATACATTGTTCCCACTCTTCCTGGAGTAAGAACAGGTTTCACCTTTGCAGTAACAACAAATGTCTTTGTCAGGATGGTTGTCACAACCTTTGGTTTCAGAAATAAATAAACTATCCCAACTCTTCTTGGAGTAAGAAAAGGTGTCACCTTTTTAGGAACAACAAATGTTTTTGTTAGGTTGGTTTACTGCAATTTTGGTTTTTAAAAAGAATTGTAATTGTTTTTCAACAAGCTTTCACAATTCTTCTTCAAATGTCACAAATAAAGATGAGTTGTTTCTGTTAGAACCACAGTTCAGCACATGCTACCTGGATCATTCCTTTAACCGGCAACAACTTCTTGCCCTACGGGTATACTCGCGTGCCCGTCTACTTCTTCAACAACACGAACAGAAAAGTGCTTCAGAGGTAATTCCAACTTAGAATAACAACAACTTCATTAGGCTTCTTTAGCATCAAACTTTAAGCAAGTTGCGGGGAAACAAGTAACAACATTAGTGCTCTTTAACCCCTTAAGTGCGGAGGACAAGATATCTCGTCCTCCGCACAATGTTTCCAGTGTGGGGGATGAGATACCTCGTCCTCCGCAGTGCTTATCTTTGGTGGTGCAAATTGCCCTGCTGCTCCTTCGATCGCTCTGACCCCCAGGCAGTGAAGGGGAGGACTTCCCCTTCCATGCCTAGGGGTCGGGGGTGCCGTCATGATGTTGGTGCATGCCACGTACGCTGACATCATCAGGAAATTAAATGTACATGGCCAAGGAGAGTAAGATCCTTTCTGCTTCCCTGGGGGGCGGCAAAGTCAGGTCTGGACCCATTTTGCCACCCTTAGGAAGCAGAAAGGATCACTAGACCACCAGGGTATTGATTTTGGGGGTGCTCACTCCCCTCCAAGCCAAGCACGCCCCACCCCCACCAAACAAGCAAAAAAGGGGCATCATTTTTTGCCCTCTTTGGGGGCAGATAGGTGCTGTTTTGCACCCAAATGCCCCCTAGGAAGGCAAAATAAATATAACAAATATTTGGGGCAGACTTGGGGGCCTTAGGGGGCTGGACCCATGCCTGTGGGCCAGACCCCCTCAATAACTCCCCCCCCCAAGGAGAGGCAGATCCTTTCTGCTTCCCTGGTGGACAAAGTGAGGGTCTGGCCAAATTTTGCCACCCCTGTGGAAGTGGAAATGAACACTAGACCACCAGGGAATTGGTTTTAAGAGGTGCAGGGACCCCCCCAGGCCAAACTACCCCCATCCCCACCCTCCAAAAAAGCCACAATGGTGGCCCAATGTTGTTTTGCCTTCTTTGGGGGCAGATGGGTGCATGTTTTGCCCCCAAGGAAGGCAAAAGCAACATTCCACTACATTGTTAGTGGCACACCTGGGTTCATCAGGGGGCTGGCCCAGTCCCTGGGGGCCAGCCCTCTCAGGAATCCCCCCACAGAGGGGCACATCATTTCTGCTTCCCTGGAGGGGCAAAATTGATTGAGGGTATGGCCAATTTGTGCACCCCTGCGAAGCAGAAAGGAGCACTAGGCCACCAGGGAAAGTATTTTGGAGGTGGGTGCTGTTTGCCCATTGCCCATCGCAGCACAGTCAGCCGTCCTCGATCTCTGGCCAAGCCACGTTAGAGCTTTTAGCTCCGGGAGGGGCGGGGAACCCACCGGGTCATCCGATGACCACCACACAGCTCTTTCCTCTGGGGAAGGATTGGGACCCTGCCAGGGTTCTCTGGGACTGTTGATGGACTTGTGGACGATCAACCTACATGGGAGACAGGCACCCAAGCCCAGCAGCAGCACCCACCGCTGTCCTGGAGCTTTGGTCATGCCACGTTACAGCTTTTCCTTTCTGGGAGGGACGGGGAGCTGATGAGGCTCCCTGAAACTGCCGCTGTACTTGGGGACGGTCAACCCAATAAAGCTGGGGACATCACCCCCGACCGTTCTGAAGTTGTGGCTGGACTGCGTTACAGCTTTTCCCTCCAAAGAGGGATGGGGACCCTGCCGGGACTCCCTGGGACCGCCGCTGAACCTGGGGATGGTCGACCAACAAGGTAGACAGGCGACCACGTCCCAGGATTTCAACCCAACCATTCTGGAGTTGTGGCTGGGCTGCGTTACAGCTTTTCACTCAGAGGAAGGATGGGGACCCTGCCAGGGCTCCATGGGACTGTTGCTGATTTTAGGGACGGTCGACCAACAAGGGAGATAGTCGTCCAAGGCCTGGGACATCACCCATAACCGCCCTGGAGCTCCGACCGGGCTGTGTTACAGATTTTCTCTCTGGGGAGGGATTGGCACACTGCTGGGGCACCTTGGTGGGGAAAAGCTGTAACACAGGCCAGCTATAGCTCCAGGATGGTCGGGGGTGATGAGTTCGGCCTTGGGTGCCTGTCTACCAAGTTGGTCGACCATCTCTAAGTCCAGCAGTGGTCAAAGGGAGCCCCAGCAGGATCCCAACCCCTCCCCCGAGGGAAAAGCTGGAATGCAGCCCAGGCAGAGCTCCAGGACGGCTGGGGGTAATGCCCCAGTCCTTGGGTGCATGTCTCCCATGTGGGTTGACCATCCCCAAGTCCAGTGGCAGTCTAAGGGAGCCCCAGCAGGGTCCCCATCCATCCCAAGAGGGAAAATCTGTAACACAGGCCAGCCAGAGGTCCAGGGCGTTTGGGAGTGATGTCCCCTGCCTTCGGTGCCTGTATCCCATGTGGGTTGACCATCCCCAAGTACAGCCGCAGTCCCAGGGTGCCCTGGCAGTGCGCAAATGCCTCCCCAGAGAGAAAAGCTGTAACACAGCCCAGCCAGAGCTATATGATGGTCAGGGCTGCTGCTGCTGGCCTTGGGCAAATGTCTCCCATGTTGGGCGACCATGCCCAAGTCCAGCGGCAGTCCCAGTGAGTCCCGTCAGGGTGCTCATCCCTTCACAGAGGGAAATGCTGTAATGCAGGCCAGCCATAGATCCGGGATGGATGGCGGTGCTGCTTCGGGGCTTGGACACCTGTCTCTCTTGTTGGTCAACTATCCCCAAGTTCTGGGCAGGTCCCAGGAAGGTCGGGCTGCTGCCCCTGGCCTTGGGCACCTGTCTCCCATGTTGATCGACAGTCCCATTGAGCCCCGGCAGGGTGCTCATCGCTCCCTGGAGGTAGAAGCTGTGACGTGGGCCAGCCAAAGCTCCAGGAGGGCCGGGGGTGCTGCCTCCCGGCTTTGGCACCTGTCTCCCTTGTTGGTCGACCATGCCCAAACTCAACAGCGGTCCCAGGGAGCTCTGGTGCTCTGCCAATGCCTCCCCAGAGAGAGAAACTGTAACACAGCCCATCCAGAGCTCCAGGAAGGTTGGGCTGCTGCCCCTGGCCTTTGGCACCTATCTCCCATATTGATCGACTGTCCCCAAGACCAGCGGCAGTCCCTTTGAGCCCTGGATGGGGGCTCATCCCTTCCTGGAGGGAAAATATGTAACACAGGCCATCCAGAGCACCGGGATGGCTTGGGCGCTTGTCTCCCTTCTTGATCGACCATCCCAGACCCAGCGGCAGTCCCAGGGAGCCCCGGCAAGGTCCCCATACTTTCTCAGAGAGAGAAGCTGTAGCGCAGGCCAGATAGAATTCTAAGATGGTTGAAGGTTGTCTTCTAGACTTCCCACCGACTCCATTTCTGGGGCTGACTACAGTCCCCCAGAAAAGGGTAAAGTTGACATTAACTTTACTTAGTCAATTTACCACAGATCCAGTACACCCCATCTTCCATGGAGTACTGGAAAGGGTTACTTCATACCCTTTCGTATCTGTACCTCCTAGAGCATTGTTTTGCTCTTTTAGCATTCAGACTTGGCTGATGGTAGTGGTATCTACCCTAACTTTTCTACCGCAATTATACTTTATAAACGTGGTATTGTTTTAGGCTATTATATTAGCCTCGAACTTAAACCCGCCTGACCAAATACTTTTTCTTTTGGCTCTGGTCAGGTTTATTCGCTATTTCTTTTTGTTAAAGTCCTTCTTGTGCCGGCTTCACCCCAGGGTGGTGCAGATCCCTGCAGACGTCCTCCTTCACCTTGAACCTCCAGGAACCGTGGGTCTGCAGGAAACCAACAGGAACAACTGCCAGGGAACCAGCTTCTCCATTGAATAAGGTACTGTGTTCTGCTTGAGGAATTAGGGTGAATCCCTTTTCTTCATCTCCAAGGCTTGTCCTTGTCTTTCCCTCCCTCTTATAACTTTTGCTTCCTCTGTTGACAATATCTAAGTACTCCTGGCAACGTTAAATCTCAAACTATCCGACTGTGTGATCCTCGACAATAGGAACCCAGTTCCACTTGACACTGGCTCCGGCCTATTGACTCTTGCATTTCTGTCTATGAGTGTTCTCTGATTCTGTCTGCCTTGACAAAAGTATTGCTTGTGCTTTTTGCCCCCAACTCTCTCTGGTTAACCCAGGTGCTAAGTGTGTTTTTGTCCCGGTAACAATTCTTGCCGCGGATACGCGTTTCTTTAGTAAGACCGAACTGTCATTACTGTCAAAAGTGATCGCAAGAGTATTCCCAGTAACGTCTTTTGTTTCATAACACCGGTCCGTTGAAACACAGGGTACTTACCTTGAGTTAGAGTGTACCAAAGTGAATTGGTTGGTTGTAGTATATTTTACGTGTGGTTTTGAATTAATAGAAGTGTTGTGTTTATAACGAATGGTCTAAAAAATAAATGTACTGCCACTCACATCCGTCCAGGTTTTCAGGACTTCGAATTGTATTCTTTTTGTGATCAGTATGCAGACACCGGCTTTTCTGAGCAGGCTCGAGCCCCAATGATCAGCACCTGTACGGCGTTTAAAATCCTCGTCTCTTCACTTTTAATGCATTTGGTTTCCTGCAGGAAGAGTATGTCGAGCTTTGCCTCTGAATTTCCTCATCACGAGTGACCATTTGGTTGGGGAGTTAAGTCCCTTAACGTTTAGTGTCCCTATTTTAATTGTGGTCGGCCTGTCGCTTACATTGATGTTATTTGCCGTTATGGTGTGTTCTTGTTTTATCTGCCGGGTCACATCTTTTGTCACTGGGTATCACCAAAATCTTAGTGTTCCGTCAATCCAGATCGTCTTAATCGTTGGTGTCTTTATCTCCCCCCCCAACCTCCTAGGGGAATACAATGCGGTATCCCCTGCCCCCAAATCGTTTAGTTCATCTTTCCCCCTGTCATTGAGGGTTTGCATGTTGACTTGGTGGCGTCTGATTCGGACTGGATGGAAACTGCAAGTCCGGTGTTGGACGACCAGTAGGGACCGTTACCGCACGGTCCTTTTGCACATATAAGTCCACTTATAGCGTTTTGAGCCCCTCGTCCTCCTCCCATTCACTCCCCCTTCCCAACATATTGTAACTCAATTAAACATTTTATCGGAACAAGAAAGAAGCTATTTTGATACATGCAGTTTTCGAGGTTCTTCATCAGGAAGCTGTGTCCGTCCTCCTCCTGCGAAAGGTTTCGCCTTTGAGTCTCGATCTGCTCCGGGCCCTTATGGTTCGCCCGGGTCGTTTAGGATTGTCCATGTTACAACACTGGGCCCTAGGCCCTCCATGTGTGGATCACAGGGGGGTGGGGTCATTTGTCGCTTTCGGGAGTGTTGTTGCCCCTTCTGTACTTCCTCAAGCCTATTACTCTTTTTCTCTTTGGTCCCTGGAGTTCCCAGCGCTGACTGTTCCGTTCGGGCGCTTCACGTTCTCCTTCCCTTGAACCCATGCCGAGGAGGTCAGCGATGCAGTCCCGGATTTCCTCTTCGGATCGTAGCTGGATTCTTCTGCTTCCATGTTCGAAGGTGAGGTAGAAAGGGTATCCCCACCTATATCGAGTGCCCTGATATTTGAGCCATTTCGTGAGAGGGCTGCATAGACGTCTCAGAACCAGAGTGAGCGAGGATAGGTCTTGAAAGATGGTTATCTGGGCACCCCCAAGGGTAACGGAGCCCCCGGATCAGGCCTTTTCCAATATTCTGGCTTTATCTTGATATTGATGGAAACTTGCAATGACTGATCTCGGCCCGCGTCCACCGGCTCTGTGTATTCTCTCCGCTTTGGGCTCATCAATATTCTTGTCCGCAGTCAAAATTTAGATAATATAATGGATGGTGTTTTTGAGGTCCTCCTCCGTTTCACCTTCGTGTTCTGGAATACCGAAAAAGCGTAGATTGTTTCTCCTCTCGCGATTTTCTAAATCATCCATTTGGAGATGAAATTCCTCCTCTCTCTTCTCAATCTAGGCAGTTACAGTTATTAATCATGCTCACTGTGAGTGTGATCAGCATGTGCATGGCATAGTGGTGTGCTTACAGTAGCACGTGCGGTGGTCAGTAGCGGGCAGTAGTTAGAATAGTTAAGTGTTAGGGACAGGAATGCAGAGTCAGCGGTTGGGATCTCAACAGTGTTACCTTTGAGTTGGGTGGCGTTGGTCGGTATAGTTCAGGCAGGGGTCCTGGCATGCGGCATGACGGCTGGTGACAGGCTGAGGACAGGTCCTGGCCTTGTCTCCTCGGGCCTTGCTGAACGTGGGCCAGCTTCCGCCTGCCGGCTCACGGGATCGGCTACAGATAAAGGCCTGGCGGCCAATCGGTGTGGTCGGGGGGAGCCTGGGGCTACTCGGATCACAAAGGTTGTCCGTTGCGGCGCGCGGCCATCTTTGAAGGCTTTTTCCTCGTGTTGGGCAATGGTGTCCTCTGCAAAAGCACTGTGGGTGCACACCCGTGCAGGGCAGTGGGCCTTGGGGCAGAAGGCAGGGTGCTATTAGGCACTATGGGATGATTCCAGGAGAAACGTAGATGGAAATCCGACGCACATGGAGGAGTGCGTTATTGCATGGGGTAGCATCCGCAATCATCAGGACGCTTACCGTAGCGTCGGGATGGCATCAGGCTGCCTCACTGCTCCTGCAGTGGTCCGGGGAGCTCCTGCTCCATAGAGGGCTGCTGCCAAAGGGGACACAGGCTGAGGACAAGTCCTGGCCTTGTCTCCTCGGGCCTTGCTGAACATGGGCCGGCTTCCGCCTGCCGGCTCACGGGATAGGCTGCAGATAAAGGCCTGGCGGCCAATCGGTGTGGTCGGGGGGAGCCTGGGGCTACTAGGATCACAAAGGCTGTCCGTTGCGGCGGGCGGCCATCTTTGAAGGCTTTTTCCTCGTGTTGGGCAATGGTGTCCTCTGCAAAAGCAATGTGGGTGCACACCAGTGCAGGGCAGTGGGCCTTGGGGCAGAAGGAAGGGTGCTATTAGGCACTATGGGGTGATTCCAGGAGAAACGTAGATGGAAATCCGACGCACGTGGAGGAGTGCGTTATTGCGTGGGGTAGCATCCGCAATCATCAGGACGCTTACCGTAGCATCGGGATGGCATCAGGCTGCCTCACTGCTCCTGCAGTGGTCCGGGGAGCTCCTGCTCCATAGAGGGCTGCTGCCGAGGGGGACACAGGCTGAGGACTTATTAATAACTGTATGGGTAGCCCGGCTGCCTATACCTAGCCACTGTGTTGCCCACTCTTAGCCATTGTGTTGCCTATACCTAGCCATTGTGTTGCCTATATCTAGCCACTGTGTTGCCCGCTCTTAGCCATTGTGTTGCCTATACCTAGCCATTGTGTTGCCTATATCTAGCCACTGTGTTGCCCGCTCTTAGCCATTGTGTTGCCTATATCTAGCCACTGTGTTGCCCACTCTTAGCCATTGTGTTGCCTATACCTAACCATTGTGTTGCCTATATCTAGCCACTGTGTTGCCCGCTCTTAGCCATTGTGTTGCCTATATCTAGCCACTGTGTTGTCCACTCTTAGCCATTGTGTAGCCTATATCTAGCCATTGTGTTGCCCACTCCTAGCCATTGTGTTGCCTATACCTAGCCATTGTGTTGCCTATATCCAGCCACTGTGTTGCCCGCTCCTAGCCATTGTGTTGCCTATATCTAGCCACTGTGTTGCCCACTCTTAGCCATTGTGTTGCCTATACCTAGCCATTGTGTTGCCTATATCTAGCCACTGTGTTGCCCGCTCTTAGCCATTGTGTTGCCTATATCTAGCCACTGTGTTGCCCACTCCTAGCCATTGTGTTGCCTATACCTAACCATTGTGTTGCCTATATCTAGCCACTGTGTTGCCCGCTCTTAGCCATTGTGTTGCCGATATCTAGCCACTGTGTTGCCCACTCTTAGCCATTGTGTTGCCTATATCTAGCCATTGTGTTGCCCACTCCTAGCCATTGTGTTGCCTATACCTAGCCATTGTGTTGCCTATACCTAGCCACTGTGTTGCCCACTCTTAGCCATTGTGTTGCCTATACCTAGCCATTGTGTTGCCTATATCTAGCCACTGTGTTGCCCGCTCTTAGCCATTGTGTTGCCTATATCTAGCCACTGTGTTGCCCACTCTTAGCCATTGTGTTGCCTATATCTAGCCATTGTGTTGCATACACCTAGCCAAAGTTGACTGATAGCTGATCGCTGCACTGCACTCACCCATCATGCCCAACATCACACCCCCACCGTATGCATTCATCCCCCCCACACCCTTCCTTCCATCCTTCTTCACTAAACCCACAGATCACAAACCAAGCACACCCTCGACGCGCCCCAGAGCTACTAACTCTAGAAATCAAATACTAGGCCTCCGCTCCAGATCCTCACCGCAAACCCAACCAGATAAAACTGTAAACAAACCAACTACAGAATACCACAAAAGGGCCACCACCAACAAGGAAGCCACTGGACAGAATACCACCCCACCTCCACTGCCACGCCCAGATTTACAATGTGCATTAATGAATGCCAGATCCCTCCCTGCCCACGCTACTGAAATTCATGACCTTCTAACCAACCTCAACCTTGACATTCTCGCAATCACCGAAACCTGGCTACACAATGCCGCCGGCCCGGCCATCTCCCTAGCCATCCCATCGGGATACTCCATCCTTAGACAGGACAGAACACTATCCACAGGAGGGGGGGTAGCCCTCATAGTCAAAGATCACCTAGAAATAAGACAACTCTGCTCCAAATTAGGGGAGAACGTAGACTCGCTATCTGCCAAGATCGCACTTTCTCCCAATACCACCATCACCCTCAATCTAGTATACCGCCCACCAGGCCCAATACTGGACTTTCAGGACAACCTCTCACATCTACTAGGGGAAAACCTTAAAACTACAACCAAAACTATCCTCTTAGGAGACCATAACCTGGGACTCCACGACCAGAAAGATAGACCTTCCACCACACTAGCACAGGTTCTCCAGGAACTGGGCTTTGAACATAAAGTACTCCATCCTACCCATAACAAAGTACGTACTCTTGACTGGATAGCTGACCACAACTGTGGCATCGACCCATGGTCCGACCACTTTCTCATTCACTTCCTCATCCCCATTCCTAACAACTCGGGAAAAAAACTCAAGCCAGCACCTCCAGCCCTGGCCAGAAGCGCCAAGAACATCACTAAAGAAAATATCCTACCTTACCTAGACACCCTCACTTCTAACCTCCCTGCCGCATCAGACCCAGCTGCGCTGGCGGATATCTAGAAATCCACCATCAGCACTGCCATAGATACCATCGCCCCTCTACAAAAGAAAAAATCTAAAAATACCAAACACTCAAATACCTGGTTCTCAGCAGAACTAAAAGAATTACGAACCAAAAAACGCAAAGGCCTAAACCTATGGCAAAGCGCGCCCAACGCATTCTCGCTACCCTCCTACAAATCCCTGGCCACCCAATACAAAAAAAGTATCATAGCAGCCAAATCCGCGTCCTACAATGAAAGAATCTCCAACGCCTCCTCTGAATCCAAAGAGCTTTTCGCCATCTTCAAGGAACTATCCACACCGGCTACTAAGTCGCAAGAGATTGTTAAGGACCAAGCTTGGTGTAACACCATACAGTCCGCCCTCATAAACAAAATTGAACTCCTCCAAGCAAAAATCATAGACCACCACAAAAATCTCACTCAGCACAACCTATCAGCATCCCACACGGAAACTGTGACTGAGAACACAAAGACTAAGCTCTTTACTCCTTTCAAATTTAGAGAAGTTTCAGAAAAAGAGGTAGTAGACATCGTCAACAGAATCAAACCTTCTAATTGTAAAGGCGACGCCTGCCCCGCTAAACTAGTTAAAGACTGCGTAGAAACACTAGCACCATTTCTTAAAACCTTCATCAATGCGTCCTTCAACTCAAACTCAGTCCCAACCAGCCTAAAAGAAGCCTGGGTGTGCCCTCTTCTCAAAAAACCCACTCTAGATCCCGAAAACGCCAACAACTATAGACCCATCACAACCGTTCCCTTCCTGCTCAAGATCCTCGACAAAGTTGCATATACACAAATACAGGAATACCTGGAAGAAAACCGCATCTTAGGAAAAAGACAATCGGGATTCCGCCCGGGGCATGGGACCGAATCAGCCCTATTAGACCTCAAAATCCAACTAAATGACATCATGGACAAAGGCAAACCGGCACTCTTGCTCCTGCTAGACTTATCTGCCGCCTTTGACCTGGTCAATCATGATATTCTAGGCACGCAACTCAAAAATGAAGCCCACTTCTCGCCAGAAGCCATCTCTTGGGTCAAATCATTCCTCGAGGGACGACTTATGAAAGTCTTTTCAGACTCTGCAAGCGCTACCCCCACCACCATCCACTGTGGCGTCCCACAAGGGTCCTGCATTGCACCCACCCTATACAACCTCTTCACCCTCCCACTGTTCAATGACTTGGACCGTCGCCACATAGCATACACCAATTATGCTGACGACACGCAAGTCCTGCTCCCTCTCACAGGGGTCTATGAACAAGACGCAGCAGCACTAACCAAGATCTATACAGCCATCCAAACCTGGATGGCAGCCAACGGCCTCTGCCTAAACGGGGACAAAACAGAAATCCTACTAGTTGGCACCAAAGAAACACTAAACAAACTCCCACCGCAGTACAAATCCTTTAACATAGATAACTCTACCATCACAGTCTCCACTGCAGTAAAAACGCTAGGAGTATACCTTGACTCCACTCTCTCCATGACACGGCAAGTCAATGCCATAGCCTCCTCTGCCGCACTCAACACGAAGATAATCAACGCTGTTAAACCCTTCCTATCCACTAAAAACTGCCTGGCCGTAGCTAGAGCCACAGTAGGTACCAAATTGGACTATTGCAATGCTCTCTTCCTGGGCACGTCTGCACAAAACCTAAAAAAAATGCAAGTCACACAAAACAATGCTCTAAGAGCAGCCCTAAGCATCCCTAAAAGGGAGCACATCTCCCAAGCCAGGAAAGAAGACAACTGGCTACCAATAAAAGAACGGATACTATTTAAATCCATGGCCATCACCCACAGATGCCTCTCAGCCAAGGCTCCACCCTATCTTTCTGAAAGAATCACCCTTAACACATCCACTAGACCCACAAGGTAACACATGACCAACCAGACCTATGTACCGACATTCAAAAGAAGCAAAGCCGGGGGGTCTAACTTCCAACACTTAGCACCCAAAAACTGGAACGCTCTCCCCACAGCGCTTAGGAACGAAAACTCTTACCATGTCTTCCGCAGACTACTCAAAACCACGCTGTTTAACTAACTTCACCCCACTGTCCTAACTGTTTTTCACAACTGTATATAAATAAGCACAACTGTATATAAACAGGCATATATGTTCAGCAATGTATCTATATCCATACCATGTTTGCCTGTAACAAGTAAGAATGCTTTCAGCGCCACGATGCCCCTGGGCAGATGTGCGCTATACAAATCCAAATAAATAAATAAATAAACAAATAAATAAATAAATAAATAAATCTCTCATATTCTGAGGTCCATTTGGGTCTCGAGAGTGTCTATGGAGGCTTTATTGTTCTCGACCCCTTCAAGCCTCTCTTCGATGTTGTCCATTCTCTGTGTTATTTTATCTATTTTGCTGCCTAGATTAGCTCCCATATTTTTTTATCTCGTGGAGCAAAGCCGCAATGTTGCCTTTGGTGGCAGCTGAGCCTGTTTCTGCTGATTCCATTGTCTCAAAGTTCCCGGCGTGGGGGGTCGGTGAGATTGACGAGGAGGTGAATTTGGCCAGTTTCGCCCTAGTGTCCATGAGGTGGGGACTACGGCAGAGGAGGCACACGCCCCTGAGTCTGGGGCCCAACCCTCTGCACTGCGGTATTCGCAGGCGTCTCCAAAATGACTCGAGTTGAGGAATGGGGTCCGGGGTCTCCACGGCCCTCGTGGTGGAGAGGAAGTGCGCAGGACACGCTAGTGTAGTGTGGTCACAAACAATTATTTTAATTGTAGGGAGTTGCTTCTCAGGTCTGCCGGGTCCCTGCACAAGCGTTTTTGTACTGAGGGATTTGGGGGCAAGTGTTCGTGGCGGACGGCTTTGTGCTTCTTGTTGGTTAGGGCCTTGCGTTGAGCCTATGCCACTTGGCAACTAGAGAGTGCAGCAAAGGGGTGGGGCGCTCTCCTCCATGGTTGTTACGGTGCCTTCGGTGTGGTCACCTGTCCCAGTATGTGGGTCGTGGGGGGGTGACTCTGGATTCCCTTTTGGGCCAATAGCTTGATTCTTACTGTAGCTGGCTTTGATGCACCGTAGTCAATGGGTATGGCAGTTGCTCCAATGTAAGCATATGGGACCCGAAGGGTTGGGGCGTGCGTAGTTGTGGCAGGGCAATTCGGGTGCTTCGTGGTTAGCTTGTGGGCACACTTCAGTCCCTAGTTATGGTGTTGCCAGGCAAAAGGCTGGGCGCCTGAGCCTCTGTGGGCCTCTTCTTTCCCTTCCTTCTTCCCTACCCTCCTTCTCTCTTCTCTTTCCTCTATTTTCGCTGTTTAGGTGATTTTCACCCTTTTCACACTACTTTAGTGTGTATGAGGGCTCCAGGGTCTTTTAGGGCATGCGCGCTCCTTCCCTGCCTTTGCGCGTTCTCCTCCCGATGCGGGCTGCTGGCTCCGTGCCGGCTGGGCCACCCGCGTATGACACTTCCCCGGGTGGGGGGGGGCATTGGGGTGTTGTTGCGCGAACAGGGCACCGGGGGTCCAGTGACAGCGCAGGGCGGTCATGCACTGAGTGTGGCCCTGTAGGTAGTGGGAGGGGGGTGGCCGCCTACCTTTCTTCTGTGGCGGGTGTAGTCCGTGCCCCCTGCTGGTGCGTCCCTCAGCGCAGGCGCAGATGACACGGCACTGGCTGCTGTCCTGGTGTCTGCAGCAAGGCTCAGGAGGAGGTGCGTATCCACGCAGGGAGAGAGGCAGTCCAGACTCCACTTTGTTCCGCAGGTCCGGGGTTCACCTCCGAGTCTTGCGCGGGCTTCACCGGAGTCAGACGGGCCGAGGAGCAGGCACACGCGGGCTCTGCTTGAGAGGCCAGTTTCTCGGCTTTCGGGAGTCCGATTTCGCTTGTATTTTTTGTCAGTGTGGGGGGGGTCTTCAGCTGACTTCTCAGCAATTTTGGGTGTTGGGGGGGTCTCAAGGTGGGGGCTCAGATCACCTTAGGGACCCACGGCCACAGAGCTCACACAGAGTTAAGGCTCATCCGTGCGCCCCCTGGTGGCCAGTCTAAAATTAAATGTTAAAAGGCACGCCAGTCTTCTGAAACGTATAACACCACAGTTGGTCTTTAAAATTTACTGTATTGACAACAGTAAAAAAGCCTGCACCCCCTCTAACTAAAGAGGGCCTGCATAATATAACAAAATGAATGCCTGCAATATTTTAAAACAGCACATTAGGTTATAAGCAGGAGCGAGGGATGCTCCAGCGACCATGATACCGGCCTTGACTCCAATGAAGAAGAAAGGCCAAGCAGTTTATCACACCCGGTGAGTCGAAAGCGAAAACGATAAGAACCGGGCTTTGTTGAGTGGGACTGGCAAAGTGGCAAGTTTGAACCAAGGTCTATGAACTGTGAAAGAACTGTAACCAGTGTTATGGGGAAACCAGTTGCAGAGGGAATCCGGCACCACGTGAGTGCTAACTCAAGAGACTCTGATCGAGCCCCATATGAGAGAAACTACAGATACCAGCCGGCCATAGGAGAGCCAGCGGAATAGATCAAAGTTGTCATACTGAGGGTCAAGCAAAATCCCTGTAAAGTCGAGAAACAGCGTGTTGATAGAGGTGAACCCAGCCGAGTGATGTCCACTATGAACTGTTTGAAAAGACATTGAGAAACAAAGGGAAGTGAATCCTGCTAAAGAGATTTGAGAGGGGTCCAAGCCCGGCAGATGAGATCCAGGGGTGAAGCCATCACCCAAGCATTAACAGTCAAGAGGGGTCCAAGCCCAGCAGAGGGAGATCCAGTGGTGAAGCTCTCACCCAATGTTAATTGAGAAAAGAAATGTCAAATAATTTGTGAAATGAGATATAAAAGAAGGGTCAGCGCCCAGAAGAGGGGGCCTCAGGGGTGAACCCATCACCGAGCGAACATTGGAAACAAACTTTCATTTGTTAAAGGAACTTTTGTTTTTGTTAGTGGAAGACCTCTGGTCTTCGAAGGCAAGAGACATTCAAGGAAACGAGATTTGGCCATTGACGGTCCTGAGAGCTGCCATTAGAACTGTCGTGTCATGCGGGAGAAGCCCAAGACTGTACTGTGCTCCAAGATCCTACCTTACCCCGTGCTCAAAACATGGGGAAGGGAGACCCAGGCTATCACATCCTGACATATTATTTGAGAACACTTCCTTCTTTTCTTGAGAACTATCCCACACCCTTTTTTCTATTAGTTGTAAGGTTTGGCATTAGGTTTCTTAGTATAGGCCCTTTTATTTGACATGATGCCACTAGTACTGCCTTATTTTTCATTTTATGGTCAACGCTTGCCCCATCTTAGATTTAGGTTTAGAATAGGCATTTTTCCAACCTGCATACAGAATTAATTGTTCAACAAATCCCCTTGAACTGTGATCACTTGTGTATGTGTTACTTGTTGCCACCTTGAGTTCCCCACAGCTGTTCTGTAGGACCATGGCATTGTGGGTGGAACCAGGGTAGCGGGCACAGCAGTGGGTGATGTACAGGGTGGGGTCCCATGTCACCTGCACATTCAGGGGGCGGTTGCGCTTGCGGTTTTGGTGCACTGCTTCATGGTCAATGGGGGCCACCAGCCCAACACGGGTACATTCCAGGGCAGCGAACACATTTGGTATTTGGGCAATGGCATAGAACTGTGCCTTCATAGCATTGACCTGCACTGGGTTGGTAGGAAGTGAGATGTGACGATGCACTTGTCACAGTCGGGCTTCAAGTTCCTGAGCCAACACTCTGCAAAATGTGGGCTGTGCCATGCATCACAGCCACAGAGTGCTGGTAGGTGCCAGTTCCAAAAAATTATAGGACAGACACTAACTTCAGCAGTGGGGCAACAGCTGTCTGCATGTTGATCCTGCTTCCTATGTCATCCTGTATTGTGGTGAGCAGCTCTGTTATGGTCTCCCTGTTTGGGCAGTACAGGGTGACCAACTGGCTGTCGGTGAGGTTCCAGGGTGAAGGCCTAACCCTGGGAACCGGTACACATCTTGCTTGGGCTCTCCTCCCCCCTGCCTCTCTACTTCCGGTGCAGCATGAACAGCTGCCTGTCCCACCTCACAGTGGCTAGTGGCAGCATAGTGTTGTAAACAGTGTTTGGGGTAGGAGTGTGCCTTATATAGCCCTCTAGGGTTGATTGGGTTCACCTTTGGCTTCATTTCAGGCAGCTGTGTTCATTTATTTATTTATTTATTTATTTTATTTTAATGTGATACAGTTTTTAAAAAAAAAAAAACTTTACACATAAATCAAAAAATAAATTCTTATTACAATAATGTAAAACAACAACTTAGAATAGAACAACCAATTATAGAATGTGTAACTAAAAGAAGAAATATATTTAAAATATTCACTTGCATTTCATTGTTACAAATTTCATGGGTCACAAACACCTTTAAGTTTTCACATAACTTCGTATGGTAACTCATTTCCTACTGTTATTTACCGGGAGGTTGGCCTGTCCACCTGTTTCAGATTTCAAGTTTTAAATTTCAAGTTTTCCCTTAACCATATACCATACTCCATATAGAGCCAAATGTAGACTAGGATTCAAAGTATTGATACATATATTCCAGAAGTCTTTAGATTTGATATGGTCAAGATTATGTACATATCTACTGTAGTGTTTTATATAAATTAAGCTTAGTCTAGGACATAATGTGAGGACATGTCTCGCAGTTTCAAGTGAGGCTTTGTTCTTACATATCCTACAGAAACGCTCAATTTTGGGGATGGCCCGTTGTGGGCCCAACACCGTTAGAGTAGGGAGGTGGTTGATACGTAGAAGTAATAGAAAACGTCTCAGATTATTCGAAGGGCAAAGGTTTAAATATCTTTGTGCCCTTCTAAAAGTGTATAATACATGAGATGTGAACCCATAGCTGTGAAGACTCGCAAGATGTCTAAAATTATTCTGCCAATCCCAGATTTTAAGACGTTCCGCCATTTGGGCCTTCAGATGTTCATAATTATCTCCCCAGTTAGGGGTCCATTCAATCATCTCAAATAAGACAGTCATTTCTCTCACAAAATAGACCTGCTTATTCCCAACAATGTCTACTTTTACCGTCCTCAGGAGAGGATTAATAGGGGTGACCTGCACCTTAATGTAAATTTCTGCTCTTTTCTTTAATACCAGAGCTTTTAGGGAAGGTAAGCCCAACTCTAATCTTAGAATTGCCATTGGTATTCCCTGTGGCAAACCCAGCAGCTTACGCCAAAAACGACCCTCCAGTACCTGAAGCCAATCCAGATCTAAGTAGACTAGAGCTTCCAGCCCATAGGTTACCATAGGAATTAGGCACTGGATATAGAGTTGGCGAGCTGCCCACACAGAGTATCCACTTTTATTGCGCGAGAACTGACATATCATGGAAGTTAATTGTGCTGCTTTTATTTTACGGGCTTGAACACAGGAATGGAAATTTCTCTTACAATCAAATTCAACTCCCAGGTATTTATAACAGTTGGTATATTGAATTTCCTGTCCTCTTACTATCATTCTGGGGCGGTTCACTTTGCCATGACTATACAGGATCAATTCAGTTTTCGTTTGGTTGATTGTGAGTTCGTTCTCCTCCGCATATTCCCAGAGCCGCTTAGCCGAGCGTAAAATGCCACTGAATGTGTGGTCGAAAATGACCACATCATCCGCATAGGCCAGGACTAAGCAGTGCTGAGCACCAACTTTAGGAGGGCAATTACTCACAATTCCCAAATACTCGGGGATATCTGAGACGAACAAATTATATAATATGGGTGCAGTGACACATCCCTGTTTCACTCCTCTAGTTTGCTCTACCACCCTAGTAGTAGATCCACTTCTGTCCAGCCTCATCTGTACAGAAGTGTTATGATGTAATAGTTGTAGATA
The DNA here is from genome assembly GCF_040938575.1 of Ambystoma mexicanum. Taxonomy (NCBI): domain Eukaryota; kingdom Metazoa; phylum Chordata; class Amphibia; order Caudata; family Ambystomatidae; genus Ambystoma; species Ambystoma mexicanum. The sequence goes on from NC_090922.1 coordinate 258,923,492, forward strand.
ATAGAGCAATCCTTCAGGGCACGCCAGACTCCTAAGCTTCCTCCATAACTTCTCTCTATTCACCGTGTTAAACGCAGCCTTAAAATCAATATATAAGGCATACAGAGGCGGGTTATTAGGGGATAAGGCTTTATCTCTGAGGCTATTCATAATATAAAGATTCTGGACAGTAGAATAACCGACTCTGAATCCACTTTGGTAGCGGTCCAGAATCCCTTCCTTCTCTGCCCAGAACTGTAATTTATGCAATAATAAGGAGGCAAATAATTTGCCAGAACAATCTAACATGGAGAGCAAACCATAATTACCAGGATCCGACCTGTTACCTTTTTTAAATACTGCCACTAAGATTGCTCTTTGCCATGTCTCTGGAATTATCCCGTCCTTTAGGACTTTTTCAAAAAGAATTTTCAGAAAATTAGCCCAGAAGACTGGAATACTCTTCATAAGAAGATTGGAAAGACCGTTTGGGCCCGGGGCTCGAGAGGCTTTAAGTTTGGTAATCTTATCTATCAGATCTTCCAAATGAACAGGGAACAACTCTGGGGCATGGCAAGTAGTAGCACATATTGCAGGATAAGCTACCGTCGTGCCATTGCGTGTCTCCAGGAAGTTAACCCATTCCTCGGCATCAATTGGGTTAATCTGGGGGGTTACCCTATTCCCCCTAGCTTCTCCCAGAAGTGCCCAGATGTTCCGGGCATTTCTTGAACAGATAGTTCTCACAGATTTTTGCCAATTAGCCAATTTCTGCGATCTTATCCAGTATTTTAACCATGTCCTATATCTGTTTTTTACCTCTCTAACCTTGGTATGTATATCCATGATAGGGTATGTATTAGTTCTAATTCTACGTATATCCCTTCTCAGGGTCCGTTTAGCATCCCGAATTATCTTATCATAGACCTCAATCGCGCCCCGTTCTTTAATGACAAATGATGATTTTCTTGTTACATATTTAGCTGTGAAATTATAAATCCATCCTTCTAAGTCTTCAGCTGTACACTTGACAAACTTAGTATAATAATCATTATTCCACTCACCACAATCGTGATAAGCTTTAAATATATTTTTCTCAGACCAAATTAATCGCAAACAGGCATGGTTAACCAGCAGGTTTCCTACCGCTATTCTTGGGGGAAAATCAAAAGCACAATCTAAACTCAGACTTAAGTCTCTGTGATCACTCCAATCATTATCTATAATTACCATGTCATTAACTAAGGATGCCACCTCAGGGCTGATGAAACAGTAATCTAGGGTGCGACAAGCAACACCTGCTCTCCAGGTGAAATGTCCCGGACGGTCACTCATCGTTCGACCGTTCAGGCATTCCAATTCCCAACTTTTCATAAAACACAACCACTTCTCCCCTTCCACGTCGCTGAGATCTTGAGACATGAGGGGGAGCGGGTGTAAACGCTTATTATTAGTCGTTCCTCCATCCCCTTTCATAGAGCAATTAAAATCCCCAGCAAGGACAATGAAACTATTTTGACATTCATTAGTCCACTCGATAAAAAGATCATGCAGTTTATCTTGTATTTGATCACTCTTTGATGCATCGTAGGGGTTATAAATGTTGACCAGCAAAAGATTAGTCCAGTTATTCTTAAGGGGAATAACCACCTCCACCGCATTGATGTTATCCTCCGAATCGGTAGCTATTTCTCTGGATGTTATAGATTTTCTTACCCCTATCATCAGTCCCCCATAAGGTCTCCCCACCGGACCTTTTTTGGCATGGGTCTGGTACAATTTATAACCATCTATTATGATTGGTGCAATTAACCAAGTTTCCTGCAACATAAAAAAAGAATAATCCATAATGTAAGATAATGACCCATTAGTTGCAGTGACTTGTGAAGACTGTTCATTCTCTTCACATTCAGGTCAAAGTTGTGCTGCCGGAATCAGCTATCGAACCCTGCCACTTGCCGTAGCCCAGGGATCTCATCAACATACCAGTCCACTAGCGGAAATCTGCACTACAGCCGCACTGGTAATGACCGCATCAAGTCCTGCTCACGAAAGAGACTGTGGTCAGGTGCAAGGGAGCCTCCTGGACAATATTAGAATACTTGATAGAAAAACATTTGACCTTTTCAATCTGACCGAATTTTTGTGATAGTTTTTTTCAGTCAAATTAAATTAAATAAATATATGGGCCAGGTTAAGGGAATAGGTCAAGGTTGGGGAAGTGAGGACGGGAGGCTGAGTGGGGGTCTCCCCCTGCATTTTCGACCCAAAAAACGACCCTAAAAAATTAGGTCACATTGGAAAAGGTCAAATATTTTAAATCAAGTAGATCTAAACCACAGGACGCTTGCTGCCCTTTACAGGAAAGTGCAGTACCTCCACCACCAGCCTCAGATATGACTGCCACTAACCAGGAATCAGCCCTTCCAGAAACTTCATGGACCAAACTGGTAACTTCAGCCCTAAGGGACCAGCTACTACTGCACCTCATCCCAACGCCATCCTCTAAGTCTGTTCCATCTAGTGGGGTTTCTCCAAGAGTTGCTCTTCAGACTACTCCATCAGGTACGAAAACCACCCTGCAGGCTGACGCTTTCCTCTTCACGACTCCAGCCCCCCTCCTCCGACCTGCCCTCCCGATCCCTGTGAGATACGGTCTGAGACATCAAAAAGTCTGTCCTGAGGTCAGTGAAATAAACATAGATCTTTCTTGTATTGTGCAACCATCCTACTGAACCTGCCAGGGTCTGGGGCGGCACCTCCTGGATTTGGTGGTACGCGGGTAGGATTGCGAGAATCTACAGAATGAAATGCCATGCCCGGAAGGATTTGGCCCATGTTACTACCATCATGCTTTTATCCCTTGTGTCCTCATGAGTGGAGTTCTGTTGTGGTTGTGGTTCTGTGGTTACCTTTGACATTTTATGACCTACATATTGAGAACCTATGGGGGTCTAGATTTGTCTCTGAATACAGAATGGCAAGGACTACACCATTGTGACCTCTGTTGACTCACAGCCCTGCCTTCTTGTAATGAAGTATTGACTTTTTGCCAAGAACTTTGTGGCTTTATGAACTACTTTCGAACTGACACGTTCTGCTTTTGGTGACTGTTTGCTACGATTCCAGAACTATTGGCACATCACGACTCTGGCTGTATCAGCTTGCTCCTGCTGCTTTTAATACCACGTATCACACTTTTTCTGGTCCTTTTGCTCATCTTTTGAATTACAGTGAGAACACTTTCCTGCACATGGCATGACAGTACACTGTGTGAGCAATATCACTGGTTGTTGGGTTTGTGTACACCTCACCCATGACTTGACTTCTGGGTTTCCTGTTGCACCAGCTCTTGTTACCTGGGGAGATGTCTGCAGGGACCCTCAGTTGGTCTTCCGGTACCTTGGTCTCCAACCTTGTGGTGGTCACCTTTCCTAGATGGGTTTTACTGATCCTCCAAATTTCCCTCCCTAGATCAGTTATCATGGAAACCTGCCTCATTTCACCTTTCCTCTCAGGCTAATGGATTGCTTTGTTATACAAGCCAGGGTCGACTATTCATGGGAAACAGTAAATGTCAGTTTGATGTTCTCTAGGTTGAACTTCTGCACCACATCGTTACCCACACGACTCCCTAGCGCATGCACTGCGAATGAGTAGTGGATACTCAGAGAGGGTGTAAATACGTATTTAGTCTATCGTGTTGCTCTATCCACTTCTTGACTCCTCCTGCCCCAACCCATGACCCGGGCTACCCCTCACACGTAACATGAGTGCCGGCATCACAAGACATTACAACACTCCCTCTCTTAACAAGTTATACTCAGTTCATTTCCTCAATCTATAGGGTCTATTTCTCGCTTGCTGTGGTTTCACCATTTGACTGGACTGTGGGTGGCCAATATTCTCCTGGAGGGGAAAACTGACCTGCTGGTCACTGGAGTCTTCACCATCACCTTCATACGGGGCATCCCACTCTTGAGGACCAGCCTCCTCTGCCGATGTTCTCGCCATGATGACCCCAGGCATCTTCTTGAAGTGTGAGGATTTTCGGGTCACTGCGCTCCTTTCTCCTTCCACAGTGATTAGGGACCCTTTGGCCTGTGTAACCGTCAGTGGTTCCTCATTGAAAGCAGTGGTGTGCTTGCGGCTCAGCGGCTGGCGCACTGTCACGACATCCCCCAACTCTAGACCATTCTTGCAAGCTTTCCTGGCTACATCTGCTTGTTCCTTCATGGTCTCTTTGGCACACCTGTCCTTTTCTCTCATTTCGCTATCTTCCACATATTCTTCTCCCTGGGTCTGGACATGGGGAATTCGGATGCTTATTTTCCATCCAATCATCACTTCAGATGTTGCCTTTCCAGTGGTGCTGTGGGGTGTGTTGCGATAATCAAGAAACAGTTGATATAAGATCTTCTCAACCGGCTCCCCCATCAAGCGTGAAATTTTAATGTTGCTGATATAATGCTTGACAGTGCCATTGGCTTGGAGCCATAGGGGTGCGATTCGTCTGTGGGTGAATCCCATGTATTCTGCAAAAATCTTGAAGTCTTGCCTGGTGAAAGGGGGTCCATTGTCAGATTTGACGACTCTGGGGGGTATCGCATAGGCGGCAAACATTCTGTCCAGCGCTGGTATAGTATGACAGGCCGCCGTGGAGGGTACAAACTGTAGATCCGGGAATCGAGAGTATTCATCCATCGCTACAAATATGTATTCCCCCTCCCCTTCCAGGAGCCCAAAGAAATTGACCGCTATCTCGTCCTATGCTTTCTATGGGATTTCTGTCATACATAGTGGTTCGAGTCGTGTGAGCGGGCTGATGACCGCGCACGTGGGACATTGTCGTAGAAGCATTTCTACCTGCACATCCATCTGTGGAAACCATACTTTCTGCCGCAGCCTCCTCTTCGTGGGCACAATTCCCAGGTGTCCCTCATGCACAAACTTCAGAATCTTCTTTTGCAATGTCCTGAGAATTACTATTTTCGTTCCTTTGAGTAGCAGTCTTCCTCTGACCGGGCCAATTCCTCTCTCACTGCCACCAAGCTACTGAGATCTTGTTGAATGTCTGAGGTGGGGTGCTCACCTGCCTGATTGGCCTGTTTCCATCGTCCTTATTCAATGCATCTGGAAATGATTTGAATGGCCTGATCGTTCTCTGTTTCTTGTGCTATTTGCGCCCGGGTTACTCCTTTTGGGGTGGCTGCGTGCCAATATAATGTATATATTCATCTGCTACAGACAGCATAGACATATGCCTCTTGCACGGATATCTCGACAGGAGGTCAGCGGGATTAACCTCCTTCCCCGGTCAATGGATGATGCAGAAACTGTTGTCCTGTAGCCTCAGAGCCCATCATGCATTTCTGGGGGCCATTTTTTCTTGAGCGTTCCCGTAAATTAAAGTTAGTGCTTGGTGATCGGTGACCACTGTGAAAGGATTACCATATAAGAATAGATTAACATTTTCACATGCCCACACTATGGCCGGCCCTTCTTTTTCAGCCTGTGAATATGCTTGCTCAATCCTTGACAGGCTTCAGCTGGTGTATGAGGTGATATGGCGCGTCCCTCTGTACTTGGTATCAATTTGCGTCAAAAAGGCACCCAACCTTACAGGGCTGGCAACCACAACCAACTCTGTTTCCCTGGATGTATCAAAGTAGGCTGATGTATCCAAATATTTGTGTGCCATGAGTCTGTACAGCACATGTATGAGGCCCATAACTATGGCGGTTTTAAAGCTTAGTATGCACACGCTGTCCGTGGCTGCTTCCAGTATGCGCATTGGTATCCTTTTTGTCTGTGTTTTGTATCTGCACTGTGCCATGAAGTAACCTTTGCATGGTAGTAGACTTTTTGAGCCATATGTATAAATGTTTACCTCTGCTGGTCGTAGGTGAGGAGCTTTTGGGAGACTGTTGTACACCTCTTCGCTTATGACATTTAGAGTAGCTCCTGCATCCACTAAAAATTCAGCCGCCATGTAATTTAGTTGGAGAAGCAGTATCAGACTTTGTTCTGTTGCCGTCGGGTTTCCCAGTGCATAGAGGTAACCTCTTTTCCGTGGCTCTTCCCGGGACATTTCCTTTCTTCTTGATCCTTCTTCTGAGGACTCACTGGATCTGCTGTCTGTTTGCGACTGTTCACCTAAGTAGTGAACATATCTTTTGGGTCTTCTGAACCTGTCGTCCTGTTTGATTGGCAATCCGCTGATGATTTGTCCTGTGGCTTCCCTTCCTCTCTCCTGTCCCTCTCTCTTTGTTGAGGTGGCTCATATGGTTGGCTCGCCGCCCTGTGGGACTCTGCATGCGTCTTTCTCTGGCTTGAGGCAACCTCCCGTCATTTCCTTCACCTCAAGATTGGCTGCGGTACATGCAACACACTGCTTTAAAGTGATTGTCACCTCCACAGGCTGAGCATTGTTGTCCAATGACAGGCCAGGTGCCTTCATGAGGAAATTCATATCCACATCTATAGCAGAAAGGTCCTCCTTTGCCTTTGCTCGGTTGCGTCGTCTCAAGCTTGTGGGCGTTTTCTGTCTCCTCGTGTGAGATTTTGATGTCACTCAGACCTTCGACCTCTAGTGCGAGGACTGCGCCCGATCTTGCCAGGAGTAGGAGCTCATCCAGGGATCGAGGTTTCTATAGTAGACTTTTTCTGAAGTCAGCACATTCACAACCTGCGATGATCTGGGAATGTAGTGCCTCATCATTTGAGTAATTGTTAAAATTGCAGTGCTTTAGGCGAATGCATAGATGCATGACATATGAGTCCATCTTTTCACCTTTCTGCTGTTTTCCTGTGTAGAACACATGTTGTTCATAATCCATGTTTGTGTGAGGTGTAAAGTAGTCGGTCAGCACTGTTTTGAGACTGTTGTAGGTGTCTGTGGTTCCAGTCAGCAGTTCGTCCACAACATCACGTACATTAGGACCTCTGGACAAGGTAAGGAGGCTGTGTTTCTTTCCTTCCACCAGGGGTCCGATGGCCTTGATGTAGACCTCAAAATCCCTCATCCATCTTTTCCATCTGCGGCCCACACTGCTAGTTTCTGTTAAGTCAAAATGGGTGCACAGCTGTGTAATTAGGTTGTCTTGCAGTCTTGAGGGCAGGGTTGTCGGTGGTGTAACAGGCACAGTCAGCTCCTCCTTCTCTGACATGTTCAATTAGTGGTAAAACTGTTTGGTGGAGCTTTTGTTGTGCTTTCCCCAGGGTGTGGGCTGTGATTGCACTTGATGGCTGCCTTTTGCCAGGGGCCTCTCCAGATATCAGATGAGATGGACAAAAGAAGAAATCAACAGGTGGGGCGTTGTTCCCTGCTCCCTTCCCGTTGTGGCTCCCAATGCTGCTTCTGAGCGTTCACTTCGTGGCACTCCTCACAGGAAATAATGTACCTCTACTGATTAGTCCTTTCCTCTTCTTCTTTTTTTCCAGACACGAGGTGCTGTCAGTCCTTGCTCAATCACACGCATGTGTGAGAGGCACACCAAAATAATAGCTGAGTAGGCGGTATAGGTCTCACACTCTTCGTTGTGAGCATAGGCCACCTGCTGGGCAGTCTGAGTCTCCTTGCCCGGCACGTGCCTTTTCGCACAGTAACACGGGCCGCTCAGCCCGCCGCCACGCCTTCCCTGGCACTGGATGACTTGCCTGCTCTTCCGCCGGCAATTTCTCTCCCAACAGGCAGCTCCGCCTCCGCTGCTGCGCCGCTTCTCGACCCAGCTCACATGTCCTGGATCCTCTGACACCGGGTTCAGGTACACATGGGTCAGACCACTCATCCCCACTTTGATGTTCTCTAGGGTGAACTTCTGTACCACACAGTTACCCACACGGCTCCCCAGCGTATGCACTGCGAATGAGGAGCGGACACTCAGAAAGGGTTTAAACACGTCTTTATTCTATCATGTTCCGCTATCCACTTCTTGACTCCTCCTCCCACAACCCGTGACCCGGTCTACTCCTCACACATGACATGGCTGCCGCCATCACAAGACATTACAGTCAATGTTAACTTGCAATCACTGACAGCATAGTCATCAACAATGTTACCTTCGCCTTTGATCAGGGCTTTCCTTTTTCTGAGTCTGGGTTTGCCACTAATTGTGGGACCTACCTCATCTGTGTGTTCAATGCCTATTCCTGGTTGCCCCCGAAATTAGGGAGGAAATTGTAACATGGGTTATGTCCTACCAGCCATCCGCCACTCCGAAACCTTCCCTTCTTTGACCCGCTTTGACGAAACTTCAAATTGGAAAGCTTCATTAGAGGAGTTGGGTTATGGGTGAAAGGATCGAATACAAAGGATCGAAATGCAATAGTTTCGAGTCAAAAGGACCGGAAAAAATAGGTTGAATACTTTTTTTTGGGGGGGGGGCCAAACACCCGTTTTTGGTGTAAAAAACACTATTGTTTCCTATACGGAAACCACAAAAAAAATGTACTTTTAAAAAAGGCATTCAACCTTTTTTTTTCCAGTCCTTTTGACTCGACCCTATTGTATTCGATCCTTTTGTTTTAGATCCTTTGACTGGACACCGAGGAGTTACGTACCTCATTCCGTGGCTGGGCGTGAAACTGAACCTGGAAAAGACGTCAGAACTGTCCAGGCTAAACAAGGAGGTCGCTAATGACCCCTCTTCTTCCCTCCTGATGCTGTCCCACAAACAGGTTGCCAGCCTCACTATGTTACACCAGGGCAATATGGCTTTCGAAACCCTCTTCCCTCCAAAGGGGCGTGTCCGCTGTCATGAAAAGTGAATGTTGCACTTACATACCAAACTCTGACAGTAATATCATAAATATTGTCACTCACATCCGTCACAGAGTTGCTGCCCTCTAGGAGAATAACAGCCCTGGTTGAACACTGTGCTCCTAGGTTACCAATATCCTGGGTTCTTTAGGTACCTAGGTCCTGAAGATCGCCCTAATGATGCTCCTTCTCATTTTCAGTGTGTATTGTTGGCTCCTACATATCAAACACTTATGCACCTATGTTCGAAAGAAATGTACCAACCCTCTGAGAGTGACACAAATGTTATATTTAATGAACACCACTGGAGAACTGCACTGTCAGGATGTGCAATTATGTGACATATGTAACCATGTTTCAGTAAGGGGATGAGATTGGAGTGAAGGTCTCATAGGAGGACTTGGGTTGGGGAAAATTACATATATGCTACTGTTCATTTAAATGTCACTTATGCCTTTCCTGAAGAGCTAAGCCAGTACTTGTGTTTGCCATTTTGAATCATGCTACATCGCCTCTCAACAGATAGCCTAACCATATGTCATTGTGCTCACGTCTTAACCAAAATGCACACAAGATACACTGCAAGGAGCAGTCCCACTTTATAGTCCGTCCAATTCTTACAGGTAACCTGCTTGGCACAGCCAATTGTGTTTTACATTGCTGCCTTGCCAGGCGAGATGGATTCAGCGTGTAGAATTAGCAACATTAGGCGGACCAGGTACTGCGTGGCCATGTCAGAACTGTAGTTGTACCCAAAAATGCTCAGTTGCTAGAAATATATCTAAGTATGTCTGCTGCATGTTGCAAAGTATACTCCCCAAGGTAAAGGAACCTCACTGATGCATGTAGACCATAATATGAGAACCATGTAGTGCAGGTTGGAGATACCCATATACATTGTGATGTCAGCTCCCAGAGTGCCTTGTCTGCAAACAGTTAGGGGGATCTCAGGAAGGAATTGTGCCCTGGGCATATTCAAGATGGTAGGACCCTTCTCCGTGCACAGATCCTCTCCCTAGCTACACTATGCATCCCCCTACTGTCTGCCTGAGAACAAAAGGACTCCTGTAAGTATGTCCCTCGAAAGTTCTCTGGTGTGCACTTCCACTGAAGACCGTACTATGTGGACGTATAAAAGCACTGTACACCTGGGAAAGGGGTTTGCGTTGTTGAATCCCATCGTGGAATCGGGATTGGGTGTTTTGTGGATGTTTGCATGCTGTTTTGCCGACTGCCATTAAAGACACTTACCAATCTACTCCCTGGATTGGGTTATTTACTCAATGTTGAATTGTTCTACAACAGCTGAGTAGGGGTTATTCTATCCTCCCCACCTGTCTCTAACCTTCTGCCCGTGTAAGAACCTGACAAGTGGCGATTTAAACAAGAGCTTGATACCGGTGTAGCCATTTTAGTTGTTTTGGCTTAAAATTAGATTTGATTTACTTGGGAAAATGAATAAGGGGACACTTTTCAGACTTTAACAAAGAAACATTTAGTTAAGCCTAATCTTTCAAGATACAAACGTTAGATCGCATTCATTGTGGAAAGAGATGCTTCATCCACTGCCATAAAAACAATGTTTGTCTCAAAATGATACAGCCACTGAACCACTGCATGCAGCATTTTATTTTAGAGTATGAACAACAAAAGCAGACCAATACACCATGTATGATAGAGAGACTTTCATGCAGTGAAGGTGGAATTCTGTCAGTGGCATCGTTAGCTGCAAGTGTGTTTCTTGATCTAATCGTAGACAGATCATAATGTTATTTCTCTTCCAGCTTCTTCTCACATATAAACTAGGGCAAGGGCATCATCATAAAGTGGATCCCTTGGGCAGATTTGTCTAGATTTATGAAGGCAATCCAACGACTTGTTGCTAATGCTCCAGAAAAAATGATTTCTACTGAAAAGGGACCAAGTTGCTATGAGCAAGGATAACTGGCTGAATGTGATCCCAGCATAGATCAAGGTGCTTCAATGGTTGCCACGTAACAACACTACACTATGTGTACAGTCACTAGCCACTCAGGCACAGCTGTTGCAGTGGTTTCGTGATTCCTCCCATCATGTTATCCAAGAGCACAGCGAATCAAGGGCCTGGCCCTTGGGTATCTTTGGTAATCTGGATTATTCCAGCAAGTACACAACTACTTTGCCTCCTTTTGGGTTTTTTATATACCCTAAACTTTCACACACTATGATTGTGGATTTACTATGTCCATCACCTTCACCAGTAAGACTATGGTATATGATATCCTTGGATTCTACTCTAGACCAACCTTCTTCTCAAAGGTTTTTCTATGTATTTGGTGGTCACTGATTTTCTTTAACTGGGTCATTTTATATTGTTATCCAAACTCTGCACTGTAGTAGAACTGGTGGAAACATTTTTGAAAGAATGATAAGCTACATGGGTTAGCAGACATTATTGTTTCTGACAGAAGTTTTCTGAATATATATAATTTTGTGGGAACATTGGAGGGGTGCATGACTATCAAGAGTTATACATTATCCAACTGCCACCCGCAATATAATAGCCAATCAGAAAGGGTTCAACAAGTTTTTGAGCAATTTCCTTTTCTTTTTTTCTGATCGAGTGACATGATTATTAGAAACGTTGGTTCCCAATAACTTAATTCACATACAATTACATGCTGCAACATTATCTATTATGCATTTTGGGTATCGAAAATAGTCTCAGTTCCTTTTTGCCCGGTTGGAGACAGTGCTTCATTCTCTTCACTTTGTTTTGCATTTTCCCGGGTTTCATCCAGAGTTTGACCATTGCTTTCTTCGATCTTTTCAAATATTTCCTATAATCATTCCACTGGTGGTTAAGCTAAATTGTTCTGAGGCTGGGCATATTCATTCAGATTTTCATGCCTTATGTCATGCCAGTTAATATTGATGTGCGTCTATTCCTGTACAATGCCGCCCCGGCCACTAGTAGTGGTCGATGGGGCTCTATACTTTGATGTAGAAGTCATGCTAGACATTCTAGTTCAAAAGGCACATTAGTAAAAGCTTTAAGTTTGGAAAGGCTACCAATCCCCAAGAGCCAACAATTCCTTTTGATGCCCACCCCTTTTACTGATTATTTATTATTGGTTCCCAAACAAACCATCTCATCCCTTCTGTCCAAATGGGTGACTATTTATGAGTAGATGTACTGTGATGGGCAACTTGATGTGGACAAATTGAGGGAAGATGTGATGAGGGCAGTTGGGCACTAAAAAATCTGGAGCCGTAATGCAGCACCAATGCGAATCACTAATTTTGCAACCAGGGGTAAGCAATAAAGTGGAGTAGTGATGATCAGAGGTTCCAGGAAAGAAGGAGATTGTGGGAACAGGCATAACCATGGTTGCTTAGCTTTAGATCCTAATCCAAGAGGGTGCACTTGGTTTCAGGACTAAGTCAGGGTCCAGACTGGAAGTTAGGAAGAAAGGTAGTTCTGGAGAAGGTACAGGGTGTGCGTGTATGATTAGTGTGCACTTAACATTTATTTTCTTCAAAGCAATGCTCAGACTTGCTTTGACTTTCTTTGTTGCATTTACCTGTGTATTCCTTCTTCCCAATTTTTGAATGATGAATGGCTGTTTTTTCTTCTCCCTCTTCTGCCAGTTGTACAGTAAGTATGGACTTGTGAGGATGGAAAAAGATGTCCCTTCTTTTACCTGTGTTTATTTTAATGTCATACTACTAATATACTTTTTCTCGTTTACAGGGTCACCACCTTCTTTTGCCGATTTCCTATTTAGACCAGGGGTTCCATTGCCCCTCATGCCTCCCCAAAGAGGGCTTTTGAAGATATCAGGAGTTACATCAATGGGTCTGTGTTTCAAGGCTGTTCCGCAACATTAACAGTGGCCCTGGTTGCCCCAAACGCTGATCACTTCCACAGGGCCAAATATTGCAAACCTATGTCGTACTGATGACATCTCAATATTCCTTAGGTTTTCTATGTATGGTTGGTATTATTATTTCCCTATGAGTAGGTGGAAGTCCCATCTAACAATGTATAACTTTCTACATATTGTGTTATAGGAACCCATTTTACTTGCAGATATTCCTGGATATTAATTTGCTTTGATAGGATTCATCATCTGGCTTATAAACTGTCATGGGGGAGGACTCTGCCATCAGACATAGCCACTGCCTGCTTTGGCCATTGAAAGAGACCGACAAGTATGACAGAATCAAGCGAAGTTGGGCATTGGTGACATTCTCTATCAGACAAGCTGAGTGTGTCAGTGCAATAAAAGACACATACAAGACAGAAATACAGTTATTCACAAAAGCTCTACGAAAAAATTCACGCCTGTCATGGCATATTGAAGGAACTTTAGTGAGTAAATCTATCAGTGTAACGTATCTGGGATTCCACTTTGGGTCACATAGGGGAACTAAAATGCATAAGGAGATCCTGTTACATAAAGCAAAGCTTTTGGATCCCAGATCGTGAAGATAGATAGAAAATTTGGCAGGATTTCGATAAAACCGGCACTAATGTTATTTGAGGGAAAGATTGTTCCTAAGTTAACATACGGTTTGGAATTCTGCCCCAGCACGATAGTGGAAAGTCTGAATAAAATTGAGGGAAGTATTTGGAGATGGATGCTTGGTATACCTAATGCGGTGCCTTTAGCAGCGATTAGGTATGAATTAGTATATGTCTCACTTTGGGCTTCAGTGCAGTGGAGGCTATTAACATTATATGCAAAGATTATGGCCCCTATCCCAAAAACCCTATTTGAGCTGATGGGTAGTAATATAAGCTGCACAGTATATCTATTGGAATGTAAAAATATATGTGAGACTATCCTTCAAAAACTAGGCTCCAATTTGGAAATTCTGGTTAGTAATCCAACACTTATTAAAAAACGGTTGTTCAAACAGGACTGGATCCAAACGATAGAAAGTTTCCACTCATATACATCACTGAGTCACTTGATTAATGAACATAAATGCTGAGGATCCCTCTCAGAAATCTATTGTGTGTTAATTCTGGGGCTAAGATGGAATATCTTGCCAACAAAGTATACTCTGTTAAGAAGGAAACAGATATCTACAGAGGAAATAGGCTGTAGGTATTGTCATTCAGTACCAGAATCTATTAAATATCTTGTTCTGGAATGCGATACATTGAAAGATCTAAGGAATGCTTATTTAAGAACTCTGAATGACTATCACCTGTGTTGCTCTAAGGACATACTGTGGAAATATTGCCTTAATACACACAGTCTGCGGGAAGGCTTGGCCCTCTCAGGATTTCTTAAGGGAATTAAGATGGTATAGAGGGCAAAAGTGGAACTCTTAGCATGTTCCTGATAAGTTGTCTGAGGAATTCTACCTTCAGCTTTATGTTTTTTATTAAGATTATTAATTGCTATAAGTAATGAACTATTTTGTAGGAGTATAATGAATTATTGGTACTGTGTTATAAGAATGGTTTTATTATTTTGTATTTTATACTGGCTTTTGGTATTTTAATAGGGTACACAGTAGGATAATTACTCTACTATGAGATATATCATTTGCTTTCTGTTTTTTTAATTAATGTTTTGTATTAATGTGATTTAAATGTGATTGAAATGTGAATTTGTAAAGGTTGCAAACACACACACACACACACACACACACACACACACACACACACACACCTCTCTCTCTCTCTCTCTCTCTCTCTCTCTCTCTACCAATTGCTATAAGGGAAAACCATTTTAATAGAAACATTTGTAAAGACTTTTATTTGTTCCAAAAAGAAATTATTTTGCTCAGGACCCTTTTGAAAGCCCCCTTAAACTCATTATTCCGAATACTATAGACAAAGGGGTTCAACATGGAATTAACCACACTGTACAGCACACTGATAATAAGATCCTTCTCCAGAGAATAAGCAGAGGCTGGACGGATGTATGTGTACAACACTGGGCCATAGTTCAGTACCACCGCTGTGAGGTGGGAGGAGCATGTAGAGAATGCTTTGTACCGTCCCTCTGTTGAAGGCATCCTGCAGATGGTGATGATAATGAGGATGTAGGAGATGGTGATACAGAGACAGGGACTCATGAGAAATACTGTTGCCTCGGTCAGAAGCAGGAGCTCATTCAGAGAGGTGTCTGAGCAGGACAGCTTGAAAAGAGGTGGTAGGTCACAGAAGTAGTAGTGTATCTCATTGGATCCGCAGTAGGATAATCGTGCTGCCATAACACTGTGTGTTCCAGCATGCAGAGAAACAAGGATCCAGGATCCAGCCACCAGCCTTGTGCGGACAGCCTTGCTCATCAACATGGCATAGTGGAGCGGCCTACTGATGGCGAGATACCGATCCACTGCCATGATGGCCAACATGAACCCTGTCATGTTACCAAAAGTGGTGAAGAAATGCAGCTGTAGGAAACACCCGTGGAAAGAGATGCTTTTCTTTTCTACAAAGATACTAGCAAGCAGTTTAGGCACTGTGCATGTTGTCAGGCAGATGTCCACGCAAGACAAGATACTGAGAAAAAAGTACATGGGCGTGTGGAGATGAGTATCCATCCGGATGATGAAAATGATGGTACTATTTCCTGCTAGGGCCAGCAAGTACATCACTAGAAAAACGGTAAAAAGTATTGGTGAGTGCTTCGGAGGCTCTTGAAATCCTAAGAGGATGAATTCGGTCACGCTGTGATTCGCTTTCTGCATCATCTTCATAAATTGAACCTTTGAGAACAATGGTTTGTACACGAGTAAGTAAGCAAGTCATCAAACAAACACCATTTTATTTAAAAGTCTATCAGTTGACTGGAAATCATTTGGCCATAGTCTGCTAAAATAACAGAAAAGTAGATGATAGTTGAATCACACGTAACCCACTTTTACATGTTTGAACTGAGTTTACAAGACATCCTTAAATAATTATGAAGACAATGGTATAGAGTGGGAATGTACAGAAAGGAAGACGTCATCAGCCACCCTAATAAACCCATAGCAGAGAGTGAAACTGCCGCAGGGTAATGGAAGCAAATGCAATGGATGGGAATGGGGTCAAGGGAAGTCAAGGAGGAATAACAGAAAGACATCCTGATAAGGAGAGAATGTTAAATAAATTCAGAAACAAAATACAAAGGCTGGAAATCAGAGGAAAATGAGACAGAGAGTCTGACGAAATGGCATCTGCTCTACTTGGAGTACAAGAATAAGTAGTGGCTAAACTGCCTAGCCAGCCCCACACTTCTAGAAACCAACAGTGATTCCAGACATAGAGGAAAAACAGGCAAAGTCAAGAGATATACCTTCTTTCTCTTTTGTAGTATGGGGGGCTGAGGGAAGGCTTTATTCCTAGAAAGGGTGTGAATGTGAGACAGAAGTCACCATAACATCAATAGTACAACAGATCCAAAATGAAAGAATGCTCCATCAAGGTTCTATACAAATATATACTTTAATAAACCAATCAATCATACAGCTTACTATCTAAAACACTATCAAAAATCCAGCAATGTAAAAAGAAAGAAGACAGAAATACAGAACCAATATGTATAGGCACTCGTAATACCTTGTCAGGAAGTAAACAGGCAAGAAATGCAGCAATGTGGATGAAAAATTATACATCTTGATGGAAATAGGTTCAAAGGGAACTTAACCGTGCTCCAGGGCCTCAAAAGGTGGACCATGGGGATAGGGACACTTGAAAGTACCCAACTCCAATGTAGGCTGTTTGATGGTGTTGAATCAAGCTTTGAGGTGCTGCAGATGCGGTCTAAATGGGGTGAGTGCAGCGAGGCATGTTGATCCAGGTGCCAAGCTGGCGTCGAGTCAGTCCGAGCTGTGCTCTGCATTGTTTGAATGCAGTGTCAAACCTTGCAGGCCTATGGATTACCAGCAGTGGTTAGATAATCAAGCATGTTTCGAAATGATAAGTACCGCTGGTTGGGTCAGTGAGTGATGCAATGGTACAGCAGTTCGAGTTGAGCTGTGATGCAAAGTCCTAGTGGTTTGATGCTTGATTCAATGTGGCAGTGCAAAGTTGTCTGCACAATGCGTTGGTGCTCTAGCCAGATAGGGGACGAGGCTCTGATGGAGAGATGCAGCTTTAAGCCAGATCAATGGATGCAAATAGCTGTGGTTTGAAGTTTGAGTGAGTGCAAAAAGCAGTATCGGCAGTCCCTTTGGTTTGAAGATGTTGAAAGTGCTCTGAAAGTGGCTAAAATAAATTCAAAAAGCAAGAACAGGAATTCTGGCTCTCGGGATGCTGTGAGACCAACTGCAGAGGGCTCCCAGGCAAGGAGAGCCCTTCTCAGTCTCCGCTCTCGCAGCCTAGAGAGGTTTGCATTCAGAGTGGTAGACCTTGCTTCAGAGCAAGGAGTGGGTACAGATCAGTCCGTGCCTCTGTCTTCGAGCACTCCTTCTTCCATCAGTTGCTGAGGGCTTTGGAAAGATCAACTCTCCCAAAAGAGGTCTAAATGAATTGTTTCTTATGTCCTTGAAGGTCCAAAGTTGAATCAAAGAAGGGATGGTAAACCCCTCTTTTATAGGCAAAATGCCACATGGAATTTGAGGAAAGTAAGCATTTGTAAAGGGATCCAAGCACTGTCCTTATGACAAGTGCACCTGCCTTCTGATGTCATATTCAAAGTCCCTTGTTGTGCAGGAAGTGGAGGAGACAGGAAGGAGGGTAAAGCCCACAGAAATGTAAGATACAGGAACCCTTACTTAAAACCCACTTGTGCTCCCTCTCTGTCATAACTCCGAGCCCTTTTACAGCCTGCAGTTTCCAAGGCTCGCCGGTGTGCTGGCCCATAGTGTGAGGCAGGCCTTTGTTATGGAATTGGCTCTTTGAATCCATGCTCTCAATGCATTTCCAGCTAGGAGATCACAGGCTTTACAAGGGAGGAGTTACATTTTCTCCCAGAGAGTCAGCAGGGGCATGTGTCCTGCCTTCTGTCACATTTACTGGACTGGAGAGAGGCAGGTGTCTGAAATCAACATAACCTATCATAGTTGTCTGAGCTCACAGGGTTGACAATGGTGTGATACAAATCATATGTGTCTTTAATAATTATGTGAAGTAGCAACCACCACACCAGAATAGGTATGGCTTATATTTCCAGATTGTCCTGCCACCAGGTGAGCCATTTGTCATGATTATGATGGTTTTGGAACAGAGGTGTAGACTTAAATGCAACCTCTGCACTCCAATAACCTGGCTGTCACAGTAGATGTCAAACAAGGCACCTGTGAATTTTGAACCTGCTCTGGACCACTCGATAACAGACAGTGCAGATCAGGATACCGCTGCAGCTGTGCACGGGTGTACCCTATGCTTTTTTTGAAGAATTTTAATAAAGTGGTGTCTGGAAATTGATTACTTGCTTCATTTTTTTAACAACAAGCTAGGGTGTCTACACCCTTGCCAGATGTCAATCCTTCACAGAGAGCAAGCACAATGAGGGATACAGCAAAATCAACATGGGGTGCTGGAAATATAAACAGCCAGTGTAGTGGGCACTTGAGCTCTGTTGAGACATCCAGAAAAGGAAAGGAGAACGAAACAGGCTGTTATATGGTGTCGGAGGAAGGTGATGAAGTGTCAGGCAATGACAATAGGCATGCAAATAAAGATTAAAAAGAAAATAGAGATTTAGTGGGAGTCAATCAGAAACAAAACACTTCGTAAGGAAAACAGATTGTTGTGTACATACAACATACAGGGATAACACTGTTCCAATCAGCAACATTATTTTGAAGAAGGCCTACCTTCTGGTAGACAAGATCATTGCAATCAAAAAGGTTTCTTCTTAAATAGGACAATATATTTAACAATTTTTTAAAATGTTTTATTTATATAGCGAGCAACAAGAGCCTGCAGGCAAGGATGTGCTGGATGAGACGAACAACAGGAAAAAATAGCTAAAGTAAGTCAAGGCAGTAGACAGCAACTGAAACTGATTTGTTTGTCAGGCAGTGAATCAATGGAACAGAGTTGATGTACATGCTCACGGATCGAGTGGCAACGCATTCCAGCACCTGGGGGCTGCATGTGGGATGGATCCCTCTGTAACACAAGCACGCTTGGTCCGCAGAGTGACCAAGAGGCCGGTGGTGTTTGACCGGAGTGATCTACGAGCAGGCAGCCAGGAGAGACGTTTGGTCAGATACTCAGGGCTTTGGCCATAAAGGCAGTGGTGTGAGATGCAATGTACACAGAACAGTATGCGGCTGCTCACAGGAAACCAATGCAGAGCTCTTCTGGCTGAAGAGATATGGTCAGCACTGCTCAGGCCCTTCACTATGCGCATCACATTATTCTGAATAAACTGAAGTCTAGATAGTTCAGTGAATGTTCCATTAGTTTGCTCCAGAAACAATAGTTCTAAGCACAAACAATCAAGATTGAATCCCTGAGTTAATGATGAAGAATGAGCACAGTCAAGGAAAGCGTGTAGATAAACTAACTAGGGGAAGCTGAAGATATATCTGCAGTATGGAAAAAATATGAAGGCCGTTGTCAGGTCTAAATGAACAGCTATGTTCACTGTCAAAGGCTGAAGTAAAAATTGCAATGAAATTGCCTTCAGTAAGAGGACTGGCGATTATGATATGATATGATATATTTTATTTATATCGCGCCCATACACAAGTGTTTCAGAGCGCGACGAGGCAGGGGAGGGGTACAAGGGAGGACAAAACAACAATCTTACTAGGCCCAGTGACATTGAGAATGCGCAAGTGCAGGGGAGAGGGACCGGGGAAAGTGCAAGGGGGAGGGGAGGAGAGGAAAGTGCGAAACAAGTGATTAAAAACAACAACGGATAGTGCGGCCAGCAGGTGGCAAGTGCAACAATTAAGTGCAGACAACGGGTGTCTGATAAGTGCAGATAAGGGGGCTGCAGAGTTGCAGATACAGACCCAAGTGAAAAGGTTGCCAGAAGGCAGTGTTGGTATGCAGCTGGGTGGGCAGGGGACTGGACCCGTATTCAGAGGGGAGCCAGGAGCCAAGTGCAAAACCAGGCAGATCAGCAAGGGAGAGGAAGAGAGAAGGCAGAAGACACAAGGAAGGTCTTCAGGTGCTTTCGGCAACCGAAGATGGTTCTCCTCAAGTTTCAGAGAGGCAGGGAGGCTGTTCCAGAGGGAGGGCCCAGTTGAAGAAAGAGATCTGCCACCAACTCGTTACTTGGAGAATTGACTGACCTTGAGGGAGTGGGAAGTGGAGGAGCGAAGAGCTCGAGTAGGAAGGTATTTCTGAAGTGAGAGTTGAAGGTAATACGGACCCAGGCCCCAGACGACCTTGTGGATGATGCAGAGGTACTTGAACTTAATCCTTGCAGCCACTGGGACCCAATGAAAAGATTTCAGGGCTGGGGAGATATGATACCTGGGCTTGAGGCCAAGGGCAAGTATCGCAGTCCTGTTCTGGATGAGTTGCAGAGGGTGGAGAGTAGAAGCAGGCAGATTTAGAAAGAGGCTATTGCAGTAGGCTCTAGAGAGAGTGAGCTTCTGCGGGAAGGAGAGGAAAGGAAGAATACCTGCAGTTGGTAGTTTGACTTTTTAGAGACGTCAGAGATGTGTGGGGAAAAAGAAAGCGTGGAGTTGAAGATGACCCAAGGTTCTTAGCCTCACAGGTGGGAGTAGGAAGAGAGCCAAGGGAGGTTGGCCAGAGAGTGACAGGAAAGGAGGGTGCAGGAGTGCCGATGAGCAGGATCTCTTGTCTTACTGGCATTAAGGCAGAGGTCATTGGCGGCACACCACTCCTGGATTGCAGGCAGGCAGTCAGAGATGAGAGAGGGAAAAGAGGTGGCAGAGAAGAGCCTGAAAACGAGCTGAGTTTCATCAGCATAGCACTGAATGTTGGAGCAGAGAGCAGCAATGCGGTGGGCGAGGGGTGCCAGGTATTGGTTGAAAAGCCAGGGAGAGAGGTTAGCCCCCTCCACAAGTGGAGATAGAGATAGAGAAGAGGAAGGACCCAAGTTAGACCTGGGAGGGTCGGTTGGAGAGGAAAGAGATCAGCCAGGCCACGGCCTGATCAGTGATACCCAGTTCATCACAGAGGCAGATGAGCAGGATGGCATGGTTGACCGTGTCAAAGGCAGAGGAGAGATCGAGTAGGATGAAGACAGGGGAGATTAGAATCAAGGTTGTAGAGCAGGTCTTCACAGATGTTCAAGAGAGCA
Organism: Ambystoma mexicanum; assembly: GCF_040938575.1. Taxonomy (NCBI): domain Eukaryota; kingdom Metazoa; phylum Chordata; class Amphibia; order Caudata; family Ambystomatidae; genus Ambystoma; species Ambystoma mexicanum. The sequence goes on from NC_090922.1 coordinate 258,944,396, forward strand.
GTTTCTGTGCTTCTGGCTGGCCTGAAGCCAGCCTGATGGTCATGGAGACAGCCAACAGAATCAGTGTGGAGGTTAAGCTGGGAGATGGTCAACTTTTCCAGTAGTTTGCCCAAGAAAGAGGTGATAGAGATTGGGCAATAGTAAGCCGGGCAGGAGGGGTCGGCTGTGGGTTTCTTGAGAAGAGGGCACACAAGGGAGTGCTAATGTCCATGTCCATGTGGGTGGGTGCCATGTTCTTTCAATTGTCAATTATATTTTCAAATCAGATTGAACTAGGGTGGCAATAGAGATAGTAATGGTGAAGATAAATATGGGCCACGATCCTCACTGTTAAACAAATCCTTGAAAGAAAGAAAATTCAAAATCATAAGCATGCACAGAAAACAGGCACTGAAAAAAAGAACTTGGATATGCTCAACGTTATGAGTTTGCTCTTCGCTTGACAGATGGGGGTTCATTTTTTTTTTATTTAAACAGAGAGTCTGCTGTCTTTTTGTAACAAACTCATAACAAGAGACCCTTATCATCTTTGATATTTGAAGGTTATGGGTTTTAGAATCGTAGAATACCAGACTTTATGGTGGCAGCATTTCTTGCAGAAAAATCACATGGTATCAAGAATTTGCGTTTTTATTTAACAGAAACTATTTAACAGCTTTATAAGTGTCACTTTGAAATCCATTTTGCACCTTGAACATAAATCCATGATCCACCTGCATAAGGAGTAGCTATGGGCTGCATTGCTCGATTAGAAAAAAATAGCCTGATCTCTTTCTGCCGAGTGGAATGATGGCAGTCAGCAGGAATGTTCTTATCATAAATCTGTGCCGATTGGACTTTTCTTCATACAGCCATTCCCCATCGTCAAGTCTTGCCAGAGCTAGCTCTCACAAAATGTGTCCTGTTCAGTCTGCGAGCACCCTGAGGATGTCCGACTGTGTAGGAGTTTCAGCCTATTACGAAAACATCCTCCTTTAGGCAAAGTAGCAGCGCAGTCTTTGCATCAGCATGTACTAATAAGATACTGGGCCTCATTACATGTTTGGCGGTCCGGAAATAAGGGTGCTGGTAGCAAGGTACCGGCACCCTTTCTGATCGCCAAATGGTGAGTTTGCCAGTAGGGTGACAGAACTCCTGGGAAGTCTGGCATGCCGGGAGTTAAGCCCCTACCGGCAGTGTTTTCACTGAAGCACCGGTCCGGTAACTGAAGCACTGGCATGGTTAGCAACAGTGCTGGTGCTTCAGTGACCCCATTCCCATGGAGTCCTATGGAACTTCACGGGAATGGGAATGTACAGTTCCGCCACCTGCATTGAGTTACCAGTGGCATTGGGATGTCAGGCATCGGCAACAGTGTCATGGGGTTGCCGGTAACCCGCTGCCTACCGGACGGTTTTACTGGCAACCCAGAGATGAGGGCCAGTCTCCCTTTGATCTCACAGGTTGCCATCCACCTTCATATGCCTATGCCTTTCTATAATTATGTGTATGTTAACATTAACTGAGACCCTCACAATTTTCTAGCATCAGCCAATTGCTTGATACTGCAGAGGCCCCCCATTTAGATGTCTAGAAACAAAGGGGTGGCCGATTAAGTATATCTATGTTTGCACTTAGAAATGTTCACTCCCTCTGATCTCCTACTGCTATTCAATGTGAAAAATACTCACCAGAGGTCCACCACTGCTCCCACTCAGCTCAGCGGTTTTCTTCCTGAAATTATCCCTGTCCAATAACCCTAAGCGCAGACAAACATTTTATCAGGACTGGCCCAAGCACTTATATTCATCGAACTCACCGCCGTGGATATATTTAGTATGTAGTGTTGCAATGTTAGCCAATGAGTCATATTAGACTGTGGACACACATGTGCCCCACTACTTTGCCACTGAAACTTCAAACTCTTTACTTCTCTGTAAAGAAAACAAAGCTTTTCCTTGGTTAAGGATACAAGTAAATGTCTCTATCCTGCAACTAAACCTTTTTGAAGTGTATGAAGATACACTTAATAACTTTAGCTAGAAAATACACATGTGCATGATTTCTATTCTTTCTAGGATTTTCAGGCTATGTTCCAGAAGTGCTTTATTCTTGATAAATCATTTTTTTCTTATTTTAAATACATATGACTCAGCCTGAATATATTGGGTTTTTATTTCTTCTTTGAATCACAGTGAGAGATTCAGAAGTCATCTTCACCTCCAGAGAGTTACACCTTAAGCTCCTCAGGTTCACTATACATGGGCATCATGCCTGGGAACCCTAGAGAGATGTACCTTAAGCTCCTTCGGTACCCTATACAAGGGCATAATACCTGGGAACCCTAGAGAGTTAAAGCTTAAGCTCATTGGTTACCCTATACATGGTCATTATATCTGGGAACCATAGAGAGATGAACCTTGAGCTCCGTAGGTACCCTATACCTGGGCATTATACCTGGGAACCCTAGAGAATTAAACCTTAAGCTCCTTGGGTTCCCTATTCATGGGCATCATACTTGGGAACCCACAATAGATTAAACCTAAGCTCCTTGGGTTCCCTATACATGGGCATTATATCTGGGAACCCTAGAGAATTAAACCGTAAGCTCCTCGGATTCCCTGTCCATGGGCATCATATCTGGGAACCCTAGAAAGACGAACCTTGAGCTCCTCGGGTCCCCTGTACATGGGCATCAGACCTGGGAACCCTAGAGAATTAAACCTTAAGCTCCTCAGGTTCCTTACACATGGGCATCATAAGCTCCTCGGATTCCCTGTCCATGGGCATCATATCTGGGAACTAATAATATTCCTTGCATTGGTGATAAAGTATGGACGCGTGGTGAATGCAATCAAGCATGGCTCTAGAAAAAAAACAAGGCGGACACTTAAGTCTTTTTATATCTACATTGAAAAAGAAGTCTTGAACACCTACCTAAATGGAGGAGGAAATACAAGAACGCGCACTGCTGAGTTAACACAGAGAAGGAGAACCATGATGCACCAAAGCACAGCTGAATGGACAGTTGGTAAAATGTGAGAGTGGGAAGGGTGGATCAGCGTGAAAGAACTGAACTACCTTGGAGAATGTGAATTAATCACAATACCAGGGTTAGTGGAAGTGACATCACACAACTGATGACATCACTAGAAGTGAGGGATGCACATCACCATTGAAAGTGACGTTGTCACTTGAAGGGGCATGACATAGCTTTTATCCATGAAGACTTCACAGATGTTCAAAACATAAATAGGATTAAGAGCAATATAAGTAAGAAATGGTTATTAGAGCAAACACAAATCGATTTCAGTTACCAATCATATTTTTACCAGGCTGCTGGCTTCATATGCAATTGGTGAGGTGATGATATGACAGACGTAAACCTATCAGAATCAGCATATGACAGCAGCACAGCCTTCATCTGCCAGTACAGCCTCATGGCGCAGTATGATGGGCCTACTGTGAAATGTACACACAAACAATAGAAACGCTGCCCCTGTTTGGGGGATAGAAATGCAAGCATCAAAGTCGCGGAAGTCACACATGAGCCTGCCGTGATGTGTGCACCCTCTTTGCATGTTCCTAATATTTGCAGGCAAATGTGGCTAATTTCTGCGCATTTCAAAGCACATTTGGTGAATTTGGGGTGTGCATTGAAAGGCACAGTAACACCCTCTTATTTGGACAAATGTGCAAAGGAGGTGGGAAAAGGCATCAGAATAAGCACATTCAGAAATGATACCTTATTTAAAAATATCAGTTTGACTGAGACTCTACCTGACAGGCAGACTCTGGCCACATTATACGGAGGGCGGTAAGGGGTTACCGGTACCGTTAAGGGTACCAGTGCCGGTAAACCCTTACCGCCTTACTACGAGGTCCCTTTGTGGGACCCTACCCTAGTGGCTGGTTTTACCAGCCGTTAAGGACGGGACCCGCGAAGGGACCTAGGAGGTAATTACGGTACCGCAATTTGCGGTACCGTAATTACCGCCTTCCCCATTCCCTTTGAACCCTATGGGGGAAAAAATGGGAATGGGGAAGGGGCATGGTGAATGGGGAATTACCGCCCCCACACACCTTGGAATAGGGCGGTAATTCCGCCATTCACCATGGCGGACTCAGTAAAATACCGGCGGCATGGTTACCGCCGTCCGTGTAATGAGGCCCATAGTATCATTTTGCATGTGTATAAGCGAGGCCGAAGATATGACCCTAGGGGTTACAGGATACTGGCAGGTTCAGATGCTGCAGCCAAGATGTTTGGCCATGCACTATTAGGAGAAGTTAACAGACTGGATTGATACTAATACTATACTTCCTTATGACCAGGCTGGTTTCAGGAGGGGGGCCTCTATGCTGACCAACATCTTGGCTTTGGTGGCTATTTTAGAACAGGTCAGGCACATTTACATGCAAGTGGTTCATGCTGCCTTTATCAACTTTAGTGCATCCCATGACACTGTTCAGAGGAGCCTGCTATGGTTAAGACTGTAAAAGTCAGGCATACCTCGGGACCTGCTGACGATGATCTCGTCTTTACATCATAACACTACAGTGGCTGTGAGATTGTGCTACACTGGCCGCCTAATGCAATCTATTCACATCCATAACGGCCTTAAACAGACTGCTATGGCTGTTGCGTGTTGGCACCTACTTGGCTGATGTGTCCACTAAACAAAGATCCAAGGACGTTCATCCGTCAGGATTAGGGAACAATAGTTTCCAGTTTCCGGGCTATGTGAGGAATTGATTCTTTTGGACCTCACCCCTAAGGATCTACAGGTCCAATTAGACTTACTCCTTGCAGAATGACCTGATCTTCAATTCCAACAAGATTAAGATTATGATTTTCACTTCTTGTCAGAATAAAATTAAAAAAAAAACAACAAAGTGGATCTTGGTGTGTGCGGTGTGTTTCCCTGTAGCTGTGTAAGCAGAGCTCTTTGCTGGTGATCGAAATCGGAAATCCTTTTTTAATTTCCATTAAATTGCCTGGAGGCAGACCTTAAGAACTCCTTCCTTCGCCTAGCGTGTGTGCGGTGTGCCCAGTGTGTTTCCGTGTGTCTGTGTAAGCAGAGCTCTTTTCTGGTGATCAATTATGTGCATCCAATAGCTGGGCCTCAATGGGAGACTTATTTTGGAACACTCTATTCTGCTCCTTCTCGGGTTGAAGTGATGAATGGGGCAGATGGTTCCGGTGTGTATGTCAATCTCGATTGGGATAGCTTGGATATTGATATTGATACATGGATCATCCCTCTTGGATGATCCATGTAGGATTTTCCCTAGATTTGTGTGTGAGCATTGGAAAATTGGGCGGTGGGTGCCTGTAAATTGGATGTAAATTGGATGTAAATCAGTCCGGTTTTAGAAAAGGTACTAGTACATCCCTTAACTGTCTGTTGATTCAGCTACTGACTTCTCAGGCTACAGCAATGAAGCGTAGTCTACATTTGGCCTTCTCAGACATCACCAAGGCCTTTGATTGTGTAGACCGGGCACGCCTTTGGAAGATGCTAAGAGAGTGGTGAAGAGGAGGAAACTGAGTGTGTCCCCCGTGCCGAATGGACCCCTTGCCGGAAGAAGTCCCAGCAGCACTGCAACTACAGACCACATGAATTCCTGTAAACCCCCACGGCCCGAGTCGGAATGGCCACCATGGGAAGTGTGCTGCTTGTCGGCTCCATGCTTCTGTTAAACCACGCACCTTGCCCAAGATGGATGAAGACTGGCAGGAGCTAGTTTATGTCAGTTGACTGGACACACTTGACTACGCTATGCAGCAGTCATTAGAGACACCATGACGACATTGTCGCATTAGACACAAAGTACACGCGCACATCCGCGCACCTGGGTACCACGCACAACTCTACACGAAGCACACGCGCATGTCCGTGCAAACTGGATACCCATGCACAGGGCTAGAGGACAGTCACATATACAGTGACATACTTCTGGAACGGAAGGAGTGGATGGAACCGAAGGAGTGGATGGAACGGAAGGAGTGGATGGAACAGATGGAGTGGATGGAACGGAAGGAGTGGATGGAACAGATGAGTGAACGGAACAGATGGAGTGGATGGAACATATGAGTGGATGGAACAGATGGAGTGGATGGAAAGGGTGGAGTAGATGGAGCGGATGGATTGGATAGAACAGATGGACCATTTGGAACAGATGGAGTGAATGGAACGGAAGGAGTGGATGGAACGGAAGGAGTGGATGGAACAGATGGAGTGGATGAAACAGATGGACTGGATGGAACAGATTGAGCAGACGGAACAGATGGAGTGGATTGAACAGATCCACGGATTGAATGAATAGGAAGGACGGAACGGACATAACACATTAAACGGATGGGAAGGATGGAATGGGTCTATAGAATGGATGGAGTAGATCATGTGGATGAAGGGTAGAGTGGATGGAATGGATAGAAGGACTAGTAGATTAAATGGATGTATCAGACAAAATGGATGAACAGACGACGTGGAATGAACAGACAGTAAATAAAACGGATAGACTAGATGGTACAGATGGAGTACTCAATCTCAAGCGCTTTACTGATAACCACCAAACCACACTACCACGCTTACTCTCTCCTATAGACCACCACTCATGTAGAACACAGCAATACTATGACACATTTGGTATATCTGTTCTCATACTAACACCTGCCTCATACTCCTCATCATCCTAATTAAACACAGCTAGCTGTGCCCACACCGCTAGCTTAAGCGTCTCCTCAGGCCTAATGCAGCCAGAAATCAGTCTGGGTGTCCACCCTCCAGAATTGAACACATAAACTGGCCGCCCCACCACCACACCTACCATGCAGCTGCCACACCGGCTACACATATATCCGATGCACCCACGCCCCTTATGACTCTTTCTCTCTCTCTCTACTGACTTGAACTACGGTTCCCGAGGGTGTTCAACCCACCAGTGCTTTGCGATCATACCAGTGATACGTAAGGCGCTATATAAATGCCAAGTAACATAACATAACATATTTGCATGTTTGTTATTTTGTGAGCTAGACACCATAGTATCGGGCAATGCAAGATGCAATAAGAGACCATATTCAAGCTTGCAACGCTTATAGATGCTTAAATAAGGAGGCCTGGGACATGGTAAATCATTAAACCCTCTGACACTACAATGCTCAAGTAAAAGCCACTTGAGGCCATGATGGGCTCGGTAAATTTCCAGAGGCGAGATTCTGCTCAACTGAATGAACCTGGCAAGGAGATGCAGACAGCCAAGGTTGAATTGTTGCAACCAGATGCCTCACTGGCTCTTCCAAGGTAACACCGGCGGCTACAGACAATGCTCCTTGTTAAAGCCTCCCAAAAATCATGGTAATTGAACTCACAGAAGGGACCCCCTACCACGTGACTAACAGCCCGACAAGGCCTGGCGGGCAGGCACAGGTGCCTACTGATGGGAATGGAATGTCCCCATGGCGTTAGCTGACCAGACACCATTGTAAGCCGCAAACACATAGTTGCAACTTACTGAAACATAGTTGAGAGGCAGGTGTCTTGCGGGCTGGAAACAGAGCTTGTCCCAGGCCTGGGGGCTCGCAGCCCAGCCAATCAGGGAATGGCATCCAAGGGTAGATAGTGGGGGGACACTAGCCAATCACAGGGCTCTACCAATGTACCTCTTTTCAGGTAACAATTTTCAAGGATGTCCCAAGCAGGCCACCTGATCTAGAGCGACCACTAACCCAGCTTTCTATATGTCCCTATAGGGGACCCTCCACTCAGTGGCCTATCCCGAGCGGAGCTGGACCTCAGGGGACGGAGCCAGCGGCGGCTCGGAGTGTGACATCATGAACCATCAAAACTGGGCTGCGAGCCAGAGTTCACGGTGAGGTGCCTCGACCCTGCTGGTATCTGAACCCTGTGTGTTTCTTTGAAGAAACCACAGTAGATCTTGCTCCTTGTGTGGACCTCGACTTCTTGGGACCCGGTAGGGGGTCAGGGCCCCCGGTGAGCTGGGAGGCTGTGGATCCTCAGCACAGCTCTGCCGGGCCCTGAAAACTCCTTGACAGTGGGGTTGCCCGGAAGCTTTAGTTGAAATTCTGGAGCAGCTCCCCTCTGATATAAAATTGAAAGTGAGGCTGGATCAGAGGGGTTCATATTCAGGTTGGATCTATGATGTATGTAAATTACCACAGGGGTGCATGCTGGCACCCTTTCTACTCAACCTTTATATCTTTGGCATCAGAGCTGCATTGGAAGCAATAGTGGCAAATCCCCCCAAATTGGGTACGTTGAAAATTCACTACCTTTTAATGTTGATGATTTGGTTTTATTGGATAATACTCCAACTGGCCTACAAAATCACTGAAAGCTTTGGACACGTATTTTACAAACCTTGGCCTGTGTATTAATGTACCAAAATCTAAGTTCCTCATTATTAACCCACGCAAGTCCTGTATGGGACGTTTGGCCTTTGGTTGGTAGATTGGTGGTGAGAGATTGGAGGTCGTATCTGAGTTCAAATACCTGGGGGTTACATTCAGAGCAAGGAAGTCTGTTGCTTTGGCAAACCAGTCACTTAAAATCAATGCTTTTTTGGCAGCGGTTAAACTTCGGCTGCCTGACAAAAATATGGGCGCTTTTCATTCTCACCTGCCCTGAAATTGTATAATAAAGTGCTGGTTCCAAGATTAGTCTATGGGGCTGGGGTGCAAGAGGAGGGTTTGCTTTGGTCGAAGACAGAGTCCTTCATTTAGAAGCGTGCACTGTCACTGCCTAGGTGCATGCCCTCAGCGCCCAAAGGACATATTTTGGGTTTGGTATCTCTGGATGCTATTGTGTCGTGGTGTAGAGTACAACTGCTGAGAGGCATCTTACTTTGCCCCCCCCCCCCCCCGACACTTTATTTGAACAATCAAATGCTATTCTCAGGAAGGGAGATTGTGGATCTTTGAATTTGTGGGTGAATGCTTTGATAAATATTCTTGAAAATAATGCTCTAGTGAGGGAGGATTTAGAGGTTATTCCTTACAATGTTAAACAGAAACTGTTTGAAAAGGATTGGATAATGAATAGACAACAGTTGGCCTCATACACAATCTGGGAGCATTTTGTAATGGATATTAAACCTTTCTTCCACTACAGTATTGCATGGTTAGACATCCTTCTAAACAAGTGAGACTTTTTTGGCTACGGCCTAAATTGAATCTTTTGCCTACAAATTATGTAGTGGGGGTCGCTTGAAACCTCCAATTGCTGAACTCACATGTCGTTTCTGTTAGATAACTAGGGAAACGGTAAAACATTTAATTATCTAATGCACTGCACTTTGTGAATTACGTCGGGCAACTTTTGAATTTTACTTTGCAAAGAGACCACTGTTTTCATGGGATATTCTTTGGTGGCAGCTATTATTAGAACATAGTGATCAACTTGTGATTGCAGTCATTAATTTCTGTGCAATAATCTTTAATGAAGAAATGTAGTCTCTTCTTTTAAAAAAATGGGCTTATGATTTGTTTTAAATATTACTTATTTACATGACATTAAGTTACACCTAGGAGCTGTTTCATATTTTAGATTGTTTTAGATATGTGAGAAGTTGTATTTTCGATTTCTGTCTTGCTGAATGTTTCTACGATGTATGACTTTTTTTTTTATTAGAATTTATTTAGGAATTTTAAAAACATAGAAAAAGGCAAAGCAGTACTCAAGGTCAAATAAAATGCTGTACAAACAATTGAAACTTTCCGCCCCTGGAAAATGTGTTGCAACTATTCAAAATAGGTTTCTCCCACCCGCCCACCCCCCACTCCCCCACCCCGGAACACTCTCTCCTCTCTCATTCTCTAGTGTTCATATTCAGTAGAAGTCGCAGTAAGATTGGTTGCCTTTGCCTCCTCAGGGCTTTGATATAGGTGTTTTCCAGCGTATAAATACGGTATACCCTCATCAGGGGAGTAGGCAGAACTATCTTTTTCTGGTCCATGCTCTAGCCATTAGTCTCCGGCATATACTTATTTACAAAGTCTTCCCAAAGTATGTCACATTGTGCAGATTTTGCATGCAGTGATGAGGTAATTTTCTCCATAACACAGATATTCAATGCAACATTAATCCATTCAGCCTTACTTGATATACTCTCAGATTTCCACTTTATGACTAGAGCGACACCTATGTAACAATTTGATCGCGTGAAGTTTGCATTGACAGGATATAGACACCTGTCGGCGCGTCCCTGCAAATCCTTCCCCACATGGCCGGGTCGACTTGTTCGCCCAGATCTTTCTCCCATTTGCCTTTCAAGAGCAGTGTGGATCCTTTCCCAGCCTCAATCAGTTCCCTATACATGGCAGATATCAATCCTTTCATTTCCATTCTGGAATTCAAAGCTTCTCAAAAGGGGTGAGTTCTCTACTTGCATTATCTTTCCATTCATCCCTTGTTAAAACACCCTTGATCTGCAAAAAATGGAAGACAGACAGGGGGCCCAGACCTAGGGCCTTACCCAATTCAGAGATTGTGACGAAGGAGCTGTTTTTCCACAACTGACCCACCCTCTCCAGACCAGCCTTGAACCAGGACTGGAATCTCTCCAAATTGGGGATACTTTCTCTTATGCCGGAGGCCCAAAGGTGGCTCAGGTGGGACGGCCATGATGTAACTTTTCATATTTCACTTTTCTCACGCCACAGTCCCCTGTATCGGGTGGTCCCTTAGCCTCTGCAACAGTTTGGGCCTCATTACGACCCTGGCGGTACGGGGTAAATGGTGCCGTAAAAGGTGCCGGCGCCGTTTACCCCGTACCGCCTCATTACGAGGTCCCCTCGCGGGACCCAGGAAGCAACGCCTGGTCAAACCAGGCGTGCTTACCGGGTCACGCGAGGGGAAGAGGGAGCAAGCAATGGGCCAGCTCGTAATGGCCTGTTGTTTGCTCCCTCTCCCATTCCCATTCAGCCCTATGGGGGCTGAATGGGAATGGGGAAGGACCGGGTCCGGGTCCTTGGAGGGAGGAATTACCGGGCCTTCCGAACTCGGAATGGCCCGGACCCAGAACGCCAAACTCGTAATGAGGGCCTTTGTCTCTCGGTACCCAAAGCCATTCAGAGACTGTTGCCGGGGACAAATAGTGATTATCCATTGCCACCCACTGAAGCTCCTTTTGATTACGCAAGTGGGGAATTAGGATTCGCAATTGGGCAGCTTGATAGTACTTCATTAAGTCTGGGAGTCCCACCGCCCTTTATCTTTAGGTAGTGCCAGCATGTCATATGCTACTCTCGCTCTCTTTCCCTGCCAAAGGAACCTCACAATGGTCCTTTTAACCTCGCCAAAGAAAAGCTTTGGGATCTGTATAGGAAGCATCTGAAAGGGGTAAAGAAAACGAGGGAGGCACACCATTTTTATTGCATTAAGCCTCCCCAGCCAAGATATCGTCAGTTTTTCCCATTTGGCAAGATCTGCATGAAACCTCTCGAGGAGGGGGGGGAATTGGACTCGTAAAGTTTGTTAATATCCCTCGTGATCTGCATGCCTAGATATTTGAGCTTAACATTGTTCACTATGAGAACTACGGGGAGAGTCTTTCCATAGCTGCCTGTGTATTTTTGTGCAGGGGGAATAACATCGATTTGGCCTGATTAATTTTGAAACACAAGAGGTTTCCATATTCTTTAATTAGTTGAATTGCTTTGGGTATAGAGGATGTGGAATTCGAATTGTGGAGAAGCAGGTCATCTGCGTACAGGGCTACCTTGTATTGTGTTGTCCCTAGTCAAATTCCCTCCAGCTGGTGCAGGGGTCAAGTCCTAAAAATTAAAGTGGGGGGGACTCATCAATAAACGCAATGGGATGTGACGTTGCCAGAAATTAGCATATCAAGGTGAAATATGCACATTTCATTAAATTGCCTTTGCATAACCACCCAAATTGAATAGGACGAATGGCATTTGCCTTTCATAAAATCAACACACAGACAAAAACAGAGAGGATATTTTCTTCTAATAGTGTTTTTTGAAAACTTTTAAAGGTGGGCATGTTTCAAACTCCAAGAACCAATACAAATGTTTTCCCTGGGACTTGCAGTACCGAAATGAGACATTTCACCTTAAGTTGTTTGTTCAGTTTCATCAGGTTATATAGTGCAGTGATGAAGTGTCTGGCCTACAAACCTGTGGATTGCGGTTTGATTCCGGGGTCGGCTTTAATTCATAAATTCAAAGAGGACATTCAATGTTTCTCATTTTAGCCGGGGGGACTGAGTCCACCCTCTGAATAAAGTGGGTGGACTCCTTCCCCCCGCGTGTACCCTCGACTGAGCCCTGGCCTGGTGTCATCCCTTAATTTCTGGGCCAAGGGTTCTAATGAGAGCGCAAGAGTATCGCCGATATAGGACATCCCTGTCATGCTCCCCTGCCTAATTCAAACCAGCGGTAGTATTCTCCATTTACAAAAACAGAGGCTTTGGGGGATATATTTACTGCCTGAATCCCTCTTCTGAATTTCGGGCCTATTCCCAGTTTGCGGAGGACTGTCATCAGAAAGGATGGGAATGGGGACCACGGAAGCACCGGTTCTGTTGTCACTGGTGCCGGTGCTTCCGTGACGGCTTTGCCTACCATGGCCTCAGTGTCCGGCAGGGACAGACCTGTCAGGCACAGCAGCTCCGGCAGGCAAACCCATAGTTTGCCGGTCTGGAAACAATGGTGCTTTTAAGCATACCGGCACCGTTGTTTCCGGACCCGCAAATTTATATTGAGGCCCATAGAAAACGATTAGATAGCAAAAAGAGATATGTTGGCGACCTATACAGTTTATTACAGTTTTCACGGAGATGTAAAACCTTTTAAGATTCTACAACCATATCTGCAAAAACACTTTTCTAAAACATGTAGAATTGTTTTGCTGAGAGTTACATTGAATTTGTATCTGACTAATGATGTTCTGGGGCAAGAGCGGGACTCTCAAGAAAGGAGCGAGCGTGTTGCTTCTGTCATTTGGAGGTTGAGAGACGGAAACATCTGGTAATCTCATGTAGCGCTCCGATGGTAACTCGTGTTGAAGCATTCGGTAGCTATATGACACAGTTTGGAATCTGGACTTAGGAGTATATATCGCGCTGTTTGTTAATACATCCAGGGGATATGTTGTCTGTAGCTGCAATTACATATGTTAATATAATTTTTAGGGCCACTTAATTCCCTGTTTTATGTTTTACATTGATATCCATTCTTTTTTTGTGTACCACTAGCTAGGACGTACTGTAAGATACGATTTGGCTCCGAATAAGTAATAATTACCTGTTGCACTTGTCACTTTATATCTTAAATGGTTTTTTGTTTTATTTTCCATTATGACAAGAAATCTAGTAATTTCAATCTAATAGATGAAAAGAAAAGGCAATGAAAAAGCACTTAGAACTTTATTTTGTTCCAGGTTGGTGTTTGAGATTGGATTATTTAGGATACCTGTTATTATCTTCTATCATGCACTTCATGCAAAATGCAGCTGTATTTGTGATATGTATTAATATTTGTCTGTAGAAAATTGTATGACATGATTTTATTGTGTTCTTAGTATGTATTTTAGAATTAAATGTTTTGTATTTTGTTATATGAGTGAGGATAATCATGGAAATGTTCTTAGTATTTTTATAAGGTTTTATCCAGGTATTAATGTAAATTGTTCATGTATACTTAATTGTGAACGTTTTTTTTAAACCATGACAGAACAAAATAAATACAAATACAAAATATAAAAACCTAAAAATAGAAGCCTCACTTAAATAAAGTATTTAGAAGGAGGCCTCATTACGGTTCTGGCAGTAGCCGTGCCGGTAAAACCGTCAGGTAGCTGCCAGACCCGTAATGAATTACCGGTGCCTGACTTCCCAGTGCCACTGGGCTATTCCAAGTCCGGTGGCCGGGAAGTCATGCACCAGTAATTTCTTTAGTCCCCATTCCCATGGAGTCCCATAGAACTCCATGGGAATGGGGACACAGGAGCACTGGCACCATTAACAACAGTTCTGGTGCTCCCGTGAGAACACTGTGAGCGGCTGCTGTCCCGCCCTGCAGGCCTGACCCTGGTGGGTGGGACGGCAGCCACCCACAGAGTCGTACTGTGCCGGTAACAATGGTACCGGTAGACTTACCGGCACTGTTGATATCGGACCGGCATAGTTATGCCGGCACTGAGGCCCACGGAGTCTTATAAAACTTTGTCCGATGAGCATTTCAAGAAAAGTCTTCCATGTATAGGTCAGAGTTCTTTGTTGAGAACCCGCAGATAATGTCTCCTTGTGCAGGAAAATGCATTCGAGTGGAGCAATGAAATTAGTATAGGAATTAGAGGGAGTATGGTATGACTGTTGAATCCTCAACAAGGGCGCATCTCTCAATGGCGCCAGAGCAGGGCATAGCTACTTACTTGAGGGTAGTTCATAGTTCACATCTAAATTCCACCAGGTTTTGCTAGCAAGGACAAAGCGTGGAGTTTTGACCCTAAAGGTTATTACCAACTCCTGGAAAAGGTATGAAGCTAACCATACCCATCTTATTCATGGTAGTGGAGAAAGAGAAACCTTGTTATATTGTAATGCTCTGTCTAAAGCATGCTGCTGAGGGGGAGAGGTGTTTACTGCCATTTTGGAGAGAAAGAGGGCACAGGCAATGAAGAGCTACACTATTATATATATTAATGGTTGGTGATCATCTTTGTTGTTAATTAGACTTCTATCTAATTCGAGACTTGATGAAAGAGAAAAACTGTTAGAAAATTAAGGAACTGATTTTTGTGTTTGGGACAGTGCTCCAGTTGAGGGAACTAAATTCCGAATTTATATATCTGATAACTTTAATTATTTAATGTTATGTATAGCTGTTTTGAACACTTGCATATGGTAGTTTGTAGATATTTAGGGGGTAATTCATAGAAATCGGTGCACAAGTGGTGCATGCGGCTGGTGCACAGAGTGCACGTGTGGCAGTCTGCACCAGCCGCGTGCGCCAAAACCCATTTAGGTGCACAGCGTATTCATGGATTTATACATCCATAAGCAGCCGTGGCGCAGAGTGGTGCAGCGACCCTGCAGCAGCGCCAGTTGCATTGTGTGCCAAAAACATCGCACAAATCCAGTACATGGCACAAAGGTGGGTGGACCAGCATACAGCCCCCCAACCACGAAAACGCGTGTAAAACTCCCCACGCACGCAACAGAATACACGCACCCCGCTCGCGCCAGGCCCATCGCATGTAAAACTCCCTGCGCACCCCTCGGAATACACGTACCCCGCTCACGCCAGCGAAAATGCGTGTAAAACTCCCCGCGCACCCCTCGGAATACACTTACCCTGCTCGCGCCAGCAAAAATGCGTGCAAAACTCCCTGCGCACCCCACGGAATAGACATACCCCACTCACGCCAGGTAAATTGCGTGGAAAAAGTCCCCCCTGTGGTGTGTGCTGCCTGTGGGGCATGGCCAGGGTGGATGGGCTGCCTGCGGGGCATGGGGAGGGTGAATGGGCTGCCTGCGGGGCATAGGGAGGGTGTATGGGCTGGCTGCGCATATCCCGGGGGTGCGTGTGGAGTTCAACATGCGATAGGCCTGGCACGAGCGGGGTACATGTATTTCGGGGGTACGCAGGGAGTTTCACACGTGATAGGCCTTGGGCCAGCAGGGTACGTGTATTTTGGGGTTACGCGGGGAGTTTCACATGCGATAGTCCTTGGCCGAGCGGGGTACGTGTATTTCGGGGGTGCGCGGGAAGTTTCACACGTGATAGGCCTTGGGCGAGCGGGGTACATGTACTTCAGGATTATGCAGGGAGTTTCACACGCGACAGGCCTTGGGGAGCGGGGTACGTGTATTTCGGGGGTACGTGGGGAGTTTCACACGAGATAGGCCTTGCGTGAGCGGGGTACGTGTATTTCGGGGGTACGCAGGGAGTTTCACATGCGACAGGCCTTGGGGAATGGGGTACGTGTATTTTGGGGGTATGTGGGTAGTTTCACGCGATAGGCCTTGGCGAGCGGGGTATGTGTATTTCGGGGGTATGCAGGGAGTTTCACACGCGATAGGCCTTGGGCGAGCGGGGTACGTGTATTTCGGGTTACGCGGGGAGTTTCACATGCGATAGTCCTTGCCCGAGCGGGGTAGATGTATTTCGGGGGTGCACGGGAAGTTTTACATGCGATAGGCCTTGGGCGAGCGGGGTACGTGTACTTCGGGGTTATGCAGTGAGTTTCACCCGCGACAGGCCTTGGGGAGCGGGGTACGTGTATTTTGGTGGTACGCAGGGAGTTTTACATGCGATAGGCATTGGGCGAGCGGGGTACGTGTATTTCGGGGGTACGCGGGGAGTTTCACATGCGATAGGCCTTGGGTGAGTGAGGCACGTGTATTTCGGGGTACACGGGAAGTTTCACACGCGACAGACCTTGGGGAGCGGGGTACATGTATTTCAGGGGTGCGTGGGCAGTTTCACACGCGATAGGCCTTGGGCGAGTGGGGTATATGTATTTTGGGGGTACGCAGGGAGTTTCACACGCGACAGGCCTTGGGGAGCGGGGTATGTGTATTTCGGGGGTACGTGGGTAGTTTCACATGCGATAGGCCTTGGGCGAGCAGGGTACGTGTATTTCAGGGGTAAACAGGGAGTTTCACATGCGATAGGCCTTGGGTGAGTGAGGCACGTGTATTTCGGGGTACACGGGAAGTTTCACACGCGACAGACCTTGGGGAGCGGGGTACATGTATTTCAGGGGTGTGCGGGCAGTTTCACACGCGATAGGCCTTGGGCGAGTGGGGTATATGTATTTTGGGGGTACGCAGGGAGTTTCACACGCGACAGGCCTTGGGGAGCGGGGTATGTGTATTTCGGGGGTACGTGGGTAGTTTCACATGCGATAGGCCTTGGGCGAGCAGGGTACGTGTATTTCAGGGGTAAACAGGGAGTTTCACATGCGATAGGCCTTGGGTGAGTGAGGCACGTGTATTTCGGGGTACACGGGAAGTTTCACACGCGACAGACCTTGGGGAGCGGGGTACATGTATTTCAGGGGTGCGCGGGCAGTTTCACACACGATAGGCCTTGGGCGAGTGGGGTATATGTATTTTGGGGGTACGCAGGGAGTTTCACACGCGACAGGCCTTGGGGAGCGGGGTATGTGTATTTCGGGGGTACGTGGGTAGTTTCACATGCGATAGGCCTTGGGCGAGCAGGGTACGTGTATTTCAGGGGTAAACAGGGAGTTTCACATGCGATAGGCCTTGGGTGAGTGAGGCACGTGTATTTCGGGGTACACGGGAAGTTTCACACGCGACAGACCTTGGGGAGCGGGGTACATGTATTTCAGGGGTGCGCGGGCAGTTTCACACACGATAGGCCTTGGGCGAGTGGGGTATATGTATTTTGGGGGTACGCAGGGAGTTTCACACGCGACAGGCCTTGGGGAGCGGGGTATGTGTATTTCGGGGGTACGTGGGTAGTTTCACATGCGATAGGCCTTGGGCGAGCAGGGTACGTGTATTTCAGGGGTAAACAGGGAGTTTCACACGCGATAGGCCTTGGCGAGTGGGGTACGTGTATTTCGGGGGTACGCCAGGAGTTTCACACATGACAGGCCTTGGGAAACGGGGTACGAGTATTTTGGGGGTACATGGGTAGTTTCACACGCGATAGGCCTTGGGCGTGCGGGGTATGTGTATTTCGGGGGTACACGGGGAGTTTCACACACGATAGTCCTTGGCCGAGTGGGGTACGTGTATTTCGGGGGTGCGTGGGAAGTTTCATATGCAATTTGGCATTGTGGGCCCTCCCGGGTGTGCAGTTCCCCCCTCCCCATGACCTACAGGCAGCCCACACCACAGGGGACTACCCTACAACCCTCACCATGACCTGCAGGCAGCCCACATGGCACCATGCACTTGTGAGTGCACTTTTGAGCCCCAACTCATGCCCCCCACCCACCCACCATTGATGGGCACCTTCCAGCAACCCTGACTCATGTCATCCCCCACCGCACCCCCAGTGACGGGCACCTACCAGCAGGCCCTAACTCATGTTCCCCCAACCCACCCCCAGTGACGTGCACCTGCCAGCAAGCCCCGACTCATGTCCCCCTATCACCCACCCACCATTGACGGGCACCTGCCAGCAGGCCCCGACTCAGGTACCCCCACCCCACCCCCAGTGACAGGCACCTGCCAGCAGGCCCTGACTCATGCCCCCAAATTGATGGGCACTTGCCAGCAGGCCCTGACTCATGTCCCCCACCCCACCCCCAGTGACGGGAACCTGCAGCAGGCCCGGACTCAGGTTCCCCCCTCCCAACATGTCATCACGATCCACACTCATGGCCCTTATGGACACCCAAATCCCACCCCACGCCACTCCAGTCCAAACACCCAACCAAGCATTCCATCCTCTCCACATTGAAATCTCCATGTCATGATAGATCCCAAATGACAAGTATGCACATCAATACATGTCCGTCAGACACACACAATGGGGGCTTATGAATGAGAAAACCCACATCGTGACATGCACGAAACCAATGAGAGAATACCACACAAATGAAGTATGAAATAAAAATGTATTATATACAAAATGGAAGGAATGAAAGAAAATCACACAAGAAAATAAATAATAAATAAAAGCCTGGATGTCCAAAATGAATGAAAAAATGTGAATGCTGAATCCAATTAAATCCAAATTAAAATGGCTCCAAAGCGTTCGTCCATTAAACCAAATCTAAAGTTCCAAAAATAAGAAAACCATTGCTCCATGTTGAAAAAAAATCCAATGAAGTGAAATCCAGTGCAGAACTATTAACAATGTAAAAATCCAGGGTCCATGAGCCCAACAATCCAAAAGGAAACCTACCAAAAAGCCTACCTAATAAATAACTATATACAAAAAGGCGGGGCATAGTCCATGCGCCCCAAAGGAAAAAAAATAGAAAGGAAACTTACACCCAAAGAACTATTTACAAAGGTGGCGGGCAAGTCCAACGGCTCATTTGTTGATGTCCCGGGCCAGGGCATCATCGAACTCCACTTCAACGTCCTGGAGGCGGGCCTCTTCCCTGGCCCGAGGTCTCGCAGTGATAAAGCCATGTCCACCTCCAACTCCCTGCAAATTCCCTCGAGGCACTCAGCCCGGCTCAACGCCCTGACCATAGTGAGCCATGCTTCTTTCTGCCCGCACCGCTCCGCATCTATTTGCCGGCCCAACCGCTGCCACACGGAAGACACTCCCAATCCAGGGTCCTCCTGCCCTCTGGCCGATGCCTGCCCCTGTGATGTTGATGGCCCTGAGCCATCATTGCTCCCACCTTGAGCCTGCTGCTGCCGTGCAAGTGCCCTGCCTGTCAATGCCTGCACATCCTCCTCCTGCTGGGGTCCAGTTGTTGGGGTGGCCACCCCTGCTTGACCTCCGACTCCTGACTGTGGCAGGGATTTGGCGTCCACCAGCCTGGCCCCTGGGTCAGAGGTAGCTTCACCGGGTGCCCAGGTGATACTTGGGCAGGTAGATGGCACAGAGGACGACTGGCGCATAGGGGGTTCAGTTGAGGAGGGGGTCGCTAGAAGGTCCAGTACATGGAGGAACCCAGCACCGGTGATCCCTCCAAGTTGGTCGACGCGGTCAACGAGGCATCTGAAATAACGTGCAGAGTCCTCACGAGAACCCTGCACGTTATCCTGGATGCCAAGTTGACGCAACACCACCCCAGCCAGGACAGGCTCAACACGGTCCCGGATTGCCACGACTGAAGGGAGAGGAAGGCCAGTTGTTGTTAGCGGATCCCCTTGCTGAAAACAGGTCTGGATGAAGGCATCCCTGCTGGTGCGGGATGATACAGTCACAGGATCGGGGACAGTATTACACACAGGCACCTCCGTAGCCACCTGTGCTGCCTCATGTCCATGCCCCTGGACTGCACCACTAGCACCAGTGGCATCCCCCCTCCAGACCCTGTGTGTGGCCCTTCCACTGCCTCCTCCTCAACCAAACCCTCCACTAACCTGGATGACTCGGTGCCATCTTCCTCCATAGGCCCCTGTGGGGTATCAGCTGCCGGTTCTGCTGCCGAGAAGTCTGCCTCCGACCTCCGCCTCTTGGACCTACCCTCGGCAGCTGCGGGCACGGACGCGGCACTAGACCCTTCACTCTCTGACAAGATGACAACATGGGAGGTGAGCTGGGCCTTGCATCTGCAGCTGGCGGTGGGATCCCTGCCAATGTGCTCCACAGCACCGTCTCCACCCTATTCATCAGTTGACGCTGCGGACAGGGAGAGACAGAACACAGGCATCAGGGCACTGTACAATGGTCTGATACACACATGACAGTTGCGCATGAGTGGCAGTCTCAAACTTCACACATGGCATCACACTCCCCCAACACACATATCATTTGAACCCACACACATGTGCAAATCAACAGGAATGTTGCAGCAGGCAGCACCATCCATAAACATACAACAGCATGAGCATCCGAAGGTTGGCCTGACGTCACATGCAACACGGCGAGTGCCGAATACATGCACACACGCCACCAGACATACATGCATCTGTAAATCTCCACCACCTGTTGCAGTGAAATCACGCCATCCATGTGACATCTGCCAATCAGCCTCCTACATGTGGGTGTCACATGCATACATGGTGTATCACAGTGGCACACATGTGAAATACACACACACGCACATGTACATTGTGCACATACATGAAGGTCGAACCAACATCCATGTGTCACACCACAACCATGCCACAGTATATACACATACATTTAAACATGTGTGCACCGATACATGCATTTGGGCACCATGCATTTGAACACATACACCATGGATCATTGATGTGCCTCACACATGACTGGACTCACATGTGGCAGGCTCATGTCCCTGTATATACACATGCATACATGGGCCTTTCAAGACATATGTCCAACCTGCACACTCCTGGCACACCTGAACATGCACTGTGTCCTATCAGTACGCATGGACACTTACCGCTCGACTCCGGACGGGTCTGCCTCTGAAGGACCTGGAGTTGGAGCACTGGGTGTATGCGTTCCAGGACCCTCATCTGGATGTTGGTAAGGCGGACCCAGCACCCCTCTGCATGCTTTGCCTTCAAGAGGCACTGGGCCTTGCTGAGGGTCCTGGACCTGAAGTCCTCCCAGCGCTTCCAGATGTGTTGCATGTCACGGGCTGCCACCCCCTGCACGTGGATGGCAGCCACGATGTCCTTCCAGATCCTCTTCCGTCCTTCATTGTCAGCTTGTGAACTTCCAAAGAGGGCATCATAATTCACCAGGACTTGCTCCACCAGGATACCAACTTCTGCGGCACTGAAGCTGGTAGCCCTCTGCCTCTCTGGCTGGGGGTTGCCAGTGGTCTCCGATGGTGTTTCCCCCGACATGGCAACCCCCGAGGCAGGTGTGGGTGGGCAACTGAGTCCTGGTGCTGGGCTGTGGAGCGATGGAACTTCAGTCGGGAGTCTTCTGTTCCAGCAGGGGTGGTCACAGCAACTGGACCCCTGCAGATGGCTGACGTGCAGGCACCAAACAGCAGGGCACAAGGCCAGCAGGCAGGCAGCAGCAGATGGCAGGTGGGAGCGGGCTCAGGGCTCTGGGGGGCAGGAAAATGGCCTTCTAGGCAGGAGCGTGGTCTTCCGTGTGTTGTCGCGTGGCCAGCTTGATATGGAGTGATTTGGCATGTGAAAAAACTACACATCAGCGTGTAATTCGAGGAAAGGCCCTTAGTGTGTAAGCGCGTCTGTGACGTTACGCACGTGGGCGTTTCCCTCGTGACTGGTGCATAGTGAATCAGCACATGAAAAAACAACACGTCTGCGTGTAATTCGAGGAAAGGGCCTAAGGGCGTAAGTGAAGTGACACGTGCAGGCGTTTCCCTCAGCACGGGTTAAAGGTGTGCAGGGCCAGCAGTTCACTATAGGTGCCTTTCGTGGAGACCGATGTGTGTCTTGCTAATTCGTGTTGTTTCTCGCACCATCACAACTTCACAGCGGATCAAGGACGTATCTCTTCTTTTGGCGGGGGTATTGGCTACGCGTGTTTTTCATTATCATGCTAGTCTGACGGTGCGTCACGCACGCTCTTTTTCCCACTACGGGTGCCCTTGTGTATTGCGTACCCGTTTTCGAGATCACAGTAGCCTGCGTGTCCCATGCGTATGTGTTTTTCGTGTCCCTGGGTGCCACCACCTTGCGGGAGGTAATTACACACGTGGGCTACCGGGGGTTGCGTGCACGGTTTTACTGCAGTTTTGGGGTGCCTAAGCGTTGCGTGACCCGTCACTTCATCACCGGGGTCATATACAGCCTTGCAGGTGCACAGGGGTGCTGTTAACATCTTGTATCCCACCCCCTTCACCCCAATTGCCCAGGACAATTGTCATGTACACCTCGCATTGGCACTGCTCCATCTGTGCTGGCACTACTACATCTGTGCCATGGCTGGGAGGCCACGAAAGGTGAGGGGCACCTCAGCTGGGCATACTCCATGTGGCAGGCATGGTCAGGGACGTGGCCGGGGTGACCAGGGAGTAGGGGGACTCCAGGGTGTCCAGGGTGGCTGCAGAGGGGGAACAGGCAGGGGTGCGCCAGTTCAGCATGATGTTGTGCCACGTATTGGTGCAGTCATGCCACCACCTCCTGCGGCTCCGGGAGATGCAGTTCTTGCATCTGGCACTAGCGCCCATGTGACCCGGCAGTCCGTTTCATCGACTGCCATGGGCCCAAGGGTAGTGGTAGCTGCAGATGCAGCTGTGGACACCACCACCCAGGCTCAGGTTGGGCCAGCGCATGCTGCGTTGGCACAGGAAGAGTCCCTGGATGATTTCCAGGAGTTCAGGAGGAACAGGGTAAGTGCAGGCAGGGCTGCCCTGACCGAGGCACATGTCCCTGGGGCAGTATTGTCATCTGCTGTCCCGAGCAGTGGGGTGTCGGCAACTGCATGGGCAGATGCAGCCGACACCACCCCGCCTGTGAGTCTACCATCCAGGACAGTCCCGGTCAGTCACCTTAGCACAGCAGATGTTGCTGCGCAGGGTCAAGTCAGGGGCACCCAGCAGCCACTGACGCAAGTCAGGGCTACCTTCCTTGTTCCACCTGCCACTCCCTTGGTTCAATCCACCAGCGCCACTGCCTATACTGATCAGGGCGGCATTTGCCAGTCAGGGTCCGGACCACAGTCCAAGAGGAGGAAGGTTGCGCCTGCAGTAGAGGCTGGGACCCCAGACACAGCTCCGGCCTCTGGCATGTCGAGGAAGAAGCCTTTCTGCGTGCAGGAACTGGATTTCCCTGTGGACTACGTGCGGGACCACAACCGTGATATGCTGGTGGGGCCGAATTGTAACACTAGGCTGCCCATCGTATGTCCCACTGGAAGCAAGTAGCGGATCATGTGAATGCATTCGGCCATTAGGTGCGCACAGCCCAAGAGTGTAAAAAGCATTGGGATGACCTCCGACGCAGTGCTAAGGCGAAGCGTGCCTTCAGTTATGCCGTGACTGGGTTGGCTGGTGGTGGGTCACCAGCTCAGGAGGAAGACCTCACTCCGCACGAGGAAGTCGTTGCGGAGTTCATACCGGCAGGATTGGTCAAAGGAGTGGGAGAGATGCTGGACTTAGATGCCCCGTCCAGCGAGTGTTGTCGCGTGTTTGTCCAGACCATGTGTGTTTTGCTTGTGTGATGTGTGGTGCTTGACTGCCACTACATGTCATGGGTCCTCATGTGTGAGTCATGCAATGCTTCACTGATGCGTGCCTGCTGTGCAGCATGCTGGACATGTAGAGCAGACAGCGACTGTCCTCATCACCACACTTGCACCCTACTCACATGCTAGTCACCCGGCTGCCCCTCCGGTCCATGTTACAGCTCACTGGGCCTTCTGCATGTAGGCTGGGGTGCCTTTCCTCTCAGCACTGGGACTATGTCATCGCATGACTGACGTGCATGTGTGTTCTGCCTGCATACGGGCACTCCACATAGGCATGCTCCCTTGACCTTCCACCCCCCTGCACCCTAATTTCACCATGACACTGGTGTGTATCATGTTGGAGTACTGCAACGGCCTTTTCAAGGCTCCTGTGTACATGCACACTTTCCCCTGCCAACCAGCCAGACACATACAGTGGTGTACATCCTTTTCCTTGATGCAGGGTGTCTCACTCGGAATGTGCAGATGGCAGATGCTCTGCGGGGACATGAGTGCCCATTCATGCTCCAAGTGCATTCCATGCATGCCCCTATGTGTCCTTGACTGGATGATCATTGTAGCACGTGTCCAGGATGACCCCCATTTCATGGCATACGATCATCCATTCAATGCCCACTCTGGCTCAGTCATGCATCACACATATGTTTATGCTGTCACAGTCTGTGTGGGGCACAGGCCTCCCCCTGTTTCAGGCCCCCTGACTCTGTTCAACTGGTGTAGTGGCTTTTGGACACATGGGTGTACCACTGAGGGTTCATCATGTGTCCTGCTTACTGTCCCATTATCATCTGCTGTGTTGTCAGTTGACTCAGGTGATGCAATTGACGGTAGTCAACACTGTCTGCCAATACACAGGTCTCTGGTCACCCTTTCGCTGGCATGCAATGCCTCCCTGCATTTTCACTTAGCGGGGTGGGGGTTGCTTGTAGCCATGCAACCCATTGCATGCACATTGCACATGATGCCTGAACTTGCCCTTACACTGCCTTCACGTTTATTGATAGACATCATAATGTACTAGTTCTTTTAGATTGTGTGTAAGGTACACATGTTCTGCACTGCTTCAATCCACTTCTGAGCTGTGTTACACCGTTCTACATGCCTACTCACTGACGCAATGTCAAAGTGACCTG
Organism: Ambystoma mexicanum; assembly: GCF_040938575.1. Lineage (NCBI taxonomy): Eukaryota > Metazoa > Chordata > Amphibia > Caudata > Ambystomatidae > Ambystoma > Ambystoma mexicanum. The sequence goes on from NC_090922.1 coordinate 258,969,248, forward strand.
GCATGTATGGTCAGATTTTCATCCCTTCTCTGTCATGAATGGCACAGGCACAGGTGCATCCTGTGACACATGTACTCAGTAATGGATCTCCCTAGTGGTTGTTCAGCAAAGTTGATTGGTCAATCTGTGGCCTATACCAACTGGCATAGGGCGCTGATTGAATGTAGCCTGCCAATCGGGTTGTAATGACTGTGGAGCTGGCTTCACGTGTGCATGTGTGCACTTCCACATACATTAAAGCAAGCAGCGTTGTAGCTGCTTGCTTTGCTGTATTGGATGCTGTTCATGTTCACAATACAGGTGTATGGGTGTTTTTAAACGCTTTCACATGTACATATGCAAGCAGCTTCAACGTTGTGTAGTGCAACATTCGCGACTGCTCACTTATGTGTATGTGAAAGTGTTCGTTTACACATGTGTCTTCTGCAGCTTTATGGTTGACTGACTAATATGTAGTTTATTGACGTTCATGCTGTTGAGATTTCTGCATTGCGCACATTATGTTCAACTGGCATGAACCTGAAGGTGCACTGTAGTGCAGTATGTGTACGCCCAGGCACACTTAGCTAATATGGTGGTGCCTGGCCGTGGAGTTTTCACACAAGGAATGATGGACTAGGGCACATTCATAGCACAATGTGCTCAATCAGGCCCTGAGGGGTGTTGTGGAGGCTTCATGTCCTGCAGCTCGGACTGTACTGGGAGTTATGGTCCCTCATGCCTGGTTGCAGGCACTTGCTTTACTTGGGACATTCACTATATGTATATAGCCCATGCCACCCGGTATGGGCAGAGCTGCAGATGGATGGAGCTATTATGGTGATGATGTTTTAGTGATGCATGTTACATGCATATTACGTGTGTCATTGTGTGTTTGGATTAATTTGCAGCAGTGGTCTATGGTATGTACCATCTCTTTGTTGCCATCTGTCATTTCTGCCCAGGACATGTGCCTGACCGAGGTGGTGTCTGATGGAGTTCATATACTACTTTTTGTACTTGTGTAGGCTTTGGTATTTATACACATCCATTTCTGCTTTTGGGATGTCTTTGCATATCAAGGCCACTGGATGCATGGCAGGTTCTCATTTGTGTGTGACATGTCTGCTTCATGTGTTGGCTGTCGATGTGATGTCTATGTGTGTGTGTAATGTGCTTCTGACATGTGTACTCATGTTTGTTTTTTCCACATTGCAGATGATGACGCAATGGAGCCAGAGGATGGTGATGTCATTCCAGACACAGGGTTGCTATTACACCAGCAACCCGGCACACGTGGGGGTCGTGGGGTGGTAGGCCACGAGAACCCACTTGTGTTCCAGACCTTCGTGTCTAGGGCTGGCAATGAGTCTAGCCCGGATGATCACTCTGACAACAATGTCGAGTTGGATGTGCGTTGGGTCCATTCGTCAAGGGTGAGTGATTCTGATGTGGACACTCCTCTGTCCGCGACACCTGCACCAAGGGGCCAGATGGTGGTGGGACCACCGCCTGTGGTGGATCGGGACGCAGGGTCACACTCCACACCAGTTGCTGATGTGCCTGGGGCATCAGGTCAACGGAGGATTGTAGTCCTGCAGCTGCGGGCGGTGCCAACCCAACAAGGATGGCGGCTCCTTGGGCCCCGCAGGTGTCAAGCCGAGCAACGCAGTGGCCACGCACCACTTGGGTATACTGAGTCAGAGCAAGCCAATGGTTGCCAATTCGGAACAACAGGGGGCAGCAATTGATAACATCGCTGAGAGCATGGAGCGTGTGGCCCAATCCGCGCTACCCCCTGCTAGGCCGGTGGATCGCCAGCAGCGGGCGGCACAGTCCACGGCCCACTCACTCAGGCTGGGCATGGCGGCCTCTGACAGGGCAAGCCGGGCAGAAATTGTGTCTTTGCGTCAAGCAATTGCTGCTCACGCTGAGGCACACATGGATGCCATGAGGGTTGACTACGACTCCCTCAGATCTACTCTGGGTGTGCTTTTGATGACCCAGAGGGAGCGGTCAGAGGAGAGGTTGGAGCAGCTTGAGAGTACCATCTCGACTGAGCTACGTGCTTGCCGGGAGGTGTATCAGTTGTCCAGCCAGGCTTTGCAGGAAGAACTCTGTGTTACACATGTTACCTTGCAAGAGGAAGCACACATATCACGGGAGGTTCTGCATGCTGACCTATGTGTCATCGCGGCACAGAACCAGGCTCACCCGTCCCACAGACTTGCTGCCGACAAGGGTCAAGCTGTGCATAGGCGTAGTCAGGGTACTGTACCATGTCAACCTTTTCAGCCAGAGGACGAGGAGGACGAGGAGGACGACGAGTTATCTCCCACACAGATCGAGCTGTGCAGGCGTTGAGCCCATGGAGGATTTTTTTTTTATCTCAACATCATCGCATGTTGGTGTTGAGGTGCACACTGTACCTCTCCCCTCCTGGGTGCCCCCCCCCCTGGGTTGTATGTGGCCTTTTTTGATTTTTATAGTTAGTTTAATTAGTTAATATCATTTTTTATAGTTAGTTTAATTAGTTAAAATCTTTTTTTATAGTTAGTTTAATTAGTTAATATAGTTTAAAATTGCTTGTCTATTGTGCATTGATATGACGGTGTGGTGCTTTGTGGCTTTTGAAAGCATCCACTGTCTGTTCCAGCTGGGCCCTTCAAGCTTGTCTTGTGTATGTGTTTGCAGCTTGGGGTCCTGACTCACATATGCCACTCCTGCTTTCCTTATCCATGGGCTTGCAAGGATGGTTCGGTGTAACAACCATTTACACAAGGGCATTTGACTTTTGTCATTTCTGTGGCATGTCTACTGCTGTACTACTTGTGTTAACACCCCTAGTGGGGATAATGTAGTTTTTCTCCACTGAATGTGTGCAATCAATTTTGATGGGTACATAATTGTTATGTCCATTTATTGATGTTGATTGTGATGTGTGTTCTTTTCTTGCCTGTATATGTGCTTGGTGCACTTCATGCTGTAGACAGCAGCCTGCACCGTTTGGCTGTCAAAGTCACACTGATGGTGGGAGGAGGTTGGATGTAGGTCTCAAACATGGCCCAGTGACAACCAGCATGAAGACACACACAGGGAGCTTTCCAGCCTTATTAATGGCTTTTGCCCTTTCTGCAGGAAAATGAGCCTCCAGACTACCTTTCCCAGCAGACATGGGGACAAGAACTACAGGAACCTGGCCACGTTGGGTGGTGCACACGTGCACATGCGTGCAGAAGCAGAGCACAGGGCTTGTGCTCAGACGTCCAACAGAAGTAGACGTGTTTCCAGGAGCTCCAGCCAAGATGAGCTGCACGAGGGGACACACCCCAGCCTAACTTCCTCCAGGGCCCTTACACATGCATGCTAAGTAGCGCCAGTCCTGGGGAGCTTGGCCAGGCATTGGGAAAGAAGCGCACAGTACAGCTAAGACACGTTGAGGAACAAATGCCAAGTAGCTTTACAAGTTGTCAGGGGCACACGCAGAGGGTGTCACCCATATCCTCGAGTCCCCCCTGCTCCATGGAAGCTGAGTTGTTAGTGCAGTAGCGTTCCTAGCCAGAAACTAATACAGCGCACGGGGGCACTCAGCAACGCAGAGACTCGAGTGGTGTGCATATCATTTGCATATGCAAAATACCACGTGCACTACATATTGAAATCTGCGGCTGGCAGAACACGACTTGTACTGAAGTCGCAGCTCTCCACACGCTTCTAGCAGCTCACCGAAGGACCATTCTATCATGTGTGAATCTTAACACATTGGTCTTCCATTTGCCGCAGGAGGCCAGCACTCACCCCAGAGATAAGTCTCTCTTTGGCTTGCATTTGAACCATTTTGTACAATGTGCATGTAGAACATGTTTTCTCTGATTGAGTATGTGTTATTGTCAATAGTTGTATTTAGTATTCTGTCTGATTTCCCTTGCCCATCGAACTCCCCTACCCTGCCCCATCTTTCCGGTTATCCTGAATACCAATGCCTATCCAAACAACGGATTCCTGACCCTCTTTCCCCACCGGGGTCTCAGAGGCCTGTGTAAGTTTTACCTTGCAGGCGCCCAGACCACGGAGGAGGTGGTTGGTTCGTGCCACTCCTGCACCTGTACACCGGCGCTGTGACACCACCCATCAGTTGTTGCATACTTATTGTATATAGTGTACTGAAAATGCTACCCATCCTGTTGTACCATTGGTGAACTGTGCTACCTTGGTTGTTCTATCATTCTGCTTGGACATGTGCTTGGACATTTTCTGCAACTTCAATTCATCTACTGGAGACTCTTAGTGGTTTTTTTTCTGGCTACATGCTATTTACATGCAAGGTAGAACATGGAAACCAAGGGGTAGGGGTATCATAAAGCCAGGAAGACTAGAAGGAAGAAGGCTACAAACCCCAGACACAGGTCTTCAGAAGGTCATGGTGATGTGTACATGAGGGAGGGCCTTTTGTTGTTGGACAGTAAGCTTGGCCTACAGTGTTTGGCCACTCTCTGACATTGTCATTGTGGGATACAAGGACCTTACCTACCAAAGTGAACTGCATCCTATTTAACACCCGATCCGTAGCAAAAAACAGACACTGCATCTTTGACCTCCTCGCATCTGACAAACCGGACCTGGTTTTCATCACCAAAACTTGGTTCTCTGACGACTTTGCCCCAATCGCCAATGAAGACTTCCCCCCGGACTACTCTTCATCCCAGTGAACCGTCCCTCTAGAGGTGGGGGAATAGCATTTGTCTTCAAGTCTCACTTCCACGCCCCAATCATCGACATCCAACCTTCCATTCCTTCCTGCGAATCACTCCTCGTTAAACTATCCCTCTCACCGTCATCCTTCCTAATAATCTACAGACCCCCTGGTTACGATAGACAATTCTCAAACAACCTCTGTGACTCTAATGCCAACCTTCAACTAAACCATCCCAACCTCACCCTCCTTGGAGACTTCAACATATGGCTCGACATCCCCACCAACCCTATGACACACTCAATGGTGGACGGTCTAGATGCAATAAACCTCCAACCCCACATAAACGGCCCGACTCACTATAAAGGACACACTCTTGATGCCATCTTTAGCTCACACAACCGGATACATCTAAATCGCCCACCCCTATCATCTGGTCCGATCACTTCATTGTTTCTTTCGCCATTCGCTCAACCGACCCCCCCCCGTACTCGAACCTGAACCTCCGAAGCTACGCAAATGCTGGAAAAAACTAATAATCGTTCCTGACCTAGCTGACGCACTCCTCCAGTCCCCACCACCAACCTGCCAACTAAATAAACAACTAAACCCCAACGCCTTTGACTCATGGCTCAACACCTCACTAATGTGGCTCACACCCTCTTGCAAACCATTTTGCCGCCGTGGCCTGTTCCCTAGATGATTCACACCTGAGTTGAAGACCACTAAACATCTATATTGTGGGATGTTTCAACCTACTAGTCCAGTCCCTGCAACATTTCTGTGCATTGCTTGCATCAGGAACATCAGAATGGCCACCGGAAAGCATGCTGCTCGCTAAAAATCACCCAAAAGTGCGCAGTAAAAATCAGAAAAATAGGCCGCCATCCACTTTTGCCTATCTCAGTGGTAACACAGGAGACCACTGCCAAAACCCATCACTTGGCTGCCCACAGAGCAAGGCTGATTGCAAAAGAAACACAGAGCTGTGTGAAAATCTGTTTTCTTGGTTGTCAAATTTGCAAAAATCATGGCTCACAAACCACCCAAAAGATCCAACCTCACTGGTGGGGTGTTAAACATCATTCTACTTCAAGAATCCACATAAATACAATGTCCACAGAAGTACACTTATAAGAAGAAAATCCACATTGAAGATTGCTTGCTGGAAAGAAATATGTCAAAAATTGGTGTAATACCGTTACTCGTCTCTGTCAGATGCTGGCGATCTCTAAATCTGACAGGTGAAACTTGTGTCTCAAAAACTAAATATGCCAAAGAAGGGACTTCCATCAAATGCAATATGTGGTGCCACACATTGATTTCCATGTTGAAAAAGGATGGAATTGAAGATATGTTTGCTTATTTTAAAATTTGTAACTTTAATTTAGACAAAAGAACAACGTTGCAATTTACTGTAAGATATCCTGATTCAGCTAAACTCCAAGAGGTTTCCCACACTGAGTTTCAAATACATTCCACACCTTCTACCCAACAAAAGAATCTTTCCCCCTGCTCTGCTAAGAAACCGGCAGGCTGGTGTGAATGGAACTGGGAGGGGGACTTTTGGCCTGTTGTCCTGCTAGCAGACAAAAGACTCCCTTGAACTGAATGGAAATGCTAATTTGGGGCGTCAATAGAAACCAGCCCTGGCAGGAAGGAGCTCAAGTTGCTCTCTGGACCAGCCAAGACCTTGGAGGCGGGCCAGACTGAAAATGTGGATTTGAAACTGGAGTAAATATATGTTTAAGGAAAAGACTTATAAAATTGTACCGAACTGACAAAAATATGAAACTTAGAGATTATTAAAATGAAAAGATCGCTCACAGTTTAAAACTAATCTGAAATCTGTGCGATGTTCTGAGACTGAACCACGAACATTTTAATATTGTAGCTATTGTGATTATGCTATGAAGATGAAAATTTACAGAAGTATGCCCAGATGGTATGTGCATGTATTTGTAAAAAATTGTACAGATCCGAAAATATGTAACCAACCAAAAGCGCGAAAATCTGTAATTTGTGAACCAAAACTTGTAGGAACATGAGACTTTGACAGAAACGTACCTTAGTCAATCTATCATGTAAATATGTATTATGAACAAGTTGTGCATATTGTAAATATGTTTTTTTATGAAAAATAAGATATACTGTACGGAGACAAAGGGGAGGTTTTCTCCCTAGGCCATAAACATGACACATCATGACACACTGTTCCTTTCTCAAATCAGGAGAGGGGGAATTATTTGACCTATCAGATCCTTAGAGGGTTGGGCCTAGACAATCAGCCTCCCCACCCACTTTGGAAAATGGATAAATAGGGACTGTTGTGGACCCAGAAGGACACACATTCACTCATCAACTGATCCACTGGTGAAGCACTCTAAAGGAAGATCCAGAACCAGACTCCAGAACCAGACTCCAGTACCCTGAAGCAGAGGCCTAACCCAAAAAGCTGAACCCTTTTCAGCAAGCCTTTAAAATCTAGCAACCTGATTTTTAACCCCTAAACTTCCATGGGCGTAAACCATTAAACTGCCTGGCTGAGCTGTTTTAATGCTCTGGCCAAGAACCCTTGCTAGAACCCAAGATTCAGATCAGTCCAGCAGAGGTGTAACCCAGAACCTATCAGATTCAGTCCAAGAGACCGTGCAGACCAGAGTGCCTTGCTGAGAGCAGAACCAAGCACCTGAGACCTGTCCGGTGGTGAGCGAATCCCAGCCAAACCCATGACCAGATCTTTGACCGGCCCATTCCATTCCAAAGCCATAGTAGTATTTATTATAGAACTGTCCATAGTCATCTCTTAGTTTAAAGTAATCCTATTCAATCCATTTCAACCTATCCAGAACTGCATTAGAGAATCTTGTGTCCATCCTAAATCCTTTTCATTATATAGTCTGTGATAATTGTAGTGATAATCATCTGTGCACTGATATTTTTCTGAAGAAAGTCAAGTGTCCTGGTGGCAGAAGTCAGAGCGGAAGGCGCCCTGTTCTGGTGGCTGTTCCATTGGGTATCTTGTACTTTCATAGCCCCTTAGTATAAGTCCATCTGGGTTCCTAATCTTTAAAGCGCATCTTTCATTTTGAAATGTTGACTCTTTTAAGAAAAATCTACCTTCACAAACACCTCTGTAACTTTTGAACCATACGTCCTAGAAACTAAATTTAAATGTCATTTTGAAGCTAACATCCTCAGCTTTCAAATGAACATTCCAATTCCTCATAGTTCTTTGGAGAAGTTGCCGCGTGAATTTGCATTTGGCTCAATTTCACTGCATGTAAAAATAGCTATTTCTTGCTTTCAACTTCTGAATTTCGTTTTCCATCAGCTAATCATTCTACAATCATTGCTAGTGTTGACCTGAACCAATCCAAAACAACGCTCACTTGTTCTGAATCCTATTTAGCAAATTAAAGTCAATTTTAGCATTTTTTCCATTCAATTCAAACCACATTTAAAAGCAATTGACCTGTTTTAAAATCATACCTGTTCTCTCTAAGATTGCTGGGGGAATTGGGATTGAACTGCATTGTTGATTGTTATTCCTGAAACCTGTGTGCCCTCATTCCATCTCTTCATATTGCATAATAGGGGGGGATTGAGTAATATCAGGGGGAAAGAGTGATCACATTGTCTCTGATTGAGTTCATATCAAGTTTTATTTCTGTGTTGCATTCTTTCCTATCATTGCATTTCTTGAACCCAAACACAGTTATTCTCTGCTACATTATTATTCCTATTCCTATTCCTAATTGATTAAAGAGATTGTTGATTATTGTAATACTACCCATTGCTGATCATTGTTCATATTCATAAGTGTGATATTCAGATATTATTCATATTCATAAAAGTGTAATCTATATATTGTTCAATTCTTCAAATAAATCTTTTAACTTTGCAAAACAACCTTCTTCTTGGTTCAGTGAGACCGGGGGGATTCAAAGAGAGGGGCGTTATATAAGGGTACATCATCCAGAATTAAAAGAACTTTTGACATAAAAATATATAAATAAGGGTTTCCATTGGGCATCCCATACTAGGCATTGACTTAGTTGGAGTGCTGGATTGAAATCACTTACAATATAAATACCTAGAATGCAAATGGCAGAAAGTCAAAACCCAGGAGAGCTGAGCCACCTTGGCTCGACACCTTCATCAGTACAAGGCCGAAATCCAGAAAGCAAAAAAAGCCCACTACAATTCCCGAATCCTAAACTGCAAAAACCCCAGCAAAGAACTTCACAAAATCATCTCCGAATTCACCAAACCAGAATGCACTACAACCATCCCGACCCCCTCACAATCGCTGTGCGACTCTCTCTCTCTCCACTTTTATGCCACGGCTCTCGAAAGAACAAATACTCTAACCACCAAACTGGCTCTCTTGCATCCACCAGGCAACCCTCCCCCCATACCGGCCAACCCACTGCCTGCGACCACTATGCAACCAACGTTCGAATCCTTTAGTCCAATATCACCAGACCAATTTCTCAAACTTCTATCTGCCCGCAAACCATCCGGCTCTCCGCTAGACCCTTGCCCGGCCACAACCCTCAAAGAAATGTTTGCTTCCACCTGTGCAGGAGAACACGCAGGATCCATCATAAATGACTCCCTTTCCTCGGGTATCTTTCCGAATGCATTCAAAATGGTTCATGTCAAACCTCTAATAAAAAAATCTTCCCTCCACCCTCTCGAGCCCAAAAACTACTGCCCCATCTCAAACACCAGGTTCCTTGGCAAACTCATTGACCGAACCGCCTACTCCCAACTATATGCCTTTGTCGTAGCCAACAATCTCCTAGACCCCGCACAATCAGGTTTCAGAGCCCGTCACGGAATTGAAACCACCCTAACCTCAATCTGGGATGACCTTAAAATGACGGCAGACTCAGCGGAATGTGCCGCATTAATCCTTCTTGACCTATCCGCCGCCTTCGACACAATCAGTCACTCAATCCTCCTTGACCGCCTCCACTCCCTAGGAATTTGTGGAACCGCTCTTAAATGGATAGCTTCATTCCTCAAAGATAGGTACCAAATAACGATACTCTCCGCCTATTCCTCCCAAGCCGGACCAGTCGACACGGGAGTCTCACAAGGAGCATGCCTATCTGCCCTCCTGTTCAATCTCTACTTGATCACCCTCCCACCAATAATTCTTTCACACAACATCCTGTTTTACAACTACGCTGATGACACTCAACTAATTCTAAAACTCCTGAACTCAAAACCCAACTGCCGACCTGACCTCACCTCCTGCCTCCATGACATAGAGATCTGGATGACCCGAAACCACCTCTTGTTAAACCCCTCCAAAACTGAAATCATGGTATGTGGCAACTCCGAACTTCTTCCACACCCAGTACCCTGGCCATCCGCCATGGGCAACTCACCGACCCCCTCCAACGCAGTGAAAAACCTTGGATGCACCCTTGACTCTGGCCTAACACTCTCGCGCCAAGTCAACAACGTCTCAAAGTCCTGCCACTACCACCTTAAAACCCTTAGGCGCATCTTTCCATATCTCTCCTTTCACAACAGACTCTCTGCGCTCCAATCAATTGTTATATCAAGACTGGACTATGCAAACCCCCTCTACCTCGGAGTACACGCTTACCAACTGAATAAACTTCAAAGGGCACAAAACACTGCAGCCAAAATGCTACTTGCACTCGGCCCTAGAGACCACATCTCCCCAGCCCTTAAGACTCTGCACTAGCTTCCAGTGGCCTGAAGGGTGACTTTTAAAACCATATGCATCTCCCATTGAGCATTGCATAAAACCGGACCTCAATATCTTCAAGACAAGCTAAAACCCTACCACCCTTCACGAACTCTAAGATCAAGCTCAGCCGGCCTCCTAGCCATACCTAAGACAAACTCAGTCAGGTTAGGCAGATCATCATTCTCAGCCTTGGCCCCCACGATGTGGAACGCACTCCCACCTAACATCCGCCTAACTGAAGATCTAATGTCTTTCCGCAAAAAACTGAAAACCTGGCTCTTCCCCTAAAACCAACCCGTACGCAAACTAACCCAAACAGAATAACAGCATCTCAAATGACACCAATCCAACAAACTACTAGATGCGAGAAATTAACACCTAATAACCACTAATATAAAATAAAAGGACAAACAGAATAGAACAAGTAAAGTAGATCAAAGCAGTGAAGTGGATAATAAGAATAAATCATACAAAAACAATGAAATGTATGAAATGCATGATGAATGAACGAAGTGAATGGAGAAGAAGAAATCGTTAGAATGGATGAAACATGTGGAACGGATGAATGTGCTGAGCGAATAAATGCGTTGAGCAGATGAGTGTGTAGATCGGATGAGTGTGTAGATCGGATGAGTGTATAGAACGGATGAGTATGTTCAGCTGATGAATTTGTAGAGCGGACGAGTGTGTAGAGCGGATGAGTGCGCAAGTACAGAGAAGTGTGTAGAACGCAGGAGTGTGTAGAGCAAATGAATGTGCAGAACGGATGAGTGTAGAATGAATGAGTATGTAGAGCGGATAAGGGTGTAGAGCGGATGAGTGCGGAAGTGCAGAAGATTGTGTAGAACGCTGGAGCAGATGAATGTGCAGACCGGATGAGAGTATAGAGTGGATGAGTGTATAGAGCGGATGAGTTTTTAGAGCGGATGAGTGCACAGAGCGGATGACTGCATATGAGCGAACGACTTTATGGAGCAGATGAGTGGATATAGCAGATGAATGCGTGGAAAGAATGAGTGCATAGAGCGGATGAATGCGTGAAGCGGATGAGTGCGTGGAGCGGATGAGTGAGTGGAGCGAATAGGTGAGCAGAGCATGATGGGTGAACAGAGCGGAAGAGTGCGCCGAGCAGAAGAGTGCACTGAGCGGAAGAGTGCACAGAGCGGAAGAGTGTGCCGAGCGGAAGAGTGCACAGAGCGAAGGAGTGTCTAAGAATGGAGGAGTGTGTGGAGTGGATGATTGCGTAGAACAGACTAGTGGCCAGAGCCGACGAGTGTAAGGAGCAGACAAGTGCGTATGAGTGAATGAATGCGTAAGAAAGAAGGGGTGTGCAAGAGTGAGCGAGTGCGTAGAGCGAGTGAGTGCATAGAGCGGATGAGCGCGTAGAGCGGGTGAGTGCATAGAGTGGGTGAGTGAGTAGAGCAGGTGAATACGTAGAGCGTGCAAGGGCATAAAGTGGACAAGTGCATAGAGCGGACGAGTGCCTAGAGCGGACGAGTGCCTAGAGCGGATGAATCACGTAGAGCAGACGAGTTGCGTAGAGCGGATGAGTTGTGTAGAGCGGATGAGTTGCATAGAGCGGATGAGTTGCGTAGATCAGATGAGTTGGATAGAGCGGATGAGTGTGTAGAGCGGATGAGCTACATAGAGCTAATGAATGCATAGAACGGATAAGTGCGTAGAGTGGAAGAGTGCCTAGAATGGATGAGTGTGGAGTGCATGTATAGCGGATGAGTTCCTAGAGCGAAGGAATGCGTAGAGCAGATGATTGCGTAGAGCGGATGAGTACATAGCGCCGCCAAATGCATAGAGCGGACGGAACAGATGATGTATGCGGATCAAACGGGTGACTTATGTGGACAAAACGGGCGACGTATGTGGATGGATGGGAGACGTATGTGGATGGAATGGGCGACCTATGTGGATGGAACGGGCGACGTATATGGATGAAACAGGTGATGTATGTGGATGGAACATGTGAAAATATGGATGGAACGAATGAAGTATGTAGATGGTACGGGTGAAATATCTGGATGAAGTGCATAAAACAACTTAGAATACACAGAACGGATCGGAGTGAATAGAACAGATTCAAATGCATGAAACGTATTGGAGTACATGGAACAGATTGGAGTGCGTGGAACGGATTGGAGTGCGTGGAACGGATTGGAGTGTGTGGTACGGATTGGAGTGTGTCGAACAGATTGGAATGTGTGGAGCAGATTGGAGTGCGTGGAGCCGCCTGGAGTGCGTGGAGCGGACTGGAGTACGTGGAGCGGACTGGAGTGCGTGGGATGGACTGGAGTGCGCAGGGTTGACTGGAGTGCGTGGGGCGGACTGGAGTGCATGGGGAGGACTGGAGTGCGTGGGGCGGACTGGATTGTGTAGGGTGGATCCAGAGTGCGTGGGGTGGATCCGGAGTGCATGGAGCGGACTGGAGTGCGTGGAGCGGACTGGAGTGCACAGAGCGGACTGGAGTGCATGGAGCAGTCTGGAGTGCATGGAGCAGAGTAGAGTGCATGGAGCGAACTACAGTGCATGGAGCGGACTGGAGTGCATGGAGCGGACTGGAGTGCATAGAATTGCATGACTTACACGGAATGTTTTGGAGTGCATGGAACGTTTGAAAGAGCACGTAACCCATCATATCACATCACCACACTTACTCTCTTCTTTACACCACCATTCAACTAGAACACAGAGATACTATGACACCATTCGGTATAACTGTTATCATACTAACATCTGCCGCATACTCCCCATGACTCTAAGTAAACACTGCTGGTCACACACACCCCAGCCAGGCGTTCTCCTCAGGCCTAACGCAGCCACATTCGGTCTGGATAAATCCTGCCAGAACGAACACATACTCCTGATCTCTCAACCACCACACCTATCGCTAAGAAGCAGCTATTACCCAAATGCCACACCAGCTGCACACATATCCGTTTTGACTCTGTCTACTCTCTCTACTGACCTGAACTTCGGTTCCCAAGGGCGTTCAACCTACCAGTGCCTTCAGACCATACCAATGATACATTAGGCGCTATATAAATGGAAAGTAACATAACATAACATGATGTGTTCTGCTGGTAAATGGCAGTTCCTGTGTTGTGTTTACTTTTCAGGTGTCAGGGGATTGTTGTGGTTTGACATGCTGCGGTGTACACATGGGCTATGTTCACATGTGATGTGCACAGGACACTGAGGGTCACTTGATTTCACATGCATATATTGAGTGCATGTCCCGACTTACACACACTTACACAATGCTCCACCACACGTACAACCACCCTTCCATGCCCACATGTGCACACAGATACCCTTCTCTGGCATGCTGTGTCCCTGCAGCGCATGAACAATTACCATTTGGGGATTGCGTACATGCGTCAATAGGTTATTTTTGTTGTTTGTCCTTTTTATGTGATTCTCAAGGTGAATCCCCAACACAATGGCTGCTCACTGTGCTGTGTGTGCTGATCAGTGTGTTGCAGGAGACACACACAGCACACGGGTTGGGGATTAGCGGATTTGGCTTGGACAATGTACATGAGTACAGGGATTCAGTCGTTTGTTGATGCTACCACTGGTGGCTAGCATTTGTGTATGACTTTGTATGTGTGGGAGGTTGTTGGTCAGTCATTTCATCTGATTCCATGTCAGGTTTGATTGTCTTGGGCCGCTTTCCATTTATCACATGTCACTTCATATCTACTTGGTCATGTGTTGGCCTTTTGCTGTTGCATGCCATGTCATGTGGCAGACAAGGGTGATGTGGGTTGGGAGGGTTTGGGTGACATACAGTGATTGTCATGTCCTGTTTTGCGGGGGGGAGGGTGTGATACACACCTTGCATGTGTTCCTTTTGGTCACACAGGATTGGTTCTGTTTAAGTAGCTAGGGATGTGTTAGGCAGAATCCTGTGCAGTGCCCTTAGGGACCACTACACACAATTAAGACTACAGGTGGCAATACAAATTTTACCTTTGGAACAAGCCTGTACTACTAGGCTATAGTGGTGGCAGTAGCGAAGGATATAACTAGGGGGTTGTCCTTCCCTCTATAATTCAAAGGAATGCACCACTGATTTAAAGTGCAAACAGATTTTAGACCATTATGGATTCCCGTCCAATTCTGGCAACCATTGTTGGAAACAGCATACTCGCTGCTGGTAAACTCACATCTCTTACTCATGTGAAAAGTGTCAGCTTTTTATTATTCATTGGCTGATGCTTTTTTCTTTTTACACAATATTTAAGTATGTATATATACACATGATAACAGTTTCACAGTTGTAATGAACACACAAATAATTGTATAAAAGAGTTCAAAAGCATGTTAACAGATCATTTGTAATTTTAAACCATCACATAGTATATTTGGCAAACAGTTTGTTAGTAAGTGCAATGTGCCATATGATTAAGTCAGCAAACATGGAAATTAGGGGAGACAATGGTTTTAGGTCTCCTATGCCCGGCTGAGATCTGACCTCATATTTGGTCCTACGTCTGAGTAGAATGTTAGAAATATGAGTGCGGCATAGAGAGTAGCCCATGAAGGTACTTGGTCTATATGCTGCTGACGTTTCGGCAGGGTGATTGAATGCCTTCTTCTGGGGCCAAAGAAAGTCAGGAAACCCTGTGTAAGGGAGACAAAGAGAGTAAACAGGGTTGGGAGATAATGTTAAACCTGCACCGAGTTGCTGAAATAGGTCATTAAGGAGTAGCTAAATACTGAGAACATATCCTGTCTAGTTCCAGGAGGCGGCTCAACTCACCACTGTTCGTGCTGTGAGTAGAGGTGGATGGATCAGGGATGGTTCCTCGCAGGGCCAGCGAGAAAAAGTAGGATGCTCCGCAATGGGCCATGGTTATGAAGGCTGCCGCAATGTGGGCGGGAGATTTGGGATGGATAGGTACTGGCCCCCTATTGATGCAGCTGGGGTTCCATCAAGCCATGGTGACACAAGCCTGAAGTGGACGAGAAAAGAGAAGAAGGGGCACTTAGATTACCGGGTGCCCAGAGGAATGGATAAGGGTGAATATATAAAAGAAGGGTAGTGTCCCCATAGGAGGTGCTGAATTTACCTGAAGATACTGTAAAGGTAAAGCCGAATGCTGGAGGAGGACTGGAACACTGTGAGCTCGGAGTGCGGTCATCAGTACTGGATGGCAAAATTAAGTACCGTCTGGTTTGCCCTGAATATGGATAAAACAGGAAAGGAGAGGGCCCGTGGGTGAGGAACCTGTCAATCAGAGCTAGGGTCAGCCAGAGAGACGTTGAGCAATGCCGTGGGCACTTACCTCCGAAAGTCAGGGGGAGCAGGAGCAGTACTAGCATCAAGAAATGGCGCCTGTGCTGGCTCTGGAAGAAAGAGCTGCTTAAGTAAGCTGTAGTGCGTACCGCCTGGCCGCATAGTAGCGGAGGAGCCAGGTTTACCTCAAGAGTATATGAGCAGTAGCAGAGATTACACAAAGGGACACAATTACTGTGGCTCAAGCAAACACTGACTCAAGGTTTCAGGTAAAAAATATAAGTACATTTATTTTTAAACCATTTGTTAGTAACACAACACTTCCATTAAAATTTAAAACCACACGTAAAATACACTACTCCTGACCAATTCACTTTGTACGGTATAAATCAAGGTAAGTACCCTGTGTTTGAGAGAACCGGTGTTATGAAACAATACACGTTACCATGAATATGATTGCGATCACTTTTTGACAGTTCGGTCTACTAAATAAACGCATATCCGCGGCAAGAAATGCTACCGGGGCAAAAACACACTTAACACCTGAGATACCCAGAGAGAGTTGGGGGCAAAAATCATAGGCAATATGTTAGATAGGCAGACAGAATCGAAGAACACTCATAGACCGTAATTCAAGCGTCAAAGGGCCGGAGCCAAAGTCAAGTGACACCGGGTGCCTGTTGTTGAGGATCACACAGTCGGACAGTTCGAGATTCAATGTTGCCAAGAGTACTTTGATATTGTCAATGTTCGGAAGCAAAAGTTATAAGAAGGAGGGAAAAGTAAGGACAAGCCTTAAAGTAGAGAAATAGGGATTTCACCCAAAATTCCTCAAGCAGGACACAGTACCTTTTCAAAGAAGAAGCTGGTGCCACGGCAGTTGTTCCTGGTAGTTTCCCGTAGACCTACGATACCTGGCTTCGGCACAAAGAAGGACAATGAAGGGGGTGTACACCACACAGGGACGCAGCGACAATGAATACAAGGTGCGCTCCGTAAAAACAGGAGAGGCTCTTCAGGTGGCTATCCGGACCACTACAGCAGTGTGCAGCGATTTCGACCACGAAGGCGACCTCTGGCTGAAGAAGACAAGCTGGTTATCCCCACCAGGCTCAAGGGAAGAAGACTCCGGACTGGATCTCTTCTTAGTCGTTGAAGGGTAGATAGCACAGGACTGCAGCAGGGCTTCACCGGTACGTGATAGTTGCAGCAGTCGACCTCTCCTCCGCTTCTCTTCGGTTCCTTGTAGTTCCAGTGGGGACTCTCTGACTTCCAGCCCAAGAGCCCTGCCTTTTATGCGAAAATCCCCCATTCACACAGCCTGGCTGTCAATCACAGGGCAAGGGGGTTGTCCAGCCCGGACAACCACCTCAGCCAATCATGAAAAAGTGCGACTTGGGTTTCCTAGGATACCCTGTGCAGGGGGTGACTACACCCCTCCCTCACATTCAGCCCAGCTAGACACCCAGGTGCCTTGAGGAGGGCTTCTAGGTAGAAGCCCGCCAAAAGACAGTGAACAAAGAAGGCAAAACTGGTTTGCAGCGCAAAGTAAAACACAAGAAGGAGTTTAACAAAAAGAAATGGCGAATAAACCACACAGGAGCCAAACGAAAAAGGATTTGGACAATGGGTTTAAGTTTGAGGCTAACACAATAGCCTACAATATTACCACGGTTATACAAGATAACCGTGCTAGAAAATTAGGGTAGATACCACTGCCACCAGTCATGTCTAAATGTTAAAAGAGTGAAACAATGCTCTAGGAGGTACAGATAAAAAGAGTTAATAGTTAACCTTTCCAGCACTCCATGTAAGATGGTGTGTACTGGATCTGTGGTTAAATTGACTAAGTAAAGTTAATGGTAACTTTACCCTTTTCTGGGGGACGGTAGTCACTGCAGAAATGGAGTCAGTGGGAAGTCTGAACGACAACCCTGTGTCACTGCACAGACGGTGCTGTGTGACACACAAAAGAAGGGGGCTACTGAAGTGGTGTACTCCAGAGTCCACAATCACAAAAACAGATAAAAACACATAGCAAAACACAAGTAAGAGTGGTGAAAAGCTCACACTTTTACCAAGTGGAAAGAAATAACTCCAGAGATCCAGTAAAGCTGCTGAGGGACTCACTAGGTAAGGGAAATTAGCCATGAAATGAGAATTCTCCCTAACAGGATGCACACAATGTAGCACTTCCATGGCAACATTCTCAGGGTGGTGAGGTTGTGACAGTTGACTGTCCCTTTGTCATCATCGATTGTCACCTGGTATGTGCCAGGCCTGTGTGCACTCTGCAGGGGTGGGAGTTTAGGTGAAAAATGTGGCCACAAGCTGGGTCTGGGCTGCCTCGCCACGTGCCCTTTCCCCTCCCATTGGCAGCACCTGTGCCTGTGGTTGGGAATGTGGGGGCACCACCATGTCCACCGGGAACGTCCCGCCGTGTTGCAACATTGTGCAGGACACATGCTGCCACAATGATCCTGCACACAACTGGGGGTGCATATAGTAGCTGGCCGCCAGAGCAGTCAAGGGAGCGGAAGCGTGACTTGAGCACTCCGAATGTGTGCTCCACTATGCCCCTGGTTGCAATATGGGCAGCGTTGTATCTTACCTGAGGTGGGGTGGTGGGGTTCCATATTGGCGTCATCATGTGGTTGCTCAGAGGGTGGCCACTGTCCCCTGGGGAGGTGAGGATGGTTGTCATTAGTTGGGTTTGTGTATTTGTCTGTGTGTGACATGCATGCATGTGCGCAGACATTTGTACTCACCAATGAGCCATGTGTCGCCATGCTTCCCAGCTTCCAGGTTCCGGCTCAGGGCAGACATTCTGTAAATGAAACTGTCATGGGTAGACCCAGGATAGTTTGCATAGACAGAGGTGATGATTCCATGGGCATTGCATACAACCTGTACGTTGATGGAATGCCAGTGCTTGCATTTTCGATAGATGTGCTCAGTGGCCCTAGGTGGACGTAGGGCCATATGGGTGCAATCTATGGCACCGAGCACTTTGGGGAAGTGTGCCACCCTGTAAAGGTCCTGGACCACGGCCTGCTTTTCTGTGAGTGCTCTGGCCATGTATATGTGCCTGCAGACTGAGGGGCGCGCAGTCATGATTGCCAACACCTGGTGTAGGCAGCGTGACTGCGTGGCCTGTGAGACACCCCCAACTATGGCAGTAGTCAGCTGAAATGACCCAGTGGCCAAAAAATGCAGGACATTGAGAACCTTCTCCAGGGGGCTCAATGCTTGGGAGCACAGGGTGGGTGATATAAGGTCATCTTCCCACTCCCTGACCAGGTCTAGGATGATATGAGGTGGAAACCTATACCTGCCATAGACCTGGTCATCAGGCATCCCAAAAAGGCTGGTCCGGGGCAAAAAAATGCGGGGCCTGGCTAATCCCCTCCTGCGGTGTAGCACGATCAGTGCTGCAACAAATGGGACATTCATCGTAGCTGTATATACGTGTTTGTTGTTTGCGCGCACTTTTATACTGTGCGCGGGGGCACTTCCGCCTGCCATCGTGTGGCGGACGTGTTGACGCCTATGTGCGTCTTTTGCCGTGCGCGGGTTTCCCGTATTCGATTCCATGATTACGTGTTGTTCGCGTGCGTGTGGGCGTTCTGTGTATTTCCCTACAGTACTTCCCCAGTTACGCCCTCTTTTTCACGCCTTGTTCCCCATTCCGCGTGTTACACCCTGTGTCCCGCCCCCTTTTTGGGGTGTGCGCTTTCGCTGTGCGCGTCGCGCACCACGTTCGGGATGTTGCTGTGACGTGTGCGCCCGTGTGCGCCACACACGGATTTGGCGCATATCCCGGGGAAAACACGTGCAGGCCCTTCCATGAATCGTACGCGTGCGCATGCGCTTGCTATTTCATGCTTGCGCCAAGATTTTCAGCGCACATTTGTTCCATGAATCGGCCCGTTAATATATGTATAGGTGTTTTATATAGCATGGGGATATTTTAATTTAGAATTTCTTATTGGGTTTTAGGCCTTGTGAGTGTTGTGCATCTTTTTTTGTTTGTTGTCATTTGAATGGAATGTGTATGTTTTCTATTTTTATAGAATGATCTTACAAAATGAAGTATTATCTAATTTGACCTATCAGAGATAGTCGTACATTTTTCAGAAAAGTGAGATCTTTTTAATTTTATTTAGGTGGTTTCATAATTGACATGGAACATTGCCTTCCAATTAGCAGATGCCTACATTCTTAGATATTTCATTTCAGTTTTGTCCATTTTTTCTATTCTTGTATTGTCATCATTAATTGTTACTATTTTCGTTTTATTTAAGTTAATTGACATATCTATGACTTCCCATTCTCATTAAATATTTCCTCCAGTTGCTGTTAGTTCAGAAAGAAAATCAACAGATCCTCTGTGTATAGTGCAAATCTTGCATGCCATCTATTCAATATTGGATTTTTATTTCTATGGTCATTTCTTCTATATTCTTCAAATTGTCTCAATATGTAGTGCAAGCAACAACAAGCTGAGTGTGCACTCAAGTCGCATATCTGTGATAATGTTATTGTAATGTTGTTCATTTGTAATATTGCGTTGGGTGCCCTAACCACTGCTTGCTGGCTTTATAGAGATGCCATCCTTCTCTTTACAGCCCATTGGCTACCCTCAAATGCCTTTTTCGAATCTAACACAATGGTGGCTAGAAGAAATCTGCTGTTACAAGCAGTACCTAAAAGAGCTGCAAGATCCGCTACATGATCATCGACATCCATGCCACAGACAAATCCATGTTATTCTACCCCGACAGTAGATGCCAATCTCAGAGGAATTGAATACAGAATCTTAACCAGACGTATATACTTATTTATATCAGGTGTCAACATTTCAAGTTGCAAGCTACTAGCCAGCCATAAAAAGTCATTTGTCACCTCAATTTGTCACCTCAATTCGTCATGCCATTTCCTACTCTCCGCCAGTTAATTACAACTAGAAATGGCTGTTGGCGAGTGCAAATATTCAGCCCTATACATATTAAAATATACATTTATTAAAGAAATTGAACTGGTCTTCCTAAACCGCTGCTTTCATACTTTCCTCTGAATATGGGATAATTGCTTCATGTTCTATTAGTTTGTTAATAGATCTCAAACAGAACTTCTTCAGACTATTTAATACATGTAATACATAACCCGTCAGCCTACTTCTTTTTCTATTTTTTATTCACATATGGCTCTGGCTACTTCTTTCATTATTTTTAAACTCGTGAACCTCAATATCAATGTTCTTGAGGGATAATGCTTCTAAGTATTTATGCAACACTGAGTTAATGAACAATTGTTGCTCTGAATGCTGTGTTTGTGGAAATCCCACAAGATTTCAAGTACGTTTACCTTTTCTATGTTGCTGGTTACAGGGTTTGCAATTTAGTTTTAATTTGAATGGAGATTCTTCCTATCACACTGACTGGCTACAATGTTGTTGATTATATTACATTCATATGCTGCTTGTTTTTGTTTAATCATCTTAATTTATTATCATCCATAAACCTGTCAAATCTCTTTTTGTTTACAATGCATCTGTTCACAAGTGCTTGCACATACGCCTTACCTAGGATTCCAGAGTCAGATCTCTCCAGAAACATAATTTATTATTCAAAACATTCTTATTTCGAGAGTAGAAGTAGTATATTTGTTCTGTTCTAGACATACCATGATGTAAGTTTTATTTTGTAATGTACATTCGTTACGATTTAGCAGTGGATTGTCTTTTAGCCATTTCTGAAAATGTACAAGTGCTGGACACACATAGCCCTCCTCTCTAATCTTTGGTAACACCTAACACCGAACACATTCATTTTTCACAAAGAAGCAACACATAAACCTATATGATAAAGAGGTGGCTTTGCCAGAGGCACCCCACCCTGAGAGTGAAGCATTGTTCACTGACAGATCTTTTGCTTGCAATAGAAATGGGACTATGGCGCTCCCTGTGACTTTGTGCCACATGCTTGTGTGCTGGAAACCATACCGAGGTTTTTACATGAGGGACCCAAAAGGTAAGTGATAAGATATTTACTGACCAGCTGCTTGCAGGCGACCTGGAAAATATCCCTCGCTATAACCACTGCATTCTTGCTGTCTCACGGGAAGACTGACATCCAGATGCATTCTCGATACTCAACAGTGTGAGGCATCCTGTATCCCAACCAGAATGCAGAGGATACCACAAAAGTGAGGAGGAGAAGGATCACACTACAGAGGATTCTATAGGAAGTCATGCATGGTCAACACATTTCTTCTTTCCTTGTCAAGCTACTGTCCCTCTTTTCCCCAGATCTTCAGGTGCATCGAGCATTACATGTCCTTTCTAAGCCCTCTAAAGAGGACTGCTACAATTAACTAGCACCAAGCAACTTCCAAGGATACCCAACCATTGACCTTACCTGTCAAAAATAGATTATAGGGGCCAACACACTGTGCACCGAGATTGAGACTGTGACTCAAAGAGGCACACAGGATCAACCGCGATACAGAAGTGGGGTGGTCAAATTGCAAACCAGAAGGCAAGATCCACATTAGGTCCCACGTCCACAAGACCAATAAGAATGCAGTGTCTTTAAATATCAGAGAGTACATACTTAAACATAACTCATAAAGACACAGTATAATCCAGTGGAATCAGGAGTAAGGTCCCAGTGGTCTAGCAAAACAGATCAGGATCACCGCCTGCAAAGACAGGCAGACACATTCATGACTCACAATGCATTTCAAAGTACAAAACAAAACAAACACACCCTCTGGCAGACTCCTTTTTCTGCAAAGACAATCACTAACAAGGTTCATGAGGTACAACAGCAATGCTCTAAACCCTAGCCATAGCTGCCTTTTGTGTAGTGTCGCAGCAGCAAATAACCATGAAGAGGAAAGGAGGAAAAAAAGAAACAGTGCAGTGCATTAATGGAGGGCTCAGAGAACGGAGCACAAGAGAACCGAGCATGCGCAGAAACAGGGAGAAGCAAAAACAGGAAGAAAAGTAGTAGGCAAAGGGATGGTTCTTGATCTATGTATCATTCTAGAGTTTACTGGGGACTGCTGCAAGAAGCTCGAAGGAAGAAGGGGAAACATCAACCCCTGCAGCATGCCAGCCTTGCATATGTCAGCAGCTGCTACAGGTGAAAAGAGGGGAAGCAGAAGCGCCAGGCCTGGACCATAGGGCCTTGGCAAAGAACAATGCCAGAGGCGTGGCAGCCACCAATCCTGATCTCTCTGCCAAGGAAATCTATCTTTATTAACAGTTAAACATATCTGCCTACAACGTGCAAATGCTACATTTCTAGGTTAATAGCGCCAACCTACATTTCCATACATGTGCCCGGGTTATCTGAGTATTTGGACATACATTTAAAACGTTTTTAAACATTATAAAGTCTAATAACTTTGGGCTAAGAAGTTAATATTTTCATTATTTTCATTTGCTTTTCTCTAATCTTTCTAGAATATCATGCCTATTTTTCTGAAATACGTTGGTCTACAATGATAGTTTTCTTCTGAAAGTGTGTTCCTGGATCTAATCGTATTTTGCCTTTCTCTTCTTTGTGGGTAACCATGCCACTTGAGAGTTTGGCTCCAAGCAGTCCAGTTGCCAAACCCTTGGTGCTCAGTCTTAAACCAGAACCGATTTGTTTCACTTGAAAATATCTCCTTTGGGGTTCCATCTGTGATTGAGCGATGAGCAGATCGGGTATGGATGGAATGGGTGTGCACTGTCACTCGTGGGTGCAAGGAATACATCAATATGCCATTGCTCCGCTGATATGCTGGCATCAGCATGTTGTTCACTATGGCCATGTCGATTGTTTGCACATTCTTGAAGATTCTTGTCTGCCTCCCGCCTCTATATTGGGCAATGTAAAGGATCAGTGACATTCAGAAGTAAGTATTGCCCTGTGGGAAATAAAAAAAAAGCCTTCAATATCAGCTAAAAGCCTCATAGTGATAATAATCACTATCGCTATAGTGATAACTGTGGGTGCACTTTGGGAGCCCCTGCCATTAGCTAAGCTCATCTTATGTTTTGTGAGTGCTATGTGTTGTTCACAGAGGAAACCAAAGATCACATCCTTTGATCTTTCTACCATGACTGTTGGCTAGTAGTAGTTTCTTGCATACCTTTGTCAGGCGCTGGCAGTGGTGAAGAGCAGACTTCCTTGGGCGCGCAGTATGTATTCCACCAGCCCGCCTTGACTCCTGCAACTCTTGAAATCGTTAGCACTCAGGGATTCCAGGACCCAAAGTGGGGAAGAGGACTAGGATTGGATTGATGGCCGTGCAGGTAGCGGCCGAGATGGAAAAGGGAAAGTAGTGATGGATAGGTTAGGCACATCGTAGATATTTTCTATGGTGATTGATGGCAGTTTCTTACATTCAGTTAAATGCATTTGAATTGCCATTGGTCAGCTCCCCATTCACCCATACCATCACCATCAAACTGACATACTTACCTTGTTGATAATCCTCACCGTCACAATGAAGATGCTACATTTTTCTCACACTCTAACTCTGTTCTTTCATGCCACATTATGTCAAAACACTTGCCCATTTAACTCTGCTAGCATTAAAGACTCATGTACAAGTCAGCAAACATCTGTGTGCTAAGTCATTTTTATGTGTACTGCTTGAGTTTGTTTTCTGAGGAAAATGTTCTTGATGCTAACATAGTAGCTAAGAAACCATGAATGGCAATGTTTTTGTGTTTTTTATTGTTGTTTAGCAACAATTGCCTTTAACAAATAGAAAAACATGCAAAAAAACAATATAGAATTAATTAAATGATGATCTATGTCACAGAAAAAGAAAATATCTTGATTAAAACCTATAGTACCATCATTTCTATAAAAATACTTAAACTAATTATATCATTTTTTAAAGATAGTTAAAGCACATAAAACCACACATTCTCAGCATATAAAAAAATCCTATGCAAAGAAATTGCTTACATTGATGACACCATCGTTTGGCTGCAGGCAGTCTAAAAAACCTACCACAGCCGACACTGTTGATGTGGTTCTACCAGCAAAACACTAATTCCACAAGTTCTCTCTGCCGACAGTGGTTTGGACATGAGTACAATTTCTGAAATAGAGTGTATGCTTCCCATTAATGCGGGGCACATAATCAACAAATGTTTGACATCCTCCTCTGACTCTTGGAGGGCACAGCATCTGCAAATAGGAGATTCTGCTGGACAATAATCATATGTTATCTTTATTTGCTTGGTGTAATATAAATTCCAGAGAAATCTTAAGGAATACATCCTAACTCGACGACTTGGAAAGATTGAGAAGTATGGGGCTAACATTTCACGCATTTTATGGTTCATAACCAGATAGTCTAGAGATTTGTAGCCGTGCAATTTATCCAATATGTTGATCCAGTCACATTGATATAAGGTTAACTCGACTTTAACTTGATTCATTATCAAGTCATCAATCAACAATTCCATTTCCGTCAACAAGATTATGGATTTCATGCCCTGCCAAGATGGCGCACAGGGCCTTTAATGGCCTGCCAGCCCGATCTACGACAGGTGCGACCGAAACGAGGATTTCAGTTCGAGCTGTGGGCCGGTAAAGGCCATGCCTGCCCTCCTGGCAGGGTATGAAACCCATTCGCACCCTGGGGTTTGCCTGGGTTTAAATGGCTTCCCAATTTTTCATCTGGTGAACAACGCTGCTAGCGCTTCCAATCTCCCAATGAAAAATAGAAGACGGGAGGAGCTCTGGGGCTGGACTCAATGCTCCGGTCCCAAAAGGTAAGCGGACAGGGTGGGTAGTCAACAGGGAGAGGCTCCCTGTTGTCTCCCCACAATCAAAAAGAAATAAAAAAGCACCACCCAGGCAAGGGCCTTGGGTGGCTGGGACAGCGGGTGGGGATTTTGTATTCTTGCCTGCTGTTCAAGCCACCTGAACTGGCCAATTTGTTAAAGGACTTCAATTGTCCATCTCTAATCATATTGGCCAAATCCAAATGTAGCGACTCAGGGAAAGAACTAACAATGTTCTTCTAAAAATGTAGGAGTCTTCGATTGGCACTGCTAGTTAGGGAATTGATGCTAAGTTCATATTGGATTGCCACCAGGGGCTCTGAGGTCTGGATGTTAAGGGTATCCGGTCATTGCATAGACAACCAAAGCATCGACAGCCATACCATGTAAAAAAATAAAAATAAAAAAAGCATCTAAAAAAAAGCATCTAATCGGCCACCAGGTGGCACACGGACAAGCATGCTCGGCGCATGAGCTCCGTTCCCACACACCCTAAAGTGGATTGACCCCCCCCTGATGGACCAGGGACACAACTGTCTCCATGAAACTGACCCAGCTTTGAACTCGTACCACTCCTGAGATCGCTGGGACCCCATGAGCGTTAAAGAAAAGCTAGCTCCTTTTGCCTATACCTCCTCGCCCCTTGAGACCACAGAAGTCAACATCGTAAATACAAACACCGTGACAAGTGATGCAGCAGCTACCAAAGGAGATATTGCTGCCTTGTTAGGAGAAATAAAGAGCATGGATGCTAACATTGGATGCAAAATAGATAAGATCACGAATCGCCTAGACGCCATGGAAGAAAGGCTTGAAGGAGTGGAAAATAACCAAGTTTCCATAGACACCCTGGAGGTATAGCTCGACCAAAGGTTAACAGAACTAGAAAGACGAGAAGAAGACTACAAACTCAAACTTGATGATTTGGAAAATCGGGAAAGACGTAACAACATGCGCATTTTTGGCATCCCGGAAAGAGAGGGTGAGACGGAGACCAACCTGAAAAATACCCTGCACAACATTATCAAACACCTGGTTGCTGACAAATCGATTGATGAACCCAAAACTGAAAGAATACACAGGGCTGGGGGTCCCCCAGGTAGATCAAGATTGGTACTCGCCCGATTCCATCGCTTCCAGGATAAAGCCAGGGTCCTCGAAAAGGCTGGAAACAGTACCGCAATCACCATGGGGGGTGCACAAATATCAATATACCAAGACCTATCATCCATGACGCTTGCTCTCCGGCGGATGTGCAGCCCCCTCACAAAGCACCTCAAAGAAAAAGGCATAAGATACAGATGGGGCTACCCCTTTTCCCTCTCCTTTGAATACTTTGAAGATGAGGTCAAAAAAATAAAGCTAGGCTCGGAGAAGGAAATCAAAACATGTATCTCCGAACTTTTCGGCCCGCGCATAGCAGAAGTCAACCGAGAAGGACCACGACGAGAAGACAGGTGATGGCATGTACAAGGACCTAGGAGGAGACGTGTGAAGGGCTCGAGAAAATACCACAGGGGTAACGCATCCCCGGAGATGGACAAATGATCATCTCTGAAGATGGGTAAGATGACATATATTCCAATACAAAAGATAGAGAACTGATTGAACGCAAAACTTTTTTGTTGGTTCGAAACAAGATGAAGATATGACCATGATGAAAATATGAACATGAAGCGGGAGGACACAGAGGGCTCAACTAAGACTGAGATATTCTATCAAGCAGGGGGCCATGAAGTAACGGTCCCCCAAAGGTGGTTGTATGCAGAACCAGAGTAATCATCTGGGTTCGATCGAACGCCATCAACGTTGGGAGGGAGGGAAGGGACCGGGAAGGGGAAACAGACACCGGGAAAAGGTCGCAGCAGCATTGGGGTCAACTCAAAAGTCAAAAGACAATGAGGGACTTGATGAACAACCAATCTCTTGGTCATGGAACATGAACATCCTCCCAATAAAGTTCAATAATGGCATTACCTAATGAACTGAAGGGAAGGTACTCCCTTAGAATTGGGACACTCAATGTAAAAGGCCTAAATTCACCAACCAAAAGTTCACTGGTCGCTAGAGAATTCCGAAGATCCAAAATTGACATACTTTTATTGCAGGAGACAAAATTTGAAAAGGGCGAGGAACGATGCATCCTTGGAAAGCGAGGAGGGCTGCAATTCTGGGGCTCTGGGCCACTCAGAAAGGGAGGTGTGGGAATTCTACTTAAGAAGGGAATTAACTTTGAGATAGACAAGACATGGTCTGATGTGGGAGGACGAGCTCTTAAGCTAGTGGGGAAAATTGCAAAGGTAAAGGTAACAATTGCTACGGTATATTCCCCCAACACCGGGCAAACCAAATTTCTTGAAAAAACAATCCCTAAAATAATGCTGGAAGCCTCAGGCCATATCATTCTGGGAGGCGACTTTAACCAATGGGCAGACCCGGCCAAAGATTGGAAGCCAGGTAACCCTGAAACGAGAAGCCAGAAAAAAGTTGACTGCACTGAACTGTTAGACATGATGAACATGTATGAAATGAAGGATGTATGGAGAATCTTGCACCCAAATGATAGTGGATACACTTTCTACTCCAAGACGCATAACACACTCACCTGCATCGATTATGTATTTCTGGCAAGAGACCTTCTTAATGCCACAACGCGCTCAGAAATCATTCCGATGACATGCTCAGACCATGACATGGTCCTGGCAGACATTAACTGGGAAGATTTGCCTGTCATGGGAGGGAAGCGGAGGTGTAATGAGAGCCTCTGGAAAGATGCGGTTTTTAAAACGGAAATGGAAACTGAACTTAATGAATACTTCAAAATAAATGATAATGGGGAGGTATCCAAGCAGACAATCTGGGAAGCTGGGAAAGCCACATGGAGAGGTATCCTGATACGTGAAGGGTCTACTAAAAAAAGTGAGCGAAAGATCATAGAACATAGACTCAGGACTGAAATATGTCAACTGGAAGGGGATATAAGGAGGGACCCTGGGGTAAATCCTACCAAAATGAACACTACACAACAGAAAAGAGAGGAATTACGGCTGTTGGAACATGATGAACAAGTAATGCGTAAGCTACGATTCCTCAAACAGAAATTCTATGAAAAAGGGGACAAGGCTGACGCTCTGTTAGCCGCCAGACTCAGAGAACAAAGGGCAGAGCGTAAGGTGGAAGAAATAACCGAAAACACTACCTCCATGACTCACACTCCTTATATCATCCCAGAATGTTTCACCAATTTTTACGAGACCCTGTATGACTCAGAAATGGTACTCGGCCAACCAGACACAGACTCCTACTTATACTCAATCAATATGCCCAAAATAACACATTCAGAATCCGAGCTCCTAGATGCTCCAATTGTTGAACAGGAAGTCCAGGATTAGATAAAAAGATTAACCTTAGGCAAATCTCCGGGGGAAGATGGATACATGGCTGGCTTCTACAAAACCTTTCAAAAGCAATTAACGCCATTTATGACAGATCTATTTAATAAAATACTAGAAACAGGAGAAGCCCCAGATTCCTTTAAAAGAGCATTGATAACGGTAATTCCGAAAGAGGGAAGAAACCCCAAACATTGTGGATCATATCGCCCCATCTCCCTTCTCAATCTTGATGCTAAAATCTATACGAGGGTGTTGGCGGCTAGATTAGAAACACTAATGCCCCACTTAATACACTCGGATGAAGTTGGGTTCATATTGGGAAGGCAGGGGGCTGACACGATGCGCAAAACACTCCACCTCGTACATACATCGTATACCCTACCTGGCGATCCCGCTCTCCTATCAATAGATGCGTAGAAAGCCTTTGACAGGGTGGAGTGTGCATTCCTGAGGGCGGTCTTGAGAAAAGTGGGAATAGGCCCGAGATTTAGAAAGGGAATACAGGCAGTATATACATCCCCCAAAGCATCAATATTCATAAATGGAGAATACTCCAGGTGGTTTGAATTAGAACGCGGAACCCGACAAGGCTGTCCCCTCTCAGCAATTCTTTTCGCACTCTCCCTAGAACCCCTAGCACAAAGAATGAGAACTGATCCCATGGTGGAAGGGATACGATTAGGCGAGATGGAATATAAAGTGGCACTCTATGCAGATGACATACTACTACAGATAACTAACCCACTCGTATCTATCCCCTGAGCCCTCCAATTACTGGAAGAGTATGGGCAACTCTCTGGGTTTAAAGTGAATAATAATACATCGATCTTGTTTCCCCTCCAGGGATCCAAAGAAGAAAATGAAGACAGATTCCTCCCACTAGGCCTCAGGATTGAACATTCCACATTGAAATACCTAGGCATACAGATTACCAAGACCTGACCGATCTATGTGAGGCCAACTTCCCTCCCCTGCTCCAGAGATTCACCACCGACTTAAACAAGTGGAACAAACTTACGATCTCCTGGCTAGGACGGATTAATGCCATCAAAATGGTATGCCTACCCCGGTTCCTATACCCCTTCCGGATGCTCCCCATTGAGATACCAAAAAGATTCTTCATCAACGCCAAAAAAATCATGTTACGGTTCCTCTGGCAAGAGAAGAAGGCAGGAATCCCTTACAACACACTAACTCTCCCCAAAGACAAAGGTGGAGAAGGACTCCCTGACCTACAAAATTATTAGAAGGCCACACAACTCCACGTCCTAATCCCACACCTACGAGAACACACAAATCTCCAGTGGATTCAAATGGATAATCATTACCTGTCACCAGCTACGGTATCAGAGTGGCTATGGACCCCATATAAGAGGCTCCAGCATAGACTCAAAGAACATCCAATATTAGCACTATATGGAGCATATGGCGGAAAGGCAAAGACATGTACACAATTATCACGTGGCCATCCCCGCTCAGCCATCTATGGTCACCTGGCATAAACGACCATATCCCCAATGTAGGAAGATTTCAATCATGGTATGAGGCGGGCCTGGAGAGGGTGGGGCAATTGCAGAAAAAAGACTCATTCATCTCACTCCCGGAACAGACTGAGGCCCTAGGGATAGGCCCACTGTCCACCTTCCAATATATACAAATAAAAGGCGTTTTAACAAAACCAGAATGGAAAGATAAATTCACAAGAGACCTTACCCCATTTGAAAAACTTTTTGACTCTAAATCTGAAATGAAGGGCCTGATATCCGCAATGTACAAGGAACTGATAGAAGCAGGGGAAGGATCCACAGATCCTTTGAGAGGCAGATGGGAAAAAGACATGAGAGACGAGATAAGCCCCTATCTGTGGGATGTGATGTGTAAGGCGGCATCCAAAACATCCATATCCAGCCAATACAAACTTCATGCCATTAAATTACTACTACACAGGTGGCAGTACGATCCATTCAGAGTCCGAAATGCTGGAAACACTGCGGAAAAATAGCCGACTATTGGCACATGTGGTGGAGCTGCCCACATATTAAGGTTTTCTGGGATGAGGTTTTGGGTTGGATCAAAGAAATAGATGGTATACAAAGAACCGCCGACCTTTACCTGATGCTATTCGGCCTGGAGAAGAAAGAAGATGACTGGATCAGACTCAAAGGACTGGCTCCCCAATTGATACTTGCGGCTCGTGCCCTTCTTGTAATGAAATGGAAATCCACGACTGTCCTCAGCAAAAGCGAATGGATAAATATAGCTTCCAATATCTACATAATGGAAATGATCACAGCCTCCCTGCACAACAAAACCTCACAATGTGAGACCCTATGGATGGACTTCAAAAACAAACACCTTACACCAACCTCCTAGTCCCAATCAGACGACCACCCAGAGACCTATTCCAAAACAAAGGAAACGATCCGTGACCAGAGACGACAGCGCAGATCCTTCAACTGAGAACTCACAACTCCAATAGAAACATGACCACCCTTTTTCTACACATATGTAACTCCTGTTAAATGTCTGCTCGACCAATGGGCGGAGGGGTGTGGACGAGGGTAATGTTTTAGTTAACTGTTACATTTAGAATATGAAGACACGTTTGACAAGGTTAGAAAATATAACACTGCTATCAGCACTTCGCTCATAATGTAACCATGAGCTATAATATATGTATTATATAATGGGAAATGTTTCCCTTTTTTTTTTTTTTTTCTCTTTCTGTTCTTGTTTTTTGGTTGTCTGATAAAATCAATGAAGTCAAATAAGAAAAAAGAATCTAATATAATAAATATGGGTTTTAAAGGTTAAAAAGGGGAGGTTTGAGGGGGACCCCCCCCATTAAAAAAAAAGAGAAAAAAAATGCATTAGATGCTTTTTTTTAGATGGTATGGCATTAGATGATTTGGCTGTCGATGGAATGACTATAAACCGACGTTAAGCACACAATGCCAGTAACTGGCCTCCAATGATGGTAACATTTTTTTTTGTTGATGATTTAGTTTATTTGTAAACTTTTTCATCATTTTCGTCGTTATATGTAAGTGGTAAGAGCTAGTGATTTGAACTGCATCTCATGGTGTTCTTTTGTTAAGTTCCAATATAGTACTTAGGAAGAGAGTGATTGTATATGTATATTTATTGTTATGTCCACTGAGTAGGGCGGCCCATCTTTCTTGAGTGTTCATTTGTTGTGCTTTGGAAGAACGCTCCAAATTGTTTACGCTGAGAAGAAAGTGATTGGCATTCCATGACCAGATGAAATATGGTTTCTGGGATCGCTTGATCCTTGCAGAATCGACAGTAGTTGATGATGATGGTAACATTTTCAACACCCAAATAAAGTGGATCTCAATCACATATAAAATCTTCGGGATGTTCTTTCCCTCAAAAAACTTTAAAAGGGGAATGAAAGAAAATCTACCAAATCGGACATCTAACCTAATCATCTGGTTATCTAATGTGGAGACCAGTGCACGCAACAATCCCTAATTTGAGATTTGTGTGGTTTAGAGATGATAGGGGAACCGAGGTAGGTCACGCTACCCACTGTTTCGAGGTGTTCCTTTTGAGCAGACCATTTAAACGTGGGCAGGTGCTTTTTAAAGAGCAGCACTTAACCTTTCTTTTACTAGAATACATTTTTAGGGAGTGAGCCATTACAAAAGTGTAAAAAGCAGTTACAAGTAATTTGAGACCGAATTCAGTACAATCACATAATAAAATGTCATCAGCATAACTCAACAAAGTGATTTTCAAGGTGTCAAATGTATATGTTATTTTTACCATGTCACACTGAAATCAAAACATAGATGTGTATGCACTAGTTTCAATATTCATCATGAACATAGCAAAATGAATTACATCAGGAAACAGGGCACACCAGGACCACTTTCTTTGGATCTGCAACCTTTTGCTCCTCAGATGATTTGGACTGGAACTCCCATCAGCGCCAACCTGCATAGTCAATTATGCGGGGTCACAGGAGTCATTGTCCAAAATATGTGGAGAGCTGCAGGTTGCAGATCCACGCTCCTAGACTGAGGACTACACTTTTTCTGGGCATCGCCTTCAGGTTCCAAAGAGCAGTTTATGCCATGTATTAGTCCATCTGCTTCCTCTGCACATCTGCACTGCAAATGCAGCTCTCGCCGCTCTCGAACACCTTCTTCTTCTGAATATCTTTCTTCAAGAGAAGAGTGAACAGCAGAACTTAGCCAAACATATCCAAGATGGCTGCTATCTTGCTGATGTCTTTGAAGACACCGAAAAACAAAATGTATTTCCAAATGTATCAGCCTGCCCATGGTGAGCCCCATAACTGTGAACCCTCAAATAATTTTTAAATGATGGTCCTGAGGTTAAGTTCCTAAGAATACACGTTTTGCTTCATGCATGCCCTTTTTGTGGTCAATATGTTCCTGTTGAGAATGTGTTGCACTTTGCAGAGGTGACAATATGGTGAGGGCGAAACAATAGTTGTTTGAGGACGAAGCCCGAATAGGAGGATAACTGGGTTACATTAGCTGTTGGTTTTCAGGTAGAAGATATGGCACTTTTGCAGTTTGCAGGTGAGTGTCGGTGGAACACTAACGCCACTCAGCCTCTACGCATCATGCATTTGGTCGGTGCCTCAAATTCCCGTGTTAAATGTGTGTTGAATATTGAGACTTGTGAGTGCACTATATTATTGCTTGGGTGCAAACTACAGGCAATTCAAGTGTGTATTCAGGCGTCTATTCCTGTGAGAGATTCTGGAGAGGAGTGACTCAAGTGTTAGCTGCCAGCTGTCTCTTGCCTGTGGTCACAACAGCTTGCCGACTGCCTTGTACCCTCCTGTATACTGTTGAGTGTGCATGCAACATAAGTGTTTGTATCATTCTAAATAGCACTCACCTTAAAGAGTCAGGAGTTGCCATACTTCAAGGAAATGTTAAGTGGTCTTGTATAGTAGTAGGGGCTGTTATTTTTATTTTTATTTATTGTGCATTTGTAAGGCCCATATACAGAAGTAAATTGTGTGTCAAAGCGCCCCGAGGGCAGCGGGGAGGGAACCTGGGAACAAAAGGCAAATATAATAACAATGACGAGAAAGAAAGAGGTGGTCCTACTATGCCTTGTGAGCATTCAGAGCGTGCCAGTGCAGACAGAGTTTATGGGATAGAGGGAGAAGCAGGCGCAACACCTAAACTATTATTGAAAAAGTTCAAGCATCGGAATCCAAAGCCCACTCCAATTTTAAAACATCCTTTAGAATAGCTTTAAGGATAGTTTTATCATTGACCCGAAATCCAGTCATGTATGGGCATACTGGACTCACACTGGTCTCAAGAAATTAAAAGCACCTCTTCTGCTGCATTTGAAAGACCAAGCAGAGTTTTCAAACAATTGCCCTCAATCAAAGCAAGTTGACTTCCATTTTGTATTGCCCATTCACCTGCACCAAAAAGTGCATTGCCTACCGACTTTGCTTCCTAAACCTTAATTGCAGGAAGCATGGCCTGTCCCCCATACGTTAAGGTAAATTGTAGGTTCCCCGTATTTGCTTAATTAACCCTAAATATTACCAGGGCTGAACTGGCCTATAGGGAATTCTGAAGATCTCCGGGTAGTCCTCTGTGTGGAATTTCCAAATGTTCCCAAAGGAAAAGTATTGTGCTTGCTGAAATGTGTAATATGGGTCCACTTTTGAAAATTATTTCCAGTGCCTCTTTTGGTGCCCATGTCCACCCCTTGATATTACAGCATCAAATTGGGCACACCAAGAATTGGTATCTGAAAACCGGATTCCTAAATAGTCCAAATGATTCATCCAAGACAACTCAACCTTGTCCATAGAATATCAAGGTATTTTTTTTTCTTTCTTTGACAGAGCAGTGCCAGTCTAGAATACCCCATTCACAAAGTATCCGTCAGTCTCAATGGGGTTTCAATGCGATTTAAATGCACGAAATATGAGACAACAGAAGGGGTAAACCTTTGAAATAATATATAGACGAAAAAAAACAATGCCCACTTCAAAACACTGGAGTTTAACTCTAAGAGTGTAACTGCTGAACCCATATGCATGTATTAGATATTGGGCCTACCCCTTACCCTCACCCGGAATAATTTGGCTCACACAATTTTTGTCAAGTGCTGGCAATAAAAGGCCGTAGGATTTTATTGTACAGATATGGTTATGGAGATAACAATAATCACATATCATAATAGCATTATACTTTTGGGCACCTGGTCCTGAGGTTACCCCCTCTGGTCCGTGCCGCCTTCTCATTTCCCACGACTTGTTGTGGTGGGCACCGTACAGTGCCCTGTACCTCTTTTCCTTTGTTCTTCTCCCTTTTATTGTATGGTGGGAGGGTTTTGTGGTAAAGAAGCAAAGGTTGGAAGACACTGAGTAAACAGTGAACCTCCTGTTTGTTTGGGTCCCCGTTCAGGGTCCACAAACAGATTGGCCCTCATTACGACCCTGGCGGAAAGTAACTGACATGACCGCCATAGCGTAAATAGCGTTTCCCCCATTGCACGATCGATTAAAGTGCGGCTAATTCTGACCCATCGGGCACGAGCATTACGCCATGGCGGAAGTGCAAAGTCCTTGATGGCGGAAATGACCCCAAAATGCCCCTTACCGCCGTCGTACGCCGCCCTAGGTGCAATTCCGCCACCCATCTCAGCGGTCACCGTAATGAGCGGTCAGCGCAAATTTATGGTCACCGTAAATATACGGAAACGGAAGTAAAAACATGGGGCCGGAACGGGAAACAGCACGCCATACACCTATAAAATCAGAATCCCAACACAACCATTAAAAATCCGACCCTGAGACACATCCCAACCCGTTAGCCACCCCAGTTAAAAAACATAAATATGGGAAAAGTTGCTAAAAACGCGGGCGATCGCAAGCGGCAGGTCCACTTCTCCCATGAGGAACTCACCGTGCTCACAGAGACCCTCCAGGAGAATGCTGCGTCGTCTTCTCGACGCAAATGACCAGGACGGCACTTGCGAACAAGAAGGCCATATGGGCCCTGGTGGCACAGCGGGTAAGTGCGGTGGGGACCACACCCCGCAACCCACAGCAATGCAGAAAGCGATGGGACGACTTGCGGATACGCGTCCGGAGCATACTTTCTGCCAACCGAAACATTGCCACAGCTACCGGGGGATGATCGGAATCACCCATCAAGTTGACCCCCTGGGAAGAAATCTGTGCCTCCACCATTGGAATGGAGAGCATAGAGGGAGTCGGAGGGATGGAGAAAGGAGTGCAGACATCCGAAGAATCAGGTAGGTGGCCCAAATAAAACAATGCTAAATCCACAATGTCCAATCATGTGAAGTACCATGTGTCCCCATAGTGCAATAGAAACACATGTCCAGGAGAACGTCCACATACATTGCCATGATAGCGCCCTTTAAAAGTCTGATTAAATACATAAATAAGTAAAATTCCTAAAAACACCCTCTACATGTGCAGCATGCACACCCTAACTGCAGGCTGCAAAATAACTGCATCCTCAATCCACACAAAAATGAGATCACCTCCAAGGCCCTGACCCAAATCACCCTCAGGTACCACCCCAATGCATGTGATACATTGCCATTCCAATTTCCACAGACCCATAAATAACGCTCGCCCTCCTTTACTCCACCACAGGGTCCGATTCAAACGACGAGCTTCAGGACACCCCTACCAGCACACCTGCAAAGAGGGCCAAGACCAACGACCAAAGACCCTCCACCTCAGATGCACGGATCAAGACACGGCAGCAGCACAAATCAAGTGGCAGCACACTGGAGGGGACTTCAACAGGCACCCCAGCAGCCAGCATGTCCACAACAGCAGCACCACAGGTCCCCCCTATGGATGCCACAGAAGGCACTGCTTCTGGTGGCAGCAGCACCATAGGTGACACTGCTTTCATGCCAGCATGCTCCGACACAGAAAACGGTGCTGTCGATGTAGGACCCATCCATGACCTGTCTCAATCCACCTGTTTGTTTCATCCCGTACACCATGAGGAAACCACGCAGGGGCACCCACAAGACGATGACTGGCCAACCCCCACAAGGCCTGTGGCAAGACAACATGAGGTGATCAGCCCCTCTGTGACACCACCGCAAATGGGCATGGCCCAGCAGAGGCAACAGTCCCTCGAGCAGATGATTGTGCAACAGCAGCAACTGGCCACGCTCCTCAAGGAGCATGCTGCTGAATGTGGGGGTTCTAAGGCAGCCATTGAAACATCTACTGAGACACTTAGGGCAGAAATGGAGCGAAGTACCGAGACACTAAGGGCACAAATGGAGAGAAGCACCGAGAGCCTGAGGGGACAAATGGAGAGAAGCACCGAGAGCCTGAGGGGACAAATGGAGAGAAGCACCGAGAGCCTGAGGGGGGAACTGCATGCGACGTCCAAAGACGTATGTGGTGAACTTGCCGCTGTGCGCCGTGTGCTCACTGAGCTCACACAAACCCTTAGGGACATGCATGGACGTGAGCAGGCAGAGACATCATCCGTTGCAAGTTCCGTCCAGGGCAGCCCCCAACGTAGATCTGGGAGGAACCTGCGCTCCACAGGCAGGGGTGCCCCTGATACCCGGAGAGGGGGCTTGCAATAGCGTCTGCCCACTGACAATGAGCATCTTTGGACACTGGTGTTCGGGGGGGAGGTAGGAGGGTGGAGGGGGTGTGTTGGGCTTTTTTGGGTGGCGGGTCGATTGGGTGTGTAATATCATTTCACATTTGCCATACATTTCTTCATATTCATCCAATGAGATGTGTGGACATTGATCTTTGTGTACGAGGCCTTTCTTGGCGTACAGTCCACATTGTGCATGTTCCAGACACACACAGTGCCACAAGTCCCGTGTCCATGTAACAGCCACCAGGCGTGAGTGCTAGAAGCATGCATCTATGAGATTCTGACGAATTTCACGGGCCTCCTGTGCCTCGCGGACTCCTTGAGGTGCTGCCACATCCCCACCCTCATCATGACCATCTTCAGGTGCTTGCAGTTCTGCGTCAGGGGGCATCGCCACATTTCTACGTACGCACATGTTGTGTAGCATGACACATGCCATGACCATCTTTGCAACCTTCTCATGGCGGTACAGGAGTGCCCCGCCAGACCTGCTGAGGCAGCGGAAACGAGCCTTCAGTAGGCTGAATGCCTGTTCTATGACTACACGGGTACGTGAGTGGGCATGGTTGTAGTCCTCCTCATGCTGGTTCTGTGGGTTCCGGATTGGTGTAAGGAGCCATCTCTTCAGTGGATACCCGGCATCACCTGTATGTGGACAATAAAGGATGTTTGTGGAATGACATTGCTACGTACGCATCCCCCCCCCTTCCTGCCAGGTCATTGACGCATCACCTACCCCACATTCTCATGCATTAAATGAGACTCACCGAGTAGCCAGGATCGGTGCCCTGCGTGTCGCTCCATGTAGCGTGGTATTGTAGAGTTCCTCAAGACCATAGAATCATGGGTTGATCCTGGAAATCGGGCACAACAATGTGTAAAGATCCTGTTGGAGTCACACACCATTTGTACATTGATAGAATGATATTGTTTACGGTTGCGGTACTGGACCTCCATGGCATGTGGGACAACCAATTCCACATGGGTGCAGTCGATGGCACCAATACAACCCCGTATGCCGCCAAGTGCACGGAATCCCACTTTAGTGTTTGTAATTTCCTGCTCCGAGCGTGGTAAAGGGATGTAGTCGTCTGTGTGCTTCAGGAGGGCATCAAGCACTTGGAATAGTGTCCGTGACAATAGTGGCTGTGAAATGCCATGCAACTGTCCGACTGTGTGCTGGTAGGTGCCTGTGGCCAGGAAGTGGAGTACAGACACCACCTTCAGTAGGGGTGGGATGGCGGTTGGGCTATCTATCATGCTGACAAGGTCAGCGTGTGTCATGTTGACAATGGCGGTTATGGTGTCCCGGTCCAAACGGTAGAGGGTGTGGATCTGCCCAGCAGTGAGGTTGAACGGATTAGCTCGGAGGCGTGGGATTGCGGGCTGCCTGCGTGGTGGTAGTGGCTGTGCTGGTGGGCCTTGCTGCCCCTGCCTTGCCCTCCTCCTCCTCCTCCTGCATCTCCTCTGTGCGGCCGGTTGTTGTAGTAGTTGGTGTTCGTCTTCTTCTTGAAGTTGGAGTACTTGCAGTGCTATCAGGTCCCCCAGGCCCAACATCGCTAGTCCTGTCGGTAGCATTTTGGAGTGGGTGTGGTTGTGGGAGGGGGTTGGGTGTGCAATTTATGTGTTTTCAGGCTGTATAGCCTCCACCTGTGGTGATTCATTCCACCTGTGCCAGCTGCAGTAACTTTTGGGCGAGCACGTCCCGCACACAACGCTGCAATTTGACGCATGGCATCTTGCAATTACAATCATGTATTTAATCCCGATGGCAGTGAAATATTGGTTTATATGTTAATTCTGCTATGGTCCCATTGTTTCACATACTAAATTTGCAGTCGCGAACAAACTTGTGAAGGGTCAGTGGAATGTAGTACTCAATCAACGGTGGACCCTCATGCAGCACTGTACCGACGTTCACCGACGGGCGGGGAGTCCCATTAGTGATTGAAGCCAGTTACCATTTTCACACACAGCCGCACTACATAGATGTATTTGTGAATTCAAGCGTTCACAGATGCCTTTTCGACGTGATGTTGCAAATGAGGAATTCGAAGGACAGCGCTTTTGGTTTTCAACTAGCGGCGAGGAGACGCCCACAGGTCTGACTGGAAATATAACGTTCTATTGTTGAATGTCCTTGGGACAGGGCCCATGACGAGAATGCAATGATTGATATGAATTGAATGGGATGCGCAATAGCGTAGTGGACGATAAGGCAGGACGTTCCCAAATACATGTTACTTCACTACACTAGAAATCCGGGCAGGAGCACAGTGGATTTTGCAGACTGCATTACGCACAGACTCAATGGAAATTTCAAATGTTATGTGAGTAAATATTCAGGCGTTTTTATACCGGGATGAGGGAATGATGAATGGATGCATGGACAGATGATTTAATTGAGAGTTTGCCATGTACATGGCTTTTTGGAATCTATCCCCTTCCCCTGCGCTATGTGATGCAAAGCTGCCATAGTGGGACCATCGTCTATCTGCCCTTGTTGAACCCTCCCTGTCTCGACGCGCCTTCAAACACTTGTGTCTATGCACGTTCCTAATCCCATCTCATGGATTCTGTTTTAACAGACGCATGCACACAAACACTCGTTTGTAATAGTGTATTCACCTCGATTTTTATCGTTATGATTCGCAAGTGATTTTTGGGTGAAATTAATCCTTTTGAGTGGGCTAGCATGCATATGGTTGTAGATTTAGTGTGTTGAATGAAGTGAGTAATACATATGAAGTTCATTTGGGTGACAGGTATCTCCTCCCCTTTTGCCGCTGCCACCTGTACGCCACTCCTGCAGATGGCTTTTACAGTCGACACCTGCAGCTTCAAGTTAATCAGTGGAGCACCATTAAGATCTTATGGGACGATCGCCAATGGGCCACATGCCCTTACGCAGTACTAGTGGCTAGGAGCAACATATCAACCATTCAGCTGGACTAGTGCCTACTTCATGGGACGGCCCTGCGGTTCTAGGCACTTCCATGTTGCCATTTTGGACGTAAATGTAGCCCCTGTGTACCATGAAGGAACAGGGCGTCACACAAGAAGAAGCTGGTCATTTCTTGCGGATGCAGCCCACAGTAATGGAACTTATTTGGGAGTTTATGAGCAAATAGCTGTATGGGCTTGGTGATTTTGATGTGCAGTAAATTTATATTCAGATATTAACCGTGTAGCGTTATTCTTTGCTAGTAATGTAGCATATTCCGATTTGTGGCGCGATGTATTGTGAGATGATCTGCATTGGGTTCCGGCTTCTGAGTAGAGTTGTGTGGTACTGTACTGGCCGCGTTTGCCTACGAAGCCCAGTAAGGTCAGGGATAGGGGCTGCCATTATGACTGTTTTTATGATGTCATGCTCAGGGGCGGGGGATTAGCTTTTGTGCAACAGATGCCGGTCAGCCAGGTGGATTGGTGGAA
Source organism: Ambystoma mexicanum (assembly GCF_040938575.1). Taxonomy (NCBI): domain Eukaryota; kingdom Metazoa; phylum Chordata; class Amphibia; order Caudata; family Ambystomatidae; genus Ambystoma; species Ambystoma mexicanum. The sequence goes on from NC_090922.1 coordinate 259,010,188, forward strand.
TGATGGGATTATCAGAAAATGGCTGGTCACAGGTGCCTGTGTTTGCGTGCGTTTCTTGGAGGGAGACTGAGGTCAGGTCCATTGGAATTGCTTCTGTATTCGTGCCATCTGTGCCCTACAGCTCCCATTGGCCCCTCTTGAGATGAGCCTGGCTGCTCAGTCACTCTGCCAACTTGTGTGGTACATGCTTATGCTGATGGTTGGTTTGTCTACTGGCAAGAGTACAGGGCTGGTGCAGTCTCCCTCAGGATACTGCTTTGAATGTTGATTTACACTGGTGGCAGGCGATGGGGGACTATTGTTGTTTTGTCTCATGGAATATTTCAGTTCATTTTGGTGTACTTGAACCTTCACATGCCTGTGCTGCATCAGTACGGCAATGGTGACATGCCAAATATGGATGGCCACTCACAAGGCACTTGGAGCCCCTGCATGCATTTGTTCGTTGGCATGCATGGGTGACTTGTACATTTCACTGGTTGCATAGTGTGACTACATTGCGCCTACGAGGAGTTGTGCAATGTGGGCAGGGAGTGGAGTACAGGCACTCAGTAGGGCCATTTACGGTTGGTTCGCGATGCCGTAATTCTCACCATGGCGGAATGGTACTTTCCGCCATGCTTTATGGCGTTAAGTAAATGTCCGCTAGGGTCAGAATTCGCGTACCGTTGCGCCATGGCGGAAATTACGGTTTTGCAAGGCGCGCGTGCGCGTACTTGGTGCAGTTAGCGTTGGCGTTCACTACGGTGTCGCTAATGGCATCGTACTTTACGGTGACGGGTCATAATCGCAACGAGCGGTATTCGATGGCGGTATTACATTTCCGCCATCGTTTTTCGAATTCCGCCAGGGTCGTAATGAGGGCCATTGTGTTTTCTCAGAGCATGCTGCTCTTATTTATAAGACCCAAGGGAGCCCTAGATCTTTGATGTGTATAGTAGTGGGGGCTGTGTGCCAGCCCCCGGCCGGATGGCCGACTGTCTGGCCCCCTGGGGGGCAGGTCTTTGAACCTGGGCCTGCCTGACTGTTGGTTTCCTTAGGTGCTTAGCACCTTGCTGCTTGGAGGAAGGGTGAGGTCATTGCTCACACCTCATTCTTCCTCAGCTTTGTTGTGACAGAGACTGCGTGTCTCTGAAGCTAACAAGGGGAGAGGAGCAGGCAAGAGGGGGTTGGGCTGCTCCTCTCCTGGCCTGCTGATGGTAACAGCAGTTACCCTGCCTCGCTTTGGGCGGCCCTGCAGCATTGCCCATAACTGCTGAACCCATATGCATGCATTAGATATTGGGCCGACCCCTTACCCTCACCCGGAATAATTTGTGTTCCCCTGAAAGTATCTCTTAGTGACAACCCCTCAAGGCTAGAGTTGCTGAAATTTCCCGAAAGAAATGTTCCATGCCCTGGTTTGATAAATGCGTGCCGTCTTTGAGAAAAAGGTCCGGGTCTCCCAGTGTAATGGCTGGGTGTTTTATGAAACCCAGTCCTCTTGCTATGCAGAATTTCTCTAGCCCCCTGCTGAGTTTTCTTCTAGCAATGTCTACAGATTTGTAGCAGTTGGCCCCTTGCCATTTCCTTCTGGGTAGGGTGGCTGAGAAGTATATTTCTGTTCCCCTCCAGTTGTGAGAAATGCCTGCGAGGGAGGAGCAAATGTCCTCGAATAAATGTCTCCTTCCAATGGACAACAGGTCATTGCCCGCTAGTTGTATAACCAATAATTCTGGCGGGTCTCTGTATGCGACCAGCTCTGCTAGTGTTTCGTGGATATCTGCCCATTTTAGGCCTCTGTATCCCTACCATGAGGCAATGGTGTTTCTGAAAGGTGGCCCTTCTTTGGTCTCTTCTGCCCATCCGCCCGTCCTGAAGATAAATGAGTGGCCGACGATCCATGCCCGGGGGAGGGGGGAGAAAACAGGGTGACGGCGGATGGCTATATTAGCTGTGGTCTGATGTACCTTTTGTAGCAATCTGACTACCATCCCCCTATGTTTTTCAGTTGTTGAGGTGTTAGGCCTCCTTGCCATGCTGAGGTGGCGGCACCTATTCTGAAGGAGTGGGTGCCAAAACCCTTGGGATCCCACCCTGCATTGCTGATTGCTTTCATCAGTACCCCTTTAAATTGATAGCGGCTTAGTGCCGAGGTGTCCTTGTGGATTAGGAGCCTCCCCCCCACCTTGGGCCTTTGTGTGTAACAAAGGTTGGTGATACATACCGGGAAGTTTGTTGGCTTATCAATGCAACAAATATTGATGGTTCTTTTGGCCCCAGTTTTTGACTGTTGGATCTCTATACTGATGCTCTCCTGTCTAAGCCTGACTTCCATGGCATCCAAGCCGTTTGTGGCCTTGGTGCTGTAGGCGATAAGATCACTAACACGAAAAGCCCCGAAGTATGCCAGAAAAAAGGCTGTTTTGAATAATATGATCTCGTATGGATGCCATCATATGGCATCCAGCTGGCTTGTTATTTGTACGAGTTTGTTGAAATCAAGGGGGCGGCGGGTGTCCACATGGGGGCCCTCTATTCTGCCCCATCCTTTCATTGCGTAGGAAATGAGGGCGTTCTGGGTGGGGTCTGAATCACCCCGTATTTTTGAGAAATATGAGATTGCAACCAGTTGTCTTTTTGCCCAGTCTCTCTTAAAGCCCTGCTCATGCACCAATTTTAAAAATGTTTCTATGTCTTTAATCGTTATTAGCTCTACATGGTTTAAACCTGTGGCTCTAAATACTGTTTGTAAGCACTTACTGTACTGTGCTGCGGTGGTGCCTGCCAGTGCTTTCTCTGCCATCTCAGTTAGGAATCCTGAGTTGCTGGCATCCATTTTTGAGGTGCCTGGTTCTTGTTGGGCATCCCGGCCTGGGCTCTCTGGCACTGGCATTGATGCCATTCTGTTGTTGGCACCCGTTTTTGAGGTGCCTGATTTATGTTGGCACATCCCGGCCTGGGCTCTTTGGCATTGGCATTGATGCTGTTATTCTTGATTTCCCATTATTGTCCAGCATTCCGCTGGTATTGGCGTCATCTGTTCCTGGGGGTGTGGCGCTAGCTCCCGGAATCTTGGCCACTGAAAGCGAGAGAAAGCATCTGCAATGTTATTATCCGCCCCCGGGATGTGCTTTGCTTTGACCACAATGTTTTCCTGTAGTGAGACTACTGTGATGGCTCGTAGGACTTTCAGCACTAAAGGGCATTTGGCAGACCTTCTGTTTATGGAGCCTACTACTGCCATGTTGTCGCACCAGACCAAGAGTTCTGTGTTAGCTAGCTGCCTGCCCCAGATGTGTAAGGTTAGCCAGATGGGAAATATTTCTAGGAGGGTGATGTTTTTTGTCCACCTTGCCAGTTGCCATGATTTGGGCCAGTGTCCTGCCACCCATTCTGAGCCTAGTATGGCTCCAAACCCCTTGCTCCTGACTAGGGGTGTAACGGTATGACGGTATACCGTTAGAGATACCGTGAACAGCTTAATTGAGCTATAATAACCATCACGTTGTTTATACCGGTATACCGTTTTAGGGCCTGCAGCTTTTAAGTGAGCTTTTCAATCTGATTTGGCAAGGCTGCAGTAAGCAAGTGCTGCGCATTCTGGATCTTGCACTGTGGGATGTGGCATTTGGCAGACAAGAGCATATTGAAGTGAGGTCACATTAGTAAATGCAGCTTTGATGCTGTGACCGCTCTTTCTCTGTGATCTGTAGAGTCGGGTTAAAGATCAGCCGATTTGTAGTTTCCCCACCAATTTGAAAGATGGGGAAGTACACATCCCAGAATTCAAAGAGGGGAATGAACTGGATGCCCTTCTGATGCATGTCCACACAAAACGTTAGCTCTGTAGACTGTATGAACACCAGGCCTATCAGTGCTTTGTGCTAGTATATAAACTGCTGTCCCTTGCCCCCAATGTCCTCTGTTTAGATTTACACATTGGCACTAGAGTTGTTGCTTCACTTGATCCTTCACCTGCCTTCTGCATATGGCACTGGACTCAAGCAGGCAGGACAGATTCTACATTCAATTTGAAGTATCCAGAGCAATGGGGGTGAGATATTTATCAGGTCTATCCTCGATTTGTGAAACCACCCATGAAAGCATTTCTCGGTCTCAACTCACATGACAAGGGTTCCAATGCTCTCAGACATGGGGGAAATGGTAATGATGGGGCTGTGGTGATGTGGTGGTCTAGGCCATATTTGTGCCGATAAGTATTTGAACTTTGTCATTTTCAAAAGGTTTTTGTGCCACTATGTTTAAGAAGGTAAATTAACATGTATTGCAAGAATCAAGAAAGAAATCAACAGTGCCCACTGAACGCTGTCCTGTTAGGATTACATAGTCAGTGCCGACTCCAACATCAGACCTTTATAATACACCAGGCAGATGGTAAACAAGCTATAGTGATTTGATCAATATGCAACCATTCAGTGAGTGTGTGTTGGCTATGACATTTTGACAAAAGAAACACAATGACAAGGGCTTTCAGACCTCACATGAGTGACTTTTCTCCCTTTAATGGGATAAAGCGTTATCAAAACAAACATTTATGACTGATCACTGCGCGGGGTCATGATCCCCATGCCATGTGGTTCCAAAATAATACAGGTCGAGGCCGATTTTCAAAGCGATGACCTGTGACTGAGCAGCAAACTCATTGCTCAAAATATGCATTTTAACACTTCCACTAGTCACTCTTTCATTCAAGGCGATCAACGAGTGAGCGCCATGAAAGACCAAATCTGCAGCCGCCTTAGATTCCTGGAGGATCAGCTAAAAATGTGCAGAGACAAGTTTCAAAATGCTGACAATTTATGACCTTTAAGAAAATATTTGTTAAGATTAGTTCACTCCACCTGCTATACCGCGATAACCATGATATACCGTCATTTGGTAAGAAGGTTATCATACCGCCATAAAAACAATACCATGACACCCCTATTCCTGACTGCATCAGTGAAAACGACCCTTTTTGTCCATGCGTTCGCCAAAGTGAGGTCCCGTTGAAATCTTTAAGGAAATTCCCCCAAGTTTCCAGATCTTGTTTTACCTCTGTGCCTAGCCAGATGTGTAGGTGGGGTTTGGTGTATGATTTGATTTTTAGCTCCAGGCTTCTGGAAAATACCCTCCCCAGGGGGATTATTCTGGATGCGAAGTTGAGACTACCTGCTAATGATTGAATTCTTTTACTGTGCCCTTGTCTTTTGTTGTCAGGCCATGCATTTTTTCCAAGAGTTCTGTTATTTTTGTTTTCGGGATTTTGCAAAAGCCCCTTGCAGAGTCTATTTCAATCCCCAGGAAAATTATGTTGGTGTCTGGTTTGGTCGTTTTTTCAATTGCCAGAGAGATGCCCCACTGTGAGGCCATCTGTTCTAGTCTCGCCAGGGCCCTACTGCATTCTTCAGAATTTGGTGGTCCTATTACCATGAAGTCATCGAGGTAATGCACTATTTAGGTCCCTGGTCTCTGTTTTTGGAAAGCCCATTGGAAAAAAGAAATGAATTGCTCGAATAGGGCGCAGGATACTGCGCACCCCATGGGTAGGAATCTGTCTACATAGAATGTGTTATTAAAAGTAAATCCTAGCCATTGCTGTGAATCTGGGTGGACTGGCAAAAGTCTGAAAGCAGATTCGATGTCCAGCTTGGCCATCAGGGCGTTCCTGGCACATTCCTGTATGAGTCTTACCACCTCCTGGAAGTGTGTGTAGGATACCGCAGATTCTGTGTGTGGAATGCCGTCATTTAGGGATTGGCCCTTGGGATAGGATAGATGATGAATTAACCTCATTTTCCCGGGCTCTTTTTTGGGGACCAAACCTAGTGGAGATATTATGTAGTCTTTGAGGGGCATGTGGTCCCAGGGTCCTGCAATCCTGCCTAGTAGCAGTTCCTTCTTGATTTTGCTCTCCACCATCAGGGGGTTGTCCCTGGCTGATTTCAGGTTCATCAGGACATTCTGTGACCCTGTGCCCCTGAAAGGGATGATGAAACCCTTGGTGAAACCCTGCCATATCGCCTTGCTGGTTTCCTTGTCTGGGTAATTACTGAATGCTTCTCTAAAATTGTTTGGGTTGATGGGAGTTCTGCCTGGTGCTAAAATTGGGTTTGGTGGGAGTGGGTTGGTGCTAGTCTTTTGAATTTTTGGCTGGCAGTCTGGTGCAGTTGCTTGCTGTGTGGTCACCGTTGCAGTTTGTGCAAGTGTGCTTGTACCAGCATTCCTTCCTCCATGTGCACTGTTTTTTTACAAAATTCCTGCATGGACTGTTGGCCTTTGGGGAGTGTTTTTTGTTCTGCCTGTGGGTGTTAGACTTAGCCGCCCATGGCTGGTTCTTCCGAAAGGGCTGTTCCCCTTTTTTGTGTTTTTCGTTGTCATTAGGTCTGGGGCCCTGTGCATTTTTGTTATTTTTGGAGGTTGTTTGTGGGGCCTCTTCCTCTGATGGAGGCTCGGCGTTAAGCATGTATAAGTCATTCTGGACCTCGTCCCATTCTATAGCTGGCCTCTCTGACATGCTTCTCCTAAATCTAATATCATATGCTAGCCAGGTCTTCACTCTTTGAGTGATTTTTACTTCTCTTATTTTATCCATATATGCCCATAGTTTTCTGCCATTGTTTGGGAATTTTTCTTCATATATTGTTGCTAGGATGGCAAAGGCCTGCAGCCAGTTGTCCCAGTTCTGTTCTACCTGGCCGTTTCTGGCTATGGCTTTCTCCTCTATCTTTTTGGGGTCCCTAAAAGCATATTTCCCTTTGCATTGAGCTTCTATCAGTGAAAAGATTTCGATTAACTCTTTAGCCCATATGGCTTCTTTGATTGAGGTGTCAGATGCCTGAATAGCCTTAAGCAGATGCACTCACTGTTTGCCTCCCTGGAATGCCGATTGTAACTGTTCACCATGTATTTTATCATTCTGCACCAAGTATTTATGTGGGGACGCATTCTTGTAACCCTGAATCATGCCTTTTTACATGTCCTTCATAGCGCCTCAATGCCTGAGGGCTGCAGTGCGCTCTATAAATATAAAAAAATAAATAAAATAAATGTTCCATGCTAGCCATCTTTTGTATCTATTTAGTATTTCATGTTGAAAGGATTTCATTTTTAAATCTAATTGGGCATTGCAGATCATTACTATGTCTGTCGGGTTGTTGGTGCTTGCCCCCGTCTGAAAATTTACTACAAATGCTGGCTGTTGTATTTCGGGTTCTTGCGGGTTTGCTATGTTGTTGCTCGTGTTGGGTAACTGGTGAAAGGTGTGTTTGTTGCCGCCTGGCGGATGACGCTTTTAACCTTCAATTTGCCCTTTACTTTGTGCAATGGCTAAAATTCGCTTTGTTGCAAGACACGTTAGTTTTTCGAGTGTCTGTTGCTTATTTGAAAAAGACACTCCTGTTTAGAAGATCCAGAAACCCACCCTTGTGCTCTCCGCCAGTTCGCCTTGGCTCTGTGACAGTCTGACAAACTTTGTGTTTGTGCGAGACATCTGTTTACGTTCAAAAGGAAATTTCAATGTGCTTTTGCCTGCGTTGCGCTTAATCACAGTGGGTCAATGTAGAGCCTGCGCTGTATTGGCGACGTTAGCTATCTCCCGGGAACTGTCTGATTTGTAAAATTGTTTGTTTGCAATTACGCTTTTGATCTTGTCTTGCTGGCAGAGAAATGCGGGGTAGCTGTCTGCAGTAAGCGCTCTGTTTAGCCAGCTGCTAAAGGTATAAATTCGAAACGCTTCAAACCTGAAAGCTTTCGGGCTTACTCGCAACCCGGCGTGGAGGCTCATACTTACTTGAAATTGACATGCCGCCTTTCCCGGGCTGTTTGTTAGTTTTCTCTCGCCGCTCGCTCGGCTTTAACAATGCCACGTCCTCGTTTCAGGTTTCGCCGTGCGCACCGGCTCGAGCTCCCCGTGTCCTTCTGTTCGCCACTCTCCCGATCAGGAGATTCTTTTGAACAGGGCAATGTTCTTGAAAGAAAAAAGACGCTATGATTAAAGCGAACTTTGAAAAAAGGATAGGGGTGCCAAAAAGATGCTGAGTAAACAGCAAACTTCCTAGGCTAAAGAAGCAAAGGTTGAAAGACACTGAGTAAACAGTGAACCTCCTGTTTGTTTGGGTCCCCGTTCAGGGTCCACAAACAGATTGTGTTTTTTTCAGAGCATGCTGCTCTTATTTATAAGACCCAGGGGAGCCCTGGGTCTTTGAGGTGTATAGTAGTGGGGGCTGTGTGCCAGCCCCCGGCCGGATAGCCGACTGTCTGGCCCCCTGGGGGGGCAGGTCTTTGAACCTGGGCCCTGCCTGAATGTTGGTTTCCCTAGGTGCTTAGCACCTTACTGCTTGGAGGAAGGGTGAGGTGATTGCTCACACCTCATTCTTCCTCAGCTTTGTTGTGGCAGAGACTGTGTGTCTCTGTAGCTAACGAGGGGAGAGGAGCAGGCAAGAGGGGATTGGGCTGCTCCTCTCCTGGCCTGCTGATGGTAACAGCAGTTACCCTGCCTCGCCTTGGGCGGCCCTGCGGCATTGCCCAAAAGTGTCTCTCAGGGTGATCAGGCTTTACTACCATCCACGACGCTTGACAGTAGTACTGTGTGTGTTAGTGTGCGATTGTTCCACTGGGTCAGATGAGCATGGCAACCCTCCCAGACAAATAAGTTTGCATGTGCATGTGTGTTTCTTAACTCATAGTGGTCATGTTTTGTAATCTAACATGGCATGCTTGCTGGTTAATGAGTGTGGCGTGTTCTGTCAGTTCATGAACTACACAACTTTATGTGAGGTGAATATTAAAGTTAGTGTGTGTTTGTTCCCACAGGGTCATTGGGCCGCATTACGACCCTGGCGGAGTGGGTTTCCGCCAGCGGTAATCGCGGCGGACCCGTCCGCCGTACTACGAGTTCCCTTAGCGCCATGGAGGTTTTCTCCGCCTGGTTTTACCGGGCGGAGAAAACCATGGCGCTAAGGGACCTCGTTGTTAATTATGCCGCCGTACTTTACGGCGGCGTAATTAACTCCTTCCCCACTCCCATTATACCCTATGGGGCAAGAATGGGAATGGGGAAGGGTAAAATGGGGATTGGGGATTTACCGCTCCGCCAAGGTCGGCATGGGGTGGTAAATCCGCCAACCCCCATGGCGCTATCGGCGGCTTTCCGCCATGCTCCGCGGTGCATTTAGCACCGCGGATTCCGCCAGGGTCGTAATGAGGGCCATAGTGTTTTGCGAGCTTCCAAAATAATTTACTTTGATGTCATTGTGTGATTGTTGAATAGTTGGTTTATCAGCTTCCTCAGAACTGACGTTTAGTTTTGGTGAGTCTTTTAGGGTGGCCATGCTTTGCTGTCTTCCATGACAACTGGGCATGTGTGGTGATAGGATGTCTGTGTGGGTGCTGTGGATTGGTTCCTTTACACCGAGGTTGCATCAGTAATGGGTGGGAGTGTTACTTTTGGTGTGTGTGTGTGAGTGCATGTGCGTGTGTCTGTTGTGTGTGCGTGTCGCTATGTGTTGTGAGGGGGGGATGTAGAGCAGGGTGAGCCGTGAATGTGTGATTAAGGTGATCTGAGTATGTGAGCATGATTTGGAATGATGTGGTGGTAACATTAGTTATCTTCCATGTTGTGTATGGATGGCATTGTTTTGAAATGCGTCATGGGTGAAGCATAGGGTCAGAGACCAGGCGTTGAATAGAGCATACAATGGAAGTGGTGCATGTGACATGGTGAAGGGAGCAAGTGTCATTAATGGGTTGCACAATCAAGTCCTCCCGAACAGACTGGACTTGTGTTGCGTGTGTGGTGTCTCAAAACATAAAAAAGCACAACAAAGGCCGTTCCTGGATCCGAGCTCACCCCAGTACAAATATTTGTGAAGGGGAGCAGCAGGGGGAGAGACTCACACGACTCCGGCCAAGTGTCCCAGAATGAGTAAATAACAGGCTGAGAGTGTGGCCCTCTCAACCTGCGTATAAAGCACCGTTTTGGCAAATGGAACAGGACCAGTGACACCAATATGTCCGGGAACACCGTTCGAGGACACATTGGTGTCACAGGTCCTAATACGCCCAAAGTATAGGAAACGAAAAATGAGAAAGTAATTGTGCCACAGACTGGTGAAAGACACTGTGATAAGGAAGTGGCGCACTGATACAGGCTATTTAGAATACAGACTTCCAGTCTGTTCAATTGACAGCCCTGAGGAAGACCATTACTGGTCAAAACACACGTTGGCTGAATCATGAAGTCAATAAATAATCATAACCGAAAATAGAAGTACTTCTGACTAATTCTTTGATAATAAACGTGTACCAAAACTGTGCTTTATGCGCAGGTCGAGAAGGACACACACTCACCTTGTTGTGTCACAAAACATTCTTGAGTGAAGCAGATGAAGTGAGTGAGAGGGAATGGGGCAGTAAAGGGAGACAATATATTAAAATCTGCACGTGCAAGTCTCACCTGGATTTAAGATTATAGCTGTAGGATGCTGCTGGGCACAACTGTCCAAGGTGAAGGGAAAGCATCCGCTTTTCTTGTGCGATGCGCACGCTGATGCCATTAATGGAAGGAGCATGCATGTGGGATTTGTGAAAGGATGATTGGAGAAGATGATTAGAGAGTATGAGGGGAAGGACTATGTGCGATTTAGAGGATTTGTTTGATGCTTGGAAAGCAAGATACCATTTAGATATTAGGTTTTCTCTGTTAGGAGGGGAAGCATTGTGTTTGGTTTGCCTTCAGGGTTGGTGTGAGTGGAGCATGGTAGATAAGATGTTGCTAGTGTTGTGGAGAGAAATGTCAGGGAAATATGTTTTTACTTTGGAAGTTGGGTGGTGAAGCAATTCTTGAGAGGTTATACCTTGCATGTTTGCCCCCAGTCTAGGGGTGTGTGTTGAGCTGGAGAGTTTTCTTATTGCCATGTGTGAAGGTGTAAGCAGGAGGTGTGAGTTTGCATATGTGGGGTGGAAGAAGTGGAAGCCTGAGGGGCATGTTTGTTTACAGTTGTTCCAAGAGTACGTCTGCCTTAGACTCATTTTGTGTGCTAGTATGGTTGTTGTTCAGGGCTTGTTTTTCGTAATGTGGCGTATTTTTGCTGTTCGCAGTCGGGTACGGGCTAGATATGCTATTCTGCTCTTTGGGAACTCAGGCTATTTGTACCCTGTATTAGTCTATTAAAGTTCAGTGATATTGATGGGAAATTCATGTTGCTGGCCTGAATTGTTTGAAGGATGCCTTAGCATGGGTCGAGAGGGTGTGGGCCGTCCCCACCGAGGCTTGAAATGTGTGTTTTTATCTCAGCCAAATATAGACACAGAAGAGTGTCTCAATGATGGTTTTATAAGCCGTTCGCATTAATTAAACACTATGAAATTGGCAACACAGAGGGAGAAACGGGGGTGTGGCCAGCTGCGATGTAGGAAACACGTGTCCTTCCCAAGCTCCCCAAAGGATCCTAAAAGATAAGCTTTCCGTGCTTCGGACGACTGGAAAATACACCAAACATTATCCTGCAGCATCAAGAGACAATGAGGTGCTTGACATGGGAGGATAGCTCAGGGGCAACGTGCTCGCCTTGGAAGCAAGATGGCACGAAAACAACACAGGCTCGATCCCCGGTGTTGGGGGGCGGTCCTGAGCCCCCCGCTGCGTTCCCGTAAGCCCCCCCACCGGAAAGGACACGCACACACAGCCTTTCGGTTCGGGCTTCCCGGTCGCTCTGCTCGCGGCCGGGACGCCCCTTTATTTATACATTCGGCGGCGGCGTGCTACGTCACGCCGCCGCGTAAGCCCGTCACTACGGGCAGCGCCACACTCCTCCTTTTTCGGGAGGAACCACAACAACGGCACGTTTAATGATCATAACTTTTAACACACAGCTATCCTATAAACCACCACTGCACACCCAACACCCCTTTATTGTCAACCACCCGGATCCCTTCATCACAGTTTACATGCTAAGTGTCCAAGAACATACTCGCTGAGGTAAGCAGGTTTCCCTCGCCCAGCCTTCTGGGGGTACCTCCTGCCTACCTCCGGCCCGTGGTGTCCCTCGGCTGCAGCTCCCCGGATTGGGGAGGCTGGGATCTCGTCCCGGAAGTCTCCAGCGTCGGGGTCCTCTGGTGGGTCAGGTTCAGGCAGATTTTCAGTCCGGGGATCACCCAGCTTCTTGAAGAAACTCACATTCCGGGTGACGGCAGATCGCCCATCCGAGGCCGCCCTTGACAGCCACAACATCCAAAGGCTCGGGTTCATAGGGGAGTGAGAGTTTCCCATGGGGGTGTCGGTTGCGGACTAGAACTTCGTCCCCCGGCTAAAGCCGTTGAGGCCGAAGACCCCGTCGCAGATTTTCTTGGTCAACTATCACTCGCCTTTCCGTTGCAAACAGCTGGTTGTCAATCACTCCCGGTTCCTTCTCCCCAACCTCAGGGAGCAGACCTCGGGGACATCTCTTGAACAGCGCTTCTGCGGGAGCCACTCCAGTCGAGGCATGCGGGGTGGTTCGATACACCCGCAGGAATTGGTACAGGGCCCGTTGTAGGGGTTGACCCTGTCGCTGGGCGATCCGGAATGTCTTATTAAGAGTCCGCATGAGTCTCTCCGCATCGCCATTGGCTCGGGGCCACAGCGGTGACACCTTCCTGTGCTGCACCCCGCAGCTCTCCATTAGCTTGTAGAACCGCTCACTTTGGAAAGGAGCCCCATTGTCTGAGCACAGGGTGTGGGGAAAACCGTGGGCTGCAAAGATCTTCTCCACCGCCACCACCACATGCTCAAACGCCACGGATTCGACGAACTCCACCTCTGGATATCTAGAGTACTCGTCAACAATTGCCAGGAAGTGGGTGCCCACCGACGTTGATCCAAAATCCGCGTGGACGACCTCCCAGGGCCGGGTGCCTCGGGGCATCACTTCTATTGCTGGCTCCCGTTGCAGAGGAGAGGCTGCCTGACACCACACGCATGCCGCTACAAAGTCATCAACCTTCTTTTCTAGTTCGGGAAACCAGACCATCAACCGGAGTCGCGCCTTGGTCTTGGCCGCGCCTTGGTGTCCATGGTGTGCCAACGTGATGACCTCCCACACTTTTGACAGGGGAACGACAATCCGGTCACCGCGGAGCAGCAAGCCCGACTCCGAAAACGACAACTCGTCCTTCACTTTCCACAGCTGCTCAAGCGTCGTTTTGGCCTCATGTGTCCGCCCGGCCACAGCCTCGAGGACAGACTTCCAGGAGCCGTGTTGCATCGAGTGCCTCAGTACTTGAAAGCATTCGTCTTGGGCCGCCGCGGCCTCCAGCTCCGCCAGCGGCATCGCGTTTGGTGTGGCCGCCTCCGCCACCATCTGTACATGGCTGTCAGCCTCTTCTTCACAGACATCGTGCCCCTCTCCCCCGCACACCCCCGGGTGGCGGGACAGGTAGTCCGCCGCATTGTTGGCCCCAGGCCGGTACACCAGGGTGACAGAATACTCAAGGAGGGCGAGCATCCACCTCTCAATCCTTGCCGGTGGCTTTGACGATGACCCCACCAGGATTGGAAGCAACGGCTTGTGATCGGTTACCACCGTCACCGGACGACCCAAGACATAGAGTCGAAAATGTTTGCAGCCCCACAGCACCGCCAGGGCCTCCCGCTCGATCTGGGAGTACCTCTGCTCAGTCTCTGATAGTGCCTTGCTGGCATACGCCACTGGCCGAACTCCCCCGTTGCGATCCACCTGAGTCAGCACGGCACCCAGGCCAAACGGACTGGCATCAACAACGATCTCTGACTCCAGGGCTGGGTCGAAGAATGCCATGGTGTCTTCCGTCGTGAGGGCAGCTTTGATGTCCTCGAAAGCGGCCTGCTCAAGTGGGCCCCAGTGCCGCGCTGACTCCTTCTTCGTCAGGGCCTGGAGTGGTTCCGACCTTGAGGCGAGGTTTTGGATGAAACGTCCACAGTAGGTCACCATCCCCAGAAAACTCCTCACATCTGACACCGACTCGGGAGGTTGTGCCGATTTGATGTCCTGGACCTTTCTTGGATCGGGCGATACCCCTCCCTCCTTGAACACGAAACCGAAGAATTCAATGGAGGTGCGCATGAACTCGCATTTTTCCTTATGCAGGGTAAGGCCCAGTGATTGGAGTCGTTCCAGGGTCTTACCAAGCCTCCTCATGTGGGCTACCTCTGTCTTTGCGAACACCAGAATGTCATCGCTGATGTTTAGGACGCCCTCGAGATCTGCCAGGGCGCCCCTGATGATGTTCTGGAACACCTCGGCGGCAGATGACACTCCAAAGCTCAACCTCTTGTATTGGTACAACCCCCGGTGGGTGGTAAACGTTGTTATGTACCTGGACACAGGGTGGAGAACGACCTGGTGGTAACCTGCTCGGAGATCCAATTTGGAGAAGAACCAAGCTCCTTGTACTTCCGCAATTATGTCGTTGATCGTGAGCGTGAGATGCCGCTCCCTCTTTATTGCCTTGTTAGGGAGCCTCATGTCGACACAGATGCGGACCGAGTCAGGCTGCTTAGGTTTTCTGGCCACCATGATCGGAGACACCCAGGAGGTCGGGCCCTCCACCTTTTCGATAATGTCCAGGTTTACCAGACTGTCCAGCTCCTTGTCCACTTGCTCTCTCAGATGAAACGGTACCCTGCGATGTTTCAGGGCAATCGGTTGGACCGACTCATCAATGTGAAGACGAACCGGTTCGCCGGTCATCTTCCCGATCCCACTGAAGAGTGCTGCGTACTTGTCTAGGAGATCATTGATGTCTTCCAAATAGACTGAATAGGCAAAACTGACAATCCCCAGGGCCTCAGCAGCGGCACAGCTGAGCAGGGTGTTGTCACTCACAGGAGTCACATAGAAGCGAGCTTTGATCTGTGAGCCGTCATGTTCAACACAGGCTACAAAGGCACCATCCAGTGGTATCAGTTTCAGCCCTCTAAATGCAAAGATGCGAGCCTTCGGTGTGTCCAGACCAGGGAGGGGATCAAGCGTGTCATAATGTCCTCTGGCCATTACATTTACGGAGGCCCCTGTATCCACGAGCACCGGGACTGGGGAGTGGTTGACCTCCACCACACATCTGGGCTGTCTCCGACTCTTCCTTTTTCAGAATTTCCACACTCGAGACGAAGAAGATGTTCTCCTCGTATTCCTCCTCGGCACCCTCCACCTGGGTATCCACTTCTCCCTGATCCACCTGGGCCACATTTGGCGGTGGGTTCTGGCGTGGATTCCACGTCCGTGGCTGGCCTCTCGGCACCATCACAGGCAGGGCTGCACGGCATACCCTTGAAAAATGATCGGCCAATCCACATCTGCCACAGGTCTTTCCCACCGCCGGACACTCTGTCGGGTGAGGAAGGTCGTACCCGCACTTCTGGCATGACTCCGTGGCTCTGTCTGCCCTGTCACGGGGTCCACCACCAGGACGTCTCATGCCTCTGCCACCTCGCCACACAACGCACACCTCCTCCGATCTCACTGATCGGGATCCTGCCTCCATCTTATTGGCCCGAGCCTCTGCCACCTCATGGCACCGGCCGAGCTCCAGTATGCGGGGCAGAGTGATGCCTGGCTCTCTGAGGACCTGCCTCCTGAGTTTGCCGGAGGAGCATGCCTGAATTAACATCGTGCGCATCAAGTCTTCTGCGTCCGTCCACGTACATCCTAGGGAGAGGCGGCGCAAACTACCATAGAAGGTGTCCAGTGTCTCGTTGTCCTTCTGCTTGGCCGACAGCATGACAAATCTCTCATAGTCCACATTAGCAAGGGCGGGGAAATGTGCCAGGAGTGCCGCCTTGGCCACATCATAGGAGGCATTGGCAGGTTTGAGGGATTCAAATATCTCCTGGACCGCAGGCCCTGCGGAATAAAGCATGGTGGCCACTCTGCTGTCATCGTCCGTCACCTGAGAGGCCCTGAAATACATGTCAAGGCGACTCACCCATCTCCTCCACCGGGGGCCCATGCTCGAAGGTGGCCCCGATGCATCAAACTCCGGAATGGGCTGCAGAGCAGCGTGGGCCGCAGGTGCTCTCGCCTGAGCCATGATGGGGATTCCAGGTTGGGCAGCTGGCAATACTGCGAGAGGTCCTTGCAGGGGCAACTGTGGAGCCGGTACCGGCTGTTGCATTGGAGTTATTGGAGGCTGCCCAGGCTGTTGAGGAATCGGCGCAGCCCCTGCCCCGTCATCCGAGTCTTCAGAGTCAAGCATAGGTCTGAGCGCACAGGCACCCCCACCAGTTGTATTGGAGGCCGCAACTCAGCCACCCTTCACCACCCACAGTGTGAGTGCATTCAACAGTCAAATCCGATACCAGGTGCACACTACGAGCCTGACAGCTCACCTGGGACGGGTACCAGCCCCAAGGACCAAGAACACAGCATGCAGGCGTGAATGGCTCTCAATCACAGCCTTCTCCGATGATGAAGAGGATGAAGAAGATACCCCAGCGACTTGATGATAAAGGGGATGAAGAAAACTGCTGTCTCCATCCGCTGGCATCCACCAATGTATAGGTGTCCCAAAAATTAAGCCATGAGCATGGAGTAGGCTAAGCAGGTCCAGCTACATTAACCCCTCTCCTGGCTTTCACACGACGTAGTTGCACCAAAACTACATAAAAATCCACAATCCAAACATGGGTGTGCAGATCAAGCTGCCTGCAAGCAGAATTGCCAAAAATTAGGCCTGGATTCACTTCCCCCTCCAAACCGGAGCTCGGAGAACATCCGCAGCCTGTCAGACAAAATGGCCGTCGGCCGCGTGTACGAGCCGCAGCCACGGCGTAAGACGGAGCATCCAGGCGCTCCGTGTATGCAGAAAAATTCGGAAGCCTGCACCGCCGGGCCTGGGCATCCGCACTCGCTCATGGCCACTGTTGGGGGGCGGTCCTGAGCCCCCCCACTGCGTTCCTATAAGCCCCCCCACCGGAAAGGACATGCACATACAGCCTTTCGGTTCGGGCTTCCCGGTCGCTCTGCTCGCGGCCGGGAACGCCCCTTTATTTATACATTCGGCGGCGGCGTGCTACGTCACGCCGCCGCGTAAGCCCGTCACTACGGGCAGCGCCACACCTGGGTCCCCGCTTAGAAACCTCTGGGTATTAAGCGCCTTATAAATAACCTATCATAACATATCATATCATACTGCTCATGACACGCCCGCAGAAGAGCTGGGAGACCGCTGCAACTGGGAAGAGGAGTTTGCGCGTGGTGTCTCCAAAACGACGTGTGCAACCTTGGGAGTGGAAGACCACTAAGAGACCCACTGTGGAGAAGGTGAAGCCAGCCAGAGGCCAGTGAGCGCCGTTCTCAAGGCTGAGCAACGGAGCAGACATTGTGAAAGCAGGGTGCCCGGGGAGGCATCAGTGATCACCTACGGTGCAGCGCATCAAGACTCCAGGCAGAGGAGCGAGGTGAGCACATGCAGGCCAGTACACCGAAGTGCATACCGGGTTACTGGGAGAACCCCTGAACCCACTGGGGGTCCCGTGTGGCACGACAGCGGAAGACTAGAGGTACCGGGCGGCATAGCGCAGCACAGGGCAGGAGGGACACAGAGTGCCTGTTGGCAGACAACAGAGGGAGAGAGGAGGAAGCAGGAGAGACAGCACATCAGGAGGAGCACCGAAGGGCACAGGGTGTTACAGGAGGAAATAAATAACACCAAGGAAGCTGGGGATGGTGCCAGCACAGGGCTGAGGACCGAAGAGAGCAGCAAGCACAGGGCTTGTGGTACCTGAGAGGAGCCACCCCTCTCTCCCTTGTCCACACGCTGGGACTAGAGTGGATCGCTGGGCCTTCCTCACTGACACTTCCTCATGGCTGATAGGACAAAAGGGGGATGCAGCTGGGGCCGAGATCCCCCCGCCCCCCACAGACCCTATATGTTGCCCAGCAGTCTTGAAAAAGCAGAAGCCACAGCCTGCACAATGGTAAGGGAGTCTGGGGGTGTAGCGAGAGAGTATAAACTAGACCCAGGCGCCCCAGGAGAAAATAAAGGCCCTGGAGGAGAAGGAAAGGCATCTACTGGGCTGACTTGATAAATACTGTGTGGTGCAAGCTGGGGTAGACGTCACACTGTGGAGTGAGGAGCCCTGGGCGAAGTACAGTACTAGTACACTAGACAGAGCACGGAGGACTCATTCCTGCAGGGGGAAGAAAGCACATTCCAACGAAGCCAAGGCAAACAAAGATGGATCAGATCATAAACAGAATGTGGAGAACACTGAGGCATGACCCACAGAAAAGCTTGGGTAGCCCTGTTGACGGTGCAGATGCACAAATATTGGAAGCGATTGCCGCCCTAAGAACGTCCATGGAGTCCCGTAGCGTGGAGATAAAATGCAACGTTGGTCTCGTGCACCAGGATGTGCGAAATCTGGCAGGCAGAGTTGGGGAGACGGAAGAGAAAGTGGAAGAAATGTCAGATGTTATGTTATGTCATGTTATTTGGCATTTATATAGAACTCTATATATCATTGGTATGATCTCAAAGCGCTGGTAGGTTGAACGCCCTTGGGGACTGCAGTCCATGTCAGTAGAGAGAGAAGGTGCCGTAGGGTGCGTGGGTGCACCAGTTATGTGTGCAGCTGATGTAATTGCCAGATGGTAGCTGCATCCTAGCGTTAGGTGTAGTGATGAAGATATCATTTGAATATGTGCAGTCTGGTGGGTGGACACCCAGGCTGGGTTCTGGCTACGATAGGCCTGTAGGACGCTTATGTGAGCAGCTAGGTCGGATTGTCATGGGATAGCTGCGTTTTATTAGAGTGATGCGGTATTTTATGTTGTAATGTTTGTATGTGGACAGCTAGGCCGAATTTATAAGGGGTATAGCTGCATTCTAATTGTGTGATGGTGTAGAATAGAGGCTAAGCATAATGCTATGGGGTGGGAGTGTTTGCATGGGTTTATGAACCAATGCAGCAGGAGCAGCAATTTCTAGGTTGAAGTTACTGATAATATTTGTTCTTCTATCGAAGTGTGGCACTTGCCGACAATTACCATCCAGTCTAGATGTGATGCAGGCCAATGTTCACAGTTCTAACTAGATGCGGCACTGCTAAAATTCACAATCCTGTCTGGGTCTGGGGCAGGCCAATGTTCACAATTCTAACGATCTGTGGCATTGCTAACAAACGCAATCTTATCTAGATGCGACGCAGGCTGATGTTTACAATACTAATTCAGTGCAGCATTGTTAAAGTTCTCAATCCTGACTGGGTCTGGCGCAGGCTAATGTTCACAATTCTAACTAAGTGTGGCATTGCTAACAGTCACAATCTTATCTAGATGAATGTTCACAATTGTAATTAGGTGCAGCATTGCTAAAATTCACATTCCTGTCTGGGTCTGGCGTATGCTAATGTTTTCCAATTATAACTAAGTGTGGCATTGCTAACATTCACAATCCTGTCTGGGCCTGGTGCAGGCTAATGTTCACAATTCAAACTAAGTGTGGCATTGCTAACAATCGCAATCTTATCTAGATGCAACGGAGGCTAGTGTTCACAATTCATGCTAAGTGTTGCATTGCTAACATTCACAATCCTATCTAGATGTGATGCAGGCTAATGCTCACAATTTTAATTAGGTGCAGCATTGCTGAAAATCACAATCCTGTCTAGGTCTGACGCAGGCTAATGTTCACAATTCTAGCTAAGTGTGGCATTGCTAACAATCAAAATCTTATCTAGATGCGACGCAGGCTAATGTTCACGATTCATGCTAAGTGTGGCATTGCAAACATACACAATCCTGTCTGTGTTACAAGAACGCCTAGAAACCTATGGAGACAATGGAAGTTACATCAACCACGATACACTCAGTGGAATCCAAGATGGCGGCTCATTGATAATGTTTCTATCAACTAAACAATGCAGGTCTAGTCTTTTTCTTCCACTTGGTCCTTCTTCTCTTTCTACCGTTTGTTCGTACTTATTCCCCACGAATTTACAGGTAACTGCGTTGCTACTCTGCTCTTCAGCTTTTTCCCTTGTAGCTGCTCGCTCTTAAAACTTGCCTCCCACCAGTTTTTCTCCTCTGGAGTCCTCCCTCGCTCCCTCCTTCTTTTTTCCTTTCTTGAGCATAACCGCCTTTGGTTTCTTCCTCTCCGCCTCCGGCTTCCCCGCTCGGGGTCAGTCGCTCATTAGCCGTTTCTCGCCACTTTCCTTGGCTTCCTCATTTTCTTCTACCTTCTTTATCCGCATCCGCGGCTTTATTTATTTTCTGCCGTTCGCGGCTTCATCTTGTGCTTACCTTCTCTGCCGTCCTCGGCCTTTCTTTCCTTCAGGCTTCGGTCTGCCTAAGCCTGCAGCTTCTGATTCTTGCAGCCGCTCGCGGCTTTTGCTGCGCTTTCATTTCACCCTTCCTAGCCTTTACTTACCTCTCCTCTTTTTCCTGGTCCCGGCGGTCCTCCGCTCTTTCTCTCCTTCATTCTCCTTCTTCTCCTCTCTCCTTACCCCTTGGTACTACCTTAACGTTTACGACTGCTATTACAGATCCTCTCCCCCTATTGCTTCTATTGGGGAATTCTCCGTCCTTCTACCTGCCACTACGAACCAGGAGTTCCATCCTCCTCAAGACCTGCAGGATCTGGGTTTTCTTCCCCAAGAGGGTTTCCCAGGGGGCGGCCCCCTGGGGAGCACAGAGCACAGATTGTCTGGCCTCTGAACCTCTGGGGGGACGCCTTTTACCTCTTCACATCTGTCAGAACCCGAAGAGCCGTGAGTACCCCATCGGATTACAGAGGTTGTAAGAGATAGCAACGCCTAAAAAAGAAAGAAAGAAGCATGGATCAACAAATCCAGCAGCTGATGGATATCGTGCAGACTTTGAATACTGAAGTACAGGGATTATGAAACGAAAACACCCTGCTTCGCCAAATGGTGCACTCTAGGACTGAATTACCGCCAGGACCCTTACCTATGGGAAAGTACGAAGGTAACCCTAGGAAGCTTAAAGAATTCATAGATTCTTGTATCGTACAGTTTACACTCAAACCAGTGTTTTTCCCTAGTGAACGGTCCAAGGTTAGTTTCATCATATCTAACCTCTCTGGCAGTGCACTGGCCTGGGCTACTCCATTAGTGACCACTAACAATCAACTCTTAGACACTTTGGCTGGGTTCCTTGATAGTCTGCAGGCCATGTTTGGTCGCAGGGAGTTAGTGGTTACCGCCCAGGAGAACCTTCTTGATTTAAAGCAAGGAACCATGGAATTAATGTCTTTTATAACACAATTTAAACACTTGGCTAATGAGACATCATGGTCTGATGATGCCCTTTTGACCATATTCAGAAGGAATGTCAATGAGGAATTGAAGGACGAGTTATCTCGTGTTCCCCGGCCACATAATCTTGCAGAGATGATCACCCTTGTTCTCCAAATGGACTATCGCATCCAAGAACGAAATTGGGAAAAGAGGAAAGGAAAGGCAAAGGGGATACCAACTTCCTTTAGAAGTGAAACAATTAAGACATCCCGTGTCGCCGAAGATGAACCTATGCAAGTAGGCACAACTCGAGGTCCTCTCACCATTGAGGAAAGGAACAGGAGACGTACTCTGGGATTGTGCATGTATTGCGGATCCAACAAACATGTGCTTAAGGACTGTAACCTGGTTCCTCCACGGCGCTCGGGAAACGCCGCCACCCGTTCATAAAGGGAACTGTGAATGGGTCCATTTTGAAAAGTTCCCTCAACTGCGTCACAAACGCCCCGCAAATGGTAGTGGTACCATTAACTATCCAATTCCAGGACTCTGTGATCGAAAGGGTACCGGCTCTGGTGGATTGTGGAGCGGCGGGTCTTTTTATGGACATTGATTGGGCATACAAACATAAGATCCCCCATCTATCTAAGACCACCGCTATACCTGTCGAACGAGTTGATGGAAAACCACTGTTCTCAGGGTTCATCAAGGAAAATACATCGGTCCTTACCATGAAGATAAACACACATAAAGAAGAGGTGATCTTTGACCTTATCAAAGCTGCACACTATCCTATTATCCTAGGTATCCCTTGGTTGTCTAAACAAAACCCCTACATAAACTGGAAGGCCGGGACTATGTTTTTAGGATCTGAATACTGCACTGCTATGTGCTTACCTAACTCTGACAATGGTGTACACATCTCCCAAACTCAAGTAGCACCGCAGAATTCCTCTTCTGTAGTATTAAATCTAAACCTGCTACCGGAGATCTATCATGAATACCATCAAGTGTTTTCCAACGAGGAATTTAAGGAGTTGCCTCCCCACAGACGAGACGACTGCGCCATTGATCTATTACCAGATGCCCAGATCCCTTTTGGAAGGATGTATACTCTTTCTAACCCAGAAAAGGAAGCTTTACGTGAATATCTACAAACCAATGTACGTAACGGATTGATTACCGAATCCAAAAGCCCAGCTGGAGCTTCATTATTCTTTATACCAAAGAAGGATTGTAAAGAACTCCGACCCTGTATTGACTACCGGGGATTAAACAAGGTTACCTATAGAGACAGATACCCCTTGCCTCTTATTCAAGACACTCTCGAAGCAGTCAGAGGTGCTTCAATCTTTTCGAAACTAGACTTACGTGGTGCATACCATTTGATACGGATAAAAAGCGGAGACGAGTGGAAAACCGCTTTCCGCACGCCATTCGGCCACTACGAGTATCGGGTGATGCCATTTGGATTGGCGAACGCTCCTTCTGTCTTTCAGAGGTTCGTTGATCATTTGTTCTCTGATCTACTCCTCCATTCGTTAATCGTCTATTTAGACGACATATTGATATTCTCAAAAAATCTACAAGAACACATGGGCCATGTTTCCGAAGTCCTCCACCGTCTTCAAGACAACCACTTGTTTGCCAAACTGGAGAAATGCTCATTTCACCAAACGAGTATCCCCTATTTGGGCTTTATCCTTTCTGCCGAAGTTGCTTCCATGGATCCACGAAAGGTAAAAGCCATACAGCAATGGAAAGCTCCTCAAGGGGTAAAAGAGGTCCAAAGGTTTTTGGGATTCTCAAACTTTTACCGAAGATATATCCCTAACTTCTCAAAGACCATCAAACCTTTGACCACTCTTCTTCAAAAAGGTAAAAGGTATGCATGGACTCCCGAAATACAACAAGCCTTTGACAAACTCAAGACTGCCTTTTCCACTGCACCTATCCTTAGACTACCGGATCAAACAAGACCATTCATTCTCGAAACAGATGCCTCACATTCGGCAATTGGAGGTGTACTAAAACAAGCATCCTTGTCAGGCGTCGAACACCCCATAGCCTACATGTCAAAGACTTTGCTTCCCTCGGAACAAAACTACACAGTCCTTGAGAAGGAACTACTCGCCATAAAGAAGGCATGCCAAGAATGGAGACATTTGCTGATAGGAACAAGACATCCTATCACCATCCGAACTGACCATAGTAACCTGAAAGTACTCCAAAATTATGAATGTCAAAACAGTCGCCAAGCCCGCTGGGCCTATTTCTTTTCCTCCTTTGACTTCATAATCACTCACATACCTGGCACCAACAATCAATTGGAGGACGCTTTATCCCGGAGTCTACAAACAGAAGAAACTCGCATTCAGCAGAAGATATTGCCTCAAGCTACATTCATCTTTTTGGTATCGACCTTTCTTCAGGACATTCACAAACAGCTGTCTGGAATCAATGAAATAGACATCCAAAAATACCAACTCCAGGAAGAACAAGGTTTGTTCTACCACAACACAGAGCTATATGTGCCTACCGAATCCCTCAGGAAACAAGTGTTGTACATGTGTCATGACCATAAAACTGCAGGACATAGGGGAATCGCCAACACCCTCGAATTGGTCAATATCCACTTCTGGTGGCCTTCTGTTGCTTCGGACGTCAGAGACTACGTCACTGCATGTCCTGTTTGTCTTCAGGAAAAGCACCAAGAAGACTACCGATTGGGAAACTAGTTCAACCTCCCCTTCCTAATCAACCTTGGGAAAGGATTTCGACCGACTTTATAGTGGAGTTGCCTCGTTCCAACCGCAACACCACGATTATGGTGACCATTGATTCGTTAACTAAAATGGCACATTTCATACCCATGGTGAAACTTCCTACGGCTGCTCAAATGGCATCCTGCTTCCTACAGACTATTTTCCGCTTACATGGTTTACCTAAGAACATTATCTCTGACAGAGGGCCACAATACATTTCAGTCTTTTGGAAGAATCTATGCCAAGCCTTAGGCATACACCGGAATCTTACCTCAGGTTACCATCCACAGGCCAATGGCCAAACCGAAAGATTAAATCAATCATTGGAACAATACCTCAGATGTTTTGTTTCCGCTACACAGGATAACTGGACTGAGTTGTTACCATATGCCGAAGTAGCTTACAACAATGCCCAACATTCCGCCATCAAGATGTCACCTTTCTACTGTAACTATGGGTTTCATCCTGAAATTTTACCCATCACAGCCACTCGAATAACTAACTCCCCTTCAGTAGAGGAGTGGGTGGCACACATTCAATTAGGACATAACATTGCCCGTGCCATCCTGAAAGACACTCAACAAAGAACCAAATTCCAAGCTGATAAAAGAAGATCTCAAGAACCCACGTATAAACCGGGGGATTTAGTTTGGTTATCGTCCCGCTATCTCCCCAAAAGATTGATACCTTCCAAACTCTCTCCAAAATTCTTTGGTCCTTTTCAGGTTCTCAAGGAGATTGGAAAGGTATCATATCAGGTACAACTAATGCCTTCTTGGTCACGGATACACAATGTATTCCATGTCTCCCAACTAAAAACTCATGTATCTGACAGATTCTGCAGACAAGGAGTGCTATCACCTCCTCCTATTGATACACCAGAAGGGCCTGAATACGAGGTTTCCGCCATAGCTGACTCCAGGTATCACCGAGGAACCCTACAATACTTGGTTGATTGGAAGGGGTACAGCCCATCCGACAGAACTTGGGAACCGGCATCTGCAGTGCATGCACCTGCATTGGTGAGGAGATTCCATCGATGCCATCCCTGGAAGCCCGGTCCTGCCCCCCCACGGGGAGGGCATTTTGTTATAAGAACGCTTTTAAACCTATGGAGACAATGGAAGTTACATCAATCACGATACACTCAGTGGAATCCAAGATGGCGGCCCCTTGATAATGTTTCTATCAACTAAACAATGCAGGTCTAGTCTTTTTCTTCCACTTGGTCCTTCTTCTCTTTCTACCGTTTGTTCGTACTTATTCCCCGCGAACTTACAGGTAACTGCGTTGCTACTCTGCTCTTCAGCTTTTTCCCTTGTAGCTGCTCGCTCTTAAAACTTGCCTCCCACCGGTTTTTCTCCTCTGGAGTCCTCCCTTGCTCCCTCCTTCTTTTTTCCTTTCTTGAGCATAACCGCCTTTGGTTTCTTCCTCTCCGCCTCCGGCTTCCCCGCTCGGGGTCAGTCGCTCGTTAGCCGTTTCTCGCCACTTTCCTTGGCTTCCTCATTTTCTTCTACCTTCTTTATCCGCATCCGTGGCTTTATTTATTTTCTGCCGTTCGCGGCTTCATCTTGCGCTTACCTTCTCTGCCGTCCTCGGCCTTTCTTTCCTTCCAGCTTCGGTCTGCCTAAGCCGGCAGCTTCTGATTCTTGCAGCCGCTCGCGGCTTTTGCTACGCTTTCATTTCACTCTTCCTAGCCTTTACTTACCTCTCCTCTTTTTCCTGGTCCCGGCGGTCCTCCGCTCTTTCTCTCCTTCATTCTCCTTCTTCTCCTCTCTCCTTACACCTTGGTACTACCTTAACGTTTACGACTGCTATTACAGATCCTCTTCCCCTATTGCTTCTATTGGGGAATTCTCCGTCCTTCTACCTGCCACTACGAACCGGGAGTTCCATCCTCCTCAAGACCTGCAGGATCTGGGTTTTCTTCCCCAAGAGGGTTTCCCAGGGGGCAGCCCCCTGGGGAGCACAGAGCACAGATTGTCTGGCCTCTGAACCTCTGGGGGAACGCCTCTTACCTCTTCACATCTGTCAGAACCCGAAGAGCCGTGAGTACCCCGTCGGATTACAGAGGTTGTAAGAGTCTGGGTCTGGCGCCGGCTAATGTTTACCATTCTAACTAAGTGTGGCATTGATAAGAATCACAATCGTATGTAGATGTGATGCAGGCTAGTGTTGACAATTTTTTTTTTTTTAATATATTTTTATTTTATTTTTTAAGGTCAAACAAACACACTACAACCGTTTCAAAACATAGAAAGCATCATATTTCAACACATTTTCAGACTCCCCAACTCCCCCCTCCCCCTTTAAACTAGAGCCAGTTCTCACATATCATTTACGGGAACATCACTGGGTGGCACACTACCTAGACTGCCATCAACCGGGTCCTCTGTTTCGTTGTCACCCTGGTGAGGGTTTGCCAACGAGGCCACCAATTGCCGCCAGGCCAACAAGGGCCCTACTTCTTCTTCGCCCCCCCTGGTGACCGCTTCAAACCAGACTACGGATTCAGCTTCCGCCCATCTCAAGAGGTCTGTCCACCACAACTCCACCCTGGGTATATGGGCCGCCTTCCAGCCCATGGCGATCCTACGTTTGGCCAAGACATAGGCCAGGTCCTGCATCTTGCTTATGTGTTTCAAATGCCGGGGTCCAGGGAATAGTCCAAGCAAGCATGACCAGGCCGATTCCACATCTAGCACTACCCCCCCGCCAGCCAGTTTCGTCTTGACCTCATTCCAAAATCTATGCACCTCCGGTTAGGCCCAAAACATGTCTAGCAGTCCCGCGTTCACCTCCCCACACCTGGGCCATTGCTGTATAGCTGATCCCCAAACTTTGCAATCTTCCCGGGGGTTAAATAAGCCCTGTGGGTAACATACAACTGAAGCTGTTGGAATCTCGCGTTATGGGACACCTTTTTATGGTACCTCTGGGCCCGTTCCCACTGCCCATCTGTCATCGGTCCTCCCACCTCCTCCTCCCAATCTTGTCTCAATTGGAGCAACTCCTTCCCTGCTCTTGCCCGCAGGAGCTCTTATATCCTCGATATTTCGTGCCCGCCCTCTGATACATCGTACATGGTTTCCAGGGAGGCATCTGGATCCTCCGGGAGCGCTGTCTCCGGCAATCTTTCTCTAGTCTTTTTCACAAGCCTAGTGTAGGTTATATATTGGCCACCATGTACTCCCGTCTCTTCCTGCAGCCGCTGAAAGTCCACCGCCTCCCCTTCCTGCCATATGTCCCCGAGGGTGGCTAGGCCTACCTTTTCCCAGTATCTGCGGATCGATTCAAGTAGTTGGGAGTCGCTCCCACACAGAGCCACCAAAGGGGCCTGCTGGGAGTATGGTTCCGAGTCCCCCCCAATCTTCCATGTCCTGTGCCAGATCTCCCAGCCCAACCTCAGTAACCGCCCCTTGCCCACCAGTTTATCTCTGCCCAACCACACCACTTCCATCAGAAAGTATGGGGCTGTATCTTCGCGCAGGAGCCTGGCTTCCGCCGAATCTTCAGTCGAGAGCCACCTGGCCACGTACTGCAGCTGCCCCGCCAGGTAATAGAGTTCGAAGCTAGGCAGGCCTATCCCCCCCCTGTCGCACGGGTTCTGGAGCTTCCACAGAGCCACCCTATTCCTAGAGCTGCCCTACACAAAACCCCTACACACGCTGTGAAGTTTCGCGAATAGGCTTCTGGGTATCAGAAACGGGACGTTTGTAAAAAAGTGCAAGAGTCTAGGCAGGACCACCATCTTGAGCAAGGCCGCCTTCCCCATCATGGTCAGGGGCAGTCTGGACCAAAATACCATACTGTTCCTAATCCCCTCTATTGCCTTTTCTGTGTTGTGCTTGTGTTCTGTCTCGATCTTGTGGTAAATGTTTATTCCCAGATACCTAAATGTTACGGGCTGCCATGGTATTGGCAGAACAGGCAGCCTCTGCACTGGGACATTCCTATATCTACCCAAAGGGAACAGGCTGGACTTTCCAGGGTTCACCGATATACTGGAGAGGATGGCGTACCGTTCTATCACCTCTAGGACGTACTGTAGGTTTTCTTCTGGATAGCGTAAATAAAGGAGCATATCATCCGCATATAATGATATCAAATGCTCTCCACTGGCCGTGTTTATGCCCTCCTCCCCATATTGTTGACGCAGGCATATTTCCAGCGGCTCCAATGCCAGCATATATAGCATTGGTGACCAGGGACATCCCTGTCTGGTCCCCCTGCCCAGTTGCCAAGAATCTGAGACCGTGGACCCTGTCTTGTCCCTCGCCATCGGGGTGCTGTAAAACAACTGTACCCATCTGAGGTATCCGGGTCCCACTCCATACCCCTTCAGGACCACTTTCAGCCAGGGCCATCGTACCGAGTCGAAGGCCTTGACCGCGTCTAACGACACTATGGCCAGCTCGCCCGTGTCCTCCTCAGTTTGGTCCATGACATGGTGTAGCCTCCGGTGGTTGTCGGTGATGTTCCTGCCCGGAACATATCCCGTCTGATCTGGGTGTATCAGTTTCTTAATCACCCTTTTCAGTCTATTAGCCAGCACCGCCGTGAGTATTTTGCTGTCCTGGTTGAGCATGGACAACGGTCTGTAAGACCCGCACTCCACGGCCGGCTTGCCTGGTTTCAAGAGTGGGATGATTACGGCCTCACGGAGAGACAACAGGAGTTCTCCCTTCTCATAGGCCTCATTGAAAGTGGCAAGCAGTGGCTGGAGCAACTCTTGCTGGTATGTTTTGTAGAACTCGCTGGGCAGCCCATCCGAACCCGGCGCCTTGCAAGTGGGCAAGTTCCGAATCACTACCTCCAGCTCATCCGAGGTGACGGGTGCGTCTAACTCAGAGCGTTCTAGATCATCTAAGGTGGGCAGCTCAATGTCCCCCAATGTGTCTAGTATGTCTTGACCCATATCCTCTCCCGTGTCCTCATACAAGTGTCTGTAAAACGTAAGGAATTCCTCATTTACCTCTTTCTGGGTGTTGATATGCTACCTCCTTCGCCCTGAATCTCACTAATCACCGAGCGGGGGGTCTCACTCTTGTACAGCCAAGCCAGTAATCTGCCTGGCTTATCGCCCCCTGCGTGTATCCGCTCCGTATATTTCCTGTAGCTGAGTCTGCACAGTCTATCCCAGAGTGCACTACAGGACAACTGTAGCTCCTCTACTTTGGTTCTGTTATCATGAGCGGTGCTCACGCAACGCGTGAGCTCCTCTAGCTCTCTTTCCGCCTCCCGGAGCTCCCTTTCAACCCCCCCCTGTAGCCCTTTAACTTGGGAAATAGCTACTCCACGCACCACCACCTTAAATGCTTCCCACATTGTGCCCACAGAGCTTACGCTTCCCGTGTTTTTATCAAAATATTCTTCAATGGCGTCCCTCAGGCCCTCCCGAAACCCCTCATCCTGCAGAGCCTCAGTCCTAAGTCTCCATGTAGGGATCTGCGGGCGTGGGGGCTGGTGTCTCCAGTCTACCACCAAGTGCGAGTGGTCTGACAGCACTCGGGCCTTTTATTCTGCTCCTTCTATTTCTCTCACTATCCCGGCTGTTACAAACATGTAGTCTAACCTTGTGTACAAATCATGTGGCGCTGTGTAGTGGGAGTACTGTCTATCCGTGGGATGCAGCTTCCTCCACGCATCCTCTAGGCCTAGGTCTTTCAGTAGGGTACTCAGCGCTTTAGCCGCCGGTGCCATTTTTCCTGCCCTATCCTTGGACCTATCCATACTGGGGTCTACGGTACAGTTAAAGTCCCCCCCCACACTACCGTACCCCCCGCCAGGGGGCCAAGTTTACCGTAGAGGGTCCTAAAGTAAGCCGCTGTATCGTTATTGGGGGCGTACAAATTTATGAAGTGTATTTCTCTGTTTTCCAAGAGACCCGTTACCACCACCATTCTACCCTCCGGGTCCACCGTAGAATCAAGCACTCGAAACGGCACGTGGGGCGCCACCCAAGTGACGACCCCTCTGGCATACACTGAGTACGCCGCCCCCACAACGGTGCCCTTCCATTTCCTCCCGACCACCTCCAGCCTTTCCCTAGTGAGGTGGGTCTCTTGCAGCAGGGCTATGTCTACGCGCATCCTCTTTAACTACATCATCACTTTGTTGCGTTTAAGGTAGCTGTTGAGGCCCCGTACATTCCAGGTCACAATTCTGAGATTACCCGATGCCATCTAGTCGGTCTATCTCTGTCCCATCCCTCCCCATAATGTTCCCCACGTAGGGTCGTTTCCTGGCTCCTTCCCTTCTATTAACGAACCGTGCCCCCCTCCTCTCTTCTCCAACCTCACACCACTGCACACAACTCCCTCCCCCTCCCCACCAACCCCCAACAATAGCCCAGCTCCATCCCTGGATCTCAGGCCTACCCACGTCTGGACCCGTCTCGTGACCGAGAACAAGGACCCCGCGGGGTGTCACCAATCTAACAGTGACCTAACTAAGTATACTACTATCGGGTGCAGAGGTTGCTCCCCAGGAGCTCCCAGTCATCTATTTAGGAGAAGTGAATTCAACGGGACCCGCCGGCAGATGCCGTGACTTCCCCCACACAAGCACAATATCAAACTATATTCTAGTCCCAATGTCATAGCTATGGCCTCACGGGTGCCTCTGCATCGTGCTACTTATCTCCATCCGCTTCTGTCTGGGCATCCGATTCCTGTGGTCGGCCTTGCATATGCAGCCATTCCATCGCGTCGCTCGGCGTCTCAAAGAAGAGGGATCTGTTCTTATGGATCACCTTTAACCTAGCGGGGTAAAGCAACATCTAGCGGTGGCCTGCCTCTCTGAGCCTTCTCTTCACCGTTCCAAAGTTCATTCGACTCCGTTGTACAAGCAGCGTGTAATCCGGATACGCTGTTATATTCGCTGACTCCCTTTCTATCGTGCCCCCTTTCCGGAAAAATTCGAGAATCTTCTTGCGGTCACGATAGTTCAAGATCTTTGCAATCAACGTCCGCGGGGGGGCTCCTGGGGCCGGTCTCCTGGTCAGGGCCCTGTGTGCCCTTTCGACCGCGAACCCCTGGGTCAGCTCTCCGCCTGTAATCTCCTGCAAAAGCATGGTTTCAACGAAATCTGTGGGGTTCGATCTTCCATTCCCTCCGGTACCCCCACTATGCGAATGTTGTTGCGCCTGGCGCGCCCCTCCGCCTGCTCTGCTCTGTCCTCCAAATTGCCCACTCGCTGCACGAGGGCATGAAGTTCCTTGGCGTGTGTATTGCACGCCTCCACGGTCGGGGCCAACTCCTGCTCCAGTTCCCCAGTGCGCTCCGCGATCGTTCGCACATCCTGGCGCAACAGGTTCACTTCTTCTCGGACCGCTCCTATCTTGAGGTTTAGGCCCTCTTGCAACTCTTTCATGGCCAGGACCAGCTTCGTCTCCCAGGCCACCTTCAGGTCAGCCACTGCTGCCAGCACCTCCTGGATGGTACCCGGTGGGTCCGTCGCCGCCGCAGGGGTTTCTTTGCTCTTGCCCCCTTCCGCGCCCGAGGGCAACCTAGCATAGGTCTCCATCGTAGGCTGCTTGATCCAGGGTTGCACCACCTTGGAAGACATCCTGTTGCGTCGATAAGGCCCACGCGCCCAGCTGTATCCTCGTGGGTTCACTCTGCTAGTCCGCCACAACCCATGGCCTCTGCAGTAGGGGCTCGCCCTTATGTTCTTGCTTTCAGCCCGAGGCGCATGCGACCCGTCTATCTGGTTGGGCTCGCCCACGTTCCGACCAACCTTGTCTTCCTCAGCTCGTCGGACCTTTTATGGCCCTTTGTCCACAGGCGGCCATCTTGGGTGCTCCCCTTCCTTTGCGCGACCACCAACTTCTTCGGGGTCTAGTTCTGTGAATATGCAGTCTCGCCGTTGGGGAGGGCACGCACCGTATGCCCCCCACTTTCATACGCCTTTAGATGCAGCGTGGGCTCGAAAGTCCACCAAAAACCATCACTTTTTTCCCAGGATCAGGATCGGATCATCGGGAGCTCCTCCAAGGAACATCCTCTCACGTAGCCATAAAGCCACGCCCACAATTCATGCAAAGTGTGGCATTGCTAACATTCATGGGGGAATCCACATGAGCAGCGTGCTGCATGTGCTTTTAAAGCACAACATATATTTGGAAACAGCTGGCCATGGTGCTAGGGGTTTGAGACACTCACCTTGGTCTCTAGGAGACGGCAAATGTGTTAGCATTCACTGGCTAAGATTCACAATTCTAAGTGTGGCATATGCTGACATTCACAGTCTTATCTAGATACAATGCAGGCTAATGTTCACAATTGCATCTAGGTGTGGCACGTGCTAACAATCACAGTTCCAGCTAAGTGCGGCATATGTTAACATAACAATTCCATCTAGATGCGACGCACGCTAATGCTCACAATTCCATCTAGGTGGCACATGCAAACAATCACGATTCCAGCTAAGTGTGGCATATGCTAACATTAAAATTCAATCTAGATGCGCCACATGTTAATGCTCACAATTCCATCTAGATGTGGCACATGCTAACAATCACGATTCCAGCTAGGTGTGACATATGCTAACATTCACAATCTTATCTAGATGCGACGTAAGCTAATGTTCCCAATTCCATCTAGGTGTGGCACATGCTAACAATCACAGTTCCAGCTAAGTGTGGCATATGCAAACATTCACAATCCTATCTAGATGTGACGCAGGCTAATATTCACAATTCCATCTAGGTGTTGCACATGCTAACAATCACAGTTCTGGCTAAGTGTGGCATATGCTAACGTTACAATTCGATCTAAGTGTGGCACATGGTGATATTCACAATTCCATCTAGGTGTTGCACATGCTTACCATCACGATTCCAGCTAAGTGTGGTATATGCTAACATTCACAATCCTATCTAGATGCGACGCACGCTAGTGCTCACAATTCCATCTAGGTGTGGTACTTGCTATCATTCACAATTCTGTCTGGATTCTGCACCGCACAATGTTCATAATTCTATCTAATATGGTACTTACTAACCCTCAAATTCTATGTGAGTGTGGAACTAGCTAACATGCACAAATATGTCTAGGTGTGATGCAATGCAAAATTACAATGCTGTCTCGAATAGATGTAGGCTGATGGTCACAATTCTATCCAAATATGAGTGTTGTAAGTGATGTTTGCTTGGCAGTCTGTGTTTTGTTAAGGTAATGTAGAGTGGCAGGGCTTTCTGGAGTAGAGTGATTGCTCTACTCCCCACCCATGCCACACTTACTTTTTTTGTTTGCTGTCGGTTGACGGCTGGCTTCACTGGCTTCCCCTGCTGAAACCCGCAGCCTCGATCTGGGGCCGC
Organism: Ambystoma mexicanum; assembly: GCF_040938575.1. Lineage (NCBI taxonomy): Eukaryota > Metazoa > Chordata > Amphibia > Caudata > Ambystomatidae > Ambystoma > Ambystoma mexicanum. The sequence goes on from NC_090922.1 coordinate 259,043,474, forward strand.
CTTTGTGGAAGCTGGCCTTTGCTTTGGGCCCTTAGCTGCGGGGCTGCACGGGCTGCCCTGGGAGGGTCACTTTTGACCGTCCAACAGACCAATCAGGAATGGTGGGTGGACCGGGAAGTAGGAGGGAAGTAGGGAGAGGAGGGGCTGGGGTTCAGAAATTTGAACAATATGAGGCCCCAGTGGGTCACAGCGAAATTTTGTCTCACCTGCAGTCGGGGATAAAATGGAGCCACAGCGTGGTTTGCAGGTCCCTAGACCTCGGACAGCCGTGAGGGAGACCAATCAGGGATGGAGGGCAGGTCGGGCGGTGGTAGGGAAGCTGGGAAAAGAGGAAATGGGTGCCGGGAGGGGACTTGCCAATGGGAGCTACTGAGGGGCTGGGGCTCCGAAATTTGAAAAATATGAGGCCCTGGTGGGTCACAGCAAAATTTGTCTCACCTGCAGTCAGGGGAAAATGGAGCCACAATGGCGTTTGCAGGTCCCTAGACCTCACATACCGTGAGGGAGACCAATCAGGGATGTTAGGCGGGCCGGGAGGCGGGAGGGAAGCAGGGAAAGGAGGAAATGGGTGCCGGGAGGGGACTTGCCAATGGGAGCTACAGAGGGGCTGGGGCTCCGAAATTTGAAAAATATGAGGCCCTGGTGGGTCACAGCGAAATTTTGTCTCAACCGAAGTCGAGGGAAAACGGAGCCACAACTAGGTTACAGGACCTTATAATGTCGCACAGCCGTGGGGGAGACCAATCAGGGATGGTGGGTGGGCCGCGAGGCGGGAGGGAAGTAGGGAGAGGAGGAAACGGGTGCCGGGAGGGGACTTTCCAATGCGAGCTACAGAAAGGCTGGTGCTCCAAAATTTGAAAAATATGAGGCCCTGGTGGGTCACAGCGAAATTATGTCTCACCTGCAGTCGGGGTAAAATGGAGCCACAACGTGGTTTGCAGGTCGCTAGACCTCGCACAGCCGTGAGTGAGAACAATCAGGGATGGTGGGCGGGTCGGGAGGTGGGAGGGAAGCAGGGAAAGGAGAAAATGGGTGCTGGGAGGGGACTTGCCAATGCGAGTTACAGAGGGGCTGGGGCTCTGAAATGTGAAAAATATGAGGCCCTGGTGGGTCACAGCGAAATTATGTCTCACCTGCTGTCAGGGGAAAATGGATCCACAATGCGAGATAACAACAAAGGTCCAGATGTTACAAGACCGAGCCAAGGATGCAGAAGGGAGGGTGAGAACAAGAGGGTGAGAAGAAGCAACATCGGGATCCTAGGGCTGCCACAGGGGGATGAGGGCAGAGACCCCACTACGTATGTTGAGAACATGCTGCTCCAGGAGATTGGCCTCGGTGCACTGTCACCGGGTTTTATTGTGGAGAGAGCCCACAGGGCGCTTGTGAGGAAGCCCCCCCCCCGAGACATTGAGACCATTCTGGCCTTCTCCAGGGAAGGCGGAGTGATACGCCGTGGATCAGCAATGTTGACGATTTACCCAGACTATACGTTGCAGGTGCAGATGCAGAGAGGCCAGTTCATACTGACGAAAGAAAGAATGTGACAACGGGGCATAATGTACATGCTCTTGTCAAAGTTAAAAGGGCAATATAGGGGAAAGGCCCTGTTCTTCAATGTTCCTGAGGAGGCAAATGCCAGGATGGGCACCAACTAGAAGAGGCCGATGATGGAATACCTTTGAGTGAGAGGACACTGCGAAACATGTGAGACATAAGATGCATGGACACCAAAGGGTGCTATAGTTTTGGGGCAGCGTTGGGACTTAACCCATAGGCTCAACCTAACCCATTTGTTTGAGAGTTTCCTTCATACGTTAACATTTAGAGTACTAGTACTCGGCCACAAGGACCCGAGGGAAACTGGGAGCAAATTATGGTAAAGCCTCCACAGTGAAGTTCTGGTGGGCGGTTAGTTTATGTTCATGTTTGGGGAGGTTTGTTCAAAATGTAACACGGCTCACATCAAATAACAACTCAGAGCAAGGCAGATACCCGAAGGTTGGGAGGAGGATGGAGAGGGTCTCTGTCCACCTCGGCGGGACAAAAGGGAAGGGAAGGAACAGTATCAAACCTGATGTCTGAGAAACTAAAAATCTCTACATTGAATGTTAGGGGACTAAATAACTATATCAAAAGAGTGAGGATGGCATCATTCCTACGCCGCAAGGAGATCCAGATTGCTCCAATACAGGAAACACACTTCACACCTGAGAAACAGTGTCAGGTTTTAAGAAAGTGGGGAGGTAGAGGGTTTGGGTCAGCCTATTCCAACTATGCAAGGGGAGTCCTAACCTGGATAGCCCGTTGGTGCCCTTTCAGAAACTGTGAGCCCAAACTGATACAGAGGGTAGGGTGTTAGTGGTGCATGGGTTCCTGGACAAGAAGGAGGTATGCCTAAACAGTACTTATGTACCCAATCATGGCACGGCGGCCATCTTTCCCTCCCCATACACAAAACTGGCCTCTTTCAGAGGCATGACATGGATATGGGGAGGGGACTTCAACTGTACAATTAACCCTCAGATGGACAGATCTGAAAGCAAGTATCTGTCACTAACTGCCCAACTAAGGTCCTACGAAGGCTAATAAGAGACCTAGAACTACAAGAAGTTTGGCGATGGTTAAAAGGACCCAAAAGGGAATTCTCATTTTACTCAAGTACACATAAGATATACACACGGATATATTACTTCCTAACGGGGATAGACCAGCTTGGGGAATTCGTGGCTATCTCATATGAATGGAGGACCCTTTCAGACCACTCACCATTGGTGATCGAATGGGTGCTTAGCAACCAGCCTGGCCCGATTCCTACGTGGAAATTGCAGATAGAGACCGTACGAGACAGGCCATTCAGGGAAGAGCTCGCTCAGCAGATAGAGGAATATTTCAGCCTCAATGAGGGAAGCATTAATAGTAGTGGAACTATTTGGGATGCTTTTAAGGTGGTGAAAAGGGGAGCAGCCATAGACAAGGCAGGAGGGATTCGGAAGGCGCTCACTTTGAATTTAGCAGGCACAGAACCCAAAATAAGGCAAATAGAAGGCTCTGAAGTGAGAGGAAGGGGGACATAAGGAAAGCTTATCTAATTTAGGCAGGAATATTTGGATCACTGGGAGAGGTTGGAACTTACAGCTTTGCAAAATACTCAGAAAAGCTGCATGATCAAGGCGACAAGCCAGGCAAGTTGCTAGCCTGCTGTCCAGAGGCAAGGAAACCCGGGAGGGAATTGTAGAAATAAAGGATGAATGCAGGGATACATGGAGGTCACAAATGGAAATGAATGAGACCTTTAGGGCCTTCTATCAGGGCCTGTACAAAAACCCAAGTGACTCTGGGGATCAGGAGATCCGGGAGACCATAGCAGAGATTGGGTTACCCACCCTAAGTATAAAACAGAAAGAAATGCCAGAAACACAGCTCACAATAGAGTAACTACGGGATGTGATAACCATGCTACCCTCGGGTAAAACTCCTGGAAGCGAAGCCCTCCCAGCAGAGTTTTATAAGGAATTCATAGACCAGATGGCCTCAAAACTACTTCAAACCCTTGAAGAGGCACATGAGACAGGGAAACTACCCCAAAGCATGGAAGAATCCACCATCATCCCAATCCTAAAGTCAGGAAAAGAGGGGGTAATGCAAATCCTATCGTCCAATCTCACTAATTAACCAGGACACCAAGATCCTCATGGCAGTATTGGCACAGAGATTGAAAAGGGTGATGGATATGTTCCAGGAAGGCCACCACTGAAAATCGGAGAGATTACATACAATAATTGACAGGACCCGGGGCTGGCTGGAAGGTTGTGCTGTGGTGGCATGGGATGCCATCAATGCCTTTGATTCAGGTAAATGGGATTGTTTGCTTGCCTGTTTGAGGGGTTTCGGGCTAGGCAAGAGCTTCATTAGGTGGGTCTGGATGCTCTACTTCAGCCCAGTAACCAGAGTACGCACCAGCAAAGTCATATCAGAACAATTCCCAGTAACCAGAGTATGCACCAGCAAAGTCATATCAGAGCAATTCCCAATATAAAGAGGCACAAAACAGGGATACCACTTGTTCCCATGCTATATAGTCTAGTCCTAGAGCCCCTGCCAATATTTCTGCAAAAGGGATTCAAAGAAACTTGGCTGTTTGTGAGGGGGTGTTATCATATAATATCGCTATATGCAGATGACATGTTGCTATACATGCGACACCTGGAAGACAACCTGGAACCATACTTAGAGGAATTGGTGAATTTACTAAATGATCAGGAATCTCGATTAGTAGGACAAAGTCTTGCATGTTCCCACTAACAGGGTGGGCAGGATTAGAGAAGGATAAACTGACCTAACTAGGTCTACAATGGCAGGGTGACACCTTCAGATACCTAGGGGTGGATATCTATCACACACGAAAGACACCCATCAGCACAATACTGCAAAGGCAAAAACTAGATTAGAAACCTCAATTAAATTCTGGGAGAAGCTACCTATATCAGTCGCTGGCAGTACGACACTTTTGAAGATGGTAGCCCTCCCCCGCCTCTTGTACCACTTTGTAAATATCCTGTACCTGATACCAAGGTTCTTTTTAGAGAAATGTCTTCGATAATAGGGAGATTCATATGGGGAACAGACAGACGAAGGGTAGTGCTTGACATCTTATATAGGGAATATGCAGATGGTGGGTTGTGCCTTCTGCACTTTGAACTATATTATTTAGCAGGACAGCTTCAGCACGTGGCGGGATGGCTGGCAGATTCACAGACCGTCGCACATGCCCTGATGAGTGAAGAACTAACCCTGTATCTGCTAAAAGAGGTATCATGGCTGGGGAAGTATAGAATCTTGGACCCCCTGGGTCTCCTGCAACTGGGCACGAAAATATGGACCAGGACCAAGACAGTACTGAGGAAGAGGGAACTCAACTCTCCCCAAATACCACTGGCAGCCATCTTTGGTAAGGACATAGATGATTTATTACTGTGCAGACAACATTGGGAAAGTATAGGTTTAGTGACAATTGGAGATCCGATCCCCTCAGACAAGCTCCTGACATTCCAGGAGCTAGAAGACTCAGTCAGCATTCACAAAGGGCAGTTCCTGACATACTACTGAATGATACATGGGATTAAAACGAGATGGCCAGAATTCCCATGCACTAATAAAGAGAACACTGTTTTAGGCCTTTTATTAGGAAGGCACTGGGTGTCCAGACTATACCAGGCACTCCTGGAAGCACTACACAAGGACATGCCCAGAGGGAAGACCACATGGGTACTAGAAATAGGAAGAGTGCTCACAGAAACGGAATGGTCCAAAGCGTTATGCTACCCAAAAATGGAATCCCCAATGCAAGAGTAAAACTGACTACATTTTATGTATAACATAGGGCATGCAGTGCACGAATCGCACACATGTTTTGGAGTTGCCAAGTAATCCAGGAGGTCTGGTGGGATATGGAACAAAGACTGAGAAGAGGGTGTATAGCGAGATATGGAAATGTGCCAAAATAGACTTGGCTTGAGGATCGTACCAGAAGTTATGATGAATACAAGTCCCAAACAAGAAAATTAAAGTGAAATAAAGTCAATATAGAGGAAACAAGTGTTCAGAGTGCACAAGCAGCACTATTGAAAGTCTTTGTGGTGAAAATATACCGTTGACTGCAACACAGCCCAACAAAGGATCAAAGGAGCAGCAGAGAGAGCGGCAAAGTGGTACCTCTAGGTACTTCACCCCGTAGCGAGATATGAATGGACACCGGACGAATGCCTCCTTGGAGTGTTTGGCCACCCCAAGAAAACTAAGCCAGAAAACAGAATGGTGGACTTGGCCTGGGTTCTGGGGAAAAGAAGGATCGCCATGGCATGAAAACAAAGGAAGACCCCAGTATTGATAAATTGTGGGAGGATCTGAAACGATGGTCAATGGCGGAAACGGAGGTGTGGTATGAGGCACTTCAATTGGGGAGGAGAGAAAGCTCAGAAGATAAAACAACGTGGAATGCTCTAGTGCACAATCTGTTCGCCTCACCTGATGACAATGTTTTATTAAAGAAAAAGTCAGGATGGAATACGGCCTATCTTGCCCTAACCTAAGGTGGGATTTCCTTACCCAAAGAAAACTAAGGAAAGTCTGTGTCAATAGGTTCAACTTAAAATTGGTCTGTGTCCAAAACCTGATGCTTGCCCTCACAACTAATACAAACAACATATAGGGGTGTGGGGCGTGGCTAAATGGCCGCGTAAGAGGACACTCTTGTGAGGAGCTCCCGAAGATCCGAAATAGATCCGCAGGAAAACAAGCAGTTACCAGTGACCCATGCAAGCTAAAATCATTTCTATGAGCGCATGAACAGTGGGGGCACAATTCGGGCGCTAAGAGGACCCGAACGGTGGCTGGGATGGGAAGTTACAGCCACGGTCAAGAAGACGGGTGCCCGCGAGCAAGTGACCAGCAAGATGGCGGCCAGCGAACAAAGGGCTGGCATCTGACCGCTGCGCCGTGCCAGGAACATCGGATGGTGCGGCTGAGACTGAGTCTATAGATCAGGAGCTGCTCAGCCTGAAAGCGGATTTACAGACCCGACCGGAGGAGAGACCTGCGGTACTGAGGAGCAGAAGTCATAGCCCGCAACAAGCCTGAGAGAGACAGGCGATCCCTACCAGCCCGGGCCGCGGGTCGCGGTGTGAGGTAGGAGTGAAGTGCCCCTGGATGCGCTGCTACCATCGAGCGCAGGGGGTGGAATAACTGGAGCCGTGTTCCGGGGCCCTGCTGTTGGACCTGGGAGCCCCTGGCGAAGTGAAGACCCCAGAGGCGTTGGAGCCCTGGAGGGCTAGACGATACAGAAGACACCGAACGATCCAGGGATCTGGATCCTCGTCGGGAGGGTGCTGGAGCCCTCCCCGTGCAGCCACGAAAGGATTACGGCAGAGGAAATGCACGGCAACCAGGACTGTAGGTGAGCAGACCTATTGTACTTAGGGGCCGAACAGTGAAGGCGCGGTGGGGCCTGGAGGGAGAGCCCCCCTGGATCTGGTGTACATCGGGGGCCCTCTGAGGGAGGTGCCCAGCTGGCCCACGGAGGAGCACCCAGGCAGAGCGCAGGAACGCGCACCCGGCCCATAACATAAAGGCGGGCAACAACCCTGACCTGGACACAACATCAGCACCTATAGAATAAGGCGCAGGCCCAGGCCCAGCGACGATCGTGTGGTGCACTGGGGCCGCAGGATCCGTGAGGATAACGCAGGGTGGCACCTGGATGCGTTGCCCGCTGGGACCCGCCGGACGCGACCACCTGGTGCTGGGGCCCCAGTTAAAAAGTGGCAGATCAACAGACCACCATGACGGGATCCTGGGAAGAAGTGAACACCTATAGAGGTGCCTTATGGACACATGTGGTGACAGCATAAAAGTTGGTAGGGCCACTACCACCTGATGGAACGCCTGACACCAGCAACGAAGGGAAACACGGAGAGGGCCAGCGGAATAACAATGGGCTGGAGCAGGCACACGAAAGGACAAGGCCCATTCCAGGAGCACAGCGGGCTGTAAGCGCATACCCTTAACACGGTCGTGGCGGGCCCTAAACATTAGGAATAGCACGGCACTACGCTGACCTGCAGATAAGAGATCACTGGGCGGGTCCACATTTAGCTGGTGTGGCACGATGTTTTATAAAATTGTGAGACCAAAGAGCAAGCAGCCCACGCTGGAGGCCTACGCCAAGACGTCCCCAGGGGCGGAGGAGGCCAGAAATAAGGACAAAACCACCAGTGTGGCGGAGGAAGCTCTGGGCACAATCCAGGAGATGCTAGCAGCAATTGCGGACCTGAAAGTTGCCTGGGAGACAAAACTGGGCCTGGCCATGAACGAACTGAAAGTAGCACTGGACCTTAAGGTCGCAGCGGTCTAGGAAGATGTGAACTTACTAAGGCAAGATGTGAGAACGCTTGCGGAGCGTACTGGAAACCTGGAAAAGGAGATGGCCCCAAACACGGCGAAATGCTCTGCCCACAGCTTGGAGATCCATGCTCTTGTACAACGAGTAGGCAACCTGGAGAACAGAGCGGTGGAAGCAGAGGGATGCGCCAGACGCAACAACATCCGCATTGTTGGTTTGCCAGAAGGAATGGAAGGGCCTAACCCGACGGAATACGTGGAAACCATGCTACTGCAGGAAATAACCGGGGGGGCACTGACCCAGGGGTTTGCTGTCGAGAGGGCGCACAGGGCTTTGACGAGGAGGCCGCCCCCGGGAGCCCCGCCCAGGCCATTTATTGCGAAGATCCTGAATTACAGGGATTGGGAAAAAATACTCAAATTCTTTCGGAAGGGTGGAATGATTGAAAGAGGGCTTGCTAAAATCACCGCATACCCAGACTACACCCTGCAGGTACAACGCAGTAGAATGAACTTCGGAGCGGTGAAAAGAAGATTGAGGGAAACAGGACATAGATATATGCTGCTTTACCCGGCCAAGCTGAAGGTGTTCCACAGGAACAAAACCTTGTTTTTTGAAATGCCAGGGGACGCCATGGAGTGGATGGATATGCAGAGTCACCCCCACGAGTCAGGTATCTAGACAGTAGCCGGAGAAGATGAGTAACATGCGGTTGCGGCACCCCTGGTGACATAGCGCAAGACACTGGGACTAGAATATAGCATAAAGTTAAGCTCACAGGAGATGTGCTGCTGGGAAAGTACATTCTTGCAAGATCCATTTGAAACTAAATAATCCTATTTATAAGTGGGAGCTCCCGGGAGATAACCCCTTGACCTCCCCTACCATTGTGCTTAGTTAGGTCACTATTAGCTTAGTGACGCCCCGCGGGGTCCTAGTTCTCGAGAGTACGAGATAGGACCAGACGCGGGTGGGCCTGAGATCCAGGGATGGAGCTGGGCATTGGTTGGGGTTGGGTAGGGAGGGGGGTGGGAAAGAGTTGTGTGCAGTGGGGTATAGTTGGGGTAAGGAGGGAGGAGGAAGGGATTGTGGTTGGGAGGGAAACGAGCCAGAAAACGAGCCATCGGAACCAAAGTGGGAAGTGGAGGGGAGAGAGAGAACACCAAGTCAATGGAATCGGGTAACCTCAGAGTCGTGACCTGGAATGTGCGGGGCCTCAATAGTTACCTAAAACGCAATAAAGTAATGATGTACCTAACGAGGTTGAGGATTGATATAGCTCTTCTACAGGAGTCCCACCTCACTAAGGAGAAATTGGAGGTGGTTAGGAGGAAATGGAAGGGTAGCGTCACGGGAGCCGTATATTCGGCATATGCAAGAGGGGTGGTCACATGGGTGGCACCACATGTGCCGTTTCAGCTGCTCCGATCGACGACAGACCCGGAAGGTAGAATGGTGGTGGTGATAGGACTCCTGGAAAGTAGAGAAGTGAACATTATAAACTTATATGCCCCTAACCATGATACCGCAGCCTACTTTAGGACCTTATATAGTAAAATAAGCCCCCTGCTGGGTGGCACGATATTGTGGGGAGGTGATTTCAATTGCACCCTGAATCCAGGGATAGGTAGGTCAGATAGCAAGCTAACAAAACCTGCGCCAGCAGCCAAAGCATTGGGGACACTGCTGACAGACCTCAGACTAGAGGATGTGTGGAGACGGTTGCAGCCAACGGAAAGGCAATATTCGCATTATGCAGCACCAGATGACCTGCACACCAGGCTGGATTATGTGTTTGATGCAGCCGAGATAGCCGGGGAAATGGTGAGCGCAGATTATAAAGCTAGGGTGCTTTCGGATCATTCGCCTTTGGTCTTGGAGTGGCAACACCAACCCTCTAGGGCGCGCATTCTGACATGGAGGCTCAGAGCTGAGGCCCTACAGGACCCGGGATTCCGAGAGGACCTGAGGTAGGCCATCGAGGAATATTTCAACATAAACACAGGCAGCGTACGGTCCATGGGAACAGTATGGGAGGCATTTAAAGTGGTGGTGCGTGGGGTAGCCATATCAAAATCCAAGGGGCTTTAAGGGGGTATAGAACGAAAATTGCAGGAAGCCGAAAGAGAACTAGAGGACCTGATGCGAAGGGGGGGGACCACCCGGGAAGACAGCGCCAAGATAGAAGGTTTACAAAAGGCTAGCAGTGAACTCTGGGACAGACTATGTAAGCTAAATTATAAGAAATACATAGAGAGGCAACGCGCAGAGGGAGACAAGCCGGGCAGACGACTGGCCTGGTTGTATAAAAATGAGACACCCAGGCCGGCAATTAGAGAAGTCAGGGATGCGGAAGGCCAGATCCATAACACCCAGGAAGGAGTGAACAAGGAGTTCCTCACATACTATGAACATTTGTACAAGGATGCAGGTGGAGATATGGGTCAAGAAATTCAGGAAACAATAGATGACATAGGATTGCCCGCCTTGGACGACCTGGGGAGGGCAGATCTGGAGGCCCCAATCACCTCGGACGAACTGGAGGCAGTGATCCAACACCTGCCCACATGTAAAGCGCCCGGGTCGGATGGTTTACTCAGCGAATTCTATAAAACATATAGACAGGAGCTACTCCAGCCACTGCTGGCCATGTACAATGAGGCCTACAAACAGGGGGAGCTGCCAGAATCCCTCCGAGAGGCGGTGATCATCATGCTCCTGAAACCGGGGAAGCCGTCTGTGAACTGTGGATCCTATAGGCCCTTATCAATGCTCAATCAAGATAGTAAAATACTCACGGCGGTGCTAGCCAATAGGCTCAAGCGAGTAATTGGTAAATTGATACATCCGGACCAAACAGGTTATGTCCCCGGCAGAAACATCACGGACAACCATAGGAGGCTACACCATATCATTGATCAAACTGATAAAGACCCGGGCGAGCTGGCCATAGTGTCACTAGATGCGGTCAAAGCCTTTGACTCCGTGCGGTGGCCATGGTTGATGGCGACCCTGAAAGGATACGGGATGGGGCCGGGATATATCAGATGGGTTAAGATGTTACATAGCTCCCCGAATGCAAGGGTAAAGACAGGCACTAAAATCTCAGATAAGTGGCAACTCAGTAGGGGGACTAGACAGGGGTGCCCCTGATTGCCCATGTTATATATCGTGGCGCTGGAGCCATTGGCAATTTGCCTTAGGCAACAATACGGAGAGGTGGGGATTCGCACGATAGGAGACACACACTTGATATCACTATACGCAGATGACATGCTCCTCTATTTGCGCTTTCCAGAGGAGAATCTGCAATATGTGCTGGAAGTGATGGAACGCTATGCCACCCTTTCGGGTATATCGGTAAACCCCGGGAAGTCCAGCGTGTTCCCCTTGGATAGGTACAGAAGCGTTCCACCGAAAGAACTGCCCATCCTGCAGATACCCTGGCAGACCGAGACTTTTAGATATCTAGGCATAAACATATACCACAACGCGGAGGTTGAGCACAAACACAATACAGAAAAAGCAGTTGAAGGTATTAAAAACAGCATGGTGTTCTGGTCCAGATTGCCTCTTGCTATGATGGGGAGAGCAGCGCTGCTCAAAATAGTGGTCTTACCCAGACTACTACACTTTTTTGTAAATGTCCCGTACTTGATCCCCAGACGTTTCTTTGTCCGACTTAATAGCCTGTGCAGGGGCTTCATATGGAACAACTCTAGGAGCAGGGTGGCCCTGTGGAAACTGCAAAACTCATGTGATAAGGGGGGGCATAAACTTGCCGAACTTTTAACTGTATTACTTGGCAGGACAGCTATTATATGTAGCCAGGTGGTTGTCCGCAGAGGAATCTGCGGAGGCCAGGCTCTTGCAGGGGGACTTTGCCCCATACTTTCTAAAAGAGACAGTGTGGCTGCATAAAACAAAAGTGGCGGAGATGGGGAAACTGTTGACGCTGGGCTGGGAGGTCTGGCGCAGGGCATGGAAAACTGTGGGTGATTCAAATCCACTATCTCAGCAGGTCCCGTTGGTGGCGTTGTGTGGGGAAGACTCCCAACTGATTAAAGGGGTCCGCAGGAGGGGGTGGCATTGGAATTCCAGAGGTTGCTGGAGGAGACAGGGGTGCATAGGGGTCAATATATCACTTACACCAGGATAATGATACGGGTGAGGGCAAGGTGGCCTGCAACAGTACTTGCAGAAGAACCCAATGCCACCTTAGAAATGATGTATGATGTCTTGTTTGCGGGCATGAAATATCTCGGATCTATGAGCTCTTGAGTGTGAAGGCGGGGAAGGAGCTGCTCCAACTGAGGCTCGACTGGGAGGGGGAGGTGGGTAAACTCATGACAGAGGGACAATGGGATAGAGCCCAACGGTACCATAAGAAGGTGTCCCGGAACGCGAGACTCCAGCAGATCCAGCTATATGTCACGCATAGAGCTTACTTGACCCCCGGCAGAATAGCCAGGTTTGGAGGCCCGGCTATACAGAAATGCCCCAGGTGCGCGGAGGAGGAGGCTGGGCTGTTGCATATGTTCTGGGCTTGCCCAGAGGTGAATAGATTCTGGGAAGAAGTGAAGATGCAACTGGCCAGTCGGGGGGTGGTGCTTGACGTGGAGTCTGCCTGGGCATGTATGCTTGGGAGCTTTCCTAGGCCACGTAACCTAAAACATATTAGCAAGATGAAAGAACTGGCCTATATTTTGGCCAAACGTAGAATAGCAATGTGCTGGAAAGCGGCCCACCGGCCTAGAGTGGAGATGTGGTGGGCGGACCTCTTGAAATGGGCCGAAGCAAAAACTGCTGCCTGGTATGAAGCAGTCACCAGAGGGGGGGAGGAAGAGTTGGGCCCCCTGATAGCCTGGAGATAATTGGTAATCTCAATGGCAAACCCCCATCAGGCCAATCAGGAAACAGAAGATGGGGATGAGTTGACGATACCTAAGACACCTGGTGATGCTCAGGTGGATGGCACACGTACGACGGCTCAAGCTATTGTTGGGGAGGGAGGCGGCAGGACAGAGGAGAACATTGAATGACGTAATGTCTTAATATCAATCATGAATGTCCTAAATGGTTGTAATGTTTGGAGTGTTGTTTGGTTAAATAATAAAAAAAATAATTAAAAAAAAACAAAAAAAAACAACAACATCCAGGGGTGTCAACCACAAATCTGAATAAGGTTCCAAACATAACGTTCTGAGATAGTTCCAGCTCAAGCTTACTCTTCAGCTTATTTTCCCCAAATGTCAATAAGTTCACTTATAATGTTCAACTTACCTTCGCTTGGGTTTGAAGAAATATAGTTCCACCCTTTTATAAAGGTCTGGGGGGCCATTCCCCAAGTTTAGTAACGTTCCTTGAAATAAGTCTTTGGGTTTCCCTCTTCAAGTTCAACCAATAACTAGTTAACACAAAATGAAATATCTTGAAATCTTGCTTATCAACTGGATTTTTCCACAAGTATGTACAACTCACGGTTCCCTTCCCCAAGTCTGATATTCAACAGTCTTTGTTCTTTTTCTTTCACCACAAGATACCTTTGGGTTTGGAGCGCTATATAAATAAAGAAAAAAACAAACAATAAACTTCCTTGTTAGTTTATAGGGAGTCTCTCTGGCATTAGTGCAGTTTTAGGCCATACGGTCCAACCATTACAGGGCATGCAACCAGGAGCCTGGTATATGCTTTCCATAGTTCTTGATGTGACAGATAGTAGTTCTCTGATCTTGGAACCGTTTCGGACCACACGGTCCAACCATTACAGTTCACGCAACTACGAACTATTATGTCTCCTTTAAGAAGTTTAATATTCATCCAGACAATTAGCTTTACCAACATCACTTCATGATTTCAGCATATGAGAGGGTTCTCTGTTTGGATTCCAGTTTAAACCCAGGGTATTTCATTCAACTTAATATGTTACTTGTTTTCAGTTCAACATTCAAAAATTGTGGCTTTTCTTACTTGGTTTGATTCAACCATTCCTTTTCATAGTGCATAATTGCTTCTTGGTGTTTTTTCACTATATCACATATATGTTGGTTGCTTTCCTCCAATTTGGTGTTCATTAAAGATAACTTGTCCTTGTTTCATTCAGTTTGGTATACAAATAAAGGGACTTGTGCGTATTTCATTCATTTCAATTTCCAGTAAAGATAACTTTTTATGTTACATTCGGTTTGATACACAAAAAATGCACTTATGCTTGTTTCATACATTTCAGTGTTCAATAGAGATAAATGTGTTTGTTTTATTCAGTTTGTTATTCAATGAAGGTATTTGTGTTGATTTTGCTCAGCTCGGTATTCAATAAAGATAACTTTCACTTGTTTCATTCATTGCGATATTCAGATACTTTCAATTTAGTTCTTTCCATAACCCGCTACTGTCTTCACAGGTTTTGGGACCTCCCGGGTGAGTGTCCCTGACACTTATCTGGCTCTGCCGCTCCTTCACACAGCTTCTCCCCTTCTGCGGGAATGCCTTTTTAGCAGGCGCTCTTATCAGGACACTGTGTCTTTTGTGTGTAGCTTTGCCAACGCTTTCTGACAGCTCCTGCTGCCCACCTTCCCTCCTGGAATTTCTCTGACCTGCACTATTACTCCAACAGGATTCCCAATGGCTCAGCAGGCGTTTTGCCATCTCTCGCTCCCACACGTCTTCGTCTTCCATTGCTTTCCTCTTCCAACGTTCTCCTCTGTGCTTCACAGTTCCCCCTTTTGTACACCTGTGGTCCGGTAATGGGCAGCAGGTGTGCTCCTTCAATTACTATTGCCTGACTCCCATTAGCAGGACATGCCTGACCTCCATGCATCTTCTTCGTCCCAGTACAAAAGTGGTGAGAGTAGGTAGTGTTTACTACTCTCAGTTGCTTCTTCTTCAACTCAGTACTTAAATGAGGAAAGGGTGCAATATTCATAACTTTCAGTTGTTTCTTCCTCGTCTCAGTAGTTTAAGGCCTATCAAGAGGAGAATGAAAGGGACATACTTTGTAATGACCGAAGATGGTCAGGGCAGTATTTATTTGGTCATTCAAAGTATCAGGGGATACCGTGTTTTATTAAAATGTATCTCATTCCCAACCGTTCTCCTCCTCTGTTTGACCCGTCTAGGATGGTAATATCTCCTACCCTTCTCAGAGAGCAATGAACAAGGTGAGCAATATCCCACACCCACTTCTGGGATAGGATTTCGTACCTGAAAGGAGGATTTGAAATACTGTGTCTCACCTAAAGGCTTCGAACCTCCAATACCATCTATCCAGGTGATCCTCCCACGCTTGTCCACCCCCAGTGGCAGGATCCAAAAGCAATGGCCTTTACCTGGCCACCTGCATAGAGAATCCAGGGCAGAAGATGTGAGAACACCCCTAGGTTTCTCACAACACCTGTATTTTTAACACTCATTTCACGTACAGATAATAAAACAGCAACTACAGATAATAAAACAGCAATAACGAAAGCTATTAAAATGACATAGAGGATTTGTGTTGTAAATCCCTTTTAAATTAAGTAAACTGTTTTTCGCATTCAAAGGCCAGTGCAGAGACAGCTTTTTGTGCTGGCTAGTTGTCGGTTGCAGCTGGTGAAGAGTTTCAGTGAAGAGGAAGGAACATCTCTCTCATCTATGTCTGGGCGTTCAGTGGGGTTCTCACACAGAGAAAATGTTTTGAATGATGGGTTGAAATTGTATATTTTGCAGCACAATTTATGAGAAAAATTGAGTAAAAAAACATATAATTTACAATCGGTTCTCTATGGTAACACGCAAAAGAAATCCAATAGATGCAACCTCACCAGCAGCACAGTCTGATTCCTCTGTCAACAATATATACCAGCAATGTCATTGTAAATTACTTTCATGATGCTGTACTCACAATATAAGCCAGTATTGTAACTGTAAATCACTTACATGATGATGTGTAAAAAATATGTGCCAGAATTGCCACACTAAATTACTTAATTAATAATCATGAAGCTTTGCAAATACATATGCCAGTATTGCTACTGTATATCAAGTCATGGTGTTCAGCCTACATTTCATGCCAGCAATTATACAATAAATGGCTTTGATGTTTCTAACATGAAAGAAAATTATAGTATGCATGCCAGTTTTTCTAGGGTACTGTAAATAACTTTCATGAAACTATGCCATAATATATGCTAGCAGTGCCACTGTAAATACATTTGTTAAGTTGAACCAGTATATGCTAGCATCCCCGTGGTATATCACTTTCATTATCCTGCACCCACAAATTATGCAGGCATTCATACTGTAAATAGCTTTGATGTCTCCCCCATTAAATATCAGTACTGCCAGTGGGTGTGAAGTGAAAAGGTATTTTTCATATTATCAGCAATGAAAAAGACTGATTTAGAATGACTGCTCTGAGACCACTCACAGCGGTCTTTTTAAATCTGTCATGCCCCTGCCGCACACAAGGGTGCACAGGGGTTGACAGTCAGCATCAGCCTTTCATACTCATTAGGTAGCAACTGTATTTGTATTTGTGTGGTCTACTGCATGAACGTGGCTCAGTAGCAATGGAGCTCTGTACGTGAGTTACAGAAAACAAGATGGGCACATTTGCCAGACAGACCCAGAGTGGTGGCACTCTGGGGACAGTGGATCCGAAGTCACGCCAAGGAACTGTAGTATAAGTGGCAGTAACAGAGCAATATATGCTACCAATAGCAATCTTCGGGGATGTGGGTAGGGAAACTTTCTAAAACTTCCTGAGAGCCCTTTACCTGCAATTGTCTTCCTTTATTTGTACACGGTGCATGCCCTTGCACCTGAGACTGTCCACCAGAGCACCGTGTACTCACTCCTCACAAAAATAATCTCCCCTGTGCCCTTCATATCCTTCCTATTCTAAATATGTTATCCAGATTTTCTCAGTATCTCAATAACACTCATCTTGCATTTCCCCAGGAACTGAAAAAAACTGCCAATCAGAGCCATGGACTAAATGGACATGAAGATATCTCAGAACCTAAAGACCACACTATACTATTTGATTCTAATGATCATCAAGGCACCATCATCAAATCCCTCAAATGAGGAGTAGAGATGATGATGGGTCAGTGAAATGATAACCAAAGAGGAGTAGTGATGACGGATACATGAGTTGAGAAGACGAACATTAAGGTATAAGATAGCAGGATGACAAATGATGACTGTGGATGTGGAATGTGGAAACAAGAACGACGTGCATCGAGGACAAGTGATCATGTCCTTAAATGTACAGGTTACAATGGGTGAGGAGGAGGGTTGAGGAGATGGAATGAGGTGTGAAGAGGAGCGAAGACGGATGACTGATCAGTGAGGATGAAGATTGAGGAGAGAGAATGACAAAAGTGGAGTCCATAGTAGGAGTGAGGGGCAGAAGTGTGGCTATCCTAAGTTAGATGTTGTACAGGCAGAGCTACAGTGCAACCGGCTGAAATGTTTCCATGGATGCAAGAGCAGAGGACCAGACATTCATGGAGCCTGAGGCAGAGGGGCAGCTAGCACGTTTGTGAGGGATGGGCTGCAAGCAAAGATTGCCACTGTTGATGAGCCATTATTATCATAAAAACAGCAGGTGACTTTGCTCGTGCGTCTTTGCAAGGATGCAGCGCATCCAATCGTTACCAAAAAGGCTAGTGCTTATGGGCACGCATGTCTGATGAAATAAGTTGCTGCCAATGTCACAATGGAAGTGCCACTGTCTGCTTCTAAAGGTCCCTGTAGGATCATGGGCAGCTGATGGTTGTGAAGCAAATTAAGGATGGTTGTCAGGTAGGCCGCCCACTACTACAGTGAGCCGCACTGTGTCTAGGCTTTTGGCGGCACCTGGTGGGGGACATCACCTAGGCCAAACAACACCATGCGCCCCTCCCGCCTGCACGCCCCATTGCATTTGGCTCTTGGCACAGCTTCCATGAAGGAATAAATGATGCAGAAGGAATTGGTAAGTAAGTACCCCCAAAATGTCAGTGGCAGGAGCAGTAACAAAAAAAGGCAGGTGCCCCAACAGTGGTACAGCTATGGTGGGGGTCTGAAATATAGACACGTAAGAGGTCCAAAAAGCTGTACAAAGTTTATAATTTTAACCTAAGTTAATCCAATTTATACTAACATTTGGTATCGCAGATATCCATTCTTTGTTTCCCTCGGGAACTTAAAATGTAATCAAAAGAAGTAAATGAAAGGAAGAAGAACCTTATATTTCCAATTTATTCTATTCTTCAAAAAAAATACAAAAACAATGGATAAAAAAGAGCTTTGGACACACAATATTGGTGATTTGAAATGAAGAAAAACCCCTAAACCCTTGTGTTTGAAAAGGGAGATCAATCATATAAAGAGAAAAGAGCAAGCACTTTTAAATTGAGAAAATGCATGTACATGTACCGAAAGTGAGCCATGAATGAACAACAGACAAATGGAAGAAAAGCATACATACATTTGTAACACAACCTGTGCAAAAAACGTCACAAGCTCAATTTACAATGTGAAAAGTTAAATTAGGTTTC
This sequence comes from Ambystoma mexicanum, assembly GCF_040938575.1. NCBI lineage: Eukaryota > Metazoa > Chordata > Amphibia > Caudata > Ambystomatidae > Ambystoma > Ambystoma mexicanum. Next base: position 259,061,900 of record NC_090922.1, read on the forward strand.
ACATCGCAATTTTCGTTACTTTTCACCACTTCTAAGTTGCCCCGAAAGGTGTGAATCGTGGTGTGTGGGCCCCTGCGACAATAAGCCTTAGGCAATTCTAGGCGGCTGCTCAGTGCAGCACAAGCTGGTGGCAATGAAGGGGCTGCCTTTCTGCCCTACAAATCCCTCAAATCTATCCCACTGTAAAGGCAGGAGAGTACCAACATTGCAATTTGCTTGCATTGATTCTCGCACGTGCCCATCCCCTCGAATAGGTCATGTAGGTACTCCAAGACAGCCCTGCAGAGCCTGGGGCAATCAGTAAGGGATATGGCTTAATCCATGGAGAAGCGGGCAAAAGAGAGCAGAGTATAAATCCTGAATTGGAATCTTGGAATGGGAACCCTAGGAGCCCCAGATTATGGCAAATAATCGCGCCAATGCCCCACTACGCTGACTCATGTGATCTATGTCCTAATATTTCATCCTATACCATGAATACCAATCAAAATGGTGTCTTCTTTCGAAAACCAAGTGTTTTCCAGAAACTGCCAAAGAACAGCAACCAACCCAAAAATCTCTGAGTTGTGACAAAAGATAGAGCATTAAGCACTCCATGGTTGGCTCTGAGTCTAAGGGGTACAGCATTACTTTAAACAGGTGTTTTGGTAGTGATATGGTCCGACTTCATTGTGGCAAGCCTAGCTTGAATGTGCACGACAGCAATGCGCATCATTGACGCACATTGCGACAGAATGGCCAACTCACGCAGTGCCAAGTTTGCGGTCAGCGTAAAGGCCTCCAGTGTTGCTAACTTACTGCTCGGGGTAAAGGTTCAGCATTGAGGGGTGCACCAGTAAGTACACCAAGGCAGTTCTCAGAGGGAGGCATGTGCTTAGAAGAATCCACTATCCTCATTCAGATAAGGCTAAGGACAGCACACGAGGGTGCACAAAAGCGAAGGTGCTGGACAGAAGAGGAACTGCAAGAAAGCGCCCATATGCCAATAACCCCTATTCATCCAGCTATAGACATGTACTAGAAGTCAGAACTGTACAAGCGGCAGTGTGCTCACTACAACAATCCATTCTGAAAGAAGTATCTGGAATGGACCCTGCTCACGCATTCGTTTCCACTTTCCAAAAAAACACTTATAAAATGAATCAGCCGTCCCTTTAACTAATGCTCTCAATCCACTGAGGCCAGAACACGAAGGTTTTGAAGGTAGACAAGAGGAGGAAACAGCGTGGGCATGAGCAGAAATACACTGCATTATCCCAGACTACCTTTAGAGATGACCTGTCCGAATGTATGGTATGTTATGTTATGTTATTTAGCATTTGTATAGCATAGCGCCTTTGATCTTTGGTATGGTTCCAAAGCGCTGTGGGTTGAACGTCCTTGGAGACCGCAGTCCAGGTCAGTGGAGAGACTAATGCAGTAAATGTACTTGGGTGCACTCGGTATGTGTGCAGCCAGTGTAGAATAAGCAGTGTTTGGCTGCATACTAGTGCTAGGTGTGGTGCGGTGGTCGTGTGCGGTCAGTAGAATGTGTGCAGCAAGGCCGATGGACTTGGATACCTGCATTCTGGCATCGCTGAAGTTTGTGAATGAGATTATGTATGCAGTTAGGCCGATTTCGAGAGGGGGGTAGCAGCGTTCTAGAGACTGTTGAGGTGATCGTGGAGCTGTATAAGTAGGTGTGCTGCTAGGCAGAATTAATCAAGGGGTATAGCTGCATTCTATTGTTTGTTGATGCAGAGGAGAGTTAGCATAATGGTGTGTTTGAGTGTCTGTGTTCTTTCCAGAGGGACCCTTTTCCCTGTTGAGCTTCCAGTGCCTGTCGAGGGGGTGGTATCTCCCTTTGGGTTTTGGGCTCTGAGGCTAAGGTCCTCCCTGTGTCTTGTTGGGTCAAATTGCGTTGGTGAAGACTAACGGGTGGTGACAGGCATATCTGTCCAAACTCATGTTGTTTCTGTATAGGTGGTAGAGGCGCCCTTGGTTGGTAGTTCTACTAAATAGATTCCCTGATAGGAAGTTCTGCAAAACACATTCCCAGATATTTGGGATTGGCAAAGAATAAAAGATAGACATCCCTCGATATATAGTTCTACCCAGGGTAGAACTTCTAGATGTGTAGCATTAGCAAGCAAGGGCATTCAATAGCATTGTGCATCTTTGCAGGGCAATGATCAAGTTCATAAGTGCTATTAGTGCTTGTGTTGGTAGTTCTGCTAGATAGATTCCTGGGAGGCAGTGGTGGTATGCAAAAACAAAGGGTCTGCAACCTGTGGCTCTCCAGCTGTTTTGGGCTAAGATTCCCAAGATCCCACACTGTTTACTATGCTGATCAGGGCTGATAGGACTTATATTTGAAAACATATGGCGATCCAAACATTGCAGAACCCAGGAGACGTGTATTGATATTACAGCTGCAAAACAAAAGAGTTGATGGCTGGAAGGTTTAGAATGAATCCTAACCTCTGGCATTGCTCTGGGCAACCCTCCAGACCATCGTTCTTCGCCTGCCAAGCCATTACAAAAAGGAAAATACCATATGCAAATCAGGATTGGTCCCACCCCCAAAGGGGTAGTCCAGCCCAAACTGCTAGGTCTCATCCCTTCTGCACGAGACCATAAGCATCCCCAGACATGTTTCAACTTTGTTGGGCGTCATCAGTGAGGAGTAGCTTGGGTCTCTAGGCCCAGGAGGCACGGGACCCACGTCTGGACATACCCGTCCCACTCAGGGTGACAATAGCAAAACAAAAGAGGTGATGGTTGGAAGGTTTAGAATGAATCTTCATTGCTCTGGGCAACCCTCCAAACCATTGTTCTTTGCCTGCCAAGCCATTACAAAAGGGGAAAGATCATATGCAAATCAGGCTTGGTGTCACCACCAAAGGGGTAGTCCAGCCCGAACTGCTAGGTCACATCCCTTCTGCACAAGACCACGAGCATCCCCAGACATGTTTCAGCTATGTTGGGCATCATCAGTGAAGAGTAGCTTGGGTCTCTCTGATAGATCAGCAAGGAATATTTAGGCTTAGTACCACCAAAAATGAAATCTGCTAGTCACGAAGTCAAAGTGTCGGGCATGATGCGGGATAAAAACAAGGTTCTGCCTCGGGCTTGTTGCTAGGCCACGTTTGTTTGTTTGTATTTAAACAAGCACTTCCACCGGCAGGCGGAATAGCCGGCGGCCACCCCAAGGCCACTATAAGGCCAGCTACCCTGTTTGCCTCTGTTCGCTGCTGACCAGCGCGAGGCGCTAATACTGTGAGTGATCACCCGTAGACTTGTCCGGTGTCCAATAAGACAGCCTGTCCTGAGACTGTGTGGAATCGTCTGGATCCAGCGCTAAGAACTCTGCCCAACTACTGCAAAGTACCACCATGGACCCAGTGATGCCCTCCTATTTTACTGATGGTAAGCCCTCACTCTGCTACCCTCTCTAAATGACTCCCATCTATTGTAAATGTGCTTATGTTCACGCACGTGACTTTCTAGCTTATTCTCATTATACCATCTAGGAATGTTGGTTACATTAGAGTATCCCGCTCTGCCACTGTCACGCACGCACGGCTACACAACGTTATAACGGTGTTACCTCTTATGGCTCCCTTATCGTTCCTAGACCACTTTATAACGGGGTCGAGCCCTATGGTCGTTTAGAGACCACATTACTATTTGTTGTGCCTATGGTCGCCTAGAGACCACACTGCTATTTGCCTATGTGTCTATGGTCGCCTAGAGACCACACTGCTATTTGTTGTGCCTATGGTCGCCAAGAGACCACACTGCTATTTGCCTATGTGTCTATGGTCGCCTAGAGACCACACTGCTATTTGTTGCGCCCCACGGTCGCCAGAGACCACATTACTATTTGTTGTGCCCCACGGTCGCCAGAGACCACATTACTATCTGTTGTGCCCTATGGTCGCCAAAGCTGCCCTGCTTTGAAATAACATTAGTCTATGTGCCCTGCCTTGTGATAGCTGCATCTAGACTATATGACTATCGCATTCAGCACACGTGCGCCCTATTGTGACTATTGCTCTTAGCCCATTTGTCCTCACCTGCATTAAATAATTGTTCATTAGATTATTAAGCACTAGATAACTGTGCCAGCCCTGATTACTCTCACTGCTATTTGGCTGTATTTGATTCTCTAATCTAGATGTGCCGACACACTCAGTTTCCATGACCTGCTACCTCGCCTGCTCACCCAGAAAATTAGACTAACTAGCCCCTCACTTAGTTACAGGACACCCTACACATTATACAATGCACCTTATATTGTCAACCTAGTATACTTGGGCACCTTATTCACACTACTGGGACTACACATTATGTTGCCCTTCACAGTAACAACATCACAACAACCTATGACACAATGTAATATAACCGAGAGAAACCTAAGATTACGAGCACGACTACCTAGAATCTTTGATCCTCTTATCAAATATGAAACTAACAACAATCGAACCAAAATGGCCCCTGAACCTATTCTCAAACGTAACTCTCATAATCACAAAAGGCATAACAACCCTCAAATAAATAGAAAAAAAAACTGCACCCACACAGCATCAATAAACCAGGCCTCACTCCCACCTAAAAACCCTACTTTAAAGGAGCCTTGATAAACGCTAGATTTCTAGTCGCCCATGCCATAGAAATATCTGAAGTCATCTCTACTGAAGACTACGACTTCCTAGCCATAACAGAAACATGGCTGCATGAGGCATCAGGCCCAGCACTTTCCCTTGAAGTTCCTGACAACTACACCATCCTTAGAAGGGATAGATGTGGAGCTCGAGGTGGCAGAATAGCCATTATTGCCAAAACTAAGCTTGGGATGAGACTTACTCCTTCACCAACCATTGAATCTTGTGAGATAATGTCTACTAAGACTCCCACAGCCAACCCTCAAACTGTTAACCTTCACTTGATATATAGACCTCCAGGTACCATCAAGACCTTCATAGAAGACCTATCGACCATCCTTTCAGAAAACCTCAAAGACACCATCCAATCAATATTACTTGGTGACCTCAATATTGGCTTCAATGATATCAATGACCCACAAGCCATAGCAGCATCCAACATTCTAACTGAACTGGGCTACATCCAAAGAGTGTTTGAGCCCACGCATACCAAAGGGAGAACCCTAGATTGGATTGCTGACCATAACTGCAAAATCTCCACCGCTATTATCTCACCTCAAATATGGACAGATCACCATCTAATTTCATTCTCATTGGACACTACAGCCCCTAAACTGCAACAACCTTGTACACCACCTGCACTTACCAGAAACAAAAAAAATATGACACTAGACAAACTACTCCCCGGCATCATGCCCACTTTGAACGCTCTACCTAAAAACCTTAACCCGAACGATTTAGTGGAAGAATTCAATAATATTATGAACAAAACCCTTGCTGATATCGCTCCGCTTAAGCTCAGAAACAGTAAACCACAGAGCCACCTGAATAACTGGTTCACCCCTCTCCTAAAAAATCTTAGACTAGAAAAAAGGAAATGGGAAAATACCTGGAAAGCTTACCCTACTCTGGAAAATAAACTGAACTTAATCAACATTTCATCTCAATATAAAAAAGAAATCATCTCAGCTAAACAAGAGACCTACAACAACAGAATTACACAAGCTAATTCAAGTACAAAAGAATTGTTCTCCATACTTAGAGAATTGGAAAACCCCATAACGCCTCAAGATAACTGCCTCAAAGATAAAAAAACGGTGCTCTGAAATCCAGCATGCATTATCTAACAAAGTCCTAAACCTCCAAAAGAAAATAGATCTAAAACAAGACACCTTAGCCTCTGCCACATTACCCTCTACTAAGACGCTCTCCAACCCTAAACCCACCATCCAATTCCACTTCTCCAAAGTCTCTATATTAGAGGTGGAGAAAGTAATACTCAGCCTAAAACCGTCCAACTGCAAAGGAGAACTTTGCCCAGCACAACTCATCAAAGACACTGCACGAGACCTAGCACCGTTTATCACAAAGCTGATTAATGCCTCCTTTACCACAGGCACTATCCCAAGCAACCTAAAAGAGTCGTGGGTGCTCCCACTCCTTAAAAAGGTAACTTTAGACCAAGCCATACCCACCAATTATAGACCGATTACTACCGTACCCGTACCGTTCCTCTTGAAGATTCTGGATAAGATGGCATATATCCAAATCCAGAACTTCCTGGAACAAAGCCAACTACTAGGCTCCCGTCAATCCGGTTTCCGCCCACTGCACGGCACAGAAACTGCATTGATTGACCTAAAAGCCCAAATAGACAAAGTACAAGATTCTGGAAAACCAGCACTTCTCCTGCTATTAGACTTATCTGCAGTATTCGACTTAGTGGATCATACAGTCTTGTGCAACCACATAGATACAGCAGCATACTTCTCCACTGAGGTCATAGTGTGGATCCAATCGTTCCTTAGTGACCGTACCATGAGGGTCTTCTCTCCTATAGCAGCAGCAGACCCCATTCCCATCACCTGCGGCGTGCCACAGGGATCCTGCGTTTCACCAACGCTGTATAACATTTTCACTAAGCCCCTGTTTGATGACTTGGATCATCTGGGTATCACGTATACCAACTATGCTGACGATACCCAGATCCTCCTCCCACTCACAGGGGACTACGAAAAGGATTTAGCACTGGTGAACTAAATTTACAGCATCGTTCAGGCATGGATGGCAACCCATGGATTATGCCTGAACGATGATAAAACTGAGCTTCTTATCCTAGGTACCACTTCCCTCATTAATAAACTAAGTACAAACTACTCCTCCTTTATCATCGATGAGAACTGTATACACATAGCCAAAGAAATAAAAACGCTGGGTATATACCTTGACTCTACTTTATCATTCTCCAAACAGGTAAATTCCCTAGCCTCATCAACAGCTTACACATGTAAACTAATTAGAGCAGGAAAACAATTCTTATATCAGCACAGTTGCCTTACACTAGCCAGAGCCCTAATCATCTCCAAACTAGACTACTGCAATTCATTGTACATAGGAGCCACTAAATCTACCATTAACAAAATTCAGATACAGCAAAACAATGCTCTCCAAGCTGCGTTGAACATTCCCAAGAGAGAACACATCTCAGAAACAAGAAGGAAACATAAATGGCTTTCCACCTACGAGAAAATCAGACTCAAAACTGCATCCTTCACACACAAATCACTTTATAATAAAGCCCCACAATACTTAAAGGACAGATTCACCAGAACTCATGCCACAAGACAAACAAGACTAGCCAACACCAATCATCTCCAAGTACCCCAATTTAAACTTGCCACCATAGGCGGAACCAGCTTCCCAGTCAAAGCCGCTCAACTGTGGAATGAACTACCCACCACTGTGAGGCTAGAACAATTTTTTACCAAATTCAGGCAAAAAGTGATCAACTGGTTGACGACAACAAATGTTAAATGAATGCATGAACTTGCTCCCACTTGCCTGTTACCTGTCTCATGTATTACATGCCTGTAACCGATGACCTGCAACCTGTAACCTGTAAATGTGCTCCAAGCTGTACATCTTCTTACCTTTTGCACCCTTATACTCCAGGGTCTGGTGCGCATAATAAATACGAAACAAAAAAAAACAAACAAAGTTATATAATAAGGGGATATGAGAATCGAGTTCCAGAGGGTGGGTGCATGACAAGAGAAGGATTTTCTGTGAGTCCTCTCTGCGGACGAGTTGCGATTTCAACCGGCTGGACGATTCGATGCGTGAGGAGTGTGTGCCACAAGGCAGGTGGAGCTTAGCCACCAAGTACACTGATGTGTTACTCGTGGTTGATTTTTAGAGGATATATGTAGTCTTAAACAGTATCCTGGTCGCTTTTGGATGCCAATGTAGTTCACGTAAGATGAAGGAGATTCAGTTAAATTTCCATGCACCCGTATTAAAACGTGCTGCGGCGTGGTGGACTGCTTTAAGGGGAGCCAGGTGAGTATCAGGGAGCCCCCCAGCATGTGCGAGACCACAAGGGCTTTTACTGCGGCAGAATGAAGGGTTTGATTTTGCAGAAGGTGGAGATTTGGTGCCTGACCGTTTGGGACTTCTTGGTCGGTTATGTGATTCTCGAAGAATGGGCCATTGTGAATGGTGAAGCCTAAGGATTTTGCTGAATCCAAGAGCTGCTGATCAAATCCTTCTGGGCGCATACCACTGAGCTATTGTTGGGCAAGTTGTTGTTTCGCGGAGGAACTGATGAGGAAGAATTCGGTCTTGGATGGGTTAAGTTTGTGAAAGGCAGTCCAAGATTAGCCTCTTTTTTAAAATCTAAATATCCTCTGAATTGGGATGAATGATGCCTCTACTATGTCATAGGGAGGGGGCGGGGCGAAAGCCCAAGTGTTTAATGGCCCCAGTCACAATCAGCTTTTAAAACTGCCATCAAGCCCCCAACCACTCTCCCCCAAAAACAATTTGGAGGCTGACTCTGTCCCTTTTTGACAGAAGAATCACAAAAATGATAGATTACAACTTTTGGCGGATAGGGAGATTCCCTGGGGATGGGCCTCCAAACGACACCAGAAATAGATTAAAGATTCATGGCATCCTGACATTAGGATAAGCACTCAAGGATATGTGTTGTAATGGGCATCTGTGTGTGGATGCAGAATGGTGTGATGTCACATGGAACCTGGAGAGTTGGTGTGACTTGGGTTCTGTGGGTTCTTATAGTGACAGTTAGAGTTGCTGTGCTGGCTGGGGTGGATGTCCCAGTATTTCTGTCCATCTATCTTACCTGTGCTCACAGTCAGGAATAAACTACCCAATAACTTACCTCTCCTGACTCCAGCGTGGTGTGTGAGCCTGAGAACCCCATTACTTCAATATGCTAATCATTTGTAACCAATGCACAGATTGTAAAGACATGGGCATGAACTGTGCAACAAGCAGGGCCGTGTTCTGAACTCTGCATGTTCAGGGGCAGATCATCAATAGTTCAGATGTTTACCAACAATGTTAATAATTTGAATAATGGCAGGTTATACAATTGGTTCCCTTACCCTCGGCCACATGATGCTCCTGGGGGGGTAGAACATGAAACGTGCTGTTAACAGGGCTATTTCTAGGTCTGGACAAACCAGGCAACATCCCAGGGACCATTGGGGGAAAGGGGGAAGCAGGAAAAGCCTGAGAAGCAGCTCTCACCTTGGAGAGCAGAGCCTTTGCATGTTATTAACAGGCCGCAGCACTGTGCTGACAGAGGTAGGGTACCATGCCTGCCCTGCTCCTGTCCATGTACCCCACATGATGCAGCCAAAAGTATATTACTCAGCTGATTATTTATTTAGGAAGGCTAACGCCCCTACATTGGCATCTGTTTATGAAACTAAATATCTTTAAACTGCCCAACAACCTGGGATAGTGTCAGCATTGCAACACAAGGGCAACAGCATGCCATAAAAGGTCTTCTTTTTGCTTGTCTTTAGAGCAGGAATAGGAGGTTATGGGGGCATTGGCAGAGACAGAAGTAAATGGCCAAAGGCAGGCATAACATATGTCGAGGAAGGGGCGAATTGGCAATCATTGTAGCAGGTGACCAGTCTCATTTTCTAGAATGTTTGATTTTAGGGTGATTAAATGAGTGTCTGTCTCCGTGTCACCTGGATAACACTGGAGTTTCTTTCGAATATCACTTTGTTTTCTGATGTGTTAATCCATTCCAAACCAAAACAAGACTACAACGCCCAGAATGCATCGATCTGTTACATGAAAGCACAGGAGTGGGAACGTGTGTTCAGGTGACATGGAATTACAATGCCAAACTATTCTGTTTACTTGGATACAAAGAGGCAAAACAAACTTTGAGTAAGTAGGGAAAAAGGCATGCTGTTATCAATTATGTCTGTTGCTGCCCTTTAAGTTTTAGGCAAAAGGGCCTGGAGTTGAAGCATTTTAGTGCAATGACTTAGAGCCTAAGGGATCAACTGCCTTTGTTTGAAGTTGTATGCATCCAATAGCAGCATCTTGTGTGTCTTATTTACTGTGCATAGATAAAAGACAAGCATTAACAAACCCAAGAGGTTTGACTTGTGTGTAGGGACAAATGTTTCTTTGTTGCTACTCTAGGCATTGAGATCATATGCCCATGTACTTTTACAATTTGCCCAGTGTTACTATTGCAACTCACACATTTTACTAGATATTTAATATGTTCGTCGTATACTTACATCATTTATTAATAAGTTGGCTATCTATATAGTGCATCATGTAGAAGCACCGCTTCTAAGCGCTGTAATCATCAGTGCTATTACCCGATGATGGTACTTGATTCATCGCCTGCAGAAGAATGAAGGGTCTAGTCGGCCCAGCCAGGTTTTTGAACTTGCCATACGGCATTATCCCTTTCCTCAAATGAGCATGTTGCGCATGAGCCATCCATCCGACAGGCAGCCATTTGCTAGAAGTTATCATTGTATGCCCAGGTACTCACACCATTAGGAAGCTACGGCACTCACATGCCTTAGTAGTCATGCCATTTTCTAGACATACATTCAAGTATTCTCACTAGATGGAAGATTGTACTTATTTATTGTGAATTGGTGCCATACACAAATATCTGCCCTCTATGGCGGATGTTAGCATTACATGCTTATGCACTCAGACCATTTGGCAGTTTAAAAAAATAATTTGGGTCTGTGTAGTCACATCATATGGCAACATGACTGCTTCACCTCATAGCTCGCCCACCTCTCGGCTTCCCAGATAGCGCTTTGAAGTAGCTCTGAGGCACCCTTTATAGTAAGGAAGGACCTCTTTTTAGCCACGGCATAACTCTCTTTCCCTTTCTTTCACTCCCCTCTTCTTTTCCTCCCTTAAACTATTTGAGGGGGTCTCTGAGCGCTATGTTTACCAACTGAAGAGAGTTAATAGCGCTTGCTACACTTTCAACTTACATCATTTTTAGAAAAATTACGCAACACCAAGAGTGCCCTTCATTTTGATAATATATAAGACACATAGGACAATGAACATTTATTTCTGTTTGCAATATTGTTGTATGCGCCGTTATCTGCTCCAAGCCAATAAAGCGCTATTTAAGTTGGAATGATGTAATAGTGTTGGCGAGGGAGTGCAGTGCGGGTAGCAATTGAGCAGCAACTTGTTGGGGTGTATTGTGCTGTTTCGCTCTGGGCACAGAGCTAACCCTCCTTAAGCGTGAGCGGAAACGCTATGGCGATCTCAGAGAGCCGAACTGTGTGGAGTGCGCACTAGGCATTCGCTCCGGTCCCTCCAGAAAGCCGATTTCAGGCCTTCGCCAAGTATGTGGACATTGGGTTCGCTTACGTCTGTCTGACTTCCTGAAATCAGTTCTCAGGGCTAGCATGCCATCAATTCAAGAGCTAGAAACAAATATTCATTTCCATACATATCACTGTGGCTGAGATGTAATGCCATGTATGACACCCATTGTATAGCTTCATAGAAGTATTGCAGCGCCTTGGCGTTCCCACAGCAAACCACTCATTTTCAAGACAGAGCTCCTTGGTATTTTGGTGTTTTTCGAGACCAGAATAATAGTGAGGTTGTGTCACATACAATTCTCGGTAAAGCCTGCCATGGCACCTTACATCGTCACATCAGGTGGGTGTTTCCTTCGGTATTATTTAGTTATTTTACAATTTAAAAAAAAAAAAACTTACCAGCTGTCACGTGCCCGAAGGACAGTGCTGTGTTAAGCTGCTCCCAGATGAGGATGTTAACGTGTGCAGGTCGGGGCGGCTGCTTCTTTGCTATGAGGTAGTAGATGGACAGTGAAGCTATACACTGGCAGCTACACCCTGAGTATATAGCTAGGTGGGCACATAGGAAGTGTGGTAGGAATAGGCACAGGCAAACACGCAGGAGGACAGACACAGCTGCAAAAAGGCAGGCACACAGAAAAGCTGGCAAGCAGCAGCCTGAGGCAAACAGGTAGATAGCTAAACAGAGGCAGACTAAATGACACAGAAAGTTGGACGGGCAGAGAAATGGCTGTATATTGACAGGTAGATTCTGTGGGTAATTGGGTAGATATCGTCTCCGAAAGGTGTTCTGATAAGTGAGAGGTTGCGCTAGTGTAGGCTACAGCCTACCTACACACATCGCCTACAGATATCAGAGCATCTGTGAGACCGGACTGCTAAGTATGGTGCCTGCCCACGCATTCTATCGCAGCAGCAGAGGCAGAGTCACCGGGAACATTTAAATATGTCAGTGATCTTTGAGAGCAAGTCCTCCAGGGTGTCTAGCAAAGAGCAATTAGCGAAATCAACCAACCTCCACGCAATTTTAAAATAACACCTGAGTCCCAACTCCCCATTGAGGCCCAACACCAGGTCAATATGTCTCCCTAAACGCAATTCTAACTTTCTTATCATCAGCCTCATATTTTCTTTCTTTCTTTCTTTCTTTCTTTCTTTCTTTCTTTCTTTCTTTCTTTCTTTCTTTCTTTCTTTCTTTCTTTCTTTCTTTCTTTCTTTCTTTCTTTCTTTCTTTCTTTCTTTCTTTCTTTCTCTCCCTTTCTTTCCTTATTTTTCTTTCTTTCCTCCCTCTTTCATTCTTTCTCTTTTCCTTTTGTTTTATCTCTCTTTCACACTTTTCTGTCGCCGGTCTTTATGCTCTCTGTTCCTGTCTTACCCCCTCTTCCTTCTAATATCACATTCTACCATATAACGTGTCCATCTTGTCCCTTCCCTCTCCCCCCTCTTTTACTATCCTTACTTGATGCCCTCTCCTCTTCCACCCTCCTTATGCCTTACACTTCTCTCTGCCAACAGGCTCTCTCCTGTTGTCTGATCTCCTGTGCACCTCTGCCCACTCTATCATAGTTTCCCTTTGCCTTTAGATTTCCTCAAAGCATTTCTTGTATTTGTCATGGCCGGGACAGGGAGCATCAGAGTGGAGGAAGGTTTCCAACACTGCAGGGCAGGCCTGGAGTTTCCTGCAATTCCCACTGGTCTTCCGGTGATTGTTAAAGTATAAGTAGGCCATCCCATCTGAACATCCTCAACACTGCCCTCCAGCTTTGCAGCGCGGTTTCCTCGGCACCTCTTAAAATGGCTGCCAGCGGGTGGGCAAGGGCAGTCTGGTACAATGAGGCTAGATTGGTAAGGGCTACTGCTTGAGGCATCCTAGGCAGCTGCATTTAATTAAAATGTTGTTGCATTGTGCCCGGAGGGCTGCATATCTGCTTCAGCACTTCTAAACAGGGAGGTAACGACTTATTGCATCCATTAGTGTATCAAGGCTATTTCTTTCAATAAATCTTATACATTCTGTTCATCTTATAAAATATTTATTCACCGTTTATGTTAATATATTAATATGTAACCTAACATAACTTTAAGATCTAAAGGGAAGGGGCGCATAAATGTGATGTGAGGGGTGGTAAAATGAGAGAGGCAATATAATTGCAATAATTGAAATGTTCCAAGCACTCTTGTTGTGCAGAGTTTTGGTTTTGCAACATTTTGGTGGTGCAAAGCATCACCATAACACCAACACCATTGCTACTGTAGGAGAGGATGCGAGCTAAAGAATGTGTGCAGCATATACAGTGTGTAGTGTAATACATGGGTTACTAACATTTAGTATTGGGAACAACAAGGGGATTGACATTGGGCACTAACAGCTAGTATAGGGGTGAATTCAGAGGGCCAGATCTGTTAGGCCACAGGCTCTGACTGCACTGTGTAGTGCAGCAGGCACACAAACATCGCTGACTGATTCTTGCCAGTTTAATAAAATAATGTAAAATTGAAAGCTGCACAACAGCTCTTTGCCAGGCAGAGCGTGTGGCGAGATGAGCCTTGAGAATAGACGTTCATTGCCCTGAGAAGGACGATGAAGGAAGAATAAGCAACATTATGGGGAGGTGTTATGCCAAATACTGTCCAAGGGTCATTTAAGCCTGGGCTGGAAAATTACACAAACGGAACCAGAAGGCAGCAGGATAAGTGCTAGAAAGTTCTGGCACGTGGTTTGTGATGCCAGCTGATGCCACGAAATATGCTGGAAAATGATGAAGAAAGCATATGAAAACATGGGTTGAGAGGTGGTTTTCTGAAAAAGGTTTACAAGAGGGAGAAATGAAGAAGGTAGGTCTTCTGATGGGCTTGCTGGTTCCTCCTGGTCGATTCCTCGGGCTTTCCATGGTCTTCCTGGGTTCTGCCGGTTCTTTTTCGGTTGCTGGATGGCTGAAAGGAGGGGCAATCCTGCAAAGCTATCTCTGGAGACCGGTGCAGCTGCAGAAGGGAGTTCCACATTTGGAATCGGGTCAGTGTCCTGCAGAGACGGGCCGTTCGTTCCAAAAAAGCAAAGGGCATAGTGTGAGCATATAACTAGGTCTGCAATCAATGATGACCCCCTTCTGCAAGGTATTATATTTGAAAAGGGTCTTACTGTAGCCAGAATCAAAAGTATTAGCTGGGGTTGTTTCTTACATGCAGAGGGGTTCAGAGTCTCGGAATCACCAATCTCACAATCCTGTTACTAACCCAATGTTAGCTAAGGGTAGGGGAGTAAATAAGAACTGAAACTGCATTCATAATTAATTTGCTTTGATAGCCAAAGTGCTATTAGGATGTTTCAGCTTAGAGGGAAATCACTTACATTTGAAGTGCCATGCTGATTCAATGTAATTTGTATTGATGCAGAGTGTGTTTTCCTGTTTTCTTACATGTGCTCAATTTAATTATGTTTGATGCAGAGTGTGTTTTTCTGACTGATAAAACTGAATCTACATATAAAAGAGTCTAACTGTGAAAGTGTGTGGTTGTTACTTTTTGTGTCTGGTTTGTCTTTGGGTTGTACCTACAGGTAAAAAGTGCATATACAATAATATGCACAGTACAAGCTCTATAGATGTCTAGCTAAGATCCTGTGGTAAAAGTGAGTAGTGTCAGGATTTATCCTACATATTTGGTGCATTGGCCGGGAAACCTTTAGCTAAGTGCAACAGTCAGGCGTGGCATGCAGCATCGTGTTTTCCGATAGTGTGCTGTGGTGAGCTCACGTTGGATCGTTTTTGTCAATAGTGTTGTGCACATAAGTGACTCTTTTTGAAGTTGACACACTGTGCTTTATGCAAGTAGTGGAAGACATGTCCGAGATTAAAGTTGCAGATTTGTGCGAATATGCAGAAGCTAAATTCTTTGCCATGGCTACCCGGACTTTAGATACTTTAAATGTGTGGAGAGAAAATTTGGCTGGCAAGAGGGTACAGTGTTACACACATGCCTGACCAGACTGTTTGAATGCAATGAAAAGAAATTGCAAAAATATTGTCTTGTCACGTTAGGGGCAAAAGTTTGGTTTATTCTGCACAGAATGCTATAAATGAGAAGGGATGACGAACAAAGGATGCCGAAATATCAGGGTGAAGTGGCAGTTTTACATAAAATGATTCAGGTAGAAGGTGCTCAGAGATGGGGCAGTCACCGCTCTCACAA
This sequence comes from Ambystoma mexicanum, assembly GCF_040938575.1. NCBI lineage: Eukaryota > Metazoa > Chordata > Amphibia > Caudata > Ambystomatidae > Ambystoma > Ambystoma mexicanum. The sequence goes on from NC_090922.1 coordinate 259,077,384, forward strand.
CTGCAAGCTAGGTGTGATGATTTCATGGATCCATTGTTACATTTATGAGCAACCCCACACCATTTTGAAATATTATAATCTTAGAGACAGCAGGCGTAGGAAGAATTGGAGCAGATTGTCCATTTAAAATGTAAAGGAATTCAGGTTCAAATAGATAGGGATTTCGCGGAGATGGAGTCATTGCGCAAAACAAATGGACAGTCTGCTCGGGACAAGCAGTCCTTGGAAAGCGAACTTGTTCATTTAATGATACAAGATAGAATGATAGCATGTCATGCCTCGCCGCTCATGGTCCTTGTGGTCCTCCTGGAAACTCCAGCCCCGGGTCGCGGGTGCTATCTTTACTCCCAATTTGGCGCTCCGCTTTCCCATAATGAAGTGGATTGAGTGGTCTAATCTTGGACCTTCCTTGCCAGCTCGGAAGCTTGCAATCCTCAATTGCAGAATCTGAGCGCTGCTCCTGGCATCTCAGTGCTGGTTCTACAGTGTCCAGCTCAGCGCTCGGTAACACTCTTGCTGCCTTCTTTGCCTTGCCTCTTCTCCTCTTCCAGTATCCCTTCCCTGGGCTTCTTTATTCTCCCTTGCTTGGGGTCCTGGCTCCTCCTTGTTATTATGCCTGGATCTGTTCACAAGTGATATTCTATGTAGCCTTGTTCTCGTCAACTTCCTTGCTGCCTGGATCACTACGTTGGCTAAACCTTTCATCTAGATTTACTGATGGGTAAACATGACACAGGTTTTTTCCTTCCTTGGAATGTTTTTCCTGTGCTTGGGGGCTACTCGGCCTGAGCTTCCACTTCCAGGCAGGGTGATGTCTTGGGAGGCTTGCCCTTTTCTCAGTGTGACCCTCACTAAACAAAAACCTCACAAGGGAAAAGAGCACTGAAAGTCCTTGCGTAATAAAACACAGGGGAGCACTACCAGCAAAAGCACTAACCCCAAAACAGAAGGGGGTGAAAGCCTAAAAGTAATCACTAATTACAAAGGACAAGTTACAGAAATGAACGGTTTAATATTAAAACTGAGAAAAGAATGATGCACAGTTGATGGACAAATGCAGATTTTGCATTCACAGATTAGAGAAGTAAATCAGCAGAACTCTGATTTAAAGAGACAGGTGCTGCTTTTGCAGCACTGTGAGCTACAGAACAGGTCACTTAGTAGAGATGTACTAAGCCACAATCTGGGAGCTGCTCCAGGTGAGACACACTTACTAGAGACTGGCCTTTTTCCAGTGTTGTAAAGTGGAAGTGAAGCTGTACGACACATGCCCTCCTCGACTGGGGAGAGAGAGAAGATTCTGACACATGATCATGTCCACAGGACCTTTATTTGGATCCACTTAAAATTATGAAATTGCTTAAGGGATTGGTGAAACCCTTTAAAAAAGATTTGAATTCATTAATTGAGGAACATACTGAAGAAGTAGTGCATATTTACCAGACTTTAAAAATCCATAAACAGCAGTATATATTTGTTTTTTTCATTTAACCATTAATCAGTCCCATACAGGTTTTCTGCAAGGTCTCAGTGAGCACAACATCTTACTATGGGATGATTATCAACAGGAAGTAAGGAGATTCTTCCTGCCATATAAATCGATCCAGCAGGCTAAATGTGCAGCCTATGTTTTAGCTGTGGGACCTGATGAGTCACCAAGACAGTTTCTTCAAACATTAAAAAGGACATTTATGAGGTTTGATGTGAGTTGTGGTATTTAGCTTTGTAGAGTTCAAAAGCATGTATTCCCATGGTCTCCATAAATAAATAATTGCACTGCTCTCCCACACATTTTCAAAGAAGGGCTCAAAGCAGAAAACAAAAGAGACAACAGCATTTCCTGCAATTTCAAAAATTAGGTCAGGGAAAGGCATGGCATGGAGACAGCCCAAATAAAAAATGACAAAATGCAGAATCAGAAAAGTGTGGTGATCCAAGGAAGGGCAGCATCACATACATCAGTATTTCAAATGACGGATCTGAGTCAAAGGGACACCTACATCAGTTCCTAGTATCATGGTAATTCACCACAAGTAGGGTTTTGGTATAATATGGCAGGATCCAATAATACACCAATTCAATCACATAATGGGCTATACCCAGCATTTGGAACACAGTGTAGATTTAACTCTGCAACAGTGATATATGGGAATGGCAGATATGTGGATAGGTTCCTTGAAAATGGGAATCAAAAGATTTGATTTGTCATCACCAGGATGATTGCATCCTGTTCCAGGTGGATGGAAATGCCAAGGTAGTTGAGAGTGGCGTTTCTCCAAAGAGATACTGCCACACAACTAGAAGAAAGCATAGAGATTCCTCCTTTAGAGGATGTTCCAGAATGTTCTTAATGGTAGAGGAACAAGTCCAAGCTGCAGATGCATGCACAAATTCATTGGAGCATGACCAGTTGAGAAAAATGTTCCTAGAATTCAAGGATGTATTCGCCAGAGATGCCCAAGATTGTGGGCGTACTGACCTGCATTTTGCTACACTGCCAGAAGGTTATGGTAGTTAGGGAACCTTTTTTGTGTGACAATATATGCTGCCTGTAGCCTTTTTAGAGTCTTTGGCAGAAATAATCAAAAATATAGAGCCCAGAGAAATGATTAGACACATTAACAGTATCTCAAACATGCCCATGCCGTGTTGAAGCCCAGTGGTCAGTGGAAGTTATGTGCAGACTTGAGAGATTGAAATAAGAAGGTACCTGTGTCAAGATGGCCCCTCCCATTCATTGATCAAGAACTTGAAAAAAAATCCAAGGGTCACAGGTCTTTACTACTTTAGTTCTGACAGCTGGGTATTGGTGTGGGCCTTTAGCAAAGGATATACAAAATCTATTTACGTTTACCTTCCAAGGGGTACAGTAGGAAAGGGAAAGAATTCCCTGTGGCTTTGTCAATAGTGGGAGTGAGCTTGGAATGCTCCTGAATAAAAGCACCTTTGGATGCACCCCGAGAGAGGAACTGTGGTTTATGTGGATGATGTCCTGATTAAAATGAGGACATAAAAAGCCATTTCAGTGAAATCAGACATTTACTCTGCCAGTTGAAAAAGGCTGGGGAAAAGGTATCATTGCAAAAGGCGCTGCGGTACAGAAAAAGGGTATATTTCTTGGGACATGAGGTCACAGACCAGGGATTGAACCCACAAAAGAAAAAGGTAGAAGCCATTCAAAAGTTAAAAGATCCCACAAATCTGAAGGGCTTGAAGAGCTTGTTAGGGATAGGAAGTTGCAATAGGACATTTATTGAAGACTATGCAGAAATCACACAACCATTGATTAAGTTACTGAAACAGGGTGTGCCCTGGAAATGGGGACAGGAGCAGCGTGAGGCGATAGCCACATTGAAAGATTGTTAAGTAAGGGCCCCTTGTTTGGCATATTGCAAGAATAATCCGGATTTGTTCCAGGAGATTGGGTTCACAGACTTATGCATGTCAGCAGTCTTGTATCAAAAGCATCATTCAAATCACAAGACCATTGCATATGCCAGAAAAGACTGATCACAAGTGGAAACCATAATTAATTAATGTGAAAAAGCATGATTATTAACTGTCTGGCCAAAATACCATTTCTGCCCCATTATTCAAGGAAAGTGGGGGATCATTGAGACTACCCTGACATTTTTACAGAGTAAGAGGATCAGATCAGGAAATGTAGCCCAGTCAAGAATTACATAAGATCAGGAAATGTAGCCCAGCCAAGAATTACATAATTGACATTGGCATTACAGGGATTCCCTGCAGAAGTGAGATATGGGCAGAGTAAGAGGAGTCAAGGGCTGACAGAATTGCATGACTGTGCATTTGTAGGTACTACAGATAGTGCATAATTAGACACAGATTTGATTGAATTTGAACAATCACCACACAAGGCCTTTAATGGTCTCTTGCTGCATCATCTATAATGCATTCACAGTCAAGTCAGCCAGCTACCTCGCTGAGCAACTCAGCATCTCCAGTGGACAATGCACCATCAGAAGCCAGGATACATGTAGACTTGAAATCCACCGCTGCAAAAAGGAAAGCACCAGAAAACAAGCCTTCTCTGCCTACCCTCCAAAATGATGGTACCTCCTCCACGTCATCATAAGACTGGCCCCCACACTCCTACAATTCAGAAAGGAGCTCAAGTCCACCTGTTCAAGGTGTCTCTCCTCCTCAACACCTAGGCCATCATGTTGCCCCTCATGCCACCTAAGTCGAGAATGAGATAAAAATTAATTGGAGGAAGATAAGACGATGCCCCAAAACACCACAGCAAAAAAACAAAAAAAAGTAAGGGAATGATAAGGCTGATCAGTTGGCCAAAATCGGAGTGGTCATGGGAGAACTGTTTCCCATTGAACACTTATTCTGTGAAATCCAAGTAGACGTGGTAAATCTCAAGGGACAGGTAGTGAACCAGTTGTTCAGTGGAGCTTTGACATGCCCGATCGTCGATTTGATTAAAGCACAAAAACAAGACCCACTCATAGGTATGTTTTACAATCATGTTACAGATGCAGAAAAGATCCCATTAACAGAGGAGGACTGCAAAAGAAGAGAGGAATTGAAGGCGATGATGAAGAATCAAAAACAGTTTCAATTGCAAGACGGACTGTTGGTCAAAATATCTATTTCAGGTAAGATACAATGGGTGGTCTGTGTGAAATTTCAGTGTTAATGCTACATCAGGCCTATGATGCATAACAGCAGGGCATAGAGGTTTGCAGAAAACATTGGAATATGCTTATAGGCTGCATATGCCTCAAGATGTGGCATTGTATACCCAAGGCTGTTTGGTGTGTGCATAATTCCAGCCTGCCTCCCCGACACATAGGGCACCGTTAATGAAGAGAGGCTTGACACTTCCTTCGTCAGATTTGCAAATCTTTTTCATTGGCCGAGTGCAAAGATTGCAGGTAAAGAAGTACATATTAATAGTTACATGTTTGATATCAAAATGGTTGGAATGTATACCTGCTCCTGATTGCAGTGCACAGACTGCAGCTACATTGTTAGTAAACCACATATTTTATAGGTTCAGTTTTCCTCAGAGAATAGAATCAGACCGTGGGAGCCATTTTACCAGTGCAGTAATGAGCAAGATGTGGCAAATTCTAGGAGTAAAAAGGATGTTACATGTTTCGTACTGGCCATCCTCTATTTTGTGGTGGAAAGCTGGAACCGATCAATAATTAACATTCTTTAAAAGTTTGTGGCTGAAACAGGGTCTATTTGGGATTTGCAACTCCCTTTGTTACTGATGGCTATTAGAGCTACACCATCAACATCTACAAATCTCAGTCCACATGAGATTATCACAAGTAGGAAAATGGTAATTCCCCAAAATTTGTTGTACAGGACAAATGACCAAGTGTTGGTAAATGCATTCACAACTTGCAAGTATGTGGAAGAGTTGAGAAAGCATTTGCAACACATATTTCCATTTGCACAGCAAAACCTGGAAAGAGCAGTTCAGGGTGCCAAATCGTACTATGACAGGAAGTCATCTGTTAGGGAATAAGAAATAGGTGACCAGGTGTACTAATTTAACTTTATGAAAGGAAAGAGCACAAAGTCTATGTTCATGGCATCCTGGCGTGGTCCAACACAAATTGTGGGCAAGGTTTCGCCTGTAGTGTGCAAAACTTTGATGAAGGAAGGGGGATCTGGCTGTGGGACAGTTTGTCCACGTTAATCAAATAAAACAGTTTCACCCAAAACATGAAGAGCAAAGGATGGAGCAAATTGGAGAAACTGAGAGTTGTAATGATCACATCTGAAGCAAGAGTACATCCTGTATTAGGTGGGTAAATCCATTTGTGATGGTCTACAGAGGGAAGAACGCACGATTAAGATTAAAGGGATTCATTGCAACAGGTAAGTAGGTGTGTTTGGTGTGGTGTGCCTGAAGGAATGAATGAAAGGTGGAGGTGTAAATGTGAACAATTAAAAAAGTGTAGACTAGAAGAACAGATAACTAAAATGAAATATATATATATATATATATATATATATATATATATATATATATATATATATATATATATATATATATTACACGCCCTTACACGCCCTTTTTGGGCGGCTTATAACTCTGCTCCCCCTAGACGCATCCTCACCAAACTTTGCAAACACAGTATATGGCCCACTTCGAATTCACTTGCAGAGTTTGGTGATGTTTGGTCCAGGGGGGGAAAAGTTATAGAGGGGTTCCCAAAACGTCTTTTTTTCACATAGACTGAATGGAGGAAAAACTTTGCGCACGCCTACAGCCCAAACCGCTGGACGGATATTCACTAAATTTGTGGCAGGAGCTGGAGCTTGGTCCCGAAAGCGTGCTTTTGTAAAATTGGTGACAATCCGTCCAGTAGTTTTCTGTAAAACAACCAAAAGTATGTCTCAAAAAATTAGTGATATCTATGTCTGCTCCGCAGTCACACTTCCCTGTTTGCTCCGCGGACAAGATAACGATTGGCTAATGGGCTCGTGTCATGACCGCGGACACGCGACGTGTCTGCCGATTGGCTGGAGTGAGGCGTGATGTGCGTCAGATTGTTCGGATGCACCCGACATCTTGGATCCGCAGACAGCGCGGCGGCGAACAGAGGCGAAATGCAGTTTTGGGGAGTGTTTCGGTGTGTCTGAGTGCTTGGGGAGGTTTAGGGATTAAGAGATGGGTGAAATACTGTATTTGTTTAGGCGGCAGGTGCTGATGATGTATTTGCCATGCCCGCGCTGTCTGGGATGTTTGTAGTTACTGAAAATGAGGGGCCTCATAAGGATAGTATTTCTGTTCGTGCTGTGCGCAGGCAAGTTGAAACTGTTCTAAGAACACGCGTGCTGTCAGCGGACATTAAAATTGAGTACATACCGCAGTTAAAATTTTTGATTCTATGTTACTGAGTTATAAGCCGCCATGGGTGTGATATGCTGCGGTGGTTGTGGCCAGGGCCTAGAGTCTTGGGTACATGGCCGTAGGCCATACACCCAAGACTCTAGGCCCTAGCCACAACCACCTCAGCATATCACACCCATACATCACATCCATAGATTCGAATATCTACGGTCATACACCCAAGACTCTAGGCCCTGGCCACAACCACCGCAGCATATCACAGCAATAGATACACCCATAGTATCGAATATCTATCAGGTTATTGTGGGGAGGGACTAGAGTCTTGGGTGCATGGCCAAAGGCCATGCACCCAACACCAAATTTATAAGTAGTGAAGTTAACAGCAACAATGGGTGTGATATGCTGCAGTGGTTGTGGCCAGGACCTAGAGTCTTGGGTGCATGGCCGAAGGCCATGCACCCAAGAACAAAGTTATCAGCACTGAAGTTATAAGTCACCATACGTTTCCTATACTGGTTGTGGCCGGGACCTAGAGTATGCACCCAAGAACAAAGTTATAAGCACTGAAGTTATAAGCCACCATGGGTTTCCTATACTGCTGTGGTTGTGTCCAGGACCTTGAGTCTTATAAGCTACCATGGGTTTTACATAGTGTGGTGGTTGTGGGCAGGATGTAGAGTCTTGGGTGCATGGCCTAAGGCCATGCACCCAAGACCAAAGTTATAAGTACTGAAGTTATAAGTCACAATGGGTGTGATATGCTGCAGTGGTTGTGGCTAGGACCTAGAGTCTTGGGTTCATGTCCGCAGGCTGTAGGCCGTAGGGTATAAACCCAACCCTCTAGGCCCTGGCCACAACCACCGCACCATATTACAGCCATAGATCACACATGTAGATTCGAATATGTATGAAATGTTTACAATTATACTTACTGTTTCATTTGTTCAGATTCAATATATTTTTTACATGACTTTAGTACTTGGAGGAAATATTCTTTTTCAATTTCTGTGACAAAAGAAAAGAGCATGTTAGTGTATGTATTTTATAAAGACTTATTACATTGCATAATAGACATTTTAGCTTTTTTTATCCTCATATTTAGTTTACAAACCAGTGTACTGTGCATTTTGCTCAGTTTCTGTGTTTGTTTTTCCAATCATTGGGTCTGGTGGAAAAAATCCTTGTCGGATTAAAAAAAACCTTTTTTTGCTATGCTACAAACTATTTGTTTCCTTTCAGTGTTCACTTGTTGTTTCCGATTAATGTCCTATCTGTTGGCTTGTTGCATATTTTTTCAAAGCAGTTAGATACCTGTTGGCGTATCCTAACTGTGTATTTTTTTTTCAATTCAGTGCTCTACATTTATCTGTGTGGTTTTTATACAATCTTGGCCAGTTAGATACCTGTTGGCATATTCTAACTGTTTATAGTCTTTTAATTACATTTTTGTAAATGTTGAAGTACAGATTAGTTATTAAATTTTGGCTTTAAGAAGATTAAATAAGCGTTTGTAAGATTGGCTGGTAATCTCTGATTTAGAGTAATGGTACTATCATTACATTCAAACCATCCACATTTCTTTTTAATATATGCAGTGTAGTGACCTGCATTGGTTGTGGCTCCTGCGTGGTAGATTATACCTATCGTTGTGAAGGTTTTCTTACCAAGTGACACTTGACCGTGTGTGAATCCAGTCAGCTTGCAGTTGTTTTTGGTACCATCTGCATTGTAACATAGAAGCATTAGTATTACATAGTTACTATGTGTTTGTATTAGTAAGGTGGAGTGATTATCGAATTGCAGATAGTACATAATCTGCCATCGTTTACATTTTGTACAAGTTGTTGAAATGGAATGGATTCACAATTAGGTGTGGATACATACACAAAGCGCTCATTAGGGATTTGTTCCTGTGCCACATTGGTGCAGAGAGTGCATGTATGTTCCACGTGTATGAAATCTGGAAGATTTAATTTATAGGTATGCTTTTATTTTCCAGTACTTGTAGTAAGTACATTAGACATTCTTGTGGATCTTCTTGTGAGTTTATAGTGAACCTCACCATTGCAGCACAGAAGTCCAATTCTTGTCTTATTCCATGAACACTATACGTGTTGTCAGGATTGTCTGTTGCGTTTCTATGAAGGACTAACATTTGCAAACACAATTGGTCTGTACTGTGTAAGTAAATGTTGTTAACAATTGGTGGCAATTGAAATAAAACATTCATTGCTACATTTGTGTAGCAACTTAAACGAGTTACATTTGAAAATTTGAATGGACCAGATAGTTCTGTGTCCGAGTCATTTTTTCAGAGTTTGTGTTGCTTCTTTGAAGAAGTACTTGAGTTACTTTCAATAATAGGTTGTTCTTTGGTTGTAGTAATTGATGAAGTATTAGCATCTTTTACTCTCTTTGAAGGATTTTCAGTCAGATCCTGTTGCATTTCTGTTTGCATTTCTGTTTGAATTACTTTTCTTTAACAACGTTTTCCTTTTTGTGGAACAGAATATGATTTCAGATGGGAGGTGTACATTGAACGTAGTCTATTGTATTCTAAAAGGCAAGGAATATCAGCGTTTACTTTGCTGGCATTAAAGTTAGAAATAGATCGCCAAGTGTATGTAAGCGTGATAGTGCTACGTAGCTCATGCCTTCTTTAAAGACTGTTTCCAATATCTATCAATGCTTTGTCTAGGGTAAGGCCTTGGGATTTATGAATGGTGACTGCATATGCAAGAGTTAGAAAAAATTGTTTTCTACGTACATACATGTCTTTGAAGAGAAGGAATAGAGCTGATGAGCACCCTATCCTTTATACTTCTGAAAGTTTGTCAAAGAGAATATTGACAAACTGAATGTTGTTGTCACATGGGTATGTTTGAAAGCCAACAACTGTACCCAGTGCTCCATTAACTAGTCCTTGCTCCACGTCAAGGTTACGTTTAAGCATTACACTACAATTTAAGGATCATTTTTATATTTTATCCAACCCAGCAGTGTTGGAGATTGAATTTTCTAAGGTATTTAGTCTTGTTGTGGCTTGTTGACACATGGGTAGTGTCATACCATGTACGTCCAGTTTGTCTGTGGAGCAAATTTCAATTATTGGTTGCATTTCTTTTTTTACCATTGTTTCATTGAATTAGGAACAGCTTGCAAGAGTTGGCATTAAGGCCATACAATTGACATTTTTGTGTGCTAATTGTTCCATAACATCAGTAGCACATGAGTTATCGTCATAAAGTGAATGGATGTGCTGGGTTTTCAATATTGCTTGTGCTTCTTGAGATAGTACACCAACTCTAATACTTTTTAAAATGTTGGCGTAAGTGAGGTGTGCAGATTGACACATGTTTTCTGTTAATTCTCTGTATTAGAAATGTTGCCAAACGTTGACATTTCCTATGCTGCCAACAGTTTTACGGCAGAGTTTGTGTCCTAAGGTTTGAAAAATAGGTCCACCTTTCACTGGTGTCAATTGCAGAAGATCTCCGAAAACAATAATGTGTTTTCCTCCAAAGAGTTCTTCCTAGTTTGTTTTAAGTACTTCTTGTAATCTGAGGTGAATCAAAGCCAACATTAGGTTGGAGACCATGCTCACTTCATCTATTAGTAGCATTTTCATTTGTTTTAATACTCTGCGTAGTTCCATTGCAGCTTCTGTAGACAGTTTGTAATAGTCTAAATTGTTTTGGTGTTCTACTGGAAGGAGTAGTAAACGGTGTAAAGTGACACCACCTATGTTGTAGGCAGCTAAACCTGTGGGGGCAGTTACAACAGCTGACAGTTTGCTGTTTGTCAATTGTTGAAGGAACTTGCTGACGATTTTGATTAAGAATGTTTTGCCTGAACCAGCTTCACCATTGACGTACAGTAGTATAGGTTTGTAATTTTGGCAGGTACATTCTTTATTTTCGTGTTGTACACCATGTGCAATTTCTTTTGTTACTTCTTCAAAAGTGGTGCGCTGGTCTTTGCTAAGTTTTGATTGTAGTACTGTTAAGTCTTCTGTATCTTTTTCATAGTCACACATGGTGTTTTCTACTTCTGTCATAGCTAATATTGCCTCATTTGCTATTAGTGGCTGTCCTAGTGGTTCTTGGCTTCCTGTTAGAGAAGGTTGACTACTGTCAGAAGTGTCCTTATCTAGTTGGCCCTGGAGTTCTTCTTCGTGTTGCTGTTCATTGTGCAACATTGTTTTGTACTGCGTAAAGTTCATATCGGTGATAGTGCTTTCGTTTGCTTTGAAAGCGTCTTCATAGTCATAGTTATCTAGTATCTCTTCTTCTTTTCTCCATGGTTTAAAAAGTTGAAGCAGGGACATGTAATATAGTTCTTTCTGTTGAGGAGTTTTTAATGACAATTTGACATGATTAATTAAGCTTTGTTTGGTAAGTTTCACTAAGCTGCCTTCACAATCTGTCGCTCTATATCTACCTGTTTTTTTCATCGGGTTTCATATTATTTTTGTATGCAAAGTTTTGGGCTATGTGGTATAGACACATGGTTTCCAAAGTGGTACTCCTGTTTGGGTAGTATGTGTCTAGTAAATTGTTTTTCAAAATGTCTTGGCTGTTGGGATCATTTTTGGCTATTGTTTCTATGTCCTCATATGATTTGAGAACTCTTTTTCTAGATTTAGCCGGACCAAGACTTAGCCATACTATATTTTCTGATTTTCCATACAAAGCAGTACCGGTTAAACTATCTGCAGCTTCGTAGGCGCCACATTCTCTACGAGAGAGCATTTTTATGCCTAGTCTGTACAATTTCTGAGATAGTGTTTTGTCTGATGATAGCTCATTCCAGAGGTCTTGAAGCTATGTTTTTTCTGCTTTTGTTAAGTAGGCTGTAACATATTGTGCAACCTCAGTGGAATTGTCTGCAATGTACTGCACATCTATGTTTGCATTCCATAAGAGGGCAATGATTGCATTGTAATCATTGATATATTTTGATTCTTCTGTTCTTTTTATGAAATACGTGTTCTTAGGTGATTTACCTTTAACACAATGTCAAACTGAAGACATGAAGTTGTTCACTTCACCTGTTTTTGTAACTGGTCTAGGGAAACCAAAGTGGCAATTGGCGTAGTATTTCCCTTTGTTTTTGTATTTGCGACGACAATATTTGCCACATTTGTGTCTTTGAAATTGTACAATTTTTCCATGAAGGTCACTATGTGTAGTTTGTGAAGGGATTTCACAAGTGACATATTTTTGGATGAACTGCAAAACAGTGGCATCACTGTCCTGAGCAAATCTAGGTGCACCTTTAATCCATACAAGCATGTGGATATGTGGTGCTCCTCTGGCTTGGTATTCTTTTCTCCAAAAGAAGTGTTGCACTTCTCCGAGGGGAGGAACAATTTGATTACAAATAAAGTGTAGCATTGCAATGAAACGATGGTGGAAATATCTTGAAACATTAACAGGATCTAGAGAGCAAAGTTATCCAGGTGTTAGTATATCTATGTTGGTTTTGTTGTTGTTTGATATGCGTAGGAAATCATGTAAATCTTCCCATGCATATTCTGCACAACTTAATGTAACAAACCAAGTGGGTGGTCCAAGGTTTCTGATCATACAACGTACATCTCTGTGATGTCGGAACCAGTATTCTTACATAGCACGCATGTTTGCAAACAGATTTGTTATGCTTGATTGTAAAACGTCATCTTTTTCTTGCACTTTTTGTATTAATTGCGTAGCTGACATATTTTGAAAGTGGGTTCCAGATTTCAATATGTGTGCAACTCCGTAACATAGGGTTGCTAGTTCACTTTCAAAGAGTAGGTGGAATATGTATTCCACATTTTGTCTAAATCTTGGATCTTCAGAATACATTCGTAATGTGCGGTATTCTGATGCTGTTATCTGAGTGGGTCTATCATCGTATCTTCCTCATTTGCCAGTAGGAAATATTAGTGGAAAAGCACGTGCTTCTATACCTTTTTCCCATATGCTCATTGGTGAACCTTTGGTTTGTCGCATTTAGTAAGTTTCCAGTGCATCATCTATGCTCTCATTAGAGTGAATTGTATAATGGCCCAAAAGAGTGGATACTGCAGAAGGATCCAGAAGTTCAAATTGACCAGTTTCTGATGACTCTTGAATAATTTCAGTTGTTTCCCTTAAGCTTTCATCAATATTTATTTCTGTGTAGTATTCATTATTGTCTTTCAGATATTGCAAGGCTTGTCTAACTTTATGTAAATCCACGAGTTGTTGCCAATTTTTTTTGTCTTTTGTTGGTACACCATTTACTAAGACAATTAAAGAATGCTCTATTGGACGTTGCACTCCTAGAGTGTGCACATTTTCTGTAAGATCTAATGGCAAATAAACTACTTTGCCACAAATGCCTTTCACCAATTCAGAGTGAGGTAATTTTGCTATTTTTGGTTGAAGGCGTATTATTGCTTGAAATGGATGTACTGTTTGAATTATGATGCTCTCATATAAATGGAGTCGTTGCAGGGGTTTTGGTATGCATAGGATGAACAGTCCCCATGTGGTAGTTTTGCACTACGGTGCTTTCCATTTGGGATACGTGAGTTCCCCTACGTTGTTGAGAGATTTGGAACAGTTGGTTGAAGCAGTAATCAACATCTTTCCAATTGCGAAAGTAATTTTTTCCGGATTACTTCCTAGAGCAAAATGGGACAACAGTTCTGTTTTTTGTCCTGATCAAAGCATTGCTAGGTGTGCAATCAATCGAGGCATGCTTGCTTTCATGCTAAGAACTGGTATGTTTTTCTGTAGCCACGAGAACATTGTTTGAGTAATGTGGCTTATTTTGAAGCAGATGGTGTTTCTTTATCTTTTTTGGGAAATGCTATGTTTTTGGAATGTAAGGGTTGCTTTGGAGAAGGTTATGTGAAGATTTTAGTTGTAAAGTAAGAAGAAAAAATAAAAAAAAAAACAAACTAACAGGTGTCTGTCAGGCATCTGCGAAAAACCACAAAATAACGGCTCTTTTCAGAGCCCACCTTAAAGGGGGAACACTATTTAAATGTACATTCGCCATGCTCAGATCTTCTACACGTCCGCGGACATGGCGGTAGTCTGCGGACAGCGCGTATTACATACAGGGATTCTGGGGTGGAGAGGCATGCAAATGAGAATGAGTGGAGCTAGGGATTGGTCAGTAAAGTTTAGTGGGTGTGTTGTGTACGGAGAGATTTAGTGAGGACGTCTTTTTCCTAAGAGGAGAACAGACAGCTATGGCTGTGTGTGCTCGAAAACAGATTATCTGGGTTTTGGCAGACTCATGGATACATTGGTTGAAGGTGCATGCAGAACGTTGTGGTATATCTGCAGATCTTGGATTCCCTCATAAGTGCACTGGCATGGAGTGCGTGGAATGAAGTGGCTGGACTTGGTACCTCTCGGTGCTACTTTACAGACAGAGCGTCATCCTGACATAATTATAATTCATTGTGGAGGGAACAGTTTAGGACATGTGTCCGTAATTTCTTTGCAATTTGCAATGAAGGAAGGACTTGCGAAGGTGATGGACATGTTTCCAAACTGCCAAGTCTTTGTTTCTCGTATTGCACAAAGACAAATGTGGCTCCTTACTTCTTCATTTGGTCCACAAATGGAGAAACCAAGGTGCAATGCCAATAAGGCTGTTTGTGCCTTTCTAAGAGATGTTGGCATGTCCTCTTTCCACAATGAAAATATTACGTTTCGTAGCACATTAATTTTTCACAGAGATGGAGTCCACCTTACATATGCTGGCAATCATATTTTTATTCGAAATGTACAAAATGCATTGCAACCTTTTTTGGAAATATAGTTATCTATTTTTCATTACATGTTGATGATTCTCAGTTTTTCAAACAAGCAAAACACCACCAAAAGGCTCTTTTCAGAGGCACCACTTACTCTCAGAGAAAAGAGCATTGGTTTTGCTAGGGTTGTACCCCAAAATCTTTTGTGTCCTAAGACTGTCCGCGGACTTTTAAAAAATTCGCTGGGGCCTGCACTGTTTACTCTGAAAAGAGCCTTGTTTTTCCTTTTCGTAGTTTTATATTTTTTTCGGCTTTTTCTACACCCGACACACTAGGCGAGGAGGGGAACAGAGGGTAAGGAAGGGACACCAACCACGGGGATAAGAAAGGGCAGGTGGAGAGAGAAAGATGTAGGGTGGGCCTTATTTAGATAGGTAGCAGCTCTTCTGGTGCTCCGTGACCGTGGTCCCGAAAGCACTTCGAAGACTCTTCCCCCTGCAGAGTACTGCGTCGCAGTACATACACAATATTGTGACCCTCAAAAGGTTAGGGTCAACAGCATCGCGAATGGCCTGTGAAGCAGCTGGAGGGATGCACTCTCCCACAGGAGTGTCTCTTGTGGTGAGAGGATCGGAAACAGAGGATGCTGCGGAGGAACTCAACCTACTACGTTCATCACAAGGTACAAACTTGCGAATTTCCGCACCGTGGAACGAAGTTAGGTGTCGCTTCATGGATGTCGTACCAAAGCTGTACGAACCAGGTCTCCCACGACTCAGCACCAACTTGCACTGGTTACAGGTGACCTGGTTCGACGTGCTTTTGCTATGTTACCATGAACGGTAAACAACCTCCACACCCACAACTCCCGGTGAGTGCTGGTAGTAGGGAGTTCCTCGGCCTCTTTCTCTTCATCCTCTTCATCCTCGCTCTCTACACCCTCACACGTATTCCCCTCTGCAGGCCCTTGGGGAGGTGGTGGTGGTGGAGGGTTTGGGGGTGGTGTTGAGGCTGATGTAGCAACAGCAGCCGTTGCATGCTATCAGAGTTGGTGAGGTAATCTCTGCTAGAGCACTAAAGGCAGCAAAAGCCAATCTGCAATCGGCAGAAGTACAATGAAGATGAGCTCTGGGTGGGGCTTTTATAGGGGTCGTGGGGTGCGCCTCAAGACCATATCGATCACTCAAAAGCATTCAAAAAGTTCCAAAAAATATGTGGAAAGCTAGGGCTTTCCACATATTTTTTGGATTTGGATTTCACACGTATGGGACATGTGAAATGGTGATTTTTTACTGTAAAATAATGTATTTTTTTAATTTTTATTTTTTATTTTATTTGTTATAGTTGTTTTACAACTTTTCAAATTTCATTAGCATACAAATACATTTATATACAAAAGGCAAAAAAAAACAAAATCATTTTTCAATCTTACAAAGGCTAAAAGATAATACACTCTTACAATACTCATACCATCAAAATAATTATGCTTGTCTGCATAAGTTCTTTTAAAATGTTGGGGAAGCGGACAAAGTGCGCAAATTAGGACACATACTCAGCGTGGTTGCTGTCACATGATGACGTCGTGAACACATCCGTGAAGGAAATGGGTGCCCGCAGCACACCAAATGCACGGGAACGGCCATGCGAATGCGCGCGGGTGTTCTATGGACAGTGTTCGGGTCCTGAAACTAATTAAAAGTCCGACACAAGTGAGACGGGCAGTTACGGACAGGAGCGATGTTCGCAGGACTTACGGGTGTGGTGCGCATGTGCGTAGATGTTCTGCTGACTGTACGGCCAGGTATAGTGTCCTTAGGACACCTCCATTTTATTTGACTACGGACATCCTGGAAACCACTCCTGTTCTATGGAAAGTTCCATCTTGGCTGCGAACGGTACGGACAGGTATACTGTCCTTAGGACACTCCCATTTTGTTGATTTACGGACATCTCGGACAACTGGTGTGTTCTAAGAACAGTATCATCTTGGTTGCGAATGGTACGGGTAGGTGTATTGTCCTTAGGACATCCATATTTTGGTAATTACGGACAGGCCGGACAGGCGCGCTGTCCGTGGACATTTTAACTGTTTTAAAAAAAAAATGTGATGCAAACAATTCCATTAAAACTAACATAACATTTTTTTACTACACACATATACACCAATTAAGAAAGAGAGGGGGAAGCAGAAACTGAAACAAATGTAGGGGAATAAGGGGTTTGCAAAGGCTGGTTCTGAGGGGATGAAGGGATGGAAGTTTCGTCAAAACGTTTATGTTTTTCTTGAGGGTTTGGGGATAGTTCACTGGGAAATGGAGAAGGGGGACAGGTACAGGTAGTACAGTGGTATCTAATTTTTGGTTTGACGTGGTCCTCCACAAATTGCCTTAAACCATTGAAATTCTCTTTCAGCATGTCCACTTTCTCTTCTATGCATTTCAAGGAGTCTTGCACTGTGTCTTTTGGTGTAATTTCTTCAATGTTTGCATGGTCTGTTAAAAATAAATATATATATGTTAAGTACACATAAAGTACTGACTATTAATTTGCTAATGCAGACAAGTGGGTACCATTATTATCGCTATCTTCCGACATTTCCTCATTTGGAAAATTCTCCTCCAGCCACTTCAAAGTACTGCACATTTCCATGTGAAAAACACAGAAATACATTATTTGTTCTGCACCTCTACAAAAGAATACAAACATATAAGAAAAATGAAGTTCACTTACTACTTTCTTGTAATTTGTATTCATTGCGTTGTGTTCGTCTACTGTCGCTCCTAGCTGTGAAGTTTCTGTGAGGTAGTTACGTTGGAGGCATATCTTTTTTATTATGGTATAATCCATTTCATTATATATGGTATTAAATGGATGGGTGATGTGTTAGACGTGTAGGTTCCACTGCTTATTTATTATTACTTATAATGTGTTTATGTGTTGTTTTTTAAACTTGTGCAGTTTTTATATGGTATGATAGAACAATTTCAGATACCCCCTGAGTGTTTGGGTAGTGTTGATGTCATCCGCGCCCATCCGCGGACATATGCACAGTCCGTGGCCTTCAAATATTGTTAGCGGGGAGGTTCAATATGTTCTATGTTACATGTATATAAAGTAAGGGAATCCTAGTAAACATCTCCTAAATTCGCATGATGAAAGTGTATATTCAGTCAAAAAACTTTGTTAAAGGGATGTTATGATTAAGTTGAGCTACTAAAAAACTATGAAATTCAGTAAAAAAAGCGTTGTTAATGGGACGTTATGGTTAAGTTGCGCTACTAACAAATCTGTGAAATTCAGTAAAAAAACTTTGTTAAAGCGACGTTATGGTTCATTTACGCTACTAAAAACCTTTGAAATTCAGTAAAAAAACTTTGTTAAAGGGACATTATGGTTCCAAGTAGAACCGAAAAACCCTTGAAATTCGCCTGTTATGGTCAGCTAAGCAACCATAACATGCCCCACCACCGTGCACTGCTTAGACTAACACCCAGGACATCAAAGATGACATCAGAAATATCATTGATGACATCACTGATGACATCACATCTGCATTTACTTTTCATACAAGGGGTTGTGAATGTAAAATTGGCAAAAAAGTATCGGGGATTATCGGGCGATGTGTAATAAACTACTAACTTCATCCCTTTAACAAAGTTTTTTTACTGATATATATATATATATATATATATATATATTTCCAAACAAAAGTTCAGCCCGGCACAGGGCAAAACCAATGGATTGCACTCCACAAAGCAGCTGAATCAGGAAAATCCAGTCGTCAGCAAAATGAAGGGCTCAGACGGCAAAAACAGTTAGCACCAAATGTCCTTTATTTAATCAAAGTGCATCAGAG
Organism: Ambystoma mexicanum; assembly: GCF_040938575.1. Lineage (NCBI taxonomy): Eukaryota > Metazoa > Chordata > Amphibia > Caudata > Ambystomatidae > Ambystoma > Ambystoma mexicanum. The sequence goes on from NC_090922.1 coordinate 259,095,831, forward strand.
AGGAGGACCTGAAGAGCACAATGACGCGTTTCGCGGTCCTCCGACCGCTTGATCACGTAAGTAGGGAGAACATAGAAGGAGGACTCATTTAAGCAACACTCGAACTCTATGGTAACAATGCATAGAGAGGACCTAGACACACGTTCATACAATGTATAATTCACTCGGCGGCCATATTGGAATGTGCAAATGGCAGCATGTGCTTTAGTGTACCATCAAATAAATAGAATAAAGTACAACACTGTATATTAACAATCAGCAATCACCAATTTCAAACTGGCAAGTAGCCTGCACAGCCGCAATATTCAATTAAAGTGGGAACTAAAAAAAGAGACGGAAAACTAAACGTATACAATGCGTGTAAAATACGTACATACAAAGGATAAAACCACAGCCGGTAGCAAATGCCGCTGTCAAATGAAAACCCCTTATAATGGGCCATTAAAGAAAACCTATGCCGTTAATGTTGGCATACTCGGCTAAGTCATACCGTCTCAAAAATCAGTCCCACAAATTGAATTTTAAAAGAGCGCCAGTTTCAAACATTTGCTAAATGCAAAAAATCTCATGGTCAGGAGTCTCACAATGTATACATATACTCAGGCAGTTCATCACGCATATATGGAATTAAAAAACGGGAAAATGCATGTCTATAATGGCTGTATGTATGGACAGAATAAAGTGCATAGTGCAAGAGTTACCAATAAATTGCAAAGTGCATAGCAGCGTAAATACAAGACAGGGGAAAGAGGAAAAGAAAAATAAGGAAGGGTAAAAAAATAAGAGGTACCAAGAAAGGAAAGGGGAAAAAAATTATGAAAAAATGTGGAATAAGACTGAAAATCTCAACAGCAAAAATCCTGTGCACAGTGCTCTGCGTCCATGATGGCTATAGTTACCAGTCTCAATAGACCAGGAGTGTGTAGTATGAAACAAAATATCTATTTAAAATATATATTTTTAGAAAAATCATTAAATATCTAAAATGGCATAAAGTTTCAATGATTAAAATCTATCATACTCCCTCAATTAAAGCAACAAACTAATAGGCCCTAGGAAACAAGCCACCATGGACGGCCGGAGTAAATTCAGCAAATATATCCACTAGAAAAGTGCAAAGTGCAATAACCCTAAAAACCTTAAAAAACCTCAATTATTTAGGCCAACCTCCCGTCCCCTGAGTAGTACTACAGCCATAATAAGATAATACATTCATGTTTAAAAAAGACCCGTTAAGAAATCTATAATAAAAAAACAGAATGCAAGAAATGTATATTACAAACCCCTATATAAAGATATTAGAGGCGAGACAAGGTTATATGACCAAGAAAAAGCATAGAGTCCCTCCTACATAATGTGACACAATATAATAATCAAAAATACCTAAATAAAGAAATGTGAATCAGCCCTACAAAAATACATGTTAAAAATAATGTGCAAAACGAGCGAACACTAGTACATGAAGTCACAACCTGTAAAAAACTGTGAAAAAACTGTAAGACAATAGAAAAGCACTGCTAATATTCTCAGGTAGGAGAAAACCTTATGAAACCTTAATAGATGTTAGTGAGGTCATCCAAGAAACATATTTAAACACCTAGCCTTCAACCATTGTTGAGCCCTGGTAAACAGAAAATTGCATGCCTATTAGGTCCCTAAAAAAGTATACAACTCTTCGTCAAGATTATGACCTCTAGGTTTCTTGGTCTCGAGGTCCAAAATGGACTTTGTCTCCAATTGCCTCAGCAGTAGCTCTCTATTACCACCTCTGGGTGACTTGAGCCCTGTATGAATCCCAAAGAAGGAAAACCCTTCCATTTTGCTGTCATGATGGGACTGAAAATGTAAAGCCATAGGATAATTGGAATCGATGTTTATTATACATATTACAAGGGCAACTCAAAACATAGACCACATAATCCGTGTTGCAAGTGATTCTAGATGCGATCTTGATGTTGTTACCCAAGATGGGATGAATGTAATGGGTCTTGTTAACCGCATATGTACATGCTTTCCATTTGGAACATTTAATGAAGCCATTAGATTTAGTGTTTAGCCAGCCATTGGTCACTACATTGGTAATAGGCCTCATAAAGCTCGGAACCAATGTATCCTTAAATGAGGTAGACTTCCTAAACGTGATGTTAATATGGTCACCTAGAATGGTGTTCAAATGTTCATCAGATTTAAGGATGTGCCAATGGTGCTGCATCACTTTTCAAATTTGATGTGCTTTAGCTCCAAATGTCAAAATGAGTCGTGTTTCATTAGTATTAGCCCTGGTGTGATCGACAGAATCAGCCAACAGTAGCTGAGAACGGTCCATGCTTCTCGCTTTCAAAAAGGCCCTCTCCAGAATTTTCTTGGGGTATCCCCGTTGTTTGAATTTATTAGCCATATAGGCACATTCATAGTCGAAAGTTTCGATCTTTGAACAGTTTTTACGTATTCTAACAAACTCACCATAGGGGATGCTCCATTTAAGGGCGGTAGGATGATTGCTCATGGCATGCAGTGGGATATTAGAGCTTGTGGGTTTTCTATAAAGACTGGTTGTAAGTGAACCTTTGAGCCACAGTAACAAGAATATCCAAGTATGTAATAGTAGTCTTGCTATGGCTCTCGGTGAACTGTAAATTCAAATCATTGGTATTAAGAATGTTAACAAAATCCAACCAATCTGCACTCGTCCCTTCCCAAATAACAAACAAATCATCAATATACCTCAACCAAAGGGCAATTTTGGATGTATGATGATTGTTCCCGGGATGCCAGACTACAAACTTTTCCCACCAACCCATAAACAAATTTGCATAGGAAGGGGCAAAGGTAGAACCCATAGCAGTCCCCTGGAGCTGCATGTAGTACTGCTTGTCAAAAAGAAAACAATTATTAGTAAGACAAAGTGAAATCATCTCTAGAATCATCTGCGAGTGTTGAAGATAATTGAAGGAATGTGTATGCAAAAAGTGTTCACAAGCTTTCAGACCATCGCTATGTCTTATTGACGTGTATATATATTACACAGCCACGGTAGGGCTGTGTTCCCATAGGAAGAGCACTTTCTGCAAAGTTTGGTGAGGTTTGGTCCAAGGGGGGCAAAGTTATAGGGGGGTCCCAAAATGTTTTTTTTTCCCATAGAGTGAATGGGGAAAAATTTTTGCTCACGCCTACAGTCCAAACGCTGGACTGATTTTCACCAAAATTGCGGCAGGAGCAGCGGCTTGGTCCCGAAAGCGTGCTTTTGTAAATTTGGTGAAAATCCATCCAGTAGTTTTAAAAAAATGACCAAAAAGTAGGCCACAGAAATTTGTGATATCTATGTCCGCTCCGCTGACACTTCCCTGTTCGCTCCGCGGACAGTGTCCTGATTGGCCGAGCAACTTGCGTCATGTCCGTGGACATGCGATGTGTTCATTGATTGGATGGTGAAGAGCGTGGAGTGCGTCAGATTTTTTGGGAATGCCTGCCATCTTGTATCCACGGACATCCGCGGACAGCGCAGTGACAAATAGTGGACAAATACAATTTTGGCAAGTGTGTTGGCGTGTAAGACTGTTTGGTGAGGTTGGGGGAGTAAGAGATGGGTCAAATGTATTTATTCAGGTGGCAGGCACCCCTATTGTGTACGTTGTGTCCGCGGACAGCCGCGCTGTCCTTGATGTCTGTAATTGATCAAAATGGGGATGTTCTAATGACACAGTACCTGTCCGTGTTGTCCGCAGGCATGTTGAAACTGTTCTAAGAACACACACGGTGTCCGGGATGTCCGTAATTAAACAAAAATGGAGGTGTCCTAAGGACCCTATACCTGTCCGTACCGTTCGCAGGCAAGTTGAAACTGTTCTAAGAACACACACGGTGTCCGGGATGTCAGTAATTAAACAAAAATGGAGGTGTCCTAAGGGCACTATACCTGTCCGTACTGTTTGCAGCAAGGTGAAACTGTTCTAAGGACACACACGGTGTCCGGGATGTCTGTAATTAAACAAAAATGGAGGTGTCCTAAGGACACTGTACCTGTCCGTGTTGTCCGCAGGCAAGTTGAAACTGTTCTAAGAACACACACAGTGTCCGGGATGTCTGTAATGAAACAGAAATGGAGGTGTCCTAAGGACACTATACCAGTCCCTGTTGTCTGCAGGCAAGTTGAAACTGTTCTAAGAACACACACGGTGTCCGGGATGTCTGCAATTAAATAATAATGCAGGGGTCCTAACGACCCTATACCTGTCTGTACTGTTCACAGGCAAATTGAAACTGTTCTAAGAACACACACGATATCCGGGATGTCGGTAATTAGACAAAAATGGAGGTTGCTAAGGACACTATATCTGTCCGTACTGTTCGCAGGCAAGTTGAAACTGTTCTAAGGACACACACAGTGTCCGCGGACATAAAAATTGCCCATATGGCATAGTTAAAATGTTTGATTCTATGGTTGTGATCTATGGGTGTGATATGCTGCGGTGGTTGTGGCCAGGGCCTAGAGTCTTGGGTTCATGGCCGAAGACCAAAGTTATATGCACTGTTTGCTTCAATAGGATCCTGTGTGCTAAGGACATTTTGTTTTCTTGTCAAAAATGCTGATCATATGTTCACTCTAGTTTACATACCCTGTCAAGCCCAGTTTGATTTGGGTGGGATTCAGGACCCTAAATGGACCAGAAAATAATGACCAGCCACCCTCATTTTACAAAATAACTATTTTGACCGGATCTAGCAGTGTATGAAACAGTCTTCAAAAAGTGGCTCCTTTAAGACAAACACTGAATGAAGCATTGATGGGAAGGGCATCATTAAAAGTCACAGTCATAACAGCAGCTGCAGAGACAGCAGGGGAGAGACGGGCAACACAGCTACATAATCATTAGATGTGCGGGTCTTGAGTACCAAGATGTAAAGTGAAGTTTTCTGTGTGTTCTCATTCTGCTTCCGTGTGTTCTCATTCTGCTCCGTGTGTTCTCATTCTGCTCCGTGTGTTCTCATTCTGCTCGATCTCTCCTCTGCCTTTGACACTGTCAACCATGCCATCCTGCTCAACCGTCTCCGTGAAAACCTGGGTATCACTGGTCAGGCTCTGGCGTGGCTGACCTCTTTCCTTTCAAATCGACCCTCCCAGGTCCAACTGGGGTCCTTCCTCTCCGACATCTTTTTCTCCACCTGTGGTGTCCCCCAGGGATCTAATCTCTCTCCCTGGCTGTTCAACCAGTATCTGGCACTCCTTGCCCACCGCATCGCCGCTCTCTGCCCTAATTTCCAGTGCTATGCGGACGATACCCAGCTCATTTTCAGGCTACCCTCAGCCTCCCCCTCTCCTTCCCTCATCTCTGACTGTCTGTCTGCTATCCAGGAATGGTGTGCCGCCAATGACCTCTGCCTTAATGCCAGTAAGACTGAGATTCTACTCATCGGTACACCCACTCCCTCCTTCCCTGCAGCTCTCTGGCCTGCCTCCCTTGGCCCCCTCCCTGCTCCTACCTTGCAATGCAAAAAACCTTGGGGTCATCTTCGACTCCACACTCTCCTTCTCTCCTCATATTTCTGACGTCGCTAAGAAGTCACACTACCAGCTGCACCTCCTCAGAGGTATTCTTCCCTTCCTCTCCTTCCCCCAGAAGCTCACTGTCTCCCGAGCTCTGGTTCTCTCGAAGCTGGATTACTGTAACAGCCTCTATCTTAATCTGCCTGCCTCCACTCTCCGCCCTCTGCAACTCATCCAGAACAGAACTGCGAGACTTGTCCTTGGCCTCAAGCCCAGGGACCGTATCTCTCCAGGACTGAAATCTCTACACTGTCTCCCAGTGGCTGCGAGGATAAAGTTCAAAACCCTCTGCATTGTCCACAAGGCCTTCTGGGGCCTTGGTCCTAAATACCTTCAACTCTCTCTTCCCAAATATCTTCCTTCCCGAGCCCTTCGCTCATCCGCCTCCAACTCCCTCAGGGTCAGCCGCTTCTCGAAGCAACGAGCTGGGGGTAGATCTCTCTCCGTGGCAGGGGCCTCCCTCTGGAACAGCCTTCCTGCCTCCCTGAAACTTGAGGAGAACCATCTCCGGTTCCGGAAGCACCTCAAAACCTTCCTCTTTGCTTCTGCTTTCTCTCTCCCTCTCCACTGCTGAACAGCTAATATTCTTCACTGAAACTGCACTGACTCTGCAACTGGACCACTCTTAACGGCCTCGGTCCTGGGCCCAGCCACTCTCCACTTGCACTGATGCCCTGGAACCCCTCTGCACTGCGGGACTGTCTCTGTATCCCTACAGCCCCCCCCCTTTTCCAGCACTTGTTCTGCACTTACCTTGCACTTGCCACCAGCTGGCCCTATTTATTTATTACTTTACGCCACTTACCTTGTACTGCACTTCCCCCCCTCCCCTTCCCTTTGCACTTTTCCCCCTCCCCCACCCCTGCACTTGCGCGATCTGAATGACACCTGGCCTAGTAGGATCGTTGTCTGTCTCCCCTTGTTCCTCCCCTACCTGCCTCGTCGCGCCTTGAAACACCTGTGTATAGGCGCGTTACAAATGCCATATCATATCACATCATATCATATCATATCACCCTTTATTCCGGGGTTCTTTTTTTTTAATAAAACATTGTATTGCTTTTTGATAAAACTGTACAACATACAAATAACATTCCCACCGCCCCCCTGAACCTGCGTGGGCCCGTCGGGCCGCCCTTGCCATACCACATTACCCACGTCATTATAGGTGGTTAGTTTTTCGTTATAATTCCACAATTCACTCTCACCCGCCATCCCGCCTTGTTTGAGGATTTTTAGTCTGCACCATCCTCCCATTTGCCCCATATTTTAATAGCTTTGGTCGGGCATCCCCGGGCATTATATATTCTGTGTTCCTTCGAGGCACACATGTCCATTTCCGCTGACCATTGAGCCTAGGTCGGGCATTCCGGGGCTCCCCACTTCTGTGCTATATCTCGCTTTATCAATCCCAGTAGAGTGGATAGGAAAATCCCCTCCCACTTGTTCGCCATGTTCTCATCCGGGACTCCTAGTAGTAATGTCTTTGGTTCTAGTGGGCCTGTGCGACCCAGGATCCTTGTCAGTGTACGACAGTATTGTGTCTAGAAGGCTTTAATTTGGGGGCATTCCCAGAGGATATGTATAAAAGTGCTTTCCTCCCCTTGGCATCTCAAACAGTTAGGGTCGGAAACGCGTCCCCATCCAAACAGGGCCACCCAAGGGTAATAGACCCAGTGGAGTATCTTGAGCTGTACCAATCGTATTTTGGAATCTATTGCGATTTCACATGGGTGCAGAAGGACTTGGATCCAGTCTTCTGGTTCTATAGTGCCAACATCCCTCTCCCACTTGGCTCAGAGGCTAGCCAGCTCCGGGGTGGTGAAGGCCATTATGGCACTGTATAGAATAGAGGTGACTCTAGTGGGGATATGCTCTATAAGCAGGTTGCGCTCCAGGGGTGTACAATCTGGTGCATCGGTGAGTGCCGGTAGATGCCTTCTAAGGGCGTGTGTCATTTGTGCATAGTGATAGTATTCAATCGAGGGAAGTACGAATTTCTGTTGCAGTGTTTCAAATGGGGCAATAGTACCACAAACAATAACATCGCCTACTTTGGTTATCCCGGCCTCTAACCACCGGGCCCATGCCGTGAGTTTCCGTAGTTCTGTGAGCATATGATTGTGCAATAAGGGTTGCATCAGGGTTATTCTATTCCCCCAGCCAATGTGGTTGTGTGCCTGCCTCCAGATGACCGCGATGTGTGTAACCATCGTCTGTGGGGGAGGCCTAGTCAGGGTCTGATACAATGTGTCTAGTGGCGGAGTATTCTGGGTGTTGGGTGTCTCCGCCCTAATTAGTTTAGTTTAGTTTAGTTTAGTTTATTCATTTATAATGCGCACCAGACCCAAGGGTAACAGGGCGCAGCAATTACAGAAAATGCAAAGCTTGTTTGACAGGTTACATATTTAGCATAACAGTATAAAGGAGGAATACACAATAAAAGATATACAATATATACAGGGTAGTTACAGTATCTTACATGGTGCCAATACCAGCGAATAGGTGTGATATATGTCAGAAGAATATGCAGGTATTAGCATATATACAAGAGGAGGTAGGTGGTACTGGAGTAGGATCCAGACTAGGGATAAGTGGAGGGGGGCAGTTAGATGTCGTTCGTGGTGTGTGTGTGTGTAATGTGTGGTGATTCGCGATCCTTGTGAAGCAGGTCATTAACTACTGTCAACTGGCTGGCCCAGTAATAGGATTGGAGGTGCGGGACCCCAATGCCTCCTTCCCAGACAGATCTTTGTAGTGTAGTTAGCGCGATACGGGGCTGCCCGCCTTTCCATATAAGCTTCCTGAGGAGACCCTCCGCTCAGGTGAACTCTGAGTCCGCGGCGTTCTGTAACACATAGACAAAGCGTGGGAGTGCCATCATCTTGAAGAGCGCCGCCCTGCACATAAGCGTAAGGAGGAGGAGCATCCAGTGTCTCACGTCCTCCGCGAAGCGATCAGTTATTGGATGTATGTTGCGGGACACATAGGAGGTCATTACGACCTCAGTGGTAGGGGTTTAACGGGGCCGGTAGAGTTGCGGGCCCCATTAAACCCCTACCGCCTCATTATGAGGTCCATTCGCGGGACCCGTCATTAATGAGCCTGTTGTTAGCATCATCCCCATTGCCATTGAGCCTTATGGGGGCTCGAATGGGAATGGGGATGCACAGGGTCCGGGTTCCCTGAATGGGGAAATACAGGGCCCTCCAAGATCGGAATTCCCCGGTATTTCCCCATTCAGGGAACCCGGACTCGTTACATGGAATGGGGGTAGCCATGCCACAAATAGCGGCATGACTACCGCCTTCTGTGTAATGAGGCCCATAGTCTGAAAGGTCCCCAGCTACCAATATTCCCAAATAGCAAAATCCCACCCGCTCCACCCGGTATGGGCAGTCTCAGGGAATCACCAAGTCCCCGCCTTTCACTGGATTTGCCCCAATTTACTTTCAGACCACTAAATTTGCCGAAGGATTTCAACATCAGGGTTACTATCGGACAGGCGTGGCTAGGGTCACTCAGATAAATCAATAGGTCATCTGCGTAGAGGGAGACCCTATCTTCACCTCCTTCCAGCCATCTGAACCCAGACCATGTGGGGACCTGTCGTAGCCACTGGGTCAACGGCTCAATTGCCAAAGCAAAAAGAAGGGGGGATAAGGGGCATCCCTGCCGCGTGCCTCTGCCCAGCGGAAAGGTCCTGTAGGACCAGCCATTCACCCTAACTTCTGCGTGTGGAGCTTTATATAGAAGTTTTAGCCGGCTCAGGAAGGTTTCTCCAAAGCCCATGCACCTCATCGTTGCCCAGAGGCTTTCCCATATCACAGAGTCGAACACTTTCTCGAAATCAATCGCAAGGAGGGCTTTCCATAAATTTGGCAGAAGGGTGCCCTGCTCTTTTGCTGCGAGAAACATTTTATGGAGGGGAGTTGCCATCTTGTCACTGCCCAGTTTCTTCCAAGTCTCGACCGGGAATCCGTTGAGACCTGCCGTTTTCCCAGACTGCAGCTGGGCCAGGGCTTCGGCGACCTCAGTTTCATCTAAGTCTCGATGAAGGTATGTCCTTTACTGCTCCGAAAATTGCGGAAGCGCGACCACGTACAAGAAAGACGGATTGGTTGGGGATGTTGGGGCTTTATAAAGGGTAGCATAAAAAATAGCAAATCCCTCCGCTATATCCGAGTCTGTTTGGGCCAGCCCATTTTGGCCGTCCATGACCTGTCTGACATGTCGATGCCCCTCTTTGCATTTCTCCAACCAAGCTAGTAACTTGCCCGCTTTATCACCACACTCATAGATCCTAGTCTTTGATTTCCTGTGTGCCTGTTTCGCATTATCTAATGCCGGGTTGTGGAGAGTTTCTCTAGCTTTCAGAAGGGTAGCGATGTGTCTCTGGGGTAGCACCCACTATGTATTTAGTTTCCCATTTCCCTACTTCTTCCTCCACCTCCATCACTTTCCTGTGTTGCTCTTTTCTTTTGTTAGAGATCCAGGAAATCATTTCCCCCCTAAGCACCGATTTGTGTGCCTCCCACAGCATGACGGGGTCATCTACTGCAACAGCATTTATTTCAAAGTATTCATTTGATGTCGTTGTGATGTATTCTATGAATTCTGGGAACCCTAGATAGTAATTATTCAACCTCCAAGTCTTGGGTGGTATTGGTCGATCAGTGCGGATCACCACTTCCATAGGTGAGTGATCGGAGATACCTCAGGGGAGTAGCTCTGCAGTGGTCACCCTATATGCTTCTGGGGTTGGGAGGAAGAAATAATCTACCCTGGAGAGGGACGCGTGGACACCCAATGAAAGGAATAACCTCTCTCCGTGGGGTGAAGTTCTCTGCACACGTCACAGAAGCCTAACGCGGATATAAAGGTTGCCAGTTTTGTGGGTGTGTCTGGGTTACGGTTACGGAGATGAGTCCGGTCTCAAGTATTGCACATCACGTCATTGAAGACCCCCCCATGGATCCACATATCTGGTTGTTGTTTCACCAGTAGGGTGGTTATTTCATCTAGAAGATTCCCCACTAGCCCGGACGGGGAGTATATCGCTAGTGTGGCTAACGTCTCCCCCCAAAGCGTGCCCAGTAACATGTTCCACTGCACGCACTTAGAAGGGGAGACGTTTATGCAACAGGATCAGGACTCTCCAGGATCCCATGTGTACGCCAGGCGGTAATTGGTTCTACGAAAAAATTGGAGGTCGAGCCTGCTAAGTGAGTCTCAATAAGAAGGGCCATGTCAGGGGAATGCCTATTAAGGAATTGGACAATCAGACAATGCTTGATTCCAGAGCCCATACCTTTCACGTTCCAGGTAAGAAATGTAAAGGATTTACGGCGGTTGGTAATTATCATTGGATTACGTGTATCTGCCAAGGAGGGTCCCTAGTGGTTTGTGAAAGCCATTGTACAGGAGAGGACTATGTGTCGTGAGTGGTAAGTGAGTAGTGTGTTTACAACTGAACACCTAGCGATTGTGTGAGATGGGAGCATGAGTTGCAAGTGAGAAGTGAGTGATGGCGTCGTGGTTGGCATCAAACTGTTTTGATATCCCAAAAAATAAATGGTGAACAACAACTTATCTTCCCCTGTCCCCGTACTCCTCCCCAACATGAAGTATCTGTCACCAGAACTATTCTGGCAACCAAATACACTATTTCGCCAGTTCAACTGATTTAGTATAAACTGTTCTGACTCCCTACAAACGTACTGCTCTTAATGCAAGTCAAGTGTCCTCGATAGGTGGTCATGGTGGCCGCCAATGGCGTATTGTCCTGACGCAGATGAAGTGCGACAACCTTCTCCATTGCTCCGAGGCTGGAGCCGATGCCTTGTCATGTAATGTGTTCTATGGCTTCTTCGTTTTCAGGTGAGTTGTTGTGAGAGGGACTCGCTCAGGAGTGTACTGTTAGCTCACATCTGATCTTGCGCCTATAGAGCGTTGATCTTGAGGGTCCTAGGGGTCTGCGCCTTCTCTCGGGTCATCCTGGGCCTCCGGTATGGGCTGTCGAGGAGTTCTATCTCGATTTGGACGGGGTTGTGGTCTACCCCCATGGTTCGGGTCGTTTTCGGCCCATTTCTAAGCTTTCTGCGGAACAGTGAAGTGCACCGTGGTACCACCATGCTGGATCCTCAACTGGCATGGGAAGAGTATTCCATATTTTACATTCATGGAATGTAGCTTCCTTTTCAGGTGCTCAAAGGACTGTCTGGCTTTCTGGACCTCACGGGTGTAATCCGGAAAGCAGGCGATCTTTGGGCCGTTGTGCATGACAGTTCCTTTTGTTCGGGCCATCTGCAAGATTGCGTCCATATCGCGATAATTGAGAATTTTGGCAATGACTGTCCTTGGAGATGCGCCCGGAGTTGGTCTTCCAGCTGGTATTCGATGTGCGCATTCTATTGAAAAATTCGAGAAGGATTTTGGTGCGAAAAGTTCGGTCAGCCATTGCTCCAAGAAGAGTTCCATGCTGGGCCCCTCCGCTAGCTCAGGCAGTCCAAGTATACGGATGTTATTTCGACGTGACCTGCCCTCACCCTCATCGACTCACGCCTCCAGGGTCTTCAGTCGGGTCAGTACTTGTGACAGTAGTTGGTGCACTCCTCCAAAGTCATCTTCCACCCCAGACACTCCTTGTTCTACTTCCCCAGTTCGAGACAAGAGTTTTTGAAGATTGTGGCGGAGGAAGGATACCTCAGCAGAGATGCCATCCATTTTTTTTCCATTGAGGAGCGCAAGTTGGCAATAGCTGCCATCACGTCTTTCAGTGTTAATCGTTCTGTCGATGAGGAGGAGGTTGTTTCCGGTTCCGTATCCGCCTGTACATTGGGTGCACTCGTGGCATATTGAACCATGGTGCTCTGTGTGGACGTTTTCTTGCTCTTGTCTTTACCCATGATGCCACACAGCACAGTCCAAGGTGCAATGGAAGTTTGGGGGGATGTTTCCCCGGCTGTGTCTTGGAGTCTGAGTGCCTGTGGAGGCTGCACAGAGAGACGCTCAGTGAAGCGTTGTGTTTAAGGGCAGGGCTCCGCCGCTCCCCCAGTGCGTGCCTGGGTGTAGTTCCATCTCTCTTAGGTGTGCCACTATTGCGTGAACCTCAGTCGATGGTGCAATAGTCACATCTGTGTCCCAAGCGCCTCTGGGTACCTTTCACTTGTTCAGCGCAGTGGGGGTTGCCCCCTGGCTGCTTGGATCAGCCCTCGGGTGGTTACAATTACAGTGTATTGGAAACCTCAGGTAGAATAGTGTCACAGGGACAGGGTCCACGGGTTGGTCTGGCAGAGCTCCTGGCGTGTTACAGTGCCCCTGGGTGTGGCCTTTGTCTTGCTGGCTATTATTTGCTGCAGCGGCCCCTTGCGGTTCTTCAGGTCTCTCTCCACCACTGAGGAGGGCTAGGGAGGGGTGGATAAGGTGTGTCCATGGATTAGGTTCTGCTGCAGATTTGGATGCCCACCACGGGCCTGACCAGAGGATCACAGCATGGCATTATAACTGATGGTTGACAAAAAGATCAGCCCGTGTTTGCATTGCTGCTGTTACTCCTCTTGCTCGAGGAGGAAGGAGGGGGGGTAGCCCTGCCTCATTTACCACAATTTCAAAGGCAGGGTAGGAATTCCATATGGTGACAGCCGCGTTGAAGTTGCTAGTGTCTGGTACAGTTCAGTGTGTTTCTCAGAGTGCCCCTTTAGGGTGCCAGAGTAGGGGCATCAGGGGCAAAGGGAAAGAGACTTGTGCCGCCCACCATATTTATTATTGCCACTGTGTAATGTTCTATGGATGGTTCCTGCCCATATATCAGTGGTAGCCTTTGCACCAGCCACATGTATTGCCAGGGCTAATACCTTCTAGCTCCCCCCAATTGCGCTCCTCGAGGCAGTTACCTGCGCAATTTTGGCAGATTCTTTTGTGTCCGAGGCAATCACACGTGGTATGCAAACAATGCAAGTCAGCAGGACCGTTGCTCCCGCAGTCTGCTTTCTCACCTTGACGGGTTGAGAGAAGTCCTGTCTTCGCAACGTTGGTGCATTTGGACTGTGTGTGGGGTCGCAGCAGCCTACGAGCGAGAGGCGGCTCTCGGGGTCCCAGCCGCCGAGTGTCTGCAGCGCCACCACAACGTGCGGCGGGTTCTGGGCCAGGGGTCACGTCGGCTCGACGATGCAGAGCTGGCGGTAGCAGTGTGCCGGGTGTCCGCACCCCATCGCCAACCATGTCAGCGTAGTCTCAGGTCTCTGAACGGCGCCACAGAAAGCGACCTTCTCGTGACGAGGTGTTGAGTCTGGAAGATTGGGGTGGCTCACCCACCGATCAATAGGCACGGTGCGCGGGCATCCAGGGTCCAGATGTCCGGTGGCAAGGTCAGGGTGTTGTACTACTTCAATCTCGCCCAGGCTTCGCCGTGCTGCAGGCCGTGCCCCTCCCCCTTACTGTGTGACCACAGTGGCCATGTTTCTGGGGAAGATCACACTGCAGGGTGCCACCGCTCCGTTGCTAGTATCTCAGTAAGGAGGCAGATGTCGCGGACCGCAGTTCGTCCAAGTATGCCTCACATATTCATGTTGCTGCGGTTATTTTTGAGTTCACCTGCGCCACAACGTCAGGATATTTCCACAGGATACTGCTGGCCGCCGTGGGAGCTACACATGACTCACGTCCAGATAGCTTGCTTGTTGGCCACACCCCCCCATTCCGGGGTTCTTGATTGGCCTGGAGTTTTCAAAAAGGGCCATATTAATATCTACTAGGGTCTCAAATATGTGTGTTGTGAGTTACATAGGAATGAGTAATGAGGAAGGCAATTGTAAACCGGTGGCTCATGGGTCTCTCTGAGTCTGTAAAGACTGCTGGGCAAGCAGGCATGGAACTTTGGGTTGATTAGAGGATTTGCAAGTGAAGAAATGGCCAAAGGCCTCTTTAAATGAGTTCCTATTACTACCGCTGTACCAACAGGTCCTCGTTTCAGCTTTTCCAGGTAGGCTCAGGAGGCCCATGCTGCTCGGAACCCAATGATGTTTGGGAGGATTTGGTCCCTAAAAACTCCTTATGGGCAATAGTAAGCAGGAGTCAGCTTTGCACGTTGGTCCGTGCTTGGCTAGCTGGTACTGAGCTGCTTTTAGGAATGGGCGGCAGTGGAGGGAGCTTGACAGGAGTATCAAGACTCGGGATGGCAAGATGTAGCAGAAGCCAGGGTGCAGGTTAGCAAACCACAACCCTCAATGGCAGACATGCCTTCCTGCAGCGGCTCCACATGCACACACTTGCTGGCATGTCAAATTCTGTACCATATTGTCACTTCTCAGCACGTCAGAAAAACTGCACAGACACATCTCAAAGTGGCCACACAAACTTTATCAGCAATGCTCAGCAAGGATGCAATAATGAAGCGGCACTCACCACAAACCAGAATGGCTGTAGTAGTCTAGCTGCACACTTAAGCAGCACGTCACAACTCTACTGGCAATTGGCAATTATCAACAGCTGTACAATACTTCGATATCGACACTTTAAATTACTTTAGTTTCTTGTGAGTATCAAAGTACACCACTAGGAGAAACCCCTTGCAGCACTCTATAGTACTCTTCACTGACATTTGTAATATCTCAGTCAACAGCCTCCAAGACACATATTTGTTTGTTCCAATCCCTGACAGGCCTTGAAGCAAAGTCACTACACCTCACTGCTTCCTCTAAGTTGTGGAGCTGATACACTACACTTCCCATGCACAAAGGTGTAGGCGTACTCAAGATTTCCCATTATTTACTATCCTGCAGAGAAGGCTCTCAGTGATATCCCCAAGATCAGGCTTGCATTGGTTTTCTAGGGTTTTGAACATTCCACCTGAAAAAGGGAATAGCCATAGGAGGTGGGTTTGAACCTGTTTTTTTATTTGAACTGATATTGTCTCAAATGGTGTATACTTAAAACCAAACATAATAACATGATCAGTGGTACAAATAATCAGGCTACACCTTAAATAGGAAACACTTGACTATTTGCTTTTTTTTAATTTTTCTGTATTGTTGGCTCTGCAATGGCCTACAGTTAAAACACACTACTTTATTGAAATGTGTGGTACTATTTATAGTGCAAATATGGAGGGCACTGAGCCAACACTATGACTAACCGATGGAAGGTTTATATCCAGCTGGATTTTTCCATTGCTATCATGCAATTGATTTTCTTTTTTTGTGTTGTGAATTTACGCAATGGGAGTTTTGGTTCTGATAATAATACAAAAACTTCTAACAGCATTGTTGGAGTGTTGTATGCTGTGATCACTTGGGCCTCAGAAGGCAAGTTTTGGTGAAGTTTCCAGTTGCTGAGGAAGAAAGGGTGTGTGGGTATTGGCCTCATCGCATACTCGCTTATGTCCACAACAAAGCCTCACAAGCCTCATATCTGAAGTAATCACGTGGCGTAATGTCATAGCAACACTTTTGCTTACTTTCACTTCATTTGGGCCTACTCTTTAATGACACCTAATGCCCATAATCTGTATTACAACTACCAATACTGCATATACAAAAATAATTGACATCTTTATTATTTCAAGGAGAACATTTGTTATCATGGCAAATACCAAGGAGGAACGTGTAAACCAATATCATCTAATGAAGTCTCCAGTTTAAATATAGTCATGGAAAACATTTTAAATTAACTATGTCAAATGAGCGCTCACTAAGACTTTTGCTTCTTTAAAAATGAAATTGAAGTAATTTCAGGAAAATTAAATGAAGCAGCTCCTTCGCTGAGTTTAGAATTGAGGGTTTAGAGCATATGCAGTAAAGAGTTTAACAGCTGAAAAGTGAGGTTAGAAGCCTTGAAGATAGAAACAGAAAGAATAGCATTCGAGTTTATGGAATCCCAGAAAACTCTGAGCTGAATGATACGATTACATTTCTGACTGGATTCCTAAGGCACTTGGCATCTCTGTTTCACCACCCCCTTGAACTTCAAAGAGCTCACATAATAAAACTTCATTTTTCTGTTAACAACTGTACTCAAGCTCTAATTGCATGCTTCCTAAGGCATCAAGAAATGCATCACGTTCTTATGGCTGTCAAGACACAATCTTTGATATCATTTGCTCGCCATAAAAATTATATTTCTCCCTACTTCACTAAAGCAACACAGGATAAAAGGAAGAGTTTTCTAGAGATGTGGCCTGTTTTGAAAAAACGAGGGATTAGATATGGTCCACTTGATCCTACCAGAATGATTATTACCACACCACACGGATCTACTAATTTCTTGACCCTGATGATCTTTACAAGCTGCTACAATATGTTTTATTATCCAGATTTATAAGGTGCACCTTCACAAACATTGGCTGTTACGGTAGTTCCGCAGCCGGCAGAGCCACACCTTGAGTCCGCGGACCTCCGTTCACGGAAGGCCCCCTAACTCCTTCCCTTGTCCCAAAGAAGTCGAGGTCCACACAAGGAGCAAGTGATTCTGCAGTTTATTAGCCCAAACCACAGGGATCATCTACATGGAATACTCCAGGTAAATCACACATATTCTGGCTCGCAGGCCAGTTTTGTAGACAAATGACATTGCTATTTGCGTCACTCAGCGAGTTCCGTCTCCGAACCTAATGCCACACAGGATTGGCTCCCTGGGTGTTAGGTCAAGTATGGGGACAAATAGTGCACAATATTAGTGGAGGCCGCTGGGTCAGGTGGTGTGCTTGGATCATCCCTAAAAGCAGTTACCCTGGAACTGTTACACTTGCAATCCCGGTGATTGGCTGGTAATTCCCGCCACTTGCCCCTATCCCCCAGTGTTCTGATTGGTCAGGCCACAGGCTCCCTAGCCTGGGCCAACTTTGTTCCCAACCCGCAAGACACCTGGTCATGGATAATGTCTATCAACATTGTGTGACTATGTGAAAGTGAGTAACAATGGTGTGGGTATACTACTGCCATGAAAGTGTTCCATTCCCAGCATACAACGTTGCTGACATGTTGAAATTTGTTCAAAAAACAAAACCATGTATCTCTTCGTCCCAAGTGGCCTTATGAGGCTATTAGCCCTTTTGCACCTGAAATATTATTTTACTTTGTACAAAACAAGTTAACCTGGTTTTGAACTGAAATATTGAAAAACTCTCCCTTCTGATAGGAGACCATACAGGTCTGTGCACCCCTACCCTTCCTTTCGTGTTGAGATTTGTTGCAAGCTGTCTCAGGCATGAGGCTGCTGTGCTTTCCCAGCATGTGGAACTTGGCATCAAATCAGCTTTGGCCGAGTCACATGTGAGGCCACCTTGTGTGATGCTGAATTACTTTGATTTGTTTTGTATTTTGCATGGACGAGTCCATGCTGGGGCGGTATCACCTTGCCTCGGTGTGTGCGGAATGTCGTTTGCAACATCGTGGCCTTGGCTGCCATTGTGTCTGCCATGGCGATTCTGGTTGCACTGCATTTCGCTGCTTGAGGTTTCTGTGAAATGATCTTGGCTTGCTGGATTTATCTAAGGCCTACTCTGGCTATGAATAGGTGTTTTGCATGATGCCCATAGGTTAAAATGAGTCATGGTCGGTCAGATACTTCAAGTGCTCCTGTCCTTCCATAGGGTTAATAGCAAGTAGCATCTGCAAGCATGTGCACGATTTCTTCTGGCATCTTGTGTTTCTGGGGTGCTGTAGCGGCCTAAGTGGCAAAATAATAAACGTGCAGACAGTACATATATGTAACCATCCTCTATCTCATAGAACTGTACGCATGTATTCTTTATTTAGGTTGGTGTGTGAATGTCCCGAGTTTGCAGAGTGCACGTGTGCTTCCTGTCTAACGTAGGTATGTCGTCATGACGTCTCTAATGACTTGCAGCATGGCTTTTGTTTTGTTGTTAGTCGGTTCTGTCCATGTAGTCATCGCCAGCTCGGTCTTGTCTCTCCTCGCACACTTTGGGTAGGGTTCATACCACTGCAGGGATGTAATGTCGGCTGGCCGGGTATCTTTAGTGGTGCATGCTGATAGTTGTAGCAGTGGGGATAGGTGCGAACTCATACCGTCCGTGGTCGCTTTGTCGTTGATACTCCTTCCGGTTGAGGGTTCCTTCCGGAGGGAAGGTATGTTCAAGTTTTCCCTCTTCCGAGCGTTATGGCACTAGGGCTGAGCACTAAACACGTGGCTGCGCCAAGCAGCAGAAACAAGCCAGGCAGAGAACAGAAAGGTCTTCAGAGCTTGCCTGTAGGAGAGATGATCAATAGTCTCATGAAGAAACAGAAACAGTGGGACAGAATTCCAAAGCAGGGCTGCTGCCATGGAGAATGAACAACCACCCATTCAGGAATATTTTAACCAAGAAACCACAATCTGCAGTGAGGTGGAGGAATGTAGGAGCAGAGGCGGAGTGTAATGTCTGAATTTGGCCTGCAGATAATCAGGTCCTCTCCCATAAAAAGCTTGGTGGACCATGCACAAAGCCTTGAACTGAACTCATTTAACCACCTGGGGGCCAGTGCAAAGAGCAAAGGATCCCAGAGGCTGAAGAGTGGCAGGCAGCACCAACGGGCAATCTGGCAGGCAAGTTCTGGAGCACTTGCAGCAATTGGAGGAGGAAATCCAGCTGTCCCGATACAAAGCATTACAGTAATTAAGTGAATCCCAAGTGAGAGAAGAAACTACCACAGGACAATGAGAGGAAGGGAGATAGGGCAAGACCTTCCAAAGAGACTGTAGTACAAACAGCACTAATCTACTCCTGCACAGATAGTGAGGGCAAAAACAATACTTAGAAGCTTTCTCCATGGATACTTCCCCTATGGTGACTCTGCTTGCAACAAGTTGCTCCAGTCAGGATGACCCACTGGAAATACAAGGAACCTACAAACACAATAAATTCAACCCAGGAAAACATAACTTACCTCAAATTCATACTGGATCTAATGCTTCTGCTAAACCATCAGATAGGTTTGACAGACCTAGAGACACATCTAGATCTCTAATGAAATCAGGAGATCCTATCCTTCCTTCTTCACAGAACTAGTGCTGTATATCCAATTTTGCCATCCAGTTCTTTCTTCTAATTAACAATCTTTCTTCCCATGTTTTCTTATGGTCCTTTTCTTCGTATACTTAAAATTGTATCTCATTGTCAGAACCTTTCCGAGATACTGTGGTTACTCTCTCGCGCGCCGGCTGTTGCAAGACATTTACCTATTTATGTATTTATTTATTAATCTTTCATCATCTTTTCTTATACCTAACTTCAAGTTACTAGTTGCAATATCAAAGGCCTGAACCATCCAAACAAGAGGCACACATTTTTGTTTAATTTATCAAAATGTAAAGTTGATATTGCTTCAAGAAATTAATTTGCATTCATATACTGAAAATAATAACCTCAAAAGATTGCGGATTATGTTTAATTTCCACCAACTCTGCTACTTTACTATGAATCGTAAATCTGATACTAAGTTTATTCATTCTAAATCTCACAAAAGAAATTTAAACTTTAAAAGGGATTTAAATATTTTTGATTCCTGGTGTCCTTGTCATCCACACCTCAAAGAATACACCTTTTTCACTCTGCCTCATAAATCCTTCTCTAGATTGGACTACATAGTTGTTAACTCGCCTTTAGTGTCAGCCATAGCAAACTCTGAAAAAGCCCCCATAATCATTGCAGACCATACTCCAGTTTTTACCTCACTTGAACGGGATCTGCAACCTATTCTTCTCTATAGATGGAAATGTAATTCATATATGTTAAATGATCCAAAAAACCAATGAAAATATAAGAGGATTTTTTAATAATAACAATGCACAAGCGGCTCTTGGCATTTCTATTATTTATTATGTGATGTCCAAGAAAAAACGAAATGAAAAAGTATCCAACGATTTACTTCATTCAGTCAAATTACTAGAAACCTCCTAAGCTGAGATGCCATTTCCTGCTGAGAAAGGTCAAACCTGATGATGAGCTGGGTGACATCAGTGAAGGAATAGAACTGGAAGCCGAAGGACTGGATTAGCTTGGTCAGAGGCTGGACATAAACATAAACATTAAACAAAATGGGGGACATATGAGGAAAGGAACGTGGATGAACATAAACATTAAGCAAAATGGGGTACATATGAGGAAAGGATGGTGGATGGCCGGTCAGATAGCACAGCGAGAAGAGCGCTCGCTTCGACATTTGTGCACAGCCTGCCAGCACAGGTTCAAATCCTGGAAGGGCTAAATTCAGCCTTTCATCCTTCTAAAGTCGATAAATTAACACCACACATCGTGGGTAATAATAAACAGCACTCATATGTCTAAGAGTTCGTAGCGCTATATAAATGCAAATCATTATTATTATAATGAATGGTAGGGACCCAAAGAAAGTGACTGAACTCGGTCAGATAAGAAAGACGGAAAACCAAGACAGCACTGAGCCAGTAATACCTGCCTGCACCATGCTCAATCGTATCAAAAGTGTCAGACAGCTCAAGTAGGATCAGTGCACCAACTCTGCCCTGGCCAGAGAGATGGGTAAATGCGTCAATCACGGATACAAGCACTGTAAGCCCAACCTGGACAGAAGCCTGATTGAAAAGGATACGAAAAAGAGAGTGTTTTCCAGGAAGTCACTGAGTAAAGGATTATCTCTGGGAGACTCTAGGAGTTTCATTAGACATGGTAATAGAGAAATGGGTGAAAGGTTATCAGGGAGGGAGGGATCCAAAGTTTTTTTTTTTTTAGAAGCAGACTACGCAAGGTAAGTTTCAGAGAAGAAGGAATGAATCTAGAACCAAAAGACTCAATAACCGTTTGAGTAACAAGTGGAGTGATTAAAGGCATAACTTGTTTAATAATTGTGCATGTTATGGGGTCCAATGGGGAGGCAGACTTCAAGCGATCAGAGGCAGCAATAATATCTATAGGTGTGGAATAAGTCAAACTAGACCAAGCTGAAGAAGGGCCAGTAGCCTCAAAGGGCACATGCCATCGAGCGATCTAAGGCCCGAGCTGAGAATCGTTTCACGTTTGATGGAGATTTCTCACAGACATTTATGGATAGAGAATCGCAGAGTATCTGTGATGGTAAGACTGCAACTTTTGCAGCCCTGTCATCAGACAGTGGGCCTCATTACGACCTTCGCGGAACGGGTTAATGGGTTCCGCTAATGGAGGCGGACCCATTAAACCCGTTCCGTGAAATTACGAGGGAGGAATTACCGGAATTGCCCGGTAATTCCCCATTCTGGGAACCAGGTAAAGGAGCCCAGTTTGGTTGCAGCCACGGAGCTAATAGCTCCGTGGCTGCCGCCAAACTCATAATGAGGCCCAGTGAGTGTACAACACTGTATTGCTCCTTAGACTGGTTAAGGGTTGACTGAAACTTACTAGTAAAGAATTCCCATTTTGTTTCAAAAATAGTTCTATGATAAATATCAGTGGCTTGCTGAAAAACATTATGGGCCACAGGACAGTATGCCAACTGCCACTGACATTCCGTTTCTTTGTCATGGAGCCGAAACTTCTTGAGATGTCCATTGAACGATGGTTTAGAAGGACAAGTATGTGCTTTAGAGGCGGTCAATGGGACAAGGGAATATGCTGTGCAGAGGAGAGCCTCAGATAATGTCTTCAAGTCCATGTGATGAGGGGGCATGCGACACTCAGAAATCTGAGCTGAAGTAGTAGCTGTCTCCACTCCATGCCATTTACGTTGCAGCAGACCCTGGAAAGGGGTTTGCTTATTGTTGGACTTAACTGTAACTGAAAATGGAACCTTAGAGTGATCCGTCCAGGTGACACAGAATACTGTGTATGTTTTTAAAAACAGGCCAGATGAGAAAATTAAATAAAGAGTGTTGCCAAGGTAGTGTGTAGGTTCCAGGACTAAGGGCCTCATCACGAGTTGGGCGGTAATCCTTAAAATCGGCGGTAACGCTATCAGCGCCGATTTTAAGGGTCCGTCGGATCAGGAGTCCAAATACCACCGGCGCCATTACAGCCGGCACAAGCACAGCCGGCTGTACAAGCGTCAGCTGTAAAAGCGCCAGTAACCATTCGCGCTAAAACATTTGTAATCACGAGTCCGGGAAAGGCGCAATTAGCACCAGAAAAGCGGCGGATAATCTGCCGAAAATACCCCCAGCAAAAAGCTGGAGGTAAAAGAACACAGGCCACAGCAATAAGGGCCCAGGTGAAACCAATGCAATCCAGAAACCTACAAAGGATCCACCCATGCACAACACACCCTCCCCAACACCATTCCACCAGTAGGAGCAGGGAGGAGACAGCAATAAGGGCCCAGGTGAAACCAATGCAATTCAGAGGCCTACAAAGGATCCACCCATGCACAACACACCCTCCCCAACACCATGCTGCCATTTGGAGCCGGGAGCCTTGATGTGGACTTCTCCTGCTGCGCCTGGAGCTACAGAGGCCAGCCAACCAGGCCAGGGCCCTGGGAGCGCAGGGGTTGGTGGGGATGAGGAGAAGGAGGAGGAGAGCAGCACCAGCAAGGCAGCCAGCCATCCCCAGGGTCAGGCCAACACCCTAGGCCCTGACTGATGGCCAGGTGGTGACTGAATATTGGCTGGACAGGGCAACCATCACCCAGTTGCT
Source organism: Ambystoma mexicanum (assembly GCF_040938575.1). Lineage (NCBI taxonomy): Eukaryota > Metazoa > Chordata > Amphibia > Caudata > Ambystomatidae > Ambystoma > Ambystoma mexicanum. The sequence continues at coordinate 259,118,960 of NC_090922.1, forward strand.
GGACACAATCCAGGCTGACATCGGCAGCCGCATAGCCATCAGCACAGCAGTACCTCCGCTAGTGAAGCTCGTGTTTGTGCTACAATTCCTTGGGACTGGCAGCTACCAACACACTGTTGCCATGATGCATGGAATGGCCCAGTCCACATTCATTGCAATGCTGGGACAGGTGCTGGATGCACTGTTGAATCATGTGAATGAGCACATCGCATTGCCAGCCACACAGGCACATGTGAACCAGCTGAAGGGTCAATTCCATGCCATTGCCCAAGTCCCGAATGTAATAGCAGCCCTGGACTGCACACATGTAGCACTCGTACCACCCCAGCCTACAGAAACCGGAAACAGTACCATTCCCTCAATGTGCAGATGACATGTGGCCCTGACCTCACCTTCAGCCACTGCTTTGCCCGCTACCCAGGATCCACCCACGACCCCATGGTCCTGCGCAACAGTACCCTGCCAGCGTACATGGAAAGGCACCGAGGGCAAACACATGGCTGCTGGGTGAGTACAAATGTATACCATAATGCATGTTAATCCACAACTGATGGGGCTGGTCACACACAATGAAATCCATGTATCTCAATAGGCAGCACCATTACTGCAGCATTCCCAATCAAACACCTTGCACAAGAAACCTTGGACATGTCCAACACAGCAGAACACACCCATTCAGGATGTAAAAGACATGTGGCAGCACAGTGACATATGGAAGGCCTACCACCATAAAGCCTCCTGTGTGAGTAGCACTATGGCTCCCAACTCTGACACAGTACAGACATCCCACCCTGCCCACCCGACAGTCATGCAAATGTAACACATAAGTTGCCACATCCACAAATGCACCACACATAAGCAAACTGAGTAATGGCAATGTACATCCCACAAACCCTGTCCCCAGAATGGCCAAGGAAATGCATGGAGAACAGTACAGAATAGTGATAACCAGCAAATGCAACTGCAGCCAAAGGGAATGGCAATGACACATGAGGCAGCTACTTCTCTCATGCACAAGTAGATGGAAGGGCCCCCTTACCCAGTGACAAGTGAATGAGTACAGTTACAATCTGAAACAGAGGCGTACCAAGTTGAGAGTACCTCATTGATTCAATGCTGCTCGTAGCAGAGAACACTCCACAATGTTGTTGACCTAATGACAAGTATGGCAAAATGACACTGATGACTGAGCTCTGTACACCCACTGAATTTACCTTGTCCCCATACCTGCTTTCTCTCCCCTGCATGTGATTCTGGATATCCCCAGTACACGTGGCTCATGACCCCTGTGCGTCATCCACACACGGCAGCAGAGTGGGCATACAAACTTGTCCATGGTCGTACACAGATCTGCGTGGAGAAGGCATTTGGACTGCTGAAGGCACGCTTCCGGTGCCTCGACCGCATGGGAGGGGCATTGATGTATGCACCAGAAAAAGTTGGCAAAATCTGACATGTGCCATGCTGCACAACATCTGCTGTCGCAGAAAGGTGCCACTGCCCCCTGATGCTCATGTGCAGCCACCTGAGGATGGGAGTGAGGGTGATGACGTGCCTGAAGGTGTTGCATATGCACAAAGGGTTGGGCTGAGGGAGGGGAGGTTGGCCAATAAAAGGGATTGATTGATTTATTTTTTTAACAGGGGTGATGGCTAAATTGAACAAATGTCACTTCAACATTAAATAGCACTTTTTCACAATCACTACTGTCCATGCTTTTTGATTTTTGAAACGTGATTTATTCTCAGTGCAACAATCCCCCTTGCCACCAGTGAACACCCAGCACACAATCCCCCGTCCACCCAGTGAACACCCAGCACACAATCCCCCCTCCCCCCAGTGAACATCCAGCACACAATCTCCCCTCCCCCCAGTGAACTCCACACAACAGTGCAGGTAGGTGCATGTTTCTTATCAGGGCACCCACAACGATGCCATGTACGACTAGGATGGCCGTGGGTGTTTTCCTTGTTCGGGCCCCTCTGGTGTGTGTGACCTCAGGTGGCGCATAGACCGGCGCCTAGGAGATGGCTCAAGGGATCCCTCTGTGGGTGTGTTTGAGGTTGAAGGGACTGACCCGGTTGCCTGCATGTGCTGTCGGATGAGGTTGTTTCCTTCCCTTGTCTGCTCAGCAAGTGCTGACACTGCTTCGCACAACTCCCTCACCCTTTGTTCAAACCCTGTCAGGACAGCGGTAAATTGCTCTACAACTCTGCGTGTGCGCGCATTGTCACCAACTATGTACTTGCATCGATGGCGTATGGATGCACTGAAAGCCTTGATGTGCCGGCTGTGCACCTTGGCCATTGATTCTACTTTGGCCTGTTTAGCCTCAATCACGTCCAGTCGGCCCATCACTGCTGCCCCTGTGATGAAGGGCACCCCTGGTGTGGCAGGTGCTGGCCTGCCACTTATGCGCTGTTGGGGGGGCTGCATGGGGACATGGCGCCGGCTTGGATTGGGCTGCCAGGCTCTGAGTGCCAGTCTTCAGGGCTGCCATATGATGGCGTGTCCTCGTCTGGCTGTGGTGTGCGGACACAATGCACATGCACATGTGGGCTTTGTGCTTGCTGTGTGCCTGGCCTTGGGGTTCCCTGTGGTGTGACCATCCCTTCTGCGTCACTGCTTCCGGGTGAATGCAGTCCTCCTGCTTGATGCGCACGTGGAGGTGTATCTCCCACGTCAGGCTCCGATCCACAGGTCAGTCCCTCTGCATTGGGCCTATGCCTGGTGGCTTGGTGCGAGCTAGCCGTGGACTCCCTGTGGGCATGTGGGTGCTGCTGCGGTCTGGTAGGGCTGCATTGTGGTGAAGTGGGGGGTGGCCTGCATTGGCTCCCTTCAGTGCGGCCTCTTTGTGAGGTGGTGGTGCTGGTGGAGGCTCGCTGCCTTGGGCGCCGTGATGGTGTGGCCTCCTCCCCATCATCTTCACCCCGTTGGGTTTGGCGTGTGCCTGTGGGGTACATAGGGTGTGGTTTGAGTTCAAGGCTACCTACGTTAGTGTCATGAAGTTCATGCTAACAGGTGGGATTGACGACAGTATCAATCATGCATTCAACTTGCATTTTGTTCAATCACCATGTGGTGCTTGGTGTGAGTGAGTATGGAGGTACACTGCATGGGAATTTTTGTGTGACAAGATTGCATGCGTGGTTGGGGTACTCTGCACTCAGGGTCTTGGGGGTGTATTCCTGCACACTCAAACTCTACGTAGCTGTCCCATGGCTATGGATGTCTATCCCCTGCCCCTAACATTGATGCACTGCACGTGCAGGGCCATCTAGGCAGCACTACGGTTCAATGGATGTAGGGCTCACTTATGGGTGTCTGCAGTTCCTCACACACATTTCTTCACATTCATTCACTAGGGTCTGCATGTGTGGTACTTTCAGGTGCTTGCATTTGGGGTGGGACTCACCTGCAGTTGGATCGATGCCAGTGCCTGCCTCCGCTCCACCAATTCCCTCGATGGTGCCAATGTCAATTAGGGCACTCATCTTCTCCTCACAAGTTCGGGTGGGGGTGGTGGTGGCCCTCCTCCAGTGCCCTGCTTGCACTCCTGTGCTGTGAGAGGATGCCGCAGACTCGCACACGCAGGTCGTTGAGGCGCTTGCTGCAATCCTCCCCAGCCCGGGACACACGCCCCACAGCAGTGACCCTTTGGCTGATGTTGCGCCAAATCTGTGCTCTGCGCTGGCCACTGGTTTTGCGCTGCTGCAGCTCCTCATGATGTGTCTCGGCCTCCTCCACCAGTACAGCCAGCTCCTGGTCGCTGAATTTGGGCTTTCTCACCCTGTCCAGGGCAGTCTTGCCCCTAGTGTGCTCCTGTGACATGTTTTGGTGTTAGATGGGGTGGATGGCTTCCAGGGGCTGTGAAAATACGACGGATTGTGATTTCCAAGATGGCCACCGCTCAGTTTCCCGTTCCGGCGGTGACGCGTTTCCCGCGCGCTAATAGCGGGCGCTCATGACGTGCGCTATTAGCGCGATATGGCGGTAGCACACGGTGCGCCGGATTTGATGGTTCTACCCGTTGCACGCTATTTGCGCTAACGCTATGTCCCGATGCGCGTACATGAAAACTTGTGATTTGGCGGATTATCCGCCGGGGGGCTTGGCGTTAGCGCTATTTACATTCAACGGGAAAACCGCTGCATTACCGCCGAAGTCGTGATGAGGCCCTAACTGTTGAAAATCGAAATTAGACATGGAGAGAGAAAGCAAGAAGCTTGTGTGTCAGAAAGGACATTCATCTTAAGGTTGAGGTCACTGACTATCAACTAATTAGTGTAGCAAATATGCAAGTTGGCTAATAATTCTAAAACAGCTGAGTCAAAAATAGGGTCAGAACTGGGGGATGATAACATTTTAAGAAAATGATATATAGTAGATACAGAGATTGAGAAGTGGATTAAAAGGGTTTCCATATTAAGGAGATGAGTCACAGCAAGAGTATACCAATGAAGGAAACCTTAAAAATAAAAGCCAAATCTCCACCCCGAATGGACAGAGGTTCGGTCCAGGGAAAGAATGTTGTAGCTAGCGGGTAAAGCTTAGACTACAGTTGGCCCAAAGAGTCACTATACAATGTTTCAGTTACACCCACTATGTTGGGTTTATAATCCTGCAATTGACCATAACAGGTGACAGCATGTGAGACAAGTGAGCGTGCGTTCAAGAAAAAACATTTTAACTGATCTAGCAGTTGAGTATCAGAGTCCACCCTTACCACTAAAGCTGTTACTTTAATAACCCCACTGAGAATTGATTTAAAGAACTGATGATAAACACATTTAATTCAATAAGATCTGCACCAAAAAAGCTTGCAACTCCTTACTGTAAAGATGCCGGTGGGGGGTGTCTGTACTTCTGCTCTCAATATGGTAGCGGAGAGGCACAGAGGACCCCAGCCGATATTCTCTATTATTGGTAAGTGGTCGACCAATCAAGGCCTAGCTTCTCAGGAGGTGATGCAGGCTGGTTCTTAAGTACAGTGTAGTCCCCAAGCACCCACAAAGGAATGTCCACACACTGTATCGGTTACAACACAGTCTTTATATAATTAATATTCAAAGGTATATACAATATCACGATAACTCACTTTGTACTCCGAAAATCAGCAATGGTAAATATATACAGTTCTAAAGTGGTACCACTAACGTTATCCAATCTCATTAAAGTGCATACGGACAGAATGACACACAGATTAAAATAAAGAGGAAACCAGCAGTAGAGAGAGGAAGGAAAGCAAGATGGTTGAACAATTGGCAGAATACTGGCCCTGTCTACCTAGACACAGTTCTGTGTGGAGATCCCCCCACCTGGGCAACCTGTGGGAGAAAGATACAAGCCCAGTCCATATATTGCTCACACTAGACTTTCGAATAGTTCTGCAACCCCAAAGTACCTTCGTGTTGTAGCGTTCCTCGTCTGGGAATCGACAGCCCTTCTTGAGTGCCCTCCCTTTAAGGTAGGAGTCACAGGTTGTCGAACGTCCGACGGATAACAGGTTGCGCTACGACGGTGAAGTGGCCGCGTCTGTCACAAGTCTCTCCCCTTCTCACCTGCTTTCCTGTTTGCTTGCAACCTTCTTTTGTGACTTCTTATGCACGGTCTGGGATTTATATAAGCCTGTGCACGGGTCTTCGGATTCCAGCGTGCTTCGTTCAGATTGTCCAGGACGGAACCAGGAAGGAACAATGTCCGCACGCGGAGGCACGGAAACCGTGGCTCGAGCGCGGGCGTAAATCCCGGAAAGTTCGGTAAGTTTGAGGGATGAAAGGAAAGGAGGAGGAATCAAGGAACTGGGAATAGAGAGATCAGGAAAATGGCCCTGAGCAAACTCCGACAGCACATGTCCAGCTACGGCAAACAGTAGCGTTGAGACGCACAGAGCCGCAGGGGTGTGTCTGTTTAGTAGTGCTCCGAGCGTGGAACGTAAAGGCTGCCAAGCTGTGTTTCGAATGCGACGGCCATGTTGGGAGGGTTACTGCATTCAGTGCTCTATGGGTCAGGGACCACGAGGGCCAAAAGGGACATAGGCGACGGTTCATGAGAGCATGCCTCCTCTGAAGCCCAGGTCCTCCGGGTTTGCATGGATGGATAAGGTGGTATCTTCAAATCAGCCTGGGGGCATTCATGTTTGATGTGGGTTCCCAGATGCGCTCACTAGGTGGATATCCTTTGCATTCGACCAAGTACTTCAGCTGACCGCGTCAGTACCAAGAATCACAAATCTGGAGACCTTTTATTCGAGTTGATCATTGACAATCACTGGAGTAGATCTTGGAGCAGTTCGAGAGGGTTGAACATATGGCTTCAATAGAGAAGTATGGAAGACGGGGTGGATCCTTTTCAATGATTCTGGTAGTCGGAGTCGAAAAGCCACTGGATTACCAATTTCTTTTATAGTAAAAGGACCATAATACCTGGGAGCCAATTTATTTGGTTGTAGGTGACGTGGGAGGAGTTTTGAGGATAACCAGACCTTATCGCCTATTGAATAGGAAGTCCCTGGTCTTCTTTTGAAGTCAGCATAATGTTTCACGTCTCTTCGGGCCTTTTCTAGGTTTTCTGTAGCTTCTTTATGTACATTGATTAGTGTTTCAATCCAGGAATGAACCGTAGGAACTGGGGTTGGATGTGGAAGAATGGACGGTAGGACTGAAGGATGAAATCCTTGACTAGAGAAAAAGGGGCTGGTTTTGATAGCTGAATGATCTGAATTGTATGCAAATTCGGCCACAGGTATTAAGAGTGACCAATCGTCCTGGACTTTGGTGGGGACGCAACGAAGATATTGTTGAGAGTTTGGTTTACTCGCTCAGTAGCTCCATTGGTCTGTTGATAACCCGAAGACAAGGCACGCTGGATACCCAGTATACGACATAACTGTTTCCAGAACTGGGTTATGTATTGGTGCCCTCTATCCGAAATGATCTTGGAAGGCAGCCCATGAAGCCAGAATATGTGTTCCAGGAAAATTCCAGCAAGTTCGGATGAGGATGGCAGTTTGCATAAAGGTGTAAAATGAGCCATATGAGTGAACACATCAATGGTAAGCATTATAGTTGTGTAGCCCCTGGAAGAGGGTAGTCCCACGATGAAATCCATGGCAATGATTTCCCAGGGTCTTGTTGTTATCGCCGGTTGGAGCTGGAGACCTGCTGGTCTTTTGTTATCATGTTTGTTCCGATTGCAGACTGCACATGTCTGGATATGGATCTTAATATCATCCATCATCTTTGGCCACCAAAACTGTCTTAGTATTAGATGGAGAGTGTTGGTGATGCCAAGGTGTCCGGAATGGAAAGTATCATGACATAGGCTTTTGATCTTTTGTCTCAGTCCAGGAGTGGGAATGACCAAGCGATTGTCCTTGAACAGGTATCCGTCCTTTGTTTTAAGATTCCATCGATTGTTTCTCTTAAACTCCTTCCAAGGTTCAGAGGACTGGGTTTGAATTCGAATATCCTCCAGGAGAGTAATTGCTTGGGAAACAAATATTGTGTGGGGAAACATCTTAGGAAAGGTCAGATCCTCAAGGGGTTCATAGTCAGGACGCCTGGATAAGGCATCGGCTATAACGTTATGTGTTCCAGGGAAGTGATGGATTTGGAATTGGTATTGGGCAAAAAAGAAAGCCCAGCAGGCTTGGCGACTGTTTCTACATTCTAGGGATTGTAGGACTTGGAGATTCCGATGGTCTGTGCGAACTTGAACCGGCTGTTTAGCTCCCAGAAGGAGATGATGCCAATCAGTGAAGGCCTGACGGATGGCCAACAGTTCCTTCTCCAGGACGGAATAATGGGTTTCACTGGGAGTCAAGGTGCGGGAGAGATAGGCAATGGGGTGTTCCAGTTTGTCTCCAAGTTCCTGTTTCAGGATTGCCCCAATGGCGTAGTTGGAAGCATCAGTTTCGACAATGAAGAGTCTGTCTGTGTCAGGTTGAGCAAAGATGGGAGCTTGTGTAAACTCCGACTTTAATAGTTGAAACGCCGAATCTTGGACTGAGGTCCACTGAAAGGGGGTGTCCTTTTTTAACAATGTAACAATAGGATGAAAAATTTCCGAAAATGCTGGAATAAACTTTCTGTAGAAGTTAGCAGGCCCCAGGAAGGATTTAATTTGCTTTACGCTAGTGGAAACAGGCCAAGATAGAATGGAATCAACCCTCGAAGAGTCCATTCCAATCCCTTTTTGGCTAAGTACAAATCCGAGATAGTGAACAGTAGATATGTGAAAAAGGCATTTCTCGGGTTTGGCCAGGGGTTTATGTTCCCGTAAACGTTGTAAGACTGCCCTTACGTGTTCTTCATGTTTTTGATGGACCTTGGAGTAGATCAGTATGTCGTCTAGATATACAATGGAACAGCATATCAGAAAATACCCGATCCATGAAGCGTTGGAAGACTGCTGGGGCATTAGCAAGTCCAAAAGGCATAACTAGATATTCAAAATGGCCAAAGGGTGTTCTAAAGGCTGTCTTCCATTCGTCACCTTCCTTTATACGAATAAGATGGTAGGTGCCCCTGAGGTCTAGTTTTGTGAAGATGAAAGCACCTCTGACGGCTTCCAGGATGTCTGATATGAGAGGCAATGGATAACGGTCCTTAAGAGTGCATTGATTAAAACCACAGTAATCGAGACATGGCCTAAGCTCCTTGGAATCCTTCTTGGGAACAAAAAATAGGGAGGCGCTCGCCGGGGACTTGGATGGTCGAATAGTTCCGTTTTCCAGATTGGTATCCAGGTATTCCCAGAGGGCCCTCTTTTCAGGTTCTGACAAGATAAATATTCTTCCAAACGGAATTACTGCGGAAGGTTCGGTATCGATGGCACAATCTTCAGGTCTGTGGGTTGGTAGAGCTTGAACTACGGCTGTTGAAAAGACATCTGTGTACGCCTGATAGGCCCTGGGAATCTGGATGATGTTAGAGATGGTGACTGGTAATTGTTGATCTTTTTAGAAGTCTTCAGAGGCTTTTGGTAAGGTGTTCAGGGACAAACAGTCGGACATACAATGTTCCGAACCAAGAAATAGAGAGCCTGCTGCCCAATTGATGTAAGGATTGTACCTCTGTAAGCAGGGCATGCCTAAAACCATTGGATAGTGGACAGATCTTATAATATCAAATTTAACATTTTCTTGATGGTGGTTTATGGAGAGAAGCTCCTTGGTTTGAAGGGTTATGGGTCCTGAAGACAGGGGTCTTCCATCGATAGCTTCAACAGGTTGCAAAGTCTCTCGTGTTTCGCATGGAATGTGATGAGTTGTGACCCAATCATGATCTATGAATATGCCCATGGCTCCGCAATCCACTAATGCCAGGATGGGGCAGGATTCTTTTCTTGGAAGGCGATTGAAAGGCCTATAGAATCACAAGGTTATTTTGTCCAGGAGAGTTCAAGGAAGGAATTGATGTGGAGCAGACATCATTCTCCTGAAACTGTGCCCCATCTAGGATCGGGAGCTGGCATTTCCCGAACGCCGTGGAGGAGCAATAGGGCACTCTCTGACAAGATGTTTATCGGAGGCGCAATACATACAGAGACCAGTGTGAATACGGCGCATCCTTTCTTGTGGTGTAATAGGTCCACGGAATGCCCCCAGTTGCATGGGCTCTGGATCTGAGGTCGGAGAAACTGCGGGTTCTGGACTAGAATGGTGGTTTATGTCAGCCTTTGGGAATGATGATTTTGACTTCTTTTTCTCCGCCTTTCTTTCCTGGATTCGAAAATCAATTTGCAAGGAAAGATCCAAGAGGGCCTGGAAGAAATTAGGGCGAGCTACCCTGGCTAGTTCGTCCTTTATTTCTTCATTCAACCCTCTGCAAAAGAGAGTGAAGCTAGCCTCTTGGGAGCAATCAGCTTCCTTCATAAGTTGTTTGAAACGGGTGACGTAGGTAAGCATATCCTGAGATCCTTGTCGAAAATCAAGTAGACGTTCTTGAGCGATGTAAACCTGCTCAGGACAATCAAACATGGCCTTTAGGGCTTCCACAAATCCATTGTAATCATCCAGGAGGACGTCGCCCGAATTGACTAAGGGAGTTGCCCAGGTTAATGCGTTGCCGGTGAGGTGTGATATCATAAACCTTACTTTTGCTCTAGGGATGGAAAAGTATTAGGGCTTGAAGGTGAAATGCACCAAGCATGAATCTAGGAAGGCACAAAGGGTCTTTGGAGGACCATCATATTTGTCCACCACTCCTCCCAATAACACACTTTCCTTGGTAGCAGAATCACGAGACAATACCAGCTGCTTTAAGGCAGCGTTCTCAGCTTTAAGGTTTTGAACTTCTGTGGTGAGTTCCTGCATGCCTTGCATGAGGTCTTGAACCGTGGCTTCCATCCCTGTATCCGTATCGATTTTTAGGTGTTTCAATCTGTCACAAGTCTCTCCCCTTCTCACCCGTCTTTCCTGTTTATTTGCGACCTTCTTTTGTGACTTCTTCCGCACGGTCCGGGATTTATATAAGCCTGTGCGCAGGTCTTCGGATTCCAGCGTGCTTCGTTCAGATTGTCCAGGATGGAACCAGGAAGGAACAATGTCCGCGCGCGGAGGCACGGAAACCGTGGCTCGAGCACGGGCGAAAAATCCAGGAAAGTTCGGTAAGTTTGAGGGATGAAAGGAAAGGAAAGAACCGGGAATAGAGAGATCAGGAAAATAGCCCCGAGCGAACTCCGACAGCACACGTCCAGCTACAGCGAAACAGTAGCATTGAGATGCTGAGAGCCGCTGGGGTGTGTCTGTTTAGTAGTGCTCCAAGCGTGGAACGTAAAGGCTGGCAAGCTGTGTTTTGAATGCGACGGCCATGTTGGGAGGGTTACTGCATTCAGTGCTCGATGGGTCAGGGACCACGAGGTCCAAAAGGGACGTAGGCGACGGTTCATGACAGCGTCGTTCCTAGCGGTGCTCGTTGATGGGGAGGCATAAACATCCTGCAAGGAAGAGGCGTGCGGGGCACCTCGGTGTCGATAGTTCTGGACCACAAAGAGTTTGAAGAACTGTGGCCCAGCAAGGGCATCGAGTCATCGGCATCTCTGTGGTCTTTTGGGTGGTGGGAAACCTGCCGGCGGATGCTCCTCGGCCCGTCAACAGTCAGGCCTTCTCTAGCAGGATACAGCAGCGACGATGCGGTCAAGAGCGTCCTTGGATCAATGAAGTTCTTAGGCAAATGGGAGCACGGTGGCTCCGGTCGGCGACGGCGGTCGTCGACAGTGGCGGACAACATTCCGGGTGCTTCTCTTTGGAATTCCGCAGCAGTGCCCGTATCGGGTCGGCAAGCCTGTCGAAGGTCTATCTACCAGGGAGCTTTGGCAAAGGTCAGCTGGTGCAGGATGGTCCCTCGTAGCTGCAATAGTACTTGAATGGAACAGTGGGCTCAGATGTCACTTTCTTCACTTAAGCTTCACAACACACTTCCTTCCTCACCTGCGTCTCTGGAACTGGTATCAAACTCCTTCTTCCTTCCCTTCTTTCTCCCTGTAGTTCTCTTTTTCTTGTAGAGATAAGGCCTGCCTCGGATGAAAGCCACTATGCCTGCCTTCTGGACTGGTGGGCTAGTGGCCCCTCCCCCCGAGACAGTCAATTGGGGGAAAGAACTTTGTGATGCAGTATAAAAACTTGAGTTGGTAGCACAGCTTTCTCTGGACTGGAGACCTTCGGACACGTTGTACAATCACGGAATGCGGGGTGCCAAGGAGATAAGTAGTGTGATCTGAAATCAGGACCCCAGAGGTAATGATGTAGAGAAAGTAGATGTTCCGGAAGGCACAGCAATGAATTCCCAAAGAGAAATGGTATCAGGTAATAATATCGCCATATATATGGTCGCCGTAAATAATATCGCCGCGAAAATGTCGTGGAGATATTATTTGGGTGACCATATATATGGGGACAGGGGCAAAAAAAAAAAAATTAAAAAAGGAAAAAAAAAAGTGTAGGGGTTGCGGGGGTGTCCCCCGCATGTTCCATGCAATAATGTCGCCACAAAGAACGGCCATTTTTCGGCGATATTTTTGCATGGCGAGATTTTTGTGGCGACATTATTACATGGAACCAGAGAAATGTAGAAATGAGAAGCCGGAAAGAGGGAAAGGGAATTGGAGAGGAGAGATACATGGCCAAGGTCTCTGGAGAGGGAATAGGAGAAACATAGCACAGTAGGGGCTCTGGGACAGGAACAGAAGAAGCACAGCAGCAGTAGCTATGGCAGACGGAGTGGAAAGAAGGCACCGCCACAGCAAGCTGGGAAGGGAAACCAAAGGATTGAGTGGCCAGGCCGAGAGCCAAGCAGAACAGACAGAAAACGCTCAAGAAGAGCAAAGAAAACCTACAGACAGCTTCTCACTTATAAACTAGCACAAGGGTTGCAAGGCTCTGGCTGCCGGGTCGGAAAGGCATATGTAGGAAGAGGCAATGGTCATCTTAGAATAGACTAAACTGGCACATCATGTTACGAAATAACGTGATGTGCAGATCAATGTCTGCAGACAGACCATCACTTCCACAAGCGCCATTGGCCGCCGCGGGTTACGATTAATGATGAATACCTAATCTAACAAAGCAGCCAAAGGTTTCTAAATCAGACAAATATTGAAATCTTTTGAGTAGTAATACAATCAAAAAATGGGAGAATGATTGGAACATGCATCCATCTCCTGACACCTGGGAAAATATTTGGAAGCAATATTATGCCACTTACGTCACAGCCAATCTTACACAATCACACGTTTTCATCCTACAGAGCGTATTTAAATCCAGCAAGAACATCCAAGATTTCAAACACTTCTTCTAATCTTTGCTGGTCATGCCAAAGACCCATGATGACTGTGTTCACTCCATTTCCAAATGTAAATTTGCTTTTGCTTTTTGGGGGAAGATATGGAAGTTTTTTCAAACTACATTACATTTTCAAGAACCATTAACTTTGTGTAACTTACTGATTGCTACACTGGTTCATTCTTTTATGGACAAAATCTCCTCTCCCGGCCTTTCCAATGTTTGTATTTATATTGGTTTCCATCTTATTATGTCAAATTTGAAAACTGATGATAACTTATCTTATAAAATGTGGCGGAATTCCACATGTTCCTTTTATAGAATTGAAAAAATCACATGCTTACTCCAGTGAAAAACGTCCTAAATGTATCAATAAATGAGGCGTATTTATGACATATCTGAGTAATAGTGGAACATTCTAGTTGATATTTGTATTATGACATCTCCCACCTTTTTTTTCCTATTGTTTCTTTGTTCATTTTGTCTGTCTCCTGTGAGGAATTGAGGTAATTCTTCCCTTCCGCCCAAGGGGGAGACCATTCCTGTGAGGTTAGGGAGATGAGCCTGCTCCTCAATACCCTCTCTAGGGGGCAGAGGCATGTGGAGCTCCCTCAAGTTGGTAATATCATGGCCTACATGGGATGCGACAAAACACAAGAAAATATGAATCACCAAAACTGGGATGACAAAATGATAAGGGATATCATTATCCTGGGAGAAAAGGTTGTATCCCTTTAAATCCAGACGTCCACCTTTGTGGGATGAGTAGGTTAAAGGAAATAACTCCAAAGAGGAAGGAGAGAGAACCAAGAGATGAGAGAGAGGAACGCAGGTGTAAGTTGTGGGAGGCCCTAAGCTGCACCGCACCAGACACGAGAAGACAGCAAGAAACATGCAAGTTTCAAGCTCGCCTAAAGCTGCTTTCCAGGATGACAAAGTCACAGCAGTCCTGTGACATGAGAAACCAACCTGGTAGGAGCACAAAACAAGCACAGGTGTTGACGAACCACAGACCCAGCTCTGTGGTGGACCGTTGGTCCCAAGAACTGCACTGAGATGCCAACAAACCCAAAGAACTGTGTGACCGTGAATGCAGTGAAGCATAGCAATGCAGATAGAAGAAAAGAGAGGACATTGACCTGAACGTCAGAGAAGACACAGCATTTGCGATACCCAGCAGAAAAAAGAGACCCTGGGACTGAAACTCTCAGAGAAAGTTCCCTACCATGAGGGAAGTTAACCGGGTGAACGCGAGGTGCAGGGAGACACCAGGGAGTCAACATGTCAAACAGCCAACTCGTCACAGTAGAAGACATAAAAGAGATCTACCTTTGAAACTAAATGGATATCAAGAGAAAATAATTACAATACACAGCCATCTTGTCATAGTAGAAGATATGAAATAGTATTGACTTTGAAAGCAAATGGAGAAAAATATTGTAATCCAAGAGAAAATCTGTATACAACCCAGTTAAATCGCTACAGTAGAAGATATGAAACAGAGTTAACTTTGCAAGTAAATAGATACAAATATTGCAAAAAACAAGAGAGGACCATTGAAGAAGAATTGGACAATAAGAGAGAAAACCAGTGGGACAAAAGGCACTGTAAGGGGCTTTGAAGTATGAAAGCAGGGAAGCCTCATAAAGGAGCAAAACAAGCAAAATAGATTGGTGCATAGCTGGGACAGTGAATAGGCCCAGGGATTCACAGCTACTCATGGGGGCAAGTGGCATGCCGAGTGCCCAGAACATACACTCTGAAGGCTATTTCGGAGAGCAGGATGGCGTTGGAGAATAAAAGAGACACAGTTGGCACTAATGTGTGGTTGCCGAGGTAAGACCCGCAGAATGTTTCGTAGAGGATGATGATGACTGAAACTAAGGTGATTGAAATGGAAAAGAAGGTCAAAGCTCTTGACACACAGCTAATGGATCTGAAAGCCTGACCTTAGTCTTGGAGTGACACTTGGCAGATGAAGTAGGGAGAGCACAGGGAAATAAGATTAGGATAGTGTGCCTTGCACAGGGAGAGGAGGGTAAAGATGTGACAGACTTTACGAGAAATCACTAGTGAAAGTGATGGGAGCAGACTGTCTCTCCCCATTCTTATACGGTGGAATGTGCTCATAGACAATTGAAACTACCTCCCGTTGAAGCACCATCAGCAGTAAAATACCCAGACACAAAAATGGAAGTAAAATAAAAATACTTTAAATGTACCGTACGTTTTTATAAAATACGTTGGTGTGGAAGATCAGTTCCACAGTTACATTTATGCGCTCCAGAATCAAACCTGAACTGCAGAGAGACCTTCATAGCTGATGAACAGTGAACTTTACAGAGAACTCTGATGTTCAACATTTGCCCCTTCCCTGCATCCACTTGCCCACCATTAAAACACAGTTGAGCTATGAATCAAGGCAACGCTACTGGTTTAATGAAGTGGAGAGGGGATCTGAATGCGGATTGTCACCATCTGATGCAGCCAAAGCACTGAAGAGCAGGAGATGGTACAAACGATAGAAATAAAAAAGCAATTGCCAGAGTGATTGTACTGGAACAAGTAGAAAGACATACAGTATATCTCATAGAATGCCTGAATTTGTAGGTGATTGTCACAATGTCAAACAGGATTACAAGGATCACAAGTCCTATAGTGCATTTGGTTAGGAAATGACACCCTGACTAATGTAGTATTTTTGTGGTGAGGTAAGTTTTACATTAGATAGCTACGCAAGAACCCCACTAAATAGATTTGCGTATCTGAACATAACTAACTACAGAGAAATTCAGGTTCTCAAAAGAACCTCTGGTTAAAGAGCATTGGTTGGCCTAATGTGACTAAACGTAGCAAAATTTACAAATTTAGGCTTCAGTACAGTGCCAGTCGTAGCATTGGTTACTCTACCGGTTCCCATGGCTTCATGCAGGAAATGGATCAATTGCCCAAATAAAAAAAAGGGTATAAATAAAAATGGATACACCTTCTCCAAACGTACTGTAGTATTTATACTAGCAAGAGAGATTAGAAAACAGAGAGAGTGAAAGACGAAAGAAAGAATTTGGAGACAGAATTATAAGAGGGATTTTGAAAAATAGAAGAAACAGCAGGAATGAAAGAGGTGAAAGAGAGACAAATAGGGAAACCACCGTTTTGCAATGATAGGCTGATCTACCTTGCAGACTTCAATGTTCCCCCTCAGAACTGAATCCAGCAACACTGATGCTCACTGCGAGGAACTGATGGTGGCAACAAGTAAGACAGACACAAGGGATCACAATTTAAGGGTGTTTATTGAACAATGAATTCTGTATGCAGGTTGGAGAAATGCCCAATCCAAACCTAAATCTAAGATGGGAGCAATCGTAGACCATCAAATGAAAATAAGGCAGTCCTAGTGGCGTTGTGTCAAATAAAAGGGCCTATACAAAGAGACCTATTGCCAAACCTTACAACTAATGTAAAAAAGGGTGTTGGATAGTTTTCAAGAAACAAAAGAAGTGTTTTCAATTAAAATGTCAGGATGCGGTAGCCTGAGCCTTCCTTCCCCACGTTTTGTGCACGGTGTAAGATTGGAGCTTTGAGCACAGTACAGCCTCAGGCTTCTCCAGCATGAGACAACAGTTCCAATGGCATTCTCAGGACTGTCGATGGCCAATTCCCGTTTCCTCTGAAAAGTCTCTTGCCTTCGGGGCTTGATTTCTTAAAAAATAACAAAACAAAAGTTCCTTTAACCAAAAGAAAGTTTTTTAGGGTGATAATGATTCTTCCTTGGGTCCCCCTATTCTGGGCACTGACAGTTCTCAATTGTAATCCATTGTTCAAATAGGGTGATGTTTTCACCCTTGCGTCCCCCCTTCTAGGCACTGACCTTTCACCCCTGGATCACCCTTGGTCGGGCCCGGGCCCCTCTTGACTGTCAGTACTTTGGGTGATAGCTTCACATTTGGATCTCCCGCTGCCAGGTTCAGACCTCTCTTGACTGCTATTACTTGGGTGTTAGCTTCATCTTGGGATCTCCCTCTGTCGGGCTTGGACCCTTCTTCTCTGGCATCCCTCCTTCGGGTTCACTCTTGCCATCTCTTAACTTTTGCTTTCACTTTTCTCAATATTGGGGTGACAACTTTTCACCCTTGGATCCTGCTATGCTGGGCTCTGACCCCTCTCGATACTTAGCCTCCCTTTGATGGGTTTACTGTGGCTCTCGATCAGGGTGATATTGGCTCACCCCTGGGTCCCCCTCTTCTGGGTGCTCACCCCTCTATACTTTCAATGTTCTCTTTTTACACGGTTTGATGTTTGTGGGATTCACCTCCCTTTCTTTCACACTGCTTGTAGATCAAAGTCTTTAGATTGTACAAGGATTTTGCTTTACCCTCTGTATGACCACTTTGACCTACTTCGCTGGCCCTCCTGGAGCCTGGAGCCTTCTGCTAAT
The DNA here is from genome assembly GCF_040938575.1 of Ambystoma mexicanum. Classification (NCBI taxonomy): domain Eukaryota; kingdom Metazoa; phylum Chordata; class Amphibia; order Caudata; family Ambystomatidae; genus Ambystoma; species Ambystoma mexicanum. Next base: position 259,136,185 of record NC_090922.1, read on the forward strand.
TGTAGTTTTGCTCAGATGGGGATTGACCAGAGCCTCTTAAGTTAGCACCCACGTGGAGCCATTTCCCCTCTTGCTGGACTCCCCTTCACACTTTCTACAGTTCATTCAAAGTTTGTTGGTTCAAACTGGCCAATCCTGCGATTCTCATTCATCACAGCCCAGTTCTCATCGGTTCTCCCCTCGACTCACTGGCTGTGATGAACTGCTTGGCTTTTCTCTCTGGAGTCAAGGCTGGCACTACGTGCGCGGGAGCTTCCCTCGCTCCTGCTTATTGGCATAGGCTTGCCCTGTATATGGTTGACATATGTTGCAAGACACTTGTGCTATTGATCGCGGTGTTAGGCTCTCTTCCACAAATGTTCTGCAGGACTGGGACAAAAAGGGCAAGGTCACTTCTCTCCTCACCACCCTCTTGATTCCTGCCACCTTTCTCCTTCTCTTGTAACTGCCACACTTGATTAGCCATCTCGTCGTGCTGAGTGCCGCTCTTGCCTTGCTCGTACTGCGCTCTCCTGCTCGAACTTTAATCTCTGTGGGGAAAAGGAAGGGCCGTCAGGTGTGTGTGATTTGAGTCAATTCCCTGACTTTGCCTGACCCTCGGGTTGGGACCTGTCAGGTACACTGGTTGCATATTAGTCAGTTCTTTATTATGTGGTGCAAAGGTGTTCGTGTCAGAAAAGCTGGGGGCAGTGTTTTTGAACGCCCTACATGAGAGGGTGGGGAAAAGGTGTCAAAGGAAGGGGGAAACCGCATCTCACCTATCTGTGCCCCACTCTCACTCCTCAAGGACCCCCTATCCAGGTGATCCTCCCTCTCTGGTTCACCCCCAGGAACTGGATCCAATAGCAACGGCCATGTTCTGGAAACCTGGATAACTTATCCTTGAGGTTTAGACCAGGAGCCACCTTCAGGTTTCTCACATCACCTTCAATTCCTTTTTATAGCTTATCAAATCAACTGGCTCAGCCAGCCTAGAGCCTTGTCATCTGCATTTAACTCGAACATGTGTTAAATGGCTCAGGCTGTGATGCATTAAAAATGTTTAGCTCCGCAAGTTTTGTAAATAGTACGTGGTTCATATGAATGCGTACATATTTAAATTTTAAAATATTGTCCATGCATTGTGGGGCATGCGAGTGGTGCCATAAAGAGTCCATCAGAGATATCTCTCTGTGTTGTTGAATCACGCTCACCAACTGGAGACACTGCCTATAAAAACCTCTTTGCAAACACCAACCAAGCGTTGCTTCAGAACTCTGGAGGCCAAGCCATCACTGCTACTGTCACCACATGATGAAGGTGGCCAAGAAGGATGCTCTTACCTTCCTCAACGCCACTAAATACACCTGCTACATGACCTTGCCCTACATCTCTCCCCCTCTGCTTTTTACCCACTCGCTCATTTTTTCCCATCTTTAAACCCCATTTGATTCTATCCTACATTACCTCACTAGTAAGATAATCCTTTAAATAATTATCCTAAACTATGTATTTTGCTGGTTTTACGCATATTTTGCCTTCATCATAATTTTGATATAACTGTACTAAATCAAATGATGTAAAATATTCTGTATTTTACATGTGATCATGAATCCCAATACTGGCGATTATACAAATAAAGATCTTCTCCCCCAAATATCCCTCGTTTAGGGGAATCGCTGATTAATCCCAATGATAGAGCATAGTCGCTCTTCAGATTTGACTCTTACTAACGACACATCTCTTTCGTTGTAATTAAAACGTTCCGTAAGCGTGTCAGTTTTTAATGAGCTGTGCCTGAGCCCGTTTTGAAATGCAAGCACGTTGGGACCCACAGTGACGCAGCAGTGTTTACACCACGGGGATCATTAGGAGGCGCTTGTTTCTAATGCACACAAACAATCTTCCAAGCAATTTACTTCTGCTTGCCTCCAGAGGAAGGTTTGGCATTACTCTGTTCAGTAATTGGAGGCGCCTCCGAGAATGTAATCACCCAGGGGACAGGCCACCACATGCATGAATATACAAATAGATAATACAAATTATAAAGCCTCAATACTCAGCTCATGAAAACATCGTGTATTAAAGAACAATAAACTGGCATTGTCAGGTTTCTTGATGGTGCCATGATCATTAGCATATGAGCCAATTGTAATTCTCATGCTATTAGGCTGAGGATATTTGCTGAGGTAATTAGCATTATTGATGTTAACACCTTAAATGCTAAAAGTGTACACTTTCTACCTAATTTGTGTAGGAAATAATTGAAGTCCTGTACTTTCAAAGAGTGCGATAGACGTGTTAATACCCACTGTATTTCTGACCACCACAAACAAAGGCTAACATTAGTCTTGGGAGCTTTCCAAGGTAAAAGAACACATTAGCCTTGCACGTGGAGATACAGTGACAGCACTCTTAGTGAAAGACACTACGCATGATGGGACTTCACGCCATATTTCTGACCTACTCCAGGAGGCAATTATGGATATGCAAGTGCAACTTAATTTCACCTTCATGCAACTATGAGTTGCACAAATTAGGAAAACACATCACTACGTGTATTTGAGCTTGTGTATCATAAAAAAAGCGCAAATGTGTCATAGTGTGCATTTATGTATGTTGGGACAGGATGTGGAATTTGGCACAATTGTTTACTTCCACACACATTGACTTGCAGACAGACATCTAGGGTACATGCAGGTGAATGTGCAAAGCACATTGTCACAGATTCTCACACTGCATGCAACTTCTTCCCATTGTAAAGCTGTGCACATATTGAGCATGTGTCTAGCTTCACAAATAGTATGTTTAAAAGGTGTCTGAACAATATTCTGAAAGGCACATATGAAAATGGCAGGAGGAGCCCCTTGGGTCTGTCCTGTTGGTGTTGATCTCTGTGATGCATCAGGCATCCATTCCACTTCCCTGTGGTTGGAAAGAGGCATTGAAAATAAAAAAAGCCCTGGCAGGCATCCACTTGCAAATACTCCTTAGCTGGCTTAGCCTGCAGCTTTGTGCTATTTAGCTATCTCTTATCAAACGATCAAAGCCCTTTTGTCAGTTCTAGAACGTGCACATTTGGCAGTGTTTAGGCAGGGTGCACAAACACTAGTCTATATATTTGCCCCTCCTGATCTTTAGGATGTCTCCTACTCATTTGATAATTCCAAATGTCGATTGACTGGAATATCACATCTGACTGTTTGTCGACCTCCTGAAGTGCTACCTGGCACCTTTCAAAAATGTTCAACATGCAGGATTTCATGTTCATATTACCCTGGGCCTCATCAACCTACTATGACTCCATGTCTAAGCTTGAGATCGATTAAAGATAACCTAAATGATCAGCACTGCCCTCTATCTGAACTACCCAAAATACACGAAGGACAAATTCACTATTTTTGGACATTTTTCGGATGCAACACCCCCTTCCGCGTCACCCACAAATGCACAGTTTCTTGTCTGCAGAGTGAGGTATGGAAGCGCCACCCACCCCTCATCTTCACGCCTGACTCATCCTGTTCCCCCACTGTCAGACACTGACAGGCTACTCTCTACTAGACATATACTCTGGCCTTCTACCTGTGATATGTAGTGCTTAGCTATTTGCCAGGTGTCACAGGAGACTAGAGTCTCTGGGTTAGCGGCCTGAGCTCTGGGATCGCTAAACCCAGACAGCTCCTTCCTGCTCATCTTCCAACCTGTGGACAATCATACACCTCCAAACTACTTGGGGCACTACCTCCACCCAAGTCTATGTGAACTCCTCTAGGCCACATAGGAAACCCTAAAGTGAGAATGACAATAAGTCTATTCCTACTGACTGCAGGGTATCAAGCACGATGTATACCCCTCTCTCTCATGTAGATATGACTTGTATATTTGTATTCTTTTCTCTACCACAGGAGGGTCATGTAACTCCTTTTATTTTCGTGATTTCAGATACTATATTATACTATACTTAGATTCCTTTCAAGTCACTAGCCTTTTTCTAGATGCTTGCTATGGCCTTTCCTATACCAGACTCCCTATTTCCAATATGGCTGTCTCCTACTCCTTGCTCCTGATGCACTATTCCAGGGAATATGAAGGTGTTCCCAATACATACTGACCTATGCTGAATCCTCGCTTCCAAAAAGCACATGCCATGAGCAGCCAGAGTCTTACTCAGATGCACATAAAGCAATCCTTTGTTGAATCAGCATCTAGATTAATCTCAGCCCCTAGCCAAACCCTAGCCCTATCTATTATGTGGGCTCGGTCTTCACCCCATAATCCCTTCTGCCTTTGTCCAGAATCACCTGTCTACGCTGCTCCAATCCTCTGAGTACACTTCCAGCTGCTTGGCATCAGGCTACCAACACTCTTGCTCTCTCTCTGAGGGACCCAAATCGGTTACTGTATTCATGCATGGCAAAGGGTTTGCATGGGCGTCGCAGGCCAAAACTCTGAATGCCAGAGGTTGGTTCAAGTAGCACTCATAAATCGAGCCTACATTTTAGTCTGGACTATGGTCGATGCTTGCCAAAGGCCCGATTCCACCTGCTCTACTCAGCTTAGCACAGAGTCCTCAGAGCGCACCAGCAGCTGTTCTGCACTATCTCATTCATTCAATGGAGGCAATTCTGAGCAGGCATTCTCTCACTTGAGGGGTATCTAGGTTCCCTGACTAAAAAGGGCCTTTTACCTATACCAACAGCTGTCCATGGCATCACAGGTCTTGAGAAACACAAGGTAATATTATGTTGCAGTCTTGTTAGAAAGCTATATGTGCAATTCTCTCACCAGCCTTCTTTCAGATACACCCAATTATATACAGCGCCTAAAATACATATGCATATTCACCTTCACCTTCCATGTCTCATGCCACAGCAGGGCTGTTATAAAGAGACCTCTGTAGTAAAGACACTCTACACATGAAAATTCCAACTTTCAAGAAACAACCAACAGTAAAATAAATTCTTCTCTGGGAATGCTCCAGGAAATGCACTGGTAATACTGAACTGTGATGCAATTTGTACATCTGTGCCATTGACGCCCCCCCCCTGCTCCCACCCGCACAATCTATATCTCTGAACTTCTCAAACAATTTCTTTTTTACCAGCTTTTTTCGAGACATCATACAAAATGCTGATAGCATGTGAGGGCTTATAGCGCTTAGCAGGTTGATCATGACCAACATCTTCTAGTCACACAACCCTGCGTAATCATATCACCTTTATCCCATATGAATGCTTTTAGCACCCCAATTATCCGTTCTACGCTTACAGTCCAAACCTGTGAGGGTTACTCCTCAAACCCCACTCTAGAAGCGTTGGTTGCACTCCCTACTTCCTTCTTTGGACAACCTCTGAACCCCCATGTTTATGTATTCCCAAACCCAACTACATCCCGACGCCTGTTGGCACCCCCTCTCTACCTAACACTAAAACGTTGTTGTCTCCAAGATCTGCTTATTCCCTGTGAACTCTCCTTGCTTGCTCCCACTGTCCTCCCCTAATTTGGGTCAAAATCAGCAGTGGCCACTTGGATGAGTGCACACAGCACTGTTGCTCTTCTAGGGGCTTGCATTCTGGGAACTTGGCAGAAAGAGCCACATGTAGCATCAGGCACTTTCTGAATTCTTGCCCTCGCTTAGACCACTTGTCAAGGAAATGGGGACCTAGAAGTAACTTCTAATAACCGATAATGTATTAAAGTCGACAGCACATAGGCTCTGGTAGCATAGGTCCGACTTTATCAGTGATGGCTAACTTTAAGGCATCTCGTGGGTGGGAGCCTCCCCTTGCAGCTGTTTTGGTTTCTTAAACTTGGAGAGAAAGCTACAGTTTATTATTTTCAGTGAAGTTCTTTTTTTAACTGAGATTTTAAAAAAACAGCAGAATGTATTGGGCAGCAGCCCCCATTCAGAACACAAGATACTTCAGTCAATCATACAGAAAGAAAATGCATAAAAAGAAAAAAAGTGTCATTGAAAGTCATCAACCAAGGTGCATAGACATGAATTTTTCATTTTTGTTATTCAAATCAAAGGTGTTTTCTTTCTGCAAGGAAATGATGGTTTCCTTAACAGACACACTTTCTACACATGATCTCTGGTTAAAATGTGTTCTCAACGGTTACACCTGAGCTGAGCTGAGGCTCACCAGGTTTACCGTGCACAATTGCTGCTCATTGTAAATCTACCAAAATACCCATCGAGTCCTATGGACTCCAAAAATGTTGATTTACATTGCCCTAGCATCACCCACAATCCGTTTGTAAACCACAGTGGTAACATTAAATGATTTTGGTGGTAAACCGTGGATTTAATGCCGATTTACCGGCAAACTCATAATGATGCCCATTGAGTGTGTAACAAAATTACTGTCCTCCATATAATGGAAATGTATACACTCCTGCTCTGCACATTTCCAAGAAACACCAACAGGTGAAACATGAACTGACCCCATTGTCTTGAGGGGTTCAGTAAAACCCAGAATATTTTAAAAGGACATCTTGTAAATTACTGTATCCTTCTAACATACAGGTGAACATGTAAGCTTGCATTGTAGAAATTATTGAACTAAAGATTATTCGGCTGTTTAGACATATTTGATGTAATTAAAGATGGCATTTGAAGAACAAGCTATTACTGCTTCAGTGTTGTTAAAAAGGATATTAAACAAATCAGAACATTTGTAGTTTAAAAGTCATGTGCTACATATGTTGTGTTTCAAATAAGGTCAAAGAACATATGGGGATGCTCTTAGTTCTATGAAAATGTAACTTGAGAAATGCCTGTGAACTTTAATTGAACTAAAATATATATGCTGATGCTAAACACCTATGAACTCTCATATACAAGAATGTCCATGCCTCCATTAACCTATCATTTAAATCAAGGCAGTCTATTTTTCAGCGTAGCGTGTCATTTTAATTTTTAAATAGTGCTATTTTTGTGTGGTTCATTGCATTTGTGCATGTTGTTTAATTGCTAATGGAGAATTCCGAATATAATAAAGAACTTGTGCTTGCTTGGTATGCTTGGATTAATGCTTGGACGAAGATAATTAGAACAGGTGTGTGTGTGTGTGTGTTAATGTATCTATCGTTCCAAACTGTATTTCTGAGCTAATCTCCAGAAAACTATTAAATTGACAAATGATCATTTCACTGACACGTTAATTTTCAAAAACAGATGCAGAGGGAGGTCCCTTAACATTTTACTTTGGAAGGTAAAACGTCCCACAAAGAATGTGCACCTGTTCCATTAAGCCTTAGTTAATGGAGAATAGATCATTATTTTATTATTGTGTCAAGTTAAATATGGTTCTAAGCAACAGATGGAAGACCGTTGATAATAATCAGGACACACATATGAAACCTAGCGAATGTACAGCAGAAGTCCATTGGAAAGTACATTTCCCATTATATTGCGTTAATGATTTGTCCCACTGAATAAGGAAATACAGATCTGAATTCAGCAGAAAAATGCAAATGTAATCCAAACCATGAACCAATTTTAAAAGATTACTTTGTGAATAATCCACATATCAAGCTAACCGAAGTATGTACAAAATGACAAAAATGTAAGTTATATCCCTGGATTCTGAATATTCTTACAGATCCGAATATGTAATGTTCCTCAATATCACATGTGCATTTAAAGCGTTATACTACAATGAGCATTTCAGCTCAGTATCAGTTCCTGAAAGGATGGCTAGTTTGCAGCTGAGCTAATATACTGTTCTTATGACACATCAATTTGGCTGAAGAAAAAATATACTAGAATTGCAAAAAGTACAGGACCCTGAAAGGACTTCCAGCTGGGCCAGAAGGGGACCAGAGCTGGCTACCCCAATTACAAGCAAGAGGGTACTTGGGCCCAAACAAAATTGCCACCACAAGAACGGAAGACTCAACAATAGGGCAACAGTTACTGGGCCTCATTACAGGGAAGGCGGTAAGGGTTAACGGTCACCGGTAATGGTACCGGTGACTGTTAACCCTTACCGCCTTACTACGAGGTCCCTTTGCGGGTTGGTACTTTAACGCCTGCTTTTTAGCAGGTGTCAAAAACCAACCCACAAAGGGACCAGGGTGCTAATTACAGTACCACAATTTGCGGTACCATAATTAGCACTTTCCCCATTCCCATTATGCCCTATGGGGCAAAAATGGGGAAGGGCAATGGGGGAAGGGGGAATTACCGCCCCGCCAACCTTGGAATAGGGCGGTAATTCCCCTTTCCTCCAAGGCGGTGCCGGTATTTTACCGGCATGGACCAAGGTGCTAGTAGCACCTTGGTCCACCGCCTACCGTGTAATGAGGCCCACTGTCTTTATTATCAAACAAAATGACAGTGATCACACTTGTCACAGCATGTCTTTTCTAGAGCTCTTGTCCTCCAAACGTGTGTCACACCGTTTTAACCATACATGACGACACAAGAACAAGTTGCATCCCTCAAAACTATCAGGGAAGGGGATTGGTCAGTTTAAGAAAACTATATATATAACACATAGGGGTTAATGTGATTATTGGATCGCCATATCTGGTGGCTCCTCCTAGGACCACCTCTAAATGTAACAAATACAAAGTTGCATGTTTACGGGGACATTTTTGGCTCCTGCAACATAATGTGCCTTAACGTGAAAGGTAGCTAAGGATTGGACAGAAGTTGTCTTCCCAGCCTTGGGACCTTGGAAAGCTACCAGGCTGAGGGGACCTTTTCAAGGCAATGGGAACAAACACAAAGGTGTTGTGTGTTCCCATCATGTTGACACCTCTGATCGCCTAAGCCCTGAGAGAGTACATCTAGTTTTGAATCTGTGTAGTAATTTTATTTTACCACCTCTGGTTCGATGAGAACAGCTTCCCGCCATCTACCTTGAGTGAATAAGCACTGCCCTTTTCTTCAAGGTCAAGTGTTTAGGCACCACAAAATTGAGCTCTACTGCTTTTAATTATGAGGATTTTAAGCTGCATTCCTTGCAGGTGTTACTCACCGGACGGGGAGTATACCAAATTGGTGGCCGGAAGGCGCAGGACTGAACTATTGATTGAAGAGCTAGGTCGGGGCCTCCAACCTAGCCTCCTCTCTGTGAGGGCACAAGACCTTTTTAACGATATGACTCTCTGCTGGGTAGAACCAGGCAGAGAGACTGATCGCTGAAAAGGGCGGGGAGAACACACCGCCACGAACCCAGCTGTAAAGGAAAAACAAGAGGTGAGCAATTGGAAATACAGAAAGATCCCTTTCCCTCGATACTTCTTTCTAGTAGTACTTGAACTATGCCCTCCCCTTGATTCAAGGCAACTGGAAACCACCTATAAGTAAAAGAGGAGAATGTAACCTGTCCTGACTATAGTTGTCAATTAACGAAGGAAAATGAATAGCCACACAAAAGAAAACCCTTACCACTAATGTGCTGTTGAATCTGTAATATCCAAAGAGTTCATGACAACGAAAGTGCAAAATAACAAATAGGTAGGTTAGTTAGGGAAACTGAACCCGGGCGGAACGAGGGCCGCACTAGAGTCGGGTAGGTGCACTATCCGCAAAGCGTCCCTGTGCACTACTGAAGAAAGTCCAATGGAAGTTTGATTGTGGCAAGAGGATGGTAACAGCAACAGCATAGGACACAATTGAGTTGGAGTGTTGCAGGTGATATAGTTTAGCGGCAGGGTACAATGAGTACAGGAGATATGCTTGTTAGCAAGTGGTGAAAAGAAGAGTCTTACCAATGCCGTGATCACAGGTTCCAAAGCGGCAGGCGAAGCAGAGCGTGAATGAAGAAAACAGGTCTGGTACACGAGCAAGTAGATTTCCAAAAGCGGCAGTCAAAAGCAGTCCGTGAATGAAGAAACAGGTCTGGTACACGAGCAAGTAGATTTCCAAAAGCAGCAGGCAAAAGCAGTCCGTGAATGAAGAAACAGGTCTGGTACACGAGCAAGTAGGTTTCCAAAAGCGGCAGGCAAAAGCAGTCCGTGAATGAAGAAACAGGTCTGGTACACGAGCAAGTAGATTTCCAAAAGCGGCAGGCAAAAGCAGTCCGTGAATGAAGAAACAGGTCTGGTACACGAGCAAGTAGCGTAGGGTTGAAGACGGAACTTCTAAAAACTGGGAAGCAACTTTTAATCAGAAGCAGCGTTTCGTCCGGTTCCGAGGTTTAAATCGGGAAGGAGAAGGCGGAACCGGACGAAACAGAGGCTCACGTGTGATCCCCTCTGAGCTGACAGAGGGAGGCAGAAAGCTGGGAATTGTGGTCCAAAATTTCCGCGGAGTGAGCCGAAGCCACTATTCTCCAGGGAAGTTGCCAGTGGGTATAGAATGGGTTTGCGCAATGACGCATACCCTTACGGAGGGCAACAACCTTCCTGCGGGCCTGCCGAGGCGTAACAGCAGGTGGCTTATCGCTGTGGTGAACTAGAACCTTTCTGCCTCTGCTTGTCCTTGGCAGGATGTGCACCATGTCTGCTCCAGAAGCTCTGTCTGCCTGCCTTGGCTGAATCTGGCTGTCAGACTTTCCATGTTTTCACCTTTTCAAGGCAATGGGAACAAACACAAAGGTGTTGTGTGTTCCCATCATGTTGCCACCTCTGATCGCCTAAGCCCTGAGAGAGTACATCTAGTTTTGAACCTGTGTAGTAATTCTATTTTACCACCTCTGGTTCGATGAGAACAGCTTCCCGCCATCTACCTTGAGTGAAAAAGCACTGCCCTTTTCTTCCAGTTCACGTGTGTAGGCACCACAAAATGGAGCTCTACTGCTTTTAATTATGAGGATTTTAAGCTGCATTCCTTGCAGGTGTGTTATCGCTATGGTGAACTGGAACCTTTCTGTCTCTGCTTGTCCTTGGCTAGGATGTGCACCATGTCTGCTCTAGAAGCTTTGTCTGCCTGCCTTGGCTGAATCAGGCTGTCAGACTTTCCATGTTTTCAAAGTCTGTCTCATCTTTCCCATTCTCTTCAGTGCACCTATATCTTCCATCTTTGTTCTTATGGCTTTCCGTGTTAGTCGCAGTTGAACATGTGCAAGCTGGATAGATGTATTCTTTGGCATCTTGCTGTTTCTGCTTAGCAAAGGATATATATGTGTGTGTGTCACAGCTCGCTCCCTTCGCTCCCGTTCCCATCACTTGGGGCATGTTTTGGGGTTTATTCCCTACTGGACATTTCCTCCGAACCTTATGCTACAGTGCTGTGATGAGTTGGGAGCGCTAAAACCTTATTTTCCAAGTTACTTCCCTTCCGGATCCATTCCAGGTTTTTGGCAGCCAGCATGCTACTTTAATCTAATGACTATGCTTCCCAGAATGCCTGGCTCACTGCTTCACCTCCTCCCTTGCAGGACAAGGTTGGGTGGAGGATAGGCAACACCTGTGGCTGCAGGTGCAGCAGGCGGCACACCTGAGTGGTGTGCTCGTTAAGCAGCTTTAAAAGCCTCAGTTTGCTTCAGTCCAGCGCTGGTCATCGTTGCAGTGTTCCTGTTGTGACTGGTCCCTTGTTCCTAGCTTTTGTGCCTAGTTCCTGTTTCTTGTTCCTCTGCCCTGGATTTTGGATTTATGTGCTCAATTGATTTCTGCTTTCTGGATTTCCCTTTCTGTCTTCCTCTGTCTGCAGGCAGCCTTTCTCTGTGCTTTACCCTTTGATGCTGCCCAATTTGCCTGTGTTCTCTGTTTCTTTGATGCTGTCCTTTGCTACTGAAAAACTTGATGCATTAGTCTTTCCCTTTATAGATTTAGCTTCCTGCCTTTTCTCCTTGGATGGGTGGGAAAGGTTTCCTTTTGTGATATCATTTTCCCTGCTCCTGATCCTTACTTTCTATTGGGATCCATTCCATGTTTTCCATTGCACTTCTGCCTTTATTTTCCATTGATTATTAGGTGTGGGGTGTTGTTGTAACTAGTCCCTGTGTGAATGCCTTTTGTTTTCCTCACTATTCTATAATCACAATTCCTACTTGCCCCTTGACTTGGGTCTTATGTATTTAGTTATCCTCCACCCATTGCTGTTATAGCCTTCTGGGTCCCTGTTTGATTAACTGGGTTTGTGGGTTTACTGACATTCAAGTGGTCTTTCCGGTCCTCGTGAGTACTGTTTCTAAGTTCCTTATTCAGTATCATCCAGAGTGTCAGCTCACAGATCCTGTCCTTGCTTGCCCTCTACGTGGGCTTAGCGCTGTCAGTATCTGTAATAGCATAGTGGGTAAGGAGTTTGCCGACTTTCCTTTCAGTCATAAGGAGATTCTAAGTGCTTACCCCACATCCCTTTTCATATATTGGTATTATTGTTTCACTCTATTTGCACTCCAGGGTTTTAGTATGCACGAGTCTTGGGTATTGTATGCACGTTGTTAGATTTAAAGTTGTTCACTGTGCGATTCCCTGCACATTTCCCTTGCCATATTCATTGCCTTCTTCCTTTCTTAACAGTGTGTCATTCCTTTGTCTGCGTGAGCCATAAGCATTTGTTTTGTGTCTATCTGCAATAAACCAATGAGTGTTTGTGTAACTTTATGCATTGATGCCTATAAGCTTCATGTTTAGGTGCACCTATGTCATGGTGCCAGTAATGACAGTGATGTCAGTGATTAAATCATCAGTTTTCGAGGTTGTAGTCGGGCAACTTGTTCTATTGATGACAACTCTATCTCCTCCATATCATCATTCAGGTATGGTTTGAATGGCTGTCTGAGTGAGTAACATTTCTCACATCTGCAATACATCGAACATGGTGATGAAGGGCCCAAGAGTGATGTACAGCTATCATTTCTCTACCTTTGGGCTGTAAGTCGGGTGAGGATCACGAGGGCCACACTTGCACCTCCATCTTCAATCCCCCCTCTGATCAATGAGTCAACCACAATACCCAGATGACTCTCTCTATTCACATACAGTTTCGGGAGCCAAACCTTTGTTATGCCTCTGAGGTGCCCATGATACTTTGCATGGTCTTCCAAACTCTAGGTGAAATAACTGCAATCTCCACTAGGGTTGCACCATACGCATTTTCCCCAATAGTCACTTGTGTTGAAGGGAAACTTGAACACTGTTCATGCTGGGAACAGAGGACACTGCATCAGCTGTGATTTCAGTGCATTATATGTCTTTGTTTCTTCATCTTCTTTGGTCTCTAAGTCTAGGAATAGTTTCATAGGCCTGCGTGTGACTACGTGACATGCACCACATTGCCGGCACTTAGTCTTTTGGGAAGCAGGGGCCAGTTGTCTGGAAGGGCTGGTCCCCCTGTGCAACCCCCTGTTCCTCGTGGCTTGTTAGCACGATGCAGCACTTATCTGAAGATGGTGAGGGACCGGGATCAGGATCCTGTGGAATGTGGCCACTCGCTAAAGCATAAGAGGCCAGAGCTGCTCGGAGACATGTTTTTTCAGCCAGAGGACTCGAGCAGCAGACCTCTGCCTTCACAGTGCGCATGCGCGCAAGCATGCCACTCCCAACATGGCTCTTCTGTACGAAGTGCTGCTGGGATGTGTAGTTCGATAGACCAGTGCCCTGCACAATGGGCAAAGGAACTTCCTATAAATTGTGAATGTCCTTTCCATGGCATTCCTTAACTTTGGCTGTCTTGTGGACATCACCACAGTGTTTTTGTCATCATTTATGCCACGCAATCTCTGTCTTTTACCCCAAGCCTTGCCCTTTGTGCTGTTTGGGCTGTGTCTCTGGCCCCCAGCTCTGACAGTACTCCACCCCCCCCCCCGCACACAGGACTGGGTTTCTTTTCTCAGGGTAGCTGCTGTGAAACGTGCGCAAGTTGTCTCGGGGCAGGTACATTGTAGGCAGGTTCCCAGGATCGTTCCTCTTGGCCATATCCCACCAATCCACTGAATAATATAGCTGTCCATCATTTTAGCGTCGGGAATTCAAAATAGCTCTTACTCTGTATTCTGAGTTCCCATGTACTATTATCAATGGTGTTTTTTTGTACGAATGGTAGCTCAAGCTGTTTTAAGTAGGACAACATGGAATGTGGGATGGATTTTCATTTGTGTGGCCAGGTGCAGACGCACTGCTACTGGGTTGATGATTTTGTTCATGGCGAATGGACCTAAGAAACGGGGTTGTAGTTTTCTGGGCCTTTGCAGTTGGATTTTGCGGATGGATAACCATACATGATCCCCCACCTGGTATATACATGCCAACATTCTGTGACCAAAAATCTGTAGGTATCTTAAAGTTTCAAAAATAGTCAGGCGAGGAGGTAATGATAGGAATTGGGCGCGTCAGCAGCCCACTGTCATTGAATGAGCCCGCCGCCGCGGGTGCATTCAATGACAATGAGGCGCCTGCCACGCCTTCTGCCATCACGCCAGCTCGGGGGAGCCCTTGAAAGACTCATGACTTGGTGGGGGGCTAATGGAGCCTTTTGTGAAAGGCACTCGCGGCGGAGGGGCGCCCTTAGCCCACCGCCGTGGGCGCCTTTTACATCAAAGGCCTGCATGCTGTGCCTTCTCCCGCTACGCCAGCTCGGGGAAGTCCTTGGAAGACTCCCCGAGTTGGCATGGTGGGGGGCTAATGGCGCCTTTTGCCAAAGGCACCTGCGGCGGAGGGGCACTTTTAGCCCACCGCCGTGGGTGCCTTTGACATTAACAGCCTGCATGCCACACCTTCTCCCGCTACGCCAGCTCGGGAAGTCCTTGAAAGACTCCCCCAAGCTGGCGTGGTGGGGGACTAATGGCACCTTTTGCCAAAGGCACCCGCAGCGGAGGAGCGCTTTAGCCCACCGCCGTGGGTGCCTTTGACATTAAAAGACTGCATGCTGGGCATTCTCCCGGTACGCCAGCTCGGGGGAGCCCTTGAAAGACTCCCCCGAGCTGGCGTGGGCAAAAAAGAAAAAAGTAAAAAAAAAAAATACGGAATTTGGTGAAAAAAATCGGTAGGCGGTAGAACTGCTTAAAAAGCGGTATCCTACGGCCTAAATCGGTAGGGTTGGCAAGTATTGGTACTGTGGGCTTTTGCTGCAATGCTTGTCAGCGCAGTGTTTATATGATATCTTGGCCTGGGTCAGGTTTGCTTGGATGTCCTTCCATACCTGTTTGATGTGTGTGTGTTTGCCTGGTAAGGCAGGCAGTGTCAGAGGTGGTCGCGTTGCAGCAACAGGCAAAACCCATGGGTGAAACCCATATAAAGCGTACCATGTATGAAGGACCCAGGAGGATTCAGTGCTTGTAGCAAAGCAGCATAAATATTGTTCAAGACACGGGTTTACTTTTTCAGTCCGACCATCCGTCTCTGAGTGGTATCCTGATGATAATCAAACGTCCATTGCCACTAGATTGCAAAAAGAGCGCCAAAACTGCGAGACAAACTGTGGACCCCTATTGGTAATAAGTCAACTTGGTATACCATGGAGTCGTACAACATTCTGCATAAAGAGGTTGACTACTGCACCTGCGGTAGGGACACCCCTACATGGAATGAAATGACCCAGTTTTGTTAGAGAATCTACAATAACCAATATCGAACGGTGGCTCTGAACAGGAGGTAGATCCACAATGAGGACCATTGTGAGGGTGTGCCAATGCACTGATGGGGTTGGCAACGGCTGGAGGAGGCCAGGCAGTTTTTGATAACAAACCTTGTTTCTACAATACACCTCACACTCTGACGCATACGTCTGCACATCCTGTTGGTAGCTGGGCCACTAGATCCTGTGTCTTATCTATTTCTGGGTACCCTAATGGGGTCGAGTCATGGCACCATTGTATAGCCTTTGTGTGTAACGCTATGGCGGGTAGATACAATGCATGTGAAAAGTATGGAAGTCTGTCTACCAGTTTATACTGTGGGCTGAATTTACACCAGTCATCATGCAAGTCGTTAATTGACCTGGCTTTTTGTATGGCCTCAAAGAAACCTGTGGTGGTGACAGCACCCACGATTTAACTCGCAGGGATGATAGGATCTGGGTCTGTAACGGATTCCCTAAGTGTTGGTTCCGGGCATCAGAAAAGCTTATCGGTTATCAGTTCCCAGTCTGTGGGCAATTTGGAAATCGAAATCAGCAAAAAAGAGCGCCCAACCGAGTTGACATGGACTTAATGTTTTTGCTGTCTTAATGAACTGTAGGTTACGATGGTCTGTTATCACAACTATGGCGTGGAATGCCCCTATAAAGTAATGCTGCCACTCCTCAAACGCAGATTTTAAAGCCTGATCGGCTCCTGATCGGCTATTGTGTATTTGACTTCTGCTGGCAGCAACTTCCATGAATAGAAGGCCACTGGGTGGAGCAAGCGGACCAGTGGCCCTCTTTGTGAGAGCATTTCACCCACTGCATAGCTGGATGCATCGGTTTGAACGATGAAGGATTTTGTGAGATCTGGGTGTTTCAGAACCGGAGCAGCTGTGAAGGTGGCCTTCAATAGCTGGAACCCTAATTCAGCTACAGCGTCTCAACAGAATGTCAGCCCTTGTAACGCTCACCTGACTCCCACGGAGGCGCTGGTCTAGTCTGGGTTGCTGTTGCCTCTTCTAGCGTGATGCGCAGAACTCGGAACACCGACTGAACAGGACCCTCAAATCGTGCTTGTCTGGCCCGTAGGAATATCCTTCTTATGGTTTGAAAGGATGAACTCTCCATCCTGCTTCTGGTGCAGGGGCACGTGTTTGTCCAGTTACTTCACTGGTTTTCAGAATGGCGCTGGCAAAATCCACTTGACTTTTCCAATCGGAACGCCGAAAGAATGAAGATTACAAAAGTTCAAGTGTTGAGCCTCCTTTTCTGTTGCCTTCCTAACCTGTGATCTGTCCTTTATTTCAGGTGCAGAATGAAGGCGATGCGTTGAGAGATTGAATTGCCGATGGTAAACTCAGGTGAGTTAGCGATGGGGGCGATCCCTCTTAATGTCTTTATATTCCTCCAGTAATGTCTTTTGTCCTTTCCCCATAGGGGCCGGGGTGCGGTACCTGCCAACGAAGTGGCGCCGACCGAAATGAGGAATGGTCCACCAACAGAAGGCCAGTAAGTGTTATGGCGGAAAATTAGGCTTTCCTCATATGTTCCTTCTGCTCACCTTTTGTCTCTTCTTCTCTCCCCTGGGCGCAGAGATGTGGCGACCGGTGCAGACAGTCGCGGTGGAGCCAGAAGAACTCCCGAGGACAGGTGAGTGAAGCGCGGCGCTGCAGCGAGCAACGCAGTGCTTTTAAATGAAATTCTTTTCTCAGGAATGCTGACGTGAAGGTTCCGGATGCAGGTAAGAAGTTTGATAAAATTCTTAATTTTCACCTTTCTCTTCTCTTCTTTCCTTACAGGTGTTCCAGGATCGAGGTGGGCGTGGCTGGAGACCAGATGCAGGAGCAGACACAGTGAGCATTCAGCTGCTTGGATGCAGAACAACACGAAGCGTGAGCTACTGTCTGGGTGTGGCTTAAATAGCCCCCAAAGTAGTTCCAGGTAAGTA
The DNA here is from genome assembly GCF_040938575.1 of Ambystoma mexicanum. NCBI lineage: Eukaryota > Metazoa > Chordata > Amphibia > Caudata > Ambystomatidae > Ambystoma > Ambystoma mexicanum. The sequence goes on from NC_090922.1 coordinate 259,153,575, forward strand.
TCCTTCCCTGGCCACGCCCGAGTGGCAAAATAGTCCCAATGAAAAAATAGTCCCTTTCAGGTCTCAGGGAGGCCTGAATCTTGCAGCATGGTCTGCATCAGGTAAGTGCACAAAACACCTTCCTATATGATCCTGGCGCCTATGGCGCCAGTACTGATGTCCAACATGAGCCTGGCGCTATAAGGGGCCACTCGGCTTTTACCCGGGGGCATGATGCCTGCTCCCGGGGGTGCTGGGCCTGGCCTGGTGCTCCGGGGGTAGGCATCATGACAGCCCTTTCTTGCACAGTTTTGTGATTGGGGTAACCAGTTCCAAAAAATTCTTAATGAAACGCCTATAGAAATTGGCAAAACCGAGGAAGGACTGAATGTCTTTGATGGTAGTGGGAGCTGGCCAGTCCAGGATGCTCTTCACTTTTCCAGCATCCATTTTTAACGGCTCAAGGGGTTATAAAGTACCCAAGCAATTCCACAGTGCAATGGTGAAATTCACATTTCTCGAGCTTGGCAAAAAGGTGATTTTCCTGTAACCATTGTAGCATGGCTCTGACATGCTTGGTGTGGTCCTGCATGTTTTGGGAATAAATTAGTATATCGTCGATGTAAACGACTGCAAACACATCGAGGTATTTCCGGAGGACTTTATCTAAGAAGCGCTGGAAGGCAGCGGGAGCATTGAAGAGGCGAAATGGCATAACCTGATATTCATAGAGGCCGAACTTCGTCCGGAATGCAGTTTTCCACTCGTCCCCTGCACGCACCCGCACCAGATGATACACGCCTCTTAGGTCCAGTGTGGTGTATGTGGAAACATGTCTGACCTGATCTAATAGAACTGGAATAAGGGGAAGTGGATAACGGTTTTTAACGTAATGCTTTTGATGCCATGGTAGTCTATACAAATCCAAATATCTCTGGTTTTCCATCAGAATAAAAAAGAGAGGCAAAGAGACTGTTGCACTGAAGTCTACCGTGTCTGCCAACCTGTCATCCATTGCGTCACTGCCTTGCACAGTATGTATGGTACTTATGCTCATCAGGCCTTTCCTCACTCAACACCTTTAGCAGTATGCTGAAGTGAGCTGAACCAGTCCAGCTGACCACTGGATTTGGGGGTTGTGTTTCTTGAGCCAAGAGAGCCCTATTATTAACCCGAATTGTGGCACTGCTATGAGATCAGAAAATATCTCCTCCTGATGATTGTCTCCACACCAAAGTGTCATGTTCTGCATACACTGGGTTATAGGACCAGAACTCAGTGGGGTGCATCCACCACTCTGACAGATTCTGGTTTGTTTTTTATGGTCAAGGGGTAACCCTAACTTGACCGGATGGGTAGCGTCAATGAAATTCCCTGTGGCCCCTTAGTCCACGGGCATGGTGACCGGCTGTTTCTGGTCCAGAAAAAATAACAGGACTGATAACACAATGTGTGGTGCATAATTTGCATTGCCCATGGATGGGGTCTCCTTACTACCGAGGCTCTCGTCACGCCACATGCCCAGAGGGATGTGAGGTGACCCACAGAAGTTGTGAGCCACAGAGAGTGCCCACCGTGAAGAGGTCCCCAGGAACCGCCTTGGGAAATTCATGCCTGCTTTCCTTGGGATGCCCAGCAGACTGGAAAGGCAGAGGGGCAGGTTGGGGGAGAGTCGTTGTCCAATCGATGTCAGAGGATCATGGAGTGTAAGTATTGTGAGAAACCTGAGGGTATTCTCCCAAGTAAACCGCGGGATACCCTTATTCAGGTGGCCAGGCGAGTGCTGGCACTCTCAAATCCCAACCCTGGGGGTGGATGAGCGAGGGGGATCACCTGGGTAAGGGACCCCAGGGTTATACTCAGTGGAATACCCAAAGGCAAACGCAGTATTATACTATTAGGCAAGATTGTGTGCAGTACCCTTTGGGAGACTACAGCAACCTTGAACTCCTGGCAATAGGAACCCAACCTTTGGTATAAGTCTATATTACACAGGTTGATAATGTGGCTGAACAGCCAGGCTTATCTCAGGAGGGGTCAATGTGAGCAGTAGGGCTTTTACACAGATATTCACAGTGAAAAGTGTTCAAACAAACTCTTACACTCAAGGTTTCTTGATTAAACAATTATGAATGTATTTAAAAGTCAGTTCAATAAGCCTTCTTCAGCAGGGAGCAACATATAAGCAACACACAAATACAATTCAAAATACACACTCTTAGTTTCTCTAAATCAGCAAGTACTCATTTGGGATGGCACACAGATGGTTCCTACACGCTGAGGTGACTTAAATAACTAGGCCACTGTGGACATTCATATATCACTGGTACATTTAGAGCAATACTGAGTCGGTGTCGAAGAAAAGGGTTTGAGAATAAACACACAAGTTACACAAATATTCTGAAGCAGGTAAGTACTTTTAAACCCCAAAGCAAAGTAAATTTAACATTTCCTGGAGGAGAGGTAAAACACAAAGTCAGGGGTAAGAAGAGTCTTTCACGGAGCCAGGTCAGCCAATGTCATTGAACAAAAGTCTAGGTGAACTGAAGCACTTCTTGTAGGTAAGTAAAAGTCTTGCACAACGTTTTAGAAGTCCTTGTAGAAATAAAGAATCACAGAAGGGCCACAAGCTGGGAGACTTGTGAAAGGCAAAGCTGCAAGTAACTCTGCAAAAGCATCCAAGACAGGTCTCAACTGAGAACAGGCAAGGCAAGAGGTAAGTCCCCACATAGTTACAGTACCTTTGGTTAGAAGAAATGGTTCCAGCTGGCTTCTGTTCCTGTACAGCTGTGCAGATCCTGTTGTTCCTGGACCTCAGTCGTCGGGACAAGAGGGAGAAGGTGTGGGCACTCCTGCACTGCAATGAGAAGATCAGCAATGGGCAAACTTCAATTCAGCGGCAATTTGCGGTTTCAGCTCCTCGCATCTACAGCAAATAGCAACACTGCGGTTCTCGGATACCACTCTCCTCACCTTTGGGGTCCAGTAGTCTGTTGAGGTGGCTCAGGCTTAGTCAGTCCTGCTTCCTAGGAGTCCGGAGGATCTTCCTGGAGCTCTGGTCCGACTTAAAGGCACTCACTCAATTCTGGTATTCCGCTCCCTGGCACTTCCGTTCTTGCAGCAGCAATTGAAGTACAGCCAGCTCAGAGAGCATTTCCAGATGAGCTCGTCTTAGGGTTAATTGGTCCCACCAATCCCAAGGGAGAAGTCGTCCTTTGCAGGTCTTCTCTAGTCGAGGCAAATTCGGAGCTTCAGCACAGCAGCAGGGCGACACTGGGCAAACCAACGGTCCAGGAGTTGCAGCAGGCATCTCTTCCAAGTTCTTGTTTGGATTCCTTCGTGATACGCTCACCTGGCTCCCACAGAGGCGTCGATCTGAACTGGAGAGCTGCGGTCTCCACCAATGTGACGAGTAGGGCCGAGATGACGGACTGGACTGGCCCACCTAGCTTCGTTTGCTTGGCCCGTAGGAATATTCTTCTGCAAATGGAGAAAGGGAATTACCCACCTGTGGAGTTGAGCGCAAATTCCCCCACCCCCGCTGTTCTCCCCACTGATCACCTTTGATGTCCCCTCTTATAGTCTCACCTGATGGTTTGAAAAGATGAGCTCTCCATCCTGCATTGAGCGCAGGGGCGCGTAGATAACCAGTTGCTTCACTGGCTCGAAGCAATTGGTGAGTTCCAGAACAATATTGACTCCGATATTCCCGGCAAGACGCCGTAAGTATGTAGTTCGTAAGTGTTCAAATGCCTGACTTTCGCTCTTGTCCGATTCCTTGCAGGTTGCAGCTTGACCCTAGTGAAGAGGTCCTCGTGGCAACCGGTAATATTCTGGTAAGGATTTGTATTATCCAACACAGTTCGATAAAATAATGTCAATATGTAACCTGTTGTTTTCTCCCTCATTCAGTCGCTGAGAGAAAGTATGAAGTCTCGGGGAATAATGCCTCCGGCGGTAAAATCAGGTAAGTCTATTGTGGTGAGGAGGGTTCCCCTTGTTAGTCCCTTTGTTTCACCTTGCTGTCCTTTTGTTTCCCTTTAGGGGCCGGGGTTCGGCGAAGATGCAGTGGAAGCTGCGCTGACCCGTGAAGAGGAATAGTACCCCCGGTGGTAAAATCAGGTTAGTCTATGGGGGGTAACTAATATTCCTCTGTGTATTCCCTTGGCTCAACTCGCTGTTCTTGTCTTCTCCTTAGGTGCCGGAGTGCGGCGGGAACATGCAGGAGGATGCAGTGGAATGTGAAAATGCTGCGAAGGCCTGTGAGTTCAGTGCGGCACTGCAGCAGGCGAGGCAGCGCGCATAAAATAACTTCTTTCTTCCAGCTCGAAGGTGCGATGGATCGGGAATTCAGGTAAGGATCAAAGGTATTGCTCTTGTTCTAACCTTTTCTCCTTCTTTATCCCTTTTTCTAGGAGCTCCAAACTCGAGGCGGGCATGGCAGAAGACTGGATGCAGACTTGCAGGCACCGTGAGCGTTACGCTGCTGGATGCAGAATAACGCGAAGCGTGTGCTGCTCTTCAGGCATGGTTTAAATAGCCTCCAAAGTAGTCCCAGGTAAGTATTCCTCCCCAGCCCCACCCGAGTAAAAAATAGTCCCTAGGTAAAGTAGTCCCTTCCAAGCCCTTTTGGCTTGGACCTCTTGCAGCATGGTCTGCATCAGGTAAGTTTGCAGCATGGTCTGCATTAGGTAAGTTTTAATCTATGAGCCTGGCGCCTATGGCGCCATGACTGACTCTCCATATGAGCCTGGCGCCATAGGCACCAGGACTGCACCGAAGTAGCCCCTAGCAGGGGTTGTTGGGCTTGCTTGGGATAACTTGATGCCTGCTTCTGGGGTTGCTGGACCTGGTCTGGGTCCCCGGGGGTAGGCATCATGACACTTCGCCCAGTGGTCGAATCTGCCTTCCAAGCCAAAAGCCTCACCTTTTATTCAGGTTTCTCCACTTCATTCCAGCCTAGCTGTCATTCACACAGCACAGTGGCTGTCCTCAAGGACAGCCAGCTGGTCAATCACCTTTGGATGCATTCCTGTAACCAAGGGGATTAAGCACACGGAATTTCGGACACCTCCCTCACTTCCTTCCCCTGCCAGACATGCTGGAGCCAGATGCGGACTTCACTCGTGAATCCCGCCAAAGACAAAATGAACAAAGTGACCAAACCTGGTTAGGCGTGCAGAGTAAATCTCACAAAGGACATTTCCAACAAGAAAGGGTGGAAAAAGAAGACCGGGGCCATTTTGACAAAATGGACACTCATGGGTGTCTTGCTGCAGCTGCAATTGCAGCCTGTGGTAAAAACACACAATGGTAGTAAAATGCAAACCACTGCCACCAGCCATTAATTGTAGAAAGAGTAACATAAAAGTGTTACATGAGAAACTAGACAAAGGGGATACTAAGAAACCTCTCTAGCACCCTGTGGTAGGATAGTGTGTGCTGGGTCTAGAAAGTTACAAAATGTAAGTAAAGTCAATTTCACTTCACTCCTCTTGGAAACAGTAGTTTTACCAAGAGAAGGTATTTAAACCTTGGGGAAATCTAAGAGACTTCCCTGTGCCACTGCACTGAAGGTGCTGTGTGTCACAATGTAAAGATGATGCCTATGGAGTTTGTCAGACTACAATGTCAAAAGAAACACAGATTCCAAATCACAGAAAAATACATGAGAGAGTGGGAAAAAGGTCTCACTCTCGCCAGGTTAGAAATTAAAAGTCCTAAAATCCAGCATAAAGAGCTGGGGGTCTCTAAGGCCGAAGGGAATTAGCACATTTCTGAGAATTCTCCCTAACATATACCGAGGAGGATGGTGAGGGGGCAAAGTCCCTGAGGATTTTCTTGGTTATTTCATATCTAGCTCCCTTCCATCCAAAAAAGTTCCCTTAACAACATCCTACCACCCTGTTACCCTCAAAACCCATTGTTAGGGAGAATTCTCTGTAAGGCTAATTTCCCAAACCTAGTGAGTCCCCCAGCAGCTTTGCTGGATTTTTGGGGTTTATTTTTTTCTCTCCTGCTAAGAGTGAGATTCTTTTGCTCCCACACTTAGACATGATTTGAGGTGTTCCTTTAACTTTCCATGTGTTTTATGGGCCATTGGGTCTGTTACTCCATAGGGTCTCATGTGTTTTTTTTTATGTGGGTTACACAGCACCCTCCGTGCCGTAACCCAGGGGTGTCGTAGCGACCCCCCAACATAGACTCCATACCCTGGGACTGACTACTGTCTCCCAGGGCATGTAAAGTCACCATTGGCTTTGCTAGTCCCAAATTATGAACAGAAACCAGTACAAACCATCATATTGTGGACATACTGGTCGGGGCAATTCGATTGCCCTGGGGTCTGTTGTTCGAGGGGGCACGTCTCCATCCCCCCTGATCGAGTTTTGGCTGGTGGCAGTGGATACTACTTTTTATATTCCACCGCGAATATATCTCTATGGGATTTTCCCATTGTTGGAGACTACCAACTTTAATTATTTAATTCTTATAGCCTCGAACATACCGCCGGTTTATTTATTTAATATTAATTCGCAGGTTGGTATTTTTTGCCGGAACTCGATTCTAAAATGGCGTTTGTGTTCTCTTCTGTGACTCCAACCCAAGTCGAGCCCTTTGTTCCACTTTTTGGTGGGCTTCTCCACAGAAGCCTACAAAAGTGGTGCCACTCTGTCTGGGTACCACAGGGAGTGTGGGAGGGGGTTTAGGCACCCTGGACTGAGTTACCTTGGTAACTCAAGTCGAACTCTTGTGTAATTGGCCCAAGTGGTGAGCTGGCAGGCTCACCACTTAGCATGTTTGATTGACAGCTAGGCTGAGTGAATGGGGGTGTGCTGCATAAAAGCAGGGCTTTGGGGTCTGGAACTTCAGAAGTCGCCACAGGACCTAAGAATCCGAGGAGGGGGAAGCTGAGCCGGCCTGCAACGACAACACCATCATTGGAGCCCTGCTGAACCGTCTCACCACTTTTCCCAACGACAGAGGAGATCTCCAGCCCGGAGAGTCTTCTTCCTTCGACTGGTGGGGATAACCAGTCTACCTTCTTTTCGCCTTCCTGGAGCATCTCATGGCCGCCTTGCCTGTGCCAAGCACCCCGGCAACTGGGATACCACGTTTAAACCACTACCACGAACCGAAAGGGTAGTACCTTTGTACCGGAGAACTCCGCGGCTGGTTTCTTCACTGGCAGTGCAACGACCTTCATCTTTCCTCAACTACGAGATCTTCTCTTCCTCTGGACGACGTTGTGACTTGCACCCGCTGCCAGGAACAACTGCCCCCGCTGGAGGATCCTCTCCATTTAAGGTACCGTGTTCCGCCTGGCTTCCCTTGCAACCGATTGAACGGGGTGTATTAAATCCTCGTCTCTTGAACCTGGGTTAGCCTGGGACACCTTAGCTAACTTTTCTGAACTGAACTAAACCTTTTTTGAACTACCTCCACAAACTTCAAAGACTCTGTGTAACTGTCTGATCTTGGGCATCTTCCGCCTGGTTCCCTTGAAAGTGGGCCTGGCACCTAAACTTCCTTGCTCACCAGTAGACTGTGCCTTCCTAACTTGCTGTGGTTCTTTAAAAAGTGTTTAGTGTGTATGCTTCCATAATTCTGCTTTTCCCTCCCTTTTTATTTAACTTGTTGGAGTGCCATCGAACGTTAAGCGCTCACCTCTGTCTGGAAATAAGTGGTGTTAACTAAGACTTGTTCAACAAGTAATCAGGGATGTACATATGATAAATAGTGATTGTGTTTTGAACTTATCTTACCAATTTAGTGCTAGTTTGTTTTATAAGTGTGTGTTAAATAAATAATTATATACTTTTACACCCAAGCTCTGGTCAGTGTTTGCTTGTGCTACTGTATTTCTGTACCTAAGTCTGACTGCTCAGCCACAGCTACCAAGTGAATCTGTGTGGTACAGACTGCTTCCAAGTGGGTTTACTGCCAAACACCTGTAGTCTTAAATCTTTTGCAGTGGTCCCTAAGGGAACTGCACAGGTTTCTGCCTAACACCCATAATTCCCAGAATCCTTGTTTCACCGGTCTCCATTCTAATACTCCCCATCCTTCGGCTCCACATCCCTCTGGTTATTCTTTTCCAAACACCAATCCATTATGACAGAAATCTACCGCTCCCACAATCCCCCTTGTTCATTTCACAATCCTGGTTAGTCATGTTTGTCCCACAAACCCTACCCATTTTCCCATCCTATCCCGTAGGACAATTTGACACTCCAAACCCTCCCCTTTCTGACATGAGCACTGTTTTACCCCATGAAAGACAGTAATCATGCAATAAAACTGTTTACCTGACATGTCCCAACACAAGGGTCAGGCAAATTTAGGCAACTTACCTAAATCACTCACACTTGACAGCCCTTTCCTATCCCCACAAGGATACAAGGTGGAGAAAGTGAGCACAGTACGAGCAAGGCAGACTGCACGATGAGACAGCTATCCATATCCAGCAATTCAAGAGGAGGAGAAAGACGGCTAACATCGAGAGGCTGACGAGGAGATAGACAACCTTGCAAATTTCGACAAAACCCTGCGAACCCTCTGCTGAAAGAATCGTAAGGCCGAGGCCAATAGCCCAGGTGTGCTGCAGCAGATGTCAATAGTACAAGGAGTGTATCGACGCTGATAAGCCGGAACGAGGGAGACTCCTGCTTCCGTGGTACCGGCCTTGACTCCAGTAAAGAGGAACGCCAAGCGGTTCATCACAGCCGGTGAGTCGAGGGCCGAGCCGTTAAGAACCAGGCTGTGGTGAATGAAAGTAGCAAAGTGGCAAAGTGAGAGAAGCTTATAGTACTGGAACATTGTAAATAGGAGACCGGCTGCAGAGGGAACCGGAACCACGTGGGTGCTAATTCGAGAGACTCTGGTTTATCCATGTTTGAATGAAACTACAGGTACCAGAAGGTCGTAAGAGAGCTGCCAAGATAGGTCAAAGTGGTCATAAAGGAATTCAAGCAAAATCCATAATACAGTTGAAAGCCTTTGACCTAAGAACTGTGAGAAAGCAAAGGAAGGGAATCCCCCAAACATTGAAAAGGAATGTGAATGTGAAGTTGGCAAGAGTGAACCTGAAAGAGGGATGCTGACGACAAGGAAGCAAGTGTAAAGTCCCAAGAAACAGTGTGTTGACAAGAGTGAACCTGGCCGAGTGATGTCCACTGGAAGTGTTTAAAAAGACCATAAGATTTGTGAAGGAAGGAAAAGCCATAGTGAACCCGGTAGATGGAGGCTTAAAATTGAGAGGGGTCTGTGCCCAGAAGAGGGGGACGCAGGGGTGAGCCAGTATCACCCTGATCCAGCCAAGTGAATCAGAGATATGAAGGTGCACAGTGAACTGTTGAAAAGACTTTGTACGAAAAACGATAAAGGGAAGATTTGTTGAAAGGCATAATGAACCCGGTGGAGGGAGGCCAACAGTTGAAAGGGATCTGAGCCCAAACCAGGGAGATCTAGGGGTTAAGCCATGATCCAAAGTACATTAAGATACGATTGGAAAAGGGTCAGCGCCCCGAAGATGGGGATTCAGGGGTGCATTCATCCACTCCAGAGAATACGTGAAAAAGGAACTTTGTGTTTGTTTGTCATAAGCATCAGACCCTCGAAGGCAAGAGACTTTTTTTTTGGTAAAGGAGACTTGGCCATTGAAGACACCGATAGCCGAATCTGAACTGTGGTCTCGTGCTCGGAAAGCTCGAGTGTGTGCTGTGCTCCAAGATCCCACCTTGCCCCGTGCTCAAAACGTGGGGAAGGTAGAACCAAGCTATCTCATCCTGGCATATTATTTGTGAACACCTCTTCCTTTTCTTGAGAACTATCCCACACCCCTTTTTGTATTAGTTGTTAGGTTTGGCAATAGGTTTAGTAGTATAGGTGCTTTTTATTTTGACACAATGCCTCTAGGACTGCCTTATTTTCATTTGATGGTCGACGCTTGTTCCCATCTTAGATTTAGGTTTAGATTAGACATTTTTGCAACCTGCATACAATTTAATAAATACCCTTGAACTGTGATCACTTTTGTCTATCTTTACTGTTGCCACCATGAGTTCCTTACAGCATAGACTCAGCTATATGGCAAACAGGAGAGGGAGTGGACAGCTTACGCTTTATGGTTGTGTTGGGGTTCTGGCTTAGTTAGAAACGTTGTTCAGTAACTTTTGTTCTTGGCTAGGAAACATTCGGCTTGGGTGTTCAGTTTGAGGCAGTCAGTTTAGACGATTGACTTGAGGGTACGGATAATGAAAGATATGTAAACACTGGATTTCCTGTGGGTGGAGCATTGTAGCTCAGATCATGGATGATGCTATCCCTGTGTGTGTAGGGCTTACCAGACAAAGGTAGCTTGTATTGCGGAAGGTGTTTTCCTAGTTAACTCTTGTGGAGGCGTTTTATCTACAAGGCGACACTGTAGGTACAGGCAAATCACGTGAATTATTGGTTTTCCCTGTTGGTTAGGCAGGAAGGCGGTCACATATATATAATTTATCTTCTTTCAGGTTTGTTGTTGTGTTCAGGGACTGTATAAGCGAACAGATTGAAGGGGCAGGTTTCAGCGATTTCTTCCTTATTGAAGAGGTGACGTCACAAATGAGGTTCTTGTATAGGACATAAGGAGCACGGGAGGTGCACAGATTTTAAGGCTGAATGCTATAATTGAGTTTGACACAGTGGTTGTGTCTTTGGGGCAGAGTGTGGGCAGAGCATGAGCAAGAGTTTTCAGTTGAGCCTTTGGGGCGCAGAGCTGCAGAAGGGCGGTGTGCGGAGCACTCCTGTGGTATTGGTTGAGAGCCATAGAGGCTGAGGTTGATGTGGTGATTTAGTATTTGTTACATGATTTCGAGGTGAAAGAAATTAAGAGTATTCTAAAAAAGGTGGATGTGTCAAAATCCCAATTTGAGGTCAAGTAAGTATTGATATATAATGTATTCAGGTAAAATCATGATGGACACACCCCTACAGCATATGTGCAAGTCCTGCCTGTAATATAAGGATGAAATCTGTAAATATAGTATGGAATGGACTTGAGGGACAGAGGGCAAATTGGCAAAGCCCTAGCCAAAAAAGGGAAGCTTCTCCAAATGTGTGCAGCAACAATTACACACATACATACACAAGGCTTACAAGGGGAAAATGTTAAGCAAATGGATGGCCATACTACAGTTACAGAAAATGTTTCAGGATCAGGAAGAGGGCCTGGTACAGCGACAATGGATGCTGATCCAGCGAGATACAAAGAATGAAGCACCCTCGGCCCCCCCTCCTCCTCAATCAGAGAGTGAAGGAGTAGCAGCAGGAACCCAGGTATTATAATACGCAAGGGAATTAAAAGCAGGGGTAAGTTACACCAATCCCTCATTTGCAACTCCGGAATATAGTAAAAAGGAGGGGCAAGGAGAGGCTGGGCAGACAACCAAGGGAGCGCAGGCGTCAAAAGCAGAAAGCACAGTGAAATCCAGGTGAGATTAAAAGAAAATGAACTGGGGAAAAGGGGAAGTATGGGGGGGGGGCAAGAGCCGTTAGCCCAAAGGAATGGGTAGGTGGACAGATATTACTTAAATTGGATGGGAAGGTTGCGGGAGAAACATGGTGTGTGAGCAGGGACGTAGCAAGTAACAAATACGCAGAAGAGGCGAGAGAATCGGCACTGATAATGGAGGACGTAGGAAGACAGGTAAGGGAAGAGAAGGAAGAGAATGAAAGAGTGTACATAGAGAAACCTAAAGTAAAAGCACAACAGCGAGAGGAGCAGGAAGCACAAAGACAGAGAGAGCTTGAGGACATGGCAAAAAGATAGTCAGAAGAAGAAAGGCAAGTGCAAATTAAGAAGGATATGAGGAAGTTAGAAGTCTAACCACTCCTTGGAGAGCGACAACTCAAAGAAGAGGATTGGCGCGCCGTAAAGGTGGCACAAGTAAAAATAGGTTTAACACATTTTAGTGATGATGAGGGAAAATTAAACACAAGTGGGGAAAGAATGAGACAGAAGCGGGAGAAGCAGCAGGGCTACCCCACAGATAGACAGAGACGAGATCAATTTCTCATGAGGGGGGAACGTGGAAGTACAGGTCAATCAAAGGAGGGCAGCACGGAGAAACATGTTGAGGAGGCTTAGCTTTCAGGAAGACATTGAAAGTATCGCTGGGGACACAGGGTCTGACGATGACTTATTGGGGTAAGGGGACAACGAAGTGGGGAGACCCTCTCATGGCTCCTGGGAATAAGCGCAGATAGAGACACAGTATGGGGAGATGGCAGAGACACAGACGGACTAAGGGAAGATGGAGGGGAATGGCTGAAGCGTCCAAAAGGTGCATCACACAGAATAGATGATATTACCCCATATGCACATAGTCTTAGGGATCTGCCAGGGTGGAGGAAAGGAGAGATGACAAGTCCGTTTACCGACACCAAAGACAAAGGGAGACAAGGCAGTGGGATAGGACTGACATAGTGTCCACTATTGGAAAAGGGAGGGGGTCTACCTCAATATATACCATGGCAGCAGATGGACAAAGACAATTTAAGATGTAAGTTACCATTGTTGACTGCAGGGGCTTTGAAGTGGATATACGAGCTAGAGTGACTGACAGCTGGGATGACATTAGCAGTGGGTGACATGAAGAGCTTGCTCTCAGCAATTCTTGGGGAGGATGCAGATGATGTATGGAAAAGAGCAGTTTATCCCGGAGTAACAGTACAGAACATGGCACACACTGGTTCACCATTCAATAATTGTTGAACGGCCGTGTGGCACACTCTGAGGATACAGTACCCAGATACTGCAGACATTAGCATGATCATGGTATGCAAAATGAGGACCCCCATCAATATATTCAATCTATTCAAGAAAAATGGAGGCTGGAGATGCTTGAACTGTGGGATAAAACAGTGGGATTATTTTATCACAAATTGTGTACTTTGTTACCTGAACAAGTACAAAAGCAGCTTAAGAAACCTGTGGAAATAGATGCTAAACCATGGTCAGAAATTCAGCTGCCTATAGGACACTATTGCAGGCTAATGGAAGAGAAAGCAAGGAAAAAGCGCGAGAACAGAAAACTGGAGGAAGCAAAGCTAGTGCAAAATAAATGATTGAAGTATACAATGGAAGGGGCAGTGTTAACTAACGCACAGGGAGCAGGTGCGCCGCTTGCGCAGTACAGATATCCACCCACATTGTGGTGCTTTGCAGGGTGGGGAGACATGCACCAAGGGTTTCGAGGGAGAGGAGGAGCACCCAGGGGAATAGGGTATGGGCAGGGAGCAGAGGTGATTCAGGGGGGCTATCAGAGACCAATGAGTGGGCCACCACAATGCTAGGTGTGCGGACAGATAGGGCACATCTGTTCAGTGTACAGAAGCAGAGGTGGGATGCCACAGAATGGGGGGATGCCGCACCAATTCAGATAAAAGGCAGAACAGACTGACTATTATGCCCAGGACCAAAGACAGCAACATGCACAGACACAAGATGCATACATGCACGCATATCAGGCTGACTGATGTGACTAATGAGGAACATTTTCAGGACAATCGATCAGATCATAAAGTAGTGTTTGACATCAGCATGACATATTTAGTAAAAATACACTACAGGGAAGTACCACAGAGAAGGGCTATGTTGCAGAAAGCACCACCACCATTCCTCGAGGAAGATTTGCAGAGGGTACCCAGTGTCTCTTGGACCACAAGTCCCTATGACGTGGGGCTTCTGAAAGGGATAGGAGCAGTAAAGATAAAGCTTAAACCAGGAGCAATTTTACCGAGAGCAAAACAGTATCCTTTTTCAAGGCAGATGAGGGCATCTATGAGACCTTTGCAGCATTAGTGAAGCAGGGCATTCTGGTACCAACAGAATCATAGTGCAATACCGCAGTGTAACCTGTGAAAAAGGCCACAGGGGGCAATCCCATTAGTTCCAAATCCAGCAAGAATTTTGTGTAGAATTCCCACAGAAGCTACCCACTTCACGGTAATAGATTTGAAGAATGGCGTAGTCAGGGCATCATAGTCTGAAGAGCTGCTGGAGCTGGTGTGCTGCTTCTTCCAAGTCTGTCTACCCTGTCTACCACTTGCTGTGGGTGTATCTAACCTTTAAAGACTCGCCCCCCCGTGGAGCGGGTGCAGAGTCAGAGCAGATTCTGAGGAGCTGCTGGAGCTGGTGTGCTGCTTCTTCCAAGTCTGTCTACCCTGTCTACCACTTGCTGTTGGTGTGTCTAACCTTTAAAAACTTGTTCCCCGTGGAGCGGGCGCGGCGTCAGGGCAGAGTCTGAGGAGCTGCTGGAGCTGGTGTGCTGCTTCTTCCAAGACTGTCTACCCTGTCTACCACTTTCTGTGGTAGACAGGTAGTCTTTAAATCTAACCTTTAAAGACTCGTCCCCCCGCGGAGCAGGTGCAGAGTCTGAGGAGCTGCTGGAGCTATTGTGCTGTTTCTTCCAAGTCTGTCTACCCTGTCTACCACTTGCTGTTGGTGTGTCTAACCTTTAAAAACTTGTTCCCCCCGTGGAGCGGGCGCGGAGTCAGGGCAGATTCTGAGGAGTCTGAGGCAGTCGAGCAGCCGTGCAGACCCTGCTCCCTGCCTCCCTCCTTATCTCACGTTGGATCGGGCGATCATGAGCAGTCCCTTGGGAACGCCAGACTCATCAGCTACAGCCTCAGCGCATGCATTTTTGAAGACGCGCGCTCAACTTAAACTGGCGAAATCGATTCATGACCTGCAGGACGTCCTTACCCTTGCAGCCTCCCAGCAGTGTCGAGTTAGTCGAGACCAAGTAAGTTACGACGCCGCGGCTGCCGCCGCTGTTCAACACATTAACTGAATGTCTTGTGCAAAATCATAGACATGTTGCACCACAAGCGAAGGTGAAAGTGGGACCCTGAACTTCATTAAAGTCACCGACAATAACTCAGAACCTGATTGTATTGCTGACAAACAATCCCGTCACCAAAACTGGTGGCAAGTGCGAAGCCCGTTCCTCTGGCTGACCCTTGGAGGACGTTGCAAAACGAGGAGGGGCTGACTGGGGATGTACCAGGGAGGGGCCGTGTACCATGAACACCAAAGCTGCCCTGGTGAAGCATGTTTCCATGGAATGTTGTCCCTCTGTACCTCCCTTGGACGCACCGATGGAATTGATCGAGCAAATGCCCAATGCCCCCAAAACTTTGTTGTGCCTTAGTGCAGGGCTTGACCCCGCTGACTTGTCGACTCACACCACGACCACTGACCCCTTTCCAAACGTGGAACCGGCAGTTGATGCAGCTTCTCCCAGGCCTGGGCGCTCAATTTACTATAGCGCTTCAGCAAACCAGTAGGAGAGGGTTGGGGGTGTCTGCTGTGACAACGTCTTCACAGATGCTACGCAGCCCTGTGATTGTCATATCAATCCACTTGTCACGTTCTCTTCAGCCTCATTGTCGGGTGGTTACTTCAAAAGCCTGAGCGCAGCGGTTCCTCTACATGTCACAGAAGATCACTGCAATTCACTGGATATTGCTGACAAGCTGCTAATTGATTTAGCACTCATCAACAAAGCCCGTCAAACTTACCGAGCAGAAACCGCTGCCATTGGAGACAATGTTCCAGTAACTCAAATAATTGACAGCCTGGCTGCCTGTCCTGATCTCATGGCGAAGCGTCCAACCAAAGACGCTTGCGCCACCAAACGCAAGAGGAACCGAGCCAGCAGCTCTTCCATGATGCGATGCTCACAGAGGAAAAAGCTGAAATACGTCTTAGTAGCTGCTCAGAGCTCAACAGAAAACGTTTCAGTGCCCCCTGTACTTGGGTCTGGATCCAAAGTGTTGGGGGTTACTGGTAACCTGACTTCAGACTCCTTTTCATCTGACACTTCAATCACTGATTCCTCCCTGATGGAACACCCCTACCCAAAAATCAGGACACGCAAATGCTATCGGCGACACAAACAGGTACGTATCGACCAGAATTCAATGAATCCCAGTGACCCAAATTGGGCCAGAGATCTTCAGCCACCGGTTATGGCATCAATATCCATATCCATTTCTCCCCTTGCTAAACTCTACGAACATATCAATGAAAACACCAAAGATCTCACAACTCTGATTGCAGTTCTTAACACCAAACTAATTGACATTGAGAGGAAGAGCACTCTCTGCGAAGACGATCTAACATCGCTAAGCAGCAAAACAGAGTCAATGCTAAATACTATTTCTAGTCAAACCATAAACAACAATGAGGACAAAAAATTACTTGCTGAAGTAGCTGAGGAAGCATTGAAACTCTTTAGGACAAAGTCCGAGTACTCAACGCGAAATGCTCACAATGAGTCACGCCAACTTGGCGTTGATGTCCTGACCCCAAGTTCCACCTCGTCTGCGATTAACCTGACACCGAAAGGTTTCCAACCAAAGAACAAAAAAACTACATCTAGTACCAGCAAGCCGGTTGACCACCTCGACACGGGCCTTGCTAAAAATGTCTACTCAGGGCCTTCCGACATTTTTGCTCAGGATCCACCATTGCAGGAAATAAATTCCTCTGGTGAAGCACTGGCAACTAGTCTTCGAACCAGTAATCCTGCTCTAGCAAACCCTCAAATGCCCTCATCTTCGAGTATCTTACCTCTCAGCACTGACACAAGCAAGACGAACGGCACTGGCGCTTCATATTTCATCGACCTCAGCTCTTCCAAGATCTTGGAGGTCTTCCACATCTTTAAAGGAGCTCAACATCCTGAGAATCCAACGTCCACTTTTGCTTTCGGTAAAATCCAGATAACGAAAATAAAAAATAAAAACCAACTAGCACCCAAAACGCAGCATGGAAATGGATCTAGAAAATTCCTCTGCAATATAAAAACGGTAAACTGAACCGTTCACAATAACACTGGGTTCAAATAATCTAATCCTCCAAACAAATAGTGTCATGTGAGGACAAAAGTTCAAACTCCGAATCTACTGATTTAGATGGACTCGCGAATGACGAAACTGACCTGGTCAACTTATCGACATACAAAGATGAAGATGACAACCACCTAATCGACTGGGATCCGTCTTCAAAGAATTCATCTGTTGAACTGCCAGTCACTGACTCTTCCAACATATGCATCAACACACCTGCTAAGGTGCTTCTCCCCGAGCCCAAAGAGCTATCACTCAGCCTAAATGCCAAAGAACTTGCACCTTGGTGGAATCTGCCACTCTGGCACCTACCATGAAAAAAATCACTGACACTCCCTTCTTGACAATGGAGGAAAAATTAGCCAAAACTGTTGCTAGTAAGTCCTCTGCTCTGAGTCGCGAAACTCAATCACTCGAGGTAACTCTAGATCCTCATAAAATCAACAAGCCTTCAAATCTGTCCTCAAGGCTCGAGGCGCACGAAAAATGTCACTCTTGCGCCTCTACCTCTGCTCATAAACGAGACATCGCTAACTCAAAGATCATAAAAAAAGTCTCTCCTTATCATCAACTGATTCTGGAAAGAGTGGACTCCTCGGACGATCCAATCTTCAACCGTCACTATATAACTAGGCTTCTCTACCTAGTGCCTAGCTTGAGAACGATTCTTCCAGATGACCTGAAAATTGTGGAATTCCACATGGAAAAAAGAAATGACAAGGTGATTCTACATCTTGGCTCAAGTATTATTTGAGACATCTTGTTGGAAGGAGGCCCGGTGTTGTTGTTCCTGGGTTTTGAGTTATACACAATTCCCCAAGCTGACTCGACCTTCAAGTCCACAAATAAAGTAGTGAGTCCTAAATTCCCACAAAAACATGCAGTGACCTTTCTAACAGAAGAAAGAGAAAAACCTTTAAGAGTCTCTAGGTCCACAGTATCATCTGAGACAGACTCTAAAAACAGAATTGGGGCTTCTGATAAATTCACAGCTGTGATCAAATAAAAATAACCATTGAGGGTCCAAGCGGAACGTCTGATGCGGATGTTACTGATGGTTTAATTACACACCCCTCTGACAACAGAAACTGGGCATGGCTCTCATCTGCTCTAAACACGAAGTAGAGCAAGTAATGCCAGGAATCTCAAGACCTTTCACCCATGACCCTTGGATCATAGAATACTTGTGGCTTTGTACATCTGTTCCACACGCCATGGATGTTTGACCTTGATTTGGTATGTCTACAGGAAACTTGGCTAATGGAATGCCCAATTCTACCTTTGTTCGAGATAGCTCTAAATCCTGCAACAAAACAACAGAAAGGAAGACCAACGACTGGGCTACTTATTGCTGTAAAAAAATCATCTGGCCTCAGAATTGTGGAGACCAAAAACATCTCCCCCACATCCAGACTGCCAAAGTGTTGTTACTTGGATCTCGCAAACCTGAGTTCCTGCACATCATCAACCTATATTGGAACCTGGTGGCTACAGGTATAGCGCCATTTATCGACAATGTGACTACCATCATAGACACCCTACTCAAGACCGTGATTGCTGCAAAAATTATAATTTGTGGAGATCTAAATATTGATTGTCTGAATTATGACATCAGTATTACTCCAAAGCCACGAAGAGGAAAGCCAAACGTCCTAGCGGCCTGCTCATGGTGCTCTGAAATGGACTCTCGTAAGATGGCACTTCTAAACAGGAACCTGTATGGTGATATTCCAGCTAATCCCACATGGAGCCGATATCAGCAAGCTTCAACACTCGATTACATCTTCGTTTCTGAATCAATTCTAACAAAGGCAACTCGCCTAGAGGTTATAAAGATGGTAAACAGTGACCATGACATGCTGAAGAAGTAATTTAACACCCAAAATATTCCAACACAGCCTACCTGGCCTCACCTTATCTCCTTTCTCTCAGGCAGGATAAGACTAAATCTTAAAACAACTGATGTCGACAAGATTGTTTCCAGCCTAAATTTAGAACAGGACATGATAGAATACCAACGTCTTCTGTCTCAATTCTCTGAACATAAACAGGGCCTCAAACCGCCTAAGTTTCACCATAAACATAAATTCGACATCCAAGTGCTGCAGCATAAACGCTTGCTGCGTTGTGAGATAAGAAAACTACTTTGCGAAGATCCAGGCCAATACCATGCAAAAATAAAACTTGCAATGCAAAAGTTACAAGAAGTGGAGCAAGGCCCATAATTCAGTTCTACTACAGAACGACTTGGAGAAAATGCTGATGAAGCTTAAAAACTGTGGGATAAAACAGTGGGATTATTTTATCACAAATTGTGTACTTTGTTACCTGAACAAGTACAAAAGCAGCTTAAGAAACCTGTGGAAATAGATGCTAAACCATGGTCAGAAATTCAGCTGCCTATAGGACACTATTGCAGGCTAATGGAAGAGAAAGCAAGGAAAAAGCACGAGAACAGAAAACTGGAGGAAGAAAAGCTAGTGCAAAATAAATGATTGAAGTATACAATGGAAGGGGCAGTGTTAACTATCGCACAGGGAGCAGGCGCGCCGCTTGCGCAGTACAGACAGCCACCCACATTGTGGTGCTTTGCAGGGTGGGGAGACATGCACCAAGGGTTTCGAGGGAGAGGAGGAGCACCCAGGGGAATAGGGTATGGGCAGGGAGCAGAGGTGATTCAGGGGGGCTATCAGAGACCAATGAGTGGGCCACCACAATGCTAGGTGTGCGGACAGATAGGGCACATCTGTTCAGTGTACAGAAGCAGAGGTGGGATGCCACAGAATGGGGGGATGCCGCACCAATTCAGATAAAAGGCAGAACAGACTGACTATTATGCCCAGGACCAAAGACAGCAACATGCACAGACACAAGATGCATACATGCAAGCATATCAGGCTGACTGATGTGACTAATGAGGAACATTTTCAGGACAATCGATCAGATCACATAGTAGTGTTTGACATCAGCATGACATATTTAGTAAAAATACACTACAGGGAAGTACCACAGAGAATGGCTATGTTGCAGAAAGCACCACCACCATTCCTCGAGGAAGATTTGCAGAGGGTACCCAGTGTCTCTTGGACCACAAGTCCCTATGACGTGGGGCTTCTGAAAGGGATAGGAGCAGTAAAGATAAAGCTTAAACCAGGAGCAATTTTACCGAGAGCAAAACAGTATCCTTTTTCAAGGCAGATGAGGGCATCTATGAGACCTTTGCAGCATTAGTGAAGCAGGGCATTCTGGTACCAACAGAATCACAGTGCAATACCGCAGTGTAACCTGTGAAAAAGGCCACAGGGGGCAATCCCATTAGTTCCAAATCCAGCAAGAATTTTGTGTAGAATTCCCACAGAAGCTACCCACTTCACGGTAATAGATTTGAAGAATGGCGTAGTCAGGGCATCATAGTCTGAGGAGCTGCTGGAGCTGGTGTGCTGCTTCTTCCAAGTCTGTCTACCCTGTCTACCACTTGCTGTTGGTGTGTCTAACCTTTAAAAACTTGTTCCCCGTGGAGCGGGCGCGGCGTCAGGGCAGAGTCTGAGGAGCTGCTGGAGCTGGTGTGCTGCTTCTTCCAAGACTGTCTACCCTGTCTACCACTTTCTGTGGTAGACAGGTAGTCTTTAAATCTAACCTTTAAAGACTTGCCCCCCCGCGGAGCAGGTGCAGAGTCTGAGGAGCTGCTGGAGCTATTGTGCTGCTTCTTCCAAGTCTGTCTACCCTGTCTACCACTTGCTGTTGGTGTGTCTAACCTTTAAAAACGTGTTCCCCCCGTGTAGCGGGCGCGGAGTCAGGGCAGATTCTGAGGAGTCCGAGGCAGTCGAGCAGCCGTGCAGACCCTGCTCCCTTCCTCCCTCCTTATCTCACGTTGGATCGGGCGATCATGAGCAGTCCCTTGGGAACGCCAGACTCATCAGCTACAGCCTCAGCGCATGCATTTTTGAAGACGCGCGCTCAACTTAAACTGGCGAAATCGATTCATGACCTGCAGGACGTCCTTACCCTTGCAGCCTCCCAGCAGTGTCGAGTTAGTCGAGACCAAGTAAGTTACGACGCTGCGGCTGCCGCCGCTGTTCAACAAATTAACTTAATGTCTTGTGCAAAATCATAGACATGTTGCACCACAAGCGAAGGTGAAAGTGGGACCCTGAACTTCATTAAAGTCACCGACAATAACTCAGAACCTGATTGTATTGCTGACAAACAATCCCCGTCACCAAAACTGGTGGCAAGTGCGAAGCCCGTTCCTCTGGCTGACCCTTGGAGGACGTTGCAAAACGAGGAGGGGCGGACTGGGGATGTACCGGGGAGGGGGCGTGTACCATGAACACCAAAGCTGCCCTGGTGAAGCATGTTTCCATGGAATGTTGTCCCTCTGTACCTCCCTTGGACGCACCGATGGAATTGATCGAGCAAATGCCCAATGCCCCCAAAACTTTGTTGTGCCTTAGTGCAGGGCTTGACCCCGCTGACTTGTCGACTCACACCACGACCACTGTCCCCTTTGCAAACATGGAACCGGCAGTTGATGCAGCTTCTCCCAGGCCTGGGCGCTCAATTTACTATAGCGCCTCAGCAAACCAGTAGGAGAGGGTTGGGGGTGCCTGCTGTGACAACGTCTTCACAGATGCTACGCAGCCCTGTGATTGTCATATCAATCCACTTGTCACGTTCTCTTCAGCCTCATTGTCGGGTGGTTACTTCAAAAGCCTGAGCGCAGCGGTTCCTCTACATGTCACAGAAAATCACTGCAATTCACTGGATATTGCTGACAAGCTGCTAATTGATTTAGCACTCATCAACAAAGCCCGTCAAACTTACCGAGCAGAAACCGCTGCCATTGGAGACAATGCTCAAGTAACTCAAATAATTGACAGCCTGGCTGCCTGTCCTGATCTCATGGCAAAGCGTCCAACCAAAGACGCTTGCGCCACCAAACGCAAGAGGAACCGACCCAGCAGCTCTTCCATGATGCGATGCTCACAGAGGAAAAAGCTGAAATACGTCTTAGTAGCTGCTCAGAGCTCAACAGAAAACGTTTCAGTGCCCCCTGTACTTGGGTCTGGATCCAAAGTGTTGGGGGTTACTGGTAACCTGACTTCAGACTCCTTTTCATCTGACACTTCAATCACTGATTCCTCCCTGATGGAACACCCCTACCCAAAAATCAGGACATGCAAATGCTATCGGCGACACAAACAGGTACCTATCGACCAGAATTCAATGAATCGAAGTGACCCAAATTGGGCCAGAGATCTTCAGCCGTCCGTTATGGCATCAATATCCATATCCAATTCTCCCTTTGCTAAACTCTACGAACATATCAATGAAAACACCAAAGATCTCACAACTCTGATTGCAGTTCTTAACACCAAACTAATTGACATTGAGAGGAAGAGCACTCTCTGCGAAGACGATCTAACATCGCTAAGCAGCAAAACAGAGTCAATGCTAAATACTATTTCTAGTCAAACCATAAACAACAACGAGGACAAAAAATTACTTGCTGAAGTAGCTGAGGAAGCATTGAAACTCTTTAGGACAAAGTCGAGTACTCAACGCGAAATGCTCACAATGAGTCACGCCAACTTGGCGTTGATGTCCTGACCCCAAGTTCCACCTCGTCTGCGATTAACCTGACACCGAAAGGTTTCCAACCAAAGAACAAAAAAACTACATCTAGTACCAGCAAGCCGGTTTACCACCTCGACACGGGCCTTGCTAAAAATGTCTTCTCATTGCCTTCAGACAGTTTTGCTCAGGATCCACCATTGCAGGAAATAAATTCCTCTGGTGAAGCACTGGCAACTAGTCTTCGAACCAGTAATCCTGCTCTAGCAAACCCTCAAATGCCCTCATCTTCGAGTATCTTACCTCTCAGCACTGACACAAGCAAGACGAACGGCACTGGCGCTTCATCTTTCATCGACCTCAGCTCTTCCAAGAGCTTGGAGGTCTTCCACATCTTTAAAGGAGCTCAACATCCTGAGAATCCAAATCCACTTTTGCTTTCAGTAAAATCCAGATAACGAAAATAAAAAATAAAAAAACCAACTAGCACCCAAAACGCAGCATGGAAATGGATCTAGAAAATTTCTCTGCAATATAAAAACGGTAAACTGAACTGTTCACAATAACACTGGGTTCAAAGAATCTAATCCTCCAAACAAATAGTGTCATGTGAGGACAAAAGTTCAAACTCCGAATCTACTGATTTAGATGGACTCGCGAATGACGAAACTGACCTGGTCAACTTATCGACATACAAAGATGAAGATGACAACCACCTAATCGACTGGGATCCGTCTTCAAAGAATTCATCTGTTGAACTGCCAGTCACTGACTCTTCCAACATATGCATCAACACACCTGCTAAGGTGCTTCTCCCCGAGCCCAAAGAGCTATCACTCAGCCTAAATGCCAAAGAACTTGCACCTTGGTGGAATCTGCCACTCTGGCACCTACCATGAAAAAAATCACTGACACTCCCTTCTTGACAATGGAGGAAAAATTAGCCAAAACTGTTGCTAGTAAGTCCTCTGCTCTGAGTCGCGAAACTCAATCACTCGAGGTAACTCTAGATCCTCATAAAATCAACAAGCCTTCAAATCTGTCCTCAAGGCTCGAGGCGCACGAAAAATGTCACTCTTGCGTCTCTACCTCTGCTCATAAACGAGACATCGCTAACTCAAAGATCATAAAAAAAAGTCTCTCCTTATCATCAACTGATTCTGGAAAGAGTGGACTCCTCGGACGATCCAATCTTCAACCGTCACTATATAACTAGGCTTCTCTACCTAGTGCCTAGCTTGAGAACGATTCTTCCAGATGACCTGAAAATTGTGGAATTCCACATGGAAAAAAGAAATGACAAGGTGATTCTACATCTTGGCTCAAGTATTATTTGAGACATCTTGTTGGAAGGAGGCCCGGTGTTGTTGTTCCTGGGTTTTGAGTTATACACAATTCCCCAAGCTGACTCGACCTTCAAGTCCACAAATAAAGTAGTGAGTCCTAAATTCCCACAAAAACATGCAGTGACCTTTCTAACAGAAGAAAGAGAAAAACCTTTAAGAGTCTCTAGGTCCACAGTATCATCTGAGACCGACTCTAAAAACAGAATTGTGGCTTCTGATAAATTCACAGCTGGTGATCAAATAAAAATAACCATTGAGGGTCCAAGCGGAACGTCTGATGCGGATGTCATTGATGGTTTAATTACACACCCCTCTGACAACGGAAACTGGGCATGGCTCTCATCTGCTCTAAACACAAAGTAGAGCAAGTAATGCCAGGAATCTCAAGACCTTTCACCCATGACCCTTGGATCATAGAATACTTGTGGCTTTGTACATCTGTTCCACACTCCATGGATGTTTGACCTTGATTTGGTATGTCCTACAGGAAACTTGGCTAACGGAATGCCCAATTCTACCTTTGTTTGAGATAGCTCTAAATCCTGCAACAAAACAACAGAAAGGAAGACCAACGGCTGGGCTACTTATTGCTGTAAAAAAATCATCTGGCCTCAGAATTGTGGAGACCAAAAACATCTCCCCCACATCCAGACTGGCAAAGTGTTGTTACTTGGATCTCACAAACCTGAGTTCCTGCACATCATCAACCTATATTGGAACCAGGTGGCTACAGGTATAGCGCCATTTATCGACAATGTGACTACCATCATAGACACCCTACTCAAGACCGTGATTGCTGCAAAAATTATAATTTGTGGAGATCTAAATATTGATTGTCTGAATTATGACATCAGTATTACTCCAAAGCCACGAAGAGGAAAGCCAAACGTCCTAGCGGCCTGCTCATGGTGCTCTGAAATGGACTCTCGTAAAATGGCACTTCTAAACGGGAACCTGTATGGTGATATTCCAGCTAATCCCACATGGAGCCGATATCAGCAAGCTTCAACACTCGATTACATCTTCGTTTCTGAATCAATTCTAACAAAGGCAACTCGCCTAGAGGTTATAAAGATGGTACACAGTGACCATGACATGCTGAAGAAGTAATTTAACACCCAAAATATTCCAACACAGCCTACCTGGCCTCACCTTATCTCCTTTCTCTCAGGCAGGATAAGACTAAATCTTAAAACAACTGATGTTGACAAGATTGTTTCCAGCCTAAATTTAGAACAGGACATGATAGAATACCAACATCTTCTGTCTCAATTCTCTGAACATAAACAGGGCCTCAAACAGCCTAAGTTTCACCATAAACATAAATTCGACATCCAAGTGCTGCAGCATAAACGCTTGCTGCGTTGTGAGATAAGAAAACTACTTGCGAAGATCCAGGCCAATACCATGCAAAAAAAAAACTTGCAATGCAAAAGTTACAAGAAGTGAAGCAAGGCCCATAATTCAGTTCTACTACAGAACGACTTGGAGAAAATGCTGATGAAGCTTAAAAACAAAAACTCCTTCGAGATTTGGAGCCTTATCAACAACCTTGCAGCTTCTCAGGACACGTTGCAAGCATCAAACATCTCCGAAGAAACCTGGGTGAAATACTACACCGAAATGTTTAGCAAAAACAGAATTGAAACCCATGGAAATCTCCCAAACCTGGTTACTTGGGACTTGAAATTCGAGAAAGCTGACATCCTGATTGCCATTAACAAATCCTGTGCATCAAGAGCTCCTGGACCTGACGGGCTCACAAACTATACCATCAAACTAAATCCGTATCTCTGGGCAGACTTCTGCATCACATTGGTCGAAAGAATAAAAATCAAACGTGCCACGGCAAAATCGTGGAAAAGTGCCATCATCATCCTCATCTTTAAAAAAGGCAATAGGTCAAATCCAAAAGACTATCGACCCATTGCCATTCTCGATGTACTGGGAAAAATTTACGCAAGCCAATTACAACAAATTCTGCTGAAGTGGTCAACGGAAAGCAACCACATAGACCACTGGCAAGTTGGTTTCGTGAAAGGCGTCGGATGTGGCCTGAACACCCTGTTGTTGAACCTATTGAAAATGGAATCTATTAGAACAAATTCCAAAATGTACGTGGCAGCAATTGACTTCTGCCACGCCTTCGATAGTGTAGACCGTCAAATTTTGTAAGACAAATTGAAAGCCTGGAAGTGCCCACCAAGCCTATTGGATGCCATCAAGGAACTCAACTCTAAAAAGGCCATCAAAATCAGATTGGACCAAGGCGGCACCTTGTCATCAGCAATAAACACATTCCGAGGCTTGAAACAGGGTTGTCTGTTGTTGGTCATTATTTTCAACCTTTTCATCTCAGACATTGGAGAAACATTTAACGCAGTGGCCGCCTTCTCTCCATAAAGTCATGGTTCACACGTTGGCTGGCTCATCTACGCAGACAATCTAATTCTTTTAGACGCCACTCCTATTGGACTCCAATGCAAGCTTGAAGCCCTGAAAATTTATGTCACCAGAAATAGGCTTTGCAACAACAAGCAAAAATGCGAAATACTGATCCTTCGTAACCTGCCAACTCAAAAACAAGATCGCAGCAAGCAGGCCTGGCAGCTCGAAAAAAATATTTAAGAACGTCGCAAAACATCAAATACTTGAGCACGCTGATAAGTTCCAACATAAATGATGGTCCGTGGATCGAAACAACAAAAAAGAAGTGTCGACAGCTAGCTTGCCAAGCAGATAACATCAACAAAAAATTTGGTAAATTCTCCATAAAGCCACTTTTGATTTTCTACTGCCAAAAGGCTGTTCCAGCTCTCATCTATGAAGCAGAAATCATGTTTGGCTGTCCGCATGACTTGTGGAGCACACTGGAGAACAGCTTTTGGTCCAGAGCCCTACATCTCCTGAATGGCTGTCCAACCTGTAATATAAGATACGAATTAGGACTGATATCCATATATGCCAGAATGTGTTGGAATCTATTAAACCTTTATAGGAAGACCATCATAGCAACTTTGGCTCCACAATTCAAAATTCTACACACGCCTAACACCGATCCGGACTATACGGTTCTTTTCATGTGGAGCAAACTATGCCTTGAAATACTCAATGCAAATTACATCAAGGTTACGGCCTTGCTGGAAAACCCGGAGAAAGCAAAGCAAAAGCCTTGGAGAGCACACTGGCATATAACTTGTTCAGACAGACAAAGTTCTCGCCTTATGAAAGATGTTCCCTTTGAAGCAAGAGCATACAACAAACTTCAGCCCTACTTGCTCCAATCGCCAGACCAAAACTCAAGATCGCTCCTCATACAATTTAGACTCAACTTCTTTCTCACTAAAGACTGCACCAGAACCTGGACTAAAAACGAAAACGCAAATCTCTCTTGTCACCTCTGTGGACATCCAACAGAGTCTCTTAAACATCTGACTCTGTTTTGTCCAAAGCTTCGAAGCCTACCAACTCAGCCACTCGGCACCATTTTCTGGGTGCGAGAAACTTACTATGCCGATGACTGGTGGAAATCTATGTTTGAGGTGTCAGATCGAAAACTTATGTATGGACTGGTACATTTTCTGAAAGACCTGAAAAGCTGTCTAGCCAACCCGACTCCGTTTTTAAGAGGTACCGTATCTCGTGCATTACCCATCTCAGAATAACTATCACATCTGACTGAAACTATGGCACATGACGTTGGCACCTCAGAGGATCTGTGGTGGCTTGTATTTCTTTGGAATTTTGTTCCTGTACTCTTCTTCTTTTTAAAGGTTTTTTTTAAACCAATAAAAATAAAAATAAATAAAAAATAAAAGAATGCCTTCTCATCTATTCCATTCCACATAGTCACAGGACCTGAATTCCTTTTTTTTTAGAAACAGGAAGTGGAAACACACTTGACTCCCACAAGGA
Organism: Ambystoma mexicanum; assembly: GCF_040938575.1. NCBI lineage: Eukaryota > Metazoa > Chordata > Amphibia > Caudata > Ambystomatidae > Ambystoma > Ambystoma mexicanum. The sequence goes on from NC_090922.1 coordinate 259,181,288, forward strand.
TACTGGGAGTCACCTTCCATATTCAATAGGATCCTCCAGATGCATCTAGGCACAATACAATTGGAGAGCACCATCATACAGTACGTTGACGCCATTTTGATCTGCAACAAATCAGAAATACAGAACAGAAAGGAATCAGTCCACATGTTGATGGTATTAGCAGAGAAAGGGTATAAGGTAGATAAGGCAAAATTACAGTATTGTCAGAAGGAGGTGCTGTAAATTGGACCGCTAATCTCACAGGAGGGGCAGAGAGTGACACCAGAAAGGGCAGAGGCTATCCGTAGGATGCCAAAACCTATGGCAGTGAGACAGATGCAGCAGTTTTTAGATCTCTGTAATTACTGGAGAGCTTGGGTATTTAACTACAGCAAATACACAAGACCTTTGTAAGTGCACCCAAGGAAGCACAAAGAGGGAGGGCACACTACAGTGGACAGAAGAGATGACAGGAGCATATTACCTGTGTTAGGGATCAGGACGAATTTGATCTGTTCTCACACTCCAATGGAGAAGTGATGACTGTGGGACTGACAGAGAAGACTACATTAGGACACAAACCATTGGCATACTATAGTGGGAAATCAGACCCACTAATGAGAGGACATTACCTTTGTGAACAATAACTGGCTGCTGCTACGTTCGCAGTAGAGAAGTCAGCGAATATTATAATGGGGTGCAGTACCACGATATTCGTGGAGCATGCTCTCTTTGCAATATTCAAATGACCCAAGAGTACCTTGACCAAACAGTGGGCTTAAGGGTACGAGGTAATACTATTGAACCAGCCATTAAGGTAGTAAGATATAATACTGGAAATCCAGCGACATTTGTAGCGGAACCAATGGAGGAGGAGGAGTACATGCAAGACTGAACCACCTACATGGAGCAGTGTGACAATGTCCCAAAAGTAAGAGAAAAGCAACTTGAAGGGGCAAAAGTGCTTTACATTGACGGTTCTTCCATAACAGATGAGACAACGGGGGAGAGACACGCTGGGACAGCGGTAGTGAAAATAAAGACAGACAGGACTGATGTAGTGGCACGTGCGTGATTACCATCACATTTTTCATCACAGACAGCAGAATTAGTGGCTCTAGTATTGGCATTAGAGGAGAGCAAGGGCCAGAAAGTGAAAGTGTATTCAGACTCTGCCTACGTGACGTCTACAGTACATTCTGGTTTGTCACAATGACAGAGGAGGGGCTTCTGATGTGCTGACGGCACGCTAGTGCAGCACGCTCCCATATTGGGCAGACTCATTGAGGCGCTTCAACTCCCAGAAGACATAGCGGTCATGAAGTGCCAAGCCCACATGAGAGGGGACGACTCCATCTCAACGGGCAATGAAGCAGCAAACGCAGAAGCGAAGCACGGAGCATATTTTGTTGACATTTCAGATTTTGATACTCTGTCTCACACACACATTCGTGTGCATGCAATGGTGTTACAGGAAGGGTATAGTGCATTACCAGTGACCCAGATAATGGAGTTATAGGGAAGCGCACCAAGGGAAGAAAAAGAATTATGGGTAAGAAGGGGATGCTCTATATCTCCATCAGATGCCCTATAGTGACAGGACAGTACAGGCAAGCTGATGATGCCACTGGTGTTATTACAGACTGCACTCACACAACTCGACCATCCAACCCACATGGGAAAGGATGTACTTGCTGCTCACATTGGGGAAGAGTGGTTTGTGCCAATTTAGCAGAACATGTGATTGCATTTGTAAATAATTGTGTTACCTGCAAGTGTTTCACTGCGGTGCATACCCTGAGAGTAGTGAGAGGAGCCATACCTTGTCCACTAGGTCCTTTTCAACATCTCCATGTCGATTATGCAGATATTCTCCAAGTATGTTAGCGCTACCGCTATATGATAGTAGTTGTGTGCTCATTTTCCCAATGGATTGAGGCTGGTCCCTGTTCACACCCTGATGCCCTTAGAGCTGAAAGATTCCTGGTTATAGAGGTTTTCCCACGCTGAGCCGTGTATGGGGTCCTTCGGTCTGACAACACCTCTCCCTTTGCTAATGAAATATTTCAGCACATAAGCACTTTATTGAGGATATAGCACAAGATTCCTGTGCTTATCACCCACAAGCGAATGTAGTTTATGAACTCCTTAACGGCCTACTAAAGGAAAAGATAGCAAAAATAAATGCTGCTCTAAATAAGAGTTGGCTACACTGTCTGCCCTTAGCCCTGTTCGCATTGCGCCACCAGCCTGGGTCCGACCACCATTTAAAGCCACATGAGATGGTAACCGGACGGTGCATGTGACTCTCCCTGGCTCCTCCCACCAGGGAACTAACAGATGCCAATTCTGTGTCAAGTGTTTTTGGTACAGAGATGCATGAATATGTTACTTGTTTGATGACTAGTGCGTCTTTTATTTATCGCCAACTGCAGGCACAGCGGCAGAGGTCGAAGAAGGGTATAAACACACTAGCAACGTAGGTACACACACCACTGGAGAGAGGTGTTATGTCTGCTCTCTCATCCCCTACGACATGAGTGTGTCCAGAACATTTGTGGCAATGGAAATCCCAGCAGCAAGAGCAGAATGTCTAAGCACCTATCATTGTGCACCACAAGAGGAAGATTTCAAAGGATGAGAGCTACCTTGAGATGGATGTCCAAAAATACTTTTCTATATGAAGATACCTATATAAAGACTCAAGAAATGATGGATGATTACTGTAAAAAAGACCAGGCCATCAAATACATAACAGAGGGTCCACAAAAAGGAGAAACGAGAGTAGTAACACAAAAGGAGTTGCCATGCCCCAAAAGGGGACCAGTAGAGATAGGAGGAGAAACATGATGCTGGGAAAGGCCACAGATACTTGTGTATGGGCAAGCATACACCGCTGACAGGTCAAAAGAAAGAGTGGTGGGGAGCAAGGCACATGCACTCCTAACAGTTCCAGTTTGAATAGTACAAGAGGAAAACAACAAATGCCTGAAGGAATGAAAAGCAAGTGCGAAGTTGCTAACATGGGTGGAGAATGAGGCAGGGCCAATGCCCATAATACCGATCAGAGGAGCAGCATTATAATTCCAGAATGATGGTCCAGTGAAGGTTCGAGAAAAGAAGGAATGTAAGCAGACAGTGAAAGTTCCAGGTATGAAGATCGGAACATCAGTATTGCTGGACCACTATTGGGCCTACTGTCACGACCCTCGCCCAAAACCCCCTCTGGCAAACCCATTGGCCAGGTGGAGTCAGGACTCGGGCCTCTAGAGCCTGGCATCCTTTTCCAAAACCCTCTTGGGGCCACTCCTGGCGCCTATGGCGCCAGGCTCATACACCATGAGAAACATGTGCTTGGGAACTACTTATTGTGTTGTCAGCCAACATGGAGGCATCCACATAGCTTGGTTCCCATGAACCAAGCTATGCAGTCTAATGTTTGAGTGTGGCAGCCTAGGGACAACTTTACCTGGACTATTTTGATGGGGCTATTTAAACCACACCCGAGAAAGACAACACGCTTCGGGTTACTTTGCAGCTTGCAGCGTGATGCTCACCGTGTCCAGCTATTCCCTCGAACATCGGAGAAGCAGAACCTGCAAGGAGACAAATGGAGCATCATTAGCAGCAGCATCTTACCTCCAGTCTTCATCTTTAACCACTCGCAGCTACTGAGAACAGCTTCCTCGAATCTGCACGTCTCCCGGACAGAACGACCTGAAAGAGGAAGATAGATGCAACATTAAAGAAAGCAGTAGAGACATTTGTAAATTATGAACTGCTCAAAAGGCTTACCTGGCTGGTCGCCTCACGGCTGGCACCACTCCGGACATTCCACTCGTGCTGAAGAACAGTGCAACCTACAAGGGAGGAAAACACAGGTTAGCAAAGGCAAGTCTTCGCAGCGCTGCGCATAGCGCTTATTTACCACATCATAGTGCTCTTAATGTGCCATAATTTACCAGCAGGGCTCAAACAAGCCAGTTCGCCGCGCTGAAGCTCTGCATACCTAAGGGAGAAAAAAGAGACATTTTAAACAAAGAAAGGCATGCAGGATAGCAACAAAACTAAAGAACAGCAATAAGACCTACCTGAACAATATCAAACGAGCCGGTTTAAGTGAAGTAACTGGACCGCACACGCCCATGAAAGACAACGCGCCCCTGAAAAGAAGGCAGGACGGAGAGCATGCCTAACTCTACCACAAGGTGAGGAGAGGGCCCCAGAGGGGCAGAAATCATACGGGGATGGAGGGAGGATACTTACCCAGGTCAGTCAGTCTTGAACACATCCTCCTGTATTTTCAGGCAGAACCTTCCCCGCAGACCACATCTGGCCAAAGCTGAGAAGCATACCAGCGAGTAACCCGGCTGGGTGGCGTCCCTGTGGATACCAGGTGAGCGTAAAGCCTACGGATCGAAAGCATACATGAAACTGCCACCTAACTTTGGGGCGATGTGCTCACTGGTGCATCTGAACACACCAGCACTGGTAGTACCCCAGAAGGATATCAAAGTAGACAGATTCCCCAAAATGGACGCTAACAAGAGAAACACCAGATCTGTAGAGCTGACCAGTGTAAAGAGGGGAAACTATGTAACATCAAAAATGGAGGACTCCATAGATGCAACACCACCAGAGCATATACTATTTAAAAGAATAGAAATATCCTTTGCATCCATCATTCCAGCTATACAGGGCAGCACAAATGCAAAATGGCTCCAGATCACGAGGTGGGAGCTGATGCATACAATAATTTTGACCGTAAAGGGATTCAACACAATCAAAGAAGAACACTGAGCAGTGAGTTTAATGGCGTTACAGAATCGATATGTGCTAGATCTACTAACAAACATGGAAGGAGGAGGTTGCAGCAAGATGCGGTCTTCTTGCTGTACATTCATTCCACGAAATGACGCAGACAACGACACACTCACTGAGGCAGTTACCATATTATGAGACATGCATACTAAAATGGAGACAGGGACGGATGCTGCAGGAAAAGATGAAAGTAGGCTGTCATATATCTTCTCATGGTTACCAATATGGATGGCCAATGGACTGAAGATGTTAGAAGCAGCACTAGTGTTGATAATTATGACCTTCTGTGTTATCAGAATATGCATCGCACAATGCTGAAAGATAACTGAAAAGACTGTAGGGATGAAAATATTGATAGACATAGAACCAGAAGATGATAAGATGATAAAAGCTTGAGATACACTGAGAGCGCAGATAACAGACTGTCCTGTTTCCGTCTGGAGTATTGTTTGAGTATCACTTTGACACCAAAGACTATTGGGGAAAATGGATTAGGTGCAACCCTGGAGGAGACTGCAGTTACGTGACATGGGGTTTGGATGATCATGCAAGATTCTACAGGCACCTAGTGTTACGCTCACCTGGACCCCACAGGGGTGTCGATCGGACCCGGACAGCTGCGGTCTCCGTCAACGTGATGTGTAGTGCAGAGATGGCTGTCTGGACTGGCCCGCCTAGTCTTGTATGATGGACCCGAAGAAGTATTTTCCTGCAAGTGGAGACAGGGATTAGCCACCTGTGGGTTTTAGTGATGGTCTCCCAACTGTTCTCGCTCTCCCCCACTAATCACCTCCGATATCCCCTTAGTAACCTCACCTTATGTTTGTAAAAGATGAGCTCTCCATCCTGTGTGTCTTGCAGGGGCGCGTAGATACCAGTTACTTCACTGGTTTGAAGGCGTTGGCAGAGTTCCGGTAAGCATTGACTCTGAAGTCCCAGGCGGGATTGGTAAGTATCAAGTTCAATGAGTTCAATGTGCCCAATTTTCACTCTTGTCCCCTTCCTTCCTTAAGTTTTAACTGAGTTCGTGAGAAGAAGGTCTTGTAGCTGCCGCTAGCGTTCAGGCAAGAGACTGTGTTACCCAACGCTGTCTGGTAACTATTGCACACGTTAACGTGTTGTTTTTCTCCCTCTTTACAGATGCGGCATATGAAGATATGGAGAATAATAACGCCAGTGGTAAATCAGGTAAGTCTATGGTGGTAAGAGGTATTTGTTGATTCCCTTGGCTCACCTTGTTATTCTTGTGCCCCTAGGTGCCGGAGTTCGGTGAAGAAATGATGGAGACAGTGCCAGATCAAAAGATGCTGTGAGAACTGGTGAGTATGGCGCCGTGCTGGAGCTGGTGAAGCGACGCGTGCAGGACTGATGTACTTTCCAGGTCGGGAGATGAAATGGATCCGGAATCAGGTGAGGAATTTAAAATAAGTTTGTTTTCTAACCTTGTCCTTTTCTTCCTCTTTATTCTAGGAGCCCCGGATTTGCGGCGGGCGTGGCAGAATACTGGATGCTGGCTGCAGGCACGCGGACATGGCAGAAGACTGGATGCTGGCTGCAGGCACGGTGAGAGTCACGCTGCTGGATGCAGAATAACACAAAGCATGTGCTGATGTTCGGGCGTGGTTTAAATAGCCTCCAAAGTAGTCCCAGGAAAGAAGTTCCCCAGGACCACAACCGAGTACAAAATAGTACCTGTGGTAAAATAGTCCCATCCAGGCCTCACGTTGGCTTGGATTTATTTGCAGCATGGTTGCATGAGATAAGTAATGTCTATGAGCCGGGCGCCTATGGCGCCAGGACTGATTTTTATTATGAGCCTGGCGCCGGCGCCAGGACTGAACCCAGACAGCCCCTAGCTGGGGCTGCTGGGGTTTTTGTAAATGTCTGGATGCCTGCTCCCGGGGCTGATGGGCTGGATCCGGATGCCCAGGGGTAGGCATCATGACAGCACTCCCCCCCAAGGCCCCTCCTAAAGTTGTTCTTCCCCTTGGCCCTGGTTTGTCTGGGAAGTTCTGATGGAATTTCTTCACCAACCGAGGTGCATGAACGTGGTCACTAGGCTCCCATGACCTTTTCTGTGGTCCGTAACCTTTCCAGTCGATTAAATAAAAAAGTCTTGATTTAACCAACTTAGAGTCCAGGATATTCTTTACCTCAAATTCAGGTTCTCCATCTATTAGGATGGGGTCAGGTGGTTTTGTCCCGGGTTGAACTGGTTTCAGAAGTGAAACATGAAAAACAGGATGGATCCGCATATTAGAGGGTAATTACAACTTGACGGCCACCTGGTTGGTAATGGCCTTAATAGTGTAAGTTCCCAAATACCTAGGATTAAAAGTCTGAGCTCCTTTTAGAGGTATGTGTTTTGTAGCCAGCCAAACTTGATCCCCAATCTGATATCGTGGAGCATCGCTTCTATGTTGATCAGCATTTTTCTTATATTTCTCTTTCGCTTGTTTCAAATGTTCTGTTGCCTCCTTAAAGGCTTGTGTAATAGTAGAGTGTAAATGACTAACTGCAAGCATTTCTAAGTGCTGAGGCGAATCGAGTTCTGAGGTTCGAGGGTGATGTCCGTATATGGTACAGAAAGGGCTTAGTCCGGTTCCAGAATGTACTGAGTTATTGTATGCATATTCAGAAATCCATAAAATATCCTTCCAATTGCTTTCGGTCTGGTGCAGCATGCAACGTAGGTACTGTTCAAGGGTCTGGTTGGTCCTCTCCGTCTGACCATCGGTCTGGGGATGGTGACTGGTTGATAACCTCACTTCGATTTGCGCCAATTGACATTTCTTCCAGAATTGTGAAATGAATTGACTGCCTCGGTCAGAGACCAATACGGAAGGAAATCCGCGTATTCGAACAATGTTTTCGAGGAACTCCTTGGCCAAAATTGAAGCGGAAGGTAATCCTTTTAAAGGAATAAAGTGGGCCATCTTGGAAAAAAGATCCACAATAAGTAGGTTGGTGTTAAATCCATTACATGGAGGTAGATCTGTAATAAAGTCTAAAGACAAGGTGTGCCATGGTGTATGTGGAATATCCAAAGGTTGTAAAAGGCCAGCGGGTTTTTTCTTCTGGCTTTTGTTTTGGGCGCAAATGCCACAAGACATCAAAAATGACTTTACGTCTTTTCGCCAAGTGGGTCACCAGAACTGTCTCTTAATTTTCGCTTCAGTTTTTGCGATACCTGGGTGCCCTTCCATCAGGGTGTCATGGTAATTGGAGATGACTAATTCTTGTATTTCTTTGTGTGGTAGAAATAGTCGTCCTTGATAGTAAGGTAGGTCATTGACGACTGAGTAGTCCGGGCCTTTCTTTACCCAGTCCTGCAGGGTTGCTGGATCGAAGAGTTGTTGGATTTTTAAATGAATATCTTCTAGTGTCTGTTGAGGCGTTATGCCAAGAATTCTTTGGTCGGGAATTATTGGCACCGGTTCCGGGTTTGCATATGCTTCTCCCATCCCTATTCGGGATAAGGCATCTGCTTTGCCATTTTTGCGGCCTGGTCGATAAGTGATCACGAAATCGAATTCGGCAAAGAACAATGCCCATCGAAGTTGTCGCGATGATTGGGCTTTGGCTGTTTTTAAATACTGCAGGTTCCGGTGATCAGTGATTATGGTAATGGTATGCCTGGCACCAAGAAGGTAGTGCCGCCAAGCTTTAAAGGCGGATTTGATAGCTAATAGCTCTTTATCGGTAATCGCATGGTTTAACTCAGGTGCTGAGAACTTTCTGGACCAAAACGATACTGGGTGAAGTTGACCGGTTTCAGGATCCTTCTGGGACAGGACAGCTCCCATGGCTAAACTGGATGCATCAGTTTCTACTATGTATGGAAGCTCAGGGCATGGATGCTTTAAGACAGGTGCTGATGTGAATTTCACTTTCAACTCTTGGAAGGCCTTTTCAGCCTCTTCGGTCCACAAGAAGCCTTTGTTTTTTCGCAAAAGTGCTGTGATGGGGTGTACAACATGGGAGGAGTCCGGAATGAATCTGCGGTAGAAATTAGCAAATCCGAGCATGCTTTGTACCCCTTTGACTGAACTGGGTGATGGCCACTTGAGAATTGCATCCACCTTTCGAGAGTCCATTCGGACTCCCTTTGGAGTCAGGATAAATCCAAGAAATTCAACTTCCGTAGCATGAAAAACACATTTTTCCAATTTTGCATTTAACTTGTGCTGGCGTAGTTTCTCAAGGACTGCACGCACATGCTTAACATGGTCTGATTCTGAGGAGGAGTACACTAGAATATCATCTATGTATACGACGACACAGACGTCAATGAGTTCACGAAGGACATCGTTCATAAAATACTGGAAGGCTGCTGGTGCATTGCACAACCCGAAGGGCATCACCTGATATTCAAATAATCTGTACTTGGTGCGAAAGGCAGTCTTCCATTCGTCGCCTTTCTTGACACGTACCAGATGATATGCCCCTCGGAGATCAAAAGCATCCTTTACTTGGTCTAGTAATTCGGGGATCAGAGGCAATGGGTATCGGTTTTTTACCGTAATCTGATTTAATGCGTGGTAATCTATGCACGTTCTAAGGTCACCTTCCTTTTTTGGCACGAAGAATAAAGCTGAGGATGCAGGAGACTTGGAAGGACGAATAAAGCCATTAGCAAGTTATTGGTCCAAGTATTGCCGTAGGTGAAGATTTTCATATTCCGTGAGGGCGTAGATTCTACTGCATGGGGGTTGTGCACCGGGTAGGAGGTCGATTTGACAATCGTATGATCTGTGAGGAGGTAATGTATTAGCCTGTTCTTTTTGAACAACATCCTGAAATTCTTGGTATTCCTGAGGCAACTGCACGATTGGGTTAGCGACTGCAGCCAGGCCTTTGTTCAAAGTTTTCTCCGGGTAACAGGTGTGTGCACACTGCGGGAAGGTTATTCTCTTCTCTCGCCATTCTATACAAGGATTATGTGTTTCCAACCATGGCATCCCCAGTATTATCTGGAACTGTGGGGCTTTGATTAGATCAAACACAATAGTCTCTCAATGCCCATCTTGACTCAAAAGTGTCATCTCTGTAGTGGAATGAGTTACAGGCCCCGAGGCAATCTCAGTTCCATCAACTGTGGTGATGACATCCGAAGTGGTCTTTTTGCAAAGAGGTAGATTCATCCTTGACACCAATTTGTGGTCCATATAGTTTCCTACGGCCCCGCTATCTATGTATGCCCTTACTGCGTGCATATGTGATGGCTGCCTGGGATCAAGTAGGACCATTGGGATGATCAGATGCGAGGTCTGAGTGTCCTTCTTTAAGCTCGGCAAGCGGACCTCTATGCTTGTCGGGCGTGGTTGTTTCCTGAATCAGGCTCTATGTGGCTTTTATCAGCAACTCCTACCACCTTCTTGGGTCGTTTTGTAGGGCAATCCCGTAGAAAATGTCCTGAGGTTCCACAGTACAGACACAACTGCATCTGTCGTCTTCTTTCTCTTTCCTTTTGAGTTAAGGGTCCTTTAACCCCCTCGATCTGCATAGGTTCAGATGCATCTGTTCCTTTGGGGGCAAAGTTGGGTTTAACCAATACCCGATTCTCGAACTCAGCTCGATCAGTCTTTCGGTTCTGAAGTCGGTGGTCTAGCTGGACAACTAAGTCTATAAATTCTGTGCAATCCTGAGGTGGGTTCAGAACTTGAGCCAAGACGTCTTTGAGTTCTCCCCAAAGTCCACGATGAAACAATGTAATTCGTTTTTCTTCCGGCCACCCGGTTTCCACCACCAACCTATTGAAGGTTGCAATATAGGTTAGCAGATCCTGGTTACCCTGTTGTAAGGATAAAAGTTTGTTGCCAGGGCTTGACCCTATTCGTGTCTGGCGAATAGTTTTTCCATGCTCCTTTGAAAACCCTGAAAATCCCGGAGAAGAGGATCATCCTGGTTGACTAACGGAATGGACCAATCCGCTGCACTGCCACTAAGATATGACAATAGAAAGGCTACTTTGGCTTGGTCATTTGGAAAGGCTCCTGGTCTGCATAAAAAGTGCAAGCGGCATTGGTTCATAAACACGGCAAACCTTTTGGGGTCCCCAGCAAAGCGTTCTGGTGGAGCTAACGGAATATTTCCTGGTAAAACCTCTTGCACAGGATTGCTTGATGAAACGGGGGTTGGTTTTCCCCCATATCCAGGTAGGGGTGTTTGCCCAGCTTGGTTTTGCAGTAGTTGCCTAGCCAGATCATCAGTGCGCTCCTTTGAGACAATCAGTTCTCTCCTGAGGGCATTAGTCTCTTGGTGAGCGGCATGTACTTCCGCCCTAAATTCCCCTAATAATTGGGCCAGTTGGTCGGTTTCCGAGGTTTCCATAACACCCGGGTGTGTATTTTTAGAAAGGCTTTGTGTTCTGTTACCCTCACGTGGACCCCACAGGGGTGTCGATCGGACCCGGACAGCTGCGGTCTCCGTCAACGTGATGCATAGTGGACTGGCCTGCCTAGTCTTGTCTGCTGCACCCGAAGAAGTATTTTCCTGCAGGTGGAGTCAGGGATTAGCCACCTGTGGGTTTTAGTGATGGCCTCCCAACCTTTCTCGCTATCCCCCACTAATCACCTCCGATATCCCCTTAGTAACCTCACCTTATGTTTGTAAAAGATGAGCTCTCCATCCTGCGTGTCTTGCAGGGGCGCGTAGATACCAGTTACTTCACTGGTTTGAAGGCGTTGGGAGAGTTCCGGTAAGCATTGACTCTGAAGTCCCAGGCGGGATTGGTAAGTATCAAGTTCAAAGAGTTCAATGTGCCCAATGTTCACTCTTGTCCCCTTCCTTCCTTAAGTTGCAACTGAGTTTGTGAGAAGAAGGTCTCGTAGTTGCTGCTGGTATTCAGGTAAGAGTCTGTGTTACCCAACGCTGTCTGGTAACTATTGCATGCGTTAACGTGTTGTTTTTCTCCCTCTTTACAGATGCAGCATATGAAGATATGGAGAATAATACCGCCGGTGGTAAATCAGGTAAGTCTATGGTGGTAAGAGGTATTTGTTCATTCCCTTGGCTCACCTTGTTATTCTTGTGCCCCTAGGTGCCGGAGTGCAGCGAAGAAATGATGGAGACAGTGCCGGATCGAAAGATGCTGTGAGAACTAGTGAGTATGGCGCCGTGCTGGAGCTGGCAAAGCGACGTGTGCAGGACTGATGTACTTTCCAGGTCGGGAGATGAAATGGATCCGGAATCAGGTGAGGAATTTGAAATAAGTTTGTTTTCTAACCTTGTCCTTTTCTTCCTCTTTATTCTAAGAGCTCCGGATTCGAGGCGGGCGTGGCAGAAGACTGGATGTTGGCTGCAGGCACTGTGAGAGTCACGCTGCTGGATGCAGAATAATACGAACCATGTGCTGCTGTTCGGGCGTGGTTTAAATAGCCTCCAAAGTAGTCCCAGGAAAGAAGTTCCCCAGGACCACACCCGAGTAAAAAATAGTCCCTGTAGTAAAATAGTCCCATCCAGGCCTCACATTGGCCTGGATTTATTTGCAGCATGGTCTGCATGAGGTAAGTAATGTCTATGAGCCTGGCGCCTATGGCGCCAGGACTGATTTTTATTATGAGCCTGGTGCCTACGGCGCCAGGACTGAACCCAGACAGCCCCTAGCTGGGGCTGCTGGGGTTTTTGTAAATGTCTGGATGCCTGCTCCCGGGGCTGATGGGCTTGATCCGGATGCCCGGGGGTAGGCATCATGACACCTAGGAGCAGTGACAAAGATCTGGCTCTCAAAGTTCAATGTGAACAAGGATGGAGGTGTGGTCGACAATTCGACCAGAGGGGGGGATTGAAGAGAGGGTCCCTGGAATGGCCCTTATGACCCCTATGCAAATGTCGACTCGCAGGATGAAGAATGAAAGGTGTAACTCGCTGTTTGGCCAGTCACCGACTACACCAATGCATCAAAGATATGACAAGAGATATTCTCTCAAACAGCCATTCAAACCATAGCCAGTTGATGGTTTTGAGGAGACAGAGGTCTTATCAATGGATCCGATTGAATGACACAGCCACGTTATCCATGAAGCAAATATGCATCCATGCATGAAGTTACACAGACATGCACCAGACTAACATGAACAACATGCTTATAACTCCATAATGCTAAGAAACTTTCTTTCTTTCTTTCTTTCTTTCTTTCTTTCTTTCTTTCTTTCTTTCTTTCTTTCTTTCTTTCTTCCGTTTTTTCTTTCTTTCTTTCTTTCTTTCTTTCTTTCTTTCTTTCTTTCTTTCTTTCTTTCTTTCTTTCTTTCTTTCTTTCTTTCTTTCTTTCTTTCTTTCTTCAAAGCAAAATCACAAGTTGCAGAATATACATGGACCAAGTTTGCACATGCTTTATTGCAACTAACTACAAAAACCCATGAAAACACATAGGGATCCTATATAGTGACTGAAGTGAATTAGGTAGGAAAACCCAGGCCGCATGTACATGGAAGAGGAGAGATGATCCCTGCAGCACGAGGCGCAGAGCTAGTGTTCACAGCCAATGGCAAAGGGTGGGTGGAAAATTCCTGGTTCCCGATGCAGCAAGCCACGGGCAACAATTCAGAATAAAACCCTCATAATTGCAAACAGAAGGGCTTCATTTTGCTATCCACACACACGAGACCCAGCAGTACAGGACAATGCCCATTTACTCGTGGTGGGAAGAGAAGCTGCTCCCAGAGATACAGAGTGAAATGATACAAGTGTTGCCCACCAAAACTGCAACCTTCAGGCACTCTCCAAGGCTAGGTGATCAGACCAGCAGCAACAATAGTGAACACACAGCCCTCCATATCCCTTCCCATCACCTTGAAAAGGTAAACCGTGCTTTGCGACCAGAAAGGGTCCCTAGCCTGTGAGGACTCGGCCTAGCCAATCCAGAAGCTCGATCTGTGAGGTGGTGTAAAGATTGCACGGCCAATGGTCTTCCTGTGACCCTGCAACACTGCAGTTTGCAACAAATTGGGGGAAGCCTCAGGTGGAACCACCTGATATCGAAGGCAGTAGAAGCACTAACCCATGTTGGTCCTATAGGTAGTTAGTCTAAACTGACCAATGAGAACATCTCTTAGGTTTTTGAGGTGGAACTGTTTTTTTTGTGACATCATTCATGAATAAAAATGTGTGACACAAATTCAGGAGCTGAGACTGCTGGAGATATGTTTTCCTGTATGATCCCAGTCTGTGTTGTATAATACAAGACAGTATACTTTGCCATATGGCTGAGTCTTCTGTTTTTGTATTGGGGAGTATTGGCAGAGTTTTTGGTGGGCCCAAGATTCTCTGCAAACGTGGGACATCATTATTTGCCTAGTAAGGGAGGCAGTGTCACAGGTAGTGATGCTGCGATAAAAGGCAAAACACATGGGTGAAACCCATATAATGCGTAAAATGGAGTATGCTTAGTGGACATATGGTGGGCGTTGTTTTAGGCGATTTTGGCCAACCTTGTGTCTTACCCAGGAGGATTCAGAGCTTGTAGCAAAGCAGCGTAAATATTGTTCCAGACCCTGGTTTACTTTTACAGTCTGACCATTTGTCATCGGGTGGTAGCCTGACGATAGTCGTACGTCTATTCTCACTAGATTGCAAAAAGACAGCCAAAACTGTGAGACAAAGTGTGGACCCCTATCGGTAATAAGTCTACTTGGTTTACCATGGTGTCGTTCCTCGTTCTGCAAAAGAGGTTGACTACTCCGTATGCAGTAGGGTCACCCCTACATGGAATACAATGGCCCATTTTCATTAGCAACTCCACGATAACCACTATCAAAGTGTGTCCCTGAACAGGAGGTAGATCCACAATGAGGTTCATTGTGATGGTGTGCCAAGGCACTTGTGGGGTTGGCAATGGCTAAAGGAGCCCAGCCGGTTTTTGATGACTAGCCTTGTTTGTGCAACACACTTCACAGTCTGACACATATGTCCGCACATCCTGTCAGTAGCTGGGCCACCAGAAGTGGAGGACCACTAGTTCCTATGTCTTAAATATTCCTGCGTGCCCTGCTGGGGTTGCGTCATAGCACCATTGTAACACTACGGTGGGTAGATACAATGCATGAGAAAAGTATGGAAGTCCATCTACCAGTTTATACTCTAGGCCAAATTTACACCAGTCAAGAAAGTCCTTAATTGACATGGCTTTTGGTACAGCCTCGAAGAAACCTGCGGTGGTGACAGTGACCATGATTTGGTTTGCAGGGATGATAGGATGTGGGTCTGTAAAGGACTCCCTATATGCAGGTTGTGGGTATCGGGAAAGAAAGTCCACTTTCCAGTTATCACTTCCCAGTCTGTAGGTAATTAGGATATCGAAATCAGCAAAAAAGAGCACCCAACGGAGTTGACATGGACTAAATGTTTTTGCTTTCTTAATGAACTGTAGCTTACAATGGTCTGCTATCACGACTACAACATGGCATGCCCCTAGAAGGTAATGCCGCCACTCCTCAAATGCAGATTTTATAAACAGTAACTCCTGAGTTTAGCTGCAGCGTCCCAAAAGAACTTCTGCCCTTTCTCGAGCAGCTTTGTGATTGGAGCAACCAGTTCTGAAAAGGTTTTTAATGAAACACCTAGCTCTGACATGCTTGACATGGTCATGCATGTTTTGGGAATAAATGAGTATATCGTTGATGTAAACAATGGCATACACATAAAGGTAGTTCTGGAGGATCTAGCAAGTGCTGCAAGGTAGCGGGTGCATTGCAGAGGCCAAAGGGCATAAACTGAAATTCATAGTGGCTGAACTTTGTACAGAATGCAGTTTTCACTCATCCCCTGGACGCACCCCCACTAGATGATACACACCTCCTAGGTGCAGTTTGGTGTATATGGTAGCATGTCTTACCTGATCTATTAGAACTGGAATAAGGGGAAGCAGATAACATTTTTTATCATAATGTGGTTGATGCTGCAGTAGTCTATACAAGTCCAAAGATCTCCGGTTTCCTTTTGGAACATAAAAGAGAGTAGTAGAGACCGGTGAGGTTAACTGCCTAATAAATCTGTTCCGTAGGTTCGTCTCGATATAGTCCCATAGATGTTCAGTCTCTGTTTCAGTCAAGGCATAGACACAGCTACACAGTAACACAGTACCTGGCTCTAGATCAATACGGCAGTCAAACGGCTGATGCGGTGGAAGCGTTTACGGCGGCCTTCTTATTGAAGAAATCACAGAGGTCATGATACTCTTGAGGTAGAGCACTGAAGTCAATCATGTCTGCCAGCCTGTCAACCATGGTGTCAGTTCCTTACACAGTATGTACGGTACTTAGGCTCATCAGGCCTGTCTGGAATGAACACCTTTGGCAGTATGCTGAAGTGAGCTGAACCAATCCAGCTGACCACTGGATTTGGGGGTCGTGTTTCTTCAACAAAGGGAGACCTAATATTAACCCGAATTGTGGCATGGCTATTAGGTTGAAACAGATCTCCTCCCAATGATTGTCTCCCCACCAAAGTGTCATGTTTTGTGTAAACTGGGCTGTAGGACCAGAACTCAGTGGAGTGCCATGCACCCCTCTGACAGCTTCTGGCTTGTTTTTATGGTAAAGGGGCACCCCTAACTTGACCGCATACGTAGCATCAATGAAATTCACGAGCATGGTGACCAGCTGTTTCCGGTCCAGAAAACATAGCAGGCCTGATAACATAACCTGTGGTGTGTAGTTTGCATTGCCTATGGATGGGCTCCCCTTACTACAAAGGCTCGACCTTGTGACCCCTACTATCGCCGAGCCGAGGCAGTTCCCTGAGCCTTAGTTTTGGACGGACATTCTCTCACAAAATGCCCAGTGGTTCTGCAATACAGAGATAACCCGTCTTCCAACGGCGTTCCTTCTCCTCCTTGGTCAGAGGGCCTTAAATCAAGCCAATTTGCATAGGCTCATCACCCCTCTTCTTGTCTGGGTTCGAGCGATCGGGTGTGTGTCGCTCCACTTTCTGTCGCTCCACCTCTTAGCCTGTCTATGGTCTAGGCGTAAAGCCAGGTTGATCATAGCAGGACAATCCATGGGTGATTAGGTCCTTTAAGTCAACCAGGAGCCCCTGGTAAAACAAGGACATCCTCATATCTCTGGGCAAGTCCACCTCTGCCGCAATTGTGTGACTTATGTTACTAGCTCCTTACCACCTGTCTTAGGGTCAACAATTCCCTATCTTTACACATGGCTGCTGCTTGCCAATTGAAGATCTTGCCAAATTCCTCGAGGAACCCGTCCCAACCATACAGGATTTGGTCTTCCATTTGTACTAACGGATTTACCCATGCCCCAGCATTGCCACTGAGGTATGAAATGATGAAATCCGTCTGGCCTGTGTTGACCTAAACGCTGCAGCTGCAGGAAATGGAGGAAGCACTGTCTGAGGAAGGTTTGGGGCAGTCTGTGCCGATAAACCGTGGACCTGGGTAGCTAAGGCAGCGTAATCTTGCCGATTTGCGGCCAGCTCTGAATGCAGGTCCTGTATGGCCTTTGATATTTCATCCATAGTGCAGCCGGGTTCTGCCATTCAGGCACCTGAAAACAAGTGGGCTTGTACTTCTGACAGGATCCAAAGCTCTAAGGTGCAGGAGTGGCATGAATCAACCACCCCCACTGTGGTTTTGAGACCTGCAAGTCAGGGCTTAAACAGAGCTCTGCAACCCCAGAAGGGAAGGAGAGTTAGAGAAACGATGGTTCGATAGGTCGGGGATGTAGCATAACCAGAATGCGGGTAGAGGTTGTGGGTAGGTAGGGCGAGCTAGGGTAAGAGCATGACCAATGTGCACATTTCCAGTGTACAATACAGCACATATAAGCACCTACACCTTGATAAGTCACATACATGATTCACGACTACAGCATATGCAATAACAGCAGCAAGTAAACATGAACACAGCCGCAAGTGAACATGCACATAACATAGGGTGCACTTAGCTTAGAGTTAGTGTTGCCCAGAGTGTCCTTTGTTGTCTCCAGTGACTTAGTGGAACCAGAGCACATCACAGTAGCAGGTCAAAGGATGCAAAAGAATGCTACCATTGGTGCACACATCTAACACTGCCTCATGTGGCTATCGACATGCGTGTACATAAGCTTTGCATTTGTATAAGGGTTTGTTATGGATCTATGTGGCTAGCTATGTGCTTTCACATATAGGTATGGTAATGGGGCTGCACATGACTAATATTAGTTAACATATGCAGGAATGTTAATGGGGCACATGTGGCTATGCGTTATGCTCCACGAGGCTGCATGTGACTCTGACAGGGTTTTAGGCAGTCAAATCCTACTGTTTCCTTCCTCCCTTCCTCCTTACCTGAGACCTCCAGTGACTCCTCTTAGGGGTCTTCTTCTTGGAGCACTTCTGAAGAAGGTTTCCTTTCTTTTCCTTCTTTTGAAGAAGATAGGGTCTCTCTACGCTGGATGCCACCCTGTCGTTCAGGTGCTCCCCAACAGGGTGGTCTCCCCGGGAGCTAACCCAAAATTACAGGGAAAAACCTCCAGGCATAAAAACCCTGTGAGTCTTAGTCGGAAGATCTTTGTTCTGAAGGAGACTGCTGATTGAGTAAATGAAGGCGAGAGTCCGTTCCTTAATGATACCTTCAACAAGTAGGTCCTAAGGCACTTGGAAATCTGACTGCTGGCTTCGACCCTGGCAGGGCGGAAGGAATCCCGAACAAATGCTGGAAGGCACAAAGTTCCGAAGGTAGGGCACAGAAGGAGCAGCTGATGGCTAGCAAAGCGGGAGAAACAATGAAGGAAAGAAAGGAACACCGGGAAGCTAGGAAAAGGTAGAGGACAAAAGGTAAGCAAAGGAACAACGGAAAGCTAGAACGAGAAGGGGAAAGAGGAAAAAAGGAAGGATCAGGGTGGCCAACCGAAAAGGAAAAGAGAGAGAGAGAGAGGAAACAATAGCAATGGGAGTTTCGGAAGCGAAATCCCGATAACGAAGAGGAGCAGAATAGAGGAAGAGCAGAAGAGGAACAGGGCAGAATCAACAGGCAGAAGCAGGAAGCGGAAAAAACAGCTACGGCAAAGCAAAAGGAGAACGAGCGTGTAGCATGGAGAACACTGAGGTGCAACGCGAATGGGCAAAGCTGTGGTATGTGTTTATTCGTAGGCGGTGGCCATCTTAGAAATAAACTAGACCGCTGCCAAGGAACGTGCCAAAAAAGTGATGGAACTAATAATGGCGCCGCCAATTTCCCCATAGTTGCCAAGACGGCATGACATAGGCATGCAGGGCTGACTTACTAGTAAGAACACAGAATGAGTGTCACTGCATTTCAAAATGTGCCGGGGCAGTGAGCTGTACTCTGATGCACTAAGGGTGCTGCACAGGGCTTTGGCAGCACTGGCTAGGATTGCGCGTGACTATGCAACATGCAGCACATTGCCGGCACTTTGCTTTTCAGGAAGCAGGGGCCAGTTGTCTGGTGGTCTGGGCCCCCTGAACAACCCCCCTGCTCCCAGTGGCTCATTAGCATGCTGCAGCACTTATGTGAAGTAGGCGAGGGGCCGGGTAAAGGATCCAGTGGGGCATGGCCCCTCACTAAAGCATAGGATGACGTAGTTGCTCTGAAACACATCTTCTCAGCCAAAGGACTCAAGCACAAGCCCTGTGCCTTCACTTGTGCGCAGACGTGCAAGTGTACCACTCCCAACATGTCTCTTCTATACCAAGTGCTGCTGGGATATGTAGTTCAATAGGCCAATGCCCTGTAAAATGGGCAAAGGAGCTTCCTATGTGGTCTGAATGTCCTTTTGATGGCATTCCTCAACTTTAGCTGTCTTGTGGATATCACTACAGTGTTTTTGTCATGGATTACACCATACAATGTCTGTCTTTTGTCCCGAGGCTTGTACTGTATACTGGTCGGGCTGTGTCTCTGGTCCCCAGCTTTGACAGCTGTGGTCTTTCCCAGCATGCTGGCATTCCCCCTATCTCCTTTTGTCCTGTTTTGGGGCATTGTAATTCTTTTTGTGTCACTATCTTTTCTTCTCCTTTGTGTGGGCCATCAGAGATGTATTCTATTGTCTTGCCAGTGCTCCAGTTGTCATCTACCATGTCTTGAGTCTTGATATAACTATCTTCATACAGGAACATCTTCAGCAACATCCATCTTAATATAGTCCATATCCCTTGAATATGGCCTCTGGTGCTGCAGAGTGACAAATGCATGAGGCATTGTGCTCTGGCGGTTGTAAATTCAGTTGCTACGAATGTTCTGGATGTACTCATGGCATAGGGGATGAGACAGCATATATAACAGGTCTCCTTCATAGTTTCTTTCCCCACCTTGATCATGTCTTTGTACCACATGTTATTAGCGATATGGACCAAATCAGTTAGATACAAATTTATCTGGTCAAAGTCTACTTCTACACTGCATTTAAGTCTTTTTACTTCTTAGGCAGCTTTGGTCATCTGCCCAGATATGGCTTCCTTAAAAGCATGGATGGGGGCTCCGTTAGTAGGGGTCAAAGCATGTGCAGACGACAATATAATCCTTTGTAATGCAAAGAGGGTAAAGAAGTAGAGACAAAAAAAGGCACAAAACATCAGTACAGCAGTTCAAATGACTGTTCCCATTTTTGTAACACCGAATGTCCTCTGTGTTGTTCTGAAGATCTGTAAGAATCACCTGAGAAGTCTCAAGAATGCATGATTATTTTTTTGTGTGTTAGGTAGAGCTCTGTGTCTAAATTACTGGGAGAGAGCTGCATAGAACAACCGCCCCCACACTAAAATGACCCTAGTACTACTTAGTAACATTATGACAGAGGGGTCTCCGTGGGTCAGACATGGGTAGGTTTGTGCCACGTAAAGCAGAAAAGAATGAAAAAACAATTCCGGCGAGATCATCCGTTCAGTCTCAGATTCAATTACAAATTTAATAAAGCACTTCTCAAAGGTTGTGTTCTGGTACTGTCATGATCTCTGCTTCCAAAAGATCAGGACTTGCCCGACTCCCTTGGAAGCAGACCCATAACCCCGGTTCCGAGTGCCAGCCAGTCCCAATTGGGACCTTTTGGACCCTGTCCTGGCGCCAGTGGCACCAGGCTCATAAAGATGCCCAGTCCCAGCACTGGAAGCGCCGGGCTCATAATGCTTGGGTGGACTTACCTGCAGCAGACCATGCTGCTTACTTACCTGCCAGTTGAACCCCTGATCCTCTTCTGTTTGGGACTACTTTTCCTGTTGGGTGGGGCAGGAGCCACTCCCTAGGTTCAGAACACTGGAACTCTTCTGGAAAGCAGGAACTCTTTTCTTACCTAGGCGTGGCTGTGGAAGGAGACACCTAAGCACTACAGGAGGCTATTTAAACCACACCCGATGGATGAATCTTGCTTTGCGTTATTCTGCATTCTCTGCAGCAGAACGCTCATCGTGTCTTCTGCTTCTGATCCTGGGCCTAAGGGAACAAAGGCTTACCATCCTGGAATCCAGTCTTCAGCAGCACCTGTAAAGACAAAGAAAGAACAGGTTAGCACTACGGTCTTCAGTGGCAGCGCATCTCTTACCTGGTCCATCGGCTGTCACCAACGCCTCGCACTGCATTCCGGCATCTGAAAGACAAAAGCTTACCAGCTCTTCGCACGCTCCGGAGGCCTTCGGCGCTGCATCCCGCATCTGAAAGACAAAAGAAGGTGCGTTTAAAGACATTGCGCAACTTTATTACTCACGTGCCATTACTCCTTCCCACGCCGAATCCAGTGGGTATTCCAGCACCCTTCAGCTTCTCTAAAGCTCCAAACTTGTACCTGCAAGATAAAAGGGGCAGTTAGTGCGCATCGTGAAGCAGGCTACAAGCGCTTACTTACGTGCTTCCAGGCGCTTCTATTCCTCACGCGGGTTCGATCCTCAACTCTCATCAGCCCGCCATCCGCCATCGCCGGAACCCTGCAAAACAAGAGATATCATTACAAAAGACTTTTAAGAAATTTGAAGTGCCCAGAACTTACCGTTCGTGCAGTTAACGACGGACAGCAGTCCTCTGAGGTCAAGAGGCCTGCACCCTTATCCAGTGAAGAAACTGGTTACGGCACCCTGCCCCGAGGCAGATGGAGAGCTCGGCGTTCACTTACCTAAGGTGAGGGTGTTAACCTTTGGGGTTCTACAGGAGAAGAGAAAGGGAAGAGGAGAGAGGCACCCAATAACCCCAGTTCATTAATCCCATATTTTCTATCTGCAGACATCTTACTCTTCGAGTCAGACATACAGTGCACAGAGGTCCAGCCCAAAGAGCCAACCATGTGTTACACATCACCTTTGAAGATATGGCATTCACCCAGTCAAGACCGGCGCCTCTGCGGGAATCAGGTGAGCGTTACAGGTACGTAATCATGTATTTGAAGCAGTCCTTTTACTTTCAGGATAAATACCTACAGTGTGAAGAAAAGACAGTGTGCCTAATCTAATTGTGTGTTTTGTCCTTCCCTTACTCTAGCCATAGACCGAGTCAATCTTTGCTGTGATGCTTCTCCTTTGTCTTGTTTTTCTTCTTGCATCAAATCATTTTCATTCTGGCAGGAGAAGGTCTCACCTAGACAGGGCTTGACATCTCCAATATAATTCTAGGCCTTTTGCCACTCAGCTTAACAGTGCGATCAGTGGCCTGCTCAACGAGTTAGGGTCCTTTGAAATTTGGCTTGAACTAAGGCCTGCCATAATTTTGCAAGAAAACAGTGTCCCCTGGATAAAGTAGTGGCTGTTTCAACAGTTCATGATTAGTTTCTGGTGTGTTGTCTTCTTCAGTTTTCTTTGGTCTCTCCCGCTGGGATTGAAGCTGTCGCGAGATAAAAGAGGCACCAGCCATCATCGAAGTAAGGTGCTCATGCATTTCATCTCTGAAGACAACAGCAGAACTGTGGGCATTTCCAGTGCTCCAGTGGGAGCAGCAAGTGGGAGTTGCATACGTCACCATGTCACCACCTCATTAGGGGTTAAATGGTGGTCCGATCCAGGATGGTTGTGCAATCCAAACAAAGATAGGGGCAGGCAATGAAGCCAACCCTATTTCAACGTGGCTTTAATTTTGGCTATTTCTCTTTCAGCAGGCCATTGAGGTGCTCACATATTCCATTCGCTTGTGGGTGATCAGCACAGGAGAACTTGTGCTTAATCCCCAGTAGAGCCAAGATGTGCTCAAAGGTCTCATTGACAAAGTGACGTCCTCTATCAAACCGCAGGAGCTTGCATACTCCCCATCGTAGGATTACCTCTCTAACGAGGAATTGTGCAGCTCTTAGGGCATCAGGGATTGAACAAGGACCAACATCGATCCAACGGGAAAATGGGAATACAAATACTATCATGTAGCATTAACCTTGGCATACTTGGATCATGTCAACATAGTCTACGTGGAGGTCTTTGGAAAGGCTGCTCACACTATGACTAAAGTATGGCCCTCATTGAACTTTGTACAGACAGTACAGTTTTCCATAAATGCGGCTGTATGCTCCACCATATTTGGACAGAATCACTCTTATCCAATGTGTGTGGCAAGTACGTCCCTACCTAAAGGAGTGGGATGATGCAATTGTGTGAGCGCAATCTACAACAATGCTACTGGAATCACTATATTGCCGGTGCTCTACTGTTGCCATAATGTGTCTGTAGGGGATATTGCACAACCCCTCTTTACCCATAGATCTTTTCTTCTACCAGTGCTTTTCCTTGAAACTCCATTATTTCTGTGGCAGTTAGTGAACTATACTCTTCCTTCAATATCAAACGCGCACGCGTATACGCGTGTTCGATGGAGTATCAAACTTGTTATTTTTCAACAAAATATGCTGCATGATTCGCTTCTACATCTGCGGCTTCATTGCCACGGGAGACTAGGTCCTTCCCTTTGTGTGTGCTTGCCACTTCATGACCTCTATAGCTGATGGGAATTGTAGTGCATCTATGAGTCTGCCCAAAAGGGGCTCATGCAGCACATCATAAGCCCCTCCTCTGCCAACGTGACGGTTCAGCATGTACTTTAGACGCTACGTAGGCCGAATCGGATTACACTGTATCCTCCTTGTCTTTGCACGCTTCTAATGCCATTATGAGAGCCACTAATTCTGCTGCATGTTGTCAGGAATCTGAGGAAAGCTTCAGGTCGGCGCTTCTTGCTTTGCAAGAGGCGATAAACTACATTTCCCATGAGGCGTTGGGAAAGGTGTAGTTCTCCTATCGCGCGCTACAACAGCTGGTCATTAGCAGCAACTGTTAAAACTCGCCGCCGCCCGTGCCTCGGTGCAGGTAATTAATGATTTTCAGCACGGGCGGCGGCAGCTTAGGAGCAGGCATGCAGAAATTCTCAGACGCCGAAGGACTCTTGGAGCTTCCCGGGCACGACGGTGACGAACAGCTGAATAACCCCGGGCCACAGTGAAGCGGGCTCCCATAAGCCTCGGGCATCGCTCTTCAGGGTCCGGATGTCCTTGTGAGGCATCATCAGTTAAGTGTTTTTGACCCCAGTGTTCTTATTGTGGAGTTGCTATATGCTTACTTGTTTATTAATTGACTATTTCAACGCTGTAGTGGGTGTGTGAGGTAACACGCCCCAAGATACATGCCATGCATTAGACACGCCATGTGGAGAAAACATGCTATAAAGCTATGATCGGATAAAACTGGGCACTGTGAAAGATATAGAGACTATGTGAAAAACATGCATGGGTCCACACAGTACAAGGGCATGTTCGTGTGTGTCTTTTTTCCTCAATCATTGTTTGTGGCTTCATTGTGCCCGACGGGCCATGTGTCTCGTGTCTTCATAAAAAGGGACACCCTTTTGTTTGTGCCATTTAGCTTGTAAGCCAATCTATGTGTGTTCAAGAAATGACTGTCCAAGTCCTACGTTATGTTCAAGCCCTATGTTATGTTCAAAGTCCATGTTCTAGGTTATCCGCTTATGTTCTGTGAGGTGCAAAGTGGAGTTTAAAGAGCTCTTATGATTCGTATGTAACAAGGTCCTTACAGGTATAGGAGGTCAGGTTAGGTGTTCAGGAAATAGAGGTACAGGTTCAGGAATTTCACTGTATTGTATGTATTTGCTTGTGTATGTTCCCCTCCTTTCCTTTGTCACTCCATCCCCTTTTCCCTAACTCCATCTTCCCCCCATTGGCTGCCACATGGCTTCCTGTGATATCAGTCTTCAGGCGCCCGTGCCAACCACGGTGGGAGGGGTCAATCTATTTGGCTTCTGTGGTTCGGAAGAGGGGATTGAGACCCCTATTCCCTTATAAGTTTGACAGTTGTGGTAAAAAATCTGAAGGCAATCTCACGTTTGCTACTACTTCAGCTGTCCCATCTGATTTCAGTTTCACCACAGCTGTCCCTGTATGCCTTTCTCCTGTTGTCTGGTCTATCATTGATGACCCGTTAATGAAAAGCATTTATCCCCCCTCAAGGGCATTCTCCCCTATTTTAGGAATGCCATCATATTGTTCCATATACGTAGTACAGTCGTGCACGTAGTCTCCTTCTTTCACTGGTTTGGCTGAAAATGTCACTGGGTTTACAATTCTGCATCTTACTACCTTTATCACTTGATTTGAGAAAATTAGCTCATAACCAGATGCTCTGTGGGTGGTCAACGTGCTTTTGGGCTTTTTGAGGATCACAAAGAGGGCATTCTTCTTGTAAAGTGTGGTGCTGCACCCCATTGTGATACTCACCAACTTCTCTACTGCAAATGCAGCAGCAGCCAAACTTGTTTGCATGGGTAATGTCCTTTCATCACTGGGTCTAAATGCCCACTATAATAGGCCATTGGTTTGTGTCCTAAGGTTGTTTTTTGGGTAAGCACCGCTGTCATCACTACTCCATTGGAGTGTGCAAACAGGTAGAATTTGTCATGGCAATTGGGAATCCCTAACACTGGAGCTATGCATTTTGCCTTTTCCAGCTCCTGAGTCCATAATAGGTTACTGTCCCCTCTTTGTGCTTCACGAAGCCCGCTTAATAGGGGTCTCCTATATGTTTTGTAGTCAAATACCCAGGCTCTGCAATAATTACAGAGGCCCAAGAATTGCTGAATCCCTCTCACTCTTTAATGAGTTGCTTGACTTCTAACCTTCTTTCTCCACTCTTTATTTGCAATTGTCTCTTCTGCTCTTCTTTCGCCTTCCTCCTCACTCTCTCCTCTCTCTCCCTTTCTTGCGCTCACTCTCGCTCTCTTATTAACCTGTTGTATTCTTCCTTATCTTCCCTTTCTCTTCTGTACTTCCTCCACTATATCTGCCCATTATTTAGCCTCTTCCTCTGTATCCTCACAATTTGGAGCTTCCTCTCCTGTATGTCCCACCTCTCTTGTGGTCTTCCCGTCCAATTAAAGAAATATCTGTCCACCTAACCATTCATTTGTCTGGACTACCGCCTCATGATCCCCACTATGTCCTTAATGTCTTTTCTCAGTTTTGCTTGCAAGTCGCTGCACTCCTTATGCTCAGCACTGTTAACCTGTGTCTTTTTTATTTGCCTGCTTGG
This sequence comes from Ambystoma mexicanum, assembly GCF_040938575.1. Taxonomy (NCBI): domain Eukaryota; kingdom Metazoa; phylum Chordata; class Amphibia; order Caudata; family Ambystomatidae; genus Ambystoma; species Ambystoma mexicanum. The sequence continues at coordinate 259,207,544 of NC_090922.1, forward strand.
CACCATCAATTGTGCCTTTGCTGCTATATGCTAGAGGTACAAAAATAGGATTAGCATATCCTGCTGCTGCTTTCAACTCCTTTAAGGGGTAAAATCCATGACTTTCAGCTGTTGGGTTTATGTCTGCAGTTTGAGGAGGAGGAGGGGGAGCTGAAGGCGGTTCACCTTCCGTGGCGCGTTGACTTAGCATCCATTGCTTTTGGATTGAGTCCCCTTCCTCGTCCTGAAACATTTTCCATAGCTTTAGTATAGCCAGCCGGTTATTTAATTTCTTCCCCTTATAAGCTGCATGTAAGTACGTGGGCATATGTTGCTGCACACATTTGGCAAAGCTTTCATCTTCGGGCTATGGATTTGCCAATTTGCCCTCGGTATTGCGAGTCCATTCCGTGCTAAACTTACATATTTTTCTTGATATCGCGGGAGGGACTTGCACAAATGTTGAATGGGTGTATCCCTCATTTTGAAACTTTACTTTGTAATCATCAATACTTAATTGACCTCAAATCGGGATTTCGACACATTGGGCCTCATTACACGGTAGGCGGTAAGGGTTTACCGGTACCGGTATTTTACCGGCAAACCCTTACCGCCTTACTACAAGGTCCCTTTGCGGGTTGGAGAATTTAACGCCTGCTTTTTGCAGGCGTTAAAAACCAACCCGCAAAGGGACCAGGGAGCTAATTACGGTACCGCAATTTGCGGTACCGTAATTAGCACCTTCCCCATTCCCATTATGCCCTATGGGGCAAAAATGGGAATGGGGAAGGGCAATGGGGGAAAGGGGAATTACCGCCCCACCAACCTTGGAATAGGGCGGTAATTCCCCTTTCCACCAAGGCGGTGCCGGTATTTTACCGGAATGGACCAAGGTGCTAATAGCACCTTGGTCCACCGCCTTCCGTGTAATGAGGCCCATTGAATTTACCCGTGTCAATTAGCAATTTACATTATTTTTTAATCACATTTCTCTAAACCAATGCAAAGAATCTTTTCAACAGCCTCTCTGGATCCCCATGACCAACCAGAGCATGCTCCTTGTTGTGCACAAACTGCATTTTCCACCCTTACGGCCCAAACCGTGACTTCAGTCATGTGCTCTTCGAGCTCTGCCCAAATGGCATAACTCTTTTCATCGATTCAAGCAACAGTTCAACAAATGAAATCCACCACCTTCTACAAACCTCAAAGCCTATTCAACAACCTCACAGTTGATGTCATCAACTGCCCAGAGAAAAAGCCCTTAATATATATAATATATGTCTGCTTTCAACAAAATAAACACAATAACACACATGATATAACACATGGAAGTCTTCCTGCCTCAGAGGATATCCCAAAACAATCATGTGGTCCTTCTTTTATACCGCTGCATATAGGAATACATCTCAAAGCGATACATTAAGAAACCACCTTCTGTGATATAAACTAGTGTCTCCTGCGTATCGCTATTCACAGGTAACCATACATAATCATCCATGAACCAAGCTAAACTGCTTAATCGATAGGTATCCTTTTTTATTTTTTTATGTTTTTTCGTCCATAAACCAAGCTATCGCCTCGAATATAGGTAACCTTTTTATAATCTTTTTATCTTTTTCATCCATAAACTAAGCTGACCGGCAAAGCTGACTGTCTAAACTGACCACCTAAAGAACGGGTAACCTTTACAAAGAAACAAAAAAACATAGAATCACAACACTAAGCAGAACTTTCCCATTCCCCTATATTTGCCATAAAGTTGATTCTATACTTATGGAGACTTATATACCTAAGGGGCTTAGGCGGAACACTCCATGATCCGCCTAAGCCCCTCGGACGCTGACTCTCTCCCACAGTCTACCAATCTGCCATCCGGTCTGCTTGTCATCCCACGGAGAGCGGGCAGGAATTCCTCCAAGGCGGCCCAAGACAACCTCTTCACTTATTTCCCATGTGTGGTATTGGGGTATGAACCTTGCGTGTCACTGCGCCACCCTTTGTGCATGTGGCGGAATGAGGTGGGCTTAATGCTGAAAGGTCTTAGCGACCATCACCTGCTGCCACTTGTAAAGGAGCGGCACTCTTAGCAGCTACCCCGATTACCAGCAAGAGGGTACTTGAGCCCCAACAAAATATCCGCCGCAAGAATGGAAGACTCAAACATAGGGCATAATTGACTATCTTTATTATCAAACAAAATGACAAAGATCACACTAGAACAGCATGTAGTTTCCAGATCTCTCTTCCTCCAAGCGTGCATCACACCGTTTTAACCATACAAGACGACATAAGAACAAGTTGCATCCCTCAAAACCTATCAGGGAAGGGGATTGGTCAGTTTAGGAAAACTATATATATAAACACATAGGTATTCGTTTTATTATTGGATAGTCATATCTGGTGGCTCCACCTACGACCACCGCCAAATGTAACAAATACAAAGTTGCAGGTTGACAGGGAAATTATTGGCTCCATAATGTGCCTTAACATGAAAAGTAGGTAAGGATTGGACAGAATGGGTCTTACCAGGCTTGGGACCATGGACAGCTTACAGGATGAGCGGACCTTTTCAAGGCAATGGGAATGAACATGAAGTTGCGTGTGTTCCCATCGTGTTGCCACCTCTGATCGCCTAAGCCCTGAGAGAGTACATCCAGTTTTGAACCTGTGTAGTAATTGTATCATTCCACCTCTAGTTCGATGTAAACAGCTTCCCTCCATCTACCTCAAGTGAATAAGTATTGTCCTGATCATCCAGGTCACATGTGTAGGATCACAAAATGTTGCTGTCCTGCTGGTAATTATGAGGATTTTAAGCTGCATTCCTTGCAGGTGTCTTATCGCTGTGGTGAACAGGAAACCTTCCGTCTCTGCTCTTCTTTGGCTAGGATGTGCACTGTGTCTGCTCTGGAAGCTCTGTCTGCCTGCCTTGGCTGAAGCAGGTTGTCACCCTTTCCACATATTCGAAGTCTGTATCAACTTTCCCATTTGCTTCAGTGCACCTATGGCTTCCATCTTTGTATTTTTGGCTTTCCGTATTAGTCACAAAATATGCTGTACGCTTCACTTCTGCGTCTGCTGCTTCATTGCCCCTGGAGACGGGGTCCTCCACCCTTGTGTGGGCCTGGCATTTCATGACCGCCATGTCTTCTGGAAGTTGAAGCGTGTCTATGAGTCTGCTCAATAAGGGCGAGTACTGCACTGACATGCCGACAAATGTGATGGCAACTATGTGCTTGCTACTATTTCAGCTGTCCCGTCTGTCTTTATTTTCCCTACTGCCATCCCCTTGTGTCTCTCTCCCATAGTCTGGTCTATCGTTGAATACCCATCAATGTAAAACATTTCCCTCCCCTCAAGTGGCTTTTCAGCCACCTTTGGAAGGTCGCCATACTGCTCCATGTCTGTGGAGCAATCATGCATGTAGTCTCCCTCTTCTACTGATTTGGTTACAAATGTCATCGGTTCACAGTCCTGCATCTTAGTATCATTATGGTTGGATTCAAGAGGATTACCCTATACCCTGAAGCCCTCTATGTGGTCAAAATACTCTTGGTCCGTTCGAGTACTGCAAAGAGAGCATGCACCCCATAAAGCGTGGTGTTGCACCCCATTGTGATACTCGCTGACTTCTCTGCTGCAAATGAAGCAGCAGCCAGTGCTTGCTCGCAAGGGTAATATCCCCTCATTACTGGATCAAATTTCCCACTATAGTATGCCAATGGCTTATGTTCTAAAGTAGTCTTCTGTGTGAGTACTGCAGTCATTACCACTCCATTGGAGTGTGGGGACAGATAACATTTGTCCTGGTAATCTGGGATCCCTAGAATGGGAGCTGTTCACATTTCTTTTTTCAGCTCCTCAAATGCATCTGTAATCTCTTCTGTCCATTGAAGTGTGGCCTCCTCTCTTTGTGCTTCCTTCAGTGAACTTAACAAACGTCTTGTTTATGGGCTGTAGTCAAACAGCCAACCTCTGCAATAATTACAGAGACCTAAAAACTGTTGCCTCTGCCTCACTGTTGTATGTGTTGGTGTCCTAATGATTGCCTCCGCCCTTTCTGGTGCCGCTCTCTGCCCTCCCTGTGAGATTAGCTGTCCAATGTACAGCACCTCCTCTGACAATACTATAATTTTGCCTTATCTACCTTGTACCCCGTCTCTGCTAATACTGTCAACATGTACACTGAGTCATTTCTGCACTGTATTTCTGACTTGCTGCAGATCAAAATGTTGTTAATGTACTGTATGATGGATATCTTTCCAATTGTATGTTGCCTAGGTACATCTGGAGGATTCTATTGAATATGGAGGGGGACTCACAGTACCCCTTAGGCAGCCTTGTGTGTTTCTACTTCCAGTTTCTATGTAGGAACGAAGTCAAGTCCTGTGACTCTATATGAAGTGGCATAGAGAAGAAAGCATTCTTCAAATGTATCACGTGAAATGTGTAGCTTCCATGGGAATGCTATACAAAGTTGTTGCTGGATTTGGAACCAAAGGAAATTCTGTCTCAATAATCTGGTTAAAAGCATGCAAGTCCTGTATAAAATGCCACAACCCCCATGTTGCCTTTTTCACAGGTTACACTGTGGTATTCTACAACCCCATGTTGCCTTTTTCACAGGTTACACTGTGGTATTGCACTGTGATTCGGATGGTACTAGAATGCCCTGTTTCACTTTTGCTTTGATTGTCTCATAGATGCCCTCATCTGCCTCTCTTGACAAGGAATACTATTTTGTCCTTGGTAAAATTGCTCCTGGTTTAAGCTTTATCTTTACTGCCCCTATCCCTTTCAGTAGCCCCACATCATAGGGCCTTGTGGTGCCTAAGACACTGGGTACCCTCCCCAAGTCTTCCTCGAGAAATGGTGAAGGTGCTTTCTGCAACTTAGCCATTCTCTGTGGTACTTTCCTTTAGTGCATTCTCATCCAATATGTAATGCTGATGTCAAACACCACTTCATGATCTGATCAATCATCCTGGAACAGTTCCTCATCACTCACGTTAGTCAACATGTAACTTTTCTCCACTGCAATCACTGTCCTCCAAGATCATCCTGTGTCATCTGTCCCATGTAATGTTACCCTGCCTTCCCCCACTAATACCGCCTCAAGTTCAATTGGGATCTCTTTCCCTTCAGGCTCAACTAATGGTACTTCTGGACTGAATATAAACTCATTGGGTAATCACCAAAGCTTTCCCTGAACCCCCTGAAGCCATCCTATCAATACCACCACCCTGTATTGAAACAGTTAAATGTCTGCTGGCACCCCCCTATGTAGCGTGTGCCCACAATATGCCTGGATAATCTCCCGTACATTCATGCAATTAATTCCTGGTGTGGAACACACTATCCCCTGGTTTGTAAATGAGATGGTCGTATTGAACTTACTCATTATGTCCCTTCCCATTATGTTCACTGGTGTCTGTCGGGAATACAAGAGTGGCAAAGCTAAGTCATGCTCCCCCACAGAGAGTGAAAGTTCATCTGTAAAAGGAACCGAGGCCGTCGCCCCAGAAAATCCCTGAGCATTCGTGGCATTGCCTGACAGTGGGTATCTCCCTTCCCTGATACAGGATATAGATGCCCCATGTCCACGAGAAAAAGTCTTGTCACTCATTGTCACCCCTATACATGGTTCCTCTGCCGGGTTGGGTCTAACCAATAGGATTGAACACATCAGGTCCGTCTGTGGGCTGTCCTATGTGGGTATAATGGCACCCCTGTCCCCGTGAACAGGTTGCCCCCTACAACAGTAACCCCTGTCATGATGCATACCCCCGGGCATCCAGACCACGTCCATCAGCCCCGGGAGCAGGCATCATGTCGCCTTGAGAAAACCCAGCAACCCCTGCTAGGGGCTGTCTGGGTTCAGTCCTGGTGCCTATGGCGCCAGACTCATATGGTACATCAGTCCTGGCGCCATTGGCGCCAGGCTCATAGGTACACACTTACCTGATTCAGACCATGCTGCAAGAAGATCCAAGCCCATGTGAGGCCTGGAAGGGACTACTTTACCTTAGGGACTATTTTGTTACTCGGGTGTGTTTGGGGAAGAATACCTACCTGGGACTACTTTGGAGGCTATTTAAACCAGGCCCGAAGAGCAGCACACGCTTCGTGTTATTCTGCATCCAGCAGCGTAACACTCACTGTGCCAGCAGCAGCATCCAGCCTTCTGCCATGCCCGTCTCGAACCTGGACCACCTAGAAAGAAGGAAAGAAGCAAAGGTTAGAACAAGAGTATTACCTGATTTCTTACCTGATTCCGGATTCATCGCATCTTCAAACCAGAGGAAAGACTTTGTTTTAAACGTGTCGCATCGCCAGCAGCAGCGCCGCGCCAAACTCACCGTTCCACGCAGCATCTCTTCGATACGGCGCTGTCTCCATCTTTACATCGCCGAATACCGACACCTAAGGGCGACAAGAAACAACAAAGTGAGCAGAGAGAACAGACAAAGACAATCTCTTTAGCCGCCATGTGCTTACCTGATTTTACCGCCGGAGGTATAATTCATCAGCACGCCACATCTTCTTATGCCGCACCTGTAAGACAAGGAGAAAGCAGCAAGTTTAACCCTTGCCATTATTTACCGGACAGTGTTGGGTAACACAGACTTTTACCGGAGCGCTTTCAAAGCTGCATACTTATACTTATACTTATACTTACGGCTCTTCGTCAGGATCTTTTGGAGTCAGGGTTCATCTACAACTCTTCCAATATCTTCAGGCCAGTGAAGTAACTGGTCATCAAGGCGCCCCTGCGTGCTTCGCAGGATGGAGGGCTCATCCTTCAAGAATATAAGGTGAGATTGCTGAGACGGTGCTTCAGAGGTGATTAGTGGGGAGGACAGTGGAGGTGCTATCACTTAAATCCTCAAGTGGCTAAATCCATCTCTCTACTTGTAGGAGAATATTTCTATGGGCCAAGCAGACAAGATTAGGAGGGCAAATCCAGTCAGTCATTGCTGCACTACGCATCACGTGGGTGGAGGCCGCAGCAGTCCGGGTCTGACCGACGCCCCTGTGGGAGCCAGGTGAGCGTAACACCCCCTAACTTCTGATTGGGAGTTGATCCCATGAACTCTGCGAATGTCAGTGTCCTAGCATCCTGCTGGGCTGCTTGTGGTGGCTGCCTGTGTCTCTGCATCTATGGTGCAGGTGGTGCATGTGCATATTGATGTACGTGTCCCTGCATCTGTGGTGCCTGTGACATAGGCTGATATGTTTGCATGTACGAATCTCGGGTCTCCGCCTGTCGCTGTGTTTGGTCCTCGGCATAATAGTCTGTTCTGCCTGGTATGTGGGTTGGTGCGGCATTGCCCCATTCTGTTGCATCCTACCTATGCTTCTGCACACTCAAGAATTGTGCCCTATCTGTCTGCACACCCAACACTCTTTTAGTCCTCCAATTGGTCTCTGATAACCTGCTTGAAACCCATCTACTCCATGATTCATTTGATGTCCATAACCTCTTCCCCTGGATACTCCCCTTCTCTCTCTAAACCACTGATGCATGTCTCCTCGCCCTGCGAAGCATCCCCTGGTGCTGGCAATCTATACTGTGCATACAGCACACCTGCTCCTTACCCAATGGTTAACATCACTCCTTCCATTTATATATTTTATTCTTTTTTCGGCACTAGATTTGCTTCCTTCTGTTTTTTGTCCTCACGCTTCTTTCTTGCGTTATCTTGCATTAGCCTGCAGTAGTGATTGATTGATTGATTGATTGATTGATTGATTTGTTTATTTATAGAGCGCTTTATGCCAAGGCGCTGGTAGTAGTGCAGTGTAGTCACCTGAATTTCTGACCAAGGTTTGGCATACATCCCAACTAGTTTCTTAAGCTGCTTTTGCACCTGTTCAGGTAACCCTTGACAAAATATATGATAAAATAATCCCACTGTTTTGTCCCACGGTTCACGAGTTTCAAACTTCCATTTATCTTAAATAGTCTAAATATACTTAAGTGGGTCCTCGTCTTCCCTTACCTTGTGTACCATAATCATGCTAATGTCCAAGGTATCTGGGTACTGCACCCTTAGAGCGTGCCACATGGCCGCTCGACAATTATTGAATGGCGCACCATTGTGTGCCGTGTTCTGTACTGTTATTTCAGGGTATGCGGCTCTTTTCCATACATCGTCTGCTACCTCCCTGGGAATTGCTGAAAGAAAACTCTTCAGGTCACCCACCACAAATGTAGTCCCTGTGGTCAGTCGCTCTAACTCATGCATCCATTTTCCAGCCTCAGCAGTCAACGACGGTAGCTTACATCTCAAATTGTTTTTGTCCATCTGCTGCCACGGTATATATTGAGGTCGCCCATCTCTAATAGTGGCGACTGAGTAAGTCCTCTGCCTCCACTTTGTTTCCCAATGTCTTTGGTGGTGGTAAGAAACCTTGTAATTTCTCCTCTTCCACAGTGCGGCCGGTCCCTAAGCCTCTGCACATATGGGGTAACATTGCTTGTGCTGCACGATATACCTTTAGAAACCTGCAGACATTTCTCCCTTCTTCCCTTAGTCCGTTCATGTCTTTGGCATTTCCCCACACTGTGTCTCTATCTGGGCTTCTCCCTCGGGAGCGGCAAGAAGGTCCCTCCTCTTCGTCGTCCTCACTTCCCAATAAATCATCATCTGACCCTGTGTCCCCATCGGTACTGTCACTGTCCTCCTCAAAGCTAAACCTCCTCAATACTGTGTCTCCCAGTCGTTTTCCTGATTGGCCTGTACTTCTGCATCACCGCCTCATTGAGGAATCAACCTAATTTCTGTCTATATGTGAGGTAGTCCTGCTGTTTTTCCTGCTTCTGTCTTGTTCTTTCCTCTGTGTCTCTTCCTCATTAATTTCTGCTACCCTGAGAGAGTGCCCTTCTCTGTGGCTTTGCTCACTAAGGAGTCGTTCAATTTATGACTTCCTTTTGTCCTTTTTATAGTGGCACTTGCCTTTCCCTTTCTTCTTCTGCCTTCCTTTTTGCTATATCCTCAAGCTCTCTGTCTTCTCATGCTTCTACTTTCTGTTTCTCTCTGTGCAGCCTTTTATTCTCTTCTTTCTTTTCCCTTTCCCCTCTTTCTACTTCTTCCATTATTTCTGCCCATTCTCTCTGCTCTTCTGTGTCCTTGTCACATGCTACTTCCCTGTTCACGCACCCTGCCTCTCCTGAAACCTTCCCCTCCAATGTAAGAAATATCTGTCCACCAACCCATTAATTTAGGACTATTGGCTCTTGCCCCTCAATACTTCCCATCTTCCCCAGGTCATTTTCTTTCAACTTCACCTGGATCTCGCTGCGCTCCTTGCATTTGCTGCCCGCATTCTGCGCTCCCTTAGTCACCTGTCCAGCCTCGCTTTGCCCCTCCTTCTAACTATATGCTGGAGGTTCAAATGTGGGATTGGTGTATCCTGCCGCTGCTATTAGCTCCCTCAAGGGGTATAATCCCAGGGTTTGCACTGCTGCTCCTTCGCTCTCTATTTGAGAAGGAGAAGGGAGAGCCGAGGGCAATTCACTTTCTGCCTCTCGCTGGTTTAGCATGCATTGTCACCTTGCCAGGTCCCCTTTTTCCACAACTCTAGTATGGCCATTTCTTTGGTTAACTTTTTCCCCTTATAAACTTTGTGTATGTACGTGTGTAATTGTTGCTGCACACATTTGGAAAAGCTCCTCTTTTTAGGCCATGGCTTTGGCAATTTTCCCTCTGCGCCACAAGTCCATTGCATGCTATATTTACAGAATTTGGCCTTATATCACAGGAGGGACCTGCACATATGCTGGAGGGGTGTGTCCCTCATATTTGTATTTGAATATATCATATATCATCATATATCAATACCTACTCGACCTCAAATCGGAATTTTGAAACATCCACCTTTTAAGATACACTTAATTCTTTCACCTCAATATCATGTAACAAATACCACTTATGACCATTAAATCACCACATTAACCTCAGCCTCTCCAGCTCTCGACTGCACTGCCCTTCTGCAGCTCTCCGTCCCAAAGGCTCAACTGACAACACTGCTCATGTGCGTTTCACGCTCCGTCCCAAAGGTGTGACCACTGTTTCAAAACCCAATTATAGTTTTTATCCACCTTAAAGCTCTGCACCTCTCATGCACCTTAAATCCTACGCAACAACCTCACTAGTGATGTCAAGTCTACAATGAAGGAAAAATCATTGATACATGACCCTTCGATATGTCCACCTATACAAACCCCAACCTCAATGACAGACCGGACATAAATAACATATGCGCTGCCACGTTCCTGCCTAGCCAACAGGGAACACCAATAATACACGTGATCTGTACCTATAGCATCACCTTATAGATAAAACATCTCTGCAAGACTTAAACAGGAGAGCACCTTCCGTGATACAAGATAGCTTTGTCTGCTAAACCCTATACACAGGGATACCATCATCCATGACCCAAGCAAGAACGCTTAACCTACAGGAAATTCGATATTTACATACCTTTTGTCATCCATACCCTTAAGTCAATCATCTAAGCGGACTGCCCAAACTGATCGCCCCAAGACCGAATGTTCCCCAGCCAAAAACAAAAGTTAAACAACAATGCCTCTTACCAAACCAGAACTCTGACGCAAACATCACACGAAACCTTTCCACACCCTCACCTTTTTGCTATATAGATGAGTCTATACTTACACTCCATGGTCCAATGAAATAGTTTGAGCACCGACTCTCCCCCAACCTGCCACTCTGTCTTTCCGGTCTGCTGAGCGTCCCATGGAAAGCGGGCAGGAATTTCTCCAAGGCCGCTCCTGATGACGTCTTCACGTGTGTGCACTTGCTGTGCCATTCTCGGTTTCTGCGGGTCACCTCACAGCCCTCCAGGCATGCAGCGGGCGAGGTGGCATCTTACTGATTGAACGTAGTGAGCATCCTCTGCTGCTAGCTGTTAAGGACTTGCGGATGCCATGGGGCAAAGTATACTGTCTTTATTATCCAGAACAGACAGGGATAACACAGGAAAAAGCAAATCTCCAACATTCTCAGCTTCTGAGTCTGTGTCACACGGTTTTGTATGAGTATGACATCACAAAATCGGGTCCATCCCAAAAACCTATGGGATGTCCCCATTTGTCAGTTTGGGCTAACTACATCTAAAAAATGATAAATTAGTATATACATTGGTACCCCATATCAGGCGGCTCTGCCTGAGTATGTTACAAATTACAATGTTGAATGGTCGCAGGAAAACCATTGGCCCGTGCAACATTTTATACCATCTCACAAATGGAGCTTCTGGATTGCCTAGAGCGGGTCCTCACAGGCCCCGAACCGTGTAAGGTCACAGAGCTGAGTGTACCTTTTCAAGGTGATGGTAAAGAATATGGAGGGCTGTGTGTTCCATATTGTTACTGCTGTCTGATCCCCTAAGCCTGAAAGAGTGCCTGCAGGTTGCAGTTTTGGTGGCCAACACTTGTATAATTCCACTCTTTGTCTGGCTGGGAACAGCTTATTTTTCCACCACAAGTAAATTAGCATTGTCCTGTTCTGCTGGGTCATGTGTGGGGTACCACAAAACAAAGCTCTTCTGTCTGTAATAATGGGGATTTTATTTTGAATTCTTGTAGGTTGATTGCTGGCTCATAAACCAGGAATTTTCCACCTGCCCTGGCCCTTGGCTGTGAACACCTGCTCTGCTCATCGTGCAGCAGGGACCATGTCTCACCGTACATGTATGTGAGGCCTGTCTTTCAAGCCGACTTCCCTTAAGTCACCCTATAGGTGCCCTATGTGTCTTCATAGCTTCTTATGTTTAGTTGCAATAAAGCATATGCAAACTTGGTCCACGTATATTCTGCATCTTGCAGTTTTGCTTTGGTGAAAGAAAGGAAAGGTTCTTAGCATTATGTAAATGCATCCGTCCTCTACATACAGGAGTTATAAGCATGCTCTTCATGTCTACAAGCAATACATTAGTGCATGTTTGTGTAGCTTCATTAATGGACGCATATTTGCTTCATGGCTAACACGCTATATTGTGATGTCCCTAATGATGTAATAGGTACCTGGCTTTATTGTCAATCGACTTTATCCATTGATGAGACCTTCTGTCTCAACAAAACCATTAACTGGATACGGCTTAAATGGCAGATGGCAGTCTGAGAGAATATCTATTCTCATATCTGTGATACATTGGTACAGTGACAGGCCAAAGAGTGAGTTACACCTTTCATTCTTTATTTTGCGGGTTGACCATTGCATAGCGTTCATAAGGGCCATTCCTGGGACCCTCTCTTCAAGATCTTATTGACCACAGCTGCTGTGCTTCCTAAAAGACGACTGATGGGAGCTTTTTTCCCTGCAGGTGGATGTTCTGTCCCTTTCTCCTCACACACAATCCCATACCTTTCTGTCTCCATTGGTAGCTCAGCTCCCTGTAACAGCCTAAACATTAGGGGCATCACTAAAGGAACCACTTCCATACTCAGACAGGAGTCCAGAGGGATTCCTGTCTGAGTATGGTGTCACTCAGCTGAACACTGTAGCTTTTATTGCTTTTCCTTTTGGTGTTAACATAAGGGGCCTGTCTGGTATTTCACCACAGGGATCCCTTATAGTATACAGGGTCCTGTTGAATGTGTTACCCAGGCACACTATTTCTTCTCAAGTTCTGGTTTTAAGCACTAGGTCATCTTTGTGCAAGTTTACCTTCGTTTCTAGGGATTTGCAGTTCGAGTTATCCAACGTCTTGAGTCACTCACTGTGTCCCTGAAATATACTTAGCTAGTAAGTTCATGAAATTGGTATGGTCTTGACAAGGCAATGGTATATCATCACAGGTGTCCGGACATTTGGTCGAAAGACATTTCGTCGAAAGACATTTGGTCGACAGAATTTGGTCGAAAACCAAATGGTCGAATTTTTTATTTTATTTATATATATATTTTTTAGGTTTTAGTTTAGGGAAAAAAAGTTTTTTTTAGAAAAAACATGGGGTTGGCGGGGGACCCCCCCCAAAAAAAAAAAAGTGAAAATAAAAATAAAAAAAAAATTCGACCATTTGTCTTTCGACCAAATGGTTTCGACCAAATGTCCTGTCGACCATTTTTTCGACCAAATGTCTGGTAACCATAATCACACTCCGGGCCTTCTGGCTCTAAGACTGCACCTCCCAGATCAGTGGAGAAGAAAATGTTTGATGCCAGGCCGGTGAGTGGCACCAGCAGTCTATATCATTCAAAGTCAGTGTCGGCTGCAGAATATTTAAGAGAGGGCATGAATAGTTCCCTCATATTGGCACAAGCAACCGATCCTCAAGTGGTTTTGGAAGTTTCAGGAGTAGTTCTCCTCCGAGACACTTTTTAAAATAGTGGGTTAACATAGTGCAATTTACAGCACAATGTTTAAGAGAAATTTTATAAAGAGTCATTCAAGTTGCATTCAGTCCTGTTGGTTAGTCTATGACAACTTCCAATAGATGCCAGGTCACCAAAGGTACACAGGAACATATACATTGGTTTCATTATGCCTGCATCCACAATATATGCCAGCATTGCAACAGTAAAACACTTTTATGATGCTGCAGCCACAATATATGCTAACATTTCCAATGTAAATCACTTTCATGATGCTGCACCCACATCACATGCTACAGCATGTCACTGTGAATATTTTGTATGATGTTGCTTCAATAATACATACTAGCATTCTTTGATGTCCAGTCCAAACTAAATGGTCGCATTGCGACTGTGAAAAACTCTCATGGCGCTGCGTCCGCAATATGCGCCTGCAGCATTCTGACTGTAAATTACTGTGCGTATATCCTGTCCACACTCCAACTGTAAATCACTTTGATGATGTCATACCACATTAAATGCTAGCATTCTCATTGTAATTAACTTTCATGATGATGCACGCATGGCATATATATGCAAGATTCCTAGTGTTGATCACATGTATGGTGTTAAACCCACAATATACGCCAGTATTATCAATTTTGTGAAGCTGTGCCCACAATGTAGACCAGCATTGAACTATTAATCAGTTTAATGATGTTATACACATACAAAGGTCACCATTGCCTTTATAAATCCTGTTCATTATGTTTCACACACATTATATGATGTATTGCCCTATTATGGCTTATTCAACAGCTGTGCTGCCTTAGAGGCCAGGCAGTTTCAGATAACAAACTGCAAACAACTATAATGGCGCCAGCAGATACAATTTCCCCAAACCAATGTACTCATCATTCACACGTCAACAGAAACACACACACATACATATTAACTCTCATGTACACTCATTCAAAATCTTATACACACACATGGACACAGAGCATAATATTCAAAACGTGCACAAACTAATTTTTTGTTTTTTTAAAGTACTGACTTCGCTCTTCATTCCAAGTCCAGGCGGGGAGCAAGAATTCTCAAGGCAGTGACAATCAGCTAAAACAACACTTGGCACCTGGATCTGAGTTTGGTTGCCAAGCAACCCGTGGACCAGTCAGCAGCTAGTGGCAGCTGTATGTCTCCACTATGCTTAGCCATATCATGCAACAAAAGTGTGCAATAAAGCACCCTCTCAGCGCATGGTGAGGAAGTGCACCGGGACATGAGGGGGGTTCAAGGGAGTATCCACTTCCGCTAACCAAAACCCGACCCCTCCACTGGAATCTGCAGCTTTCTCCCAGTATCGCCTCCAGGTAGCTCACAACTCTGGCAATATGTTGCCCTGGTAGGCAGGCTCCCTAGGCTGCAGAGGCTCCTCAAGGCCTTGGGATGGTGTTAGGAATGTGACTTTGTCACATTGATAAGCGAGAAAAGAAAACAAGTGGTCCACATACTGCAAGGCTTGCAAGGCTTGCAAGGCCCTGTGTTTTCATGATTGCTGAACATGCTACATGTGGACCATCTCAGCAATGGTGATGAGAATGGGTTCTCTTTATTTAGCAGGAGAGGAAACAGAACCTGAGACCGGGCAACATGAGGAGCAGGACCAGGATAGGGTGGAGATTTGCAAAAACTCAACATGGGAGAAGGAGTGCTGTCCCGCACGCATTCCTGTCCACTCCAAGTCCCCCTTTGATTCCATTGCAGCAAAGGGGCTACTTTTTGGAGTTGAGTACAATATCATGAATATTTATGTGTGTATGCTTATATGTGTTCACAAGAGGTTTTGTGTCATGTACATGCACATGTGAATGAGAGATTATGTTGTTTGTGTGCACATGTGAATTAGAGAGTATATGTTGAATCGATGCATGGGTGAATGGTAGAGTGTATGCTGTATGATTGTGTGTGCTTGCTTGCATGTGTGCAGGCAGGGAATGAGCCTCTAATTTGGGGACTGGGTGGATGGGCTACATTGGTGAAGTGGTGAAGCGGCAGCCAGTTTGGACACATTTTCTTACTGTGGCGTTCCATTTTTTTCTTGCATCAATAGTAAAGTCAACATGATGAGAGACCTTAAATGGCCATTCTGGCCTACATTGGTACATTGGTAAAGCAAACATGATGAGTGTTCTTACATGACTTTATTGCCCTTCATTAGTGCAGCCAGTCTAGACATATTTTAAACATGCCCAGACTGGCTGCACCAATGTAGGCTGGTATGGCCATGTAAGAACAATTTCTTAGTGGGGCATGCCATTTTGTACTGCCATCAATAGTACAGCCAACATGATGAGCATTCTTATGTTGTGGGGGCCTCAACTCCCCCTGCCCCAGCATTGCATTGTTGTGGGGGCATCAACCCCGCCAGCCCCAGCATACCACCAAGGTATGCTTGGAGCATACCACGCCATGAAACACTTGTGTATAGGCGCATTATAAATGCCATATTATATCATATCATATCATATCAAGGTGGCAGATGCCACCCACTGAAGCAGCCCCACAGACCATAACTGGATGGCATCACCAAAGTAATCATGAAGAGGCGACATGGCTGAACACACAGACGTAGAGGCATTAGCTAGCTGCATGAGAACACACATGAACTGCTCGCTGCTGCCTAAAAGCAACAAACATGAACAGCCATATCAATAAAGATGGAAGACACAGCTGCAATGAAATGAATGCAAGGAACACAAAAGACTCAAAACACAGGGAGAGACCTGGCACACTGATTTCCCTGAGAAACACAGGCAAAGCTGGCAGAGCTGGCAATGCTGGTATTGTGCCAAACCTTGCCAAGGACGCAGCGAGTGAGAGTGTTTCGAGTCAACAGAAAAGATAGAAGACCTGGAAGGGCAGGGAGCTGAAATTCTTCATAAATGCAAGTAGAGAAACTCAAATATACGGTCCCTACACACATGATCTGAACCTGGAGCACAAGGCCCATTCATCCGGGGCAGTCAGAAACTGTTGTTCCCATCAAACGGAAGATATAAGATGCAAAAAGGTAACACAACATGACATTGGAGGCTGGAATGTCCTTGCTCATGGCCAGAGGAGTCATAGAAGTGTTAACCTTATTGGGAAACAGGCGGTACCCTGAGGGCATTCTCTCCACCCATCATTGTGCTCATGTGCTGGTAATTTTCCCCAGCTGAGAAAGCTCACTATGGCCTTGCGTGGGTGGTCCCAGGCAGAGCTAGCCGATATATGTATGTCTGCCCATACTGTTCACCCAATCCCATCTCATCTATGGTCTAGGAATGTAGCTTTTGGTTGTGATGTCATTATGGAATAAACCCATATTGCCAGCCTGTATTGAGTTGAGAGTAGATTGGAAGCTTGCTGACATCAAGAGTAAAGCCACAATGAGGAGTCTGCATACTGGATCCTACTGACCTTCCTTGTTCAGCAGGTCTGTAATTTGACATTTTCTGGCATCCAGGGTAATGCCAACATGATGAGTGTTATTATGTGGCCATACTGGCTACATTGGTGCAGCCAGTGTGGGTATGGTTTCTAACTGTGGCATGGAATAATTTTCTACAGAGATCAAGTGAAAAAAACAACATGATTAGTGTTACTAGCCTTGACGTACTGACTTAAATGTGTGCAGCCAGTCTGGATATATTTTCTTACTGTGTCATGGCATTTTTTGCTGGCATCAAGAATAAAGTTAACATGAGGAGTACTCTCCTTGACCATACAGACATAGAATGTTGCAGCCAGTCTCAGTACATTTTATTTCTTTGGCTTGGTATTTTTACTTGCATCTAGGGTAAAGCCAACATGAGGAGTGTTCTCACGCCGCCATGCAGTCTTCCCATATCTTTTTTCTGTGGCATGGTATTTTATACACAGATCAAGGGTAAAGACAACATGATGAGTGTGCTTAGCACAACATTGTTATTTTTTCTCACAGTGCACAACAGTAGTAAGTTTATACATGGAGATACTTGCATACATTGGCAGAGCCGGCCTGGACATGTATTCTTATAGTGTCATTACTCACGTTATGGAGACAGCAAATATGACTATGTTCTTATGTAACAATACTGGCATATATTGGGGTAACCAGCATTGACATGTAATGGCACAGCAAGTATGAAAATGTTTTCATACTGGCATACATTGTGGGAAAAGGCATCATGAAAATGTGTTGGAAAATGCTGCTGTGCACTGTTGGTGACTTGGAATCTATTGTATTTTGTCATGTGTTACCCTACATAGCCGATTGCAAACTGTGTAAATTCTTACCCAATTATTCAGGGAAAGTGTCCTGTACAATGCACCAGTTTAACAAACTGCTCTCAAGGGAAAGAACCCCTGAACCCTCGTTGGTTTTTTGGGGCTTCCACTCTATCCTTGGTCATGCCTGCATACCTGTGGGAAACATTTATGCCCCTCCAATCAAAGATCACCTGCCACTACTGTATTTCAGATGACAGTTATCACCTAACAGTTTTATGTTCATCTCATCACACTCAATGAACATGCCAATCCGGTAAAGCAAAAGGAGAATCCACTACTGGTTATCGTAAGAGAGTAGTATGATTAATCTGATGCCATCACTGCTTTCCCAAGGTAGCCTCTCCTCATGTGGCCATGGGATAGCAGCTGCTACCTGATACTGACCCTGGGGGCGGCTATGCAGGGTAGGATCAAATGGGGGGAGGCGTCCTAATGGGGAAAGAACAGGCATCATCAGATGAGACATGGTATCCCCCTTTCTCCTTTTAATGATACCCCTCCATTCCTCATTCCTTGAAGGCATACTGTGATGGTCCCCTTCAACAATCCTGCAAAGCTTGCTGACAGTGCCATTCAATATTCTGTAGCAAACAGAATGGCAAAGACTGAGACGAGAAAGAGGACTGCCCAAATGAAGATCAATAGGCTGAACCAAAAGGAGCAGCCTACTGTTTGGAGGAAGCTGATTGGCTCTGAGCAATTCCCTTCCTTGAAGCGGTGAGTTCAAAGATGGGACAGCAGAGAGCAACAGACATATCCAACGCGCTAGTCACTGCAGGGAAGAGTGAGGAGATGCAGGAGAACCATTGAGAACACTTCCCAGCTTGTGCTGGGAATCCAGAAAGCGTGAGCGAGGCAGGGAAGCGGCATCAAGAAAGGGGGATGTGGCGTCTGGACCAGAGACTCATTCCTGCAGGCAAGAGAGATGCTGCAGCGAGATGGGGGGAAAAGAAAGAGTTTTGAGCCGGCAAGGGAAAATCAGAGAAGCACAATCTGCCATCAGCCACAGAGACGTGCCGCCCAGACTGCTTTTGAAGCAGAGAGAGATACAAAGCAGAGGAGGACCTGAGTGGTGTCGGAGAAGCCAAGGGAGCTGTTCTAAAGCTGGTGAGCCCACAGTGGAAGTTTGAGACGGCATTCCCTAATTGGAACGGGAGGCGGATTTCCTACGGCTTACATCACAAACTGATTTTCACAGTACTTGGGGAGATAACAATATACCAGTGATAAGAGGACCTTGGGGAAAAGCATATGCCCTCAATCGTGAAAGTGAATGAATGAACATATGAGAAAACCTGGCAGAAGAGTCCACCAGGTGTTTTGCAAGTCTGGGACCAGCACCCAAATTGGTTAAAGGAACTATATCAGAGAGCCTGTCAGGGGTGTGTCCAGGTGTTTTTTTCAGTCTGGGTCCCAAACCCAAATTGTTATAACTTGTAAAGGGAATGCTGAGGAAGACTCATGCCCTTTGGATTTATGAATTGCATTGAATGTGGAAAAGACCTGTGGAAGGAAGTAATTTCCCCTTGAGTGAACTGCAACACCAAGAGGAAGACGTTATTCTCTTGAGCTATGAAGAACTTGGTTATTCTTTTGAACTTTTGTTTTGGTGGAGAAAAACGTGGGTAAGGGAGCCATACCCTGGAACTGTGAACATTATTCATTTGGAACTTTTGTTATACCTTTTTGTTGAACTTGAACATTTGTGCGGTTTCTGAGCCAAAGACAATACCCTTAACATCTTAGAGTTTATTTTAGAATGCAAGGGCTAGGATAGGATTTCAGACACAGGACGTGTTTGCTTTGGATATCTTGACACGGGAAGGTAGGGAAATACCTCCTAGATTAGGGACAGTGAAGCATTGTCCAACCCTTTTATTATTTAATAAAAGTCTATATCCACAACCATGAGCCCTCTGTGTCCCCGTATCATCCTGGCACCTCAAAGCCGTGAGAAAGATGGTTGAAATAAATACTAGTGACAATGTGATTGAGTCAGTGATGACTATAGAGTGGCTGAGTCCCAAAGTGGTTTCACAAAAAATGACGATGGACTAGGTAGGACTGTGTGTACACCTGAGAAGTCTGAACACAGAATAGAGCTACAATAATTTCCCTCTGCAACATTTCAGAACTGGTAATGTCACTGAATGGTGTGATGGTGTTCAGGAAGCTGAACATGGGAAGGGCCTATCACAAGGTAAAGATAGACCGAGATTGCGAACAGTGGACTGCTTTTATAACACCGTTTGGAGGGTTCAAAATAACAGAATACCATTCTAATTTTTTTGTGAAGCAACTGTGGTCTAAAGTCTGAGAACACACACTCGAAAAAGCTGGAGAGGTCTACAAAATGTGCAGAATGATAACATAATACATTGAAGAATTCAAATATAACAATACCTTTGAAAATGTACTCTCTGGGCTGAAGACATGCAGTTTATGACAATGAAAAGACAAGTGCAAATTCTGAGAATCACAGTTGGACTACTGTGAATCTATACCTCTGAGAGAGAGGACTTCCTAAAGGACATTCAAGTCAGATATATCACAGATGCCCCACCCCTAAAGACAAAGAGCAGTTAAAGCCATTCATGGGCATGGTGGAACAATATTGCAAATTTGTCATGGTTAATCTTGTAATTGGTCCAAGAGGAGCAAAGAAGCAAACCAAAACATATAATTTCTAATGTGCATGACAGAGTCAGTTTGACATAATCTGGGGTCACCATGTCCATGGAAGCCAGTACATATGGCTCCGGGGGGCATCCCAATTCAATGGGATCACAAGAGTGGGTCACTGGCTGCTCGCAATTATCATCTGCGTGAGCACTTTGAAGAACCGTTGGATTCATTGGCACACTTGCAACAGGTAATCCCTGTGGGCTATTTGTTCACTTGTTCCTGTAACTACTTGCAAATGGCCACCGCCATTACGGGCACTGGAGTGCATATATGACTTACCCTGGAGCCAGCCCAATGCAATCCTGATTGGCACTGATCCCAAATCCAGGGAGCCGGCTTAGGCGAAGTCAGCACCCAGCACAGAGGCCCTTGTCTAAGGCCCCTGTCTGGTCTCATTTACTTCACTTTCCTGTTTTCCACCAGAGCGGGCAGGTTGCTGGCTTCTCACAGTTATCAGCTGCATGAGCACTTTGAAGAGCCATTAGATGCATTGGCACGCTTGCATCAGGTAAGCCCTGCGGGCTGTTTTTTCACTTGTGCCTGTAACTACTTGCAAATGGCCACTGCCATTATGGGCACTGCAGTGCCTCTAAGATTTGCCCCAGAGCTCACCCAATGTAATCCTGATTGGCTCTCATCTCAACTTTGGCCAATCCAGGGAGCCCGAGGGGAAGCCGCCCCCAGCACAAAGGCTCTTGTCTAAGGCCCCTGTCAGGACTGAGCGGCCATGGCCGCTGGGCCGCATGGCGCTGCACTCTGCATCACTGGGGAGAACTACAACTGGCTGCATCAGATGATATCCCTACGGCCTCTGGACTTTCAGATAAGTGCTGCCCCTGAATGCTCTGCGATCTGCACCTCTGTGTGAGATCTACCGTTTTTCACGCTCCTAGCAACTGCAAGCCGGCAGCCTACTCCGGACCTTTCTCTACTTATTACGCTGCTAGGCATACTGGATCTGCCTACCACAATACAATCCACTACCTGCCCACCAGTCTTTCCCCCTCCCGACTTTACATCCTATGCCTATGCCTGCCCTATTGTGACAGAGCCAATCTCACTCCTATTGTGTTCTGTCAAAGGCTCATGCTATGCAACTTTTGTGAAACACATCACTTCCAGGCTAGCTAAGCAGACTGGCTTGTTCTTAATCTGCCTGTTTTATTTCTAATGTTGACCTTCTGTCTGATTTTGGGAAACTTGAATCTGGATATTTCTGAATTCTGCTTCTTATTTAAACTGTGGCAATTTGACTGTATTCTTGTAACTCGAAACTGGGTATTTCTGAATTCTGCTTCTTATTCAAACTGTGGTAATTTGACTGTATTTTGTTTACTCCAATCTGGGTATTTCTGAATTCCTCTTCTTATTGAAACTGTGGCAATTTGATGGTATTCTTTTAAACCTATCCTGTTGCTCTAAATCATCATGCTGTGCAAAGTGCTTGCTTTCACTGAATTGGGAAATTTCGAATCTGAGTACTTTTTTTAACATTTTCTATGCTGCTACCTTTACCTTGATTGGGGCTCATTACGAGTGTGGCAGTGGCGGTGCCGGTAAAACCGGCAGGCTGCTGCCAGACCCATAGAGATTTAAAGGCGCCGGACTTGCCGGATTTATCGGGGCATTACAGACTCAGTGTTTCGGTAAATCCGACACCAGCAATTCAGTTAATCCCCTTTCCCGTGGAGCCCTATCGGACTCCATGGGAATGGGGACCACAGAAGCACCGGCATTGTTGCAACGGTGCCGGTGCTTCTGTGAACTCTATGGGTGGGTGCCATCCTGCCCGCCAGGTCTCACCTGGTCGGCTGCGCCCCTCATTTGAATGCTAAATTGCTATGCTCCCACTGCATTTTGTAATCTAGGCCTTATCGCTATTACCCTTTATCTTACTGTTTCATCTGGTGCTTTTGACTCTTGCCACATGTCTTGCTGCTTATTGCTGCACCTCCACATTGTGATCTGTTTCTGCGCACCATTCCCTTTGAAACCTAGATCCTATTCCTCATTACCCTAGTTTTACTGTTCACTTGTTGCCTGTGTCTCTTCTTCACCTGTCTTGCTGCTAGGCCACCTGGTGAGTTCCATGTGCATTGTGCAGTCCTATCATTTGCCCCCACCCCCTGTAACTATGGTGCTCTGTATCCCTCCTATCTACTCTAATTGCTTCTCTATCACCATTCCTACGCCTCTCTAGAAGCCTGGAAGGAAAGCATTTAAGAAAGCACTCCTGGTCTCCAATCCAGGAATGCCCATTGCTGACACCTATTTCAATGCTACCTCCAGGCAGACTATGCTGACATTCACTTCACTGCCCACTCTCCTGACCTATGGGCTCCCCATAAGGTCTCTCTCCTCTCCCCTTCTTCCTCCTCATCCATAAATGGTGGAATCAGGAGGGAAGTTCTCTTGGCACACTTCCTATCTTCTAGGTGAATCATTAATGTCTACCAGAATGGTACTATCATGGGCAAGGGCTCTCAGCCCAACCTCCTCCTTCTTGACAGTCATCTTCCATCTCTCAATAACCTCCTGCCTTCTCCTGTCATTCGTCTGGCTGCCATACTCTGGTCTCTTCCCCCCACTGACGGGTGTACCTCGCACCTGTACCCTGCCTTGGAAGACCTTTAAAGGTGGGAAATACTTTGCCTAGATACTCTCAATCCCCGCTCTGCTGTCAAACACTCCTCTGGCATCTGTCACCTACTCTGATCTCGACGTCCTCACTCTCTCTGAGACGTGGTGCCATGCCAGCTCTGTCACTGCTTTTGACACGCTCCTTTCTGAGGGCTACAAGATCCACTCCAAGCCAATGTCTAACCAGTCTGGAGGTGGAGTGGCCCTTATCTACCCTGAATGGGTCCCTGCTTCCATCAAACTCATTCCTCCTTTTAATTTCTTTTCTGAAAGCTTTGCATCTCTACTACCCACTTGCTCACTATAGCTACCATCTACAGGCCTCCTGGGTCAATCCGTCATTTGCATTCGGAATGGGCAAACCTTGTCTCCTCTCTGCTGACCTCTTCCTCTAAGCTTCTCCTCCTTGGAGACTTCAATATCCATCTGGATTCTCCTGATGCAACCATTCTACACTTACGCAACCTCTGCGACTCTCTCTCACTGACCAATCTTCCCTCTGGCCCAACCCACTCAGCTGGGCGCACCTTGGATGCCCTCATCACAGCTGAGATCACCCTCTCTAACCATCTCACTACTTCTCTCTCAGTCATTCGACCGATAAAGTGAGTGTCAGTAGCTGCTTTTGCTGCCTCCTTCACTCCTCCCCGCACTCCTACTATTCGCTCTCACACTGACTCAGTTCTTGCTAACCTTCACCTCTCCAACACACTTGACATCCTTGCCCCTGCCATGAGGATCTGTATGAAGCCTGCTTCCTAGTACAATAGTTGGTATTATGCCGACTTAATTTTGTTGAAAAGCATATGCAAAGTTGCGTAAAGGAAGGGGCTGGCTTTAAGCACATTATCTGACGAACTTACCTGTTGCCTGCCCCAAAGGAAAAACAGACTCTCTATCCACTCCAATAAACTGACCCATATCCAATCCTGCATCATTGGGGCCACAGAAAACACAGCTGAACTTCTGAAATCTGCAAAGGAACTTGCCAATCCTACTGCAGTCGCCTCTTCTCATCTTCCCTCTCAGGCCCTCTGTATGGCTTTCACAACCAAAACTCAGGACATCCTGTCTTCTCTCTCCTCTATGCCCCTCGCTCCCCTGCATGCATGCAGGCCTCCCTTACCTACCCCTCTTCCTCTCCCCTACACTCCTCCTTCTTAACCATTGCACCGGATGAGGTCACCAAGACACTTCACTTTATGAAATTCTCCTCCAAACAGGTGCTTCCCTGCTCCTCTAGAACTATCAGGGACAACATTGCCTCTCTCGCTCCCTCCTTGGCTGACTTCTGTAACCACTCTTTTGTCACTGGCTCCTTCCCTTCACCCTTCAAGCACTCCCTTTTGCACCCCCTCCTAAAAAACCTGTCTGCAAACCCTTCCTGCCTGGCTAACTACTGCCCTATCTCCACTATCCATTCTTGGGCAAACTCCTGGAGAAGTTGGTCATCATCCAACTAATCCATCACACTGAATCTGTTGGCTGCCTTCAGGGCCACCAGTCTGGCTTCAGAGCTGCCAGAGGCATGGAAACTGCTCTCTTGAACACCCATGATGACCTGCTCTCAAACCTTGACTGTAACTCTCCTTCTGCCCTTATTCTCCACAATCTGTCCTCTGCCTTTGACACAGTCAATAATTCCATCCTCATAAATTGGCACTGTGATACCATGGGTATCACGGACCGGGCACTGGATTGGTGAACCTCTTTCCTCTCGAATTGGCCCTCCCAAGTTCAACTGAGCCTCTTTCTCTTCTCTACCTCACTCTCAACTTGCGGCATCCCTCAGGGCTCTGTTCTCTCGCCGTGGCTTTTCAACATTTACCTTGCCCCTCTTGCACACTTGATATCCACCTTCTCTCCTCATTTCCAGTGTTATGCCGATGACACACAGCTCTCCTTTAATCTTGCCTCCTCTTGCTCCTCACCTTCCACTGTCATTCCAGGCTGTCTGACTGATATTCAGGCATGGAGTGCTGCTAAGGATCTCTTCCTTAACACCAGTAAGACCAAGATCCTTCTCTACTTCCTCCTTCCATCCTGAACTGGGCTACCATCCTCGGGCCTCCTCCCTTAAACCCTGTGTGAGCCTAAAATCTTGGGTGTCATCTTCAACTCCTCTCTCTCCTTCTCACCTCATATCGCTGACCTTGCCAAGAAGGGCCACTATCAGCTTCACCCCTCAGCCCCCAGAGGCATTCTCCCTTTCCTCACCCTCCCCATGAAACTTAATGTCTCCGGAGGTCTGGTTCTCTAAAGGCTTGATTACTGCAACAGCCTCTTCCATATTCTGCCTCTTTCCTCACTCCGCCCTCTTCAACTAGTCCACAATTGGACTGCGAAACGTATCCTTGGCCTCAAGCCCAGCAACTGCATCTCTCCAATCCTAAAATCTCTCCATTGGCTCTGGGTGGTTACAAGGAACAAATCCAAGACCCCTTGCCTCATCCAAAAGGCTTGCTGGGGCCTGGGACCTCGCTACATTCAACTCTCTCTCCCTAAGTACCTCCTGGCTAGAGTCCTTTAGTCCTCTAGCTCCAACTCTCTGCAGATCAGATGTTTCTCTAAGCAGAGAGTGGGGGTAGATCTCTCTCTTCGGCAGAAGCCGACCTCTGGAACGGCCTCCCTGCCCCTCTCCGACTTTAGTCAAATCTCTTTCCGTTCCGGAAGCTTTTCAAGACCTTCCTTTTCACCTCCATCTTCCCTCTCTCCCCCCCTGCTAGACTCCTTCTGCCACTACGACTGGATGCCTGTGTTCCTTATAAGTCTCTCGGAGGTCAAGCGCTCCTTCGTCCGGTCTTCCCCTCTCACACCTTCCTACCAGCACTTGCCCTTGGCCACCCTTTCCTGGCTAGCCTTTCCAAGGCTGGTCCTCCCCCTCACCATTGAACCCTACCCCAGGCTCTCACTGGCACTTGCCCTCCTGGGCACCCCTTAGCACTTTCACAGCCCTTGCGCCCATCACCCCCCTCCAGCACTTCACCCTCTTTCACCCTCTCTCCACCCCACCCTTTGTCCTCACTTACCCCCTCCACGTGCACTTCTTGATACTGCACTTGCACGATCTGATTGTGACAAGGCCTTGTAGGACCATTATTGTTGTATCTCCTCTGTCCCCCCCTTTTTCTGTCTGGTGGCACCTGGAAACACTTTCTGCTGTATAGGCACCATACAAATGTTCAATAAATAAAATAAAATAAATGTAGTAATTTGGAGAGAAATATTAGCCTATACACAATTTCCATTCCACTTCAAAGCTTGCATCTAGGCCAGACACTTTTGCCACCAGACAGATCACCAATCCCTTGATGAGCATTTTAGTACCATGTTAGGGAGAATTCTCAGAAATGTGCTAATTCCCTTTACCATAGAGACCCCCAGCAACTTTACTAGTCTTTTCCAAATTCATAGACCCAGCACAAACCATCTTACAATGGAGTGCTGGAGGAGTTACATAGTATCTGCTGTGTCTAAACACTCATGTAGCAGTCAAATGCTGCCCTTTCCTATTGAAAAGGCTGGTGGCAGTGGTTTTACAACGAACTACCATGATTTTTCCCGACCGCAAACATCAGTAGCTAAAAATCACAGGAGCCATGTTTTTCAAGATGGCGCCTTAAGCTCCTTTGTTTAAACAGGTCCCGGTCTTCTTTTTTTGCCATTTCATTTTGGAAAGGTCCTTCTAGAGTCTGTCTCTGCGTGCCAAACCAGGTTTGGTCCCTTTGTTTGTGTGCCTTTGGAGGGCTTCAGGACTGAAGTCCGCCCTTGGAGTCTGAGTGTCTGGGTTGGGCAGGAAGTGAGGGAGGTGCCCGAAACTCCCTGTGCTTAGTCTCCTAGGAGACCCAAATGCACTCTAGCGTGATTGGCTGGCTGACTTTGCAGCAAGGAGAGCCACCCTGCTGGGTGAGTGACAGCTAGGCTGGAATGAAAGCGAGAAAACTGTTTAAAAGGCGAGTCTTGTGGACTGGAAGGCAGAGTCGACCACTGGAACGAAAGAACCGAAGACGAGCTGGAAGAGGACGGCTGCTGCAACCACTGGACCGTTGGTTTGCCCGGTGAACCCCTGCTACACGTCTGAATTGCCAAACTCCATTCGACAGAGAAGCTCCTTCAAGGATGGCTTCTTCCTTTGAGTTGGTGGGACCAATCAACTCATAAGACAACAGATACCATTCTCAAGGCTGGTTAGATTTAACCAGTGAGAGGGATACCAGTTTGTGTTCCTGAATCTACAGCTACTGGAACTGAAGTGACTCCATTTTGTTTGCTTTCTTCAACAATCCCGTGCAGTGCAGGAGTCCCCACGACTGAGGCTCAGGAACAGCGAGATCTGCAGGAACTGCCAGGAACCACGACTTCAGCAACATTTGTTTTCTTCATACAAAGGTACTGTGCCAGCCCGATTGAGAGAACACCACTCTTGCGGAGAAAGTTCGAGAAACTTTCCCAACTTGCAGGCGTATCAGCTTGTGACCCCACAAATTATTTTTTTTTGTCTAAACTACTTCTGAGAACTTTCGCAAAGACTTTATCACTTGATACCAGAACTGCTCTTTCCTATCCAAAACACTAGCCCATTGACTTTGGCCTGGCCTATTGACTTGAATTTAACTATTCTGGTGAACTGAAACTATATGCACTGCCTAGAAAGTATATATAATCTATTCTACTTACTTTTGTCCGTTTTGCTCACTGCTAAGGAACAAAACTGTCATTTGGCTCCTTTTTCAGGGGAGCTCAAACTGACTCAAAAACATACAGGGTAATTCATGGAATTAATGTGCGCTGAAAATGGGTGCGCAAGCGTGCAAATCGCAGTACACGCGTACGAAAGTCACACAAGCGCCTGTTTGTCGATTCATGGAAGGTGCTGCGCGTGGCTTACCTGTGATCTGCGCTGACTCCGAGTGTGGCACACATGTCATTGTGACATTTCGAAGGCTGTGCGCGAGACGGCCAGTGAAGGCGCACACAGGCCAGCATACACACCTAAAAAGGGAGGGTAACTGGCAGAATGGGGAACAACACGTGAAAATGTGAGCGTTACGGGGGATGTACCACTGCCAAATCCTCACAATGCCCACACGCGCGCTAACAACACGTTTTCATGGAATCGAACAGGGGAAACCCACGCGCCACAAAAGACGCGGTAATCCAGAAAAAACTTACGCCAGGGGGAAGCTGGCATAAGCGCTGCTGCGCAGTGTAAATGTGCGCGCAAATAACAAACAAGCTCATACCGCTATGATTAATATACCATTCCTCACAGCCGTGGTAGTGGGACACCGCAGGAGGAGGAGGATAAACAGGCCCTGCATTATTTTACCCAGGACCAGCCCTTTTTGGGATGCCAGATGACCAGGTCTATGGCAGGTACAGGTTTCCACCCCATATTATTCTAAAACTGGTCGCTGATTGGGAGGATGACCTCACATCACCCACCCTGTGCTCCCAAGCACTGAGCCCCTTGGAAAAGGTGCGCAATGTACTGCATTTCTTGGCCACTGGGTCATTTCAGCGGACAAGTGTCATAGTTGGGGGCATCTCACAGACCATGCAGTCACGCTACCTACACCAGGTGTTGGCGATCATGACTGCACACCCCTCAGTCAGCAGGCACATATCCATGCCCAGAACACCCGCAGAAAGGCAGGCCGTGGTCCAGGACTTTTACGGGGTGGCACACTTCCCCAAAGTCCTAGGTGCCATTGATTGCACCCATGTGGCTATACGTCCTCCTAGGGCCACTGAGCACATCTATCATAACCACAAGCACTGGCATTCCATCAACGTGCAGGTTGTATGTGATGCCAAGGGAATCATCACCTCTGTCTATGCCAACTATCCGGGGTCCAGCCAGGATAGTTTCATATTCAGAATGTCACCCCTAAACCGGGACCTGGAAGCTGGGAGGCATGGCGACACATGGCTCATTGGTGAGTACAAATGCCTCTGCAAATGCATGTATGTCACACACAGAGAAATGGCACAACCCAACTAATGACAGCCATTATTACCTCCCCAGGGGACAGTGCCTACCCTCTGAGCACCTAAATGATGATGCAAATACGGAACCCCACAACACCACCCAAGGTAAGACACAACGCAGCCCATATTGCAACCCGGGGCATAGTGGAGCACACATTCAGAGTTCTGAAGTCACGTTTCAGCTCCCTTGACCGGTCTGGCGGCAAACTGCTATATGCGCCCCCAGTAGTGTGCAGGATTATAGTGGCAGCATGTGTCCTGCACAATGTTGCAACCTGGCGGGGCATGCCGGTGGACATGTGGTGCCCCACATCCCCAACCACATGCATGGCCGCTGCGCATGGGAGGGGAAAGGGCACATGGCAAGGCAGCCTGTACCCAGCTTGTGGCAACATTTTTCACCTAAAATCCCACCCCTGCGGAGTGCACACAGGCCTGGCACATACCAGATGACAATTGATGATGACAAAGGGACAGTCAACTGTCACAAACATACCACCCTGAGATTGTTTCCTTGGAAGTGCTACATTGTGTGCATCCCAAGCTACTTAAACAGACCCAATGCTGTGTCAGTAAAAGGCACACATTCATGCTGCATGAAGGACTACCCCCTTGCAAAACAGCACACCCACATACTGGTATGTCACCCAACCCCTCCCAAACCCCATCCCACCCGCCCGAGACACCATGGCATGGCATGCAATGTGAAGGCAACCAAATGAATGCACAACACATGACACAACTGTCACAAAGTGCACCGTCACAAATGGAAACAGGCCACAAACAATTCCCTCTCATCCATGAAAAAGAAATAGCACACATGAACATATACTTACCAGCATGACAAAACATGAATACAGGACCCAACAGTGGCAACGTCTGACAGTAACCAATCACAATAGTCCAAGTGTGACAACCTGACAAAGGCAGCACATTGACCGGTCCCATCTCCAGTGTGTTGGTGGTAGGTAAATGTGGCAGGGTACTGCATACAACATAAACAGCATCTGCAATGGAGACAGGCAAGGTAAGACATGAAGAAGCTACATACAAATATGCATAATGACCAATATCTAATACAATATACAAATCAACCATGCATTGGAGAAATCATCAGTAAACCCCACTAGGGGTGTATACACAGTTTGGACTACAGACTGGCCACACAACTGATGGAAGCCCAATGCCTCTGTGTAAGTTACTGTCACACGGTGCCACGCTTGCAAGCCCATGGAAAGGGGAAGCAGGAGTGGCATATGTGTCTGGACCCCAAGCCTCAAACACAAACACAAGACAAGCCTGCATGGGCCCATCTGGAACACACAGTGGATGCCTACGGGTGTTACACGAAGCAACACACTGTAACATGAATGCACAATAGACAAAAAAAGAGGGAAAACAAAAATACATTTAAAAAAAATCAAAAATGGCCATGGGTCGACCGGGGGGGTGGGGACCACCCAGGAGGGAGGAGGTACAGGGTGCACCCAACACCCACATGCGTGGATGTTGAGAGAAAAATACCCTCCATGGGCTCATGGCCTGCACGGCTACCCGATAGTGGGAGAACTGCCATAGCTGTTGTCACCCTCTGGTGCTACATGAGAAGGTGCGCGTGGAATGGGAGGCAGACCATGAAAAGTCCTGGCATGCTCCTCCATGGCAGCAAGCATGCAGGTTTGAAAGGTTTGGTTCTGAAGGATGATGGTCCAGAGGTCCCCATGCAGCATGTCACGGTTAGCACAGAGTTCTGCCTGCAAGGCCTCACGTGCTGTACGGATCTCCTCAGAGGTTGCCTGGAGCTCAGCTGAGATTGTGCGTGTTAGCTGCTCCAGCTGCTGTTCTGTCCGTGTACTCTGGAACACTTCAAGTGCACCCAGAGTAGCTCTGAGGGAGCTGTTTTCTTCCCTCAGGGCATCCATGTGGGCCTGTGCCTCTGCAGATATGGCTGTGCGCAGATCCTCCAGTTCAGCCCGTCGGTCCCTGTTGGCGGCCAACATGTCCTGCCTGTGTGAGCGACAAGTGGACCGCGTTGCCTGCTGCTGGAGCTCCACCTGTCTTTTGGGGGGGAGAAAGGAAGTGGCCACCCTATCCACGGCCTGAGCAGTCATCTCACATGATGCTCCCTCTTGTGCTGCAATTGCATAAATGGAGTTCACCCATACAGTATTGCCCAGTGTGCTGGAACTGCCTGCGGCTGCAGGACTGCATTCCTCCTTTGATCTGCTGCCCCAGGTACAGGAGCAAATATTGGGAGTGTGACCCTGCATCCGTAACTGCCACAGGCGGACATTGCAACATTGAATGGGCCATTGAGGGGTCTACCCCCAGTGCAGGTGCGCTGGACAGAACAGCATCCCTGCCAGAAACACTCACCTGCGACAGGACATTTGTGTCAATGTCTGATTCAGCATCTGAGCCATAGAGATCATCGGAGGTGTACCCAGAGACACCCGTGGACAGGATGGTCTGTAGGACCAATGGATTTTCGGGCGCCACCACCACACGTCCAGTGGTGCTTGGTTGGGGCTCTGAGTACTCCTGCCCCTGTTCCATCTCCTCCTCCTCCACAGCATCGAGTGCCTCATCACCTGCACAAAATGAAAAGAAAAGTCATGAAGACATGCATGAACAGCATAGCCGACACACATAGGCATCACAATGTACACATCCAATACATTAATCAGACATGTCACACATGACACAAACTCAGCCATGCATGCAGTGGCAATGAAGTAGAAGGGGACCCTGAAAGCAGGCACTGATGCCTCCAAAATGTAAAAGCAACACATGTGCTGCATGGTGCATAGCACCTGCATCACACATTAGCCTGTGAGTGGCATGGACCATCCACAAACATGACACATGCCAGCACACAGATGGCACGTAGCATAGCCATGCCAGAACGGACAAGGATACCCAGATGGGAGTTAATCACTACTGTCCCCCATCCATGTCAAACGCATATCATCAAACAAATCATGCAAAAGAGTGGGACAAAACACACACGTGTCACACGATGCAACAACGCCAGTGTGTTCAAATACAGTGATGGGAGGCACATGGATACATCAATGGTAGGTCACTTGGACATGACACAAGTCAATTGTCATGTTGAACTTTCAACAGGGCTCAGAAGTGATCGGGTGCAGCGCATGTGTAGGTGCACAGCAGTCAATCAGCCTGATTGATGAAATCATTTGCGTCAAAAAAGTGTACATTTGTGGGCTTTTGTAGGGGAAAATCCATGTCTGAGGTATGGCAATTTCGGGGGCAGAATGGCACACAAATCTGCGTTTATCATGCATATGATTCCATCAATCAGGCAGAATAAGGAGAAAAACTGTATTAACAATGTCGTGGCATGATAGCAGTTTAAGGGCAAGTGCAGTCATCATGTGCAAAGTATTTGCAGCGCTCAGTAAGGATACAGTGAACCCCAAACCCAAGGCCGGAGGGGTGGCTTGGATGCACTACATGGGTCACATATAGCAGTTATGACTACGCAACCTGACCTGGCACTCAATCACAACACATCACCCAAGCAACATACACATGGTCTGGACACACACGCATGGGCACTCACCGGACATTGTCTCAAGATCTGGTAGGTCTCCGACGCCTTGGATCTGATCCTCTGCGATGGACCCTCCAGCGATTGCCTCATGTTCTGTGAGTTCATCCTCCTCTGGTGGTGACCCACTGCCATGCCAGTCACCAGAGTAGAGGCGTAATTGGAAGCCAGCTTGTTTTTTGCTCGGCGGTTGAGGTCATTCCAACGCTTTGAGCAATAATCTGCTGTGTGCTTCACAAATCCAAGGGAACTAATGTGGTCTGCGATGCACTGCCAGTGAGCCCTACGCTGGGCAGTCGTAGTCTTGCACCCTGACGTCACCAGCATGTCACGGCCATGTTCCAACACGTAGCCCACAAGTGCGTCTAGTTCCACATTATTGAAACTCTGCTTCCTTGATGTGCCGGAGGGGAGAGCCGTGCCTGGAGTCCCAGCCTGTTCCGCAAGAGCACGCTTCTTCCTCTTGAGACGTGGTGCGGACCCTGAGTGGCTTACACTGCTCTGCTCTGTAGGGGCTGAAGCGCAGGTGGACTGGCCACTGGAAGCAGGCAATGACACAATGACCAAAGGCCTCACTGGAGGCATTGGCTGCTGGGTGCTGTTGCCAGGACCAAGCGGCACAACTGCCTTGGTGTGAGGGTCCGGGACCAACACATTCCCGGCTGGGTGACTCAGAGCTGGGGTGGAGTGAGCTGCAGCTGCCCCTGCAGCCTCCTCACCCTGGCTACTCAGGGCAGCGGATGACATTGCTGCCCCAGACCCACGTGGCCTGGTGACAGCAACTTTCATGGCCACATGTGGCTTGGACTTCGTGACAAGGAAGTCGGCCTGTGAGTTATCCCGTGCCTGTTCGGTGACCAATCTGGGCCGGGCTAGAAGGGCCTGAGCTGGGATGGTGTCAGCTGCATCTCCATGACCCACTGGGGGGCATAGGTGTCACTGAATGGTCCTGGACACACTGCCCTCTTGGGCCACCCTGCCCACGTTGGCCACCACTGCCACCTTGGCCACCCTGGCCACCCTGCTCATCCTGGCCACGTCCCCAACCGCGGACACCGCTTGGAGGTCGGCCACCTTTGCCTCCCTTAGCACTTGTCGCCTCCCAACCATGGCACTGATGTACTTGTGTGAATGGGAGGTGCAGAAAACAATTGTCCTTGGCAATTGGGGTGAAGGGGGCAGGGTACTAGATGGAATAGGTACCCCTGTGCTCTTGCAAGGCTGTCTGCGACTCCTTGGGGAAAAAGGACGGGTCACGCAATGCTCAGGCACCCCAAAAACAAAAACAAACGTGCATGCGACCCCTCGGTAGCTCACGTGCATGGAATGAAGAATACGCAGTATGCTGTGGCACCCAGAAACACAAAAATTGTGTACACGTGGTACACGCAGGCTACAATGATGGGTATGCGAAACACGGGGCAACCACAGTGGAAAAATACGTGCGCAACTCACCGGCTGCCTGGAAAATTAATGGAAAAAAGACGTGCATGTGCGCGTTGGCAACACCCACGCCAAAAGAAGAATTGAGTTCTACCTCAGTAAACAAGAAGTACACACTGCAACCGTTGTGAAGTTATCGCGTGTCAACCGACAAGAAGTACAATAATCACACGCTTGCTCTCCACCAAAAGCACGTACAAGAAAATGGTGTCCTACGCGGACCTTAAACCCTTGTGCACAGCAAAGCCTAAGCGTGCCACGTCACTTACGTGCTTACGCGCTAAGGGCCTTTCCTCGATTTTCACGTGTGGATTCACTCTGCATCAAGCTGACCATGCGACAACACATGGAAAACCACGCTCCTGCCCATAAGGCCTTTTTCCTGCCCCCCGGAGCACCTAGCAGCCTCCCACGAGCCATCTGCTGCTGCCTGCCTGCCTAATGGCTATGTGCCCTGCTATTTGGTGCCTGCACATCACCCATCTGCAGGGGTCCAGTTGCTGCAACCACCCCTGCTGGAACAGAAGACTCCCGACTGCTGTTCCATCACCCCACAGCCCAGCCCCAGGACCCAGTTGCCCACCCACACCTGCCTCAGGGGTTGCCATGTCGGGCCAAACTCCATCTGGGACAAGTGGCGAGCCCCCCAGCAGAGAGGCAGAGGGCTGCCGGCTTCACTGCAGGAGAAATTGGCATCCTGGTGGAGCAAGTCCTGGTGCATTATGATGCCCTCTTCGGACGAGCACGCGCCGACAAGGATGGACGGGAGAGAATCTGGTTGGACATCGTTGGTGCCATCAACGTGGATGGGGTGGCAACCCGCGACCTGAAGCATGTCCATGAGCGCTGGGAGGACTTCAGGTCCAGGACCCTCAGGAAGGCCCGGCGCCTCTTGGATGCAGCAGATGCAGTGGGGTGCGGGGTCCTGCTTACCACCGTAGAGATGAGGGTCCTGGAGCACATTCGCCCAGCGCTTCACCTGCAGGTCCTCAAGAGGCAGACCCATCTGGATTTGAGCGGTAAGTGTGCATGCATACTCATTGGATGCAGTGCATGTTGAGGTGTGCCAGGAGTGTGCAGCTTGGACATATGTCTGACTTGGCCCATGTATGGATGTGTATGTGCAAGGACATGACTGTGCTGCATGTGAGTCCAGTCATGTGTGATGCACATCAATGGTGTATGTGTTCCAAAGTATGGTGCACAACTGCATGTGAAGATGCACACATGTCTGCATGCCTGTGTATGTACTCAGCCATGGTTGTGGTATAACACATGGATGCTCGTCACGCCTTCATGTACGTGCACAGCGTACATGTGTGTGTGTCTGCATGGGGGTGTGTAACTGTGAGACGCCATGGATTGCACTTTGACAGATGGTGGAGATGTACAGATGCATGTCTGTCTGGTGGTGTGTGTGCATCTGTTCGGCGCTCCCCATGTTGCTTGTGACATCATGCCAACCGTTGGATCTTCATGCAGTTGTGTGTATGGATGCTGATGACTGCTGCACGATTCCTGTTAATTTGTGCATGTGTGTGCGTTCAAATGATATGAGTCTTGGGGAGTGTGATGTCATCTGTGAAGTTTGACACTGCCACTCATGTGCAACTGTCATGTGTGTATCAGACCATTGTATAGTGCCCTGATGCCTGTATTCTATCTCTCTCTGTCTACAGCGTTCGACTGATGAAGAGGGCGGAGATGGTTCTGTGGAGCACAGCAGCAGGGATGCCACCATCCAGCAGGAGACGCAAGGCCAAGCTCCCCTCCCAGGTAATCATATCTTCCATGAGTGAGGAGTCTGGTGACGCGTCCATGGCCGCAACTGCTGAGGGAAGGTCCAAGAGGTGAAGGTTGGAGGTGGATTCCTTAGCAGCAGAAGGGGCAGCTAAGCCCCCACAGGTGGCTGTGGAGGAAGATGGCACGGAGTCATCCAGGTTGGTTGGGGGTTTGGTTGAGTAGGAGGCCATGACAGTCCCATGCACAGGCCCTGGAAGGGGGGATTCCACTAGTGCTAGTGGTGCAGTCCAGGGGCAGGGACAGGAGGCAGCACAGGCCACTGCGGAGGTGCTTGTGTGTAATCCTGTCCCCGATCCTGTGACTGAATCATCCGGCACCAGCAGGGATGCCTTCGTCCAGACCCGTTTTCAGGGAGGGGATGCGTCAACAACAACTGGCCTTCCTCTCCCTGTGGACGTGGCAATCCGTGACCGGGTTAAGCCTGTCCTAGCTGGGTTGGCGTTGCGCACACGTGGAATTCGGGATGACGTGCAGGGTTCTCGTCAGGACAATGCACGTCATTTGGAATTCCTGTATGGGCGCGTCGACCTACTAGGATGGGTCATCGGCACTGGGTTCCTCTGTGTGCTGGATCTTCTTGCGACCCCCTTCTCAACTGAACCCCCTATGCGCCTGTCGTCCTCCCTGCCATCTTCCTGCCCAGTATCACCTGGGCCCCCTGTGGAGCTGCCCCTGAGCCAGTGGCCAGGCTGGTAGAGGACACATCCCTGTCACAGTCAGGAGTCGGAGGTCCAGCAGGGGTGGCCACCCCACCAGCTGAACCCCAGCAAATGGAGGACGTGCATGCATCAACAAGCAGGGCACGTGCACAATGGTGCCGGGGGAATCCATCAGCCTTGAGTCCGTCAAGGTGCCAGAGGCAGTTGCATTGAAGGCAGCAGCAGGCTCAGCATGGGAGGCATCATGGCTCAGGGCCATCAACATCCTGGGGGCAGGCATCGGCCGAGGGGCAGGAGGACCCAGGACTGGGAGTGTCTTCTGTGTGGCAGCGGTTGGGCCAGCAGATAGATGCGGAGCAGCGACGGGTGGAGACGGCACGGCTCAGGATGGCCATGGCAGAGAACTCCATGAATCTGGCTTTGAGGCGGGCTGAGTGCCTTGAGGCAACTTGCAGGGAGTTGGTGGATGCCATGGCTGCATCCCTGCGAGACTTTGAGACATGCAAGACCTCGAGGCCAGGGAACAGGCCCGCCTCTGGAACATCGACATGGAGTTCGATGATGCCGTGTCCCGGAGCATCAGTGAGTGAGCCATCAGACTAGCCCGCCGCTATTGTACATACTTATTTAGGCATAGGTTTCCTTTCTTTTATGATTTGGAGTCCACTGACTTTGCTCCTCCTTTTTGTATATAGTTTTGTTTTTGATAGTATTTTTGATAGGTTTCCTTTATTTTTGGGATCATGGACCCTTGTGACTTACATTGTGTATAGTTCTGGACATGTACATACATTCTTTTTTACGTCATCCCATGGAGTTATGGTTTTTTATGGTTTTCAATTTTGGATTTATTTCTATGGCCTTTGGACCACTTTTCATTTTTCATGTCTTGGATTTAAATTGTTCCTTGGATTTTACTTTCTTTTTGATTTTGCATTCATCATTTCTTCATTTGCATGTGTGGTTTTCATTTTGTCATTTTGTTTTCTTTTTAATACATTTCACAAATCTTCATTATTGGTGTGGG
Organism: Ambystoma mexicanum; assembly: GCF_040938575.1. Taxonomy (NCBI): domain Eukaryota; kingdom Metazoa; phylum Chordata; class Amphibia; order Caudata; family Ambystomatidae; genus Ambystoma; species Ambystoma mexicanum. The sequence goes on from NC_090922.1 coordinate 259,244,986, forward strand.
CTACTCTCATTGGTTTTGTGCATGTCTCTATGAGCATTGGCTCAGTCATGTGTTGCCACTGTGTGGCTCTGTAGGACATTTATTCATGGGCATGCTGGTTCTTTTCAGACTCTCATGGCATGGGCAATTTACTAGGGAGTGGGTGCAGTGGATGGTTGTGTTTGTACTGGGGGCTTGGGGGTGGGATTTCGGTTGGCATTAGGGCCATGGGCCTGTATTGTTATGACGTGGTGTTTGGGTGGACATGAGTCGGGGCCTGCTGGCAGGTTGCCGTCAATGGGATTGGGGTTGAGGGACATGTGTCGGGGCCTTCTGGCAGGTGCCTGTCACTGGTGGGGGGGACATGTGTCGGGGCCTGCTGGCAGGTGCCCGTCACTGGTGAGGGGGACATGAGTCGGGGCATGCTGGCAGGTGACTGTCACTGGTGGGGGGGACATGAGTCGGGGCTTGCTGGCAGGTAGCCGTCTTTTGGGGTGGGGTGGAGAGACATGTGTCGGGGCCTGCTGGCAGGTCCCCGTCACTGGTGGGGGGACATGAGTCGGGGCCTGCTGGCAGGTGCCTGTCACTGGTGGGGGGAAGATATGAGTTGGGGGCTGCTGGCAGGTGCCCGTCACTGGTGGGGGGGATATGAGTCAGGGCCTGCTGGCAGGTTTGCTGTCAATGGGGGTGGGGTGGAGGGACATGTGTCAGGGCCTGCTGGCAGGTGCTCGTCACTGGTGGGGGGACTTGTGTTTGGGCTCACAAGTGCATGGTGCCATGTGGGCTGCCTGCAGGGCATGGTCAGGGTGGATGGGCTACCTGCGGGGCATGACCAGGGGTGATGGGCTGGCTGCCGGGCATTCCCAGAGGTGTATGGTGGTCCCCTGTGGTGTGGGCTGCCTGCAGGGCAGGGTCAGGGTGGATGGGCTGCCTGCAGGTCATGGTCAGGGTTGATGGGCTGCCTGCAGGGCATGCCCAGCGGTGTAGGGTGGTCCCTGTGGTGTGGGGTGCCTTCAGGGCATGGTCAGGGGTGATGGGCTGGCTGTGGGACATGGTCAGGGGTGTAGGGTTGGCTGATGTGGTGTGGGCTACCTCCGGGGCATGACCAGGGGTGATGGGCTGGCTGCTGGGGATTCCCAGAGGTGTATGGTGGTCCCCTGTGGTGTGGGCTGCCTGCAGGGCATGGTCAGGGTGGATGGGCTGCCTCTCGGGCATGCCCAGGGGTGTAGGGTGGTCCCTTTGGTGTTGGTTGCCTGCAGGGCACGGTCAGTGGTGATGGGCTGGCTGTGGGACATGGTCAGGGGTGTAGGGGTGGCTGCTCTGGCGTGGGCTGCCTGCGGGGCATGCCCAGGGGTGTAGGGTGGTCCCCTGTGGTGTGGGCTGCCTGCAGGGCATGGTAAGGGATGGGCTGCCTGTGGGGCGTGACCAGGGGTTTAGGAGGGGCTGTGATGTGCGCTGCCTGTGGGGCATGCCCAGGGGTGTAGGGTGGTCCCCTGTGGTGTGGGCTGCCTGCAGGGCATGGTCAGGGGTGATGGGCTGGCTGCGGGACATGGTCATGGGTGTAGGGGTGGCCCCTGTGGTGCGGGATGCCTGCAGGGGGTGAATGTGGCTCCTCACCACACTGGTGTGCGAATCTTGGGGTACGCGAGTGAGCTTTACACGCGATGTCGCTGGCGTGAGCGAGATATGTGTATTCCAGGGTACGTCAGTGAGCTTTACACGCAACTTCGCTGGTGCTAGCGGGGTATGTGTTTTCTGCGGTTCGGAGTGAGCTTTACACGCAATGTCACTGGTTCAGCACAGAAGTAGCGCACGCAATTACCCCCTTTGAGTTTTGTATTGAAGTGTATTGGTCTAACATATTAAGTTTCCTTCTTCTAGTGAAATGTTTTATAAACAATTGTGTAAATAAGTTAATAAGTGTTTTACCAGGAAACCTTGAGTTTAAGTGTCTACTTGAACCACTGTGATTGAAAGTCCCTTGTGTAACTACTTGTACGGCTCACATTCACTCTTGAGATAAGCCTGGCTGCTCAGCTCGCTACCAACAAACTGTGTGGTACAGACATACCAAAGGTTGGTCTTGCTTACACCTGTAGTCCTAATTGTGTACACCCGTAGTCCTAATTGTGTGTGGTGGTCCCAGAGGGTACTGCATGCAATTCTGCCTAACACTGGTGTACAGTGGTGAGGATGAAGTATAGTTATTACATTGAGAGTGCTGCTATCACTTTTGTTCAAACAACCTTCACAAGGCTAAGCATCACTAGCAAAGCAATTGTTTTATAATGCCAAATATGGATAACTTCAAACAGGAAGCCCTGATCATTCTAACAGTATATCAACTGAAAGATATATGTAAAGTCAGGTGTCTCTCTGTTAAAGACAAGAAAAACAAATTGATTGAGAAATTGTTGAATCATCAAAGTCTGGGAGGTAGAGCTATCACCCCTACCCCACCCCCAGCAAATGTGGATAATGTTGATGAGGATGATAATGTTTCTGAGTCAGGCTCAGATGTTATTGATGAGTTAGAAGAGTCAGAGGAGTCTCAGGAAGAGAGGCCCTCTTTACCTCAACCAGCTCTAGGCCCTCAACCTATAGCCACAGGGACCCTATCGGGTTCAGAATTTGTCTCTCTTGAAAAGTTGAGAATTGAGTTAGAATTTAAAAGGCTCCAAATGCAAACTGAAAGCAAACATCAAGAACTCAGGCTCAGAGAAATGGAATTGAATCATGCACTTTAAATGAAGAAATGGTCTCTTGAAAATGGTTCTCTCCTAGAGTCTTCTAGGTCTTCCAGTCCTAAGAGGCCTTGCATGCCCAAAGAAGCTGTGAGTATGTATGAGGTGAGACTTTATATTTTAGATTGGTTGGCTGCTTTTGAATATAACTATGGGATCCAGGGTTACAGGGAATTTAGGACACCCAAAAAGCATGATGGTACCCCTTGGGCTACATGGATGTGTGAATGGTTGAAAAACCTAAATGGTTGGGTAAAGGGTTACAGAGTTAACACTTTTGAAGGAATGAGAAATCGATTTTTGTTGGAATCGATTTTTGATGCCTGCTCTCCTGAGCTGAGACAGCACTTGGCTGACTCTAAGGAAATTGATCCAAAGAAGTTAGCAAAGGCTGCTGACTTGTGGGCTGCCAACAGGGCTACTCACAAGGATTCAGGGGCAACTCAGAAGAAGGATGATGGGAAGCAGCAAAATAAAGATGGCAAAGAGAATTCCAAAACCTCTAATACAAAAGAGGGCCCCAAACATAAGAAGGGGAAACCACATGGGAAACCGAATCAGGCTAGTGAAACCTCTAGTGCCAAACCAGAGGGAGGTCAGCAGAGACCCCCATGTGGCAAAACAATTGGAAAATGTTATTCTTGTGAGTCTACTGACCATGTGAAAGGGGATCCCAGATGTTAAGGTAAACCTTCAGGGATCCACACTGTCTCCTTAGCCTTCTCCCCAGAGGAAGAAGTAAATGTGACAAGTGGTAACTTTCAAGTACTGGCTGAAGACACCATTGGAGTCTCTGCCAGTGTTTCTCTAATGCCTCTGGGTCTGTGGGAACAGCAGAATTTAGATGTCTAGAATTCAATTCCAGATAACACAAAAGAATATTACAAGGACAGTGTACGTGTAAATGGTCAGGAGACCCCCCTGTCATTAGAGACACTGGGGCCAGCATTACCCTATTGGATGAATCTTATTTCAAGGCTGAGGATGTTACTAAGGCACCCAAAAGCCTCACTAAGCTTGCTGGAGGACCTGTCCAAATGCTTCCTAGACTACCAGCTCTCATCCAGTGCAACAACATGACTGTCAAGATACCTGTTAGTGTGCAAAGTGAGGTGCCTGGGAGAGTCCTGTTGGAGAATGACTTAAAAACTCTTGGAGTTGTATCAAGCACCCCCAGGCCTCCCAGCAAAAGGAAACAGGAACAGACAAGGATGGCCAGGTAGAGTACCTTAGATGGCTCTCCAGAGGATGTCACAGAAGAATTTATAACACCCAGTTCAGAGGAGCTACTGACTGCTATTTCAAAGAAGAATGAGACAAAGGGGAAACCCAAGGTTTCCAAAAAAAGCCATAAAGCACTCCTGTGCTACCAAGAAGGACATCCCCGAGAGGACTGTCCAAAGTCACACCTGTGACTACTCCACCAGCTGAGGCTGGGCGTGAGGAACAACCAGGAAAGGTTGAATCAGCTGCTGAGAATTCAGAGCTGGAAGAAGACCTGGAGATCTGGATCCTAAAGACCATCCTGAGCTGTAGATTTTACTGGCAGAAGGTGGCCCCTGTAGGGCAGACTTCAACAGAGGCCAGAGAGTGTCTTACTCTTGAGGGTCTTCGTCAACAAGCAGCTTCCCAGCTGGATAGGCAAGAGCCAGGGAAGCATAGGTTATACTGGGAAGATGGCCTCTTCTACAGTGAACCAACTGAGTCTATCCCAGGGGACTACAGAAGACTTTTAGTGCCGCTAGAGACAAGACACCAGTTCCTACAGGTAGCCCACGAGATTCCTTTGGCTGGTCAATTGAGCTTCAAGAAGACCAAGATAAGGCTTTCTCTGTATTTCTGCTGGCCTAAGTTGGGGTCTGATGTAGATAAATTCTGTAGGAGCTGTCACACTTGTCAGACATCTGGCAAGAGCGGAGCAAAGAATTTGGCACCTTTGGTGCCCCTCCCAGTGGTGGGAGTCTATTTTGAGAGGGTAGGAATCAACACTGTTGGTCCCTTAGACCCTCCAACCTCTTCAAGCAATCGATTTATATTGGTTGTAGTAGACCATGCTACTAGGTATCCTGAAGCCATACTTATGAGGACTGTTACAGCTCAGGCTGTTGCTAAGGCCCTACTTGTTATTTTTACCAACGTAGGTTTTCCTGAGGAAGTCATCTCTGACAGGGGATCAAACTTTTTTTTTTTTATTTTTTTTTTATTGCATATAATCAACTTGTGATTTTTACAAAGACGAATGTTGTGAGTTGCGAATTGTGGAATTGGGAATTGATCTTCATATAGTTAGAAGTATGCGCGATGAGAGAGGAGATGGTGATGAGAAAGTGATGAAGATGAAGAGAAAAGGAACATGATTATTCTACTTGTTACTTTCTTTCTTCCCTCTTTTATGTTGCACTTTCCTTCATTTTATCAAATGCAATTGTCAGAAGCTTTGATGTCACAATAGACCATTTCGTCTTTTCACCCGACATTAGTCTATTCCACCAGATGTCTTCGTCTAAAACTGAGGTTGTCATCCCAAGAGGCGAAAAATAGGCGCTTCTTTCTTGACATAGCGCATCGCAGTGTAGTAGCAGAGGCTTCAGGTTTTCTGGTTCCTTTACTGATTTACATAATCTGCATTCTATAGATGACAACTGTAGTCTAATGTTAAGAATTTCATGTGTTGGTATTAAGTTTAGACAAGCTCTTAAGAGTGTCTGCATTATTTTTTTTCCAGAAATTTCAAACAGTATGGCAGTGCTACTTTTAGTTGATTAAAAGTTGGGGGCAAATGCGCGGTCAATTTGTTTCCTTGGTCCTTGTCAACTGCATTAATCCAATCCATGAGGTCCATTTTTCGTTTTATTCTCTGGGGATTTCCGATCAGTTCTTCTTCTGTACAGGCTATTTCATCTAATTTTGCTTTTTGTTTTTGGGACCATTTTTTTAAGATGTTAAAATGGCCAGTTCCAAGCTCTTCTGCTATCAATTTGAATAACGAAAGGTTTCCGGCATGATGATTTTTCTATAGATTTGCATTGCGTTCTGGTCAACTGCTGTTAGCAGGGATTGCAGCCCTAACTCGCGTCTGATATTTGCGATTGCGGCTGAGTTCGGTAGACCCAGAACTGAGCGCCACAGTAAGCCTTCGAGTTTGGGCCAGATTGCGGTCACCATTGATAGAGTTGCACCCATTCCATACGTTAGGGCTGGGACGACTTTGCCTCTGTAGAATTGGATTACGAGCTCCAGAGAAAATTTCCCGTATCTTTTGTCGATCGCTCTCATCTGGGCTGCTAAATTCCTGGTTTTGCCCCATAGTGTCAGTTGCATATTTGTCTCCTGCATTGAGTTGTCTATTGTTATTCCTAGATATTTGTAGCATTCGACTGTTTCGATCTTGATATTTTCTAGGAACCATCCTCTATGACGTTTCTTGAGAGACTTTTTTTTTCGCTAAGATCAGAATTTTTGTTTTGGTTTTGTTGATTTCCAAGTTATTGGATTTGATGTAGTTTGCCAAGTTGGTCAATTGGCGTTGTAATCCAACCTCTGTCTGATCTAGCAAAATTAAGTCATCCGCGTATAGCAGGCGAGATGTGTTCGTATTGCCTATTTTCGGTGGAAATGTTCGAACTGAGCTTTCAGTATCTTTAAAGTCTCTGAGAAAGCTAATAAAGAGTGCTGGAGCTAAAGGGCACCCTTGTTTCACCCCGCGGTCTGCTGAAATCTCGCTAGATAGGGTTCCCTGATTCTTTAGCCGAACTCGCAGCTTGTTATTAGTATGTAATGCTTTGATGGGGTTCAACAGTTCATTAGGGCAGTTCCATTTGTGTAGTTTGGCCCAAAGTAAAGTCCTGTCCACTTTATCGAAGGCTTGTGAGAGGTTGATGAAGGCCAGAAATACTGGTGGAGCGCCTTGTTTTACTTTTGCCTTAATTAGGTTTAGTAGCAAGATGTTTACGGAAGTACCGCCCTTTTTTAGGAAACCCGTCTGAAAGGGGTCAAATGCTGGGGAGCCCTTTGCCCAAGATTGGAACAGTTTGAGCAGCAAATATTTTGCCAATTATATCCAACAGTGCAATCGGCCTGTAGTTCTGTGGATCTTCCATGTTACCGTGTTTGAACAGCGGAACAATTGAGTGAGTCCAAGTTGTTGGTATAGTTCTGAGTGATTCGCAGTGTTGGAATATGATCCTCAGGAGTCTTGCCCATGCTTCCGGATATTGTTTAAGATCTATATTGCTAAGGCCGCCAGGACCGGGGCTCTTGAGGATCTAAGATGTTTGATGACATTGATAATGTCTTCTTCGTCCGAGAGCTTTATCCATTTGTCACTAGATTTTTCTGGTTTGCTTTCAAGAAAACCGTTCGGAGCCGCGAACATAGTTCTGAAGTAGTTGGTCCAATTATCTTCTGAAAAAAAGTTTGCCAGTTCAGTTTCATGGTCATTCGTTGCAGTTTTAATAAGAGCCCAGAAGTCACTTGATTTCTTAGTACTTAATGTCCTGAGCATCTTTTCTGCATCGTTTTGATACATCGATCTCCTGCAACTTATCAGCCAGGATTTATAGCTGTTAATTTCCACTAGGCAGTCTGCTTTTTCCGATTCAGATTTTTCAATAGCTGCTCTTCTTTTGACTCTCCTCAGAAGTTTTCTTCTGTCCACTAAGACTTGGTCGAACATATGCCGGTGTTTACGAATTTGGCCTTTGCTGTTTTTGAGGTTTGATCTAAACTGTAGTAAAAATGGGAGGTAGTCCGGTCTCTCGCACTCTGTTAAGTTTCCTTCCACAAATTTACCATAATTATCAGTAATCAACTTGATGCTTTTGTCGGTTAAGCGCATTCTAGTGCGCTGGGTGTTTGCTTCTATTGCAGGTAGAGCAAGTTTGTTTTCTTAATGAGCTGCTGACCATGTTATTGCAAGTAAGTTGTGATCACTCTCTTTTGTCCTAACAACTTTAAATGATTCCACCAGAGGCAATAGATTAGTTGATATGAAGATATGATCGAGTGTGGCCTGGGAGTTTTCTCGTTCCCAAGTAGGGATGATGTTTCCCAAGATTTAAGCCAAGCTAAGTTATGGAAGTCTCTTGAATTCATGGCAGTCATCCAGGCTTTTCCTCTCTCTTCAGATGGCAGCTTGTATTTAGTCTGACTGGCCAAATCTCGAGTGCATATTGCGTTCAGGTCGCCACATAAGATCACATGCTCTGTTTTTGAGTCGATTCTGATGTTGTCGATCTCCTCAGTCACTTCCTTACAGAAGTTTAGTGTTGATGAACGCTGGGGATTCCAATACATGTTGACTATTGCCAGCTTGACTGTGTTGTTTTTTTTGGACCTTGGATCCTGATATGTCCATGACGTAAGGACTGCCAACATTCCGTAGCTCTCTGCTAGTTTTTTTTTAAATCTTAATGCCTGAACCAATTCTTACTGCAAGCAACAGACCAGATGATGGACGCCCAAATAGGCCTTTCTTGGCAGCTGAAAGTTTGATCTCGTAGCGATCCAATGAGGGCTTCTCCGTAATCCAGGTTTCCTGGAGACAGATAATGTTGAATCCCACCAGAGTCTGATTGTTGCTGTCTGTTAAATGTAGATGGCTCCTGGTGTTCCATGAGGCCATGGAGAGGGTACGCATCTCTGATGAGACTTGGGCTAGTGTGTTATTCATCCGGCCTAATTGCTATCTGCTTGCTTTCCCATTTACTGCAGTCTTAAGCCATTCCCATGGGCCTTTTGGGTAGCGAGATGAGTCGCGACTTGGGGACCTGTCTTTGTGATGGATTTCATCTTTAGATGTTTTACTTGGTGGTGTGGTCTCAGATAGGAGGCGTCGTTTATGTTTAGTTTTGCTTGATCTGTGTAATGAAGAACTCTCAGATACTTTCCACAAAACTCTTGAGTTATTAGATGGCGTGTGTTCCGTTTGGTGCACTCTGTGTGATCCTAGTTGAGTTCTTGCTCTGATTGATGTTGTTTCTCCATAATTTATGCTGTACAGATCTTTCGCTTTCTGAAGATAAGACGACTCATGGGATCTGTTCTCCTCCCTATTGGATTTTTCCAATAACGTTTTTGAACTTTCTAATTCAGTTAGCAAGAGGCCTGTTTGGCTTAGTTCTTTATATGCCTCTTCCATGCCTGTTTGTAAAGCCTGTGCTTTTATATGCAAGTATGCCTTTGCCCTTTGTTCTCTATGATAGGGCTCAAATAAGCGGAAATCGCCCGTGGTTAGAGATCTTAGTGATTTGGTTTTGCTCAAGATTTTTAGCACCGTTTTTCTATTCAGGATCATATATCCTGTTTTATGTAAAGTTTGTTCCAACTTAAAAATTTGGGTGCCTTGCGCAGAAGTGTTGGTTTTTCTTCTGGGAGATTCAATTTGCGTTTTTCGTATGATCCCATCTTCTTGATAACTTCCGTGCTTTGCCTTCGAAGGTTCATCCTTCAAGACTGTTTGCAGGGCGTCTGATGATGGGCGCTTATGGTCAGCACAGTTTTCATTCTCGATGTTTTCCTGCTTCTTGTCTTCTGATCTACTCCGATTTTGCAATTTATTCCTAGTAGGGGAAGATCTCAATTCATGGTAAGTTTCACAGCTGGCACTTGAGGCTGGTTTGTGGCTGCTCTGTATTGTTCCAATCAGGGTGCAATCCTCTATGTCTAAGTGTTGGGTCAGATCCATGAGCCTACTTGAAGCCTGTAAATCGGCTGTAGACTGAGGAGAATTGCTTAAGTCAATGAGTATTTGGCCTGCAGTAGAGTCACCAGGTTGATTGATCTGTTTGTTTTGCGCCAATTGCTTGTGGTTTGGAGGAGAAATTGACATCTTGCTTGCCAGTTTAAAAGCAGGGTTCAATTTTTTTGGGAGACCTGTGCACATTTTTGCTTCTGCTGAGCTTGTTGTGGGAGTACAAGTTCTACTCATCGTATTTCTTTGAGATTTCTGAAAAAGGGGTGTGACATTGTCGGGCTTGTTGGGCTCTTTTGTTTGGGAAGTTTTTTCAGCCATCGTTGGTTTTTCCTTGTTAATAGTTGGACCTTTGGTTAGTTGTTTTTCTATCCAAACTAACTTTTCTTCCAGGATTAGCTGTTTTGCCGCTTCTTTGGATTCAATCGCCGTTATATACCCTTCTAGAAAAGACACTTTCGACTGGATTGTTGCCAGTATTGAGGTGTTGTCTTTGGCACTCTCATTTAATGATTCGTACAGTTTGCAAAAAGGCGAGAGCGCAAAGGTAATGTCCGACATTATGGTAGTCAGATCCGGCCTTTTCTTGGGTGACCCTTTACTTGAGTCTACTGAGGCCTCTGATGGGATCCTTTTTTTTTACTTTGGGCCCCTTTGATCCCTCAGTTGAGGTTGATTCTCGGCTGCTTTTTCAGTTTGAAAAGAATAGCAATGCGGAGGTTTTCGAATTGTAGGTGACATTTGTAGGTCATCACGACTAACATTGAATGAACCAGAGTGTGAGTACCCTGGTAGCGACAACCTACCCAAACGGTGTTTGTCCAGGTGGATGTTGGCCCATGATTGTGAGCTCATTTTAGTGGTTGGTCGTTCCACATCTTGGTGTCTGTCCGATAAACTTTGAGCCGTGATCTCAGACGACTCTTCCGCAGAGGAAATAATGCGGTTTATACTTAATTGGTCGTTGTTATTGTCTATGCGCCCAGTCAGAACTTTTTCCTTTATGAGGTGCTCTAAAGATAAAGCATCTAGATGTTTTTTGTTCTGCTCCAGCTTCTTGGCTTGATTCTACAAGGAGGAGTCTAATATTGACTTTGGACTTGATTTTTCGAGTTGCTGGACCCCCGAATCCATATTGCATGGCTTAGTTGACTGGGAAAGACAAGACAAGGTTTTTGCTAATGCAATCTCTGCGTGAGCTGCAGGTGGTTGGATCTGAGATTTCGGTGAAGCTTCTTTACCCAACGCGATTTTTGTTGAAGAAATCTCTGCCGAGACTATATATGGTTGAATCATGGATTTCTCTGGAGATCTTATTTCATTTACAGCCACGTTACTGGGCTTTGCATCCGAGAAGGATTTTTCAAGCACTTCTAAAATTTCTGTGTCTGACAGTTCGGTTTCAGTATTGAATTTCCGCTTACATTGTTTCTTTTTTAATAAATTGAAAAGAGTCTTTGTGGTAGATTGCCCAAGTGGCATAGCTTTTTTATTCGCTGTGGTTTGGTTAGAATTTCCCGAATCAGATGACAGAGATTTTTTATTTCTTTTTGCTTGAGTTCCTGAATCAGCGATTGCGTGCGTTGTGTCCTTGGGCTTTACCTTACTTTTTTTCCCAGTTTGGTTTTTGTTGTATGGAATTTTTTTTGTTGTAAGGAATTGTTCTTTGCGGCAAAGTTATGGCCAAATGAGCTTTTTGGCTTTTAGCACCTGAACCTTTGTCGGTGGTTTCTCCTAATGCACTGCTTGCTGAAGTGGATAGCTCACTCCTCATGGTATCAATACCCACTGAAAGGGTATTGTCGTGTGGCACGTTGTTCCTCACATGAGCGACAGTAGCTGTATGATATTTAGTGCCCCCAGGGTTTAGGATTTCCTCCATGTGATATTCTGTATGTATTAGGGCAATATCCTTTGAATTATGGGGGAGCTTTGCTGCCAACAGATCCTGCAAGGCTCCAGACTCCTGCCGTGGTTGGGCCCTTCCAGTTGCATTGGTCCTTTGGTTTTCTTGCAGGGAATTCCCAGCTGTAGCTACAGCTGTAGCTACGCTCGCAGCCTCCAGTGCTGGATTTTGACGGACTGGAGAGAGGGCGGGAGAAAGGGCCCTCCCAGGTCGTCCTCCGACGGCCTCAGAGGAAATCCCTCTCACCGAGGCGTGGCTCCCGCCCCTGCTCCAGTCCGCAGCCCGCAAAGCCCTTGATGCTATAGGGCTGCGGGAAAGTGTACATCGTGGTGACCCCGAGACCTCCGGATCCTCCGAGGGGAGCCGCAGCTCAGACAGGTGAGTGACCTCCCAGTCAGGGATCTGCTCCATGCCGCTCTGCGACTGCTGCGAGCACTCCACGTCCCGGGCTCCCCGGTCGGCGCGGACGCACCCCGCGCCGGGTGGGATCCCCGAACAAGCCGCCGCCCCAGCCACAGATACGGCCCGCGCATGCAGCAAAAGGAGCGCCGGCAAAGGGCTCGCCGCGGCCGCAGAGAGCGAGCCCGAGAGGCAGCCAAGCCCCACCGGAAAGCCGAGTGCACCCGCCAGGCCAGAAGGTAGGTTTGTTTTTACAGTTCTAGCCTTCGACTTCATTTTCTTTGGTGATATGACTTGGAAAGGTCTTTGTTTATCAAAACTTGTGGTTTGTGGCGCATTACTTCGGAGAGTTCTCTTAGATTCAGAGTCTAGAATCAGACGAGGGGGAGGAGAAAGGGGGAAAGATCGGGCTCCATAACGACAACACCCCTAGAGCCCCTTGCGGCCCTGCGGACTGCAGACTGCTATACTCTGCGTCCTACTCCGCGTTCCGCTCCGCGGACAACAATGAGCCTTTGTAGATACGCCTCCTTCCAACAGCAATAGACGAGAGACTGCAGGGAGAGCAGGGACTGCAGACTGCTATACTCTGCGTCCTACTCCGCGTTCCGCTCCGTGGACAACAGTGAGCCTTTGTAGATACGCCTCCTTCCAACAGCAATAGACGAGAGACTGCAGGGAGAGCAGGGACCGCAGACTGCTATACTCTGCGTCCTTGTCAGGATTAGTCAGGCGAGTACAAAGGCAGCGAATATGGCAAGGGAAATGTGCACCCAGGAACTACGACTCAGGTATGCTAGAACCCAGGAGTGCAAATAGAGTGTGACATCAAAACCAATATATGAAAAGGGATGTGGGGTAAGCACCTGACCGCGAGGAAAGTCGGCAAGCGCCTTACCCCCAATTGCTGTTACAGGTACTGACAGCGCTAAACCCACGTGGAGGGCAAGCAATGACAGGATCTGTGTACTAACACTCTTGATGGTATTACATAAGGGAACTTAAGAACTGTACTCACGAGGACGAGATAAACCTCTTGAATGTCAGCTAGCCCACGAATCCTGTTGAAGAAACTGGGACCCCGAAAGGCTAGAACAGCAATGGAAGGAAAACCAAATACCTAAATGGGAATAGTGTTTGCAAAATAGTGAGGAAAACATAAGCATTCACACAGGAGCTAGCTACTACCGCACACCACACCTAATAATCAAAGGGAAAATAAATGCAGAAGTGCAGTGGAAAACATGGAATGGATCCTCTAGGAAGTAAGGATCAGGAGCAGGGAAAAACGAAATAACCTATGTAAACTTCTTCCTACCCCTCCAAGGAAAAGACAGGAAACTAAACTAAGAGGAAGGCTAAGGCAAATGGGTAACAGCAGCAAAGGACAGTGTCAAAGAAATATAGAACACAGACAAACTGGGCTGCATCTAAAAGGGGAAGCACTGAAAATTGCTGCCTGCAAACAGAGGAAGACAAAAAGGGAAATCAAGGGAGCAGAAATCAATTAGCGCATGAATCCGAAATTCAGGGCGGAGGAAACAAGAAAACAGGAACAAGGAAGTAGGTACAAAGGCAAGGAACCAGGAACCAGGGACTAGTCAAAAACAGGAACACTGCAATCGATGACCAGCGCTGGACTGAAGTAAGACTGAGGCTTTTAAAGCTGCTTAACGAGCACACGCCTCGGGTGTGCTGATTGCTGCACCTGCCGCCACAGCTGTTACCTATCCTCCACCCAACCTTGTGTTGCAAGGGTGGAGGTGGAGCAGTGGGCCAGGCATTCTGGGAAGCATAGTCATTTGGTTAAAGAAGCATGCTGGCTGCCAAAAACCTGGAATGGATCCGGAAGGGAAGTAGCTGGGAAAATAGGGATTTAGCGCTCCCAAATCATCACAGCACTGTAGCATAAGGTTCGGAGGAAAGGTCCAGTAGGGAATAAACCCCAAATCATGCCCCCAAGTGGTGGGAACGGGAGCGAAGGGAGCGAGTAGTGACAGTATACCCCCTCCTACGGCCGGCTTTGGGTGCCCGCCACCCGCACGAGACATCTTCTTTCCATGATGGGAGTGCTTTTTCTTTGGAGGTGGCACTGATGGAAATGGTGGCCTGTGGGCAAAGGCAGATGGACTTCCATGATAGGAGTGCTTTGTCTTTGGAGGTGGTGCTGATGGAAACGGTGGCTTCTGGTGAGGAAGAGACTCATGGTTCGAAGAAAGGCATGAAGGACTTGCAGGACCAGAAGCAGAGTTGGAAGGTCCAGGAAGCTCAGTCACTGGGAGTGGACCCTTATAAGTCTTTGAGGAGGGAGGCAGGCTGGTGCAACATGCCTTAGGCAATGGGAGAAGCTCTGTTAGCCTTTCTGCCGAGAGTGGACATGCGGGAGGTGTGGAAAATGCTGGCTTCAGGAAAGGTTTATGCTCAGCCATTAGAGAAGGTGGTGGCTGAGGTAGAGGTTCAGATTTCCTTCTGTCATCCATCTGGGAAAAGGCTTTTGGTTGAAAGTGACTTAGGTTTGACTGCACATGTTCTACGCCTTGGAGACCTGAAAGTCCAATGGGTTGTACAAGGCTAGTACTCCTGGTGACAGTCGTGTAGCCACTTTGTTTCACGTGGGATACCACAGCAGGGATGTTTGGCATCCTGATAGGAGTGATAGACGCAGTACTTGGTATTTCAGGCAGACTCGCAGAAGGAGCAATAACAGACACATCTTGAACTGCAGCAGTCATTCCCTTCCTTTGGCTACTAGCACCCGACTGGTGCTTCTTGGCGGAATTCTGTTGCACAAGTCCTGTAGGTAATACGCCGGTCTGCACCACCCCTTGTGCACACCCAAGTGAGTGGTTCTGACTCACCACTTGGTCCAGCTTGATGACTCTGAAGCGGGAGCTGGCAAAAGTCTCAAACTCTGATGCTGCATCTTTAGGAGGCTCTGATGCTAAAGTGAAGCAGTTGGGAGAATCGTCTTGTGGAAAAGGCAGGCATTCTGATGCTCCTCCTGAAGCAAAAGAAAGGCAGGCTAGACGTTCATCGACTGTAAATGGTTGGGATTCAGGAGGAATCGCTGGAGCAGAAGAAAATACAGCAGAATCTGATGGTGTAGACAGGTATACCTCTGATATTGGCAGCGAGGCTATGCAGGATACAGGCGTCTCATGAACTGAAGGCAAATACTCAGTATACTCCGGGACTGAAGACATGCTCTTTTGATGGATTTCCGGAGGCTCTAAAGCTGAAGGATGATCTGCAGGATGAGTCACTGTAGCTGAAGACAGGCAGGTCAGGGGAAACCTTGAGGCTGAAGGCATGCAAGCTGGAGCAATCTCGGTTGCTGGATACAAGCATGTCCAGGTCTTTGGGACTGGCTCTTGAGTAAATGGCAGACATGGCAGCGGTTCATTGGTTGAAGACAGGTGTGCCAAAGATGACTGCAGGGCTGTGGATTGAATCATAGAAGAGTCAATGGTTGTAGGAGGACAGACAGAAGTCTCAGAAGTTGACAGACCCATCGGTGGCTCAGGAATGAAGGGCACCTTTAGGGCAGTAGACTCCTTGGCACCAGTAACCAAAGACTGAGCTGTACCCTTGCAGTCCCTTTCTTTAGTGGGTGACACAGAGTCTTTTTCTTTGTAGAAGTCAAAATCAATCAGTGGAATCACCATAGTAAAGTCTCTGTTAATCAGGATTTCGTCTATTGTCCATTCCTCTGTTTTAGCTTCTGAAAGAGGTAGATTAACAATCAACAGTTCAGGAACCGCCTGACGGTTCTTTGGTTCAGTATACTGTGGAATGAGTCCCTCAGAACATGAAATCTGTACTGTCTCTGACTGTTCGTATTGATCAGAAGTGGCAGAAGGAAGAGTGAACCCAGAGGTAACATTGTTTTCCACATCAGCTTTAACATCTACTTCAGTCTCAGCAGCTGTATCAAGAGCAGGGCCTAAGCCTACGGTAGTGACTGAATCTGTGTATGCCACCATTGTGGATTGTGTTTGGAAATCAGAAGTTTGTATGTGTGCTAGCTCAGAATTATGACAAACTGCTACACAGGGTATTTTTGGTAAAGGAGTGGCTTGTAACTCTTCAGCTAACTGCAATCCCTGATAAACAGCAGAACAATGGTTAGAACCTGTGCGTAGATTAAGCGCTGTGCTAGACGTAAGACCTTCACTCCCAATAGATCTAACATATCGACAAATATCATGGTTTACCAAAGTCTCTGCACTCAGGGGCTGAACAGTGTTCACTTCCTCCACATCAACAGATAAAGTCTGAGGTGTATTCAATAAAGAGTGTAAGGTTTTATTTTCCTCTTGTGCAGAAATGAGTTCTTGTCTTAACTCCTCAAGTTTAGCTCTTAGCATGCCCTGCATTACTTGTAAATCACTATCAGTAGACACAGGGGGAAGCATAGTGGCATCAGGGCTGGATCCTGCACTAGCAATCTGGATGTGCATCGATTGTACATTGTCCTCTACTGCTTGCAGGTTCTGTGATTTATAGTTTATCTTTCCAACTTGGTCTGTGTTTCCCTTAAACAAACTATTGACATTAGACCTCTTGGCATTAGGGACTACAGTATGTACCTGTGCAACGGAGTATGCGTTAGACTGAGGGTAGAAAACAGAAGTTATGTAAGAAACCCTTCCATTCTTTATGTTGGTATCATGAAACTGTTCTATCTGAGGTGAAGCACAACTGGAATCATGGGGTTCAACAACAGAGGTACTCTCGTATAATAAGTCTAACAGTGTGTTGTTTTCTGCGGCTAAGGCTTGTGCTGACATAGAATCGGGATCAAAACCAAAGATAGAACTAGGATCAGGCCATGTAGGATGTGCCATCCTATGGGAAAAATATTTTGCACGTAAATGCAAATTCGTGACAAGGAGTTCATTGGAGTCAGGACTAGTGATTTGATTGTCACAGGTAAATGTAGGGGAAGCTTTCTGTACAAACTTGTTAGAGGCCTTGCTGCCTTTCTTTCTTAAACTTGCCATATTCAATGGGAATTTTAGGCTGGTCATACTGTCAGGATTAGTCAGGCGAGTACAAAGGCAGCGAATATGGCAAGGGAAATGTGCACCCAGGAACTACGACTCAGGTATGCTAGAACCCAGGAGTGCAAATAGAGTGTGACATCAAAACCAATATATGAAAAGGGATGTGGGGTAAGCACCTGACCGCGAGGAAAGTCGGCAAGCGCCTTACCCCCAATTGCTGTTACAGGTACTGACAGCGCTAAACCCACGTGGAGGGCAAGCAATGACAGGATCTGTGTACTAACACTCTTGATGGTATTACATAAGGGAACTTAAGAACTGTACTCACGAGGACGAGATAAACCTCTTGAATGTCAGCTAGCCCACGAATCCTGTTGAAGAAACTGGGACCCCGAAAGGCTAGAACAGCAATGGAAGGAAAACCAAATACCTAAATGGGAATAGTGTTTGCAAAATAGTGAGGAAAACATAAGCATTCACACAGGAGCTAGCTACTACCGCACACCACACCTAATAATCAAAGGGAAAATAAATGCAGAAGTGCAGTGGAAAACATGGAATGGATCCTCTAGGAAGTAAGGATCAGGAGCAGGGAAAAACGAAATAACCTATGCAAACTTCTTCCTACCCCTCCAAGGAAAAGACAGCAAACTAAACTAAGAGGAAGGCTAAGGCAAATGGGTAACAGCAGCAAAGGACAGAGTCAAAGAAATATAGAACACAGACAAACTGGGCTGCATCTAAAAGGGGAAGCACTGAAAATTGCTGCCTGCAAACAGAGGAAGACAAAAAGGGAAATCAAGGGAGCAGAAATCAATTAGCGCATGAATCCGAAATTCAGGGCGGAGGAAACAAGAAAACAGGAACAAGGAAGTAGGTACAAAGGCAAGGAACCAGGAACCAGGGACTAGTCAAAAACAGGAACACTGCAATCGATGACCAGCGCTGGACTGAAGTAAGACTGAGGCTTTTAAAGCTGCTTAACGAGCACACGCCTCGGGTGTGCTGATTGCTGCACCTGCCGCCACAGCTGTTACCTATCCTCCACCCAACCTTGTGTTGCAAGGGTGGAGGTGGAGCAGTGGGCCAGGCATTCTGGGAAGCATAGTCATTTGGTTAAAGAAGCATGCTGGCTGCCAAAAACCTGGAATGGATCCGGAAGGGAAGTAGCTGGGAAAATAGGGATTTAGCGCTCCCAAATCATCACAGCACTGTAGCATAAGGTTCGGAGGAAAGGTCCAGTAGGGAATAAACCCCAAATCATGCCCCCAAGTGGTGGGAACGGGAGCGAAGGGAGCGAGTAGTGACAGTCCTACTCCGCCTACTCATCTGTGACAGGGGATCAAACTTTATGTCCCACTACATGGACACCATGTGGAAAAACTGTGGAGTGACTTACAAGTGCTCAACTGCCCACCATCCACAGACAAATGGATTGGTAGAGAGGTTTAACCATACTATGAAGAGCATGATAGGTGCCTTAGAGGAACTCCTTAGAAGAAAGTGGGACTTTCTACTGCCATGCCTTCTATTTGGTTATAGAGACGTCCCTCAGGAGGGAGTTGGATTTGGTCCCTTTGAGCTTCTCTATGGTCATCTAGTTAGAGGTCCATTGGCCCTAATTAAGGAGGGGTTATAGAGTGCTCCTTCTCCCAAGCCAGTGAAAGTCACTGTCTATGTGTTAGGTCTCCGGAGGAGAATGACACACATGATGGCAGCAGCATCTGATAACTTAAAAGCAGGTCAGGCTCTGGTAAAGCTGTCACATCCGCTCCCGGTAGGGGTCGGCGGACATGGTCCTTATGGCACACGTGGAGACACATTTCTTGCATCACTCCTATTACCTCCAACATGGAGTTTGCAAGGAAGAGCAGCGCTCCAGCCTTCCGAATCAGGAAGTACCATCTGACTCCACCCCCAGCATCAGAGAAGAGATTTCCTTCAGCGGCGTCTTCGGAGCAGCACGTTGCTACTGCTCTCAGAGGCCACGCATCGTAAGTCTGCAAATCTAGCCTTGCTCCCTGTTACTTTAGGAAAGCTTTTCTTGTTAAACCTCTTTCTTACCTTTCCCCATTTCTATAGTGTCAATCCTCTCTTTCCTCAAACCTCCGCATTGCCATTCTTCTACACGCATTCACAGGAGGCACTTGTGCAACCCTGTTCAGTACGTATAGTTCCTCTGTTCCCCTCTTCACATATCCCTTCATCCATTCGCATGCTAATTGTCCATACTCCTTTAGTCTCTCCTGCACAGCCTGGGAATTACTTATTCCAACACACAGAACGAACTCAACGGACTGCAACTTCCGTGCCATTCAACCTCTATCCCGTCTGCAGACATTCAGATTTAAAAGTACATCGCACTTCAGGATTCTACCTTCGCTATCTCTCCAGCCCATAAATTCAATCTGGTTTCTCTCTTTAGGATAGTCCGTGATAGCGAGAAGTCCAACTCCCGAAGTCACTCCTTGGGAGCCGAAGCACACACACTGCTGATTCCGACTTCCCGGCATGACATGGTTTTATTCCCCACAAGGGTTTCCCTGCCTTCTTCTCTTTGAGCCGGGTTTCTCCGGCGTGGGGAGAGGAGGATAGGTGAGCATTCAATTCTGCTTTAACAAATTCCAACAGGATCAGGTTAGTGTTGTTTTTTTGTTGTTGTTAATCTGAGTTCTGCATTAATGACTTTGAAAACGTTTACTTTGGAACTGAATTAAAACTTAAGAAGTGTTACAAAAGCACTGGCATGACCAGAAGGCCAACATGGTTGAGTGTACTCAAGACCATCAAGTTTTAGTTATGGTACCTACAAGGCAGAGGGCCTTACAGGACAAATGGACCCTTCAAGATTGTGGGGAAACTTGGAGAGGTCAACTATTTGGTGGATTTAGGCAATCCTAAGGAGAGCCCCAGGGTCTTTCACACCAACCGTCTAAAAACGTATCTCACCAGCCCAGAAGTGGGAGCTTTGCTTCTAGCTTAAGCTCAAGAGCAGGAAGAGAGTGACCCTCTACATGATCTCCTCAGGGGACAGCCTTTAGATAAGAAAATAGAAGGAGTTAATCTCTCTTCTAATCTGGCACTGGAACAACAGGAGGAGTGCAAGTTTCTGTTAAATCAGTTTGCCTCCCTGTTTTCACTATCACCAGGCTTGACCCCTTGGGGCCAGCATGATATTTTCATGATGCCTACCCCCGGGCATCCGGATCAAGCCCATCAGCCCCGGGAGCAGGCATTCAGGTATTAATAAAACCCCAGCAGCCCCGGCTGGGG
Source organism: Ambystoma mexicanum (assembly GCF_040938575.1). Taxonomy (NCBI): domain Eukaryota; kingdom Metazoa; phylum Chordata; class Amphibia; order Caudata; family Ambystomatidae; genus Ambystoma; species Ambystoma mexicanum. The sequence goes on from NC_090922.1 coordinate 259,264,984, forward strand.
GCTGTCTGGGTTCAGTCCTGGTGCCTTAGGCGCCAGGCTCATAATAGAAATCAGTCCTGGCGCCATAGACGCCAGGCTCATAGAATTTACTTACCTCATGCAGACCATGCTGCAAATGAATCCAAGCCAACGCTAGGCCTGGATTGGACTATTTTACCACAGGGACTATTTTTTACTCGGGTGTGGTTCTAGGGACTTCTTACCTGGAACTACTTTGGAGGCTATTTAAACCACGCCCGAACAGCAGCACATACTTTGCGTTATTCTGCATCCAGCAGCGTAACGCTCACCGTGCCTGCAGTCAGCATCCAGTCTTCAGCCACGCCCGTCTCGAATCCAGAGCTCCTAGCAATAGAAGAAAGAAGAAGGAAAGGTATGAAAACAGATATTATTTCAATCCTTACCTGAATTCCGGATCCATCACGTCTTCGAACTTGAAAAGGACATTATTCTACACGCGTCGCATCGCCAGCTCCAGCGCCGCGCTCTACTCACCAGTCCACACAGCATTTTTCGATCTGGCGCAGCCTCCATCATTTTCTCCGCCGAATTCCACCATGTAGGGGACAAAAGAAACATAAGGTGAGCCGAGAGAGCCAACAAATACAACCTCTCCACCATAGACTTACCTGATTAACAACCGGAGGCATTATTCTGTAACAAACCGCAACTTCTTACGCTGCACCTGTAAGGAGAGAGAAACCAGCAATTAAAACACACGCATCTTTTGTCGGACAGTGTTGGGTAATACAGACTCTTACCTGAACACCATCAGCTGCCACAAGACAATCTTTCCTTGGACCCAGCTGCAACACAAGAAAGGAATGTACAATAGTGAACATCGCACATATTGAACTCTTTGAACTTTATACTTACGGGATCTCGCCTGGAACCTCGGAGTCAATATTCATCCGGAACTCTTCCAACGCCCTCAAACAAGTGAAGTAACTGGTATCTACGCGCCCCTGCATTCCACGCAGGATGGAGAGCTCATCATTTACAAACATAAGGTGAGTTTACTGAAAGTGAATATTGGTGGTGATTAGTGGGGAGAACAGTCAGGTGCCATTATTAAAATCCACGGGTGGCTAAATCCCTTTCTCCACCTGCAGGAGAATACTTCTACAGGTCAAGCAGACGAGATTAGGCAGTCCAATCCAGTCTGTCATGTCTGCCCTACGCTTCACATTGGAGGAGGTTGCAGCTGTCTGGGTCCGATCGAAGCCCCTGTGGGAGCCAGGTGAGCATAACAGATATTCTCACTGATGACTTTTTACCTGTTAAAAGCAGAGGTTACATAATGTCAGATAATGTCAGAACCCACAGAAAGGAAGAGGTCAACAAGATGCTTGATCTCTGGGTAATAGAATCCTCTATCATCCCATGGTCTAGTCCAGTTGTACTAGTGCCAAAGGCAGCATCTAAGGAGTTGAGATTCAGTGTGGACTATAGAGTTCTAAATGCAGTCACAAAGACTGATGCCCATCCTTTACCTAGCACAGATGATCTGGTGGACAAACTTGGTTCAGCCAAGTACCTCAGTACATTTGACCTAACGTCAGGCTATTGGCAAAAAGCCCTAACAGACCATGCCAAGGAGAAAACTGAATTATCAACCCCAGCAGGCCTCTACCAGTTTAAGGTAATGTGTCAGGATCCAAGATTGGAAACATTGGAATCGCTGGCGGTTCCGGCGGTGAGCGGTCGAGTCCTCACCCAACATGGCGCCGGAGCTTATATAATCTGGCTCCGCCCACTTCTCGGCATGTTGTATCTGTTGTTTCACTCTCTCAACGCTCCGACTTTTGGATTCTCGCCATCCCTGTCTGATACCCTTCCACTCCGTATCTTGGCATTTGCTTCTTGGATTCCTGCCTTCAGCTACACTGAGTATGTCATCATACCTGGTATCTTGGAACTGCAACCCAATGATCTGTACCATCTAAAGGACCTGTCTTCTGAACCCATCTACGGACTAGGGTTTTTTCTGCCTTTGGGCTTTTTCCCTAGAGCTGAGGCTGGCCTCCTGGGGTTCCCCGGTGACAGGTCCACTCCTCTGTCAAGGTGGCCTCCGGAGGGGCCAGACCTTACCTTCACGAAAAGAAGACCAGAACACCGAAAGGCAAGGGGCCAAGGGCTAAAGAGAAGCCCGGCAAGATTGAGACGGACCCTTTCAAATTTAACTCGGAGGAGTCAGGTGAGGAGAAAGGGGAGGTGGACTCGGATCTTGACATAATGTTTTAGGTAATGTATTTTGGATTAAAGAATGTACCTGCAACATTCCAAAGGATGGTTAATCAAGTTCTGAACGGGATGGATGACTTCTGCATGGCATACTTGGATGACATAGCAGTGTTCAGCCCTACGTGGAAAGAACATGTTGACCACTTAGCATATGTTTTGCAGGCTCTTGAGCAGGCCCATCTGACCATAAAGGCAAGCAAATGTCAAAATGGTCAGAGCAAAGTGGTCTACCTTGGACATAAGGTAGGAGGAGGTGAAATCAGGCCATTGCCTAGCAAAGTACAATCTGTACAAGAATGGGCCACCCCTACTACTCAAACCCAGATGAGAGCCTTCTTAGGTCTCACTGGCTATTATAGGAACTTCATTGAGAACTATGGGTGCATATCTTCTCCCTTAAATGTGCTCTTCTCACCCAAATTTCCTAAAAAGGTCAGGTGGAATGTGGAGTACACCAAGACATTTGAAGAATTTAAGAAAGCCCTTTGTCAAGCTCCAGTCTTAAGAGTTCCTGACTACAACCAAACCATCAATGTGCAAACAGATGCTTCCAATACAGGTATAGGTGCAGTTCTGAGTCAGCTGGATGAGAAAGGTATGGAGCACCCCATCTGCTTCATCAGCAGAAAGCTGAAGGAACCAGAAACAAGGCGGGCCACCATTGAAAGAGAATGTTTTGGTATGGTGTGGTCACTGAAGAAGTGTAGACCATACATGTATGGATCTACTTTTGTGATTCAGACTGACCACCAACCCTTGAGATGGTTAATGCAGATGAAGTGGGGAATCCTAAATTGTTAAGATGTTAAAATCAAAACCCCTACAGGGTTTTGATTTTACCATTGAACACAGGTCAGGGTGTAATCACCAAAATGCTGATGGTCTCTCCAGATCTCCAGAATTTTTGACCGACTGGAGTAAAGAGATTGATCCAGGGGTGGAGGTGGATTAAATCCCCCTGCCCCTTAGTCTGGGGGGGGGTGTTAGGGAGAATTCTCAGACTGTGCTAATTCCCTTCACCTTAGAGACCCCCAGCAACTTTGCTGGATTTTGAGGACTTGATTGTTTTACCTGGAAAGAGTGTGAGACTTTTTCCCCACTCTTTCACGTGTTTTGATGTGTGTTTTACATTTGTTTTCTCTGATTATGGAGTTTTAGATAACCCCATATGCATCATCTTTACATGTGTGTTACACAGCACCCTTAGTGCAGTGACATAGGGATGTCTTTCAGACTTCCCAAAGGTTTAAATACCACCTTCACTGGGATAAACTACTGTTTCCCAGAGAATGTAAAGTGAAATTGACTTTACTAGTCTTCTCCAAATTCATAGACCCAGCACACACCATCTTACAATGGAGTGCTGGAGGGGTTACATAGTATCCCATGTGTCTAAACACTCATGGAGTCAAATGCTACCCTTTCCTATTGAAAAGGCTGGTGGCAGTGGTTTTACAAAAAACTACCATGATTTTTCCTGACCGCTAACACCAGTAGCTAAATCACGGGAGCCATGTTTTTCAAGATGGCGCCTTAAGCTCCTTTGTTTAAACAGGTCCCGGTCTTCTTTTTTTGCCATTTGTTTTTGGAAAGGTCCTTCTAGACTCTTTCTCCTTTGTCTATGATCTGGAGAGCAATGTCATTCACCTGGATAGAAGCTGATTATGTGCTGCATTTAGGATGGAACATACATGTGTAATCCTGGAGCAGGCTATGGCAGCTGATCCGCTCATGGAGCTGATTTGTTACTGCCTTTTCAACAATACATTGGAGGCTGCTGACTGGCCAGTGATTGGCAAGTTTTGGGAACATCAAAGCCAAAAGCATGTTTAGGGATACACTATTAGTGGCATGGCATTGACTCCAACGTAGAGAGAGACTTGTGTAGAGATGTGTTTGTGCTTTGAAAGTGACAAAAAGCTCAGCATAGTGCATGCATTTCTCACAAACTCAGAATGAGATGGAAAGGTCAAGATGAAAGTCAGAGTCGACTTCATGGACACATGGCGAACATGCCACACCAGAAAAGATATGCTACAGTACTTGTCAATTATCCCATGAAATGGGCAACAGTACAATTCCTGAATTACATAATCACAAAGGCAGCCATATCATTCTTCAGAGAAGTATTAAGTAAGGTGTGATCCATGGCCCATCTAATGGTAGACAACATGGTAGCAATATCCACAAGAAAAGTAATGCAAAATTTAAGAACATTCTTGTACCATCCCCAGGGATTGGGTTGAGGGAAAGAATCCATCAAGCTACAATAGTGGAACACATAAATGCAATGAAGATACAAACAGAGCACACCACAAAGCCACCCCTGGAGAACCTCCCTTCTTTCTAATGAGGGGACGACCAGCCTCGACGCACATACGCCTGAATCGGTCATCCAAAGAACAGAATCAGGGCCGCCGACATGCAAAGTGATTAGTAACTGTATGAGTCTGAAGCAATACAGATGGAAGGAACTCCATGAAAAAAGGAAGCGTTCCACATGACCTTCTGATAGGTGGCTGGATGAATGTCAGAATTGCACACAAGGATGGTAGACTGCACTTGTGGTACACTCCACCTGTAAATGTAGGCAAAGAATTCCAAAATACAGTAACAACCAGGGGTGAAAGGACTTGGAACTTATAGAAGGTAAGAATGTTCAAACAGCAACATAAATAAACAGGAGGAGAATGGGGGAACAAACATGAGTTGTACAAGGAATGGGGGAGAGCTTTTGCCGAAAAATTGCTGACCCTTCTGAGCAGGCATTCTACAAACGTCCTCCCAAGGTAGAGAACCCTAGAACAAAGGAGTAAGAGCCAGACTGGGAAAAGGGCTTGTTTGATGAAGGCGTCCAAGGTGAAGGACTGAGACTATCAAAGAGCACAAGGAAATTGCTGTGCAGACTTTGAGATGAACAGTGCATAACACATTCCACACCTCTCCTCTCTTTTGAAAGATGATGGGTGAAGTAATGTCCAGTACTGGTGGAGCTTTCAGGGTAATGCACTAACCAGCACCAGTTGCAGAGGTAACATATGAAAGAAGACTGAGGAAAGAACACATGGGAAAGTACCCATCAAGGAGGAGGAGCTCTTTGTGACAAGGGCATACCAATAAAAAGACCTGCGTAAAATCATCTTCCATCTTGACCATGTTGACTTATCATAGCAAAGAAGGCAGAGAGAGAATGCTGGATAGAAAGAGCAGGTCTGACTTTGGTGACCTGTAGCACCTCAGCTCACTCTCCCTGTAATTGATTAACACCAGTATGTCAGATATCCTCGGCAAATGCTTGACCACGTAGTATAGCCGAAGATATCTTCCCACCAATGTCGCTGACTGGCCGCCAAATATCGGACAGACGGAGACATTCTTTGGAAGATGGAAATCCACGAAAATCCGGAGGAAAACCAGAAGACGCCTGAGGGTTAAACAGCAAGGGATGTCAGCCAAGTCCGGTAACCTATAGAAAAAAACCCTGATTAATTATCAGCACAATGCAATGCAACAGTCGTAGAGTACTAAGTATTAGAACCAACCTTGTAAGGTAGGAACACAAGAGCCGGTAAGAAGTACAAGGAAATCTATCCTCCAAAATTCTGTGACAAAGTAAGCAAAGACAAATATGAAAAGAGGAGGAAATCCTAAACCTTCGAGAGAACAATGTGTATAGTGTATGATGTATCTTACCATGGACCCCAGGAAGTCTGCAAGAGAGGTTAATCAAGAGATGCCATACCCAGGTAGCAACAGCCCAACTGTGCCCGACGTCACGAGGACGCCTTCGTAGAGTCACTAGTTCCAGATTGGGAACCCGACGAAACGAGGATGCACAGAAAATACACCCAAATAAGTCTCTAGTCCAAGGTGTATGTCTGGGGGAAAACGGTAAAGGTGAAGTAACGCTGGGATACAGGCACCTTGCTTGAAAGGTCGTAGTGAAGAGAAGGTTAATCAGGTCCGGTACACTTGATCCGTAAGAAACACAGAAAACACTGCACAGTACGAGCAGCACACAAAGCAGACAAGGAAGTAGCCAGGCAGTCCAGGAATACGTTCCGAGGTTGAGGAGCCAGAGATCCAAAATAATCCAGGCAAACAAGGCAGACAAGGGCAAGGCAGAGACAAATCCAAAAAACGAAATCCAAGGTCAAGGCAGCAGAAATCCGAACGGTTTACGAAGCAGGAAACAAGGCGCACTTCCGCGTTAATCAGAAGCGCTGAATCCAAGGCAAACTGGGACTAAATAAGACCAAGTCACATGACAGGAATTCGAACGTGATGACGAAAACATCACGGGCGCCACAGTTTCCAGGGAAACCGCCAGGAACGCCCGTAACGTCCCATATGCTGAGCCTTCTGGGAAATGTAGTGTACGTTAGCACTATGTGTAAAACGGCACAGGTTCTTATGCAGAACGAGGCGTTTGGCAGTTACGTGAGATCTTGGTGCGAAGAGAGTATGTTTTCTGCTATATTGCGAGGTATCTTGTAGTTTAGCAGAGCCCCTTAAACCCAGTGTGCGTGAACGGAGCCTAGTAGGTGGATTCCTAACAGTACCCTCTCCCAAAGAGCGCCTCACTCTATGGATAGACCAGAAATCAGAAAGAAGAGCAGGTGCATGTATATTCCCAGCTGGTTCCCATGTGCGGTCCTCCGGCCCATAACCCTTCCAATCCACCAAATACATCCTCACACCCCTCTTGACCTTGGTGTCCAAAATGCCAGTAACCTCATACTCATCCGAATTCCCAACTGCCACTGGTCTAGAACGAGGAAGTAGCCAAAGATTTGCATGTACAGGTTTGAGCAAGGACACATGAAACACAGGGTGAATTTTCCAGGAACTAGGCAAAGCAAGCCGTACGACCACAGGATTGACTATGGCGGTAATTTCATAAGGGCGGACGTAGCGTGGTTGCAAAGACGCACGTCCAGGTAGGCGGAGATGTTTAGTAGCCAACCAAACTTTCATCCCAACTGTATAAGAGGGAGAGGCAGAATGATGAGCATCAGCGTAAGACTTGCTATGAGCCTGAGCTTCCACAAGATGCTGCTTGATGAGTTCATGGGTCCTTTTTAATCTGTTGGCTACTTGTGCCAACAGATTAAAAAGTAGCCACGGCAGGGTTGCAAGGTGTCATTGTCAAAGGACTTGGAAAGGCCCGAGGATGACGACCATAAGTAGCGAAGAAAGGGGAGGTACCCGTGGTCCTTTGAACTGCGTTATTGTAGGCAAACTCAGCCAATGGTAGGGCCGACAACCAGGAATCTTGATGATGAATCATCAAACAACGGAGATACTGTTCCAGAGTAGCGTTCAATCTCTCTGTTTGCCCATCAGTTTGGGGGTGATAGGCGCTCGAGTACCGGTCTTCAATTCCAAAACAACCTGTCCTAGCTCGCCAAAATCGAGAAGTGAACTGCGAACCACTATCCGTCACTATAATGGACGGTAATCCAAAGGGACGAAATACGTGCTTCAGAAACAAGTCCGCTAAAACAGGAGCTGTCGGGAGACCACAACATGGAACAAACAAGGCGTATTTCATGAAATAGTCAATAACCACCCATATGGTATCATGGCCTTGTACGGACGGCAATTCGACTATAAAATCCATAGAGATCATGGACCAAGGATGTTCAGGGATCGGTAGTGGATGCAATAGACCCACTGGTTTACTGCATAAACACTTAGCTTGGGCACAAACGGCACAAGAGGAAACATGAAGTTGAACATCTTTGAGCATCCCTGGCCACCAACACCAGCGATGGAGGACCTCAAATGTTTTCTTAATACCCGGGTGTACGGCCAGCATGGAATCGTGACACCACGCCAGAGCCTTTTGTCTTGTAGGGGTGTCCTGGAGATAAAGTTTTCCCTGAACATAAGGAAGGGACTGAACGACCTGAAATTCATCGTTAATTAATAGCTGCAGATTCTTCTTTGCCCAATCTTGAATGGCGACCTTCAATGAATCCTGAAGTGTACAAGCACAAACGACTTGATTAGGTAGCAGCACAGATCCCGTAGGTCTACATCTGGTGAGATCATCATCCAGACGCGATAAGGCGTCCGCCTTGGTGTGTAATGAACCAGGTCGATACGTGATAACAAAAGAAAATTGGGAAAAAAATTCATGCCAACGTGCATGTCTGGCCGTAGAGCATTTGACTGATTGAAGGGCAAGAAGATTTCTGTGATCTGTATACACAGTGACAGGTGTGCTGGTGCCTAGCAGATGATGTCTCCAAGTCAAGAAGGCATCACAAACTGCCAGCAGTTCTTTCTCTGTGACAGTATAATTGCATTCGTATGAAGACAGTTTTCGAGAATGGTAAGCAACCGGATGCAACAAACCTGTTTCAGGACATACTTGAGACAATACTGCTCCTAAAGCAGAATCGGAAGCATCTGCCTCCACCACAAAGAGTTTCTTGAGATCAGGGTGCTGCAAAACTGGAGCCGTGGTAAAAGCCTGTTTCAGCATTTCAAAGGCCTGATCGGCTTCAAATCCCATTCAAAATTATTCTTACAGCTGGTAAGACGACTGAGGGGAGCTGCAATTTTTGGAGAACGACTTGATGAAACGTCAATAAAAATTTACAAAACCAAGAAATGATTGCAAGGCTTTCAGGGTTTAAGGTACTGGCCAATCTAGGACCGCCTTGACTTTGGTCTGGCACATTTGAACGCCTTTGTCAGAGATCTCATACCCAAGGAATTCAACACTTGTAACATGGAAAATACATTTCTCCAGTTTGGCATATAAAGAGTTCTTGCGCACACGTTGTAACACTTGTGTGACATGTAGAACATGGGCCTCAACTGACGCTGAGTATATCAGAATATCATCAAGATATACAACAACAAAACGATCCATCATGTCACTGAAAATGTCATTAATGAAATGTTGAAACGTAGCAGGAGCGTTACACAACCCAAATGGCATTACACAATACTCGAACAATCCGTATTTGGTCTTAAATGCCGTTTTCCATTCATCCCCATGGCGGATCAGAACCAAATTGTAGGCCCCTCGCAGGTCCAACTTGGTGAATATTGCTGCGGAACCTAACTGATCCAGTAGGACAGAGATTAGCGGAATGGGGTATTGATTTCTTATAGTAACCAAGTTTAATGCCCGGTAATCAATGCATGGGTGGAGCTCCCTCTCTTTCTTTGGAACAAAGAATAATGGAGCTGACGCCGGTGAACGTGAAGGTCGTATGAAACTGGACTTGAGGGATTTGTCAATATATTCCTTAAGGATTTCATCCTCCTTCTGGGTCAAGGATTATATTCTTCCCGTAGGTATTTTGGCTCCTGGAACTAGATCGATAGGGCAGTTGTAAGCCCTGTGAGGAGGCAGCGTCTCCGCACCCTTCACATCGAACACGTCCCTGTAAGATTCATATTCAGCGGGTAAACAAGAAGACAAGACTGCTCCAATAGCTGAAGCATGAAGCAACAAGGGTCGACAAGGACTGTTCACTGTGGTAGAAACCCCCAAACATGATTTTTCACAATGAACCGAGACAAATTCAATGGTGCCCAACCCCCAGTCCACAATAGGGTTATGCCGCACCAACCAAGGTAGACCTAAGATCATTAAATATTGAGGTGCGGCTATGAAATCAAAATGAATGGTCTCGGAATGTATGTGATTCGTAATCATATGAAAGTCCACTGTTCGTTCGGTCACTAGTCCAGAGGCCAGTGTGGAACCGTCAACAGTATTGACCTTTTCAGGATGGGACTTAGAGACAACAGGGATACCCAAGGCCTTGGCATATTCAGCATCAACATAATTGCCAGTAGCACCTGAATCAAAAACAGCCGTAATATCCCATTTCGCACCGGAAGGTATGGAGCACCTTGTGGATACCAAGAAAGGAGCTGTGATACCTGGGTCCAAAAGACCATCGCTCAGGAGTCGGACCCCTTCTACTGCCGAGCTTGGTAGTTCCCGACTTCTTCGGTTTCTTAGTACAGGCTTTCAAAATGTGATCGGGGGAGCCACAATAAAAACAGAGATTATTTTTTCTCCTGTTCTCCCTTTCTTGTGATAACGGGCCCCTGACGGCCCCAATTTGCATAGGCTCACTTTCCATGACTGGAGAAGCAGAAGTAATCATAGAAGGGGGTAACAGAGTTCTGCGTTCCCCTTTACGTTCCGCTCTCCTGGCATCGATCTGAAGAACTAAATCCATAAGTTCTGGAAAGGCAACCGGCACAACTGGCACAGTGGCAAGAACGTCCTTCAGGGAGTCAAATAGCCCTTTGTAAAAAAGATTCCCTTTCTTTTCCTCTGGCCAGCCAGTCTCAGCAACTAACTGATTGAACTTGGCTAGATATGATAGAAGAGGTAAGGTTCCTTGTTGTAAGCCCAATAATTCTAGATCCGTGACGTGGGTCTTGTACCTTGTGTCAAACACTCTGCTCATGGCCTGGATAAGGGCGTCGCAATCAAACAAGAGTGGGATTCCCGACTCCAAAAGCGGATTGGCCCAAGATGCTGCCGTTCCACCAAGATGGGAGAGGAGAAACGCAGCTTTAGTTGTGGCATCCGGAAAGGACGTGGGTCGGCACAAAAAATGCAATCGACATTCATTTAGAAAAGACCTGAATGACTTCGGATCTCCTGTAAACCTTTCCGGAGGAGCCAGCAGGAATTGTGAGGTCATGATAACTGGGCCTGGGTTCTGTGGCTGGAACCCAGAAGCCGCGGGTTGGTCAGAACCTGAAGGCATAGCGACAGGGGATTGCAACCCTGCTTGCAAGGCGTTAATACGCTGTTCTGTATTAGCTTGAGCCGTAGCCATATCATTGCGTAAATCCTCAACCAACTGCATGAGTTGTGCTAGTGTCTCTTGGATTTCCATTTGAGGCTTCTGATTATGTCCGATATCCTCGGCAAATGTTTGACCACGTAGTGTAGCCGAAGATATCTTCCCAACAATGTCACTGACTAGCCGCCAAATATCGGACAGACTGAGACATTCTTTGAAAGATGGAAATCCACAAAAATCCGGAGGAAAACCAGAAGACGCCTCAAGGGTTAAACAGCAAGGGATGTCAGCCAAGTCCGGTAACCTATAGAAAAAACCCACGATTAATTATCAGCACAATGCAAGGCAACAGTCATAGAGTACTAAGTATTAGAACCAACCTTGTAAGGTAGGAACACAGGAGCCGGTAAGAAGTACAAAGAAATCTATCCTCCAAAATTCTGTGACAAAGTAAGCAAAGACAAATATGATAAGAGGAGTAAATCCTAAACCTTCGAGAGAACAATGTGTATAGTGTATGATGTACCTTACCATGGACCCCAGGAAGTCTGCAAGAGAGGTTAATCAAGAGAGGCCATACCCAGGTAGCAACAGCCCAACTGTGCCCGACGACACGAGGATGCCTTCGTAGAGTCACTAGTTCCAGATTGGGAACCCGACGAAACGAGGACGCACAGAAAATACATCCAAAGAAGTCTCTAGTCCAAGGTGTACGTCTGGGGGAAAACGGTAAAGGGCAAAAGTAACGCTGGGATACATGCACCTTGCTTGAAAGGTCATAGTGAAGAGAAGGTTAAACAGGTCCGGTACACTTGATCCATAGGAAACACAGAAAACACTGCACAGTACGAGCAGCACACGAAGCAGACAAGGAAGTAGCCAGGCAGTCCAGGAAAACGTTCCGAGGTCGAGGAGCAAGAGATCCAAAATAATCCAGGCAAACAAGGAAGACAAGGACAAGGCAGGGACAAATCCAAAAAACAAAATCCAATGTCAAGGCAGCAGAAATCCAAATGGTTTACGAAGCAGGAAACAAGGCGCACTTCCGCGTTAATCAGAAGCTCTGAATCCAAGGCAAACGGGGACTAAATAAGACCAAGTCACATAACAGGAATTCGAACGTGATGACGAAAACATCACGGGCGCCACAGTTTCCAGGCCAACCGCCAGGAACGCCCGTAACATCCCATATGCTGAGCCTTCTGGGAAATGTAGTGTACGTTAGCACTATGTGTAAAACGGCGCAGGTTCTTATGCAGAACGAGGCGTTTGGCAGTTACGTGAGATCATGGTACAAAGAGAGTATGTTTTCTGCTATATTGCGAGGTATCTTGTAGCTTAGCAGAGCCCCTTAATCCCTGTGTGCGTGAACAGAGCCTAGTGGTAGGTGGATTCCTAACAGTATCAGGATTCTGCACGAACATGATGGGTGGAGAGGGTAGATGGCCAGCTGACATAGCAAAATACATACTGCAAACATCTTGTGTCATGTTTTATAAAATATGAGCAACCTGGTTTCAGAGTACATTAATATTCTTGAGTACGTGTATACACTTGGAAAATCTGGATCCAAGAAATAAGAACTACGTTCTATTTGGGAAGGGTGAGTGTCTGTGGCAGCATAGGTGCCCTTGCACAGAAGACAGTCACTAGGTTAAGTGCAATCTCAGAGTAGCTTTATTGCTGATAGGTCCATCAGAACACGTGTGATAGGTATATAGAGTCACACACTTAGTTAGATGGTAAACAACTGAAACACTGGTCGTGAAGACCTGCTCTTGAACCTTGATTCCAACACTCCGTGTGTTCTCATTCTGCTCGATCTCTCCTCCGCCTTTGACACTGTCAACCATGCCATCCTGCTCAACCGTCTCCGGGAAAACCTGGATATCACTGGTCAGGCTCTGGCGTGGTTGACCTCTTTCCTTTCAAATCGACCCTCCCGGGTCCAACTGGGGTCCTTCCTCTCCGACATCTTTTTCTCCACCTGTGGTGTCCCCCAGGGATCTAATCTCTCTCCCTGGCTGTTCAACCAGTATCTGGCACTCCTTGCCCACCGCATCGCCGCTCTCTGCCCTAATTTCCAGTCCTATGCGGACGATACCCAGCTCATTTTCAGGCTACCCTCAGCCTCCCCCTCTCCTTCCCTCATCTCTGACTGTCTGTCTGCTATCCAAGAATGGTGTGCCGCCAATGACCTCTGCCTTAATGCCAGTAAGACTGAGATTCTACTCATCGGTACTCCCACTCCCTCCTTCCCTGTAGCTCTCTGGCCTGCCTCCCTTGGCCCCCTCCCTGCTCCTACCGGCAAGGCAAAAAACCTTGGGGTCATCTTCGACTCCACACTCTCCTTCTCTCCTCATATTTCTGACGTCGCCAAGAGGTCACACTACCAGCTGCACCTCCTCAGAGGTATTCTTCCCTTCCTCTCCTTCCCCCAGAAGCTCACTGTCTCCCAAGCCCTGGTTCTCTCGAAGCTGGACTACTGTAACAGCCTCTATCTTAATCTGCCTGCCTCCACTCTCCGCCCTCTGCAACTCATCCAGAACAGAACTGCGAGACTTGTCCTTGGCCTCAAGCCCAGGGACCGTATCTCTCCAGGACTGAAATCCCTACACTGGCTCCCAGTGGCTGCGAGGATAAAGTTCAAAACCCTCTGCATTGTCCACAAGGCCTTCTGGGGCCTGGGTCCTAAATACCTTCAACTCTCTCTTCCCAAATATCTTCCTTCCCGAGCCCTTCGCTCATCCGCCTCCAACTCCCTCAGGGTTAGCCGCTTCTCGAAGCAACGAGCTGGGGGTAGATCTCTCTCCGCGGCAGGGGCCTCCCTCTGGAACAGCCTTCCTGCCTCCCTGAAACTTGAGGAGAACCATCTCCGGTTCCGGAAGCACCTCAAAACCTTCCTCTTTGCTTCTGCTTTCCCTCTCCCCTGCTGAGCGGCTAATTAATTTTCACTGAAGCTGCACTGATCCTGCAATTGGACCACTCTAAACGGCCTCGGTCCTGGGCCCTGCCACTCTCCACTTGCACTGATGCCCTGGAACCCCTTTGCACTGCGGGTCTGTCTCTGTATCCCTACAGCCCCCCCCCCCCAGCACTTGTTCTGCACTTACCTCACACTTGCCACCAGCTGGCCATATTTATTTATTTATTACGTACGCCTCTTACCTTGTACTGCACTTCCCCCCCTCCCCTTCCCCTTGCACTTTTCCCCTCCCCTACCCCTGCACTTGCGCGATCTGAATGACACCTGGCCTAGTAGGATCGTTTTCTGTCTCCCCTTGTACCCCCCTCCCTGCCTCGTCGCGCCTTGAAACACTTGTGTATAGGCGCGTTACAAATACCATATCATATCATATCATATCATAACCACACCCTTTGGCCAGCTCTTCCTCCAACTGCCACGCAAAACGGTTCCCCTTCAATCAATCACACCCAGAACACACCAACATTCTAGCTGTGATGTCTCTAGCCTGCCATCACCACAAACAGTGCCATAACACCAAAGCAGATTGCCACAGTATCATCACATGGTTCTAGGGCAAGCTTTGCCTTGCATGTGTAGTAAGAGACAGATGTATATTTTTCTTCTGCTCTGTCAGGCCTTGAATTAGATATGATCCCCTTTTTTGGAGGTGTCATCAGCAGCAGTCATGTGAAGGGAAACATTATTGACCTGCGCTCCTTTGGGTGAGAGGCCATGCTGACCACCTCCACAACTGTTTAACTGTTTCCAATAAGCCTTTCCACTTATCAGGGGAGTATCCAGAGTGGCAGAAGTATGGGAAACTACGGAAAGAGCCCTGTTTTTTATGGACAAAATCAGTGGGGGGAAATCCGATTCTCCAAGTCCGTGGTCAAATAAGGTAGCATGCCCTAACTCGCCATTTCCATGGGCATCCATGCCTTACTCAACAATACCACTGCATTCTAGTAGTTCCAGCTGGTGAATTTGTAAAATGGAGGGTTGTAAACTTTTTTCCTGAATTGAACCGAGCAAGCACACCTGAACTGATCCAGTAGGGTGTTTGTTGGCTGGTGCTTCCCAATAGCAAACACAGAACGGACCAACCGATGCAGGTACTCACCACTCACTTATGAAAAGCTTTGTTCAACATTCAAAATCAAAGGCAGGTGCTTACAGTACTTTCCCCAACTTCAATAATAGAAACTCGGAATCATGAATACATTGGTGCATGTCATCATTTTATGTAAAGGTCAAAACAACATTATGCCTAAATATGCATAATACCGAAAAGTACACTCGATTGTAAACATATACAAAGAACAAAAACAATGATATGATCGAGTATAAATATCACACAATGTGACAGAAAATGGATCCTTTTCTATGATTTTTTCATTCACTCAATCACTCATCACTAGTCGTGAGTATGGTTATGAATGTTTAACACGAGAATCATCATTCAAATGATATGATATGGTATGATATTTTATTTATATCGCGCTCGTATACAAGTGTTTCAGATGGGGGGAACAGGGAAGAACAAAAATAACGATCTTACTAGGCCCAGTGACATTGAGAACGTGCAAATGCATGGCAAAGGGAAAAGGAGAAAAGTGCAAGGAAGGGGGGGAGAAGTGTAAAGTGCGGAACAGAGGAGAAAGCAGAAAAATAATAATACATAAAATAAATAAATAAAGGCGATAAACGGTGGTACTGCAGCCAGCAAGTGGCAAGAGCTGGGTTTAGTCTGCAGGGTATAACTGATAAGTGCATAAGAAAAGCGGGTGGAGGAGTGTATGGGTACAGATACAGACCCCTTTGCAAGGGGTGACCCGGAGGCAGTGCAGGAGGGTGGCAGGGTGAGCAGGTACCTGGGCCCAGAGGACAGAGGGTGGCCAGGTGCACAATGCCGAGAGAGAAAACTGATCAGCAGGGGAGAAGGGGGGCAAAGGCAGAAGCAAAGAGGAAGGACTTGAGGTGCTTCCGGGACCAGAGATGGTTCTCCTCAAGTTTCAGGGTGGCAGGGAGGCCCCAGGCGAAGACAAATCATGAACAAAGCAATTGTGAACACTGATGGAGAAGCCTGAACACCATTAGGGGAGCTGACACGTGTTTCAATGTCCAAAGAGTGGTGCTCGAAATCAGTTAAATGCATTCACTGATATTTTGCAAGCAGTTGGTGTAGGTTAAGCCCACCCATGTCCTCGTCAGGGCAGTATATTGTAAGTTCTGGTTCCTACAAATAAAGTGAATGATATCACTATTGTGTGAGACTAAATCAAATTTACATGAATAATACAGAACTCAAAGTGACTCTATTTTACGCGCATAGATTTCCAGGGGAACAGAAAGAAATTCTCTATGTCCAGAAAATAGTTAGAGACCACATCCACCATTAAAGTGGCATGGAGGAGAGAAGTGAGGTAAAATTCTCCAATGTCCAAGATGGGATGAAAACTTTATCTCAGTTAAAAGATCCACCAATGCGTGCCCAGCTAGGAAACAGGTGGGCAAACACCATAATAGTCACCTAACGTGCACCACAGGACCACAGGGCCAAACGTGAAAGTAAACGAATAGCTATAAATAGAGAGAGTGTCACAAATTCAGGCAGTTCCTCGGAAGTGGCCAAACCAAGTAGAGAAAGTTCTTCCCAATAGACATGTTTTTAGAGTAATGGGTTGAAATTGTGCAATATACAGCAAACATTTCAGAAAAATTGGGCAACAATGTAGAATGTACCATCTGCTCTGGAGGACACACAGAAAACACTCTTGTAGATGTCAGGTCATGAACAACACAAAGTAACATTTTCTAACACATGTTGATGTTGGCTGTCCCAAAGAAAAACAAGAGGCCCCTGTGATGAATCCAATGGTGTCATCACTCCTTTCCTGATGGTGACCTCTCTCCATGTGGCCAGGGGACGGCAGGCACAACATGATCCTGACCCTGGGGGCGGATATATGAGGGAGGATCACATTGGGGGAGACAACCTCCGGGCGAGTAGCAAGGCACCATTGGAAAAGGCATGGTATTCCTCATTGTCTCTTGAGGACACCCCATCCATACACAATACCTTAATGGCATATTGTTACACCTCCCCTCATCCACTTAGGAAAGATACTAAAGACACTCTAACAAGATCTGTACGTAAGCCATCAAATTCTGACTTGTGAAAACATCTTCTCAGACTCTACCTTCAAGTAATCTAGAACAAACTTGCCCTTAGAAAACGCTTACTCAGACTTTACTTGTAAAACATCAAGACTGGACTACCATTCCCATAACCACAAGAATACTGCGATGAGAAAGATGAGTCGAGTGCTACAGAGTGGAAAAAAACCAAGAGTACAGGCTGCGCTGTACTTGTTGTGAGCGCCTACCTGTAGCCAGGAGATTTAAACAGCAGCCACAGCTCACTGGCGGGTGCTGCCGGAAGAAGAAGCTGCTTCTCTATGTGAGGAGGGACAGACCGTGAAGCTGAAGAACCCAGCAGGAACTGCGAAGGGCAGAGAAACTGAAACACACAGGCAGTGAGACACTAAGAGGCACCTAATGACCTCCACCAACTTGCTGTAGGAAGAGTGAAGTATTCCATTGAGAGCCGGTGAGTCCCTGAAAGGCAAGTAGGGACACCGGGGCATATTGACAGCCATACCGCATGCAAATAACAATGGAAGAAGTAAATAAAGTGCTTGAAAGAGAAGAAGCTAGTGAGCATTTTGTGAAAAAGAAAAACAGAAGTAAAACTAAGGACTTTCATGTTTGCAAGAGTATGCAATATATATGTAAGAAAAGCCCTTGCAGGATAGTATACCAGGCAGCTACAGTATGAGAAAAAGAAACCCTTAAAACATATGAAGTTTGGAAGTGTGTGCAGAGTCCACATGAGAAAAGCCCTAGAAGGAGAGTATGCCAGGCAAATTAAATCTCAAGTGTGTGCATTTAAGAAAGCCCTGGCAGGAGAGTATAATAGGCAATTACAAGTGTGTTCATCTAAGAAAGTCCTGGCAAAAGAGTATACCAGGCAGTTGCACCGATCTAAAAACACTCTGCCTCATTTACAAAGCTCTCAACCATCTAGCCCCCCCTACCTGACTAACAAATTCACCATGAAATCTTCCATCAGAACCACGAGATCCTCATACCTTATGTCTCACAGTACCTAGATTTACCGCCAAAGAGCTGGAGGATCAAGCTTCACCGTCCTTGCCTCCCAACTCTGGAACGCCCTGCCACTAAATATTAAGTCATCCAAATCCTTCCAGTCATTCACGAAACTCGCCATCGGTTGGCTTTTGACAAAAGGTCAACCTTGAAGTTAGACTTAGCGATAAACTGTACATATTGCATTTGCCTCATCTATGTCATGTTTGATTGCTATCTCCTCCACTGCCTGTATATCATGTATATAACTGTTGCTTGCTATGTACTATGTCCTGTAACTTGTAATAAGCGCCCTTTTGCTCCCGGGTCCGGAGCGCTATATAAATAAAATAAACAAACAGACAAAAACACTTGTGTGCATAGTAAGAGGCCCTGGCAGGAAAGTATACCAGGCAATTGCAAGAGTGTTCATGTAAGAAAGGTCTGGTTGGGAAGCACACCATGTAAGGACAAACTGAACAGTGTATAGGGAATACAGCACGCAAAGGGGTCCAGTGTATAGGGAATACAGCACGCAAAGGGGTCCTGAAAGGGATATATCAGGACTATAAAAAGGCAAGCAGAAGAGGAGTGAAAACATGGCAGGTGAGTACACCAGCTATCCTTACACGATAAAGACAAATAACCTACTTGTTTTGTTTATAATTTGTATTGTGGACTAAGAGAAACTCAAGGAACGGATACTTTTGAATATACAAGAGAGGAAGAGGAACAACCCACTGAGACAAGGAACTCCATCCTTCTGGAACGTTTGTGATGGAGTTACGCATTTTCCTTTTTGATCATTTATAAGCTTCGTAAGGCCAAAGACATTACCCTTTTCACCTTAGAGTTTATTTTGTTAGAATGTGACGGCCAGAATAGTACTTTGGGCAGAGGACGGTTTTGCTTTGGACATTCTGACATTGACAGGCCCTTAGTTTTGGTTATAGGTAGGGAAACATGTCTAGTGCAGGGACAGAGACATTTCCCCAACCCCTTTTATTTTAATAAAAGTCTTTTATTAAAATTTAGGCAGATTTAGTCTGCCTAAATTGGATTGTGCGGTCTGTCCCTCTTTCATGCTTTTTGTGTCCAAAGAAAGTAATGAGGGTGGTCTCAACAATACATGCTAAAACTGCCAAAATATATGTCCACTCTGTTTATGCTGCTAGTGCCCAATTTAAATCCTGCATTGTCCATTACTATATGCACTTACTATTGTCCCCTACTATATGCACATTCTGACCCCATTTCTGGATCACGTCGTTCTCATTGTGCACAAACTGTGTCTTTGTCCCAGATACACAGACACACCAACATGCATATATAATGTACACATAAACTCATGCATGCAGATGTCTTTTCTCATACCCTTTGAAATGAGCCTTAAAGCCAGTAATGGGTAATAATATCACACCTTTCATTGGAAATATTTGTCTCTTCTTAAACTGTCAAGTACAACTGAGTATGTTTAAGGTTTAGCTACCTTCAGAAGAGCCTTTGTGATAAACCTGTCTGCTTGTAGTCATTGTTTGACCAAGGGATGCATCATGTACACAACATTTGCCCATCAAACAATCATCTCTAACACTTGGGGAGAGCTCAGAGTTTTGAGAGGAAGGGCTACCTCTGCTTTGTTTGCCATATCTTCATCCAGGGTGTTTGCCACATGTTCTTCCAGAGATGCAACTATACTGAAAACTGGTGTTAGGGATATACTAACGCTTCAAACGTTGGCTTTGTCAATTGCTGGTTCATGCTCCACGTCCATCTGCATTTCGCCATAATCCCATATACGATTGAGTGACACTACAGTTGGAGTGATTTGAGGTGTCAATGGGCAGCTAGAAGGGAGTTCCTGAGTAATCCAATAGAAATTATGGGCTGTGGCCTAGTGTCACCTGACGCAGAATCACTTAGCCTTAAATCCTATGATATGGCATAACAAAGGGAAAACAAGTGGCACAATCTGTTTTCTGTTCTCTATTTTTAGCAAGCCACGTCTCATTGATTTTAGTCTTAATGTGCTATTGCTCACCTGCCATTAAATAGTACAAATGCTATTTTTATACATTATTTTTTAAATCTTTAGTGTAATTTAAAATACAATATATATGATGAAGTGTATTCATGAATTTTAACAATTTCATGATATATGTTTTGATTTAAACCAAATACACATTAATAAATAATAAATAATACTATACAAATGAATATGACCAACTGTGATGTTTCCATAGTAACAAGGTCGTCCCCGGTTATTGGGTGAATTGCTGGGCGAAGCATGGTAACACTAGCCACCTCAAAATCAATGTACCTCCCACCCTAAGAGACAACATATCTCTGCGCAACTCCAGCACTGAAACAGCACAAGTTACACAATGTAAAGTACAACGCCTGAAGACACGTGTCAACACTAAATTTTCCTATGCACCACACAATCTCACCACCGATAGACCCACTGAACTCTTCACACTCCTTAATCTCACCACCGTAGATAGACTCACTGAACTCTTCACACTCCTTAAGCACCACTCTGAAAGGGTAACCAATGATAAAGTCACCTGGGAAAAGGTCACCAAGGGATGGCATTTCCCCAGATTTGTCTCTCAAGAAAGTCAAGCTCTTTCTCCAAATAATCTAGGACTGGAGTTCGAATAGTAAATAATACCCGTCCTAAAATATGTGGTAAAAGATTTGTAGAGGTACAGGGAAAAACAATTGCCTACCTGCAACTTTTTCCCAGGGGAAATGTTCATATAGAACCCTCTGAAAGGCATCACATCAAATCCACGAACAATTTACATAAGCAACCTGGAGAGTGCATTAACCACTGGTCCAAAGTAGAGCTGGGGGAGCCTGTTGGGGCCCATGCTCTCGAGTCAGTGCCCGCCGAGAGCATGGACCAGTCACAAGTCCCACCAAGTGCCCACCCAGTCCTTAGCTTTTTAAATTAAAAAGACGTGCCCCTCGCGTGCTGACACTAGCACAACAGAAGCGTGTCAGCCTGTCTTCTGGTCCTGTCCACCTGGCTGCCAGGCCGTACCCAGCAGGCGGCCGGGACAGGAGGTTAGGCAGACACACTCCTGTAAGTGCTGACAGCACACCAGGAGCATGTCCTCTTTTCTTTTTTGTGTTTGTCCCAGTGCAGCAATGCATTGATTGGTTGGGCAGTACTGGAACACTTCCTGGTGGTGCTGCGAGCCCCTTTGTTACCCACTTGCTCCTTTTCTTGCCCCTCCAAGTAGCCTTTATCCCCTTTTCTTGCCCCAAACCCTTTAGCTGCCCCAGACCAGTCTTCCCCTTTGTTGGTTTACCCAGTCTCATTTAGCCCCTTTTGTTGTCCCTTAACCCTTTTAGCTCTCCCAGGCCCATGTTGCCCCATTCCTTGACCCCAGTACCATTTAGCCTATTTTTTTTAACCCCTCAAACCCTTTAACTGCCGCAGGCCGCTTTGACCCTTTTCTGGATCCCGTAGTCCCATTTAGCCCTTTTATCTGCCTCACACCCATTCAACTGCTTTCCTTGATCCCCAGACTCGTTTAACCCCTCTTCTTGATCCCAGTCCCATTTAGCCCCTTGTGTTGCCCCTTAACCCCTTTAGGTACCCCAGACCCCTTTTACCCATTTCCTTGAACCCCCCAGTCCCATTTGCCCGCTTTGGCTGCCCCAGACCAATTTAGCCCTTCTCCTCACCCCCAGTCCCGTTTAGCCTCTTGTATTGCCCTTTAAACCATTTCGCTTCTCCCAGACCAGTTTTGGCCCTTCTCCTGACCCCCAGTTCCATTTAGGAGCTTTTTGTTACCCTTAACCATTTTAGCTGCCCCAGACCTGTTTTGCCCCTTTTCTTGAAACCCCCCCAGCCCCATGTAGCCTCTTTTGCTGCCCCTCGGACCCTTTAACTGCCCCATGACTGTTTTGCCCATGTTCTTGATCCCCAGCCCCTTTAACCCCTTTTTGCCCCAGTCTGTTCACCCCTTCTCTTGATCATCGGTCCATTAGCCCCTTTTGTTGACCCCCCCAGTCTCGTACAGCCCCTTACTTTGCTCCAGTCCCTCTAGCTCCTATTCCTCCTCTGTGTTATTGACCTCTTTAGCCCTTTTCTTGTCCCTTTAGCCCTTTGTGTTGCCTCCGCAACCCCTTTAGCTCATTTTCTTGCCCCACCACCTTTTCTTGCCCCCTAACCAGGTGCCTCCCTTGTTGCGCATGTCCATCTCCAATGCTCGGCTCGTGATTGGCCCTAAGATTCAGGCCAGAACCCCAGGCTCGGCCCTGGCTCAGACCTACCCACAAATTTCCTGCCTCTGCCAGCTCTACTCCAAACAACTCACAAATCATCTAACACACCACAAAACGGCCTATCCTTTTAAAACTGCACATATCATCACAACAAAGCAACTTTGGCCCTGCATCTATGTTAGTCCCTTACCCCACCTCTTGCCGATCTTGAATATCCAAGAATCTGTGAAAACAGCAGAAGGTGTGTGATGCAATACTAAATAACCTAACATACCAGGGCATATGAAAGAGTTTCACTCATTCCCCTGTATGGCAGTAATCTGGACAACGAAGCACATTAGTTAACTGGCAGTAAAAGGAGAGAACATTAACATTGGTTCTGCTGCAGTCAGTTTGCTATACTAGAATCTCTGGCGCACTGATGGGCTGGTGAGAATACCTATCTATTTTTCAAATTAGGTTTTATGGGATGGAGGGAGAGCCAGTGTAACAATATGATATTGTAGGTGAAAGCCTCGGGGGTCACTGTCAGAGGAGCACAAGCATGTTTTCCCAAACATCATTGAATCAGTCACATTGTCAAAGCTTTTCCCCCCAAGTAGTGTGAATTGAATCATTATAAAAACTCAAATGTTTACAGTAATATTACTTTTTTTAGCCACTGATTACTCAGTTTGATTAAGCAGTGAAGTCTGTATTTTAACCCATTCTGCAATTTAGGTACTTGACCACACACCTTCCAAGTTTTACTTGATTTGAATATTAATGTTTTGGATTGCAAGGGCTACATTAATACTGTTTTATGGTCATCTGCAAAATAAATAATTAAATCACATAATTAGGCAACCTGACAATATGTAAATCCTTATAGAAACATGTTAAGGAGAGCTCTGTCACAGGTTTTGACACACTGGTCCCTGAAAGTTACAAGATCCTCTCTGTGCCCAAGATAAACACTTCGAGTGATAGAAGTCTTGTCACCTTGGGACAACCTCGGCCAGCAGCCACCATTCACAGTGGGTGTCTCCACCTTTATTAGCATAGAAGATATTACTTACCGCTCGAGGTACACATTGTTTTCCTTTACCACGCATTCAATGCTGTTCAGATATCCATACTCCCCTCGCTTATCCTTCTACTGGATAAGTCTTAGATAGAGATCCCGGAACATTCATTTTGCCAATCACACGTCCTGATGAAGCCCTGCTCAAAAAGCTGCACCTTACAGCTCTCCTAAGCCGAAACACCATTGTGTCAATGATAATACAATCTGAATAGTGCACAATTCAAGCAGTATTGTTGTGCTTTTCTGTATATATGTTCAATAATTTGGTTCTATGTTCATTCTTGTAACTGCACAATTGAAATGACTGACTAATATTCGCTTTTTTTTCTTTTTTATTTGTTGTTATTTCATTGAGATCCAGCCTGTTTCACTGGATCATACCTACCTGTATTTTTTTTCAAATACACCTGGGAGCTCTATCCCCATTATCCAGATGTAATTAAAATACATTCAGTCAAAAAATACATTATTAGTGACTGTTATAATTGCATGAATGTTGGAGTGTTGTGACCTCTCACCCTGAAATTCTGGTTTTGTTTACCCAAGCACAACAGGCCAGGAGGCGGAGTAGCCTTGTCTCTCCCAAGTGGATCCCTGTTTCCATTATTCCCACTCAGGTCTACTCCTCCTTTGAATGCCTGGTCTGCAGGCGCTCTCTCTCTCTCTCTCCCCTGTCGCCTCTCTTACTTTGGCTACCTTCTATCGGATGCCTGGCCAGTCCACCCTCTTCCTCTCGGAATGGGCTAACCTGGCCTCTTCTCTCCCCACTCCTACTCGTCCCAACCCCTCCTTCTGGGGAATCTTAACATCCATCTTGACTCTCCTGACTCTTCAGGACCTTGACAAATCCTATGTGACTCCCTTTCTCTTTCCATTCTACCCTCTGGTCCAACGCACACTAGTGGCCAGACCTTGGATGCTCTCATCACCACAGACATCCCACTTTCTATTCCTTTCACTACTTCACTCTCATGGACTGATCATTCTCTTCTCTCTTCTGACTTGAAGCTCTCTTCTCCTTTGGTATTAGCACACCCTACACCACCTCCTGCCTTCAAGGTCATCTGACCCATGAAAATAGTGTCAGATGCTGCCTTTGCCTCCACCTACTCTCCTCCTTCTATGCCTGCAGCTGACTCCCACCCTGATACAGCCCTCTCCAACTTTCATTGTTCCATCTCCAACACTCTACTGGCCTGCCGCCTTCTTTAAAGGCAATATAGACTCTGCATCCGCTCCAAGAAAATAGTCTACATTCAAGCCTGCATCTCTGTGCCATTCAACAACACGGTCAAACTCTTCAAAGTCTGTAAGGAACTGGCCAACCCTACCGCAGCCACATCGTTTACTACACCTACCCAGGCCCTTTGCTCAGCCCTGGCCACACACTTCACCACCAAAACACAGGACATCCTGTACTCTCTCTCTTTTGCTCCTCTCCCTGCACCAACATATCTTGGGCTCCCTCGGCCGCTCCACCCCTCCCCCTATTCAATTCTCCCTCTCCCCTGTCACACCTGATGAGGTCTCTAGAGAAGTACGGTCTATGAAAGCCTCCTCCAAACAGGTGGACCCCTGCCCCTCCAAAACCATCAAGGACAATAATGACACTCTCGCTCCAGCCTTGGCTGACCTCTGCAACCTCTCTTTCACCATGGGAGTCTTCCCCTCTCCTCTCAATCACTCTCTTGTTCAATCTCTGCTAAAAGAAACCTCTGGCGACCCGTCCATTCAGGCAAACTATCGCCTGATCTCCATCACCCGTTTCCTGGGAAGACACCTGGAGATTCTGGCTATCACTCAACTCACCCTCCATACTGAATCTGTTGGTTGTCTCCATGACCATCAGTCTGGCATTAGAGCATCAGAGGCATGGCAACTGCTCTTCTGAACACCCGTCAAGTTCTGCTCTCAAATCTTGATTCCAACTCTCCCTCTGTCCTCATTCTTCTCAACCTCTCTTCTGCTTTCAATACGGAAAACCACAACATCCTGATCACCTGTCTCCATGATTCAGTGGGCATCACAGATCAGGCCCTGGCGTGGCTCACTTCCTTTCTCTCTGACCGGCCCTCCCAGAAGGAACTCGGTCCCTTTCTCTCCTCTACCACTCTCTCTACATGTGGTGTCTCCCAGGAGTCTAACCTTTCCCCATGGTTCTTCAACATCTACATTGCCCCCTTGGCCCACATGATCTCTACCTTTACCTCCAACTTCCAGTGTTATGTGGATGACACGCAGCTCTCTTTCAGGTTACCCTCAGCCTCCTCCTCGCACATCCGTACTGCCTATCCACAATTCAGACTTGGTGTGCTGCTAACAATCTATGCCTGAATGCCCATAAAACAGAGATCATCCTCATTGGGACCCCTGCTCCCGCTTTCCCACTTCCTCACTGGCCTGCCTCCCTTGGCTCTGTACCCTCACCTACCAATGAGGCAAAACATCTTGGGGTCATCTTCTGCTCCACTCTCTCCTTCTCTTCTCACATCTCAGACATCTCCAAAAGGTCCAACCACCAACTGCACCTCCTCAGAGATATTCTATGGTTTCTCACTTTCCCCCAGAGGTTCATCACCTTGAGAGCCCTGGTTCTCTCTAGGCTGGACTATTGCAACAGCCTCTTTCTCAATCTTCCTACTTCTACTCCCTGTCCTCTACCACTCATCCAGAACAGAATTGCAAGACTTATCCTTTGCCTCAAACCCTGGGGCCGCATCTCTCCAGTGCTGAAATCCTTCCACTGGCTCCCCTTGGCTGCAAGGAGCAAGTTCAAGACACTCTGCATAATCCACAAGGCTTTCTGGGGCCAGGGCCCGCACTATCTACAATGCTCTCTTCCTAAATGTTCTCTCTCTAAAGTCCTCCGCTCGTCCTCCTCCAACTTTCTGCTGATGAGCCGCTTTCACAAACAGAGATTTGGGGGCAGATCTTTATCCTCTGCAGGTGCTTCCCTCTGGAACAGCCTCCCTGCCTCTCTCCTCCTTGAGCTGGAGCACCTTGAGTTCCGGAAACTCCTCAAGACCTTCCTTTTCTCTTCCTCCTTCTCTCTCCCTCTCCCCTGCTAACCTCCTTACTTTTCTCTCCACCCTCCTTATCCTCCCTAACTCTCTTCAGTTTTTGCTGACTGGTTGCCTGGTTCACCTCCAGAGCCTAAAGGTCTCAGGCTCCCTGCCCGTCTTTTGCACTTGCCTCCGGGCCAATGCACTTTGTCCGACATTACTGCACTTTTAGCTTACACGCCTTGAGCGAGCAACCTCTCTGCACTTAACTCAGGGCCCGACTGGACCTGACTCTTTGTCTCCCCACCCCCCCAGCATTTTCCATCCCTCCCTCACAAGTTTGGTCTTAATTGTATGCCCTTGCACAAGGAAAAATGTCATCAGGCCTTGTATGCTAATTTTTATGTTTAGATCATTCGGAATCATCAAGGCCTAAGAATGATTACTGTATTCCCTTGTTACCTTCACCTGTGTATAAGCCTATATAAATAAACAACAAATACATAAATTAAGACAAAAGACTATTATTGTGGTTTTGTTTGCACTTCCTGTAAGGAAAATTACAAGTCCCAAAATGCAATAAATGCTTGCCTAAAGATGTCCTTTTATACTACTGTACTTTTAGCACGTTAAGACAGACATTTAAATATATTTAAGGTGAACTGGTTATAGATGTTGTTGTCATAAACTTCCAGTTTGCTGCCACGCAAGTGGTTAAGAACATTGGACCCCATTTTTTTGAATGTCAAGCTAAATCTCATCCAAGACAGAAACTCTACTCATTCTCATGTTTTAGATAATATCTGTATCTGAATGAGTATATGATGTAAACGTACCACAAACCCATAAATTAACTGTACTCCTGCTATGTTTTTCATTACATGTATTTAACTTTTTGTAACTAAGACTGCCACAAAAACAGTGCTGCGATGCCTTTGGGCTGCATGTGCGCTATGTAAATGTAAAAATAAATAAATGAATAAATAAATAAGCTAGCAGTCATCATGGATATAAATGAATATTTACAACAAGCATTATTACATTATTACAGATTTGGTTGGCAATTGGACGTGATTAGGGGGTCTTTCATTTGGAAATGTGCCATCACTGCTTAGTGATCAAACACTCATGCCCCAGAAAGGCACTGCTAACAAAACGAATGTTTTACAGCAGGAATTGCAAGGCATCTGTTAAGGTGCATTTGGTCATCTGCATTTTGTTGCTGCACTGGATAGCTGTCAAGGTGAGCACATCCTTTCAGTAACAGCCAGTACTTTAAATGGGATAAGAAATAGAGGGGAAGGTCTAAAGCGTCGTGATTCAATATTTGGGGGCGGGGCATACTACAGGTCATGTGCAGCCTCAACTCCCAAGTAGCTAGTAAAGGTTTAAAAGACGAGTGGCCTATGTAATTAAAGGAGTGCCCTAACAGAGCCATTCGAGTTTACATATGTGCAATGAAAGGGCAAAAATTTAAAAGATCTATTTAAATATGGTCAATGTGTGTAAAAATGTTGATCAAAAGAAATATATTCAAATTGGAAACTGAACATCAAATTAAAAGGGGTCAGTACACTGTGCAATCCCGCAGTTCTTTTGAAAGAGATCCATTATTCGTGCATACTAGTTAAAATCATTCAAAGGATAATACTTTAGTACAATGTGTGGCAAAAATCAAACCATGTAGTCTCTTATAATTTCCCCTCCCTGTTTGAAAAGTACCAAATTTCACATTTCTTTAACTGATGTGATTCTAAGCATTACTCAAGGCGACATCTACTGGCAGAGAGCAATATTGCGACTCATATTTTTAAAGAAATTTGGTGAGGGAGGTCAGTTCTGAGAGCCCTGGCTCAAGGGCAAGATTTGGAGACTGCCAGGGCTAGGCCCTGGCAAGCCCTGGCACTCTTAAAGCCCTGGTAACAGCCCACAATGGGAAGGGAGTGTCTTCTATCATTATATTAAACTGATGCCCTTTGGGGGAATTGGGAAAACAAATAAAGGTAGGCAAGAAAACTTTGATGCTCAGGGCGGCATCGTGCTGTGCATCCGGGACCCTTTTTTTCTATCGCAGGGCCCACCTGAGGTAGCAGCTGGGCAAAAAGTCCCAGCGCGCCTTAAAATATTGGCACTGTGGAGCCCTGTCAGGGGAAGGTGGGCTGTCCCTCCTGCTCTTTCGGCCAGTACACTACTGCTTGAGATATTTCACTGTGTTATGGCAAGTACCTGCTACCGATATCTGTGTGAAACCTGAGGTAAGAGGAATTCATTATAAAGGGCTAAGAATGGATCTGTCAAGGTCGATAAAATGTATACCTTTGAGCTGGGATAATAGTATAATCTTTTATTGTCATTGTATTAAAGCAGCAACATGGAATTAAGCCGTATTTAAAAGCTTAGTTATTGACACTATGCTCCCACTCAACATGGCCGCTAACCTGTACCATAACTGTGCTCCTCAAGCACTCTAGTCTTTTTGTTCACCACCGCTCTATACTAGGGATGTTTCTATCGTTTTAACATTCTAGTTCTGTTTGTTCCTTGTCCGTGGACTGAGGTGTGCTTCTTATCAGCTGATTTTGAGGATCTGCAACAGAGAGTCTGCAGCAGGCATGGTGTGTCCGCAGGTGAATGCGAGCCTCTGACAGCTAATATTAGCTGCAGTCCAGGAAAGTGGATTGATTGTTTCTCTCGTGCAAAGTGTATACAACTGGCTCTGGCACTAGGGCTCCCAGCCCCCTTTCATTCCGCAATGTTTAAATCTTTAACGTGGTGTTTGTGTGCGTCGTCCGTTTGCAACATTAACTCAAGTAGACGTTTTCATAATTGGGATTATCTGAGGCTTTCCTGCAGACACTATCTCTTCTCAATCTAAATAACGTGTACACTGATATTTACCCAAAAAAGAAAAAAAGCATAGAGGGTACTAGTATTTGCTTGGTTTTTTACGGAGACTATATATACGTTTAATTGAATTTTCCGTTTTTGAAATAGCATATTGACAGCTGTCTCCGGTAGTGCATAGAAACATGATAGGACGGATGCTGCATGTTTTATTCCATCGTACCATTCTGCTCAGTAAATGATACAATGTTGAGAGAATGTCTGCAGTGAAATCGTTAAGGAGCATTCCATGTGTGCAGGCCGTCTTTTATCCCTACCGCCTTCTCTGTTTTTTAACAGCATTTGATTGATGGCTATCATTACGTGTAGACTGGAACCATGACATGCTGACTTTCCCTCTTGCCAGTGTAGAATCCTGATCACATCACTTGATCTCCCTGTGACACAATTTCCCTTATTCCCCAACATTGTAGGGGTTTACAAGCAGCCTTGGGAGGCTTATTGCACGGTATTAAATCACAGGACATGTGCACCTTAAATCACTGCATACACTCCTGTCTTCGCAACAACATGCATGATCTGTTTACAGCTGGAATTACATTTGTTTGTGACATTAAAATAGTATGACTCTAATGATCTATTCTTCAGAAGTGATGGTAAACGTGGTGAAAGGCTTGGCGTGTTTTCCTGAGGCCAGTTCTGATAATGAGAGAAGCAGCAGCATCTTATTTTGTGCCATTTGCTGCTATTTTGCTTGTTATCACCCAGTGCTCTTGGGAAACAAAACCAATGACTAAGAGCAGCCACGAGCACAGCTGCCAAAATTCCCTTCACCAATTTGCACTCCAGTCTTTTTAGGCCCTCCTGTATATTGGGCAGAAACGGGTCACTTAAGCTTAAGAAGTTGTGCCTGACAAAAAAGAAAACATGGATTTTTGTTCTATTTCTCCAATGTCATATTTTGCAGTTTTTTGGAGAGTTCAATGCCATATGTGACCTTGCTCGTCTCTGCACAACCCTGGCTATGTTGTTATACAACTTATTTCTGTGTTCC
Organism: Ambystoma mexicanum; assembly: GCF_040938575.1. Classification (NCBI taxonomy): domain Eukaryota; kingdom Metazoa; phylum Chordata; class Amphibia; order Caudata; family Ambystomatidae; genus Ambystoma; species Ambystoma mexicanum. The sequence goes on from NC_090922.1 coordinate 259,295,348, forward strand.
CCGATAGGGTGGCCAATGGTATTTAAGCACCTTTTTGTTTTCTGGATTAATGGCCCTCTAACAATGTCTTTTGTGTCTTTGTCCCGTAACTGTATTACAGTTATTTGAATGGGGATTCCATGACAACCTTTTTCCATTATGCCCAACCGTGAATCCGATGTCATGCCTGCTATTCCCAGTCATGTAACCACAGTACACTTGACATTAAGACAGTGTCCACTCGAACACTTTTGGATTTGCTGCACCACTCTAAAGATGTACTAGTCCCCTATCATAAAAGCCCACATGTTTTGTGAGGAGAAAGCTACAGGTAATTCTTCAATTTTAATTAAACAGGTAATTCTTCAATTTTAATTAATCCTCAGTTTAATTCAACGAGAGCAAAGTCCTTCATTATAGCTGACATTACGCAAATGTACAAGCTTGAAGGTAGAGCTGCAATGAATTTGTGAAGAAATTCTACCAGGCTAGACAGAGACAATAACTCTTCACTCCCCAATCTATGCTCATCGCAATGTGGGTTCACAGATATCACTGGGCGGAGATATATTGTGTAGTTCTCTGATTTCCATCTCCCATCATTTGCCTGCCGGGCTCATTTAACCGACCCTCAAAGGCTACTGTAGCAGTCCCTGTTTTTAAGGAGTGTGGTGCATAATCCCGACTAACAAGGTCATAACAGCACCTTACTCAATTAAAAAAAAGAGTGAGGGATGCCCTTCCGTGTTTATGTATAAGTAATTCACTCCCTCTGGTCTAATCTACATGAATTGAACAAGTGTGATCATTGGGCAGTACTTTTCCGAAAAAGGGACTAATTGCAATGTCTGTCATTTCGATGCTTGGTCAGCTTTGGACCCCCTGTACTTGAAGCAGGCATATGTCTCAGTGACTGCTTCATCACCCCATTTAAGTTCCCTGAAGCTAGCTCCACCCTTAGACTAAGCACCAAGTTCACTGATTTACAGCCTGAAGACAACTGAAGAAAGCTGCAACAAAAACACAACCTCAACCTGCAAATTGATTGTAAACTGCCCAAACGCACATTCAGTGCTTCAGAATCAATTGGGGCCTTTGTATTTATTTATTTTATTGAGCACTTGTAAGGTGCTTTATACAATAGAATTGTGTTTCAAATCGCAATCTTGCTGTCGGGTTCTGTCCTGGCCCAACGTTCCAGCACTGATCTAATTAGAAAGCCCCTTGGAGGATCCACCTACTATCTATTTTCATATAGAAAGCAATGGTTGTTAAATGCATGACGCCCATTACTTGGTTCTGCCCTGATCCCTTCCACATAAAAAGAATTCTTGAATTGTGCCCACCTGATCTAGGCCATCTCCTCCTTCAGGCATAATGCACATTCCTACAACACACCATAACTCTTTTGGTAAAGCGTTCTTGTTCCTGGGGTAAGCAAAATCTCTGCTTATGCTTGGATCCACCATACCAAGCTCCATAGCTTATCCTGGAAAGAGGCCAACACTCTTGAGACCGTGGTGCCGAAACCTTATCTGAAAATGTGAAAAGGCAGTTGGCGCCCACATTTTTAAGCCTGTGGCTGTCGGACAACTTGCAGGTTTTGAGTTGATGGCCTATATCACACAAATATTGTCAGACCAAAATAACACTTGCATATTTGTGAAAGCCTCAGTTAAAGGTGTAGAAGTCTTATGATGGCAAACGGCTCCAAGATCGTTAATCCCATAACTGTCTATCTGCTTACACCCAATGTTAAACCAAAGTGTTTCACACCATGCAGAGCCTAAAAGGGCCTCAAACCCTTGTGCCCTAATGCATTGATGTAGTTCTCTTTTGGTGAACCAGGGGGTTTGCTATGTTAGCGTCGCATTGAAGTGAGTGTGGCAATCCAACATCATGCTCAGCTTCTCTTTGAGGCCTGCACTTAGTTGGGTGAAATAGTATTTTTCCTCTGTGTCCTTCATTGTCTGTATCAATCGCCTGTCAAAAACTCAACTGCAAGCCGCAAAGTTTAGTTTAACTCGCAGTTCCTGTAGGACACTCTTTGTGCCTTTCTCTTTTTTCCAAGTACCAAGTAAATATCATGGCCAAAGCCTTCATTTTATCTACTGGTAGCCTTAGTTGGGGAGGGCCCCCAGGTTGCCAGAGGGACACTGGAAGTCTGTGGACTTGGAGGGCCCAACTCCCCCTCCGGACCCCTAGGCCTGCTCCTTCCCTTTCTATTGTACTCCTGCCTCGCAAGTTTGTGCTGTCTGGTTCTGTCCGTCTGTCCTCCTTGAGTCTGTCACTTCCCTTGTCTAGGACTCCTTGGGTCTTCACCACTCTTATTGCTTGCTTGTACTTCTCCCTGCATGCTTGTACCCTTGCCAGTCTATCCAAATCTAACTTCCTCTGTTCGCACTCAGCTAACTTGTGTTTTTCCCGCTCTGCTGCTCCTCTGTCTTTTGATCTCTTCCTCTTCCCTTGTTTTTCTGTCCTGCTGCTACTGCTCAGCTCTCTTCCTTTCCTTGAGGTCTCTTTTGATCCTCTCCTTGTGTTCCCTTTCCATGCGCTCCTTCTCCTCTTACCTTCTTCATTCCCTATCCTACCACTCCAATCTCTCTTCCCTTCTCCTCTCAAGTTTCTCCTCCCATTCCTTCTCTTTCCTGTCCTCCTCATCCAATATCTCTGCCCACTCTGATGCTTCGCTGCTTCTCTTCAGCCCCTCCATTGCCTTAGTCATCCCTTCTGCCTCTCCTTCTGTTTTCCTATGCCCAGAGCTTCACCCTCACATTCTTCTGTGCCTCGCTGCTTGCCTCTTGATCAATAGCTGGTTGCCCTGCGCCTTTCGGCCTCTCCTCCTTAGTATATGGTGGTGGCTTATTCGTTGGATTTGAGTACCCTTCTGCTGCCCTTACTTCCTGCATCGGGTAAATCCCTTGCTCATCATCTGTGTCATTGGATGCTACACTCAGAGGGACATGGGGAGGTACAGAGGGATGAGACACTGGCTCCATCACCACCTGCTGGCTCAGCATCCACTGATGGCTCGCGGCATCCCCCATCGCCCTCCTGGAACATGCGCCACAACTCAAATATGGCCATGCGTTTTGTGAGCTGCTTCCCCTTATTGGTTTTCTGTGTGTGGGTCAGTAGTGATTGCTGCACGTGTTGGGGACAACTGCCAGTTAGGGTCGAGGGCTGGTAGGAGTTATCAGACTCTGAAAGCCTAACACCTTCCCCCAAAAGGAACGTACACACAGCCAGACAGCAAGTTCAAACTATGGTTTACTATAGCCAAAATGAACAGGGATCAGTACAAGGATAGAAGAAATGCAAAGACATCTCAACATCTCCTGGCTCGCAGGCCAGTTTTGACCTATAATTACGTCAGAGTGATGTCACAACCTGAGCCCCTCTCCAGAAAACCTATCACACTACTGGATTACTGAGTACTAGTCCACCTATAGTGGACATTATACATGTTAGTCTGCTGGCTCTCGCATGTCAGGTGGCTGGCCTGGTCCATCCCAGAAATTATCTCTAACAATGTTGCAGTGTGAGGGTGTTACCATTCGTTCTTGCCCATTGTTACACACCCCTAGGAGTCTGAACTGTGATTGGCTAGAACTGATCTCCCCAGGCCTGGGATCTGCACTCTTAGGTGGATGAGGGGAGGTGTAACAATACTCCATTAAGGCATTAGGTGTGGGTGGGATATCCTCAGAAGAAAAACGTAATACCATGTCTCAAAGAATGATGCCATGACATTTCCTCAGAGGTTGATTCTCCCCATGTGATCTTCCCTCATATAGCCGCCCCCAGGGTCAGGATCATGTAGCGGCTGCTGTGCCCTGGCCACATGAGGGGCGGCCACTGTCGTGAAAGGAGTGATAATACCATCTGATTCATTATACCAGTCTAACCTAATACCAAACACCTTCTCTCAGTGGTCGAAGTGTACGAAAAGAAGTAGTGGAACTATGTTCCCTGCTGGCCTGCACCCACACCCCACAAACCCCATCACCACATCCCCTCGCACACACAATGCACACCCCCAAACACTTGCATCTGCTGTTTAAGGGAACGTTCACTGCAACTTTTTCCTACACTTTTATTTTAAAACGAAAACATTCCGGAACGGTTTCTTTTTAAAATAAAAGTATAGGAGCTGCAAAAGGTAATTTAAAAAGGTAGAGGAGCACCGCTCCCGTTCACTTCGACCACTGCCTTCTCTAGAAAGAAAGAAAGAAAGAAAGAAAGAAATAAAGAACTAAGCTACTGCAGATTACTACACCCAGGCAGATGGCTGGTTTGCTGTCTTTTCCCCTAAAGTTCCAGGTAATCTCTGGTTTATCAAAAGATACCCAAAATGTCACAGTTCGTCCAAAGAAAATGGTCTTTCAAACCTTTTTTTGTTGTGGGAATAGGAATCTCATCTGTTCCTCCTCCTCTGTCCCCATCCATGCAGTGATCAGATGGATCTTGTCGGATTGGTATTTATGCTTCACGAAAACACCAGTTCAAGGTTTTCTTGGGCCTTCCTGTAGATTTTGTGGGATTTTTCCACTTTCAGCCTCGGTGGGACTCGGGTGTCCAGTGCCCTCTGTAGATTAACCCCTTGAGGGTTTCTCTCATTCAGTGTCCCTCGCGGGCTGTGGGCAATATCCTTTTGTCGGGTTATGTCTCTGGTAGCTCTTCACGGGCTATGGGCTCCTCGAGTCATTGCTGTACCCTTGGGTATGGTGGCGTTTCTGGTAGCCCCTCATGGGATGCAGGCTCCTCAAGCCGCTGCTGTACCCCTTTGTGGGGGGGGGGGTCCGTGGTAGCCCCTTGTGGGTTGCGGGCACATTGAGCCGGTATGATGCCTCTTTGTGGGAGTGGGTCTCTGATATCCCCTCGTGGGCTGCAGGCTCCCTGAGCCGATGCGCTATCCTTTGTTCGGAGTGCCTCTGGTAGCCCCTCATGGGCTGTAGACTCCTCAGGCCGGTGCAGTATCTCTCTGTGGGCATGGGTCTCTAGCCTTTTCATCCGCTGAAGGTGGCGGTTGTGTTTCATGCTGCAGCAATGCCTCCGTGTCTGGGGACTCTCCCTTCATTGAAGCAGCAGCGCCTCTATACCTGCATCCTCCGCTCACCCATCATCGCATTAATTTCGGGCTTTGCTCCTCCTCTGCGTGGTTTTGCTGGTCTATCTGTTCTGTTTCTTTCTTTCTCTTTATTTCTCTTTCTTCATCTTTCTTTCTTCCAGCACATTCTTAAAGTGGTGCTGCAGGTAAACTGAAGATTCCTTTGATTGGCAGCCCTGTATAGTGGTGGTGTCATTCACAATGACCAAACATCTCCCATGAAGGGCCCCTGGGTGTTTTCCCTAGGTTCAGTTGCGATATAAACCATGAATATGGGTGGTGAGTGTAAGTCAGATAGGCTGGGAGTCTCATGGTGGTTCACCCCAGAGGGATCCCGCTTGCCTTTACCCCTAGGCAGGGTATTGCATAGCCAGCTCACCTCTCTAGTCCCCCCTATGGAAGTAGGGACGAATTCCTGAGATTTGTCACACTATACCTAGACTGCACCTAGAGGCTTTCTTCGAGTGATTCTGCAGTAGCTCTTGTTGGGCTTGTTCTTTTGGTTTCATTAGTGTATAATGAATCCACTTGAAATACTACCTTGGCGTCCACACGTTTCGGTGTTTCTCACCGATAAGTTGTATATGCACTAGAAGCCACCAAATAGAGTGGTTGCCACAAATCAAATCAAGTAACCCACCTGGGAATGACTTCACCTAGACCTCAGATGAATCCTAGGAGATGCACACATCCAAAGTGAAAGATTTTCCCCAGAAAGAAAGGTGCAGTATCGAGCTGGGTTCTAAACTGCTGGGAGCTGTTTAGTTTCTGAATTTAGCCTAGATGAGCCTGGTTGGCTTGACATCATCATCATCTAACAGAGGCTACTTTTGACACCACAGGCCAACTGGTGCCATGCAGATACACCTGTGTGACATTACCTCTGTGAATGTGTGACTGTGCTTAAACACACATTCCAAGGGACACATCTAGAAAACATTTAAGTCAATAACATAGGTCATACACAAAATACAGAATGTTATGGTTTGCAAGTAATGCACATGTTACATTTGATGTGTAGCATGTTATGTACTGCCTCCACATTTCCTGGATATAGCCCCTGCTCACTGGGTGATGTCAGACACGGAAAAACTGCTTCTCCAGCTCATCAAATCTATATTTCAATTCCAGCAGGGGTATGCAAAACAAGCCCAACCTTATTGTACTTCTATGGATAATGTCCTCAGAGGCATTGTACTGCAGCAATACTTCACTTGTTCTACTGTAAAACTTATTTGTAATGCATTTTCTGACCTTTCCCTCTAAAAAGACATTTTGACAGCATGGCTTTTGCGATTTAGGTCCATGTTCCTCTTCCCAACCCACATCACTCATTTGAACCCTAAAATGTTGGTGTTTATAGTATCTGCAGTCTGGTAAGATTGTTTATTAGCGTTTGATGCAGATCCATGGTGTCTTGCGGGTATCACCACATATTATCCCCACCAAAATTATCGCTGTATATATGGTCATCTGGAATGGCCATAGGCGATATTTTTTGGGGGGATATTTTTTGGGGTTCTTGGGAGCAGAGGTTGCGGAGGTGTCCCCAGCTCCTTTAAAAATAATGCTGGGGTTGCAGGGGAGTCCCCCGCAGGCTCCATGCCTTAATATTGCTGCAAAAATATGGCTCTATTTATGTATTTGTATTTTATTGATTTATATCTTTGTGGGATATTAACAGATGGAACCGTCTTGCCACAGGCTAGGTTTGCCAAAGGCTATATTTCTGGGCACGTCTTTCCCACTGCAGTAAGACATCCTTGATCCACTGTGCACTTCAGTGTTGATCCACTTAGCACCTCAGCGTAGACAAACATGCAGGTCCTCGGCCTCCTTGAACCTTAGTGAGGAAGACTCCCCTGGCAACGCTGCCCCCTCCTTAGTGCGAGGGACACCCCTATATCCTCCGAGCCGCCATTGGGACTCAATGTTGGGGACACCTACACAACCCTGGGTCACTACTCTTTACACTAGCCCACCTGATTGGGGGCTGCGCCCACACATCTTTTGGCCTCCATTTCTCCCCCTCGACCCAGACCCAACTTCATCTTTCTTACCTGATCCTGCGCCCTGGTTCCCACCACCTCAATGCAGCCACTTCCGTCTTCCTTCCCAAAGGTGCGAATCATGCATGCACAGATGTTGACAAGCTGCTGTTCAGAAAAAGGTGACTGGTCAGGACTAGCCTGTGGCTAATGCTGTCTGAACAATAAATGCTGTCTGACAGTCTACAAGAGCCTAGCCTTACTCGGCCTGGAATTAATTTGCCACTGGATGATATTGCCAACCTTTTGAATTTTTAGATTTCAAAATGGCCCAGAAACCAGTACTTAAATACGATAACATCTAAATTCCACTGTGTTCTTTTTTTATCATGGCTTCATTATTACACATGCATAAGTAACTTGGATCTGTCCAAAGTACTGTCTAGAAGTTCTTTCTACTTGTAATTTCTTTTCAAGTATTAATATCACATGTGAAATAATACTGGCTGCTGCGTATTTTCCCAATTGTTAGACGATCCCGAACATAAGCATACAATTTCTGTTGGGGAAAATACAAGGCAGGTGCCATTGTCTCTTCTATCTAACCCTGACACCACCTTGGTGTTATGTTTCATCACCTGCAAAAGCACTTGTTTCTTCGGTTGCCTGATACTTCACAAACATCCTCTAAGTATTGTGTAACAAACATCCGGTGTGATCATCTTTAATCTGGTTCCTTCCTCTTTAGGTCAGGCTTTATGCTGCTTAGTGAACCAAAACCAACGTCTACCAGGGGAAATAAAACAACACAATGAAGAACAGGGGGAAAATGAGTGTCCGGGTGAGTCGAGACTACTAAAGCTCTGATTTATTTATTTTATTGAACTAAGGACATACTGTTGAACCTCACATTTCTGCGTCGTGAAGTATCCTGTACCCATGCAGAACATTACAAAACACGATTTAATACAATAAATACATATATGATCTTAGTGATTAAGTCTACGTTTTCCAAGGTTAATGTTCTTTCGGTGTTCATAGGCGTCTGGCGGTCAGCTGCTGAGCTTTTCTTGATTATAGTGCAAATAGCAAAATGTGGATTAGATTTTCAGGCATTATCTGCTGATTGAGTAAAAGAACACTCACCACAATCTGGCCAGCGTCGGCCTTTTCCACACCAGAAGTTTGCAATGTCATCTGGCAGCTTATTTGAACACATGCCATTTCTCGTGTGCATGCACATTTTAGGTTCGGCAGCACTTTAGCACCACCATATGGCTGAAACTATTGCCACAGGTAAGAGAGACGGGATTGTGTATTGTGAATGCAGAACATCTGGCAAGCATAGTAACTGGCAAGGTTGTAGCATGAAATTTCCGAACTACGGATTGTTGAGTTTGTTTTCCATCAAATAAACTTCGTGGTGGTTTTTTAGCTAGTTTGTCAATCAGCAGTTAGGATTATCAAAGGCACTGCTGCTGCCCATCTGAAACAGCTTGCGCTTTGCTCCGGTCTGATTCTTGTGAGCTGGCACATTGAGGAGAATGTGCACATATGTCCTTCCACAAGTGCCTGCTCTCAGTGTTTGTACTTTATTTTCCCCCTAATATGGCGTGTCACCTTCCGTCGTCCCTGCGCCTTCTTCCCTGCTGCAGTTATCTCGTCCCCTCCAGTTCTTGCCCCCTCTTCTTCATCTCCACCCGGCTGTCTGCCACAGTCTGCTTGCTAGTCCCATCAATACCTCACTATCCATGTCCTGACGAGGAATTCCCTTCCTGAAATATACTAAAGGAAACAAAAAGGATTCTGTCCCTCACACTTAATCATACACAACTGAACAAGACAAATATATGGCAGTTCAACAACAACAAATATAACAGTTAAAGTCACATCATAATAAATGTTCCTCCTTCTAATCTGGTGAATTCCCTCCCCTTCCCCAGATTCAAGTAGGATTTTGTTCCTGTATTGTAACAAAGTTCTCTTTGATTTCAACCTTGAAATAACTTCTGTTCAGCAACAAAATGGTCTTTGTCAGGATATTTCTGCACTAGTTCACAAAACCATTTGTTTGACAATATTACAGGTTTCAGCAGTAGTTCAAATAACATTTGCTTCAATGTTATTAATTCGCCAGGATGATTTTGCATTTATCAACAAAATACTTTAGTGGTTCTTCAACTTCTTCAAGATTTGTCACCATACCACAGTACTTAAAAGGTTTCTACCTGGCCCATTCTCCTGCCAGGCTATATCGATACAAAGGTCTCTGCTCTGGTGTAGTCTCCTGCCAAAACAGATCCTCCAACTACTCCAACAATCTCTGACCTGGTGTACTGTCCTGCTAGGGCAGAATAAACTACTACTTGTCAGTACTTCAGTAGTAAAGTTTGAACGCAAACAAAACAAATTAGCAATGTCTTTTTGCTCCACAACTTCAAATAAAAGAACCACTTCAAGGGAAACAAGAATCACACTGATGCTTTTTGTTACAGCTGTGTGGTTGCCACATTCTCTGTAGGATATGCTCAACTCCCTCTGGACGTCTTCCCTCAGAAGGGCAGCCTTCCAGCCACTTTTGTTTCTTCCATTTTCCACTAACCAACCACTGGATTTTGTTTCAATTTCGCACTTTGGCTTGGGCAATGTGGGTTTAAGTCCTTCTCTCCTAGGACCTCCTTTTCATATGGCCAATTGTTTTTATCAATGAAAACACCAAGGGCCTCATCACAAGTTGGGCGGTAACCGCCGGGGCTATTGGCATTAATAGCGCCAGATCATGGGTTTGGCGCAACGGTTAAGTTCACATTCCCCATTGGGCCCATTTGGCCCAATAGGGAATGTTCGGCGCTATTAATGCCGGCGGTAATAGTGCCGAAAATCAGCAAAATCGCAGCGGATTTGCAACCAGCTCAGAGCTGGGGGTAAATCCGCCAAACGCCTGTGATTTGGCATACCCTTAAATGCAGCGGTAATGGTGTTACTGCCGCATTTAAGGGTTGCCGCCCAACTTGTGATGAGGCCCCAACTGTTTTCTTATGTCTTTGGCAATTACGGTCTGTCTTAATTGCTTTGGTATATTTCTCTTTCGGCTGTGGCAATGAATCTTTTCTATAATAGATTTTGCCCTTTTGTGTTGCTGGCTCTTTGTATGCCCCACAATGTCATAATCACCCACTTCTGATATGGAAATCACATTCTTATGTTGCCATTTGTGCCCTTTTAAATCAACTTGATTGTTAACATAGGCATTTACTTGTTTTCTATTAGTTCAGTATTCAAAAGGGTTCTTTTCCAATATTTTCACTTCATTTATTTCTTTACTATAGTTGAGGCTCCTGAACTTGGCCAGCGGATGGATACAGAGTGCTCTGGAGTCACTATCTAACAGTGAACTCACCGGGTCTGGCTGCGTGCCCATTTGCTTTGCTGCTTCCAGGTCCTTTGCTTCACCTTCCCGACACGGTCAGGGAATCTGTTCTCCATGGTCCTCTGCGTCTCGCGTCAGCAGGGCTCTACTGGCTCCAACAATGCGTCAGTGCTTGCCTGCCACCAGTACTTACAAAACAGGGGTGTACAGTTTTTAAAAGGTGCACTTTCTGCTGCACGACCTCTGCAGCTGCATTCTTCAGTGGGAGAGTCCTTTCTCCTGGTGCTTACCACTGCGTCAGCTTTGCAACTATGGTCTGGAGCAATCGGGACCCTCTCAGGACTTGTATCAACCTCATACGCCACCGTGATCCCAGCGTCCATGCTCGCACACAACCTCTGCTTCTGCTGCTGCTTCGTGGAGGAAGGAAAATGACCCCTCCTTATACTGCTACTACTTCCTATGACCTCACCCGAGAGGACATTTTATGCCTCACATTCCTCCTCAGGTGTGGGTGAGTATTCCCAATTGACTGTGACCTTCAGTCCTGTGCCTCTGTAGTCGACTTCTTCATCCCAGTTCCTTGGGATTTATGGGACTTGTAGTCCATAATATAGAATTCAGTTTTATGTGTGAAATTATCATTCTCACGTTCACTTTTCATCTTATTCCTATTCCCTAAAGTACTATGAGGATTCCAAATATTATTTACTTTTTAGAAGAGTATGGTTTTTCAGGATTTCACCTGGGAACATTTAAAGACTCTTACTTATTTCTCTGGGACACATAGGGGCTTTTATGTTTATAAATGTCAGTGATGATTTAAAGAGGGTTTTTCTGACTTTCAGAATATAACTGCTTGTGGTTATCTTCATCTACAGTCAGCTTGGCAAAATAAAAGCTCTCTCTAATAGCAAGCCATTACATATTCCGGCATTACAGATATTCCCTTTCTTGAGGAAGACAAATACTGCGTCTCAACCCACTAAGTGCTCTTATTTCCTTGGGGCACTTCTCCTGCCTGGTGATTCTCCTGGGTAGCACCACCCCCATGGTTAGGATCAGGAAGCATCTGCCTTTCCCTGGCCACCTGAGAGGTGTCAAGGGTTTTGACCCATGTGAATCAATAGACTGGGTAGATGTGGGGATGAGCTGTCGCCGCCCATTATTCTATCCCAAGTCAAAATAAATCATTAGACTGGGTGGATGTGGGGATGAGCTATCGCCGCCCACATTCACGCCAGAATAGGAGAACTGCGCAGTTGGCACGAGACCACTCCCAAGATACAACCTTCTTGTGGGGGGGGGTTCCACATCACCACTCTACTGCAAGGATGCCATCAAAACAATGTTAAGCAAGGGTCCTATACTATCAAGCAAAAGACCACTCTATTGAAATGCATTAATTCAAGACAACTCAAAAATGGATGCAGTACCGACAAATTCCCCAAGGTGGCGCTAGCGGTCTAAACTCTGACAGGGAAACTGTATTTAGGAGTTGCAAGAGGGGCAGGGACTTCAAAGCTTGTTAGTTAATTGGAAATCTTAGCCACCTGCTGTTCCCAGAGGCCAAGAGGCTGGGAAACCTTAACACCCCAGCGACTCACCACAGGAGGCAGGATATCACATGACCCTGTTGATTGATTGAGGAGGGACTTCCAGGCAGCCTGCTGGAGCCCACACTAAAGGCTCTTTCTTTTGAATGGGGTATGTTAATTTTGAGTGTTTCCTGTCAACAGCCCTCTGCCAGCAAGGAGAGACATGTGATCACTGACCCACCCAGACTCCTGGAGGCGGACCCAAACACTTGGGGGAGTTGAATTGCAACAAATATATATTTTATAGAAACAGTGATAATTTATTGTAACCAAATGACAGAAATGTACAACTTTAAGAGTCTTAGTTTGAAAAATGCCCTCACGATTTGAGTCCAAACTCCAAATTGTACCATGTTCTGGGGCCAAACCCTGCTAATTATGATTATTGTAGACAATGTGTTTAAGCTAGAGACATGGAAAGTTACTGGGATATATGTGGAAGGGAAATGTACCTTTGTATAATTTTTGATGAAAAACCAATGTTGCAAAACCCACTAAAATCGAAAATAAGTTGCCATTTTTGAATGCAAGCTCCTAGAAACGCCAGAATAGATTTGTGTGCACATTGACCAGGGGAGTGTCATTTCTGCAGGTCATAAAAATGACATCACTCTGACACACTATCCCTTCCCAAATCAGGGACCAAAGAATCTATTGACCTATCAAATCAAGAGAGGGGCAGGCTTAGGGATGCTAGCCTCTCTACCCAGTTTTTAAAACACATAAAAAGACTTCTGGGACAGGTAGAGACATTCAATTCCATTTGCTGCGGAGCATGCTGACCGACGACTTCACATCCAGAGATCCAGATTTCAAATCCATCAATCTCCAGAACCTGTAGCGGAAATGAACTCCAGAATTTGTAGCAGAGAGGCCTGAATCCACCAGCTGAATCCTCTTCAGCAGGCCTCAAAACCAACCAAACTATTCAACAGCCGGGCGAGCTGTTTGAATTTTTGCAAGAACCTGTAGCAGTATCCAGAAAGCAGTGCTGTATCCGGAACCTGAGAGAACCACAAACCAGACCGTTGTGAGCAGATCCAGTGCTTGACAGACCCAGAGAGCAGAGCTGACCCAGATAGCTGGGACTTCAGAACCACCCGCCGGAAGTCCCGTCCAACCTGACCAGACCGTGACGAAGCCTATTTCAAATTGACATTGTGAGTACCTAGCAGAACTGTGCAGAACCAATCTCTTAGTTAAAATAATCTAATTCAAGCTATTTTAACCTAATTAGAACAACCTCCTAGAAATCGTGTCATCTGTCATTTTTAAAGCTGCACAACTGTCACCTGTCAATTCTGAAGCTGCAAGCTGTCACCTGTCATTTTGAGTTTTAATTTAAATCCGAAAATCTACATTTATTAAATCGTCCGTATCTCTTGAACCGTTTGGGCTAGGAACGAAATTTAACTTTCATTTTAAAGGCTTTCCAACGAACCTAGAACCGACTTCCTACTCCCTATACTTTTTCCGTAATCGCGAGACACGCACTCGCGAAATTTACCGCAATTTGCAATTTGGCCCGATTTCTTCATCTGTAGAAATCAGCAGCTTTTTGCTTCTCTTTGCTAAAATTCGTTTGCAATCTGCTAATCATTCATAGAGTATTGTTAAAGTGAGCCTGAACTAATATAAAGTAGCCATCACCTACCCTGAACCTCTAGAGGGAATTAAAAGCAATTTTAGCACCTTTCACTTCCTTGCAAACCACATTAAAGTAATTCGCCTGTGTTTAAAACTCATCCCTGTTTTCCCTAAGCTTGCTGGGAGAACTGGAACTGTGTATTGCATTATAAAGTGTGATTTGTGGGGATTCTTGAAGACTGTGTGCTCTCCTTCCATTTCTTGTATTGCATAGGGGGGGGAGTGAATTGTCAAAAGAAAAAGTGATCATATTACCTTCTGCTAGAATCATAACAAGTTATTTCTGTACTGCATTTTATTCCACCTTGTGTTTCCTTGAACCATATAAAGCATTCTTTCCCACCTTATTCTTCTGTTCCTATTCATAAGTTACCTCTTGCTGACTACTGCTCATATTCACAAGTGTAATATCCATTATCAATTTATTTATAGAAGTGTGATATATATTGTTTACATTTCCAAATAAACCTTTTAATTTGCAAAACAAACCTACTTCTTGGCTCAGTGGGGTCAGAGGGATTCTAAGAGGGGGTGTTATACAAGGGCTGTCATCCAGAGTACTGAACTGGATATAAAAATACCTCAATAAGGGTTTTCCTCAGCATCCCAGACTAGGCATTGACTTAGCTGTAGTGTTGATTGAATATCGCTTACAGAGGAGACTTTAGGTAGGGGTTTTGTGAGGACAATGTTGCTACAGCATGATAAAGTAATTTAAAAATAGAAATGAGTTTCTGTGCAGAATGTTGTGATGCTGTGTGTGTTCATATGTATGGAGTGTTTGTGTGTACACAAAGGGCACACACACACAAATACTATGGTGAGGGTGAAGCCCCCTTCTCCCTAGAATCACTTTGCATATTCATGGATGGTAGGCAACTAAACCCCTACACCCCCATGGCCACCCCATCCCATCCCATCCCAGCCCAGCCCAGCCAAAATGATTTAGCCGCACACACCTGCTTAGATTAACCCAACCCAAGCACAAACTGTGATTGCCTGTCTAAAGGTTAACCCTATACTCCTGAACTCATGAGTAGCAAGCTTTTAATACAGCCTTGCAGTCCGACCTTTGTCTGGATGCAAGACTGACTGCAGCACAGCCATACACAGCATCTGTTTTCCAGGATTCTGTTGCCCACCCCTTCACAGCAGCCTCCTAGCACAAATGTTTCTTTATCCACAAACTGTGTAATTTCTGTGAAAACAGTGACCATCTGCCAAACGGACACTGCTCTGAGGCAATCTATGGCTCTTGTTTTGAAAAACCTGCTCACAGCTACATGACCAACGTCCTGGAGCATTTTGCATTCCCGTTTTCCCAGCAGCATACATGTGTACTAAGGATCCTTACACCCATTTGTAGTGTCCTTTTCAAACATCACAGATGTTCGCTGCAGTGAGTGGGTATGTATATTACAGGTTCTGCAGTAGCGACCCTGTAGTTATGGATAAATTGCACTTCCAATATGAAATGCAGGTTTTTGGGTGGCTTATAACTTTGGCACCATTCAACGAATCCTCATGAAAGCTTGCAAAAAAAGTTTAGAGCCATCTCTAAGTGAAATTTGAGAAGTTTTGTGCATTTTCAGGAAGGGAGGATAAAGTTGTAGGGGCAGTTCCAAAACGCTTGAAATTCAGGTAGACTTGAAAGGAAAAATCTTTTGCTTATGGCTACAGCACAAACCGCTGGATGGATTTGCACCAAACTTGCACGAGGAGCAGTCGGATGGCACTGAGCGTGCTTTTGTAAATTTACTCTAAATCTGTTCAGTAGATTTTCTAAAAATGCTCAAACTATAGGGCCCAAAATAGTAATGGCCGGCTGCAGGCTCACTTCTGATTTGGTGTCCGCGGACGCCCCTGGACCAATCGGAGAGCCATGTAACATTTGCGGACATGTTACACGACCAATGATTGGTCAATTGAACAACATGAAGAGCATCAAAAGTTTTGAAACGAGTGCCATGTTGGATTCGTGAACTGTGTCTGTAGTTCACAGGCATAGCGGTAGAATAAACTGTGAAAAATACATTTCTGGTTATTTTCAGGATGAAAGAGTGCCTGAGAAGGGTGAGGGGAAAGACAAAAAGGAAAAGTGCACGAGGCACTGTGTGTAGAAATGGCTGTATAGTTGTTGCATAATTTGCAGCCCTTTTTATCTGTCTACAGGTAGTAATGACATCACTATGCGTTTACAGACATCTATGGCAATGGTTGTGTTATGTTATATGCTACAACAATGCTTAATTTGGGTTCTATACTTGTGTAATGAAACTAATGAGTGTGACTAATAATTAAGTACATTTCTGGTTATTTTGAGAATGAAAGACTGTCTGCAGAGGGTGAGGAGAAGAAGAATAGGAAAAATGTATGCGTTATTGTGTCTAAAAATGGCTGTGGTGCTGTCACTGAGTGTACATATTCAGTAAAAAAACGTTGTTAAAGGGACATTATGGTTAAGTTGCGCTACTAAAACCCTATGAAATTCAGTGAAAAAACTTTGTTAAAGGGACGTTATGGTTCAAAGTAAAACCGAAAAACCCCTGAAATTCGGCTATTATGGTAAGATAAGCAACCATAACTCGCGCCACCGTGCACTGCTAACACTAACACCCAGGACATCAAAGATGACTGAATTTCATAGGTTTTTAGTAGCGCAACTTAACCATAAAGTCACTTTAACACATTGTTTTTTAATGAATTTCATAGTTTTTTATTAATGCAACGTAACCATAACGTCCTTTTCAATGGAGGAAGACCACTACCATCCTAGGTTCTCAAAGTGGGAACCCGGGGTGGTAAAAAAAGATTTTTCTTCCCAAACCAGGACACCGCAGGCAGGCGTCCCGGTGTAGGAAGGAAAATCTTTTACCAAGATGGACACCAGGGAAAGGGAAGGCAGGGTGCATTAAGAGAACAAAAAAGGGCATCGGCAGGGGGTCGGGAAGACCAGGAGAGAGACACGGGGCATGAGTGGGGGGGTAACACGAGGGAGACACGGGGAATGAGCAGGGGGTGGAAAGAAGGGAGACACAGGGCATGAGCGGGGGTGGGGGTGAACAGGGGAGACACGGGCCATGAGCAGGGGGAAAAGGAGGGAGACAGACACGGAGCATGAGCGGGGGTGAACAGGAGAGACACGGGGCATGAGCGGGAAGTAGGGGGGGAAGGAAGACTGGGCATGAGCGGGGAGTGGGAGGAAGAAGGTAGACACCGGGCATGAGCGGGTGTGGGGGGAACAAGAGGTCAACAAGGGGCATCATAGGAGGGTGTGACAAGAGGAAGACACGTGGCATGAGCAGGGAGGAGTGGGGGGCAAAAGGAGAGAGACACGGCATGAGCGGGGGGTTGGGGGCAACAGGAGAGACACAGGGCATGAGCGGGGGGTGGGGGGTACAGGAGACAGACATGCGGCATGAGCGGGGGGTGAGGGGCAACAGGAGAACAGGAGGGAGACACGGGGCACGGAGCAGGACATTTCGGGGCGGCCGGTTCGGTGCGGGACGATTTGGCGCGGCTGGTCGGCACAGGAGCCGGTTCAGCGCGGCAGCCCGCGCTGTACTGGCCACACATAAATGTCCTGCGAGTTCTTCATGCAGGCACCACAGTCACGCAGCGTACACAGCCGGGCCCGCGAAGGTGGGGGCTGTGCTGCTCGGAGCAGTCTGCTCTGAGCAGCACAGCCCCCACCCTCGTGAGCCCGGCAGATCAATTCTGCTCTGTGGGCCGCACCCCAGTGCACACCGCCTGCTGTTTAGGGAAACGTTCAGTGCAGTGCACTGGAAGTGCGAGTTTCTACTTCATCCCACACTATTTTAAAATGAAACCGCTCTAGAACAGTTTCATTTTAAAATAGTGTGGGGTGAAGTTGAAACTCGCATTTTCAGTGCACGGCACTGAACGTTTCCCTAAACAGCAGGCGATGTGCACTGGTGTGCGGCGGGCCAAAACATCCTGTCGCTGAAACGGGGTAGACACACGGGGAATGAGCGGGGGAGGGATAGAGACACAGGGCATGAGTGAGGGGTGGGCGGCGGGAGGGATAGAGACATGGGGCATGAGCGGGGGGTGGGGGCGGGAGGGATAGAGATGCGGGGGGTGGGCGGCGTGAGGGATAGACACACGGGGCATGAGCGGGGGGTCAGGGGTGGGGGGAGGGGAGAGACACACGGGATGAGCGGGGGTGAGAGGGAGGGGAGAGAAACATGGGGCATGAGCGGGGGGTGGGTGGCGGGAGGGATAGAGACACTGGGGATGAGCGGGAGGTAGTGAGACACACGGGGCATGAGCGGGGGGTGGGTAGGAGGGGGAGAGACACATGGGGGGTGGGCGGGGGAGGGATAGACACACAGGGAATGAGCAGGGGTGGGCGGGAGGGAGGGATAGACACACAGGGCATGAGCGGGGGTGGGGGGGCAGGGGGAGAGACACACGGGCTATGAGCGGAGGGAGGGTGGGCGGGAGGGGGAGAGACACACGTGGCATGAGCAGGGGGTGGGTGGGAGGGGGAGACACACTGGGCATGAGCGGGGGGTGAGGGGGAGGGAGAGACACACTGGGCATGAGCAGGGGGTGGGGGAGGGAGAGAGACACAAGGCGTTCGTTTGCAGGTGGCAGACCCTGCTCCTCGGCCCTCCGCTGGCCACCGTGTGCCGATGGTGTGAGCGGGGGGCTAGAGGAACAGGGGAGACACGGTGCATGTGTGGGGATGGGGGGACAAGAAGGACACACGGAGCATGAGGAGACAGACACGGTCGGACTTACTGTGCAGGCGGCAGATCCCGCTCCTGCTGACAAAGTCTCCCATGCGAGGAACAAAGATGGCGGGCGTCTCTGAAGCCAGACGTACTGCATGCTTTCACTGCATCCAATTAGAGAGCACATTAGATGTCCGTGGACATCACGCAAGCTGCTTGCCCAATCACCGTCCTGACGCGGAGCAAACAGGGAAGTGTGTCCGCGAAGCGAACACAGATGTCACTAATTTTTTCACTTACATTTTTGTCATTTTTTTAAAGAAAATTACTGGACAGATTTACACCAAATAAAGCAAAGCACGCTTTCGGGACCAAGCCGCCACTCTGGTGTAAATCCGTCCAGCGGTTTGGGCTGTAGGCGTGAGCAAAGTTTTTTCCCATTATGTCTATGGGAAAAAACAAAAGTTTTGGGACCCCCCTATAACTTTTCCCCCCCTGGACAAATCCTCAGCAAACTTTGCAAAAAAATTCAGAGTGGGCCATAATAGTTTGTTTACTTTTGGTTGCATGCACGCAAGAAACTATGTGACTACTGGCAATGGCAACAATAGTGCACTTAGTTGAACATCGTAAGAAGGGAATGTTGTTCGGGGCATGCTTGCTCGGTTCAACTTTTTATCCTATTTTCTTCAGACTTGCATTTATGAAAGGGAGTCACATTTTGAATTGGGTAGAAAGCGGTACTGTGCGTATTAAGTAATCACATATTTGACGGCGTGTTTTAAGTGTATTGTAATTTTAGGAATTTGTTTTGTGTGTGTTTATGTTTAAAGTAGTTGGATACCCATTGGTGTATTCTAAGTGTATAGTATTGAAAATAAGAATTGAAAGCAGAATTTAATGTCTCATTTTGGTTTTAATGAATATTAAGCATTTCTTAGATTTGCAGGTAACCTTTGCTTTTGAGCAATGTAGTGTTGTTACATTTAAACAAGCCCCTCTTTTTCATATATGCAGTATGGTGGCCTGAAGTGGTTATGGCACCAGAGTGGTACATTATGCCTACTGTTATGAATGTTTTCTTGCTAAGAGATTTTTTGGCGTGTGGGAAGTTAGTGAGTTTACAGTTATTTTTAGTGCTGTCTGCGTTGTATCTTAAAAGTGTTTAATATTACATATTAGGCATATGAATCTATTTGTCTGTTTGGTAGATTGGCAAAATGAGCATAATATGCCATGATTTGCATTTTGGAGAAGTTGTTGAAATGTAATTGCATTATGATTTGGTATAGATACCTACACATATCGTTCATTTGGGCACACCCTTGTGAAACATGGTTGCAGGTACTGCATGTTTGTTTCCAAGTGTATGAAATTTGTAAGCGTTCTTTTATAGGGATGTGCTTTGTCTCTAGTCCTTATAGTAAGTACATTAGGGATCCTCCTCTGTGTTTATGGTGAATTTAATAATTATTATACAGTGTTCCACCGCATGCATGCCGGACCTAGTGGCACAGTGTACACGGAACCGAAAACACCGGAACCGGAAATCACGTGATCGCCGGAACCGGAAAAAGCCTGGCAGCCATTACAAAAATCACAATCCACTGCAATCTCCCTGTACCAGAAGCCATCCAGCCTTAGTGAGTGCCCAACACATACATGGACATGACATCAAGGGTTCCCCAAACGCGACAGCGGATGCCATGCTTCAGTGAGGCAGAGCTCCCATGCTGGTGGAGCACATAGTGGAAAATGCTGGGGAACTTTTCTCTGAAGACCAGCGGCCCAGCACACAGTTCCAGCACAAGGCAATATTGGTAGAAGCAGACGGAAGGTGACAGCTGTGGGTGTGACCGCACAGAGTGTAAAAGACTGCCACAGTGGTGGGATGACCTCTGGCTAAGGGTGCAGAACCTTCTTGCTGCACACCGTGGCAAATGCACAGCCACAGGTGGTGGACCACCCTCACCCCGAAGCTGCTTCCATGGGTGGAGAAGTGCAGCACTGTGCTGTATGCGGAGGGCATTGAGGGAGTCGGTGCAGCAAAAGCAGGAGCTGGGACACCTGTCGAGGCTGGTGAGTACAGAAACTGCACAAATGTAAAGCTCACTCAAGCATATCCTGCCCCCCCTACCATCAATGCACATAAATGCCCTTAGCATTGTCCACATCGCCCAACCGCACCAAGCACTGCCATGTCGCCCCCAACTGAATACAGTGCAAAGCAAGTCACATGCCCTGCCCCCAAGTATGACCCATACACAACCACATTACAAAGCACCACACATGACTGCGTGTGAACTGACACTATGGTTCCTGTAAGTAGACCGCCACACATGTCAAAGGTCCAGCAAAAACATGAGGATGGCCCATTACACTGGCTGCCAGGGCTGAAGCGACCACAGGCCTATCTGTGGCATGTGCTGCGGTCCTGGCATGCTGAGTTGCCATGTAATCCCTGCCACCATCAACAACATTTCCACTACACATGCCTATCCACCCACATGGAACCGTATGGGACTTAATGCAAATGTCATTCAAGAAAATCCTGCCACCATGACTTCCTCGTCCCTGGACTTTGATTAGTCTAGTTGCACTCTTAAGTCAGCATTGGCAATGGCTCCAGTAGCACTGGCACGGTTAATACAGGACCCATAATGAGGCACAGTGTCGCCTGCACACACACCCATGCAGGGACACCCATGCACGGCTGTATGTACAGCGTTGGCCATGCACCCAGGCACCCCCCAACCCTCCCCCAAACTGCACATTCAACCACAGATGAACAACTCTTCAGCAGGCTCAAATGACAATAGAAGAAAACATAACCCACGAAGGCGACAATGTACATCCTGGTCACGAGTATTGCATGTGTGTCTGATGTTCTGCTACTGTCAGAACATCACAAGACTGGTACATCCTCACCTGTGTGGACACATGGGCCCAAACTGATTGTGGAGTGCATGTTACTCATATGACCCTGGCAGCCCTAGCATAAAAACACCACACACATACTGGCCATGCAACCAGGTCACACGTCAACTCCAGGCACACAGCCCCCCCAACAACCTTTGCAATACATTCCAAATATCTGCACATGGGCAGACACAGTTTGACACTACCTGCAGCCCATTGTGGGGGTACATATGAGCATACCCAGCACAGCTGTGTCACATGTGTCGTCTGCAAAGTGCCTGTAGCTGAGTCAACGCAACCCATTCATGAGTTAGACAAACCATGCAGCATTGCCTGCCCCCCACAATGTAATATAGCACGATGACCATGTTGCATGTACTTGTACGATACTCATCCAGTCAGTTCCTGTTTGGTAGAATTATATGCAGTACCCTTTGGGAACACTACACACAATTAAGACTACAAGTGACAGTATAAATTCACCTTTGGTACAAGCCTGTACTACACAGTTATAGTGGTATCAGTAGCGGAGCAGCCAGACTTATCTCAAGAGTAAGTGAGCAGTAGAAATAGTTACACAAAGGACAGCAATTGCTATGATTCAGGCAAACACTGATTCAATGTTTCTAAGTAAAAGAATATATATTTATTTACTCAACAGTTGTATAACATTTCACTATTCGTAGCAAGTCAAAATCACAATCAAAAATACACCACACTTCCCTTAAATTCTAGACCAGTTAGGCTCACAAAATGAAGTGGGAGCAAAATGGCACTCCAGTAATTTAAAAGGGAGGGAAAGACAAAGTTATCATCAATTAGGCAAAACCAACAGGTAAGTATTCTGAGCAGTTGAACAAGAGAGACTACAGTGAGGAGATCAGCTAGAAAAAGTTTATGGCCAAAGTCAATGGGTCAAAAGTCTTTTGCTCAAGATCACACAGTTCAGGGTAGTTCACGGTAAAGTTTGTGGCACAGATTCCAGACGAGGTTGGTTGGTAAAAAAGTCAGTTCAAAGAGAAGAGAATGGCAAGCCCTTGGATTAGAGAAAGATTTCAAACACTTTCACCCTGGCTCAGGCAAAACACACCACCGGATTTGCACATTACCTTGAAACGGAGAGGGGGCTGTAACTGAGGCAGAAGTTCCTGTAAGTCCTGCAGGCTCACGGTTCCTGAAGCGACTGTCGGACTGGTCGGAAGTAGGAAGACCTGAGGGTCCTGCAGTACCCAGGGAAGAAACCAGCAGCAGTGCCAAACAACGAATAAAAGGTGTGCTCCTTAAAACCCAAGCAGGGTCCGACCTTCCTGGCTATCCGGCCCACTGTAACTCTGTACAGCAAATTCAACCAGAGGAGGGGTCCTGGCTTGTAGGTTGGGCGAACTGGTTGGTCCCACCAGCTCAAGGGAAGAAGGTTCCTGGAGGATATTCTCTGTCGTCAGATTTGGAGATTTGCACCTGCAGCAGGGCTTCACCGGGCGGTTCAGTCATTGTAGGGGTCCTCTTCTTCCAGTTCCTCGTTGGTTCTTTCGTTCCAGTGGCGACTCTGTCTTTCTAGTCCCAGAGACCTGCTTTTTATGCAGTTTTCCCACATTCATACAGCCGGCTGTCAATCGCACAGCAGGGTGGCTGGACTGGCAAGGCCAGTCCCCTTAGCCAATCAGACAAGAGTGCGACTTGGGTTACTAAGGCAACCTATGGCAGGGGTCCGAAGATCCCTCCCTTACATCCTGCCTACCTAGACTATCTGGCGCCTTAAGGAGGGCTTCTGTGCAGAAGCCCGCCAAAAGACGACGAACAAAGGAGTCATTCCTGTTTTGGCGCACAGAGAAAAACACGAGAAAGACTTTAACAAAAAGAAATGGCAACGAAACCCAGTCAGAGCCAAAATAAAATGTATTTGGTCAAGTGGGTTTATGTTTGAGGCTAATATAATAGCCTAAAACATTACCACGTTATATAAGATAACTGCGGTAGAAAAGTTAGGGTAGATACCACTGCCACCAGCCAAGTCTTAATGTTAAGGGAGCGAAACAATGCCTCAAGAGGTACAGACAAAAAGGGATAGAAGTTAACCCTTTCCAATACTCCATGTAAGATGGGGTGTACTGGGTCTTTGGTTTAAAGTGACTATACAACGTTAATGGCAACTTTACCTGTTTCTGGGGGACAGTAGTCAGCCCCAGAAAAATGGAGTCAGTGGGAAGTCTCAAAGACAACCCTGTGTCACTGCAGTGAAGGTTCTGTGTAACACACACAAAGAGTGGTGCACGTGGAGTAGGTGAGGCTCCAGTGCCCAAGATCACACAACATGTAGAAATACACATAGCAAAACACATGTAAGAGTGGGAAAAAGGCTCACACTCTTACCAGGTGAAAGAATAAATCGTAGAAATCCAGCAAAGCTGCTGGGGGACTCTTTAGGTAAGGGAAATGAACCATTTATGAGAATTCTGCCTAAGACTTCCCTAACAGCATGCCTTCCATTCACCCACAGGAACATCCTCTGACATGGACGGCGGTCAAGCACAAACTTCAAGGGGCAGCGGACGTGCAGGGCCCACAGCACAACATCCCTCAACCTCCGGTGCAAGCCGCTCAGCCATCAGGGCAGTGACAAATGCTATGGTACACCACGCAGAGCCGGCAGACATCCCTGCTGCACCTGTGACATTAGGCAGCCCCTCTGCCTGTCCCACCTGCTGCCCCTGCGACACACACAGCCACATGTGCATTCCCACTGGGACGTGCAGCACCACCTCCACACCAGGTCAAGTCTTATGACACAGTCAGCAGTGCTGGGGATGGGGCTGTTGAGGCAGGCGGAAACAGCGAGAGGACACTGAGCACACCCCAGATGTTCTGGGCACAATCAGCCCCAGAAGTCTCATGGGCTTGCCCAGCCCATCATTCCAGGAGCTCAATGCCCACTTCCAACAGATGGAGGAGCGCTAGGACACACTGACCACACTGGTGCAGCAGCACTTAGAGGAGTCACGGCTTCAGAGGGGGAGCAATCAGGCTATTGGCTGCTGGGTTGCCCGTGCCATTGGGTGTTTGGCCTATGCCACAGTCCTCCTGTCTCGGAGGGTCTGTGAGGGCAATATTGTTCAATTGAAGATAGCCGAGACAATGGCACTGGCCCTACAGGCTATAATGTCACACCTACCACCTCAAAACACGCCTGTTCCCTCCACCAGCACCACACCTGCAAGCTTACAGGCAGGCAGCCCCAGGAGAAGATCAATGCTCCTGTCTGGGTCATCTCAGAGGGACAAACATGGTGCCAAGCGTTGCAGGAAGTAGTGCTGAATCATTGACACTTGCTCCACATGTTGATATTTTGGGCCTGGGAGGTGGTAGAGTACATTTGGGAGGGTATTGTTGTAGCACCTGTTTTAATTTCTCTTGCTCATAATACACTGGGTCGTGCATCTGAATCACGAGTGGACATTCTTCTTCTGTGTGAGTATTCATTATTTAATGAAAGTGTTACAAATTACGGGTCAGAAATTGTGCTCCATGTGTTTTTGAGGATTGCTGACCATCCATACCATACCGCTGGGGTTGCACTCCCATCCCATCATCGTCGTCATCTCCATCCTCCTCATCCGCTGGGTGCATGTCCGGGGGCAGGGGAATGTTCTAGCGAATACACATATTGTGCAGCATGGCACATGCTAGGACAATTTTGCCAACCTTGATGGGGCTATACATTAGTGCCCCGCCGGAACGCCTGAGGCAGCAGAACCTGGTATTGAGCAGTCCAAAAGTCTGCTCTGTGATGCCCCATGTATGGATGTGTGCACGGTTGTAGGCCTCCTCATGCCTGTTCTGTGGTCATCTAACGGGTGTCATCAGCCTTGGTGTGAGGGGGTATCCGGCATCACCTGCATGGGAGTGACAGGTGATTGGATGTTTGTAGTGGGAATTTCTTGTCAGTGATGATAGCATGTCCACATTTCCAGGATTAGCACACAACCTAATACATGCCACATATGACCCAATGGATTTTCAAAAATGTAAATGTGACAACCTTTGTATATTCCAATGTTTGGCACTCATTTCTACTGAGACTGTTTGGCATGCTCACCGCCTGTAGTCATAATATGGCCTTCAATGCTACTACATTTTCCTTATTCCTTTCAATGTACACAATGGTGTGTGTCTGCATACTAGGAGCCTCATGTCTTGTATGGTGCTAACATTCTGCATTTTGCACCCGCAGCGTACTAGAGGCAAGACACTGCTGTGTGCAGTGGGCTCAATAGGCAATGTGCACATGGGAGCACCTGCTACTTTCTCACCAGTGGCAATGCTCCCATGTATTGCATAGTATGCCACTCCGTGGCTGGGTGGACTTTCAATTTCCCGGTATATGGATTTCTGTGACATAGAACACTGTCATGGACCTCATGCAGTGGTAGGCCAGGTGCACTCTGGTGAGTGCCTATTTACCCCCCCACTACACAGAGGTAAAACATTGGTCATTCTACTCACCCAACAGCCAGGTGCACTCTGGTGAGTGCCTATTTACCCCCCCCCACTACATAGAGGTAAAACATTGGTCATTCTACACACCCAACAGCCAGGTGCTCTCTCTGATGTGACGTACCATGTACCCTGGCAACGTGGTGTTCCGCAATACTATTGAGTCATGTGTGGATCCCGTAAAACATGCACAGCAATGGGTGATGAGGTGTTCAGCATCACATACCATCTGCATGCTGAGGGAGTAGGATTGTTTGCGATTTCTATACACTGCCTCGATGGCATGTCTGGCAACCAACTCGACATGGGTGTGATCTAATGCACCAATGCAATTGGCATGCCTGCAAGGGCATGGAAGGCCACTTTGGTGGCATTAACCTGGGCAGGGGTTCGGGGTAGGGCAATGTGGTCTGCCACATTGTGCAGCAGTGTATCCAGTACCTGGAACAGAATCCTGGAAAAACATGGTTGTGACAGGCCTGCAGCTCACCCATATTTTGCCTGTATATGCTGGTTGCAAGGAAGTGCAGTACCAACACTATCTTTAGCAAGGGTGGGATTGCAGTTTGTATGTTTATCATGCTGCTGATGTCTTCATTAATAAGGGTGACTATTGATATTATGGTCTCCCTGGCAAGCTGGTACAAGGTGTGGATTTAGCTTGGGGTCAGGTTCCAGGGTGAGGCCCTTAAGCGGGGTATTGGTGGCTGCCAGCAGGGTGCTACATGCTGGACATTGATGTTAGGCATGGCCAACCAGTTCGGCATGTGCCAAGAGGCACCTCCTCTGTCTCTCTGCTGCTTCAATAATAGCTCCTTGCAGGTTCCCCAGCCCAATTGCTGCTACAGCGACTGCTAGCATGGTTGTGTTGGGAGGTGGGTTGGGTGTGGGTGTGGTCCTTTTTGTCCATTCCCAGTGGTAAATGGTGTTCAGCTGGGCTAATTTACTACATCTGGAGCCTGTTCCTGTTCTCCTGGTACTGTTTAATGCCTGGTCCACGGCGCCAGTATTACAGGCGTGGTGGTCACAGTGCCACCGCCATTTTATGGCAGTGTTTCCATGTGGGCTGAACTCTGAATGTGTCCATAGTACAGCTGTGCCGGTAATTCACAGACATCCGGTGACTCTTTGCGCTGTTTACGGTCACGTGCTACTGGGTGCGGTAGCACCATGGGGGTCACTTTGGAGTGACAGTGTTTCCGCACTTTTGACTCGGAATGTGCCAGCCCTGAATGTGCCGGCACTGCTATTTCCGGACCTTGTAATGAGGCCAACTGTCTATAGTGTCTGGGTTGTTAGTGGCATTTCTGTGCAGGGTGAGAATTTGTAAACATAGCTGTTCTGAGCCATGTAAGTACATATTGTCCACAATTGATGGCCATTGGAATAGAATATTGATTGCTACATTTGCATAGCAATTTACTCCCATTGTGTTGCTGAATTTTAAAGGACACGAGAATTTGATCTCTCTCTGGTTTGAAGGTTCTGCTTTCGTTTTTTCTTTTTTTTTTTTACAGGGATTATGATGTGATCTGTTATGGTCTCTGTTTGTACTAGTTGTCTTTTTAAAGGTTTTCTTTTTTGACGTACACGGTACGTATTGAGGTGCAGAGTGTATAGTGCATGCAGCCCATTGTATTCTAGGATGCAAGGCATGCTAGAGATGACTTTGTTTGCATCAAAGTTAACTAAGAATAGACCAGTGAGCATACAAAGATGTGAAGGTGCTGCTGTGCTGCCAATATCTACAAGTGTGTGGTCGAGGGTTAGAGCTTGTGACTTGTGAATGGTAACAGCATATGCAAGAGGCAGAGAGAATTGTTTGCTGCATACATACATATCTTTAAAAAGAAGGAAACATGCTGTGGTGCAGGGGATTTGTTTATTTTATTCAAGTTTGTTAAAATTGATGATGACAAACTAGATATTATTTTAATTTTGATATGTTTGAATGCCAACAACTGTTCCAATTGCCCCATTGACTAAACCTTGTTCTCTGCCAAGGTTGAGTTTACTATCACTCTGGAGTTTAGGTAGAGAGTTAATAGTTTTTCCAATCTAGCTGTGTTTTTCTAGGTAATTTAGTCAAGCTGTTGCTTTTTGACACACAGGGAGTGTCATGCCACGCACTTCTAGTTTGTATGTGCAGCTGATGCGAACTATGGGTTGCATCTCTTTGTTCAGCATCGTTTCATTAAACTGGTCAAAATTTGCAAGGGTTGGCATTAAACAGATGCATGTTTTATTTTATTTAGTTAATTGTTCCATTACATCAGAGGTAGATGTGTTTAGTCCATATAGCTCATTTAGGAATCTACTTTTTAAAGATGACTTTGCGTCTTCAGAAAGCACAGAAATTGTAATGTTTTTTAAAATGTGAGCATATGTTGGATCTGCAGAAGGTCACCTGTTTTGTGCAAGTTCTATGTAGCAAAAATAATGCTACAGATGGACATTGCCTATGCTGCCAATAGTTATGATATTCTTTTTAGCCCATTGTTTTAAATATGGGTAGCCCTTTCACTAGTGTTGACTGTAGGAGGTCTCCAAAGACCATGACATGTTTTCCTCCTAACAGTTTTTTGTTTCCTGTTTTTAGTAGTTCATGCATTCTTAGATGAATTAAAGCCAGCATTGGGTTGGAAACCATGCTTACTTCTACTAGGAGGATTTTCTTTTGTCATAGAATTCTGCACACTTCAGTTGCAGCTTCTCCTGGAAATTTGTAATTTTCTTATGTGTTTTGGTATTCTACTGGGAGGAGGAGTAGTTGGTGTAAAGCTCCACCTCCTAAGTTGTAAGCAACTAGACCCATTGGGGGCTGTTATTTGTTTGTCTTTTAAAAATGTTCTGATTGTTTTGAATTAAGGTTTTGCCAGAACTAGCTTCACAACTTTTACAACTGCAAGTATTATTGTTCAATTTCTCCAGTGGCTTCTAGGTTAATGGTGAATTGTTCATCCTTTAACTGTGATTTGAGCACTGACAAATCTTCTTTAGATTGTTTGGGTTAATGCACCGTGTTTTCTACTTCATTCATTGCAATTTCTGCTTCATCTTGAATGAGTGATTCTCCAAGTCGTTCTTGGCTTCCTGTAAGAGATGGTTGACTTCCTTAAGGAGTGTCTTTATCTAGTGGTTTTTCTATTTCTTCTTCTTGTTGGCATTTCTTTGTTCTATTTAAAATGTGTCATTTGTTATAATGCTTTCATTTGCCTTGAGTGCAGCTTTAAATGTGTCATGGTCATCTAACAATTCTTCATCTTTTCTCCAAGGTTTGAATAGTTGCAGTAGGGCCATGTAAAGCAGTTATCTATGCTCTTCAGATCTAAATGATAATTTCAAATGGTTAATTAGACTGGGTTTTGAAAGTCTTAGTAGACTTTTGTCACAATTTAATACTGAGTTTTTGCCAGTTGTATCATTTGGCATTACATTTGTTTGTATGTATAGTTTTGGGCTGTATCATACAGGCACATGTTTTCCAAAGCAGCACTTCTGTTTGGATAATATGTATCAATGAGTTTATTGTTTAAGATGTCTTGGCTTTTGAGATTTTCTGTGGCCATAGATTTGATGCCTTGATAGGATTTAAGTACTCTTTTTCACGATGAAGCTGGACGATGGTTGAGTCAGGGAATTTTTTCAGATTTCCCATACATGGCTGTACTTGTTAAAAGATCTGCAGCTTTATAAGAACCACATTCTCTATGGACCAGAATTTTGATACCAAAGCTGAACAATTTTTGTGAAGGATTTTTGTCAGATGATATGTCATTCCAGAGGTAATTTAGCTATGTTTTCTCTGCTTTGGGAAGATAAGCTGTGACCAATCATGCAACGACAGTTGAATTGTCTGCAATGTATTGAATGTCTGTAAGCGTTACGTAAGAGTGCAATGATAGGATTGTAGTCATTGATGTACTTGGATGCTTTATCTCTTTTAATGTTGTATGTGTTCTTGGGAGATTTGTTTTTGACGCTATGCCTAACAGAAGAATTGAAACTATTTACTTGACCTTTGGTACAAACTGGTCTAAGGAATCCAAATACTTGTGTACGAGTGCAATAGAAATAAAATATCAATCAAAACAACATTTAGTAACATGTTTTTCTTTGTTTTTGTATCAACATCGTCAGTATTCACTGCACTTATGACGTTGGAAACCGATGATTTGTGTCCATAGGTCATTATGTATGTCTTCTGATGGGCTGTCACAGGTAATGTAGTTTTCAATAAATTGTAGAACAGTGGCATCACAGTCGTGGCCACATTTGCGGGAATTTTTAATTCACAAAACCATGTGGATGTGTGGTGCTCCACTGGATTGATATTCTTCCCGCCAAAAGAATTGTTCTACTTCTCAGAGTGGAGGACAGTTTTTTATTACAGATGAAGTGTAACATGGCAATGAAACGATGGTGAAAGTATCTTAAGACATTGACCAGATTGAGAGAACAGAGTTCTCAAGTACTTTTTATGTCTATTCCTTCTTTATTTTGTTTTGCAGTGCTTAGAAAGTCATCAAAATCATCCCATGCATATTCTGCACAACTCAAAGTAATGTACCATTTGAGGATGGCCTAGGTTTCTTAACATGCAATGTACACCAACCTGACATCAAAACCAATATTCCTTTGTACCACATATATTTGCCAAGCGATTTGTAATACTTGACTGCAAAACTTAATCTTTGTTTTTAATCTTTTGAAGGAGTTCAGTAGCTCACATGTTTAGAACATGGGTGCCTCCTTTTAGTGTGTGTGCAACTCAGTGACATAGAGTTGCTAGTTCACTTTCAAACAAGAGTCTGAAAGTGTATTCAACATTTTGCAGGTATTTTGGATCTTCAGAATACATTTGTAGAGAACAATATTCTGGTGCACTGATTTATGAGTCTCATCGCGTCTTCCTCCTTTTCATGTAGGGAAGGGTAGTGGGAAACAACATGCTTCTAAATGTGTTACCATATACTCATTGGAGACCTGTTAGCTTGATGCATTCGATATGTTTCTGATGCATTTTCCATGGTTCCTCTGGAATGTAGTGGGTGAATTGTATACTGGTCAAGAATGTTCTCCGTAGTAATAGCATCAACATGTTCAAATTGACATATTTGAGGTGCATCTTCATATATTTGTGTTGTTTCTTTTAAGTTTTCTTCTATGCTTTTATCTTTGCAGTATTCATTGTTTTGTTTAAGATTCTCTCAGGCTTTTTTAACTTTGTTTAAGACAACTAGTTATCACTTTCTTTTGTTGACACACCATTAACTAGTACAATCAAAGATTTTTGTACTGGTCGTCCTACTCGTAGTGTTTCCACATTTTTGTTAAGGTCTAATGGTAAGTATTCTACCTTGTCACAAATGCCTTTGAGTTATTCTGATGGAGGCAATTTGGCAGTTTTGGGTTGCAGACGTATGATAGGTTGGAATGGGTCTACTGTTTGAATTATGATACTCTCATATAGATCAAGTCGTTGGTGAGCATTTGGAAGTGGAAATATTTATATGTTATTATTGACAGATTGAGATGGCATTTGGTTATCATCAAGCTTCTTATTCAGTATGTGCAAACTATTAAGGCATCCATTATGTTGTATTTATGTTCTGCTATTAAATACAAGACCCTTTGGAACCATTGTGATTCCTCATTGTCGTCTATCTTGTAGGACAATTCTACTGTTTTTGTACTTTTCTTATAGAAAGTTATGTGACAACAGTCACATACTTTGTCTGAAATTTCAGCAGATGTGCTTTTCAAACTTTGCTATTTCGTTTTTGTATGTGTTTGTAAGAAGGTTAGTGTTAGAAAGTTGGTGGTTAATGATTTGTAAGTAAACTGTTTTCCAATTCCTGTTTAGTTCCGACTTTTTTTATTTTTTATGCGTTCTACTTGTCTAAGGACTTCTTGGCTGTTCCATGTATGAGATTGTTATTGCGTTTTTGTAGTTCTATAACAGAATTGTAAGCATTGTACAATCTATGCACACAGTTCTGATTGCAGAATGGTGTATTGCTAACGTTTGTATGTGATGTAAGGTACTTTTACACGTGGTTCCTGAAATGCAAGCTAATGAATGTCCTTGTAGTTAGATGCACACCGGACATGAGACCATGTTTTGTAAAATTTGGATTCTACATTTGTCTTTTATTTTAACATAGTGATTGAGGAATTGTTGTAAACAATGTGAAAGACTATTGACACATGTTGAATATTGAGGTGCACATCTATTTGTACACTGGACGACCTGTGTGGACATGATGAACATTTGGTTGAAAGTTTGTTTGGGAAGATTTTTCTGTTAAGGTTATTTTTACCATAGTGGTATTTGCTACTATTTCATAGCCTCTTTCATTAGTGTCTATGGCAATTAAATTCCTTTGTTGCTAGTTATAAGCTTCTTCTTTGAAATACAGTGCTGTGCTACTGCTGTGAATCCATTCACCTGCACAGAAGTTAGAAAAGTTATCATTGCACATGTTTTGAAGGTTTTTTGTAGTTTTTAAATTTTGTTTGGTTGCGGTTTCATTCTTTTTAAAATAATGTAAATAATTCTATTTTTTATTTTTAGTTTGAATGCACTGTCAGAGCTTCATTTATCAGTTTTCATTGGTACTTTTTAGGTGAGTAACGTGACTTTTCCGATCTTTTTTTGAGATTGCTAAGAACTCTGCACCTGAAAATTGTTTAATGTTTTATTTTGACTTTTTTGATGAATGAGTAATACTTTTGTTAGTGGTGACTATTGTTGTACTTTGCAAAAGCACAGTTACTTGTTCTCTCGCCTGTACATTATTTTATACATTGTTTTTGTGTAGAGGGAGTATATGATCTTCCCTTCTTTTTACCTGCACAATCTTTGTTTTCTAGAAGAGCTGAGTTTTAGTAGGCATTGTTTTGTAAATACACACTTTCTTTGTGGAGAAAATAAAGTGTGTATTTTAATGTTGTAGAAGGGTACCGTGGGTGTTATTGAACAAGGATGAGGAAGAGTGTGCATGGATAATATGGATTAATATTGGGTACTGGGACAAGGAAAAGGGATGCTGGATTCATGATACTGATTATAATTGCAAAGTTGTATGAGGCAGAGGGATGTGAGATAATGCAGAATAGTGTGATTTCACTAAGGTTACGATAAAACGGAAAATGCAATAATGAATGCATTGTTGTTAGTGAAGTGACATGAGGGAGAGTAGTCTAAGCCTAAAGATATAGATTCATGTTGGGTACTGGGATGAAGAAGAGGGGTGGTGGTGTAATAATACAGATTATAATTACATAGTAGGATGTGGAATAGGTATGTATAAATAACTGGAGCTATGGACTAAAATAATTGTGGAGAAAGAGGTTGTATACCTGTGGTGTAGTGGTATGAGGAAGAGGGATGTGGAAACATGTAAAATTATGTGATCTTAGTAATGGTATGAGGAAGGGTGAAATACAGCAATGCATACACTGTTAGTGAAGCCACACGAGGGAGAGTGTGGTAAGCATAAGGGTGTTGGAGTACTATAGTTTATAATTGTGCAGTCAGATGTGGAAGGGGAATATATGGAGACTTAGAGCTAAAACATTTGTAGTGGAAGAGTTTGTAGACCTCTGGGGTAGTAGTATGAGGAACAGGGATGTGGGGATAATGCAAAATGTGATATCAGTAGTGGTATGAGGAAGGGAGGAATACAGCAATTAATGGATTGTTAGTGAAGTCACATGATGGAGAGTGGTGTAAGCATAAAGATTCATATTCATGTTGGGTAGTGGGGTGAGGAAGAAGGTTGCTGTGGAAGTAACATGAGGCAGATATATATATATGATCAGATGTGGGGTAGAAAATATGTGTAGTGTGAGGTTGTAGAACTTTGGGGTGTTGGGTAAATGATATGGATTATAATTGTAAAGTGGTTTGTGAAAGATGTTTATATAGTTGATGGGTATTGTGTGATAAAATGTTTGTAGTGTTATGGGTTGGAGAATGGTGGTGTTATAGGATAAGGAGGAATGGTGTGCTGTAATGGAAAATTGTGATTGTATTTACCACTTCCTCATTCTGATGCAGCAGAGTATAGTATGAATGGATAGTTAAGGATAATACACAGTATAGTCATGTTATTATAAATGTTTTACGATATACCTGCTACATTAAAATACTTACTTTGTAGCAATGAAAGAGTTTTCCTTCTTCAGTAAGTTTCTATGGTAATCTTTGTTCTGTAATAGTAAAAGAAAGATTGTTGGCAAGTGTGAAAATTCTGCACTGCTATACGTAATAGTACATTGCATTCACTATGGAAGCAGAAGTAATTTTAAAAGCAATATTAAAGTTTTACGATGGCTGCTGCATTGAAGAATGTTTTTGCAGCATGGAAAACCACTTGCAGTTGCCTTTTAAAAGGGTGAATCGGCAAAAGTTGTGGAATCTATTGCACACTTTGCTAATGCCTGCTCCCCTCCCAAATCTTCTGATGTATTTACTCTATGATCTCAAGGCAGTGGTGAGATTGGATAACATGGATACATTCTCCCACTCAGCTTGGTTCATGCGGTTAGGCAAGTTCGCGTCTTGGTGTCATTTCTATTTAATCTCTATGTTAGTACTTTGGCATCAGAGTTCATGCCAAGAATTGCAGGGAGAAATATTTCCATACTGTCGTACGCAGACAATGTCCTCTTTTTGGCCCATACCCCCTCAGCCCTACAAAGACACATCACTGGCTATGCTTACTACATGGACTTGAGAGACCTGTTCATTAATGTCAACAAATTGAAACTCATGCGTGTGTGAGTAGGCTTAGTAGACCATTAGCACACATTTCAGCAGCCGCCAAAAATTAGATTGGGTCTCAAAATGTACCTACCCTGGGATAACATACAACTGCAGAGGAAATTGGTACAATCACATCAATAGTGCAGCACTAAAACTCACACGAGCTTGTGAATCTGTTAATACGTTCGGAACAGAGATGGGAGATTTGAACATCCAAGCTGCACTTACTATCTATCAAGCAAGGCCTATAGCAATTTGCACATATGGGACTGAGTTGTGGGGTAGGTCTACAGTATCATCAATACAGGTCAAGGAAAATACATTCCTGAGCAACGTTTTGGGGGCCTTCAAAAAGTGCCTCAACCTACCTGCTTTATCAGGAATTATGGTTGGACTATGTAGGTGATTTAATCCCTCTAAAACCCTTAATGTTCTGGACTAGATTATGCTCCCAAGCAAATCCCCATTTAACACATGACATCATTAAGGAATTACTGGTATCAGACGTTGGCATGAAATTCCCATAGTTAAGTAATTTGGTGAAGGAATTTTGTCTCCTTGGCCTTCCAAATATGTTTTGCTCCTTTGCTAATATTTCAAGGAACGACATATCACTAGTTCGCCAGAGATTCATGGAATATAGAAGGGCCACACATTCTAGTGTGGAGATCAGGAAACACTCTGTTTTCAGTATTTTGCACACAGATGTAATAAGTCAAATGGCGATTTCTTAAGCTGGTTTCCAAGTATGCGCAAGTGGAGTGTTTTATTTAGTTTAATAGCTAGTTGCCTTTTGATACCACTTGAGTTGAGTCATCGCCTGGAGAAAAATGGCCTGGAACATAGTTTGTTTTGTCCCTGCAATAATAATGCCTTGGGCAACCTTACACACGTTTTATTCTTCTGTCCCTTATCTCATAACCTAAGGTTAAGGTTTCTAAATCCCTTCAAGAGCTACTTTTAAGACAGTCAGAGAAGTATTAAACATGTGTGCTTATTGCAGACCAAAGAGGTTGCTGCTGCTGTATGTATTTTTTTAGAAGGAGCATTGCTGTTGAATGAGAAACATTCACATATAAGTAAGTGTCCTTAGTGGACACTTTCCTCCCCACCCCCTTGCACACTTCATGTACTACCAACCTAGTCAGTCAAAATGTAATATAGATCATAGAGAGGTATATATAATGATTTTAGGTAGGCAAACAAATCACCTATAATTCTCCTGCTAGATATATATAGTATTGAGTCATGAACAATCATAAAAAGGTGAGGAAGAATACCTCTATTTTTGTATCTCTCCACAGCCGAGAAGTGTATGGGTTGTTTTAGACAGAATTCCACGTCACATATCTGAGGAAATAATAGTAAGGCATATTTCCACATCTCTGATTTCAGAAAATAAGGGTCCAATGTGCCAATCGATACATTTAAAATTGCACCATATTACTTCAATATTTTAGATGGTGCGCAAGGGTCAATGATATAAATAAGAAATCATTTCGACCGTGTATCTGCAAAGTGCAAGTATATCTCATGTAATTATCTGTACACTAAGAACAGGAATCTCATAATATCATTTGAGATTAAGAAGCTACAAATCACATGAAGAAGAAAAACATAGCGAGAATGCTTACCGAAACAGAGTGATTGCAAGTGCTGCCATTCAATTGAGTGCCGAAAAGCTGTATGTTCCAAAATGGCTGCTTTAAGAATGACATGTAGCATGCCAAACGGGTGAGCTGACGTCCTAGCTAAACATAAGCTCAGTATGTGATGGGGCGGCTATTTGAGTGCCTGTCACAACGTCTATGTTCCATAATGGATCCTGGTATGTAAATCAACAGTGATTATATATATAATCAAATCCATATGCATAAGAGAAATTCACTGCGGGTGTAATAAAATCGTAACATCATGAGAAACATTGTCAGAACAGATCTAATGTTTTATAATATGGGTTTTAAGATTTTTATGTATTCATCCTATTGAATTTAGCATTTGTGTTATTTGTGCTGGTATTGTGTACATTGCTTTGTATTTCATGGTGGTTTTTAAACTTAAAAAGAAAAGACTGATTCATTCACTTGCAGTTGAAGTGAAGTCAAAGGCAACGTTGTAGAATACACTCTAACATGAATGTGTGGTATAGTTTTGACAGAACGTAGGTCATTTAAAAAAAATGTCATTCTTTGTTGTAGTTTAGGTTGATAATTGAGGTGTCTTTAATTATGGAATTATTTCCTGGTATAAGTAGTATTACATGTAGCAGTCACTATGCAATCAGAAGTAGTTTTGAAAGCACTAATTACGTTTTGGGCTAGGCGCTGCAGAGAAGCATGTTTTGTAGTACAGAAAACCTGTTCTAGTAGAAGTGAATTTATAGGCAAGGTTGTATAATACAGTAGGTCTGCTATAGTTTTCACAGAAAGCTGGTCATTTTTGAAAAAAATATGTCATTATTTGTTGTAGTGTAGGGTGATAATTGAGGCATTTTTAATTATGAAATGTTGCAATGGTGCAAGTAGTAACACGTGTACCAGTCACTATGCAAGCAGAAGTACTTTTAAAATCATTAATGAGCTATTGGGATGGGTACTGCAGTGAAGCATTGTTAGGGAGAATTCTCATTTCATGGCTAATTTCCCTTACCTATAGAGTTCCCCAGCAGCTTTGCTGGACTTGAAGGGTTTATTTCTTTTTACCTGCTAAGAGTGAGACTCTTTTTCCCGCTCTTAGGCATTTTTGCTATGTGTGTTCTAGGCTATTTTTGTGTTTAATGCCTATGGGATCTTTTCTCTCACCCATAGGAACCATCTTTATGCACATGTGTCACACAGCACCCTCCGTGCCGTGACACAGGGGTGTCGTAGCGACCCCCAAACATAGACTCCATACCCTGGGACTGACTAGTGTCTCCCAGGGCATGTGAAGTCCCCATTGACTTTACTAGCCGATTTTTATGAACTTAACCAGTACACCCCATCTTAATATGGAAGTACTGGAAGGGATTAATAGTTTTTCCCCTATGTTCATTTTCGAGAGGGTACCTTAAAGTCCCCCTCTACAATGTTTCTGGCTGGTGGCAGTGGTTACTACCTTTTTATATTCAACCGCAAATATTTCTCTATGGGATTTTCCCATTGTTTGAGGCTACCACTTTTACTGACAGCCTCTAACATACCGCCGGCCTATTTTTTTATTAACTTTACTCTGGTAGGTTTTATTTGCCAGAACTTTGATAAAACTTCTTTCTCTAGTCTTACTCCATTTTCCTAACCCAGGTCGGGGATCCTTTCTTCGTCCTTTTGACGGGCTTCTGCCAAGAAGTCCTCCTTTCGGCGCCACTGAGTCTGGGGTGGGTCTGTTGTTTGGGAGGGGGAGTAGAACCCCTGAACAGAGTTGCCACCGCAACTCAGGTCGCACTCTAACCTGATAGGCTGGAGGGTCTCCCGCCAAGATGACCACTCCACTGTGTGAGTGACAGCTAGGCTGTATGAATGGGTCTCTTTCTGCATAAAAGCAGGGTCCTGATGCTTGGAAGAGCAAGACGTCACCACTGGAACTAGGGAACCGAAGGGAAGAGAAGCCAGAGACATCTTCAGCACCTACACCTCCGGTGAAGCCCTGCCGGATCGTCTCACCACTTTTTCTTCCACACGACGAGAGGAGATCTTCAGTGGAGGAGCCTCCTTCCCTTGAGCTGGTGGGGTCAACCAGTTCGCCTATCGCATCCTCGGACCTGCCTTGGTCGACTCGACCCGCACTTGAAGACTGGATAGCCAGGCAGCTATCGACCCGGACCGTGATTAAAAGGAGCGTACCTTTTTAAACTTTGTTTGGCAGCACCGCTGCTGGTTTCATCCCTGGGTAGTGCAGCGACTCGAACCTTCCCCCACAACGAGAGCCTCTCTTCCTCTGTTGGACCCTCGACCTGCAGGAACTACCAGGAGCAACCGCCACCGCAGGAGCCACTTCTCCACGTTTAAGGTGCATTGTTCCGCCAGGGCGCCCTTTCTCCGTGGTAGCCCTAAAGGTGTTTTAAATCCTTTAACTACTTGCAGGCTCGGCCGACCTCACTCTTAACATTGTCTTTCACCTTGCATCTACCTCTTCAAAAGTTTTCTACTAAAGACTTTACTGCAGCTACAAGAACATTTTTGCTCCTAAGCTCCTGGTCCTGTACCACTGACTCTGGCTCAGCCCTATTGACTCTGGCTGATTTGTTAGATCTGCTCTCACTAGATTAGTTTTCAATGAGAAATGTGTTGATGCACCTAAATCTTCTAAACCCCTCTTCCTTCCTACTGTTTTAACTTGTGGAGTGTCATTTTGCTCAGTTTTCATTCACTTGTCTTTTGGTTAAAGTGTTACTGTGCATTACTTGTTCACAAAACTTCAGGGAAGAGTTGCTAGGGGGTGTCTGAAGATATTTCGGTTTAACTTGTACTTTCCCTCCCTTTCGTTGAATTGGTAGAGTGCCATTTGTAGTAGGTTTTCACTGTGCCGCAAACTTGCCTACAATTGAATAGGGAGTTGTATATGCTTTTCTTTTTCCTAAACTTAACTAACTTTATTAACTGTGATCTATGTGTTGACTTAGAAGTGTATAAAATAAATATATATTCTCTGTTTAATACAAAACTTTGGTCAGTGTTTCCTTGCTCCATAGTACTGTACTACCTATTGCGTCAACCCTGAATACTGCTCATCTCCCTCTTGAGATAAGTCTTACTGCTCAGCCACAGCTACCAACTAAATCTTTGTGGTAAAGACTGATACCAAAGGGGATTTATTGCTCTCACCTGTAGTCCTAATCTAGGGTATTGCTCCCTAAGGGAACTGCCCTGGATTCTGTCTAACGAGCATGTTTTGTAGCACAGACAACCAGTTATAGTTGAAGTGAAGGTAAAGGCAAGGTTGTGTAATACAGTGTTGTAATATAAAGGACTGCTTTAGTTTTGACAGAGGCAGGTTGTTTTAAAAAAAGAAATGCCATTATTTGTTGTAGAGTGCTTGATAATTGAGGTACTTTTAATTATGGGATTGTACAGTGCTATTAGTAGTAGAACATGTAAGTCACTATGTAAGCAAACCTACTTTTAAAAACACAAATGAGCTATTGGGATAGGTGCTTGAGTGAAACATGTTTTGGAGCACAGAAAACCTGTTATACGTGAAGTTATATTATATAAAAGGTGGCTTTCAGTATTAATTTTGAATATCAAAACATAGCTGTAGCATGTCTTCTTAGATGTAGATTGTGGAATGTAGATCCTGTTGAGTCCAGAATAGAATTATGTACATTTTGTGCATAGTAGGTTCTGATTGAGCAGATAGTGTATCACAGCACAAATGCACTCTCCAGAGTTGAAAGGTACATCTATACTGTTTAACTAGTGTTAGATTTAGGGTTTTTGGATGTGATGTGATGTGTGATTGTAAGAATGATCGGGGAGTGTTGCAGAGATGAGGGTAGAAAGGAACCAAGGGCTGCCCTGTGTCCTGACATTAGCAACTGTTCATGGACGGACCACATGTGCCATTCGGGCTCTTTTAACATGCCTTGTAGAGAAAGAGGACTGCATAATTATTATTATATTTTATATTTATTATTTTGGTTTATAGAAAAACCTTTACAAAGTACAGTAAAAAAGTTACAAAAGTACAAATTGCAATATATAAAAACAGTAACGGACAGTCAGACACATGTACACATTATAGGCGCGTTACAAATGCCATATCATATCATAACACTTAAGTTCCGGATAGTAGATAAAACTCAAGTTACTAATGTGATGAAACAACTTAATGATACATTCTTGAAAGCGTTATCGACAGCAAAACAGCACATATCAAATATAGTTAAAAGTTTTTAAACATTTCCTTACAACACTTATACATATCATAGACATATTCATACTAAGTCACATATTACTCAAGAATTCATTAATACGTATTTTTAAAACCGTAGAGTTGCCATGAAGCATTTCATACCACAGAATAACTCTGTTCAGGTTGGAGATATCATTTACAAATGCTGAAAAATATTCTATTCTGTGTTTCAAAAGATTCGGACAAATCAATAGCAGGTGCACTAACAATTGATTCACTTTGTTTTCCTTGCTGTGCCTACAGAATTTTGTTTCCACAATATTTCTATTTCTTATATTCTGAATTTCAAAAGTGTTTAGAACGTTAAACCGGAATCTCATAGTAAGGTTTCTAAAGACTCTGGATGGGTATTTTTCTATGTATTTCTCGGGAGCCGGTTTCCATTTCCAAAAGGAAACTACTTGTGAGTACAGGTAAGAGTTTAAGATCACCACGTTATTTTCCAGCCAATCCAAAGCTTTTAACAATTCTTTGACCTTACCCGGATTCTTTATAAGAGTCTTCATTGATAGCCCTAGATCACTTAAAATTTTTGCACATACTTTTTTGAGATCAGACATGAATACACCTTCCAGATCCATCCCCAAATACTAATACAACGTATTTGTATCGGACACAAGACATTTATGTAAAAGCGATAACTTCTTCCAGTACATAATACTCTTTAAGGAGGGCAGACCCAACTCATAATGCAGCATTTCCATTGGTATGCATTTCGGAATATGACTTAAAACCTTGCGGCACACTTGAGCTTCAATTATTTTCAGATATGGTACCAATTCCTCTGGGCAGAACTCAAGGCCATATGACAAACGTGGAATTGCTTTTGTACGAAAGAATAATATACATGGAGTTAAAGTGAATCTCCCATATCTTCTCTCTACTATTTTCATCTGATTGGCAATAGCAGAGGTCTTTGACTTGAGATTATTTCTCATAATGTCACAAGTCTCTCCCCTTCTCACCTGTCTTTCCTGGTTGCTTGCAACCTTCTTTTGTGACTTCCTCCGCATGGTCTGGTATTTATATAAGCCAGAGCGCAAGTCTACGGATTCCGGTGTGCTTCGTTCAGATTGTCCAGGACGGAACCAGGAAGGACCAGTGTCTGCGCGCGGAGGCACGGAAACCGTGGCTTGAGCGCAGGAGAAAATCCAGGAAAGTTCGGTAAATTTGAGGGATGAAAGGAAAGGAGGAGGAATCAAGGAACTGGGAATAGAGAGATCAGGAAAATAGCTCGAGCAAACTCCGGCAGCACACGTCCAGCTACGGTGAGCAGTAGCGTTGAGACGCGCAGAACTGCGGGGGCGTGTCTGTTTTTGTAGAACGTAGAGCATGTAACGCAGAGACTGGCAAGCAGCGTTCCGCATCAACGGCCATGTTGGAAGGATTACCAAGATCAATCCCCTATGTGTCAGGGACCAGGAAGTCCAGAAGGGATGCAGACGGTGGTTCATGACAGTATGCCTCCTCTGAAGTCCAGCTCCTCCGGGTTTGCCCGGATGTATAAGATGGTATCTTCGAATCAGCCTGCGAGCATTCATGTTTGACACAGGTTCCCATGTGCGCTCACTGGGAGGGTATCCTTTCCATTCGACCAAATATTGTAGTTGACCATGTTGGTATCACATTCGAGTTGGTCATTTATAATCACTGGGGTAGATCTTGGAGCAGTTCCAGAGGGCTGAACATATGGCTTCAACAGAGAGGTGTGAAAGACAGGATGGATCCTCTTCCATGATTCTGGTAGCCGAAGTCGAAAGGCCACTGGATTGACAATTTCTTTTATAGAAAAGGGCCAGTAATACCTGGGAGTCAGTTTATTTGGTCGCAGATGTCAAGGAAGGAGTTTCGAGGATAACCAGACCTTATCCCTTACTGAGTAAGAAGGCCCAGGTCTTCTTCTGGAGTCGGCATGATGTTTAACATCTTTCCGGGCCTTTTCTAAGTGTTCCTTTGCTTCTTTGTGTACATTAATAAAGGTTTCAATCCAGGAATCAATCGTAGGAACTGGGGTAGGGTGTGGGAGAATGGAAGGTAGAACTGAAGGATGAAATCCTTGACTGCAGAAGAAAGGACTGGTGTTGATAGCTGAATAATCCGAATTGTTGTAAGCGAATTCGCCACAGGTATTAAGAGTGACCAATCATCCTGGACCTTGCTGGCGAAGCAACGAAGATACTGTTTCAGAGTTTGGTTTACGCGTTCAGTGGCTCCATTGGTCTGTGGGTGATAACCTGAGGACACGGCACGTTGGATTCCTAGTATACCAGAACTGGGATATGTATTGGGGTCCTTAGTCAGAAATGATCTTGGAGGGTAGCCCATGAAGCCGGAATATGTGTTCCAGGAAGATTCCGGTGAGTTCAGACGAGGATGGCAGTTTGTATAAAGGTGTAAAATGAGCCATATGAGTGAACAAATCAATGGTAACCATGATAGTTGTGTATCACCTGGAAGATGGTAGTTCCACGATAAAATTTGTGGCAATGAATTCCCAGGGTCTTGTTGGTATTGCTGGTTGAAGCAGTAGACCTGCCGGTTTCTTATTATCATGTTTGTTCTGACTGCAGACTGCATATGCCTGGATATGGATCCGGACATCCTCTTTCATTCTCGGCCACCAAAATTGTCTTTGTATTAAACGGAGGGTGTTGGTGATGCCACGGTTTCCTGAATGAAAAGTTTCATGACATAGGCTTGTGATCTTTTGCCGCAGTCCAGGATTGGGGATGACCAAGCGATTGTCCTTGGACAGATATTCGTCCCTTGTCTTGAGTTTCCATCGATTGTTTCTCTTAAACTCCTTCCAGGTTTCAGAGGACTGAGTTTGAATTCGAATATCCTCCAGGAGGGTGATTGCTTGGGCAACAAATATTGTTTAGGGAAACATTTTAGGAAAAGTCTGATCTTCAATGGTTTCATAATTAGGACGTCTGGACAAGGCATCAGCTATTATGTTGTGTTTTCCAGGGACATGGTGGATTTGAAACTGATATTGAGCAAAAAAGAAGGCCCAACGGGCTTGACAACTGTTTCTACATTCTAGGGATTGCAGGACTTGAAGATTCCGATGGTCTGTGCGGACCTGTACCGGGTGTTTGGCTCCCAGGAGAAGATGACGCCAATCAGTGAAGCCTTGGCAGATGGCTAACAGTTCCTTTTCCAGGATGGAATAATGAGTTTTACTGGGAGTCAAGGTGCGAGAAAGATAGGCGATGGGGTGTTCTAACTTATCATGAAGTTCCTGTTTTAGGACTGCCCCGATGGCATCGTTGGAGGCATCAGTTTCCACAAGAAAAGGCCGATCAATGTCAGGTTGAGCTAGGATGGGAGCTTTTGTAAACTGACTTCAACCGTTGAAAAGCCGTATCTTGGGCTGAGGTCCACTGAAAGTGGGTATCCTTCTTAAGCAATGTAACAATAGGATGTACAATCTCTGAAAAGGCTGGTATACATTTCCGATAGAAGTTAGCAAGCCCCAGGAAGGATTGAATTTGTTTTACAGTAGTTGGAACGGGCCAGGATAGAATGGAATCTACCTTTGAGGGTTCCATTGCAATCCCCTTAGGGCTAAGAACGAATCTGAGATGGTGAACAGGTGATACATGGAAAAGACACTTCTCGGGTTTGGCCAGGAGCTTATGTTCACGTAGACGTTGTAAAACTGCCTTTACATGTTCTACTTCATGTTTAAGATGGTCCTTGGAGTATACCAGTATGTCGTCCAGATATACAATGAAGAAGAGGAACAGCATGTCAGAAAACACCCGGTCCATAAATCGTTGGAAGACCGCTGGGGCATTAGCAAGTCCGAGGGGCATAACCA
This sequence comes from Ambystoma mexicanum, assembly GCF_040938575.1. Taxonomy (NCBI): domain Eukaryota; kingdom Metazoa; phylum Chordata; class Amphibia; order Caudata; family Ambystomatidae; genus Ambystoma; species Ambystoma mexicanum. The sequence continues at coordinate 259,339,641 of NC_090922.1, forward strand.
GGTATTCAAAATGGCCAAAAGGTGTTCTAAAGGCTGTTTTCCATTCGTCACCTTCCTTTATACAAATTAGATGGTAGGCACCCCTGAGATCTAATTTTGTGAATACGACTGCACCTCTTACTGCTTCCAGGATATCCGAGATGTGAGGCAATGGGTAGCAGTCCTTGAGAGTACACTGGTTAAGGCCACGGTAATCTAGACATGGTCTAAGCTCCTTGGTATCTTTCTTGGGAACGAAAAATAACGAAGCGCCCGCCGGGGACTTGGATGGTCGTATGGTGCCATTTTCCAAGTTAGTATCCAGGTATTCCCGGAGGGCACTCTTTTCAGGTTCTGATAAAATAAACATTCTCCCGAAGGGGATCACTGCTGAAGGTTCAGTATCCATGGCACAATCTTCAGGTCTGTGAGGAGGAAGAGCTTGAACTATGGCAGTCGAAAATACATCTGTGTAAACCTGATAGGCCCGAGGAATTCGGATGACGTTCGAGACAGTGACTGGACTTTGCTGGATTTCTTGCGAGTTTTCAGAGGACTTTGGTAAGGAGTCTAGGAGTAAGCAGTGGGACATACAGTCTTCAGAACCAAGAAACAAGGAGCCTGCTGCCCAATTGATGCAGGGGTTATGCTTCTGTAAACAGGGCATGCCTAGCCTAGAACCATTGGATAGTGGGCAGATCTTATGATGTCAAATTTGATCCTCTCTTGATGGTGATTTGAGTAGGATCTCTTTAGTTTGAAGGGCTATCGGTCCTGAAGATTGGGGTCTTCCATCAATTGCCTCTACTGGTTGCATTGTCTCTCGTGTTTCATGTGGAATGTTGTGAGTAGTGACCCAATCATGATCTATGAATATACCCATGGCTCCGCAACCCACTAATGCCAGAATGGAGTAAGATACTTTCTTGGAAGGCGATAGAAAGGCCTGAAGAATCACAAGCATATTTGGTCCAGGGGAGTTCAAGGAAGGAATTGATGTGGAGCAGACATCATTCTCCTGAAACTGTGCCCCATCTAGGATCGGGAGCTGGCGTTTCCCGAACGCTGTGGAGGAGCAATAGGGCACTCTCTGACGAGATGTTTATCGGTGGTGCAATACATGCAGAGACTAGTGTGAATACGACGCATCCTTTCTTGTGGGGTAATGGGTCCACGGAATGCCCCCAGTTGCATGGGTTCTGGATCTGAGGTGGGAGAAATTGTGGGTTCTGGGCTAGAAGGGTGGTCTATGATAGCTTTTTGGAATGATGATTTCGACTTCTTTTTCTCCGCCTTTTCTTTCCTGGATTCGAAAATCAATTTGCAAGGAAAGGTCCAAGAGGGCATGGAAGGAATTGGGGCGAGCTACCCTGGCTAGCTCATGCTTTATTTCTTCATTAAAGCCTCTGCGAAAGAGAGTGAAGCTAGCCTCTTGGGACCAATCGGCTTCCTTCATAAGTTGTTTGAAATGGGTGACAAAGGTAAGAATATCCTGGGATCCTTGTCGAAAATCAAGTAGACGTTCCTGAGCGCTGTAAACCTGCTCAGGACGATCAAACATGGCCTTTAGGGCTTCCACGAATCCATTGTAATCATCCAGGAGGGCGTCACCCGAATTGACTAGGGGAGTTGCCCAGGTTAATGCGTTGCCAGTGAGGTGTGATATCATAAATCCCACCTTTGCTCTAGGTGTGGAAAAATAGTATGGCTTGAAGGTGAAATGCACCAAGCATGAATCAAGGAAGGCACAAAGGGTCTTTGGAGAGCCATCATATTTGTCCACCACTCCTCCCAATAACACACTTTCCTTGGTAGCAGAATCACGAGACAATACCAGCTGCTTTAAGGCAGCGTTCTCAGCTTTAAGGTTTTGAACTTCTGTGGTGAGTTCCTGCATGCCTTGCATGAGGTCTTGAACACTGGCTTCGATCCCTGTATCCGTATCGATTTTTAGATGTTTCAATCTGTCACAAGTCTCTCCCCTTCTCACCTGTCTTTCCTGTTTGCTTGCGACCTTCTTTTGTGACTTCTTCCGCACGGTCCAGGATTTATATAAGCCCGTGCGCAGGTCTTCGGATTCCAGCGTGCTTCGTTCAGATTGTCCAGGACGGAACCAGGACGGAACAATGTCCGCGCGCGGAGGCATGGAAACATTGGCTTGAGCGCGGGAGAAAATCCAGGAAAGTTCTGTAAGTTTGAGGGATGAAGGGAAAGGAGGAGGAATCAAGGAACCGGGAATAGAGAGATCATGAAAATAGCCCCGAGCGAACTCCAGCAGCACACGCTCAGCTACAGTGAGCAGTAGCGTTGAGACGCGCAGAGCCGCGGGGGCGTGTCTGTTTTGTAGAGCGTGTAACGCAGAGACTGGCAAGCAGCGTCCCGCATCAAGCGGCCATGTTGGAAGGATTACTGAGTTCAATCTCCTATGTGTCAGGGACCACGAAGTCAAGAAGGGACACAGTCTGCGGTTCATGACACATAAAGCCCAGTGTATGTGTACTAGTATAGGTGTAGCCCACATATTTCAACACAGATTGGTTTTTTAACTTTACACCACCACAAGACGGGGAAAAGGAATCTGTTTTATGGATTTTGAGTCCGTATTAAATATCACTTTTTTTTTGGGATTTATCAACAGTTTTCTGTCTTTAATGAAATCTTCAAATGCAGCTATCGTTCTTTGCAGACCAACCTTTGTCCCATCAAACAAAAGAAAATCATCCGCATACGCGATCCATTTTATTTTTATCCTACCTAGCTTTGGTGATGCTAGTCCACTACAATCCAAAACATTCCTGCTTTAGATACGTAAAGATTGAACAAAGTGGCTGCCAATCTACAACCCTGCCTTAAACCATTTTGAGTCCAAATATGTTCAGATAGTAGACCACTGGTGTTGAGACGCGCCTTCATTTCTGTATTCGAATATAGCAATATTATCAATTCTAGTAGACCTTTTTCAATACCCATATCAAAAAGAGTTTTCCATAAAATGTTCTTATCGACCATCTACAACGCCATGGATAGGTCCATGGAGGCCAGGTATAAAGGTTGCTTACCTTTCATTCTAGCGGTACTCTGTAGATTAGCTACGGTTAACCTGCCCACATCCGTATCCATAGACTGTCTGAAACCTATTTATCTTATGTCTAATATGATGTTGGCTTTTATCCATTTATTCTGTTCCTCTAGAACTATTTCTGCAAATATTTTGGATTCCACGTCAGTCAGCATAATTGGTCGATAGTTCAATGGATTTAAACAATTTCCTTTTTTAAATATTAGTATAACCTAAGACAGTTTCCACGAATTTGGGATTTTCTTCTCAATCATGATGACATTAAACATACAATACAATACTCCAGACCACATTGCTACATTGTGTTCCATTGTGACATATGAAAGGTTGTTAGGACCTGGGGTAGTTGATGCCTTGACGTTTCTTTAGTTGTCTAGAGATGTTCTTGATCGAAATATTCAGGGACCACACCTGATTGCTATTACATAAATCTGCCGAATGGGTGTCTGGGTACTTATACAGATTCTCAAAATGATCCACCCATACCTTTTCAGCTATTGAGTTCATTGTAAGCTGCAGTTGAGTTACTTCCGTATGGTTAATTATAGACCATATATTCCTGGTGTTACCACTCTCTATGGCTGAAAGCATTGCTTCTCCGTCCTTTTGGGCCATAGATGAATGGCGTGCCAGAAGCCAGTTTTTATAGGTTTGTTTACAATGCTTAATTTTGCAACATAATTCAGTCATGTTGTAATATGACTTCTTTAATTTACGAACTTCTTTTCTTAATTGTGCTTTCTCCCTTTAACTCCTATATCAAAGACATGAGCGCATTGTTTTGCAGGCTTTTGCGAATTGGATTTCATAACATTAGCTTTGTCTAACATGTAAGAAACATAGTTCGTAAAGGTTTCCCCCGAGTAGGTTACCATTTTCCACTATAGTGAATGAGAAGTATAATCATGAAACAAACCATTTATCTTATCTATGTTATGTGGTGTCCACTTAACCTTGGTGCCTGCAACATTGACTAGAACACTCTCCACACAGGGAACCTTGCCCTTCTTTACTTTTAACCACGGGAATTTTGTTGAAAACATCGCGTGATCACTTTCATATAGGCTGTTCACTTTCAGGTTACACGAGACTTCCTGGAAATGGTTGCTCACAAATATATAATCCAGAATTGAGTTTAGACCACGAGTCTGCCATTTAGGAATAGTATGATGCATTGCCTGCATACCCCAGCTAACCATGAATTCCACCCATAAACTCCCTCTATATGTTTTACTCGATGCACCGGCAGTGTCAGAGCCTATTGCTGCCAAAACCCATGATGCAGCGCTATTGTTCTGATTACAACCCGCATTCAGATCTCCTGCAAGCAGCAATGCACCACCCGGATATATATCAAGCCAGTCACTCATCTTTTGATTTAGCGAATCAAACAGGTTTAGGAGCTGATCATTTGTATTTCTAGCCACATTCCAATAAACATTCATGAACATTAAATTGATATTCCCACCTTGACAATTTGAAAGTACCAATTATTGCACAGGCCAACAACAACTGCTCAGTTACCATTATAATGTTGGTATCTGACCGGTAAGCTAATGCGAGCCCACCACTTGGACGGCCAAATGATCCCTTTTTCGCCTCCAAATTTAATACTCCATACCCATCCCACAATAGATTACCGGTCGCCCAAGTCTCTTGTAGTAACAAAAAGTCATGCTCTTCCAGCAGTTTTACAATTTTTATATTGGCAATCGAGTGAGAGCAACCCCTCGTATTCCATGATAAGAGGCTATATGGTGTATTCTTGTTAAAGTGGGTCCTTCATGGATTTTAATTTTTCTATTGATTCTCTTAGTGACAGAGCCAGCCATCTTCATTCCTGCATGTCAGACAATTGGGATTTGACATCGGCCATAGACACCTCCGTACAAGCAGAGGCTTGTAACCTGCTTGATTTTGTAACCTAATTTGCCATATTCTTTGGGTAACCTTCTGTCTTACTATGAACGGCATATTATTACATGCTTCTTGAAATCTCATTACATCGAAACCTCTTTTTTGCAAGGCCCCAGCCTCTTCCAATATAAGAGCCCTCACCAGCGAAGAAGCTATTATAAGCCTGACATAATCATATCTTTCGTTATGAATGTAATCGACAAGCTGAATGTCTGCAGAAGTTATCAAGCTCAATTCCGCAATATCACTAAACAGGTGTAGTATATATTGCCTATTCAAGGATCTCGGGCCCCCTTCATCAAATACATAATAAATCACAGGCTTGGTTCTTTTGGATCAACCGGATGTCTAAGATTTTGTGAGGAAATCCTCTTGTCACCGTTATCCCAGATATTATAATCAGATGGTATGTTATACTCCTGTCCTCCATGTTGCTTTACAGAGTCCGCTGTTAAAACCTTATTTTGGATCTCATGGATGTAATCTGCATCAGGCAATCTACTATTTAATCTCTGGCAGCTAGAGTTATTCACACTTACTGTTTTGCCTTGAGAGGAACCTACTAGGCTAGGTATGAGTTGTTTAGCATCATTCAGTTTTTGATTCAGGATATCCTCAATAAGAGTGCTAACTAATTCCCTTGTCATCTGCGAATTTGTAGCCACATTTATTTCCTACGCCTCTATAATGTCCGCTAAAGGGGATGTAGCTTCACCTTGCTTTTTGCCATGTGGCACAGCCTGTGAGTCCTTAGGCCTTGTCCCAGACTTCTCATTCTGCTTAGAGTCCACGGTTACGATCTCACACAAATTTTCCTTACCACATTTGTTCCCATTTTTGTGAAGCGTACTGTTCACAATTTTGATTATCCAGGACCGTCGGACACATGGGTACTACACACCTGGGCCAGTGGGTGTATTGGGTCTGGATGGCGCATCCGGGTTCTTAAAAATCTTAAAAATATCAAATATGTCCTGGACCCCTCTTTCCAGAGCACGCAGGTTACTATCTATCCTGTCAGATGTTTCTTTATTTTCAAAACTTCTGACAACATAGATGTGCCCTCCAGTATATTCTGGGTGTATAGAGCTACCTATTTTGGCTATTGTGGAGACTACAGATTTACTGAGAGAGCGAGTAGGTGCCAGAGTTTTTACACTGCTAATTGTAACATCCTTAGCTACATTGACATTATCTTGCCTATCTGACCAAGCATCACGTATGTCAAGAGTTCTCATAAATTTGCGAGATGATGTGAGACTGGCCTTTTCTCGTTTTGCCTGTTTGTTTTAAAAAAAAATAAATAAAAACAATTTCAACGAAAGCGCTATTCTCTTCATCACTAATTATGGTTACACCAACAGATTTTGCATCAGCCGCACTGGAGCCACTTAAAACATTTTCTGTAGTAATAACCACAGCAAGTTTGGGTGCTACACTTATAACCTCCTTCGCAAAATTGACATCCAAGACAGGCAGGTTTGTGTTAACTCCCCCACTTACTTCCGATTGATCTTGCACATGTTTAACTTCAACCCAACTTTTAGTATTTATTTCTGTTAAAAGTTCAGGTAAGGCTGTAAAGGCTAACACCAATTCATTAAGCAACCTTGTATGTGTTTTCAATTCAGTCAGCATAAGGGAGTTAGCTCTTTACAGCATGGCTCAACATCACATTGCGAATTAACACTAATAGGTTTTGAAGCTGTTTTAGCATTACGTGTTACACTTTGATCTAAATGCTGTGACAGGGCTAACAAAAAAATCTCTCCTGTGCCAAATATCGGAGGAGTGTCTGCGTAGAGAAAACTCTCGTTCATTTTGTTATTTTTACGAACATATTCTGCTTCCTGACTCTCAGCATCAGTGTTTCCTTCGTTGGCAAGCAGTGATTGTGAGCTTTCTGATAGCTGAACATGATTAACCTCGACCTCTAGATCATTAGTCATTTTCTGTTCCAGCGAGCACTGTTGTGCACAATCCAACATCTCATCCTCTATACTGGTTGAGTCAGACATGGAGACTGCAGCCACGCGAGCAACACTCATTCTTGTTGCCATGTGTGTCACGGGCGCTGCCGCAGAGTGTTGTTTGTCCTTTGCTATTTTTTAGAGCTCATAGTTTAGTTTACACAAATATATGTACACAAATGCAATTACATTCAGGAATATCGCTCATCAGTGTAAACAGAAATTACACATACAACGTAAAAGCTTACCAAAGCATGTAGAGAAAAGAGAAAAACACTGTCTATTAACGGCCCTCATCCGCACCAGACCAAACAGACACAACAGGCCACTTCCAAGGCCACTACCAAGGCCACTTCGCATGGTTTCATGCGCGTCCGTTTTTATGAGAAAAAAACTATGTTGGGGCGTGGCCTAGATAAGTAAAGGAAATGGCATGAATTTAGAGCCTTTACACAATTGTGTTCACAGTCCTTGTGAGGTATAATCACCAGGTAGTCCTTCATTCATCACAGCCAGCAGGAGCAACAGACATGACAGGCCACTTTCAAGGCCACTTCGCATGGGCATGCGCGCGGGGCCGTTTTTATGAAAAAAAAAGATGTTGGGGGCATGGCCAGGTAGTCTCATTAAGTCAATGCAGCAGTAACGTGGATTATACTTTAAACTTCATTCATCACGGCCAGCAGGAGCAACAGACACAAAAGGCCACTTGCAAGGCCATTTCGCATGGGCGCGTAACCACTGCATAAACCACAGACATTGTGGAGGTCAGCGGACATTGCACGTTTCAACCAATCAGGCCTTCGCTTTGTAGAGGAGGAGTTGAACTGCAGACGAGGACAAGGCAGCAAGTGATTAATTTCTTGTTTGAATTGCTGAAAGCATGGAGCTCAACAAGCACAATGTTTGGATTATAGGAGTTTAATTGGCTGCATATATATGCAGATCAGCTTTGTATCTCACACCATCTTGGCTTTGAAAAATTGGAAATGGTATGGAGTTCATGGCATGAAATAAAGTCAACTATTACCCTTGTGTGAGGATATGGTGCATTTGAAACATTCAGAAATAATTGTAGTACACTGTGGAGGTAATGGGTTAGGGTATTAAAAATGATAATATACGACATGATGGAGTGAACAGGTTTAGAAAAGATGGAGTACTTTTTACAAGTGTTGGAAATAACCATTTTCTTTGCAATATTCAGAATGCACTGAAAAACGTTTTGTGAAGAAATTAAATTGGAAGAAGAGTATGTAATGAAATCATTTATTAGTACGCATTGCATGCATACATATTAAGATTACAGACTTAAAAGAATAAAAAGCCTCTTTCAAGATGTAACATTAAAGAGTACACAAAAAAAAAAATCAAGTTCATACAGCTTCATTTCTACGTTTTTTTGATTGTATAGTCCACGAACATCAAGGGTGAAAAACACAGAAAGGGATCTCATATCTCATGGTCTTTGGTGGTGTAATGTGAATGGAAGGTGCAAAAGCCTTGAGTAAGGCTTTAACATATTCTATTTATGTCACGCTGTATTTGTAATTGTTTGTATGGCAGAGAAGAGGGGTGAAACATGACTTCATTTCTGTCACCTTTTTTCCTCTATGCTATACAAATGTTCCAGTATTTGCACCAGCATGGACTTTAATGCTGATGGAAATCCTGGAGATTCTTATGTTGTCTGCCTGTTTTTATGCATCAACATAAATCAAGTGTAGTTCACAAGGATCTATTGCACGCATTTTTCTTCATTCTATTTTTAGACTTCAATAGGAATGCAACCTAACTTTATTATTATTTCTATTATCGTTTTTTGGTAGGAGGAGGGAGGGAAGGAAGGAGAGCAGGTGAGGGGCACTAACCATTATAAAGGAGGCACAGTGGTATTAATGACATTTACAAAATAAATCACCATTGGATGGTGGTCAATGGCTTAGCCATCAATAGCTCAAAAACCAAGCTTTTACTAATTGGGTCGGAGAATAAACTTCAGAAGCTGGGACCCAGTTATGAGACATTCTCTATAGATAACTGTAAAATAGATGTCTTGAGTAAAGTTAAAACGCTAGGTATTTATTTAGACAAGAATCTGAACATGAAAGCTCAGGTGAACAGCCTTATTTCTTCAGTATCTTAATTCATCAAGTTGTTTCGCTGTCTCAGACCTTTTGTGTCTGAAAAAAACTCTGAAACTCTGGCAAGGGCCATCATCGGAGCTAAGATCGATTATTGTTGTAGCCTCCTGGTAGGCTTGTCGCTATCAGATTTTCAATGACTCCAGGTCCTACAAAACGGAGCGGTTAGAGTTGTGAAACATCTGGCAAGAAGAGACCATGTGTCGAATGCTCGTAGAAGTCTGCATTGGCTGTCTGTTCAGGCCAGGGTCTCTTTTAGGCTACTCCTTATTACACACAAATGTGTCCATGGAACTATGCCTGCCTATCTTAAAGAAATGAGCATCCCTAAGAAAAACACTAGAACTCTCAGATCGGATGAAACAAACACACCTATTGTTCTGATCTTTAAAACTAAGGAATCCAGGGATGCTGCCTTTACATCTGCAGCTCCCCAGAAATGGAATTCTCTCTCGTCTACACTGAGGGTCACTGTATTCACTGAGGTTTTTAAGAAAGGGCTGAAAACAGCTCTCTTTTCATAGATCTCTATTTCTTTGCTTCATGATCCTGCTCTTCTTTCATTCGGCCGGGCTCTCTGGTCAGTTGTGTTTTATGTCAGTTAGTTTGAAGCCTTAGGGTACCTGGCGCGATATATACATTTCAAACATAAACATAAACAGGTGAAGAAAGAAAGATGTTGAGCACTGTTCATAAAACTAATGTAGGGGCAATTACTTTGTGGGCCTCCACAGCAGCCTCGAAGGCGCTCCAGAATTGTTGGCCTCTGCAGATGCTTGCATCGCAGTATACACATTAGACAGTTGTCCTCTGATGGTAGGAATCAATTGTCTTTTGTATACCGTGCGATGCAGCATGGTGCATCCTCTGCCCCAATGAGGTGGAACGAGTGTGTCTGTAGGAGTGGAATTTGAGGGTGCATTAGAAGAGGTTCTTCTACGCCATGTGAAAGGAACTGCCTTTCTCAGGGCAGTCAGGTGGGATGCCCCTTCTGGCTATGACTGAGTGTGACTCCACAGTCAGTGCAGCAGACACAGCAGCCTGAGCCGTCGGCACGCCCCCCAACAGTGGTAAAAAACACAACACCCAGGACTCTTGCTGACAACCAGACATAGAAGGTACCTCTTCCGCTGTGTCTTCATCGTCCACTTCCTTCTACAGCTCATCTTATGCAGTGCCTGTGTTCCCTCCTCCAGGTGGTGGTGGTGGCCCCAGAAGGGGAGGGATGGCAATTACTGAAATGTGGTTGTAGCAGGTTTTGATATTCTGAAGCTCTAAGGTGCCTCCTGTACTGTGAATGAGTATAAAAAATGGGCGGGTCCTCTTGGAGTGACCGTCTGCAGACTTTCCTCCTCTGCGCAAACTTCAGAGGCCAAAATGGTGCATTAAAAGTTGTAAAATGTTCCAAGAACAACAAAGAATGTGAATGGCAGTTGTGGGAGGGTAAAGGTTCAACTTGAGAGTTGGTGGGGGGGGCACAAATTGGATTTCAAAATGTCCACAAAGCACATACATCGACTGCAGACACGTCATCATGGCTCACGGGCATGGGCACGTCATGACATTTGCGGCTGTCCCTGACCACGTCACAGTGTTCGCAAATGTTGGTGCACCCAAATGATGTAACCAGGATGCGCTGCGACAACCGTACCCAGAAGTTTGCGAACTAATTAAAAGTGGTTCAGTGTGTTGCAGACGCATTTGTTGTTGTAGCTGGTTGACATCATTCGGGTATGTATCGAGACCGCGACCTAATTAAAAGTGTGTCATTGTCGTTGCGGATGCAGCAGTCTTTTTGCGAAAGTCAGCACGCTATGTGACATCATTGTATAAAATGGGGTGGACAGGAACATCTATAAAGTCCACTGACTTAGACATTGTGGTTTAAAAAACCAGCACATATTTACATCACATTTAAATTAATATACATTATAACAGGATGGGAGAATCACTGTGGGGAAACAAAAATAGGGGAATATGGGGGTGGTATATGTTCATGATTGGCTGAATTAGGGATATCAGTCTCAACAAATCGTTAGTCTGTAATGTCCTCTTGGAATGATTGATGGAGGGAGGGTCACAGGTTCAGGTAGGGCAATGAAATTCAATATTTCTAATCACATGATTTTTATTTTTCAACCAAGACTTTATTAACCGAAGTAAAAACATTTGCCCATCAGCGTCAAAGAATATGATTCACATTGCCGGTAGCTGTATCATGTATGCCGCTTTAACAATTTCTATATCAACCAAATGCTAATAACAACTCCAACTTCCTGATTACCTATAATTACCCCCTGCTCCACTCAGTTCATAATCAGATGTGCCATCTTTCATCATTCATCGATATTCTGTCCATTACTCACTCTCTTTCTTCTGGTAGAATGTCCAGCAAGCGCAATATTGTAGGGTTGTACAGTCGATTGGCGTCCTTAAGGGCATAGGCTATAAAGGGAGCCCAAACTTTCCCAAAACATACCATAGGGTGTAGGAAGCGGAGCGAGGAGGGGACGCTGAGTGTGGAGCGGGTGGAGAGCGCGGAGTGGGTGTCGAGCGTGGAGCAAATGGGTGATGTATGTGAATGAATGGGTGAAGTGGTTGGAAGGAATGGATATAGTAAAGGGAGGAAATGGGTAGTGGGTAGCAGAAACAGAGGCTGGATCTGGAAGAACGGGTGATGTATATAGATGAGACGTGTAAAGTATGAGGAAGGAACGGGTGAAGTGTGTGGACAAAATGGGTCAAATATATTGAATAGAACGATTGAAGCATGTGGATGGAATGGGTGAAGTGAATAGATTAAATGAAAAATGTAATTAGAACGAACAGAGTATGGGGTTGGAACAAGTGTAGTATGTGAGAGGAACGAATAAACTGGGTGGAACCGATGAACTGGGTGAAAAGGATGACCCAGGAGAAACGACAACGAATGGGGTACATGGAACTATCAGGGTGTGCCCGATCTCAAACACTTAATGTAAACCACCATATCACATTGCCACGCTTACTCTCTTCTTTACACCACCACTCAACTAGAACACAGCGATACTATGACACCATTTGGTATAGCTGTTCTCATACCATCATCTGCCTCATACTCTTCATCACTCTAACTAAACACTGCTGGTTACACACCCTCCAGCCTAGGCGTTCTCTTCAGGCCTAACGCAGCCAGAATCGGTCTGGATAAAAACCAGCCAGAACAAACACATACTCCTGATCTCCCAACCATCACACCTACCGCTAAGAAGCAGCTATCACACGAATGCCACACCAGCTGCACACATATCCGGTGCTCACATGCACCTTTGACTCTCTAAACTCTCTCTACTGACCTGAACTTCGGTTCCCCAGGGCGTTCAACCTACCAGCGCCTTGAGACCATACCAATGGTACATAAGGCGTTCTATAAATTCAAAGTAACATAACATAACATCATCATCAAAAGCTGCTGTTATTTTTTCCATACTGAGGAGTTCCCATACTACATAGTACTATTGTACAATCATGGGAGACTCTCTCTTCCACCACTGCCTTTGTGATACAGTGTTTGACACCTACTGTCAGGTTTGCACATAACACTCACCTCCTCCCCTTGATCATGGCATCCCCTGTCTCAGGGATGTTAAACAGTAACCGGGCTAAGTCAAAGGTGAGGCTAACCCCATAAATCTCGCTAAACCTTGATTTTACTTCATGCCAGAAATGTTTGTTGCGGGCACCCCCACTAGACATGCTTCACTGTCTTCTCCTCTCCTCCCTGCTGTCTCGCCAGTGTAGTGGGGAGTTGGATTCTTTCATTTTTCTTAGCTTTTTCGGTGTGTAATTCCATCTATGCAGGATTTTATATTGCAGTTCTTGGCTTTGTGCGGATGTATATGGCCCAAAGACCCCTCGGGTTGCATGTTCCCACGCCTTGTCTGTGAACTGCCTTTCCGCATCCAACTCCCACTTGCTCCTTAACATCAGTGGGCCTTGCTCTGCTTCCCCTGTTAGAGATTTATAGATTGCTGAAATTAGACCTCTGTTAGTCTCACCATCTGAGATTGTCCCTTCCTACTCCGTTTGCATTCTAATCGCCTCTTCTCTCATTGCTGGGGTGCATGCACAATGTTTAAGCTGCTGGTATGTCAAGAAATTTCAGAGAGAATTCCTCAAAGTCTTGAAACACACCACATCATACAGACCCCTAATCACGTGATTTTTTAACGTATGTATACAGTTCAGCAATTTGAGATTTCATTTAAATTGATACATAATTGGAACATCTGATTTTCTATATTTTCCAATCACGCTTCACAATGTTGCTTTTCTTTCCTCATGATTTTGTTTGGGTTGTTCATCTGTTTGTTCTAGATTGTGAATTAGAAAAGATAAGTAATGGATTGAGTGTAATAGTTTATATATAAGGAACAGACCTGTGTTCTTGTTTATTTCTATCTTTTTATTAATGCAAGAGCATTGACACAAAAGGAGGAATAATACACCGCAAATGAATATTCAACACAGAGCTTAGAGTACCCAACTCCGGGAGCGTACATTTGCAGCAGAAAGCAAAATACAACAAGAGTCCTGCGTACCATATAAAGAGACCCCGGCTCCTGATCTCCCGTCCCCTCCTCCAGCCATACCAAGAAATACCCTCCTTCTCACCACACCCTCACCCTCCAAAACCAAATAAATAATATCTAAACTGGCTACAAGTAGTATAGCAGAAATAGCCCATACTTTGCATCCTACTTGGAGAATATGTCCATTGATCCGTGACAGTGCCAATTATGGTTTGGTCACAAACCACATGTCGTCTCCTCATGTGAATTGCTCGAACAAATCCCACAGTTGCTCTGACCCTTCCCACCCACGCTGATGTACTAATGCTTGCCTCTCGTGCTCACAAAGGCTAGATGCCAATCCTTCCCACACACTCACACTTGGCAATTTCCACTTAACCAGGATTGCTTTTCTCGATCCAAACAGAATTAAATACTATAACCTAATAACATTGCTGTCATTATGCCAGTCTTCCCCATCGATTCCAAATATCATGGCTGTGGGGCTCAGCAGCGGGATCGCACCCTGGATCTTGCTTCTCCGTTCATTGACCAATGACCGCAACCTCTGGGCATGACCAGCAAATATGATCCAATGTTCCCTGTTCCCCACACCCACTCTAGCATTCTGGGATGTGGACAGCTTAATCACTGCCATCCTGACTGGAGTATGATAATATCATTGGATGATTGTATATTGTATTTTCCTATTTGCAATGTTATACATCATTAATCAGTGAGAAGTGTATATATATATATATATATATATATATATATATATATAATCTGCACTATCCAGTTGGAGATCTGGATCCACTGCCCATTGCTCCACAAAACTGGGTTCCTTGCCAGGTTGTTTGGTATGCAGAGTAAATAAAATGATTTAAGTTTATGGAATTCCGATATATTCACTTCTAGTTTAAATAGTCTACTGGGTTTCGCGAAAAGGTTGCCCCCCCCATGTGTCTGAATGTGAGATCAGAGTCCAATGCTTTAGCAAGGCCGTTTTCTGTAGACCAAGCACCGTTTTGGCTTCCATAAAACGCAATGGGACATCATCTTCAAAGAGTTAGATAAGGAGCACCTGCCGCCAGTTCTCAAATCGAGTCCACCTTTCGACACCTCTCAGGCTTGTCAAATATAACGCCTCATTACTAAGCCATGGAAGCAATACTTTAGTGTCAACCCCCGCTCACCTCAATAAATGCGACCAACGCCGCAGTGACTGTCTAACGATGCGATGAAGCTAAACAGCCTCTTGAGGCGGGAGGGGTTTTAGAATTGCTAATTCAGCTTGATGCCAGCTGGCTCGCCCATCTAGATTCAACCACCTCTTGATCCAGCATGCCGGCACAGCCAAAAAGTAAGCCTGCCATGATGGGAGGGCAAGACCCCCATCTTATTTTGCAGAGCATATAGCCATTCCATTTTTAATCTACCTCTCTTATGCCTCCAGATGAATATCCCAATGTGTCTGTCTAATTCCTAACACCTTTGTAGTGTCATGAGCTTTGGGGATCATTCCAGAACTGATATCTCTGCACTGGCTCCCAGTGGCGGTGAGGATTAAGTTCAAAACCCTCTGCATTGTCCACAAGGCCTTCTGGGACCTGGGGCCTAAATAATTTCAACTCTCTCTTCTTAAATATCTTCCTTCTCGAGCTGTTCATCCGCTTCCAACTCTCTCAGGGTTAGCTGCTTCTCCAAGCTGTGAGTTGCTGGTATATCTCTTTCTTCTGCTGGGGCCTCCCTCTGGAACAGCCTCCATGCCTCACTGAAACCTGAGGAGAACTAGCTCTGGTTCTGGGAGCAGCTCAAGACCTTCCTCTTTGCTTCTGCTTTCTCTCCTCCTCTCCCCTGCTGATCTCCTGGCTGAATCTGATGCTGCACTGGTTACCTGGCTACCCTTTAATTTCAGGCCCAGGTCCCCTCCCTGCCAGTTGCACACCGCACTGCCTCATTGGCAACCTTTGCACTCGGGGACTGTTTCTGTATCCCTACAGCCTCTACTAGCACTGACCTCCGATGTCTGCACTTACTCCCTGCTCTTGCCCCAAGCTGGCTTTACTTTTATTTGTTATTTATTGTCTTTATTTATTTTGCTGTTATACCATATACTGCACTGTCCCCTCCTCTCCCTCTCGCACTTTCCCCTTCCCCTGCTCCCCAGCACTTGCGCGATCTCAATGTCACCTGGCCTAGTAGAATCGCTGTCTCTGTCTTCCCGCTGTTTCCCCTCCCTTGCCTCGGCGCGCCTTGGATCACTTGTGTATTGGCGCATTATAAATGCCATATCATATCATATATCATCTGCGCCAGCTATACCAATTTAGGAAGGGTATTTCTTTTTACTTCATTTTCTCTCTCAGATAGAGACTATGGCAGGGCTTTCCATCTGTGGTTGCGAACCAGATCATCCATTCGAGCACTAAAATGTATTCCCCAATATTTAATAGCATGCCTTTGCAGCCGGAATGGGGCCACCCACTCAGGGTTCCAAGGTACACCATTGTTCAACGGCAATACCTCTTACTTATTATAATTGACCTTCTATATGGCGATTGGGTCTCATTCTTGTGAAATTGATTGGATCCGCAGTAAGTTGTCCCACCAGTTTGCCAGTTAAAATAAGACGTCGTCAGCATAAAGATATGCAATATTCAGTCCCCTCTCGAGATATACCCTCCACTGCTTTATCCAATGGAATATTGGCTGCATATGGTTCAGTGGACAAGGCATATAGGAGCAGGGATAACGGGCAACCCTGTTGCATGCCGGAGTAAAAGGGAAATGGCACTGGTGTAAAGCCGTTAGTGACCACTGACGCCTCAGGATCACCATACAAGAGTCTCACCAGGTCTATGAAATAACTCTCGATGCTCAAAACATGTAACGCTGTAAACTAATAGTCACATTTGACTTCATCAAATCTATTCTCAGCATCGAGGGATAGCACAATATCATCCGGATCAGCCCCACTAGCTAGCAGGTTCAGTAGCCGTCTCATATTGTTACACGAGTGCCGGTTGCAAATGAAACCTGTCTGGTCCGAGGGGACCAGCTTAGGGAGAATGCATTCTAGATGACACACTTTACGCTTAGCTAATTTTTTTGCGGCAGTGTTAATAAGCGAGATTGGCCTATACACACTGCATTCCTCGGAATTGTTACTGGGTTTGGGGAAAACGATAATGTTTGCCACGAGCATGGATGGAGGCAGGGAGAGAGCCTGCATCTCTCACCTCATTGAAGATAGTTGCTCGTCTGTGAGCCATTCTGTCTGCCAAGGCCTTGTAAAGATCTACTGTGAGGCCATCTGGGATGTTGGCCTTCCCCTGCAGCCAACCCCACTATTGTAGCTACTAGTTCGCCTTCTGTAATCTGGGGAATCAAAATAAGCAAGTCTGCTTCAGATGTAGTCATCAAGCTGAGCTTATTGAGAAACAGTAGCGTCCGACCTCTGAAAGCTTAGGTGGGCTATTATATAATTCCGGATAGAACTCCCCAATGCAAGCATTGATCTCCAAAATGCTCGAGGTAAGAGCACCAGACTTGTTCTAATCTTATCGATGAGTTGAGCGCGTTGACGATCCCTCAAGGGTATTGCCATCGGACATAAGGGACGTAAACCCTCTACAAAAAAAAGATTGAGCACACTTAAGGAAGAATTTCTGGGCCCTAAGAGATGTGACATTCTTAAGTCCCCTGCACAAATGTTTGATTTTATCTAAGAGAGCGTTCGATGGATGCCTTATGTGCTCGCTCCAAGTGCAGGAGCTCCCCCTGTAACTTTATTTTCTGCCATTTTTCATTCCTTTAGTTCGAAGATCCATATGGTGATACATTGCCCCCTTAGAAAGGCTTTATATGCATCCCAACAATGCAGCACCTGAAACCTTGTGATATTAGACTGCTCCGCTAAGTAATCGACCAAGTCAGGATATTCCAAAGTTGCCAAATTGGCCTCCAGGGTGAAACCTGCTGAATCTCTGTTGGGAGAGAGACCTGAATTACCACCGGGGCATGATCCAATTTCATGATGGCACAAATCTCACACTAGTCAACCAAGGATAACATTGGTGATACTAATAGCCAATAGATATGTCATGCGTATCTCCTTTGATTGTTTGAATATAAAGAGAAGTCTCGATGTTGAGGATGAAGCTCCCTTATATATCGCACAATCTGAGCTCATCCATAGAGAGCAAGAGAGTCATTGTTTTTTGGGGAAGAGTGACATGGGCAGGATCGGGTGGTGGTCTACCCATAGTTAAAGAAAGAGCCACATTCAGGTCTCCACCTATAAACTTAAGGGACATAAATATTCAGGAGGATGACACACTGTTGAAAAAGCATTCCCTTCACAAGTAGAGAAGGACCATCTGGGTCAGCTACAACTTCTAATGGAATGAAGGACATGCACCTGTGGAGTAAAATAGAGACCCTCTTTTGGGTGGGAAAGGTGAATGGAAAGCCTGACTAACCCACCCCGCTCCTTTTGTTTTGCTTCTTCAGCGCTGTGTGCATTGCTACTGTGCCTTCGGGACTTCTGCATCAGTGCTGTGTCCTGCACCATTGTGCCTTCAGGATTTCTGCCTCTGCGCCCCATGCCTCATCTGCCCCACAACTCATGAGACATTCCCGGAGAGGCAACCAAGGAGTCTGGTAAAGGCAATAAGGGATATTTTGTAGAGGCTGGGGCCACGGCTAACTAATAAAGAGTGTGCTGTGGGAGACTAGTACAGTTTAGTTTAGTCCAGTCTGGTGTGCTTAGATTTATGCCAGCCCGCCGTCGTGGTTGATAATTCCTAGTGCTTGTGCTATGCCCATTACTAGAGCACCTGCCTCACAAATGAAACCCTGCTCGTTAAATGAAACGGGCATTCAAGCCAATATGGTTGAAAGGCTAGACTCGTCTTCATGTATAGCTGTGGGCAATATTCGTGTTAGGGGGGGTATGGCTAGGAGGGCCCTGAGAAGACAGCACCTCCGTAAAAAAGAGCTGTGACTCAGGGGAGAGGGAGAGGGGTGCTGATGTGGATGTGGATGCTCCAGGGGAAAAGAAATCAGTGGAGCTGGAGGTAGTCTCCATTCAGAAGGATCTTGGTCTATTTGATGAAGTGTTTGAAATATCTAGTCTTGGTCAATCTGGGATCTCTGCCCATATGCCTTTGGCCTTGATGGAGGTAATGCATTCTCAGTCTAAAAGCATGGATGCTGTGATTAGTGAGTCCATGGTGCAGCTATGCCCAGAGAATAAGGAGCCCAATGGAAGTGTCAAATGGTATTGTATCAAAGATAAAATCATTCATGATCTGAACCAATGTAAATCTTATCAGTATTTTGGTAACTGGGTGGATTCATTTGATGAGATTATCTCACACACCCCCTCAAATAAGTGTGACAAAGCATGTCAATAGCCGGTTTCTGCATGGCAGCTCTATGAGTACACTTTATGAGGAATTTCCTGGGATATTCAAGATTAAGTGACAATTGACCCATAGAGTAAAGGAAGCCTTCCAGGTCACCCCCTTCTGCTCCTTCAGGTACCATGACCAGTCGGAAATTGTTGCGGCAAGATCGATTTTCCTGATCATACAGTTTAGCCCGTAAGCGCAGTATTTTATTAGCTGCATCGAGGTCCATCGCCATTTCCTGGTAGTCATCCTCCCCCGCACGGATACACTGCTCATTATCCATGGTTATTTCGATCTGGATATTGAGGCAGCTATGTATATCTTTACCTTCCTTTGCTACATCTTGGACCACCAGGTTTGTCTCCTGAGTTCGTTGATTTAGGGTTTTCATCCGTGACAGGATTGCTTGAAATTGCACAGCAGTATCCATGGCACTGTGACTGGTGGCAGAGGTCGCCGCACTGTGTGACTGTGCTCGGTATCCTCTTGATCAGTTAGTGCAGTGCCCCAACGAAGAGGGGTAGATGATCTTATAGCCACAGTCAAAATCCCACAAACATGCAGTCCCCGGAGAGCTATTGACCCACAATTCATGTTCTGTAGATGTGCATTTGCTGTGCCTTCTCAGCTCACGCACTGCTGCTATTTAGACTGGGTGCTGGACAATTCCTGGTCTGAAGTGTGGCACTTTAGACAATCGGATCCAGGCTACCTTAAAGCAAAGTAAGCCTCCATCTACAGATGCCGGATGGCCCACCCAGACTTCTCTTAGTACCTACAAAATGCACTCCACTTTAAATACCAGCCTGACAGCTACAAATCCAGGCTACACATACATTCCCTTTCAGCACTTCCAGTGCTTCCCAAGTGCCCACCGCACGGCATGTAGATTGTGGGATCCCCAGCTTAGGTGTTACCAGTGAGAGTCCCCCACATAACACCTGAGTGTCTCCAGGCTTCTCCTGATAGTTTTCTCTGGCATGGCTCTGATTACTACCAGGGAATTGGAAAGCAACAGCACACTGTGGAGTGCTGCAAACCTGAGAGGCTCCCCAGGAGCAACACTCTTCCCACATCAGCGGGTCCTACTACCCAGCATGCTTCACTTGCGGAGAACGACCAGGAGAGCAGCACCCCCAATTCACGCTAAGCGGTTCTCACTGTCCTTCAGCAGCATCGCAGGAGCCGGCCCCCTCTCTCCGCTGCCACGTTGCTCCACAAGACTTGGCTGTTTGTTCCCTTATGCAGCAGCTGCCTCGCCAAGCCGCATTGTTTATTGCAGTTGGCATTCTGCACCCCCCACAGGGCTCAGTCTCTGATGGTGTGCTTTTCACCACGATCCCAAGGTCGGCCGGCACATAACTTCTCTGCCGCCATCAGACAGCATTGCGCCTGGTCACTGCTGTTCTCCACCCATGTCACTGCTTTCGACTCGCTAGCGGCCACTTCAAAAGCCCAAATTCGGTAGAATCATGCTGTGGGTGAGGCAGATGCAAATTCCACGACCTCAGACAAACTTTAGAGTCTCAAGTTGGGCATAGTGCAGCCTTTGTGGCTCCTTCTTCCCAGAGCTTCACGCTGAAGCGGCCATCATGCTCGGGTTCTCAAGCACCCCCAGTGCTGAATTTTTTTCTATAAAATATAAACCATTAGTATCTATATCTTCTTTGGGAAGTATAATTCTTACCGTTCCAGAGTGGCTGCCATTTTAATTACAATCTACAATGTTTATATTTAGTGTTATAACATTTTCAAAGACTTAGTACTAATGTATATTGCATGTTTATAAATTAAATGTAAAGGTAACGTTTACTGACTAAAGTCTTCATCACTGCAATCATTGTTTTGTTTCAGTGTCTGTCAGCTGCTGAAGTGAATTGTTTATACAGGATATACAGTTTTCTTCAATATTTGGTACAATCTATACTGTGTTATCATTTTGAAAACATGTTTCAGTGTCTGTCAGCTGCTGAAGTGAATTGTTTATACAGGATATACAGTTTTCTTCAATATTTGGTACAATCTATACTGTGTTATCATTTTGAAAACATAGTATTTTATTTTCTAATGTTATAATGGATGTACAACATGCTTGTATTAATTGTTTGAATTATTCCTCTACGTAATATTTTTCTCCCAAAAAAAAGCATATTGTTTTCCCTTGTGATTTTGGGTAATATTGATGCCACCTGTCCCTTGGTATATCCACGGACTAGCGATACTGTCCACGGACATAATAGGGGAGCATGAATTTTTAAGTGCAAAGTTTGTGAAGACCAATTATGAAGTCGATGGTAAATTAGGTTGCACTGGTAAACACCTACAGAATTCAGTGAAAAAACGTGGTAAAAGGGACCTAATGGTGAAGTTGCACTAATAGAAACCTATCTAGTTCATTGAGAAAACCTTTGTTAAAGGGGCGTTCTAGTTGAAAAGTGAAATCAAAAAACCAAAGAAAATCAGCGATTATGGTATGCTAATATGCAACCATAACTAGCGCCACCACTGTGCACTGCTAACACTAACACCCAGAACATCAAAGATGACATCAGAAATGGCATTTTCGATAACATCACTGATGATCTCACATATCCTGGGAAGTATTTATTTGTTCAATGACAGTATACATTTTAATTGGAGCACTTGATAGTCATTCTGCATTGAACACATAATACATATAGTCTAACGGTTCTGGATATGTAGCTCTCAGCCTTGTCTATGTTCTTTTCCTTAGGGTTTGGCCTGAGCTCATGGTGCACACACATGGAGCAATAAGCAGGCCACTGACAGACAATACCATTTTTATACATATTGATTGTCTGTAATTTTAGTTTCATTTTCTGGTCATAGTATTTGTTTCCTCCTTGGTAGTATTTCCCTGTATGCGCCTCGCATTTGTATGCATTGATGCAGTGTATATATACTCTCTATAGTAACACGTGTGTAGTCATTCTTGCATTGTTCGCTGTTGATTCCAAGTTCAACATTAGTAAAGATTCTGATAGGCTTGGACTTATGATTGTACTAGCCAAACATACCAGGTTAAGACTATTCTTCTTCTTTAGTCCACGTTACAGACATTGGGGCTCATTACGAGTTTGGAGGTAGCCATGCTGTTTTTGGCGGCATGGCTACACCCAAACTCGGGTCCGGGTCCTGCAAAATTTGAATTACCGGGCCATTCCGACCTTTGCGGGCCCGGTAATTCCCATTCACCCCCATAGGGCTCAATGGGAATGGGGAGGATGCTAACAACGGACCCGTTAATGACAGGTCCGTTGTTCGCATCCTGTTCTGATAGCGGGTGCCGCTCTGCACGTCTGGTCTGGCCAGAGCGGGTCCTGCTGCAGAACTCGTAATGTGGCAGCCCGGTATGAACGGTTCCGGTCCCTTAGCGGCACCGTTCATACCATGGCCACCACAGTTGTAATGAGGCCCATTGTCTCTGATTATATATTATTAGATTGCTGTATTAAA
Organism: Ambystoma mexicanum; assembly: GCF_040938575.1. Classification (NCBI taxonomy): domain Eukaryota; kingdom Metazoa; phylum Chordata; class Amphibia; order Caudata; family Ambystomatidae; genus Ambystoma; species Ambystoma mexicanum. The sequence continues at coordinate 259,362,174 of NC_090922.1, forward strand.
AACAAAACTTCTGTAGAAAGTTTTTATTTCAATAAGTACATTTTGTGATACATGGACTAGTTAATTAGAAGCCTAGTGATCACCCTTCATATGTTGCTAGAAATACAGTAAACGGGCCCCTTGTAGGGACCTTCCTTTAGGATTGTTACAGAGTAGTAATGTCATGTGTTGCCATCAGTGATGTCCTTGATGATGCCATTTCTGATGCCATTTCTGATGTCAACTTTGATGTCCTGGGTGTTAGTCTTACCAGTGAATGGCGATGGCGTTAGTTATGGTTGCAGAGCTTACCATTAATTTTACCTTGCAACCATAACGTCCCTGTAACAAAGGTTTCTTCAATTAATTTCATAGGGTTTTATTAATGCAACTTTACCTTAATGTCCCTTTTTAACAAAGTTGTTTCACTGACGTTATGGTTACAAGTAAAACCAAAACCCCTCCTAAATTTGCCAGTTATGCGACCATAACTCGCGCCACCACCGTGCACTGCTAAGACTAACACCCAGGACAACAAAGATGACGACACAAATGTCATTGATTACATCACGGATGACATCACTTATGAAATTAATTTTCATGAAAAGCCCTTTCAATGGGTTCCGTTTATAATGTTGGTAACAAGATGCCAGGGATGATCGGGAGATCTAACATGAACCACTTAATGTATTAAAACATTTACTTATTTTAACAAAACATTATATTGCAGTGTTGTTGTTAATACAGAAACATAATCATAAATACACATAGGCAATGGCTCCACCATACACCGTAGAAGTACATAATTTAAAAACAGGTGATATTGCCCAGTAAAATAATAACTTCAATCCTATCAGAATTTTCACTGATGTTAATTATGGAATAAATAGCTAACAATTGAAGACGTATTACGCACTAGTGTTAGTGCAAACAATACATATGAAGACCCACATTGTATAACGATGTGAGGCACATACAAGGAAAGAATTAACAGCACCAGGTAACGTCAATAATATTAAAGTTCATCTTCATATATACAAATGAATTGTGTGTTTGAGGCCTGCTCATTGCCCAGTGTATGTGAACTGAAGCCAAACCTTAAGGAAATTACTTTAAGAACATACGAGAAGGGTAACATCCTGCGGTAGCGGCCATGTAGTTATGGTTAAATTGCTAACCCATATGAAGAGCTCTTTTTGGGCATCCTATAACTTCGCTATCCCTGGACGAATCCTCACCAAACTTTGCAAAAACTATATGGCCCACTCTGCAAAGTTTGGTGAGATTTGGTAGAGGGGGGCAAAGTTATGGGGGGGGTCACAAAATGTATTTTTTCCCATAGACTGAATGGAGAAAAAAATTTCTGTTGCGCCTACAGCCCAAACGGATGGATTTTCATCAAATTTGCAGCAGGAGCGGCGGCTTGGTCCCGAAAGCTTTTGTTAATTTGGTGTAAATCCGTCCAGTATTTTTTTTTTTTAAACAACCAAAACATAAGGCAAAATAATTTGCGATATCTATGTTCGGTCCGCGGCCTCGCTTCCCTGTTCATTCCGTGGACTGGCCTCTGATTGGCCCGAAAACACCTGCAGACTTTTGGTTGGCCGCTGATTGGGTGGTGAGAAAACGTGAAATGTGTCTGAAACGCCTGCCATCTTGGATTCGCTGATTTTTTTTAAAAAAATTTTTTTGGGGAGGTGTCCACGGACAGCGCAGTGAAAACATTAAGAAAAAGCAGCATTGCACTTGTCAAACTCGACAAACAATCTCTGGGGATGTGAGGGGGAATGAGGAGTGGATTGGATTTGGCCACAAGAAGCCAAAAGACGGGTTGTTTCACCCCCGAAAGATGTCCTGGGGAAATCCTGTGGTGTTCGTGGTACATCTGTAACTATTTCGCAATTACAGGGTTGGGAAAAAGCAGTTTTTGGATGGCTTATAACTTTTGCGCCACTCAATGTAATTTTGCAATTTTATTCTAGAACTAACCCTGAATGGTTTTGCAAAGTGTTGTGGGATTCTGTCAAGAGGGGGCAAAATTAGAGGGGGGGTCCTAAAATATTGTAAAGGCATATAAATGTGTTATCCTTTGACGAATGGATCTAGATATAAATGGTTTTCTAAAGTTTGGTGGGATTTTCTCAAGAGGGGGCGACATTAGAGGGGGGGGGGGTCTCAACATTTTAGATGCCTTATAACTTTGTTGCTATTTGACGAATGTGGCCAAAAGTTTTGAGAGAGATTATAGACCCAACCTTCAATGTTTGTGTAAAGACTGAATGGATTTTGTCAAGTCGGGGCTCAGTTATATTACTATTGCATGTACATACATTTTGACACTTTAAAAAAAAAAAACATAGGCGGATTTCAAGCAAACTCGTGAGGAGCATTGGCAAGGATATTAAAGCATGGTTTTGCAAATGTGCCTGTGTTTTATTTTTTGCCAAGTGTCATAATGTAGGTACAAAAAATAGTCCTATACCTTGGTGACTGAGGTATAGCCTGTGGCCATGGGCAGTAGCCAGATTGTCTGGGTCATGGTATAAGGTCATGATGCGGACAATCTGGCTACTGGCCATGACCGCTAGGGACGAAAAATAGTGTTAAAGTGGCTATGTCTACCTGGAACCGGCTATGTGGTAAAGTTATTCGAAGGTAAGGTAGGTTTGAAAGGGGAAAAAAAGTGCTTGTAGTAATATGTTTATAGGGTTTTGTCGGCTGCCATGGCAAGGGCTGTGTACAGAGCCCTACCTTCTCTTTCCATGCTGGCTGTCTTGGAAAAGGATTTTCCTGCATCCCGCTATAGGAAGAACAATCTATGTGTTAGCACCCTGGCTTCCTGCTTTGGGAACCAGGGGTGCTAATGGCCTTTTTTCCCCCATTTCAGGGGCTGCAATGGACGATAATGGTCCGTATCCCTCCTTATTTATTTATTTATTTATTTATTTATTTATGTATTTATTTATAACGCGCCAAAGCCCGCAGACATCAGGCTTTGTGGTTACAGTATTTGTTGAGGAAGATGAGGTGGAGGAAGACGGCTTACTACTTGCTGAGAAAGGAACAACCTTTCTGAGAGCAAGGCGGTCATTGGATTTGATGTGGCGGCGCATGGAGGTGGTCCCGTAGAAGTACTGTCCAGGTAGTCTGCGACTGAGTTGCACTCAGCGCATTTCACTTTGGTAGCTTTACCCTTTGGTACACTCCCAACAGTAGCAAAGAACTGGCACACCCATGATTCGATCTTGGTGCTAGAAGTAGGCACTTCCTCTACCTCATCTTCTTGGTCCTCTTCATTGTCTTTGAAAGTACTGTACTTGTTGTGAAGGTCCTCTAGCTGGTGGTGGTGGCGGCTCTTGTGGAGGAGTGATGGCAATAACTAATGCCATTTTTAAGATGCATGGCAGTTTTGATAAAATTCTTCCTTCCAAGTATGTTAAATGATTACAATACAATCATTGGCCTCTTGTGGAATGCAAACATAGACATACAATACATTGCAAAACGTTCCACTACATTTGCTAGATATGTCACAAGCTATCTCACCAAAGCTGTGAAAACAGAGCTAAAAGACCTCTGGGATGACATATCATCTGACAAACCACTGTCACAATAATTACACAGCTTTGGTATGAAAATGCTCTCCCACAGACAATGCGGGTGCCACGACGCTGCAGACCGTTTAACAAGTTGAGACTTATATGGCAAATCTGAACACGTTGTCTGGCTAAACCTTGGCCCAGCTTCATCCGGATAAGAGTACTAAAATCCTACCAAGAGATCGAAACACTCAACACAACGTTCCCAAAAGCCAGGACCATTTAAAACAACAATTTATTTGACACTGCCAAAACAGAAGTAATGCTTTGGAAAACATGTGCTTGTACAACATAGCCCAAAACTACGCCTACAAAAACAGTGTCACACCAGATGAGATAACTGGCAAATATTCAGTCGCAACTTGTGAAGGAAGCCTAGTAAAACTTACCAATCCAGCCTAATTAATCATATAGCATTATCATCTAAATCTCCGTAACATAGAGAACAGTATTACATGGCCCTACTGCAACTTTTGAAACCTTGAAGAAAAGAAGAATTATTGGGTGACTATGACTCATTTGAAACTGCATTCAAAGCAAATGAAAGTAGTATAACAAATGGCAATTTCAAACCATGCAAAGAAATGTTGGACAATGGCGCCAACAGGAGGAAGAAATTTAAGCTCAACTATATAAATAAACTGCTGAGGGCAGTCAACCTTCCCTTACAGGAAGCCAAGAACCACTCATTCGAAATGAAGCAGAAATAGCCGTGACTGGAGTAGGAAATCCTACGTGTAAAAATAAACAATCTGAAGAAGACTTGTCAGTGCTCAAATCACAGCTAAATGATGAACAACTCACCATTTATCTAGAAGTCACTAAAGAAATTGAACATGATTTTAAACATGAAACTAAAACATGTAACTGTAAAAATTATAAACTTCTGCTCCTGTATGTAAGAGGTGCAGCTAGTACTGGTAAAACATTCTTAATTAAAATAATCAGCACATTTCTACAAATCTTAAACAACATCCTTTCGGCTGTTTTAACAGCCCCCACAGATTTTAGCTGCCTACGACATAGGAGGTGTAACTTTAATCAATTAGAATACTACAAATTACCAACAGAGGCTGCTAGTGAAATACGTGGAATACTGAAACAAATGAGAAAGTGCTCCTAACAGATGAGGTAAGCATAGTTTCCAACCCATGTTGGCTTTAATTCACCTTAGAATGCAAGAAAAACTAAAAACTGACTACTGTTTTAAGGAAAACATGTTATTGTTTTCAGAGACCTTCTACAATGAACACCAGTGAAACTTCAACCTATTTTCAAAACATTAGGACACAAACAATGCTGCATAACACTCAGCAGCGCTGGAAATGTAAATCTCTGGCAGCATTTGCAGTAAAGAGAAGTAACTCAAAACATGCGTCAGTCTGCAGACCTCACCCATGCTAACATTTTAAAAAGCATTAAAACTGGTCTGCTTACAAAAGATGCAAAATCCATCTTAAATACTAGAATAATCCATGAGCTATATGGGCGAAACACATCTGCTCCTGATGTCGTGGAAAAATGTATTCAACAAAATCTAAAATGCATGTCCTTAATTGCACCCCTTGCAAGCTGTAGTTAATTCAATGAGACAATGTTAAAAAAAAAAGAAAAGAAATGCAACCCATGCTGCATATCAGCTCCACAGAAAAATGAGAAGTGCACAGCATGACACTCCCTATGTGTCAACAAGCAACCCCACAATTAAATACCTTATTCAAATCTATTTCCAACACACTTGGATTGGAGAATATATTAACTTTGTGGCTAAACAGTGGAGTAATTCTACAACGCAACCTTGATGTAGAACAAGCTTTAGTTAATGGAGCAATTGGTACAGTTGTTGGCTTCCAAACATGTCCACACAACAACAACATTTAGTTTGTCAACATCCACCTTGACAAACTCGCAGAGGTTAAAACAAATTGGCCACACAATAGCACGTTTGCTTCTTTTCAAAGACATGTACATATGCAGAGAACAATGAGCTCTATCTCTTGCATATGTTGTCACTATTCGCAAATCGCATTGTCTAACCCTAGATCACGCATTGATTTGATATTGGCAGCAGAGTCTTAAAGGAAGGTATGAGTTATGTAGGACTTTTACATCTGCGTACACTAAATGGTCTTTTCCTAGTTAACTTTGATACAAAGTCAATGCTGACATTCCTTGCATCCTAAAATACAACATACTACATGCACTGTACACCCCCATCTAGATATGAACCCTGCACCTCAAAAAATAAAACCTTTAAAAAGAAAAGTAATGCAAACGGAATCTACAACAGAGATCCCAAAAATACTGCTAAAGAAACAATGACCAACTCTCTCTCCATCAAATAATACAACCACAAAACTGTCTACTACAAACTCAACTGCACATCCATCAGAAGAGAAAGAGACCAATATCTCTTCTCCCAAAAAATATGCATGCCCATGAAACGATTCATACACACAACTCTCTGGTCCATTTAAATTAAAACTAACACAACTGGAGTCAATTGCTATGCAAATGAAACGATCAATCTTCTGTTCCAATTGCCACCAATTGTTCACAACATTTACTTGCACGGCTCGGAACAGTTGTGCCTGCAAATGCTCGTCCTTCACAGAAATGTCACAAATAATCCTGACAACACCTAGTGTCTCAGGTATAAGGCAAGAATTGGACTACAGTGCAGGAATGGTAACATTTACAATAAATACACAAGAAGATCCTCAAGAATTCCTAATGTGCTTACTACAATGATAATGATAATGATGTGCTATTTATATAGGGCCTTAATCCAAAGCACTTTAAAGAGCACAGATTTACATAAAATGTCACCCAACCGAAATTGGTACTCATTTATCGACCTCGGAAGGATGAAAGGCTAAATTGGCCTTGCCGGGATTCGCACCTGCAACCTGCAGTTCACGCTTAGATCACAGCAGCGAACGCTCAACCCGCTGAGCTATCTTACCGACAAGTACTGGAATCCAAAAGCATCCCTGTAAATGAAATCTTCCAGATTTCATACACCTGGAAGCATACATACACTCTCTGCAACCGTGTTTCACAAGAGCACATCCCCAATGAATGATCTGTATATGTATACGCAACCTTGGTCCACCCACGTGGTTTGTCACTTTAAGTTGTGTAGAGTATGCATGGGAAGACTTGCACACTTTCCTACACATAGCAAACAAAAACAAAACAGGTGTAGACATGAAAACTCCAGGAGAAGTATGCTCTCTTGATCCTGTAAATGTTTCACGGTACTTCCATCATCGCTTCCTTGCCATGCTGCACTTCATTTGCAATAAAGCACTTCCTCCCCTCGGGAAAGTGGAACACTTCTTTGGAGAAAAGAATATGAAGCCAGAGGAGCACCACACATCTGCATGCTTTTGTTGATTAAAAATGCTCCTAAATTTGGTGAGGAGAGTGATGAAACTGTTTTGCAGTTCATTCAAAAATGTCATTTGCGAAATACTTCAGAAAGTACACATTGCGACCTACACGTACCAGTGGCGGCTGGTGAGTTTTAAAGCTGGTGGGGTGGTAAGATTCCAGGTGGAATTTGGGAGCGAGTGGGCGCAGTGCGCAAGCCCACACCACCCAAGGGTGGTGTGTGGATGTTCTCCCCCCGCAAATTTTTGGGAAAAATCGCCTCCAAAATGTTTTATTTACTGTCCAAAACCCACCAAAAAATGACATAAAAAGAAAAGCATTAGGTTTTACATACTAATGGTGGTAAATTATTCTTACGTGTGCAAGTGTATTTTACAGCAGCTTGTATTGAGAATAGCTGGTACTAAGATGTATGCATAAAGAATGGTGTCTTCCCTATCTATACCAGGCCGGTTGGTTCAAGAATTATAAGCTCACCCTTCTTGAATCAGTACAATTTCTTCCTCTTTTATTCGAAATTCATGGGCACATACATTGCAATTTAACAGTCTTTTGACTCCTCATTTAATCCGACTGCCTTTTTATTCCACAGAAGTGATTAATCAAGTGGTGTAGTGCATCTCCTTTGATTGTTTACACGTTACACTTCTGCAAGCTTTCAGCTGACCTCATTTGAAACAAATGAAACATGCTGAAATAAATGTGCCCACAAAATTCAAACACTAGTTCTTGCCAGATTGGTTCATATGATTTAGTGGCCTCTCGAAGAAATATGCAAGATGCTGCCAATACCTGTGCTACTAATAATGAATAGTTAATAGTCACAACAAATCATCATGCACTTGCTGCCTATGAAGCTGACAGTCCTAGCATTAGATCAAATGCTTGCTGCAACAAAGAAGGATATTACACATTTTCTGAAGTATGTGCCACAGGAGAACACCACACGCTAGATCAGTGCCCCCTCTTTTTTCACAAACATCTGCGTTGGTGCTCCCCGTAAATACTCTCAAGTGCAGGATTCTTTATACAAGTTAGATTCCTTCTCCACAGCAGCCTATAAGGTGCTCTAAACACTGTGTGAAGGTCAGGGGCAGGATCATTCTTTGGAATGTGCTGTGAGTAGGTCTGTGGGGTCCAGTCTTCATTATGTATGATCGACTTGTTGTTCCAAAGCCTTTGTTGATGTGGTGCAGTAGACACTTCAGGGGCATGATGGTGTGAGACCATATCTCTTGTATGGCGCAAGCCACAAGTCTGTATACCTTCCTGCACCTAGGTTCACGTTTTTCTGTCCTGTTCAATAAGCTAGGAAATGCTGGAAAATGTAGTTTTGGGTCAATGGAACTGAACTACTTGCACTAATAAAAATGAAATCCAGGCCTGAAAACATGGTGTCTGATTCAAAGGGGGGCATCTAGCCATCTTAATTACAGGGGGATCCTCCTGCAGGATGCCATTTGAAGCAATGTAGAATGGACTGCTGAGAGTGCTACTGCAAGGCATTTCTTGTGGCATCACAGAATATGTTCTGCAAGGAACCTGTCTGGTACGGTGCAGCCAGAGCCCCCATGTTTCTTATGCATTGCATGAGTAATGCATTCAGTACTATTTTTCCTTAACATTCTGGGACTTGTAGTCTTAATAGTCTAATTTGAAATGGACCATAAAATCCCACAATGCATGATCAAAAACCACACTAGATGATCTAATCGGGTCATGACTTTGAATAGCTTGAGAGCTCTGTGCAGCTGCAAATGCAGGGGCAGGCTCTTTAGATGTTGATATGAAGCAGCTATGGTGCAGTAGGAACTGCAAGGAAATGCTGCTGCAGTGCCCTGTCTGTTGCTGTGTCACAGGCACTGCTGGGAATTGCTACAACCAGGATCTATTTTACTAGAGCTGTCCTTGTACAAGTTCTTCCAGCCACATTACAGCCTTCACAATCATAGTAGTACACTCCGCTTAACGTACACAATAGGACTCTTCACCTACAGGAAGGCAGTCATGAAGCAGGTTTGTTAGCACTTCTGCACTACTGTTACCCCACCTGCCGCTGCTCATCACTGCCTGTCTCCTGCCAAACTTCCACTCACTCTGACTTTGTTTCCTGAAGCTGGCAGTTTACATTAAATTCCTCTATATGCGTCAGGTGGTCACAAGACTTGCAAATCCTCACCATACGACTTTGAAGGTGATTCATAAGCTCTTCCAAGTGCTATTCGGTGTCCTTCCATATTGATCTTTGACATCGTGAACACACGTGCCAGAACAGCCCCTTGTCCTCCAGTTCGAGTACTATGAAAATGGTATTCATCAACCGACCCAAACAAATCTTAACAGTGCTAGTATTTGAATTAATTTTGTGAGGCCTGCCTTCATAACAAAACATTTAGCGAGGGACTGGAAAGGAAGGGTTGATATGCCATGCTACGTTATCAGCTACATGGCGCCATGTAAAACGTTCATGCCATTGTGCCAGCCAATCACGAGCCCGGCATTCACACATTGCCAGATTAATGATGTGCACCTCGAAGTATCGCCGCACAGGAGTTTCATTATTATGCATGTCAGATGCTAAACAGACAGTAGCAGCCGCTTCCATCTGACAACACCATAAACTTCAGTAAACGCAGAACATAGTGAAGCAAACCATTCCAATCCTGTCAGAAAGAGCAGCCGTGTATCTCAACAACACGTGCCATTCTTCACTACAAAGCAATCCTGGCCTACTAATTCCGATTATATATTCAGAGGCCCAGAGAGTTCAAACGTTTTATATATAAAGGTATGAACTCTGGGCCTCTGAAAGTTTGTAAAGCACTACATGCTTTTGATTTATGATGGCACTGGCAGAGTGCAGACTGCATTGAGCAAAACAGCTCGGAGAGAGCATGCTGGGATCATTTCTGCACCCCATCCCCTTGCTGAAATTCCTTTATTAACACCACCAGGCCTTGCTAGGATGCACTCACCTAGACCACTCTGGAGTCGGAGAGGGCAAACTTCTTTGGCCTGCAGCAGACTGTTCTTTCTCTCTGGTGGGAAGCAGGGCAGGGCAGCTCAACACGTTCCAATCACGAGGACGGAAGAGAGAGAGAGGAGTGTGTATGGATGCAGCATGGGCCATCACTCCATCCCCACAGCTGCCTCCTGCATAGATACAGTAATCTCATTGGCTGTTTGCCAGCCATTGGCAAACAGCGAATGAGAGTACTGTATCTATGCAAGGAGGGAAGGAGACTCCCTCCCTCCCTCTCTGCAGATTACAGATCTTTGCTGCGCTGTTTGCGCACATAGTGATACTGGCGGGGCCACCCCTCAAGCGCCCCGCCAGCATCCTAATTAAAAGGCCTACGTAAAGTGCGTGGAGCTACGAGCTCCACACACTTTACTATAAGCAAAACCAATGTAAAACGGGACGCGCCCCGCTGTTTTTATGTTTTTATCCGGCCCATGAAAAGGAATCCTATACATGGGCCGGCTGCGGGGCTGCAACAATAGGAATGTATTGTCACCAGTGTCTCGCCACAGCGCCCCCATGAGGTGGAAAATACTAACAGATTCAGAATAAGAACTTCTGAACTTCTTCTGAATTTGTTGTACTCTCACACCTGGTGGGGGACTTAATTGGGGGGGCAGCACCCTGCCGCCCTATGATAGCGGCTGCCACTGACACGTACACATTTTGCAATTTGAAATCCACAAGTATGGCAAGTATTGTCGGTGCAAATATAAGAACCAAGGCAAATATTACACCAAATGCCGCTTTGGTTTCTCTAAACCAGTTTCAACAACAGGGCAAGTAAACCGCTTCATGACTTCAGTTTGACACAGTGTGAAAGGGAAATCTCCTAAGAACACATACTGCATAAAAAGGAGCGAAGGATCAAAGTAAATCAATGATTACAATGCAATAATTGCCCTCCTATGGAATGCTAACGTTGATGTACAGTACATTGCAGACAATTCCACTGCAGTTGCACGATATGTCACAGCCTACTTAACCAAAGCAGAGAAAACAGAGCTAAAAGATCTCTAGGATGACATATCATCTGACAAAACACTGGCACATCACATTACATCCCACCATCGGAATTTCTGCCAACCTGTTGCATGCCACCACAACTAAACCGCACATCACCACATTTCCAGTTCACACCAACGTCAGGTCATCCCAACCTGCATTCAACCCCATACTGGGACCACCATATCCTGTCCCTTACTGCTTAGAAACTATAGACTTGGTTCTAGATCCTCTTGCCAATACCCCACACAGGACAATAAAGATAGCACTACAGCTACCATATCTACTGTGAACACTACCACAACACTGACCAGTCCGATCAACAATCAAAAGATACCGACGCCCACATCCAGTAATCCTACTATCACCATTAAAGCAGGCCTCATTAATGCAAGATCACTCTAAGCACATGCCTTGGACAGAGCAGACATTCTAACACTTCATGACTTGGACTTCATTGCCATCTCGGAAACATGGTTGAATCCAACATCAGGTCCATCACTAACCTTGGCTACCAAACAATTATTCCATCATATGCTCGGGTAGAGATGCCAACACCTCGAAAGAAGGAGGCACTGCATTCATCTACAAAACAGCGTTGGACCTAAAACCTCTATCGTCTGCGGAACTATTATCCATAAAACTATCTACAGCCACTACATCCACTATTACCATGCATTTGATTTACCGACCCCCAGGCCCAACATCTACCTTTTGAAAACAACGTATCACACCTGTTATCTGTCGACACTAAAAGTAACTCCCAAGTCATTATCATGGGAGATTTTAACCCAGGCCTCCAAGATCCTAATGATCCAAAAGCCTCCATCCTCAAGGACACTATCTCCAAACTAGGATTCACTCATCGTATAACCGACTCAACCCACAACAAAGGAAGGACATTAGATTGGATAGCAGACTTTAAATGCAGTATTAATCTACTATCCAATACCCCATGTCCATGGACTGACCACCACCTAATTACGTTTACCATTAACAAAGCCATACTCCCCACTTCACAAACCCAAGCATGGGCCATGATGACTAGAAGTAAACGTAATCTCACATTAGAGAACCTAATACCTCTACTATGACCGATTACTCACCCAGACAAACTGCACTCTGACCCTACAGTACTAGTTGACCTGTACAATGAAACCATGCTTACGCCTATCAACATCATAGCACCCCTTAACTACAGAAAGCCAAACCACGTGCTCACATCAATAAGTGGTACACTCCTCACCTGAAGTCTCTCAGGAAAGTAAAAAGAACGCGGAATCCGCATGGAAAAGTTCCCTTTAGGATTCTAACAAGAACAATTTTGCTGCAGCCTCATTCAACTGCAAAGTAGCTATTATCCAAGCAAAAAAAGACAACTTCAACGATCGCATCTCCAAAGCCAGTCTCCAGTACGAAAGAATTATTTAGCATCCTGAAAGAATCGGAATCTCCCGTCCCGGCACCTGATACCTGTATAAAAGACACCCTATGGTGCACAAATATACAGAATGCCCAACAAGACAAAATAACCATGATTCTAAATAAAATAGAAACCAAGAAAAACCTTATTGACAATACTATCCTACAGGACCTACCTTATCCCCCTAAACGGAACATGCCTCAATTCAATTTTAAACCTCTTTCCATCAAAGAGGTGGAGATGATCCTACTTAAACTCAACCATCTCACTGCCGGGGTGATACTTGCCCTGCATCGCCTGTGAAGGAGGCAGCTAACAAACTCACCCCCTTTATTACATCCTTCATTAATACCTCATTTGACTCAAATACTGTGCCCAATAATCTAAAAGACACCTGGGTACTCCTGTTACTAAAAAAAAGTCCCAAGACCACAACAATCCATCTAACTATAGACCTATTACTTCACCCCACTTCCTGTTAAAAACACTTGACCGAGCATCTTACCTGCAGATACAGCACTACTTGGAAATCAATAACCTGTTAGGACTTAGCCAATCAGGATTTAGACCTAGGCATGGGACAGAGATGGCACTGATAGACCTGAAGACTCAAATGCAAACCTTCAAACCTTAAAAGATAAGGGTAAATCTGCCCTACTCCTTCTACTTGACCTATCTGTGGCATTTGACTTAGTGAATCATAAAATACTATGCAAACACTTGTCATCTGCTGCACACTTCTCAGATCAAGCAAACACTTGGATTGAATCATTGCTGAGTCATCATGAGGATCTTTGCCCCTTCAGCATCAGCCCCACCAATGCCAGTGACTTGTGGGGTTCCACAAGGTTCCTGCATTTCCCCAACTCTCTACAATGTGTTCATCAAGCCTCTATTTGATATACTTGATTATCTGGGCGTGACATATACCAACTATGCCGATGACACCCAGATACTCATCCCCATCACTGGTGACCACATTGTAGACAGTAAGGCCCTTAACGATATCTACAGTAGCATACAAATCTGGATGGCAAAGGACGGGCTATTTCTTAACGATGAAAAGACCGAACTGCTCCTCCTCCTCGGCTCTACATCTAAACTGAATAGGGACCCTATTCACCTCATTCAATATAGACGGTAATCTCATTAAAGTAACCAATGATGTGAAAACATTAGGAATTTATATTGACTCCCCACTCACACTAACGAGACAAACTAACACCCTAGCCTCATCCGCAGCTTATACATGTAAGCTTGTTACTGCCTGCGCCCCTACCTTATGACAACCAACTGTATCTCAGTAGCTATAGCATTAGTATTAAGAAGCTCGACTATTGCAATGCACTTTACCTGGGCACATCTCCACAAAATATCAACAAAATGCAAGTCATGCAAAATAATGCCATCAGAGTGGCATGTAACATCCCCAGCAAACAGCACATTACGGCAACCAGACAAACTATAAAATTGCTTAATCTCAAGCAAAGAATAGACCTGAAGTCACTCTCACTCACCCAAAACTGCCTCTACAACCAAGCACCTACATACTTGGCTGACACTTTCTCATGTAACACCTCGACCCTACCAACGTGAACTGCGCAGTCACACTGCGTTACCATTCCTCGCTTTAATCAACAGTGTGCAGGCGGCGTCAGTTTCCCAGTCCTCGCTGCTAAGAAATGGAATGCACTCCCTATCTCAATAAGAGAGGAACAATACTCCAGTTTCCGTACGAAGGTTAAAGATCAGTTCTTTGAGCAAGACCTCAACCCGTCCGCTATATAAACTGAATCTCACAAAGAACTTTTAGGCGGTTCCTTCTACTTAAGGGTTCTACGCCTTTGTAAATGTATTACTTTGACCTTCTGTACTAGCTATCCCCTGTATATATGTATTATTTGTTATTAACGGTCTTATAATTTGTTCACCTTCTGTGACCATATGTAATGCTGAAGGGGCCCCTGAGGGACCCTCAGATGTGGAAACAAGGCACAATCACCACACACGAATGGATACGCCAGACACGAGGTTCTATTCCCAAAATATAGGGTTTATTGCAATACAAAATAGTCCCAGTTGGCCAAATGGTCCCACGCCCCCTGACGTGTGTCTAACAGACCTCGGGGATGCAAGAGAGTGAGAGACGGACATCAGTTACATATATACAAAAGGAGCACCTTACAATCAGCAATGACACAGTATGACACATTCAATGCCGCCCCCAATTCATTTCCCTTTGAATTAGAGGCAATGATTGACCATTGTGACAAATATGACACCTTAGACCACCATATTTCGTAACGGTTTGCAATCTCCAATTTTACAGACACTGTTCTTTATTTGCGAGAACACAGCATTTCTGTTTTCATGGGCAAGCTGCGCGTAGGAGGCTGGCACATACCAGGCCTCACTATCTCTTAGTTTCGATTCTTGCTCTAGATGTCAGCCCACTCTCTGGGGCCTCACTGTGCTCAAAAAGGGGGGCCATAAAGAAGAACATAATTTAACTCTTTAAATGCTAGTTTCATACATTGCTATTCTTTCCGTAGACTCGCTGGCATTCGTGTACTGATTAAAATGCCTTGCTCCCCGCCTTCAAGGATATGTGAGGGAGGGAAGCGGGCATTTCTGTCTGGCTTTCCAGTGTAATGTTTCAACTTGTTTCTTAGCCTTGGATCATTGAAGTGAAATAAAATCTACAGCAAAGCAGTTTTACATGAGGCAAAGTGGCAACGTTAGAGAGAGCAGAGAGAAAACAAAATGGCGATTCTGATCATCTTAAAATGGCCTCCCTCTAGTTGAACTGATAGCTACGTAATAACTAATGAGTATATATTCTAAACACTGTAAATGAGGCGATTGGTCTTCGGCCAACCAATTAATCATGCATTTCCTTCCGCCCAAGGGGTGTTTAGTATTTCTGGACTGACAAACCCTCCTCTTGGCTGTATGCCAAATGCCTCATCCGTACATTGCATCCTCCTCCTCCGACCAAGTATTTGGATCCGATTCGGAATACGATTCAAATTCTGACTCATATACACTTGTTGTCTCCTCCTTAACATTATCAATGTCTATTGCCATGAATTCTTTAATGGTTTCAGATTCATTACTATTGTGAGTGCTTGATTTAGTAATTTTTTTTGTTCCATCATTTGTACACATTCTTCACTAATTTCAGTGCATACTATTAGGGAGACAATGTATGCAACAACAACAAGTCACGAATATTCCTAGGATTGCCACTAGGATTGCAAATAGCTTCCATTCCCAGGATCGTAACACTCCCCAAAACCAGGAGCTTATGTTCAATTCCCAGCCTCCTTCAGGGAGGTGGAGATCCGAGCTTAATACATACAATTTTCTTATCGCCTCAAAAATCGTGGGGGAGAAGTCACTTACAAATGCACAACACGCTGGTCCCACGATTTTTCAAACACTGCTGCGATCAACTAAGATTATATCAAGGGCCATTCTATTTTGCAGTGACATCAATCTAATTCCTTTCTCTTCAAGAGTCATATTATATAATATACCAATGGTTCCATTTATTGTTTCTTCCAATATCCTAGACAGTTGTTTTATGTTATAAGAGTTTATCGCCTGGCCCCAAAATGGTATGAATGATTTTGCTATGTCCCCTACAATCAACCCGTCTTCGATTTTCCGGCGAGGTCGTGACCTGGTCAATCTGGTTATATCTGATGTTTTTAAAAGAAACACCCCAGGAAACAGAAATCCCAAATAACACGCGCCTCCCCAGTTCCTGGGTAACCAAGGATATGCTTTTTCTCCACATGAAATACACAGGATCGCCCACATATATTGGTTCCACTTCTTTATCAAGGAATGCTATGTTCTTACATCTGGTAAATGTTCCTACCTGGTAAGAACCCTTTTTCTTTAAACAGAATGGGACAGAATGAGGGTTATAATTCACTGTATATGAAGGGGGTTCCGCATCCTTATTCCCCTGTGGGTTCATGTGGAATGTGATCAAAGAAGTTTTATAAGGTACAGGCAATCTATCCTGTGGCATCATTGCTGGTGTAATTAATCGTCTTTTATGGAACATGGAGCAACCCACCGGTTTCATAATCACTTCCTCGAATTCATTCATGTTTGTTTTATCTAGTTGACCAGTTTCACTTTCGTTCCATTTCCCATAGTATAAGGTACTTGTAGAAGCATAACATGCAGAAGTTAAGGGCAGGTGCTGTACATACCATCCTATTCCCTGACCACCATGCTGCGGCAGGTGGGCACAAACCCAACAATTGTTTTTTCTTAAGATTGAGTGTGCCATATTCATTATTAATAGCAATGTGTTGTTCCTATATCCTTCCCTATGTCTCTCTTCCATTGGGGACAAGGTATAGGAAATCACATGGACTGGGCTTTCCATGGTGGAAATGTTCACAATAGGCAAAAGTACTTCAAGAGGGTACGTTTCTTCTAGGTACCATAATACTGATATGGTCAATATTGGGGCTAATATACTCATTATACACATTATTATGGTTAGACCCAACATACAATTCTTTCGACCATGTCCTTTTTTCACTTTACTATGTACCGCGTTTAACTCGCTATCAGCATTGGTGCAGGAGGGGGCATTTGCTGGTTCCGCATTCTTCTCTCGTCCTTCTTCTGCTGTGAATATCTTTTGTTCATGTGCTTCTCAGGATGTTGAAAGAGTTCAATCAATGTCTACAGTCTTTCTATGCCAGTTTGCTATCTGCCTGGATTGCTTATTCATTTGGCAAGGCCTCCATGCATTTTGCACATTGCTCTAGAATTTCAGAGCAGTTGCCTTTGTACCACGTGCGCCCCGCTTGTTTGCTCGGGTTCCTGACACATGGATTTAGCACTGAGGAGTTGCGTTTGGTGAGCTGTCTGACTTGCACAACTCTTACGCGACCCTCCTCTAAGCCTCCGGTTCACACTTCATCCGAAAATAGGAAACAGAGGCAAGAAAATCACAAAGAGATGAAAATGTGATTGCTCCTTTTGCAGGTTGTACCGATTTGCTCCTGGTATCGTGTGATCGACAAATAGTGTGGGTGCACTTCCGGTCTCAAGCTTGGAGTCAGCCTGGCGCACAATGGCAGATGATGATGGGTGCCAGGCTGTGGCGCAACAGTAGATGATGGGCGCCACAGGTGCAGCATCTGCTGGACAACGTTGAGGCACTCTTTGCCTTTCCGCTTTTATGGCAATCTCATCGGGCTTTGTTTCAGGATCAGGCAGTTTCTGTGGCAAGGGACTGGCAATGGCATTTTTCGTTTCTGGAACCGCTGCTGTCTCTTTCTGGTCTTTGTCCCGATCAGTTGATGTGCCAAATAGTGATGGGACTTTCTTGGTGTGCGTGGCATAAATCCATGCCTTCCGTCCATCCACGCGTATCGCTGTCTGCGCGGTCAGGAGTATTTGGTATGGCCCATGCCACCTGGCTGCCAGCGATGTTTTCTGTTCATAGTTTCTGATTAACACCCAGGTTCCTGGCTCCAATGCATGTCCTGGGCCAGCATACCGCGCCGGTAATGCCTCCTACACCCTCTGATTAATCAAACACAGTTTTTTTACTAACAGATTACAATAAATGCTGAGTACAGGTTATTATACCTCTCTCATTCTCTTCAGCTGAGGTGCGCACCACACATTCGTCGGTCTCTCCATTATGATTTCATATGGAGAGAGCCCAGTTCTGGCCTGCACTGATGTTCACATACACAGTAACGCTATTGGTAATGCATCTACCCAACTCAATTTGCTGCCTGCACAGATCTTACTGATTTTTGACTTGAAGATTCCGTTGTGGCATTCAATGAGTCCGGCTGACATCGGATGTCTCGAACAATGGAATCGTTTATCGATCTGTAATCCTGCACACATCTGTAGTATCACTGCACCTACAAAATGCGGACCATTGTCCGACCATATGACACGGGGAAGACTGAAGCAAGAGAAATACACTTTTAGCATTACTTTCGCCGTGCTCATGGCTGTGCAGTCTTCCAATGGATATGCTTCCACCCATTTGCTGAATGCACATATGATCACCAAAACATACTTCAGATTTTGGCATCTCTCCATTTCTATGAAGTCAAAGTGAATTACTTCGAATGGCATAGAGGGAGGTCCAAAACTTCCTGTTGGAGCCACTGTTCCCTTTCCCACATTGTGCTGTAGGCATGTAATGCAGTTTTGTACCAGCCTCTCTG
Source organism: Ambystoma mexicanum (assembly GCF_040938575.1). Lineage (NCBI taxonomy): Eukaryota > Metazoa > Chordata > Amphibia > Caudata > Ambystomatidae > Ambystoma > Ambystoma mexicanum. The sequence goes on from NC_090922.1 coordinate 259,380,825, forward strand.
CATTCTTTTTTATGAGTGGATTTTCCCTGAGTGTGGCTAAATGTTGGGCTATTTTCTTCACACAGATGTATGTGGGACTGTGAGCCAATGCGTTTACATAAGCATTTGGCAGCATCCAATTCCCGCTTTTCTTGTCCACCCAACAACCCTCCAAGTCCAGTTCTGCAGATCCCTTGGCCCATCCCTGTATTTTGTCGGCGGTAGCTTGCGCCTGCATCTCTTTAACCTTTACAATTCCATTCTCTATCATGCAGGGCACTTCCTCCGATTGTACTGTTAACCGAATTGTATTCAAATCAGTGGCAGTCTGTTTTGCAATTTTGTCTGCAAATGCGTTTCCTTCTCGCACTTTAAATATCATACTGGCTATCAGTATAGATATTCACGCTCAAGTTCTCCGAAATTTCACAAGCTCTTGTTAAAGCAATTATCTCTGCTGCTTGGGCAGAGTTATAAGGAATTATTTTACTCTCCAAAACACTTTTTAATGTCGTAACAGCGTATGCAGCAGTTGATGTGCCGTCAGGTAGTTTAAAACAGGAGCCGTCACAAAACAATACCCCTTCTGGTTCTTTTAGGGGTATATCACTTAGATCAATTCTCCCTTTCGTTTCTTCCTCAGTAACCATTAAGCAATCATGGGGAGGTAATTCAGTCCCACCAATGTTTTCCCCTGCCGTTGGCATTAATTCTGCTGGATTCAAAGCGATACACCTCATAATTTGGATGTGGGGCGCGAACAATACAATTTCATATCTAATCAATCTAGCAGAAGTGAGGTTTTGCGTCTGCGTTCTATTGAGTAGAACATCTATGGCATGTGACACCATTAAAATTAAAGTGTGCCCCAATACCATCCCTTCTTTTTGTTTCACTGATGCAGCAGCCGCTGCAACAGCTCGCAAACATCGTGGTAGTGCGCGCGCCACAGGTTCCAGCGCAGAAGAAAAATAACCGCATGGCTTATTTCTTCCACCTTGTTCCTGTTTTAAAACGGACAACGCGCATCCTTCGTTCTCATGGACAAATAGCCTAAAAACATTTTCATAATTCGGTGTGCCCAAAATTGGAGCATTGCTACTGATTTGCACTCAGGGTTTATTACTGGGGTACCTGCAAACCTTAGTGAGATATTGTCACCCTGACAGAGGTATGTCTGGAACCAAGTGATGATCTATCGAGCACTTTTGTGCCCCCGTGTCTACGAGGAATTTATGCTCTTCATTCCTGATTTTCATCTCTACGTAGGGTCCTTTCTGATTCACGGGAATTGACACTGGTTCCGACCCCTGTCCTGGGCTGTCCTATTGGGGTAACAACACATCATCTGATGTGTAATCACCACTGTTATTATAATATGCACCTGTCTGAGTATCAAAAATGTTCCCCCCTCTTCCTCTATTTCCAGTTTGTATACCCTGCTGATTTTGACTTTGAGTAGGGGTAATTAAATTCGGAGCCTGACTTTGATTCTGTGCACCATTCCCTTGATTACTTTGGTGTTGTGACATCTGATTTCTGTTGTGACCATTTGTTCCCGGGTGCCCTCTGTGAGGCCTAATTTGACTATGTCCACCTCTATTTTGCAAATGCGGACATTGTGCCCGCCAGTGTCCTACCTCCCTGCAATATGCACATTGGTTTAATCCCAAAGGTCCTCGATGCATGTTCGAATTTCCCCTGCTTCGTACATTTCCCCTTCCCCTGTTGCGTCCTGCTACCTGCTGGAGTAACACTTGTGTTTTCAAATTTGTTCTGTCCTTCGCTTCTCTTTCCTTCTCGGTATTCACCCTGTTTTCATAATATTGGGCCATATGTAATACTTCTAGCATTTTTGCTTGCCATGCACTTTCTGATGTCATTATCAAATTTTGAATCGGGAGTATTAGTCCCCTCACATATTTATCCCCAAATAACCTTTTTCCTGCTTACGTTCTCACATCCTGCCCACTGAAATCTATAAATACTTCTTCAAATCTGTTGAAATAATCTGTGGCCAACTCGTCTTTACCTTGAACGCACACAGTCATCTTGTCCCATTGAATTCTTTTCTCTGGGACCAATTCTTTCAATTTCTGTACTATTCGTGCCGGTAATGCTAACATATTCGCCCCTGGCTGCGCACCCACCTCTTTATTTTTATCCTTCAGTTTAATTTGCCCATGTGGCGCTATAGGCTGTCTCATCATCTACCTTTCTTATTCGTTTCCATATGTCTGCTGGCAAAATCACGGGGAATATTAGATCTATGTCACCCATAGTGAACACCGAGGACTGTAATAAAGAATCCACTTCTTTATAAAAACCTGATGGATTTTTTCGTATGTCAGGGATTGTTTGTTTTATATTATTCACTTCCTGTCTAGAGAAGGGAACATGCACATATTGGGCTGTGTAATGTGCTGGGATTACCACAGGTGGCGCACTGCATACTGCGGGAGTCTCTACCTTCAGTAAAAAAGTAGGGGACACTTCTCTCATGGGGAAAGCCACACTCGCTATTCCTCCCCCTTCCCTCATATGCAACAATATTCCCAGGTTGAAACAGGAGTATTACTTTAGAAGCCATGTGCCTGTACCAGATAGCCCAAAACTTCTCATACAACAATAACATTAAACCTGATGATAAAAAGGTAGATTCAGAGTTGAGTTGTGAAGGCAGCCTGGTGAAACTTGCCAAACACAGCCTAATTAATCATATTAAATTGTCATTAAAAACTCCTCAACACAAAGAACTGTACTACATGGCCCTACTGCAACTTTTAAAACCATGGAGAAAAGATTTTTTATTAGGCACCCATGCCTCCTATGAAGATGCTTTTAATGTAAGTGAAAGTACAATTACAGGTGGAAACTTTACACGGTACAAAACCATATTGGACAATGAACGCCAACAACAAGAAGAACTTCAAAGAACAACTAAATGTAGACATTTCTGAGAGCAGTGAACCTTCTCAAACAGGCATCCAAGAACCACTTGGACAGCCACTCATAGTAAATGAGGCAGAATTAACCATGACGGAAGTAACCACCACCATGTTTCAGTATGAGCAACCTTCAAAACAGTTGGCTGTACTTAAATTCCAACTAAACAATGAGCAGAGCGCCATTTTTCTAGAAGTAAGTAAATAAATTGAACATGGTATACAGCATGAAAGTAAAACTTGTACTTGTGACAACTACAAACCTATACTGCTGTATGTAAGTAGTGAAGCTGGGTCAGGGAAAATATTCTTAATAAAAATGATCAGTAAATACCTCCAACAATTAACAACCAACAACCTTTCAGCTGTTGTAACTGCTCCAACAGGATTAGCTGCCTACAACGTAGGTGGAGTCACTCTACTCTGATTCTCCTTCCAGTAGAACACCAAAACAAATTAGAGAACTATAAACTTTCAGCAGAAGCTGCTATGGAGCTAAGCAGAGTTTTGAAACAAATGAAAATGCTCCTAATAGATGAGGTGAGCATGGTTTCAAACCTAATGTTAGCTTTCATTCACTTCGGATTGCAAGAGGTCCTCAGAACAGACTACGAAGAATTGTTTGGAGGAAAACATGTCATTGTTTTCAGAGATCTCCTTCAATTAGCACCAGTGAAAGGGGAACCTATTGTAACGCTCACCTGATTCTCGCAGAGGCGCCGGTCTTGACTGGGCGACTACCGTATCTTCAAAAGTGATGTGTAGCACCCGGTTGGCTCTTTGGGCTGGACCTCTGTGCACTGTATGCCTGACTCGAAGAGTAAGATGTCTGCAGATAGAAAATATGGGATTAATGAACTGGGGTTATTGGGGTGTCCCTATCTCTTTCCCTTTTCTCCTCTCCTGTAGAACCCCAAAGGTTAACGCTCTCACCTTAGGTAAGTGAACGCCGAGCTCTCCATCTGCCTCGGGGCAGAGTGCTGTAACCAGTTTCTTCACTGGATAGGTAGCGCAGGCCTCTTGACTTCAGAGGACTGCTGTCCGTCGTTTACTTCACGAACGGTGAGTTCCGAATATTTCAAATGTCTTTAAAAGTCTTTTGTAATGCTGTCTCTTATTTTGCAGGGTTCCGGCGATGGCGGTTGACTGGCTGAAGTGAGTTGAGGATGGACCCGTATGCGGAATAGAAGCGCCTGGAAGCGCGTAAGTAAGCGCTTGTTGCTTGCTTCACGATGCGCACTAACTGTCCTTTTATTTTGCAGGTACCAGTTCGGAGCTGCTGAAGGATGCCGGAATGCCCACTGAGTTCGGCGTGGATGGAGTAATGGCATGTGAGTATTTAACGTTACCCAATGTCTTTAAACGCACCTTCTTTTGTCTTACAGATGCGGGATGCAGCGCCGAAGGCCTCCGGAGCGTGCGAAGAGTTGGTAAGCTTTTGTCTTTCAGATGCCGGAATGCAGTGCGATGACCTCCGGAGCGCGTGAAGAGTAGGTAAGCCTTTGTCTTTCAGATGCAGGAATGCTGCGCGAGGCGTTGATGACAGCCGATGGACCAGGTAAGAGATGAGCTGTCACTGAAGACCGTAGTGCTAACCTGTTCTTTCTTGTCTTTATAGATGTTGCTGAAGACTGGATTCAGGATGGTAAGCCTCTTTCCTTTAGGCCCAGGATCAGATGCAGAAGACACGATGAGCGTTCTGCTGCAGAGGATGCAGAATAACGCAAAGCAAGATTCATCCATCGGGTGTGGTTTAAATAGCCTCCTGTAGTGCTTAGGTGTCTCCTTCCACAGCCACGCCTAGGTAAGAAAAGAGTTCCTGCTTTCCAGAAGAGTTCCAGTGTTCTGAACCTAGGGAGTGGCTCCTGCCTCACCCAACAGGAAAAGTAGTCCCAAACAGAAGAGGATCAGGGGTGGCAGGTAAGTAAGCAGCATGGTCTGCTGCAGGTAAGTCCACCCAAGCATTATGAGCCCGGCGCTTGCAGCGCTGGGACTGGGCATATTTATGAGCCTGGCGCCACTGGCGCCAGGACAGGGTCCAAAAGGTCCCAATTGGGACTGGTTGGCACTCGGAACCTGGGTTATGGGTCTGCTTCCAAGGGAGTTGGGTAAATCCTGGCCTTTTGGAAGCAGAGATCATGACAGTACCCCCCCTCAAGGCCCCTCCCAAACCGGGCCTCCCCGGGGGTTTTGGCTTGTCAGGAAATGTTTGATGAAATCTTTTGATTAGACGAGGAGCGTGGACATATTCTGCAGGTTCCCAGGATCTTTCTTGAGGGCCGTAGCCTTTCCAGTCAATTAGATAAAATAGCTTAGATTTGGAGATCTTGGAGTCCAGGATGCTTTTGACTTCAAACTCGAGTTCTCCATCAACTAGGATAGGTTTTGGGGATTTAGTTAGTCGGGTTTGAGGTTGCACGGGTTTTAAAAGAGAGACGTGGAAGACCGGATGTATCTTCATGTGAGGGGGCAAGTCCAACTTGACCGCTACTGGGTTTACTATGGTAGTGATGGAATAGGGACCAAGGTATCTTAGGTTGAATGTGCGTGGTCCTTTTAGAGGTAGATATTTGGTGGATAACCAGACTTGATCTCCTACTTGATATTGGGGGGCTTCCTTCCGATGTTGATCTGCTCCTTTCTTGTATTGTTCCTTAGCCCTTTGAAGGTGAGAAACGGCTTCCTTAAAAGCTTGGGTGATAGTAGAGTGCAGGTAGTCTACTGCTGGTGTTCCAAGATCTTGGGGTGGATCCAACTCTGAGGTTCGAGGGTGACAGCCGTATAAAAGAAAAAACGGGGTTTTCCCAGTTCCTGAGTGGACAGAGTTGTTGTAGACATATTCGGCTATCCAAAGGATATCTTTCCAAGTTTTTTCAGTTTGTTGCAGCATGCAGCGTAAATACTGTTCCAGAGTTTGATTGGTCCTCTCGGTTTGTCCGTCGGTTTGAGGGTGGTGACTGGTCGATAATCTCACATCAATTTGAGCCGACCGACAACAACTTCGCCAAAAATGAGAAATAAATTGACTACCTCGATCCGAAATTAGCACTGAAGGAAAACCGTGCAGTCGGACGATGTTTTCGAGAAATTCTCGGGCCAGAGTTGTTGCTGTTGGCAAGCCTTTGAGTGGAATGAAATGCGCCATCTTGGAGAATAAGTCCACGATTACCAGGATCGTATTGTATCCGGAGCATGGAGGTAGGTCGGTGATGAAGTCCATAGAATGCGTATGCCAAGGGCGAGGTGGGATGTCAATAGGGCGTAAGAGGCCGGCTGGTCTTTCCTTTTGACTCTTGTTTTGGGCGCATACTCCACAGGACATTATAAAGTCTCTGATATCTTTTTTCCAAGACGGCCACCAGAAGTAGCGCTTGATCTTTTCTGAGGTTTTGGCCATACCGGGATGTCCTTCCATTAGAGACTCGTGATAACAAGAGATCACTTTTTTCTGTAAATCTGTGCTGGGCAGGTATAATCGTTCTTGGAAATACAATAAGTTGTCCTTTACTGCAAAGTCCTTTCCCTGCAGATGCCAATTCTGTATTTCTGCTGGAGTTCCAAGTTGCCTGGTTTTATCCTTTATTTCCTCTATGGATTGTGTGGTTATTACACCCAGAATTCTTTGTTCGGGAATGATAGGTACAGGTTTAGGGTTGGTCAAGTGTTCCTCCACTCCCATCCGAGAAAGGGCATCAGCTTTACCGTTTTTTGTACCAGGTCGGTAGGTAATTATGAAGTCAAACTCGGCAAAGAATAGTGCCCAACGGAGTTGCCTAGAGGATTGGGCTTTTGCGGTTTTCAAATATTGCAGGTTTCGGTGATCCGTAATCACAGTAACGGTGTGTCGGGCCCCCAGAAGATAATGCCGCCAAGCCTTAAAGGCAGACTTGATAGCCAGAAGTTCCTTATCAGTAATAGTGTAATTGATCTCAGGAGGCGAGAATTTGCGAGACCAGGATACCACGGGATGTAACTGATTGGTTACTGGGTCCTTCTGTGATAGAACTGCCCCCATGGCAAGGCTCGAAGCATCAGTTTCAACGATGTAGGGGAGTTTGGGGCGAGGATGTTTTAGAATTGGTGCAGAGATAAATTTTGTCTTCAAATTCTGGAAAGCTTGTTCCGCCTCGGTAGACCATTCAAAACGTTTGTTTTTCTTTAACAAGGCGGTGATGGGCTGGACTATTCGAGAGAATTCGGGGATGAACCTGCGGTAAAAGTTGGCGAAGCCTAACATGCTTTGAACCCCTTTTACGGAGGATGGTGATGGCCATTTGAGAATTGTATCGACCTTCCTTGAATCCATACGCACTCCGCTAGGTGATAATATGAATCCCAAGAATTCAACCTCAGTCACGTTGAAAACACATTTTTCCAACTTAGCGAAAAGTCTGTGTTGACGCAACCTCTCGAGGACCATTTTCACGTGTTTCCGATGTTCAGATTCCGATGAAGAATAAACGAGGATGTCGTCAATGTAAACGACAACACATACATCTATGAGTTCTCTGAGGACATCGTTCATAAAATATTGAAAGGCGGCCGGGGCATTGCAAAGTCCGAAGGGCATGACCTGATATTCAAATAGCCCATACTTGGTGCGGAAGGCCGTCTTCCAATCGCCCTCTTTTACTCGTACCAATTGGTAGGCTCCTCTAAGATCCAGCTTTGTATATATGCATGCTCTTCTGACTTGGTCCAGGAGTTCAGGGATTAAAGGTAACGGATATCTATTCTTAACGGTGATCTGGTTCAGGGCGCGGTAATCTATACAAGTTCTAAGGTCCCCTTCTTTTTTTGGAACGAAGAACAAAGCTGAAGAAGCAGGGGACTTAAGGACGAATAAACCCATTCGCTAGGTATTGATCCAGGTATTGTCGGAGGTGAAGGTTCTCAGGCTCGGTGAGGGCATAAATTCTGCTACACGGAGGAGTAGATCCAGGTATCAGGTCTATCTGGCAGTCATAGGACCTATGAGGAGGTAGAGAGTTAGCCTGATCCTTCCGGAAAACATTTTGGAATTCTAGGTATTCGGGAGGTAACTGGGGAGTCTCCGAAGAAATTGCTGCTAGAGCAACACCAGGTGGAGGGTGACAAGTAGAGACACATTCTCGGAACTGAACCGTCTTGCTCGCCAATCGATCCGAGGATTGTGTTTATCTAACCAAGGTATCCCTAGAATAATCTGGAACTGAGGGGCCTTGATCACATCGAACACAATCTTCTCATGGTGTCCATCTTGACTTACTAGCGTCACTTCTTGAGTGGTATGCGTTACTGGTCCGGAGGCTATCTCCGTACCATCCACCGTAGTAATGACGTCCTTTACAGCCTTGGGACAAAGAGTTAGATTCATCCTCAAAACCATTTCCTGATCCACATAATTGCTGATGGCACCGCTGTCGACGTAAGCTTCAATCGCATGTAATCGATCCGGATGATCAGGGCTAATGAGGACCATAGGTATCACGAAATGCGAGGTCACGGAACTGGTTTTAACGCTCGGCAAGAGGACCTCTATTCTTGTCGGGCGAGGTCGTTTCCCTGCTCAGAGTTTGTGACCTTGGTAACTGCAGCTCCTACCGCCTTCTTGGCTGGTTTCACCGGACAGTCTCGAAGAAAGTGCCACGAGTTTCCGCAATAGAGGCATAATTGCAACTGCTTTCTCCTTTCCCGCTCCTTTTGTGTTAGTGGTCCTTTCAGGCCCCCTATTTGCATGGGTTCCCCGGAGTCTACTCCTTTGGAAGGAGTTGGTGGTTTGGAAAATACTCGAGCATCAAACTTGGAACGATCGGCCTTCCTGTTCTGCAATCTGTGATCTATTTGAACGACTAAGTCTATATAATCCGAACAGTCTTGTGGGGGATTCACTACTTGGGCTAAAACATCTTTGAGCTCTCCACGTAGACCTCTATAAAACAGCGTAATCCTTTTGTCCTCAGGCCATTGAGTTTCCACTATTAGTCTGTTGAAAGATGCAATATAAGCCAAAAGGTCTTGATTACCCTGTCGCAACGAAAGAAGCTCATTGTCCAAGGCCTGCCCCTGTGAATGTCTTGCGAACAGTTTTTCCATACTAAGCTGAAGGGCTTGAAAATCATGAAGAACCGGATCATCTTGATTAACTAGAGGGATCGACCAGTCTGCCGCATTGCCACTAAGGTACGAAAGCACAAAAGCTACTTTAGCTTGATCAGTTGGAAAGGCTGCTGGCCGGCATAAAAAATGCAACCGGCACTGATTGATAAATACTGCAAACCTCTTTGGGTCACCAGAAAATCGTTTGGGCGGAGCCAGGGGTACATTCCCAGGTAGGTTGATCTGCACTGGATTCATAGGGGATGTTGAAGGAAGATTTGCCCCTGATGTGGGTAACGGGGTCTGTCCGGCATGTGACTGTAGCAATTGTCTAGCAAGATCGTCTGTTCGCTCCTTGGAAATAATTAGTTCCCTTCTTAGAGCATTCGTTTCCTGACGAGCTGCATGCACTTCTGCCCTTAGTTCCCCAAGTAACCGGGCTAGGTGGTCGGTATCCGAGGTTTCCATAGCGCCTGGGCGAGAGTTTTGCGGTAGGCTTTGCGTTCTGTAACGCTCACCTGATTCTCGCAGAGGCGCCGGTCTTGACTGGGCGACTACCGTACTTTCAAAAGTGATGTGTAGCACCCGGTTGGCTCTTTGGGCTGGACCTCTGTGCACTGTATGCCTGACTTGAAGAGTAAGATGTCTGCAGATAGAAAATATGGGATTAATGAACTGGGGTTATTGGGGTGTCCCTATCTCTTTCCCTTTTCTCCTCTCCTGTAGAACCCCAAAGGTTAACGCTCTCACCTTAGGTAAGTGAACGCCAAGCTCTCCATCTGCCTCGATGCAGGGTGCTGTAACCAGTTTCTTCACTGGATAGGTAGCGCAGGCCTCTTGACTTCAGAGGACTGCTGTCCGTCGTTTACTTCACGAACGGTGAGTTCCGAATATTTCAAATGTCTTTAAAAGTCTTTTGTAATGCTGTCTCTTATTTTGCAGGGTTCCGGCGATGGCGGTTGACTGGCTGAAGTGAGTTGAGGATGGACCCGTATGCGGAATAGAAGCGCCTGGAAGCGTGTAAGTAAGCGCTTTTTGCTTGCTTCACGATGCGCACTAACTGTCCTTTTATTTTGCAGGTATCAGTTCGGAGCTGCTGAAGGATGCCGGAATGCCCACTGAGTTCGGCGTGGATGGAGTAATGGCACGTGAGTATTTAACGTTACCCAATGTCTTTAAACGCACCTTCTTTTGTCTTACAGATGCGGGATGCAGCGCCGAAGGCCTCCGGAGCGTGCAAAGAGTTGGTAAGCTTTTGTCTTTCAGATGCCGGAATGCAGTGCGATGACCTCCGGAGTGCGTGAAGAGTAGGTAAGCCTTTGTCTTTCAGATGCAGGAATGCTGCGCGAGGCGTTGATGACAGCCGATGGACCAGGTAAGAGATGAGCTGTCACTGAAGACCGTAGTGCTAACCTGTTCTTTCTTGTCTTTATAGATGTTGCTGAAGACTGGATTCAGGATGGTAAGCCTCTTTCCTTTAGGCCCAGGATCAGATGCAGAAGACACGATGAGCGTTCTGCTGCAGAGGATGCAGAATAACGCAAAGCAAGATTCATCCATCGGGTGTGGTTTAAATAGCCTCCTGTAGTGCTTAGGTGTCTCCTTACACAGCCACGCCTAGGTAAGAAAAGAGTTCCTGCTTTCCAGAAGAGTTCCATGTTCTGAACCTAGGGAGTGGCTCCTGCCTCACCCAACAGGAAAAGTAGTCCCAAACAGAAGAGGATCAGGGGTGGCAGGTAAGTAAGCAGCATGGTCTGCTGCAGGTAAGTCCACCCAAGCATTATGAGCCCGGCGCTTGCAGCGCTGGGACTGGGCATATTTATGAGCCTGGCGCCACTGGCGCCAGGACAGGGTCCAAAAGGTCCCAATTGGGACTGGTTGGCACTCGGAACCTGGGTTATGGGTCTGCTTCCAAGGGAGTTGGGTAAGTCCTGGCCTTTTGGAAGCAGAGATCATGACACCTATCTTCAAAACCTTAGGACACAAAGTGTGCCGTAAAAGTCTTGGAAGCATCAGAAATGTAAATTTCTGGCAACATTTTCAATAAAGAAAACTAACTCAAAACATGCGTCTGCGGACCTCACCAAAGGAGGCGCAGTCTACCCTCAATACTAGACACATCCATAAACTGTATGGGTGTAACACATGTGCTGCTGATGTCATGCAACAATTACCTCACAAAAATGTCACCTGTATGTCCATAATGCCAACCCTAGCAAGCTGTGCACAATTCAATGCAACAATGCTGAAAAAAGAAAAAACAACCACTAGTGGAAATTCACACCACAGACAAATTGGACGTGCGTGGTATAACAATACCTATGTGTCAACAAGCTATAGCACGACTAAATTCCTTAGAAAACTCTATCTCCAACACAGCTGGTTTGAAGAAAATGTTAACATTATGTGTGAACTGTAGAGTAATGCTAAAGTGTAACTTTGACGTAGAGCAAGGTTTAGTTAATGGAGCACTTGGTACAGTTGTTGGCTTCCAGACATACCCATGAGACAACAGCATTCAGTTTGTCAACATCCGCTTTCACAAACTTTCAGAAGTTAATAGGACGCACAACAGCGCAATTCCTTATTTTCAAAGACATGTATGTACGCAGAGAACAGTTTTCTCTGTCGCTAGCTTCTGCAGTAACTATTCATAAATCGCAAGGTCTAACCTTAAATCAAACATTGATTGATATTGGCAGCACAGTCTTTAAAGAAGGCATGAGTTACGTAGCACTGTCACGGCTACGTACACTGGAAGGACTATATCTAGTGAATTTTGATGCAACTGCAGTCAGCGCAGACATTCCTTGCATCATAGAGTACAATAGACTATGTGCACTATACACACCCCATTTGAACATGTACCCTGTTCCTCAGAAACCCAAAGGTTTCAAAAGAAAGCTCATTCAATCAGAATTTCTAAATGATTTTCCAACAGTACCACCAAAGAAATTGAAATCAGCTCATACTCCATCAACTACCAAAAGTACAGACAAAAGGACTAAAAAAGGCAAGACATACCCAAATCCACACACAAAAAAAGTTCCTCTTTAAGCAAACCATGTGCCCTTCCATCAAAGTACTCAGACACAGAAGTACCTGGTCCATTCAAATTTTCTAATACAACAAGTGTTAATTACTATGCAAATGTAACAATGAATGTTCTATTCCAAATGCCAGCTATTGTTGAAAACATTTATTTAAATGGTCAGACCAGTTGTGTTTACAAATGCTCGTCCTTCACAGAAATGCACTAAGTAATCCTGACAACAATTACAATGTCTCAGGAGTAAGGCAAGAATTGGACTTGTGCCAGAATGGTGAAAGACACGTTAAACAGACAAGAAGATCCACAGGAATTTCTTATGTACTTACTACAAATACTGGAAAGGAAAAACATACTCATAAATGAAATCTTTAATATTGCCTACATGTAGAAACATACATGAAGTCTCTGCAACCATGTCATTCGGCAACAAGTCCCTAATGAATGCGTTGTGTATGTATCAATACCTAACTGTGACTCTATTCCATTTCAGCAACTGGTGCAAAATGCCAACCATAGCATATTGTGTACATCGTGCAATTCTGATAATCGTTTGACGCTACCTATACACTCACATAGTCCATATGTAATTGTAATGTTCTTAAGATACATTGTAGATGGAACCAAAAACAACTGCAAACTGACTGCCTTCACACATGGGCAGGTATCCATTGGCAAGAAAACCTTCACAACAGTAGCCATAATTTAGCACAGAGGCGACACAACCAGTGCAGGCCACTATACCGCATACATTAGAAAGCAATGGTCATGGTGGGATTGCAATGATACTTCCATCATTCCAAAGCAGAGATTACCTGCAAATCTTGCAAATGCCCACCTGAAGCCTAAATGTAATAATTGATGTACAAACCTGCTATACCCTATTCCCCAGCTCCCACCTGTACCTTCGTAATTGCACAAGAAAAGAATTACCTTCCACACTGTGGACCTAAAGCAACTTAGCATACAGCAAGTATTCAAGAAATGCATTAGTGTGTGTTGGACAATTTTATCCCCAATGAACCCAATGAGTACACTCAGACAACCAATACGTGTATACAAATGACAATAGCAGTATTTTCCACATGATACTTAAAAGAGAAAGTACTAAGTATAAGGGTTCAAAACTATCCTCTGTAACCTTTGAAACCAGTACGTATACAAATGAGGCACCACCTCTCTAAGAATATGCATTCAAATGCTATACATATGGAACTATCACTACATAAACCCATAGTGGTACACCACCACTTCAGAATGTACACAGATGTGAAAGTAGCAACAGGAATGCACAAGCTTGTAAACGTTCCCTATAGGAATGGGCCACTGTAAACAGTTAGAATACGCCACCGCTGGTATCTAACTGCAACAAGAATATTACAATGGTATTTGCAGCATTACAACAACCCAACTCAACCTTCAACAACCACTTTGCTACAAACATATCCTCAAACACTTCCAAAGTATAAGCAGTTACAGTACGCCAACAGGTACGTTGCTACCGTCACAATTCTGCAGTAGCACAGTGCAGTGCCACAATACTTGGAGAACACTAGCAACAACCAAACGCATAACGAAAAAGAGTGCTACAAAAAGGAAGCAGGTAAACATTTACAAAACAGCAACTGCTAGACAACCCCACCCATCCTACCAACATGTATAGGCCAGAAATCGTAAACCATTACATTTCCTCCTTCTTCGAGAGCACACCTTAATAATTGCTATAACCACTGCAAACGTTACTGTAATTCATTGTGCACCATAGCAGCAACCAAATGTGGATTTTTATTTTTTTATTTTTTATCCAGCATGGATTTTTTTTCCCACAGACCCAATGATTATGCAAAGGAACACCGGAACTGCTCACGTTGCACAGTACACTGGTTCAAAGCATAGTAGTTATGCAGTACTAGTTATGACTGCAAAGTAACTAAATACCTGCTCCAACATGTTCTGTTCTCTTTTCCCACAGATAATGCAGCAACGATTACTACAACATTTCACATTCCATACACAAAGAACAGCACAGGCCCTCCCCAATCCAAACAGTAAGCATGACATTATTGGTATCATACTTCTCTACAATGTCCACAGTGCAATGTGTGCACTTATTTCTGCAGTGCCACAATTTGCAATGTACACCTATGTTACACTACGTAGCTTGTGCCTACGCCCTCACACTTCACTACACCCAGTACAGTGCTCCAGCCATGCACTCAATATTGTAGACCCTACCCACAATTACTGCTGCACTGTATAACTATGCATGCAAATATCTATCCACGTACCAGAAACCCCACACATAACACAGCCACCTACCCCTTAGCCACTGCAGTTGACATTGCCTGGCATTTCTTTCACACAATAGATGACCTGTTTCCTACGTACACTGTTCACCTAAGCCTATAATAAGTGGACACACTGAATACACACCAGTACAGTAACGTACCCGATAATCTGCACAATCACAACAATGCAAACTGAACAATGCATCCATATGTCTTACGTAACTGTCCTAACTGCTGCAACATTTGCCTCCTCACATTCCACCAGCACTGTTTAGGGCAGTAGGTAATTTTCATTGTTATGTACAACATTTCAAAATAAACAAACAAAAGAAGGTATAAAACACAGATTTCACTGGAGCACATGGGTCATAGCTCGGCAGCCACATTGCAAACACTGTGTTACTCTTTAAACTTGTATGTACCAGGACTTGACAGCGTAGATTGGTTTGTCCAGTGCAAATGTATGTGGGTCGGTCTGTACATTATCCATACTTTAAATGTGTGATGCTTAGTAACTCGTCATGTCGCAATATCTTTCTTCACTCTCAAAACACAGTGTATTATCAGGGGCACACCATACCAAACAGAAATGGTGGCAGATCAGTCTGTGAATGGCAACAAGTCCAATGACATACACCATATGCAAGTACAGGCACTGCACACCACCTGTGGTGGTTACCAACTGCAAAATGTCCTCCACAACCATTCTGTAATGGTGACCAACCACAGGAGCGATGCATGCTTCCGAGAGTGTACGCTGGAGTTACATATCAGTATAGGAACGGACCCAAAGAAGGCAACATTCTGAAACCTACTTCCAAGCAGTGGCCAGACTGTTAGTTCCAAGGGACCTAGCCATGCCCACAAGGCAGTAGGGGCTTGTCACTCCCAACACAATAGTACACTGAATGGAAATATCCCGATATCATCTGCAATACTCTCCCCATCCCTAATGGGCTCTGAAGGTAGTCGCCTGTGCAGCTACCCGGCAATTAATTATATGTGAGTAGCTCCGTAAATGGTCCATATCGCAAAAGTGTGATGGTAAAAAAAAACTTTCATGTCCCAACGTCTTACTACACACCCTGAAGCAAGGCTGTGTTCAAGGCCACACCATTCCAAAGGCAAATAGTGCCATGTCTCACCACTGCCGCTGTAGGAAGTCTAAAATGTCCTCCACAATGATTCTGCAAAGAAAAGTACCTTAGGACACTTACGTATTTAAAGTCTGTGAGATGTAAGAAGGTATGGTTATAATAACTTATCCAAATGAGCTAAGGTAATGGGAATGCAATCTTTATACATATGTGTGCAATGCACATACCAATAGCACAGTGGTCCAATACATGGCCGCATTGCATTGCGGGGGTTGTGCCAAAGGCCTAGGCTCTTGGGTACACCCACTGCAAGGCAATAGAGACATGCATGGGAACATGTGGCCACATAGCTTTCCTGACTACAGGTATGTATGGGTATAGTAATGGACCCAAACAAGGCAACATTCTGAAACCTAATTTCAACCAGTGGCCAGACTGTTATGTCCAAGGGCCCTAGCCATGCACACAAGGCAGTAGGGGCTTTGCAGGCACAACACAAGACATAGTATTGTCTCCAATGCACTCCCCATCCCCAATGGAGTCTGCCTGCACTCACCAAAAAATTATAGTCGCCTGTGCAGCTACCCGCCAATGAAGTATATGTGAGTAGCTGCGTAAAAGTCCATTTCGCAAACGTGTGATGGAAAAAAAATCCTTTCATGTGGCAAGCCCTAGCCTCTTGGGTACATGCGGAGGCCTATTGCCCACAACCACTACAAGGCAATGGAGGCCTGCATGGGAACATGTGGCCATGTACCATACTTGACAAACGTACCACAGCCACCGATACCCCTACAACACAATGGGAACCCACAAAGTCAACATAACCACCGGCACCCCTAGCCAACAGCACAACACATTCTCAATTTCCTTGCATCATCTGCAATGTAGTCCCCATTCCCAATGAAGCATCCATGCAGTCGCCATAGAAGGGTCTCGCACACCACTGTCTTCTTCGACATAAACAAATATATCATATTTTCTGCTTTTAACTTCCCAAAATGTTCATCCCCTCTTTCACCCACCCGATCCTGGAAACCATGTTTTGCAACCCCTTCCTGCGCAGCAAAATTGCTGCAGTGCTCACGTACACCACTCACACATCACCGCCTTCGTCGATCTAAACAAATGTATCATATTTTCTGCTTTTCCCCTCCCCCAAACACTTTATCCCCTCTTTGAACCACCCGAACCTGTAAACCATCTTGCAAGCCCTTACGGTGCTGCACTATCCTCTGATACACCATGGCGGCGTTCCCCAAAAATGTTGACACACAGCATGCTTCCCTCCAGCCAACCACCGGCCGCCTCCAATATTTGCCGACATCAAGTCGTACTGCAAGCCAATGAGACTTTTATCTGCGCAGCGAACAGGGAAATGGGTCATCGGAGCGGAGCCAGATATCACTAATTTTCTGAGACGTACATTTCAGTTTTTTGCAACAAAAGTACTGGTCGGATTTCCACCAAACACACAAAAGCATGCTTTTGGAACCAAGCCCCAGCTCCTGCCACAAATTTGGTTATAATCCGTCCAGCCATTTGGCGTGCAGCTGTGTCCAAAGTTTTTGCCCATTCAGTCTATGGAGAAAAGAATTATTGCAACACCCCCCCCTATAACTTTGCTCCCCTGCACGAAACCTCACCAAACTTGCCGAAAAAATTCAGAGCGGGCCATATACTTTGGAACGCAACATCAATAGAAATAGACATACTAGCTTTTTAATTCCGCTGGCATACAGAGGTTGTGTGTGTTGTGTTTTGTTTTGTGCAGACACATATTGGGTTTCTGATGCTATTTATAAGCATGGTATTACAGGAATTGCTTGATTTGGCAAGCATGAAGCAATCTATGGAAAGAAGATAGCTGCAAGAGACTGTTACGCTCACCTGGATCCCACCGAGGCGTGGACGCAACTGGGCCGCTGTTATTTCCACCAGCGTGACGTCTAGCGCCGAGATGACTGACTGGTCTGGCTCGCTCAGCCTAGTTTGTCTGGCTCGCAAGAATATTCTTCTGCAAAGGAGAAGAGGAATTAACCACCCGTGGAATTGAGTGTCAACCCACCTTCCCCACTCCTGTTGTCTTCCCACTGAGCACTCTTGATGTCCCCTCCTTAGTCTCACCTGATGGTTTGGAAGGATGAGCTCTCCATCCTGCGTCGACCGCAGGGGCGCGTTGATGACCAGTTACTTCACTGGCGTAGAGGAATTGGTGAGTTCCAGTATTGACTCTAAAGTCCAATTGTTCATAAGAGTTCAAATGTCTGCTCTTCATTCTGTCCGATTCCTTGCAGGTTGCCGATTAATCCACTCGAAGATTTCCAAATGGCACTCGGTAAGATTCAGGTAAATCTATTGTGTTTCTCCCCTTAGGGGCCGGGGTACGGTGATGAAGCAGAGTTGACTGCGCCGACCCGAAATGAGGTGAGTACCTCCCGTGGTAAATCAGGTAAGTCCTTGGGGGTAGCTTGTATGGCCTTAGAGAGTCCCCCTGCTCACCTTGCTGTCTTTGTCTCCTTAGGTGTTGGAGGGCGGCCGCGAGATGGAGAGAGCGTGATGAAATGCTGAAGTACCGACCAAGCAGGTGAGTTCAGCGCAGCGCCGTAGGAATGCGAAGCAATGCTTCAAAGACTTCTGTCTTTCAGTTCCGTGGCGAAATGGATCAGGATTCAGGTAAGGATTAAAGTTAAAACTCCTGTTCTAACCTTTATCCTTTTTGTCTTCTTGTTTCAGGAGTCCCAGGACTGAAGCGGGCGTGGTTGAAGACTGGAGCTGCTGAAAACACAGTGAGCGTTATGCTGCAGCAAGCAGAATAACGCGAAGCACGTGTGGCTGTCCGGGCGTGGTTTAAATAGCCTTGGAAGAAGATCCACGTAAGTATTCTTCCACAGCCCCACCCAAGTAACAAAATAGTCCCTTCAGTAAAATAGTCCCTCCTAAGCCTCATTTGGCTTGAGTCTTCATGCAGCACGGTCTGCCTCAGGTGAGTATGCAGCATGGTCTGCTTCAGGTAAGTTATCAATAATGAGCCTGGCGCCATAGGCGCCAGGACTGTACCCAAACAGCCCCTAACTGGGGCCTTTGGGCATGCTCCAAGTGGCATGATGCCTGCTTCCGGGGCTGCTGGGCCTGGTCTGGTCTTCCGGGGGCAGGCATCATGACAGAGACTTAATAACCATTTCGAGGTAAACAGTCTTTTTAGGTTCTTTAATCGGTGTATGTAACATTCGGTTTTGTAGCTGTCCTATCTGAAATCATTGAGGTCTAGGGTAGCTGTTTCTATTTTGAAGATAGATCTCATGGCCACTAACATAGGTTTTATGATTTGTTTTTAGGTTCTTTTGAAAGATCCCTCCATTTTGAGGTGTTTTGATCCTTGAACTATTGGTATTGAAGGAATCCACTTCTCCAACTAATAAATCCCCCGATGAATGTTCCGCCATTTATGACATTGTAAACAGAAACATGTTGGGAGTCTACTTTCTAAGACACATGTTGAAAAATGTATTTTATTATGTATGGTCTTGTTTACATGTTGTGATTTGTGTTATGTGATGTATTCATGATTTAAACGGGTGATTTCCTTCATCTGAAGTGTGTTCAAGGAGTTTATGGTCCTTAGTGAATTCTTTTTATGATGAAAATATCTTTTTATATATAAAATAACTATGTATTGAATAAATCGAATTGATGTTTAGAATTACACTGAGTTTATACGGGACCAATGATATGTGGTGCTTGAATTATATTGTACCTTTCTCCTTTGTGTATTTATATAATTAGGTCTACCCCTGACCGTGGAGTAAGGTTTATATAAAGTGTTTTTTTTCTTTTCCCTGTTTTATATGTATGTCAGTTACAGTTTTAACATTTTCAGATTATAGGGGGGGAGCACCAGGGGAATCTCGCAAGATGCATGCAGTAATAAAGCAAGACACACTCGGAAAAGAAAATGCGTCACACCAAGCAAAGAGTGAAAGAGTGCAGAGCTAGGGGTGCTTCCAACTGGAGTCAAAAAGCAGGAAAGCAGGAAAAAGAACAATCCACAAAACTTAGAAAGGAGTGCACCACATGCAGGAAAGAACATAAAATGTATTTGTACATCACTACCGGGAAGATGAACAGAACAAGCCAACCTTAACCTGCCCCTTGCAGGCCCTACATTTTATAGTCACATAAAGGACATTAACATATCCCAGAAAATGTTTACAAAAACCCCATCCTAACATTCGGATTGGCTGGTTGTCACCAGCCACCTAAACAACTCTATACATTGTGTAAAAACTATTGGCAGTTTCCATGTACCCCTTATTCAACGGTACAGTAAAAGTGGCAGCAATTCCTTTTTCGCACTTTTACTGCCCAACTCACAATGAGGCCCATAAAGTGAATTCTGGGTGAATTCTTGACAGCCATTCATGTATCTGGTAATGTCTGCCAAGAGCTTCCAACTGGGTATCTCACTAAAGCTGCGACCATGGTTTAGGGTCACTAGGTTGTGTGTCATTTTTTCACTCCCCTTCTCGCTCTCGCCCTTTACTGTTCCCGAGGCAGGGTCACTTGTCACTCCTTCCTCAGAGGACACCATTATGACCCATGTTTTTTAATGTCTGTATGTGAATGCGGTAAAGTGACCTGGTCCTGTGACCATATGATCAACTTGAATTCAGGTCATCATAACCTAAAATGGCTTCAACAGTGTGCAGCCTTCTAAAACATTCCAAAAGGTTGCCATCAGCCAATGAGTGCTCCCAAGGCGCCGATAGGGCGAACCTCTTGACGAAATAGGCCATTTGGTACCTTTTGAGCTCCAATACCTGTTAGTCTTCGCAACCTCCAAGGATAAAGATACTGAGTTAAATTGTTAGTGAGTCCCTGGATTGGGACTCACTGGGAAAAAGAGATTGGTTAACGTGAGGGCAAAATAAAAAATGACTGGGAATTCACTGTGAGTCGCAGTTTATGACTTCCATCCTAACACAAATGTGAAGACAAAATCAAATTGTGAGTCGGGGGTCAACTCTTGTGGTGTGCTGGTGATGTTTTACATTAATTGGAGTTTATTATATACGCATGTGTGCATGGATTCCAAGGTAAACTGACAAGGCCTGGTGGAGAGACCATTAGTGTGGGGGAAACGAGGTTCTTGGAGAATGGCTATGTACACCATACCTACCTATTGCTATGGTTTGGTTGACGGTCCCATTTTAGATGGGAAGCCCTGCAGAATTGTTGTCCTCCTGACACATTTCATAGTTTGAGCCTTTTTTGTCGCATACTGTTTCAGGCTGAGGTTGTTTTCCGTGAGGTTGCCGCTCACTTTTCTGAAGCGGATTGGAAGCTCTTGGACGAAGAGCAGAAAAAGAGTTACATTGATGTTATGAAGGACGTTCATCAGTACCTGGTCTCACTTGGTAAGTGTCTCCCTTGTTTTTAAAGTTACAACACAGATCAAGCATTATATCTGCCATTTCTTTGATTTTTTTTTTTTTCTTTTTTTGTCCGTCTCATGCTCTTTGTTTCTGTACTTCCATTGGTTGCATATTCCAGTTAAATTATAATGTTGTATTGAGCACCATTGGAAAAGAGAAGTAAGCTTCAGCGTTTAAAACATGCGTATTTTAGTTTTCCCCCTGCTTTGAGGGTATAGGGAATTTCTGCTTGGATGTTTTGTGGTCGATTTTTTTTTTAATTTATGCTGTGAATAAGTCGTGAGTTTTCAGTAAGACAGCTTAATGAACTAATATGCACGCCACAAAAACACAGTGCCGCCAGCAGGTTACAGCTTCGAATGGCTGGGGTACTGCTCCTTCTTTCATGTAGAATAACACGAGTTCCAAAGAGTTCATTGATTTTAGCCTCTATATCTTGCACTGGTAGGATTGCCACTAATGGCCATTTTGAAAGCAATATGATAATATTCACATGCATACACAAAGAAGACTGGTTGTTTGCCACACACAGGAAGAAGAGCCCCGTTTATCAAAAATGTTTTGATGTCAATAGTCGGTTTTTTCTTGTATTGTAAATTTTTAACATGGCTCAAACTCGTAGATTTGCCCTCCTTTTGAGTGCATGTTGTTTGGTGGCACCTCACCAATCCAACTAGATACAAATTCATGTTAAGTATTTTTTGTATGGCAGGCTGTACAATTGTCAATTCCCATGTCTTCACACGGATAAGGACAGAGGAAGAAGACCTGCAAGGGCACCAGGATGCAAGGAGAGAAAACCGCTACAATAACTCTTCCATGTGTGAGTGTACACCGCTGCTTCTGAAATAATTCATGAAATATTAACTTTTTTCATAAAAGCCAATCCTGCTTTGCTTCACTGTTTTTCGGTGGTCTTGTGTGTGCGTCTTCCAGCCTTTATACTTCCCTGTTCTCTCACATTTTGACAGTGCTTATATAGCGCTTTTATCCAAAGCGCTTTACATAGAAAAGCGATCACAGAACAATAAAATTAACATGAACAGATGAACAGGAAAACGAGCATGACCCAGAGACTTGGTTCATATGACATTTCAGTGGAAGAACGCCCTGCAATAGTTAACTTTTAAGCCATTGTTTGAACTGTGCAAGAGTAAGGTAAGAACGAGTATCTAAAGTTAAGGAATTCCAGAGTTGCGAGCAAGAAGTTGAAAAGGGAGGATGTGAAACAGATGGCAAGAACTGCAAGGCAGAGCAACGTTTTCAAGTGGGATGAGTGATCATAGAGGAGACCAGCAGGTGCAAGAGCATGACACTTTTAAAGACGAGTCAGAGAAACTGATATTTGCAGTGCAGTTGAACAGGTAACCAGTGAAGTTGAGCAAGATGGGGAGAAACAAGAGAAGAAAAAGGAAGACAAACATAATCCTAATGGCAGAGTTTAAAACGGAACATAAAGGAAGAAACGCATCATTTGGAAGAGCTACACAGAATGAATAGGAATAGTGAAAGTGAGATAGAACCAGAGTTTGAAGCCAGGTTTTAGCGGTAGGAAAGGTAACCAAATGACATCTATGTTCTTTTTGTTAAAGAGATGATAACAACAAGAATGGACAACAGTTGCAATTCGAGTCTCAAATGACAAAATGGGGTCAATTATGAAACCTGAATTGATGAGGCAGGACACTGGAGTGGGGGAAGGAATAGGAGAGAAGAGATCCTAGATGAGGAATGACATAAAACAATTGCGTCTTTTTTGGATTAAGACAAAGAAAGTGAGAAGACACCCAGGATTTCACATCAGAAAGACAGGAGGAAAGACATTGATGAATAGAGTAATTGAAAGAGTAGAATGACAGTGTAATCTGTATGTCATCAGCGTAAAGATGTACCTGAAAGTAGAAATCAGAAAAATCAGTATGTCATCAGGTCAAGATGTACTTGAAAGCCCAAGTCAGACATTTTGAAGAAGTCTAAAGAGGGAATAATACAGTAACAAGCACTGACCTTTGGGGAACACCATAAGAAAGAGGAAAGGTGTAGGAGGTAGACTGTAGACCCCTTCCACGATATAGTGAAAGAACGATTAGAGAGATGAGAAGAAAACCATTTGATGACAATATGAGAAAAGCCCAAAAAAGAAAGCGTATAAAGTAAGGTGGGATGACCAGCAGTGTCAAACACATCACAGAGGTCAGGCAAGATCAAGATAGAAGAACATTTGAGGTGCCAATCATGAAGACTAGAAGTTAATACAGAAATCAGTGAAGTTTCAGTAGAGAAGCCTTACCGAAAACCAGATTGGTGCAGAGGGAGCAGATTGTGAGAATTGAGAAAGGAAGAAAGTGTAACGTATACTAATCATTCTAGACGTTTAGAAAGGTAAGCAAGGAGGGAGACTGGATAACAATTGGGAGGGCCAGAAGAGACGAGGGAAGGTTGTTCAAGAAGTGGAACCATAGTTGCTACCTTAAATGCGGAAGGGAAGGAACCCAAAGATAAGGAGAAATTGAAGAAGAATGTAAGGACAGGAGCAAGAGCAGGAAAGATGGTCTTAACTAAAGAGGCAGGTAGAGGGCGCTAGGGGGCATCTGTAGGGTGGGATAGAGAGATCAAAGAAGTGACATCAGTCTCAGAGATTGGCAAAAAAAAGAAGTCACCAGATACACAGATAGAACTGGAGCGGAAATCTCTACGGTTAGAAACAGAAGGAACATCATTTTTTAATGCAAAATCTTCAAGAGTAAGGTTATAAGACATAGAAGATCAACAGGGAGAGGAGCAAGAATCTTATTAAGAGTAGAGAAAAGCAATTTTGGGTAGTTAGCCTGAGATTGGATAAGTGTTTGAAAATAGTTGGCCTGACCTTGTTTGAGAGGACAATGAAGCATGGATCAAATCAAGAAAATAATTGGTATTTCGAAGAAAAAAAATATTTTTAGCCAATGGCGCTCAGCTCTGCGAAGTTGAATCCTAAGGGATTTTAAAGGAAGAGAGAACCAAGGGCAAGGAGACTTACCCTTATTTTTAAATTCTGAAAGAGGAGAACCAATAGCTGACGATGGAGATTAGTAAGAATACAATCAATAGTAGTAGAAGAGTGCCAGTCATTAGATAATTGTGATGATGTAGATGTAATGAGAGCTGAGGTGTCCAAGTTACATAGGTCACAACACAGAAGGTTAAACGTTGAGAGGGTGGATGAGAAAGGGGTTGAGATGACCAAGTTAAAAAGAGGCAGGGACAAAACATTTTTCAGCAGAAGGCAGTATAGGAGTATAAATAAAATAAATGGATTCAAGATCAAGAGAGACAAAGACTAAGTCAAGGACCCGCTTTAGAATATGTAGGAGGTGATGTGAGCAATTTAAGATTATAAGCTGAAGTAAGAAAAATTCAAGGGCATAGTGAAGGATCCAGTTAAGGAAGATGGATATTTAAAGTACCTAGCAACAATAAGTGAGGAGACCAAAAATAGGAGAGAATCAGAGTAATCATAGAAAGAGCCAAGAGAACCTAGGGGATGATATATATTCAAAATAGAAATGGGATCAAGGAAAATGATATTCAAAGGTAGTTGAAGGATTGATGACCAAATACCGGTCAAATAGGAGGCCGGTATCACCACCAGAAGACAGAAGTCTAGGAGAGTGCAAAAAGATAGAACGGTTAGATGTTAAAGCTTCCTCAGAGGCAGTATCAAAATGTCAAAGCCAAGTCACAGTAATGCAAGGAAAATCATTATCAAAAGAGATAAATAAATCGAGAAGTAGATACATTTTGAGACAAAGGAGTGAGCATTCCATAGGCCTAAATTAAAAAAAAAGGCAGAGCAGTATCACGAATGACAGAAATGGTTGCCTCCTAAGATTAGAAATGTGAAATGAATGTTGATGAAGACAAAAACGATAAGAAAAGCACACAGAGCAAATGACCGAAAAGTCATGTCAATAGTACGTGGAACGTACTGTACAGAAATTGTAAACTGGAATATTGTGAAAACAGGATGCACACCGTTGCAAATGAGGAACTGCAATGCCCCTAGAACAGCCGCCCTTGGAAAGCATACCCATGCAATGGATGCACTGCGGAGAACCCTTAAAAATGGTGAAGGCAATGTGATGACATCACTGTGGAAAGGGGTAGGGCTGCCAAGTAGAAGCAGCAGCAGCAGATGGGGAAGGCTCCAGTAGTTGCTGAGGCCACCGCCAAGAGCCGCATGACCAGATGTTAAGTCAGTAACCGGATGAAAATGGCCGGTCCTGAAATCATGTAACCAGCCTCCATGCCAAGTGATGGCATTACTGCGGGAGGGAACGGTGCCGCCGCTCTTAGGTTGCTGAGTACACATCCAAGAGTCACATAGCCAGATGGTTAGTGACTTAAGTGGTAACATTAAAGCTTTTATTCTGTTCACACACAAGAGCTTGAGAAAGCATAGATAAGCAAGGATATTACTCTGTAGTCTTTGCGAGGGTTAGGGTGAAAACAACAGGTTAAGAGGCGATTCAGTTGTCAAATGTTTGTCTTTACTTGGATTTGGCTATAGACTTTAGTCTGTACCCAGGATGGATATTCCATGCAGACATCATATGAAGTCTCTTGCTGTTAATCTAGAGTCCTAGTGGAGTTCCATCCTTCCAAAATCTGGATCCCTATTCTATAGACAGTCTCTCACAGTATGTGTGGGATCCCCAAAATCTGCGATCCTGGAGTGGATGCCGGTGGCAAACATTGACATTCCTAGGCATCACTCACTTGGCTTCCAGGTGACCCTTGATTTCTTCCCCGCTATTCCTGGCCTATGTTTAGGCTGCAGTCATTGAGACCTCCCAGCCAAGAGCAAGCAGTCGTACTCTGAGTTTGTCATCCGCTGCAATGCATCCAGAAAGAACCCACTAACCGGCTCAAGTTTTGTACCAAACCTCCCACATGCCCAGGCTTTTGTAGGAGTCCAGCAAAGGCTCATGCTTTTCTTTCAGGCTCAAATACTTTGTGATTCCACCACAGGTTTGATGTCCTTGTAGGCCTTTTTACAAGCGTTGGCTGCTGATGAGCCCACCACCAGCTTATGACTTGTGCCAGGGAATCTTAGCATCTCTGATGGGTTGGCTGTCCCACCAGGAACTTGATCAGGTTCCTGACCTGATCCTCTTTTATACTTGGAAGCATTGAGTAGTAAGGTATTAGTTGGGCTCACTTAACATAATTTGTGTTCCCCTCTGATTGGACTGTGTGGCTGCACATGTCTCCTTGATTGGTGTGCTTGATACTGTTTTATGCCTCATTGTTGCCCTGCAGCTCTGTATTATAGCAGCAGTGTCTGTGAACCACACTCGTTCTGACATTCTCTTGTCCTAAGTCTGCATGTTTTTCATGAGAGCAGCTCACGATATCTGGGGCAGTCACTAATCTGGCAGTTGCGTCTCCCTCTCTCTATCTACTGCCTAAGGGTTTTAAAATTAGATATAAAGTCTCTTAAATTAGGAATATCCCAATGTGGAAAAGACTGGAAGCAAGCTGGGATACAAGGCAGGTCATGGGTGACAGGCTGTTGGAGATTCTCCAAGTACTGCATGTGCGGTCAGCAGTGCTTAGTGGGTGGCTATCCCGACCCCATGTGCCCCATCCTCCCTGTCTCTGTCTCTCCTTTGTGACTTTGTCACACATCATACTGTCACTGAGCTTTTGCATCTCTCCTGTCTAATAATACATCTTGTTGGCTCCCTGCCGGTTATTTTTCTGCAGCAGTCTTTGGTAGTAGTAGAATAGGTCCCCTTTTGCACAAACTACATTTTAACAGGTGGTCACGCCCCCTGCTTCTGGTCTTAGTCCCTCCCCCTTTTGATGTGCTTTGATATAAACTTAATATACATTTTATATAAAAATGATATACACATTTTTATATCTAATTTATATCCAATGTATATTGGATATAAAGTGTTTTCTAATTTATATCAATTTTGATATAAAGTGAATATACATTTTATATCAAATATATATATATAGATGGGAGTGGCTAGGAGTGGCACTCGCCGATATTTTGCCTTGTCGAGCAGTGAGAGCGAAGTGAGCTCTGAAGACAGGGATTGTGAATCTAGTGTTTCACAGAGTGACGTGATGATGACGTCACAGAGGGGTTCCGCCCTGCTACGATAGGAAGCGGATATACATTTCATATCAAATTTATAAGCCCCCCCAAAGTTTGATAGCAATTTTATTGAACCCCAATAATGTTTATATACATTTTATATATTTTAAGCATCCCAAGCGTGTTTGATATAATTGATCTAAAGGGATGGCCCTAAGGCTATGATGGTGTGGGGGAGGGGCTTACAACCTGGATATATAGCCTTTGTGGTAGACATGGGAAACACAGGTGCTCTTTTAGCTTTCCAGGGGCTATTCAGGAAACGATGATAATGAACAGCTACAGCTACGATGAGTGGAAAATACCCCCTGGAAGCCCTGAAGGTTCAGAGGATAGTTCTACCCCTTATTGTCTAATGAGGTGAAAGATGCGCATGACTTGATGGCGGAATGCAAGGACAGTGAGCGCTGTGTGAACATGTCTACACTCTGTTGGCAGCGAGCCGCTGTTCTCTGTTAGTTATGTGGTGCTCTGTTGGAGACTGCATTCAAAACATGAAGGAGCCTGTGCCCATAACGGTCGCTAGTCTGGAAATGGCAACCTGGAATGGCGATGACGTGGTTCTGGAGCAGCCGATGAGCATATAATGGAGAGACCATCCATGGCCGATGTGGGTTCTGAAGACAGTGAATATGAATCTATGGTTCTGCAGACGGCTGTGGTTCCAGGGAGTGACTTTGCCCCACAGGAGCATCATGAAAAACAGGGGTCCAAGCGCCCTGGCTATCGGATGGTCTGTTATCCGGTGGGTATATTTTAAAGTGCTTGTATTTTGGAGGGCTTAAGAACGAACTATAGTTAAAACAATGCTTCTTTGTTTTGTTTACAGCCTCTAACCGATAAAGTGGACAGCGTTGAGGAGAGCAAATCTGTAGCAGAGACTATACATTTTGCTTGTTGCTCAAACCAAATTGAAAACCCCAGGGATCCGGATAATAGCCTGTGTAAGGATTGGGTTTTGCTTTTGGAGACTGACAGCGTTAAAGATGAGTCACATCAGCTGTGACCTGGATTTATATTCTGTCCATACAAGGTTTTACGGCAATAGTGATGAAAACATGTTTAAAACAACACTTTCACAGATGGTGCTCAGGAGATCCAATTGATGACCCCCGACAGGATGCTGCGTATCTAAAACATTATGGTCTACACAATCGGCGTGTAACCCCCTTTTGAAAATGAAGCAGTTTAGGTGGGGATGGCCGATCTGTGTTAGAAGCATTGTTGAGAAAATTGTTTGCAATTGGGGGGATAAAGTATATGAAAGACAGTATGGTAGAGCAACATGAATTGGACCTCGTAAACTGACCTACGAGGATTGAGACTGTAGATGTTTTCATATGTATTTGTGCTTATTTGCAGGAAATAAAAAATCAACACCTGGTGGAAAGTGATCAATTTAATGTGAAACCTTCTGTTGGATGTGTTCAATTATTATTGCTGTATTTACTTAAGCAGCATTTGTGTACTGTATGTCCAAGGCTACTGTGTTATCTGAAAGCACCAACAGAGATATACAGAAGGGAATGTAACAATCTTGTATGTATCGCAAACATATTTTTTGTGATTTAAGGTCACCGGTGAGCCTCTCATTGAGAATGAAGATGGCCAACCTGCAACAGAGTTTTCCATGCATTATATGACATTGGCTGTTTGACAGGGGACTTTATGATTTTTTTTTCTCTATTATGTATGCTTGCTTATTGACACAGTGAAAGACAGTGGGCACGATTCATAGAATTAAGCGCAGGGTAGGCACAAGCGCCATGCGCTAAGAAGGCACCTGTATTCATGGATTAACCGAGGCATCACTAGCCGTGGCGCAAGGAACATCAAGCTGTGCCAGTAATGCCCCCAACATGCCCCCACGTGCAGCAAAAAGCCAGCAAAATGCCCAACACAACGCAAGCCCCCGCATCATCCCTGGTCCAGCATACAGCCCCCCCCCCCCCACGTAAATCATGTGAAAATCTATTGCAGACAGGGCACGTGCCTAGTTTCCACGTGACTTGGCTGGGGTGCATCCGGGGTACGCAGTGAGCTACCACGAGACTTGGCTGGGGTGCATCTGGGGTACGCAATGAGTTCCCACATGACTAGGCTGGGGTGCATCCGGGGTATGTGATATGTTTCCGCACAACTTGGCTGGGGTGTGTCTGGGGTATGCAATGAGTATGCACGCGACTTGGCTGGGGTGTGTCCGGGGTACTCAATGATTTTCCACGTGACTTGGCTGGGATGCGTCCGGGGTACTCAATGATTTTCCACGTGACTTGGCTGGGATGCGTCCGGGGTATGCAATGATTTTCCAAGCAACTTGGCTGGGGTGCGTCCGGGGTATGCAATGAGTTTCCATTTGACTTGGCCTGCAGGCAGCCCACACCACATGGGACCCCCATCACCCGTGACCACACCCCACAGGCAGCCCACAACACATGGGAACCGCATCACCCGTGACCACCCCCGCAGGCAGCCCACACCACATGGGAGCCCCCATCACCCGTGACCACACCCACAGGCAGCCCACACCACATAGGACCCCTACATCTCCTGTGACCACACCCCACAGGCAGCCCACAACACATAGGACCCGCCATCACCCGTGACCACCCCCACAGGCAGCCCACACCACATGGGACCGCCCCATCACCTGTGACCACACCCCACAGGCAGCCCACAACACATGGGACCCGCCATCACCCATGACCACTCCCACAGGGGATGTGTTCTCCACCAGACTGGCCCCCGGGGTTGGGACAGATACACAGGGGGCCCTGGTGGTATCTGGGTGGAAGACGGCAAGGAGGACGACTGGTGCACAGAGGAGGAAGATGAGGAGGGGGGTCACATAAGTGGCCAGCCCACTGACCCATTGCGAGACCAGGAACTGTGCTGGCCAGTTCAAGAGACGACAGACCACGTCATGACGTGCAAGCCCCCGATTGGAAGCCTGCACCTCATCATGGATGTTGCCTGTATGCCTCGTGATACCGGCTAGCAATGGTTCTACCTTGTCGCGAATGGCATCATCCACAGGTATTGGTGTATCCGTTTGCGTGGATACATCTGCCACCTGCGGATGGGTCCAGCCTGAGACATGCCCGCAGGTGCATACAGATGCAGTCCCAGGGGCAGGAATACGCACAGGCACCTCCATGGTGACCTGCTCTGCCTCCGGCCGCTGATTTTGGGCTGCACCAGTCACACCGACATCATCAACCCTGCCGGGCTCCATGGACTGGGCTGATGTGGCCTCCTCCTCCCCCACCAACCTAGATGACTCCTCACCGTCTTCCGAAGTGTCTTGCCTCTGTGCAGGCTCATCTGTCCCTCCCACTGCTGAGGAGTCCTCCACCACGTTCGACCTCTTGGACCTACCCTCAGCAGCTGCGGCCGGTGACTGACACGGCACCAGCCTCCTCGCTACCGCAAGATTACAGTACCAGGAAGGACTATTGGGCCTTGCATCTGTGCCTGGTGGAGGCATCCCTGCTGCCTTGCTCCACAGCACCTTCTCCGCCCTCTCCTCCCATTGTCGCTGTGGGTGGGGAAACAAAGGACACAAACATCAGCGGACTGAACATGTGTGTTTGGCACAATGCAAATGTACATCAGTGGCACTGTTAAAGGACACAACCATCATCGCCTTCCACTACACATTGGGAAGTGCCATTCACACACATGCACACCCATGTATGTCATGCGCAACAGACATTCACATTCATGTACAAGGCACTGTGAGCACTTCCAAATAGTGGATCCCCCTCACATGCATCATGGGATTTACACATGTCATTCACACACATCACCTGACATTCATGCAACAGGCCATGGAGCTATCACGTCAGAGTGGACATCAGGCCAACTTGGCAGCATGAGTCAATCACACATTCAAATGTCCATTTGTCATACATCCATGAGTGTTGGCTAGTCACACACTTACTTCCCTGACACATGCACATGTACACCATGCATGCCCTTGATGTTGCCGAAAGCACACCTGTAACACAACTCACATGCCCCAGTACAGACACATGCATGCAAACATGTGCATGTTGCTACATGCAGGCGCGCATCATGCATTGCAACCCAAACATCATTGTTGTCACACATGTTTGAATGTACTCACATGCAGCACTGTCTGGGACATGTATACAGACATCTGTCCAAGCGGCATGCCACACATGAGGCGAAGGTGCACACTCCAACCATACATCAATATGCACATTCTCCATGGTGGACGAGAACACATGGACACTTACCAGCTCCAAATCCCTGACCTGGGTGTACAGCGCTGGGTAGAACCTCTCCAGGAACCGATAGTTGTCAGTGGTCAACCGGCCTTGTTGTGGGTCCTGGCTTTGAATTTCTCCCAGTGCTTGTGGACATGTGTCTAGTCGTGGGGTGCCAACCCCTCCGCATTCATGGCACCCACAATGTCCGCCCAGATCTTCATCCGTCCTTTCTTGCTGACTTGCGATGGTCCGGGGAAGAGGGCATCATAATGCCCCGAGAGTTGCTTCACCAGGATGCCAACTTCCCTGGCTGAGAAGCTGCCGAGGCAAGTGTGGGTGGGCAGCTGGTCCTGGGGATGGGCTGTGGAGCGCTGGTATGGCACATCGGGAGTCTTCAGGATCAGTAGATGTGGTCACAGTGACAGGAGCGCTAGCAATGGCTGTACAGCAGGTACCAAATTGCAGGGCACGTGGACAGCAGGTACACACAGCACACAGTGGGCAGGCAGCAGCAGATGGCTCGTAGGGCAGGTAAATTGGCTGGTTGGCAGGAGCGTAGGTCTTACGTGTCACTCTCGTGGCCAGCCTGACACAGAATAACTCAGCATGTGCAGAAACAGCACATTCGCGTGAAATCAGAGGCAAGGCCCTAAGCATGTAACTTACGTGCCACATGCTGCAGCGTTCAGGATCACAATAAAGTAGTGCGTAGGATGCATTACACACTTGCCGATTAATAGCAGATGGACGTGTGTACTTTGTTTCATGCGGTCTCTTCACTGCGTGCAAGCCTCTTCTTTTGGTGAGGGATTGCCTCAGCACACACGTGCATGTACTTTTGAGACTGTGAGTGTTGTATGCATTTTGCAATCTGTGGGTGCCCATGTGTGTCGCATAACCCCTTATTTAACATCACTGTAGATTACGTGTCCTTTGCGTACATATTTTTTGTGTTGCTGGGTGCCACAGCATACTGCATTTGGTTTTTTCTTTACATATGGGCTGCTGAGGGGTTGTGTACACGTAAATGTTTGGGGCGTCTGTGCGTTACGCGGCCCATTTATTTTTTCCACGGGGTTACATTGAGCCTTACTGGGGCACACTGGTATGTTTGACATCACGTACACTGCCCCTCACTCAAATTGTCCAGGACAATGGATAGCTGCACCTCCCATTGCACCAATCCACCTGTGCCATGACTGGGAGGGCAACTAGTGGGAAGGGAGGCAAAGTGGCTGCGTGCAGGAACACGAACACTATATGCTTGTGCAGGCAGGGAGCACACATATAACTGGCCAGCGTATGGCCCACTGGCAGTGTGTCGCCGATCTTATTAACCCCTTAGGCCATGAGAGGCGCTCAGCTACTGATGCAATGAAGCGTTGTATGACCTCCGGCACCGAGCCAAAGGTAAGATGGGTGCCAACTACACCTCTACTCTGGTGACTGGAGGTGGGTCATTATGAGAGGATGAAGAACTCGCTCCACAGGAGGAGATCATATGTACTATGATGTGGAGCAGATCCAAGGCGTGGGAGACCTGCCAATTTATGAGGGAAAGTTTGGTGAGTTGTGATGCATGTGTGCCTAGGACATGTGTATGTTGCTTGGATGTAGTATGTTGGTTGTCTGGCAGTTCTGGCTGCATTTGCATGACTGCAATAGGTGAACCATTTCATGGTGGACTGACACATGCTTGTTTACCTGCAGACTGCATACGCACAATGTGCTGCACACCGTGACAAACCCCATCACCACACCTGCTCACTCCTTCCATGCCACTCTGTCCAGGCTCTCTTGGCCCTCTTCCTGCTCCAACCTGTGATGGCGGATAGCCTGTGACAATCTTGCACTCCACATTCGCCTTCTATGCACATCTCTGACGTCTCTGAGAGGTCACCCTGCCAGCTGCACCTCCTCGTGGCGATTCCTCCTTTCCTCTCATTCCCCCAGTAGCTCACTGTCTCCAGAGGAATGCTCATGCCTATGGTGGGGTACTGCAACGGCCTATACCCAGATTTCTGTGCCTCTAGTCTCTTCCCTCTGCAACTCCTCCTGACCTGGACAGTGAAGAGTGTCCTTTTGTCTTCGTTCCAGGTATTGTGTCTCCCTATGACTGTGATGATGGCACTGGCTCCCAGTGGCTATGACTGTTCATTTCCAATCGCTCTGCATTGTCCACGGGGCCTAATGGTTCCTGGTGCCGCAGTTCCTTCAACTCCATTATCCCAATTTGCTTCCTTCTCATGGTATTTGATCATTCCTTTCCAGTCCCTCAGGGTCTGTTACTTCTCAGAGCAATTAGTTGGTGATTAATGTCTAACTTTGGCTGGGGCCTCCCTCTGCCACGGACACCCGGCCTCAATGGCACTGGAGGTAAACTTTCTCTGGGTCTGGGGGCACTTTCTCATGTGTTCTGCTTTCTCTACCTCCTCTCCCCTGCTGCAGCCCTGGATGACTTAGAGAATGCACTAGTCACATGTCCACACACTGATCTCTGACGCGGGCCTCTAAGCCAGCAGTTGCACCCATGCACTGCCTCCCTGCCATACTCCACACCCTGTGGCTGTTAACTGTATCCCTACAACCCTCTAGAAGCTATTGACACCTTATGTCTGCACATACGCTTCCACCAGCCCACCGCATTTTCATTGATGATAATGTAGTTGTATTTAATTGGTATGCCATTCCCATGTACTGCACTGCCAACTCCCACTTCCAACCCCAGGTCTCACCTTCACCATGCCTATTCACTCGCGTGATGTCAATGTGACTTGGCCCCGTGGGATGGGTGCGTCTGGCTTCACTCTATTCCATCACCCTTGCATCGTAGCACTGTGTGACGCTTGTGTGTGTTGAGTTTGTGATTTACATGTAATGTCATGTCACATCCATTGTACATGACTCTGGGACAGTAGTCGGCAAGTCCCATCTCATTCAGTATTACAGATCAGGCATGGCTATGGTACGTGGTACATGTGTTTTTGCATCTATGATGTTGGTGGATCAACTATGCCAGTCAGGGGCTCATTTGTGCAGCAGGTCTTATGCACCATGGACTACATGTTGTATTTATCCCTCCCACACAAGTCTATGGCTGATTTCATGATACCCTTCACTTGCATTGACACTACGTAGGTGCGGAAGTTTGTGACATGGCAGCTTGATGTGTTGCATGACGACATTGTGATGCCTTTGTGTGTGGGCTATGGTATTTACATGGCTCTTCATTTATTTTTATGTCCATGTGCAGGTGATGAGGCACTGGATGCAGAGTAGGAGGTGGAGGGGGAACAGGATAATGAGCCACGACCAATCACCAGTGGAGGATGTGGTGTGGTAGCCCATGAACATCCACTGGTGCTCCAGGCCATCCTGGCTTTGACTCAGTCTGAGTCTGCCTCTGAGGAAGCTTTAGACTCTGGTGATGAATTAGATATGGATACCTCTGTGCTGTCGCAGGTGAGTGCATCGACTGTGAGTGCTGTTGCATCCCAAACATCTGGAGGGGGGAAGACCCCTCACAGGTCTAGTCAGTGTTGTACATTTGTCTGTGGTGGTTATGCTTGCAGGGCCACGCTCCACAGGGTGTCCGGTCAAAGATTTGAATCCAAAAGGATCGAATGCCATAGGATCGAGTCAATTTGACCTAAAACGAAAGGGTTTAATTTTTTTTTTTTAATATATATTTTTTTTGGGTTTCCGTTTGGGGAAAAAAGGGGTTTCTACCACAAAACAAGGGGTTTCTGGGGGACCCCCCAAAAAAATGTAAAAAAAAAAAAAAATCAACCCTTTTATTTTAGGTCCTTTTGATTCGAACCTTTTGTCATTCGATCCTTTGCATTCAAATCTTTTACCTATAACCGCTCCACAGTATTGACTCCTGGTCCTGGGGCAGCAGATCAAGGGAGGGATGCCGTCCTGCAGCCACAGACGGCGTCATCTCATCAATGGCCAGGTACCCTTGGCCTAGGCAGGCATGGGGTCCGCAAACGCGGTGGCTGTGTGTTAGCTGGCGATACAGTGTGAGCAATCCATGTATGCTATTGTACAACAACAGGCTGCTGCACATGAGATGTTGGCTCAGGGCATGGCATGGATAGGGTGGCCATTTCCATGATAACCACAGCAAGACAGGTGGAGCACAAGCAGCAGGCATTGTGGTCCACATGCCGCTCACACAGGCTGAACATAGTGGCCAGCAACAGGAGCCAACGGGCCAAACTGAAGGGCTCTGCATTCATTCTTGGCTGCAGAGGGTCGAGCCAACAGGGAAGCCCTGAGTTCAGAGTATAGGTCCCTCAGGATTACACTGACTGCACTCGAGGCATCCAGCAGTAGAGGGTCTGAACAGCAGATGCAAATGATGACTGGAACCATCACGGAGGAACTGCGTGCATACCGTGAGGTGATGCATGGAGACCTCCGGGCCATCATGTTGGAGATGCAAGCATCTCAGTCCCGCATGGCCACTGCCATGGAGGACCAG
This sequence comes from Ambystoma mexicanum, assembly GCF_040938575.1. Lineage (NCBI taxonomy): Eukaryota > Metazoa > Chordata > Amphibia > Caudata > Ambystomatidae > Ambystoma > Ambystoma mexicanum. Next base: position 259,416,571 of record NC_090922.1, read on the forward strand.
ACCAGGGCTATACGTGGTTATCCTCCCTTTCCACTACCACATTCTGATGCAGCACTAGAGGGTAGCGACAGCAGCAACAGGTCTCCCACTCCATCATAGCCGTGAGGCCCATTAACCCATGGGGGGTTATTGTTTAACATCCACACATGTGGCTGTTGACGTGCACCCTGTTCCTCTTCCCTATGGGCATTTCTGATTTTTTTTTTTCGTTTTTTGACTATTGTGCATTTGTGACAGTGTATTGCTTTCTGTGGCAGCTGAGGGCATCCACTGTAGGTTCCAGCTGGAACCACAGAGGCTTGTCTAGTGTTGGTGTTTGTGCCTTGGATCCAGACACATGCCACTCTTGCTTCCCCTTTGCATGGGCTTGCTAGGAGTGCAGCATGTGAAAGTAACTTACACAGTGGCGTTGGGCTTCCATTCTATCTGTGGGCAGTCTCAAGTCCAACCTGTGTATAAACCCCCAGTGGAATTCATGATTGTTTGTCCAGTGCATGGTTGGCATCCCTTTTTGTTTGTGAATTGAGATGCATCCTTTGTTCTTGTTCCATCTTCATGTATTGCCTTGACTATCTCCATTGTTGTTAGCCTTCATGCTGTATGCGCTTGCCGGGCTCCCTTTGGTTAAAAGTGCCACGCAAATTTTGAAGGGTGGAATTTAGAAGGGTGGCATGTGCAAGTCACGACACATTTGCATTTGGGTATGGTCACGGTCAGACAGATTAACTCTTGGGTCCTGTGTTTCTGGTTTGTTGTACTGGCCAATTGATGTTCCTGTGTACATGAGTATATTGATGAATGAGTTATTTCTGGACTTTTTAGGTTGTTCGCTGCATGCCTGGTAACAGTAGTGTTTTGTTGGTGATTTATTTATCAGTTTGGACATTGCATGCCATGGCATGGTGTGTCAAGCAGGTGGCATGAAGTGTGGGAGGGTTTAGGTGACATACCAGCCTTTAGATGTGTACTTTGTCATGGTGTTTGTGGCATACTCCATCTTTCATGTGTTCCTTTTGTGCAGACCAGATAGAGATACTTTTACTACTAAGGGATGCACACAATGTAGCACATCCGAGGACAGATTCTCGGTTGGGACAGATGATTGTCACTTTGTCATCATCGATTGTCACCTGGAATGTGCCAGGCCTGTGTGCACTCCGCAGGGGTTGGATTTTAGGTGAAACATTGTGCCACAAGCTGGGTATGGGCAGCCTCATTTTGTGCCCTTTCCCTTCCCATGAGTAGCCGCTGTGCATGTGGTTGGGGATGTGGGGGCACCACCATGTCCACCGGTACGCCACATTGTGTAGTAACTTTGTGCAGGACACATGTTGCAACAATGATAATGCACACTACTGTTGGCGCATAAAGTAGCTCACCACCAGAGTGGTCAAGGGAGTGGAAGCGGGACTTTAGCACTCCGAATGTGCACTCCACTATGCCTCTAGTTGCAATATGGGCTGAGTTATATCTTTCCTGGGGTGGTGTGGTGGGGTTCCATATTGACGTCGTCATGTAGGTGCTCAGAGGGTAGGCCCTGTCCCCTGTAGAGGTGAGATGGGTTGTCGGTGGTTTGGTTTTGTCTGTGTGAGACATGCATGCATTTGCAGGGCCATTTGTACTCAACAATGAGCCATGTGTTGCCATGCCTGCCAGCTTCCAGGGCCCAGTGTAGGGGTGACATTCTGAATATGAAACTATCATGGGTGGACCCCGGATAGTTGGCATATACAGAGGTAATGATCCCCTTGGCATCACATACAACCTGCATGTTGATAGAATGCCAGTGCTTGCGATTGCAACAGATGTGCTCTGTGGCCCTAGGTTGAGGTAGGGCCACATGGGTTTAATCGATGGTATCATGCACCTAAGGGAAGTGCGCAACCCTGTAAAAGTCTAGAATCACGTTGCTTTTCTGCGGGTGTTCTGGGCATGTATATGTGCCTGCGGATTGAGGGGCGTGCAGTCATGATTGCCAGCACCTGGTGTAGGCAGCGTGACTGGGTGGCCTGTGAAATGCCCCTGACAATGGCAGTTGTCTGCTGAAATTACCCAGTGGCCAAAAAATACAGCGCATTGAGTACCTTTTCCAAGGGGCTCAGTGCTTGGGAGTACAGGGTGGGTGATGTGAGGTCATCTTCCCACTCCGTGACCAGGTCTAATATGATACGAGGTGGAAACCTTTTCCTGCCGTAGACCTGGTCATAAAGCATCCCAAAAAGGATGGTCCTGGGTAAAAAAAGCATGCCCTGACTATCCTCCTCCTGCGGTGTCCCACAATCACTGCTGCAAAGAATGGGACATTCATCGTAGCTGTATAGCGCGTTGGTTTTTCACGTGCCCTTTTTATGCATTGTTTTTAGTGCGCTGTGACACTTACGCCAGCTTACGCTTGGCAGACATGTTTCCTCATTAGCGTGTCTTTTTCAGCGCACCGGAGAGCCCTGTTCAATTCCATGAGTATGTGTTGTTACCGCGCTTGTGGGCATTGCAATTATTTTACTGTGAAACTTCACATGTAATGCCCACATTTACGCGTGTTGTTCCCCATTCCACGTGTTCCGCCCCCGTTTTAGTTGACTGCGCTGGATGGTATGCACCTTCGCTGGGTGTCTCGCGCAAGGCGTTTGTGTTGTCGCAGTGATGTGTTGGACCCGCGCGGATTCAGTGCAAGTCTCCAGTAAGCCATGCGCAATGTGTTCCATGAATCAACAAACAGCCACGTGTGTGCGTTTTGCATGCAAGCGCCTGTTTTTCAGAGCTATTTTAGTCTATGAATCGGGCCCAGTGTGTCTATGAAGTATTTGCTGATACATCAGAATTTGTAGTGGAAAGGATCATCATGCAGCATCTAATGACCCAACCTATTGTGAATCAAATATAAATAAAAATCCCTATTTTAAATGTTAATAAAATGGTGTTGTTTATGTTCAATGGTTATGGGAGCGAACATGCCCAGGCATGAAGTTGTTGGAAATATACTAAGACAAAGGGCCATTAAGAGCTTGTGGCAACATCTGTGAAAATAAGCCAGCATCTGGAACAGCAACAGATATAACAGGTGATTAAAAAGAAAATGTTTCTCTAAAAAATTGTTGCCCCATCATAGCCCAGCATTACACTACTGAATAAAATAACATTTTTTTTAAAAAAAAAACAAGCAACAGGTGTTATAATAAAGAACCAGACTATTTTATGATTTTGGACAAATATGTTATTCACAACAAGATATAGGTTATGCACAAACAGTTGAGTAAAAGTGTAAAAGCAATTTAATGCAAAAGGAAAAAAAATAAACATGCACATTCAAATACCCAACTCTCAGACACTCTAGGTCTGGCTAGGACGGATGCATCACCTGTGTGGCATAGATAATTTAGAGGTCGAGAGATGTCAGGGGCGCTGTGGGATAGTTTGGGGTGGGTATGAGATTAATACCCAAAATATTCAATAGCCACAGGGGTCCGTCAATCCGCAGGGTGCCTGTGTGTGTTCATTAAACACAAAACTGAGCGGCTTTTGTAGAATGACAGTGCTAATTTTACACTGTTTTTTATTGCGCTATGTACCTGGATGTGTAGCAAGGATAGACTGTGGGGTGGTACACACAGCTTCCTGTACAAAGGATTGCACCAGATCTTTCACACTGTCAAAATGTATTGTGACAGTGTTAATGTTCAGGATTATACCATTTGCCTTCATACTGGGACCCATGGATACAACCTCTAAAATGTTTTCACCTCCTAGCTCCGAAGTTAGATGCCCTAGATAATCACCGGTGGGTGGGTTGACATCCCCATGGCGGCTGACAAAAATAACGCTATTGGTTTTGTGGTATAGAATCCGCTCTTGTAATTGTTCTATCACAGCAAACAGTTTGAAGTGACCCTGAGTGGTTGTAAACGCAGCTATAAATATATTCATGTTGTCTGAAGTTGTTGGATTTTCTGGGGTGTAGCGCCAGCATAGACAAGCCGTTTCATCATCTATGAACCCGCAGCTGTTCACGTCATAAGAATGATTAAATGGATAGGCTTGGAGCACTTCGGGGTCTGTGATGATGGTTGTGTTGGGCAAATTAATTGTTTGCGCAAACTTACTCCACAACGAATTAAGGCATTGTTTTGTCAGCAACCGCCGAGCGGGGTTGTCCTCGATGTGTTCCATATGCAAGCGTATGCCCCGGTGTTTAAAATAATCATCTATGAAGTCCTTTTTAGCGGTATCATCCACACAACTGACAGGAAAGGCAGAGGCTTCCTGTTTCTTCTGTAGGAAAATACGGGCATAATCACAGAAGAGATTGAGGGTGATTGTTTTAAAATGCCATGTTTCATGTATGCACCCCAGGCGATATCCCTGTTTCAAAGCTGTCTGTAGCTTGATCGTGCACCAAGTCCCTGTCAGCTGTCGCTCTTTATCCATGTGCCCGCACCTAGTCTGTTTTAGTTCGATGCATGTACAGCAGAGTGGAAACATTAGTTTACCATTGCATCTATAGGGTAACACAGGTAGACCGAAATACTGGTCTATATCACCAAAATTCCTACAGATAATCTTGGGGTGTCCCACAAGAAAGGGTTTGTCATTATTCAGAGAGGGGTATAGACTGATGGAATCTAGGTAGTGTATTTGCTCACCCTCTGGGTTGTGAGGATGTGGCTTTAAGGCATTTGTGCTGCTGCCGTATAATGCATCTTGGGGTTTTATGGGTATGCGCAGATCCCTCTCCTTAGGAAAATGGCACACATCAAGATTGTTCTGCACCATCGCACACCGTTTGTGACACAAACACCTCGGATATGTAGGAAAGTCTGTTTCATCAGGGTGTATCTATACAGCTGTTCAAAGGTAGTGCCCATCAGTATTGAAATCCCCGGCGGTGTAACAATTGGTACAACCGTGATAAAAGCAGTTGTTGAATTCCTAGGCTGTTTCCACCCCCTGAACCATTGCATAGCTGTCGAACCAATATTGGCCATAGTTTATCGCAGCTGCTGTTTAGGCTATGTTGAATAGAGATGTTTGTGATCTCTCAGATGCATAAGATGCATAAGAGCCATTGAATTGATACTGTGGAGTAGCTTTTCTGTCGCCCATTTCTGAATCATGGGGGGGCAGCACGTTTGTTTCAGGTTTTAGATATAGTTGTCTGTAGATCTGCATACAGCAACTAGCCAATGTAGTGATTTGGAAAGGATTGATGTATAACAAGTGTGTCCCACCCTTTATAGGTGTTTCACAACAAATCATCTGAATGATTCCCATCCTTGAATAAATTACAAGCTTGTCTTAAAATATTGACATCTTCTTGACAGTAGGCCCTAAACTCCTGTCGAAAGTCATACACGCTGTTTTCTTTCACCTTGTACCACTCCATGAATTGATCTTTCTCACTAGGCTTCATGTATTGAGATTGAGCGCCGTATTGGTCTGGGTGGAACTGAGCCTATGTAGTTCTGGTTAACCGCTGTGTTGAAAAGATGGGGAAAGGCACCCTTTGAACAGGGGAAAATAAAGGTTCTTGGGAGTTTGCTGAGTTTCATGGGTAAAAGGTTCAAACAGTCAATAAAGCATATCTCTAGAGGTACCACAAAGACACCCATGAGCCTTAGCACCCTGGGTGCTAGGTTTTAATCACATTTTTTCCCAAACCAGTTGTCGCAACACAAAGTATCCATCACAGAATTTGGAGTTATGTGCTAGAAAGGTTTAGCCCATGAATTTGCTTGTTATAAAAGTGCTGACATAACTAAGGGGAACTCCATAGACTACGGGAACTAACAGGAGCAATATAACATAAATGACAACAAAGTGTTCCCGTGTGGACTAATTTCAAAATGATTTGGAGAATTATTCAGCATTGAAGAATGCTAGGTTATTTAATCACATAATTCATCATATACATTCCTCCATTGGATCTAGGTTTAACAGCAGCGGCCAGCGTTGGCTTTATTAACTTTGGTCTCCTTTTTTAGCCTCTTGCTGATATGTAATTACCAGCTTAAAATCTAAGGACTTTATTAATTTTGGTTTCCCTCTACAGCTTTTTTGCTGAAATTCAACAATCCATGACACATTCATTGCATTGGTCTTCCACTAAAAACGTTGGTTGCTTTTTGAAGCCACTGGTATTAATGGATGTGTAATAAACACATACAAATTCTAGTTAGCCAGGGCTAGATAGCCAGGTGGTCTGTGCTTCAATACCTCTACTGTAATTTGAGTTAGAGGGCCCTAGCTCTTGTATGTCACTTTGTTAATGTATATTGATGTGCTGAATTTATTGTCTACACATTTGAAGTTTGAGCTTTCCTTGAAGCAATTTTCTCTGTTGTTGCTCCTTAGTAGCAAACTGTTGACAATTACTAAGACTGTATTTTTTATTTATGTGTCTACAAATGTTTTATTACATTTCAAGTTTAAATGTTTCCACATCATTTCTTGTCTTTCTTTAAAACACTATAGAGAATAAGTTCTGCTTCCTCCCTTTTACTCTTCTGGTTTTTTTGATTAGTGACCTCATTTTTCAATATAGATTAGCACATTCCAAATTAGTACATGTCCCACGTATATGATGAATTATGTGATTAAATCACGTAGCATTCTTCAATGCTGAATAACTCTCCAAATCATTTTGAAATGAGTCCACACGGGAACATTTTGTTGTTGTTCATGTTATAAAAGCGCTGACACAGGCCGCCACACAAGAGTCACCTGTACATTCCCAATATCTGACACCTATTAGATGTCTGGCATAGATATAGTTTGGTTGGTGGGTTACATTCTCTTGAAGGGCCTCCACATCATACACTACATAGTCCTCGGTTTTATCTTGAGATCTACCAGCCAACATGTAACACAGGTGTTCATCCGTATTGACAACAGAAACTTTACACACCCAACATGTTACCCCATTACAGCTGTGACTCGAGGGTAGACATTTTGTGCAGGCGGGGAAGTCAATGTGCAGTTCGCACATGACTGACCCCAAGGCCGCTTTCCCAATGTTTGTGTTTAGACAGACCCGAGACCTTGCCAACGCTTGACACCTGGGATATTTTGCAGGTCTTCATTAAGCATTTGACATTCCTCACTTAAACACAGGTGACAGTGTTACTGACAACTGTGTCTGTTTGTTCTTGGAAATGTGGTGGCAGTGCTGACAGATATGTTTAGCCTCCAGGAAACCTTTTCGGTTGATTACACTGTAGAAATGGTTGTCACGGTGTAAAACATAGTGTTTCTGGCTTTTAGCAGTTAGCGGAAAATATCACCACACCCCATTGTTAAAGTAGAGTATCTTGCTGGTTCTATCAAAATATTATGCAAAGAGGCGACAGCTGTCAAAACCCTACCGATGTGTCCGTCGGGAACCCAAGATTTTGTGTACTTGCAGAGCTTTTGCACGTATATCGGCATCTGTTATGCTCCGTGGCACAATTAAACCTATGAGACTAGACGCCAGGCAGAGATTTAAGGGCCCATGATGAAAATTTAACAACCATCTACCTTTGCATTTTATGTTGTGGTTGTGCAGAATTTTGCTTAAAGTTTTATAAACACCACAGAACGAATTCTGACAACTAGCGCCATAATTCTTAGCTGCGCAAAACACAGGATCTCAGTCTTACTCTGCAGAAGTCTCTGTAAATTCTCCAGAAATTTAAGAAGCAGAAGGTATCTCAAGGGAATCGTTTTGTAAACCAAGGTCTGTTTAAACCCTCAGCCTCCATTCTTATTTGGACACAGTCATTGGGGCCGACGGTTTCCAAAATCCATCGAACCAGTGTTTCCATACCCTCTGTTATTAACATTAGTCCATGCCCCAGAGTGCAACTGGTCCGTGTTCATGAATCTATATTCCTTGCAATCCTCCACTGCTGGCATTTTTTTTTATAACTTCTTTGATAGGTCTGCATCCTCTTCAAATAAATCCGGGCCTCAGCAGTTTGGTGCCAGCAGTGTGCTAGGCCGATCACCTATGGATATATCCAAACGGGCATTTTCTAAGATTATAAATAGCCAACACCTCTGAGCTCCTGACCTAGCTCATTTCACGTTTTGCACTGGGTCTTTGGAGCAGCGCTAAAACAAATATCCGCCTCCACTCTGAACGATCAGTTTGTCTGTAAAAATGTCTGTGACAATGGTTGTGTTAACCAGCACCCCCAGGGCACAGGCGTATGTGCTCCTGGTCATGATTTGTTTTATGTTTTCTAATAACACTGGTTAGAGGGGGGGGGTTGATATTTGATAGTCATAACTCTTTGCGTTTGTCTGGTATGTTTGATTACAGGGATATTTCCTGAGTGGTTATTGACAGGGGAGTAGCTGAATTAGGACCAACTATCACTGCACTAGATCCAACGGGTCTCTGTGGGATAGTAGTTGCGTTGTGAATTTCCAAATTCGTAGGATCGTCAGGGGCTATTGCACTGTTGTCAACCTGTGGATACATGTCTAACACAATGTCAAGCTGCACACCTGTGGATGTTTCACAAAATGCATTATAAGACAAACCTGTGACTAGTGTGTTGATCTCAACAACTTCAACATTGGCTAGCAGGGTATCTGACCTCTACCCTGCGGCTGTCCCACAAGTTCCTGCTGAGAAGGCGATAGTAGCACCCTCAAATATTTTATTAGCATAAAATCCACCAGTTCCACGTCTTCAAAAGCACACTTAACCACATATTGTGCAGTCTCCTTCTTTTTGCAGTACGGTTTTAAACGTTGGACAAGGACAAGCATCTTCTTGTAATTTTCTTTTAAAGTGGGTCCTTTTTATTTTCGTATTCTATCAATCAATCAATAACAATAGTGCTGACGTCATTTGAAATGTTAATGTCACGAACATTGTGACTCATCCCCACAGCATGACCAACTCCATTTTGAGTGTGTGCATTGGCACCCATACATACACCTGTTTCACAACCAATATTACTGAGACTTGGCTCTTGAACGTCAAACACAGGCACTGAAATATCACCCCGTTGTTCAGTTGTACCAACCTGTATCACTAGCCAGAATTGTGAGGGGGGGGCGTTAAGATGCATTTCAACGGCTGTATCGCTGCTTGTGTGTGGTGTTGCTTCAAGTTCAGGTGGGTATCAGCCTGAGGCTGAACACTTACCAACCGGTCATTTGCAATGTTAACACCCGCAGCACTGTGTTCCTCCCCATCTTTGTGCACACTCCCCTCTTGAGTACCAAGAGGTGCAATATTAACAACCCCAACACTGTATTCCTCCCCATCCCTGTGCACACTCCCCTCCTGAGTACCAGCAGGAGTAATATTAATAACATCAGCATTGTGAGTGTCAACAGTATTGATACATACACCTGTTTAACTGCCAATGCTAAAAAGGCCAGCATCCTTAAGAAGTGCCTCAAGGGCTCTATGACAATTAGTGGACATGGTGTCTGAAAACTCCAGGAGCGGTGGTGTGCCACTAGTTTAATCCCCATTCCTCAATACATCAACTCATTCAATGGGCCTCATTCCGAGGTTGGTGCTAGTCATGGCGCTATTAGCGCCATGACTAGCACCATTACCGGTACCGTGTCCGCCCTGGTTCAATGGGGACTTACCGGTCTAGTCCGACCTTTGCGGGACCACTAAGTCCCCATTGAAAATGTCAATCCCCATTCCCATTTGAGCCACCATAGGGCTCAATGGGAATGGGGAGGGTGCTAATAATGGTACCGTAAATTATAGTACCGTTATTAGCTCTGAAGTACCTTTGCGGGTCCCTTCCTTAATGCCTGCTAAAACCAAGTGTTAAGGAAGGACCCCCAAAGAGACCTCGGAATAGGGCGCAAAGGGATCACTGCCACCAGTGTCATTACCGGTGCCCTGTATCCCTTTGCGCCCGGGTCGTAGTGACCCCCCCAATGTGTTAATATGTATAACAGAAGTAACATTTGGTTGTACATATGTCACGCCCCCCTCACACACCATCACCACCCGAGTGTCTTCCTGCAGAGACGGTGCAAGCTCGCCCAGTTGGATAGATGGAGAATGAAGAGCTAAGTTGTCAACAGGGTTCAATGATGCATTAGCTAGGTTATTGAAAATGTTGACAATGGCAGAGCTGTCAGTATTATTCTCGCCTTCAAAACTAGCAAAATACACTCAGAAATAGTTAATGGTGCAATGCCTTCATTGTCGCATATCACAACCACGCTGCTCGTGACACCCCCCCTGCTGTACACATTCTCTTGCAGTGAACACCCCCTTTTGCTCGGATGTAACATCCCAGGCCCCTCCCATGGGACTGTTTTTCCTGAGCTGCAGTCGGGATTCATGACCCCGTGGCTGTCTTTCGACATCGGGCTTGTATGCTTTTAAAGCAGGTGTTAACCCCCAAACCAGCCAGAGGTGTGCCTGAAGCCGCTGCTATTACAGGGGCCCTAACCCCCACCCTAATCAAAGAAGTATGGGGGTTTAAGGATCCGGTAATATACACCAGGGCCCTTGATCGTGCTGGGGTGGAGGGGCCACTCCACGGACGGGATTTGAAACCAGACCGCCATTTGTGCTACTCCAGGGTTGGCGACGAGTTAAATGTGCTACTCCTCCTGTTGCCTGGTCCCAGGTGTTGTTAAACCACATGGGGGTGATTTGCCCAGCAGAACACCTGCAAGGGGCCCATTTGTCAGGCCATTTCCAAGATATTTGTTGTCACTGGCCAATGCGGGTACAGCACAGAGAGCATAATAGCCATTCTGGATTTCACACTCTTCTCCCACTCAATGGCACCCTCAATCCAGCCGCGCCCATTCCAGTGTGTGCAGGACAACTTTGGTGCGTTGAGCCGAACAATCCTTCGGGCCTTGCTAGAGGTTGCACCCCAGCACTGCCCATTGCTGATCTGGCAGAAACACGCGTCCCCTTCCTCGGATCCCTCGAACATCCGTGATTTGTTGAACCAGCGGCACAAATCGCCATAGATCCAACTGGCGCATGGTGTGGGACTACACAGTCCACATTCAGTGACACTGCCGGCTGCATCATCCACTTGTTGGGAGACATGTTGGTTCTAAATAGAAAACATATAGATTCAGAATAGGTCATCTTTTGCACTGAAACAGTCTGCCATCAAAACATGATACAACCCCAAACATCTCAAGCCCGGTGTAAAATATCGGTCATGCCGGCAGTTTGTACAAAATAAATCTGTGCTATACCATGTGTGCAACTTGTTTGATCTCTGGCACATGTTCAAATACAACTTCACATTGGCAGCATTGTGAAGATTGCATAAAACACTGCAAAAGTTAGCACCATATCTAAGAAAGTCCTGACACATTTCTACTTCGCAATTGTGTTTTTAAAGTACACATTGCAGTTTTCACATGTAGATGTGGCGCAACACTGTACTTCCCTTGCAGGCAGAGATTAGACACATTTTGTTTTGCTTTGTGCCACTGTGCATGTAGAATAAAATAAAAGGTAGCGCCTACAAAACTAATCCGGCACAATATAAAACATGTACTGGCACAGTCGATCAATACATAACATAACATAACATAAGTAAGATGTAGCACCCCTGCACCCACCACCCTTAGAAATCTGGCATGCGGATAGTTTGTACAAATTAAATCACAGCTATAGCGTTTGCGCAATATGTGTGATCTTTGGCACATACTGATCCCTCTGTACTGAATATTTTACACACTCAAAATATTTTATCAGCTCTGTGAAACTAAAACAAGACATTGTGTGTGTGCAAGTATGTCGCATCACAAAACGACAAGTGCACCAAAAGTGCAGTCGGGTTTATTTAAAGTTTAATTTAATGTTTGGAATGGCAATAAGGACTGTGGGTTCTAAGCTTTGATGCTGAAGTATCTGAATGATCGTGTAGCCGTGCCATAAACACTTAACACTACAAATGTCACGGAATTCCCCCTTTCTCACCTGAGAGCGATCCTTGCAGGTTTTCTTGGGCGGTGTCTTCTTACGCACGGAATTGGTCTTGTATAAGCCTACGTGAGCCTCTTCTGACTCCAGCGTGCGTTTAGAGTTCCGGGATTCAGATACTCCGGGATCCAGGAACGAAGAAGGTGCGCACACGGTGCATGAGTCCAGGAAACGAGGAAGAAGGAAGATGGGTATGGGAATGGAATTAGGAGGTCAAGGAACAAGGATAACAGAGTAGCGAACTACAGAGCACACGTCTAGTCGCTGCTTGCAATAGCATTGAGACGTGCGGGGCTGCGGGGGGCGGCCTATTTGTAAAATACGCTACGTCTGACGTAAAGACAGAGGAAGGCGTTCCACGTTAGACGGCCATGTTGGAAGTATCAAGGAGTACAAGCCCTGTTGTGATGAGGACCATGAAGTCCAAAAGGGGCGCATTCTGTGGGTCATGACAGCATGCCTCCTCCGGAGACCCGTTCCACCGTGTTTGCCCGGGTGTATGAGATGGTATCTTCTGAGCAATCGAGGGGTGTTCAGATTAGAAGTTGGTTCCCAGGTTCTTTCACTTGGAGGATATCTTTTCCATTCAACCAGGTATTGAAGCTGACCCCGTTTATACCTGGAATCATATATTCGGGACACTTCATATTCCACTTGGTCGTCCACCACCACTGGAGGGGGTCTGCAAGATTTCCGGGAGGATCGGATGTAGGGTTTTAATAAAGAAGTGTGAAAAACTGGGTGAATTGTCTTCCAGGAGTCGGGTAGCTTGAGCCAGTATGAGACTGGATTTATGATTTCCTTGATGGAAAATGGATCCTAGTACCGGAGGCCAATTTGTTTGGTCATAAATGTCGGGGTAGTAGCTTCGAGGACAACCAGACTTGATCACCAACTGTATAAGAAGGCCCTGGTCTTCTTTTAGAATCTGAAAATCGCTTAGTATGCATTCTGGCCTTCTCTAAGTGTTCTTTGGCTTCCTTGTGTACATTGATGAGTGTTTCCATCCAGGAGTCGACGGTAGGAACTAGTGTGGGATGTGGAAGAACAGAGGGTAATACTGATGGATGGAATCCTTGACTGCAATAAAAGGGGCTGGTCTTAATTGCTGAGTGATCGGAATTGTTGTATGTGAACTCAGCCACCGGTATTAGGAGCGACCAGTCATCCTGAACCTTGGTGGCGAAACAATGAAGGTATTGTTCCAGGGTCTGGTTTACACGTTCCGTAGCTCTGTTTGTTTGTGGATGATAACCTGATGAGAGCGCGCATTGGATTCCTAGAATGCGACAGAGATGTTTCCAGAATTGTGAGACGTATTGAGGTCCTCGGACTGATATGATCTTGGAAGGGAGTCCATGAAGGCAGCAAATGTGTTCCAGGAACCTTCCAGCAAGTTCTGATGAGGATGGTAGTTTATACAGGGGTGTGATATGAGCCATATGAGTGAACAAGTCCATGATAACCATGATAGTCGTGTATCCCCTGGAAGGTGGCAATTCCACAATGAAGTCTGTAGCGATCAATTCCCATGATCTTGTTGGTAGCGTAGGTTGCAGTAGGAGACCTGCCAGTCTCTTGTTATTGTGTTTATTCTGACTACAAATAGAACAGGCTTGGATGTACAGTTGTACATCAGTATTCATTCTAGGCCACCAAAATTGTCTTTGTATAAGACGGAGGGTGTTGGTGATGCCACGATGTCCGGAGTGAAGGGTATCGTGGCAGAGGTTTATTATCCTTTGTTGTATTTCTGTGTGGGGATGACTAGAGCGTTATCCTTGAACAAATATCCATCCTGATTCTCAGATTCCATTGATTCTTCCTTGAAATATCCTTCCAGAGCTCAGAGGATTGGGTTTGCATCCAAATTTCTTCCAGGAGACTGACTGCTTGAGCTACAAAAATCGTATGGGGAAACATCTTGGGATAGATCTGATCTCCAATAGTTTCGTAGTCAGGACGTCGAGATAAGGAGTCAGCAATTATGTTTTGTGATCCAGGGACATGACTGATGTGGAACTGGTACTGGGCAAAGAAGAAGGCCCAACAGGCCTGATGATTGTTCCTACACTCCAAGGATTGTAGAACTTGAAGAGTCCGATGTTCCGTGCGGACATAGACTGGATGTCTCGCTCCCAGGAGTAGGTGTCGCCATTCATTGAAGGCTTGGCGGATGGCTAACAGTTCCTTTTCCAGGACGGAATAATGTGTCTCACTGGGAGTCAGGGTTCGTGAAAGGTAAGCAATGGGGTGTTCCATCTTGTCCTCAAATTCTTGCTTCAAAACTGCTCCTATGGTGTAGTTAGAGGCATCCATCTGCACTAGGAATGGTGATTGTCAGGTTGGGCTAGGATGGGGGCTTGAGTAAACTCTGTCTTTAAACGTTGGAATGCCTTGTCTTGAGGTGTAGACCAGAGAAAGGGAGTGTCTTTTTTCAAGAGTGCAATGATCGGCTGAACAATCTCAGAAAAGGTGTGTATGAACTTCTTGTAGAAATTGGCAAGCCCCAGGAAGGATTAAACTTGTTTCACGGAAGTGGGAGCCGGCCAAGATAGTATGGCCTTTATCTTCGAATGATCCATACCAATTCCTCCTGGACTAAGGACAAATCCTAGGTAATGAACAGAGGTGACGTGAAACAGGCATTTCTCGGGTTTGGCTAGGAGTCTATGTTCACGTAGTCGTCATAATACTGATTTTTCATGCTCTTCATGCATTAGAGGGTCCTTGGAGTAGATCAAGATATCGTCCAGGTAGACGATGACGAAGAGGAACAGCATATCAGAGAACACCCTATCCATGAAACGTAGAAAGACAGCAGTGGCATTAGCAAGTCCAAAGGGCATGACCAGATATTCGAAGTGTCCAAAGGGTGTTCTAAAAGCTGTTTTCCATTTGTCTCCTTCCCCTATACGAATCAGATGATAGGCACCCCTGAGATCCAGTTTCGTGAAGATTACAGCTCCTCTCACCGCTTCCAGAATATCCGAGATCAAGGGTAACGGGTAGCGGTCCTTGAGGGTGCATTGATTTAATCCACAATAATCGAGGCAAGGTCTAGGTTCCTCGGTGTCCTCTTTGGGAACAAACAACAACGAGGCTCCAGCGGGAGATTTCGATGGTCTTATGGTGCCATTTTCAAGGTTGGTATCCAAGTATTCTCGTAGGGCTCTTTTTTCAGGTTCTGATAAGATGAACATCCTCCCAAAGTGAATCACTGCTGAAGGTTCTGTGTCTATGGCACAGTCTTCAGGTGTGTGAGGGGGTAGAGCCTGGACTATGTCAGTTGAGAGCACATCAGCAAAACTCTGATAGGCCTTTGGAACCTGTACCATATTGGAAACCATGAGTGGTACTTGCTGATCTATTGATGGTTCTTTGGAAGGTGTCAAGGAGGATTCCAGGAGTAGACAGTGAGACATACAAAACTCAGGTCCGAGAAATAAGGATCCTGCTGCCCAGTTGATATAAGGATTATGCTTCTGTAACCAGGGCATACCCAGGACCATGGGGTAATGAGCAGACTTAATGATGTCAAATCTGATCAGCTCTTGGTGATGGTTTATTGAAAGCTGAATCTCTTTAGTCTGCAAGCTTATGGGTCCTGAAGTGAGGGGTCTTCCACCGATCGCTTCCACCGGTTGCATGGTACTTCGAGTCTTGTATGGAATGTGGTGACTAAAAACCCAATCTTGATCAATGTATACTCCCATATCTCCGCAGTCAACCAAGGCCAAAATGGAGTAGGTCTTATTCTTGGATGGCGATATGAGGGCCTGTAAAATCACTAGGCTGTTTTGTCCAGGAGAGTTCAAGGATGGAATAGACGTGGAGCAAACATCTCTCTCCTGAAGCCTTGCTCCATCTAGGATCGGGAGCTGGCGTTTCCTGAATGCCGAGGAGGGGCTAGAGGACATTCTCTAACCAGGTGTTTATCCGAGGCACAGTACATGCATAACCCCTTATGAATCCTTCTCATCCTCTCTTGCGGGGATATGGGTCCACGGAAGGCTCATATCTGCATAGGTTCTGGTTCACTAGCTGACTCTGGATTATTGTCAGTTTTGGAGGTAGTCTCGGAGGATACCTTCGGGGGGGTTACTTTGGATTTCTTCTTCTCTGCCTTTCTTTCCTGTATACGAAAATCTATTTGCATGGCAAGGTCCATAAGAGCCTGTAATGAGCTTGGGCGAGCCACTCTGGCCAACTCATCTTTGATCTCCTCATTCAGTCCCCTTCTGAACAGAGTAAAACTTGCTTCAGGAGAACAGTCAGCTTCCTTGGCCAATTGCTTGAATCGGGTTACATACGTAAGCATATCTTGGGATCCCTGTTGAAAGTCTAGCAGGCGCTCTTGGGCACTATAGACCTGCTCTGGCCAGTTAAACATGGTTTTAAGGGCTTGTATGAAACCGTCGTCGTCATCCAGGAAGGCATCACCGGAATTGACCAAGGGCGTAGCCCAGGTTAGAGCATTTCCGGAAAGGTGTGAAATTATGAAGCCCACCATAGCCCTGGGAGTTGAAAAGTAGTAGACCTTAAAAGTAAAATGAACCAAACAAGAATCAAGGAATTCACGAAGGGTTTTTGCCGACCCATCGTTTTTGTCAACAATGCCACCCAGCAATACACTTTCCTTTGTGGCAGAATCACGGGATAGAACTAATTGTTTGAGAGCAGCGTTTTCCGCTTTTAAATTTTGTACCTCGGTTGTTAGTTCTTGCATGCCACGCATGAGATCCTGAACAGCCGCTTCCATGTTGACTTTAGGTTTGGTCGTTTGGCGTCTCAAACTGTCACGGAATTCCCCCTTTCTCACCTGGGAGCGATCCTTGCAGAATTTCTTGGGCGGTGTCTTCTTACGCACGGACCTGGTCTTGTATAAGCCCGTACGAGCCTCTTCTGACTCCAGCGTGCGTTCAGATTTCCGGGATTCAGATACTCCGGGATCCAGGAATGAAGAAGGTGCGCACATGGCGCATGAGTACAGGAAACGAGGAAGAATGAAGAGAGGTATGGGAATGGAATTTGGAGGTCCAGGAACAAGGCTAACAGAGTAGTGAACTACGGAGCACACGTCTAGTTGCTGCTTGCAATAGCATTGAGATACGCAGGGCTGCGGGGCGTGGCCTATTTGTAAAATACGCTACGTCTGATGTAAAGACAGAGGAAGGCGTTCCACATTAGACGGCCATGTTGGAAGGATCAAGGAGTACAAGCCCCGTTGTGATCAAGGACCATGAAGTCCAAAAGGGGCGCATTCTTTGGGTCATGACAACAAAAACCTCCAAAGCGTTGTAGTAAAAATCTAGAAAACAGTTCTAGAACATAAGCTCCACGCATAGAAATAGAATCCGGCACTGCCAATATCTATGCACTATCCTAGCCGACATGAATAACCATAGAGCATTCTAATCAAACTATACATTTTCAAACATGTCATTAAAGGCAGATAGCTGTTTAGTTTCAAAATACACAGCTGGTCTCAAAAAAGCCCTGCCTCGTGGCCTGTCTCAGAAATATCTGCCTAGCGATAAATACAGTAAAAAAACAAAACATTATCAAGCTTGAATAAAACCACATAAATTGTACAAACCACAAAATCAATACATTTAAGTATTGAAATACCCCCCAAACTCACCTTTTTGCCGTTGTTGAAATAAAACTTTGAATAAACAGCTAGCCCAGTTTCCAATCAGCAGGCTTTGTAGCAGTTGTCCCAGTGTTTATAGACCCATGATCAAATCCAGCTGAAAAGTATGGTACCCCACAGAGTTGCAATCAAGTGTGCCAAGTCAATTAGCTGGTGTGCGCAGGGGTGCATCAATCCTGGGCTCTGACACTGTGGTTTACAGTACACCATGCTGCAGGCAGAGGGGTCCTTTCAAAGGGGTGAAAACACATACATTTTCCTGTCCCGGGTTTGTAAAAAATCTAATTTTAGCAGTTTCTAGTGTCCAGGCTGTTTCCTGGGGGTCAGTGCCATTACTTTTATCAACACACACACAGATTTCCTGAACTCATGTATGGGTGTTCTAAAAAAATCTAATTTTATCTGTTTCTGTTGTCCAGTCTGTTACTTGGAGGCGAGTGCCATTATTTATATCAATGCACACAGCTTTCTTGAACTCATGTGTGGGTTTTGTAACACATCTAATTTTAGCCGATTCATGTGTCCAAATGGTTTCCTGGGGGCCAGTGCAATTTTTCTTAACAACAGAAGCACAACATGGCATTTCCTGTATAATAGGCAAGAATTAGCGAGGGTTACCGGGCCCAGGGAAAATCTAAAATAACATTCAGCTGGCAGCTGCTTCCTGTGCTGGTCTTCAGTCATAAGTTAAAAATAGCTTTGTTAACTACCTTTAGTTTTAGTTCATAAATATTGTTCATGTGTATTTACATGGATGGTTTGTTTATACAGTTGGCACAAACACCCTGTATTCCACCGATTTAAATATAAAGACCATCTGTGCTTTCTGCTGATTCAGCTAGAATACTTCTGAGTCACCACATTCGTAGGATTCCCCATGCCTTGTAATATAAAACTCCTGCAATGTAGATTCACAGCTGTTTGGTGGCTCACAAAGGGACTTGGAAACAAAAGTTTGACTTTTGTACGGGCTGTGCGAAGCAGACATTACTTATGAAGTAAACTGCTTTTCATTATTTATGCTATGTATGAAAAAGCCAGTTCATATACCTTTGAAATACATTTTTATATTAAAATTATTATAAAAAAAAGGTTGATATCTTATCGGGCACGTTTATAAAATTTATATAAAATGCTATATTGAAAATAAAAGTTTTGTAATACTTTTTGCATACATGTCTATCAAAGATTTGATTTTAAATATTGTTTATTATATAAATGTGTATATCCAAACATATATTTTTTTATAATATTTTTATATCAATTTTTACATCAAGAAATATTAATGTGTATATAAATGTTAATATTAAAAAGATATCACAATTGGTTGATATAATTAATTTCCCGCTTCCTATCGCAGTGGGGCGGAACTCCTCTATGACATCATCACTGATTCACTCTGCGATACACCAGATTCAGTCCCTGTCTTCAGCGCCCACTTCACTCTCAGGATTCAACTGAGCTACAACGGCAAGGGCACCACTCACATCTATATATAGATTTTATATTAAATGTATATTCACTTTATATCAAAACTGATATAAATTAGAAAACACTTTATATCCAATATACATTG
This sequence comes from Ambystoma mexicanum, assembly GCF_040938575.1. Taxonomy (NCBI): domain Eukaryota; kingdom Metazoa; phylum Chordata; class Amphibia; order Caudata; family Ambystomatidae; genus Ambystoma; species Ambystoma mexicanum. The sequence goes on from NC_090922.1 coordinate 259,435,732, forward strand.
GATCTAAATTGAATATCAAACATTGTTTATATCATTTTTATATCAAACTAGCTGGGGTACCCAGCGTTGCCTGTGTCCTGATCGAGTGGTTATCATGTGCCCTGGAGGATGTTCCTCTTGTCCTCATCTCAGCAAGTCTTGCTTCAGTTTGCTCTACATTTCATTTGCTCTGGAGGAAGTTGCTCTTGTACTCTGGTCGGCAAGTTGTGCTGCTGTTTGGTGTGTTTCAGAAGCTCTTGATCTTGATTTTCACTTTGCATCAGATGGAGCTTTTCCGAGTGAGGTTTGTTATTGTTCAGCATGTTTGTCATTCAATGGCTTCAGCACATTTGAGAAAATAGCCAAGAAAGATTGATTGTGCTCTCTTCTTGTGAATCAACTTAATTAAACTGAAACTGTAACCTTGCCATTTCATATATTTGTAGGGCGTGATAAAAAATGTTATTTTCTTTTTAAATTCTATTTAAAAATGCTTTAATAAACCCTTTCAAACTGTATACAGTAGTAACACATTTCCAACACATCGAACATTTGCTTCAGACACTTTTCCAAATGTTGCCTTCTTCTATTACCTTCTGTAGTGAATCGGGGTGAGCATCAGTACATGAGGGTGTCTATAGAGTGAAGTGTTTGCATCCAAACATAGACTACAGTCTTGTCCCAGACAAATGAGGAAACCATGCAAAATATGGTAGTAGTGAGTTCAACGGTGTGGATTTGTATAGCCGGACACACATGCTGACCTGTGTAAAAGGGGACCCTTTCTTCTACTATTGGTTTTTATCACTCAGCATATGTAAAGGTTTTTATAACTAGGTAATGAAGTTGTCACATTGCTTGTGCATTTCTCGCCTAGCAGAATGGGCTACTATTACTAAGCATGTATGTTTATGTTCTATTACAGCCCCTCGCACAGTCACTCCAGATATTCTATTGGTCATTAAAAAAGAGGAAGAGGCTTATGACTGGAAACCGTGCTCTTCAGTGAAATCTGAACTCGAGAATACTGCAGGTGAGGTTGGTGCTGTTTGATGTTTCTTCAGTTACCTTTTTCATCACTCGAGCATTCTGACCTAGTCACATCGATGCATACTTGAATTATCACCTTTAAATATATCTCTTAATTCCTAACATTTATATCATATGGCACTCTTTTCAGATATCCATCAATGCCCACCCAGACATTAGTGGGAGCTAGTGTGGAACCCTTTCCATTAGAAGCAAAGCCTAGAGATGGATTTATTGATTGGAATGACTTTCTCTATTTATACCCAGAGTTGTGATCTTGATCCCAGTAGAGATTTTGGAATATTTTCTAGCATGGTGTATAGAAATGCCTGTTCTCATTTCATTATTGTGTCAAAGGCTCTGAACAGAAGACCAATGTTGCCCTGAAACTACACAAAGCTAATTGTTACTGAGGACTAAATAGTCAATGAAAGCCTTTTTGTTGGTATTTTCCACGTAATAATGTTCACAAGCCAGCAGTTTATGAGTCTGGGCATCTTTGGCAGGATAGCTTGAACATCAGGAAAGAACACGATAGAACTATAATTAATTTGAATGGAATAACTCTTTCAATTAGCAGAAGCCAGATGCAAATGGTTGTAGGGCAATTATTTGATACAGCAAAATGGAACAGAGGCATGAACGGATTGAACTGCATGCTTGGCTGTAGAGCTCAAGCTGGTTGCTTCATCACATGGTTTCAGATAACACAGGGTGGGCTCGGCACTTTCCCAAGGCATCAGTCACAGACTTGTACCCCACACAGAATGGCCTTAAAATGATTGTGTTTTCCTTTTGTTGCCTGTCCACATAACTCAATCAATGTTATATTTTGTTTCTTTAAATTGATCCAGATAAATAGAAGATATTTAAAATAACTCTGCATATAATTTTATAATAGTCATATAAAATTAAATAATCATATAATTGCAAATTAGTTTAATGATCCAAATATGTAAGGTTCATACAACATAATGTGGACTGGTTTATACTTATGATGATGTATTGATAAAGCATTGGTTAACGTTGTAAACAATGACGAGGGTTGATGTTTACTATTGGGATAATGCAGGTTTTGCGATTGGATGATGATGGTTTGTTGTAGAACTGGATGCGGTAACCTTTGGCCTGCCACATGTTTTGGACTACAACTTCTATCAGACCTAGACAGGATATTCAGTGTTGAGAGATCCTGAGAGTCGTAGCCAAAAACATCCGAAGAGCCACAGCTTGCATGCCCCTCTTCTCGAAGTATACGTAGGTAAAAGTGAATGTAATGTAACCTATCAGAGTTTACCTGACAAATGTGTACATTGCAAGGGTGTTTTTTTTTCAACCAAAACTTTATTTGTAAATCAAATCCAAAGCAACTTAAGCAATGTATTCAATCTCACAACTCTTCTCCACTGTAATTCATACAAACAATTGCTCAACATTAACTGTACCAACCCTCCGAACATAGCTATCCTCCCATCCCCCTACGGTCTAGTCTAGGTATTTCAATGTCCATATATTGTGTGTCTATGCTTTAGTTTTCCTCCTCCGGGTGAATGCCAAGTATCCTTTTGATTAGAACGGTATTACTTTTAATTACTTTTAATTCTTTGTCAAAGGAAAACCAGTTTATTTGGTGTGCGGACTTCAGAGCACATGGTTAATCTTTTTTTATTTTTACTGTTTTGTAGACCTGTAAAGACATTTTACTCTTTTTTTATTATGTTGTGTTTGTCAAAGTAGCAATGTGTAACAATGTTATGTATTTTATTTGGTGGGTTGGTTTAACAAGTAAAACCTTTTCACGGTATCCAACAATCAACAGATATACAAAATAAAAATAAAAACCAACATATTGAAATTCCTTTTTTTTGCACTTTTTTTATTATTTAGGTTGATGTGAGCGCTTAGACACAGGCTTTGGAATTGATTTGAAAATATAAAAATAAACATTGATTTTTGGCAGGTGATTAGTGTTTTGTGGGTATGATGACAGTTTTGAAGGGTTACATTGGTATCGGTAGTTGTTTTGGTGGTGTGAGTAATAGTTGAATATATGATTTTGGATTGTCCATGGGATTCATTAATTTGTTCTGTGGTATACCTACTGGGTATGTTTTACTTTCAGGGTCATTGTATCCTTGTATTTGTTTTCTATTACATGATATGAATTGTTCTGTTGTCATTTCAAGAAGGGTTTGTAGAGGGGTTCACAGCAGTTGATATATTTTGTAGTACACCATACCTCGTTCATGCTTGTTACCTCGTTGATGACCTCATCTACACACCTCTGTCACACACAGCTGCTGAGCTACTCTGGTCACCTAGAAGGCCTTAACAGCCCCTGTTAATGCTGCACACTTACGCCCCACCCACTTGTGAATATCTTTTCAATAGTCCTCCTGAGGACGTGGTGGGACACACCATTAATACACACTTTAAGGGCCTAGAATGGGTGTTTTCTGAAGATGAGGAGTTATCTGGATTGCCTTCTGGCACCGTTTTTGCCTCCACCAGTGCTTCTAACACCATCACCACTTCAAAGGACTTGGTAGGCCACTGGCAACCACAACATGCTGTGCTTTACCCGTCTATGGCCATGTTATCCCTCCTTCAAACTCTAGTGTCTGAACTCCAAACGAGGGACCCCACTCTGCCCTGCACCTGCTAAGTGACCCCAGCCTTGACCTCATGTTGTCATCATTACCCGCCTCCACTAGAGTAACGACAACCTCAAGATGTCTCCTCAGACACTGATTCCCATGAGGATATACATTTGGATACAGCCTCTACTAACTTCTCTTGTATGGACGGGTTTGATGATCTTGTGTTCACTGATGGAGAGCTAGAGCTTTTGCCAAGTCATTTGCCTCTTGATGAGATCAGAGCTTTCCATCCCAATCCACGAGTAGAGCAGCTAAGATGCTCAACCTCCTCCTGAGTGAACAAAGGGAGGAAGGAAGGAAGGGTCAATTTACCAATGAAGGGAAAAAAATCATAGACTACAATATTGTCTGTTCCAATCCTAGATGCAATCTTCTAAGATGGGATTGTTGCCATGAAAAATCCTTTCATCATTCCACCAAAGAAAGAATGATTTGTTAAAAAGTATCGGGTGCCAGACGATGCCCCTAAATGCCTAAGCACTCAACCTAGCCCTGACTCTGTTGTCTCTGCAGTGGCTAGGAAGAGACCAGCTAATCCTTCATTGCCATGTGAAATCCATGCCATGATAAATAAAGTTGGTAGTTTTATGCTTTTGGCAAAAGAATAAAGCCCAGGACACCTACCACGATCAAGGCCTCCAATTGGCTCACCATCCTACCCATATATGACCGGGAGCAGTGGCTCAAGATTGGTCCCATCCTGGAGTTTCTCCCTGACAACTAGAAACGGGAAGATTTTGCACCCCTTAAGGAAGGCAAATCCACTTCTGATCATGCCATCTTAGTGGTGGTGGGTGTTGCCGACACAGCTTTCTGCCAAATGGCCGACAGCACAGTCTTATGACGCCAGGGTTGGCTGAAGGCCACAAAGTTTTGAACTGATTGAGAGGCAAAGGTCAAGTTTGATGGTACTCTGCAGGCCACTAAAACGGATACAGTCTGGTCCGTGGATGGAGGCCTTTTCAGTGTTTTCAAAGAAGCACCACTTCTCATGATCAAGCAGGTTCATCCTACCGCTCCCTGTCAATAGAGAGGGACATGATATACCTCAGAAGAGCAGCACAAGGCTCTATCACAGTCTTACATTTGCACGTACAGTCAGCGCAGAACTTCACAACCTAAGGGCCAGTCAAAAAGACTTGCTTGACTCCTGCACAGTGCTGTCCTTCTGTTTCAATGCACCAGATGGAGGGCGCCTGTCTTCATTCCACCATCAATTGAAACAAGTAAGAATAAACAAATGGGTGTTTTCACTAGTGGACCAGTGCCACACCCTCAAATTAGTTGCAAGGCTGTCTACAATCCCTCCTCTTGACAAGTCAGAAAAACATCTTCATGTGCTTCTGCGGAAAATGCTATTGCTCCTATTTTAAGAAAACATAGAGCGACTCTCACACTCCAGTGGAATCAGGGAGTCCACACACATTTTTTCCTGATGCAGGTAAAAAGTCAGGTAGTTGGAGACCCATACTCGACCAACGAGACCTCAGCAAATCCCTTTGCTCTGTCTTTTCAAATGCTTACGTTAAACAACTGGCTATGGGAGACTGTCTAATATCCCTGGATATGGAGGATGCCTATTTCTACATCCCCATTCACCACCGTCCTGACAAATTCCTGCATTTCATTGTGTCAGGCAGCCACTTTCGAATCAAGGTCCTCACCTTTGGGCTCAAGTCGCACAAAATGCTTCACCGCAGGCGCGGCACACCTCAGGAAGGCGGGGATCCATGTCTACCTTTATTTAGATAACTGGTACATACAGAGCACCATCCTGCAAACTGAGCATACACACACAATAGTCATGCAAGCCTATCTAACATCTTTGGACTTCTCCTTCAATTACAAAAAGTCATCTATGATGCTGCATCAGCAAATGCTGCTTTTGGTGGCGCAACCAAACACACCACAACTTCCACTGCCAATGCTGTAACTGGCAGGGTCAACTCAATCCAATCAAATGTCAACGCACAGCAACAAGAAATGTTTGCTTTGTGATCGCACAGCAACCACCCCTAGGCCTAAGTCAAAGCGTATGATCTTCCACAGTGTCCACACTCCAACTGGGTCTATGGCCCCACCCTCCTGCCCCTCCATGTCATCTAGCAGCAATGTGCTCCATGCACAGAAGGGTCCTATGGTATGCAGTGATTATATTGAAAAAACAAAACAAATGATATAATACTGAACAAAAATTATGAAAAATAAATCTATAGGGGTTGGGGGTAAGGAGTTATAAAGTGTGGGGGGTGGTTTGTGGGAGGGATTAAAAGCATGAGGAAACAGGGGGTTTGGTGGGGCGGGCACCCCAATTTAAAAAAGAAAAGAAAAACATGTTTGGTATTATTTCATTCACTATTTGTTGATTCATTGTAAGACATGCAACCAGTCCCTAAACCCGCTATTGTGCGTAACGCCACGACCATCCACCCTAATAACAACCAGTAGCCAAAAGTCAGGTCTCAAAAACCAAGGCATCATCTGACCAACATAACCAGAATGGATCCACAACATTGTTACAATGTGCACTCAACAATGCCAGGTCTATCTCTACTCACACCCTTAATATACATGATCTTATCACTGTTCTAAACCGTGATATGTAGCTACCACAGAAAATTGGTTACACCCATCATCAGTCCCAGCCCCTCTATTGCTGTGCCCCCATGTTTCACCATCTTCCGATCCTGCAGACCTCACACCAGGGGTGGAGGAGTGGCACTTATAGCAAGGGACTCCTTGCCCATTAGAGAATTCAACTCCTACCTTAAATGACAATTGTGATATCCTTTGGGTCAAATTGACCCTCTCAGACAACATCACTCTTCATGCCATTTACTGCTCCCCCTCAGGCCCAGCTCCTTCCTTCGAAGAGAACTTCTTTTAAAACAATTCTCTTAGGAGACTTAAACCTGGGATATAACAATCCTACTGACCCAACAGCCATGTCAGTTGCTAACTCGCTTTGGGCTCTAGGATTCCATTAATGTGTCAGCTGTGAGGAACCTGAGGGCCTACTGACTTACTTTCCCCCTGTAGCCTCCTCTCAGGTGGCCAAGGAAAGGCCATCACTTTTGGATCCTGACTCTGGGGATGAATATGCGAGGGAGGATCTCCTGGTTGGAGGGAACTTGGGGAGTGGGGAGAGTACGTCCTTAGGTGGGACATGCTATCCCGCTTTCCCTTTTCACAATGAACCCTCTATCCCTCAAGCCTTTGTAGGCTACTTTCAACCATTTTCCTGCCCCCCCTTCCAAACTGTCCCCCAGAAACACCACTTCAATACTGGGACGAGGAAGAAACCCTCTAGGAGGACACATCCTCATTTGGGTGCGACAAACGCATATCAGCCTTATTTTATTGACACAAACGCATGTCAGACTCTGTGTGTTAATACTGACACTTAATAGCCTCTGCTATGAACTGGGATGTGGGGGGAGGACAACATGAGTAAGGCAGAACTATTGTTCCAATGGTGAGCGGTCTAGTCTTTCCTGGAGTCATTATGGTGGTGGCCACTTTAAAACCCGACCTTCATGTGGAAATGGGGGCTGCTGTGCGGGCAGTGTGAGCCGCGGAAGCCGAGGCAGCAGCTGGGGAGGCAACACCAGAGCAGTGACACGGCAAGTGGAGTGCTTGAGACCCAGTGACAGAAACAGAGTTTTTCACTGAAGTGAAGCTAAGGAAAGCTGGATGCCGGTAGCAGACTGAGTAAATGAGACCGACATGACTGAGCAAAGTGCTCGCAGAAGTCCTGTGCTGCAGGGGGAGCATCACTGGGGAGCAAAGCCACAGAGAGCCACTGGGAGAGGAGCGAGGCCCCACTCGGATCATGAGAACCCTGAACGGCAGAGACTTCGCAGCACTGTAAGCTCTGACCGGTGAGTAAATGGAAGTACCGGGCTGGCCGACGAATATGTATTGAACATTGTTGTTTTGAATGCCGAACTAACTGAAAGTCATTACAAGTACTCTTGAATACCGAACAAACAAAGTCATTATAAGCACTTTTGAATGCCGAACAGAGTAAAGGTAAGTTTTGAGCACTTGTGAGCTGAGTGAAAGAAAGGTAGTGCATCTAGCAAATACCATGGAATGGATTGTATGAAACACAAGTATTGGCAAATTCAAGAGCATACCAAAAAGGGGACACAATGAGAAACCAGGTATTGGCCAAAGCTAAAAGAGTTGAAGGAACTGTAGGTTAAGAGGAACCCTGTATTAACAAGACCTGAAGACTACAAGAAAGTAGAATGAATGCATGGTGGCCAAGTAAGCCACAGTACAGCGTCAAGATAGTGTGCTGTATTATCTGAGACACAAGTATGATTAAAGTCAAGTGAATACCAATAAGGGTAAGATATGAGGTAACGAATATTGGCAATAGCCAGAAGAGTTCAAAAGAACTGCATGTTATGAGTAAACCTACATTGGCAAGCGACAGAAGACTACAAGAAAGTGTAATTAGTGCATAGATCCCAACCAAGCCACTGTACAGTGTCTGAAGAGTGTGACACTGGTGAAACAACCCAACATCACTGTCAAAAGGAAGCAGTGGGCATTTGTTGATGGAAGGCAGTCACAAATGGTATCAGTTGCATGACCTGTAATGGGTGGATTGTGTGGTCCAATAACTGCGCCGAGACAGAGTGCCTCCTGCATGGAAATATTATTGATGGAAAGCAGCTAAGAAGGGGTATCGGTTGCGTGAACTTCAATGGGTGGACAGTGTGGTCTGGCAACTGCGCCTTGACCGAGGACCCTGTATTGAGAAGCCATTGAAAGTATCCATAAAGAAGTTTTGCAACAACCTTTTATGTGACTTTGAAAACAAAATATCTAACTGCCTGTTGAACTATTGAGTAGAACCACTATCAAATGAACCAGGAAGAGTCCCAAGATACTGTATTATTTTGAGTAAGCTTAAAGATTTTAACTCTTGGGGGGAAAACACCAGTATCTTTTGAACTATTTTGAACTTGGGGGAATGGGAAACTGATTACAAGCCAAGAGGTGGAAGGAGCTCTGAACTTTATTTTGAACACGATTCATTTTGCTGCTGACATATATACACATTGTATACAGTTGGGTGTGAGGGCAAGTATAGGTGTTGGATATAGACAGACATTTGATTTTGACTTTCTGAGACAGACTATCCTTACTTCTTTTTTAGGTAGGGAAATCCCATTTTAGCATAGGGCAGGTTAGGCCGCATTCCATTCTGCATTTTAAGTTAATAAAACATTTGAGAATCAATTTTGAATCTGTTGTCTGTGTCTACTTCATGAAGCCTTCACACAGTGCCCCCAGTCACATCAAAGGCTGCATCCTAGGCTGGATTGCAGACCTCAACTGCGATGTCGCGATTCACATCAACAGCCCTTGCCCGTGGTCTGACCACCACATAGTGCACTTCACTATCTCATCTATAGGACTTTCAACTCCTGTTCCCATTGCGCTGCCCCACACACTGGCCTGCAGCTCCAGAAACCTCACTAAGGAGAGTATTTGACAGGGAGCTCAGGGGCAATGTGTTTGTCTTGGAAGCAAGACAACGCATAGCAATACAGGTTTGAATACCAATCTCACGCTTAGAAACTGGTCTCCGGTATTAAGCGTGTTATAAAATAACAATTATAATTATAATAATTATTGCTCCTCTGCTCAGCACACTCTTACATGAGCCCCACCCATCACACTTCTGCCATGGCACAACCTGCTTTCCAGGAACTGGGGTAAACTCCTTCACCACGACCCATCCTCACTCAAACTCACACCTGGCTCCTACGTTCCTTGAATTCAACCACTTTGTCGGAACAATGTGCCTGCAAGAGTTTGATGCAATGTTGAGAGCATGCTGGGGTGTGACTATAATGATTACCTGTCATTGATTATACAATAATGGAATGTTTCAGGTACTTGTATGATGATGTTGACTTGCATAGTGGGGATGGTGTACATGCAAGAGTATGAGGAATTTTCCTTTGTTTGTAAACCTTTATTTACACGTGAGAGTCAAAGAGTACATGGTTTTGACAGAGGTGTATCAGTAGATCACTTATACAGTATTGGTGCAATAATTAATAGCAAGAAGCAGTAGTGTTGTGCCGAGATCTTGCCCAACAGCTCATCACTACATTTTAGTTGTGACATTCATTAAAGTACTCACAACGGGGGCCTTTGAGTCTATGCTTTTGAAATTCGCCACATATGTCTTTGAGCCCTGACACATTTGGTACGTTCCTATGGAGAGTTCCTCAGACCAATCTTTACCTTGTGGCGGGGCCATGTCCTTTGTAAGAAACACATGATGGCAACAGTAAAGACAGATGCAAGTGATTCAAGGATGTTTATTTAAACAATATGCATGTTAGAAAAATGCCTAACCTAGACCTAAGTCTAAGATGGGAGCAATCTTTGACCATCAAATGAAAAATAAGGCAGTCCTTGTGTTGTCTTGTCAAAGTAAAAGGCCTATACTAAAAAAAGAAAACTATTGCCAAATCTTTACAACTATTTAAAGATGTGTGATAGTGGTTTCAATAAAGAAAGAAGCTCACAAATAATAAGTCAGGATGTGATTGCCAGGGGTTTGCCTTCCCCACGTTTTCAGTCGGGACAATGTGGGTCTCCTAAGCACAGCACACACTCGAGCTTTCCCATCACGAGCCGACAGTTCCGTTCCTGCTAGTAGGTTCTTTGTTGGTTAAGTCTCTTTTCAATAAAAAGTCTCGCGTTCGAGGGCCTGATATTTTCAACAAACAAACACAAATGTTCTGTTCCGCGTAGGGCTTTGGTCGACGGCTTCACCCCTCGGTCCCCCTCTTCAGGGAAGAGAGCCTCAGAGTCATACTAGACAACTCAATTAAACAGTTGCTTTATCAATGAACTTTGGGTGGTAACTTTCCACCCCTGGATCGCCCTCTTTTGGGTTCAGGTCCCTTTTCACTTTCCAACCTCCCTTCTACGGATTCACAATGGCTTGTCTTTTGTGTTCTCCCTCTGCCAAGCTCAGATCCCAATGCCAAGGGCCACACACCACTTCCCCTGGTCTTATAATACTTCTTGTTTAAAAAAAAAAATGTCTCTTTTTAAAAAAAAATCACTGTGGACTTCCCTGCACTGGGTTCCTGTTAACACAATGCAACGCATTCTTCATGTGCTTCTCATACCATGCAGGATTCATTTCCCTTAGTTTCCCAATCATCTGTCGGTCAAAGACTTTCGACTGTATGGGGGATTCGACAAGACCCCCGTATCACCACTTTGACACCCTTCTGCCTTTTCTTAAGGCCTTCTGGTTACTGTAGTTCAATAGCAGGTTAATTGCGTAGAATTTCTTGCCTGAACACCCACAAGGTGCTTGATTCTGCTAAGCAGGCTTTCCCCTTTCTTATTTCAGCAGTTCTTTGTTTATTCAAAGTTCAATTAGCCACTTGCTTCTTTTGTTCAACACAGTTTGGTTTCTTTATCGGCTCTCCCGTGTGATGAATTGCTTTGCTTTCTTGTCTGTAGAGTCAAGGCCGGTACCATTAGGCCATGCGTCTCTCCCCATCTTGGCTGTCAGCGCAGGAGGCACCTGGGTACCATTGACATGTTGCAACACCCACTGGCTATTGTTTGCGGTCTTACTATTCCTTCTCTTGAGGCTAAACGGATCTCTGTCGATAAGGGCAAGGTCACTTCTCCCCTTGGTATCCTCTCGAATTGCGGCGTCTTTCTCCTCCTCTTGAACTGGTGTGCTGATTTAGCTCTGACATCGTGAGGTCTGCCTTGCTCGTCTTGTGCTCTTGTGCTCCACCTTTTATCCATGTGGGGAAGGGAAAGGGCCATCTAGTGTGTGTAATTGTGGTTAATTGCTTATCCTTGTATCCTTGCCTGACTCTTGTATTGGGACATGTCAGGTAAACAGCTCTGGTGTTAGTCCGTTGTCTTTCATGTTGTGTGAAAGAAGTGTCCGTATCGGAAAAGGGGGGGCAGTGTTTTGAAATATCCTACATGGTAGGATGGGAAAAAAGGTGTTTAAAGAAGGGGGATACCACGTCTCGCCTGTCGGTGTCCCACTCCCCAAGGCCCCCCCCCCCATCCAGGTGAGCTTCCCGCACTGGACCACACCCAGGGACTAGATCCAAATGCGATGGCTGTGTCCTGGCCACCTGGATGACAGATCCCCAGGGACTAGACACACCTTCAGGTTTCTCACACCTTCCACTTCCTCAATACACAGTGCTTGACCATCATGCAACCTATATTAAGGAAGGATCTGAGTCGTCTCAACAGGATGTCCGTACACAGGCCAAATAATGCACCCATTGGTGAAAATGGTACCAGCAGGTCTACCACTAAAGATAGTGTGTTCAATACACAGATCCAAAATTCACATAGTTTGCTACAGCTCCACTGCATGTGTAAATGATCAGTGTTTCCAAGTCTGCATCTCAGGCATCTGCTCTCTGTAGTCTGGTATAGTTTACTGATCCTATTGAGAGTGTAATACAGTCTATTAAGAATGTGGTATTGGATCAATATGAGTCTAGAGTTCATAGATACTGTCCTGGTTAATGTGCACATCTTATTCCATTGCTTGTCTGAGAGGTCTATTCCCATATCACCGGTCCACTAATGTCTTGTGCTAGTAGATAGCATTTTAACCTTACACATAATCATCATATACAGTGTGGCTAACAGTTTGTGACATGAATTGGAGATGTACCTGCAGGGCTCATTTTCAGGGGGCTCAAGTCGGTAACCTCCTCTGCAATACAGAAACAGCAGTCCTCAGCCTGTAAAACTGCACCCTTTGCGGTGCACCTTTGATTTTGCTTCCAGGTTTGTAATGTTAGAAACCTCCCATCAGAGAAGAAGCCACCCAAAACCCTTTATTCCATCTTTCCCCAGTGTGCACTGACCGAACCGTCCCAGGCAGGGGAGAGGCCAGGGAATTCCCATAGTGGTAGCCACTTGTAGTATGGTGTCACCCCCACTTTTGCAAAAATAGCTCACCATTCTGTGATTGTGATAAGTACTGGGTCATAAAGGCAGTCTTCTTTGTAAGTCGTGTCAGGTATTAGTGTTTTGGTATCTGTCTTGTCGGCTACCAAGCTTTCAATTCAAACTTATGGTGGGGCACATTCCCTTCCGTACCAGTAGCATGCAAATTGCGCCTGAGCCACCATTCAGTATATTTTGAGATGTGGGGCAGCGAACCCCGAACCCACATGCTACAGGAATTGGGAAAGGAACCCATGAAGTCTGGCGAAATAGGCTCTACCAGCCAGAGGAGTACATTAGTGAAGTTGTATGATAATTTGGGAAGCAGTATAATTTTAACCAGAGCCAATCTGCCTGCCAAGTGCAGGTTTCCACCTGCTCAATTTTTAGCCACATATTTTTCTTGTGCACTGTAATTATCATGAAGAAGTGAATTCCTATCCCTAGATATAAGGACCGCCATGTATTTAAACCGGTCAGGCACCCATCTCAGGGCAAACTCCCCCTGCAGCCTCTCCATGTTGGCGGTTAAGGGGAAGATTTCAGACTTGGTGTAATTCACTACAAACTCTGAGTATTCTCCGACATGTCTAATATCATGCATTATCAGATCTAGATTTAGGTGTGGGTCTCTAACATACAATCATACATTATCTGGGTAAAGGGAAATTAATCCCGGGGGTCCTGTTAACTGTATTCCCTATTTTCTGTGGTTCTCCCATATGAAGTGTGCCATAGGTTCGTTGGTAAGTGCAAATCATTATGGTGACAGTGGGCAGCCCTGCCAGGTGACTCTGCCCAGGGAGAACTGCTTGCATACTTGCGAGTTCACTGGGACTCTTGCTACTGGGTAAGCATAAAGGAGTTTGATGTACTTTATCATGTTGGTGCCAAGTACACACTTCCTCAATATTGTGAATAAATACTCCTGTGACACCTTGTGAAACACTTTCTGCACGTCCAAGATTATCGCCACGGCGGATGCCTCAGAAGACAACTCTGCCATGTTGAACAAGCGGCAGATATTTAGTGCTGTTAATCTACCTGAGATAAAGCCTGCCTGATCCCTATGGATCAGGTGAGGCATCAGAGGGAGCAAATTGCAAAGAGCTTCACGAAAATGTTGGTGTCTAAGTTGATGAGCAACAGGGGTCTGTCAGACTGGCCATCAATACTGGGTTTGTCTCGTTTGAGGACTATATGTATTGTGGGCTTTCGGGCGATTCTGGAAGGACAGAGTTTTCTAGTGATTTGTTCCAGATGCGCAGTAGGTGGGGGCCCAGTACTGCACCATATTTCAAGTATAATTCCATCGTCAGTCCATCTGGGCCTGGAGCTTTACCTCTACAGGGTTCTTTAATGACTGACATAATGTCCTCTACTATAAATGGTGTGTTGATTTACTCTCTGGTGCTGGCGGACAGTCTGGTTATCAGGATACCATCCAGTAGGTAGTCTATAGCTTGCTCGCCTTTTCAGCAGCCAGGCACTGTACAGGTTTTCATAGAAATGGTGAAAGACACCAAGGATGTCCTGGTCGGTCCATTTTCAATCCCCTTGCTGGTCCAGTATACAGTCTATTTGTGCGGGATCTCTCTCATTACGCACCAATCTGGCTAGAGTTCTCCCCGGGAGATCATTCTTTCCATACTGCCAAGTAGCTATAGGCTTAGAAGAATACCTAGTTTCCCTTTGGACGTGTTCCCGAAATTGCTCTAGAGTGGCACGAATATCCGCCAACAGTACAGGGCTGGGTGTAGCAGCGTATATAGTCTAATGCCTTAAGTTTATTCTTGCAGCTCCCTAGGTCGTGCCTTATAGTCTTGATGACCCCAAATTCCCTGGAGATTGACATCCCCCTAATATACACCTTGAATGCTTGCCATATTGTGCTGCATGAGGTGGCATCTAGGATGTTGTGGGTGAAGTAACTCTGCATGTCATCTTCTATGTATGTTTTAAAAACTAAGTCTCATAGTACCTCTGGTTTAAATCTCGATGACCTGTGGTTAACTACCCGGCTCCTCATCATCATGCGCAACACTATGGGAGAGTGGTCTGATAGTGTGTGCAGGAGAATATCCATGGTCAGTACCTTCCCCATTAGAGGTTGTGAGATCAGGAAGATGTCTATGCGTGATGCCATCTGGTGTACCAAGGAGTAGAAGGTATAGTCTTGTGTTTCCAGCTATAGTGCACACCACACATCTCGCAAACCAGCTAACACTACAGCCAACGTGCCGCTCTAGATGGAGGACATAGGGCTGTACCAGTCCTGTCCATCCATTGATCCAGGATAGTGCTCATGTCACTGCTGGTTCCATGTGATATCGCCGCAAAAATATCGCCATACAAAATTTTCGCCATATTTTTACGGCGATATTACCCCATGGAACCTGCGTTGGACACCCCCGCAACCCCCATCCAGTTACCCCATAAATTATCCCCACCAAAAATATCGCCTACGGCTGTTCCCGACGACCATATGTACGGCAATATTTTTGGTGGGGATAATATTACCCGATACCTCACTGCCCCCATAAGACACGCACCGGTGAGTATGTGTCTATAATGAACGCTACATTTGCATAGAATTCAGGGCTATCTGTATTCAGGCCGTATGCGTTAACCAGGAGCATCTCAACACCTTCCAGAATGCCATGTACAATTACGTATCGACCTTTTGGAGGAAAAGTGCATTGATCTTGTACCTGTTCACATACTCCATTATCCTCCTGGTTTTAGTGTGATTACTCATTCCCTGGGCCTTCTGACTCATTACATGAACTGCAGCCATATCTCAACGCAGTCAAATTCTCTGTCGAAAGGATTGCCAGGTGCCACCTATGTTCCTGTAACAACATGATCATGCTTAAAATAGGTCAGGCCTCTGCCTGCCAAGACAATCTTTTTAAACTTTGAATCCTCAAGAGGTTTGGTACGAGAGGGGGAGATGGGACAGGAGGAGATTGGTTGGAGACATCAGCAGGAGGTGGACTGGACAGATCTGAAGAACGTGGGTGGGAGGCATCTGGAGGAACTTGGTTTAAAGGTATGCATAGAATCAAGAGAAACTGATCACCCCTCTCTATGCCAATATCACAGAGATTGGTGATGCTTTTACACACACAAATTACAAATCAAAAACACCCACTTGTTTTTTTGACCATATAGGGAAAAAGGAAGAGAAAATCTCACCACAGAACCACACAAATATATTAAGAAAAACTATTTTATTAATGTTCACAGTAAATAAAAAAATTAAAAACTAGACAACATGACTTCATTCTTTGTCTTAGTTAACAATTACTAAAAATGTTGACAATTAAATCAATGATAAAATTGCAAGGAGGTGAATATCAAATAACGTGGAAAATTAATTTACATAGAAAGACTCCTGTTATTTGTAGTCTTACAGATCGTCGACATGTTTCAGCCGAAATTTAAATTGAACACTATCTCTAGTGTCCTTTTCAACACAGATATAAGGGCCTCTGATTGGTGAGAACCGAAGTTGAGGAAACCCAATTTCATTTTCCTGTGTAAAGTGCTATGTTGCCGTAACTATACTGCAGACTGTGTGTGTTGCCACATATGACATTCAGGACACCAGACTTCAAAGGATATCTCAAGGGTTTTTATTTTTTGTATCACAATTGATTCAGCTTTATTACTGTAGATGACTTCTATTTTGCACACTAAAGGTCATCACTCTCTATTCTCTCGTCTGCTTCCCACCTAGGTAGCCTTTATCCAGGGTCGTTGACTAGAGATCGGGAACACATACTATATACAGGTATATTTATGATGATGGCCTAAAGGTCTTAGCCTTTTTTCTTATCTTACTACCTCTGGGGTTCTTCTAGGTGGTAACCTATTTTACCAACCCCCCAGGATAATGTTTAAAAGTGTTCCTTATGGTTTGGTGCCTTCCAAATGCCCATTTCTCACACTCTGGATTTTACCATCCTTTGAGTTCCTTTCTTCTTACTCCCTTTATGCTTTCTTTCCTAGCTCAGCCCCCCTCTCTCTCTTTCTCTCTTCCCCTTGTCTACCCCCCCTTCTGTCCCTCCAATGGACACACAATCTCCTGGCATCTCCTTTTCTCTCTCCACTCTACTCTCCCCGCCCCACCTCTTGACACTCCTCACTCTCCTCTTGCTACTCTACTCTCCCTTCTGATCTCCTCTGCCTTCTATCTCCTCCTCTTGCCTATCCTTCCCTCTTCTCCCACTTTTATTCCCCACTTAAAACTCCCTTGGACACTCCTCTCACTCCCACTGAGTTCTACTTCTACTGTTCCTCTAACAACACTCAGATTTTCGAGTAATCATTCACTCATTCACTGTCTCGCTCTTTCAAACGTGCAACATTCTCCCTTACAACGAACACCTCACCTGCATCAATGTCTGCTCCACCACCCTTCCTCGACCTGCTCTCCTGTCCGCCTCCACTCCCCTCCACTGACGCTAACCTGAACACCACTCACTCCTTCTGTCTCTTGCTGGCTTTTTATACCCCTGACTTCCTGTGTCCTTATCTCTCTCCTCAGCCTATTGGTTCGTCTTTCACCTGCTTTTTGGGGCCAGTTCTGGTCTTACTATTTCCCCTGTGTTTGTGCAATAGCAGTGGGAAACATTAAATCCCCTGATTATCCCTGCCCCCTTTTCACACATCACACTCGGGTCAGTCGGATTCTGGGGTCTGTGCTGCTGTTGCATTGAAGTGTCAAGTCTTTCTTTGGAGTCAGAACAACTCGCCACACCGGTGCTGGTGTTTTCAATCTTTTAATCCAGTGATTTCACTCAGCAGAGTGCCATGACCTTCATCAACTGCATGGCTCTTGCGACATGTAGTCTTGAAATGAAACAAACAGGCCAAAATAGGATATGGCATGCATTTGGTGATTGATGGTGGTATCTTCCATATGCCAAGGCACATGTATGGGGGGCAGGTACTGGGCCCCCAGCTCCCTCTGCCCACCTAAGACTTGGTCTGGTGAATACCCTGGTAGGCCTCCTGCTCCAGATTGAGAGGAGTCCTTAAACCCCCCCCCTGACATGGTGAAGTGTCCGACCCTGCCACACTATTTGTGTATGTGTGTCTGTGAAGCATATATAAAGCAATACTATAAAAGCTTGTTATCCAGCCTCATTGGGAACTGGATGAGCAAGCATACCTTCATTATTTGAAATCAAATAGGCTGAATAACCAAATGTCAGTAATCCACAGGGGTGTTGCTAGGTCTGGAAAAGATCTGGGGGCTAGCTAACCTTTTTGATTTTAACCCCTGAGCTTCTATCCACGGCTACAACCAAAAGACCCAGGGCTATAGCCCCCTCAGCCCCATCCCCCAGCAACTTCTAAGTTAGTTAACAGAGTGAAATGGCCAGAGAACAAAGTATCCAGTCTTTTTGCTGTGTTGGCTGATTCCGACATGTAGTTATCGGGCATAAAAGCATTGTTATCTGGCCTGTTTGAACCAAAACGGTTCTATTGCTGGCAATAGGGGATACTGGACAATAGAATGTGGCAGTTAATTAGGTGCTGTATAAGAAAGGCATTTGTGTGTATATGTATGATATAAATTAGCCTCTTTCATGTTTTATGTCTGAATGTGTCCTTTCTTTTCTCTCCCGCATCCCTAATTTCTTGTCTTCCATTACCATTGCTCTAAAGAATACCTCTCCTGTTTCGTTCCCATTGACAGCCCCTTCGCTCCCCCCCTGTACTTTCTACGCTCATAGGGCTAACCTCACCACAACTCCTGTTTTCCTTGCTGTCCTTTGCTCAGATCTTCTTGCATAGAGGCCTGCCGGGCTTGTCCTTCCTCCTCTCCACTTCTCACCTCCAGGAGCACTTGATCCTATGGCCCCCTTCATGCTTGGACCGTGATAGAACTATGTGGAAGCACAAGCCACTTTATAGGTGGACAGACCCACATGAGCTGGGGCCGCAGCCAGGGGGGATACCACGAGGGACAGGCTGCATTGAGTGGCTATGGTCTACGTTTGATGAGGCTGTACCCTTCCAAGCTGTACATGCCACATCCCCTTTACCTCTGTGAAACCTACAAATTCCAGGTAATCTACACGTGTATGGAGCATGGATCAGAGACCGCATTACGTTCCTGGATACCAGTCACTGTCAAACTGAGTTTGTTTCAGATTTGGCATATGATTGGGTGCAGGTACAAGCTCTTTATTGAGACCTCAGTTCTGGCTAGGCATCATCTCCACATGGGAGATTAGCAGAGGGATGCATCCTGGAAGGTGATCACCCGCCATCTTCGATTCCAAGGAGCTATGCTCTTCAAAGAGCAAAGGGAGGAAAAGGTCCACCTAGTGTAAAATGAAAATAAGCACTAAACCAAACCCTTTCACCCTAGTTTCTCCAAAACCTAGCCTGCAGGCTCTCTGGGTGACTCATATTTTAGGGGTAAGCAGAAAATCCTAATCCAGAAGAAAAGGTGACTACTGCTCACTCCTGATTGGGACCCCCTCTCATACTCCACTCGATAGGAGGAAGTGGCGTACAGTTTCTTCACTATTGGTTCGATATGAGTTCAGACATTTATGCCCTCAACACCATACAAAGAGGATATGCCATAGTGCGAGCCATGCTCTCCATGCACGGGACAAAGTCCAGGGATCATGTGAAGAGCTCCTACCTTCAGAGGGAGATCCAGAGTCTCATGGAAAAGAATCTTGTCTGTCAGGCCCATCCAGCTTCCAGGGGTAAAGGCTGCTATTCCACTATCTTCTGAGTCCCCTAGGACTTTAATTAAAAAGGGTTACTTTGCACATTTCCAACATCGATTCTTGATGGAGATATTCCAATATTTTAGTCCCCGTGTGGCTAGTGAAGACTCAGTCATGTTGCTAAACCTCGTGGAGGCTGCCGGAACATTTCTCACCCCCTCAAGAGTCTGAGATCTAGGACAGAGGATCAAAATGTGCAGTTTTCAACATCCCAATGGTCCTGAGATCTGTTCCAAGAGTGTGCACCAAATCCCTAGCACCCTTGGTGGGGAGGATGCACGCTGAAGGAGTGATCATCTGCATCATACTTGGACGATCTCTTAATCCAAGGACCATCCCAAATATGGCATGTCCAAGGTCTCTGTTTGGCTTCCAGGAGATTTACATGTTTGCCGACCTCCAACAACCAACTCTCCTCTGTTGGAGGTTTCCAGAGGCTGATGCTTGGGGGATCGATGATCTTTCAATCCTGTTGCTGAACATGCTCTTGTAGGCCTTTTATGGACCACCAGTACTAATCATTACCACTTACTCAACCAGAAGATCCCAGTTTCCCATCTCGTTGCAGTTGGCAACACCCTCTTAACCTCTGCTTACCAGTTATTCAACTACAGTTCTGCTCCTGGGGTGCTCAAATCTAAATAACAAATGGCTTTGGATGGCATAGACTTTAATAGGTTGGACTTTCTGTGAGAGGGCCTCTTGGCCCCCTCTCCTTAATGATACGAAGTTTCAAGAGACCTACCACTCCAAGAGTGTTCTCCTTTCTCTGTCAGCCTTTAATGGCCTACTGTGGGGAATTGCCTCTCCCCCCCCCCCAATTAAGGCTCTCCATCTATAGCTTAGTTTCTGCAGGAGGGCTTTGGCCTAGGTGTAGCCACTCTTTTGTTAGAGCTCAGTTTGCAGCTATACAGGCTTCCAGGGTCCTCTGGGTGCAATCCAGTCCTAATTGCACCATGATTTCCCAGCTTTTTATAGTGTCTGTCTCTCGGCCCAGGATTACATGCCTGATTCCTGCTTATGACCTGCCTTTGATGCTCAGAGCTATCTAGGGTTCCTCCTTTAAGTCTCTCCCCCAAAAGAAATGAAACCCCTAACTTAGAAGATCATCTTCTTGGTTGCTTAAACTTCCAACAGAAGAACAGGGAAGCTGGGAGCACTCGTCTGCATACCTCCCAACCTGATGGTCTCTCCCAAAGCTGTCACTTTCTAACGCGATCCAACTGTCCAGTCCAAGGTAGCTTCCACATTTAATTTGTTCTAAGAGATTGTCATCCTGGCACTACCACGGGACCTCCCACTGGGGAAGAAGGAGCTCCTGTCTTCGCTGGACAGTTGTTCTATCTTTTTTTCTAACTTGGATAGGATCTACGCTTGCTTGGCACCTTCAAGGAACCAAATAGTAGTCATTACGCGCTTCACCTTCCAGGGCAAGTTGATCATGACTTTGCTTCTCTATTGCTCCGTGCTGGACCCTTTCTGCTTAATTTGGTAACAAGTACACTAGGTTTTTTGCCGAAATTAGTTGTCGATCTTTAATTACGAACTGGTGCGTCTATCTATGATGTTTGGTATACTTCAAGACTTGGGACTGAAACAAGAAATAGTGGATATGGAGGAAATGCTCTCATTGCTTACCAGTAATCTGTGTTACTGCTACCCCTGCAGTTCCTCCTTACAGTCCTTGCACTCGTCTCTTCCCTCCCTGGGATTTCGAACCCTTGAATACTTTGCTATCGAAACTGAAGGATTTCTGGGTAGTTGGTCCCATAAACTCCTGGAGGCGGTGGGGAGCTCTGGCCAACTGGAAGAAGAAAGGCACTGGAGAGACAAATTAAAGAAGAAAGACTGGGAGAAGGCAAGCCGCCTTCAAGAGTCAGGAATAGGACGTGGGAGAGTGAGTCTAGGTGTAATGAAGATTGCTGGCAAGCACACAGAATGTTATGCCCATTCGGGTACCATTTTATTTCAATGCGTTTTTAGGATGTTGGTGTTACTGTGCCCATGATGTTATAGTCGCTGTCGAGTGCATAATGCATAGAGAGGGCCCTGTAGCAATATAACTTTGTATTTCTATTTCTTGACAGCCTCTCCGGTTATCACCTCGGTCTTCTCTATCAAGGAAGAGCCCAGTCCCCTAGATGTGGATGCAGAGGAAAGTAGAATCAATCAGGAAAAGACAAATGCCCGCGACTGCAATGTTAAGAGAATCCATGTTGGAAACCATGAAATGGATATCGAAATGGCTACTGGCCGAGGAATGGCTGAGATTAAACGTCGCACGGAGCACGAAACAGCGAGAAGCGAAGGTGCCAGCAAAAGTCTGATCCCAAGGAACACTTTGGAGATGCTGAAAACAGGAAGCACACAGAAACCCGTGGCAGGTAATGAAACGGCAGTAAACACGTGGGAGAAACATTGTGCTGAACTGTTGTACCGAGGAGGTCATGTCCATTGCAAAGAGCTGTTTCTAAACAGTTTTCTGCTCACACAACCATGGACATGTAGTGGGCAGATAAGCTCATTTGGGCTGCCGTTATTTTGCTACTATCATAATACGCCCATATTACATTGTTTTACTGTCCAACATTACGTATCCCTTGGCTACGCGATGCGGCACAAATGTTTACAAATTTGGACAGTGGAATGACAATTTGAATTTGTTTGACCATAGCCTGCACGGGCGCTTTGGTGGGTGTTTGCCTTGAAACATAGCAGTATATTATTTTCCTGTGCAAATTGGGGGAAAAACAGCTGAGGCAGGATCCCACACACTGATGACAATTGCTTCATATCTCTTTTTTAGGCTATGCCAATTAATTCTATACAGCTTGTTGTTGCCCCGCAGTGAATAGCCTGTACGTTTGGAGGACTTCTTAATCTATATTTTGTTTTATGGACGGTCACCTTTCCTCAGCACATCCTCCGTAGCGTTCTGTGTGATATTTTTTTTTTTTTTTTTTTTAATAATAAATGCAGGACACAAAAAAAGCCAAATTAGTTTTTCAGCCAATTTGGTGCACCCCCCATTCACCTCCTAAACCCCCCCCCCTGCACCGCTCCTCCATAACCGTCCCTAAGCCCCCCTAACACAAACACAAATGCACCCATCACTCTCCCCAGGCCCCTCCGCGCACACTCCAAACACCACCGCACAACATACACGCAAACAGTCACACACTTACCAATTGCGTCTTCCAGTGGCGCGCACTCATGTGCGACGGGGGTATGATAGTTAGATTAAGAAAGACTGCTCCGAGCGTTCACAGAGGGTCTTTCTAAATCGGGCTTTCAAAATGTTTTTTTTTTTAAACAACATTTTCACTTAGTACCCCTCAGTAGATACAGGTCAAGACATACCACTCAGTAGAGACAGGTCAAGACAGAAACACAGAATTTGCCTATATGAAACGATAGATAGAGCTAGCCAGTCCTCGTGTCCATACCTCACCCTAAAACAGGCCACATCATTTCCATAATTATCCATTTCCTGTCAGTGCTATTGTCCACCTGTCTCTGTCTTTGGCTTCTGGAAGGTGGGCCCCCCTTCTTTCTTCTTAGTATTATTATTATTAGGCTATTTATTTAGTACAAACCTAGCTTCTGAAAGCAACGGAGCGATTTACAAATTGTAAGAAGGACACAGTGAGGATGCTGCATACAAGAGTGCATGGAAGGGCAGGGTGGGCAATTTTGCAGCAAGGGATGTACAAGCAACCATAGGAGGACACGGGGGAGGATATCACCCAGTCTCAGGAAGGGTTCGGAGTGGAAGGCGTGGACATAGATGTTGGGGAGGAGCCATTCCTTGAAGAGGAGGGATTTGAGCTCTTGAGAAGGACTTTAGCATTCTTAATATGTGGCCTGCCCTGCCTCTGATTGACGGGACTGAAATACATGCCACTCTTCTGAAAGCATAAAGCTTGTGCAAAGCACTACTCTCCCCTTACAAGTGCATAGCTTCTTCCATTTTTTATTTAACTCTACTTTTACTTTATAATTAAACATATAGATAGTAACTATTATTTTATAAAAAAACATTACAACAATGAAGAAATAAGAAACGCACATACATGTTAGTTGTGCCCAAAATAATTGGCAATGCTACATACAATTCCTTGGAGATCATATGTTCTCACAAGCTGTTTAATTGAACTTCTAATGGTGTGAATACATTACTTTCTTACACAATGTTATCTGTCAAACCAGTGATACAAATTCACATACAACTCTTATAATTTCGGTTTACACATTTTTTTTAATTTGTCAAAATAAAATGTCTTCAATAAACTTGTCTGCTACTGAATCCGTAGAATTTGGTCAATTAGACATGCCTCTTGAATTCAGACACATCCTATCAACGTCCAGAGCTCTTGTCACTGTCAAGTACTAAAGTAAAACATGGACATTATTTACCGTTTGGTGTGCCAGCCAAGACATCAATCCAATCACATGGACCACTCCTCAAATACTGCCCTGCCTGTAATAGCTGCCTAAGAGTGGCTTTGCCCATTCGCCTGTCAAGGTCCACCTAGCAGCCACTTCAACACTTGTCACAATGTCCTTGTGCTCTGAGAGGCTAACAAAGGAGTTCATGAAATGTTTTTTTCAGGACATTCCCCACGATTCACAAGATTGCTCCCTTTTGAGAGCTCAATACATTCCATACAAGGTTAAAGTGCCAGCTATTTGAGCCAATACAAGCAGCGACATCAAGTATGTTTCCTGGAAGGCAGCGTTCTTGGTCGCTACATCTTCAGCACAGAGAGTTGGCGAGCTACAGACTCTCTCTATGCAGGAGCCCTACCTAGTATTCCACAAGGACAGAGTGATCTTTTGGCCGAATGCCAAGTTTGTGCCAAGTGCTCCTTCCTCATGCCACCTAAAAAAAAACACTAATACTCCCAGCTTTCTTTAATACACCCTCTTTCTGAAGAAAGGGCACTACACTCTTTAGATATCAAAAGGGCTCTCAAATACTACTTTGACTGCACCAAGGCTTTACGCCATTCTATACACACAGAAAGAGGCTGAGGGAGTGGCACTACCCACTGCTAACCAACCCCCATTAAGGTTTAACACCTTTAACTACAAACGTTAGGGTTAGACAATGGGCCTCATCACGAGTTGGGCGGTAACGCCAGCACTATTAGCGCTGGCGCTTATAGCCCTACCGCCAAACCCCCCGGTGCTATTGGCGCCGGATCACGGGTTTGGCGGAAGGGGTATTGCCCATTCCTCATTGGGCCCATTCAGGAATTCCTCATTCCCCATTGGGCCCAATGGGGAATATTTACGCTATTACCGCCGACGGATTTCCGGCCGGCGGTAATTGTGCCGAAAATCGGCAATTTTGCTGCAGATTTCCCCCCAGCTCAGAGCTGGGGGAAATCCACCAAAGCCATGATCTGGCTGACCCTTAAATGCAGCGGTAATAGCACTACTGCTGCATTTAAGGGTTACCGCTAGACTCGCGATGAGGCCCAATGGTACTGTTTTCTCAATATTGTACCATGGACAAGTTAAAAAAACCAAAGAGACCAGTTGGTGCTTGCAATGCATTAAATTCAGAGGCACACGACGAGTCTACGTTTAAAAAAATAAATAAACAATTTTATTAACATATATGTCATTTAACCGGGTGCCAATGTGCACCAAAAAGTTTCAACACAAAATAGGCATACACAAATGAAACACTAATAAACAAACAGTGCAGAATAGGTTACAGACAGTAAAGCAGTAGGTCAAGAGAATTGGATCAATTGGCCTAAACCAATCAGTGGTGTAATAAAAGTGTCATGTGCTGTGCAAATACGCATATTAGCTCAATCTAACACTCCATACAAGCTCACCATTACTCATTCATCCACATACATACAAGTCATTCCAGCATGTTTCTTTCCAAAATAAAGTGCAATGATTGTGCATGGAAATTCATCAGGGACTGTCAACAACAAGTAACAAACAAAACACTGTTATAGAAAAATTTGCAAATTCTGCTAAAATGCAACAAGGAACATTTACGCCATTCTAACCAACTAATCTTAGCGCTTGAACCTAATGGGGCAGGTTAAAGAATTTTAAAGGCTGCAATTGCCAAATGGCTGTCATCCTGCATTGCTCATTGTCACACAAAGGTTGGAAGGCTGCTCTCTGGCAAGCCAAGGGCACCTTCCACAAGGGCTAAGTTTTTCAACCTGCACCCTCTCCCTCATAACTGTCCCTAAGCCCCCCTAACACAAACACAAATGCACACACTTACTCTCCCCAGACCCCTCCGCACACACTCCAAACACCACACCACAAAATACACGCAAACAGTCGCACACTTACCCACTTGCGTCTTCCAGTGCTAGACTCGGCCGCGCCGGTCAGCTGCTGCGTGCACCCATGTGCGACGGGGGTATGATAGTTAGATTAAGAACGACTGCTCCGTGCACTCACAGAGCAGTCTTTCTAAATCGGGCTTTCACGTTTTTTTTTTTTTTTAAACATTTTCACTTAGTACCCCTCAGTAGAGACAGGTCAAGACAGAAACACAGAATTTGTCTTTATGAGACGATTGATAGAACTAGCCAGTCTTTATGTCGATGCCTCACCCTAAAACAGGCCACATATTTTCAATAATTATCCATTTCTTGGCAATGCTATTGGCCGCCTGTGTCTGTCTTTGGGTTCTGGAAGGTCGGGCCCCCCTTCTTTCTTCTTCCTCTTAGTATTATTATTAGTTCAGCCTATTTGGTGGGGGTGCTGCTCCATGACACCTGCAGGACATTTCTGCATACCTTCTGAAGATTTTACAGCATAGTCAGAAGCATGTCTGAGGAGTCGAAGTTCAGATAGGAGGTCCTGCGCAACCTGTCAACATTAGGTGAGCAGCTTTCGTTTCCTGCTACCTGTCTAAAAAGTATTTCTAACTGCTTTGTAATCTATTCAACAACGTGTAAATCGATGAAAAATCCAATGCTGGGCAAGGAAACGGTTACTTGCGTGTATCCTAAGTTCTCCAGCATTGGCATCTTTCATAGATTCACGTGCAACCCCTCATGAGGCTCAACATTAAATGCTTGCCATTGCTTTACAATAATCTGAAAATTGCCCACGTGGTTTGATGTAAGGAAGATGGCGTCTGCTGACTGGAGAGCAAATACACCAGAATAGTCTAAGATTCCTAAAGTGAGTGCAGTTCATTGCTGTCTACAATGGAGACTGCTCTATTGTATAAAGAAAATTCCCAGCCGGGTAATGGAGATTATGCAATTGCTTTTGTATTTATGAAAGATGCAATGCTGGAGAACTGTTTTTCTAGATAAGTAATTTCTTTGGGTATTGCGTTCTTTTGCTGACAGTAATTTGTGGATCTTGACCTCGGAGTAATTACTTCGAATTTGTATCGAATTGTTTAGGGAATTGTGGGGTAGGGGGTAAAAAGTGGGTGTGGAGGGGATTTGGTGGGGCAGTAATAAAGGGGAAGTGGGCATGCAGTGTAATGCTTCTGAATTGAAAAAAAGTGATGAAGTAATTACTTTGTGAGAAAGTACCACAAAGTAATTGCTATCGGCAAAAACGAACATGGAAAACATCTTTTGATACTAGATTGTCTTCTAATATCCACTTCATGTGCAACATGTAACTTCCATTGGGGTTTTTCCTTATCATGCCACTCACCAGTACAGTTCTTGCTAAAGATCCGCAGCTACGTAAAGCCTGAATCCCAGAGGCAACAGGACGAGACCCTGCTCTGGGTTCCTTATGTCCTAAAATATCTGACCCTATTCAGCAATAATTTCAGTCTAATATCACAGAGGGAATTTCACATGCAGTCATTTCGGGATCTGCAGAGTAATATTTAGGGGGCATTGTGATGAATGTGGTAATGTCATCACTGCCTCCATGGGGGGATCCTTCCCCAATGTCGCCAGGGTGAGGCAGACGCTCTCTGATCTGAACTCTGGGGCTGGATATTTGAGAAAGGATCACAGAGGGTGTGGGGGCTGCTTTTATTGAAGTAAGGGTGACTTGCCAGATGAGACATGGTAATCCCCTTATCAATCCCAGTTTAATACCCAAGCCCCAACTCCCCAAGTATCCATGTTCTATTGTAAGGTGGGAGAAAACCAACCATATATTATTTTCCCTTTAGAAGAGATCTAAACGCTTCCTCATCAAACCCCTACAATTCAGCTTCCCCCATAAGGAATTCTAAAATCAACCCACAGGGTCGTATCAGGAGCGCTGCCCGAGCAGGGGTTGTGACTGGGGCAGGGTTGACTAAAAGTACTGGGGCGATGAAGAGGGGGAGAATAATACAGATTTCCAAACCAAAGAACCAAACTACGCACTCTAGTTTTTGGACTGACTCAATTAAAACTGGGAAGTTAAAAACCGCTGAGAGCCAGAGAGAGACTCCCCTCCCACCCCCCCCCCCCCCCGGTTTAAGCTGGGACCCGGAGAGTGGCGTGCAGAGCGAATCTGCTGCTGTTGGGAGAGAGCGAAACATCTCAGCCAGAAACGAGAAGGAGAAAGGCTGGAGCCAGCATGATGGAGCCAGGAGGTTCGCTGACGAAACAAGAAGCTGCTGTTGCACTGGGACATGCTGCAGGTACACCAAGAGCCAGTGAAGAACTCCTGGGCGTTCACAGATGACCAACGGCAGCGCTATACGAGCCGGAGCCGAAAAGGATGCAGACCAGCTGCATGGAAGCCACGAGAGATGGGGGAAAGAAGCAGAAATACTTTACCAACTGACCGTGCGAGAATCTAGGAACGCAATTCAGACATGTTGAGTCCACTCAAAGACAGTGGTGACCGCATGGTGTATCACTGAAGGCAGTTCATTATACACAATACATCAGAGAGAGGAAGAGAAACTGAAAGGACATATTATTCAGAGGGAACCCTTAATATATGAATGGGGGAAATGCAAGCAAATAGGAAACCAGAGTGAGGTAAAATATCAAGAGGATACATTATCCAACGCAGTTCATAGGCAATACTGGAAAAGGGCAAATGCCCATGATTACAAGTGTGTGAGAAAAGAAACCCTGGCAGGAAAGTATACCAGGCAATTACAAATGTGTGAATGCAAGAAACCCTTGCAAGAACGAATAGCAGGCCATAACAAAAAAGGTACAAGGATCCAAGGAAGTCCTGAGAGATAATAGAAGGACTGGACAAGGGATTATACTAACAAGGGGAAGAGAAACCACCTTGGTAAAAAATGTAAGATGGGAATCTTGAAAGAGACAAAGTAAAAAAATCCACCAAGTTCTTTTGTAAAGGTGACAGTTGACCAAGAACGGCCCAGAGAACTGCTATTTGTGAAAACCTCAAGAACGAATAAGAATCCAGGGGAAGGGAACCACCCTCTGGAACAAGGAGCTTTGTAAGTGAAGAACCTTTGGGTTGGTGCCACTTATTCTTTTTTTCTTAACACTTTTTACCAACCATCCATGGTTAAAGATATTTCCCCTTCACCTTAGTGTTAAGTTTATAGTGTGAGGGTTAGAATAGAACTTTGGACACAGAACAATTTGATTTGGACATTCTGATGCAGACACATCCTTAGTTTTGGTTTAGGTAGGTAACTTCCTCTTAGAAAAGGGTCAGAGAGGCATTTTTCCAATCCCTTTTATTTTCAATAAATGTCTTTAACCAAAAACATGGCAAACCTGTGTCAGACTTACATTCTTGACTCCTCACAGTATGCTTACATTTCAGTTCCTCCCAGAGGAAAGCAGAAAGGATGGACATCTAATCTTTAGAAGTTCAATTATGAGAACGAGAACTTTCTATAAGAAATTTGGATCTGCTCGGGTGTTCAGACAGATCTCTAATATGATTGGCATATTAGTGACACTTAGTACAGAAAAGACTAGCAAAACTTTATTGCACACAAAACATTTGTTTTATGAATATTTTGGTAAATCATCCAAACTCATAGCGTCTACATTAAGGAAACAAAACACCCATAAACATATTTCTTAATTAAACGATGCACAAGCCAATTGGTTTCCATGGACCACCACAAACTTGATCTTTCTTCACATTTGACCTAAAAAAACAAGAACATATTGAACCAGAATAACAGGATTTTCTCTCTAATATCTCACCCCCCACCTGACAGCAGTAGACAGCTACTCACTTGAAGGTGCCACCACAGACAAGGAAATATTTAGTTATAAAATATCTCCCTAATGGAGAATCCCACATTCTAGATGGGTTCTGTGAAGTTTTCTATAAAAAAAGTCCTCAGCTGACATCAATATTTCAAAGTGTATTAAAAACTGTCTCAATCGCATTTTCTGATAGTTCTCCCTCATTCTACTGGACAATTTTCTAAGGACCCAATATTTTGTCCTTCTTTTATTCTATTGGACACTGATGCTAAAAGACTTTCCACATTAATTGAAAATCAATGCCCAAACCTATATATTGTGACCATGCTAGATTCACTGCAGTTACACAGGCATTTTTGCAGAGTGCTAGAAGTTATCTTTCATGCCCGTATATTCCTTAACACTTTAAAATTATAATTCTTAGATGTTGAAGATGTTTTTGATTGTGTCAATTGGACGTTTCTAAAATCAGCCTTACATACGTTTGGATTCAGCCCACATATCACTGAATTCCTTTGAGCCATTCTGCAGCCCCCTCCACATGCATTAAAATGAACTGCAAACTCTCAAAGATTACACTGCGAGGCAGAAGGACGAGATAGGGTGACCTGCTTTCCCTGATCCCTTCATCTATCTCTTGAACGATTGGTCTAGAAGATGAAAGAGAATTGCTCTGTTAGAGGCTAGCCCTTAAGGTAAAAGTATCACAAAATCTTGCTGTTTGCTGATATCATATGCAGTATCTAAACATGTTATTCCCTGAATTTATTAAGGAAATGCATTATTTTGGTCAGATTTAGTTAAAATACATTTTCAAAAGTCTAAAGCTTTTTATTCACAGAAAATCACTTGATGATCACACAAACAATCATAGACATTTATCTCGGACGATAAATGTATTTGCCATTTGGGCTTTTCATTTTAAGAAGCCAAATTTCCTCTGCTACTGAAAGACGTCTTCAGCCATCCAGAAAGATGGCAACATTTACTTTATCAAAGTTTGGAAGGATTGCCAGTGTGAAAATGAACTTTCTTACACTCGTCCAGGCCTTGTTCGTTGTGTTACCCCCAGATCTTGTGTAATATAAATAGAATAATGTAGTAACTTATGTCTGGTCCAAAAGAAGGCCTGGAATTCCCCCAAACATTCCCAAAAACGTTTTCACAAGGGGACTGGTAGTCTCAAATATAGAAAGTAGTATTAAGGCATCACAGTTAAGAGGATTGACTGAAATGAGACCTAACCATGGGCAGAAGAAACCATGGGTGGAAATCGAACATGTACAACATCCTATAGTTGTCGCCTAAATTCCGACCTATGATCTTATCCTCTAGTGATTTAATCACCTTTGCACTCAGCAGATGGAACAAGTTTATACAATTCCTATATTCTATTGACCTCGGTTTTGAAAAAAAGTTCTGTTAAATGGCAAGAAGTAGGTCTGAAAAATGTAGGTCAATTATAGCTCTATTGACTTTCAGAATGGTAAACTTCAGCCTCTGTAAAAATTATGTTTCAATACGAGAAATACGCCAGTGGCTTTCCCACCAAATGGTATGCAAAGGAGCCTCTCGGGAACTCCTACACATTTAATCCTTTTTTGATACAAATCTAGGCCCAAAAGATATATACTTTTTATAATCGACACAACAATTTATCTACCTGCAAAATGGGTATTTTAACCCCAAATAGACTCCGAAACATATTTCCAGATACATTTTGAAATTTCTTGGCCAAATTCCCAGAGGGTTACCTCTATTCAGAAATGGTGTGATTGTCTGAAAAGTCAATATTTTTTGGAAACAAATCTTATAAAAAATAAGACATTACAGGCATTACCTTTCCTATAGTTCCTGTATTGATATTGTCAGGGTATACTGGACAAGACCACATAGGTCTTTCACATTACCAAACAAGTAAACTAATATCATATCTCTTGACAAGCGCCAAGCTGACTACAGCACAATCATGGAAATCCGCATATCGCCCATGTATTAATATATGGTGGGATAAGGTATTGCCC
This sequence comes from Ambystoma mexicanum, assembly GCF_040938575.1. Lineage (NCBI taxonomy): Eukaryota > Metazoa > Chordata > Amphibia > Caudata > Ambystomatidae > Ambystoma > Ambystoma mexicanum. The sequence continues at coordinate 259,467,294 of NC_090922.1, forward strand.
ATAGTGAGTATGGAAAAAATATCAACAGTAAACTACAACATATTTCAAATCTATTTGGCAATATGGTCACCCTTTCTTTATTATGTTAAGTCTAGTGATAACTTTAAAACTGTTAGAATGCTTGTGACCTTGGACATAGCTGGTAGCATCCCTTGATGGAATGCCAAGCTCATTGGTTATTCATTGTGTTCACCTCAATTGATGTTCTTTTTGCCTTCCCGGTCAGTGTGGACTGTTTTGTGGCTAAAACAGAAAGTGTTCTGCAATAGACCCAGTTATGCTTGTGTTTCTCCCCTCTCTTGTTTTATTTCTCTTTCTCTCTGTTTTATAAATGTTTACAACATATTACAAGATTGAAAAGGTCATATATCCAAGGAAATATTATGGCAACCCAACCTGCTGTATAAAGCATTGTAACCATATGTTTTAAGCCTTGAGGAGAGTATTTTCATTGGGCCTCATCATGAGTGGGCGGTAAATCCACCGGGATACTACCCAATGTAATTAGCGTTAACGCAACTTGGTGCATTGCTATTAGCGCCAGATCCCAAGTTGCGGTGGGATGGTAAGTCCCCATTTATATTGTGTCCATTGGACCCAATGGGTCATTTTTGCCTCAATTACCGCAGTGCTAATAGCGCTAAACACGGGCCGAAAGTCCACAGATTTACCCCCAGCTGAGAGCTGCAGGTGAATCCCAAACTTTCCGCCCAACTCATAGTTGGACAAAGCAGTAATGTGGCTCTAATAGCGTTACCGCCGTATTTTTACCACTCACCCCAACTTGTGATGAGGCCCATTGTTATTTCGTGTTGCAAGTACCTTTCATCTTTTATTTTCTTGTATAGTAAAATGTAAAAATTAACAAAAAATATCTTTGAAGTGGTCTGATATTATCTCTCCTGTCTGCAAGTTTACATATTTGAGTCTCTTCCTTGAACATTTTGGGTATCCTAGCTTTGGCCATGACGCTACTTATGATTATGCTTTTTGGATTCAGATTTTAACCACAGAATTCACACCACAATCAAATGTCTGTCTTTCAGTTAAAACCTGAATAAAAACATGTTCTTCCCTACTGGTTGTCTTTTGTGTGTGCTGTGCATTTGTTACTGGGAGCGACCTGGGGCAACATCAGTGATAGAAGGATCCTGCAGAGGGCATGACGTGATTAATGGTGTGTGCCTAATGTAGATATTTTTCAGTTTGTCAGGCTCAAAGAAGAGCTTATCTTTAAGTTTGTCTCTTGTTTTTTCTTTTGCCTTTCATTGCTTTAGATAGCATTATTTTCAGTTGTGGTGAATTCCCCTGCTTTTTTGGGGGACATCGAGTAGGATAACTAAGGGGACTGTGTACAATTCTGAGCTTGTGGACAATGTGTTCTGGCAAGGGTGTTGGGAGGAACCTCTGCATCACCTTAACTTTAGTCACTGGTAGTTGGCAGGGGATCACCACATGTATAATAAAAATGCTATTGGCCCTTTAAGAACATTTGTTTGTGAAGGGTCAGGGGTTCCCCAGTGTAGTCCATCTGCATCCAGCAGAGCAACGCCCACGGGTAAATCAAAACACACAATACCCTCTTACCTACATGCCACAAAGCAACATCAGTAGATGGAGAAAGGCAAGATTCATGACTGCATCGTTACTGCGGACAGTGCCCCACGAACACTCACTGTGCATGGACAAGGAAACATGGCTCTGCTTCTGAAGGCCAAAGACCCGTGTGCATATGCAGAAACACACATTGTCCCATTCCAAGTTAGTGGACACTCCTTTTAAAGCTGCAGTCCTCTTGCTGGTAAAAAAAAAAAATTCTAGCGCTCTTGGGGTAATGTCCGTAATTAAGGGGTGACAATCCAAATCCCTACATAATTAGTCCCCACATCTGCAGACATGCAATCCAAGCCTAACTTAGGGGGTGTGGGCTTTATGCTATTTACGCTCTACCCCAGTAAAGGGTTTTGCAGTTATTTTAGGAAGTGCCAAGCAGAGTTTGTAGGCGGCTGGCAATTCAAGAGAGAAGTGTTAGAAGGAGGCAGTAGAAGAGTCAGGAGACAAGAGGAAGAAGAAACACCAGGGGACTGCTGATAAAAAGAAACCTGAGGTGAGCGGGTTAGAGTATGCAGAAGCGACATGGGAGTATTCACAGATGGCAGGGGGAGAATATCAAAAGGCCACACAAGGTTAAAATTAAGTGGTAGAAGGAGGTGAATATCATGTGGTGCCTGGCCATAGGAGAGTTCTTGGAAGGTGAATATGGGGGGGGGGGGGGTTCCGGATGTGAACATCACAGGGGTGGCAGATGGAGAGTATGAGAAGATGGCAGGAGGAAAATATCAATAGATGGCAGGAGGAGAACATCAGAAGATCAGTATCGAAAGGTGGTAGTAGGAGAATATCAGGAGGTTGTATGAAAGAAACAGCAGGAGGAGGCGAAGTGGGAGGATCAAGCACTGGTGAGTTTTTAGATAGCGAATGCAGGAAGAAATGAGAGGACAAACATCATCCAAGGAAAGTGGTAAAGGGAGTCCCCAATCAGAAGGCATTAAACCTTTTGTGTGAGGAGGAATGAGCATGTGGAATAGATGAGAGCCAGGTCAAGAATACGAGTAAGAGAGAAGGTCTCCGGGGTAGAAATCATGACCTTAATGAAGGAGCGCACTGCCTTCTTAAACTCCTCATGGAGAAACTGGAAAAGAAAACCCAAGTTTGCGCTTCCTGTAGAGGCTCCAGCCATTCTCAACTTTTGACACAAAGGCACAGTGACAGTTTCAGAACATGCAAGTATCGGAAGTTGTTGTCTTTCGACATCACCAAGAGGGAAGCCAGAGGATAACTATTCTTCTGCAAGAAAGATCTAAAGATACTGTGTTTGGTACTGAAGATTCTGAAATAATTTTATGACCGGACATTGTGAGTAAAAAGGAAGCAGAATAACAAATCCCCTAAGCCCTAACCTTTAGGTTGGTCTAATGTGGAAGACGAGCAACCAGCATCTATTGCAGCTGCCAAGCTTGTGTTTTGCCTATGGGACTATGTCATATAGTTAATTTGTGTCCGACCCTTCTCCAACTAGAACCCATGAACGCAATCTGATGTGTTCTGGAAGAAACAGCAGAGCCCAACCAAGAATAGTGGCTTGAGACGGAATATCAAGTCTTCAGAATGGCAGCAGAAACAGAGATACTGGTCTAAGATAGACCAGACAGCAGCTGTTACCTTCTGATCCAGGTGGAGGGGCAAGAGGTGACGGCCCTGTATTGTCTCTAAACTATCCTTGATTCCAACCTGGTACAGGTGAACTTGCATATAATTGTCCTCATCACCTGTTTACACAGGGTTAAAGAAATATATGTCCAGGATCGTCTACAATTATCCAATAAAAATATACCGCACAAGACTGAAATGGCAATCCTTCCAGAACTGCCAGAAGTGGTAATTCTGGGCAAAGGCTTGCCGTACTTTGACAACTACTTTAAACAAGCCCAAGTAGAAGATTCCACAAACTGGAGTTAGGATATGATCCGATTTCCCTCATCCTATGAGAATTACACTTGCTACCCATCCCAGGCAAGATATTTGTCATAACTGCATGCATCACCTATAAGACAACTTCTGCCCGAACACCATTCTACTTAGCCACAAAATATGCAGAGTCGGCTGGGACCTGCGCCTCTAGGTGCCCAGACCATTGAGTGGCTTGAGACTAAACAGGCACTCAAACCTGGAACCAGGACTCTTCTCGAAGCACTCTGACTTACTGGAATACCACCCCGGTTGGCAATCTGGACCACGTCTGCAGTTCAGGAAGGAACTCAAGACTGTTGGCACAAAATATATGTGATAGAATCGTGGTTGGCTCTAGATCTGGAAAAAACTTTACTGAGCCCTGTTGGTTGCCAAGTTTACTGATATGGTTCAATTGTTGCAAGATCACAGGAGCTGTAGAGGTTTAGCCAGTACCCCAATTGTTTGAGTATAAGGAAAGAGTTGTCCCCTGGTTATCTTGCTTGGGTAGTTCGAGGAATGGTTCTAACACAGTGGTAATTGCGATAAAATTCTCGCTTTTTTGTACTGGTGCTTAGTTGCTTCATCATTCAGTTGGTTATGCATTTGGTACATATTAGGGATAACTGTGTCCCTGGTTTGTCAGCCGACACGTGTTTCGACCTGTGGGTCTTTATCAAGGCTGATGTGAATTCAAAAATCATGTGGAGTGCATAGTTTGTGACAAATTGTGTGACATATACAATTGGTTTTGATGAACAGTGGGTGGTGTTAGTGAGAGGTGGAGCGTTTAGCAAGCGATACAAGGTAAATTGGCACATAGTTTAGAGCAATGGCAATGCATTTAGTGCAGAGGGGGAGAGAAGAAAAGCAGATGAAAGGTTAGCAAGTAGTGTATAGAGGTAGTCCAGGTAGGGAAATTGGAGGAGGGAAGCCTCTTACCTATTGTGTACAGTCTGTAGCCCCCTGTGGGGTCCTGGTCTGTGCTGATGGGTAGCTGTCCTGAGACAGTTGCTCCTGTTGGGCCCTGTGAAACAAGTAGGTCAGAGTTAGATGAGGCATGGTGTCTGTGCCATGTGTATGTTGATGGGGGTCCTTAGTTTGGGTGCCCTGTTTAGATTATCGGCGTGGGTATGGGCCTGGTGAATGCGGACGGTGGGTTGGTGCGGTGGTTCCCGTGGTCAGGGAATCTGCTCTTGTTGGAGATATTGGGATGGTGGGCCATAGAGCTGTGATCAGTGTGGGATAGCTGGTGCCTGAGGGAGTGCACCCAGCTAGTTGGTGAGTGCCTGAACCGTGATGGGTGTAGGCATGCCTGATCAGGCGGTCAACGTTAGGGGCTCGGAAATGGTGGTGGCGTGTGTCTGCCTCATGGTGGTGTGCTGCACGAGCAGGATATCTCTGTGCAAGCGGGCGCAGGGGTCTGCCTGGGAAGGATGTGTGGGCTAGTTGTTATGCCATAGGTGCAGGTATCCTCTGGGGGGGAAATCTCTGACCCTGCATTGTGGTTGCTGCCTGCGGACGGCTGCTCTGACCTTGCATTGCAAGGTTGCCGGTGCGCCTGCACCAAGGGAAGGTGGTTGGCACTGGGGGCAGGGTGGCTAAAATGTTTGAGCCGTGTAGTGCAGATGGCTGGTGCACCGGCTCAGTCTGTGCATTGAGAACGAGGGTGGCGCTGTCTGGATGGGAAGAGCTGTGCTGGGCGGGTGGGCGTTGGGAATCCAGCCGACCCGGCCATGTGTTTGCAAGATGCGGAGACCGGGGTCGGGGTGCTTGCGGGCAAGTGCAAAACTTACTGTTGGGCTGCTTGAAGTTCGCGTGCAGTCTGCGAGGCGGCTCCTGTTACGAGAGGGGGGAGGTGATCCTCCCTTAGATCCTGCTCTTGTGCTGAGTCACTGTATTGCTATGAATTGAATGAGCTGTATATGTGGGATGATAATAATAATAAAGGCCTGTCTTAATTTAGTATAAAGTCCTCCGTGGCAGGGAGAAAATGTCCTCGGGGAGAGACTTTTGGCCGTGTGGCTTTGTGAGGGGCCGAAAAGGGCCAGGGTGGGGAGCGCGCAAAGGGCTTAACAGATGGTCCTGGTTGTAAATGTGTTGCCATCTCGCAAGGTGCCCAGGTGGACGGGGGCGGCGTGACTAAGGTCACAATGGTCTGTAGGCCAGGGCTGAATTGAGATTATGGTGGGCTCGTGAGGAGTATGGGTTGTGGTGTGTCCACATATGGTGGAGGTCCTAATGAATTAGCTGGGCCAGTGTGGTTGGTGTACTGGTGTGGGATCCTATCCTGGGTGTTGGAGGTCTGAGGGTACTGTCATTGGGGTGGGCAGTGCGTGTGGTTGGGGCTGCTATGAGCCAGGTTGTATAAAGGGCTGGGTTGCCCTGTGGGCAGGGGTAACCTCTTGTCTGCAGTCAGTGGGGCCTGCTGTGTTGTCCTGGCAAGACTGTGGTCAGAATTGAAAGGGGGACCCTATTGTACTGGGCCCCATGTCTGCTGGGGGCTACAGACTGTACACAATAGGTATGAGGATTCCCTCCACCAATTTCCCTACCTGGACTACCTCTATACACTACTTGCTAACCTTTCATCTGCTTTTCTTCTCTCCCCCTCTGCACTAAATGCATTGCCATTGCTCTAAACTATGTGCCAATTTACCTTGTATCACTTGCTAAACGGTCCACCTCTCACTAACACCACCCACTGTGCACCAAAACCAATTGTATATGTCACTCAACTTGTCACAAACTATGCACTTCACATGATTTTTGAATTCACATCAGCCTTGATAAAGACCCACGGGTCGAAACACATGTCGGGTGACAAACCAGGGACACAGTTATCCCTAATATGTACCAAATGCATAACCAACTGAATGATGAAGCAACTAAGCACCAGTACAAATAAAAGCGAGAATTGTATTGCAATTACCGCTGTTAGAACCATTCCTTGAACTACCTAAGCAAGATAACCAGGGGACAACTCTTTCCTTGTACAAAATATATGTGAACTGCCATGAAGCAAGCTAGAAAAGGAACCATGAACTACTATGTAATAAAACATTATAAAGGTTGCCATGATTATTGGCGCAGAAGCATAAAAGCCCATAAGGCATTCTGAATAAGAAGAGAGGCAGGACCCAAAGAGCACAGTCAACACGAGACGACATGTGGATTAATAACACGCAATCAGTGGGAACAGAAATTTGTAGCTAAATCGCTGACAGGAGGTATTCTAAAACGTGACTCAGAGAGAGAGAGAGAGAGAGAGAGAAAATCATTATCAATGTTCCTTTTTGGTGCAGGGTTAATGGAACTACTATCTTGTTTATTGTGAAGAATCCTGTAAAAGGGTTCTGTTTTTCTTGACCAAGGGTTAATTTTTTTTCCGATGTGGCTTATTTCCTTGGATTGTAGTGAAAACGAACTGACTGTCACCTGTTGTTAACTGAGTTGGAGAGTAAAGTATTACTTCGGTAAGATCCCACTCTACAGGGAATGCCTACCCACTTGATGCTTCTCTGTATATACCATCCATCTAGTATGGGATATCCAAGCTACTATAACTCGTAACCTCCCCTTCCACCCTTCCCCTTCAACCTCTGTTAACCCCCAATTACTTGTACAGTGGTCCATGGCTTCCTACCTAGGTTTGCACTGTATACACCCAAATACACATCTTGAGAGGAAAATAAATCAGTTTGCCTACCTGTGATTCCCTCCTCTGGTTATGGAGTGGCTGTGAGCTTTTCTCAATGGGAAAGAACCTGTATCGTCTGTGGAAATCTGTTATACACACTTCATCTACCCATAAATGTGGGTCATTGGAAGGGGGTGTGTGTGTGTGCTGTGAGATGTGCCCCCTGCCTTCTTGTCGGTCATCTAGTTGGGTGAGTTAGGGGCAGGATACCCCCTGTTGCTTGTGGTCGGCTTGAGGTTGGTTGCGGGGACGATGCCCCTGGTCACCCTAACTTTCCCCCTCCAGTGGACAGGAGACCCCCACATGTATAACTAAAATTATAATGGGACTTCAAGAGATGAAGATTTGTTTGGTAAGGGCCAGGGGTTCCCCAATGGGTCTCTCAGTGCCACATGAAACGGCACACGCGGGTGGGAAAGAAACCACAATGCAGTATAGCCACGTTCTGCGATGCAACATTCACAGGTGGAGATTGACAAGTTTCATGGCACCATTATTAAAGCCGATGGTGTCCCATGGTTGCTTACTGTGCGTAGAGAAGCAGCTGCATCTCCGCTCCCAGAGCTGAAAACGTGCATGCATGGGCAGATGCATGTACTGTCCCATTCCAAGATGGGCACAGATTTTAAAAACACAGTCCACTTGCTTGCACAAGAAAACTCTAACAAACCTGAGGTAAGGGCTGTAATTAAGGCAAGCCAATCCAAATATGTTATGTCATTATGATTTATACCGCACACCGCTGCCATTTTCATGGTCTCAAGTGCTCAGGTGGATCTGAAAAGGAAGGAGGGCTCAGGAGGGTTAGTTAGTCAGTTGGAGAGGGAGGGAGCAAGAGCTTTATTGTGCTGTTGGTAGCTTCAGTTAGGAAAACACAGTCACTGTGTGCTGGGTTTGCTTTTAGTTGATGAGGCATTGGCAGTGTTTTGGTGCAGGAGTATATGGGGTGGTTTGCATGTCTGTGGTATGATTTTCTGCTGTGTATTGGGTTGAGTTGGGTGTTCAAGAGTGTGCAGTTTGTGGTTGTTTCAAGATTCTGCTGTGGTAGAGGTATGTGTGTGGATTTTTTTGGTGACTGAGGGTGAGTTTGTAGGATACTGGAACGTGTTTTAGTAGGGTTAGTGACGAGATTCGACTGTGTGCTTTTCTGCAAGGTTTATGTTTGCTTGGCTTGGTTCATATCCTTTTATTGTGGTTTGCTTTAAAATGCTTTATTTCATTGGAGTATTCCGGTTTCGGTTAATTAGGTTTCAGTTGTTTTGGTCTTGGCTGTTTCTCTTAGATGAAATTTCCTGTTTGGCTTGGCGAGCGAAAGAACCATGTTTTTTGTATTTTTCTCAATTTTCGTCGTCGTTCGTATTTCCTTGAGGAGTGAGTTAAGTTTTGCAGAGATGCAGCAGAATGCTAATCCACCAAATTTCAACTTTGAATATTGTTTTGGCTCGAGGTGAATATCATTGCTGGACCTCAATGTTCGGTTTGGTTTGTAGATTGAGGTGGCCTTGGCCGTGGATTACTCTCTGGGTTTTGCAGAGTGCTTTGAAGAAAATTCTTTTTTGGATTGGTAGCCGGCGTAGGGTTATCGGTGCTGGTGTAATGTGTTCTCTTAGTGAATCTGAGGAATACTCTTGACCTATCGGCGGTGTTCGGCACGATTTACCATCTTACTCTGTATCGACTCCTCAAGGATGTCGGTTTTACAGGAACCGTCCTTCAGTGATTCACTGCCTCTCTTTCCCATAGTTTACAGTCTCTTCCTGTTAGGCTGCTGGTCCTGAGGATAACCCGGTAAAAGAACTGGAAGCGTTGCTATAGAGTTCTTCCTACCAATGTACCCCTTTGTATTTCTAATCGAACTACAAAGGGATCAATTAGCCGAAAGATGGAGATCACTGCATCTGTAGTTGGCAAGTTCAGACACTGTTGTGACCCTCGGGTTGGAGACTCCAATACCGACGACTGCCTAAATGGAAAGACCTGAGTTCAAAACAAGGTAGTCTCCCAAGAACAATGACATGAACATGAATACCAGAACCAAGTGAGAACATGAAATAGCCAGAGTGCAGGAAGAAACGAGGAGATTTAAGTGTAGCACACTTACCACTGTGGTCTATGGTGAAAACACTACAGAGGAACTCGTACACCATCCAACCTAACCCTAACACCTCGCCGGCAAGAGGACGCCTATGCGGAAGTAGTCTCTAGTCCAGGGTACTATCCCGATTAAACGAGGACGCCTAGCAGCTTATGCGCCAATGTTCACAGTCTCTAGTCCAGGCGCGTTAGAAATGGGATGGTGTAGGTTCGCTCTAGGTAGTAGTAGAGGCAAAGGAAGCACGGCCACCCCACCAGCCATAGCGGATTGGAAGCCGTACCCCAGTCGATGGCGTGTGACGGATGCAGCTGATGTCCGAGAAGAGAAGGCAGGTCATTGGACGGTCCGGGGTCAGCAGCGTGCAAGCAATGTAGGTAATATCCGGAAAGAGGAAGCAGGTCGTTGGATGGTCCAGGGTCAAGCAGTGTGCGAACAAACAGGTAGTATCCGTAGAGAAGAAGCAGTTTGATGGGCGGGACGGAGTCAGCAATGTGCGAGCAAAATAAGGTAAGACAAATCCGTAATGCAATACAGGTCCAAGGAACAGTCCGGAGTCGAGTGCCAGGGGGAGAGCAATTAGACAAGGTGGGCAAGAGGGGGTCAAGAGCAAGAGCAAAGGTACGAACAACAATAGCCTTGATACAAAATCAGAAGCAACGAATGCGGCAACCCGGAAGAGGTTATAACGGGTGAGCGCGGTCTCGCTTTCACTTGACTCCTCCCCTGCGGAACACGATAGCGTTCTGCTTGTGGAGGGGATGCCACAATCACCATGGCAACGATGCTGTATGCGTTCTGAAGCGATTGAGGCTGTAGCGGGAATCTGAACGTGATGTGTGTTTGGAAGGGATTCTGCCGGGGATATTGCCGGGTGACAAACAGGGTGAGTGTTTGTGGCCAATCCTGACACTTCCCCCTTACAGGTCTACTCCATCCACAGTGACTTGTGGTGTGGCTCAGAGCTTCACAGTCTCACCTCTCTTATTTAACATCTACTTAAGGCCCCTGGCAGAACTAGTCCGCACTCATGGGTGCCGTTTTTATTCGTATGCAGATGACACCCAACTTATTCTGAGAGTGGACTTGTATCCAGCTGATCCTGGCAGGTGAATGAGATCATGCCTTGCAGCAATTGGCAGCTGGATGTGCGCAAACTGGCTCAAGCTTAATGGCGAGAAGCCGAGGTCATGATCATTGGTCCCCTGACTAAGAGTCAGGCATGGACCCCGGACTTCCAGCCACCAAGCTTAGGGAACATGCCAGTGCCTGTGCAATACCTAAAAAGTCTTGCTGTTAAAATCAGTTGCACTTTATCTCCTGAGCTGCAAATCAGTGCCATTTGTAAATATGGGTTCTTTAAGCTCAAACTACTCAGCCGATTACTTTTCTGTCTGTGTATTTATGGGGCCGTGTGATGGCCACAGCCATTTCAGGAGTCCTTTATTATTGCAATACCGTTCTCCTGGCCTACCCCAATTATCACATTCGCAGTCTCCAGATCTTGCAGAACTCAGCAGCACATCTAGCCGTGGCCCTGCCCAGATTTTCTTATGCCTCACCTATCTCGGCTCAGCTCCATTGGTTCCTGTCGAGTGCTGCCTTAAGTTCAAAGCTCCCTGCTTGACGCACTGTGCACTCCACAAATAAGGCACAGGGCCTCATTACAAGTTTGGAGGTAGCCGTGGTGCTATTAACACCATGGCTGCCTTCAAACCCGTGTCCGGGTCTGGGTAGTCATTTCAACCTCGGAGGACCCGGTAAGTCCCTATTCTGAAAACCATTCCCCATTCCCATTCGAGCTCCCATAAGGCTCAATGGGAATGGGGAAGGAGTTGATAACGGGCTTGCAAATAGCGGGCGGCTGGTAAAACCAGCCGGCCGTAGTGGGACCCGCTAAGGGACCTCGGAATGCGGCGGTAGGGGGTTAACGCCACCAGCATCCTTACCAGTGCCGTTAACCCCCTACCGCCGTACTTATAATGAGGCCCACAGTGTTTCTCCATGAGAACATTCTGCCTACTGTCCTACTAGGGCTCTTCGTTCAAGTTAACCGGTCTCTTGGTGGTTCCCAGATTTAGGAAGAACACTGTGGTCGGCCGGGCCTTTTCTGTAGCTGCCCCTCATCTTTGGAACACCCTCCCTCTGTCTCTCAGGTTAATCAAGGATTTCGCTCATTTTAGGAAACTGTTAAAAACCTTATTTCCTAAATGAGTTCCACCTGGTCATCGATTCCTCAGTTGAAGGTTTTCCTCCTTGAAGAGCCAGGATACCCTGGGGTGATGACCTGCTATAGAAATTCCTCAACATCAACATACTCTTGCTGCTACATTCTGTATTTTCTGTCATTTTTTGGTAATGTAGTCCGGCATTCTGAGATAGACACTTTTGACATAATCTATTCTTGACATGATGAGAGAGATGACAGTGAGTGTTCTGTGTGGAAGGTGAGGAAAGGTAGTCTCCATTTGTGCATCGGTGGAAGAAGCACTTCTTTACAACTGTGTTGTCTTGTGATTCAAGATTTAAGTCATTGTCCATTAATATTCTGAGGTTTTTAACTATTTTGGAGGTTTCCAGTTGTTTTCCCATTTTGGTGGACTATGGGATGTGCTGTTGGTTCGACGGGCTGTTGGGGATTATGATTTCTGTTTCGTCCGGGTTGAGTTTTGGCTATTGGTGCTTGTCCAATTGTTTTTCTGTGAGACAGTCGGTAAAGATATGGATGAGTGGGATCATGTAAATGTTGAAGAGTAGTGGCGAGAGTGATGCGCTTTTTGTTTCTGTGCTGGTTGGTATGCATGATGCTAAATTATAGGGGCTTAGCCACGTTGTTTCTGTTCTTTTGGTCGGGAAGTATGTTCACCATAGTAGAGCCGTGTTGCTGGTTCCTATTTCTCTGAGCCCTTTGATGAGGGTTTCATGGTGTTCTATGTCAAAGGCTGCTGATAGGTCAAGTAGTATTAACGATGATGTGATGTCAGAGTTAGCATCCATTTTTAGGTAATACGAGATGGATAATAATTGTTTCTGTTCCTATAATGGGTCTGAAACCGACTTGTGCCTGGCCTAGTGCCCATTTTTTCAACATGTTCCAGCATTTTTTTGTATACATAGCTTTCTAGGAGTTTTGCCAGGTACAGGATGTTTGATACCGGTCGGTAGTTGGTTAGGTCTTCTGTGTTTCCAGAGGTGTCTTTATGCAGTGGTTTGATATATGCTGATTGGAACCTTCATAGTCAATATTCTGTTGCCTGTGAAAGTTTAAAAAGGTTGGAGAAGTATTCTGCAGGTGCTTTTTGGGGAGGGTGGTCTTGTACATGTCTGGTGGGCAAGGATCTGCTGGTGAACCCGCTCTACTGCTTTGGTTCACTAGATTGCCTAATTTAACTGTTGAAATTGGTGAGAAGTGGTTTAGTCTTGAGGTTGGGACCAGAGTTGGCTGGTTAGGGGTGTTGTTGGTATTCCTGGGCTCTTGATGATTTGCTGCATGCTTGTGATTTTGTTTTTTAAATGGTTTGCATAGTTTTAGTAATGGCATGGATGTGTTTCGTTTCTTAGCTTGATGATGCTGAATGGCTCGTCCTGGTTGTTGTTTGAGTTTGTGATACATTCTGTGTAGTATGATTATTTTGTTTTGAGGATCTCGGCTTTGTAAAGTCGTATCTGTCTTTGGTATGTGACTTTTTCCTCCATGTTTGTTCCGGTTTCTGGTTAGTATTCTTCAGTGATCTGAGGTGAGGTGTGAACCATCTAGCAGTTATTGGGCCTCATTATAACTCAGGCGGTCCGGAAATAACGGTGGCGGTAAACCCGCCGCCACCGTTGTTTCCGGACCGCCTGATCCCGACTCCTGCAGGCGGGAGGTGATGTTCCCGCCAGGTCTGACCTGGCGGGTTTAACACCGCCCGCCTGCAGGCGGACGAGGAAACACCGGCAGCATTACGAGATGCTGCCGGTGTTTCCATGATCCCCATTCCCATCGAGTCCCATAGGACTCGATGGTAATGGGGATTAACACTATTCCGCCTCCGTGATTCCCGGAAAACCGGGGTTGTAATGCCCCGGTAATTCCGGGAATCACGGAGGCGGAATGGTAATACGAGTCCGGAGGTAACCAGGCGGTTTTATCGCAGGACTCGTAATGAGGCCCATTTTCTTTAGCGTGGGAGTTTTTCCAGTACAATTGCATCTATTGTTTTTGTAATCCATTTTTGGATTGTCTCAGTTCTTTCCTCGAGGTACAGTAAATACAAGATGGTAGTTGGTGGTTTCGTGGATTCCAATTAGATCCATCGTATTAATGGATGTCCTGTTTCTTTTCTAAATTGGCACCGTTTTTGGAAGGTTAACTTGTATTCTCGTTGGCAGATGGATCAGGAAGGGTATTAAGAGGTGGTTGCCCCAGAGAATCTGCAGGTGGTGCAGTTGTACCCAGGTTTTTTTTTTTTTTTAAGTCTAGAATGTGCCCTGCCGAGTGTGTTACTCTCTTCACCAATTGCTGTAGATGCATCAATGATAGCTGGGTTTAGGTGAGTTAGTGTTTTCTTCTTCAAACCATATGTTGAAGTGTCTTAGTATGATCAGGTGATCATATTTTGTGGTGATGTTCGTAGTGGCGTATACAACTGTGTCTGTGATGTCGGTGGTGTGTAGATGAGTAGGGACCAAAGGTTGGTTTGGTGGTCCAAGGCTAAGTGGAGTAGGAGTGATTCACAATTTGGGATGTTTAGTGGTAGTGCTGTTGTCACATTTAGGTGCTCTTTGTGTGCAACAGCGAGGCCTCCTCCTCAGTTGGCTAGTTTCAATTTGATGTTTTTGTGTAGGGATTTGTGTCTGACTACCTTCACATTTTGTACTATCCAGGTTTCGGTGGGGTATAGGATGTCTGTTCCTCCATCACTGAGGAGTTAGTATGTCTGTGGTGTGTTTTGATATTTATCTGGCGTTCACTAGGTTGCAGTGAATCCTTTTTCTTTTCTTTGTTTTTGCTTGTCCTTTGAAGGATGCATTGGTAATTTGATTCAATGTTTAATATCTTTCTTTTGGATTCTGCCTTGGGCTTTGTTGCTTCCATTTCATGGTTAAGTAGATCCAGAAGATTTCATTTTGGGTTGATGTGGTCTTCAGAGTTGTCTCTGATCATGTTGATGATTCATTATGTCTCTCCAGTTTTTTAGTGATGAACGGTGTGTTAAATTTACTTTGTTCAATTGTTCTTCTGTGTATTCCAGGTCTTTCCTTTGTGATTTCAGCCTCCCTCCTTATGTGTTTGGAGTGTTTGAGGGTGGTTGTATGTGCGAGCGGCTGGTAGATTAATAGTTAGCGTGACAAATAAGTGATTTGGTCTGTTATGGCTAATGGGCTTTCGACTAGAGGGCAATTGGATCTATTGTTTCTCAGTGTTTGTTGGCTCTTTGGCATGGTGTGTTATGATGGTTGGTCTTCTACCTGGGTTTTTCTTTTATGGTTCCTTCGTGTGCGTTGGCCTTTCCTGGTACGAAGCATCTTTGAGATTTTTGTTTGGTTGTGGGCTTGTTGTTGGGTGTGGGTTTCTTGTTTGACTTCGGGTTTCTTTTTCCAATTGGGTTAGTGGTGTAGATCTTTTTTACTAAAGGGTTGTCCAGTTCTCCACAGGTTTTATTTTTTTATCTTACGATGTCCAGTCGCACAGATGTTATAGGTGGTAAGTTCTTTTCCTTGGTTAATATTCGTTGTAGATTTTTGTCTCAGTGGGTGATGCTTCTATGAGCTGTGTTTGTTCGGGCTGTTTAAGCAAGGATGTGACGGTGTAGTGTAGGGGGGCAATATTATAGGTCGCAATATTGCCAGGCCAGTCTATTATGGGGTCAAAATATCATAGGGCAAAAATATCCCTTGGGGCAGACTATCGCAGGGGGCAGAGTATGACCGGGGGTAGGGAGCAGAGTATCGCAGGGGCAGAAGTCTCTGGTGTTGAGTTTTCCTGTGGTGGTGTCCTCACAATGGTGAAGCTTGTAGTGGTGAGGTTTCACAGTGGCAGAGCCTCAGGACACCAATCCGTGTAATGGTAGAACCTCACAGTGGCAAATGCCTCACTGTGGTGATCAGTTCAAGGTGACTGAGATCCACATTTCAAAGTCCAATGATAGCAACAAGTTCACAGTGGCAAATCCATCTCTTTGCAGGTGGTCTCTTATTCGTAAAACCTTGTGTTGAGGGACCTCATAATTAACAATGTCAAAGCTATTTATTTATATATATATATATATATATATATATATAGTTCAAGGTGGCACAATTCTACAGTGGTACGGTTAAAAGTGGTCGAATGCAAAGGTGCAAAACCTCTCGGTGGCAAGATTCAAATGATAAAATTGAAAGTGACAACATTTCATATGTTCACAATCAGAAGCCCAGCTAGAGGAGACATTAGGTAATTTAAGTCTGTCCCAATACAAAGTGATATGGCTGTTTGCAGGAGCCATAAGCAGAGATTGGACTGAGTTGTCGAATCAGGAGGGAAGGGGGAGAAGGAGACCAATTTAGTAAAAATTTCAACATCAGCCTAGACATGGGTCTGGAGGTGGAAGCACCAGCAGTGGTATGAGCTGGCATGCTTATATATTTTAGGGATAGGATATGTAGACCTTTCGAGAGGATAAATGTATATTGTGGCTTGATGTTTGTCTGGACGTTTGCTTTGAGATCAAACAGCTTCCTTTTAAATTAGTCTCCCTGAACATTCAGTGTTTGAACTCCCCCATGAAAAGGAAACGTATGCTTGCAAAATTAGCGGAATTGGGGGCCGATGTTGTGTTACTCCAAGAAACGCATCTTCTTAAGGCGGATTGGCTACAATTGAGATGCAGAAGGTTCCCCCATCCGTTTTTTAAATCAACTCAATTATAGAAAGCAGGAGTTGCTATCCTGGGTAATAAATCTGTAACTTTTAGATATATACGGCTTCACTTACTTTCAGGCAATTCAATCTCACTCTGTTTTCAATTTATGGTTCTAACCTCCTCCAAGATGGTTTTTATGCTAGATTTTTGCCACAAATTGATTATTTGGGTGGGGGGATTTCAACGTGGTGCTAAATGTTGATCTGGATAGGTCAGGTCAAAGGAATGCTTCAGCACCAGGGGGCCCTTTATTTCGGAATCAGGCCATTGTAGATTTTGATTTAATAGAGATATGGCGATATCCTTATCAACAAACGCGTGATTATACATATTTTTCTCATGTTCATCACAGCCTCTCTAGACTAGATTATTTTTTGGCATCCAGGTCAATATTGGCATTGATTTCGAATCCCTCGATCAAACTTGCCTTGGTTTCTGATCATTCTCCCATTACATTGCAGCTGGAGGTCCTTTATGTTCTTTCAAGGGGCTTAGGGTTCTGGAGGGTAAATGGCTCCCTTCTGTCAGATGAGATTCTTTGCTCCTCGATCTCTGAGAGGATCTGGTTATATTTTCAGCAGAGCACTAGAAATGATATATCGATTGAGACTATTTGGGAAGCCTTTAAACCAACTCTACATGGGGAACTTATTAGCTTGGCCTCTGCACAGAAATAAATACTAATGAGACAAAGACTAAACTGAGGAGCTGGTGCCGGAATTCTCAATATAAGGTGCAAGGCTCCTGGAGATTATTTAGACAATTGCAGATGTCTAGGGCTGAACTGAAAGCGATATTTTTAATAAGTCGCTGAAAACGAAACAATTTTATTTTAGCATTTCTAATAAGGCTTCCTGACTCTTGTGTATAAAATTAAGACACAACATACTAGAAATAGGATAAGTTAGCTCCAAGATGAGGGTGGTCGATTACATGCTGTTTAGTCTGAAAAAATGGATATTCGTACGCGTTATTATCCCACATTGTTTGTGGAAGAGCACCTTGATTTGGGAGATCAGCAGGCTTTGGTAAGTGAAGCAAACCTCCTGAAAATGTTTGATTTAGACAGAGAAAAATCGGAACACCTGATAATGGCAGGCAAGATTTCCCACATCAGATGGTCTCTCCTTAATAATAAAACACCTGGGATATATAACTTTTTTGCCCTTTTGTGTAAGCGGTTTGCCCCCATGTTGATTCTGTGGTTGAATTTATTTAATAGCTTTGTGTTATCGGAAGCAGTCACTCCTATGATGGGGGAATCTGTGCTGTCGCACCTGGGAAAACAAGGAAAGGATGCGCTGCAATGTGAATCATATAGGTTCTGTGAATCTTATAGCTGTTCTTAATTATGGTGGCCGTATTTATTCACAAGTGTTGGCTAATAGACTGGCAAGGATTCTTCTGGGTACTGTACATATAGATCAGACTGGATTTATTCCTGGCAGACAAGCTCCAGATAATACAGGAAGGGCAATTAATGTTATAGAATGTGGCGTTATCGGTCAATGCTGCGAAGGCATTTGACAGGATCAACTGGGTGTTTCTCAGGGAAGTACTACCGGGGTTTGGATTTGGGATTATTTTTTATATAAACAGGGTGTCGGCTAATTTCGTTCATCCTTCTACTAGAATAAAACTTACGTTGTCTAACGTGTTTTTCTGGACTAGGAGAACCCGTCAGGGGTGCCCATTATCCCCTCTATTATGTGCGCTGTCCATAGAGCCATTGGCACAAAGAGTTTGTTCTCACAAACGGATCCACAGGAATGAAATGGCACTGTGCGCAGATGACCTTTTTTTTGTGGCACTCAGAGAATACATGACCCTTTACAGTATCCCTTTTGGAATCATTTCTCTTGGTATCTGTAGGGATGCAGAAACAGACCCCGAGTGCAAGGGTTGCCAGGGGGGGCAGTGCAGGTATGAAACAGAGGGGGAGGGCCTAGGCCCGAGATCAGACGGTAGCCAGGTAAATCAGTGCAGTTTTAGATTCAGCCAGGCGATCAGCAGGGGGGAGGAGGAGAAAAAGCAGAAGCAAAGTGGAAGGTCTTGAGATGTTTCCGGAACCAGAGATGGTACTCCTCAAGTTTCAGAGAAGCAGGGAGGCTGTTCCAGAGGGAGGCCCCAGCAGAAGAAAGATCTACCACCAACTCGCTGCTTGGAGAAGCGACTAACCCTGGGGGAGTTGGAGGCGGATGAGCGAAGAGCTTGAGAAGGAAGATATTTAGGAAGAGAGAGTTCAGGTATTGAGGTCCCAGGCCCCAGAAGGCCTTGTGGACAATGCAGACGGTTTTGAACTTAATCATCGCCACAACTGGGAGCCGGTGCATAGATTTCAGTCCTGGAGAGATGCGATCCCTGGGCTAGAGCAGTTTGAATTGGGGTTTCCGTTACATGAATGGTGTTGAGGCTTTCCGAAGGTTCATCGTGGCCACCCTGGAATGCTCTTGATGACTAAGATACTGATGATATATTGGGATAAGGCAATTAAGAAGTATGCTGGTATGCCGTTTCCATCACATTTAACTCTGGAAGAATCCAGAATTCCCTCCTGGGTTATTAGTATCCAGTGGGTATTCACATTGGCTTGATGGGGATTTGACTTGCTTAGGTCAATTGTTTGTGGGAGGTAGGCCGTTATCCTTTTGAATATTGCAAACAGGCTTTCTTGTTAGGTGAAACGGATACATTTCAATATATTCAGCTAAGGCATTGGATCAGTGATATCAAAGTTTCTCTGAAACGTATAAAGCAAACAGAATGCTGGAAGATCTCTTTTTAGGTGATTCCCCCCAGTCCCTCCACAAGGAGGGTTTCATCATTATATAAGGTTCTTAATGCCAGTCGTTTTAAACCTATATGTCTAAATGTGAAGAAGAGTTGGGATATCCTATTGATGAATTGTCATGGTATAACATCTGGACTAGGGCAGCTAAGACTTCAAATTGTGTCCAGTTCAAAGAAAACAGCTATCAAATAGTTTTTTCGCTGGTATCTCACCCCAGAGAGGCTCCACAGATTTAACTTAGCAGTTCCCCCAGTTTGCTGGAGATGTGGACATGCTCAAGGCACACTCTTCCATATATGGTGGGCTTGTGTACTTATCCAAATATATCGGAAAGAGTTGCTCACACACATTAAAATAATATCTGGAATTGAACTCCCAATGTACCCTCTTAAGATTCTTCTGGGTAATGAGGATGCAGGGGATCAATGTAGGTTGAAGTCGAAATCTTCCAAATGGCTTACATATATTCTGATGGTGACTCTGATCAGGGTAGCTCGAAACTGGAAAATTAACGCTGAGCCCGATATTAGAGAATGGAGTGCTAAGATTTGGTTTGGAGCCGCAATGAGTAAAATTGGGGCTTCCCTGAGGGGTGAGATGCCTAAATATTTGGAAGTTTGGAACCCTTTTATTCAGTTTGTTCAATTACAGGATTTTCCTGGAGTGCACCATAAGCCTCATGATGGCGTGCCTTTACATTATTATGATAATCTAGTGATAGAAAGGAACATCTACATATATTGGGTAGAATTCTATTTTTATTGAATACTTTTGCAGCCCTTACTGATTGTAACACTTTGGAATATTATTTTACGATCGTTATTTGCTTTGCTTTATCAGCTGATGTATTATTGCCATTTTTCTTTTGATATGTCATACAGTAAATTCAGCTGCATATGTTGTGAAACCAATAAAGTAAATGGCAAAGAAAAATGGCATCTGTTGTCCTGGCTTAGTCTATTTCTCTGGTCACAGCAACTTGAATGTGTTAGCATGTTAAATCACCTCACCCACCACACTTAATTAGGTAACTGGGTACTGTAAAATATTTAAAGGTAGCATTGAATTGCATAAATAGCATCCAAATGTAGATGGAAAAGGCCTCATGAAACAACCGGTCTTAAAACGGGGATGATGTCAGTGGTATCGGGTGAATTTATTAAGTGGAGGTGTGGGAATATTAACCTGAATTGGCATAAGTGAGCCCTATTTCACCAAGGTGGATTCAGAGATCAGGAGGTGGGGAGGTGTTCCACTGCCACCCTGAAAGAGTTTGTGAAATAATGCAATGGGTTGAAATGCTTCATTTTTCAGCCCTATTTTTTCAGAAAAATGGGCAAAAGCCATACATTTTATCATTTATTATGTATAGTACTTATAAAGCACTAACCTAGTTAGAAAGCAATGGAGTATTGTACATAGAGGCTGTACCCAGAGGGTTACAAGTACTGGGGTAGCAGAGGAACTAGGATGGGTAGGAGGAGTAGGGGATGGTGGGAGCTCTGGCGATTGGAGAAATATGAAGAGTGGTGTCTTCAGGTTCTTAAAGGATAGGATTGAAGGGGCAATCATGTCTGCATTGTAATTTGTTAACTTGTTTCAGTGATAAAGTGCTATCATATAGCTGAGTGGGCTGCAAAAACAGATGCATACAACTAAACAGGGTAACAACATATTTCTATTCTAATCTGACACATAGTCTCAAATAGGGGATTCCTTACAAGGATAATTATTCACTCCTTTTCTCCTTGTTTGCAAATTCAGTTTGGCTTCTCTGTAGTCCTTTACATTGGTCTGGTTTAGGTTTCTCCTGCACTGTGCTTTTGCTTGTGATGTTGACTGGATTTCAAGATGCACCTTTCTTTTGGTACTGAACAGTCCTATGCCGTCTTCAGCCATGACTGGGTTTCTTCGACTAGTATTTTGTAGAGGGTGGAATTTCTCAGCTAGGCGTGTATGTTTTCACAGGATGGGAATTTGCTGCGACTCTGTAGGTGGTGTTGGTAGAGTCTCATTACTGATCTCCAACCCTCCTTTCTCCTTGCTACACTTGAAATGGACCTGACCCACCTCATCGCCCATCACAAGCTTGTTCCTCCTTCCGTTGTGGGTCCATCTTTTCAGATCTTAGTTTTTCTCCTATCGCCCTGCCTTGAGAGCGGTATTCCCTCTCAAGCCTTCCAGTTCTGAATGTCTATATCCTCATATGGTCTCTTCTGCCACCTCCCCATGATGTCCACCTGCATCCTCCTGGTCCCACTTCTCATCCTGCTTTCTTCCTCCCATCATCTTTCTCCCTCTCTGGACTCCAACTTCCACTTCCTCTTCTCCAAATCTCATCCGTCACCTTTCAAAATTTTCCAACTCTATCTGCCTACTCCCACAGTCTTCAGCAAATACCCAGACTGCTCAACTGAGGGTGTCGGCTTATATAGCATGGTGTCCCCTCCCCCTTTGCTAAGGGTAAGAATTACGCCCATTACTCATTTGTGGGCAGGTTTTTTCCAGAATTGATTTGCAATCCATATCAGAGTTCCTAAGACCCTGCATTACTAAAGTTTAATTAGAGCGTTGTTTTCATTCACACTGCGCCTGTTAAAGACAACCTAGTTGGCAATGCATATGTCAACCCAGGAAAACCCTCTTTTGTGATTCTGTGACCCGGTTTTGCAGGACCAAGCTCAGTATGAGACCGTATAGCTGGCTCTATAGACAGTTATTTACTGGAAAACCCCATTGGACAGATAACATCTAGCATATCTGGGATGGCAGGAAGGCTGTGTTGAAGGGGGAACGGATTAGCTGTTCAGCTAAATATCTAAAAATATCAGAAACATTTAGAATAAAACATGAAAAGGATGTGCACAAAAAGAAACATCATGCAAGTCTCTTAAGCACCTAGATAGCAAGGTCCAAGGTCCAAATTGGAATCTTACTTACTGGATAAAACGGCTCACAGCCTCTTAATGATTAAAGCAATATTAACACACTCACGGAAACAAGGCAAATACATTGTTATTGTAGAAATTATGTAAGGCTAAATGCTGAAATATCATGTTATGACTAAGAGCTGACAATGTTAAAATACATTATAAAGAAAGAGAAAAAGGAAATTGCAGACAATCTTTCAACATTAATGGCAGGTGAAGAGTTGGTCCACAACTTATAGAAAGAATATATTGATAAACCCCATATTCCTCAATTAGAAGCCTTGGAATGGCTAGATTTAGAGGGCCTCAAGAAGGATGAACAGGTGAGCAAATCAATTGATGAATTGCAGAATACTATGTCCCCAAGGCCAGATGGTTATATGTGTTTATTTTGCAAAACTTTCCTGCTATATCTCCTTCGCCCAATTATGTCATTTTAGAATGCCTTTGGGGAAACTGGGAGGGTTTCATAATCCATTGCGGAATCACCCACTGTCTTTATCCTGAAGCCAGAAAAACATCCCATACAATGTAACTCGTTTAGAGCCATTACGCTGTTAAATATGGATGGAAAGATATATTTAAAAATATTAGGCTTTAGATCATCGTGAGTCCTTCCCTGCTTGATTGACCATGACCAGATGGGACTTATTAATGGCAGGCGCATGCAAGATAATATTAGACGACTCGTAGATATGAAGGAATTGGGGAAACTGAAAAATCAAGAGATGGGAATCCTTTTGTTAGATGCAAGCAAAGCATCTGATGTGGTGAATTGGCCCTACGTAAATATGGTACCGAACAGTTTCAACTTTGACCCCAAATTTAAATCATATGTTTTGTAAACTTTCAGCATCCCTCCACCAAGATTCTACTGAATGGGAAATTATCCAATTGAATACATGTTTCCAGGAATACTTGTCAGGGATGCCCTCTACCCCCTCCCACCCCTTTACATTTGCATTATCCATGTAACCTCCTGCAAGAAGTATAAGGGCAATACCAATATTTGAGACATTGAAAGCAGTGAGAGGTCCTACAAGATATCACTTTACACAGATATCTCATTGGCAATGACAAAACTACTCAAGTGATGAAGACATTTGGTGAATTCGAAAGCGTGTCTGTTTTTTCCATCAACTTTTGAAAATCTACAGGTTTAAATGTCTGTGTTAGCTCAGGATTTCATCCAGCTGAATGAGGAATACTGGTTAAAATGGTCCAAAGAAAACAGAGTGTCTAGGAGTTAAAATCTTGCCATCTCCCTGAAGTCATACCGTAGCAACTTCTTGCACTTTGCCGAAGAGTTTGAGGAATATATGCGGAGATGGAACACTAGCAGATATTGTGGATGGGTAGAGTGGCAGCAGCTAAAATGTATTGAATTCATAGATTTTATATATTTGCTTAGCTCTCCCATTCAGGATACCAACTCCATGGGTGCGGAACCGGAAACGAAGGGTGTTCACGTTTAATTGGGAGAGGAAAGGATGCGAGGTAAAGTTCTAATGCAGGATACAAGGAAATGAGGGCTGGTTGTCCCGGACCTTCAAAGGTACACCATAGCAGCACAACTTTCTCATGTGTGGGAATTGAAACCTTGAGAGCAAAGGACATGATGGGTAGACTTTGAACAAGGTTGGCTGAGTGAACATGTACAACAAACCCAAAGTCGGAACCTCAACTTTCACTGATACCTTGAGGTAGAACCATGTAATATGAACGAAAGTTGTACCAGGAGTACACGAGAGACTGAAGAAGGTGGGCAGACAAATATGAAGCTCAAATCGTTATATTCATTTTATTAGGATTTATCTAAAAAACACGTAGAAGCATATTCATTTAATTAATTCTAAAAGACATTTTACTAATCATGCATCCATACATTCACTCTCTAATGCAATATCTAAAAGAGGCTGATCATTTCATGAAACCACTTCTTTTCCATTGTGTTAATAATTCACAACGCCTTAACATTGTTAATAACAGTTAATTCCCAATATAATATCGACTATTGGTGCCTAACAATATCAATCTTCTTTACAATAAAAGGCTTCCCAGTTGGTTAATAGTTTTGACTCGACAAATTATGTGTGTCTTCATCAGGATTGGATGAACAATAGCAACGTTCTGCGAACCCCTTTCGGTTCGCCTAATAGCTTGTATTCCAGTAGCTTCTGGTATGAGTCCAGTAATACTGGGTTTTCACAAAGGCGAAACCTAAACTGATCCGTTCCAAGCTCAGGTCAGAAACACAGTTTCAGCCTAATAGTCCTTTCGCAACTTCCCATAGAGTCACACTGGAGGCTCAGTCACTTCTTACTCCAGCCGAATGGGAAGAAAAATGACTCTTCTCAAGTTTTCAAGAAACAGTCTTCGTTATGGTAACGCTATCCAAATGGATTAGCACTTGTCTCCCTTCTATCCCGCAGCACTGTTTGTACGCTCGCGGTCACGAAAAGAAAACACCTCGTCGCTAACGGGCACGTACGCTGATGCGTGAATCTTGTTTGCAGCAGTCGAAGCCCGTAGTACAACATCGTGACGTCTGCCAACTTCTTCAGTCTCTCGTGTCCTCTTGGTACCACTTTCATTAAGAGTGAACATGTATCATGTCTGCTTTTTAGATATTAAAAGGGGGGATGCAGTGAACCAGAAGGACTCCTATAAATGATTGACCTGATTCAAGGTCTTTATTAAAAGTAAATGAAAATCTCCTAACTTGCCCTATCTCTCTGAGGGAAGTTCCCTACATAGAGAGTAAAAGTAATGGTGCTTGTCAAAGAAAACAGTCCTTTGTGTAAAACTCTGTCCAACTAACCTGGCGCTACCACTTTGGAAAACTTAACTAAGAGATAGACTCGAGCATTGTCCTCTATTAGGCTTCTGCTGGAGTAATGGCCTCTATTTTAGGCTTCTGCCTGGCTCAATCACTTGGATAGCTTGTCGTTCGATTAAAGTTTGTCAATAGGATAAAACAGTTCACAACTTTCCTATAGCTTGAATGCTCAAAGAAAAGTATCCTCTGTATGGTTTCCTCTTAATACAATTTTCTTAATAACAGTTTTGTGGCTCTTGGACTCCCCAACGTCCTGCAACCCTCTGGCACCTGTAAACTCATTGGTTTTCCCAGCCTTGATCCAAAGTGTTCATATCCCCTTCACTTTGACTTGCACAAGGGGCTTGCCCATTTAGGTTTCTCAGGATATGATTGGTTATTTATAACGTGCTTAATACCTAAAGGTTTCTAAGCACGGACCCGGGGATTGAACCTGTGTTGCTCCGTGTGGTCTTGCTTCCAAGGCGAGCAGGTTGCCCCTGAGCTATCCTCCCGTGACAATCATCCCTTAATCTTGTTGGAATTTCCTGCCTTGATTCAAAGTGTTTGTACCTCTCTTGTTCTGATTAACAGGGGCGCTGCCCCACTCAGGTTTCTCAGGTTCCTGTAACCTTGTCAGCTTTCCTAGCCTTCATTTAAAGTGTTCGTACCTCTCACTGGTACTCTCTCTCTGGGAGTGTTTGCTTCCCCGTATCTGCTTATCTCTACAGCCAATGTCCTTCTGGCATAAGCTCAGGGTTCTGGGCTCTCCCCATCGATCTGATCTCGGCATCTGTTACCGGGCCCCAGGCCCAGCAGAGCTTTTGTAGTCGCACCACCAGAGGAAACAGGTGCTTCCGCCGTCTCTGCCTCTTCCTCCGACCTTGGCTTCTCGGTCAGATGAGACACCAGCCTTCCGTCATCTGGCAAGCATTAGGAGCAGCCTCCATGGCCTCTGCTAGCTCCTCGGCTGAGCATAGCCCTGCCCCTACAGGACGTCTCTCCTCTCCATTCACAGTTCCTCCTGGGTTTATGTATGCCATCACCAGAGTTTCTTTAATGTGGCGCTCAGATGAAAACCGGCATTGACTGAAGTCAAAGAGATGGAATGAATGACACTGGTTGTTGTAGTCAAAACAGGGGAAAAACAGTTCTTTCAAGTCCCATGTAGGCAACAATGATTTTCAGACTGGGAGGTCTGTATCGGACTGGGATTCTTGCCCAGACCCCTAGTGGAGGGTCTTGCAGAGCAGGCTCGCCACCCTAGTCTCTCTGGGCAAAAGGAATGAATTGACCAGATTCGTCACAGAGAACACTCAAGCCCCCCTTTAGCATCAACCCAGGAAAACACGTTGCTATCGGAATAGAGCCCAGCAGCATTGGGGAATCAAAAGAGAATTGGGTCTGGGATATCCCGTGATTGAAAACACTGACCTCACCCACAGCATGTGTAAAAGAGTGTTTAGTGAAAGGGAAAAGGGTGGGTTTAAGGAACGCTTAGTTTATAAGAGCAAATAATTCCCCTAACCTTTGAAGAGGTCAAAAACAAAGCTCCACTTGGGAGAAGTGAGAGATTTAGGTACCACCAAATATGATACTGTAAAACAAACCCTACTGCGTGAGAAAAGCAGGCAAAAGGCAGTTAACACCTTTGGAATTCATTTACAAAGAGGGGTTGTCCACAGCGCACACCTCAACAGTATATAATGCATTAGCTAGGACAGACCAGTGGAACAATTGGGATGAATCAGCAAATTGGAACAGTAGCTAGGCATCCTCATAGAGGACAATCATTTGATGTGAATTTGGGGAAAAACAGGTTTCACTGAGATATACAGTAAATAGAGAATGTGTCTTTATGGTTACTTACAGGTGCTACTACTTCCCGGATAGGTGGCCAGGGATGGGCTGTTGCTCACAGATCCCAACCCTGGGGGTGGACGAGCGAAGGGGGCGGGGATCACCTGGGTAGGGGAAACAGGGTTATATTTGGGGGAATATCCAGGGTGAGACACGGTTACACCAGGGATGAAGTCGAGGAGGATGAAGTCCCCGAGACCTTTATGAGTTGTCAACAGTCTACCTCTCTTTCACCTACAGAATTTCCCTTACCCAAATGCAACAAACCCTTCACATCTGGCAAATCCCCTCGGAGCCCAAACCCTGTAAAACTTAAAAACTACAACTCACAGAATCCCGGGTTTTCTGTTTCCTATCCAACCACTCCCAGTCATTCTCCACGTCTCTCTGATTATGGTTTGTCACACTCCCAACCTACGTGGTCCAAACACTACCATTCCCACAATTCCCCACTGTTTATTTTCCGACAATAATCCTGGTCATTCCCATTTGTTCCACACCCCTTACAAATGTTGCCCTTCTGAATTAACAAAACCGCCTAATGCAAAGGTAATATTTTCATACAACACTGTTTCCCCCTCCTAGCCTGCGGGATATCGGGAAACTCTAACAACCCCCTTCTCCACTTTCTCCTGTCACGACAAACAATGGACTGACAATAAAACTTTTTACTTGACATGTCCCAACCAAAGGGTCAGACAGTTAACCAGAACCACACACACACACACACACACACACACACACACCTGACAACCCTTTCATTTCCCCACAGGGATAAAAGGGATAAAAGGTGGAACACGAGAGCACAGGACAAGCAAGGCAGACCACGCACTCAACACGGCAGTTTGGGAGGAGGCGAAAGACGGCGAATACCGAGAGGGTGACAAGGAGAGAGGTGACTTTGCCCTTTCCGAGCCAGGCCCGTGAAACCTCTGCAAACTGAAACATAAAACCGCGAACAAAGGCCAACATGTTTTACAGGAGATGTCTATGGTACGTGAGACCCTCCTCTGCTGATAACCAAGCCGGGGAACGACGTTGGTCTCGGTGGTACCACCCTTGACTCTGAGGATAAAGAAAGGCAAGCGGTTCATCACAGCCGGTGAGTTGAGGGGAGAATCGATAAGAAGCTGAACTGTGTTGAATAAAAAGTAGCCAATGGATACATTGAACTTAGAAAGCAAAAGGATACTATTGAGAAAGAGGGGGGAAAATCATATACAGAGGAGTCGAGCACCATGCGGGTGTTGACGCAGGAAACTCTGGGCGATTATCCAACAGAGGCGAAGAATGGCCAAAGTGGTCATTCAGGAGTCTCGTAAAAACCTCTGTACTGTTCAAAGTCTTTCACCGACAAAGAACTGTGAAAGATAAGGGAAGTGAATCCCACTTGTTGAAAAGTAACACATGAACTGTGGAAATTAGCAAGAGTGAACCCGGGTGAGGGATGCTAATGAAAAGGGACAGAGTCTGAAAGTCCTCTGGGGTATTATTGGCCAATGTTGACGAGAGTGAACCCCCAGAGGGAAGCCGGCAACTAAAAGTCGTAGAGAGTGAAACCGGCAGAGGGAAGCAGACAATCGGGAGGGGGGCAAAGGCCGAAAACCTGGCTAACATTTTGTTTAGATTTGTGAAAGCAAGAAACAATTGTAAAACAAGGGGAAGGGAAGTGTCCATTTTGTTTTCAAGGATCCGAGCCCAGCCGTGGGAGATCCAGGGGTGGAAAGTTACCACCTAATGTTTGCTGAAAAAGGAACTGTCTTGTTAATTTGTTGAGTGTTCTGAAGGGTCAGTGCCCAGAAGAGAGGGACCCAGGGGTGCAGTCATCACCCAAAGTATTCTGAAGGGTCAGCGCCCAGAAGAGGGGTACCCTGGGTGAAACCATCACCCAAAGAGTTTGTAGCACAGAACTTTGCGTGTGTTTGTTGTGGAAGGCATCAGGCCCTCGAAGGCAAGAGACTTTTTAATGCAAAGAGACTTTACTATCGAAGAACCTGATGGCTGGAACTGAACTGTTGGCTAGTGCTGAGAAAGCTCAAGCATGTGCTGTGCTCCAAAGTCCCACCTTGTCCCATGCTAGAAATGTGGGGAAGGGAGACCCCTGGCAATCACATCCTGACTTATGATTTGAGAACACACTTCTTTCTTTATTGATACCCTATCCCACACTCTTCCTGTAATATAGTTTTAACGAATTGGCAATAGGGTTTTCTTAATATAGGCCCTTTTATTTTGACGCAGCGCCTTATTTTTCTTTTGATGGTCGACGCTTGCTCCCATCTTGGATTTAAGTTTAGTTTAGGCATTTTTCCACCCTGCATTTAAAGTTCATTAAACACCCTTGCACTGTGATCACTTGTGTCTGTCTTTACTGTTGCCACCATGAGTTCCTTACAATAGAATCAACAAAATAAACCTGTAAATCCAGCCCAGTTCTGCAGGAACTGTGAAGAGAAGGGAACTATAGAGCGCATGTGATGGTGCTGTGTGAAAAAACAAATATTTTGGAAATAAGTTTTAGCTCGTATAAAACAGATTAGTGGACTTCATCTGTCGACGGACCCAGTGTTACTAGTTTTAGGTGATACAGAAAGAGGAGAGAACCCCTTAAAAGGGATTATGGCAGAATTAATTATCAACCTGCTCATAGCTGTGAAAATAAGCATCACCCCTAAAGCTGATAGAAAGTAGAGGGTCCCCAGATATACATGTGATGGCGGGGTAGATGAGGGGGGCAGGAAAAATGAGAGCACTGACAATATATTTCCAAAGTTTCTAAATATTTGAACACCTGTAAAAGATTATAGTGGGGAAAACCTGCACTTGGTCTATAAGCCCACATTACTGTGGACCTAGTCAATCAAATAATCTATGAGAAATTATTGGAAATTTGCAGGATGAAATAATTTTGAGAGTGCAGAGGAATGTTACGCAGCAGAAATAACTGATATAGGACATAAGGTAATACTGCTGGTATATTTTATATGTAGTTTATGTAGAATCTGGGGAATCAGATGTGGACTTATTTGTTTAACTGTGTTCGATGCATAATTGATATGTGCTTAACAAATTAATAATTTCAAATGTATTTGAAACACAAATGGTAAAATAAAAGGAAACATTTTTTTATATCCTGAAAATTACAGTCCATACAACCATCCCCAATGTCGATCCTATATTTCAGGGCAAGTATGGATTTTGGGGACACAACATTTCTGGGCTTTCCTCATTCCTGAAGAAGTCAGGGTTCTGCCTCGAGATGGGGATGTCCACCCCCTCAGTGCTACATAGATGAAAGCAAGCCATGTTCAGAGAGGCTTTTGTAGAAATGCTGGCCACTCAGTAGGTAGGCCTGTACTGATTGTAATGTGTCATGGCAATTTAAGAAGTCAGGGTGATGCCTCGAGATGGGGATGTCCACACCCTCAGTGCTACATAGATGAAAGCAAGCCATGTTCAGAGAGGCTTTTGTAGAAATGCTGGCTACTGTGTCATGGCAATTTCATGAATAGGCTTCCCCACCAAAACCTTTATGCATCCCACTTCTGACATCTGTCAGCAGGTGCAGTTATTTTACCCCACCCAGTCTCCTCAGCAGCATTGCTTGTGAAGAAGAGTTTTCTCCCTCCTCTGTGGGTTTCAAGGAGAGAAGGAAAACGATTTTGCAAAGGTGGGAACCTAACATTGTCTTTCCAGATACTTGTGATGGCATTTCAATAACAGAAACCCAACAAGCAACGTTTGTGCAGGGGGACAACCAGGAAGCAAAGCAGGAGTAGAGCAGCAGGCATGTACCAGCTCTTTCATGGGACACAAACTGAAAGAAATCCAAAATTGCGGTACACCCTTTAAAGACTTCCCTTCCCTGACTTGGAATAGGAAGCCAATTAACGAGTGAATTTGAAAGTCTGCCTTAGCCAATGAGATGGTGGGTGCTTTAAAACGGAGGTTATGATCCATACAGTGTCTCTGGACTGGGCACTGAGAGATAAGGATTTTGAGCAAGCTGGAGAACACCATAGAAGGGTAGCCTTCTAGGCCCAGACGAGTGGTGTACCCTAGTGAGGGAGAGAAGAGTCCAATAGCCCTGAAGAGGGGTAGCTACAGTGAAGAAGAGAGCCCCTTGAGCCCAAACGAGGGCTGTGTAGCAGTGAAGTAGAGGAGAACCCATGTTCCCAAAACGGGGTGGGCTGCAGTGAGGAAGCAAAGAGCGCCTTGAGCCCTTGAAGAGGGATGTACTGCAGTGTGGGTGAGAAGAGCCCAGTTAAGGGATGTGCTAGAGTGAAGGGTGTGAGAGAGTACATGTTATCCCAAGATGATGGAATGTGTACGAGAAGAGAAAATCCCCTTGAAATTTAGAGGTTTTCTTCAGTGACAAAAGGCAGTGACTTTCATCCACATAAGAAGGGATGTGTAACGGAGAGTGAGTCCCCCTTGGTGCTGGAAGAGGCTAATAAGTAACAGCGAAAATGAAAAACCCAGTGAAGGGGAGGACGTTTTTTACCCTTAGCAAAAGAGAGGAAACCTTGCATTCAAAAATAGGTGGAGAGTCCCCAGAAGAAGGAATAAGGACCAATATCTAACATGTATGCCTTTAATGTTGCAGGCCTTCGTGAATAAACCTGCTTTCAAAGACTACATTTCCCAAGAACCTTTATATTACAGCCATCCTGACACAATTTCCATGCAACAGTCTTATGGTTTACTTTTGCTTAGTAAAACCCTTTAACTTTGTTCTGATGTCAGTAGTTGTATGTTCCCTCGGCCATGTGACACCTATCACAAGTGCCCGGGGATACTGGGCCTACTGTGTGGTATTTTTCATGACGCCGTATGTACTGGGCCTACTGAGTGGTATTTTTCATGACACCGTCTGTCATATAAGAGGCATGCCAATGGAAAGTATTTCTTGCTGCTTCAGCAACTGCTACATTCTTTGTGCGTGCACAGCCGTCAATATCTGAGGCTTTTGCCTCTGAATGTGACTTTGCTCTGCGAACCTTGGTGAGAGTTCCAACTTCTCTGAACAAACTCATTTTAGGACCAGTGAGGGTTCCTTTGTGTTGTGGATAAACCATGGCAGAGGTCAGCAGACTTTGGCAAACTATACTCAGTCTGAATCTTCTAATGGCTGCAAGTCTCAATTTCCTAAAGAAACAGTGTCTGTGTTTGTTACCAATTTTTCTATTAGGTTTAGTTCCCCAGTTCTTAGGGAGTCAGCACTACATATTTTAAGGAGAGGTTCCCAGAGACAGCCTGCTGCGCAACAAGGACTAATTGGTGGCAACCAGGGAAACCCCAGTATACCTTCTCTGGTCCCATAATGTGTTAGATTGTGGAGGCATACAACCGATTTGGTCACTCTGCTAGAGGCCCCCAGAGACAGATAGGGGACATTGTCACAAGAAAAGGTCTGTCTCTTGTTTGTTTACCTTCTGGAAGTTCTTTGTTTCCTTTCTGGCAATGTGGATTCTGGTTTTGTGCTGGCCTTCAGTGAAGGTGAGGTATTATCTGCCAGGTAGATTAGGGTATTGGTTGTGACTTCAAATTCATCATTCGAATCAAAGGGAGTGCTACTAAGTTAACCACTGTAGAAAAAGTTATGTTGATTTGGAAACATTATGTTGACTTTATTATGTTTACAAATGTGTACAAATGTATTATAAAAATGTATTTCAATGAACAATTACAAAATAATGAACTATTAAACACAGCGCAAATGGGCCATTTTTCAAACATTATAACCTGTTTGGAACCACCTGGCTGTGTTGGTCTCTGTTGGAGAGTTAGAAGGACAAACCAATGCAGGAATTTTCCATCAAGGCCCAGGCAAGGATATTAAGCAGGAGAGCAGTTAAGAAGGATGTGTAAGCAAGACAAACCTAATTTGTAGTTCTGTGAGAGAATGTGCTGAGTGGTCCTTTAATGCAACAGTCTTCCTGATATCTTTGCCGAAGAAGGTATATAAGTGCTGGGACTATAGTTGGTGCCATCACCCAGATTCTGAGTGGGTTTCTTCAGCAGGGAGAGGTAGGACATATTTTCAATGCATCTTTGAAGGTGCCTTGTGTGAAGGAGGCATTGATGACAATGAGAAGTGATGCAAGTACTTCACCTGTGCAGGCATTCACAGTGGAGGAGGAAAGGATGTTGTCTTTGTAGGTGGTGGATTTGTAGGCTGGGAGAGTGCTGAAGAGGACTTTTGGAGCAATTGTTCTGAATTTGGTCCATATTTATAAGTTGAAGACATGATTGGGACCTCTAAGGTTGATGGGAGCTGTCAATATGTTGCCTCATCTTGTGTATCTTGTTTGTGAAGAAGTTGTTGATGGTGTTGCATTTATCAGCGCATTTATCAGCGTGTTATGGTATTGCAGGTTCTGGCATGAGGTTGATGCAGTGTTTCATGACTTGAAAGATTGCTCTGCTCTTGTTGGATGATTGCATTTTGGTTGTTTTGGTGGCTTTGGCAAATGGGATGAGTGTCTTGCTTGCTCAGCGGTGGGTTCTCAGGGCGTTGAGGTCTTCATGTTGATGGGATTTTCTCATGAACCTTCAGGGATCGAAATTAAAATTGGATATGCAGGATCAAAAATCAGCTCCTGGGTATCCAGCCTTAACGAGTGACCAGGAGCCACCGCTGGGGCCCGAGGAGCTAATACATAGCATTCCGCAAATCTTACTTCCACATAAAATAGAAACATATAAGTTTGTCCATTATTTATGACCCCTTATGGTATAAATGTCACACATGTGTCCTTATTTATTTATAGATTGTCCCAAATGCACAGAGGTAAATTCCCATAAGGATGTTTGTTTGGCATCAATTGGTCTGGGGAGCCAAAAGTAGCTTTTGTTAAGCTAACCATGCTCTTGTTGGCTACAAACAGGAGCTAAATAGCTCCCAGCTCCCCTCAATTTCAAACCCTGACCTTTCTTGTCTGAAGATGCACACTTGCTGTCAATGCATTTCTGTGCAGAAGTGTGCAGGGTTTCTGCTTGTTAAGACGTAGTTTCTAGTTTCAGTGGTGCATGCCTGTTCGATGGCTCAATTAGGGTGTGTTTGAGGGTGCTGAGGATCAACATTATTTGAGGGTTTGGACAAGGAGGGCAAAGTGATGAGGCTTCCTTTCAGTGCCTTCGATGAGGAAGTTCACAGGCGCCATTTCCAGACGCCGGTCCTGCTCCATTTTGACTTGACTCTCGCAGGGCAAACTTGACGGAATTTACACCTACCATTCAGCCTTGATGACTTCACCTCTGGCTCATTTTGCCATTGGCTCATTATACAAGTTACCTCCAGGTTCCTCACACCCTGTTTCCAGCCGGACCTTGCTCCTACCATTAGGGGTCCCTGGCCTGCTTTCAACGGGCCCTCCGTCCACACTCCGGCTGCCTCCATAACAAATGCCCACTGTGGCGACTCCTGTTCCCACTCCTGCCTTGCGATGAAACCTCTTGTGTTCATTCGCTCCTACTCACAGCACGAACAGTGAGTTCCCTGACTTTTTTGGCCCCAGGAGCACACAGACCCAGAATTCCCATGGGCTGTACTCAGTGCTGCATTCATATTTCTAACATCTCACCCAGACATAGACCAAATATGAGGTCAGACTTTAGCCAGGCATAGGAGACTTACAATCAACGTCTCCTCCAACTGCACTTTCCTCCTGTGATTTCTGTACCTAACCACATTGCATATTCCATTTACTAGCAAGTTGTCTGTTAAATGTACAAGTGGATGGTTTACACTTTAGGACATCTGTAAACATGTTACATTGGATTTTTAACATAACCATGTGTTTGTTCATTACAATGGTCATCATGTATATAAAAATATTTAAATACTTTGCAAAAGAAAGAGCATCAGCTAATTAATAATAAAAAGCTGACATTGTTCATATGAGTAAGAGATATGTGTTTATCAGCAGCGAGTGTGTTGTTTTCAACAATGGTTGCCCAGCTGTATGGGCATCCTAAAAAGGTTTAAAACCAGTTTGCATTTCTATTGTTCTGCATTCCTTTGATTCATAGAGGGTAGGACAACCCCCTAGTTATAGATGCACACTTGCTGTCAATGCATTTCTGTGCAGAAGTGGGCAGGGTTTCTGCTTGTTAAGACGTAGTTTCTAGTTTCAGTGGTGCATGCCTGTTCGTTGGCTCAATTGGGGTGTGTTTGAGGGTGCTGAGGATCAACATTATTTGAGAGTTTGGACAAGGAGGGCAAAGTGATGAGGCTTCCTTTCAGTGCCTCGAGGTAAGACTCTATAAAACAATCCCTTGGTGTACAGGTCCCCAACTGTTAGTATACGTCTGTACTACCCAAAGGATTGGTAGAATGGCAGAGCAGATAGACTTACCTTATGAGGAGGATGTGAGCTGTAGGTAAGTACAAGGAGTCCAGTCAATACGATAGCCCAAATAAGCACTTACACACTGAAAGTTAACACAAGGCAGGTAAGTAAATACTATTTTAGACTAACCAAAACACATAGGAAATAGCAACAAAACTTGTCAAAGATGACTGCTTCGATATTAGTTGCCCGTGCTTACAATTGTTACAGAAAATGACGGCAATGACAGTTCTACTGTTTAAATAGTAGTGCTGCGCACCCGCATTCGTTTCAGAGAAGTGACAGCTTCATTCATTTACAAAGTCACACAAAGTATGTAGGAAGGAAAAGGAGAACACTTTTAGTAGTGATTTACTTTCTAGTAACACTTTTCAAGGCTCCTAATGCTTTACCAGTCCATTCCGTAGCTCATCAAGAGTTCAACAAAGTCAGTTCAGGATGGGAGCAAAAATCTAATGCAGCACCAGAAAAGGCATAGTTCATCAAGACACCTTAGATACTTAAATAAAATACTTTAGTAGGATAACACAAGTTATATGGACCCTGAAAATGATTCCCTAAAATAGCACAAGCTGTTAAGCCTGGACCAGAGGTATGCATGGATGCCCAAACACCTTGTAACACACTCCAATCACACTTGAGCGACTATTCCACTTGAGGTAAGTTCTACCTTGAGCCCCACAGTACCTTAGGGTGGTTGATGAAAATGATGTTGGATTCTTTCCTGAGCAGCAGCGACGGACCCGCTCTCCTGATCCCTCGGTCTGGTGACCAAAGATTGGACTCTGAATGGAATGTCACAGCAGTGATCACGAGCAAAGCTTTATTTGGTCTCCCATGTCGGTCTGTGGTTTTGTCACCTTTTTATCAGCTTCAACTATGAACGGTTACCGCCCGGTCAATCTTGATCGATGCTGCAGTCCTGCACTCTGGTGAGGGGACTTGGATGAGTGGGATCATGCCTCTGGAGGTCCAACTGGATCACACCAAAGTTCTGGGAGGATTCATTCATGCAAAGATGCTGCAGTGAAAATGGGTTGGAGGTCCCCTGGTATTAGCGGTTTGCAGCCCAGGAAGGTTGTAGCACTTTAATGGATGGCTCGATCTGCAGTTTGTCTCAGTGCTTTTTGGGCCCACCAGCCAAAGGGAAGGAATCATTCTCTTCGGAGCTCCTCTGTTGATAAGAACACAGGGTCAGGAAAGCAGCTACTGAGGGTCTCTAGGTGTCTCTGGTCGTCTTCAGCTTCGGATCTTCTCTTCAGTGGTCGACTTGCCTTCTGCCTCAGGGACCTCACCTTTTATTTGGATATCCCATTCACTCCTCTGCAAACTCTCCCTGCAGTTTACAGAATCAGGCTTCTGGCTGTCCAATCAGGACAACTAGCCCCCCAGTGGGAACTGGTTCCATTCAGGCATTCTGGCAGACAAAGGACAGGGGAGTGTTAAACTCCTCCCCTGCTTCCTGTCGTCACAGACACACTGGAGTCTTGGCGGGGACACCTAAGGGTTCCTGCCAAGGCAAAACTCACATTCAGACCTCCCCCTCCTAGAATGGTAGAAGAAGGGCTAGCAAAGGACAACCACACAAGAAATGGTGAAAAAAGAAATGAGCCACTATGTTGGAACATAGGTGACCCTTTGGTGCATAACCGAGACTTTGAATACAGTCTGCTTTTTAAAATAGCACCACAGTTGGTAGACCACGTCCACTGCCACCAGCCATAACTTTAGGGTTGTAACTGTGACCAAGGCAGAGAGAAGGGGGACACTAGGTATCCCCTTAGCACTCCACATACGGTGGTGTGTACTAATCTCTCATAAGTTAAAGTTTTACGAAGGATACAAAGTATCCCTCTTTCCTCAAGAACAGTAGTTCTAACTGAAAATGAAAGAATATAAAAAGGAGAACCCAAAGATTCCCCTGCAACACTGCACCAACAGTGCTTTGTGCTGAAAAAGTGTAACACAGATGTCTTTAAGAGATATAGAGGAAAGCAGACTCCATAAAAAACACATAAAAAAACAAAGTTCCCATAGTTAGAGCAGTAAAACTGAATGATGGGAATAGGCTCCCCGCTTCCAGGAGAACAAGTAAAACGTCCAGAAGTCCAGCAAAAAGTGCTGGGGTGTCTCACTAGCAGAGGGTATTAAGCATAAAACTGATACATCTCCCCAACAGGTGTCTTGGTTTGTGTGGCTTGGCCTCATTGTTGTAGCCCATTAAAAGATCCAATAGATGCCAAGTGTAAGAAACCTGATGGTATTCTCCCACCAGTTCCCCGGTTCTTCCATTAAGGCAGCCAGGGAAGGACCATTGCTTTTGGATCCCGACCCTGGGGGTAGACAAGGGAGCGAGGGTGACCTAAGTGGAAGGTTACAGGGTTTTGGGAGAAGAATGCCCTAGGGTGAGATATGGTATTCCCTCTTTCCCAATTGTCCACCAACTCACTCACCCTCAGCTTTTATGGGGTATTTCCAATCTCTCTATCTCCCCCCCTCCCCATTTCCAATAAGTACTGGGATGAGGAAGAGGCAATCGAGAGCAATGAGGATAACCCATAGCAACAGCATGGAGAGTCAAAGAGAGGCTTACTACATAGTACCATTAGGTTGTCCCACTAATGGAGTCATGCAAATGTGTGCATTTTACTACAACTGTGCACACCTGACTCCACTTGACTCTCCACTACTCTAAAAAAGGTGTGGTTCTGCCAGAAGCAATGAGCAAGCTGGGGTTGCTGGATGGAACTTGGAGGCCAAGGAGCAGATAGTTGCAGAGAGAGGAGCATGGAAGATCCAGTGGATTGCGGCCTGGTGTGTCAGAGGGGCTGTAGTGTGACGAGGGAGTCGTGTCTCCAAGGAGCCAGAGCAGAACAAATTGCAGGCATTTGGCTATGTCCAGGGCAGTGCGCATTCCCATGGGACGTGTGCCGGTCCCAGGGGTGTCTGAGGGGCAGGTGGTAAGACCCTGACCTCAATCCACGACCCTGGAGAATTGCTCAACAATGCTGTGCTAGTTTGGTGAGTTTCACGAATTAGAGAGATAAGTCATTTAAAAAGCACCTGTACACAAGTGTTTCTAGGTGCGAAAGATAGAGGGAGAGAAATTCAGTAGCATGTGGGTGACTGGAGTGGGAGCAGAAGCAGTGGAAGCAGGCAAGCGGCCTGACGATTGAAAGCAAGAGAAAGCAAGGCAAAGTGAGAGAAAGTGCGCTAGTGGCACGGAAACTGAAAACGCATAAAGAGCAAGAGAAAGTGTGCTAGCGGCGCGGAAACAAAAGAGATGGAAAGAAAGTGAACCGAAAGCAAAGTGCGGGTGCGTACTACCCGAAAGCGGGGGAGAGGTTGTAAGCGAACTGAAATGGAAAGAACAGAAAGAAAAAGAATGAAAAGTAAAGAGAGGGTGTGAGCTACCCGAAAATGGGAAAAGGGATGCGAGCGACCCTGTAACGCTCACCTGGTATCCACGGGGACGTCACTTAGCCTGTTCTGACCTCTTAACAATCTCAAACCCTTCCCTGGAGTCTACTCGACTGGAGACTGGGCCTAAAACACAGGATTGGTAGAGTTTAACTCCCTATTGTCTCTGTGTGCTTGAACCCCTTCTTCCACGGAGTCCAACCCTTCCCTTTGATCCACAGCTCACCTTGTTTTCTTGGAAAGTGTGCTCTCCGTCCTGCTTTCAGCGCAGGGGCGCGTTGATTGATGCGGGCTCATTGCTGCCTAGTTACTTCACTGGCAAGAGTCCGAAAGGTAAGTATAATGAGTCTTTTTGAACAGTTCTCTAACTTCGTTCCTTTCCTTTCTTAGATGATGGCTGGCGTCCGGGGATGGCGACGTGCTGCTGAGATGAGTAGCGCTGAAGGTGAGTGAGAGCGCGATGCAACCCTTTCGTATTTGTATTGAACTGAGTTCTTTTTCTGTGACTTTTAGGTGCTGCAACGTTTTCAGCGTGGATGCCGGTTATGAAGAAGAAATGCGGTGAGTAAGGGAGGTATGCAGAGCCTCTATATGTTTCCACGCTAACCTGGAGTGTCTTTTTCCTCTTTCAGATGGGTGAGAAGTTCCGGAGACAGAGTTCCCCCAGAGAGGCTGGGATTCAGGTAAGCGTTTGAAGCTCGTACAGTCTTTAAAAATAAGCGAAGATTTGCTGAATGCTTACTAATGCCTTTTTTCTGTTCTTTTCCCTTTTCCTTAGGAAGCGGCGTGCCGGGATGGGAATGACACCGCCGAAGATGCCCGCAGAACAGAAGAAGCAGTGAATGATGGGCAGAAGCGCCGCAAGGTAAGGCTGTTCCTAACGGTATTCTTGTTCTTGCAGGAGCTGAGCGCAGAAGAAAGATGCAGGCCTACTGGAGACCAATCCGAACACAGTGAGTGTCACGCTGCAGGTGCAGAAAACACAAAGCATGTTTCTCAGCCTGGGCATGGCTTAAATAGTCTCTGGGAATCCCAGGTGTCTCTGGGCTGAACCACACCCAAAAGACTAGACTGCACATGCAGTTCTGGGAACCGGAATATGTGGGGGCATCCATCTTGTCCCCATCAATGCATTAGAAGTCCAATCCCCAATGTTATCCTATGGGAGTGAGGGAGTCTGGTGCCACAAGCGCCAAGTCTGACTCCATGTGGGTCTTTGGAGGGAATGGAGAGGCCCTTGAGGGCCATGTAGGTGATCGTGGCCTGACTCCAGCCTGACATCTTGGAGGGCTGGCGACATGAGGGCCAGGAATCATGACAGACCCGAAACCAAAACAGAGTTGCCAGAAGCACCAGAATGGGAAATGAAGAAGTATGAGTGTATGAAACAGTAAAGAGAAGTGTGCAAGAGGCACAGCAAGGTGAAAAGAGGGTGCAAGTGTGTACAACAGAAAAGACTGGGTGCAAGAAGCACAGAGAAGTGAGAAAGAGAGTGAAAGAGGCACAGAAGGAAAATGCTGCCAGAAGAAAGCTGCAGAAAATAAGGAGAGGGGCCAGAAGTCAGCGTGCTCGCGCTTGGGAGGAACAAAGAGCCCGGCGTTCTCGAAAGTCTCTGATACTACTTCCCCTGAAAGAACTATACATTGGAAGGTACATCCTGACTAGGAGACCTTTTTTCTGTTTAAAGCTCAAAAGGGGCCCAAGCTTGTGGAGGGGAACCCTGAGAGGCCCAAAGAGAATTGTTGAAAGGTACATCCTAACAAGGAGAAGCTTTTGTTTAAAGACCAAAAGGAGTCTAGACCTTGGGTAAGGGAACCCTGATAGGCCTAACAGGAAATGTGTCTTTTTGTTTGAAACTGGAAGAAACGAAGCTTGGGGAAGGGAACCCCAAGAGACCCAGAGACATTGTGACTTTTATTGACTTGCTGTACAAGCCCTATGTGGAAGGTTCTGGGGGTAACCCTTTTGAGTTGAACTTTTTTTGGCACTGGCAGACTACACCTATTGGTAAGACTACCTGAAACCAGCTTTGGTTTATATTTATTTTTGAGCCACCATTTGTCCTTTAAGACCCCCCCCCCACCCCCTATCACATTTGGTTTAAGAGAGAGGGCAAGTATAGGTTTTGAACACAGACGAACTTTGGTTTTGGACTTGCGGACATCGACGGCCCTTAGAAGCATACATTGAGAGAAAAACCCCCTTAGAGTTGGGGCCAGGTAGGCATTACACCAACCCCAGAAAATTTGACAATAAAGGTTTTCAAACTGTTACTTTTGAGTCTGTGTCGCTCTTAACACCATGCCTGTCTCACACTGGTAACCAACAGTACACAGGAGCATTGTACGATGTATTTTTATAATGACTGTGTATACAATAGATGCCAGCATTAACACCGTAAAACAAACTTTCCTGATTGCTGAGCCCACAATACAGGCCAGAACTTCGATTGTTGAACACACTTTAGGAAACCTGCGCCCACAATATTTGTCAGCACTTTTGCTGTAACGAATATTTTTCTGATGGCCACAACCTATGCCATCATTTGCACTGTAAAACAAACTTTTCTGTTGTTTTTCCATACAATATTGGCCTGTGAAACACATATTCATGAAGCAGGTCTCCACACTATATTCGAGCATTGCTTTCAAAAACATGTTTTCATGATGCATGGGCCCACAATATATAGCAACAGTGTCCCATAAAATATGTTTCCCATCTGCATCTTTGACACATATAATGCCTTAAAGCTTCTATTCAGCTTAGCTGTGTGGCAGCAGCACCGTAGTACTCCCTCTGCCTGCAGTGACCCAGCTAGCATGCCCAATGGACCTTGCCTTTCTGATAAAGCTGTATGCCCCAGGCAGGCATGGACTATAGGGTATGTGCATGGGTGCTCACGGACCCTTCTTTCTGCCTGCTTTGATCTTGGCCCATATGACTTCTCCATAATGGGCGTATGGGTTGCAAGATAACGCCCGTTGATGTGGAACTTAGAACGTTGTACTGTGTTTGCCATACCTCTACAGCCACACTCAAGAAGTTGAGTTGTGTCTTACTAACTTGGTGCAGAATACCCTTCTCAAACCAAAGCTCTCTCCTGTGAGGATTTTACATTGTTTAAGATTGCCCATTGAAGTACCATGCAGGAATGTTTATGGCATGGCTTGATATCATGCAGATGGAATAGTATGTAAAGAGCTGCTGTATGAATTTTGACACAAGAATTGTAGGGCTCATTGCAAAAAGTTGAGAGGAGTCATATTGCGTTTACACGCGTAAGTGTCTGACCGAGTTCTCACCGTCAATTTTGTGTTCTAGGTATCAGTTCACCGGCAGATCAAGAATGCCTGGACAACTTGCATCTCCAAGAAGAGAGGCCTGCAGCTGATCAGAGTGATAAAGACAATCAACATGGAGAAGATATGCCTCCAGAGAATATGGAAGAACAATCTTTGGAGGAGTGCAAGCTCCCTTCAGGCAAGAGAAAACCAACTAGTTACTGCGAAGGAGAATCCCTGATACTGCAAAAGAAGAAACCTGTCATAGTACGGAAGACCACGTATATATCCGAAACAGGAGAGGCTGAGGGGCCTCATCTCGAATCTGACAAATGGAACACTTCACAGAGTAATTCTTGGCAACTGGGAGCCTCTCAAGAGGAGGTGCCTCCCTGTTCGTCTCCACTTCATGATATGACTTTGGTCCCAAACATTGATCCTACCAATCTGTTTGCCAATTCCCTGTCCAGTCATATGTGGAATAACACGTTGGAAGAAATCTCTGGGACCAGCAGTATGAGTACCTCCTTTCATGAGTGGCCAAGTACATTGGGAGGATTAGAAGGTGGCCGTGGTACAGGTGCATTTTCAAAAAATGTGTGGAATAGCACTCTGGAAGAAATTGCAGGTAGCAGCAGTGGCAGTGTGTCATATTGCACTGCATGGAGGAATACATTAGACAAGGGCACAGATGGTAGCAATGGGACTAAATTGGGACTGAATGCTTGTAGGAGCACTTTAGAGGAAGAAGCTGTTGGTATCAGTGCAATTGTGCCAGGCCAGAGCTTTCTGGAGAGCACTTTGGATAAATCGGCTGGGAGTCGTTGTGGCAATGCCCATAGGGTAGAAAAAGAGAAGACTTCTTCCAAGAACATCGCTAATTCTGATGAATTTAGACTTGGTTGCGATACAAAAATTCAGATGGATCAGCCAGATACAGGAATAAGAGGTTAGTAACAGTTTGTCTACATTTCTTTATTGGGGGGTAATTCACTAATCTGCTTTCAATGTGTTTTGGACTCTTTCCAGCATATACTTACTAATTCCCAAAATTAGATGTTTTCAAATAGGAAAGTAATGTAAAGCTACTTTCTGTGGGGACATTTTTTATTATAATATGTACTGTTCCTTCGCTAACATACTCTTTCCAGTTATGCTTATGTACAAACACATGGTTTCCCCAAGGGATATCACAATGACATGCATATGACCATTCTCTATGTCACCCTACTGATACAGAAAATTCAAAATATGATCCATTCTTCATAATAATTTGGTCATAAATGCCCCAGGAATCTTCTTGCCAAAAATCTGCACCTTCCGAGCATGCTACCATGCAGCCTTTTGGGGCTCACCCTAGTTTATCTTTCTCTCTTCCCTCCTTCTCAACTTGCCAGGAATACTGCCCCTGCAGCAGGCAAGCCAGAAGCATGGTAACATGATGTTGCTTTCTTCAGTTCCAGAATTTGGAATTTACAGTCCCCAGTAAACGAGCCTCCCTTCATGTGGCTGTGCCCTCCGTTTCCCTATTTAAGCACATTTTCTTGTTTTAAAAATTAGTGATTGCATTTTTGATGTAGTAGTATGAACGGATATCTCTATCCTTCCCCTGTTCATACTTGTTGGCTTTCCGAAAGAGAATATAAACTTCATTATTTCAGTTACTCGGTCCTGTCTTTCTTGTGGAATTTATTTGGTTGAGAGCTTGATGCCTTTCGGTTGTAGAGCCTCCCCTTATCTATTACATCAGATACCCTAAGTGAAGCCTCCCATTTTGCTCTTGCCTATATCTATCCCTGAAGATATACTTTCAAAATAAGAGAAAAACAATAGTACCCCCAAATACTCTTCCAACCCTCCCCTGAACTCTTTGCATGCTCACAGCCATACTGATCTTGGCCAGTAATGTTTTCTTTTTGTTTTGATATGTGTTAGGGAGAATTCTCTGTAATGCTAATTTCCCAAACCTAATGAGTCCTCCAGCAGCTTTTTTGGATTTTTTGGGGTTATTTTTTTCTCTCTGGTAAAAGTGAGATTATTTTGCTCCCACTCTTAGGCATGATTTGAGGTGTTCCTTTAACTTTCCATGTGTTTTATAGGCTATGGGGTATTTTACTCCACAGGGTCTCATGTGTTTTTTTGAGGTGGGTTACACAGCACCCTCCGTGCTGTAACCCAGGGGTGTCGTAGTGACCCCCCAACATAGACTCCATACCCTGGGACTGACTACTGTCTCCCAGGGCATGT
The DNA here is from genome assembly GCF_040938575.1 of Ambystoma mexicanum. NCBI lineage: Eukaryota > Metazoa > Chordata > Amphibia > Caudata > Ambystomatidae > Ambystoma > Ambystoma mexicanum. Next base: position 259,511,181 of record NC_090922.1, read on the forward strand.
AAAGTCACCATTGGCTTTGCTAGTCCCAGATTATGAACAAAAACCAGTACAAACCATCATATTGTGGACGTACTGGTCGGGGCAATTCGATTGCCCCGGGGTCTGTTGTTCGAGGGGGCACGTCTGGTGGCAGTGGATACTACTTTTTATATTCGACCACGAATATATCTCTATGGGATTTTCCCATTGTTCGAGGCTACCAACTTTAATTATTTAATTCTTATAGCCTCCAACATACCGCCGGTTTATTTATTTAATATTAATTCACCGGTTGGTATTTTCTGCCAGAACTCGGTTTTAAAATGATGTTTGTGTTCGCCTCTGTAACTCCAAACCAAAGGTCGAGCCCTTTGTTCCACTTTTGGTGGGCTTCTCCACAGAAGCCTCCAAAAGTGGTGCCACTCTGTCTGGGTACCGCAGGGGGTGTGGGAGGGGGTTTAGGCACCCTGGACTGAGTTACCTTGGTAACTCAAGTCGCACTCTGGTGTGATTGGCACAAGTGGTGAGCCGGCCGGCTCACCACTTAGCATGTTTGATTGACAGCTAGGCTGAGTGAATGGGGTTGTGCTGCATAAAAGCAGGGCTTTTGGGACTGGAACTTCAGAAGTCGCCACAGGACCTGAAAATCCAACGAGGGAGAAGCTGAGCCGACCTGCTATGACGACACCACCACTGCTGAACCGACTCACCACTTCGCAACGACAGAGGCGATCTCCCGGCTGGAGAGTCTTCTTCCCCTGACTGGTGGGCACAACCAGTTTACCCTCTTTTTCTCGCATCCCAGGACGTCTTGTGGTCGAATTGCCCGTGCCAAGCACCCCGGCAACCGGATAGCCACTTACCACTGGACCGCGAATAAAAGGACCGCTCCTTTTAATTGAGAACTCCGCGGCTGGTTTCTTCCCTGGCAGTGCAACAGACTCCTGCTTTTCTCCCCGACGAGATCTGCTCTTCCCCCGGACGAAGCACCGACCTGCACCCGCTGCCAGGAACAACTGCCCCCACTGGAGTATTCTCACCATTTTAAGGTACCGTGTCCGCCAGGGCCCCCTTTCTAAAGATTGCTACAAGGTAATGATAATCCCTTAACCTTCTGGACTGGGCTGGCCGCCTTGACCATCTAACTGGTCCCTTTCTTTTTGGTACAACTCTTTCTGAACTTATTGCGAGACTTTTGGGCACTTTGAACCTTGTGACCTTGGACACATTTCGACCGGAGCCTCTTAAAGTGGGTCCGGCCTTGTTAACTTAGACTATACGTTTTTAACCTGCCTTCTTCTCCTAATGTGTTCTTCCGAAAGTGTTGGGATCTGTTTCTATCTTTGCTCTGCCTTTCTCTCCCCTTTAAACCGATTGATTAGAGTGCCATCTTCGTTAAGCGCTCACCACTGTCTGAAAATAAGTGTTGCTTTACTTAAGACTTGTCTAACTAATCGTTGAAGGGTGCGTATATCTGTTACTGACCGTGTTTTTGAACTGCTTGATATTAGTGCCAGTGTGTTTTATTGTGTTTTTAAATAAATAATCTCTTTTACACCAAGCTTTGGTCAGTGTTTGCTTGTTCTACTGTGTTCTTTTGACCTATTGTGAATACTCTGTATACTGCCTAACTCTTCTTGAGGGAGGTCTGACTGCTCAGCCACAGCTACCAAGTGAATCTGTGTGGTACAGACTGCTACCAAGTGGGTTTACTGCCAAACACCTGTAGTCTTAAATCTTTTGCAGTGGTCCCAGAGGGAACTGCACAGGTTTCTGCCTAACAATATGTTTTTGTTATATTCAAATGGTAAAGCCAGCTTATTGTTTTTCTCCTGTTAATGCTTAGTTGTTTACTGTAAACCCTGTTTGTACCACGTTATTTGATTTAGATTTTTTGTGTGGATTTGTTGACTGTGAAAGGGACTGTTAACCAGAATGAGGGGGTACAGTGCAGTATGAACCCACCTTTTCACAACCTTTGTACTGATTCATTTTCACAGCATGCTTTTGCCAAACATAAAGGATAACAGTTCTTATTTGATAAAGAGATCAATAGGTTAGCTGATGGCTGAGCCTTGCAGCTGTTTTTGTTTGAGTCTTAGTTATTTTGTATAGAAAGCTGTGCAACTCTACATTACCAGTTGATTCCCAGGTTACCACACAACCGTGCACAGTTTTAGATTTTGTTAAACTTTGTCGTTTTTGAAATTGCAAACTAGGCCCCAAAATGTGCTGTACAAGAAGAGTTAAATCTATGAATAAATATATCAAGGGTATGGGGTGAGCAAATGTCTTAACACCAATAAAAGCAAGACAAATGAAATTCAGGAAATCTATAAACCAGGGTGTATTCACATCAAATAAAGCAGGCTATATGAATGTGACATTTTTTGGAAAGGAGTGGAAGTAAGGGGCAGTAGTTGCTAGTGAAGGGTGGCTGTGCATGCTAGGAGAATATTACACAGCCACTATAGTGGCTGTGTAGTTATGGTTAAGTTGCTGTTTCCATAGGACGAGCACTCTTTGGGCTGCTTATAACTCCGCTCCCCCTGGACAAATCCTCACCAAACTTTGCAATAAAAAGTATATGGGCCACTCTGAATTGTTTTGCAAAGTTTGGTGAGGTTTGGTCCAGGGGTAAAAGTTATATGGGGGGGGGGTCCCAAAATGTCTTTTTTTCCCATAGACTGAACGGGGGAAAAGTTTGTGCACACCTACAGCCCAAACCGCTGGACGGATTTTCACCAAATTTGCAGCAGTAGCTTGGTCCCGAAAGTGTGCTTTTGTAAATTTTGTGAGAATCCGTCCAGTAGTTTTCTTTAAAACGACCAAAAAATATGTCTCAAAAAATGAGTGATATCTATGTCTGCTCCGCGGTCACACTTCCCTGTTCACTCCGTGGACAAGATAACGATTGGCTAATGGGCTCGCGTCATGACCACGGACACGCAACATGTCCGCAGATTGGCTGGAGTCAGGCCTGATGTGTGTCAGATTGTTCGGATGCTCCCGACATCTTGGATCCGCCGACAGCGCAGCAGCGAACAGAGGCGAAATGCAGTTTTGGGGAGTGTTTTGGTGTGTCAGAGTGCTTGAGGAGGTTTAGAGAGTAAGAGATGGGTGAAATACTGTATTTGTTTAGGCGGCAGGTGCTAATGATGTGTTCGCCATGCCCGCGCTGTCTGGGATGTTTGTAATTACTGAAAATGAGGGGTCTCAGAAGGATAGTATTTCTGTCCGTGCTATGCGCAGGCAAATTCAAACTGTTCTAAGGACACGCGTGGTGTCAGTGGTCATTAAAATTGAGTGCATGCCGCAGGTAAAATTTTTGATTCTATGGGTGTGGTACTGAGGTATAAGCCGCCATGGGTGTGATATGCTGCGGTGGTTGTGGCCAGGACCTAGAGTCTAGGGTGTATTGGCCTACGGCCATGTACCCAAGAATCTAGGCCCTGGCCACAACCATCGCAGCATATCACACCCATACATCACACCCATAGAATCAAATATCTATCTGGTAGGTGTGGGCAGGGCCTAGAGTCCTGGGTGCAAATTGAGTATATGCCGCAGTTAAAATGTTTCATTCTATGGGTGTGCTAATGACTTATAAGCCACCATGGGTGTGATATGCTGCAGTGGTTGTGGCCAGGGCCTAGAGTCTTGGGTGCATGACCGTAGGCTGTAGGCCGATGGGTTTGATATGCTCATTGGTGAACCTTTGGTTTGTTGCATTTGGTACGTTTCTAGTGCATCATCTGTGCTGTCATTAGAGTGCAATGGATGAATTGTATAATGGTCCAAAAGAGTGGATACTGCAGCAGGATCCAGAAGTTCAAATGGACCAGTTTCTGATGACTCTTGAATTATTTCAGTTGTTTCTCTTAAGGTTTCCTCGATATTTATTTCTTGGTAGTGTTCATTATTGTCTTTCAGATATTGCAAGGCTTGTCTAACTTTATGTAAGTCCACGAGTTGTTGCTAATTGTTTTTGTCCTTTGTTGGTACACCATTTACTATGACAATTAAAGATTGCTCTATTGGACGTTGCACTCCTAGATTGTGCATATTTTCTGTCAGATCTAATGGTAAACTACTTTTCCACAAATGCCTTTCGCCAATTCAGAGGGAGGTAATTTTGCTGTTTTTGGTTGAAGGCATATTATTGCTTGAAGTGGGAGTACTGTTTGAATTATGATGCTCATACAAATTGAGTTGTTGCAGGGGTTTTGGTAGTGGGAATAATTCCAAGTTATTTGTGATGGCACGTGAAGGAGTTAGGTTGTTGTCAGGTTTTGTAGTGCAGTAACTGCAACATATTAAGGGTTCACTTATTTCGTATTTGTTTTCTGCTAAAAGGTAGAGAGCTAATTCAAACCATTTGGAGTCTTCATTGTCTTCTATTTTGTATGTTACGTCTATAGTTTTTGTGTTACTTTTGTAAAAAGATCTGCGGCAACACACACATGGTTTAGTACTTCAGCGGATGTACTTTTAAATTTTCATATTTCCTTTTTGTATGTGTTTAATAGAAGGTTGCCATGTGCACAATTATTGTTAGTCTGTTCTAAAGCTATTGCATTTTGTAAGTGGCTTTCACTTCTAAAATATTTTCTCTGGATACGGTTGATTTCTTCTTGTATGTATTTGGGTGTACCATGTAGAAGAGTGTTATTTAAATTGGCTAGTTCTAAAGTAGGACTTTTAGCATGGAACAGTTTATACACTAGATTTCTTACATTTGAAAGATGTGTTGATATTATTTTGATATCATGGAAGGTGCTTTTGCAAATGGATCCTGAAATGCAGGCTAATGAATGTCCTTGTAGTCCTGTGTATTTGCGCACTGGACAGGTATCCATATTTTGCAGCACTTTCACTTTGATTTTTTCTTTACCTTTCGCATACTGATTGAGGAACTGGCATAAAGATTTGAAAGATTTGTTGGGAATTTTACACATTGAGGTGCACGGCCATTTGTATACTGGACATTCAGGTTCAGTCGAATGGAGAGGTAAATCTGAGTTTTCTGGGGATACTTTTGTAAGCAGTGTTTCTTGTTCCATGATGGTATTATTGATTTTTTCATATCCTCGTCCACTGCTATGGATGGCAATTGTGTTTGGTTTTGTTTGTATGCTTCTTCATTAAAATATGGTTCTGTGGTCGTGGTGTGACTCCGTTCACCTCCACAGATATTTAAGAAGTTATTTTTGTTGACATTCTGTTTATTATGAAGTTTCTTTTGTAGTTTAGTACTTAGTTTTGTTAGTGGTTTCATCCTGTTTAAAACTAAAATAACTAACTTCCTTTTGAGAAAGATTGCACTGTCTACGAGAGCTTCTAGGATTAATTTTCTACGGTAGGTTTTAAGGGTTGTGGATGATTTCACTCCTGTTCTTATTAGATTCTGAAGGACTCGGTGGCGGAACATTTTTGCTAAAATACTTTTTTTAGTATGGTTTCTTGCTAGTATATGAGGATTAGGAGCACTGTTAGCAGTAGTGGTAGCCGAATTCTTGTTAAGCATTTTCTGTTTCGTTTCACATTTTGATAGAGGATGCAAAGTTTCTGTAGTTGAAGCGTCTTTTGTTTCGCTAAATGACTGCATTAGCTGTTTTGTTTGAACGTTTTCTACAAACTCTGGTAGAGATGGATGCTTATTTTGGACACTTATTTTCATTTGCTCTATTTCTGTTTTGCTTTCTACGGACTTGCTTTTTGGTAGGCATTCTTTGGGGTCTCTTAAACAAAAGAAGGTATGGGTTGGTCTGTTTTACAATGTATGTGTGCTGTGTGCATGCGTGTATGAGTTTGATGGGGAAGTTGTTTGTGGTGGTGTGTGAATGTGCATTGGGCAGTTACAACAAGTTGGGAAGGCTATTTTTCTGTTTGTATGTTACTACACTCTAGTTCAGATGAGAGTTGAAATTGAGCTAGTGGTGAGGAGAAGCATTAATAGTAAACTTAATGGTATAAAATTAAAACAGTTATTTGTTCTGCAGTACTAACATTCTAAGGCTTTAGTATGTTGTTTTTGTTCCAAAAAAACAGGGATTTTTGTGCCATTCTGCCTCTTAATCTCTGTTTAATAAATGGGAATTTGTGGGCAGAATGGTTCAGAAATAAATGTTTTTTTTGGTGCGCAAATTACATGAATGAACCACACAGTCTCTTTGAAGAACAGTAAGGATATAAAGGTAGTATTCTATTTACTTTTTTTGTTGTGGAATGAGCAGGTTTCTTTGGATATGTTGTTTGCAGTTTAGATGCTGTTGATTTTCAGGAGAGTGGTCTTCACTGCAATTGTAAAAGGAAGAAGTTAGTAATTTTGTGTGTTTACAGCACTGATGTTAATGTGCAAGTTAACTTTTATGTTTTTGTGGTAGTAATCTCGTTTGATATCTGAACATAGTGTATGCACGCATTTTATTTGATTATGTGCAGCCTTTATATGTTATTTGCAGTATGTTAGTTCAACCTGCTTCGCAAATGAGTACAATTTTAAGTTCATGAAATTCACTTGTTGTTTTGCAGCTGTGTTGTAGATAGCAGAGAGGTTTGGAAGTGATAGTTCATTATACTAGATGGGAAAAATTTGAATATTTTCATATTATAACTAGACATGCGAATGATCGGGAGCACCTGAGAGGGAGATTTCACCACAGCAATCGGGAACCTTTATTTTTCTCATACGAGCGCATTGGGGTTAGCGTTAATTTAGGTGGGAGACACTAAAAAATGGTGACATTTTTTAATGAAAAATCGAGTTTCGCACGTAAATCGGGAGGGTTGGCATGTATGTATAGGTTATGGGGGAGATAGTAAAAAGTGGTGCCATTTTTCAATGAAAAATTGGGAGTCTTGTGCCTAAATCGGGAGGGTTGGCATGTATGTATAGATTATGGGGGAGATAGTAAAAAGTAGTGCGATTTTCCAATGAAAAATCGGGAGTCTCGCGCTTAAAGCGGGAGCGTTGGCATTTATGTATTGCCTATGCAGATTTAGTGGCATTACTTTGTTTATATGGCTTTATAAGAGTTGTACATGTACTCTGAATAAAATATGCATACCTGTACTTTGCAATCATGCATGTGGATATGCATGGAGCTGTAAGTAGAAATCTTCGAAACTTGAACAATAGTTTTTGTAGTAGGTGCTTTCTAATTATATGAGACTTGTATTCAGAGTGATCAACAGTACATTTGAAGTGCGGAATTCTGATGATGGGGTTAGATGTAGAGGTCTTGGGATGGTTGTGTGACTGCTTAGCTGTGTCCAATGAGGGAATGGATTTGCGAGTGATGTCGAAAGGGTAGAAGGGCTGGCTAAGAGTTACGTGTCGCGTGGACACCGCGCCTGTCCGCAGGTAGGGTGTGCCACAGACAGGGTTTTACAGCAAATCCAGCATGGAAAGGGGACTGTAGGGATCAGCCAATCAGATGTTGACGTTGTTGACGTTGTTGATTTGTGTAGAAAGAGAGTGTGTGTAGTGAAAATGGCAGAGGTGGAGACAGTCCGGGTTTTGGTGCTCAGAGATATGTTTGTCCATGGTTTACAGCACTATTCTCAATGCAGGCATGTGGCAAACAATTTCGATGTTAGAGGAGTGGAGGTGGTGTGACTGCAATGTAGAGGCAATTCTCCAAGTTTGCAGAGATATGCATCGGATGAACAGTCCCCATGTGGTAGTTTTGCACTATGGTGCTTTCCATTTGGGCTACGTGAGTTCCCCTACTTTGTTGTGAGATTTGGAACAGTTGGTTCAAGCAGTAATCAATAACTTCCAACTGCAAAAGTAATTTTTTCTGGATTACTTCCTAGAGCAAAATGGGACAACAGTTCTGTTTTTTGTCCTGATCAAAGCATTGCTAGGTGTGCAATCAATCGGCATGCGTGCGTTCATGCTAAGAGCTGGTATGTTTTTCTGTAGCCACGAGAACATTGTTTCGAGTAATGCAGCTTATTTCGAAGCAGGTGGTGTTTCTTTAATTTTTGGGGGGAAATTACATGTTTTTTTGGAATGTAAGGGTTGCTTTGGAGCAGGTTATGTGAAGATTTTAGGAGTAAACTAAGAAGAACCCCCCCCCCAAAAAAATATAAAAATAACAGGTGTCTGTCAGGCATCTGCAAAACCCCCCCAAAAAACGCCTCTTTTCAGAGCCCACCTTAAAGGGGAAATGGGGAACAGTATTTAAATGTACATTCGCCACGCTCAGATTTTCTACATGTCCGGGGACATGGCGGTAGTCTGCGGACAGCGCATATTACATACGGGGATTCTGGGGTGGAGAGGCATGCAAATGAGAATGAGCGGAGCTACGGATTGGTCAGTAAACTTTAGTGGGTGTGTTGTGTTTGGAGAGATTCAGTGAGGACGTCTTTTTCCTGAGAGGAAAACAGACAGCTATGGCTGTGTGTGCTTGAAAACAGATTATCTGGATTTTGGGAGACTCATTGATACATTGTTTGAAGGTGCATGCAGAACGTTGTGGTATATCTGCAGATCTTGGATTCCCACATGTGGAAGTGCACTGGCATGGAGTTCATGGAATGAAGTGGCTGGACTTGGTACCTCTCTGTGCCACTTTACAGGCAGAGCGTCATCCTGACATAATTATAATTCATTGTGGAGGAAACGGTTTAGTACATGTGTCCGGAATTTCTTTGCAATTTGCAATGAAGGAAGGACTTGAGAAGGTCATGGACATGTTTCCGAATTGCCAAGTAATTTTTTCACGTATTGCGCAAAGACAAATGTGGCGGCATTCTTCTTCATTTGGTCCACAAATGGAGAAAGCAAGGAGCAATGTCAATAAGGCTGTTTGTGCCTTTCTAAGAGATGTTGGCATGTCGTCTTTCCACATTGAAAATATTATGTTTCGCAGCACATTCATTTTTCGCAGAGAGAGAGTCCATCTTGCATATGCTGGCAATCAGATTTTTATTCGAAATGTACAAAATGCATTGCAACCTTTTTTGGAATTATAGTATTCTATTTTGCATGGCATGTTGACGAATCCAAGTTTTTGAAACACACAAAACACCACCAAAAGACTCTTTTCAGAGACACCACTTACTCCCAGAGAAAAGTGCATTGGTTTTGCTAGGGTTGCACCCCAAAATGTTATCTGTCCTAGGACTGTCTGTGGACTTTTAAAAAAATGTGCGGGGGCCTGCACCGTTTACTTCATAGTTCTATTTTTAAACTGAGAAAGGCGGCTCTGAAAAGAGCCTTTTTTCAAAACCTTTTGTTGTTTTATATATTTTTTGTGGCTTTTTCTACACCCGACACACTAGGAGAGGAGAGGAGAGGAGAGGAGGGGAAAGGAGGGTAAGGAAGGGACACCAACCACGGGGATAAGAAAGGGCAGGTGGAGAAAGGAAGATGTAGGGTGGGCCTTATTTAGGTTGGTAGCAGCTCTTTTGGTGCTCCCTGACCATAGTCTTGAAAGCACTTCGAAGATTCTCCCCCCTGCAGAGTACTGCGTTGCAGTACATACACAATATTGTGACCCTCGAAAGGTAAGGGACAACAGCATCGCAAATGGCCTGTGAAGCAGCTGGAGGGATGCTCTCTCCCACAGGAGTGTCTCTTATGGTGAGAGGATCGGAAACAGAGGATGCTGCGGAGGAACTCGACCTAGTACGTTCTTTACATGGTACAACTTTGCGAATGTCCGCACTGTGGAACAAAGTTAGGGGTCGCTTCATGGATGTCGTACCAAAGCTGTACGAACCACGTCTCTCACGCCTCAGCACCAAATTGCACTGGTTACAGGTGACCTTGTTTGCACGTGCTTTCGGTACTTTACCATGAACGGTAAACAACCACCACACCCATGACTCCCAGCGAGTGCTGGTAGTAGGGAGTTCCTCTACCTCATTCTCTTCATCCTCTTCATCCTCGTTCTCTACATCCTCACGCGTATTCCCCTCTGCTGGCCCCTGGGGAGGTGGTGGTGGTGGGAGGTTTGGGGGTGGTGCTGAGGCTGATGTAGCAACAGCAGTCATGGATGCCATTAGGGTTGGTGAGGTAATCTCCGCTAGAGCACTAAAGGCAGCAAAAGTCAATCTCCAATAGCCAGAAGTACAATGAAGATGAGCTCTGGGGTGTGGCCTTTTATAGGGGTGCAGTGGTGCGCCTCGTGACCATATCGATCACTCAAAAGCGATCAAAAAGTTCCAAAATACTTGTGGAAAGCTAGGGCCATTGTCTGAGACATGTGAAATGGTGATTTTTTTACTGTAAAATAATTTGGATTGTTTGCATAAATTCTTTTAAAATGTTGGGGAAGCGGACAAAGTGCACACATTAGGACACACGCTCACCGTGGGTGCGGTCACATGATGACGTTGTGAACACGCCCACGAAGGGAATGGGTGTCCGCAGGACACCAAATGCACAGGAACTGTGGTGCGCATGCGTGCGGGTGTTCTACGGACAGTGTTTGGGTCCTGAAACTAATTGAAAGTGCGACACAAGTGAGATGGACAGTTACGGACAGGCGCGATGTTCGCAGGATTTACGGGTATGGTGCGCATGTGCGTAGATGTTCTGCAGACTGTACGTCCAGGTATAGTGTCCTTAGGACACCTCCATTTAGTTTGACTATGGACATCGCAGCCACCGCGCTTGTTCTATGGACATTTCCATCTTGGTTGCGAACGGTAAAGACCGGTATAGTGTCCTTAGGACACTTCCATTTTGTTATTTTACGGACATCCCGGACAGCTGGTGTCTTCTAAGAACAGTTTCATCTTGGTTGCGAATGGTACGGATAGGTGTACTGTCTTTAAGACATCCATATTTTGTTAATTACGGGCAGGCCGGACAAGCGCGCTGTCCGCGGCCATTTTAACTGTTTTGAGAAGAAAAAAAAAATTGGACACAAACCATTTCATTAAAACTAACATAACATTTATTTTATTATACACATATAAAGCAATTAAGAAAGAGAGGGGGAAGCCAAAACTGAAACAAATGTAGGGGAATTAGGCGTTTGCAGAGGATCGTTGTGAGGGGATGAAGGGATGGAAGTTTCGTCAAAACGTTTGTTGTTCGTGAGGGTTTGGGGATACTTCACTGGGACATGGAGAGGCGGGACAGGTACAGGTAGTACAGTGGTATCTAATTTTTCCTTTGACGTGCTCCTCCACAAATTGCCTTAAACCATTGAAATTATCTTTCAGCATGTCCACTTTCTGTTCTATGCGTTGCAAGGTGTCTTGCATTGTGCCTTTTGGTGGAATTTCTTCAATCTTTGCACGTTCTGTTAAAAATAAATTTATTTCTGAGGCTTGTGGAATCTGCTTAGATCACATGCTGTGCATAGGCCGACATCTAGTGGAAGCTGCAGAGTATTACAGTTTGTTTTTCGAAACTCGAAAATGGACGTCGACACAGGGCGTGCCAGTAATACTATCCCTAGTGTGACGTCCACTGTACCCAAGATCCCTCACGCGTCTAGGATCCTCAGATTGTTTTTTTCCGCCATAATGGTCGGAAGCATTTTACGGAGTCCCCTGGCCTTAGCCATACTTTTGCTAAAAATTTAAGAGATTAATCTATTCACACCCTTCCCCACCCCAACGTCGAACTTCGACACTCGACGCCAGCTGGAGAAGAAATCGACCGTCGGCTGCTGCACGACGGATTTGGGCCTTGGAAGGCCTCTGGCCTCGGCCCTGCAAGTAGGGAGAGTGGGGGGTGGTACATACTCTACACTCTTGGTATATAGGTACACCTTATACATTTCCTACACTTAACTGCCCGCTGCCTCAAGGTGCGTATGGAGGGTACCCCTTTTCAATTCTGCCCCAAGTGCAATCGCAAATACCCTTGGGTCGACAGGCACGCCACGTGCAATCTCTGCTTGCCGAGGGACCACCCCGAAGCGAACTGCAGAGCGTGTAGTAGGTTTAAACCTAAGACACTTAAGGACCGTTCGACGAAGCGTTGGGCCCACCACGCCAGGCAGGCGGCCATGACAGCGGAGGGCGCCTTCAGCGATGGCAGCGACGCCGTACTTTTGGACGGCGAGGGCATTACGGCGTCGAAAGACAGCCGAGCGCAGGTCCCCGACCTCGGAAGGTCGTCCGGCAGGGCGGCTATGGGGAAGACCCCCGGCGACACAAGCGCTTCACATACTACACACACTAAACACACGAAGTCCAACCGAGACTCGACGACGTCGGGTTCTCGGAAAGAGGCACAAACTGAACGGTCCGATTTGGTGTCCTCTGGGCGCTCTCGATCAAGATCGCCGCATGACTCCAGGCAATCATCCACTCTTGCCAAGAGTGCCTCGCTCCCTAGGCTAACAGAAGTTCGATCGTCGGAAGACGAAGACGACTTGCACCCCCAGGCCGCACTCCAGGAGTCGGAGCCCACAGTTAAAGCCAGCGAGGCCCCACGCTCAAAGGCCAGGGACACCACTCCCGATCCTCGACGCCAGGCGTCGAAAAACTCCGGAGCCACTAAGGGACAGGGAAAACATTTTTCAACGCACGGGGAGGGGGGAAAACAGCAGAAGAAACTACCTGTGCATTCTCCCACACCTGTGAAAACACTCCACTCCCCCTAAACGGACAGACAAAACCAGGTCTGCTGATAGGTCTACAACCAGCAAAGCTACTCAAGATAAATCCCATAGACTTGCTGAGAGAGTCATTCCCAGTTCCAAAAAATGGTCCAGTGAAGATATAGATAGGGTCATGTCAAGAATGTCTTCTTTGGCTGATTTTTAGGATAAAAATCCAGAACATTTCCTCTCGTATGATCCACAAGGGGCCACACCCTCAGGCTCTACTGATCCTATCCCCCCCAGTAAAAAGCCCCGATTTGAAACTCCGAGGTCAGAACCCTTCGAGGTACTACCTTACGCAAGACCATACTTACGGTATCAAGGAGAGGCTTCCTTTGGTGAGGACCAAGAATTTGGTATGATAGAAGAGCAAACCGGGACGGGCTACTATGGGGATGATGAGGACCAGGAAGAAGAAGAGGATGACCCGGAAACATACAGAGTAGATTCCCCGGTAGAGAACCAAGCCCCGGTTACCGACTCCCCGGTCGATAACCAACCCCTCCTAAATGAGGTTCTCGCTCGCGCAGCAGAACATTTCCACATTGACACCCACGGTGTCCAGGAGGAAAGGGACTTCGCAGAAGAGTTAGTGGGAGAAAGGAGGCCTGTTGCCCAGACCATCCCTATCCTTAAGTCCATTCAGCGGAGAATATATCCGTCCCTGGTGAACCCGAACCTCACCAGAGCAGTCAATCCCAGGGTTGAAAAACTTTTCAGGGAGGCCCAGTCTGACCCTCTCTAAATTAAGAGGACATCTGAAGCCAGACTCCCTAGTTGTCACCAACACTCGTAAGAGGGCTGGAACACCCTTGTCATCGTCAGAAGCTCCTCCCGACAAGGAGAGCAAAAAACTATACCGTTTCGGCAGCAAAGTAGCCTCAACGTCCGCCTATCAAGCAAGGATTGCTAACTCCACCACCCTGTTGGCCAGCTACAACTGCCATCAGTGGGAAGAAGTCGCGGCACTCATAGCCTCTGCTCCTGAACCTTTAAAGGGCCAGTTAGCTCGGATTTCCGCAGAGGGTAGAGCCGTGTCTGGTTGCATTTTGAAAGCAACCTTCAACGCCGCGGACAACGCAGGCAGATTGATAGCGGAGGGCACTGTTATCAAAAGACATGCGTGGTTACGGCAGTCTGGTTTTAAGGCAGAAACCCAGGCATCATTGTTGGACAAACCGGTGGAAACCGATCTGTTGTTTGGTAAGTCGATCGAAGACGCACTGAAAAATGCCAAGGACGAATACGAGACACTCAAGTCCCTTGGCCAGTTAACCAATAAAACCCCTAACCAGAGAGGGAATAGTCATTTTCGTCACCCACGCGGCCAAAATTCCCAGAGAGGATCTAACTATTCCCAGGGGCAGGGTACACAGTGGAACAACAACCAACAGTCTACCCAGGGTTACGGCAGGGGTAATAGGAGAGGTCGTGGTAAAGGCAGAGGCAGCCCCAGCAGGGGAGGCGGCACGCCTCCACCAAAGCAGTGACGCTCAGTTCAGGGTCCCTTCTCACGCAACCCCAGTAGGGGGACGCATTTCCAACTTCACCCAGGCTTGGGAAGGGATCACATCAGACAGGTGGTGCTGTCAACAGTATCCACAGGATATTGTATAGAGCTACTGCAGCGTCCCCGGAACCATCCTCCACGACAAAGAGTACACTCCCTAGAACATCAGAAGATTCTCCTCGAGGAGATCGCCATTCTGCTACAAAAGGACGCGCCGGGACACCAGGTAAACAAGGGTATTTATTCAACTTACTTACTTGTGCCAAAGAAAGACTTGACAATGCGCCCAGTATTGGATTTACGGCCTGCCAACAAGTATGTCAAGCCCCAAAAATTTCGTATGACCACGCTACAAGAGGTAATCCCCCTCCTAAAAAAGGGGGATTACATGGCAACCTTGGATATGAAAGATGCTTATTTTCATATTTCCATGTTCCCAGCGCACAGAAAGTACTTGCGCTTCAAGTCGACACTACCAATTCAAGGTACTGCCCTTCGGGATAGCTTCAGCACCAAGGGTATTCACCAAGGTACTGGCGGTGGCGGCTGCACACCTACGCAGGGAGGCAATCCCGGTGTACCCTTTTCTGGATGACTGGCTCATAAGGGGGGAAACCCCAGGAATTTGCAGGACAAACATTCAAAGGACTATCGACCTCCTCCACGAGTTAGGCTTCTCAATCAACGAGAATAAGTCAAGCCTGGTGCCAAGCACTTCAAAACAATTCCTAGGAGCAATCCTGGATACCCAAGAGGGGTTGACCTTTCCTTCAGAAGAAAGAATTCGGAATATACTACTGCAAATTCCGCATTATCAGTCCGGTCAACAAATAACGGTACGCAAAGCAATGTGTTTACTGGGCATGATGGCGTCATGTATTTACCTGGTCCCCCACGCGCGCCTGCGCATGCGTCCCATGCAGGAATGGTTGGCGAAACAGTGGTCTCAGGCAAGTGGTCAGTGGGACGATCTAGTGGTCGTTTCGCCAACACTGGTACAAAGCCTTCACTGGTGGACAAGAGAGAATCTCGCACAGTGGAAACCCTTTTACGACCCTGAAGTACAGGCAGTAACCCCTACAGATGCATATCTGACGGGGTTGGGAGCTCACCATCTCCACCACACAGCTCAGGGTCTCTGGTCTCACTCAGTGGCCAAGAACCACATCAACCTGCTAGAGCTTCTGGCAGTATTCAGAGCGCTTCAGGTGTTCGAGCCCCACCTACTAAACCTGTCAGTGCAAATCCGGACGGACAGCACAACAGCCATGTTCTACCTAAACAAGCAAGGAGGGACTCGCTTGCCAAATCTGTCCAAGCTTGCCCAGAAGATCTGGATATGGGCACTCAGACGGAACATCTTCCTGTTATCACAACATGTTCCAGGGGAGCTCAATTCCCTAGCGGATGCTCTGAGCAGAGACTCCCTCCCAGAGGAACACGGATGGGTTCTACACAGAGAGGTCGTAGAAGATATTTTCCCCACTATAGATTTATTAACCACAAGCGAAAACAGACAATGCCCAGGATTCCATCCAGGTTCCCCCAACCAGACTCCCAGGGGAACGCCCTGTGGATGAACTGGTCAGGGATGTTTGCGTACGCTTTTCCACCAACTCCTCATCAGGAAAGTGGTGAACAAGATGTACAGGGAATCGATGACGCTCGTCCTAGTTGCTCCCATGTGGGCAAGACAACCGTGGTTCCCACACCTACGCAGGATGGCGGTGTGCGAGCCCATCAAACTTCCAGCCTGGTACAACCTACTGTCCCAGCACCAAGGTCAAACAGTGCACCAGCAACCCAACACAATGAACCTGGCAGCATGGCTCCTGAGGTCATAGAGTTTGGACATCTCAACTTGCCACAGAGGTGTATGGACATCCTAAAGGAATCTAGGAAACCAAACACAAGGCACTGTTACTTTGACAAGTGGAAGAGGTTCGTTATCTGGTGCCAGAGTAGACAAATCAACCCAGTTGATTGCACTCCTTCCACTATTGTTACATACATGCTCCACCTGCTAGATGCAGGATTGGTTTTTAACTCACTGAAAGTACACCTGGCAGCCCTGTCGGCTTACACCACTTCCCATAGCAAGGTTTCGTGGTGGAAAGTACCAGTAGTTAAAGCCTTCATGGAAGGAGTAAAGAGACTTCACCCTCCTATTTCAAACCCACCACCAGGGTGGGACCTTAATGTGGTGCTAGCCAAGCTCATGGGCCCCCCCCTTTCAAACCCATGCATAAAAGCAGTCTCAAACACCTGACTTATAAAACGGCCTTCTTAGTAGCTATTACTTCTATAAGAAGGGTCAGTGAAATTCAGGCTCTGTCAGTGCAGGATCCCTTCTTTACTGTCCATAAAGACAAACTGGTTTTACGCACACAACCTAGGTTCTCACCTAAATCTATATCAACATTCCATGTAAACCAGTCCATCAAGCTTCCGGCTTTCTTCCAGGACCCGCAAAGCTCGGCTGAGGTGAAACTACACACCCTCGATGTGCATAGGGCGGTCCTCTACTATGTAAATAAAACCAGACCGCTAAGAAAAACAGATCAACTGTTTGTCTCCGTAGCTACAGGCAGAGAGGGGGATCGCGTCTCTAAAGGTGCCATCTCGAAGTGGATTATTAACTGTATCCAGCTGTGTTACTCACTCTATGAAAGAACTCTGCCTTTCACGCCAAGAGCCCACTCTACTAGAGGCATTGGGGCCACTCTGGCTTTCATTGCAAATGTACCCCTTGACACCATTTGCAAAGCAGCTACTTGGAGCTCTATTCACACTTTTGCTCAGCATTACTGCATTGACACCCATTCCAAGGCAGATACACAAGTGGGACAAGCGGTTCTAAGACACTTATTTGCTCATGACCCTTCTCACATCCCACCTCCTTCAGGTACTGCTCGCTAATCTATGCACAGCATGTGATCTAAGCAGATTCCACAAGCCTCAGAAGGGATACATTACTCACCGTAATCGTATTTCTGATGCTTGTATCTGCTTAGATTCACATGCGACCCACCCTTCCTCCCCTCTGAGAGAAGGCGCATGATTGCTTGTAGTCTTACCTTTCTGTCTATCTGCCTGGATTATCTGTACTCGCGCTACTCCTCATGCTACCTCATGTCAGAAAAAATACAATTTGAGGCTCCTTTACGCGTGAGGGATCTTGGGTACAGTGGACGTCACACTGGGGATAGTATTACTGGCACACCCTGTGTCGACGCCCATTTTCGAGTTTCGAAAAACAAACTGTAATACTCTGCAGCTTCCACTAGATGTCGGCCTATGCACAGCATGTGAATCTAAGCAGATACATTACTCACCGTAATCGTATTCCTGATGATTGCATCCCATACGTTAAGTACACATAAAGTACTGACTATTAATTTGCTTATGCAGAGAAGTGTGTACCATTATTATCGCTATCTTCCGACATTTCGTTACGCGGAAAATTCTCCTCGAGCTGCTCCAAAGTACGCACAGTTCTGTGTGAAAAACACAAATACATTAATTGTTCTGTACCTCATACAAAAAGTATACAACTATATAAGAAAAATGAAGTTTACTAACTAGTTTCTGGTAATTTGTATTCGTTGTGTTGTGTTTGTGTATTGTCACTCCTAGCTCTGCAGTTTCTGTGAGAAAATTATGTAGGAGGCATATCCTTTTAGTTATGGTATAATCCATTTCATTACATATGGTATTTAAATGGATGGTTGATGTGTTAGACGTGTAGGTTCCACTGGTTATTTATTATTACTTATAATGTGTTTATGTGCTGCTTTTTACACTTTTGCAGTTTTTCTATGGTATGATAGAACAATTTCAGATACGTCCTGAGTGTTTGGGTAGAGTTGCTGTAATCTGCGCCCGTCCGCGGACATACGCACAGTCCGTTGCCTTCAAAAATCATTAGCGGGGGGGTTCAGTATGTTCTATGTTACATGTATATAAAGTAAGGGAATCCTAGTAAACATCTCCCAAATTCACACGATGAAAGTGTATATTCAGTAAAAAAAACTTTGTTAAAGGGATGTTATGGTTCAGTTGTGCTACTAAAAACCTGTGAAATTCAGTAAAAAAACTTTGTTGAAGAGACATTATGGTTCCAAGTAAAACCGAAAAACCCTTGAAATTTGCCAGTTATGGTAAGCTAAGCAACCATAACTCGCGCCACCACTGTGCACTGCTAAGACTAACACCCAGGACATCACAAATGTCATTGATGTTAAGTGTTACTTAACAAATAAACCCAGTAAACAAGAAACACTTGTGTATAGGCGTGTTATAAATGCCATATCATATATAACCAAAGAGGGTGTTGCAAAGTGAGCCCTTGGTGTAGTAGTAGTACGAGGAGACCAAGCCACCAGGTTCAACACGTAGCAGTCGCCGGGAGGTGGGAGGGTGAGCGAAGCAACTCCCTTAGGGAGTTGGGAGCCAGAGGCACCACGGGGGCAGAGCCCCCATTGTGTTTCTATATATGACACTGTGCAGTGACAAACATGTTTTATGTGAAAGATACATCGGCACACACTAGAACATTAATTGCGTACAGTATGGAAGACAGAGTAAACACTTAATTTACTGATTCAAACAAAAAGTATGCAATGATACTAACCGCATAGTGTTTTGAACACACACAGGTTGATTGTTTTAAACTGAATGATACTAACCATGTCAAACACACACAAACACATTAGCGATTCAAAACAAACATACATACACTTCTTTTTGTTTGAAACTTCAGTTTTACCAATCCATACGCCTGTATAACAACTGTGTACTGAGTTTAATGCACACAAAAATCTTAATGATTGCACAGTTGCATATACGCCATGTAGTAGGCAATGATACTAACCACATACTGTCTTTTAACATTTGCCAACCGCATCTTAATTTTGAAATGTCCAATACATCATATAAGGTACATTTGCACTTTTGTAATATACAATATAAGGTGGGTTCACTCTTTTCTACCCGTTTATATGCCCCCATAGCAACTGTGTATTGCGGCAAACTTATAATGTATGTTTACTCAGAAAATAAACTTTGCAAGTTAATTTATCTGACATAAATATTTAATATTACATAAACATTAAGGTAAAACATTATGTATGCCCTCCATCATATTTGATACAAACTAAACTATGGCCTGCATTGTTCAAACGTACTCCATCACGTCTGAAAATACAGTTATTGTTACTTTTTATGTTGTGGAGACATATGCAATGGGACCCAGATTGAAACGCAATTTTGCATCTTGGGAACAAATGGACTGAATTGATTAAGTCACTTTTTTGCATTTTATTACACACCTCACTTCTTTTCCTGTAGCCCAGGTTATTGCTGGTAGCATGTTACAAAATAACATCAAGAATTGTGCCACTCCAGGGATCCATATAAGATGTAAACTTATCATTTTGTCCAATATTTATGAACCCTTATACTTTAAATGCCATATAGATGTGTTCTTATATTTATTTATAGATTGTCCCATATCAGAGTTAATGTCACATAGGTATGTTTGTTCATCATCAGTTGGCCTGGGGAGCCAAACATAGCTTCCTTATAAGCTACAAGCAGGAGCTAAATATCTCCCAGCTCCCCTAAATTTTGAACTCTGCACTTTCGTGAAAATTAAGTATATTTTGAATAATGCTGTTCCATTTGTCACCACGATGGTCGTTGCCACTTGAGAGCTATTTTGTCCAATGGTCCCATTGTAAGCACTGGTCTCTCATAGATTCAAGCTAAAAGATCATGCATCTCCAATAACAAACTCTCTGTTTGGCTGCATGCAAAAATAAACATTTCTAATTCTGCAAGATTCATTAACTGTGTTAATTACGCAAGACATGACGAAAAATATAACATGCATATTAAATAGTAGATACTACAACACAAACTGCACAGTTTTACATAGAACATTTTTAGAACACACATCTTGTTCTATTTTTAATGTACTGTAGCGGTAAAATTTAACATTCACCTTTTGTGCAAACAAAGAAAGTACAGCAACTTTAAGTAAGGAGTAAGGAGGCGGATAAAGAAAAAGGAGAAACCAAATATCACAAACATCACCATAAAACTTGTAAGTAAAAACATCTTTTATTAGAAGCAATAAATTAAAAGTAAACATTTTTTTTTATATAACTAAAGTAAAAGACACTTGTGCTTTGTTATTTAATTTCAGCCAGAAATAATAGTAAGCATGAAATAAATAAAAAACAGCCTAAGGAACAACAGCACAAACATTCAAGAAAAAAAAGAAGGGTAACAAGGAGAAGAAATTCAAACACATTCTTTTTGTAGAAGAAAGGGAAATTCATAATACTTTTCCTAAAGACACCACTGTTGTTGAAAACCTAACCACAACAAACATTCAATCTACCAAGGATAAACTAGAAATGAAACAGGATGACAGCCCATCATTACCTGCTACATCAGAAGCGTTTTCTAGTGAACAACATCTGGATACTATTGTTGAAGAACCTCATTCGGAAGTTGAAGAGTGAACAAAAAATTGACTCAAGACTTTACACAGAAATAACTGAAATAATAGCACCAACTTTCTTAAGAGCAACTGTGGCCGCAAACGTCCACAACTACTTCAATACAAACAAATGAAGAAAACAATACAGCTGTGAAGACAACAATACATCTGTGGATAGCGGAAATTTTAATATTAAGGTTGGCTGTACGGCACCTCATCAAATCTAATTCAGCATGCCAAATGCCTAAAATGTATACATTAATTTACAAAAGCAAAAATTGCATCTTATTCAAGAGTACTAGTTCCACTTTTTCAGCAGAAGAAAGACAGGCATTGCGAAATATTCTGATTTGTAGTATTTCTACTGCTGATAGTATTGCATGTAAAAAAGTGGCAAAACTACCATCCTCTGGCACCATTCAGTTTGGAAATCTAAGATCTTAGGTCTGGGACTACTTTGAATATACTGAACCAGATGATGTTGGAAACGTCACACAAGGTTACATGCACCAAGCCATATCTAAAAAGGGGGAATCTGAATAAATATAATTCTGGAAAATCTGTTATCTCATATTTGAAACGAGCATTAGGTATGTGTATGAAGAAAAGATACCTCTGGCAAATAAGTCAGACATGCTGCTATATATACTGCTATGTTAAGTACTGCCAAAAAACAAAAAAACATTACTAAAATTAAATCTTTTTGTTTTGTGATTGTGTGGCAGTTACAACTTTAACTACTATTGATGCTAATATGCAAACTCATTTCTAAGCTGCCTGTAATGTGGGACTATTATTTCAGGAGGAGAAACAAATGCTGCCACATGCCTGCACAAGTTGAAATATTGTGAATTGAAATGATTTGCATGTAAAAAAATGTTTTTAAAAATGTGTATTCATAATGTATTATCTATTGAACATTTGCTTGCTGTTCACTTTGTTTTACACACTTGAGCCAAGTTAGTTATGTGATATTAACATGATTTATCTTTGCATACATGTTTGTATGTCATTTGTAAACATGTTTTTATGTATAACAATATTTTCAGTTTTACAAAAATTATAAAAAAAAGAAATGCCTTACATCTGTATGTTTCCGGGTCTTCTCAATAAATGACTTGAGGTTCCATTATAAGTCTTTTAACTTCAGTAACTACATGAAATGAATAACAAAAAACAAAGGTTATAAAAACACAAAACATATATGGGGATAATTTACTATGTACAACAAGTAGCTTAAGTAAACTCAAAAAAATAGTGTAACTAGAACTTAAGCAATATTTTGGTGTATTGGACAGATTGGCCAAGCTCAAAAATGTGTGTAAGTAAAACTAAATTTACTAAGCCAAAAAAAGTACTTACTTAAAGTTCAACTTGCACTATTTATTTAGCTTAATATATATATTAAAGTTGCCAAATGTTGCAATATCTCACTTATGTACACCTTTTAATTTTGTTTATAGATTTTTAATATTGGAACTTGCATGCATTTCCACCTTTATTTAAAGCATCACAGTTTAAAACAAGTAAATATTGTGATGCTAACAAAATTGATCTCCTGCAAAAAAACAAATTCAGACCACTGTAAAACCCTACTTCAGCACTCTGGACCCAAACAAACAGTCTTCACTCCTTCTCCTACCAACCTCACCAAACCCCTCTTCTCTTTCAGCGACACCACTGAAATAGATGTTATCAACCTTCTTAAAAACCTAAAACCGTCCATGTGCAAAAGGGACATATGTCCACCTAAGCTCATCAAGGAATGTGCGGACATTCTCGCACCACTCCTGACAGCCTTCATCAATGCCTCCTTCAGATCAGGCATCATCCCGGCAAGCCTAAAAGAGGTGTGGGCTTGCCCCCTTCTAAAAAGCACACACTAGACCCACTACAGCCTAGCAGCTACCGACCCATAACCAGTGTACCTTTCCGCCTCAAGATCTTGGACAAAGCCGCCCATAGCCAGATCCAACACTTCCTTGAATCTCATTCCATCCTCGGAAACAGACAATCTGGCTTTCGCAAAGGACACGGCACGGAAACAGTTCTGGTGGATCTAAAAAATCAGATCACCCAAATCATGGACAAAGGTAAACCAGCCCTATCCCTACTCCTTGATATCTCAGCTGCTTTCGATTTTGTGGACCACAAGACTCTCACCTTGCTCCTTACCAATTTGGCTAACTTCTCCAAAGGAGCAGCTCTCTGGGTCACCTCCTTGGAAGGCAGGGCAATGAAAGTATTTTCCAACATAGCCAATGCAGCCCCACAACCATTCACTGCATCCCACAGGACTCCTGCACCGCACCCACACTGTACAATTTATTCACAAAGCCCCTCTTCGACAAGCTTGACGAACTTGGTATCGCATATACCAACTACGCTGACGATACCCAGGTACTTCTCCCATTCACCGGACTGTATAACAAAGATTCTGAAGCACTTCACCTAATATACTCCACCATTCATGCATGGATGGCAAATAATGGCCTCTGCCTCAATGGGGAGAAGAATGACATCATCATATTAGGCCAAATAAATACACTAGCCAAACTCAACAGGCTTTACACCAACTTCACAATTGACAAAACAACTATCCCTGTCTCCACATCTGTGAAGACTTTAGGGGTATCCATAAACTTCACACTATCCATGACTAGGCAGGTCAGCACCATCACCTCCGTCTCAGCACATACTACCAAGCTCATAAACGCCATAAAACCATACTTCTCTAAGCCCAACTGTCTATCAATAGCCAGAGCCACCGTTTGCCAAACTAGACTATTGTAATGCCCTTCTAGCAGGTACATCTGAAAAAAACCTCCATCGACTCCAAATCACACAGAACAATGTGCTTCGAATAGCCCTAAGCATCCCCAAAAAGGAACACATCTCCCAGGCTAGACAGGCAGCTCACTGGCTCCCAGTTAAAGAGTGAATCACTTTCAAAATCCTCACCCACAAATGCCTTACCCTGACAGCACCATCCTATCTATCAGACTATAGATAAATCCACGTTCACTCGGCCCATCAGGACTCAATACACTAACCAATTTCACACCCTACGCATCAACAGGTCTAAAGCTGGGGGGCTGAGCTTCCCCTACATTGTAACCAAATTATGGAACGCACTACCCGTTGACATCAGAACAGAAAACTCACTCAATACTTTCAGAAAGAAAACTCAAAACCTCCCTCTTTGTCTAAATCCCTGATTGCCTTGCTCTCTAACATGCTTGTAAGGTATAATGTTTTTCTGTTTTCCTGAATCCTCTGTAACTAAGAAACCTGTCTGTAACAACCGCCACAGTGCCCTGCTATCTCTCATGCTTGTACTGCAAACTGTTTGCCATTTCTCAAAATCGCGCTCTTCAAACTCGAAATAATATATGAATAAATTGAACATGGATTATGGAAAACAGACATACACACACATATCCAAGCATTGCAGAATGATTTAAAACTAAATTAGAAAAATGCATATTTTACATCATCTCTGTCCATAGAACCTATCCACATGCCAAATTTCAGGGTTGTAGCATGTTGGGAAGTATGCTGAACATTTCGAAAAAGACACACACACGTATCCAACCATTGTAGACCAAAAAAAAGTTTGAAAGAAACAGAATTAGAAAAATGTATATGTCATACTGTTTACAGGTTTGTAGCCTATTGGGAAGTATGCTGAACATTTCAAACAGTTACACACACATATCCACAAATTCCACACCCCCAAAACATATTTAGACAAAGGTATATTTATATTTCATACTTTTTCCAATGTCCACAACACGGAACCTACCCACATGGGGTAGGGGAGGGGAGGGAAGGGAGAGAGAGACAGAGACAAGAAAAAAAAAAAAAACACGAGAACATACCTTCAAATATTCTTGATAATGTTGAAGCTTTAGGGCTAAGTTGTGCTATTGAAAACACGCTACTACTATAAATTTAATATAGGGCCAACAAAAAGTAAAATTATCTTGCAAGAACTTGCTAATCAACACAAAGTCTTACCTGACAATGATTATCCTGTTAAAATTTAACAAACATTATGAAAAAATTTAAATATAGAAGAACATATGAATCTTGAAGGTTCACATGAATAACAGTCACAATTTGAAATGTAATACAGAAAACCTGCATGAAGAATATGCAATCCACCGTTAACATTCTACTGAGGGGATTGTGTAGAATTATTTCAAATTAGACAATACTAAATATATGGGCTAAAAAGATGCTTTAGATGACAGACCAGTACAAACATCAGCGTCAGGATGTAGAACAAGTCACATGTATTCAGTAGAGTCTATATTTAGACTGAATCATGAATTTTTGTGTATCTTGCTCGCTAAAAATGAATTATCTGCACTGTTACTGAGTTGCCAATAACCTTAATAAAGGAAAACGGTATCCAAATATGACATCATCTACACTAGTTCAAAAGGAGAGGCTAAAAATCAAGTTTAAGAAAGTAGCATTACTCATTTTAGCAAAAGTGTAAGGAACAAGAGAAATCTGGTATGGGGTTTATCTGAATTAAATTGTATGTTGTGAAACCTTGGCCCACCTATGTGTCACTTTAAGTTGTGCAGAATATGCTTGGGAATAACTATTAGGCTTTTTTAAAAGAAGCAAATGTGCAGCTTAGTAACATTAACTCATTAACTTCAAATAAACTGTGCAATTAACAAAGTGAATGTGTCAAGGCATTTTCATCATCGCTTCCTTGGATATTAATCTTTATTTTAAACTCACAGTGCCCACAATTAGGTAAAGATAAACATAACCTTCTGAGAAAAGAATATCGAGCTTGAGGAGCATCTCAGATGCATATGGCGTTATGGGTTGAATGTGTTCCACAATTTGGAGAAAATAGTTCAAAAAAGGTAAGCAACTATTCTCAATCATAATGAAAGGCCAGATTCACATAATAAAGTAACATGTTTCCAAAATCAGTATTGCACATCTTATTGTAAAAGAGCATTTTTTACCAAAGATGTCAATTTGAATTTCCAAGAAAAGAGCGTGAAGCAACAGTAATTAATGACCACCTTTCAGCTATTGGACAACATGTAAATGTTAAAATCCTAAAAGATCATATGAATTAAATGCAGAGTCTAAAATCATTAACATTAATGACTACTGTCCTGTAATTGTATATATGTCGAATGCAAGAATTGATATTCAATGTGTGGCAGACCATTGAATGACAGTAACTAGATATATAATGTCAAACATAAGAGCAAAAAAATTTCAACTTCAAGATCTTTGGGAAGAAATTGCAAGTAAAAAGTCACTCTGTGTGTTTAATTAGCATAAGAGTAAAAGCTATTTCTCCCTTTGAATGTGGCACATATCAAACAGCTGATGGATTAACAGGGACACCTTTATGGTAAAGGTGTAGACATTAATTGGGTTAGATTTGGGCGGGACAAAGACTGATATGCAAATGGATATTTCCCATCTGTGAAAGGTACAGTGAGCAAAAAGCGTGTGCTGCAAACTCTCATCTCAGAACAGGTTATCATGCCATGTTTTTCTGGAGAGGTGCGCCTACTACCGTTTTTGAAATATTTGCAAGGAACTTGGGGTTGGTCACCCTGAGTTACCTGGGGGGCCACCAGATGTGGACTCCCTGCTCACTGTGCTCAGAGAGGTACAGCTTCACCTCACTGATGAGGCCCAACAAGGCTGAAACATGTGTATGGGGTTGCTGTTGGTACTCTTGTTAAGAGAGGAATTGCCATAGCATTTCGGTGCTGGACTGCCCATGTGTGCGGGACAAAGACTGATATGCAAATGGTTATTTCCCATCTGTGAAAGGTACAGTGAGCAAAAAGCGTGTGCTGCAAACTCTCATCTCAGAACAGGTTATCATGCCATGTTCCTTCTGGAGAGGAGCGCCCGCTACCGTTTTTGTTAAATTTGGGTACCCAGAAAGCAGACAAAAGGTTTTAAAACATTAACATGAAATAGAAATATTAGCTGCTTATAAAGCTACAGAGTGAGGAAATAATAAAAAAACAGGCTTGATAACCACTGCCCAGATAGTTATGACTATTATAAAACTTGTGTTTATTTGAAATTTTAAAATGTTACAATTATCGTGAAGATGTAAAGGAAGATGTTAACAAAGATACTTCAAGAGTAAAAACAGTGCTGGATGTTTAATAACACATGTAAAACTGAGTTAAGTTAATCGCCAAAAACTAACCTGTGTTCCATTAGAAAAAAGGAGCTGTATTACTATTGCTCATTCAACTCTTTTTTTACTTTGCCGTTGAGAATTACTAGGTTATTGGTATAGTTTAGAAGTGGCATTTGCACATCCTAAAGAACAAATGTAATGCCCTTCTTTTAAAAATTACATCAAAATGCTTCATGAATAAATTGAGCAAGACAAAATGGTAGAAACAACTAACAAAAGATAGAAAAAAAACAACATCAAATACAAATTCACGTGTAATTGAGCCTCTTGGCCCACTACTACAAAGAAACAAATCTCCATTAGCAGACTAATATGTACTTGCTGCAATGCAACAAGATAAGAAACATATACTTAAGAGCTAGATGCTAAATTAAATTAGAATCAAGAAAGAGTTTCACGATTTATTTGGTAACATTGATCATACGCTTTTACTCGAAATTCATATATGCTATTGTACAAACTTGAAATGAACACTCTCATATATTAGTGGAGAGCAGGTACTGGGAAAAGCTTTTAAATTAAAGTTATATCAAAATGTGTGAGGAATACAGCTAATAATCATTTTGTGTCTGTTAAACTGCTTCCACTGGCCTGGCGGCTCAGAAAAATTGTGGTATAACACTACAATAACTTTTCATGCTAGTAGTGGAATATAACAAATTGCAATATAAGAATCTATGTGTAGAATCTGCTCTTAAAGTTGCCAAAATGTAAAAAAAAAAAAATGAAAGCTTTAATAATTAATTTAACAAAGTATGTAACATTATGCTTGCATTTCTATTTCTTGAAATGCGAAGAAATGTTAAACTAATAATAAATATTTGGTGAAAAGCACATTGTTCTATTTGGTGATTTGTTGCAGTTACGACCAGTTAATGTAGATTCTGTTTTTAAAATGATTAAAACAAAAGTATAAGTAATTTAAATGTATAGATGAATCCTAATTACTTTGGAGCTATTTTTGCTCCTGTGCGTAAATTGCCCGAAGTCGAACACTTACATTTACAATCTGGTCCACTCCTGGTAATTTTCGTCATTTGCTCTCTGAGGTGTAAAAAGAGGGCGGCAGCCTCTTTCCACCTGTCTTTTACACATTGCAGTGCAAATACATTAAATGCTGCCTGCCATGTACAAATGGCAGATGGTGTTTGCATTGATTTCCCTATGGAATCCTCCCACTTTTTGCTTGTGGAAAAAGCAGGCATATTCCCGGGGAAATCATTGTAAATGCCAGCATGAAAATCTCATGCTGGAATAAAACCAAGTTCTTTTTGAAGTCTAAGGGCAAAAGGGAGGTGGAAACATAACTCTCGTTCAGCCTCTGGCTTCAAAAACAAACAATAAAATTCCCCAGAGCGTGAATGGGGGAATTAAGGTAGCCGAAACACTGTCACATTACTATGTTACATAGCACATGGTGTCAAATTGAATCATTTTTTAACAAACTATGCACATTCTCAAGTTTCTTTTTCTGGAACCATTACAAAACTGAAAGTACTATGTATCACCAAGGAAACACCACAAACAGTGGCCATTATAAAACATGTACGATAACATTCTTTATGGTTTGAATGTAATGATGAGCAAATTACCATTAAAGAAAAGAAGCCAAAAAGAAGGGGGTCGTAATTCTGCTCTCTCTGTGCTAATCAGCTGATCATTATGGGGTGTGTACTCTCGCTTACTCGGGTACCATATGGTTTACCCAAATCTTAGACTGGTTAACAAGTATGCGGTTTGGTAGCTGTGTGTAGCGCTTGTCAGTTAATGACCGGTCCAATAATATTAGATAATGAGGCATACTATATTATTCTGAGAGAAAGTGCTTTTATTCCAAATGTGCCCTTTTTGTTGACACTTGTTTCAACCAATGCTGGTCTTTATCAAAACAGGGCATTAATCTAATGAACCACAAAAATCCAAATGGTGCAAGATCATGATCAGTCAAAGAACAGATATACAAAAATAAGGATAAAACATGTATGTTAACAATTGCGTTACATCAAATTATTAACAGTGACAGTGCATAAGATTATATAGTGTATACAAAACCAAACATAAGTTGCACAAAAGGGATTGAAAGGGGGTTGGCGTCAGTGGGGATTGTAGGGTAGAGGAAAAAAGAGACAACATCTCCATGAGTAGATGCAGTGACACAAGGGAAGAATATAATTAATTTGATGCTGAGAAAATTTCATTAAAAGGAAAAAGAAGAACATTCTTGAGTGTATACTATGATTAGTGGGACTCTTGCTGTCAGTACCACTTGCTTGGCCGAGCAATTCACATGCTCTTTATCAAGAATAGGCCAGAAATTCAGTGTTGGCATTTGCGCACTGGATGACTAATTGCTAACTGAAGTGCAGAGTTATGGCCAACATGCCATGATTATGCTCACCTTGTGTGGGCCTGTCAATCAGAAGTGGTACACTATCTTACAATTAGTTGGGATACTTTCCATCAAGTCCTCGAAGCCTAACATTTATTTGGGGCATGTGTTCATGCACAAACAAGCCATTTAAAGGATAAGAATGGATAATAAATGAAGCTATAAAGGCAATTGCGAAAGCATGTATACATGTGTGCTCACTTGATCCATATTGATTGCATGAGATGTGCCATAAAAGCTAGGGACAAAATACTTGTATTCAAAAAACTACCTTGCAGCGTGGGCACGCTGATAAGTGGTGTCTACAGTCAAATCTATAATGTGCTGGGAGATTTGCCATTATGGATGAGTGCCACTGGTGTGGGTGGTTAGAGGAGCAAAACGAAGGGTGCGATCATAGCCTGAGTCGCATTGTGGGAGTAGGGGACTATTGGTGATTAGATCTTGTGGAGAGCAGGTGTAGGGTAAGGTTAAACAGAATGTTATTACTAACACATTGCACAGGGGATCTCCATCAACGTTCAAGCACATCATTGTGGTGTTTTAGGCCTCAAAATCATTAACTTAGTCTTCTTTCCATTAGTTATCAATCTTTTGGTCTCACAGCAATCACCCCATGTGCACATACATCACTCACTTTGTTTGTGCTAATAAGATGGCATTGTTAGCAAACAGTAAAACTGGTATATCCAGCCCCTCTATCCTGGGTACATTTAGCTTCTATGCTATAAGCGGTCTCTGAAGATCATTGAATAGAGACTAAATAGAGACACACACCATCCACGTTGCCCATATCTCACTATAGTAGTATTGCCCTCATGCACGACTTCCAAAATCAGAACATAGCCTTCTCCTAGACCTACTTTTCTCAGCCAATCCCACACACATTTACTTGGAACTGAATTGAAGGCTTTTTTGAGATCAACAAACCAACGAAAAATATATTTCTTTTAAAATGTTATTTTAGATTTATTTGGAGATTATCAAATATATTTGGAAATATTAGATCTAAAACCTGCTCGTATAGATTTAGTTGGGCCAGAATTTACAAAACCTATTTTGTTTAATCAAAAATCTTCCTACCATATCAGTTAGTGATTGGTCGGTAATTCTCTGAGGGTCCCTAATGTCTTTCTTGAAAATTGGTATAATATCTCAGGGATATCAAGATGTAGGATTCATTTGACCATCTAAAACTGCATTTATATCTATCAGCAAAAATAGCCTCCAGATGTATGTGTAAAAATACTTTTATCAGGAACTCAGGCCTTATTTGCCTTTTGCGCTCTAATAGTAGCAGTAATCTCTTATAAGGTAAAAAGAGGAGCCATGGTATAATCGAGCACAAGTTAAATTTTGCATGTGACGTATCAATGCCTGTAGAACTGTCACATTTTTTTCATAATATTTTGTTCACCACGCTGCAAACTGCCAAAGGGCTTTGCTTTCACATCTTAGTGCTGACACCATCTCACACCAGACTCTCAACTGTGTTTCCCGCTGCTTTTCTTTTATTACTAACTTACATTCCTTTCTGGCTTGCCTCACCTCAAGTCTCCTTACATCTCCCTCCCCAATCCTGTGCCTTTCTAGCTAAGCTTTTTTATTGGCAAGACAGTCTATATCAAACCCAGAGGAGTGGCCCCAGCTCCTCTTGAGATAAAATAGAAGCACAGGGCTGCGAGCTTCAGAAAGGGCTAAATCATCTTGGCAGGTAGGCTCTAGGATCTCTCACAAACTGGTGCAAAACTATATCCAATTCCATCCCAGCCTACCTATCACCCCATGAACCTATTACAAGGTACACAACCAAGGGGTTGAAAGCACTCTCCTTATGTTCTTTTAGTCCTTGGTTAGTAGTTGTTTTCAGGGACATATAATTGCTCTTGTCTGGGAGAATTCCTTCATGAACTTCCCCTTTCAGACCAGGATTCAAACCCTTCCTAAACATATTTTCTCAAACTGGACTACACTTAAACCCAAAACCTCCTCCTAGCAGGCTGATCCCTTGAGAAATTACCATTTAATGTTCTTAATTAGTAGTCTACTGCCAAGATCTATTAGATCTCATTGGAATTTCAGGAACTGTTGCCTCAGGACTGCCCCAAATCATATCTTCATTTTCCAAATCCAAGTGTTTTCCTCATTTTCATCTGAAGAAAGCAGTGACATTGCCCACATTTTCCAGCGGTGAAGGGCCCCAATTCACTACTTCATCCTGCCATACCCCTGTCAATTTGTCCACTGATTTCAGTCTCCAATGGAGTCTGTCTCAGTTGACAGTATGAATGATTAGAATCCTGAGGGCCATTCTTTGTCCTTAATTAGACATATACAATTTTGTGTCAACTTTTCTTTCGGACGACATACCTGGAACACGTTTTGAAACCCTGGACACTCCCTGATTGAACCTGCCATTGTTACCTTAAATTAAAGGGGAATAGAATGTGGTCTAGTCTAGCTTTGTCGGAGGATCCACCAGGCAGGTCTCCTGCTAGTAGCAAACCCTTAAACTGCTATGCAACCCCCCGGAAAGTCATGATCCACTATCTTTGCCACCAAATTTGCGACATTCCAACTCCGGATCGAACATTCTCTTCGGGGTCACAGTGTCCCCCTACCCTCATCACGTCAACGCATTGAGGGATAAGCTGCAGTCCATCAATTTCTATGATTTTAATATAGGCTTTCCATTACCTTCCTTCCATTCTCCCAAAACGTGGATAATTTACTCATGGGCCTATCCCTTTTTCCTGCACATTTACATGAAACCCTAGAGGATCCCCTGAATCCCCCAGTGTCGCAGCAACCTTCTCACTGTTCTCTCTCTATAAACCTTCTATACTGGATCCACTAGCTGACTAATTTCCCCAACCTTTAGCTGTGTTTTCTGCTATTATTTCGATCTGCCTTACAAAATGGTGTGTGGTACTCTGAACTCCAGCCTTTGTCAGTCGATCTCAGGGGGGTTAAATTGATATATTTTTTTCCTTGCCTCTATCTGTACAGTTTTGCCATGTCTAGTGATTTTATCCCCTGGCAGTACAGCTGGGAAATTCATACAAAAAAGAGAGGGGGGGATAGTCCCAAGAGCAGCTGTGGATTGGGACATTGAAAACAAAACTACCCTGTTAAATCTGGGTATCACCAGGGGGTATGCAACTAACCTCCAAGTCAAGCAGATGGTCCACCAATGTATAGTTTGATAATGTTAACATACTTATGTCTGTTTACCTAGAAGTTCACCAGCTTCGATGGATTATCCTCTTTTTATCAGCTCTTATAATCATTTTATAGAGGCAAATTTACCTCACCCAATGAATAACTTGAATATTCACTTATTAATAAATTGTTAATCAATTGTAGCTTTGGAACCCCCAACATATATATGAAACAACTCAGGGTGCCTTTTTGTTCTCAAACGTTCCCTTCTTCCAAATGTGTAAAACTCCTTAAACAGAAGGGCAGATGCCCCTTACTTACCTTTGCAAATCGTTGGCTCTCTGTCCTGAGCATTCCTCCTTCTGCCCCCTAACATCATCCTAATGATTTCCAGCTTTCCATTGGTTGACTTGCTGGCAATCTGCAGCTACACCACGGATCCCTTCATTCTCAGTTAGTGGTTACTCTGGCCTCTCAGTCAGTATCTTATTATTCACATCCTTCTGTATATTTACATAATCACACTCCACGAAGATCATTTACTGTCTTTCAGTTGGAGTTTTTGAAATGCTGTCTCACATTCCAGCTCCATTATTGCTCCCTCCTTTAGATATATCCCACTCAGCAACTGCTTTAGCTTTAGTCACCCCATTCTCATAAAAATTGTTAACCCACATCTCTGTGTATCTCCATAGCTTCCCTTTTCTCCTCTATTCCCACAAGGCAAACATTACTGGGGGAGGGTCTGGATTTAGATGGAAAAAAAAACTTTAGTTTGGAGACTGGATTGTTTTGGTGATACCCCTGTCGCCTCTCCCTCCGTCTTCATGAAACCATTCTGATGGACCTTGTTAACATTGGCTGAAATACTCTTTTGCGGATCTTCCTGTAATGGGGAAGGTTCTTCTGTTTGGTCATTAATTTACAAATATACACTAATCTGTATAAAGGCTGCTATTCAGTCCGGGTATATCTAACAAACGGTGTACACAACACTATATAGAAACATACAAAACGGGGTTAAACAGTTGTGTCACAGATCATCAAAATCTGTGATGATCAGTGACACAACTGTTTAAGTGTTATAGTGTTGTGTACACCGTTTGTTAGATATATAACCGGACTGAATAGCAGCCTTGGGCAGCACTTACTTGAGTTATGTTTCACCCAATCATTGTACTCACTTGTGCAATTTTCTAGGGAATTCTTCCTCCACAGTCTTGAGGTTGGTACACAGTTGTACTCCCCTTTGTTGTATTAAACCTGTCCGTGTCACTTTCGTGCTTATCGAAAGTAATGTAAATATCTAAAAATTGTTTTGAGATTCAAATAAATATGTCCAAAACTGTTTAACTGTATGAGGATCTCACATCCTGATTCTTTTTGATATTCATACCCTTTACAATGCGTACTGCATTATTTTTAATAGCCTGTAGTTGATTCATTTCGAACCTACCAATACCCTGTAGCAGTCTGGCACAGTAGTAAAAACACGCTACAATGATGGCATGAGCGAGAGTGGCACAGTTGGTGGAATTAAGAAAGGGTCTCATCTGTGCAAGTAGTTTCAGGTAATATGAGGCTCCAGGCACTAGACTGTTCATATGTGCCTTCATGTTCAGCTCTTGACCTTAGGCAAAGTGGCCAGGATAGATTCAGCAATTTTAAAGGACTTGAAGGCAACATCCAGCTTATGCAATTTAGGTGCAGTACCAGTAATAATGAGCTAATTCTTGGAATTATTTAATGCCAGCCCATTGTCTAACATCCAGATTTCAATGAGGTTATATATGGAGTTGATGGTATCCTTGCTGTGGTTGCCTGTAGGTGGAATCGGACACTGGGTTGTTGGGACAAACTCACAGGTATGCCAGAACGATGCTGGAAGTCTGCGGACTTGGAAAGCCCAACTCCCTCCCCCAGTATACACAGAGGACTCAGTCAACGGCAAGTTCAAACTGCGGTTTATTGCAAATAAAACCAACAGGGATCAATACAAGAACACATGTGGATTCCAGTACTTCATGGCTTCTCCTGGCTCGCAGGCCAGTTTTACTCTAAAACACGTCACTACTCCATCATCATTTGGGCCTTTCTCCAAAAGCCTATCGAAAGTGCGGGATTGGCCGTCAGTAATCTAATACCTTTATGGTCAACTAAACATGTTATTTTACTGGCTCTTACATATCAGGTGGCTGGCCTGTCCCATCACCAATTCACTATCTACTACATTTTTGCAAAATAGTGGCTTTACCATTGGTTCTTGTCTGTTGCTATCCACCCCTAGGATACTAAACTGTGATTGCTAGAGCTGATCTTCTCCCCCCTCCCCCCCAGGCCTGGGACTCGAACAAGTTCTCAGCTCGCAGTGTACCTCTTCAAGGTAATGTGAACGATTATGTGTCTGTATTGCAACTTGTGTAGACCAACTTTGCCTTATGAGAATATTCCCCTCATGGTAGCAACACTTGTTACAATTGGCATCTGGCTGCTCTTTCGCACTGCAGAAGACTTTCCATTGTTTCATTTGGCTGTGTCACGTGTTTAGAGACCACATAATCGAGCTCTGCAGCTCTGAGTTATGAGGATGTATTCCATTTCTCTGCAGCTGGTCCTGTTATTGTCTGGGGATTGGAATGTTTACATATCTCTTGACTTTGGCTGTGGGTCCTGTCTCACACGTCTTTCTCTCTGTCCAGCCTGAATCAGCTCAGCTCTTCTCCTGCTCAGGGATTTGATGCCTGCTGTAATTTTCCTAAACCTTATAATGCAGTTTCTACATTGTCCATGTTATACTACATTCCCTATGGGTTAGCTATACATGGTTTGATCAGGTTCTATATGCTCTCCTGTTTGTCCGCACGACTATTGGCTTTAATCATCAGCAAGCTTGGTCAGGATCTCTTGTGCTTTGCGGTTTCTGCGTTACTGCACTTGGTAAATGACAAAATAATAAAAGCAATGACAGTATGTATATGTATCTGTCCTCTAACTATAGAACTGTGCACTCATGTTCTTCATGTATGTGAGGGGGTGTTTATGTGGTGCAGTGTGGACTGCACTTGTGCTTCATGTCTAACACTGCTATGTCATGGTGTCTCTAATGACGTCAGTGACTTGGCATCTTGGTGCTTAGTCCAGGCTGTCCATATAGATGTCTCTGACCACGGTCTCTGGCTCTTCTGGCACACATGGATAGATCTGTACCGCACCTGGTCTGTGTGGCTGACTGAGAGGGTACCTCTCACTGAATTTGTCAATCATTGGTGCATTTGGGGATTCGTGTGAAATAGAATGGGTGGATGCATTCTTTTCTGGCCTTCTGTCTTGTCATGAACTTGCTGGTGCAGGGATGTGGCCTTAGGATCCCGACTCCCTCTTCAGTGTGTCATTGGCATAGTTTGCATATACTACACCTTCTGCGTCCAGCATTTCACAGTGTGATAATGTAAAGATGGAGATACCCAGGACTCCTGCGGACCTGCACATGTCACCAATCACTCATCCGCTGTGGCATCCTCGTGAAAGTCGTTTGCCCTGCGGTCAGACAGAAAGGATTTGTATTGGTCTCCAGTTAACCATGAACATTTTGGCAATTGGTAAGTGGCTGAGCTCTAGAATGTGGGGTATAGAGATGATGTATGCAGACTCCAAATCCTCCATAACCCCCAGATGCCTGCATTCCATTTATTTTGTGACCAGTTGAGGACTCTCCTGAACAGGTCATATAACATAATGCAGTATCTTTATGTGTAAGATACTAGTAGACTTCAGAAGGGTCCCACCCCTGAAGTTCTAGCATTACCACAGAATGCAGGTGACAACAGCGCTCTTCGAGTGCTTCGCTAATCTCAGAGATTAAGAAGCTTCCTCCTACTAATACAGCTCTTGATTCTTCTGGCAATCCAGCGGGCACCTCCTCCAACACGCATCAGATCTAGCCAGCTGCCAGTGACTGCAACACACTTCTGCACTGATCTACCCACACAATCTCATGAAGAGTGTAGTATATTGCTCTTTGATGCAAGTGCTACCTCAATAAATCCAGTTTTGTTAAATGTGATGTTTTTGCCATCCAAAAGTATGTTCCATTTTCCACATCCAAACGTAAAACGTTTCGTCCTCTTCTAACATGGGCAGATCACTGTAACCTGATGCATAATGAAGTGATAAACTAACATTCAATGTGGTTGTGTACTGACATACAGGTATTGATGTATTTACTTACCAGACATGATCTACGCACCTTCATTATGCTTACTTTGTGTATAGAAACGCATCTGCTATGGCAGTCCTTTGCAGGGAATAAGATGTACGCAATAGCTCTGGGTTTAACTAAGCGTTATGGTCGCTCTGTAATTGTGTATGCATTGATTATTTTTCCCCATTAGGTATCAACCTTCTGGCGTTTGAAATATAAGTTTAGTTCCAAGTTATTTCTTCTGTGTTTAACCAATGCAAATAGGTTATTCGCTTTTTGAATCCTCTTAAATGTGCTTGAGAGCAGATGGGGAATTGTTGCATCTGTTCTTGCTCTCTTTAGAATGTTATTTATTTTTTTGTATTTCAGATTTTCTTTCTGATCTCAATCAAGAACAAAGGCAGACTATCAGGAGCTTCATGAGAGTCTTACTGAATGTGATCGACCAAGAGCCTATCCTTCCACAGTTTATCTCTCCATTGCTCCCACCACAGTTGCACTCTCCCCAGCTGCTACCTGTCCAGCCGCATCCCATCCAACCACTGCCAGTCCAGACCAATTCCATCCATCTGAACTCTATCAAGCTGCCTGTGCCGCCACCATCGGTTCAGCCAAACACTGTTCAGCTACGGTGCCTGCCACCACATTCTGTTCTCTCGCAGTCCTTCCATCCCAAGTCCAAACAGCTACAGACTGTGCAACCACACTCTGTTCAGCTGCAGTCCCTCCCCTCTCACTCTTTGCAGCCACGGTCTGTTCAGCCACAGTACATACGGCCACTCTCCAATCAAACACAGTCCATTCAGCCACACTCTGGCCAGGCACATTCCATTCAGCTACATGCTGCTAAGCAGCAATCTGCCTCACCACTCTCTGTGCTGCCTCAGTGTTTCTTGCCGCAGTCTGCCTTGAGCCCAGCTATATGTAAAACCTCTTATTTACAGGTACTGTTTATGCATGAATATTCTCAAATATTCCGAGGGTGATTTGTGTGGTTCCTAGTGAGCTGAGTAATGCATCAGAGCACACAAGAAGTAGTTGATCTTGGACATATACTTGAGGGACATTTTGAAATTGCAGATCACCGAGGCAATCTCTGTTTAACCACCAGACGTAGCTCATACTAACCTTAAGTGGACATTATGTAGTTTCAAAATGTTGATATGTTTATAGGATAAAGGAGGGGTGCTTACCACCAAACGCTTGTTTAACTTGAGACTTGATCTACGCCAGTCGCAGTTTCTTACCTTTTTTTATGTTTTATTGTGCCTATTAGCCGTGAATCTGGCTTTTTACACGGTTCATTCATTTTTTATAAATATGTATTAAAAGCAAAATACAAGAGTAGGAGAAAAGGGAATAATGAAGCATGATGCATGGTTATCAGATGACACAAATGCGTTCCATAGTTTGAACACGGAGAAGAAAAAAGAAATTAGAAAACGGAGTAAAAATTAAAGGCAAATAAAAAGAAAAACTTAATGATATTTACAAACACTTAGTAAACCATTGTGGCAAAATTAAAGGAGTATCTAGACAGCATATGAGTAAATGAATAACCAAGATTTAGGCATGGGCTCTCCCTACAAACTTTAGTTCATCTAAAATCTTTGGTACTTCAACTGTCAAAGCCCTTTCATGACCTGAAATTAAACATCCTGTAAGGAACTCATGGTGGCAATCGTAAAAACAGACACAAGTGATCACATTTCAAGGGTGTTTATTAAACTGCAAAGGTAGGTTGGAAAAAATGTCTAATCTAAACCTAAATCTAAGATGGCAGCAAACTTCGACCATCAAATAATAATAAGGCAGTCCTAGTGGTGTTGTGTCAAATAAAAGGGCCTATACTAAGAAACACATATTGCCAATCCTTATGCTAGATACAAAAAGAAATGTGGGATAATGTTCTTAAGAAAGAAGGAAGTGTTCACAAATGATAACTCAGGATGCAGTACTTGAGGTCTCCCTTCCCCACATTTTCAGTACAGGACAAGGGTGGATTTTGGAGCGCAGCACACGCTTGAGCTTTCCCAGCACAAGCTAACAGTTCTGCTTTCAACAATTGGGGCATTTGGTGGTTAAGTCTCTTTTCTATCAAAAAGTATCTTGCTGCTGTGGGCCTGATCTATTTAAATAAATATTCAAATAATGAACAAAGAGTTCCTGTTCAGCAATATCGGGATCCTTGTGTGATGGCTTTCACTTATGGATCCCCCTTCCTCCGGGCTCAGATTCCTTAGAAAGTTCTTTAATGATACCCGGACCACTGATAGTTATGTTCCCTTGTTTTCGAGGGCCTGTTGTTCAAAATAATAAACACAAGTTCAAAGTTCTTTTCTGTTTGCACTTAAACTTCGGGTGATGGCTGCTCATCCCTTGATCTTCCTCGTTTAGGCTCAGATCCCTTTGGCATTCACAAATCTTCGAGTGATGACTATTCACCCCTTTGTTCCCCCTCGTTTGGGCTCAGAGCCTACTGGCATTCACAAATCTTCGGGTGATGACTATTCAGCCCTTGGATCTCTCATTCGGGCTCAGACCCTTCTCAGCTCTTTGCCTCCCTCGTTCGGGTTCACTATGGCGTTCTTCACAAGTCTTAATATCTTTTTGTACAGTTCACTGTGGACATCCCTCGTTCGGGTTCACTCTTGTCAAAACACTGTATTTCGGCACTTTTAGACTTCGCCCCCTCTTTATTGGCATCCCTCATTCGGGTTCACTCTTGCCAATATTGTCTTTTCCGTTCAACAACTAGGATGCAGCATTCACTTCCCTTGGCTTCACAATCATCTGTTGGTCATACAATCTCGACTGTACAGTGGATTTTACAAGACCCCTCTACAACCACTTTGACCCCTCTTCTCGCCTTTCCCAAGGCCTTCTGGTTACTGTAGTTTCAGTACTTGGGTAATCGCCCAGAGTTTCCTGAGCGAGCACCCACGTGGTGCCGGACTCCTCTGTTGCTGGTTTTCCCCCTTTCACAACAATTGCTCTTTTATGTTTTCAAAGTTCAATTAGCCGTTTGCTACTTTTCGTTCAACACAGTTTGGTTTCTTATCGCCTCTACACTGAACTCACCGGCTGTGATGATCTGCTTGGCTTTGTTTCTCCTCAGAGTCAAGGTTGGTAACACAGAGACAAGTGACTCTCCTCAGCTTGTTTATCAGCAGAGGAGGGTTTCATGTACATCTGCTGCAACACACACTCGCTATTGTTTGCGGTCTTACAATTCCTTCTGCAGTGGTCTCACAGGCCTTTCTCGGAAAGGGGAAGGTCGCTTCTCTCCTTGTCACCCTCTCGATATGCTCTGTCTTTCTCCTCCTCTTGAGCTGCAGTGAAGAGATAGCTCCCTGGACGTGCGGTCTGCCTTGCTCTTCTTTCACTTTTGTGCTCCACCTTTTATCCCTGTGGGGAAAGGAAAGGGTCAGGTATGTGCGATTTTGGTCAATTTCATGACTTTGCCTGACCCTTGGGTTGGGACATGTCAGGTAAACAGTTGTATTAGTCATTGTTTGTTGTGGGGTGAGAAAGTGTTCATGGTGTCTGATTGTTATACGGGGTAGGGTGGTGATAAAGTGCTGTATGGGATTATAACGCTTGTACTAGGGGTTTTGATAAATGCAGAAGGGTGATGGGGACAGGAACAACCGGGATTATTATCGTCTAGTAAACGGAGGATTGTGGGAATGGTATATTTTGTTAAAGTAGATTGGGTCTTCAGAAAGGAATAAGTAGTGGGACATGGTGAAGAACAATTGGGTTAATTTGAGCAGGAAACCGGAATACAGAGTCTGGGAGAGAAAATGTTTGGGTGCAAGGGGGTTTGGGATTATAGAGACTTTGTTCTACACAAAGGTATTATGGGATGTGGGTAGGAGAGATTCATTGGGAGGAAGGGAGGCAGATGTAATGTGGC
The DNA here is from genome assembly GCF_040938575.1 of Ambystoma mexicanum. NCBI lineage: Eukaryota > Metazoa > Chordata > Amphibia > Caudata > Ambystomatidae > Ambystoma > Ambystoma mexicanum. Next base: position 259,551,647 of record NC_090922.1, read on the forward strand.
CTATTAAGGATTCAGGGATCTCGTCCTCTTTCTTCCCTGGTATAATACTGCATCTCACCTGTGGCTTTTCCCTGAGCATAACCCTGGGTTCCCCAATCCAGGTGATTCTCTCGTTTGTCTGCTTCGATGGTTGGGGTTGGAGAGCATTGACCCCTCCCAGGCCATCTGAATAAGGGATTCTCAAGGTCTGCTGGGAGAATACCCTCAGAATAAGTCTGTGATAAGCCAATCACTTGTGTCCCAATACTTCCTTAATCAACCTTCTCTGGTACCCTGGCATGATATTAAGACATGTTGCGTAGAATGCACTTTGTTTTCTCCGCATATGTCACAATCAGTGTTTTGAAAATAGTTGTTTCGTTCAGCCTGCACTTCTACTGTTTTCACAAGGTTTAGTCGAATCCATTGGAACTCAGTCCTTAGTTTCGAATCTGGAACCATGTCAGATAGTTTGGTAGAAAGTGTTTTGGTTTATTGAATAATGACAATGATGAAAACATTTTATATTTTGTCATTTGTGCTTTTGTCATAATCCAATCCATATGAGATAGAACATGCTTTTCCACCTGTTGGATTCACAATGAGATCCTCAAGGTCTCTCTCACAGTCCCTGAGGATACTCATATATTTGTTTAGTTGAATCAAGAACCCATTTCATTCTTGGTTCAATTATTGTCAAATTTCCCAATACAAAGACTTTGGTCGCTGTCATAATGCCCCTAACTACATTCAGAATTTTCCAGTCTAAAGAAATGTTTAAAGATGGTAGCCCCAGCTCTTATTTTAGGGACCCCATGGGGTAGCTCAGGGGCAGTTGTAGGACGTTTTTCCAATGTTTTCCTTCTATACATTCCTATTTAATCTGCTGTACTTGTTGAATTGTTTCATACCCATAAAGAAGAGATGGAACTACTTTCTCTTTATAGCATTTTAGAAGAGTACTGCAATAGGTTGAATATATTTTTTTTATTTGTGCTCCGAATGATAAAACCTTTAGATCTAGATGTTCTTCTCATTAACCTTGTGACTGCATGGATTTCAGCTTGATGCCTCAGTATATGAAGTCTTTTACAACTGGGATTGTCTGATCTTGTAGCAACCATTTTTGGTTGACTTCACGAACACCATGGTTCTTAAATCTCAAGATTTTAAATTTATTAGGCTTCACTATCAGATAATTTTCTATTGTATAGGTTCCAAAAGGCATTTAAGAGACACTGTTGGTGTGTAATCCAAGAGGATCACGTTATCGGCATAAACAATCCACTGGATGCTTTGGACTTGCTAATGAGTGCTGCACTAGTACTGCAGGCAGATCTGCTAAATAGGGGTTGAAGAGACAGTCGACCAGGATGCATCCCTGTCTCACCCCTCGTTCTGTTCGTATTCCCTCCATTAGATGACCCTGGGTGTCCAGACGTACCCGAAATGATTGTCTTCATATATGCTCTTATCTATTGATAGTAGGCCTCTCGGGATACCCCAGGAATCACGTTTTACCCAAAGCTGTGGTCTAGTAATGGTGTCTAATGCCTGGGATAGGTTGAGGCAGGCCCCATATAATGAACAACCTTTCTTTATCCAAAACTGCCAAAATTACTGACATGACCAGACCGTTTAGCGTGGTGGACACCCCTTTTCAGAATCCTGTCTGGAATCTACTCAGAAGTGCATTGCTATTAATCCAATCCTCTAATTCTCTGAGGACCACTGATGCAAATATCTTGCCGTCCACATCAAGTTGAACGATCGGACGGAGGTTTGAGGGCACCACACGATCGCCTTGCTTGTATATGTAAATAATAACTCCAGTCTTCCATGAATCTGGGAGGTTCTTATTTTCTAAAAATGTTTCATATACGTGCAGTAAGATTGTTGCCCATAGATCTATATCTGACTTTAGAATTGTAATTGTAAGCCTGTTCAGTCCTGCAGCTCATGAGGATGAAGATTTCTTAATTAAATCTTTTACTAGATCTTTCCAAGGTACCAATGATTGCTCTTCCCTTGCTTTGGGCCTCTGGTCTCGGAATGTCACTCTGTGATTGGACCAATTTCTTTCTGAGATGACATTATATTGTAGCTCATATTGAGGACAATTAATATTATTCAGTATTTCCCAGAAGGTGCATGAGTTTTTTGTTAGCAGAGTGTTTAACATCTGCTCTCTGTCCTTCTGGACCTAACAAAATGTGCAAGTCCTTGACCAGTGTCTATGCTAATTTCTAAACATCTTTTCTTCTTTTACATGGACCGCCAAGGAATAATTAATATATTTTAATTTGGTGATGGCTTTCCTTAGCTCTTTCTTCTTATTCCATTGTGCTTTGTCAAACGTATGTACATGTTTTTGGCAGACCCTAATTGGGTAATGTTAGGCTGTTCGATCTCCCAGAGAAAATTCTTGAAGTTCTCGGGGCTCAGCATTTCATATAGTATTCCTTATCTATCATTATTCAGGATTCTGTGAAGCTTGTTATTTAATGATCTGCCATTCTGTTTGAATTTTCTGATTAAATTTTTATCATTATTTACTTTGAGGGCCTTGAGATACTTCAGATTAGATAGATATTTTCCTTCTTTTAGTATTGCTGATGATCTCACGTGATCACTATTCCCTCTGCTTAAGATAGTGAAACATTCACAGCAGAAAAACAGATCTTTGATAAAATTAAATAGTCCAAAATGTAGACACTTTCCGCCCACAACCAGGTTAGGCTTGCCGGAGTGTCTCCCTTCTGATATGATATGATATGATATGATATGATATGGTATTTGTAACGCACCTATACACAAGTGTTTCTCACTCCCATTTGCAATTCTTAAATGAGTCTTTTAGAAACTGTACCTACTTTCTTCTGTTACCTGATATTCTTTTGAGTGTATTCTCTGTAAGCTTAGCATGTAATGGGATACATTGAGAGTTTACATCTCCAAGTATTAAGATATGCGCTGTATCATATAAGTCATTCATCTTCAGGAGTAAGTCAGATGAGGCTTCTAGAAAGTCAATTAATGATGCATTCACAGGTTTCAATACACATTGATTATTATTATGTCTGAAAAGGTCCCTGCTACTCTTATCATTAGTCTGGCAGCTAGAAGTACTTGACAGTCTGTAGGAATGACTTCTAGGTCTATATTAGAGGAAATCCGTACTGAGATCATTAAGCCTCCTGATGGTCCTCCCAATACTCCTGCTGTTGCCACTTGTTCAATTGTCATGAATCCATCCAGTTTAATTTTTTCCATCAGCCATGTTTCTTGAAAGATAATTAGATAGTGGTTGGTAAACATTTCTTGATTCATGAGTCTGGACTTAAATGATCTGGAACCCCTCGTATTCCAACACAGAATGTGCAATTCTGCGATCCTAAAGTGAATTCTGGTTTTCACACATTTTCTCAAAGTCAAAACTCATGATTTCAGGTACAATTGCCAACATAACTGATTTGGGGTTCATCAAGTTCTCTTCTTCTCCTCTGTTTCAGAATGTATTCGCTCTTGGATGAGGGAGTTCTACCTGCTATAGAGACCTACCTGCTATAGAGACCTAGTCTTTCCTCCTTCTCACACTCGTCCATTGTGCTGAGTTTAGGCTTTTGGTCGGTCTTGTGGAGATTTCGATACCCAGGTCTCTGAAAGTTGCTACCTGGGCTAGTAAAGTTTGCGGCCCTATTCATGATATTAAGCTTAGTTCTACTGTATCCGTACAATTATATTCTGAGAGTTAGACATGTTCAATGTCGCTAGAGGAGAAGTATAAATCGGGAATTTTCTTTATCGCAAGGATCCTATTCAGAGCTTTTGAGTCATTCTTTCACCAAAACCGATGTAATAACACTCTTGGGATGGCAAAAGGCAGTGGGGTGAAGTAGAAATCATGTTTTTTATAGATTCTTGAGAGATGTGATTTTCGGTTTTCCAGTACATTTAAAGTCTCCACATGATAATATTTTGGAGCTGGTGTTTCTTTGGGCACTAGGATTAATTTTGTTCACCTATTGCAGTGTCAATATTGCTGGCTATCGTAGTTAGTCGGGCTTACTCAATTTCTAGGTAACTGGGCTTAGGGGCTTAATGCCTACATTGCTGAAACATCAGTTCCCAACTTGCTAGATCTTGTTTCTCTCTGTCTTTTACAGTTAGTCCTACATGGGTTCCTTCCTCAATTGCTTTCGCCTTCTTGCTTACACCGCCCATACTGATCTTTCCTTGATCGGGGTGGAGTGTGTTATTTATAGATTGGTATTTTTTGCATTTGTTGAATGTGGGTGGTTGTTTATGGCAGGGTTGTTTGAGAGCCAGTGTTTCCACTGCATCCTTATTGAAGTAAAAACATTTTTGCTGACAAATTGATAGGGGAGCTTGTTTCTAGTGTCATGTCTTTCTGTTTTTTTTTTCCTCAGTCTGTTTCTTTGTTTCCTCGATCTCCTCGATCTTGAGGGAATGTACAAAAGCTATTTATATTGAATTTTTATTTTTAGCCCCTTCTTGTTTTTTTTTACTTGGGGTCTCTCCCCCATGATGTTGTTGGGACCACTGCTGAGTCTTTGTACGCTTCTTATTTTCTATTTCAACTGCAATTCCTTGAGGTTTTAATTGATGGCATTACTGGTGCTTCACTCACGGAAACCATTTCACAGGTTGTGAGTCATCTTCCTCCGCTAGTCTCCTACTTCGAAACTTTCAACTATGTTGATAAGTCTCACAAATTCCTCCAACATAGTCAGAGGGGGGGGGGAAGTATCATCTAGGAGGTCCCCACTTTCCTGCTCTTGATGCTTGTTATCCCCTATCTGTGCCTGAGTAGTCTTTGAGTTTTTATTGTTATCATAGAAACTTTTCTCTGTTAGAATCTTTTAATCATGTAGAAAATGTACTATCATGAAATTCTGCAATTTATCAATTTTAGCATCCTGAATATCTTTCACCAGTGACACAATAGCTGATTTCAAGCCCATCATTTCAGATTCACAGTTATGCATATCTTTAATTCCAACAAAGTGCATGAATGAGATTGTACTTCAGATCTTAAAAACATTAACTAATGAGGTTATCACAAAGTTCAGAGCTGAAGGAGTGTCGTCTGGTTGCTTGTTTGTTGGGCCCTTGCGCTGACCAGGAGAGCGAATACAGATTTCCAGCGCCACCTTAATCAAAGGCGATGAGCTGTTAAACCTGTTTTTTTATTATTGTTCCCTCTTAATTCAGGCTCTGACATGTCTTGACCATTTTCATAATTTATTGCTAGTTCTAAGTCATTCTCCGTCAGTAGTTGTCTTGCTACTGGTAACTGGGTTGTTTCATGGATTTCTACTGAATCAACATCACTAGTGCTCCATCTTTTATTTTTGAAGCCTTTGTTTATCCCCTGATTCATGTTTTTTGCCATTACTGTATATTCCAGGCCTTTCTCCCAGGTGTGCACGGGAGCCTCCTGTGTCTGCCATGTTGATAGTTTGTTATGCTTCCATCACCTGATTTACCAGTTTGTCTTTTATCCATGAATCATGTATCTCCCCATATGCTTCTGTTGCACTGGTTTACTCCGGAACTCATTTTCTAATTCAGGGGGACGTAAGTCATCCGTTAATGCGCCACTTCTCACATTATATATGTTGGTTGGGTTTCTCGACTTCTCCTGTACTGGCATCTTGTATCACAACTGGTGGCTTAATTGCACCTACGCCTGTAACAGGAATAGTTGGTTTGTAGGCTCTTAGCGTCAATGAAGGTTCATACACGGTTCAAAGGATCTGTGCACCGAAGTAACTATGGTTTGCCTACGCACAGCTCAAAGGGTCAGTGCCCGCACAGTCACAATTCACAACCTACGGATGGGTCAAATGGTGAATGCCCAGCAGTCACTGTGTGTACCCTCTCACGGCTCAAAGTGCTTGTGCCCCGCAATCACTGTGCCCAAATTACTCACGGCTCAAAGAGCTAGTGTCCTGCAGTCACTGTGTTCAACCTAAATACTCAACTTACTCACGGCTTAAAGGGACAACCCCAGCAGTTGCTCTGCAAAAAAGAGTCAGTTTTCCCAACCAGCATACGGTGCTTGAGTGGTGCATATATTTGATCAGGCACTTCAACTTGAGATTTTAATTTTGCTCACAGTAGATGCGGGAGATAGCGTGAAGGTTCTGTCTGATTGTTTTTACTTGATATTATTTGGAGTTATATTAGTGGTTCTCAGGAATAAGAAATTCTAATAAACTATTCTCTCACTTTCCTTGCCGCGCGGTTTGGCTGCATGAGATGGAGTGGCATGGTAATGAGATTGGGTGGGTCTGCTATGGTATGTTTTAATAGGAATCAGAGCTTTTTTCAACATTCAAAAGATCGAAAGTATAATGATGTTAAATGTTATTGGCACCAACCTCACTTCAGCTGCTGCTGCCGCTGTCCAGCGCTGACCAAATATCGGCTTTGAATGAGGGTCTATGATGCTTTTCAATGGAGATGACATTTGAGGATGGATATGCAGTTTGTTAGGTTATTGAATCCGTCCTATTCCCCGACTCTAGCCATGCTAATCCCTATGACTAATGCCACCCATTCCTGCCTATCTCGGAACGCTTTGAGCTCTGAGCTCTTCCATGGCAGTGAAGTGGCACAGCGAGTAGAGCGCTCGCTTTGACATCCGGGCAGAGCCTGCTAACGCAGGTTTGAATCCCGGCCGGGCCACCCTCAGCCTTTCATCCTTCCGAGGTCGATAAATGAGCACCACACACAGTGGGTAGTAATAAGCAGCGCTCAGATACCTGAGGGTTCGTAGCGCTATATAAATGCCAAATTATTATTATTATTATTATGATTATTATTATGGCGGAAGCCATCTTGGATGACTGTCTCTAAGGAAGCTCTCTGGAAACGAGCCAAACCTAGCGGCTATCTTTGAATGGGAAATATACCAGGCATCTTCCAAATAAAATGATTCATTGAATCATGTGCGCATAATCTTTTTTTAAATAGCTGAAGTAATTTGCGTTTTGGGAGCTTGTTTTATTTTAACATTGCAGATTGCTTTTTGGGAAAATATAGCTACATTTAAAAAACTGCAACAATGAATTTTTGTAATTGGGTGTTGCCAAGTTTTTCTTTATGTGCAGATGGTCTTGAATGTTGTGAATTCCCTTCTTATTCATTTGTAGTCTTATCTGTGTATTTCCTGTTCATGACTTAAATACCAGTTTCACATTTCTGCTTTCTTCGGTGCTGTACCTGTTTTCACAAGATGATGGAGCTGATGTATTTACATTTCTTATGGTGTCGTTTGTCTAATCACCTCACAAAGCGGTGTGCTGAATAGTTCCTAAATGGCAAGATTACATTAAAAAGTGAAACGATTCAAACTATCTATATGTTACGCTCACCTGGTCTCTGCAGGGAAGTTTGGGCACGGTTGCAGCCCTCCCTGGAAGTGGATTCCCTTTGTTAGACTTCTTCCCCTTCTCATATGCTGTGGGCTGCGCTTGTTGACACTGCTCCTGCGTGGATATGAGAGATTGTGAGAATGCGGCTATATGACTGCTGTCTCTCTCAGACCCTCCTTCCCAGAATGTGGTGAGCATGCACCGACCCATATAGTCTCTCCTGTTCATTGACGATGACGAGCTCTCCATAGGGGTGCTTTTGATGGACCGAGTTCCTTCACTGGCCCATGTGCGTGGCAGCCCAGACCAGCTGTGGCTGAACCACTCCTGAAAGTAAGTGTCTTATGGCTTTTCAAATATTGTAATGTTGATTCTTGATTATAGTCTGTATCTTTTAATAAGGTCTTTCTTTCTCTTTCTCACAACAGATGAAATACGGCCGAGCAGTAGTTGCAGTGCATGAAGCAAGACCAAATGGGAAGAAAATGGAGTCCACGATGCTCCGACAGAAGGTGGGTGTTGGTTTATGGTTAAGCGCGAGGATTTGCCAAAGCGCGGCCAACTTGTTTTAGCAAATTCTAACCTTGTCTTTCTCTTTTTCTCTTGCAGGCACTGTTTTCAGATGGACTGCTTTTGGTGTAACGACGTCAGGCTGGTGCGCTGCTTTCCGGAGGTCTGGAGATGGATGATGGATGATGAATGCCAGAATCAACGATGATGCATGCTGAAGAAAGCAGATTCCAAGGTAAGTGCAGCAGCTTGTAGCTGGAAACAAGGTAAGCTGCACTCAGGCTGGTAGCTGGTAGCAAGGGAAGATGTGCTGGAAAATAAGGTAAGATGCGCTTAGGCGGTGGTGAGCATTACGCTTCAATAGCAGAATAATGCGAAGCGCGTGCATGAGGGCTGAGTGGGTTTATATAGCTTAGCTCTAGACATGCACATTAGCCTTGACTCACCGGCCCCACCCTGCCACTCCTAAGGGATGCTTACACGTGCAGTCTGACTCTCCCCAGCAGCCACGCCCGACCAAAAGCACGTGCAGGCCCCTGCAGGGAAAACAAAGTACTTGCACCAAATTAAAATGTGCTAGTGCACATTTAATCATGAGGCGCCAGGACTGAGTCCAGCTGGGCCTTCCATGCTGTATTGTCCCCAATGCACAATAAAAGGTAGTGTTACCCTGTGCTCTCGTACCCTGATGGTCCGGGATCAGCGGTTTTGGGCCCATGACACTATAGTGACAAGGGATGAAATGGGAATTCCAATAAAAAAATGTAAAGAGGAGATCCTGAGCACACACTACAATGAATCACAGAAGAAGTCCAGAATGTATTGTGGATGTTGAAAGTGGGTGTTCACCGCAGGTCTGCTACTATCACAGCAGGACACAGTTAGCAGAACAGCAGGGCTGAGGATGCCATGTCTGATGCTGGGCCCACCAATGCCTGCATGCTTCAAATTGAGGGATGGTTCCGTCTGACCCAGGACAGTGGCTGATTACATGGCTTGGCTGGAACGTGCATTCTCAGAGAAAATTAAAGGCAGAAGGTTTTTAGACTGAGTTTTTTCCACGAACAGCAGAACAATGTGGTTTCTGTTGCAATAGCACCCCTACCCCTCCTATACACTCTTAGGAAAACTGCCGAGCTCCCTGTTTGCTCAGTGAGACCTCTTTTTATAAACGTCCCATTAAATCTGGATACCTGGTCGAAATTCCAGTTCTGCTGGATCTAGTAATGACATATGGCATGTTGGCTATAGACTATACATCCAGGGGAAAAACACAGGATACTCTACAATCAGTTGCCAATAGGTAACGTTAGATTCCAGTAAATAAAATGGTCTTGGTGGAGTGCAGAAGGTGTCAGTAGGAAAGGATAATACCTTTAATCATCAAAGTAAGCTTGACAGGTTTCCACGCACCTTTTAATCCTGATGTCCCACCCTAGTATAGGGCCCGGGGCAGAAGTGACGTCATGCGGGGTGACCCGGAAGTTCCGCCCGAGCAGAAAGCCTATCGCGGAAGTGATGTAGGGTTGTTTAACCAGAACTTAGGCCCTAGTGGGGGTCTTCCCCCGGATGTGACATCATAGATGCTAGCGCAGAGGGCCGCCCCAAAGCCTGGAGTCCCTAGGGCCCCCACTCGGGGTTCCCCCGGAAGTCCAAACATGTTGGATGACCTAACAGGGAAGTGTCCTAGTGGTGTTCACCTGAAAGACTCACCTCTTTGAGGTTATGGGAATGTGTGTTGACCATTATGCCCTGGATGTCCCCCACAAAGACCCAGAAGTGTGTCTCAGTTTTTGCACGGTGGGGCGCCTGGAGATGTCTGCACGAGGGCCATCTTTAGGGGTGTGGTGTGCAGGGTGAAAATATATACAGAGGATGTTTGGGAGGGAGATGCACAATGCTCCTGAAGCCCAGGGAAAATCCAATAGCTCAGCGACCGCGATACCAGGAATTCTGAAACGCTACAGCTACTACTCTAAGAATAATACATATGCTGATGATTTGAACACCCATTCAAAACTACGACAGCCCTGAAAGCCTCCTGCAAACGATGACAGCGGGTGCAGGGGAACCTGATTACGCCGCGCCTGTGGATAACATGTGTGAAAACCAGGCTGTGATGACTTTTGATTACTTGTCAGAGACTGTTTCTACTATCAAGACCTCTGATGAATGCAGGGATGGTGTAGATACCGTTATAATGTAATGCATGGCCCCTACACAGATGCAGACTACGTAGATATGGATGAGACTATTAGGTCTCTGAAGGAGCCCCTGTTTGAGGATCTGGCAGTTTTAGAGCGCCTGTTTCCAGAGGCCAAAATGACACCAGAGTCAGAACCAGCTTCTGATGAAGACAAGTTGTTTATGGATACTGCTAGCGCCTGTGAGATGAAAGATGCTGGTTCTGAAATGTGCACCATGCTAAGTAATAAAGTATGGCTGGTTGGGTGTGTGTGTGTGTGTGAAATAAAACTGTAAAAACACATGTTCAAGAATTAAACTTCTTTCTTTTTTGAATTGCAGAAAACGCCAGAAAAACTTGACGGCGCTGAGAGCCAGAGATCCTCCTTGAATACTATCAATTTATACTGTGTGTTCTGTTAAAAAAAATTATCCAAAGTACAGCAACCCAAGGTCGTGATACGTGTAAGAACTGTGACGTTTTAAAACACTTTGAAAGTTCTGATGAAGAAGATGAAACTATGACCCTTTTGGAGTCTTTAACGGTTCAAGCTTTTGCGGCGTGAGTTGTTAAAATATGTTTGAAGCGTGAATATTACCGGTGGTGTGAAGGGCATAAATGTGAAGACTCGCAGCAGGATGCTCATAATTGTTTAATCCCACATTATCATGCTAGAGCAATACATGGGATATGTTTTATGCTGAATTCATATCATTTTCAGATGCTTAAAGGTGTTTATAAAGCCGTGGGGATGCATTTACATAATAGTGTAGAGGATCTTCTATCAAAAACATTCCTGGAAATATACACATGTCACAATCCAGAGAAGAAAATTAGTTCTTTACAGCTGGCCGGGCCCGTGGTTTTTTAGAAACCGTGTAGCCCGTTTAATGCACAAAGACTTGTTTAACCTATACAGTTTAAGGAAGTCCCATAATGAAAGTTCGGTACGCCGAAAGCTTTTTTAAAGATAGAAATACAATAAACCTGCTCCTTATATGTGTACCTTTGTTTCTAGGGTAGCGTTTCTGAATGCCCAACCATACGTTAGGAGCATGATCTGAAGCCTGGACGTATGTGTGTGAAAAAACTTTTATACGCTATGTTGAAAGATAGAATAGCTATGAACATACCACACACATTGAAATATTTTGCGATACCGATACTCCGACATGAGGGGGTTTGTAAAAGTGCAATCCATATAAGGGACATCTGTACCACATCACGATTCTGGCGTGTGATGAATACGGTTATGTTTTCCGATACGATGTGGGGTCTTTATACCTGTGTCCTAGAACGGTGCTGGAGCAACACATGGGTGAACGGTATGCCGGATACTTCTGCCTTAAAGGTTATGTTTTTCAAGCCCCTGAACAGTCTGAACTGTTAAATGCTATGAGTATCTGGTGTCTGCAGAGTTATAGACGGGACGCCAGGGTGCACGTGTATAGCCTGATCTATAAGGCAGCCATTAAGATATCAGAGCTGGTAACGCTTCATCACATATGCATGTATAATATCCAGTATAAAAAAAAAAGTCTTCCAACAACCTTGTTTGATTCTTTTTTTTAGTGCTTCAATGGATAGCAACACGCGTTCACGATTGCATAAAAGCTATTATGCTAAAAGTGGTGTTGGAGCTATGGGGGTGTTGCTGCTCTTTATCGAAAATTGCAATGTGATAAACCACCCGTCACACGTGGAGACGTTAGGCATGGTTATCTGGTCAGGAGAAATATACCCTTCATAAAAATGCTAGAAAACAATTTAAAAGAAAAATTAACGGGTTTTCTGAAAGAGCCCATCAGTGGCAGGCTGATCTAGTGGATGTTTGTCCTTTTGAAAAGCAGACCAACGATGCCTGGTACATCTTGACAGTTTTATCAAAATACGCTTTTGCAGAGGTCTTGAGGGATAAGACTGGTTCAAGAGTGACGGTGGCTTTCAAGCATATCTTCACCAAGGGGCGAGTACCTGTAAAATTACAAACTGATGCCGGTAAGGAGTTTTTAAACAGACCTCTCCAAAACCTTCGAAAACAACAAGACATGCATCATTTTATAACACACACACAGGTTAAAGCAGCGATTGTTGAATGTTTTAATAGAACCCTTAAATCTAAACTATGGAGATATTTCACAGCCTATAATGCACAACGCTATGTGGATATATTACAGACTTTTATAGATGTGTATAATGACAGCTATCACCGGTCTATTAAAATGACTCCAAAGTCTATAACATCTGAGAACTCATAAGCAGCGTGGAGAAACCTGTATGCTGGAAGGCTATTGTAGAAGATCAAGAAAACAACCTTACGCGTAGGGGGCCACGGCCGAGTTAAAAGGCGTCTTTACAAAAGGTTCCCATCAATCCTTTACCGATTAAATTTTCATAGTGGCAAAAGCAGCTGTGAAAGAGGGCGTATACATATACCAATTGACTGATTATGCTGGTGAAGTTATAAGCAGTAATTTCTATACCGAGGAGTTACAAAAGGTGGTTGACGATCCCCAGTGTCTTTATAGGGTTGAGAAAATTATTCAGAGTAAAAGTAAGGGGTCTGAGAAACAGCACCTGGCAAAATGGCTGGGTTGGCCTGAGAAATTTAACAGTTGGGTCAACGCGGCATCTCTAGAGAATCTACAAAGCAAAGGAGCTCCCTGTGAAGAAGATGGAAAACACTGGTTTTTATATCACCTTATCCAGTAATGCCTCTTTAGCTACATTCCACAACAATGACATTTCCAATTACTATGTTAAGTTGGCTAAGCCTGTTAATTTACAAGGTCTGTGGGAAGTGGGTCTGATGAAGATTCAGCCACCCCGTACGTGGGACACCTTGGACAGAAAAAGATTCCTTGTATACCATCAAACGTGGCGATCTGGCAGAATTGTTACATGTGGGTTTACCTCACTGCTTTTACCCCACAATACAAGCGCTGCTAGATACTATCAACAACTTGATCTCAAGCTTCGAGCGCTATGCAGATATACACCTGTTTCTGAATAACTCATGGTGGAAAGTATTTGTAAGATCGCCCGATCTTACTGTGGAGTCGATATGTAGCGGGAAACTTGCTACAGTGTTGGGGAACGTTCAACATGTAAAAAATAATAATAAAAATATAGACGGAACACGTGCTGATTTTGATGGTGGATTCTACAGTCAAATGATCTACAGCGATACAGTAGAACGCCAAAGGGTTGGTGACTCATATGCCCCCCTGATGAGAACTGCCCAAGTCAAGGGTGAAAATAACAGTACTGTTAATATACAATACATTAAGCCCAATTATATCCCTGTTTCTAAGTGTCTAGATGGGAGAAAAACTGCTAGAACATGGTAATCATAAGAATTACGGGGAGCCACATATTTTTAGGGATTATTATCGCCGCCAGGCTGTTTATGGAGATCAGCCCTATTTTCACGGAGCGCCGGTAATGTATGGTGAAGGTCTAGGAAGTATTTTCAAAACTCTTTTTCGGAGAGCCATGTCCCTCCTGCGCAAAGGCTTTGAATTAGCCAGGCCACATATAAAAACCGCTGCTACAAATATTGCTACGGATGTGGTGTCTACTGCAATAACCTCCATCGCAAATCGTTTCAACCAACCTGCACAAGAGGGTTCTGGGCCAAGCCCGGCAAAAAGAAAAAGGAGAGCTTTACACAGATGGGGTCCTCCGAAGCCACATAAAAAATGAAGATCAACAACTAGAGCCGCTCAGAAGAGAAAACGCACAACAAAGAACCAACAGGTTAAAAGAAAAAAATATCGGACCCAGCATCAATATTTTCTACAAGATGGCCTTAATCCATTGTGCCTCAGGGGAATGTGTGAAATCGCAACTAGACCTGTTTGTCGTACCCCTGACACAGACTAACATTGAAAACAGTTTTTTCATGGAAGTTGCGCCCCTAGCGGCACTTTCTCCTTTAGAGTTTTACATATCGCGCTCAACGGAGACGTACCTGGATCTGAATGACACCTTACTCTACCTATCCTGTAGAATAACAAAAGAGGATGGGACAGCTATCGCAGCTGCTGCTAAGGTTGCCACGATTGCGTATCCCTTGGCCACCCTTTTCAACCAGGTGGACATTACTCTAGGCGATCATCTGATTACGCAGAGTGACAATATGTACGCCTATAGAGCATACATAGAAAGCATTCTGAACTACAGCAATGATACTTTGGACACACAGCCCACAGCGGGGCTTTTTTATAAGAATACTGGGCTTTATAAAGAGAGGATCGTGTGTTGCGGGTAGCAGAAATTTTGATTTACTCGGACGTCTAAACACATCTATTTTTCCAGGAGAAACTCATGGTGAATGGTGTTCATCTGAAAATTAAACTGTCTCAAAATAAAGACGCCTTCTGTCTTAACAGTGATGATGCAGAAGCCTACAAGCTGGTAATAGTATCAGCAAGTTTATTCATTAAAAGGGTCAACGTGTCACCTACGGTCAGACTCGCTCATACTGACGCTCTACAAGTATCTAACTTGAAATACCCCCCAGAGAGGACATCCTTGAAAATCTTCAGTGTACCAGTGGGCAGTCAGGTCGCAAGTCATAATAACTTATTCCTGGGACAACTACCTAAAATAATCATTATTGGTTTTGTGGATAACGCCGCTTTTTCAGGGAATTATGCCTACAATCCTTTTAATTTTAAACATTACAACATTAACTACGCTGCTATTTTTAAGGACGGTGTCGTCATACCGACCAAAGCCTTCAGCCCCAGTTTTCAACACAAAAATATGATTAGGTTGTATCTGGGGCTAGATTCCATCAGTGGCAAGCACATGCGTGATAAAGGCTTTATGATATCTCGTAATGACTATGACGGAGTTTACACCCTGTTGGCTTTTGATTTCAGACCCGATAATGCATCATCAGGCCATTATATTCTGATAAGGAATGGTGATTTACGCATCGAGGTCCGGTTTGTCGCAAATTTACCAAACACTGTGAATCTTATTATTATGGTGCTATTTGACTTGGACATAGAATGCAACAATCAGCATCAGGTGTTGTACGATACGTACTGGATACCTACCAGATCATGCGTTTCCTGCGTAAAGGCAAACATGCTATGAAAACATTCCGGGCGTGTATTCATGTGATAACAATCCAAGGAATATAGCCAGCGAGCGGCCCGTCAGTCTTGTGGTTAAACACAGAGCCCCAGCATCAAGAAGGCACACATTGGCTAGCTTTGTTTATAGACAATAGTGCAATGACTGTTTTTGATAGTCTGGGGTACTTTCCAAGCCACCCTATATACAGTGGTGCTCCATTGGACTATGTTAAACATATAGCACCCGTATTACATTATAATAGACCTCAGGTGCAGCATTCTGAAGCCGTGACATGCGGGCAACACACTTGTTTCTTGGTATCTAAAATGTCTGAGAAACAGTCGTTGCAGGGCGTTATGCAAACCTATTCTCTTGATCTCAGACAAAAAGATCGGATGGCGGCTGATTTTGTGAACAAGAGCAAATATCGCCGGCTCCCTGTAAATGTATTTAGCTTTGGTCAGAAATGTACTCTTGTTACTAAACACTAGATGTTACTACATGTGTAAATAAAAAACATATTGTGATTTTTAAACAATGGCCTCCTTCTTGTTTAATTTTTAATTAATATTTTAAAAAACAAAGTGCTGTGCTAGACACGAATGAAAGGATTAGACGCAAAATGGTTGGTTGCTATAATTAATCAGCGTATTTTATTACAAACAGATCCTTTGTTTATCCAGCTTGAAGGGCTATACATATAAAATCATTTACATAAACACTTATTTTATTACAAACGGAGCATTTGTTTAATCATCCTGGTGGGGTATACTTATAAAAACATTTACATAAATACATATATACATATTACAACTGTTAAGTATGGATCTTAAAATTAAAAAAACACACCGTTGCACACTAAACCTGGCCGAGCGTTTGGGATTCTTTTTCTTTTTTCTTTTTTTTTTTAAGGCAATATCTAGTGAATTAACATCATCTGACGGTGTTTTAACACCAGAGTATTTCAATGTCTCGAGCAGTTCGCAATGGCCCATATTTCCGATTAAAGTAACAGGGATGTTTAAATCTGCAGTGGATTGTATGAACACATCCCATCCTCTAGGTTTTTTGTGCCTTCCAAAGGCCTGAGGATAAGTAATGCTGCAAGCTAATTAGTGTACGTTTGAACCTTTGACAACCCCCCCCCTTATATACAAACTCACCGTTTTCGTTCCAGGGTACCACCCCCTTGTCACTCGTCATCTTGTTAAACAATAGTTCAGCATTTTTACGATAGCTGGGATTATTTGTGTTCAGGACTTTCACCACTAGGGGGCATTTACAATTTTAGTTTATTCTTCTCATTTTTGGCTTGTCTAAAGTGTGTTAAGTATTTTTGGAGAATAGAAGGTAACCTTGTCATAGTCCGATAAATCATGATGCCTCGGAACCTCTTGCATTTCAGAATCTAACCGCAGGGTGGCTGATTTTCGAATATCAGGTTCTTCACGGTTCTGGGTACTCGGCCCCTCCATCTGACGTTTGTCAACCAGATACATCTTCTGACTGTACTCCATTAACCGGCCCCTAGAATCCTGGTGATCTCAGGCAATGCAAGGCCTAGCAGCGAGCTTATGAAACTGCAAGACTGCTTTAAACATTTTCTTGTAGCTTTTAGGGAGGCCCTCTTGTTACCAAGTTTCTCTGGGATGCGCTTTTTCTTTTTTAACGCTCCTAACTGGCGGATGCATAGTGGAACGTTCTCCTTTACTGTATTTAAGGCAATCTCAGCGATAGCTGATACTAAACCATCAGAAGCTGAGCACAGAATTGCTGTGGGGGAGCCATTACAAGCATTTTAAGGAGAGCATAGTTCCTACATATATGTGCCGTTATGATGGTCGTCGCAGGTACTAATGAGGGAAGCTTTTCTCTTCATCAGGTTTTCTAGAGGCCTTTTGTATGTAGACAGTCAGTAAATCAGGATAGAAAAGACCCGTGCGCAGTCTGTAGTCCTCTAAGGTGTTCGTTTTTAAATCCACCAATAAATAACCATAAGGTATCCCGGGAAGCATCTTCAAAGGCCTCCATGAAAAACCGGCTGTTACCCGGATTCATCTGTCTCACTAGAACAGAGAGTTGTTGTTTATCTCTGGGGTTCTTAAACAGAACGATATAGCTGGCGTTTAGTGTTATTGAACGGTTGCCCTTGCTCTTGTAGAATAAATCCTGAACAATGTAACAGATACTAAGGTCAAAGTGATACAAATACTGCGTGAATGCTTTTTTCAGTTCAGAGCTATGCCCACCCACCATCATAAGATCTTCTAAAATAATCATATTAACAAGGCTTGGTGGTAGTAGACGGTCGTCATTCAGAGAATCTGGTAAGCCCTCCACAAACTTCAGGTGCAGTATTTTAGCGGATAGTTCATTATTATTATTATTATTATTATTATTATTATTATTATTATTATTATTATTAATAATACAGGGGTTGCCAGCAAGAGTAAAACCAGATGACATTATCAGGCGTGGCTGCCATTACTGTGTGAGCCTTTTCTAGGAGCTGTTTAATAAAATAGCTTTTACCGCAGCTGGAAGGACCCGCTAACACGCATGAAAAAGGGGAGTTGAAATCGGGTGTCCATCTTACGCAATGCTTCCTTTTGAGTAACTGAAGGGTAATGTCTTGTAGTCATTTGTGAGCACCCATTTATCAAACACTACCCTCGGTCTTCTGCAGCGTCTGGGTACTAATTTTCCTGCGCTTTTTCTCACACACTATGGATGGTTGCTGTACCACAATATTCCTGGTAGTGTTTTTTTTAAAGTGTACTCCTGTACTAATTCTTTCAGACTGTCAAAATTGATTTTCATGCTGTTGCTGACATTCAAAGTGATGCTTTTTACTTTCATGGAGACCGCCCCAGTTGATGTTAGAAATTAATAGGTTTTGAACCCTGCAGAAACAAACTATAATGTGCTCAACCGGAGCTAATTCACTTGTTTGATTACCCAGATAATCACCCAGTGGGGGATTCTCCTCTCCGGGGGCACTAACAAAAATGACTGAATCAGTGTCATGGTACAAGCACTGCTCTTGGAAAGCGTCCAGGGTGGTATACTGTTGGAACACGTTTGGTACTCCTCAGCATACTTCCAACAGAGGCACGCCGTTCCCTCGTCTATAAACTGCAAGCTTGAAATGTCATAACGCCGCGTCAAAAAGGTAGGCTGTCAGTGCGTCAGGATCGGTTATAATGGTTGTGTTCAGTAAATTTGTTCTTTGAGCAAACTTACCCCATAAGGAATTTAAACATAGCGCAGCTAGTTGTCTGGAGGGGTTATTCTCAATGAATTCTGGTCTTAAACAGATACCCTGATGTTTGTAATACTCATCTTTGTACTTCTGGTGGGAAGCGTGTCGTCGCAACCTTCACGGTATCCTGAAGATTTCTGTTTAATTTGTAGGAACATACAAATGTACTCACATAAGAGCTCTATCGTGATGTTATCAAAATGCCATATTTTATGAATCTTCCCCAGACGGTACCGTTTCTGCAAGGCCACTTCTAATTCGACGGTACACCAGGTACCCGTAATCGAACATTCCTCATTGCTGTGTGTGCTTTTTGAAGCCTGTTTTGACTCTGCACATGCCATACATAAAGGGAACATGAGCTTACCAGAAATCCTCTGAGGGTGCACCGGGAAATAAAGCTTGCTAGGGTGGGGTACACCTGGCATTTGATCAGACCAAAATACTTCTTAATGTCCCCAACATTTTCGTAGATGATACGGGGATGCCCTAAAGGGTAGGGTTTTGAATGTTTGACAAAGGGGTAGAGGCTGGTAAAGTCATAGAAGTTTATCTTCTCACCCAGGGCTGTTTCGTGATCGAGTTTGATGGCATTAGTCCTACCTCCAAAAAGAGCATCACAAGGTTCTAGGGGTTCTGGTAAATTCTTCTGTTTAAGAAAAATCTTTAAGTCGACATCGTTTTTCAACATTTCTGACTATTCATGCTCCCAAAACGTAATAATGTGCAGGCCACGGGTCTCAAGAATATTCTTTTTTAAAAGAGTTCCTTGGTATGGATGATCAAAAGTACACGCCATGAAGGTGTTATTGTCATCTTTATTATAGCATTGTGGGCACCCGTGAAAAAAACACCTGTTAAACTCCTGGGCCTGTTGTTCCCCATTTAAAGAAGCATAGCCATCTAGAAAATGGGGGCCAATCTTTTTCTCCCCGACCCTCAGGGCATGCTGTATAGGACTCTTGACCTGCTCAGTCATATACATTAACCACTGGATGGATGATGTGGAGAAGCGTTTTTGTTTACCGTGATACATGTCTGGGGGTATGAGGTCTATTGTTTCAGACTTTAGAAACTGCTGTTTGTGTATATCCATACACATGTTAGCCAGTGTGATAAATGTAAAGGGATCTACGTAGTTAACAAATGTTATCATCATCTCAGGGTTGTCAGGGTCCTCCAGAATGTGCACCTTTCGGATCTGGTCGATGATACAATCTCAAACTGTTAAATGCGTTCTCAAAATATCTACATCTTCAAAACAATAGGTTTTTAGCTCTCTCTTAAAATCAAAAACCTGTGTTCTGGCCTCAATATACCATTTAAGAAATGCCTCCTTATCAGCAGGCATCATGAATTCTGAACTAAACACTCAACAAGGGGGATGGGGCCCACATAATTCTGATTCTGTATCGTGAAATGTGGGGAAACCCTTAGGCAGTTTGCTTAACTTCATAGGTAGAAAATTCAAACTGTCAATAAAGCGAATTTTATGGTCTGGTACCTCGAGGAGCTTCAACTTTGCACCCTGAGTTATCAGCTTTATGGCGACTCTCTCTTTAATCAGTTGCTGTATTATGAAGAAGCCATTGTATCCCTGACTGTTGTAAGCCAAAAAGCTATACCCCTAAAATTTCTTAGCCAGAAATGTTGTGATAAATTGGCTGACGCAGTCAGGACCATCAAATTCCCAATTGTCTTCACTAGTGAGATGTTTGGCGTAAATATAGTTGGGGTGTGTATGCCTGTCTCCTGCATACACTCCATGACAAAGACTATGTATTTCTTGGTCTTGGCTACATCTTTTGGGGGGTCATATAACACTGGTGTTCATCCAATGAGACAACTTCCACATCACATCGGGAACAGATCCTACCCTTGCAGTTATGTATGACCTTTATGACACGGCCGCAGGACCTGCAGTCTGTTTTAAAATGACATTCGGCTATACTTTGAAATACTTTTTCAATGTGTTGTTGAAGACATTCTTTGGACCTGGCAAATGTTTTACACTTGGGACATTTAAAGCCTGATTCACTGATCACGACGCACCCGTCTCTCTGACAGATGTTGCAGTGTAAGTGGCCTCTGTGACCCGCCTTATTGCTGTATATGTGACACCAATGAGGGCATACATTTCGAGCCCCTAGGAAGCCCTGAAGATTTAAGATCCCATAATAGTGCTGATCGTGGTGTAAAATATATGCAGTGTTCTTATTAATGTTGTCACCTGCCGGGAAGTATTTCCAAAGCCGGTCCTCATTATCCAAAATTTTGATAGGTACTCCAAAGTAGTCTTCAAATAAACGCAATTCATTAAAACCAACCATGCTATCAGGGGGTATACCCAGAAATCTGTGAGCCTCCATAGCCTTTGTCTGTATGTGCCTATCAGTAACCATTCTAGCCTCAAGCAGACGTATAATGTTTGCAGCCATAAATATGTTCAAGGACCCATAGATAAAATCCAAGAGCCAACGTTTCTTCTTGGCCACAACCATGCTGTAAAGTGTTTTCTTCAGGGGTCTGTACACGCCTCCCTCTTTACACTGGACAACCACAGACAATATTCTCAACGGTTCTGTTACGGTGAGTTCCACCTTACTTTGTAGCAGTTGTCCTATGTTTTCTAGAAATTCCAAAACATGAAAGTTCTGACGAAACGAGTGTCTGGTGAAAAGAGGCCTGTTTAAAACTGTACTGTCTAAACGTATCTGGACGAAATCGTTAAGCCCGACCGTTTCAAGGATCTGGGAGATGAGCCTTTCAACCACCTCAGTTATTGTTAATAACCCTTGGCTGGTAGATCATAATTGATCTAAATTTACAAAGCGGAACACTTCATAGTATTCAACACTTCTAAGCATTGGTAGATCTCTCTGGTATGTTCCCATACCCTGTAAAAAAACGGTGTCCATTTCGGGTGGTGGGCGTGCGTTTTAGGGTTGTGACTCTAAATCTTTCTGCGCAAGCTGCATGATTATTATTTTTGCTTTTCTCAAGCGTTTAAAAAAAAAAAATCTGCTGCCTATGTGTTTTGAACCAATTTGAAACGCTGTGCCGGTAAATCTTTTACAGGTCTGCATAGTTTTTTAAACAGAGTTTGAGGGTGTGATTGTATCTTTCAACACTAGCAGCTGTGTTTTAGGCTCTGTGCTTAAGTAGGAATCGTCTGTACACAGCCCAGGGTGTATCCCTGATCTTAAAGGCTCTGTGGGGGTCTGTAAAATCTGGCCTGTTATGTGTAATATTTTTTAACAACTCTTTCTTTTTTCAAGTCCATTTTTAAGAGTTGGGGGTCTTTTATTTTTCATAATTATTTTAGATGGGGTGTTCACCCATTATTTTTTATATTCCTTAGTGAAAAGGACATGGTTGGCCTTAGACACACGCTTACGCATAGCTGTAAAAGATTTTTTAACGAGGATGCATTTCAATATACAATACTGGCGTCCTAATCTAGCATTGTTACGCATTCCTAATAAATGTTTTTTCTTTCTCTGTTTGTTTTAAACCCGGTGGCCGAAATAACTAGCCCTTTTAGCATCTTGAGTATTTATGAACCCATTTGGTATATTAAGATTCTTAGACTATGGGGACTTTAAGGTCTGTATATTATCCTCTGTACAATAAATGACAGTTGTACGGTGCTGTTGTTTACACCATTGGGACCTCGGTAGGACAGATCAAGGGGTTTTGGGATATAGCCTGATCCACAAATAAGAGGCGTATACAAAATCTTAAAACTGTATTTTTAAGGGGGAGTCTGACAAAACTATGACAGTCTCTTTTATGGGTGAATCAGTAATTATTATAACAGGCTCAGAATCTAGGACAACAGTGGTGCTCAGGTGAACCCTAAGGCGTTCTATATCTTCAGAATTAGTAAAATCTAGCTCATGGTTGGGGAATCGGTGAGAACGCATGGGGTGGGGTGATCTCTCCATAACCGGGGTAACTACAGACGTGGGCTACCCAAGGCTCTGACTAAAAGGGCTTTGGAGCTCCCTACTGGGAGCCCGGGGCCCTGTATAATGGCAACCATGAGATGTGCCTCCTGGGTAGGTCTAACATTCACAGGGTCTACAACAGTCATGCTATGCGAAGGCATGCAAGATTCAACAGGCTGGGGTATATGGTTGTTGGGAACATTAACACATTGTTGATGAACATTTTCAAGGCCTTGAGACCTCCTGCCCCTTGATAAGAGATAGTCTTTCTTTTGTTTAAAACAGTGTGTATAACCCTGGCTTCCACATAGCCTGTGCTGTTTGCAGTGTATAAGAGTTGTGTATGCGGCTGACCTACAGGCGTCGGGGTGTCCGAGGGTGAGGTCACAGAGGTTGTTTGCGCTAGAACTTCTTCCTCCACCGCAACACAAGACCCTAAAATTAAACAAGAGAAAAAGCGGTTTTAAGGTAGTATTACAGAAAATATAGTCCAAGCAATACTTTACAATGAATTGCAAGGGTTTGCCTAGGGTGTTAAAAAAAACACATTGAAATATAACGGACATCGCTGTGGAACAAGGATTTGTTCATTAGTAGTCATACAAACGTACAATGTGTATTCCCCGCAGGTTGTTCCCGCTTCAACGACATGACATCCGATGGTGTTGATCCTCCAGAGTGTGAATCTGAAATAAAATCAAAGCAAACATTTACCAACATGCTCTACATCAAGGATCCACACTGTTGCCATCTGCTTCAAATGCATAATCATATTTTAGACAAACAACCAGGTCTTGGAAAACAACCTGTACCAACAAAAACATACAGACTTTACTGTGTCGACCTTTAACTAGCATATCTAGAGTGACAGTCGCCATTACCTACTACAATGACCGATGCACCTCTGCCAGTCTCAGAAGGCCCAGCATCAATCTGTTGAGTATCAGCGTCATCTGTCTTAGTATAATTGTCATCCGCCAACGCTAAAAAATAAAAGAATCAGCATATATTATTTTAAAAGGAAAAAATTAATATTTTTGAGAACAAAAATAAAAAATAAAAATCTAATTACAAATATTAAATTATTAAAAATCAATACCAATTCGTAATACCAAATATTAATACCAAATATGAATAACAAATAATAAATATTAAGATAAATATTAAGATAATTGATTCCAAATATTAACACACATTAATAATACACACCACTATTCTCAAAGTGACCAATTCCATTTTCGCTCAAGATGGCGGTAAGAGTTTCAGAATTTAGACAGACGGCCTCCAAATGTGCTGTCCATGTATCATATAAAATTGAAACAAGCATAAACCTCCGGCCCCACAGGCAAATGACCAATCACCCGGTCAACAGATGCATGGCCGCACCAGAAACACAACATGCAGTGCGGGATCCCTTATTTTCTGGTCAATGTGGGCCAGTTTGCGGATTTACCGCACTATGAGGCTAATAGTTATGACCAACATTGCTGAATAAACATTCTTTAAAATATACACGTTGCATCACATTTTATCAAAAACCTCCTCATTGAGTGCTGTTCAAACAGTATCACAAAAGGCCTGTATAGCTATTTGCTTCCAGGGACCCTGAGGAATTTTGATGGGTTACTTTACTATGCGAGTAATAGTTTTTGACCTGTGCTGCTAAATAAATAATTTTTAAAATGTACAATTTGCATCACATTT
Source organism: Ambystoma mexicanum (assembly GCF_040938575.1). Taxonomy (NCBI): domain Eukaryota; kingdom Metazoa; phylum Chordata; class Amphibia; order Caudata; family Ambystomatidae; genus Ambystoma; species Ambystoma mexicanum. Next base: position 259,575,731 of record NC_090922.1, read on the forward strand.
TATCAAAAACCTCCTCCTAGGGTGCTGTTCAAACAGTGTCACAAAAGAAATGAATGACCATTTTGCAAATGTGGGCCACTTTTTTTGTTGGTACCCGAGACATTTTTATGCCCCAGACAGGCCCGGGCGCTGTGGCTAGTAGTTTTGCCCAGTGTTGCTGCACAAATCATCTTTAAATGTACAATTTGTATCACATTTTATCAAAAACCTCCCCCTTGGTTCCTGTTCAAACAGTGTCACTAAAGAAATGAATTGCCATTTTGCAAGTGTGGGCCACTTTTTTCGTTGGTGCCTCAAACATTTTTATGCCCCAGGTCGGCCCTGACGCTGTGGCTAGTAGTTTTGCCCAGTGTTGCTAAATAAACATTCTTTAAAATACCGAAGTAGCCCTCAGCTAATTGCAGAAGGGCACCCGTGAAATAAGGGTTCGCATGCTGCAGTTAGATGAGAGTTACTTCGGTATTTTAAAGCCTGCCACTCTGTTTCTTGTTTATCTTGATGGGAATGCCAGGGGTTAATGGGGGCTGAGTCGGCTCTGTTCCCACGGCACCCCAATCAAGATAAACAATGGCTGGGGAATTGGGAATAAGAGCCTTTAATAGCCTGGCACTAGAATGAGCAGGGGGAAGCCTTTCAAAAACCTGTGGCTTCCCCCAGCTCTTCACACACAGCTTGAACCCTGTTTTTTTTTAATTAAAACATGCTGATGAGAGCCAGTGGGGGGTGCCATTAACACAGGGCGCCCCCCCCCCTCCAGGGTCTCATGAGCCTGCACTTAAAAGAACAAGCCTTATGTATTCCTATGGCTGTCCGCACTTTCTGATAGTGCGGGCCGCCATAGGAACACTCATGGCATGTTGTGCCTTTGAATGCAGCCTGATGAGGCCCTGGGGGCCTACGGCCTTTAGCTCACGGCATCCCCAGGGCCTCCCCACATGTACGACACACTGTTTTTTAAAAGGCATACTGATGAGGCCTTTGGACGCTGGGTGTTAAGGGCCTTATCAGTTTCCATTTTTAAAAGGCATGCTGCTGAGGCCCTTAACACCCTTAAATAAAGACATTTAGCATGGATTTTACACAAAGCTAGCCTCTGCGGCAGCAGTTCAAAGAGTATACAAAGACTTAACTTTCTTTTCTGGCTGATCCTGATCCTGCATGGTCTCTAAAAGGCAGTATGACTCCACACAAGGGCTGTAGAGAGTTAATTCTGGAATAACCATCTGAAAAGATCTGCCAACACCTCAACCCATGTATTTATACTGTTTTAAAGTGGCTGGCTTTTCAGATAGCTGTGAAACTACTCCAGAAGTTCAACACCTATTGCCACTTAAGTAATTCCCCAGATGGCTTTAGATCCACACACTTCCTATATGTTGGCTCCTGTGGAGTTTCACTTAGGAGCAGGAGGCATGTGTCCACGTCTATTTCCAGGGACACATTAGCTGTTGTCATTTAAGTAATTACCCAGATAACTTTAAACACACGCACATCCTATGCACTGCCTGCTGGGGCTTGACTTTGACAACGTCCATTACCAGGGACACATCAGCTGATGCGAATAGCTGTTTTTTAAACTATAAATACCAGCCGTCCTGGGGCTTACACTGTTTGTGCAGACCTGAGCCCTGCAGTAGCTGCCGGCTGTAGGATCTCCACACAGTCCAGAGCCCTGTGCTGCTCCCAAGTCCACACACCCTGGTCTTTTCAAAGAACACAGGCATTGCTTCACAAGTCTGGTGTGCTCCGAACTAGCACCCCATCAATATTTATGGTTATGTATATTAATATTTACAGCAATGTTTTTAAATATATTTCTTTATAAATATTAATATTGATATTTACATAGATTGTTTGTAATTATGTTTTTGTTTGAAATATGAAATAAGTAATTATGCATATTTTACATTATTTTATATACAAATATTTTTCAAATCTTAGCATACATGGTAGGCTTTTCTTTTCACCGTTCTTAGTATAAAAAAAAACACACACAACCACTCAATACTAAACACACTCTTTAGCAAACTCCACACCCCTACTGGTTAGTTTATAAAACATTATAGATATATTGAACAATTGTACAGCTACACCTGGCATGATTTAACAACATTGCTGGTCCAAAACTTCAGCATTGTGTATACCTTCCCATAACTGCAGGTATAGCGGTTGCTGAGCTCTTGGATTTTCCCAGGGCTTCAAGAGTGGCTTGTACCTCCCTCCCAAACACATGCTGTATATATACACCCTGCACGCCACACCCCTAAAGATGGCCCAGCGCAGACATCATCTCCAGGCACCACATCGTGCAAAAACTGCGACACACTTCCGGGTCTTTTTGGGGAACATCCAGGGCATAATGGTCAACACACATTCCCATAAACTCAAAGAGGTGAGTCTTTCAGGTGAACACCAGTAGGGCACATCGGGGTTAGGTCATCCAACATGTTTGGACTTCCGGGGGAACCACCAGTGGGGGCCCTAGGGACTCCAGGCTTTAGGGGGGATCTCCCCGCTAGCATCTATGTCGTATCTGGGGGAAGACCCCTACTAGGGCCTAAGTTCTGGTTAAACACCCCTACATCACTTCTAGGATGGGCTTTCTGCTCGGGCAGAATTTCCGGGTCACCTCTTATGACGGGACCTCCTCCAGGGCGGTTCATCTTGGTTAAAGGGGTGTAGAAACCCATCAAGCTTATTTTGATGATTAAAGGTATCATCCTCTACTACTGGTGTCCCAAAATGATATGCCTGTAACTGGATCCAGTAGACACCATGTGTCCCTGAACAATTGGAATTCCTGCAAGGGACGGATCCAGACCTTTCCATTTCCAATCGTGCAGAGTAACATATCCATGTAAGCGTATTTTATCATCAAAACAGTCCATTCATAATGGCCACCGTCTGTTTAAGTACTTCTTTTTAACCTTCTCAGGGCAACGATTTATTTTACTTGTTACAATAACGTGTGAGAGTATGTTCGACTACAGCACCACCTAAGAACCTTTTTTTACGTCCTCAAACAGGCTTAAATCGGGGATATTTCAACTATTGCGGCGGCAACAATGACAAAGCAAAACCGAACATTTTAGAAGCATAAATAAACATGCAAGAAGTTAGTCAGCATCCAACAAATGCAGCAAAACTTCACCCAATACAAACAGACTTGGAGGGTCAGAGGTGATGGGCATAGGTGAATGGGGGGCCCCCGGGGCTTTGTGGGCCTGGGCTCACCCCTGGCAGTCTCCAAATATTGCCCTTGAGCCAGGACTCTGCTAGGCTCTGAACTGACCTCCCCTACCAAAATATGAGTGGCAATATTGCTCTTTGCCAGTAGATGTCCCCTCCAGGAATGTTTGGAATCACATAATTTAAAGACATTTGAAATTAGCTACTTTTTAAACTGGAAAGGAATTTTATAAGAGAATACATTGTTTGATTTTTGTCACACATTTTATTAATGCATTATTATTAGAATGCCTTCAACATGTATGAATAATGGATTTCTTTCTGAAGTACTGTGGGATTTCATGGTGTACTGGCCCCTTTGGATTTGATGTTCTGTTTCATATTAAATATATTTATTTTGCTCAACCTTTTTACACACATTAACCATATATAAATAGTTCTTTTAAACCTGAATTGTGGCCCTTTCAGGGTGTTTTGAGACTATAATAATGGTAAAAGGCACTGTATAATGACAATTACACTACAAATGTAAATTGGATTGGATTGACTCTGTTAGATCGATATCTTAAAATAATACAAAACTATGAACCTATAAGATGTTGGCACTTCATTGATGAATAATGCTTATTATTTGTGGCATACGATGCAGAAGTCTGGAGTTGGGTACACACCTTGCACAGGAACTAAAATGAAGGCGCTTTTGGTGTTCCCTTTTGAAGCTCCTACTAGCTTCACTGGGAAAGGGTTTTTGCGATGTGTGTGGTTACTGTAACTGACAGCTGGATACCTGGCACGGATTCAGTTGTAAATAAAAGAGAGGCCCCCCGATTGAGCCCACCCCAGCCGCACCTCATCCACCTGCAGCTGTGCACTGACTCTTACTCTTACCATCGACTCCCCACAAGGCCTTCCCTCGCTGGGAATGGCAGGACCCTATGCCCCACCACTGGGCCTGCCCTGGAGTCTCCAGCCCCTCTGCAAGAAGGAGCAGCCACTAATGAGAACTGTGTCTGGGATTCCCGCTGCATCCAGGTCCCACCACTGGGTGTCCGGTCATTTGGTCGAAAATAAATGGTCGAATGACCATTTGATCGAATCAAAATGGTCGAAAAAAAAGGTCGATTTTGATTTATTTATTTATATATTTTTTTAGTTTTGGTTGCTTAAAAAATATTTTTTAATAAAGAAAAAGGGGGTTGCAGGGGAACCCCCCATAAAATAAAAAAAAATAAAGCAACCTTTTTTTTTCGTCCATTTTACATCGATCAAATGGTCATTCGACCATTTGGTTTTCGACCAAATGACTGGTAAACCCACCACTGCTCAGTCAGGCTCACGCGACAGGTAGTCCTGTCGCCTGTAGAACTTCCTGAATGCAGCAATGGTCACCCACACCTCCCTGAGAACCGACTATGGCTACATCTGGATGGTGCTGGGCCAGCAGAACTTCGTGGACCTGGACAGCTCCACCCTGGCACTGCCCTCAGAAGAGGGGCTGCAGTACTCGGGTAGGCACAATGTCAACAAGAGCCAGCGGGCTCGCCAGCAGGTCTAGCTCACCATGGCCAGGGAGAAGAACCGAAGCAGCTCTCTGTCGAACGGTAACTGCGGGAAAGACCTCACCACCCCCATGCTTGCATGGATGATACCTGGCCACTTACTGTCTGTAACCACTCTTCTCCAACTTTGCATTCGGATCCTAGCATTGAAAGCAAGAGCTACATTAAACGACTTAATCCCCCCCTCAAAACCGAACAAAAATCCCTGGTAGCTTTTGTACATGCTCAACTGGCTACAAGATCACCATAAAGATGAAGTACGATTTTATGAAGTAGGATTTTACAATTGTTGCTAATCTGGTACAGATGTTTTGGATGTTGATACTTTTTACAGTAGTTATTCCTAAACTGTGTGGTTGTGCCTTTATTATAAAGGTTGACTTGGCACATCACTGTGTGACTTGTTCGATTCTTTCCGCTTCAGAATCACAGATTTTGAATCATCGAGTCTTGCTGTCCATATTTCAGATCTTCTGCCGCATTATAGCCCACAAACATAATGGGTGGAAGGTTTTGAAATAATCATAGCATTTGGCAGTGCTCTGAGTCGCCTTCCACACCACAACTTTGTAGCCTGCCTGTACCATTGCACTAGGGGAGCAGACGTATGCACATTTTTTAGGGGGCTTTTGCAACACCTATAAACCAAAACTATTGCATTGGAGTACAGATAGGTAACAAACATGCCACATGAGGAGGGACACAAAGTTTTTTGTTGTTTATTTGCCCACTCATTAACTGGGCATGCTAACTCTATGGTCATTCCCACTCAGGTCCTACCCCTCCACACCCAAAACACCTCCTCATGTGAAGTCTTTGAGCTCGCTTTAATCCAGCCTTACCATCAAACGTTGTGCTCAAAGTGTCTGTCATTGTTTTTTCAAAGTGGCCATGTGAGAGTTAATGGCTTAATTTGGATTTGTAAACACGCCTTGGG